>NC_142082.1:101796013-106596013 GCF_054644295.1 Miniopterus natalensis
AGAATTTTTAACACTGTGGAGAAATGCTTTGATTTGTCATTAAGTGACATGGTGGAATAGAACCGAGTAGGCAAGATTATTTGAGAAAGGAAAGGAAAAGGAGAGAGCGTCCAGCATCGAAACTCAAATAAATGAAAATTCTGATATAACTTTTGATCAAATTTGTAATTTTTCACGTTGAATTTATTTAACTCTTCTGATTCATTCACTCAGTGCCCCTTCATATCAAGGCTAAACAATTATTAACACCTTTAAAAATTAGAATCCTATTATCTATCCTATATTCTTTGAGGCATAAAAAATAGGGATATGAGGAAATAAATAGAGCCTTGTCTATTTCTTTGGGCTAAAATAATCTTATTTTTAGTCACTCACTCTTCCATTAATAAAACCATGTCTACCCATATGTAAAAATGATGGCTTTGGATTTATTTGGCATATTTGTTCTTTAAAATTGAAAAACTTTTATTTTTCTGATTTCAGAACTAACACATGCTCATTATAAAAAAAAATTAAATATCAATGTAAAATAAAAACTTAAAGTATCTTAAAATTGTGCTTCAAAGCAATAACCACTAATTACATTTTGGTAATATTCTTCCAGAGTTTACTCTAAATATACACATATATATACATTAACACATACAAGCATTGCGCTGAAATGAACCCACGTCTACATGACCTCTACAAATTGGTTTGTCACTTTAAAACATTTTTGACCATTGTTTCACATCAGTTTTCATGCACCTCTCTGGTTCTTTTTATCCCAGGTGGGTCTCAGACTCAGAGACGGAAACCTAGGGTCTGAGAAAAGTACCCCAGATACTGGAAGGTGACTGACTGGTCATCTTCCCAAGGGCATAATGACCAGGGTCCAGGGGCCCAGATTGGTTAACTCTCTGCTGCTCATTGCTTCTGTTGGCATGGACCCCAGTTTCACTCTCCACATGTGCTGGTGTGATTGGGTGAACCATATGCGGAGTCCTCTGGGGGTGGAAGCTGCTATGTATGTAGCAAAAAAAGAGAACCCAGGCTGCTCTGTGCTTCCTGGAGTTAAAAATCCCACCACGCTGAAGAATTCTCTAAAGCTTCTGAAGCTTAGTGGACTTATTTCATCATCATTCAGAGCTGGGACAGAGTATGTGAAACGGTATCACATGGCAAAGAGTACAGACTAAGTATCTTTTCAGTGGCGTGGTGATAGTGTGGGGTGTAGGCTGTGTGTGTGTCTGTCTGTCTGTCTGTCTGTGTTTTACTAACAATTTAGTAAATTTCTGTCTCCACATTTTATTGTAAATCCATAGTCTTTACATGGCCTCAAAATTTCTGAATGATTTATAGACTTTTTTTTCCTGCTTGCTGAGTAAACAAATTTATCTTTAAGTATATTGACACATCAATACATCTGAAACATCAGAATTATATTTTGAGGTATCAGACGAAAAGCGAGGTTAATGCAGAATCTGTAAATAGCTCTCCCTCCTCAGACTGGCGTGATGGTTCATTTAAGTGTCCACCTGACTGTGCCTTGGGGTGCCCAGATATCTAATTAGAGCTCTAGGTACTTTAAAGGTTATCAAAGGCGTGCTGAAGAGCTGCACCCTTGACCTGTGTTCAAATGAACAAATAACACCTAAAGGTATTTCAAATCCTTTCGCCGTCCTAGGTTATTTTTATAAATGGAACTTGAATCTTTTGGGGAAGTACAGCTGAGTGGAGACACGGGCCCCCAGGGACCTGCTAAAAGTAGCTTCTTGGGATGAACAATGAAGGCCAGGTGAGCCACAACTCAGGCAGCTGGGGCTGCCAAGAGAGGCATGGTGGCCACACACACATGCAGCCACCTCGGCTTCCTCCCATGTGTCGGCCACTCCTTTTGGGGGGGTCCCAGGCCTCAGGGCTTTGTTTCTGGCTGGCCCACAGGAAGAGGCTCTGAGCACGGGGTCTCTGCCTGCTGGCAGGAGTCTCAGATGGCTGAGAGTGTGCTAGTGTGGAGGGGGCCGGGGATGGGACACATGCCTGCTGGAGCCTGTGCCTGTTTATCTTCAGCCCTGCAAACCTGCTAGAGGTCTGAATTCCTTCCTTCACCCCAGGGAACACAGTGTCCCACAGGGCAAGGGCAACGTTTGGTTACAAAGCATCAGATAGCCATTTAAAGCAATCTGAAGTTTTTGTGATTCCAGACTTCCAGCCGTCCTGTGTGACCCCCAATCTTCTGAGGGTTCCTAATATTCCAGTAGGTGGCCCAGTCTCCCCAGGAATCAGCTTCAACACCCTACTCAAATCACCTCTTGCAGAATTAAAAAGCAGAGTCCTCCCACCCCCCAGGGTCCCTGGCTATCTTGTGTGAACAGAAAGAGGAGCACCCACCCTCTGAAATGTTCATTTCCCCCACCCACGGTGCTGGCAGTTTAAGAGCAGACAAATTCAGGCAGGATGCGGAAAGTCGGTGTAAAGAAGGGATCCCAGCAGCAGGAATCAAGCCAGGATTCCAGGTGCTGGTGCCACAGGCCCGTTTGGCAGCCTGGTGACATCCATAGACCCACTCTGGAACAATGTGTTTATGTACATGGGATTACCAAGGGAAGTAATTATATTCAAATACAGTTATAAAAAATATTTTTAAGATAAATTCATGAAATAGCAATGCATCACTCCTTTACTAATGCATTAAATATCACGCCTTAGCAGTGGGTCTAAGAGTGGCTATAGTTTTGAAGAAATGCTGAGTGTGAGTGATGTGTTGAGCTGTCTGCGACAATCATAATGCCACATGGAAGTTCCTGTCTGTAGTGTGACAGCAACCCAGCCACGGCTATGGTTCGTGTCTATCTCTGGTTCCATCATAATTTATAGGAAATCAGTTGCAGCTCAAGGTGAGTCAAAATAAAGATGTAATTTTTTTCCTCCATCCAAGTTCATGGCCACCCTGACTCTGTCCACAGACCCTGGGGCTCCATGGACCCTGGGCGAGGGGTCCTTGTCGTTGGAGTGGCCCTCGCCTGGGCAGGAGCGGGCGCGGGGGACAGGCTCCCAGGGGGCGCAGCGGGGAGCCCCGGCCGGCCTGCTTCGGGGCCTGGGTTTATGCAGCCCTGGACGTTCAGCACCGACTCTCGTTTCTTTCCTCTCACTGTAACTTTCTAATCTATCACAAAAGGGAACGACTTTGGAAGAATGTGGAAACTAGGCTAGAATTAAGGTTCAGGGTTGGGGGAGAGGGAGTCTTCACAACGTGGAAGAGCCTGGGGAGCGAGGAGGCTGCCTGGCCGGGGCGTGGCCAGGTCAGTGCCCTTTTAAGTTGTATTCTATGCATTGTTTTCGCTTTGTCCACTCTGGCCCTGCTTGTGTCACAAAGAAAGGGAATGGCCTTCTCCTGCTGTTGACCCCAAAGATGATAAGCTTGAGGGTGGGCCAACATTTCCCTAGAAATGCCAGTACACAGTGCGGGATGGGGTGCTGGGAGACACTGGGAGGTGACAAACCAGGCAACCCGGGGTCCTGCCCAGCTCTTCTTGGTCACTGAACCATCGATGGGCACCTGCCTGCCTCAGGTTACTCATCTGTAAATGGTGCTAAGACCACCTGCCACACCTTTTTACAGGACAGTTGTGAAGATCAAGGGCCATGCTCAACGTACATGTGCTCTCTGATGTGTCCGCAGTATTTATAGTCCCAAAGTGACTGACAACTATACGACAGGATAAAAAGTAAATAAGAAAATTGGAGTGACGGGAACACATGGGCAGGAATATTGATAAAATATGTGGTTGCCCGAGATCCTGGAGGTGAAACATGGATGTCCGGGGGGGGGGGGGGGGGGGGGGGCAAGGGGACAGGGGCACTGGGTGAAGTGTAAAGAGCTCAGGAGTGTGGGGGAGGCAGGACAGACAGGATCCAGTGCTGACCCCCCGCTGGGGAAGGCAGGGGCCGAGGGGGCCAGGAGAACATGCGTTTCTGGCTTGTGCAACAAGAAAGAGTAGCACAGGAGCCCTGGGCTCAAGGGTAAGGCCATGGATTCATTTGGGACATGTGGAGTTCGAGGTGACTCTAATATTCCTGTGGAGACTCCTGTATGATTTAGGAACTTCACAGATGGATCTGGACTAGAGATGCAAATTTTAGAGTTATTGATAACTGGAGTGATCTGGGAATGTCAGATCAGACAAGGGCCTAGAACATTAGTGAGTGTACACTCCCTGGGCAGAGCTGCACAACAGTTAACTGCCTTTTCACCTTGTACTAAAATGTTCTCGCCTCCATTTTTGCCATTCGGTATCATAATTGCTTTTCAGATCTGTCTCTTGCCCTCTCTCCTGTCCTGGTTTTGTTTGTTTGGTTTGTTTTGTTTTTACATACATGGTGGCATCTGTGCTTGCATCTGGACCTGGGGATTCAACAGGCCGGCCACCCGGCTGCCTGCGAAAGGCTCAGTAGATGTCATTAATGTAATTTATGAGAAAGCCAGGAACACATAAAGACATTTTCATTTGGAAGAATTTGAGGGGGCAGGGTCACAAAAAAATCACTGGGCGTATCTCCCAGGAGATTACGTAGAATGTAATTATTTGTTTGTATGTCTGCAGCTTTAGCAATATTTGTGAGCCTCCTGATGGCAGATAGTGTATCTAAAGCAACTATTTGTTCAACCTTTAACAACAACAATAATATTAGCAAGCCTTTATTGAGCACTTACTATGTAGCAGGCACTGTTCTAAGAGCTCTTGAGTCTACAGCTAGGTATTATTATGAGATAGATATTAAGACATTATCGCGTTACCCATTTTACACATGGGGAGACTAGGGCACAGAGAGGCTGTAAGCCATCCAAGGTCATGCAGCTAGTAGGTGGCTAAGCAGGGATCAAGCCCACTTCCCTGAACATGGTAGGCACCCCATAGATGTTTACTGAATAAATAAACACCTTGAACCTCCTGAGCTCCAAGGCCAGGGCCTCTCTTTATTGAAATCTCACCATTTAAGGTGTAGATTGAAGGTCACCTTCTCTGTTCTGCCCCCTTGTGTGACTTTGCCTGAAGCACTTCGGGTCTCAGCCAGGCGGCTTGCTCCATTTGTGCGGTAACTCAAGGAGCCCTGTATCTTGCTTGAAAGGAAGGATGGGAAGGGACATCTTTGCATTCCTCCTAGTGCTTTGGGCCAGTAAGTGCTTAATAAATGTTTATTGTCTTGAACTGAACTGAAGTTGTAATAGGAGGTAAGCTGTTTACTGGGCGAAACTAAGAGCAGCTAGAACACAAAGATCACTGGAATGAGGCCCAAGAGGCAAGTGCCCTGATATCTGAGCATCAGCAGAGATCAGAGAAGTGACAGGGTCCCAAGAGGGCGGGAGGCTGAACCTTTCATCAGAGGTAAAGGGAAGAAAGCCTTTTCTGAGTTAGTGACGTGCGTTCAGCTCAATATTCAACTGTGCTCTAAAATTTGTACTCCTATTAACAATTACTCTACAGGGAGCCGTGGTTCAGAAGTTCAAAGCAGAATCTCAGAGCTTTGCATTGTGTTATTTTAATCACGTTTGAATTATGTTATTTTAATAAGGTTTGATGTTGGTTGAAAATTCATGAGTGGATTGTGTCTTACACTGTTCTAAGGTTTTTACAAATATTAGCCCATTCTTCGGTCTTCTTGCAACTCTAAAAGGAGGGTGCTTTCATTATCATTATCATCATCATCATCACTGTCATCCCCATTTTTCACATGAGAAAACAGAGGTAAGCAGAGCAATTGACTTGTTCAAGGCCACACAGCAGAACCAGGAAGGGAACCCAGCCATCCTGGCTCCTGAGCCCCTGTCTTGGCTACAGTACTTTACGACATCTTCCAGGTGACCCCACAGGAAGACAGCCTAGCTCTCGACTCTGTTTTCCTTGTTACAGTGGCTGATGATAAAATGTCAACTCAATGCCTTAGAGGTCCCTGCAGCCCCATAGAGAGTGAGCCTTTTAACGGCAAGCTCATTTTAAAGACTAAATGGGACACACAGGGAGAGAGGGAGACAGTGTCCCACATGGTCTCCCTGGGCTTACAGATCCCGCAGCAGCCTGGGTTTGAACGCTCTGCTGTGTAAACTCACTGACCCCGGGGTATGATTTCACTGCCCCGGGCACTGGGCACCATGAATTCTTAGAAAACAGAGGACAGGTTTAGTATCACTGTTGCTGCCAGGGACGTCTAGGGGTTTGCTGAATATATTTCCTTTGAAAAAGTGAAATGAGAAGGAGATATGGGAGATTTGAGGAGGAAAACATGAGAAAATGTCCATATTTCAAAGGATCTCTTACAAATACTTCAGCCTTGAGCTGAGATCTCAGGTGACATACCTAAGCTCTGATTATTTAATTATATCAGGGTTTTAGTTGAATGATATCCTTTCTCTTAACCATCTCCAGGAATCCTGGAGGTTGAACAATCCATTCAGGAGTGGATGCTTCTGCTTCTCGCTGCCATGGCAACGGTGAGCATCCCGGAGGGCCTGTCGCCCAGGAGTCCACACATCAGGCTTTGGGGAAAGAGTTACGCATCTAAGGCAGGCCGCTGCACAGCGTGGTCCGTTTCTTGTAGTTGGCCACACTTGCCAAGCCAAACAGGCACCTTCATCTAAAACGCAAAGGGCTGTGCTACCAGTTGAGTGGCTCAGGCATCAGCCGCACTGACTCCCGCACTGTGCAGATTAGACACCCTGCTGCCATCACCTATTTAAAGGACAAGCTCAATAGTTCTGTCACCGTGGGCACATGAACCTCTTCAAATCTCAGTTTTTCAATCTGTATAGCGGGGAGAATTATAATAATTGCTTCACTGAATTGTGAAAATTAAGAGAGAGAATGCACACTGTACTTCTCACAGGGCCAGGCAGAAGGACAGCTCAGGAAGTGGTGCAAAAATCATGGGATCCTGGTTCTAGCTGTGCAAGGAACCTGGAGAAATTGAGAAAGAAAATTCAACATGCTCTGGTGTCTGAACTGCACAAATTTAGCAGTTAATTATGTAATGTTGGATTTAGGGTGATATCCCCTACTTGTTAGCTTGTTCTTATACACAAAATTGCAGAAGCAATGCTTTTTTTTTTTTTTAATTCTCACCTGAGGATATTCCCCCCTCCCCCCCATTGTTTTTCAGAGAGAGAGAAAAAGAGACATTAATGTGAGAGAGACACATCAATTGGTGACTGGGGCCCAGGATTAAGCCTGTAACTGAGGTATGTGCCCTTGGCCGGACTGGAACTCCAGACTCTTCAGTCCACAGGCCAGCGCTCTAACCACTGAGCCAAGCCAGCTAGGGGTCAAAGCACTGCATGTTTATTGAAACCCTCAGGGCAAGAGATTCAATAGTGAATTTCTTTGGTCTAGGTGCTCTAGGAAATTATAGGGAAGTGAGGAATTCATAGCTAGAAGGCAGAGACCCTGCCTCGGGGGGCCTTTATGCTCTCTAGCACCCAGCACAGTTCCAGCATGCAGAAGAACCTCAGTAAGTGTTTTCTGACGACACATGAAGGTAATGTTTGGCGATCTCGTGCTGCAAAGACAGTGCCCACAATTGAATTTTCTTAGCTTCATAAAAAGTCTCAAAAACACCACATCTCAAATTATACTGTTTTTCTAACTTAGCATATCTTTCCTGATTTCCAATATCTAAAATGTAGCTAGAGTCAAGAGAAGGAAAGAAAAAAGTTGAGAAAGTTGAGAAAAGAAGCTACATTTCTTATGGGGCTTTTTGCTTATTTGGATGTAATGACGTAGATTTGCCTCATTTGACAAATGGTCACACACCTCTGAGCTGCCTACAAGTTTCTGTTAAGAGAAAAATTAATCAACCTGGTCGGTTTGCTTCAGAAAATAGGTTGTCTTAGGCTGACATCTACTGGTCAACCTTGTAGTTACATGTTTGTTCCGTTTTTGTATACAAAAATGCATATATATAGAACCCACCATAGTTTTTAATTTAAAAATCCAGTTTCTCCTCATTACAACCCCACTTTCATGTCTAGTCATTTCCTTCCCCTAAATCCTAAAATCTAGTAAGACTTGTCCTCTCTTTCTTTCTCTTCTAACTTATCATTGACCTTTCTTGGCAGTTGGGCACAGTAAGCATCTTTTCTCTCCCTTCCCTCCCTCCCTCCCTCCCTCCCTCCCTCCCTCCCTCCCTCCCTCCCTCCCTCCCTCTCTCCTTCCTTCCTTCCTTCCTTCCCTCCGTTTCTTTTTTTGTTTTTCGTTACCTCTTGTTTACTTTCCAACCCATTTCACAGCCAACACTAAGCCCTGGCACTTCTGGCTGCTGCCCCGCCCCTTCCCCAGAATAGAGCACAGCATTCCAGTGACCTAAGACCTAAATATAACATTTCCTCCAGACTCCAGGACCAACTTGGATCCTCTCCAGTTGTTAGACTCCTTCAGGGAAGGCATTTCCAGAGCGGCTTCCAGGAACGTATTGCAATGTCTCGCATACCTGGAGCTGTGGCTAAGCCCTTATTTTAAAACGAGCTCCACTAAAGCCTTTGAGGACAGAGGTACCCTTCTGTGCCTGTGTGGGGGGGTGAACTTGTGTGGACTTTCTCTGTAGCAGAATGCATTCCTGTAGCCACATTTCCCTCTTTACCAAGTCACTTTGTGAGGACAAGCTCCCATGCTGATGTGAACAGAGAAGGAGAAGGGGGATCAGGAAAAGCAGAGGAGTGAGGGCTGTATAAGGACCAACGCTTACTCATTAAAAAACGAAACAAAACCCAGCCATCCTTGAAAATAATTAATCACACTGCACACACCAATATGGATGAATATGACCGACATAAGGTCGAGTATAAAGCCAGGCACACAGAGAACCTGGTGTGTGATTCCATTTATACCAAGTTCACAGCCAGACAGCCCAAATCTGTGGTGACAAGTCAGAGCAAAGTTTCCTTCTGGTCTGGTGCACAGAGGGTGGGGTGGCTGGCATGGGGAGGGGGCACAGGGGCCTCTGGGGGGCTGGAAATGCTCTATATCTTCATCCAGCTGCTGGTTGCACAGATGTATACAAATGTAAAAGTGTCCTTAAGAATTATGCAATTTACTATCTGTAAATTATACCAAGAGAAATGAAGAAGAAAAAACACCCCGTCATGATTATCACTGAGCAGCCTCCTTGCTGACCACTTGCTGACATTGTGAGGGAGGGTGCAGCCTTGGGGTCAGCGTCAGTCTCCAGAAGCCTGTGCTCTGTTGGGATAGCCATGGGGTGACCCCATTTGCAGAATGCTGGGGCCTGAATTTGGGTGTGTGAACACCAAGAGGTGGGTAGGTGGATAGGGAGGAAGGAGTGCCCAAGAGATCTCATTCTAGTCCCTTCATTTTAAAATGAATTGAAAATATTTCCCCAGACATTGTTTTGGGTGTTTGTTTGTTTGTTTGTTTGTTTGTTTTTAAATGGCAGCAATCTCTTTGTCAGTCAGGATGACCAGGCTGTGGCTGCCTTCCCTGACCGCAGTCAAAACCTCTGAAGGCCTCTCACTTCCTCAGAACAACCTTGACCCTCATTTCCCACAGGAGCAGGTGGGGAAGGTTCCTCTCAGAACCTGGGATCCTCTAAGGCACCTACAACTTAGCTTCTCATTTAATGTTTATGGAGCTCAGCTTTGAGAACACCAGCTCCAGGAATTTTCAGTTCAATGAGTTCCATTTTCCAGGAATTGAGAGGCCTTGCAGCTGGTGTGGAATGCTCTTGAGACGGACTGGCCCGAAGGCCAAGCAGCCCAGGCTAGGTAGGGAGAATGCTGATTAAACAGTCATTTGTAACCTGAAGACGTGTAATGTAAACTTTCCTTCATCAGCACGCTGGCCACATAATGATGCTGGCGCAGAAGTTATGAGCTTTTTATTGGTGCTTCAGGGTGACATTCTGAACGGCCGTAGTGCTTACTCATTTCTGGTTATCAGTGCACTGTAATGCTTCCAACTGCCAGTGGATGGTCAGAGATAAACTTGGGCCAGCCGCAGACTGAGTGGCGCCTGGGACATGTCTCATGCATGTGGATTTCCTTTCTTTTTTTTTTTTTTTTAAACTGTAAGATGATGTATTACTTTTTTTAACCTGGAAATATTTACGCAAAGTACAGAAAGAAAAAAACTCTCCTAAATGTACAGCCATGGGACTCCTATTGATGTACTGACCCTTTTCTGGCTTTTTTCTTCTCTGTATTTGACAACAGAAGTAGCAGAAAACACAAGATGGACAGTCCAGGTGTTTAGGAGATGTGCATCCCAGGAAAAGGGAGCAAGCAGGGCCTTCACACCCATCATTTCCTGAATATCCTATAGGGAGCATCTACACCCAGGTTAAGTTTGTAAAAGTCATGTTCGACCAAAATTACCTTTGAAATTCCCTTGAACCCCAATAAAGCACAGAGAAATGATTGTGGTTAAACTGTTCTCCAGATTAATTCTTATGTACACCTAAGTTTGAAAATGGCTGAGCTTGACTGGGAGGGATTGTGTATGTAGGTACTGAGGCTTCTGTAGGAAACTGTCAGTCCCTAGCTGTGTATGGAGCAAAGGTGGAGAATACGGGTTTCTCTGCAGGCCCCTCCGTTTTATTTTAATAGTCAGCTTCTATGACTTCAACCCTGACAATAGGTTTGCTGTTGTGGGGAGGGAGTGAGATTGAGGAGGCACCCCTCAGCTTGGTTTTCCATAAAGCGGACAGCCTCGGGTCCAGCAGGACTTTGAACGCAGACTACTGACAAGATCTCAGGAACCTTGCATTTTTGATGCCACTAACAAGACTGACTAGAACTCTGTAAGCAGTCGGCATCCCTTTCTCTTTGGCCCCCCAAAAGGATTCATCTGAAAACCTCTGCTCCCCTTCCCTACCAAACACCCATTACAGCGCCTGGGTGGCACTCATGCCTGTGTGGAGGGTAAGACCTACCTACCCATCCCCTTTAGACCACTGGCACTAGACCATCTCCTGGTGGCATTCCTGGTGCTTTGGGGACCTACTTAAAAGCCTACTTGAAAATCATATTTCACAACAATCTGTCAAGCACTATAGAAGGTCTGAGTATTGGGGCACTTTGGGGTTTTACCACTTTATTCAAGATGGTGGTGGGAACCAGCTTGAGTCCAAGGTGTAGCCTGACATTGCTTACCGAGGCCTCAGATTCCCTCAGAATTGTTTAACTCCTTCAAAAATGGCTGTGGGACAAATAGAATGACCTGAAATGCCCGTTGTTAGATTGAAAGCCTGGATGAAATGTGTTTTGTGAAAACCAACAGAGATAAAATGGAAACAATGCACTCAGAGTTACTGGAACAAGGCCGAGCAGCGTCCCACCAGCCAGGGACAGGAGCTGCCTGTGACGTGGCCGCCTGCTTGCCATTCCCTGAAGGGCTGACTCCCAGAAGCACAGGTAATGCAGCCACGTGACTTCCTCCAGGTTGATGTGGGGACAGATGGCCCAGCTGCTGCTTAGCTCTGCAGCTTTAGCTGGATTGTGGAGGCTGAGATATGCAGGGCACATCTTCAGGAAGTACACACAGGAGGCGCCATAAAATCAGGGCTGTGAGTGCCCTGTTTATGTAGCAGTTTGTAAGGTGAAGAACACAGCAGAGTGAACCACTTTTCCTCCAGATTTTTATCTTGCTTGACTTTATTACTCTCTTTGGGCCCTAGAACATGCAGCTCTTTTTCTGTAACGACAATTTAAATTATAAGTCGGCGGGGAGGAGGAGATCTCTGTGGAAACAAGGACCATTGTAAATTGATTGCAGGCCACCGCACTGCAGGGCTGTGGGTCCCAGGGCAGTGGGGACTCCACATGCTGCCCGGGATGCTGGGAATGGCCAGCAGCTGGAGCTGGAGCTGGAGCTGGAGCTGGAGCTGGAGCTGGAGCTGGAGCTGGAGCTGGAGCTGGAGCAAGCGGGTGACCTGACAGGAGAGGAGTGACTATTTAGGGGGTGACTGGCCTGGTCCAGGGCCTGGGACTCAGGGGTCCTGAGTCCTGGTCTTTCCTCCCTCACAGCCCACCTGGTCATCCCTTTAATTTCATCAGCTGTTTCTCTTCTGATTTCTCAACAAGGAAGTGTAGCCGATGATGACTTTTATGGAGAAAATCAGGGGGCTGATTAGGGGGCTGGAGTTTCCTGCTCTTGCCTGTGTTTGCCTCCCTTCCCCAGGCACCAAGGGTGAGGCAAGAGGGAGGAGAAACAGGCTAGCAGAGGAAGAGAGCTGGAGCTGAGCAGGAAAGTTCTAGAAAGCTGCTTTTCTAACTGAAACATGGCTGCCAGTAGGAAAAACGAACAAACCAAGGAAGTTTGAGGAATGGATTATGGCTCCCTGATGGAGTCCCTCTTGTGAGCAGAGCTCCACAGGGTACAGTTGGGGCAAAGGCCTTGGAGCCCACCCTTCCCTTGGGGCCTGGGTATCTCGGCTGACCCTGCTAACCCCACAGGAACAGATGCCCCACTGCAGGGTCAGGATGGGCTTTGCCCCAAGTTTTGCGGAGCTGTTACTTCATTCTGAGCCAATCACTGTCACTGGTCCTGAAAGGGACTCTCTGACTAGTGTGGTTCAGGAAGCTGTGTGTCCCCTCTGTGCCAGTGGTGGCTGAGACTCCTCCTTCATAGAAGAGCCAGCATCACTCAAGTTCTCAGCTGCAACCACTGATGTGGACTTTGACTCTACACATGGAGCAGCCTTGGAGGAACTTCCGATGGTGTACATGCCATATGTGTCATGGCCCCACAGGCCCATCACCCTGGTTCCTGGGCAAACCTGTTAGCTTCCTGTCCCAGGGCTGGGGGCTGTGCAGGCACAGTGGGTGTAAAGCTGGGAAACAGCCTCAAAATGTCATTTCTGCTATTTCTCTCCCATCCAGAGAGAGGGCCTCGAAGTATGGCAATTAAAAGTCTAGGAGTTTCTTAAAACTCAATGAATTAGGACCATAAATGCCCTCTTACGAAACTGAGTCCCTCACTGTCCCTTCACACCTCAGGATCAAAACCCGGTCCTTCCTTGGTATTGGGGACCCACCAACAGTCTTATTTTTTAATCTTTACTGCTAGACAATTCAAACATGAACAAATGTGTTCAAATCAGGTTCTGTGCCCGTAAAACACATTCTCATGGTTGCACACAAACAAGGCTAGTGTCCCACTGGGCCCCGTGAACCCAGAAAGTGCTCAGTCATAATGAGTGACTGTCCTCTGGGCTGTCACATCCTGTTCCATGTGACCATCCTGCTTTTCCTTCATCAGGTGCAAGTTAGAGGTTACAACGATTCAGGCTCTTTTCTAGTTATTCAAGTGCTAAACAATATTCCAGAAGAAACAGTAACATGAAAATAAAAGTCACCTGTCAGCTCACCCTCCAGGGATAAGCCCTGCGCACATTTTGGCTGCCCTCATCTTCCTGCACAAACTTTTATGTCTGATGGGCAGTGAACAGCCATAGAAAAATGGCATTGCAGGCGCTCTGAAAGGCAGTTTAAACTGCTATGGCTCACAAACTTCAGTGCTCATAAGCTTGTAAAACACAGCTTCCCAGACCAGGACCCAGGAATTCTGCATTGCACAGATGCTGAGAGATCCGGTCTCCAAACAGCACAGCCTCTCCGCTGGCCCTGCGCCCTTTCCCACCTCAGAGCCTTGGCTTCCTACTGGGGCCACAACCTGATGAGCCCTCCTGCTGGGCCTTCATTGAGGAGGAGAGAGAGGAGCTGAGGCAACTACAGAGGCAGAGCCAGTGGAGAAGGGTATGGATCCTGCACTGCCTCTTCCTGCCCTGTGACCTTGGGCCAGTCATTTCCCTAGCCCCTGCTTCCTCCCTGTGATGTGGGCTGGCCACCGCACCTTCCCCATGGAGTGGTGGCTGAGTGTGGAGATAGTGTGTCACTGATCACCCGTCTTGGTTCGGCCCACATGAGCCCTCAGGGAGTGACTGTGAAGTCCGAGGCTCAGCAGCATACAGTGGCACCTCATGTGGTCATGTCACTTCCTTATGAGTTCCCCATCCACAAAGTGTGGAACAGTGGGTGCCTGCCCCGTGGGTATGAGGTGCTAATTATATGAAATAAGGCCCCGTATCAGCCCAGCCTATGTCATGTGGCCAAAAACATGATTCATATTCTAACTGTCTAATAGCTTTGTGCTGTGCCCCACAATCCCGGAGATGCACCAACAGTCTTTTTATTTTATTTTAAAATCTTATTTGTTACAAAATTCAAGCACGCACAAACGTAGAGATTAGTCCAAGGAACCCCCTTACACCCATTCCCAGATTCAATAATTAGCAAGGCTCTGCCTTCCGACCATCTCTTCCTGGGCTAAGGTATGATCCGGGGGTTCAGAAGTGGGGGCAGAGGGGGGAGCCTCCAGGGTCGGGGCAGGGTTCGCTCCCTGGACAGCTGTGGGGGGACAAGGTAGGAATTAGGAAAGAGCAGGAAGTGAGGACAGTGTGCGCTGCCAGAGGGGCTCTTTCAGTTCTCAGCATGAACCTGAATTCGAAACCAGCAAACCCAGAAATATATTCAACATCCATCAGCCTCAGCAGCGATCCCAAACTGCTTGGTGCTGTCATTTCTAAGTGCCCCTTATCAATATTGGCTCTGGCTCTTACCAAAAGATGGAGGCCCTCAGATGTCCTTAGCCCCACTGCCTCTCTCCGTGACAGTCCCGGAGCTCAGCAGGCTGTCCCCGGCAGAGGGTGGGTGATTCGAGTCCCCGGGTACCGATCCCTGCAAGACGGAGTGGCCCAGCCTCTGCGCCTTTCCCGCCTCCCCGGGCAGGGTGAGGTTTTGCCGGTTCTTGGCCCAAGTGATTACAAGGTTTCCCAGGGACGGAAATGCTGTCAGACCTTGGGACCCGAGGGGCGAGTGAGGAGCACGGAGAGCGTAGGTTGGTTTATCAAGACCAAGAAGGGAAGTTGCTACACATGTGGGCACGTTCCTGGGCTCCCTGTGTCCTGACAAACTGGAGAAAGAGAGGAGGCGTATGCAGGGGGGCAGTGGGGGCCCTGAGCTCACGCCTTGGGGTCTCAGCCAGGTCGTCACGGGGCGATTGTGGGCAAATTACGTAACCTCTTCATCTGTGCCAGGGACATAGTCCTCTTGCCTGGCTGCTGAGATGAGCTGAATCCCCACTTTTATCAAAGGAACTGAGAACCAGATGCCTACTCATTTTAGGAGCTATTTCCTCTGCCCCTCCTCACCCCCACCAGAAAAAGAGAAATTTCCAGATAATCAATGAACTGTTATACCCTTTGTCTTGAGTATGTTATACCAAGACACTTAGTAAAAAGGAACTGAACGTTAAATAGCTTTTAGGACTTTGTGGATGGATAGGAAAAATATATATATTATTAAAAACTTTGGTTAGAAAAAGAGAATGGTGGTGAGTGGGTGTGGCAGGGACCCCTTCCCTGGGAAAGCAGCAGGACTTGTTTTCATGCTTCTTTCCTTCTCAGTGCCTCCAGCCGCAGAATGAGTTTGATTTTTTGTGTACGCATCACACAGCATCAGTAATTAACTGCCTTCTTCCCTGCCCCATGCCTTTGGCAGGAGGAAGAGCTTGGGAAATATTTTTAAATTAACTTAAGTGTCATATGTTACCTACAGTGTCCTAGGGCTTTCTATAAACTCATTTCATTCTCAGGAAAACCCTATGATGTAGCAGTTATGGTTATCCCATTTTACAGATGAGGGAGCCGAGGCCCAGCCTGGGATCGCACATCTAGTGACTGTCTTCCATGTTCTCTTTCTCTTACCCTCCTTGGCTGCTGCCTTGGCTTCTGTGGGCCTGGAAACTGCTGTAAGATTTCTCATTCTCTCTACCTCCGGTGGTGATGGTGGTTCCAGTGAATGTGCCAACACTGTCCCTTCTGTCTGCTGGGCCTTCTGCCTCCTGGCCCCAGCGATATCTGATTCCTGCCTGACAACAGGTTCTAGAGGCCTCCAGGAGGAAGTGTGTCCCACATCCACGCTCTCAGCCACCCAGGTGGGCTCTGAGACCAAGCCTAATAAAAATCCAAGGAATGGGAATCTGGCATTGCCAGCAAGGGCCAAGAGGGGCAGCCTTGCCATCTGAACTTCAGAAAGGATTTCCTGAGGGATGATAAAACCAGGGGGGAGAGTGAGGAGGAACCGGGCATCGGAAGGGGTGGGACCAGGATAGGTTTGAACAGCTGTTCCCTGGCAGCCCCAAGAGCAAACGGCCAGTTTCTGATTACCCAGGTGACAACTGTCCACACAGAGGGTTTGAAACTGGGAGGCCTCTCTGGAGGTCTTGACAGGCTTCGTTCTGGGAACACGTGGCTGATGGCCATGCCCAATGGCCATGCCCAGTTGTAGATGCAGACGCCTAAGCACAGCCCTTGTGCAGTGTGACTGCTTAAAGGCAGGTTAGTGTCCGGGTGGGCTGGGAGGGAGAGGGGCCCAGTCATTCCTGTATTTCAGCCCACTGGTTGGCTCATGGGGACAGTTAATATAAGTGTCCTGGAGGCTTGGAGCCCATGGTCCTTACCAACAAGTGAGGCCAGGTTCCAAAGTGAATAGGTGCATTGATTTTTAAGGCTAATACATTTAGTAGATATTTATGGAACATTCACTGTTGCAAAGCACAGTGCTGGGCTGTGCTAAGGTGGAAGACAGACCTGTCCTCCTGGAGCTACACAGAGAGGAGGAGACTGGCCAGGAGGTGGGACTAAGACGTCCTGCTGGTGCTGGACTGTGGTGGCCACTAGGGGTGGGACTCAGCTGGCTGCCATCTGGGCTGTGGAGGCTGTGGCCCTGGGATCCCCTCGGGGCACTGCCTTCCATCTCTGCCACTGCTGTTCCACCACTGCCTCCTTTGCAGCTTTGTCTTCCCCATTTCTCGATGCCTGGGTAGCCCATGCAAATGGCACAGAGGCTCTGGAAGAACTGGGCAGTGACACTGGGGAGTCGGCTGGCACACACCTCTCCCCAGGGGTCCCCATTCCCACAGCCAGTGCACTTCCCCTGCAGGGTCACCAGCGCTTCACAACTTCATGGAGAAGGGCAAGGCATTTGCCTGTCCCTGCTCCTGAAATTCTTCACATCTTACTACAGGTATCCTATCCTACTATTGGAAGAATATTAGTGTAAAGAAAGAAAATCTTGTTTATTTGGCTTTTTTTAGAAATAGGAAGACTGCCTTTGCTAACGAATCTCACTTTGGTAAGCTGGTAATGATCACTGAACAAACACTGATGCGTGAAACAGGCCCCCTGTGAGCCCGGGCTGAGAGGGGCTGCAGGTGCACCCCACAGTAAACCCACCCCACAGTAGATGCACCCCCACATAGACCCCTACAGTAGGCATCACCCCACAGTGGCCACTCCCCAACAGTAGACCCCCCACAGTAGGCACTTCCCCACAGTAGACACAAACCCACTGTGGACACACCCAGACTAGCTGCACAGCCACTCATCACCAGGAAGGAGAGCCAGGCCTGAATTGCCCTTCTGAAATAAAGCAGTGCAGCCCAAGGGAGATGTAGGGGAGTGTGGAGGTCATCCTGAGCTCCTACCCCTGTAGATATTTTCATATCAGTCCCCAGCTCCCTGGCAGTGAGTCCTGGTGACTCTGCAGTCCAAAGTCCCTGCAATGTGTTAGAGCTGCCCCCAGCTCCCTGCTTGGTGTCACACAATGCTGGGCCACAGGAAAGCTGAGCTGGGACGGGGATGGGGTGGGAGTGCTGGGGGGGGACCCTCTACTCTTTCATTTGCCCAGGGAACAGGGGGATGTGCAAATTTGAGAGTGCTCTCTGCCCTGAGGACTTGAGGTGAGGATTTGAGGGGACCTGGAGTTTAAGAAAAAACAAAGTTAACTAGTTATTTTTATTTTTAGAATGAAAAGAGAAAAATCTCATCAAATTACAAATTTTACAAAGCTGCCAAGTACCACAAACAGCAAACAAACACATGTATGAATCAACTGCCTGGTTTATTCAGGAAAAAGAAAGAATTGCAATCTGGTAGGTGCAGATTTGGCGAGTCTGTGCACACATTGAACCAAACAAAGATGGGGGAAGTGCTATTTATTTATTTATTTAAAAGATTTTCAACTTTAGTGTTTTTATTTATTTTTTCAATTACAGTTGACATTCAATATTATATTAGTTTCTGGTTACAGCATAGCGGTTAGACATCTATATAACTGACAATACTACTTCTTTCTTATGCCCTGGAGTCAGACTCCCTCTGCTGGCTGGCCCCCTCTTCCCACCTGCCTGCTGAGATCCTATCTGGCAGGGTCCTGCCCAAACAGCACCTTCTCCAGGGAGCCTTCCCTGATATTCAGAGACCAGTGGTCCCTCCTCTGCAGCTCAGAACCCCTTAATGGCCATCCAGTCTTGGGTAATAGATTCCTTGTGCTTATTTCTTGTTCCCAGAGTGCAGGGGTTGCTGTCTACCTCATCTTCACATCCACCACAAGTGTTTGTTGAATGAATGATGAAAGAAAACCATTTTTTGATAAAGGAAACCATTGGTACTCAGAGAGTTTCAGTGATTTGCCCCAAATCACTGAGCTGGCGAGTGACAGTCAGACCTAGAACCCAGACCCGAGATGCAGGCTGGCATCACCCTCTGTACCCAGTGCTCAGTGCTTCCTGGAACCACTGGTGACTCTGACTCAGAGTCTGATGGGCCCGTCCAGGGAGGTGAGGTGCCGGAACGAGCGACGTGAATATTTTGGTTCTTTCTTCAGATTTTCATCCTCACTGTCTCCCATTACAGTGGGTGAAGGAGAGGTGTCTGATTGGATCTTATTTTGGATTTGTGTATGTGTGTGTGTGCGAAACACCTGTAGATGTTTTTAACTGTTTACTATAAAAAATGTACATTCACAAAAGCAAAGCAAATTATACAACAGCCCCCCCCCCCCCCATACACCGTCCCTCTGCCATACACCCATCACCCAGCTATGACAGGGATTAACTGATGTACAGTTTCTCACATTCCAGATTCTGTTGACTGCAACCCTGAGAGTCATTTAAATCCCCCACCCCTCATTCTGTGTTTCTTATAAGTTAATAATTATATCTGAAAGCTTGATTTTTTTGTCAAAAGTACTCACTGAACAGGTGCTGGTGTTATTTTCATGATGAGTGCATAATGCTGTGGATGTTCTGTTTTATTTATTTATTTATTTATTTATTTATTTATTTATTTATTTATTTATTTATTCCTCACTTGAAGATATGTTTTTTATTGATTTTAGAGAGAGAGGAAGGGAGAGAGAGAAACACTGAAGTGAAAGAGAAACATCGATCAGTTGCCTCCCATAAGTGCCCTGACTGGGGATGGAACCTGCAAACTTTTGGTATATGGGACGATGCTCTAACCAACTGAGCCACCTGGCCAGGGCTGTTGTGGATGTTTTAAATTATAACATTTTTAAAAGTAGACCAAGGTTATCATACACATCTGAAAAATGTAAAAACTGACTTACGTTACTAGGCACTGACTGGAAATGGAAATTGTTTACTTTGGGCAGTGTCTTAATAGAAGTTTTTTGCTGAATTAGATAACAAGTAAAAAAATGTGAAACCATTGCGCAGTGATTGGTCTCCTGAAGTAAGAAGATTCCAGAACTGGGTACTTGTCTTCTTTCAGCATGGCTTTCTGCTCACCCAGGGCAGGATGTCAATATTTGATGACATCCTGGGACAGCTCTATGTAGTGGGGGATGAATGTCTCTGTAGCAATCAATACCAGTTTTTGTTTTTTTAAAATATTTATCTTTATTGTTGAAAGTATTACAGATGTCTCCCTTCCCCCCTCTCCCCATTGATCCTCTGTACCCTGCATCAGCCCCACCCCCAGGACTTTCCCACACTATTGTCTGTGTCCATGGGTTATGCATTTATGCATATAAGTTCTCAGGTTAATCTCTCCCCACACACTCCCCACCTCCACCTTCCATCTGAGATTCCTCAGTTTGTTCCATGCTTCTGTGTCTCTTGATCTATTTCGTTCATCACTTTATTTTGTAAAAATGCTCGAAGCCAATAATCATCAGATTAAAATGACAATGAGCTATCACCTCACACATGTCAGAATGGCTACTATCAACAAATAACAAGTGCTTGTGAAGATGTGGAGAAAGGGGAACCCTAGTACACTGCTGGTGGGAATGCAGCCTGGTATAGACACTATGGAAAACAGTAGGGAATTTCCTCAAAAAATTAAATGTGGAACTGCCATTTGACCCAGTGATCCCACTTCTAGAAATATATCCTAAGAAACCTGAAATGTCAGTGAGAAAGAATTTATGCACCCCTATGTTCATAGCAGCACAATTTACAATGGCTAAGATCTGGAAATAGCCCAACTGCCCATCAGTAGATGAGTGGATAAAAAAGCTGTGGTATATTTATGCCATAGAATACTATGCAGCTATAAAAAAGAAGGAACTCTTACCCTTTGGGACAGCATGGATGGAACTGGAGAGCATTATGTTAAGTGAAATAAGCCAGTCAGAGAAAGACAAGTATCACATGATCTCACTCATATGTAGAATATAATGAACAAAATAAACTGATGGCTATCAGGTTTTTTTTTAAAGAACCATACATGGCTCCTTTTCTACAGGAAGAATTTTTAAATGATTAGGTAAAAATGATGCTTCTAACCATCGCCTTCATTCTGGAGGGAGTGGTGGAGTTAAAGATAAAGGAGTGGCAGTGGGAGTATGTCTTTGAGTTGGGACCATGTTGGTGGATGCGTTCACCCCTAAGGTGTCGTGTAGTTCAGTAGAAGGCACAAGAGCCAGAGTTGAGTTAGCAGCTAATGGCACCATCTTTATTGCAGACAACCACATGCCCTCGAGTGAGTTACCTCTTTGTGCCTTCGCTTCTGTCTGCAAATTGAAAGACCCTATTAGTCCCCAAATGACACTGTGATTTCCTAGAACACCTAGATGGGTCACTGACCCTTCTCTACCTTATAGTCTTCTTCATTACTCTTTCTTCCATGTGGGCCTTGCCTTGTCATGAAAGAATTCTTTGGAGCTCTGTGCTGGGCACCACAGTAGACACATAGCAGGGGCTCAGTAGTTTCATTATAAATGGAGGCATGAGCTCCGCCTTTGAAGTTGTTTTGGAATTTCAGAAGAAAGTTGCTGAAGAATTCCACTGCAAGATGTGAAAGTACTAAAAAAATCAGAGACTAGAAAGTCCAGCTGAAAATCCTTTTTCGAGTTTCACTCAAGCAGAGAATGTCTTAGGATGTGCCAGGCAATAAAGATAAGCACCCTCCGTCTTCTTGGAAGGGCTTGTGAGTCTCATGTTTGGGGGAAAGCCTTCGCCTGGGAAGATGCCCCATTGGTGTCCTCCCCGAGTACTTCACCAGGGCCCGCGTCACTGGGCTTGTGATGTCAGTTCCTGTTCTCATAGGGAGGCGCAGTGTTTGGTCCTTGAAATGAGCACACCCTGGAGTGGGGGATCATTTGCCCAGGAGTCAGGCGCCAGCCAGGGCCACTCCCCGGGCCCTCTGCACTTGAGATAGCTCAGGGAAACTTTCTCATTATCACTGTGACCTCCAGGGCCCCCTCGCTGCCAGTTAATTATTACACAGGCAAGGCTGTATTCCTCTGGCTTTCTGGCCTGTTTTTGCAGCTGGCTGGCTTTATTACTGACCAAGGGGCCTTGGCTGGTGTTTGGATTGCATACTGATAGGCGGCCAATTGGCCCCAGCTCAGCCCTCACTGGATACAAGAGTCAGGCTCCCCTTGGGAAACTGAACCATCTGGGTTGTTAGCACCCCCTTCCTCAAGCTGCTGAGAGGCCCAGACACTGAGCACCCCACATTTCCTTCTGGAGAAAGCCCTCAAATAAATTGAGGCCCAAGAAGCCCAGATCCAGAGCAGAAAACCTCAGAGTGGGCGAGCAAAGGCTGGGATGAGTCATGGCTGTGCTCCTTGGGGACTCTGCTCAGGGTCCAAACAGCTGGGGCCTGATTATGCACCTTTCTGAGATCCATTCTCCCTCCTGGTGTCCCCTTTTTCCTCCCCCAATTAGTCCATGTGGGAGCCTAGACAAGCCAGAGCTGTTTGACACATATATTGCAAAAGCAAATTGACTTTCCCCAGAAGCATCTCCTAGCTTTCTTGATAACCATCAGAAAGTTCTTAGTAATTAAATAAAATTGGGGAGGGTTCCAGCACCATCTGCCCAAATGACTCCCAGTGAACTAACCCCGTTTCACAGAAGAGCCACTCTATATGACCTGGTGACTGCTTATCTCTGTCCCAATTGTGTGCTTTCTCACCTCCACTCCTAATTGGCCACCTCCTAGACCCTGCCCTTCCAGCCAGTCTCCTAATCTCGACTGTCCTTCTTCTAGGCCTAAAACGTTCTTCCCCTTCTGCTAAACTCTGTCGGGATGACTGTCCTTGCTTGCCCTCAGTGCACACCCACGGTGCTCGGGGCGGATCCACACTGCACACGTCCACATGGCCTGGGGTCGGAGTTGCTCCTGTGTTGTCTTTGAAGTTAGTTCTCCTAGGCTGAGGCTGGGTTCCCCTTTCCTTTACATCACTGCAGGTGGCTGAGGGCTCTTTCAAATACGGAGATGTCACGGTGGATGACACTGAGCTCTAAGTGTCCCTCACTACATCTGTGTCGCTGGGAAATCAGGTTACGATCGGGGTCAGCAATGGTACCGCACAAGAGGACAAGAGTGACTCAAAAGCTACTTCTTCCCTGACCTGTGTGTGTTTTCCGAGCCTCTCCCACCACATGCAATGACAGGGACATGGGGGCATCGAACCTCTTCCACAGCCTCACGGCCTTCAGCTGGAAGCTCTTAGACAAAAGCTCCGCTCTGCATGGCCGGCCGGGGACAGGGCTGGGCTGGGCTGCGTTTCCTCTGCTGTCCTTCCTCTTGTCCCGCGACCTTCTCAGGACCACTGAGCGCGCCTGATGAAGAAAGGCCCAAAAGAAGCCATTAAGAGACGCCGAGGGAGGACCTGCCCAGGCAGCTTCAGGAAGTCCCAAGAGACAGGGCAGGATGCCGGGGCATGGCTTCCAGGAGGCTTTGCAGACCTGGGTGCAGCGGGCAGCCTGCGGGCTTCTGTGAGGAGACAGGCGGATGGCTGGGGGTCGAGTGTCAAGAGGAGCAGCTGTGGGACTTCAGGCCCCATGATGTTGAACAGGCACTTCCAGGGCCTGGGCCACAGCTGCTGTAGACAGGATAGAGGCTGGGGATGGTGATGGAAACCTTCCTCCAGGTGGGGCCCTGAGAAGGTTTAGACGCAGACTAGGCCAGAGGCCCCGTCCCCTCTCTGCCCTCCTTGCATCGGAGGGGAGCTCTGCAACCGAAGGCCACTGAGAGGTGGTTCCCTGGAACCAGTGTGCAGTCTGCTCTTCTAAAGGTGCCTCGGCGTCCCTTCCTCCTGGGCCTGATTCCTGAGCTTTGTGAGACTAGGAGAATTTGCCATTACAAACAAAGCCCGCTTCCTCCCTTTTATGACATAGTTGACAGCATTAGTTTCCTCTGTGATTTCTTTTATTACCCTCAATTTTTATTAATCCCGTGGCTGCCAGGGATAACAATCTCATAAAATAATAACTGAGTGAACTATCGCTGGGAGGCCCGTGTTGATGAGTTAGATAACATCTCTCTGCTCCCTGGAGTAAGGGGACGCTGGGTACAAGTGCGGGTCTTGTCAATGTGTCGGCATGGCCTTAGAGATTTACGATGATGGTCCCTGTCCTGAGACGGGCAGGCTCAGCGCTTTGCAGCAGCTGGAGTCCAGGGCAGGCCCCTCTGGGACTCATAAGCCTCATAGGCAAAGGGCTGCAGTGCAGACACAGCTGATGCGGGGGACACAGCGCCTGAGATGCCTGAAGTCCCCCATCCCCAGAGGGGACCTGGACACATTCACCTGAGAATAGGGTGCAGTGCCTCACTGTGAGGTTAGGTGTTCTACCTGGCGAGCCCCAATTTTCCTCAGAACCCCTCTGAACCTGTCACTTTCATTGTCTGGGTACAGAATGGTCTTTTCTTTAGCACCCTCCCTCCCCCAACTGGCCTCACTACCTCCTGTCCCTCAGCCACCCTGTGTGGCCCTTCAGAGGAAAGAGCAAGGGGCCCCTCTAGGAGCACAGACAGTTCTTCCCAGCAGCTGGAGCCCAAGAAGAGTCTTTCTTGGTCTAGCGGTAGGTGCTGGAAACACAGAGAGCCCCTGACCCCTGGCTGGGGTTACCAAAGTGGTTTTGACTTTCTCTGTTTTTGCCCACTGCCTGCTCAGCTGATGGGTTTGAGTTGGATACAGGACTCATGCATCAGAAACATGGCCTCAACTGTTTTGACTTTACCTGAGGGCAGCTGTCACTGGACATCAGAAGGAAACCTCCATGGGATGCCCCTCAACCTGGTTGCTTTTCAGAATGCTGAATGTTAACGTGGCCAGCAGGGCTCCATCTGTGGGTGCCGTCCATGATTCCTGTTTTCTTTCTTGCATCTCCCGCTTCCTCCAACCCTCAGCTAACTCCAGATAGTCATGGCAATATTTGTAAAAAGAGGGACCCTTCCTACTAGAAAGTTGCTCCTTTGTCATTACAGAGTGAGCAGGGCCTCCGTGGGACTTTGCATAGAGTGGGGAATCTTGAACATCACACTTCACATTGGGAATAGGCTGACTTCACATTCACAGGGGTGCACGGTGCTTGTGCCCGAGAGGGAGAGACAGCCAGACGCAGTGTGATGGAAACTGCTCTGCTTGTGGCCTGGGAGGCTGAGGGAGGTCACAGAGAGAGGTGGAGGCTCGGAGGAATGCCCTCCAATGGCCTCCAATACCCAGGAGTGGCCCAGCCCAGCAACTCCAGTGCCTCCATTCTTCTCCAGGCAGGGCTGCCCTCCCCGAAACCCTCCCCGCAGCACTGCATCCCAGTTGCCGGCACTCACACTGTTCCTGCCAGCCAGCCACATTGGTGGCCTGCTCCATGGGAACAGTGACATCAGCCTGCATTTCACTAGCATGTTATCACGCTCTCTCCCAGCTTTTATACCCATTTTCATGAAAAGTCAATACTATACAAACATTCCCTTTTCATACTTGTGGCTTGCCTAATTCAGAGGGAAAAGAACTTTACAGACCCCCTAACCACACCCCTGAGTCCGGACCATTCCCCATCCCCGTGTGTATCCAACAGAGATATGTACACATGTCCACTAAGAGTATATGCACATGTGGTTTACTCATAATGGCCCAAACCACAAACAGCCCTCATGTCTGTTGACAATAGAATGGGTACATAGATGGTGATACAGTAATGCACTAAAATACAGTTCAGCTAGATGCCACCATGGGGGTGAGCTGGCACATGCATCATGCTGAGCCCAAGAAGGTGGGCACAGAAAAGAGCTCACTGTACATAAAGTTCAAAAACAGGCAAAACTCCTCTGAGGTATTTGAAGTCAGGATGGTGGTTACCCTTGGGCTCTGGAAGAGGCTGGTCTATTTTTTAATCTGAGTGCAGGCTGCCCAGCCAGGCCCCCCCACTGTGAAGTTTAACTAGCTGTACACTTGTGGTTTGTGCACTTTTTGTGTGTATGTAGTATTTCAGGAAAGGGTTTTTTGGAAAACACCAAGTTCACTCTGGGCTTGGTGCCAGTTAGGAATTTATTTCAACCAGACTCATCATGTAAGTGGCCTATTGCTTCCACTGTTCCCAAGGACTGTTCTATGATATGTGCACAACTGCTGATGACTTGCATATCTGTCTTTATTTTAAATAGCTTTTGCCATCTGATTCTACTCCAAAGCACTTTGCAGCAATATTGGCATCCTTAACAGGAAAGGCATTCGTTTGCTCTTCTTCCTTTATTGTTTGGAGCCCAGGGGCAGGCAATAGACAACAAGAGGCTCATCCTGACAGCGGCAGGCTGTCGCGCCAGGTGGGCCGACTCAGCTATCCCACGTCTGACTGTTGCCCTGAGGTGGACAGACTGAGGCCTAGGAGGGCCATGGCCTTGCCCAAGGCACTCAGAAAAACTCTGTGACCCCATGTCACTGCCCGTCACACCACATTTGTAAAGCAGGGTATTGTCCAGGGAGACAGTTTTCCAAGATGTTATGACTGACCACACGGTTTTCAGGGGCCTGGCTTTGACAGCACAACCTCTAAGGAAGACCAGAAGATAAAGGAATGAGAAAGAGGACAGGGGAGATGGCGAAAGTGGCCGTCAGTAAGAGGAAGTGCGTGAGGAAAGGACAGACAGGTGCCACCCAAGGGAGCCTGGAGCACCCCCTCCTCTAGCCTCCCACCGCCCTTGGGCTCTCTGCTGCCCCCTGCTGGCATCACTCTCCAAGCCGGTGGTGGGTGCTCTAGGGGGAGCCCTTAGCACCCTGTCTCCCAGGCTGGGTCCAAGGGCTCTCTCCCCTTTCCTGCGGCTCACACTGCCTCCACCCCATCCTGGGCGCACTGTGCGTGGCTTCAAGACATCTGCGTGGCTGTGCTTTCTTTGGCTCTTCACTCTTTGCATATTTCTTCTGAAAAACCAGACTCTAAACTGTTGATTTCCTCTAAACACGCGAATCTTTCATCACCCCCAGCCTGGTGTCCAGTTTGCACTGGCAAATGGCTTTTCTTCCTCCCCCCGGGAGGTGTGTTTGGGGTTGTATGTGGGGTGCTGACAAGTTGGCAAAGCTCAGCTCTCAACCATCACCCCTTCATCTTCACGCTGCACTTTCTTTTCTGCAATATGGAGCTACCACGCCTGACCCTGATACCCTATCCTTCCCCAGGGTCAGAGGTCATGCATTGAGCCCCATGTTTGGTGCCCACTCCTGTCCATGGCTGGAGAACTAAGGCCAGGGAGAAGCAGGCCTTTTGGGGTCAGGTGGAGGCTACAGTGGCTGAACTGAGATCAGGGCTCCTGGACATCTCTTTTCAGCTGGTTTGTGCCCAAGCAGAAAATGAGGCAGCTGAAGCGGGAAGTGGGAAGGAGGGACCCAGATGAAGCCACGTTTCTGCACCTGCCTCATGAGGGGCGCTCACTGGTTAGGCATTAACAGGGACCCAGCCGCGTGGCTGCAGGGGCTGCAATCGAAAACCAAAAGGGCATGTTTATAGCCAGCAGCCTCCCAATAAATTACCTTTCCTGCCAAAAATGTGCCCTTTCCCCCTTTTCTTGTCAGCCTTGTCACAAAGCTGAAATGACAGGTGAGCAAACAGCAGGCGAAGAGCTAGGAAAAGCCTGCAACTCTGCAAGTCCACAAAGCTCCCCTCTGCCTGACCTGAGCGCATTATCTCCTGGGAACAGTCTCTTTAGATTGTGGAAGCGCGGAGTGGGGCTGGGCGGGAGCTGTGGCAGGGGAGGCCCAGGACCCCGGAGAGAAGGGAGCGCAAGGGTGGGGGCAGAGGGGAGGAGAAATACACTTGATCTCCACAGGACGGGGCTTTTTGAGCTTATTGCTCTGCATGTTGAGAGACAATGGGGGAGCAGCTGCCTCTAAGGGCCCCAGCAGGAGTGAGGTTGACAAGGGAGGTTGGGAGGCTGACCCTCTGCAGCAGCTTGGCATTTACCGTGAACACTGACCACAGGGGGTAGCTGAGCCCTCATGCTGCTCACAGCAGAGAATGGCCAGGGTTCATTCAGAAATGCCCAGGGCAGGGAGGACCGGGAATGCCCCCTAGCCCACTGCAGCTTTCAAAATTCTGGGTAGTGAGATGAGGGAAATTTTAAGACAAAACCCCAGGAGTCCATGGTAAATTCAAAGGCCCCAGAAGAACCTCCCTGCTTCTCGGGTCGCATATATGTGCACAAACCAGAGACTGAGGCATGTCCGTGTTTATCCCCTGAAAAAGCTTCTTTATTGGCCCTCCGTGCATCCACTCTGCCTGGCCCTCCATCCCTCTCTCCCTCCCCCTTCCTAGGAAGCCTTCTGTCTCTTCTCCTTCCCACAAGTTTTTATTAGGCACTAACTGTGTACCCGGTGCTGCATGAACAGTTGGAAATATGGAGAAAAGCAAGTGTGCCCGCTGCTCTGGGCAGCTCCCAGCCCGTTTGGGAGGGACACAGATGTGCAGGGCCCTCACTCAGCAGGTGCCCATGGGATTTGGGGAAGGCACCCCACTGGGCAGACATAGCCCATGAGTACAGGACTGGGGGACCAACGGCACCTTTGTACACACTAGGAAAGGTGCCCTTCTTCTGGGCAGAGGCAACCGGTTCGGGAGCAGGCTGCGCAGTGGCTGTGAATGGAGGCCAGGGCATCCCCGCAGGACGTGGAGAGAGGACACTGAGCTGCTTCCCCGGGGGGACCTGGCAGGCGATGTGTCTGAAGGTGTGAGGAGTCAACATCCAAATATTCTTCTAAGTTGTGACAAAATACACATAACACAAAATTTACCGTCTTAGCCATTTTTAAGTGTACAATCAATCTCCAGAACTTTTTCATCTTGCAAAACTGAAAGTCTATCCCCATTAACTAGTAACTCCAATTATCCCCTCTCCCCTGCCCCTGGCAGCCACCTGCCTACTCTCTGTCTCTGTGAATTTGACTACTTTAGGCACTTCACATAAATGGAATCATACAGTATTTGTCTCTTTGTGACTGGCTTATTTCACTAAGCACAATGTCTTCGAGGTTCATCCACATTGTAGCATATGTCAGAATTTCCTTCCTTTTTAAGGCTGAATAATATTTGATTGTATGTATATACTATGTTTTGTTTGTCCATCTATCCATCAATGAACATTTGGCATTTGGGTTGCATCCACCTCTTGGCTACTGTGACTAATGCTGCTATGAACATGGGTGTGCAGAGACCCAACCTCCAAGGGCATGTGTGTGTGTGTGTGTGTGTGTGTGTGCCTGTGTGTGTGTGTGTGTGTAAAGATCCTCTGTTGCCACACTGGGGCTCAAGGATGGGTCCCAGACAGGAATGTCGGCTGGAAGATGGGAGACAACACAGAGGCAAGTGGTGGCCAGCCCTTGCTTGTCCCCAGACCATCTGCAAAGAGGAACATGCCATAAGCTCATGGCAGTTTTGCTCACCTTGGCCTTAACCTGGGATCTGAGGCTGGGGCCTTTCTTGCCTTTAACTAAGGTGTCCTTATGTTCCAGAAATGCCAACCTTCAAGGCGAAAACCAAACTTCATGTGGAATATTTTGTAGACATGAAAAATGCATGGAAATTACAAGCTATTTATTCTGAGCAGTAAGAAGCATAACTGCTGGTTATGTCCCAAAATAATACAGATGAAGGCTAACACATGTTGAGTGTTTCCAAATCCCGTACTTGCATCATCTCATCTGATCCTCACAGCAATCCAGTCGGAACCTTGGTTTTATCTTCTTAATTTTACAGATGAGAAAAGTGAGGCACAGAGTTAGTGCTCAATTCACATGAGTAGTAAGTGTGAGAGCTGGGCACAGAACCTGGGCTATGGACAGGGAGCTTGTGCTCTTGAGCACTGTACTTCCCTGCCTCTTGACCTGCAGAAAATGCTGGGGCAGCCTCCTGTGTGCCTGTTCTACAGGGAGGTCGCTGTGGAGTTCCTCCTCAGCACTCTCCCGCACAATCCCCCCTGAGAGGCCAGGATCCTCCTCTCTACGAGGAGAGAGCAGCGGATGGCAAATAACACATCTGATGGAGTTTCCTGAAAGACCACTATGGCTGAATTCTCCACGAAAATCCAGCACTGGTCCCTTGGTCTAGAAACATTTGAGGACACTTCACATGTGAACCTAAATAACATAGCCTATTCACTAAACAAGTCCTATGTCTTATAGGATGATCAGTTCAATTCTGCCTATCTTATAGGGTTTTGGCCAAACCACTATTGACCAATGCTGATGACCAACACTTTGGGGCATCTTAGATGGTGCCAGCTGCACATCCTTGGCATCAGTTACAGCTGAGCCCTAGCTCTACTTCTTCTACCAGCCTAGACATTCTCATCTCCAGTGACTGGAACACTGATGCCCATCAGAGCCCATGTACCCATGGAGCCCACCTGCTGGGTGTTGCTCCAGGCAACATTAAACAGGCACCACAGATATGCAGAAGCTGGGCAGAGGGGTGAGAGGGCCTCCAGATGCCCACCCTTTGGCACTAGTGCCTGGATCACCATGATTATCAGCTCCAGGTTCCCGGCACTGGGGCAGGTGCTTGCCAGGTTAGTCAAGGTGGCCTCCACCCTCCTGAACACAGAAACATTGAATGGAAAGCACATAATGGACACACAGTACCCCCTCGCAGCTCAGGGGCCCATGTTAAGGATGTATAAAAATTTACTTGTATTTTAAGCAATGAGAGAAGTGTGGAAAATGAAGAGAAACCAGCTGAGTTTCCCAACAGTTGGGCCCTGAGGGGGCAGATACAAGGAAAAATCTCTCCCAGTTTGGGAATCTGGAGAAAGAAGCTTCTGGCAGGGGAGTTACCAGCCTTGGGGATATCTTTCGGCAGGCCCTCTGAGGGTCCTCCTCCTCTTTAATTGGTCTCTTTAAATTGGGGCAGAAGAGATGAAAGACCTGGACATTTTCCCCCAATTAACTCAGTTGTCCTTTGGCTCAGCTGCCTTTTATCGTCCTGAATGGGAGGCGTTCGATAAAGACTTTCCCGTGGTAGGTAGCCGTGCTCCTGTTTCTCTCTCCCTCAGCTCCAGCGTGCTGTTTCTTTCCTCCAGTGCCTGTAGCCTCACTCATTCTTTTATTCATTCATCTGTTCATCACCCAACATTTCTTCCTCTGTAGTATGGAACAAACAACACCCCTGCCCTGAGGTGTATTAGTACCGCCTGAAGACTCAGTCACACTGGAGATGGGCTTTATTTCTTGATTCTTTGAAGATACCTGGTTTAAGCAACTCAACTCCCCTGACACTTGCCCAGGAAAGTCAACTAAGGAAATTCCTGGAGAGTGGGCGATGGTTAGGACTCTGTCTACTGCTGCTAAACTCAGAGGGTTCCATCAGTTTCCCCAGAAAAATAAACAGAAGTTAAAATAAACATTTCCAAAGTTATAGTTTATGATGTGCTACTAAGTTGCTACCCCTCTTCTCTTTTCTCAACTCAATTATGGAGTATTAGTTTACTTTGTGGCATCAAATGACTCTTTATTTCTCCTGGACTGAATTTTTATTGTCCTCTGGTCCCTGCCCTTTGTCTGTAGGGCCCCCTGTGCCCATATCTGGGAGGATTTCGGGAAGGGAGGAAGGGGAGGTGGTTTCTGAATGTGGGCAACACTCCAAACAGTTCTGCTAATCTCAGGGTTTGGTGAAACTCTTTGCTCAGAAACTTTATGGCCAGTGGGAATGGATGCTTCGTGTTTGCTCTTCAAATAAAGGAACCTTGGAGGCAGAGAAGGGCATTTGCTGTGGAGTTGCTGACTTTTGAAATCTTGAGCCCTCTTCCTTATCAGGCCAGTTTATTACAGGTTTCATAAATGTTTTATGAGGGAATGGTGAGGCCCTGCTGACTAGGGGTGGTGGCAGCTGTCTCCAACTTTCCACATTGTTGACAAGATCAAAGGACAGATTTACCACCTGATAAGATTGGGTGGATAAGATAGGGCGGAATCTCGAACTGACTTCTTGCCTCCATGCACCGGGCAAACAACAGGGCTTGATCTGGTGCCTTTTCCCCCTTGGCCTGGCCTCTTTTGTCTCTTGCATCATTTGTAGAACCCACCGGACCTCCCAAGCAATTCTTGCCCCTGAAAGCCAACTACTATTTCTCCTTAACAATTTTAGAATTAAAAAAAGTACATATTTTAATGATTTAAATTATCTGAACCCTTCAATACCCACTTTGTTCATACAAGTTACACCCATTGTAAAATCTGTACAATAGAAAATAGAAAAAATGTGTGCATGAAAATAATTTATGGCCAAATAAATCATCTCTAGGCCACTGATATTTTCAGGTAGAGAACTCCTATTGACTGTATTCCCAGCCACTACAGTTTACTACAGTTGCCTTGACAATCTTTGAGAATGTTTTTTTAATCTGTCTTATTATTACTGAAAACTGGAAACTTCCTTCTATCATTAGAAAACTCTTTTTTTTTTTTTAATGAGACAGAGGGAAGAATTCTTCCTTGAGTCAAAAGAAGTTCTCTGATTTTCCAGAAATATCAGTGCTACTTGCCTTCTCTGTAACTCACTTGGCTTTCTGATCCTGGCTGCCCTGTTGACGTTGAGCCAGGCAGGTAGTCCCTGAGGCCTTCGCTTGTTTTGGGAATGATTCTGGGGATATCAGGCATGTTCTGGCAACAGTAAGCACATATCTAGGTAATTCATTCCCACTGCCAGAGTCTGTTCTCAGCAAGGTTAAGGGGCTACTTTATAACCTGTGTTGTTCTAGAAGGGTTGTAGAGCACATGCTGAGAAATCTTGTGAAAACAGCTCTGCCTACCTTGATTTTGTGTTTCCGCCACTCTAAACCCCCTTCTCCGACCCTGAGCTTTCCCTTGAGTTCCCTGATTCACCTCTGCTGAGGTGCCCTTCCTCCCCGTGCCCCCTCCCCCACAGGCCTGCTTTCTGGAGCCCCGGCAGGCTCACTTCTTCTCTATTTCTCTTTCAAATGCAGCTGCTGAATGTCCTGAGGCCTCTTGGAGAGCAAGTTGATAAACTAATCCCCATTAAGGTAAGATGCCAGATAGCTCCCATTTACTGTGTCTACTCTCCTCCCTCAAATTTGCACCTTTTCAGAGCATTGCGCAGCAATGATGGTGTTCCAGCATTAGTTGGGGATCACTCTGTGCCTCCAGCCTTGTGTATTAATCCAGACCATTGCTCCATGAAGCACAGTTGTCTTCCCAGCCACCTCTTTGGCCTCAGGTTCTAGCTCCTGGGTCAGGCAGAGGGCACATAAACAGTGGTGCCCCTTTCACAGCTCTGCACACAGCCTGGGGCCAGGGCTCCACCATCTAAGGTGCACCGGGGAGAATAAAAACACGGGGTGGTGTGGGACTGACAGCAGGACTGAAAGACCAGCCTTGGATAGGACCAGGCCTGGAAAGAAAGAGGGAGAAACACCTGGAAAAGGGTTCTGGAAAAACAAAAAAAAGGAGAGGTGGTTTTAAAAGACTTGCGTGCAAGTTCAGAAGCAGCAATGTATACCCGGGAGGTAGATTTAATTCGCTATCATAGGGCAGCCTCTTCTCCAGTTCCTCATTTAAAATTAATCCCCCAAATATGGAGCCCAGCCCTGCTGCCCCCCATCCATGTAACAAAGAGGGGCCTCCGAGGACAGTACTGGATGCATCTCATCTCCTTGGGAACAAGGGGGCAGGGCAGCATGTCAAAGACATATGTATTCAGCCAGGCTGGCGTGGCTCAGTGGCTGAGCGTCAACCTATGAACCAGGAGATCACTGTTCGATTCCCGGTCAGGGCACATGCCCAAGTTTCGGGCTCGATCCCCAGTAGGGGGCTCGCAGGAGGCAGCCGATCAATGACTCTCTTTCATCATTGATGTTTCTCTCTCTTTCTCTCTCTCCCTTCCTCTATCTGAAATCAATAAAAACATATTTAAAAACAAAACAAAACAAAACAATAACAAAGACATATATATCTGTTTAAAGTACATGCCCTTGGGGAGGGGACAACAAGCTAAGGTGACTTGTAATCTCTGCCTCAGCACGGGTCCCTGCTTCTGATGGGTGCGCACGCACCTTGCAAAGCCTGGCCTAGTGCAACGAACAACCTCAAGCCGGAAGGGGGGGGAGCCATCTTCTAGTTTCCTGCCCACCTCTCATCTGCAACGTGACCTTGGACAAGTCACCTGGCCTTGGTGGGTTATAAGATTCTCAAGCTCCCACGGCCTCATACCCCCAACACCACTTTCAATATTCAGGGAGTCTGGGTCCCTATCTACTCATTTGCTTGGTTCAGATTTGGGGGATACCAAGCTCTGAAGAGAATTGTCTCTTTCCACTTTGTTTGGGAAGGCCATGTGGACAAAAGAATGGCTCCAACCCTCCCAGTGGCTTCATATGCCAGCTTGATCATGGGTTCCTGCAACCCACAAGGCCAACTGGCTACACTGACTGAATTTCTGTTTTCCAAGCTCACACACCTTCATAGCAGCACTGTGTGGTTAAGGGCACAGCCATCCCTGTCATTTACTAGCCACGTGACCTTGAGCAAGTCCCTTAGCCTCAGTCTCAGTTTCTGCATCATTACAAGGGGGGTAGTAATAAAGGTATCTCCCTCATAGGGTTTGGTGATGTATTTATAGGAGTTCATATATATGAAATGTTTAGCCTAATGCCTGGCCACAGTGAGTAATTGTTAGGTGTACTAATAATTATTGTCATTGTTATAGCCCTTTACAAAGAGCTTTCATATATGTCACATGTTCAAATGATTTTCATAAAGACTCTTGTAAGGGGCAAATAATTCTACTGTGCAAATCAAAAAACCATGATTCAGAAGTAGTGAGAGTCACAGTGCTAATTTCCTTGGGCTCCAAGCCTGGGGCTGTCTCTGATTCATAAAGTTAACATCTTAGTTGTGCTGGTAGAGTCTCCTGTTTTGCAAGGATCAGGTTTGTGGTTGTAAAAGTATTTTGCACTCACAGCAGCTATCAAGAGCATTTGTAGGACAGTGGGTGTGGTGACAGTGGGCGCTGGTGGGATTGCTGTGTGCTGTGGGGGAGGGGATGTGGGGGCGTCTCCTCTCCCCTATGACTCTGGCCTGTGTCCCAGGCCACCATTCTCTATCGGGATCATGATGCAGGCAGAAAAGTAGAACCAGGAAGCAAGTGGCCAGGGAAAATGGGGATTTGGAGTATACACTACAAGCCAGACTTTCTACACTAAGAAATTCAATGTCTGGAGTCTGGAACCAGCACTTTCTTTGCCTGGGCTGAGCTCCAGCCCGGGTCCTGATGATCAAAGTGTGCATGGGGTACTGGAGCTTTCTTTAAAGAGGCAGAGCAATGTGTTTGAGGCAGTGCAAGCTGAGCCAACGGGAGCCTCTGAGTGACACGGGGCCCTGGGGAGGCTCTAGGGGCTGAGAGGCGGGCAAAGGCCATCTCTGCTTTCCATCCAAGCAAGTCAAGTCAGGAAGCACGAAATATTTTCATGCCATGTTCTAGATGGAGAAAACATAAATTGAACAACTCAAAGGGCATCAAGGAAGGCTGATAAGCCTGGCAGCAGAAGGGAGTGGATTAGAAAGAAACAGAGGTACTTCTGTTAAAGTAACAGTTCCTTTTGGGGTGTTGGGCTCCAAAGCACAATATGGCTCTTAGATCTCTTCAATGTGGCCACATAGTTGGCTAGAGATGTTCCAGGAGGCAGTTTCACACCTTCCTCTTATCCCCCGAAAAGAGTAGAACATAGATTCTTGCAAAGACCTCTGGGAAGTGGTCTCCTTGCAGGAGGTACGCGCAAGAGACAAGAAGTGTGTGAGCTGAGCAGCACAGGATATGCGCAGTGCAGTTCCCTTTGCTAGTACATCTGCCAAAGGCCTCCCACAGCTGCCCTCAGGCCGACAGGCCCCAGGAGGGAGCAGTGGCTGCTGATGGACTGAGTGGGCTCCACCTTGGGGGCCCCAGCTTTTTATAGCCAAGTCCATGGAGGAGGCTGGGCTTGGGGTTGCAAGCTGGGGTGGGGGTGCTGAAGGAGGTGACAAGGCAACATTTATTATCTGTGGAATTGTTTCCAAAACATTATCAACTCATATTATTGGCCACAAATTTTCACCTGAAATTTAGAGAGTAATAGGCTTTTATAGTGCAGTAAAAAGTGTATTAGCTGGTGCTGGGGCTGTCTTGCCTGTCATTTACTCCACTGTTTTATCAATATTGCCATAATTCGACACTTGTGAATAGAGGAAGATTGTAAAGTGTCCACAGATCCTGTAAACTGTACTACATAGAGATTAGTAGTACTACTAGGTTTAAACCCTAGTAAAAGATAATTAAATTGATGGATGTGGCTGTAAATCTCCCTTTTATCAAGTGTTCACTCTCGTGCGGGCGATCTAACCTTATTATTTTACAGCATCATTAATGCTCTGGCAGAATCAGACCTAGTGGATGCTGCTGCCTACTGAGTGAGGAGACAATAAGACATATAAGATGTACCAAAAGGCCCTGTGTGGGCTTCCCCCCCTTCTTGTCACCCTCACAGTGTCCAGCTATGACTTGAGTCTCTACGCTGGGACCGCCTGCTGCAGGCCCAAGTAAAGCAGGGGCGCCCTCCCCGCACTGCCCATCCTGGTTCTCCAGCTCTTTAGCGGTGGGCCCTGGGTCCTTAAGGCTGCCTTTTCTGGTGCTCTTGAATGCAGCACTTTTCTGGAAGCTCCTATGGAGCCTCTGCTTCCTGCCGAGACAGTGTCACATGTGGCTGGATAATGCTGCTTCTGGGGAAAAGAAAACTGCCAAATCACAACTCAGGGGAGGCAGCTGAAACACAAACATACCTTTAATTGGCACCATGTTGGAGGGGAGATCCCTGGATGGAGCTTTTATCCAATTGGCTCAGTCCTAGCAAGGACATTCCCTTCAACAGATGGCTCATAGAAGCCTTTTCTGCCTTTGACAAGTGACGGTGGCACAGGGGCTGAGCAGAGCAGTTGGCATGGGACTGTGGAGCCACAAGGGCCACCCCTCTCTAAGGACACACCTCTGGAGCTGCCATGCTAAGGAATAACTAGTGGGGTGACTCCATTCCCACCCCTCCCTTCCCACACGTCCACCAGTTGATCTGAGCCTTGGCCAACAGCACAACCAAAATACCAAGGCCTGGGTCAAGCCTGTGGGCCTGGGGTCCTCTCTGGGCAGGGTGACAGCTCCCCAACATTGAGTGTATGTGTGTTCCAAAAGCTGCCTCATCCTCCATCTGGTCCCTACTCTCCGGTGCCACTGAGACGAAGTGGCATCTGCTACTTGCCACCAACCCATTTCCCTTCCATGGCAGTGCTGCCAACCAGACCCATGGACCATTGTCAAGTGGAGTAGGTAGCAGTAGGGGTGGGCCTTGTGTCTCCGACCTTACGCTAGCCTGATTCAGGTCTGGCTGCCACCTAGGGGCTCCAGGTTCAGCCCAGGGTCAGGTGGTGGCTTCTTTAGGCGTTAGTCCTCCTGGACTTCTCGGAGGCCCAATCTGGCTTAACAAAGGGATTTACTTAGATATCTTCAATGCCCTTTGAGTCCCAGTTGACCAGCACCCCATTATTTATGAAGCAGAGAGCCTGAGGCCAGTGTTCTTCTCATTACCTGCTCCTAACCTTGACAGTGACCCTGAATCACTGCCTATGAGTGACTGGGATCAGGGCCTTCTGACTGGCCTATTTGATGAAACCAAGTTCTCAAGCCTTCAGGCGAGCCTTGCTCCTTGGCTGGCCTTGACTGCTGAAACTGGAACCTGGAGAACAAGGAAATAGTCCTACAGAAGAGTCATCTGGGAGAGACTGGATTTGGCCACATCAGATAAACGCATTTTTTTTTTCCTTTTTATTGCCTAAAGCTAAGCGATATGTACCTGGGTTGGAATTAGCAGGCTGAAAGTTCAAGAGATAAGCAGCTTCTCCTAGAATGAGTGATCAGCAGGCCCAGCAGCGGAGGCTTGTTTGGGAGGCCTCGTCACCTTTTGAACTTGGGGCCTGACTCCCCTTTGCTGTTTCACAATCTCTAGCAGCAGGGAGCGTGAGCAGAGCGAGCAGAGAGGAGACAGACCTGGACCGTCACCTGGGTCCACCTCAGCCAGCATACGCTGGTGGTGTGATTTTTCTTCCTGATTCCCACATGGGCTGGGCCCCTCGAGAGGACGGCAGCAATATTTAGGGTCCTGTTGTGTGCCAGGCCTCAAGGCTCCTGAGCTGGCCTAGGGCCCAAGGTCTGCTTACAGGGAGCTCGGAACCCAATGGAGCTTACAGCCGACTCACCCATCCTGCCTCTGTTTATGATGTTGCCAGAGAAAAGTGGCCTCAGTCAGAACGAAGTCATTTGAACACTTGCAATTTTGTAGTGCGCTTGTTAAAAATGCTGCTTCCTGGGGCCCCTCCCCAGGGCTACTGTGCAGGGACTTTTATACACTCAAGATGGGGAGCTCCTGGCCTAGGTCTTGATACCTCACCCTGCAGTGTGAAGACCGAGAGCCCTGGTCTCAGAGGTGAAAAATCACACTTGTCATCACTTACTGAAAGGCCGATGAAGGCAAAAGAGCTTTATTTCTGTAAACAAGCAAATGACTGTGGTTACAATGGCATGGCCAGGCTCTGATAAGTGAACCACCCAGCCGTCCTCCTTGCTTTGGAGACTTGAATGTTTGCCCTGACACAAGCACATGGCAATGAAATCAGTTCTGTAGAAATAGACACACAAGTGGGAGGTTCACATGGCTTCACAGAGGTCCCTGATGAGGAAGGTGAGCTGGGACTCCTGAGGTGGGCACCCAGCTGAGGCCTGAAGATGAAAGAATCAGGTGCCATTAGTACAAAAAAGTCCGTTCCCAAAATGTTATAATAAAATGAGTTCTCTAGTTCTGAATCTACTTATTTACCACTCCGTTCCACAAGTGCTTATTAAATGCCTCTGTGCCCAGCACTCTCCCCGGCTCCCGGGACGTATCAGACCCAGTCCTGGGCCTCCTGCAGCTCCAGGGCAGCGGAGGAAACGGACAGGTGAGCACAGCGCTACACGTGGTGACAGCCTCGTTTCTTCTGATCCTGCTGTGGGGTGTGTGTGTACATGTGTGCTTCCGTGTGTGTGTGTGTGTGTGTGTGTGTGTGTGTGCACGCAGGAATAGCATGGACACACGTACCCACCAGACGTCCTCTCAAACTTGGTCAGGCCTCTGCACTCCCAGCCTCCTGACCCGAAGAATTTAGCACCTGACAAACTCTTTTTCTCTCGCAGGGTACTTTTCAGTTAAATGTGTATATGCCACATTTGAGATTGACGTTCCTTAAAAGTCTCACCTTAGATCCAGGTGGGGGAAGGGGAGAAAAGGAACAAAGGAAAAGAGAAAAAGAAAAACAGCAATAACAATAACAAATGAAACGTCAGGTGCGTAACCCGGGTAAAAGGCAAAGACGCTGGCTGAGGCTGACCGTAAAACGCTCCGTGCTTGAGCTAATAAACCCGATTATCTTCAAGAGTAAACACTCTGTTGTTTTGCCAACTATTAGATTTTTACTACTCTCCAATAAAACGAGCACGTTCTTCATTTTCAATAATATTTCATTCACTGTTTCCTAAAGATTAGCAATTGAAAGAGATGTCAACAATTTTCACTCTTCAAATTAAGTATAATAGGCTTTTATAGCGCAGTATAAAGATATCAAAGGCAAAGGCTGCCCTCACAACAGCTCCATTTCTCTTTATCTATCAATACAGCCCCAATTTGACACTTGTCGGCAGAGGAAGCTCGTAAAGAGCTCGCAGACCCCATAAAGCTGGTAATACTTGCATTGGTTGTGCAGCTCGCTTCAGGCACAGTAAAGTAATAATTTAATTAACTAATGGGCTGTGAGCATAAAGGGTTATCTCATCAGTCCTCTTCTTTTTTGCCTCCTGGTAATCCCAGTGCTGGGTGTTTACTTATTAGCGGTAGCCTGGGCCTGGGCACTTGCAGAGAGGACATTGGGTCCCGGTGTCCCCGGCCTCCGAATGGCTTCTATCTGGGGTGTTTCTGTGGAAATGTGACATCACTGTTGTCCCCAGAGAAAAGTACCACAGTTTATCACAGCTAGTTTTTAAATAGTTTCATAGAGGCTACAACCAATTTCTCCTCAGGTGTTTAATATATGCTTATGCATGTACATGTGACTGTGACTGTGTGTGTGTGCTCGTGGCGCATGTGTATATGACAGTGGACCCGGGAGGGACTTTTAACTTTGCATGTCAGCTTCACCTCTGACCTGGCTCATGTGGCAAAGGATGGCTGAGAGCCAGGACAGAGACCACAGGGAGTGTTGGGAGGGGTTGGGGCCCCTCTCCTCGCCCCCAGGATAGTCCTTTCATAGCCCCCATCCCCTCTGAATTATTAGACATTTCTTTGAGTTTGCCCACTCATTTCACCACCCTGCAGGCTGCACCTACTGTTCTGAGGCCAAACCCACCTCCTGTCAGAAGGGAAGCTCGGAGAAGGGCAAGGACTCCTCACAGAGCTCCGCATTCCTTGGGACCTTGCTTTGAGGTAATTGCAATCACAGGAGAGAAATGTCACCCTAACTCCAAGGCTAACTTCCCTTCTTCAGGGCCCCAGGAGGCCACTGAGACTGGAGGGGTCAGCTTGTGGTTCCAGGTCTTAGAGGCCACTGGAGGGGCCACTCTTGTGAGGGTCTCGTGTTCACCTGCCACAACAACCCAGCTCAGACCATCCTGCTCGAAGGACAAATGCCCTCAGTGGACATGCATGTCCTCTAGGCCACCAAGTCACTCCTTGGAAGATAAGTGCAGGGAAGACGGGCCTAACAAATGAGCTCATTTCCAGACTTCAGTCCCAATGGAGCTTTTCACAACCTTTTGGTTTAAAGCCACTATCCAAACTTGTGTTTTGGAGACCTCAGTACTCACTTAGAGCAGCTCTAGGACTCCTAAATCCTAGCTGCTGGACATCAGGAGAACTGGGGGTTTGGAGCCGGGTGGGCCCACAGAGGGCAGGAAGGGATGGTTCTGAGAGGAGCCCCCCGAGTCTCTCCACTGCTTTCCCCCTCTGCTCCATTCTGGCAGTGACTGTCCCACTCTAGGACTTTTCAGAGCTCACTCTGCATCAGAATCCCTAGGGAAGCTTTTGTAAGACACCAATGCCTGGGCTCTACCCCAGAAATTTGGACTGCCATTCTGGTAATTTTTTTTTAAGTGTTTTTGAAAATTTGTAAAAGTAAGCTTTTTAAAAATTGTAGTAAAATATACATAAAGTAAAATTTACATTTCAACCATTTTTAAGTGTATCATTTAATGTCATTAAGAGCATCCATAAAGCTGTGCAGCTATCCATTCATCTCTTGAATTCTCACCTAGCAAAGCTGGAACTCTGTCCGCGTTATACGGCAATCCACCCTCCCCTCCTCCAGCCCTGGCAGCCACCACTTTACTCCCCGTGTTTATGATTTGACTACTTCAGGTACCTCATGTAAGTGGAATCAAATAGCATTTGTTTTTCAGTGTCTGGCTAATACTTCACACGGCATGATATCTTCAAGGTTCATCCACGTTGTAGCATATGTCAGAATTTCCTTCCCTTTTAAGGCTGAATAATATTCCACTGTATGTATATATCACATTTGTTTATTTATCTGTTGATAGACATTTGGGTTGTTTCTACTTTTTGGACGTTGTGAATAATGCTGTTATGAAGATGGGCGTGAGAATATCTCCGAGTCCCTGCTTTTGATTCTTCTGTATATATGTCTAAGAAATGGAATTGCTGCATCATTTGCTAGTTCTGTTTAATTTAGAAAGAACTGTCATACTGTTTTTCATAACAGCTGTACCATTTTACATTCCCACCAGCAATGTACAAGGATTCCAATTTCTCTACATTTCTTGTCAACACTTGTTATTTCCTGTTTGTTCGTTTGATAGTAACTATCCTAATGGGTGTGAGGTGATATTTCATTATGGTTTTGACTTACATTGGGAATGGATAATTTAAAAAATTCCTCAGGAGCACCAGAGTTGAGAACCACTGAGTTAATGGCTATCATTTACTGAGCATGTATTATTCCCAGGCAGTCTTAAGTACTCATTTACTCCTCCAAACAACTCAGTGAGGTAGAAACCATTCTGGTTCCTACAGATGAGAAAATTAAGCACACAGAAGTGAAGATCACACAGCTAGTGGCTGGTGGGGCCAGGATTCAAGTCCAGATACATGGGCCTCAGGGCCCCAGCCTCTTGGGCCCTTTGCTGTTTAGCACTTGGGTGAATGAGCTCATTTAGGGACCCTTCACTTCAGAAAGAGAAAGCATGAAGGGAGGCCTTCGTAGCTTAAATTTGCATGGTGTCAATACAATACCAAAATTAGGTTGTTACTTTCATTCTTGAAAGGAATTTTTTTTCATATCACATTTTTAGTAAGGAAGAGTTGTTTAATTCTAAATGATCATAGTTCTGTCTTTTTAAATAATAGTTTAATAGTTATTTTATACTCATTAATTCAAATAAAACTCGAGCCTATGTGTTTTAAAAGGGGCAGAAAACTAGAATGCATTTCATTTACACCTGTACCTACTAAGTGCCTACCACAGGGCCGCGTTAGCATGTGAGTGTGACAATACTGCCATCTTGTGGGAAATTAAAATGTGGCCGCTTAAAACTGTAGCAACATAATCCTAAAGCTAGGATTCTGCAAATTCTGTACACAGGACTATTTAGATCCACTTTTGGTCAAGGAGAGGAAAAACAAATCATGCTCTATCAAAGCAATCCATACTATTGGGGGCCAAAGTCAGAATCCGGTCCCCGCGTGCAGGGCCAGTGGCAGATACCGCCCTTTACCACTCCCAGGAGGGAGGCCGAGGCTGGAGCCCCTGGGGAAATTACCCAGCAGTCATGCTCCCGCCCTACCCACGGAGACAAGGAGGAGAACCCGAGCCAGATCGCACCCTAATTGTCTTCAGTTTCAGAAGGTCTGGACAGGCAGGATCTTCCTTCCTTTCTTCCGCCCTCCCCTTCTCTCCCTCCTCCTTCATAGCTACTTTATTGAGATACAATCCATATATTTAAAGCATATAATTCAGTGTTTTTTAGTATATTCACAGAGTTGTGCAACCATTGCCACAATTTTACAACATTCTTATCACCCCAAAAAGAAACCCCATTACTCCTCAATCCTCTCATCTCTCCAAGGCCCTGACAAGTACTGATCCACTTTCTTTCTCTATGAATTTCTTTGTTCTGGACATATCATATAAACAGAATTATATGATTATATGGTCTCTTGTGAATTACTTTTTTTACTTACGTTTTCAAGGTTTATTCTTGTTTTAACACATAAACACATAAACACATATTAATACTCCAGTTTTTGGGGGGTTTTTTAATCCTCACCAGGTAATATTTTTTCCATTGCTTTTCACAGAGAGTGTAAGGGTTGGGGAGAGAGAGAGAGAAAGAAAGAAATATCGATGTGAGAGAGACACATCAATTGGTTGCCTCCCGCACATGCCCCGACCAGGGCTGGCATGGAGCCTGCAACCGAGGTGCATGCCCTTGACCCGAATGGAACCTGAGGCCCTTCAGTCTGCGGGTCGACACTCTAACCACTGAGCCAAACAGGCCAGGGCTACTCCATTCCTTTTTAGTTGATGAATAATATTTCATGGTATTCATATATTATACATATATGACATTTTACTTGTCCATTCATTAGTCGATAGCCATTAGGTGTTTTTTTCTTCACTTTTTGACTATTTTGAATAATGCTGCTGTGAACAGTTGTGTAAGAGTTTTTGTGTGAACATATGTTTTCATTTCTTTCACCTTGGAGTGAAATTGTTGAGTCAAATAGTATTTCTCTTTACCAGTTTGAAGAACTGTCAGACTGTTTTCCAAAGTGGCTGCATCATTTTATATTCCCACCAAAAATGTAAGAGGGTTTCACTTTTTCCACATCATCATAAGCATTTGCTAATTTCTTTCATTTTCAGTCTAGCCATCCTAGTATCTCATTGTGGTGTGTGTGTGTTTTTAAAATTTGGAAATTTTTTTATTTTACTTATTTATTTTTTATTTAAATCTTTACTGTTGACACTATTACAGATGTCCTTCATTATGGTCTTGATTCCCATTTCCTTAATGACTAAGGATTTTGAGCATCTTTTCATGTGCTTACTGGCCATTTGTGTATCTTTGGAGAAATGTCTGTTCAAGTTCTTTGCCCATTTTAAATTGGGTTAAATATTTGTCTTCTTGTTATTGAATTGTGAGAATTTCAGAAATATGATTTGCAAACTTTTTTCCCATTCAGTAGGCTGTCTTTTCACTGTCTTGATGGTGTCCTTTGAAGTGCAAAAATGTTTAATTTTTATGAAGTCCAACTTATCTGATTTTTGTTGTTGTTTGTATTTTAGGTCTCATATCCAATAAAACTTTGCCAAATCCAAAGTCAAAAAGATTTACTCCTATATTTTTCTGAGTTAACAGTTTTATCTCTTTTTAAAAAATGACATGTTTATATATTGCAATATGATTACTACCATAGCATTATCTAACACCTCTATCACATGACATAATTATCATTTCTTTTTGTGGTGAGAATATTTAAAATCTAGCCTCTCAGCAACTTTGAAATATATAATACAACATTATTGACTGTAGTCACAATGCTATGCATTAGATCTCCAGAACTTATTTATCCTCGAATGGCAAGTATGTACCCTTTGACCAATATTACTCCAATTCCTTCACCCCAGCCTCTGGTAACCACCATTCTATGATTTGTTTCTGTGAGTACAGCTTTTTTAGATTGCCCATATAAGTGATATTATATAGTATTTGTCTTTCTCTCCAACTTATCTCACTTAGCATAGTGCCCTCAACGTCCATCCATGACAGAATTTTCTTCTTTCTTATGGCTGAATAAGATTTCATTCACATATGCCACATCTTTTTTATCCATTCATCTGTTGATGTGCACTTGGGTCGTTTCTATATCTTGGCTATTGTGAATAATGCTGCAATAACCATGGGAGTGCAGATATCTCTTCAGACCCTGTTCTCGTTCCCTTTGAATATATACTCAGAAATGGGATTGCTGGATCATTAATTTTTTGCAAGTAGTGTAAGATAGGGGTCCGATTTCATTTTTCTGCAAGTAGTCACCCAGTTTTTCCAACAGCATTTACTGAAGAGACTGTCTTCCCCCCATTGAGTATTCTTGGCTTCCTTGTCAAATATTATTTGACTATATATATGGGAGTTTATTTTTGGGCTCTCTGTTCTGTTCCATTGATCTATGTGTCTATTTTTATGCCAGTACCACACTGTTTTGATTATTATAGCTTTGTGGTATGGTTTGAAATCAGGAAATGTGATGCCTCCAGCTTTGTTCTTCTTTCTCAAAATTGCTTTGGCTAGTTAAGGTCTTTTGTGGTTCCAAACAAATTTTAGAATTGTTTTATCTGTTTTTGAGATAAATGCTATTTAAATTTTGATAAAGATTGCATTGACTCTGTAGATGGCTTCAGGTAGTGGACTTTTGTTAAAATATATGGCATATACAATATTAAAATATTAATTCTTCCCCATGAAAGCAGGATACTTTTCTATTTGTTTGTGTCTTCTTCAATTTCTTTCATCAAAGTCTTGTAGTTTTTATTATACAAATCTAACACTTCCTGATTACATTTATTCCTAAGTATTCTATTGTTTTTGATGCTATTGTGAATGGGATTGTTTTCTTTATTTCTTTTTCATATACTTTATTGTTAGTATATAGAAATGTAACTGATTTCTGTATATTGATTTTATATTCTGCAACTTTACTGAATTTGTTGATCAGTTTCAACAGATTTTTTTGGTTTAGTCTTTAGAATTTTCTAGACACAAGATCATATCACGGGCAAATTTATTTCTTCCTTTCCAATTTGGATATCTTTTATTTCTTTATCTTGCCTGATTTCTTAAATTACTTATTGAATAAGAGTGGTGAGGATGGGCCTCCTTGTCTTGTTCCTGATCTTAGAGGAAAAGATTTTAACCTCTCACTATCGAGTACGATGCCAATTGTGAGTTTGCCATATATGGCCTTCATCATATTGAGGTGTGTTCTTTCAATATCCAATTTGTTGAGGGTTCTTATCATGAAAGGATGTTGTACTTTGTCAAATGCTTTTTTTGCATCTATTGAGATGATCATATGATTTTTATCCTTCTTTTTGTAAATGTGATGTAACTTATGGGTGCTGCACCATCCTTACATTCCAGGGACCAACCCAACTTGTTCCTGGTCTGTGATGCTTTTAATGTGTTGCTGAGTTCCATTTGTGAATATCTTTGAGAATTTTTGTATCTATATTCATCAGGGATATTGGTCTATAATTTTCCTTTCTTGTAGTCTCCTTTTCTGGCTTTGGTATCAGGGTAATGCTGGCTTTTTAAAATGAGCTTGAGAGTGTTTCCTCCTCTTTTATATTTTGGAAGAGTTTGAGAAGAACTGACATTAATTCTTCTTTAAGTGTTTGGTAGAATTCACCAGTGAAAAACATCCAGCTCTGAGCTGTCCTATGTTTACTGATTCAATCTCCTTACTCATGATTGGTCTGCTCAGATTTTCTGTTTCCTTATGATTCAGCCTTGGTAGGTTGAATGTTTCTAGGAATTTATCTATTTCTTCTAGATTATCCAATTTGTTGACATATAATTGTTCATTCATAGTGGTCCTCTCTTATAATATTGTGTGTTTCTGTGGTATCAGTAATAACATCTCCTTTTTAATTTCTGATATTATTTATTTGTCTTTATTTTTCTTACTTATTCCAGCTAAAGATTTGTCAATTTTATTTATTTTTTGAAAAAATCAGCTTAGTTTTGTTGATATTTTCTATTGTTTCTCTTGTCTCTATTTTATTTATTTCCACTTTGATCTTTATTACCTTTATTCTGCTAACTTTGGGCTCAGTTTGTTTTTCTTTTTCTAGGTGTAAAGTGAGGTTGTTTATTTGCGATCTTTCTTTTTTATGGTGTGAGGTAAAGGCCCTTTTTCTTAATATATACACTCATTGCTATAAACTTTCCTTTAAGAACCACTTTTGGAGAATCCCATAGGTGAGTTGTGTTCCATTTTTATTTGGTTTGACACATTTTTAGTTTCCCTTTTGATTTTTTTAACCCATTGGTTGTTCGGGAGGGTACTGTTTAGTTTCCACATATTAGTAAATTTTCCAGTTTTGCTCTTATTGTTGATTTCTAGTTTCATACCATTGTGGTCAGAAAGATACTTGTATGATTTCAATCTTCCTAGGGCTTGTTTTTTGTCCTGTTATATAATCTATCCTGGAGGATGTTCTGTCTGTACTTGAGGAGAATGTGTACTCTGCACACATGGACTGTTGGAATAGACTGTTGTATATATGTCTGTGAGGTTAATTTCATCTGAAGTATGGTTCAAGTCCAATGTTTCCTTATTGATTTTCTGTCTGTGTGATCTATCTATTGCTCAGAGTTGGGTATAAAAATACTCTACTGTTATTGTATTGTTGTCTATTTCTCTCTTCAGATCTGTTAGTGTCTGCTTAATACATTTATGTAATCCAATGTTGGGTTGCCCATGTATTTATATATTTATATATCTTCTAATGAATTGATCCTTTATCATTATATAATGATCTTCTTTGTGTCTTGTTACTGTTTTTGGCTTAAAGTCTATTTTGTCTGGTATAAGTATAAATACCCCCACTTTCTTTTCGCTTTCATTGGCATGGAATATTTTTATCCATTCCTTCACTTTGAGCATGTGTGTGCCCTTAAGGCTGAAGTGAATCTGGTAAAGGTAGAATATAGTGAGGTCTTCTTCTTCTTATTTTTACCCATCCTGCCATTCTGTGCCTTTTCATTGAATTCAATATACTTACATTTAAAGAAAGTATTGATATGTAAGGATTACTAATGCCATCTGATTAATTGCTTTCTGCCAGTTTTGTAGTTCTATTGTTCCTTCCCCCACCTTTCTTCCTACCTTCATGAAATGGTGATTTTCCATGATAATATACTCCGATTCCCTTCTCTTTATTTTTTGTGAATCTACTATATGTTTTTGCTTTGTGGTTACTATAATGCTTGCATAGAGATCTTATAGATATTACAATTTATTTTATGGTGATAGCAACTTAACTTTGATCACATACAAAAACTTTACCCTTTTACTCCCCTTCTTTTATGCATTTGGTGTCACAATTTACTTGTTTTTATATTGTGTATTTGTTAACAAATTATAGTAGCTAATTTTTTATATTCTTTTCCTTTATACTATAGTTAAGTGGTTAGCATATTATAATAAAACAAAATTAGAGTTTTCTAAATCTGACTGTATATTTACCTTTACCAGTGTGTTGTATATTTTCATGTTACTAATTAGCATCTTTTCATTTGAACTTAAAAAACTCCTTTCAACATTTCTTGCAAGGCAGGTCTAGTGATACGGAATTCCCACAGCTTTTGTTTGTCTGGGAAAGTCTTCATTTCTCTTTCATTTATGAAAAACAACTTTGCTAGACACAAAGTCTCTCAGCACTTTGAATATATAATTCCACTGTCTTCTGGTCTGTTGAGAAGTCTGCTGACAATCTAATGTGGGTTCCTTTCTAAGTTACAATCTTTTTTTTTCTTCGTTGCTACTTTTAGGATCCTGTCTTTGAGTTTTATTTTTGACAATTTCTTTATAGTGTGTCTTGGAGAAGATCATTTTAAATTAAAATAATAAGGTGACCTATGAACTTTATGAACTTGGATGTCCATCTCTTTACCCAGATTTGAAAGTTCTCAACTACTATTTCTTTAAATAAACTTTCTGTTCTCTTCTCTCTCTCTTCTCCTGAAACTCAAATGATTCTGATATTTATTATTTTGATGGTTTATCATAGAGCACACAGGCTTTTTTCACTCTTTTTCATTTTACCTCTTTGTTCTACTTGACTGAGATATTTCAAATTTTCTATCTTCTAACTCCCTGATTATATCTTCTGTTTGGTCTATTCTAATGTTGATACTTTCTTTTACTTTTTTATTTTATTCATTGAAATTTTCAGCTCCAGAATTTCTGGTTAGGTCTTTTTTACAATTTCTATCTGTTAAATGTCTCATTTTGCTTGTGTATTGTTTTCCTGATTTTGTTGAATTATCTTTCTGTGTGTGTGTGTGTGTGTGTGTGTAGCTCATTATCACATGTGTGTGTGTGTGTGTGTGTGTAGCTCATTGAATTTCCACAGAGCTGCTAAGCTAGGTCTTCATGTCTGTGGGTTTGTTTACTGGAGGATTATTGTGATCTCTTGGTGATGTCATGCTTCCTTGATTCTTTATGTTCCCTGGAGTTTTGCATCTGAAGTAGCAGTCTCCTCTCCTAACCTTTACTAATTCATTTCAGGAAGGAGATAAATTTTCTTGGTCTTGCTTACATCTGGCACTCTTTGACCTTGTTTGGATACATCTACTTTATGCTTCTCGCTCCCTCTCGTGGCAGCATTCTTAAGCTTTTATGTCTTCCCCCAAATCATACAGTACATTCTGCTTGCTGCAGGAAACTCTTCTTTCTTTCCCAGAAGGTGGCGCTACAGCTCAAGATTGTGGTTTTCCCCTTGCTGGCAGACTGGTTTGTTTCCTTCGAGAACTTCCTGTCTACTCCAGCTCACTCTCACTGCCATCCTCCAGGGACATAGAGCTGGCTGCACAGTGGTGAGGGAGGTGTAGGTTTTGCCTTAGGGTTTTTGGGGGTGACCACAGGTCAGATGGGGACATCCTTGGGTGAGGTTTTCACAGCAGCTTTTGGGAAGGCTTCTAGCTGGAGTCCAGAATGAAGTCAGCAGGAACTGTGTTCCCTTAATGCTTTCTGATATTCATATCTGCTTCTTTCCTAATCTCCTCCCTTCCTCCAGTCATAGAGCTTTCACTTTAATACCCTGGGAGGGAGATGGGTTTCTTTAGCAGAGTCCCACACAGCTGAAAACCTGGGTACTCACTCACTGCTTTCTCCACAGGAGAGATCCCTGGTGACCCACACCTCTTAGCTGTGCTGCCTCGGGGGGACGGTGATATGATAAAGTTCCTTTTACCCGCTCCATTGTCTCCAAGTTTTTTTGTTCATTTGTTTGTTTTTTAATATATCTTTGTTGATTTCAGAGATAGGAAGGGAGAGGGGGAGAGAGAGATAGAAGCATCAATGATGAGAGAGTCATTGACCAGCTGCCTCCTGCACGCCCCCGACTGGGGATCGAGCCTACAACCCGGGCATGTGCCTTGACGGGGAATCGAACCCTGATCGCCTGGATCCTAGGTCGACGCTCAAGAGCTGAGCCACGCCCGGCTGGGCTCCAAGTTTTTTTTGTGTTCTGTTTTGCTCCAACAGATTGCTGGAATGTCTCCTCTGTCAAACCTGGACTTCTATAAAAACTCTTTTGTTTGGGGGTGTCTGTCCAAGTCAATGTTCTCCCGTTAGTCCCAGACTGTGGCCAAGAGGGGCTGAAGCCAGTTTACAGGTCCTTGCTGGTTCCACAGTCTACACCAAGGTCTGTGTGCTTATTACCTGATGCACAGGACCAGTGTCATATCAACTCCCGCAACCCCACGGAGCCACTTTTGTTTGTAGATGATGCTGAATTTTAGTTTTCAGTGTGGGCCAGAAAGAGGAAACTATGCTGCCATGATGCTGACATCACTCATTTTCTCTTACATTTAGGTCTTTGATCCCTTTGAGGGGTGTGTGTGTGTGTGTGTGTGTTTAGTATGGGCTATTCAGTTGTCCTAGCACAATTTGTTAAAAAGATTATTTCCCCCCATTGAATTATTTTGCATCCTTGATCTATATCAATACGCACTAATAAAAAATAGTCTCTAGGGCCTGACTATGAAACCTGGATGCTGAAGGGACAGTGCACTGGGATCATCTGGCCACATGACCAGTGTTTCCTCCTGGTCATAAAATTCTCTTTATCTCTGCCTCTTTCCTAACCTAGTAAGCTGAGCTGAACAACTAGAGGTAATATAAATATATTTTCTCTTTTTCTTTTAAAGACCATAGTCCCCAAGCTCCTTGCTTTTTGGTTCTGCTGCTCTGGACCCCCCTCTCGTACTTTTCAGATTCCTAGGTGCCTTCCGAGCAGACAGCACACCAAAACGAAAAGATGTACAGAGAATGCGAGGAAGAAATGGGCACTGAGTGCAAAATCCTCCAAAGACCAAATGTTCTAAACCTAGTCTGCCTCCCCACCCCGTCATCTTTGCCAAGACATCTTTCTTTGTTTATTACTCAATGCTATAATCTCTTATTATTAAAGGTCTCACCTAGAATGGCAACATCTAGGGATCTAGGGATCTAGGAACAGGGTTTTGACAGGGTTTTCTCCAACGACATCTAAAGTGGTGGCAGAGGAAGCCAGTGTTCCCAGAGGAATGAGAGAGGTAGGAGGGGACCCACAAGAGTGTGGTGTCAAAAGAGAAGAGTTTAGGGGAGTAGGAAGAGTCTGCAGTGCCAGATGCGGAGAGGGGTCAAGAAAAATAAGGACAGGAAGGTGGGGATTTGGGGATCTAAGACTTTTGTTTATGAAAACAGCTCCAATTCTCACAGAGCTGAGAGTGGAACAAAGATAGCAGTAGGTTAAGGAGTGAATGGGAATTGAAGAAAAGGAGAAAAGGCTTATATATTCCACAAGGTGGCGGAGCGCAAGGCCATTCGGTGAGCACAGAATGTGGAACTTCAAACACCCCTTCAACAGATTTGTTTTCAACTTAGGGCTCAGCGGCTGAATAGAGAACAGTTACCACATGTCAACACTAGAGGGTACCCAAAGCCACTTCTTTTATTTATTTTATTTTGTTAATTCTCACCTGAGGATATTTTTTCCATAGATTTTAGAGACAGTGGAAGGAAGAGAGAAAGAAAGAGAAACATCAATTGGAGAGAGACGTCAATTGGTTGCTGGAGATCAACCTGTGTCCCTTCACTGCTAGGACCCATGCTCTAACCCCTGAGCAACACCAGCTAAGGAAGCCACTTCTTTGTGAGTGTGTGTGTGTGTGTGTGTGTGTGTGTTAAATATGTCTTTATTGATTTCAGAGAGGAAGGGAGAGGGAGAGAGAGATAGAAACATCAATGATGAGAGAGTCATTGATCGGCTGCCTCCTGAATACCCCTGACTGGGGATGGAGCCCGCAACCTGGGCATGGGCCCTGATCGGGAATGGAACTGCCATCTCACCACTGAGCCACACCACCTGGGCGAGGATGGCCAATACTCTATCTGGAGTAGGGGACCAAGGTTTCAAAGTCTTTCTCTAGAAAAGTAATTATATACCAATATATAACCTTCTACCCTAATCCAGTTATGCACAGTCTAAAAGTTTATAACTGTGTGGTTTCATTTTCGTTTCTTAATTGCTGATATTCTTGCTATACTCTGCCCTTCAGTGAAAGGATTGGGAAATTAGTTGAGATACAATTATTAATGACCAGTAATTAATGATCACGCGTCAGGTACTGGGATAAGCACTTTTTGTTCATTACCTCTAATTCTCATGACAACGCCAGTCGGGGATCTGTTACGTTCTTTTTGCTTTGCTATTCCTAAACTTAACTTTTTATTATTAAAAACTGTAAATACACTGAGAAGTGAAGTGGAGAGTCTAATGGACACCCACATGAGCATCACCTGCATTCAACAGTTGTTAACATTTTGCCATATTTGCTTTATCTACTTTTTCTTGGCTGAAGTATTTTAAAGTATGGTCATCACTCCTAAATACTTCAGTCGGTATCTCTAAAAAATAAGGACATTTCCCATGTAATCGTACTATTATTATAACAAATTAAATTAACCATAATTCTCTAATATCATCCAATACCCAATTGATATTCATATTTTGTAGTTGTTTTTTTATGCTTGGCTTGCTCTGACCAGGATGCAAACAAGACCACTCTTTGCTATATCTCTTAGGTCTCTTTTAATCAAGAGCAATTCTTCTCACACTTCTCCTTCCCCCCTTTAAAAATGACATTAACATTTTGAAGAAACTGCCAGCTTCGCCCTATGTGTGAATTCGACTGTCATCGTTGCCACCTGACCCCGCTGGTTCTGGCCTCTCCCTGAGACTTACCTTCAATTCTGAGAATTATCTGATGCCTTTCAATGCATTCCTAACCAGAATGGGTTTTGTTGCTTGCAACCATAAATCATGACTAGCACAGTGACCAAGCAGTTCAGAACTGAAGGAGCCCAGGTGACTGCCCCATTTCTTGCTGAAAACTCGGCTGATAAATGACTGTGTTTCAGACACAAGCCTGGGGTGTTTCAGATTCTTGCCTGGGGAATGCTGAACATGCCCCAGTATACTAAATTGTGTGCAATTTTACTGGAAAAGTAAAATAATAATTTAGGTTCCTTAACAGGGTTGGGAAGACTCATTAAGGAGAGAGCAATGAGAAACAAATTGAGGAGAGCACAATGCAAGGGATGTGGTTGACCAAGGTGGAGGCTCCACCTGCTCCTGGGCCTGCCTTCACCAGCCTGGAGGGCTGTGAGCTGTGGTGTGGGCCATGGCCTCAGCAACCATGGGGGAGGTGGTGGAGACCTTTCCTCATCAGGGCCTCCTGACTTGGGGGCCTTCTCTGAGTCTTCTCTCATGCATTTGTGGAGATCAGTGTTCTGGGGCAGCAGGTTCCAGCAGGTTCTCCAGCCAGGACCCTGGATTGGGCTCCTGACCCTGACTTGACCGGCAGCTGCATTGCACTGGCCTGGTGACCCCACACAGAGTGCTAAACTCAGTTCCTTTCCTGGAGGATCAAGGACAGTAGGAGCCTGAGATGTGCCTCCCAATGCCTCTATCCTGCCTCTCCATCCTGGCTGGAGTTCCAGGAGGCAGGCCAAGTCCTTCCACTTCTTGGTATACTGGTCACACAGGAGAATTCAATAAATGTTCCTTGGCAGTGATGGGCTTGGCTGGTTTCCTCCTTGCTAACTCTTACTCCCAGATCGACACGTTGCCTGCTAGGGAGGTGGATTTAGGTGGAAAAGTACATGTGAAGTCAGAATACCACTTTCAATCTGAAATTCTGGGATTGGGATGAGAGGAGAGGAGGACTTTGCAGGTGGGTGGCTAAGTCTCGCCTTTTTTCATTTTAAAGAGTCAATTCCTGGCTTTTGCCCTGACATACATAGGAGCTGCTGACCAGCTAATGTTCTGTTGATGATAGACTTGGAGGATTCTGGTATAAATGTCCATCCAGGTTGCTATTTGAAGCATAAATCAGATCAAATAGCTCCACTGTTGAAAAGTCCTCCCAAGGCTTCTTGTCTCACAGGGTCTCTTATGGCTTTTTAAAAATTAAATTTGTTGGGATGACATTGGTTTGCAAAACCATACAGGTCTCAAGTATACAACTTAATAAAACACCATCTGCACACTACATGGTGCACACAAAGCCCCAAATAAAGTCCCTTTCTCTCCATTTCTCCACTCCACCTCCACTAACCCTCACAGCTATCAGTCTGATCCATGTATCTATGCTTCTGTTTCTATTTTGTTTGTCAGTTTATTTTATTCATTAGATTCCACATACAAGTGAAATCATATGGTATTTGTCTTTCTCTGACTGGCTTATTTCACTTAGCATAGTACCCTTTAGTTCCCTCCATGCTGTCTCAAACGGTAAAAGATCTTTCTTTTTTACAGCTGCATAGTATTCCGTGGTGTAAATGTCCCACAGCTTTTTTATCCACTCATCTACTGATGGGCACTTGGGCTGTTTCCAGATCTTGGCTACTGTAAATAACACTGCAATGAACATAGGGATACATATATTCCTTCGAATTAGTGTTTCAGGTTTCTGAGAATATATTCCCAGAAGTGGGATCACTGGGTCAAATGGCAGTTCCATTTTTAATTTTTGAGGTAACTTCATACTGTTTTCCACAGTGGCTGCATCAATCTGCATTCCCACCAACAGTGCATGAGGGTTCCCTTTTCTCCACATCCTCGCCAGCACTTGTTTGTTGAGTTATTGATGGCCATTTTGGCAGGCACGAGGTGATATCTCATTGTGGTTTTAATTTACATCTTTCAGATGATTAGTGAAATTGAGCATCCTTTCATATGTCTATTGCTCATCTGTATGTCTTATTTGAAAAAGTGTCTATTCAGATCCTTTGCACATTTTTAAATTAGGTTGTTTGTCTTATTGGAGCTGAGTTGTATAGGTTTATTATATATTTGGAAATTAACCCCTTATCAGATGTATCATCGGTAAATATGTTCTCCCCTCCCGTGGGTTCCCTATTCATTTCATTGATGGTTTCTTTTGCTGTGCAGAAGTTTTTAGTTTCACATTGTCCTGTTTCTTTCCCCTTTGTTTCCCTTGTCAGAGGAGATATATCAACAAAAATATTGCCAAGAAAAATGTCTGAAATTTTACTTCCTAGGTTTTCTTCTATAATTTAATGGTTTTGTGACTTACATTTAAGTCTTTTATTCATTTTGAGTTTATTCTTGCATATGGTGTAGGTTGGTGACCTACTTTCTTTTTTTGTATGTATCTTTCCAGTTTTCACACACCATTTATTGAAGAGACTGTCTTTACTTCATTGTATGTTCTTGCCTCTTTTGTCAAATATTAATTGACCATAAAGGCATGGACTTATTTCTGTGCTTTCTACTCTGTTCCATTGATCTATATGCCTGTTCTTGTGCCAATACCATGCTGTTTTGATTACTGTGGCCTTGTAGTATAGTTTGATATCAGGTAGTGTGACACCTCCAGCTTTGTGTTTCTTTCTCAAGATTGCTGAGGCTATTGGAGGTTCTTTGTGGTTCCATATAAATTTCTGGAATATTTGGTCTATATTTGTGGGATATGCCATTGGTATTTTAATAGAAGTTGCACTGAATCTGTAGATTGCTTTGGGTAGTATGGATGTTTTAATAATGTTAATTTTTCCTGTTCATGAACATGGTATTCTCTTCCACTTATTTGTATCTTCCTCAATTTATTTCTTCAGTATCTTATAATTTTTTGAGTATGGGTCTTTTACTTCCTTGGTTAAATTTATTCTTTCTTTTGTTTCAATAGTAAATGGGATTGTTTTCTTAATTTCTCATTCTGATAGTTCGTGATTAGTGTACAAAAATGCCAGTGATTTCTGAATATTAATTTTGTATCCTGCTACTTTGCTGAATTCATTTATTAGATGTAGTAGATTTTTGGTGGAGTGTTTAGGGTTTTCTATATATAATATCATGTCATCTGTGAATAATGACAGTTTTCTTCCTCCTTTCAAATTTGGATGCCTTTTATTTCTTCTTGTCTGATTGCTGTGGCTAGAACTTCCAGTGCTATGTTGAATAAGAATGGTGAAAGTGGACACCCCAGTCCTGTTCCTGATCTTAAGGGAAATGTTTTTAGCTTTTGCCCATTGAGTATGATGTTGGCTGTGGGTTTGTCATATATGGCCTTTATTATGTTAAAGTATAATCACTCAATTCCCACTTTGCTGAGAGTTTTTATTGTAAATGTGTGCTGGATTTTATCAAATGCTTTTTCTGCATCTATTGATATAAGCATGTGATTTTTATCCTTCATTTTGTTTTTGTGATGTATCACGTTTATTGATTTGCAAATATTGTACCAACCTTGCATCCCCAGAATAAATCCTACTTGATCATGGTGTATCTTTTTAATGCACTGCTGCATCTGGTTTGCTAGTATTTTGTTGAGGATTTTAGCATGAATGTTCATCAGGTACATCCTATAATTTTCTTTCTTTGTAGTTTTGTATCTGGTTTTGGAATTAGGATAAAGCCAACTTCATAAAAACAGCTTGGAAGTCTTCCCTCTTGAATTTTTTGGAATAGTGTGAGGAGGATAGGTGTTAGTTCTTCTTTGAATGTTGGTAAAATTTGCCCTTGAAGCCATCCAGTCCAGGACTTTTGTTTGTTGGGAGTTTTATGATTACTGCTTCAATTTCATTAGTTGTAATCAGCCTATTCAGGTTTTTTAATTCTTCCTGATTGAGATTTGTAGGATTGTATGTTTCTAGGAATTTATCCATTTTGCTCAGGTTGTCCTATTTGTTGACATGTAGTTGTTCATGGTGTTTTCTTACAATCCTTTGCATTTCTGTGATGTCTGTTGTTAACTCTCCTCTTTAATTTCGGATTTTGTTTATTTGAGTCCTCTCTCTTCTTTTCTTAATGAGTCTGGTTAAAAGTTCATCAATCTTGTTTATTATTTTAGAGAACCAGCTCTTGGTTTCATTGATTTTTTTTACATTGTTTCTTTAGTCTCTATTCATTTATTTCCTCTCTGATCTTTATTAATAATTTTCTTCCTTCTACTTACTCTGGGCTTTGTTTGTTGTCCTTTTTCCAGTTCTTTCATATGTAGGGTTAGATTGCTTCTTTGAGATTTTTTTCTTGCTTCTTGAGGTAGGCCTGAACTTCCCTCTCAGGGCTGCTTTTATGGTGTTGCATAGATTTGGGGTAGTTGTGGGTTCATTTTCATTAGTCTCCAGGTAATTTTTCATTTCTTTCTTGATGTCATTGGTAACTCATTCATTGTTTAATAATGTGCTATTTAGCCTCCATGTGTTTGAATGTTTTTCAGTTCTTTTTATTTTAGTCGATCTCTCGTTTTATACCATTGTGGTCAGAGAAGATGCCTGATATGATTTCAATCTTTCTGAACTTGTTAAGACTTATTTTGTGTCCTAACATGTGGTCTATCTTTGAGAATGTTCTATGTGCACTTGAGAAGAATATATATTCTGCTGTGTTGGGATGAAATGTCCTGTAAATATCAATTAAATCCATTTGATTCAGTGTGTCATTTAAGGGTTGCCATTCCTTGTTGATTTTTTGTCTGGATGATTTATCCACTGATGACAGTGAGATGTTAAAATCCCATACTATGACTGTATTGCTGACGTTCTCTCCCTTAATATCCACCAAGATTTTCTTTATATATTTAGGTGTTCCTATGTTGGGTGCATATATGTTTACAAGGGTTATATTCTCTTGTTGGATCAATCCCTTTAATATTATGTAGTGACATTCTTTTTCTCTTTTATTACCTTTATTTTGAAGTCTATTTTGTCAGACATAAGTATTATCACTTCAGCTTTTTTTTTTTTCCATTTGCATTGAATTTTTCCCCCATCCCTTCACTTTTAGTCTGTGTGTATCTTTTGTTCTGAGGTGTATCCTTGTAGACAGCATATATATGTTTCATGTTTTCTTATCCATTCAGCTACCCTGTCTTTTGACTGGAGCATTTAATCCATTTACATTAAGATTATTATTGATAGGTAATTATTTCTTGACATTTTATTCTTTATACCTCTGTTCCCCTCTCTCTTTATTTCTTTTTTCTTAAAGCAGGGCCTTTAACATTTCTTGCAATACTGGTTTGGTGGTAATGGGCTCCTTTAGGGGTTTATTTTTTGGGTTTTTTTTTGGTCTGGAAAGCTCTTTATTTTGCTTTTGATTCTAAATGATAGACTTGCTTGGTAGAATAATCTTAGTTGTAGGTCCTAGCTTTTCATCACTTTGAATATTTTGTGCCAATCCCTTCTGGTCTAAAGTATTTCTGTTGAGAAATCAGCTGACAGCTTTATGAGCTCTCCTTTGTAGGTAACTAATTGCTTTTCTCTTGCTGAGGTTAAGATTCTCTCTTGTCTTTAATTTTTGCCATTTTTATTATAATATGTCTTGGTGGGAGACTCTTTTTTTATTTTTTTTTAAATTTTTTTAAATTTTATTTATTTTTTTAACTTTTTATAATTTTTATTTCTGTTTAAAGTATTACAGATGTCCCTTTTTCTCCCCAATGACCCGTTCCCCCCCCCGTTCCTTCCCCCTCCCTAGTCACTCTCCCCACCATTGTCCATGTCCTTGGGTTGTGTATATATGCACATAAATTCTTTGGTTACTCTCTCCTCCTCCACCCGCCCGCCCTCCTCCATCCCTCTGACATTTGGTCAGTCTCAACTATGCTTCCATGTCATTGAATCTATTCTGCTTGTCAGTTTATTAAGTTCTTTAGATTCCACGTATAAACGAGATCATGTGATATTTTTCTTTTGCTGCCTGGCTTATTTCACTTAGCATAATATTTTCCAGGACCATCCATACTGTCCCAAAGCGTATGAGCTTCTTCTTCTTTACAGCTGCGTAGTACTCCATGGTGTAAATGTCCCACAGCTTTTTAATCCACTCATCTCCTGATGGGCACTTGGGCTGTTTCCAGATCTTAGCTATTGTAAACTGTGCTGCTATGAACATAGGGGTGCATAAATCCTTTCTGATGAATGTTTCAGGATTCTTAGGATACATTCCTAGGAGAGGAATCACTGGGTCAAACAGCAGCTCCATTTTTAATTTTTTGAGGAACCTCCATACTGTTTTCCATAGTGGCTGCACCAGTCTGCATTCCCACCAGCAGTGTACCAGGGTTCCCCTTTCTCCACACCCTCGCCAGCACATGTCGTTTGTTGATTTGTTGATGGCAGCCATTCTGACAGGTGTGAAGTGATACCTCATTTGTGTTCATCTTGATTGAGATTCTCTGTGCTTCCTGAACTTGTGTGACTTTTTTCTTCACTAGGTAAGGAAGTTTTCAGCCATGATTTCTTCAAACAAGTTCTCTTCCTTGATCACTCTCTGCTCCTTCTGGTACCCTTATGATGCAGGTGTTGTTATGCTTGAGGTTCCTTAGACTTTCCTCATTTGTTAAAATTCTCTTTTCTTTTTGATGCTCTGCTTGGGTACTTACTGTTATCTTGTTTTATAAATCACTGATTGAATCCTCTGCTTCATCTAACCTGCTGTTAATTCCTTCTAGTGTATTCTTCATTTCAGATATTGTAGTCTTCATTTCTGACTAGTTCTTTTTTATGGCTTCTGTGTTCTTTTTAATGTTTCTATCTCTTTGTTTAAGTTCTCACTGAGATCATTCATTCTTCCCATAAGATCCTTGAGTATCCTTATAACCATTGCTTTAAATTATGCATCTGGTATTTTGGTTGCTTTCATTTCATTTAATTCTTTTTCTGGGGTTTTCTCTTGTTCTTTCATCCTGGAGCATATTTCTTTGTCTTGCCATTTTGTCTCTGTGTTTTAGGTAGATCTGCCATGACTCCCAAACTTGTTATGACGGTTTTATGATGAGGGTGTCTTGTTGATATTAGTGGCACAATCTTTCAGATCACTTGATCTCTGTGCTCTGGAAATATTTCTTGTGGGCTATGTGCAGCTTGCTATTATAGTTGAGTCTTGAATGTTATTGGCTCTTTCATGGGTGAAGTTAACCCTTCAGGCTGGTTGACTATAAGGGTAAACTTCAATCACCATGTATGAGACACTGTGCAGGGGCTGCTCTCTGAGGCAAAGTTACTCCCAGTAGGGTCTGGTGCCTGCCAGAATCCCCCTTTGAATGTGAAGCTTGTGTGGCTAGTTGGGTCAGACTCTGGTGTGGTCTGAAGTCTACCACTGGTTGTGTTGGTTCTGGGTATACTTGGGTGTGGTTCAGGTACAGGTCAATGTCAGACATTGTGTGTAACCAGCCTTGGATTACCTGTGTGGAGCTACCATGCTGTTCAATGTTTGCAGCTGCATCTGCTGGGCCTGAGTGCACATGGGAAGGACCAATTTGTGTATAAGGGTTAGCTTCCTCCAACTCAGAGCTGGAGGTAGATCTGTAAAAGGATTGAGGCTTTCTGAGGTCCGCCTCCACCTATCAGCTACTTCACTTCTCCCGGAAGTTGCCTGGTCTTCCTTCAGAGCCTTCCAAAGAAAGACTATAGAGTGGGCCCAGGCTGGCCACAACCCACAACACTTCCACAGGGTGCAAGCTCTGGAGCGCAAGGCAACTGGGGTCAGGAGACAGGGCTAGCAGGTCCCCTACTTGGGGAGAATCACACAATCAGGCACTCAATGAGGTGAAAGTGGTTGCTACTCCAAAGCCAAACCTCTCAGTCTCTACCAGAGCCTCTAGCTCTAGTTCTCCCAAAAGGGGCACGCTACAGGTTCAGGTTGGGTGCAGCCAGCCATCTCTTCTGCAAGAGCAAGTTCAGCCAGGCAGGTCCACTAGATTCATGAGGACAAATCAAAAAAGTCTCCTGTTGGGGGTAATGCTGGCCTAGCCTACAGGAAGGGGCTAAGCACTTCATCCTGATTCCAGACAACTGCCTCCGAGGGACTCACACTCTGCATGTCCAGCTCTGAGCAACTCTCCCTTTCCTCCACGGAACTGAGCTCCAGGGGACATTGTATTCAGGACTTGGAAGGCCATATTCAAACAATCTCCCATTGTGGGTGGTGCCCACAAGCCTGTAGGAGGGGTGTTGACACTTCTTCTCCTTCCTGGGGTAGTGCAGTCTGAGCTTGCAGGGGAGATAGGAGTGGCCCCTTGTGATGCAGCCACACAACCCAGAACCGGCCCATCTGTTTCCAGACAAAAGCTTCCCAGGGATGACAAGCTAAGAAAGTCCCTGCTCTGCATGCCACTCTGGTCCCACTGTGTGGCTGAATTCAGCAGGACAGGGCTGGCCAAATGATTCAACAGGTGCAGGGGTATTGGCTGTGTGCTCAAGACTGGTCCTTTTCCAAAGCCACATAGTTTAGTCACTCTCTGAGTCTCTGCCAAGAGCCTCCCCAGAAAAAGAGGGCCCCAAAGGTCACTGCTGGGTGCAGTCAGCAGACCCCTTCACAGGACCTGAGCACTGCAAAGTGGCCTCACCAGCAGTCTGGGACCAGGCAGTGCACTCTCCAGGCTGGTGCTGTAATAATAGGAGTGCTCATCCCTGGGAAGTGGCCTCTGGGCCTATAGCAGACTCACTTCTCTCCCAGGCAAACTGAATCCCCACTGATTTTCACCACCAGATGCTATGCGGGCTCCTCTTCCCATCTCTGTTGCTCTAGGTTAGGGAACCCTGTGTGTGGTTGAGACCCCATGTTCTTGGGGTGAGGGAGTTTTGCAGCCGAGATATTCCTCTAGCTTCCAAGCCACACCTGGGGGCGACAGGGAGGGGCAGCCCTTTCTACTTCTCTGCCCTTTTAGCCAGTTTTTATGTGGCTTCTTCTGTAAATTTTTGGTTATACTATTTCAGTTCAGCCAGCCTTCAGTTGGCTATTCAGGTTGATTGCTCTGTAATTTAGCTGTAAATTGGTTTGGGGCCAGGAGCAGGTGAGTGTAGCTCCCACCTACTCTGTAGCGTCTTGGAATCTTTCCCATGGCCTTTCATATAAGCCCGTGAAAGCTGGCCTCTTTTTAATCTCTGCTGCCATTTCTAGCCTTTCGTCTTCTTGCTCACAACTGTCCAAACACACTGGCCTCCTTCCTACTCCTTGAACACTTCAGACCTCAAGACCTTTGCACCTGCTGTTCTTTTTGCCTGAAGTACCATTCTCAGGCCACCTCTCATCTGTTGCTTCTTCTTGTCATTCAGATCTCGACTCAAATTTCACTTTCTCTCTGACCACCATCTAATTTAGACATCTCTTCTGCTATCATTGTTTATCTTTTTTTCTCAGTTTCATTTTCTTTACAATACTTATACTTTCCTAAAATTATTTTATTCATTTTTTTGTATACCTAGAACAAAGCCTGCTGCATAGCTGTTTCTTGGTAAAGTTTTGTTGAAGAAATGAATGAAAGGGAGAACTAGTGGGACATGTTTGTAATGTCTATAGGCATATTTTTCAAAAGTAATGTGAGTTTTGCATCCTACTTCTACTATTTGTGTTAATTTACTATAACACTATAATTTAAATTTCCTATAGAATGAAAATGTTTAGTGAATGACAAATTGAGTAATTCATTGTTTAAGACAAATGAACAAATTCATTATTGAATGAATGAATGAATGAAAGGTGATGCTCCAGAAAAAATGTACCATTTTATCCTGTGGCACCTGTACCTCCTGGCACAATGCTGGATACACAGACCCAAGGAAAACACAATCCTGTGAACTTGAAGGGACCGTGTTGCTCTTGGTTTCTCTCCTTGTGGAACAGAAGAATTTCACATGCCACGGATTGCTCCCCAAAATCCAAAGAAGCAAGACTTTCAGATGGTTTTCTTCTTGGGATTTCATACTTCTCTGTGAGCTCAGAGAGCTGAGCTCTAAGGTCATGATCATTAGCATCACCGGTCCAGACTTCCCACAGAACAGAGGGAACAGTTTCTTCCACGCCTGCAAGAGCATTTCATGGCTGATCCCCCCCTCCCTTCTCCCTTCCCGGGTTAGCAGGTCTGAAGGGGGTCCCTTAGTGGTCTCTGCCCCAGTGGGTTTTCTACTCAGCTCTTCATCCTCTGCACTAAATAAGCCACTTTTTTAATCACTTTTAAGAAAATTACACCTCCTGGGCTGATTCCCTCCTTCACCCAACATCCTTTGGGCAGTCGCTTCTCTCCTAGCTGTGTGCTCAAGAACTCTCTCTATCCTAATTGTTGGCATCATGTTAAACAGAATCAGACAGAAAATGCTGGGGGTGGGGTGGGGGGTTGGGCAGCAGATCACAGCCTGCAGATGGCCCTTATCCTTTTAATTAAATGTAGTCTTCTTCTTCTGGCTTATAGATTTTTATAGGTTCTTGGGAGACAATTTTCCATGGGTTCCTTGCATTTCTGCATGTCCTGTGAGCAGAGGCAATGATAGTCTTTGTTCTGGATGAGTTTTCAAGGATGTTTGAATAGCTAACAACCTTGATAAATAGAAAAAGTGTTTCCCTGTGGGACACAAGACAGACTTGTTTCCTGACCAGTATAATGATGTCCTTATTCAGGGCCAAGGTTGGGCAGCTTTGCCAGTAGTCCCCTTATAATATTGGGAGTTTCCTAAAATGCAGGGCTCCTGCACTGTGACAAAGGCCCACTGCATGCTCACCACCTGCCTGGGATGCTCCCATCGCCCTGAACTTGGGGGGCCTGGGGAACTGACGTGAACATGAAGCTCATGCTGCCTTTGTCTCTAATCCAGCAGTTTCGTGTCTTCTGTCTACATCCGTGAAATCATGGCAGCTAACTTGTTATCTGGCAAACGGGGTAAATCTCAGAGCCTTCTTGACACTCTTCTGATCTGTACCCTGTAGCTTAAGTCTGTATCAATAGCGTACATTGTATAGTAATCTGTACCGAATTTTAAGTAAATGTGTCTTGTTTCCATAAAAGCAGGCAGGTTGCACTCTCCTAATTATCTAATAAATATGTGGCACATGGTAAGTGCTCCGTAACTCCATGCTGGCAGCTCCTCTTTGGAAGGCCTGCACCTGGCCTGGGTGGGGTGGGGGGTGGGTGGGGCTTCCCTGGAATGCTGACTCTATAGTGGTGGTGGGTGTCCTAGTTTCTTGGGGTCTCCACGTTTAACCTTAGGCCATTTCCTGCACTGTCTGGTGCATTTCCCACCCCTCGGCCAGCCAGGCGGTGCCAGGAGGAATGGTACGAGGGAGCTGTTAGTAGGAGCAGCTCCAGCTCCAGGTGAATTGACAGGGAGGCCAGGGCATGAATCAGTGAGGCGAGGGCTCAGACACGATGTGCTGGAGGGAAAATATCCAGCCCCCACCCCAAGCTAAGGGCTAAGTGTACAGCTATCTGGGAGCCACTCTGCCAGGGAAACAGAAGCTCCTCGCCCTGGGCATCAAGAATAAGAGACCCAGTATCCAGGCCAAGTCTGATCGATCCAAGGCTGTCCCTCGGCAGGGGGCACGGCTGCAGTGAAGCGGAAATGAACCAACACAAGGAAACCACCAAACCCATTTCTGCATCAGGAGTTGGCAGCTTCTCACTCCCCTTTTCACTGTGTTACACTTTATGATGTTATAGGTAGAAGAGACAACAACCGTGATTTTATTTAGAAACAACAGCCCCTTCCCCCCCCCCCCCCAAGAAACTACTACCCAGTGTAACTGATGCAGACAAGGAGAGCCAGGCTGGTAGAGGGGGGCCTGGGTTCTGGAGCCAGACGTTACTGAGCGTGGGTCTTGGCTCTGCCACCTGTGAACAGAGGGGTCCCATTTCCTCACCTGTAAGAAGAGGGGATCCCTACAATGATGCCGGTGACTACGTATGTGAGAGCACTCGGACCATTGGGGTGCAGAAGTGGGCATACTGCAGGGAGCTCAGGGGAAATGGAGAGAGGGGACATCATCCCTCAGGGGGTGGCTAAGGGACACTAACGATGCTACTTCTTGAAAATCCTTCCTCCAAAATGACAGCCGTGTTTCCTGGCTCTGAGTCACCATAACATTAACAGTAAAAGCCGTAAGTTAGCAGGCATGAATCACGAGCCAGCGTTGCACACATGTATGATATTTCTCATTTTGAATCATTATGATATTAATAATACTTACAATTCTGACCTGTCCAAATATTGTAAATGAAGAAACCAATTCTCAAGAAACTTGCAGAGCGCGGCTAAGGTCACTCAGTGAGCTTAGTGCGGGAGTCACGCCAGGTGCCTAACGGTGGCTGCGCCGGCTGCCAGAGCAGGAGTGCCTCGCTGGGAGGGCATGGGGCCTCTCCTTGGCAGATGCACACCTCATGTTGGCACCATAACTCATTAGAACGAAGAGTCCTGTTCTACGTGGGTCTGTTTAATCCTCACAAGTGTGCTGTGAGGTTGTTTTATTATTTGCATGTCCCTGTAGAAGGTAGTGCGGCTCACGGAGGACTCCGGCTGCACCAGTCCGTAGGCAGGTGAGGAGGGAGCTGAGCACCTCTGCCCTGTGGGGACCCCGACGTGGCAAAGTGCTTGCTGGTGGTCCTGCTCCATGTAGGTGGGGCTGTGGATGCTGGTGGGGTGGCCAGTGTCTGGGGAAAGTCTGGCCTTGACCCTGTGGCCATAACAATGACATTGTTTGGCCAAATGTGTCCTGTAGGCCAGGCCTGGTCTGGCCCTGCCTCTCCCTGAGCTTGGACCTGGCCTGGGAGCATGGTGGCCCATTGTTTGGGCCCCTCCTCACAGAGCTCTTGGTCACAGGACCCTCCTCCTCCTCAAAGCCCAGACAGCTCCAAGGCCACGTGTGTATTCACGGGTCCCAGGAGCAGCCCAGGGTGGGGCCGTCTCTGCTGGGTGCCATGATGCTCCCTTCCTCTTGAAAGAGCCATTTGAAAACCGTCTCCTACGAGTCCACTGGAGCACAAGGCTTGGGAGATATATTTTTGCTCCAGTGGTGCCTCTGTTTTGTGGCAGAAAGTTGAGCAGCAGACACAGAACAGAAATTCTGAACGTCAGATCTTCCTTTAGATGTGGCTGGTGTCCTCGAGTGAGCTTGCTGGGACCCTGGGCACTGTCAGGGGCTCATCCCTCTCCTCCCTCCCTGCGAAGTGCAGTGAGAGTGTGCCACTCACAGGCCGAGGGTCACCTCACAAGCTCTCACAGCAGGACACAGGCCCTCATGGAGAAGGAGCCTTTCGGACATGGTTGGGGCATCTCAGCTCCAGACAGGATGCACTGGATTCATCTCATGGGCCAGCCCCACATAACTGGCAGTATCTGGCTGGAGCACTGAGGTCACAAGGTCACCCCTGGGAGGGGACAATGAGTCTCACCTGCAGCAGGCAGAGAAAGGAAGTGGGGTGGTACAGGGCTGCTCCCTGGCTACTATCGGCACTGGCTAAGCTGTGTGTGACAGAGACCCTGAAGCACAGTGGCTTTGCCTGGAGAACTGAATGACTCTCTCAGAACAGCCCAAGCTGGTGTGGTGGCAGCTCTGCAGTGCCATTGGGGTCTGTCATCATTCATGCTGCCACGCCTTCCCCAGGTGTTGCCCTTGACTTTGGGGTTTAGGCTCACAGCCAGGGGCTCATGGCCAGGGGCTCACCGCCAGGTCCACTTTGCTTGGGCTCACGCCAGGGACTTTGTGCAAAACTATGTGATGCCTTTGACGAGAGCAGCCTTTGGTGGCGAACGTGTCCTTGATCTAAAAATCTGAGGAAAGGTGATTAGCTGGCATTAATAGTCCCAGAAGGGCTTGTTTAATCAGAACTGCACTCAGATGAAGGTTTGATGTGGGAATCAGAACCTTTTCTGGTGCCTCAGGAAGCAGAGTGGGAAAAAGCAGAATAGCAGCTGCGAATAAAATGCATTTTAATTTACCTTGTGTTCACCCAGCTGGGTCTGGAAACTGAATAGAGGAGAAACACTCCAGATCAAGGATTCAAACGTGTAACTGTGAAGTTCAGCCACAATCTCCGTCTCTATTCTGCTCATCAGAAAGGTTGTAGTGGAGAGGACAGGTGGCGCCTCACAGGCCTGGTTTTAAATTCTGGGTTTTCAAATTGCTACCTGTTTGGGCAAATGGCAAGTACTTGCTCTACTTATCTTATGTTCCCTGCAGATCTGTAAGAGAATTCAATGAAATGCAAGTACCTGGTCTCACTTGGTACAGAGGTAAGTGTTCAACTAACTGCCACTGTTATTTCAACAGAGAAAACTTCTGGGCTCAATCTTTTTTACCCTCTGCACATCCAGCAGCCTGCAGTGGAGTTCTGGGTTTCTATAAAGAGATCCAAAGGCCCATGGGAAATACTTTGTGACTCTAAGGAAACTTAACTTATGTTTAGTAATTTGGCAATACATATTTATTTTATTTTCATCATTTCAGAACTTCAGGATTCACAAATAAACACATGCAAAGATGTCCGACTTCATTCACCATTAGAGAAATGAAAATTAAAATCACAGTGAGATATCAGGACACACCTATCAGAATTCCTAAAATAAAAAATAGTGATAATGCCAAGTGCTGGCACAGATGCAGAGAACTTAAATCACTCATGCCTTGTCAGTGAGAATGTAAAATAGCACAGTGTACTAGAAAACAGTTTGGCAGTTTGCCTTAAAACTTAAAATGGACTCACCATATGACTCAGCAATTGTACTCTTGGACATTTATCTCAGAGAAATAAAATTTATATAACAAATAACATGCACACAAACATTTGTAGCTGCTTTCTTCATGATAGCTAAAAACTGGAAACTACCCAGATGCCCTTCAATTAACCATGGTCCAACCATCATGGAATACTATGCAGCATTCAAAAGGAATGTGCTCCTGATACACACAACAACCTGGATGAATCTCAAGGGAATTATGCTGAGCGAAAACAGTCAATCTCAAATGTTATATATCATATGATTCCATTTATATAACACTCTTGAAATAACACAACTACTGAGATGGAGAACAGATTACTGGTTGCCAGGAGTTAGAGATGGAAGGGAAAGGGAATCACTGCAAAGGAGCCACACACAGGAGCCTTGTGGTGATTGCTGGTCCTTTATCTTGATTGTGGTGGTGGTTACATTAAGCTACCTGTGTTAAAATTACACAGACTCACATACATACAAATGCAGGTATAACTGGCAAAATCTGAATAAACTCTGATTGTACCAATGTCAATTTCCTGGTTTTTATCTTGTGCTATAGGTATGCAAAATGTTAAACTTTGGGGGAAGCTGGGGGAAAGGTACATAGGACTTCCTTGCACATTATTTTTTTGCAATTTTCCATGAATCTATAAATATTTCAAAGTAAAAAGTTAAAAGGCATCTAGTAGTTTCAGAAAGCAAGGGGGTGCTAAAAAATATATACTTTGGTGGCAGTATATCAAAGGGACACAGAAGTCAACAGAAAGAACTCTCAATGTCCAACACTGGAACAACTTGAGTAATAAAATAGTGTTGGATTATGACCCAAAATATGAAATGGATATCTATGAGATCATATTAATATAAATAAATAATTGAAAAATAAATAAATGGGGGAGAACAAACACATCTCTCTTGCAGGAGAACTCTAAATAATTTATGTAGACACATCGTCCTGCAGGAGCCAGGGTGCAGCTCTCCATTCCTTAAGAGTGGGCTTTATTGCCATGTTTCCTCCTTTGGTCCCAATCCCAACCCCATCCCCTTCTGTCAGTGTGCCCTTGGGCAAGTCACCTGGCCTCTCTAAGCTTCAGTTTCCTTGTCTGAAAAATGGGGTGAAGTATAGCTGCCTCATAATGTTGAGGGTTAAGTGAATTAATAAAGGCACCAGCCAATAGTAAGAGCTTTATAAATATTAACTATTATTCCTACAGTCAAATGGGCAAATGCACAGTATAGGATGGGACAGGAGATACCCATGGAGCCAGGCAGGAGATGATGCGACAGGAGGCACCTGGAGCAGCTCTCCTTCCGGAAGACAGCTGCTGAATGTTCCCAGGAGACAGCAGCCCAAGGGGCCTTTCACTGTAACAGTGATGACCTCAGGGAAGCAGTGTTCAGACCGCAGGAGGAAACGCGGGTGCTTGCCTCGCCCACCCTGACCTCGGACAACTGCCAAGAGCCTGTGTTTACATGGAAATGCACAACGACCAGCAATCAAGACCTTGGGGGTTATGTTTTTAGAAACAAACACTGATTTAATGAGCAGGTATGTGTTAATATTTGGATTTTATTTTGGGATACATAAGTGAAAATAATCAGATTAGTATTCAATAGCATGAGTACAAATAACTCATTTTTATCCTATGGAAACACACACCCCATATGCAAAATTAAGACAATTTCCAGATCATTTTGCTGCTTCTGCTTCCCGGGCCATACCTCGGCAGTCACGGATCCTACTTTCACACCGTGTCAGAATGATGCCACACTTGCAGGTCATCAAAAGCCAGACGTACAAATATCACGTGATCTCACTTATATGTGGAATCTAATGAGCAAAATAAACCTACAAACAAAATAGATCCAGAGACGTGGCAGCATGGAACAGACTGGCGATTCTCAGAGGGAAGGGGGGTGTGTGGGGGGGGGATAGGGGCGGGAAGACATTAACCATAAAACTTATAAGCATATGTGCATAACCCATGAACACAGACCACAGTGCAGCGAAAGCCGGGGGAGGGGGAGGGGGCAGGGTGGAGGGGGGAAAAATGGGGACATCTGTATGTGATACTTTCGACAATAAAGATAAATTTTTTAAAAAGAAAAGAAAAAAAGAAAAGCCAGAAGCAATGCATTCTGTTTCTCTTGCTGAGCTGTGGTCTGGAGCGGCCCACTGCTGCTTGCCATCTGTGGCCTGCTGGTGTGTTTGCTCCCCCCTGGTCAGCTCTGGGCTAGGGCCCTCGGCCCTTCAGCATCCCCGGGAAATTCACATGGGCAGCCACGTCTCTCTGCTCCTCACTCTTTGCTGGTCTAAGCTGGTAGTGCCACGTTTCCTAGCTGGGCGCCTCTGTCCGCAGCACTCCCCGGGGTCCAGCACACAGGAGACTGAGGCAGCCACGTCCATGTCTTGGACCTGGGCGGAGGAGGGAAAGGCAGGAGGACAGCGGAGAGTAAACACAGAGTTCGGAAGAATTGTTCTCTTTCTGCCAGTTCTCTCCCTCCTGCACTATTTCTGCTGCTGGCAAGTACAAAAGCAGAGGGTGTGAAGTTCGAACCTGTTTCTGCGCCGTCACATCCAGCCTGGGAAGGTGACAGATGAAAGTGCTCTTTGGAGAGCCAAGACCAGGCTGAGGAGGAGAGACAGGCTCACAGCATCGCCAGGCAGGGGTCCTCTTGGCCAGAAGCTCTGCAGCCAGACTTGTCCCCAGACAAGTGAGTAGCTTTGGGGCCCACTCCCTGCTATGCCCACTGTGCCCCGAGCCTGGGAGCACACTTTGAAATGCAGGATGCTCTACAAAGCACCAGGCCAGTGCCCCTGGGCTCTGGGTAGATGGAAAATGATGTCAACCATTTTTTTGTGTGGCACTGAATCCCAGGCAGGAGAGAGAAGAGCTGGGGGCTCTAAGAAGAACTCGCCAAAAACCTGCCCTTTGAAAAGTGGGTTGAGGGTTCAATCAGTGCCCCAGGTGACTGCAGCAAGGACCCACGCTGGTCACAGAGCACCAGCAGATCCCTGGGGGGCATCGTCCTCCCACCTGGTCAGGTGGGCTCCAGATGCTCTTCCACTTCCACACGTCCACTGGACAGCGGCTGGGTTTTGCCACATTAGTGCCAGGCAAGGGGAAACTGCTCAAATGTGTGCCATTAAATACGTGCACGCTTCAAGGCCTCTCAGAGATGTCATTTTCTCCTGTACGAGCTGGCAAATGAACTTTGCACACTAAATTAAATACCCTCTTTCTTCTGTGAGGTCACTCCTTGTATTTGGTGGTAATGTTCAAGACACAGAGGACAATTCCTGGCTGCTGATGTGACAGCCTTAGAGATTTTTTATTTTTTATTTTTGCCTCAGAGATTTTTGAAAGCGGTTTCTTTCTTGTGCACTGATGCAGGGCCCCAAACTGCGTTAAAACGTCTCCAGCTGAGCCACTGCCCTCCCCCTGAATACAGAGGCCCATCCTCCATTGACTAGCACGTGCGTAGGTTTAGGCCCTACCGATTCCCTGTTTCTGAGGAGGAAGTACCCAGGTAGTAAATCCGGTCTTTCATTACAGATAATGAATAATGAATGTTATTCAGTGTGAAAATGACGGCAATTCTTCACCTGTCAGATGAAAAGGGCACAGAAAAGAGGGGTTTAAAAATAGCAACTGCGCTCAGTGTGCGCTGGGGGACTGCTGGCAGCCTGAGAGCCATTGTCTGGCAGGGAGGAGGGGCCGCCTCGGAGAAGTTCAAAAGCTCCTTGGTCAGGAGCATCCTGGGTTCGGATTGAAGGCTTAGGCGGGGTTTCTCCTTGGGACCATGACCTTGGGACAAGGTCTTGCTGCCTGACTTCTCGTTGGAGCCTCACTTTGCAGGCCACCTTCATTCACTCTGGCTCTGAAGAAAGACACAGACAGGGCTTCCCCACACACAGGATCCTGGAGGGCTCTGGATTTCAGCTTCCCTCCAGCTCATTCGAGACTATCTATCATGTGCAGGGAGGAAGGTGCTGGAGCAGCCTAATGAAAAGAACACAGGCTTTGGAGTCAGATGACTCGGAACTGATGACTGCACCAATTACTCCCTCCACTGTCCTGGTGGTGGCCCTGGCCTCAGGGACCTCATCTCTGTGTGTACTGGGAAGGTATGACTATTTTGCTGACAAGGCTTAAATGAGATGTTCTGCACAAGCCACCTGTTTGAGGGGCTCACTAAGTACTTCCCTTCTAGTCTCCGCCCTGGCTGCAGCTCTCCAGCTCTGCCCGTGTTCTTCCAGCCCCCGTCTCTGTATGTGGCTCTGTGTTTGTTTTCATCTTTACTGTCTCTCTGCCTTAGACAAAGCCAGCCCTAGAGGGCAGTGGCTGCTTTTCCTATTTGCCACTGTTACTCAGTGACGGGAATGGTACCCAGTACCTAGTAATTGCTCACTATTTTATTGAGTAATCTGGTACTTCTCAAATAACTATTGGTTTTGTGAAAACAAAGGTACAAATTTAAAAAAACAAAGTGAATTCAACCAATGCTCAGGTTACTGGTTGACAGCTGAAAGGACATAATCAAAACCTCTGCTTTAGTAGCATTTCATAGTTCTGCCCTTTCACTAACAATCCTGCTTTCCACTCTGATTGACACCTGCCCTCCAACCACTGCAAACTTCAGGGGGTCTGGCCTTTCTCACAGACTAGTTTCCCTTCTTTGAAATTGCCATTGAGCTGCATAGGAGAATTGAGGTGGCTGAGAGAAAGACAGACCCCAAGCTGCTGAACCTCAAGCCTCTATGACTGGTCCTCCAGTTCTCCATAGATTATGCTTTCAGAGAGGAAAGGGAAGTAATCATCCTGAGTCACATAAATCACTGTATGGACAACGTACCTGGTTATTGTGATAGATTAGAACTTTTAACAATTCTTGAGAGAGTGTTTGTGGCTAGATCCCAAGTGCCCAGCTCAGATTGAGACCCTGAACAGAACCGAGAATATTTATCAAAGAGTCCCCAACCCTGGTCCCCGACAGCCTCTGCTTCCTTCTACCTAAAGGTTGTGGACCTGGGCCACCAGCACTTCATGAATTTTCCACCCCAGAACCTTCTTGGCAGGCTTCGGAGGTGGAGTTGTAGGTGAAGGCTTCTCTCCAGTAGGAAACATCACCACCAGGCTACCTGGCTGAGGGATGGGTGGACCAAAAAATTCCCAGTGCAAAGCCCAGGTAAGAAGCTCCCAGTCTAAGAACTGCAACATGGGAAGGGAAGAGTGAGGGGAGGAGAGGACTGTGACTGTGAGCTCACATCAGCAAGTCCAAGACAAAAATCAACACCTCCTGATGGGGTTAGTAACTACAGCTTCTACAAATGTGCACCTCCTGCATCTCAGTCTTGTTTTATTAAGGTGCAGGAAAGAACAGATGATCTCTCCCTCTGCTGTGTGCCAGCCACAACTACCTCTCACCCCGGGGCTCACCCAAGTACTTCATAACATAAGTAAGTTATGAAATGGACTCATGCTCTTAACCTCCTCTGGAGTCTTCTGCCTCACTCAGCAGACTGCCCATTTGTGTTCAGGGCCAGCGAATTTTCAAAAAAAACAATTTCCTCCTCGGAGCCACAAATATTGCCCCATGTAGACTATGCCTGGAGAAAAAAGTAAAACAGACAGCTACATTTCCACCTTCAATATTGTCCCACCAGGGTGCCAACAGTTAGTTCCCTTTTATCAATCACTGAGGGAAGCCAGAGCATGCTCATTATAAACTGGCTTTCCATAGCAACTAGCACCATACAGGCACACATGGGAACTAAAAACAAAAACAAAAAACAAAAATTACCCCAAACCAATGGAGATGATTAAAAAGCTAAGATTTTCAAATAATCTTTCTAAATTTCTTTTTTAAAGTGAAGTAAAATCTGCTTGTTTCCCCAGTGAGGCCTTTATTGCTTTTTCAATGTTGCAACCTGAATTTAGATGAAAAAGAAATTGTCAATTGGAGCTCTCTGTCCTTCCTTGAGGAAACCAGTGAATGATGATAATAAATAGATGTAGTAAATGAATTTATCAGAGCAGAGATGCTGAGACATAATATTGTTAAAATGGAAATATTCTCTAAAATGATCTACAGATTCAAAGTCCCAGCTGGCTTTTCTTGTAGAAATTGACAAACTGATCCTAAAATTCACATGGGACCCTGAATAGCTGAAAAAATTATGAAAGAAAGAACAAGGTTGGAGGACTTATACTTCCTGATTTCAAAACTTACCATAAAGCTGTAGTCATCAGATAGTGTTGTATTGGTTATGAATAGACATATTCATGGAATAGAGTTAAGAGTCCAGAAATAAGCCCTTACATTTATGGCCCATTGATTTTTGACAAAGATGTCAGGACAATTTATTGGGAGAAAGAATAGTCTTTTCACAAATAATGTTGGAACAACTGGATATTCACATGCAAAAAAATGAAGTTCGACCCTTATCTCACACCATACAAAAAAATTAACTCAAAACAGATTATAGACCTAAATGTCAGAGCTAAAACTATAAAACTTTTAGAAGATAGCCCAAGACAAAGTTTTAATGATCCTGACGAGGCAATATTTTCTTAAATATGACACCAAAAGTACAAGCAATGTAAGAAAGGTAGATAAATTGGACTTCATAAAAATTAAGCATGTACACTTCAAACTATACCATCAAAAAAGAAAGACTACTGACAGACTAAGAGAAAATATTTGCAAGTCATTTATCTACTAAGGGATTTGCATCTAGAATGTGTAAAAAAAGCTCAATACTCAATAACAAGAAGATTAATTTGTGTTTTTAAAATCACATGCCACTTTAAAAATAGGCAGAGGATGTAAACAGATATTTCTCCAAAGAAGGTATGTGAAGAAGGCAATACACACTTAAAAAGATGAATAATGTTAATCATTAGGGAAACTAATCAAAGGCACAATGAGATACCACTTCACACCCACCAGGATGGCTATAATAACAAAGAGACAATAAGGATGTGAAGAGATTGGACTTGTCTTTCTTTGTAGTGTCTTTATCTGCTTTTGGAATTAGGACAACACTGGCCATGTAAAATGAGCTTGGGAGTCTTTCTTCATCTTGAATTATTTGGAATAGTTTGAGAAGGATAGGTGTTTGTTCTTTGAATGTTTGGTAAAATTCACCTGTGAAGCCATCAGACTAGGACATTTGTTTTTTTGGGAGTTTTTTTTTATTACTGCTTCAATTTCACAAGTTGTAATCTGTCTATTCAGATTCTCTTATTCTTCCTGACTTAGTTTTGGAAGATTGTATGTTTCTAGGAATTTATCCATTTCTTCCAGGTTGCCCAATTTGTTAGCATACAGTTTATAATATTTCCTTACAATCCTTTGTATTTCTTTGGTGTCAGTAGTTACTTCTCCTCTTTCATTCCTGATTTTATTTATTTGGGTCCTCTTTCTTTTTTTTCTTGATAAGTATGGTTAAAGGTTTGTCAATCTTATTTATCTTTGCAAAGAACCAGCTCTTAATATCCCTGATGAACATGGATGCTAAAATTCTCAACAAAATATTAGCAAATCACATCCAGCAATACATTAAAAAGATCATATGTCATGACCAAGTGGGATTTATTCTGGGGATGCAAGGTTGGTACAAAATCTACAAATTAATAAACATGATACACCACATAAACAAAATTAAGGATAAAAACCACATGATCATATCAACAGACGCAAAAAAAGGCATATGATAAAATCCAGCACACATTTACAATAAAAACTCTCAGCAAGTGGAAAAATAAGGAACATACCTCAATATAATTAAAGGCCATATATGACAAACCCATAGCCAACATTATACTCAATGGGTAAAAACTATAAGCATTTCCCTTAACACCGGGAACAAGAGAGAGATGTCTGCTTTCACCACTCTCATTCAACATAGCACTGGAAGTCCAAGACATGGCAATCAGACAAGAAGAAGAAATAAAAGGCATCCAAATAGAAAAGAAAGAAGTAAAACTGTCCTTATTTTCAGATGACATGATACTGTGTATGGAGAACCCTAAAGATGCCATCAAAAAACTACTAGAACTGATCAATGAATTCAGTAAAATAGCAGGTTACAAAATAAATATCCTGAAATTGGTTACATTTCTATACACCAATAATGAACTATCAGAAAAGAAAATTAAGAAAATAATCCCATTCACAACTGTTTCAAAAAGAATAAAATACTTAGGAATAAATTTAACCAAGGATGTAAAAGACCTGTACTTGGAAAATTATAAAGATAGAAAAAAATTGAAGAAGACACAGATAAGTGGAAGAGAATACCATGTTCATGAACAGGAAAAATTAACATTATTAAAACATCCATACTACCCAAAGCAATCTACAGATTCAGTGCAACTTCTATTAAAATACCAATGACATTTCCCACAGATATAAGCCAAATATTCCAGAAATTTATATGGAACCACAAAGAACCTCCAATAGCCTCAGCAATCTTGAGAAAGAAACACAAAGCTGGAGGTGTCACACTACCTGATATCAAACTATACTACAAGGCCACAGTAATCAAAACAGCATGGTATTGGCACAAGAACAGGCATATAGATCAATGGAACAGAGTAGAAAGCACAGAAATAAGTCCATGCCTTTATGGTCAATTAATATTTGACAAAAGAGGTAAGAACATACAATGAAGTAAAGACAGTCTCTTCAATAAATGGTGTGTGAAAACTGGAAAGATACATACAAAAAAAGAAAGTAGGCTGCCAACTTACACCATATGCAAGAATAAACTCAAAATGAATAAAAGACTTAAATATAAGTCACAAAAACATTAAATTATAGAAGAAAACCTAGGCAGCAAAATTTCAGACATTTCTCTTGGCAATATTTTTGTTGATATATCTCCTCTGACAAGGGAAACAAAGGGAGGAAAAAACACAGGACAATGTGAAACTAAAAAGCTTCTGCACAGCAAAAGAAACCATCAATAAAGTAAAAAGGGAACCCACGGGAGGGGAGAACATATTTGCTAATGATACATCTGATAAGGGGTTAATTTCCAAATATATGAAGAACTTATACAACTCAGCACCAATAAGACAAACAGCCCAGTTTAAAAATGGGCAAAGGACCTAAATAGATACTTTTCCAAAGAGGACATACAGATGGCCAATAGACACATGAAAAGATGCTCAATGTCACTAATTATCTGAAAGATGCAAATTAAAACCACAATGAGATATCACTTCATGCCTGCAAAATGGCTATCATCAATAAATCAATGAAAGACAAGTGCTGGTGAGGGTGTGGAGAAAAGGAAACCCTTGTGCACTCTTGGTGGGAATGCAGTCTGATGCAGCCACTGTGGAAAACAGTATGAAGTTTCCTCAAAAAATTAAAAATGGAACTGCCTTATGACCCAGTGATCCCACTTCTGGAAATTTATCTGAAGAAACCTGAAACACTAATTTGAAAAAATATATTCACCCCTATGTTCACTGGAGCATTATTTACAATAGCCAAGATTTGGAAGCAGCCCAAGTGCCCATCAGTAGATGAGTGGATAAAAAAGGCTGTGGTACATTTACACCATGGAAGATTACTTGGCCTTAAAAAAGAAGGAGCTCTTACCCTTTGGGACAGCATGGATGGACCTGGAGAGCATTATACTAAGTGAAATAAGCCAGTCGGGAAAGACAAGTACCACATGATTTCTCTTATATGTGGAATATAATGAACAAAATTAACAAGCAAAATAGAGACAGACTCATACTTAGAGAGCAGGCTGACAACTGTCGCAGGGTAGGCTTTGAGAGGCTGGGTGGGAGGATGGAGGGATTGAGCAAAAGAGATAAGAAAAGAGAAAAAACCCCGGACATGAACAACAGTGTGGTGACTGCCCAGAGCAGGGGCGGGCGAGTGGAGGAGGGCACAGGGAGGATAAATGGATGGAGGGAGACCTGACTTGGGGTGGTGAGCACAGTGCAATGTACAGGTGATGTGTTGTGGAACTGCGCACCTGAAACCTGTGTAATTTTAATTTGTTAATCAGTGTCACCCCAATAAATTCAATAAAAAGGAAAATGAAAGAAAAAGAAGAGGTTGAGACTGTCATAAATTGCTAGTGGCAATGCGCAATGATGCAGACACTTTGGAAAACAGCAGTTCCTCCAAAAGGGAAATATAGTTACCCTGTGATGTCATTATGAGAGTTTCTCATCCGTTCATCTATTGAATCATTTTTGAATTATATTTTAGAAAGAATAAAGCCTCTGTTCATTTATTATGCATTTTCAGAAACCATCTTTTAAACATGTCATTTCAGTGTATTGTACATAATCTGAAAGTAATCAGTGGTGGACAGATTGAGGTAGTGATTTTCTATCATTCCATTAATTAATTTATATGTATATTTTAATATATCTTTATTGATTTCAGAGGAAGGAGAGGGAGAGAGAGAAATAGAAACATCAATGATGAGAGAGTCATTGACCTGCTGTTGCCTCCTGCATGCCTCCGACTGGGGATCGAGCCCGCAACCCGGGCATGTGCCCTGACTGGGAATCGAACCCCGATCACCTGGATCCTAGGTTGACGCTCAACTGCTGAGCCACACCTGGCCGGGCTCCATTAATTAATTTAGTAAGCTCAAATCACATGACAAAAATTGACTCTTAACAAATATTGTACTTTCTTATGCACCATTTTTCAAGAGGCTAAAATATGAATCTTGAGTTTGAAAGATTTCTATTAAATACTTGATTTCCTGTTTAAGTTGAATATTTTTTCCTGTTTTACACAACATGGATGTTGAATCTCAGTGGCTTTCCTCATTGCGGCTGCCATTTCAATTACCTGGTCAACATGGGCTTGTAATGCCCTGGAACGCTGCTCATTAAACTTCGCTGTCCACTAAGGCAGTCCTTTAGGTTAGCCATCAGCAACCTAAACATGTGCTCTCAGTACTAGCTCATAAGTCCCAGCTACCGATGTCTCTCCAGGATGTGTGAAGCTTTCTGTGTTCTGGCTGCAACTCTCTGTCTGATTTCTGGCTGTGCCTTTGCCAATATCTTGAGTCTTCATTTGGTTCTTGAATTTCTCCCTAATACTGCTTCCTTTCTTCTATTCCTCTTGGGATTCATGGTTTGTTCATAAAGAGATTTTGCTGCTTTGTCACGGTCTCGATCTTTCAACAAGAGAGTTAGCATCAGCAAGGTTCTTCTCCCTTGTGCAACTCACTTTCTGGTCTCCATTCTATGCAGCTGAAGTGGTTAGTTGGAGGTTGGCATCATCTCCTTAACCCCTGACGGGGCAGGAACAGGCAGCATGAATCCTTTCCAGGAGGTAAAAGGAAAGTGCTGGAGGGACCACTTCCCAGGCTTTCACTGGGGTTGGCTACCCAGCCTCCTCACCTGAATCTGTTTCTCCTCCCTTTAGCCCAATATGCTTGTGCTCAGGACCATGCATGATGTGTGCTCTTTCCCAGTACTTAAAGTTAAATGATTTCCCAGAGAAACAACAATGAAATAAAATATTAATCCCTACTATAAGTAGCACATTGGGAGTACGATTCTTTCCAGAAGTAGATCTGTCACTGCTTTCACTCTAGCATAGGCCTGCTTTTCTATTGCACAGGGTATAATATGGACACATGCCCACCATTCTAGTCAACTGGAATACCTCGGCTGTGATGAGGGAATAATACTGGAGTACCCCAAATTATACAGTGTCCCTCAGGCAGAACTTCTTTCAGGCAACCCTCCATCTTCTGGGCTTCCCTCTCAATCAGGGCCCCAGGCGAAGACGAGCCTGGATGCCGGATGCCTCATGCTCCCCAATCTCAGGTGGAAGGCTCTGGAAGGCTCTCAGCATTTCTGACAGCACTTCAGATATGGGATTGCCTTGAGCTGTGGCATATAAAATGCTTCTTGACAGGGTTAAGCTATGCTTACATCAGTTTTAGAACGTGTGAGGACATACCTAATGGGACATGCTCTGTGCTCGCCCCCGACACACATAGACTACAGCACTAGGAATTGATTTTCCTCACTCCGGCTTCCATTACACTGGAAATACTGTCACGCTAGATATTGATAAGGTAGATTAGAGCCCTTTTAAGTTAAACAAATGCATTAAGCCTTTATCCTCAGTCCTTAACTCAGCATTTCTCAGTGTGGGGACACAGATCATCATTGTCATATAATTACCTGGGAAGTTTGTTAGAGTGTTAAGCACACCTTCTCCGGGCCCTACCTCGGACTTATTGCCTTCAAATCTTTAGGCACAGAGGTGGAGTGTGTGCATTTCAAACAAGCTTATTTTGCATAAGAGTTTAATAGCAGTTAGTAATTGCTGGGCTAAAGTCTGATTCCACAATTCTAACCCCTGGGGAATTAATTCAACTGTCCCCCAGTTTCTAAGGGTTTGTGACAATGAAAGAATGACTGATGAATGTAATCTCGTCATACTATATAACTAAATTAGGTAATTGTTCATTTTTTCCACCAGAGGGCTGCTTTAAGATATCTGTGGGCCATTTTAATGGGATTTAGTTTATAAAATCTGATTCATGTTTGAAGACCCACAGATGGCATCATTTAAGGCATCCCTTCCTCACACAGCCACCATCCACTTTCTCTCCTCTCTCTCCCTCCTGACCCCCAGCCACAGCCTATGACCTCTGGAATGACCACCCTCCTCTAAACCAGCAGTTCTCAACCTTTGTTGTACATCATCACCACCAGGGTGCTTTTAAAATACCAGCATCCAGGTCACAACCCAGACAACTGTATCTGAATTGCTGGGGGTGGGACTCGAGTACCAATCCTTTTAAAGCTGCTCAGGCAATTTCAGTGTGCAACCAAAGATGAAGCCACTGCTCTGAGGAAACACTTAACCCATTTCTAAGAGCTCCCAGCACGTTCCCACTTGGAGCAGTGGTTCTGCCTCGGCGCCCTTCCTCACCTGTTGGAATGCACTGTCCCAGGACTCCGCCATCCACAGGGCACCATCATCCTGAGGGAAATGGGTACTGTCCCAGTGCATCCTTGCAGGCTCCCCTCCCCACCAGTAAAGTTGTATCATTTGGCTCTTTGCTGGATCAGCCTGCTCTGTTTCCCTGCCCACAGAGAGTCAAGCTGCTGGTTGCTGCCTGGGTTTGCCTTCCCTGGCTCACTCAGCCCTGAGCTGATCCCACACAACCAAGCCACACAGCTCCCCCCATCAGTCACACTTTAAAGCCTACCACACTAGAAACATGTCCTCACTTCCTCATGTCACCACTCTGGTGAGTTAACTGATGGAAAAGAGTTAGATGAGTTGGTGACTAATTAAGAAGCCTGTGTGCATTCCACCTAGATCCTCTGAACTATGGTGATTCTCAGGGGCCCAGAGACACAAGGGACCAGTCTTAGCTCTCTAGGGAGGTGAATCTGGCAAGGGCCCAGCTAAATGTGCATCTTCCCGTTGTTCTGGGAAGAAACCAAGTTGGCAAAGCAACAGTGCCAAGCACATTCACTCATTCAGGAAACACTTATACTGAGCACCTAGTGCATAAAGCCCAGAGGGATAAAAGCAGATGAAGTGCCTGTCCTGGGAGTTTCCCTTTGGGTAAAGGAGACAGTCAGGGAAGCAGTCAGATACTAATGGGATGTGCTGGTGGAAGAATTTAGCATAGCGAGATTTGATGGAGAGGCTGGAGAAGGGTGATAGACACAGCTAACTAGGTGGAGGGTGGGAGCAGCAGGTGAGCAGGAGTGTTCCAGGCAGAGGGGACAGCTGTGCCAAGAGTGTCAGGGAGGAGGTTAGCACGTTGAGGTCTAGGAGTGAAAGGCAGCCAGCATTTCTGAGGGAACACAGCAGGAGGGGGCTTCCCTGAGGGGAGGCCCCACCTGGCAAGACCAGGCAGAGCCTCATCACCACGTTCCCAGGGCAACGGGAAGATGCATATGCTCTCAGCAGATCTGCACCCTATTAACTTATTTATTTTAAAATTTATTTTTAAATAATAGTTGACATATAATATTAGTTTCAGGTGTACAACATAGTGATTAATCATTTATATACCTTATGAAGTGATCACCACAGTAAGTCTAGTAAGCATGGGGCACTATACATAGTTATTATAACATTATTGACGGTATTCCCTATGCTGTACTTTACATCCCTGTGACTTATTTTACAACTGGGTGTTTGTACCTCTTAATTCCCTTCCCCTTTTCCACCCACAACCTCTCCCTTCTGGCCACCATGAGTTTGTTCTGTCAGCAGACCTATACTTTGAATGATGCCTGAGGCTCATGCTGAGAATGATGGGAGGGGTGCAGAGTGGGTAGGGTAGACTAGTTGGCTGCCATTCTTAGTGAAAGTGGCATTAGTCTTGGTAGGAAAGGTTTTGGTTGCTTGACAGTCCTCATAGCCTGGACTAGGATGGTGCAGTGGAGAGGAGCAGAAGGGAGAGGATCCCTGAAATGTTCAGGAGATGAAGTCAGTGATGGTTTGCCCTCCCTTCATACCTTCCTCCTGGGCCTCAGCATGGAGAAATCCTCTTGCAAAGGCAGATGCTTATTAAGTTCGAACCATATGAGTAGGGAGTCCTGTGTGATACGCTCAAAAGGGTACAAAGTGATAGAGACATTTTTAGAATGAAGATGTGGGAGTTACAGAGAAGTCACACTTGGAGGTATACAACACAGCTTGTCCTCTACGAGCTCAATACTGAAGCCAGACCAGTGAGGGCTGGCTTTGTTCCCTCCTCCACCGGGATGGCCCTAAACCTCCCAAACTCTGTCTATGGAAACCAAAGAAATGAGCGAGCAAATCTGGCTGAAGCCAGAAGCATAGTTGAAATATCATGTCAGCTGAGTTATGCCAAAGCACCAATGTTTTATTTTTATTTTTCATGTTTGATCATAATTAAAACTTTCACATTGTTATGAAAGCAATGAAATCTTGACTTTGGTGTCTCAATTTACGAAGCTGCTTTCTTGTGCTTCCAGTAGTTTTATTTTGTGTACTTCTGTCAGTTAAAAATAAATGACTTTTGGAAGCTACCTCACCACCACAAGCTACCCTCCGGGCTACCTTTATGTGGTGACAATGTTTAGAGTTCACTCCTTGTGGAAGGAACATGGAATCAAGTCAACAAATGAGATCTCTGTCTCCAGTGCATTCATGAGCTTGACCAAACTCCCAGCTATGTGAGTGTCTCCCCCACCCCCAATGATTGAATCAGTCGTGTTGAGAGGAGACTAAGAATGCGTCCAGGAGAAGGAGCATCGGCTGCTTCTAAAGTGAGCCCTCAGGTCCTGGGCCACACAGGCACAATCAGATGCAGCAAATGAGCGTAAAATGGGCACATTAGAGCAGTAACAGCAGGCCAGGCCAACACCGCGGGCGCTGGGCAGAGGAGAGCACCGGGTTTTACTCAGGGCCTGGATGTGAGCCCTTCATTCAAACCCCAGAGTCCTGGGCCAACAGCAGCAATGTGCCTGAGTGCACTCCCCACCGCCCCCAGGTCCTGATTCTTTCATTCCCTGGGCTTGGGAACCCCTCAACCCCTCCGAATAGCAGTTCTGTGGCTTCTACAATTGACTTAGAGATACTGGCCCTACCACACCCCAGGAGGATCCCAACAAGAAAAGGTGTGGCTCCCTTTGGACACTACACAGAGCAACCCATGGCTACAGGGCTGTGGCCCTCATGCTGCTAAGGCTTGTGTTAGCGTGACAGTTAGTCCACAATGACAGACACAGGAGTGTGCAGGGTAAAAGGCAGCCTAGCCTGTGCTGAAGGCTGGTAGAGGGCTCCCTTCTTTGCCTCCTCAGGCAGGCCCCAAGTATTATTACCTGGCCTATCTATCTCTCGTGTGGTCCACCTGCGTGAGCTTGCAAGGCTCCAGTCCTCGCAGTCCACATTCTGGTAAAATCCAGTGACCACTGCGTCCTCTTGGCCCCCTTGCATCACTGGAATCTCAGGTTAAAGCAGAGCTTGGAGAGCAAAGCACAGGAGTGTGGCTCCTACCTGCTACACCCATTTCCAACTCCATCCTCAGTCCAGGACCCTCCCCCAGAATTACTATCTCTGTTACCATCTTGTATAAATGTTCTGTCCTTGTCATTCAGGAAATAGTTTGGCTGAAGCAGCCTCCCCCTGGGGCAGACACTGTCTATATGCTAGCCCTTCCTCCAATGGATTCTCTCACTTGCCACCAGGCTATGGCCACATCTCCCACTGTGTCTCCAGCTCCCTCCTAACAGCAGTTCCTCTTAAGCTCATCACAAGGGAGAAGGAGATCCCCAGCCATTACCTGAATGGCCTTGGATCTAGAAACCATGGCTCCTGTTTCCACTGTGAAACAATTTGCTTCTGAGCTGTTTGTGTACTAGGAAGAATGTGTGTGGGTGTGTTTTTACCATATTAAACTGGATTATTTTTTATGCCAAACAGATTGATTGTTTTTCCATGGTCCTTCAACTATTGAGTCAATGAGAGGTATTGGCAGTGGGGGAGGGGAAGGTGGACGCCACCTTGAAGAAAGAAACCATGCATTTCAAGTCTCTGATTAGTGATTCTTCAGTCCATAAAGAAACAGTAGTCTCGAGAGCGTTATTTCATTGACCCAGAGAAGTTTTCAGTTCAAAAGCTTCCTTCCATTTCTATGACAGGAACAGCGTTGGCTGTGTCAACATGGAGAATTAAACAAAGACACAGTGTAGAGGGAAGCAGGATGGGACAGCAGGGGAGACCTTACCACACAGAGGCAAAAATCCCTCCTGAGAGTAGAAGATGCTTAGAGAAGTTTGAAAGCGATCCCCTGGGTAAAGGTGTGGCTTGGGTCTCTGAGGAGGCCTGGGTAAAAGAAACCAGACAGTAAACATCTCACTAGACACCTCAGATAAGTGGAGAGAGAGCTTAAGAGCACCAGGCCAATTGTCCCAGTGGTACCCCAGCGGAGAGGACATTAAATAAATGAGCCTCAGACAGGACCCCACAGATTATGACAATAGAGAGGGATCTTCCAGTTCCCAAGCTTTCCGGAAAGAGAGGAGAGGTAGGGGTCTGAAGAAGAGGCTTGGAGTTGTGCGAAGGAGGCCGTGGTGTGGGCCTCAGGCTGGCCGGCAGCCCTGACGCCAGCCCAGCCCCTCAGAGGCCAGGTGGGCCCAGCCCCTCAGCAGGCCGGAGCCCCGGGAACCACGCCGTTGGGACTCAGAGCTGCGATGTTGAAATGGAAGAGGTGGTTCTGAACCAGAAAAGATTAAGAGAGTGCTTGAGGGCAAGTTGAATGTCTCCCACTCCTGCCCACACTAGTAGGAATGTGGATCCCAAGCAAGATGAGCCCAGTGACCATCCTGATCACATTAACAACTAAAGCTAACAGTCTCTGCACATGGACCACTCATGGGGCGGCTGCCCAGGACCAGCCCCCCCCCGAGCAGTTCCTCTTCATCACATGCCTTCCCTTCCTCCACTTGGAGACCCCCAGATTATCCACCTGGAGCTCAGGCACCTTCCCGGCTGGAAGAGGCAGGGGGCCATGGCCTAGAAACATGACCAGGGCTTGAGAAGGAGCAGCCTTGAGGAACACATGGGTAGGGCAAAGGGGGCGGTGCAGGGCAGGGGGCTCCCCATCTCTCTTTACAGCTTTGGCCAGGCTGCCTTGGGGCACTTTCTGGGCTTTAGCTGGCTTATCTAAAAGCAAGGGTAGGTGGCTCCAAGCCCACCTCACCATGGAGCCTTCCAGACCTAACTTCCCCAAAGCTGCTCCTCCTCGGATCCCTGAGCCCTGGGCTGTGGCACTCCACCTGAGCAGTGTTCCCTCTGGTCTCAGCAGCCTCATGTGTATATCTTGACTTCTTGAAGCACTTACTGTGGGCTGGGTCAAGCTTGTTTTCGGCACTTTGCAGATAGGAAACTGGGGTCAACTAACCAAGTCAACAAGTAGCTTCCACAGGCTGCAAAGCCAGGCCCTGCCTGACTCCCACCCCACACTCCCGCTGCTTCCTCCCTACATTAACAAGCCCTGTTCACAGCCCCTGGTGTCTTGTCCCTTCTTCACGGGCACTGCCCATCTTTGTGGCTCACCCTGCTTCCCACAGGGAGCTCCAGGCAGGCACTGTGGCTGGTGGGTTCTCACTGTTCATTCCAGGCCTGGCATGGGTTCTGGCCAGAGCTGGACTCATAAGTCTTTGTAGAATGAATAACAGGGTCCAGGAACTTTATTTTCTGAGGTAGTGTCCAATTTCTAAAGTGTTGTTGGAACAGAAGGGAACTGCCGAGATCACTGCTCCCCTCAGGTGAGGCAGAGATCTTGATGCTTCCAACTTAGAAGCCAATTTCTTCTGGTATCTCAAGTCTCAAACCTGCTGAGCCCGAATTTCTTCTCTCCCATCGTGGCTCATTCTAGGCAGAAGAATATGTTTCTTCCTTTCTGCCAAAATAATCTTTTAAGTGCATTTCTAAGAAACCCTAGTTTCCAGCTCAGTTGACCTACTTCTGGCACATTAGCACTTTATCTCAGGGCTCCTCAGCAGAAAAGATGTGGCCTATCTTCCTTCCTTTCTTCCCTCCCCCTCCCCTTTCCCCTTCCTCCTCCTTCCCTCTCTCCTTCCCTCTCTCCTTCCCTCCCTCCCTTCGTCCCTCCTTCTCTCCCTCTCTCCCTCCCTCCCTTCCTTCCCAAAGTAGCCCACTAATACACTTAAAATAATTAAGCATACAGGAGGGCACAAACAAAATACACGATAAATGTATCCGCCCTCCCAGTTCCATCTCTGAACTCACTCTTGGCAAGCTAAGAGCCTTCCTCTTTCTTTCTTTTTTTAAAGTTTCTGTGGTGATTACTTATAAATCTGTTTCTCTTTCTGCTCAGAAAGCTAGGGGATGTAGCCCTCTACAGCCTAGCACCTTCTCCCCGAATCCTTTCCTTCCCGAATGCTCTTCCATAGCACAGATCCCAATCCCTGATTCACCCACCTTAGAGGGTATCTCTGGAGGAGAAAATAAAATTTTCCTCAGGCAGGGCCCTGCCTGGGAAAGGAGGATGGCTCCAGGTTGGAGTTAGAAGGGCTCCCTCTGTCCGCGTCTAGCCCAGTGGCTCCTGCTTATTTCCCATATCATTCTCCACCCTCAGCTCCTTTTTCTATTTTGCTGCTGTGCGTCCAGGGATAATTTTGTTGGTATAAAGTTTGTAAAAATGCACACTTTTTCTGAGTTCCTCCATACCCCTAAATGTCTTTCGTTTGCTCCCATTTGTTTGACAATTTCTTCTTGCTTTTTAGTTTTTTGGTAATTATTGAGGCATAATTTGCATAAAACAGGATACATTTTTATTTGTAACTACCACCATATTAAGGTAGAGAACATTCCCATCACCCAGAAAGTTCCCTTCTGGCTCAGAGCTACTGCTTCAGCTACTCAGGCGGCTACTGTGCTTCTGTCACCGCAGATTAGTTTCGCTTGTTCTAGGTCACATAAGTGGAATCACTTAGTTTATACTCCATATTTGCCTTCTCTCATCCAACACATCAACAATGAAATTATTCTGTGTTGTTGTGTATATCCGTAGTTTGCGCTTTTAGAATTACTGTGTAGTAAGGAGTTTATCCAGTCTCTTGTTGATAGACATTTGGGTTGTTTCCAAGTTTTGGCTATAACAAATGAGTCTGCCATAAACATTCCTGCAAATGGCCTTTTGTGAGCACCTCCTGGACACATAGCAGATAATGTCAGTTTTGAAAAGTGGATGAGCTATAGCACTTCTTGTGATTCACTTCACCAATGCTTGTTATTGTCAGTTCTTGTAATTTTAGTCATCCTAGTGAGTATCTCATTGTGGGTTTAATTTGCTTTTCTCAGACAAGTAATTTGCTTTTCTCTGATAAGTAATAATATTGGATATCTATTCATATGGTTAGTGGATAGTCTCTGATTGATAATTTGACTGGAGATACAATTCCAGGTTCAAAGTAACTTTCAGCACATTAAAGGAATTACTTTGTCATCATTGACGAGCTGACTGTGAACAATTTTATTCTTGTTTTTATGTAAGCCGCTTACTTTCAAGTTTTCAAATGACCTATTGTTGCTGTCCTGTAGTTTTACCAGGATGAAATTAGCCCTCCCCCATTAAAATCGCTGACTTTTCAGTGGGTCCTTTCCTTGTGAAAACGCCTGCATTTCTTCAGCTAAGGAAATGTTCTCTTACTTACTTCTTTCCTCACCTCCATTTTCTCCAGTGGAAGTGTCCATCAGACAGATGTTGAATTCCCTGGATTTACCCTCCACCTCCTTTTAACTTTTCTCTCATCCTTTATTCTATGTTTTATCTTTATAGCTTAAGTGCTGGGAGATTCCTTGACTTTATATGTGACATAATCATCAAACCAAATGAACTTTTGTCTTCCAACAGACCCTTAGAGGATGAATCTATGGTTCCTTGTGGGAGAAATAGCCATAGGATTAAAAAGGCTTATCACACCCCACTTCCTCATCATAGATGACAAAACAAACAACAAAGATAGACAAAGGGGTTAGCTACTTGATGAGGGTCATCCAGCTGTAAGTAGGGGAGTCAGGGCTGGATCACCCAATTAATTTTCCATTACATCATGTGGAATAACCCCAGAGGGGAGACAACTTTAGCAGGGGCCCTTTATGGCCTCACTAGATACATCAACTAGTCATGACCTATTTTGCACAGAGACCCTCTCCCAGCAGCTGGGTCCCCGCCACCTCTCTCCTATGTCACCCAGGAGCTTGGATCGGTCCCATATGCTCTAACACCTGCATGAATTAACAGGCATGTTGGCTTATTCTTGGACATTTCTGCCTAGGTGTCTCCTTTTCCCAGTGAAGGTCCTTGAAGGTAGGGACTCTTACATTCTTCTTCTAGTTCCTCCATAGCATAGCACTGGCTCACTAGGGGGGTGCCAGACGAATTTGGAACTCTGAGCTCCTGCAGGTGGGAATATGTGTTATTCATCTCTGTAATGCCAACCAACCCAGCAGAATGCCTGGGGCAGAGCAGGCACCTCATGTATCTTTATTGCCAGAGAATTTCCCACCAATCTGAACCAGAAAATTATACACTCAATGTTTTTCTTTGGGAACAGGAAGATCCTTCTCTTATTATTTCTGACTCTTCAAGCAGCTTATATAACGGTCTGACCCTCATATGAAGTAGGTCATTTCCATGGGACCTGGGGTGAGGAGAGTGGTAAGGAGAGATTTCGACAGTGTAAGATTATTGGGAGCACAAAATGAAATCAAGAAATAGAATGTCTGTCAATCGTAGGTCATAACAAAAAAAGCCCAGGGTCCTGCCCTTCCCCCTTCCTCATCCATAGGCACCATCGGCCTCCCATCCAGTATCCTCTCCCTTAGCCCCTTACACATGGGCCATAGGAAAAGGCTTTGCAATCAGTTAAGTGGAAATGTCTTCAGTGATCAATCTACATAGTTTTGCTGAAGGAAAGGCTGTTGAAATTTAGAACCTTTCATTTTCTTCTTAATGAGCTACCTGGGACTGGAGGGAGTGATAAATATAGCCTTTCTCATAGGTTTGAATAAACTAGCTACAGAAAGATTTTTAGAAACTCACTCTAATTAAGCATTTACACAGGCTCTACTCAATATTCATTCAGGCCTTTCCCTTTCGAATACGCTATAACTTTCATTTCTGAGGCACAGAAGGCTTCAGGGACCCATCATTCTATTTGAAAATGGAATCCAGTCTCTGTCCTGCTCAGGACCCCATGTCCACTCCCTGCCCCACATCAAGAACCAGCACTGGCCTGTCTTCTGGTGAACTCAGCCACTTAACCCTGTCCCCTCCCTGCCAGGAGACCCCAGGAGCCTAAAAGGCAACCCAGACATGCAGGCCAGGGCTGCAAAATCACAATTTATGTTTCTAATGAGAACAGGAGCCCTGTTCATTGCAGCTTCTGAAGGAGGCTGGAGGGAGGTGGGAACAGGGGTGGTGACATGCCCTTAATTCTCTTTATAATTCTCTTCAGTTAAAAGGCAGGTGGGAGCTTCTAAGATGACACATACAGATTCAACCAAGAAATATTTCTGAGTTCCGCCAGAAATCCGTCACCTCACTGTCACATTCTCTAAAGTGAACGTTCTAAGCTCCCCCAGCTGTGTCCCTGCCCCCACCCCGCCTCCCCCACCATCAGCTGACATCCTCGCCTCCTGGTCATGGAACAGGCAGTGAGGACTCTCAAGCTTTCACCCCCAGGTGGAGGCAGCCTTCTGGCCTTTCCCCTTCTTCCGTGGGAGATGTGGATTCCCGCCTAGGAAGGCAGTTTCCCTTCCTGGCCCTGGTTTCCGCCCTTTGCACTTTCTCATCGACCTGGGGTCTTTGCTTGCCCCCCACTCCCCTCCTTTACCCCCCACAGCTGCCCCACTCCACTGTATCTCAGTACCACCCCATGTTGAACGAGTGGAGTCCCCCACCCCCACCCCCCGGGCCGCCAGCCTAGCCCTTAGCCTGCCCTTCCCAGGGAAACCCCTAGAAGGAAATGTTGACAGGCCCTTCAGCCCCTGCGCTGCCCAGGGGAAATCAGCACTTTCCAACCGCTTTCTGTCTGTTCTAAAAGGTGACTTTACAGACAGCTTGAGTAACATATCTAAATTCATAGCTAATTGGCTTATAGGCATTTAAACTGAATCAGTTAACTCCTTTTACTGCCTCAAATTATATTGCATCTATACTATATTTATTCATTTATTTTCTGTCTGTCTGTCTTCCCTTCATGATGAACCCGAGCTCCATAGGAACCGGGGTTTTGTGTGGCCTTCCAGCAGATGTATCTCTGGGCCTGGAGCAGTGTCCGGCACCTGCAGGTTCATTCTCAATAAACATATATTTTCAATTGTTTAAATTATAAATGAACACCAAAATTCCCAATATGTCAAGAAACACATATGTTACAAACTCAGCCTACCATAAAATATTAAAAATTGGTGAAGGGTACCTAAATGTTCATCAAACAATTCTATTCATTTTCCTGTAAGCTTGACATTTTTTAAAAATAAGAAAAAAAACATGCCATCTAAAATTGCATCTTCCAGTTTTAGAGCTATTTTTTAATGATTGAAATTAACCTTCCAGTAAAAGAATTCCAAATTCTTCCCTAATTTAAAAAAATGACCTTTATCTCCGCACACCCCCGCCCCCTGGCCGGCCCCCATCACTTGAGAACTAAAAACTGAGCAACAAAACTAATGTTTCACATTCTTTTTCTACTGCAAAAACTCATTTTCTCTTCATAAAGTCAGGGAGCACATTGCCACTGTACTTAGAGCTACCAACCAGGCAAAGTTTCCCTGCCTGGATCTTTCGGTGGGTGGACAGAGACTACGGAAGCTAAAATTCCCAGAGGGTCTTAGGATAGATACTTCCATGAAAGTGGGTCTGTCAGAGTCTGATAGACTAGGGTTCATGTTTGCCCAGCTTCCTGTAGAATCACTCTTCTCACTGGGCCCAAACACAGCAAGTTTGTTCTTGATTTCTTTTTTTTTTCTTTTCTTTTTTTAAAAATATATCTTTATTGATTTCAGAGAGAGGAAAGGAGAGGGAGAGAGAGATAGAAACATCAATGATGAGAGAGTCATTGATGGAGCCCACGAGCCGGGCATATGCCCTGACTGGGAATCGAACCCTAATCGCCTGGATCCAGGTCCATGCTCAACCGCTCAGCCACGCCTGGCCAGGAGGTACTTGATTTCTTTTAGTGAATTTGGAGGGCTCTGCTAAGTCCATGTCAATCCCCGTTTTATCAATAGGAGAGAGCAGTGAACATGGTCAATCTGTTATCACAGCCCACAGGGTAAGGCCAGTGTCCCAGAAGATGTGAGACCTGTTCTGATGCAAGTTCAGGTTTCATGTTGCTTTCTTGGACATGGTTGTATAAAAAAGTGGAATTACAATGGAATCCATTAACCATATCAAATGAGCACAGCTAATAAAAAATCATAAAACTTATGAACCCAGTCATTAATGACCCAATAATTGAGAGGCCACTTTCATTCCCCATAATCCAATCCAGGGCCTTTGAATGAGTGGGTTGCATGCAGGACATTCAGGAGGAGATGCAAAGTGGGCCACAGACCCTGACCCCAGGCAAGGCTTCAGGGCTTTGGGAACACAAAGGTCGGCTAGAGCCACAGGCTTGGAAAGATCACCCTGAGGGAGCATGTGGGACCAAAGAAAAACTCTATAGACATTGATATTTAAGAGGTAAACAGAGAAAGAGAAACCAGAAAAGGTTTCCAAAAAGTGGACAGAGAGGTGGCAAAAAAGTAGAAGGGAGGGCATCCCAGAAGCCAAGGGAAAGGATCGTCCCCAAGAGAGAGGCCTGTCATTAGTGCCAAGTGCTCGGCTGGGGTGTCACAGGTCCTGCAAGAGAAGGAGAGAGAGTATGTAGCAGATTTAGCTGAAGAGAAGATGGAAGCCATTGATAAACTTGAGGGGAGCAATTTCAGGAGAGTGGGTTGCAGTGTTGAGAAGAAAATTATTTAAGAACGGATGGTAGTTGTAGCATTATTGCCCTTTGGAAGCAAAACAATAGTCTCTGAGAGGTGATAAGTCACACCCTTTTTCCCAAGACAGAATTCTCCTACCACCGCTTGCTCCCAGGAATGCATTTCTTAACTATTTCAATTGTCCAAGAGCCTGGGATTCTCATTTCATCCCTTGCATGAGAACTCTCTGGGACTGGGGATCCCATTTTTAAAAAGTCTTTTATTGAAATCAGTCTAATGCAGTAGAGTGTGTTTGAGGGAAACGAGGGCGAGTGTGGAGAGAGAGGGAAGGATTTTTGAGGGTTTGGGCAGTGGCAAGCTCTCCCACGTCAGAGCGTCCATGAGCGAGGTTCCCACGGAGCAGGAGCCCTTGCAGCCTGAATTTTAATGTCAGAGGGTAGCTGATCCCACAGGCTTAGAATTAAGTCATCTGGAGAGACACAGAGTAATTTATGTAAATGAATATGTACCAATATGCAGAAATATGACAGTATACTTTTCTAAATTTTTTGAAAAATAGTATCCTGTAAGCTTCTCAACATGACAGGTAATCAGATTGGAGAATATGTTTAGATCATATCAAATAAAATGTATTAAATCCTCATGTGCTAGGTGTGGTCCCATAACTAATTTCATTTAATCTGTGCAAAGACAGGCATTGTCCTCGTTTTGCAGATGATGTGTAGGAGGGTAAGTGGCTGACCTGAGGCCAGGTGGAGGTGGGCTCTCAGGGTTCCTGTCCCGGGCTCTCTTACCTGCATACACTCCCGCACAGATGCCTCCCTGACCAGCAAAGGCACCTCTCCAGTGGAGAGCTCTGTTTCAGCAGGCAAGCTTTGTCATAGGATGTTGTTCTAGAAGTCCAGTCAGTGATACAGATGAACGTGGACTCGATGGTTGAGTTGGGTGGGATGGAGCCTTTTCAATCTCTCCTCTGCCTCTTCCTACCTCTTGAGTGGTCCCTGGGCCCTGTGGACTCTGCTTAAAACCACTGCCCTTCAGCATCCTTTTTGGTTACTTGTTGTAGGCCTACTTGGAGGACTCCTCCAGAGTTCAACCTTCACTTTGGTCTTTTCTAGTGCAAAGCCCTGTGCCAAATATGCCAACTTCCCACCAGATGGTTCTCAGAGCTGCCTGTTCTGTGGTGCTGGGGGGAGGTGTGATGTCATACGAATGGTCCCGGTTCCCCTGTCACTGTTTAAATGCAGCAGACCCTCATATTCACCTCCCTGTGGAATAAGACCTCAAATGGCACCCTGAAAAATCATTGCAAACTTCTGAGGCATGGAAATATTGTTGTGGCTGTATCAAATAAAAGAGTTGTATCTCTTGTACTTATTGATAAAATTACCTAAGGAGCTATGGATGTACTGGTAGAATTATTGCTTCATCATTATCCAGGAAAGGGGTTTAGGTGTGATAGATGAAGTACTGATTTTGTTGAAGCCAGGAAATGAGTACCTAAGAGTTTGTTTTACTGTTTTTTCTACTTAGGATCGATTTAAAATTTTTCCAAAAGTTTAAGATGGCAGACAGATACAGGCAAGAAAAAATATATAGGGTACAGGCAAAAAAAACCACAAAACACCAAAAAACATTAGGCTCTTGTCCCAAGACCACTTTTTTCCCTTCATTCAACTTATTGTCCCTCAAGAGTCTTTCTGGCAGGTCTAGTCCTTTTTCTGGAGTGGACAAAGTCCTTGGAACTACTTCTCTGACTTGTTGACTAGGATTTCACCTCAACTCACAATTTTGCCTGCACCTTTTATTTGGGCCCTTCCCACAGCTTAGAGTGTGATAAGTTTCTCCACAGAGTTTTGTGGCAGAACCTTTATCCATTCAGTTCACCATGGAAGATGTGAACAATTAAAATTTCTCTCCAGAGTTCAGATACTTTTCTGATCTCCCATTTTACAGATGAGGAAACAAAAGCAAAAGTAAGACACTCAAGGCCACATGGGTAGAAAGACGTAGAACCAGACTTGTGAACTCAAGCAGTTTGACTCCAGAGATGGCCTTTCCATCACTGCAACATGTAGAGGCTGTTGTTATTATAAACACTCAAGTTCACCAGGAGATGACTCTACAAAACCAAAGGAACAATTGTCAGTTCTTTCTTTTTAGTTTTAAAGACAAGTAAAAATTGATAAAGTAATTAACAATCCTATTATTCTAACAAAATAGTTGTTTTTTCTTTCTACATATATTTTATATAATTATATTTATACTAACAAATAAAATAACACACTTTCTTATGTTCTGATTTTTAAATGTTATATCACAAGTGCTTATTCATATTGCTTTTATTCATAATATCACTCAAAATATGCTATAGCTTAATTACAAATCCTCTTTTTGAAACTTTTTGTTGTTTGAAATAATCTAGGAATAAATACCTTGAGGCATATAGAGGTTTCTTCTTTTTAATTGTTTTTTCTTGTGTAAATTTCCAGAGATAAGATTATTGGAACAAAAGTTAAATAATGTTTAACACTTAAAACTTAGTGCCCACTGAATTTCAAATTGATAGTACTATTTTTATATCCTACAATATTTTTGCTATATCCTCTCGAGCGTTGAATGTCAACAAATATTTTCTTTTCTATTTTATACGCAAAAACATGAGGTTGGTTTAATCGAACTTTATTTTATTTCTAGTAAGTGGAACCTGAGGGCGGGGCTGCAATCCTGGCACTCCAGTGCGGCCCGGCGAGGCTCCTCACTTGTACACACACACACACGTGTACAAAGAGAAGCTACACCACACCTCCTTAGTGCCACCAGCACACACGACAGCTCAGGCTCTGGCCTCTGAGAACCCAGCAGATGTTGTTTGGGGAAAGAAGGAATGGGAGGAAACACAACAGCTGAAGAGCAGACTTGTCTTCTGCACTTAGGCTCAAGTTCTGCCACTTAATTTGACAGCAGTTTTTGCAAACAGCTCTAGCTTCTGTGAGTTTCTTCAGAATCCTCTGTAACTGTCATCTCTCAGTTTGAGAAAAACATCTTTCAAGTTACTAACACTTGATTATGTATTTTTTCTTTAAAAAACACACAACTGTGTTCTAATTATAAATTTAATTATTAAATACTCAGAAACCTAAGCATATACGTTCTTTTTTACAGGCAAAAGGAAAGAAACCATTATTTGGACAGTTGATCCTGGAAAATATATGGAGTTTGTATGATGCTGTCTTTTAAATGCTGTCTTTTAAAGGATTAAGACATCCAAATCATAGAAAATCTGTGTAAAAGAATAGTTTAAAAAAAGGACCAAAGTAACTCATAATCCAACTGCCTCAAAAAATCACTCTGATGTATTCCTTCTACTTTATTAATATACATATGAAAAAAATTGCTATCACAATATATGTATTCAGTTTTATAGCCTGATAATTTTTCATTCAACAATATATTGTGAGTATTCTAACAGGTCATTAGATATTTTCCAAAAATGATTTTTAATGTTTACATAAGTTATAGAATTATAATATGCAATATATAATTGTATAATATTTAGATATTACCAAAGTATATTACAATTTACTTTATGATTATCTTAATGTTGGCCACCTAGATTGTTTCCAAATTTTCACTGTTATGAATAAAACTGCAGGGCCTATTTATCTGTGGAAGCTCAATTCAAGTAGCAGCATAAGCAAATGCCTTTTTAAGGATGAAGGCTCCACAGTGTGAACCTTACAGGATGGGGAATTGGAGGCCTGGGTTCTCTTCTCACTTGGTGATCGCGTCACCTCAGTAGGTGCATTGCATATCGCTGAGCCTCGTTTTGCTAGTATATAAAACAAGAGGTCTAAATAAATGATCTTTCCAGATCTTTCAATGCTAGCATGTTATTAAGTGGAAGCTAAAGCCACAACTCTCTTTATGAACACTATACTTCCTCACATCGTCATAGAATTTTATAGCTTTTATTATTTTTGCCCCCACATGTGTCAAGTGAGAACATATATGGGAACATTCATGATAATGGAAGAATGGCTCTTCCAGACTGTTCCATGTAGAACTTCTAAGTTGTGCTTATTAGAGTTGGATTATTGCTAGCAATTAAGAGGAGAAAACAGTAATTAAGCAAGCAGAGTCACACGGGATGAGACACAGTCTACACCATCTATAGAACAGAGGCATCATATTACAGAACATGTGGTGGGAGAGGAGGACATTGTTTTGTGGCAAATTTAAAACAGAACATTCAAAGTTTCCACCTAAAAGACTTTCTACATTCAAGGGCGATTAAAGATAACACAAGGCAAAGGAAATATGAACTAGAGTGACTGGGGCTGCCAGGGATCCCCTGAGGTCTAGTGCAAAGGCTATTATTAACCTCGTTATTGTCACGGTTTAACATTCTCCAAAACTCTGCCACTGGGTCACTGGTGGTTTACTCCACAAAGCCCAGAGAAAGGATCTAAGTGTCAATACATTTTTTTCTTGGCTATGGAAAGATTTTAAATATAAGCAAAGAATAAAACAGTGTCATATGTTCTCTTTTGGTAACAGCACTTGCCCCAGCTCTGGCTTTGCTAGCCTGACAGTCACCTTGAAGCTTTCCCTAGGTTCACAGGAAGCAAAGGAGATCAGGGATTTAGTATTTACAGTGTCCTAGAGCCAAAGATGCCACCTCCTAAGTCCCCTCTCATCTAATCTAATGGAACAATCCATTTAAGTAAGGGAGGGGCCCTGTCACCCCAGACCCCAGGTGGCTCATGCAAACAGTGCAATTCAAAGCCTGGAACCAATGGACTGGCATTGCCCCAGGGGCCTGCTTTCTCTGGGTAAGGCTCATAAGGAAGATGTTAAAAAAATAAACTGTATTTTGTTTTTGTAGCACTGGGAAAAGACAGCCACTTCTGCTATTCTAAAACACTTCTTGGGATCTCAGAGTAAAAGGAGGGAGAGGGAGACCCTGGGTTTGAGGAAGCATCTCTTCCCCATTATAAGACTTTCATTTATTTCCCTTTCTGTGGTCATAGTGCACAGTTGCCAAATGCTTGGGTCCATTAAAATGATAAGCACTCCCTGATAAAAATTGAGTTTTAAATAACTTGGCCCTTTCTTATTAAAGGCACAGTTCATTTCACCCAGACAATTCCTCTTGTAGAAAAGAATTTCTGCAAAACAAGATATTCCATAAAATGGTTGCTTTGGTGAATCTTAGCTTTTAAGGTGAAATTGGGCAGCCCTCGGGCTGACCCACAGGTCTTTGAGCCAGCACCAGAGGGCGCCATTTCTCTGGCGTCCCAGGGGCTAGACCTGCTTAGGCCGCCACACAGCTTCAGTGGCATGGCTCCCTAGGAAAAGGTGTTCAGGCTCCATAGGCAGGGAGACAAGCATCCCCTGAAGCAAGGAAAAGGGCAGAGCTGGTGGGGCTCGCCCATGCCCCATGGATCCCAAGGGAGAAATGGAAGCCTGCACTGTCAGTCATCTCCATGGCAAACCCAGGCTGGAGGATTAAAGAGGGAGCTGAATGCCTCATGGAATTGGTGCAGAAGGAAACTGTGTGATCCGGATACGCTTATCTCAAAAAGGAACAGGCTCACATGGGGGTCAGAAATCACAGATGTGATTGTTTTCTTCACTGTTGGGCCGTGCTTTCTGCTGCCTGCCATCTACCTGCAAAAGGCCATCTTCTGTCCACTTGAGAAATTACAGTATTGGTACTTATATCCAGTGCCACAAGCCCTGCTATGTCCCAGGAGCTGTGCTGAGTGCTTTACCTTCATTATCCCTGGTACCCACAGCAATGTGACGAGTAGGAAGGAAGAAGCCAAGTCTTGAAGAGGGCGATGACCTTACTATGGTGTAATCTCGGGCACCATAGTAAGTGGCAGAGACAAAAATTAACTCCCAGTCTGCAGGGCACTGAAGCAATGCACTTTCCACACCTCATACTGACCCCAATGATTAATCAGCTTGTGTTAAGTATAGCTCATGATCATTCTTTTAATTTAAAATAGTAATAATTTAAAAAATAATAAACCTCCCTGATCCAAACTAACATGGGTTTCCAAAAGAGAGTAAAAGTGTTCATAAACCAGAGGCAACATCCAGCTAAGGACCTTGAATGAGGTAAGCATCATTGTTGAGCAATTGCACATAAGAACTCCTGTGCTTAAACGCTCCTGTGCTTAAGTTAGCAGGCAACAGTTCCATGAAGTTTCCTACACACCTAGTTCTTCCTGGAATCAAAAAAGGTGGCCAAATATTGGCCCCTTATTTTCTCTTTCTTAAGAGTATAGTCATAAGTGAGAGTAGAACTTGGGAGATCTAGATCTGTAATATTATATACTACAAGGAAGTAACAGATCGATATGTTCCCAGATCACAGTGTATATTTAACAACAGGTATATCACAGCCTGCATATAACAGAGGTCAGACCTCTTCCTTAGAGCCCACGAGCAAATCAGCTAGTTAACGCTGATTAAAGGTTAAGGGCTCCATGCTGATTGCTGAGCAGATGTGACCTTCTCCCCAGAGCCTAAGCTTCAGTTAGAAATAGCAGAATCTTCAGAGCTGATTGCCTGGGTATAAATTCTGCCTCCGCTGCTAACTAGAGGTTAGGACCCCATGAATTATATAACATCTCTGTGTCTCAGTTTCTTTACCTACAAAATAGGGGCAATAGCTATGCTCTCCTCGTAAGGTTGTCGTGAGGATTACATGAGTAATTCATGAAAAGAAGTTAGATGGGCTCTTGACACATAGTTGGCACTATCTAAAGATTAGCTATCCCATGAGTATGGGTGTGGGATGAAACCAACAGTTTAAATTTCAGAGAGGTGGTCGAGCTTTGAATTAGGCAGGTCTTAGCAATCTCACCATGGCCTTTCATTTTCATTTTTGGCTGCTGAAAGCAAGGCGCTCTAGACATGGAAAATCTTTATCCACACAACAAATCTTTGTGGACTAGGCAGCTCAAATGAGATATGTGCAAACTGGTACATGCTCTTCAGCTCCACCCCAAGGTTCCCAGAGAAAAATAAATGCAGAAGGGTGTAACTTCAGTAACACATACTTATTCAGCACATATTTCTGGAGTGCCTACCCTGAGATAAGCAGTGTCCTGGACACTGGAGATACTGTGGTAAATAAAGCCGAGTCCCTACCCTCAGGGAGCTAATAATAAAGAGACAAGATGAATATATAATGCCACCCAGAGGGATGGCAGTCATTTTAGACACACAGCCAGGGAATTCCTCTCTGAGGAGATGTTCTATGAACAGAGTCCTGAATGAAGTAAAGGAGAGAGCCTGCCAACTATGTGGGGAGCCAAGTCTCCAGCTGAGGAAATCATGTTTGTGAAAGCTCTCAGGTGAGAGAACTTGGAAAGAAGAAGGAAGCACTGGAGTAAAGAGAGCGGGGAGCAGAGGGCTAGAAAGTGAGGCAGAAAAGGGCGGAGGGGACCACACTGGGAAAGGCCCTGCAGGTCATGGTGAGGACCTTGGATTTTTGTTAGAAGTGATGGGAAATCACTGGAGCATTTTGAGAGAGGCCATGATACAACATGTTTTAAGAGGATCTCTCAGGCTGCCTTGTGGGGATAACCTGGGGCAGGAAAGGAGGTAGGCAGAAAAGAAAGTGTGAAGTTTTGAGACAATTTGAGAAAATTGAAGAATAGCATCCTAGATAGTAAGAGAAGAACTTGATTCTCAGTGAGTATCTATGAATGACTTGATAAAACTGACAAAAATAAAACAAAAATCAGCTACAAAAATTATGAAACATAATGGATATAAATTCTAATTTGTTTTGGGCAGTATAAAGAACAGGTATTTTAAGGAAAAAATAAAACAAGGACAAACTATAGCACTTAAGAAAAGCTGAGAATGTCATTTCAGTCATTTCATTCCTGCCTGGCTGACATTGCCAGCCTGTGTGACTGTGTTTGTTCAAGTTGACACTTTCACTAATTTATCAGTTTTTGGTTGTGGATTTTTTTTCCGTTAACACTAATTATTTGGATATGACAGCAAAATTTTATTTTCCTAGGGAGTGGCTATGCCATTCTCTCTCTCTAATTCTCTTATCATATATATCTTATAATCTTTCTCCTCTCCCCACAACATATTCCTGAACCTGTTTTTACTTTGCCAGAGAGTTTGGACATACAGTAGCCTGCATGCACCCAGCCCTGTTTCAGGACCAAGGACAGAAGCCCCACTATTTTCGGTCCACTTCGTCTCAACAGGAGCATTTTAGTCATAACAGCCCATGTTATTAGATGCCAGGCACTGTGATAGATGTTCAAATAATAGCCAGTACTTGTCCTCAAAGAGATGTAAAGTTCATAGGGATAAACACTATGGGAGTACTTAGGAAGAAAGGGCCCTTATTTGGATGGGAGATGATATAAGGAAAAGCACAACTGTCTTTACCACCAAGTGTCTCTTTTCCCCAAAGAGACTGAAAGATGAATGACTGTTGGTAAAAGATAAAACTCACTCTATATTCATAAAGTGAGAAGCAGCAGAGGCTAGGAACCCATGAGCATTTCCTATCAAAATTCTTAGAACGATGGCATTATAGAGCTGGAAGAAATTTTTTTCAAATTATCCTATCCAAGACCCTCATTTCACAGATAAAAACATGTAGAACCAGAGCAGTAAAAAAACCTAGGACCAGTGGGACTTGTCTATGGCTCCACAACTAGAATGTTAAAGAGCCAGAATTTAAACCTCGTTCCAATTCCCAGTTTAATTCTCTTACCACTACACTAAGCTGGAGTAAATAAAGAGAACACTTGAAATTTGCCTTTTATCTGAACAAAAATCTGGTGGTTAGAATAATCCATAAATGTAAATGTAGTAGTCAAAATTTAAGCCAGTCACTCAATCAATAGTTATTGGCAATATTCTCTGCCAGACACCAGGCTGTCTGTGCTATATTTCCAAGGCCTGTGACCTGTGCAGTCTACTTCCCACATTTGGAGGGCTGCCTGGGGTACAGTTGTGAGGAGTCTGGAGACACCCCTGGAATACATTCTGCTGGAGCTCCTCTCAGACAGGGTGAGATGGGACGAGTCCTGCCAGCTCTCTGCTTTCCCGTTCCTCCTCTGTACGGTGGAGGTAACCCACTCTTCTCATGAGCCCTTATGATTGGAAACCATGGTCAGGTAGAGGACCTGTCTGATAAAAATGTAAGACCAAATAGGCAATGAGAAGATGCTCTTCTTCAGGGATTAGATTTGAAAAGAGATCAAGATAAAAGAGCTCTTAAAGAGGTGAAGTTAGAAATGATTAAAAATAAATTCCTTAGTTTTGAGTAAAGTAACCTATGTCCTTGTCCAAGATGCCCAAGGAATCTATGCTTTTTATTAAGATGAAAAACTATTGTTTTTAATTAATTTAATAAAGACAAAAAAATTTAAAGGGGCTGTATTAGTCTGCTAGGGCTGCCATAACAAAGCACCACAGACTAGGGCCTCAAACCGCAGATGTATTTCCCACAGTTCTGGAGGCTGGAGTCTAAAATCAGGATGCGGCAGGTGTGGTTTCTCCTGAAGCCTCTGCGTGGCTCCTGGACCACAGTCTTTTCCCAGTGTCACTGCTGGGCCTCTCCTCCTCTTGCATCAGGGTCCAGATTTCTTCCTCTAAAGAGGAAGTCAGAGTGCATTAGGACCCACCCATATGAACTCATTTTGCTCACTTACATACATACATAAATAAAAATAAATAGACCTTATTTCCAATACAGTCACTTTCTGAGGTATTTAGATTTTGGAAGGGACACAACTCTGCTGGTAACAGGGACTAAGGTGAGGAGGCAGAAGGTAAAAAGTCACACTACCCCAGGCACTGGAACACTGTTGAACCCAGAGAAGCTTGTCCTGGGAGGGAATCCAGCATTAAGGGCTGGATTCTTCTTGCTTGAGATGATTTATTGTTGTTAATTGTGAAAATGGTTATTGTTGGTGGCACGGACCCAAAGAAAGGTAATCTGACAGGCAGGATGTGAGAAGCCAAGTGTGGTGGGCCCTCCTTGTGCACTAGCATCACAGGAGCTTGGCAGGCGGGGTGGACATGAAGACCATGAGCCACACCTTCAGTGAGGGAGGGCACCTCAGAGGACACAAGTGACTGTGGTGGGGAGGGCAGGCTCACCAGAGGCCTGGCATGGAAGGTGCAGAAGAGGGAGCACATATGCCCAGCATCCTGAGCTGTAGGCACCCTTCCCCTGAGGGTGCTCTGGAATGGTGTGGAGGAAGCCTTCCATGGCAGAGCAGATGTCGTGGATGCAGCCCAGGTGTTGGGAAGACATGGAGGAAAGGTGTGGAGACACTGGGAGGCTGAGGATCCAACAAGGTAACACTGACCTCCATTCTTTAAGGGCCTACTGTGTGCCTGGTCCTGTGCTAGGAGCTTTATCCACCACATCCCAGAATGCCTTTGTAGGGAAGAAGGATTATTCCAACTCAAGCTCAGTAAACTGAGAAAGAGAAGTTAAGAGATAAAGATGATGTATGCGAAAATGCTTTGCAAACTCACAGAGCACTCTATAAATGTGAGGTATTCTTTTCTTCCTACGAACTGGCTTCCTCAAACAGCCCAATATTGCACATGCTTGACTGCCCAGTAAACAATAAGAAAACATAGAAAGTTCCTCCCTGTGCCATTAAAATCTACTTTCGTTCCATTCTTTGTACAAAGATAAGTTGATGACACAATGATTTGACTTCAATAAATGCTTAATGAGCTTTTCTGGGTTTCCGTCCAGAGGCTGTTCTCTCTACCCCTCACCATCAAGGCTTGGAGTGGGTAGTGCCTGTCGTAGCCCTCCAGACATCTGTTGACAAAGGACAGAGAAACCTCTCCCAATGCACCTGGATGGGTCATGATGAGTTACTTGATCTCTAGAGGACAACTAGGTTTTTCATGGGACTGGAGGAGCCTTGCCCTAGCTTCCCTTTCTGAGCCTCCTGGAGTATTTACTCTTTGCACAAGCCCAGTAAGATTTAGATACAGCAGTACTGAGGAGGAACAGCTCAGGTAGAAAGGAACCCTGTTTTTTAAGTGTAGACCATGTACTGAAAGACAGAACTAAGCAAGGAGAACACATTCACCAAGTAAATAACATGACACATACCACTAAGAACCTTCAGATAGAAAGAGCATGAAGGGTCCAAATTCACAGAATATGGTTTCCTAAGGCAGGAAGCACCTTGAGGTGCTGGCTGAGCAGACAGGCCAAGCCCAGCTCCAGTCCACCTGCCTTCATTTTAGACAAGGAGGTAAGAGAAGGCTCCTGGTGTGTCTGCCTCACCAGCTCTTGAAGAGCAACTGTGACCATCATCCCCAAAGGGTCACATTGCAGAGTGTCAACCTGCCTTCCAGGATCCCGAAGGGCAGTGGTCAGCCCTTCCTGGCCCAAGACTAGACTCTGTGGCTTAGTCATGGGCAGGAGTATTTTTCTAGTGGTGAGGGGCTCTAAAATTTCCTATTTTACTCTATAATTATATATTTTGGAGGTATGTGAATAAGAAGTCATCAATAACTAATAAAAGTTTACTTGTGTGTAGGAATATCATGAAATTTTCATGGTTTGAACAGAGTTTTAAATGTTTGTTTAGCAAGTTGGCTTTTTTAAATTTATTTTTTTTATATATTTTTATTGATTTCATAGAGAGGAAGGAAGAGGGAGAGAGAGAGATAGAAACATCAATGATGAGAGAGTCATTGATCGGCTGCCTCCTGCACGGCCCCTGCTGAGGATCGAGCCCTCAACCCGGGTATGTGCCCTGACTGGGAATCGAACCCTGATTTCCTGGATCCTAGACTGATGCTCAACAGCTGAGCCACGCCCGGCCGGGCTAGCAAGTTGGCTTTTTAAACCCTCTGAGAGTGAGATGTGGCTTGGAGAAGGCCCAGTGACCAATTAGCTTTTACTAGCTAGCAGGTTGTGTCAGGAAATAAATCAGCTGCATTCAGTGCTCAGTAAGTTATTATTAAGTGCTTGTTATATCCAGAAATGGTATACAGTAATGAACAAAGCTGATTCCTTGTGGAATTATATCCTAGTGAGGAGAGACAAATAAATAAATTCATGAATGTAACCAAATGGCCAAATCAGAACAGCCTAAATCACCCAGGGATTTAGTTTTCAATCACAGTGAAAAGTCCAGAGGCTGGCAGGTACTGGAGTTGGTTTCTTGGTTTAAGGATGCCAGGGGTGAGGCCTCCACAATTCTCTTGACCTTTCCCTCATGGTCTTTGGAGGTCGCTTCAGCTCCAGTAACCAAGTTCTTTTTGCAGAAAGAAAGAAGGAAGAAGTTTCTGGGACATACCTCTAGCTGACTCCACCTCTCTCAAGAGACTCTTTTGCAGAAACGCTACCTGATAACCTTGCTTACGTCTCATTGGTCAGTTTCTGTCACTTGACCATCCCCCTCTGCAAGGGAGACTGGGGAACTTAGCTTTTCAGCTAGGTGCCCTCCTCCCACAACACAAGCAGAGGATACTGGGTTTTGTACAGCAATGAACAGCCTCTGCCTATCAGATACATAATATTACCAGTTGTGGGACATATTGCTGAGGAAACTGTTCATTCTCCTCTTGGGTCTTTTGCTGCAAAAAGTGAGTAAAATATTTGATCAATACTGACTGATGTACTGCTCTCTTTCTAGAAAGAAATGCTCAAACATTTGATATCTGAAGAGCTTTGTTTTGGACTAATCTATCAGTTCTTCAAGTCAATAAGAAAAACTATTTCTCAGAAGAAATGTAGAGTTAAGTGGGTACAACTACCTTCCCTTGTCTTGCTCAGCCAATTTTGAAAATGGAAAAGGGAATATTTTCCTTTTATGGTGAAATAGCATGCTGCTAGAGAAGCTTAATTACAGAATGATAAAATTAGACCCTTAGAATGAGAACGTCGGATGAATTATAATTAGTCTGAGGCGATGGCTATAGAATGTCAAGTAAAAAGCCTGAAAACAGCACTTGGTCCTGGAATAATGGAACCTCTAAAAATGGTGACATGGAATTTCAGTCTGTATCTCAATCATCAGTCCCCCTTTTCAGTGCCCTGAGCAATCAGAACCACTGTCAGAGTGTAATGAAATGGCATTTTATCCCATGAAAAATTGCAGGGTAAAAAACCCCAAACTTAACTATGTTCTTTACTTTGACAAAAGGGTTTTAAGGCCTGAAAATTCCCCTGTGCATTGTTTATGGAGAGTGGAGGTGGGGGATGATGCCAGGGGATGGAGCGTATTTTTCCTTAAACAAAGGGTGACTGCTGTAACCCACTACATCTGAACACACACCCCCGACACACACACACACAGATAACACAGAGTTCGTGTGTCTGTCACCTACCTGTCATCTTCTGCACTTCTCTCTAGAATGAATTGCTTTGTTTTAGTCCCATGATCACACTAAAGATCATACTGAACCTTGGGAGATGAGTTGCACATTTTTGTGTGTGTATTGGGAGGAAGGCAGGACTTTTTGTCATCTGTTGTGGAATCTTTGAGAGCTAGAGATTTGGGCTGGAATTGTGACGTGTGTCCACCACTAGTTTGAGGTTCATCTACCCTGCAGAACAACAGGGGGTTAAAACTGGAAGAGTCTCAAATGACTAGTCCAACCCCCTCATTCTACACACAAAACAGATACCCATCTACTCCACCAGTAGATGGCATTACTTAGGAGGTAACTGCAGCCTGGGAAAGGTCGAAGTGCCTCCCCTGGTGTGGGGGAGAGTGGTCCTGGCCCTCCAGGCCTGGGCCCATAAGACTTGAGGGACAGGAAGCTGATAAAGCAAATGGACATCATCAACAACAACAATAAAATTCTGCCAGCCTATTTTTAAAAAAGATTTGACTCAGAATGAATTTGTGAAATCTTCTAAGATGAGGTGGCATTTGCATAGAGCCTGGAAGGATTAGGACACTGCAGCAGACAGGACACAAATGGTTATGTAAGGCCAGACCAATACACACTTGTTGACCATCCTGCAAATTCATGTTGTTGGGATTCAGAGAAGATTTTTGAAAGAGATTCAGTCTTCAATTTCCTCCATTTTTGGTTTTTTATATACTACTTAATGAGTCCATTCATTCTACAAATCTGTATTGATCACATTGTCTATATATATACATAATAATAGTGCACATTTCTGGAGAGCTCACCATAAGTCAAACACCATGCTGAGTGCTTTCTATGCATCACTCTATTTAATTCTCACTAAGCCCTATGATGCAGGTGCCACTAGAATCACCACTGTACAGATGAGGAAACAACCCCAAACAGTTAGACTTCTTGCCCAAAAGCGCACAGCCAAGAAGTGGTGGAACTGGAATATAAACCCCCAAAATACGGCCCTCCATCCCTCCTCTCCACTACCCGGGCCAGAAGTCTCCCTGTTCTTCCCAACTCCTCTCTTGTTACCTCTCATCTCTTGTTTTCTTTAGGAAATATTATTTTTAAATCATCAAAAATGATCCTGTCAAATGATATAAAAGTGTCACTCATAAAAAGAAAAGGGAGCTAAAGTTTCATATAGAAAATCCTGCATGTTCAGAGAAAAATGCCCCAGAATGGAAGGCATGATAACTAAATACAGTCACAGATGCTGTGGTCACGGAGGTTCCCTGCTTTCTTTATCATGTGTCACCTCATACAATCCTCTCCACCCTCTGGGGAACTTATTCCATCCACTGCAGGTGGGAGTGTTGAGACCAGAAGAGATGTTAAGTGACTTGTCCAAGTTCACTGGTGCAACAGGCCTAACCTGTCCCCGCCCAGCGTCTCAAGGACAGATCAGAACCATCCTGGCTAGATCAGGACCATGGACAAAACCTCTTGTAGAGAAAATCAAAGATTTAACCTCCTAAGGCTGGTGGCATTTAGCCCCAGAACAGAAAGAAAATCAATGCCTGCTGCTCACTTTGCCAAAGAGACTGCTTTGCATTTTAAGCCTTAAGGAAAACTGATTTTCTTTTTTCATTCTTGAGTTCTGAGAAATGTTCCATGGTTTCCTCATTGTGTAACTACATAAAAACTCTTGGTGTTTTTCAATATTTTATCAGTGCCTCCCCATAGATTCGAGCCTCACTAATCAGCTGCTGGTGACCTGTGACTAAACAGCTTTAAGTCCCTCTTTGCTTTAGAGTGGAAACCCCTTCCTGCGTCTTCTGCAGGGGGTTGTCAGCAGGCCTCTCTCCCCATTAACAACTCGCTAGTGCTCGGAGAAGCTTCTCTGGTCCCTCTTGGTGAAAACACACTGTAGGCTGGGCAAAAAGACAGAATCTAATTTGGGACCACATATAAGGAGGAACTGAATGAGTGAATGAATGATAGAGGCCATTCCCAGGGTAGAGGGCAACCTGCCAAAAATGGAAGACAGAAAATATTTCTAGAGCAGATTCTACCACATGGACATAACTCTTTATATGTTGTCTCCTTTATCCGCCGCCTGAAAGGTGAACATCAGTGATTATGTCTATGGGTGCAGTTGCCAGATAAACACAGACTCAGCTGCGAAAACCTGAGGGCTTGGAACATGGGAGCAGCTCTCCATGAATTTTCATTGAGCAATAAAGATAAATGACAAAGGGCAACCAGGACCAGTTTATTTCACTGTGTCCACTGCTCTGTGGAGGGGGTGTTAGAATCAGAGGAGCAGACCTCATCTCCGGTCTTTCTCTGAAATCCATGAGCCAGCAGCGACTGGGGGCTGGCTCACAAAGCACGTGATGTTTAAGGGGAAGAAGCTGGCAATTAAAATCAGGGCCGTCCAAGGCACTGAAATAAGTTATCCATCTGGAGGGAATTGAGAAAAGCAGACCGCTGAAGGCTGGATTCCGTTCAAAGCCAGATGACATCCTTCTGTCTGAAAAGGACAGAGCTACTCAAAACAGGGGAGAATGTGCTTCAGCCTGGAGCCTATCAAAACCTGGGGCTCGCAGCCTCGGGTTTGCCCTGCCTTGTTGGGAAAGTTGTGCTTGAACCTTTGGTTATCGGAAGAAAAACCAGTCACGCCATCAGCTGCACAAAGGTGTCCAGATCATCAGACAAAACCCTTTTCTTTACCAGTCCCCTCAAGTCACCTTGTTCAGAGCAAGTCTCAGATGGGCTGCTGGGGGGGCTGGGCTCCCTCCTATCCTCTCCTTCACTTGCACCCTTAGCCACTTAGCCTGCTGCTGGGCAACCCCCACCGGCCCCTCGCTGAGCGAGGTGATAACAGGAGAGGAAACTGCCCGGCGCTCCTGTGTGAGACGCGTCTCCGAAGCTGGGATCCGCCCCGGCTTCAGCGCCTCGGAGCTGCGGTGCTGTTCCAGGACCTAGGGATCTTGATCGCCAAACATTACAATTGGAATAACAGCCAGCGCTCTTGATCTGTACCTGAATATCAGAAATTCATTTCTGAGATTCATTTTTAGGACTCTCCTAAGTGGACATTGTCTGTACAGACTGATTTATTTCAGAAAACAGCGCGTCTGTCTCACTCCTCAGGGCAGTCTCTGCTAGGGCATCAGGGAGGCACTTGAGGAAACCCAGGGGACAAAAGGACAGCTCAGGTGTGGGGAGGCTCTTTATTTTATTTTATTTTATTTTATTTTATTTTATTTTATTTTATTTGTTTTGCTTTTTTAGGATGGCATTTATTTATTTATTTACTTACTTATTTCATCTTTATTGTTGAGAGTATTACAGATGTCCCCTTTCCCCTCCATTGCCCCCTCCGCCTGGTTCCCACACTGCCCTGGGCCATCACCGCCCTATTGTCTACGCCATGGGCAATGCATGTAAGCATTGGTTAATCTCTACCTGCCCCCAAGGCCTCCCTTTCCCTCTGAGATCCCTCAGTCTGTTCCATGCTACTATGTCTCTGGATCTATTTTGTTGTTTTGTTTTGTTTTTTGGTTTTTTTTTGTTTGTTTTTTTAAATATATCTTTATTGGTTTCAGAGAGAGGAAAGGAGAGGGAGAGAGAGAGAGAGAAACATTAATGATGAGAGAGTCATTGATCGAGCCCACAACCTGGGCATGTGCCCTGACCAGGAATCGAACCCCCATTGCCTGGATCCTAGGTCGACGCTCAACCGCTGAGCCACACCCAGCTGGGCTGGATCTATTTTGTTCATCTGTTTATTTTGTTCATTATATTCCACATATAAGTGAGATCATATGATACTTGTCTTTCTCTGACTGGCTTATTTCGCTTAGCATAACACTCTCCAGGTCCATCCATGCTGTCCCAAAGGGTAAGAGAGCCTTCTTCTTTACAGTTGCATAGTATTCCATGGTGTAAATGTCCCACAGCTTTTTTATCCACTCATCTACTGATGGGCACTTGGGCTGTTTCCAGATCTTAGCTACTGTAAATAGTGCTGCTATGAACATAGGGGTGTATAGATTCTTTCTGATTGGTGTTTCAGTCTTCTTAGGATATATTCCTAGAAGTGGGATCACTGGGTCAAATGGCAGTTCCATTTTTAATTTTTTGAGGAAACTCCCTACTGCTTTCCATAGTGACTGCCCCAGTCTGCATTCCCACCAGCAGTGTACTAGGGTCCCCCTTTCTCCACACGCTTGCTAGCACTTGTCTTTTGTTGATTTGTTGATGGCAGCCATTCTGACAGGTGTGAGGTGATACCTCACTGTCGTTTTAATTTGCATCTCTCTGATGGTTAAGGGAGGCTCTTTAGAAGCTGCAGCTCCAGCAGAAGAATGTTGGACCCTCCTCCCAAGGCCCTCCCACCGCAGGCCCCTCTCAAAACTCCAGGCCCCACCCCCACCCTCTCCCACAGCTTTTCTCCAGCAAACCATTTCCATTATTAATTTCATTTCCTCAGCATGTTCTGATGGTTATTATCTATTATTACCCTTAAACAAAAACAAGTTGCTTCATCCAGGGCTGGCAATTCAGTGGGATTTTTAAAAATTGATTTCAGAGAGGAAGGGAGAAAGAAAGAAACAACAATGTAAGAGAAAATCGGTTGCCTCCTGTACGCACCCAGATCAAGAATGGAACCTGCAACCTTGTATGTGCCCTGACCAGGGATCAAACCCACAACCTTTTGGTGTACTGGAAGATGCTCCAGACGATGCTCCAGCCAACTGAGCCACCCTGCCAGGACCCGGAATTCTTTTTAAAGAAAACAAAAAGGAGAAATAACACTCATTTCCTATTTCTGAAACACAGTCATTCTTTCCTGGGGGGCACCAGAGGAGCTCCACCCTCCTCAGTTGTATTCTGCTTTGTTATTAGGTGGACGGCAGTCAGTTCATCAGAAAGACCAAGTTATACTGTGTCTGTTGCTCCAGCGTAGCCTGTTGGCTTGTCAATTACTTGATGAATTGTTATTTCTGGAATACAAGCCAACTATGTTCTTGTAGAAGAAGCTCAACCAGGAAAATCACCAACAAAAAAGTAAACAATGTTAGATGGACAAAGATGACATGCTGGAGGAAGTTTCCCCATCAACATGAATTTACTAAACATTTATGATGGGTAAAATGTTCCCTGCATGTACAGATGAAAAAATCACTCTCTCCTTAAAAGAAAAGACCATAGTTTCAGGGGCAAATTCTAGGCGTTTTCCAGAATGTCCTCCATGAAGCACTAGCCTGAGGAAGTGCTCCACAAAAAACAACAAAAAACAAATAAAACCTTCTGTGTGCAATTAAATTAGACAAACAGCTGCCTCCTTGATACCTTCTCTAAGACACTCACAGGGCACTCCAACCTCTGCTGTTTAATTTCTAGATGTTAGGAGTTTCCATAGATATCATATTGTTACTGATTTCGAATTTAATTAGAGAATAAATACAATTTGTGTGATTTTGATTTTGTTTTAAATCTATTGGAACTTGTTTTATGGTGAATATACTATGTGTAGTTGTCAGATGACTTATACTGAAAATATTAATAAAATCAAGGTGTCAGTAGCGTTGCTCAGATATTTATGTCATTTCTGACATTTTTTGTCCAGCGGCTCTATCAATTGCTTAGATAAATTTAGAACGGTCTATTTCTCTCTCTAATTTTGTCCATTTTGCTTCATGTATCTTGAGGGTCTGTTCAGTTACGTACACACTCAAATTGTTATGCCTTCCTTATAAAATTTCCTCTTTGTCCTTATGGAATGCCCATATTTGCTTCGGGCAATACTCTTTATTTTGAAGTCTATTTTACTTGATTTTAAAACAGCCATTCTTGCTTTCTAATGTCTACTGTTTTATTTTCAAACCATTTGTGCTTTTATATTTAAAGTGTGTGTCTTGTAGGCAGAATATAGTAGAGTCTTGCTTTTCAATCTATTCTGTTAACCTATATTTTTTAACTGGAGAGTTCAGACCATTAATTTTTAGTATAATCATTAATATGATTAGATTTAGGTCTATTATTTTAGCACTTGTTTTCTTTTTGTCGCTCCCTGCCCCCTTTTTTTGGTTCTCCTCTTCATCGTTTCCTGCCTCTTTTGGATTATTTGAATATTTTTAAACATTCCATTTTAATCCACCTGTTTGATCTTTTGGCTCCATTTTGTCCTGTAGTGGCTGCTGTAGGTATTAAAATATGCATATCTACCTTTCAAAGTCTACTTAGGGTTAATATTAAGACAAATCAGAGACGTTGCAAGCGTTATAATCTTCCTCCACCGATCTTTGCGTGTGTTGTCAGGTGTATTACATCTGCATACATTGCAAACTACAAACATAATTTTATAATCTTTGCTTCCAACAGTCACATACATATTAAAGAGCTCAAGAGGGGAACATGGTCTTTACATTTGCTTAGGTATTTTATGGCATTTTTGTTCCTTCTTTTTTCCAAGACCCAAGTTTCTCTCTGGTGTCATTTCTGGACCAGCCAGAGAACTTCCTTTTACATTTTAGAGCAAGTCTGCTGCTGCTGAAGTTCTTAGCTTTTCTTCATCTGAGAATGTCTTTTTTTTTTTTTTTAAAGATATTTTTACTGTATTCAGAATTCTGAGTTGAGTTCTTTTCAGGTACCTTGAAGATGTTATTCCATTTGTTTCCATGGTATTAGAAGAGAGATCCACGATTATTCAAATTGTTCCCTGTACATAATATGTCATTTTCCTCTAACTGCTTTCAAGATCTTTTCTTTATCTTTAGCTTTTAGCAGTTTGATTAAGATGTGTCTAGTTATTTTAAGATAATTTCTCTTGTTTAGGGTTCAATGAGCTTCCTAAATCTGTGAATTTATGTCTTCGATCAAATTTGGGAAATTTATGGCCATCATTTATTTAAATATTTTTATGTTTCAATAATTCCTTCCCTTCCTTCTTGGAATTTAATGAAATATATGCCAGTGCTTTTGACACTGTCCCACAGAGCCCTGAGTGTTGACCTATTTTCAGTCTTCATCTTGGGTAAGATTTCATTGCTTTTTCCATCATCTCTATTCTGCTGTGGAGCCCACCAAGTGAACTTTTTATTTCATATATTATAAAATTTCCACTTGATTTCTCTTTATAGCTTTTATTTCTCTGATGATAATGCCTATATTTTCATTTATTTCAAATATATTTTATATGCCTCATAGAGCATAGTTTTAATGCTGCTTTAAGTCTTTGTCTGATAACCTCAGCATCTGGTCATCTTGGTTTGGGCATCTGTTGGTTGTTTTTTCCCTTGAGAATGGTCACATTTTTCTGGTTCTTTGCATACTGGGAATTTTTGGATTGTATCCTGAACATTGTGTTATGTTGTATCCACTCTGAGTCTATTATAAATACTGTGGAGGATGTTAATGTTTTTATTTAATTCTGTCTCACCTTCTGTGGGCAGTGGTTCATGTCCCAGTGTAGCTCTCAAAGGCTGTTTGGGTCTGTCTTGTGCACATGTATCACTCAAGAGTAATGCTGGGACCTGAAGGGTTTAGATACAGAATTAGGAGGCCCCCTCTTTCTGGCTCTTTCCATTTTTGGTGTCTCCCCTCATTCTCCAGCACTCAGGAGATATCTATTCTTAGTTTTCTGACCATAAAGATGTGATTTCTATTGGAGTTTTAGCTACTTAAAGGACCACCCTGCCACATTCCTCAGTGGTTAAAAGCCATCCTCAGAGGAAAATTGAGAGAGAGCGAGAGCGAGAGAGTGAGAGAGAGAAAGAGAGATGGAAACTTACCTCATGTGGTCTCTTCTCAAAGTTTTAATTCCTCTCAACAATCACCTGCTTTTATATACTTTTTGGAGTCAGATTACTCACATATTACTTTTTTTCTGCCTTTCCCATTCAAAATATTAGCTGTAATCTGTTGGGAAAGGCAGTCACGTGTAGTCTGTGGACTCCCACTTGGCTGTAAGAACGGGCTGTGGGCCTGGCACATTTCCTTGCTGAGAGATAGAGCCCTCACAGCCTAGGCGGGCTTGTCTCCTGGCGAGTGAATGCTTTTCCGTTTCAGGCTCAATGTGTGCTCCCATGTTCTGCTAAGTGCATGTGTCATGGCCCTCAGCTATACCCCCAGGTTTCTGTTTAAGAACACAGAGGAGGGGGCAGGGTCCTTCCACTACAGGACAAAGTGGACTTCATGCAATCACTCCCCACATCAGCTGTGGACTGGACCCACTGGCCATCAGGGACCAGTGCATTGCAAAGGCTGGGTCCTCTGTAGTCATCTTTCTTCTTGCTGTAAGTAAACACCACACCACTGGGCTTGATGTGCATGTTCTCCGTACTCAGTGATCTAAAATCATGCACTGGTCTCTCCCCTGAGAGGCACTTACCTGTCTTTTAACCTTGGCCGCACTCATGTTATAGCCTATTCTGCACCACTGCCTGGGAGCCCAGTGAATGGGTAAATATAACCAGACAGCAGAATGGGATCCAGTGGGTTTATATTGCTTTCATGAAACTGAAGCTTTACAGAGCAGTTTAGAATATTAAAGGCTCTGAGAAGTCCTGTAATAGTTACCTTGGCATAATACCATCTTTTCCAAACTTAAATAAAACTTTGTCACATTTATATACAGTAAATATGCAATGCAATGAGCTCTGACACAGTGCCTTACATATAGTGAATATTCAAAACGGATGCTCCTTGACTTACTACGGGGTTACATCCCCATAAACCTATCCTAAGTTGAAAATGCATTTAATACACTTAACCTAACAAACAGCATAGCTTAGCACAGCCTGCCTTAATTGTGCTCAGCTCAGAACACTTACATTAGCCTACATTTGGGCAATTATTTTGAGCTTCACCTCAGGAGTAATGCCCTCCTCTTGCTTTCACCAGAAGCAGGAGACTCAGATGGGCGTGTTTGGACACGATGGGATGTGAAAACACGAAACACAATATCCAGAAAATGCTGGCAACAGAGTTCACCCTCGAGACTGTGTGGCTGACTGGGGGCTGAGGTTTAACGCCCTACCCAGCATTGTGAGAAAGCATCGTACCTAATACTGCTAATCCTGGAAATGATCGAAATTCAAAATCTAAAGTACAGTTTCTATTGTGCGTGTGTCGCTTTCTCTCCACTGTAAAGTGGAAAAATCCTAAGTCGAACCATCATAAATTGGGGACCATCTGTATAGATGTACTGAGTTGAATTTTACGAATTTGTTGCTTTCAGAATAGTACCTTGCCCGGCCGGGCGTGGCTCAGCGGTTGAGCATCGACCTAGGATCCAGGCCATCGGGGTTCGATTCCCGGTCAGGGCACATGCCCGGGTTGCGGGCTGGGCGATTAATGACTCTCTCATCATTGACGTTTCTATCTCTCTCTCTCCCTCTCTTTTCCTCTCTCTGAAACCAATAAAGATATATTTTAAAAAGAATAGTAAAATAAGCAGAGAAAGACATCTTAAACCAATAGTCAGTGAAGAGCGACGAGCCCGGCTGGGTGGCTCAGTCAGAGCGGCCTCCTGATCCACCAAGGTTTCGGTGGGGGCGCATCCAGGAGTCGACCAACAAATGCACAAATAAGTAACCAACAAATTGATGTTTCTCCCTCCCTTTGTCTAAAATCAATACATGAATAAAAATTAAAGCGAGAACATTCTCTGCCCTTTATGCGCTTCCCCTGGTCCATAAGGCGGGGCTGTCCCCACGGCCCTCGCCTGGGCGGGAAGGGCCAGGGAGTAAGCCTGGCCCGCCCCCTGCGCCGCCCAGGCCCCCTCGCCCGAGCGGCGGTGAGGGTCTGACCGTCTCTGGCTTCTGCTTCCCGGGGAGGGGCTGTAAAGTGCTGAGTGTGGTTGCGGGCTCTCGGCCGTGCGGGGCGCTGAGCGGCGCCTCCCCGCAGGCTCAGGCCTGGGCTGCGGGCGGGGCGGGGCAAAGGAGCGGCCGCTTCAGCAACCGGGGCGGCGCGCGTTCTCCGCTGCACCCCACCGGCAAGGAGGTGAATATTGAATGTTAATCTCCTCTGGGATCTGTGTCTAGCTCTCAGTTAGCTTGCAGTCTGGAGGCAAGAGGCGGAGGAATTAAGCTCACCCAGAGCCCCCAGCAGCCAACATCATCCTTGGTGTGACATCTTGGAGGTTGTGAAAAGGGCTATGGGACAGGGAAGTGGGCTACAGTCACCAGGAAAGTAACAGTGATTGCTGCCATGAGCACCCCCTCCCCCCTGCCCACCGGGTGTTGTTTCTATGCCCCAGCACCTGTAAGAAAAACAGCATCACCTTCCCTCTGCTTGGAGGAAACAGGGGCCCTGAGTGGTTTCCCTGACGAGGGAGGCTCCAAGCTGGGTCTTGAACTCAGGAGCCAGGACCCAAAATCTTAGGCTCCGTCTACTGTCTCCCCTCCTAACACCTGTTATTCAACTTCAGCTGCTCAAAGTTGCATACCACAAAAGTATAAATATTTAAAAAGGAAAAGAGGAAAAACGTTTGTGCACAATTTATATGCTAGAAGAGCCAAGATAATTAAGTGAAAACTGGTGGGAACTGATACTTAAGTCCTTCTTTGCCCTGTTTCATAAGGGACCAAAATGGAAAGAAGTAAGGAACATTATAAGGCCTTTCTCAACTTACCCAGGTCCTCTTAGGAGGAAAAGCACGTTCATCACAATCTTAACAAGTTTCACTGATTTCCTCAGAGAATCACTAGGTTCCATCTCTGGAAGGGAGGCATGCAGCCATATGTGGAGACCTGCATAATAAAAATGCCAACCAACTCACTTTACGGAGGAAGAAGCGCACCAGCATTTCACCCCCGATGTCCGAATTCATGGTAGAGCTCTGTCGTATCTAGTTTAACGCTCAGGAAATCTCCAAATAGTAAGAGGTGAGTGAATTAAATTGCTGGGGTCATATTTCATTTAACACATCTTGATCTGGAAAGAAAAGAGTCATTTCCAGAACCCTTAGGTTCCTGGCTTGGAGATTGCAGTCTGTGCGTAAGTTCCTGGCTCATTGGGATTCCAACAGAATAAAGAGGAGATGCTGTTTTTTATTTGTAAATGTCACGCTTTCATTTCGGTTTATTACCTCATTATGCTGGTGGCTCGACAAAGCAGGCCCAGGACATCTGGGTCAGAACAAATGTGATCATGGGAAAGAGGTGGGGGGATTCTTGCTGAGAGAGAATGGTAGTGGGAGCGAACTCTTATTTGTTGAGCTCCGGGGGCTTTCATCATCTAGTCTCACCAGCATTTGAGTCCCATGGTGAGTCATCTGTGGGGGCTTTTATTCCAATCCAGGTTCTGAGGGATAGGAATCAGGCTCTGAGCTATGAACGCTGATGAACATTACCTCGGTATAGTCAACCCTTTCTCAGTGAAGTTGGAAAAACAGAACCAAGCTGCACCAAAGCTTGCGGGGCTCAGGAATGGATGCCGCGTACTCTGGATTGAAGTCTGTCTTGAAATGAGCTCTTCCTTTTTGGTCCTTCTGTTGACTGTTTCCTATGTGGAATGAGACATATGAGCTTTTCCGATTGATGAATTTTCCATTTCAGAAGATCTGTACCCATCAACAACAAATCATTTACCCACTGTGTTCCTTATCTTGCCTCTGAAAGCACAAAGGGCTCCCTTGGCACTGGGTCTGAAACCCAGGGGAGCAGCGATCTGAACATTAGCTTTATTCCGTCTGAAAGAACTCAAGGTTCCTTGGTAAACTGAGTTGAAAGCAGCCCAACTTCTCTAATGCTTCTCATTTAGTCAATTTGCTCATTAATTCCAGAAATACATATTGGTGACCAGCTGTGTGACAGGCACTCTGCCCAGCACCGATGGCACAGAGGTGATGAGCAGACTGGGGTCCATGGTCCAGTGGGAGAGAGAGAGGCAAGGAAGCTGCGACGCGCCAAGTGCTGAGACAGAGGGAGTGGGAAGCGCTGGGCACACGCCGAGGGCTCTTCATCCCCTGGGAGAATCCAGCTGGGCCGTCAAGTGGGGCCTTCAGCAGGAATGTTCCAGGCACAGACCAGAGCATCGTCAGGGACTATGGTTTAGAGGACTTTCCGTGTGCTGGCTCTTTCAGAAGCCTGGGACTTCCAACAAGCACTGGTTCAGGAGACTCCTCCATGACTTCGACCCCATGCCTCCATCCCCAGCTGGTCCACATGCCTTCCTCAGTCCTGCTCCCTTCCATGGCTCCCTGATATTTGTTTGAAAGTCTCTGTTTATGCATCTCCCTCTCCCCCTAAACTGTAAGCCCTTGAGGGTTTTGGATCCATAGTGTCTGGCACAGTGTTGACATAAGGCATCTAAGAAATTTTTGCAGAACTACTCATCAAAGTGATAACATATTAACAATAGTATAAAATATTATACTTATATATCATTGTCTCACTTTATATATTATGTAAATATATTATTTAATTAATATGTTGATAATATATTAGTATACTGCTATGTTGTGATTATTATTCAGAGACCCGAGTCCTGAGAATTCTTACAAACCTTCAGGCATCCGCCATATTTCTTGGCTCTCTGAGTGGAAGTTGACTCCTTTTTATCTCTTCTTTTAATGGGACAGAGGAAAGTGTATTCATTTCAGCCAGGGGAGGGTAGGAAATGCCACTTGGACAACCAGCAGCAACAAGGGAACCCCAGGGGGAAAGTGGAGAAGTGTCATCCCCCAGAAAACCTGCCCCTCTGCCTAGAAGGGCATGAATCTCTATCTTCAGGAATCTCCTGGTGTCCCTGGGGGTCCTGGGTCTGAGGTGAAGCTTGCTTTATGTAGACCATAGTTCTCAAGATCAGCAGCCAGCTGTCCCCGTCACCCGAGGGTGTGTCACAGCTGGCCCTGCTTCCCTTTGTCTACGTGGGAAACATCCAGCATCTGCTATTTGCATAACGTGGGTGCTTTTGCAGCTTAGCATTCTCCATTTCTACAAATAAATGCTTTTAGGAGAAAACTGAAATGTCAGAAAAAGAGAGACAACCTACTTTAAGGTCGCTGCTGCCTCCCAGCAAGGGTGTTTAAAAATAACCCCCAATCTGCCGTGTGCTCACAACTCTCATTGTGCCAGCTCAGTGGCTGGCCTGGTGCCAGCCTGGAAGGCATCATGGAAGGCTCCAGGGCTGGACTATGTGACTAGGAAGGTGCTGGTCCCTGGCTGTGCACCACCCTGTCGATCTCTGCCTAAGGACAAATGGTCCACCCTTTGAGAGACTGCTCTAGTATGTTTTCAGCCACGGTGAAATGGCTCCAGGTCCAATCAGAAGTCCTCTGTAGGAAGGAGAACTCTGAGGGGCTGAGGTCACAGGGCCAGGATGGGTGTGCCTGTCAGGGTGTGACACTGAGCAGACCCAGGTAGATACTTCAGTGAGGCCCATACCTCTAGGATCTGTTCCAGCAGCGCTGACAGAGGAAAGCCTAGGTTCTTGCAGTAATTTCCAAGCTGTGCTCCACGGTGTCGAGCAGTTCTGCGCAGATCTTCAGTCTTTCATTTACACTGATGGCTTGTGTCTGTTACTCCAAGTGTAGCCTCCCCAAAGGATCGCTGCATGTCACTTGAGAGCACATTCTTGAATAGAGGAAGGGGGCCTCTGCGGTGGGCCCCTGCAAGACAACCAGCAGGGGCAGATCTGAAGGCCACAGGGCCCAGCACCTCTGGAACATCACCTTGGACAGAAGTCCGCACACCTGTGTTCAAAACTTGCCCAGGGCAGCACTCTCTGAGTTGCTCTTCTAGACAGAGCCAGCAGACAACAGTAGGGATAAATTGGATCTTTGTTTTCTGAGAGTTTCCTGAAAGACACCAAGTTTGGGCTGGAATCTCACCAAACAGGGACTGTTACTGCCTCCCTTCCATCTCTTTCTGAGGGGCCAGTCTAAGAGTTCGTGATGGGACCAGTATCTCTCCAACCAGGCCCTTTAACAGAACCCCTTTCTTCTGCTAATGATAATATAAACAGAATGTGGGTCCCATTGCACCCAAGATCACACCAAGGTACCATATCTACATGCCACAGAAGAGAAAGAACCCGGGGAGGTCTAGAGTCATGGGAGCAATGAAATCCCTAAAGGGTTAAGAATCTAATGTTTTCTTCCACTTACTGAGCATCAGCTGTGTGCCAGAGACCATGCTAAGTGACTTATGCACATATCTCACTTAATTCTACCCCCAGGAGGTAGGTATCCCTATCCCCATTTTAGAGATGAGAAAAGTAAGGTTCAGAAAGTTTAAGATCTTGTCCCAATTTAGGTTTTAACTCAGGTCTTCCTAACTTCAAAGTCCATCCTCTTAATCTTTGGAGGTTTCAGGACTAAAGGCAAAATGCAAAGCAGGTCATACTTGTCCTTAGTGGCCTCCCTGCAGACCTGTGACATGTGACATCTTCTTTCCCCTGGTGGTGATCCCTGTTCTTCACGCCCCTCCAATGTGCATGTGTACATCCTCAATTATCTCAAGCTCCAGCCCACAGGCAGTCAACCACCAGTCATGTGAATGAAATCCTCTACCAACTCACCTGCCCCATCGGACCTCCAGCTGACCACAGAGGCATGAACAAGCATGGCCAAAATCAGCAAAGCCTGGCCCAGAGCAGCAGAACTGCCCAGCTGACTTGAGACTCATGAACAATAATAAATGTTTCTATTTTGGGTGGTTTGTTATGCGACAGTTAACTGGTACACGTAGGTCACAGCAAGTGTACCCCTTCCACAGATATTGTATAAAGCTTATTCCTTAAACATCAGCCCTATTGGAAAAAAGTCTATGATCTCAGCCATATCAAGTCAGAACAGGCATACACTGATCTTTCCACTGCATAGTAAAATAGTACTTGGATTTTATGACAGCCAAAGTCATATTTCATAAAATTTAGATCCCTTTAGCTAGTGTTTTAGTTCTGAGACTTGGGGCTGCAGTTAGAGTCCTGCTTCGTGAAGTGAGTCAGGAGACCAAGGGTGGAAGTGCGACACAAACGTGCTGTCCTTGCCCCTGAGCACAGTTGGAGAGCCTTCCTGCATCTTTCGTCCTGGCCAACTTGGAATGGTGCCCCATTCACTCTCAGTGTGCCCAGGTTGGGCAATAAGCTACATGGTCACCCCAGTCATAAAGCTCTAAAGGCCTGGTGAGGGTGCACATACCAGCCCTCTGTGCCCAGCTGTGTTCAGAGAGGCATAAACCACTCAAGGTTGCAGCTCACCCTCTTGGGCTGGGCGCTGCAGCGTCTAGAATCCTTATAAAAAGTTCTTGGGGAAGGAGTTTTGTGTTTATGCCAGAGTCTGAAGACTATCTGGGGAGAAGCACACATCGAGGCCGGTGCAAGATGCTGGGATGAACGGGAAGTCCCAGTCCTCGAGGAGCTCAAGCCAAACAGTGTGTGATAATAAAGATATTAAAAGGATGAAAATAACCAAAGAGAAAATTAAAAAGTGCCACAAAGGAGGTGCAGCAGACAGGCAAGTCTTCCTCATGGGGGAGTGATGAGGTCAGAGAACACAAACTAGTGCCTGGGAGCCCTGGGCAGACTGCCCGGAGGCGGCAGCATGGCACAAACAGCCCAGCTAGTGTGGTACTGACTTGTACTACATGCAGGGGGCAGCAGGCCTTCCGCAGGAGCCAATACTGGGGCCTCTAATTGGGTCTAGGGGTTACCTGCGTTCCTGCTTGCTGGGCATTGCGGCCCTTCCCTGCAGCACAGTGTGGAACACCAGGCCCTAGGTGGCGAGTGAAGTGAACACAGGCAGGAGGGTCGGCATCCAGCCAGCGGGGATGGGAGCACAGGAATCACTGGGTAAGAAAAGGTGAGGGAGAGACTCATTTCCTTACGGTGAAAGTGCTCACAGACGCCATGCGGAGGCTCCCTCTGGGCCAGGTTTTAGGTATGCAATTAGCTATGAGCTGCAGCCACATGCAAACACTCTGTTTTCCCCCAGACCAGCTTGAGCGCAGGCCTTAGCATCTCTTGGAATCCCTGGACCAAATTCCATCGACACAGAGCAGAGGAGGGAAAATCTGCTAAAGATTTCTTAGAGAAGGCAGAGGAGGGAGTCACCACAAATGTCCTAAAACATACCGCATCCCCCAGAGGCCCTTCTAGGCTGCACCGGGGGTAGGGGATTGAAGGGAGGTCTTGCAAAAATATGCCTTGAGTATTGACATGCCCAAGACGCTCCACAAAATAACCAGAATTCCAGTTAACAAGACCCGCTCTCTTTAGAAGTCAATTTCCCTGGCAGGTTTTTTTGAGGTTTCACGCACAAATTCAGTGTCTTTCCAAAAAGAATTTTGGTAAATATGCTTTTCTCCATCTGTTATGTGGGTCACCTGAGGCTCAGGGAGATTAAGTACTTCCCCCAAGGTTTTAAAAAGCCAAATCAGAATTGAATTTGAGCTCAGGCCTGGTGCCTGCACCCTGGGTCGCAGTATTCCGCTTCCTGCTCGGATCTTAAGAAACAAAGGTCCTGTGCTGGCTGGGGGGCCACTGGTACCTGCAGTCACCTGGGGCAATGTCAGGTTTATTCCATGCCTTCCTGTGAAAGGGAACTAAGGTGATGTGCCAAATCCATATGAATAAAGCAATCGCTGATCTTTATGGAGCTCAGAAGACTAAAGTGTCCCAGGGTCTCCAGGGCAGTCACGATAGCTTTTCTAGCGCCACAGACGGACGGCAGTGGGGTGGTACAGCCAGGCTGTGAGGGGCTGCCTTCCTCTGCCCACGTCCTCCAGTGCTACGGTTGGGCGTTGAAAGCGCAGTCTAACATTGCAGACACTCAGAGACAAAGCGAGGACACAGGAAGGCTCATGCCCTCTAACCTGAGCCCTGACTCAGCCTTGGAAAAGCAAAGCCCAGGTCAGAAACTGCCTTGGGAGGAGCAGAGCTCAAAACATTCTCCCTGTTTTCTACGTCACATCTTCTTTCCGCCAGGGCCTATCAGGACTCTGCCAAGCGTCCTGGTTTCATGGCTCTGTCCCGATCATCTACCTGGGAGGCAACCCCAGAACCTTAGTACCCCTTAGTATGATCTTCTGACTGCCGGTGGTAATCATATTATTATTGACTTGACTATCAGACTTCAGTTATGAGAGCAGCTTTCGTTTCCAAGACCGGAGCCTGGATGCAAAGTCCTTCATCCTATCTCTGGCCTTTTATCCGGGCATCCCTCTTTCCCGGTCTGCAAAGCCTTTGCTTTAACACGGTAACTCTCTGTGTTTTAGTATCTTCGAAGCTTGCTGCAATGACTCCACCATAATAATAAGCATAGGAGGAAATAATACAAAATAAAAGGTGAAGGAAAATAAAAGACTGGCCTTCCCTGTGATTGTCTGTGGGCCTGACCCCAACACAGCTCTGGGCCTTCTTCCATCACTCACTGATTCACCTACAGAGGGGGTGGAGGAACCCACCCGACGGGGCTGCTGACAGGAACACAGGACCTGGCCCAGCCTCTGGTCTTCTGTAAGAATTATTGGTGGTTTATCCAACAGCAACCTCTTATTAAGTACCTGTCACAGAACCAACTCTGTGCTCCTCTGCTCCTTGACACTGGGCTTGACTGTGACACTACAGCTGAGAGAGAGAGATCCCCATGTCCCACCCCATTGTAACATGTCACAGAAGCCAGCATGGCCTGCCATCTCCCCTCCCATTGCATGGGAGTGAATGTGTTTTGAATGCTGGTAGTATCCCTGTCCCACTGGTGATCCCCTTCCTGAGGCTAAACTCCTGAGGGCCCGGAAGGTGGGTTATTCATCCCCCAATCCCAGGCTGGAGCTAGACCATATGATGGCATCCCTGATATCGGTGGTCCCTGATAACCGGTTCCCTCCCAATTCTTCTCTAGACCTGGACACACCCTCCATCACCTCCCTGGGGGAGAAACAAAACAGTTGAAGTCCAATACCTGCCCAGAATTTTTATCTATGTAACTTTCTTGGATGGCTACATTGCACAAGTAGAAAGTCTCACTCCTCCTTGAAACCTGAACCAAGGCTGGGCCAAGTCAGCCCAGTGTTGTTTCCCCTAAACCCTCTGGCCCTACTCTACCCTGCAAGACTGAGGACACCCTGCACTCAGGCAGAAGGTATTCACTCCAGCTCTCTGACCTGGGGGCCCAGACCAGAAAAGGAGGAAGTCCCAGCTGCAGAAACAAAGCTTTGAGCCCCGGGTTGCTCCACCTCTCTCAATACTCCCTGCGATTCAGACCTGGCCGGGACTGGGGGGGGGGGGAAGCATGAGCAGGTACCAGCCTCACTCAGTCAATGTTTTGAGTTTATTTGAAATTGTCATGGAAGTTTCATCAGAGCTCAGAGATGACAAAACTAAAACTGCCCCAAAGCCTCACCCTTGCACCCAAAAGGGAACCCCTGTGCCCATCCCCCCTCATCCCAAAGTCATTCTTTTGCTTGTGGGTATTAAGCCTTTGTCTTTAAAAGTTAAGAAGGCCTGGGGTGGAGCAGGGGCTGGGAGGAGGGGAGTAAAGTGGGGGGAAATTGGGGGACATCTGTAATACTATCGTCAACAACAACAAAACGGAGATGAAGAAAAAAGAGTAAATGTCCAAACATTGAGAAAGCATTATGTAAATGATGTTACATCAACTTAATTGAATTTTAAAGGCTATATAATCCATCGTAAACATTTTTACAAAGAATGTTGATCCAATATGCATGAGAGTGAATGCAAATACACAGGGCTTAGGAGAAAAAAAAAAAATTAATTTATTAAAATGGAAAACAAACAAACAAAGGCCAAACAAACAAGAAAAAGTTAAGCTTTCTAATGCCTGCAGCTGGGCGCCCCAGTGGAAGAAGGCTCTGAGGAATGTGAGCGGGAGGTGCCTGCTGGCAAGGCTGCAGGACCTTCCAAGTCTGGGAGGGCCAAGAACAGCAGGAGTGAGCACCCCACTTGCAGGCACTGCCCCGGGGGCACGAATGGCTCAGCACTAATCCTGAGCAAGCCCTTCTTCCTGCACAAAGGCAGGCGCAGACTCTGTCTTCAATGGTACCCAAGACCATGGGCAAAAGGCACAGCAGAAGGGCAGCAGGTTCCCCAGAGCCTCTCATTTCCCTAGTGATGGGTCACCCTCACAGTGACAGAGGTTTGCTTTGCCACCACCCCAGTGGGAGTAAATTGCCTGAGAAGAATGAAAGAATGTAGCATTTCTTATACTTCATATGTCTTGGAACAAATTTATACCCACGATACTACTTTACAAACACACAGGTATGTTGATTAGCAGAAGGCCAGTGGCCTTCTTGATTGAGACCCTATACTTTCCACTTTATTAAAATATTTATTTGTTTATTTCTTAATTATCAAGACCTGGGCCTGGGCTCACTTGTGTGACTATAGAAATTAATCTCAGGGGGAAATATTAAAATTCAATTAAATGATATGAAAAGGCTCAAGGGTTTCTGGACTTCCATAGAAATGCAGCGAGATATCATGAAAGAGGAAACTAAGAATTTTGCCTAAACAGGCAGGGACAACAGGGAGATTTGTGTCACAAGCGCAGGTGCGAGGTCGAGCCTGCCCCCATGTGCCCACTCCCTAGAAGCAGCTGCAGCCCTAATTCCTGAGGCTGGGAGCTGAGGCCTTTGGAGGAACCTGGACACATGTTGGATTTCTCAAAACAGAAACTGAATCAGGCAGTGGGGAATATAGTTAGTAAGTCAACCCCACAGCCCTGCTTATTTTTATGCCAAGCTAATTTAAAGTGCTCTATTTCTATAGGAATCAGTCAGACTTCCACCCATCTGCAGCTCCAGCTTTTTATTTTTTTCTCTTCTCACAGCCTGTTTTTTTTTTTTACAGCACCAACGAAAATCTCAGAAACCACATTTGCACCCCAGCTGCCTCAGGCAGCCATTGCTCATACACTGCAGCACAGCTTATTCCTCTGAGGAGAACATTCGTCATGATGATTATTTTTTAAACATAAGCTTCACTATGCTGTCTCCCTTCTCTGAATTTTCATTCATTTGCATGCTGTCACTTCCTAATAAGAATTTCACGTTTCATCCCACGTCAAACCACGGGGGTTACTTGCAGAGGGAGGGAGAGAGGAGGAGGGGGCCAGGAACAGGGGGAGAGAACTATGGAGAAGGCGAGGTCAGCCAGGGCCAGCAGGATGCACGCCACCCAGTCCTTCAGCCGGGACGCTGGGACTGTGCAGGGGTCGCTCTCTGATGGGTGGCGATGTTTCTTTGTAGGCCTCCTTGCCTGAGTCTTTGAATCACATCTGCCTTCTCCACTAGACTAAAAGCTCCAGGAAGCCTGGTCCTCGTCTTCACTCAATACAGACTGATTTTAAAAATAGCCAACTCCTCCCATCTATGGGAGTGCAAGCTTGCTGACTGTTTTCAAATAAATTTAAAAATTTAAATTACTGAAGTCTATTTTGTTCAAGCCACTGTGTTGGGAACTTTGAGATTATGTATCATTCCAGTGAGTTTGGTCTGGTGGCAAGTCTTGAGTTCAGAGCATGGAAATTTATGCCCACAGACCCCCAGCCCAGGCAGGTTTGCAGCCAGACTCTAGATGGCCCAGGACCACCCCTAACATCTCTGGGGCCTGAACAACAGCAGAAACGAAGGCTCACGTACATTCTCATTGTTGTGATGAGTAATTAAATCTTTGCATGGTAAGAATACAAAGTTTTAGAGATCTTATTTCACCTATTCAAGTTATTGATTTATAGAATAGTTTTCTTTCTCATTTAATTCATTTCCATTGTCTTGATTGGTAATTAAATCTTCATTAAATAAAGAATTGGTTACTTTCTGTTTGTAAATTTTATGTGTGCCATGCTCACTAGAAGGCTGCTAAATTTTATTGTTTCCAGTTCTCAAAAACTTAAGCAGACTATCCCTTTCAAGATTTTTAATTTTTTTTCACATTTTTTTCTTTTTTGAGGTTCGTTTTTGTATTTCCTCTACCTGTCACACTCTCAACTGCACTCATGCTTAATAACTCAAAGGATTTAAAAAATACATGCAATTGTATTAAGAGCGTATAAAATTTGAATATATTTTCATCAAAAGTGCAAATTAAAATTAGTTTTCAAAACATTATTTTCCTCCCCAAATATACAAAATAATTTATGAAATTTTAAAAGCAAGTAGGTTAAAATTCATGAATATCAAAATATATGTCAAAATTATTTAAATAAAAATGTAATTATTTATATATTTTTAAAAGTGATTCAATCTTATTAAATATTTTTGTAAAATAAAGCCATTTACAATTCTAGCATTCAATGTCCATCTAGTTGCCAAGGTTGACTCTCAGTGTTACTGTCTCACACATGTTAAGTTTCTATGGGTACACACAATTGAGAGTTCCATGGCACACAATGTTCCACAGCCTCTGCTGTGAACACCAGACTAGCCAGTGTGTGCCCCAGAGCCAGGAATGGAAGTGTGAGGAGAAACAAAAAAAATAAGTGCCCGGGAAACGAGACTTCACTGTGTAAGAACCTATTACATTTATGGTAAGAGGAAGGATTTGACAGCTTAATTAATCTGTCTTTCTCTTATCTAGAAACTTCCAGAACTCAAATCCTGCCTGTATTCTTGTGTCCTTTCCTGGTGTCACTGTGCAGCTCCTACAAATCTGCACAGTGTGTGAGCCATGGGGAAAGAGAGTGGACAAAACGGGTCCCTGGGGCCTGAGTGGTGTTTAGAGTCGGGAGCTCTGAGCCAGCATAAGCACCGGGCCCTGAATGACAGAGGTGCCTGTGATCTGCTGTTTGTGACAAGCAGCACTAGTCCTCTGGAGGGGCTCCTCAGACTCTTGCCCTCGCCTGAGCAGCACTGCATTGGCCTGCTGCACAGAAACACGGTGAGACACAGCCCTTGCTCTCAAGACTAGACTGAGCAATCATCTGCCCTACCTACGGGACTGCAAGCCCAGGCCCTTTGCATGAGCCGGCAGGCAGGCAAGTTCCGCTCAGGCCGGCTCAGCCCGTGTCAGCACCAGAAGGCCCCTCAGAAACCCCACTGCCCTGGAATCCAAGCTGTCCCCCGGCTGGGAAGACCAAGCAGCATCCAGCTTTGGCCATGGCTGTCCTGTGAGTCTGAGATGGGCTTCTGAGGGAGGCAGAGATTATGGATAATCTCCATTATGGATGAACACTTGGGACCTCAGGGAAGGTGGTGGATAAAGAAAATTACACTTACTCTGTTTGATTGAGTGTCTGGTGGCCAGGCTGGCTCATATCATTAAAACCATCGTTACTTGTGCATTATTTATTTATTTGCTTGGCTGCTTTTCGCCTTCCTTGTCGCATCTCTCCAGACACTGCTCGGTCTGGGGAAGAGAAGGAGTGGGGTCATATCTGTGTGCCCAGAATCCTCACCTGCCTGTGGAGCTTCTCCGGGGAGGTCACAGCCCACCCCACGCAATGATGCTTAGCACCAGATGTTGCTGGCATACCGACTGACAGCATTTACACCTCCAAACACTTGTGAATTCTGGAAAATCTGCCCCATCCAGTTCCCTCCTCCTGCACTAATGATGGCAATTGTTACCATATACTGAGAACCTACTGTGTGCGGGTCCCTTGCTCCCCTTACCTTTAGTCCTCAGCAAAACCTTGCAAGGGAGGTGCTATTATCCCCCACCTTACAGATCAGTAATGGTGCTGGTCACAGTTGCTCAGTGTAGACCCAGGATTGAAGGCCAGTCTCCATGTCTACAAAGCCGTGTTGTCCTTCCTCCCCCTTTTCAGTTTGGTCTTGTGCTGGTTAAATTACGTCCTGCCTTTGGGACTTTAGGCCTTCACAAGAAGCCGCAGCCCAGTGGACATATGGGCAAGTTCTCCAGGTACTGGGGCACCTGCTCTCCCCAAAGCACCTCTCTGATCCTGCACCTGCTTCTGCTGAGGTTAACTGCGCCCCATCAATTAGGGAGACCAAACTCTCCAAGTCCTGACTTTGTTCTGTGGCTGTGGCCCACCCTATTCCGGAGCCCACACACATAGCCTTGGCCTACTCTCCTGGGCTCTCCACTCCTCTCTCTGCACCAACCACTCAAGGGACTCTTCTCTGCTGACCCATGAGAGCACCCAGAGAGAACACTCTCTTTTCCTCCCTCTCCCTTCCCCAGATTTGCTCCCCGAATTTCTTATGCAAAGTTGTCTTCTATAAATCACATTTTGAATGAAAAGCCAAAAAAAGGAACAGGAAATCCAAATTTATATATATATTTGGGTCAGTTCTTCTGGATAGCCACGACTTCTTATTGTTTTAGGGTAACAAACCAGAAGTGAATGGCTTCACTCAAGGAATCTTAGAAAAAAAGGTTAACTTAGTGTTGACCATATATACCCCACATACTTACTGTTTGAGTCATTTCAAGCTGTTATAACATAGCACCATGGACTGGGTGGCTCAAACAGCAATTTATTTCTCACAGTTCTGGAGGCTCTGAAGTCCAAGGTCAAGGCACCAGTAGATCCAGTGCCTTCTTCCTGGTTTGCAGAGGTCCACCTTCTCGCTGTGTCCTTACTTGGTAGAGAGAGAAAGCATCTCTTTCGTGTCTGTTTTTCTAAAGGCTCTAATCCCACCTAGAGGGATCCACTCTTATGATTTAAGCACCCCAAAGGCCCCACCTCCTAACACCGTCACACTGGGGGAACACAAACATTCAGTTCATAGCACCCACATACTGTGCATGTTTTGTCCAGAGAAGGTAGCTGTAACAGCTCTAAGCAAAGACGTCATGGTCTCCTAAAGCAGTCCTGAAACAGAGCAAGACTGAGTTGCACAAAGGTGTGGCATTCAAAGCCAGTTTCCTAAGGGAGAGAACCTTGAACTTTGGAGGAGAATGGAAGAGGTAGCACATGCAAAAGTGTTCTGTTGTGGTTCCCCTGATTTTTTTAAAATATTAGCTTTGGTTTGGATGAAATGAGGCTTAGGCAGCATCTCGCCCCTGCAACCTTAACTTGTTAGCCCTTGGAACTAACAAATTAAGCACCTAAATACAGACAGAAGCAGATGGTGCTGCAAGCACTTCATACACACAGGGAGCCTCTGCACGCTGTCTGACTTTTGAATTATCACAGCACACAGGGGTTCAGCAGACAGGAGGCTGGCTATTTGTGAATTTGCAAGTTAAGAAGTGTTCATCTGTTCCTGACTCCATATTGACATCTTCCAGATGGCAAAATCTTAATCCTCAAATTGCAAGCTATCTCCAAATCCAACACCTAAACTCCATGACTGATGGCCACACAAGGGGGAAACTGTCATCTCTGTGTCTATTGAGATGTCCCCCATCTTGGAAAGGGGTGCCTCTCTGTTTAGATGCAAGGCCTTTGCTCAGACCCCAGCCTATTGGCGGTGGGCAAATACACCGACAGAGTGGAAACTGAGTTATATCCCAGGTTAAGACACATCTCCAAGAAAATTTCTAAAACTTAAAAGCAACTTTTATTAAATTGCAAAAAAGACAGAGTCCAAATCAAACTTAAGTTTTAAAAAGTCTTAAATTTTTTCAATTCAATGAAAATATTTTAAAAATGATCTCTATGTAGCCTCTATTCAATTGGCAAGTCAACATCATTCCAAGAGATAGAAGCCTTAAGACCAGCTGGTGGAATCCATTACCTGTAATAGTTTAGGACTGGTTATTAGAGCAGCTCATTAGACAAGTTATTAGGTTATCAGAACAGCTGGAAATTCTGTTTCTTCCTACTGATCACACCCCATTCTTATCCACTCCACTCAGAGCCACCATGGCTCCTTGTCCTTCAGTGGCCTGTTGGAGTTGACAGTAGAAACCTGGGAGAAGGGAGAGCAGAAGTGGGGCCCATGGGCAGTGGCTGCATTCCTCTACCAAAGGCCACAGCTCATGCCCAGCAGCTCTCTCCCCCTTCTACAACCCCGAGGTTCTGTAGCCTTCTTTGCTTGTTCTGTCAGGCCTAAGAGGTGGTGGCTTCCTGATGTCCTTAGTCCCAGGGCAGGTTTTTCTCTCTCCCTTGTTAGAATTTCTTGACCCTTTACACCTTTGTAAAAAGTTCCTTGGTCACACTCTCTTAGATTTCCCTGGTTTTCTGAGCCATCTGTTTCCTGCTAGAACCCTGACTGACAGGTGGGAAAAAACTAAGTGCAAGCTCCAGGGTAAATTATGTCAACATTACCTGCTAACTGAGCCTGCAGCTCCCCTGCCAGGTAGATCTATTTATTTAGCAAATATTTACTAAATGCCACTGTCTGCCATCTACTGTGTGAGATACCTTCAAGCAACTTAGAGATTAGTGTGGATATCAACTCAGTCTTGGGCTGGCAGATAGGCAAGGAGGTCTCCCTGGAGAAAGAAACATGCAAAATCAAGAGTCTGAGAGGCGAATAAAAGACACCAGAAAAGAAGCCAAGGGGTAAGAGTGTTCTCAGCTTGGGGAACAGAATGTGCAAAGGTCCAGAGACCAATGCAACTTGGTAGGATGGAGGAAGTGAGCTTCTTCAGCATAGCTGGCAGCAAAGAGACTAGTTGATTATAAACCGTGGGAAGAAATGTGACTTTATATGAAAGACAAGTAGCAGTCATGCAGGGCTTTAAGGCCAGGTGGATGAGCTTGGATTTACATTCTTACTGCAGAGGGAGGAGCAGATGGGCAGAAGGGAAGGGAGGCTGGGAGATGAGTTAACTGAACCTGAAGGAGCTCCGACAGTGGCAATGGGGTTGATAGAAGTGGATGGATTCAAAAGGTATTTGAGCAGAAGACACATCGGCCCGTCGTGGCCTCACTCTGACATGGCTCTGATGGTCTGTGACAATGAGCTGCTCACCTGACTCTTCCTGGTGCCTCTATTTCCCTGTTCCTGTCCCATTTTTGGCTAGTCCCTATGTTGGGCCCGCAGCTCTGCTCCCTATTTCCCAGCTCTGGCCCCTTAAAACTCCTGTGAAACCACAAAGGGGACAGATGCAAGCCCAGGAAATATTTCTATAAATGCCCATTCTGTGCCAGGGTTGGGCAAGGGCCTTTCATGAGTTATCTTGTCTAATCCTCATCAAAATTCTAGAAAATTTTTATTACTTTTCCCTTCGTGCCAACCAGAAACAGCAGGCCCCACCTCCTAAACAAGGTGACACAGGAGGTGGTGGCAGGCCGGCGACAGGTGTCCTGGTTCTAAAACCCATGCTTTTCCCAACAAAATGTGCTGTATTAAATTTAACTCTATTATTAAGAGACTCTGTTATACAAATACCTGCAAACTAATGATTGTAAATTAGGGTAGCTTTGAATAGAGATGCTGTCTTGAATCTCAGACATAAATTTGCTACCACCTGGCCTCAGCAGAGCCTAATAACACTGCCATTTCTTTAAATGTAAAACCAGATGCAGAGAGTGATACTGTGACCCATATCCCCTCTCTGTGGGGCCTTGCTCCCACTACTTTATTTGTATTAGCCCATGACTGTTTTGAAACCCAACAGAAAGCTGACAGCTCACAACTTTTGTTCTGCAATTTCAGCACCAGCTGATGGGTTTCACCGTTTTTTAGTTTTCTGTCTAGCTCAAGACAAACGTGTGGTTAGAACTGTTTTTAAATTCTAAAAATGTTGACATTTAACCATAAAACTGTGAGCTCTTGGGGAGGGGCGGTGGGAGGAGGGCAGCTCCTAGCACACAGCGGGGGACTCAGGAGATGCCTGCTCAGGGACACTGAACTGAAAGAGCACTTCAAGATTGCCCCGCACTCCCAGCCTTCGGGAGGACTGTGCCGGACCCTTCGCTGCCTCGTCACCATCTCCCTGTGCCCTGCAGACCGCGCCTTGGAGAGGCAGCCCTCCAGGCTCCCTGGAAAGGTCGCCTCATTCCTGCGCCATCTACCCCGACACGTTCATTTACGCCGCACCTTTGACTCACAGATTGTTCTCCTCAGAGGTGAACTTGGTCATGGGCTGAATGGTTCCTCTAACTCCTAACCTCCGGCACCTCAGAGCTGGAGCTTACATATTTGGAAATAGGGTTGTTACAGATGTAAGTAACTAAGATGAGGCCACGCTGGAGTGTGGTGGGGCCCTAATCCAATGTGACTAGTGTTCTTATAAAAAGGGAGATCTGGCCACAGAGACAGATGCACACGGGGAGGATGCCAGGTGAAGATGGGTCCTGCTGCCACCATGGGACTACCAGAAGCTGGACGAGGCCAGGGACAGGCCTTCCCCAGAGCCTTCAGCGGGAGCACAGCCCTGCCGACACTTTGATCTTATCTTGGACTTTCAGATTCCAGACTGTGAGAAAATAAATCCCCGTTGTTTGAGTCAGCCAACCTGGGGTACTTTGTCACAGTGGCCTGGCGGACTAACAGCGCCTTGTAGCTGACCCTGGGCCCGACTTCCCAGGCCTTGGTTTTTGCTTTCTTCCTTGCTCATGACTCGGGCCTTGCTTCTGGCTTCTCTGCCTCTGTCTGTTCTGAGGGATCCGCTGCCACATCTGGACTGTGTTCCTGTCTGGGCTCCATTGGCACCTTGAGCAAGAGCCAGACATAGATGTAGGGAGATCTGGGTCGGGTGCTGCATCAGTGTTTGCATATCCTGGTCGGGTTCAGAGGTTCCCCTCAGAGGTAACATGGGCAGGGTGAGAGGGCTCCTGGGTGGGCACCGAGGGTCCCACTCCCCCGTGCCCCACTTCCTGGGAGCCACTGGCTTGAATAACGGAGGCCCCAGTGGGTGAAGAACTCGGAGGAAAAAGACCAGATCTCGATATAAGCCTCCATCTTCTTCCTTAATGACACCGGCCAGGGAGGTGTGGGGTTCACACGTCTTCCTTTTCTTACCCAGACTGGACAACACAGCCCCAGACAGGGCAGTGCTGGAGACACAACATGAGGCCCCTTTCCCAGGGGCCACTTTGCAGCCTTCACTGGTCCACCCGGATAGTTGGTGTTCTGCCCCAGGGCTGTGAGGATGAATTCTGCAGGGAAGGAAGGCAGATGAGATTGAAGCGTCTGGTATCGCAGGCTTCCGAGGGAGAAAGGCTGGGGTCCACTCAGTAAATGGAGCATCTCACTCTTCCAGGTCTGTTTTATTGGTGGTGGTGGTGTTGAATCAAGAACCACATGGTGTGCTTGCCTACAGCCCCGCGCTGCCCTCTCTGAGAAAACCTTAAGACCCTGCTGGCAGTGGGACCTCAGGATCTGGACCAAGTGTCCACGAATCCTTGGTAGAAGACCAGAGGCCATGCCCTAGCAGTCACCTTCTGGATGGGCATTACGAGGGCCGAGAAAGGGGAGGAAGACCTGGCAAAAGTGTACCTTGCCTTGTCGAGAAATTCCTCTTCCATAGTTAAGACTTGCTAGAGAAGAAGGCACCAAAGCCAGGCTCGCGCTGACTCACGCCCCCTTGGTCTCTTAAGATGCTCCTGACACCGCGTGTCCAGGGTTCCGCCAGCACAGTGCTGAGGTCTGCCCTGCCCAGCTAACGGATGGGTGACAGGCCTGTGCCCTGACTCTTCGTGAGAAACTACCTGGGAACAGCAGAACTCAAAGTAATCTCCAGAAAGAGAACACAAAACCTCAAGAAGCTGAAGCAACTTTTAAAACAGAGAGGGCCCAACCAGCTTGGCTCAGCGGTTAAGCATCGACCTAGGATCCAGGCGATTAGGGTTCGATTCCCGGTCAGGGCACATGCCCGGGTTGCGGGCTTGATCAATGACTCTCTCATCATTGTTGTTTCTATCTCTCTCTCCCCCTCCTTTCCTCTCTCTGAAATCAATAAAGATATGTTTTAAAACACACACACACACAAAACACACAGAGAGGATAGAATGTAAATAAAGATTAAAATTCACCTCAGAAAGGCTCAGTGGTGCTGAAGCGGTCACTGGGAGAGAAAGCATGAGCAGGTGCCTGCGTGTCCCGTCAGGCACGTGCCCAGGGTTCTCATGCACAGGGAGCCTCTGTCCTCAGGAAGCTTGTAAGGTGGCTGAGAAGAAAGTGGGCATAGAGAAAAGCCAGACGGGTCACAAGAGGCCAAGGGAAGGCATTTATCACAACCGATCTTCTGTTTGGGTTGGAGTTGGGATTGGGCATTGGGGCAGAGAGAAGGTGACTCCCATAGAGACCTAGATCTGCGAGCTCCAGGAACAGGTACAAATAGCCAGGGGGCACCTGGGTATGGAGGTGAAAAGGACTTGCACCTTGGAATCAACCAGACTTGCATGACCCTGGGCAGATTACACAACCTCTCTAAGCTCTGATGTCTCTACTGCAAAAATAAGGATGGTAGCTACTTTGGAGGGTGGTTGTAATAATTCAGACAAAATCACATGTGAAGAGGACCTAGAACCTAAGAGGCCCTCAATCAAGAATAGCTATTAATGAGAAAAGCAAACTCTGCTCATTTGCCAAGAAAATAGGAGGGCGGTCTAGGTCTGGATGTCCCACCCACCCCTCCTGTGTTCTGTAGGAGTGTGGCTCTAAGCATCTGGGTGATGATTAGCTCACAGATCACAGGAAGCATGGTTTTTTGGGACTGATGGCCTGTATGTTACACTATAGAATAAAAGTTATTACAGAGGGAGCAGGTGATGAATGATCATACTCCTGCCTGATTATGTAAAGTGAAATTTAGAGAGGAAAGTGTTTGTAATCAGATAAAGCAGAGAAACTGACAGAGAAAATTGATTATGTCCTGAAATATTTAACCCTGCTAACATAGAGCTGCCTCCCTGCAGAGCTTCATTTATCAACGGGGGCGGGGGGGGGGGCAGGCTGAGCCACAGCAGCAACCTGGATTTGCCCAGCCAAGCTGCAGGGCTTGTTCCCATGCAGGAAGGGACCTGCTCTCACTGGAGGAAACTGAGGGACATATTCCATTCACTTAATAGAACCATGATAAAAATGCCAAAATATTCCATACATTTTATAAGAAATTGAAAACCCACAACTTTAAGTGTCTTCTCTATTCTACTCTTAAATATATACCCATTCGTTTGGTTAATAGAATACCATAAGCAAAAATTCTAATCTCTCTGAATAATTAAGTTAATTACCCATTACTGCTTCTAACCTGAAGTTGGTGACAGTGCTTTTGTTGAAAAGTGACATTCTGTAAGATCCCAAGTATGAAAGCATAAGAAATGGTAAACAGGCTTTCTTCCTGTTCTAATACATCACTATTATAAAAGAAATTGTGGGATTTAATACAGTATTTAAATCCAACACTGAACACTTAATATGTTAGTTATGTCTCTCCCATTATTAGTCTTTTCCCTCATCTCAAAACCATACTTCTCTTTGAGGGTTGTTGTTTTTTTTTACATTAGTCAAACTTGCAAATATAGGTACAAAAATAGATAGGCAGCATTCTTAGATCAAGAAACACAATGCGTGTGAAATGTAATCCACACAGAGTTGCTAGAGACACCAAACTCCTTCAGCCTTGCAGTGGGGGCCAGAGGTCCTGCTGGCTCCATCGAGGACCAACTTTGAGACTGTAGATGAGTCCTAAGCACTCCAACCCTCAGTGAAGTCTCACCTGTAAATGAAGATAACCATAGTAGTAATTTCCTACTATGCCATGTTGTCTGCAACATATGACAAACCCCTTGCCATATGTGGTTAGAAAAACAAAATGTCATCTAAGGAGACAGCTCACCAGGGCCTCACTCAAGCCCCTATGGGAAAGGGTTTGGCTTCAGTTTCAGATTCTGGTCTCTTAAGGGAAAATTCCCACTAATCAAGCTCAGGAAAACTGTAAGGGAGACCCTTGGAGCAAGGCCCTTCATGAGGTCCAAGGAGCCTGACCTCCATGGGCTGGATTTTACTGCTCATGGTGCATCTGCCAATCAGGATGCCAGAAATGGAAACCACTCTGGCTATTATCAGCCTATTAGGACTTAATACAAGGATTTATGTTCTTACAAGATCTTTGGACGGTCAGAGAGTCGTGGCAGTGTATCACCTTAGGCTTCCAGTTTCTGCTTTTGGAAGATAAATAAAAAGGGCTCAGAAAACCTTTCTCTCTTTTTATTTACCCTTGATAGCTGAGGCCTGGCTGTAAGTCACAGGCCACCCCCCTGTGCTTCTCCCCCACTCCCATCCCTTAGCGAACAAGGCCTGCTTTGGAACCAAGGGCCACTCAGCAAGAGGAAGCATCCACAGCTCAGGCACTGAGCAGGAGCAGCTGGGGTAAAGCCTGCACAGTACTTTTCACCGTCTTTGGTCAGACACCCTTCCCTCACGGCGCCCATGTCCACTGGAGGCCTGCAATGTCTCTCTACCTGCAATCGAAGAGAAACAAAGTAGACTTTTAACAATGGAGACAGCCTCTATTGGCAGCCCCAAGAACACAAATGGAGACCAAAATGACAAATCAGTCACTTCCCATGAGAGACATAGCTGCCAAAAGGACTAAAGGACCCAGACCAGGGAGGGGGCCGTAGTGTTCTCTTTGTGGGGGGTCCGCCCTGCACAGGCTGGGGCCACAGGGCCCCACTTTTGCTTTCTGACTCCTGCATGCTGGGCTCCATGCTCCATCTGTTGGAAGCCGTTCTTCAGTCACAGTGTATTGCCATCAGTTAGAATTAGTTTGGCTTCATCCACCCACTTAAGATAATCATTCTTTCCCAGGCTCCTTCTGCCCCGCCAAAACCATTCCTCAGGACGTGACATTCCTGTGACAGGTGATTCCAGTGATTACCTTGGGTTCTCCCTAATTTTGCTCCTAGAGGGAAACCCCATTTGGATGTTCAGGGGGTGTATTACAACCTCCTGTGAGCACTTTCGACCTCTCCGCCCTGCAGCTTGCATCTGTTTAGAACTGCCATCCGCTTTACAGTTGTTCCATCCTCCATCCCCGAGAAGGACATAGGGCTCAGACCACGAGCTCCTGTGGAGGCTGCCCTTCCCGGGAAAGGTCCCGATGGAGAGCGGGAGGAGGAGAGGGTGGGGGAGAGCCTCCTACCAGGGGAGAAGAAGAGCCCCGGAGCCAGGGCAGGGAGAGGGAAGGGAGGAGACCTCTCTTCTGGACGCTGGTGAAACCGGGATTTGGGTTGACCTAGGAAAGTGAATCCAACGAAGGGCAGAAGTTGAGATGGAAAATAAAGCTGCTTCTGGGTTTTCTCTTCGCTTGTGTCTTATCTCTCATCTTTGCTGACCTGGCTTGTTCAACTCTTTGCTCCCAGGGTGATCACCATTTGCTTGAGGTTCTGAAGCACTGAGTTCATTTTTGTTTCTGACTTCAGAAATTTCTCCAGAAATTTACTACATATCTACATCTTTAAACTGTATCTCTTGTTATTATTCAATACTTATTTATTTATTCATTAGGTTTATTTTTATTGTTGAGAGTATTACAGATGTCCCCTATTTTCTCCCCTTACCCCTTCCCTCCACCCGGGTCCCACCCCACCCCAGGCCCTCACCACACTATTGTCTGTGTCCATGGGCTCTGCATATATGCATATAAGTTCTTAGGTTTCTATTTTTACTTTCAAGTGTCTTGTTTTATGTGTGCTTTAAATTTTAAAATCATCTCAAATTATTTTGGTCGAGAGTAAGACAAGATATAAGTGACAAAGAGCTAATATTTTACGGTTTTTACATAGGCGCACAGCTGCAATATAGAATTTGGTAAAGAAGCTATAATGATTTCTGCTAGGGGTGTTAGTTGACTGTATTTTGATCAATTCATGTATCCATATAGTTACTCTACCACAACATATGTATCAAGCACCTACTGTGTGCCAACGCCATATTAGGTATGAGGGATACAGAGATGAATATAACACTGCTTGTGTCCTAAGAGCTGACTGTCTTAATTGATGTTTCCTAAAGTGTAATCCCTGGACCAGCATCAGCATCACCTGGAAACTTATTAAATATGTAAGTTCTTGGGCCCACCCCAGACTTACTGAATCAGAAATTCTGGGGGTGGAGGGGGAGGTGGCAGTCAACTCTGTGTTAATAAGCTCCGCAGATGATTCTACTTATGCTAATTTTTTAGTGGATGCTGTGCATTGGGTTTGATTTGGTTTATAAATTTTATGGATTATGTTGTATTCCTTTGTATATTGTTAGGATTTGTACTGGCAAGCAATTTAATCCTTTCAAGGGTTAAATCGATCCTTGCTTCTATGTTTTGTTAGGGCAGATCTAGGGCTAATTTGGCCCCACCCCTGAGGCAATATCCTCTGAAATCTGTATCTAAAATCCTATGAATTATGAGGTCTTTCCACCCTGGCTGCTGGGAGCACAAATTATTTCTAGCCCTGTGTGATGTCCATTGATTTTTCTGCCTACTTCTTTCTGATGGTTCTTTTCCTGGCCTCAGGCAGTTTCCTTGCACACATACACAGATAACTCCTCATTCAAACACTCCATAGGACCCTCTGCAGGCTTCTGGAGCCCTCTCTCTGTGAAGCACCTTTTTTTTCTGATATTCTTCCTGGAAATCTAACCAATTCCTCCTCTCTAAACTGTGACTCTGTTTACTCAACTTAGCCAAACTGCCACATTCTGTTTGGACTCCCCCTCTCTGAACACCGGCCTAGAAACTCTCTGTAGACTACCGCTTACTAACTGAGACAGGTAGGGCTCATTTCACTTAGTTACCTTTCTCAGAGATTAGTCTCCTGTACTGCATTCAGAGAACTCTTGTGTCATATATTTTACCCAGTTTTCTAGTTATTAAAGCTGGGAGAGATTCTGTGATTTCGCCATGGGCAGCTGATGTGGAAATCTCTCTGTCCTGGTTCAGATGGGACTTTCAAGGACATATGTCATGGGGTACCACGGGGCTGAGAAGAAGAAAATTAGATAATGACATGAGGCCCTAGAGAGCAAACACTAAACCTTAATGCCCTCAGTCTCCAGGCGGGTGTCCTCACTGTCTGTGGTTGGTTGTGGGCTGCTGTAGTGACGTAGGGGACTGAGCAGTGAGGAGCTGATGGGTGATTTGAACTGTGCATTGGGTCTGCTGCATACTGCGCTTGTACGTGTTCTCACTATGTGTTGGGCTGGAGCTGCCACATTATATTGTGTTTCCCCAGCTGTATCAGGAAATGCAGTGTCCTGGGAGTTTGCTGGGTCATTGGGTGTCCTACTCTATGAGGTTTTTCTTGTGATCCTGGAAAAGTCACAACTATGGGTATCATTTTCAGTGTGGGTACAGGATAAAGTACACGGGAAGGGAGCTTGAAGCTTGATTATGACAGGCCTGGATATCAAGCCAGAGAATTCCGACTTCTCCCACATAGGTACCGGGGAGCCACTGAAGGAGGACAGGCATTCAGAGGTATGTGAGAGGCTGTGAGCTTTAGAAACATTTCAGGAGCTATTGGTACAGTAGGTGCAGCTAAAATAAGTATCAAATTTATATGCCATTCCATAAAGTCAAATTTTCAATGGTTTCATTAATCTGAACTCTGAATAAACTATTTTATATATACTATTCAATAAATGGGCTTTAAGTTTGATTGACTAAGGGAGGGAGAAAAGAAGAACAAAGGGTAGAGAGAGAAATCTACAAACACACTGCTCTTAACAGGGCTAAGTGTGATCCTCAACCAGAAACTGAGCAAGAGCCTATGGATTCACAAGTTAGTCAGCAGGAGTAAAATGAGCAGAAAATGAGCCAAAAAGTACTTTCTGGCTGATAGGATAGCAGCAGCCCCAGAAATAGATTAAAGGGTAAATCAGCCAGGCAGCCAGGCTCAATGGGGCTGCACAAAATATGAGATGGAAAAAATTTTACTTTCCAGAACCACTCTCAAGTTAAGCATGTACTAGATGTGGTTGAGTGTCCTGATAAATGACTTTAGGGAGCTAAGGCCCTAAAAGGAATGCCCCTGACATCCTCAGATGTTTAGGAGGAGGCTTCTTGGTGAGGAGGAGAGTCTGGGTACCTGCAGAGTTTCTGTTGAGCTCAGCGATGTCTGCTGGTGGTTCTGGGCAAGGTAACACTGCCTCCCTAGGGGGCTCTGGAACAGGAGACAAGGGGAAGCTACTAGCATTTAAGGGACAGTGGCCAAGGATGCTGGGACACCTGAAATGTGCAGGAAAGTCGGCAGGATGGAGAATTTTCCCACCCAAACAGTGATGGTAAGGGGGGACACCGAGTCCTGCCAGTGGTGGTCTCTGATCATCTCTCTCCCAAATAGTGGGTGAACGTGTATTTAAAGCCTGCTGGTGGGAAAGATGGTGAACTGTCCCGCCTGGGTAAGCTAAATGATGGCTTGGCAAGGCCATAAGTAGACAGGTCTTGGTCTACTTATCCCAGAGTGGATGACAATTGAGATTTAATAGCTCCTTGTAGCTTAGTGTTGTGGGGGTTTCTACTCTTGCTTGGAACCAGGGGAGGAAAGAAGGTTCCTTTAGCCTGTGGATTTAGACAACTGTAGCATGTGGGTTTCCCCACAACTGCAGTAAAAGTCAAGATCACAGTAAAAGTGTAAATGGTATAGCCTGGCTTCTCCCCTCATTTCTGCCATTCTTTCCCTCTAATAGGGGATGTCCCTGCTGTGGCTGCTACCAAGGCCTCTGATGCTACATATGTGCCAAAAAGCCAACAAGAGCCCCTCCAAAGTCATGGAAAACCACCTCCTGCCATAGCCAAAGCTGTCACTTCTTGCCCCTACTCAGGCCCAAGTCCTTGGTCAGTATCACTGAGCCTCCACTGTGAGCCTAAACCATCTGGTATTGTCCGTGCTTCTGTGTAAAGCGTTCTGGAGTCCTCAGTGCATCGGATCAGACTGGGATCTCTGCCAGTTGAAGGTGTCTTCTCCCTGTGCCAGGACCCCCACTCACCCTGAGCTTGGGGAAGGCTCTTCTAGGTTTTGCCCACACCCCTTCCCCAGGGCTCAGAGTGGGACAAGGTCATGTGGGCAAGTAGGACGACAAAAGGGGTGGGGACCCTGCTGTGCCCCAGACAGCCCACTAGCTGTCATCGCCCTTGTTCACGAAACTCATTCCCTTGGGTTTGCTCTGTCCCAGTAGACCCTTTGTTCTGTCACATAAATAGGCTCCTTGCAGCCTGCACTATAAATGGCCACTCAAGCCCAGACTTGCCTGAAACTCCTGGTAAACACAGGCTGTGTCAGGCCAGACCCTCCACTCCCAGCCTACGGAGAAATTGGATGGTGCTTAATGGAGTTCTCCCCAGGACCTTGAAAGCTTGCAAAGTTCATTCTCTGTGCCTGGCATTTAGCAAGGGTTCAAAATGCTCTTGACTGACTGACTGACTGACTGACTGACTGAATGAATGAATGAATGAATGAATGAACGAATAAATGATCAACATCAGTGTGTGCACTCACACACACGATGCAGCTGGGAGCACCACAGTTTGTTCCCGGGCCAGTTCCGTTTAGCTAACGTAAAATAAAAGGCCTTTCAAAATGAGAGACAACAGGCATTTATTGAGATCAATAAGTACAGCTATTCGGGAATCATTAATTCAGGCAGAAGCCCACATAGTGTTCCGATTAGGAGACAAAGACAACGGATATTTCTAAGAAAGGGAAGGGGAGCAGTTACATCACTAAAAGGAAGGCAATTCTATTGGTACAGATAACATAACATCGTGATGTTAATTCTAAGCAATGTTTTTAATTTTCAGTGTAGTAGTCATCAGTCCATTAGTCATAATAACTGCTCTCGTGTTATTTTTGCAAACAGTTCTTTTGCACGGCACAAGGCTGTTCGGGTCCAGCCCAAAGGTTATTTTGTCCCGTTTTAACATTCCAAAGATTTGAGGCGTAAGAGGCGCAGGCAGTTCCTCTGGCATGGCAGGTCCGGATTCATTTTAAAGTGGCTCCATTTATACTATTGTTTACAGTTTCTTTTATCATTCACGTCACCCAACATTTTGCTCAAAACTCAGTGCCATAGGAAAATAACACACATTGGAAACCTTCTCAACCAGAAAACAAGTGCGGAAATGTGTTGAATTACCGCTAGGTTATTTCATTTATTTCATTTCCCAAATAAAGAAGTGTCCACATAAAGCCTCAGTCTAAAGCCATCAGGCCGCCTCCCTTACCACTCGTCTTTGTAGCTATTTTTCTCCGCCTCCTGGGCATGCTGAACAAACCCACAATCCCTTACTCAAAACCGTTGAGGCCCAATGTGTTTCAGATTTCAGAAATTTGCAGATTTTAGGAAGGTAATAAGTGCAAACATCATATTTTATGTAATAGCTGCGGGGTCTAGGACATTATCTCATAATTAAACTCATTTCTGTAGCTAAAGGTATGAACAGTCACCCTAAGTGTAATGAGTTAAGATCCTAATTTGCCTCACATTATTTTAGGTCAGATTTTGCCACCAAATGAAAAAGACAAAGAAACCTCTCAGTTCTGAGACATTGGAATTGTAGCTAATGGGTTATGGGGCCAGTATTCCTAATTTTCTGACTCACCTCATAAAAATTCATTATTACACCTTGTTTCTTCCGTCTGCTTATGTCTTCCTTTCTTTGTTCATGCTCTTGGTCTGATATTGGAGGCTTTTTCTGGTCCTTCCCTAATCTTGTTATTCTTAAATACCTCAGGTATAACTGTCAGACTAGTTTTTACTTTCCAGTCCTGTAGCTGCTGCCCGCTTTGTGCACAGAGAACATTCGGGCATAGAGGGAAGTGGTCTGTCTGTCTAGACTTGGGTTTCAGGCTTCTGAAAACAGGTTTGTGTCTTAAACAGCTTTGCAGACTCCATGGCCTGGGCCACTTACAAAAAAATATAGGGCGTCCCGTGCCTGAAGAGCTAACCCTAAAAAGAACATTCCAGGTACTGAGCAACTCTCTCACCCCTCATTCATTGGTTAATCGGGCATGATTATCAAATGGTTCCTAAGCAACCGATCTCACAGGACTCCACGAGAACCCCTTTCTGGTTGCCAGCGACTTTCTGAAGCAGCCTGGAGCTATACACAACTGTTCATGGCAGGATATAAAATCTTCAAAACACAGTCCAGCAAAATGTAAGCAGATGTTTCAAACAGGAATCTGAAGTTTTACCCACCGGCAAATGCTGGTTTGACATCTCTCGGGTGGCCTCGGTGGTAGGCCATGGCTCCAGGTTTCATGCAATTCACTCAAGAATTACCAAACTTATTTGTGCAAACAAGCAAGCAGCATTATTCACAATGACTAAAGGGTGGGAGTCACCCAAGTGCCAACTGACATATGAAGGGATAAACAAAATGGTATATATGTACAATGGACTATTACTCGGCCTTAGAAAAGGAAGTTCTGACACATGCCTCAACATGGATGAACTTGGAGAATGTTTTGCTAAGTGCAATAAACCAGTCATATAAAGACAAATACTATATGATTTCACTTATATGAGACACCCAGAGTAGTCAAATTCATAGAGATAGAAACTAGAATGGTGGGTGCCAGGGCCTGGGGGAAGAGGGTGGAGAGTTAGTATTTAATGGGTGTGGGGCTTCTGCTGGGGAGTACGAGGGGTTTTGAGGATGGGCCATGGAGATGGTCACAGCAGTGTGAATGTGTGTAATACCACTGAACTGTACACGTAATTGTTTAAATGGTACATTTATATTATATATATATTTTACCACAATTAGAAAAAAGAATTGCTAATGCAAACACAGATAACTCTTCTTTTACAGAAATATTTTCTGCTTCAAGGGCTAACATGAGCCTAAAGTGATCAAACGAGGTGTTGACACATTCGGAAAACTACAAAGCAAGAGAGAAAAATGGAGCCGATTATCTCCGGAAGAAAATCTTCCATTTGGTCTTGTACAATTTGTTTTTGAGTGAACATTTTGAATTTACAGCAGTAATGACCTTGAAAAAGGGGAACCAAATGACTCTCAGCTTCAAGAAAACTAGGCCACAGTATCATTTATAGAAGCAGGTGCAACTGGTTTTATTTGGAATTTCTGTCAACTCTTTTTATGATAAATAACAGCAGATACCATGTCAAGTGAACCAGGGAACTCTGCTCACGGCTGCGAGCAAATTGCTCAGTTCCATGGAGATCAAATTGACCTCAGATGCCTCCAAGCCCTGACCTCCTGGCCCCGTGGGTCCAGCTGACTCCGCCTCTGTGTCCACTCTGTGGTCAGGCTGAGCAGCAACATGTCACAGTGCGCACGGCTATTCTCCATACGGCTTGCCACTGAGTCCTCACCTCTACAGCGCTGGCTCTCAACCTTGGCCACGCATAGAATCACCTGGGAGGTTTAAAATCCCAGTGCCCAGCCATACAGCCAGAATCAGAGCAAAATCAGAATCTGTGGGGCTGGGACCCATGGTTGAGACCCCTGTTTTAAAGTAACTCTATAATTCGTTATATGATATTTGTAAGAGTAATAAAAACTATGTATGTTTTCTCCTTAAAAATATATCCTCTATTTTCTGTCTTCCCTTGTACTCCTTCCCTTAAAATTCCTGCCACTGATCCTGCGAGAATTTCATATTCCCACTCCCATCCTACCTCAGTTCTCAAAATAAATGGTTGAATTATAATCTAATAATTGGCTTCTGGTGAGCAAGTGTTTATTAAGCACCTACTATTCTAGACACTGGGGATGTGCGGGTGAACCAGACTGCCGACCCCTTCTGGAAGTTCACCTTCTAGAGGAGGAAGGCAGGTCCCCTTTGGAGTCAAACACATCCTTCCAGCTGGAAGGACCACTGACCCAGGACAGAGCTGAGTCCACCTCTAGGGGAGCTGCCTTGCCCAGGGACAGCCACAGCCAGTGACTGGTCCATGAGGAGTGGAGGGCAAAGGCCTGGTCTTCTTGCCTTGATTTGGGGGGACCCAAAGCCATCCCAGAGCATCCCATGGGATTGGCAAAGGCCTCTGTTGCCATAAAACCTCAGCCTCTCTGCCTCTGCCAGCCCTGCTTTCCTTGTGGCCACCTGTGAAGATGTGGATCCCAATGAACTTCCTGCACACAACCCCCATTTTATTTTTCCAGGGAACTTGCCCCAAGTCTGTGCTGAATAAGAGGATGGCAGTGATATGAACATGGCGAGGTGGAGAGGTTGAAAGTGTATGTTGGAGGCAGCTGCTGATGGATTAAATGTGAGATGTGAGGCTAAGCAAGGAATTGGGGATGTCTTCCAAATTTAGGGCTTAGGACACTTGGTGGGTGGTACTGATGCTATCTTCTGAGATTCTATGGAGAGAAACACTGGCCACAGAAATCTTAATGTGGTCCAAAAGTAAGGGCTTCCAACTCCAGTTGGTATATTATCAAATACTCCCCTAAGAATAGCTATTATTTTTGTGTGTGTTCTAAGCTGCTCATCTACATTGGCTACTTGAACTTGTTTAATTTTCACAGCAGCCCTGCAGGGCAGAGGTTATTCTCCTGTCCCTGAAATCCCACAGGCTCCCCATTCTCTTCCCCAGCCCTGCTCCGTAGGCTGCACCGGCCTCTCCCTTCTTTGCATGACCAACACCCTGTGACCTCAGGCCCTTTGTACATGCTGTCCTCCATTGGGAATGCTCTTCCCTACCACCACTGCCACCTTCTCCACTCTTCTAGCTGTACCTTCTTTAGATATCATCTCAAAAATCACTTCCTCAAAGTGGTTTCTGTTGTCCTCCCAGGTTAGGTCCTCCTGCTCTGACAGTACCCTAAAGCATTCCTTTATTGATTAACTCCATAGTATTACTTTATTGAATCACCATGTTATTAAACATTTCCTTTTTGATTAACCTTATAATAATACTTCTTTGATGATTCACTGCAGTTATACCTAAATGACCATTTATGTGATGAGCCTCTTCGCTGGTAGATTTTAAGCTCCATGAGAGCAGGCTCCGCCTTGCTCTGCTCTTGCTCCTTGCACAGTGCCTGGCACATAGGAGGCTCTCAAGAAATATGTGTCGAATGGACGATGGGCACATTGAGGCTTAATGAGGTTATAGAATTTCCCATGATTAGCAGTTAGTTTGCTGCAGAGCTGGGATGTGAACCCAGGTCTATTTGACTCCAAAAGTCAAAACACATCATAATTGACTGGCCGAAGTTGGGTGTGCTTCCCCATCAGACTGGTCAATGTCTGGACTAAGCTAAGCCAATATGCACCAGAGCTCAAGAACACTTCCCCAGATTGGATTAAAACAGGGGTTCCTGTCATACTCAGCTCTTCACTGTGATGCTTCCCAGAACAGCAGGGAAATAATAATTTTCCATCCACCCAGGCAATTCTAAACCAGATTCAATTGACATGTGTGCTCAACATGATGCTAAAAATCAGGGTAGGGAACAGGAAGGGGGGTCGGAAGCTATGAAAATGTATAATCAACTAGAATCCTCAGAGACTGAGGTGGGGTTATTCTAATTGATGACGTCTTTTCTAAATGATGATGCAGTCACTAGAAAACCCCTTTATTTTAACTGTCACAGTAAATCTTTCTAAAATGGGTTAGTCTCACCCTGGTGGGTGTGGCTCAGTGGTTAGAGTGTCAGCCCACGCATGGAAGGGTTATGGGTTCAATTTCCAGTCAAGGGCACGTACCTGGGTTGCAGGTTCGATCCCCTGCCCCTGTTCAGGGCGCATGTGGGAGGCCACCAATCAATGTGTCTCTCTCACATCGATCTCTCTCTCTCTCTCTCTCTCTGTTTTTCCCCCTCCCTCCCTCCCTCCCCCCTCTCTCCCTGCCTCCCTTCCTTCCACTCTCTCTAAAAATCAATGGAAAATGGTGGGGATTAAAAAATAAAAACAAAAACTCCTCCCACAGGATTTACATCAAGGGAAACAAGAGCTCGAGAGCTCTGTCCTCAGTGATACACGATCAGGCCAAAGACGTGGGCAGTGAGAACAGGGAGTGAGGAACTGAGTTCTTTCCTCAGCCTTGTCACCTCATCTGTGACTTGAAGGGGTTGAAGTGGTGATCTCATTGGTTCCTTCCCATTGTAAATTTCTATGTTTACGACACCCTGAGGTTTGCAAATCCCTGAGGCTGGTGTTGTTAAAGAGTCTGGAACCTCATGGGCATCGATGGAGGCAGATGGGAATGTTCTGCTTGTCCAGTGGGACACTGGACCCCTTTAATCCCACCCCCGTCAGTGAACCCTCCTTTTAGCATGGGGTGGGTGGCTCAGGCACTGGGCTGAACTACAGAAAGACAGCATGGACCTTGCCTTTGAAACCTCAAGCACCTGCATGATACAACAACCTGCTAACTTGTTTTCCTTGTATCCTGGGGACCTAAACGAGCTTCCGTGGGCTGAGGTTGGAAAACCCAGGCCCACAGCCTGATCATACCACAAGAGGCAGCACAGACACAGTGATTCGCCTGTCGGCCACACAGTGCTCTTCCAACCTGGAAAGATGTGGCTCCCTTTGTGGATCAGCAAATTAAGACTCAAAGAAGAAGATGAGACCTAGCTTTGTCTCAAGTTAGGGACAAAGCTGGAACCTGAATCAGGGCCTCTGGGTTGCCAGTCAAATTCTCTAGTGCTCATCACTTGTGCCTGAGTGAAGGAGACTCTCAGCACTGGTAACAGCATCTTACTACTATGTATTTTGTGAGCATCTACTGTGTGCCATGCCCTGCTCCAAGTGCTTCACATGCATTAATTAATTTACTCTCAAAACACAAGCCCTATGAAACTGGAACCATTTTAATCCCTGTTCCCAGCTCAGTGAACTAAGGGTGGCAAATGGGGTGTTTTTACTTCCTCCAGGCCCACGGTTACTTTCAAAGTCCAAATTAAGGAGAGTGGAGCTGAATGTCTTATTGAACAAAACCAAGATGGCCTTAGCCCAGACTCCTCTGAGTCGTGAATAAATACATTAGAGAAGAAAATGAATTCAATTGAGCTAATTCAAATTTCATGCCACTTAATTTTAATAGGAAGAATATTAGCCCATAAATAACACTTTTAAATAGTTGGAATGTGAATATGTGCAATTCGATGTTGAACTGAAGATATTATTTCAACATCATTTAATCTGATTCATCTCAGGGGAAGTGAAGGAGGCATTTTAGGGGCCATAAAATAGTTGATTGAAATTCTAATAAATCTGGGAAGGAATGAATGAAGCATCATCACAGCCGATGACCAGAACTAAGCATCTCTGAAGCGTCTGGGGGCTCAGCCCAAGGCAGGTAGGTGCCCCTTCTCTTTTCTCTCATTAATGTCCCTGAGAGCCAGGCACAGCACAGGTTACTACACTGTCGCTGCTGCTCCTCCCTTTCTCCCTCACCACACTGTGAGCCTGTGAGTGCAGGAGTCATGTCCTTTTGGACATGTAGCCTCTAGCCCAGTGCCTTTGGATGAATTGTAACTGCCGAGGCACCACCTCCAAGTGCAGCAGACCCCGAACTCTGGCCTCACATCCATCCCTCCACCTATGATTCCAGGAGCCTGCAGGTCCACCGGGACCAGAACCTGCTCACCCAGCAACCAGCATAAAATAAACCAACCACATGTGCTTCTGACTTTCATCAACCTTACAGCAGCATTCTAGGAAGTGTTCAAGAACATTCCAAGTGAGCTAAGAAAGGGTTCCCTGGCAAAGAAACGTTGTGGAACCCTGGGTTAAATTCGGTGAAATGATTCTTCATGGAGGAGTTCTTGGAGCCTTTGATATGCTGCTTAGTGCTGTAGTTCTCCCAGAAGGACATGCAGCATTCAGCTTTCTGTCTTAGTTTGGGTTCCCCTAGAACCCTTTGACCCCAAGTGGGCAACACAACCAGAGCAATGTACTCATCACCTGGGCTGAGGGGGCTTCCTCAAGCTGAAAAGATTATGCCAATTTGTTAGTCCACTTAACTGTGACCCAGACGGGAGCCAGGGAGCTGGACATTCAAACACCAATTCCATGAGTCATTGGCAGACAGCTGCTCCAAGGGCATACATGTTCTGAGACAAAGATTTGGCATAAGTAATTTATTTTGGATCTGATCCCAGGAAACATTGGTAGGGGTGGAGAAGTGAGAAAGGAAAGAGAAAGCAGGCAATAAGCTGTTTTGTGTTTTTTTTAAAGCAAGTTACCTGTTCTGGACTGGATGTGTGCATCCCCTCAAAATTCATGTTTTGAAGCACTAGCCCCTAGTGTGGTTGTAGGTGGAGATGGGGCCTTTACAGAAGTAATTAAGGTTAAACGAAGTCATAAGGGTGGGGCCCTGATCTGATAGGATCAGTGTCCTTGTGAGAAGAGACACCAGAGACTTATGAGAAATTAGTGAGAAGGCAGCCATTTGCAAGCCAAAAAAAAAATCCTCACCAGAAACTGAGCTCTGCCAGAACGTTGATCTCAGACTTTGAGCTTCCAGACTGTGAGGAAATAAATTTCTGTTGTTTCAGCCTCCTGGTCCATGGCATTTTGTTATGGAAGCCTGAGCTGACTAATACATTCCCACTGTGAGTAATGAGCTCCAGTCTGCTAAGAGTCAGAGATAAACATACACAAGGGATTTGGTTAACCTCGAGAAAACAAACTTGAGAGCTTGAGTTGGAATTCTCCAAACAATAAGATATAAAGCAAACTTTATCGCACCAGAGTGCTTGGCAAACCTGGAACTGAGTGGGCAGCACAGCTAGAGCAATGTACACATCATCTGGGCTGCGGGGCTTCCTCAGTCTGCAAAGATTATGCCAACTTGTTGATCCACTTAACTGTGACCCAGAGAGGAGAGAGGGTGCTGGGGTATTAATACACCAATTCCCACGAGTGATCCGCGGACAGCTGCTCCAGGAGCATATATTTTCTGGCACGTCCAACAGGCAGTGCAGTTGGCAAATCAAGCTCTAGATTAGAGAAAGCTCTCAGGCAAGAGATTAGGTGCTGGTTGCTGGAAGTTGCCTGGTGTGCCCTGAGGGGCAAGGGGCATGCCCCAAGCATCAACAGCACCGAGTACACCTTTCCAGCATGTATTAGCATCTTGTAGTTTGGAAAACTCTGCTCTAGTCCAATTCCAGAAAAGCTTTACTTCCTGTTGGAATTCTGTCCCCCTGCTCACACTTGGCTATACTCATCTGCAAGGGCTGCCATTTCAAAGGACTGCAGACTGGGTGGCTGAAACAACAGAAACATATTTTCTCACAGTTCTGAGGCTGTAAGTCCAAGATTAAGGTGTCAGCAGGGTTGGTTCCTTCTTAAGCCTCTCTCCTTGGCTGGCAGGTGGCCATCTCCCTGTTTGCCTTTGGTCTTCCTTCGTTCTGTAGGTGTCTGTGTCCTAATCTCCTTTATTCTAAGGACACCAGTCAGATTGGATTAAGGCCCCACCCTAATGACTTCATTTTAACTCAGTCACCTCGCTGAAGGCCCCATTTCCAATACAGTCACATTCTGAGGTGCTAGGGGTTAGGGCTTCAGTACCTGAATTTTGGAGGGACAACATGATTCAGCCAAGAACAACATCTGTAATTCTGCTGACATCAAAGCAGGCTCTGGGAAAGAACAAAGAGTTCTGAAGTGAACAAGACTTGTCTCAACCCTGATCCCACAGGTTAGCATCTCGGAAAGAGCGAGGTGCTCTGAGGGAGCTCTTCAGTCACAGTGGAAAACATTGCCCAGGGATTCTGCTGGCCACTGGACACTGAATGCCCCAGGCTCTCTGGGAGGATCAGCCCTGCATGCTGCAGGCAGTCTCAAGTCGCCAACCTTGCAACATCTAATTCTCCTCACTTCCCATTATCCATTCATCAGAAATAAGGCCCTCCTGTGCACCAGGCAGTGTGCTAGACCCCACAGATACAGCAGTGGAGCAAACAGAGCTAGTATTGAGGGGAGGAGACAGATAAACAGCAAGTAGAGAAATAAAATACCTAGCATGCCTGTGATGCTAAGTGCAAAGGCAAGACAAAGCAGGAAAAGCACTAGTGAATGTTTGGGGCATACAGTGTAGACAGGCTGGTTGAGGCCTCGCTGAAAATTCAGCACTTGAGGAAAGACCCTGGGGAGGCAGGGCAGTCGGGGGTGGGGGGGCATCTGAGAGCACCCGGGGGAACAGCCTGGGGCTGCAGAGTGGCAGGAGGGCTGGATGGTTAGGGACAGCAGGAAGCCCTTGGCTTTACTCTGGGTGAGATGAGACTCCACTGAGGGCTTTGGTGAGGAGGAACAGGATCTCACTGAGGTGCACTAAGAACAGCTGAAGGGAAGCGAGAGCAGGCATTGGAAACCAGCTAGGAAGCTCCTGAGATAATCCAGGCGAAGGGTGACGGTCATCTGAATCAAGGTAGCGGCCGTGGAGGAGGTGAGAGGGGGTATTCTTTTTCCTTTTTAAGATTATTTACTTAATCATTGATTCCTTGAATTTATCTCCTACAATGTTCCTCTATTTTTTTTAAAAATAGACTTTGTTTTTCAGAGCAGTTTTAGGTTCACAGCAAAACTGAGCAGTAAGTACAGAGCGTCCCCATATACTTCCTGCCCCCACACTTGCACAGCCTCCCCCATTATCAGCACCCCCCCACCAGAGTGGCACATTCCTTACAATCTAGGAACCTACAGTGACACATCATCACCGTCATCACCCAAAGCTCCTAGTTTACACTGAGATTCATTCTTGGAGTTGTACATTCTGTGAGTTTGCACATGTATCCACCATTGAGCATCATATGGAACCCGTGGTTTCAATGCCCTAAAAGCCCTCTGTGCTTTGCTGATTTACCCCTCCCACACCCAACCCTAGCAACACTGATTTTTCTATTGTCTCCACACTTGGGCCTTGTCCTGAATGCCAGCCATGGTTGGAAGTAGATTTTTCACACTGGCTTCTTTTACTTAGTAATATGCATTGGCATTTTCTCTGTGTCTCTTCATGACTTGCAAGCTTATTTCTTTTTAGCTCTGAAAAATATTCTGTAGTCTGGATGTACCACAGTTTATTTATCCCCTCTGTTACTGAAGGGCATCTTGCTTGCTTCCAAGTTTTGTCCATCAGGGATTCTGCATGTATTTTGACAGTAGAGTAAACAGAATTTCCTGCCAAGTTAGGTGTTTTGTGAGCAATGACTCCACTGAGGAGGCCAAGATATTTGGCCAGTGCGATGGAAATAACAGGATTCCATGGATCCTGCTCACAGGGAGTCAAGAAGATGATACACTAACAATGGCCACAACAATAATTGTAAGTACTATTTACAGACCCTTAGCTTTCTTTGCACCAGGCTAAGATAGGTGTGCTGTATGCTTTATCCTGTGTCACATACACACCAGGCCTACAAGGTAGATGCTGTTAATATTCTCATTTTACAAATAAAGGACACAGGTTAGGTGTTGACTTGCTCAAGGTCACGCAGGTCTGCTCATACCTGGTTCTGGGACAGTAAATATTTAGCTGGGAGTTGGCATTTTGACAAGAACATATCAGCCTGGTTAATATAAATCTCCCTAAACCAGAGTAAATTTGCAGAGAAATTAACGTGAGGCTTTGTGGGAGGCAGCCGGCTGGCCATTTCTCCTGACGATTGCACCCACCGAGCTGCCGGCAGTGGAGTGCTCCCTAACTCCTCTGCAGTGAAGAGCTGTGGCACAGCGCCCGGCATGCAGTGGGTGCCCCACAAACTCAGTTCTCAGATCGGAGAGGCGAGGGATGCTCCTGATGCCTAAAGGAAAACTGAGATTAGTCTGAAACTTTACCTACACATTTTCCCTATTGATTTGACAAGAGGTATTAAATCTCTGCTCCAACTTCTTTGAGTGGATGCAAAATCACCACATCCCTCAATGGCCTCAAGAGCCACCCCTGACCGATCTGGGCTGTGACAGTTCTACCCTCCGGAAAATAGTTGTTCTCAGAAAAGCCAGAACCGTGTAGTGAGTTTTCATAAAACCAGATGTATTTCATTTACATGAAATACTCCTTTTGTTTGAGATATGTCTTTGTGTGCATGCTAATAATGTTCTTTTTACTGTGAAATAATAATGAAAGTACTTAGGAGTCTGCTTGCTTAAGTGAACTTAGTTAGCAAAGTAAAAGTTTAGAAACCCCATGTCAGTTTCTCCCTTTTGTTGTTGCTGCTGCTGGTTGGTGAACTTCACCAACCCCAAAAAATCCAAAGTTCTAGGTACCACTGATCAAATGTAACTGATGCAAACTCAGTTGACTGTCAAGCAATCAGATGTGAGCCTCAAATGCAGAAAAATCAAGAATCAGGACAGGTCAGCTTTATTACCCAGCAAAGCACATGCTAATCATCTGCCCACAGATTACCCTGGGCGAGGTCGGCACCGGGCACAGACAAAAGAGAGAACTAATCATTCTCCATTGTCAGCCAGACACTGCCAGAGCTCCTGCAGTCACACATGTCACCCTGGGCACTGCCGTGCAGAACTTGGGGAAGAAATTCGCATCCGCAGCCTCTCTGCTGCTGAAGGAGTGGAATGGAGGGAAGTGCGGGTGTCCTGCACGAGCCAAGGGCAGGGCGTCGAGCCAGCACCCGACCCTGGTTATCCCTTCCTACCTCCTCTCCCTTCTCCTGTGTCACTCACCAGCATCCCAAGTCAGGATTTCAAGAGCCGCAAGGTGGGGAACACGCCAAATAATCACATTTTAGTTAAAACTGATTGGTTGCAGTTGGCTGCCTAAGCCTCCTGATACAGTAAACCGAAGATCTGGAGGCAAAAGTAGCACATGAGCAAAGTTCTCTGCTTTCCTACTTCTCACCACTCTGGGACTATCCTCCTGCTTCCTCTTTTAAAGAGGACTCATCCATGGGAGGGCACCAGAGTTTTAAAACCTCATACAAAGAAAAGGCCGTGTCTGTGCTCATAGTGCACTTTTCCTCCGAACCACAGGGAAGCCCGTTGGGTACAATTAAATGTAGGTCATAGGAAAAGAGAGGGGTCACATGCACAGGCTTCCCGGTACATCGAGTGGTAGATCCCCCGGGAATGCTGCTCTGCAAAAAGAAGCACTTTGCCAAGCTGGCCCGCAAAGACGGTTAGCTCTTCATCTCAGATCCAAAGCGTTAGATTGTGCAAACAGTGCTCGCTCCTTAGTGATTCACAGAATCAGTACCAAGCCTGATCACTCTGCGTCTCTTCTGGGCTCTTGTGCAAACATAGCAAGAGTGTCAAGGCCCCAGAAGATAATTTTCCAGGATTTCTGACCAATGGTGCGTGGCAACCTTGAGCTGGCAGCACGCTGCTGTTCACAGCTACCCTGCCCACATTAGGGTTGGTGGCCCTCATTCCAAGACTGGACAGCAACAGCCTCCCTTCTGTTTACAGCTTGAATGAAACCTCAGGTGAACCTTTTCACACCCAAACAATAGTGGGCCATGTCTCCACTGGCTTTACTGCTAAACATTAGGTGCCCTTACAGAGACCTCTAGTCACTTGGGAGTCCCCACACAGGTGTCTCAAGCTCAGCCTCCCCCATCACCACACGTCCATTCCTTCCTCCCCTGCTCCCATTTAGCTCAGGTGGCAATGCCGGCCCTGCACCTGGTGGGGCCCTGGCACAGACGCAGGGGCCCATCTCCTGCTCTGCTCCCAGGCCTCTGATGTTCAGGTGAGAGAAGTTCTCGAGATTCCACCAAGAGGCATCCCCTCACCCTGAGACAAGTGTCTGTGCCCATGTTACTAAGTGAAGGAAGCCAGTCTGAAAAGGCTCATTACTGTCAGATTCCAACTATACGACATTCTGGAAAAAGCAAACTATAGAGACAGTGAAAAGATCAGTGGTCAACAGAGTTTAGTGGGGAGGGAGGGAGGAATAGGTGAAGCACAGGGCATTTTTGGGGGAAGTGAAAATACTCTGCATGATACTGTAATGGTGAAGAAATGACATAAATTTGCCAAAACCCATAGCAAGTATAATATTGAGTTGGAAACTAGGAATTTTAGTTAATAATAGTGTATCAATTTTTTAAAATCCACTTTATTCTCAAAGAAGTAAAAAGGGAGCTGTGTTCCTTCTAGAGGCTCCAGAGAGAATCCGTTTCCTTGCCCTTTCCAGCCTCTAGAGGCACCTACATCCTTTGGCTCCTGGCTCCCTTCCTCTGTCTTCTAGGCCAACAGTGTAGCATCTTCAAATCTCCTTGCCTTTCTCCCTCTGCTTCTGTTTTCACATCTCCTACTCATTGTAATTATTTTGCCTCTCTCTCAGTGACTATATTTAGGGCTCACCTGGGTAATCTATAATAATCTCCCCATCGGGAGATTCTTAACTCAAACACTTCTGCAAAGTCCCCTTTGCCACGTAAGAAACAGTCACAGGTTCCAGGGATTAGGATGTGGACATCTTTGGGGCCATTATTCAGCCAACCACAAGGACTGAGAGGCAGCAGGAGGAGATGGAGGAGAGGCCAGTGCAGGGCACGGAAGGAGAGGAGGAAGAGGCGGTGAGTACCTACTGTGGCTAGCACTATCCCTGGGTAGCATCATAAGGCACAGAGACCAGGCTAGCCAGCAGCTCACATCCACAGAAAAAGAAAAACTATTGCTCTGTGCAACAATGAGAATAAAATGTTTCTGAAAGTAATTTGTCAACTTAGTCTGCCAAACATCATCCCAAATAAATGCATTAAAAGTGTATATTAACAGAAGTTTTCAGTGACTATCTCTGGAAATGAGAATACAGGTAATTTTACCGTTTAATTTTAGTTGCAGGCTCCAACATTTTTGTAATGAATATGTATTACTTTTTAGTTCAGAAAAACGCATCTAAAATTTAATACAATTTTTAAAACACAAAAATATATAGAGAAACGAGGCAACGACAACGGAGCTCTCCTTTCTCACACAATATCTCATACTAAACATTTTCAGTGATGTTTCCTTTCTTTCTTTATGTCTTTGATTTTTTTCATGAAATATGTTCCTCTTCTATTCAAAGTTTAGAGGACTTATACAGAGGGAAAGGACAGATGTGTTATAATTTTTTTGTAGGCCCCTCACTGTCCTGAAATACCAGCCAGATTTGTTTAAATGCAGGATTAGACATGAGAGTGTACTTTGATGGAGAAATTCTTCATCCTATTGGCCATGCCTAATAGAAACATGTACATATGAGCATCACATGACATGTACAAGGATGTTTATAGTGGTTTATTTGCAATAGTCAAAACCAGAGAACAGCCCCATGTTGATGAAGAGAGAATGGATTTAAAAACTGTGGCATATTCTACAAATAGGATACCGCACAGGCGAAACTACTGCTCTATGTAACACACAGGTAAACCTCACAGACATCACGGAGAGTGAGAGAAGCCAGGCGCAATAGTTCATGTGGTGCAGGATTCCATTTATGTAAAGTTCAAAACCAGTAAACCTAATCTATGGTGTTCGAACGAGGGTAGTGGCTTCCTTCTCCCATGGGGATAATAACGGGGACGGGACAAGAGGAAGGCGTTGGGGTGCCAGTAACTTTCTATTTCTCAAGGTGGTTACATTCACTTGGCATCTCTTCATCACACTGTACACTTCTGAAATGGGAATTTTCTGCGATAAAATTTACTGTAAGGTAAAGAATTAATAAAACTTAAACTTTAATTTAGAGTCATGCTTTATTCTCAAGTATGGCCTAGCCCCTTGGCTGGAGAGAAGAACATATGGTCAGTCTGATCCAGATCAGTGCACCAACGAAACACATAGAGAAAGTGACTAGCACTCATCAGCACAGGCAGGAAGGCAGCAGCCCGGTAACACTTCCACGCCATGGGCGCTGCGCAGTGCTGGCTCCGGTTCTGACCTGCTCCAACTAGTAACCTGGGACAGCGTTCAGTTACCAAGAAGGGCGAGTAGACACAGGTACAGGGTGAAGTTGTCTACGATGAAGAAGTTGCATAGATTAAGAAGGGCACAGATCTTTTCCCCCCACAAAACAGTAATTGTTGGCAGAGGCTGTAAAAATGCCAGATCATTCTAGAAGGTTTACAATTTCTTGCTAAAGTTATAAGAAAAGGTGACAAAAAAGATAAGTGATGAAAAGACAATAGATGTCACATACTGAGCGCATCTGCTCCAGTGTTCTGTAATGGTGGCAAATAAATTGAGAAGCAGCCTTGCAGGAAGCTACTTCAGGACCCCTGCTACAGAAGGCTGTGCAACCCCTCTGTCCACCACATTCCAAGCTATAGAGGACACCCAGGCTCTGTCCGCCCCATGTCCCACCTCACTTTTTCCCTCTAGGGAAACACCCATTTGGTGACCTTTAGATGGAAACAGCATTTCAGGACTATACACAATTCAGGCCTGGCCACTGATTCATCCCATCCCATTAGCCACCTGATTGGTGCAGGGCTGGGCCCACACCAGGCTGCCAGTTCTTTGGGAGTTCCTCTCACGAGCTAGGAAGATGTCTCAGCATGCAAGCCAGGGGCTGCCTGGGCCACCTTGACAACTGCATGGGAGACGCTTGTCTAGGAGAGGACAGTTTGAGGCTGGCAAAGACAGGAAATAAGCCAGTGACAGGGACTGACAGGGAGTCTTGGCAAACAGGTAGACATCGGTTCCTGTAGCTTCTTCCTCTTCTCTATGAGCCACTGTATAGATCCTACGCAGCCATGCCAGACAACAGCACCCCCTTTTTTTTAAAGCTAGTTTGAATTGGATTTCTGCCCCTTGACAACAAAAGTCCTAACAAATACACAGATGAACATAGAATCAGGAGTACAGTGAAGTTGACATTCTTTCTGTTACAAGTAATCATTCAAAGGGAAGGGTAACTGAGCAGAACTGTGAATGCATAGCTAATTGCCCTGTTTCTTCCTTAAACTCTTTCCAGGTTTCACTGCAGAAACACACATACCACTGCCACCCACCTTATTACCTTTCTACTTCCCCAATCCTCGGTTCTTTGTTTTTTCTTATTTTCAAAGACATTCAACAGGGAATAAATTCCACTGCTGGAAGCTCTGTAGGTCAGGGCCTGTGTCAGTGTTAGTGACTAGAATAGTGTCTGGCTGGTGCTGTGCCTTCGCTTTCCTTAAACTGCCCTGCGGATGAGACTCCTATAATTTTGGCAGGTACTTTGAACTGTAGCATGCTGAAACTGCTATGTGTATTTTAAACAACTATTTTCATTGCTTTTTTTCTAAAAATGCTTTGATTCATCTCATAGCACTTGAGAGGAAGATGTACATCCCTTTATTACAGCATTTGCTGCCTGGTGTTATTGTGGTTTTATGTGTCTGTCACCACCAGACCATACACATGTCTATGAGTGGAGAGACTCCATTTTACTGAACTGGTTCCCTGAAGGCCCAGGTGTCTAATGACTCTCCATCAGGTACAAGCAATTCTTAAAACTCCATAGAACCTTGCTTCTCCAAGTGTGGTCCACGAACCAGCAGCATCCTGATCACTGGGAGAGAGGGTTGAAAATGCAGAATCTGGGCCCTACCCCAGAAATACTGATTTGTAATTGAGACCTGGCAGGCAGGGAGAGCTGAAGAGATCTTGCAGAGAGGCTGGAGCTGATTGATAGGAGAGGAGAAGGGAGAAGGGGACGTTAAGGGTGGGTGAGGCAGCAAGGCTGCGGTAAGCAATGACAGTGAGCACCAGGGGGAGGCAGGACAGCCAGAGGATAATGGGAAGAGTTCTAGGGTCCTGTGTTCTGCAGACCATCTGTGTTCATATAGGAGCCCTTCAGTGAGTGCGAAGAAAGGTAATTGGAAAAACCTTCACTGCTGACAGGGAAAACCAAGAAGATCATGCCCTTTCCTTCTCCCATCTTTAAACTGGGAGGCCATCTTTAAATTTAAGATCTATTAGGTGCTCTGTTTTTTGTATCCAGGGGTGACTTAGGCTCATAAGAGCAGCCTGCTATCAGGTTCTTAATCTTAGAACCTATTGATGTGTTAATATGGAAAAATAAATGAACACTGTTACTTCAGTGCCTAAATGAATTGGTTTTGGCTAGCATGGGCAGGAAGCTCCTGCAGGAACTCAGTAAATGATTTCCACTTGAAAACACAACTCAAGGAGCACTTAATAGGTGCAGTTTGATGGTACTAATGATGAGTTACATAGCCGCACGTATATTCAGTTAAGCGAATGTTCCGGGGAACAGTAGTTAATGAACCAGGTCCAGGACACACCTAAGGAAGGGGATCCCTTTGGAATGCGGATGCAATGTGGTCAAGGGCAATTCTGGAATAGCTGGCTGCACATTTTGCTGCTTTATAGATCTGCCTCCCTAACCTGTTCCCCCATCCCTGCTGTGAATCCTGAATACCACCCTAAGCAATTCTTTTGACCACGAATGTAGGTAGCCATTTAGGAAAAGGCGGAGAGAAGCGGCCTCTGGAGACTGGGACTCTCCAGGGAGACCTCAGGAATGTAAGGCTGCGCGCCCCGTGCCCCCGCCAGGTGTTTGCAATTCCCGGACCACTAGCGGGGGGTGGCGTGCGGGGCGGTGGGCAGGGAAAGGGACGGCGCGCTCCTCCGCCTCCAGGGCCTCTTGGTCCCGGAGGGCGGTGCGGGGCTCTCATTGCGTGGGGGACGCCTCTTCCTGCCTGCGCCCCCGCGCAGCCTCCACCCGTGGGGTCGCGCGCCGGCCTCCCGGGCTCGCGTGTGCGGGAGGGCGGGGTGCGGGCGCGGGGCCGGGCGCGCGCGCGTGCGGGGAGCATGTGAGCCTGGCGGGCGGGCTGGGAGAGCCGGGCGCGCGAGCCCCGCTCGCCGCTCACCTGGCGCCCGCCGCTCACCTGGCGCCGCGCGCGCCCCCGGCCCCGCGCCCCTCCCGCGCGGCCGCGGCGCCCACCTGCGACACGGTTTGCCGCGCGCTTCGGAAGTACCAGAGGAGCCCCTCGGCCTGCGCGCGCCAAGGTGACCCCCTAGATGACCCCCGCCCCCGCGGGCCGCGGGCCCGGCGCCCTGTCCGCCCCCCTCGCGCCCGCCGCACGTCCCTGCCGCCAGGGGAGCGGCGGCAGTGTCTGAGCGTCGGTCGGTCGGTCTGTCTGTCTGTCCGTCTGCCTGCCTCCACACCTCCATTGCACACACCCGCCTTTTGTGCCCTCGGGGGAAGCCCGGACCCCTCTTTGTTCTGGCTGGGGGTGTGGATGAGTGTGTGCACGCGCGCTGGGGATTTTTTAGAGGGTGGGAGCTCGATGGAAACGGACGATTTAAATGTTCCGTGGGGATGGCGGCGGGCTCGCGACTCGTGGCTGCGGCGTGCGGTGCCCCGGCGGCCGGATGTCAGACAGCTGTGGGTTCTGGCGCGGGGATGTCGGAGCGCGCAGCCCGCACTTTCACAGCGCGCCGCGCCCGCCCTGGGCCTGCCTCACTCGCCCCCGCGTTTTGAAGTCCTCTCCTGTGTTTTCCCCAGCGCCGCACGGCTTTTTTTTTTTTTTTGTAGTGAGTTTTAAATCGCAGAGACTTTGGCTATTGTCTTATTTCATAGCAGTTTATAATTCACGAAGCTTGTGGCATTTGATAGCCGTATTTGAAGAGGGGCTGGCTTTCTTTTTGTGTAGTTTTGCATGATCTTGAACTGTCCCCCTGCTGTACCTATCCATTAAAAAACTGTCTTTTCGTTGAAGAGGACAGGGGTTAAAATGAACGGAGACCCGGAGGTCAGTTTCAGCGGCTTGCTTGGGGATCACTTAGATGCCGGTGCTGCGGCGGAGAACGTCTCGGCTGCCGTCTCCTCCCAGGTTCCTGTCCTAGAGCCAGAGCCAGAGCCAGAGCTCGGGGTCAACCCCTGGGACATTGTCCTGTGTACCTCAGGAACTCTCATCTCCTGTGAAAATGCCATCGTGGTCCTTATCATCTTCCAGAACCCCAGCCTGCGAGCTCCCATGTTCCTGCTGATAGGCAGTCTGGCTCTTGCAGACCTGCTGGCTGGCATCGGGCTCATCGTCAATTTTGCTTTTGCCTACGTGCTTCAGTCAGAGGCCACCAAGCTGGTCACTATTGGACTCATTGTGGCCTCTTTCTCTGCCTCCGTCTGCAGCTTGCTGGCCATCACTGTTGACCGTTACCTCTCCCTGTACTACGCTCTGACATACCACTCCGAGAGGACAGTCACATTCACCTACGTCATGCTGGTCATGCTCTGGGGGACCTCCATCTGCCTGGGCCTGCTGCCCATCCTGGGCTGGAACTGCCTCAGAGACGAGTCCACCTGCAGCGTGGTCAGACCTCTCACCAAGAACAACACGGCCGTGCTCTCCATCTCCTTCCTCTTCATGTTTGCGCTCATGCTCCAGCTCTACATCCAGATCTGTAAGATAGTCATGCGGCACGCCCACCAGATAGCCCTGCAGCACCACTTCCTGGCCACCTCGCACTATGTCACCACCCGGAAGGGGGTCTCCACCCTGGCCATCATCCTGGGCACCTTTGCCGCTTGCTGGATGCCTTTCACCCTCTATTCCTTGATAGCCGATTACACCTATCCCTCCATCTACACCTACGCCACCCTCCTGCCCGCCACCTACAATTCCATCATCAACCCTGTCATATACGCTTTCCGAAACCAGGAGATCCAGAAAGCCCTCTGCCTCGTCTGCTGCGGCTGTGTCCCACCCAGCCTCTCCCAGAGAGCGCGGTCACCCAGCGACGTGTAGCAGCCACCCACTTACAGGGCACCCACGCCCGATGCTGCATCTACCGAGCACTCCCACTGCCTGGCCAAGGGTCGCGATGCTCTCCTCAAATTCTTCACACTGGAGTCTCTTTGGAGCCACAGAAACACTTAGCATTCCTGAAGCTTTCGTTCAGATGAGTTAAGTGAATGGAGTGAAAATAATGTTACCAGAGGTTTCACCCTTTTAAAAAAGTTGTTGAGTTCTTTGCTCAAAATTTTTTTTGTTCTGTTTGGGGGGGGGGATTTATTTGTTTTATATTTTATTTGGAGGCAGGGTTTTTGCTTTATATTTTGTTTGGAAGGTTGGTGGTGGGTTGGAAAAGAAGGGCTATGACATGGCCATGATGTTATAACTAGTAAACTGGTCCCAGAGTTTTTACCTGGACTTTAAAATAAAACTGAGCTATTGAGGAAAATGAAGTTACTTTTGCCAGACTTTTTTTTAATGTCAAGGTAGATTTTTAATGCTGCATGTATCTAACAGAATACAGTCTCTTTTGAGCCGATGAAAATATTTTCCATGCTTATATTTGGAAGAGACCTGATTTTGTTAACACGAACTCAGTAATAAGTTACCAGCCCTGAAACTATGAGCCCGTTCTTACTCATTCGTTCTTTACTGCCAGCAATTACTGCTGACAAGAATTACTCTGGTATTTCTATGTATGTTGTAACTCTTTCTGCATGGTTGCCTGTGTTAGCTGGACCACTCATTTCAATTGTTGTAAATCCAGAATCAAGTAAGTCATTTTTCAACATAGGTTTTTAATAATGTCCTTTAAAGTGAATTACAAAATTTGTTTCGCTTTACATAGGAAGTTGGATTCACTAGATTCACCCTTGTAGTTCCTTAAGCTACAGTGTTTTCAGGAAAAAGAAGGAAAAAATAACATCTCTTGAAAGTAGATGAAATATATTTCAGTATATTCGGAAAAATAAATCAATGTAAAAACTATCACACAATATGAAAAACATCACTTTTCCTATCTTTATCTAAAAATGCATTAATAGTTATTTTTGATTGAGACAAACAGAATTAAACATTGCAAACCAAGCATTTCTGGTTCATATTGTTGGTGGTGTAAAATACATTTGAAACAAGTGGTCTCCTATTTTAATGATTAATTTGTTTGTGAGTGCATAAACCCTTATCTGACTGTGACATATGATTTAAGTTCACCAGTGGCTGTTCATAAAAAGTTAAGTTTGAATTTTTTTCCTTCTTTTTACCAAAAACAACAACACTTAAATGCAATAAAAACTGTATAGCCTGTTTTCAGAGAGCAAGGATTTCATGAGGAAATTACACAGAAGAATTGCTTTTAAACATATTATAACATCATCGTGTCTGAGCATCATTTCCATTAGCGCAGACAGATGTTTTGGACACAGACACCTTCCCTCCATGGCTGTGGATTTACAGCTGTGTCTATACAACCAGTGGAAGAATTTCTGTACAGCACACCGGCTTAGCCCTTTCAGATGGTGATAAGACCAGTGTTAAGGGTCCCTGGGGAATCATTTATAATAAATTAACCTCATTGGTTTGTCCCCAGTGTCCTGCCCATGGTGGCCTCAAGGCCTTTCCGGCTGCCTGCCTGCTCACACCATCTTTCTAAAGCCCCCTCTCATGCAGCACAAGTATGAATAAACCCTCTGCTTGAACCCGTGTCTCCTCCCTTAGGCTACTTGTGGAAGTAGGAGAAAGGTTAAAATATTTCAGAAATGGGAAAGAATTTTCAGTGCATATTACCTTATGATGAATCTAATCAAGCTGATGCCTTTACAGAAATTTCTTCAACCTGTGACTGAATTGGTAGGTTGAACATGATGAATCTGTTTTTCATCACTTAAAGCCAATAGCATCTCCATGCCAGAAAGAATTAAGGTAAGCTGGTTTGGCCACAGGCTGGGAAATATTCATAAGGAGGTTTGAAAGCAATAAATGGTGTTTTTGTAGAAATGGTAAGTCTTTCTTGCCCTGGCCGAGTAGCTCAGTTGATTAGAACATAGTCCCGATACACCAAGGTTTTGGGTTCGATCCCTGGTCAGGGTATATACAGGAATCAACCAACGAATGCATAAATAAGTGGAACAACAAATTGATGTTTCTCTCTCCTCTCAAATCAACTTTTTAAGAAAAAGAAGTGCTGGGTTTTTCATAGTTAGAATTATCATGATAATAGTATGTGCTGTTTTTCACATTTTGTGTCAGGTCCCGTGCTGGGTGCTTCACCTGCTCTATTACTGTGTTCACAAAAACACACTGTTACAGGCAAGACAACTAAGGCTGAGTGAGGCTGAGAAATGTGTCTGAGGCCACAGCTCAAAGGTGGAGCCAAGATATGAACCCAGGTTTTCCAGTGTCTGTACCTGCCTCCTTTCGTGCCCCACTGCCTTGCTCCCTCACTGTGAGTGTAGAGGAAATGATTTATAACACGTTTCTGTCACTATCTTTTAGTTCTACAATTGGCTCATACAGCTTCTTGTTTTAAATTACATGCAATGTGACTCAGTGTGGTCTAATGAGGAAAGGGCCTGCCTTAGCACCCTCTTCTTGGCCAGCGTCTCTCCCCTCGGGAGCCAAGGCCAACCCCGGAGGCGTAGTGCAATGTTTTAGTGTGAAGAGGTGAGGACACTCTTAATATACAGTGATTTTCCCTCCATTTAGCATTTTAAACTTTATATCATATAATACATCAGTATGTAATGGTTTTATAAGTACTAGCTAAATGGTTGCTTTTTACCACTATTTTTAAAACATCTGATTTCGGCTAATATTTTTCATTTCAACTATAACATGCTTTTAATGTTTACTTTAAATTGTGAAGGTTTTTGGAAGTTTATGTGGTTTCCTATAAAGCTGCTTTGTTTCTGTGGGGTTATTAAGAAATGTGCACATGTCTTTATATATATGTATATGTTTAGATATGTGTGTATACATCTATATACATATATAGCGTCAATAACATTAACTTTGCAACAAGACTAAATACATCATGTAAAACAGTCGTACGTCCAACAGTCCTGAGGTAGCAGGACTTTTACTTCACGTGATTAAAGATTTTAACGGTTTTATTTCCAGTGGAAACAGTTATCCTTGGACAATTAATTCAGTTACCCTACCTGAATCCTTAGTCGATGCTAATTATCCAGGTTGTGGCTATCCAAGGTTGGTTTCCTTTTATCCCTATAACTCTGTTTCTTTGTATCAGTCACAGTTGTTTCTTCGTGGTAAAGGGGCTGTCTTCTTGGTACCTGGAGGCAGAGCCCCTCCTTCCCTGGAAGCCTGAATCAAAGAGCCAAGTTCAGGAGGGAGAATTCCTCAATTGACCTGCAAGCATGAATAGTCTTAGAGTCCCCTGGAATTTAAAGCAGGATTTAAACAAGTTTAAATGAGATGAGAAATAAAGATGTTTAGTGCCAGTAAAATATCTTGGAGATTTCTTAAACTTTTTTTGTTAAAGAAATGCTTAATCATTATTACAATAATGATTGACTTATTTCATGGTAATATATATTATATCAAATTAGGATAACTTACCTTTTCAAACTTAAAATACATATTAAATAAATGACATCAAATTTAAATTACATATGGAATAAATGATGTTATATTAAACAATACTTATGCTTCCACTTTGATTATATGCCTGGTAAAATAAGGAAACAGATTGCCTTCTTGTTCCCTTTAAAATTTTTAATGAATATTGGGTGGTTTTGATATCTAATTGGAACCTTCAAATCTGGTTAGAACTTTAGAATCAAAAGTAGTTTATGTACTTCAAAGAAGTAAAAGCATGGTTTGAATTAGCAGACAGATTTTCTGTCCTTTAACAAACAATTCAGTAAAAAATATTGGTGATTTTGACTAGGGATCCTCAAATTTTTAGTATTTAAAGGGTATACAGATCACCTAAGAATCTTATTAAAATAAAGATTCTGCTTCAATAAGTCTGGAGCATCGCTGCAGTTTGAACAAGCTCCCCGGGATGCTGACGGTGGTGGTCTTAGGCAGCGCTTTGATGAGTTATCACAAGGATAACTTCAGCATTCTAAATCTATATCATCTATCTATCTATTCATCTATCTATCTGCCTATCTACCTACCTACAAACACTTAAAAACATATAAATATATGTTTAAAAGTGTTATTATTATCAGTGGTTAATAATAACTAGTCTGCATTCAATGGATATGAACCTTGAAGTTTTCCTAGAATTTCTAGTATCTAGTAAATATCTATAAATATATTTATTCTATGCTTATGTTCTTATTTTTTAAAATCCTAACTACCATTATATTAAGGCAATTCAGAAATTTTATATATGTATGTGTGTGTGTGTGTTTCTATCTGCCTGCATGAGTATACCTAGAAACAAAGGTTTCACCTCCATTTTTTCAAGAAGGAAGATTTTCTTTGTGACACATGTGGTTTGTATTTGGAGGGGAGGGGCTGCATGTGCTTACATGAATTTATCTTGAGATAATTGAGATGAAAAATTTTGTTCTCTGTGTCCTAAAATTCAATGGATTCATCCTAAATCAACCTTTTTCTAGCCAGGTACATCAGAGAAATTTAAAAATATCTCACCTTGGTTTTGACATTTATCTGTAATCTTTTGTGATTTTTCAGCATAAAAAATACTATTAATGTTCTGGACAGTGTGGCTCAGTTGGTTGGAGCATCGTCCTATACACCAAAAGGTCCTGGGTTCAATCCCGGGTCAGGGTCTGTACGGGAGACAACTGATCAATGTTTCTCTCTCACATCAATGTTTCTCTCTCTCTCTCTTTTCCTCTCTCTCAAAAATCAATGAAAACCATATCCTCGGGTGAGGATTTAAAAAATACTATTAATATTAATAGTTACAATGGTCATTCCATCTACTGCTGCTTCTCTGCCCAAGGAGGTGAGAACATTTTTTTCTCTAGTAGAAGTTTGTCAAAGTATATAGGTGAAGTGGATTTTAAAATGTAACTTAAATACCTCCATAGTATAAAATATACAGAAGAACTTAAAGAAATTTAGGGCATTTTTAATCATAAAAAATTAAATAGTAGCATCAAGCACCAGTAAACAAGCTTTCAACTGAAAATAAGTTTGGAGCAGAAATGAAAACATTTACCAGGGCCCAGATTTCCCTGGTAGTTGACTATCTGAATATTTTTAAAGGTGAAAGAATATCTTATTGGCATTCTCTCAAAGGCTTGGGTTGCTTCTCACCAGGCAGCATACTTTGGGATTGTTGTTTGGGTTGGTGAAACCACAAACCTTTCACACTAGGAGGGAGGATGCCTGTCTTTCACAGATATCGTGGTTACTCAGCTAAAACCTAAGGGAAAGTTGGTTCTGATCCAACTATAAACTTACTTCTTCCAGGACCCTTTGGAACTATGAGCAAAGTTACTCTTGGAGACCATAGAATCTAACAATTGGATGAAAACTGAAGGAGTGAAATTTTCTATATTGAATTTAAGTCAAAATATCTTTGAAACTAAAGTTCTACACTTTCCCTCAATGCCTAGCAGTGTTTTAATATCCCCAATCTCAGTCTTTCTTATTACACTCAAATTCTGTTTATCTTGGCCCAGCCCATGGAGATACAGAGAACACTCTAGTCACAGTCAACGTTTATATGTTGCAAATATTGATTAAACGATACTGTTCTCTTTTTTCAAATAAAATTATCCCTATAACTTAAGTCATTTTTTTCTGGTTTATTTTATTTCACATCCTTCTGATGATTTTCCTTATCTGTCCCATATCATCTACCATTTCTGTGCAACAAATTGGGATACAGTAACCTGCTAAATGTAGTGCTACCCAGAGCAAAACAATTGATTACCCTCAGCCTCTGGCTGCGGTGCTTGAGCGTGGGCCCCAGCCAGCAGCAGCATCTCCTGGGAACCTGTTAAAATGCAGAGTCTCAGGCCTCACCCAGACCTACTGACTCAGAGACTCGGGGTGGGAGGCCCCACAATCCATACCGTGTAGCTCTGACTGAACCCTAACGTGGAACTAACATAATTAGTGGCACTAATATCTCAGCATAGCTGGGACCTCTCAGGCTTTCCTGCTGCCTCTGCCAGGCAGTCCTCGGGCTGTGCCCTGCTGGCTGATTTGGTTTGTGGTGCTGCCTTGCACTGAGTGCTCTAGCGCTTGTTGCTGTTTCTGAGGTTGTTTTCTCACACATTAAGCTCAATTGAACTTGTGCCCCTTCCACTGGGACCGGACCACTGTCATCCACCACAACATACATGGTGGATGACAGTGAGATGACACAGGACATGGCAGATGGCCGCTTAATTGATATAAAGACAATGCGGTGAAAGGGAAAAGTCTAATCAGGCCTCTCATCATGGAGAGATGGTGTTCCTTTTCCTGTTGGTGACCCATCTGTGAACCTTCCAGAATAGGCCACAGTGGGATCAGCCATCCAGTTATGTCTATCCACACCCACCATCTCCAGTCACGGGGTTTGTACACACATGTGCACACATGGATGCACATACACAGTCACGCTGGTCTCTCCTCTCACTGCGCATGTTGCCCCTTCGTTCTCCAAGGCCCAGACCTGAAGTCTTCAGGGAGGAAACGCAGAGAACAGGGCCTCGCTGGCGGGGGCTGAGTGTCTGCCCTTCAGGCTGGTTCCGTGGAGCCCCGAGGCCAGGCTGAGGAGCCGGTCGGACAGAAACGTGCTCCCATACTGAGCGCGTTTCCTAGGACCCAGGTTGGCTGACGCCTCACCTCACCCTTACACTAACCTCATGGTCCTGTGGTTTACAGTCTAGAAAGACGAGAAAACACAGGCAATAGTCAGATTTTCAGCAGGACTTTTGTGAATTATGGGGACGGCTTCAGATTAGAGCCAAGTTGCATATGTTGACACTTAGCAGAGAGGGGCGTCGTTTTCAAGGGAGCTCTTCATCCTTCAGCTCACTGAGCTGACCTGGTTACTTTTCTTTAGGAATGTTTGCAGCTATGAAAACATAACCTATCTTAGATATGCGAAAATGTTTCTTATTAAAGACACAGGATCCAGAGTAAGAAGCAGCAAATCCCACAATAGAGGACACAGAGGGAACCTCTGAAAAGGCTTTGGGGTGGAGGCACCTGCTCTCCCAGCCCAGCAACCAAATATTTCTCTATGTGGATGTATTTTCACTTGAGAATTTGGGATGTTTCCAAGTGAAAATCCGGGTATTTCTGAAACATCTGGATCCAGAGGTTATGACTACAGTAACTGAGAAGACTGACTGCCCAGACCCCAAACCCAGGAGCTACGGCTGAAAGCAGCCAGCCGTGCCCAGGGCACCTCACTCCCTCTGACTGTTCTCATCCCACAGGAAGTTTGTCACAGGGACAAGGGCTGCCACCCCACCAGGAATTAAACATAAACAAACCTCGGAGTGGCAAGCCGAGCTGCCCTGGGCTTTGGGGCTGTTTCAGGCTGTCTTCATTCAAAAGCCTTCCTTCAGCATAAGGTACTTGTGTGAGCCCCGAACAGCTGGCGAGTCCTGAGAGTTCCTTCCACGTGGCGTATTTCAAAGCCTATTTCACTCTACCAGCCTGCAGACAACGTGACGATCGTCTCTCCCGCTTTTCAGACTTGGTATTTCACCTAGTTACACGCCGGCCCTTAGTCCAGTAGGGCCTCCTGGGTCGAAGAGGTTTGGAAAAGAAAACCTATTGGCTTCAAGGCATCCACCCTGCAGATGTGAGTAAACAACACGGACCTCAGATGCTACTTCTTTTGGAGTAAAAAAGGTTTAAATTTGAAGAGGAAGATGTAATCCAGTAGTTACATAGTCTCCGTTAATCAAGTGCTTAGGAACACAGGCCCCGGCCATAGACTGCCTGGGATCGTGTCCCCTCACTGTCACCTCCTCCTGCCTGACTTCGGGTGCTTTGCTCACCCTCTGAATCTCCATGTCCTGGTTCCAGAAAACGAGCAAGATACAAGAACGTCCTCACAGTGCTGGGTGAGATACAGCCACGAAGCGTGTAAGATTGTGCTCGGCACACACCTACCGGGGTGTTGCTTTCATTAGAATTGTTATTACTACTGCTGCTAATATGGCTTCTACTACTCAGTGAGCTCACTCACGAGATAAAAAATTTCCGTACGTTATCTCATGTAATTTTTTCAGCAATGCTGTGAGGCATGTGCTAATATTCTCTATTACAAGGAAGGAAACTGGTGCACAGAGAGCTCAAGTGACTTGCCTAAAATCACACAGCCTTTGTGTATGTGACTGTGTTAGGCACTGTGAATACTGGAAACAAGCAGTGTCTGCTAAGAAATGCTCATCCAAGTGAGCAGAGGGTGGCCTGTGCATGAGTTCAGATGACTTGGAAGGTAGCCTGGGCTCAGTGTCAGAGGACTGGCATAGACACGTAGCTGGTGCTCTGAGCCCTGAATAGTGAGGCCTGGAGTCTAGACAGGCTTCATGGAGACAGTGGGATGCCAATTCTTTAAGAAACTTCTGAAAATTGCATTAGGTGCATTTAGGTGCTTTGTAAATGTAAGATTATAAAAAATTTATCCATGTTTATTGAAATCCACCTAAGTATATGTTCAAAAAAGAGGTGAGTTACCAAAAGTTTGCATTTGTATAGACATGTATTTGCACGAATAAAAAATTCTTTAGAAACATTTATTTTTTTTTAAAGTTAATTTATGTACAGACTTTTCAAAAATAAAACTTTTATTTTATTTTATGTATTTATTTATTTATTTTAAATGGATTCTTTAGATGTCTTGATAGTCACAGAGACCATGTTCTTAAGCTAGAAAGGACCTTGCACGTGCCTCACTTCACTGACAAGAAAGCTCTGGCCCAGGCCCAGGGTGACCTTCCAAGGTCATTGGCTTGAAAGCAGCAGACCCAGAACGTGAGCCAAGAATCAAGATTCCCTGTCCAGAACTTTATTCTGGGGCAGCTTTTTATTGGTGAGTAAAACCTTGAAGTGAAAAGCCTTGTCTTTTCTTCCCTCCCAACACTGAGTAATTTTCTGTGACTACTGACTATTAGAAATTGTTATGATAATTTGAATAATAATTACTGCTCTAAGGGCCATGACTTTCTGAGCACCCACTTTGTTCTGCACCATTCTAAGGGCTTTACATGCGATACTTGTCCATTCTTCATACCCTTGAAGGTAGATTTGAAAGCATAAGTTCTAGCCTTAAAAGGGGGTATCTACTCATGCCAACTGAGAGAAGTCCCATGACCCTTCTTTTGTATCCCCTAATCCTATGCTCTCCTCTTCCCAGAGCACGGCACACTTCTCGGCCAAAATTCTCCAACCATTAGCTTAATAAGCAACTTGTATTTCAGAAGTCATCGTATTTTCAATACAGATTTATGATGCCCAAAATAGCAGTATAAAATTTGGCAAATACTCCAGTCACTTCAATTCTTTGTCACAGCAGGGCTGGCAAGCATTAAAGGGGGATAGCAAAGATCCAGAACCCACCAGAAGTGTGCAGCCAGCACCTGACATTACAAGTTTGCTCTCTGAGCCTTTTTGAAAAGGGGCAGGGAAATCTCACAAGTGTCAGGATGACAAGCTTGTGGAAATAATAATGGTACAATAGTTATTAAAAGTGACAGCAAATGCCAAAACTTATTGGGTAATTATTGTTCCAGGCACTGTACTAGCCACTTTACATAAATTAGTTCTTTCAATCTTTACAATGGCCCAATGGGTCTTTTATTAACTCCATTTTTACAGGCGAGGAAATTAAGGATCAAGAGACTAAGTAATGTGCCTAAGATCTTGCACCTGTTAAGTGGCCGGTATGTCCACCACCACAACAACCTTCTTTGACACTGGACACTCTTCATTCCCATCTGTCCTGAGATTTAAAACGGGTGTCTGGCCCGGCCGGGCGTGGCTCAGTGGTTGAGCATCGACTTAGGGTCCAGGCGATCGGGGTTCGATTCCCGGTCGGGGTACATGCCTGGGTTGCGGGCTTGAACCCCAGTCGGGGGCGTGCAGGAGGCAGCGGATCAATGACTCTCTCATCATTGATGTTTCTCTCTCTCTTTCTCTCTCCCTCTTCTTTCCTCTCCCTGAAATCAATAAAGATATGTTTAAAAATAAAATAAAATGGGTGTCTGTCCTTGACAGGCCTGTCTATATGATACCAAAGACAATTGCTGGAAGAAAAGGAATCTCATAATTTCTTTGTTGTAACAACTCTAAATACAAGGTTATCTTCTCTCACATGCTGGAGGGAGGTTCCTTGTCACTGAACACAAGTTAAGTGAACTGCATTCGATGTTTTAAGAGAGATGGCTCTACCCCCACTTCTACCCTACCACTCTGCCCCGTCAGTGCAGCCCTGGTCCTTTAACTACAAGATTATTTCATGATTCTCAATACTTTTTAAAAAGGAAATATAAAAGACATTTGAAATTATAGAATTATAGGTAACCTGAAGAAATTCTCCAAATAAGGTAACAAAAAATGGGATTTATTTTTAAAGCAAGACAGTTAGTTGCTTTCTTAGTTTTACTAAGGGAGAAATGCATAGATTTTTCCAGTCTTCCAGGTTTACAAGCTTTTAAGAAAATGGTCTAAACTTTGTATTTGATAACATATTTCAGTGAAAATGAAGTTTGACAGTCAATATCAGTACAGCAATGAGCTAAGATCATGGGCACACAGCGCATCTGGTAGGGCTCAAGAGGTGGAGCTATTTTTATTTTTGCAAATGAATGTCCTGAGTGTCAGCATAAGCAAGTATCCTCTAACCTTAAAAAGTCAGATATTATTCCCCAAACGGGTAAACAAAGCCTAAGGAGGTGAAGGGGAAGATTTAAAATCATAACTAGAGGCAATGCGGTGGGGTTGGCGCGTCTCCCGCCACCCAGTGCGGGGATCTAAGACTGTTCTAAAGGGGTGGAGCTGGGGCAATGGGCAGATTTCAGCAAGAATCTTTGTAACACTGAAGTGAAAGTACTAGCTCATTGCTCATGCTCAGAAAATTCAGAAAAGCACAAAGGCAGGCACGTAAATCTGCAGTTCTTCCTATTGATAACCACTTGAAGTTGTAAGGTATTTTCTCCCATTACTTATGAATTCTCCTCTAAAACCTCAGATCACACTGTTAAACTGGATGATAGTTTACTGAGGCCAGGAAAAGTGCTAAGTGCGTTACCTGCATTCTGTCTCACAATGTTTCCAACATGCACTTCTGTCACTTAATGTCCAGTGAACACATTTCTATAGGCGTGAATGCATAGTCTTTAACCACATACTTTTTAACGACTCTATAGAGTTATATCAAATGAAAATGTTCTTTATTTAACCAATTGTCTTTTTCTTGACTACTCAGACCATTCCCAACTTCATTACTGAAAACATGCTTCAAGGAATATCCTCATACACACACTTGCCCACACCCATAATTTTTCTTTAGAAATCTTATAAGAGAAACTACTGTAGCAAAGTTCCAAACTGCCCTCCACATAACAATTTACAATCCTACCAGCAATGGATGTAAATGTTCTCAGTAGACTCTTGATTCTATTCTAGGTACATTTGCACAGACAAGGGAAAGCAGAGTGACTTGGATGGTTCTGTTGAATGAATGGCTTCCCTTGCAGGTCCCACCCCAATGGGAGCTATGGGTGGTTCCGTCTCAGCCTAGAGCATAAGGAAAGGAGAGGCTAGTGAGGTCTGAGGCTCCACCTAGACTCAGAGGGAGGGCTGAGACCTGCCCTGCCTCTCATCTCTGCACCGGTCATGTCTCTATAATCCATTGTGTTCACTGGGGACACTGTATTTGAAAATGTTTACAGACAAATTGGAATAAAGTCAATGTTAAAGGTGATTAAAGGTCAGGAAATAGTCAGTGAGGAAAGATGAAAGGAATCGGGTCATTTGTCCTGAAGAAAAGGAGGCCATTTAGTGACCTAATTACTATCTTAGAGTTACAAAGAACTTGAGAGGTTATTTCTCATTATTAATGGAGTGCTGAATAAGGAAAGATCATATTAAAACAGGATTTTTCCAGTTGGAGAGTGGAAATGCTTTACATACATTTTCTCATTTAATCCTAATGACAGCCTTTTGATGACGGCATCATCTTCAGTTTACATCAGGCACTGAAAGAAATTACTTACCTTGCTAAAGGCCCCCAGCTATCTGACATCCCAGTCACTGCACCGTGCCTGGACGCGTGTGTCTGTAAAGACTTATTTATTGGCCATTGATTGAAGATGGTAGAACTACGACTTGAACGCAGGTCTGCTGGACATCAAAGCCCGTGCCCTTAACCACTGGGATACACCGTCCCAATGCAGAGTCAACACGATGGCTTGGAAGCTTCAGCGTAACCCAGGTATCAGCTCTTTTCTCGCAAATGTGACATAAATCTTGGTCTTGTCATCAGCTTCCTTCCAAGCACAATGATATATTTTGGTTTCCCCAACATTGTGGGGTCAGGGAAGAGTCCATGGTTCAGTGTGTCCCTTCACCTCAATTCCCCTTGGGCACGCGTCTTCTCCAAACCTACCTCTCCCCTGTCCCAGCAAAGGAGGCTTCTGGGCCCTCTTCCCCAGGGGCAGTGAGCCCAGGTGACCCTCCCTCATGCCTCTTTCTTGGCTCATCCCAGCTCTGCTAGCTTGTCTCTGCCGTGGGCAGCACCTGGCCACAGGCCTCTATCCCAAATCCTGAGGAGCTGATGAAAGCTTTCACCCCCCACCCAGCAGTATCATCCAGGAGGAAGGCTCAGCAGCTGCTGAGAACATGACGCTTACCCCCAATCATCTTACTTAATAATATGTATTACCTGGTATGAAGATATAGAAGCATTTCCTTCAGCTTGAGCCCACACAAACTTCTTGGCAAAGCTCTTCTCCACCCCACAGCTGCCTGGAGCCCCACTCTCCTCACTCTAACACCAGCCCCAGCATTGGCCCAGTCCCTGGAACTGCCACTATGGGGTCTCCCTGGGCCTCCAGCCTCCGAAATGCTGCAGGTCAGCGGGTTCATCAAAGAATACAGTTGCCTGGAGCTGGAAGCACTCTCCAAGCGCAGCTCAGGAGCCCCCTCCTTGGTTAGAAATGGCCAGCAGGGTGCATTTCAGGAGGAAGCGAAGGATCGGTGGACAAGCAGAAGGAAGGCCATATCAAAACTCAGAGAGGGTAAGCAGCTTTACTTTCTAAAGCATCCTCTTGAACCCAGGTCTGCTGCACTCCAAAGCCCGAAATTCAGTTGCAAATGTGGGCTTAGAATTTGTGTGGGCAGAGTGCACGCGTGTGATCTTGCATGTGGTGAGGCTGGCCCTCCTGGAATTGCAAGCTGAGCTGCGGCAACACAGGGCACTGGCTGGTACTCCACTGGCGAGAGCACCTCAGGTAGCCTTCCTGCCCCATGTCACGCAAGACACAGGCCCATGGGGCCCAGATGGTTCTCAGTCCACACGAGTTTCTATTTTTTCTTTCTCTGTTAGTGAGGAGCATTTTCTAAGTAGAGGACACCACATGAGACTGTCTTGAGGTCTCATGAACCCAAGTGGCACCCCTGCGCCCTTGGAGTTGATGTTCCCGGGGAGGCACACACCTGAGCCCTGTCACCCACATGGAGGCCATAAGTCCTCCCATTTCCATTTCACTCAGGAAAACATCCTGGGGTGTAAGTGAGGGTGACAGTCGCTGTGAAGATAACCTTGACTCTTTTAAATAGGGCTGAAAGAGTAAATAATTCAGGCTCCAGCTCTTCCTAGTCAGTGACAATTTGCTCAGGACACCTGGGGGATGGTACACTGTTCTTAAGAAATTCTGAAACACAAGATAGGATTCTCTGCTCTCTGGATGGACAGAATTCACACCTTAGTGAAAACAAGGCCATTTCCACAGGACAAAACTTGGGCAAACAGAGCAACATGCCGAGGGCAGAAGGGTCTGTTGTTGCTGATGGAGAGGTGGGTGCCCCCCAAACCTGAAGAGCCGAACAGGATTTGGGGAAGGTGTACCTCAGCTCGGTGATGATGTGCTCCTGCGCTGTCTCAAACCCCACACCCAGGAGGCTGAAATGAATGCTCTGGAAGCACACTCTGCAAAACCCTGTGCACATGCAAGAGACAAGGTTTCTCGTGACCCTGCCCTCTCACATCCACCCCAATAAGGAGGCTTGAACTCTGCTGACTCAATTCCTCTTCTCCCACCTCCCAGCCCAGGAAAGTTTCCTCCGGCAGAGGATTGACGAACTGGGGACTCGGGAGGAATGGGAGGAAAGAGACAGAAAAGTCCTGTGGGCTGGGGGTGAGGAGCCAGAGTTAGGGTTGGGGTTGGCACCAGAGGGCCCCAGAGCAGCTGGGGATATGTGAGTCTTTTCCTGGAGTCTTGCTGTGGGTGCATAAATTGGATCTGTTTTAGTGTCCTCCAAACGATGCAAGTAACTCTTGGAATTGTTCCCCTCCTTCTGTTAGCATTATACCCAAATTTTAGCTGGGCATATGACTACCCAGAATAAAAACTACACTTGCTTAACTTCCTTGGGCCTAAGAGGGCCAATGGGCTGTAAGCAAGACTGGTGTTTATATCTACCTAAAAATGTCCTTAAAAGGAAGAAACACAGCCTTTCACCCTTCTTCCTTCTAGCTGACTGGAATGCTTATGTGATGGCTGGAGCTACAGCAGTTATCTTAGCCACGACATGAAATTCCTGTTGGCAATTAGGGTAGAAGGCTCTGAGTCCTCAACAATGTGGCAAACCATGCCAGTCTGCGCTGATGATACTGACTAAACTGATTCCTCTGATTATTGAAAATTGCTCTTCAGCTACCAATTTACAGTCCTAGTGGCCATGTATGCATTGCCCTCAAATGACTTTTCATTCTGACTAGTCTAAATAAATAATGGAAGGGTTTTCCCCCTCCCTTTGTTTAAACCATTGTTATTTGGGATTACCTATCCCTCACCTATCACCTTAATTTTGGTTAATATTAGCCTCATCCAATGTGTGTGAGAGAAGTAACATATTGCTACGTGAAAGGAGTCAACCTGAGAAGGCTACATACTGTGTGATTCCAACTATATGACTTTCTCAAAAAGGCAAAACTATGTAGACAGTAAAAAGATCAGTGGTTGCCAGGGGTTGGGGCGGAGGGAGGGATGAACAGCAGAGCACAGAGGATTTTTAGGACAGGAAAATCATTCTGTATGATACTACTAATGGTGAACATATGTCTTTATATATTTATCAAAGCTCATAGAATGTACAGTACCAAAAGTGAACCTTAATGTAAACCATGGACTTTAGTTAATAAAAATATATCAATATTGGTTCATCCATTGTAACAGACGTGCCACCCTAAGGCAAGATGTTAACAACACGGGAACAGTGGGGGGGGGGCATGGGGGATTCTCTGTACTTCCTGTGCAATTTTCCTGTAAACCTAAAAATGCTCTAAAGAACAAGTCTATTAAAAAGTTTTAAATTTTTTTAGAAAACAAAAGTTTGTGGAAACTATAGAATATGGCCAAGCTGCCATTTCCCAGCATGGCGGGAAGAGGGGGCTTAAGGAAACCGGGGGTACCTTGTGCTCAGAGCTCAGCCAGGTGTGGTCCTCACCAGAGCGGTGACCACCCTCCGCTGCAGGCGAGGGCCACTGAGCTCAGGCACGTCCCTAACTTGCCCAGGGCCCCCCAGTTGGCAGGGAGCAGCCAGGATTTGAACCCAGCTGTTCCTACTACAAAGATCTATCACACACCGCTCTTTGAACCCACCTGCCTCCACTGACAGGGGAGGCACTCATGGGATGCGCAGTGGGATATACAAAACCAGGTATTCTGATATGACTCGCACATAGTAGGTGCTCAGTATATTATTGTTTTACGTTAATTGGGGGGGGGTGAAGTTTCCATAGAAAGAGCACTTGGGAAAAGGTCAAATCCCTGACTCCTACAAAAATGAAAATAAAAGTACAGGGCTGTATAGGCACAGCAGCTACAGCCAAGGTAGTTTAAATACTGTATTCAGGGAAAAGTAAGGCACAGTCTAAAATACATAGTCCCAGCGTCAGCAAGTGCTGGCTGTGCAGGCCACTCGCCCTCCTGACTGCCTGCTCACGGCAGCCCCAAGCGTGAGGTCCCGCTGTTCAACGTGAATCTCTAGGATTAGAGCCGTCCCTTGGGTAGACACGGCTAGAAGGCCCATCCGGCTGTGAGACAAGGCCTGCTGTGCTTCTGAACGCATCCAGTGTGGAGAGAGCGACCGGCGGCTAAATGTGGGAGCTCAGGTGGCTCTGCAGAATGCAGCCTCCCACCTCCACAGTCACCTCTGACCCTCCTCAGCAAGGAGACAGGCCAGCCACAAATGTGATGGTCACCTTGTCACCTTGAGCCCTCAGGGACTGCACTGGGTGTGTTCTGCTGCAGAACAGCAAGAGGTCACTGCCCCAGCACGTCCCTCATTCCCCCCCCCCCCCAAACACACTAGGGCTGCTTGCAACTATGCACAGGCACTCTTTGCAAGCTGGTCTTATGCGGGAAAGGAGGGGTCACTGTCCTTATTAGCCAGTTCCTGGGAATGTCTGAAGCCTCCAAGAGAGGCACTGTTCAGGGGCTCAGTGTTGTACCACAATCTAGAGGCAAACAGCGAGGGGAGGGGTGCCGTTCAATATCATAAAGGTGCCTAAAGTCCTTGCCCCCAGGAACTGGTGCCTCCTGGAAGGGCCTCCCAGGCTGGAGATGGCTCATTCTAAGCAGCTTGCCTGCCACTGCACTGATTTTGCTGTGGATATGAGAGGGGTGTAAGGAGGATGGTGCTTTCCATCCAGGCGATGGTGGGTGCAGAGCAGTTGCTGCTCCTGCCCCTCAGGCTCCTGAGGATCCTGTCAGAGGGGACCAAAGCCCCCCCTTGGGTTGAATTTGAAACAAGATTGCATCTTTTAAAGCACACGGGTCTGGTGTGGCCAAGACCAAGTTCCAGAGTACAGCAGGAAATGAGCAACTCTCCTGGGTAACATGCTATGACCTCAGTCGTAATAAAATTGCAGAATCCATGCTGTGATTCTAGGACTTTGTCCATTTTACCTATATTTTCAAATGTATTCGCAGAATTACTTATCTTTTTAATGATGGTGGGGTCTTTAGCAAAAAAATCCCCTTTATAATTCCTGACATTAATTTTTTTCTTTCTTTTTGTTTAACAGAATTGCCAGGAGGTTGTGAGTTTTATTAGTCTTCTTAAAGAACAAATCTTTGGCTTTCATGATCTTCTTTGCTTATTTATTTTTCTGAGTTATTATTTTTGGCTTTTATCCTTATATTCTTTCGCTTTTGGGGGGTTTATTTTCCTGTTTTTTTCCAAACTTCTTGAGATAGACTTTTAGTTCATTGATGTTTAGCATTTATTCATATATATGTGTGTATATATATATATATGTATATATATATGTGTATATATATATGTATATATATATGTGTATATATATATATATATATATCTTTATTGATTTCAGAGAGAGGAAAGGAGAGAGAGAGAGATAGAAACATCAATGATGAGAGAGTCATTGATTGGCCGCCTCCTGCAAGCACTCGACTGGGGATCGAGCCTGCAACCCGGGCATGTGCCCTGACCGGGAATCGAACTCCAATCACCTGGATCCTGGGTCTACGCTCAACCGCTGAGCCACGCCTGGCCGGGCTAGCATTTATTCTTATCTAATAGAAGCATTTAAGGCTACAAATTTTCCTTCAAGCATGGCTTTAGCTGCATCCTAAAAGTTTTGATACACAGTATTTAATCATAATTTAATTAAAAATATTTTCTAATTTCCATTATGACTTCTTCTTTGTCCCATAGGTTCTTTAGAAAAGTACTGCTTAATTTCTAAACAAATAACAATTACCTATTTGCTATTGATTTTTTTAGCCTGATTGCATTAAAGTGAAAAAATATCCTCCACAAGAATTTAGTCCTTTGAAATTTTGAGACTTACTTAACAGTTCAACATATGGTTGATGTATCACTGTGTCCTTAAAAAGATTATACATTCTGCAGCTGTTGAGTGAGGTGTTCTGCATATGTTCATTGGGTCAATTTTGCTAATTATATTGTTGTTCATGCTGTCTATATTCTCACTGATTTTTTCTATTTGTTGTTTTAATTTGTCTTTATTGTTGAAAGTATTACAGATGTCCCCCGTTATTCCCCCATTGACCCCTCCACCCAGCTCCTGCCCTCTCACCCAGGCCTTCTCCGCACTATTGTCTGTGCCCACGGGTTATGCATATATGCATATAAATTCTTTGGTTAATCTCTTCTCCTGCCCCCTTCCCCACCACCCTCTTCCCACTAAGATTCATCAGTCTGTTCCATGCTTCTATGTCTCTGGGCCTATTTTGTTTGTCTGTTTATTTTGTTCATTAGATTCCACATATAAGTGAGAACATATGATACTTGTCTTTCTCTGAATGGCTTATTTCACTTAGCAAAATAAAATCACAACCTACACTCTACACAAAAATACACTCAAAATGGATAAAAGACTAAATGTAAATCATGAAACCATAAAAATCCTAGAAGAAACCATTTTTTTGCATGCACTTGTCCAATTATCCCAACACCATTTATTAAAGATACTGTCTTTACTCCATTGTATGCTCTTTACTCCATTGTCAAATATTAATTGAGCATAATGGCTTGGGTCGATTTCTAGGTTCTCTATTCTGTTTCATTGATCTATATGACTGTTGTTGTGCCAGTACCAGGCTGTTTTGATTACAGTGGCTTTGTAGTATAATTTGATATCTAGTATTGTGATCTCTACTACTTGGCTCTTCTTTCTCAAGACTGCTGCAGCTATTTGGGGTCTCTTTTCGTTCCATATAAATTTTTGGAGTATTTGCTCTAGATCTGTGAAATATGCTGTTGGGATTTTAATAGGGATTGCATTGAATCTATAGATTTTTGGGGGGGTAGTTTGGACATTTTAATGATGTTAATTCTTCCAATCCATGAACATGATATACTCTTCCATTTGTTTGTATCTTCTTCTATTTCTTTTCAATATTCTGTAGTTTTCTGAGTACAGGTCTTTTACCACTTTGGTTAAGTTTATTCCAGGGTATCTTATTTTTTTGTTGCAATGGTAAATGGAATTTTTTTTTTTTTTTTAGTTTCTCTTTCTGAGAGTTCATTATTGGTGTATAAAAATGCCATCAATATCTGGATGTTAATTTTGTGTCCTGCTACTTTGTCAAATTCATTTATTAAATCTAGTAGGCTTTTGGTGGAGTCTTTAGGGTTTTCTATGTACAATATAGTGTCATCTGCAAATAATGACAGTTTCACTTCCTCCTTTCCAATTTGGATGCCTTTTGTTTATGTTTTTCTGGTTGTCTGATGGCTGTGGCTAGGACTTCCAGTACTATGTAGAGTAAGAATGGTGAAAGCAGACATCCCTGTCTTGTTCTTAGGGGGAATGGTTTTAATTTTTGTCCATTGAGTATGACGTTGGCTATAGGTCTGTCATATATGGCCTTTATTATGTTGAGGTATGATTCCTTTATTCCCACTTTGCTGAGAGTTTTTATCAAAAATGGGTGTTGGATTTTGTAGAATGCTTTTTCTGTATCTATTGATATGATCATGTGGTTTTTGTCTTTCAATTTGCTTATGTGATGTATCACAGTTTTTTATTTGCAAATATTGTACCAGCCTTGCATCCCTGGAATAAATTCTACTTGGTCATGGTGTATGATCTTTTTAATATATTGCTGGATCTGATTTGCTAGTATTGTGTTGAGGATTGTAGCATCTATGTTCATCAGAGATATTGGTCTATATTATCTTTCGTTGTAGTGTCTTTATGTGTCTTTTGAATTAGGATAATGCTGGCTTCATAAAAAGAGCTTGGAAATCTTTCTTCCTTTTGCATTTTTTGGAATAGTTTGAGGAGGATAGGTGTTAGTTCTTCTTTGAATGCTTTATAAAACTCCTGTGAAGCTGTCGGGTCCAGGACTTTTGTTTGCTGGGAGTTTTTGATCACTGCTTCAATTTCATTAGTTGTTATAGGTCTATTCAGATTTTCTGATTCTTCCTGATTCAGTTTTGTAAGATTGTTGTTTCTAGGAATTTGACCATTTCACCCAGATTGTCCAATTTGTTGGCAGTTTGTTTGTAATAATTTCTGACAATCCTTTGTATTTCTTTGGGGTCAGTTGTTACTTTCCCTCTTTTGTTTCTGATCGTATTTATTTGGGTCCACTCTCTTTGTTACTTGATGAATCTGGCTAGTGGTTCATCAATCTTGTTTATCTTTTTAAAGAACCAGCTCTTGGTTTCATTGATATTTTGTATTTTTTTTTTAGTCTCTATGTCATTTATTTCTGCTCTGATCTTTATTATTTCCTTCTTTCTGCTTACTCCTGGCTTTTCTTATTGTTTTCTCCTAATTCTTTTCATTGTAAGGTTAGATGGTTTATTGGAGATTTTTCTTGTTTCTTGAGGTAGGCCTGTAGTGCTATGAACTTCCCTCTCAGGACAAATCTATGATGTGTCCCATAGATTTGGGGTTGTTGTGTGTTTATTTTCATTTGTTTCCAGGTAGTTTTTGATTTCTTCCTTGATCTCATTGGTAAGCCATTCATTGTTTAATAACATGCTATTTTGCTTCCATGTGTTCTAATGTTTTGAGTGTTTTTATTGTAGTTGATTTCTAGATTCATGCCACTGGTTAATCCAAGAAGATGCTTGATATGATTTCAATCTTCTTGAACTTGTAGAGACTTATTTTGTGTCCTAATATGTGGTCTGTCTTTGAGAATGCCCCATGTGCACTTGAGAAAAATGTATATACTGCAGCTTGGAATGAAATGTTCTGCAAATGTCAATTAAATCCATCTGCTCTAGTGTGTCATTTAGAGTCACTGTTTCCTCGTTGATTTTTTTGTCTGGAATATCTGTCCAGTCAGTAGGGTGTTGAAGTCCCCTCCTATGACTGTTTTGCTGTTGATCTCTCCCTTAAAGTTCTCCAAAAGTTTTTTTAAATATATGTAGCTGCTCCTATATTGAGTGCATATATGTTTATCCTCTTGTTGGATCTTTCCCTTTAGTGTTACGTAGTGACCTTTTTTGTCTCTTTTATGCCCTTTGCATTGAAGTCTGTTTTGTCAGATATAAGTACTGCTATCCATGATTTTTTTTCATTTCCATTCGCATGGAAAATTTTTTCCATCCTTTCACTTACATCCTGTGTGTGTTGTTCTGAGGTGGGTCTCTTGTAGACAGGATATACATAGGCCATGTTTTCTTATGCATTCAGCCACCCTGTGTCTTTTGATTGGAGCATTTAATCCATTTATATTTAAGGTGTTATCTTGATATGTACTTATCTATTGCCATTTTAATTCTTTATGCCTATGTTTCTCTCTCTCTCTCTATTTCTATTTCTTATTACAGCAATCCCTTTAACATTTCTTGCAATGCTGGTTTGGTGGTGATAAACTCCTTTAGACTTTTTTTGGTTTGGGAATCTCTCTCTTTATTTCACCATCTATTTAGAATGATAGCCTTGCTGGATAGAGCACTCTTGGTTTCAGATCCTTGCTTTGCATTACCTTGAATACTTCATGCCATTCCCTTCTGGCTTGTAGTTTCAGTTGAGAAATCAGCTGACAGCCTTATGGGAGCTCTCCTTTGTTGGTAATAAACTGCTTTTCTCTTGCTGTCTTTAAAATTCTCTCTTTGTCTTTAATTTTTGGCATTTTAATTATCATGTCTCCTTTGTTGGTAATAAACTGCTTTTCTCTTGCTGTCTTTAAAATTCTCTCTTTGTCTTTAATTTTTGGCATTTTAATTATCATGTGTCTGAGTGTGGGCCTCTTTATGTTCTTCTTGCTTGGGACTCTCTGTGCCTCCTGAACTTGTGCGACTTTTTCCTTCATCAGATTAGGGAAATGTTCTGCCATTATTTCTTCAAACAGGTTCTCTAACCCTTGTTCACTTTCTTCTTCTCCTGGTACTATTATGATGAGGATATTGTTATGTTTCAACTTGTCCCACAGCTCCCTTAAACTATGCTCCTCTTTTTTAATTGTTTTTCTTTTTGGTTCTCTGATTGAATAATTTTTTCTACCCTGTCTTCTAATTCACTGATCCAATCTTCAGCCTCCTCTAATCTGCTGTTTATTCTTTCCAGTGTTTTCTTTATTTCTGCTGTCATTCTTCATTTCTGACTGGCTGTTTTTTCATAGTTTCTATACCTTTTTTCATGCTGTTGAGTATCCTTGTAATCATTACTTTGAACTCTATATCTGATAATTGCTTATCTCCATTTCATTTAGCTCTTATTCTTGAGAATGCTCTTGTTCTTTCATTTGGGCCTCTTTTCTTTGTCTCCCTATTTTGTCTGGATGTTTGGGTTTGTTTCTATGTATTTGGTATATCTGCTACAACTCCCAGTCTGGTAGGGTGGTCTTATGTAATAGGTGACCTGTGGGACCCTGTGGCTCAGTTTCCCTGATCACTAGACCTTGGTGGTCTAATAATGTCCCTTGTGTGCATTGTGTGGGCCCTCCCATTGTAATTGAGTCTTGATTGTTATTAGCTCATTCGTGCATGTACTCAACCCTCAGGTTGGCTGACAGTGAGGCTCAACCCCCAATGCAGCATGCAAGCTGCTATACAAGGACTTATCACATGAAACAGAATTCACCTCATCAGGATTTGGAGCCTACCAATATCTCCTTGTGGATATACTACTTGTGACGCTTATTGGATCCTGCTCTGCTGTTGTCTGAAGCTGTCCACTGGGGTTATTGGTTTGGGGCCTCTTCGGAGGGTCTTTGGTGCAGGCCAATGTCAGACACATTTTGTGACTGGCTCTGAGTACCCTGGTTGGAGCTATCAGTGATCCACAGCTTGTGGCACCCTCTTCTGAGGCTGGGTGCATTTGGAAAAGACCTAGATGTGCACCACGGTCTGCTTTTCCTAGCCCTGGTTCCAAAAGCAGGTCAGGAAAAACTCAAAGAACCCAGAGATCTGTCTCTGCCTGCAGGCTAATTGTTAGTCTCAATCACTTAATGAGTCTCAGGCTGTAGACCTCAGCAGGGCGTAAACTCCACAGGGTGGGGTGAGAGGGTTTCCAAAGGGTGGAGCTATTACTTTCCCTCAGGCTAACATTTCATTGATGGGAAAGCTCTGACTAAGAAAGATGGCTTCTGCAGCATGGGGGAATGATTCAGCACAAGGATCCTGGTGGCTGTCCTCTCAGCTCTCTCCTGAGAGCCACCAATCCCAGAGTCTCATGCAGCTCTAGTCCACTCTGCCCTCTCTCTGCTGGAGCCCAAGGTGAATGGATACAAATGAAATTTAGTGTGTTGGCCCTTTAAGGGGGTATCTGTGTTTCTGGTCATCTGTCCTTGTGAGACAGAACCCTCAGTGCTTTTCACAGACAGATGTTATATGAACACCTTCCTGGGTCTGTTACTCTGGTCTGAGGAGCCCAACTTGGGGTTTAGACCCCAGACTTCTTAAGGGGAGCCCCCACAGCTGAGATATCCCTCTGGAAATTCAGCTGCTGCCTGTGGGAACCCAGGCAGCCCTCTTATGCCCCCACATTTCCTACCAGTCTGGATGTGGTCTCCTCTTTACACCCTTGGTGATAAGGGTTCTCTCCAGCTAGTCTTCAGTTGGTCATTCAAGATGATTTTTCTATATTTTAGTTGTAATTCCAGTTTGGTCCAGGGTGAGCATCAGTGTAGCTTCCACTTAATCTGCCCCAATCTTGGAATCTCTATTTGTTTTATTAATGTCTGAGAAAAGGATATTAAAACCACAATGATTGTGAATTTTTTTTCCACAATTTTGTTTTATATATTTTAAAGCTGTATTATTCTGTACACATAAATTAAGAATTATTATATCTTTCTGTACCATTAAACCTTTTATTATTATGAAGTATCCCTATTCATCTATGATTATACTATTAAGCTTTTTATCCTAAAGCATAATATATTTAATACTAAGAGAGCAATACAGTTCTTCTTCTTATTGTTTGCAAGGTCTATCTTTTTTAACCCTTTTTCTTCAAAGGACTGCTGTGTCTTCCTTATATTCCAGGTGTGTTTCTTATAAACATATAACTGGGTTGTGTTTTTATTTAGTCTGACAAACTTTGTATAAATTAAAATATCACACTTATAATTAATGACATTGTATATTATAGATTTTATAGACTATTTTTATCTCATTTTTATCTTACACACTTTTTCGTATTCTTCTAGTGGTTACCATAGAGATTACAACAACATTCCAGGTGTGTCCAGGACTAGTATTAATGGGTTGGTCTGCTTATTTCTGCTGTGCTCTGCTTCCTGTTCCTTTTTGTTCTCAGCCTCAGACTGTTGAATGTGTTTGGTTAGGTGTCCTGGCTGGTCCAGAGCTCAGGCTCAAATGTCTTCAAGTAGAGTCTGTGCTGCCTCAAGAAACTATTTGTATCCACCACTCTCAGTTGGGGGAGAACGCTTAACCTTTGTCTACAACCAGCATTCAGATATCTGTAGGCCCACATCATATCCATGATGGGGTGGCAGGTAGAAGCAGATTTCCATGAGAGATATCAAGGCTCCTGAGAGAAAAAAAATGCATCATGAGGAGGAGATCAGGCAGAACACACACCCCTGTTCAGGTCAAGGTCCAAAAGGATGCTGCTGGTGCCTAGACCCACCCTCTCTAAGACTTCCTGGCCATACATGTGAACCCTGAGGAGCAAGCTAGTAATCTCTGGGCTGTGCTGGGCCACCTCCCTGAGGGTACCATCAAAGAGGGGTGGGTTTTTTCTTTCTATGGGTGTCACTGACTGGGAGGAAATTGCAGGGGCCTGAGATGAGGCCAGAGGCAGACCTGGCCTGTCATGTGAAACACTGGTTGCCTTGTCAGTCATCTGCATGGGCAAATGCCCCTTGGCCTTCTGTGTGGGCCTGCCCAGAGACACCCGGGACTGCTCTGTGAACTCTGATGTTAGCGGTCATGTGATTTTTTTTTCTAAACTCACCAGCAGGGAAGCAAGATACTTGGGAGGTTTGTGGAAGAGAGGACATCACAGCCTAAATGTGAAAACCCACACAGGAAAATCTTGTCTAACAGATTGCAGTAAGGGGACTTGGAAATCACCAGGAATCAGGCTTCTTGACTGGATGCAACAGACCTGAGGCTATGTTCTAGTCAGATCTTCTAGGATCTAATCAAAACTACATTATTGCTTTTTCAGTCATTTTTTTCTGAGAATCTCTGCCTCGTAGATTGTCTTTCCAGCTGAGATATCTCTCATTGTCCCCATGTCATAGCCACCCTGGTAAAGCTCATTTCTGGAGAGTCATCCCTCTCCCAGACTAGCCATAGCTGTTCCTGGAATCCCATTAAGGAAAGTTGTGATCACTGCACACCAGCCACGATACCTCAGAGTAACTCACATGCCAGCTCCTTCGCACGCAGCTATGGTGACAGAGAGGAGAACGTAACTCTCACCTCAGGTGCTGGGAAGACAATCAGTCAGAGTCTTTCTCTCAGAAGACAGGAGTTAACAGAGGCCTGAAATAGGGTCAGACTCCAGTTTTTGATTAGTGAATACTGACAGCTTTTAAGTCTCCCCCTCTCTCTGTCTTACAGCTGATCAGGAAGCCCCAGTGGTCTTGCCTGAGATTCAAAGCCTGCGTGCAAGACCCTCACCCTAGCCCACACTCCCTAAATCCACAAAACTCCAAGCCAGTCTCCTTTCTCTGCTCTTTCAAGGCGGTTTTGGACCTGCTAAGGAAGCCTGCCCTGCCCCCCTAGAAAAACCTCATCATGTGAGTACTGAACCTGTCTGTGCAGGGTCATCAGTTTAAACATCAAGCCTGTAGGGTTCCCACAGCCAGGCCCAGAGGAGGAGACTGTGCCCAGCACAGGGCCTGGCCCAGGCTGGCATCTGGACCAGAGTATCAGCAGTACATCTACCTTAAGAGCAGAGCACTTGTGCATCTCATGGCTGTACAATGGGGACCACCAGAGAGTCCTCGGGTGTCAGGTCACACAGCTTCCAGCTCCAGGCTTATGTTTCTAGTGAGAGCAGGTGATGGGAACACTGCATGGTTATTCAAAGCCACTTGTCACCTATAGAACCACTTGAGCTAAATGCTATAAAGATAAAAATGAATATGTGACCCTTCCCAACTGGTAATTCCACAAGGCAGTTTCCTATCTCCTGATGATGCTCTAGTCCCTGTTTTCTAGTCCCTTCCCGATGTTTTCCACTTCTAGCGCACACACACACTCACACACACACACACACACACACTCACCAGGCCCTGCCAGCTGACCTGAGGGCTGAGGGAGGAAGAGCTCAGGCCCATCTGAACCTCCCCTGACACACCACTAGGTAGCTTTACACTGTGGAAAGCAGGAGGTTGGGGACCAAAGAATTGGCAGCTGAAGCCAGCCCTCGCACTCACCAGACATGCCATTCAGCAAAGTCTAGCCTTTCTGAGTTTCAGTTTCCTCATGTCTCAGTGGAGACTCATGAAGACAACATATGACAGCACCCGAAATTTAACACACCATAAATTTTGATTTTTTCCTTCCAGACTCTATTTTCAAAAGAATTATTAAGCTGATTTGATCTTACACCAGACATTTTCTCTGACTGTCCCAGCACCCTCAGATGACACAGGATCCTCCCCTGACTCCCTGGAAAGGACAGACTGGGGGCTGTGGGTGGGGGAGGCTTATGCATGGGCTCTAAGTGCCCTCAGCCCTTTCAAGGTCCTCTTTGTGTCTCAGGCAGGTGTGGTAATTGCATTAACCAGAAAGAAGTTTTAGATGGTGCAAGTGGATTTTTCAAAACTGAAAAAAAGGTAAGAGTTTCAAAATACAGGTGTTCCCCAAAAGTGTATACACACTTTAACAGCTGATAGCTCAATTTTGAAAATGAAAAATGTATTTTAATAAACACTGCCTTTATAATTATTCAAAGTATGTGTGTACATTTTTGGAGGGACACCCTATATTGTGAAAAAAATTGAATAGCCTCCTTAAGAACTATGATGGAGTCACTTGTGTCAAGCGCCACATCAGCTAGCCAACATTTTAATACTTAACCTCACTGCAGTGTCAGCTTCTCAGAAATGTATCCTTTAACATCAACATGGAGTTGCCTGGTCAGCACTGGAGAGATAATCGTCGATCAGCCCCTTCCATTTCCCTCAGGAGGGCAACATTGCCTGAAACAATGCATTCTTTGCTAATAATTTCCCCTTTCCATCCCCTTTCTGTCTTTAAAACCTTCCATTTCGTACAACCCTTTGGAGCTCTTTAGAATTTGCTAGATGGGATGCTGCCCAATTCATGATTCATTCAATAAAGCCAATTAGATCTTCACTTTACTCAGGTGAATTATTTAACACTAGCCTTGAAAAAGGGTTTGGAATAATACAATCCAACCTCCCTACACTGCTTTCAAGGAAAACAAACAAACAAGTATCTTTTGGGAGAAGAGATCTTTGGAAAAAATTATCTAGGTCAGGAGGTTGATGTAGAAAATAGAACTCTTGAATTTGGAGTGCCAGCCCAGCTCTGGACGACCTGCCTTGGCTTGCAAGTAAAGTAAATCTAACTTGATATTTTGGGCTTTCCCCTAACCCACAACTGAATCTAATCTTGCTGGTACAGACCCACAAAACCCCTTTCTCGAATGCTGCAATCATCCACTTTGCAAGATGAAATGACCCCTCTAGGAGTGGGTCCCATGGGGCAGGCTTTGGGTTATGAATCTATTAATTAAATAAAAGACAAGTGTAGATGCAAATGCAGGTGGAGAACCTTCTCACCCCTACACTTGTTCACCCAGCTAAAATTTCAAGGAGGTGAACCCAATGTGCCTGAGAATATATTTGCATAATGCCTTTTAATTAAATTTGCTGGTTAATAAGTTTACTCAGCTTGGGTGAGGAATACGGTTCCCAGGTCTTTAGGGCCGTCCATCCTGGCCCTAAAGAACTGGAGTCTTGTGGTGATCTATTAGTTTGCTAAGGCTGCTGTACAGATTATGACAAACTGGGCAGGTTAAATGACAGACACCCATCCTCTCAGTGCTGGAAGCTAATAGTCCAAAACCAAGCTGCCAGCAGAGCAGTGGCTTCTCTAGAGGCTCCAGGAGAGGATCCTTCCTCGCCTTCTCCAGCTTCTAGTGGCTCCTGGCATTTCTTGGCTGTGGCAACATCACTCCAATCTTTGCCTCTGTCTTCACACGGTTGTTTCTCCTCTGTGTCTCTGTGTGTCCTCTCCTCTAGGCAGTGGTCCATCTCACTGTCCCAGAGCCTGAGGGGAGTCTTCCCAGGGTGATAGGTTTTCATTGGCTTTAAATGTACATAGCCCAAAAGGAAAGGCCCAGCTCTTCCTGGTTTTCCATCTCTGCTCCCTTCCTACCTGACCTCCAGTCTTACAGCTGTGACCTAACACCCAGCCTAGACCACCCTGGCTGCCATCCTGGCACAGGCTTGGCAGCAGGACTCTTGCATTGCTGCTTGGAGCCTGAGTTTTTGTCTTAGTAACTTCCTCTCTGGGTTCATCATATTTGCAAAAACAGAGGCCCAACTCTGACCTATTTCAGAAAGGAGGTTTTTTTTTAAGGATATTAGGAAGCTCTCGGAGGGCCAGAGAACCAGGACTGGATGCCACATGCCAGGAGCAATATGTAAGGATTTTCAAAATCTTCTCAGGTGATTCTTATGTGCAGCCAACATTGGTGACCACAGCCCCAGGCACCTAGGACACCCCTTTCCTATTAACTACAGCCCCATGAACAGGGGGAAAAAAACACATACAGCTTTAAATGATCATAATATCAAATTTGCCTTATGCTAAGGAAACTCAGCTATCTTGTTATTTTCTCTCTCCTAATCATCATATAGTTGTACCGCATGGCATAATTTGGAATCTTAATGAGAACTGCTTTCTTCATTTAATTGGATTCCAAGTCCTTTATAAAAATCTCTCAATATATTATGCTTACTATGCCAAAAATATTTTGTTAGCACTGCATTTTAAACGAGAGAGGGGGGCAGGGCAGAGCATATCGCTCATTTTAAAATACACTAAAAGGCAAAAGCACACGCCAGCACTGCAGATACGGATGTTGTCCAAGCCTGATTTGTAGGAATCATATTTCTGTTTGCAGGAAACAGAAAACACAGGCTCAGGAAGCAGTGGGACTCGGGATGTGACCCTGCTTGTGTGTTGCCCGAGCCCTGCCTAGGTTACCTAACCATGTGAAGCCTGTTTCTTTGGGGTGAGAAAGAAACACTAGTCCTCACTACCTAATACGTGTCAGGCACTGGGCCAGGTGCCTGTGTTTGCTGCCCTGTCGTCCTCCCAGCAACACTGTGAGATAAATATTATAAGACTTGCTTTAGTTCTTGGGAAACTGAGGCCCAGGCATATCAATAAATAGTCTATAATCATACAACCAGGAAAGGCAGAGAAAGGACTCAAATCAGGCCCCGCTGAGTTTGAAGCCAGTGCTCTTTCTGTCTACATAGCCCTGGTATAACAATTCCAACTGAGATCAAAACCAGTTCAGGCTTGAAGACATCATGCCAAGTGAAATAAACCAGATGCAAAAAAACAAATACTGTATGATTCCACTGATATGTGGTACTGAGAGAAGTAAAATTTATAGAGAGTGAGGGAGGAGAAATGGGGAGTTGTAATTTAATGGGGACAGTTTTCAGTTTGGGAAGACGAAAGCTTCTGAAGGTAGATGGTGGTGGCAGCTGCACAAAGTGTGAATGTGTTTAACGCCACTGAGCTGCACAGTGAAAAATCATTAAGAAGGGGACATGGGGGTTGAAACATGTTGTGTCTGAAAAGAGTTAAGGGGTGGGATCCCCCAGTGGGATTCAGAACTGAAAGGAGAAACTGAGGTGCCTCAGTACCCTAGGGGCTGTTAAAGGTAGCAAGGAAGAGTGGCCAGTTAAACCTGTTAGGTGGGAACCTCAGTGAAGTGGACTGAGATAGCAGCGGACTGAGTGGAAGCTACACTGACACTCTCCCAGTACCAAACTGGAATTACAAGTAAAATATAGAAAAACATCCTGAATAATCAACTGAAGACGAGCTGGAGAGCACCCTCAAAACAAAGGAACAAAAGTGGAGACCACATAGAGACTGGTAGGAAGTGCAGAAGCATGAGAGGGCTGGCTGGGCTCCCACAGGAAGCAGCTGAAGGTCCAGAGGGATATCTCAGCTGTGGCGAGCTCCCACTGAGGACTTTGGGGACTAAACGCTAGGCTGGGATTCCAAGCCCAGAGCACCAGAACTGAGAAAGGTGCTCACATAACATCTGCTGTGAAAAGTGGCCACGTTTCTGTCTGCCAGGGAGAGATGGCTGGAATTGCAGTCACCGTCTTAAGAGCTGACACACAAAGTTTCAGGTGTAGCCACTCACCTTGGACTCTGGCAGAGTGAAATAGAGATGAGTGAGAAGAATCTAGGGGTGCTGGCTTGGGGAGTAGAGCTCAGAGGGCAGCCATCTGTATTCCTGTGCTGAGTCATTCCCCCAGAGGGCAGAGGACATCTTTCTCAGGCAGACATTTACCTTTCCGAGCAGTTTTTGCCTGGAGGTGGGGGGCGGAGAGCAATTGTCTCACCCAGTTGAAAAACTTCTCGCCCCACCCTATGGAGTTTCTATAGCCTGAAGCTCATTAAGAGACTCAATAACAATCAGCCTCTGGGTGCTTTGAGTCTTTGCCTGATTTTCTCCTGGACCCAAGCTTGGAAAAGCAGACCTTGGCACAAATCTTGGTCCTTTCCAAACGCACCCAGCACCAGCAGAGGGAACCACAGGCTGTGGAGTATGAAAAAATTCAAAAAGGGTACTCAAGGTCAGTCACAAACAGCGTCTGACATTAGCCTGAACCAGAGACCATCCAAAAGACTGGGAGTCCTAGCAGATCTACCTAATACATAGAAGCAAATCCAAACAGGCAGCCAAAATGGGGAGGCAAAAAGACAAGTCCCAAATGAAAGAACAAGAGAAGTCTTCAGAGAAAGAGCTAAATGAAATGGAAATAAGCAATCTATCAGATATAGAGTTCAGAATACTGATCATAAGGATGCTCAACTGCCTGAGAAAAGAAATGAAAACTATGAAGGAAATTAAAAACAACATAGTAGAAAAAAAAAATACATTGGAAGGAATAAACAGCAGATTAGGGGAAGCTGAGGATCAGATCAGCAAATTAGAAGAGAGGGTAAAAAGAATCACTCAATCAGAGAACTAAAAAGAACAATTAAAAAACAGGAGGACAGTTTAAGGGAGCTGTGAGACAACATGAAATGTAACAATATCCACATCATAGGAGTACCAGAAGATTTAGAAAGTAAGCAAGGGTTAGAGAATCTGTTTGAAGAAATAATGGCCAAAAACTTCCTTAACCTGGTAAAGAAAAAAGTGACACAAGTTCAGGAGGCACAGAGAGTCCCAAGCAAGAAGAACCCAAAGAGGCCTATGGCCAGACACATGATAATTAAAATGCCAAAAATGTAAGGCAAAGAGAGAATCTTAAAAGCAGCAAGAGAAAAGGAATCTATTACTTACAAAGGAGCTCCCATAAGGCTGTCAGCTGATTTCTCATCAGAAACTCACAGGCCAGAAGGGAATGGCATGAAGTATTCAAGGTAATGCAAAGCAAGGATCTGAAACCAAGACTACTCTATCCAGCAAGGCTATCATTCTAAATAGATGGTGAAATAAAGAGCTTCCCAGAGAAAGAAGTCTAAAGGAGTTTATCACCACCAAACCAACACTGCAAGAAATGTTAAAGGGACTGCTGTAACAAGAAATAGAAATAGAGAGAACAAGAAATATAAGCATAAAGAATTAAAATGGCAATAGATAAGTACCTATCAAGATAACCTTAAATATAAATGGATTGAATGCTCCAATCAAAACATAGAGTTGCTAAATTGATAAGAAAACATGACCCAAATATATGCTGTCTACAAGAGACCCACCTCAGAACTGAAGATTCACAAAAGCTGAAAAAACAACAACAAACTTGTGGAGGACTTTAAAGGAGACATCGACAACAATACACTCATAGTAGGAGACTTTAACACCCCACTGACTTTACTGGATAGATCTTCCAGACTAAAAATCAACAAGGAAACAGTGACTCTAAATGACACACTAGATCAGATGCATTTAATTGACATTTACATAACATTTCATCCCAAAGCTGCAGAATATACATTCTCCTCAAGTGTACATGACACATTCTCAAAGATAGACCACATGTTAGGACACAAAATAAGTATCTACAAGTTCAAGAAGACTGAAATCATATCAAGCATTTTCTCGGACATTTACACCATGGAATACTATGCAGCTGTAAAAAAAAGAAGGAACCCTTACCCTTTGAGCCAGCATGGTGGGACCTGGAGAGTATTATGCTAAGTGAAATAAGCCAGTTAGAGAAAGACAATTATCACATCATCTTACTCATATGTGGAATCTAATGAACAAAATAAACTGATGAAAAAATAGATCTAGAGACATAGAAGCATGTAACAGACTGATGAATCTCAGAGGGAAGGCAGGGGTGCAGGAGTGTGGAGACAATAACCTAAGAACTTATATGCATATACGCATAACCCATGGACACAGACAATAATGTGGTATAGGCCGGGGGGGGGGGAGGGTGCAAGGTGGAGGGGATGAATGGGGGGGAAAGGGACATTTGTAATACTTTCAACAATAAAGATAATTTTTTTAAAAACATCATTAAGATAGTAAATCCAAAATTAGTGTTGAAAATTTTAACATTCCTTTTAAAATAACTTATATAATCATCTTTATATATCACTACATAGCATACTAGAGACTAGAATAGAGGTCTTCTGAGTCTTAATGCAGAGTTCTCATTACATACTTTCTCTATGAAGGAAAAAAAATTAGATCACTCAAGTATGGGAATGCCTTTATAAGTATACAGAGGCAAAAAAAGAAAGCTTTAGCAGATTTTACATTAAAAAGATTTGCACTTCAGAAAATTCCCTTAAAAAGATGGAAAAGTAAGTTACCATTGGGGAGAAATATTTACAAAACTGTAGTTCATTAATAATAGTTAATGTCCATAATATATAAAGAGTTACTGCAAATAAAATAAAAAATACAGTAAAATAAAAAAACAGTAAATTATAGTTTTTTATTACAGTAAAATAAAAAAATAAACAAACATACCAGTAGGAAATGGGCAAAGGACATGAACAATTCAAGAAAGAAGGAAACCTGGCTGGGTGGCTCAGTGAGTTGGAGCACTGTCCCATACACCAAAAAAGCTTGAGGGTTTGATTTCTGGTCAGTGCATATATATACCTGGGTTGCAGGTTCAATACCTGGTCAGGGCATGTATGGGAGGCAACCATCTGATGTTCCTCTCTCACATCAATGTCTCTCTCTCTCTCTTTCTCTCTTCCTCTCACATCAATGTCTCTCTCTCTCTCTTTCTCTCTTCCTCTCCCTCTAAACATATCCTCAGGTGCGGATTTAAAATAAAAGAAATACAGTCAATTTCTGAAAAAAAGTTAACTGCACTAGGACTTAAGGAATACCAATTAAAATATTCTACACCATTTTTCACTTGTCATGTTGGTATATATTAAGCAGACTTATAAGTACAATATTGTTAATAGTTTTGAGAAAGACACTCTTATACTGCTGATGGGAAAGTTAGTTGACATGATCTATAGGAATGAAACTTTAGAGTATACATCAAAATCCTTGAAAGTGTGTTGTCTTTCACCCAGCAACGCATCCCCTAGAATCATCCAAGGGAATCATAAGCATACAGTCTAAACAGAACAGATGTACAAGGACATATTTTTGTATATTGTTTGTAACAATGAAAAATCAGAAGCGACATAAATGTCCTACAATGTATCCACATGCTACTATGTAGCAATTTAAAATAATTTTAGAATAATATGATCATGAGAAAATGCACAAAATATTTAGGGTGATAAAAGGTATGAAACAGCATATAATGTATGATTTCAATTATTTTAAAATGCATAATCTGGCACAGAACAAAATATTACTTAACTCTCTTATCCAAAGGGAGCAAAAATGCATCTGACAGAATCCGTGTTTGTTTCCCTTGGCAGTGGGAAGAAGTGAAGGGGTGGGGAGGGAGGAGGGAGCCAGGACGCCTGGGTCACCTCCACTTTTCATCTGACTCCACCCCTGACCCAGGTGTGCTCTGTGTCAGAACGCAGTACCGTTATGTGGTGTATGACTCAGTGCTCAGTTGCAAAGAACCAGACCCGGGGCTGGCTAATTTCAGCAGAAGTTCATTAAGAGCTATTATTAGCTGTCATATAAAATCACTCGAAGGGGCTGGAGAAGCAGGCTGTGCTTTCAGGACTCTCCTGGAAGAGGGTTCTAAGCTGCCCACTGAAGAAGCTATTGCCTCTGCCCCCGACAGGAAGCCGGTGGGTGGGTAAGATGCCACCACAACTGCTGGCTCCACACAGCTCTGCTGTGACCCCTGACTCCACAACGCATGGAACTGGGCCAGATGCCAGGACCTCTGCTGCCATATCTGCACAAACTCTAAGTGCCCCGCCACCCTGCTGGGACACAGAAAGAGAATAGTGGTCTCTGTGTCACTTTCTCCTACAAAGCCTTGCAATTCTAGATGGCAGAAGCTAATTCCTCATGCAAACCCTGAGGGAGTTTGGGGAATGCAGCCTCTGGCAGCTGGCTTTTGGCCGAGATGAGGCACACTCTCGGGGAGAGGAAAGAAAGGTGCCGGAGCCAATCTGCTCTATCCTCCACAAACGCATTTGGCTGCATTAAAGAGATTACCCAAATTAAAGGGGCTTAAATAATACGGACATTTGTTGTCCTTCTTATATAATAAGTAGTCCAGAGGGAGGCAGCTGCAAGATTAATGAATTCAGTGGCTCAGTGAATGCAATGCTCTTGTCAAGACCTGGGAAGGTCTGATATTTTCTCCTACTTGCAAACTCATCGGAGAGTCTGCCAGCGTTCCTTGGACACTGGCTGCCACAGCTCCTGTCTTCACGCAACATTATCTAAAGATGAGAAGAAAGACAACCAAGGTCTTTTACAGGGCTGGAGAATTGATGGAGTCTTAAGTGAAGAAAATATAGGTGAATTACTAATAATTTCTCCTCAAGTAACTCAATCCTCTTATCAGAAAGTCAAGCTAGTCTCATAAGTTCAAAGCTGACTTCTTCCAGCCTCCAATACTAAGCATTCCTCCAACACTAACCAGTCCTTCAACACTAACGAGTCCTCCAACACTAACCAGTCCACCAGTGCAAACCACCCCTCCAGTGCTAGCCATTCCTCCAACACTAACCAGTCCTCCAATGCTAACCAGTCCACCAGTACAAAGCACCCCTCCAACACTAACCATTCCTCCAGTGCTAACCATTCCTCCGACACTAACCATTCCTCCGACACTAACCATTCCTCCGACACTAACCACTGGCCCAGGCTGTACTGATTCTGTTTCTCTGGAGAGGCCTGACTGACACAGGGGACATGAAGAGACCGGCAATGGTTGACACCTGCGCAGGCTCCCCCTGTGTTACATACCTACTTCTCTGGGTGGTGGGAAGAGGGTTGCTCATGTCACATACCAGCTACCAAAGTCCAAACAGAAATAGACCTCCAGAGTCCTGGCCCCAGGGAGCCCTATGGGGCCCTTCCTTCAGAAGGATCACTGCTCTCACACCACAGGCGGTCACTTGGCGGGCTGGCAGGTAGGTCGTGGACCCTCTGCTTCAGCGCTGTCCAGTCGGTTGGTGCTCTGTGGCAGAAGGAGGAGCAGATCTGGCCACAGCGAAGCTCCTTGGAGACCCGGAGCTCCCAGAATCTTCCATTCCCAGTCTTGCATTCCCTGGGCCGAGACCATGACCATTGGGTGGGAAGAGCAAATCTTCAAGCAGAAATAGCCTGGGGAAGCAGAAGTTTTAGGTTGAATCACCCTAATCATCTGCTGTTCACTTAAAACGCTCAGCTGATGGGCTGGCAGGGAACAGGGAAGCCAGGTAACTTGAGGGCAGGTGGGAGGGCCCCAGGCACCGTGGCCGGACCTCCCCTGCAGGCATGCTGAGGGCCTCTGGGCCTGACAATACCTCATCCTAGTCCTTTCCAACACACCCAGACACAGGGAAGCTCTGAGGCACCACTGACACCCGGTGGCCAGCCTCTGAACTTCCCATGAGTTAGCTTCCCAGAAAGGTCCATGCATCAGCCCGAGCTCATCACCAGCACAGCAGCTGTGCTAAAGCTACTGCTGGCATTTGCAAGACCCTCCATTGTCACTGAATTTAGGTTCACTGGTGCTCACAGCCACCCCACAGTAGTATCATTCTCACCACTTTACAGATAAGAAAACTGAGGCTCTGAAATGAAAAGTGACCTGCCCAGGGTCGTGCAGTCAGTGATGGGCAGATAAGGAGAGCTCTGTCCAAGGTCAGGGCCCTTGAGGGCCCTTCACTTTCCATCGAGTGACCTCCATGACCCTGCACCCCAGGCGCCGGCAGAGCACTTCTGTCTATTTGCCTGTTCTTTCCCCCAGGCCACACTCTCTCGATGATTGCAGCGTTAGAGTGAGTCTTAAAGTCGGGCAGGGTCAGTCCCCTGACTTTGTTCGCCTTCAATACTGGATGGCTCTGCTGGGTCTTTTGCTTTCTCACCTCTGCGGACCAGCCCTGGCCCACCCACACCCGCTACCCACAGTGGGCTGTTTCTAGAGGCCAGCCCACCTCGTCTGTACTCTCTAGCCAGGCCAGGGCGCTTCTGCGGATCCTCTCCAGCCTGCCCTCGTCCTCCAGGGGCTGCCCACAATCTCTCACAAGGGTTAGTTGGTTTTTGCCACCAGCAGCCTGCGTTCTCGAGGCAGCCATCCATTCTGGAGAGGCCTCAGCCCCGTGAGAGGGTCCCTCTCAGTCCTTAGTTCATTGTCTACTCTTGCTCAGCCTAGAAGTCATGGCTATTCTTTGACACCTTCTATTTCTGGACTCCTTGAGTCCTCTTGACCCCTGTTAGTAATTAACCACCTTGACTTGTTCCACTTAATAATTCTTGTTTTTCTTGTTGTTAATCCTCACCTGAGGATATTTTTTTCCATTGCTTTTCAGAGAGAGTAGAAGGGAGGGAGGGAGAGGGAGGGAGAGAGAGAGAAACACTGATATGAGACACATTGACGGGTTGCCTCCTGCACACGCCCTGACTGGGGGTGGGGAGCAAACCCGCAACCAAGATATGTGCCCTTGACTAGGAATTGAAACCAATACCCTTTGATGAGTGGACTGATGCTTGAACTACTGAGCCACATGGGCCAGGGCTTAATAATTCTTTATATTAGAATATCCCTGTTAAATAACTAGTATAGTTTCTGTCTCCTGGTTGGACCCTGACTGATAGAGCCCCCCCAGCAGAGCCAAACAAGTAGCCTCTGGCTAAGGCAGGAACATTGCTGGCAGAGTTAGGGCTCCAGGGCACAGAGCAGTGTGTGTGTGTGTGGGGGGGGGGGGGCAGGGGGGGGGTCCCTTTGGAGATAAGAGACAGTCACTTGGTGACTGGAAAAGAGGGTGGAATAAAGATATTTTCAAATGAGCATAAGAGTTTTACCATCAGCAGATCTTCACTAAAGAAAATTCTAAAATAATATACTTTAGGAAAAATCCAAAATGACCCCAAGTGGAAGGTCTGAAACACACAAAACAAAGAGGAGCAAAAATAATGATAAGTATTGGGATAAATCTCTAAGGACATTGACTACATGAAACTACCATTTTATGAGGTTAAAAAAAAAGAACAGTCAATAATATTGTGATAACTATGGATAGTATCAGATGAGTACTAGATTTATTGGGGTGGTCACTTAAGTTGTGTAATGTCTAATCACTGGATTATTGAAACTAATATAATATTGTATGTCAACTGTAATAGAAAAATAAAACATAATTTAAAGTAGAAGGAGGAGAGGAACATGTAAGTCAGACAGGGATTGCTATGGACCAAATCGTATTCTTCCAAAATACAGATGCTGAGGCCCTGCCATTCCATGCGACAGTATTAGAAAGTGGGGCCTTTGGGCTATCATTGGGTTTAGATGAGGTCATGAGGGTGGTGCCCCCATGATGGGATTAGTGCTCTTGTAAGAAGAGACAGCAGAATTCTCTCTATATGTATCCTTTGAAGGTTTTTAAAAAATAACATATCTACAGCAATCACCATATATAATAGTAACCCATTAATATAGTAAGGCAAGAAAAAGACATTACAGTTATAAAGATTAGAAAAGAAGAAATAAAGCTGCCATTATTCAAGTGATATGAATATATACATATATGTGAGTATGTACATGTGCATGTAAAATATTTAACACAAAAGATACAGAAAGTTTTTTTAAAATTATTGAATATATCCCAGACAAATATAAAACAAAAGAAAACAAGGGTAGCAATTGTATCAAACTGTTTTAAAACCAAGATTTTAAAAATCAGGAAAAGGAAAAAATATTATAAATAAAAAGAGACTCAATAATTGAGTTAGAGATTTTTAAATATTCTTTTTGAAACTGATATAACAAGCAGACAGATTATAATGAAATGTGCGGAAGATTTGATTAATGTGCCTGATAAGCTTGGTCAATTAGATAACAGAGAAAGAATACACATTGCTTACAGCTGCACACAAAGCCTTCACACACACAGGCTACACATAAGGCCACAGAGGAAGCCTCAATGCATTGTAAAGAATCAGCATCCTTCAGAATATCTTCTCCAACCTTATGTAAAATAAAATAAATCAATATTAAAGGATCGATTTATAAAATCCCGTGTGACTGAAAACTAAAAACAAAACATAATGTGACTAAATAATCTTTGGAATAAAAAAGAAATAAATGAAATTATTAAATATTTGCAATTGAATGACCAGATGTCAAAACACATAGAAGAAAGCGAAAATATTTAGATGCAAAATTAATTTTATTTATTTTTTAACATTTTTTAAAATACTTTTAAAAATATATATGTCTTTATTGATTTCAGAGAGAGGAACTGAGAGGGAGAGAGAGACAGAAACATCAATGATGAGAGTCAGTGATGGGCTGCCTCCCGCACGCCCCCTGCTGGGGATTAAGGCCTCAACAGGGGCACCGGCCCCAAAGGGGAAACAACCCTCCATCTCCTGGATCACAGGTTGATGTCCAGCCACTGGGCCATGCCAGCCAACATTTTGTTTTTTATTTCTCACCCCAGGGTATTTTTTCCATTGCTTTTCAGGGAGAGTGGAAGGTAGAGAGCAAGAAACATCGATGTGAGAGAGACACATAGATTGGTTGCCTCCCTTATGCACCCCGACCAGGGTGGGAGATTGAGCCAGCAAATGAGGTTGGCCGCAACCACGCCCGGGACCCTCCAGTCCGCAGGCCGATGCTCTAACCCCTGAGCCAAGCCGGCTAGGGCTAGATGCGCAATTAATTTTAAATACGTTTATTAGAAGACAACAGAGTTAAGTTCTAATTCAATAAGCTCCCAAAAAAGTAAGAATAACACACACAAGTAACAAGCACAAAGAGAGAGAAAGGCAGAAATAAATGAAATGGGGGCTGAAACAAAGAGAGAGAAGCTGAAAAACTAAGTAACTGATTCTTTGAAAAGACTCCTAATGTCGACAAGCCAGTAAGTATACGACTAATCAAGAAAAGAGAGGGGAGATTCAAATAAACAAAAAGATAAAGTAAAAATAGAAGACGAAACACACACATTTCTATAAAAAGTTTAAATGCTTAAATAGAAAATCTGAATTGATCAATAGCCAATTTCCCCAAACTCAACAACACTTTGGGATTAGCCCTATTAATCCTCCCTGCACAGAGGGGGAAGCTAAAGAATTGGTCACTTGAATAACTTGCCCCAGGTCACAGGGCAGACCCAGGACCTGAGCCCCAGCAGCCTGTTTCCAGAGGCTTCACTCTGCCTCCAGGACAGTGGAGCGTAAGATCCATTTTATAATGGTGGGCAGGAGCTATGTCCTTCACCTCCGTGTCACCATGTCTAGCACATCAGAAAGGCTTCGTACATTTAAAAATAATGTTGGGGGTTGGGTGGAGGGGGCAAAAAGGGAGAAAATGGAAGACAACTGTAATACTGTCAACAATTAAAAAATGCCAGTTTTTAAGATCAGTGAACATTCACTTGGTTATGAAATTTGTGGGGACTACAAGGGTATGCAATAGAGACCCCTCCGCCCTCTTCCCCAGAGAAAACTGGGGGCCCTTCCCCGAGGTAATGCTATTCTTTTCTTTAGCAACCTTTCAGAAATATTTTATGCACATATAAATAAAGACATTATTTTTCTTCTTTTATCTAATGAACAGCACATATGCACAGTTTTCTGCTCATTTTTTTTCACTTTAACAAGGTATCTTGAAGATTATATTGATTCATTAAAAAATCCTCATTCTTGGTAAGGTTGCAGAATATTCCATTGCATCTATACTATAACTTAATCAATATTATGTTGACAGAACAGTAGGATATTTCCCATCTTTTGTTTTTTCAAATAATGCTGGTGACTATGTCACATGGGCACATAAAATTTTTGCATATGTGCAAATAACCCTGAAATATATATCAATTACTAAAATATCTCTCTCAGTTACCGAAGCTGTGTAACAAATTACCCCACATCTGAGACGCCTAAAATGATGTTGAAATCTGCAGGTTTGGCAGGCAGGGCTCAGCAGGGGTGGATGCTCTCTGCTCTACTGGGCATGGGCTGAAACAGCTGGTGGCAGGGCTGGAACCCTTGGATGCCTGGCCCACTCACAGGGCTGGCAAGTGATGCTGGCTGTTGGCTGAGACCTTAGCTAGACCCAGACCCTTGCATGTGGCCTAGGCTTCCTCATAACATAATGTCTGAGCCCCGGAAGAGGCATTCTAAGAGAGATCTAGGCTCACTGACTTTTAAGACCTAGACCCAGAAGTCAGACATGCAGCCAGGCAACCCCAAAATCTCACCCAGCTTTCAGGAGGGGGCGGGAGATAGAACCCACCTCTTGACCTGGAGTGGCAGAGTTCTGGAAGAGAGTGTGGGCTCAGTAATACTGTTGTAACACTTTTGGAAAGTCAGTAGGCCTTGGGCATGTTTCTAAATATGGACTTGTTCCATCACGGGCACGGAAGTTTAAACGTTGATACGTGTTTGCTAATTGCCCTTCAGGGCTGGGTACCAATTCGCTCTCAATAGCGGTGCATGAGAAACACGTATTTGTTTAAGGAAAGAATGAAAAGAACAAATGGGTGAGTGAACCAGTGAGCTGAGCAAATGCACGTGAAGCTGATCTTGAGAGAAATAATCATCTGGCCACTGGAGGGCGGTGTGTTCCCACAGAAGCTCAGGAGGGGCCTTCTCAAAGCGGTTTCTTAGCACCTCAGCAACATTTGCTGGAGGAGGCGGCGGCCAGGAGTCTCCTTACATCCAGGTCCAGGGTATTAAGGTTCTGTACCTCGCTGGATGCCCTGGACAGGCTGGCCGAGGGAATACAGGATCACAGCTTTGCATTTCAGTTGCTCTTTACAGTATAGGAGGCCTCTGATCCTTATGTAAAGTCTTTTCAGAACCATAGGCCCAGAACTCAGAACAGACCTGACTTCTTCAGGGGCCTCAGGGGAGTCGAAGCAATTTCTTCAAAAGCAGATTTCCAAAATCTGCTTTAGTTTTCAGGGTACAAATGCCAGGGCTGGCACAGCCTGGGATCACTGCGGAGACCAAAGAGGCTGAACCCCACCCTGCAGCGCCTCCCCAGGGTGATTCCCCACCCCCTCCTCCATGTAAGACCCTCAGTCAGTTCCAGGGCCTGCACCTTGCCTACCTTGTCTCTCCTGCCCAGGGAGGGCTGGCGGGCTCTGGGTGTGGTATCCAGGGGCATCGAGCAAGATTTTACCATCCCCATGTCTCCCATCAGGCAGACCGACCCTGCTTCTCTCTGTCCATAAGGTCTGTCTGCTGAACTTCACTTCCTGAGACCCCCCAGGCCTGCTCAGGTCATCCAGTCTCCTGTTTCCTGACATACCCACCTCCCCCTCCAGTCCAGTAGAGTCTGTTCTCCAAACATCCACCTTCCTGTCTCCCTCTCCATCCATGTGCCATGGCAGACAGTCAGTACCACCCAGCACAAAGGTGGCCTGTGACAGGCTGTGAGCAGCACACACGTCACACAGAGACAGATGTCACCCACAGAAGGGCCAGGCTGAGCAGACACCCTTTTCCCAGGCAGGTCAGACAGGCCACGCCCAGCTTCCTGCCTCCCTGACACCGCTTCTCAAATCAAGCCTGGCAGGAAACAAAAAGGGACATTTTGACAAGGCAGCTTGGATGCCAGGATGATTCCATTAGGTGTGAGCTTTTCTAAAAAACTAAGTGAGATGGCAGATGGCCCCCTACCCACCTTGAACATTACTTCAACCACTGAGGTCCAAGGTGAACTCATAGATGGGGTGGGAAGTCAGGGACAGTTTCTGAGAAGCAGTAAAAGTTCTCTGAACATTACCAATTTGCTTTTAGTCAAAATTAGGGGGCCAGCAGGCCTCTGGCTACCCCTGCCGCCTGCCATTAAGAGGCCACATTGTCACTTGTATTAAGCTCACCTACTCCTGGGAGTTCATTTGGGCCCAACCCACCACCTTCCGCTCACAGCCCTGCCTCAGCTTGGCAAGCGGTGGCGAGGCCTGCAAGCTGACCACCGACGACCCGGAATCCCCTGAGAAGTGTCCCCCCTCTCTCCCCACCCCAGGCCTGGGATGGGTGGGCCGCTGAAGTGGGAGGCAGTCGGGAAGGCCTGGCCTTGACCTCAGTTCTGAGACCCCGGGCGATGACTGGTCTCAGTTTCCTCTCCTAGGAAACAGATGGCAGTTCCCGATTCATCGAATCGCCTTGTGAATGAAGTCAGAGGGCAAATGCGGTCGTGTCAGCACGATGCCAGGCAGAGCCGCAACCTCAGGGCAGTTGCCACCCCTGCCACCCTTCTCTGACCTCGAAGCCCAAACCTGTGTCCAAACAGGAAATGAAATGCAGGCCTTTGGCCTCGCTCCCAGCAGGGGCCAGGCCGAGGCCCAGCACCCGAGCCTGAGCTGTCCGCTGTCTGGCTGCTGGTCAGCGGCCTGCTCCAGCTGCCCAGCGGCACTTGTTTCTTCAGCTGCTGTGGACGGCGCTCTCCAACCCTGGGGGATGCAGGGACGCCTTGTTCTGTCATGTGTCCCTCAAGGGAGCCGAGTGTCAGGCACCAACTGCCCTCAGGCACCAACTGCCCTCGCCAATTAGGGCCAATCATGGGGTCATTTTCTGCTTGATCCATGGGATGCTGGCTTCACCCTGGCCTCTGTGTTGGTGGCCCCAGGCCATAGACAGGTGGCATCTCCCCCTCCTCCCCTTGGCTGAACTCTCACTTTTCTTACTTAATACCCACTAAGGAATCTGAACACAGGGAGCCCCACCTTCTGCCCCAGAGTCCTGAGGGAGACATTGGTGCCAACCTACTTTCCAAATTTCTTTCAAGGGCCTCAGAATAGACAGTGCTGCTCCCTGGTTCAGTGTGTGGCTGGGAATGAGTCCAGCGGGTCAGGCGGAGGAGGGTGGGCAGGCTCAGCTCCAGGCCGCCAGCCACGTGGTCCTCTGTGCTGTCCTGGGCCACCAGGCTGGACCAGACACGGGGCTTTTTCATGGGAGGTCAAGGGCCCACCAGGGTATAAGACACCAGGGTATCTTAGCAGAGGGCAGATGACCATGATTACCAGGTATGGGGCTAACCCGAGAATGTTTATTGTTTCCCATTTAAAGTCAGTTAACTGGGAAAGGACACCCTAGGGAACACCCGAAGCGAACCAGTTAGCTCCACAGTCTGTCTATATGTGAGTGAGAGGAACCTTCCTTCCCTACTGCGCAGGGTGACAGACCACTGCCGGCCCCCAACAAAAGCATCTTTGTAAAGTGAGTGACCCAAAGGAAATCAATGAAGCGCTTCGCTTTCTTTCATGGCCCCTGTGTGTCCATCTCAGCTGCCTGGGGAGGAGAAACCAGGAGCAACCGAACTGGGAGAAAACCCTTCAGCAAACACACCAGGGAGAAGTCAGGGGAGGAAGGAAGGGCCTCGGAGGACACGGGAACTCTTAAGAGTGTGTGCTGACGGCACCCACGAGAGAAGCCCTCCGGTCCCGGGCTGCAGGGCGTCACGCCAGCCCCGTTCCTGCCGCGGTCCCTGCTGCAGGAGACTCAGATCCCACTCCAGCCAGGGCAAGACCAACGCTGGCGTCGATGGAGGCAGCCCACTTTGGGGACAGCAAAGATCAGGGCCCGACATTTTTCCTCCTTGGTACTGAGGACAGGAGCTGAAAGGAGTTTGCAAACCATCTGCTCCAGGACCATAAAATCTGCCCGGTGCTTTGTGCAGCCGAAACCCACCAACATGAACGATTGAGTTGGGGGAGGTGGATCAGTTGGAAATGAAGGGAGAGCTGCCCTGGCAGGAACATGGACTTGGGCCACCAGGTGAGAAATTAAAGATGGCAATTCTGCATCCCTGCACCTGAAGTCCGAAGATGGAAAGGACCAGGTCATAGCTCACCTGTGTGGGCACCAGGGGTGCTCAACTGCCACGAGCCAGGCACTAGAGCGATGGACCCCTGCGGGCTGTGGCCCAGCAGCCAGTCCATTTGGTGCTCAGCTGGCTGACGCACAGCCCGGATCAGTGCAGGTGGCCTCTCTGGGCTTCTGGCAACCATGCAAAGTCAAGCGCTAGGTGGTGTTTCTTAAACTCTGGTGTTCCCAAGGATTACTCCAAGTTATGGAATGATCTGCACACTCCAGGGTCCCAGGTTCAAGATTTAATTCAGTAGGTTTGAGATGAAACCCAGAAATCTGCATTTTACATGCAGCTCAGGCAACTCTGATGTGGGTGGTGTCTGCCTGGTAAGGCAGTTCAGGGGACACCTGGCCTGGTGCCTATCCTGACGTTCAGGGGCATTTCAGCTTAGATGCATTTTACAGCAGTTTCTGACAGGGCTCACCCCTCACTAACTTCCTTGGACTTCTACATCCCTAGTGTTGCCTCGAAAGCCCAGTGTGGCAGGCCCAGCCAGGCAGGAAATGGAAGCAGGTGAGGGGGTGGGGCATGGGGGTGGAGGAGAGGAGGGAGCCACAAGCTGGAAGCTCTGGTGGATGGTGACAGTGATAGGGGTGTGAGGATGACTGCCACCATGAGGATAATGGGAATGTGACGCAAGTGGAAGGCGACTTACATCAGAGTGGCATGAGAGCCACCCAGGACCAGGGAAAGAAGGGCACAGGGCTGGTTGGAGCCCCAACAATGCTGTGCCAGGCCCCAATGGAGAGAGCCAGGTGGCCAGGACAGCCTGGGACAGAGCTGCTGCCATGTGGGGGCGCTCCCGGGAGGGAGCAATCAGGGGCTCTCAAGGGGAATTATCCAGCTTACCCATCAGTGACTCACTCACTGTGCTATTCTTGGCCCCAGACCTCCAGGCGCAGGTCCCTGTAACTCTCTAACTAGCTAATCAAGTGAATGCCTAGGTCCTTGAAATATTAAAAGACATTTCAAAGGAGCTGCGAGTTGACACCCTAACTTAATTATCAAGATTGTAGACTTGATTTCAAAAGGGCAGAGGTACATTTTGAGCCACCATCACATACACACGAAAGGCAACTTCTTACCATGTAAATGTTAACTTACACTTGCATTTTCAGGATGTGTAGGCCACATGCTCTCAAATTGCTTGACTTCTATTTAAACTTGTTTTAGGCCAGAACAATTGAAGCACCTCCTAGAATATTAAATGCTTTTAAATGTCACTTCATGGAAAGTACCAGTTGGTAGGTTTTAAATGACTCTCAAAGGGCATATTTTCTTAATTTTTCTCCATGGTAACACATCTACCAATTTGCCACTTTAATCATGGTGCTGCATTTGAAGCTAATTACTCAGATCACAAGTGCAAGGATGGGGAGGGGGGCAGAGTTTAGAAAGATACATGCAAAAATTCACAACAGAGAGCTATTGTGTTTTGGCACATAAATGCCCAGGCGTCGGCTCTGTGAGGAAGGCATACTTTCAAAGCAAATCTCTTTATCATCCAAGTCCCAGTCAAGATACTTGTACCAGTCACTTGCACCTCCACATTAAATATGTGAGTCTCAAGCTGAGACACACCTCTGTATCAGCTCTCCCCCAAGAATACAGAAGGTGCAGGACAACTGCTGCCACAGTGGGAACACTTCTTGGCCTGAAGAAAAGAAACCAGGGAGCGATGATGTCAAGCAGTAGTTTTCAAACTTTTAGGAAGTGGGACCCTTTTTATCAAAGGAACCCCAATAATAAAATAGAAATATTATTGTATTTCTATAGATTTATTCCTAAATTTAAAACACTCTTGTGAAAACACTGTTGTTTGGTGGACATAAAACTTTGGAACTGGAATTAAGGCTGGCAATTTGTTAAAGTAGCTTCAGTCTCCATGTTAATTATGTACTGTGTTGTGCTTGCAGAGTTTCAAGAACATTGATTCATATACAGGAGAAGCAAAGGGTACATGGTTCAAAGTGCACCAGGCAACCATTTAAATGTCACAAGTTTTACTGTAGGTTCCTTGCAAAAAAAATTTGCTTGGCAGAAAAACTGAAATGTTTCTATTATAATTTGGTATTCAACAACAGTCTGCATTTTTAAAAATTACATTTAAAAATATTTTTAAAAAATAAACATTGCATCAAATATTTATAGAATGAGGCTCCTGGGAATGAAAGACTAGCCAATTCTGAACTAATTCTTTACAGATCATTATAAACTGAACAAAAGGACACTGCACAACTACTGAAGGCACTGCAGAGAAAAAGAAAACCCAGAAAGACACCAGAGGAGGTTGATGCCTGGGAGGGAAAACCTTTGGGTGCATTTCCTGTTGTTAATGGCTTTTTGCTTGAGGACAGGCTCTGTCCTGCCAAGCAGGGCAGCTAAACTTAAATGGAAAACCCACAGCCTTGCTGGCTTACCCGGCGGTCTTACTGGCTGAAAAAATAAGAGAGCTAAGTGTAGAGTGACTAAAGCAGATAGAAAGTGAGGGGAGGATCCTAGAAAGGAGAACTGGAGAGGGGGATCCAAAAATTCTGTGTAAAACTGCCCAAACCTCTGGTTGATCCTGTAACCAGACATAAGCAAGGCAAACTCAAAGCAGCCTGGTTAAGAACTTAGATTTCTACTGCTATCCATTGCAGGGGGTGAGGGTGGGGAGCTTAAGTCTAGCCATGTTAACTGTCTCCCTTTAAAAAGAAAAAAAATCAGCCCTAGCTGGTTTGGCTCAGTGGTTGGAGCATCGACCCACAGACTGAAGGGTCCCGTGTTCAAGTCTGGTCAAGGGCACATACCTCGGTTGCAGGCTCGATCCCTGGCCCCAGTCAGGGCTTGTGCAGGAGGCAACCAATCAATGTGTCTCTCTCATATCAATGTTTCTCTACCTTCCACTTTTTCTGAAAAGCAATGGAAAAAATGTCCTCAGGTGAGGATATAAATAAATAAATAAATAAATAAATAAATAAATAAATAAATAAACAGTATTTTTCAGAGAAATATAATAGAATCCAAAATCTCTAAAATGTATGGTTCACAAAGTTTATGATACAACCCAAATCTACTAGGTGTGCATTCAAGAGAAAAGGTAATCAACAGAGATTAATCCTAAAAAGACCCAGATGTCCGAATTAGCAGCAAGGATTTTAAGAATGAATATACTTATGTTTGAAGAGTAAAGGAAAATAAGCTTGTAATAAATAAACAAGTAGGAAATCTAAGCAAGAAACAAAACTATAAAAAAGAACCAATGGGAAATTGTAAAATGAAAAAAAAAGTCTGAATATAAGATTTACTAAATAGGATTAAGATCAAATTGTAGATGACAGAATAAAGAGTCAGTGAACCTAAAGACAGATAAATAAAATTACCCAACTTGTAGAACAAACAAAGAAAGAAGTTTTAAATGGAAAGACCCTCAAGGAATTGTGGGGCAACTTCAAAAGGTCTAATATATGTGTCACAGGAATGTAAGAGAGAACAGAAAGGGGCACAAAACAGATTTGAAAAATAATGCCCAAATATTTCTCAAATACCGTGAAAGACAAATTTACAGAGTTAAGCTCAGGAAACCCCAAGAAGGATAACTACAAAGAAAATAACATCAAAGGATGTGAAGTAACATTGCTGGTGCATGTGAAGTAGTACTGCCACTTTGCAAAGCTCTGGCAGTTTCTTATAAAACTAAATACACCAAACTATGACATAGCAATTTCACTCCTGAAAATTTACCCAAGACAGGATGAATACCAATGTCCAAAAATGACTCGTACAGGTCTTACCCAGAACAGATAAACCCACTGTGGTATATACTACCATGGAATACTCATCAGCGATAAAAAGGAATCAACAATTAATATATGCACGCATTTCAAAAACTACGCCAAAAGAAGCCAGGTGCAAAAGGATACATACTGTTTTATTCCACATATGAAGTCCAAGATCAGGCTAAACTAATCTGGGGGGGAAATCCTAACAGCAGTTGCTCCAGGGATAGGACAGGAGGACTGACTCTGGCAGGGCGGGAGGGAACATTCTGAGGTCACAGTAACATTGTCTATCTTGATGGGACTTGTGTTACAGGAGTGTTACATTGTTAAAGCGCGAATGGTATCAAGATGTGTGTATTTCACTGTACGTACCTTTTACCTTAAAAATATTAAGTATAAATATTAAACTCTAATTTATGATAGGGGTACTACAGTGTTCAGGGGTGGAGTATACTGGAACTTACTTTGAAATGCATAAAATACAGTGACCTGGTGGAGGGACAGATGGACAGATATGTGTATACAGGCAGTTACTGAACAATTTTCTTGTAGGTTTACATTTTTTCATAATAAAATGCTAGGGAAGAGGAGTATTTACTTAACTCTTGAAGGTTTACTGTGAAACAGGATCATAGTGGAAAACTGAAGAATTGAGAGATCAAGCTTTGAGAGCCAAGGAGTACAAGCAATAGCCAGTGTCCTCTTTAGCACAAGGGAACTAAACTAGCTGGACACTAAGATGCCTTCTATATATAATAGTATGTCTAAGGCATGAGGCTGTCACAATCACTGAACAGTCAATAGGCTGCAAGTAGAGCTTTTCTGTACATTTGTCGCTGCAGCTGTGGTGGCAGCTGCTGGCTCGAAAAGGTCCCTCCATCCTGAGTGCTGGGGATGTGGATATTTCCACCATCTTCGTCTCTCATCTCACGCTTCCTCTGCCTCTCGTGCCTTCCATTTCACTGGTCCTTTGGTTCCATTATCACCCACACTGTCCTTCCCACCTTAGGGAACGCAAACGCTGCCCTGCTGTGGGGAAACGCCTTTTCCTACCCTTGGCCCCTCGCTAATTTCTGTTCGTTCTTACACCTCAGCTTCCCCTGGCCCACAGGCCACACTGGGCACTTCCCACTCCACCCCCAACTACAGCACATGTAAAGTGATCGCAATTCCTTATTTGACAATATTCAATGTCTCTCTTTCGTTTAGACAATAAAAGCTCCAGGAGGGCAGAAACCGGCCAGCAGGTGACCTGTAGAGGACAATAATGGCTTACATTCACAACAGTGCTATGAAGAAGCCAGGCGTTTAGGGTTAAAAGTGTAATTTTATTTAGATGTTACTTGTACATAATCTATAGTAAGATATACAAACAGATAAAAATTGTTTAACAGGAGTTTTTTTAATACCACTTTAATTTACAAGAGCGTTGGTAATACTGCAGGATGAGAGATACTCTGAATAGAAAACAGTAAGTACTGGCTACTCTGGCTGATACAGTCCCACTAGTCTTTAATGGATTAAAATGTATCATGTATTTCAGTTGCAAATTATTACAAAACTTTCACAACCCACCCACGTGTGCTCAGAAAACATTTTGACATTCTAAAAATTTACTGAAATGAAAATGTTAATTCTCTAACACTGTACTTTTACTGAAGAAAAACGTTAAGGGCCCCAAATCTTACGGTGGTTTGGGCTGACAGTACAAAATCAACCGTATCATGTTTGTGTTGCTAACGTGTGATGCCGAGCGATCGTCTCATCCCCTCTGCCTAATCTACGATGTGAAAGAAGGCTTGTAGGATATTAAACTAAAATACACATGGGGGAAATACTGCGGACAATTTAAAATAACCTTACGATAATCTATAAGTACTTTAAAATGTAAGACTCATAGGTAAGAAATACGCTTTTAAATGTTGTTCTCTATTTGTTTTGGTAAATACTTCTTGAAAATGAAAACTGAAAATTCAAAATATTCACTTTTTCCTTTTCATGTAACACCATTATTAGAAAAAAATCTAAATTTAAATTTTAGAATCAAATTTGCTGAGAAAAATACAGCAAAAATAATCTTAATTGAATTTTGTACTTTTCCATTATTTTAATGGCCACACCACACATCAGGGCAAAGGCCTTTTCACTAGTCAGAAAATAAAGTTGAAAATAACTTGCTGATTAAACTACAGGAAGGCAACTAATAACTAATCAACTTATGAATACTTATGAATAAAGTGCCACTGATTTCATGGTAATGAGCTATTGTAAGTAGAAGAAATCCTGACGTAGATCAGAGCTGTGTGTCCTCTCCGTCCTGAGAACAGAAGGGACATGAGAAACAAAGATGCATCTCCAAGAATGAGTTGTAGAATTACACAGGTGACTCCCAATCCAAAAGTACAGGAAAGACAAAATACTGTAATAAGATAAAACATTGTTATAATGACAAAATAAGACTAAAAATGATAAAAGTCCCAAGAATAACGCCAAGAGAGTAGGCCTCTACACTGGAAAAAAAACAAAGGAAGTGAAGGTTCATTAATAACTATTCCTTACACTGAATAAAATTAAGGTGACAGACAAATGGTGAAGCTCCACGAAACAGAAACTCAGGAAGCATGTGCTGAAACAGCGGGTACAGCTGAAGACTCCGCAGCCTGGTACAAGCGTGGTCTTGGAAAGGGGATGCAGACATGAGGCTTTAGGGTTTCAAAATCTATGTGACTAAAACCCAAGGTGCAGGCTTTTTATGATGACCGCCTACAAGCCAAGCCACCGGCCACTCCGGGACACACAGACAGGCTGGGGGCCGGCGGATTTCCTCAGGTGAGCTCATTACCACAACTCTGTTCGCTACAGTCCCGGGCACATTCCTACCGTCAACCCAGCTAAAGACTCATCCTGTCTGAGTGTCACTAGTGCCTGCCAGGTTTGAAATGCTGGGCCCGGTAAGAATTCCTTGGTAAGTAAAGTGTCGCAGCGTATTTGTGCAGTCCTGTTTCTAATCAAAGCCTGGGGTGTTTGCTTATTCTAGACAAGCAGTTACCCTTCATCCAAAAGCACAGAACAGAAGCTCTCACTCCTGAGCGTCCGCGTTTACGCAACTTCACCGGGACCGAACCCCGGCCTCTGTGTGACCGTGTGCGGAGAGTAGCAGGAGGGGCAAAGGTGGAAGGAACGCGTCTAATCTTACAGTTACAGGTCTAATCTACTCTGAGGTACTTTTTAAAATGTAATGTGCTGACAATGAGAGAAAAGAGAACCGTGTGCTTGTAGGAGAGAGCGAAGGCCCCGCTCCTGTGGTGGATCCCTAATCCGGCCACAGCACCAGGAGAAGCAGAGAGCTCGCAACACCTACATTCGCCAGCACCCAGGCTTTAAAGTCCAGACCAAGTGGAGCGAGGTGGCATCTGGAGAGCTCTCTGGAGCACGAGCACGCAGAGGAGCTAAGTTAGGCCGGGCTCCGCGAAGGGAAGGCGCAGTCTCCTTCACACCAGAGCCGACAAGCAGCTCCGCCCCGCCAGGCGCAACTCCTAGGCTGCTTGTCTGCTCGGCCCGGCTGGTGCCCAGGCTGGAGAGCTGTCAAATGTTTTAAGTGTCATCCCCAATGGCCCCTGAGGAAAGAGGACCCTGTTCTTCATTTTCTTTACTACTGAGCTGCTTACCTCTTACAAAAAGCATCAGCAAGCATTGACTAAATGAACGCCCACTGGGAATCCTGCCTGGAAAGAGCGCTCCCAATTTCACATTTTATAAGAGCGTGCAAAGGCAATGAAATTATTCAGCAGAACATTCAAATCCAGAGTCTACCACGCCAACAAAATGAAAGCAGAAGCATTTGATTCTCATGTTAAATCTTTCTCTCTAGAACCAACTTCTTCTGAAACACACACAAAAAGTTGAAACGATATCACTTACTGATTGGAAGACGTCACTCTGACACAGTCATTAATCCTGCCACGGCCTAATACCACGCAGCTTCACAAGCACACAGCGAGTCTGCAGAATCATAAGCCACGAGTAAACCCAAACTGCACTGAACACTCTCATGGCCAAAAAAATGGAAGCAAATGCTGTTTTCAGGACAATGCAATAGGTACAGCATATTTCCTCATGTGCAGCACAATTTTCTATGTTCAGTGGCACTTAAGTATTACACAGTAAATACTGAAAGAACCCAGAATTTTTGGATGTGCAAAAGCATTATCACATTATTAATACAAAAGTTGCTAAGCTACAAGATTATAATACCACTATTTGGGTGTTGAGACCACTTAATATTTTCAATATACTTCCAGCACACGGTCCCCTGGTTGGCCACCAGCCTGGTCGCCACGTTGTCCCCTGCACACCGCCTCAGTCAGACCAGTCGTTTTCATCAAACTCCGAGTCGTCGTCGGAGTCGCTGTACTCCACGGCAATGCGTCTGGACAGGATCGTGGCCACGTCGTTCCCCACAGGCTCACGCTTGGCCTCCTGCTCACGCTGCTCTTGTACTTTTTTCAGCTGAATTCCTAGAGACACAATACGTGGTTTAGAATTAAATCCTTTGCTTGCTCCAAATTAAGGAAAAACAAACCAATAAGTCTACTTGACTTTTTCCCCCCCTTACTGACACTAAGGAGAAGCAGTTTTGGAAATACGAAGGGAGAAAAGCTTGGGAAGCTTGGGAAACAGAAGCTTCGTGACAAAAAGAGAGCATGTGCACTCAAAGTCATAACGTTTTTTACAGCAAAGTAATGTGTTGAAATATAAAGAGTTAGTTACACTTTCGGGCACATGAGCACCATTAAAGAACATCCCAGAGTTGCACTGTCCAGCACGGTGGCCATGAGCCACAAATGGCTGTTTGGGGTAAACTAACAGTGGCTGGTGGCGACCACACTGGATTGTGCAACCACGAAACATTTCTATCATTACAGAACATTTTCCTGGGGCTTGGACAACTCTTGGCTAACCTGTGGGGGTAACTGAGAAAACTTTGTTTCAACAATTATTGTTGGAAGTGGATATAAAATACAACCATCTATTCTCTTACCTAGTAAGTAATAAAATGGGTTATGTGATGATTTAATGTGTAAATTCTCTTAATAACTTTTCCTTTTTATAGAGAAGCTGTAAGACTAGTATTAAAACGTTCCCATATGACTTACATCCGGATTCCCAACGGGTAGTATCTCACCACACCTGTTTTACAATCTTTCTCTAGCACTGTTATCAATACAGAAACACTTTTTTTCTGGACAATTTGAAAATATGTAGCATATAACTTGCTACTTCGCCCTTAAACTACTTCAAGTGTAATTCCTAAAAAAAAAATTATTAAATTCAGACTATTAGCATAGATACAATACTACCATCCAGCCTACAAATTTTATTTAAATTTTGCCAATAGCCCAGCTGGCATGGCTCAGTGGCTGAACATCGACCTATGAACCAGGTGGTCATGGTTCAATTCCCAGTCAGGGCACATGCCTGGGTTGCAGCTGGTTCCCCAGTAGGGGGCGTGCAGGAGGCAGCCGATCAATGACTCTCATCACTGATGTTTCTCTCTCTCTCTCCCTCTCTCTTCCTGAACTCTCTGAAATCAATAAAAACATATAAAAGTATTTAAAGTATTCTCCTTCTTATAAAAAAAATAATTTTGCCAACAGACCTAATATAGCAAATGAAAAAAGGTTTTCTCCAGGTTTGGGATTCAATATGCATCATCTGTTACATTAGCTGTGGTGTTTCATTAACGCTCCTTAATCTGGGCAGTTCTTCGGCCTTGGTGTTTTATGACCTTCAAGTGTTTGTAGAATGTCCTCGATTTGGGCTAATCAGAGGTTTCCTCAGGGACAGATATTTGCAATTTTCATTCTTACTGGGCTCACAGGTGTTAAAAATCAAAACACTGCCCTATTGTGCCCCAAATTTGTTATCAATGATAACTCTGGGACTTTTTTTCTTAACAAAATCAAAATGAGTCAATGACATTCAAGACAGATGAGAACCCGGGGATCTGTAGGAGGGTGTGTGCCACACTCATGCCTGATCCGTGGGTGCTCAAGCCAAGAGCAGAGGTAGTCTGTCCCAGATGTTCTGTGAGGGGCGTCCCTGCTGTCCTGTGAGGGTCATTCTTGCTGTCCTATGAAGGACATCCTGCTGTCCTGTGAGGGACATCCCTGTTTTCCTGTGAGGGCCGTCCCAGCTGTCCTGTGAGGGGCCTCGCTTATGCTACAGTAAGGCTCCCTCAATCACTTCCAGGCTGAAACAACTAAAATGTGACATAGAGACTGGGCAGCTCCTCAGTGTGGGAGCTTTTAGAATATTTCCACACCCTGTCATGACCCTCACCAACCTGGGCTGCAACCTGGAGTAAAGAATAAATGGTGTGCAGCAGGTATTTCATGTGGGGCTCTGAGGGGAGGCCACGGTGGCCGGGTCCAGGCTCTGATTTGACAGAGATGCCCTGTTCTGGGGGTTTGGTATAGGACGTTCATCTGACAAGAGTTTTTGCTGCTACAAACATAAAAAGTCTAGGACATATCTTAGATATTTATAAAAACAAAATCATTAATATGAACTCATTTTCTTTCATTTATACTTTTACTGTTAGAGCAGAATGCAGAGAAAAGAGTCAGTATTTACTTATAGTCAAGTAAAGCTATCCTGAATTCTCAGTTCTTTATCATTGTGTTCACTTCACACTGGCAAAAACATGACTATTTTTAAAAATATCAATAAAATAAAAGCTCCTTTAACCACATTCTAAAAAACAGTCTAGTGTAGCGAGTAGTCATTTGAAGACCAGGCTGCTGACTGGAGACAGAGATCTCTTTCTGAATGGAAGACAGCACATGGGGGACTCACTTACCCATTCGAATGGCAGCAAGAAGATCGCTGCGAGCATCGCTTATGGGAGGTTGTGCAGTTTCTTGTCTCTTTGCCTCAGCTACTGGAGGGCCATGCATGGGGGAGGGGGAGAGAGAAGAGCCTGCGCCCGGAGGGCCTGGCGGGGGTGGCGGGGGGCCCGGAGGCGGCGGGGCCGTGACCACCAGCCCCGTGGAGGGAGGGTGAGGTGGCGCTGGGTAGGAGGACCCAGCTGCTGCTGGGAAGGAGGGCTGCATGGGAATCTGGAGAGGGCTGACGAAAGCAGTTTGTGCTGAAGGGATCATGGGTGGGGGTGGGGGAGGAGGCGGCCCCGAGGGGTTGTAATATTCGATGATCTGGGCTGGGAGCATCCTAATGAGAGAGGAAACACAGAGTCATTAAAGCAGCAACAGAGGGTCACATCTGAGGTTCTGACGTGGCTAACAGAAAGGCCTCCCCCAAACTCAACACATATTGTCATTTGGATTTAAAACACTTCAGGACATGCCCTGGACAGACTGGCTCAGTGGTTTAGAGTGATGGCCCGCAGACTAAAGGGCCGCGGGTTCAATTTCAGTCAAGGGCACGTATCTCACTTGCAGGCTCACTCCTCGGCCCCAGTCAGGGCAGTGCAGGAGGCAATCAATCAATAAGTCTCTCTCACATCAATGTTTCTCTCTGTCTCTCCCGTGCCTTCCACTCTATCTAAAAAAGCAATGAAAAAAATATCCTCAGGTGAGGGTTAACAAAACAAACAGGAAAAATCCAAACACTGCAGGACGCAAATATCCACCTGTCGGGTCAGCTATCCCACATTACTCACTGCAGTGGACTCCATGGTCATCCATTGAACTGCAGCCAGAAAATAACCATCCAAAAAGAAATTTCTTGTGAAATGCTAGAATAACTGACTGCAGAGGTAGGAACAGCAACACACACATCCTTTATACTGGGCATCTCAAAAGCAGGTGGCTCACAAACTTGTCGTATAGCGGTTCTGTGGCCAATCAGACTGGGAAAACTCTGTATTTTATACCCCATCTCCATGGAAATTCCCCAAGCCCACAATGCCCTTCAGAATATCAAAAGCTCTGAGAAGTCCTATAGCCAAGAAATCTGCTGCAGTCTATTTAGTCCAAGGTTTTCCAAACCAACTGGACCCCACACCCCTTTTAGCCTGATACTTAGAACAAACTTTGGGAGTCCTGGCTTAACAAGAACCAATGATGGGAAATAGCCAGGGTTGTGTGGTCAGGGATGTACATTTAGAAAGTCATACAGGCTGCTCTGGACTGAAGAATACATGGTTAAAGGAACATACATTCGACTTTCCTGGGCACTGACTCTATGGGGTAACTCTCTCAAGATTAGGGTTAAGCCAAAAGAGAGTGAGCTCAGACAGCCCACCAAAACCATCAAAATACAGGCGAGTGCTTAAATTACTAAACACTTGAACATGAGGGTCTTTTCTAGGGCTGTTTGAATTTTACCCAACTGACAGAAAACAAGGGGGAGAATGACGACTGGGCGCCAAGAGGTCAAGAAAGGAGACTATACGGCCCCGTGCAAGAAGTGTTCCCATTTGTGGTACGAATTCCCCATGGTTCCCCCAGGACATGTGGAGAAGTTCGAGGATCTGGGACAGGTTCACAAATCAGAGCTCCATCCTTTGCCAATGCCTGGCCTTAACAACCCACTCACACATACACGTGTACGTGTGTTAAGGGAGCGTGCACATGAATACAGACACTAACCTACGATTTATCTGTAATAAAAAGGAAAGTAGCATGACACTGAATTTTTTAACAGAATTTGTCATAAGCAACAGTATTCATAGTCAGTCATTCTGGGCTGCATTCTGGCCTCTAAAGTACGAGTACCCAATTAAATTGTTATACCACACACAGCAAGATTCCACTGCAACAGGGAGTAGCAATGAGAGTGCAAGGGCTACAGAATTACCCGTAGTCTGCTGGAGCCATGGGTGCCGAGGCCTGGGACCCCTCTGCGGCCTGTGGTGGGGGTGGTGGAGGTGGCTGCTGAGGTCTGTTCAGGGCCATGTGCCTCGCAGAGGCAGAGGGGGGTCGGTACTCATGCTCGGGGGCCTGGCTGGCTGGCCCATGCGGCAGCGCGTCACCTGCTGTGTATGAAGGGGTGACGGGCTGTGCGTGCAGAGAATGGTTGGGAGTGGCTGGGTAAGAGTAATCTGTGACATCCGATGCGTGAGACCTGCCGGTGAAGAAAAGGGTGGGAGAAATTTAAATTAAGCTCAAAAGATTTCTCCTAACAGGCGTATAAGCATATATTTGAACAATAACATCGCCAATGCACAGAAATCACACATTTATTTCCTTTACTGTCAACTAGGTTTAGCCTCATGAGCACTTCCAAGCAACAACGTCATGACTACGTTAGCAGCGAGCCCAGTGTTACATGGATTCAGAGTCACAGCTTCAACGTGAGTAGGTCAGACAGATCGGCAAGCAGGGACCAGCAGGGCCCACCTGACAGTGTCTCAGCAAACTCTTGTGGAGAGAAGGCTACAAGACAAGTTCCATTTAATTTAAAACAGCATTGAAGGTAGAGGACTTCAGTGGCCATGAAACTGACAGCATATCATTAGAAATTACAAAAGGGCAGGTGAACTGGGTAAATATTAACAGTAAGAACAGAAAAAGAAATCAACAGCATAGTACGGTGATAGTTTTCTTAAACAGAAGAAATGTATTCAGCCAAAAAGGAAAGAACATGGAGCATCACGGGAGGCCTCCTGCGTTCTCTGAATGCACAGTTGGGTGAAGTGGAAGGGATGGAGGCTGTGCATTAGTTGACAGAGCTCAGACAGATGCCACCAGGCCCTTGTGAGGGGGCACAGGGACTCGTGAAGGTCGCAGCTGCGCAGCGCCACGGCGTTAGTAACAGTCGCGCTCCTGGCCTGGTTACAGGGCACGTGGTCAGTATGGGGGCTGCACATCCTCTCATGACGGCCAAAGCAAGGTGGGCAGCCCGAGGCTGGCAATCAAACAGCAAAATGACAAACCCTCTGGGTGTTCTGTCCTCTCCCGCGTTCCCTGCCTGCCCCAGCGTCCTCACGTCGCTCATAAACTCAATGCCCATTTTCCGCCTCTCCCACTCTTCTTTTCTTGTTCTCACTTTTCTCACATTTATTTGCTGGCTTCGGGTAGGATTCAGCTTGTGTTTCTCTCTCTGAAGGAAACAGGCAGACACAGGTGGGGATGTGGAGAAGCAGGGGAGACACCGATTGAACCTGGATCTTGGGACCCAGACAGTGGCTTCCCTTAACTGGAGCAGCGCAGGGCGCAGCAAGGCTCTCTACATGACAAGAGACTGCTGCTGCTTTTCTCTTTCCCCGCTAACAGCAGTGTAATAACAACTAATAACTCGCCTTTTCCTTCCCTAACTGCAGTATAAATTCGATATACGGTGCACATATGATTATGTCTTTAAACTATGCAAACTGCTGGCAAGAAAGTTAAAACTATTTTTAATGAGGGAACAACCTAACCTGTATTTAGATTTGGCATATTTTTACAATGTAAACAACTAAAACTCTGGAGTCACTGGTGATGTGTGCTTGACTGTGTGTGTGACCAAGTCACAGGCTATGTGTACAATTTCTAAAGGAAACAAAGTTATCTAGAAAAATAGAGTGCTTTTCATGAGATGAAGAGCTGGTAATTGTAAATATTCTGGAATAATTTAGAGTGCTATCCTTACACAGTAGCTTTGAGACACAAGCCAAAAGGAGCCAACAAAAGGGAGGGTATCCAGGCGGATGAGTGAGTAGAGGAGCAGGCAGAGAACGTCCGCACTCGGGAATTACAGCAGGAGAGTTGTGGAGGGCAGGACCTGGAGGACGGTGAGCAGGACAGAGGACTGACCAGTTTAAGAGTAAAGGCCCATCTAAAGGGGAACCCCAGTGGGCTGGAGGAGAGCTGAGGAGTGGGGTGACTGATGGGAGACAAAGGCCCTCATACAGGAAGGTAGAAATCAGCCAGAGAGACATATACCAATGTGGAGATGAGTGGGTTGGTCTTGTGACTATCTGGTAGGAGATAGTATGGAAACAAGAAGAAATATAAGCAGTGGAGACTCAGTGGGAGAATCCAGTGACTCCCCCAGGGTTTTGTGGGTAACGGGTGGGCAGAGTCAGAGCTAGAACGTAGGGCCCAGAATAGGATGAGAAACAGCTGGCATGGAGTCCGCACACCTCCCAGGTAACGGTGAGAGAGAGAGCAGGAGGCCAGCATTTAATCATTCTCATCCTAAATTTACACTTAGAATCAAACCATTGCTGATAATCTAGAGAGAAAGCAAAAATTTATGATTAGCTTATGTGAACTTGGTTAAAATATATTACTTATATGAACAGCTTTATTATATACAAGGTATGAAACTTAACATTCAAATTTCCCTCAGTTATCCTGAATACATCCATTAAAAACCATGTTTCTAAATAATACTTAAAATATGAATATAAAAAAATTAAAAAGTCAAAAGCCAGAAAATAGAGAGCATGATTTCAATTTCATAAATGAAAAACATACACCTGTTCAGAAAAAAGACCAAAAGAAAAAAAAACACTAAAATGTAAACTGTGGTTTCTCTGGATAACAGGATTATGGATAATATTTTAATGTTTTCTGTAATTTCCAAATATAAAAAAACTCATCTTATTTTATAGTAAGAAAAAGTGATACACTTTAGTAAAATAAAAAAATTTCTAAATTAATTTAAGGAATGTAACCCAAGTAAAATGATTAATTTTAATCTATTTATCTGGTACATGTATGATAGTGAGAGGCCGTGAAAAACAGTATGAGACAAAAGGAAATTCTGAAGAACTAAAACTGATATTCCACTTGCCTTTTGAAAAATAAAAGTGAAGATATATCTAAAAACACAGATACAAAGGCAGAATACTAAATCATCTGAATGACCACCGATTTTATACCCAGCACGGAGCACTCTAATCACTGATGTTAGAATGAGCATCAACCACTCAACTGAGGGATTAAAAAATAATTTTTCCATCTGTACATATTGAAACGAAAGAGTATATATGGAGCATTATAAAATAAAGAATACGTTGTGCATGAGTAAACAATACAACTAAATTAATTGGGAAAAAAACCAAAAAGCAAACTGACATCGTGGAAGCTCTCAAATGCTTCTCCCCACCCAAAGAACTTGAGCAGAACTGGATCATCATTCTTCCTGCTGAAAGAAACAAACTGACATAAAGATTCAAACTTGAGTTCCAATAATTCTCTAATATTTCGCAGATAACAACTTTTACAGAAAAATTACCTAGGATGTGCCTCATATCCAACCAATGACTTACAGCCTTTCTGGGGTAGGAGTATTTACAGGCCCTGTAACTACCAAATGGTAAGCAGCTTCTGTATGCAGAGTCTGTGCTAAACACTGAGGTTATAGAGATCAAATTTATTTTGAAAGGACACAGATCAAAGGCCAGGTCAAGGTTGTTGCTGTTTTTGAAACATCCTTCAGTCACATAAGAATTCTCTGTTCAAATTTTTAAATGCTAATGGAAGACTTTAAGAGATTGTGCAAATAAATGCAAAACAACTTTACAAAAGCAGAAATAGGAAATTAAACCATTGACTAGTCAGTTCCTATTGTTCAATGAGTCCCTTTTGTGACAAATGTGACTTATTGATTGCATCAATCACACCTGCAAAAAATATTTTTACTTAATAGCTGACATAATTTTAAAGTAAACACCAACGGAATTCTCCTGAAATCAGAACACATAAGATTAGTGAGCTGAAGAAATAAATATCTCTTTTGTTCATCACTTTTTTAAAAGATCAAAGAGAGCAATAAAGTTATTATTCCTTGATCACATCAATTACTACCTACCAATCATTTTTTTATATCAAGTAGCAAAAGAAATTCAACATTTAAGTTAAAGAGCAAGACAAAGAATTAAATGATTAAAATAAAAATGTAAGTCAGTGGCAGTCATTAAGCCCAAATTTAGAATCCATGTTCAAACACTACAAATCTAGATTAACTAAGTCAGAGATGTGGAAAATCATACAATGTAACCCAATGTAAAATAAAACTGCTTTAAAGTATTATTTCAAAATTAAAATTTAGATAGATAGATAGATAGATAGATAGATAGATAGATAGATAGATAGACAGATAGATAGAAATAAATTTTTAAGGAAAGAGGTGAAACATACTGTGGCATCTAAATACCAAATCTACTATTACTAGTCATTTCCAAAGATTATTAAGCACAGCAGTGCTCAGAGGCACTGCTGCACGCACACACGCACGCGAGCGCACACACACCTAGTATCCGGGGACAGGGACCCCTCGGAAGACGCTCCGTGGTACACACTCTGAGACAACCTGTTGTCGGGTCTGAGCTCTTTGTCATACGCCATCATATTCCACTCCTGGCGCCTGTTTCTGGCCTTTCTAACCTTTTTCACCTCCCGGGTCGTGCCATCTACACGCTTTTGCTCCTGAGGTCCAGGAAAAGCAAGCAAGCATGCCGAGACAGAAGGGAGAGGAAAACAAGTTAAATCAGTTATAATGCTCAGGAAACAAGCCTGGTGCGCAGGCAAGAGACAGTCCCTTCCCGTCACTCTAAGGTTAGAAAAGGCTAGCACAGCGCACTCTTACCCAACACAGACCCAACGGAAAGTAACCAATACTGAACTATTTAACCCGAAGAAATAAAAATTACTCTGCTGCAACTACCAGAATTGCTTACCATAATTTTTAGTAAAGAATTCTCACCTTACTGGGCTTTTAGCTTGTTTAAAATATACTGTACCTTTTAGATCTATATTACACAGATGAAATGCCCGATGGTACCACACAGAGAAATCATTTCCCACCTCTGCACAATTTTGACTGGCTTGTTAGCAGGCAATCATCTTTCAAAAAATAATTCAACGTGTTCTATTTCCAGTTTCTAAAAGAAATATTTAAGCTAATCCTGCAATGAGCTGAACCCAAAACAAAAACAAGGTAAGAACTTACCTTCCCATACAAAGACTCATTCTTGCTCCAGCCCTACTTTGCCAGCAAAAATGTATCCAATAAATACTTGGGTCCCACAAAGGTGCTTCTTTAAAGGCAAGAACAATTATTTCTCTCTGTATTTATGTTTTACCTGTTTCCCTCATAAAATTTTATTACTTCTAAGGACAAGAAATATATAACCTCTGCGTCCTACACTCTTATAGTCCCTCCACACAGGATTTCACCTCGAGTGCAGACTCAAACAATGCTGATAAATGATCAAACCCAGGTGAGCTTAGAGGCTTCCTCTGTCCCAGCCCATCGATAATACAAAAGGCGAACAACAACAGAAAGGAGGCAAGTGCCTGCCCTCGTGGAGCTTGCAGGCCAGTGGAGGAAGCCTACAAAACCACAGGAATAAATGTACAATTATAAAATGTAGTAAAACATAAATGTACCACGTGTAGAAGGCTGTCTGGTCTGGAAGTTAGGGAACAGCATCCGGAGTGAGTGAGAGGGAAGACCTGTGTATGAGTGGGACCTGATTCTGCAGAGGAGCCCGAGTCAGAGGTGCCAAGCGGGCAGAGTGGGCAAGGCCTCCGAGGAGGAGGGAGGTCATCACTTTAGGGGAAATGAAAGAAGGTGAGTGGCGAATGAGGGTGAATGGCCCCAGAGATCAGAAAGGTAGGCAAGACCTTAAAGGCTATGTTAAAAATGTTGTTCATCCCAAGAACAGTGGGAAACCACGGAAGAATAATAAGGGAAGGGCTGACAGACTGAAGAGGAAGAGGCATTTGAAAAGATCCCTCTGCGTTGTGGAGAATAGGTTTAATGGGAAAGTAAGAAAGCGCCTCAGGTGCTGTAGGTGAGAGGATGGTAGGTGGTTCACGGTGGCAGCGAAGGCAATGACTAGACTGCTTTTAGGTATGAAGGAGGCGCAGACAATGTATTGGCAAAGAATGTGAACATGAAATTCACAGAACATACTTAAAGAGATAATAAAGATGAAAAGATGTGTAATACAAATTCGATTTTTTGAGGGGGAGGAGGGCTCATAAAAAAATAATAAAAATAATAATATCCAGGACTGGAGAAGGCCTGTCAAGAGTATAAACTGGTTCAAGTGTTTTCAGAGTCAGGGGCAATATGATGGTATCTTTCAAAATTTAAAACTCACATTTGAATTCTAGGAATTTACCTCGAAGAAACATCTGCATGTGAGTACAGGGATACCTACTACAGTACTGTAGTAGTAATAATTTAGAAACAACCTAAATATTCGTTTACTCCAATAATGGGCAAATCGTTTGATTTGTTCCAGTCATACAGTGGAATACTATACAACTCTTAAAAAGAATGAAGTACATCTCCAATTATGTCAATTTATGTGTATGTCTGTGTGTGTATAAGTTGTGTGTAGTACAATTCTATATAAAAATACTTTGTGAAATGAATATGCACCTATTTATGAATGCTTGAAACGAAAAGCTCTAAATCTAAAAATATGCATGCCAAACTACTAAGTGTTAATGTAGTTAGTTATGCCCAGGGAAGGGAAAAACAAATTTTCTAAACTAATGTATTTACTTTAGTGTAATTTGAACATTTTACAACCTGCATGTATTGTTTGTATACTTTAAAAAACCAACAAAAAAACAACAAAAAAACCCACCACTAATAACAACAAAAAGGAGGGAAATTTCAATGGATTCTAATATACATCCTGATTAAGAACCACTGTATTAAATTAATTAGACTATCCCCTTTACCTTTAAGAGATGTATGTTTGACATATTTAGGAATTAAGTGTTATAATAACTCTCTCTACAATAGTTTGGCACCCAAATTTACCCATCAACATGCACACCACAAACACACACAGACACACACACAGGAACCACGTGTGATGTTCGGTGATGCATCTATACTCCAACCACACTGGCCTACATTCAAATCCCTAGAAAATGCCAAACTGTTTCCTAGCCCAGAATGATCTTAGCTACTTCTACTTAAAAGGCTCCTTGGTTTTGAAGCACCCGCCCCCTCTGCCCTCTACTCCTCCAGCACCCTTCACCTGTGCACACACATGTACTCACGAGCACACATGTCCCCACACACTGACTTGGATCTTAGTGAAAGACACCTCGAGAGGCCATCCTTGACACTCCACTTCCTCTTCACTGTCACTCCCCCTGGTCATCTCACCCATAGCACCATATTTCTCCTTCACTACACTTACCAGCATTATAACTACATACTTCTAATTACATATTTATGTGCATAATTTAAAAATGTTTTTAATGTATTTCTCATCCCAAATTTTCTCAACTAATTTTCCTTCAGATAGACTTGTCAGTTCCAAATTGAAAGTGATTTGCATTCCAGAACCCCTGGAGGATTTCCAGAACGAAGGATATCTTGCCTCATTTTCTGCTCCTATATAGAGCAGATCTGTATTACACTTTTGAATTTCTTTCCCTCTTTATGAGTTCCAGAGGGCTGCTTAATGTTTGTTTCCCCTACTATATTGCAATCTCCATGAGGGTGGTAATTCTATCATTTTTACCACTGTTTATTCAGCATTTAAAGTCTTTTTTATAAAAAAGAATCATTATATAAATGACTGAATAAAAAATCCTTATCATATTTTTATGTGTTTGAAGAATGTGGAATGAAACAAAACTGCCAAGGAAATGACAACTAATTTTGATGACACAACAATCATACGTAGATTGAGGCTGTTTCCCCCAAAGAGCACTGGTGACAAAATTAAATATTTTTGCCAAAAGTATCACTGAGAAGGGAAACCTAGAGAGTAATTTGAAAGAACAGGCACAGTTTAAAGGAAATTGCTCTTATAAGCCCTGGGGTTTTGCCCTGTTACTACCAAGAGGTATGGGGATTGGGACCAACAAGACTTTAAGTAAATCTGTTTCTTTCCTGTCCCAGAGAATGGGGTCTTCCATTTCTTCACTTGAATACTTTGTAGTTTCTTAGCCTGATTACTCCTCCACTTGAGTACTCAGTAACTCTTCCAAGATTTCCCAGTTAATCCCAACCCACGAGCACAAGAAGGGAGGATGACTAACCAAGCCTCTGGAACTCTCTCCTAGAATTCAGTGGGGACATCTTACAGTCTGCAAACTGTTTTCATGTTTCCTGCCTTAAATCCTGATTTCAAATTTCAAATTCTCTTCCATCCCAAAGTGTTGCTCCTGCTGAGCCAAGACACTGAAATGCCCCCAAATCGTAAGGCCACAAACTCACAAAAAGGTAAGCATTTCTCTTAACTAAAGCACTCTGTCAAGCAAACCAGGTGGTCATTTTTTTAAAAACATAGCTTACACATAAAACATCTTAGCAAATGTTAGCCTTTAGAGAATTAATTCTTCTCAGTGGCTTAAACCTAATTTCTGGGCCCGAAAGGAACAATTTTCAAAACGGAAGTCCCCACACCCGAGTAGAGTGGGCTCGTCCCTCCAGAGTGCGTACATGCAGCACTCAACCCGCAGACCTGCAGGGACCTTGCCTTCCACTGCCCACCAAGGGAGCCTCTCATCCGTCCGTAAACACCATCCTCTGAGCCTGCAGATCACGTGCTTTTCAATCCAATATGAACAGCTCACCAAAGCATTAATTACAGCTAGGTGGCAACCCCATTATGAAGAAAGCTTTAAAGCGACAGAAGCAGATCATTATTTCTGATATGGAATGTTGACTGCTTTATGAAATTTGAAAGAACAGAAGAAAAGTTCTAAAACATGGTTACAAACACAACAAATTTTAGCCACTACTTCTGTGAAAGCGAAAGAAGTGTTAAGCACCAAATCCAGAGCATCTACTGAAAAACAGTATTGCTGTGTTAGACAGATTTGTCGGTATCTTCACGTATGAAGTACAATCTCTAAAAACCTCCATCATTAAATCCAACGTCTCAGCCACTCAAGTAAAGAAGTTACTGATTTCTTTCCAAACAAAAATCCACTTACATATTTATATGCGCAGTTCCCCTAATGGAATTATTTACCTTTTGACGCCTTTTCTCTTTCCTTTTGTCTTCTGTGTCCTGTAGCATTTTTTCTTTCCAGAGGTCAAAGAAATAGGAAGGATCAGTGTAGAATTTCAGCCCGTCCTTTTTATCATCTCTGTAAGTCCAGGTATTGCAAACAAGCCAAGGAAAAGGCTGTTAGATACCTTCATACGGGGTCAACATTCTCTTTTAACTCTGGAGATTATAGCATCTGCATGGGGCATTTTAACTGTCCTATACACTATTACGTCCCTCAGATTTCCTTATTTGAAAAAAAAAGTATAAATATTCAAGAACAGCAACTTTTTCTAGAATTAGGTAAAAAGGTACTCTTGCAAATTTAGATTCAAATATAGAAAAGTGCTCCTAAATATCACAGTATGGCTCATAAATGGTAATAATACCTCAATTATTTCAGGAAATGTTCTGTTTAATTCAACAGGGGGCTACACACGGAAACAGATGGATTCTTTATACACACAATTTACTTTTACTCTGGAGTGTCCATGTTATGAGGATAAAGATTAGTAAGTACTCTGTCCCTTTTTCTCAACCAGGTTTGCCCAATAGCTAAAAATTCATTTAGGAAAGAACCAAAACATTCATGGTGTGTAAATGTAACTAAGAAAAACAGTGATGCAATATTTTTAAAGTGGAAGTAACCCACAGAGAAAATTCACTTGTATCCTCTTGATTTTCAAGCACTGCTATAATTACTATGATCTAGAGAATGTTCCAAGTCATTGTATAAGTTATTCACTTATCATAAATCCAATAGTAATGCAGCCTGCATGAATCTAAAGTTGTAGAATAAATCAATAGTAAATCTCAAACTAATCATGATATGAAATAAACAATCTATTCTATCAATGCTTTAAAAGTATCCGCCTATGGATTACCTTCAAGAGGAAGTAAAACACACTGCAAATCAGTATTTCACTAAGTCGTTTAAAGCACAGAGAGGAAGCAAAAATTAATAAATTAAGTATAGGAAAAAGTTTATACCCATATAGTCAAAGAAAGCTAAGTGAATTATTCCAGGGGCAAAGTGGTCTGTCCTTGCATCTCCTGCCCTGCCATGTTCCACAAGCTCCTAATCAAAGGATAAAGGCCTTAATCCCTGAGGGCTACTCTGGTCACTCTCTCTGAAAACCACTAACAAACCAGTGCACTGCACTATATACTTTAACCTTAGGTTACTTAAAATCCTTCCTTTCTTTTCCAAATTCCCTAATTGATAAGCAACCTGCATTATTAATAACATTAATAATTTCATTAATAACATTATTGTGAAAAACATAATTTGTTTCCCTAAATAATAGGCCTTCAATATAGATGATGATATAGAAAATCAGAGCATGAAGTTGCTGCAAAATTTAAGATGTATAATAAAATGCACATTTTAAAAAATGGAGCAGAAACTTGCATAAGTTAACAAATGTTGATCTTGACATAAAAACATAAGCAGAAATGTCCTATGTTTATGGCAACTAAACACTTGATTTTTCAGTCACATTGTAATTCTCATATATTAACTGTGCTGTGACAGTGTCATACTTAAGCTCAAATGCAAAAGCTTTACATACCCAAAATACTACTGTACTGAGCAAAAAAGAAAAAAAACGAGAGAGAGGACTCAAGGACATGGACAACAGTGTGGCGATTGTGTGTGTGTGTGTGTAGGTGGAAGAGGACATAGAGGGGATACATGGTGATGGGAAAAATAAAAATAATTTAAATTACATTAAATTTTTTTAAAAAGTAGATCTGAATTGGCACTGCTATTCTTAAACAGAGTCAAAGACATTTTTATTTTCTATAAAACTAAATATGCACATACAATTTATATGAAAGTCAACTGTTTTTATGCCATTAAAAATTTTAAATCACCACAAATATTTCATCTTGATCTCGATTATTCAAATATAAGTGGTTAGTTGAATTTTCTGTGTTTTTTCCTTTAGAACAGAATACTTAGTGAGGTTTCTTAGGAAAATTTTAGTAAGCAAGCCCTCGTGGCTCCCAGTGCCTAAGTAAAGTTGACATTATTGCCCAAAAATGCCTACTGAACACAAGCAAAATTACAAGTTAGAACATCAGGCTTACAATAGCACTACTTACATATATCATTAATTTTAAATCAGCATGCTAAAGCCTCCAGAAAAGTATACTTGTTTCTTAGAAAAACATGGCATCTTGCTCCTCTCCGTGAGCATGTCCATGGGCGCTCACACTTCTTGAGAGAACCTTCCTCCCAGTGCTGAGAGAAAGGGGTGTAGTGTGAACTGCTGCTTTCCCAGCAGAGCTGTAGGTCCAAACTCTGACTCTTGGACCATGAGGAGGGACAGGAATTCAGACCAAGAAAAACTCTGGGTACCCTTTGAGAAAGCAGTAAATGGAAGCAAAGAACTCACTGAATTCTGCAAGGCCTGGGCAGGAGCATCACCCACAGGGCTAACCCCGAGGGCCGTGAGGACCACTCCCCACCACAGCCTGCTCATCAGGGGCCGCAGGAACGAGCGCCACGGACGGGTCAAAAGATGGGAGAGGGACTCGATGTGCAATGAGAAAGCATATGAAAAAGGGAGACAGGAAAGAAAGTGACAGAAAATATGGAAAGAAAGCACTGATGTGGGAGGTAGCACAGGTGCTGTAAAAAAGTATTTTTAGTTTCTTAATGTTAATTTTTTGCACTACTTATTTTTCATTCTTTTTCTTGGAAGTCTGGTCCTAATAATGTGTCCTACCATTTTACAATAACAGAAAGCTAATTTGTTGACTGTATTTTCACTCCTGAAAACTCCTAATGCTGCAGAATACATTTTTCTAAATTAAATAACAAGCGTCCCCGCAGAGCTGAAATGCTGACAGTTAGCTTGCTGCATGACAGCTGAACTGCGCAGTCCCTTCAGCACTGATGCTGACTCTGAGGCGCGACATAACCACACACAACATGAATGCGCTCACTTCCACTTAAGATGTTTACATTGAAAAGCTAAAATTAGAATTCACACTTTTCTTGGTAGGCTTATCTGTATTTCGAAATACTAAAGCTTTAACAATTCTGTACCAATGACTAATTTCACCGCCTGTAATACTGTAGTTCTTATTGTCAAAGTTCGGAAGATACTTTCACAGCACTGTCGCCCTCTTCCAACTCAGCTGCACTGACAGGGCCCTGGAACGCCTGAGCCATACCTGTAGGGCGTGAGAATGTTCAGAGGAGGTGGTTTATCACTCTGGTTGTAGATGTCAGCAACAGGGTTAGGAATGCTGTTCTTTGAAACCACCTGCTGGTCTTGGACTGTGGAACTTTTGAAAGCTTTTTTCATGTTGATATCCTGTAGTGACACTATTTAGAGAAAAGTCCCCAAGTTGAATAATATAAAAGTATTTAAACTGTTTAGAAATAAGTATAATTTGAGTCACAATCATAAACATCTCCTAGAATAACCAAATACTGTTTTTCATTAAAAAACATGCTGAAGCGGCATGTTGTGTTCCTTCCCTCTTATCAATCACAGTGATCTCTATGAAGTCATGTCTTTCTCTTTTGCAGTGATGTAATTACTTCATTGAACCTAATGTTACAGCATCATTCTTTATTTAAATACTATTCATTGGAAATCACACAGAAATATGAGTATAAAAGTCATGTAAATACATAGATTTGCACATCCTGGGGGTAGGGGTGGGACTTGAACAGTTAATACCAGTTTAATTATAATACATGTAGGAAAGACTTCTGCAGAAAATTTTAAAACTGCAACAAAAGGCATTAAGTTTTTCTGACACTATCATTAAGGAGAGATAGCAAAGCTTTCCAACATAAAGTCCTAGAAATTAAGTAGCCTGATATAAAATTATACTAAGGAATAAGAAAATCAGGGCTGATTATATTTACTTCTTGTGTTTGTACAACTTTACTTTTCATGTATTTACTCATCTGACTTTGACACAAGCTTTTTGAGGCGAGCTTGACCAATGGAACTGAGACTCAGGATATACTGTAAAATCTCATGGAATTTAAGCTACAGGTTATCCTTTTCCAGTGTAAGGTTTATCACAAGAATTTCCATTGTGAGACAGAGAGAACAAACACCTAAAGGAAGAGAAGTAAATATTTAAAAATCACTTTGATACCAATTTGAAAAGTGAATGATTGATTTAAGACGTTAAAAACTCCTTCTCTGAAAAAATCAAGTAGGTATTAAAATTTTAGTTTTTTAAAAATAAACGATAAATTTAAAAAATCAGATTAAAAAGAGCATGCCTCTAGCTTGACCATATTGTTGGAAAAGTCACTAAGAATGCTTATATAATGGATATTAAAATTTCAGTGTTCTACATTTTTGTTCAATCTCTAATAGTAATTTAATTCTGACCTTTGAAAAAGACATAAGGATGAGTAAATATTTTTTTTAATGAGAGATGAATTCCACATTAAAAAAAACCTTCACTTTTTATTACTACTACTATTATAGGTCTAGTAGAAAAATCAGATACTAGGATCATTTTAATGCAATAAGAGAAACAGTAACTACCATTATGTAAAGGTAAAAATAATTTTTAATCTGAACATTTTTCTCAAAGTAAAAATGAAATGGCATTTCTTATACCTTTTTTACAGATTTTTCCCCAGTCTAATCTCAATCCTTCATTCAAAAGATATAGAAAGTGAAGTTTTAAAAAGGAATTGAGTTTTAATTTTGTTGAAACTACCACAACTACTCAGTGCTTGCCAATATGAACATTATTTTAAGAACCTGAGTCCTAAAGGCTTTCAGTAAATGCTGTTGCTGAAAAGGTAAACCACCAAGATTATTTACAGGCATCAACCTTAACAAGAATATAGGGTAGAAGCCTTTATTCACTCTGTCGCACTCTGCATGTATAACCCTCCCTCTTAGTTGGACCATACCTTTGGATTGATTCTGTAATTTTTAGGTAATAAAGTATCTTTAAAATAACTACTAATGACCTAAATTAGGACTACTAATACTGAAAGCATTCAAAGAATCTTTTAAAACAAATACTACATGTGTAATTAAAAAAAAAGAATATGGCATATGAGACAGACGGGATATGAATCTTTTAATTGCTAATTAACCCAAGTTGTGGGTTGTTCCCCCTCACTATTTTTCTAGCAAAAGACAAGATGAAGTATCAGCCTAGTACCCCAAGGAAAAAGCAGTAACTGCCCTGCAATTAATTACTACCATCTTGTCAAGATCACTGCTAGCTCACTGCTTTCGTGCAATTACCTACCCTCTTCCACTGTCGAATCCAGCTGGGTAACTTTGACAGCAAGGCGATCAATTCTGTCTTGAAGAGAATTTGCTCTGATGTAAAAGTTGTTAGCCTCATTAAACAACTCACCAAATATGTCTTCAGCATGTTTGCCTATAAGAGAAAATGAATGGAGAGAGCCATCTGTTAAGAACTGCTGAGGCGGCCTTCACACATTCTCACCAACACTGATTACTGTCAACACGGGATTTGGTGCAAATGATTATAAAAATAGAGTGTCACAGTCAGGGGCCTTTAGAAGTTTTGAAAATTTATTAGGATTGTTCACACGTATCTGAAATTGACCCAACATTGTAGAATTTTAAAATACCCCAGATAAGTACAGAATTTTTATTTAATTGCTACATGAACTATTATGCAAGTTGTTTCCCATTAAATTAAACTTCTTTGGAAAAAAATTACTCTGATTTTGCATCTTTGCGTATAAATAGAATCTCAGGACCTAAACTTTCCTTTTACTTCCAAGGATAAATCTCGTGGGTTCAATCTTGGTGTTGTACATTCATTTCAATGAAATCCAGCTTATCAATAAATCATATTGGTTTCTAAATTTAGGATTTTATCTTATTCACAATTAGAAACATTAGGTATCTCACACTGTGCCTAACACTTTCCAGTGGCATTAAATTGTTCTAATTCATATTTTGAAATCTAGGTATATAGTGCTGACTCTGGAACTCTCCAAACTCAGCATTTTGAATTTTGAGTTAAATTTTTCTGTAGGGATCATCTCTACATTCTTCTGAGTGCTAGACACAACTACTTAATACATTTCTGAAAATCTGACAGGCAAGATAGGAATCAGATCTGTCTATGTTGACTTTCCAAGTCCTACCCCCACTCCTTTATTCATTCAACATTTAGCAACTGCCTACTCTGAGTATGCCAGGCATATGTGTATCCTATCTCCTCTGACAGAGAAACTTCCTTTTTAAGAGAAACTTCCTTTTTAAGAACAGTGTTAGGCTCACAGCAAAGTTTAGCAGAAAGCAGAATTCCTGCATACCCGTCCCACACATGCACAGCCCCCCACTATTAACATCCAGCACCACAGTGGTACATTTGCTCTAACTGATGAACCCACACTGACACAGCAGCAGCATCCAAAGTCCAGTTTACACTTGGTGTTGTACATTCATTTTAATGAAATCCAGCTTATCAATTATTTATTTCATTTGTCACACTTTGGTGTTATATCTAAAAAATCATCACTATAGGTCAATTAGATTTTCTTCTATGTTCTCTTCTAGTTTTATAGTTTTATATTTAGGTCTGTGGTCCATTTTGAGTTAATTCTTGGGAAGGGCATAAGGCCTTTGTTAAGACTTATCATTTCTTTTATTTGCATATTCTATCAATTTGTCACTCAAATGAGAAGAGAACCTGAACCTTCCAGAAAAAAAAACTTACTTGGAGCCAGAATAACCATTACCTTTTCATAGTGTTTCACGGTGCTCTCACATCCACTTTCCACACTCTCGGCTGTAATCCACAAGGCCGTACACCTACATCTACAAGAGTGAGAACTGCTCTGTCTATTCAGAGCTGTAGCCCTAGCCTAGAGCAATGCCTCCTGGCACTCACCTGTTCAATGAATTAGTGACCTCCAGAGGTAAACAGGGAGGTATTGCTTTCACTTTCCAGATGAGCAAACAGCAGCAGAAATATGGTCTGTTCAAATCTCATGACTAGTAAGTGGGAGAAATAGATGAAACAAAAACTTGGTCTTCTAACTTCTCATTCCCTGCTCTTATATATTTTCCTGAACTGCCTTGGCTAGCAATGAGCAACTTCCATGAATTATTTCAGGCCATGAGACACTGATAATTTCCTGTTTGCTTAATAAAATGAACTAAAATATTTTTCTGCTTAAATGGTTACTTATAGACATTAGATAAGTATTTATGAATTTAAATTAGTATGATTCTGTAAATTCTAATAGTGTAACTGTCTTAACAAGAGGAACTTTCTAGTAAAATACGAGAGCAATAAAGAAATCAATAAAAACACGCGCCCCCCCAGTTGAGCAGTAAAACGTTTTTCCTGAAGTCATGTATCCACAGCATGAGCCTCTGGAGGCACTTAAAGTTCTGCCAACACTTCCCACTCCCACAATATACAAAAAATGGTTCCTAAAAGGCAAGGAAATAGTCTTCACACAAATTATGTTTTTAAACACTATAGTTAGATGTGCTATCCAGAATTAACGCTTGTTTGCTGCCCTATAACTCTTTCCTGAGCGCTGGACCTGTGTATCTAATCTCCTGTGTTAACATCCATGTCCAATCCTGTACAAGTTCTAATATGAACGGATTTTCACATTAACTCCAACCTGCATGCCCCATGTTGAAAGGCATCAACCATCCAAAAGGAAGCCTGAGGAAGAAATGGAGCCATCTGTGGCTGCTCCCTCCCTCTACAGCTCACTGAACACCAAATCCAGTCACTTCTATCCCCACCATCCTCTTAGCTCTGACCCTCCTGCTTCTCTCCCTAGTTACATCAATAGTTTTTTTTTCTACTTTCAAGTTCACCTGCACCCTTAAATCCAACTCATCACACTGCTGCCAAATGATCTTTGCAAAAGAAAGACCTGACTGGATCCTTCCTATTTAAACCTCTCATTGCTGGTTCCATCATTTCTAGATAAGATCTAAGCCTCTGAGCAGGATACGGAAGGCCTTGGGCATCTCACTTCAGTCCTTTCTTTGTATCCAGTCAGAAGAACAACTCGAAGCCCTTAAACCCATCCCACTTTCTCACAAATCCTGTTACTCCTCTGCATTTTCAAGTCCCTTCTATGTCTTGTCATTTCACTCAGAAAAAAGCCAAAGGCCATATAAGGGCTTATAAGGTCCTAGGTGTTCTATCTCCATTTACCCCGTGGCCTCATTGGCCAATTACCCTCTCCCTGGAATTCCAACTACACTGGCTCCTCCCTGTTTCTCAAGCATGCCAATCATATCCCTTCTCCCCAGGCTTTTGCATTTCCTGTCCCTGCTGCCTGGATCATTTTAGTCCCAGAGAGTCACAGGGCTTGCTCCCTCACCTCATCCAGGTCTACCCAAATGTCACCTTCTAAGTGACTTTCTCTAGCAAACTTAGCTAAATTGCAATTACCTCACCACACACACACACCCCTTAGCCCTTCCCTGCTCTATTTTTCTCCTTAGCACTTACCATCACTTGTACTTATTCATCTTGTTTCCTGCCTGTCTCCTTCCACTAGATTATACGATACAAGGGGACAAAGACTCTCCTCTGTTCTGTGCATTGCTGAACCAATCCCCAAGGTCTGGCTTAGAGTAGGTGCCTCAAAACATTTTGGAATAAATGAATAAAAATGTGTTAAAATCAACCCTTCAGGATATAGAGTAGGGTGTGTAAGATCAGGTGCCACCCTCTGTGTTCTCACAATATGCCAAGCATACCTCAATCACAGGACTCAGCACAGAACTCTAATCTTGTCTATTTACATAAGATCTTTGAAGGGATGAGCTATGCCTCTTATATGTGCATTGTGCTGAGCCAGTACCGAGGACTTCTAGAATAAAAAACACAGCGTCTATACCAGTGTTTTCTTGTTAACAAGTACACAACCAACAAATGCTCCCTGCACAAGTAAGTTAGGGAAATGCTGGGCTGAAAAGATTAAACATGTTTCTGTGCTATATCTCAAAAGTTCTAATATGCTAATGTGTATTAGGAATCTGCAAGAGAAGCAACTAGCGTACCATGTTTTTAAACTGACTGGGCCTGGAAACACCTAGGAACATCTTTCAGAACTCCTGTTTTATGAAGCCCATTGGGGAAATGCCTGCCCGTTCAACCTGATGATCTGGAGACAAACACTTGTTCCAAATGCTTTATATCCAAGTCTGCCCCTAATTTATTTTGAATGTCAGACATAGTTAAAATGTAACCAACTAATTTTTGTTTTCCTAGTTGATCATTCATAGCTTTAAAGAGTTATTCCAGTGCAACTCCAAAAAAATCCCATTCCTTTCCTTTCAGCTATGCAGAAAACTAATTAACAGGGACAGCATATGTCACAAGAATGTGGGAGTGTACAAAAGTCTCTTGCAAAAGTTACATTGGCATTCTCAAAGCATAACTATGGTTAAGAACTACACTCTGGGAGACACTGTATAAGTTGAAAAGGATACATAACAAGTGCCTTCTACCTTCAGTGCTTAACCCTATTTGAAAAACTATACATACGTGTGCTTGAAACTACACCCCACTGGAAGTTCTCGATTTATTTAAAAAAGCACACACAGAAATTAAAGACTTCATATTTAATCTTTGACAGCAGCTGAAAGCTGACAAGTGACTAAAGAGAAGAATACTGAAGGAACTATATTTACTGATGAACAAGAATAAAGTGTTGCAATTACAGTATTCAGTTTTGCGAACAGCAACTTATTTGAAAAGCTTGATTTTACTCTTTCAATGGCACGTCCATTAATAGCTAAACTAAAATAATTCTGAATTGAAATGAAGACCACATTGAGATAAGTGCAATTCATTCATTTTTTGCTGACCAAGAATCTTCTTATGGATTTGTCAGGCTCATTGTAAACTTGTGTCCAAGTATGTCAGGTTGAGAAGAATGCCTCCAAACTACCAAAGCAAAAAATTATGCATGTATTTTCAATTGCATTTGAAAGTGAAGGTTCACCGAAAACAACCAGTATGTTTGTTATGAGTCCTTTCTGTGGAACACGAAACCACTCATGACAAGGTGCTTCAGGAATTTTAATACACATATCTAGTACCTAGCTCTTGGTTTGTTAAGATTTTGGCTTTTTATTCTTCACTAAAAGGAAGTAGGCTTCTTGGAAAAATGACTGGATCTAGGGCTGAAGATGAAAAAACACAAGATGAGCTTAGACTATCTTGCTGTACTTTTCTAAAAAAAAGTAAAGAAGGGGGGGCGGTGAAGGGGTCAAAGGGGGAAAAAGGGGACATCTGTAATACTTTCAACAATAAAGATAAATTTTCAAAAAAAGTACTCAGAGTGGTGGGGACATGTCAAAAGGGAACAAGAACCCGGCTGGTGTGGCTCAGTGGTTGAGCATCAACCTATGAACCAGGAGATCGAGGTTTGATTCCTCGTCAGGGCACATGCCTGGGTTGTGGGCTTGATCCCCAGTAGGGGCCATGCAGGAGGCAGCTGATCAATGATTCTCTCTCATTATTGATGTTTCTATCTCTCTCTCCCTCCCTTTCTCTCTGAAATAAAAATATATTTTAAAAAGAAAGGACACTGGAGCCTGCCTGAAAGGGCTCCAACTGGCCAAATCTGGGAAAATGTGAGCATCAAAATGAGTAATAAAGACAATGGATTATAACCCAGACAATAAAGTAAGAATCTATAAGTCCATACTGATACAACTAAACAAATGAATAATTGGGAAAGAAGTGAAAGTACTTACAGCAGAATTTCAACTAATAAATGTAGAAGAAATTATGGAATGACAAAAATCACCATTCTTGAACTATTACAAAAAGTGTTTTGAGCAAGAATCATCAATGGATGCTCAGACTAGTGAGGAGAAGTGGGATGGGGACAGGAGATTACAGTCACAACGTGTGTTTCGGTAAGGAGATAATTATATAGGGGCAAGGGGGGGGGCTTTACATTAGAAAATCCTATGGACAAAACGTTAACCAAGGATCAAAGTAAACGTGGGCACTTATGGGACAAGCAGATAATCTGTGCTTCCTGATAAAATGCACTGTGGACGATGTCTCATTACTCTGTGATTGTCCTGCCAATACCTTACATCTAATCGTGAGGAAACATCAGAAGATACAAACCAAGGGACAGTCCACAGAATAAATGTTGGTTCCCTTTAAAAATGTCAAGTCACAAAAGATTGAGAACTGTTCTAGATTAAAGGAGATATAGTTATTAACATGTATGTACATAAGTATGTATGTATACATGCACACATATATTAGGGGGAGGCAGGAGAAAAGAGAGTAGGAGAAAAAGACAGGAGTCTCTGAGAAAAAAAATGAGGTAAAATAATATACGGGTAAAAGTTTATGAGAATTCTTTGTACTGTTTTTGAGCTTTCTGTAAAACTGATATGTCAAAAAAGTTTAAAAAGAGACTTTTTTACAGTACTTATAATGAAGTCCAGTTGCTACTGACATGTCACAACAAGTCATAATTAGTGAGCCCTAATTTTTTTTCTTTTTAAAGTATTTTTTTCTACTATGAAAGCAATCCATGATTATAAGAAATATAGAAAAAAAAGAAAAGTAAACAATAGGAAAAACAGCCCAAAGTCCAATCTAAAGCATCTACTAACATTTTTATTTGTCTTCTGTTGTTTTAGAAGTCTGTGAAAAGTCAAAAACCCCAGTGTATACCCTGATTCTTTTAAATGTCATTGTGAGTATAAATATAATACATGCTCATGGTAGAATATTTGGAAAACTCAGGAAAATAAAAGAAATGCCACCCATAGTTAACTGCAGTGAACTTTTTAATATACTCTTTACAATACTCTAAGCATTTTATAAGAACTAAGATAACAAATGTTGGTTATTAAGTATCTGCTGCCAGTTTATTCAGCAAATATTTATTAAGCACTATGTACCAAGCACTTAGAGACAGACACCAGTGAACACAGCCACAAAGCTTGTATCACGCACAGACAGTGTCACATGGTGATAAGCGTCATGAAGAGAGTAAGACGGTAAGGGACTAGAGAGTGGTAGGAAGTGGTGGCATTCAGGTGGTCACCAAAGGCCACGTAAGGTGATAAGGGAACTACATGAATATCTGGGGGAAGAACGTTCCAGGCAGCATCGAAGAGGCCAATATGGCTGGAGCCCAGTGAGTGGAGGGAAAAGTGGTGGCAGAAGACGGAAAGAAACATCCTTCCCTTTAGGGGCGGCTGACTAGAGCGAAGCAGAGAGGTCAGGCAAGGCTGCTGCAGAGCAGCGGGAGGCCGCGGTGGCTTGGACTAGAACAGCAGCAGTGGAGGTGCTAACAAGTACACACATTTGGTACGTTACTGTGAAGATGTCTGGTATGAGAGAAAGAAGAGACAAGTGAAAAGCAAGTGGGAGAGCAGAGTTCCCACTTGCTAACAGATTGGGGGGGGAGAAGAAAGGAATCATTAATTCTGTATTAGGCATGCTGAGCTGAGATGCCTGTTGGAAATCCAAGCGAAGACGCCCAGTATATACAAGTTTGAAATCTAGGAGAGAGGTATGAACTGGGGACACAAGCGAAGACGCCCAGTATATACAAGTTTGAAATCTAGGAGAGAGGTATGAACTGAGGACACAAACCTGGAAGTCTCAGAGTAAAGATAGTATTTCAAGCCATGGGACCGATGTGGACAGGAAGAGGCAGCCAAGACTGCCAGGGACCCAGCCCTGGAGCACTCCAACATGCAGAGCAGGAGAAACGCCACGCGTGCAGGCACGGAAACCAGGTGAAGGAAGTTTCTCCAGAGTCAAATGCCACCAATGCATCAAGTAACAAGACAGAGAACGCACACTGGATTTGGCAACATGAACACAGATGTCACTGGTAACAGTGACAAGCGGTTTCAAGAGTGGATGGGACAAAACTTCAATGAGGACAAGAGACAATGAGGGAAGTAAGGGCAGTGGGGATATGAAAGGTTCTTAAGGAACCTTGCTGTGAAGGGGAGCAAGAAATGGGTCCCCAGGTGAAGAATGATCTCAGGTTTATTTAGTTTGAAGGTTTCTCAACATGCTCCTATCTAGTAGGAATCCTGTAGACAGGGGCACAGATGACGCAGGGGAGAGAAGGCCGATGGATGAGCATGAGGGCAAGGGTTCAGTGCTTTAGGTAGAAATATAAACAGACCATTTTAAGGTAGGTACAGATACAGATTAGATTTGGCAGGAGCAGGACGTTTTGCTTTCCCCTGACTACTTTTATTTTCCCAGTGAAATGAGAAGAGCAAGGCCATCGGTGACAGGAAGTTTGAGGCGGGATGGGAGGATAAGAAACAGGCAGGAAAAACCAATTAATGCAAATTACAGCAGGACTCCCTCGAAACACTGAGAGCTCACTGAGGAATGTGCTAGTAATTTTAAACCTTTCTTCTTTTCTAATATAAGCATTTAAAGCTACAAATTTCCCTCTAAGCACTTCTGCAACCAAATCCCACAAACACATTGGTATTTTGTGTGCTCATTACCACACAGTCAGAAATAGTTTCTTATTTCCTTTTTTATTTCTTCTTTGACCCAAGGATTATTTTAAAAGATATTGCTTTGTTTTCCAATATGTGAGAATTATCTAAAATGATTATTATAATTATTACCTCATCATCATTATACTCTTCATGATATCCATCTTTTCAAATGGATCACTATATGGCCAAGCGTATGTTTCACTCTGGCGAACATTGCACGTCAACGTTAAGAAAATGTGGGGGAGTTTAGTGTTCTATAAAGGGCAATTAAGTCACATTGGTTGGTAATGTGGTTCAAACCGTCCATATCCTCACAGATTTTTTTGTCTATTTGTTCCATCAATTACTGAGAGGATTTTGTTAAAATCTCCAACTATGATTCTGGGCTTTTTTATTTCTCCCTTTGGTTCTATTTTTACTCTATGTACTTTGGAGCTCACTAATTAGGTATATATACATTTAAGATGGTGTGTTTTGATATATTAACTCTTGTATCGCTATGAAATGTTCTTCACCTCCCTTTTATATTCTATTTGATATTAATATAGCCACATAAGCTTTCTTATGCTTTGTGTTTACATGGTGTATTTTTTCAGTATTTTCTTTAAATCTGTGTCTTCATCCTTAAAATGCATGCATGTTAGCCTTGCTGTTTTATTTAGCCTAATAAGCTCTGCCTTTTAAGTAGAATGTTTAAAATGTTTCCATTTATAGCAATTATTGATACGGTTGGGTTTAATTCTATTATCTGGGTATTGGTTTTCAATTTGTCCTTTCTGTTCCTTGTTCTTAAACAAATAGATATAATATATAACTTTTAATCATCTTTCTGGTGATCTTTATTCCTTCTTGCAGAACCAAGCTACCATCTGGTTTCATTCCCTTCAGACTAAAGAATTTCTTTTTTAGCATTTTTTTGTAGTACAAGTCTGCCAAAGACTAATTTCCTCAGATTTTCTCTAAATAAAAATGTCTTTATTTCACTTTCATTTTTGAAGGGAATTTTCACTAGTTATAGAATGACAATTATTTTCTTTTGTCACCGTATTCACTGTTTCCTGGTTTCCACTGTTTCTGATTATTAAGTCAGCTGTCATTCTTAACATTGTTTCCCCCTTTTATTTCCTCCTGCTTCTTTTAAAATTTTTTCTTTATCGTTGTTCCTTTAGCAATATTATTATGATGTTACTAGATATGTTTTTCTTTCATTTATACTTCCTGAAATTTGCTGAACTTCTTGGATCCATTTGTTCGATATCTATCATCAATATTCAAAAATTCTCATCCATATTTTTTCTGCTCCATTCTCCTCTCCTCTTCTTCTGGAGCTCCACATACAGATGTGTTAGACCATTTGATATTGTCCCATATTTTGAATGCTGTTATTTTTTTTATTTTTTGTCTCTTGATAATCAGTTTGGATAATTCCTATTGACTTGGTCTCCAAGTTTACTAATCCCTTCTGCTTATGTCCTGTCTGCTATTAGGCCATTAAGTGAATTATTTCTGGTACCGTATTTTTCAGTTCTAGTATTTCTTTTCTTAATAGTTTCCATTTCTCTGTTGAAATTCCCTATTTCTTCATGCATGTTGTTCACCTTGTTATTCTTAGAATTTCCCTCTCTCTGCTCATGTCACCCATCTGTTCTTGAATATTGTCTACTTTTTCATTAGAGCCCTTAGCATATTAATCATATTTATTTTAAATTAATGGGTTGATAATTCCAACATCCCTGCCACATCTCAATCTGGTTCGGATGCTTATTCTGTCTCTAAACTATGGTGGGATTTTTTTGCCTTTTAATTTAATTAAAAGCCAATCATGACATATAGAAGGACCTGGGGTACGGTAGCCTTTAGTGATGTTTTGAGAAGGTGTGGGGAGAGATAGTGTTCTATAGTCCTATGACTTTTCCCCCCAGCTTTATTGAGGTATAATTGACAAATAAAATGTGATGATTTTATATGCATAAATTGTGACATGATTACCACAATCAAGTTAATTAACACATCTACCTATAAATACTCACTCAAATGCACAACAATCATTAAGCTCAGGCTTCATTATCTAGTTGGAAAATCCTCATCACCCATCCAAGCATACCTCTGTTCTCATTAATTGAATGTGTACAACTGAGAATTGTAAAGGGAAGTTAACCTCTTAAAATGACATTATCATCATATGTATGTAAACCCATGTGCTTTATCTTTAAAAAAACAAAAACAAAAAACACATCACTGCCCTGGCCAGTGTGGTTCAGTGGTTAGAGCATCAGCCCATGCACTGAAGGGTTGAGGGTTTGATTCCTGGTCACAGGCAGGTACCTGGGTTGCAGGTTCCATCCCTGCCCCAGTCAAGGTGTGAGCGGAAGGCGACCAATTGATGTGTCTCTCTTACACTGATCTCTCTCTCTCTTTCTCTTACTCTCCCCCTTCTTCCCTCCCTTCCTCTCTCTAAAAATCAATGGAAAAAATATGCTCAGGTTAAGGATTAACAAACAAAAAACTCACAGCATCACTTCACAGGGTTTTTTTGTAAGAACACTTATAGTCTACTCTCTTAACAATTTTCCAATATACAACATAGTATTTTAAATTATAGTCAGCTTGCTGTACATTGGATTCCAAGATCTTGTTCTTCTTATAACTGAAGGCTTCTACCCTTGACCAGCATCTCTCACCCCACACCGTACCCCACAGCTCCTCCCCTGGTAATAACCATTCTACTCTCTGTTTCTATGAGTTTGTCTTTATTTTTAGATTCTACATATAAATAAAATCATGTAGTGTTTGTCTTTTTCTGTCTTATTTCACTTAGCATAATATCCTCTACACTCGTCCATGTCACAAATGGCAGGATTTCCTTCTTCCTTGTTGCTTAACAATATTCCATTGTGTGTGTGTGTGTGTGTTTCATAGTGGTAGTAGTAGTAGTAATAATAGTAGTTCCCCCTTACCCGAGATTTCACTTTCCACAGTTTCAGACTGAAGTAGACAATGTTTATTCCTATTAAAAGGGCCTGCTTCATGGAAAAATACTGCTTTAGGCTGCTGATAATCACAATCATGTACCTGATATGACAGACCATACTAAATTTTTAGAAAAATATTAAAACCCTTAAAATCTTCCTTCAAAGTTTTTAGATGATATGCTGTAAAAGCGTAAATCAAAACAATCAGAAAAATATTTATAAATCACTTAACACAATTTACCATAAGCCTATAAACTCATGAAATGGGAAAAACAGAAGTGATAAACTAGAGATGTTTAATCACAGGCAAGACTGAAACATTCAGACTTAGCTGACTCTCCAACTTGTTCTCCTAAGAATTATTCTACATTTAAATCCTGCTATGTTGAAATCTATCTAGAGAAAGAAGAAAAAAACAATCTAACTCATAATTATTTCTATAAAGCCCATAAGGACATATTTGTGATATTCCAGGTCAAACGATTGGTTGGGAAAGTGCCTGAATTTCCAACAATTCTCCCTTTGGTGGGGAGGGGTCTCTTATGACACTTGTCTCTAATTCTACTACCGACAGAACTCTTACAGCTTCCTAAGTATGTATCACTTCTTACCTCCCTTTACTGGCTTTCTATTTTTGTCCATGGAAAATGCAAATACTCAGTTTGAAGCAATAATTTTTTTAAGAAAAATTCCTGCTGCTTCTCCCAATAAACTTCTGTCTAGATACACCAGTAAATTTTCTCTTAATGTACCCTTAGTCCTAGCCTTAACTTGCCTGGACATGTACTTGCGATCTATTTCCTGTATACAGTGCAAATGAATCTCCCCTTTCTCCCCAAAAATCCCACTGGGCTAAAAACATCCAAGAAATCTATTCAATGTATGCCTTCAAAGTATTTAAATCTCTGTTCTGAGTAGACCTATACTTGGTATAATCAATTCATACAACCACAAATTTCAGATCCAATTACATAAAGCAAATGTATTACAGTGCTATCACTTAAGAAAGTATTTTTATGTCATTTCAGCATTTGATCTGATATGGAATGTATACCAAAGGAATATTAATTAAAATATTAATTGCTTATTAAAATATTGGAGAAGAAAACAGACTCTTCTCATTTAGACAATTACTTGAAGTGTGAAAATTAACCAAAAAAAAATCAAAATTTTTTTCAAAAGAGAAGCATATTTAAAATTAATGGAGTATCAAAATTTTGGACCATTTGTTAGAACTGTCTTTGCTCTTTTTGAGGAAGTTTGATGGCTTGTAAGACATAAGACATCTTAAAAAAAAAAAGGATGCCCAAAATAACCAGATGTATATAGTGACATGCTACAAAAACTGATGATAGTGTCCCCCAATAAAGAAACAATATGTATGTCCAACAGTAGAAAAATGATTAAATAATTATGACATATAAATATAATACTATAAACTCTAAAAATGTGTCAGATGAATCAACAAAGATGTTTACTATATAAGTGAGTATAGGCTACAAAACCATATGTATAATGAAATACCACTTTTATAAAGATATACACAAAGGATTATCAGTGATTTTCTCTAATTAATGAAAATTTTATAATTTTCTCTTTGTTTTCCTGTGCTAAGTTCTCAAGATTATCTTTTTAAAAAATATGTTGTTATTGATTTTAGACAGAGAAGAAAGAGAAAGTGAGAGAGAAACATCGATGAGTGAGAGAATCATCGATCGGCTGCCTCCTGCATGCCCCGCACCAGGGATCAAGCCTGCACCCCAGGCATATGCCCTGACTGGGAACTGAACCAGGGACCCCTTGGTACACAGGACAGCGCTCAACCAACTGAGCCACACTGGCCAGGGCTCTATATATTGTCTTATTAGTACCATTAAATATAACCCAAAACCTTGGGATACACTAAAGTTTAACTCCTTTCTTTGTAATATCTTGGGGGCCGGCCTTCTTAAAAGGAAAAAGGAAGACAGCTATTATGATGAACTAAGAGGAAAGGAGTAAAATACAACCTATGGGATATTAAAAAGAACTTGTGCTATTCCTTGGCACAAATGCCCTATGTCCCCATTTCCTTTTTTAAGCAAATTATATTAAAATTACATTATAATATCAATAGGAACTTGATTGCAAGATGCTATAATTTTAATTGAGCTAACTGTTCCAAGTGATAGGAACAAAAGCATTCAGATTATTAATCAAAGAAATTGATTTTTTTAAAAAGCACTACTGATTTAATGTTAACTGCTACACTAAACTGTCATTATTTGAAGAAAAAATATCAATATTCCATAGCTAGAAAACCAAGGATGTTTTTTACACACTACTAACCAAGATTGTTGTTAAAAGTGGCTTTCCTTCCCCTTCTAACTGACCCCCGATCATTCATATTAGAAGTTAGTTACACTCAAAAGAAAAAAAATCTGAAAATTACTAAAGACTAATTTATTTTCCATTGGACAAAGCTTTGAAAGCTTTTGATCCTTTTTGTTTAACTATAAGGCTATTCAATTACAAATTTCCTCCTCCTTTTCTATAATTATTCTTAAACTCAATACCAATAATTAATATTTTCTCATTGTGAAGGCTTCAAATCCTGGTAAAAATCTAATGCTGACAAAAGTTCTGGCCTTTTAAAGTCAAGTATTTAGCTTGGATGTGATGAGAACATGACAATTGGTAATAAACCTACAGATTTCCCAAAAGCTATGTGGAGCTGTGGAGGGTGCAGAGGTCTATTTGGTATCACCAGATTCTTTTCTTGCTTTATACATCATTTATATTACTACGCCCAGAGATATGATGAGACGCAGAATGATCTGGTGAATCAGGGCCTCAATTGCTGGTCTTCCTTTTTGAAAAAGGTCAAAGAAATTCATTCTGGACTCCTGGTCTGCTCTACTTTCCCTACATGGCCCCACCCTACTGAGAATAGTTACTCTGGAAGTCCCCCAGGGCAAGTCTGCTGCTCAGGCAGCTATGACCAGTCTAGGGTCAAGGCAAATCCTTAAAATTCCCTGAAAATGGCATTTTAGACAAAGTCTAGCCTCTCTTTGTATTACTTATAGGAAGTTCAGATAATTGTACATCACCTGTCCCTAACCTGGGAGCAAAGTATTTGGAAGTTTTTTAAAATGGGGGTGTGGGAGGGTTAGGGAAGAGAAGATCAAGATGACCATCCTTATGTGGACCTACTGAATAATGGTCAGATACTCAAAGGAATAAAAATATAGATACTGTTTTGATAATGCTTTAAGAATTAATACTCAGTAAAATACTTTTAATTACAGATTCATGTATTCCTAAAACTTTAAAAATATCTGATGAATAATTACAAAATTATAAAATAACATAAAGACATTATTTTAAATTCTTATTCTTCCTAACAATTTTAGATCACACAAAAATTTTGTATATAATTTACCTCATCTCTTATAATATATTTCTACTAATGAAAAACCCCATAAAAAACAGAGATTGACCCAAAATATAGATGTCATTTATTATGTGCTAGTTTTGTGGCAGGTCATAATAATTGCATATATTTCCAATTTTATGACCAAATTGATGTCAAATGTCAAATATATGTTTTTTTTAGCTTCTAAGTAGGCACCAAGTTGACTTTATTTGCTGTAATGTTGCGCCTAGAGGGGTACTGAGTGAATAAGCACTAATAAAAAAAATCACTGGTAATCAATAATTTGCTATTCTACGAGTAATTAATAACTTAGTACCCAAGTTTTCCAAAATTATCTCTTTGGCATATATATATTACCAGACTTCCCTTTTTGTAAGGCTGTTTGGGTTTTAAGTACAGATGCATTCGAGGAACTTGTAGAAATGGTTTTTTTTCTGAGGACACCCAAGTATGCTCCTCAAATGGGACCCGCTGTGCTCTCCTCCTCGTTGGGCCTGTGGCCTCTCATGTTCAGCTCCAGTTTCTCTCTGCACATTACTTTGCCTTTCTTCACCAACTTGCTTCCTCTGTCTTCTCATGAGCTCTGCCCCACTCCATAACTTTGGCTTGCAAGCCACGCCATGATTTCTTTAGCGCTGGATGACATTTCAGCAGGAGATTCCATAATAAACTAGTCAATTCACTGTGTTTCTTAGTTCAAACCTCCTGAGAGAAAATGACTGATCCAGCTCATCTTTTCAATCCAGATACACAGATCTAATTCGTAAGCCTTATCTTTGGTGCACACTCCAATCACAATCTCTGGAATGATTCCTAGCCTCTTGTTTTAAAGCTCCCCAAGTGATTCTGGTAGAGACATGATTGAGATTCAGAGGCAGCCTAACTGAGGCTGATTGTCCCTGAGGCCAGAACCTCACATGAGGCTACAGTGGATTGTGTGTACAAAACATAACCAAGGCTAGAGTGGTACCTTAGTTTCCTATGGCTGCTGTATCAAATTACCACCAATTTAGTGGCTCAAACCAACACAAATGTGTTCTTACAATTCCAGAGGTCAGAAGTTTGAAATCAAGGTGTTGGCAGAGCTGTGTTCCTTCTAGAGGCTCTAGGGGAGAATCCAGTTTCCAGAGGCTGCCTGCATTCCTTGGCTCATGTCCTCTTCTTCCATCTCAAAGTCAGCCATGGCCAATTGAGTCTTTCTCAAATCACAACTCTCTCTTAAGGTTTGCTGATTAGCAACCTTAATTTCCCCTTGCCATATCACACAGGATATCTGCACATCCGACGTTCACAGGGTTAAAACATGGACATCTTTGGAGGGGCTATTATTATTCTGCCTACCACAAGTGGAATATGTGAAATAAAATATACTGTGTGATTAGCTTCACTTACAGGAGACAGTAACCAAGTGGGCACCAGAAACATGGCTAAAACAATAGTAAATTGAATATTACAGCATGAGATACAGCTCAACTATTAAAACTTTAAGTTTGTGTGGGTTTTCATCACTTATACTCTAGCCAATAGATATTTCAGCCATAAAAACAGGAGACTAAAGCGTTCTTACAAAAATATACAAATGCAAACAGAAACATTTTACCCTTTCATAATTTGCAAGGTGTCTTCCTATAATTATACAAATGTATACATTTTATCAACAACCACCACCAAAAACCAATTGTAATTCCTTTAGATTCCAGAAAAAAAGAAAACTGCTGTGAAATACATTTAAGTAATTTCCACGTTACTTTTGACTTAGCCAATGATTATAGATGTATTAAAAATTAATGAGTAATAATACAGTACAATTCTTTTTAAAAATTCTTATCTATCTATAATGTTTCTTCTTAAAAATAAAAAAAGTACTTGAGTTTTTTAGGAAACACTCCCTGTGCTTGAGGCTACCAGTATGTGAAATTTTATGGAGTATTTTCTAGCTATTAACAGCTTTTGAAAAATTTAACTGTGAAAACCTGTCACCCAAAATGCAGTGTAAACCATCTAAACCAGAAAGGAGTGGGATGCAGTGAGAAAATAAGACGATGATATAAATGTAAAAGTTAGGGAGAAAAACAATACAACTTCAAAGAGCTTTGAAGGAAAAAGCATTTTCAAACACATATTTGAGTCTTAAAACATGGAATATTCCTTGGATATTTCACATAAATGTTCAAAGAATAACAGTGTCTTTCTTTCCTTATGCTTGTATTTGCTTGCATTTATATAACCTCTGTAATATGTACATGGTACTGTATATATGTAACAATCATATTTGACTTCAATTTGGAAGTCAGTAGCTGCATTTTAACTTTTAGTAGGTTAAAAATCAGCAAATCTCATGACTTTTTGGCTTTAATCTTTGATTAATTTGGAATATTATTTAACAAACAAATATTTATTGAGCATCTACTCTGTACCAGAGGTATTACAGGTGCTAACTAGTTTTTGATTTACTGTATTTTAAATAAAAGTTAATCTTGTCCAAGTTTAACTTCAATAAAGTTAAAAAGAACTAATTATCCTCATTTTAATAAGCTTTTAAAAACTGTGTAACACTACTTTTTATCTACTCATTTGGTCTCATCTAATTTGTGAATCAATCAATTCTAACTTTATGTCTTCATCACATAAACTTGGTGTCACAAGACCAGAGAAGGCCAGTTAATTTCACACTGGGACATGTAGGAGGGAGGAAGGGCAGTTAACTTCCCTCAAAGCTGCAGTCTCATCTTTGGACAAGCACATAACTATTGAATTGAAATCTATTTGCTAATATTGAAATTAATAAAATGCCAATGGTAATCAGAAAAAAGTTGTTCTAGAAATGAGATGACTTACTCAGACTGCTTAGCTGGCGTATGATAGCAGCAAGGGTACTATTGGTTACACATTCAAGTTCACTAGTAATCCCTTCGGGCAGGGCGCCCCGGCACAGGTGCCGGGGTTCGATGTTCCTCTTCACTAAAGGCATGGCTCACAATCTGAAAAGTAAACAGACATTTTTTAAAAAGGCTCACTGCACATTTTAACAAATCTAGAGTCTTCATTTCCTTGAAAAGTGAATCTCTTTCCCAGGAATTGTCATTATCCTGTCATTTCTACATGAGAGAATCAGCTAAATATGCAACAGATGTTGAATAACTTAAATGAATTTTATAAAGATCAAAGAGAGATGTACAGTACAATTCTACTTTATAGAAAAATAATATATGCAGGATCTCCAGGTAAGGACAAGTGAATGAATTCATTCATTCTTACCTTCCCTCCCTCCCTCTCCCCTGAAATGACAAGAGAGAGAAAGTGCAAACCCACAAGTACTAAGAGCAGGATACAAGAGCCCTAAAACTGTGGGCAGAGCTTAACCAAATTAAGACACAGAAAAGAGATACCTAGGCTGCAAGTGGAAGGAGGCAGGAAGTAAGCTCACCTGCGCCACAGAACCCCACCTACTTTCCTCCACAAAGCTCAGGAATGGGAGATGTCAGGTATCTATGAAACGGGGGAAGGAGGGGTATGAAAACAGAACTGGGTTTTAAAAATCCATTCATGAATTCCTTCTCCCTTCTTGGGTTGGCCTTCCTCCACCTCACCCATCATGTTTTACTGTCTAGAAAAGGCGAATTTGAGGATCTGAACTTGAGACACCAGGCATAGCTCAAGGTTGGGGTAGGCAAGGAACTGAAGCCAGGAGTATTAAATCAGTCTATTCTGAATGGTAAGAAATACGCTCCCCATGCCCCAGCTCCCTTCTCCACTTGGCTTCCAGAGCACTGGGGCCTGGTTTTTACTCCCCACCCAAAGAGACCAGAATATTCTTCCCTGGAAAGCGAAAAGATCTACAAACATTAACTTTGGACAGGGCATCCTCCCACTGAATTGCCAACCAGGTCACTCTACAGTAACACCTGTCAATAATCTCTCCCAGCACACAGTTTCCAATCAGCTTTAATATCTTAGACTTAAATAAAAACAGACAGCAAAGGATCACCAGCCACTTCCAGAACGTCTTCCCTGTTATACTGGGAATTCCTTTCACATTTCTCCTCAAACAGTACATTATAAATAAAACAAAACTCTTTGTTTAGGGAGGTATATAGAGTATCAAATCTTCTAGTCATGCAACAAATCTATGGCTCATACCACAGTAGAAAATCCAGTGACTGTCATATAGCCCAATTTGCAGGAGCAGAAACACAGAAAAGTCTAGGACCTTGCTGACACCTGCCAGCAGTCAAACCAGCCTGAAACGCCAATCTGGAATTCTTGTTGTGTGAGAAAGATAGTATCGTATCTGTTTAAGCCACTGTAGTTGGGCTGTCTGTAACTTGAAGTAAAACTTATTTCCACCTGGTACAATAACGGAATGGTATACTGTACCAGAATGCAGTCAGCATATAATCAGTCTTCCCTTTTCTTCCCCTTTCTTTATAACCTTTGTTCATGCATCCAGTAAGTACCTCTGAGCACCTGCAACATACCCGGCATTGTGTGAGGTGAGGAGGCCCCAATGGTGAGTGAAAACAAAGTCCCCAATGGAACTTTATACTAGTGAGGAAGTGAGGCATTTATCCAACCACACAGGTTAAGGGACCGTGGGTTCTGAAACCATGGGCAGTGTGTGTGTGGGGGGGGGGGGGGGGCAGGGAGAGGAGTGCTGGCATCTCTGAGGAATCATGGGAGGCCCTGCTGTGGGCAGGCCGGACTACCATCTGAGGGGTGAAGAAGGGCCAGCTCACCAAGGGCCCTGTGGCAGAGGGAGTATGGAAAACAAAGCAGAAGAGGGCAAAGTGGGTGACAGCTAGAAAGAAAAAGTTCTGTTCAATTATCCAATATTTTCACTATTTCTGCCTATGTCCATTCAGGTGGTGGCTGAACATACTGACCATATTTTCAGATTCAAATACTATTTCATCTACTGCCTCAGGTGCATTGCCTAGGGCACATCACCTCTCTGTGCCTCAGTTTTCTCCCTGTGAAATGGAGGTAACAGTACCTACCTCACTAAGTAGGTTATTCTACCCATAATCATTTAGAGCAGTGCCTGACATATAGTAACATTAAAAAATTATGGCTGATTAAATTAACTTTAATATATCTTATGTTAATTCTATTCTGATTACAGGAAGGAAAAAGGTACAGTTCACTGGTCGAGGATCAGCTGAACCATGGAGCAGAGCTAACTCTATTTACAGTAAAGTTACGCAGGAGGAGAGGTGCACACGGAGGAGGGAATGCTGTAACATGCAAGTTCCAGACACGCAAGTCTCTGGGCCCAAGTGTGAGATTTACTGTAAGTGCCACTTCTTTCTTGGAGAAGCAATTAGAACAGCCACATTAGAAAGGTAACTAATTATAATACAATAAACCAAAAAATCATTAATAAACCTAATAAAAGCATAAAGTGTGGCAATAAAAAATACTGAAAATTGATCAGCAGGGACTCATTCCATGAAAACTAGAAAGCAACAAAAATCATGATGTCCATAAGGAAGCACAGAGCAGGCGGGGGTGGGGCAGGGGGAGCACCCAAAGATGAGCACATGGACCCTAAGGAAGGAACAGACCATAGTGCTCTGAGTCCACCAGCAGTCTGCTTGTAATGCTGGCTTGTGAGACGAGCCCAGGCATGAATTAGCTTTTAAATAATTTCTCAAAAGAGGGTTTTACAAGACTCTGGGGTAAACATGAGATTTAGGTATTGAATGCTGACTGTGTATATAATATTCCCCTTTTCCACATTTATTTTGTATTTATTCAGGATAAAATGTCACCCTTTCCCCATATTTTTAACCTTTGACATGCCCAGAAACATGCCAGCACAGCAGCTCCCAGCCCACCACATTTCTTTGTACCCACAATTGTTCAAACAGATAGAACCCTAATTATACACATATCATGCAGAGGTCCCACCAGCATGTCCAACACACACCCAAAGCCTCCTCCGCTTTCACCGCTATCAGACATACTGTCATTAGGCATACGCGGAACTAGCGTGGGTGTTTTTCACACTAGGAGCCTTGAAAACGCTTACAGGACTTTCCTGACCTTCTCAGAAGTACTGCACCCTTCTCTGCCACCCACCCAAGCCCTGCCAAAGGCCCTGGCTTATCTGTGTAAGACATCCCCTTCCCATGGCCCAGCTGATTATGCTAGGTACTGGGAGGCTCCAAGCATCCGTGGCAGCCCTGCTGCAAGTACTAACCTGGAGACTTGCTTAAGATGGCATCAGAGTGCAAAAGGAAAAGCTTAACTCTATACAGGTGCATGACGCATGTCTTCGGCTCCCTGTATTTTGATGCTTCCAGATCTGGGGGACTGCCCCTCAGGACTAGCCAATCCCATAAGCTAGTAAACAACTCATAGCAGCTTGCCTTTCATATGCACACTTACCAGTCCAGAGCCCACAGCCCACCACCTTCTCTGCAGAGCTCTCACTATCAGGGCCACTATCTCCATGCCTGTTCACACAGGACCAGGGACCAGCCAACTAGGGAAAGCTCATGCCTGCTGAAATTATTCAAGCCAGCTGATCCTAAACCTACTTACCCTGCCTCCCCTGTTCCTTCATGCCCCAGTGGCGGTCGCCACCCCGTACCCCTACCTCCTGACAGGCCCTGGTGCTTCCTCGTGTGTCCTACGTACATATTTCTATTCTGTACAGTCTTCACTTGGGCACTCTGCCTGTGGTTGCAGTATTTCAGCTGACTAATTAATCCTAGCCTTCATGTCTCACTATCATGATACCTTTATTTGAAGCTACCACACTTGTCAAAATACACATAGAGGGAGGATAGGTACTGTCTTTACAATTTTAGAAAAAGGATTGCATAGCTCCTTTCAGAAGTTCTATCACCTAGCAATGACTTTTATGGCTTTCTGACTCAGGGTGAAGTATTCTAACTGGTGTATTTTTCCCCAGACAGCCTTTATTTTTATCTGAGGCTAATCTGTTTGAATAAGTTGAGCTGCAAGGAAGAGCTATAGGAGAAAATTCTGGGTCAGCTGTTACTCTTGAAAATGGTTTGCAATAACAAAAACAAACATGTAACAAACTAACCCAAACAGTCACCAATGACAGGTATGCCTCTCGATTTCTTCACTGGAAGAATTGTGACCCATCCAAATCATTCTGCAAAGTCACTCTATGTGCTAAGGAAAAAAATCAAAGATTGCTAATCAAATGTTCAAGGATTATTAGAGGTTATATAAGGTATTACTGTTAAACCTGTGGCTTGTCCAACTTTCCTGGGAAATGTTTCACTTTAGAGACAACCTGGTTCATATAGCTGTGAACTAGATTCTAGTCACAGCCAAAACCAGGCCAGTCCTTCCCTAGGAATTTGAAAGTGGGCCTGTGATATCCAGTCTAGTTGCTGCTCTCTTGAATAGCAGAGACGGTAATTCTTCTACCACATGAAATGGAGGTTCACAGAGTAAGCCAGAAGCAAGAAATTAGAATGAAGTAACTGAGAGAAACTGGCAGAGACAACAGAAACACAAGGGCCCCCAATGGCTGTGCCCAGTCTCCCTCAGAGACTAGGAGAGAACCTTCTCCCCTCGCCCCTTCACTAAGGGTCAGACTTGCATCACGGTTTGATGGCTCTTCCAGCCTTTTCTAGCTCTCCATTCCTTTCTCACAGGCATTTCCCTAATCAAATCCTTGCAGGTGTGAGCCATCTTAGTATCTATTTCTCAAAGGACCCAGACTAATACAAGTGGCACTAAGTGGTCCAAGAAAACAGGTGGTTAGATGGGATTCAGACTTGCTCTACACCACTCTGCAGGTTGACAAGGATGCCATTCTAACAAGTAGGCAGTAAATGAATAGTCCTGACACAAGGTCATGTTCAACTGTGATTCCACTGATCTAAAGATTTCACTGGGAAGTGACCTGGAAGATGTCCTGGTGGAGAGAAATGCCATGACACGCACAATAATGCAGACACCTGGAAGATACTAAAGGAAAAACACTTACAGAAACAGCAGAGCTGGCTTGTTACTGCAGGTTGTACTAATGCCCCGCACCAGGATAGTGAGATACTGGAAGCTGTTAACAAGCAGTTAATAGCCAAGTGTGAGAACCTCAGAGCCTTCCTGGTGGGTACAAAGTGGTCCTCATGACCTGCAATAGGGCTGCAGGCTGAGGACCCAATTGAGAGGTGCACAATTTGAACATTTGAATGCTCAATGAAGGCAGGACTCTTATGCAGGTCTAGGCTGTGGCAAAGAAAACATGGAATCCTGAAAACTGGGACAGGTTCTAGTGGGTGCCCATGATGGCATTGATCCTAACACCTGCCCACCGCCCCACCAGGACCTTCTGGAGTGATCTGCACACCAGTGAGCTGCAAGATGCTGCAGAGGCCTCCCCCCTACAAGTCAGCATTAGTAGCACATGTCTCTTCTAGATGCCTCATTGGTAACTAGTGCTGGACCTGATGAGGCAGGCAAGAGATGGACATCATGCTGACTACACAGAAGGGGGAAGGGGTGGGCAACTAATGTACTGGAGGCCTGGGTAAGGCACATGCTCCTCAGTGTGGGAGATAAACTCTGACCATGCAGGGTCTTACAACTACAGTCAAGTTCCTAGGGCTCCGTGGTCGGAGGCATGCTGGGATATCTCATCCTAAGTAAAGGACATCTTGCATCCCCAACCACAAGGAAGGGAGCACAGTGCCTGTTAGGTGGGGTCCTAGGAGCAACATACCTACAATACTGCTCTGGCCTGTAGATGGGGTGACACGGCAGCTTCTGACTTTGGGAGAGGTCTGGAGCAAGAAAGGACTGCAGTGGGGCCAGGCGGCGGTGCTGGCAGCTTATGCTATATGATCCAGGGGACCTTGGATTGTGCAAAGGCGTCAGTGGTGGGAAAAGATACAGGATGGGGGCAATGGCCAGCTCCAGGGCAGAATGAGCTTGCCTGGTTATGTGAGCAGGGGACTGGAAGAAAAGGAACTAGAATATGTGACAAGGAGGTATGAGAAAAGGCAGGTGGGTGGAAACGGGAGTGGGCATGGTGGGAAGACTTTTGGATCATACATTAACTCCCACTGCAAGGTATCCCACCACAGAAGAGGAGGTGCACAGAACAGGCAAGATTCACCAGCCTGCACACTGGTCCCCACAGAACTGGCCAGATGAGATACAATATGTCATCACATCTGACCAGGGGCCAGAGTCGGGGGTTCAGGAGTGGGCCCATCGCAGTGGGTGGGATTACACATCACACAACTCAGAGGTGATGGCCTTCGCAAGGTGCACTGGAGCACCAGCTCAAGAGAAACTCTGAAAGGATGGGTGCCACCCTTTACCATGCAGTCTGCTTATGAAGTCAGAGACCTCTCTATGGTACTGTCCTCAAGGACACCAGGGTTTTGGAGCTAAGGGGTAGACTCAGGAGTGACTCCACTTATCACTGCCAAAAGCCCCCCAAGGGGCCGATGTTTCTATCTCTGCCCACTGGACTCTGCAGGGCTGGGCATCCCAGTCAGAAAAGGGACTCACTCTTGCCAGCAACAGAGCCAACGTCCCAAAGATCTGCAAGTTCCAGTTCTGGATGTTTCTCCGGACTCAGTGAAAAGAGGAGGCTCTATACTTTCAGAGGAAGCTGACTGTGACCAGCAGGATGGTGGGCTGCATTTACATCAAGGGGCCAGGGGGGAGTGTGTGTGGAGCCAGCTGGCCAACCTGGGATCCTTGCGCATGTGCACCCATCTTGGCATGTGCTTCGGGGAGGATCTGATAACTTACTGACCTCTAGTACTTGGTGTGCTGTGTGTGCGCGCATACATGCACATGTGTGTGCTGTATCTGCGGACACTTCCTTGAGGGTTGTACTTATTATTGTAAATTCACTATTTCTCACAGTGGGGATTGGTTTTCTGTATCCTGTTTCATGAACTTCCTTAAAGAGCAATTTTGTGTTTGCTTCTACTGAGACCCTGGCACATGATGAAAAACCAGTTTCTCACTGAAGAGTTTGGGTTTCTTTCTTACTACTGGAGCCCCAGGCAGATGACAAGCTACTTTGCAGGTTTGGTGGGCAGTTTTTCTATTCAACTTTTAAGGACTCTAACAACTCTCTGAAAATGCCAGCATTTACTCTGAGGACTCAGTTCTAGCTCATGCCTCAGGCTGGCCCACGGCACAAACTGAGTCTCCAGCACCCATTTCAGTGTCCAGCCTGTCTCAGCTACCTTAGCTTCTCATACCCATGGAGAAGTGGCCAATTCGCTCTTCTTAGCATGGTGATGTTTTTAAAAAGATGTAAATGCACCCACACTGGTTATACTTCATCTAGTACTTGTATGTGTTCATAGCAACTAGAGGAGCTAATTTCACTTCATAATGTCACTTGTAAGGAATCTCTTCAGAACCCCTAACCTGTGCTGACTCTCCATTACTGTAACTCACCACATTTCACTGGCCCCATACCCACCCAATGCAGTCCTCAAATGTATTTTGAATGATAAACAGTAACACGTATCAACTGTTGACAAAGGAAAACCAAAATGGAGAATAAGGTGACCAGTAGAGAATGACACAGATGAAGTATCATAAAAATACAGCAGAATGTATCCTCAACTCTGACTTATTTATAACCTAACCAAATTAACCCCATGAGTCCTTGTGTATACTAATGACACCTTCCTTACCTTCTTTGCAGGGTGCTGGGAGGCTCACAAAAAAATAGGTGCTGGGGTAGGGACTTACAAAATCCTCATCAGGAAGAAGGCCTGGTGCACTGCTGGCGGGAATGCAGACTGGCACAGCCACTGTGGAAAACAGTGGAGGTTTCTCAAAAAATTAAAAATGGAGCTGCCTTTTGACCCAGCGATCGCACTTTTGGGAATATATCCTAAAATTCCTGAAACACCAATCAGAAAGAATATATGCACCCCTATGTTCATAGCAGCGCAATTTACAATAGCTAAGCTCTGGAAACAGCCCAAGTGCCCCGTCAGTAGATGAGTGGATATAAAAGCTGTGGGACATTTACACCATGGGATACTATGCTGCTGTAAAAAAAGAAGGCTCTCTTACCCTCTGCGACAGCATGGATGGACGTGGAGAGTATTATGCTAAGAGAAATAAGCCAGTCAGAGAAAGACAAGTATCACATGATCTCACTTATATGTAATCTAATGAACAAAATACACTGACAGGCAAAACAGGTCAAGAGGCAAGGATGCATGGAACAGACTCACAGATCTAAGAATGGAATCAGGTGGGGAGATGGGAAGAGATTAACCAAAGAACCTATGTGCATATATATATATATATGCATAACCCATGGACACAGATAATAGTGGTGAAGGCCTGGGGTGGGACAAGGGCTGCATGGAGGAAGGCAAAGGTGGGGGGATAGATGAGGGACATCTATAATATTGTCAATTAAAAAAATGTTCTGTGGAAAAAATCTAAGATCCTAATGATATTATTACTTTAATTTAATATTAATGTCACATTATTAAAATAAGATACTCAAAATTTTCTAATTTTATTTATTATTCAATTAACCTAACCTGTATTTTTCTGAAATTTTACTTGTTTGCAACTAAATGCCTTAACACTGGCATTTGACTTCTCCAAGTAGTACTCTTTGAGTTAAAGTCAAATGATTAAAAAATTTCAAAATGTTATCCATGTGCTTCCTACTTCAAGGCAACTATGCTACCCTCCAACACCTTATTTAACCTCAATTCCACATGCTAAAACTATTAAGTTTTCCTATAACATAATTGTACATTCTTCCCTAAGAAAATTTACAGAAGCCATTCAACAAATGTTTAAAACAGTATGAAGTTCTCTGAATGTCCCTTCCCATATCTACACCTGTACACACTGAACCATCTGGAAGGTCTCTCTGAAATGAGCAGTCATATTACCAATCAAAAGGATGGATTTTTTCAGATCTCTCACTGCTACTTTTAGTTTAATTTCATTGTGTTCAGAGGACATACTCTGATTTTAATTCATTGAAATTTGTTCAGATTTGTTTTATGGCCCAGAAAATGGTTTGTCTTGGTCAATGTTCCACATGCACTTCAGAAGAATGTGTGTTCAGCTACAATAATCGACAATGTTGCTATAACCTTATCCTTAACTGATTTTTAGTATACTTGTTCTATCAGTTACTGAGAAAAGTGTTGAGGTTGCCAATGGTAACTGTTGATCTGTCAAGATCTCCCTTGAGTTCTATTAGTTTTTGTTTTATGTATACTTAAGGTCTGTTGTTGAATGTATACACACACTTAAGATTATTATACCTCTATGGTGAAATGACCCCATTGTCATTATGTGATGGTCCACTTGCTGCTGGTGATAATCACTGTCCAAAAGTTTGCTTTGATATTAATGCAGCCATTCCTTCTCCTTTTGATGAGTGTTTATATAGTACAACTTTTTCCTTTAAATATTAACCCTCCTGTGTCTTTGTATTTAGAGTAGATTATTTTAGACAGTGTACAATTGGGTCTTGCTTTTATATCCAATCTGACAATCTCTGACTTTTAGTTGGTGTGTTCAGATCATTTACATTCAATGTAACTATTGATATGGCAGAATTTAAACCTTCCATCTTGCTAGTGGTTTTGTATTAGTACCATCTGTTCTTTGCTCCATTTTACCTCTTTTTCACCTTCTCTTAATTACTTGATATCACTTAATCTCCATAACTAGCTTTTATTCACTTTTTTTAGTGGTTTCCCCAGGTCTTACTATATATATGTTTACCATAGCACAATCTACCTTCAAATAATACTAAAATACTTCATAATTTGCAAACACTTTAACTTTAGTACATTTCTGTTATCTCCCTCCCGTGCTTTGTCCTATGTTGTCATAAATTTTTCTTATGTTATAAACCCCATTGTTATTGCTTTTACTCTTGGCAGTCAACTATTGTTTAAAGCCATTTTAAAAAGGAGGAAACATAATGTTTATATTTAGCCTCATTTTTACCATGTCAGGGTGTCTTCATTTCTTTATGTAGATCCAAATTGCTATCTAGTACTCCTGACTAAAGAACTTCCTTTCACATTTTTTACAGTCCAAATCTCCCATCAAAAAAATTTCTCTCATCTTCACTTTGTCTGAAAAAGTCTTTAGTTTTAAAAGATATTTTTGCTGGGTACAGGATTCTGGATTGACAGGACTTCAGGATTTTAGGGTGTTTTTTTTTTCCTTTTTGTCTTTTGGTACTTTAAAGATGTTATTTCACTGTTATGCTTATCTTTGCTCCGCTATTTGGAATGTTTCTTTTCATGAAGACTTTCCTCTTTATCTTTAGTATTTCAGCACCTTGGTTCTGGTGTTTCTAGAATTGGAAATGGGCACAAGTCCCATTTTGTTTCTCCTGCTTGGGGTTCTTAAAGATTCTTGTATTTGATATTGTTTTGTTTTGCTTCCATTAATTTTTTTTTATTGTTCAAAATATTACAGATGTCCCTTTTTCTCTCCATTAACCCCTTCCACACCGCCCCTACCCCCATCCCCAGTCTCTCACCACACTACTGTCTGTGTCTTTGGGTTATGCATATATGCATATAAATTCTTTGGTTAATCTCTCCCCCACACACACCCTCCCACATTCCCTCTGAGATTCATCAGATGAATCCATGCTTCCATGTCACTGAATCTATTTTGTTTATCAGTTTATTAAGTTCTTTAAATTCCACACATAAGTGAGGACATATTATGTTTGTCTTTCTCTAACTGGCTTATTTCACTTAGCATAATATTCTCCAGGTCTATCCATACTGTACCAAAAGGTAAGAGATCCTTCTTCTTTACAGCTGTATAGTATTCCATGGAGTAAATGTCCCAGAGCTTTTTTATCCACTCATCTACTGATGGGCGCTTGCCTATTGTAAATTGCACTGCTATGAACATAGGGATACATATATTCTTTCTGATTAGTGTTTCAGGATTCTTAGGATATAGTCCTAGAAGTGGGATCACTGGGTCAAAAGGCAGGTCCAATTTTAATTTTTTAAGGTGTCTCCATACTGTTTTTCACAGTGGCTGCACCAGTCTGCATTCCCACCAGCAGAATACTAGGGTTCCCCCTTTCTCCACACCCTCGCCAGCACATGTCATTTGTTAATTTTGTTGATGGCAGCCATTCTGACAGGTATGAAGTGATACCTCACTGTTGTTTTAGTTTGCGTCTCTCTGATGATTAGCGACGTTGAGCATTTTTTCATGTGTCTCTTGGCCATCTGTATGTCCTCTTTGGAGAAGTGTCTATTCAGGTCCTTTTCCCATTTTTTAATTGGATTGTTTGTATTCCTCTTGTTGAATTGTATGAGTTCTTTTTACACTTTGGAAATTAGCCCCTTATCAGATACATCCTTGGCAAATATGTTCTCCCATACTGTGGCATTCCTTTGTATTTTGAGGCTGATTTCTTCTGCTGGGCAGAAGATTTTTAGTTTGATATAATCTCATTTTCTTATTTTTTCCTTTGTTTCTCTTGCCCTCGGAGATGAATCAGTGAAAATTCCACCAAGTGAGATGTCTCTGACTTTACTGCCTATGTTTTCTTCCAGGATTTTTATGGTTTCACAACTTACATTTAAGTCTTTTATCCATTTTGAATTTATTATTGTGTATGGAGTAAGTTGGTGATCTAGTTTCATTTTTTTGTATGTACCTGTCCAATTTTCCCAGCACCATTTACTGAAGAGGCTGTCTTTACTCCATTGTATGCTCTTGCCTCCTTTGTCAAATATTAACTGACCATAATGGCGTGGGTCTATTTCTGGGGTATTTGTTCTGTTCCACTGATCTATGTCTGTTGTACCAATGCCAGGCTGTTTTAATTATAATGGCTTTGTAGTACAGTTTGATATCTGGTAAAGTGATCCCTCCTATTCTGTTCTTCTTTCTCAAGATGGCTGTGGCTATTCAGGGTCTTTTTTGGTTCCATATAAATTTTTAGAATATTTGTTCTACCTCTGTGAAATATGCTGTTAGTATTTTAATAGGAATTGCATTGAATCTATAAATTGCTTTGGGCAATTTATATGGACTTTTTAATATCAATTAAAAGTATTTTCGTACAATCTTTTGTATTTCTGTTGGGTTGGTTGTTATATCGTCTCTTTCATTTCTGATTTTATTTATTTCGGTCCTCTCTCTTTGTTTCTTGGTGAGTCTGGCTAAAGGTGCATCAATCTTACTTATCTTTTCAAAGAACCAGCTCTTGGTTTCATTGATTTTTTTTGTTTTGTTTGTGTGTTTTTTTAGTCTATATGCCATTAATTTCTGCTCTGATCTTTATTATTTCCTTCCTTCTACTTCCTCAGCACTTTTCTTGCTGTTCTCATTCTAGTTCTGTTAGTTGTAGTGTTAGATGGTTTAGAACTTTTTCTTATTTCTTGAAGTAGGCCTGTACTGCTATGAACTTTCCTCTCAGGACTGTTTTCTCTGTGCCCCATAGATTTTGGGCTGTTGTCTGTTCATTTTTTTTCCAGGAAGTGTTTGACTTCTTCCTTGATCTCACTGGTAACCCATTCATTGTTTAATAACATGCTATTTAGCCTCCATGTGTTTGAATATTTTTGAGGTTTTTTATACTGGTTGATTTCTAGTTTCATGGCATTATGATTAGAGAAGATGCTTGATATGATTTCAATCTTCTTGAATTTGTGGAGACTTATCTTGTCCCCTAACATGTGGTCTATTTTTGAGAATGTTCCATGTGCACTTGAGAAGAATGTGTATTCTTCTGCCTTGGGATGAAATGTTCGGTAAATGTCACTTAATCCATTAGATCTAGTGTGCCATTCAAGGTCTCTGTTTCCATTGATTTTCTGTCTTGATGATCTGTCCAATGATGATAGTGGGGTGTTAAAGTTCCCCACTATGACTGTGTTGCTGTTGATCTCCCCCTTACAGTGCACCAAGAATTTTTTTAATATATTTAGGTGCTTCTATATTGGGTGTATATATATTTATAAGGGTATATCCTCCTGTTGGATCAAACCCTTTAGTATTATGTAGTGACCATCTTTGTCTCTTGTTATGGTCTTTATTTTGAAGTCTATTATGTCAGAAATAAGTATTGCTACTCCAGTTTTTTTTTCCGTTTCCATTTGCATGGAATATTTTTTTCCATCCCTTCACTTTCAGCCTGTGTGAATCTTTTGCTCTCAGGTGGGTCTCTCATAGACAAAATATATTTGGGTGTTTTCATATCCATTTAGCTACCCTATGTCTTTTGATTGGAGTATTCATCCTATTTACATTTAAGGTTACTATTGCTATATACTTATTTAATACCATCTTCCCCCTTTATGCTGATGTACCTTTCTCTCACTATTCCTTCTTTTTCTTAGAGCAGTCCTTTTAGCATTTCCTGCAATGCTGGTTTGGTGGTACTGAACTCCTTTAGCCTTCTTTTGTCTGGGAAGCTCCTTATTTCACCTTCAATTTTAAATGATAGCCTTGCAGTCTTCGTTGCATGTTCTTGCTTTTCATTACTTTGAGAACTTCATGCCACTCCCTTCTGGCCTTAAGTGTCTCTGTTGAGAAATCTGCTGTCAGCCTTATGGGGGTTCCCTTGTAGGTCACTTCTTGTCTCTCTCTTGCAGCCCTTAATATTCTCTCTGTCCTTAACATTTGCCATTTTAATTATGATGTGTCTTGGAGTGCGTCTCTTTGGGTTCCTGTTGCTTAGAATCCTCTGTGCTTCCTGAGTGTGTGTGGCTTTCTCCTTCTCCAGCATAGCGAAATTTTCTGTCATTTCCCCACCAAGTTCTCTATCCCTTGCTCTCTTTCCTCCCCCTCTATCACCCCTATGATGCAAATGTTGTTTTGCTTCATGTTGTCCAAAGCTCCCTTAGAATGTCCTCATGCTTTTTAAGTGTTTTTTTTTGCTGCTCTGATTGAGTTTATTCTACCTTATCTTCTAAGTCACTATTCTATCCTCTGCTTCATTGAGCCTGCTTTTAATTACTTCCAGTATATTCTTGATATCAGATATAGTATTCTTCATTTCTGCCTGGTTCTTATTTATCATATCTAGCTCCTTTTTCATGTTTTCACTAAGTTCCTGGGCCTTTGCATTAAGTGCCTTGTTGTTCTCATTAATTTCCTTGAGCATCTTTGTAACGATTACTCTGAACTCTATTTCTGATAACTTGCTTAACTCCATCTCATCAAGGTCTTTTTCTGGCAATTTTTCCTTTTCTTTAGTTTAGGGGTTCTTTATTACCCCATTTTGATAGCTCTTAGTGTTTGTATCTGTGTATTAGATATATTTGCTGTCTCCCAGTCCTGTGGGGTGGGATTTTGTAATGTATGTCCACTGGAGCCCAGAAGTGTGTTTTCCTTATATTCTGGGCTATCTGCTCTAGGCGTGTCCCTTTTGCAGGTGTCTGTTTCATGGGTTCTTTGGGCTCTACTGTTGTGATTGGGTATAGATTGCTGTTGACCAGTCCTTGGGAGGACTCTCCTCTCAGGTTGGCTAACTGTGAGGCTCAGCCCCAACCACGTTGTGTGAGCTGTTGTATGGGTACTGGCAAGGCAAGACAATACATAACCAAACTGTCAGGAAACAAGCAGAATCCTACAAAATATCCTGCCAATCACAAAGAAAACAACCCAACTGAAAGTAGAATTGGGAGAGTGAAGTGAGAACACAAATGCTAAAGAGGAAAAGAAATAGAGAAAAGGATATTACTGCTAATAGTGATGAAAAATAAATAATAATGAACTAAAATAAAAAGTAAAAAATAGAAAAGCTACTGGGAGATAAAAAGGGCAGAGAAAAGAATCTGAAAGAAGGGTGAGCAAAAAATTAAGGGTAGAGCGTAGGAACAGGAAAATAGTTGAAAAATAAAAATACAATTAAGAGACAAACAGAAACAAACAAACAAAAAGACGGGAAGATAGAAGGGAGGAAAAGAAAGAAAAAAGTGTTATGCCAATGAAACAAGAAAAGAGAGAAAGAGAGATAAAGCAAGGGCAGGGAGGGAGTCCAATAAGAGACATGGGGGAAACAATAGAGAAAAGCAGTAAACTTATTGGTTATAATGATAATATCCCAGTATTTAAGCAGAGAATATCAAGCAAATCTTGATAATAGAAAAAAAAAAACCAAAAAGCAAAAAACAAAAACAAAAAACAAGCAAAGCAAAACAATTTTTTAAAAAATTAATTAAAAAATTCGCCTGGCCGGGCGTGGCTCAGCGGTTGAGCATCAACCTAGGATCCAGACGATCAGGGTTCGATTCCTGGCCAGGGCACATGCCCGGGTTGTGGGCTCAATCCCCAGTCGGGGGCATGCAGGAAGCATCCGATCAATGACACTCATCATTGATGTTTCTATCTCTATCTCCCCCTCTCCTTTCCTCGCTGAAATCAATAAAGATATATATATTTTTTAAAAATTAATTAAAAAAAACTCTAGAAATTTTTTTTCTTTTCTCTTTTTTCTAAAAAGAAAAAAAAAGTCAATCAGGTGAGCTTCATCAGCGCAGCTTATGCTGTCTGAGGCTCACTGTTTTGTACGTTGATTTTGGTTCTTCCAGGAGGTACTTGTATCAGCCAATTTCAGGAGCTGTCTAGATTTGGCTCTGGTGTCCTTTGGTAGTTGGCTGATCTGCTGCTCTCTGTAGACCACCTCCACCTGTCAGCTGTTTTGCCTCCCCCTTGTGTGCCTGGTCTTATTCCAGAGTCGTCTGAAGAGAGTCTTTAAGGCGCAGGCTAGCTAGTGTAACTTGGGATATTGCTCCCCTTACTGATGGAAGCAATGTTCTCTTGTACCTTTTTACATCCTAATTGAAAAAGAAATTCTCCCATCACAGTTAGAATAAAAAGAACGTATCAGCTTCTTGTAAAGACTTTAAACTACTAACTATATTCACAAAGGAGAAAAGAAAGTAAGTTTACATTGTTGATGAGTGAGCATTCATTTGAGCCAACTATTTTCAAAAGAAAATATTACTATTATTAGTACAGATAATAGCTAGCTTCTCTTCTAGCACACATAGAATATACTGCAATGAGCAGTATAAATTAAACTGAAAACTACAACTGTGATTATTCTCTAGTTTATATTGTGATTATAGAAAGGGCTGATGGGATACAGAATAACTTTTATTAACTACATTAAGTCCTTATTACACTGTTTAAAACTATATTACTGATAGAACTAGTTGACTATATAAAACTGACTGAATAGATTTGGTGATGGATTTCCTTCTGTATTATGCAGCCACACAGACTATTCTGTGAGTTTTGAGAGCATGCAGTTTGCAGAAACTGACAGGGTTAATGATTCTGTCTTTTCTATTCTTGATGTGCTAGTAACCTTTGCTCTGATTGCTACATGCCCAACAATCAGAGTCAGTACATGGCAGAGCTAACTCACATGGTACAGACTATATTATAGACACCAAACTAAATGTGTGCAGACTGCAGATGTCTGGCTTTTTAATCATGCTGACCTGTATGTACAACTTTTGTACTCAGAATACAAGTGATCCAAGAAGAAGTGGTTCAGTCCTGTCCTCATGTCCAAACAAGCGACCCAATGCTGCCTGAGCCCGTTCCTTTGACTTCCTGTTGTGCCTTTTTTATTTTGAAAGGCAAGGGTCGTATCTGCTCAACCCAGTTTTACGGCACTTCATTTGCCTACTGACATTCCCCAGAAATTATTCACCAATAATAATACATTCCCAAAGCCAAAGAGGAGCCTGGGTTTCCTCAACTCCCAACCTGTCACATAACCTTGTAGAGCTACACTGCCTCACCACCTCTTATAGTTAAGCTTCAGGTGAAAGTTGTGATGCAGCTGGTAAAAAACTGTGTAAGATTTACTCAATAGCGTGTCACTGGGATAAATGCTTACATTTTGCTATTTAGAGCATAGTCCACATGTCTGCCCCAGAGACAGAAGGCAGAGTAAAACAAGACTGGATTAGGAGTTGAGGACGTAGGTGCTAGTTCCAGTTCTCCACTAACACTGTACAACCCTGTACAAGTTTTGTCATCAAGCTGGGCCTGTTTCCTCATTTGAAAAACAGATTTGCTCCCTCCGTTTCCCTCCAACTCTGATACACTTTGCTTCCATTCAGCTCAATACTCAGCTGGCTTTCAGACACTACCACATTGGATTCATTGGCTCTCCAAATATTTTGTGCCTTCTTATTATGCTTTAGTCAGTGGAAGAACAAAGAATAAAAAGACAGAATAAAACAAAATCCCTTCCTGTCAAGGAATTAATGGTTTAATAAGACAGACACATAAATAAAGTTACAATCCAGTGTAACTTTACAAGCACTACATTAAAGGTATTCCTCATACCTGGGAAATTAACACACAACTAAAAAGGCTCTTTTGGGGGTGGTGGTCATCGCAGGCCCTGGGGCAGCACATCTAGCACATGAAAGCTGCACCATAAACATTAAATGGAGTTCCTATTGAAGGCTTAGGAGTAGTATTTAATTATTTTTTTAAAATCATCTAGTCTTTGCTAAATAGTCTCAACAACTAAATAATACCTATCCCAGGGGGAGGGGAGGGATGAAGATTTATGTCTATGGGATAACATAATGATATATCTGAAAGTTCTGCTAACTTTTGTAGAACATTCAAAAATAAGATATAATAGTTTGTTTTTTGTGGGCTACAAAATGGCACCTCAAGGCATTGCAGGTGGAAGCTAGTATCTTGTTCCAACTGAAAAGTCAGATTAGACATATATGTTGAGATTTCTCTCCACCAAGGTTTTCACCATTGGCCCCTGTCTTGTGTTTCTCTGCTGTGAAAAGAAACCTCAAAGTCAGTAAAGATGAAGAAAAACAACCTATCGTGAGTGGGAATACAGAGAAGCAAAGTGGTAGCGAGCTAAAGAATGATCCTTGCGTCACTTTTACCTCTCTTTCTCCTGGTACAAGGGAGGAGGGTAATAGAGGCTCAAAAAAAAAAAAAAAAAGCTGCTGTTCTGGAACCTTCCACCATTTATTTATCTTTACTTAAGTTGATTTTTATGATCCATTTGTCCTTCTTTAGTTTGGATTTTTAAGTAATTTAAATAAATTACTGAGCTGCTATTAAATGTAAAATATTTTTAACATATATTCTTACTGTATTTTCAAGTTCCTTTATGGCTCTGGTGTCCATATAACCAGATACTCAGCACATTTGAGGCTGTAAAATATATTTTGTATTTGAGTCTACATCTGTTTTATATTCCTTTGTTGTGCCTAAAAATTTACTCTAGTGCATTTACTAATCCAGAAACCTCTGAGATGCTTTTACCAGGAACTACTGTCTTTCTCTGTTTTAACCAGACAAAACCAGCTATTTAATAAAGTTTTTACATAAGTGGAACCTGGGAGATCTAGACTAACATCTTCATTTTACAGTCAGAGACTGAGACAAAGAGACACATAACCTCCCAGATCAGATTTGCCAAGGATGAGTAAATACTACAATCTCAATCCCTGACTTCCACTAGTGTTCTGCCTATAACATTCTGATTTGTAAATATACCAGCAAGCCAGGGCTACTTCATTTCTGTGTCTTATCAGGATATAAACACAGCCAAGGGAGCAAAACCTGTGTGTCTCAACGCCCAAGCACTCCTTGACTTATGATTCAGTGTCTATTCCATTCGCTCTCCTTTCCTTTACCCTCCCAATACTGGGCTGTCTAATAAGCACTTGGCCATCTGCCATGAGTGCTCAACTCTTGACTATAAAAGGAATAAATAGGTCTATATTTCCAAGGTTCTCTTTACAAAAGATATTTTATTATTTTATTAAAGAGATAGTTTTGTCTGGCCCCTCAACTCCTGATCCTACCTTGTTGCTGTGTGCATAAGCTTCAGATCCCCTAATCTGATTCTGTTCTGCACTTTGATATACAAGACTTTTGTATCATGACTGGCCTTGGGTTAACCACTGTAGAATCCCAGATATCTGTGTCCTTCCAAGGCCAGGCCAGGGAAGCATTCTACTGACCATGGTTCAGCATGGCACCTGGTAACTAAAATCCCATTTGATATCTGCCAGGAAGCTGTGCATAAGACTGAATATACATGCAGTCTCTAAGGAGACTTAGAGAAATGCTGCTGTGTGGGGGTAAGGTAAAGAAAACCATTGTTTAACATGATTGTTGGGCCAAGAGAAAGAGACTATCTCCTTTCCCCTGACTTGGAATTACTGGTAATGTACTGTTCTTCTTAGGTCCTAGCAATGTTAAGCATATTTCTCAATTAAAATGAGACATTTATAAGAACTAGGGTATGAGTGTATATGTGGTGTTAGCTCCTTTATAGAAAATCATTGCAAAAGCTGTAACTTTGGGTGGTGGGCACACAATGCAACATACAGATCATGTATCACAGAAATGTATACTTGAAATATATATGATCTTATTAACCAATGTGGCCCCAGTAAGCTTAATTAAAAAAAAAAAAAAAAAAAGGCTATGTTAATTTGAACTGGAGGATTGAAGAAAAAGAAACGAGTCTAGGTAAGGAGAATAAACAGGAGCTTCTCCTAAGGTTTCAGATTCCCCCAAATGATGAAAAAGACCTGTATTTAAAATATCTATGACAATACTAGAGGACTATACATGATAGATAATCTCCAAAGTTAAAAGGCAATACAATCAGATTAAAGGAAGTTACAATGCAAAAATATGACAAAAAGGACTTGGCCATCAGTGTATGTCTGGAAAACCATAAAGGGAAGACTCAGACAATTCATACTGAAGAAATACAAATAGCAACCAACCAAGAGATAAGAAGATCCCCATCTCCCCAGCAACAGGATAGAACAGAAATAAAATACTACATCCCCCTTACCAAACTAGCAAAACTTAAGTGTGACTCTATCAAGTATTGAAAAGATAAGGAAATAGTATTTGATGGACATGTAAATACCACGTAAATTGCCCATCCAAAGGGTAATACCTAAGACTATCATGTCCTTGACCTAGTATTTCCACTTCTTTATCTAAGAGAAACATTCTCATTCATGCACAAAATTCATGTACACGAATGTTCACTGCAGTACTTTTTGTCAGGGTGAAAAACTGCTCATGACTAGCAATAAGGGAAAAGCAGCTGTTAAAAGTGACATGCTAAATATATATGGAGTGATCTCCAAAACACAGGGATGAATGAAAAAGCAAAGTTCAGCATAACAGTATACCATTTGTGCAAAAAATTACTATATTTTCCTGTGTGTGTATACACACACACACACATACACACACAAAGACTACCAAAGGATGGGAAGAAATATCCCAAACTCATAACAATGGTTACTTCCGTGGAGGATAGGTGAATGTCAAAGGGAACTTTAATCTCAAATGTTTTCAAGTATTTTTAAAAAGAATATATACAGGTATTATTTCTATAACCATTATTTTAATTTAGTGCAGACAACTAGAAAATACTGGCTGCATCAATAAAAAACCATTTCAGGAGAAAAAAACAAATAAAGTCAACAATGGGCAAAAAATTGATTTTTTAAAAATAAATAAAGGCACTAATATGGCCATCCAAAATAATTACAACAAACATCCATGGGTAAACTTCCCGATTAATATAGTAGCTAATATTTATATAATGTGCCAAGCACTGTTAGGTGTTTTACACATATTAACTCATTTAATTCTTACAAAATAAGATAGAAACTATTAATATTTCCATTCTATAAGGAAGAAACTAAGGCACCGAGAGTTAAGTAAACTTGACCAACACCATATAGTCAGTTTATGGCAGAGCCTGAAGTCAAACCCAGGCACACTGGACCCAGAGTAATTGTTCTTACCCACTATACCAGTCTAGTAAAAGAAAGCAATGTACAAACTCAGTTGCTATTTTTAACTAAAAAGCTAAATATTCAAAAGCACATCTAAAACAAAATAACTAAGAAGACTGAAAATTAAAATTAAAAAAATGAAAATATACCAGGCAAATGCTAACAAAAAAGGAAAGGTACAGCAATATTAATATAAGACACAATAGAAACTCAAGTGAAAAACAATAAAATACACAAAGGCAAAGACCCATTTGATATTGAGAACTTTTATCCTTTTTTGTAGAAGATCCAACATTCTTGTCTAAGAAACAAAACAAAAATATAAGATTTGCACTATAAAATTAACAAGTTTTAACTGACAGTATTTTTAAATTTGTACAATGGAAGAATGTATTCATTTCAAACACACATGGAAAACTTGTTTTAAAATGGCCATGAATTAGGTAACACAAAAAGTCAACAAGTTCCAAAAAGTTGAAATTACACAGTAAGTGTAACACATTAAATTAAAAAAGAACCAATTAAATTAAAAAGGAGATGCTGATAAGTCCTGTCTGCAGCGTTTTCACCAGTGATTCTGAACCCCTGCTCTGTTTTCTGATAAGGACCTTGGGGTACTTCAGACCAGGCCTAGACTGCTTTGATGGTGCTCCAAGGAATCCAAGTCAGTACTGATCAAAACTGGAATGGCAGATCTCCAGACTCAAGAAACAATGCACTGGCCATCCTACAGCCAACAAACACATTCACTAATTAAGGATCACTTCTGTCCAAAGAGTGGGCAATAGCCTAAAAGGGATTAACTCTTGTACAGCTAGCTGAGAACTTGGCCCTAATAAAAGAGAATACAAATCAATATGCAGACATGAAGGAGAAAAGATAGGCAAAGAGTGAAGAAAGAGGATGTTTAAAAGTACTTCTTTTGAGAGGAGGTTGGGAAAGTGTAAAAAAATAGAAACAGAAAATAATTATATAATACTCCTAAAAGTATCATTCAGGGGGAAAAGGGAAAAAATTGCTAATAAAATGAATAAAATACAAATCATATATTTAATAAAGTATAAATCATATATCTAATATCTTTTATATGTAGAATATAAAAGAACTCTCAGAATTCAATAAAAATATCCCAGACAAGGAAAAGCTAAAGGAGTTCATCACCACGAAACCAATATTACAAGAAATGTTAAAGGGACTTAAGAAGAAGAAAAAAATTAAAACAAAAATATGAATAATAAAGTGGCAAGAACTACGTAACTGTCAGTATTACTATCTATAGTAAATGGATTAACTGCTCCAATCAGAAGGTATAGGGTGGCTGAATAGATAAGAAAATAAGACCCAGGGAACATAAGGGACCCACTTTAGATTGAAAGATGCACACCAACTAAAAGTAAAGAGATGGAAAAGATATTTCACGCAAATGGAAACAAAAAAAAGCTGGAATAGCAATACTCATATTAGACAAAACAGACTTTAAAACAAAAGGCTGTAACAAGAGACAAAGAAGGACATTCATAATGATAAAGGGATCAATCCAACAAGAGGATATACCCCTTATGAACATTTAGGTATCCAACACAGGAGCACCTAAATATATAAAGCAAATGTTGATGGACATAAAGGGAGAGATTAACAGTAATACAGTCATAATAGGGGACTTTAACACCCCACCGAATGGCTAGATCCAGGGAAAAAAATCAACAAGGAACAGTGGCCTTAAATGGCATATTAAACCAGGTGGCTCAGTTGGTTGGAGCGTCATTCTGTACACCAAAAAGGTTGAGGGTTTGGTTCCCCGTCAGGGTACATACGAAAGGCAACCAACTGATTTTCTCTCTCACATCAATGTTTCTCTCTCTCTCTAGCTCCCTCCCTCCTTCCTTTGTTCTCTTCCTTCCTCTCTCCCTCTCTCAGATCAAGAAAACATATCCTCAGGTGAGGATTAAAGGAAAAAAGGTGAAAGGATTAAAAAGTACAAATTGGCAGTTACAAAATAGTCACATGGATGTGAAGTACTGCATAAGGAATGTATTCAATAATATTGTAATAACTATGTATGTTGTCAGGTAGGTACTAGACTTATTGGGGGATCTCTTCGTATGTTATATAAATGTCTAACTACTATGCTGAACATCTGAAACTAATATCATACTGAATGTCAACATAATTGAAAATTTTAAAAACTGAAAAATTGAAAATAAAATTAAATACAAAAACACACTATCCAATTAAAAATAAGAACAAAAGACTTGAACAGATACTTATGAAAGAAAACAGATGGCAAATAAGCACCTGAAAGATGTTCAACACCATTAGTCATTAAGGAGATGCAAACCAAAACCACAATGAGATACCACTACATACCCAAAAGAATGGCTAAACTTCAAAAGACTGGCCATACCAAGTGTTCACAAATATCTGGAGAACCTAGAACTCTCATACCCTACTGACAAGAATGTAAAATATCCTAATCACTTTGGAAAACAGTTTGGCAATTTCTTAAAAAGGTAAACATACACTTATCCAGTGGGTCCAGCCATTCTACTCCTAGGTATTTATGCAAAATAAACAAAAGCATTTGCCCACACAAAGACTTGTACATGAATGTTCACACAGCTTTGTCAAAACAACCCCAAAATCCATCAACAGGTGAATGGATAAACCAACTGCACTACTCATAGAATGGCTTATACATGCAACAACATGGATGAATTTCAAGATAATTATGCTGAATAAAAGCCAGACCAAAAAATTTATATACTGTATGATTCCATTTATATTACTATAATATTGTAATTTATAATAAGAAATATATACTTGGTCTTCATCCCCGTTTTTGACAAAGAGCTACTAAAACCCTTGGACTTTCTTATTCCAAACCTGGAATTGTGATTAAGAGTGATAATTTTGATATTCATAACAAGTCCCTTTCTATGTCACCTAAGTATATTAATGAGGTGACTTTTGGAAGGCCCCTAGGGTCAGGGGCTAGTACCAGGGAACCTGCCATGTGATTAGAGGGTTGGACCATCCAGTCCCACCCACCCCCCACCTAAGGGGAGGGGAGAAGCCCTGGAGATTGAGTTTAATTATCAATGGCCAATGATTTAATCAATCATGGCTATATAATGAAGCCTCCATAAAAACCAAAGAGGATGGGTTCTGAGAGCTTCCAGGTTGGTGAACTAGAATACATCCTTGTATCAGAAGGGTGGTGCACCCCAAATTCCATGAGGATAGAAACTCCGTGTTAGGGAACCTGCCATACTTTGTCCTATGTACTTTTCATTTGTTTCCTTTAACATCCTTTTTAATAAACCAGTAATCTAGTAAGTAAACTGGTTTCCTGAGTTCTGTGAGCCACACAGGCTAATTAATCAAACCATTGTAGGGTGTCATGGGAACCTCTCAATTAAAGCTGAATGGAGCAGAGGGCAGTCTTGTGGGACAAAACCCCTATCTGTGGGATCTGATGCTATCTCCAGGTAGAAAAATGTCAGAACTCAGTGGAACTGCAGGACACCCAGCTAGCGTTGCCAAATTGCTTGATGTGTAGAAATCCCACACATCTAGTGTCAGAAGTGAAACAGTGTTGCAGTGAAGTATTGAGAGTACAGGAGACACACAAAGGAGTGTTTTTTCTTTACAGTAACATTTTGGGAGATGCAAACTAATCTGCAGTGACAGAAAGCAGATAAATGGCTGCCTGAAGGTGGGGGAGAGATGGGGGAGAGACGGGGGAGAGGGATGACAAAGGGCCGTGAGGAAACTTGTGGGTAATATTTTTTTGTGGCCATGGTCTCAAGGGCTTATGTCAGAACTTAGACTGTACATTTTAAATAGTGAGAATTTATTGTATGTCAATTATGCCTCAGTAAAGCTGCCTAAAAATAGGTCAGTGGAGGTGGGTAAAAGATAAGAGCAGAAGATAAATCAGTGGATCACTGAACATTTATTTACTGTTTAGATTCTAACACAATGGTCAAGTAGAAATAACTATCAGTCACTAAATATCAGAACAGAAGAAACAGGTATAAAAAAATAAATTTAGCAACTACAGAGGCACAGCTCCAAAACAGTATTTACAGAAGGCCACAGTTAATAGCATTACAAAAACAGCAAGCAGAAATGCTAACTCAATTCCTTAAAAAGGTTTTCCTGCTACAGAATTCCCTCATCTGAAGGGAGTGTGTCCCCACCAACCTATCGGAGAGGGTACCACTGCAAACCGTCTGAACACAGGTAGCTCTTTTCCGAGCGGCAAGGGCCTCTGGCACAGCAGCCAGGCGAGTCCACAGGGAAGTGGACGGAGCGACAGGCAGAAGCCCCAAATTCTTCAAGAGCTGAGCCCTGGGGAGGTCATTTAATCCCACTAAACACAAGTCCTTATTGAAAATACATAAGCAGTATCTGTCTGCTTACCTCGAAGTACTGTGATGAGATGATACGCTTGAAAGCCATAAAGTGGAACACAAACACTACACATCATTCCTATGAAGAAATAAATACTTACTTGACAAAAAATTTCACTACCTCCCTTTTCATTTTAATTAGATAAGAAGATGAAGGAACCAGTTACTGAAACCAAAACTGGCCTATAATCATGCTGTGCTCAATGTGAAAAGCTCATAAGCTGTTTACTACCTTATTATTACTTATAATTTATAATCTCCACTAAAAAAATTGTTAAATTAATACCCTTTTAAATAAAATGAAAAATGTTAGCTTATTCAAAGTACAATAAACATATGACTTACATTTTTACAAACACAACCTTAAAATTAAGCTAACTGCATTTTTTTATAACATAAAATACATCAATAAACACTGAGAAGCTAAAACCTCAATAATACTTTAAGAGTTACTATGGGGATATGACTTCCTAAAAAACACTGATTTTTTAGGTACTCAAAATCTACCTGTTATGACCTATGACCTCGAGGTTTCATTCTCAAAGAGGTCTAGTTTTTGTTTCTAATTATCTAGTTAAACGTAAAAGTCTTTTCAAAAACTAGTTAGCATCTTTTTTTTTTATTAAGAAAGATATAGGGCATATTCTTTTCTATCTTACTCTTCTGCATCAATTATTTGAGAATGGCATTCACCAAACAAATTAACAAGGAAAATCCAAAATGCATTAAAAATAAATTTAAGTTCCTAGGTTAAACAACAAATCATAAGACACAAAATTAAATGATTGGTCTAGTATGTAAAAAAACCACTGTTACCATAACCTGAAATATATCAAGCCAAACCATATGAAATTACCACTTTTACTGGTCAAAAATATCCAAATTTTGTCAATTCCATATGAATGAACAAAACAAAGTAAGATAAAGTCAAAATAGCAGTAAATCTGTGGAATTTGCCAATTGTTTTCTAGCATCCATGCTACTAAACTTGAGTTTCTGTGTTTTTAAAAACAAAAAGCAGCTTGATGGCAATACTTTTGACAACCAGAAAATGTGTTCATGAAAGTTAAGGTAAATTAAATGGTTATTTCAGTTAACTATTCCCAAATGTTTGAGCCATGAAATCAGGAAGAGAAATATCAGATACTGAAATATCTCGAATTTGCAAATTATGTACTTGACCTCAAATCATCAAATCTGGCATCCTATCAGTCCATTCTTCTGAACACATTTCCACAATGAATCATGATCACCATCAAAGCGGGTCAGTCAGGGTTTCTAGATAACTTTATAGAAAATCACCAAAGAAGTAAAATCATAAAGCTAATATTGATACATCAGTTAAAGATGATAAACAAGAACATTTTACGTACATAAGCATTTTATATACATTATATCATTTACATCCCACTACAACTTTATAGGTTGGTATTGCTCCCACTTAACAGATAAAGAAATCAGGGCTCCAAAAGTAACTCATCCAAAATTATATGATTAATAAGTGTAAGAACTTAAATTCAATACCAGTTCATTCAGATGTCAAAGTCTTTGGGGTTTTTGAGGTATAACCAATATATTAGTCTCAGGTATACAACATAATAATTCAATATTTGTATATACAGTTCATCCTTGAACAACACAGGAATGGGGTGCCAACCACCCACCCCTCCATAGTCAAAAATCCACATCTAACTTAACGGGGCCCTCTGCATACGCGGATTCCCAACTTCGGATGGAAAACACTTTTGCCCTCTGAATGCATGTTTCTACGTATAAATGGACCTGCGTAGTTCAAACCCACATTGTTCAAGGGTTAACTGTATTGTAAAATGATAACCACAATAAGTCTAGATAACAGCTGCCACCATACATAGTTATGAAAAATTTTTTTTCTTGCAATGAGGAACTATAAGATCTACTCTCTTAGCAACTTTCAAAACCACGATACGGTATTAACTATAGTCACCATGCTGTACATTACATTCCCAGGACTTAATTATTTTATAACTAAAATTTGTACCCTCTGACTACCTTCACCCATTTCTCCCACCTGTTACCCACCACCTCTGGCAACTATCTATCTGTTCTATCTATGAACTTGTTTTTTGTTGTTGACATTATTGTTTTTAAATTGCACATTTAAGTGAGATCAATTGGTATTTGTCTTTTTCTGTCTGACTTATTTCACTTAGTATAATGCCCCCAAGGTCCACTGATATTGCCCCAAATGGCAAGATTTCATTCTTTTTTATGGCTAAATAATATTCCATTGCATATATAATCCCATCTCCTTTATTCATTCATCCATCAATAGCACTTAGTTTGTTTTCATATCTTGGGTATTGAAAATAACACTGTAATGAACATGGGAGTTTAAGTATCTTTTCAAATTTGTGTTTTCATTTTCTTCGAATAAATACCCAGAAGCAGAATTGCTGGATCATACAGTACTATTTTTAATTTTTTGAGGGATCTTCATACTGTTTTCCACAGTGACTGCATCATTTTACATTCCCACCAAGAGTGCACAAGGGTTCCCTTTTCTCTGCATCCTCACCAACACTTGTTAATTTTTGTCTTTTTAATAACAGCCATTTTAACAGGTGTGAGCTGGTATCTCACGGTGGTTTTGATTTGCATTGCCCTGATGACTAGTGATATTTTCTTTTGCTTGTGCTTGCTGACCATCTATCTGTATGTTTTCACTAGAAACAATGTGTACTCAGATTCTCTACCCACTTTTTCGGCAGAGTGTTTGGGGTTTTTGCTATTAAGCTGCATGAGTTCTTTATATATTTCTTATATTAACCCCTTATCAGATATATAATTTGAAAATATTTTCTCCCATTGAATGACTTGCCTTTTCATTTTGTTGATGGTTTCCTTTGCTGTGCAGCAGCTTTTAATCTGATGTAGTCTCATTTGTGTATTTTTGCTTTTGTTGCCTTTGCTTTGGAGTCAGATCCAAAATTTTATCTCCAAGACTGATGTCAAGAAGCTTACCATTTATGTTTCCTTCTAGGAGTTCTATGGTTCAGGTCTTTAATCTATTTTGAGTTAATTTTTGTGCATGGTGTATGACGGTAGTCTAGTTTCATTGTTTTGCATGAGGCTGTCCAGTTTTCCCAACACCATTCACTGAAGATACTATCCTTTTCCCACTGCATGTTCTTGGCTCTTCTGTAGTAAATTAATTGACCATGTAAGTGTGGGTTTATTTCTGGGCTCTATTTTGTTCTATTGATCTGTATCTGTTTTTATGCCAATACCATACTGTTTTGATTATTATAGTTTTATAATATAGTTCTTTATGTTTTTTGTTTTTCTTTTTCCAGGAGTGCTTTGGCTATTTGGAGTCTCCTGTGGTTCCATACAAATCTTAGGATTTTTTGTTTTATTTCTGTGAAAAATGCTATGGAATAATTCTTCCAATTCAATTCAAAACCAGTTCTCTCAGATGCCAGTCTTACTTTCCTACTTTTTTTTTTAATCCTCACCTGAGGAATGTTTACTGATTTTAGAGAGAGAAAGGGGAAGGGGGAGATGGAGGGAGAGAGAGAGGGAGAAAGACAGACAGACAGACATCAATTGTTTGGCTGCCTCCCATACATGCCCCAACTGGGGATTGAACCTGCCACCTAGGTATGTGTCCTGACTGGAAATGAAACCAGCAACCTTTTGGTATATGGGCTGATGCTCCAACCAACTGAGCCACCTGGCAGGGCAGATGCCAGTCCTCTATCAGCATCACCATTTGCATATCCTTTGTCTGTTAGATGTTCTGAGTATTGTTTTTAAAGTTTTTAGCAGTTCATCAAGATTTGATCCTCCAAAAGGTACAAACTTCCAGTTATAAAATAAATAAGTCTTAGGGATGTAATGTACAACATGACTATAGCTAACAGAGTAAATCCTAAGAGCTCATATCACAAGGAGAATTTTTTTTTCCTTTTTTCTTTTCTTCTTTATTTTTATTATATCTATATGAGAAGATCGATGTTAGCTGAACCTATTTTGATAATCATTTCACAATATATGTAAATCAAACCATCATGCTGTGCACCTTACATATAGTGATGTATATCAATTATTTCTCAATAAAGCTGGAACTAAAGATTATTATCCTTTTTTACAAATGATAGGAATGAGGATCAGGATTTTAAGTAGGTTTTGCTCAAAAGCTTAAGACTATATTTTTTTTAGCATTTGAACCTAAGACTTTCTATTAACTGCACTCCCTCTACTATATCACTCTGCCATACCAAATATGCAGCACCAACTGATATGACCACTAATATTCCCTTACTTTCCTTTTATTATCTGCAGGGTTTATATTGATAGTCTCTTTTCTGATATTAGAAATTTCTGTCCTCTCTCTCTTCTCTTTTTCCTAATTAGTGTGACTATAGGTTTATCAATTTTATGAATCTCATAAAAAAACCAGCTTCTGATTTCACTGATTTTTTTTCTAGTTTTCCTGTTTTCTATTTCAATGACTTCTGCTTTTTATTTTCTTCCTTTGCTTGCTCTGGGTAGAATTTGATCTTTGTTTTCTAATTTCTTAAAGTGAAAGTGTAAATTAAAACTTCTGTTTTCTAATATAAGCCCTTAAATTTCCCCACTTGCAGAACTGCTTTAGGTATATACCATGAATTTTGATATGCTGTATTTTCATTTTCATTCAAATCAAAATATTTTCTAGTTTCCCTTGAGACTTCCTCTTTGACCCATGGGATTTTCAAAATGATGTATTTAATTTCAAAATATTTATATTCCCAGTTATCTGATACTGATTTCTTGCTTAATTATTGTAGTAAAAGAATACAGATATATTCCTGAAAAATTATCTGCAAAGTAAAATTATGGAAATTAAACTCACTTTTCCAACAATAAATTAATGTAATGATATTCCCAAGGTCAACAGGATAGGATTAGAGATCAAGTCTTCTATCATCCTTTCCTCTAAAGCAGGGGTGGGGAACCTTTTTTCTGAATGCCAAGGGCCATTTGGATATTTATAACATCATTCTTGGGCCACACAAAATTATCAACTTAAATAGATACAGAGCTATAGAACTATGGATCAGTTGGACAAATTTCAGAGGGAAGGTAGGGGTGGGGAGTGGGGGTAGAGGGAAAGATTAATCAAAGAACTTAGATGCATATATACATGACCTATAGACATAGACAATAGTGTGGAGAAGACCTGGGTGATGGGGGGGGGGTGCCAGGTGGAGGGGATCAATGGGGGGGGGAGGGGACATCTGTAATACTTTCAACAATAAAAAAAAAATAGCTATGAAAAAAGCGCCTAGATTTACTGAATTTTGAGTCCCACCTACAGCTGCCTTGGCAGAGCCAGACCAAATGATTTCACAGGCCGTATACAGCCCACGGGCCAGACGTTCCCCACTGCTGCTCTAAAGGATATTAAAAGCAATATGTTCTCTCTCATCCATCTCAAAACTTTTTTGTTATTCTCCCTCTACCCTTCCAAAAAAAGGGAAAAAAGGACAATTCCACATACATCATCTTATTTGGTTTTTACAACTCTATAAAACATGCAAGACAAATGATGGCATTTTATACGTGAGGAAAGTAAAGCTCAAAGAAATAACTTGTCTTATTAGTCTGCTCTGTCTCATTACTCTTGAATTAACCCTCAAGGCAGAGCAATATAGATCATTTAAATCCTTAAATAAGTCAAAACCTCATGTTAACCATTGTTGGAATCACCACATCGATTCAGAGTAAGCTCCAGTAAAAATTGAGCAGGCTTAAGTTTTATCATCTTGACTTCTCACACCCATTCATTATTAACAAGGATCAGATAATAAAGAACTGGTTAAACCCCAGGAAATAAAGGAAATAGGCAAAATACACAGGGAGGAAAATGAGACCTCGGTTTAATAAAATATGTAGTCATATTTGTTGTTCATATAAAAATTAATATGAAATTAATGTATCAAATTTTCTTTCAAATTCTTACTGTTGATTAGCATCTAAAGCTCTAAAATATTATTTCTTAATATTAATATATTAAAATAATATTTAATATTTTGAAATATTAAAATATTTTATCCTATTTTATTTCAAGTTAAAATTCTAAACTATAACATTATAGAAATTAGATGGCTTTAAGGGTAAAAGACACACACTCTTACCGTATAAGTGTTGACTTAGGGGTTGCAGAAATTTCCCTCAGGCGGCATCACCACTTTGGCTCAGGTATCAATAGTAACAGCAATCAAAATTAAAACTAAAAAGAAAAAAAAAATTAAATACTGGCAAGCAAAATGCATTCAAGTCTTCAACAAAGTCTTAAATTCAAATTTCACATTTCAATAACTTCATCAAGGGAGCACTAACCCTGGAAGTAGCTCTTTTTAAATTAAAGCAAAGAGCTAATAAGGTATGTGAAGTCCTGGATAATTCCAACTCCTAGGCCCGAGTAAGCTCTAAAATTAACTTCAAGAAATCATAGTAAATAATAGCCAAGGAACAGAAAAATAAAAAGCCAAGCACATTAAAGTTTATTCAACTAAAATGCTTAATTCATTTACCCATCAAAAACCCATACATTTCAGGTTCAGTTACTGCCCACAATGACTTGAATACTGATCCTTCACACAAGAACTCTAACAGATATGAGCATTTGTATTAATATCACACAAAAATATTTAAATTCACTAAAAATCTTGGTAATCACTATATACATATTTTAATAGTACACAGTATGAGGATAAAATAGTAACAAATATTGAAATCTGCTGAATTGACCCTTTAAAGTGTTTCCAGGATAACTAATATTATCAGCAAACCTATATAGAGCAATCTGACATCATTTACCATGTGCTGGAGCTGTGAGGTACCAAAAACTATAATATAGTTTCCTCCCTAAAGAGAGCTGCTGTTTACTTAGAAGAACACAGACAAGAAAAATTTAGTGACTAAGCACTTATTCATTCAGCAAAACTACCCAGTGTGTTGCATATGTCAGCCCCCCTTAAACACAAAAACAAATGAGGAAATGCATGCTCATGAAAGAACTCAGTCTCATGAATGTGACTAATTATAATAAGGTAGATGCTCAAAAGCAAGAACATGGCACCAAAAATGAGGTGGGGTATATCAAACAGCTCAGGGGAAGTCAACAGAGATGCGGAGGAGTGAGCCTAGGGAAAGGCCGTAGGCAGAAGAAGGGAAAAGTGAGCAATTTCCATAGGGAAGAAAAGCAGCTTTCAGTCTACTAATGAGAACTATCTGGACATGCATGAATTATATGTAGGCGTTTACATAATGAGAACCACACAGTCAAGACTGTCAATATCTATTTGAAAGTATGAAAAAAACAGATCATTCAATGACACTCTAATTTATGCACGTACTACTAGTTTGCTTATTTAAAATTAAAAGTAGCACATCATTTTCTTCCCCTTCCTTAGGAGCAGCTATAGGGTACTCTCTTGATTATACAGAATAAAAAGGAAAAAGTAAGTTTTTCCCAATAATTTGCATAAGTGATCACCTATTTCCAAATACAGAGAATTGTCTCTGGGTTTTAGATGATCCAGGCCAAATTTTACTTCTCCCATATCATCTTATTTGCATGATTTTGAAAGTAACCAACACTATATACTTCACTTTAGAGATGGTTATATCCAGCTGACTGTACTTTCTGGATGACCGTTTATGTTTAGCAACATGTGCTAACTATTCCTTTGGGTAACACACACAACTATGAGTTTTCCCATTTTGTGAAAGGCTATGTAACTATTATTTTGTTATTAGCTATTACTTGGTGAATGCTTTACTCAGGACTAAGCATAGTACTAACATGTGACATATATTTTACATTTAACTTAATCTTCACAGGGCAGGTAACATATCCATTTAAAAAGGAGGAAATTGCCCGGCCGGACGTGGCTCAGCGGTTGAGCATCAACCTAGGATCCAGGAGATCGAGATCGTGGTTCAATTCCTGGTCAGGGCACAAGCCCAGGTTGCAGGCTCGATCCCCAGTCAGGGGCATGCAGGAGTCAGCCAATCGATCACTCTCCCCACTGATGTTTCAACTCTCTCTCTTCCTCTCCCTTCCTCTCTCTCTGAAACCAATAAAGATCTATTTTAAAAATAGAAATAAATACATAAATAAATACATAAATAAAAAGGGGGAAATTGAGGACCGGAAGGTGACTTACCCAAGATAACATAGCTTGGAAGAGGAAGGGTCAGGATTAGTCTGTCTAGCTGCAGTTGCTTTTTAATTACCATGTTAGATGGCCTCCTTTTGGACATGCACACATGCATTTTTCTTCCCTAAAGTGCTGTTAACATGTCTAACATAAGTCATAAGCCTATATTTATATAGTTTTAGTTATAAAAGTATAGCCATAAAGGTCTTAAAGAATTAACTGAATTTTGTGAGTGTGTTGCCTAAGTTTACAGGGCAGAGTTATTTTTAACTCCTCTGAAGTTACAGGTTAAGGTTATTAAGTGTGAAACCCAGCACTTCTACTAAGAGGTGTCATGTTAGCAAGCACAGGGAAACACATTTATATGCAAAACCAGAATTCAAATTCTGTTTATGTCCCACAATTAAGCTCTGAGTATTGCTGAGAAAGCTCCTCTGTGGCTAGTGTAGGAGCAGAGCTGCCCTGCAATTTCCTACAAATGGGCTTGCATCCATGATGCTCCCCACACAAGAATGCCCTCTTTTTTTCTAGTTTTCATGCATCTGAATTGTCTCTTGCCTTCAGAATGCAACCTGGTTCAACCTCCTTCACCCACCCATTCTCAATGCTCTATTTGCTCAATAAACATTTATTTTATTGTGGTAATGTGTCAGGCATTATGTGTGGCCCTGCCCTGGAACACCAAAATCCAATCCTGCACCCCCAAGAACCTCTCGGTCCACCATAAAGAAAAGTCGTACAAACAAGGGATTAGCACTCAATGTGGTAAAGGTATATGCACGGTATCAAGAGAGCACAGGGGAAGGCACAGTTGCCACTGGTGACAGGGTGTGGCAGGAAAGGATTCAGAGCCCTGTTAACACTGGAGCCTTAATTCAGATGACAGGAGATGAAGACCTAAAACATAGGTGCTGGCTGATGAAGCGGATGGGATGCTGAGAGGCGAGAGGGTGGAGTCAAGAACACTAAGGCGGCTCGGTCTGGCTGAATTCCCTGCAATAATGGGCAGGTTCCATAGAGAGCTTAGATAGACAATGTCCAACAGAACGGCCTCCAGCCACACAGAGCACTGGAAATCTGGCTGGTGTGACTAAGGAACTGAATTTTTTATTTCATTTTAATTAATGTTAATTTAAATAGTGACCTGTGGCTAGCAGCTATTGTAAAGGACATTGCAGCTCTTAAGGTTTCCAGCTTCAGATAATGAGTGGAAGGGGCTATTACCAGTATCTAAGAAAAGACTACCACGATGAAGAGCATACAGACACTCAAATATTTGTTGAAAAAAATTAACGAACAAGTAATGAAGAAAGGAAAAACTGGTTGATATTTAAGAACTCCTCCCTTTAAAATCCCAGGTACCTATCCTTGCTCATTCAGGGTTCAAATAAGGTCCTCAATATGGTGGCACCAAAATGTGCTCATGCTATCTCCAGACCGAAGTCCAATTCTTAAATAGTACCTCGAAATTAAAATTCCTTATGTTAGTGTAAAAAAAAAAACAAAAACAAATCTATCATGAAACCACAGCAAGTCATAAGTTAGGGAATAATCACAGACCAACAATAATCAAGCCAGGATAAATACCTGTCTAGTAAAATATGTCTGTTTCTAGAAAGGAAGAGAAAAGAAAAGAAAGAAAAAGAAAAAGAAAAAGGGAAAGGGAAAGGGAAAGGGAAAGGGAAAGGGAAAGGGAAAGGGAAAGAGGGGAGGGGAGGGGAGGGGAGGGGAGGGGAGGGGAGGGGAGGGGAGGGGAGGGGAGGGGAGGGGAGGGGAGGGGAGGGGAGGGGAGGGGAGGGGAGGGGAGGGGAGGGGAGGGGAGGGGAGGGGAGGGGAGGGGAGGGGAGGGGAGGGGAGGGGAGGGGAGGAGACCAGAGAGCTTTATGATGAGTTCAGGTCATTTCAAATGCACTACAGACCATTTACCTCCTAAGCAGTTCAGTTTACATTCAGGTTACATGTCTGTGTCCTCTGTCGAGAGAAATGACTGAATTTATCTCATGAAATGTCTTCTTTTACTCTATAGATCATTTTAAAAGGTCAATGATAATAAAGTTTTCCCTAGTAATATGCCCTTTAATCTTAGTTATCCACAATATTCAATGTCAATATGAAATAAAAATTTCTGTGATATGAAAACCTTTAACCTGAGAACAGGTTGTGTCCAAATGACACATTGTTAATCTGCCAATATTATCCTAATCTGAGTGCATTAAGATTTGTTTACTATTTTGGTCCTTGTCATCTCTCTTAAGCTTCTGAATTCCGGTTTTTACAAATGAGAAGCTAGCAAATTACAACACTCACACATATCCCAGATATCTATTTACACCCTGATTTTCCAGTGCTACCTTCTTAACCAGGTTCAAATTCTAAGTTCCTCTCTATCCATGAGATCATGGCATTAATGTTCTCACCTATTCGCATATAAAGCTCTGTTTACAAGACTATTAGACACTTTAGAATGTAGCTCCATTAGGCTTCAGAGAAACATATCTCACCAGAATGTCTAATATGAATATGTTTAGCAAGAAGTCTATGTCTAACACTGCAATAAAACAGCAACCTTTGTGCTTCCCTCCTCGGCCTCTCAGGCTGGTTATCTGAGCTTCAATTCCCATTGCTAGAACAGTCCCACATCTTTTAAACCAGAGCCTGTAAGAACACACTCACTGGCCCCACTATATGAGCTCTTATGTAGAAGGTGAGGCAAAACAATGTTAAGTAGTAAGACAATGTCTCAGCCCCCAGAAAGCTTTATCTGATGGGGAAGAGTAAATAAGCACGAGAAATCTAAAACAAGCAGCAGAACAGACACTACTACAAGTCAGACAAAAAGAATGTCAGCTAGCCGTGGTCCGCGGAACACCCAGGGGCATCAATCTCAGCTAGGTACACGGTTGGTTAACCACCGAGAAAACTCATTAACTATTCTATGAGAGCACAGGTGAAGAAAGTCTCCCAGTTTTGAGTAATGTGTTCATTTAAAAATAATTTATTACAGACATAAATACAAGGATCATAAAACACTATTTTCTTTTTTTTCCTTTTTTAATCCTCACCTGAGTATTTTTTTATTGATTTTTAGAGAGGAAGGGAAAGAGAAAGCAACATCGATGTGAGAGAGAAACATCAATCAGTTGCCTCCCCTACTAACCCAGACCTGAGATCAAACTCCGCAAACCTAGGTATGTGCCCTGACAGGGAATCAAACCCACAACCTTTTGGAGTACTGGAGGAAATAATTAAAATTTGCATTTCAAAGGATTACTGTCCTTTGAGATGCACGGAGTATGCAAAGTTAATATAAAGATAAATGCTATTACGATCCCTAAATGTGAGGACATCATGAGGAGATCCAAAGGTTCCCAGATTCAGAGTTTGCTCATGACCTAGAGTATGTCTGTCTCTGCACGCCTGTCTCCAGGGAACTCACAGGCCCACAGCAGACAAGAGCTGGAAGGGGCTGTGAGACCTGCCCCATCTAGTGCAGGGCCCCCTGTACCATATCCCTGTAAACTTGTTTAAACACCCTTCAGGGGGAGGGATTTCATGAGTGTGTAACCCCAAGAACTGAGAAACACTGAAATGAGGCTATCTTTATATTCAGGTAAAGTCTACATCTTCATAACTTCAAACCAATGCTCTCTGTTCTGCCCAGTGAAATCGAAACCTTCAAGTCTCCCAACTTTCAAGTATGTGAAGGTGAGGTAAATGTTCCAGTCCTGCCAGCCTTTCCCAGATGCTCTCCAGGTTGTCCTTCAGGAGGCACGCATCAGATGTGGCCTGGGGGAAGCAGCACACAAACACAGTGTCTGCCTGTGCCACTGGTTTCCTCTTCCAGCCCGACTATGCTGCTGTGCTGGGCGCACTCCTGCTTAGGAAGACCCCTCTCTGCCCCGCTGCGGAGCAGCCAAGGCCAATTCCTGGGAACAGGATCCCAGGCTTTCCCTCCCTGCGCCAGCTGCCTTGGCAGGGTGGCCTCTGCCACTTCTTAGGCTGCAGCCACACCCTGAATGCCTCCACATTTGCATTTCCCTACATCTGCCACCTGCTGGCTAGGCCTCCAGGCCGCTTTCTGACCAGTAAGTGGACTCAATGGTCACTTTGGAGGCAGAGCACTGCTCAGCTACCTGGCAGAGCTCAACCCCCTTATCTATGCCCACTAAACCAGAGGCGCAGAACAAAACGTCATAATGCTCTGGGCTGTCCAGTCAGACTCAAGGTCAAACTGGCTTCCTCAATGACACACTGTAAGACTCCGGGTGGTTTATTTCAGTATAAATTTCCCCGAACTAGGAAAATGAAACTGTGAGAATTAAATGAGCTAATCCACATGATAAATAAGCAATAAAGAACAGATCACTGCTACTATCTACAACTACGCCACCACCACTACTACAACCTGTTTCATACCACAGCGTGACACCCACTGGGGTGCAGCTGAAAGGGGTTCACAGCAACCTCTCCATCAATGTTGGGTCCAGAACAAAACAAAGAGTGAACAAAAATGGCACACAAAAACCTAAAACCAAGGTGATGGAAGAAATTCAGATTTAGTTCTATTCTTAAATTTGCCCAGTTTTTCACCCACAACAAAAAGTTCTGAACTGCTAAGACACCCAAGAATTTAAAGGTTGAAATGTTCAGAAATTCATAGTAAACAGAATCTATTTTCAAAGGAAAAATGAATTATCCAGTTGTATGATGTTTCTGCTACATGTGACTACTAAGCATTTTTTTAATGTTTTAATGTTCTGGCCCAGGGCAGCCGCTGATAAGTCCTAATACTTGTGACCCCTAACTCCTCTTTCTTTTCACTGTGAAATATCTTTTTCATTTTCTCTTTTTTAATTCCTAGTACCTGGCTCAATGTCTGGCACACAGACAGGCAATGCTCAAAAAATATTTGTCAAATAAGTGAGTTTTCCTGAATGGCTAAGTTCAAAAAAAAAAATCACAATGCATCTTCCTAACCTACTTCAACCATAAAAGTTGGACCTGCCTTGTGTCCGGTGACCTCGTGTTGGCCCTGTGGTCACCTCTTTAAGTGCTGGGCTACACACAGGCAACGAGCAAGAGAATTTGGGTCAAAGGACCACTCATTTAACTTCAACCAGGTAATGAGAGTTTGTGCAAATGGGCATAAAAAAGATAAAAGAATAGCTTGCTTAAGACAAAATAAGGCTTCCAAACTGAGAAAAGACTGCAGACTAGGAGCAAGTGTTTAAAAAGCAGGGTAGCAACATTATGGAACAATCTACTGGAATCATCGGGCAGTTTCTTTCACAATACTCAGAGCAGAGGCAGCCTGAGGATGGAGAAAAGAAATGAGCAGGCAGGACAGATTCGGGGACAGAGGGACAGAGGTCCTGATCTACAGGAAGAACTCTAGGACAGAAAAATAAGGTAGGCCCAGAGATCCTTGAAAGAATGTTCCAGAATTCTGCAGATAACATAGATGTCCAAGTTTACCCAGTAGGAAATCCCAAGATCTCAGAATTTTCTAAACTTCCCTTCTTAAAAAGTGGGACACTGTGTCCTCGGCAACTGTACTGGCACTTTTCCTAATGCTTGTGACCCCACAAAGATGACAAACCAATGATTCCAGGGAGGCCCCATCTGACGATAACAGTTAAAACCTTGAAATAGATCCAACACAAGTAAAAGGAGTTTCTTGCCTATACAATGCTATACATATTTTTCTCTGCTTTAATTACTGAATCCTGTAACTAGGATTCATCACTGATTTGAAGAGATGCTAAAAATAATCTGTTTTAGAATGTACAATGAGAAGCATCATGTAATTTTGCTACTAAATATAATCCTATTTTTCACAGCTTAGTAACTTACTCTTCAAATATATTTCCTCTTTTTATTGACCAAAAATGTAAAACACTTGAGGTATACATTGAACATTAATTTTCAATACTGATTATTTATAAGTTTATAAGTGAAATCACAGACATACACTAACCTTAGCCAAACCTTAGGACACTTTCCCTCTACATCTAATCATGCTCTTCATTAAACACCTTCGATGGTAAGGGTACAATCTCATTTACATATGATGAATGAAAACAAAGCTGTTAGCCGAGAGGCTTTCTACTGCAAATGCAAAATTATCAATAACAACTTACATGTGAATCCAAGGTGCCATTTACAAAGGGCTTTCACATAAACCATCTCAGGCTCCACAACAACCCTGACACAGGCAAGAAAGGTAGGAATTTAACTGTCTTACAGATTAGGAAACAGGCTGAAAGAGTAAAACAGTAAGGAAAGGTAGGAGAAGCACTCACCTACAGTCTCCTCACTGTAAGCCCCACCTTGTATTCCAAACCCAGCTCTTCTCTGACTCACACTCTAGCTTCTTCGGGGTGCTCTGGGGCCACCCCAGCCCAGCTAGCCCACCTTTCCCTCCCAACTGCAACAGAACTCAAGATGACTATCAGCCCTGTGAGGTCCAACAATCTCCTTTCCATTGTGGTTTATCTTTGCATGGATATGCTCTGTCTTCTTAACCCAATTAGAAGCCCCTTGAAGGTAAAAATACAGTCTCATATTTCTTAATGTCTAGAATAATACCATACACATAATAGGCATACACTGAATTACTGTTTATAATGCCACCTATCAAAGGATCATTAAGTAGACAAATGTCTTTCTTTTCCGAACCTCACATCCCAACTATGGCCATTACTCTTAGCTTTGGGCCCACCTTCCCAGCTGTGACTAGGTTAGAAAACCCTGGAAGTTGTTCCCCGCCCATCATAAATAAATAAAACAGGTTTTCTTTACAATGGTTAAAGCTGCTTTACACCTTTAACTGGTCTGAGTCTCTGCTGTTCTTCATACCCAATACTGTCCCTGGTTTCTAACTGCATGGTGGTTCCTGAGCACCGGAGAATCTGTGTTTTTATTTCCTGATATGACCTGCCTTGATTCTGATATCCACAGAGTTTCCATTCACGCCAGGACACACGCCTTGACCTTCCAGGTCCGCCTCAGTTCTCTTGACCCTGACTTTCTAACCCAAATTCACATCAACCACAGTCCAACCCCTACCATGGGTACCACCCAGGCCCCTGCACAGGGCCCTGCTGAGCCTTCTATGAGTGGCCAAATGAGGGATGTTGCCTTCCTCTTTACCTTCAGCTTATACCTGGAGTTCTGCATTTCCACAGCTATTTCAAAAGAAAGACAAATTAACACAGGTACCAGCAGCAGTCACTACACTCCTCATGACCCTATATCCTTCCTCTTCAAACTCATACAAAACAAGATGACAACCTAAGCTAAAATACCATACAGTAAGCAATCACAGCCTGTAGGATGTCAAATAGATCATAACCAAATCAGGATTACCGGTTAGTTTCACTATATATGCTGAATCTCAAATCTGGACAAAGAAAATTATTACTTATATGCACAAAAATACTTAGGCAATCTGCACATTATCAGATGGAAACAGCAGATGTAAATGCTGCATTGCAGAGGTCTTTTTTTTATTTCCATGACAACTTTTACATACTCCAGAATCAAAATATATTTCAAAGCCAGCTATGTCATATAAACCTGAAATAAAGATTTCATGTGCAATTTGACTAGTAACTCTGGTTATTTTTTCCCCCTAAGATAAAGAATAACAGCAGCCACTGTAACAAATGGGTCTCCATAAACTTCCACCCACAGGGGATGCAGTGTGTTCAAACAAGACTGACAAACAGGGCAGTCACATTTTACGACCTGTCTACATTTGATTCTCCTGAGCCTCTAGTCAAAGCCAAACATACACTATATCTAAAGTAATCAGGAAAGAATAGCTCACACGCACCAGAAGAATACTGCACGGCAGCTTACGTATGAAACAAGGCAAAAACAAGGGAAAAAGCATTATCACCACCCAGAAAATGAACAAAAATTCAATCACCCGGAAAATAACTCATTACCACTGAAATATTTCTAACATTAAATTCCGTCTCCTGGAGGAGGGCAGGAGGCAGGAGCTGACTCAGAGCTGCTAAATGGTGCTGGAAAAACTGGGCAGGTACATGCAAAAAAATTAAACTAGACCGCCAACTTACACCATACACAAGAATAAACTCAAAGTGAATAAAAGACTTAAATGTAAGTCACAAACCCTAAAAATCCTAGAAGAAAACAGAGGCAGTAAAATCTCAGACACCTCTTGCAGCACTATTTTTGCTGATATGTCCCTCAGGGCAAGGGAAACTCAGGAAAATATAAACCAATGGGACTACATCAAGCAAAAAAAGCTGCACAGCAAAGTAAACCATCAGCAAAATGAAAAGAGAACCCACTGTATAGGAGAACATATTTGCCAATTATATATCTGATAAGAGGTTAATTTCCAAAATACATAGAGAACTTTACAACTCAACACCAGTAAGACAAATGACCCAATTAAAAAATGGGTGAAGGAACTGAACAGACACTTCTCCAGAAAGGACATACGGGTGGCCAAGAGACATGAAAAAAATGCCAAGGTTACTAATCATCAGAGAGATGCAAATAAAAACTACAATGAGGTAGCACCTCACACCTGTCAGAATGGCTGCCATCAACAAATCTCAACAAACAGTAAGTGCTGGCGAGGATGTGGGGAAGAGGGAACCCTAGTACACTGTTGGTGGGAATGCAGACTGGTGCAGCCACTGTGGAAAACAGTATGGAGGTTCCTCAAAAAATTAAAAATGGAACTGCCTTTTGACCCAGCAATCCCCCTTCTGGGAATATATCCTAAGAATCCCAAAGTGCCAATCAGAAAGAATATGTGCACTCCTATGTTCATAAGCAGCAATATTTACAATAGCCAAGATCCTGAAGCAGCTCGAGTGCCCATCAGCAGATAAGCGGATAAAAAGGTTGTGGGACATATACACCATGGACTACTACTCAGCTGTAAAAAAGAGGGAAGTCTTACCATTTGGGACAGCATGGACGGACCTGGATGGAGAGTATTATGCTAAGTGAAATAAGCCAGTCAGAGAAAGACAAATACCATATGATCTCACTAATGTGTGGAATCTAATAAATAAAATAAACTGATGAACAAAATGAAACCAGAAGCATGAATACATGGAACAGACTGGCCAGTGCCCAAGGCAAGGCGTGTGGGAGGTGACTGGATAAAAAAGGTAAAGGAAATAGCTAAAGAATATATATGCATACCCCATGGACACGAACAATAGTTTGGTAAAGACTAAGGTAGTGGGAGGCGGGGGACAGTGGAGGGGGACTCCTGCAATAATATCAACATTTTAAATATTTTTAATATAAATAAATAAATTCTGACCCTATTGATTAACTAGTAATCATTTAACTAGTGGCATCCACTATTATCTTATAGGAGACATTTTCTAGGGACCAGAGGCTGTACAGTAAAGGGAAAAGAACAGGTGTGGGCATCAGAGATCTGAGTTCCATACCTGGACCTACCACCAAAAGCTTGGGACTCTGAGAAGGTTATTACTGACTGGGCCTCAATCCCCCCATATGTAAAACAGGCTAATAAAACCTCCCCTAAGAGTATAAAGATGAGGGAAGGATGGGCTATTCCAGACAATGAGTAGAGCAAGGTGGCAGAGGTACTTAAATGGTAGCTGCTAACCCTCAACCAACACAAGGTAAGCATGCACCTGGCATCAAACAAGGAGGCGAAAGCATGGCTGCCACGATCAGGCAGCTCAGAGGACACGCCGCCTTCTCATTCGCCTCCAGTTATTACGGTGGTAGTGCCGTCTGTCCCGAATGACAAAGCGGATGCTTTTGGCAAGTGGCCAATATACTGGATGAGCCTGACCCAGCTCTTCTTTGATTTCTACAGGTAAAGATAATGATGGCAATTAACCCACTGAAAGGGCAGAAATGTGGATATTCCAAGCAGTAGGTTATTTTGATATTTGAATTCCTCATGTTTATTTAACTAATGAAAGCTCCTTTTACTTTTGTAGTTTTCTGTTAACAGGCTGAGTCTTCCATTAAAAGCCTGCTGATCTGTGAGCCCTGAAGGCATAAAGATATCAAAGTCCAGATTCTGCCTCTATCTTCCATCGCCTGCCACAATCCCTAGTGGTCGGCAGCATTCTTCTCTCTCCCAAAGGCCAACCTCAACTTTGTAGAACCTTTCAGCACAGGGGTCACAAGCGAATGACTAAATGACTCCACGTATAAACTGAGGAAATTAAAGTGGCAACAGCCTATACACGGGGATAGTCAATAGACTTGAAATCAAAATGCACTCTAGCAAGTCTTAAATCCAACTGTATCTTCAAGAGTACTGGGGACATTTAATAAAATAAATACCATATAATTCAGATGCCAAAGATGTGTAATGGCATCAATTTTGATGTGCTGCAAATACACAGACATTAAGTACATTTTTATCAATCTCAATACTTAAAATTAATGACCCCTTAAGTCTTTTTAACATAAAAAATGGTCAATTTTTAAAATAAATTTGAAAGCAAGTGAATGAGTTATTGCACCTAAAAATAGAAAAGGCGTTATTATTAAACCACCAAAATCACGTGATTTCAATATATTATGGCCCTCCTTGCTACATAACATATAAACTTAAGCACTGGCAACCTAAATGAACCATATATTGATGGACTTCACCCTGACACCAAGAAAGCAATCACCACCACTATATGCACATTCCTGCAAGAGTTGAGGAAAGGAAGGAGGACAGAAGGAAGGCAGAGAGAGGATCTGGAGAGGAGAAACGCCTTTAAGATTCAGGTGAACTGTGGGCTGTTTCTTCTGGGAGGTAATGAGTGATGCAGAGCAGGTGCTCCTGTTCTCTGTTGCTGATGACTTGAACACAAGGAGATGAAAGTCACGAAAAGAGGAGTCAAAAACATCTGGTCTCCAAAACTAAAGACCCAACAAAAGAAGGAGCATCCCAACTCCTGTGAACGCTTAAGATTTCTTATTTAAAACACCTTTGTAGTTGGGGTTTGTATCATGAATTCTCTGCTGGGCTGAAATGTTACCCTGGATTGCATCTACCCACACATGAGGGCATTTCAAAAAGAAAAATATGAGAAGCACAGTATTCAACATTTACTGAGCCTGCAATGCCATGCTGAGTCTGATGCTCTGCTGAAGTGCTTCATGTGCTTATGACTCTCACTTAATCTTAACCAAAACTCGATGAGGTAGGTGCTCCATTTTATATAAGAGGAAACTAGGAAACAGAGACGTTAAGTGATTTGTCCAAGGTCCTCCAGTACATAATGGAGTTGAGATTCAAACATAGAAAATCTGCTTCCAGAGACTAAACGTTTAACCACTATCGCACCTTCCATCATTTGAAATTAAATAATCTCACTGTTAAAGACAACTAAGGAAATGGAAAGCTATCAGGTATCCATTGCACTCACCTTACTGTGTACTCCACCACTAAAGGTAAATTTCAAAATCTCTCTCTACAGTAATACTAGGTAAGCCAGTCGAGCCCTGGGAAATCTACTATGTGCTTCTACATACAGTACATCATTTAACCCTCAGAGCCCAAAGAGGAACGTAGAGGTGGGTATTATAATCCCCAATTAGCAAACGAGTACTTTTCAGAGAGTAGGTAACTGAATATTACCACAAACTTCTATGTGGCAAAGGCAAGGTTGGAACTCCTCAGTCCATTCAGAGTAGATGACGCCTTTGGAAATATTTTGTCACTTTGTCTAAGTGAATCAAATCCTGTAAGATGACTGAAACTTCCATTCTGTAACATTACACAGATCGTTTGCCCTAGAACTTATCAATGATCCTGCTGGGCTCTAGACAGGGGCCTTCAGGGGCCCCAGGGAAACAGCTACTCTAACAGGGTCAATTAGAAAGCTGCCTGAACAAAGGCAGTGATATTTGAGAATGTGAAAGGAGGAGTTGGCTCCCAAAATACACAACTGGCTCTAGTTCTCTAAGGCAATGGTCTACAAGTACATCAATGCTTCAGTAACAAAATGTTAAACATATGTATAGCTAAGACAAAATTAAAAAAGAAAATGTTCCTAACAATGAGTATAAACTGGATAAAGCTATAAAACCACAAGCTTAAACAAACAAACAAAAAGCCATAAGAAAGTTCAGAACATAGAGAAAACTTAAGGAAGTAAATACCAGATACTGACAAGGCCTTCCAGGTAAGTGATCCACAGCTGTTTTCATCCCTGGCAGAGTGACAGGAAGAAAAATCTTCCATAGATAACGGTAAGAAAATATCAAGTGAACTGTTCACAAACTTTTTTAATCTCAAGGAGCCCCAAACACTCAGTAAGTCTGCATCCACCTATCAAGTCTTTCCCTTGGGTCTTTACCAAATACACATGGGTAGTATACAATGAGACAGAAGAGATGAGTGATTACCTATCTCAGGCACCTGTGAACTTCCCTGGATGTAGAGCAGCATACTAACACCAGAAGGAAAACAAAAGAGAAATCCCTCTAAAGAACAAAAGGACAGAGCAAGATGTCCTGAGGAAGAGAAAGCCATAGGCTGGAGAGAGCAAAGATAATTCATCAGTGTCCAAAAAAACTAGCAGCCAAACTATAAAACTAACAGAGATCACCCACTACTCAGAAAGTTAGCAGCTTGACAAAAATATGAAGAGATCTCTAAGGTCTGGCTAGGGCTCATTCTGAAACTCTGCTAAAAACAAAGTCCTGATCCCACTCTCAAAATATTTGAAGCTAAGAATGAACTAAATCTAACTACTGCTACTACAAAGTCCAGACCCAGCTCAGTCCCCCACATTAGTAGTGTGACAAAAAAAAGGACAGGCTCTGTTCTGGGGGCAAATATTTCAGTCTTTCCTGTTTTGTTTTTACACACAATGTCCAGCACACAATAAAAAATTATGGGACATGAAGAGAAGAACATAATTCACAAAAATATAAAAATCAGTCAACGAAGATAGACCTAAATATAACCCTGACATTTCAATAAGCAAACATAACAATGATGAATGCACTAAAGGATCTCATAGGAAAGATGGGCAGCCAAACATGCACAGTGAAGAGTTTCAGCAGAATAAAACTGGAACAAAATAAAGTAATAATATATCATTTTGCAGCCATTAGATTAGCAAAAACTGAAAGTGAAAATACCTGCTGGTGAAGAGATTTGGGGAGAAGGGTCGTATCATACATGAGAAAATTTTTTTAAATAAATAAAAGCTAGACATAGCCCTGACTTGTGTGGCTCACTGGTTGGAGTGTCGGCACGAGGACCAAGGGGTTTCGGGTTCAATTTCCAGTCAAGGGAATGTACCTCGGTTGCGGTTTCACACCCCACCCTGGTTGGGGAGCATGTGGGAGGCAAACGGTCAGTGTGTTTCTCTCATATAGATGTTTCTCTTCTTCTCTCTCTTTCCCCTCCCTACCTCCCTTCCACTCTCTCTGAAAAGCAATGGGGGGATGTATCCTCAGGTGAAGGTTAACCAAAAAAAAAAAAGCTAGAAATAAAAATTATATCTTCAGAAATAAAGAACTCCTTCAGTGACCTTATCAGCAAACCAGACACAACAAAAGAAGGTTCTGTGAATTTTAAAAGGAAAAAAAATTTTAAAGTAATGAAACTTCCCAAGATCTGTGGAACAACATCAAATGGCTACATGTGTAATTGGAGTCCCAGAAGGTGAGGAGAGAGAGAATGGGATAGATGAAATATATGAAAAAATAATGTCTAATCCAAATGTGATGAAGGACATCAAAACACAGATCCAAGCAGCTCATTCAACTCCAAGGAGGATAAATACAAAGAGAACCACACCTCAGTACATCACAGCCAAAGTGCTAAAAACCAAAGATGAAGAGAAAATATTTCAAGGCAACCAGAAGAATAAAATAACATATTGGTTATAAGAGAAATAAGGAACGGCAACATTTAGGAAGACTACATTCTATCAAATATCATGAAGTCAGCCCAACCAGAGTGGCTCAGCTGGTTGAGCACTGTACTGTATACCAAAAGGCTGTTGGTTCAATTCACAGTTCAGGCCCCATGCCTGGATTGCAGGTTCAAGCCCTGGTTGGGGCACGGACAGAAGCAGCTGACTGATGTTTCTCACACTGCTCTGTCTCTCTCCCCCCACCTCCCTTCCTCTTTCTAAGCATGTCCTCGGGTGAGGATTATAAAAAAATCATAAAAGTCTGAATACAACAGACATGTTTAGAATGCTAAGGAAAAAAATGAACCTGTCACACGGAATTTTTTATCCAGCAAAAATGCTTTCAAAAACAAAAAGCATCAAAATTTACTCTTGAGCTGTGAAAGACACTGTTAAAAGGATGAAAAGCAAGCTACAAACCGGGAGAAAATATTTGGAAAGCAAACATGCTACAAAGGTATCATATCTAGAATATATGGATGGCAATAATTATTAACATTAATAGTCAACATCATTAGTAAGCATCATTAGCCATTAGGGAAAAGCAAATTAAAACCACAATGAGAGATCACTACACACCGATTAAAACAGGTAAAATTAAAAAATAGTAATACCAAATTCTGGTGAGGATATGGAGACTGGATCACACACACATTGCCAATGACAATGTAAAATGATACTGCTACTCTGGAAAATAGTTTGGCAAGTTCTTACAAGACTAAATGTCCACCTGCCATTTGACCCCATAATCATACTCATGGATATATCTATCCCAAGAAAATGAAAACTTACAATCATACAAAAATCTATATAGCAACATTCACAGCAGCTTTATTCATATTATGAAAATACTGCAATCAGTTCAACTGTTGTTTGGGTCAATGGTTGGACAAATTCTAGCACATCCACACAATGGTATACCACTCAGTAATAAAAAGGAATGAACTACTGATACATAAAACAACCTGAATGGACCTTAAGGGCATTTAGCTTAATGAAAAAGGTAAATCTCAAAAGGTTACATACAGTATGATTCCATGTATGTAACATTCTCAAAATGGCACAACTATAGAGACGGAGAACAGGGTACATACAGGGACCAGGCCATAGTGTGGATGAGATTACAAAGAAATAGCACAAGGGAGGTCTTATACAATGAATAGTACTGCATCTTGGTTGTGGCAGTGGTTACACAAATCTACACCTGTGATAAAAATGTACAGAACTTCACACATACATGCATGTATGCAATTTAATATATAGTGAACAGTGAATAAGGTCTGTAGCCTGGTTAATAACAGTAATGTACTAACGTCAATTTCCTGGTTTGATACTGTACTACCAGCTACACAGGATGTCCCCACTGGGGTAGCTGGGTGAAGGGCACACAGGACACTGTGGGGGGTTTTGTGTGTGTTTTTGCAATTTCCTGTGAGAATACAATTATTTAAAATAAAAGGTTTATTCTTTTATTTTTATTTTTTATGTTTTTATTGATTTTAGAGACAGAGGGAGGGAAAGGGAGACAGAGAAACATCTATGTGAGGAACATCTATGGGCTGCCTCCTGCATGCACCCTACTGGGGATCAAACCTGAAACCCAGGAGTATGCCCCAACCGGGAATGGTTTGATTCTTTTTAAAAGAAAGGTATTTTCTGACAAACTAAAGCTAAGCAGATTCACACTACAAAAAATGCTAAAGTTCTGCTGACTCAAGAGAAATGATGCCAGACAGAAGCAGGAAGGAAAAACACCAAAAAGACATCAAGTCAAAGTATGTTTCTATTGAGATATCCATCAATTTAACCAATATTTGTTAAATATCTTTTCTACAACAGTCTCTACGGTAAGTGCCATGGAATCACAGATATATAATAATCATGCAGCCTGGTATATAAACCTATAAATAAATATCACCAACAGATGGTACTGAAGGTTCTGTCATGGAAGAAGTTCACCACCTCTCGCAGTTGTATAGAAAAGGACGCTGTCCCTGGAAATGGGTCCATAGGGAAAGTCTTCTTGGAGTTGAATTTGCAGACGATGTTAAGTGCACAATGAGGGGCAATATTCTAGGCAGAGTTCAGCCAGAGGATGGCCACAAAGGTACAAGACAGTAAAGACACATTTGTGGAGTCCCAATGTTTCTGCCAGCTGGAGAATGAAGGGGAGGGAAGTCCCTAGGACATGATGAGGGGTGGGCTGGGGAAGGGCAGGCAGAACACAAAGTCTCTGCTAGAGTTCAAACTTCACTCTGTAAGCGACTGGGAGAGTCTGAAGGAACTTAATTTAATTAGGAAAGCAACAGAAGGTGGACATTTTAGGGGGATAACTTTGGCAGTAACCATGACATACTGTATTAGAGAAAAGTGACATAGGAGGTAAAGTGGGGCAATAACAGTCCAGGAAAGAGGTGGTAATAAGCTTAAACCAACAGAAGCAAAGAGCATAGAAATAAAAGGGCATACATAAACTAATGATAAAGAGGAAAAGTGAAGAACTGAGAATCACTCCCAGGTTTCCAACTTGGATGTTGAAAAGATTTTACCTTCATTTATCTCAAAAGGGAACAGAGCAGCAGGGAGTGGATTTTGATGGAAAGATAATAATTACACTCTTGGGGATGGGCAGGGGAACCTCCAGATACCTAGTAAATACAGAGCTAAAGCCTGGAGGAAGAGCTGAAGCCTGGCTAAAGCCATCAGCACTGGCTGTAACTGAAGGAATGAAATAGAGTAGCAAGAGACAGGACTGCCAGAGGGAATGAATACAAAATGAAGAAACCGGCACTACCAACCAAATTCTAGGAGAAAGAGGCTCTTTTAAAATGCCAGTGGGAGTATAAATTGTTGTACTTTTGTTATAAAAATTATTTTATTAATATATCCTAAAGAATAAACAGAAATGTGGGCAAATATTTATGCATAAAGATGTTCCCTTCAGTGTTGTTTATAATAAACATAGCAGAAACTAAATATGCCAAAGAAGTTATTGAAAGCAAATTATGCTAGATCTATAAAATAAATTATTATGCAAATATCTTGTATAATTTTAGAAGACTTTTTAATTATGTGATAAAATTCTTATGACATTAAATGGACAGAAGCATACAAAATAGTGTCTAAGTATTTATTTATGTAACAATATTTATTGAATACCTACTATATACTAATACCTAGGTATTAGGAATAAAATGAGGTAAAAGACAATTCCTTGTTTTTGTGGAGTTTGGATTCCAGTGGAAAGTGACCCACAAATAGTAAATAAATAAATTTGCAAGAAAATCTCATATGAAATAAATGCTAATAAGACAAATATAGAAGGTGATGTAACAGATAATATTATCGATTCTATAAAAATATCTGAAACTGACTTAAAAGAAATAAACTGCAAGATTAATAATAAAAAATGATGCAAGATAAAAATAAAATACAAAGCAAATTGCAGGTGGCTTAGTCAATGGTCTAGAAAAATACAGATTATAAATGGAAAGTGTTTAAACCTTTAGGTTTTATTCTTCAGCATACTCTCATACTTCTCACCCTCAAACCATAAAAACTCAGGAAGAATACAAAACGACATACGTAAGGAGGCCCATGCTTCTGCTGAGTTGCTTTGGACCAAAATGAACTCCTCAGGAACGCCAAGAGTAGAAAATTTCACAAGATAAGTGATCTTTCCACACAAAATCTAAGATGGTATATTTTACACTTCTGTTTTCATTACAGAAAAACCCTCTTACCCCCATCCACACACACATTCACCTAAGGTCATTCACTGAACCAATATTTTATAGCAGGGGCTCCCTTAAAATCCCAACATCCCCTAGAAATATACTCAAAGTCCTATAAAACTTAAGGACCATTTCCCATAATGCAAAAAGTTAGTTTGCTTAAGCAATTTATGAAAAGACTAAACTGCAGGAAAATACTGACACAAATTGTACAATATATTACAGAAATGCCCTTTGAAAATTTATCTATATCTAAAACACACACAAACACAAACACACACAAACATAGCTGAATGACATTTATCCTCAAAACATGACCCTTCAGTGGGTAACTGATAAGAATATACTCAGAGGTAGAGAAATTGAGAAAACATTGTAAAACAAAAATACTAATAATTCCATGAAGTAAACTACTGAGATTCACACCTGCCCCCCCCACACACACACAAAATAGTCCTAGTATTCTGGACTATTTCCTGAAAAGTAAATATTATTTTAAAGTAATATTAATTACTAGCTTTAAAAAAAGTCAACTGTCAGAATGAGATAGTGTATTATTAGAGTATGATCAAATAAAGCACTCTGCAGAGGATGGTGAAACCATAATGCAGCAAAGCTTACAGAATGGAGATCAAGCAAAGCCCAGAACAATCTAGAATCACTGACATAGATAGCAATATAGAAAAATAACTTCCTCTTACTTTTTAGGTCCTTTAGAACTACTTCCTAATATTTCCTCTAGCTAGACGTCCACTGGGGTTAAAATGTGATAGTGAACCAGGAAGAGAAGCATGGACCTCAGGGGTAACAAAGAGCTCCCAGATCTTCTCCAACCTGAAGATCCCAGAGCTTCTCCAACCTGAAGCACCACAACTCAGTCCTTGGACCTTTTCTCTCCTTTATCCACACTCCCTTCTTTCAGGATCTCATCCAGTGTATATGGTTTTAATGCCAAATGTACACTGACAACTCCCAAATTTACACCTCCACAGGATAAGTGACCTTGAACTTCTACATAGTGTGTGCACCCAATAGCTAACTCAACATCTCCACATGGAGGTCTAATACACACCCCAAATTTAACATGCCCAGGGATGAACCCCTCATCTCCACCTGCAATATGGCCTTCCGTCGTCCCCAGAGCAGTTAATGGCAACTCCAGATTTGCAGTTGTTCAGGTCAAAATCCCAGGGACATTTCTTAACTTCTCTACCTCACATGCCTGACATAAGATCCACCAGCAAATCCTTTTGGCAGTTCTACCTTCTAACTGTATCAAAATGAGACCTCTCCTCCCACCCGACGGCTTCCACCCCAGCCCTGGCCACCATCAGCTCTCACCTGATGAGCAAGCCTCCACCAGCCTGAACCTGGCTGCCTGCCTCTACCCTGTGTTCCCAATGGCCTGCTCTCCTCCAGAGAGACGCCAAAGCATTCTCTCCAAGGGGAAGTCGGATCATGTCTCTCGTCCATTTGAAACTCTCCAATGGCTAGTCAGCTCACTCAAGTAAATGCAAAACCCTTCCAATGACCTAAAAGAGCTACATGACCTGCCTCCTTCCCTCCTTTACTGCCCTGTCCTCATTTCTTGCTCTCAATCTCCTTCATTCAACTTCAGGTGTCCTCTTCCCACACCCCAAGGAGCACCCCACTACAAGACTTTTGCACCTGGCAGGCCCTCTCCTGAAACATTCATCTCCATACACCAACACTCAGTCCCTCACACCACCTCCTTCAAACCTCTGCTCAAATACTATCTTCTCTGACCACACCCCAAGTAAAATTTGGGTGCTTCCTTGTCCTCCTTGTCCTTCCTTCAATGACTGCCTTTTCTCCACAGCACCCTATCATCTTCTGATATGCTCTGTGTGTATATGGATGTGTAACTTACTAAAATTTATATCCTTTACTACCTAGTTCTCCCATTAAAATGTCAGCTGGCCCAGCTGGGCGTGGCTCAGTGGTTGAGCATCGACCTAGGATCCAGGAGATCGTGGTTCGATTCCCGGTCAGGGCACATTCCCGGGTTGCGGGCTCGATCCCCAGTTGGGGGCATGCAGGAGGCAGCCCATCAATGACGACTCTCTCATCACTGATGTTCCAACTCTCTCTCTCCTCTCCCTTCCTCTCTCTGAAATAAATAAAGATTTTTTTTTTTTTTTTTAATGTCGGCTGTGTGAAGGCAGGGCAGAGATGTTATTAATATTTTGTTCACTAATGTATCCCCAGTGTACAGAATAGTACATGGCACATAGTAAGTGTTCGATAACTAGTTACTAAAAGAATGAAGTTTTGTGGCACTTCATTTCTACTTTTTATAAAGAAGAAACTAGAAAACTGTGACAGTACCATATTTTAGATATATTTACTTGGCCCCTTTCCTTGGTGATCTCATCTACTGATCTCATCTAGATCTGCTTTGCACTTAAACCTCACCCAGATTACCTTATATGAGTAGATTTTTAGGGGATATTTCTGGTTTAGGACCTAAATTTTAAAGATGACATCTGTAGGAGAAAAGACATTGACAGAGACTAATCAACAATATTCCACCTTCTGCCTTCCTCTAGGTTTTTTTCCTCCAAAAGATCAAAATTCAAAAGCAAATACTATATTACATCTTTATACAGATACTAAGAGATAGCCAATCTCATTAGTACCAAAAACAATTAAAAACGCACATCAGAAGTCTAACCTCTTCTCTGAGTGTGACTGAGTAAGTAGGGGGAGTAAACCTTCTCAGCAGAGGGTCAAGGATAAGAAATTAGCAGGACAGAAATAAAAGCGTCCAGGCTTCAAACCAAGAACATCCTGACAAGTTCTTGCAAACTGAGGACTGACAAAGCATATTAATGAGAAATACTGTTAGAATGCTATTCAGATATGGGTTTTCAGTTTCAGCTTTCCCAAAGGAACTGTTTTCAAAGGGGAAGGGGACAGTTACACATACAAGAGCAAAAGCATGTTTATGTTTCCCATTTCCTCCTGTACACTGAGCTCAGGAGACAAACCTTTATCTGCACTGGCAGAAATCCAGGAAGGGAGAGTGGCCAAAGAACTCATGCAAAAGAAATGTGAAATGCCTTCAACAACATGACTTTGGCTTTGATTCAACGTAAGAAGCATGACAACAGTGCTAGTATCAAAATCTGAAGAAACATCTAGCCAAACTGAGTATATTTATCTGCATTCAAGACAATTCAAAGCACAAGATTCAACATTCTCTTGGAGGAAGAGGGTACACCATATCCCGATCTATACAAAACAGATTCTTTTTCATTTAATTTCAAGAGAAGTATGCATATAAATCTTGCCTAGCTATGTTGTGCTTTAAAGATACACAAAAGATACAAATATAGATATGCAAAATCATCCTAAAGGTATTATCATAGCACCAATCTTATTCTTGATATTCAACTACTGTTACATAAACAGCAAGGCCCCTCATACAGATGCATCTGTTAACAATACCATACCAAGCAGAGATCTCTAAGCCTCCATTGGACTTTGCCACCTACCTACATAAGTAACTTTCTGAACCAAACAGTCCTTGCTCCCTGCTGAGCTCAGTTTGCAGTACCAGTCTGCTGTCTACCTATCACAACAGCACCCACCAGGATACCCCGCTGCGTCACCACTTCCCTTCAATGCTTTGCTGGCACTTGCCCACCCAACTCCACCCAAGGTTATCCTGAGATTAACCATTTTTAGTGCTCAATTTTATGCCTGATAGAACAAGTTGAAACGTTTTCCAAACTAATACTCTCACAAAACAGAAGATTCCCAGGAACTCAACAATTTGGTTAAACAAAAGGAATGGCAGACATAAAAAACTGCCCAACCTCACACATTACTAAAGAAATGCAAACTAAAGTCATAATGTGTTATATACCATTTTCACTTATTAGATTAGCAAAGATTGAAATATAAAAAATCTGAGTACTGGCCAGGATGGGGGTACATAGACATTCTTACACTTTACTGTTGGAAGTATAAACTGTAAATTAAGCTTTTTAGACTGCAAAGGGTCCACAAGATCAAACTAGACTCTAAGGAAAAAACATGTATTTCCCAAAATGTAATCTGTGATGACAACTGAAATGGAAGTCAATTTTGGGGCACTGTTTGACTTTCATAGACACAGATGGCTAATAACCACTGTAACCCCTGGAGTTTGGGACCCCCGACTCTACCTCCTAGCCACAGCTGACTAGACCAGGACAGACACTAGCCAAAATGGGACAGTCACCACCACTGTGCTTCAGGAACTGTGAATTGGGACTCCAGTTCTGGTTTACTCTGGCACACATGCTCTTGAACAAAAACATGCACTCCCATAAGAGCTTTACCTTAAGAAGGCCGACATTCCTGGAATATTCTAGTCCTACTTAGCACACAAACAGCATTTGAGAATTAAATAAACTTTCAGTTTGAATTTTTCAAATTTACACTGTAGAATTATTTTCTGCTTACATTCTTATTTTTCCTAAACTCCTTCCTCTAATCTTTCTAATTTCAATAATGGTAACTTATACCAGTTTGTCTGATTATCATATTTACTCTTGCTCAGGAACATTAAATAGACTGAGTTTGGTATAACTACACTCAACAACTCCCAAACCTCACCCTCTACTTCAGAATATTATCCGTAACAGGGGCAAAAAAATTGTCTCTTCATTTTAACAACTCACCTTAATTTAATAGTGATTGCCATTCACCAACAGGTAACAGTCAATTTTCTCTCATTAGTTGTTCCATTATTTTCCAATCTGCTACAGAACTGTATAAACTATAGAACTGATTTACCCTTCAAAACGTAGTTTGACTTTTGAGACTTATCATAGCCTTGAGAGTCTTCTCCCATAAACCAATCACTCTGTTCAGTCTTCTCGCTCAGCCTAACAATGAACATTCAGAAAGATATATATATATATATACATATATATATGTATATATATATACTTATTTCAATCATAACAGCCAGCTATGACAACACAAAGAATTCAAGCTTTCAAAGTACTTAATTCTGCTTAAGATGCAATCATGTTACATGCTTTGAAAATAATGCACGCCCCCATCCTGCTTTTAGAGAACTTTGAAAATCTAGACAATATGCTTCCTTTCAAAACACCAACTGCTTACAGAGGAAAAGAAAGAAACAGACAAATGATCTTGCCAAGAACCATTTCTGTAGTTTCTCTAGGAAGAGTAGCCCTTTCAGTGTCTACAAAGATTTAAATTCAATCCTTGATTGCATTGATGATATACTTTTATTTCTTTAAAATTGAATTCTAGAACAAAAAAGAGCTCAGAGAACTCTAATTCAGTTGTTTCCAACTTTTGCAAGTATCAGGACCCCAATGCAATGCTAAAAAATTTTTGAGGATCCTTACAACAGTTGCATCTAGTGACTGAAAAAGTAAAAAACAAAACAAAACAAAAAAACCCTGCAAGAACTCAGTAATTCTTTTAAAGCACCTACAAACAGATAAAATAGTAAAACATAAATCTAATATTTCATTACAGAGCTAGTTAATGTCAGAATTAGGTCTGATACCAAGTCTCCAGGTTTATGAAACAGATGAGGCTCTAAGAGCCCAGAGCATGATTCATCACAGAGGAAGGTTTTTAAAGTATCCCAACAATTCTCTTAGGAACCAGACAAGCTGATCTTAACATTCTTACAGGAAAAAAAAGCAAAGATAGACAAGAGCATTCTAAAAAAGGCTACAGAGCATCCCTATCAATGCCTATGGACCCTGAGAATGAAGATACCTACCGAGAAGGGCTCCCGGTGGCTAATTGGGCTCAAATTTTAAAACAGAGCCTATAGCGCAAACTGCACTTCAGGAAAATGCCTGCACTAACTAAGCGCCTGCCTTCACTCTGAACTGCCTGCCTGGATGTGTTCCTGCCATCTGAGTCAACCCTTATAAAGTAGTTCCGGGAATTGTATTTCAACCAATAGGGCTGAGACCTTCCCCGTCTAATCAGAGCTGCACAGCTATATCATCTTCACCAACCAATCAGAGCAGCTCCATTCTGACCAATCAGAACAGTGCTTTTTGGACCAACCAAACTGTGAGAATTTGGAATTCTCATTTACATGAGAATGGACCAATCAGGGACCAGGGCTGGCCACTTCTCTGTACATCAGTAAGCATCTCTCTAGCTTAGGTATCACACCCTTTCACCGAGAACTGACTGGAGTAGGGCCGAGCAGGAGTGCGGTGGGCAGAGTGGAGCAGAGGAGACTAGAACAGAGCTGTCTGGCCAGAGAGGGTGTCGTCCGAGGGCCACCCTGCAGCCCTGCCTTTCCCCAGTCATGCTGTATTATAACTGAGCTGTTTGCACTAAATAAAGTTTCCTTCTTAACCTCCCCAAATTGGGGATTCCTGTTGACATTAAACTGGTGCCAACAACCACTGATTGACATTCCGAAATATTGCATGGCAACAATAATGAAAATACTGTGGTGCTGGGATTAGAAAATTCAGAAATTGACTAATACATACTAGAAACTCAATATAAAATACATGTGGTACTGAAACCACTGAGGTAAGTTTTATTCATTAAATGCTATTATAACAACTTAGTACCCATTGGGGGGGAAAATCAAGTTGAGTCCTTACCTTATACCAAAAAAAGTTCCAAATGAAGCAAAAATGTACAAAATGAAACCACTAAGGAATCTGAAGAAACACAGAAATTTTTAAAAAATAATCTTGTAGTGGAGGAGGTCTTTCAAAACATGATTTAAAACAACAGAAGCTAAACATTAAATTACATGGAAAAAATAAAATATTATTTTATTACAGAAAATTCTATAAACAAAGTCAAGATTATACATTAAATGAAGTCTCTTCAGAGTATTATATTCTAATCCAGGTTCTAAGCCATCCAGAGCACAACACTCTTCTGGTATTCCAAGAATCCCAAATCGTCCAGAAGACAGTTTTAAAACAACAGAATTTCAAATCTAACAGAACCCATTTAAAACCTTTCTTTCCTGCCTAGGCCTATAAAGTGATACTTCTATAGCACCATCTTCAGCTACTACCTCCACTCATTTTAGAAACAATCAGCCATAAAATAAGGCCATGTCTTTCATTATGTATTTAGGGCCACAGTTTAATTTTAGCAAAACATATGCACAGTAAAGCAGTAAGAGGTCAGTAAGTTTTTTCAAAACAAGCTTGCTCTGGGATATATGGTCTGACTATCAACATAATATGCAGGTTCAGCAGTGAATGCTCACCAAATTTCTAACTTCAACAGAGATTACTGAGCACCTACTGTCTGTAAGGTATTACGCCAAATGCTAAGAACCAGTCTTCTGCTTTCCAGAAGCTTACAACCTAATTTCTTATTAGTCAAACCAACCATGAAGATATCTGCTTATCAACACCAAGAACATATGTTATGCTTCAATCTTCAAATCTCCCCATATTACTAACCAAATAAAGTGAAATTATAGTTCTCTAACTTATTACCATGTGATTTTTTAAACTAGTTTATAAGTGTACCTAAGTGACTTAGACCAAACTCTGAAGAAAAGACTGCATGGCATATGAGCTGCATAAATGAGGTACTCCATCCCCAGGGTAATGTAAATGGCAGCTCTTTAAATTCAGATCATTATTTCACTCTGGCCAGTGTTGCTAAGCGGTTAGAGGATTGGCCCTCACACCCAAGGGTTGCAGGTTTGATCCCCGCCGGTTCAGGACACATACAGGAGGCAACCAATTGATGTGTCTCTCTCACATCAATGTTTCTCTGGCTTTCTCTCTCTCTCTCTCTTTCTCTTTCTCCCTCTCCTCCCCACCCCTCCTTCCCTTCCACTCTTTCTAAAAATAAATGGAAAAAATATCCTTGGGTGAAGATTAACAAAAAATAAAAAATAAATAAAAATAAATCCAGATCATTAGTTCAGTATCATCTTGATCCCAAAACCATGTTATTATTCCCATGGACTTTGTCCCCTTTACCCATATCTGGTATTTTTCCAATTTCTTATCAAGTCACCTTTCTTTTGGACATGAAAATGTTATTTATTGTAATTATGTGTTGGCTTACTTTAGCTTTTCTTTTTTTGCTTTCTTCACTATTTTTTAACCTGTATTCCATTTATTAGAAGTTCAGTTTCCAATAAATTCACTCACTTTTTTATAGCACATTTACATTTTGAAAGGGGATTGATGAGTAGTAGCTAAAAATTTGTAGCACACTGCCAATATTTTGACATGTATAATGTTTTTTCATTAAATTCATTGGGGTGCCATTGTTTAATAAAAGTAGAGGTTTCAAGTGTACAATTCTATGATGCATTATCTGTATATTGCATTCTACACTATTGCTTGGGAAAATCCCATAAATTACATATTTTATGATGGAAGCTCTGGTTCAGAGGAGGAAATTTGCCACCCTACTGATATATTTTCCCAGAGGATAAAATGCTAGTATTCCCTCATTCCCTTGGCCATCTAGCATGACCTATCAGAACTATCAAAGGAGTAAAAAATATTTTCCTTTTTTTTATTAACAAAGACTTTGAAACAGTTAATGACTTTCTGTAAGGTCAGATTTCAGGGCCATGCTGACCTTGCTGACTTTGCAAGGGGTTCCAAAACCTCTTTTCCTATAGGTACCTTCAATACACAAATACTAGCAATTAAAATTCCTGAATAGTTATCTCACGTTTCTTTTGCTGCCTGTGAATATTCCCTTGATAACATAAAACTGAAGAATATTTTAAATTCCTTATTTTAAGGAAATGACTGAACTCGAGACAAATCATCCTTTTACCTGGTAATTACAAATACATGAATGAAATTATAAGCAAGCTCCAATAAGCTGTCCTTATTAATTTCTGTAATAAATAATTCCACTGGTTAACAACCAGAACTCTCACTATACTGCAGTGAGTGCAGCAAATACAGATTAGATTAACAGAGACCATATAGTCTTAATTCCAGATCCTATGACTACTATTTCATAAAAATTATGTCAGCCCTGGCTGGTGTGGCTCAGTTGGTTGGGCATCATCCCATGCACCAAAAGGCTGCTGGTTCAATTCTGGTCAGGCTCATGCCCAGGCTGTGGACTTAGCCCCCGGTAGGGGGCGTGCAGGAGGCAGCCAATAGATGTTCCACTGTCACATTGATGTTTCTCTCCTCCCCTTCTTCTCTCTCTAAAAATCAATAAAAATATATTATTTTTAAAAATTATGTTCACTGCTGCCCAGCCAGGCATGGCTCAGCGGCTGAGCATCAACCTAGGATCCAGGCAATCAGGGTTCGATTCCCGATCAGGGCACATGCCCAGGTTGCAGGCTCAATCCCCAGTCAGGGGCGTGCAAGAGGCAGCCGATAAATGACTCTCATTATTGATGTTTCTCTCTCTCTCTCCTTTCCTCTCTCTGAAATCAATAAAGATATATTAAAAAAAATTATGTTCACTGCTTAGTTCTGGAAATTAAAATCACACTTTTACTCTAAAAATAAACACTAGAAAAGTACTCTTGGCAAGCATTTCCCAGGAATTAATAAGCAGACACACTCCTTTGCCATAGTCAGGGCCTTGCATAAAGATCTTGAAAATCCTGAGATGTTTCATTTGTGTTCCAGCAGAAACCAGTTAGCCCTCAAGAACAAGCAGCAGGATAAGGCTCCACCATTCTGTCAATTTACTGATCCCTTACAACTAAGTCACTAATCTTTGTTAGAAAAAGAGGCACCTACAGAAGTGCCTTTGTTATAAAGCTTGCTGGACTCCATAATCCAGCAAAACCAAGTGTGTCTTTTCTTTGGGGGGGAGGGGCCACCAAGCGTACCACTTAAAAGAGGTTTAAGTAAACATTAGGCAAAAATGTAGCATCTAACTTCAGAAGGTCATAGACTCAATGGCTTGAGCCCAAATGTATTTCACTGAATTGAGTTTTTAGGGCCTTTGGGGCGGTTCACTCCTCTGGTAAACCTTCTGAACTTCTGCACTCCTAAGCTTTCTGGCCTATTTAAGCGGCAACCATAACCCTGACTCCTATTACTATCTGCTATGGATATCTGAGGAGGCTGAAACAGTCTTTACACAGCCGCCCCATCACAAGAGCACAGAACAACAAAGCCAGGGCGGCTTCAAAAGACTGTCCAGGCTCTAAGAAAGGGAAAAAGGACACTCTATAAATGTAATACAGAAGGGTAATTTCAAGAAGTCCAAACCCCACAGTACAGTGTGTTCAGGGCCACTTTTCTGGAAAGCTTTTCAAAGAAGCAACAAAAATAAGAACTATAATCAAATTCATAATTTAAAAAATAAATAATTTTCAATGGAGTAAGGAATTTTCAATGAAAATACCACCTAGCAGAAAAAGAACTCCTGCGTGGGTTTAAGGAGCCCTGTGGCCTGGCTTCCCTAACTTCTGCCTACTCTGACCAACTGGGAACTCTTCTGCATCATTACCCCACAGAATAACAAGGCTGTTCTGGAGCAAGCCCTCTACTACCAGCAGGAATTCCGGAACCAGCTTTCTGCACTGGCTGTGTGTGACCATGTGAACTTTTCTCACCCATGGGGGGGTCTCACCCATTAAGGAAAATAATTCCGCCATTTCTGATCCTCGCTCCCCACTGCCTTTGGAACTTGGCCCATGCAAACCAGGATCATGTGAATAATAAGCCACCATATAGGATTGCTGTAAGCATCAAATGTGATGATATAATTAAGACACTTATCACCAAAAATCACACAAACTCGTATGAAAACTGAGACGTTATCTGCACTTTACCTTAGTTGTTACGCTTTCACTAAAACCCCAGGCTTCACATTTCTAACAGTGTTAATTTCTTTCAGCCCCATTTTCAACATCCACAGAGGTGCCTGTAATCATCTTTATTACTGATTATGTCCTCAAGGTATCTATCCCACTAGAAGATATGTTGATAGTTTAACAAGACATCTAAGCTCTTCTGCTCCTCTCTTTTGAAGGTGTGGTCTCAAAACACACACAGATCTGAAGCTTTCTTCGGGATTTTCTTGCCCTTGTTGCTCTTTATTCTGCCAATTATTGGGCAATTTTCTATTCTCAGTACAGGGCTCAACCTTTTATTTCTAACTCAAGTGGTCTCCTTTACTCCTTACAACAACTCTGGGGGTAGACTTGGTTTTCTTAGATGAGGAAGTCAAGGTTCACAAAAGTTAAGAAAACCCTCCAAACCACAGAGCTAATAAATGGCAAAGCCTTGATGGGAACACAAATCAGTCTGGCCCCAAAGCCCCTACTCTTCACAAGGTTGCAATTACATCTCATCAGGTCCTGGGGAAATCAATCATCTAGCCCTGAACCTGAAATCAATAAGGAAGTAGGTCCAGTCAAGACCATCCACATACGACTACATATATATACATCCCGTTGTGTTCCAAAAAGACAGCACTTTATTGGAAGGAGGTGGGGGAAAAATAGAAACATTAAATGAGCTAGAAATGACACACATACAAAAGGCATCCCTTAAAGCACTTAAATAATCTGCTTCAGGTGAGCCACAAATTTGATCTAAAAACTTGTAACGGGGAATCTGCGGTATTACAGAATTCAGTGTCTGCAAGCCACACATCTATCAGCTACTCAAAGAAAGAGCCTTTATTCCTGATTCTATGACCCAAAAGTAAGTTCAGCCAACATATTTAAGTCCACACCTGCTAATAATATTTCAAAGCAAAAACTGAACAATCACCATGGCATATTCCTCTTTTTTCAATACCGCAGTCCCCCCTTATCCACCGTTTCACTCTCTATGGTTTCAGTTTCCTGTGGTCAACCATGATCTGAAAACATTAAATGGAAAATTCCAGAACAATTCATATGTTTGAAATTGCATGCCATTCTGAGTAGCATGATAAAATCTCAGGCCATCCTGCTCCCTTAGCATATGCTCCATGCCCATCTCGGTCATCACATCAACTGTCACGGGATCAGAGCTTGTATTTAAGTTACCCTTATTTTACTAGAAAATGGTCCCAAAGCATGGGAGTAGTTATGCTGGTAATTTGAATATGCCAAAAAGAAGCCATAAAGTGCTTCCTTTAAGTGGAAAGGTGAGTACAATACAATATTTTGAAAGAGGGACACCACATTCAAGTAATTTTTATTACAGTATAGTTATAATTGTTCTATTTTATTAGCTATTGTTGTTAATCTCTTACTGTGCCTAATTTATAAACTTTATGATAGGTATGTATAGGAAAAAACATATATATATAGGATTTGGTACTATATGTGGTTTCAGGCATCCACTGGGGGTCTCGGAATGTATCCCCTGCAGATAAGGGGGGGACTACTTGTATTGCAAATGGTCTCTTCTGTTCTTTTGATAGCAAAACCTAGTTTATAGCAAATGATTGTCAGGGAAAGAATCTGTAGGAGACACTCATTAAAAGCAAAAGCCAAGTGGTTTAAATTGTCTTCTGTTGATAATAAAGTAACTTGAGACCCCCGCCCCTAAGCCACAAAGCAGTAGTTTTGTAACTTTAAAAAAGAACTTTTTTAAAAAATAAAATTTTCATTGGAACTCCAAGCAGCTAGAGGAAGTGGCTCTGGATGAAACAACTAATTTCTCCACCCTGACTTGTCTAAAACTTGACAAGTCACTCGTGACTACTCCCTGTCCTTTTCTGACATTTACAGCTAACTCGTTTCCTACTGCTTCCTTCTACCACAATAGGAATTTGTGAAGCTTATCCCTATTTTCCTTCCAAAAGTAGCAATCAGCAGCAAAGGTTAAAGTCAGAACGACAAGGCTATTAAATACATACATATATACATATACATACAAGAAATCTCATGGCAAAGAAAAAACAGCAAACTAAGGAAATTGAAGCAATTTATATATGGAAGAAAATATTAGTGACTTAAAAAAAGTTATAAAACTATTCTAGACTTAGCTTCAATACTCTATAACCAGGGAGACAGCATTAAAATATAACCTTAGGCCCTGGCTGGTGTGGCCCAGCTGTTCGGGCATCATCCCTGCACCAAAAGTCTGCCAGTTCTGTCCTGGTCCGGGCACGTGCCTGGGTTGCGGACTGGATCCCCGGTGGGGGACGCGCAGGAGTCAGCCCAAAGATGTTTCGCTCTCATGTCAATGTTTCTCTCTCTCTCCCCCTCTTACTTCCTCTCGATCTAAAAATCAATTTTAAAATCTTTAAAAGAAATCAGATATAACCTCAGGAGATACGGCACGTAAGGTTTCTGATTCTGAGAGGGAGAGAAGGGAACAGATCAAATCCTATGGCCAACTCACACCACTCTGGGCTCCTCCTTAATAAACTTTATAAAAATGTGGTCTCACTAGTTAACTGTTCATGTCCCTATCACTTCAGAAATTCTGGGAACTTAAATTCAAGTGAAATTTGTTAAATCTTATGATTTATTTTAGTACTTTAATGAGCAGACTAGGATAAATCAAATTCTACTCAATTGAGGAACAGAAATTACATTCCATCCATCCAGATAAGGGTTAAGGGTCCCTCATTTCATCAACAACCAATGCCCGCAAAACAAGCATAATCGTTAAAAAAGAGAGAAGAAAAGGAATTCAAAATTTACCAGAAATAATTTAAGACTGACACCAGAATTGGGGGTTTGGCAGGGCCAACAAGCACCAAAATATAATATATGAAAGCCAACACTTCAGAAATGTGAATGCTAATTGGACTTACAAAATAATATGAATCTAATGCTTGGCTGGTTTTATACAAAGCCCATTGAAAGTGTCATACTATTCATTAAGATTCTTTCAGACATTCCTGATAGAAACGGAAAACTACACGTATTTTCAAGCTACATTATGCTACAGCACTTCTGAGGGAAAAAAGCCATGAAAGCCAATTTCTGGACACATTCATATTAATAAGTGTTCCCTACTACTCTTCTAAAAGGAAAGTTTAAGAGGTTATTTTTAAATGAAATCTTATGTATTAGAAAAGCAAAAATACAATAAGAAGTTACAGGAAAAGCAGGCATCTCCAATTTTCAGCATCTAAGGTTTCAAAAATGCAGCCTTCTAGAAATCATCTATTTTTCAGCATGACTCAGTTTCATTTTTTCTGGACTCATTCATTCCTTTCCTTTGCTAATTCGCTCACTTTTCATGCCCATGCATCATCGGTATTCACACTAACTGTTAGGAATGTCGTCTCCTATCTGCAGAACAACCTGAAATATAAATATCTCCTCAGTAAGAGAGAAGTACTTTCAGCCTTATCTCCTATCCTTGGCACTTTGATGTAACATCTGTCTGGAACCAGGTTATTCACCTACATACTCAATGGAACATTAAAATAATTGAATTTTATTTATCTACCATCCAAAATTACTCAATAAAAGATAAACAAAAAAATATTATAATTAAATAATTTGCTTATAACGAATCACCATCATACTTCCCCTTCTCTAGATTGGATCTGTTATTTACTTTTGTATTTTAATCTAGTTTCGCTCTTACTGTTTTACAGAGACTAAATATTAGTTTAACATTCACACAGCACCCCGCCTAGTCCTGGCGGGGTGGCTCAGGTGGCTGGAGAGTCATTTCATACATCAAAAGGTTGCGGCTTCGATTCCTAGTTAGGGCAAGTACAGAAGGTGGCCGACTGATCTCTCACATCACATCTCTCACATCTCACTTGACTTGGGATGGTGAACAAACAATCTAGTATACAGATGATGTATTGTAGAATTGTGTACCTGAAACCTGTATAATTTTGTTAACCAGTGTCACCCCAATATATTCAATAAAAAGGGGGGAAAAACAAAGTCACTGTTTTTCTACTTAAGAAAAATCATCAAAAATGAAATTAAGATTCCCCAAATGATTCTTTTGTGCAAATTTGGGAATTACTGAGTTATAACTTTTGCAAGACAGCAAAAACAGAAGGTGCATAAGAACATGATACCCCACCATTCCAAACTATCAGTATGACTTTAGCTGTACGCCATAAATTCGATATACAACATTTTTATATTAACTCTACTCAAACTATTTCCTCAAGTTTTCAAATTCCCATTGTAATATATCTTCTGTGACCCATGGGTTATTCAGAAAAGATCTGCTAGTTTCATTTTGCTATTGATTTTAGTTTAATTTAGAGAACACTATTCTGTTTGATTTCAATCCTGTGAAATATACTGAGACTTGCCTTTGCACCAGAAGCTGACAACTTGGGTGAATGTCAAGCAACATTGGTAAAAAAATGTGTATTCTGTGGTTAGGGGCAATGTTTAGACAGGCAAAGCAAGTTTATTAAAAATCTTCAATATCGTTACTAAATTTTGTTCCGTCAGTTACAAAGATGGTGTAAAACAAAAACTCCTTCTATGATTATGAATGTAGCTATTCCTTTTAAAGCCTGTATTATAATCACTAAAATTTGTTTGGGATGATTTAGACACTATTATAGAGAACAAAAATGTGAATAACCCGGCTGGGTGTGGCTCAGCGGTTGAGAATCGACCTAGGATCCAGATGATCCAGGTTCAATTCCCAGTCAGGGCACTTGCCCGGGTTGCGGGCTCAATCCCCAGTTGGGGGCGTGCAGGAGGCAGCCGATCAATGACTCGCTCATCACTGATGTTTCTCTCTCTCCCTTTCCTTTCCTCTCTCTGAAATCAATAAAGATATATTAAAAAGAAAGAAATGTGAGTAACCAATAAAACACTCTCTACACTAACAAAAATGGCAGCTAATTATTATCCAAAATGGCTTAATATCACCTCAAAAATAAAAATAATTTTATAAACATCCTCCAAACTCTAACCAGATCATATCCAGTAATTCCAGACAGCAGATCAATTTGCTTAATTCCTCAGAGGTACATTTTACAACTAATTCACGCTGCTGGGCTTGTGGGAAAAGTCAGCAATGCTCTGCAATATATTCTATGGACAAATTACTGAGACTTTTCTTCAGCCGTATGGTATTTATTTGTCCAGACCGAAGCTGCCTTGGCCCACCTCTCTGGCAAGAATGGCAGACATCACCGCCACCCCTTCAGTGCCCACTGCACTGTATCCCTCTGGGCCTTGATGCTGTCTTAGAACCATTCTCCCACAGTGCTCCCGAGAGCACTCATTATGACCTGAAACCCACTGCACCTCTGCTCTGTAGTAGAATCTTTGAAGATCTGGCTGAGTGTCTGTTTACATGGTCCTTCTAAGAACCCCAGAGCTCAGGTATACAATAGCCAGATATAGATTAGCATCCTCCATTTTCTCAGGTCAGGCTCATCTGCCAGTTTGCATCAAGCATCCTCCTGTGCAATCCCAAGGCACTTTTTGCTTTTCCACTGGTCACTGTACACCACAGTGATCTTTTCACTTCTTGTGCTCAGCGAATACACTGTCAGCCCCTCCAAGGCAGGAACCATTTAATTGATCTTGGTATCCTCAGCATCTGGCACTGCCAAGCATGTAGACACATGCTCCTTCCACTCTTGATCCCTCCAATCTGTTCTCTATACAGCACTCCTGTTGATCCTTTTAAAATCTAAGTCAAAGGATACATCATTTCTCTGCTCAAAACATTACAATGGCTTTCCATCTCAAAATAAAATGCAAAGTGCCACCACAGTCTATGGGACCCCACATGATCTGGCCCTTTATTTCCTCTATGACCATACATACCCCACTTACTCACACTGCCCTCCTTATACCTCAAGGGCCTTTGCACTTGCTATTCCTTCCCCCATAAAGGCACTTTCCCAAAATATTTGCCTGACTGGCTCACTCCTTCATCTTCATTCACACCTCAACTCAAATGTCACCTCAGGAACACCTTCCCTGACCACATTGTCAAAAACAGCAGTTCCTGGCACTCTCTTCCCTTGCTGGCTTTTCTTTTTTTATAGCCATTACTATGACATATATTAATGTTTATTTATTATCTTTCTCTCCCACTAGAATGTAATCTCCAGAAGAAAAGACAGAAATTCATCCTCTAAAACACAGCTGAGGATGGAGGCCGCAGCAGCAGCTGCCCAGAAGAGGGGGAGACTCTGGAGCAGGGGTCAGAGACCAGGGCCCCCACCGAGGTTTGGAAATGAATGAAGAAATGGCAGAGGCTGAAGGTTGCAGACATGTATTTTTCGAGGCAGAGTGATGAGGAAATCTAGAGATGGCAGTGGAACTGGTGGGAACAAAGGCAGGTCTGCTGGCCTCTGCCCATTGCATCTACGAGCAGCACCACACTCTGTCGGGTGCTCTCCCAAAGTTTCTATCATAGCCTTGCTCTGGGTCCTCTGAAGGAATATTTGCTGTGAAGGGTCAGGTAATAACTATTTTAAACTTTGCAGGTTAGACAGTCCTGCCCCAACCATTTAACTCTACTCAACTCTGCCTTGTAGCAGGAAGGCAGCCACAGACAATAATGAACAAATGGGCATTCTGGGTTCCAACACCATTTTCTACACAAAATCAGGCAAAAGGCAAGATGTGGCCCACAGGCTGTAGTTCACCAGCCCTTGTTCTAGAACAAGCTTGGCATATAGTACATCGACTGAATTAATCAATCATGTCTTTGTTCCTTTAAAGGTCTCAAAGCTACCTTTAATTGACAACATAAAATACCAGCACTCCAAGCTCATGAGAAAAGATAATGTCAAACTAGCCAGCTTCTATACATCTTTTACCAAAAAATCCATTTGATATTATATTCCTGAACAGCTGTTTGAAGGATATGCAATTCTTGCCATAAGAAAGTATATAAACCATGTTAGTCTGGCCCTGTGCAGAAATTTTTTTAGGTGTACTTAACTTCATGTAAGCACATTACAATAATCAAACTCATAAGAGCCACTGCTCTAGGTGCTATATAATAATGCTACTGAGCATGTCACCCACTATATAACCTATATGAAGGCCCACGTGTGAAGTCAGGGAACACATTAAAAAAAAAAAATTAGCCCAGCCAGGCGTGGCTCAGCGGTTAAGCGTTGACCTAGGATCCAGGCGATCAGGGTTCGATTCCCAGTCAGGGCACATGCCCGGGTTGCGGGCTGCAGCCAGTCAATGACTCTCTAATCATTGATGTATCTATCTCTCTCTCTCCCTCTCCTTTCCTCTCTCTGAAATCAATAAAGATATATTTTTTAAAAAAGAGAAAAAAAAGAAATTAGTGTGTTTGTTATGGATGGTGAAAACTCCAGTGCAGAGCTAAGGATGTTTCCCTTTCATTTTGACCATCAGGATGCTCAGCCAAGTTCCTATCAGCCTGTGGCAGATTGGTTATGTAACCATTATCCATCCAAGTGCTCTTCTCCAGGGGTCACAGCTAGACTACATTTTTTAGCCTAAACTAAGTTAAATGAGATCATTTCTGAGTCAGGCCAGGGGACTCACATAAAGCCACTTGCCAGGTCACCTAGGCAGGTTCCCCCTTCCTACTGAAGGCTGAGTCACAAGGTAAAAGCCTAACTACCTGAATGGCCCTGTGGAAGACCACCCCACGAAAACCCCAACACTCAACTTCAATAGGGATGAGAAACAGAGGTTTCTTGTGCTAAGTCACTGAAATCTTGCATTTAATAAAGTTAGCCCACTACATGTAGAACACTGGTCTGGAAGGCTTGAGCATCATTGAAAGTATAGCTTTTATTCTTTTAATTCCTGCTCTCCATATAATTTTGATTCTCATTGTTTATATTCAGCTTTATTATTATGAGTATTTCCATAAACTAATTCAAATCTTTATTTAATGGGGGACAAGAGAGACAAGCCTTCACTGTATATGTTCAATAAAAGCATAAGCAACTTAAACAATAAAAATTTGGATAAAGTACTTATTCCATCTATTCAAAACTATTTGTAACTTTCACTGATACACAGTTGATCTAAGTTATATCAGTGTCCAAAAGAGAAATAACCAGCCTGAGTAAATATTAAAATGTAAGGCAATAGCCCGGCCGGGCATGGCTTAGCAGTTGAGCGTCAACCTAGGATACAGGCAATCGGGGTTCGATTCCCGGTCAGGGCACATGCCCGGGTTGTGGGCTCGATCAATGCCTCTCTCATCATTGATGTTTCTCTCTCTCTCCCTCTCCTTTCCTCTCTCTGAAATTAATAAAGATATATTTAAAAAAAAAAGTAAGGCAATATATTCCATCTCAGTGATATGTGACAATCATTAGAAACCAAATAGCCTAAGAAATTAAGCCACAAACTTCCAAATTCCTGTCTAATAAGAATAAGTAACCATAAATGTAGCTTAAAAGAAAAATTCTGTTCTAAACCCTTTCATGCCTAATCCTTATACAATGTTTTCAAATGTCCTCCTGAGGTTTTGTTGTTTCCATAATTTTTTATTTTTTGGAAGAGTTAAGTATAGAGGGAACTGGACGTGTCAGAAATGGAAGAAGTGTTTAATTAGCCTATGTAACACAATAGACAAACAGCACAGAAACTATGAAAATTTTAATTATGGCTCAGGCTCAGGTACGAGCTTCATTATCACTGATAAGTCTTGTAACCACGCAAAATTATAATGCCAACTTTTAAAAAAGAGTAACATTTTGATAATCTTCCTCCCTGGGAAACTGCAGTGTGAGTCACATTTTAGTAAAGCCTTTGGGAACGATGGTGTTTTCAGTGTGCAATTCAAGTCTGAAGCAGTGACTGGGGAGTTCGGGCGTTTCTGTGTATTTCTGGGTTTTAAATCAAAATCCAGGATAATTAATTCCAAAATATGTACAAAAATGGGAGGCAAATAATATGGAAAACAAAGAACCAAGATATGCTTTAAATTCTATAGGGTTGGTCACAGAATAAAATGTGTTTTTCTATTTCTGTTGAAAATGGACAAGTATCCTATATTGGAAAATTACAATTCCTCCCAAATAAATTAAGATCTTACTTTGAAGAATAGAAAATAAGTATGTTCCTCCTCATTCTCAGTTAGCTATACAGCAGCCTGTCTCAGAAGAGACAACATAAACATAAGTCGCTCCCTCCCTCTCCACCTTGTGACCTTTCTTGTTACTGTCACCCATCAGATTGGACCAGATACTTTTCCCCCGTGTTTAGACACTGCTCCTTCCGTGTACCACAGGGAGCAACTTAAATCCATGAGCCTCTCCATAAGCATCAATTCTAAACTGAGTAAAGAATATGGGTCAGCAAAGAGTTACAAAGCCAATCCAGAGCTGAAACCTGCCTAGGTAACATCCTAACACCTGACTACATAACAAAACAGGCAAAAAAACAAACAAATGTGTCGCATGCGTATTTGGGGAGCTGAAAAAATAACTGGTATTAGCAGGGTGAAATGACTTAGGCCGTTTTCTAAATTACGTAGTAGTGACGGCGTTAGGCTTATTGTATGTTCATGACGCAATACATATGACACATTCAGTCAATGAAAAAGTATTTGTTGAGGATCTACTATGTGCAAAGAACATACCCATTTCATCCACTTAACTGATAAAATATAGCCACATGGATTCCAGGGCACAATCACACCCTACTTTTATATTAAAATATAATTTCGCTGAACTGTTCATGTGCACAAAATGGATAACAGCACTCAATGAGATGATGCTATGAGCTGAACTAAAATGGCACTGCTGTAGCACGGTAATAAAATCTTCAGCATGCACTGAGCACAACCTTTAAAAATCCAATAGGGCTTTCAATTGCTAGAAAAAGGAAGTACTCAAGACCAACTGAAAAGAAATACAAAGTAAAAACTAAAAGAAAGAAAAAAGTTAAAATCCATAAAACACCAAAAAAGTTCAAGAACATTATAAACAACAGATACTTTTAGGTCAATTTCAAGACCACTGGCTCCAACAGGTCAGATGGCATGCTAAAAACAGGCCTAAGGGAAAATTTCACAAGCAAAAAATTGAGAAATGATCCCAGGTGCCAAGCTCAGAGTCAAGGCCTAGAAGCTCTAGTAGACCTGAAAGATGAGAAAATGTCCTGGATATTTGGGATGTTTAAAAGTAAAAAAAAAAAAAAAGTCAACAAAAGAAAAGAATTCACCTCAAAGAAAAGAGGCACAGGTCCAGGGAAAAAGAACCAGAACAGGGCTGGCTCCAGAGATCAAGAGTGAAATCTGAGTGTGGAAAAATATTCTAATCTAAGGACACCTATTAAGATAGGACAGGCTCTGATTTTTAAAAAACAAACTGACCTGAGGTGAGTAGCGGAGAGGAGAACAAAGAACAGGACAGCCAGAGAGGACAGTCACATACAGATACCACCTCCAGAGGACACTAGGACCTAGAAAAAGGCAAGGCACGCCCACAGGACCTCACTCTCAGAAGGACCAACCAGTCCTAAGAAAAGCATGCCCTAAAAAAGGAAGGAAATAAGCGTCTTTAAAAATAATTTTTAATAAATAAATAAGTCACTATCCAAAAAAAATTCACTCTGTACCAACCTGATGTCCCTCTCCACTGAAATATTCAAAAACCAAGTTTTAGAAAGAACTGCCTACTCTGGCTGGCCACACACACACACACTCTGCAGTACACTCTGCATTCACTCTTTAATCCACAGCAATAAGGCTCCCTTAAAACTCTTCTTACCAAAATCAGTAATTATATTCTAGGGCTAAATCCAATGGAAACTCTGAAACCACTATCCAACCAGGTCTCTCTCAAGCACCCTCTCCCTCTGGATTCTTTAACATGCTCAAATCTCTCCATTAAAAAAAAAAAGGTTCCCCTTTACCCAACCTCCTACAGCACCACCACACTTCTTGAGTTGTCCACACACGCAATGGCTCCACTTCCTGGCTTCCACTTACTATTAAACTCTCTTACAAACTGGTCATCTCCGTCTTGTCCCCATCGCTGTGTTGTCACTGCCGTCACCTATATGACTAACGACCCCCTGACTGTTAACATCCCTCCTTACTGAGGTTCTCCTGGACCATGGCTCGAAAGACATCATTCATGCCCCCCAGGCCCCATCCTTCTCAGTCTCAATATAGGAACCTACTGTCCTCCCTATCTTTCAAACACAAGAGTTCCTCAGATCACATTCTACATCACTCCTTTTCTCATTTACATGCTCCTAGAATAATCTCATCTACCCCAACAGCCTCCATTGACAAACACAGGCAAAAGCAGAGATTTCTAGAGTCTTCCTGTCCACTGCGCCCTTAGTGTCTCAAGGCAAAAGAAATGGCTACTGAGTAACAGAATCATTAGGTAAGTTCAAGTAACTTAAGTATTTATGTCCTAACAATTTAGTACCCATGTGGGGAAAAAGCACACTTCAAATGAGAGAAAAATGAGCATTTTAATTTCATTTTTAATAAACTACAAGTATTTACTAAAGGTATATGTACACGTATTGAGCACCTCACAATTTCTCAGACTGAATGTCGCCTTCATTTCCTGTTCCACACTGATTTCCATACATGGAACAGGAACCACTGAAAACCTAGCATTACAAAGATGACATCATCAAAAGGAACATAGTACAACCTATTGGAGAAATTGCTAACTACTCTGAACTAGTAGTTTACACGGGGTTGGACAGATGTTACACAGTGCTGGGTTTCCTTCAACAATTTAATATTTTGCATTCCCCCTCTGAGTTCACTGTAGCACCTCAGCAAAGAATTTAGGAACTATGGTGCTAAGAACTCTCAAATGTGTCCCCAGTCCAGACGTCTCCTGATATCCAGATCCCTAATGTAGCCAACTGAACACTATGTCCACAGGCACCTTAAACCAGTCATCTTTCCCCCCAAATGGCTGCTATTCCCCATCCTGCTCACTAAGGACGGCACCATCACCCCCCTCAACCGTCCAACGAGAACTCAGTACTTCCCTGAGCTGTCCTCCCTCAACTCCCCCAACACACACACACACAAACACACACACACACACACACTCTCTCTCTCTCTCTCTCTCTCTCTCTCACAACAAACAACAAAGTCGGAGCAATTCTAACTCAAGTGTCCCTCCTTCCAGTCTTGCCCCTTCCACCCACTGTCCAAGAAGAGCAATTTGATTATTTCCTCTCTGGCTGAGAATTAGTCAACTGTTTCCTACTGCTCACTGAGGGGTCCTTGTAATAATCACAAGCCCCACATGGCATGGCCCCTAGATACTGCTCCTGTGTCATTCCTGCCACTTCCCTGCCCTTGCACTCTATCACACTGCCAAACTACACTTTGTTTTCAGTTGTTCCAATGTACCGTGTCCTCTGAACAAGCCTTTGTACACTCTCTTCTCTACCCAGGCTCTGACCAATTCCTTCTCTCATACTTTTCTGGGAAGCTTTTTTAATCTCTCTGAATACACTTGGGTCCCTACACTTGGGTTTGGAGTCATCCTCTAAGCTCCTGTGGCTGGCCCCTTGCAGAGCACTTAGCATACACTGCTTTGTAGCCAATGGTTAAATCTGTCCAAGAACAGAGCTAAGCAGTAAGCTCATCTGGTGCTGACAGAGGTGTCAGCCTTGTTTATCTCTGAATCCCCAGAACATATGATGAACTCTGAAGTTTCCTAAATGAACAAAGCAAGTACATGAATGGATTAGGTCATTCAGGTGATGCTCCCATGCCCCTCACTGCTTACTGACTCTACCACAGCTCTCACTCCACTACACAAAAATTGTGTGTCTCAGTAGATTATGAACATCTTAAAAGCTCTCACCTCTTGTTTCTGCAACCCCAGTATTAAAATAGTGCCTGGTACTTAGCAGAAATTCACTAAATAGTTTCTGAATAAAAAGGGTTACCAAAAATTTCTGGAAGGCTACACTCACAGTATTATGTGGCTACCTCTGAAGAAAGAAAGAAAACTAGGATGGCAATAAGAAGAGGAAAAGGGAACTGAAACTCTCTACTCCATGTATCACAAGTGATATTCAACTTATTTTACGATATGCATTACTCATTTATGTATTATTGGCATACAATATTTCTATATTACCAGAGTAAAATAAAGTCATGGGTAAAAACAAAACAAAACAAAACAAAACACCCTGAAGAATGCATGGGCTGGAAGCAGCATTTGGTTCTAAACGCCCAAGAGCATGTCCCAAGTAAACATGACCTTAAAGAGGAATACAGGTATGAAGAAAAAAAGACTGAAAGAGAAGCTGAGCATTTAAGTAAAGGTCTGTACAGTATGTGGAGTGACTCCCAAGAAAATATAAGGAATGATGACAGCATATGAGGGGAAAACAATCTGAAGATTCTTCAAAGATAGTTGTCAGAACTCTAAAAGTAGACCACTAGTACTGGCCCACTAGTACAGAAAATTATTCCAATACTTAGGACAATTGTTTTAATCAAAACAATTGAATAACCAAAAGGATATTTGCCACATGCAGGTTCCCACAGTTAAAGTATGTCTACAAAGGCACACTGAGAATATAGGGGGGCTACAATGTTGGCAAGGCCACTTAGCAAAGTGTGTTCCACCTTTATTTTCAGAATTATAAAAAATAGCGTAGCACATCACTGACTATTAGGTCACAAGTTTTAAGCGAACAGATAAAACAGTGCTATAAGGCAACTTCATGTCAGCAACTGGAAGTGCAAGAACAATTTTTATATGTATATAGTTCTAGAATAAGCTTCTTTTCACTGTTTAACAGTGCATACAGGTCAGAGAGTAAATACATAGTCAATCAAACTTTCCATCCTAGTGAGCTTTCAACATCTGAAAAGACACAATTCTCGTGGATATAAATTAAGATCTTAAAAAATGAAGAAAAATGAGTACTACACAGACACTACTGGAAAGGAGACCAGACACAATAAGAACTGCCTATGGGAAAGGTCAAACCCAGCTTTCTTTTTGTTTAACCTCTCAAGCAGATAAAAGAGCTAGCTTTAAAGAATCACTGCACTGTTTCACAGCTAGAAAGGAAAGTTGAGTAAAGCATTTACAAAAGAAGCAACTGACTTTGAATAGAATTTGCCCAGGAGGGAACAGAAAAATAAGTCAATTATAACACTCTGAACTTAGTTTTGATAAAGAAGCAGACATTTTAAGTTTTAGACAAACCTAATTTTTAAGATGCAAAATATTTCAAATGGCTAGCTCCTTCCCCTTAAAAATGTGGATTCCGAATCTAACATTAACATTTCATACCCCATTATGCATTTGGTTGGGATAGCTTCAAAGCAAAAACTGGCCTTTTGAATTCTCGGTTTTCTAAAATCTCTGAATTACTGCTTTCAGTGACTGCGATTTTTAAATTAATCTCCAGGTGAGAAAGAATCCCTATTCCTCCCAATGACATGTAAGAAAATAAGATGTTCTATTCATCCTTAAGCCCATCGCTTAGTTTCTTAATAATTTAAAAACTCTGCTATTCACCAGGGAACTCTGGCAGAGAGGCTACACCAACAAGAAATCGCCATTGCCCGTAAGTACCACAGACAGAGAGGAAAGGTTTCCAGTAGCTGAATCTCCGCCGCGGAGGAGGCGTGAAAGCCAGGCGCCGCGGCCCCCGCCGGCGCGCAGCCAGTCTCCGGGGACGATCCCTGCAGGCGGAGCCGCTCCCCGGAGCGCAGCCCGCCCCCAGCCCAGCCGCGCGCCCCTCGCCGGTGCCCGAGCCCGGTGGAGAGGCCGGGAGCCTCGCGGGCCCGCCGCCCCAAAGGGGCACCGGGCGCGGGAAGGGGGACGGAGAGGCTTGAGAGGACCTGACCCCGGGGCGGAGGGCACGCGGGGCTGTGCCACTTGCGGGCGAGCGCGAGGGAGAGCGGAACTGGGAGACATGTGAAGGTCCCGGACGCGGGGCAGCCTCGGGCGTCATGCGTGGAGCGTAAGCGGAGGCCTGGGCGCCACCTGCAGCCGGGCAGCGCGCACCGGGCAGCACCAGGGCCAGAGGGCCGGGGGGCGGCGCGGGTGAGGACGGTCGCTGGGCCGGGCCGGGCCCCGCCGCGACGGCGGGAAGCCGCGGTCGGCGCAGGAGCCGAGGAGAAGGATGCAGCCGGACTGCCGGGCGCGGCGCGGCGCTAAGCCGCGGCCCGCAGTGGGCCCCGCCGCCCGCCCGAGCGCGCCCGGCGCGCTGCACCAACTTCACTTGACCGTGGGTCTGCGGGGTCCGGCCCGCGTCCGCCCTCTCCCGGGGCAGCGGCGCGGTCCGGAGTCGAGCAGGAGAGGGGCCAGGGCCCGCTAGCTTGGCCGGCCGGAGTCCGCACTCACCAGTCCGCGGTGCCGCCGCCGGCGCCCGGGCTGCACGCCGAGCTCCATGGTCCGGCCGCCCCGCGGCTGCCGGCGCCCCCGTGCCGCAGCACACCGCACGCCGCGGCGCCAGCGACGCCGCCTCCGGCCCGGCCACGACCGCGGCCACGCCCCCTCTCGGCGGGGGGCCCGGCCGGATCCAGCGCGGAGCCCAGCGCGGGCTCCGCCAACCGAGGCCCGCTGGCCGGGCCGCTTCTCCAGGATTGGCGAGCGCCTCGGCCAATGGGGCAACGGCAGGGCGCGGAGCGCCGGCGCGGGGCGGGGGATTGCGGGAAGGTGGCTGTCCCTGCGCCCTCCGCCCGGCGCGGGACGGGGCTTCGGCGGCGTCCTCTCGGCAGGGGGGCGGTAGGGCCACTTTGGGCCGAGTGCTGTGTAGGGTTTTGTGTCGCCTCTGTTGACGACGTACCGCCGCCCTGCAGCCCCTGGAGTTTCCGCCCGCACCCTAACCTTGCTGGGTTGTGAGGTCTCGGGAAACAGCTCTCTCACCCCGCGTGTTGTCAGGCAGCCCTGAGAGCGTCAGAGCGCTGCCATCGGCTGGGTTTATGCCCTTCTCAAGTCTGTTAACATTATGCCCTCGAGACCGTCTCATCTCCGTCTACATATTCTTCCCTTTTAATTCATACTATCTCCAATCTCCCTCCACCCGGGAGGTGAGAAGATCCACAATATCTATTAAAATAGGATGTCACTGAAACTACCAACCCAACTCCGTGGCAATGGAACCTAGCCAGGTGATATCTGATGGCTCGGAAATTTAAGAAAAGGAAGGAAGGAGGGGAGGGGACGGGAGGGGACGGGAGGGGATGGACGGGAGGGGACGGAGGGGAGGGAACGGGAGGGGACGGGAGGGGACGGGAGGGGAAAGGAAAACAGAAGCCACGTATGTTCTCTTAGGTCCTGAGGAAAAGGAGTTTCAAGGCATCAAATAGAAATGTTATTTTTGTTTTACTTGCATGTCTGTATTTTTTTGTTTTACAAATAAGGTCACTACATTGAAAAACTTATAGGAATAAAGCTCTGATTCCAATAAAGAGTCCAAGAAAAACGAATTCAGGTTGTTTTCCCCTTGTCTTGACAGACCTGTGGTAACTATTCACATCCAGTTAGTAACATAGTAACAGCTAGGAAAAAAGAATAGCAATTCATAACAATTTTAGCAAAGTTGGCAGCACCAGAAACGCAGAAGAAAAGTCATGCACCCCCTTTTCTTGATAGAGAGAAGGGCGAAGGAGAGAGAAACATCGAGGTGAGATAGAAACATCAATTGGTTGCCTCCTACATGCCCCTTACCAGGGATGAGGCTGAACCCAAACCCCACCCCCCATGTGCCCTGACCAGGAATCGAACCTGAACTTTTCAGTGCATGGGACATGCCCAACCAACTGAGCCACCCCGGCCAGGGCCATGCACGACTCTTTTTGTGTAATGTATTTACTCATGTTCCTTCCAAAGGAAGAATTTTAAAAGTTGTTTTAAGATGACATGTACTTAGTTTCCATATCATGTCAATATGAAATATACTAGTAATTAACAAGGTAAACAGGATCTTAGTGAATAATTACAGTGCTCTGTATTTGAAATATTGATACTGGAATGATGAATTTCTGCTGAATTGGCATGCAAATTAAAATTACTTGCCTTCATTTTGTCTTCACTTACCCAAGGGAATCGCTTCCATGTCTATATTTAGGTCATTGATTTAGAACTCAAAAATATGAAGGTATAGGATACCCAGAGTGTGTTTTCAGGGTTGCTAATCACATTTCCCTTCCTCCTCCCTTATTCAGTGACCCCACCTTATATGAACTGCTGCTACATTTAGTTCACTCACTATTGGCCCTTAATCCTACTGTCCTGAATTGTTCTATATAGCTAAGTCTTATCTCTAATTAGATGGTAAGGTCCTTGAAGGTAATGTCCTTATATTTCTCTTTTCTCCCCCCATAATGCCTGGTACAGTGCAGAATGTGTAGTAAATATAAGTCTATCCTTAGTACTATGTCGATAATATAAAAATTTTCAAATACAGTACTTCTGTGAACCAGTAGTCCTTTAAATAAAAGTTACTCAGAGTAGTCTTGTTAGGGGGCTAGTGCCTCACACTTAACAGTGCTTTAAAAATGTTGCCAAATCAGGGAGTGAATTGATTGTCTGTAACAGAAACTTGACTGAAATGCTTACCAAATAGGGGGTGTTTCGTATCAAAAAACAAGAAATCTGGAGACAGCCCAGGAGCTTCTGCAATATCTCCCTGGTGTCATTGTGTCTCAGGCTCCTTCTAGTTATTGGCTCCACTGTCCTTGACCTGTGACGTTGTCTTCCTCCTCACAAGATGGCTGTTCCCCTTCTGGCCATTGTGTAACATTCTGGAAAATAGTAGGGTGATGGGTAAAGAGCAAAAGATCAAAGAGGTACATGTCAACTGAGCCTTCCCCTGTAACAGTTTTTCTGGGAAGCCCCAACCATCACCTTCTGCTTGCTTTTTATTGGGTAGGCCCTATCACACTGACCACCCCTAAATGCAAGGGAGCCTGGGATACCAAGTGTTCTAAGCTGCAGACCTAGTCTGCAACAATGTCAGGATTCTATCAGCAAGAGTGAATGGGAATGCAGTTTCTGCCATAGTTGCTGAATAAATGAATACATGAACCCTTCTGTTTATTCATAAGATGAGCCATTTTTTTAAAAAGCCATTCAAATCTCAGTAAGAAAAGCGACCCAGTTTAAAATGAGCAAAAGATCTGCAGAGACACCTCACCAAAGTAGAGATGGCAAAATACAGATGGAAAATAAACATATGTCAGAGAATTACAAATGAAAACAACAATGAAATATCACAACATACCTTCTAGAATGGCTAAAGTCCAAAAAAATAATAATACCAAATGCTGTCAAGGATGTGGAGCAAATGCTCATTCAGTGCTGGTGAGAATGCAAAATGGTACAGCCACTTTGGAAAAGAGGGGCAGCTATTCACAAAGCTAAGCATAGTCTTACCAAATAATCTAGCCATCACTCTCCTTGGTATTTACCAAAATGAGGTGAAAACTTATGTCCATACAAAAACCTATACCCAAATGTTTGTTTATAATCATCAAACACTAGAAGCAACCAAGATGTCCTGTAGTAGGTTAATGGGTAAACAAACTGGTGCATCCAGACAATGGGATTTTATTCAATGATAAAAAGAAATGAGCTATCAGGCCATGAAAAGACATAGCGGAACTTGAAATCAGCATACTGCTAAGTGAGAGAAGCCAATAGAAAAAGGTTTCATACTGTATGATTCCAACTATATGACATTCTGGAAAAGGCAAAAGTGTGGAGGCATTAAAAAAGATCAGTGGTTGCTAGGGGTTAGGGGCAGGGAGGGGTGAGTAGGCAGAGCACAGAGAATTTTTAGGGCAGTGAAACTGTTTTGTATGATATTGTAATGGTGGACACCTGTCATTATATATTTGTTAAAATCGATAAACTGTAAAACACAAAAATAAACCTTAATGTAAACTGCAGACTTTCGTTAATAAAAATGTATCAATATTGGTTTATTAATTGTAACCACAATAATGTAAGATGTTAATAATAGGAGAAACTGTGTGAAGGGTGGAGGGGTAGGAGTGGGAGGAGTATATGGTACTCTATGTACTATCTGCTCAATTTTTCTATAAATCTAAAACTGTACTATAAAATAAAATCTGTTAATCATTAAAAACAATAGGAACTAAGTTAACACAACAAAGTTAACATAACAGAGGGGAAAAATTTTGGAGGAATCAACTTTGTTTTATTTATGGGCCTTTAATGCATTCATGGACAAATTCTATTGCCCTTCAACTATTGCTAAATCTTAAAAAGTTCTTCATCGTCCTGGCTAGTGTGTGGCTGGTGTGGCTCCCTTGGAGTGTTGGCCCATGCACCGAAGGGCCTCGGGTTTGATTCCTGGGCAGGTTTGGGGTTCCATCCCCAGTAAGGGCGCATATGGGGAGGCAGCCGATGGATGTTTCTCTCTCACATTGATGTTTCACTCCCTCTCCCTTCCTCTCTCTCTCAGATCAATTTTTTAAAAATCAAAAAAAGAAACATATCCTCTGGTAAAGAATTTTTTTTAAAAGGTTCATCACATTTTTTTTTTTAGTTTGGGGGGGTTTCCCCTAATTTTTTATATTGAAAATTTTCAAATGTAAAGAAAAGTTGGAGGACTGGTACAATGGGTACCTATACACCTTCTACCAGAGTCACTGATTGCCCACTGTCCAGTTTGCCTCTTTGTTCTTCATAACAGCCTCTCTCTCTCTCTCTCTCTCTCTCTCTCTCTCTCTCTCATCACAGAGACTAGGTACCTGTAACTTTTCAAAACTTCATTACTAATTTTTTCCCTTTCCTGTAAATATTTGTCCAACCTTATTCCCATGAACTGGTATCATGCTGAAGTAGTAAAATTAAATCTGAGGACAAGGTAGGCAGTGATTTGGCATCATGCTAAAAAGGATTCTGACGCTGTAAGGCAGTCAGTCATTTGTGCTCCATGAAATGATGTGTATGAATGAAGCACATGGTCCTGGACTCACCATTGAGCTGAATGTGTGTTGTCTGGTGTTATTATAACCAAATATGCTGTCAAGCGTATTCCTAATAAGATCTTCGCAACTATAATTTAAAACCACTTTAAATGTGCCATTTTTTATTCCCTTTATCCTTGCCTGGTCAAAACCTTGGATAAATTCCCAAAATTAAAATGCAGGCAGTTTTAGTATCATCTTTACTTTTGAATCAGATAAATCTGAGAGTGATGACACAGTGACTTTTTCAACACACTTTATAAAGTAGATGCTTGCTCAGTGATTTGCCTAAGTTGTATCATTACTGAGTCATTAGTGGAAAAACAACTGTCATTCTCTTTACTTAATAGCATGTCATCTTACATAAAAGTTACAAACTGTTTTGCATGAGGAAGTGAGTTCCATCTCACTTGAAGCCCAAGAACAAGAGTGTTTGCTAATTAAAAGAATATAATTAGCATATGTAAGAAATAAAATTATAAAAGCATAATAATTGTCATCATTTGTGACATGTTTCTTTGTACTTGTTCTTAGAATGAAGTGAAATAATGACTACAAATACCATTCTCAAGAATTAATGTAGCTTCGTACATAAATCTTTATAAGCAAGCTTCACTAACTATAGCTTCTTACAAAGGAGAGTATCTATTTTATCTTGACACTAGAGTGAAATAAATACACACATCTACATACCACATCTCACAAGAATAAAATCTTCCCCAGAAAAATAAGAAACTTATCTTAAATTGGATTCTGAAGCCAATTATCTCATGAGAGTAGGGCAGTATATTGACATTAACCTTATTTTCAAGTGAGAGAAATGATAGGAAGGTGAAAATAACACATATTGAGAGTTCACTGTTTGTAGTATGCTGTACTTGCTATATTTAATATTCATAATACATATTGGATACATGGTATTATGCGCATTTTCCGGGTAAGGCATAAAGAAATTACATCATCCACACAGGGTTCCTCAGCCTCAGTGATATTTCCAGGGTGTTTCCAGTGAACCAGAAGAGGGTTGAAAGTCAGACACCGCAGCCAGGACTGCTCTCAAGTCTATCCCCTCCCCCGCCTTCTCATCGCCTCTACCCAAGTTGAAGTCCCTGTCATCACCCTCTGTGCTGTGACAATATTTTTAACACATTTCCCTTGGCTTCATTCCCCTTAAGCCTGTCTTCACACTACTTTGTGGGTGACTTTTAAAACAGAGATCTGCTGGCACCTCAGTGCTGCTCAGAAACCTTCAGAGGCTCTCATCGTCCACAGGGCAAGTCAAATAAAGCCCTTAATCATTACCTGGCTCCAGCCGGCTTTCCTAAAGCCTCCTGCCCTACTCACACTCTCCCCATTCGCCTGGCGCTTTCTGTCTGAATACCCAGCCCTCCCTCACCTGGGAGGTTCCCCTTTCTCAACGCTGCTCAGCTGGCCTCCTGGAGCCTTCCTGCAGTTAGTTCTCAGGCCGGCCTCTGCTCTCCTTGCACTCCTTCCCCAGCCTTCCTACCACAGTGATTTCATTGTCCTGCCCCAGATGGGGAATTCCTAGAGGGCAGGGACTATTTTGTATTCATCGGGAATCCCTGGCTCCTAACACATGGTAGGCATACAGTTAATATTTGTTGAATGGATTTTCAAGATATTATAGGAATAACTAATACCCAAGCAACCCAAATAGCACTTAAAGACAGAGAGCTCCAAGGCATCAGGCTTAGAAATCTCTGTGGGGAGCATGTGGAGAACAGGCTTCCATCCCCACAAAGGCCATGAAGCTGAGGGCAATGGCATCCGGAAGACTGAAGGGGTCCAGGTGGCTGCTGCCTGGCAGCCGGTGTTTGCTGCCCACTCCACACTGCCCCGCCCCACAGACACTTGTCACCTTCGGACCTCGTTGGAAACACACAGTCCTGACCTTACTAGTGGGAGATCACCCGGATCTGAAGTTACCTGGCTGATGAATTGTCGCAAGATAAACACAGGCTATAATTAAGCACCATTCGTTGTCTGCTTACTCTGGGCCCCAGAACCTTGGGAGGTGGGTGGGATGGGATACGGAGAGCACTGGCCCTTGAGTTCAGCTGCTCAGGCTTTGTACTCCACATGCCCTGTTTACTTGGGAAAGCGCCGTAAGGTCTCTTGGCCCCCATGTCTTTCATATAAAGTGAGCACAATGGTTGTACAATTGCCAGCGTTCAGGGAATATTATTTGCCCTCCCCCCCCTCTAGACTGCTCTTTTTTTTTCTTTTAATCCTCACCAGAGGATATTTCTTTCAGTGATTTTTTTTTTTTTTTAGAGAGAGTGGAAGGAAGGGAGGTGGGGGGAGAGAGAGAGAAACATCGATGTGAGAGAAACATATCAATTGGTTGCCTTCCATTCATGCCCTGACCAGGGCTGAGAATTGAACCTACAACTGAGGTACTGGCCCTTGACCAGGAATCAAACCCGAGACCCTTTGGTCCACAGGCCGATGCTCTAACCGCTGAGCCAAATCAGCCAGCACCAGACTGCTCTTGTTGATTTATTAGATCCATTCCTTTCACAACCCGAAGGAAATCTGTCTTAAATCAGTATTTTACAAACAATGCAGAAATATTACCTGGAAATTACTGAACCAAAGCTTATGAAGTGAACTCAAGTTCACAGTACATATTTAAACAAATGGTAAATGGGGTACAGGATTACCCTGTGTACAATAAGGAATTTTAAAAAATCAAACCCTGTAGTCTGGTGTTACTGCGGCCCACTACACATGCTAGTCCCATACAGACTCCTCTCTAATTTGTCCATCCCTGTCTGCAGCCTGCGCTGCTTTTACCCCCACATGTATCCTGTTTTCAAATCATTACAAAAATTGAGCAATTGCTCCAAATTCTGTTGTTAAACTACAGGAGCTATATTTTATTGCTTGGGTTAATACTGTTCCTAATTGGCTCCCGAGACAAATGTATACCACGTTCTCGCAATGCGTAGTCTGCAAAGTGACCTGCTGCCATCACCTGATGGCTCTTATCTCTGTGTTGTGCTAAGGCAGAGTTACATAAGCCACCTGGGGTTTGGCAGGAAGCAAACTCCCAGACTCCCAGACTGATGCCACCTGAAGAACTTGCCTTCATGATCGGACCTTCCCCTGGGTGATCAGGGCCTGGGGCTTTTGCTAGTTAACCATTCCAAACCCATTTCTGTGTGGGTTATTTATGCAATGGCTTTTCCTATCAAGTTTACGGTCTTAATGGATTTGGGTGTTTTAAATTTTTATTTTCCTTAGAAAAACCCTTGAAGATGAGATATTTGGCGGATAAGTTGTCTAAGACTCAAGGAAGTTAGATGTCTTGGCTGGAGTCACAGAGGATTTTTATTTAACAATCCTACAAGGTTTCCTGATTGCCTTAGTTTTCAGTCAGTCATTCTGGGTAGAGAGGGCTGTGTTTTATTCATCTTTGTGAGCCCCATGTCACATCCACTAGCCCTCACTACCCGCAAGAGATAATCAAGTTTTCTCAGTTACTACAAAGCTCTAATTATATGCACTAAACATTTCTAAAAGGAGACATAGGTTGCAAGGTGCTCTGGAGGATGCTGAGTAAGTGTAACGTTCCTTCCTGGCCTCAGGAGAACCCCGACAGCACGGAAGGGAATACTTGGGCACCTTTTGAAATACAAAAATTGTAAGTCAAGGAAAAAATGTAGTAGGTTTTAGGAGAGAAGTAAGTGATGAATTAAAACCCACTAGAGTATCATGGAGAAGGGAAATATGTGCATCCACGTGGAAGCCCGGAAGAGGTAACTTTTAAGTTAAACCTTGAAACACAGACGTCATTTGACAAGCAGAGATAGCTGAAGTGGGTTACGCCAGTGCTTGAAATGGCAGAGCTGGGGAGAAGCTGCAAGAAGAGATTAGGATTTAACGGTGTGGGGTCATGAACAGCGTGCTAAGAAATGCAGACATTATTGCACATACTGTGCGGAGCCGCTGAAGCAGCCTGTCTAGCCACCAGTGTGCCAGCCCTTGGGCCTCCCGGCGCTGTGAAGTTAGTGCCCCTGCAGATGATGGCTCCTCCCCAGGGCAGCGGGGAGAAGAGAGGGGGGAGGCAAGGAGATGGGTTACAAGGTTCTCACAGCCAGTGGCACGTGACGAGGGTGCAAACTGAGGCGGCGGCAAAGAGAACAGAGAGAAAGGAGCAGTGGACCTGCTGCAGGGGCACCATTCGCGGGCTGGGAGCGAGAGGACAAGGGGATTAAAAGGCCAGAGATTCTCTCGAGGCTCCACCCTCCTGGGGAAGAGCAGGAGGATGTCATCACAGGCAGGCAGACTGAGGAAGAGCCAGTTTGAAGGAAACGTCTGGAGTTTTGTGGTGAAGGCCAAGGAAATTCATCAGGTGCTGTAGAAGTGGAAAGATACAAATGGCACAGTCAAATGGATATTTGTGCAGAGTTTTATTTATTAGAATCTGAAAATCTGAACCATCCCTCTACAGAACTGAATATAAGGTCGATCCATACAAAACCAATTGATCTATTAGGACAGACGTTAATCAAGTGAAACCTAGCTCCCCAGGAGAAAGTGATTTTGGGTAATGCCATTCATTGAATGGATGCATGATGAAATGACTAGATAAAATCTACCTAGGAAATATAGTAATTCATCCAAACAAAGGTCTATGCCTCTAAAAGTGCTCTCGCTGGGTTTTATTTTATGTTGTGCCACTCATTTCAATGCGGACAAGTGTCTGGAGAGCATTTACTTGCACTTAACAGGAATGTTCAAAAAATTAAAATTCTCAGCCACCAAAGAACTTGCAGTTTAGTGGAGAAGATCGAGAGAAGCCAACAGACCGTTACAGTTAGGATACATGCTCTTCTAGAGGGTTCTGTGAGAGCGGAGAGCAGCATCTTAAGAGGAAAGGTAGGGAAGAGGGAAACTGGTTGAAGACACCTTCTCACGGGGGAGAGTTAAATTCCTAAAGCCAAGCAAAGGGCCCGCTCTAGGCAGAAGTTACACCAATGGCAAGGGCATGAGCATGTATGCTGAACTCTGGTGTCACCCGTAATAAAAAAATAATAAATAAGTAAATAACTTGGCAAAACAGTTCCTAGGGGTCCCTATAAGAATCTCCTTCCCAAGCCTTGCTTAGGATCCATAAGAATTCTTTCTGCATCTCACAAATCATAATGTTACTGGGACAGAGCAGTTACATACAGGTATGCAGGAACCAAAGCCGCCACCAGCCGCCCACCCGCCCACTCATCTACCCACCCATGCACCCACCCACCCACCCACCCATCGCTTCCTTCTCCCCCCCCCCCTTCCACAGGAGTGGGGTTTTGAACCTTAGGAGAAAAGGGGCCAGAGGGCACAGGTCTCTTTTTGTATGATCGATCCTCTGCACCTTCTCTTCTCTTCCTTTGGCCGTCTCCCCCCTTAACCTCCTTGTCTTCTTTAATTGACCTTCATTTTATCTCTACTCTGGCCACTCTGTGAAACTGCTCTCTTACACTTTCTGTCGTCATCCTGTCCTGTTTTTGCCAAGCAGACTGAGCGGCTGACAAGGCCGCCCCAGGGCAGTCTGGCGTGGATCTAACGAAGGCTTAATGAAGGAGGGGAAGGGGGTTTTCATACATGGTGAGGGGAAAAGACCTGACTTTGGGCGGTGGGCGCACAGAGCAATATACAGACCTTGTGACATAGAAACCTGCACCTGAAACCTACATGTTCATATTGACCACTGTCACCCCAATACATTTAATAAAACACACACACCGACCACCACAACTAAAGGCTTATAGAAGACGAAGAGGAGGTGGGGCCGGGGAGTGGGGAGTTGGGGGTGGGCGAGAGTAAGAGAGCCGCGGAGCCCCCCAGCCAGGGCCTTCCCAGCAGTCCCGTGAAGGAGACCTTCATTATTCCCACTTTTTAAAAATGAAGAAACTGCAACTAAGAAAAATGCCATGATCATCGTGAAGAAACACTGGAATGGGAGAGGGGGGGTTGAAGTGAGAAAATCGAGGCATGGAAGGCAAGGAGACCCAGCGTGAGGAGGTGGCCTCCGAGTGCCGTAGGTTCTCTGCAGAGGATCTGCTGAGAGAGAAGCGACCTGCCCACCAGGTCCCCGAGCTGGCTGCACCCCACCCCGCCCCTCTTTGCCCTGCAGCATCTCTCTTTTCAGGCAGCGGAGGCACTGGCGGAGTTCAGAGGGCAGGAGGAGACGAGGGGCAGCTTATTTATTCCACACCAACCCCTGTCCCTCTTTGGCCACTGTTTCTGTCCAGACACCTCTCTTCTACAGCGACAGCTCTCCAGGGGCCCCAGCGACACTGTTCCATCCTGTCTGGGCCTGCTGATGGCCTCTCACTGTTGCTGGTCCCTGGCCAGCACTGTCCCTCCTCGGTTCCCTCAGCCTGCCCACACCTCGGTAGCTTATCCCTTCATTACTCTCTTCAGTGACCCCCTTGGAATGTGCCCGAAACACTTCCTGATCTCCCCAAAAATAACTGCCATGAAATTGTGTCCGTTTAATACCTAGTTATAGACATTCCCAGAAGCGACGTAGCCTCTGTATTAGTTTGCTAGGGCCACCGGCTGGGGAGCTTAAACCACAGAAATTTCTTTCTCACAGTTCAGGAAACTGGAAGTCCAAGATCGAGGTGTCAGCAGAGTGGTTTCTCCCGAGGCCTCTCTCCTTGGTTCGTAGAAGCCACCCTCTCACTCTGTCCGACATGGTCCTCACTCTGTGCATGGGCCCCTGGTGCCTCACCCTCCTCTCGTAGAGACGCCCGCGTGTTGGGTTAGGACCCACCCTGGAGGCCCCATTTTGACTTAGTCACATCTTTAAAGATCTTATCTTCGATTATAGATACATTTTGAGGTACTGGCGTTTGGGACTTCAACATATGAATTTGGGGGTACACAATTCAGCACATAACAGCATCATTAATAATGTCTAACTGGAAAACATTGGCCTCACCTTATACTGTATTTCTACAGCGGTTTCTGATCTTGTATCTGCCCCAGTGCATCTGACAGATATATCACAGGCCTGCTTGTAAGACCCGCCAATGACAGGTACTCCTGCAAAGAGCGTGATGGGGAGTCCATCCCAGCCTTGGGGAACAAATCAGAATTGGAGGGTGAGGGGAGTGCAAATTCCAACACCCAGATCTAGAATCATTGTTTTTTAAGAATTTTTTAAGGCGCTGTCAATAACAATTGCTGAAATCTTAGAGATTGATTCTTGTAGGTTTAAATATAGCTACAGTTAATGGCTTACAGATTATTGCAGTGAGGCCCTGCTAAAAGCAGTTTCCCACTCAATTGCTAGTGGAAACCAAAAGAGGTCAAGTTCATCCAGACTGTGGAAACTAACGGTGCCCAACAACGTTTCTGTAATTCTGTGTGTGTGTGTGGGGGGGGGGGGGTTAAAGATAGAGACCCATCAGGCAGGTAATAGACATCCAAAAGTGAGAAAGGACCTGCCCTCTACACACTGTGGGCCAGCGAGGGCTCTGGGTGCTGGAGTTAGGCTTGTTTGGCTCTGTCCCAGCTTCCCACCGCGTGTCTACACTTCCCCCTCTCTTCCTTCCCCTACAACTGGGTCTTTAGAGCTGAATTTTGAGAGCATTAAGCTATTACTCTCCCTCCTCATCCCCATGTGCCATGGTAATAGCAATACTTCTCTTCAAATGATTCCAAATTAAGTCATTTTCTCTTTGAAAATGATCCCTATTATATTTTTTGAATTATAAAGGAAAGCAAAAGGCTTTCTAAATCAATAAATAATATATTTTCGTTCCCAATAACTTTGCCCACTTTGACCCATATTGTTTTAAAATTTTGTTTTCCAACGTGGTAGACATCCATCCATCCATCCATCTAGGCTTAATTCCTTTCCACACCCTACTTGGCATTTCCCTACCTCTCTAGCCCAAGCCATAAATGCTTTGTCCCATTAAAACTGTAGGCTTCTTCTGTGTAGACACTATTTCTCTTTGCCCCACTTATTGCTTTTCAAAAAAATGACGTTAAATATGTGTCTCAAAACAATCCAATCCAATAAGCATTTATTGAGCATCTATGCTATGCCCAGGGCAACAACAGCACATGCTAACCAATATTCAGTGGACTTGGGGCAGGAGGTGGTGAGGAGTGCTGTTCAACCCAGATAAAATGTGTTAGGTGTGTGACACTGAGCTCTCATTTTCAGACTCGGCACTTCAGTGTGTGTGGCTAACGTACAGCTCTGTGCAAATAGGCGCCCAGCACTAACACTTCCCAGGACAGATTTTGATACAGTGCTATAATTAAGATTCTGCGGCTCTCTGGCAAATGTAACACAAAAACATTTGAAAAGGAAGTATGGTCTAGATGGAGGATAACAAACGATTTCTAGTTTATTTGCCAAGACATGTAGGAGGCAAATATAAAACAAAACTCTAGCAAGTTTAGCATTTTCCATCTCCAAATATAATGCTGCTGACTACAGGCCAACAGCACAGCCTTGCACAGTTTCTCGCACTAAAATCGGCCAGGAATGAGATGCCATCGCTGTTTAGCGTTTAGATGCCACCACAGACGCTGCAAGTTTGTGGCCAGATACTGCTTTACTCAAACAACCTGCAATCTTATTTATAACCTACTTTGGAAGTAACAAAGATGATAATAGTGGTATTCTTTGGCATGTTTAGCTTTTACATGTAACCAAGGATCATAATATTAAGTGTACATTAATCTTTCTTATGTGTGCAGAGCAGCAGGTTATGTATACTTCCAGGAGGCAGTAAATCTCAGCACGTCACAGGTGCCCAGGTGGGAGGTTTCAGTTAGCGTTTCTGGCGGGCAAAGGGATCATCTTCAGACCACACAATTCAACTCAAATAGATAATATGTACAACAGCGTGGAAGGCACAACATAGCTTCCAAGTATACGGTTCCAAAGAGAGACTAAACCAGGGGCACGAATAACTGGTGGAAAAGTCAGGGTACCTCCAGGGCCGGAGGCCTGGTGCGGAGTAACAGACGGATGCTGGAAAGGGAGGCGGCTCCTGGTTGGAGGCTCAGAAAAGAAAGGCTTGAATGAAGGATGTGGCATTTGAGATGGAGTTTAAAGAATGGGTGGGGTTTCTGGGAGATAAAGAGGAGAAACACAAAGGCTGTTAGAGGGCCAGGTAGATTCTTGACCCAGCGCTGTCTGCCTTGTCTTCCATAATAGCTAGCATTGAGTCCACACTCACTGTGTACCAGGCACCGTTTGAAGTAAATATTACCTAATACGATTCATTTAATCCTCAAAATATTCCTATGAGACTATCCATACAATAATCTTATCCCATTTTTTTATTTCAGAAAAGCAATGCACAGAGAGGTTAAGCAATTTCCCCAGGGTTGCGCAGCTATGAAGTGGTGAGCTGGAATTTAAACCCAGGTAAGCTGCTAATAGTTAACAGCCTTAAGCACCTCTTACCCTGCCCCAGGAACTTGGGCCCAAGAAGCTGGGCTTTGCTGTAGCTTCTAGTTTTTACTTTAGAGTGCTCTCAGTTGGACCTCTGTCCTGCTTCTAAGGACCAAGACCCCTGGAGTTACTGTGGTTTTTTTAATAAAAAATAACATCTTAACAATGAAAAGCAATACATATTTATGGCATGATAATTAGATGATAGAGATAAGCAAAAAGAAGGAAGTTTAAGAACTTCCATAATCCCCCCCCAGACAGCCACCCTTCATATATCGCCGAGTATCTTTGTGTACCGTCCTGTGTGTGCATTACATAACTGGGGTGAATACATACAAATACAAACTATCTTGCAGTCTGTGTTTTCACTTAGCACCTGCACAAACATCTGTACATGTCTTTAAGTATTTACCTATAGTCTGATTTTAAAATGTTCTAAGTGTTGTCTCCTAAGAGGAAGTTAGATGAGACCAGAGGCAAAGGATGCAGATTGGTGGGGGGGGAGGGGGGAGTTTCTTTTGGAATCTGAACCAAGGAAGAAAGCCCTGGTATTGACCAAACATAGGAGGAAGTAGGAGCAGAGGTGGTACCTTGGGAAGGGGCTCACAGGTATAAACCTGGTCCAGGTGGGACAGTGGGGCATGGTAGGTCAACCGACACCAAGCTGGTGCAGGTGCCCAGAGGGGCTGTGTCAGGGCCCTACGCTGATGAGGCCTCAGGAGAGCAGGCCCGTGCAGAAAGAGCCAGGTCAGCAGGGGTCCCAAATGTGAGGAAGGGAGGTGCAGGGAGCAGGAGGCAGGCCAGGAGCCTGGAGTGAGGCAGGAGAACATGCGAAACAGGTGGCCCAGCCTACCCACTGCCTGCAGGACTCGGGCCTTCCAGGGTCAGGCAGCCAAGGACTGGGCCAGCTTTGCTGAGAGCACAGGCCCAGGGCTGTGGCAATAGTCCCTGGGCAGAGGCTGTTGCCTTAGGAGAAGGGGCACAGGTGGCAGATCTCTGGACCCTTGTTATTGAAAACTGGGGAGGAGCTAAAGTGGGGCCAGAATTGACATTCTACCTGGCTCTCGTTGCCCAAGTAGGCTTGATAATCAGTACTTTTAGGGCCCTGGGACCACAACCCAATGGCTGGGAGCATGCTCTGTCTACTTGGACCTCTGACGGTAATTACCCCCACATCACTGGGCCCCTCCAATCCCTGCTTTGGGCTTCACTCATATTTGGCCTCCTGTCCCTCAGATACCACTCTCCGCCTGCCAAATGGGACTCCTCACACCTGCATCTGGGCCATTCCCTCCCAGGGCCTGTGTACTGCAGGAGTGAACCAGGCTACGCCCTGCCAATCCAAAGACCACAGTTTAAGCAGCGAGGGAGGCAGGAAAAGGGAAGAGACAAGCCACAGGCAGAGGCTGAGGAGGGCTGGGCCATGGCTCCAGGTGTCAAGGTCAAATTTAGAAGTAAATGCGACGCCTGCAGGGTTTAAAGCATGAGTCTGAAAGAGTTCTCTGGAGGAATTATGGAGGATGGATGTCTAGCAGGAGTGGCCAAAGCAGTGGTCAGTTTTGGTGACTTTAAAATCATCTGGGAAGTTGCTGTTTTCATTTAATGCCTAGGTCCCACCTTCAGAGACTCATATTTAACTGATCTGGGCAAGATATTTTTTAAACATCATGAGAGCCTTACCTGAGAATGGAAAGTCTTACAAAAAGGAAATACCCTCAAAACATAGCGGAGCAATATATCCATTCTTTTAAAAGCAGTCAGCAATAAGCTATTTACAGGATTAAATTCCCTTACCCATTTCCTCCTCGGGCCTCTGGTTCCTGCTCTTTCATTTTTGCATCGTTACCTGAACTTGGGTCCACTCTGCCAGCTCCCATCCCTCCCCTCTGCCCTCCTCCGCTTACTAGCCCCCCACCTTCTTACCAGCCCCCCACCTTCACTCACTCACTCTTGGTCAGCCATCCCAACACTCAGTAGTTAACTTGTGGCTTCAAATTCTGCATTTGCCTTCCCGACCTGATTCGCGGTGTCCCATCGTTTCTCAGGGGAGCCTACAGCCCGGGCCTGTGTAGAGCAGGGGAGCGGGGAGGTCTGAGAGGCGATGCAGAAAGGAAGCGCATAGGCCTCGGCAACGGATTGAATGTGACAGGCTGCGATCGTGAGAAAGAAGAGCAACATTTCATTGAGTAACAAGAATCTGTGCAGCTTATTAGCCTTTTCTGAACACACAGGGCGTCAAGTCTGAAGGAAGAAAAATACTTCCAAGTAAATCGTTAGTTGTAGGAGGATTTGTGTTTCAGGCAACAATGTAATCACGGTGGTTGACTAGGAGAGGAGCATGACTTGGCAGGTGTGGCAAAGCAGAGCAGGAGCTTGTCATAGGAAAACATAATAGAGATGAGTAAACCACAGAGGAAGGGGGAGGGTTAGGCTGGCTGAGGTGCCAGAGGGAGCGGGAGGCTCAGTGAGAAGGAGTGTCGTGGGGTTTGACTTGAGCCACGACTTGAGCAAACGAGCTTTCTCTAGTGTATTATAAGGATTTCCCCTCCCAGTATAAAATTAAATGTATACAGATAAGCGTATGCTGATTTTTATATTTCCTCTGTGCATTTAATGGTTAAAATGGACTCGGCTGGGATTTGCCACATAAGACAAGGACGTCCCGGACTAATGGGAACAGAGTTGCGCTTTCATAGCTGGAGAAGTCCCAGTCAACTCTATGTATCCTGTTAGGCACCCACCCAGGGACCTCAGCCTGAAACCCCACAATTTGATATGCACTTTCTTATGGTCTTTTCCCTTTGGTCCTCTTTTTAAATTCAGAGTCTCGTTTAGTGCTAACACATTAAGCACATTTGCACCAAGGTGCTAATGATTCATCAGATCTGCTTTCCTGATGACAGGATGTTGAGCAAGGGTGAAAACACCAGAAACTTAGATTACAAAACACAGAGTTATTTGCACACCATGTTTATAGCAGCATTATTGGCTATAGCGAAAAGATGGAAGCCTAACTGTCCATTGATGAATGAATGGATAAGCAAAATTTGGTATACACTTACATTAAATATTATTCAGCCTTAAAAAGGAAGGAAATTCTGACACATACTACAATATGGATGAATCTTGAAGGCATTTTACTACTTGAAATGAAATAAGCCAGTCACAAAAAGACAAATCTGATATGATGCCACTTATATGAGACACAGAGAGTAGTTAAAGTCATAGAGAAAGTAGAATGGTGGTTGCCAGGGGCTGGGGAATGGGGCTGGGGAGTTAGTATTTAATGGATACACAGTTGCAGTTGTGCAAGATAAAAAAGCTCTGGAGATGAATTGCACAGCAACGTGAATATACTTAACACTACTACTAAGCTATATACACTTAAGATGGTTACCAAAGTAAGTTTTAGCTATATGTATTTTATCACAATTTTATTTTATTTATTTATTTTTAAATATATCTTTATTTTTATTTTATTTATTTATTTTTAAATATATCTTTATTGATTTCAGAGAGAAGAAGTTGAGATGGAGAGAGACAGAAACATCAATGATGAGAGAGTCATTGTTGGGCTGCCTCCTGCACGCCCCCGACTGGGGATCGAACCCATAACTCGGGCTTGTGCCCTGACCGGGACTCGAATCACGATCTCCTGGATCCTGGATCAATACTCAACCGCTGAGCCACGCTTGGCTGGGCATTATCACAATTTTAAAAGAAAAGTTAAGGGTAGTGAAAGCTAAAAATAAATTTGCCAATTTTGAAATTTTGAACAGAGCAGTCCCTGAATGAAATTTTTGAAAATTTTTGCTTGCGCGTATGTTTTAAGAGACACAGGGAGAGATGTGTTGTGGTTAATGCTTTTCTATTCTGGAGTTTCCATTTTTGAATCCTTGTGGTAGGCATTAGAGTCTCTCTCACCATCATCATCACCATCCTTTAGTGTTAGCCATTCAGGCAGTTTCTCTTGTAAGTCCTCACAAAAGCCCTAAGGGAGTAGGTACTATTTCTCCTATTTTACAGTTGAAGAAACAGGGGCCTCTTAACTCCTTTAGGATCAAAGAGCTGGTAAGTGGTGAACCCTTGTTCTAGAAAAAATTTTCCTCCTAAGATCAGTATTTGTATTCCCACATCTTCTTGATTCACCTTGGAAGACTGCAGAAAACTTGGCAGTAGAAAATAAGTGCCTTCCTAGATCTTCTTAATAGCAAGTGGGAGAAACCGAGTGAGTAGAAGAGTCTAATTAAACACCAGCCCACTGTGTGTGCAGCTCCAGACCAGCTTCCAGTATGTTTAATCTTAATGCATTTAATCTAAACAACACAAGATTTAAAAAAAAAATTTTTTTAAAACAGTGGTTAGAGCGTCAGCCACGGACTTAAGGGTTCTGGGTTCAAGTCTGGCTAAGGGCACATACCTCGGTTGCAGGCTCGATCCCAGGCCCTGGTCAAGGCACATGTGGGAGGCAACCAACTGATGTGTCTTTCTCATATTGATGTTTCTCTCTCTATCTCTCTCTCCCACTCTCTCTAAAAATCAATGGGGAAAAAAAATATCTTTGGGTGAGGGTTAAAAAAAAATTTTTTTTTAACTTAGCACAAGAAAGTGCCCCTTATTATTAAGATGTCTATATTCAAAGTTAACAAAAGTATGTAAAATCTTGGGACGCTACCAAGGGCTGAAAACAAGGATTTCTGCGTTTGTTTTCTCTCTCCCAATCATATAAGGAGCCTACAGCTCCTTATATGTTTCCATTGTGTTTACACTTCAACATGTATGGGTAGATATGGCCCTTTCCCCTTGTTCCTGTCTCCATTCTACTATCCAACCTAATGCGCTGTCAGCCCACCCCTCACTCCTATCCCAGTTAAACCTTTCACTGGCTCTCTCTGGACTTAGGTCAGGGCCCACACTCTGATCTACAAGGCTCTTACAAGATGACCCTGCCCCTCCAGCCTCCTCTCTCTTGACTGACACATATGTGACAGCCTTATTAATTTATGTGTAGTTCCCTGAACACACCACTTTTAAAATTTATTTCACATAATAGTAATTGCCTTTGTTTATCGAGTGGGCCAGGCACTGCATTAAAGTCTTAAAGAACAGGAATCTCCTTTCATTTGTAGAACAATCCTGCAAGGTAGGTATTATTAATTCCATTTTACAGATGAGGAAACTGAGGCTCAGAAATACTCAGGAATTTTCCCATGGTCACATAGCTAGTAAGTGGCAGTCAGGCTTCGAAACAGGCTTGCCTGACTCCAAAGCCAGTGCTCTCAAACACAGTCTGTCATATTCTGTCACTGCAGATCCTTCTTTAAAGCCTCCTTGACCCTCCACCTCTGCCCTGCACCTGCACCTGCACGCACGCTCTTTCTCCTTCCTGCCTCCGTCACCTGGCCATACTTACTACGTGTACTAATGCATCAGTGCTGAGCACCCGCTACGGGCCAGGCCTGGGTGGTGTGTACATGACAGCAAGCTGAACAAATCATCCCCATCTGTTTAGGGACATAGCTGTGGCTCCCTCAAGGGCAGTGCCTGGGTTGCACTTCTGCTGAGATCCCTCATCCCGCCTGGCTCCCTGGTTGTTGACTAGATAGACGTGATTCTCAGCCTGGAGGCTGATGGTTAGGAGTGGGTTTGAGGGACCTTCTCCTCAGCTTTGTAGGTTTCCCCAAGGGGGAATTCTTTTTTCCTAAATCCTCTGTGATGCCCACACACAATGGGGCAATCCAGAATTGAGGCTCAGGGCAGCAGGCCACAGACCCATTCCCCTCAAGGTGCATGGTCATCACAACCCCCAACTAATCATTTCTTTGAACAGATCCTTCCAAAAATAATCAGGCTGCCAATTAACTTCTAAGAAATACTCTGCTTAAACTTCTCATACACAAGTTAGCCTGAGCACTGGAGCTGAGGAGAAAGCAAAAGTGATCTCTCTCTAGTGTCCATGGCATGGTTTGTCACAGGAAGGAAAGCACGGTGCAGATGTGATTGTCCAAGAGTCCTAGCATGTTGGCTGTGCAAGCAGGGACTCCATGAACTTGGAGTATCAGCCACAGGCATCCAGCTCATTCATCTGGACTGACCTTCCATATACGTGAAGAAACTCCCCTCTCATCTGCCTGACACTTCATGGACTGCCAAGTCATCCATCCTGAGTTGTGCAGTCCATCTGGTAACAAGAACAAAATGCCCTGGTGCCAAGGACTCTGCCCCTGAACAGTGAGCCACACAGAAGCTGCACTAACTCTTTTAAGCCATGAAAGTCCCATTCGTCGGTTTGCTATTTCAAAACAGTCAGAGCACCTGACTCATTAAATGAAATAATGATAATCACATGGTTCCATTCAAACACGTGCAGAAGGACTTAGCAAGCACACAGAGGCCTTGGTGATTGATTCCATGCCTCAGGAACTGTCTGTTTTGTGAAACATTTCAAGCCAGGGAATTTTATGAGATTCATAGAAATCTTCAAATATCAGTTTCCTAATAAACTGTTAATAGGCCACTCATGATTGGCTGCCCAGCCTTTCACTTTGTGACTATCTTAAGTCATCAACATGGAAGACAAAACAGCCTCTGGAAAAGGTGATTCGACATTATCAGCAGAGGCTTGCCTTATGTAGATATGACCTCAGGGATGTGATTTTTTCTTTCTTTCTTCCATTTAGGCCTAAACTTTTTCCTTTCACTTAGAAACGTTGTACTTATGAGGGTGGCTTACACAGGTAAATGTTCTCAACCTCTCATCTGAAGCTCTTATTTTTGTGCCTGTTTTGTATTGCCTATATTCTTGATGTTTCAGGAGTTTCTTTTTTTAAAAAAGCAATATTAAAACTTGGATTTGAGTTGACTTCCAGTCAATAATTTTTCTTCTAGAAACATGTTCCTTAATGTAGTAGGAGTAAGTTGTGGTTATTCTGGAGAAAGGGAGAGGGAACCAGGTTTGGGGGTGATGCAAAGGGGATCTTAATCTTTCTCTTATTGTTGACTGTTTCCTAAGGAAGCATATATTCATGCATTCCTAATATAATTGAAAATTAAAGTTTAAATAAGTAAAAACAATAATGAGACAAAAATATGTTGTAACTGATTTGGAGGTTGGTATTGTTTTCCCCAAACACAGCTAAATGTATTCATTCCCTAGGTCCTTGCTGCCTTCTGAGGAATTGATTCAGTCTGCAAGAACTGCTCACTGCTGTTGCTTGGCCAGGCCTGTGAACACCCACCCCGAGTGCTGGGCACCCTTCATTTCCTGCCAGTCATTTCTGCCACAGCCTCCTGGGGTGATGCTGCACCTGCCTAGGGGGCACTTCTAACATTTCCAAAGTTGCAAACTCTCTAGGAGCCCAAATAACCTTCTGTTCTCTTCAGACCTCCCAGCTCTAGAGCCTATTTGTGCATGAATTGGAGGAAATGTTCCTCTCTGCCCAGGTTGATCTTAGTCCTTGGAGCTGAGATGAGCACCAGATAATAAGTTTGCCTTGACTTAGGAAAATGAGCCTTCTCTGGTCCACATCTGTGCAAGTAGCTTAGGTTTGGTCATATATATTTACTTACACATGCATATATGAAAATATGTGCATGTATATGTGAAAGTGTAAAGCCATATTTACATATGCAGGTATATGAGTGAACACACAATTCAAAGAGAGACTCAAGCAAATACTAAGAGCAGTGCTCACGTCATAATTTTACCACTTGTTGCTTTTGGAATTTTACTTTCACTGTGGTCCAATACATCCTATTAATGTAATTTCAGCTTATAATTAATTATCAATAGGATACACTATTGATAATGTTTGGAATGATCTCCTCATGCTTTTAAATATTGCTATTTTTTTAAACCTGAAAAGGTCATCATGGAGTAAAAAGATTCCAAAATACCAGAGATTTATTATTTCTTTTTCTCCAGAGGTTTATTATTAATGTTATTTTACAAGTTAAATTAATGATAGGAAATGATGGTACAAAATTCAGTAACTAGCGATGGTCAACAGAGAAAAGTATGGTGGTTGCTTATCTTAATGTTTTCACATCCCTGTACCCATTATATCTTTTTTTGAAATGAAATTGATATCACTGCTTATACAGTAAATATGTTCCTTGACACATACATATATGAGATATATGTCCCTATGAATAAATGGAAGAGGCAGTGAAAATATGCTAAAACAAAGGAACTTATTTGGTTTTACTTAGAGAACTTTTTACATTAATTAGCTGGTTCTTGGTTCTCAAGGTGGCTAAGCTCAGAAAATCAGGCTCACAAACATCTGTTGCTCAGAAAAAGAATCTGTGATTCAAGGCAAAAGAATAAAAAAAATAGAGTGAAAGTGAACTACTACTGCTCATTTGCCGGAACCCATGGGCTCTTTCAGGGGCAGAGAAAAAGGAGAGGGTGTGCAAGTTTACCTGCACCTTTAATTTGCAGTGGCTTGGTTCCCGACATACCCCATACACTCAGCAGTAAGAGGTAGCTTGCTTAATTACCTAAGAGGCCCAGAGAATAACAGCAAGATCTTTATTAATGGAGGCACTTCTGGCCTCTTGTGCTCCTGTTTTTGATAAGCTGATTATTGCTTTATTGGCTTCGGTCTTGTCAGGACCGTGGACAGCTCTGCCACAGCAGGGAGCGCGGTCCCTGCCTCTGCTCTCCTTGCAGAGTGTTAAAGGAAAATAGACCTGAAAGATGAACTATTTTCACACCTCTACCCCACTGTGAGGAAACAAGTGCTTGTAAGAGTTAAGTGACATGTTCAACTCACAGGCTTAAATCCAAAAAGCAGTGTCTCCCTCAACATAAATCCGTAGTCTGCTTCGTGATAGCTGTGTGGAATCTGGGCTCCAGTTGTCTGTTTCTGTAAAATGGACATAAGAATGTCTTCCATGCACAGTGGTGAGGATCAGAGATATAGCAAGTGAAATGCCACACGCAACGTGCAGAGTACGGGGTCCATAAAGGATGGCCAGTCATGATAGCAACACTCATCCCACACACCATACTGAGAAATAACTAAGCGCAAAATACTCCCCCCACGTACTGTTTGCACCCCAATGAGTGAGACTGAATTCCAGAGAGCTCCAAATTCTACCCGACTTCTCATAAGCCATGCTTGCTCTTTAGGGCAGGCAGTTTGAAAAATAACTGGTATCCTCTCTTTTTTCCCTCAGGTCATATGATTTAAGTATTAGCAAAACCATGTATACATAATTGGATAGTTTGAACCCTGATTTATCTACCTTAGCAAACTGGAGTTTTCTGTTTAATCTCAAAACTTTGCTGTATAGCTTTCTAGGCTTTGTGAGCTCCATCAGTCTCTCCCTCCTTACATTCCTCTCCCTCCCTCCCTCCCTCCCTCCCTCCCTCCCTCCCTCCCTCTCTCTCTCTCATGGTATTAATATTACTAATGTTCATTCTTCCTTTCTCCGCACCTACCCCTCCACCTTGTGTAGGATGTTTACTGAGTACCTGCTGTGTGCCAAATACTGTGTGAGAAGGCAGGCTTGGTTCCTGGCTTTGGGAAGCTACCATTTCGAGGGAGAAGGACATTAAATAAGCAATTACCACAAAGTAGCACTGTTACCACTTATAAAGATCTCCCTGTTTTAGAGAAGTGAAAAGTAGCTCTTTCTTACAAGGAGCTTAAGGACTCTCATCCAAACTGAAGAAAAGTAACAGAAGAAATTATTATCATTATAATGGCCTATCCGTTACCTCAACAATGGATGCATAACAGCAAAACGCAGCATTTCAAAGCTCATGAAATTTCTTAGTGCTGTCAACTTTTCCCTTCACTGGAAAATAACACCTCAGAATGGGCTTATTATTTATTTATTCATTTGTCCATTTATTTATTTATTTTTGTTAATCTTCACCCAAGGATATTTTTTCCATTGATTTTTAGAGAGAGTGGAAGGGAAGGAGAGAGCGGGGGAGAGAGAGGAACATCGATGTGAGGGAGACACATCAATTGGTTGCCTCCTGTGCAGGTCCCTGACCAAGGCAGAAAGAACCTGCAACCCAGGTATGTGCCCTTGACCAGGAATTGAACCTGCTACCCCTTCGGTGCTCGGGCTGACACTCTAACCACTGAGCAACACCAGCCAGGGCCAGAATGGGGTCCTTTTAATGTATCTAACATCTAGAAGTGCGTTAAATAGGCATTACAAAGCCTTACAGCGTGTCAATAGTCATCCTGGAATGCACACAAAGGATTAAAATTCAGATTGTTGATAGTTCAGTCTGGAATGAGTGTTTGGGAACTGATTATATGACTCATGTGGATGCTGAACATGTCCATTGTGCATGCTTTTCTACTTTTGAGCCATGTTACTTGACTTATGGCATAAATTCTACATCTAAGACTTATCATACAGAACATATCTAATACTAATAAGGATTTGTGTGCAAATGTTCATCCTCAGAGTACTTTGGGAGCATTAATGAATACTTACATCCCCATATCGAAGGAGATTTGTTTTGTATCCCTATCTTTCAGGGACTCGGGACTATATATGCTTCATCTCAGGGCACTAAGGGAATCAGTGATGAAATTTGGCTATCTAAGTGTGCAAAATCCTCATCTTCAATTTTTGGGGGTGTGAAGTTCCCTAAATATGTCCTCCCCACTCTCTTTAGCTTCCATCTCTTCTTTCCCCTATTTTTTCTTACCAATCTTAGGAATCAGCAGTTTGAAAACAGGTTATGTTAGGAAGCAATCAGCAGAAGAAAAATAAATTAAATTGAAAATAAAACAATATTTAGTTTGTAAATAATCCATACTAATCTATATGACATCTAATTTTCCTTCCCCTGACTTACTACTGTTTTATTAAAATGATAATACCAGCTATTCTGTGTTGAGTGACTTATATGCCAGGCATTGTCAGACATCAAGAATGATGATTTTTAAAATTTTATTTATTTTTAATTATTGTTATTATATTTTTTACATTTAATATTGTTTTGTCTTAGTTTCAGTTGTACAGTATAGTGGTTAGATAATCACATACTTTACAAAGGTTCCCCCCAATATTTTCAGTACCACCTGGCACCAATAGTTATTATAATATTATTGACTATATTCCCTATGCTGTACTTTATATCCCCATGACCGTTTTGTGACTACCAATTTGTGTTGCTTAATCCCTTCACCTTTTTCACCCAGCCTCCCACTCTAACTCCCCTCTGACACTGTCAGTCTCTTCTCTGTATCTACAGCTGTGTTTTGGGTTTCTTCAAATATATTCCCAGAAGTGGAATTGCTGGGTCATAGACGGTTCCATTTAAAAATTTTTGAGGACTCTCCATACTATTGTCCATAGTGGCCTCACCAATCTGCGTTCCCACCAACAGTGCACAGGGATTCCTTTTTTTCTGCACCCTGACCAACACCTGTTTGTGGATTTATTGATGATAGCAGTTCTGACAGGTGTGAGGTGATATCTCATTGTCATTTTAACTTGCATTTCTCTGATGATTAATGATGTTGAACATCTTTTTATATGTCTCTTGGCTAGCTGTTTGTCATCTTGAAAAAGTGTCTATTCGGGTCCTCTGCTCATTTTTTAATTGGATTTTTTCTGGTGTTGAGTTTTATGAGTTCATTATAAATTTTGGATATCGACCCCATATCAGAGGTATCATTGGCGAATATCTTCTCCCAGTCAGTAGTTTGTCAGATAAAGATCTTTTTTTTTAATCCTCATTTGAGGATATTTTTTCCATTGCTTTTCAGAGAGAGTGGAAAGGAGAGAGAGGGAGAGAGAGAAACATCAATGTGAGAGAGACACATCTATCAGTTGCTTCCTTCAAGCACCCCAATTGGGGCCAGGGATCATGCCCTTGGCCAGAATCGAACCTGAGGCCCTTCAGTCCTCAGGCGGACACTCTAACCACTGAGCCAAACCAGCTAGGGTGTGTTTTTTTTTTTCTTTTCCCAGTGGAAGGAACAAGGTTCTTGTCTTCAGAAATGTATGGTCTACTGGGGGGACAACCTTGAAATCAGGTAATTGTGATGTACTTCAGTAAGTGATATGATAGTTGTATTCACAGAGTGGAAAGACAACATATAGAAGAAGTATTTGATCTAGTCTGAATCAGCCATGGGAGAATTATTAGAGATGAAACTGGAACAAAGTCCTATGAGGTAAATAAGGGTTATCAGGGTGAAGTGGGGAGAGGCATTCGAGGCCAGGAGGGCCGCAGGAGCGCCAGCGAGGGGTCTGGCACAGCAGCACGAGGCGAGCGGGGCGGCCGAGGAGAGGAGCAGTAGAGGGAACAGCAAAATTCTTATCTTTGTTTCAGCCAAATGATCAAGGTGAAGGGTGATAGGAGTTAAATTTGGAACATAGCAGCCAACCCCTTAACCAATGGGAAACCGTAATTTTTCTCTGGTGGCACTGTACTATCTACATTGTACACATTTGATGGAATTAAATTGCATTCCCGAATATATTTTTCATGAAATTGGTTTCTCTTATTCGGGCCTCCAATGGCAGCAGCAGCTACAGTTTCTCAGGATGCCAAACTAGATAATTTTTCTGCCTAGTCATTCATTCTTCAAAATATTGATGTCGAGCACTGCACTAGGTGACAGGGAACGAATGCTAACAAGATCACACCACCCTCGAGGAGCCCATGATCCAGTGCGTGGAGGAAGCAAGAACCCCAGCGTTCTCCAGCGCTGCGGTACAGACTAACAGAAGGACACGCAAGGGTGACCGAGGCACAGAACGGGGGGATCAGTCAGCTCCGGCTGCCAGAACAAAGTACCACAAACCGGGTCATTTAAACCACATAAATCTATTATCTCACAGTTCTGGAGTCTGGAAGTCCCAGATCAAGGTGTCAGCAGGGTTGGTTTCTCTTGAGGCCTCTATTCCTGCCTTGTAGACAGCCATCTTCTCCCTGTGTCCTCACATGGCCTTTCTCTGTGCACAAGCATAAGGGGAAACGGCCACGTGAGGACACTGGGAGAAGGCGGCCACCTGCAAGCCAAGGAGGGGGGCCTAAGAGAAACCAGCCCTGCTGACACCAGCCTCAGAACTGTGAGGCAACAGACTCATGCTGTGTAAGGCCCCAGTCTGTGGTATGTTCTGGAAGCCCTAAGACTAGTACGGCCAGGCAACACATTTTCCAGAGAACTGAGATCTGCTCCTTTAAATGTAAAAACTTTCAAAATATCTAATCATTTTTGGAGGGATATATTTCTAAGCTGTATCTATAAATGGCAACATAATTAGCATATTTTAACCCCTAGTTGATACCATCAAGAGCTGCCTATCTTCATTTTACTTCTGGTTACAGTAGAGCCCGGCCCTGCCCTGCCCTGCCCTGCCCTGCCCTGCCCTGCCCTGCCCTGCCCTGCCCTGCCCTCAGGCACTTAACACGCCCCATCTGCCTCCTCCCCAGCCATCCCAGCTCACTATGTTTATTGAGGGTCTGCTTTTGTTTTGTCTTGGTCTCCTCTCTCTCTGTCAGGCTGTGATTTTCCTCTTGTTTTTCATGTTCTTACCTCGAAAAGCCCTCTGCATTCTTCTAAAAGCTGGTCTTACTGGCTGTGAATTGGACACCAGATAATCAGGTTTGTTGGAATTCTATCTAAAAATTCATTTACTATTGTGTACAAATTTTGTGATGTCTCTTTTAACTCCTCAGAGACACTGTAACTTGCTGCCTGGATTTTGGCAGCATCCCAGATAGTTGCGACGACCGTCGAAATGACTGCCAGGTAAGTGAGATACTGCTTTTTTTGGCCGAAGTGATGGAGAGTCCTCCATAGGTGTGAACAGTTTCCCAGGGTCTGGAACGTGCGGGTCATTCATACCTTTCTCCTGTGTCCTGTGCTGCTGCTGCCAGGAATGTGCCCCTTCTCGCCCTCCCAACCTGGCATCCTGCTGAATTGGTAACTTTCATGGAAGACAGATGCAATCTATCTTTTCTACATCTCTATAAAGATCCAGAAAGACACACTAATTTGTTGGAATTCATTCGGAATCATCATACAAATCAGGGCCCATAGACTGGCAAGGCAATTTTTAAAATGTCAAAACAAAAATCTTGAGGGCCAAATTGAAGTTGAGCAAATTGGCCTATGAGAGAGAAGCCACCAGCCGCAGTTCTGATCTGGCTCTGGCTCCCATGGGGCTGGGAACGTGCCGATTCATAAGGGAAAATGCTCAATTCCTCCTTGTGCTTTAATTTAAATAAGTCATCAATCCTTCCTATTCAACTCTGAGCAGAGCTGCATTAGGGACCTTGATGCTCGCTAACCTCTGGCCTGTTCGCTGACCAAGCCCGTTTTGTGGATTCCTAAGCACAGTCACAGTGGACCAGAGGAGGAGAGAGTGGACGGGCCACCCTCTCAGCCATCTCCACTGCTACTTCCAGGACCACAAACCCTTCTTCCTCCATGTCTTTCCCATGGGATTTTACATCAGACATTCCTACTCTGTCAGCAGATACAGAGAAAAGATATGTTTTAAGTTTATTTTATGCATCTGTTTTAAGCCAATTAACCATTCAAGGCAGGATTTTTACTCAAAAACGCAGGCACCAAATGACAGAGAAAGCAAACAATCCCTTCCCTACCACGTCCCCACCGTCCCCTAACCCCCTCCCTAAGCCCCAGTCACTCCTGCCTACTGGGACACTGATCCTGAAGATGAGGCTTTGTGACCTTGGGACTATCAAAGAGCTTTCTTAGAGTTTCAGTGTCCTCAGAAATAATGTGAGGAGGTTGGACTATTGAGGACTCTGTTTTTAATCAATATTTATTCCACAAACGCTAAGCACCTACCGTGTGCAAGGCCCTGAACTGAGTGCCACGGGAGAGGTGACTAAGATGAGTCAGGCGGGAACCCTGCCTCCAAAAGCTTGCTGTTTAGAGTTTAGCATGGGCCAGACGATCACATATAAAAGCCTAGACCTCGAGGGAGAAAACAGTGGATGGCGTGGTGGATTCAAGGGCCAGCAATTCTTTCCCACTAGAGATGGGTTTTTCGCTCTCCTTCCTGTCCTTCAATCCCACTGGCCCTGTGGCTTTTCCAGAACAATAGAAAGTGACACTGAAGCCCCAAGACTTCCGAGCCGGCTCTGAAAAGATCTGCCCGTTCTGCCTTTGCTGCTTGGAGTGCTGCTAACGTAGTTCCACTTCCCTGAGACCACCTCTGAGGAAGCCCGAATGAGCCACGCGGGGGAGGCCCCGTGGAGGAGGCGGACCAGACGCTGGCTCTAGCCTCATTCATGGGAAACACACGTTGAAGTATTTAGATGTTCAGGAGCCAAACACATGTAACTGGCTCTCAGACACTTCAGAAAAAAGGTCTCATATAATACGTGATATATAATATAATATATATAATATAATATAATATAATTATATAATTATATAATTATATAATTATATAATTATAATATAACATTATAATATAATATATAATATAATATAAATAATAAAGTAATGTAAACAAATAATAAAACAAATGATCACAATGTTATCAATAGGTGAATATGTGTACTATCCTTACCTTTGCAATTTTTCTTTATATTTGAAATTACCTATTTTCAAATTAAAATTCCCTAAAAAAATAAATTCTGATATAGACATATTTATCCTTGTGGATAAATAGCTATATTTACCTCATGTTTACCTATGGATAACAGTGGCTCAGAGAAGCCCTCAGCCTTGCCTGCCACTGATAAAAAGGAAGCCACCACATTTGCTCAAGCCCTCTCAGTAGCCCAGTGTAAAAGTGGACACCCCAGGCCCCCATTGGTTAAGTTGGGTTAGGGGGCAGTGCCAAAGGGACACAGTTGTGAGCCTTGGGTTTCATGTATGTTTGTCTGGGCGCCTCTGTTAGATGTTAAGCCCCAACCAGGCAGGGCTCAGGCCACTGGTCATATGGCATTCATTCATTTAAGCAATCATGCAGTCACATAGTCATTTAATTTCACCCAATATTTAGTGGGTGGCTATTCTGATCATCAATCTGGCTTGTTTCTCTCATATTAACCAGAATAATTTCAGACATAAAGTACTTACTCAAGATGCCTAATGGCATGGCCCTAACTCTGGCCTGCAGTATGGCCATGGATGGCAGGGGTGAAGGATTCAGATGGCCACCAGGTTTTGTGTGTTCCACACATGGAAAAGCAAAGCCAGCTCTCACCCTTCAGATGGAGGAGCGCTGGCCTGTTTCCTCTGTACCCTCCTCTGGTAGAACATTTTGTGCTGCTCGTTTAAGAGAAAAGCTATGCATTCTCTAACCCCAGCCTCCTTTTCAAGGCCCATAGTGATTCTACATAAACCATTTACCAAATAGAGCTGTGGCATCTGAGAGTCACCATTTGCCCTGTGCTCTATCTAAATTCATGCTTTAGCAAGGGGTGGTTTTATTGAATATTTTAATTTTATGACTTCCATTTCATATAATTTTCACAGGAAGAGGGCTTATGGGAGCCCCTTGGTCCTGATCTGGGCTATCCTCTACCACCTTCTTAATCTGAGATTTTTCAGCCTGTTTTCAAATAGCAGGGACTTGTCAAGTGCAATCAGAGGCGACCTTAATTAGAATCTAGATCTCCTAACATCTCCCTGCTGGTTAGTGCTACTTTCAGAAAAAGACTGCTCCAAGCAAGGCTGCAGGCTACTGTGTGTGTCTGAAGGAGAATGAAAAAGGATGACATTCATATGACTGACAGAGGCTTAAAGCTAGGATTCCCTTTACTTTCAAGTGTTCCCAGTGTTTAAGCACCTTGGGTTCCAGACAAGAGAGAATTAGCTTGGTAACCTCACCTCCTGTTATTTCCATTTCCCTGCCGTCCCCTCCCACCTCCTGCCTTGATAGCTTTGGTCCAGGGGAAAAAAGAGAGGCTGAGAAATAAAGAAGAAAAAGCAGATTGAGGATAGGATGCATGTAGAGAAAACAAGCTGATTAGCTCTCCCTCCCCCAGGCCACCCTGCAGCCGGAAAAACAGCTACTGTTCCTTTAACTTAACTCTAATGTCCCTGGCACGGGTGGGATAGTGGTGCACACGGCAAAGCTGCTCTTAGCTTTCGCTCTTTGAAACAGAGATGGAAAAACAGGGGAATTATGTGAGAAAAGCATTCTTTTTTATTTTTTCCTTCCAATCCTAGGAAAGAGAACCCATGTACATAAACAAGAAAATTTTGAAAACACAAAGAAAACCTTCAATATACTGTACTAATAGATGCATGCCCTAAGAAAGTTCTGTAAAATAAAGCTGATCTGAAGGGGTGTACAACAAACCAGAAAGATTGCCCCCCAAATGGACAGAATAATGAAAATATTACCCGTCTATAAACCTCTGCTCATGCAACTGACATCACCCACAATATACCATCTGGTGAGCTACAGAGTCGGCTCTGAGCAAGTATACCTACTGTCATTGTTATTATGCTTTATGGGAATCTTAAATTTTATCGAAATATACATTTGTTTACCCAAATTTCTCTTTGCCATATGGCTCAATAATTGGGCCTGTCTCATAAGCTTCATGGGGTTGGGATGAAGAGTAATGATGCTCCATAATCACACATTGGGCCAGAATAATGCTGTCCCAGCCGCACCATAGCTAAGCTCCAGTCCGGCCTCCCAAGCTGACCTTGAGAGCTTAAAATGGTATTTAAATTGTCCTCCACTGCTGCTCTCAAATCACGTGTGACAGATTTGCATTGATCTTCAAGTGGACAGAACATATTGCAAAGTCACTCCTCATGCCTGGGGTGAAAGGGCTACCTCTGAGGTTTATCCATTCCTAAAAAAGGAACATTTTATTTTGTCATAATAATAAGAAAGTTTGCTTTCTTCTGAAATGGCATATTTTGTGGTGAGATAGAAGGCTTTTTCTGCCTGCTAGGAAGAGAAAGCTTTTAAATAAATCCAGTATTCTCTCTTTCCGCTTCAAAATTCTCTCCTGGTGAGCCTCCAAATTAGTCTGAAGACTAGGGGGTTTGCAGAAGTTGCCAGCCCCAGGGGTTCTCCATTGCTTTCTTCTCTCATCTGTCCCGATCTGGCCCTGCCTGAGAACAGAGAAAGGACTAGAGGCCTTAGCGTTTTCACAGGGAGGACAATTGTTCATTCCCTGTGTTCGCTCTGAATGAAGAACGCCACACGCAGGGCTGGGCTGAGCCCTGGCTCACCCCCATGCACAGAACAAGAGGCAAAGGCCTCCCTCTGATTTGTGCCACTGCCATCCCAGGAAAAGGCTGAGCCCTTCAGGAAGCCCGAGACCAGGGCCAAAGGGGGAGGTGGGTTGGAATGAGCCACCGTTGCCTGGGGGTTGAGGGGTGGAAGCAGCGATGTACAGCGACGCCAGTTCTGGTGCTGGCTGCGTGGAGGTGGCTCTGCCGAGCAGAGCTGGGCGGGGGACGGCTGTGCCTCAGGAGCGGCTGATGGGAACTACAGGAATGCTCCTGAGGGCCTGGCCAGACACAAATCCCAAGGGCCCACCTGTCCTTCTCTGTCATTTTTTTCTTTTTTTAATCCTCAACTCGAAGATATGTTTATTGATTTTTTTCTAGAGAAAGGGAGAGAGGGAGAAAGAAACATCCATGTGAAAGAGAAATATCGATCGGTTGCCTCCCGTATTCACCCTGACTGGGGATCGAACCTGCAACCTAGATATGGGCCCTGACCCGGGATCGAACCTGCAACCTTTGGTGTATGGGATGATGCTCCAACCAACTGAGCCACCCGGCCAGGGCCTTCTCTGCCTTTTTTATAGTGCTTCTAGGGGTGATGGTGATGGCAGTGGTGATGAGGGTGCTGGAGCTATGATGACAATGACAACGAAAGGTGTCTTTATTATTCTGCCAGCTTCTCAGAGTCTTGGCACATGTTGCCTCGTGGTGAAGTAGGCAGGTTGGGCGATTATGCCTACGTCAGAGACAAAGAATCGAAGCTCAGAAAGTTTAAATGACTCTTCCCAATCTCACAGTCAGAATTCAAATTATTCAATTATATAACTCCAAATCCTGTGTTTTTTACTGCACCAAGTTTTCTTTGTAAAAAACATAATTTAAGAAAAGAGGGCTGGCCTTTCAGATATGTCTAGTCATACCGCTGAAGGATGTGTTTGGCCTGCCAATGGCAGCATTTTTAAACCAAGGTCATATCTCCTGTCTTCTGTTTAAACTTTTTTATTTGAGAAGTTCAAGGTTGCCAGGAAACAACTACCAGAAGAAATGAAAAGCCAATAGCACACGTTTTTCAAATCCAAAAATTTAATTGAATTTAATACTCAGATGGGAATTCTGATTTTAAAAGTCTGTTTTTATACAGCCTTCAGGAAGGTAGCTTCCTTTCACTTCAATAAAAACTTGAAATGACTTTGTAAATTTACAAATGTAATACAAAATATACTCCTTACCTTCATGGCGTTTATTATCTAGCTGGGATTGGTGATATAATCACCAAGGAAAAGTGAGTGGATGAATGAAGTCTGGAAAGGAAGGGAGGGTGTGAGTGGGGATGAGCAGGAACACACAGGTCAGCATCTGAAGGCCACAGGGAACCGACAAAAGGTGGGTGGTGGGTGGTGGACCAGGGACTTTGTAGCAGGGAAAATGCACAGATACACACACAGGCAAAGCTGAGCGGGGCCAAGGGGGTTTGAAGGCAGAGCTTTCTGGAGGAAATGAGAAGACATGCTTGGACAGTTGGGTTCAGAAGATTATGGCAGGTCAAGCAAAGCAACTGGGATTCTGAATTATACACAAAGCAGAGCCTTGGAAGTTCCTGGGCAGGATCATTAAATGACCTAATGGCTTGTATTAGAGCAACCTGGGTGCAGAGCCCCATCAGGAGGCTGCTGGGCCAGAAGTCAGAGCCTGAGAGCCTGACTGGAGCAACAGCAGTGAGAATAAGAAGAGAAAGGGGAAGTGAAATAGGCACCATGACCACTGTTACTAAGGGTTAACAGCTTCTCCTGCAAATGCCTTGGAACTCTTATTAATGCCAATAAAGCTTTCCATTAGTCAGTGCTAGGCACTGAGGGGAAGAGAGTCATCTTAGCCCAGCGAGTTTCAGCCTTTCCATCTCATTGCACACAGGGAATCTCTGCTTGGGCCAGGCGTGGAGGCACCCGGGACAGTCCTTAGGCAGGTGGGGAGACGAGGAACCAAATGCTCCCAGGGCACAAACAATGCACCTCTTTCAGACAGGAGTCTGTCGTAACATTCCCTAGCCCTTTCCCACCTTTCTATCTTGGACTTCAAAGCTGCCTCCACCCACCTAGTTAGCCTGTCAATGTCCAAAAATGAGCATGAGCCATTCTAACCCAGCGATTTTCAACCTTTTTCATCTTATGGTGCACATAAATGAATTACTAAAATTCTGCAGCACACCAAGAATACATTTTTTGCCGATCTGACAAAAATAGGTATAATTTCGATTCATTTACACCAGACAGATCAATTGTTGTGTTAGCTGTTGTCATTTTTTTTTTTTAATTTGACAGCCTAAGGGAAAAGAGGTTAGTGCCCCTAATTAAATAGTCAGGTATTGCATATTTTAAAAATTCTTGTGGCACATCAGCTGGCAATCTCCATCCTTGCCTGTTTGAGACCACCTTACTGATTTACGTTTTCTCTGCAGCCTCCTCTCCCCATCTGCCTCTCGCTTACACCAGGGCTGGCTCCCAAGGCTCCATGCCCAGGACTTTCCAACCTTTCATTGGCCCTGGCTTCCTTGGTGTGGTTGTTGGTATGATTTTCATTACAATTAATTTGAAGGGAATTTCTAGGGTTAATTTTCAGAGCCATGTTACCAAGGGTAAACCAGCTTGGGGGCCTGTCCCTCTTCTGTCCACCTGGTCTCCCTCCTCAAACATTGATTCCTAGATTATCTTTATAGATCCCTAGAGAGTTCACAGTTGCCCCTCACAGTAATTTACAATTTGTTACTAAAGGCTTCTTCAGCAATTTCTCACGAATTCTTCTTCTGTACATGAACCCTTCCTGCTTTTATGGGCAGCCAACTTCCAGTCTCACTAGTAGCTTCCATCTACAAGGTCCCCGGTACTGTCCTATGCGTTTTACATTATTTCTAGGTATTGGTGCAGCTAAGGAAATGGCAGGGCAAGAACTTTAATCCATCCTTCTATGGGAGTTCTTTTCTCACTTATCTCTAAGACATCTGCTATACCAGTTTCTAGCCTAGAATAACCCTGGAACTCTTGAACTAAATTTTCCTGACATTGCTCAAATTTCATTCCTTCCCTGGAAACTTTCTATAAGCACCCAATGTCAACCTCTGCATCAGAAAATGTCCTGGAATCACCACCTTTTTTTGAACTAGAAAAAATTGTGAAGATCATCTCTTTCAATCTACTCTTTTTACAGATGAAGAAACGGAAGCCTCTGAAATTTAGATGCTTTTCCCCCAAACCACCAACCGTTGGTGACAGCAGTGGCACTGGCACCCCCACACTGCCACTCTGCCCCCAGTGCAGAGCAGTTGCTCCTGAGACACCAGCAGCAGTCAGGGTCCGGGGCAGGCACTGTGAGGTGTATGTGTCCTTCCTATTTCCCTAATTGCTTGGCATAATTTATGTCTGATTTCTAAATAGTGCTAGCTGGTTGTGATAATATATCCAAATAAGATTCCCCACCCAACTGCAATCTGGCTGACCTTTCTGCAGTTCACCTTTGCCAGGTCCTAGGAAGTGTCCAAAGGCAAATTAAAAATTAAATAGATTTTTTAGAAGGTTATGACCTTGATTTTAGTTTTCAGATCACCACCATTTTAGCTCAGTTTTGGAATTTTTCCAGATTTTTCTTATTTATAAATATGCTACTTTCAAAAATACACAAGAAACCAGGAGATGGGTGTTAGAATTGATCTGTACAGCGACTAATTGGAAGATTATGCTATGATCACTACAAAATATCTGAAAGATGAGTGTAGACTATGCCCTGGACAGGGATTTCCCCCATTTTTTTCTATAATTTAAGGTTGCATGGTTAAATAGTAAAGAACTCACAGCTGCGGAAAGGAAACTGAAGACAGACTATAATTTCCCACCACAGAGGTCTGTAATTTGTGATAACGGTACTGTTACTCTGATTCTTTCCTTGTTCATTGCCTTCCCTTTAACACAAACCTTTATAAAGGATCCTATGTTTTGAAGTGTTAACACCTCCAGTGAAAGAACCAAAGAAGAACTTCAAGCTTGCCCGTAGGCCTTCAGTCTCGCCATTTCAGTCGAGGGTCCAGCCTCAACAGGGAGCTGCTATTACCAGAAGCTTCAAGGACAGTCTTAAATTAAGTCAATGTGAAAAAGAGATATTCTGGTGGTCTTTTGTTTTCGATAAATCTGGTCATATAATCGTTCCTGTGTTTCATCCGAGTAGGACTCAATTGCGTATGCAGAGAGGTGGCCTGAAATGCATCAGGGCCCAGAAGAACTTGGCATTTACAAAATACCCAGATGAAGCAGGTGTCTGGCCTAGAGTTTCTAATAGAAAACACAAGCGTTAACAAGGTTTCAAAACGTTCCCTGTCTCTCCAGATTCCAGGCTATGCTCCACTGAAGCTGCCGGGATGACCTGGATGGAGCAGCCGGGCAACCAGAAGCTAGTGATGGGTGACACACTTCAGCAGCGCTGGGCCTGAAGGCTGCGGCCATTCCCTGTCGCCCTGAGCGTGTGGATGGAGCCCTGAGGGGGAGGTTTGCCCTGCTGCTGGGTGGGGTGGCCTAGGGAGAGGGCAGGTGTTCCTTCTGGGTCCACGGGGACACAGAGCTCCTCTCCTCCACTTGGGCTTAGTGGCAGATGGCAAAGCAAAGCCATACATTTTTCTCTTCCAAACTTCCTTGGGATTCTGCTGGCTCTCGAAAGGAAGAAGCCCTGCAGGTGACGAGGACATGGAGGCAGCCCTGGCAGAGAGTGCCAGCGCGGGGTCCTTGCTGTCTGCTCGGCAGATCATAGGACGGGCGCCCGGAGCTGGCCCTGGAGAGCAGATGAGCGAGGAACAGGGGGCCTGTGGCGGAACCTTTAACACCACAGCCTGAGGCCGCTGCATTTCAGTGTGAGACAATTTTCTTGCTATCTATTTTTACAACGAATATCCACCCAATCACCCCCAAGGCAGTCCAGAGCCAGTTAGGCCGCTCTTCATCTTCAAAGCTGGGAGGAGAAAGACCTTGATATTTAACTACCTGTCATCTTTTCCCTTTTTCCAAAGAGGACAGAATCCTGCTTTAGCCAAAATAATAAGGAATTCTCCAGACTGGTGAGAAGGGGGGTTGGGGGAAAGGGTTGTCCAGTTCAATCTTTATGTTTAAAAGGCCATTTAAACAAAAGCAAAACAAAACCAAGACCTCCATAACTGGCCTTCAAACTAGGAACAAACAAGCTTTTTTTTTAAGGAAATTTCTCATGTAGAATTTCCAACTGTAGGGGTTGCTATTAGATTCCCAGGGCTGCCATAGCAAAGGACCACCAACCAGGTGGCTATAAGCGACAGAAGTTTATTGTCTCACAGTTCTGGAGGCTGGAAGTCTAAGATCAAGCGTCAGCAGGGCCTGTGCCCTCTAGGGGAGAATCTGTCCCAGGACCCTCTCCCAGCTTCTGCTGGCCTCGGGCACACTTTGGCTTGATGGCCGTCTCTGGCCTGTGTCTTCACCTTGTCTGCCTCTATGTGTGTCTGTGTCTGAACATCCCCCTTTCATAAGGACACCAGTCATGGCCACATTTTCACCTCATTACCCCGTAAAGGCTCCATCTCCAAATAAAGCCACATTCTGAGGTATTAGGGGCTAGGACTTCAACATACTTTTTTTTTTTTTTTTTTGAGGGAACATGATTCAACCCACAGCAGGGGTTTCGGTGGGAACATAGATGGGGAGCGTGGCACTGTCTCCTCACTGCTCACACTGGGAGCTGTGACTGTGGGATGGTGGCCTCTGTGGTTTTGCAGAGGAGCTGCCAAGCAGCCCGGGACTGAGAGCTCCGGGGGGCCCTGGGTCGTCCACATCGAACCCTCTCTTGCAGGTCTTGAACTCAACCTAAGGAAAATGTTTTTCTTCCTAGAGGATCTCTTTTTAATTCTAAAAGAAAAATTAGTGGAAAAATAGGATTTATTATCTTCCATTTAAGAGGCATATTGAACATCAACATAATCACCCTTTTCTCCCAACCCCTGTTAAGATGACAGCAAGGAAATAAAACATTATGTTTTAAATGTTAATAATGATTCCAACTATATGACATTCTGTAAAAGACATACAGTAAGAGGATCAGGGATTGTCAGGGGCTGGGGGTAGGGAGAGATGAATAGGCAAGAACAGAGGACGTTTAGGGCAGTGAAGATACTCTGAATGATGGATATCTGTCCAAACTCATAGAATGTACAAGACCAAGAGTGAGCCCTCCGGTAAGCGATGGACCTGAGCGATGACGACGGTCAGCGCAGGTCCATCACTGTAGCAAACGTGCCACTCTGGTGGGGTGGCGGGAGAGGAGGCGGCCGTGCCCGCGTGGAGGCGGGGGCTCAGGAGAATTCCTGCACCGTCTGTTCAACCTTGCTGTGAATGTAACACTGCTCTAAAAATAGTTTATCAATGAAAAAGATACGAATTAACCCCGAAGACAAGGAGCACAAGGAGGGATACTGGAAACACTGTGCTGAAGGCTCAGAGCAGGTGGGAGAGGCGAGCAGGCAGATGGAGGGAGCCGCACCCGAACGCTGGCGGGAAGGCGGCTTCCCCGCCTAAAGCGGGCCCGGGAGGCTGTGGGGTTGGGGGCGGAGGGGCCAGCGGCTCTCCTGCAGGACCTTCTGTGCATTTCCGGGGATCTTTTCTCCTGGACAGAAATCTCTGATATACCCCGGGGGCAGGAAGCCTGGCTTCAGGGTCCTGAGCTCCAGGTGGGGAAGGAGGCTGAGGGGAGGTCTCATCCTGCAGCCAGCTGACACTCACATGGTCCCCCTGCTTGCAATGTCACCTCACCCCACCTCAGGCTGGTGCCTGGCATCCCTGAGACCTCGGGCTCTCCAGAAGGGGAGGGAGGAGGGCAGCTAGGGCCTAACTCTATCCACCCTTCTCTCCTAGCCCCAGCTCCAGCCCACCTTGCCTTCCAGGGACCTGGAGGGGCTGCTCCAGTCCCGCACCTTCCTGGCCACAGCGGGAAGCCTCTTGGCCCCCCACCCCCACCCCCTTTTGCTTCTCCAGTTTGTGAAGAGATCATCATTGACATATATCACAATTCAAACGCTGTAAGAAGGTGTCTCCTTTGAGAATTCTTGCTCCTGCCTCTCTGCCCTTCTGCCGCATCCCCTGTCCTGCTCCAGATACAGATTTTTATGGAGCTTTGGCTTCTGGCCTGTCCTATTTCCCTCACCGCCTTCATAAGGAGGGAGCCTTATAGCGAGACTTCAGATTTGCCCACTCCGCCAAATTAGTTTCTACTCCTTTCCTCCTCCAAATATTTGCTGAAATAGTCTATCATCTCCTCTCTCATTATTTTTTTCCTTGTGAGTCTATACTTCAAAATTTTCCTTTATTGTTATTTTAGTGAAATTTCATGAGGGAATAGAGAAAAGTTCGCCAGGAGATTTCATTCTTGATACCACATGCTCTCTCTGTTAACCCTGTGGAAACTGTAAAGTGTAACTTACTGAAAAATGCAGACTACGTGTACAGTTAACACCTAAAGTACAAACACTCAGTGAACCGTCCCCCAGGCCCAAATATACAACATATTGATCCACACAAGTCCCCACACATCCCTTATGGTCACAGCTCCCTCCCCCAAGAGAGTGGACTTTAAGCTATATAATTGTCACCATGGGGAAGCTGAAGGAAGGGTACATGGGACTCTGTCCTAGTCTTGAAACTTCATGTAAGTTTGTAAGTATTTCAACCCTCGGTCCTGTCTCTCTGGACAAATTGCCCCCATTTCCCATCTCTAAAATGGAGACAACAATAGGAGCTGGGATAAGTATCCAATAGGGTTGGGATAAGTATTAAATAAGTTAATACACACAAATGCCTGGAGATCATCAACTCTTCCTGTCTCACTTGAACATTAGTTTGCTGAGGGCAAAGATGTTGTCTGTTTGGGGTCCAGTAGTGCCCCAGTGCCTATCTCGGGCTGCCACATAGTGAGTGCTCATGAAAATATTTGTGGCATGAACAAATGACAAAGTCTAGCATAGCATGGATCTGTGCAGCGGCAAAGTAGGAAAAGCAGTAACTATAAAGGAATAATGATGAGGAGTTCATAATTACTATCTGAATTTAAGCAACTACAATGGAAGGATTCTGTTTATGATTAGAAAATGAACCCTGATATAAGGGGAGAAGATTCCATTACCAGTTGGCACTGGATAGGAAACAGTGAGAATCACATGGAGAATTCAGAGCCAGGGCAACAAAGAGAGTGACTTTTTCCTTGGTCACGCCTGGATAAAGATATCAACTTCCTAGTGAGGATGGATTAGATGTTAAGACAAAATATTTGAGGCCACCAGCATGCCATTGCTACATCTCTTTCCCTCCGATTCATGTGCCCTTCTTTAGATTTCAGCTGCCCCATCAGCAATTCTCAGTCTTCACTGCCCTGACCTCTCACCCTTAGAACTTTCTGGTTGTTTTAACACAAGTTCTGGATGGGTAACTGAACGCTACCTGGCCAGCGCTGAGAACAGTAGGAGTTTCAGAAACCACACTTTTATTACCACCACGTAGCAAGCAGCAGCTGTCATGGCAACTACTATACTCGGCTGGCTCAGGATGACACAGGAGTCACTAAGCTACCAGATCCTCTACACACAGATGTCCTTCAAGTCAGGTAACTGCTTCCCAGGTCCAGAGGACTGAATGTCTTAGTAGACCAGTTGAAAATCTTTACTTTGGAAAATTATATTCACATTTTCCATTATAAGAATATAATTATGGAAATAAAAAATTTAAAATAATCACCCTTCTGCAATCACTGTTGATGTTTTAGCAAATTTTATGGCAGGTTTTTTCCATGTTTCTATAGAGGTGCACAAATACTGTTTAATTTTATATACTGATTTTTTATTTTTTGGTGAATTTAGCATTTTCTCATCATTTGTAATAGTTGAATATTATTCCTTAATAATATTCCTGGGCATTTGCACAGCTTACTTAACCGTTACCCTATCATTAAGTATTTAAAGTGTTTATTGTTCTTTCATGCTAATAAGTGGTGCTATAATATGTGGAGTCTTGAATGTAGATTTTTCCAGAATTTAGGATTATTTATTTTGGTAAATTTCCAGAGGCAAATTTACTTACACAATGAAGTAAAAAAGAGATTTACCTTTTTACCAGGGACCAGGTAGCAGGCTGAGCTGTTTTGCAAGAAAATCAAGTTACCCATTTCCAGAAAGACCTAAAATAATTTTTATTTAAAAATTTTTTAAAAAGCAAATACTCTTTGGGAAGCTCATGATTAGACAAAATTAAATAAATTTGAAAGCCAAGTTTGTTGGCTCCTTGTTGGAGCAGATTGCGGCCTCCACTCCTGCCTGTCTAGTAAATGGGACGAAGGAATGAATGTGACAATTTTCTCTCTCTTTTATTTATTTATTTTTTATTAATCCTCACAGAGGATATTTTTTCCATTAATTTTTAGAGACAGTGGAATTGAGGGAGTGAGGGAGGGGGAAAAAGAGAGAGAGAAACATCCATGTGAGAGACACGTCTATTGGTTGCCTCCTACAGAGCCCTGGGGACGGACTTGCAACCCTGGTATATGCCTTGACTGGGAATCAAACTTGTGACTCTACGGTACTCGGGCTCATGCTCTAACCACTGAGCAACACCTCCCAGGGCCTTTTTCTCTCCTAATACTGGGAAATCTATCATCTATATTTCACATCAAGTTTCAGAGGAAGTAGAATTGATAGATCCTACTTAGCCCTCCCCACTTTCTTATCAAAATCCCATTTTAATGACTGTTAACCTAATTGATGAAGGACAGGATTGCCATGGACACTGGACACATGAAGTCCTGGGCAGCCAACTACCCTTCCCCTGCCGGCACATCCCTCCCAGCTCTGCCAGGAGGCCACGGAGAGGAAGCTCATTAGCCCCCCTGGAGCACTGGTTGGAGAAGCGGGGCTGCAGGAAGAGCTCATCCCCGACTTGCAACATCAGATGGTTTGTAATTTCCTGAGAGTACCTTCATTAAAGGCCGTGGAAATAAACACAGAGATCAAGGCTGGATGAGCATCATGCAGTTTGTTCCTCTGAGAATGGCAACCGACCAGCTCTGTTCCTCCTCCCAGTCTGCCTTTCATCTGGGGGTGTCTGACACATACCCCCCAAAAAACCTCTTAGGCCCCTTGACACTGTTCCCTTTGCAGGTATTTATTTTGGCAAGAGGAAATGGCTCCACTTCCCGGTCAGCAGGGTCCCACTGACTGACAGAGAGGGTAAGGGGTGGGGGGGGACCCGGAGGCGGGAACCTCTTCTGCAGGCATCAGAACACTTCACTGCCTAGTGACTCACAGACCCTTTGCAGTGTGGTCTGGGATATTAGAAACCTTCCTGCCCTTTGCATTTCTGTCTTTGATTTAGGAGAAAAGAGGGGCAGGCACGAAATAGGAAGGAGACGGAGCCAGAGCAGGAAGACGCCTCATTGCCTCCTGCGGAGCACCTGTGTGGGCCTCGGCAGGACCTAGACTAAATGCTGTCTCCTCGCAAACCTCACATGCTGAATCCTAACTCCCAAGGCGATGGTGTTAGGAGGTGGAGCTCTCACAAAGGGATTCATTGCTCTTACGAGAAGCCCCAGAGAGCTCCCTTGCTACTTCCACCACGTGAGAACACAGGCAGAAGGCGTCATGTAGGAACCAGGAAAAGGGCCCTCACCCCAATATGTTGGGGCCTTGATCTTGGACTTTGCAGCCTCCAGAACTGTGAGAAATAAATGTTTGTTGTTTAAGCCATTTGGTGTATGGTATTTTTGTTATAGCAGCCCAAATAGACTAAGACAGGCACTTAAATCCAGTGCTGTTGCCTGAGCCGCAAGTGCGCAGGGCTGTGCCCCCAGGGCAGTGTTGGGAGATGGTGTGTTATGGAGGGTAACAGGCTGAAATAGGAAATTTATCCCTATCTCTGTTCTAACTGCCCTAATGACCTTGGGTAATCACTTAGTCCCCCTGGGTGCTTCAATGCCTAGTCTGTGAAACACATTTTATAAAGTGGATCACGTGGCCTCAAAGTTCTTTTGGAGCTGGAACAGCCAGTGATTCTGTGAAACCAGTTGTTAATTGCCTGATGGGCTCAATTGCAGAAACCATGCACAATCCAGCAGCTCAGGCCATTTTCCACAGAAAGAAAGATAAACATCACTGCTGCTCCTTCCTGCTCCTAACGGGGAATCATGTTTAATCTCATTGTAATAACAGAGCAGTCATTTCCACACCTCTTTGTGGACTGTCCTGTCCTCTTGTCAGGGGTGCTTAAGGACTCTGGTATGATGTAGTTCCTTCCTGGGATGGAGGGGGTGTCCTGTCCCCTTGTCAGGGGCACTTAAGGACTCTGGTAGGATGTAGTTCCTTCCTGGGATGGAGGGGGTGTCCTGTCCCCTTGTCAGGGGTACTTAAGGACTCTGGTAGGATGTAGTTCCTTCCTGGGATGGAGGGGGTGTCTTGTCCCCTTGTCAGGGGTACTTAAGGACTCTGGTAGGATGTAGTTCCTTCCTGGGATGGAGGGGGTGTCCTGTCCCCTTGTCAGGGGTGCTTAAGGACTCTGGTATGATGTAGTTCCTTCCTGGGATGGGGGGGGCCTTTCCCAGGGAACACTGGTCAATAAGAAACACAGCTTTTTATTGGGCTGCTGTTTGCAGCTTGAGGCCTGTTTTCTCCTAAACACTCCATGCTTTTGAGATTCTGGTTGCATTCAACAGACCTTACATGGAATCCCCACAGAGAGGAAATACAAGGTACCCACTGCATGCATTACAGTGAGACCATGCTGCGTGAGCAGATGGGTTCTCTCATCTCCTGAGGACCTGCAGTTGGCCCAGGCAGGGGCCTGAGCTGGCAGGCACCCCCCCACCCCCCCACCCCCGCCGCCTTGCTGAGGTCAAGTCTAGAAATGGCATCTGTCTTCTAGTTGAAGAGAGCAAATGTGTTCTAGTATTTTCCCTTCTCACTTCAGAGTGCATTTTCAAGTCTTCTGGAAAAATAATATTCCATGTGAACACAGGGTGAATGAATATGTGCAATTTTGATTCCGAGAGCGTCTCCCTTGGGGTTATCGTCCCTTCCTCAGCTTTTGCCACCAGAAGAGAAAGGCTTAGACTTCAAAGTTCAATGAATTCACTGCCTGTTAGGTTACTCACAAATTACTGGGCTATGAAGGGAGGGTTGGGGTTTAAAGCATCTTTGATTGGCTGCCAGCCACAGTTTCACATACTATTGGAATTCAATATTAGCAATGACTTCTTGGAGACAGGAAGTGTCTGAAATTGCCCTGTCTAGAAAAATGAGGGTGGATGGATTTCTTAATAAATATGTAGAGTGAGGACTTCTGTGCATCCATGCTGACTAACACTGAATAGTAATTACATTGAACGTGTCTTGGTTTTCCAAGGCCATGTCAGTCAGAACAACCGATAAACCAAGTGTTTCTCGGGAGAGGTGTGATTGCTTGGGCTTGCCAGTCAGCTCTTGCTGGGACATGAGCTAGTGAAGCTTTCAAACTCATTCGCCTTCTCCTAGGAGCCCCTTGAGTCATACTGGTTATCTTGGAGATGAAACTAAAATTGCTTACAGGACTTAACTTTGATTTCTTTAAAACTATTGGAAATTAGGGTGTGGCCACGTATTCATCCAATAGAACTGAGTGGCTTTCATGCACAGGTACTGCAGACACAGTAGACCCGACAGCCCAGTCCCTGCCCTTTTCGACTTAGTCCAGAGATGTGGTCATTACTATCCTGGGGATGCCCTGAGAGCCCCTGGGGACAAAGGTCTCCAAAGGAAGTGAAGTGACACCCAAGGTGATACCTGATAGGTCTAAGGCAGGCTGTCCCTCGGCAGATGAAGGCAATGTGTTATGTTCCAGGAACAGCATGTGCAAAGGCCCAACCATAGGAGAGAGCATCAAAGGAGTGGGCAAGAGTGTGGAGTGAGAGCGGGGTGGGCCTCTGGCCAGGGAGGCGGTGACTGATGCAAGCAAGGGAGGACACTGAAGATCCTAAAAGTGGGATGGAAGAATCTGGGCTCTATTCTAGAGCAGGTTTCTCAGCTTTGGCGCTACAGACGTTTGGGACTGGGGAATTCTTCGCTGTGGAGCAGGGCAGGAGGCTGTCCTGTAAGCACACTGTGGGATGTTCAGCAGTATCTCTGGCTCATGCCCACAGTAACCAGCAGCATCTCCCCAGTCAAAACAACAAAAAAATGTCTCCAGACATTGCCAAATGCCCCCTGGAAAGCAAAAGGCCTCTTTGTTGGCAACCCTTGTTCCAGGGACAACGGGGCGTCTCTGAAGGATTTCGAGAGGCCCTGATAGCAGGACAGTGTGCAGTCCGAGTTGCTGCAGCCATCTCCGCGCTTGTCCAGCCTTCCTCCCCTCGGTGGGCTGAGCTGCTTCCGAGCATAAAAGTTGTAGAAGGAAAGGGAGTTGAGGTGTCTTTCTTCTACGGGGTTCTCACAACTAGACCTAGGAAAAAGTCCTCCTCTGGTGAATCGGTACGCTTACTTCCAGAATGCAAAGAGCCCCGCGCAGTGCCCCTCGTCGTGTTGGTGGCCAGAAAGCTTAGCCTTCGCCTGCCTGCTCAGCAGCAGCTGCTTTTCCTGGCTGGTGCCAGTCAGCCGCCCCCTGAGGCCGCCGGGTGGCTCCAGCAAGTGGAGAGGCGAGGCCCCCGGGCACTGGAGGCTGCAGCTCCCACTGTGGGGCCATCCTGTAGGACGTTTGGATTGCTCCAGAAAAATAGGAAATACCCAATTCCGTGTCAAATCTTCAAATATTTAAATAATGGCAATACATTCGGATGTGTGTAAAACGTGTACCAGGCAACATCAAATAGTTTTGGGGCTATTTTCTGGTCAAGGACCTCTTTGTAACTTCTCAATGGATATTTTCTGTTTTGATTTTTTTAAAGTATTACTTTATTTTATTAGTTGACTTTTTCCTCCTGTCCTAATGGTTTTAATTTAATTTATGGGGTGGGGTGGGGTGGGGGTATAAGACTGTGCTAAGTGTCTTCTATTAACCTCACCTAAATCCCAAATCCCTATTCCATCTTTCTCCACCTTGTTCTGTGTCCTGGGATCAATAACACGCTCTCTTGCTCGGTGATTTCTGCTGAGAGGCAATGGCAGGGTCAGGGTTGGGAAGGAAGTGAGGTTAGACTAGGAATGCCTTCCAGGCTTCCCCTCCCCACCCCCCTCTGAGGGGCCTTATACAGGCCCCCTGCTCAGGTCCCACAGCCTTGCCTATAGTCACTGCCTCCAGGCTCTGGAATCTGCTCTCTGCTCACAGTCCTTCTAGAACAGGAGAGCCAGGGAGCCTTGATGCCTTCCCAATAACCTTCACTTTCAGCTCAACCCTGCCCAAATCTCTGAATAATCCCTTCATTAAACTCTCCTCAAGTATCTAATTTGAAGGTTCTATTTGTTTGCCTGTGACTAATAAAGTATAAGTAATTCAAAGTAAAACATAAGAAATTTGGAGGATTGTTTTTGTGAACAGAATATATATAGTATATTGGTCTCAGAAGGTGGATATTGGAAGTACAGATGGGAAACCATACCTATAACCTCACAGGGCAAGCGTCTAGATTCCCATTTATCACATCAAGTCCACTTCACATGACAGGAGTTTGCACCCTTGGCTTAAAGTAGCTCGTGGCCTTTTCATGTAGAACAGCATTTATCACAAATGAATATTGTTTCCCACATGGAGCACCTCTGTCATGGGGAAAGGAAGGCATTTCACAAGCCTTACTGGCCTGTTTTCTGTCTCCTTGGTTGACTTTTCTTAGGCCTTTCATTCATCAAAACACAGCCTGTGTTTTCTTAGGCAGTATGGAGCAATGGTTAAGAGCAACTGTGTTTAAATTACATACATTGTGTGGGAGTCTCAGCTCTTGTCATTTTCCCAGTATAGCTGTGCACGAGCTCCTTCATCTCTCTAAGCTCCAATTTCCTTAGGATGCGAGCCTCACAGGGTGGCAGAAAGGGTTAAATAGGAAACTGTAAGTGAGGAAAGTACTCAGCATTGCTCCTGGCACAGAGGGTGCCCAATAAATAGAAGAGATTAACAAATCAACCCCTGTTGCCCCAGAAGCTGTTAAAGGTTAACAGTTAACAAGTTAGTGTGAACTTCCGCCCACTAAACAGTAAGTTTCAACTAGTGTAAATCGCCCTCTGAGGCATCAAAGGAAGGTCAATTTACATTCTGTTTAGTGTTCTATATGCTTTTATTGTTTTTACATTTTGAAAATTTCTACATTCCCTCTTTGGAGTCCCTGGGTGCTCCTTCCATTTTGTGCTCCTTGAAGACTGCAGATAGTGGTTCTGAGAGACATCCCCTTAGCTGTCGCAATTACATAACCTGCACTGAGACACCCCAGGAAAGCAGGTGTGGCTCCCCTCTACCTGTTCGTTGATTCAGGCCTGCAGTTCCTATTGCATGTGCCCATTTTAATGAGAAACCCATTCTCCCAACATAGTCTTAACTTGCCAGGATAACAAATTTCACCTTAAATCAGTATGTCACTTGCTGGGCCCATAGGCCAAACATGCTAATTGGGAGAAAGGGAGACTAGAAAGTTGCGATGATTCAAACCCAATAAAGCTGACACACAGTAAATGAGAAAACCCTGAGCCCACTCATGGTAGCCATTGTTAGCTTTGTATTTAACATGAGACTTGACTCTTAAAGACCGGATTATGCGCCACCCCTCCCCAAATAACTCCATCCCTTAGCCTCTCTTCCAAAAGTGGGTTTGAACAACTAATAACAACCCTGGATTACAGCTGCCCTGTCCTGTCACATGGCCCCCAGTTCCCTATCTGTAAGTTTGACTAATGAAATCAGCAATGTCTTAGCTGGCATATGTTGAATATTTACTATGTGCTAGCACTTTACAAGAATTATCACTTCAATGCTCCCAAACAAACCTACAAAATAGAAATGTCTGTTATTGTCATTACTGATGAAAGACTGGGATTGGGAGAGGTTGAGTGTGGCCTGGGGTTGGAGCCCAGAAGCCCATCAGCACTTGGTGAGTGAGGTCACCTCTCGACCCTTCCCTCAGAGAGACAGAAGGGCTCCCACAGCCAAATCACACCCTGATGCTGTGCAAGTAAGCCATGTGTGCCTCGGGAGGTGGCCTTGGCAGCAGGGTAGACCTGGCAGGATGCCCTGGCACTGGAGGAAGGGGGGAAGGAGTGCAAGACCAGGGTTAAAAGTGCTCCCAGTAAAAGGGCTGCATGTGCAAAGGCCCTGAGACAGGAATGCCCTTGACATGTCTGAGAAACGCAAGAAGACCAGTTTAGCTGGGACTGAGTAGAGGGGTAAGCACATTTCAAGTGCTCAGTAGTGGCATGCAGCTGGCCGCTACCATGCTCGACAGCACAGTGCTGGAAGGTCTTGAAATCTATGGGGTTGGGCAGGATCGCTTCAGATACTCTTGGTACAGATGTGGTGTGGAAAGGTACTGGGAAATCCAAGCTGTGCTCTCTGGGGGGTGAGCGTTTGGAAGGGGAGGGGAGGAAAGAAAGGGTGTGATATAGTTTTCCAGAGAGTGCCAGAATGAAGTGACAGGTGCAATGGTTCGGAAGCCCAGACACACGTTAGAATCTCGGGGGAGATTTTACAGGATGCCAGCACTGGGCCCTACCACAAGCCAATGGAATCTGACTCTCTAGTTAAGTTACGAGAATCAGCATTTAAAATAACTTGCCAGGCGATTCCAATGGCATCCTCACTGGACAGGCAAATGCAGCAGGATGTGGGCCATGCCATTTACCCATTAACCCTGATGTTAGCGAGGGGTTTCCTATTTAAATGAACATAATCTCTAGAATATAGGTCTTTGGGTAAGACCCTCCAGTTCATATCTTGGGGTGGGATGGGGAGAGTTCATGGTGGTCCTGCAGCTGTCTTAGCATCAGTTCACAGAGGACATTATCTTCATTATAGAATTAGAGAACAGAGGCAAGACCATTACCATAGCTGCAGCCAGACTTCCATGTGATACCGTTCACCCTGCTGGGAGGAACCCAATCAGGAGAGGACGGGACAAGGCCAGAAGGAACAGTTTGGACATTGTGCTTAGGGAACTCAGCTGAAGATTGTCACTGGGGAGACTGCACTGCATATTAGGAGGAACCTGAGATACATGGGGAAGGAGTTTAAGGAGAAGTTCACCCGGTAGACTAGAAGGGGAGTGGATGCATCCATCTGCTCACTTATTCCCTCAATATACAGCATGTGTTTATTGAGCACTTACTATGTGCCAGGCTGCAGACCCTTACAAAAGGTAAGTTTCCAGCGGGTGTCAGTGTTAGGTTTCACCCACAAAAAATAGTCCCTCCAAGGAAATATTAGAAGTTATAGTGAGTAAACAGCATAGACTGAAGCTGCACAACTTTCACCCAGATCTGCAGTACAACCCAATTATCCTCTGCCCACCCTCAGGGACATGAGCAAGGCCACCCAGGAACCCTCTGGCTTCTTCCTTCATTCACAGCACCATGGCCCACCCTTCCAGGAGCTCAGCCAAGTGGGGAAGAGAAGCACCGAGCAGAGTTGCATCTCAACAGTGGTTAGGTACATTCTCAAGTCAATATCCAGGAGAAAATCGAGTACAATCAAAATTACCTTTGGAAAAAAATTCATCAGGCAGGGAGGTGGTATGTTGGTGTTTGAAATATGGCCTCTCAGTAAATACAACGCAGCCCGTTTCTCTGCAGCATTGAACAGATGGTCGCTTCAGTGGCTGAGCACCAGAGGAAACACTTGGCTTGGCTTGCATTTTGAGGTCATGTTGCACGAAAAACATGTATTGTGGTTTAAATACTGATGTGTGAGATGCTCCCAGCATGAGAGGATCAGAACTGGATGCAAATGTTCACATATTCACACTCCAGGGCATATGCTTATTGCGGGGATGGTTGGCAGAATCCCACAAGTTATTTACATTGTTTTTTTAAAGTTTCCTTCAAGCATCTACAGTTGAATTCAGTTGAACTAAATGTACAAGTGACTGGACTCAGCTGCAAAAGGACAATGATGATGCCATGTGGCAAGAGGGATGCTCTTTCAGAGGAGGCGCAGCAGGTCAGGGGGTGCAGCAGGACGCCCTCCACACGAGGCTCCAGCATTGCGGAGCGGCCAGCCCCCTCCACGGAGACAGCACCAGGCTTCCTCCTCAAGCCCCACCAGGGGCACCGCACCCCACCCAGTCCCAGGCGGAACCCGCACTCAGGTCCAACCACCCTGGGCCCTGAAGAGGGTCGGGCCTGCCCATGCAGTTCAGTGGGGCTGCCATCACAGGTGTATACTGGGTCATTGCGGTCCCCTCCCTGCTTATCTTCTGACCTCCTCTTGGGGACTCTCTGCCAAGCTCATTGTGCGCACCCCTATCACCTGTGGTAGGCAGGCTTTGTGGGCTCAGCTCCTTGGAGTTCACTTGGTAGTTCACCTGCAGGCTCCATACACGGCCAGCTGAGGGTGGCAGGCATGTCGCCTTTCACTCCAGCTTTGCCAGACACCACTGGCCTGGCCAGCATTGTCCGACTCTCTTGCCAGAGAAGGAGATAAGCCAGGGTTGCAAAGACCAGCCTCTGGTTCCCGAGGCTGTGGTAGCCCTAGATGACTTAGATGACATTTTGATTCATTTGCCCCCTAGGGCCCCTCACACAACTCTGGGCGGGTTTGTAGCCCTTGGCAAGGATCTGAAGGCAGACTTTAGGTACCTCACCCTGCCCCTGTCCAGTGTCCCTAGACTCGTGGCTGGTGAAGATGCCCCAGGAAGCTCAAGGTTGCCCACTATTCCATGGAGTTTGCAAAATAATTCCGACACTCCCATGGCTTACCCCTCCACCCTGACAACCCTCCAATAAACTCGCCTGAGAAACGGAAGGACCTTTTCTGCCTCATCACTGCTGCCAACCTCGCACGGACTTGCATCACCCCTGGCTCCTGCAGGCCAGCCTGGCCGGGCTGCCCCAGGACAGGAGGGAAGAGCACGCCCACCCCCTTCCTGCTGGGAGCTCGGCATCTACATGGCCGGCCCAGGCCTACCGTTACAGGTGGCAGAGGCTGTCTCTTTTGCTTGTTTGTAAGTGATTTGAGTTTTTTTGCACCTCATAAGGGGATGTGGTTAGTATTAGTATATAAAAGGTACATTACCAGGATTCGGGCAATCCTTTCTTAATAGAACTTTCCAACAACTTTTGTTTCCAGAAGTCCCAGATATCCAAAACTAGCAAACAAACAACATAAAAACAACAAATGGATGTAAATGGTTATGGTTGTACAGTGGAGTTCACTGTACAACCACAGAACTGAAAGCTCCTTGAAAAGGCTTCCAGGCCTCCTGCCCCCGACCTACCCCGTCTCGCTGTGCCCAGACATGACCACCTGCACAGAAAGAGACTCGACCCTGTCTTCAGAAAGAAAAAGCCTGGGGCAGGGCTCTGCCACGTCTCTGCTAAGTTCCCCAGCCCTCCCGCTCCTTGCTGTGCCCTCTTCAGCCAGTACCTTCATTTCTTGCTAAATTTTCTTTATGGTTTTTGTTACTCTCAGAGGCTGCTTGTTGTCTGCCTACCAGCAGAAGCTCCAGGAGGGCAGCCGCCTTGTCTGGCTTTCAGCAGAGTGGCACCCACGTGGTGCCTGTGGGCATTTGTTAAATAATGAATTCAGGTTGCTACCTGCACAGGTGACTCGTCATTCTCCTGGGAAGGAATACATCTTGGGTGCTTCTGGATGATATGCAGTGTGGTTAATGAACATAGAAGGGGGTGGAAGCTGTGTCCAGATGCCCATCTGCAGTCATGTGAGCGATGGCCACCCACCAGCCACCTAAGCCAGCCCAGCTCTCACTCCGCACACACATCTTGCCCATCATTGATAAAGCAGAGTTAAAAAATAAAACGGACATTACCCAAAACTAAAAATTAAAAGAAACAACAACAAAAACAGATTAAGAAGGACACAATGTAAGAAAGATATTTAAAAAGATAAAATAATTTGTATTAAAAAATAAGATGGATAAAAAATTAAAATGTGGATAATAAAAGGCTGTTAGCTTAAAGAAATTAAAATGATTTGTAAGCCACGATAAAAGGAATAAGAATTTTTTAAAGATAAAAGTTAAGACAAAGATAAATAGAAAAGTTCTAAAGAGGAAAGGGAGGAAATTAGGTAATTAAAAACAGGTGGATGGGTCATTGGGGAGAAAAAGGGACATCTGTAATATTTTAAACAAAAATGAACAAAAACACAAAAACACAAAAAAACACATAGTTATAAAACAAAGACCAGAAACCTTAAAGAATTAGAAAGATAAGTAAAATAAGCAACAATTTATTCGCAAACATAAAATATTTTCTAACAGTAGGAAACTAAGGCTCCTTGAGGGTAAGGTGATTGAAAATAAGATGCCATTAGTTGAAAGGCAGCAGGGGGCGCTCCTGGGCCTCCTCTGCCTGAGGCCCGCAGTGAAGGGCCCTGGCAGGTGCTGTCTGGATCTGGGGTCCATGACTTGTCCCTGTTCCCTCTGCTGCCGTGGAAGTGCTGGTGAGGTCCTGGAGACCTTGCCTTCCAGAGGTGCTGCCTGTCACCAATCACCCCAGAGCCTAAGAGACCCCATGCTGTGAGTGAGAGCCTGTCCCCATGACACCCTCTCCCTGACCCTTTGCAACGTGATCTCTACACACTACTCCTTCCAGGTCACAAATAAAGAAAGCCCTTGTGGACTGAAGAGAAGGACAGGGTGAGAAGATGGCACCAGAGGAGAAGAGGCATCCGTTGGGTTGTTATCGCATGCCAGGCACCGGCTGTTGATTTACAAATGCGGCTTCTCTTACAGACACCGCCCAGCGGACCTGCCGGGTTGGTAGCAGTAGTATGCCCGTCGTACAGATGGAAACCCTGAGCCCTGTGACCCTTTTTTCCACCCCCTCTTTAGCCTCTGCAATCCCGATGCACCGTGCTGGCTTCACAGCTTTCCTAAGTGGTTCTGTCTTTTTTTTTCCCCTTTTGCTGTCGAATCCATGTTTGTTCTCTTTTCAGCCTATGGATTTCTGGCCTACAGTCAATTCCCACGGGTGCTCAGCGTCACTCTCTATATATTTGTGTTACCCAGGCTTTCGGTATCCCAAATATAAAAGATGAAATCTCTGGCATAAGATTTTAAATGCTACCTCCATATGCCTAGTAAACAATAAGAAAGCCCCCAGTGGGCCCATATAGTTGTGCTCCTCAAGGGGAGGGGCATCCCCAGCTCCCCAGGATACAGGCATCTCTGTAATGTAACCGAATGATTCTGACATTAACAACCACTCTTTCTATGACAGGGAGCAACACAGGTCCACAATTCCCTAATTCCCTAATTCACTTATACTTTTCAAAATGTGAAAGTACATGGAGAGAAAGTGCTAAGTCAACCCATGAACGGTATTTATAAAGATCAGTACCTGGGCAGCTACAGGCAGTCTTCCAGAACATGGTCCTTGAAGAGCCTGTTATTTGATTAGGAGTTATGTAAGATGGGTGACAAAGTGGGGTGTCATCAATTCAGAGGCAGATCTGGACTCACCTTTGACCTTGGGCACAATTTCTGAACCTCAGGCTCCTCACTTATAAATCAAAATTCATGGTAATGTCCACCTCTGAGGGGCTGTCAGTGTTTACTGAGCTCATGCCTATAAAGCATTCCTGGTACATATAGTCACGGCTGCGGCCACGAGTAGGTTAGAAATGACAGTGTGAATGGTGTGGACTAGATGGCAAGGGCTGGACTGAGGGAGCGGTGCCCAGAGAGGAGTGGGGCTGGGACTCTCTCTCTGCTTGATGACAAATTCCATTTTTTTTCCTAGCTCAGTGGTCCTCTGTCAAGGGCAATTTTGACCCCCAAGGACATTAGGTGATATCTGGAGACAGTTGTGGTGTTGTCGCATCCAGGGGAGTCAGGAGAGATGCTGCAGGCATCTAGTGGCACCCAGCTCATCGCCTCGTGTACAGTAACATGTTTGTTACTGTATGCAGTAACTGGATGAATGACCAGATAAACAACTAAGTAAATTCAAGTGTTCTGACTTCAAATTCGCTTTGAGTAAGCTTGCATGATAACGCTTTACCTCGTAAGGTGTTTAGAAGTTGAGATAATGAAACTAAAAGTATAGGAGCTATAATAAAAGGCAATATGACTAAAGAATTGCTTTTTTGAAATTGTAGAGACATTCACACCCAGTAGTGGAAAATTATCTTAGTCTGTGATCCTAAACTTTCAAAAAAAGAGAAGACTTGCCTGTTGAGATTTGTTGAGACAAATGTTATCTGTTTCTAATAATTTCCTTTTTATTTAAGAGAAGCTATTTAGGCTATAAAGGGTTAAAAATCAAGGCCAATATTTTTAAATAAATATTTTAAAAGTTTGCCCTCTGGTGGAGAGAGGTAAAAATGCATATAACGTGAAGAACCCGGTGATTCCTTACTTCACTTTCCACACTTGACTGAGGCATTTTCCACTCAGTAAACAGGAGAGTGGCTATTATGGGCTGATTTGTGCCCCCTCCAATGCGTATGCTCAGGCCCCATCCCCATAACCTCAGGATGTGATTGCGTTTGGAGAGAGGGTCATCAAAGAGGGGATTAGGTTAAAATGAGGCCTCTAGGGTGGCCCCTAATACAATAAGACTAAGGCTAGTGTCCTTATCACAAGAGGAAATATGACGGGCACACAAGAGACACCAGGACCATGATCACAGAAGAAAGGCCATCTGATGACAGAGCAGGAAGGCCGCCATCTGCACACCAAGGAGAGAGGCCTCAGGAGAAACCAACCCTGCCAACACCTTGATGTTGGACTTCCAACCGCCAGAACTGTGAGAAATAAATTTCCTTTGTTGAAGCCCCCAGCCTGTGGTATTAGTTACAGTGGCCCTAGCAGGCCACTCACTCAGGAACAAGCTTCCCCCCTGATGAGGAAGATAAACATTCAGTATCATTGAGCGTCTTTTCTTTAAACTTGTATCCTTCCTACCAAAGGGCTTCTTCAGGGTTGGTTGCTGTCTAACTCAGGTAAAACTCCCGTGAGGCTCCCTGTGGGGAGGTCAGGGCGTCATGGAGCTTGCATGGCTGCATGTGTTCTTGTTCCAGTCCAGTATTTGCTTTTGTCTGCCTCCTTTCTGGTCCCTGGTAAGACTATATCTGTGTTCACTGACAATTTAAATTTTAAAAAATCAGAACTGTCATTTATTTCAAACTTACATGTATATTTTTAAGGAAATATAGATAAGCCAAACTAAGGAACTAAAATCCAAGCATGGTTCCCCTGTACCCAGAGCTGATCTCATTAACATTAGCTATGTCTGATTCACGTTGGGGTCTTTTCTTTCTATGACTAGGGATGCATAGTTTTGGTTCACTTAGAAAGATGAGATCATCCTCTACGTATTGCTTTTAACCTTTTTTCACAAATAACGTATAATAAACAACTTACCACATCATCAACTATTATATTTGTATGGCTTTTAATACTCTCTTGTAACAACACACCTTATTTAATTCTCTATAGATGGATTTTTACTTTTCTTCTATTTTTTTCTCTCAATTCTAGACAATGTTGTAATGGACAACCTGGAAACCTTTGCATATAGCCATGATCATTTTCTCAGAATACTAAATTTTGATTTTAAAATTTAACTTTGGCCTTTGGCAAGTGGGGGAAATTTTTCCTATACTCCCAAGCAATAAATGATCTAAACCAGACAGTTCCCAGGAACACGGCGGCCACTGGCTTTAGACCGAGGACAACAATTCCATGAAGGACTGATGGCAAATTAACCAGGCGAGAGGGCGAAGGGAAAGAGCGGAGAATGTCCGCGCCTTCTGATAGCTGGGCTGAAAATGAAACCACCAGCAAACAAGTGCGGAAATAAAAAGGGAGGTAAAGAGAGTTAAGGAATGAGAATATGATTTCTGAAAAAGAATGGAGAGAAGGTCAGTTTTAAGGCCTGATGTGACTGGTAAGCAAAACAGTCATAGTCACTGGCGTGTCTATTATACACCATGTGCTGTTGGGTGATTAAAATATCTGGCTGGCTTCCCCACGTTCCCCACAGCGCCCATCGCCAATGTGTGCTCAGAAAATACGAAACAGTGTAATATGACTTGGTAAAACGTGAGAAAGGGACCGATATACTGAGGGAAGAAAATTAATCTAATGCTTTACGAAGTAAGACCTAAATACATTTCAATATTCTGTTTTATACCTGTTTGCCCACCGATATGGAAAATCTAAGATTATCTGTAATGGGCATATGAGTACCCAGTTTAGGCCATTCCCTCACCCTCCGCTTTGCCAAGGGTGACTTAGTGCACTCTGTTAGCCCTTAGGAGAGCGACGCTTGCTGTGTCGGGAACGGACCAAGATGCTTGTGGGTGAAGACCACACAATTGATAATAAAAGGTGTCCTAGGTGTATAGAGCACATCCTAAGAGGATTTTTCAAGCCATGTGTGCTAGGATCTGACCTGCTGGTTCCTGGCCCCAACCCCTTTCCACGATTACGCCTTTCAAGTCTTGCTGGCTGGCCTTTGTGTCTGTCTGTGAACTCTTCTTGGCCACTTGTTGTGACCTCATGGCCACCAACAGTTCACCCTCCCTCCAAACACAAACATGTGCAACCCACTTGCTCACAGGAGCCTGTGTGGGTCCTACTCACCCAGGGGTTGCCCACTTGCCCTGGCCTGGTGGGCTGGAGAGGCTCGTTTATGGTGTGAGGAATATAAACAGAACTGAATTAGACTCTAATCCAACTTTAAGAGATTGATGTTCATTCTAAAATCCAGTCATAGCATTTGGAATTTCAGACATCCAGGTAGGGAAAGTAATGAATATTAGTTGGCAGCAGACACAGAGACGTTTCCCTGAAAGGAAGGACTCTTGCCTGAGAAGGAGACTCTGCTCTGTGGCCATGTCTGGCTCAGGAAATTGGGCCAATCAGTCATCTGGATGGTGTGATGGTCCTGTGGCCTTATGGAGTAGGCCACTGCCATTGTCATCATAGGGGACATTCATGAAATGCAGCCCAAGTGCACAGCCTTACAGGGCCCACCATGAGCTGCAGAGACCTGAGAGGAGAGGCCGCCAGCTGGACAAGGTTATTTCTGCAAGAGCTATAAGTGGCCACATGGAAGAACCAGTAGCAGGAGGGGGGAGGGAGGAGAGCAGGGTAGGGCAGAGATGTGGATGGAGCACAGATATGAACAGGGACAGTGTGTGATGGGAAGAAAGCACACATGCTGTGACTGACAGCTGTGGTCACACCAGGTGGTCAGGTCCTGAAAATTCATCACTCTGTACACATATGATTTGTAAACTTTTCTGTATGTAAATTCAGAATAATCTCTCAATAAATAGTTTTTCAGTGAGAGGCTAAATACGTATTCAGTTGGAATAATACCCTTATTTCAGTGATGAAATAATGACTTGAATGTAATGGCAGACTTTGAACGTAATTGCTTTCAGCCCTTAGGCCTTTTGTTTTTTTTTAAAAGGGCTCGAAAAGCAGCAAAAAAAAAAAAAAAAAAAAAATCAGAATCAACTCTGGTAGATAATATATTAAATCAAAGTGGGTAACAGCATCATTTTTGTTCTAGAAAATGAGATGGGGTTTCCTATGTGGCTTAACTGGACTCTGAAGGCCATTGCCAAGGAAAGTGAGTTCCAGATGTGCTCTGAGTGCAGGAAAAACTTCAGGACAGGGTATAACTTATCAGGGGGCGACTTTGAGCAGCACCTCTCTGAGGTCTCTGAGTTCTGGCGCAGGTGCTGGCGGATCAGCCACATTGCTTTATAAGCACATCTGGTCAAGAAAGAAAGAGGGAAGGAAGGAAGGAAGGAAGGAAGGAAGGAAGGAAGGAAGGAAGGAAGGAAGGAAGGAAGGAAGGAAGGAAGGAAGGAAGGAAGGAAGGAAGGAAGGAAGGAAGGAGAGGTGAAGGGAGGGAGGGGTGGAGAGAGGGAGGGAGGGAGGGAGGGAGGGAGGGAGGGAGGGAGGGAGGGAGGGAGGGAGGAAGAAAGAAAGAAAGAGTCCCCATCCTGTCACCTGCTCTCTAGGAAAGCTGTGGTTTTGTTTGACTCAATACTTCTAAGCTCCATGCCTCCTTGAGCTCTAAGTCTGGCTTGACCTACCTTTCCATTTTGAATGCAGAGGGGAGATGTCTCCGCTGGCTGTGTTTTGGGCAGCTGGGCCGGAGTTAGCAACAAGGTATGAAGGGTGCCAGATGCTGGGAAAATCAAAAGCATTCTGCTTAGATTACGAAGAATATATGCTCAAGTAACTCTGGCTCCTCCAGACTGGATGCTGGGGTGAAGGTGATGGATGGGGCGGAGCATCTGTTGGCCAGATCGAGCCCCACCGACTCCTGACACCCGGACCCTGGGCCAGGCAGCACTTTCTCAGAGATGACGTTGCCTCAGAGAGGCACAGAATGACAAATGGCTCCCTCAGCAACAGTCTTGCTGCAGCGAAGCCCTGGGACATCCTGCGTGAGTGAAGGTGTCTGGGACCAGAGGGGCTCAGCTGGCCCTGACAGCGTGCCCTCTCTGGGCACTGACCTGCTCTGGGGACGGGCCCCACTTCTAACCCCAAGCTTCAGCCTGGGAAATAGAATGACCCAACCAGGCCTGGCAGAGGGACCGTCTGGTTGGTGAGGAGCCAACGGAGAATGACTCTGGGTCTGTTAGAGTATTACTTCACTGTCTAAACTCCCCCAGAATTTTACTGACTATGTAAGCATTTCAGCAATGTGTTCTACTCGTCCTCAGAAGTGCACTGGCAAGGGCCTGTTCTCATTTTGTGCAGCATCCAGGTGCTATGTGAGGAATCATTTTCGTGCCCTGTCTGTCTCTCTAGAATCCAGCTGCATCCCCCATCCGCAGAGCCTCCACCCCCACCTAAGCTCTCCCTGGGGTGTTGCAGCAGCTTCCTAACTTTCTACCCCTGCGTCTCTCCTCCACTGGAAGCCAGGGTCCCTGAAACATGGCTGCAAGCTCACCCCTGCCCCTCTGGCTCCAGCCCTGCTGTGCTCCTGTTTCCCCTGTATTAACCTTGTCTTTCTGATTCTTTGACATCTGGGGACTTGATGACTCTGGAGAGACTGCCCCTCCCAAGGCGGGCCAACTCATAGGCAGAGCAAAAGGGCCTGTGAGGGACCTCTCACACCCAAATCAAGCAGTCCAGCCCGCACCCCCACACCTCCTCTGAGGAGCTTAGACTCTGGGCCACTACCCTCCTGCCTGCTCTAACCATCGCAGGGCCAGATGCCAGACAACTAGGGACAGCCCGATGCCTCAGAGTCCACTGAAATTATCCAAATTAGCAACCCTGTGCCCGCTCGCCCACACTCTCTCCAATTCCTTCCCGTGGAAACCACAATTAAATCTCTTGTTCAGTTTCCCCTTTCCCTCTGCCTCCTGATGGACCCTGGTGCTTCCTTGCGTGGCCCTTATGGTGTGGTGTGCCCCTTCTCTTGGGAACTAACTGTAAGTGCAACAACTAACTTTTCAGTGGTGGCCATCTCCTGATCCATTGGCCTTGCCATACCTGTGTAATAACAGAACCTGCGCTTGAACATCCCTGAGAGGAAAAGTCAAGGTCTTCACATGTTGTAGACTCCGCTGCCCACTGAGGTAACTACTATTTGCATGTGGTCCTTGAGCACTGAAATGTAGCTAGTCAAAACTGAGATGTGCAATAAGTGTGAAATATATACTGGATTTCAAGGGCAGTACCAAAAAAGAGTAAAATATCTCATCAATAATTTTTGTATTGACCTCATTTAAAAATATGTATCTTATTGATTTCAGAGAGAGGAAGGGAGAGGGAGAGAAGATAGAAACATCAATGATGAGTCATTGATCAGCTGCCTCCTGCACGCCCCCTACTGGGGATCGAGCCTCAACCCGGGCATGTGCCCTGACCGGGAATCAAACCTTGACCTCCTGGTTCACAGGTTGACGCCAACCACTGAGCCATGCCAACCAGGCTGTGTTGACCACATTTTGAAATAATATTTTAAATACATTGGGTTAAATAAAATATATTAAAATTAATCTTGCCTGTTTCTTTTTACTTTTTTAGGATAGCTGCTAGAAAATGGAAAAGTACACATGTGGCCCTCATGTTTCCGCTGGACAATATGGGAGCCTTATGTGACCTAACCTGCTTCCCTCCTGGCTTCATCTTCTTCCCTCCTCTGCCTCACTGGCACTGTCCCCATCACACAGGCCTCCTTGAATGCACCAGGCAGCTCCTGCCTCAGGACCTTTATATTTGCTGTTCTCTTGACCTGAGCCTCTCAAATACCCACAGGGCTGGCTCCCTCACTTCCCGAACATCTCTACCCCACTATCACCTCCTAAGTGAAAACTGAGCTGGCCTTCCTCTATAAAATGTCAGCATCACCCCCACATTCCCATCTCTCTCCCCTGCTTTATTTGTCATGCTTAATATGTATCTGTAGCCAATATTTTGCTTGTTTAGCTTTTTTATTATCTATGTCCCCAGCAGCATGAAAGCTAATAGAGGCAGGGATTTAAGTCTCTTTTGTTCTCTGCTGTATCCTCCGTACCTAGAAAGATCAGTGCTTTGCACATAGTAACACTCAATAAATATTTGTTGAGTGAATGAATACAGAATACAGGCTATTAGTTTCAGGATCCTTGTTCCAAATGAGAGAAGTCAAATACATATAATAGATAAAAACAGGGTTTGGGGATTGAAGCAGATGATAGGCCTGCAGGAAGTTGGGAACTGGGCCAGCTGAGGAGGCCTGGTTATGACCAAGAGGCATTCAGACCCACTCAGACCAGCTCAGACCTGTCAGATGGTGGTGAGGGGCAGAGGGTGGAACAGGCTGGAAAGGGGAGAGTGGATAATTTGTATTTTTAAAAAGCTTTCTATAAGATATGTGGGACCTACTCACTGAGATCAGCTCTTGGTGTTATGGCTTATTTTTATAAGTGGATGAAGAATTGGCCTGATTTGTAGGGCAGGTGGTCCAGAAGCTGGCTGCAGAGTCTCAAACCTCATTTTAGAAATAGTCATTAAATTCTGCGTTTAACCACTTCCCAAGTGAATCCTGTGCATATCACTCCTCAAAATGTAGTCAACTCCATCAACAGATGGAAGGACAAAATGTGACTATGTACATACAGTGGAATACTACTCAGCCTTGAAAAGGAAGGCAGTTCTGATGCATGCTATAATATGGATGAACCTTGAGGACATTATGCTAAGTGAAATAAGCCAGGCACAAAAGGACAAATACTGTATGGTTCCATTTACATGAGGTACCAGAGTAGTTAGATTCACGGAGACAGAAATTAGAATGATGGTTGCCAGGAGCTGGGGGAGAAATGGAGAAATTCTCCATTCTCCAGGAGAAATGAAGACTTAGTGTTTAATTGGTACAGAGTTTCAGTTTGGGATTATGAAAAAGTTCTGTGGATGGATGGTGGTGATGGTTGTACAACAATGTGAATGTACTTAATGCCACTGAACTGTACACTTTAAGGTAAGTTTTATGTCTGTATGTTTTACCAAGTCTTCTGAGTCTCCTGGGCTGGGGCCTGAGCATCCGCATTGCTAAGGAGGTTTCTGAACAATGCTGATGCTCCCTGTCTGAGGACTGGGGTGCAGCTGAGACAAGGAAGCACAGCACCATCCGCTCCCCACCCCACGGCATCTGGATCCAGTGTCCCCCCTGGCCAAATGCTGTGCCTGCTGCCCCTCTTTGTCAGTGCCAGTTTGGACAATAAACACAAACCCCTCCAACCCCCCTCCACTGGGAGCCCCCCCTCTCCTTTAAAGGCCTCCCAGAGGGAGCCTCACCTCACAGCACTTCCTCCTGAGCGTTCACGCAGCAGTTCTTCCCGCACACAAGCGCGATGCTCCGCGTGTAAGGGTGTCGGTAGAAAGCCATATAAGTCAACAAAGAAAGAGAAACAACCTCATGGGAAAGTGGCTAAGGGTAGTAATGAAGAGGCCTTTAACAAAATAAGAAAAACAGATGGCCAATAAGTGTCAAAAGTGATAAATCTCATTTGTAATCACACAAATGGAAGAAAACATCACAAGAATGCATTTTCCAAATATTGGTTTGAAAAACTTTTTGGAACAATAATAACCAGTGTTGGCGGGAGCGTGCGGAAAATGGCCCTCATTCCCAGACTGGAGGGGCTGTAAATAGGTACATATGCGGAGGAGCTCAGCGATATGCATCAAAATCCTTCCCAGATACACCCTTCATATTGTCCTACTTCCAGGAGTTTGCCCTTAGGGAACGAGTAGATAGATGCACAAAGACAGAAGCACAAGATTGCCCACTACACTGTTGTTTATAGCAGCAAAAACTATCCAAACTTCTCAGATGACTGGCAAAATACATTCTATATGAGTACTATACAGCCGTTTTAATGGTGCTGTGGATGGTAGTTCTATATGTACTTATTTGGAAGGGTGTTCAGCATATGTAAGTTGGAAAAGCAATCTAAAGAACTGTAGGTACAATATGAATCAAATCTATTGAACAAGGACTTATATTTATAAGAGAAAAACTTGGAATCAATGTTGCAGTGGTTGTCCCTGGATTATTTTAATTGTGCTTCTGTGGCTGATTATCTGTATTATCTAATTCTTCTACAGTGATTATGTATTGCTAGAGGTTTTTTTTATCTCCCATTTTGGTGCACAAAAGAAACCATAGTTACAGAGATTAAAGGTGTTTACTGGCTGAGCTCTGGTGTAACGTGGGAGCAAGGCAGGCAAACTGAAAAGGCAATAATGAGAATGACTGTCAGGGGATGAGCCATTTAGGGAAGCATGGTCCCTTTGGAAAAAGCAGGGTCCCCGATGTTTACCAAGCTCCAAGTCCCGAATGCCACCAAGGATACTGCAGATCCACAAATGGGTAGAAAGGTAGTTTACCTTCTGCCTTCACCAGCTGCCATTTAAGGGACACAGGCATCAAGTGTCAAGCACAGCATTTGCCTGTATTCTCTCATCTAAGCCCAAGGACAACCCTGGGGGATGGGGCTCATCCCTGTTTTACAAGGGTGTGGCTAGTGGGTGCAGGAGCCCAGATTTGAATGTAGCCTTCTTGATCCCTCCTCCCTCCAGGCCCCTTCACTCCCTTCCTAGCTCCCAGTGAGTCCTGTGTGTGAGCACAGCCTCCTCGAGGGAGGGACGGGCACTGTCTCCCAGCAACAGGCCCAGGGCTGGACAGTGTCCCTTCCAGAGCCTTTTCCCGTGAGCCCTGTGAGCAGCGGAAACAGGCAGTTGGCCCTGTCAATCCTGTTTATTTTGCAACAGGTCTGAGGGGTCTGGGTTTTGACAGTAGAGCCCCTGCATGTTCCCACAGCAACCTGGACGTGTCCCAGCCATGTTGTGAAAGAGCCACAGTCCAGCTGGGGAGCAAGGTCACGATTCCACATTGCATGCCATGGGAGGGAAGCCAGGCATAGGCCTCCTGTAAGGCACTTGGGACTTTGTAATCTGTGTTTGCCGCTGGGCTTTTTCACAGAGCAGCTAGTTTGAAGGGCTCTGTGCCCAGCAGCCCCGCCCCAATACCCTGCCAGCCCCATTTCAGCCAGAAACAATGCAAGAGCCAGAAGCTAATAGAGGGCGATATTGCTCTGCATTTCGTAAGTAGCAATTCAGAACATCCTTGGGCTCACATGCAAGGCTGTGCAGGTTGTACCACCTCCTGGGCTCCTGAGGGCGCTGTTCGCATAGACTGGGATGAAGGTCGTCCTGCAGTAACACTAGCACAATCTATTTGGGATCCAAACAACAACTCATATATCCAGAACTCACTTTTTCAGTGACCTCAACTATACCGAGCACAAACAAGAACTAGATGGGAAGCAGAAAAACCTTCTGAGTAGAAATACAGATTTCTAAAGCCAGCATTGTAAAATCACTCATTGGCAAGCGAATCAGGCCCTTAGTCAGAGCAACTTGCTCTTCTCTGGTACATCTTCTATTTATTATAACAAAGTGCCACAACTGGGTGGCATATGAACAACAGAAATTAATTTCTCACAGTTCTGGAGACTGGAGGTGCCAGCGTGGTTAGTTTCTGGTGTGTGCTCTCTTCTCGGCTGCAATCGGCCAACTTCCCATATCCTCACATGGTGAAGGGCAGGGAGGTCTTTGTGGTCCCTTTTATAAGGGCACTCATCCCATTCACGAGGGCTCCACCCTCATGACCTAATTACTTCCCAAAAGCCCCTCTGCCTAATACCAACACATTGGGGGTTAGGATTTTAACATATAGTTTAGGGGGACAAAAACATTCAGATCATAACATCCCTAAAGTCAGTTTGGTTATATAGTTTTCCAGTCAACAGGGGGAGGGGGGGTTGGAAAGTAGTTGCCCCTCCCAGGGCCTTTTTATTGGGCCTGTGCACCTGTTCTGCTGCCCCTTATCACCTGGGAATATTGGGTAGTATGGACTCACAAGTGTCCTTTTCTTGGGAGAATTGTCTTTGGCAGAAGCAGGGGCTGGTTTAGAAACATCCCCCCATCCCCATCCCAGACAGCCTACAGCCAATGACCAACTGACATAGGGGCACAAAGGGTCAGCTGCCTTCCCTCAAGATGCAACCAACTGGGGTGTAGCTGACACTCCAGAGCTTGCCAACTAATCAGCCTCCAGCTGAGACCACACCCCTGCTTAGCTTCCCTCTGCTCTGCACTGCTTTCTTCACTGCCCTTCATCCAAAAGCACTCCCTCCAAAAATTGGATGTGTCTCAGCCTCTAGGAAACAGAGCTAGAACTGAGAGCTCAGAAGAGAGCAGCTGTTGGTGCACAGCCACCACCCACTGTTTCCAAGCCAGACACTTGGTGTCATCTTTAACTCCCCCCTCTCCCTCACACCAGACAACACATCGATGCTGTGACCCGCAAACCCAGTGCCTAATCTTGAGTCTGTCCACCCAACCTCAGGCCACCATCATTCCCCATGGGTCTTGCTGCTACCTATTGAGCTTCTCTCTTATCTCTTCTCCTCTTGTCACTCCCCTAGTCAAACTGCTCAATGACTTCCGCTCCATTTAGAATACAACCCTCCTTGACAAGACCAGAATTGACGGGGGCTGCTGACCACCATGCCCATCTCTCTGCCATCCTTCACCCCTTGTGAGTATCTCGGTCATATGCAGGAATCTCTGGTACCCTGGGCATGCTGTCTGAAAAGCTCTTTCCTACCTCTGCTTACTCTACTCCCTCCTGTCCTTTCTTCGAGGTGGGGCTTGGTTATCATTTCCCACCACAAGCGCTGCCTAGACCTCTGTGTGTGTCCCCTTATCCCTATGTCCTCTATCGAGACAACTGCTTGTGTTTTGGCCTGCCTCCTCATGTACACGAGGTCAGGAATGTTTTTGTTCATGGTGTACCACAGGCACTCGGCAGTTTTGTCTAATAAATGAATGCAATGACAGTGGGTGGACTGATTTCAAGAACTCAGAAAGCGTAGCCATCTGGGGCCACTCAGTGTGGACAAAGAGCCCTGCCCATTCACCCCATGTTCCCTAAAGCATTCCTGCATCAGAGTCCAGAAGAGTCTATTCTGACACAGAGAAGGAGAAAGCAGCAGGTTCTCTGGGAAACTCCAGCGTTAACAAGACAGGTTCCAAGTCTCTGCTCTGGTCACTCTGGTCTTGAAGAAGCAATAAGCTGTAGCTCAGGCCTGCGGTTCTCTGTCTGAAACACCCCTCCCCAGGCACCTGCCTGGCCTGCTCCCCTACCTCCTTCACATTGGAGGTGACTCAAATGTCTTGTCTGTCTCCTGGTAGACTGCGAGCCCCATGAGGGCAAGGTTTCCGGGCTTTCCCCCATTTCTTTCAGCGCTGTACCGGCAGTTAGCCCAGTGCCTGGTAAACAGCAGGCACCCGGTAACTCTTTGTTGAATGGGTATAGAAGATCAAAGCATGTAGCTGAGAATGGACATGCAGGCAGAGAACGGACACGCGGACAGAGTGATGCAAATTTGGAGATGAGATTCAGGAAGCATAAGGCCCAGAAGCGTTGAAAGCTGGGCTTGGCAGGCGGTATGGTGACGAAAGACAGCTTGGTGAAGACAGATACACAGTCTTGGTTCTAACCCTTTATTTTCTCTATCAGTGAAAATGATCTAAAACCCGAAAAGGAAGATTATGTAACAGTATATTTTAGCTCTGAGATACTCATGAGGGAAGACAAGCTGCTTTCTTCAATTTCTCTCTATCAAATCAAGCCTCATCCTACCCTCCTCCTTCCAGGGTTAGCAGGAGATCCAATCCCCACGATTTTTGTGGAGGTCTCTTTCCCGCAGGGGTGTTCAAGAGTCCTTGGGGGTGGGGGCAGTGCCTCCTTGCCTTGGCCCAGCCATGCATAAGAGGGCATGAGGCCCAGACAGCACTCTCACCCTCTCTTCCAGACCTGGCCACAGACCCATGTTCAAGAAAAGGAGGAAATAGGCAGTTGGCATTGAAGGCTTTCCATCAATTCAGATAAGCAGGTCCAAGCAAGGGCCTCCCAGGGAGCCAGGGGAGGCATATTGGGGACATAAAGACAGTCCGAAATCTTTGAGAAATCATAGAGAATGATGAGAGGCAAAGGGACTATAAATATGCAAAGTTGGGTAACATAACAAGGTAGATACCAAAAATTACACAACAATGAATGTGATCTTGAGTCCCAACAAACGTCCAGGTTAAATTACCAAACCGATGGCGTGTTATTAAGCTGATGTTTCCTGTGCACTAAAGAGAAGAATGATTTGGGGGAGTTAACTTCTGTCCAGTTAACCTCACATCTCATTAACTTCCTTGATAAACTGAAATGCATGATAAGAGAGAACCTTCATTTTGGCAAGGTGATTTAGGAGTCTCCTTGGTACTTATCTCTGTAGGCAAGTTAGGGGAATGTTGGCCAGATGAGTCATCCGTACTGCGTACATGGTACACTCCCTGTGCTAGACACTGAAACCACAAAAATGAATAAAACATGGTCCTTGCTTTGGAGAAACTCAGACCGGTGAGTGAGACAGTTATGCAAAGAAATCACTATGATACACTTTGATAAACGCTGTATCTGAGTCATTTACCCGGTGCTGTGAGACAGTACAAGCGTGGCTCTAACCGGCTGAAGAGCACTAATTATTCAATGTCAAGTTGGAGAGAGGCCTCTACTGCTGCCCCACAAAGGTCTGTATCAATTCTATGTTGTCCAGGCTCTTTTCTTAAAACTTACATGAAGACATCGAAGTTATGTTGGTCAGATTGCCAATGACATCAATTTGGAGGACAGCTACTGCATTGGTTGTGGATCAGGGACAGAAAAACCTCGAAAACCTAGAAAAGTTATGTGAAAATGAAAAGATAAAATTGAATAATAAAAAATGTAAAGGCTCCACTTGTATTCTGACCTGACTTTAAGAGAAGTTCGTCAAAAGTTTCCAGAGGGTTTAGTAAAGGCCTTAGTAAAGGACTGCTACAGGCTGAATGAGCAGTTAGGAGGCCACAATAATAGCAGTGCGATATGTAGAACAAAGGTGTTAGTTCCATTCTATTCTGTACGGATTATACTGCTTCTGGAATATTGTGCTTTATTAACTTAAGGTGCTCAAGCAGGGTGGCAAAGAGTCCTTGAAAACTAAGAGGTAGCTGGAGATCCAAGGATCTGGGGCTGCTCCATTCTGACAGCATAGTAGGAGTCCAAAAGGAGACTCTTCCTCTCCATTCCTCCCCCAGAACCAAGGGGTTCATTCTGGTCACAGCCCTCAACATATGAAGTAGTGGGATCTAGAAGTCACTTTCTAGCTCTGTACTAAGGGCCCTGTTCTACTCTGACACTGTAAGCCAGCAGCTCCTTTTCTTCCTCCTACAAGGAGGGATGACGGGCTTCCTTTCACTCAAGTCTCTTGGGTACCTGGAAGTTTCCCTGTACCAGTTTCCTTAGCTTCAGCTGGTGCCTGATGCTGGTTCCCTGCTCCCTCTCTTCCAGTTCTCCATTTCTGACGATCAGGCTCTGATGCTTTGCCCTCCACCAGTCACTGCAGACGAAGCCTCTCTGTTAAGCTGGTCTTGAGTTGGCACTGTCCTGCTTTTGCACACCTGTCCTTTCCACCCTGCCCCAATCGCTGCTTCCTTGGATCCTGATGGCTGCTGCCCCTGGATGTGCCAACCTCCAAACTGATTTCTAAATGTTAGCTTTCCTTCTGCCTCATGCCTGCTCCAACCAGTTCCCCTGACACATGCAGGCATGCAATCATGGGTACACAGCAACTCACCAATTCCCCTGCCTGGCTGTTCTCCCAAGGCCTCACATCCAGAGGGCTTTGATCTTTTGTGCCAGGAGTAAACTGGCAGACAAGTAAATATTTCTCTGTGGCAGATTTCAGCTCAATAAGAGAAACAATGCTGCTAAGACTGGCTCAGGAGTGTTGTGGATTGGATTTCTATGCTTGTGGGGACTTAGACCAGGCCAGGGTCCCCAAATCTGGCTGTACACTAGCTTGTTTAACTGCAGATTCCAGGGCCCACTCCAAACGTACCATGTTAGGATTCAGAGTGGGAGGTAGGAATCTATATTCTCAGCAAGTTGACCGAATTATTTGCTACAGCTGGTCTTGAGGCTGGCATCTGGATTAGATGATTGCCTCCAAAGTGAAGGTCACATTTATGCTTTTTCATAATGATGAATCTGAGAGGTCAGGAAATTTTTCAAAATGTGAAAGAGCTTAAAAAGTTAAGTTTCAGAGCTCCTCATTCCTTAACACTGTCTCGAAATCAGAATGACCGTTCTTCATGTTAGGGGTACTCTTGCTGCTGGGGATCACTTCCTGTCTGTGCAGCAACTGGAAGGTCAAGCATACGAATGCCAGGCCTTTCCAGAGGTTGCACTTCTGGAGTGCTTACGTGGGGAGGGCCCCTAGGGAACTGGCCTGGCCTTGCCTCGTGAGCCCCCCCTTGGCCATGGTCTGCCTCTGTAGACTCTGGAACAGCCCCGAACATCTGCTCTCCTCTCGAACTGGTGAGGCCTAGAGGTGAATCCACGGTGTGGGGCTGGGAGCCAGCACATGACCAACAACTGTTCCAGCTGAAGGTGCAGGAGATCAGACCCCCACCTCCACTGGCAGATCAACCACCCTCCTCCACCTCACAGCCTGGCTGTGGCTTTCCTTCTCCCTAAAGAAAAGGAGTTTTGAGCTCCTATCATTTGGTAGCTGAGACCAGCATCACTCTATAGTCATATATATTTGTGTGTGTGTGTATATACACATAAATCATATATATGTACCTGTCTGCCTCTCTGCCTATAATACGTGCCACTTATCTGACCAATACCTAACCTTTCTGTCAAGGGCGTACACTCTCTCTTTTTCAATATATCACCTTGCCACAAATGAAATTTTTCCCATATCCACAAAGAGGCTAATAATAACATTATCCATAGTCACAAGAGAATGATTTTACTTCTTAGTGTTACAGTTCATCCCACCATACACTGAGATTGGATAAACATATGCAAATAAATGAGAATACATTTCATTAGCACTGGATTAACAGGAACAACTTTTTTTAATCCTCATTCGAGGATATGTTTATTGATTTTACAGAGAAAGGAAAAGAGATACAGAGAGGGAGAGAGAGAGAAACATGGATCGGTTGCCGCCGTATGTGCCCTGACTGGAAACTGGGAATCAAACTTGCAACTTATTGGTGTTGGGACAAAGCTCCAACCAACGGAGCCACCCGGCCAGGGCAAAAGGAACAACTTTGTTACTGAATGAGCCCAGAACAGTTGTAGAAATAGGTACAATGACATCCATGTTGGGTACAGAGAGAGGACAGGCAGAGGAGGAAGAATGCAAAGGCTTAGATGTCCCAGCAGGTCTCCCCGGGAATGAATGTGTGTTCAAAAGCCAGCAATCCCACAACAGCTGCTCAGGGCCATTAATGCCCATGAAATCCACCTACCATAAATCCTGGGCCTTGGTGGGATTTATTCATGAATTAAGAGGCAAAACAGGGATTTATAATATCAAAGTAACACACCAAGAGAGTCAGAGACTTTTTGGTGCTTTTGAAAAGGCAAAAGCATGTGCAGGGTCCTGCTCATCCCACCACCTGCAGGACAGGGAAGGTGTGGTGCCCTCCCTCTGTGCCCTCCCACTTTAACGTCTGTCTCAGCACTGGAGAGGTATGCCACATGGGACCGGGTCAGTGTCACATTCTGTCATAGCTTTACTGATCCACAAGGCGTCAGAAGAGCAGACAAGCTGTTCCCGCTGGTCTTTGAGGCTCCTTGGCTGCCTTTAGCACTTACCCTTTTAGGCAGGTGAGAGCCCAGTCCCACAGGAGCTGTGTATCACTCTTGCCTTTGGGGAAATCACATTTATGTTTGTCACTAGTTTTATCAGCCTGATCTGTGAGTCATACTGAATATCAGACAGATCCCAGGCAGCAATGGGAGTGTGACTCATCACTCCCTTGCGGCAAAGCAAGTATGTTGTTTTGAGGAGGGACAGGGGTGATGGTGTGTGGAGGGGGCCTGCCATACAGGTAACTGCTGCAGATCCTCAGAACAGTCCCCTTGCCCTAAAATATCTTTGTCAACAGGAGATGGTGGTGCCCGAGTTTCCACCATTACAGTTAATGGCTTCACAAAGCCACTGCTCAAATGGAAAGAGTAAGGAATTCATGCAGTAATTCCATGAGTACTTGTCTAGTTCCAGTTAGTCTATAAAAGTAGCTAAGCAGATCTAGCGGAGACCAAGAGCAGGTATGCTTTGGTATAAAGGAGTCATGGCCATGGGTGTGGCTTGGACGAAGCTCGCACCTGCGTCTATGCAGACCCAAGGAGATCGGGGCCAAGGGCAACTAGTAGGGGGTGGGGCAGAGCGGGGTTGGGCGTGTGGGTGCAGAAGGAGCAGAATGGGTGACAACAGGCTGGGGGGCTCGAGAATAAGTAATTTTCACAACAAAGGTGATGGACTTCACTAGCAACTTCTATCTGTTAAAATGAGGTAGAGGAAAATGCAAGCAGAATTGATTTAGAAAGTAGAGCAAAATCACCTTGATAAACAACTAGAAATCTTCTGTTGATTGTTATGCTCAGGATCTGAACAAAAGAGTACCGCAAATTCAATCTCTGCCTCCTTCAAAGCTTGCCAATCAAAGAGAGACATATAAGTAGGGCACAGAGAGCAGGAAAAAGCATCTAAAAGTGAATGGGCAGAGATATTTATAGCATGTGTAACTCTGGAATTCACAGCTGCAGCAGGCAGCACAGCTGGGAATGAGCTGGGGGCGGCCCGGTCAGGCAATCCATCCTTCATTCAGTCCCTCAGCACTCAGCGTGCTGGCCAGGTGCCGAGCCCAGCACTAGGAATCTTGAGGTGTATAATGAAGAAAAAAATCCAGTTCTTACTGTCAGGGAGACTACCAGTTAAAGCACACACATAACCCAGCGGTAACAGCACAGATGTGAAGTCAGACAAGCTGCCACCAAAATGTAATTTCATGGTGCCACTCTGAACAACTTTTTCCTCTTTTGTAACAACGGGCAATAGCATCCACCTCCCAGGATTGTATAAACACTGAAGGAGTCAATAAAAAGTCCTAATGCAATGACTAGCCTAATAAATGTTAGTTTCCCTCCTTTCTTCCACAAATTACTCTAATGCAAGGCAGAAAGTTATGTGTCACAAGAGAGGTAAAGAAAAGTGTTGAAAGTCCAGAGAATGGAGGTGCAATTATTTACAGCTGAGGGAGCTCAGGAAAGACTTAATGGAAGAGGTGGCATTGAATTTGGCTTTGAAGATTTAGAAATGTAGAAACAGGGGAAGAGGAGTTGCAGAGGAGGAAAGTCCAGGGGGAGGGGAATCGCTGGAGCAGCAGGTAATGTTGGGAGAGAACCAGGGGCCATGTCATGGATGGCCTTGCTGCTAGGCTAAGGTTGATCTTCAGGTACAATCAAAGGTATTTGAAGGGGAAAGGTGAGATTAGTTAAGCTTTCCTTTATACATATAAACCTTACAGCTGGGTTTTTATCAATTGGAGAGGAGTTCTTATCAATTCTAGAAACTAAAAGTTATGACAAAAGGCAATGATGGTCTAAACTATGAAGGAGAAATGAATAAAAGGTAGCTGAGGGATTCACTAAATAGAATGTTTGGGTGAAGAGCAAGAAGGCACCCATATCTGTATGTGTACCTCAGTAACTGCAAGGACGGTTGGCCCTTTAACAGAAACAAGAGAAACACAGAAGGCGGAGAAGTGAATGTCAAGCTGGTGAAGTCTCTTCTGGACTCCTCAGACTTCTGAGGAGAAAGGAAGTTCAGGCAACTGAGATACTGAGCTAGAGCTCAGAAGAGAGGTCCCATGCAGAAAGATTTGTTTGTGAGTCGCCAATGTCAAGAGTAGAGATGATGATGAAGACAAAAGGAGAGGGCTGGGGTCAGAGCTCTGGGGCATGGACATCTTGAAGGTGGGGGAGGAAGAAATGGGAGGAGGAAGGAGCACCAGAGGGACAGAGGACGGGACAGTGCAGCTTTATGGAAGCCAAAGAAAGGACAGCTCCTGGCAGGGGGGGAGGTCACTAGTGACCAATGGTGCAGGAAGGCTAAAGAAAACAAAGGGAAGAGTGGAGGTTTGGCCCTGCTCTCTTTGGCTCAGTGGTTGGAGCGCCCACGCACAAACCCGTGTGAGAGGCAACCAACCGATGAATCTCTCTCACACAGATGCTTCCCTCCCTCACACAGATGCTTCCCTCCCTCCCTCTCTCCTTCTCTCTCTCCCTCCTCCCTCCTTTCCACACTCTCTGAAGATCAGTGGAAAGGGTGTCCTTGGTGAGGATTAAAAAATAAAAGAGTGGAGGTTGCAATTCAAAGCTCATCGACGGCATCTCTTTCATACCCTTATTCATTTTTGTTGATGGATTAAAAAAAAATTTTTTTTTTTGCACTTTTGGATTTCACATGGACAGCTTTTGTAACAACAACAAAATCACTAATGATCTTGAAGAGGTAAAACTCAGATTTCCAAGGTTGAAGAAAAAGTCTGAAGCTAGAAAGCATAGTGATGATTGTAGACTGATTGCTCTTTGAGACGTTTCCCAGCCAGAGAAGGAGAAAGATGGAGCTCGAGCAAGTGCAGAGCCAGGGGAAGGTTGCCGTGATGCCCTACGGCCCTCCCATGCTCAGGAGAGCTAGCTACGAAATTTCCAGGAATTCTGTGAGCTGCTTCTTAAATTGGCTTGAAATACTCCCGTAATACTGCAGAAACTGGCAAATGCTACAAATCAGCCACTTCCTCTCACCCCCAGCCAGTTGTACACACTTCACTGTTAAGACGGAGAAGACAAGCATGCTTGTAGGCTGTGCGGGTAAATACAATGAAGAGGGAGAGATTGAAACGTGGGCTAAGGTGGAGGGATGGGACACTGGGCGAAGGGAGGGGAAGCAGTGCCAAGGTTTAGCGAGGACCAAGGCATCGCCACGCCAGGCGGGGATACTGAGGTCATGAAGGATGTGGGATCACAAGGACAAGATATTGGAAAGGTCATTGCGTGGACGCAAATGAGAAAGAACCTTCCAACCTACCCAACTTATCTGAGCTAATAAGCTTCAACTCCATGTCTCAGTAACCAAAAGAAATTAGTTCAAACTAAAAAAAAAAAATGTGTGTGTGAGGGGAGAAATAATTTTAAATGAAGCTGGAAAGCCAAGCCTTCATTGTGTTACAGCACTTCTTTGGGTTTTGTGCTTAATGCCTTAGAAATTCCGTCATTGCCAATGTTGAGACTTGTGGTGGAGATCCTGTTTTATAAAACCACTCAATCAGAGAGAAAGAGGGTGGGCAGGAAGAGATTAACCAAAGAATTTATATGCTTAACTCATGGGTACAGACAATGGTGTGGTGAGGGCTTGGGGTGGGGGGTGGGTGTGGAGTGGGGGGAGTCAATGGGGGAAAAAAGCAGGACATCTGTAATATTTTCAACAATAAAGATAACTTTTTAAAAGTCCCATTATCCAGGAGAGGAGCTCAATCACCCAAAACAAGAAGAACTGGACAAGAAGGCACATATGAGTTTGAGTGAACATCACCCTCAAATACAACACTCTGCCTTTTCTTACCCAGGAGAAAATGAACAGCCCAGGTTGACGCGACCGCAGCCATCAGAAGGCGAGGCTAAGTTTTGGAATGTGGTCCTGTGGAGACTGGAACCCTAAAACACATTTGAAGTTTCTTCTCTCAAATAAGATGTGTGAGATCTGCTCTTTTCTGATACTCTTGTGAGATGTTTCTTGACCTTTCAGAATTTTTATTTAATTTTAAAGGGTGTTACAATAAAGTACATTTTATCCTAAATATATTTAACCTTCGTTATAGGTTTTATTAAAGTGTTCTGCGTAGGTTCACACACATGCACACACAAGAAAAGAAAGTACAGGAAGGGTGGGAGAGAAAGAAAAAAAAGACAGAAAAGCAGAGAGGGGGCCAATAAGAATGTCTTACCAGCTTGGGGCTCGGGCACCAGGTGTGAGTTAAGAACACCCTGTAATGGCCCACTCACATCTCCCAGGATCTCTTCACACACTGTGGAAAACTAAGGAATTTCACAACATTTCAGGGCTGATTGGAGGGGAGAGCTACCAGCTGTTTCCTCACTTAAGATGCCAGTCCCACAGTCTCCCTTGCAATGTCAGAAATGTCAGGCCCACTCTCAGGCAAATATCTCAGGAAAGACGTTCTCAGGGCAGCTGAGGACACTGGTGCCATTCCCTTGGCATCAATAGTGTCTTTGACTAGTGCCCTCGGCCCCCTGCTGCTGAGATCTCCAGCGGGAAATACTTTGCAACTCTATATGATACATCATCTGGCCCATAAATAAAAGCCTGCTTTGCTTTCCTTTGAGGATAAACAGTGTCCTAGTGGATGGAGAAGGGATGTCAGTTCTCAAAGTCAGGCGGAGTCCAAGATCTTGGACTCAAAGGTCAGGGAAGGGTCAGCTTCTTTGACTGAAAGTTAAAATTAAGGAGGCTTTCACTATCATAGCTCAATGGAAATTACTTGGAAAGTGACATGCTATGAAAAGAAGCAAAAATGGCAATGCAAAGAGAAGACTAATAGTCATAACAGAATCTAAAAAATGTGAGGGGGGTGTAATGAGAATTTCTCAGTATGTCCCTTGGACTGTCCCAGGCAGGCGGGGAACATGGTGTCTGCTCTGCTTCGCTGTCTTAATGTGAACTGATCTCTGGTATCCTGGTTTATAAAATGGCGTAAATCTGTGTTCACCAGGGTTTGAATAGATCTATGTTGTAAGAAAATTTTTGAATCTTAAAACAAACAAAAAAAAGCAATAAAAGTGATGGTTAGTATGTACTGAGACTTTACCATGTGCCAGGCCCTGTGCAAAGAGCTCTGTATTCAGGGTCTGGTTTAAATTTCAGCACAGCCGTGTTACTTCCATTTCCACCATCATCACCTGACTTTATAGATAACAAAATTGAAGCTTTAGGAGGTTAAGTAGCTTGCCTCAGGTACTTAAGTAACAAAGCTGGGATTTGAGTCTGGCTCCAAAATCCCTGCAATCAATCACTTACTGAGACCCTGAGGCTCAAAAAAGCTGAGTGTAAAGACACAAAATAGAGAGATCTTTGCAGAGCAGAAATCAAAGCCCCCTTCTGTAAATGAGATTCTGTGTAAAAATCACTTATTTTTCTGAGTCTTGGGTTTTGTACCTGTATAATAAACTAGTAATATCTACCTAGGAGGATTAGAGAAAACAACACACATGGAGAGCCTGTTCGTGTGATGTGGGCATTCATTAGCCCATTGGGACCGAGACCCCAAGTCTCTCTCTCCACTTCTCACTCTCTTGCTCATTTGTTCATTCAGTCAGTCAGTCATTCATCAACAAGTTTTTGAGGACTTATAATGTCCCACTGTTCTAGGAGCTAGGGATATAACATGAAAAGACAGTCCTCCCCCTCACAGAGTTCACTGTCGAGTTAAGTGACCGGCACGTAATGGGGTTCTGGACAAAACAATTCTCCAACACCAGCAGGGAGTCCAAAAATTCACCTCAATTCTGACACTATCTACCTGGAGATAGATTCCACAGGTAAAGGGCTCCATCCCACAACCCACCCACCCCCATTTCAGACACCAATCACAAGCCTTATTACCTGTGCTCCTGACCAACGGGCTATAAATCAGAGGTTCCCACAACCCACTCCTTTGGTTTGATGAATTTGCTATAACAATTAATTAATTTTACCTTTATGGTTCTGAATTTAAGCAACAGAGAACAAGAAACCAAACATTATAACAAAAGATACTCCCATAGTTGTTATCGCCCAGGAAATTCCAAGGGTCTTGGGAACTGAGAACCAGGAATTATGTACAAAGAGCATGTACGTATCAGAAATATATTTCAGTCATCTGAACAACCAAATATGTACTTCTTATAAATCACAGTATCACAGCAAGCAATTCTGCTGTGATAAGATCATTGCTTTATTTAAAGTATAAGAGAGTGTAGGGAGGTAGCAGAAGGAGCCCTTAAGTCAGCCTGGGAGAGCCAGAAAGAGCTTAACACAGAAGAAAAGTTTGGCTTTGTCCTGAGGCTTGAAAAATGAGGAGGAGTTAGCCAGACAGAAGTGGGAAGATTCCTTCCAAGAGAGAAGCACATGTGCAGGGAGCCCTGAAAGAGCCAGACAAGTCTGAGGAGGTCCAATCGTCGAGACTGCTGAAGGGCACCCCCAGTGCAGTGGTGGGACGAGCGGGAGCAGGAGTGTGGGGACCAGAGTGTGGTGACAAAATTGCATTTGACTCTCTCCTGTGGGTCCTTCCAGCTCTGAAGTTCTGTATTCCATGAGTAACAGATGAGCTCAACCCTTCATTTCAATTTAGTTAAACAAATACCTATTGAGGGACCTTTAGGCATAATCTTTACCCTTTATAGAGTCTACAGGTAAGTCCTTGTCCTCCAAGTAACCCTAAGTAATGCTCTTTCCAGCAAGTTGTCAATGTCCTAGAAGCTCTGCACTGTCCTGAGCAGAAATGTTTTCCTGGGCCTGATCCCTGCAGAGTCTCCTGTTCTTCCTGCTCCAGGGCATGAACAAAACTTCTCATCTCACTCGGTTTGGATCTAAGACCCCTGAAGGTCTCCACATTTGGTTGCCCAGGACTTTGAGCATGCCTTTGAACAGGCCTCGCCCATGCCTCTCATCCTGCCATCCTCAGTCACCAGCCATGAAGTGGACCCCGTGGTGTCCTCGCATGCCCTGACCATGCCATACTTTCTTTTCCTTGGTTTCCCGGCAGCCGTTCCCCTCCCTCCTAACCCGTGCCCTGCTATCACCCGGACCAGTTGTACTGTTATCTTCAAGCTCTTCCATCTCCTAGCCTTACAGATAACCTGTCCAAGCTCCCAAATACCCCCACCCTCTCTGAAGCAGAGACCCCATTTATTCAACATCTCAGAGCCCTCGGGTGGCAGCAGCCCCCTCGCTCCCTATTGCTGCTTCCAGACCATTACACTGCTACTCTTGTGTACAGACTTCTCCTTTGAAGTCCAGGCCATACTCGTCATAGATACAGCTGACATCTTCTGACCTTCTTATCCTTCCTTGCCCTGTCCATTGAGGACTTAGTCACCTTGGCCATAATATTTCTCTGTACCTGCATCACCATGCAACACTGTAGGCTGGTACCAATGACCTCTCCTCTCCTTCACTTCAGGCCCCCACTCCCATGACCATAGTTTGGACTTTGGCATCGCCCAGCACTGTCTTCCCTCTGAAATTTTATACTCGAATACCCTACTCTTGACCAGGATCTATTATCATCCTGCTCTATCAGTTTATCTGTTCGCCTTCTCACCAAGACCCCCCTAAACCTCTAATCTCTCTGTATTACTCCCATCAATTCTACCACCATGGCTCCACTTTTCCCCCATCCAGCCTAGTTCCAGGAGTTCATCGCTTTCTCTACTCTGTTAGTAAATCTCTAAGTGTCCCCACCACATTGCCTTTCTGCCGGATTCTCCTTGTTACATCCAAATCTTGGTTGAATCCAACAATCTCTTTTCCTGCTTGCCACACACAGTCAGTTCAATGCTAACGCAGAAATATCAGAACCATTATAGAAAGATGACACTACCCAAGTATGGAGTCCAACCTCAGTACCTTTGTCAATTCACAGATTCCCTCTCTGATACCTTGCAACAGCCATTCCAACTTTCATTTTTTTTCTCAAACACATGGAGAGATGAGTCTATAGTCATGAATTCCCTCAACTTCTTGCCTGCAAACATTCAAAATTATCTCTATCTATACTTGCCCTCTGCTTTCTCCCTGCATTCCCAGAAGAAAAGTTATTTTTATTATTTCTTCCCTTTCTTTCTCCTCCCTGACTAGGACCTTTCTTCACTGGGCCAGTCTTTTATATTCTCAACTTCTACTCCACTGGCTTTTCTTCAACAGCCTATGAAATTTGTCGAGTCTCTTCAATATTTTAAAAAACCTTTCTCTCTACCTACTTGCTAACTTTCTCTCCCATTTCACTGCCAAACTGCCTACTCACTGTCTCCATTTCCTTTCATCTCATTCATTGTTTGGCCTTCTGCCGTCAGGCTCCACCACCACAACTTTAAAGCAACCACTTTGGCATCTAACAACAAGCTCATTCGGCAATTCCAATAGACTCTTTCTTGCCTTCATTACGTTTGGCGCATATATGCATGTAATGGTGTTGACCTTGTCTCTCTGAAAGCTGCATGTTCCTTTGCTTCCGTATTCTGTATTCTCCTGGTTCAGCTCCGCCTCATCGGCCATTATTCCTCAGATGCTGGTAAGGCTTCCTGTTCTCTGCTCAGCCCTTTCATAACTACATGTCTTCCTTGCCGTCCTGTTTGATCATCTCACCCATTCCTTGACTTTAGCTGCCATCTCTGTGTGGATGACTTTGAGCCACACATCTCGTCTAGGACTCTCTTCTGAATTTTACTCTTAGGTATTCAATTGCCTTTTAGACACTCCACTAGAATGGACTATATAAAATTCAACATGCCCAAAACTGAACTCATCTTTTTGTCCCAAACATGCTCTTCTTTGCATTCGTGGTCTTGATAAATGTCACTGTGGGCTACCCAGTCACCAATGCCAGGATCCAAAGAGTTGCTTTTGATTCTTCATCATTCTCCCATGTAGCGCCTTTCCTCTGTTCAGTTACACTCTCTTAACACCTGTCATAAATCTGCCCTTTGCATCACTTACTCCTTGGAACAAAACTCATGTCTTATCTTATTGGAATGAACTGAAGTCTTTTTTTTTTTTTCTTTTTCTTTTTTCTTTGGCGTAGCCACTGTGGCAAACAGTATGGAGGTTCCTCAAAAAATTAAATATGGAATGGCCATTGGACCCAGTGATCCTATTTCTAGGAATATATCCTAAGAAACCCAAAACACCAATCAAAGAATTTATATAGCCCATGTTCATAGCAGCACAATTTACAACAGCTAAGATCTGGAAGCAGCCCAAGTACCCATCAGTAGATGAGTGGATAAAAGAGCTGTGGGACATTTCCACCAGGACTTTAAGTCTTTTAATCAGTTTCTCAGCCTTCAATCCAGCTACTACCACCCTCCAATCTGTCTTCCTCCCTGTTTTCAGAGTAATATTTACAAAACACAAGACCAAATATGTTTATTACAACTTACAACTATTCAGTAGTCTCTCTTTGCTTATAGGATAATGCCTGAGTGCCTTAGCGTATGGTATGAGACCCTTCAAGCTCAGCTGCCATCCATTTTTCCTCTCCAGACAGGCTCTTCCTGAAACCCTAGTTTCAGCCAACCACTTGCATTCCCTGGAACATGTCTAGCTATTTCCAGCTTGGGAGGTTTTGTTCTTCTGTTCTTGCTGCCTAGAATTGCTCATCTCTCCTTTATTACTTGGCAAATAGCTGTCTATCTTTTAAGACTTGGCTCAAATACCATCTAGCCTGCTTTCTCTCCTTAGCTAGAATCAGCATCTATCTTGCATACAGATCTCTATCATCATAGCACTTTCAATTCTTTGTTGCACTTTATTTTTTAATTGCAAGCACTTGCAGACAGGGGCCATATACATTGCCAGTACAGTGCCTAGCAGGCAGAAGACTTCAATGATTTTTTTTTTTTTTTGGTCCGTTTTCTTAATATTTCAATGAAACTATTTTTAATTGAACAATCCAGTAAGCTTTGACAAATATATACAGCTGTGTACCATCACCACAATCATGATATAGAGTATTTCCATCTCTCTAAAACCTCCCTTGGGTCCCTCTGTAATCAGTCCCCTCCTCCCACTCCTGGACCCTTGGCAACTTCTGACCTGCTTTCTATACTATAGTTTTACTTTTTGTAGAATTTCGTATAAGTGAAATCACATAATCTTTGTATCTGGCTTCTTTCACTTAGTATTATAATATTTTTAGCAATTCATTCCTTTTCTTCTTGTGTAGTATTCCACTGTATGGCTATACCACAATCTGTTTATCCATTCAGAGCTTGATGAGCATTTAAGGCAGTTCCAGTTTGGGGCTGTTATGAAAAAAGCTGATAGGAGCTTTTGAGTGCAAATTGTTGTCAACATATGGCAGGAGTGGAATTCCTGGATCCTATGGTAAGTGTATGTTTAACTTATAAGAAACTGCCATACTGCTTTCCCAAGTGACCATAACATTATTCATTCTGACCATCAAATGCATAGGAGTTCCAGTCATTCTATATCCTTGCCACAGTCTTTTAAATCTTAGCTATCCTAGTGGGTGTGCAGTGGTGCCTCATTGACAAATGTTAGCATCTTTTCATATATTCATTCATCATATACATATCTTCATTGCTAAAGGTATTTTAAATATTTTGTCCAATTTTTTTTAAAAGTTGTTTTCTTTTAATTTAGTTGTATTCATTTTTTATATAGTGTGGATATAAGTCTTTTGTCATATATATGTTTTAGAAATACTTCCTCCCAGCCTATCGCTTGCTTTTTAATTTTTTAGCACTATCTTTGGAAGAACAGAAGTTTTAAATTTTAATGAAATATAATTTATCAATTTTTTGCTTTTTGTGATTATCCAGTATTAACCATTGACTAGCCTAAAGTCACTAAGATTTTCTTCTTGAATTTTATTTATTTATTTATTTATTTATTTATTTATTTATTTGGGAGAATGGAAGGGAGGGGGAGAGACAGAGAGAAAAACATCAATGTGAAAGGGACACATCAACTGAGGATTGAACCTGCAACTTAGGTATGTGCCCTTGACTGGAATTGAACCTATGACCCTTCAGTCCTTGGGTCAATGCACTAACCACTGAGCAAAACCAGCCAGGGCTTTTTTTTGTAGTTTTTTATAGTTTCAACTCTTTTATTTACATCTATGTTCCATTTCAAGTTAATTTTTAAAAAAATATATCTTTATTGATTTCAGAGAGAGGAAGGGAGAAGGCGAGAGAGACAAAAACATCAATGATGAGAGTCATTGGTCCACTGCCTCTTGCATGCCCCCCAATGGTGAGTCAGCCTGCAACCCGGGCATGTGCCCTGACGGGTAATCAAACCTCGATCTCCTGGATCATAGTTCGATGCTCAACTGCTGAGCCACGCCAGCAGGGCTCAAGTTAATTTTTGTAAATAGCATGAGGTAAAGGTCTATGTCTATGTCTATGTCTATGTCTATGTCTATGTCTATGTCTATGTCTATGTCTATCTATATCTATATCTATACCTATATCTATATCTAATCTATATATCTATATCAACTATGGCTATCAGTTGTTCCAGCATCATTTGTTGAAACTATCCTTTCTCCATTAAACTGCCTTGACAATTTGTTAAAAATCAAATGGCCATACATATGGGAATCTATTTTAGAATTCACTATTTCATTGCATTACTTACCTATATTTATGTTAATACTACACTATCTTGATGACTGTTGCTTCATAACCATGGGATATGAGTCCTCCAAGTTTGTATGTCTTTTTCAGAACTGTTTTAACAACTCAAGGTCCTTTTCATTCCCATGCAAACTTGAGAATCAGCTTGATTCATACAAAAAAGCTGGAAGGGATTTCAATTGGTATTGGTATTGCATTGAATCCATATGCTAATTTGGGGACGAGTTGACATAATTTCTGTTAAAACTGTGAACTCCCTACATTCAAAATGCTTAAACCAATTCAATTTGTATAGCACTTTACAGTTTACAAAGCCAGTTGACATACGTTATCCCATTTGATCCACCTAGCAACCCTGTAAGGTCAGAGGGACATGTCGGAGCCTCACTTTGCAAATGAGAAAAGTGAATCTCAGGAGACTTGACTCAGGTCAACCAGTGGGTATGTGGTGGCGCCAGCTGGCCTGGCTTTTTCATTTCACTTGTACAGCATATCTGATGCTTGGTTCTGTGCATATTGATCTGGGGCATCAAAAATGCTGGCAAGTAGGCCTAAGCAGAGAAGACCTGGCAACACAGCAAATTCAACTCTACACTTTTGCTCTGTTTACTTGGGTAGTCACCCCTGCTTTCAGACCAACTCTGGGGAGCTGGCTCTGACCTTCTCGTGTATCACAATCACCAAGAGAGCATTAAAAATGCAGGTTCCTAAGCCTCCCTCAAGATTTTCATTAAATTGTCTGGGGGTGGGGCCAGAGTATCCATATTTCATAAAGGTTTCTGCATGATTCAGCCAGGTTTCAAAACTGATTCCAGGATTTCTGGGGAAAGGAATAGCAGAGGAGTCAGAGCAGAGATTTCTGGGAGCTGGACAAGAAGTGAAAGGCCCGTGGGCCAGGGGTCCCTCTGGTGGGAAGGGAAGATGAGAGAGCTGGGTAGAAGGTCTCCCCAAATTCCTTAGCAGAATACAGAAGAGAAACTAAAACTAGGACAACTCCCCTCTGGGGAATCATTCCCATTTTTTAGAAATATCTTTATCTTCATTGAATAAGAAGGAATTTGACTCTCATAGATTCAGATAAATTTGTAACAGGAAAGGGTTGGAGATGACTTTGTCCAGTTTTCTTACTTCACAGAAAAGAAGTCCTGGGATGCTAAGGACTGTGCACCGTCCACCCGCTTCGGGCAGAACAGGGACTGGAATTCAGCGCTCAGGCTCTGAGGGGGTCTTCCCACTTCTCGGTATAGCCTCGGCCATTCACCATCTGTCTGCTTTTTTAGGGGGAAGTAAAGCCAACTAGTCACAGGGCCTGACTTCCACTTTATGGGCCATTCGTGCCAGGGACTCCTGAGCCCTGGGCTGAGAATCTCCAGGGAGTTTAAAATAATTCCTGAGTGCAGCCTGGAATCCAAATCTTTGGGGTAGGGACAAGGAATTGGGTTCAACCATTCATTTCTCTCCCTGGGAGTCCTCAGCAATTCCCAGGTTTGGTGATTCCCTGATGTAGTTTCCTTATTGACATGTCTGTGGCCCATGCATGCATAATTCGGAATAAACAACACTAGATTTATTGAGTTAGGCAACCAGAGTTTTTTCTCATTTCCATGAGATAAAATACAGACTGAGCATCACAATCATTTTAAGGCCACAGGGAAGCTGATACCAGGAGCAGAGCGGGAGCAGCCACAGAGGGCAGGGCTGCTCGCCAGGCGGGCAGGCAGTCACTTACGAGGGGCCGAGGGGCCGAGGGGCCGAGGGGCCGAGGGGCCGGGAAGCCTCAGTGAGTCAGCGCTTGAGAGACGCCAGAGCAGGGCCTGGCAAAGGGCCTGTGCTCTGCCATATTGGCAATTATTAGTATTTGGGAGTGCCGGGGCTCCTGGTCTCTTTGTGTCCCCACCAGGTCTAGCTCTCTGAACCCCTAGCGGGAGCATCGCTGCTTTCCACTCCCATTTGGGGGCCACACTGAACATTCCCCCTTCCTCCCTGATTTGCTCCCACAGGTCAGCAGTCCTTAACCCTCTGCACATTTTAAAGCAAACTAAGGCCTGCACCCACCATCACCCAATGAGGCCGGACTGGGGAGGGAAGGAATGCCCTGCAGTGGGTTTTAAAACATGCCTCTTGGGCGATTATAACATGCAGCTGAGGTGAGAATCACTGCTTTAGAACTATAATTTTGGGGAGTTTGGGGGGTAAAGGGAGCCCAAGTGCCCATGGGCCTCTGCCTCTTAGCTCCTGCTTCTAGGCCCAGAAGTGAAAGTCTTCTCGTACCTTCCTGTACACACACACACACACACACACACACACACACACACACACACACACACACAACGTTCGGGTCATGGGAACCCAGAGGTTTAGATAATATCAAACTTAAACATCTTTGTTCTTAACTGGCCTTGCCCCCCCAACCCCGCCCCGGTCACAGGGGCCTCCCCAGTTGTTCGTTACTCAGCTTCCTATTAGCTGGCCTGCTGGCCTGTCTTCCCCTCCTCTCTCTCCTCCCTCCCACCCCCTTCAGATAAGTCTGCTTGGGGCTCTGCCCTCTGCCTTGTGGCCTGGGCCATTGCTGGCCCCTCTGCCTAAGCCGCGCCTTCCACCCAATGGCCTTAGCGGGCATTTTCCCAAAGACAGCTCCCTCCCTAAGAGGTGCCAGCTCTTGAGGGAAACATCCACCTTGCCCTGTTCCTCCTCAGGTCCCTCCCGCCCCTGCTCTCTGCCAGCCCCTCCTCCTCGCTGCCCTGAGTGCTCTTGGCAGCCCTGCCTGCTGAGCAGAGCTGTGACGCCCTGACCTTTAGTGGCCATCACAGTGTCCTTGGTTCCTGCCCTTGACAATGACTACTGAAGGCCTCCTAGAAGCAAGAAATGATACGCTCTCGACGCCGAGCTTGACCCCCACCTCCACTCCAGGGGGGAGGTTTGACCACCCAGGAGCGGCTGGGCACCGTCCGAGCAGTGGCGCTGCAGCGGACAGGCTGCTGGGGGCGCGTATCGCTCCTGTCAGGGAACAGAAGTCACTGGAAGTGTCTTAAAGTTGGACCAGGAGTTATTTTTGTTTTTTTAACCCTCACCCAAGAATGTTTTTTTATTGATTATTTTAGAGAGAGAAAAGGGAAGTACATCGGTGCGAGAGAGAAACGCCTCTTGCACTCGCCCCGACTGGGGATCGAACCTGCAACCCTTTGGCGTACGGGACATTTCTCCCACCAGCTGAGCCACCCGGCCAGGGCAACCAGGAGTTTTTAAGGCAAAAAATAAATAAATAAATAGGATTGAAGAGTCTGCATGCTCAGCAGATTCCCAAGCAAGTCTGGGGTTCGGGGAGCAGCAGTCCCTGGTTCAGCTGGGCTCCGGGCTGCCTGGCCTGGCCTGGCCTGGCCTGGAAGAGTCCCTCGGTCCTGTCAGGCTCCCTTTGAACCACGAGGGCTGCTGAGAGTGGGTAACATTCAGGGATGTTTCACTCTCTTTATTTTCTCAGAGAACCAGGCAAATAAATAGTTTGATGACAGCCCACATGCCACACAGGGCATGTTGGGAGGGAGAAGGCTGAGACTCAGGAGATGAATGAGGGCTGAGAGCCTGTGACACGGCACGAACCACGGCTGTTTCATTTTATTCTGGGAATGGGATCTTACCCTCTGACCCTAAGGGTGACAGGAAAGGGTTCTCTCCATAACCGAGTCAGCCTGCAGAGGAGACCCTTTAGATCCCCCAGCAGCAGAGCCTCAAATTCTTTCCCTGACTGAGCCCCGCCTCCTCTTACCATCTCATCTTCAAAAAACATCCTAGTGTCATCTACAGAGCGCTTTCCACACCCCCCTTAGCTTACTCCCCTCAGAAGCCCTGGAAGGCAGTACTAGTGCCTGAGTGTTGTCCCGGCTTCTAGGGGACAGGACAGAGACTCTACCCTTGGTCTCTGACCCACCCCTCTCCAGGGCCTCCCCAACCCCCAGGGCCCCTCCCTGCCCTGCCTTCCAGGCCCCAGGAAACTGCCTTCCTGTCCTTGTGACCTAAGGTTTCCCCTTCCCTCTGGCTCCCATTTCAGGGTGGCCTTTACTGGAAAATGGCTTTGGAAGAAGCTCTGGAATGAGAGACACTGAGCACAAAGGGAGGAAATGGGACACCTGGAGCCTTGGCCTTGGGATGGGTGAGCCACTACCTACAGCCCTGACTCAGGAGCCCAGGAGCCCACTTGTGAGGCCTCCTCTGGCCTAAATTGGACCTAGCTGTCCTGGACCCGCCTGCCCTGGACCCGCCTGCCCTCCTGCACACTGGCAGCTGGCAGTGCCGGTCAGAGGTGTGGAGGGGCCCTTGGTCTGGTTTTGCCTCATGGCCTTGTCCTCCAAGGAAGGGCCGTGGTGGTCCCCAACCCCACCCCACAAGCAGCCTGGCAGCACCTGCCCTTCAACCCCACCAACCCCCACCCGCCCTTCACTGTCCTAGGGAGGCCCCACCAGTTGGGAGCAGCACGGGCTTAGGTGTGCCCGGCCTGAGGGCTGGTCTTCGGGTGGGCCCAGGCTGCCACGGCCCCAGGGCTGCTCCAGCTCCCTCTCTGATCCCCCCTCCCTGCCCCACTTGACACATTCTCGGAGGAGGCCATATACTCAGAGCCTCAGGCGGCCGAGGGCAGCTGACTGCTCCGGGCCACGGTCCGGCCCAGGATGCTGAGGGCCCCTGACCTCCTGCCCAGGGAGGTGCCCCTCTTCCATCACTTTGTCCCAGGGGCACTTAACCACTCTCCTGGGGAGGCGGGACTTCCGCTGGAGATCTCGTTAGGCAGGCCAGCTTTTGGGAGGGGAAGGGGAAGGGGAAGGGGAAGGGGAAGGGGAAGGGGAAGGGGAAGGGGAAGGGGGAAGGGGAAGGGAAGGGGGAAGGGAAGGGGAAGGGGAAGGGGAAGGGGAAGGGGAAGGGAAGGGGGAAGGGAAGGGGAAGGGGAAGGGAAGGGGAAGGGAAGGGGGAAGGGGAAGGGGAAGGGGAAGGGAAGGGGGAAGGGGAAGGGGGAAGGGAAGGGGAAGGGGAAGGGGAAGGGGAAGGGGAAGGGGAAGGGGAAGGGAAGGGGAAGGGGAAGGGAAGGGGAAGGGAAGGGGGAAGGGGAAGGGGAAGGGGAAGGGAAGGGGGAAGGGGAAGGGGAAGGGGAAGGGGAAGGGGAAGGGGAAGGGAAGGGGGAAGGGGGAAGGGGGAAGGGGGAAGGGGGAAGGGGGAAGGGGAAGGGGAAGGGGAAGGGGAAGGGGAAGGGGAAGGGGAAGGGGAAGGGGAAGGGGAAGGGGAAGGGGAAGGGGAGGCAGCACGAGCTGGGCTGGACGCGGGATGGGCTGTGGTGCAGACGCCCTGGAGCTGGGCGGTGCGGGGGCCCGCCGCCCTCTGTCCTGCCCGCCCTTGTCCAAGCCAGTGAGTCCCACTGATTGTTCCTCCTCAATATTCCTTTTTCTTGTGGTGAAATGTACATAACAAAGTTTACCATCTTAGCCATTTTTAAGTGTACAGTTCAGTCGTGTTAAGTACACACACGTGGTTGTGCAACCACCACCACCACCATCTCAACTCTTTTCATCTTGCAAAACCAAAACTCTGGACCCGTTAAACAACAACTCTATTTCCCTCTTCTCCCCAGCCCCTGGCATCCACCCTCTCACTTTCTGTCTCTATGTAATTGACATAAAACAATTAAGAAAATACATTTCCAAAACGTTTTGTGTTGACAAAATTTAAAACGTGATGGTGATAGCTGAGCACTTTTGTGTGTGGGGGGGAAATGAGACGAGTAGTGTTTGAATCTGGGAGCCTAGCTCTCCATGACCTTCGTCCTCCTCTGGGGGAGCTCACTCCCTCACCCCAGGCACAGTGAGGGGCGGAGCAGACAGAGCTGAGCCCCCCCCCCCCACACACACACACACGCGGGGTCAGCGAGCAGAGCGCTGCAGCCTGGCTCCAGCCTCCGGTTGACTCCTCTGTTCCCTAGAGCTGTGCTTCTCTAACTCTCCGTGTGCTTGGAAATCACCTGGTGATCTTGATTCCAACGTGCTGACCCAGGGACCAAGCTTGGAGAAGCCAGGCCCCCTCCACCTGGGGAACCTTGACCTCCAGGCCAGGCAGGGCCTCTCTGAGGTTGAAAAAGACCAAGGGCAAGTCCTTTTTTTAAAAATCACTTGATATACTAAAAAATGAAAAAATGCACAGCAGTTACAAAAATGTCACCATGCTTTAAATGTTCACAGTTTAGCAAATTAACAAATTTATCACGCTTGCACAGATAAAATGCAATATAATTGCGGCTGTCACAAAATAATTACTGCATTTAAAAACAATGTTCATTCCTAGAGCACCACAGGCGTGTGGTCTGGGAATGAGACATGATGTTAAGGTTGAGTGAACACCCAACACTGTGCATTCCTGCTGGTGTTCTCTGGGACCAAGTGTGTAACTTCTTTAGGAAGTGGCGTGAAAGTGTCTGAAGTGAGGGTCCTGGAGCAGGTGGTACTGGGGGCCCTGGAGCAGGCGGTGCTGGGGGTCCTGGAGCAGGTGGTCCTGGGGGTCCTGGAGCAGGCGGTCCTGGGGGTCCTGGAGCAGGCGGTCCTGGGGGTCCTGGAGCAGGTGGTCCTGGGGGTCCTGGAGCAGGCAGTGCCCGGGCTCCTGCAGGCTCCAGCGCACAACCTGAGGGAGCGAAGCTTGGAGACCAGGAGGCCCAGCCTTGCTGCAGTGCCCGCTGTCCTTGTCCTGGTTTGGGGATCGTCTTTTCCTGATGATTGTCACAGGAATGTTTGATTTCTCCAGGAAGTCCCTATCCTCTCTCATCCACAGAGCTGTGGGCAGACTCTGGGCCTCAGCTGGACATTGCCAAACATGTCAGTGAGCAGGAGAGTTTCACACAGCACATACTGGGAGGGTTAGAGCCCAGGGACACCAAGGGTGCCTTCCTGCTCTTTGGGGGTTGGGTGGGATCTAGTCCCTCAGCTGTGGAACTCCTTTTAAGGCATCTTGGAAGCTGAATTCTGCTGATCTAAGGCTCCCAGTCCCTCACAAGGCTGTTTCTTGAACCCCCAGTATTTATAAATGGGATTACTTTGAGTTATAAAAGTTCTAATTTTAGTAAGTGCTCTGCCCCTCACTGTGCTTGGGGTTAGGGACTGAGCTCCCCCAGAGGAACTTACAACAACATTTCCTTGAATAAAAAGTTAGTTTAGAATACTTAAAATATCATTAAACTTGTAACGTAGGCCACCTTCCACCACGCATCCAACAAACACTTATTAATTCTTGGAACCTAACACAGCAGGCTCCAAGACACCGAGTAGGTCTCAGTGAATGAGTGAATGTAGTTTTAAGATCAGTCCAAGCCCGGCTGGAGTGGCTCAGCTGGTGGAGAGTCATTCTGTGCACAGAAAAGGTCGCTGGTTAGATTCTCCGGTCAGGGTTCATCTCTGGGTTTGGGGTTCGATCCCTGGTTGGGGCATGTATGGGAGGCATCCAATTGATGTTTCTCACATCTCTCTCTTTTTCTCTCCCTCTCTCTAAGCATGTCATCAGGTGAGGATTAATAAAAAAATAAATCAGTCCTATTAGACTCTAATACCACAGCTGTGCCTGGACTGCCTTGTGAGTGCACCAGCTGACCTTCAGGGGACAGTGCCTTCCTAAGCCTACCTACGCAGCAGTGCAGGCCTGAAAAACTCCATGGGCCAGGATAGGGCCATCTCTGCTGGTAAAGACTCCTTTAGGCCCTGCCGGTGGGGCTCAGTTGGTTCAGCATCGTCCCATGAACCAAAAGGTCACCGGTTCCATTCCTGGTCAGGGCACATGCCCGGGTTGCGGGCTTGATCCCAAGTAGGGGGCATGCAGGAGGAAACCAATTGATGTTCCTCTCTCTCCCTCCCCTTCCTCTCTCTCTCAAATCAATAAAAAAACATATTTCTTAAAAAGACTCCATCAGGGTATCTGTCCTCCCCGAAACACCTGGCGCTGTCATCCTGCTCGCTGGCTGTGCTTGCCCGTTAAGCAAGTCATCTAAGCCCCAGGCTCTCCAACCCGAGTGTCGGGTTGCTGTGAAGGTCTGCATTCACCCTGGTCTCTCTTCTCCAAGTCACGTGCACCTCGGGCACTGGCTCCTCACGACTGTCCCCCTGGCAGGACAATTACAGCTGCCTCATGTCCCCCCTTGGGAGTGACGAATCCTTTCTTGCCCGCCCACCCATTTTCCCAGGCAGGGCCCAGCAGATTCCCTGGTAAATAGGTTTGCATGATACCAACCCAACCCCCTTTAGCATTTTCTCCTAGGCCACAGCTCAGTGGCCGCTCACCTGGCTGTGTGATTACCCTTCAGAATGCTGCTTCCTCCCATCCTGAGGGCTGATAAACGCATCAAATGCTTCCTGTGGACTGAGAAAGCGGGTTCTGTTTAAGGATAAGAGCATCATTTAGACATAATCAAGGATGCAGAAGAGACTTCGGTGTGGACAAAGACAGGCCATTTCTAACCCTGTCACTGCTATCTGAATGTGGGAGGCTCTCTTTCCACAAGGCTGGGATTGTGCAGCTCTCAAAGAAATAAATGAGCTTGGAGTGAGTGTAAAGGGCTTTGTGACCAGCGAGTGTGCTTGCAGTGCACCACCGAGAAATAACAGTTCCTCCTTCTCAGTGGAGAGCCAGACAGTTTCATAAACTCGGAGGGGCATGACAGAAACCAGGAAGTTCAGATTTTTTTAAATTCATGAAAACAAAAGCATGTGAACACATTTTAATCTATTGAAATAGTTTGATTTCTAACTGGTATATGATAGATATTAATTAAAGTCTCATTAAAGAACATGTTCCCGCAGAGAAGCACATCTGTACATAATTAGTAAGCAGAAGAGGCCACGTGGGTGAAGGATCCCAGAGCCAGCTCGCTCCACGTATCAATAAGAGTGCTTCCCATTGCAAATAGCAAAAAATCAACTCAAAATGGTGTAAAGAGTAAGAATATGTGTTATGGAATGTGCAAGTCCGAGGGGGGCAGGCTTCCAGAGTGGTAGGTCCACCTCAAGACCCTGGCCCCTTGTGGTCGCCCCGCTCCTCACCACAGGGTCAGCTTCCTGGGCCCCCTCCCTCCACTGACTTAATGGAACAACGTGGCTTCACTAACCACTGCTGAGGGGCAGGTGCAGACCCCACAGGCACATGGGCCTGACGTGGATCCTGGCCCTGCCGAGAGCTGTGTGTCTTGCAAGATGTGGACCTTGTAAGCACCAGGTTCCTCATCTGGAAAATGGGAATAATAATGTCTATTTTAGGAGCGTTGTGAGGATTCAGTGAGATGGTGAGGTGGCAGCTGGCAGACAGCAAGCACTTTAAAGATAAGAGCTCACTCTTTGTCCTCATAGAGTTTAATAAATGCTTGCAAAGTGTTAGGCACCCTGCTAGTTTAACAGGCACGAGAGTGAGAATACAGACAAGTACCTAAGCTGTCAGGGTACATTGTGGGTATCCTACCCTCAATATCCTTGCTGCATGAGAGAAGCAAGGCTAGGGACCCGGGCTGCCACCTCGTAAACGACAGAGAGATAAGCAGAAGAAACAGGGAGGAAGGTGACAGTGGCCTCTGGTGCCACTTCAAAATCTTTAGGCTCCTTTATGTAAAGCACAGATTTGGTCTCCTATTTCATTTCCATTCAAACCAAGTACACTATTTTAAAAAAGAATATTATTGACTCAATGGGAATACTTTTTAAAAAAATTAAAAAAATACAAAGAAACCTGGCGTTTTCTATGATCAGGAGACCAAAGGACCACACCCTGCTTACACCCAGAGAACCTGTGTGGTGCAGAGCTATTCAAGGGAACAGGGATAGGGGACATTATATCCCCAGTTATTCATTTTTGGATGGTGTTAGGATAAGCACTTCACTGTGCTTAGAAATGTTTGATACTTTTAGTAATATCAAAAGTTGAAATGGCTAAGCAACTTCCTCCAAGAAGGCAAAAAGCAGCCAAAATCTATATAAAATGACCATGAAAATGAAGACATTTCACTTCTTAGAGCTTTTAGTTGCCCACAGCTACTCCCTTCTCCCTCCTGCCTGTCATTCCCCCTGCTGAGTCCTGCTCAGGAAACTGTCACCTAAAACATCACCTTCCCAGATGAGTTACACTGACTAGTTGCTGGAACCAGCACTCCTGACCTCCCCATTGCATCAGCCTCAACGCAGGGAGCTCGCTAGTTTTCACCATTAAGCGGCCCCCGTCTGCCAGCCACCAGGGCCATCAGGGACATGTATAAGGTGGGGTTCCTGCTCCTATGAAGCTCGCAGAAGGCGGGTGGGGAATGTCAGTAGAAAGGGGGGCTGTTGTGAGCTCACGTGAGTCCCACCCCAGACCTCCTAGGAGGCTCTGCTCACCCGCGCACATGGGCACTGGGACTGTAAAGATGCCAGCTGGCCCCAAGCCTGCCTGCTGGATCGCTCACGCCCTCTCCCTGCTACCCGGGGGACACCTGAGCCACAGAGAACCAGGCTGATTGGCCCCGCGCTGCCCCGAGGGTCCAGCTTGGGTTAGAAGAGGGGTCCCCGCTCCTCCCCCCTCAATACACCATTTCCTCAGGCCCATTTTTAGTCTGACGTCATGATTCAGTAGAAAACGCTGTGAAAGAAATCAAGTTATAAAGGAAAGACTATCGGGGGGGGGGGGGGCACCTTTCCAAGCAGGCTTGCTAGGGCCTGGGGGAGGGGATGCTCTAAACACCGCGGCTCCGCGAGCACTTGCCCTGAGAGCAGAGAAGGAAAGGCCCTGAGGAAAGGCCACTGGCTAAGCAACGGCTCGGAAATTCTTGAAGAACAGTGGACCTGGCGCACATGGGGCCTCCTCTGCTGTGCAAGTGAGGAACTAAGTGGGAGAGGAACCGGACCGCAGGGCTGGTCAGGCTCTGGTTACTGTCAACTGTCTGGCTGGGAGAGAGAACCGGCTGGAGAGGGGAGCAGGGATGCGCTTCAGGGGTAGGAATGTGTTGGGAGAAATGCCTTTTAAGCCAAGGTATAAAGAAGCTGCTGGAGCGCACTCCCGACCTCCCATTGCATCAGCCTCCAAGGCAGGGAGCTCTCTAATTTTCCTCAGAACCAAGCAGCCTGTGCCAGCAAGAGCAGCAGCTGCTTTTCTACATCAAGGGGGAAAAAAGAAGACAAGAAAATCATGGAATTAAAGAAGACAGGGAATTTTTTCACTGTGTGGAAAGGACATTTTCAGCACATTGGGCAAGATCTTAACCTTACCAACTGCTGAATCGAGGATTCTCATGCTTCCCAGGGATGTTTTATTGCGTTACTTCCAAGTTTTATCACTTTATTTCCAATTTGTATCCTTAGGGACAGAACAAAAATGATTTTCTGAATCACAGGAAATGATTCCAGCTGCGTACAGTTTGATACTAACTGAGGACATGCAGGAGCCATGAAGGAACTTAGCACTTTTTCATAGATTCTAAAATGGAATCCAAAGTGGAAAATGTTATTTTCTCCCCTAACTTAATAAAGTGACAGAACAAGTTAAGTTATTAAAGATCTGACACCCCACCAGGGTTCTGCAGTGTGGGGGTAAACCGAATTACTCTTTCTCAATAATACAGCAGGGAAAATGAAAACATTGTTGCTATGCCGAGGAATAAATGAAGAAAACATGTTCAGTTTTATGAAGAAACTCAGTCCTCAAGGCTTCAATTTTTAAAAACCCCAGTCAATTTGATTAAAGGGATTCTGTAATCCTAGAATCCTTCCTAGATACTACGATTTGCCATTTAAACTGCCTCACAGGCATGAGGGGCTCAGAAAATGCCTGCAGTCTCTGCGGCCATGATGGTGAATGACAAAGATTTAAATTTTATTTGAAAAATGTTAATACGCCAAAGAATCAGGAAAATAAATCTCAAAACAAAATTGAGCATTCGCACCTAGTCCAAACCCGTGTTAATGAATATCATGGTATTTCAGTTAGTAATTTCATATCACGTGAACGAATACTTGTGGCCTGGGTAAAATTTCCAGTGAGAGCAACATACATAAAAAGTCAAAAAGTGCTTTATCTCAAGCAACTCTGATGACATACCAATGATGCTCTGGATAAGTAAAAAGGAGATTACAGCAATGACAAAATTACTAAAGTCAAAGATGCTTATAAGAGATTGAATAAAAATTATTTATTTCATGTTAGTGAGAGTGGGAAAAGGCAATACTCTAAACTAATATATCATCAAAAACACAAGAGATACATGTTGGCCAGGAGGTGAAGGAAAGGGAACCCTGCGCGCTTGCACCGTTGGTGGGAATGTCAACCGGCGCAGCCGCTGTGGAAGACAGTATGGAGGTTCCTCAAAGAATTAAAAATACAAGGACTACGTGATCCAGCAATTCCACTGCTGGGTACATATCTGAAGGAAATGAAATGATCATTTCAAAGAGATACCTGCACTCCCATGTTCATTGCAGCTCTATTCGCAAGAGCCAAGGTACAGAAACACTCCAAGGGCCCACCCACGGTTGACTAGGAAGATGGGAAACAAGGGGATCCTGCTGTTTTTAACAACAGGCAGAACTGAGGGCATTGTGTCCAGTGAAATAAGCCAGGCAGAAAACGACGAATACTGCATGGTATCACTTACATGTGGAATCTAAAAAAAAGTCAAACTCATCAAAAGAGACAGTAGAAAAGTGGTTTCAAGGGGCTGGGAGATGGGGGAAATAGGAAAAGCTTGGTAAAAGGGTACAAACTTTCAGCTATAAAATGAATACAGTTTAAAGATCTAATGTATAACGTGGTGACTCTAGTGATAACACTGTATTGTGTAACTGAAAGTGCTAAGAGAGTAGAACTTAAGTGTTATCACACAAAAAAGATAAATATTTGAGGTGGTAGGTGTGTTAATTAACTAAGATAAGAGATATCTTTTCACAATGTATAGGCACATAAGATCAGCACACTGTACACTTTAAATATATTACAAATTGATTAGTCAATTTTACCTCGATAAAGCTGAAAAAAAATTACCAGTTATACAAAGAAGCAGGAAAATATGGGGCATAAGTGGGAGAAAAATCAATCAACGGACAAACCTAAAAGTGACAGCGATGATGAAAGTTGCAGACAAGGACATTAAAACAGCAGTTGTAAATATGCTCCATACAGGGTGGGGCAAGAGTAGGCTTACAGTTGTTTGTATGGAAAACAATACAATAATTAATAAATAACACAAGAATAAACTGTTTTGTGTACTCACATCTGTAAACCTGCTTTTGCCAATCCATGTATATTCAAGAAGGTAGGGGCACAAATGAGCACAGTGAGTGATGAAAGATGACAGAGAGAATCCACACCCCACATGGAATTTTTATGTCTGAAAAACACAATAGCTGAAATGAAACAATACGTTGGATGAGATTAGTAACCAATACTGCAGAAGGCTGATTTCTTAACAATGTTGTCTTCCTGTCTATGAACCCAGATGTCTTCCCATTTAGATTGGTCTTCTTTAATTTCTTTCAGCAATTTTTTTTGTTATACAAGCCTTTTACCTTCCTGGCTAGATTTATTCCTAAGTACTTACTTCTTTTAGGTAATATCATAACTGGAATTGCTTTCCTAATTTCCTCTTTGGATTGTTCACTGCTGGTGTATAAAAGAAATGATTTTTGTGTGTTGATCTTGTGCCTTGTATCTTGCTGAATTTATTAGCTCTAGTAGCTTTATTGTGGATTCTTTGGGATTTTCTATATATAACTTCAGGTCATCTATGATTACAGATAGTTTTACCTCTTCCTTTTCAATTTGCATGTTTTTCTTTTTGATTAATAACGCTAAAACTCACAGTACTGTGTTGAATAGCAATGGTGAAAGCAGGCATCCTTGTCTTGTTCCTGATCTTAAGAAAGCTTTCAGTCTTTTACCATTATGTTAGCTGTGGGTTTTTCATAAATACCCTTTATCATGTTGAAGAATATTCCTTCTATTCCTAGTTTGCTAAGAGTTTATATCATGAAAGGGTATTGGATTTTGTCAAATACCTTTCCTGCATCAACTGAGATAATTTTTTTCCCTTTATAATATTAATATATTACATTGATTGGTTTTCTTCTGTGGAACCACCCCTGCAAGCCTAGAATAAATCCCATTTGGTCATGATGAATAACCCTTTTAATATGCCATTGGATTTAATTTGCTAATGTTTTGCTGAGGATGTTTGCATCTATATTCATAAGGGATATTGGTCTGTAATTTTCTTGTGATGTCTGTAACTGGCATTGTTATCAGAGTAATGCTGGACTCACAGAATGATTCTGGAAGTGTTCCCGCCTCTTTAAATTTTTTCAGAAGAGTTTGAGAAAGATGGCTGTTAATTCCTCTCTAAATGTTAAGAAGAATTTACTGGTGAAGCCATCTGGTCCAGGATATTAATTTGTTAGGAGGCTTGGATTACGAATTCAGTCTCTTTACTTGTAGGTCTGGTTGAGATTTCTTTTTATTCCGTTTAGGTTGTGTGTCAAGGAACCATCTATTTCTTCTAGGTTATCCAATTCATCACTGTAAAAATTACTCATAGTATTCTCCTATAAGCCTTTTTATCTCTGTAAGGTCACTAGTAATGCCGCTTTCATTTCTGATTTTAGTTATCTGCATCTTTTTTTTTGGTAAGTCTAGCTAAAGTTTCTCAATTTCGCTGGTTCATTGATTTTATCTATTGTTTTTCTGTAGATTCCAACAAAGCATATGTGTTGTCCCATAGATCCTTTACTCTGTTAACTTTTCTGTTTTCCCCTCTGTTCTCCAGACTTGCCATATTTCAATTGTCCTATTTTCAGTTTCACTGATTCTTTCTGCCGCTTGCTCAAATCTAATTTTGAATCCTCCTAGTGTATTTTAAAATTTCAGTTATTGTACTTTACAGAATTTTTGGTTCCTTTTATAATTTCTATCTCTTTATTGATATTCTGATTTTGTTTATACATTGTTTTCTGTCTTTGTCTATGTCTTCCTTTAGTTCCTTGAGCATCCTTAAGCAGTTATTTTAAAGTCTTTGTCTAGTAAGTCCAAATGCCTGGGCTTCTTCATTTACATTTTGTACCAATTTATTTTGTTCCTTTGAATGGACCATACTTTCCTGTTTCTTTGTATGCCTTGTGATTTTTTTTGTTTTGTTCTTGAAAATTGGACATTTGAATCTTATACGGAAACTCTAAAAACTCTTCCCCAGGGTTTGTATACTTTTAAAAAACTGTTGTAGGGTGTCTGTGCCAGGGATCAGCCTAAGGTGAAAGCTTAAGGTCTTCTCAGGCTTTATCTGAGCCTGTGTCTTTCCCTGAACATATGTGATAGCTTTCCAAATCCTCCCATATACACAGTTGTGTTTTAATGCCCCCACCAAAAAAAAAAAGCCCAACTAAACAAAAAAACACGTACATCTTCAGCTCCCTTAAATCTCCTGGAAGCTGCTTTAGTTGGTAGAGGTTGATACAAGGGCATCCAGATTCCTTGCCCACCCCTCAGTGATCCAAGTAGCCCTCACAATGAAAACACAGACCCCAATATTTTAAAGGTCCTTACCGTGTTTTGGCTCTAGCAAGTTTTGCCAGAAATGTGGGTTGCTGTGTCCAAATGCCTGCCACAGAATGTGCTGGTGGGTAGCCTCCGACACAATGACTGCTGAAATAAACTGCAATTTACCAGCCATACTGTTCCCCAGAAGCTGTAAGTGTTCAAATAAACTCCTGAGTTCCAAAATGGTGACTTCAGGCTGTTTCTGCCAGTACATTTGATGTCCAGGTGGAGGTGGATTCCTGGCAGCTTCCAACTCCACCATTTCCCCTGACATAACCTTCCTGCAGTCTATATTATAACAAAGAGAGTTAATATGGCCTTGGGGCAAGAGGAAGACTGTACCCAGGTAAACATCAAGTGTGTTCTTTTTATCTTCTTTATTGATGGAGATTGAGAATAATGTGTTTGCCAAGTCAAAAGCCACATATGAAGTGCCAGAGGCTATGGTTGATCTGTTCTAGCAAAGACAACACATGTGACAAAGCAGCTGCAATTAGGGCTATTACCTGTTTCAGTTTACATTAAATTTGCATTAGTTTACCACTCACTCTGACTCTCTGACTTTCACAGCATGTCAATTTGGATTGCTAATCAGCTAACCCAAGCTTGTCATTTTATTTTTTTCAAGTTTTCCAAAGCAGTTAACAACAGCGAGCCAAGCCCACAATATTTTAAATACCATTATTTCAATACTGTTCAAGTGCCTCCAGCTTTTCCATAACCCATTGATCCACCTTCCACCTGTACCTCATCCCAAACTACCACAGGGAAAACCTTAGTAATTCTGATGTTACTGCAAAGCAGTTAGTGCCATCCACTTGCCACTAGCAATTGGTACCTTACTGCCAACTGCTTTTTTTTTTTTTAAATCCTCACCAGAGAATGTTTTTTATTGATTTTTTTTGAGAGAGTAAGGGAGGGAGAGGAGAGAAACACATCCATGTAAGAAACATCTACTGGTGCTGCCCCCGAACCCTTGCAGGCACCCAATCAGGGATTGAACCCACAACCTAGGTATGTGCCCTGACCAGGACACGATCACACGACCTTTTGTGTACAGGATGATGTTTAAAGCCTGGATTCCATTCCTCCAAAGCAGAAATTGAGACAAAGAATCATGTGCAGGTGGTTTCCTTATAAATGTGATCTCAGGTAGGAGTAATGTGAGATAAGGGAGAGAATAAGAAAGGAAGGAATGAAAACCAATGCAAGGACGCACCGTTCAGTTGGCTGACACTGGGCAACTGGTGCTCAATTCTGTCAAGACCTTCTAAAAAGCCTTATGAAATGCAGCTCCAAACTGTTCTGCTTTGGAAATTGAAGGAAGTAGCATCTACCTATTGACTCCTTTAACCCATTGGTCAAGGGTAACCCTATGGGCTCAGCTCCCGCTCATCCCGGTTGTGAGCTCCTGAATGCAGAGTGGATCCACCGGGCATTCTGCTCTGAAGGATCAGAGCCCTATGGCAGCAAAGGAAACATACTCGATGAGGGCCCCTGGCAAAGCGCCTCCCCAAACATAGTCACAGCCCGTGTGGAACTTGTCACTGTAGCAGTGGCTGGAAGAAAAAGGGGGCAAAGAGGATTTTGAAAAGCCCAGTATTACTCGGCATAGTAAAAGCTTTTGAATAATCAGAGAACACTGTTAGTTGTCTACGTTTACCTAAGTGTAGCATTTTTCCCACCAATGAAGTAACTCAACTGGAAAAGCAATTACTGCAGATTAATCAAGCTGATTTTAGGGCCTATTAAACAAGCATCGTTTTTAAATCCATTAGTTCTGTTCAGTATGCTTTCAACAGACATTATCAGTAACTAGCAAAATACAAAATCTTTTTTTAGTTTATAATTTAAGTGGGAAAACACATCTAAAAAATGCCTTTATTTGTACAAAGAACAGCCCTCACTGGCAGCCCACCAGCCGACCAATTTCATCTTTGGCTGCTGTTGCCCAGGACATGTTTTGTGCTCCGGACAGCGTGGTCACTTCACGACGCATGACCATCCTGGGCTTATTCCCTCCTCTGGGCCCCGGAAGCTGAGGTAAAGCAAATTTGATTTTACCACACAGCGCCTGAGTTTGAGCAGGGCACGATCTCTCTGACCTTCATTTTTCTCATTTGTAAAATGGGAAAAAGAATACTTAACTCACAAGGTATTTATGAGGAATAATAATATGTGTAAAATGTGTCGCATCATGCCTGGCACATGCTAGGTATTCAGTGTTACTTTAGGGCCCAGCTGAGATGATAACGTTTGAATAGTTTTGTGTGTTTTTTAAATCCTCACCCGAGATATTTTTCCCATTGCTTTTCAGAGAGAGTGGAAGGGAAAGAGAGAGAGAGAGAGAGAAGGAGGGGAGAGAAACATTGCTGTGAGAGAGACACATCGACTGGCTGCCTCCCAAGACCCTTCAGTCCGAGGGCCAAACTGGCCAGGGCTGAATAGTTTTTTATACTTGCTTTACACAGTGCCTTTCGGCATTTCTGTGAGTCAGTGGGAGCATCACAGTTTTTACTACAATTATTATTTACAGGGGCTTGAAAGTTGAATGACTTGACCAAGGCCTTACATTAAGTAACAGGTGGGGCCATGATCCCAAAGCCCATGTTCCTTCTAATGCTCCACCCCAATCCCCACCCCACCCTGAAACCCTTCCCACCATACTATTTTCTCTGCTCAAAAGAGAAAGAGCTATGGCTCTTAACCTTCCATTTAGGGCCTGATTCAATGATGGACTCCCACTGTTGTGTTTCCCATGTGTGTATCCTGACTCCTCAACTAAATTAAGTTCCTTGTGTATTTGAGGATAGAGACTGTGGTTTGTTCCAGCTCAGTCTGACCACAAGTCCTAATGACTATTAAACACATTACCAAGTGCTTAGTAAATATCTCGTAAATTCAATTCTATTGCTCCTTCAAAGAATATTCTCAGTTATGAGAAACTTCAGAGCTGTGCCCAGGTGAAGTGAATATTATAAAGGGTATTAATTGTTCAGTAATATTTTTGAGAAGCAGAAGCCCCTAACCTTTGCAGAATTTAAAAAGAAAAAACTTAATAAAGATTATTGAATCCAGAGGTACTTTTAAGTACTTCAGCCCTGGAATCATCAGTACTCTAGCACTCGGCTTAGGCTCCTGTAGATACCTGAAGCTGATTCATGAGAGGCTAGGAAACATTTGGCCATGAAATGACTTAGAACGATTAACCTACTTGCTAGAACTAGGTCATATTTTAAGTCTTAAGAAAAACTTACATTCCCATGTAGAGAGAACACTAATAATAGCTAACATTTAACAAATGCTTAAATGCTAGGCATGTACTGTGTGCTTTCCTCCTATTAGATTTTTAACAAATCAGCTTTAAGGCATAATTTACATATAATACAAAATGTCAATTTAAGGTGTACAGTTTGATGAGTTTTGTGATGGTCAGGTCTATCAGTGTTGGTATTCCTCAGTTCTTAAATTGTTTTAGAATGGTTTTATATGAATGAGTTGAATTTTTAAAAAAATTGTTAGTTGTGTTATCTTTTGTATTTTGTGCAGAAGGTGGGAGGAAAAATATTATTTGGAATAAAACAATCAACTTGGTCTCAGCATAACAAAGAATTGGGCATTATACTAGAAATGGAAGGCTCATCATAACTTCTTTCAACTAGAAAGCTGTCTATTTCACACAATATTTTACAGTATTACAGTACTAAGTGTAACAGAAAGGAATCCACATCTGCATCAAACGCCAGTACTCCACTACGGAGGCAGGATACACAGACATTAATGAAAACAACTGGAGACTGATTTCGAGGCCGCTTGTTAAGGCATATTTAAAAATAAATAAAATACTTTTTGTTATATAAAAATACAGCTGACTCCATATATTGATTTATGAAAAATAAATTTATTACATAACACCTTGTTTTTAACAATGTTCAATTTCTTTTAAATTCAGAATACTTGTGTCATTCATGTAAAATAGTTTGATACAGTACATTGTATGTTATAGGTTTTTTTCCCTCAAAAATGCTAAGGCTCTCCTACTCCTTCTCCTTTGCTGAAGCAAGGGCACCCTAAACAACGTGCGAACAAGTTTTAAAAAAGGAAATTAACTGAATAAAATTTTAATAGCACTACACCAACCAGCTTTAAAATCAGGACAAAATATCTGAATTGGATGCCGCACCTTTTTAAGGAAGTTACCATTCATGCTTTTTTCATCTTAAAGCATGCTCACAAATCAGCAACACCAACAGGAAAAGTAAAACACTGTCTATGACAATCATTTTAGTTTGTTTGCTGAACCAAACAGGTTTATATCAATGACAACATATTTAATTACTATCAAATAGCAGCTTTAATACCAGTCAAGTCATAGATTGAAAATAAAAACAAACTTATAAGTTGGAAATTAATCTTTGGGAGTTTTGAAACCTTTCTGGAAAAACTATGTGGCTTTTTGTACTTTCAAAAAAACCCAAGCAATAGTCTTGGTCAAAAAACACTGATTAATGTAGAAAATGAATCAACCCACTGATAAGACACTAAGATGAAAGGTGTACCAAAATAATCTCATTTTGAGTCTTGGTTATTTTGTTGAGTTAACATATACTATATGTTTCAAGTACCAGTTAAACTTTTTGTGTGTGTACTATTGGTCAGATAATGTTGTTACACTGAAAGAATTCACCACATACAACGACAAATGCTTGCCCCTAGCACATTTCACAGCTTCAACTGCTACAGACTGTCACTGAAAAAAATGCATTGGTCAGTCTGAACCATGTCAAGTAAACTATGGAAGTAGCAAATCCACAACACAAACCGTGCTAGCACTTTCTGTTCAAGTCTAACCCCAAAACAGGTATAATTTGGAAGCCACTACCCCAATCTGTGAAAAGTGGTGGAACTTGGCTACTGGACATTTTGAATATGTGGTTGTACAGTACATTCTCATGGCCCACACCAGGTTCCCGCAGAGCTGCACAGTCAGTCCTGCAGCATTAGCAACAGTGCATTGACAATATTCCAACGCAGCTCAGTACCGGTGAGTCTGATGTGAGTACTGCGGAGGCTGCTGGGAGGTAGTTGAGTAGCCCATGCTGCTCTGCGGCTGGGATGTGCTTGGTCCAGGGTTGGGATAGGCAGCATGTGGGTTGGAACGCTGGAAAGGAGATGGGGCAGAGGCGTGATCCCTGGGTTTCTACGCGTCGGCTGCAACCGACCAGCAGGGCTGATCATGTGTGTTTGAGACGCCATTTACTTCAAGGCATTAAGAGTTTAAAAGTCCTGGGCTCTGTACTAGCTTTACAATTAAAATGGCAAAACCCCAAGACCTTTTAATATCAGTTTTTCTTTATGAAGGTCAGAAGTACTGCCAGTAAATACTAAGCTGAGTCTATGCCTAGGCTGTAGAGTTCAGTTTTTCTACAGCGGTAACCCCCTTTCCCTTTTTAAGCTGTTTTATATCTACTTGATAAGTAACAACTAATTTGTCTGAGACGTTTACATGTGAACTCAATGATGTATATACACACTGAGTAAGCCGAAGCAACTTACATGCAGGTCTCTTCAGTGGGAACCTCCCAACACACACACATAAATACAAATATGAATAAAAATGAATATGACATGAAAAGATACCACAGAACCATTTTCTTTGGCATTAAACTTTTCATGCCCTTTAAACTAATGAATCTTACTTTCTGCTACACGTTATGTACGAAAGTAAAATTACTGAAATGTAAGAGTGGTATTCTCAGTTCTAAAAATAGCACAGGGGGAAGAACAGTGATAGAGTTTAGAGTCCTCTAATTTTGATATTATATTATTCCCATTCCTGCCCCTCTCTCATTCTATTAGCTCCCAAGATAAGACAATAAAAGATTAACCATAACTGATTGCTTTCCTCTTTCAAAGCCTTTTTAATAGGTCACACAATTCTAAATTCTGCTAATCCTCGCAAAAATGGCATTTTAAAAAGAGTGGACAGAGATCCTGTTTTTGAAATCACCCACCAAACCCAACCACAATAATAACGTGAACAGGGACACGCAGCAGCGTCTTCTTGGTTTCAGGAGCAAAGGTGAAGCGCCCTGCTCTGCCTCGCTCTAGGGGTGCCCGGGCCTTAGTGTGCACGTCGGAGCCGGGCCGCACCGTTGAGCAAGATCTCTCTCTCTCTCTCTCTCTCTCTCTCTCTCTCGGTGGGCCCGGGCGTTAGTGTCCGCCCCACGCTGAACCCCGGCCACTCGGGAACCTGCCCGGAGCGCGCGGAGGTGGTGCGCGATTCCCCAAGGAACTGGCAACGCCACCCGACGGGCGCCCCGAGGTGCAGCAGCCTCTGCCGGGGTCCGAGGGGCGTCCCAGGCCCACCCCGCTCGCGGACGGGCAGGTGGGAGCTACGGAGCCTCCCCAAGCGTCCGTGTCCGAGCCACAGGGAAGCCTGCGCTCGCCTCGGGGCGGCGGCGGCCCGCAGCGAGGCCCGCCGGGCCCCACAGAGCTCCCAAGAATTGCAGTGATGATGGTAAAAATGATACAAGCGATTCATGTAATTTTTTAAGTGCTTATGTCAGGCTAGCCTTACACACATGTGGTGCCTTAGCACGCATGTGTTCCCGCATTTCATCCTTACTGCAGCCTCACACCATTATCCATAGTGTACAACTGAGGAAACTGAGGCCATGTGGATCCCTTGCTCAAGGTCACCCGGCAGCCAGGGCCTGCGCTAGGATCTGAAAGCCTGTGTTCTTCTTAATCACTACAGTATACTGACTGTTGTTTCAATATAATTTAAGATAACATTTATTGAGCTCCTACTACAAGCTGCTAAGTTTTATCATGTCTTCTCCTTCAACAACTGCATGTTATTTGCCAGTCTCATTTTACAAATGAAAAGCTAGAGCCAGGAAATGGTATATTACTTGCCCACGGTCACACGGTTAATAAATGGCATAATTTAAATTCAATTATCCCAACTCCATCTGATTCAGAAGCCTAAGCTCCCTCTACTGTACCACTGTCAGCACTTTTCTATGCCAAGAACACTTCGTGTCAATGTAATTCCCCAGATACACAAAGGTCTTTTCTTAATTCCATCGCATTTTCCAATGGTCACAAACCCATGCAAATACTGGGTCAAGGGCAGGTCAATACAAAATAATCTTGAAATACCTGATAGTCTGAGGTCATGATCAGTCCACCTGAGGTAGTGGTAGGAGGAACAACTCTCACTTTTTTCAACGGGGGTCCCTGTGTGTGACTGCTGTCTTGATTCCCTGGGTGGCCAGTTCCATTAGTGTGGTTATTGCCCTGTTGCTGCTGCTGGTTCTTCTCAATTGGTTAAACAAAAAAAGAAAGTTCAACTCAGAAGGAGAACAAAATACACCCGAACCTGAAGATGTCACGGCAGCACTGACCAAAACAAGACGCTGCCGGCTACTCTCTAACACTTACTTTGTCTCCTTTGTCATCCGGTTCTTCTTCTGTTAAAAATTCTCGTTTTGGGTAAGGGATTTGACAACCGGCAAAAACACTGATCACAAGAAAAAAAAAAGACTTCTGGTATAATAATCAATATTTCAAATGCTTCATTTAAGTGGTTTTCATTTTAATCTTTTAAGATGGACTCTGTCTCCATATTTATAATATAAAAACCTTTCATACAACTGGGACAGAATGAATCTTTTTTTCTCATCAGTGACATTACAGCAGGCCATTTAAGGACTTTTCATTGAATAAAAATAATAATCATCTAATATGACTCAACACTTTCGTTTATCCCAGCATTATTCTTTTATTTTTACAACCAAAATATAGATTCCAGCCACAATGTCACTATTCAAACACAATTGTTTTTTACCCTCCCTACCACATTTAAAATAAAAGATGGGACGGGGAACACACATGTATCTGGGAATGGGATTTGTAATTGGAACACAAAACTGTGACTGAGAGCGGTGAACAATCTCAGTGAGCAGGAGTGAGCTGCACATGAGACTCGGCCTTCACTGAACAGCTGGATGACAGCTGAAATGAACGCTAGAGAGATTCGTAAAGCAACAGAGAAACAGGACACCTCTTCACTCTAAAACCCTATGTGACACTTGAGTCATCAGAGCTCATTTTTTTGCTTGCCATAAGGATTTCCGTGGGTCCCTACATAAAAGGAGTGGCAACTTGGAGTTGACAACTGAAAGAAAACAGGCCTCCCCCAATTTTATTATGCTGGTGAGTTAATAAATTGATCACTTACTCTGATGTAGGAAGTGGGTCTTCTAAGAAATAGGGATCCTGCATAGCCTGTTCTGAGGTAATTCGCTTTATTGGGTCCATGGTAAGCAACTTCTGAAGCTGAAACCGTAAGTCATCAAAATGTTACTGCATTACTTCTAGTTATACCCCTCGGCACATATGTGGCAGGTATATGTTTTTCGATGAATAACACCACGATTTGGAGGGCATTAAGATAAAAACTAATCATTAAATTTAATGTAGTAATTCACATTTTAGTCATTCTAATATTCATTATCTCTGTGGTTCTACTATAAGAAGTAACTAAACTTGTATCTTCTTACTCTAAACAATGATCTTTTCCCTGTTATCTAAATTGCTTTATCCAATTTAGAACAGGACTAAAATTCTTCTATTTTTTATTCTTTTTCTATTAAGAGGAAAAAATGTTATAAGACAAATAATACGCTACCACAAACAGCTATTTAGACTTAAATCCAAATTAATTAAAATGAAATTAAATTTAAAAATCAATTTCTTAGTCATATCAGTTACATTTCTGAAGCTCAATAGCTACATGTTGCTAGGGCTACCTTATTGCACAGCACAGCTCATCAGGGAAAGCTCTCCTGGACAGTGCTGTACTAGTCTAAATAAATATGGTGACTGATACAGAACTTGGAAAGTACAGAGGTGTAGTTAGGTCCAGAGGAGATTCTGGAAAGAGGCTGCTTGGGTTAAAATCCTGACTAGACATTTATTAGTTGAGTGACTTTGGAAAAGTTAGCTAACCTCTTTGTAACCTCATTTGTCAAATGGGGACTAAAAATAGTACCTGTTTTCAAAGGTTTGTTTTCAGGGTTAAGTGAGTGGATATATGGAAAGCAATTATAATGGTTCTTGGCACAAAGAAAGCATTATATAAGTGTTAGCTATTATTTCTATTATCATCATCACCATCATCCACCACACAAAGAAATGTCACACTAATGTGAAAACTCAGTATTTTCTGGGTTAAAACATAGTTTACTGAAGGCTCTATGGACTAGAATATTTGATTTTAATATGTGGTTTAAGAGATTATCTAAATAATGCTCTCTTTGCTTACAGCCTCTGATATAATGCAGTGATTTTCAGACTTTAGAATACAACAGAATCACCCTGGAGCGCTTCTTAAAACAGAATGCTAGACCCTACTCCCAGGGCTCCTACTGGTCTACCTGGGCAAGCACCCAAAGATCTGCACTGTCAACAAGTTCCCAGATTATTCTAATGCTGCGGGACTAGGGTCACACTTTGAAAACCAAGGAACTAATAGACATGTTGAGCCTTTATAGGAGGTGACACGATTAGAGGACAGGACAAAACATATTTAAAAATGCATCTCAAAATGCTTTAGATGATGAGATTTAAATTTAATTTTAATCTGATATTTTAACGAAAGCACAATTTTATTTTTAGAGTTGGAAGGGAAAGCATGGATTTACTATTTAAAATACTCAACAACAGTTTTAATGGAGTTATAGCTGAGCTTTCAGATGGGACCACCCGAGACAGTAAAAATAAGCAAATCAGCTGCAAAGGAGGCAGATCTCTAGAGCAGCAATGGCAGTGAGCGTCACCTCAGGCTACACTGAGAAGCAGTGAGTTAGGCGGGAAGAGTAATTCTCCTAAATCATGACTTTTGATCTATCACTATTATTATTCTGTAGAATAAATAAGTTCATCCTTTTGAAGGATCTAACTTACCTTCTAATTTGGGTCCTGTTGTAAGTACATTACAATAAACATTATTTGGATAATAGTACATTGTGTGGTAATATAATACGTTGAGCACTGCTTTTTAAATTGCTGACAAGATATGAAATATGTGATATATGACAATATAAAAATAAGTAGAAGATGCAGAAGCAGAAACACTAGAAGGAGAAGAAAAGCAGAAACAGAAGAAATGTTTGCCAAGTGGCATAGACTATAATAAAGGAAAGTTTAACCCTGTCAAAGTAAAAAAAATTCCCATTTTATAAACTCATTAAAAAATATTGGGAATAAAGGAGTAAAAGGATTTTAAGCCAAGCAAAATATAACCTGATTTCCCCCTTTTATGTTATATAACTTTTTTGGGAACATAAAAGTGAAACACATTTTTAATTTTTATGGCATAAAAATGGAAATATTTTAAATAAATTTAAGTTGGCAATAGTTGAATATAATCCCATCATAAATTGTCTTGATAGTGCATGGATTAATTCAGATTCTAGGTCATCATTTTTCCAATATATACTGATAATACTGCATCTCTCATGCTCTTCCAGAAAAAGCAAATAATACACACAATCACTGAAGGACTTCTAGTACCCAAGTTTATAAGAGGTATCTTGGGAGTTAAAAATTTTATAAACAGCTTTTCAAAGAGTTGAAATACAAAATAATCTATAAAATACATTTCTGAATGGTGGAGTTATTTTCTTCTTGAGCTTCTCTGAAATTTAAAAATTTTTTAAATAACTGATGAAACCCGATAAAGTAATTTTCAAAATGCTGTCTTGACAGACTTGGTATAATGACTATCTTTAGAAAATCTAATCTAACCATGTCAAATCATGCTAGGGGTTTGCAAAAACAAATATTTTGATGCCTTTACTAATATTTACTGTTAAAGTACTCTAAATGTGCTGAGTAACCATATAAATTGCCCCTATAAAACCTCAGGATGGGCTAATCAGTTGGGGGGAGGGATGCATTTTATTAGTACTGTTCGCTCAAGCTTACCAAGTGGAATGCTTTACTATCTGGTTTAACTTTATGTTTTTCCATATACTTGATAAGGCTGCAGTTGGTATACCTGAAAGAGAAATACTATGAAATATCTACATTAGATTTGAGGTAAATTTTACATTGGCTGAAGTTTATCAAGCAGAATTCTTTTAATCATAATCAATATAGAATGTATATTGAAAATGGTATGATAAGTATAAAAAGAGTGGCATTAAATCAATTTTATACTTCGCTGAATATTCATATTAGCCACTTTTGAACAAATGCCACAGATTACATGCAAGATAATTTCATTAATAATATATACTGAATAGCTTTTTTCATATGCATGTTATCTCAACAATTATCTTAAATAACATATGGGTCAAAAGTTTAACTCAGCCTTAAATAAATGAAAAAGAAAAAAAAAATTGTTATAGGTCTATAAACTGCCCTCTCCCAATCCCCTGAGCTTGCATTGTAACTAAATGAAATATTCCTTCTTTTCTATTAGAGCTTGCTTAAAATTACACAACCCAAGTGGGTAGGCAAGTGCTATTTGCAAGGTTTTTTTAAATTTTTATTTCAGTCTCTTATTGCCTCAGCTATGATACTTTATAATGCATGCTTCCAGAAAGTAATAAATATGGAAAAAAATTAAGAATTTTCTCATATCCAAAACAGCTGCTAATATTAGATATTTATCTTCTTTATGTCATTTAAACATCTTAGGAAATGAAGACTGGCACAATGTAAGAAATATTCATTAGAGTAAATATGTAAAATTACTTATTAGTATAATCTTATGTTGCGTATACTATTATACTGAGTAGTCAATCTTCTCGAGTATTCTGGAAAAGCAAAACTCAACAAAAGATCTATTTTCTTTCCAACTTACGTATTTCTTCTGAAATCTTTCATTAATGTTGAATGTTCAGGCATCTTTTTTATATCTTCCCAATCTTTATCTGTGAAATACATTGATACAATTTTATGTTGTCCAGGTTCTTATTCTCAAGAACTTTAGTAAAAGTTACCTCAATTTTCATTACATTTCCTATATTTTTAACCTCCATGAAAGCACAGACTTCAAATAAATGGTCAGCAATAGTAAACATCTTAACTTGAACTGTAACTACAATTCTACCTTGCATAGCGTTAGATTTTTCTCTTTTTAATGCCTACTTTCTATGTGTTTTACTATGTATTTGTTACCTCAATTTCTATAACTAGAGGGTAATAAGTTATAAACATTTCTAATATTAAATAATTCTGTTACTATTTGTAAAACCAACTTTTTTTCTTTTTCTACAAAATTAAATCAGTAACCAATCTATTGGTAAGTGTAGCATCTTCCCCTCAGTAGCTTTAAGGTTCACTTATTTTTATATGGCCCTCCTTATTGTCACCTTATTAACTACATTGCTTTACATCAGCCATCTAGGTAAGCAGTAGGAATTATCTGAAATAGAATAGAGTAGGATATAACCAGTATATTAATCAGTCAGCTGTTGCCTTGGCTAGTTTCAGTAACTAACAAAAATAACCCCAAGTACTAATATATTAGGTAGAAAACGTTCCAGCTAGTTTTGCCGGCATTAGAGTTACTCAAACAACACATGCTAGACAGCTCGTTTTCTCTGTCACTATCAGTGGACTTTTACTAGGTGCACAGCACTATAATAGGGAGCTGAACAGCACCTTTAGCTTTTAAATGGCCTTTAGAGGTTTGATTTTCTTTCAATTTACTTGTAAGAATATTTGCTACCTTCCTCCACAGATGTCACATATTATAAAATAAACTAAACATATACTTTAAGCTCATAAATGGAATTTTCTGAACGATTTTCTTCAATTTCTCTATTTTGTCAATTCAAGCTAGAAATCTTGAGATAATCTTTTAACTTTTCCCTCAGTTACACACTTCTTATAAAAAGTTATATATCTGCCCTTCACTCTCCACCCTTACCCTGGAGTGCTGCTGGGGGCAAGCAGCTGGTTTCCCCGGCTGACGCTCCTGTCTTTCACTGATTTTCACGTACCACTGCCATTCTACTCTTTTCAAAATGCAACATAAACCGTGCCGCTGGTTCCCACGCTTTGGCCGTGCATCCTCACTCCTTAGCGCGCCGAGCCGAAGCTCCGCCGCCCGCCCTGCCCGGTCCTCGCCGCTGAGCGGGCCCCAGCGGGCGGGCCGCGCGGAGGAATCGCCCGTCGCGGGCCGCCTCCCTTTCCCTGGGGCCTTGGAAATCGCGGGCCCACGCAGGAGTGGGAGCAAAGGCCGCTCGTGTCCACCTACTCAAACCATACCTATTCTTTAAATACTCTACTTCGAACAGTACAATGTAAGCTCCGAGAGGGCAAGAATCAGGTCTAAGTCAACGGCATTTTATATTTAACACGGTGTCTGGCCCATGACGGGTACTCAATAAATATTCAGTGAATGGAATTCCCATCAAAACAAAGCAGCCTTCAGTTCTGGAGAAAGGTAATATCTGTATAGTTATTCTGCATTTACTGATAATTAATATTCTTATACGGGAATGTGAAATTAAAACTCCCAGATATTTTTGTATTAGTCTTGAGTTATACTGACCTGAGCAAAATTCATACTAAACAATTTTAAGTAAGTACTTGACTATCCAAAATTATGTAGGTGTTTTAAACAAATTTCCATTATTCTGAACCACCGGGCAGTTTGCGGTGGCTGATGGGCTAGCATTCTGTGGTATAACAAAGGAATGGGCTATAGCTGGAGAGATCCAAGGCCCATGAGGAGACACCTGAACAACTACCTCCCTGCCGCAGGGCAGTGCAGGGAAGGTTTGTCGGTTGAATGCCCGACTTTCACCTACGTTCTGACTGTTCTAACACAACACTTAAAAGAATGTTCTTATTGACAAAGACCATAGAGCAAAACATGCTGTTATTCAATACAATGTGATTCTTTCTGTACAATGCCCTAAATAAAAACCATGTTCAAAATTTATATTCAAATGCCAAGTAATGGCAGTATTATATGTGCTGCCAGACAAAAATGCACTCTACTGAATTTTATTTGTAGTTCTCACTGGTAAGAACTAAAGGCATCCTTTTAATACAGATATTGTAAATATTTTATCATTTCAAATATTAAACAACAAAACAAAACAGAACAAAAACCAAAATGAAACAAAAATACACCCTCAAGTTCAGGAAACCTATAAATATTTTTATGCTAAAATGTGAACTCTACAAATTTTGCTATTTCTATGGATCTTTGATTAAGGCAAGTCATAAATATAAAGAATCAAGTAAGAGTAGCTTTTATCAGCTAAAAATATACACCTTTCCAATGAAGATATCCAAGTTCAAACAACAGTGATTTAAAAACAAAAACATAATGTGTACCTGCAGGAAATCCCATTACATTGAATATTCTGTCCAGCTGGTCATGGTGATAAGGATTACTAGTTTTGATGTCCTCTTGTCGACAGTGAAATATTGGTTCTGACGTTAGTAGTTCTGCAAATATACACCCTATAGCCCAAATATCTTTAAAATAAAAAGACAAAAAAAAAAAAAAAAAAAAGAAAAGAAAAAAAAAAGGAAAGGAAAAAAGAAAAAGAAAGGAGGAAAATAAAGTGGTTCTTTCCAAAAGAAAATACATTTTTATCCTGATGGGGAGTGTTTTTCTTTCCTTTCTTTCCCTAGTAAGTCATATTAATTCCAAAGCAATTATAATAATAAATATCACAGAATATGGTTTGTAAGTATAGATTCCCATTCCACCCATCCCAATTTTTCATTCCCTGTTATACCTCCACCCCACCCAGTGGCTTCGTTCCAAGTTTAAATCAATTTATTAGCTACATTTTTGGCGAGTTTTAAACGCCTCAAACATTACCTTATTTGTACATACAAAGCTACATATGGAGCATAGGGACCACAAACAAACAAAACTAAACAAAAAAATAAACAAACTGAAAACTCAAAACAGCCTCTGAAATGGGGCATACTTGCCAAAAATAATCAGCACAATTCTTTGTGGTAAAAAATATTTTTTTTCTTTAGTTTGTTTATGTACTTGCTAACGTGTAAAGTCTAATAATTATGCTCCCATGTCAGCACTATTTAGCAAAGTGCTATTACAACAAGAAAAAGACAGCGACTGACCTCAAATATTCTAATGAAACAGTATTTCTACTTGAAGAGTTTTTGTTCAAAGTTTTTCTCTGTGGTATAGCAAGTGTCACACGATTTTGCAAGGTGAACTATTTAATAGGGACCAAAAAATGGGGGTAAAATACTACCTTTAAAATGGGTACAAAGGCTGTAACTTCATAAAAATTACTTATAAAAGCCAGGTAAATGGATTTCTCTGTACACAACAAATTCCCTTCATCTGCATTAAGACGTAGGCTCACTTTCATGCATACTGCATCTGCACTCACTAGAAAGACCTATATACCAATTTAGAATTTGAAGCTGAAAGTGTTCCAGTTCTGCTCTTAACAAGTCCCTAAAATGACACTGCTACCTCCTTCATATTGAGTACCATGGTGTGCACACAGCAGATACTGACTTAACTGATACAACTCTAGTGGGATAAATAAAAATCACTTTTCCTAAAGCTGACTGTTTATCTATGTTATTAGTTGCCACTTAAATACAAAATGAGAAAAAAATGTTAATCATAAAAAACAGAATTCTTAAACTCCAAAACCGAAATATATTTAATTTAAAATTATTGCATTTACATTTCAGAGTAACAAATTAATCATCTATTTACTTAAATATATACACCCTTACTACCAACAAGTAATTTTAAAGTGACACTATTTGCTTATCCATTTACCCTACATTAGAGAACCAAGCCTAGCCAATATCACCATATGGGAAAGTCTCAGCAGGAAATGTAAACCAACCTCTTTCATTTTTAATGTCAGAAAGTAAATGGGAAAATTAGGGAGATTGTGATTAATTCTTTGTACATGGGTACCCCATATAAACCTGACCTTTGATCATCTTAATCAAATGAAAGATAGGCAAGCAAGCAGGATCACAAAAAGGGCTGACAGGTCAGCCTACATTTTTAAAACTCTACTCATAGCACCCAAAAGACAATGTAACAAGTCCCTCTGGTTAGCTAGGCAAAATTCTAAAGAAGAAAATAAAATATGTAAAGCAAGCTAAGAGATGAGTAAGTGATCTAGGTATCCTTAAAGTACGCTGCTTTTACAATAAAAAATCACGAAAGAATAGTTTATTGAACCTTGCTTAACCTCACCCTAATAACCTCTTTCTTTATATCTCTTCTATTATTTTTCACTTTTATCAATTTTGCCAACCTTCCTTCCTTCAAAATCCTGATCCAGACATGAATCATGAATTTGAGTTTGCTGGTCAGGCCATCATTTCAGACAAATTCTAACATTTGTAAATAGTCTCTCCTTCCTATCATGCCTATTTTGACAGAAAGTCCTCTCCTGCTCACCTATCTGCTTAACTCCTTTTAGAAAGATTTTCTTTTAAATTAAAAACATGTAAGTTCCACCTACTTCTCAAAATCTGTGACATCATGTGTAGCTATTCAATTAACCAGGCAAAGTAGATAGCAACCAGCATGCTACATAGACCCAAATGGGGGAGAAAAATATTTGTTAAATAATGTTTTAATCAATAGGTGTATTAATAGCAAGCTTCTAGCTTAATAAAAGTCAATTCTCTTTCCTATTTTATCATATATTTTCCATTTTATAAAATGCTACATAATCAGTGGGCATTCAGTTATTTGAGGACAAAATCTGAGCTTGAAAGTCCGTACTTCAGTAAAACTTAAGACTCCTTTACTATTAATGAATTAAAAATTAATAACCCTCTTTCTGCCTTCTCCACAAAGTCAGTCAAACAAACTAAACCCCAAACACTCAAAAATGAATTTAACTTTGTCCCTGGGAGTCCAATTCTTACTAACCTATTACTTCCTCTCTTTGGTTTAATGATTCAGCTTGCAGTTCTGAACAATAGAATAAATGACCATAGCACTAAAATCTGTTTGTAATAGAAAGTGGGAATATGTTAGTTGGATGTTCAGATTTTTTTCCCTATGCTCTTTCTTATTAGCCTTCAGTTTAACATAACCCACCAAACTCCACTAGCAGATTTAACCTTTCTAAATGATGCCCAGGTATTTGTGTATAAACTGAACCACACAGGCTCTTCTATCATCTGTTCACACTACAACTACCTGACATGGAAGGCAACCTGCTAGGGAAGTTCTTGGTACGTAGCTTTCATGGTGATGTGGGAACCTGTTGAATGCTTTAATGGACTCTTAGGCTACCTGCATAGGTCATGGGAAGAATGGGATTGTGTGGGAGAGACTGAAATCAAGGAAGAAATTTAATTTTTTACTCCTTTATTCTATTTTTTAAAACTTATATTAAAAATGGTTTATGTATAATTTCTCTCTCTCTCAAACAAAAATGCAATTTGTAAGATACCAATATAACTTTTTTTGAGCTAATGTTTTCATAGAAGACTGTTCTTGGCCAAGTGAGGTGGACACGGGGTGGGGAGCACCACTGCAGAGGGACTGTCACTGACCTGAGTTTCAATCATTTGCACCCAAGTCAGAAACTTCTGTGATCTCCCTATCTCAGAAGGCAGTTGTTTTTACCTAAAGTCATAGGAGCTTTCAGAGTTGATGGGATCTAAGAGATGAGTTAGGCTAAATTCTCATTTTCACAAAATGAGGCTAAAGGAATAAATGCCTTGAACGCACGCACACACATGTACCCCCCCCCCCCCCAGAGTGACAGAGCTAAGGCTACAAGTCAGATAGCTAGTCTTTGTTACTGCTATTGTTTAAAGTTAACAAAATTATTTTATGCATATATTCATACTGTTTTCTCAACTGGAATGGACATCCTTTCAACTACATAATTTGCATTCATTTTCATTTTTCTTAAGTTTAAAAAAGTTTAACTTATTCAATAAACTTTAATGTTGATGAGAAGGAAAAAGGAAAAAAGTATGAAGAAAGGCATTCTCTTTCCCAAATTATAAAGTCGTTTGAATAAAGGAATCTACCTAACTCCTGATAGTTTAGCTTTGTGACAAAGAGCCCTTGCATTAAAACTGCTAGATTGTAGAATAAAGTGAATAACAGGTTATACAAATCTTAATGTTCACAGTAAAATACAAGTTTATTAAGAAAAAAGAAAAAGATAATAATGAACCAGAGTGACAAGCTTCGGTGATAGTACGTTTCTGGTTTTTTAAAATTTTTATTTATTGATTTTAGGGAGCGAGAGAAGGCGGGTGGGAGTGTGTGGGTGGGTGGGGGGAGAGATCTGTTGTCCCACTTACTTATGCACTCACTGGCTGCTTCCTGCCCTGACCCGGCACCGAACCCAAGACCTTGGCATACCAGGATAATGCTCTAGCCCACTGAGCTACCTGGCTAGGGTCAACAGTATATTTCTTGCTTTATTTAGAGGAATTCAAAGCCTCAAGTTTTCTGTTAATAGCAGCTAAGTTTAGGTAATCACTTCCTATTTGTATGGTCTGTTAACACGTCTTAATAAAAGTAACACTGCTTTTAAATATTCATTTTCTAGGTAGAAAAAATAGCTATGTATCATATTAGTTTATATGCTTTTTAATTACATTTAGAATGTACTTGTAAAAAAGATAACCAAATGTGTGTTTAGGTAATAATATGTAACTCAAAAACAGAACTACCTTCAATAATCTTTACTTTTCCTTCTGACTTTTGAAAATATATGCATTTTATTTTGGAATTACTTTAGATTTGTAGAAAAGTCACAAAGATAGCTGAGAAGTCCCATATCTACCTTAATTTTTCAATAAAATAAAATGTGATCTCAAAGCTGGAATGAAGAGTAGTGAACATCAAGATTTTTTGAAAGAAGACGTGTTGGATTCAAGACTGATACTGGGAAATGATCACAGATATTTCTCCTTTTGCCTTCTTGACTGTACATTGAAATGGCAACAAAGTAATAAAGGTATAAACCCACAGAAATAACAAGAACAGGATTCATTCACTTACTCAACAGAGTACTAAGTTCTCATTATGTGCTTTCTGGGCACTGGCCTACCACCGGGAACAGCTAGGACAGGTCGGTGTGCTCAGGGGACTTAGGCACTGTTCACTGCTAGCGAGACAGTAGGACAGACCTGTGATGGGGACGGGGGGACGGTTACTTTAGGCTGTGTGATCAAGGAAGTTCTCTGTGAAGAGGTAGAGTTTTGACTACGATCTGAATGAAAAGAAGAGACTGGCCATGTGAAGACCTGATCTAGGTACACATATGTAAAAATATTTCTGGAACACGAAAGGCAGATGTAACAGTACAGAGAAGGCCCTAGGCCACAATATTACTGTTAAGCGGGAACCAGAATTGTCCTGCACAACTCTGGGAAGATATTGTACTTCAAAACACCAACTACAAAGTCTGTACATATTTGCGATTCGCATTTGGGAATCTAAGTATGTGGAGGGACAACAAGTCATACGCTGATTTTTGATAGCGCAGGTGGGTGTTGCCCAACCCCTGCATTGTTCAAGGGTCAGCTGTATTTTGAGGAGCTGATCTTCCTCCTGCCGCTCTCCTCCGCTGCCCTGGGGTACCAGGTACACACAGACTGGGCCCAAAGTGGGAGAATTCTTCCTTTAAAGAATTTGAATGGTCACAGAGCAAAGACTTGTGCACACTGGCATTTAGGGTTTCCCTAGTTAATGGCAATTCTCTCTGCTGGACCACCCTAAAGTAAAGTCCTACGATCTATGTACACAAAGTTCCCAAGCAGCTTTTTATAATCAGATTCTTAAATACGAAAAGACAATCAAGGGTCAACAAGCAGTTGAAGAACACTTGCCACATGGAAGGAAGTAATCCAGACATATAAATAAAAAGAGTGCCTACAGAAAACACAGATAATTATTCCAGGAATACAACAAATTACAAACAATTAAAAAGCACTGCTATCACTGTCTTAAGAGATATTTGGGAAGCTTTTTTTTTCATAAAACAATACAAGATGTTATGAAAAATTAATAATCAGAGAATAAGAAGGGGCTCTTGGAAATAAAAAAGACAAAGGGAGGAAAACATGAGAAGAAAAGTGGTATAAAAGCTCAATCCAAGAAGTCCAACATCTGTCTACACTTAGTTTAGGAGAGAAAGAAATAGGGATGTAGGAAATAAACTTCAGATTGAATGTGTCTACCAAGCAGCCAGTACATCCATGTGAAATATAAGGATAAGAAATCCTATTTTGTTTTCAGAAAGACAAAAACCTCAGGTAATCTATGAATCAATGAGAGTAAGCTTGGCACGAGACATTTCATTAGCGACACTGATGCGAGAAGACAATGAGGAGCACTGCCACATTCTGAGGGAGAAGATTTGGCACCTAGAATTTAAACCCTGGCAAACTGTCAAGTACGCTGAAGACATTTTTCAGAAATACAAGAACTGGAGAATTTTACCTCTAAGACACCCTCCCCCAAAGGCAGTTACCTGAGAATATGCTGTAGGAAAATAAGAAACGAGACAGTGAAATCCAGAAAGGAACAGATCCAACAAAGAGGAATAAAAAAGAAAGAAAGAAAGAAAAAGCCGGATAAAACACAATCCAGAACAGAGCAAAACACAGAAAACTTCAGGATGGAGTATCCAAGAAAAGAAAGGTGGATTTAATACTATCCTGGAGAACACAGAACAAGTTAAATAAGCAATAAAGACACACAATAAAGGCAAAAAGATGCAAAGCACATAAATTTATGGTAAAAGGACTGTAGCACCTGAACACTGAATCTATTACAATATAAACCACGGGAATTATGGCTTGCAAACAGAAAATAAACGTTGCAATCATCAACAAAGTATTAGTACCAATGATGACAATGATATTACTAATATAGCTTATAAATTGAGAGGCAGGTGGGGAAAAAAGTGTAAGAGCACTAATTTCCTAATACTTCATAATAGGGAGGTAATCAATATTATCAAAAATTTTAAAGTGAATCAAAGTGTTCTAAACTACTACTTTTAAAAATAATATTTCTTCCTTAACTTTAAGGGAATCTTTTAGGAGCTAATATTTGAAAAAAAATTGTCTGAAGTTCAATGATTTAGAAATGTTACTGTGCTTCCTTCTCCTTTCAAGTAAAATTTAAAATCCTTTTTACTTAGTGTGCATAGTATGATCCCATATATTTAAAATGTTTTTAATATCTATTTATCTATCAGAGAGATCTGTCTGGAACGATATACCCCTAGTGCTAATGATGATATTTCTAGGTAGTAGAATTTTAGGTTAGTTTTGCTCTTACTTTTATAATTTTCTGTTACTTGATTTAAAAATATGTAGAAATATGTATATTTTACAACAACAAAGCCACTTTTAAAACATCATAGAATTTTAATTAGTTCTACTCACCGATAGCTTTGGTATAATGTCTCGCTCCAAGAAGTAATTCTGGGGCTCGGTACCAGAATGTTACAACTACTGGATCCAAATCTGCTAAAGGCTTCAAAGGTGAATTAAATAACCGGGCAAAGCCCATATCAGCTGTAAAAAACAAAACAAACAAACAAAAAAATGAAGAATGTTAAGTAAATAGATTTTAATAAATTTAATTGATTACTCTAATTTTACCATTGTTATTTAGTAAGTTACGAAAATGTGCTGAATTCTGGGAGAAAAACCCCACAAAACCTAAAGATAAAACAAGTTGGAGATCTTCGTTCTTTGCAAACTATCGTCACTCACTCTTCAACTGGGTTAGAGACAGGCTGTGAGGCCAGAGGTCAAGGGTGACCCTACTCCTCTGGGCAGGTTTCTTTCCGTCTGTCATACCACCACTGGGGACAGGATTGTTAAGCTGCATTTCCATTCTTTGCATTGGTCAAAAGCACTGAGAAACTAGATCTGAGTAAAACTTTCCATTATTGCATCAATAAGCCTGTTTACTGGTATAATCAAAAGTTGGCTAGACAGTATGTTAACACCACTATTTCCCCCCATTTATTTGGGTTGAATTTTACTAACTTAAGAATCATAATATTTTGTTAAGCTGGAAAAATACTGAGTCATATAATTCAATCAATCACCTCCTTTTCCAAATGAGAAAACTGAGGTTACCAGAAATTAAGTGATTTGACAAATGCCAGCCCTCATATCTGGGAGCTGGAGCTGGAGCTGTGGTGAGATACATTCATGGCATGTAACATGTTTCATATGTAGTGTAGTTATTCAGGCAAGGCTGTTTATCCTACTAAACTGTAATCTTGTTAAAGGCAAAAATTATGTCTTTTTCATCTCTCTATCCTTTTTAGTATCAAGTATGGTGTCATTACGCATAGCTTTTGGCAAATACATGCTGAATGAAAAACCACTACCATACCACCAATTCAAAAATTTCAAGATTCATCCACCATTTGTTTAGTTTTGTTTTCCTAATATACATTTTTAATGAACTAGGCCCTAGTCTAATCTAGTTAATTATGGAGGTTTAAAAAGAACACAGAAATTTGGCAAAGAATTAAAACCATGAGTCAGATGACTAAGTACTGGTTTATAGAAGACTGATATTTCTTCTTAAATGTGAATGCTTTTAAGCCGTTAGTGCCCCCCAAACCTGCCAACATTATATACATTACACAGAAGTATAATTCCAAAATAGATTATCTTAATATATGTTTTCCTCAAATTTTACAGTAAAGAACACATCTGTCACTATTGTTTGGCTGGGTCTTTATATTTTGCATGCTTTGAACTTATATTTAAATTTGGTGCCACCAGACTGGATTGGACAAAATCCTTTAAAAGCACACGTGAGGACTCAACAGTCATCTGATGACAGTTCTAACAGGGCCTGGTTCTCCAGGGAAGTCAATGGCTAGGAGTACTTTGAGGCACATCAAATGTTATCACTACTAAAAATTTTGCAAAGTTTATATCATAAAAGAGTATATTTGAGTCTAATTAAAAGTAGAAAGTGAGATTTGGAGAATTTACAGAGGAGGACAGGGGTGAGGAGTTAGGAACACCTACGTTTTGGTTGGAGAAGTGGCACAAATCAGCGTATAATTCTAACTCGTGTTAAACCATGCAATCAGAAACTACTATTTACTTTGTTAAATACTCCCACAATCCTGCTGCCTTTAAATTAATACAATTCAGTTGCAACATTTCTTCTACCCACACACAAAACAAACTAAATGCGACAAAAACAACTTGGAAATGACAATGAAAAAAATAACCAGTTAGGATAAATTAATTTAATTATATCCTTATAGGTTATCAGATCGAAGATGGGTAAAATTTCGTTTTGATATTTTTTTTAAAAGCTATTTAAAAACATGCCTAGGTACAGAATACTCATTAATTTTTTTTCCCATCAGGCAAAGGCCTGCTACAAGATATGCTTGTTATAGCTTACGGTTCTGTACCTATCTGGCCTCGTGGTTTTCCTAGTTTGTAATTCCTAATCTGGATGAGGTCAACAGAGGCATATGTTCTGATCTGATCGGGCTCAGGTGAACAGGACTGGTTTATTTACTAGTATGCTGTATGCCCTTGGGACTGAAGGTGAGGCTGGCGTCTAACATAGATAGAAGCCACTCACCTCTTACAGGCTGTTTTTGATGAAGGTAAAGGTTTCTAAAAAACTTGCATGCTTATTTTATAACCATGACACTTCAGTCTGTAAAGATTGTCTGACACCTTAGAGAGTGTGAAACGCTTTTCACTTTTAATGCATATTCTTTAAAAATGGCTTCAAGCATATGGAGGCACATGAACATATGCATATTATTAAAGCAAAAACTAGAAGTGATACAGCTGCCTACAAAATCTTAAGAGTGCTACACTGTGACTTATCAAAGATATAACATACCAATTTTTACTCTTCCTCGCTCAGGACCTTCACCCATAACTAAAATATTAGCAGGTTTCTGTGGAAACAAAATAGTGTTTTTTTTCAGTAGACAATAGTGGTTTCTTTCAAATAGACAATATGCCAATATAACATAAATCCACCTTTTTAAAAACCTCATTTACTTAAAAATTAAAATCAAATACAGAAATTCACCAAAGAAACTTTATGTGTATATATGCAAAGCAATATACAATCTTCATGAAGGCCCAAATGTGGCAGTGCTTCTCTGCATGCGAGCTATGGCTTTCCTGGCCCTTTTATCAGTCTGTGCTCACGACTGTGAACCATCTGACAAAGTTATGATGCTGTGGTTCCTTTTAACTCTTTCAATTATATAAAACGTCCTGAAACTTTAAGAAATAATGAATTTTCAAAGATAATTTAATACTAAGTAGCAAATTAATTATAGGGAAGGAGTCACCTGATACCCTTCTTTGGAAACAGCAAGCTATGGATCTATGTTTCAACAAAACAATTATAGCAAAATCAATTTAATAAAGTCTTTTCTAAATGAGTTCGTGAAGTATAAGGAATTTTTCATGACCTGACAGTTTTGAAATTTTTATTTTTAAATAAAAAAGGAAACTAAAAATTTAAAGTGAGATTTTTACAAAGTAATATTTTAAACAGTTTTAAATCTCCAAAAATAATATACAGGATTAACTGTATCTAAAATCTGTTTAGTGGTGTCCACTATACTAACATAAGGGGCTGATCTCTCTCCAAGAAGGGGGAGGAAAAGGGGATGAAGGAAGAAAGGGAAGGGGGGGGATGGCAAATGGAGGAGGGGGGGAAGGGGAGGAGGGGGAGGGGAAGAAGCAATCCCCACACCTTACTCCTCCTGCTACACTAATTCTACCAGTCCGCTAGGTAAGAGTGAAACTATATTAGGATGCCTTCCGAGCACTTAAAGCAAACTTAAAGTCAAAGAGTTTAATGAAGGCTGCTTCTAGTGATAAATAGTTCACAGGCTTCCCTAACCTACTTAGTGATAGCCCCTGTACTATTACTGACAAAATGTAACTTACATTTTTCTACCAACTACTAAAGATCAAAATTATTTTTTATCTCCAGCAAAAATAAAAAATATTGCTGAAATGGTAGCATGTACATTTCAGAGATTAAACATTTGTACATTTTTTAGGGTGAGGAGACTAGGTACCAGAGAGATTAAATGACTTGCCTTAAGCATAACCAACAAGACTGGGGGAGCAGCAGAATCTATCCCATTTCTGAATAGTCTAGTGCTCCCTTCTTAATATATTATTCTGAAAGTAACTTTATGTAGCTAGTTTTTAAATTAATACGTATTACTGCAAGAGTAATAATGATGTTTTATTCAAGAAGAGGTTTTCAGAACCTCTGTCATCACTACACACACACACTCCTAACCACTGAGATAACTAAGTACCAAAAGGAGCTACAGTAGTAACAACAGCCCCTGTGAGCTACACGCTTTTGTGCACTGTTAATGGATCAACACTGGTTCAGTCTCTGCAGAGACTCGGAGCTCAGCCTACTTCAAAATGAAACCAGGTCTCTGAGTCTTGTACAAAACGTTGAAGGCAGAGGGGAGCTTTCCAAGAGGAATAAGGCAGCATTTCTATCTGGCTGATGGGAAACGCTTGCTCTCAACTCACAATGTGGACTCAGGAGGGTACTTTCATGTTTGCTAGAACTCTCTTCTCATGGCTCCCCAGGGCAGGACTCCCTAAAAATCTCTTAAGTACATTCCCGACTCTTTAACCCCACTTTGAGTCTCTTCCCATCAAGTCTATCTCCCCTACTGATGCCAGGGTTAACTTTCTAAAAGACAAAGCTGATCATGTCACTCCCTTGCTTAAACTCTTCCACAGTAACAAAAAAATTATTACAAGACTAGGGGAAAAGAGCAGAACACAAAATGATACAAATCTGTGATTATAACTGCTTTTAAAAAGTGCTCAGAAGGACTAGAACAAAAAAGAGACAGAGATATGGATGAACCTTTCCAAAAATATCTTTGAATGCTTTTGCTATGCTTTATTATCACTAAAATATTATTTCAAGTTTAATTGGTCCCCTCACCAAATGTGAACAAACTCCAAAGTCTTTATGATGGGATGTAAGGCATAAGCTCATTCCCACCAACCCCTGGAGCCCCATTTCCCACTACCTCACACTGCTCCTGCAACGTGTATATTTTCAGTGTTCTATAACTATAGGCTTTTCACAACTGTATCATTGCTATCCCATTATTTCTGCCCCCAAAAGTCCTATTCTTTGTGCTACTTGGAAAAATCTGATTCTTTTTGCCCCTTAATGACACAAATAATACATGAATATATTCTGATTATAAACAGTGCAAACTACGAAGTCACATACAGTTAGAAAAGGCACATTCACCACCCTCACTCCTTCACCACACCCCAAATCCCGCTCCCTTCTCCAGAGGTACAAATTAACCCATTTGCTGGGATCACTTTTTCTACCACTAGAGTGCTCGATCCTAAATGATTATCTCCAAATCTGGCAAAAACACAAGTATACATGGGCATCTCTCTCCTACTTCTATTTGGACGGAGGGGGGGAGGAGGGAATCACATCATTTGCCTTCTGAGTCACTCAGCAGCTGGGCCCAGAACAGAGAAGCCCTGGATGGAAGTTACTGGTCAGCCTACTATTGGGCAAAGAGGAAAAATCTCCCTTCTCTCGCTCTTCATTTTATTCTAGACTTACTGGACTGGCCCAGTTCCAAACTTGGAGCTGAGTATTGGTAGGGAGTAAACAGTTTCTTTGTCAAGGTCTGGCCTAGTATTAGGGGTTAGGGCCAAAGTTCCAGTTCATTAAAAATTAATTTGCTAGGCAGCTCACTGTCTATTGTATGAACGGAAGCAGGTCCTAGGCAAAGCCATACCTACTTCTACTTAAAAATACCTCTGCCTTTCTGCAAATTAAAACCATAATGAGATATTACCTCACACCTGTCAGAATTGCTATCATCAATCATCCACAAACAAGTGCTGTCGAGGGTGTGGAGAAAAGGGAACCCTCCTTGTGCACTGTTGCTGGGAACCCAGACAGGTGCAGCCACTATGGAAAAGTTTAGAGGGTCGGCAAAAAATTAAAAACGGAATTGCCTAATACGACCCAGTGATTCCACATCTGGGTATATATCAGAAGAAACCCAAAACACTAATTCAAAAGAATATGTGCCCCCCTATCTTCATTGCAGCATTATTTACAACAGTCAAGATATGGAAGCAACCTAAGTGCCCAACAATAAATGAGTGGATAAAAATGCTGAGGTGCATATACACAATGGAATATTAGTCATAAAAAGAATAAAATCTGACCATTTGCAACAGCATGGATGGACCTAGAGGGTATTATGCTAAGTCAAATAAGTTGGTGAGAGAAAGACAAATGCCATATAATATCACTTATATGTGGAGTCTAAAGAACAAAATAAGTGAACAAACAAAACTGAGACACATAGATACAGAGAACAGACTGAAGGTTGCCAGAGGGGAGTTGGGGGACTGGGTAAAAGTGGTGAAGGAATTAAGAAGTACAAATTGGTAGTTACAAAATACTCACGGGGATGGAAAGTACAGCATAGGGAATATAGTCAATACTGTAACACTGTAATAACTATATAATACTGTAATACTGTAATAATACTGTAATAACTGTATAATACTGTATAATACTGTAATAACTATGTATGGTGCCAGGTGGGTACTTTAAACATAGGGGGAAACACTTTGTAAAGTAGATGATTGTCTAACCACTATGCTATACACCTGAAACTAGTACAAAATAATACTGAATGCAAACTGCAGTTGAAAAATAAAATTTTAAGTTCTTTTTTAAAAAATACCTCTGCCTTTAAGTGAACTTAAATTAGTTTGGAAATACTTCATAGTCATAAAGAGAATGGTTTCAAGTCTTGTTTTAATAACACTATTTAACAAATGATGGGTGCCCCCTCCTGTTATTTTCCATGGAAGCTTAATCAGTATTAAAGAAAGCTTCAAAAGACTTGACAATTTTTGTTTTAGTACTTAATGCCACACTGAAATAATATTCTATTCCCCAAAAAAGTAAATTTCTTTTTTTCTTTATCAGGAGAATTTGGTACCAGTTTTTAGCTCTAGAGCCAAAGCTTCCAATTATTTGGTGATAAACACATGAAAAAATGAGTAATAACCATAATTTTGGTAAATGGTCTGCAATCTTTCACATATACTATCAAACATAATCACCTTGAAAGAACATACAGAACTTTGCTGGTGATATTTGATGAGGCATCTACTCCATCAAACTATATTTGCTGCTATGAAGATCAGAGGTCCAACATGAATTAAAAGTGGTATAACATCATGGCAACATCTTCAAGTATAGCTATGCTAGGCACAGAAATGATTATAGAACACCATTTAGTGCCCGCTGAACAATGAAATAAATCAATGAGATACTTATTTGAAGTATATCTGTTTGTTTGAAACTATGATATTCCTTATCTTATTGTTTTATTCCTGTCCCCTCCCTCCCCAGCAAAAAACTATACTTGTAATTAAAAAAACATGTCCTTGCTTTGGAGTCTCATGGCTTTTCTTCTTGCTTTCTGTTGTTACACTCAAAACAAACAAACAAACAAACAAACACTCATTGATATTTCTTAAAGCAAGGTTTTAGTACTGCAGAGATGACCATTCTGAGGCTTTCTGTTCTCCAGGATTTGACCCGCTGGCACGCTGAGGAATAGCGCCATTGATGACTCTGGCATACAGCAGGAATGGCACATTGGTTTCATTTAAGGAGCCAACTCTGATTTTTAAAAAGTAGGTATTATAGGGAGCTCTTTCTTGAGAAAAAAACAGAAATTAGGTTGATCAGGCAACTGCCATCATCAATCAGAGGTATCTGACACAGGTGTAGAAGTAGAGAATGGGCTTCATCTATCAAGTTAACTGCAACAACTCTTTATTCTAAGGATGAAAATGGGGTCCTCATACGTTCACTAATGTACTGAGGCAAAATGGAGCCTTTGAATCAATAGGAAAAGCTGATTCTTGATGTGTCTATGAAAAAAAGACAGCAATCTATAAGTAACCTAATTAGTGCTTTTATCCAAGATTTGTTCAGAACTAAACTTTCAGAAACATCAAACACCGTAAACAACACAACCTGGAGGCACACTTTCTAGATACTCAATGACTTTGACTTTGGTTGTTAATCATTTTGTACTATAACACGTACTGAAAAATCTGCATATGTACCTACATATGTACATATACACACATATATGTATACACACACACACATGAGATTCAAATGCTGGCTGCAAAGTCTTAAATAGACAAATATTCAGTAATTTATAAAATTACTAAGGAGTTAAGTTACAGATAGAAATTTTGAAAACAACTGAATGTGGTCTGGAAGATACCTTTATAATAGTTTCCGCTTTTTGTTCAGAGCTCTGAATTTGTATTTTTTTTAACCCATAACACTAAATTTTACTCCAGTATTGCTCCTTAATAACTTTAAGCTAAAGTAGAAATTATCACTCTGTAATAGTTTCTTCCCTTCTATGTAAATATAAACACAGTGTGAATCTATTCACACAATTTTTATTAATGCTTTTGATACTGTAAAAATATAACACATTTTTCCTTTTAGAATATAATACATGGTCTTGTAGGAAAGTTAATATTTTTCAAAGATGATTAATACAATTCACTATACAGCTTTAACCACAGTTTTTTGGTATATTTATTTTTATTTTTTTACAGTTTGATTTCTACTATTTTGTGTCTGCTTGTCCCTTAACATTATAACATTATTTTAACTTACCACAATTATGTGACTACAAAATAAATTTGCTATGTGTCATGATTTGCTCAAATATTTTCTAGTTGTTAGGCATACAAATTTTTTTCAATTTATCATTATTATCAATAATGCTCAGATGACTTTTTCACCATTTTATAATCTCCTTAAAAGAGTTTACTAAAAAGCCCTGTCGGGTGGCTGAGTTGGTTGGAGCATCATCCCGTACACCAAAAGGTTGCAGGTTTGATTCCTGGTCAGGGCACAAACCTAAGTTGTGGATTTGATCCCTGGTCGGTATGCATAAGGAAGGTGCCTGATCCGTGTTTCTCTCTCTTCCTTCCTCTCTCTCTAAAAATCAGTAACAAAAACATATTCTTGGGTGAGGATTAAAAAAATAAGTGATGTATCATAAGGAATGAATACTTTTAAGTTGTTGATGATAATTCTTACTTTCCAGGTTGTAATTTATGTCACAGCAGCTAGCATTCATTCATTCAACATACTGAGGGCATACCATGTACTGTCCTTGGCCTGTGATAGTGGTTAACAAAATAGACATGGTCCCTGTCACACAAAACAGCTAGATATCAGAAAAAAATAGACACATAAAATATTATAAAGCATAATAAATGCTATAAAACAGGATCTCATTAGAGAGAATCGCGACCCTGCTTTGATCTGGTGGTGATGAAAGGAAAAACGGAGGTACTATTTTTTTTAAAAAAAATTATCTTTATTGTTCAAAGTATTGGAGATGTCTCTTCCCCCCCCCCCCCCCATTGACCGCCTCCACCCCACTCCCAACCCCTCCCCAGGCCTTCACCACACTATTGTCTGTGTCCATAGGTTATGCATATAATTTCTTTTGTTAATCCCTTCCAGACCCCCCCCACCCCCCCAGCCTGGAAATATGTCTGTTACATGCTTCCATGTCTTTGGGTCTATTTTGTTTGTCAGTTTATTTTGTTCATTAACTTCTTAAAGAAGACCCTTCAACATTTCATGTAATACTGGTCTGGTGGTGATGAACTCCTTTGGCTTTTTCTTGTCTGTAAAGCTCTTCATCTGACCTTCAGTTCTAAATGATAGCTTTGCTGGGTAGAGTAATCTTGGTTGTAGGTCTTTGCTTTTCAACACTTTGAATTTTCATTTAATTCTGGCCTGTAAAGTTTCTATTGAGAAATCAACTGACAGTTGGGTGGGTGCTCCCTTGTATGTAACTAGTTGTTTTTCTCTTGCTGTTTTTAAGATTCTCTCTTTTTTTTAAAATATATCTTTATTGATTTCAGAGAGAGGAAAGGAGAGGGAGAGAGAGAGAGAAACATCAATGATGAGTCATTGATCAAGCCCACAACCCGGGCATGTGCCCTGACTGGGAATCGAACCCCGATCGCCTGGATCCTAGGTCGACGATCAACCGCTGAGCCATGCCTGGCCGGGCAAGATTCTCTCTTTATCCTTACCTTTTAACAACTTAATTATGACGTGTCTTGGTGTGGGCTTCTTTGGGTTCATCTTGTTTGAGATGCTCTGTGCTTCTTGGACTTGTCTGTTTCTTTCACCAGGTAGGGTAAGTTTTGTGTCATTTTTTTCACATAGGTCTTCAATTTCTTGCTCCCTCTCTTCTCCTTCTGCACCCCGATGACGCAAATGTTGGTACACCTAAGTTGTCCCAGAGGTTCTTTACCATATCTTCATATTTTTAGATTCTTTTTGCTCTTCTGATTGGGTGTTTTTGGCTTTCTCATATTCCAAATTACTAATTTGATTCTCGGTGTCCGACTCTACTGTTGATTCCCTGAAAATTATTCATTTCAGTTAGTGTAGCCTTCATTTCTGACTGGTCCTTTTGCATGTCATTGATGTTCTCACTAATTTCCTTGAAATTCTCACTAAGTCTCTTGAAATTTTCATTAAGCTCCTGGAATATCCTTATAACCATTGTTTTGAACTCTGTACCTAGTAGTTTGCTTGCTTCCATTTCATTTAATTCTTTTTCTGAAGATTTCTTCTGTTCTTTCACTTGTGACATATTTCTTTGTCTCTGCATTTTGGCTGCTTCCTTGTGTTTGTTTCTATGTATTAGGGAGAGCTGCTATGTCTCCTGGAATTGATAGAGTGGCTTGGTGTAGTAAGTGTCCTGTAGGGTCCAGTGGCTCAGCCTCCCCAGTCACCTGAGCTGGGTACTCTAGGTGCTCCCATGTGGGCTGTATGCACTGTCCTGTTGTAGTTGAGCCTTGATTGCTGTTGGCGTCACTGGAAGGAATTGAGCCCCAGGCAAATGTGAGGACCAGCTGCAACTACAGGAAAGAACTGCTGTGCAGGAGACATGCTTATGGAGGAGGATTTACTTTAGTGGGACTTTGGTGATCACTGAGTCTGCCCCATGAGTTTGTCATTCGTGGATGTGGTATGGTGTAATCTGGTGTCAAAGCTAACCACTGGGTACACTGTCTCTGGGGCCTCCTGGGAGATGCAAAGTCCGTCTCTGCCTGTGCCCTGCCCAGGGCCACCCAGCATGAGCTACACAGCAATTTGTAGATGGCTACTACTTGTGTTGGGCTTGGGGGGTGCCCAGGAGAGGTTAAACTATGAACCAAGAAGGCTGCCACTAGTGCTGGGCCAGAGGCCACTTATTGAAAGGTATGGGAGCACACTGAGGCCAGCTGCTGCTTGTTCGACAGATTTTAGGGAAGTCCAAAGCATGAGGGAAGAGGCCAATTGTATGGGAAAGCCACTGGAAATGGCTTGGATGAGCCTGCAAGTACGAAGAGGCAGAGTCTCAGGGAATTACCAGGGTAGGGAGAAAAGTGAGAACCAGGTTGATGGAGACTCAGATGTGGCACCTGCCTGCTGGCTCTGTGGGGGGCAGGGCTCATCAAAGGAACAAGAGCTTCCGCCAGCTCTTCTGTCTGGGAGAAAGCTGTCCCTCCAGCTCACACCCTGATCCCAGGAAAGTTAGTTCCTCCCTGAATGTCCCAGGCTCCTCTCAAGCTGCTGCCCAGCACTGGAGTGCAAAGGGCATGAATATGAGTAAGTCCACATGCCAGCCCTTTAAGAGGAGCTTCCTGGGTCTCCAGCAGCCTCTGTGTCCCTCAGCCACAATCTCCATTGGTTTTTACAGCCAGAAGTTGTGGGGACGTCTCTTCCTGGTACTGGAACCCTGGGCTGGGGGGCCTGATGTGGGGCAGGGACTCCTTGCTCCTCCGGGAGACCTCCACAGCCAAGATATCCCTACCAGTTTTAAACCACGGCACCTGGGTATGGGGCCAGCCAATTCCACGGATCTCTGCCCCTCCTACAGTCTGGATGTGCTTCTTTATATTCCTAGTTGTGGGACTTCTGTTCAGCTAGATTTCAGGTGCTTCTGAATGATGGCTTTTCTGTATTTTAGTTGTAATTTTGATGTGACTGTGAGAGGCAGGAGGATCATGTTTACCTACTGGGGGGCACTACTCTGGAGAGAGTGGTGGGGGAAGCCCTTTTGAGGTGATATTTAAGCTAGGACCTGAAGGATAAAGAGGAACTCCTCAGAAGAAAGGATTACTTACGTATGTGTTATGTAAGTGGGTGAGTTCAGGAATACTTTTCAGACAGAAGGAAAAACAAGGAGGCTCTGAATAAAGTGGGAAATAGCTTGGTTTATTCAAGAAGGCATTCGTAGGCAGAGCATGATATGCAGGGATACACTGGCAGGAAATGTGGTTACTAAGATAGATGAGGGCCAGATAATGCAGGGGCTACTTTGCATATAAAATGTTCTTTTTATCTCTAAAATGAAATTTCAATAAAAACTTTTAAGCAGGGAAGTGACAATTTGACAACAGCAAGATGAATATTAGTTATATACCAGGTCCACTACACAGATTAATTCACTTTGTCCTTACAAGAATTATGAGTAGGTATTATTACAATTTATACATAAGATGACCACAGCTAGAAAGACCTCAGCTGAACTGAATTAGTTCACATTAACCACTTCACATAGGTTCATCATTAGTAAAACCAGGGTTCAAATGCAGGCCGAGTCCATCGTCTTAACTGCTATACTACACTGCCAGTGCACAATTAAGTGTTATCACTTAATAAGAAGAAATGGCACCCTGGCTGGTGTTGCTCAGTGGTTAGAGCGTCAGCTGGAGCACTGAGGGTCACTGTTTGATTCCCGGATTCCCAGTCAAGGGCACGTTCCTGGGCTGCAGGTTCAATCCCAAGCCCCGGTTGGGCTCATGTTGGAGGCAACCAGTCAATGTGCCTCTCACATCGATGTCTGTCTTTCTGTCTCTGTCTCTCTCCCCTTGCCCTTTCCACTCTCTCTAAAAAGCAATGAAAAAAATTGTCAGATGAGAATTTAAAAAAAAAAAAAAAAAAGAGCAAATGGCATCTCCTTAATATCATTGCATTACTTTGCTAATAAAATTGGACTTGTTAAAAATGTTTATAACAACAATGTAGGTCTATGCATATGTATATTGAGTGAATTTATTGTTTATATCACTTTGCTCTGACTTTTGGTTAGTCTTAGTGTTTTTCTTAACTTATATGAATCTGTTATTATTCCCTTTTTTAATATATTCCAAGTTTTCCTGTTTGTTTTTTATTTGCTTTTCAAACAATTAGTTTAAAAGTATATCTTTCTGCCTACTTGTATGATTTCAAAAAATTGTGACATTGGGATGTGTTTTGCAATCTGCTGTGAATGTAAACATTTAACTCAAGTATCTTAAATGGCAAATTTTTCAATCGATAGTGTTTAATAGTTAAGAAAATATAATTCTTTTATTTCTGGTTCATTTTATTGTGTTCTGAGAAATTAATGTGGAATTTATGCATTAGTGAACACTTGCTATGTATATCCTTGTCTTCTAGCACACACAGATTTTTCTAAACATGCAATTCCATAATTTTTGCTCATTCTTTATTTTAAAAACTGTCAAAATCTGACAGAAAAACTCAAGGGACATAATTACATATTTGTATTTCTTTTTGTACAATTGACAAATTGAACAAACTGTAAGTTCTTTGGTGTACTGTCCTGCTGTTATAAATGTTTCAATCTTTTGAAATAAAATATACTTTAATACTACAATAACTTTTTTGTCTATAGTTGAACAGACACAGACTTTAGACCAACAGTTCTCAACTTTTCTCTTCCCTTAAACATTTGAGAAATATAACAGATTTCTTCAGAAGATAAGAATAGTTAAGAGTTAATAAAGAGGCTGAAAAATAATCACGAATATCATTAGCTATTACTGTGGGTCCTTAATCTTCATTTCCTCATTCATAAAATATGGATATAAATGACAACCTAGTGTTCTTGCTTAGATGCGACTAATGCACATAAAAGGCTTAATATAATGCTTGGTATATAAACAGTTATAAAATTTTATAATTATAATTACAAAAGCAGATAACACTATCATCTTTTAACAGTGATTCACTATTGCAGTGACTCTTTAGAAAAACTTCCTGGAGAAGAGGGTGCCCAGGCATGATTGACAATGCTCCCCAAAGGGTTTTTCTACACCACATGATGACCCTGGTTGCTTCTGATCATTTTCTAGCTTTTAGTCATTTATACCTTTCACAGATTAAAGAATTTTATTATTAACAGTAATTTTTTTAAAATTAAATAAAAAGATATGTTCTTGTCAAAAATGAAAATATAGAAAACAATAAAGAAAGTGAAATTTACCTGCAATCTCATCTTACAAACATTTTGGTGGACATAATTTCAGCTTTCTCTAAATCGATATTATTTACATTTATTAAAAATCTCTTATAAAGGCTCTTTTGATTCCTGTATTTGTTCCTTCAACAATAAACAAATAATAAATGCATCGTAACCACTGCATTTATCCTATTTTATTTAACCTCCCCTATCACAGTTATTTCGGTTACATTTGGACCAGAAGAGTTCCAGAACATTGTTAAATAATAGTAGCAATAGAAGGTTAGAATGATAATAGCTGTACAATCATGCACTGCTTAACAAGTATACGTTCTGAGAAATGCACCACCACGCAATTTGGTCATTGTGGGAACATCAGAGTGCTCTTACGCAAACCTAGATGGTACAGCCTACTACACACCTAGGTTATATGTGGTACACCCTACTGCTCCTAGGCTACACACCTGCACAGAATATTACTGTGCTGAATACTGTAGGCAATTATAACATAATGGTAAGTCTTTGTGTATCTAAACATATCTAAACATAAAAAAGGTACAGTCAAACTATGGTATAAAGGATTAAAAATGATATACCTGTATAGCCCTTACCATGAATGGAGCTTGCAGGACTGGAATTTGCTCTGGGTGAGTTAGTCAGTGGTGAATCAATGGGAAGCCTGGGACATAACTGTAGACTACTGTAGACTTTACAAACACTGCACACTTAGGCTACACTCAATTTATAAAACAACATGAGATTAAACGAAGCACACAAGAAAGTGAAGCAACCAAGAGGCATGGTAAATACCATGCATGAGGCTATTGCTAGTGTAACAACACAACATACTGTTTTACAGCAACAATTTTTTAAGTAAAAAGAGTACACTCTAAACAATAAAAATACAGTACAGTAAATACATAAACCAGTAATACATTCATTGTTTAATTATAAAGTATTGTGTACTGTGCATAATTGTATAGACTATGCTTTTATGACACGCAGTGTTTACACCAGTATCACCACAAACACGAGAAATGCGTTGTGCTATGACATTACAATGGCTGTGACATCACTAAGCAATAGGAATTTTTCAGCTCCAGTATAATCTTATGGGACACCAACACATATGGTCTATCATTAACTAAAATGTTGTTATGTGGGTACATAATTGTATATACTTTCCATGCTTGGACTTTTCCTTCTTAATTTTATTAAGAATTTCAATCAGAAATGAAAATTAAATTTTGTCAAATACTGAATACTGAATTTTGCAAAAGTTTTACAGTTACAACTATTGACATAACCATAGCGTTACTCTCTTAGCACTACTGATATGGTGAATTCCGTTAACACATTGCCAAATACTGAATCCTCCTCACATGCTTCAAACAAGCTTCATTTACTGAAGGCACAGTATTCTTTTAATATCCCACTGGATCCTATTTGCTAGCACTTTGTTTAAGATATATTCACAATATTTACATGTGACACTGGTCCAGGGTTATATATGCATTATCTTTATCAGGTTTGTTACAGTGTTATGCTTCCTTCCTACAAAGTCATTAAGGAAACTTTATTTTGCACTAACTACTCTAGAACAGTTTATATAATGTAGGACGATCTGTTACTTGAGGGTTGAAGCAACTGTGAAAGCATTTGCATATGTTATACTTTTCAAAGGTAGCCCTGTGACAAATGTCTTTATTTCTTCTATAGTTACTGGTCTACTTAGCTTTTCTACCTCTTCTAGGGCCAATTAGAGTAATTTGTATTTTATTTCTAAATGCTTATTTAGTCTAGGGTTTTGTAGAATGCCAGAATAGTTGAATAACCACTAAAGGAAATTAACCCTTTGCGGTCGTTTGTCTACTCTCAGCCACAAAAGCTTTTTTACCTTTCCGGTCGTATGTCTGCTCTCAGCCACCACAACAAGGAACCGTATGAATCTTAACTCTATTCATTCATGTATCAGTTCATAATTTCTCTGAAAGCTCTTAATTCCAACCAGTATGACACCCATGTCCAAATTTAATACAACCGCAAAGGGTTAAATGGTAGTCAAAAATCATCCATCCCCACTTCAATACACCAGAATCAGAGTTGTGCAGATGAGTTTTACCAACCTTTCAAAAATAATACCTATATTATACAAACTATTCCAGAGACTAAAATCATTTTCTGAAGCTATTATAACCATAAAAAAAAAAAGAACAAAGACAGTATACAAACAGAAGATTAATAACCATTTCACTTGTGAATATAGGTGGAATAAAACATTAGCAAAGGGAATCCAACAGTGACTGGGGAAAAAAAAAAGTCAAAACCAAGTAGTACTGATCCCATTAATGCAAGATGGTTCAACTTGAAAAACAAAATAAAACCTTATGTTACCACATTATCAGATTAAAGGAAATAACCATATGACCATCTAAAGAGACACAGAAAAAGCATTTAATAAACTTCACTCTTGATTCAGAAACAATTAATTAGATATAGAGGGAACATCTTTAACCTGATAAAAGGTATCCACCAAAACCCCAGAAGAAATAGCATATGTAATGGTGAAACTTAAGAATTCTTATTAAAGACAGAAATAATAGTCTCCTCAGTTACTTGCCACTGTACTAGTAAATATGTACTAGCAATTTTTGATTACCAAATGACAAGAAAAATGCATTTCATAGATTCCAATATTCACTTTCTCTTTAAATTTTAACATTTCTGTAATTGGGTTATATGTCTTATAACCTCTGTGGTGTGATAGTCAAATTGGCAGCCTGTTTTCTTTCTTAGTGATACATAAAACAATGTTGCAGTTTTCAGCTTTCCAGTCTTTGCAATAAAAAGACATAATATGTTACATTTGGGATAGATTTTGAGTGTATCAGTCTCACAGGTGGGAAACTATTGAGAAATTTTAGGTAGGGGAATGGCATGATTGATTTACTTTTTAGAGGGATCTTTCTGATTTCTATATAGATATTAGATCATAAAAATATAAGACTACAAATCAGGAAGATCACTTGGGAGTTTTGTACTAATCCAGATGGCCTGGATTAAAACAATAGTGACAGAAATGATGAGAAGAAAACCTCAAGGTAATAGAGTCCAAAAAAATTCAACAATGTAAACTGAGGGGTGGAGGTGGCTGGAGAGATTATTGTAGGGTAAACAGAAATTAATGAAAAGAACAAGGTGAGCCTGTACAACTAGCAGTCCTGGAAGTCCACCTGCAAAAGCCAAAGCCATGTCCTGGCAGCAAAGAATTTTGGAATCTTGCTGTTAGTTGGCACCTGATTTATTCGATTGATCCAGGGATACCGAGCTAGAACTGTAAAATCTCTGCCAAATTTGCCCTTCCCTTCATGGTTTACACTCCCCGAAGCTTCTCCCTGAAAAGCAGCACTACAGTTTATTCTTCTTTGAGAGAAGACACTGGTCAGACACTTGGTAGCGCTATATTCAAATATGAGTTCCAGGAGGGTCTTACTGTAATTTGATCTGAGATCTGTGTTGAAGGTAGAGCTGACAAGAATCCATTCATTCATTCAATGTTTTTATTATACATACAATATTCTTCTGGGTACTGATGATATAGCAATAAATAAAATGAATAAAGTTCTTTCCCCTAAGGCAACTTGATGGTGGAAGTAAAGTGCACTTAGTGAATATTTATTGTGTGCCAGACACAGTCCTAATACTTTAGATGAATCTCTATCGAAAAGACAAAAATATAGGTATGGCCCATTTTACATATAAGGAAAGTAACACAGAGAGGTAATCTTTCCAAAGGTTACATATTTAAGTGGTGGAACTAAGATTCAAACAAATCTCAGGTGCACTAAAATAGGGGCTTAATTTCTCCTTTAGCTCATGATGGCAGCAAGTGATTACTCAGGGATAGGAAACAGGCCCCAATCGCTCCCTACTATTCTCAACTCTTTTTTATTTTTCTTCCTAACTTTTCCTTTTGTTGTTCTTCACTTCTTCCTACTTTTCACCTACTCCCTTTTACTTTCAGATTCCCCTCTTCACCACGGAGTCCCAGACAACATCTGATATTACCGCCTTGTGTTAATCAAAGGAAAGACAATAAAAGAGAAGATCAATGAAAAGAGAGGGGGCATAGGATGAATGTCATGAATTCCAACTTTGTTACCCAACCTTCTAAGGCTTACAACTGTGTAACAACAAGTCCATCCTAATAAGACAGCTGCTAGCCACTGCCGGAGGAGACGGGCAATAGCAGATGATTATCTCCTGCGGATATCACCGAAAATTAATTACCACATCATGCAAGGATGGGGATGGTCAGGTGACTTCTAAGGTACCTTCCAACTTTATGGTCTATTAGTCTATGAAATCAGGGAAAAATACCATCTTTACTTCAAATGGTATAAGATGTTTATATAAACAGATTTTCAATGAGTTAAAAAATTAGCAGCCTATGTTTACCTTTTGTATTTTTGTTAAATAGGCATCTTAAACCATACTAACCTGAATTACAAGCATATCTGTGATTTGAAAACACTGCAAATTCAGAGAGTTGAAACTAATCTTAGATTCAGTCATCTATTTTAGAACAGAAAGTTAGGGATCCTCAGATTATACACTATTTAGAGTATTGTATCTATGGCATGATGTAAATCTGAAGGCAAATTATATATAAATTAAATAATTAAACACTGACATAGGTAATTATGATGAAGTGATACTGCATAAAGGAACAGGAGAATCCAGCTGTCCTGAGGGTAGGAAACTTTAATAAATAAATACTTTTTCAATAGTTAATTCAATAACTATTGCTCATTAACAGCTAGTTGTGCCTGAGAAAATATACCTTTAGTAAATACAAATTAAAATTTCTGTGTTGATTAGAAAAACATTTATAAAAATCTACATGAAACCTGAACTTTCATGTTGAACTGTGAAATACAGCCAGCTGCTGGTGCTTATTTCTGAGGGAAGACTTACTTTCACCCCCTTCTTTGATCACTTCTCATTTGCTTCTATCCAGTAAAGTGATATGGTTGCCAAATAGAAAAGGACTTAATGAAAGAGATGTGGCCATGGGCACCAATGACTTAAAACAGGCTTAGATAACTTTAGCTGAGGTCAGAGAAAACCATATCTAATATATTCTATCTTTAAATATTAAATTACTCTGGCAAATGTTCAGAAATCTGGAATATTATATAATACTCTCAGGCCTGAGTTTATTATTAAAAAGTTGGACTGAAATATTAATTTATATTCTTTTTCAGAGTATAATTTAGAGAATTCTAAAATCTTTTTTAAAAAAATCCATTTCTTAGTATTCAGACTAGACAGTGTATTCTCTTTTGCTAATGTAAAGATTTATAGGCCAAAAGAAAGAGAGTGTGAGGGAGTATTCAACATTAATATCATAAATAAGGTAATAGCTTTTATCAAATGTAGGCAGAAGCTGGTGAATTCGTCTCCAATAATATGATTCAAAAGTCCCTTAAACGAAGCCACCCCAAATCTGTCCTGTTCTATTATTAGAAACACCCTGCTCTGGATGATAGTAAATTTTGTTTATAAAAATGGAAGCAGTTATGCAAATCATATAATGATGTATCACATCAATTATGTTTAAAACAGAGAAAAGATATATCTGACTTAGAACTCAGATAATCCTCTACTTTTGGTTAATTTTCAGGATCACCCAAAATATTACCTAGTTAGAAAAAAAAAAAAAAAAAAACTTGATGAGATTATTACAATAACCATTCTTGATTGGTGAGAAATCTGGCTAAAAATATTCTAGCAATGTGCTGATAAAGTGTCTGAAAGACTCATTCAGAATCTAAGGAAAAGTAGACTAGAAGCAATATGCAAACCAAATAGCATAATATTTTTATTATCAACTTGTAATCTACCCATATAAACATGTATGATATTTGCAGTTGTGCTATTTAGTAAAATTAACTGGGCCACTTTTTTGTTATTTACAAATAATAGAGCACAGTCCATTGTGTATGCCCAATATCACTATCGAAATTAAGCAAATGTAGCATTTATCCAGCAACTAAGTGGACTGTTTGCAATCAGATACTGTCAAGAAGGAAAACTACCCAACTGGTCATTTAAGTAAACATACTCTAGAATAACCACAATATTCATAATGTGAACAAAATTACTGCAAATCTCATTTAAGCTTGCCTTAGCCAGTCATTATCAATAAAACCTATGTTTTATTCTCAAGCCTAAATTTTATGGATACAATCTTATGCTTTACTAGCTACACAATTAAACAAGAAAATTAGAGTATATCCCAGGAGTTCCCAATAAATGAAGCAAATCACAAGTAATAAGCAATGATTAAACCTGATAATTACAAAGCATTTTTCTTCCATGCAGCTGTGTTTTAAAGAAACATGCTTAATATGTTCCTAACACTTCAAAGAAGCTAAAGCACAGAGAAAGGGCAAAACAGTGAGAACAGAGGCCAAGCATGCAGGTTCCTTTTTTCCCAACTGCTCAACTACTTTGTGGCTTTATCTCTTTTAGGATATGGATATTCTTAGGTCGTTTCTGCTTGCTTTTTTGTTTGTTTCCTCCCCCCGCCCAAAAGAATTTACTGGACCTTTTTTAAAGATAGAAGGTGTATTCATGACTTTTTATTTTTAATAGCAAACATCCTTTAAAATAAAATACACTAAACCATATTGAATATTATGTGTAAACTTTAATAACAGACTAGACATTTTCCTCAGTTTTTTAATATATATATTTTTATTGCTGACAGTATCACAGATGTCTCCAATTTCCCCCACTTTGTTCCCCTCCATCCTGCCCCTGCCCCACTAGTGTCTGTGTCCACAGCTACATATAATATGTATGTAAGTTCTTTGGTGAATCTCTTCCTGTCTCCCCCTCAATTCCCCTTCCCTCTGAGATCTGTCAGTCTGTTAAACATTTATTTTTATGATTATAACAATAATATATGTTAACGTCAAACTCTCCAGATAATTTAGGAAAGTATTACAGGAAGAAAATGGAGTTTGCCTGAAATTCTCCCATCCATATATGAGCCCTATTTAGAAAAATATATTCCGTGAAAGGCTTTATTCAAAATGATTTTATAATCAATGTCAAGAAGACCTCATAAAACAATAAACTACTTCTAATACTAAGTATTTTTTTACAGATTTGACTAAGTTTTTCCCTTGATGTTCTCTTTTCCTAACAATATCAAATATCATTTGGGAAAGAGTCTAGTGCACTGGCTTTCAAGCTGCTTTGAACACAATCCACAGGAAGAAAATAATTTAATATTACATGACTATATTCACATATAAACATATGTAATTAAACAGAAGTTTCATAAAACAACAATTGCCCTTAATACATACAATGCACTCTGATATTTTCTCTATAAATAAATAAATAAATAAATAAATAAATAAATAAATAAATAAATAAATAAATAAAAGTCTGGTTATGTAGTGTGATTTTCTGACTTACTTATAGCTTACAATCTGCAATTTAAAAATCACTGACCTAAAGAAAAAATCCCTAAATTTAGTGGTCCAGCGTGGTTAGATTTCTCCAAGTAACCAGAATGAAAGTAATTTAACCTCTCTGTTGCTCAGTTTTTCCACATACTAGTTGTAGAGTCCAGTGGACAGTAAGGAAGTGCACCACAAACAAAGAAAACCCATATAATCATGAGAAAGCATTGGTATTAGTAAGCAAAACTAGTAAACAAGGCAATCTTTCACACAAATATAAAGAATCAGATACAAAATACCCCAATAATTCATCAATACATAATAAAATAACATGCCTTGACAAACAGGCCCTATGAAATGAAGTTTAGTCAATGGCTCACTCTGAGAGTCCAATCTTATTTAATTTAACGGTTGCTAGGAAACCAAAACATCCTTCACCAAGGACAGCTAAAGCCCTACCAAGTGATTCCAAGCTACCCAGTATAATTAAAATAAACTGCAGGGCAGCAGCACTATCATATTTAAGAAAATAAGTCAGATTAAAGGTTTGAAATAGCTCCAGCATCTTTTAAATATGTTTAGAAGTTGCCTCCAATCAGCCTAATAGACTTCAAACCTTTCCTTATTTTGAGTCGCTTAAACACCTTTATTTGAAGTTTTCATTAAGATTCACACTTAGTTCCTCTTTATAACACCAGGTAAAAATTCTTCATAGTCCTTAACCCAACATTCCTATTTTATATAAGCAGGGGAAACCTGAAATAGCTTGTCCCACATTACTTCAACTGGGACCTCTGTTTACTCATTTATATGGGATGGTAATTTTATGTGTCAACTTGGCTATGTCACGGTGCCCAGATATTTGGTCAAACATTATTCTGGATGCTTCTGTGAAGGAGTTCTTGGATAAGATTAACATTTAAACTGGACTCTGAGTAAAGCTGAGTACCCTCAGTAATGTGGGTGGACCTCATACAGTCAGTTGAAAAGCTAAAAAAGAAAAAGGCTGACCTCCCCTGAGCAAGAAGGAATTCTGCCAGGAGACTGCCACTGAACTCAATCACAGCTCTTCCTTTGGGTCTCTGGCCTGCTGGCCCACCAAACTTATACATAGATATTAATTTTCTAAAACTAAAAAGTTCAGTTTGGATTCTTAAATTATCTCTCAAAAATAAATATTGTGTGTTTCCTTTCCGACTCATTTTTCTTAAAACATCCACACATATGCACTTATTACCACCTTCAGCCCAACAAGGGTTCCAGAATTATTAAATCTCTATTTCATACCATCAAGTATGACAGACCCCAATTACTGATCTGCTGCTACGTGATGATTAACAGAGACAAAAATCTTTATTTACTAAATAGAATTGCTAATTTTTAAAGTTCAACTTCACATATCAAACAAAAAACTTCATAACTCTACCATCTCAGACCAATATTTCTATTAATAATGAAGTCAATTTTATTAAACAAAAGCTTCAATAACATTTTGGGATATCATTTTAAAATGGTGTTTTTAGGGAGACTGTACCAATTCAAATTAGTATGAAGTTTCTTGTGGCAAGTCAGAAATTCAACCAACTGGTTTAATTCGTAACATCAGAAACCTATGTAGATATGTTAAGGTCAGTATTGCTACATTTCATCTAAACCAGACTGAAAAAAAGCAAAGAATATTATTAATTATATTTGTTCTTATAGGGTAAATTTCATCTGTAAATAACAGGTATTTGAGGAGGGTATAAAAAACTGTTTTACATTTTCTGAAGAATATTCTTCAGAGCAGATACTTTATTACTAAATATATTAATATCTCAATGTAGCTATAGTTGAAAAATTATATAACATCAAAACACCAAAACTTAATTCTCAGTTGGAGGGATGGTTGGCACATTTTTAAAAACCATGAAAATGAATCTTTCCTTTAGGAACAAAGGAAAAATTCAAGAGTCAGGCAGCTGACCCAGGAAGATGCACATTAGGGGCAGAGGGATCACTTGACACCATGGTTTAGCCTGCGACACACAGAGGGGGTTCAGAAAGGGTTAGATGGTAAGAAGTCACGCACAGACAGCACAGGAAATCTCACTTCAAATAGGGAAATCAAAGGAGGTAGCAGTAGACAAACAATATATTACAGTTTGGAGAATATTTTGGAACAAAGAGATTACTAAACAGCAGTAGGATTATCAAGAGGGGTAGAGGACTGGGAGTGGTTTGTCTCAGCTGAAAAGAAATATTTTATCACTGATATTGTCCAGAATTGCCAGCACGTGTTGACTAACTACTGTTAGTCTGTTTCATTATTATTTCAGAATCATCTACAGATAGTACACGCCCCTGTCGCCTGCACCTTGAGTGCACTCTTCCCATCACGCCCAACTCTTGGTACAGCATTAACAACAGATGACTGAAATGACCTGTTTTACACTATTCCTGTGTCAAAGAGAACTTGTTTAAGCCACATCAACAGAAAGCTTTACCAAAAGAGAGTAAAAGAAATTAGACTTCATAATTATTTTACTACTATAGTTAAAACTACTGTAAGTGGTTCAAGTATATTATCCATTAACATAAAAACTTAAAGACTGGTTTAAAAATCAGTTTGTGTTCATCTAATAAACATACATATTTCAATAATGAATATATAGTTTACAATAAAATGTAACATTATCTTAGCATAATTAACTCCATAGGGGGAAAATGCCCTTTACCCCAGATTTTATTCTTTTAGAGATCATAAAAAAAGTCAGTAGCTCAAAAGTAGTAAGTTTTTCCCTATGTTGACTCCATCCACTAAAAGCTGAAATTTTCAGCTTCATAAAGACTACAAGAATTTCTCATTTCTGTTCTATAAATCCATTACTTGTAAATAAATGATTCTAATTCTAATAAATATAAACGTTGCATGAGGAAAAAAGTTCTCTTAACCAAATTTCTGATGTGTTATTAGTATTAGTCTAATGATTTCTAGGTATGAGAACTGGGGAACAAACTAACTACCATCATGTATTTCCCGGAGATTTACTGAAGATGAAATATGATACTGCAACCCCTGACCTGAAGGCCAGAGGCTGAATGCGTTAACACAGAGCGGCTTGGAAAGAATATCTGCGGAGGGGCAGATCAGCTTCACCTCAAAATCTACAGGGGGTTTTCCTACACACGAGTTGAGACCAAACCATTGTTTCCAGCACTGTGCTTGTAACTATTTGAAATGAAGGCACTGTTATAAACCTTACTATAGTTACTATCTTCACAAAGAACAACAAAAGCACAACAATGATTTACGCAATAAGGGGAATTTGAGGTTTAAATAATTTACATCTATTAAGATTTAATAAACAATGTACAATTTAATGAACAATTTCATGTTAGATGGGTAAGGCATAAACTATTCTGCCATGTAAAATAAAATTTAAAAAAAGCCAATTTCTGAAGTTTCTAAATTCTTAAAATTTAAGCATGGCAAGGTTCTCAATGTACTTAATTTTGATTAATAAAGGCTTCGTGGCCATAAAACTGCTACTAATATAGTGGATTAACAGGTAACTTAGCAAGCAGTAGGCTCCAAGTCTTATTTTCAAGTTATTCATAAATATATCAATTTCTAGAGTTTGCCTAGCATCTAACAATCAATGTAAAGCAAGCCAATGCTTTACTTACAGACTTAGGAAAAAACAAAAGCTTAGGAAAACAAATGAGCCCTCTTTCACCTCTTCAGTAGATGACAGCTAGCATATGTCAGAGAAGCAGGACACATTATATAAAAAGCTCAAGGCGAGGCTATGTTGGGACTGTAGCATTCCTGCTCCCTCTTATAAGGTTTTCAGGCCTATATAGCACCGATATCTAGACACAACTGGAAAATAATCCAAATATAAATGCATCTTTCTTGCTTAAACCTGACTACATATCAACTTACCAAATCCCTGTGCAACACCCAGTTAGCATGCAGGTAGTGAATCCCATCCAGGATCTGATACAATAGTGACTTCACCATTCCCCGAGGTAACTGAACTGGCTTCTTATTTGCTTTAGAAGCTCTGTGAAACTTGATTATATGCTGGGGGGAAAAAGAAAAACATCACCAGACACTTAAAAAAGAAAAGAGAGAAAGATAACTTGATGTATAATATTTTCCTAACAGAAAAAGAAACACTTAGGGATTCCCAAAGTAACTGAAAATATAATTTCACATTCTGCTGAATAACAAATAACTTATAAACTTCCTAATTACTGCAGCTAAAATTTCATTTCCTAAGCATATAATAGTGTCTCACAAAATAAATGATTACAAAGAGTAGTAGGAAATAATGTGATTTTATTTTAAAGTATAATTAAAAATTACTTTTAGAGTATATTTAACCCTTGTTTATCTGGTGGAAAAATTTCCAGAACAGAATCTGTGTGTTTTTTTCCTGTAGTGATTAAATGAAAAGAAAAACATAGAACAAATTTCAAGAGATACTCTCCTGGCTGATATAGCACAGATGTGGTATCTATTTATGACATATAAATTATAAAGAAAGCAAATGGAGAAATATTTCAATAAAATGTACAGAAACACAAAGAAATTATATGTAAATGATCATTTCACACTGGAAATATTTAGAAATATGAAAAATTCAGATAAAAAAAAAAAAGCCTTGCACCATCCGTCAAAGCTTTCTAGGTATAGTGTTAGTGGACATCCAAGAAAACACAATACCACTTTATAAACAGAAAAAATGATTTTATAAATAAATGTACCTCGACAGAAATAAGATCCAATGTTTCAAACTCTCTTGACAGGTTTCTTCATTTTAATTAAAGCACTCTTAAACTGCAAGAAAATCTAGAAGTCAGCTGCAGACAACACTGCTGTGTGCACCACTGTGCATATGCACAGAGCAGGCTCGACCAGTATTTGTGAGTAAAAATTAAGCATACTCTTGAAATTAGTAAACGTAATTAAAACAGAAGTGAGATATTTAATATTACAGGTTAACATTTTTACTTCCTATTTTATGATATAGAAAGCAGAACGTGGGGATAAGAAACAACTAATGATTAATGAGTGAAAGCGTTTTACTTTCCAAAGAAAAAGTATACAGCAAAGACTACCTGGTGGGAAGGTAAAGTAACAGGCAGCACATATGTAGTATGATTAATTTATATTTTATTAGTAGCATTACATTATTTTAATTTTCTTTTCAGTCACTTTTTTCAAAGTATTTAAGAGCAGGCAAACAAAATAATAATCTAGAATGTTTTGTCACCTAAGAAATGATGCGGCAATCAAATCTGTTCAGCTTAGGAAGAGCTAGTGGCTCTCAAAGCTTAATAAAAATAAATTAAAATACATCATCTTTTAAAAACTTAAAACCTGCCAGAGTAAGAATGAAAGGAACACATATGAAGGGGAGGTAAGATAATCAATTTAATGCCATATACATTTCTTCAGCTAATGCTTTCATTAAGGTATCACAAGTCACTTTTTTACCAATATTTTATAACTACAAAAAACCACAGTGTGGACATTTTTATCTTTATTTTTATTACAGGGCTATATAACAAATTTGGGGTATCCATACCATGAAATTTTACCAACACCTAAGTGATTTTATAAATGACTGTTTTTACTACAACTGTTTTTTGGTTACCCTCTGTTGCCTTAAATTCCAGCTCATTCATTTCAATATTCCAATTAAAATAAGAAAATAAAACAAAGCATTTGGTTTTTGCAAACTGAATTATCATTTGGTTTTCATGAAAATGAACATTAAAATTACTTATGTGTCTTAAAAGAGTATTAATAAGATGATGATAAAGGCAATGTTGACTATCTATACATATCTGGTAACATTACACACAGTATAATTTGTGAAAGTACAATTATTATAACTATATGTAATGTACCACAATGAAATATTATGTTCCAGTATTCTAGAAATCACATTGAATACCATTATCTCCTATGCTCAACTATGTTTTACTACATTATAAACCAGCCTGGAAATTTTCTCATAAATTGGAATTATATTTGATTTCATGTCAGGCTTGAGTAAGTAGAGTGTTCAATTAGATATTGGCCACCTGATTTAATGAATTTTTATTAAAAGAACCCAAATTTGATTTGATTAGATTTCTTTTAAAAGAACAGAAATTAACAATAAAAGAAAAACTATTTTCAACCAGCATGAACCTTGGACAATAGTTTCATAAAACAGAAAGTTTCACGTGTCTATTTTCTGTTTGAAAGAATTATTTCCACACAACTTACAAAAACAATTTGAATCATATCACATTTAGTCATGGAATTGAAATCTACAAAGAGTCAAACTATTTCTTAAAAATCTGAAAGCATATAAAATCCAGAAAAGCTTCAATTTCTGAAATCTGTTAAAGTTGAAATTATGTAAACAAGGCTAATTCTGAAAATGAGCAAAAGAGCTTGAAACTACTATTTTTGAAGGTGAATTTACTTTAAACAGTTTTACTGGAATTTGTGCTTGTTTTACTCTAAAACTTTGTATTTACAATTACAAATTACAGCTGGATGGAAAAATGTAAGTTATTTTGAAGATTTCTGAAACTGAGCCAGGGTATTAAAATCTCTTACATATCAATATATATACAGGATGGGGCAAAAGTAGGTTTACAGTTGTGAGTGCAAGAAACACAAATTTATTCTTGTATTATTATTTATTAATCATTGTATTATTTTCCATACAAACTGTAAACCTACTTTTGCAGAACCCTGTATTTTCTTTTCTATCTCAATGCACAGCCATAATAAATTTAGCAAATATAGACCAGTATGCAAAAACACAGTGAAGTATTTAAAGACCTTAATACTTTTAAATATCAGGGGAAAAAATAGTTCACAGTAGTGAAGTAGTTGTTAATGAATTAATGTAGTATAGGGTTTTGTTCACTTGTTTTTAAAATTGTAATGTGTTAACATGTTCTTTACACATAACTGATCAAACATGTAAGTTTTGTATGTTCCAAAATTATTCTGGCTATTCTTTTATAGGTTTTCATTATATACATATTAGAAAGTCTCATCCCCAATATGGCATTTTATTTTTAAAAATTTATTTTTATTGTTGAAAGTATTACAGATGTCCGCTTTTCCCCCCAATGAACCCCTTCACCCCACTTCTGCCCCCTGCCCAGGCCTTCATCATGCTGTGTCCATGGGTTATGCATATATGTTTAGATTTTTTTTAAAATGTAACTCTTACATTTAACAAAGGAGTCAATCAATTTTTAGTTACTCAAGACTTTTATAAATAACAATTAAAAAATTCATTTTAAAATATATCTTTAGTGATTTCAGAGAGAAGAAGGGAGAGGGAGAGAGAGAGACAGAAACATCAATGATGAGTGAATCATTGATCGGCTGCCTCCTGCACGCCCCTGACCATGAATAGAGCCCACAACCTGGGCATGTGCCCTGACCGGGAATTGAAACGCGATCTACTGGATCCTAGGTAAATGCTCAACTGCTGAGCCATGCCCGGCCGGGCAATAACAATTCTAAAAACAATCTTTTTAGTAGATGAAAAATAATGAGGCAGTTTGTATTTCAGCTATTTAGACAAAATATATTTAAATTCTTAGTTTATAATAATTTTTATCAATATAGCATCATTTTTTCATTATATTAGCTAAACTGATAAAGTGTAATTGACTTGGAGGATCTTCAAATATTTTAGTCTAGTTATCTAAAAATATTCTCATTATAGGTCAGACAAATACAAAATAACTAAAAGCCACAATAAAATCTACTTTCATGCTGATCTAATTTTGTAGTAGAGCTCTCTGCCACAAAGAATTCTTCCTATACAAGAATATGCCCAATTCTAGTAAATGCAGTATTGAATTTCTGATGATGAAACAGGAAATATATTATAATACTGAATATCAATTGTAAATGATATTCAATAAATGATTGATAATAGTTTTCTACATTTGTATAGTACACTTAGTTTATAAAGCTTTTTGAATACAAAATTACTCTTCAGAAAAATCCTGTAAAAAAAAGGCAAAAAAAAGTATTACTTTTTACAGATGAGAGAAACTACAGCTTCACAGCCATTAAGAGACTTGCCTAATGTCATACGACAAATAACAGAATCACTAGATCTGTCTAGTCTTCCAAATATAACATATTTGTCTCCCTACATGAGGAGACCACCTTCTCATATTATATTCCTCCACACTACAGAATAAAAGGAAATATGCAGCTGTTAAATTTTATAACAAAAGTTTTTAATTTTTAAATTTTTATCAAAAATATATAGGTAGGCAACAATACTGAATAGCTGTTTATACTCTTCAGAGTCTACTGTTTTCTGTAATATGTTACAAAGGTCAAACTAGTAAGTAAGATCACAACGTGATACAAGGCAAAATACTCTAGCCTTGGTAACACATAAACCACATTCTATGAGGTTCATTTATTTTGATATTTAAATCTCAGAGTAAGATTAGCTCCTAAAATTGTTTTTAGTAACTCTTACTACTCCTGACTGAAACTAGTCACTCTATGTCTACCGTCAATTCACCTTACCCAGAGGTCATGCTCAGCGTAGTCAAACAGAAGCCATACTTTCCTATCTGCATGAGATAGAAACACCTTTTGAAGAGAGATGACATTTGGATGCTTAAGCTCTCGAAGTAACTGCAAAACAAAGGAAATCCATTTAAAATCGTTGCCATAAAAATGTTTGAAAAACCCCACACCATTTGTAATTCAAAGGCAATATAAACCCAATCCTAAAATCTAATAATTTTCAACCCTAAAAATTTAGTAAGTCCCCATACAATTTTGAGATGTCCATACAGGTGCTTCAGTGATAAATGGAAAAAAATCTGTGGGGAAAAGATAATATCAGAATCAATCTATCTTGTTGTTATTGTTTAGTTGGTTTTTAATTTTATTTTAATACTTTATAGAGGTAAAATATATATAACATAAAATTACCATTTTAACAATTTTTAAGTGTACAATTCATTAGTATTAAGTTCACTTGCAATGTTGCGCAACCATCCCCACTATCCATTTTAGAACTTTTTCATTATCCTAAACGGAAATTTGGTACCCATTAAACAATAACTCCCCATTTCCCTCTGCCCCTCAGCCATTGGTAAACCCGATTCTACTTTCCGTTTCCATGAACTTTCCCATTCTAGGTATCTCACGTAAGTAGAATTATACAATATCTGTCCTTTTCATGACTGGCTTATTTCACTTAGCATAATATCTTTATGATTTATCCATGTTGTAGCATGTGTCAGAATTTCATTCTTTTTTATGGCTGAATACATTTCTATGTAAATTCTTCTATTTAAAGTCTTTTATCTCATTTTATGCCATTTAAAAACTACATTTTTTTACCCATTCATCTGCTGATGAACAAGAATTGTTTCCATGTTTTGAATCATTTAGGTATATACCTAGAAGTGAAATTGCTGGATCACATGATAATCCTATGTTTAACTTTTTGAGAAACCACCACATTAGTTTTCACAACAGTTGTACAAGTTTACATTCCCATCAGCAAAGCACAGGGGTTCCAACTCCTCCACATCCTCACCACACTCACTTTTTTTTTTAACATCCTGATCCTAATTGGTAGGAAGTCATATCCCATTGTGATTTTGATTTGCATTTCCCTAATGGCTAATGATGTTGCGCGTTTCATGTGTTTATTGGTCATCTGTACACTTTCTATGGAGAAATGTGTGTTCAAGTCCTTTGCCCATTTATGAATTGTGTCTTTTTGTTGTTGTTGAGTTGTGATTCTTTATATAGCCTAGATATTAATCCCTGACCAGATACATGATTCACAAATATTTTCTCCCATTCTGCTAGTTGTCTATGTTTTGACATCACAAAACAATTGAAATTAAAACAAAGCTTTAGGTTGTAATCCTTTTAAAAAACGAAATAATTAAAATATTAGAAAATACAACATTCATCAACACCAAATATATCAAATGAGAATTGAGACCTGTAACTTTGTAAGATACAGTACCTCTCTTTTTCAGGCACTTAAATTATGTAGTAAAGTTGATTAAAAATTTGTAAACTTTTTCATAAAATAATACAGAACTTATATAGACAGAAGCATCCAAGTAGAACACATTTTTATAGGTTTAACATTTCTCTTCTCCTAGAAGGACTTTCTTCTATTTAAAGTCTTTTATCTCCTTATTTTATCCCATTTAATAACCAAAGTGCCCTAATAATCCATCAGTTAAAAGAACTCCCATCCCACCAGGCAAAACCACAAATAATATCAGTAATGACAGGAAAAAACTTCTCATGAAGCCTGATACATTTTTATCAGTTGAAACTTAACCTACAGAGATTCCTAGATGGTAGTAGATTAAGTAGAAGGTACACTTACATTCTCGCAGGACCAAACTAGAATTACAACTAAAATATAGAAAAACCATCCTGAATAACCAACTGAAGAAAGCTTGAGAGAACCCTCATAACCAAGGGTGTAAAGTGGAGACTCCACAGAGACTAGTAGGAAGTGCTGAGGTGTGAGAGGGCTGGCTGGGCTCCCACAGACAGCACCTGAAGTTCTGGAGGGGTATCTCAGCAGTAGGGGATTCCCACCGAGAACTCTGGGGCCTAAACGCCAAGCAGGGCTTCCCAGCCCAGAGCACAAGCACGGAGGGAGAATGGTGCCCACATAACACCTGGCTGTGAAAAGCAGTGGGTTTCTGTCTGCCAGGGAGAGATAGCTGGAAATGCAGTCACCCTCTTAAAGGTCCAGTGCACAAAATTTTTGTGTGCAACCACTCACCTTGGGCTCCAGGAGAAGGATGGCAGAGTGGACTAGAGCTACGTAAGAAGAATATAGGGATGTTGGGACTGATAACAGAGCTCAGAGGGCAGCCTGCTGGATTCCTGTGCTGTCATTCACCAACTGCAGAGGACGTATTTCTCAGGCACACCTTTAACAACCAGCAAGCTTTGCCATGGGGGAAGAAGCAATTGCCTCACCCATTGGAAAATCTCTCACTCTACCCTGTGGAGTTTACCCCTTGCAGTGGTCTATAGCCCGAGGCTCATTAAGAGACTCAGAATCTAACAGCCTGCAGACAAAGGTGGCTCACTGGGGGCTTGGCCTGATCTGGTTCTGAAACCAGAGCTTGGAAAAGCAGACCTTGGTGCACATCTTGGTCCTTCCCAAACACATCCAGCCCCAGCAGAGAAAACCACAAGCTGTGGAGTGCAGAAAACTTCAAACAGGGTACTCAAGGCCAGTCACAAACAGTGTCTGACATTGTCCTGCACCACAGACAAACCAAAAAGACTAGAAGTCCTAGCAGATCTACCTAAAACACAGAAAAAAATCCAAACAGCAGCCAAAATGGGGAGACAAAAAACAAGCCCCAAATGAAAGAAAAAGAAAAATCTCCAGAAGAAGAGCTAAATGAAATGGAGATAAGCAATCTACCAGATATAGAGTTCAGAATACTAATTGTAAGGATGCTCAACAGCAAGAGAAAAGATATGAAAAATATGAAGGAAACTAAGAATGGCATAGAAGAAATAAAGACTACATTGGAAGGAATAAACAGCAGATGAATGGAAGATGAGGATTGGACCAGTGAATTAGAAAAAATTACTTAATCATAGATCCAAAAAGAAAAAACAATTGAAAAACAGGAGGACAGTTTAAGGGAGATGTGAGACAACATGAAACTTAACAATATTCACATAATAGGTCTACCAGAAGATTTAGAAAGTAAGCAAAGACAAGACAAGCCTATTTGAAGAAATAATAGCAGAAAACTTCCCTAACTTGGTCAAGGAAAAAGTCATACAAGTTCAGGAGACAAGGAGAGCTCCAAGCAAGAAGAGTCCAAAGAGGCCCATGCCCATATACATCATAATTAAAGTGCCAAAAATTCAAGACAAAGAGAGAATCTTAAAGGGAGCGAGAGAAAAGCAATCTGTTACCTACAAAGGAGATCCCTAAGGCTGTCAGATGATTTATCATCAGAAACTCTACAGGCCAGAAGGGAATGACATGAAGTATTCAAGGTAATGAAAAGCAAGGATCTGAAAACCAAGACTACTCTATATCCAGCAAGGCTATCATGCAAAATAGATGGTGAAATTAAGAGCTTTCCAGACCAAAAAAAAAGGCTAAAGGAGTTTATCACCACCAAACCAGCACTGCAAGAAATGTTAAAGGGATTGCTGTAAAAAGAAGTACAGATATATAGAGAGAAAAACAAAGGCATAAAGAATTAAAATGGCAATAAATAAGCACTTATCAAAAATAACCTTAAATGTAAGTGGATTACGTGCCACAGTCAAAAGACATAGGGTAGCTGAATGGATAAGAAAACATGGCCCAAATGCATGCTCTCTACAAGGGACCCACCTCAGAACACAAGACTCACACAGGATGAGAGTGACTGGAAAAAACTTTCCATGCAAATGGAAATTAAAAGAAAGCTGGGGTAGCAATACTCATATCTGACAACGTAGATGTCAAACTGACGGCCACAACAAGAGACAATAAAGGTCACTACATAATACTAAAGGGATGGATCGAACAAGAGGATATAATCCTGGTAAACATATATACATCCAATATAGGAACACCTTAATATATAAAAAATACTTGTGGAGGACTTTAAGGGAGAGATCAACAGCAATACAGTCATAGTAGGGGACTTTAACATCCCACTGACTTCACTGGATAGATCTTCCAGACAAAAAAACAAGGAAACAGTGATCCTATTGACACACTATATCAGAAGGATTTAATTGACATTTACAGAATATTCCACCACAAAGCTGCAGAATATACGTTCTTCTCAAGTGCACATGGGACATTCTCAAAGACAGACTACATGTTAGGATACAAAACAAGTTTCTACAAGTGCAAGAAGACTGAAATCATATCAAGCATCTTCTTGGATCATAATGGCATGAAATTAGAAATCAACAACATTAAAAACACTAAAAAACATTCAAACACATGTTATTAAACAATGAATGGGTTATCAATGAGATCAAGAAAGAAATTAAAACTTCCTGGAAACAAATGAAAATGGACACAAAACAACCTAAAATCTATGGGACACAGCAAAACCAGTCCTAAGAGGGAAATTCATAGCACTAGAGACCTACATCAAAAAACAAGAAAAACTTTTAATAAACTAATCTAACACTACAACTTAAAGACTGAGAAGAGAACAAGAAAAGCGCATAGTAAGTAGAAGAAAGGAAATAATAAAAGATCAGAGCAGAAGTGAATGACATAGAGACTAAAAAAACAATACAAAATATCAATGAAATCAAGAGCTAGTTCTCTGAAAAGAAAAACAAAATTGATGAACCTTTAGCCAGACTACTCAAGAAACAAAGACAAAGAACCCAAACAAATAAAATGAGAAACAAAAGAGGTGAAGTAACAACCGACACCACAGAAATACAAAGGACTGTAAGAAAATACTATGAATACTATGCCAACAAGCTGGACAATGTGTTAATGAAATGGACAAATTCCTAGAAAAAAACAATCTTCCAAAGCTGAGTTGGGAAGATTCATAGAACCTGAATGGGCCAATAATGGCCGATAAAGTTGAACCAGTAATAGAAAAATTCCCAGCAAGCAAAAGCCCTGGTCCAGATGGCTTCACAGGGGAGTTTTACCAAGCATTCAAAGAAGAACTAACACCTATCCTCTTCAAACTATTCCAAAATAGCAAAGAGGAAAGAATACTTCCAAGCTCTTTTTATGAGGACAGCATTATTCTATTTTCAAAATCAGATAAAGACACTACAAAGATAAAGAATTACAGGCCAATACCCCTGATGACCACAGATGCTAAAATCCTCAAGAAAATAATAGCAAATCAGATCAAGCAACATATTATATTAATATACTAATATGATTAAGCAATATATTAAGCAATAAATCATGACCATGTGGGATTTGTTTCAGGGATGCAAGGCTGGTACAATATTCTTAAATCAGTAAATGTAATATATTACAAATGTAATATAAACAAATTGAAAGACAAAAATCACATGATCATATCAATAGATGCAGAAAAAGCATTCGACAAAATCCAACACCTATTTTTGATAAAAACTCTCAGCAAAGTGGGAATAGAGGGATCATACCCCAACATAATAAAGGCAGTACATAACAAACCTACAGCCAACATCATACTCAATGGGCAAAAACTAAAACCATTTCTCCTAAGTACAGGAACAAGACAGGATGTCTGCTTTCACCACTCTTATTCAACACAGTACTGGAAGTCTTAGCCACAGCGGTCAGACAAGAAAAAACATAAAGGAATTTGGCAATGTAGCAGGATATAAAATTAACACCCAGAAACCGATGGCATTTTTATACACCAATAATCAACTCTCAGAAAGAGAAACTAAAGAAACAATCCCATTTAACATTGCAACAACAAAAAATTAAGATACTGAGGGATAAACTTAACCAAGGACGTAAAAGATCTGTACTCGGAAAACTACAGGACACTGAAAAAAGAGATAGAGGAAGATATAAACAAGTGGAAGAATATACCATGTTCCTGGATTGGAAGAATTAACATCATTAAAATGTCCATACTACCCAAAGCAACATACAGGTTCAATGCAATCCCTGTTAAAATACCAATGACATATTTCACAGATTTAGAACAAATACTTCAAAAATTTGTATGGAACCAAAAAAACCCCTGAATAGCCACAGCAATCTTGAGAAGGAAGAAAAAAGTTGGAGAGATCACAATACCAGATATCAAGCTATACTACAAAGTCACTATAATCAAAACAGTCTAGTATTGGCACAAGAACAGACATATAGATCAGTGGAACAGAACCTAGAACCTAGAAATTGACCCAAGCCATTATGCTCAATTAATAATTGACAAAGGAGGCAAGAGCATACAGTGGAATAAAGACAGTTTCTTCAATAAATGGTGTTGGGATAACTGGACAGATACATGCAAAAAAATGAAACTAGACCACCAACTTACACAAGAATAAACTCAAAATGGATAAAAAACTTAAATGTAAGTCATGAAACCATAACAATCATAGAAGAAAACGTAGGCAGCAAAATCTCAGACATCTCTTGTAGTAATATGCTTGCTCCTACATCTCCTAGGACAAGGGAAACAAAGGAGAAACAAAGGAAAAAGGACTGCATCCAAATAAAAAGCTTCTGCACAGCAAAAGAAACCAGCAACAAAACGAAAAGGGAGCCCACTGAATGAAGAACATATTTGGCAAGGACACATCTGATATGGGGTTAATATCCAAAATATATAAGGAACTCATACAACTTAACAAAAGGAAGACAAACAATTGAATTAGAAAATGGATAAAGAACCTAAACAGACACTTCTCCAAAGTGGACATACAGATGGCCAAGAGACATGAAAAAAATGCTCCAAGTCACTAATCATCAAAGAGATGCAAAGTTAAACGACAACGAGGTATCACCTCACACCAGTCAGAATGGCTGCCATCAACAAATCAACGACAAATGCTGGGGGGATGTGGAGAAAAGGAAACCCTAGTACACTGCTGGTGGGAATGCAGACTGGTGCAGCTATTGTGGAAAACACAATGGAGGTTTCTCAAAAAATTAAAAATGAAACTGCCATTTGACCCAGTAATCCCGCTTGTAGGAATATATCCTAAGACTTACACACCCCTCCATGTTCATAGCAGTGCAATTTACAATAGCTAAGATCTGGAAACAGCTCAAGTGCCCATCAGATGAGTTGATGAAAAAGCTGTGGTACATTTACACCATGGAATACTATGCAGCTGTAAAAAAAGGAGGATCTCTTACCCTTTGGGACAGTATGGATGGACCTGGAGATCATTATGCTAAGCAAAACAAGCCAGTCAGAGAAAGACAAGTACCACATGATCTCACTCATAGGTGGAATCTAATGAACAAAATAAACTGATGTACAAAATAGATCCAGAGACATAGAAGCATGAAACAGACTAATGACTCTCAGAGGGAAGGTGGGGGGTACAGATGCAGGGTGGAGAGGATCAATAGGGGGGGGCAAAGGAGGGACATCTGTTGTAATACTTTCAACAATAAAGATAAATTTTTAAAAATAGAAAATGAGTAATCAAAATCATGAAAAACAAAAAATTTAACTTAAACAGTGCCTTTCATCAGATGTGTTCCAAATACATGATAGGCATGTGAAAATATCAAGGTCTTAAAACTTACAACTTCAGTACCTTTTTAAGAATATTACCACCAAAACAAGAACTGACATAAATGGAATGTTAAACTATCAGAGGCTCTAAAATAAATTCAGCAAAAAAAAAAAGAAAAAAAGAGACTATGAATAAATTATATATTAAGTCACTTATATTAACAATTATTCTCTAGAAAGTGATAATTATTTTACTCAGGAGCAAGATTAAATTCAAGTTATATACTTCTGATTTTAGAATATAATTTCAAACTTATGAGACTTCAGAGATTATGTACAAATCCTCAGACCTAAAGGTCAGTATCTAAAAGTGACCATACCCTAATTAATAAACAAGGCAAAGAATCTGATAGGGAAAGCCTAGACTTCAGGGTCACCCAGGATCATCCAGCTGACTAAAAGAGCTAAACCTAGTGCTAAATTCATCTCAGTTCTGGGCCAGAGTTTTCTCCATTACCTCACAACTGGAGCACACTTCTTGGCTAGCCAGCTATTTCAAGTCCTTTCTAGAAACTGGCAGGGTAGAAATTAACACAGAGAACTTTGGCAAAAGTTCTCTCCAACTATTAGAAACATATATAAAGCTATTCTTAGATATCTCCTCAATTTCACCTCCAAGATGAGGTTTAGCTCCTGTATAAAGAAAAATTTAAAAACAGCAACCATTTTACTCTTCCTAGCTACCAGGTATGGTGTTAAGCATACATGATCTGAATAATGAATTAACCTATGAAATATGTATTTATATTACAGTAGGCCCCCTATCAGTGGTTTCACTTTCTGTGGTTTCAGATACCCACCATCAACTGTGGTCTAAAAATATTAAATGGAAAATTCCAGAAATAACTGCATGCCACTCTAAGTAGCATGATGAAATCTCACGCCATCCAGGCCTGGATATGAATCATCCCTTGTCTAGCATATCCACACTGCATACACTACCCACCCATTAGTCACTTAGTAACTGTCTCAGTTATCAGATCCACTATCATGGTATCACCATGCCTGTGTTCAAGTAACCCTTATTTTACTAAAGAATGGCCCCAAAGCTACTTATATAACTTCTATTACAGTATATTGTCATAATTGTTCCATTTTACTATTAGTTATTATTGTTAATCTCTCACTGTGCCTAACTTATAAATTAAAATTTATCATAAGTAGGTACACATAGGAAACAACAGTACAGTTGACCCTTGAACAACACAGGTTTGAACTGTGTGGGTCCACTTATACATGGATTTTTTTCAATGAATGCTGTAAATGTATTTTCTCTTCCTTATGATTTTCTTAATAACATTTTGTTTTCTCTAGCTTACTTTATTGTAAGAATACAGTGTATATTACATGTAACATTAAAATATGTATTACTCCATTATTTATGTTATTCTTAAGGTTTCTGGTCTACAGTAGTCTATTAGTTAAGTTTTTGGAGAGTCAAAAGTTATGCTTGGGCCCTGGCCAGGTGACTTAGTTGGTTAGAGTGTTATCCTGATATGCCAGGGTTGTGGGCTCAATTCCCAGTCAAAAATCAACCAATCAATGCATAAATAAGTAGAACAATAAATCAATGTTCCACTCTCCCTCCCCCTCTCTCTCATCCTTCCTGTCCCTCTTTCTCTAAAATCAATCAATAAAAAAATTAAAAAAGAGTTAAGCTCAGATTTTCAACTGTGTGGGAAGGAGGGAGGGTGGTTTCAGTGCCCCTAAACTCCATTCTGTTTCAGGGTCAACTGAATAGATATAGGGTGCAGTACTATCTGTAATTTTTTAGGCATCCAGTGGGGGGATATATCCCCTTTGGATAAAGGGGGATTACTGTACTTTATTTTATAAATGAGGAAATAGTGGTATAAGGAGATTAAATAATTTGCTCAAGATCATATTCCTAGATAATAGTTAGAATCGGGATTTAAATGCTTTAAAAATTAATGAACTTTTACAATACAAAGCCAATACTCTATGGCTAGTACCAACCAAAACCTCCCAAACCTAATACCCTGGGGGACTAGCTCTCTTTATAACCCACAGGTGTTTTAAATGTATCTAGGCTATGAGCTGAACAATGGCCGGCCACTATGCCTTGCTGGACATTGCCCTGCTAGCTTCTAGCACACTGCTTGGCGCCTGGTAGGCACATATTAAGTATTTGGTAAATATATAAATATATGAATAAATGAATTATTATCTCGAAGAAGTGTTCTAGGCTCCTCACCAAACCCTATGAAATACTATTATTATTCCTATCTTACAAATGATGAAAGTAAAACAGGGAAATTAAGTAACTTGCTTTGGGCCCTTCAAGATATTAACAGCTAAAGCTAGACTAAGACCTCAGGTACTCTAGCTGGGTCTTAACCACTAAACGCAATGCTGTGGAATTGGTGCTCTGACACTGTGGGAGCATTCCACACTTTCATATCCAATAAATAGAACTTTAGGATTTCATCACTCCACACAGAGCCCACAGTATATAAATGTCTATTTCTTAACATTTTCTAAGCTATTTTTTGTCCTTTAGAAGATTTTGTGTTAAAATATTTAAAGAAAAGGTTTAAATACATTTATGCAATGGTTTCCATCACAGAAACCACCTGTTTTTCTAATTCTACTGGGAATAAAATCTTATAATTTCCTGAATACTAAGATCACTGTTAAAAATATAAATGTTTTTATACATTACTTATAATAACTTAATTCATTCCAATTGTGCCATAAAATATACTTAATTTTAAAGTACAATAAATTAATTAATAACATTTAAAATTATATCTTGTTAATAAACACCACTGACAGTGGTGAGTGAGAAAATAGGTTAAGAAAACTTGTAATATTCTCAAAATGACACTGATTTCTACTATTAAAATTTTTAGAACAAAATAAAAATAATAAATTCTAAATTTATGCCATAAGTATGATAGCTGAGTTAAAATTACTATAAAAGCATATGGAGAATTATTAGAAAATTTCTTTCAACTTTTTAAAGAGCCGTGGAACCTTCTCTTCAATAGAATTCTTGCAAATTGATTTTAAAAACTGAAGGGCTCAGGTTAAAGTAGATGTGAGCTTTAAAAACAGAGCCTGGATCTTTACCTCTGCTCCCCTAGCTTCCCTATCCCAGCTACAAGGCAGCCTCTTGGAAGAAGGAGGCCTCACTAAAGCACAGTTTGAAAACCAGTACACCACAGAATCCCAGCTCACATGAAATTCTGGGAACACAAAACAAACCATTAATAATACAGCGAGGATGAAGATATGCAACGTTCTTAACTTTGGTAGACGTTCTCAGAGTTTTCTTCCTCTCTTCTTTCAAAATTATTTACTGAGCAAAGACTATGTGTCAGGCCTAGTACACACTGCTGAAGAAATGTGCTACAGTGTAGTGGGGGTAGAAACAACAAATAGGAAATAAGTTAACGAATAGAAAGAAACTCCTTATAGTTATAATTTGTAATAAGTGCTGTAAAGAAAAGAAACTGGGTACAGATTATAAGAGAACAATGGAGGTGAGTGGCGGGAAACAGGATTCCTCAGAGGAAGATTTCATAAATGGAAGGGAGAAAGGTCTGATGGGACTTTTTTCTCTTTTTTTTTATTATGGAAATTTTTTCAAAAGTAAATAAAATAGAATAGTAAAGCAAATCCCTACATACGTGGAACCTCGGTTCTCAATTCATTGCACAAGGCTGTTCAAGAAGTGATTTGTTCAAATCAAATTTTTCCCCTATTAGAAAATATTCACAACACAATTTCCTGAGATGTTAATAATTTGAAGTTTAGCAGTAAACTGACTCAAACTCGCTCATTCTCTCCTTTGTTTGTTGCCTGAGAGACACTTGACTGGTCATACAGGTATAAGCATGAAAAGATTGTTGGATGGAGAACCAAAGTTTTCATTGACAACTGAGACATTTTTTCCGTGAACAACTTGGTGGAGAACAGAATTATTCAAGATGGGGGATGTTTCAGAACCAAGGTTTGACTGTAGCATTATCCACTCACAGCCTATATTATTTTAGATATATTCATACCCTCTCCTCCACCTTCACTGGGATTATTTTGAAGTAAATCCCTGGTATCACCTATAAATATTTCAGTATGTATCTCTAAAACATACCAAAGGGTCTCTTTTCTCTGACCAAAACTAAATTAGTAATCAAAAACAATAAAGTACTTAGAAAGCCTCACATATTTAAAAATTAAACAATACATTTTTAAATAACCCATGAATAAAATATTTTTTAAATTTCATGGTAAACTGAAAATATTTTGCACTAAAAATAATTAAAATACAAAATTTGTGGAATGTAAAACACAGTTTAAAGAAAAATTTATAGTTTTCATTGCTTATATTAGGAAAAGAATAGTTTAAAACGAATGGCCTCAGGTTCCATCTTAAGAAAATAAAAAAGAAATGTAAGCCAAAAATAAGCAGAAGAAAAGAAATAATAAAGAGCAGAAATCAATGATTTATAGAGAGAAAAAAATTACCAAATCGGCAATGAAATAAGGACATCATTACAGAAGCTACAGATGTGAAAAAATAATAAGGGACTATTATGCACAACTTTGTGCTAATAAATTCAGCAACTTAAATGAAACGGACAAATTACGTAAAAATGCACCTTATCAAACACAAGATGAAATATAAAATCTGAGGAGTCCTATATCTATTAAGAAAATAATACTGGTTGGTGAACAATATCAAGCATTTAAGGAGGAATAACTACCAATTACAGAGAAACTCTGTCAGAAAATAGAGGATGAAAACTGCCCTCTAACTCGTTTCGGGAGGACAGTATAACCTCGATACCAAAGACAAAGGCTCGACCAGAAAGATCACTAGACTAACAGCCTTCAAACTCATAGACCCAGAACTCTTTAACAACCCAAAGAGCATTTGATAAAATTCAATACCATTTATGAAAAAATAGATGGCAACATCCTAAGCCTGACTAATATCTATAAAAAACCTATAGTTAGCATTTTATTTAATGGTGAAACACTGAAAATACTTGCCCCCAAGATTGGGAACAAGTCACAGAGATCGACTCTCACTACTATTCAACATTGTATGCAAGGCCCTAGCCAGTGCAATAAAAAAGGAAAAAAATTAAAAGCATAAAGATGGAAAGAAGTAAAATCATTTTTAGTCATAGATGATATAATTAATTATGTAGAAAAGTCCCAAGATATCACCAAAAACCTACCAGTGAATTTAGATATGAAATATATAAATATATAAACATATAAATATATACAATATAAAACAATCAATTCTATTTCTGAGTACAAAAGCAAACAAATGGAAAATAAAAATTTTTAAATAACTCTAAGTACAATATTGTCAGAAAACATGAAGTGCTTAGGAATGAATTTGACAAAAGGTGTACAAAACCTCTATACTAAAACTATAAAAGAAGACCTTAAAAAATGGAAAGTGTGTCTTTCTAGATTCATGGCTTGGAAGTTTCAATATTATTAAGATGTCAGTTTTCTGAATTGATCAAAATCATAATCCCTGCAAGAATTTTTTAGAATTAGCAATTGACTAACTGATTAAAAATTTTATACAATAATGCAAAGGTCAAACAATCCCCAAGCTGGTAAGGCTATATTTCAAGTCTTGTAATAATGATAGAGCAGCAATTTTCAACTTTTTTTTTTTTAAATCCTCACCTGAGGATACTTTTTCCATTGCTTTTCAGAGAGAGTGAAAAGGGGGGGAGAGGAGAAGAGAGGAGGAAAGAGAGACAGGGATGGAGGGAGGAGAGAGGGAAACATCGATGTGAGAGAGACACATCGACGGGTTACCTTCTGCACGTGCCCTGACCTGGGCCGGGGATCAAGCCTGCAACCGAGGTACGTGCTCTTGGCCGGAATCAAACCCAGAACCCTTCAGTCCACGGGCCAGTGCTCTAACCACTGAGTGAAACTGGCTAGGACAATTTTCAACCTTTTTCATCTTATGGCACACATACACTGTTAAAATTCTGAAGCACACCAAAAAACTATATTTTTTGCCAATCTGACAAAAAATATATAAGTATAATTTTGATTCATTCATACTGAATAGCTATTGTTGTGATGGCTATTGTCATTTTTTTAATTTGGCAATCTAAGGGAAAAGAGCTGAGTGTCCCTGACTAAATAAAAGGTCAGGTATTGCACGTTTTAAAAATTCTTGCAGCACGCCAGCTGAAAATCACTGGGCTAGAGTAATCTGGTATTGGTATAAGGATAGACAAAGAGATCAATGGAATGAAATAGAGCCCAGAAAAAATGGTCCCATACTTACAAAGCCATTTAGTTTTCTACAAAGGTGCCAAAGGATTCAACAGGAAATAATATTTTCAAAAAATAATTGTACATTCATATGGAATGAGCAAAGGAAAGCCTCAAACCCTATAGCACACCACAAATAAAATTTAATCATAGAGTAGAAAGCAAAGCTAAAACTATAAAAACTTTTAGAAGAAAACGTAGAGAAATATCTTCACAATCAATGGGTTGATAAAAATTTCTTTAGCCAGACACAGAAAACAATAGTCATAAAAGGAAAAAATTTGTGAATTAAAATTTTTTGTTCGCCTTAGGTTGAAGAACCATAATTAGTACATTAAAATACACTTTCATATTCCTTTTTGTGCTTAAACTGAATTTACAGTTATCAATAGAAACATAAAGAATGTCTGTTCCTGAAATCAATGGAGTTTTGTTTGTTTTTAAAACTTTTGGTTGAAATATAATAAACATAGAGAAAAGCACTCAACTGTAAGTGGACAGCTCAGTGAGTTTTCACATATTAAGCCCATATAACCAGACTCGGAGTAAGATCAAGAAACAGAATATTACTAGCATTTTGAAAACCAGTTACTTCCACTAGTTTTCCCACTCCCTGTCCCTTCCAAAAGTAATCCCTATCATGACTTCTAATATCACTACCATATTCAATGGATTTTAATTCTTTAAACTGACTAGAATATATAGACTAGGATGTGTTGAACTGAGAGTTAATATACAGATGTTTTGCCTCACGATTCAAAAATATGAAAAATTTATCAATTAAGTAAAATACAACTTCCAACCTGGCATACCTTTGGTGAAGCATGCCCTCCACCTCACCCCTGTTCTTCCCTCATGTTGGTAATTCTTACATGTCCTCCAAAACCTGGAACCTGCTGTGACTCTGTAGTTTAGAGGTATACCCTTCTCCCCTTCTCTATACACTTCTGTCATAGTCCTTGGCATACTGTTATTATTATAAGGTTTATTAGTCTCTTTCCTCATCAGCATGTAAATACTTATGGCCAGGGACCCTTGTTCTGTTTCTTTCCTTCTACCTACTCTAGTTCCTGTCAACATGATATACAATAAATGACTGTTAGTTAAAACCCTTATGGTATAGAATCTGTTAAATGAGTAAAATTATTTAAATGAACGCCAGAAAAAACAAATTTGGACACACATTTTTACAATACTAAAAACTGAAATGAAATCTCACAGGAGTAATACCCAGTTTAATTGTATGAATAAGTATTTAGTAATAGACCAATATGAAGAATATTTTCCTTTGAAATAAAAATGAGATTCTAATGCCATATGAAAAGTTATGCTTCCAAAAGAAAAAGGCATATATGTTTACATAAATGGACAGATACAATGAAAATCAAATAACACAATCACATTTTAAGCCAATATAAGTAACAGCCTCATTAAAATAAAAATATTAATTTTATATGAACTAACATACCACTTTTATTACACTAGATGAAATAATAAAAACTGAATCCTTAACTGTTTAGTAACATTTATTGGAAATATATATATTTATATAAACAATAGAGAGTGACCTAATCCCAATAAAATAAATTTATATAGAAATTTTTGTTAGATCTACATGCCACCGCTACTTCTCTTTAAAAAATGAATATACATAGCTGATATGAAAATATTTATTAACTTTCAATTAATGTGCATATGTGACAAACACAATTCAGAGACCTATATAATTCACCCTCTAAGTCAGTTGGTAATAATGATGATAAAAAGAGTTCACTTACTGCTATTTCTCTACATGCCGACATAGAGATTCCGGTTCCTTCTATTTGTTTTAAAGCATAGTCTTTATCATCTTTCCTGTAAAAACAAAATTATTTTAACACACAGATAAATATAAATTTATGCGTTTTTTTAAAAAATTAAAAATAAATATAAATCACATATTTAATATACATTTGACACCTCTCACAAATATTAAGAGTGTCACACAGGAGAAACTTTTTAGACAATCTAGTTCAATCCCATTATTTGAAGAGGGAAGTTAGATTCAAAGGAGTAAGATGTGTCGAAGGCTGCTCAGTTGTTTACGGAAGACAGTGGAGTTTCTGGCTTCCAGTAATAGGTTCTTTCTGCTCTAATATGTATACACTTCTTCTCTATGTACAATACACACACACATAAAATAAAATTTGCTTGCTTTCTAAACCTATCCACATATTAGTGGGTCAAAAATAAATGAATGTGTCACTAAAGTACAAAACAATTATAATTTAAAACATGGTATCATCCTCACATCCTCAAAAACCTTCAAAGAGATTCACTCAACATGTGTTTATTAAGCACCTGCCACATATCCAGAACTGTAGGTACCAGGGATACAATGGAGTTCCTTCTTTTAAGCTTTCTGTGTCTACTGGACTAGACAGGTATATAACTAATCTACTACAATAAAAAACGGTAAGTACTATGACAGGGCAAGTACAAACCACAGAGAGCGTTAAGAGGGGAAACAGTGTGATGACATATGAGGTGAGAGAAAAGCATTTGAGGAAAAAACAGATATAGTAAACAACTGAAGATGAGGCTGCAGATATAATTAGGAACCAGAACATAAAAGTCTTTTTACTCAACAACAGATAGCACTCCATTAAAGATTTTTAAACCAGAGAATATTAATTATATTTGGGAAAATTATCTTTGTCTTTTGAATGCTTAGGGGGAATAAAGAAGAACAGGCGGCAGAGAGACCAGTTAAAAGTAATACTATTAAAATTTCTCAGGTGGGAGATGATGGTGGAAACTATGGTATAGTGGTTGCTACAGAGAGTTAATAAACAGGACCACTGTGAAATAAAACCAATACCATTAGGTGACTGCACATTGGAAATACGGAAGGAGGTAGAGTCACAGATAATTTCTGCCTCGGGCCAACAGGTTATTGAAAACATTATGCACTAGAGTAAGAAACACAGCAGAGGGAAAGCTGTGCAGACATGAGAAGATGACTGCTGCATTAGTGTAGGATGAGTCAGGGTACCTATGAATAAACAGCCATCGCGCAAGAGAAAATTACTGTAACCAGCATATACACAGTAACCCAGGACAGGAGAGTAGATGAGATGAAACCAAAGAGAAGGACCAGCAAGAAAAACTTCAAAAAGGGCAGAAAGTAAACAGTACCAAAAGCTGCTGAGAGGTCTAGTAAAAGGTGGACTAAGAGCCCACTGAGCTTAGAAATGATGGAGTCACCACCGGAGAGTGCACGAGGCTGAAATAGTTACAGTGATGTAGGGGCAGGGTCTGCACAGCGGAAGAGTAAGGAATCAACAGGCATAAGCGAACTGAGACAGTAAATGCAGGCAATTCTCTGAAGGGGGAAAATAAGGCAGCAGCTAGAGTAATACACAAGGTTAAAGAATTACTATTTTTTTTAAGATGGAAGAAACATGAATATGTTAAGCGCTGACTGGAAAAAAACAGAGAAAATAAGCTACTGATACAGGAGAGAGAAAAAAAATTAAGAGAACAATGACTGATACACTGAGGAGAGATTAGTGTCAGGGTTAGAAAGAGAAATACTTCCTCCATTGTGATGGGAAGAAAGATGATAGAGGAAAGGACAGATACAGGTGCAAAGACGTCGGTTCAGATGCAGAAAACTGGGGGCCTTCTCATTTTGATGGCTTTTGTACTTTTTTGATGTTAGAAATGAGGTCATATACTAAAAGAAGGGTAGAGATAGTAGAGTTGGAAAACTGAACGGAGTGAATGGTTGACTGAACAAATGAATAACTCCTTATAAAATCAATTCATTTAAGTCCATTCACTACTTTATTATTTTAAGTAATTATTAAAACCAACATAACTTTATCTTTGTTTTTAAAACAAAATTTACACCCAAATTTTACACTTAGTTAGGAAAACAAATCCCAACTACCATATTATTTTTCTGGACAAAGATTTGTTTTATGACAATGAGCTTTTTCATATGCTTTCTACAGTGAAGCATCACAGGCACTCATATTAAAAATACAATAAGACTATCTGTATTTGATGTTCACTAAGTCTGAATGAGTTCTGAAAGACTTAAAGAAGTTAAAGACGGTGACGCAAAAATAAAATGAAACTGGGATCAAACTAAGTCTATTAGACACTTTTGCAAGCATGCCATGAATTTTGACCAGATGGTTAACCCAGAAATATAACAGATTCTTGTTTTATCTACTGTTTGTGGATAACATTCTAGACTTGCACCCTCCACAGAGAAAGACAGTGATGGAAAAGGAAATAAGTTAAACCAAAAATTTACTCATTTACCTCCTTAACAACCCCCAACTTTTTATTTAAAAATGGCCAAGCTGTTATATGAAAATTTCTCCTCAATGAAATAAAAAAGTCTCAGCTGCAATCAGTCCTCTCTCCCAAGTAATTACGTTTTATAATTTATAAAAATAAGTTATCAGAAGGAAAGGTGAAATGGGAGAATTTAAAAAAAAAACTTTAAAAAGATGTCTCATTATCAAAAGGCAACCTCTTCTTAAAAGTCACATAACACAATTGCCACCAAAATATAAGTGTTTTATGGTTTACAAAGCACATTTATTTACCTAGCCATCCACACAGTCACTTTTTACTAAAATGGCACAATGGAGCTGAAAAGGATGCGTTCCCTGGTTTCTGTCATGATCCATTAGTCAGATGATATAAATAATTGTAGCATAGTGTTCTAAATACTATAAATAGAAAGGATGATCAACTATACCTTGAAACATTGAAGCAAGATGAAAGACAGCTTCAGAAGAGATTCTTAAGACTTCAGAAGTTTGTCAGGAAAGGAGGGAGGGGTTGAGGAGAAAACTCAGTTAATACAAGACATCCAGGAAGTGGGAACAGGACCAAAATAAACAGAGAGGGTCTGCCATGCTTAGAGACAGCAAAGGGAAGCAGTTAGGATCACTGAAACCTGAGGACAGCCCTGAGGACTGATGAGATTTTTAAAAGCAGGCAGGAGAACGATGGGAAGAGATCTTTAACGCCAGCTGTCTCCACACAGAGGTGTAGAGTATAAGTACTTCACTTCAAAGAGTACAAAACAAATGAGTGTGACAACAAAATGTCACACTTAAAAAAAGGAAAGTATGTTATGTGAGAAAACAAAAAGATGGAACCGTGATGAACATTTGCCTTTAACAGATGGGAAGAGTGAGATGAAAATATAAAATGGTGAGGGAATGGGTAAAAAAGATGAAGGGACTAAGGAGTACAAATTGGTAGTTAGAGAACAGTCACGGGATGTAAAGTACAGCATGGGGAACACAGCCACTCATATTGTAATAACTATATATGGTGCCAGGCGGTACTGGAAATATCGTAGGGAACACTTTGTGAAGTATATGATTGCCTAACCACTATGCAGTGCACCTGAAACTAATACAAAATATTGACTGTAAGTTGTAATTAAAGAATAAAATTTTAATTAAAAAAGAAGTGCACTGGGGACTGAAATCAGCGCATGGAGTAGCAGTAGCACCGTGGCTGCTCTGGCCAGTGTCTCTCCCTTGGGTCTACAGCATGGGGAATGTCTTTGCAAACCTCTTCAGGGGCCTATTTGACAAAAAAGAAATGCGCATTCTCATGGTGGGACTGAACGCCGCAGGGAAGACTACCATCCTGTACAAACTGAAAGCTAGGTGGGACTGTGACCACCATCCCCACCATAGGTTTCAACGTGGAGACTGTGGAGTATAAGAACATCAGCTTCACCATGTGGGAGGTGGGTGCCCAGGACAAGATCTGTCCTCTGTGGCGCCACTACTTCACACAAGGTTTCATCTTAGCGGTTGAAGCAATGACTGAGAGCCGAGAGGAGCTCATGCGGATGCTGGCGGAAGAAGAGATCAGGGATGCTGTTCTGCTCGTGCTCGCAAACAAGCAGGACCTCCCGAATGCCATGAACACAGCCAAGATCACTGATAAGCTGGGCCTGCGCTCTCTGCACCACAGAACTGCTACATTCAGGTCACCTGTGCCACCCGTGGGGATGGGCTCTATGAGGGACTGGACTGGCTGTCCAATCAGCTCTGGAACCAGAAGTGAGCCGAATTCTTCTCTTCCCCCGTTCCTCCCTCCTTCACCCTTGCTTTCCTCTCATGTTGCAAATGTGCCCCTGTGGACTGAGCGCCAGATGATGTCTTCGTCGTTGGTCCCAGTGTGCTTCATCATGCTGTACATGCGCAGAAGCAGCCTGCAACCGGGTTTTTATTTACTGTAAATAGTTCTCGTTTCCAATGAGCCAGCTTCTGGTACTCCTATGCAAAATTACTCAGCATTTTTTATTGTAAAAAGAGAATCAACCCACTGTTTAGTATTGAGAAGGGATTTTAGGCACCTGGGACATCTGGGAGTTGCTGTGAGATCAGCTCAACACTCCTCCTCTGGGCTTTAGATCTGTGTTGAGATCCATTTTGGTGGTCAGTTTTTAACTCAAACTCAGTCCATTTTTTATAGTAGTTAAAAATACAAGGTTAGGCAACACTTGAACACAGAGAAGGGGGAAATGTGCCTAGTGTAGATTCTGCAGTAACAGTTTGAGTCCAGTCTACCTGTGGTCTGTCTCCCGTCCGGAGCGTGCGCTGGGCAGAACCAGCCACAATACAGTCTGTGTGGTCACTTACGGTCCCTGATCGGTTTTATCTCGCTGGGTCATCTGCATCCCATACTGTCTGTGCTCGTACCTGTGCTTATACCACCGCCCAGGGGATGGGCTGGAGGCTGGGGCCGCCACTCACAGACGCCTTGGAGGGGCCCCAGCCTTCCCTTGGGTCACTGTGGGTCAACACAGGTTCTTTGGTGGGTCCACTCTGGTCAGAACAAGAGCCCCCCATGGTCCCAATGCATGCTCACTCGCTCAAGGTGGCCTGGGTCTCACCAGTAGGAGCACGGACAGGTGGCCGGTCATCTTAGAGTCTAGCTCCTCAGAGCACCCGTCCACATGTGCTTTCACTCCCTCAGCCTGAAAGTCAGATTTGACATCAAAAACCACCACCTTTACTGTTTTCTTCTGTATTTTGACAAACAGTGAAGAAGCTGGAGCTGTTAACATTTACCTTGGAGAAAACCTCAGAACTGGTTTATCTAGTGTCATGGAACCTCTTACTGCTTTCAATACATGATTAGAAATAAGAAATTTAAAAAAAAGAAAAGAAGGAAGTACGTTAGTGGTTTGGTTCGGTGGTTAGGGCAGCGGCCTGTGGACTAAAGGGTCCTGGGTTCGATTCTGGCCAAAGGCACATACCTAGAGTTGCAGGCTTGAATCCCGGCCCCAGTCGGGGCACATGTGGGAGGCAACCAATCAATGTGTCTCTCACATTTGATGTCTCTCTCTCTCCCCTTTCCACTCTCTCTGAAAAGCAAAAGAAAAAATATTCTCCAGTGAGGATTAAAAAAAAAAGAAAAAAAATTAATTAAGAAAGAAGTTACCAAAGTGTCATAATAGGACTGTCTTTTTGTTGACACTTGATATTTTTATTATTTATTTACATTTTTAAAAATTCTCAACCAAGGACATTTTTAGAGAGAGGGAGAAATGTCAATGTGAGAAACATGGACTGGTTGTCTTCACTACGCTCCCCAACTGGGGATCAAACCTGCAATCCAGGTACAAGCCCTGACCGGGAATCAAACCGGCAACCTTTAGGTGCACAGGACGACACTTAACTGGGCCACTCCAGTAAGGCAATACTTTTTTTTTTTTTTTTTACTTTACTTGTTTGTTTATTTATTTATTATTTATTTTCCCATTACTATTTATCCACCTCCACCTGGTAATACTTTTTTTTTAAGTCATTTAATTTTTCAGTTACAGTTGACACACATTATTACACTAGTTTCAGGTGTACACCCCAGTGATTAGACATTATATAACTTACTAAGTGACCATCCCCATAAACTTCGCACCCATCTGACACCATACATAATTATTAGAATATTATTGACTATATTCTCTATGCTGTTCTTTACATCTCCAAACTATTCTGTAAAAATTACTCTGTACTCCTTAATCCTTTCACCTTTTTCACCCTTCCCTGGAATCCCCTTCCCATCTGGCAACTGTCAAAACAGTCTCTGTATCTATGAGTCTGTATCTGTTCTGCTTGTTTATTTTGATTTTTAGATTCAACTGTTGACAGATATGTATTTATTGCCATTTTATTGTTCCTATTTTTTATCTTTTCTTCTTCTTCTTCTTAAAGAAGACCCTTCAACATTTCATATAATACTGATTTGGTGGTGATGAACTCCTTTAGTTTTTTCTTGTCAGGGAAGCTCTTTATCTGACCTTCAGTTCTAAAGGATAGTTTTGCTGAGTAGAGTAATCTTGGTTGTAGGTCCTTGCTTTTCATCACTTTGATTATTTCTTGCCACTCCCTTCTGGCCTGCAAAGTTTCTGTTGAGAAATCAGCTTACAGTCTTAGGGGAGCTCCCTTGTACGTAAATAACTGCTTTTTTCTTGCTACTTTTAAGATTCTCTCTTTGTCCTTAAACTTTTTCATTTTAATTATGATGTATCTTGGTGTGGGCGTCTTTGGATTCATCTTATTTGGGACTCTCTGTACTTCCTGGACTTGTATATCTATTTCCTTCACCAAGTTAGGGACCTTATCTGTAATTTTTTCAAATACATTTTCAATTCCTTGCTCTATCTCTTCTCCTTCTGGCACTCCCAGAATACAAATATTGGTACACTTGAAGTTGTCTCAGAAGCTCCTTATACTATCTTCATGTTTTTAAATTCTTTTTTTTCTTTTTGCTATTCTGACTGTTTTGTGCTTCCTTGTATTCCAAATCGCTGATTTGATTCTACACTTCATCTATTCTATTGTTGATTCCCCGTTCTTTATCTTTCTCTCTCTATATATATTTAAATATATATATTTTGCTGTCAATCCTCATCTGAGGATATTTTTTCCATTGATTTTCAGAGAAAGTGGAAGGGAGGGAGGGGAAAGAGAGAGAGAGAGAGAGAGAGAGAAACATCGATTGGGGCCAGGGATCAAACCTGCAACCCAGGTACGTGCCCTTGGCCGGGAATTGAACTCACGACCCTTTGGTGTATAGGCCAACACCCTAACCACTGAGCCATACTAGCCAGGGCTCCTGTAACATATTCTTCACTTCACTTAATGTATCCTTCATTTCTAACTGGTTCTTTTCTTCAATGGTGAGAGTCATTGATTGGCTGCCTCCTGCACGCCCTCTACTGGGGATCGAGCCCTAAAACTGGGCATGTGCCCTGACTGGAAATTGAACTGTGACCTCCTGGTCCATGGGTTGATGTTCACACACTGAGCCACACTGGCTGGGCTCTGCCTATTCTTTTTTATGTTTTCTATCAGTGTTTTTGTTCCTAGCTTTGTTGTAGTTCCCACTATGTTCATCAGCTCTTCCCCTAAGTTCACTGAGCATCCTCATAACCAGTGTTGTGAACTCTGCATCTGGTAGGTTGCTTGTCTCCATTTTGTTTAGTTCTTTCCCTGGAGTTTTGTTCTCTTCTTTCATTTGGGACATGTTTCTTTGTCTCCTCATTTTGGCAGCCTCCCTGTGTTTATTTCTACGTATCAGGTAGAGTTTTTACAACTCCTGGGCTTGGTAGAGTGGCCTTATGTAGTAAGTGTCCTATAGGGTCCAGTGGCACAGCCTCCCTGATCACCAAAGATGGGCACTCCAGGTGCGTCCCTTGTGTGGGCTTGTACACCCACCTGTTGTAGTTGAGCCTTGATTGCTGTTGGCTTACCAATGGGAGGAATTAACCCTCAAGCCAAGGACTGTGACCATGGACCACTGTTGACGATCAGCTATTTGAGGGCCCACAACACAGAGCAGGACCTAGTGCCTGCTGAATCTGCCCCTTGAGTATGTTGCTTATGGATGTGATTGGATGGTGATGCTTCGACTGATGTGATCTGAAGCTGTCCACCGGGTACTCTGACTCTTGGGTCGCCCAGGAGGTGCAGGATAAGGTCAGGTACTGCCTGTGTTCTGCCCAGGGCCACCCAGCATGAGCTACAAAGTGAACTGCAGGTGGCTGCTTCTTGTGCTGGGATTGGAGATACCCAGGTAAGGCCAAGGTGCAAACCAAGGACAGCTGCTGCTAGTGCGAGGTCTGGGGCCACTTAAGGAGAAGTACAGGGCATGCAGAGGCCAGATGCTGCTTGAGAGATTTTAGGGAAATCTGAAGCATGAACCAAGAAAATAGGCCATTCATATGGGAAAGCCACTGGAAACAGCTTGGGTAGGCTGAAATCTGGGGTTTGGGTTAGGGAATCACCAGGGCAGGGAAAACCCCATGAGTCAGGGTTGATAAAGTCTCAGATACGGTGCCTGCCTGCTGGGTCTGTGGGGGGGGAAAGAGGCTCATCAAAGGAACAATGGCTTCTGCCAACACTTCTGTCTGGGAGAAAGCTGCCCCCAGTTCTCGCCTTGATGCTGGACAATCCAATTCCTCCCCTTTAGTCTCTGGTGCTTTTCAAGCTGCTGCCCCAGTGCTGGAGTTCAGAGGGAGTGAGTTCAAGTAAGTCCATGCACAGGTCCTTTTTTTAAGAGGAACTGCCTGAGACTCCAGTAGCCCTCCATCATCTCCCAGTCTCAATCCTCACTGGATTTTACAGCCGGAAGTTAAGGGGGCTTCTCTTCATGGCACTGGAACCCTGGGCTGATGGGCCTGGTTTGGGGCTGGGACCCCTCACTCCTCAGGATTACCTCTGTAGCCGAGAACTCCCTCCCGATTTTTATCTGCCACAGGTGGGTGTGGGACCAGCTTGTTCCACACATTTTCGCACCTCCTACCAGTCTTGATGTAGCTTCTTCTTTAATTCCCTAGTTGTAGCACTTCCATTCAGCCAGATTTCAGGTGATTCTGAATGATAGTTGTTCTGTAGTTTAGTTGTAATTTTCATGTGGCTGTGGAAGGATTCGAGTACCGCATTTATCTATACCACCATCTTCACTGGAAGTTCTTTTATTTTTTATCTACTGCTATATCTGGCATATTGCAGGTACTCAATACAAAGTCTTAAAAGAACAAAGGAAATATAAAATGACTATAGAGGAATGGCTAAAAAATAGTTTTTGGAAAAATAGAGTACTGAATACGTATCAAACTTTACATCCCTCCTAAAACCCTACTAAAACGATGTAAAGGGAATTTTCTAAAGACATAAAGATGAAAAACTGGAGAAAAGCATAAAAATTTAGAAACTAGAAAGTAAGTGGACAAACAGTAGCTAATGACTAAGAGAATCAAAGAATATTAAATCAAAAACTTGACAGTAAAGAATGCTAAAAACCAATTAGATTTACACAGCAAAATCCTTCAAAAGCAGAGAAATGAGAGTACAAGATACCTCTAGAACTAGAATTGGTCAGATGGAAAGATAAAGTGGTAGAGATATCCTATAAAACAGAACAATATAACAAAATAAGAGAAATGTAAAAGAAAAGTTAGAGATCTAGTTCATGAAATCCAATATTCAAATAATTAGAAGTTCCAGAAAAAAAAGACACAAAAAAAACAGAGAAAGAAAGAAAATTTATAAAGTAATTCAAGGAAACTTCCCAAACTTAAGGACAGGATTTGGAAAGCTGGAAGAGTCCAATGAGTTCCCAACACAAATGAATGAAAACAGACCCACACAATATTTAGACATTTCAGAAAAGTGCTGACAAGCAGATTTTACAAGCTCCTAGTGGGAATGGGTAACAGGCCACTTGGAAAGAATCAATATTATTACTCAGTCATGAAAAAGAAGGAAATCCTGCCATTTGTGACAACATGAATTGACCTTGAGAACATTATGCTAAGTGAGATAAATCAGATAGAAAGACAAGTACCCTATGATATCACTTATATGTAGAATCTAAAAAAGTAAATCTTCTAAAAACAAAGAGTAGAATGGTGGTTACCAGGGCTGGGCATGGAAGAATTGGAGAATGTTGTTTAAGGGTATAAACTTGCCTCTAATAGATAAATAAGTTCTGGAGATTTAATGCATAGCATAATAATTATAGACAGCAATACTACATTATAAACTTCAAAGTTGCTGAAAAATACAGTATTTTAATCCTACCACACACACACACACGACAGAGATGTTAGCTAATACTGCAGTGTTAATCATACTACAATATATAAATTTATCAAATCAACACACTGTACACCTTATACTTACACAGTGTTATGTCAATTATATCTCAATAAAAATTTTAAGAAGAGAAAGGACCAAGAATCAGGATACCTTTGGGCTTCTCAAGAGCAGTTTTGGAAGCTAGAAGTTCTAGACTAGCTCTACAATACAATCATGAAGTATTGATTACACTGTCAATAGCTGTGGTGTGAAGTTTAAGCTCTGTGTAAGAGTCTGTTCTGGAGGATTACATCGTCAGCTGCAATGATAGGAAAACGTTATGGAATAGCCAGATCAAGGAGCTAGCACCAGAATCTAAATAAGTGCACTGCTTCCTTCATGGAAAAAGTCATTCTTTAGGGAACAAAACAAACAAAAAACAGCTGAACTAATCACTGTGCTCCGCTGTGTAGTAAAAACTGTGAATTACATAAAGGCTAATGTGTTAAATTTAAGATTTAATTATCTTTATTGTGTGATAATTTGGAAACAGATCATAAGCAACTGTTAATGTGTGCAGAGATACTATAGTTATCAAGGGGAAAAGGTCTGTGAGAACGCTGGATCAGAGAATAAAATCTCAGTGATTATGCACGATAATAAACCAGTTTGGCCCCAATGCTATAGAGATGTGAACTGAACAGCCTGACTTGTTTTAGTGTGATACCTTTGGTATTTTAAATGATCTTAATATTTACAACTAGGAAAAAAATAACTTTAAATATAATATATTACTGGGCCTTAGTGATATTTTAAATCATTTTAAATAAAATTAATTTATTTAAAAAAATTAAAGGTCCTAATAATTATTGTTCTTATTCTGTATTTTCAAATATTGCCAGGAATTATTTCTTACATTTGGATACCATGACTAAGGTTCATCATTTAAAACTCTTCTTGATTTTGCCTTTTGTCAATTAGGTCCCAAAATCAAAATAATAAAACTGACAAGAAGTCTTTAACACCTAAAATATCTTTTGATTTCCTATTGTGAAAACTCTGCTCTCCATATTCATTTATATAATAAACCAAAAAGGTTGTCCTTGTAGATTAGTTAAATGCAAATAAAATACATTCATGTACTCATGTTCAGTGATTGTATACTTTAAGAAGAGGCAGACTCATGTTCATATAAAAAAACTGATACAATAACTGTTTCAAATTGATTTTTGGTTCTAGGTGTTAATATTCCTATCAATCAGGTACAGGCATAGTACGGTTGATGGTAGAAATCAAAAGGCCATGCAGGTTTGTTCAAGTCCTCACTGTTCACACTATGTTCTAACTCCCTGGGTAATCACTGACTGAATCCTTATAAATTAATTGTGCACTATACATCAACGGAGGCCATTCTCTTCCATTCTAATAATTCTGGTTAACATAATTTTCCAGAGCTGTTCAATCTCCTCACTGATAAAAAAAAACACACACAAACTATCCTCCCTTGCCAGATAATTGGCTCTACAAGTTCTTAGATTAGGTGACTGGCTATTTTTGAAGCATCGTTAGGAAAAGACTGCACTTGAACACCCATGGAAATGACCTTGCCATATTCTGTTAAGAACTAACTAAAACAACAATGAAACACCTTGGATTCATGGCTCTCAACTACAGTGACACAACACATCATCAAATTACTGGAACACTGTCTCAGCCAGAGACCTCAAACAGGATTCCTAGAAATTCTCCAGAAGATGATTTAAGAGCATGACTCAACTTCTCTCCTAGACCATTAAATCAAGCAGCGTGATCAAGCTTCCACCCAGGACTCATGGAACAAGATCTTGAATGGCCAGAACTAAGGATTATCATGCTTTAATCTGCACACTCTTATTCTTCATTCCCAAAGTCTTCTATTCCTTCTCTGCTGGTTTAAATTTCTGGATTATTAACAGACACTTGTTATCTCTAACAACGATACACAGAACACTGCTCTTCCTACCCCCCAGTTGCTCCCTGTACAAGTCTAACACCTGGCTACAATTTGCTCATCATTTCGCTAAAATATGTTGAGTCTGTAGCCACTTTCTTTTAGATGCAACTCAGCTCACTCTAGTTCCTGAGCAATTACACTAAACTTCCAAGCAACTCTCTATAAACAGTAAACTAAAAATAGTAAACAGGACAGACAGCCCCTTTAATGTCAAACCTAAGAAAGTTTCTGTCTACACCAACACCACACTTGGGACCTTGGCTCTTGGCTTTAGAAGTAGATTAAAACTCTGTTAACAATCTCTGGCCATTAGTCAGTGTTACAGTGCTCAAATGTGATCTCTGGAGTCTTAAATGGGCATAGCCACATTTACTTTGAATAATTCAATAATTAACCTTACAACAACAAAAAATATGCATAAAGAACTGGCTTTAGTCCAACAATACATGAGATTCTCTGATTAGTCCTCTGATCAATGGAATTCTGGCAACAGTGAAGATCTGGATTTCACAGAACAATGGTCTTGAATGGCTGAATCTGCCCAAAAAGAGGGAATGAGAAAGTGAAAATAAGCCCCACTGATAATCAGATTGTGATATCCATAACAGATGAGTGGCAGGCCAGGAGTAAGGAAACTAGGAAGTAAAGTTTTACGGCCATACCACAGCTACGAAATGACTACAAGGTTATTTTCTGAGTGAGTACTGCATTCTTACCAAGGAGTCCCAGCTCTGCTTCACTCCTACTCTTGAATAGAATGCTGACATACCCAATTACAAAATGACCCCACTTCATGACAGTATCCAATCCCGACTATCCTTTCCTTAGAACCACTCAGCTCAAGCCTAAACCCTATGAAGCCCTTGCCCACTTCCTCTTACTAAAGACACCTCACAGTGCCTAGCTAGGTGTGTTCTCCCTTGCTACAGCAGGCTAATAAACTTCGTTTGAATGAAGGTACATTCCTGGTGGCCTTTATCATTCATTATGCCCAATTATCTAACTGAAATTACAATGCATTAAAGCAAACTGAAACATTTCATTTAAATCGGGTGAACTATGATGACAGAGCACATTCTATCTAGCCATGCTATGTTTTACTTAAAAACATTTGTCCTATTAAATTGTTCCACTCTTTTGATCATTCTGACAAAACCCACTAGTTAACTTTCGGTTAATGACAAGCTTATTTAAGAGATTGTTAGAACTAACTTTAGATTTGAGGGGAGTTCTTCGCAATTTGGGGAGAGTTCCTGTGCTTGGCACTGTTACAGTCCCTGATATATAGCAGTGAACAAGAGATCCAACAGGAGTTAGTTTCAAATTCCTTGGCAGCTCTAGATGCCAAGCTCCAAGTACTTCCAAAGCTTCTCATAAACCTAGTCATGAGTATCTCTCATCTGCATTATCTGACAAAACTCAGGCTAAATTTCTTAGCTCTCATACTTCAAAACGCATCTTCACTTTGTTTGGATAAACAGCTACACAGAACTTAAAGAAATCATTCTAATCTTGAAGTTTAAAAAGAAATTCTTGGTCCTTTCTTGTCTGTTCAATTACCAGATTACAGTGACATGATCAGATGCCACTGAATGGGGGTTTTCCATCAAAGTAAACTACTTATCAATCTTTCTTAAATCATTTTCCCAAGTTTCATTTTTCTGAACCCAACTCTCTAAAGAATTGCTTCTTGACTTCAAGAACCATATTTTGACATTAGTCATTTATAATAATTGTTTTTCTCCCTAATATTTATGCTAGAAGAAATGAGCAACACTAAAAAAAGAAATTAATGTATAGTAATATTTTTCTCCCGAAATGGTTGGTCTTTCATTCTATTTCAAATATATGCCTAATTTATTTCTAGTTGGCCCCAAACATTTTTTTTCCTTGAAAGTATATTCACATCAGGCATATGAATATACCTGAATATTTCTTAAATGTTCATGTGTTATATACAGGGGTGGGCAAAAGTAGGTGAATAATAATAATAATACAATAATTAATAAACAAATAATACAATAAATTGCTTCACATACTCACCCACCCCATATATTCCAAGTGTTACTGTGAATAAGTACTAAGACTGATGTGCTATTAAAACAACCTAAAACTGTCTTTTCCCCCTTAATTTACTTTCAAAATTCTCTATCAATATAGCCACTAAATGAAAGTTACTTTTTACCCTGTCAATAACTCTCCATAAATGAAAAGAATGTTATGAATGCTCATTGTTAAAAAATAAACAGGATGAGATCTGAAGTCATTATATTACAAATCTGCCTCTCATATGAAGGCTTTATTGGACCATTAGTAACACAATGTTAAACCTGAATATATAAAGCAAAACCTACAAAGGTTTTTCTACTTAAAAAAATTAATGTATCTCACTTGTGCATTCTATTTTTATTATTTCCAGTATCTCTTAAGACTAATATTTAACGTCACTTAATGGTTCTCACTTAAATTGATGAGGATAGCCTTCATGCATTGTTACTAAGACTATAAATGGGTACAATGATTTTATTTTTATTTATTTATTTTTTAAATATATCTTTATTGATTTCAGAGAGAGGAAAGGAGAGGGAGAGAGAGAGGTAGAAACACCAATGATGAGAGAGTCATTGATCGGCTGCCTCCTGCACGCCCCCGACTGGGGATCGAGCCCGCATCCCAGGCATGTGCCCTGACCGGGAATCGAACCCCGATGGCCTGGATCCTAGGTCGACGCTCAACCGCTGAGCCACGCCCGGCCAGGCGGGTACAATCATTTTAGAAAACAATCTGGAATAGTGATATTAAGTACGTATATTTCCTACATCTGCCATTTCTTTCCTGATTATATACCACTGAAAAGATTTCACACAGCTACAAAAAGTGGCATATTTGTGGAAGGAAATACATACAGGCATACCATGTGTGTATCATTAGGAACAGATAAGTAACATGCATATATTGAGAGTATGTGGTCAAAAGCAATGAACTGGATCTATATGTAGTTAAGTAGAAAGAAATTTTTAAAAAGGAATGAGATTTATACAACGTTTTTTATATAAAAATTTTAAACCGTACACAAAAGCAGTATTTTCATGAGTACAATTATGTAATAAGATAATTGAGTTGGAAAATAGGCTGGAAGGATATATACAGGCATGCCTCAGAGATATTGTGAGTTCGGTTTCAGACCACTGCAATAAAGTAAATGTTGCAATAAAGCAGATCAGACAATTTGTTTCCCACTGCACAAAAAAGTTATGTCTACACTATACTGTAGTCTATTAAGTGTGCAATAGACTATACACTTAAGTGTAAAAAAACACAACAATGTACATGCCTTAATTTAAAAAATACTTTATTGCTAAAAAAAATGTTAACTATCACCTGAGCTTTCAGCAAGTCATAATCTTTTTGCTGGTGAAAGACTCTGCCCTGATGATAATGGCTGCTGACAGATCAGAGTGCTGGTTACAAAGCCAATTTCTTAAAATAAGACAACAATGAAGTTTGCTGCATCAACTGGTTCTTTCCTTCATGAATGATTTCTCTGCAGCATGTGATGCTGTTTTACCCCACAGTAGAACTTTTTTCAAAATTGGAATCCTCTCAAACCATGCCACTGCTTTAGCAACTAAATTTATGTAATATTCCAAATCCTTTGTTGTCATTTCAACAATCTGCACAGCACCTTCACCGGTAGATTTAATCTGAAGAAGCCACTTTCTCTACACACCCATAAGAAGCAACTCCTCACCCATTAAAGTTTTATCATGATATTGTAGCAACTCAGTCTTATCTTCAGGCTCTACTTTTAATCCTGTTTCCCTTGCTGTTTCCACCACATCTGCAGTTATTTCCTCCATTGAAGTCTTTAACCCCTCAATCTTTGAGGCTTGGAATCAACTTCTTCCAAACCTCTGCTACTGTTGATATCTTGACCTCTTCCTACAAATCACAAATGTTCTTAATGGCATCAAGAATGGTGAATCCTCTCCAGGACGGTTTTACTTTCCTTTGTCCACATCCATCAGAGGGATCATTCTCTACGGCAACAACCGCACTGTAAAATGTGTTTCTTAAATACATGCATACCTGGGCTGCAGGTTCCATCCCCTGCCCCAGTCAGGGTGTGTGTGGGAGGCAACCAATATATCTGCCTCTCTCAGGATGATGTTTCTTTCTTTCTCTCCCCTCCCCCACTCACTCTCTAAAAATCAATAGAAAAATCCTCTGGTGAGGGTTAACAACAACAACAAGAAATAAAATTGTCCTACAAAACGATAGGTTGTGTTTTGTAAAACAATCTATATCATGTAACTTGTCAGCTACTACAATTTTTATAATTAAACACCTGTAAAACTGTTCGGGAGTCAACATCTGGGGAAAAGATCGATTATGAAAGTACAGTTATAATGAAAAGTGAATGTATTTTTATGACTATAGAGCAGGTACTGCAATGCCAAATTTCCCCATATTCCACATAACTGACTAGCGTGGTGGCTCTATGGATAGCTTTTGTCTTTACTCCTACTATTATAAAGTATCTCAAGATGAAAACACATACATACACCTTATAAACCTGATATCTAAGAACAAGAATGCCTACATGAAGACGGACTCTATAATTACATATCTATTTTGAATTGACAGCAATGATCTAGATATGAAACAGACCCATAAAAAACTACAAACATATAAGTTATTACATCTAGTCACCCAATTCTCCACAGCTATGGAGTTTGCTTATATTCTAATATTTGCTTTCTTTAAGCTGAATTAAAAGTATTTAAATTGATGATGTTTAAAGAAACTTGAAAATGGTTTTTGGCTTGTATTTCCTAATTACGTTTTCCAAATTAACCTACACTAAAAATATATGTAGGAAGTCTTGGATAAAATTACTTCGTAAGACTTATCTCTAAAATAAAATGTGAAAGAAAAAAATTAAATAGAAAAACTATCTGGTGAATAAGAAGTTAAAATGATGGACACCTATGGTAGATTACAAAACAATACCTACAAAAGCTCTAAGACATCTTTTCCCTAGCCTTCAAACTCTAGACTTCCAAAGAGAGTTGAAGTGAAAGAACAAGAGTCCAGAGGGATCTACTTCCATGCTTAGACATTCCAAATCACTGTCCTATCCCCATTCTCACCCTCAGCCCCGGTCATCAGACCCTCACTTGTGGTTCACCATTTTCCACCTTGGAAATTATTTTTCTCTTTATTTCACCTATCTTATCAGTTATCAAAAACTGTTCTCCAACATAATTGCCACCCCTTAGGCATACCATCCCCTTTCCTAAACTGTAACAGGAGATAACTGGCTCCATACCGCCTAGTCACTACACTGAGTATGCTTGGATCCCTTGTCAAGTATGAGTCAAATATTGGTCACATATTAGTACATGTAAGGGTTTCTTTCTGGGCTGTCAATTCTGTCCCATTGGTCTCTGTGCCTACTTTTTTCCTACCTAAATTTTATTCTGGAACGTAAAACTTTATAGTTGACATACAATATTATTCGTTTCAGGTGCGTAACAGTGAGATTTCACATTTATACACCTTACAAAGTGATCACCACAAAAAGTCCACTATCTGTTACTGTATAAAGCTACTGTGATACTGACTGTATTCCCTAGGCTGTAATTTACATCCCTGTACTTGTGTTAAGTTTGCACCTCTCAATCCCTGTCACCTTCTGCCCACGCCCCTACCACCCAACCCTCTGGCAACTATCAGTTTTTCTGTATCTATGAGTCTGTTTTGTTTGTTCATTTGTTTAGTTTTTTAGATTCCATACATAAGTAAAATGACAAAGTATTTGTCTTTCTCTGACTTATTTCAGTTAGCCTAACACCCTCTAGGTCTACCCATGTTGTCACAAATGGTAAGACTTCATTCTTTATCATGGCCATTCATCTACTGATGAACAGCTTGGCTGCTTCCAAATTGTGGCTATTGTAAATAACACTGCGGTGAACATAGGGATGCATATATCTTTTTGAATTAGTGTTTAATTTTCTCCAGATAAGCACCCAGGAGTAGAATTGCTTGGTCCTTCTTTGTCTCTTGCTATAGACTTTGTTTTAAGTCTATTTTGTCTGATATAAGTGTTGCTATTTCAGCTTCTTTTTTTGTTGTTTTTTTGTGTATGTTTCCCTTTTCATGAAATCTCTCTTCCATCCCTTTACTTTCAGTTTGTGTGTGTCTTTCAATCTGGAGTCTCATGTAGGCAGCACATGTAAGGGTTTTGTTTTTTATCCGTTTATTTTGTCACTCTTCTTTTTTCAATGGAACACTTAGTCAATTTACATTTAAAGCAATTATTGACTGGTTTTTAATTATTGCCATTTTAATTGTTTTTATACTAAATTTATAAGTGGCTGGTCTACTAGCTTTACGATATATTTGTCTTTACTACTGAGTTTTTTTTCTTTCATATATTTTCGCGTTTCTAGTTTTGGCCTTTTCTTTTCCACTTAAAGAATTCCCTTTAACATTTCCTGTATTGCTGGTTTAATGGTGATGAACTCCTTTAGCTTTTGCTTGTCTGGGAAAATCTTGTTCTCTCCTTCAATTCTGAATGAAAACCCTACTGGGTAGAGTACTTTTGGTTGTAGATTTTTTTTTCCTTTCATTGTGTTGAATATATCTTACTACTCCCTTCTGGCCTGCAAAGTTTCTGTTGAAAAATAAGCACAGCCCGGCAGGGCGTGGCTCAGCGGTTGAGCATTGACCTAGGATCCAGGCGATCAGGGTTTGATTCCCGGTCAGGGCACATGCCCAGGTTGCGGGCTGCAGCCGATCAATGGCTCTCTCATCATTGATGTTTCTATCTCTCTCTCTCCCTCTCCTTTCCTCTCTCTGAAATCAATAAAGATATAAAAAAAAAAAGTCAGCACATAGTCTTACAGGCATTCCCTTGTATGTAACTGGTTTTCTCTTACTGCTTTTAAGATTCTCTCTTTATCTTTACTTTTAACAACTTAATTATAGTGTGTCTCGGTGTGGATCTCTTTGGGTTCATCTTGTTTGGGACTCTCTGGGCCTCCTGGCCTTGGATGTGTTTCCATTGCCAGGTTAGGAAAGTTTTCAACCATTATTTCTTCAAATAAGTTTTTCCATACACGAATCTCTCTCTTCTCCTTCTGCTGCCCCTATGATTCAAATGTTAATATGCTTGATGTTGTCCCAAAGGTCCCTTAGGCTATCTTCATTCTTTTTAATTCTTTTTTCTTTTTGATCTTCCAATTAGGTTGAGTTCCACTATCCTGTCTTCCTGACTACTGATCCATTCTTCTGCATCACCTGATCTACTATTGAGTCACTCCAGTGTATTTTTCATTTCAGTTGTTATATTCTTCAGTTCTGATAGGTCCTTTTTAAAACAATTTTTATTTGTCTGCAGAGTTTGATAAGCATTTTTATGACTATTACTTTGAACTTTTCATCTAGTAAACAGCTTAGTTCAGTTTCACTTAGTTCTTTTTCTGGGGGTTTTTCCTGTTTTTTTGTTTGGAACATATTCTTTTCTTTCCTCTTTTTGCCTGTTTGTTTCTATGTATTAGGTAGGTCAGCTAAATCTCCTGGCCTTGAAAAAGTAGACTTATTTAGAAGGTGTCCTGTGGGGCCCAGTGGTAGAATCCCCCTTGTCACCAGAGCCAAGTGCTCCAGAAATGTTTCCTGGGTGAACCAGTGTGGTCTCCTACTATGGGTGAGCCACAACTTGTATGGACACACTGGCAGGCAAGGCCAGTCCCCGGCCTGCTGGCTGTAAGGCCTGGCCACAACCATTGTGCGCTCACTGGTATGCAGGGCAAGCCTTCAGTGTGGCTGGCTGTTGCACACACACTGTTGTGTGACGGTGCCAACTGAGGCCCACTGGGTGTGGCAGGGCAGGAGCCACTTTGGAGGGGTGCTAGTCTGGGTGGGTCCTCGGGGAAATGCCAGGGTGAACAATGAGAGCAAGGTTAATGGAGAGTGTCAAAAATGGCACCTGTCATGGTCAGACAAGCTAAGTTAAAGAAGAGGGTGGTGAATGGCTCTTGTCCGCACCCGAATCAGGAGAAAGTTCCAAAAGATCCCTGTCCCTCCAGCATACACCCTAAAATTTGTCAATGTATCACCTTCACATATGACCTAGGAGATTTTTCACACTGCTGCCACTGTGCCAGGACTCAGGAAGAGGGAAACTTGGATCTCCTACAGCCCACTGGCGCTCCCAGAATAAGCCCTGCTGGTTTTCAAAATCAGATGTTATGGGGGGTTCCTCTTCCTGATTCAGATCCCCCAGCCTAGGGCGTGGACCCTTCACTCTTCAGGGATAACCTCTGCAGTTGTGATAACCCTTCCACTTCTGAGTTGACATTAAGGACAACAGGTACAGAGAGGGGAAAATCTGAAATCTTAATGACATGGATGAGGCACTGTGCCTGAACTGTAACCAGAGGTTGCCTTAAATTTTGATTTAATGGTTTTGTGAGATAGTAAAACTTCCTTACAGTTTAAATCATTGTGAAACAGAATTTTCTATTATTTTCAGCCAAATGCATCACAATTCAAAAATTAGAACTTAATATTTTTAACTGTTTACTTGTGGAATAGAAGAAAGAATGGCAAAGAGATAAATCTGAGGAGAAGGTAGAGAGGAAAAGTACAGGAAGAAATTATAAAGAAAAAAAGTGCGGTTTTTAACAAGAAGGCAGGATGAGAAAATCTCTCCTAGGTGGCTCCACTGTTTTTTTCAATAAAATATATAGCAAGTTTGTTTTCATTTATTCAACCATTTTTAATACACATCTGTCATTTTCTAGATCGTGTTCCAGATGTTAAGTATCAGCAGTCCACATGTGCCAGGTTCCCTGAGGCAAAAAGCAACTTGGTATTTAAGAGGGACTAAAACTCTGACTGAAGTATCATGAACAGGAGAGAGAATGATGAAAGGAGATACTGAGAATGGTGTGTGTAGGGGGAGGGGCAAAGCACAAGTCATCCAGAATTCGTAGGTTGTGTGAAAGACTAAGTAATCGTAAAATGCAATGAGAAGCCAATGAAGAAACATGATTAAAGTGACATTTTCACAGCAGATGCTAAGTGGAAAAAACTGAAAATGAGAGAAACAGGGTGGAGAGAACAAGTTAAAAACCTATGGCTCACACACACACATGCACAAAATAACAAAAAACTTATGGCTCACAAATAATGTAATTCCACTTATATGAGGGGACCAGAATAGTCAAATTCACAGAGAAAGAAAACAGATTGGTGGTTACCAGGGGTTGGGGGAACAGAATGGAGAGTTGTTGTTTAATGAGTACAGAGTTTTAGTTTTGCAAAATGAAAAGAGTTCTATGGATAGATGATGATGGTCAAACAAAAATGTGAATATACTTAATACCACAAAACTGTAGACTTTGAGATGGCTAAGTAGTAACTTTTATGTTATGTGTATTTTACCACAATTAAAAACAAAACAAAACCAAAAATCCTATGGCTGTTTTCTAATCAAGAGATAGTAGAGGCTTGGTCTAGAATAATAATGGAAGATGCAACTGATTATATACTAAGACGTGGACAGATTGGAATTATATTTTGGGCATAAGTATCAATACGTCTTGATGAGTAACTAGAGATTGGAGACTGCAAGATAATTTCCAAATTACTGACATAAGCAACCAGGTGTAAAAACTGCCTCTTATTGCAAAGGAGAACACTGAGGAACAATTCAGATTTGAACATGTTCAGTTTGAGAAACTTCTGATACATCAAAATGAAACTGAGTAGATTAGGTAAGTGTATAAATGGGTCTTGAGGTCGGAACAGATGTGTGGCCTGGAGATGCAAATTTGACAGTACTTAGTATACAAACAATATTTTAAGCCTGCAATTCAGTATTACGTAGGGAGGGAGTGTATGGGGAGAAAAAGGAGTGGAATTCAGGTTTGAGGCATTACACTATGAGGAATTCTAACATTTACATTTAGAGAATACAAGGAATTTCCACAAAACAATGAGAAGGAAAAGCCATATATATAAAATAAAAACTAGTAAAGTATAATAAATCAAAACCTTAGAGGAGAAACTATTTCAGAGAGAAAAACTGTGTTAAAATGTAAAGTAATGATGATAATAAGAGGAGGTATTTACTAAATGACTACAACACTCCTAGGACTACTGCAAGCGCTGTAAAGGTACTGATTTATTCATTTCTCACAACACCCCTATGAAAAAGCTTCTTCACCCCCATTTTGGCTAAACAAATCAAGGCCTAGGAAAGGTAAGTAACTTGGCCAAGGTCACATAGTTAGTAAGCCAGGCAGATTCAGAATATGAATTCTTAACTACAATGTGAAACAGCTTTGTCAGTGGGCACTGGGTTTAGCAACATAAAACATGGTGACAGTAGCAAATGGAGTTAAACAGAATGGTGGTGGCAGAAGCCGACTGAAGTGGGTTGAAGAGTAAATGGAAAGTGAAGAACTAAAGATAATATGAGTAAACAACTTTTTAGACAAATATGTCTATAAGGAAAGGTAAAAAGACAAGGTGATACTGGAAGGATATTTAGTGTCCAGAAAGTTCTGTTGTTGAACTTGCTACTAAAGGTAGGGGTAGCATACTCAACTTTCTACACAGATGGGGCAGACAGACAATTTATACAATAAGAACCACCAGCATTTATATACATTTACAGTGCTCCAAATACTCCTCTAAGCATTTCTTATATATTAATAAATATAATGTCAAGAATGGACAACCAATTAGCCCCACTTTACAGATGAGAAAACTGATATACAGAAAGGTCTGTGAGTTGGCTCGTCAAAGAGCTTCGGCAACCTGGCTCCAGAGTATCCACTAGTAGAGAAAGAGTCAAAGACATGCGTGTGATATGGGGGCTTTGGTGAACTGAAGAGAACATGTACCCTGAGGAGTGATGGCTCCAACAAGAGCCAAGCACTGTCCAATGGAGCATTCTGAGAGATGGAAATGCTCTACCTCTGTTTTGTTAAATACAGTAACCACCAGCCTCATATAAGTATTGAGAACTTGAAATAAGGCTGGTATGACTAAATTTAAAGAGCCACGTATGGCTAGTGGCTACTGTATTGAACAATACAACTCCAGAAAATTGTTTGTGAATGTTTTATTTTTTTTTTAAGCTAGAAATACAGATTTTAATGTAAAATCTTCTAATTTTAGAATGTTAGTTCCCTTTAAAAAAAAACAAAAACTGCTTACCAAACAACCCAAATATCCACTAAGAGATTTCACAAGTTACAATGGAACTCATAGCAATCAAATGAATAAGATGTAGCTGTATGTATCAAAGTGTTAATGTTTAAAACAAATTTGCAGCGTAAGTACCATTCATTACCATTTGTATGAAGTTAAAGCACATGCAAGCATTACTTAACATATATATTGTGCAGGAGTATAAAGGCATTCATAGGAATTATAACACCAACACATTGGTTACTTCTAGAATGAGACGTAAATTTGATCAGGGAGGGTGTATTAGTTTCTTACTGCTATTGTAACTAATTACCACAAACTTGGTTTAAGACAACACAAATTTATTATCTTACAGATCTATAGGTTGGAAGTCCACCAGGTATCTCAGTGAGCTAAAATCAAGATGCCAGCAGGGCTGCATTCTTTACTGCAGGATCTAGAAGAGCACCAGTTTCCCTGCCTTTTCCAATTTATAGAGGGAATCACCACCGGTCCTTTGTTCATAGGCCTCTTCCCCCATCTTCAAAGTCAGAAACATTGGGTCAAGTGCTTCTCATATCATATCACTCTAACCTTGCTTCTGATGTAACATCTCTTTCTCTGATACTTCTATCTCCCTCTTCCACTGTTAAGAATCTTTGTGATTACATTGGACCCACCCAGATAATCCAGGATAATCTTCCTATTTTAAGGTCCACTGATTAGAAACCTTAATTCCATCAGCAACTTTAATTCCCCTTTGCCATGTAGCAACATATTCAAAGGTTCCAGGTGCTAGGACACCGACATCTTTTGTGGGCCATTATTCTCCCTTCCACAGAAGCGTACACAAGAAGTTTTAATTTTGTAATGTTTCATTCCTTAAGTAGAGGAGGTGTTCATTTTATTTTTTATTATATCTCTTTTATGCCTCAACTGTGTTTAAAAGCATTTTAGATGACATTTTCTTCCAAGATAAATTTATCAAGCATTCACAAAGTCCTAAAATTTAATGAGATCACCCAGGAACAGAAAGGGGTAAAGGGAGGGAAGTGTGGAAAAATCAAAGCCTTGGCCATGCTTCAACCTAAACAGGTCCTCTTTTTATTGTCTTTTAATTTTCTACAAAATATTTCATTTGAAAAGAAAAAAAATTCCAATTATTCAAACAAACAAAAGAGGAAAATACCACTGGCATAAGACTGTAAGAAAACTATGAAAAAATAAAATTAATTTATATGGTACAAATAGTAGGTAATTAACAAACTAACTCAGGATTTAATGGTAGTCAAAGAGTTATATTTACTACTACAAAGAGGCTGAACGATGCCTTTGACAGCCTGGCAGGGATAAGGAGATAAAACTTAATAGTCCAAGGACCACTAAGTTAGGGAGGAAGAAGGAAAGGGTGCTACAAAATGCCCATGCACTTTCGGTTGAGGCTCTAAAGAACAGTACTCTAAAAATAACATGTACAACATGTATACTGACTCTCATGGATACTGCAGCTCAGTTTCAAATATCAAAGCCTAACAACAGATTAATGTAATCCCAGATTGCTAGCTCTTTCAGGCACCGATAAAGTGCTAACTGTTGGAAGAGAAAATCTCCTAGGTATAAAGTTACTTCTAAAGCAAAATTGCAAACACAATGTCTAACACATAATAAAAATTAACCAGGCACATGAGGAGACAACAAGCAGAAACTATAAACAACAGAAATAGACTCATAAGGGCTCCAGACAGCCTATGCAGTTTTTATGCAATATAATTTTCGAGATGATAAAAGACTGAGAATTCCGGCAGTCTCAAAATCTCAAGCATAGGATGCAACAGTTTTTGAGGAGAAAAATATTCTAAAACTGAAAAAGTAACTGCATTTAATAACACAATGGATGTGTTTAAAAACAGAGGTGTACAGCAGAAGGGATTATTAATTAACTAGAAGAAATCATAACAATATATTCAAAATAAAGACTAGAATGACAAAATGGTGAAAACCATGAAGAGGATAAGAGACATAGATAAGACCGATAAGAAGGGCTAGCATACATATAATTGCATCCCATCAAGAGAGAAGAAAGAGAGATGAGAAAGAGCACACCAATATTTAAAGAGACAATGGTTGGGAATTTTCTAAAACTAATGACAGCAAATTACAGATTCAAATTATGAATCATAGCAGCATAAGTAACAAGTGTGTTTTTAGGTAGAAGGAAAATGATTGAAAAAGGAAGCACAATAATGCAGAGACATTACCTGCAAAGGAAGGTGTTAATTGAACTAATAGCTGATTCCTTAACAGATTCAACAGAAAACAGAAGAATATCTAAAAATACTAAAAGAAAACAATTGCTAATCTGGAATTCTACACCCAGTGAAATACCAAGACTGAAGGTGAAATAATGACATTTTCAGACAAACTAAAATAGAGTTTGTTAGCAACAGTTTCACACTAAACAAAATACTAAAGAGTTCTTCAGATTGAAAATGATCCAAAAAAGAAGCACAATAATGCAGGAAGAAATAAGAAATGGTAAAGGTAGAAGTAATTCTAAATGAACATTGACGGAATACAACAATGATATATCTTATAGGGTTTAAACATACAGAATTAAGATACTACACTGTCATGTTAAGTCAGCAATGGTGAAGCAAATAAAGTTGAAATATTCTAATATTCTTGCATTGTTAGAAAAGGATGCATTGGAAAAGGGTCCATGCACCAATTAATATTAGACATTGGTAAGTCAAAATTGCATGTTTCAATCTCTAGAATTACCATTAAAGAAATAGCAAGAGCATAGAATGCCCAAGTTAATAAAGGGAGTGTCCTGATAAATACACTTGTAGATACTATAATTAGAAAGAACAATGAAGAACAATAGTTCTGTCACTGCTAAGAAAGTGAAGGGAAAAAAAATTAAGTGGGAGATCATAGACGGTGATATGAAGAATGTACCATTTTACCCTTAAACTCACAAGGAGAAATTTCTCTAAATATTAAAGTTCAACCTTGCAAAATCTGTGTTAATGCTGATGCTATATCAACCTTAAATCCTATCACTCTGTTACAGAGCCTTTCCTCTGGAGCTGACATACTACTTCAATGGTGCATTTCTCATAACCACAGATGAGAGTACTATCTTCAACTCACCAGCAGGTCTTTAACAGAGGAATATTTTTTCCTCCCCTTTGTGACATCACTCCAGGTAATTTAATAGGGAGGGATCTACTGTGCAAGAGGAATGACCAAATTAAATGTTCTCCTGATGGCCCTTTCCTTGAAATCCTCAAGGTCTTCCTTTTTCATAACCAAGTCATAGCTAAATTGGACATTTAATGGTGTCTCTGTATTGAAACCAAGCCCAAACTGAGTATCTCTAGTAAAATGACTTTTTGTGGACCAGAAAACCATAAGAAAAGTCTACTCATATTGGCAGATTTATTGGGATTGAACCCACAAAGGTTCAGATCTACCCATCCAAACATCTTCCGAAACTTGGACAATAGTATCTAAAGCAGAAGTTAAAAGGACTAAACCTTGTATCAATCCTTGTAATATTCCCATCTGTGACCAGAAAAAACGCAATGAAAAGGAATATAGATTTATTTAGGATATCAGGGCTATAAACAGAATATTCATTTCCCTTCCCACTTCACTTTCCCACAGAACCAAACCAAAACATTATCTTCAAAGCCTCCTAAAGCTACATATACCACATCTGTAGATCTATGTCTTTCTGTAGTGTTTTTTAGATCAAAATAGTGACTTGTTTGCCTTGAGAACATTAACAATACATCTGGACAGTTATGCTGGAGGAGTTTACTGAGAAACCCTCCAATTTTTTCAACAAATTCTCAACCTGTATCTTGGGGATCTTAAATTTCCCGGGGTTTCTACTCTAGTTTTAATATGTAAATGATCTTTTGTTGTGTTCAAAATATGAGGTAAGCTCTACGACTGATTACATTTTTCTATTTTAGCTCAGAAAGGACATAAATCCCCAAAGAGAAGTTAAAACCTCATTAAAGTATACCACCTAGCACATGATTTATCCTAAGGAGGTAAATCCCTTACTATTAACAGATTAAAAATTGTTCAAAACTCCAAGGCATGTAACTAAGACACAATTACAAAGATTCCTAAGACCTCATTAACTATTGTAGACAACAGGTTCCCACTTTTCAACAATTGTATGACTATTAAATGATTTAACTAAGTCCTCAATAACCAAACCTCTTCCCTGGTAACCTAACCATGAACAGATCTTTTGCAATTTAAAATAAGCACTTCAGCAACTTCCTACTCTGAGGTTACCTAATCACCATAAACTTTTTCACCTATTTGTCCATGAAAAATCTGAACAAGCCCTTGGTATTCTGACTTAACTTCATGAGAATCATCAGGAATACAGGTTATTAAAGTCTCTCTTGACCCAGTGGCAAAAGGTTACCAAGTTTGTCTAATAGCCACAGTAAAGATCTTCTTTTAACTCCAAGGTCCTTCATGCTGTACAATCTTTGTTGCTCAGTGAAAAGACAGAACATGTCTCAGCAAGGAAGCTTAGCTCATACAAAATCCTATTAACTTTATCCCTCACACATTTCCATTCATTGTTGTAATACTGCAGGGGTCAGCAAACAATGGCCCACGGGCGAAATTCAGCCCACGTTCTTTTTATTCACTGCTCATGAGCTAAAAATGGTTTTTACATGTTTAAAGGATTATTAAAAATAAAACAAAAAACACAACAGACTGTTATGTGGCCCTCAAAGCCTAAAACATTTATAATTTGGCTCTTTACAGGAAAAGTTTGCTGATCCCTGCTACTCCTCTATTTCCCCTAAAAAGGGGAAACTAGTCTCTACTGGCATATTGTGCCCTTAACAGACTTATCATAAACTCTTCTAGAAAATTCAGACTTAATCTTTGTTATTGATGGGTCATAGCTCCACAATGAAACAAGAAAATATGAAGCAGGATATACTGGAACAGGTCTCAACTTACCCATAGAATGTGACCCCTTACTAGAGGCAAGGCATGCCCAAAAGACAGAACTCAACGCATTCACCACAGTTTGCCAGTTAACTAGCAAGTTAGCCAGAGATAAAAGGGTTAATATATACAAACTGAGAGTGGACCTGCTTTTGGGGTAGTCCATAATTTTGGAATGGTTCAGAAACAATGAGGATTCTTGACTTCAAAATTTATGCTTCTCAAAGAGATAACTATTATAAAGATAGAAGCCCTTTAAAAAAAAAAAATAGTTTACTGATATTTAGGGAGAGAGGGAGAGAGAAATATCCATGTGAGAGCACAATATCGATTGGTTGCTTCTTGCACGCCCCCTACTGGGGATGAGCATGCAACCTTCTGGTGCACGTGATGACGCCCAACCAACTGAGCCACAATGGCCAGGGTAGAAGCCAATTTTTAAAAAAAGAGATAACATGAAGGTTAAACAAAATGCCCTGGCTAACCTTATGGCAGAGAGGTGTCCCTCACTAAGGCCCCAGCCCTCATAATAAGAAAAGGCCAACTCTTTAAACAGGTTCAAAGAGGCTATTAGAGAATGCCAATGACTATCTCCAGAGTTGGAAAACAGAGGAGTGTAGGAAGAAATGAGTGCAGACTATTAAAGTTAACCTCCGGTGCTCTCAGGACAGTTTCTTTGTGGCATCAGAGGTCCTCAAATGGAATCTGGAGATATTTTCACATAAAATTATATATCCTGGTAAGAAGAAATTGTTTAGTGAACTCAATCAATGGGAAACTTTACTGAAATTGCTTAGCCTGTTATGGTCTATGTCTTATCTCTCACCAGCATAATTCTTGAGTAAAGAGTAAAGAGGTATCGACAAGAGTCCAAACCTCAAGGTCGCTTTGAACACCTCAAAATGTTTTTTATACAAGGGTTTTGAATGTGTCCTGGTCGTTGTTTGCTTATTCTTGGGGTGGACTTAAAGCCTTTCCTTGTTGGAAATCCACAGCTCAAACAGTAGCAAAAACTCACTCAATTTTTGTTCCCAACCTGAGGAATTCCAACCTCTCTCTCATGAGAGTTACCCATTTTGCTGAAACTACTATTAAACAGCATTCCAAAGCACTTACACTTACTTAGACACTTCACTGTCCACAGCATATCTAATCTTAAAGAAAGGTAGAAAGAACAAAGGGAATTCTGAAGCCAGTATTAGCAAAGGCCTCAGAACTTCTATGGCCTAAGATACTTCCATTTTCTTCAATGAAAATGAAATTGATTCCTCCTGAGGCTCAACCACTCTCCAATTATGAGTTAGTACAGACCAGCCCACACACTTAGGAATTATCTCCACACTAATGCAAGCAGGCATAGCCACACTGTCTGCCAGGAACTCATGCAATAAAGCCAGTCTTAACCATCAACAGGTATGAAAAGCCTTTCCTCAACATCCTCATAAACAACTCCTATGTAACTTGAAATCTGGAGACATGGTCTTTTGAAAGACACAGGGAAAGACAGTCCTTGAATCTGATGGAAAGAACTTATCTGTTAACAACTAGTATGGCAGTGCAACTGCTTGGAATCATGTCTTCCAATTAAAAAGGCATAAGTCAGCCTTGTGTCACTGGAAGACTGTTTCAACCAGACCTCAAGCTGAAGATTCTTAGGAACCTTCTAGAAGCAGAAGGTCTTTGGAAGGAGAGTGCTCCAGCCAAACACCTCCAAAACAAGACCAGTGATTGTCATGCTTTAATCTCTGTTATTCTATTCTTTGTTTTCCTAGCTATCTTCTTTCTTCTTCTGCTATTAAGGTTACCTTTAACTATGTTACCTATAAGGTCCCTGTTCTTAAAATTGTTTGGTGTTTTTTTTTTAGTAACTCCCTGGTATGAGCCTGGCTAAAATTTACCCATGATTTGACTAAAACATATAATCAAACTAGACTGCCTTGTCCATTCAGGTTGCTGTAACAAAAATACCATAGATGGGTGACTTATAAACAACAGAAATTTCTCACAGTACTGAAGGCTGGGAAGTCCAAGATAGAGGCACTGGCAGATTCAGTGTTTGCTGAGGGCCTGGGTCATAGAGAGCTATCTTGTTGCTGTGTCCGCCATGGTGGAAAGGGCAAGGGAGTTCTCTGGTCTCTTTTATAAGGGAACTAATCCCATCCATGAGGGCTTGCCCTCCCAAAGAGCCCACTTCCAAATACCAACACTATGAATTCTGGGGAGACACAAACATTCAGTCTATATCAATGACTATTGAGTTTATACCCATTTTCCTCTGGGAGTCACCCAGCTTACCTTGGTACCAGTGTCTTGTAATGAATCAATGTGTTTTCTGGGTAACTGGGCTTAAATGTTAACTTTTTAAATGGCAAGTCCCACAAAAGACCATCTATCACATAGGTTCATAAGAAGGAAGGTTGCTATCTCTGTCAAAATAATATACAGAGATCTTTCATAGGAGGTAGCTTTTGTAACTTAACTTTCACAGAAATAGGCCTTGGACTAGAGAATAGATAATATATGTGGACGCTCTCTCACTTTCACAGACCTCACAATGAAGACAGGATACTTAAATCCAACCCAAACTCTTCTGCTTCGATATTGACACTACAAATTTCATTACCTGGCATTGGATCACTCTTGATAGATGGTATCAAAATGTTACAATACTCTTAGACAACTCCAACGGGGTACTTTGCCCCCAACAGATCATCAGGTGGCTCCTAAAAACTGATGCTAAATTTGTGGCATAAAAGTCTATTGGCTACTGCCTGCCAACTAGTCAGGGATTTGTAACCTTGGTAAAATGACACTCCTTTCAGGATAGCTCCTGATATCACCCAGAGCCCATTCTGAGCCATCAGTTTCCCCATTTGGAAACAATCTGAGAATCTAACTCCCTCACCACTCAAAAGGATTCTGGCCCTGGCTGGTTTGGCTCAGTGGTTAGATCATCGGCCCTTGGACTGAAGGGTCACAGGTTCGATTCCGGCCAAGGGCATGTACCCTGGTTGCAGGCTCGATCCCTGGCCCCGGTCGGGCGCATGCGGGAGGCAACCAATTGAGGTGTGCCTCCCACATCGATGTTTCTCTCTCTTTCTCTCTCCCCTTTCCTCTCTCTCTGAAAAGCAGCAGACATAATATCCTCAGGTGAGGATTGAAAAAAAAGGATTCTAAATGGCTTCTTTCTCACATCATGCTTCTTCACTCCCAGCTTTACAAGAGGCCCATTAAGAAAGAAGAATTCTATCTACTTAAGTCTCAGGGAATAGCAATGGGACTAGACAATGCAAAGACGACCAAAGAACTCTTCATTCAAGAGGCTTGTGTACACAGTTCAGAAAACAGCCACTTTAGATATAATATTGGTCTGTCTTAGGTGGCAATGTCATGCTTACAACTCTTCAATCCTTTCTGGGATCTTTACTATTACTAAAAAGAATGGAAAACCAAAGAAAACAATCACAAAATTGGTAATTTTGCCAATAACCCTGCATCTGGTTTTGTAGGCTCTTTAGATAAAATGAGATCTATTTTCTTGGCTTAATTTTGGCACTCCTGGATCCTGGCTTAGAAGTGGACTGCAGGATAGACTTGGAGAGTATTATGCTAAGTGAAGTAAGTCAGAGAAAAACAAATACTGTATGAGTTCACTTACATGCAGAATCTAAAAAAACAAAACAAATGGCCAAACAAAATGAAACAAACACAGACATAGAAAACAAACTGATGGTACCCAGGGGCAGCAGTGTGGGGGATGGGCAGAAAAAGAGAAGGGGATTAGGGACAAGCTTCCAGTTATAAAATAAGCCATAGGATATAATGTACAGCAGAGAATATAGTCATTAATATCATAATAACTATGTACGGGATAGCTAGACTGACCGTGGTGATCACTTCACAAAGTATATAAATGTTGACTCACTATGTTGTACCCCTGAAAGTAATATAATATTGTACATCAACTGTAATTTAAACATTAAAAAATTTTTAAATGGACTGCAGACTCCAATCATCCTTTTCTTAGTATTTGTTTTGTAGTGCCTTAAGTGTGTGACCTCCAGAGTATTAAATGCTGCTGTACAGTTTCTTTGAAGGAACTCTGATTCTTACTAAGGTCAGTGACCCTTGCACCCTCCCCCCAGCTTATTTCATCATGAAAGTGATCATGTTCCTAGATGTTAATACTGGGGGAGGGGGGAGGACAGGGTAAGACTGAGAACCAAAACCATGTAAAACCACACACTGACTACATTAACATGGCTTTACTATTGACTTAATATGGCTTTACTACTCTAGGAACTCTGGCTCAGGAAGATAAAGTTACAAATGCCCTTGTTTGTTTCAGGAACGTTCCCAAAACACATTTATCCAAAAAACAAACTACTCATTACCCCTTTCCCAGGACAATATGTCCCTCAGCTAAGCTTATCAAAGACTCGATTTGAAACTCTTGTCTATTGCTGTCATCTTTGCCTTATCCCAATCAGACCTCTACAGTGAAAGATCTTCCTTGAACTAGATCCCAAAAGCCTCATAAATATCTTCCCCCTCTCTGAAACACTACTAAGATTCTGAAAAGGCAAAAGATTCCCTTACTACAGTACACAATATACTAGGCTTTGCTTCATTAATAAGATATTTTGGTCATCTTTTTGGGGAGCCCAAAAGAAAAGACCTACAGATACTGAAATCTAGGGAGTCCATAAAAAATGGCTTGTTCCCTACTTGATCTTATAAGCAAGGATCTGCCTCCACACAGACGGATCTTGCAATGTTTTGGTGCTTTATGCTTAATTATTAATAAATTGCTGAGAATCACCATATTTAAGGAAAGCCTCTAATACGGAGAGACCAAAACAGCTTAGAGGAAACAAGGCAATGCGCAAAGGAGAAAAGAATGTTAAAACAACTATATCTTCACAAACAGGTAAGTTACTGCATCCATAAAATATAAACAAGGTTATTTTAAAAGAAGAATATTCAGCCCAGCTGGTGTGGCTCAGTGGTTGAGTGCTGGCCCATGAACCAATAAAGTCACTGGTTCAATCGCATTCAGGGCACATGCCCAGGCTACAGGCTCCATCCTCAGAAGGTGACCGGCAGGAGGCAGCCAAGGATGGTGTTTCCCTCCCATCAATGTTTCTCTCTCTCTCTCTCTCTCCCCCTCCTTCCCTTTCCCTTCCTCTCTCTAAAAAGCAATAAAAACATTTTTTTAAAAAAGAATATTCAGGTGACATAAAAAAAAAATGTGAGACCAGAAATAAAAAAATAACTACAAAGGTTGAAAGAAAAATTTGTATCCCCATGACCAAATAGTAGGAAATATTACAGCTTCATTGCAGAAATGTTGGAGCATAAGTCATTTATTTGTCCACCACTCAAACAAGAACTATTCAATACGTTGGCATGTTTTCTTCCAGTCTGAATTTATTTGTCCTTTATTTTCCAAAATTTCAACAAACAAACATGTATTACATTTATGTTATGAAAAAACAAATGTTTTCTTTAAAAACCCAAATACCAATATAATGAATGTACTGAAATACATATAATGAGATATATCAACTCATGCCAATGTTACTAATCAGTGAAAAGAAAGCAAAGGAGGTAGATTTAAAGATAAACAAGATATCTGTTCATAGGGACCTGGGAGAAAAGATTTATGAAGAGTATATATATATTGTATTCAGCAATCACATTGCAATTATACCTTTAATATTAAGCATAATGTCTTTCTCCACGATGGATTAGATGACCCTTTTGTTTGTTTCTGTAACATCCAGAGCATACTACAATCAGATTAGTATCACTCTACTACAACTATTTTTGTTCCCAACTCCCCACTCCTCTTGCTAAAACTCTAAGCTCTCTGACTAGTTAAGTTCCCAGCACAACAGGCACTTCATAAATGCTTGCTAAATGAAAATAAAGAAAAAAAACTATTTCTGAAAAGTGTGAATTAGCACAACTTTCATAAATCAGATTACAGCTTTTAAAACTGCTTTAATTAACATATTTCAATATGTGGTCATGCTAAAGTTATTTCTAAAAGAAAGCTCATGGTAAAAACTAGCATCTACCTGGGTCTGGTTTCTCTAATTTTGCCATATATATGAAATTATGTTTAATAAAATATTTGGAGTACAACTAGTAGATAATAAAGACAATCTTTATAACACATTAATTGAATATCAAATATTTATGACTTCCAATCTAAATGCAATATAGCACTCAAGAATATCTAATAGGTTTTACCAAAAAAAAAAAAAAATAGTGTTGGTGTATTAGATTGTGGTAGGGAAATCGTAGGGATAAAACAAAGAATTAGAAGAATTTTTGACAAATTAAAATTTCCAAGCAAATTTAAAGGTTGTTGGATACAATGTCCACATACAAAACCCCACTGTATTCCTATATACTAGCAACAAATAGAAAATGAAATTAATAAATATAATTTACAGTGAGGTAAAAAAGATTAGGTACCTGGTTATAAATCTGACAAAAAATGTGTAAGAACTTCACTAAAAACTATGAAGACTGGGAGAAATTAAAGTTCTAAATAAATGGTTTACCATGCCCATGGACTGGAAGGTTCACAGCATCATAAAAATGTTAAGTCTCCCCGAAACTGATCTAAAGGTTCAAAGCAATCACAATCAAAATCCCAGTAGGGTTTGTGGTTAGTGTGTGTCTCTGTGTGTATATCTGGCAGAAATTGATAAACTAATTCCATAATGTGTATGGAAATTATCAGGAGCTAGATTGGCCACAACCATCAAAAAGAACAAATTGGAAGACTTATATTACCTGACTTATTATAAAGTTACAGTAATTACAAAGGTATATAAAACAAATCTTGATCTTATCTAACATAATATATAAGTATCAATCCTAAAGGGTTATAGATCTAAATGTTGAAAATAACAACTCTGAGGCAACAATTTCTTAAATAGGAAAAAAAAAAACTTTCCACAAAAGAAAAATGATTAAATTGTGCTAAAATGAAGAACTTATCAAAAGACAGTTACAAAGGTAAACATGCAAGCCACAGAATGACAGAAAAATTTTGCAATTCATATGTATTCAACAAAGGATAGGAATTCCTACAAATCAATAAGGAAAAAATAAGACAACCCAGTAGGAAAACAGGCATAAGATCTGAACAATATTTCACAAAAGAAGATATCCAAGTGGCCACTGGTCATATGAAAAGGTGCTTACATTCACTAATCATCAGTAAAACTAAACTGAAATCACAATGAGGTACCAAATTACCACCAGATAACTTATAGACAGATAATACCAAGCTCTGAGCTCCTTACTGTTATGGAACTATGGGATCCGGATAGTTGCCAGTGCCTCTCTCACTGTTTCCATATCCTTATCAATTCAGTCTTCTGGGGGCTCAGGGCTCAGCTTTAATGAGAGTAGGAGGCTCCAAGGAAGAATAGGGGAAATGTTCACAAAGTTATAAAGTCAATCAGTTACTTTTAGTGCTATTTTTGTTACAGGTTTAAGTGAGTATTTGAGAGTTTAATTTAAGGTCCTAAGCCACCATTTATAAAATCATCCCTAAGTAATCTCATTGAAAGATTTACATTTAATTATATAACTAATTGTCGCATACTGCTACATAGGATTCTAACAGTTATTAAAAATCATACTTTGAAAAAATTTACCATTTAAAATTTTTAAACCTAATGAGAAATTGAAGAAATAATATAATAAACACATACAGACTTCAGTTAAACATTTTGGGCAAGAAAACTTCATAGGTGATTTCTTTTTCTTATTGCATCACATCAGAAGATATAACGATGGGCTCTCCTACTATTCATGATCACTTTGTTAAGCTGATGACTAACAGATACATTACTTATAATTTGTAAGGTGATACTTGGAGACAAAAGGAATATTCTATTTCCCAACAAACTTTCATCAAATGGCTTTAGCATCCATAGAGGACTGTCTGAATCAACTGTTACACTGGGAATCACAGGATGGTTTTTCTGATTTTATCATTCCTTCCATATTTATCAGCTGGCATTTTTCTGTAAAGAACTCCCTCTTCCTTTTTTTTTTTTTCTATTAGTAGGTATTCATGGATCCTTTATATGGTATATCATAATCTATTACTCTTTTGATGCTCAAATTACTCAATTTTGACACTCAATTTGTCCAGTAAAAATCTCTTTAAGCCATCTCTTATTCCTTTTGAAATAATGTGACACCTGAGAAGACAAGATGCCACTAGACAGCAAAAAGAATTCAAGACCTAAATAATTAAATCAGACAATGAAATGCAACTAAGTAAGACTGCCCCATACAGCTTCCTGTTCTGCCAGGTCTTACTCCATCTCTCCATTAATGGAATCACCACCATCAACTTAATTATTGAACCAGAAACCTCAGAGTAATTCTCAACTCTCCCTTTCTCTCACTATTAGTTTGAGAAGGATATAGGGTGGTCAGAGGACTGGAGCACTATCAAGCCCTGCTATGGACTATGTATTTACTGTTCTTAACTTCTTTCAAAGACCATTTCATTATTTTTAAAACTTTCAAAGTATTGTTCAAAAAAATGTAAAAATGATGAACTTGAGCTCATCATCTTTTAAAGGCAAACCAACCATCTCCAGGTTTCAGCATAACTTACTGTAGCTTTTCTAGATTCAGCCCATTCAGTCCAATGTTCTCTAAGTGATGATGGTTCCTGGTATTTTATTTTAAAACCTCAAAGCTGGTAGGACCATACAAGTGATTTAATCCAAATACCCATCCACTATTTGAGCTTCTTCAACAACTCACCAAATTGTCATTCAGGATATGCTAAAACCACCTGTAGAAAGAATTCTCTACCTTCCACTTTGTGTTTAGATAACTTTGTTACAAAATTGCTCCTGACATTACAGTGCCAAAGTGTATCTTCTTTAGTATTCAGTCATTGGTCACAATGCTACATCTTGAGTTACAGAGAAGTTATGTTCTTCTTCCACATATGTGAAATAGCACACACATGGGAACATATGCTTACACCCTTCAGTTAAACCTCAGAAGACTGAAGTTTAGTCTTAAAATAGCTTACTTCCATTTAGTAACTAACTATATATCCATTATTTATGAATATACCTAAATCTGCAGAGAAATTCATTATGTTTTCAGCAGCAAGCTAAAGTATTGTAGAGCCTCTATCCAACTGTCCTATTTCAAGATTGGGAAAGGAACGAACAGGTCATAAGCCTGAGATTTAGAAACAAGTCCACATTCAACTTGCCTGTAAAGTCAGTTTTCTATGCTTCAAATCCATCCCTTTTAGTTTACATACTACAGTACCCTTCCCCTGATCACTTTATTAGTCTTTCTCCAAACCTGTTCGAGTCCTTCTCTTCCTACAACGTGGCACTTGTCCAAAGTAAAGGGGCACTATGATTTTATACAATAGCAGGATCACATTTTCTACTTGAACACCTGGTCTAAATGATACAGTGAATGCCTGTTTCATGTGCCCAACTCCTCCCACCCTCCCTGGACAGGTGTTTTTCTAGAGATGCCCTCCCCCTACATTCAAATGCTTATAACAAAAACAACCATACTTACATAGCCAGACCCTATCCTATCCAATAAGTACAGTTCACTGTACCAAACTTGAAATAATGTATGAAATGGGCTATTTGCAATCAACAAGTATTTACAGTACTTACTATTTACTTTGTAAATATAGCAAATATAGGCAAATCTCTTATAGCATGAGTTTTTATAACACAATGTGGCTATAACATCACCCATTAACTAGAGGGGGGGAAAAATCACCACACGAAGGCATTATTACAATGCAAACTAGAGCAAGCAGGGGGTAAATAAGAAAAATAATAATTGCATGCAAATAGGCACATGTAGATTGTTTGAGTGTCTGGGTGTTCTTCTGGAACAGAACTGTTTTGTTTACCCAAGCATTCTTTTATGCTTTTGTTTACCCCTGGCAGTGGTAACAAACAGTATGTAAGCAAAGCCACCTGGTCAAGGACAAAGGTGACAGGGGAACCTAAGAATTTTCTGAGTGTACTAAACAGAAAAGGAGGAAATATTTGGTTTGTTTCTATTAATTTTAGTCAATAGATTTATTACTTTTAGATTACAGCTATAAAAATACCTATATCAAGTCCTACAGAAACCTTCAAGTCCCCTTCCCCCAACGAAACAGCTGGGGGGTTTTGTTTTGTTTTTTAATCCTCACCAGAGGGTATTTTTTTTCCACTGATTTCCAGAGAGTGGGAGGGTGGGAGAGGAGGAGTGAGAGCATCGATGGGAGAGAGACACATCGACTGGTTACCGCCCACACACACCCCAACCCGGGCCAGGGATCAAACCTGCAACCCAGGTACAAGCCCTTGACCGGGAATCAAACACACGACACTTCAGTCCATGGGCAGATGCTGTAACCACTGAACACACCAGCCAGGGCAAAGCAACTATTTAAGGGATCTTTTTTCATAAAAGATTTCTCAGAAACACAAGCAAGACACTGTAGCAGAAGCACCTTAGGTAGCTATTTGCAGACTTACAGGGTAGGACAAAAGTAGGTTTACAGTTGTGAGTATGTGAAACACTTTATTCTTGTGTTATTATTTATTAATAATTGTATTATTTTCCATATGAACAATTGTAAACCTACTTTTACCCCACCCTGTATTTAGGAAAATTATCTATTAACAATCCTAAATTCTTCTTTAAAAATGTGAATTAGCATAATTGGGCAATGGAAAAATAGGAAATCATTAATGATTGAACAAGATTAATTTAACAAATATATTAAAGTACATGTAACTTACATGGCCTTGTGAGAACTTGAAAACTTCTTTTACATGCTTTATCTTATTACAGTATACAAAAAGAACTCTGTGAGATGAATTCATTTTACAGATGAGAAATTTGGAGTGCTCAGAGAGATTACATAAACTCTCAAGGTCATAAAGCTAACATACTGCATATAAGATGTCAATCTCATATCTAATAATGTTATGAGAATAAAAATTAGTAAGAAAACACTAGACACATTCCCATTTAAAATTAAAAGGCAAAAATACCCCAACAATGCCATTATTAAAAAGTTAGCTGTAAAGTTACAATCAATGCAGTAACATCAGATTTTCTGAAGTTGAACTACTAGAAAGGAATTAATATAGAACTATTAGTACTTGCAGATTATATGCGTATCTACCTAGAAAAATCCAAGACAGTGAACTAAAAGTGTTTAGAACCCATATATATAAATATATAAAATTATATAACAGAAATAAGTATTTTAAAAATACAGTAAGAAAGACTCACAAATGCAATAAAAAATTGTTAACTAAGACAGGAAGAGCAGAGAATGTATCGCTATTTGAGGACCATGGTACGTTAATCAAGATTCTTTGAACTGTCTTTGTTTTGGTATATAGTTTTTGAATTCCATAACAAATAGTTAACAAATAATTTTTGAGTACAAGTATGTGACAAATATTGCACAAGACCAAATAACACACAAACCTGTACATAAGACTATTAAAATAAATAAAATGCCTAGTAATAAAAAATATGTGGGATCTATATGAAGAAAACTCTAAGAGTTTATTAAGATTCATAAGATAAAATTTGAAATGAAAAAATATAACCATACTGCTGAGTTTAGAGAGTAATTAATCTACATATTAAGCATAACTTAAACCCAAGTCAAAAAATATTTTTTAGACCTTGAATTGTTGGTTTTAAAGTTTACCTGTAATAAATGGACAAGAAAAAGTATAATTTTCAAAAGAAGAATAATGACAGAGTATGATATTAACAGATATTATAAATGTATAAGACTTAAGAGGGGAGTAACACAGGAATAGACAGATCAATGGATTTGCAGAGAGTAACACAGGAATAGACAGATCAATGGATTTGCAAAGGTAAATACCAGGTATACATGGGAATTTAGAGTAATGGTAAAGGTAGTATTTCAAATCAACTGTGCAAGAGTTATTCAACAGTTAAAATAACTAGAAAACTACAGTTACATAACCTGTTATGTATGTGCCAGAGTCAGCTCCAACTCCCAGCAACCCTATGAATGAGTGACGTCCACCATGTCCTATCCTCAATAGCCCTACTCAGCTCCCGTAGATTCACGCTTATGGTACTTTTATGGAGTCAATCCAACTCATATGTGGTCTTCTTCTTTTCCTGCTGCCTTCTATTTTTCCCAGCATTATTGTGTTTTCCAAAGAACCAGGCCTTTTTCATGATGTGCCTGAAGTAGAACCACTTCAGCTTTGTCTTTTTGCCTCCAGCAATGTTTCATGCTTAACTTGCTTTAGGATCCACTTGTTCATCTTTCTGGTGGTCCAGGGTATCCATAGAGCTGTCCTCCAACACCAAATTTCAAATGAATCTATTTTTTCCCATTAGCCTTCTTCACTGTCCAACTTTCCACATATGTACATAGTAACTGGGAATACAAGGGTGCGGATGACCTTGGCATTGATCTCTATGGACATGTATTTGCTCTTAATGATCTTTCTTAATTTTTCCACTGTGGCCCTTCTAAGTCTCAGCCTGCTCTTGATTTATTGGCTGCAGTCTCCATTTGATACCAAATAAATTTAAGATTAAATAAAAATGTAACTGCAGACAATTTTTAAAGCCATAAAAATGTTATAACATAAGAAAAATGTGTATTATCGAGAAAAGTCAGAAGCAGTAAAAGAATGACAGATTTAATTACCATTAAAGTATCATAAGTGTAAAAATAGACAAATAAAGCATGAATAAAAAGAGTTAATATCCCAATAAACAAAGCACTTAACCAAAAAAAGTTTTTTAAGAAGAGTTTTATAGGAAATTGGGCAAAAAATAACTGGACAAAGTAAAAAGAAATTAAACAATGAATAAACAAAAACTATAAATTTAAATATTAATGAAACAAGTATAAATAAAACCATGATTCCATAGGTTTCTTATCAAATTTGCAAACATTAAAGAAAATAATAATAAACATACTGATCAAATTAAGTGGCAAACTGTCTTCCTGTTCATGATCAATGAGATTACAACGTAGCTCAAACTTTCTAGGCGAAAACCTGGTCTTTATTTATCAAAAGTCTTAAAAACGGACTCAGCAAATCCACTTCTAGAATTTTTTCCTAAGGGTGTCATGGGACAAAGATGTAGTATTAAAATTTTAATGAAAAACTGGAATGTAAAAGTAAAATGTAAATGTAAATTATTAAAAAATTATGCCAGCCCACAATACAATGAATACAGATATTAAAACTTAATGCAAAGATTAGAAAGATGGCTAATGGCATGGAATATACATAATCTATTGTTCATAATCTTCTCCCAAAACAATAGGCACAATATAATCTGATTTAAAACATGCCTAGAAAAAAGTCTGGGTGGCCAAAATAAAGTTAATTTTATTTTCTTCTTAGAATTTATTTGCATTTTCTACAATTGATGCTCATTACTCAGTTTAAAACATTAAGTGTCTTTTTCAAGTGACAGCTGACAACAAGGGCAGAATAAAGGAAAACAACATAGGCGGTGAACTCCAAAAGCATGGTATTTAGTCCAGGAGCCAAGTATACACATATTATATATAAATTAGGTAATATCTTTTAGAATGATTTTCATCCACAATGATTAAAATAAAGGTTTGGTAAATGAAAAATGAACCAGTTACCTAGAAAACTTAGTAACCTGGAACCACACACACACATGTTTCTAAGACAATCCAATCCAGTGGAAAAAATGAAAGTTAATACCAGATGCACTGAGTTTAAATTTTATGAACCACAGAACAGTCAAAACAATCTTGAAAGAGAATAAAGCTGGAGGACTCATACTTCCTGATTTCAAAACACTAGAAACCTAGAATAATCAAGACAGTGTGGTAATGACATAGCCATATAGCCCAATAAAATGGAATAACAAGTCCAGAAATAAACCTTCACATACATGGTCAAATGATTTTGACAAGGGTGTCAAGGCCATCTGATAAAGGAAAAAACATCTTTTCAACAAGTGGTTGAAAAGTGGATATCCATATGCAAAAGAATGAAGCTGGATATATTACTTAACACCATACACAAAAAATTAACTCAAAATAAATCCATGACCGAAACGTACAGAGGACAAAGGCTTTATGACATCGGATTTAGCAGTGATTTATTGGACATAACACCAAAGGCATCGGAATCAAAAGAAAAAATAAATTAGATTTCATGAAAATTTTAAATTTTTGTGTATTAAAAGACACTAGACACTATCTCCAGAGTAAAATGGCAATGCACAGAATGGGAGAAAATATTTGCAAATCATTTATTTTAAAATGGATTAATATCCAGAACATATAGAGAACTCTAAAAACTCAACCACAAAAAGCTAAACAACCACATTCAGAAATAGGCAAAGGACCTCAGTAGACATTTCTCTAAAGAACACATACAGCTGGCCAATAAGCACATGAAAAGCTGCTCAGTATCACTAATTATCAGGGAAATGCAAAGAAAACTATAAAACACCACCCCACAACCATTATGACAGCTACTTAAAAAAACAACAGAAGATAGCCAACAATATTTTAATAACTATGTTAGGTGTCAGAGGGGTACAAGATTAATCAGGATGATTACTTAGAAAGTTACGTAATGTCTAATCACTGGGGTGCATACCTGAAATTAATATATTATATATCAACTGTAATTGAAAAATAAAAATTATTTAAATTAAAAAAAAAAAGAAAAAAGCCAGACACAAATGAAAAAACAAAACAAGGGTTGGCAAGAATGCGGAAAAAGTAGAACCCCTGTGCACTGTTGGTGGGAATGTAATACGGAACAGCCACTGTGCAAAAGAGCATGGCAATTTCTCAAAAAAATTAAAAACAGAATTACCATGTGACTCAGCAATTCCACTCCTGGGTATACATCCAAAAAAACTGAAAGCAGGCTTGCAAGGAAATATTTGTACACTCATATTCACAGCAGCACTATTCACAGGAGCTAAAACGTGGAAGCTACCCACGTGTCCAGCAGTGGAGTAATGCATAAGCAAAATGTGGTATATACAGAGTGGGGCAGCACTCATCCTTAAAAGGAAGGAAACTCCGATACATGCTACAAGATGGTTAAACTGTTAGGACACTCTGCTAACTGAAATAAGCCAGTCACAAAAAGACAAATACTGTCTGATTCCACTTTTATGAGATATTTAGAACAGTCAAAATCATTGAGACAAAAAGTAGAATGGGGGTTGCCAGGGGTTGGAGAGAGGGGAGAATGGGGAGTTATTACTTAGCAGATACAGAGTTTCTGTTTTTCAAGATGAAAGGAGTTCCACAAATAGATGGTGGAGACAGTTGTACAACTGTAGGAATGAACTTAATACCACTGAATTGTACACTTAAAATGGTTATGATATTAAATTTTATATTATGTGTATTTTACCACAATAAAAAATGAAAAAATAATCTTGAAAAAGAACAAAATTAAGAGAATTCACACTTCCCAATTTCAAAACTTACTACAAAACTACAGTAATCAATACACTGTAGTACTGGGTTAAGGACAAACATATGGATCAATGGAACTGAATTGAGGGTGCAGGGGAAAAAAACCTATGTTTAGAGCCAATTGATTTTTTTAACAAAGATGCTGGGAAAACTAGACATCCACACTCAAAAACAACTTGGACCCAAATTCACACAGTACTCAAAACTGATCACAGACCTAAGCCTAAGAGTTAAAATTATAAAATTCTTAGAAAAAGAAGACAAGAGTAAGGCTTTGTGACCTTAGGTTAGATAATGATTTTTGGATTTGACACCAAAAGACCAAGCAACAAAAGGAAAAATAGATACACTGCACTACATCAAAATTTAAAACTTCTGTGCTATAAACACCACTAATAAGAAAGTAAAGAAATAACCCAAAGAGTGGAGAAAATATTTGCAAATCATATATCTCATAAGGATCTAGTTCAAAATATATAAAGAACTCCTACAATTCAATAATAAAAAGGTAACCTAATTTTAAAATGAGCAAAGATTTGAATACCTTTTCCCAAATAGATATATACAAATGGTCAATAAGCACATGGAAAGACGCTCAACATCTTTAACCATTAGGGAAATGCAAATCAAAACTACAATGAGTTACAACTTAATACTCTTAAGAATGGCTATATTAAAAAAAGAAAAATAAGTGTTAGCAAGGATGTGGTCAAACTAGAACCCTCATGCACTGCTGATGGGAATGTAAAATGGTTCAGCTGCTATGGAAACAATTTAGTGGTTGGTCAAAAGTTAATCAGAGTTACCGTATGGTCCAGCAATTCCACTCCTAGGTAAATACCCAAAGAATTAAAAGCAAGGACTCAGATACTCGTACACCAATGTTCACAGCAGCAGTATTCATAATAACAAAAAAGTGAAAACCACCCAAATTACTCACCAACTGATAAATGAGTAAACAAAGTGTGATACATGCTAAATCACAGATAAGACTTGGAAACATTAAGAGAAAGAAGCCAGTCACAAAAGATCCTATTTTGAATTTCATTTAAATGAAACGTCCAGAGTAGGTGAATCCAGAGGCAGAAAACAGATTAGCAGTTGCCTAGGGCAGGAGGAAAAGGGGAATGACTGCTAATGGGTACAGTTTCTTTTAGGGGAGACAAAAATATTCTAAAATTAGATTGTGGTAACGGCTCCACAACTCTGTGAATACACTAAAAAAAAGTGAACTATAAACTTTAAGTAGGTAAATTGTATGATATATGAATTTTATCTCAATAAAGCTATTTTAAAACTTCATAAACTATAAATGTATAACTTCTTGAAAGGTATTACTAGTATTTTCTCCATAAAAACAACAGATTTAGTTTCTCTACTTAGGACACTGCAACTAAATCAAAACTATGTTTTAAACATTTAAAAATAAATAAATAGTGGCAAATGTTATCCTCCATTCCAAAACATTTCAGGAATAATTACAGTACAGAGTTTCACTAAGAAAAAATGTAATTGTACTGTATTGAAAACCAGCAAGCATACTGATTTGAAAACCAGCAAGCATACTTAAACTCAGTGAATCCAGTTACACAAAGTACAATAGTAATAGAGCAAAAACACTACATGATCAAAGTAAAAAAAAAAAAGTTTAGAAAGTAGTATACTTGGTTAGTATTTCTGGCTTGCACTGAAAGCTTCAAGTACTTAAGAGCATCTGAATCACCTTTTAGAATTGAATGGTTCTATCTCCTACCCCCCACCAAAAAAATCCAGAAGAAAAATAAAATCCAGAAGTATGAGAAGTATGTGTCATTTTGGCAGATTTCCTTATGTTTTTCACTTACGCATTTCCGAGTCTAGTTCATGTCACAAGCCTAAAGGGGATCTGCATGCAGAGGTTCAGCTAGTCTTGGCTAAAACAGGACAACAGTAACTTTCAGCTCCATGATATCTGATTTAAATTCTTAAGCAGAGCTGAACTCATTTGTACTAAAATAGATTTTCACACAAAAAGATAAAATATTTGTATACTTCTTCAGCTTCCCATCTATAAGGAATAAGTAATTCATAACTTCTGTTGAGTAGAAAGTATGCTTATGCAGAATTATGTTTAGCAGTATTTAAAATTTTTTGTCTCTTCAAAATTAACAACATACACACACACACAAAAAGTAACAAAATACATCAAAATTGTCTTATAATCACCTGTCTGCTTACCTACCATGAATGATTACCTCTGCTGAACACACAAAGTCAAACAATTCTGCTGGCAGAAGGGGCTCCAGCTCCCTCGTCTATGAAGGTAAGCCCGGAGATCAGTGCAATTAAGACAGGTGGCAAGCAACAAGGCCAAAGCCAAAATCAGTACAAAACAGAAAAAAGACAAAAAGGGGAAGAAAGAAAAAGACTGGGTGGAGGAAGGTCAGTACTAGGCAGGGAATGAGAAGGGGACAAAGCCTAGCAGCAGGAAATGGGGGAAGAGATCATCTAAATAAAAGTAAAAGAGAACTAAGGGTCAGAACTCAACCACTGGTTTGAGGCAGAAGACATTAAGAGCACCCATTAATCACTGTGATAGGAACAAAGTGTGGCAGCAGCATTAAGCTGGAATAAAGAAATCTGGTGAGTCTGGCCGGGCGTGGCTCGGCGGCTGAGCATCGACCTAGGATCCAGGCGATCGGGGTTCAATTCCCGGTCAGGGCACATGCCCAGGTTGTGGGCTCGATCAATGACTTTCATCACTGATGTTTCTATCTCTCTCTCTCTCCCCTTCCTTTCCTCTCTCTGAAATCAATAAAGATATGTTTTAAAAAAGAAAAAAAAAAAGACATCTGCTGAAAGTAAGCATAAGGATTTAAAAACATAATAATGACTGTAATTTTAAACATCTACATGGCACTTAGAATTTTATGCCAATGATTCTACCTTCACAATGTATTTAAGCCCCATGACTTAAATATGTCATTACTGTATCTATTCCCATTTCTTCCTTACAGATACGTTTGTTTTTGTAGTTTTTCTGTGAGTATAATTGGCACAGCCTTTTTTGAAGACATAAGACTGGACCTTAGAAGTACCTGAAGCCACGCCTGTTAAGAGATATTCTAGGGAAACTGACCCGCACTTCACCAGTCTTGCAGTGATGCACTGGGGTTTTTACCAGTAACTTGTGCTTGGGCATGAGGATCAGTCTCTAAAACCATCAATGAAAGAAGCCAAGAGGAATAAAACCCCTTGTTGATAGAGCAAGGGAGGAGCTTCTCTTGCTTCAAGAAAACTTTGCTCCTTGCCAGTGGTATCATCCACAGCAAACATCCTGTGAGGAACTCTGGGGACCTGGGAAGTTCTACCTGTATCTGAGAAGTTATTGTGTGCAAAGACAGATATAAAGGTCATTTACAGTACTGTTTATGAGCGTAAAAACTAAAAACCTAAATGTCCTTCAATTAGACCAGTATATTACATTATATCCATAAAATGGAAAGATGAGCTGATGAAATGAATTATATTGTATGTGCTGATACTGATCTCCAAAACATATGAACTGAAAAAAGGTACAGAATAATAAATATGATATCATGCAATTTTATGTTTAATGATGATGACATACAGACCATTCTAACAAATTAAGACACATAACCCAGCAACCATTAAAGACATGATTGCTAAATGTGACTTCATAATATTAATGAAAAATAATACCATAATTTTTAAAAAGAAAAAGAATACCATAAACCAAGTCAGGAGATGATTGTTTGTACAAACTGAAAAACATATACAAGAAAAATTGGTGGACAGCATGAGAAGAGGAAATGAATGGCTGACGACAACAGGGTGATGAGACTTTTCACTTCCTCAGGACATTTACATTTTTTCCCATATGCATGAATTATCTGCTCAAAATTAATAAAATATTAAAATATATTTTAAAGTCTACCCATACATATATATGCTTTTATATGCATACACACAATTAGCTGCTGACAACGATAATCCCTAAAGAGGGAGACAGGAGACAGATTTTCCTGGGTATCCTTCTGTACTGTTTGAATTTTTTATCATGAGAATATATTAACTTTATAATTCTATTTTATTTTATAATAAAGATACAGTTGTTGAAAGTATATAACCTTTGACCCTAAACTTCCACTTCAAGGTCTCAATAGTATGTTGGCAAACTGCAGAAATATTTTCTAGGCGGTCCTTTGCTAACTGTAATGGTTAAAATTTGGAGACTACTTAAATTTTGCCTGTCACTAGAAAACTGGTTGATTAGATGTATATTTACATGCATATATATAATATGATGCCTGCAATAATTAAAACTGATGACTCTGAGCTACATTTAATGACATGAAAGTATGCATAATATTCTTGAATGGAAAAAATAGGAGATCATTTTTCTTTTAGATTTGTAGACCTTGTAGATTTCATTAATCTATACTTACATCCACAGTTATCTGGAAAGACAACGAGGAAAATAATAATTGTCATCTAGTAGTACAGTTAGGGCTTTCAGTTTCTGTATACATTTCTGAACTATGAATTTTTTAACAATGAACATATATCATCATTTTTATAATCAGCAAAAAAGGTATTTTTTTTTTTTTAAAAAACTGTCTTCACTAGCAGGGAATAAAGAAATAAAATGGTACCTACAGGTTTAGCATCCGTAACAGAGCCAATGTGGAACCAAAGACGGAAGTGAAGGAGCTGTTCATTACTTGGCCCTGAGTGAGGAGGCCAACCATGAAAGTACCAAAACATTCTGGATAAAATCTACAAAATGTGTTATAAAACTGATGTCAAAAAACCTTTAGCTGAATTTTTCTTTTAAGTACTTTCCTTAATTCAGGCACCCCATTATCTCCCTTGCCCTCTGTGTGGCACATGGTACTGCCTGCCACTCTTTCTGGAAATTCTCTATGGTTGTTAGGATTCTATCTACAAGGTCCTCTTTTCCTCCACTCGGCTGTGTACAGCCTATAAGCTGTACACTGCACAGTTTCTGTGGCACAATGGGGTGACCCTAAGTTTCCTCCTCGGGACTCAATTTTGGGGATCGTGGATAGACATCTCTTTCTCTACATTCTGTCCTAGGTCCTCTTCTCACTCTACACACTATCCCTAGGCAATTTCAAGTACTTGGTAACACCCTAGTCTATCTCTATCCAGATCTCTTTTTTGATCAGGAGATTCATATACCTATCTGCCTAAGATATTTCTTCTTGGATGTTTAACAGGCACCTAAAATTCAAAATATCAAAATTCAATTTATTGTCTTTCCCCTCAAACTTGCTCCTCTTTCTATTTGGCTATCGATGTGAAAGGCAGTACCTTGCTTCTTAAGCCAGAAACCCAGGCATTATCCTTGGTTATTCTCACTTCTTCCTCTCTCACATGCAATAATTCAAGTCCTATGATCTTCTCTGTCACTTCCCTAATTCAAGCCACCAGAGTCTCACCTGGATTGCTATTGCATTATTCTAACCCCACTTCCCTATAGCCATTCTTAATTGTATTGCTGAGCAATATTTTTAAGTGATACATCAACTTGTTACTACCTAGATAAAATCCTACAAATGGCCCCCAGTGCCTTCAGAATAAAATACAAAGTCCAGAGAGCATGATTTGCAAGACTCCACTTATTTCTCCAACTTTATCTTTTATACCTCTCACCCTCCCATTACTCCTCTCTAAGATGTGGCACTGAAATTCTTTCGGTTCCCTCACCATACTATCTTTTCTTCGTATCTTTGCAAATGCTGTTCAGTGGTGGCTCCAATGAGTACTGGGGAGAACTTGAGCTTCCTCCCTAAAATATACAAGCTCCCAAAATTACCTCAAATAAATAATTTAAGTTAACATTTGTTTACTACACATCAACCCTACCACACTCCCTTTTCAATCACACTGCACTATAACACCACTCACTCTCATTTACTGCCCATTCACTTGTGTAGCTTCTAATTATCTTTCAAGTCACAACTGAAATATCCTTGAGCCCCAAGAGCAGATTAGGTACCCCATGGCAACCTATAATTTTCCCTATCACAGCCCTATTCCACTATATCATAATAACCTGTTTACTTGCCTGTGCCCCTCAAAAGTCTTAAGTTCCCTAAGGACTTAGACCATGGGCTATTTACTGCTGAATCACCTACATCTGGCATAGAACCTGGCATATTACAGACATTTAGTAAACAGCTACCAAATGAATCATAAATACACAAATTTAACCCCCCACATCCCCCCCCAAAAAACTACAGCTAAAAAAAAACAAAACTATCAATATTTAAATGATTTAATTTTACATTTAAAAGTATCTTCAGCCCTGGCCAGGTTGGCTCAGTTGGTTAGAGCGTTATCCAGTACACCAAAAGGTTGCAGATTCAATCCCAGTGGGGGCACATGCAGGAGGCAACCAATAAATGTTTCTCTCTCTCTCTCTCTCTCTCTCTCTTTCTCTCTCTCTCCTCCCCTTCCGCTCTCTCTAAAATCAATGGGAAAGTATCCTCAGGTGAGGATTAAAAAATAAAAGTATCTTCAGCATTAGCAAACAAATTACAAATATGCTTTAATTTGTGCTTGACATTTTCTTGGAAACTATAAACAGAACTTTTTACAAACTGAGTTACACAATAAATATGCTGAGAGCTCCTGTACTTAAAGAGAATCTTTCATAAAGTGAAAAAATTCCAACAAATGTATCTATTCTATATGAATTTAAAATTTCACATGATTTATTGGCCTTCTTAAAGCAAAAGACTTATAAAAATAAGTTTTCAATACCTATCTCCTCTTCTCCCAAAATATAATTGTTTAATGTAAGCCATAACATCAATGATGGATGAGTTTGTTTGTTTTTCAATCCCTTTAGTTCCCTAGACAACATATAAACTCAGGTGTACAGAGCACCCAGAGTAGGCTCTGCACCACAGTGTAAAGAATTCCTCTCCTTAGGATGATTATTTGTTAGAATTCATGGGCTATTATGAAGTTACAGATCTTAAAGGGTTTGTCTAGAGAGATGAGTAACAGCGTTATCTTGAGTAGTAGTTAACCTAAATAAACATAACAAAAGTAAACTTCGAGTATGAAACAATCATGAATTTAAATTAAATGCCAACTCTGGTTCAGAAACTAATTATATTTTCCTTAAGTTTAGAAATATAGGTTTGATTTCCATTTAAACTGATTCATTTACAAGGTATATTTCAAAAAATACTTTATTCTTTGTAGTGGCTCAATTTTGGGGGCTATTTTTTTCAGCCAGTTAACAAAGTTTGCCTCTGCCTTTGGCTTTGGTTTTGTTCAATTCTGTTCCTGGTATCAAAACAGCCAGCCCATCAAACGTTGCTTTTCTGGGTAGTTTCACAAGGTGCTGCTTTTCTATTTTACTATGTTTAAGTTTTTAATTTTAGCAAGTTTAAAAGGAAGATTTTCAAATATGAAGTTCAGGTATGCCACAAATAAAAAGGTATTAAATACCTGTCAACATTTGGCAATGTGCCAGGAACTGAGGGGAACACAATTACTGCCCTAGAGGAAATCTACATCTAACCCATAAACATTCACCAGAAAGACCCAAAGGACATATAAACATTAACCACATATACACTGAAGTAGTTACACAACATATCTATGAAGAACTATGTTTTGTGGGTGATGAGTGAAGAGGGAATTATCTGAGTTGTATGTTAAGATAAAGTAGTTACAATTTCTGAAGCTAAATGTTAGAACCTGCTTCAATCAAGTGAGGGGGAAAAATTTCTAGCACAAGGTGCTGCCTGTGAAAAAGTTCAGATGGCTGGTCTGATTTGATGGAGAAGCAGTTGTGTTATTCTGTATTTCAGAATCACTGAGATAAAATAAAGTGTGAATGCTGTCCTAGGAATAAGGAAGGCTAGTTGGGTCTTACAGACAAAGAACAAAAGATCTTGGTCTTAAACCAAAGTCAAGGTAAAGGCACTCAAAAGTGGCTCTCCAGCTGCTTTGAAAAATTTGGTAATTTCTCAAAAAGCTAAACATGGTAATATGACCCAGCAATTCCATACCTGAATATATGCCCAAGAGAAATGTTACATATCCACATAACATATGAAGGTTCAACTAGCACATGAAGGTTCACAGCGGCATTATTCATAATAGCCAAAAAGTAGAAACAGCTCCTCTTGCACTCATGTTAATGGCGGGTGGTGGCTGCTGAGTGGGACAGATAACCAGGACAGTCTCTGCCTCTCCCCCTTTCCGCGCCACCAGAGTTCGCCAGCATGCCTGTGGCTCTGCCCAATCGCTCGCAGACCCGCTGGCTCCGGGGGTCAACCAGTTCAGCGACAAGTACATCCAACAGACCAAGCCCCTCACCTTGGGGCATACCATCAACCCTGTACCCTCTTATCAGTTATGCTTTTGGTACAAAACAGCCCCTCTGTGAAAAGGGCAGCTCTGTGGCAGCCAGATTTCAACGCATGAGGGAGGAATTTGATAAAATTGAAATGAGAACTGTCGAAGGAGTTGTGATTCTACATGAGCACCAGCTACCCATGTGTTACTGCTACAGCTGGGAACAACTTTCTTCAAGCTACCTGACGGTGAACTTAACCCAGCAGAAGATGAAGTTGAAGAACTAAAACACTTAATGACAGAGATACTCGGTAGTCAAGATGGAGTCCTGCAAGACTGGGTCACTGACGACTGCATTAATAACTGGTGGAGACCAAATTTTCAATGTCCTCATTATCCATATATTCCTGCACATATTACAAAACCGAAGGAGTATAAGTTGTTTATGGTTCAACTTCAAGAGAAAGTCGTTTGCAGCCGCTAAAAATTACAAGCTGGTAGCTACACCATTGTTTGAATTATATAACAGAGCACTAGGATATGGACTCTATATTTCTAGTCTCCCTCAACTTTTGAGCAGGTTCAACTTTATATACAACAGAATTCCCGCACAGTAGAGAAGTAAAAGAAGCCATCTCTTTGAATGCAGCTCTACAAAGTAGAGAACATGGTAGAAAGCGTTTTTTGTTTTATCTCTTTCCCAACCCCTAAACTGCCACCTGCTTTCTATTAAAGAAAGTGGACTTCAAAAAAAAAGTAGAAACAACTCAAATGTTCACCAACTGATGAGTAGATTTAAAAAATGAGGTATACCCATACAATGCAATATTATTCAATCAGAAAAAAAGAATGAAATCCTGATACATGCACAACATGTATCAGTAAAAGCATGCTAAGTAAAAGACACAAAAGGCCACATATATATTATATGATTCCATTTATATGAAGTGTCCAGAACAGACAAATCCATAAACATAAAAAAGATTAATGGTTGTCAGGAGCTAGGAAAAGGGGGAATGTGGAGTGACTGCTGATGGGCCTAAGGTTTGTTTTTGGGGGAAATAAAAATGTTCTAGAATTAGTATCTCTCAAGTTTCAGAAATCATAATGAAAACATAGTTCACTCATTTGTTAATTTCATGGGAATTTATGGGGTGTTTATTATGTATAAGATTTTATCATGTTTCTTTTTTGAGGTCTTTCCCCATAGGCTTTTAGGCATCTTTTGTTATTAAGCATCTTCCAAATTAAAAAAAAAAAAAAAAGTTCTAGAATTAGATAGTGGTGATAATTGCACAGCCTTGTGAATATATGAAAAACCAGTGGTGTGCATACTTTAAAAGGGTGAATTTTATGGTGTGTAATATATCTCAATTTTAAAAAGGGGGTTTGCAGCATTCTCTCTACCATAACATATCTTACAGACATGACATAATTCCATTATTAAAGGCAGCTAGCTACAGCAGGGAATGGTTTTGTGACTTTGACAATAACCATAATAAAGAATCTTGAGAATCACTATACTAAAGGGCCTTCAAGTCTCAAGATCAAAATAACAGGTGAAAGTCACTTTTTAGTGATAACATCAAGAACTGCCTTGAGGTGACAAGAGATATCTAAAGACAAAAAAAAAATCAGTAACAAAGAGATGACCAAAGCCTACCTAAGCTGGTGTGAATGAAAGGATATACAAATTGTTCTGAAAGAGGAAAGGACAGTAGGATTTTCATTCCCTAGCAGCAGCTAAGCACAGAAAAAGAATAAAGAGACAGTGAGGATTGGCTTCAACAATAAAAGGAACTACAAGAAAGATGACACCAACTACAGGGCATAATATATCCTCATCAACAGTAATTGGTATATACAGTTCCCAACTTACATATGGATCACATTTCAAGTGTTTGTAAATCATAATTTTGAACACATTTTCCCAGAGAAATAATTTTTGAAAAAGTAAAGTTTGCGAACAGCCTACAATAATTTATAATAATTTGTTATTATTTGTCTTTCTCGCTGAAATCCAGGATGCCATTTCCCTGCTTCCCATCTCTTCACACATCAGTCCCACCAAGAGAATCCCCCCTCCAAATGTTGCCACCACCATCTCAGCAGCATAGAAGAGACTGGCCCCCTACACCTCATGTAAGGTGAAGCCAAAGAAGAATCATCTGCTGTCCAGAGCTGCAATCAAAATGGAGTTCTGCCACGGCAGTTTTACCTATGAGAGAGTCTTAAGTCAGACAGTTGTATTTCAGAGGCTGCTCATATTCTGATTTGCCAACATTCTTGTGATGGAAAACTGCACAGAGACAATTAAAGGTGTTCAGTGCATGCTGATAAATGTATCCCTATTATTAAATAACAGAGGCCTCATCGTGTCCAGTGGGTACAATGGACCATGTGTAGTGCAGGTACTACACATGCAGCAGAGATCAAAATGCAGGCAAGAAAAAAGGAGCAGAGAGGAATGGATTGGGAATAAAAAAATTCAACCTCACAAAATTTGCTGGGGTCTGTAAGGGCACAATAAAAAGCACCCCTCTTTGTCCCACTTCTGTAAAGGCACAATAGAAAGTACACCTCTTCGTCCCATTCCTCTTGCAATACCCTTTCTGATGAGATCCTCCCATCTTCTAAGAGTCAAACAAAATGTTGTCATCTTTGAGAGGCTTTTCCTGAAAACCTTAAGCAGTTGGGAGCTTCCTTCCATCCGTGTTCTAACAGCACCTTGTATTAATAGAGTGCTTATTAAATTGCTACAGTTTATTTACATGTTTGTTTCCCCAACAGATAATCTCCTCAAGTAATGGAATATTTTATTCATTTTTGCAGTCCCAATACAGTGCTTGGCACATAGAATGGATTTCTTCAAATGTTGGGAGAAACAGTAAAAGTAATAATTAAACGAATCCCAAAAGAATTAATTTAATTTGCCAGTCTTGCAAGAAAATGGGATCTAAGCATGAAACCTCTAAGTGGCCTAAACAGTAGATCTGAATGCACTGACACCTAAGGCAGATAAATTCAACTAGCAGTAGATAAGAAGTACAAGTTAAATATTCTGCTTTTCCCTTTTCATCATGCTTTTTAAAGGTTACAAGCAATATTCCTTATTAGGCATACAAAATCCCCAGTAATGGGGATTATTAATGTTGTATTTGGCACTTGGACATTTAAAGAAATATTCCAATCAAACTGAACCTACATATACAGGGTTCAACAGCATTCAAAGAAAAACTATTAAATTCCTTTGGGGGAAATAAAGGGTTCCAACCAAGTTCTGATCATAGTTCAGGAGCTACAATAAAACTGAATGAAAGTTCCAATGCAGATTGAATCAGAAGAGTCCCTTGTGCTGGCCACCAAACGAATGGTTCACACAAGTGGCAACAAGCACTAGGCCCATAACTCCAAACATCTTAAGAGAGAGATATGAAGAAATGTTAAGGTAGTTTAAGACATGTTAGGTAAAGTAGCTGATAAGTCTATGTGAGTTTCCTAACTTCTTCCTAGGAGTTAATGAGAACCCATATTAAAGCATGAGGCTAAAGAAATATGTAAGTATACCATGGTCTAAAGTAAAAATTTCTGTTTTAGTAGTTTTTACATAATCACACAAAAGTATTACATTTTATATTCATAATTTTTACTTCCTTAAATAATACCAGAAAAGACCCTAAAAATTATCAACTCAAACCCCCTACTTTTATAAGTAAGGAAACCAAGGTCTACAAGAGCAAATGAGTTGCCCCAGGTCATACTGGCAACCAGAGGCAGAGTGTAAACTCAAACTGAGGTCTCCAGTCTCTCCAATTTAGAGTTCTTTTTACTAGATGAAGAACTTTCATATCTAAACACGCCTTATAAGAGTGTGGTCATACACACACACGTGTGTATATATCTATAGACATACACATATACATGTCTGTACGTATACACATACACATATCTACATACATACTTTTGTAGCACTTGAAAAAAACAGGCTGTTCAGAAATCTACTAAAACAAGTTTACCAGGTAACTAAAAAGACTAGTCCTGGGATAAGGCATTCATGTTTTCTGAATGACCCACTAAAAACCATATCTCGATGTCTATGCTTGTATTTATTTTAATATATTAATTTTATGAGGCATAATGGTGAAGAGCATAGGCTTTAGACCTGCTTGGACTCCTCTAATTCTAGCTCTGACATTTAAGTAGTCATGTAACCGTGGGCAAATCAGCTTAACCTTTCTAAGCCTGTTTCCTCTCCTGCAAAACTGTTAGGGAAAAACAAAACTGACTTGATGTGGTACTTGTGAAGATTAAACAGAGGATGAACATACAGGACTCAGCCCAGGACTAGTGCTTACACAGTAACTTAGCTATTATTATCATTATCACTGCCTACTAATCTTTCGGTTTTCTACAAAAGTTTTCTTAATTTTTTTTTTTTTTAATCCTCACCCAAGGACATTTTTTTTTCTGTTGCTCTTCAGAGAGAGTGGAAGGGAGAGAGAGAGAAAAACAGGGAAGTAAGAGAGACACACTGACTGGATGCCTCCTGCATGCCCCAACTACGGCAGGTACCGAGCCTGCAACCCAGGAACCTGCCCTTGGCCCAGATCAAACCTGGGACCCTTCAGTCCACAGGCTGATGCTCTAACCACTGTGCCAAACAAAAGTTTTCTACGTATTTAAAACACACACACACACAATTATATATTATCTGTTCTTTAGAAAGTAAAGAAGCCTAAGAATCCTATTCAAGAAAACTCCTTCTGCCCCAGCCAGGTGGCTCAGTTGGTTGGAACGTCCTCTCATACACCAAAAAGGTTTCGAATTTGATTCCCCATCACAGCACATGTCTACATCGCGGTTAGATCCCTGGTTGGGGTGTGTACAAGAGGCAACCCATTCATGCTTCTCTCTCCCTTCTTCTCTCTAAAAATCAATAAACACATACAGTGGTACCTCAGTTTTCGAGCGTCTCTGTTGACGAACATTTCGGTTTCCAAATGCCCTAAACCCAGAAGTAAATGCTCTGGTTTCCGAACACGCCTCGGAAATCAAACACGCCACACGGCTTCCACTGAGGGTAAGATCCCGAGGCTCAGCTGTCAGCTGTGGATCCCTCGGTTTTCCAACGTTTCAGAGCTCGAACGGTCTTCCGGAACAGATCACATTTGAAAACCGAGGGACCACAGTACTCAGATGAGGATTAGAAAAAGACCGAAACTCCTGCTTTTCTTTTTCGGAGATCAAACTCTTATTCCAAATTGATTTTTAAATTCTAAAAACATCCAGAGTTCAGAATTTAAAAACACAAATTGTTTTTTGCCTTCTCACAGTTTTCCATTCTTTGGAACAAAATTAGTTTAGTTGCCTAAATTCTGCAGAGGAAATACAATTGACTGAGAAAATGAATCCCCCTGCTTCTCACTGCAGTAACCGTTTGGTGTTCAGACACAAAGGACACTATCTCATTTATGATGACAGTAAGAGCAAATTATTTCCAAGATTTACTAGGCATATATATTTTTTATTATTACTATTCTTCCTTACTCCTCACCCAAGGATACTTTTTCCATTGCTTTTCAGAGGGAGTGGAAGGGGTGGGGGGCAGATGTGAGAGAGACACATGGATTGGTTGCCCCCACACCCACCCAGACCAGGGCAGGCCTGCCTCCGAGGTATGTGCCCTTAGCCACCATCGAACCCAGGACCCTTCAATCCATGGGCCGATGCTGAGCCAAACTGGTCAGAGCACATGCATTTAGTTTTTAACTATTAGAATCTGAAATTAACGCAATTATAAAAAGCCCTTTTTCCACGTATTTACATAATCATGCCTCAAATGAAGTATTTCCCCTGGCATCACATTCCTAAAATGCTAAGTTTATCTAAGTGCAGTATACTAGCAGTATAGGATTACGAATTCTTTAACTCAAAGAAATGACCTTTCAAGCTGTGTATTTCCTAACACTTAATAATTTAAGAAGCTAACTCCTTTACTCTAAATTTTTTTCTAATCATTCATGTTGTATGATGCTCACTGGACAACCGAAAGGATACAACATTTAAATTCATTCATTTCAATAGTCAAATTTGTCTAAACAAAACATTTCATTTTACTGTAAATCTTAAGACTCTTTTTGAAGGTGCTACTGTCTGGGTTCTGAGAGTACTCTGAAATTTCAGTTACAGGATATATAATTTAATTTGAAAGTAAATCAATACTAGAAAAATTATTTGATCATCATCTTTTTATAAAAGATTAAACAGCTACAAATTTTATTTTACCAGGACTAAAATGCACTAAATTACATTTCACTGACATAAGATCAAAAGAACCTCATAAATACAATGCAGTACTTTACCAGAGTGAGGTTATAAAAAAGAAGCTAAGGCAAAAAGTATTGCCTCTAGAAAACAAACACTGTTTTAAGTAACTTTAAAACTCTCTTGACATCTGATCCATTTTTTAAAAAGTTTATCCTATAAACAAAATCATTAAAGACTGCTGGAAAACACCCCCAAAGAATTATAAATAAAAAGTTATTTTTTTTTCCAAAATGCAGTGCTACTTTTCAGCTATCACAAATGACTAAGAAATGTTCATATAGTATACATTCATCTATTCTTAAGCTGTATAATGCTTCTAAAATTATTCCTAGCCTAAATTAAAACCTGACCATAAAATGTGGTTTAAAGTACCTCTTGATAATATACAATATTACAGGTTTTAAGTAAAACATAAAATCAAAGTTAATAAAATTTGTAGATTTTATTAGCTTAAATCAGTAATTTATAAAAACAGAGCTGGCTTCTCTCAGAGAAATTAAAAATAATTTAAAGTCACCAAAACTCTATAAAACAAATGACAGACTGGTCAAATGTACAACAATGTCTAATCTCATGGGATTGGAGATTTTATGAATATGCAAAAAATTACATAATATTGGGGGATGGGAAGATGGTCTAAGGTTTTTGAAAAATACTGTATGGGAAGTTAACAGGATAACTTTTTTAAGATATGTGTTATTACAGAGTAATACTTCAACAAGAAATGTAATTAAACAGTCAACACTATCTCCAGACACTGATTTCTCAAATGTCACCAGACTATTCATTCTGCTAAAAAGTACTTTTCAATACATGCAGCACTGAGAGTCTCAAGTTTTCAAATCCCTATCTTTTGAAGATTATCTGTACTGCTTTACTGCTGCATATAAGCCCTGAAATGCACATTCCAAAATTAGAATTACTATGTTACTCTTAAGAGTACATTTTAAGTTTTTTAGAACGGTATGTCAGTAAATCTAAGAAAAAAATGTTGAATAAATATACACTTCCTTTTCCAATATCCAGAATACTAAAGTAGTTATAAATATGGCTTCCCTCCCACACCCCCAGGTAACTTACTTCAGCTCTATGAATGGTTTCATTTTTTAGTGCTTATATAGTTCTGAACATACCCTCCTTACCTCACTTGCAAAAAAAGCAATTATTTTCATTGTTAAACAACAGCTAACCAAACTAACAGAGATGGTCAAGGAAAGCTACTTTGTTTATAATAAAATCTAAAGATTATATAATAAGCTTTGATATTTTCTTTCCAGCAATTTTCTATAAGGCCAAAGGCAACAGAGACAACACCCGTTTTTACAAGAGGAAAACAAGGCGTTAATTAAATACATTTTCTCCTGAACTAAGAATTGCCTTCGCTTTTGTCAATATTACAAGACATTCATCTACTGACAAAGGAAAAATGAACACTTCACTTGCCTGTTTAAGAAACTAAATTGGGAGCATTACCAGTCATAGACTTAATTGAGTTATTAATAGGGAAGAATATCTAAAGCAAAGCGACTATTTAAAGTTCACTGCCAGCTGCTAAATTTGGGGGGACTCGCCCGAACAAGAAGATAACCCCTATTTGTCACAGCCTTTTCCCCACCACCCACCCTGCACCAAACTCCCATTGTTCTATGTAAAACTCACAGCTAATGGTATCTAAACAGCAACTGCTACATTTACGTTTCAGATGATCACTCTGAGGAACTCTTCAGACTGGATTTACCTGCTGCTCTCTTTCCCCCAAATAAAATCCAAATTTGACCATAAATCAGTCACAAACTGGTATAGAAAAGGATCACAGCTTCCCTTCCAGCCTGGTGGATGTCACTCCAGAGTAGGTGAGGAAATCCCCATAAGTTTACAATAATAAATCTACACCCCCCCCCAAAAAAAAATTTAAACTGACGTATCATAACGAATTTATTCTTTTAAATCTAGTACCGAAACCCTTGAAAAGTATACAGCCTACGGAGTAGACGCTTTTCCCTGTGAGCTACCAAAGTAGAAGCCAGAGGCGGCAGCACGAAGGATTTCGTGCGGGTCCGGATCCCTCGCACACCACTTCCTCCCCGAACCTGGCCGGCAGGGCAGATGCGGGTGTCGAGGAAGTGGGAGCCCGGCCTCCGGCGCCCCGCTCCCCCGCGGCTACCTGCCCGGGCCTGCGGGAGCGCCGCCCAGCGCGGACACCGCACAGACAAACACTCACCCATCTTTCCTCTTGGCTTTGTAGACGTGACCATAAGTGCCTCGGCCAACTTTGCAGCCCTCGTATTCAAACAGGTCCTCGACCCGCTCCCGCTCGCTGCTCAGCTTCACTTTAAAGTCATAGTCCATTGTCACAGCCTCCGAGGCCGGGGGACTGGGGTCGGGGGACCAGGGGACACGGGTGGGGACCGGGGAAGCACCGGTAGCCACAGCCCCCGGGAACCCGCCCGCTCTACACCCGGCGGCCGCAGCACCAGCCCGACTGATGCGGCAAGAGCAGGAGGAGGCCCCGCGAGAGCGCCGGGGACATCCAGGGGGGCAGTGGGGCAGAGGCCGGCGGGGGTGTGGGGTGGGACGGGGAGCGTCCCCCGGACGAAGGAGAGCCGAGGGACTAGGGCTGGGGGTGGGGAGAGGGTGTCTCTGCCCTTGTCCCCGCCGGCTCCCGGGGCGCCGGTTCTCCTCCTCTCTCCGATCGCGCGTTCTGCTCCCGCTGCGGGGAGCAGCAGGGCGGCCACGGCGGGTTCTCCTTCTCGGAAACGCGCACTCACGCCTCACCCTCTCTCACACGCACGCTCACACTCACTCATTCACTCACTCACTCTCCCATGCACTCAAACAGAAAGGCAGCCCCGCACAACAGCCGGTACCTCCTCGGAGAGAGGAGGAGGGAGGGGACTCTCGGAACACGGCCGCGGCTGTCGCAAAACCGTCGCGAAGGCTCGGGTTACCTCCGACCCTCTCTCCAGCCTGCTCCGCGGCGGCTGTCTGCCCCCGCCAGAGCTGGCACCCCGAGGACCATGTGGAGGGCACGAGGTGGCCGCTGACCACAGCTGCCGCCAAACGCACCACGTGGACCGTCCCGACTGGGGCCGGAGCCCTAGACTACAATCCCCAGAATGCACGGACGCCGCTGGGCCCGCCCCTCCCACGACTCCACCCCACACGGTGGGGATTTGCGGAGCTTTGCATGATGGGATTAGTAGTCCAAGGTGGGAGAAGTTTCAATCGCTTGGGAAAATTTTTTTTTTACAGCGATATCGTTAGTGTCTGTTTTGGGCCATAAACTTAACCAAAGAAAATCACGTGTGAGGGAAGATAGTTTGTATTAGAATCACATTTTGTGCCACTTCCGAACTCCAGATTTCAAAGGGCATTCTCATTGTCAAAAGACAACAGTCTGCGTATTTGTGAACAGCTCCTGGACTATCGCTTGATGTATTTTGGTCGTTCACCATTTCATAAGGGCTGCAGAATGATGTCAACATACTGATACACGTTACGAACATCAGGAAAAGTGAACCCATGACGAGTGCCCACGCCAATACTAAACAGTGTTACTCTTGTGACAGATAACCATCCATATGCTCCCCATCTATTCAGAGGGGGCGTTATTTTGAGTATTGCTTTCTGCACATCTGCCTATGAGAACGGAAGTTTGTAGCCATGATTACAGCAGTGGATCTAAAATCATGGAAACTAATTCAATCATTTTAAGGTAGGGAAGGTGCCAGCTGGAAGAGTCCCAATATCTAACAGTAATCCCTCATTTTGTCTTAACTCTCTTATGTAGATGTCTATTTTTTATTATTCGATTTTACATTAATATTATATTTGTTTTTATTTTACAGTTGCTATTGTTTGAAATAAAGCTCCCCATTTCCCAAAGCATATATAATCTCTCCCACTTTTAAACCCCCATAACACTTTTTTCACCCTTCCTGTGGTATTCGCCAAATTGTTTGTCTTTTATTTGCTCTCTCAATAGATTATAAATTCCTATAGGAAGTCATATTTGCATCTTCCATAACACCTGTAATGCCTGGATTGTGGTACACAGGAAACATTGTTGAATTAGTGGGTTTACTTTGAAGATATCCATATACAGATGATGACCATGATGCCATTTTATGAAAAATTCTCATAAATTTCCTTGTAGAAAATAGTGAGTTCACCACTGGTTTAACTGAAGTTGTTTTACCAAATACATTAAATTACCTAGTACTTTAAGTACACTGACTGGTTAGGTGGGCCTAGATGTGAATCCTGCCTTGCCATTTATTAGCAATGTGTCTTTGGACCCTCAGTTCCTTTCTTTGCAAAATGGAGATAGATATAAAACGCCCTAGCTTACACTAAGTGCACAACAAAGGTAAGCTTTCATTAATGAGATGTTATATATTTCTGTGCAGTGACATAAGTTGGGTGATCCTCTAGCAGGAGTGTTCCCTTTGCATTAAGGATAATGTTTTTTCCTATATATGGATTTAGAATAGATCCTTTCTGAAAAATACATTTTGTGTTCCTTGAGGGATGTGTTTTGGTTTTTTGTGTGTCCAGGTATTTATGCATAGATCTTGAGAAGCCAAACCACCACACTGGAGGAAAAGTTGTGAAGATGCATGGAACTGGGCTTGGCTCTGCACTGTGTGCCCCTACCCCATCACACATCTTCTGCACCACCTGCATGTGATATTCCCAAACCCTGAAGGTCCTAGACTTCTTTTAATGTACTTTTGACTGCTGTTTTGACTTAATCCACTCTGTGGATGAAGGTGAGAATTCTCTGTGAAGAAACTGAGTTTTTTAAAAATAAAAATTGTATAGATTTAAGACATACAACATAATGGCTCTTTTTTGGTTATTTATTTATTTATTTATTTATTTATTTATTTATTTATTTATTTATTTCTCTATTCTATTGACAGTATTACAGATATCCCCCATCCACCACCACCTTTTTGCCCCCTTCCACCCAGCCCCGACCCATCCCAGGCCTTTACCACTTTATTGTCTGTGTCCATGATGCATATAACTTCTTTTGTTAATCTCTTACCACCCTCCATCCCCCTTCCCTCTTCCCTCTGAGATATGTCATTCAGTTCCATGTATCCATGTCTCTTGATCTATTTTGTTCATCAGTTTATTTTGTTCATTATATTCCACATATAAGTGAATCATATGATATTTGTCTTTTTCTAACTGGCTTATTTTGCTTAGCATAATAATCTTCAAGTCCATCTATGCTGTCGCAAAGGGTAAGACTTCCTTTGTTTTTACAGCTGCATAGTATTCTGTGATGTAAATGTCCCACAGCTTTTTTATCCACTCATCTACTGATGGGCTCTTGGGCTGTTTCCAGCTCTTAGCATTGTAAATAATGCTGCTATGAACATAGGGGTACATGTATTCTTTCTGGTTGGTGTTTCAGAATTCTTAGGATATATTCCCAGAAGTGGGATCGCTGAGTCAAAAGTCAGTTCCATTTTTAATTTTTCCAGTTTTCCACAGTGGCTGTACCAGTCTGCATTCCCACCAGCAGTGTACTAGGGCTCCCTTTTCCCCACATCCTCACCAGCACTTGTTTGTTGATTTATTGATGGTAGCCATTCTGGCAGGTGTGGGGTGATAGCTCATTATAGTTTTAATTTGCATCTCTCTAATGAGTACTGATGTTGACCATTTTTTCATGTGTCTATTGGCCATCTGTATCTCCTCTTCGGAGAAGTGTCTATTCAGGTCCTTTGCCCATTTTTTAATTGGATTGTTTGTCTTATTGGTGCTGAGTTGTGTAAGTTCTTTATATATTTTGGAAATTAATCCCTTATCAGATGTATCGGCAAATATGTTCTCCCATACAGTGGGTTCCCTTTTTGTTGATGGTTTCTTTTGCTGTGCAGAAGTTTTTTTAGTTTGATGTAGTCCCATTTGTTTACTTTTGTTTGTTTCCCTTGCCGTAGGAGATGTATCAGGGAAAATACTGCTGCATAATATGTCTGAGATTTTATTGCCTATGTTTTCTTCTAGGATTTTTATGGTTTCATGACTTACATTTAAGTCTTTTTCCATTTTGAGTTTATTCTTGTATATGGTGTAACTTGGTGGTCTAGTATCTTTTTTTTTTCTTCTGCATGTACCTGTCCAATTTTCCTAACAACATTTATTGAAGAGATTGTCTTTACTCCATTTTATGCTTTTGCTTCCTTTGTCAAATATTAATTGACCATAATGGTGTGGGTTGATTTCTGGGTTCTCTGTTCTGTTCCATTGATCTATATGCCTGCTCTTATGCCAGTAGCAGGCTGTTTTGGTTACAATGGATTTGTAATATAGTTTGATATCCCTCCAACTTCGTTCTTTCTCAAGATTACTAAGGCTATTTGTGGTCTATTTTGATTCCACATAAACTTGGAATATTTGTTCTAGATCTGTGAAATATGCCATTGGTATTTTAATAGGGATTGTGACATTTTAATGATGTTAATTCTTCCAATTCATTCCACTTGTTTGTATCTTCCTCTGTTTCTTTTTTCAATGTCCTATAGTTTTCTAAATACAGTCTTTTACCTCCTCTGTTAAGTTTATTCCTAGGTACCTTATTTTTTGTTGCAGTGATAAATGGGCTTGTTATTTTAGTTTTTCTTTCTGAGAGTTAATTATTGGTATATAAAAATGCCATCAATTTCTGAATGTTAATTTTACAACATGATGTTTTGATATACATATACATAGTGAAATGATTCTTATAGTCAAACTAACTAGCAGTGTTCTTACTGTCAGTAATCCTGGGGCAGGAAAAGAAGCCAGCCTTGGATCAGGAAAGAGAAAAGCCTGCTTTCCTTTCTGAAGTTAGGGTGAAAGTTAGGGATCTGGCCTCCAGGTTGGGGAAATATGGTATAAGTTAAGCTGGCCCCTTAACACAGCACAGGATGGGGAGCTAAGGAAGAGATAGTCACTGGGGCGACTTACAGAGGAGATTAGCTAATGTGTTAGGAGCAGTAATACCTAATACCCAGTTTTAGGTTTTTCTTTTCTATGTGGTAATGTCTTTCTGTTGTCCCCAAGCTATCAACTGAGTCTAATCTGTGGAGGCTGTATCCATGCTTCTGTGGGGAAAAGAAAGAGCAGCAGCCCTAGAGATTCAATCATGAAAGGTAAGAAGTGGCCTGTGGAGCTAAAACAATGAGCTAGGAAAGACTCATGAAACATGTTAGTATTCCAAAAACTTGAGGAATGTAACCTGTTTTTAGAATGGACTTCCCATAGATCAAAGGATGAAGGTTGAGACTTGGTATTTGAATGAATTGAACATATCAGGGACATGAACATTTCATTTCAGTTTGATTTTCAACCTCAGATCATACTGATATCACATATCTCTTTGCTCCATGATGACCACCAGTGACATTATAGAGTCTATGACCTTCATTGGTCCATGTTCCAAACAATGCACACACAGTTTTCATGCGTCTTTTTGTAAAATGTGGTTTTAGTTACGTTCTAAATTTAACATCTCCAGTCTTAACGTGCTCCCAAAACACCAGCCCCACATTTTAGCTGCTACCTTGTCAGACTAAGAGGATAGTCTACTGTCATGTCAAACTGAAAATTTCTGAAGCTGAACATGCCATGCTGGGCAATTTCTGTAAATAGCAATGCCAGTAGACAGACATTCTGTTGTTTTGTGACAACCCCACAAGTTCAGGTCTTCATTAGCTGCTCATTGTCCTTCACATTCATAGCCAAATATGCCTCTGTCTACCCTGTTCTTAAGAGCTGGATGCTTCCTCATACCATGTCTGATCTTTGCATTCCTACCTATCCTCTAAGTGCCTAACTTAGCCATGAAGCCTTTCCTGGTTCTTAAAACCGAATATAACCTTTCTTTACCATGAACTCCTACTCTATCCCTGGCACCATTGTACTTCATTTGTAACTTACATAAAAACATCCCATTACCTTGTATTTTAGTCATTTATTTTATGCACTTAAAAAAAACCTATCCTTTAATAAAAGCCTTAATAACTGGGTCTCTGACTTATTCAACTCTGTGTCTCCTACAGTGCCCAACACATAGTTTGCATAATTATATTTAATTAGAATGTGTTTAACCAAGTTAATTTCTATAAAGGTTGAAATGGACCTTAATAATAATCAAGGAGGAGGCAGTCATTTTTAAACATTTAACATCTTGCCTCTGAATGTGTACTTTTTGTAGCATGCAGAAGAATTTAGTGCTTCCTGATATAGTAATGCAAAAGCCCAAGCGGGTCCTCTCAGAGTTGACCACATTTGTCTCTACAACTTTTAACTCAGTGTTCTCAGTATCAAAGTGTGCTTTAAATGAGAAGTACCTACCTTCCCATTCTAAGGTGGAATGTTCATTATCTTTATCATCAAAAGCACATATTAAGCATCTACATCTGAGTGCAGCATTAGACACACAAAAGAACAATTTAGATCAATCAACACTCTAGCCTTTTAAATTTTTCAAAGAAAATATTGATGCAAAAAATTTCTCAACTAACTCTATAAGCATCCAGAATATAATTTAGACATTAGAAACAACCAGAACCAAAAAGGCTTCTAAAAATAACTATTTCTTTTCCCTTTCATCATGTGAGCATCATTTGTCCTTATAGACTCATTTCCTCCACATGACTGGAAACATGGCCACTAGCAGTTGCTGAACATGAAATCAAACCATGCCTGGTCATTAAAGGAGAACTAACTCTGTTTCTCAATTCTAGTTCTAAAAATGTCAAGAAAGGCTCTGGTCCAGCTAGGTCAGAGTCCCATCCTGGACCAGCGCAGTGTGGTCACAGAAGCAGGGTGAGAGGAGAGAGCAACTTCATTCGGAGGGATGAGAAAGATAGGGGTAGGGAGCTCTCAGGAGAAGTGCAAGTACTGTGAAGGAGAGAAAACAAGGCAGTGTGATGGAAAGTGGGACAGGGAAGGGATTGCTTTAGATTGGGTGGGTGGCCAAGGACTCTCTGAGGTGATGATGCTTAAATTGAGACCTGAATGATGAGGAGCAAAACCTGCTAAGGTTGGGGAACAGAGTAGTCCAGGTGGGTCAGATGGACTATAAGTGCAAAGGCCTTAAGCTGGGAACCAAGGAGCAGAAAGAAGGCTTGTGTGATAGGAGTGTCCTGAGTAAGAGAGGAAGTTGAGTGTCATGAAGACAAGGAGGTAGACAGGAGAAGATTATATGGGCCCTTTTAGACCATAGTAAGAGGCTTGGATTTCATTTTTAGGACAATAAAATGCTACTGAAAAGTTGTGAGGAGGGGAGTGACCAGATATGATTTATGCTTTAAAAAGAGTATCCTGGCTACAGTGTTAAGAATGGATTGTATGCAGCCCTAGCTGGTTTGGCTCCGTGGTTAGAGTGTTGGCCCACAGACTGAAGGGTCCCAGGTTTGATTCCGGCCAAGGGCACATACCTCAGTAGCAGACTTGATCCTCGGGCCCAGTCGGGGCACGTGTGAGAGGCAACCAATTGATGTGTCTTTTTCACATCAATGTTTCTCTCTCTCTCCCTTCCACTCTCTTTAAAAAGCAATGGAAAAAATATCCTCAGGTGAAGATTAAAAAAAGAATGGATTCTATGAGGCAAGATTGAGAATAGATGATGATAGATAAATAGATGATAGATGATAGATGATAGATGATAGATAGATAGATGATAGATAGATAGATAGATAGATAGATAGATAATAGATGATGATGATAGATAGATGATAGATAGATGATAGATAGATAGATAGATAGATAGATAGATAGATAGATAGATAGATAGATGATAGATAGATAATAGATACACATACATACATACATACATACATACATTTGGTCTTGCTGATAGTTGGATGAGAAGTGAAGAAAAGTTAGGAGTCAAGAGGACTCCTGAAGATGTTGCCACTTATTGAGATGGGGAAGACTTTGAGAGGACCAAGTTTAGGAGAAAAAAGTAAGAGGTCCATTTTGGACATGTCAAACATGAGATGTCTCAGATATCTAAGTGAGCATAACTAGTAGGTATGTGGATATGGGAGTCTAGAGCTCAAAAGAAAGGTCATAAAGATTACAGTGTTTAATTTATCACAGTGTTTCTTGACCTCTTTCAAAACTATTACCCTCCCTGCAACCAGGGATCATTTTTAGACCTTTCGATCCTAGTTGTCCACTCTTATGAAATGTTAATACCCCAGATTTACCGGATATTTGTTTATGTCCTGTGGCATTTGGGGGGGGGGCACAAGCCACTGTAATACCTAAGAATTTTTTAGCCCCTTCAGAACCAATTTTTCACCCCTTGTGGGTGATATCACTCCATTGAGAACACGTGATTCATCAACATACAGGTCATTTTTGACACTAAAAGGAGTTTTGGTGATGAGGTGGGGGTTGAAACCAGTCTGCATTAGATTGAAGGGTAAGTGTGAGTTCAGGAAATGGAACAATGAGTATTAGATTCATTTACACAGAAGGTTAAGAGAGCTGACTCTGTAGCCCTGCAGCCTGGCTCCTGTGCCCACGCCTGCAATGGGGCAAGCTGCTCTACTTTCCTGTGCCTCCTTTTCCTCCCCTGTAAAATCGGAATAGAAGGAGTAACTATCTCATAGGGTTGTAGTGATGGTTAAGGGCATTAATAATACAGGTATATGTAAAGTTTTTAGAATTGTGCCTAGCATGTGGTAAGTGTTCTGTACATGTCAGCTATTATCCACATTCATGATGTTAGCTGTGAAGGAGAAATGAAGGGTAGGGCTTATGGTATCAGGGCTTTCGCTGGAAGTGAACATGGGATTGAAGGAAACTTTATTATTCAGAAGAGACTGGAGATATTTCATTGCTGATTAGATGGAACCAGTTGCAAGGGAGATATTAAGGGTAACATGTAGTTGTGTACCTCCAAAATAGCAAGAGAGAATGGCCGGAGCAGAGGTGGAAAGCCTGTGCTTGAACATCTCTTCTGTGGTTAACAGGTGGGAAGGAGAAAAGGCTAAGAATCGCCATAAATATCTGTTGCTGCCACACAGTCTGCTCCAAAATGCAGGAATAAAACAAGAATTTATTATCTCTCACAATTCCATAGGCTGGCTGGGCTTAACTGAGGGGCTCTGCTGGTCTCACCTGAAGTTACTCATGCGGCTGCAGGCAGATGCTAGACTGGAGCTGGAGGGTCTAACATGACCTTATTTCTATTTCCATAGCCTTGGTCCTGGCTCTTTCCTGGGCCTCTCTACATGGTCTTTCCCATTCAGCAGTCAAGCTCAAACTTACACCATGGGGGTGTGCTCTAAGGGGGTAAAGGTAAAACTTAAGGTCTCCTGGGGCCTGGACTCAACTTACACAATATCACTTCCACCACTTTCTGTTGGTTAAAGCAAGGCACAAGAGCAGCAGCCCAGATTGAAAGAGTGGGCAAGCAGACTCCACCTCTAGATAGTAGGAAGTCTGAAATATTCTGGTTGTGTGTTTTAATCTACCTAAGTATAGACACATATGAATCTGTAGATTTGGTGAAAGTTGAAGCAGCGCCTTTTCAGATGGCTTTGGTTTTCTCTAGAAGGTAAAAGAAAAGTTCACCCGCTGTGATGAGAAGATGAGGTGGAAGGTAAAAAGCAATGACTGCATATCTAAAAAGACTGCAGTTTCTAACAATCTCTGGGCCAAATGGAAATGAGAGCTGGCAGGATATCATGGTAGGACTTGTAGCCAATGTAAAGGGCCCATTTGCAGGTGTGCCCATGCATTCATATCAATATTCATCTGCCCTATTGTGAGATTTTCATCACCAGCACTCATCAGCCCAGGCGGAGGCCAAGGCAAAGACAGATGTTGGATTCATCCAAGGTTAGGGCCTCACCGGGTAGGTATGATCACAATCAGATGAGGCAAGGGGTTGGGGGGTGGGGGAGGCCAGGATTATTGGCAGCAGAGTAGTGAAAATGACAGACCATGACATTTAAGCTGGTAAGGAAGAAAAGGGGAACAGGATTTCCTCTTTCATATCATAACACTAGCTCGAATTTTTTCAACTTAAATTTTTTGTGAGAAAATTTGAAAAATAAATACCTGTCCTCATTTCTTGCTTCCTTAATATCTGTGTATGGTAGCAAGACCTTTCCATCAAGTACATACTAAGTAAAACAGACAGCTGAAAAATAATATAAGGAACAGGTTAAAAATGATTTCTCCTTTTTGTAGCAAATAGATTTCCATTACTATGACTGATAAGGTCACCCCTAACTGGAAACCTCTCACATCAGTTGTTGATGAATTCTGCTCTCATGGTCTATAACTATTAAAAATCTACCTCTTTAAATCGATACACAGCACTATATAATTTTGTCCTTTTTGCCTTTATTGGACATCTTTTTTCTTGCACAAGCATATTACTTTCTATTTTTCAGTTTAAAATGTTTTGCTACACCCTAGTGTAGCAGGTAATCTATGTGAACACAGTTTAGTTTTGTGTTTACTTTTTCAAGGCTTAATATATTTCTCTGACTTCTTGTTCTAGTATGTTACACCTTCCAGTGAGCTGGACTCTGTTGCTCAGGCCCAGTCACCAGGAGAGTCAAGTCTTTGCTGGCTGGTTCCTGTACAAACATAGATCTCCTGTGAGCCACACAGCTCTCTTTCTGTTGCACGTAAACATGGTGAGGTCACCTCTACAACCACCTGACACTTGATACCCAAGGCTATTTGTTTCCATGCAACTTCATGCCCAGAACCTCTGGAATTTTTTTCTCCCTTAGTAGCCCTTCTCCCCTACCAGCCAAGGTCAAGTTCCTTTCTGCTCTGAAACCCTACATCCTGTTTAAGTTTGAAAATGTTGTTTTATTTACATCATTCCTCTGCTCAAAAATCTTCAAGGACCTGGTGTGGCTTTTCACTGCCTACAGCATAAAGTTCAAACTGCTTCATCTAATATTCCAGGCTCTGTATTTACTTTAACCTGACATGAAAATACTTTAAGGCAGCTCGCAATAGAAACATTAGAATTAAATTGAAATACCTAGCTCCACATAGCTAAGTTTTCCACAATCTGAGCTCTTCTGAATGTCTAATATCCTAACCAGTTTCTCATAAGCTGCTTCCTATCCAATAAAACAGTGGTTCTCAACCTTCGGTGTCCATTGGAAATATCTGGGACTCACCCCAGCAATTCTGATGTAATTGATCTGGGCTACAGCTGGGCACTGGGATTTTTAAAGCTCCCTGGTGATTCTAATGAGCATTCAAGGTAGAGAACCACTACATTAGAGCAAGTTTATTGATTCTCCCTAAAACATTCATCATTCCACTCCTTTTCCCATCGACACTTCCTTTCTTCTTTACATATCTAAATCCTACCCAGTCTTGGAGATCCAATTCAGGTACTTCTGGGATCTTTCCTGATCACCCAGTGCAGATATACTCCCGTAGTAATGCCTTGTTTACATTTATTTGGCACTTAGCATATACTTCTTTTACCTCTGTGTGTTTGTCCTGTCTCTTCAACAGGATTCTAAGGTGTAGGACAGGGACTGTTTTAAAAAATTTTTTACGTTTTTTTATTTTTATTTGGAAAAGTTAATTTCCCTAAGCTAGTCTTCTGAAAAATTTGACCAGTCCGTTAAGTTCACCCAGTGTTGTCCTGTACTCCCTCTTTGGTGAATTGCACTGTGACTGGTTTATTCTTTTGAAAATTTTTTTATTTTTTTCCAGTTACAGTTTATATTCAATGTTATTTTTTATAGCTCTTTTTAGCCTCAGAACCTAACACAGTGCTTTTCGCACTATGTATTATTGTGTGTTTTATGGGAGATGGTGATGGTGGTGGTGATGATGATGATGATGATGTAGCGAGCAGATGCCCAGTCAGTGCACCGACCCCTACCCCTTCAGATTTCTTTACCTGTTTGTGGGACTACCACCCTTAGGCTACCAGAACCCCCTTTCACATACAAAGCTGAAGTACTACCTGGGAATTAAGCCACCCTCACCTTAACTTAATGACTGTGGGTACAAGTATCAATTCTCCTGCTCTTATGGCCTCTGATTGGGACAGCACTGGGGTGACCCACACTGTCTCCTATGTCCCCTCTGAATTTAGGTCAAATTGGATATTGTACCCTTACTTGGGCTTTTTCCCTTTCCTCCCACTCCTTTACTGGTTTTTCCTGGGAGCACTTCCTAAATAAATCATTTTCACATGACTCCTCGTCTAAGGCTCTTACTTTGAGGGGATGGGGAAGAGCCAACCTAAGACACATAATAATAATGTGGCAATAGGAATAACAATAATCAATATTATTTATTGAATATTTTCTATGTGCAAGGTATTAACTCATTTAATCCTCTGAATTAGGTAGGTGCTGCACTTATATCCTTATTTTACAGGTTAGGAAACTGAAGCACATACAGATTAAGTAATTTGCTCAAGGCCACACAGATAGCAAAAGAAGAAACTGAAAAAAGTAAAAGGATAAACCTACAGGGCAAAAACAGTAGGGATCAAATAAAATAAAAATAAATTGATTTCAACCAAATTACCACTTAAGCTCTGTGGGCTAGTTAGAAACTAAACCAACACATAAACTTTTTTTCATGAAATGAGTTCTGATAAGCAATTTACAAACTTTCAAACACAATCAATTTGTAGATTAGAAACTCTGTTTCTAAGTGACTGTCAGAAAATGCTCCTTTTTCTGTTCCCCTCCCTCCTCCTCATTTCTGCCCACAATACTTTCTTTACATGTGATCCCAGGAAGTCAAACCCCAATGTAGATGATTCAGAATTGAGATCCACTGCGGCTTAAATGTGTATTTTGGGACTAGCCCGGGAACCCCCATGCGTGCTTTCTCCCTGGAACACACATTCTAAGTATAAACAGTGCGTGCTGAAGTTAGTTTCTGGTACTTCCAGTTTGATGTTCTTGTCTCCTGTTCTCCCCAGTCCAGCTGGTTTTTGCAGTCCCTTCCAGATGTAACATCTTTCGTATTTAAAAGACTTTTCACATGGAAGTCATTTCCTCTCACCTGCCTTCTGCTCCATCCCCGCTCTGTTCTCCATATGACAATATTTACTGAGCTCCTACTGGGTGCTGCGCCCTCAGGCTGCTCGGAGAACAGTTGGTGTAGTGTCTGGAACATGGCATCAGTATTTGCTGCCTTTTCCACCCACATTGACCTTCATATGGACTTGCCGTCCCTGTTCTGATGTCTCTTCTAGTAAAATAGCAAATTATCAGAAGGAGGTGGGGCTGCAATATAAAGGCAGCGAAGAGGAATATGCTTGGCACTCAGGAGCTCACCGTAGGCGTTTCTCAGTATTTCCACGCCTCACTGGAACTATAAACTGGCAAATACAGCAACTACAGCCTGGTAAGAATGTGATCATCAGGGCCTCAAACCCCTCCGTGATGACGGCCTGCGTCAATCCATCAGTCAAGCCACCTACAGCAGCAGAAGTGATAGCTCAAGGAGAGGGGAATCCAGAAAGTGTGGTGGAGGAGGGAGATAATATCAGTTACCACCTTGGGGCCAGCTGTAGCAGTGGGGACTGTAATTCGTCCCATTACCCTCCTCTTACGAAATTTCCCAGAAGTTTTGACTAATACAAATTCTGGAGAAACTGTGCTTGGATGGAGTAACTTAATGTGAAAAGTAAATGGTCTAAGAAAAGGGTGAACCATAGTGAATTCTGTTGGTGGCCTGCCCAAACCCACTTTCTAAGCTAGCACATCTCTACTCCAGCTGCTGTGAGTGTTAAATAACAATTCCAGATGCCACCTTCTCTAGAGAATTGTCCTTGGCCAAAACAGGAGCCATCTCACTAATGAGGCTCTGCTGCTTTCCTGGCCCTGAAGATCTTGTCCAATGGCATAGGGGTACAAAAAACTTCCTTTTTGGTTAACATTTGCTGGTGAATTATGTGGGATCAGCTGAGGCTCATTCTTGTTTCTTTGTCTTCCTAGCCAGTCCTGCTTCCTTCACTCCCTTTCTCCCGAGAGCACTCCCCTAATAAATCAAGAATCCTTGCCTCAGGCTCTATTTCTGGAGAACTTGACCCAATACAGTCTTTGCCTAATTGGATAGGAGAGATTGATGAGAATAGTGTTGGGTATTTTGGGTTTTTTTGCTCAAGCTCCATTCTCCTCTTCTAGTGTGTCATCTTGTATAAAGTCTGGAAAACTAAAAGTGATGTTACCCAGACTTCCTTGCAATCACAGTTGTGGATGCAAATTATATTCTTCCAGTTAAATGTATTCATCAAAATGTGGGAAACTGAACCAAAGCAGAGGCCATATTTCTACCCACAACATCAGAGGTGGTGCTTCTCTTCTCAAATTAGTCCCATATGAATGTGGGAGTCAGTCTGAGGCTCAACTTTAGCCCATTCCTTTACCCATTACACAGATTTTGTAGGTGCCCAATTACCTTTCTGATCTGAAAAGGTAGAGTGATTTTTGTATACTGCCTTGAACTGTGGCTGATCAAAGGACGATTCTTGAACTGCAAGAACCCCAGCAAAAGAGCCCAATTAAAAAGAGAGAATGATGTAAAGACACAAGAGAATCTCACAAACCTATTTGTTGGCAAAATAGCTGAGCCCTTGGGAAACAGAAGGCTCTTTGTTTCTTTTTTTAATTACTTATCTACTTGCCTTATAGCCTCCATCTGAGAGGTCTTAGCCTTTTAGTCTATATGACCCTTCAGTTCTTTTACTCACAGTTAACCAACAAAGTCTCCATGACATAATTCCAAATTGCCAGGAAATCTGGAGCATGCATCTTGTTTTAAATAGCTGTGGCCAGAGAGGTGGGGTCACATGGTTAGAGCTGCTCCTTCTGAGCAGCGGGCAAGTTCTCCGAAAGGAAATGATGGACATCTCTAGAACACAGGTTTAGAAGGCTGAGTCCTCCATTTCCCTGGGCTCACACTTCTATCTGGAGGAATTTCTGGTAGAGTAAAACTCTAAACTATTGCTATAGGGAGTGTGTTAGTTTGCTAGGGCTGTCGTAACAAAATACCACATTTTAAAATTCTTAATTGTAAAATATCCTGGAGTTAAAAGATGCACACACACTAAAAAGGCCAGGTACCATTCCAGTAAATAGAGATTAATTAGAGCAGAGATTTTGGCAGGTCCTGAGACCTGGAAATACAGATATCCAGAATAATTCATCTCTCTGTCCCAATTATCATATCTATCACTTTTCCTTGGGCTACAAAAACTGAAGCAAGGTGTTGGATTTAAGTTACATATATTGCCCATCTACTCACAAAAATCTGCAGCTTCTCATCAGGTAAATCACTTCTTGACTGGATTTTGCATTTTTTTTTACTCTTAGAATATATACATGTTTTTTTCAGTTTAATATTTAAAATGTATTTTGCACTTGATGGAATATTACACACTTTAAAATGCATTTCTGCTTGTGTTTTGGATACATTATATGTGTGTTTTTTGACTTGTACTCACAATTTCTGAGGTGATTGCACTAACATACACTAATCTTGTTTGCAAAAAGTTTGCATTTTTCTCTGCTCATCCATGCAGTAGGCTGAGGAGAATATTGTGCCAGGTGTTGTGCTAAGTTCTGGGGACTATAAGTATGAATAAAACCATTTGTTCAAACTTAAGGAGTTTAGACTCTTGGATGGGGAGACTTATAAATTAACAGAAAATCATTGTAAGTACTTTCTCAGTGGCTGCCTGTTTCCATTGAAAAGGAGAGCAAGGACCTTTATTGTCTTATTCTCTGCTGCTATTACTAGCACCTAATAGATTAGGAGCACTCAGTAAGTATTTAGGTAAGTGAATGTGCTAAAATGGAGTTATACAGAGTGAGCTATGGTAGCTCCTAACGGGACATCTTCCTAGTTTTATGTGTGGAGATTTGGCTGGAGGGTGGGGTGAGGGAGTCATTTCAGAAGTATCATTTTAAAAATCCTTGAAAATGAGATATGAGCTGAAACCCCGGAGATAAAGGAAATTAAGTATATGTGGTGCTGGGCATTGCTTAGGAATTCCTCTGATTGTTGAACTTCAAGTAGTTCTGTAATGCCAAGAAGAGATCAGTCTGTAAGAGGTATGCAGCAAAAATATCTGAAGGGCCTTGTAGACTGCAATATTTATTTATTTCCATTTTAGGATCTATAAGAATACGCTGATTTCTTATTTAGTTGTCCATCTACATCTACCACGCTGGTAGCACATAGATGCTAAAGACTACATCTGTCTGTTACCCAGGCGCTCAGCTTGAGTATCTCCTCATGCAATGAATGAATGAATGAATGAAATGAAGAATAACAGCAGGGTGAGCACTGTGCAATGATTAAGTCTTCTGGATGGTAGGATGTCGGGGATGGAGTCTATTACGAGGCTGGGCAGAGTCCTAGTCAAGGGCTTAACTAACGGTGAGTTTAGTAAGCGTCTCATCTCAGAAGCAATATCAGAGAAGTGAATGTGCGGGGTTTCAAAGTGCCTTCCGAGGGGGATGTTAAAAAACGCAAATAGAAGCACTCCAGAATTGATTAGGATTTGTCATTTCCAGGTCCTAATGAGCCAGAAGGGAAAGAGCCTGGTTGGTCAGCTACGGGATACCTGGACATTAAGAGATAGGAACGGACTGCTGGTCGCACTCTGTGGCCAGGTGGAGCAAACAAGCGACACCAAAGCGCGGCGTAGGTGCTGGCACGTCCCATGAGCGGAAAGCAAGCCGTGCCCCTGGGCCTACGGGGCTGCCGTGAGCGCCGAGGGGCCGGGTACGGAGGCCACTGACGCCCCACGGCGGGCGTCAGCGCCCAGACCGCGGCGTGGAGGGCGGAACGCGGCAGGCGGGCCTCCCGGATCCCGCCGGACGCAGTTCTCAGAAGCACTCGCCAGCGTCTCCTCCCTCCGGAGGGGGTTAACCAGAGCGTGGGGAAGAACGGCTAGGGCTTGCCGTTCCCCCCTCCACATCCTCCCTCCAGCTGAACGATTCCAAGCTGCAGCTTGGGCTTCCAGCTTCTCTTCAATAGATTAGAGGGCGCAGCGGCCTCCGGGGGGAAGCCTCTCCCGCCTCCGGGTCACAGCCTCGGGGACTGAAAGGTCAGCGGCCCGCCACGGATTTTTCTCCGGGCAGGAGCAGGACAACCCGGCTCCCGGCGAGGTGAGCTCGGGAGAACGCGGCGGGATCCACCACTACTTCCGGGAGACGCTGAGAAAGCAGGCCTGCCTTGAGGGCCCCCATCTCGTCTCCGATTGGTTCACGTCTCTCTGACGGAGCTCCCCTAGCTGGTGATTGGTTCAGACGCACCGTCTGTCACCTGCTTCCCTGTGGGAATCTGGGTCGCTAGGGAAGCGTTACTTGAGGCTCGGTTGGGAAGAGGTTGGTTGGACTCTTGAGTCTAGTCTGTTGATTGTAGTGGGGACCGGACCCCGGCGCGAGCCTTGGTTGCAACGGTCAGAAAAGGAGCCAGTAGCCAGACGGAGGGCGGGGGTGGCAAGAAAGTGCAGGATTAGAAGTAAATTGGGGACACCTAACCCTGGCAACAACCGAATGGGAACGCGATTGGAAGGAAGGCCTTTGAGAGAGGAGTTGTGATCCCAGGAGCAGTGACAGTGTAGGAGGCAAGGCCTAGTCTCTGTGGAGAGAGAAAAGGCCTTGGGGGAGCTTTCCATGATCGAATTATTTGGGGATCTAATTTTCTAGGTGAGCGTCCAACAAAATTCACTGGAGATTTTGCTTTGACTTTGCAGCAGGGTTAGGGGACTGCCATAGGCTCCTAGCTTTCAAAGAGACAACTTATTGTATAATTTAACTCTTTTATTGCTTCAGATGGGCAGCTCTCAAAGCACAAAAACCACTGAAGGATGGATACCATTGCATATATTAAAAGCATGTTGAAAGGAAAATAAGGTATTCACTTTGATTTAATTGTGGTTAATTATACAAGAAAATTACCTTTGAGGAGAAGCTCTTAAATTTTGAATACTATTAGGGTAGCTTGATTTTTTAATAGGATTCAAATTCTTAAATTGTTAAATACAAAAATCATATTACTACTGTTCCTGCCAAATATGCTCTTTACTAATGATTATCTAGTCCTGTTATTCTGAAAATAAATCTTGAGTCTTTAGTAATGTTAATTTGCAATTGATTGGATAGTGCTACTAGATCTTTCCTTTAAAAATGATGTAATAATCACTGTAAAAAATCCTTGAATTTGTAATTTAATGTTAGGATATGCACAGAATTGGTTTATTGCTTAATCATACAACAGTTTAGACTTGTAGTTTGCTTGTTAAACAGTAAGAGTCACAACAGTTGCTTCACTGGCAACCTAGTCATTAGATCATCCAGCTTCTATTAAGTCATGTGGTATATTACATACCAGAAATTATTAAGGGATAGTTTATTTCATCCACAGAGACACCCAAGTTAGCTCTTAAAGACTGACTTAGCATGATACCCTGGAAAATTCTGACCAAGGATTGGGGATGAGATCTGGGTATCTGTATTTCTTAAAATTTTTCTCAATTGAGTTTGATGTGCACTCCCAGTTGAGAACTGTTGCTTTAATGACTTACTAAATAGATGTGTTTAAGAAGTTCTAAAATATTTATGAAACAAAGAATTTCTTCATATCCTTATAGTTTAAAAGTAAGCTGCTCAGGAATGACATTTAGGTAGAATCCCAAAGATAGTGTTTGCCTTGGCAATATCAGCATGTTTCACTGGCACTCAGAAACCTCTGGGACTAGACTATTCCAGGTTTAGGGGTGAGGTTTGGGATAGGGAGACACAAAGTGCTCTGATGCACTTTAACAAACCTCAGAGCCATGACTAGGTATTTTTTCCTGTTAGATTTAAGGAGACATCAATTCTAAGTCTTTTCAATAGATGCAGTCAGCTAAATTATTTTTACCTCATCAAAAGTACAATTGGGTCCCGGTGGGGGGGTGTAATATTACATTTATGAGCTTTATTTCGAGAAGAATACCCTTGCTGGAAATAAATGTAAATAATAGCCTCCCAATAGCTATTTGCTTATTAAATAAAGAATGTGTATGATTCATGCTTAAAATTTGTGTGCTAACATGAAGTACCCAGATATTTGAAATATTAATGAAAGCTTTTAGACCAACTTTACTGGAGAGTGAAAGGGTAAAAAATGAGATAATCACTTTGGTATTCAGGCATGAGAAATGTGTGGTGAAACCAAATCCAGTCTGACTTAAACAATAGCTTTAAACAAAGAAGTAGGTCCAATTGTGTTCTAGCTCCTAGAAACTGGTTTTCATTTTATATGTAAGTTTTTCACTGCAAGATTTGGCACATGAAGTCTTTGAATAGAGGACAGAATTTTAAAATGAAAAAAAAAAAACTAAGTTAAAAACATGAAGCCATATGTGGTCCATGACTAATACCTTGAATTTTATATATATTGTTTGAACAGAAAGCCAGGAATCTCAGTATGAATCAGTCTAGATCTAGATCAGATGATGGTGGTGAAGAAACCTCATTTCAAGACCATGATCATCAAGAAAATGAGAGAAGATGGCAACAAGAGCGTCTCCACAGAGAGGAAGCTTATTATCAGTTTATTAATGAACTCAGTGATGAAGATTACCGACTAATGAGAGACCATAATCTTTTAGGCACCCCTGGTAAGAGATGGGTAAAAGAGGAGACACCTTTTTCATCATCATAAGGAAGAATTTAAAAATAAGTAGAGTTTTTCCCCCTACTTCCTTCCAAAATATAGTGTACTATTTCTGTGAATTTAAGAATTTTTTTTTAATCTTCACTCAAGGATATGCTTATTGATTTTAGAGAAAGGGAAGGGGAGGGAGAGAGAGAGAGGGAAACATCAATGTGAGAACATTGATTGTTTGCCTTCTGTACATGCCCCGACTGGAGATTGAACCTGCAACCTAGGTATGTGCTCTGACCAGGATCCTAACCCACAACCTTTCAGTATACAGGAGGATGCTCCAAACAACTGGGCCACACTGGCCAGGGCAAGAACTTTTTAATATAACAAAGTAGAGAATCACTGGCTTACTTGTGTATTTTATAAGTAGGTAAGAATATTATACATGGAGCACTGTTATAAAAATGCCAAACTAGCAGACAGGTTAATGTACATAATAGTGTCAAATATTTACACAGATGGCCCTATTTCTCTTAAGTAATATTTGTACAAATAAAATTATGGTAGTCGTGTGTCCATCCCCCTGCAGCCCTTGTTTATCCATGGTTTATTTTTCCAAGGTTTCAGTTACCCAAGGTAATAAATAAATGTCATGCCATTCTCAGTACCATGATGAAATCTTGCACCGCCCTGCCCTGGATGTAATCATCCCTTTGTCCATTGTATTACGCTGCATACATTACCCAGCCATTACTCACTTAGTAGCCATCTCTGTTACCAGATCAGCTGTGGTGGTATTATAGTACTTGTGTTGAAGTAACCTTTATTTTACTTAGTAATGGCCCAAAGCCATTCACATAACTTAGTTACGGTATATTGTTATAATAGTTTTGTTTTATTATCATTGTTGTTAATCTTTTACTGTGCCTAATTATAAATTAAACTTTATCATAGGTATGTATGTATAGGAAAAAACATAGTATATATAGAGTTTGACACTATCCACAGTTTCAGGCATCCACTGGGGGTCTTGGAACATATCTCCCACAGATAAGGGGGGGACTACTGTATTTAAAACCCAATGTAATTCATTTTAAATATTATAATTAATTTAACTGAATTAATAACTACCAAAAAGTTCAATGTGCTCTATAAAATTTTTACAAATTTATTTTATGTGAACTCATTGAAACTTGTATCTTTTTATATTACATATTTATATAGTGTGTATTTGCACATTATATATTGATGACCCATATCATGAACTATTGAGGTAAAATTCAAGTAAATAAAGATTTGAAGTTTTCTCTAGAAATACTCCCTTCTTAATTGCTTTTTAACTCTGACAAAAATCCATGGAATTATAGCTTATGGTTTCCTAAGTGTATCAACAGAGCTCTTTATAAATTATTTAAATTAAATCTTAATTTTAATAAAATATTAAAACAACCAAAGTGATGTATATTTGCACCATTTAAATATTTTTAACTATTTTCAATTTATAGAACATGAAAACAATAGAATGTCTTTTACAGCTAAAGATTAGTCTTACCCTTCATGAGTTATAATAAAACTTAGTAATTTGAAAGTTTTTAATTTCAGTTAGCAATTTTTCATTGTTTTAGGAGAAATAACATCAGAAGAACTACAACAGCGGTTAGATGGAGTCAAGGAACAACTAGTATCTCAGCCTGACTTGAGAAATGGGACAAATATCAGAGGTAGTGTGGACTCCTTTCCATAATGAACATGTTTGATTAGAGCAATTGCAGAAATGAATTGCTTGTACAATATGTTTGTTTTTAATGTTTTCCAGTTTTGATATGCTACTCAGATAGTATTTATGTGGTATATGCAAAACAGTATAATTAGGCAATATAGCACAGGGATGTATAATTAGGTAATGTGAGACACGCAGATGTCTTACACACACAGATTACTTTCAAGGAGCTCATATATGTGAAATAGTACACAATTAAGTTAATAACCAGCATAGTTCTTTTTAATCTTAGAATGAACTTCTTTCTTTAAAGTAATATAACTAAACCTAGCTTCTAAATTTATGCAGAGCAATACAGAAAGACTGAGTCGGGAAACCTGTTTTTCTTGTTTTGTTGTTTTTGTGTTTGCTTGAACAAACACTTAAGTCATAATATAAGAAGTTCTGATAAAAAATAAAGTGCTTGTGAAAAGAATTCAAACTAAAGTATATAAAGTTAAAAGTAAAGCCAACTTTAATGTCGATCTTACCAGTTCCCCTTCCTTCCCCAGAGGTATTTATTACTAGTAGTTTCATATGTAATGTAAGAGCATTATGTTAGTTAGGGCAAAGACTATTAATAACCAAAAAATGCAATGGCTCAATAAGAAAGAAGTTTTTTTGTCTTTCATGTTAACAGACAGGGAAGATAGGCAAACTTGGCTCTATAAATCCTCCTGGGACCCAGCCAGTCATCAGTTTCTACTTCTGTGTCATCCACATGTGACTATTTAAATTCAAGTGAAATAAAAAATCCAGTGCCTCAGTCATGTTAGCCACATTCAAGTGCTTAATAGTCACATGTGGCTAGTGGCTTTTGCATTGGACAAGATAGATAGATATAGGACCACTGCACTATGACACAAAGTTTTGCATGATCCAGGGTATTGTTTGAATGATCAAGCTAAGTCACAATCATATCTAGGTTCCAGCTGTCATGAAGGAGATGCAAGCACCAGCCTGAAAGTGAAATATATCACTTCCACTCCCATTCCATTGATGAGAACTTAGTCATATGGCCACACCTAACTGCCAGGCTGTCCACATGACCACTATGCTGCATTTACAATGGAAGAAAGGTAGGATAGATTTTTTTAGATAGTGAACTCTTGGACACACACCCTTATCACTACATTCTAGTAACTAAAGAAGGAAGTAGCATTTAGAATGATTAATGTTTACCTGCGTTTTACTAATGTCTTTTCCAAATTAAAATGGAAATTGGATATTAACCCTTGTTCTACTTTATGTTTAGATATGTAAATTATACTACCATATTGGTACAACTGGTAATACTGGTCCTTTGTTTTAATTGAAAATGTACTTACCATGTATAAAATAGCCTATATCTCTAGAATATGGCTAAGATTGGTGTTTCTTTTATGACACCAGCAGCTGATTAACAGCTTTAAGTCAACATTTATAGAAGCTTTTTATGAGAGATTGCAATAATGAAATGAAACCAAAGCAATCTCATTTAATAGCTGTTTTTGAGTAGAACAAACTTTAAGGTTAAAGTCTAAATAGTTAATGTGCTTTTCATTCAGTTTTGCACTTTGTATGATCCACTGGTTAAATATGGAAAACTGAAGCTTGCCACAGTAACAGTATCAGATCAAAGAAGTGAATCAGGGACACATTTATTTCTAAATTGATTCATTCAGCAATATTAATTGGTAGTCTGATTTGGACCAGATGCTGTTGTAGATGTTGGGGATTTACCAGTGAATAAAATAAGATAAAACCTTTAGTCTTCATGGAGCTTATGTTCTAAATGAACAGAAAGTGTATTTTGTTATATTTTGTATAATGGCTAACATTTATTGGGTGCTTCCTGTGTGCCATGTATTGTACTATTCATTTTATGTACAATAGCTTATTTTATCCTCATGATAATTCTGTGACATTTATACTGCTATCTCCAATTTACAGATAAGGATACAGCGATAGAGAACTTAACACCCTAAAGACAGATAATGTCGTTCTAACAGTGTATTCAGAAAGCCAGATTTCTTTAGCTCTACATTTTTGGCACGTCCTGAGAAATAGGATAAAATTCCCAGGGTTACAAAAATACCTAGTTGCAAAAATGTCAATTGAGTTATCTTTTCCAGAAGGATCCTACAGATTTAGGGTGAATTATATATAAATTTTCCACTGTATTTTATTGATATTGCCATATGAATAAAGCAATCTAGATGTATAATTTTGATATGGGGACATATTTCTCATTTGCCTTAATATTTGGCTATTAACAGGCATATAGAAAGCAAGAGTGAGGATTTCTTCACAGCTTAGCATAAATAGTATTTAAGGTTTTATAATACATAAGTATATTATAATATGCTTTAGCGTACAACCTTTCTTTCATACAATTTTCTTTGCCATTTTTTATTCAATAAAATGCACAGATGTTCTTTAATTTAATGAAAACTTTATTTTACAAGCTTTCAATAAAAATCTAAGCATAGATTTTAAGAATTGATCTTAAGTTGATTTGGTTTGCTTTCCAGACTCAGAAGTCCCTAGAGAAAGTTCAGATGAAGATTCTCTACTAGAATGGTTAAATACCTTTCGTCGTACAGGCAATGCAATTCGAAGTGGACAAAATGGGAACCAAACTTGGAGAGCTGTGAGTCGAACAAACCCAAATAGTGGAGAGTTTCGGTTTAGTCTGGAAATCCACATCAATCATGAGAATAGAGGATTTGAAACCCATGATGAAGATAATACGGGCATTCCACTTTCAGATATTGGCAGTGATCGTACTACAAGTAGACAGCAGAGATCAACTAGTCCTGTGGCTAGGCGAACAAGAAGCCAAACCTCAGTGAATTTCAGTGGTGGTAGTTCCAACATTCCAAGGACTAGACTTGGCTCAAGGGGGCAGAATTCAGCAGAAAGATCTTTCTCAGCATCAGTAAGATTAAGAAATGGAACTGGGGGAGCAGTTGGCATTCCTAGAACTAGTGCTCCACTTGGTAATTTCAGTAGTCACACAAACCAGTCAGGCGATAGTGAACTCAGGCAAAGGGAGGGGCAGCGATTTGGAGCAGCACATGTTTGGGAAAATGGGGCTAGAACTAATGTTACAGTGAGGAATACAAACCAAAGATTAGAGCCAATAAGATTACGGTCTACTTTCAATAGTCGAAGCCGTTCACCAATTCAGAGACAAAGTGGCACTGGTTATCGTAATTCACAAAGGGAAGGTAGACCTTTACGACAAACCGTTAGAAGGTCTGTTAGGAGGAGAGGTATAACTCATGTCTTTTTAGAACAAGATAGAGCACGTAGAGGTACAGCATATACCCCATTCTCTAACTCAAGACTTGTGTCAAGAATAACAGTAGAAGAAGGAGAAGAATCTAGCAGATCCTCAAGTGCCGCACGACATCCAACAATCACACTGGACCTTCAAGTGAGAAGGATTCGTCCTGGAGAGAACAGAGATCAGGATAGTATTGCAAACAGAACTCGATCTCGGGTAGGGCTAGCAGAAAATACAGTCACTATTGAAAGCAATAGCGGGGGCTTTCGCCGAACTATTTCTCGTTTAGAGCGGTCAGGTATTCGAACCTATGTTAGTACCATAACAGTTCCTCTTCGTAGGATATCTGAGAATGAGCTTGTTGAACCGTCCTCAGTGGCTCTTCGGTCAATTTTAAGGCAGATCATGACTGGATTTGGAGAATTGAGTTCTCTAATGGAGGCCGAATCCGAGTCAGAGATTCAGAGAAATGGTCAGCATTTACCAGGGATGCACTCAGAACTAAGTAACCTAGTGAATGACATCAGCCAGCACCATGAAGGTTCCTCTCAGGACAGGCGGGCCCAAGAAGGCAGCATTGAAATGGGTGGTGAAAATGAGACCACCCAGCCTCATACCCAAAACAGTAATAGTAGAAGTGGTAGGCAGTTGCGAAATTCAAATAACTTAGTGGAAACTGGAACATTACCTATTCTTCGCCTTGCTCACTTCTTTTTACTAAATGAAGGTGATGATGATGATCGCATACGTGGCTTAACCAAAGAGCAGATTGACAATCTTTCTACCCGGAACTATGAGCATAACAGTATTGACAGTGAACTAGGTAAAATCTGTAGTGTTTGTATCAGTGACTATGTAACTGGAAACAAGCTCAGGCAATTACCTTGCATGCATGAATTTCACATTCATTGTATTGACCGATGGCTCTCAGAGAATTGCACTTGTCCTGTCTGCCGGCAGCCTGTCTTAGGGTCCAGTATAGCACACAATGGATGAAGTATGGATTTATTCAAATATTGCATTTTAGTAGAGCTGAATATTCAAGCATTCTTTTGTTATTTGTGGTCAACTAACCAGGATGAAGAGTAACAGATTATTATAGTTTAAACTATTTTTTGTGTGTTTTTTTAACTTGTTAAAGAGAGAACATTTATATAAAATTTAAAATGCAAATGTTAAATTATCCAAAAGTAATATTGCTAGAACCAAATAACCTTTAAAATGTTTTTATTTTGGTAATTTTGTCATGCTAAGCACTTTTGTATACACTACACTGCACAGTTCAGTGGGTTAAAAATCAATCTTCTTTTTCTTAATAGTAAACAAACTTTACTTGAAATTTCAAATTCCATAGTCTAAGTACTATGTCCAGACATTGGTGTCTAAATAAGCCTTTCATTACCTTTTTATTCTAAGGACAATATCTTTTCATGAAAGAATGTTTGGCTGAATGTTTGCTAAATGTATTTAAATTACTTGAAATGTTAAATTTAATATGCAGCATGCCATATGTGTATATATAACTATATAATTTTAAGGTTAAAATACTCAGTCTAAAAACTACCAGTGTGGTTGTTATTTAAGCTTTTCAACTAATACTGCATATGGCAAAATGTTTAATATTTACAAGATCATCTCTGGGAAGGAGTGGATTAAGATATTTAAAAATAGAGATAATTTAATGAAGCGTCTCTGACAATCTGACTTATTAGACAGCAAGCAATATATAATACTGAACGAGTCTTTATTCAGAAACGGAACATGGACACTTAAGAACATAGGTTATTTAACTTGAGTTCAGCCTTTTTGTGACTTTTTTGTAAGTGCAAACAATTCTTTGAATTATATTAAGTAAGGTGCATAATATGCATGGAGTCTCAGATTTAATTTTAGAGTATAAAGAATGTCTTTAAAGAATCAAATGCATAGATAATATGTTAAGTTCACTTGGAGGCCAAAAACTCCAAATAAAACAAACAAAATACCCTTAAGAGAATGTAGAATTTATATAAACACAAAGTATACCTTGAAGATCTATTTCTACCAATAAATATTAAAACAAAGCTGTGTGTGAACTGTTCTATTGTTCCACTGTAGCTTATTCACTCAAAAAAAAAAGTATTTCATACCTACTAGGTGCTATGGTGTTGCAGGTGTTGAGAAGTCAGCAAAGAACCAAAAGATAAAGTCCTTTCTTCACGGGAAAGACATATTTGCTCTTAAAAAGTAAAAATCAATTGACAATGAAATACTGTTTTGACTTTCATGTTTGTTTGTGAATATATGATATTGTTTTCCTGTGGTGAAGTACTGCTTGGGCAAAATCACAAGAACATGTACTTGAAGACTAGATTCTGTAAGATTTTGATATATCTCAAGATGCAGTTTTTCTTTATGATTAGTGATTATAAGGGGTGGGCAAAAGTAGGTTTACAGTTGTTACAAATAAATAACAAACAAAACAAGAATAAACTCTTGTTTCATGAACTCACAACTGTAAACCTACTTTTGCACACCCCTGTATTCAATTCAATTGGTAAGATGCCTGCACAGGAATTGTTAAGGAGTACATTTAATACCTGGAGTGAAAGGGTTTAGTAAAGGTCATGACTTTTTTTGGAGTAAATGATTTATGTAGATCAGTTATGGGACATAGGACTGGGAAGTTTGATTTGAAAGCTTTAAATACCAGACTAAGGAATTTTTAGGTTACCTTACAGACTTTAGATGTCTCTTGGTGAATTTTAGTTCTGGATGGTAAGATCGTATTTCATGTTTCAGGAAGACTGGTGTGGTACAGTGTTTACAACACAATAGACTGGAGAGAGATGGGAAGCAAAATAAAAAAAACAAAAACAGGAAAGGAACTATTGTGATAATTATTATCAGTTATCATTATCATCAGTTGTTATCTAACCTCGAGTGATGGCAGTAAAACTGGAAAAAGAAGGGTGTAAAAATATTGCAGGGGGGGAGACATTTGGTTTCTAGATCAATATGAAAACGTAGGGGAGTCATATATTCACAGAGAATCACCTGAGTGAAGGAGGGTACAAGCTGTGCCACTTTAGACATTTATTTTAAACATAACCTTATTCACATATCTCACTCATTTCAGTTTACTGTTTGATAAGAGACTAAATCCAGCATTTATTGCTTATATGGAATATTCCTCAGGAAGCCTTACCTCCCCTGGCCTGATTAGTTAGGATAATGGAGAGGAGAGTGAAAGGAGGGGGGGGGATGAAAAAAGTAGGGATTTTATTTTATTTTTAAAAATACATCTTTACTGATTTCAAAGAAAGGAAGGGAGAGAGAGAGAAAAAAACATCAATGATGAGTCATTGATCTGCTGCCTACTGCACAACCCCTACTGGGGATCAAGCCTGCAACCCAGGCATGTGCCCTGACTGGGAATCGAACCCTGATCTCCTGGATCATAGGTTGATGCTCAACCACTGGGCCACACTGGCTGGGCAAAAAAAAAAAAAGCAGGGATTTAAAAAAACACGTTTATTCTTTGTTTGACTTAGTTTTTTGCAAGACATGGTAGCACCAGCATCTGAAGAGATTCCAAATACACATTTGAAATAGAAATAGATATGTACTATGTGGAAAATTCCCTGAAAGCAGCAGGAAAGCCTAATGGATTTTGTAAATTGGTATTCTAGTTGGGAACAAAGAAGTGTTTTCTTTAATATTTTCATTCATTTCCCAGTAAACAAGGCTGAAGACAAATACAAAGGCTCATTATCTATTTATAGCTTCTATTTTGCCATAATTGCACCATTTGTGGTTCCAATACAGAAAGGAACAAATAATTTAACATTTTTCATTTGAGTATTATGCTCCATGTTATGTTTCCTTTATATTGCACTGTCTTACAAACCTATTTCTAAACTGTCAACTTGCCAGTTGTTTTCCCATATATTATGTATCCGTTTACCTTGTTTCCTAGATTTTAGTTTCAACTAGCATTGTTATGACACATACTTGATCATCTGTTATTCACTCATATGAGGTTATTTTCAATGTTTAATATGAATTCATAATTTAAACCTCGCAAGATCTCCTTGAAGTATTATTGCTACTTAACATAGTGGCAGAGTTGATCGAGTCAGTCACGGGACTGTTTGCCTCCAAAGCTTGTGCTCTTCCCACTGCACTGCATTCTGGAGAAGCAGACATGCCTTGGGAAGTTTACAGGCTAATTTGCTCCTTCTAAAGATATTTTTTTCTAATTTTATAACTTGGTTATGTCATGTCTTTGTGATTACCCTAATTTCCATATGCAAATACATCCTTTCCGTATCAAGAATGAAGAGAGGATGACTGCTCCTGAAAGATAAAAGAATCTGTTTTATAAGGAGGAATCCAGAAAAGAGGTGAGTGAGGCATCTGAAGCAAGGCATCTGTGTTAAGGACCAGAGTTAATATGCTGACTCTGGGCTATTTTCATGAATATTATTCCTAGATAATAATTTATAATGAATTTCTAATCTTCCTTTATCTCTTTATTTGAATAATCTCTGGCCAGAGGAAGAATTGCGTAGAAATAGCACTCCACGTGAAGGGGTAATTAGTATTCCTTTGGCATTGGCAACAGGCCCATTTGGGGTCTCTCCCTCAATTTTGTGTAACACAGGAAATCGGAGAGCTTGGATATCTGTTAACACATATACAGGAGATGATTTCCCAGGAAGCCAGACCTATCTACTCATTGAGGAGGCCGAATGTTCTGAGTTCCAAAGCGCGTGATTATGAGTGTTAGTGGTGATTGTCTCTTCAGTCTCTAAAGACATATTATGAGTTTTTTTTCAGTAATTATGTGTGTATTAGGCCCTGAATATATCTGCCCTTATGATAACTGGGGACCCATAATTACAGCAAGTTTGTTTTTGTTTTTTGTTTGTTTTGGTTTTTGGTTTTTTAGCATTAAATCTCTAAAGGCACTGAGTTGTCCCCTATAATTTTCCTTTTTTTTTTTTTTTTTTTTGTAAATGATCACATTTCTTCTGGAAAATGAAAAACACAACAACACACTTTCGGCCCTGGCTGATGTGGCTCAGTTGGTTGGAGCATAGTCCCATGCATAAGAGGGTGTCAGGTTCAATTACCCATCAGGTCACCTAAACAGGTTGTAGGTTCCATCCGAGGTCAGGACATTCGTGGGAGACAACCAATCGACATTTCTTACATTAATGTTTCTCTCTCAATAATAATAAAAAAACACCACTTTCAGATGTATTCTTTCCTCTGTTGTATTAATGTCTTATTTGAAGATGGAATTACTTCTTCATGTCCCATAACATGCACCCTCCTCACACATTTAATTGCAAAAAATGCTCCTTAACCATAATCCAACTGTCTTCTGAGCAATTCCAAACATTTTCACATTCTCCCCAATGGAAGATGATCCAAATTGACTTAGAGTTTCTGTATTGTGAAGTGACACAATTTAGTCACTCTTTTGAGGTCAGGTTCTCTGGATAGTGTCTATTCCCCCATTAGCTTGGATTTGATCAGGCTTAATTGCCACTCCTCACCATTCAGTTTATGGGATAAATGATGAGTATAGCTTCTGTCTTCCTGATAAGGTAAAGTGGAATAAAGATCAAACTAAAAAGGGAAAAGAAGTGTCAATGACATTGATTACTGGCTACAGAATATATACCACATCTTGCTGAGCAAACTAAGTAAGATGAATGATAGGAACAGTGAGTCTCATCTCTCTCTCTGTTGACTCACTTATCTGGATGTAGGGTAAGTTGTTTGGCCAGCCAATTTATCTGGTCTAGATCCTAAGTTAGGGACACCTTCAAAAAGACACTGAGGTAAGATCTCCCTGTTGGTGGTAGTGAGTGGGGATGGGGATGGGGATGGGGTGGTTGTGGAAAGGTTTGAGGGGGTGCTTGTGATCTTAGCACTTTGATGTGAGTGCTTGGTTCAGGGACTGCCATAATGTTGAATAGTCATAGTCTCTGTATAATAGGTTAGGGGCTTTTTTGACAATACAACTTCTTTAAAACTTTAATTAGCTTCTTAAAAATTTTATTTGGGGTCTTGTATCTATTGCCAGAGATTGGAGATTTGCCCAAATTAGTCCAATCAGACCAACAGCAGAGTCATCAGGGAAAATACCACAGGCAGTGGCTGTTTTTGATAGCGGGGCTGGTTGATTGGTTTGTTTGGTTTATGTTTGCTTGGTAGTCAAGCACTAATTAAAGGCCTGAGAAGGAAACAAATAAGAGCCCAGACTTCTGCCTCTTTCCTCATATCCTGTTGACCAACCTGCATCCTTTGGAATCCTCATTGTTTTAATTTTCATCGTGAGGGCTATCATTTCCCACATAGATTCTTGCCATTGTCTCTTAGGTGTTCTCACGTTTTCCTTCCAATCATTCCAGTGCAATCTTTCTACAAAGCACGTTTGGGTATGTCATTCCCCAGCTGCCCCCATGACTTTCTTACTGTTTTTAGAATGACATGAAAGATTCTTCATATTTTGGCCCACCTTTTCCAGCCTCATTTTCTACCATTTAGGGGGTCTCTCACCTTGCCCTTCACAGTTCTAAGGTTTTGCCCATGCTGTTTTCTCTTCCTATGAGGGCCTTTCCCCTCTTGACTTTCTGGTTAATTCAATCTTATCCTGGTTTATTCTAACTCACCTCAAGTGTTATTTCTGCAAATCCTCACCTTGCAGAATACTCACCTCATCTCCAGGGCTGAATTCTCCATTAAGCCCAGCAGGCACAATGCCTCAGATCCATGATACTTTTAGGGGTCCATAAAAATGTTTTGATTTCTTTCAAAATTAGCAAAAACACACAGAGAAAATATAATCTATATAATCTATCTGTATTATGTTTCTCTTTATACCACCAACACAATTGTAGAATATAATTTATACATATGTATTTATGGAGGAAGGGGCCTGCCAAGGCAAAAGTGCTGAGAACCCATGATAGTCAAATGTAGGCCTGCTCATCTCTCCATTTATGCACTCTAGCTGTTCTCTGTCTTCAAAGAACTGTGAGCTCCTTGAAGTTATCCGTAGCGTGATGCCTGGTACAAAGGGTCACTCTATGTATTTAATAAGCAAATGCATAAAAGTTTAGTATATACATAGATCCTGGCTGACAAATAGCTTAAAAGCTTGTTTGTAAGATTTTTAAAAGTTAGAACACATTTACCGTAGAAATAATGTCATATGTTTGCAGTTTGAGGCAAGCAGGAAAAGGCTCCCAGGCCAACCCACAAAAATTTACATCACACAGAATGTTTCTGCACTTGGTCTTAGCCAAAAGGCCAAGAAGGGATGCACAGAATGTTTCTGAAATACTAATTAAATGCAGTCAAAAGCAGAAAAACCTGATACCCCTGAAAGTTAACAAAACAAAACAGGAATGAAATTGGAGAGATACTCTTTAAAAGTTATCTCTATGAAGACTGACTTCCTCAAATTTCAAGTTGCCCTTTCCTCCTGGCCTGTTGCAGACATCGTGTGTTTACTTACTACAATGCCTACACCTGCCAAATCTGCCTCATGTCACCCTGCTTGGCAAATGGTGGCACTGGTTGTGTGTGCTGTGCTTTTCTTACCTCTCACTGCTTCCATCTACTCTCTCTGCGAGTGCCACCCAACCACCACGGAAGGGAAAAGGGCTGCCCAGCCCCAAGCCGCCAGACACGCTGGCTATTCTGACTGTGGGGAGAACCACACAGCCAACTGGAAGAAGCTTGGTGGTTTCTGCTGGCCTTAGCAGAGCTGGTTAACCCTTTCACAGCTTAATTCTGTTTTTGTTTTTTTAAACATATATCTTTATTGCCCAGCCAGCGTGGCTCAGCAGTTAAGGATCAACCTAAGATCCCTGGTTGCAGGCTCGATCCCCAGCAGGGGGAATGCAGGAGGAAGCCAATCAATGACTCCGTCTCATCATTAATGTTTCTCAACCCGGGCATGAGCCCTGACCAGAATCGAACGGCGATCTCCTGGATCATAGGTCAACGCTCAACTGCTGAGCCACGCTGGCCGGGCTCAGAGCTTAATTCTGAATGTATCTTACCATTAACTATATTCAGATTTATTTATTTATTATTTATTTATTCATTTATTTATTGCAAAGGAAAAGGACTTAGTTTTAATTTTAAAGAGTGCCTCTATTCTGTGTGATAGTAGAGTTGTTTGCATCTTGGGATCTGATGTTAAATACCTTCTTATTCAATATAACATCACCATAACATTACCATAAACAGGTTGTTCAGGCGAGAAAAGGGGTTTAATTATGTTCACTGAGTATACAGAGGGGGATAATTACCACATCCACCTGGGGAAATTGAACTATATCCCTATGAGAAGGCATTTTCTGAAACAGACTAGTCATCATGGGAAACAAAGAATAAACTTGATTTGTTAACACAGGGTGAAAGTTACAACTTCAATTATTTTATTTTTATTTTTTTATGTATATTTTTCTCCAATAGATTTTAAATGTTTTATCTTTATTGTTGAAAGTATTATAAATGTTTCCCTTTCCCCCCCATTGATCCCCTCTACCCTGCAGTCCCCCTCAGGCCTTCACCACACTATTGTCTTTGTCCATGGGTTATGCACATATGCATATAAGTTCTTAGGTTAATCTCTCCCCACCCACCCACCCCCGCCTTCCCTCTGAGATTGATCAGCCTGTTCCATGCTTCTATGTCTCTGGAACTATTTTGTTCATCAGTTTATTTTGTTCATTAATGCCACATATGAGTAAGATCATGTGATATTTGTCTTTCTCTGACTGGCTTATTTCACTTAGCATAATACTCTCCAGGTCCCACCATGCTGTCTCATAGAGTAAGGGATCCTTCTTTTATACAGCTGCATAGTATTCCATGGTGTAAATGTCCGAGAAGGTGCTTGATATGATTTCAATCTTCTTGAACTTGTAGAGACTTGTTTTGTGTTCTAACATGTGGTCTATCTTTGAGAATGACCCATGTGCACTTGAGGAGAATGTATGTTCTGCAGCTTTGGGGTGAAATGTTCTGTAAATATCAATTAAATCCATCTGATCTAGTGTGTAATTTAGAGTCACTGTTTCTTTGTTGATTTTTTGTCTGGAATATCCATCCAATAAAGTCAGTGGGGTGTTGAAGTCCCCTTCTATGACTGTAATGCTGTTGATCTCTCCCTTAAAGTCCTCCAGAAGTTTTTTGGGGTTTTTTCCAGCTTGTGTGAGTCTTTTGTTCTGAGGTGGGTCTCTTGTAGACAGCATATATTTGGGTTATGTTTTCTTATCCATTCAGCTACTCTATGTCTTTTGATTTGAGCATTTAATCCATTTATATTTAAAGTTATTATTGATAGGTATTTATCTATTGCCATTTTAATTCTTTATGCCTATGTTTCTCTTTCTATTTCAACTTCTTATTATAGCAGTCCCTTTAACATTTCCTGCAATGCTGGTTTGGTGGTGATAAACTCCTTTAGCCTTTCTTTTTGGTCTGGGAAGCTCTTTACTTCACCATCTATTTTGAATGATAGTCTTGCTAGTTAGAGTAGTCTTGGTTTCAGATCCTTGCTTTTCATTACCTTGAATACTTTATACCATTCTCTTCTGGCCTGTAGAGTTTCTGATGAGAAATCAGCTGACAGCCTTATGGGAGCTCCTTCATAGGTCACAGATTGCTTTTCTCTTGTTGCCTTTAAGATTCTCTCTTTGTCTTGAATTTTTGGATTTTAATTATGATGTGTCTGTGAGTGGGCCTCTTTGGGTTCTTCTTGATTGGGACTCTCTGTGCCTCCTGAACTTGTGTGACTTTTTCCTTGACCAGGTTAGGGAAGTTTTCTGCCATTATTTCTTCAAACAGGTTCCCTAATCCTTGATTACTTTCTACATATCCTGGCACTCCTATGATGTGAATTGGTTTTGTTTCATGTTGTCCCACAACTCCCTTAAACTGTCCTCCTGTTTTTTAATTATTTTTTCTTTTTTGTTCTCTGATTGAATGATTTTTTTCTACCCTGTCTTCTAATTCACTGATCTGATCCTCAGCATCCCCTAATCTGCCGTTTATTCCTTCCAATGTATTTTTTATTTCTACTATGTCATTCTTAATTTCCTTCATAGTTTCCACATCTTTTCTCATGCTGTTGAGCATCCTTATGATCAATATTCTGAACTCTATATCTGATAGATTGCTTATCTCCATTTCATTTAGCTCTCCCTCTAGAGAATTCTTTTGTTCTTTCACTTGGAGCTTGTTTTTTGTCTCCCCATTTTAGCTGCCTATTCGGATTTGTTTCTATGTATTAGGTAGATCTGCTAGGGCTCTCAGTCTTTTGGATGGTCTCTGGTGCAGGCCAATGTCAGACACTGTTTGAAGCTTTCCACACTCCACAACTTGTGGTTTCCTCTGCTGAGGCTGGGTGGGTTTGGGAAGGACCAAGATGTGCACCAAGGTCTGATTTTCCAGGTCCTGGGTCTAGAAGCAAATCAGGCAAAGACTCAGCGCACCCAGAGGCTGATTGTTATTGAGTCTCTTAATGAGCCTCAGGCTGTAGAAACTCCACAGGGTGGGGCGAGAGGTTTTCCAACTAAGTGGGGCAACTATTCTGGCCCCCTCCCAGGCTCAAGCTGCTTGGACTGTAAATGTCTGCCTGAGAAAGATGTCCTCTGAAGAATAAGGGAATGACTCAGCATGCACAGGAATCCAGACGGGTGCCCTCCAGGCTCTCTAGAGCTCACAACTCTGGATTCTCCTCACATAGCTCTAGTCCACTCTGTCCTCCCTCCCCTGGAGCCCAAGGTGAGTGGCTGCACACGAAACTCTGTGGGTTGGGTCTTTAAGAGGGTCTCTGCATTTCCAGCCTTCTCTCCCTGGCAGAGAGAAACCCCACTGCTTTTCTCAGCCAGGTGTTCTATGGGCACCTTTCTCAGTTCTGGCACTCTGTACTGGGAAACCCAGCTTGAGGTTTAGGCCTGAGCTCTCAGTGGGAACCCCCCATAGCTGAGATATTCCTCTGGAGCTTCAGCTGCTGCCTGTGGGAGCCCAGCCAGCCCTCTTATGCCTCCACACATCCTACCATTCTCTATGTGGTTTCCACTTTAGGTCCTTGGTTATGAGAGTGCTCTCCAGCTAGTCTTCAGTTGGTTTATTATTCAGGATGGTTTTTCTATATTTTAATTGTAATTCCAGTTTGGTCCTGGGAGAGTGTCAGCGTAGCTTCCAGTAAATCTGCTGCCATCTTGGAATACTGACTCTCTACTAGATTTTTTTATTGATATGTAATTGACATATAACATTATATTAGTTTTAGGTGTACAACATAATGACTAAATATTTGTGTATATTGCAAACTGATCACCACAATAAATCTAGTTAACATCCGCCACCACACATAGTTACAATTTTTTCTTGTGATGAGAACTTTTTAGATCTACTCTCTTAGCAACTTTCAAATATACAGTACAGTATTATTAACTATAGTCACACACTGTACATTACACTCCCAGGACTTATTTATTTTATAACTGGAAGTTTGTACCTTTTAAAAAAATTTTTTCAATTACAATTTACTTTCAATATTATTTTGTATCAGTTTCAGGTGTACAGCACAGTGACCAAATTCACCCAGATTCTTTTTTTTTTTGGTGATCTGGAGAGCTTAAATAATGTCTCCAAGGTCACATGGCTGGTTAGAAGCAAGGAAAAATAAGTAGCCTTGTAATTATTTAAATGTCTTACTTTTTTAATGACAAAGAATTTTCAGTGCTCTGACCCTACGTCAAAAGACATCTAACTGTTGGTTTTATAAGGCTAGTGTGTCAAGCTCAATATAGGCAAAGATGTCTTCTAACCTATTCAGTTCAAATGTCTGAGGCATGGGCGACCTGACTCTTTTGGACTTTGGGGAATTTTGAGCTGATTCATCATGTTGCTTCAGAGACTCAGTACAGTTCCAAAACTCGTTTGGGGGGGTGGCGCAGGCTTTGATCTGCAGCTTTCTGTTACTAATGAGTATTGGTCTATACTCACTTTTTCAATAATTTAAATAGTATCAGTGTAAGGTTCAGATCAGAGATGTTGATGGGTACAATGAAGATGTCATTTCAGGCATTTCTCATCATCTTTCAGATAAATATCTTAAGGTCATATTTTTTACTCCCATATTATAGTGATTACCTTAAAAATAAACTGAGAACATTCAACCTTTTATATTTAAGCTCCAAATATAGGCTCATAGTATTTCAGGCCTAGAATATGGATGGTAATCTAAGCACATGTTGCTCTTAAATTTTCTCAGTTAATTAATAAGCCTGTTTTAACGACAAAGGGTGTGATTTCCCTTTCACTACACTCTCAATATTATGTCAGTTTGGGTCTCTGAGAATTACACACCAAGACAGGATATTTATTGGGGAAATGTCTGTTAAGGATAAAGGGGGAGGTTGGTTGCAAGAATAGGTGAGAACCTACAGTCTACGACACAGTTCTGATACCTAAGAAAGGAGGAGTAAGGGGAAACTGCAGTAGGATAAACTTCAGGCTGCAGTGTAGTTGTGAGAGAATCTCAGGTGGGGAGTCTCCTGATGGCCAGGAATGACCCAGCTCTTGTAGCTCCTCAGCTGTCACTGGCTAAGGGCAGTTAGGGGAAGCATGGCCTGGGCCTGAGTGTGGAGGCTGTCATTCCATTATGCTCCCCATAGTAGGTACCTTTGAGTAGCGCACCTCCATGACCACCACACAGTTTTTAGCATCCTTCACTTCTAGAAGTGATCACAATTCTATCCTTGTTTGCTCTGACTCCGCCATTGCTCTCCAAAACCACCTGCACCTTGTTCTCAGTTGCCATCAGGTAAATTAACATTGCTATGGATCATATCTCAGCTTTTTCCCCTCCAGGTTAAATAATCCTATTCCTTTCACTGCTATCCTTTGAACTCTTTTAAGGCTTGTCAAGCCCTTTTGCCAAAGCTCAGCACTGCAACCTGTGTTCTATATGAATGGGATGCTCTCTGAAAGTCAATTTATAATGGTGACAGACATCAGCTCAAGTCCCAGATTTGCCACATAATGGCTAGGATGACTTTAACTTTCTGGTTATCATTTTCCTCATTTATGAAATATAAATAACAATCACATCTATCTAGTGGGATTAAATGAGATAATGCATATATACATTAAAAGTTCCTGGCACATAGTAAGTGCTTCATAAACATCTGCATAAAATTCTATTGACATGGTATCCAGTCCTGAGTTTAATTAACAAGAAGATGTTTCTTGCTGACTCATATCCAACTTGAGATCCATTTGGCTGAGAACCACTGAGATACTTTTGCTCATTATTTGTTCTCAGTAAGCATCTGCCCGCGTGATCCTGCTGCCTCTAGTCGCCCTTCCTAAATGTATCCTACTGTTTTCATTCTTGCTCACTGATGCTTTCTCTCCTGCAGCTTTCCTGCAAAATCTGTGCTTCTGGGAAGTTAAAGGTCTCTCTCTCTCACACACTCTCTTGCTCTCTTTCTCTCCCCTCCTTCCTCCCTCCCTTCTCTCTTTTTATGCTGTGAGGCAAGAGATAAGAAGCTGCTTTGTATCATTGTTAAAATATTAAATATTCCATCTCTGACTTAACTAATGCCTCTTCTGGATCCATAACTATTCCTAGGTTTTCAGGAAGCTGGCATAGCCACAAAACTCTGACCTTTTTCATGAATAGCAATATATTGAAAGGCAATCCCCCAATCTGGTCATGACCCTAATTTGATCCTTCCCCATTGCCAATAATCTGGAAGGGAAGGGGGTGCCAGCCCCACTCTGGAATGCTAACAAGCGTAACCAGCGAATCATAGTTTTCTATGATGTTTCATTTGCCTAATGGGCATTAATGTTTATTGTCTCACTTAGTATTCAAACCAGTTCTAGAGTAGGCTGGGTAAGAATTACTTAGATTTTTTGCGTGGAAGAAACAGAAGTACAGAGAAGTGAATCATTTGCCCAAGTCAACCAAAAGGCCAGTGACATTGCTAAAAACAGAGCTTCGTTCTCCAAATTTACAACTGGAGACTCTTCAGTTGGGCCAGACTGCTAAACACGGCAGGACAGGGGTACACCATCAGAATCCTGCAATGTTGAGGTCTAGGACCACAAATCCACGTAGGCAACATCTCTTTGTGTTCCCAGTGGTGAATAAGCAGTTGGTCCCTGAAGCGTCCAGACAGGTCCACAGGTGATAAAACCAAATTTTTGGGTAGGAACATAAAATTTCAGGCACTTAATGGGTCTCATGTTAATTATAAGTTATTTTAGGAATCTGAGCCCAAGTCTTCCTTTTAGTTATACTACTCTTAAGCAAAATCATTAATAACTCTACACTCCTAGGGAGTATGTTTAACCCACAGTTGCCTCAGGTATAATTTACAAACAATTCTTCGTAGAAACAAGCCATTTTTCCAGATAGTGTCTTAAAATAGACTTTGGTCAAGTGCTTTACTGAGGTTGGCAGGAATCTTAATTTTCAGCTCTGCCATCTGTAATAGAATACTCACCTTTCTTATCTCCTTCCCCCTCTCCTCATTCATCTTCTGCCTTGTTTTTTTTGTTTTTTGTTTTTTTTTTGCATGCTCAGCAATCCTTTCTCCATTCATTTGGGGAATTATTTCTCTTCCATTCATGCAGTCCTGGTGGGGCCGCCAATCATACAATCTCTTTCACTTGCTGCAGTAGGGTGCAAATGTGACTAAGCTCACACAGGTCGTGAGGTAAGTACATGGCTGACTTACAAGAAAGCACCAAATTGTTTTCCAAGGTGGTCATACCCTAAACAGATGGACAGTTATTTCAATACCTTGTATTGAATAATCTATTCAACACACCACCCCCACCCCACAACTTGAAATAGAGAGTCTAAATAGAGGGTCTGTTTCATAGAACATTATCTATTTTTCTCCCGGTTTTTAAATATTCTAGCTTTATGGCATCCTTTAGTGAGGCTTGGCCTCCTGAACACTGGAGTGTAATGGTTCTTTATTTTCAGAAGGAATTTGTGGAACTTCACTCTAGTTCTCTGCCATTTCATATGACTCATTCCTCGTCTGCATTTCTGGAATTTTTTGTTTCATACTGAATGAACAAAGAATCAGAATGTTTTAAAAAAAAAAAAAAGACCCTGGCTGGATAGCTCAGTTGGCAAGAGGGTTGTCCCAATATGCCAAGGTCACAGGTTCGATCCCTGGTCAGGGCACACACAAGGAGCAACTAATGAATGCACAAATAAGTGGAACAACAAATTGATGTTTCTCTCTCCGTCTCTAAGAAGAAGAAGAAAAAAAGAATGTTGATGATGATGGTGATGAGGAACCCATGAATCTACCAGCCATGAAATCCTTTGGTGAGAGAGGTGGTGAACAATGACAAATCAGGTAAAATTAACAGCAGTGAAGCATTTTGTATGCTTTCACGTTCAGCAGCTAATGCATGATCTCCAGCTCCTCTCAAAGTTTTCCTGCTTCTTTCTGTAAGTCTCCTGGGAGTGTCTCACATGCTTGCAAACAAGTCTCCCAGCTCCCACCCACACTCTAAGGCTACATTGCCAGTAGGGATTTGTTATTGTAGTGGTCGTATCTTAGATCAATCAACACTGGAGTTGCCCCCCAAAACAAACTTCCTGTACAAATAGACTTTGAGGATTGGGTTACTTTCCATGGTATTTGTGGACATTGAATGAGCAGGTTTGGTTTGCTCGAATTATCTCAATCACGTTACATCTCTAAACATACAAACATACATACAAATAAGGAAAGAAACCAAGTGGTAGTCACCTATCCCAGCAAGATTATATTTTGCCCTACAGAAATGGGAACCACTGATCTCTGGTACTAATTGTGCCCAAGTTCCTTGAATTGATACAGGTAGCAAAAGAAGTGGGTAGCAGAGTTCTCCACAACCTTTCAGAGCCTGACAAAGGCCGTCAGTGTGATCCACTGTTTACTACACATGCAGCATTGTGCTACCTTTTTGCTCTCTTCTTGGACCCTGCCCACTTATATTGGGAGTTTCAAGTTTCAACTCAGCATACCCCCTTAGGGACTCAGCAAAATGTAAAAATAAGAATTACTGACTATGAGATTATCATCACAGGATACAAATTTGGTGCCAACCAAAACAATGCCAGAAACACTTCCAATAATCATTAAGAAGGTCTTCGGAAATATGACTGAAGTCGCTCTGCAGCCAAATAGAAGTCAGAGGTCTTCTAAGTCTTAAAGGCAAACATGCCTAAAATAAATACACAAGCTGAAAGGATTATTTTGCAACAAAGCGTTCTATTAAAAAAAGTTAATCAAAGGAGGGACCTCAAATGTTAATTACAAAATCTATCACTTTGCCAGCAGTGGTGAGGTTGTGTCATCAGGTAATTCAGTCCATCAGTGAACTTTTTTTTTACCCTCACCCGAGGCTATTTTTCCCGTTACATCTATATTTCAGAAACAGCAGCACAAAATATGAAAATTACACTTTCCTACTACCAGCATCCGAGAATGCATGTGGAAAGGCTGAATTTAGACTAAGAGAAAAGGGTATAATTTAAGTGAAATAAGTAAGCACGAATGCCTTGATGACCTTTACCCGCTGGAGCCTCTGCCAGGTTTTACTTCCATAGGTTGTCCCAGCCTGGAGCTCCGGGGAGCTCAGTCGGAGCGAGAGAGGTGGGGTTAGGTCTGGATTTCGTAGCCTGCACAGGTGGGCCCCGCATGAAGCGGCTCTGAGTGCCAAACACCTTCACATTATTTCGGAAGAGCCATCCTTTTGAGCACTACAGGGTCAGACTTCCCCTTCCTAGTTACTGAGCTGCGGTTCATGTGAGGAACCAGCCTTGGGCTGGGGACTCCAACTTTCCAAGTGCCTTGTTCATCTATGCCTGCCTTTTGCTTCTGTCTTGCTTTGCAGGACCTCTGCAGACAGTGTGGGGAGATGCTGGAGCTGTGCTACCCCACTGCTGCTGAATTTCTAAATTCAGCCTTCTCTGCCTTTCAGAAAACTTCGAACAACCAGCATGAAAACACCCAGGTTACTCCCTGCCCACAGCCATACACCCAAACTGAAGGACTTACCGCCCAGTTCTCCTTATCTGGTTGCCATGGTGTCAGTAGAAGTGTATAGACTGTCCCCCCCTCTCGCCTTTATTTATCTAAATCTACTTAATTTTGAGCCTTGACCGGTATGCTGAGTGGTTAGGGCATCAGCCCACACACCGAAGGGTTCCAGGTTTGATCCCTGGCCCTGACCGGGGCCACATGTGTGAGGCAACCAACTGATGTGTCTCTCACACATGGATGCTTCTCTCTCTCTCTCTGCTCTCTCTCTTTCTCTCTCCTCCCTCCTTCCCTTGCACTCCCTCTAAAAATCAATGGAAAAAACATCCTCAGGTGAGGATTAACAACAACAAAAAACCTACTCATCTTGGAAGTCTCTACTTTTTCCAGGAAGCCATTTTTGCTTATTCCAAAAGAAACTGTTGTGTCTCACAATTCTGTCTACCTCAGGGCTAGAATAAGATCTTCAGAGGACTGTGACTCTGAAAAGTTTTGGTGCTCCTCCATTATAATTAAAAATAAAAACAATTCTAAAATATAAAATGTGAATGAAAGGTCTAACCAGCCGCGCCCCTCCCAACCCCAAATAACTGCTATTTAGATGATTTTTAAAAATATATTAAATTCTCTCAAAAATTATTTTGGTGCCACTGATGTGATGGTACTCAAGATGATGTTAACGCTGTGTGTCAGATTACCCACCTTTGTCCTTTGCTGGAAGACATGCATTGAGATTAGGGACTTTGGCTGATTAATCACTGTATCTCTGAAGCCTAGAAGAGCATCCACATATAATAGGTGCTCAATTTGTTCAACTAATGAATAAAAGTGAAATCTTCTAGATGTCTTTGAATATTTTAAGAACTTCATGTGGTGGGTTTGTAGGTGGGGATACCAAGTTGGGTTTTCTCCTGTACTTCTTTTTTGTTTTTATTGTTAATCTTCATCTGAGGATATTTTTTCCATTGATTTTCAGAGAGAGAGGGAGGGAAGGAGGGCGAGGGAGAAAGAGAGAGAGGGAGAGAAACATCAATATGGGAGAGACACATCGATTGGTTGCCTCCCCTACAAGCCCAGACAGGGGCCAAGGATCGAACCTGCAACACAGGTGCATGGCCTTATTCAGGAATCAAGCCCAGGATCCTTTGGTGTGGAGGCTGATGCTTTAACCACTGAGTGACAGCGGCAGGAGCTATCGTGTGCTTAAGACAAGTACTATGTATGAGAATTATTGGGACTAAACATAAGAGTTTGGTCAACACTACCCTTGGAAGCCTTGTGAAATAATGACTTCTCCATCCTTGGAAGTACTCAGAGTTAGAGGAGCATGTCAGAAGAGATGACTATGGTAGGCAGAACCCCTCCCCTGCAGATGTCTATGACCTAATCCGTAGAACACGTGACTATTACCTTACACAGCAAAGGGACTTTGTAGATGCGATTAAGGTAAGAACCTTAAAATGGAGAGATCATCCTGGATTAGTGGGGGTGGTCGCTTCGGCAGTCTAATAATCATGGGTCCTTAAAATCAGAGACCTTTCCCAGCTGATCAGAGTCAGATGATGATGTGAAACGAGTCAGAGATGCAATTATGCTGGCTTTGAAGGAGAAGGGGTCCACAAACCAAGGAGTGGGTTAGCCTCTAAAAGAGAAGGCAAGAAAAGATCCCCCCATTGCCCACAGAAAGGAAAACAGAATTGCCACCACTTTTTGTGAGTTAAAATTTGGCTCGTGTTGGAACTCTAATGCACAGAACCCTAAGATAATATATGTGTTTTAATCCATCAAATTTGCTTAAAAACTACAATGACCTTAAAGATTATTTGCCAGATCTAAGATTCCATAACACTAAATTGTTGGAGGAGGGATTGGATTAGGAAAACAATTCCAAAGGTGAGGGTTATTGAACTTGGAGGTGGTTTATCAAGCAGATTGTGAAACCCCTATCTCCAAGGAGCTTAAAGATGGGAATGGGTGAATGTGACCTGTCCAAATGAAGTCCTATTCCTTGAAGTCTATAAGAGGAACCCAGCATTGAAAGGGTCAGGGTCTCTGAAAGAGTGGGCAAATTGCATTCATTCATTCATTCACTCATGCATGCATTCAAATTGCCTTTAAATGAAAATAATTTTCCTTCTGCATATATCTATTATTTATTTATTCAAGTTGCTTTTAAATGGAAACAATTTTCCTTCTGAACACTTTGGAGTTTTAAGTGAAAATGTCCAAATTGAAGTAATTTAAAACCTCTATTTCCTATTTGGCATGAGATAAAAAATTTCACAGATCATATACTTAAACAATAAAGTCATTGATATTTTGCTCAAACTGAGTCTGTCCTTTAATTTTGAATGATTGAGAAAGTCTGTATATTTCCATCCAAGGCTCTGTTACAATAAAAACAATTTTGATTATATATTTTAAAGAAAACTCTCTCTTACCTCAGGGGAGTGCAGGCCTTTAGGTCTGCAAACCAGTTTTCACACAACCAGAACCCTCTTCAGGAATTCGTTCCAACTTGCACAACTAAGGCCCCCAGCGCCAGGGAGAGAATAGCTGCAGATTTCAGTTAAAACCACCCCCAGCCCAGCGGGGTGTGGCCCAGTGGTTGAGCATTGACCTAGGAACCAGGACACTGCAGTTCAATTCCCGGTCAGGGCACATGCCCGGGTTGTGGGCTCGATCCCCAGTCCAGGGTGTGCAGGAGGCAGCCGATCAATGATGATTCTCTCATCATTGATGTTTCTCTCTCTCTCCCTCACCCTTCCTCTCTCTGAAATCAATAAAAGATATGTTAAAAGCAAAAACAAAAAACTACCCCCAGTCTGCATATCTGTCACCTCTGGTTACAAGGAAGTCACCAAGCATGCCTTAAGCAGTGATTGGGAAGGTCCTGCTCTTTTCTGAGGGTTACATTTGTTTTGCAAAGTAAAATGTAAATTCAGCTGGTCTGTTTGATAATTCCAGGTATAGCTCCTCAGCCATATGTGATGTGAGGGCTCTCTATGAAAGTGATCATTAGTACTTTGACTACAGATTCGCGCATCTCAAGAGCCAGCTTCCCTCCCTGTGTGGCACAATTAAGTTCTCGTCTGTGTCTGTTTGAAGGGAGGTGGAGATGGAGTGGATGTAAGGGTATCTAATGTCATAGTTGCCTCCCCCTGCACCATCAGCATTTCTCTGTTCTGCACCAACCAGTGTTCTCTTGTAGAGTCTAGTTTCATATCAGCGATGACGAGGCCACTTCACCTTGGAGCTGCTGTCTCTATGCTTGAAAGTCTCTGTCACCCAGGAGACACCATTATGATAGGCTGGATGGTGGCCTGCAAATGATTAGTTACAGTCCCTAGAATTCCTAGACCTTGGATATTAACCCCATTTCATCCAGAGAAAACTTAAGTTCAGAGACTTAGAGAGTCTTGTTTTAGGTCACCTCCTGACTTCTAGTCCTGTTTTTTGACTTCTAATCCACAGTGTGCTTTATACTTCAGGGCACTGTGGTCCGGGCTGGCTGCAAATAGGGCTGAGGCTGAACACTTCAGAGAGAGACCTAGCATCTTGGCTGAGAGTACAGCCTTTGGAGTCCAAAAAGTCTGGGTTTAAATCCTGACTGCCACTTATTGGCAATGTGACCTTGGGTAGGTTACTTAATTATGCAGTCACTAACTAAATTTCCAGAACCTGGCCTAATCCCTGACTTGAAGGGGACCCCAAGAAGTTCGGGGGGTAATTTTTATTTTTTAACCAGCCCATCAGGTGGGGGCAGGGAACAGTGGGTTGTATGCGGCTCAAAGGAGTCAGAAATTAACCAAGACCCAGAAATATGAGGCGTGGTACTTCTTGCACAGCAGAGCTCGCGGGCAGACAATTTTACCCGCTACACCTGCCACCCCGAGAACCGCAGCGCTCCGGACCCCGGGGCTAAGCCTCGCTGACCACCAAACGTTCACCCTCTCCCGGTCCGGCTGAAGTTCCTGGGCCGTCTTCCTTCCTACCCGTCTCCTGGCAGGTTTCCCAAGGCCAGAGACGCCCACGGAGGCAGGACACGCCGTCCTCAGGCCTGCGGCTCCGCGGACCACGGACAGGGCGGGGACTCCCGGGCCTCGAACCTCAGGCCAGGCGGGGCCCTCCGAGAAGTCCCGGCGCGATCGCCGCGGGCCCGCCCGCCCGTGGGTGCGTGAGGGGCGAGGGCGCCAGCAGCCGCAACCCGACGCCCCTCGGCCCGACGGTCACCGCACCAAACAGCCGCTGCACGCGGGCAGCCGAGCGGCGCAGGCGGCGGAGGCCCCGCCCCGCGGTGCAGCGGCTCAGGGCCGGCACGGCCGGGCGTGCGCGTGGGCGAGGCGGTGCCCATGCGCACAGCTCGGGTGCGGGCGCGCGCTAAGAGCCCCGCAGGGGTCCGCAGTCGGTGGGGGCGGGGCTAGGCCCGGGTCCCCGGCAGGCGCGGCCGAAGGGCGCAGAGTCCGGGGGGCAGGGGGCACAGGGTAGGGGGGGGAGGCACGGGGGGGGGGGGGGCAACAGGGCAGGGGCGGGGCTTGCAGTGCGGGAGGACGCCGGACTCTCCAGCTCTGCATCCAAACCAGCGCGCCTTGGGCAGCCGCCACCTCCCTCACCAAGTGGCTCACCGTCTGCATTTGTAACTGTTCAAAGCCGCACATGCTCCGTGTTTCACACTGAGCGCTCCTATCTGTCAGATTTCCATGAATGTCTGGATTGCTTTATTGTTTGTTTTTTTTCACTCTGTTTTGAAGTCTTCCACTGCAGGGTGTATGTCATGAGTCGGACACGGTTTAGGCAGCCCAGGGCAAAGAAAAAGTGAATTGGGAGCTAATGTCCATGACTTGAATTTTTACCCCCAAATAAAACCTGTGAGAGGTTCAACCGTTGTTTTAGATGAAATCTATAATCCTACATGTCTCCACCCTCTGCGTGATCTGTGCCCCAGGGCCCCCTCTAAACCCACCCACCCTCACTTTCTCCTCACAAGCTCTAGTCACACGGTCCTTCCACAGTTCTTTGAAACAAGCTATTCCTGCCTCAGCTAAGACCTTTGTCGGTTTCCTCTGAAAGACCCCCCCTCCTCGCTGCCTACCTCAATCTCATCCTTTAGATTTCAGTTTAAACGTGGAATGTCAACCAATGGTGGACGGTCACTGACACCACTTCAAGGCCAACAGGAATCCCCAATTTGGGGTGTGATAAAGGAAACTACTCAGTGCAAACCGGCTCAAGGGTGGTACAGCATGGGGGCGCCGCTGTGAGGCAGCCCCGAAGCCAGCCAGGCCCCTCTTCAGCTAGGCAGCCCAGCTCCGGTCGGCTCTGCTGCTTCAGCTTCCAGGGTCTCAGCCCTACCCAGGAAAGGTGGCCTCAGGCGGAAGGATGAATGTGCGCCCCGGGCGAGCTGACTCATATAGACAGAAGTCCCTGCCCCTGGTCCCTGATTGGTCCATCCTCATGCAAATGAGAATGAGGACTCCAAATCCTCTCAGTTTGATTGGTCCATAAGGCACTATCTTGATTGGTCAGAATAGAGCCGTTCTGATTGGCTGGAGCTGCACAGCTCCAATTGTGTGGGGAAAGCCTCAGTCCTATTAATCCGAATAGGATCCCGGGAACCCCTTCATAAGGGCTGGCTCAGGCGGCAGAGACGCGGCGACAGAACAGGCAGGCGTTCAGTGCAGAGGCGGGTAGTTGGTAGTTCAGTGAACCTTTTCCCTGAAGTGCAATTTACTTGAGTGGCCCCTGTGTAGCAATGGCCTCTGTTGTTTTAAAAATCTGAACCTAGTTAGTCACCAGGGGCCCTTTTGAGTAGGCATCTTCTTTCTCAGGGTCCACAAATGTCACTTCCTGGGAAAGGCCTTCACTGATCTCTGAAAACATTATTTCTTGGCACTTAACACAATTTATCATTTTTAAAACTATCTTATGTTTATTTGTTCCCTGCATATGTTGACTAGACTAAACTTCAGGGCTGTTACCCGTGTTGGGGTTCTTGGATTTCCCAAGACAGAAATTAAGAGAGGAAACCCCAGAGACATTTCCAAACATATTTTATTAAGTTTATACTCGAGCACAAGGGAGGCAGCACAGAGGAAAGAAAGGTCCTCTGAACTGTCTCGCAGGCTGGCTCTGCTTGGCTGCTTTTATAAGCTGGGGACAAAGTGGGCTTACATGAAAAAGTGGGATTTTTGAAACCCAGTGTTTTACCATTCCCCAGGCCCAAGTCCCTATGCTGTTTAGAACCATGTGGCTTTTGCCTATTACTGAATTTTCTGAACCTAGCAAGAGCTGGGACATAGTAGATATTCCCTATATATGTATTGAATATAGGGAGAACTTTCCAAAGATGTAATTATAGGCCTTTGATTTTGGGAAGGTGCAAGGTTCAAAGTTTGCCATAGAGGAGACTTTTTTAAGGGTTATGTTACTTTCAGTAACAACTCTGTGTTGTGTGTGTGTGTGTGTGCATTCCAATGTATGTATTATTATTTTTTTAATTATAAAAATATAATGCACGCTTATGTAAATTTATATATTATAAAGCACACATGAAGATGCTTTAAATAGCTAAGATAAAAATAATAGCTATAAATAAAAGTTCTAAAAATCTCACCCCTCACCCCTCACTCCCCTATCCCCCCCGCCCCCCCAAATGCACGTTGGAGCCTACTGTGTAGATCATTTGTGAGAAGAGTACTGCCCTCTCCTGGTAGAGGGCAGCTAAAGACATTGGCAGAGACACACTGCAGTTATAATGGATCAGGAAACAGAAACATATGCATGTGTAACTGTCTCAAAACTGAGTGTCCATCTTCTTAACATCATGGTCAGAACTCAATAAACCAAAAAAAGTTAATCTGTTTTCATGTTCCAACTCTTACAAGTTTCAGTCTGTTACAGATACAGGAAAAGAAACAAATGATTGTAAGCAAGTAAGAGTCTTGATCCCTCATCTTGTCTCCCAAAGAACACACTCATGGGCAAATATACACAAATCCCCCAAAATGCCTAGGCAGGGTGGGGAAAGGAGGAAAGACAAAGCAGAATTGCTTTAGGTGTACCACTGATTTTGAGTTCCTCACACCTGACAGAAGCTTCCTTCACAATTCATTGCATTTCTCTACTTTATTCCCATGACGGATGTCAGGCAGGAATATGATGCAAACAGCACACAATCCAACCACAGCATCCAAAGGTACAAATCTCTCAGAATTCCTACATCAAAGCCCACACCCTAGTCTGACACTCTTACCCCTTTTCCTATTCAAGGCCACCAAAGGAATTCTTTTTTTGATCTGCACTTGGGTTCTATGGGATACCAAGTTGCATATGGCAACAGGAGTTTCTGAAAACAACAGATAATGTATTAATTACAAGTGGAGAAACCTGACAGACCTATTTTAATTAGCTAATCAATTTGTAATTGTCAACAATAGGATACATTGATATTTTATGCCTCTGATGTTATATGAGAAAGACACAAACCATCTTATATAGCAGTTTTGCAAAAAATGTTTAATCTGAATGTAACTTGAGGAAATAAAAAGACTGATCCAAATTAAGGGACATTCTTTAAAATAGTGGTTCCAAACTCTTAAAAAATGTCAATGTAGTGAAGATTTTTTAAAAAGGTGGAGGAACTGTTGTAAATTAAAGGAGACTAACGACAATGTTTGGTCTTTGATTGGATCCTGGGTCAGAGGGGAAAAACCCCAAATACAAAAGACACTATTGAGACAATTTGGAAATTTAGATATGAATTGCATATCAGAAAATGTTATTCTATCATACCAAATAATTTGAGGGTGGTAACGGTATTGTGCTTATGTTAGAGAATGTCCCTCTTCTCCAAGGACACATGCTGAGATAGCTGTGAGTGAAGCGTTATGCCTGTAACTTACTTCAAATGGTTTCGCACTCTCCCCCTCTCTCTTCAACTATATATAGATACAGAAATAGAGCAAATTGGACAACTATTTAAAAACTGGTGAATCTGCCCGGTCGAGCGTGGCTCAGCGATTGAGCATCAACCTGGGATCCAGGCGATCGGGGTTCGATTCCCGGTCAGGGCACATGCCGGGTGGGCTCGATCAGTGACTCTCTCATCATTGATGTTTCTATCTCTCTCTCTCCCTCTCCTTTCCTCTCTCTGAAATCAATAAAGATATATTTTTAAAAAATAATAATAAAAAAATAAAATAAAATAAAAACTGGTGAATCTGAGTGAAAGGAAGATGGGTGTTTGTAATACTGCTCTCACAACTTTTCTGTGGATTTGAAAATTTTCAAAATAAACCAGGAATCTGACCATTTTATCACCTGCTCCATAAGCTATCACCCCAGCCCCACCCACTATCACCTCTCATTTGGATGACTGCAGAATAGCTTCCTGACTGGTCTCCTTGCTTCTGCCCCTGTGCCTTCCAATCTACCCCTCACCTAGAGGCCAGGGTGATGTTGTAAAGTGTAAGTAGCTGTCCCCTGCTCAGAGCCTGGCAACAGCGTCTGGATTCGCTGAGAGTACAAACCGAAGTTCACGCGCTGCACTGCTCACAGGCACCATTTCTTCTCTGCCTTTCTTCCAACTCTGCCTGGCTTCCTGTCTCAGCCACTCGTCCCTGGTTTCCTCAAGCTCTTACTCAGGCCCTTTGCATTTGCTGTTCCCTCTGTCTGCAAAGCTTTTCCCCAGATTTGTTCATGGCACCCTCCCCTCCTCCCCCTCCAATCCTATCTTCTAAGAGAAGTCTTCCTTGACCATTCCTTACTTCTGCACTTTATTTTTCTCCATAGCACTGATCTCTGTCTAACATACCAAACATTTTACTCTTTTGACTTGTATTTTCGGAATGCCCCCCCCCCCCCAATGGAATGTAAGTTCCACCAGGGCAGGGACATTTGTCTGTTTTGTTCAGTGCTGTATCCCCAGCATTTTTAACTGTGCCTAGACTACATTTAGTAGTTATTTAAAAAATATGTGCTAGAATAAGTGAATGCAAACAGCTTTTATCTTCTGGTCATAAAGCCTCTCTCACTAAGGACATTAAGTTAATCAAATGTGCTGGTCATTATGTTCCTTTCCCTTTACTCTCCATCTATCAAAACATACAAACAAAACTCCACCAGCCCTCATTCTTCTAACAAAGAGAGCTCCCCTCCCTGGGAATCACATCAAGTCAGATCCATTGATTTATGTTTGTAAAACAGATTATCCACATTTTGATTCCTCTAACAACAACATTCTTACTTCCAAGCTGGATTTAATGGTTCATTTCAATTCTATTGCTTGCAGAGACTTGGATAAGCTCTACCATGAGAGTAAAACATATGTTCACAATATTTCAGAAACTTTTTAAATTCCACATTGTCATTCAGACTTTCTTTTTTAATGTTTATCCTCTTAATAGTAATATTACCTTATTATTTTTCTCCCTTTAAAGTAAAAATCCAGGTATTTTATAGAAGGTTAGAGTTCCTATTGTAGTATTTAAATAGCACTGGATTCTCATCATTCAGGAGTATGTATGTACACTCAGGTCTTCAGGCCTGTGCACCTTGCCACAGAGCACACAGGTTAGAGAGGGAGGTCATTCATCTGAAGATTATCACCTTCTGTAAAGCAATTCAGTTAAAGAGCTAACCTCCTTTTATTTTGTAACTAGTTGAAAATCATCTGAATTGATGGCTTCTCTTGTTTAATTATAGATTGATTTTACATTAACAATGAGTGTTTTATCCAAAACCATCTTCTGAAGGTAATAGAAGTGGTAATGATTCTCTAAAATGCTTCCAGTTACTGCAAGATAAAGGTATGGAGCCTTCAGAGCTGGGCTTCTCCCGTTGCTTCTTTGATTTTTGTGCTTACTAAAAATAAGCCATGGTAATTACCACAGTAGATACAAGATACTATTTACACCTATTTGGGCTAGTAAAAGTGCAATAGAGGGAATGCTAACCACCACTAAAAAGGTTTTGAATAAGTGCTCTCACTACTTGAGAGTTATTGTCAGGGTTTTTTTGTGTGTGTGTTTTTTCCCCAAAATCATGAAGTGCATCAAACACAGAAACAGGACAAAGGCCACAAAATATACCGGAGAAGCCACTTGTCAGGTGAGAGCCAAACTTGAACAAAGGCTCTTTAAAATCTAGGTGATCTCCTGGTATCCAGAGAGAGCAAAGGGACCATTTATTTCCCTCTAAAATAAATGCTAATGTCCAAGCCCAGGCACTTGAAGAGCAGAGAAATCTGGTCTTTTCCAAAGCTACCCTGCACAGATGATTTCTCCACAGGACCGAGCTGGTGGCGGGCCTCTGCTATTCCTGCCCACCATCCCTTCTCTTTCAGCGCAGGGTCCCTGCCAGCTGGCCCAGGTTCCCCTTTACTTCAAGCTCCCAGAGCACAGGGCCACCCCATGAGCCTATCACAGCTTTTGAACTCAGGCCAGCCCTAGGGACAGTAGTGGCTAGTGGCCATGTTACCCAGCTCAAGGGGTTCAAGACTTGGAGTGTTCTATTTAAGGTCCAGAGTAGTAGTCACAAGGTAGTTTTATTTACTTGCAGCTAGTAAAGGAGACAGGGATTCATATCCAAAGCTCTGCTTCCCCAAGGGAGGCTTAGCCATTACACTATTCGGTCAAACGCATTGATTTCTCTGCAGTGGCTACATTTATCCCACTGCCTTCCTGTGAAACTCATCCTGTTCACAACTGGTCTGCAAAATACTATGCTACTTTTTAACATTTAGAAAGAATAGCATTTTCTAAGAATGGCCCAGACCTTGTTCTATGTAACAGCCAGGCCCTCTGGGGACAGAGCAGCAGGCTTTGAGCCCTGGCCAGGCCACTTCAAGCCTTGTGACTGGCTAAGGACTTGGCCCGTCTGGGCCTCACTTCCACCGTAAGCACAGTGACAGCGCTTCCCCCGCACGGCTGTGGCCAGGGCTGAATGAGGCAATCACCAAAGTGACCATTTGGGACAGCGCTTGGCCCACAGTCACCAATGCCTGGCGGCTGTGGCTGTGATCCGATAGTGGGGCACCCCAGTCAGCCCCGAGAGCTGCCTGACAGCCTGCTCCGAGCTCTGCAGGGCTGGTGGGACACCCCAGGGCTAGAGGGCGCCGCGGGCCATAGGATGTCGCCTGTGGTCCAAGCGCCACCTCCCTCGGAGCTGAGTGGCAGCTTCTCCTCCTGGGAGCCTGGGGAGACCACGAGAGCAGGGACAGCAGAGACAGGGAGGAGAGGGCCACCGCCGGAGGCGCCGCGGGAGGCGCGAGCGAGGCGGGAACAGGCGCGGGGTTCCAGCCTGGCTCAGCCCTTACTGGCCTTACGGGCCTAACCCAGGGCCTACCTGCCCGGGGTTTCGTTCCCTCATTTGCTGAGGCCTACCTCTTAGCGGCAAGGAGGTGATGGTGTCCGGCACAGGGCAAATGCTCCAGAAGAAAAGAGTTCAATGAAAACGGCGCAGGAATGGCTAGAGGCAGAGGGTATCTCTCCGCATCACCTGCAGCTGGGGAAAGCTGTCCCGCATCCTTGTGGCAGCTTGTGGCATCGGGCTTGTGCTCCTGCTCTAACTCCCCTGTTGGAGGGGCAGCTTCTGAAAGGCTGTGTTGGGGACAGCTTTGCTTCCTGTCACCAGAGCTCTCTGGCCACCTTTCACATAGGCACTCAACCACAGTCTTCAAAAGCCAACTTTGGGCCCTCAGAGGTGTGGCTCAGCAGGTTGGGCATGGTTCCACGCAGGGAAAGGCTGCTGGTTCGATTCCTGGTCAGGGCATATGCCCAGGTTGTGGGTGCGATCCTTGCAGGGGGCGCGAAGGAGGCAGCTGATCCATGTTTCGCTCTCACAATGATGTTTCTCTCTCCCTAAAAATCAATTTAAAAAAATTTTTTAAACGTCAACTTTGGAATTGATTTAAAGATGATGTAGTCCAAATATTCATGGAATAAACATTCAAGAATTATAAAAAATGTGAGTACTTAGGAGAGCCCCTGGCATGTAGTGTTACATTCCTGAGTTACTGCCTTACCTCTCACAGCCTTATTCTCATCTGAGAGAGTGATTACATTACCCAGGGTCACAGTCTGGTGCGTGGCGGTGCTGGCTGAGGCTTGAAATGGGGCATTCTGCCTCCAGACCCTGTGCTTATCGGCAACCTTTCCGTGTATGGGAGGACTCCCAACCTGCTGGGCCACATCCGCCAGGGTGCAAAGGAGTATATTTTTAGATGCCTTCTCCAGGTTCCTTTTATGATCTTTTGCTCTTCTGTTAAATTAGGAAATAAACCACCAATATAAGATACACCAATCCTGTATGGATCTTAAAAGTGCAGTGGCTCATAGGTTATTGAGATTCCTGTGCATGTTTTTCAGTTAGACCTGGGGCAGTATCCAGTTGCCTGAATTTGGAAAGTATAAATTATATCAGCAGTCAAAAGATACATGGAGCAACAGAAGGCAGCTCCAAAACTCATAGGACCTGTAAACTTTCTATGATTAACTGTGCCACCACTCATCTGAAGGAAATGTAGCCGTAGTTGCTGGTGAAACTAAGGAGCCCAGATATTATCTTCACTACAAAGCTGGGTCGGCATCTCACACAGGCTTTACTTTCCCAGAGGCCAGTCATTTATGAGATTTACCCTGTTCTTTCAAGCTACACGTTTCAAAAACATTTCTTTTTAAGCCTGTACAGTTCCTATAATGAATTATTTTCACTAATTGTTGTGCTAGAGGAAATGAAGGTAATCAATGGTGTAGATGTGAGAAGACTCTTCAGGGAAATGTTAAATGGTTGGCCAGAGAGCAACTCACCAAATAGTTGGCACTGTTGCTTGAACAACCATGGGCACAACCATTACACTGTTTTAGGGTCATGGTTGAGTTTTCATGCATTTCTTGTTAAATGCATCTGTTTACATATTAGAAACAAGACTGATGACGTACCAAGTTTTTATGTTTTAGGAAGTGTGATAGGCTGAAAGTGACCCGCCTCCCAAAGATATCCATATCCGATTGCCTCCAACCTGTGAATGTTACCTTAATTTGAAACAAGTTTTTGCAGTTGTGATTAAATTAAGGATTTTGAGATGGGGAGACCACATTGGATTATCTGGGTGGGCCCTAAATACAATCACAAGTGTAAGTGCCCTTAAATGAGGGAGAGGGGAAGAGAGATTAGACGCAGAAAGAAGAGAGGAAGCCCATATAAGGATGGAGGCAGAGATTGGAGTGCTTTGGCCAAAAGCCAAGATGCCAGGGAAACTTGATCTCATGCAATCTCAATCTCCCAAGGCCAAAATAATAATAAAAATAACCAAAATAGTGAAACCACCAACAAAAAAATTACATGAAAATAATTCACCATAGCAGCTAAAGAAGGAAAGGAGACTAAACCAACACTAAAAACCTCAAAATGGGATGCCAAAGGAGAAATATGAGGAGAATTGGCAGGCACAGCATAGTGAGATCATTAACCCAACTTTCCTACGTGCTGTTTCCAATATTAGCGAGCTGTAGGAAAACAGAGCTTCTGAAGGAAGGGAGTCAACTCCGGTAAGGTGGAGTCAACCCTGGGGCTTTCAGGGAATTAAAAAAGGCCAGTGGAACTAGAGCACAGTTCCATGCTGATTTACTTTTTAAGCTTTGGAAAGTAAAGCATTTTTCTGATCTCTGTATTTTACTTTTTTTTTTTTTTTGCATGTTAAAGTCATCATTTAAACTGGATGAAGGTGTATTAGCCATCTAATGTCTTTTGAATATTAATTTTTCTGCCTTACATTTAAATAGATTCAATTTATCATGATATTAATTGAGACCCTTAATTCACTATTATTATCCAAGTACAGAATTATAAGTGAAAATTTAGCAAATACAGAAAAGAAGAAAATACACATTGCTCATTTTTTTTCAGTGTCAATGATATTGTCATTTTGGCTTCTAATCTTTAAGTCTTTGTTCTATGCGTGCTTATTATTTTGCACAAAAATAGGATTATAATGTACCTAGTATTTTGTAACTTGCTTTTTTCACTAAAGAATAGATTTAGTTTAAAATAGTTTAATATTTTTCCATATCTTTTGTATATCTCATGCAATGAAAGTATAACATTTCATCACATGGGTGCTTATTATTTATATTATTTTTAAAATAATTATTTTAATTTTTGTTACTATAAATAATGTATAATCTTCCCTGGCCAGTGTGGCTCCGTTGGTTGAGCGTCCTGCACACCAAAAGGTTGCCGGTTTGATTCTCAGTCGGGGCACATGCCTGGGTTTTGGGCACGATCCTTGGTGGGGGCGTGCAGGAGGCAGCCAATGGATGTCTTGCTTTCACATCGATGTTTCTCTCTCTCTGCCTCTCCCTTCCCCTCTCCCTAAAAGTCAATTTTTAAAAATCTTTAAAAATAAAAATTAAAAATGTATAATCAATGCTGTTATAAACACAGATGTACTTGTGTATTTACAGGCATGAATATTAATCTCTTTAGGATGCTGTTAAGTGGAACTTCTGATAAATTAAGCAGAATTCTATTTTTTATGAGCTTATCAATAATTTAAGTGACTATGTATACACACATACATACATATACATCTTATGATTAAGTTATTTTCCAAGTTGTACTACGAAGTTTATGAGAGAAAATGCATTTTTATTTTTTATTACCTTTGGAAAGCTAAGATTATCATGGGTTTCTTCTCTGATGCAATCAATTCAGAGTTCTGACCGCTACTGTCCCAACTGGACTTCAACACTAAGTGGGACTGTGGAGTTCTGAACAAAAATATTTTATTAGCAATTCATAAGGCATACTAATTGTAAATGTGGTATTATACCACAGTACTGTAACAGAAATATAGAAACAATTGTTTTCTATTCCTCCTTTTAATTGTTGAATTCCCTCTAATAAAAGTGTTTCTTAGATTCATGATCACTTATATTATCCACATATAGCTGTATTTCAAGACCAAAGCCGGCTGAAAAGAAGGCAGAGATCTTCACACTGGCCTAAGCGGTCCCAGGCTGCTGGCCTCCCACTCGCAGGGGGTTAGGAAGGAGCCTGAGGATCTGGGCATGAAAGAGGAGAGACTGGTTGTTGCCTTGGCCCTTAAGCTACCCGGTCAGGTGGGGAGGGCCAAAGAGAGAGCCAGTGCTTCTTCCCTGCTGAAGACGATGATGCTAGAAGCCACTGTTTAGGTACAGAGAATGCGCCAGGGCAGAATTAACTAAATACATCTCAAGGCGGTGACGGTGGCTTACTGCGACCCCTAAAGAATGGTCTCAAGAGAGACCGATCTGAAAATACTTTTAAAGCCAAACGGAAATGCCTCGCTTTGCAGCTCATGTATTATGCGACTATGAGACAACCATTATATGAAAATGTCTTGCAGTGTTTGAAAGGTTTAAAAGTCACAGCCCTGAGCCGATCCTCCTCTCCACCGTCTCCTCTATGATCATGAGACAGCTGCCAGGAGAAGACTCATTTAAGAGGTAATTTTTAGAGTGAAAAACTGCCTTTGAAAATGACTCATAAACAAATAACAAATGCTCTGAAAAATAGATTGTGTTTTTTCTCAATATTTCTGTTATTCAGATATGATTAAGTAACGAGCAGTACCTAATACAATGATAGCACTTGCACCCTAAAGAAATCATCTGGTCTAGCTAGTCATCGTGTCATATGTGATGATAAATCTGAGGCCTGCAGGGGTTAAGTGGTGTTCCCAGCATAGCCTATTAACATAGGTCTCCTAGTCATTTTCCGTACTATTCCTCTAACACAGCGATTTTCAACCTTTTCATCTCATGGCACACATAAACTAAATTACTAAAATTTTGCAGCACACTAAGACATTTATTTTGCTACTGTTGTATTGGCCGTTGTCATTTTTTTACTTGGCAATCTAAGGGAAAAGAGGTCACTGCCCCTGACTAAATAGTGAGGTATTTTATATTTGTAAAATTCTTGCAGCACACCAGTGGTCCCCCCCTTTTTAAAAATTTATCTTTATTATCGAAAGTATTACAGATGTCCCCTTTCCCCCCATTGATCCCCTCTCCGCATCCACCCCACTCCCAGGCGTTTCCCATAACAATGTCTGTATCCATGGGTTATGTTTATAGACATATAATTTCTTCAATTAATTTCTCCCCACCCACTCCCCCACCCCCACCTTCCCTCTGAGATCCCTCAGTCTGTTCCATGCTTCTATGTCTCTGGATCTATTTTGTTCATCAGTTTATTTTGTTTATTACATTCCACATATGAGTGAGATCATGTGGTACTGGCTTATTTCGCTAAGCATAATACTGTCCAGCAGTTCCCTCCATGCTGTCCCAAAGGATAAGTGATCTCTCTTTTTTACAGCTGCGTAGTATTCCATGGTGTAAATGTACCACAGCTTTTTTTATCCACTCATCTACTGATGTGCATTTGAGAAGAATGTATATTCTGCAGCTTTAGGGTGGAATGTTCTGTAAATGCCAATTAAATCAATCTGATCTAGCATGTCATTTAGGGTCACTGTTTCCTTGTTGATTTTTTGTCTGGAAGACCTATCCAGTGAAATCAGTGGGATGTTAAAATCCCCTAGTATGACTGTCTTGCTGTCAATCTCTCTCTTAAAGTCCTCTAGAATTTTTAAAATAAATTTAGGTGCTCCTATATTGGGTACATATATGTTTATCAGGGTTATAGCCTCTTTTTGGATCCATCCCTTTAGTATTATGTAGTGACCTTTCTTGTCTCCCATTATGGTCTTCATTTTGGAGTCTATTTTGTCTGATATAAGTATTGCTACCCCAGCTTTCTTTAATTTCCATTTGAACGGAAAATCTTTTTCCATCCCATCACTCTCATCCTGTGTGAGTCTTTTGTTTTGAGGTGGGTCTCTTGTAGAAAGCATGTATTTGGGTCATGTTTCTTATCCATTCAGCCACTCTATGTCTTTTTATTGGAGCATTTACTCCATTTATATTTAAATGGATACTTATCTATTGCCATTTTAATTCTTTATGCCTATGTTTCTCTTTCTCTCTATTTCTACTTCTAAGTACAGCAATTCCTTTAACATTTCCTGCAACGCTGGTTTGGTCGTGATAAACTCCTTTAGCCTTTTTTTCTGGGAAGCTCTTTATTTCACCATCTATCTTGAATGATAGTCTTGCTAGTTAGAGTAGTCTTGGTTTCAGATCCTTGTTTTGCATTACCTTCAATACTTCATGCCATTCCCTTCTGACCTGTAGAGTTTCTGATGAGAAGTCAACTGGCAGCCTTATGGGAGCTGCTTTGTAGGTAGCAGATTGCTTTTCTCTAGCTGCCTTTAAGATTCTCTCTTTGTCTTGAATTCTTGGCATTTTAATTATGATGTGTCTGGGCATGGTCCTCCTTGGGTTCTTCTTGCTTGGGACTCTGTGCCTCCTGAACTTGTGTGACTTTTTTCTTCACCAGGTTAGGGAAGTTTTCTGCCATTATTTCTTCAAACAGGTTCTCTAACCCTTGATTACTTTCGACCTTTTCTGGCACCCCTATAATGCAAATATTGTTATGTTTCATATTGTCCCACAGCTCCCTTAGACTGTCCTGTTTTTTAATTGTTTTTCTTTTTGGATCTCTGATTGTTTTTTTTCTACCCTGTCTTCTAATTTGCTGATCCGATCTTCAGCTTCCTTTAATCTGCTGTTTATTCCTTCCAATAAATTCTTTACTTCTCCTATGTCATTCTTAATTTCCTTCATATTTTCCATATCTTTTCTCATGCTGTTGAGCATCCTTACAATCAGTATTCTGAACTCTATATCTGAGATATTTCTTATCTCCATTTCAATTAGCTCTTTTTCTGGAGACTTCTCTTGTTCTTTCATTTGGGGCTTTTTTGTCTCCCCATTTTGGCTACCTGTATTGGTTTGTTTCTATGTATTATTTAGATATGCCAGGACTCTCAGTCTTTTCAGAGGGTCTCTGGTGCAGGCCAGTGTCGGACACAGTTTGTGACTGGCCCTGAGTACCCTGTTTGGAGCTATCAACAACGCTAGGCTTGAGGTCTCCTCTGCTGGGGCTGGGTGCAGTTGGACAGGACTAAGATGTACATCAAAGTCTGCTTTCCAAGGCCTGGATTCATAAGTAGATCACACAAAGACTCAAAGCACTCTGAGGTCTGCCTCTGCCTGCAGGCTGATTAACCTGATTTTCTTAATGAGCCTCAGGCTGTAGAAACTCCACAGGGTGAGGTGGCTGGTTGTTATCAGTCTCTTAATGAGCCTCAGACTATAGAAGCTCCTCTGGGTAGCGCTAGGAGTTTTCCACCAGGGTGAGGCAATTGCTTCTCTCCCCCCCCCATACTCCCCCCAGCAAAAGCAGCATATTGTCTGCCTGAGAAAGATGTCCTCTGCAGTATGGGGGAATGACTCAGCACAGGAATCCAGATGGATACCTTCTGATCTCAATCTCCAGAGCCCACAACCCTAGAGTCTTCTCACACAGCTCCAGTCCACTCTGCCCTCCCTCTGCTGGAGCCCAACATGAGTGGCTGCACAGGAAACTGTGTGTTGGTTCTTTAAGAGGGTGCCTGCAGTTTCAGCCGTCTCTCCTTGGCAGACAGAAACCCTGCTGCTTTTCACAGCCAGATGTTATGTGGGCACCTTTCTCAGTTCTGGTGCTCTTGGCTGGGAAGCCCAGCCTGAGGTTTAGACCCCAGAGTCCTCAGTGGGAACCCCCCGCAGCTGAGACATCCCTCCAGACCTTCAGCTGCTGCCTGTGAGAGCCCAGCCAGCCCTCTTGCACCTCCACACTTCCTACCAATCTCTATGTGGTTTCCACTTTCCTCCTTGGTTATGAGGGTGCTCTCCAGCTCATCTTCAGTTGCAGTTGATTCTTCAGGATGGTTTTTCTATATTTTAGTTGTAATTCCAGTCTGTTTCTGGGAGTGTGTTAGTGTAGCTTCCACTCAGTCTGCTGCCATCTTTAATCTCTCTCTCTCTTAACTTAGGAAATCATGTTCAAGATAAGGCGAGGCATAAAAATAAAAAAAAAAGATAAGGTGAGGCATTTATTTATTTAATATATGACCCACCTGGGAATTTTTCTTTTTTTAATTGAATTATTGGGGTGACATTGGTTAATAAAATTATATACCAGTGTGCTGATCTAACACAAACTGCACAAAGCAACAGATCAGATCAACAGAAGGATCTATCTACCTCCTTAGCATTTACCATAAGTTACCAAGACCCAGACATGGACAGTGATCCTTCAGCCAATGGTCTCAACCAGAATGACATACATAGTTTGTATGCACAGCAAATCCTCCAGTTTTAGTCAATCTAAAAATCAAAATTTTTTGCCATTGTTCTACAATTATTCACATAGAACAAATATGATGGGCTCAAATTTTTATCCCTCTTAATGATTTCTGTTCAAACTTTCATTCCAAAAAGTTTTGTATTAATAAGTAGGAAAAAACAGAAGTCTTGTTAAATGACCCATCAATTGTATGAACCACTTCTGATAAACAGTTGATCATTTTCAATAAAGACACTGAACATTACTTGGCTTGAGTGACCAAGGTACAGTTGTCTTAGATACCTTAAACAATGACCCCTTGAGTGTACAGCAAAATATACAGAGAAAAATGCTAGAAAAAAAGGCTCAAATATCAAGACAATGAAAGATTATCAATATCTTCATCTGAGAATACATGGTCTGGACAAATATATTTTGTTAATTGATAGAGTTAAGTATTTTTTTTTCTTTTAAATAAAAATGAATGACTGAAAAGTTTCTATAATATTCTTATTCCTATAGTTCAGTCATTTGGCAATTTGGAGAAGCATAATGATATGGCTGGTGTTTTTTTTTGCAATTTACTCTTTCCTCTTGTCCACCATTCCTATTGCTCCTGAAATGACAGGACAGGTCAGTTTTACTATCATTGGTGAGTGTGCTTTATATTCTTCATGAAAAAATTATGTTCTTTAACAGTAAAGCTGATATCACTCACTTTCAAAATAATTTGGAAAGAAAAGATAAAATCAATACAACTACAAGTAGTTGGTGATTTGACTAAATTCTAGTTGATGTTTTAATTATAATATCATTTTATCTAAAATCTCATTACTTCAAATTATCTGTATTAACCACCTAAAACATGCTAAAATACACATGCTGGATAAAATATTTTTACAGTGTATTTTTTAAATATATCAGTGATCTCAACATATAAAGAATTCCTAAAGTGCCAAAAACAAAAAGGAAACTTAAAGACAGCGTGGGAAACTTTAGCTAACATTGGCAATACAGGTGTGTTAGATACTGATACGGATTTGAGAGACAGGGAGATAGACCTTAACAACCTCATTGGGATAGGATGTATGTCTTTGGGGTCTATGAGAGGGATGGAGAAGGAAGTGAGACCACTACAGTGTCCAGGGGCCAGAAAGCATTGCCCTATCTTGAAATGGGACAAGAAATCACCTTCCACTCTATTCAAGAAGCATCAGAAAACTTGTCTATTTGGTTTCTGCACTCTAAGCCCTTTCTCCAAGCTATACCACATAAAGGGTTCAAGAATCCCAAGCAAATAAAATAATACTCAAATTAATCCAGTTTTGGTGAAAAGTCTTGACTCCTTCTCCAAAAGAAATTATAAAATCACCCATAGGAACTTTACATTCCCAGGGACAAAATGCTCTCACAGAACACAAATTCTCCACTAAAGATGAACATAACTGTCTGGCTGGTGTGGCTTAGTGGTTGGAGCCTCAGCCTGTGCACCGAAGGGTTGTGGGTTTGATTCCCGGTCAAGGGCACATACATGGGTTGCAGGCTCGATCCCCTGCCCCAGTCAGGGCGCCTGCGTGGGGGGGGGGAGCAGCTGATCCACGTGTCTCTTGTTGATGCTTTTCTCTCTCTCTCTCTCTCTCTCTCTCTCTCTCTCTCTCTCTCTCCCCCTTCCTCCCTTCCCCCTTCCCTCTGCTCTCTAAAAATCAATGGAAAAAATATCCTTGGGTAAGGATTAACAACAACAAAAAGATGAACATTATTGTGTAACCAGAGTGACAACTCTTTAGACAATCAGAATACGTTACATGGAGGGAGAATTTATACCCCAAGATCTGGAAGTGAAAAAGCTATCTGAAAAATAATAATTAAAATGATTTTTTAATTAAAAAGAAAATTTAAATAAAAGAACACTGAAGTAGAAAAAAAGATACATATGACAAAGAACCAAACAGAGGTTATTTAAATGATAATATATAGTCAACTGGTGGTGTCCAGTTAAATCATTTCTTAGTAGGTGATGTCAGCATTATGACAGAATAAGAAGCCTCCTTTGTTTCTCCCCTTAAATTTATAAGTCAGACAACTTTAACTCAGCAAAGGATCCCTTGCTAAACACACAAAAATGCCTGCAAGATCCACGCATTGAAATACCTGAAGGTGGGGCTGTTGGAGTGAGTAGGGGAGCGGATGAGGGGAGGAGAGGGACAGTGGTCCCAGATGCAACTCAGCACCCGCACGGCCCCACTAGCATAGCAGCGATGGAGAAGCCAAGCTGAAGCCCTCCTCTATGGTCTGGATCGTACGGAAGCAGAAACGGTGGCCCAGGAAAAAGCATCTCTCTTCCCCCTCCCCATTACAGCAGAGCCCTGCAGAGGTGCTGGGAGGCCTTCAACAGTACAGCAGGGCCCACAGCCATTGCTGGCAGGGGAGCGGGTCTGCGAGATGGAGAACTTGCCTCCCTTGCCCCACCCATCCCAACAGAACCAGGTAGAGAAAACGGAGACACCTTCAACAGTACAGCGGGCCAGGCAGCTAGTGCTTAGGGGCGATGCGGTGCCAAAAAATCATAAACTTGCCCACCCTGCTTCACCAATTCCCGTTCAGTAGAAGCAGTGGGGATGCCTACAAAACTACAGCAGGGCCAGTGACCATTAGTAAAAAAGAGGTAGTGTTGGCAGCTCCCAAAGCCAGTTTTCCACCACCTCCCAGATGCCCCCACTACACTGACAGAGCCCTGTGACCGAGGCAAGCTGGTCCCAGTGGGCACGCAGCATTTCCTTTAACTAAAGCGACGCCGCTCCACTGTAATCTTGGGGGCATGTAAGAGAAAACAAAAACTTGCTCTACAACATAATCTACCGGATAACAAAAGAAAGTATCCTACCTATCAACATGATGGATTGTGAGAGCAAAACGGTATTTAACAAGAAAAGAGCTCACTATCTCAAATGCACAGCGAAACAATCCATCAAATTCCATGAACAACTAAGTTAACGTGGGTGCACAGAAAGCAAATAAAAAGCCCCCAGAAACCAAACACAAAGTCGTAGAAGATAGTGACTTAAATGACAGAGAATTTAAGATTGTGTTTATGAAGGAGCTCAATAAGGTACAAAAGAACTCAGAAAAGCAGTTTAATGAGCTCAGGAAGAAAATTATTAAACAAAAGGAGTACTCTACCAAAGAGATTGAAACTATTAAAAAAACAACCAGAGTTTCTGGAGCTGAAGAGCTCAATAAATGAGATGAGGAATGCATTAGAAAGCACTGGAAATAGAGCAGACCAGATGGAAGAGGGACTTAGTGAGCTCAAAGTTAGAAACCTAGAAGTGCCCAGGAGAAAGAAGAGAGAGAACTAGGAGTTAAACAAAAGGAAAGAACTTTACGAAAACTTTCTGACCCCATTAGAAAGAGCAACATAAAGATAATGGGTGTACCAGAAGGAAAGAGAGGAAGAGGGGAACAGAGAGCCTACTCAAAGAAATAATTGATGAGAACTTCCCAAGCCTATGGGAAGAACTGGATTTTAGAATAGAGTTAGGTAACAGAATACCTAATTATATCAATGCAATAAGACCTTCTCCAAGACAAATTTTATTCAAACTGTCAAAATTATTCACAAAAAATGAATTCTCAAGGCAGCCAGGAGGAAAAAAGGCTGTAACCTATAAAGGAAACCCCATCAGATAATAATAAGATTTTTCAGTAGAAGCATTACAAGCCAGAAGAAAGTGGAAGGAAATATTCAAAATGTTGAAAGAGAGGAACCACTAGCTAAGCAGCTGATCAGTGACTCTCTCATCATCGATATTTCTATCTCTCTCTCTCCCTCTCCTTTCCTATCTCTGAAATGAATAAAGATATATTTGGGGAAAAAAAAAGAATTTTCCATTTCTTCTAAGTTATGAAATTTGGTGGCATATAGACTTTCATAGTATTCTTCTATAACCCTTTGTATTTCTGTGGTGTCCATTGTAACTTCTCTTTCATTCTGATTTTATTTATTTGAATCTTATCTCTTTACTCCTTAGTGAGTCAACCAGAGGTTTATAAATTTTATCTTTTCAAATAATCAGCTCTTTATTTCATTATTTTTTCTATTGTCTTTTTTCTCTCTATCTCATTTATTTTTGCTCTGCTTTTTATTATTTCCTTCCTTCTACTGACTTTGGACTTCATTTGTTCTTTTTCTAGTTCTGTAGGGTGGGATGTTAGATTGTTTATTTGGGATTTTTCTTGTTTATTAAGGTAGGTCTGTAAAGCTATAAACTTCCCTCTCACTAACACTTCTGCTGCATCCTCCAAATTTTGGTATGTCATGTTTTCATTTTTGTTTCTATGTATATTTTGATCTCCTTTTACCCAACAGTTGTTTAATCTCCACCTGTTTGTGGTTTTCCAGCATACTTCTTATAATTAATTTCTAGTTTCATACTGTTGTGGCTAAAAAATATGCTTCGCATGATTTCAAACTTCTTAAATTTATTGAAGCTAGTTTTGTACCCCAAACACATGATCTATCATTGAGAATGTGTGCACTTGAAAAGAATGTGTATTTTGTCATTTTGGAATGGAAAGTTCTATAAATATTAAGTCCACTTGGTCTAATATGTCATTTAAAGTCGATATTTCCTTATTGACTCTGTTGATTTCATTTATTTATGATCAAATCTTTATTATTTTTCTTTCTTCTGCTAACTGTGGGCTTATTGTTCTTTTTCTACTTTCTTGTGGTGTAAAGTTAGGTTGTTTCTTTATGATCTTTCTTTTTTTAATCTAAGCATTTAGTGCTATAACCTTTGTTTTAGAACTGCTTTTGCTGCATCCCATAAATTTTTATATATTGTGTTTTCATTTTTGTTTTGCCCAATTTCTGATTTCCCTTTTGATTTCTTCTTTTACCCATTGTTTATTCAAGAGTATTGTTCAATTTCCACATATTTGTGATATTTCCAGTTTTCCTCCTATTACTGATATCTAGTTTCATACCATTATGGTCAGAAAAATACTTGATATGATTTCAATGTTCTTAAATTTGTCAAGGCCCAACTTATAACCAACCCTGGAGAATGTTCTATGTGGGATTGAGAAGAATGTGTACTCTGGTACTGTTGGATATAATGTTCTTTATATATCTATAAGGTCTCATTGGTCTATAGTGTTATTCACATCAGCTGTTTCCCTATTGATTTTTCTGAAAGTAGAATATTGAAGTCCTTTACTATTATTGTATTGCTGTGAGTGTCTACCTTCAGTTTTGTTAATATTTGGTTTAAATAAATATTTAGGTGCTCCAATGTTGGGTGCTAACAAATTTATAATTTTTATATCCTTTTAATGAATTGACTGCTCTAACACTATACAGTGACCTTCTTTGTCTTTTATGACCAATATTGACTTGCTGTCTATTTTACCTGATATAAGCATAGCCACACCTGCTCTCTTTTGGTTACCATTTGCATGTAATACCTTCCTCCATCCCTTTACTCTGAGCCTATGTATGTTCTTAAAGCTAAAGCGAGTCGCTTATAGGCAGCATATTGTTGGATCTTGTTTTTTTAATCCATTCAGTCAAGCCGTGTCATTTGATTGGAAAATTTAATCCATTTATGTTTATAACAATTATTGATAGGTAAGGACTTACTATTGCCTTTTAAACAAAATTAATTATACTCACAGGTCCTAGAGATAGGAGACACAGCATGTCACACAGGGCCACATGGGAAAGATATCAGGGTGGTCAGGAGGTAAAAGACAGGAGCACTTAGGCCATGCCTTTATTCGTTTTTCAATAAAGGGGAAAGGCAAGTCAGGGTAGGGTAAACAGCCTAAGATAGGCTAATTTGAGTAATTTTGGCATTCTTTGGGCTATAGGGATGGTTTTATGTCCTGGTACCCGGCTCTGGGATGATTAAGGCAGAAGAATATTGCCTCCTGGGGTGTATGGGCCATATAGAAGAGATATGGCTGTAAAGTGGTTAGTTTGTATATCAAAAGCATGATCCCAGCTGAGACTTTGCTACTTCTAAGAACTGGCTAGCCCTGGGAGGGGCAGATAGAAAGTTTTTCTTAACATGTCCAAGTATCATAATATACAAAAAATTAAACATATATACAATACAGATTTTTACCCAATCTCAAATCAGTAAGTCCTTATTGAATTAAAGTGATTAGACAACCACCAATAATCTGCTAGGCAGAGAGAAGAATGAATTCTCTCAGGGGAATATAATGGTATAATGTTTTACACACAATATCTGGCAGTTAAACAGCTGCATTACTAGGTAATATGATGTTGAACCATCTTTATATTCCTCAGATAAAACCTATTTGATCAAAATATTTATTTGGTTGTTTGTATATTTAGATTTCATATACTATGCTGATTTTGTAGTTCTAGATTCATATGACTACATTCATATTTCTGACATCTCCAGGTTTTTGTTTAAATACTCTTTATTTCTGTTTATTTGCAGGTCAATACGGTCTTGGTTTGCCCACATTTCTGGCTGGGTTTTCTCATAGTCCCAACTATGTGCCTGATTCCAAATGTAATTTGGAAATTGTAAGTTGAAAAATGGACATGGGAACACAAAAATATATATATTGTCATGGTTACTTACCCTTTTCCAAATATATGGCTTTTAAATTAAACTAAGTGCCACTTTAAGAATATTAAATGTCATGGAGCTTTTAAAGGAAGTAAATGCCCCCCTGCATTTTGCCATTGGAGATTTACTAGCAATACACTTAGAAAAAAAGATGGAATCAAATGAATAAGAGGGAAATTTGGCAGTAATATTACCTAGTCCATAATGTTTTCTGAAAGAGTTCCATTCTTCATTCACTCTTTCCAAGTGTGACTTAAGTAACTTTTATCTACTTTACAGGAGCAAAAACCTGAAACCAGAGGATCACAAATTTAAAATGTTAGTAAAATGAAAAAGTAGGATGGAAATTTTCAAATTAGAAAGGCATTCTCCACTTTCTCAAAAAAGTTTGGAGTAAGAATCTTTCAGATATAATATTTAAATATTAGATTAGAGGATCCTGTTTTTTTGTTGTTGTTTTTTAACCAAGTCTAACAGAAAAAATAAAAAAGCTTTAAGCTAAGGTGTTAAAAATACCTGAAATCTCGAATGTTAAAAGTATTGTTAAAGGTGAAGAATCCAGAATATTGTAGGGTTTAAAATTAGAAATAATTCATATATAATATTAGTTATTGCACACAATCTGTAACATAAACAACAGAGCTCCAAAACATTGTACATTTAAAACTAATAAGCAGAGAAAGGCATACTCTAGACGGTATATTATTAATTTTGCTTTTCAAGGTCCACTTTTTCTTTGATTCCTCTGTGTATCAGGGCAAACAATTATTTGTAGACCTCAAAGTGGAAAACTGAATCTTTCTCAAATTTTCTCCCAAACATAGCAGGTTTTCTGTGTGTGTGTGTGCGCGTGTGAGTGTCTTTCTTTTCATTCATTCTACTTTCAACAAGAATTGTCTTGCCTGAGAGTTTAAGAAACCTTTTGAAGAGCCATTCTTATCAGTATTAATGCATCAACCAAAGTTAGCGATGGGAAGTGGGCAGAAAGTGCTGATAAGTTTGTAATGTCTATATTTATTCATACTGTCTTAAAAGTAAGAGGTTTCAGCCCCGGCCAGATGGCTGAATTGGTTGGAATGCCCTCCCATACACCAAAAAGGTTGTTGGGTTCTATTACTGGTCAAGGCACATACCTAGGTTGCAGGTTCAATCCCTGGTTGGGATGTGTACAGGAGGCAGCCAATCAATCTCTCTCTCTCCCTCTCTCTCTCTGTCTGTCTCTCTCAGCTTTCCTCTCTAAAATCAATGAACATATCCTCAGGTGAGGATTTAAAAAAAAAGGTAAGAGGTTTCAGAGACAGGCACAGGCCATTATTACCTTCCTAAAGCAGTAGCCATATTGTTCTCCTTGCTCCAATATTTTCCTCTTTGGGATCAGGCAATGAGAACTGGATGGACAGACCTGCAAGTATGAAATTTGGACCAAAGAAGAGCAACCCTAAAAATATGTACCTGAGAGTTTATGCAGGAGAGGAGCAGTTATCTGTTCCTTTTTCCTGTGAGAGGAGAAAAATTTTGCTCCCTAATGTAAATCAGTTTCCTTGAGAGGAGAAGGATCTTGGTTTCTTACCCTTTGAAATGTAAATAAAATTCTCCAGGGGTGAGATAAAACAGGTGTCTTCTGAGTTTATATATCTCTGTAGCTCCAGGTCTCATCCCTTTTGGAACTATAAACATTTCTTCCCTAACATAAAATGTTTTCTCTATGGTCCCACAAGTACACTTTATCATCCATTTGATAAGTTTGCCATTTGGGGAGGAAGTCATCCTAATTTAATTAAGTTACAGACCCAACTTTGTGTTGATAGATTTGTGATTTTGTTCATTAAAAACAATCACAACAAAAAGTTCTGCTGTGAGGTAGATTTTCCATTTTGGAGGCACCTTCAGTCTGAGTGCTAAAGAATTCAAGGCCCCAAAGTCATTAACTTCATACCAAGGTGTTGGTTCCTAGTAGCAGAGCTAGGGCTTTGGGGGAGGCGGAAACTTGAATTGAACTTGGATATGTATAAGACTCCCAATTTAAAGTAAGCATTTCATATCTAAACCAAAGCATAGATTTCCCTGGTAAAATATGTATTGGTTCTGTTTCAATCCATATCTTCTTTTGCTTATAGAATGTAATATTTATCACTCTGCTTATATTCCATCTGAGTATAAAATATCACTATTAAATTGGATGAAATTGAAATGTCTTATTTTTCTGGGAAGATAAAGCTTCCTATTAAGTACTTGATCCAGGGAAATTTTAATCTGCTACATTTTAACTTTGGAAAATAGGCAGTATTTTTCCTCCTAAGTATTCCTAACTATATATTAATCTACGTCCTATCCACAAGTTGTTCAATTTAATTTCAGAAATAATTATTGAAAAAACAAAGTATTGATTAAACACTAGATTTTGTCATTTAGAAAGAATGAATCAAATATTGATAATCTACAAGTGTATGTACATGCACTTTTAAATATTGGCATCACTGACTATCTTGAAACTTAAATTTTTGAACCCTGGCACATTTCTACAGTGTGTTCAACTTTTTAAGACTTATTAAATTCTGGCAGTTAGCAATATAACCATTACAAATATGTTACTACGAGCTCTTAAGAAAGTTAACTGCATTTTTTCTGCTCTTTAACAGCCCACTTTTTATTTTTCCATCTCAAAATTCAGATTGTTAGGAGTAAAAAGAATTAGAATGAGTCCAGCTGGTGTGGCTCAGTTGGTTGGGCATTATCCTGTGCACCAGGAGGTCACCAGTCTGATTCCTGGTCAAGGCACATTCCCTGGTTTCTGGCTCGAGCCCCAGTAGAGGGTGTGCAGGAGGCAGCTGATCAATATTTCTCTCTCATTGAGGTTTCTAGCTCTCTCTCCCTCTCCCTTCTTTTCTCTGAAATCAATAAAAACATATTTTTTAAAAAAAGGAGTTAGAATGAGTAGTTGAGTCATTTTCTTTCCATGGTATTTAAAAACTTTCTGGCTAATCATCTACTATTAGGCAATAAGGAGCATATTTGGATCTTTAAACACTGTATTTTTATCTTCTTAACCACCAGAACTTGCATGTGGTAACAAACTTTGCTTGAAATATGTGGTATCTGGATAATATGCATTTCTTCAAAAGCATAAATCTTGATTTTCCTATGGGAAGATAATTAGTTTGTTCTTCCAAACTGTTGATTTGAGATGGCATTTTCAAACAAGCTGCTGTATACTCATTCACAGCACAACGAAGTTCATTTGTTCAAGTTGCTATAAAATGCTGATAGCAAAGCCTTTGCTTTTTGTTCTGTTTTGTTTTTTAACCTCAATGCATCTATTTCATTATGAACCTACTTATTTTTCCTGCTTATAAAATATTCCATAATCCAGAATGACTTAAAATCCTTGATGCAGTCCGAGGAAGACACTTAAATGAAAATTAAGTAGAAATTAATTAATGTAAAATAATTTCAGTATACAAGTGACTTGGATTTTAAAAGATTGTATGTACTACTAAACTAATTTCTTTTGAACTACATAGTACTTACGCTAAAACAAAAGTTTCAAAGATTTCACATTCTCTTTTGTAATGGAAATTTTAATATTTATATCTGTTACTGAACCCAAGTTCAGCTGCCTGCTGCAATGAAAGTCAAACTAGTGAGACAGGTGCTGGTGAAAAAGGAAAGAGGTTTATTCAAGTGCCACCATCTCAAGAAGATGCGGGAGCTTCCCAGTCCTCAAAAACCCATTTCCACATCTAGGTGTAGGAAGAGGTTTTAATTAAGAGAAAGAGAGAAAGCAGAACAAAGAGATCAGGGGGAGGGGCTGCGGACATGCAGGCAGTGTCCTTGCTGGTCCCAATATGGAGTTTCATGGTTAGCGTCCTTGAGTGAGCTATCTGGGTTTTTTGTCAGTGAGTTCCTGCGTCTGGGTGGTTGGCATTAGCCAGGACTTTGAAGGTCAGGTTGCTCCTTAGGTTTACAGAGGAACTGAAACTGCTGGACTGTGAAGTATACTAAAAATAACTTTAAACGGTAAGCTCTAGTTTGAGAGAAAAATCAGGTTAGAGTAACAAGGTGATTACTTTTACATTTAACTGTCTTTTTTCCACCTTCTCCTCCCATGATTTTCCACCTTACTCTTTATGATTTCCTAGGTTTATTAAGTGCATCTCAAATAGGCAGCAGGGCAGACACATCTATCATGCCAGCTCCCTCTGTGGTCTTGCTTTTGGCAAATGACAACTTCATTCTTCCTGTTTTTCAGGCCAAAAATCTTGAAGTCATTCTCATGTTGTCTTCCTCATATACCATAACCACTATGTCAGAAAATCTTTTATCCTACTTTAAAGGAAATTGAGAATTAGATGATTGCTCACAATCTCTACTGTCTTGCCCTGGTCCATCACCTATAATATCTCTCCTGGATTATTGCAATAGCCTCTTAAAAGTATCCCTGCTTCCAGTCTTCTCCATAGCAGCCAGAGGGAGGAGGTTTGGATAGTGTAAAACAGATCATGTCACTCCCTGCTCTCTACCTTCCATGACCTCCCCTCATGGTGCATTAAGCTTATACACACTAAGTTTATTTTAACTTCTGGTGGTTGGTGAACAGATATTCATATACCTGTGTTAGGCCAGAGGATCTGCTAATTTCTGCTATTTTCCTCTGCAGATTTTTGCACAAAAGTTTGTATATGCAGGACATAGCAGCTCCTCTCTCTTTTCTCCCTTAGATGAAGCTGTGGATGCAGGAGGATAGGGGACTGCATTGCAGAAGAAATGGATCCTGGTTTCTTCCAATATCTGAATTGCTCCCATTCTCCCATTGCCTGGGAAGGAGAAAACAAATCGCAATGTTTGCTCTTGCAGTTGCTGCTTTATTCTCGCTGGTCCTTGTTTGATGGCCTTGAGACAAGAATAGGCCAAACGCAAAGAATGACAGAAGGTTTATAGAAATTATATGTGTATTAACATTTTTTAATCTCTATGGCCAAACTATCTCCTGAGAGAGATCAATTCCAGTTGTTGATATAATTTGGGTGTTCTTCTGAGTAGAAGTTCTAATGCTCTTTCTTAGTAACAACAAAAGACTTTTATTCTAGGTTTTTACATGAGGCTTGGGCATGTCTTGGAGTTCTGAGTGGACTTTCTCTGAATTTGAAGTGTTTATACAGTGATTATAAGGCAAAGAATCAGTCTTTGGACTATATTGAATATCTGCTACATTATGAGTACTTTGTTAACTCTGAAGGAAAGGGTCAAAACTACTGATTATATGGCCTGGGTAAAGAGGCCCAAAAGCACATTTAAAAAATTTTAGAGGGCAGCAAAGTTGCAAGTATTGCCAAATTTAAATTAAATGAATGGGGCTATTAATCAATATCCACATATTTGGCACCTACTAAGTTCTTAGCACTGACAGTACCAAGTGTTGTTGAGAGTGTAGAGCAGCTACAACTCCTGTATAATCAGTTTGGATAAATGGCTAATTCTAATCAGTTTAAACAAACACCTATCCTATGACTCAAAAGTTCCATTTCTAGGTGTTTACCCCGAAAGAATTTTAAATATATGTTCTTACATTTAGGTACATAAAGCTAAAAGATCCCCAATCAGGTTCAACCCAAAGAAAATCTCACTAAGGTATATTATAATAAAACTGTCAAAATTCAAAGACAAGGAGAGAATCTTGAAAGCAGCAAAAGAAAAGAAGCTTATCACATGCAAAGGAATGTTCATGAGGCTATGAGCAGATTTCTCAGCAGAAACCTTACAGGCAGAGGGAGGCAGATGCTATATTCAAATGCTAAAGGAAAAAACTGTAGAGCAAAGCTATTTTTCAAAATTGAAGGAGAGATAAAAAGTTTTCCAGACAAGCAAAAGCTAAAGGAGTCCACCACCAGTAGAGTAGCCTTACAACAAATGTTAATGGGACTTCTTTAAGCTGAAACAGAAAGGGGACTATTTAGTAACAGAAAAACATATGAAAGTATAAATCTCACTAGAAAAAGTAAATCTATAATAAAATTTAGAATAATCTAATGTTGAGAAGGTAGTGAGTTAATTATTTATAAAGCTAATATGAAGGTTAAAAGACAAAAGTAAGAATAACTATAACTACAAATCATTTGTTCATGGATATACAAGATAAAAGGAGTAAATTGTGACATCAAAACATACAGCATGGGGTGGGGAGTAAAAATATAGAATTCATTCAAACTTAAGTTGTTATCAACTTAAAGTAGACTGTTATAGCCCTGGCTGGGTGGCTGGAGCATCTATCCATACACCAAAAGGTTGTGGGTTCGATTCCTGGTCAGGGCATATAACTAGGGTGCAAGTTCAATGCCTGGTCGGGGCATCTATGGGAAGCAACCAACCGATGTTTCTCTCACATCGATGTCTCTATCTCTGTCTCTGTCTCTCTCAAATTCAATAGAATATAAAATAAAAAAATAAAAAAATAAACTATTATAAATTGTTTTATGTAAGCCTCATGATAACCACAAAGCAAAAACCAATAGTAGATATACAATAGATAAAGAGAAAGGAATCTAAGCAGACCACTGCAGAAAATCTTCAAATCACAAAGAAAGAGAACAAAAGAACAAATAAAGGAACAAAGGAATTATAAAGCAGTCAGAAAACAATTAACATAATTGCAATTAGTACAAACCTATTAATAATAACTTTAAATATAGACGGACTAAATTCTCCAATCAAAACACACAGTGACTGAATGGATTTAAAAATAAGACCCATGTGTATGTTCCCTACAAAAGACTCACTTCAGATGTAAGGACACACACAAACTGAAAATGAAGAGATGGAAAAAGATATTTCATGCAAATGGAAACCAAGAGAAAGCTAGGGTAGCAATACTCATACCAGACACAATAGACTTTAAAACAAAGACTGTAATAAAAGACAGAGAAAGGTGTTATATAATAATAAAGGTGTTAAGCCAACAAGAGGATATAACATTTGTAATTATTCACCAGGGTAGTACCTAAGTGTATAAAGCAAATATTAACATATTTAAAGGGAAAAACAGACAGCAATACAATAACAGTAGGGGACATTAATACCCTACTTTTAACAATGGATATAACACCCAGTCAGAAAATGGGTAAGGAAGCATTGGCCTTACATGACATGTTCAATCAGATGGACCTAACACACATACATAGAACATTCCATCCAAAAGCAGCAAAATGCACACTCTTCCCAAGTACGCATGAAACATTCTTCAGGATGGTATATATGTTAGGCAAAAAAACAAGTCTTAATAAATTTAAGAAGATTGAAATCATATTAAGCATCTTTTCTGACCAAATGTAATGAAACTAGAAATCAATTACGAGAAGAAAACTGGAAAATTCAAAAATATGTGGGGATTAAACAACATGCTAGTTAACAACCAATGATTCATTGAAGAACACAGAAGAGAAATAAAAACACCTTGAGACAAGTAAAAATGGAAATAAACATACCAAAACTTAAGAGATGCAGCAAAAACAGTTCTAAGAGGGAAGGTCATAGTGATATATACCTACATTAAGAAAGAAGAGAGAACTCAAATAAAGAACATAACTTTACACCTCAAGAACTAGAAAAAGAACAAAGCAAGCCTAAAGCTAGTGGGAGAAAGGAAATAAAGGATTAGAGTGGAAGTAAATGAAACAGGAACTAAAAAGACAATAGAAAAAAAATCAGTGAAATTAAGAGCTGATTTTTTAAAAAGTAAACTAAATTGACAAATCATTAGTTAGACTAAGTGAAATCAGAAATTAAAGAGAAGCTACAATTGATAGCACAGAAATACAAAGGATAAAAATTGGTTTTCACCTCTTCTTGACTGCAAATGTTTGAAATTATTTAATTTATATAATTAAAGTTCTTTGTAATTGAAAACTTTGACCTTCATAAAGGAAAAGCATTAGTCAAGAATTACAGTGATAATTAAAATATGAATAAATGGTTAAATTTAATATTGACAATCTTCAACTAATAATGTAAGTGTACAAGTCTTTCACTGATATGTTCTTGGTCAATTAACATTAAATTTCAAAGCACCCAAACTTGAAGCTTAGCAAATTATTAATCCAGTAAAATGGGGAATAATAAACTTAATAATATATCCTTTCAGTGTTGTCATGCTTATTATATGATATACGGTAATATGCATTTCTTTTTAATACATTACTGTAGCAAACATTGTCGGTTGACTGCACAGCATCCATTTCCCTCCACTTGCTTGCCACCACAACCCTGGTTTTGTTCAGGTATCCATCCTTTCTTTACATTAAGTTCAGAGGGAAGTCCCTTTTAGGTTTAAGTCAATGGTGGCGGTTCTATTCCTGCGTCCGTACTTGGCTCAGAGGTGGGCCTGTGCCTGAATTTTGGCCAATGAGGTATGAGGGGGACTGTGCTAAGCAGCCTTTGGGAAAGATTGTTTTTCTATTAAGAAGACCAAAGGAGATGGCCTCTTTCTGACTCTGGAAGTTTCTGTATCTGGATGTGATGCCTGGAATTGCTGCAGTGATCACAGGAGCGTGAGGAGCCTTTTACAACATCCAAATGGAGATATAAAGATAGCAGCTGAGCTCACAGGTCGAGTTCAGATAGAGACAGAAATCTGGCCGTGGGTCTACAGGTAGTTGGATGCACTTGTCGAGGAGACAGTTGAGAGTGAGAAACGAAGGAGGCTGAGGATCTTAAATTCCTTGCTATCTTTATAATAATACAACCCCAACCTTAACCCCCAAGTCTTGGGTAAATGAGTGAAAGACACTACTATCTTAACAGTATTTGGGGGAATCGGGTGAAAACGACTGGATTCTATTTTGGGGTCAGCACACACAGAATGACTTTAAGTGAAAGGGGAACTTTTTCAGAGTTACTAAGAGCAAATCACTGAAACCCAGGCAGGGATTTGGTGGCATCAGAGCATCTGGTGTGCTCCCAGCAGGATGTGGGAGTGGGAGGATGGGAGGGGACCTTGCAATGAGAACTAAATTCCAACAAATAAGGCGCCCTCAGCGGACATGTGCAGTACATGAGTGGTTTTCAGGAATGCCAGACTCATTCTATGATTCATTAATGCTTTTGAATTTATTTGTAGTAGATATTGTATTATGCAGCCACACACTTTGCCAGACCTTAGGGTGACATCGGGAAACAAGAAAACCCGGTTGCCTGACGTCATGCAGGTTATGATCTAGTTAGGGGAAAATTTATTAAATACATAATTTGCTTGGACAGAGTCTTGCCTAGTCCCTGAAAAACATCCTTTCCCCAGCCATTAAGGCTCTTGGAGAAAATATTTCCTAACAGAACTATAAACTACCCTAAGTAAATCATTTGGGAAAAAATGTCTTGTTCCACAGGTCCCTGTTAAAGTCTTATTTCACTCAGGAAGCCTCTTTGGGAGGCCTCCCCATGGAAAGACACTTTTTAAAGTTAAAGACATCTGCCGTCTTTGCCAGCCTGCCTTTCTCAGGGGCTGTTCCTCAGCCTTCCGCCAGCTGTTGCTGGCCTGTGGGTTTCTTCAGAAATAGGACACTAGAGGGAACCCGCGGTCTGTGCGTTCCCTTCAGGGCGGCCAGCCACGGCCACGGCCACGGCCACAGCCACACGCAGCACTGGGCGTTACCATCCATCTGCGCACTTAAGCACTTGGTCCACTACCCAGCTAGAGTGACATACAATATGCCCCTGTAAATATGTGATCACACACAAGCTACACGGCCAAGTTTTCCCTGAATTAGTTTTTTTACCCAAGTCAGCATTTGGCCCAGATATCTTAGTCTTTACATTTATGCCCCGAGAGAGCAACCACATTTAATACTTTGAAAACTAAAAAACAAAAATTCATTCATATAACCTTGGACAAGTCACTTCTCGAGATCTGCCCCCCCCCCCCCCCCGTACGGAACAATTAGACTGTCCCCGAGGGTGTCCTGGAGTTTTGACATCCAGGAATCCTCGTTTCTATGCAGGTAGGTGGATGTTCTGGGGAGATGACCCCTAAACCTCGGGACCGCAGGAAGCTCCGGGAATACCGGCTACAGCCAGGGGCGGGCGCAGCTCCTGCGGGCGAGTGCGGAGGGCGGGGCTCAGGCGGGAGGAAGGTGGGTGCCAGCGCAGTGTTTGGTTCCGGCTGAAGCTCCCTCCGCGCTCCGCCGAATTCCTCCCCCTGGGCTACACGTCCAACAGCCAGAGGCTCTGAACACCTCGCCTGAGGGAGGGAAACGAGCCTCCCGCGGCGCGCCCGAAGTTGCCCCGCGAGCCGCGCTCTCCCTGCGCCCCGCCGCGCCGCCCGAGCTCGCGGTGCCCGGTTCGCGTCTCACTAACTCCTGCTGAACTCCCTCCCCGGGGTGCTGCCGATCAGCGCTGCAGGGGGCCGGGGGGCTCCCGGGCGCTCGAGGGGCGGGGCGCAGGGTGGACCGCGGGGTCCGACCGGGCCGAGGAGGAGCGGGGATCCGGGGGGATCCGGAGAGGCGGCGAGGAGTGTGGAAGGGGGGGCGCGCGATCCGGGAGAAGCCCTTGGGGCGCGGCTCGTCCCCAGCGCACCGGGATGGGTCAGTCCCGGGCCTGCGGCTGCTGAGGGGCACAAAGGAAGACTGCGTGCCACGGGCAACGTCCTCCCGACACCCAGCCTTCCCCGTCCTCGCCCATCCAACTGCCGCCCCGCGGCCCCGACCCCGCAGCGGCGGGTCTCGGGGTGGCCCAGTAGCATCGCCGCGTCCGGGCAGCTGGCTGGAAACCCGAGCTCCCGGCCCCGCCTCGGGGCTGCGGGCTGGCGCGCCCCCGCCCGACCGGCGCCCAACGAGCTCTGGGGGCTCCCACGCACGACGGGCGCGCGCCAGCGGGGTGGGCGGGGCTCGCCTGCGCGGACGGACACACGCCTGCCGGCTTCAGTCGGCCTGACAGCGCCCGCAGGGGTTTCAGGCTCACATGCAGCTGAGATAAGTTGTCTCCAGCTCCTGCAGCTATATTCCTTACTTCATTTAATGTGCATTGTTGAATATTCCTTTACTAGGCGTTATTGTTCACGTTCTTTTAATTCTTGGTGAAAAGTGAGGCCTATTGTTTTCACCTGCCCCATATTGAGGGGACAATTCGTGCTGTGAAAATATTCTCACTGGACCAGGAAAACATCAAACAGGAACAGTTGTGGACTCCTGGTTTCAATGGAAACAAAATCTTCCCAGTTCTTTAGATTTACCTAAGTCAAACTAGGGCATTATTCCTCAGAGAGAAACTGCTTCTTCTTCCTTTCAATAGTTTCCTTTTGAAAACAATTGCATTATCTTGTTAGCTGTTGCACTTTATGAAGTTTTTGAGCAGCCATACAAATTGTTCTCTGAAAAACAGTGCCTTTGACTAACAACTGGGTGTATGAAAGAGTGTCCAGGTGACTACGTGCTGGAAGTGCTTTATTTTATGGGGAGGAGGGAGGAGGTAGAGCCTGACAATAAGGGACTCTTGTAGAAATATCATAGGGAGGGTAAATATCAGCAAAATCTATCCCAGCACGTGAGAAGTCATGGGCTTCTCAAAAATATCCAACCTGCTGTTAAATGACTGGTTGGTCATTTGGCGATACAACTGAGTGATCGTTATTTTGTATCTATGAGACATCTTTGGTACCTGTGTCATTTTGCCTTGGTCAGTACAAATTGTGCAGGAGCAGACCTTTCCTGGGACCTCATGTTCACCAGGCACTGTGCTGAGGGCTCAGGCCTCATGCTTAAGAAGGTGAAGACCTGGGCCCTGGCTGGGTAGCTCAGTTGGTTAGCCAAGGCTGCGGGTTTGATCCCCGGTCAGGGCACATAGAAGAATCAACCAGTGAATGCATAAATAAGTGGAACAACAAATTGATGTTTCTCTCTCCCTCTTTCTCTCAAATCAATACATTAAAAAATTAAAATTAAAAAAGAAGAAGATGAAGATTTGGCTCTCCAGACAACAGGTGAGTAGATAGATTCTCTGAGCCATATGTTCTATTTCCTCCTCTCACCACAAATCACATGCGTAAAAAATACTTTCCCAAAGTCCATTGTCTGCCTTTTAATTTCGTTCTTTTTTTTTTTGATATTTAAAGATTTTAAACATCAAATTTTTGAAGCTTCTAGTTTAATTGGTAAGAGCAAATATATATATGAACCACTCTTTTCACTTGTTCACATAATTTTGTGTATTTGTCTGATGTGGGACTTCTTTCCTTTCCTTAATGGCCTGCTTGTTGGTTTCGATAGGTGCTATCTGATTATCTATCTTAGATCTAAACTAGATTAGAGTGACATTCAAAATTCTCAATCCATTCAGTTTTTCTTCTTCCCATGGTCTAGTCTACATTTGTGCTTCCCACAAAATTCCCACCTCTGGCTCTCCTCTGGACTCTTGATTTTCTCTTTGGCTGTGGTCTCTTTGCTCACCAAACTCTACTGCTTTCCACAGGCATTCAGTCCCTGTCCCTGTCTCTCCTAGTAATTATTTGGGAAGTCCCCTTCATATGTATTCACTGATGGGGGCCACCTGGTTATAACCCCAAGCTCCTCTTAGCATCCTTGTTTAGCCCCATTTTACAGCTTGAGTAAACTCAAGCCATCAGCAAAGAACAGGCCTTCTTGTCTCTCATATTTAGATGAGTATTTAAATTATTATTATAATAATAAAGTAGCTCATAAGTAAGGATGGGGAGTTAAAATTCACTTGCTGTGGTGTGAATTGTTCTGAGTTAGGGAAAAATCTATAGGAATCTTTTCTCCTGAAATAATGATTGAAAACAATTTAGAATTGTGCAAGTCAGACCAAAAGACACCAGGGTGCACTAGAGACGTTTCCCCCTATGAGCTGCCCTATTGCTGAGTTTATGAAAAAAGACCACACTTACCTTCAATGTTATGTTTGTAGCTTTTTCACAAAAAGGTCTGTATTTGTTTTTTCATAGTTAATGTATTTTCCTGTTATGATTCTTGCTTCGCCTCCACCCTGCACTGTGTAAAAATCTATTGGCTTTGTATTAACTAAAAATAAAACATCTGGGCCAATAGATTAGTGTTTGTTTCACATAACTTGTTCCCAAAGCAGCATCCTTCTACTTCAGAATATTAGGATGTGTTTCAAAGGTGCTTTAGAGAAAGTATGTGGTATCATTGTGCACAGAGTTAAGTATTTTCTAGAAAACACTAACAGGAAAAACAATCCCACCAGTAAACCAAAACAAGATGAAAGTGGTAGTCATTATGTTGTGCTCAATAAATGTTAGTTACCTAGGTGAACTTATAAAAGGTGCTTTAGGAACTGTAGTATTCAATGTTTTTAACCCCATATACCTAATGACTAAAAGTAATTTTTCTGTTCTTTCCTGAATGATACTGGAAAATTTCAAAAGAAGTGAATTGTTTGTTTCATTTTCCAGTCAGCGATCTTATAACAATGAGCTTTATGCCTGTCCCCATTTGAGACTCTGAAGTGTCTGCTTGCTTTGGTTAGGGAAGTCTCAGCTTTGGTCATGGGAGCAACGAGGACATATCATATAACTAAGGGGAGAGAAATGACAGATGTTCAGTTTGCTTCTCTAGTCATCTCAGGTCAAACTCCCTGCACTCTTTATCTCAGCATTACAGGCCATCTTCAGACTCCTGGTAGGGTTATCATTCAACGATGTGACCTTGGCAAACTAAGCTAGCGACAGTTGAACAACCCTGCCCCACCTGCCTCGCCACCTGAGAATCCATCCCGCAGGACCTCTCGTCCCTGCCCCACTCGCCAACACCTCTCCAAGTGCTCCTGCGGTCAAGGACTTCTCAGAGTCCGTTTTCAGACTGGCTTGTCCGCAGAGGCTCCTCCTGCTGCCTGAAATGCTTTCTCCCTCTTCTTCGCCCTGCCTGGAAGTCTCTCCTCTCCAGTCTCTTCATGAGGCCTCCTCTCTGTGCTCTGGTTGAACCAGACTTGTTTTAGCACTCACCACATCTTGTTTCTATCTGATAGACTAAGTGCTTTTCTACTCATATTTCCAGGGCTTAACATGTCTTCCATATAGTAGATGCTCAGTAAATGCTTGCTGGGTAAGGTTATGGCTAGATTAATAGAATAGAGTAGTTCAGATCTGGCTGCATTTTGCTGTAGGTTTCGTGTCCTTACATCCTCTGGCAATGAATGACACAGGTTTTAACTGGACCTTTATAACTCATTCTTACGGAAAGCAGTGAACTTGGAGGGGGAAAATTGAGATCTGAGTAATCACTTGAACCTGTCATGTCTGTTATAGAAGACACTTTAGATTTGTCCTAGTGTTCCAGACTGCATGTGGGCAGTTCACCCCAGTCAAGCATTTTTCTAGGGGCACACCTTCCCCAGAATTTGCACTGGCTGATTTTCAGCTTCTAATTTCACAATCTTGAATCGCCACAAGCTAAATTTCTTGATACTGATTTTAGAAGTAGCTTTGTACCATTAACTAAAAGTTAGGCTATTCCAACAAAAAAAAGCTGTAATAGAAGAAGTAACAGCATGTCACATTTTTTCTTTTGGTTGTGCCATTCCCTAACTTTGAAAAAATAAAATTTCTTTTTAAACATTTTCCTGTTACGTAATATACAATGCCTTCCTTTCTCACACACTCTTTACTGCTGCAGTTTTAAAATAGCAACTACAGCTGGCAGTACAGACTCTCTGGGGACTTTAAGGCCACTAATCAATTTCACAGCTGGAGGCAAAGCGCTTGGCTGGGAAATACTTTTCGCATGACATATAAGGTGCTGTGACCTCCTCAGGGCAGCCAGAGGGTTCAGCTTAAGGAGTAGGGAGGAATGGAGCAAAGTGAGCGGCCACAGGCAGGCTGCGCAGCATTGTGAGTTACCTGTCCCCTGCCTGCTTCCATGGTTCACCACCTGAGCCAGGGAGTAAGGTGACTCCAACCCTCTAGGAGCCTCTGGGAGCAGAAAACTGCCTGGTTCCCCCTCTCTGAATGAAGCTCAAGGCCCAAACTTAAAGTGTATAAAGAGGGAAAGTCCTCCTTTGAATGACACCCTTCCCTTACCCTGTGGCTCCTCACCTTCAACAGGTATTGAAATCACAGACCTGGAGATTATTATGCTAAATGAAAAAAGCCAGTCAGAGAAAGACAAATAACATATGATCTCGCTTATATGTGGAATCTGATGAACAAATTAAACTTATGGCCCGGCTGGGCATGGCTCAGCTGTTGAGCATCGACCTAGTATCCTGGAGATGACGGTTCGATTCCCGGTCAGGGCCCATGCCCGGGTTGCGGGCTCGATCCCCAGTGGGGGGCGTGCAGGAGGCAGCCGATCAATGACTCTCTCATCATTGATGTTTCTCTCTCTCTCCCTCTCCCTTCCTCTCTCTGAAATCAATAAAGATATATTTTTTAAAAAAACAAACCAAACTCATGAACAAAATAGAACCAGAGACATGGATGCGTGGTACAGAACTGACGGGTGTCAGAGGGGAGGTGGGTGGGCAGAGGGCATGAAAGAAGGTGAAGAGAACAGCCAAGAACATACACGCACAGCCATGGACACGGACAACCGCGTGCTGAGGGCCAGAGGGACGGGAGGACGGGGTCTGGGTGGAAGGGGCCAAAGGGGGGGAATGGGGGACATCTGTAATAATGTCAACAATTTAAAAAAAGAAATCACATAAAGGGATTATTGAAACTCACTCTTGAGTTCTGATTTCGTAGGTATGGGGTAACACCTGGGACTCTGCATTTCTTACACATTTCTGAAACCACCTTAAGAACTACTGCTCTTCTCTATTCAACTTCTTTACCTTCTTCGGATGGAATATTTACTCGCAAGGTAATTTGTTTCCTTTGCATCTCCCTGAAACACACTGCTTCACTCACCAACACCCTCCCTTCACGTGTCAGTTTAATTGGAGTACGGTGCTAGTCTAAGAAGCTTCTGGTCAAATAATTATTCTTGCCTAATTTTTTTTTAAATTTATTTTTTATTTTAATCCTCACCTGAGGATATGTTTTATTGATTTGAGAGAGAGGGGAAGGGATATATAGAGAGAAACATCAATTGGTTGCCTTCTGTATGTATCCTGGCCAGGGATCGAACCCACAACCTAGGTATGTGCCCTTACTGGGAATCAAACCCACAACCTTTTTGGTGTGCAGGACTATACTCCAACCAACTGAGCCACCCAACCTGGTTTTCTTGCCTAATTTTAAAGTAAATGTGTCAGGAGAATAACAGAAAGGACTGTATTATAAAATCGTAAATTTGACAGATCTCATTTCTTTAAGCTGCTAAACATATTTCATTGATATATGAGTTTCATTAACTAAGTACACTGTTACTGAACATCTGTGCCAGTATGGGGTGGGATTATAACACTGCCTGCTATCCAGATTCTTTTTCCCCAGCAAATCAAGTTGCTGTAGTTTTAATACATAGATATCAGTTTTCAAATGGAAGCAGCCCTCTTCATTTCCTCCCCAGAATAAATCGTCCATCAGGCTGTAGGGTTACTTCTTGTAAAGTGAACCTCTCTGTTCTTGCTGGAGCTCATACCTGAGACTGTGGGAGAGAAAGAATGCAACTCAGTGGTTAAAAACACAGTTCTGGAGTCAGAGAGACCTGACTTGGACTCAGAAATGTCCAGACCCTCATGAGCCTCTGCTGTGTGTGTTTTAAATTATAAATTAAATAATAATTCTTACCTCATAGGGACGCATCAAATCCATGCTATGGATATCAGTAATAAAAAACAAGCCTGATATTGTTCTTAAAAAGTCATCTTAACTCAATCAGTTATCTATTGCCACAATATGCTGTGCAACCACAAACTTCAATGGCATAAAATAACTGTAAAACTTTAGTGGCTTGCAGTAAGAAACATTTACTTTTCACCCTTCTATTGGCCAGGTTGGTGGTTGTGCTGATCTGGGTCAGACCCAGAGGATCTCAGCTGGGTTCATGTCTGCTCAATCACATGGCTGCAGACCCCTGGCAGGTGAGGGGCCGGGACGGGGGTGCTGGTCTACGATGCCATCAGCTTGGACAGCTGATCTCTGCTCCATGTGGTCTCTCATCCTCCAGCTTCTTCTCAGAGCACGAGAGCATTAAGGAGTGGGTGCAGAAGCTTGTAAGCATGCAAGGCCTCTGGAGATCAGGCTCAGAACCGGCACAGCAGGCACTTAGTCTGCATTCTGTTGGCTACAGTAAACCACAAAGCTGCCCAGATTCAGAGTTGCAAAATAGGCCCCACTTCTAGATGGGACAGGTTTCTAAGTCACATTGCGAAGGCTATTATGGAGCAGTAGAGAATTAGAGTCATTTATTTCAGTCAGCCTACTGCTTTAATATGCTTTTATTATTAAAGTTTTTATTAATCAACTGTTATAAATTTAACATTATGGAGAAGAAACAATAATTTCTTCTCTGTCAATGGCTAGATTTCTCATCTGATAGCCCCCTGCATATTTATGATACTGGACAGGATCCACTTTTAACTGTGATCGTGAGAGAAGCCAGGTATTTGAGTAGTTCATTTTAAAATAAATATACTACTTTTGTTCTTTCAATCTTTATTATGTCTGAATCAGAGCTGATTTATCATGGGCGCTATTGTAGAATAATTTGGGAGTTTTTCAGTGTGAAATTTTTAGTATCAAGGTTAACATGCTGATTTTAAAGCATTCACCCCCAAATTGAAGAATTTCCAAATGGTATTTTCTCTTTAAAGGATCATGGCTTACGTAGAATAAAAAACAAAACAACAACAAAAAACCAACAGAAAATAAATGTCACTTTATTTAATAAGAATGCTAGTGTACCAAAACAATTCTGAAGTTTAGAATTATTATATAATTTATTAATCCATATCATTCTGCCACTCATTATTTAAATTTGCATCAACACTTATTGACTCAAAAAAGGATATGTCTTCTGAAACTAACATGTATCCTTTTTTTAAAATAATCTTTACAGCTTTCACACTCATCATAGTCTTGCAATAATAAGACTGATACTTCAGCCGCCTCTTAGAATTCCACTCCAAGATTCTCACTCCAAGCTTTATGTAGAATTGCTTACCTATATTTGAAAGTAAATACTGTATTTCAATATTAACAGCAAATCCCAATGTCACCCCATGTTCGTATTTCTGATGTTGGTAAAATGATTAGGCGCGATGGTAACCTATGTAAGCAGAGAACCACAGGTCCACAGTTTCAGGGATGCCAGAGCTACAGTCTGAGCAGTCTTCCGAAGCTGAAGCCAAAGGTAAATAGGAAACTTCGGTTGAACCTGGAGGCCAAAGCTGAGCTCCAGGCGTGACTATGCTCCCAAAGAGATTTTAGAAGATTAAACGAGGCAATGTATGTAGACACGCTATAGCACACGGTAGGTCTTCAATAAATGACAGATAATGCTTTTTACTATTTTTGCTTTTGGTCAGAAACTGTTATATTATTTTGCATTTTGTATTTTGACTCCTAATGAAACTTATCAGCAAAGCTCCTTGAGTCAAAACAAACCCAAAGTCAAGAATGGGCAATGTCTGTGCAAAAAGGATCTTGTCCTTTGAAGATTTAAATTAAATGTGTAGAAGGCTGTCTCCATGCCTTGTTACCTTAGTTAATCAAAATCTCCGTGTTTCACTCTGTTGTGACCCTCACTACCATCGCATCATGACAATTATTTCACTTGTTTTAAGGATATGTTGCAAATATGATTAAACACAAGACAGGCTCCCAAAGTGTATGGAATTTATAGATGGAATCTGTGGAATTATTTATGGTGATGTTTCAAAACCAAATGGATTACTATTGATTTAGATGTCAAGTGTATACTTATTATAGTACATTCTGAGTCTAGAATATTAGGATTCTAAGTGGATAATTTGTTTCACAAATAGGTTAGATTTCAGGACCAAATTGAAAATGTGACTATATAGAGAGATGTGCACAATTATTGCTAGGAACAGCTATTTAGGTCCTAGATATTCCACTGTAGTGTACTACAGTAATTTATTAGTTTAATATTTGTATCTTGGGTTAAATCTTTAACAGCATGTCTACAAGTGTTAAACAGATGCAAATAAATGAGTTTCTCATTCTTACTTTACCCATTCAACAAGAAACACTACGGTTCAAAGGTTAATTGGACTTGGTTCTTGCCTAGATTTAGGATTGGTGACTTGGAGAAAGGTTACCTACAATTCAAAGTAAACTCCCGATGATCAGCTGATTGCTCCCGTGCCTGGCCACCCAGTCCTTACCCTCACCCCACTCTCTATCTCCATCACTCACAAGGCAATAAAAATCCTTCTGAAGGAGTCTTCTCAGGCTGACATTCCAGGTCAGCAGAGCGCGTCGTTTCTGCCTTGCAGTTCTCTTTTTTCTGACCTTGTAGACTGCTGCTTTCCTGTGGACTCAGTCCATTTCACTGGTAAAATGTCAATGCCTCTCTCCCTTAAATCTAGTGCCCGGGAGGCCCTATGTAATTGATGATAACAATGGGAATGTTCAACTTAATGTCTCCCGGTCAACTTTTAGCCAGAAGATGGAGTGCAAGAGTCAAAGACAGGAAATCTTGCACCATTTCTGGCTTTCATATATTTTCCTCTGTATCGAAAGGCCTGGAGTTATAGTCTTCAATTTAGCATTTAGAGCCCAAAGTTCAGCACCACAGTATGTGTAAAGTTAGCCAAGCTCTTAGGAGTGAGCTACCCAAATAATGTTTTTAAACAAGCATATGACTTAGATTTTACAATTAGTTGACAACAGGTAAAAAGCATAAATCAACGACCAGCATAATAGAATGGGTTTTGGTCTGTTCTAACAAGCAGTGGACAATTAGTAATGTGGGTGCTTTTTTCCTGCATGTCAATATCATTGTTGGGATATAAAACAGATTGTCCAAATGGTAACAACTCGTGATTATGGTGGAGGGATATACAGGAGTTCTTTGTAGTATTCTTATTCTTGGCTTTCTCTCTCCAAGTTTGAAATTATTTGCACGGAAAAAGTAAAAACAAACAATCTCCCCTCCCCAGATTTCCAAGTTTATTTAGTCAATCAAACATGGCATGCTTTTACCATTGGATTAAAAACAAGAGCACTTGCCCTGGCTGGTGTGGCTCAGTCGCTTGAGTGTCATCCCCGAGTGTCATCCCTGAGTGTCATCCCCGAGTGTCATCCCATGCACCGCGAGGTCGCCTGTTGGATTCCTGGCCAGAGAACGTGCCAGAGTTGCAGGCTCGACCCCCAGTGGGGGCATGCAGGAGGCAGCTGATAGATGTTTCTCTCTCCCTCTCCCTTCCTCACTCTCTAAAATCAATAAAAACATATTTAAAAAACAAAAACAAAAAAACAAGAGCACTTATATTGTCCTGAACCTACTATTTAGGGGCAAAAACAGTCAATTACTGGAGTTTGCTGAAATCTGTAGCTAATTGTGCAATTAAACACAATGAGTATCAGTTAAGGGAGTTTAAAGATTTGATAGATATCAACGATCAAAATCCCAAGTTTTCCTTATCCCAGGAATCTTGGAATCTCCAGTGGGTTGGAGACACGGCAAATAGTGTCAAAATACCCCCAGCAGAGGCAGTGTTCGCTTTCTGTGACACGCGGAAGGAGGAGACTATTCTTGGGCATCTCTGTCTTTTAGGGAGAATCTTCTCGTCTGGTGAGCTTGCTGCCTGTTTGTGACTCAGCCACTGGAAAACCAGCCTGTGTCAGAGCACCGTCCCTGGCACCCGCACTCAGCAAGCGGAGGGCTGTGCTTCCTATATTTGGGAAGCTAAATCTATTCTAACACTCAGACTTCAACGTAAACCAAGCCCTGATCTCCCGCTTCACCTCCAAGAGTACCAAAACAGGACCCACTGTAATGAAGAAAACAGCAGTGATCCATTTTATTTTTTTATTTTTACTTGGAGTCTGGCTTAATCCTTCTTGTCCTATCAAGCAACATATGGGTTATATTTTCTCAAAAATTAGGCTGTTTGGCAGCCTCATCTAGATTCTAGAAATGTATGAATGAGTTCAAACAGAAGTGGGGGTTTTTCTGTTTTTGGTTGGTTGTGTTTTTGTTTTTGTTTTGTTTTGTGTCTTAGCACCTATTACCTATTCTATTCTCTACCAAGAGATTAAATATTCTAGCACAGGTGAAATAGTGCCAGAGAAGTTGGAAGTTCAGTTGAAAGAGCTGAGTTGGCCTCTCCTGTGGTTTCAGCACTCAATAGCACGACCACTGCATTCAATCCAGTTGGCAAGATTTCCTCAAGTGGAGTGAGAGATATGGGTTTTTCTGCACTCTATAAATATGACTGTTTATTGAGCCCAACATATTTATGTTCCCATTCATTCAGTGCTCACTTAAACTGTCCAATTTGCTTGACCCAGTCTATAAATGTAAATTGCCTGCATCTGAAACTCACACTGGATGGCTTTTGAGTGAGAAGGATTAGGAATTGTATGACTTCTACAGACCAAACCAGGTCTCAAGGTTACCTCCAAGCTGCAAAAGTACTAAAATAGACGTTATTCCAAAACTTTAATTAAAATTTTGGAATGAGATAACAGGTACATTAATAGAAGCAATTTTGTCTTGTTTTAAAATAGTTTATTTGCTTGAGAAAGTCAGGAAGTTTGATCAATGTCAAAAGAACAAATAAGAACCAGGTTTGCTGTTTTCTTTATAAGCCCCAAAACTTTACATTGCAAAGTAAGATTCAAGGAATACTAGTAAGGAATCTCAAGAATTTAACTACTCCTGGCCCTATTGGCACAATTAGCCTAACATTACCCTCCAAAGGTTAGAGTTTATTTCAAAAGTTCTTAGGGAACATGGGGGTTGGGGTTTCCTTGCCTCTTTATTCATCTGCATTACTGCTTCTTCAGCCACGCTGGTTAGAGAGTGTTCTTTCAATATCACTTTCTGTCACTTAACTCCACTTTTTCTGGACGGTCTTGTCTGTACTGGAGGGCTAAGAGCCATCCTAAAATAATCCTTCGAGCTGTTAAAGGTAGTTTTGCAATAACCTCCCTCACCTTATTTTCTTTACGCAAAATGCCTCATCACCTTCAACCCTTCCATACTTTTCTGCTTTCCACTGTTCTAATAGTTTCTTCTGGCCCTCATATCTCCCAAGTAAATCGACCCACTTTCAGAAATAAAATAACTAAAAATATGTGCACCTTATACAATCAAAACACTGTGCATCAAAAGGAAATTGGTAATAGAAATTAAGAATGCCAGTGATTTGTGTATTTTATCTAAGACGTCTCATCTTATTTATGTAACATTAGAAACCAGTGCATTGAAAATAAGAGCTGAGAAAGGAAGCCCATCAATGTGTATTTTAAATTAACTGGAAAAGTCCTGGCCGGTTTGGCTCAGTGGTTAGAGCGTCAGCCTGTGGACTGGAAGGTCTCGGGTTTGATTCCCAGTCAAGGGCACCTACCTGGGTTGCAGGTTTGACCCCTGGCCCCAGTCGGGGCACGTGGGACAGGCAACCAATCGATGTATTTCTTTCACATCGATGTTTCTCTCTCTCCCACTCCTTTCCACTCTCTCTAAAAAAAAAAAAATGGAAAAAATACCCTCTGCCTGAGGATTAACAAACAAACAAAAAGAACTGGATAACATTCTACATAGGCTGAAAACTTCTTTTTAACTTATTCTGAAATTTACAAAAAGTGGATAAATTTAGACCTTTTTTAGCTTATTTAATAACATACTTATTAGAAGAGACACGATAATGATATCAAAGAATTTAGTTCAATGCCTGGCACATACCAGATGCTCAATAAATAATAGTTATTAGCTGATTGAGCTTCAGTCATATAGCTATTCAGGTATATTTTCTAATATAAAAGCATTTTTTAAAAAAAACTTTTCTTCTAATTAGGTAATGAAGGCTAGTAAGTTGGAAACTCTCCAGAAAACTGTTACATTATACAAGAATTTACAATATCAAGTAAGAAGTGTCCAGAATGCTGTAAAGCTGGGAAATGGTCTGAAATAAGTCTAAGATGTTATTGGGCCGCTAACATAGGATATGGGACTCGTTAAACCCTTTCCTGCTCATTTGAATACTACACAATGCAGAGCAATCTCCCTTTATTCTTGCCATGGAGACTTTTTGAGAAAATGCAGGTGTGAGGTGCTATCCAAGGACTTTTAAACAAATAGAAGTTTAATTCAATTGTTTCCTGAGAGATTGACTTCTTGCAAAAGCCAAAGAAAATCTCTTACTAACCCAAAAGATACAAAAAAAAAAAAAAAGAAAAGAAAAAGAAAAGTTGAAACCATAAAATCAGGGAGGGCTTGGTTTAGAAAAGTTAAAGTATTTGGACAGGATAATTATGACGACTGCAGGGCTGCACTGTGAATTCCATCATTCGGCTTCTGCTAAAATAAGCAGCACAATGGTTCTTTTATCTTTTTATGCTTTTACCAGGAGACCGGTGAGGCAGCTTTGATGAGGGAAATTCCTATTCGTATCAAATCTAAACACTCAGGATAAATAGGATTTTAAAAATATAATCCGGTCATAGAAAAACAATGATCTTAATAATGAGACACCCCAATGAACCTATGATCCAAAGTATCGCTGAATTATTTTAATAAAAAATATGAAATTATATTCAAGAAACCTAGTTTCTTAGTCTGGATATAAAACAACATAATTCCATACTACATGATATTAGACGTTTCTCCACCTTCTCTTGCTCTGCGGAGAGCAGCCCACCCACCCAGGAGTCCCTCTGGGTTGTGAGACTCCCCCCAGAGTGTCTGTCCCATGTACCCCTCAAGCCCACCCTCTGGTGACCACAAGGCTGGCCCAGCGTCCTCATGCCGCTCTAGCTCTGAGCGGTGTCACCTCATATGCTCAGAACTTGGCAGAGGCTGCTGGTGACAGCATTGACCGACCAACGCCACGTCCCAAGGCAAAGTCAGGGCCACCAGCGGCGTCACAAAGAGCTGCTCCTGCCACCGGTGAAAGCTGGTAGCACCAACTGTGTGGATAGCTGATGTTTCGATTTTAATGTGGTGACATCTAGGAAATAGCTTGTTCTTTTCCTGAAGCATCTTTCATTGCAAACTCTCTCACCTTAAGCCTTTTTGATGTTATGTTGATTTTGTTTATGCCGGTCTTTTAGATGTTCTGGAATTATTGGAAGAAGTCTGGATGGGTTTTAACTCCATATTGCTAAAAGGAAAATATGACAATGGTAAACATCAACATGAAAATGGTTCCGTAAACTCTACGGTTGGGGTGAAGATGGGGGAGGGAGAGAAGTGTGCCTAATGTTTAAAGTTAATGGTAGATGAGAAGGAAAGAATTTAAAATATGGAAATTACTTTTCTGAAAGTCAGTATATTAATTATAAAGAAAAAATAGGAAGGTGAAAGATGAAACATTTAAAAGTGACAGAAAGATTTTTTTTCCAAAATTTTATAACCATTTTTATTTTCAGATGAGACTAGGTAACCCCAAGGCAAAATTGAAAGAAATATAAATTAACATACTTGTTGGGCTTGAGGTCTTATTTGTTGACACAAATACTTTAACTTAAAAGAACTTCTGGTAAACCAAATGTGAATTTTCAATACTACTTATATTTATAAAAGAGGAAGAAAAAAATGAATGAACCTAGTGAAAGCCATTCTTCCATAACAGACTGCTGACTGGTGTACAGATGGTAAGAACCTTCTGCTCTTGCTAAAACCTTCAGAAAGCACTGTAGGTCTTGCAGCTTTTAGAACTGCCAGCCCAATGACATCTGATTACCTCCATATGATCTGTATCAGCTTCAGTTAGCAAAGTTATAAGTAATCCTTTCTTATATGGCTTTCTACTTGTACTGTTGAAGATATGTCAGAAGTTTGTTTTTAAGTCAATTGTATTTTATTCATATATAGGCACAGATTGAAAGGTGAAATAACCTGAAAATATACTTCTGAATTTAATGTCTCTAGAATTCAACTTGTTAAATAGAATTTTTGTATAGATTCTTTCATACGTGTTTAAATATATTTTGGCAGAGTGCCTGACATTTAGTTTTGATTATAATAAATTATTACTACTACCTATATGTTATGATTACTAGTTATAGTTTCTCAGAAGAGACTAGTAAAACAGTTCAGGCTGTTTCTTAAGGACAGTGAGGGAGTTTCTTTGTATTTCTTAAGGAAGGAACAAGACCATCTTAATATCTCCCCATAGCACTTGCTATAGAGAAGCTCAGTAAGTATTTGACAAGTTATTTTATAAAATTTCAATACTAGATACACACACAAAGGTAAAAACAGTCAGAAGGAAGAACAGAGTGACATGCAGGATCTCCAGCACTGAAGATGATCCACCACCACACAAAGGAGGCCTCTCCTTAACCTGCAAGGAATAAAGGAACTGCAATTAAAAACAGGATGAATTTGCTCAGAGCTTCATAACTTCCACGGTTACCAGTTGTGGGCTAAATCATGAACTACTTGAGAAGAGCTCGTGGTGTATAAATTGTGGCACTTTCAACATTTCTTTCTTTATAAATAAACTGACAAATTGTGGGTGTGTTGGAGAACATGATAAAGGAATAGTGGGAAGAATGGTATAGGTAATGTCTGAAGAAATGTACAATTCTCTTGCATTAACTTTTTTTCCCCAAAAGAAAAAAAGGTGAAGTATTAACCCTCTGAATACCATCCAAATCAATTTATGGTGCCAGAGGAAAATAATGATACCTAACCATCTGGTGATTGGTATAGAGTTCACAGCTAATCCTTGGATTACTGCAACAGAGAGTGGCGGGACTAGCAGTGTGGTGGGCTGGCTTTAAAGTTGGCTAGAACTGGGTGCACTCCAGGCACACTGACACTTTGTATCAATTGGGCAAGTTATTGAGGATAGCAATTATGTCTTCTTCATAGGGTTGTGAGGATTAAATGAGACTAGGCATGTAAGACTCAGCTCAGTGCTTGGCACAGAGTAAGTCCCCAATGAACACTAGCTAATAGTATCTTCTAAGAAAAAGCCAACCTGAAAAACAGTCTTTCCTCAGCTTCTTCTGGTCTAATTTCAAGTGCCACTCCTCTTATGATATTTCTGCCTTCCCTCCCCTCCCACTTCCAGGTTAGGGGCTTCAACTGACTGTATATCACCCGTCATAGCTTTTTATCATCTTTGTATTATATTTGCTTATTCAATTGTTTGTTGTTCTGTCCAATATCTGTTTTACTCCGGAGACTTTAAGCTCTGTTTGCAGGAAATAGCCATGATGTCTAACTTCTTCTTTGTATACAATACAAAGCAGAGTACACTGTAACTCCTTGGCATGTATTTGTTGACTGAATATTTTTGTATTGAAATTTTTACGTATTAGATTAAGAAAAGTTGGTGGTGCATTTAAAATACATAATTTTATGTAGTTAAAGTGCCATACTTGGAGAAAGGTTTAGTGAGAAGAATAAGGTGTCTGGGGGTGGAGTGGGGAGTATTACGGTAGTTTTCCTTTTTTCATCCTCACTAGAGGATTTTTCCCCTTGCTTTTCAGAGAGACTGGAAAGCAGGCGGGAGAGAGGAGAGAAACACGGGCACATCCATCTGTTGCCTCCCTCCCAGGCCGCAACCGGCTGAGCCTGCGATGCCCTTGGCTGGCATCGAACCCAGATCTTTCAGTCCGGGGGCCGAAGCTCTAACCATTGAGCCAAACAGGCCAGGGTAGTTTTTCCTTTTGATTTGATTTGGTTGAAGTGGTGGAAGGACGTCAACCGTGTGTGAGTCTGTGCATTTACCAAGCATACACAAGTGTCCAAATGGTTGGTTGCACATCGGTGTCTTCGCTGTGAATAAAATTGCCCTGTGTTTGCGTCCTTGGAAGGGATCATAGTCGTCATCACATCCCATGTTTAAAAATGTAGAAACTGAGGGTACCAACATGCAATGATTCTTTCCAGGCAGGGCTGAGCCTAGGTTTCAGGTCAGCTGATTTCCAGACCAGGTCGGAAGGGTCACTAGTTCCTTTAAAAATAATCACTGCTGCTGTAATAGCATCAGCACCTGTTGTTTCAGCTTCCGCAAGAGAGAAGCTATTAATTTCTCCTCCATCAAAGCAGAATTTCTGGTCTGTCTGAACCTTGTTTTCTTCTAACTGCAGCTGTCTACGCCACTAAGGCCAGGCACCTCTCCGCTTGAATCCAATAAATCGCCACGCCCGAATATAGAACAAAAAAAGCGCCACAAATCATACAGACAGTGGCCGACCTGTGCCGTCTTTCTCGAACTCTCTTCATCGCATCTTGGAGAAGCCAGGAGCCCACCGGACGAGGCCCTGGGCGCGCGAACCCTGCCACCGACAGCCGCGTTCCTCCTCGGCGGGCCTGTGGCCAGCGATGGGGACTCAGCAGCTGGCAGCTCAGAGGCAGTTCATTTGAATGGCGACTTCATTGTCTGCAAAATGTAAAGCAGTTAGTATCCACCTCGGGGAAGTTTTGAGAATCAAACCGAATTTTGAATGCCAGAGATCTTCACTGAGCAAATTTAGCTCGCCTGAATTATCACCGTTGCGGCGTTCGCGAGGCCTCCCTGAGTCAGCTGTGTTTCCCCGGGCGCCTGTTCCAGCCCGCAGCCCGCGGCGGCGGCCGCGCGAGTCCCCCTCGGAAGGTGCAGGGCTCGCGTCCCGGGACACCGGGGGCGGGGGCAGCGGGCGCCGCACGCATGCGCGCCCAGCCGCCGCGGGCCCCTCATAAGAGCGCGGCGCCGCGGCGCAGCCACCGAGTCGGAGCTGGCCGAGTGCCGGGCGCGGCGACGGCGCGGGCGGCTGCGGGGCGCCGCTTCTTCTGCACCCGGAGGACTGAAACTTTCTTGGGAGGTGCCCACCGCTGCGCACCTCCCGAGAGCGCGGCAGGCAGGCCGAGAGGGAGAGGCGGAGGCCCGGCGCCCGTGGGAGCGAGCTGCAGCCGAAGAGGCGGAGGAGGGGAGCCGGCGCGAGCCGCCCGCCTCGGACCCACGCGCAGCCGCCGCCGCCGCCGCCAGCCCGGCAGGCTCCCCGGACCGCGGCGGGGTCCTGGACGGCTGCATGAGCTCGGAGGATTGACCGCAAGTCCTGCGGCCGGGACCGCTGTGCTCCCCGGAGGGCTGCCGGGGCTACGCGGCCGGAGCCATGCGGACCGAGTTTGGAGCTGAGCAGACTGAGCGCGGCCGGTCACTGCACTTGCTGACCGGAGTCCTGCGCGCACTGTCCGGCTTCTTGGCCCCTTCTCGCCGCCCGAGAGGGGAATAAAGGAAGGGAGACCCTCCCCGAATCCTGAGCGGTATCCCGAGATTGCAACCCTGCGGCAGAGCCCTGGCTCCGGGTCCGCAGCGGCGTTCCCAGCGGTAATCCGACAGGAGGGATCGTCCCCTCGGGGATGCACGGGGAGGGTCCTCTCGAGGGTGAAGCCTCCAGGGGATGCGGGACGGCAACCCCGGGGGCCTTCTGAATCTGCACCCGAAAGAAAGAGTTCCATCAGTGCGGACCCACTATCAAGGCTGCCCCCTCCGGACCGGGCCACCCGGCGGAGGGAGGGATGGCTTAGGAGCCTCCTGGCTCAGCAGCCCGGCGTCGCTGGCTCCCGGGACGTCGCGGCGGAGGGCAGTGGCCCGCGCGGGAAGCGCCGCGGCAGGGACACTCGGTGACGAGCTCCCGGCTTGAGCGCCAGTGGGAACCGGATCTCGAGGGCCACGGTTTACTGGAGACTGCGCTGCGCCCTCTGGAGACGCGCGGCCCGCGCCCAGGGTGCCATGTGGGGTGGACGCCTCCGGCCCGCCTCCTCCGCCCGTGTGGCCGCTGCGCTCCTGCGGCTGCTGCTGGCCGCGCTGCTGGCGGCGGGGGCGCGGGCCAGCGGCGAGTACTGCCACGGCTGGCTGGACGCGCAGGGCGTCTGGCGCATCGGCTTCCAGTGCCCCGAGCGCTTCGACGGCGGCGACGCCACCATCTGCTGCGGCAGCTGCGCGTTGCGCTACTGCTGCTCCAGCGCCGAGGCGCGCCTGGACCAGGGCGGCTGCGACAACGACCGCCAGCAGGGCGCCGGCGAGCCTGGCCGCGCGGACAAAGACGGCTCAGACGGCTCGGCAGGTAGGGGGCAGGGCAGGGCAGGGCCCGGCGGGAGGGAGGCTGGCTTCTCCTGGAGGGCGCGGGCCTGGGACCCTGGGGAGGGGAAAGGAACCGGGAGCACTGAGGTTTCAGAAGAGGGTGTTGGACCAGGAGGTGGTGCCTGCATTCTGGCGCAGCTGTTATTGTGTGCGAAATGGGGCACCCGTTCGCCGTCCTGGGACTCAGTTTCCCCATCTGTCAGCTAAAGAGTGGTCTGGCTTGGGTTTTCCCAAGGAAACCACATATTTAAGGCAGGGTGGGCCGAAGACAGCTCCACAATCCTCCAGTCCAAGGAAGGGCCTCTGGGTGCCCCGTCCCATGCTTCCTCTCTCCAGAGGTCTGACTTCTAAAGGTTAGCATCTTGGGGGTACCGGAGGAAACCATGAGGCTGGCAGGGGCACTTCCGTGAGGGCCCCTCAGAAGGAAGGCGGTTCCTCAGGACGGAAGTGGGCGATGCGCTGTGCCAGACCCAGGAGACTCATGCTGTCTAATGTGCTGCTGCACCTCTCCCCTGCCAGACCCCGCCGCTCTGGTTTCTGGACAGTTGTCACCATTTGGACTTGCTAGGTGTGACATCAGAGCCGTGCACAATCTTGCTTTCTGTGGTTTTTAAAAATTATATATTTTTTCAAATTACCAAAGGTAGAGTTGGAAAAATAAACAAGTCCGTGCAAGAATTTGATAGGTTCCGCTTCCTCTTCACAAACCTCCCAGATGGCCTCCCTCCAGGGTTCACATCAAATAAGTGCGTTTGAGAGGGAGGGTTTAGGTTGGTGTAGGGGCAGAGGTCAAATGGCAAGCGTGTCACCAAGAGGCCGTCTCCGCTTTTTTCTGCAGCTGGTTATAGTAAGGACAGGACTTTTTAGCAGCACAAGGAGCCCAGGCTTTGAGTTACCTGAGCTTGGCACTAGTGGCATCTGTGTTTACAGAACTGTCTCCCCCTGGTAAGAGGCAGCTCTTTTCAGTGCTGGTCCCTTTGCAGTCAAGCATTTTATTAGCAAGCCATTCCTAATGTTCCACGACATTGAATCTGAAGAGAGGAGAACTGAGAGTAATTCCAGAAAAGGTGCCATCTTAAAACACAAGCTCAGCCTTGCAGGGTGTGTGGCCATGGAATAAAGCCTTGAGAAATGAGCCAAAGCCGGAACTGCTACTTCTGTGTGTCAGCTAAGTTGGGTTCGTTAATGGTCTCTAAAAAGTTCGGTTGGCTTTGGGACAGATCATAGGCAGCAGACTTCTCATGACACTCTGTGATGTGCGTGGGTGCCTTCTTCACCCTACTTTTTAAGTCCTGTTTTCCTGAAAATTCCGTTCCTCTTGCTTCTCTTCTGAGTCAGGAAGGGCAACATGCCTAATTAAACAGTGCTGAGGGCTTAGAGGAACCCAGCATTTTTTACCCTGTGTAGTTATTTACGCTTCCAATTAAAAATTCTGGAGGGAGAACAGTTATTTCTCCCCAAAATTCATTATGTGGACTTAGGCTGCTTTCAGCTAGTTTTTGCTCTAGTGTTTGGGGTTTTTCTTACTATTATTTCTTTACTTCTTGATGACACATTTAGGACTGGTATCTTAATTTAGAGAATGAAATGTTTATAGCATACGGATGGAAAAGCCCCCATTCACTGCTCTAGTATACTATAGTTAGTCTGAAGTGACCGTGTAATTAGAACAGTCCCACTGTCAGGAAGCCAGCTGTGCTGTAAACTAGCAAGTGTTTCTACCTATTAAAGGGACACTATGCATAAATAGAAGATTTACTCTGTTCAGCATTGATGATTAAGGAAATCTTCAAGTGTCAGCTTTGGTTAAATACTTAAAAAATATATTTTACTTGTAAGGCATTATTTCTCCATTACTTCATGTGCTACTATATTCTGCACTGACTGAGGAAATGTGTGTTTCATGTTTTAAGACTTTCCTAAAATCACTACAATAACTGAACTGTCCATACTTAAGTCAGACAGTTGTAGGATCTATATAGGAACAAGTTGAAATTCTTTAAAAGGCATTTGTCCCCAGCAAGTTATTTACATTCCTTGCAAACTCCTTTTAGCATATTTTAGGAAGTTTTATTTCCAGAGGCAAATAAATCAAAAGCTTTGGTCAGACCCTAGCCATGTCCATTTCCAAAAGGAGTCTGTAAGGCACAGAGGTCAAAGAAGGGTAAGGAAAACCCCACACGCCTGCCTAACTGAGGCTGGTGAGGGTTGGGGTGGGAGGGGGACCTAGCATGGGCCATGGGTGGTGGAAAGGGGAAGTGACTCCTGTGCAGGGAAGTCATTGCAGGCAGCATGGAACAAGGTACTGAGGAGAACTAACGTTGGGAGCAACAAGACATTTGTTCTAGGAAGGAGAGCAGCCCACAGGGAGCCAGGGAGCACCCAGGCAGGCCCAGAGGGCCTGAGGTGGAACAGTCACCCTGGAGTTCCCGACACTGGATTCTGTGTGAGGACCTACAGGGAAAGCCTGCAGAGCGTAAAGCAGTGGGCACCATATTTAACAAGTGAGGTTCATTCTGAAAAATAAAACCGTAAAAGATAAAAAATAATAACTTTACTAAAGTTGGTAGCGAGCCACTTTTATATTATTTTACTTTCAAAAACCCTTGTGGGAGCCCTGGGGATAGCAGCACGGGGCTTCCATAAGCTGGATAAGATACACCCACTGATGGGGGCAGAGAATCAGGAGGGAGGCGCCGGCAGAACTCGTGGGAGCCACTTCTGTAGAATTCCACCCAAGGTTACCAAGAAATTACTTTTTTGATGTGTTTCTGCCCATGTCCTTAACTATTTGGTTGGAAAACACATGAGGACAGGGACTATGTCTTGCTGGTCTTGGCAAAGCAGTGCCAGCTCAGTGGTACAGGGCAGACCCTCAGGAGGGAGCCCAGTTCTCCCACACCTGAGGCACCCTGTGACTGTCCCCTGGAGTTGGTGTTTTTAGAATACTAAAATTTAATATTTATTAGCTGTAAATATTAAAAATTTTGCTTTTGGGGGCTGACCTGCCATGCCTGTCTGGCCCTCCCACCTTTCCTGAGACTCAGTAAAGGACAGTGCATATCATGGGCTGCTAATGAGCACACAGACTGCCCCAGCCTGGGCCCTTCGGTTTGGTGTTCCTGTCACTCATTTCCAATCTCCACTGCCAAGCAGTGATTTTTACTGCATATTTATAGTGAATCATGTTATGTTTTTGTCTTCCAGTCCCCATCTACGTGCCATTCCTCATCGTTGGGTCTGTGTTTGTCGCCTTCATCATCTTGGGGTCACTCGTGGCCGCCTGTTGCTGCAGATGTCTCCGGCCTAAGCAGGAGCCCCAGCAGAGCCGGGCCCCGGGGGGGAACCGCTTGATGGAGACCATCCCCATGATCCCCAGCGCCAGCACTTCCCGAGGGTCGTCCTCCCGCCAGTCCAGCACAGCTGCCAGCTCCAGCTCCAGCGCCAACTCTGGAGCCCGGGCACCCCCAACAAGGTCACAGACCAACTGTTGCTTGCCCGAGGGGACCATGAACAACGTGTATGTCAACATGCCCACGAATTTCTCTGTGCTGAACTGTCAGCAGGCCACCCAGATTGTGCCCCATCAAGGGCAGTACCTGCATCCCCCGTATGTGGGCTACACGGTGCAACATGACTCAGTGCCCATGACTCCTGTGCCGCCTTTCATGGACAGCCTACAGGCGGGCTACAGGCAGATCCAGGCCCCCTTCCCTCACACTAACAGTGAACAGAAGATGTACCCAGCTGTGACCGTGTGACTCAAGGTGCCAGCCGGGCTCCATTACATGACCGAGGAAAACAGGGAAGCTGTGGACTTGGCAAGGATACTCAAAGTGGAAGTCCATGCATGCCGGTGACGTGCACGGCACAGTTCTTTTGGATAGCTTCATTTGCCCCCAAACTGTGTGAAAACGTCTCTCTCTGAATTAGCTTTTCTGGATGTTTTATCCCAGTGCATGATTGATTTATGATGGGAAAGGGCATCACCTGGAGATGCCCATGTTGTTACCAATGGTTGTATGACAAATGCTTGAGCCCTTAAGTGCCCTTGAGGTATGGCTGTCAAAAGAAATTTGTAAACAGATGGGTTAAGGTTTTTATTATGTTATTGTTATTATTTCTTTTGTTTTTTTACTGTACCCCATCAGAATACCTGTTCTTCCCTTTTACCTTGGTCTTTCATAAGCATCCAAGGTCTAGGAGAAGATATTAAGAACACAGTTATTATAAAAGGAAATCTAATTTGAACTCCATGAGATTAGTCATTGATCTCAGTGTTTCACAGGCATTCTTTCTTTCATTGTAAAAGGATATATATTGTCTATTTTTGTGCTTTTTTGTCTATTTTGTGCTTTTTACCTTGTGTAGAGATCTTATTACAAAGTGATTTTCTACATTAAAAAGAGACTGAAAGAAATTGTATAGTTACTTAACTGATGACATTTCAGAACTCTGGGGTTTTAATCTTGAAGTAGTGGGTGGTGTAGTAATAAAGCCATTCATCCCCTTCTTGATTGTATCATCTAATTTTCCAACTTAACAGTGACATCTGAGAAGTAATTAGATTTTTTTATATTGAAATTATAAACTATCACCTGCTACTTCTCCAAGTTACATATGGCTTGGCATTTCTTTCTATTTGGTTTTCAGATCCCCATGTCCGTATAGAACCGAGGGCAGGTAATTACGGTTCTTATAAATGAAGATCAGCATTTCTGCCTAGATCTGATAAAACATTTTCTTGTTTCCCCTATAAATATCAAAGAAATGCTTTACAAAGGTTGAGTATAGCTTCTCAGCCATAATCCGAGACTTGGGACGAAATTTAAACCACAAATATAATTTACTTTGCAAATCATAAGACTTTTTATACTCTTGTTATCGAAATGGCTTATTTTTCAGGCAGTAGGGACTATTAAGAGAAAAGCTTTTCAAAGAGATACTGACTTTCTTTCTCCACAAAGTTAGTTCGTGTTTTTCTCTCCTAGTCCTCAGCAAGCACTGTACTCATTACCAGTGTTCTGAATTATGAAATTGAAGTGAATTTGTGTATCGTATTGTTTACTTATAAGAAATAAGTTCAAGTATTGTGCGAGTAAATTTCCAACTGCTAGCAAAACCAAGATTTGTAATTAAACCATTATAAGGTTGGTCTTTTACACATTTATGTCAGTATCTATTATCTCTCATCTACCCTACCTACCTTCTACCTATACCTACCTACCTACCTACCTGTCTATCTAACAATCTAACATCTATCTCATGACTAAATAATGTAAAACCACTGTTGGCAATTGGTATCAACAAAGATAATCAAACGTTTTTAATAACCAAAGGCAGGGGAAAATAATTTTACTTATTAATAAATATTTTATGGTATGAATTCCTGGGGGAGTTGTTTTTTTTTTGTTTTCATTCTACTTGGTAATTTTAGACGGTCTATTAAACCTGTTAATAGAATAAAATTGCTCAAAATTATAAGTACTGCTTTCTAGAACCAAGAGCCTACCTTTAAAACTAATCAATATCTGGGAAGTTTGTATGTATGTTCTATGAGTCAGTAATATTATTCCCAACATTCTGTGGGAAATGTTGACAACAGGGTTCTTTTGGAATCGTATCAGGCTACATTGTCTTTGTTGGTGGATTCTGACTTACCTAAGGAAGTAAAATTCCTAGAAGATTGGAGGTGAAAGGGACCTTAGAGATCACCAGCCTAGGGATGGCAAACTTTTTTCAGTAAAGAACCAGAGAGTAAATATTTTAGGCTTTGCAGGCCATACAGTCTCGAGCAACTACTCAGCTCAGCTGCTCCAGCACAAACGCAGCCATCATCCATGAACATGGCTGGGGGCCAATAAAACCTTGTTGTTGGACACTGAAATTTGAAATCCTTACAATTTTCACATGTCACAAAGTATCCTATTTTTAATTTTTTTTCATTTTAAAATGTAAAAATCATTCTAAACTCAAGGGCTGTAAAAAGCGGGCAGTAGGCCTGACTTTCTATAGTTCACCAGTCCTTGATTTGGTCCATCCTTCCCCGATGCAAGTGTCCGTCTGCGACAGTCTGACAGCCTTTTCAAAACACAGGCATGAGGGTGCTTATGTAAGGGAGTGCTTCTCTCATATAAGGCTGTCCAACTTTTCTTCCTTTTCTATGTGGTAATTAAATATCACAATAAAAGCAAAAGCACACTTTAATAAATTGACATGAGTTTTTCACTTGGTCCTACTTTCCAAAATACTATATAACATCATTGGATGCACCCTCAGATCTTTTCAATTTTGGTAAAAATGAGTAATTTTAAAATAAAAAATTTCAAATACCTGGTTTAAGTATACCTTCCTTCTTTACTGTCATGAAATCAGAACCTATAAGGTATAATTTACACTCAGTACAAATATTTTAAAGTCTTGGGGGACAAAAAGGGAGCAGTTACAGGTGGGAAAATAGTTTTCTGCTGCATGTTTTCTTCTGTATCTAAACCTTTCTCATCGATTCATGATGGTTCCAGGGGAATTCTGTATCCCTGTTTGTAGGAAAGAAAAATGCTTTGATTTCAAAGAAGATGAAATTAAGCAGGCATTTATGTCCGTTTAAGAGCCTATAAACACACATCTTCTATCATTTCTGCTTCTGCCAGAAAAGTTAAAATTTAACAATAATATCAACACCCAAAGTGGCGAGAAGACCATTAAGACACATGCGTTTGAGTTTAGCATATTTACTTTGCAAGACTCACCTTCCTCTTCTGAATACATTCCTAGGTGCTTGACGAACAAAACATTTCATCTATTACATTTACTTGGAGCTAATTTAAAAAAATCACACCATTTTATTTCACGGATTCCATGACCGATATTTTCTCCGTGTTTTATTACCAATGAGGACTTAGGCTTCCTTCAGAAGCATCTCCTGAGGACACCACGAGGGTTGGAACAAAGCTGCAGGCCCGGGAGGGGGCCGTTGCAGGCGGGCTGGGCCCGGGAGAGGTCAGCGGTGCTAAGGGGCGCTCGGGGGCCCAGGGGCCCGGGGGGTCGGGGGGTCGGGGGGGTCGGGGGCCCGGGGGGTCGGGGGGTCGGGGGCCCGGGGGGTCGGGGGGTCGGGGGGTCGGGGGCCCGGGGGCCCGGGGGGTCGGGGGCCCGGGGGCCCGGGGGGTCGGGGGGTCGGGGGGTCGGGGGCCCGGGGGCCCGGGGGGTCGGGGGCCCGGGGGCCCGGGGGGTCGGGGGGTCGGGGGGTCGGGGGCCCGGGGGCCCGGGGGGTCGGGGGGTCGGGGGCCCGGGGGCCCGGGGGGTCGGGGGGTCGGGGGCCCGGGGGCCCGGGGGCTCGGGGCTGATACGGCTCAGCTCGGCCCCTGCCTGTCGCCGCAGCCACGCCCAGGCCCTTCCCTCTCAGAGACCTTGTCCGTTTCCTGCAGATTCGGGGTTGCCTTTTGCTCACAGTTTCCGTCCCCCCCCCGCCCTCGGCGGGTCACTGGGGTTTAAACTGATGAACACACCTGACGTCAGCGGCCGCTCCTAAGCGCTGAGGAGGAATAAGCGCCTCCTTCCGCGGGCTCAGCGGACGCCTTCCCGCGGCCGAGCCGGCCTCCCACCCGCCGGGGCGGCAGCCGAGGGTGTCACGCGTGTTTCCCGCCCCGCCCGGCGCGCGGGGCGGCATGGGCGCGGGGCGCGGGCCCGCACGGGGTGGCACGCGGGGGCAGACCAGCCCGCGGGGCCCCGGGGTGGGGGCCGGCCCCGGGCTCCCGGCTCCTGCTCAGTGAGTACCTTCAGCACTAGGGGCTCAGCGGGCCTTCTAGGGCCTAAAACAAGCGCGGGTACTTCCCCGGGTCCGCTTGCTGCCCTGGCCTCTGGAGCAGGAGGACCGGCAGCGCCCGAGGCAGCCGTGGAACCCGGGGCGCGGGGCGCTCGCGCGGGGCCGCGGCCCTGACACCCCGGCCGCTCCGGGGGCCCAGAAGGGCCTGGGGACCTGGCCCCAGGGAAGGCTCACCCTTCGTGCTCCGCCTCTGGAGCCCTAAGCAGCAGCCTAAGGAGCAACCTAAGGAGCAACCTAAGGAGCAGCCTAAGGAGCAACCTAAGGAGCAGCCTAAGGAGCAGCCTAAGGAGCAACCTAAGGAGCAACCTAAGGAGCAGCCTAAGCAGCAGCCTAAGGAGCAACCTAAGCAGCAACCTAAGGAGCAACCTAAGGAGCAACCTAAGGAGCAGCCTAAGGAGCAGCCTAAGGAGCAACCTAAGGAGCAACCTAAGGAGCAACCTAAGGAGCAGCCTAAGCAGCAGCCTAAGGAGCAGCCTAAGGAGCAACCTAAGCAGCAACCTAAGCAGCAACCTAAGCAGCAACCTAAGGAGCAACCTAAGGAGCAACCTAAGGAGCAACCTAAGCAGCAACCTAAGCAGCAACCTAAGCAGCAACCTAAGCAGCAACCTAAGGAGCAACCTAAGGAGCAGCCTAAGGAGCAGCCTAAGCAGCAGCCTAAGGAGCAGCCTAAGGAGCAACCTAAGCAGCAACCTAAGGAGCAACCTAAGGAGCAGCCTAAGGAGCAGCCTAAGGAGCAGCCTAAGGAGCAGCCTAAGGAGCAACCTAAGGAGCAACCTAAGGAGCAACCTAAGCAGCAACCTAAGGAGCAACCTAAGGAGCAACCTAAGGAGCAACCTAAGCAGCAGCCTAAGGAGCAACCTAAGTATTAGAAGGAGGAGTAAGTCGTAAGCGTATAAACGAGAGCACCGTCCCGGTCGCTCTGCCTTTGCCCCTCTCTCCCTGGCCGAGGTGGTGGGCTCGGGAGCTTCCATCCTGCGCTGCCTCTCTTATTTGAAGAGCCAGAGATCAGCCGTTTTCCTTCAGCCCATTCATTCCAAAACACTTACATAGAAAATTTCTTTGCCTTCTAAATTTTTAAAAAAATTTAAAACAGGAATTGTGATCCAAGTGCCTTTAAGGGACTGAGTAAATAAAAGATGACAAAAGTTAGAAATTATTAGATTTCCCTCCGAAAATTACAGCAATACACTAGGTAAATATGTTTCAGTGCATTGATTTCCACTTGCTTTTCTTTACCATCTGTTCTTCTATTGATTACTTATTTATTTATTAATTTTAGTCTTAGAGAGAGAGGGAGAGGAATAGAGAGATGCAAACATTAATCAGCTGCCTCCTGCATGCCCCAAACCCCGGCATGTGCCCTGACCCAGAAATGAACCAGGGACCCCTTGGTTCAGGTGTTGAGGCTCAGCCACTGTGCCACACTGGCTGGGCTCCCCTCTGTTCTTCTAGATAGACTGATTTATCAGTGACAAGTGGAAAACTAAAACCCTGGACAGCTACTCCTGTTTGGTATTTTTGAATATTAATTATAGCCCCACAGCACCATGACAGAATCGCTTTGAGATAAAACACAAAGCTTTACGTAGAAAAGGCCATTTTGCTTTTCACACTTCAGTTTTCAGAACGCCTTCAACATACTCAAAATTGAAGGACCTTGACTCAAATCAAGAACAAGATATTTAAAATAATATTTTTAAAACAACTTTTAAATGAGAGACAATTAAAGGGGTAAAAAGTTTATGATGGCAGCCTTAAGATTGATTTTAAACATAAAACTTGTATCTTAATTTCAACCATCTTGAAGTGTAGGTCTTTTCATTTAGAAAAATCATAGGTTACACAAGACATTATTTACTTGGTAGACATAACAGCTGTGGAAGACTGATTGCCATCTGCAGCATGTATATAAAATTACCACATGTGTGTGTACATATGTGTACAGAATGATCACAGGAAAATTTGAAACAGAAATAACTTATTACATGAGGCTATCTCATCCAAGACTCTGTTCTCAATTCTTGACTGATTTTTTAAAAACTGGAGTTTGTTTGCAGTGCTCAGCTTTCCTTGTAATTGGTTCTATGGGACTTCCTCTGAAGTTGGAGGGACTCTGGGTAGAACCCATTTCTACTGCTTAGGTGTGGCCTTCACCGTGCTTTCATGTCTCTGAAACTCAGTGTGCTCTCTGTCAAAGAGGTTAGTGTGGGGACAAAGGATATGACATAGCACAGTGTTAGTGGCATCCAGTGTTTTTATAATATACATACATATAATTTAACTTTTCAGTTATTTTAAACCTGCCCAGTATAGAGAAATGCGTTATTTATATTGACAAAATATGTCAAACATATATAGCTCCTTATATCAGAACTAGCTTAGGAGAGTTTTCTCATTTTTATTTCAATAACTAATCAGTTTTCCTTGAGTTGGTCTGAATTTCTTACGTTTTAGGTTTGCTTAAGAGCCATGTACAGAATTGGCTTTCTCTGACCCTTGAATAAATACCACTCTTGGTAATGACTTAAGTAGCCTGTCTTGTTTCTCTGTAAAGTCACAGGATTTTCTCCTCCCTCTATCTCTACTAGGTTTGGCTATTCCTACTGAGCCTTCCTACTCTGCCACTTGGCACCTCTCTGAACCAGTCGGGGTCCAGTAAGGGACCCAGACTGAGTCACTTTATTTTAATTTTCTACTGACTTGTAACCTACATGAAGTAGAGCACTCAAATGAATGACTAGATAAACCATCACCCAGATGAAGAGAAAGAAAGAATCCTATTGATAGCTCCCTTCAAAGATAAGTGCTCTTCTGATCTCTGTCATCATAGATGAGCTTTGCCTGGGTTTGAACTCATGTCAGTGGAATCACACAGTATATACTCTTTCGTGTCTGGCTTCTTTCATTCAGTGTTATGACTAATGTTGAATGAAGCAGGAGTTTGTTCCTTTTCATGGCTGTGTAGTGTTCCGTTATATGAATGTATCATAACTGTTTATCCACTCTCCTGTTGATGGACATTTGGGTTATTTTCAGTTTGGGGCTGTGAGGAATGACTCAGGAACATTTTTAAACATGCCTTTGGTGAGCATAAACACTCGGTTCTCTCGGGTGAATTTCCAGGAGTGGCACTGTTGTGTTATAGGGTTTATGTGTATTTGCCTCAGTAGATATGGCCATTGTCACACCAGTTATTATTTTTTTAATCATCACTTGAGGATATGTTTTATTGATTTGTAGAAAGAGAAGAAGGGAGAGAGAAACATGAATGTGAGAGAGGAACATCAATCAGTTGCCTCCCAGACACTCCCAACTGGGGACTGAACCCACAACCTAGGTATGTACCCTGACAGGGAATTGAACCTGAAACCTTTTGGTGTATGAGATGACACTCCCAACAGCTGAGCCATCGGGCCAGGACTCACCAGTTATTTTTAACAGAGAGAATTTGTATAAGGAATTGGTTAAACAGGTGTTAGGGAACTGGAACAGGAAAAGGGCACACTGAGGCAACACAGACATAGTAACCGCCTGAAGCAGTTACCACCGCCAGGGCCAAAGGAACAAAGGGAAGAAGTGTGGGGTGTATTAGAATCTCGACTCTTGAAGAAAAGGCCCTGTCATGTTCACAGAGGGGGCACCTGCTAACTGGTGCCCCTGGGGGACACAATGAGGCTGATTCTGGGAATGCCAAATGATTTCTTTTTAATTTTTTTTTTTTAGTTAATCCTCACCTGAGGATATTTTTTCCATTGAATTTTAGAGACAGTGGAAAGGAGGGAGGGGGGAAGAGAGAGAGAGAAAGAGAGAGAAATGTCAATGTGAGAGGGACACATTGATTGGTTGCTTCCCACCAGGGTCAGGGATGGAGCCTGCAATCCAGGTACATGCCCTTCACCCCAAGATCCTTTGAGCCTAAGATCCTTTGGTGCACAGCCAATGCTCTAACCACTGACCCACACCGGCCAGGGCCAAACGTTTTTTTGAAAGCTGGAAACTGGCAGCAACCGCCGCCAGGGCGAAGCCTGGGACTTTGGAAGTCAGTAACTGGCGCCCTTCAGGCTGGCCCCCTGCGGGTGACTCGAGCGGCTCTGACGATTCCCCGCAGCGCTTCGATGCGTGTGCCCGGGCGTGCGGGTCCAGCTGCAGCTGTGCGCAAGGCCGGGGCTTGAACTCAGCGCAGCTCACACGCCCCACCTCAACGCAGAGACAGAAGCTCGGCGCTCCGCCAGGGCTGGCTTCAACAGCGTTCCCGGGGTGGCCGCATGGATGGGGACTTGGCAGACGTATTTTAGGTGGAGTTGGATTCAAGTCCCCCTTCCATCTCTGACAGCTGTGTGACAATTCAGGACATCTCTCTGAGCTCTCGTGGGTTAGAATGGGACTCGTGGTCACGTCTCCTCTAAGGCCAGTGGGGTGGATGAAGTGACATAACAGGGCAGTGCCTGCCACCAAAGCTGCCTCCTAACAGGGCCTTGCTTCGGTAGGCTACTTTCCCGGGGTTCTGGCTTTATGTAAGTGGGATAATTTTTGGTTAAATTTTAAACCATCTTTAAAATATTACCTGGCCACATTCTCCTGGGATCTTTCTGTTGTTCCTGTTTTCATGTTATCTAAAATCCTTAGAAAGCGGGCTATAGGAACTGGAAGCGGTAGACATTGGGGAGGGGACAGTGTCTCTCTGTTCTTTCACAAACATTAGTGTAATTTCTCTTTATTTTCATTCAAATAGCACTTGCGTGCAACCTTAAGTCACACAACCTGGTACTTTATTTAACTTTGTCCATGTCCCTTATATGTCAAGTTCCCTGAGGGTAGAAAACAAGACTTGTTGCTGAGTGACTCCTCAGCACCTAGTATAAAGCCTACATACTCTATGCAGGTGGTTAATATTTGTGGAGGGAGAAAAAATATTTGAAAGTCGAGATTTTAAGGTTTTCAAAATAAATTTTATAAGAGGTATCCTTAGGCCATGCCAAGACAATACCATATTTATGTAAAGGTAGGATCCAGTGTAACTAGGCATTATGTAGACTAGCACACAGATTTTCCTTTGATTATAAATTAAAAAAAAAATGTTTTATTGATTTTAGAGAGAGATGAAGGGAGAGGGAGAGAGAGAAACATAGATTCGTTGTCTCCTGCTTGCCCCTCCTGGGGATCAAGCCCCCAAGCCAGGCATGTGCGCTGCCCGGGGACCCAATGAGTGGCCTTTCAGTGCACAGGACGACCCTCAGCCAACTAAGCCACGCTGACCAGGGCACAAAAATTTTCAAATAGCAGTTCAGTTAATAATGCTTGAGTTAGAACAGGAACTTTAGCCTTATTTGCTTTGTTCTTGGACCCTTCTTATGGTGACCTTTGTGAGAATGATATTTGCTGCTTCTGTCTAGATTTTAATCACAGAATGACTCCAAAAATTTGATCCCACAGAACTAACTGAGGACGGCAGAAGTTTAAAATCACCAGAGCCATCTTAAAACAATTTCTTTTAATACTAAATGGGAAGGCTAAAAGCAATCTGGAGTGGATTTTTTTCCAGCTTTTATTATTAATGTTCTCATTTTAAAAAACCAGTACAGCATTTCTATGTTAGTTTTAGTTTTAAGAAATTTTAAATCTAATGAGAGGTGCATTGGAACAGAAAGACTCCTTGTTGAATACTTAAGGATCAATAGTCATTCAGCAATCATTTACTGAGAAGTATCAGAACCTTTTTTGATTCAGCGACTTCTCTATTTCACAATGTGGTTATAAGAAAAAAACTGTGCTTGACAAATGGTATTTTAGTTCACATTCATCTCTGTGATTAGTAGAAAATGAACTGGCCAGGCTGGAACCTTACGGCTACAGTGCTCCTTGGACTGCATTGCAGATGGCGGTGTCAGTGCGTGCTGGTGGCGCTGATTTGCTGTAGAGGCAATGCACAGGGAGGCCGCCCATCTGGACATCAACCACAGGGGCGTGGCTCCTGAAATGCATGCACACCTTTTTGCACTGAGGGCTTGGTAAGTGCATTCCCAGGTTAGTATCTCAGAACTCTTTAATAAACTTAATAGGGTGAGAGTCAGGTATATATTAATATATTTTTATTGATTTCAGAGAGAGGAAGAGAGAGGGAGAGATAGAAACATCAATTGTAAGAGAGTTATTGATCGGCTGCCTCCTGCACACCCCCTACTGGGGATCAGGCCCGCAACCTGGGCATGTGCCCTGACTAGAAGTAGAACCATGATGTCCTGGTTCATAGGTCAACGCTCAACCACTGAGCCACACTGTCTGGGCAGAGTCAGATGTATATATGATTGCATCTTATCAATTGGGAAGCAGCGCCAAAACCTTTTCTTTATTTAATATTTATTGTCACCATCATTGATAATGCACAGGGGAGACATTTTATGGTATCACTTACAAGATGTTTTTACATCAATGACCTCATCCTGGATGAGACCTTTCCCTTTCCCTGAGAGTCTCCCTGGATCCCCAAAGTCACCTCATCTCTACTATCTTAGCAGTTTGTGTACACTTCACTTATCACATTGCGGTAGAATAAAAATGGCTACAAATTCTTTGAAACTCCTTCTGTGGAGAAGTGGGGTTTCAGACCCTTGGATCTGGGTGGGCTATGGGGCTTCTGCACAAACAGAATTTTGGGAAGTGATTCTGTGCCTATTCCAGGCCCAGGCCTTAGAGCCCGGCAGCTTCTCCTTCCTGTCCCTTGGAACACTCACCCTGGGAACCTGGAGCTGCCACCTAAGAGTCTGACTACCCTGAGGACATTGTGGTGGAGAGACCATGTGGAGAGGCCTGGAGACAACACAGAGCAATGGAGGTGCCCAGGTAGTTCCTGCCAATTAATTCACCCAGCTGAGGTCTCAACATCATGGAGCAGAGATGGATCATTCCTGCTGAGCTTTGGCCAAACTACATTTATGAGCACAAGAAATGATTGACATTCTTTTTTTTCTGTGGTAAAATATATATAACATAAAAGTTACCATTTTAGCTTTTTAAATGTAGAGTTCAGTGGCATTAAGTACATCCCCATTGTTGTAAACCATCACCACTACCATTTCCAGAATTTTTCATCTTCTCAAACTCAAATTCTGTACCCCTTGAAACACTAACTCCCTGTAAACCTCTTCACCCAGCCCCTGAAAACCACCCTTCTACTTTCTGTCTCTATGCATTTGCCTATTCTAGGTACATCATATAAATGAAACCATCATTATTTGTCTTTTGTGTCAAGCTTATTTCATTTATCTTAATGTCTTCAAGTGTCATCCATGTTATAGCATGTGTCAGAATTTCCTTCCTTTTTAAGGCTAATATTCCATTGTATCTACAAACCACATTTTGTTTATCCATTCATCTGTTGATGGGCATCTGTGTTGTTTCCACCTTTTGGTTACTGTGAATAATGCTGCTATGAACATGGGTGTGTAAATATCAGTTTGGGCTCCACCTTTCAATTCTTTATACCCAGAAGTGAAATTGCTGGATCATATTGTAAGTCTATGTTTAACTTTTGGGGGAACCCTGTTGTTATTTTAAGCCACTAAATATTGAAGTGGTTTGCTGCATAATAATAGATACCATTCTGTTTATTTACATGCCTACCTCTTCTACTGAGCTGAGGTCTTTGGAAACTTCATTTTTCTGTATTATTAACACATAGCAGCGTGCCTGGAACATAATTCTGAAATGACTAAATGGAGATTCTCGCAATCAGATGTGATCTTAAAAGTATTTATCAATCTGAATGGCAGTAGTCACTGACCAGACATAACAGACAATTGCACTGTAGGGTCAGGAGCCCTGCCTGCCAGGTATCACCACTTAGTTGCTGGATTGTGGAAAGTTTCAGAGGTGGCGATGGTGTGGTTACTCGTCTGCCCCTTTACTAACAGGGAAGTGGCTCTTTATCAGCTGACATGGACTTGTTTCAATATTTTAACAGGCAGTGGAGTTGTGCCAAGGTGGATGCTGCATGTCGGCCCTGTCATCGCCATCCCCCTTAAGGAAGTACGGAAGCTTTATTCCCAGTCCTGTAGGTGAAGAAATTGTGGTGCAGAGGAGTTAAATGACGCCTGCAAGGTCATGAGGCTAATAACTGAAGGCAAGTGCTTTGATTCTAAGTCCAGGTTCATCCCATTACACAGTCTGCACTGTGCACACGTGGCACCATGGGTCTGACTGTGGGGAAGGTTATAATCTTCTGGGAGAGATAGGCTTGTGTGTGTAAAATGCACACTATAAAGAAGTGCAGAGACGGAAGCACCATCATCTGAGAAGGGTTCCTAGAGGAGGCTGACTAGAATTAAGCCCCTAAGGGCAAGAAGCCATCAGGGCCAAGCAGCAAGAGTGAGCAGAGAGACTGGGTGGGGAGGTAAGTCTGGGCGTAACAGAACTGGGTCTGGCTGAGGTAGAGGCTCTCTTTGGTGGGCAGAGAGATGGCCATTAGGTGGGGAAGAAAAGAAGACATTGTTGTCTTCCTCCCTTGGTCACTTATTTGTATGGCCAACAGGGAGAAGTAAGGACACAGAGAAGTTTTAAGAGGTTGACAAGAGAAAGACAATGGCATTTGTTGAGTAAGACTCAACCATCCACTAGAGAGCGCATATCTAGCTCTGGTGTCAGGCCGTGGAGCCTGCATCTAAGGGCAGTTACCATCTGTTATTAACTGAGTGTTTGTGTCTCCCTCGAAGTCATATGCTGGAATCCTAAACCCCAAAATGATGGTCATAGGAGGCGAGCCTTTTGAGAGGTGATTAGGTCATAAAGGTGGAGCCCTCATGAAAGGGATTAGTGCCATTATAAAGAGATCCCAGAGAGACTCCCTGGATCTTGCTGCCATGTGAGGCACAGTGAGGGGACAGCTGTCTATGAATCAAGAAGCAGGCCTTCACCAGAAAAAGAACCTGCATCTCGGACTCCCAATCTCCAGAACTGGGAGAAATAAATGTTTGTTATTTATTAGCCATTTAGTCCATGGTATTTTTGTAATAGCAGTCCAAGCTAAGACAGCATGTATCCTGCACGACATGGTAGCGGATTATATAGCCCGTTGTTTATTGTCTGTCTCTCCCACTAATATACAAGCTCCTGGAGGCTGGGGACTTGGTTTGGTTCACGGCTGCATCTCCAGTGTCCAGAAGACACTTCATATTCCAAAGAGCAGTGAGGAAGGGCGTGCTTGGAGCAGCCATCCCAGCTCAGGCTCCCCGGGATGGGTGGAGTTAAGATCATGAGAAGGTCTTGCTTGGCATAAGCACAGGAGCGCACCTGAACTGCAAGACCCGGTGCTCTCCAGCCTCTGCCTGCCGGCTGAGGCCTCGGGAGCAGGGGCCTCAGCAGCTTCAGCAGAAAGGCCCAGGATCTCCGACAAACATCTGGCCTCCTGGTCAGCCAGCACTGAAAGGCCCCGGAGCATTTCCCTTTAGCACACTCAGTTGCCAGAAGTGGGTCTTCTCCTGTTTTCAAAAATAAGAAGTGAGTTAAGCCCTTATTTACCTTCCATGGCATTATCAGAGCTGCTTTGCCAAATTCTCAAGGTTAAGAAATTTTTCTTTTCTATTCGTGTACATTTGTGTCTATTCTTTCCCACAGAACCATTGTGTGTGTGTGTGTGTGTGTGTGTGTGTGCTTATGAACACAGTTCTAAAAGCATCTGGGACATCCGAATGGGTTTTCCTCTCCTGCGAGGACAGGTGGATTCAAGAGGCTCCCCCGTCTTCCTGCTCCGCAGCGTCTCCCATCAGCAGCAGGCTGATTGGAGCTTTTGACCAAATAAATTGGGAAGCGGGGTTCCACTGAAATGCTTTCCAATTAAAGTATTAAATACGTTTGCTCAGAGGTGGGTCCTGTTAAGAGTGAGCAAGGTTCACTCCTCCCCTCTCCACACTCCCCCACCCTCCTCCGATTTCAAATGTAATATTGAAACAAATTCAAAGGCTTTTTCTTGGGCCATCTTTGCAAGTAATTTGCAGGCAGCTTCTCTTAAGGACACTGGGAAGGGACAAAATTGGCTAACAGCTTTGCTCACGGCTAAAGGGCTGTTCTATTTCAGCTCACAGCAGCTACTCACATGCTCCACGCAGGGCCCTTTGGAAAGCAACCAGGACAGCCCTCCGTCCCCCGGCCCCAGGCAAGATGTGTGAGGTCAGCAGAACTTTAAATCAAACACAACTCAGTGTGTGCACAGCCACCATTTCGAAAGTTGGGGGGAGATCAGGAAGTGTTTCTTGGCAATTAATTTAAAATATTTCAAATGAAAACACATGTTCTTGAGAGGTATGGGAGAGCGTACAGGTAGCATTAAACTGTGTAAACAACTCTAATAACAATGATGTAGAAACTCCTGGGACAGGCCCTTCCAATCCGGGGCTCAGGCCGAGGCTGTTCTCTGTGGATAGCCAGTGAACCCTGTCTGTAAGCACTCGCTGCTCTGGAGCCCAAAGCCAAAGCCAGTTCACTGCAAAAAGAGACAAACAGATGAAGGTGAAGCTTTGAGGACAACCCTCAAGAATTTGAAATTATTTTACTTATGAGTGTGACCTACTTTAAATAAATGAAAGCGTAATATTTGGGAGCTGGACTCTGTGTTTGGGACCTGTAGCTTTTGGTAGGTGGTTTTATTTGTAGTCCCTTAGGCCAGAGCTCCATGTAAAGTCCCAGTTACAACTGCTTAACTTCCAACAATTCCGGGAAAGTCCCCTTGAGAGATTCATATGTGGAACAGAATGTAGTCAGAAGGGATGAGGCGCTGCAGCAGGCCCCTGCCACATGCCCTGCTGCTTTGATAGACATTTTAATCCCTCCCATTATATGTGTATCTCACATAGAGAGTTTGAAATAAGTAGCAGAATCTGAATGATTTTTCAAAGTATCCTGAGGTGGTTTTTTTTTTCCCCCAAAGAGAAAACTATTCTAAAAAACATTGCTTCAGGCAGAAACGTAGGGTCTGCACAGGGTCTTCAGCTGCTAGGACCTCTCAAAGGCTCAAGTTTCCTCTGGTGATCACAAGTGAAGGGTGACATTTCAAAAAGATCACTGTAGCCCGGCCAGGCATGGCTCAGCGGTTGAGCGTCGACCTAGGATCCAGGTGATCAGGGTTCAATTCCCGGTCAGGGCACATGCTTGGGTTGTGGGCTCGATCAATGACTCATCATTGATGTTTCTATCTCTCTCTCTCCCTCTCCTTTCCTCTCTCTGAAATCAATAAAGATATATTAAATAAAAAACAAAACAAAACAAAAAAAGATCACTGTAGCAACCAAAGCAGATTTTGGAGACACGACCAAGAAATGGTGAAGGTTGGAATAGAACACTTCACCGTTGATTGTATCATTTTATGTTTCACACTATTAAAAAAACAGTCGAGCCCTATGTAGAGCAGAAGAGTCACTTCCCGCTCCACTGTGAGCTGCAGAGCTCTGCGGAGAGGTGAGCCCGCCCTGCCTGCGTCGGGGCTACCAAGGTCGGACCGCTGGCCAAACCCAGCTCTACTAGGGCACAGACTCTCTGGGAGGAATCATTCAGCCAAGGGAAATTGTAAAATTGAAGTGGGCAATTAAGAGGCTTTTTTGGCTTCCAGACTCAAGCCTCTGCAGGCAACTGTCTCTAGCAGGCTTTCTTCCCGGCCCTCTACCCTCAGGTTCTCCCTCACTGCATTTTGGGGGAAGCGTAAAGCTGCCCAAAGCAGGCAGGCAGCCATAAGCCAGAGCCTGAGGCTGGTTTCCAGTGAGGAAGCCCCTGCCTCTGTGTCCTCAAGGCCGACATCAACATCGACACTGATATCGAGGGCCCTCTAGCTCCTGCCTCACCCAGGCAACGTGGCCTCTGCAGTGTGGATGGGGCATCCCAGGCACAGTGCTGTCCCCCAAGGCAGTGGACGCTGACCTGAATGCCAGGCACTGTTCCTACAGGGAATGGGCTGAAGTCTCTTCACACTTTTAAAAATAACATAGAAGAAAACTTCCTTCTGTACTCATAGCTTCTGTAGCTGGTCTAAGAACTTAACTGACATAAGGCAGATTAATAGGAGGAAAATATACAAATTTCATATTTTTGCATGTACATGGGAGTCTTCAGAAGGACAATGAAGATCCCCCAGAAGCCGTCAGGCTCCAAAGCTTACATGGGAAATCGTGGGTGTGTGACAAGACAGAGGTGCGCAGGTTAGTGGCAATAAATTGTGGGCCAGTGACTAGGGAAAACACGGAGGAAACTAATGGAAAGCCGGGGCTATTTTAGGTTTGTTTGTACATGTCCATTCCAGCGTGGCCCCCGGTCTCTTGTGATAAGAATGTTCTCTTCCTGGTGCTGGGAGGGCCCCTTTCTCAGGGAGAAACGCACGGATCTGCTTTTAGGTGGAAGAGAACTTTTCCTGCATCTGGTGATTCTCAAGTGCCTTCAGCTTTAGTCAATATGCCAATGTGGTCTGTTTGGAGGGGCATGTTCTGAACCCCTTCAATAACAGTGTCCTGATTTCATGCTTGACGACAGAATTAGATCTCCCTACATTTCAGTTTGCAAGGAAACTGAGATGAACCAAAGGCAGTAAATTGTGGAAGGGTGCCTTCTAGGCAACAATTCTTTCCTTTGCGTGATCAGTCCAGACTCAGCGTGGCCCCTTGGCCCCTCTTCTCCTAAAGGGGGCCGTCCCCCAGGAGCACAGGGAGCTCACGCTAATCTGCAATTCAGATTCACCTGCTCTCCTGCCATTTACCAGCACTTCCCAGCCGGCGGCCTCCAGAGCATATATGTAGTCAGGGCCTGCTGACAAAACCTCTGTGTTAGAGTCCGAAGTCCCTATGGCACCAAGTGCTTATTAGTGGGGAAAATATTCCAAAATAAAACACAGTCCAATCATTTACCTTAACAAAAGATTTATTTGAAACAGGTTTGTGTAGACATACACCAGTCAACAGGATTGATCAAAGCCACAAATCACTACATTTTCCCAAACCTCTAAAAATACAAGTAAATGCCCTTCATTTGTATTCACTCCAGGAGGGAACCCAGCTCCACTATAATGTGCTGCTGTAATTTAACAACCAGAGGACATTAATAGGACGTGAAAATGGTAACACTTCTAGAGGGAGGGAACAAAACTCCCCACACTCCACAGAAGTGCTCACCGCTCTGCTGGGAGCCAATTAAACGAACCCCCCAGTCCCGCTCCTCTCTGCATAACCAGATTAAAACCTCCCCGTCACAAACAATATTTAAGCAATCGGAGCACAGATGTGACAGCAGACAGGAGAGCACATGGCTTTGCTTGCATGAGAAAGACACCACAAAAATGTTGCCTTCAAACAGCAATCGAGTGACCTGCAGGCAGCGTGATCCACCGAGGCGCGCACCCTGCTGCTCCCCGCTGGCCCCGTGGGCACCACCCCGGCCGCTGGCCTGTGCTCACCGCCCTGCACAGCACCTCACACCCCAGTTCAGCGATCACTGGCAGCGTGGGAGAGGGAATGTGCGTACGACTGTCAGCCCTTGCATCGATTTTATTAATGAAAAATCAGAACTGTATTTCCTTGTCCAGTGATCTATTTGGAAGGAGAAAGGCTCTACAAGGCAGAATTTCTTTTGCAGTTTTTGTATTGCAAGGACACTGATCTACCTGCGCACCAAGCTACCTTAAGGAATCTGACTGAATCCGATCCCAGTGGGAGTGGGTTCACATCCTGATCTTTGGGCTCTCTCCTTTCTTGCCCTTTTTCTTCCACACCGAAGAGCTTGCCTATAAAAGGCTCTTGATAAACTCTCTTGACCCCTGAGTTTCCTGGGCAGCGTTATTTGGATAGTGCTATTACTTCAACTTTCTTCTTCCTATTTCTGTCATAAATCAAAGCTACCTGACACTTTGTTCCTGACTTTTAAAACGAACAGGTCTCCTTTCTTTCTTTAGCCAGGTCAGAAGAAATGCCAATGGACTAATCTTGTGTGTTTTTCTTGGTCTGATGCCTGGGAGAAAGAGCAGAGTAGATATCTCTAAGGCAACCAGGGCAAGAGATTGTCATTGGAAAACGGGCCAGCCTGGGTGTAAAAAGAATCATTCTTTTGTGTCCCCTCAGTCAGGGGAGCAGAGGTGTTTGTCAGACTTAGCAGCTATGGATTAGGCCGGGGGTAGGTTAAGGGCGCACTTTTCCTTCTTTTCTGCTTCCATTTCTTCTGTAGCTTCTGGCCACTTCGATTTATGTTGGTTCAGCTGCCTTTTTCTTTCCACTGAAGACTGCACCCCAATTCACAACTCACTCATACCCAAAAAATGAAGGGACAGTTTTGAACAGAGTAGCATTAGATGAAGCTGCTGTGACAGGGAATAGAAATGTGAACTGTGGGACAATTTGGGATGCTGAGAAATATCCACGAGGGGTACAAACATCAGGTCAAGTATTTCAGGTCTATTCCTTTTGGGAATATGTACTAACATATATCATTACGGGGGGGTCTATGACCCATGGAAACCCTTCTAACTGTTCTCCTTGCCCTTCAAGGTGGGCAAATGGCTGGAATGAGGCTCAGGACGCTCCCCCAAGGCTGCCCTGAGACAGGCAACTGCCCTCAGCCCATGAAGAACCAGCAGCAAAGCCAACTGATGCATGCTTCCCCCTTTGGGGGGTGTAGCTCCACCATCTCCATCACTATTGTATTTGCCCATTTAAGTATTTGCATAGAGTAGTTAGCGAACATGATGGGGGATGCCACATTTTCACTTGACCCGAGAAACACATTTCTTTGCCAAGTTATTACTTCAGGCTCTGCTTAACCATAACCACAGTTTCCCTATTCACGGTTTTTATGGATCCCAGGAGATGGAGGCTGCGTTTGCTATGCCGAGGCTAAATCACTCCTTGAATTACGTTGGGACAATGACCCTGGGCAGTAATTCAAACCCTGGCTGAAATGTGTGCAGTTTTTTCACATGTTCAAAACCAAAGACAACCTTATCCTGGAGCAGAGTTTTGCAAACATTCTGTTCAACTTATGGTCTAAGACATAAATACCTAGGAACAAGAATATGACAGAAAGTTCTCTTCCCATGGTTCAAAAAATAAGATAAAAGGTCATTGTTATAACAAATGGAGGTTATAGAGTATTTATTTTTAAAAAATTCAACTTTAAGGTCTGTAATATATACACCCATATGCATTTTCAGACATTAGTTACCTACACTCACTTTTTTTTTTTATTCACTGCTTCTTGACAAGTTATTACTGATTTTCACTGCCAACTCCCTACAGCAAGACCTGAAGCCTTGTCAAGGAAAAGAAAATGTCAACAGAGTCTTAGTCTTGCTCTGCTGAAGCCCAGGCTCATGTTTTAGGATATGACTCCACGGGTGTTAAAGAAACACATCTCCTTTCTCCAAATACGGGTCCTGTGTGCTGTATTGATCCAGAAAAGGGTGTCACACGTGTGTACGTGTGTGGGAGATGAGAGAAGTACCATTGGTCAGGAAGCCTGGAATATTCTGCCTAGAGATAGGATAGACGCATCTGCTACATACCCCACTTACAAAGCCCATTCAGATCAGCAATGAAGTGCTAATCCGGGCAGCCAAGTAGAAACGGTTGGTTTATTCTGCTCTTTCCTCCTCCCTTTTCAATTTGCACTTTCCGTAGCCACCCTTGCCCGTCATGCAGGTGTGGAGCTGAATTCAGAACCAAGTGCTCTGAACAGTTGGTCTCCTCTGCGGAGTCAGCAGAAGGGGACACGGCTCACACAGGAGTCGGCAGGCTGTCTGTGTGCAACGTTAGACCAAGGCTGAGCCCCAGTGGGTTCTGCCCCTTTAGCCCAATCCAGAGGCAGGCCCCGCAGTGCTGACCGAGTGTGACTTGCCAGCCTGTGTGTCACTTACCGTGTGGCAGAGTGACAAGTCCCATGTGGCATTTCTGCTGAGCTGACAGCCAGAGTATGCAACTTAGTCCAGTCCACCCTGCTCCCTGGGGAGGGGATGTATGTGACACTTTGACCTCGATTTAAAGATAGGACAAATGACACAGCCCCTGAGTCGCCCTGTCTAAATATTCTACATCACACGTAGTGACAGCTGCTCCTCCTAGAAACCCAATTTAGTCATCTGGCTACAAGATAGCTTAATTGCATAAGAGAATAAAGAAAGGGATCACATCTACCGTTTTCTTCTGCGTGCATATTTCATTATTGCAAAGACTGTTTAGTCTACTCAAGAAAATGGAAAATATACTTAAATCTCAGAAAATTTGAGCTGTATTTTAATGTAAAAAATAAAATAAAAACCAGAAAGCCCCAAACACAAACACACACACACTCTAATTCACAAATCTGATTCAGAAGACTTCAAGTTCAAGACAGAGCTAAGTGTTTGATCAAGAATTGAGTTCGAGTTGCCTCTTTCCAAACAGGCTTAGTTCCAAGTGGAACCAAATAATCAGGATGCCTAATGCACATTCAATTCTCATTTTCATTTTTCCTCTGTATTGAGACCATCATGTCTCTCTGCAACAAAGACACACACCTTGGTTTGTGTTAGTTATTAGACTCTTCCCCTTGTAACTGCAGCACGATAGTCCTTCAATGATTCACCTTGCTTGGTGCTATAGTATTTAAGTGTTTCATCACCTCGGGGAGGAAGGAGTGGCAAGTTTCTGAGCCTTACCTGTTAATTGCACTGCCTTGCTTCCCCTCAAGCCCCGGATCCTGGTCAACTCTTAAGTGAGGGATTAGTTTTCTTAGTTGAGGCAAATCATAATTATTTCAATGCCCAATAACTGTAGATGTTCCAAAAATAAAGGGTTAGGAAGCAAAGTGCACTATTGTTTTATTTCCTAATTTAGCACAGCCATTCCCAGAGGAACTGTGCCATTGTAACCAGTAACAGCTGCCCAGAAGTATTTATGTTAAGCCATCCAAAAATCTGGTTTGGCAACCAAAGCAGAGAGGAGAGAACGTGCCTTCAGGCTGGTCGTTTATTAAGGGCTCCAGGTGCTCACATGACTGCCCGAAGGCATCCAGGTTCTGTCCAAATTTAGAACAAGGGGCTCTGCAGTTTGGAAAGTCAATGACTTCCCTTCCTCATCTTAGACTCAGGATCCTTCCTACTGTGAGCAGTGCCTGTATCTAACACTGACTGAGTAAGGAAGGAAACCTTGTTGACATAAAAAAAGGTGTTGAAATATTTGGAATTCTTTTCAATTAAAACTGCCTGTCAACATCTTGTTTAACTGCCTGGACATATTAGGCTGATCAGGACAATTGTCTGAGTGTTCAGGGCTTGATTTCAGACGTGGTGGGAAACGTCCTCTGTGCCCTCCTCCCTGTGTGTGTCCTTGCTTCTTGCTTTCTCCTTCCACGGTCGTCCTTCATCACACTCAGGGGCCCCCACTCTCATCTGGGTTCGCATATGCTCTCTGGCCCTACAGCTACAGAGTGTCAGGTGTGTTCCTTCTCTGGGGAGATGAGCTCTAAATTCATTTATGTTCCAACAGTGAAAATCCAACATGTGCCCTCAACTCCCAAGAAGGCAAGCGTGGGTTCTAAGTTAAGAGGATAGCAAAGGGAGTGTGTCTGAGAGCCTGACCAGGGCAGGGTCCCCACCACCACCCTGACCTGCAGGCTTCCCTGTCGCCACGAAGAGGCAGATAAACATGTAGAACACACGCGGAAGAGCTGTTTGTTTCTTTCCTTTAGTTATAGAAGTCAAAGGGCGGCGGAAGGGGCTTCTTGCATCTGTATCTGGGTCTGCGGTACGGGGTGGGGAGTGCGGACGCGGGTCGTTGCCCCCCAGCGGCCCGCCATGCAGAGCCTGAGGGCGGGAGCCTGGGTGGCGTGGGGACTGCGCTGAGGCCACCTGGGCAGGGTGCAGAAGGTCGCGCTGGAACAGCGACGGTCGGCCCCACTGGGAACGTGGCTAGAGGTTCACATCAACGTCCTCAGGTTTCCCAACCTGATACATATATTTGTGATTTTATTGCAATCCAGAAGTTTATGCCAACTTTATATAAACAAAATACAAAGCAAGACAGCAACCTGCCTAAAGTGAAGTTTACATGCTGCCCGTGGACTTGATCTGTGAGGTAAAAAACCAGAAGCAAGTGTGTGCGGGCTTCCCTGCCCCAAGACAGGTTTCTCACGCCACATCAAACTCTTTTATCCTCGCTCCCAGAACAACTGGTACTGATGTTTAAATACGGGTGAAACATAACATTTTAATCTCACAACTCACAGAGCACAGTTAAATGTTGGGCCAAGCACTGCAGACAAATTGGGAGGGAAAGTGGCTTCCCCACAGTATATACTCCAGGTTTGCGCAAGAATATGTAACTAACAAACCCATCGGCTAAGGCCACAGAAATGTGTTTTCTTGCGTTTCGGCTGCTGACACCAGTCTCTTCTGACAAAGATGTGTTAACAATGAGTGCAACAAACTGCATCTCTTTCCCAGGATCAATCAGGAAAACTTCACTCTTATTTCTTCCTCAATTTCGAGTCTTATTTCTGCCTCGATTTCTTTTTGGTGGTGTCGTAAGCACGAACGACTTCTTCCTGAGAAACAGCTCCATGCTCTTCTTGAGAGAAGGCGTAGCCATCTGGAAGAGGCACACAGGAGGAAGTGGTTAAGGGCAGAAGCGGGCGAGCACACTAGGTTTCGAAGCTGCTTTTGGGGAGACTGAGGCTGAGCTTCCACTCACGGGCCTCACCAGCCTCATCAGCCTGACATGGGGAGCCTGTGACCCAGGAGGGGAGCGTGGTGCAGGACCCAGCCTGGTGGCTGGGTTCCAGGGGTTCTAGCTGCTGCTGCTGGGATGGGAATGGCTCTGAGGGGTGGCCTCCCATTTAGGGGTTGCAGCTAAGCTCGCCTGGGAAGCATAAACAGTGGGTCACTGGTCCATGTCTGCCCTTTCCCACCACCAATCAAGTTGTTCTGCTCCGGAAATGTTCCAATGTGCCTGAAGCTGCAGGACGGCCGGGTAATTTATGAAGCTGTAAACATGCTGGGGAAAACACGCACCACGCTAACAGTGAAAGCTGGCAAAGGGCATGTGATGCTTGGAGTGGTCCTGTTTTTAAATTGGGCTGATTTGGGTTGGTAATAAGAAATTACGGTAGGCTTATTTTTGTGTAAACAAAGAAAAAGATCGTAAGATAAAGGCAAGAAGAATTTAGTGATTGGCCCTGTGGCCACAGCAAGACTGGTTCTTACAATCAGTTCCAGTAATAATAATAATAATAACAATAATAACAATAACAATAATAGCAGCAGCAGCCAACAATTATTAAACGTTGTATGTCACTGAGTTATGTACTGTGCACAAATAACTCATCTATTCCTCCCAACAGTCCTATGAGATAGGTGCTAGTATTCTTCCCATTTCACAGATGGGAAAACTGAGGCATGGAGTGATTTCATGACTTGCCCAAAGTCACAGACCTAGTGAGTGGCAGTTTGGAGCCAGACCCAGGCAGAGTTTCTGCAGGGCCCACACTCTCCTGCATCACCTGTTCTGAAAAAGGTTTGGCAATAGTGAATTCAAAGTGGGGCTTTCCTTCCTAACTGGCTCTGCTTACAGATGGGACATTTACAAGACTCCTTCTCTGTTGACTAACCCTTCTGAGTCAGGGGTGCAGAAAAATCCCACAGCTGGATGAGACATTCTGACTAAGACAACACAGTAAAAAGCCTGATAAAGGGTGACTCCCGTCTAGGCTTATTTATGACTGATTAACAGAGCTGCTAGTTAATTGACAGTCTTTAAAGAGAAAAAGAAATCAGAAATTCTGCCCATGGGTCATCTCCTGGATTGTTAATTATTTTGCTCAGACATCTGGCTTAAAAAGGAGGGTTTCTGGAGGATAAAGACATACAATAATAATGCGTAAGAGAGTCTTTGAGGGGACAGAGAAGAAGAGACTTTAAAAGATTCTCAGGTGACTTCTTACTCTATGTATGTCCACAAACTCAGAGCTCCGTCCCTGGGCTGGCTTCCCAGTTCTTCTGGAGAGCATGCCTTTCAGCCACCACCTGAGAACACCGAGGGCTCAGGAGGGCCACCGTGGGAGGCCAGGGCTGGTCTCCAGAGGTGGGCTGGGGCTGACTGAGGACATGGCTGGGCAGCAGGGAGCGGGTGGGAGTGAAGGCAGAACAAGCCAGCCTGACCCAGGACAGAGAGCAGCCTTCCACAGGGGACTCTTGTCTACTAGCTCACCTCCATCTCTGAGAAAATCGAACCCACAAACCCCAAAATCCCACCCTGTGTGGCAGCCAGAGGAAGCAGCCACCCCCCCAGGCCAGTGTGAGGCCCACCTAGCTGGGTACTGAGCAGGCAAGCCTGGGGCAGAAACACAGAAGCAAGCCTGCGGGGGGGGGGGCTGATGGCTTGTTCGGTTCCTCTCCTGGCCCGTCTCCCCACCTCCTTCTCTCCTTCCCTCGCTCATGGGGCTGGGCTGCCAGCCTGCCCCAGCACAAGCGCTCTTTGTGCAGTGTCTTCACTGCAGTCCTACAAGAGACACCTTTCCTCGGGATGTTTCAAAGCAAAATCTAGCAAACAACACTGTCTCCTCGGGTAACGAGACTGTCCTGTGGCCCACAGGGACATTTTTCTCTTCTGCGGTCTTTGAAAGGCAATGTTTCTAGTAAACACCTGATGTTTTCGGGAGGGGGCCCCACAGTAGCTGTCTCTGGATCCAGTATACAGCTGGAACGACAGTCCTGTGCGGCTCTGTGGCACCCCAGGCGGATGCTTCTCAACTCGACCGCCTTGCAAGTGCTCTTCATGAATCCGCCTGGCCGGGCTCTCCACCCTGAAGACGGCTTTCCCGATCTGTTCTGCTTTCATCATGGATCAGGGGACCCAGGGCTGACCCGGGGCACAAAGGGCTGGTTCTAATCCTTACCTGGCAGCAGCTCAGCCACGGGACCACGGGCTCTTTAAGCTCTCTGGGTCCCCTTGGTTTACATTCCTGTAAAACCAATGGCCTGGACCAGGTGAGGTGTCCAGGTTCTCACAGCTCTGGTCCTCCATATGGCACTAGGACTTGTGCTGGTTAACTGTCCCCAGGCCACAGAACCCTCACTTTCTTCAGGGCTGACACTCTACCTCCATGCCAGGAAAGAAAGGCGCTTTTCTCAACAATCAGTCCAAATAGGACAATTGCCACCTATATTTTTGGATGTGTTTTTTGGGGGGAGGTGGGGATAGAAGGGTGGAAAGGAGGGAATGAAAAGAACTTGTTGAGACTGAAACGTTGTTTGGGAGTGTCCTTTTGGGAAAGGCATATTAGCATTTGGAACTGTTCACTCCCTATTAAATGAGAGAGCAAAAATCTGGCCTTTTATTTATTCTGTTTTTCATTCATATCCTGCAATACTTACTAGGAAGCCAACTGCAGTGGTTTCTCTACTTGTAGTGGGATGGAGCCCTAGGTTTCTATCTGTCTCACCAGCATGAGGGCCTTTCAGTGGGATTACTCAGCCATTCAGTTTCCAGCAGAAGAGATGGCAGAGAGGGGTTCTTGGTCCAGCAGCAAATCTCTTCTCTCGGGGTGAGCAGAGCACCCAGAGGTTACTACCAAGTGGTTTATCTCCAAGTTCCCATTAGTTGCATCTGCCATCATGTTTCCAAAATGTTGTGCACTAAGACTTTCTGAACCAGACTTTCTTAATCTCAGCTGAGACTTAATGTGGACTTTGCAATTCAAGAATAAAAGGAGGGTGCCCGGTAGGATTATCCTGGGGGCGGAGATAAAATATTTCCCTCTTAGAAACCAGGTTTGGCTAGAGTTAAGAGTCACATTGGAAGAAGTTTTAGTGGGACAATAGCATTCGTGAGCCCAAAGTGGGGCCTGCACCACTCAGCCTGACAAAGACACATCAGTTCACCAGCTTCTGCCTGATGAACATTAACCTGCCACTGGCATCCAAGCAGGGAGCTCAGCGGGAGCCTCCGGCTCTTGGCATTTCCCACTTTCATTCATCTTTCAGGACGTCCTGACAGCCAGAAAGTACTGATGGGGCCTGGAGAAAGCACTCGGTGGTCCAGCTCTGAACTCTCCCTGGCTGGCCTCCTCGGGCACCTGCCTCCTCAGTCCTCAGCCACAGCCAGAATCTGAGGACAGAATGGGGCAGGTCAAGGAGATGCAAAGGTCGGTGAATTTCTTCGTTATTTTGTCTAGTAGAAGATTTGATGAAGTCTGTAAAATCATGTCTTTTTTTTCATGATTTTGTAATAAACTCCCCTTAAGTAGCATTCTTTTGAATCTGAGCTCTGATAACATCTTAATGAAAGTAGTAGTTTCCAGCCTGGAAAAATACTCCTAATAGCAGTAGAAATGGGGAATACCATGGGATGATAAGGGTATTAGCCCATGTAGGAAACGGATCTTGTGTGTTGGTGGCTCAGAAGGAACCAAAAGTACTTCCAAGATTAGAGTTTTTTCCCCAGTTTCCTGGGAAGACTGATGCCCAAGACAGCTGACAGACATACCCAAGAGTACATGCAGGGGCCCAGACAAGCTACACAGAACTTCTCGCATCCCAAGAGTGGTTCCAACTGCTTTATGGCTTTGTTTAGTTGTCAATGACAGAAACATTCTATTATCAGCCAGGTCTTACTACTCATTTCTGAGTGTTTTTAAAATGTGGTGTGATTTTAGAAGCTTTTTGGTTTCTTATACTTGTTCATTAGAATTTTTTTGTCCTTCAAAATCTTGAGAGTTCAGCAAAATGTTCAGTCATTGTTTTACACACGTTATGATTCGCCCACAAAAATTCTCGCTCGGTCTTTGATTTACACAGTTGACTCTTGAACAACACAGGTTTGAATTGTGCGGGTCCACTTATATGCACATTTCTTTCAATAAATACTGTAAATGTATTTTCTCCTCTTTATGATTTTGTTAACAACATTTCCTTTCCTCTAGACTATTTTATCGTAGGAATACAGTATCTAATACATATAACATATAAAATATGTGTTGATCAGCTGTTTGTGTTACCGGTAAGACTATTAATGTTTTGGGGGAGTCAAAAGTTACATGCAACATTTCCTCTGGGGTTGGCACCCCTAACCTCCTATTGTTCAAGGTCAACTGCATGTATTTTGCACATATTCTTTCTCTGGTTACTTGGAAGCACATGTTAAGAAGTAGCATGGCTCCACGGCAGGAAGCTGCAGTTTGGAAACCAGCATGCGCCTTCTCTGTGTCTGGTACTGAGAAGGTGCTTCACATGCATGATTGTGAAGCCTCGCAAAGACTAAGTAAGGTCATATTACTATAGTTCTGTTTTTTCCCAGAGGATAAAACTGAGGTTTAGAGAAATATGTAAGTTGCCCAAAGTGACTCAACTAGTGGCAAAAAAAAAAGTAGTGGCACCTAACATTTACTGGACTCTGTTGTCAGACGCCATTCCAGGCACCTTAGGATCTCCTTTAATCCTCCCAACAACCCCAGGTAGGCTCTCATGTCATCTCCATTTTACGCATGTAGAAATAGAGAGGTTAACTTGCCTAAGATGTCCAGCCTGGACAGGGCCTGAGGCAGCTTGGCCCAGAGGTGGGCCTCACACCTCACTCCTTGGACTTCCCCACCAAGCCTCCTGACTTGACCTCTCTTGGATTAGAGACACCACAACTGTGATCCCTATACTGGGTCATGCTGGGCCAGTTACTGTACTGGCCTGAGCCTCTGCCAGGTGCTCTTGGGGCTGACACCATCTCTCTCCTGAGGCACTAAAGGACACGCCAGGCAGGTGAGGCCCCACATGGAGCTGGCTTCAGTCCCTTGCCTCTCATGCTGATATTCCATTGGGAGAGTGAGGAGAGGAAGTGGATTACTGAGAGGGATGCTATTCCACCCCTTTCCTTCTCTCTCCATTGAGAAAGTCTGCGAAGATCTGTCGACGGGTGGAGCTCAATTAAACTCGACATAGGTCCTTGAATACCTGTCCTATGGATACAGTGATTATTCCCCAGCTTAAGCTGTTCTTGGTCTACTAGTTGTTTTCTTCTCACCTCCTGGGGAGAGACAGGAAAGCAGGAATCGGGGCGTGGGTAGAAAAGATGACATGTGCACTGCACGCGTAAGAGGGAGTGCGGGCTGGAGAGAGAGGCAGGGCTCAGAGAAGAAGGGGCCCAGGGGCCCAGGGGCCTACAGGCCTCGGCACAGGAAATCTGCACTGTTCTAATGCACCCATCAGCGGGGAGCCGAATGGCTGGATTGCTAAAATAAGCCCACAGCCTCTCGGGAGCACCGGCAGGCACCCCATCTGCTTTCATGGCTCCTCTCCTGCTCTTCTGGGTTCCACTGCATCCCCAGAGACTCCTGCTCAGCTCAGGCCCCTTTGGCAGAAACCAGGCCAGGGTTTAGCGGTCAGAATGGGGGCACCAGTGCTAGACATGGGGCGGCCTTCCTGAGAAAAAAGCTCAGAGATTTTTTTTTCCCCGGTGATTGGCATTGTTTTAATTAATATACTAATATTAAATAAAACCCTGCATATTGCTATCTTTGGGGGAAACAATTGAAAAGTAACATTACTTCAACCTTAGAAAAAATGCTATTGGGAGGCTGACAGAAGATCTTAACCACATCAGGATTTTAAGTTTAAGGATTTTGTCATTCAGGCATTTGATTGGGTCCCAGGGAACTACCTATATTCAAGCTGTACTTGCCTCAGGCCAAACACACAAATTTCCCTTCTGAATGTGGCGCTCCAGCTTGGCAGCTGTCTCCTTCCCTATTAACAATGCCCAGGCCTTCGTTAAGCTCCCGCCCTCCCGTGCGGGCTGGGCGCGCTGGCCTGAGCCGGCTGCAGTGACTACTTACGCGGGACGCTCTGCTGGAGGGACGCTCCTCGGAAGAGGGTGGGGGGTGTCTTCCTGCTGAGCCTCTTTAACAAGTGGTCTCGCTCATTCATCCTGCGGGTAAACCAGACAAGGTCAGTCTCTAATTCACTCCGACCCATCTTAAAGGTGCTCGCCGAATGACTTCAGGTTGTAAAATAAAACAGGCAAGGGGGAAAAGCTTCCTTCCCCACGTCAAGAAGGCCCGGTTTCGCAAGCTGCTCATGTTGACGGGCGATGCTATCTCCACGCTGGGAGCGCAGGGCTCCCTCTTCTAAAAGGCGCTCTGTTTCCAGTGCGTCCTGCACACACACGCCTCGGGACTCTGCCTCCTTAATTGAGGTGCACTACAAGTGCTCTTTCATGCCCAGCAAACCCTGGGCTTCCCGGAACACTTTTCAAGGAGCGATCTGTTTCGATGGTAAATGTCTGAAAAGCGTCAATGCCACCTGCAGTCTCCTTTCCTCACGCCAGTAACCGGTACCAGGGCCAGGGCCTCAGGACCCCGGCAAGAGACAGGCTCCCTTCCACAGCACCAGATGCTTATTATGAACCACAATAAAAACCAAGGTGAGTTTTCTTTGAAAACACAAGGATAAGGAGCGCTTCCTGCCTTTCTTGAAATGATTCCCTCTAAGGTCCGTGAACAGATATGGAGCTCTCCTGGAGGACGGCTGTCTTCATTCCTATAAACCGAAGTGGAACTGTCAGGCGGGCCAAAGTGCTCAGATTTGTTACCGTCACTCTGCTTGCTCCCAAAGAGACTGCTGGTGGCCAGCAGCTTGCCAGTGCCCTCTGTTAGGGGGTGAATTGTGTCCCCCCACATTCATGTGCGCAAGTTCTAACACCCAGCACCTCAGAATGCAACTGTGTTTGAAGATAGGGTCTTTTTAAGAGGTGATTGTGTTAAAATGAGGTCATTAGGGTGGGGCCTTAATCCAGTCTGACTGGTGTCCTCATGAGAAGAGGAGACTAGGACACAGGCACACACAGAGGAAAGACCACGTGAAGACAAAGGAAGAAGACAGGCATCTACAAGCTGAGGGGAGAGGCCTCAGGAGGAACCAACCCTGACAACACCTTGACCTTGGACTTGCAGCCCCAGAACTGTGAGACAATAACTTTCTTTTGTTTAAGCCCCCTAGTCTGAGGTATTTTACTATGGCAGCAAATACACCCCAATCTGCCGTTTGTGGGGACTTGGGGGTTAAGGAGCTGCAGCTGCTTGTGACCCAAAGCACCTGCCCCAGCCCTGACCGTGAGCCTCGAGCCGAGGAGGACCTTCTCCTGACCACAGTCCACACTGCCACTCCCCCACGGGCCTTCGCAAGAGGAGCGGGCCCTGGGCACCCTCAATAGTTCCAGGAGCCGAAGTTCATTTTGCACTTGAGTTTCCAGAAGACAGCATTTTCTGATTCTTGTGGTTGAAAGGACAGTGTTTGATTCATCACCAATTAAGGGTGAGCCTGAGCTAGCTAAACTTGGCAAAGCATCTGACGGCTTATGAGAAAAACACTTTTTTAAATCTCTTCACACTGGCTTTCCCTTCCCTCTCATATCTTTCTCTTCCATGGGCTAAACTGATCTCCCGGGGCCCTGCTGAGCAACTGCCCTGGACTGCAGGGCTGGGCTGGTGAAGGAGCAGGGAGCCTGTGAGTACGAAGAGCCTCTGCCGTGGCCTGGCCAACTGCAGCTCCCTGTGCCCGCTGGTTTCAGGACTTTGGAAATGTGATGAAGCCCGACCCTGGAAGGCACTGTGTGTAGACGTGCTCCCTGAGGCTGGACTGCAGGTTCCTGGGGCATCCTTCCCAGCCTTCCTGGTTGACAAGGCACTGTCTCCCCAGAAACCTAGGGGGCAGATGCAGGGCTATGCTCTGCCACCAGTTCCATCCTCTGCCCTGGCCATCCCTGGTCCCTCTAGCATTTCAGGCCCAGGAGCTCCTCCTAGTGATGGGGCTTGTGAGAAATTCACAGAACCATGAATGTGGGAGGGGCCTTTGCAATTCCACATCTTGCTCTCTTGCGGGGCAGATGAGGAAAACAGAGACTCGACCTTGACAAATAAAAGTCACAGGGCACTTTGCTGCTAGCGCTCTTGTCCCTGCGCCTCTGTGCGAGGCAGATGTTCCCAATTCCCTGTGGAATGGTATATGCTTTTCCCTCTCTCTCTCTTTTTTTTAAATAATGAAATATTCCAAACACACAGAAACAGTCAGAAGCCAATACACATTCTTTCCAAGTGCATAAGAAACATGTACCGAGAAAGATCATGTCCTGGGCCATACAACAAACCTCAACAAATTTAAAAGCACTAAAATCATTGAGAGTGCATTATCCTAACACAGTGGAATCAAAGTAGAAATAAATAACAGATAACAGGAAAATCTTCAAACATTTGGGAAATAAACAACATGCTTCTAAATAATCCATATAGGTCAAAGAGAAAGCCTCAAGAGAAATTTTTAAAGAACTGAACTAAGTGAAAATAAAAATACATCAAAATCTGTAGGACACAGTTAAATTACTGCTGAAAGGGAAATTCATAGCAGCAGATGCATACATTAGAAAAAAATGAAAAGTCCCAAATTAGAAATCTAAGTTTCCACTTGAAGAAACATGAAAAGAAGTGCAAAAGAAACCCAAAGCAAGAAGGAAGGGGATAATAAAGGTAAGAGCAAAAATCGTGGGTTGAAAACAGAAAAACAATAGAGAAAATCAATGAAACAAAAAGTTTGCTATTTGAAAAGAACAATACGATGAACAAACCTCTAGCAAGGTTTACAAAAAAAGGGAGACTATATAAATTACTAGCAACGTTAGGAATAAAATGGGATATCACTAATGGCTCTACAGACATCAAAAGAATAACTGAAGGCCACTCCAAATAGTTCTGTGCACATAAATTTGATAACTTAGGTGAAATGGACTAATTCCTTGATAAACAAAAACTACAAAACCTCACACAATTTAAAGTAATTTGAATATCCCTAGAATTGTTAAACAAATTGAATTCATAATTTAAAAATCTTTCAAAAAGAAATGTCCAGGCCCAGGTGGATTCACTGAAGAATTCTACCAAATATATTTAAAGAAGACTTAACATTAATTCTATACATTCTCTTCCAGAAAATTGAAGAGGAAGGGACACTTCCCAATTCATTTATGATTCCAGTATTACCCTGATATGAAAACCATACAAAGATATTACAAAAACAAAACAAAACAAAACACCACAGTCAGTATCACTCAGGAATATAGATACCAAATTTCTAAATGAAATATCAATAAATGTAATTCAGCAATATCTAACAAGAATTATACAAATGACCAAGTGGAGTTTATTCTGCGGCTGCAAGGCTGGTTCAATATTCAAAAATCAGGAGATGTAATCCACAATATTAAGACATTAAAGAGGGAAAAGTCACACGATCATATCAGCTGATGTGGATAAAGCAGCATTTTACGAGGTTTGATACCCACTCATGATTTAAAAAATAAGACCTCCTCATAGCAAATTGGGAATACAGGGGAACTTCCTTAACTTGACTAAGAACATCTACAAAAAATGTTCGACTAACACCATACTGTGAGGAAAGACTGAATGCTTTCTCCCTAATACGAGAAACAAGGCAAAAGTGTCCCTTCTTACCACTCTTATTCAACAGAGTGCTGGAAGTTCTAGCCAGTGCAATAGGTACAAAAATGAAATAAAAGACATATGGATCAGAAAGAGGAATAAAAACACTCCTGTTTTTAGAGAAAATTAATTGTCTAGAAAATATCAAGACATATAAATATGGAAAAAACCACACATATACATATAAAGCCCCTAGAATGAATAAATGAATTCAGCAAGGTTGCATAAAGTAAGACCAACATACAAAAATCTATTGTATTTCTATAAATTAGCAATGAACACATGGATCCTGAAATTAAAAATACAGGGCAATTTAAGATTGCTCAAAAAAATGAAATACTTAGGTGTAAATCTAGCAAAATGTGTACGGGATTTGTATGTTAAAAACTACACAATACTGATGAAAGAAACCAAAAAACATCTAAATAAAAAGAGAAACATGCCATGTTCATGGATTGGAAGACTCAATAGTAAAGATAGTAATTCTCCCCCAAACTGATACACAGGTTTAATGCAATTTCTGTCCAAATATCAACAAGATTTTTTGTACATACAGACATTACTCTAAAAACTATATGAAAAGATAGAAGAACTAGAATGGTTACAACGATTTAAAAAAAGAATAAAATGGAAGAAATCATTCTAGCTGATTTTAAGACTTAAGATATACTAATCAAGACAGTGTGGCACTGGTCGAGGGGTAGACAGATAGGTGAATGTACTAGAATAGAGAACCCAGAAATAAACTCACCAAAACACACCCATCTAATTTTTACAAAGGTATAAAAGCAATTCAATGAGAGGAAGATGCTCTTTTCATCAAATGGTGCTGGAGGAACTATCCATACATAGGCCAGAAAAAACCTAGAAACAAAACCTCTATCTAATTGTCACACCTTATACAAGCAGTAATTCAACATGAAGCACAGACTTAAAAGTCAAACATAAAACTCTACCACCACTAGGAAAAAACATATAGCTTTGGGATCTAGGACTATGCAAAGAGTTCTTAGTCTTGACACAAAAAGCATAATCTATAAAGAAAAGCTGATTTGGGCTTCATCAAAATTTAAAACTTTTTTTTCTGAGGAAGATTCTATTAAGAGGCTGAAAGAACAAGTTACAGAGTGGGAGAAAATATCTGTCAACCACATATCTGACAAAGGACTAATGTCTAGAATATATAAAGAACACTCGAAACTCAACAGAAAAAACCCCCATAGAATCCAATTAAAAATGGGCGAGCTCTGGCTGGTTTGGCTCAGTGGTTAGAGCATTGGCCCGAAGACCGAAAGGTCTTGGGTTTGATTCTGGCCAAGGGCACGTACCTTGGTTGGAGGCTCCATCCCTGGCCTGGTTGGGGCATGTGTGGGAGGCAACCAATCGATGTGTCTCTCTCACATTGGTGTCAACCCCCCCCACCTCCCTCTCCCTCTCTCTAAAAAAATCAATGGAAAGAATATCCTCTCCTAAGGATTAACAAAAAACAACAACTAACAAATAAACAAAAAGGGCAAAAGTTGCAGAATATTTTTTAAAAAACATGAGCCTCATCCCATGTTTTGGCTTGAGTACTCCCAGTTTGCAAACTGTCATTTTGATGTGTTCACAATAAACTTCTACTGATTAATAAAAAATAAATAAATAAAAATAAAATAAAAATGGGCAAAAGATATGAAGAGATGTTTTATCAGAAAGGACATATAGGTGGTCATAAGCGCCTGGAAAGATGTTCAACATTATTAGCAATTAGGGAAAATGCAAATTAAAACCACAATGAGCTATTACTTCATACCTATCACAAACACTAACAACAAAAAAACACACAAAAATAGTGACACCACCAAATGCTGGCAAGGATGTGGAAAAACTGGATCACTTATACATGGCTAGTGGAAATGTAAAATGGCATGGCCCTTCTACAAAACAGTCTGGCAATTCCTTAAAAAAACAAACATACCTCAACCTTGAGACTATCTTAACCACCATTGAATTTTACACTTGAAAAGGTGAAGATTATTTGCATTACATCTCAAAAAAATTCAGATAAACCTGGGTTAGTGTGTAGCTCAATTGCCACCCACTGAATTGTGAGCTAAATAAATGGCTATTTCTTAAAAAGAAAAAAACAACAACCCTAAATAGGCAACTACCACAAACCCAGCAGTTGCACTTCTAGACATGTATCCCAGGAAAATGAAGACTATGCTCACACAAAAACCTGTCCACCAATGTTTATAAGGGCTTCATTCATAATAGCCCCAAACTAGAAACCCAGATATCCTTCAACAGGTGAAGGGTTCAACACAGGGTGGTCTGTCCATACCATGAAATACTACTCAGCCAGAAAGAGGAAGAAACTTGATACGTACAAACCCGGGTGGATCTCCAGAGGATTTTTTCTGAGTGACAAAAGGTCACTACCAAAAGGTTCCATACTGTAGGACTCATTCATATAACATTCTTGAAATGACAAAATTACAGAAAGAGAACAGATTAACGGTTGCCAGGGGCTAGGGAGAAAGTAGAAAGTCAATGTGGCTGTAAAAACATGACCTGAGGGATCCTCGTGGTGCTGGAAATGCTCTGTATTTTGACTGCCTTAATGTCAACGTCGGGGTTGTGATATGTGCTGTAGTTATGCAAGATGTTACTCTTGGGGGAAACTGAGTAAAGGGCACATGGAATCTCTGTATTATTTCTTACACCAGCCTATGAACTTGCAATTATCTCAAAATAAAAAGTTTAAATTAAAAGAATCCCCCTCCATTTGTATGCATTTTCATCTCCGCAGTGTTTCTCTGCAGGCATCCTTTTTAAGCAGTGGGAAGAAATGCTACATGGCCGAGCCGCATTAAACAGGGGCAGGAGACCTCATCCATCTCCCGCAGGCACCCTACCCGAGGGAGAGGCTGTCCACCACAGGCAGAGCCGTCTGACCTCATTAGCCAAGCAGGCAAAGGCAAATTTGAATGACAGCCCCAGCACATATGGAAACCATTACCTCATTCCACGACTTGCAATGAGGTGGCGAGGTTCCCCTGAAACAAGGCTGCGCTCCCAGGTCTGGAGGGTGAGCCTATGGAAGGTCAGGGCACAGTCATGGGGCTGTTAGGAGCAGATAAATTAGCAGGGCACCTGGCTGACCCGGGAGGCCTCGGCGCAGTGCCGGGGCGCCGAGAAGCCCCAGGTGCGATGGACCAGCCGAGGCTCTGTGCCTTTCCCGACGGGGCATCTGGGAAAGGACAAGACCAAACACCGCTGCGGCGGTGAAGCACCAGGCTAACCGGGGAGATGCAGCTTTGCAAGCAGAGAGGTCTGTTCAAGCTCTGTTTCCACCCAGCGGGCTGTGCTCAAAATCATACGCTAACTGCAAGACCCTGGCTTCCTCTCAAAACCAGGTTCCCACTATGCTCTCCTCCCTCCCTCTCTCCCTCCCTCCCTCTGCCCCAGCCACATGGCCCTCCTTGCCATTCGAGAACACTCTATCTAGTTTCCCACCTTTGCATTTGCCTGCTCTCTGCCTGAGATGTTCTTCCCACCGGGTTCTCTCCCTTAGTTCACTCAGAGCAGCCTCCTCTGCCCAGCTTCCTACAAAGCCTCCCCCTTCCTCACTCCATGGCCCAGCGTCCCTTCCCTTCCCTTCCCTTCCCTTCCCTTCCCTTCCCTTCCCTTCCCTTCCCTTCCCTTCCCTTCCCTTCCCTTCCCTTCCCTTCCCTTCCCTTCCCTTCCCTCCCCTCCCCTCCCCTCCCCTCCCCTCCCCTCCCCTCCCCTCCCCTCCCCTCCCCTCCCCTCCCCTCCCTTCCCCTTCCCCTTCCCCTTTCCCTTTCCCTTTCCCTTCCTTCTTTTTTTAAAAAATATATCTTTATTAATTTCAGAGAAGGGAAGGGAGAGGGAGAGGGAGAGACAGAAACACCAATGACCAGAGAGTTGTCATCGACTGGCTGCCTCCTGCACACCCTCAACCGGGAACCGGGAACTGAGCCCCCCTCGAACTGCCATTTCCCAGGTCCTAGGTGGACTCTCAACCGCTGAGCCACGCCGGCCGGGCTGCCTTGTTTTTCTGTATCCCGCTTCTTCCAACTATAGCCTGTGTTTACTGTCTTTGTTCCCCAGTAGAAGGTAAGTTCTACAAGGGCCGGAATTTTGGTTTTCGTTCACAATTATATGGCCAGTACCAAAAATTGGTGCCTAGTACACAGTAGATGCTTAAGAACTATTTGTTGAAGGATTAAAGAAATAAAGAGATGAATAATAAGTGCAGGTGGGGCCAAAGTTCAAAAGCAAAGACAAAGATGGAAACGACAAGGCCACAGGGCCCTTCTCTTCGGTTCTCCAAAGGCCCTGGGCACACACCCTCTGCCAGGGGGAGAGGAGGAGATGCCTGACCTCCCAAGATTTTGTCAAAAGGAGCTTCTTTTTTAAAAAACAGGACTACCAAGTCTACATTCTAATTTTGCCAAAGAAGGGTTGACCTTTGTCAGACAGATGCAATCCCGCTAAGAATGACGTTCTTATACGATGCATGGAAAACATGCTCTTCAGCTCAGGTCCAAAGCTCACCCTCACTTGAAGCTGGAGCACAACAGGTTCAATTAAGGGTGTTGAATTAATGAAGCAAGAAGGACCTTAGACGGAGGTGGCCCCGAGGCCACGGCAGCTCCCGGAAGCCCTCCAAAATGTAGGCCTGCAAAATTCCTCAACTTTACAAATTCGAAATCTATGGACAGCCAATCACAGCCAGCTGGGCTTCAGGACACACAGACAGTAACTTCCTTCCTGCGCTTCTTCTCTGTGAGCGCCCCTGACCACTTCCGATTTGACGCCGCCTCATCGGAAGGGGTTTTGACTCACATAAGCTCTTAAAAATTTTAATAGGCCTCAGTTTATCTTTTAACAAGGGACAAGTGTGTGAATATAATGAAGGAGGGATGAAAAGAACTCAGAAGGGTGGAAAGGTTATTTATAAAAAGGCACAATGATATTTAAAGTATTTGATGATCACGGATAATAACTGGAGGAAAGAAGTAGCACAGGGCGCTCAAAAGAAGCAAAGGGAAATCCAAGCCAGGTATTAAGGACAGTTTATAAACGGTGACGCATATTGGGCTGGAATATAATTTCCTGAGGGTAGCTGACAGCTTTATCATGTAAAATACTGAAAATTAAATGTTGTTGGAAAAGCATCTAATATGTGATAGTAAGGACATGTGGATAATGACTGAATTGCATTTCTTAATTAAAGTCCTTGAATGTGAAGTTGCCCTTATATATAAAAAATAAATCAAATTTGCCTATTAGAGCTTAAGAAGATTTGGATCAAGTTTGAAACCATTGATATTTCTCATGACTGTTATTTTCTTTTAAAATAGCAAACTTTTGAGTAGGCCCATTATTCTGCAAATGAAGTACAAGAAAAGTAATTTTCCTGGTACCATGTCTCCTCTTTCCCCCAATAACACAAGGTACAGGCAATAAACATGACTCTGCAAATTCAAACGAGCATCCGAACACCTGAGGAATTCGGAGCCGGCCGCAAGGCCCCCGCTCAGTTGCTGAAGAAACTAAAGAAACACGAGCTTCACTACCGGTTAACCTCCTAAACGCTAATTAAAGGTAATGAGGGATCAAGGTGCCCGGCAGAGCCCGACCTCTGCTCCCCCGGAGTTCACAAGTGGGCCGGTGGCCCACGCAAGACACCGGGGAGAGGGCTGAAGCGGACGCGGGTGCCTGCGTCACGCCGTCTCCCCTGGAAAACGCACGGCCCGGTTGGCGGGAATACAAGCAGCTCTCTTGATGAGAATCACATAGAGGAAGCCCTGCGGATCTCAGCCGAGGGTATTTGTTTATAGGACTTCAGGCCACGAGTGAGTCGCTCGAAGTTCAGCCCAGCTCATGGAGGGAGGTAGAGGATGTCCAGAAATTGTTTTTTAAACCACAGACTTCAGTCATGTTTTAGAGCTGCTTCAAGTCGGTTCTGGAGCAAGGTGTGTGTGCGTGAATGAATCGTAAGGGCTGAGTGGCCTCACGGTGCCGAGTGCTCCGGAGCCCAGCCATGCCCCACCAGCACCTGGAAGTGTTTTCCTCCCCTCCTCCCACCCCCTCCACGCGGAGGGGTGTAACATCAGCCACGGAGTCCCGGGCAGACTAGAAAAAGCCGTAGGAACAAGTGATCTGTGTGCACTTGAGCTTCCCTCCCTTTTCCGGTGAATGCGTTGTAAGTAGGATGTGGCATGGCACTGAGACATTCCCACATGTCACAGTTACAGTAACTGTAGATTGGAGGCTGGGCTGAATGAGCAAAACGCATGCGGCTGCCCCTCTCATCACCTGCGAGTCAAGGCCTCTCCCGGGCTTCACATGCAGGTGCTGGGGCCCAGCGTCTTCACTCTCAGCACAGAGGCATCTGAGTGTGTGAGGCCACAGGGCAGGCGGTGAGCACGGCCAGCGGAGGCTAACGCCCACGTGTAGTGAGTAGGGCTGGACATGCAGGTGTTTGCGCTGGACCCTCCTCAGTCACCAGCCTGTGACAGGTCTCCGTTAGCTAGCTGAGTAGCTTTGGAGTTGGAGCTAAAATTTCATCTTCCATCCAAAATGCTATATACTTACAACTTTCTCTCCTATGGCTAAGAGCTTGGCTGAATATCTGAAAATGTCCCTTGAAAACGCATCATCCTGCCCTGGCCAGTCAGCTCAGAGGTTAGAGTGTTGGCCTGTGCACTGAAGGGTCTGGGGTTCAATTCCTGGTCAAGGGCACGTACCTAGGTTGCAGGTTCGCTCCCTGCCCCGTCAGGGTGCGTGTGGGAGGCAATCAGTCGATTTCTCTCTCTCATAACGATGTTTCTCCCCTCCCCCTCTCTGAAAAGCAATGGAAAAATATCCTCAGGTGAAGATTAAAAAAAATGCATCATCCAAAAAAAAATTTTACCCATCCTTTCAGCAGAACATGACTATAAGCAGTGGGTTTTCAAATCAGCAATGTGAAGAGAGCAAGTGTGGAGTAATTTTTCAACTGAGGCCACACCTGCAGTAAAGTTCAATGTGGAACAAGTAAGAACAGTGCCACAGATGCCTTTTTATGTTGATTGTTGAGAGTTAAGGTAAATGAAAGGGAAAAATCAACATTCTGGTGCCATTTGAGGGCTGATCAGATGGAGACCCGGACCTATAGCCTGAGTTGCAAGGGGCTAAGAAAAGTAACTCCAACTCCACTTGGCTGGTGGCCATGGTGGTCTTGGCAACACCTCAGATCCTCTTGGGTCCTCTTCATGAAAGAAGTGTCGTCCAGGTGGAGATGGAAGTGAGGTGACACCACCTGGCCTTTGCCAGGGTCTTCTCTCATTCCTTTAAAGCCCAGTTCACTGAAGACTGATAAGCACATGGATAGACAAGAGCTAAGGGGCTCTTCAGAGGTAGGCCCTTGCCTTCTTCCAGGTAGAACAGCTGTTAAATCTGCCTGGTATTTCTGGCAAGCCATTTATTTTAAAATTTCAAAATAAGTCCAGCTGGGTGTGGCTCAGCGGTTGAGCGTCGACCTAGGATCCAGGCGATTGGGGTTCGATTCCCGGTCAGGGCACATGCCCTGGTTGCGGGCTCGATCAATGACTCTCTCATCATTGATGTTTCTATCTCTCTCTCTGACCCTCTCCTTTCCTCTCTCTGAAATCAATAAAGATATATTTAAAAAAAAAAAAAATTTCAAAATAAGATGATTGTCCACCCCATTGCTTGCTCATGTTTTCCAGTTTGAAGAGCTCTCCTTGAAAAGACTGAGCTGGATTCTACAACATGAAGCTGTCCTGACAGGTCTGGCTACATTACTTTACTCTTGGTACCTAGCAGTCTGTGGAAAGATTCATTGCAACTGAGGTGGAGACAGCACTGTGAAAGACATGGTAAAAAATAAAAATACACAAGGCACAGGAGAGGGAAAACATGTTTCTCTTTCCTTCCCTAATGGGGAAAATACCTTTGGGTTACAATTTTTTTAAAAAATGAATTGAATGTTGGAAGTTATTTATATATTATTACTTGGCCTCTCTCTGGGTCATCCATAAAAATTACAAAATAGCAACTAAAAGCCACAACTTATCCCCAGTGTTTGACCACTGTACTTCCTGAGTGAATTCACAATACAGGAGAGCACTGAAATTTAAGAGCAAGACACAGCTCCACTCAGGGAAGGAAGAGTGTTCTTTCTCTAAGACAAAGAATGACAGTTGTCAGGGGATTGGTGAATCCTTTAACAATCGAATGCAAAGTTGACATGTAGGGAGATGGGGCATAGTTTTCATCACCTTATCAGAGGCTTGAAGCAGACATTTCTTCCTTTCCCTGCTGAGGAGCACTCAGAGTGACACCCTAAACTTCCAATAGAGATGGGTTCTGGTGAGCCAGGCCTCCGCCAGTCCACCACAGCATTTCCCTGCCTGCAGGGTTTGGCACAGGATGGTCCCGTCAAGGAAAACAGAAACTTGCTCACTGCTCGTCAGGGGCAAACTCACCCCCTCCCATTGGTATAAACAAGGTTGCATATGGGTGACCTCCCTGTAATCATGACAGGAGTGTGGGGCAAAATGAGTATAAAGTGTTGGAGCAAAGCAAAAAGATGGAAAAAACCTGGGTCCTTGATGACATTCCTGGCTAGGGTCCCACAGCCACGACTGCCCTACAGCAGGATGAGCCAGGAACTTCTCACATCCTGAAGGGCAGTTTGAATTGAGGCCTGTTATTTGCAACTGAAAGCATCCTACATGAATACAAGAGTTCTTTTTCCAAAATAATGAAGAACCACTGGCCCGAGGACAGACTTTAAGGAACCAAGAGAGTATGCTCAGGACAGAGAGCAGGAGAGTGAACTGAAAGGATACAGGTGGAAGAGAAACAGAATGTGACCCTGGCCGTGTTCACCTAGTGGTTATTTTTTAAAGTACACTTTTTGGATGTAATTCATAGCAGTAACCTAGGTTTTTTCAAGCATTGCATTCTTGTAACCAGCACACATTATTTCCACTGAATGAGTAGGTCTTGTATGAGGAACCGTATCCCACGCGTTAGCAGTGCCGTGAACTCCCAGGCTGGAGGGTGGTTTACGGTCTACCCAAGGGGCATTGTTCTAAATTTGCACATTTGGTTGCTTAGTGTTTATCTTCCATGTTCTTAGTGTTTATCTACAATGTTCTTTTCTCCTCAAAAAGGGTGTGGGACCACTATAAGAAAACCTCTCTATAATGTTAAGTTGTTCCAGAGTGGGGGTGAGAGGTGACTTCCAAACACTCTCAGATGAAGCATGCATGTTCCAGTACAATCCTGCACGAGAGAGGAGTCCTAGGACATACAGACTTTGTAGCCACGTGGACAAACTGTAGAGACCTTGGTGAAGACAGGCCACGTGGCTCTTTTTAATATTCTCTACTCAAGGATTTCATTCTATAGCTATTTCTTATAAGTGAGGCCTTTGATAGCTCCCTGTGGCTTTCAGAATAAAGCCCCAACCTCACCACAGGCCATATGATTTGGCTTTTACCTACTTATCCAACCTAACTTCTCACCACCATCCTGGACTCTGGGCCTATCAGACTGAGCTTTTCATTGTACCTGGAAAACTCTTTACATCTGCCCAGTCATCCCCTGCAGCCAAATCCCCTTCCCTGGCCGGACTCCCTGATAGCAAATTCTATTTTACACTGGGCTCTGCTGGTAGTTTCTCCATCACTCTCAAAACACTTTTCACACTGTATTCCCGGCTCTGCCTACACATCTGCCATCATTACTTTACTCGTTTTCTATTTTTTACGGCCTAGCGTGATCTCTGGGAAAATGCAAGGGCTCAGTACACGCTCTTGCCTGGATTAGCGTCACCGTGAAGGATGACAACACTGGCATCTCTGAGTGAGCGAATACATACGAGCAACCATGTGCAGAAAATTCTCAAAAGCTCTTTTATCCAAGCTTTCCCCTGAAGATTTGGAGAAAAATGCACCAAGGTTCTGCCAGAGAAATCTGTTTAAAACATGATCTTTAACAACAGGATATTACCCACTCACAGGCACTAAAAAAAAAAATCATGATCCTACTTGCTCGGCTGGTGTCCTGTGAAAAAAGCTTGTAAGAGTTTAGACCTAAATGGGTAATGATATAGAAGAAAATTAAAATTACAATTACGTTGTGTCCTGCGCTGCTCACAGGTGGGTGGACAAAGTAAACTTCACTGTAAGTTCTATGATCAGGTTTTTCTTTTGTCGTTGTCACTTCATTTTCTTTTGTTCTTGTAAATGGTAGAAGTAGATGGAAAATGCTGATCTCTTTCTCTCTCTCACACACACCCTTCAGTTGTTAGAAATGTAAAAATATTTACTACGGACACTAGCATGAATAGCAACACAGGAGATCAGAATGGATAAACAAGGTGCGTCTGCGCCCACACAACATTGCTAATGATGTCACACGCTGGCCACGCTCCAACAGAGCTATCAAAGAACAAAAGTCAGAAAGCACGAGACCCAGGCATGGTGTAAGCTGTTGTGCTCAAGGAAGACATCAATGGGAGGAATACAGCAGTGACACCACCATGAGGTAAGCTCCATGGAATGATGTGGTTATGTCCTCTGAGAATACTGCAGAAAAGGGAAGGAGAAAAAGTCACCTATAAGAAACAATAAGAACCCAGGATCTCAAGTACCTAAGTGAAGATGTCTGCTGGGCCCGATGGAAGAATTTCCTGAAGGTCCTCAGAAAAATTCTTTCTCTGGGCTCAGACGGTGTGCTTTGCCTTTAGACATTCCTTACAAAACAGTACAGATACAAATCAGTTGCTTTTGAGGATAAAAGTATACTTTCATTTTCAAATACTGAAGAAAATAAAGTCACAGACTTTGAGGAGCAGCAGCAATGTGGTCCTCAGCCAGCTGACTGTGGATACAAGAGGCCAGAGTGGAGCAGAGCCGGGGAGCTGCTGCGGTTCTCTGGGTTATCAAAGAAAAAGCTCACTTGGATTTTACTTTGAAAAGGCACCGTGTCTCAAGTGCTCCATATACAGACTATCTGGGGATGTCTGGTCAAAGAATACAACTGATTTTCCCAGCAACGTGGCTGCAGCGGCTTGCCGCAGCCTGCGGACACCCCTTCACCTCTGCAGCGGGAAAGACGCTGCATGGACTGGGAGCCCCAAGGGCTTTGTCGCCTGCCTGTGGCAACGGGGCAGCTCTTCACTTCCCAAGAGATCTGTGAGGATGGGGGAAGATGACAGCTTGAACAATGGGCCAATGAGCCTGAGTTTCACATGACAAGAGTGCTTTCAGCAAGTGCTTTCTGAACAGGTAGGACATAGCCGGGAGGACAGAAGACCTGGGCGAAAAACCAATGCTTCAATAAACAAAACAACTATCATTCTAGAAATGCACTGAATAGCTACAATTTCTTCCATCCTGACTATTTCTGGTGAACAGGCAAAAAGGAATACATGGTAGTTAAAAAAACTTTATTCCATCAGTAATGAAAAGTTATATTTATCAGTAAATTCAATGAATACATCTAAAACTCTTGCTTAAATGATCCTTTTTAATTTAAATACCAAATTATTCATTTTCTATTCCTCAACTAGATGTATGCATAATATTAAAATAATTCTTATTTCCTCTCTCGAAAGTGTATACTCTTAACCAAGGACTTCAAAGTTTTCGAAGAATTTGTGTAACTGAACTTTGTGACTAAATTGAAATACAAGGATAACATATGCTTTTAAGGTTACAGCACTGTTTACTATTCTTTTATTTTCTTTTTTAAAAAATATATCTTTATTGATTTCAGAGAGAGGAAGGGAAAGAGAGACAGAGATAGAAAAATCAATGATGAGTCATTGATCGGCTATCTTCTGCACGCCCCCTACTGGGGATCGAGCCCAAAACCCAGGCATGTGCCCTGACCGGGAATCAAACCGCGATCTCCAGGATCATAGGTCGATGCTCAACCACTGAGCCATGCCGGCAGGACTGTTTACTATTCTTTCAAACACTAGTTTTTAAATCACATTCTATATATTAAATATTTTTGAAATATTTAGTTAAAATAAGAATATATAAGTATTTCATATAATTCAGATTAAATCTTCATATATTAAAAATCACAAATGTTTTCAAGTTAACTTGTTTCTGTAAAGATCTCAGATTAATGGTTCTTATATTTGATCTTACAAATAGGTCGGTTATTAAAAAGATTGTAATTTTATATTGCTTTTTTAAAGAAAGCATTCTTATGTGTCCATTCAAATAAAAGAATGCTAACAATTAGCCTACTCTGCTCCAATTGCTTTGCTTGACCTATGCTCCTGTCTGCATGCGTCAGTCATGCAACAAGAGAACAATCAATTTATTACATGATGCTATTTTAGGGAGTTTTAGTGCTTACATGATTTGTTGATCACATCTTTATATGACCTGTGCATTTATGATAAAAAATTTAAGCAAATTTATAGTATTTATAAATTTATATTATACATAAATTATTCATGTATTTTCATATTTATATATTACTTAATCATTATTTTAAGATCATGATCTAATTAACAATATTTACATCTTATTTTGATTTACATGTTAATTTAAGCAAAGATATTACTATGTGAAATATAATCAAGGACAAAAAAGAGAAAGTTTTTGAGATTACAAGGTGAACTGTGAAACACTGTTAAAACTGACAATTAATCTTGGTATATCAGGGTTTTTCTCAATAGAACCCACCAGAAAACAGAAAAAAATTAGATATAGATAATATAAAACATCTGTCCTCCATAACACTTATTTCAAATTTTTGACATTTTGAAAATCATCTGTTACCACTGGCTTTAAAACAAATAAATGTGTTAATTTGAACTTTTGTAATAAATTTATGCTAATAAATACTTTGTTTTATACGTAGGGGTTTTACTTAACTATTTAATTTGAAATGGGATTCTATGGCTTTAAAATGGCATGAGAATCACATCTTCTAGAAAACAAGGGTCATACATTTCCCTTGCTTAGACCCTTTCCATGGCTCCTGGTGGCTGACATCTGGATCCCCACCCTGCCCCCAAATCCCCCAGTGTCTGGCCCCTGCTGCCTTTTAGATGACTTTGCCCCATACTTTGTCGGCACTGGGCAAACCAAGTGTGTTCCTCCCCTGGGCCTTCCTACCAGCTCTTCCTCTGCCTGCAGTGCTCCTTCCCCAGATCTCTATTGAGTGGGCAATGCCTTTTATTTAGGTCCCAGGGCAAGTGTCACCTCGAGAAGCTTTCCTGATCTCTACACACAGCCATCCATTCCCCATTACAAACCTGCTTCATTGTCCTCCTAACAGTCGTCACTGACTCTCGTGTATTCACTTGTTTGTTCACTGTCTGTCACTCCCACTAGAATGCGAGCTCTAATGAAGTGGGAGCCTGTCTGTCTCGTCCCATGCCACACCTGGGCTGGCGCGTCTCAGTTTTCAATACATGTCTGTGGTGGGGAGGAATAAATGAGTTGTCCTGTATTAAACCAATCTCTGATTCTATTTGCAAGGAAGCCAACATGTTTGCTCATCAGCAAGTGTGAATTCCCCATTACCACCTAAGGTGCCTTGAGCTAATCCTAATTGCCAGAGAAAAAGAAAACACACTCAGAAACTATACTATCCCTGCCTTGTTAGAAAGGGCAGACTTAACTGGAACTCCCTGGATGTCTAAGGAACAGGCTCTGGGATAAGCATTCCTGTGTCCTGAGTACCTGCCTCGAGAAGGATTTACTCCTAGGTGCACTATTATGAGACACACCCATTTTTTTCCTGCTTTACGAACAGAGAAATCTCTCCAAAAGTCCAATAAATCTACTACTGCTAAGTGCAGTGATCCCCACTACAATGACCATCTCCTGGCTATAACTTTTACATACTCTCCACCTTCTCAACCATGAGGTCAAAGATGTCATATTCACCTGTGACCAAATGGGTTAACTAGCTTTCCCAGTGCCAGACACAGAGAGGGGACCACTGCGCCTCACAGCCATGACCATGCCCGGGACCGGGGTGGACGTGTTTAGAGCAGTGTCATTGCAGAAGCAGGCATCAACTGTAAAGGACAATGGCCTGCACTGCTCCCTGGGTTGCTTTGTCTTCTGAGACCAGCACATCCAGGAGACTCCGTCACCCTCTTAGCCTCACTGCAAAAGCAACTTCGCACCTGCGCTCTCAGGGCGCCAGGAAGTCTACACTTCGCTCCGCAGCCTCTCAAGGATTTAGGCGCGGTCCACGGAAACGGTATGTCTCAACTGTAACTCAGTTTCCGAATGGCTCCTCTGGTCACCGGCTGTCAGCCCCTGGAGCAGTTTCCCCTCAGTGAGTCATCACAGGTAGAGGGAGGGAGGAAAGGGGAGGCAAACTGAAGGCAAACAAGTCACTGGCAATGAAGCAGAAAAGTGACCAGCCAAGACCCTCTAAGAACCTCCTGAAGAACTAATCCCTGCCTGGAATGTGGCATATCAGTGTTCAAATCATAGGACCTGTGCAAGGAAAAAAATTAAAAAAAAATATATACCTTTGACTATTTCTATTATTGCTCATATGGGTTAAATAAAACCAACGTTCAAAAAAAGGATTGAAATATTTCATATTACTTTCAAAGGGATGTAATGAGCCATCAGTACTAGTTAGTTACTGACATTAACTTCATGAGTAAAAATGATTTTCGAAAAGGGGTCTTATTGGCAAATAGAGAAAGCGGGCATTAACTTAGGTCCTAATCCAAAAATAAATTTCTTCCAGTCACCCTGGGATACAGTCTGAGGACATGTTTTCAGGGAAGCACTGACTACCAGTGAAGCCACCTCCACACCTGTCAGCTCACCTACCTGTCTCACAAGGAAAGGACTCTTTGTTCCAGTTCTCTCTAGACATTTGATAAAGATGCTATGATTCTTTTATTACAGCAGTGGGCAGTGGCCGAGCTCCCGGGCAGATTTCTAGAATAGCCAGCACCACTTAAAAGTGAACAAGAAGTTCTTTTCTTGCTTCACAACAAATGACACATGGTATTTATAAAAGTTTAAATTATTAAACACCAGCCTATAACAACAACAACAAAGGCACTTGGGATTTAACATCCATAAAATAAGAGATAATCAATTATTTTTAGTTGATGCAGGTGGCTTAGGCATTAACTAAATACTAACTGGGCGTTTTGCTTCCTTAACAGTTTATTTTCCTTGCCTTCTCCTTCCGGTGCCCAGGATGCAGTCACCAGAAACTACCCCTTGGGCAACCCAGTCAGCCTTTCTGTAATTTCTTGGGTCATTTACTCCCTTTGTCCACCAATGCATTTCCTCATCTGCTCTATTTGTCAGCAAGGCTAGAGGTTTCCCTTGCCAGTGTGTGGACTCTCCAATGGTTTTCCTAAGGTATTTGCAGGCATTAGGCCTTGCCCAAGGTTATTCCCTACACAGGATTAAACACGTTCAATTAATTTCTTTCACAGACCACACCAGTCCCCATGAAGGTGATTCTGGCTGGAGATCACCTTTCTCAACAAGGCTTTTCCTTTCTGAACCATGTCGAGGCAGTCAGAGTGTTCACAAGCCCTTTTGCTTTGTTTGCTCTGAAGCTGTCTGATTGTTTGACTTCTGTATTCCTGCAGAGGGGGGTCTGGTTTCTGTGTTTGCTCCATGCTCTTTCTACATACAGGGATCTGAAAGGCAACAACATTCAACTATCACTCTCTAGCCTCCTTGGAGCTCTGCATGCGTGCGATGTCAAATTGGCAGGCTTTGACACTTTTCCTGAGGCCTCTGATGGGACTCCTGCTCCCCAGCTCCCAGGCAGGCACCCTCCTAGTCCCTCTAGGGCTCCACTGCTTCCCAGGCACTCTGATAAAGATGACATTGAAAATGGAAGCATCTGGTGACTCTCAATATCTTGGCTTTGTGGAAAGAGGCCTGGAGTTAGAAGATGTAGGTCCAGCCTCTGTGTTCAGCTGGGTGACACTGGGAGGGTGACTTTGCCTCTCTGAGAGCGTGCTCCCTCTTCTGCATGGGAGGAAACTGTTTAGCAGTACATGTTGATAATTGTTATGAGAAAAATAAAATGAGACATGACTTCTGTTAAGCCCATGGCATTGAAAACAAAGACAGGCAACCAAATTTGGATCTTGCTTAGATCCTAATACAAACCTAGTAAACCCTAAAAAGACAGAGTTGAGACAATCCAGAAAATCTGCTTAAAAACTAAAACATTACTGTTAATATTTCATATGACAATAGGCATTGGAGTTACAGTGTTTACATGTAGTAACATAGACAAGTATAATATGCATTACTTATCACACATGTTAAAGTGCTTAATGTGATATTTAGAGCTACAGTCTGCAGTGTGTGAGGTAAAATGCTTTGATGTCTACGATTTGCTTTATATGCTACAGCAAAGAAAAAATAGGACTGAAACCAGGCTCGATGAAGCAATTGTGGCAAAATCTTGATAAGTGTTGAATCTGGGTAATGAGTATATGGGATTTCATTGTGTTAGTCTCTCTACTATTGTTTATGTTGAATATTTGAATAATTTAAAAACACTTTTCAAATGAATGTATTAGGGGAAGCCCAGGCCGACACTACCATAGTGGGGGAAAGTCAGACACAATGGAGTGACGTCAGAGTGTGGGCCTAGAGTTGGAAGCATCTGCTCCAGGCCAAGGGGCTGTCTCCTTTGTCCCCAAGGACCCAGAGTTCCACCCAGGACGGACCAGTTATGTAAAAGCAGTCTACAGAGAAGGGCCAAGGGCAGCATTAGCCACAGAGGAGCAAGGTCAAGCTTGGTGCAGGGAAGCTGTGGGGGCAGGGAGACAGGAGGCTAAGATGCATACAGGTGAAAAGAGGGAGAGGAGGCCGACACCACTCTGCGGCCCTGGCCTATGCCTGGTTCAACAGGGAGTGGGAAACCATGGAAGGTTCCAGACCAGAAAGTGGCCTGGCTAGGGCTGAGCTTCGGAACGAGGTCTTCAGCTATGTGGAGGGTGGAGGAAGAGAGAAAGGCACCCCGGCAGACAGGCCAGCCTGGGGTCAGTAGCTGACCTCCGAGGCAGGGCTGCGGCCAAGCGGGGGAAGCGTCCACTTGTGGGAAGGCACGTGAGATGGTGCCCCTCAGGATGCAAAGACGAAGAGGAAACAAGATGAGGCTGAGGGGGAGTCGGAGGCACTGGAACAACTTGTCATTACAGGGGCTGAGAACCACAAAGGGGGGCTGGTTTCGAGGGGAGAAGGTGAGCTTTGGCACGGATGCCCTGCGCTTCAGGTGGATGTCCTGAGAGCAGCTAGCAGGAGAGCCTGGAGCTGGGAGGGGCCTGGCTGTCCACCCTCCTCTTTGCAAACAGGACGACTTGGGAAATGGCCAGGAGTTTTAAACTCTCCTGACACCCCCAAAGCTCACTGCTCACAGGCTTGCCCACTCTGCCTGGGGTTCCGCTGGATCTCTGCCTGGTCCCCTAGCCTGGAGATGCACCCCAAAGATGTACACCAGAGAATCTGCTGTACTCACACTCCCTCTGAGTGCACTGGGAAACCCATCTGTATTAAAATGGCCAGGGAAATTTAATTTCTATTCAGCTTCTAAGTCAGGGGATGGATGAATAGGTGTTAACACTTTCTGAATGTCTACATATGCTATCAATTTAATATTTTCTATTTCATTTAAACCTCAAATCAAATGTATAATGAGAAAAGTAAAATTCAGAGAAGTTAATAACTTAGCCAAGGTCACACAGCTAAGTGAGTGGCAGGGCTTGGACTCCAGCTCAGGTCCGTCTGTCTCTACAGTCTGTGCTCTTTTCTCTACTTCATGACCCAGCCATGGAAAAAATGCAGCTGGAAGTGAAATAAATATTAACCAGCTGTTGGAAGCAGACATTTGCCACCTGGCCTGGAAAGGTTTGCCAAAATGATGCCAAAATTTCCTATACTTTTAATTAAAAAAAATAATAGGGTCCTGGCTGGTGTGGCTCAGTTAGTTGAGCAATGTCCCGTGCACCAAGAGGTTGTTGGTTCAATTCCCAATCAGGGCACATGCCTGGGTTGTGGGCTTAATCCCCAGTGGGGGGCATGCAGGAGGCAGCTGATCGATATTTCTCTCTCTCTCATAGATGTTTCTTTCTCTCTGTCCCCTTCTCCCTTCCTTTCTCTCTAAAATCAATAAAAACATATTATAAAAAGTAAAAAAAAAGGTATTTTATGGGAAATAAGTGTGCAAAGCATTGAGAGAGAAGCAAAGGGAAGACAGAAACTTGCACTGCCAACACTGATACACTGAGAAAAAATTTCGTTCCTGAAATAATATAAAGTCTATACTGGAGAAATACTACACAATAAAGGCGGGGTGTCTCTTATTTGGGAGTGTGCTTATATTTATCTTTGACTTGGCAGTTGTACCAATTTTGACTTGTAGGTGTGACAACACCAAGAAGCTCTTTAAATGAAGTGCGAAAGATTTCTATTTAAACACCAAAGCACATTGGATATTTTTTAGTTGAGTACTCACTCAAATTGTTTTGGGGAGTTTTTGTTTTTAGCATAACTGGTTTTAGGAAGAGCATGAGGAGAGTGCTGCCTAGAGTGGGGGATAAGCTATCACTGATTTGCAGATCTTGCTGATGTGTGTCAGGATCTGTCCTCTATCAAGACTCCCAGGTCACTGGCTCGGACCAGCGCCCTGCCTATGTAGTGGGAGCCTCGATGAAATGGAAGCTGGGTGAGCACAGGCGCCCAGACAGAGAAGTGAATCAGATTTCTTTCCTGAATTTCCAAGAGGCAGACGGGCTGTCTACATTACCCTGTGTGCGCCAGCTCAGCCCTGGGGTCACGGAGCCCATGCATCAGTGTTCAGGGAGAACATAAAACCAAAGGGGAGATTCAGTGATTGCTCACCATAAGGTGATGACCTGGACCAAAGGCACAGAGTGAGCTACACTCGGGCGGGGAAAGCACTTAAAGAAAGAGAATCCCACCACCTTGTTGGGAAAAGGCAGGGGCAGCAACCAGAATTCCTTGACCTTGAAACCCGAGAAAATCCCAGGGCCTCCCCCACCCCTCCAGTCAACTGGGACGAATGGAAGGAAGGCCTAAAACAAACAAGGGCCTCCTTGTTGTTTATTCCAACCAAGTATAAGTGAAAAACTAGATGTTTTCACCAAGTGTATTCACCTTTCTTCTTGCTCGCCAAAATACCAAAAACTCAAAACACTCCTTACCCCATGCCAAGAAAGAAAAGCAATTCAAGGGGAAAAAAGTTTGTCCTTTTACCTGACATTTTAGGCATTTGTTTAAATTATATTTGTAAAGGTAAATGGCCACTAATGGGTTTTCTTCTACCAGAAAAAAACCTGCATGTGTTACACTTTAGGAATACAGAGGGGGGAAAATATGACCTAAACACTGAAAAAGGAAATTCTTCCAACTAGCTCCTCATTTTTTAGACACATGCAAAGTTAGGATATGCACAATAGACTGTTCTACACAGAGAACGGTGGGATGATATCTGGGTGAAGATTACTGGGGAAGATGGTTTGGGGAAAGGTCTTCCAAACAATCCAAATAGGCAAATGTGTCTGGTGTCTGCAAGGTACACAAACAACACGTCAAGAAAAAGGCTTCACCATAAAAAGACACCCTAAAATCAAGAAAAAGTTTAGTTCATTACCTTTAGCATTTTCCAACTTCACTATACTTTCTAGTATAGAAAATACTTTATAGTTTTATCTAAGCCATGAGAACAGGTTTATTTATATATAAATTATGCAGGTTAATTTTGGAAAACAAGATTTATCAATGAGACCATGCAGAAGCACTTAATAAAATTTTAATGCTTACCAAAATCATGTAAGAGTTTGGGGCTTACACAAGATCAATAAAATGTTCGAGTATTTTACTGCATAAATAAAGGGCCTAGAGGAATGCATAGACTGCCTAGCTACCATTTCAAATTGTACTTGTAAATTTGGCACAAAAGGGTTTTTAAAAAGATTTTTGTTGCATTTCTTATGAGTACATTCCTGAGAAAAACTGCTAGTATATTTGCCAGTGACTTGGACCTGGGTCAATGACTTGGCGGAATGTCCTAAAGGATTTCAGAATTGAGTAGCCCTGGGATGGTTCGGGATGCTCAGGACACCTGGGACCTAAGGCAGGGTGGGCTGTGGGCTGTTGCGAGGACCCGCTCCAAGACCGTCCAACTTTGCAAGGGTAGGGCGATGCCAACAGCACTCAATGTCTCTCCATCTGTGAATCTTTGTTAGCTCTGTTCTTAAGCCATGAGATAAGTGGCTCTCCCACTGGAGCCAAGTGACCACCTGCATACCTCTCGGCTTCTCTCTAGGGCCACTTTCCATAGGAGCTCACACGCCTGGCACCAGCGGCCCTGCACAGCTGCTGCAGGTTCGCCTTGCTGTCCTCAGCGTCACCTGGCTGGGCTTTTGCATTTCCAGTCAGTCAGTCAACAAATGTTTATGGTGCTTCTACCATGTCAGACTAACAGCTAGAGAGAGATACAGAGTAAATGGAAACATAGGTGGGGGTGGGGAATACATAACGGGGAGTGTGGAAAGAGACCAAAATACTCTAAATCTTTAGAAGAACAGAGCTGAAGAAATCTCAACCCCTCTCCCCAGCTGGTGGCTTACCCTCGCCCACCAGCACCAGAGGTGCACAGGACTCCAAGCAGGTGTGAAAGAAGCAAACGAAGGTGACAGAGGAACAATTGTGAGGCAGCTCTGGAGAGGCCAAGCGAGACAAAATCTCTGGCAGAGAGTAGCCCTCGGCCATCGTCTAGTTTGCAGATGGACCACCCAGAAAACCTGGGAGCAGTTAGGAGGGAGAAAAACAAATGGGGGGGCTACTGAGGGTGATGAGAGGGATGGAGTCCCCAAACTCAAAAGTGAGAACTCAAAAGTGAGGCAAGACACTGGGACCAGAGGGAAAGGAAACCATCATAAGCGAGTGGGGGCGTGCACACTCACACTCACACTCACACCCACTATCACTTCAGCAAGGACAGAGGTGAAATTTACAAAGCCACCAGGAAGCAGGTGTTAAAATGGGGAAACCATATTTAAACTCCAATTATTTTCTGATATCCATTTGAACATTTAAAAGTGAATTCTGAACAGGATAAGAGAGTTTTACAAATTGCATTCTTTTTATCAACAAGCAAAGATGGGCTCACACTCTCAAGGCTGCCAGCCCACCGCTCCCTGAAATAGCGTGACTCCCTTGCCAATCTGAAGACTAGCAGCTGACGTTTTGTGTCCCTGCCATGGGTTAGGGAATATACTGTGTTATCCATATTGTTTCATAAACCCTAACTCCTCTCCCCCCAAAATATTAGTCTTCTCTAACAGATAAAAAAACAATCTATTATATGAAATATCTTGTTCAAGGTCACATGGCTAATCAGTGGCTGAGCCAGAATTCAAACACAGGCTCCAGATCTCTGTGAAATGCCCGGGACCCTCCAACCTGAGTGCGGTTTGCTCCCTGCACACAATCTGATTTGTGCCTCTGCACAGGTGCTCCCTTTGCCAGAAACATACTCTCATCATTTCTGTCTTTTCAAGTTCTTCACATCCTCAAAGCCCTGTTTTCCATCTCATCTTGGATGTGAAGCCTTTCTTGCTCTCTTAAGCCAGATGCCTCCTGGATGGCTGCCTCTTCTGAAGGCCCTCTGTGCAAATGACCCCATGTCCAAGCCAGCAGGAGACCCTGCCCCACATCGGATCAAGCACATTAAAGTGCATTCTCATGCCACATTATATGTAATGTTTTCCTGCCCACAATGTTTGAAAGGAATTTTAGACTTTTGCTTTGAAACTCTCATTTTACTTAGAATTACTTATGACCTCTCAGCAACCCCAGTGTATACTTGAGAATTCTTGAGATATGAGAGCCTGTAAGTTGTTTTGAAATAATGATAAAACTTACTGTGACTAGTAAGCTTTACAGACTGATAAGTATCTTGTAGAGTTTTAACATTTGTTAATTTCAATTTGCAGAGGCTTTCCCTTATTTTTAGAGCCTACGAATATGTTTCCTTTCAGGACTCAAAGAAATTTCTAGGTCTTTGAAAATCTAGTAGATGCTAAGCACAGAATAGCCGTGCTCACGCTTGAGCTGTGTGCTGCCTTGATCTGCTCTAAGCTTGCCTTGTCCCCCTGGTCAGGGCTGTAAGCTTACTGAAGACAGTGATTTTTGTCTTATTGACTGACTTTTTTTAGAGCGACTAGCACAACTGCCATACAATGAATGCTATGGAATCACATATTTAAAAATAAGTCCTAAATAAACACAAAAACCACAACTTCAACCACATATTCTACAATATTCTAAAATAGTGACAGTTATTGGAAACTATGCTCCTCATACTTTTGAAAATGTTTGGGTTCTCTCTCCTTTGAAAAAATGCTTTGTCTTCACTGCTTTGAAAGATGGTACAAATAAATAGACTATAAATAAAACACGTAGTAGGAATCTCTGGAAGTATTCAACTTCTAGATGTTTTTTCATTGGCAGTTAGCTACAGATTTCCTTCTAAGTATTTGTTTACAAAAGATTTGTCCTCGTAATTTTCCAGGAGTCACATGTCTCTAATACAGTAGTGCCTCTTTATTATATTCAAATTGTTCTTGGGTCCAGGTAAACTTCCTCTGGTGGTATTTGGATTTGAACCAAATTCAATCTAATAAAGCCCTGTTTTCCATCCCATCTTGGATGTGAAGCCTTTCTTGCTCCCTTAAGCCAGGTTCCTCCTGGATGGCTGCCTCTTCTGAAGGCCCTCCGTGCTCCTGACCCCATGTCCAAGCCAGCAGGAGACCCTGCCCCACATCAGATCAAGCACGTGAAAGTGCATTTTAACATATGCGACTGAGCAAAAACTACTCACATGCTCAACTGTGAGGTGTGGGGAAGAGAAGGCTGATGCTCATGAGAAACAAGGACAGGGAGCAATAGCATTTGTCTCCATGAACCAGCCAGCAAGACACATGACACTTTTTCAACACCAGTAGAAAGTAATAATTCATTAAAAACAAAACAAAACAAAAGAAAATCCCAGTTTACACAAAGAGAACTCTAACAAGATTTATATGAATGATATGCACTTACATGAAGAGCAGGCAAACTTTTATGGCAGATACTCATCCTTTGTGTAATAATTGCGCCTGATATGCAAAGGCCTAGCTACTAAATATAAATATTCTTTGGTAATATGGCTAACACTAAAACTTTTCCACCTTAAGATAATATTGCTACTATTTGTATTTTCTGCATCTGGCTTGTTTTGCCCATGTCCAGACCCAGTAAAAATCCCAGTTTAATCTGAGGTCAGGCCTAGTGAACCAGAAAGACAGGTTTCATGTTGCTACCGAGAAAGCGTGATTTAAATCTCACCACGACTATATTGTTAGAGAGTAACCAAAAATGCTTAAAACTGAGCACCCCACGCTCACGATGAAAACTGAGAAGAGAGAAAGAAACACAGGAAGGAACAGTAGGGAAAAGGGCCGGGAGAACACTTGTTCTTCAAATAGTTGGATGGAGGTGCCCACCTCTTTCCGTTGCTGTCCTGAAGCATCGTCTTTCCCATCTTCATTTCCAGCTCCTGTACCTCCTCCAGCAACGTTTTATGGCAGGTATGCTTGACCCTGCGTCACAAGGAAAAGACAGTAAGAACATGACACAGGAACTTCACACAGCTGTGAAGACTGGGTGTTCTCTTGGGACACATCTGGATGCCCTTTGACGGACTGGCGCATAGGCTTGGGGCATCAGGGAGCATTCATGGTCCCATGCATGGCAAGGGCTCCACCTGGGGAGCAACCCAAGCTCTGCAGAACATCAGGAGTCAGCCCCCTAAAGACTACTGTTTTTTTGCTGAAAGCCTGCAAATCTGTCTGAGGACCCCAGCCATTCAGAACAAAGAATGGGGTTCCTGGATACTCATGGGTCTGTCTCTAAAGCTTTTCACTGCAGGACCTAGCAACCCAGAAGATGCTCTCAATCTCCATCCTAGTGGACACGTGCTGGTTCCTTGCCCTGTCCTGTACTGTCCTGTGGCCGGAAAGCCTGGGGTGAGCAGCTTCCTCTCTCCTTTTCACGTGAAAGGACGCACTGCCCCAGCAGGCATACGATTTATAATGCTGGAGTTCATGCTTTTCATGCCACACCCCTGGCTGAAACTTGGGCTCGAGACACACACCCGGGCACAGCCCTCTGGCTCAGCCCTGCCACGAGGGCCCGCAGGTGTAGGTCTCGGTGGCGTCAACAACTGGCCGTGAGCTGGCCCTTCCCCCGCGGCTCAGAGCTCAGCCTGGACGCGCTGCCCCTTCCTGAACTGCAGGAGAGTCACCTGCACCCTTTTCTGATTAAACTCAGAGGAATACCGGACTGTGTTCAAGCGGGTGGCTGGTCTCAGGATCTTCCTAAGGTCAAAGGCTACTGGCTGGAAACAATATAGGAGAAGGAAAGGCATTTAACAAGAGACAAGCTAGAAATAGGAAAAAAAGCTGTAGAAAGAAAGCCTCTCATGACTTAGCAATACGGGCAGGCTTACATCCAGGCTGGGGAATGGTAGGTTTATAGTTGTTCATTTGGAAAATAACACAATAAATAATAAATAATAGTATAAAAATAAACTCTGTTTCACCTACTTACTACTGTAAACCTATTTTTGCACCACCCGGTATTATGAAAAGGTTTTCATTAGTTTCAGGATAAATGAATATGAGGATACAGCTAAACGCCAGGACTCGAAGACAGAATAAGCAGAAAGACTGAGCATGTATCTGCAGGGAAATGAGAAGAGGATAGCAGGACATTCTGGAGACGTGAGCTGTTTCAGTGGAATCGCATTACTCCCGCCCACCCTCCACCTTCAAGGAAAGGAAGTCTGTTAAGATAATGCCCAGGCATCCCCCAACACTCCGAGTTAATCTGTAATGGACTATTAGCACAAAGACACTGTATACGGGCTGTCATTCCTTTCCCCAAAGTAAACAAGAGAACTAAGCACACAGCGTTTAACACGTAACACCTTAATTACATCAAGCAGTGTCCTGAGACTCAGTAGCGATAAAATGCTGCAGTTCAAAGAGAGACTGTGGAATTTTAACTTAAACAATAAATGAGAAAATGTTTAACATTTTGCTGGGAAGAAGGCAGTCAAAAAGAAGGTTAAAATTTATACTGTTCAATATTATTGAACATGCTGTGCCTCAAATGTTCTCTTTTATCTCATGGGCTTAGGGGGCTATAATGACCACAAGCCAACTGGCTGGCAACCCCCACCACACTTGGATTCACCCCAGACATGCAGGGCCCAGGAGAACACTCAAAGATGCTCACACTCTCTCACCGTTTCAGGACTGTCCTTACTCCACCATCATGCCCCTTCCTCCCTCCCTGGTGCCCCACACAGAGCAAGCAGGCTTCATCAACCTCTAGACCAGCTCCCAGTGTTATCTTCTGGGCTGGGAGAGAAGGCAACTCTAAAAAACAGGCTTGGAATAGGAAGGCTGGGCCACTAGGTGCAGGGCACTGGATGGCAATAAAAGGAATCTGCCCACCGCATTGAAGCTGCCAGTTTTCACCCACTCACAGAATCACCTCAGAGGGAAATGATCTAAATATCTTGAAGCTACCAGGCACTATGCAGGTTCTCGGTGGATTCAACTGCATCCATGTCCAACAGGCACTCAGCAGCTCTCGGCATGTCCGATGCTGGCGCCTGGGAGCTAGCCTGGGAACCTAAGCAACATTTGAGAACTTGAATGGGCGACAGTGGGGAGGATTCTGCTACTCTCTCCACATGTAGCAGAATCCTCCCCAGTGACACCAGCAATTTAAAATTGTTTCCTCAAGAACATTTACCTAATAAGGCCTTAATTATGGAGACTATTCTAAAATCTCCCCTGTCAAAGTCTGCATGTGAATTGACTGAAACCTAACACATAAAGGTTTAGGAAGCCAGTCTTGAAGTACGAGCCCCTGGTGTGTAATTGAGGTCTCATAAGGAGCTTGGACAGAGGGAGCCCCGTCTTCTTTGAACAGCCCAGGGGTCCAGGGCTTGCTTCCTCTAACCCCCACATCAAGAGACCAGAGGATCACAAAAGGGGCAGGCTGGGGGTGCTTAGCCAGTGTCAGAGGGTGTGAGGTTCGCTGTGAGCCTTCAGACAGTGCTAAGGGAATCCCAGGTTATCTGGGAATTGTGAAAGAAATAGATGGGCTTAGAATATTGAACTTTTCTTTGTTTCTGGAAGTTCTTTCCTGGACTCTTTCTTTCGCATGGAAGGGTAAGTTAAAAGGAAATGTTAATTTCTAAATGTGGATGAAAATGCACACAATGTGCTTCAAAAGAAATTAGTGTAGTTAGAAAGTTTTTGTAAAAAAAATCAAGGCCCATTTGTATAGAGAAATTTCTTATTACCTTTTATTTCCACTAACTGCCTATCTGGGATTATAGTAAGGAAATGAGGTCATTCTGGAATTGCTGGACGCATTGTGTGCTGACTGGTAGGCTGCAGGAGATACAAGTCAGATAAAAGGGACTGGTTCCCGTGCTCAGTGGCCTTGAGCTTTGTATTATTTTATAAAGCAATCCTGACAAATCTCTCTCGAGGAGAGTAAGCACATGGCAGTGTACCTAAGTGCTGGCCTAGGTAAACATTTTGGAAGAGTGTAAGCTAAAGGATATTAAAATAGTTCTGGGCAATTTAAACTTCATGCTTCTAATAAAAATACTCATTAGCCAGGTATCACATATAATCAATCAATTATTTTAATAAAAGATGTACTAGTTTGGTCCCTCATGAAAACTCTGGTGAACAGGATAACAGAGTAGGTATTTTATGGCATCCAAATCTGACTTAAGATAGTCTAACAATGGATCTTCTTCCAGAAAGTTGACAGCCTTCCTGGAAAAAAAATGACCGAATTACCTCATGCTGTTTTTTTCTTACTTTTAACACTCCAGGTCCCAAAGTGGGAGAGAGAGATTGGGGCAAAGAAGGGAGGAAATGCAGAAAGCAGAACAGCTTACTTTCTTAAGCGCTCATAGAAATATATGGGAAAAGGCAGGCTTGCCTTGTGCTGCAATTTAAAAGCTCTTTCAAAATAATTAACCACCAAAATTCAAAACAAAACAAAAAAATCCTTACGATTGCCCCAAGGTGAGATTGACCCCACGCTGCCATCTGTAGCCACCACAGCACAAGCTCTGCAGTTGTGCCTTAATTCTGATTCAGTTAATTTTTTTTCAATCCTTACCAGAGGATATTTTTTTCCTTTGATTTTTTAGAAAGAGTGGAAGGGAGGGAAGGAAGGAGAGAGAGAAAGAGAGAAAACCATTGATGTGAGAGAGACACATCGACTGGTTGCCTTCTGCATGTACCCGACTGGGGCTGGGGATCTAACCTGCAACCCAGGTAGGTGCCCTTGACTGGGAACCAAACCTGAGACCCTTTGGTGCTCGGGCTGATGCTCTAACCACTGAGCCACACTGGCCCAGGCCCGATTCAGTTAATTTAAAACTCTTCTTAAAGTCCAAGGTGTGTCATAGCACATCATGTTTCAATAAATGTTTGACCATTTGAACCGAATGATGGGTGGATCTGGACATTCAGGATTAATATTTCAGTTCAGTGTGCAGGAAGGAAAAACAGACACATTTATAAAGCTGAGGTTCAGAAAGACAACTGAGAGTTCAGGGCTGTGGCCTCATCAGCGGTGAGCGGCTCATACTACCTTCCTCTTCCTGGAAGAAGCCTCTGAATTTACTTGACTCAGCAACAAATATCTCAGCCTGGGAGTATAAGATCAGATAAAACCTGGGCCTGTGGTCAGAGGAAAATTGCTCAAATAAATTTGCAAAATGATTGTTTATGAGGAGAGGGGTGACTCTTGGTTAGACATTAAATATATACTACAAACAGCATATACTTTGGGCAGCTACTCCAAGAGGGAGCCAATGCATTTGAGGAAGTGCTTCTGGAATTCAGGACGGCCTTTCAGGCTCAGCCCGAAGCACAGGGCTGCTGCTCCCGGGAAGGGCTGTGTTCTGAGCCTGTGGGTCGGGGCAGCAGGTAGGACAACGCTGGTGGTCACCCTCTGCTCATGCCCCCTCCCCTCCAATCAGGGCCTTCTTTCCAGGGTTCGTAGCTTGCTGCCAAGCTTACTGGAAAGAAAGTGACTTTTACTCTTTCCGTATGGTGGAGCTGGAGGCAGGCTCATTTGATTTATCCTTTTAAAAATGTAAATGCTGCTAATTTTACAGTGCCAGGAGTCAGGAATAGATAATATTCCTGCTTGAAGGAATAGATAATTTGCTTCCTGGTGATGAGAAACTTTGACTTGGAATGTATTGGAAAAGATCCAAAAAACAGACAAGGAGGCAGAGACATTGTAATCTGAAAACGTTCTTTTTGAAATGGTAGAAAGATACTTCTGCTGAAGTCTCACTTGGCAAACATAGTCTCAATAAAATTTTTCCCCCATGACATTCATTTAAGGTAGTTGAATAAAATAGCCTGAGATGAATTTACAGTCAAATCACTATTGTAAATTACTATACATTAAAAAGTCATCTGATGTAGCCAAGACTTAAAACTACCTTGGTTATCTTGCAGAATGGATGAAATTCACTAAGATAATACATTGTGCCACAACGGAGCTATGTGCTATGAAAGAACTAACATTTTCCTTTAGTGCACTTATTAGAGAGAGAAAACATCTTTTCTGACTATAATTCATTTCCAAAGATGCTGATTCTACTATTTATAAAAGAGTTTTAGCAGATAAAATGGAAACAGTGATAAATCAGAGCACTTAAGAAATTAGAATTATTAAATTTTTACTAACAGTTGTAAAACTTAGTGAACAGAAGGAAAAAACCACCCAAAATAAATGCTATAAAATTGTCTCTCCTCCCCTCTCTCTCTGCACTAGGTGCCATCGGTTGTCAAGATAATGCCAAAATGAGACTCTTTCAAAGGACATCCGTAACTGTCAGGCAAGAACATTCTCATTGAGTGTGGGAGGAAGGGAGAGAGAAATGAAATCTGATGTCTTTTCCTGGAAGGTTCGGATTAAAGTCTCAATTCTCTACCTCAGGGCCCCCAAATAATTATGCTTTGCCCAAAGTAAAGCCAACGCAAGAGTCTCAATTTTCAGGGAAGTTGGCAACTATTTGTAGGAGGGAGGAACCAGGCCTACCCAACTCAAAAAGCAATATTATCTCATTTGCAGTGTCCCATCTTTTGTTTGTGGGTGAAATTAAAATTTACATTACCTTGTTGCTTCTTTCACATTGTATGTAAGATATTTCAGAAATGATATGTTTTAAAACATACAAACAAAAATTAACATGAATTATTTCCTATCTAACCTATATTATAATTTCATCTTTGTGATTAATTATCTCATAGAACTGTAAACTGATGATGAATTATATTTGAAGGATTCCTATGGTGAGTTATTTGGAAAAATGAAAAATACTTCAATCTAAGTATTTTGCAATTTGAAATGAGTTACATGGACACAATTTTCCTTAAAGCCAAGACACCATGTGCCTCAGGACTCCCTTTTGTCTATATTTTCCTATCAAGGTGAAGCACAGGTTAAAAGGAAAAAAAACAAACACAACATCCTTCACATCCTTCACTGGCACGTGGCAGGATACCTGTTTCTCCAGAAGTCCCATAGCATTTTATATCCTATGACAACACTTGTGGAAGACAATTGCAGGGATAGATGAGCAAGACAGGGTTATTACTTCATTTGTCACTTACGCTCTCCATGCCACATCTTCAATCAAACACGCAGTAGGAACCAGAAATAATCCCAACCAGAAGTGTGCGGAGCTCAGGACCATAGCTGCCTGCAAGAAGCAGAAGTGATGGGGGTATTAATACTTTTTCTTTCAAAAACATGGAGATGTATTTAAACAAGGTAAAACATTCCATAGCACAAAAACAACAGACAGTATTAAATTCAGTGAAAGTTAAGCATGCACCTAGGAAGGATGTCAAGGGGTCTCTTTTCCATGATCATCAGCTCTTGTTTTCATTCTTTTACAGTAAACCCTTGATTTAACAGACTTCGGATTTAATGGATAAAATTTCCGGTCCATATGTCATATGTGAAAATTAACATCCTGTTAATTTTGAAATGCTTTTAACCAAGATTTGCTTATAATGAAATTAACAGGTTATTTTTTGTTATTAATTCACTGTTATTTTTAACAAATTTTAGCAAATAGGCCATATGTTGGAAAAAACACTGTAGTAATTTTACTGACATAAATATTATGTATCTACAACTATAGTTTACATATTTAAATCAAGAGTCACTGCTCATAACAGTGTCTGGGGAGTGACTAGCACTGATGACACCGCGTGGCACGCAGGAACTGGTTCTGTCGCAGGTCCTGACTGCTGTCAGCAGCGTGAACTGCCCCCCCCCGGCCCATCGCTCGGCCGCGCCCAGCCGCGTGCATTCGTCCCGGGCGCTGACTGGTGACTGCCGCGTTTACTAGGCCTATTCAGCATAAACTTAAAATTACAGTAATGCATGGAGAAAACTTCTCTGTGAAATTAAACTTTTCCACACATACTTAATTTTAATTACACAAACGTGTCTACATAAGTAAAAGCAGGTAAACGAATATGTCAATTTTTTAAGAATATATCTTTATTGATTTCAGAGAGAGGAAGGGAGAGGGACAGAGAGAGAGAAACATCAATGATGAGAGAGTCATTGATCGGCTGCCTCCTGCACGCCCCCGACTGGGGATCGAGCCCGCAACCCGGGCATGTGCCCTAATCGAACCCCGATCGCCTGCATCCTAGGTCGACCTCAACCGCTAAGCCACGCCCGGCCGGGCTGTCAATTTTTTAATATATGCATTTGGAAAACTTTATTATATAACAGACTTTCAGCTTTAATGAAAGCCCCTTCGCCCGAATTAGTCCGTTATACTGAGGTTTTACTATATTTTGACCAGTGTTGCCTCACTCCTTTATGAAGTGCTTAAGCCCCTTTCCAATCAGAACACTGCCCTAAATCCCTCCTGTGAGAAATGGGGGCCACCAGACTCCTGTGGGACAAACTTGTACCCACTCGGCTCCTTTCATCGGCTCACTTACCTCAGCTCACGTTCCTTCACTGCTCACGGTCACGGAACCAGGATCTTGGAGTAAAGCGCCGAGATTCTCCACACCCCGGAGGGGCGGCTGAACAGATTACAGGCTTTGCCTTCAAGGAACTTAAAGTCAGGTGGCGCGCGCGCACACACACACACACACTCACACACACACACACACACACTCTCACACACACACACTCACATTCACACTCACAATCACACACACACTCACATTCTCTCACACACACTCACACACACTCACTCTCTCTCACACACACACACTCACACACACTCACTCTCACACACACACAATTGTATTGGTATCATTTACATGGCACCGTGGACTATATGAGTCACAACCATATTCTGTGGGGCTTCAGAGGAAGGCTAGGGGGCTGGGAAGGCTTCTTGAAGAAGACTGTGTGTGGGATGTGCTTAGGAAGATGCAGGATTGGGCCGGGTGGGAGGGCTAGAGGGACAGTGAGTCCGAGTGGAAGGATGGCCGGTGCGAGAGCAGCTAGGAGCACGGCCTTTGATGACACTGCTGCGGGCAGGCCGAGTCAGATTGTTTGGGGGGAGACAGATAGAGAGGGTTTGAAGAGAAAGAGCTGCAGGGCCAAATCTAGTGTAGCGAGGTGAGGAGCTAAACAGAACTTAGAGCAAATGGGAGCTGGGGAGTTAGAGAGTTCTTAGATTTTGATTTTCGAGTGAGCAAGGCCAGGAGCACGGAGCAGGCCGGCCACTGACAAGCTGGCCTGGAAGGATGAGCTACTTGGAAAAGGGGCCCCGTTAAAAAGTGACAGGCCCTTCGTGTTCATCGGTTTTTCTTGTCTGGAGTTCTCTCCACTTGATGCTACTGGAATAGATGTTTTGCCACAACTCATTGCAAAGTGGAGTGAGGCTTACAGATGACGGAGAGTAGAGGAGCTGCGGCAAGATTAATGTCGGGGACCCTCCCAGTGAATTGGTGGGGCTGAGAATCAAGGGAGCCCCAGAGCAGCCTTCATGCTGCACAGAGAAGATGTGGCCTCTGAGCTGGGTCACACAGCTCTGTCTGTGGTACTCGGAAGCTATGACAACGAAACAGGAGCAGTGAGGTTCGGGTAAAGCTGCTTTCCAGCCCTGGCACTGGAGGACTCTCTCTCCTTTCTATAAACAAGAGGGCCGCCTTTCAGAAAGAACAGTTAGAAACCTTACAAACACAGTACATTTGCCCCATCAATCAGAGCTCTCAGTATTCACCCCAAGGAAATAAGTAAGGAAATGTGTAAAGAAGCAAGTACAAGAATATTCACATCGTACTGGGCTATCAAGGAAAGGAAGAAATAAATGTCAAAGATAAGGAATTAATATACTGTGGTCCATCCAGTGGACTGCTCTGCAGCGGTTACAGTGATACAGAATTATATGTGTTGACAGGGATGCCACATTACATTGCTAATCTGGGTTCTGAAACACCCTCTTATAGGAGCACTACTTTGGAAATGGGTGTGTGGGAAGGAAGATGATTGGCCCAAGCTTCAGAATTACACTTGAGATGTTAACTTCTGATACAGTTCACCCACAAGTCACAGCCTCTTCACGTTGATAGATATATGTCAATATACATCAATATCCACCATAGTTTTTGTAGTCCTGTTTTGGTATTTCCTCACCTTTAAAAAGCACATTTTAGGACTTCAAAAACACTGGAGTGGCTCAGGCCTTGATAGACAATAGAGACTACCAACCCCTTTGCATATGTGCCTGTTTATAAGTTGAGGAGAAATGCATGGAACGGGATATCAGGACTGTCTGGGTAAGAGAATTGCTGTTTTTTATTTTCAGAGATCTTTGGCTAGCTCTACTTCCTGTTTTTTTCCTATAGAAAACATATATTACTTACATGAAAGAAAAAGTTAACCCGCCCTCCTCCTCTAAGAAAACTTCAGGAGGGAGTTGGATTGGCAGGCTCCTTTCTGCAGGCCAGCCTTCCACCTCCAGTCCTCTGGCCTCCCTGCTGACAGGGTCCCCAGGAGCGAGCCGAGCGGATCCCTTGGGTTTTGCTCTCGCTGCAAATGCTGAGGGGGCACTTGGCCCACAGAAGGCAGACTTGTTCAAGTCATATTTATCAAAGAATACGACCATTTAGAAACAACATTTTACAACCACAAGGTAATATTTTAAATACATAGGAAACTTAGTACTTTTCATTGCTCAGGGAAATGAGGAAAACGAGCTTTGAACTACCCTGTCTGAAATACGAAGCCTCTCTTAAATTAACAAAGGTAATTTGGAGATTTGAGAGTATTGCTGCTTTGTTGTTGGTTTTTAAAACCTGGAGCTGTGAGGGTATCATGTATATAACTAATTTTAATGGTGTGTCTCCAAGAAAGGTTTCTACCATCCCGATTTTCACAGATTGACCAAGATCCAAATTCCTGAAGTCTTTGCTAAAGCCACAGCCTTAGTCATTTAAATTTAGTTAGATTTTTCTTGTTTCAGCATAACAAAAAAATGTTTATTGAGCCGAGCTAGGTGACAAATGGCTCTTAATTACTCCCCCCCTCCCGTACACTATTGAGTGAGGTTTTAAAAACATCCTTTTGATGTGCTAACAACTCCATTGGGAAGACTATTAACCACTTAGGTGCCAAATGCATAGGAACCCACTGTGGTCAGCTAGAGGAAAGTGAGGCTCCGGTGGGTGTCATTATTTGAGAAGTTAGGACACAAACTGGTGAGAGCTGAGGTGGGACTGGAGGCTTGTCTAATTGTCATCCTGCACAGCCCCGCCTCGAGTCAGACAGAACTATTAACCCGGGACACCAGAGGACCACTGACTGGGGACTAAAGCTCTGGTCAGCTTCAGTGTGCTACTCACCGCACACACATCCAGTGCCCAGGACCAGCCACCCGCGAACATGGTGACGGCAGGGAAAAGGGTTTAAAAGGAGTCAGGAGTGACCCAAGCTAGGGAAGGTCACTATGTGTCCCCTGGTGGGGGGAGTTTGAAAAGATGTGACAGAGACAGAGAAGGCAATAGCTCAGGTGTGAGAAGGAAGCTACCCTTCTTTGTACATCACTATGTGCCAGACTTCCCATAGCGTATTTCATTTAATCCTTCACAGCCCTCATTTTACAGAAGAAAAATTAGCTCTGCAACTTCCCCCAAGGACCTGAAGCCAGAGAGTAGGGTCATGAAGATGTGGACTGAAGTTCAAACCCAAGCCTCCCCCCTCCCCAAGCCTAAGGAAAGAGGCGCTCCCTTCCCACCTGCTTCTCCAGGGCAGGAGAGAGATCTCTATGTTTAGAGCTGGCACAGCACTCAAGGCACAAGTCTGACTTCAGTTTAACACCAGAAACACCAGGCACTAAGTGCAAAATCTAAGTAGGAGAAAATCTGAAGAACTTGTAAAGTTACAAAAACAAAAAGAAACACAGGAAGGAAAAATTTTCCCAATCCCTCTATTCCCACCGAGCAACAATTACAAAATAAAAACTCAGACAACGATAGCTTCCTAAGAATACACGTACTTTTAATTCCTTTCTCCTCAGCAGAACAGAAAATAGCAGGGCCACACATGGAATACTCAGGGAGACCACAGTCACTTGCCACAGGAGGAGGAAGCGGATTCCAGGCTGAAATCCAGGTCTTCATTTCCTGCAATCATTCGTCCCCGTACAAAGCGCCTAGAGCCTGGTGCCAATTTTAAGTTTCAATTTACTAAAAAGGGGGAAGACATTTCAGTCCAATACTCTGCAACATCCTCTGAACTGCTGAGGTCAGAAGCCCTGTGTGGATGCAAATGCATTTTTAGAAAAATAGTCAAGTGATTCCCAAAGCACCGGACATACCTCTGATAACTCAAAAAACTAGCAGCACACTCAGTCCCGGTACTTATCCGCCAACCCGGTGGCATGCTCGGTCCACCTGCACAGAAGCAGGTTTGAGCCTGCAGCCTCCAATACAAAAGTCTGCCTCCTCAGCCTCCCTACTAGCTACACTTGAAGACAGGAAAAATTAAGCAACCATCTACAAATTCCTACAAATGCAGTGTTATTAAAAGCGAAAGATACAAAAGTACATTCTTTTTGACAATGTTTTTGTTAGCAAAGCATAAGGTATCTTTATCAGTGGATGCCACTATTTTGAACCCCTCAAATGTTAGTGATGGATCATTAACATGGTCATGTGATAAGGGTTTCTCAAAAGCAACCCTACGTTTTTAACAAGCATATTTACCCACCAAGAGGTTAAAGCAATGCTCTTGGAGGTTATAATTTAAGTACAACAGGTCCTTGAATAACAGTTTCGTTCAACTTCATTTCCTTATAGTGATGATGAGACACTGTAGGAAGTTCACTCTTGTTTACTCAGTTAGCAGATGGTAAATTTGGTTTTGTTACATGTCATTTTGTGTAAAGTCACATTGAGGATTTACTATACACTAAAATGCACAAATCTTAAGTACTTAGAAGAGTCTGACAATTATCTTTATCTGTGTAACTACCACTCAAAACAAAATATGACATTTATTTCCAACATCCCAAAGAGTCCTTGGTGCCCCTTCCAATCAATCTCCACACCCAACAGGCAATCACTGCCCTACTCTCTGTCGCGATGGCTGTTTTGCCTATTCTAGAATATCATAAAACTGTCTTCTTTCACCCAACACAATGTCTCTGAGAGTCATCCATGTGGTTTCATGTATTTGTAACTTGCTCTTTATTTTTTGAATATTATTGTATTGCCTGACTATCTCACAATTTGTTTATCCTGTAGATAAATGTTTCCGTTATTTCCGCTTTTGGCCTATTATTAGAATAAGGCTGTTGTGCACATGCCTACACAACCCTTTTTGTGTACATATGTTTCCCCTTTATTTGGGTAAACACCTGGGAGCGGGGTTACTCTGTGTATGGAAAATATTTTATAAGAAATTGCTAGAGTTCTCCAAAGGGGTTGTATGAGTGAAGTGAGTGTATGAGCATCCCAGCTGCTCCACGACCTCACCAACATTTGGTATTGTCAGTGTTTTTTATTTTAGCCATTCTAGTGGCTCACTGTGGTGATAAATTTGCATGTGGGGCTACTCTGACAAACACTGTCATCATCCCATGAGCTCCTTAAGGTAGAATCCATATAAGAGGGACCCTTCACTGGCTGGCAGGGCAGCTCAAAGTTAAAAGCTACTGGAAGAAAACCCTGAAGCTAATGAAGAAGCCCCTCCCTACCCCCATTCTAAGGGAGATAATTCCTGTTTCAGAGCACACAGAATGGGGTGACTTTTTAAACATTGGTGGTAACATTCAAACTCTTAATCAGTCCCAGCCCATGATGAGAGGTATTTCTAATTTTCCCAAACAGGCTGTGAAGAGTTAGAGTGTTGTCAGTGCAATTTGCCTACTCATAGGGAGAAAGATGAGGCTTCAATCCCTTGAATTATTAACTTATTTTCTTTCTCGTGTAATAGTCATTTTGATTTCCTATTTTCTCTGTAGTGTCCTATTTTAGAGACCAAATGGCTGGCCTAACCAAACGGTTATACTGAATCACCCAGAATGACCCTGTAAGCTGTTTTGTTTTTGTGTGTGTTTTTTTTGTTTGTTTGTTTTTTTTTTTAATAATTTTTATTTGCAAGCTGCTTTGCACTAACTTCCTACAGGAATTTTTTGGGGTGAGAAGATAGGCAATCCTTACTAACCTGGTATGAGAAATTAAAGCAGGGAACACGGGACTCTCATTTCCAAGTTTAAAACCAGTGCTGTGTAATCTGTACACTCTTCTACTTTCCGGAACATAAAAAGCAACATCACCCTGGCTGGTGTAGCTCAGTGGTTAGAGCATCAGCCTGAGCACGGAAGGGCTGTGGGTTTGATTCCTGGTCAAGGTTTAATCCCTGGCCCCTGTCAGAGGCAACCAATCAATGTATCTCTCTCACATCGATGTTTCTCTCTCTCTTTCTTCCACTCTCTCTAAAAATTAATGGAAAAATATCCTTGGTTGAAGGTAAAAAAACAAAGTAACATCCACAGGGACACATGTGCAGTCTCTGTCTTCTATGTCATGGGGGTAGTTGTCCTGCAGAGGTGATGGGGAGGGCTGCAGGGACACAATGGTACCAGAACTGACTCTCCTCTCACAGGAGGTGAGCCTGTTGGCTTCCAGAAATTATGCTGTGGGTCTGTGGGTCTGTGTGTCTGGGGCATAGTGCGTATATGGTGAGTTTATGAGCAATTCTAATAACCACTATTTCTAGATTGCAGTCCTCGTGTGGTTGCACAGAAAGCTAAAAGTGCACTGTGCTGACAGTTCTCCATCTTCCTAATAATTTAGAAAGTTAGGTTCAATATTAAAGCACAGTATTTAGGACAGATATGAACAAAAATGGCCCATCTTGCTGATTCGCCATCTGAGTGATGAGCCCCCAGAAGAGATGAGTGCCACTCGCTATGATTATGACTCACTGGCCCCCGCATCTAGAGGGTCCAGAGACGCAGAGGCTGGCTCCAGGCACCCTCCAAGCTGCCCTCTTGCCCCCACAGGGCCCAGGGCCCTGCCTGGATAGACAGGTGCTGCTTTTATGTCATTCACTCAGTGGTTGCTGTGGTACCTGGATACAGTCTGGTGGCATTGTCTGTGGGTCACCCACACTTGCTAAGGTAGAGTAAAGATATGCTCTGGTCACTCCTCCTCCCACAGACATGGATGAAACTGGGGCCTCAAATCGAGAGCTTGGTGGAGGCACCACTGGGGAAGGGCCTCTGGAAGGACCAAAGAGAGAGTGACTGGCAAGTGTTTCCTGAAAGGCTGAGGGGCTGTGAGGACTTCTGTGGGGGGCTGGATTACACAGTCTTTAAAAAGAGCCCTGTCTCAGTCAGCTCAGGCTGTCATAACAGAATACCAGCGACTGTGGGACTTAAACAACAGACATTTGTCCTCACAGTTCTGAGACTGGGGTGCCAGTGTGGTTGGTTCCTCATGAGGGCTCTCCTCCTGGCTTGTGGATGGGCCCCTTCTCACTGTGTGCTCACATGACTTGTGTGTGTGTGTGTGCATGCACATGTGTACACATGGGGAGGGAGGGACAGAGAGAGAGAGAGAGAGAGAGAGAGAGAGAGAGAGAGAGAGAACTCTCTCTGGCATCTCTTCTTGTCCCATCATGAGGGCCCCACCCTTATGGCCTCATCTAAACCTAATTACCACCCAACAGCCCCACCCCCAAATATCATCACAGTGAGGATTAGGGCTTCAACATATGAACTGGGGAGGGGGCGCAAGCATTCAGTCCATAACAAGCATGGGCAGCTTGCCCAGGCTCCAATCCCAACTTTGCCACTTGCTCTAACTTATTCACCGTGCCTCACTTTCTTCCTCTGTAAAATGGGGAAATACAATATTTACCTCATGGAGTTACCATGAGGCTTCAATGAATTAATAAATATAAAGCACTATTTAAAAAGTGCCTGGTACATGGTGTCATACCCGGTACCTATAATTGATTTTTTCATACTATTGACATAACGAAAAATCTTACTTAGACATCCTCGAAGTTGCGGATGGATAATGACGTAGAGTGGCTCCCGAGTGGGTTTTGAGGGGGAGTTGAGCCCAGAAGATTACGTTCTGCTCCAACTGTCAGGAGAAGGCCTACCCGCCACTGTTCTCGGATAGGTGTCAGGTTGAGCTGCCAGCTGAAGAATTCCCAAATTATACTGCAAACAAGTTGCTTATTGGTGTGAGGCAGCAAGTGTTAATAGTAATGCAGGTGGAAAGGTAAGAGCTATTCTTTATGCTCCAGTCTAAGCTCCGCTCACTGGTGCTTACTGCTGATATGCTGTCTTCTATTTTTAATTGATTAGGGTGGACTTCCTATCATCACACCAGGCCAAACATTGCCGCTTATCTCTAACCTCCATAGAAAGGCACTTAGAGCCCAGACTCAGCTGTGATGTTCACCAATAACTTTGTGCCTGAGTGGGAAAGAAAAAAGAGTAGGTGCTAATCTTCTCCATGGAGCTGCATGCCAAAGGGCTAACGTGGGTGCCTGCCTGAGTCACAGTCCAGGAAAAGGGGAAGCTCTCAACCCAAATTGTGATTCAGAGCTTAGCTGCTTCCATTGAACTGAGGAGTGAGTGGGGTCTCCCCAATCATACAGAACTGAGCTGCTGTAGAATAACCAGACCATGGCATCTGCTTATCCTTAGAAAAGAATGAAAAGGAGTTCAGAGCTGGAAGATCCTGGAGATCTTGTGGGGCTTCGGGCTTTTCTGTAGACTTCTAGTTGTCAGAAACCACAAACCAAAGATAAAAATTGCTGTTTCTGATGATAAAGACTTCTCCCACCCCTGGAGCTGGCCTTGCAGATACATAAGGCAAGCAGCAGTCCACGTGACCTGAGAGGAGTGTCCCTGGGAATGACCATCTCCCCAGCTTTTCCACTTGACATTAATGAAGACACAGACAATGGAAATTCATAATTAATAGAAGGTATACACACCTGCACAGATCTGAAATATGAGATATTTATTCTCACTGGAGAGTCCCTGTCAATCACTCTTTGTGGCATTTAGAATACCTTTAAAAGTGCTAATATGACCTGGATATTTGTGTATTCTAAATTAAGAGCACCAGTATGCTAGTATTTACATAAAACCACATGATAAACAAGATACCTCTTAGATCTTCAATCTCACCCAAAGATTTGAAAAGTAGATCCTTTCATATTAAAACCAAGAATATTTTTACAATAATTTCCGCCCCCCCCTAAACCAGAGTCTTCAAATACATATCATTTTTGAGAGGCGATACCACAGGTTATATCCTCAGGCCTCCAGGGGGATGTATGTCTTCTCCCTCCTCCACTGTTTGGAGTGTTTCATGGGCCAGTTGGAGGAAAGTGGAATTAACAGTCATGAATACATATCTGGGTTCAAAAATAATTTATACATTAGATGGCCTGTCAGTAGGCATAGGGCATTCAAAGAAGTTGTAAGCAGGAGCCAGGGGTGGACATGGAAAGGCTTTGAGTCACCAAGCTTTAGCTACAACACGATTTTGCTCAGATCCAGGCTTTGCTTGGCTCTTGCTCTGGGTCAAGATTTTTCTGCTTTCCACCCTGTTGGATATAACTAGGGGGCTTCCCAATCTATATCCCAGAATGAAGGTCTAGGAGACAGGCTCTCAGGAGGAGAGAGACGTCCCCTTGAGGACATGGCCGCTGTGCTTCTCTGCCTCACTGAGTCACAGTGAACATTTAGAGAGGGAGCAGAGTTCTAGAACCCAGCGGGGCAGCCGTGGGCTAGCTACTCATTGCTCTGGCGGCCGGGGCAGCTGGGGCGACGGAGGGTTGGATTTTCTCAGCAGTGGAGTATGGTCGTGAAGGATGGAATAGGATGGGATGGAATCGTGCCTCTGAGCCTTACACTATGACACTTAACCAGGTTAGTTAACGCCTCTGTGCCTCAGTCTCCTCGTCCATGAAACCGAGGGGCCAGCAGCACCGGCCTCCCAGAGCTGTCGCGGCCCTCACAGCGAGCAGTGTGCATAACACACTCCATTTCACCCAAACCCCAAGCAGCCCTGGGCTAAGCCTTCAAAAATAAGCATATACTTCTTCCTTCCTCGAACTCTACCTTGTTCCCCCACCCTCAAACATCTGCACGGTGCCTTGTGCTGATCTTGAAACAGCTCTGACTGTAAAATGACTCAGATGGAGCAAATGAGCTCAGTGGCTGGCGCCCGGTACCCGGTGTCTGAGCCCGGCCAGCTGGCCGCCGTCCATCCCTCAGCTGGCCTTCCCGGAGCAGAACAATCCGGGGACCCCTCGATGAGACATTTTCTCCACTGTTTTCTTTAACTCTGACAACTGCAACTGAAATTTAGCAGCAGCTCATGGCCCCCCGGGATTCCTTCAGCATATTTCTCTCTCTCACTCTTGCTGTTACTTTTTACTGCTCCTCCACACCAAAGTTCAGATTTCTTTTTTAATAGAAAAAGGTTCTTGGGGAGAAAAGACTTGACATAATGGTTTATGATGACCTCATGAATACTGCAAACTATCCAGTCCAAGTAGCAAATTAAGAAATTAAAATCGTGTTTTCTACTTTTCAAGTTGATTTCTTTCTTTCACGAAACGAAAAACTTCACAGTCACAACCAATCTGCCTTCCTCCCTCCAGCAGTTCTGAGCCCTCATCATGTGTCAACCTCTCAGTTACTCACAAGAGGCGCAAAGACGAAGCCGCACCTCCTCCTCTCGCCCACAGCATCTGCGCACTGACAGCAGGGAGTGCCTACTGTTAAACCGCTTGCTCACCTCTCTGTATGCGCTGCTGGGTGCACACTGGGGTACATCGGCAGCCCCTGCCATAGCTCCAAACTACCAAGGAAGGTACCCGAAATAACGTACCTGTCTATTATTCATCTAAAACTACCCTCACGTCTTCCCACCTCTTCTCTAGCATTGCCTGTTTTCATTAACACCACCACTGGCCTCGGGCACAAGCGAGAGGTAGGTGGGACTTGGTTTCAGCTTCTCCTCTCTTCTATAGAACCTCCCTTTCTGGGCACTCCCACATCCAGGGTGTCCCCCCAAAATGTATACACACTTTTTTCTGATAGCTCAGTTGATGTTTCTTTCTTTTCAGATTTAACCCACTGGAATTAATGATTATTCAAAGTGCATATACAGTTTTTGGGACACCCTATATATTATTTCTAAGCCTCACAAAAACCCATGTAATTCTTCAAAGCATCCGAGAGGGCACTGACAGGTTAGAAAATAATCATTTTTATAAAAGGGAAGTAAGCGAGCAGAGGAGACCTCCGGTTGACAGACAGCAGTTCTCTAGAGAGACAAAGTCTCCTGCGCAGGGATCACAGACCACAGATCTCAGATGCTCTGTAGGTTTAAAACCTGGAGGTAAATGCTTATGTTTCTCTCAACATGGCCAGCAGAGCATCGCCAGGCCCCTCTCTCTCAGACCCTGTCCCTCAGACACACCACCAGAGACTGTGGGCCTGGACAGGAAGAGTCCCATGTGTCCCTACTTGATGCTGCAGTGCAGCAGCCTGCATGTCCACAGGGAAGGGAGGGCTCGGTGCGTGCACTGCTCATCTAGGTGCAAACACCCAGTTACACCTGGTTTCACCTACAAGCACACACCCCTTCCAGGCAGATCACAGACCTCAAGGAGAAAGGCAAAACTTTACAACTTTTAGAAGAAAACGTAGGAGAATATCTTTATGACCTTGATTAGCTTTTAGAAAATATACACAATGGCAGAAACCATGAAGGAAAAAAGATGAGTTTGACTGCATTAAAATGGAAAACTTCTGCACTAAAAGACACCACAAGCAAAGTTTAAAGAAAAGCCACAGATCGAGAGATTTTCAGTGGGTATCCCATTCGCAGTTCTATACTCCAGGGAAATGCAGACATGTCCACAGATATGTACATACAGGAATGTGTGCTGTAGCATTTTTAGTAATTTCCAAAAAATGTAAATGTTTATCAATAGGAAAATAAATAAAATTTGGCATATTTATATAACTGAAAAGAGCATTAAAATGAATGTACTACAATCATATCACTATGGATAAATGTCAAAAACAGTATGTGTGTGTGGGAAATCCCAAAACAACCCAGTACTGAGGGGAAAGGTGTATATGATACAATCTATATAAAGTTTCAAAACTCTGCAAAAATCAATTCTATGTATTGTTTATATTTTTGAGAGGTTTATACATACATAATACATGCATGGAAATAGTAAACATTAAAGTAATGAGAGTATTTCTATTTCATGGGGAATGAGACTGGGAGGGCAACTAGGGGGACTACACAATATGGTTAGCATTTTACTTCTTTTCAAAAAGTAGTATATTAATATTTGTATAGGCTGTTATTTAACCCATGTCCTTTGTGTCTACGTGAGAAATTTGTCACAATGTTGAAAACTTTATTCTGAGGCCACCGTATATAGTGCAGCTGGGTGAGACTCCCTACCAAGTGCTGGGTTTAAAGGATGGGCCCACAGGTATGAATTCACTAAGGTTCAGTTCAGCGCGTGACGCTGCCAGGACCACATGGGAGACAAGAGGGGAAGTCCTTGTTCTCCAGCAGCTTTGGTCACCATAGGAGGAGTGGACGGAGAGTTCTAAGGCCAAGTGGAGTAACACTGGTTCTCTAAGAGACCCTGTGTGGGGTCATTGAGATTCCATCCGGTTGCAGGTGACAAGAAGCCCTCCGGCCAGAACAGCAGGAATGAAGACCAAATAGGGAGCATATCCTGCTAAAGAAAAATGTGCCTGGCTTCAGGGCACACGGAGGGAAGTAAGCCTGAAAAGGAAAGAGAGAATGTTGGGCTGAGGGGTTTAGATTTCACTCCGGAGACGATGAAAAGCTACGGAAGGCATCTGGACCAGGGAATGTCGATCACGGCACCAGCTTGGGAGCTCTCAAAGGGAGGACAGATTCTGGAGGGCCAAGACAGGAGCCCTCTGACACAGCCATGGGGACAAAGGAGAGCTTTGGTTGGTCAGAGGGGCGCAGAGAAGGGGAAGCACGGGGCCCAAGTAAAGACAGGAATGGCAGCGAAGGGGAAGGTGGGACCAAAGGTCCTGAGGCTGAATGGTCCTAACTTTCAGGAAGTTCTGGCTTGGAAAGAGGCTGAGGAAATGTGGGTGTGGAGGTCGCAATAAAGATGAACGCGGGGACTCATGAGGACAGCTGTGGCAACAAGGAAAGAGCCACGTTTACTCTGTGCTGGTTGTATGCCAAGCAGTGCTCTCAACCCTCTTCACGAATTAGCTCATTTCAACCCGGGAGGTAGGCACTGGTGCTATTCCTGCCCCACAGATGAACAGTTCAGGCGAGAAAGGTCAAGTACCATGGCCAGGCCACATGGCTGGCATGTGGCAGAACGAGGGCTGGAACCCAGCCATCAGACCCCAGAGCCCACGCTCTCTCACCAGAGAGGTGGGCTAGCCTACAGATGTAGGGGTCACTTGTCCCACAGTGATGGGCGAACCTGTGACCACAGACAGGTAATGCACGAGAGGAAAAGGCTTGGGATCAGAAAAGGAGTCAGGACTCAATTATGTCTTAGGGAGGAAGCAGACCCAGGATGGAGCTGTACTTTGACGGTGAGGGCATTTCAGGGAGGGCATGGGGGAGGGCGAAAGGAGTGCAGCCCAGGGCATGAGTAAGCGGGGGAGGGGGGAGGCCAGAGGGAGTTTGGCCAGGGTGATGTGATGGCAGCGGGGAAGGAGAGAGAGCCTTGAAATGTGAAAAATTAAGAGGGGAACTGGTGACGAGTGGTCTCAGCATGAGTGAGAGGACATGACATCAGGACCCGAGTCAGAAGACATGGCTTTGGAAGTTCAAGGGTCAGTTGTGAACTCAGAGATGGGAGGGACGCAGCATGAGTAGATGGCGATTTGAAGGGATTTCTGGGTGGCCAGAAGGATGTGGAAGAAACCATGGAAGTGACCTCAATCCCTGTGAGTAAGCAGGTGAGGTCATGTGTTCAGGACAAAGTAATATGGGGCCACAGAGGAGGGGATAACTTTTGAAAAATGCTGCTTGGAGAACAGGATGTCCAATAAGTAGATCTTACCACGCCAATGAGAGCCCAGCTCCTCGCACAAACAAAGAATGTGATGAGGCTACAAATCATTTGACTTTTCCTAAAAATGCTGGTAGCCTAAGAAAGAGCACAGAGCTAAGCAAGCAGATGGTGGGAGTGACAAGGCAGAAAAATCAGAACCAAGAAGGGCAAGGGGACTGAGGAGAATGAATGAACCACTTAATTGCTTTTGGAGTCCAGCTGAAAAGGGAAGATGAAGGCTGGGAGAACTGGTCAGAGCACATTCCCAGGGCATCTACCAGTCACCAACCACAGGGCTGCGACACTGAGAATGACAATGGAGGTGAAACACAATTTCAGTGGGAACAAGGGCCTAGAGGTGGTAGGAGAACAGGGTTGCTACGAGCCCAGTGGAATCAGATGCTAAGATAGTGTGGAGAAGACAAGAGATTTCAGTGGCCAGGTAATGGAGGGGTAGCCTTGCCAAGGAATGGGGAGGTGGCTGTGGAGGACCTCAAAGGTGCTGAGGGAATCCAAGGACTAGGAAAACCTGATAAACAGAGGGATTGTCCACATAGCTAGAAAAATCCCCAATGATGTCGCAAAAGTCAGGAGTGAAGAGTGTGTATCTGACAAAGGTAGAAGATGCTATAAGCAGACACATGAACTAGAAGAGAAATGGCCTGGAGGATGCTGTAGGGAGAAGTATGTGGACTCCTGCATCCTGGTCCTATGTCTGAAGTGACAGCTATATTGGAATACATATTGTATAAATTGATTGAAAATGTTTTTATCGTGTTTTTTTAAAGCAAACAACCCACCAGATCAGTATATTGAATGTTTTCAAAGGAAAACACTGTATTTTAACTTTTGTAATGAGCCTAATATGAGGTATACAGAGAAGGGAGGAAAAATGGATGGTAACTGGGCAAAAAACAGGGGTAAAAGGAGCATGTCAGAGATATGAGGCAAGCAAGGAAAGGAGAAACTAGTGTGGGGACATATTTCAACCCAATGTGTTGTCTTGGGAATGTACTATAGACTTCCTTCCACATACCCAGGACACTCATGACTTCTTTACAATTGTTAAGAAATGTCGCCATCTTCCTAGCCCTTTCGCCGAACAACTGGACTTTGAATCACAGCTCGTTTCCCCCTCTGCTCTCTTCTGAGGTGTATGAGCAGCTTGGGCTCGAAAGCTCCTGGGTGACTTGTGAAAAGAGCAGGCAATCCATTACGTGTCCTGTTTGCACCTTTGTTCCCATTACAACCGTAACTCAGACGAAACACACACACACACATATGCATGTTTAGGTGTGAAAGTTAACACCATCTACAGTAATGTGAAATACTACATATGTGCAATGGGGTTAATTTACAGTTACTGCGGGATACATAACTCTGTAATTTCCTGGCTTTGGTCTGTATAGTTTTTCAGACTCAACATTTTATTAACTTTTTTAAAAAACCAGCTATCTGTCTTCTGGCTAGTTTTCCCCATCGTATTAGCTTGAATATTTCCAAGCTGAATATCATGTTGTAAAAGTCTGCCCATTTCCTCTCATCTCTCTCAGTCCATCTGTATTTTTTACATCTAACCTCCTGGGTCCTCACCTTTTTTGGCTCTGTAAATTTAATTAATGTACATTTGACTTTCTTTACCAAGTCAGTTGAAAATTTACATAAAACAGGTCCAATTTTTTCATCATACCCTAATAGAAACACTTCAGCTACATTTCCCTTTCCCATATATTTCAATTTATCTTTTCAATACAGTTTCCCTACTTTAAAAATTCTTAGATATAACCAAACGTGAATACTTTTGACTGGTCCTTCTACAGAAAGCCTCCTACATTTGCGACGTTCTCCCAAGTTGAAATTGGGTCAATATTTAAATAATATTTGATATCATATACTCTTCATAAAATCATCCAGACCTTCTTTTCTTATGTCTTTGTTTGTGTTGAAAGCTCTGAGATCTACTTTACTTTTATAGAACTGTCTTCCTATATTTTTATTGGTTTTGGAGAAATGAAGATGTTTTCAGAAGAGAACCAAAATACAATAATTATCCTTTTTCCCCCATAAAAACACACACCAATGAGGTTACTTTGAATTTTTTTTTTTTAAAGAACTCTTAGCTAGTTGAATGAGTGAGCATTTGAGATTTTGAATCATAGAATATTTATTGCAAGGATCTACTTTGTTTTTTCTCATATTTTTATTTGTTCACTCACTGTGTTATTTAATGCCGATGATAAACAATTTTATGTCTCCTTTATCTATTTTTTCTTTAAAAACATTTATTAGTAAGCTATTGTCAGTTCCTTTGTTCTCCACATTAACTACTTGCTTTCTCCCTAGCAGGGACATTTATGTTTCCCCCAGAAAAAAATGACATATATACTACTATAAAGAAATAAAAACAAAAAATTCAAACTAACTCTAAGGCAGTAACAGCTGAACTTACATCTTTGTCTGTACTTCTTTCTACTGAAATCTTTAACAGGCTATAAATATGCTGGCAATGGAAACAATAGAGGAGAAAAAGCTAAAAAACATGTTTTTCAAATTTGATTCATCTTAGAATCCCTTTTTAAATACTCTGCTTTATTTCTAAATTTTTCTTAGATGATTCTTATTGGTCGAGACAATTCTCATTATATGACTCCTTTCTTTGTAGCTCTTGAAATAATCTGATTTCTAAACCAATAACACTTAGTGAAATGTACCGATGAATACATTTGGATTGCTATGAAAAGTATCAAACTGAAGTTCATTAAATCTGTAGAGAGCTACCTGAAAACACTTAAGAAAGAAGGGAGTTATCTCTGGTTAGCTTTCCACAGAGCAGTGCTACAGAGTTGAGGATCACAGGCGGTCTACTGAGCAGACACGAAAACTTTCATAACCTACAGCGTCCTAGGCTTTGGGTCTGCAAATCATAGTGTCTTGGATAGTGAGCTGAGTCAAGGGTTAGACTATTCCATTGGTGGAGCAGCTAGACAAAGAAATTCCGGGACAGCCAGAAATGGCAAGGAAGAAACAGCTCTGTGTTATATTGAGATAAACCGAGCCTAGCCTTCAAGCGATTTTCCCAAGGGGGGACGGGGCAGCCAACCTTTCACTCATCTGCAAACTGTCTTCCGATGATTCACCACGGACCCAATTAGATGCTCTACTCTGACACTTCAGTGTCGTGATCCCACTAATTAATTGATAGATTAGAACTTAAATGAAAATTTGTGGGATCAGGATTTCTTCTCTTCTCCATTCAGCTTGACTTGAAGATGATGACTTACTATTTTTCTTTCAATTAAAGGACACCAGGAAAACATTTGTTTGCAGTCCTAATTCGCAGGCCCACTGAGGCTTGTTCCATCGAACTTCTCACTGAAGGTTCAGAGGGGCCTTGCTGTGTCTCCACAATAAATTACTTCCGCAGACACTCGGGCCCACAGCCTCCCCGAATCCTTCCTTATAATCCCCAACATCTGTTCTGTGTCCAGTGCTGACCAACGTGGGAATCGGCGAGTATTGGCTGTCAGCATCAGCACAGATGAGCAAACATGCTCGCAGAGCGTCAGCTGGCCCTGTGATTCCAGCTGAACACACCGGACATAGGCGAGGCTCTAGTTTAAACCATTTGCGATGTAGAGGAAACACCTGTTTAAAACGGGTCCAAAATAAATGTGTTGAGTATTTTGAGGGGTTGAGGTTGATAGCAGCAGTTCAGGTTACAGAGCCCTGGGTACTTGGGTGCATTACATACCTCAGATTCCTAGAGTTGATGCTAACATGTACTTTTCCAATGTGTTTTTGAGGATGGTCTGTCTAAAGGTGGTTTGTCATTCCTTTTGGGGTGACATGCAAAGTTTCAGGAACTCCGTAGCTTCAACCTCAATCAAATTTCCCATATTACCTTATTTTGGACTCAAGCCTAATACCTATCATAAAAAATGAAAATATAGTGTGCTGTTTTTAATATAACGCTTGATTCATTTGGGAGAATAATATGATCCAAAGTACAAATGAATCTGCGCATTAGTGAATTATACTATAATAGTGAGCCACTTGTCCACTTCTACCTAATCAAAGGCCCAGCTGGAGAAGTGGACCAAACATTCCAGTTGGATTATCACTGGGGACAGTTTATTTTATTTGCAGTATTGCTTTGTTCCAGCTGTATCCAAAGAATAATGAGTGAAATGAAACAAAATAAGGCAACAAAATTTAACATAAAATACCAAATGAGACAACATGTCCTTCAGGTAGGCAGCTAGCCTAACTCGCCATAAGTTAATATGGTGAGCTTCATGATTTAGTAACAATCTCCTCCAGCCTGTTTACACATCTGCAAAATGACGCTACCTTATTCTTGCAGGATGGCTGTTGGGCATCTAATAACATACATAAATATAACATATATAACTAGCCTAGTATAGTACTTGGCACAGGAGTTTTTAGTACATTGCAAAATTTGTCAAAATCTAACTCTCTAGAAGGTATTTGAGGCTGTTCATTGTCTGGCCCCTGTCTATCATTCAAGACCCTATTCTTGGCCTTCCATCAATAGCACCTTATATACTCTGGCCACAGTAAACTGTCCGCATTTCTCAAAGTCTTCAAACTTCTTATTTTTGCCCATCTTCTTCTCAGCTTAGCTGATGGTACCCCACTTTGCTATTGTCCTAAGAATTCCTCTTCCTCTTTCCTAATTCAGTTCAAATATCACCTCCTCTGCATCTCCAGACGAAATTAGATGCTTCGTCCTCTGTGTTCCTCTTTAATGAAACCAATTCTATTGCTACTATTTTTTGCATGGCTACCATTTGTCAGGCACTGTACTAGTTACTGGCCTTGTCCTAATTTAACATACATAGATGACCCTACAACAAGAATATTATCCTCCAATACACAGATGTGGAAAGTTTGGTTCAGAGAGGTCATGTGATCTTCCTAAGCTCACACCGCTGGCCAGAGGTAAGCACCGCCATCTCACCTAGGCCCACAGAGCCCAGAGTGCACACTCTTTCCACTGTGCCCATGGGTTGCATTGCGCTCAATGTTATGCTTACTTGTTTAGTAATCTTCATTAGGCTAAAGCCTACTAATGGTTGGGATGTGTTCTCCACATCCCTGTATCTGCAGCAGCTGCTATGTCACAGGCAGCCACCTAGTAATAGGTTCACTAGAGACAACGAAGGTGAAAATGCTCTCCACACAGGCTATCCATATCGACTACAAATTCTATATTGCCTACTTTGTTGGAATATAAACATCTGGAAAGGACATTAAGCCCAGCACACGAGTATCATCCAGGTAACACCTGTTTGTAAATCTTTAGCAACTGACACAGGATTTTTGAGGTCTCTTCAATCGGCATCAGGAGAACCTTTCCTCATGGGTGGCTTTCCAGCAGTTTGATATTGGGTCAGGTCCTTAGCACACGGGTCCATTTTGAGCTGACTGGCAAGACGTACGCAGTGGGCGAGGGGCCTGCAGTGTGCTCCCCGTCGGTCGGGACAGCCTCGGCCCCGGGCAACATGGCTGCTTGCCTTTAGGAATTGTGTGACTGTGATCCTGACTCTGAATGCTGTCTTCAGAAAGAGTGTCCCATAATGTAATGACAAACTCGCTGCAGTTGAACTGTCATTGTCACTTAAAATGCCTGCTGGGGAAGCCAGTCATGGGGACAGATACTCCACTGACCTCAGCTGTCTAGGTGGAGTCTCCCATGGGACCTTGGATCCCTCTCAGTCTGGGTCTACTCCATGCCTCTGGGGACCTGAGTGCAGGACACTTCTAGTCTTCCCTGATCCCTTGGCTGCAGCTCACAGGGATGAGCTTTCCTATGTCCTGGGATAATCGTGACAATTACCACCACCTACCCAACACTCGTCCTGAGCCAGGCATTGTGCTAAGCACGTTAAGACAAATTCTTTTATTCAATTAACACAGTAAAGGCTATGATGTTGGCAGTTTCCACCACCCTTATCTCCATATTGCATGTGATATAACGAGGCCTAAAGAGATTAGGTTACTTGTCTAAGGCCAAACACATAAGAAGTAGTCTAGCTGGGAGATCCTGTGCTCTGAACAGCCATGCTGTACTGCCTGTCAGCAACCCTGAGTCTTACTGAAGCAAAGAACATCCGTGCAAAGTGGAAAGGAACCCAAGACACAGGCAGAAAACTTGGGCTGGCCCTGCCGTGTAAGCCTGTATCAGTGGAGGAGAGGCTGAGTGAACAGCGGTCGGAGTAAAGTTCATGCACAGCGACAGCAATGCACTGGCGCTGGGAAGCCTCAACAAGAAGCTGAAAAGTGAAATTTGGGGAGGCACTGAATATGGTTCCTTTCAGGTCTAAACCTCATGACTGACTTCCCCCGCAGGCTTTGAGAGTCCAAATATCCAGGACAAATCCCATAAGCATACCTAATTGAATAATACAGATTCTGTTTGCTTGGGGTTTTGAAGCATCAAAACAGTTCCTTTATATGCTTGCTTTGGCTCCCCTGCAGTTTTAATTAAGCCTCCCAAGGCTCACAGCATATTAAAATCAGGCGAAAGGAAACCTGCGGCCTTTGATGCCAATGACCACAAGGTGCAAGTCTTCTGGTTTGATCTCTGCTCCAGCAACTACCACTGATGCTCAGTCAACCCAAAGGGAGAATTTTCTGTTTATTTTCCTTTGTGGGGAGGGGGGCAGTGACTACTCAAGTGATGAAAAGGTTTCTTTTTTGTGGGAAGTTGCAACGAAACAGGCACCAGGGAATCCCCAAGCAGACTGGTGTTTCTTCTTTGACCAATCCTAAGAGACTGGGGGGAGGCACTCCAGCAATAACCACACCGGGGCCTGTTCCCTTTCAGGTCCTCTCAGAGATCGAGATCCATGTCCAGCACAGCAGCCTCTCGGGCAGCTGAGCCAGGACATGTTAGTGCTGCCTTTTTCCTACTTTAGAGGAATGAAGTCATGTCATGCTGGCACCTTGTAGGGAACTTTATTATAAGACCTAAACTCTGGCTCTACTCTTTCTTGGGTGCTACTCAGCATTTCTTATTAAGTGTCTTCTCCTTTGGGGTTGGCCAAGAACTTTGAGATTCTTCCCCCAAATGACCTCTGTTTGGCCCAGGCATTTCAGATTGCGGCTTTCTCACTGCCTCAGCGGGGAGCGCCAGCTTCCTCAGCCACTTGTTTCTCCAGTGTGTCCACCAACCATGGCCCTGTGCTCAGCAGTGTGCTGGGCACCAAGGCCAATGGGACACATGCTTCTCCAGCATCTCACAGCCAAGTTCAGAAGAGGAAAAATGCGTACAATTTCTATCCAACATGGTTAAGAGCCAAAATGGAGATACAGCGACATACCACGGGAGAGCAGGGGAGGCAGAGATGACTTCTGGCTGGGGGACAAATCCAAACCTCATCATGAAGTGACATGATGGGAATTGTAAAGAACAGGGGGGGTTCAATATAAAAAATGGAAATGGGAGGGAACTAACTCCCCACAAAGGCCCGGCAGCAACAAAGGCATGCAGGTGGCAAGAAGAGTTCCATTTGCTCAATCACACATCACATGTGTGGGAGTCGGGAGGGAAGAGGCGGGAACGACTGGCTGAAGTCAGACCACTGCGGCCCTTGAACAAGAGGCCAAGGAGCTGAGACTCTATTCGGCAGGCGATCAGACAGTACTGAGCCTTCACTTTTTATTCATCTGAAAAGTACTCCTGAGCCCATGTTATGTATAAGACACTGAGCTAGTTGCTGGGCATGTGAGGACAAAAAGGTTTAAGGTTCCTCACCTCAAGATGTTTACATTTTAGGGACTGGAGGTGCTGGTGGAACATTAAACAAACAACACAATTAACATTCCTGTCATTAGTGACAATGAAGAAAAAGATTCTGATACCATTACAGAGAATAATGAGGGGACCCAAGGCTTCTCTTAAGAAATATCGTTTGTGCTGAGCCCAAAAGAAGGGGTAGAAATTGGCAAGAGAGTGGGGCAATGGGTGTAGAGTGCTGCACACAGCAAAAACAGCACATGCAAAGGCCCTGGGGTGGGAAAGACCTAAGCAAGTGTGAGGAACTAAAAGATGAGCAGATGGCAAGACAGTGCTTTATGATGAAGCTGACAAGGCAGATGGGGCTACATCAGCCCAGGTCTTGCTTGCCATGTAAAGGATCTTGGTTCTAAATAAAATTCTAAATCATGAAAAGGTTTGAAAGAGGGAGGAGCATAAGTTGATTTACATTGTTAAAAGGATATTCCAGATGCAGTACCTAAAACAGGAGAGAGAGGAAGAAGCTTAGAGGCAGAGAGCCATGTTAGGGGTAGTAATGTGGCGAGGGTGGAGGCCTGTGCGGGGTGGCGGCAGGGAAGAGGGCAAATGCACAGACTGGGAGGTCGTGCTGGAGGAACAGTGAAGGGCTTAGTGGTGAACGGGGCATGGGGGTTAGAGAGAGGGAGGTGCCAGTGTGGTGGTCTATACCAGGACAGATTGAAATAAAAAAACTAATTAGGGAATTCCTACACTTAAGGGATAGCACAGGAAATAGAAACTGCAGGAAAGGTGTGTACAGTTTTGCTGAGAGAACATGGGTAAGATTCGATGCTTGGAATCAGTTTCAGGAAAGAGGCTGAGGACGGTTTGAGGGTGACCTGAAGTAAAGACCTAGAAGCTGGTTATCAGAGACAGACCAGTTTCAACAGTGGGCAAAGTGGGAGAGACGTGGGAATTATTCACACAGAAGTACCACTTGAAGTTGGGCATAGAGTAGATGAGATTAGCAAGGGGGAAAGTAGAAACGTGTCACAGAACCTCGAGGAAACCTTACATTTTAGGGGACAAAGAAGGAAAAGAAACAGAATAAGACTGGAGGGTTGGAGGAGAACTAGGAGCACAGGAGAACCTCAACATGGCGAAGGCAGCACATCAAATGCTGCAGAGAGGCTGAGGGAGGGAAAGAGAGAGGCCCACAGGCTCCAGAAAGACATTTCTGGAAAAGGGAAAAGGGAGGCGGTGAGGCGCGAGCCGGGCAGGAGGGGCAGGGCCCTGAGCGGAGGGGAGCAGGGTGGCTCCTCTTCCCACAGCTTGCCGGCCGAACAGCTCGGAGGAAATGCAGGGGAGGACAGCAGGGGCAAGGAGGGTGCTCGGGGAGCTCGCGTTAGGAAAAAGCCAGCAAGGACAGACAGATTAAAAATGTTCAAGTCCTAGGATTAGGCAAGGTTTTTATATTTGTTTTGTTTCAGGGAGAGGGTGCATCAGTGAGGTCGTTTGTCTGTGTGTAACTAAAAATTCAACTAACAAACGGTGGCTGAATTTTCTCCCAAAACATCTCTGGAAGTCGGTATTTGTGGCTCAGTGCTATCAAGGACCCTGGCTTTTACAGCCCTTCAACAGCACCACCCTAGCGCTGGCTTTCTTTCCCCTTGCTGTGTTCTCTCAGTCCCAAGCCGTGTGCTACAGCACCAGCCTTCGGAGAAGGGAGAGAAGGCAGGCCACCCAGCTCCACCCTGGCGCCGGACGCGCCTGGCCGCCTTCCCCCGGCGCTACAGGAGACGAGGGGGATCCAAATTTTTTTTATATATAAATCTTTATTGATTTCAGAGAGAGGAAGGGAGAGGGAGAGAGAGAGAGAGAAACATCAATGATGAGAGTCATTGATCGGCTGCCTCCTGCACGCCCCGACTGGAGATCGAGCCCACAACCTGGGCATGTGCCCCGACCGGGAATCGAACCCCGATCGCCTGGATCCTAGGTCAACGCTCAACCGCTGAGCCACGCCCGGCCGGGCCAAATATTTTTATTTTCAGCATCCTTAGTGGGAAGTGGTAGAAATGAAAGAGGGTGTTAATGGCATTTGAATCAGCCATAGGGATGCAGAGTACCATCTAGGGAAGAGGTAGTTAGCGTTGAGCATACAGAGCAATGACACAGGTCCTGAGAGAGAGACCATAGATGATGATACTGAGGAGTTCTGAGACAGAGAAACATGAAGCAAAAGGTGTGTGACAGCTTGATCATCAGTGTGGGACATGGGACAATCTTTGATAAAGCATGAAGGGGGGGAGGGGCTACAATCAGGAGAGGATTGTGAACTCGGGAAGGTCACCTCCGGCAACAAAGCAGAGTCAACAAAACAGGTAATCCATAGGGGTTGATGCGAGTGCATAAAACCAGATCGATGTTCTATTATTGAAACACCACTTTTGATTAGCAGTTTTTTTAGTTACTTAGAATAATCATTTTATTTTTTTAAAAAGCTGGCTTTCAAATTTGTGGGAAGTTGTTGCTCTATATTTCTTAAAATATTTTAGGGTCTGGTTGAGCTTATTTTAGAGAGATAAATATCAACACAAGCTCAATGCAAAGTAAGCGGAGGGGACTGAGAAATACTGTTGACAATTTCCACTTGAACACAGAGAACTAAATTGAACAAGCGATTCTTCTATTTTCTTCAGTGACAAAAATGATGTACTTTGAATCGATTAAAATGATGCTGGTATCTATTATTCCAAAGGGAGCCTTTAAATGTGCATGTCTGCTGACTTTTTGCCTCTTCCTTATACAGGCCCCCAGCCATCTGCTCCGGGAAGCCCACAGGTGTCAAGGAGGCTGTTACTTCTGCCAAGCTGGAGCTACTTTCCAACAGACAGGGAGAAAATGTGAGCTTGTAGAGCTTACCAATTGTTTTCTCTGGGGTCTGAAACCATAACATTTCCATTCAGAGGAAACAGTCTAGGATGTTTATTTTTTCAAACTTCATGAATATTAAAAGCACCACAATTCAAGCCAAAACATAAGAAAAATGAACGCAGTGACACCAAACGTGGGTGTTCTGCTTTCAAAGCTGTCTTCATCAATGCAAAGTGTTTGAAGAAAAAAAGATAAATGGCATAAACATAAAACTAGATCAAATGCAGTTTTGGAGATGAAGTGATCACCATTTTATCTGGGCTTTTGCCATACTCTGTGCTGGAAGGCAGCAGGGGAGAGAAAAGCATTGTTAGAGAGTGGACCACAGAGAGGCATGAGCAGACATCTACAGGAAATTCAATGTGCCAATTCTTTTTTAAAGGTTCAGATGTATTCAGCCTGGCTATACCATGAGCCTCTGAGGATTTACATATCTTTAACTTAATGTGAAGAACTAATAACAAGTGAGTGGCTTAGATAAGACCTTATGAATATTCAAACCTTTTAAATCTTCCAGAGCCAAGACACACATTTCTCACCAAGGACTCAGCCACCACAGCACGCGCTGTATTATTCCTTCTCCTGCTCTGCTGGCCCAGGACCAGCCCTGCGGTGAGAGGGACACTAACTGGCATCAGGACAAAAAAGTAACACTGACAGTTACTGGCCTATTTTGGGATTGAGAATGATTCAGGGCCCCCCTCCCCCAAAATCAAACCTGATTTATTTTTTAAGAGAAAAACCAAATACTGAACTCACTTCTGAAATGAAGAAGCCATTAAACTTTGTTCAGTAAAGGTGATAAAATACAGAATCTTACTCTTTTTATTAAATGCTTTTTTGTTGGTGTGTTGAGTAATATAGGAGTTGTAAATAGGATGGCAGTAGGGTTCCTGAGCGCAAAGACCAGCCACGCTGTGGGGGTGGGGACAACGGTGGACTAGCATTTATGGATTAGAACACATTGAGTATGTGAGATGCTAGAGAGGGAAGAAGGCGAAAGAACGGAAAGTGGGCAGGAGGGAAAGGAAATACAAAATAAGCAAAAGAGGAGGGGAAAGGAGGAGAGGGAGGCCCAGGAGAATCTGGGGAAGGGGCATTGTCCATCGTTCCTGTGGTGCTCCGTGGTTTTCAGCATCTGGGTAAATTACTACCAAGTCTTTCTTCACTCCATTAGTTCATTCTTTCAAACAGTTCTGACAATAAAAACTATATTAGTTCTGTAATAATTTAAAATTTAACTTTCCTGTGACTGGTAGTCTTTTATTTTCAAGCTTTAAGCTTATTTTTTGAGACATGATCCATCAGTGATGTGATTCTCATTCATTCCATTGAACACCTACTATATGCCAGACACAGCACTGCATGCTAGAGATACAGTGGCCTATATGGGAGACACGGTCCATACCCTGTAGAGTCTCCTGTCCATTGGGAAAAAAGATATTAAGTGAATGGTAAGTGCCATGAAAGTGACAAAGTGGACAACAGGGAGCTCTGGGAAAGATCCTTCTGAATGATCCACTTTTCACCATAAACTTGAGCAGGTGACAGGGGAGGAGGCATGTGACTGGAAGAAACGGAAGACTCTGTTCCAGGCATGGGCAATGCCCCAGAAGCTGGGCAGAGCCTGAAATATTCTAGTAGGTAATATGGCAGAGCAGAGAGAGCATGGAAGAGCTGAGTAAGAGTGTCAAGTTGACGCTATTACAGGGCTTTAAGCAGCAGAATGATACACAGATTTACATTCAAGAAGGATGATTTAACCATGGACATTTCCTATAACAACTGAGAACTTCAGCTTGAAATCTTCAACTCGAAACCACTTTTTTATGCTTATACATGTACCTACAATCACACCCATATTAATTATGTTCATTTTAACCTCAGAGGACAAGGTATTTCTCTTCTGTCCAAAGTGACCTGTTTTTCCTGAACACTTGGTTCCACTTTTTTCTCTTCTGCGTCCATTCCTTACTTTTACCACAAGCCATTCCTTTCTCAACCTTATCTCCCCTCTCGCTACTCCTAGAACATATTCTTTCCTTGGAAATGTTGTTCTGACCCTTAAACTCTGGGAAAAGTCTCTATGTTCCTTTAGGATCTTGCTGAGGGGAGTCCCTGTTATCCTGGAAAAGTCCTCAGGGTTTCCCTGAGCTCACCCCAAAGTTGACCATGCTCTTTTGTAGTTTGAGATATTTCTTCCATGTACATAACTTCATGCATTATGTTGAAAATATTTTACTATATGTTTGTTTCTTTCATGAAATCTTTAAGGGCAATGACCAAGCATTGCATTTTTATATTTTCAGCACCTAGTTCAATGCCAGACAGAAAGGAGACCCACTAAATAATTATTTTACCTGAATTCAGCAAAAACTACAAGCATTTGAAATTCCTTGTGATTCCTCAAACGTAGCTGAGAAATGACTCTTTTGACAAACAGAACTACTATACTACTTATAAAAACAAATAAATAAACAAAAAACCCCCACAATCCAGTCTTTTACCTGCTTAGTTCTTAGTGAGAAGTACAGGAATCAAAAACATCTCAATGAAAAATCAATTTGAGATATTGCTATAGGTTGAATTGTGTCCCTTCCAAACTTTTATGTGGAAGCTCTAACACCCAGTACCTCAAAATGTGACCTTGTTTGAAAACAAGGTCACTGCAGATGTAATTAGTTAAGATGAGGTCATTAGGATGAGACTTTAATCCAATATGACTGGTGTCCTTAAAAGGGGGTAAATTTGGACACAGACATGCAGACAGGGAGGATGCTATGTGAACATGAAGACAGAGATTGGGGTGATGCTCCTAAAAGCCAAGGAATACCAAAGATTACCAGCAAACTGCCAGGAGCTAGAAGAGAGGCCTGGAACAGATTCTCCCTCACAGTCCTCAGAAGGAGCCAACCCTGCCAACATCTTGTCCTCAGACTTGTAGCCTCTAGAATCGTGAGGTAATAATTTCTGTTGCTTAGGCCACCCAGTTAGTGGTACTTTCTTATAGCAGCCCTGGGAAATGAAAACAGATATTATTAACAGAAGGCCTACTGTTCATTGTTCAGTTGCTCTTACCAAGCTTTCCATTACTCTCCTGAGTGGAGCAGGAGCTATTTTGTAGGACGTACACCGTGGGACACTATCAACCCATTTGACTCTTGCAAAGACAAGGGAGAGTAAGCTGAAGGGCAGCTTACTGGCTAGTATTGTTTCCCCTGACCACGTAAGCTCTTTGGAAAAGAATTACGCTTTGGTAATGATACAAATCCATAAAGTAAAAAGCCAGGCATGCGACTATCCTATCCTTTTCTGTAATATCTTATGAAGCCAGAGAACAAGTTAGAGAAAATGCTAGAACATAAACCTATCTAGATGATACTCTTAGAAAAATAAAGCCAAAAAAGACTTAAATTGTTCAACGTTTTGTCTATAGAAAGAGGAAGAACAAAGCCATCATAAAATACTGCCCCCGCCGGATGTAGGCAGCATCTTTAATGAGAACACCGCACAGGACCACCATTGTCCATTATTTGGTAACTTCTAGGTACAAGGGGACTTAACCTCATCCTAGTGCGCAGAATAAAAACAAAGGTTAGAGCTCGAGTTGTCCCAAGACCACACTGGGAGTAGATGGTAGGATAGAATCTGGACTTGATCATTTTGATTTCAGTCTCAATCATTGTTCTAAAATAAATGTTATCTGGACGGACATCAACAGTAAGAGAGTAATTTCTCTTATTTCAGAAAGGGGAACAGTGAAAAGCGGAGCAAGATTTCACTCGCTGCATGTTCCGTGCTCCTTAGCGCTTAGCCCAGCCCCGGTGGCTGCAGCCCGCGGCTGGCTGTGTCGCTGCAGCCAGGGGAGCGCTGGCTTGAAGGAGGACAATAAACGTCCACTGAAAGTGAAATAAAAGACTTCAATAAAATACTATTTTAGAAGACTTGGTGAACTGGCAAGTATACTGCTGCTCTTGGCAAGGCTCTGCTGGTGGATCTGGTTATGGGAAAACTTGACTATACTGTTCAGCCAAATATGATAATTATGAACCTTTTCTGATGTGAGGGACACTGTTTTTGACTGTGTCCCTACCGAGACATGTGTTTCCAGGTCATTCCTTTGCTTTCTAAAGTAAACAGGGCAGCCGAGTCTGGACCTGCTTAACCCCACCTGACCTTTCCCCTTCAAGTCGATTATAAAAAGGGGAGATTCCACGTCAGACCTGGAACCAGCGAGGCACAGCATCGAAGACTCGGTCCCTATAAAAGAAGGCGTTACCTGGGCTCTCTCACTGGCAAGGTTCTGGGTACAATTATGGGAATGAGGCTACAAGGATTAGAATCAGTGCGTGTCACAGTCAGAAAGCAAGGCTGGCTGGCAGTTGTCTGAGATGCGAACAGATGAGCAACAAATGTGTGCAGCAGCCAAACCTCTTTGGAAAACCACACCCCTGTGCAGGATATTTGGAGACAGGCAGGCATATGAGATGTGCCACACTAATTCTAAGAGCAGGCCAACGAAAGAATGCGAGGAGTCGCCAGCCCTTCTGCTTAATGCTCTCCGAAGGAGCTCTGATAATTGCTTATTTATAACCTCCGAGCACTTGGTGGCCTTCCATGGAAGGAGCAAGCAACTGCCTACAGGAAACCAACTGCCCTGCCCACTGACTGGAAACACATGCTCCTTTCTGTCATCTTTGGGAATAGTTGCAATTCCACAATGTGATAGTTGTCAACTTACATCCTTCTATTTGTGGTTCACTGAAACTTCAGGACCTAAAGAGCTCATCATCCTGTCACCAGCCGCTGTTAATGCCTAAAACACTGTTGCAATAATAGGACGAATCATATGCATTCTTGTAAAGTCATCCTTTCATTCTAAACCCTACAGATTTGCATGGGGCCCTGCTCAGAATCACCCAGATGTCCAAGTTCTGAATACTAGAATAAAATTCTGGATGTTCGGAATAAAGTCTCTTAATAAGCAGAATGAACTGACAGCAGAGATTTTTTTTTTAAAAATTGCAAGTTAGTGATTAGGATGATGGGCCCACATATAGTTTTAGAGTTGATCAGGAGGTACAGTTCCACCTCCTTGTTTCCATGTCAGATACAGGCAATCCTCATGCCAGGATTTTCCTGTTCTGTTCTAAAACCACAGCCAATTCTTACTCTCCACAATTAAATGCAGTTAATTCTGATTCTTCAAAATTCACAAAACAAGAATATCACTGGTTTTCCATTTCAAAAGTCTAAGAAATAAACCAGAGAAAAAAAATGGTCACTACCCCAATAAATTATTTAACTTATTTCTGGTTTAGAACTATATATTTTTCACTTTTATACACATTTGATTAAATAAACACCAAGAACTATACTTTAAACTATAAATATATTGTACTGTTCTATAACATGTCACATAATTAATCAGAATAGCATATATTAGCTTTTAGGCTTTAGTCTTTTATGCCAGCACAAGATTTTATAAGTAAATAAATTCAACACGACACATAAATATGACTTTACTTTCAGTTCAGTTTTTTCTAATATTTGATAGTTTTTTGACATATTTTAAAAGGGAAAATGATTCAGTGATAACTTTTCCTTGATACTCATACTAGCCTGTCTGTTGTAGGGAAAGTCGGCAGCCTTGCTGTTGATTTTGTTCGATGGTGTTCATTAGTCATTGCTCTTACAGTGTATGTGGGATGGGGAAAAAGGGCAGTGTTGCTTCTTGGGATACAAGGAAGGAAGACAGAGTTTCTGCCCTCTGGATCCTCACAATTCTTCTCAGACCACAAATAAGTGAAAGTAAAATATGAAAATGCTGGGAGTATTCAGGAAAAGTCATCTGTTAGAGGCAGAAGAAGGGTGTGGGAGCTCAAGAGCACTGGGGCCGACCGCAAAGCTGCAGGATAGGGACTCCTGAGGCCACTCTGGCCAGAAATGGTGTGTTTCTAACGAGGCCACAGGGTAGAAGGCTGGGAGACTTGGCAAAATTTCAGAGCTAGAATTACCAGGCTTGGTGACTGATTAGACTGGTGAGAGGGAGGAGTCTAGTTCCTGGCTATGTGAGCTGGTAGACGGTGGAGCCATTTGCCATTTTCGGAGGCAGAAATGCAGACAGGTTAGGGGGATGCTTCTCTCACACATGCTGAAAGTTGTGGGGGGGGGGGGGGGGGGGGGGGGTGTGTGGGGGTGTGTGTGTGTGTGTGTGTGTGTGTGTGTGTGTGTGTGTGTGTGTGTGTGTGTGTGTGTGTGTGTGTGTGTGTGTGTGAGATCCGAGTTGAGATGTCTGGAATGCACTGGGTCACTGAGTCTGGCACTTAGATGAGGGCTCTAACCTTTCAGGCATTTAGACTTGGAAGTCATAAGCACACAGGTATTAGTGGAAGCTGGAAGAGCAGACGAAAGCTAAGGACAGAACCTTGGGGAGCACCGCGTGGATGTTACGGAGGAGGGAAAAGAGCCTAGAATGGAGAAGGCCGCTTGGAGAATAGTAAGAATCAAAGAAGATGGTTAAAAAATAAAAGGAAGGAGTGAGTTTAAAAAAACAAAACAAAAAAACCTACAGAAAGAGATGGAAAATATTCTTTGGAATTGGAGTTAAGAGCTGGCTGCAGACTTGGGTGACTAGTTTCAGAGGAACGATGAGGGTGGCAGTCGGCTTCGACAGGGTAAGGGCTTGACTGGTAGTGAGAAAGCGGGTTCAGTAAGGGGAAATTTCCTTGTAAGTGTGACTGTAGAGTCTCTTAGGGCTGAAGCTGGGGGGGGGGGGGGTTGGTAGAGAATCCAGAGGGCTATCCATCCCCCCGCCCCCGCACACACACCTCACAGCACCTCCTACTAGTTTAGAGTTAGACAGTGCACCCTCTCTACTGACCCTTCTTCTCACCACATATAAATACATTCAATTCTTTTACATACTAAAAACAAAATCCAACCCAAATACCTCAAATCCCTTGGGTATAGGGATCTGAGCACAGTTAAAAAGGTGGTGGTACACTGAGCTAAGACTCACACCACCCCTAAAGTCACACCAATCCTAAATATTAAAAGTTGTTATCCCTGGCTGACGACTTCAGTGTAATTTTTGCAATATGTAATCACTACGTAATATACATGTATTATAGCAAATATACTTAAAGTATTTGAAAGAAAAACATTTCAAAACTAAAATTCAAAATTACAGTAAAAGGGTTGTAATCAAGATAATAGTTATAATAATAACCCAAGAAGTTGTATATTTAAAGATTTGTCCCTGGTCAATTAACCAGAAGTATGAACAATCAGCACACAGCACAGAGCCTTGTAAACAGGAGATGCACAAGAAATGTTTCTTGGGGTGCATTCTAGGACACCACTGTAATTGTGGCCAAAGCTCGGAGCCCTTGAACTATTTCTAGTATCCTAACAGCAGGCCAGGGAGCGTATTTCCTGGGATAAAGGAAGCCAATCTCAGCTGACTCTTGAAAAGTATTCACAAACTCTTTCCCCCCTTAGCTCACAGACCAAATGTAAGGAATCGAAGAAGAGAGAGGGAAGAGCCACTTGCCATAACGCTGAATGCCTCAGCCAAGATCGCTTTTTTGTTTTTTCCCCCAAGATGAACATGTGTTTTTTTTTCCTACATCTAAGTCTTGTCTATGAGCTCACCTGAACATTTTCAGTAAAAAGAACAATATAAGTTTGGAAGAGAATATATTAAGGCGTGCATGCCTTCATTTCTGGAAACATACATTCCTTTAAATGTGAATTTAACTTACTTCCCAGGCAGCACTTAGTTCAGGGTGAAAAGCAAATTCATTATCTAAGACCTCGGCTGGCTCTGGTGTCCAATTCATTATCTGTCTCAGGTCTCAAGCAACGCAGGTGCTCATACTGACGTTTAGGAATCACGTTTTAATACCCTTGCCTAAGAGGAATAGTGCTTTAAACCCCTTTTCCTACTGCCTAACCTCCATTTCACCTCCAAACCCCAGGTAGCAATTTGCTTCCTTTAAGAAGTCTTTTATGAAGAATACATGAGAAGTTGATTTAAAATAACCACAGTAACAAATACAGTAATCCTCTCACGTTGTGTTACAAGTGGGATCCAAAATGAAAGGAAATGTCAGAGGCAGGCTGCTGGGATGGATGGGGGACAAGCACCAACCGTGATAGTGGAAATCACGTCACCCTTGCTTTCACTGCTTCCAAATCTTCCGTGGACTCATGCATTAATTTTAGGGGGGACTAAAACGTTCACAAATTAGAGCAAATCTTCTTTAAAATAAGCCGTTGTGATATTTATCACCTAAACTCCTTCTCATTCCCTTCTGATTCGCGAATGGGCTCTTCCTTCTGGGTCGGTCGCCCTTTGGTGCCACATAACAGACACTGTTTTCACACGGCTGAATGTGTTTTCACACATCGCACAGGGGCCTTCTTCTTGTTTTTAACCATGTGCTGCAACGTAGTCACCAGCAAAAAGTACATTGTAACTGGAATATCACATAGTTGGAAGCACACACAGTCCAATCAACAAATACCGTATAGCATTTTGGCTTCCTCGCTTCCTGTTACAAATCTCCCTCCCTCCTATTTTAGTAATTGTTCTCCCCAAGAAAGCCTCCTATCTATGTCTCATGTACCTCTAGCATCTTGAAGTATTTTATTTTTATCGGAATTCTTGGGGAAGCCAATCCTTCAGGCTGCACCAGTGCCCTTTCCTTTCTACAATGCTCCTTATCTGGCAGTCCGTTCAAGTACATTCATGTGGTTTGGCCAGGATTTCCCCTTCATAAAGATGAATTCACTGAATCTAAAAACATATGTCCCTCTATAGATAATTATTCTCTTTAAACATCCGCCTTCTCTTATTTTCTCTCATCTTTTTTCATAGCCAACAATTTTGGGGGCTTTTAATATTCAAGGAATCAAAATGTATTCTCTGATATTTAAGAAATTTTAGAATTAAATAAGGTATCTTACTCTATTACAGTCCATTGCTATGATGCATCAATTAACATTTTAAAATGATACATCCCATCATGAAGAACTTATTTTTATACTTACTGGGAGGAAAAAAGGATATATCTTTCCTTAAATATTTATCAGCACAGCGAAAGATGTGCTATTTTTAAACTTTACTAAGACAGAGTTTTCTAGTAAATTATTGTGTCAATATTAACTGCTAATTATTTCTGAAATTACAGTTATTTATACAAATTGTAATTGGGATAGTCACCAGTTGATTATATATCATAACATCATATAGTGAGTAACACAGTAGTGTGAGCAGGTCTAAAATCAGTCAGACCTGGGACTGAATCCCATCTTTGCAACTTTTAAAAAATATATGTATGTTTATTAATTCCAGAGAGAGGGAGGGAGAGGGAGAGAGAGAGAAAAACATCAATGATGAGAGAGTCATTGATTGGCTGCCTCCTGTGCGCCCCCTACTGGGGATCGAGCCCAAAACCCGGGCATGTGCCCTGACGGGGAATCAAACCGTGATCTCCAGGATCATATAGGTCGATGCTCAACCGCTGAGCCATGCTGGCCGTGCCAATCTTTGCATCTTAATAGCTCTGTGACACTGGGTGAATTACTTAATCTCTCCCCATTTTTCAATTTGTTCAAAAAGTGTGGACAAAAAAACTGGTGCTGCAGGGTTACTGTGAGGAATAAATATAATCAACGTAAAACAGCTAATATAGTATTTGGCTCAAATTAAATACCTACTAATCCAACCTTCTGATTTAAAAAGTCTTTAAATAGGGGGGAAGGGGAGGAAGGGAAAAGAAGGGAAGAAAAGGGAAGAAAATGAAAACAATATGTATTATGCTTAACATTTGGGGTCAACTTTGATTAACTGTATCTGTATTGATGTCTGGAAGAGAGGAGACTAGTGCTCTAGCTAGGAGCTGAACAGGATGATCTCAGACACTGAAATTTTACCTCTGCGTGGAGGTTGCCACCAGGTGTGGGCAGCTAGATTCAGTACTTTTGAGTTGAGTATAATCTGTTTACGCACTGAGGAGGCAAGAGGAGTGTGAGATTTAAGGACTTCGGAGGGAGAGCAACTGGACTACTGGGAAAAACATAGATGCTGGAAACAGGAATCATGGGCCTGGGACATTGTCTGGAACTCAGCAAGGGCTCAACAGATGATCTCTGAGTCCAAACCAAAAATAAATAAAAGAGGTATACAGAAAAAAATGAATACAAATGAATTAGAAGAGGACACAAACAGAGGAAAAGCAGATTAATTCACTAATAGGGACAGTGACAACACTGTAATACTCTGTTCAGAGTTAAGGTTTAAACACTTCTGGAGCTTGTGCAGCAAAATAAAACAGCGACGGGCTAGGAATGACATGAACTGGGTTCTAGGCCAGGGGTGTTGCCACCAAGGCAGTGAGTGAGCAACCCTGTCACCAGATTCAGGCTTCAATTGCTTCACGAGAAAACAAAGGACTTGGGAAGTTCTCTGAGATTTCCTCCGACTTTGGTCAGCCGCATGCCTCGAACATTAGACCCCAGGGCACATTTTAAGTTGTAACCCTGTGCCGGACCAATCCAATCTATAGGATTTTTGCAGCAGCCGGGCACCGTGAGAAGAGTAAGCCTGAACCCTGATTCATAGCAAGAGCTGGATCTCTGCGAGTGCACGCAGCTGAAGCCAGGGCCACGGTGCTGCTGTGGACAGCCTGTCTTTCTTCCTGGGAATGTGTTCTTTGAGGAAAAACACGACCGACAACTGAAAAAGGCCGGCAGGGGCTGGGGCCCAGCCTTTCGCCTCCGACCTGCTGCGCTCTGCCCAGGGCCGGCCTGCGACGCTGCGGGAAGGCCTGTTCCGAGTGGCCCAGGGGAGCTGTGCGAAGGCATATTCAGATGGGTTATGTGACAATTGCCCACAACATCGTTTTCTTCTTTCTCTCTCACATTGTTAGCATTTATTAAATCAACGCCTCCATTTCCCTTCCTGTATTTTCCTCTGACTCACAGATGGTGGAGAATGTTTTCTGAACCAACCCGGAGCTGATAAACAGCAGTGGCTAAATGTTAATGAAGGAACAGGTTTGAGTGAATAGTTACACACAATCCATGATTTTATAAAGAACAATTTTATGGAAATGTTTCATGTTTTCGTTTCAACATGATGATAAATGGAGGGAATGTACTGGTAGCGAAAGCATAATTTTAGACTTGGAAGGAGGCTTTAGTGTTCATTTCAATTCACTGAATATTTATTAAATGTTCTTGGTGCTAGGCACCGTAGTTATAAAAGTAGGTGAGATGAGGGCCCTGTTTTAAGCAGCTCTAAATATGTTAGGGAGACAGATATGACCTGTGCCCATGCTTGGTCTTTTCTGCACTCAGATCCCTTCTGTAGCCCCTGCTCTGTTCTGGGTCACAGGGCCTGACCCCTGCAGGCCACATGCTCTGGTTGCTCCAACTGAGTTCTACTGGTGGGAGGTTCTGGCACGAGATTCGAGGGTGGGAAGAAGGTTGAAGCCAGGATTTCTCCCCTCTGCCTGGAGGTCTCCAGGAGTGGCCATGTTTCCTGGGGCTCTTGCTCTTGCTGGACAGCCCCACCAGGATCCCTGCTCTTCCGAGTGACCCAGGCACTGTGCTTGGATAACTGCCTCTGGCCTGGGGTGGGGGTGGGAACTTTGTTGTGGTTCATCTCTGGGTTTTCTCTCAGCCCCTGTATCAACTCTGCCATTGATTCTTTGAATTAAAATACACTATTTTAAACAATTAGCCTGGCTTCTGTATTCCAGGTTCGACCCTGACTGACACACAGCCCTTTAACGATGATGTAGTTTAATAGCTGTTCTTCCAGCACTTCGAACAAAAACAAGAGCTATGGGTAGGCGCTGAAAGGAAGATTAATTTTGCTGGGAAGTCTGGAGAAGACTCCATAGAGGTAGTAGCACCTATTATGGTGACACCTTGGTAAATTACGAGGGTTTGGTCTTTGAAAGGTGAGCCAAATCTTAACAGCTGAGGAAGGAGGAAGAAGGACCTTCCACGGGGGTAACAGCGTAACCAAGACTGGGAGCGTACAGCATGTCTCCAGCAGTGAAAGGAGGCGGCAGGGAGGTAGGGCAAGGACCCCCTGCGGGACTCCTAGGAGCCCTTCGGAGGAGACTGGGATTTGCTTTTTAGGTAGTTGTGACCCTTACCAAGTTTCTAAGCAGTGAAAGGGTTGTATTATAGGGTAAAGCATGGAGTGAAGGAGGTTATGACACAGAGATCATCCAGAGTAATTGCCACATTGAACACAAGGCGATGCCAGTCACCCCCAGCATGGCAGCACTTGAGAATGTGGAGAGGAGTGGATTTGCAAGAATACTGGCGATGAGAACCAAGGTTTCTCATGGAGAAGCTCAGAGAGACTTGGTATTCTACATTAATTCCCTAACTCAAGTCACTTCGAGAAATGTAGGGAGGTGGGATACCAGTCATTTTTTTATATTTATCCACACAACCTAAGAGAACTTAATTCTTAAAACTGAAATTATTCACCAGATCAAAAATTCAAACAAACACATAACAGACTTCTCATTGAGACGTTCTGAGTCTAAAAGATCCTTTATACCAAAGTTCAAGTGTTAGCATGCACCCATGCAATCTAGTTTATAAACTGTATCTTTTCCTTGTGGAAGATAAACAGCTATCATGAGAACCAACAACCAATATCCTACTTAAATGTTCTTTCCCTAATAAAAACTTGCCAGAAAGAAATACATGTTAGTTTTATGAGAGGAAGATAATTTCTTGACCAAGAAGATCACAATAGTACTTATGAATTTTCATTTATATTGACTTTTTTTGTCATCTGCTGTTTTAAAAGATGAAAGTAAGCATTACTTTATTTTTTACCATTTTTGAATATATTCATGTTTTCTCTTAACCTTTAGAGATGAACTAATAATGGGCATCCTGAAAAAGCATAAGCTTAAAGAGTCAAATACTAGTAAGTGCAAATTACATCTCTATCATTTCCTGGCTACACAATCTTGGGGTGATCATTATAACTGATGACATAGCAAGTGCTACTATTTACCTGGTGCTGTACTGAATAAAATAATAGATGAGCTCATTTAATTGATCTTTGTAATTACTTTATGAAGTGGGCATTTTTATCCCCAAGCCCCCTTTTGGAGGCAGAAACTTAAGCTTAGGCATTTCAGTAACTTGCTTAGAGTCCCAAAAGTTGAATGAAGCTACGTTGGGAGGGGGACCCAGTTCTGTCTATCTTCAAAGGCCACAGGGTTACTCAATGCAGCAGTTCGGAGGTTTCACTCACAAACACTCCCTACTTGGATTGGGTTGTTACAATCACTAAAGGAACGCTCCATGTGAAATGCTAAGCAGGAAGTAGTAGTGCCCAATCTATATTATGGTGGAGTGGGGAGGAGGCATGCTAGTTTAAAACACTAACCTTGATTAGAATTAGAACGTAGCTGCAAAGTAGACTTTTATTACGTAGTACATCCCATCCCATCCCATCCCATCCCATCCCATCCCATCCCATCCCATCCCATCCCATCCCATCCCATCCCATCCCATCCCATCCCTTCCTGATTTAGTTAATTTTTAAAAACAAATTCTCCAAGAACTTTAATATTGTACAAAATTATTTGTAAGATATCGAAGATTTGTGATAATAAAGAGTGAGGTGACATTAGGTTTGGGCTCATTTATCCTAACACTTGAAAAAAGGAGGAATTAAAGTACAGGCTGGAAGTGAACCTTGTTTTAAGTGTGGAAGCAAATCTTTGGAACGTTTCTCCCTGTGCCAGAGCTGGCTCACCTATCACTGACCAGGAGTCCTAAGCTGCCAAGCTGCCAACTTACTTCTTTCAAACTACTAACTCAATCCTTTATGATTCTGAGGATAAATTCTAAGGGCTCTCAGCACATTTCCTTCCAGTGAAGCCCAAATTAGTCCCCTCTCCCGGACTCCCACTGGGCTGCCTCAGTACATCACAGAGCTCTGGCTGAGAAGACCTCTTTCTAGTCCCACAAATCACCCTAGTACCTGCTACTCTGACTAGGCCTGGGCCATTATTTATTTCAGAGTAGGCACTAGCTGCTGAGGGTCAATTATTCCATTGACCAGGCATTACAATAATTCCTGGTAATTAAAAGAGGTACTTATGTGAATCTGGGTGCATATTGAAAGAAACATTAGTCCTTTTGTCAACTTGGCAAGTCTATTGTTCTGAGCAAGGCCCAACCAATTAACATCTTTTGCCAATCCCTGTCAGCTGGGGCTTGAAAAAGGGAGAGAAAGGGGTGAGTCAGATGCTAATTTAGATACAATTGTGTCAGGGCTTTTGGAAGGGGCTGGCTCTAAAGAAGCCACCAGGGTTTAATGAAGCAAACAGCTTGGGTCCCAGTGACCCTGCAGGGGTAATTTTTAAAAGACCCCTCTGTGTTCCTGTGCCAAATAGCAGAGGGACATCACAAGAAGCCCTTCTTTCAAAAAAAAAAAAAAATTGAGAGGGATAATCATCCATTTAATCTGCTCATTAAACAAATCTCTCAGGCGGACTTAATGTGAATTAGCACTTCTCTAAAAAGGTAAAATGTGACATACAGGAGACAGTTCAGATCATTTGAAAGGTCACAATTCCTTATTATAGGCTCAGTTATTGTTAATGTATTAATATTCGATGATATGGAGCCAAGACCACCACCTTCATTCAACCTTGGGAGCAAAATAGTATGTTTTCCTAACTGGAAAACAAAAACACATTCACCAGGTCCAATACAGGTCTATGTCCAAACTAAATATAGTTTTGTGTTTTTCAAACATAGAAATTATGAGGAAAAAACCCCCAAATCTGTTGACTCCCTCTACTGCCTTCCACCTGATACCTGCCAGGCTCACACATGGGGGCTAGTAGCTCGACAGCCAAGCTTCAACGGGACTGCAGTTTTCAGGGAACTTCAGAAACCACAGCAGGCACTCCCGGGGCCATGTGGTCGGAGCCCCGCAGCCTGGACACAAAGGTTCAAGTGGCTGAGGCCCCAGGAAGATCGGTGACTGACAGGCACCGGCCTGGGAGGCAAACTTCCTGGAAAATAGTGAAATCTTTTGTTCAGAAGCAAAACATCACACCTCTCACAGCTTCTCCGCCTTTTCTAAGGGCGGGCTAATGAGCGCTCTCTTCAGATTTACGGAATCATTTTTAGAGGCCCTGAATGGGCCTGGTCAGATGGCGTTTGCCAGGAGGCTTGAAGACGTCCCCAGCTCTCCAACTAGTCAGCCTCGACCTTCAGATAAGAAGCTTCTACTTTTTCAAGTATTATTTCATTTGAAAAGAGCAAAAAAGCCAACCCTGGGCCGCTCTGGGGAGAAATGTTTAATATTTCCTATCATAGGAAAAAGGAGGAGGCACGTTTCTAAACTGACCAACTCTAGAACCAACTTTGCACCAACGCTCACTGCGTCACTCACAGCAGCCAAAGGCGGAGACAGCTGGGGTGTCCAGCAGCAGACGACCGGGTGACAAAATGTGGTCTACATGAAGGGGTTCAGGACTCACTACCCCAATATTTAAGCTACAGGAGTTAGAGAAGGTGGCAGAAGAGGCGTTCTCTCCGGCCTTCGGCCCTTCTCGCCCGTGCCGAGGGAAGGACCAGGGCGGCGGAGAAGCAGCCACCCGCCCGGGCCTTGCTGAGCCTTCCCCGGGCACTCGGCTCCGCTCACGCTCTGCCTGATCAGTCTTTCCCCGGCTTTTTACTCTTCACCAAATCCCGCATAAAAACATTCAGGTTTAACCACTAACCATTTCCTTGGGCCTTTATTTCCTTATGAAGGTTCCTGTCATATAAAACACATATAAATCAATTTGTATGCTTCTCCTACTAATTTGTCAATTTAATTTTCAGACCCAGCCAGAGACCCTAAGAGGGGCAAGGAGAACTTTCTTCCCCCTCTACAGAACACGCAAGGGAATAATGTCATCCACCCTTAAGAAGAAATGAGCTACCACGTGGAAGAGACTTGGAAACATTATGCTGAGTGAATCAGAGAGACACAAAGGATGAGTGTTGTGCAATTCCACTTATATGAAGCACCTAGACTAGGTAAAATTACAGAGACAGGAACTATAATAGGGGCTGGGGAATGAGGAGCTATTGTTTAACAGCTACAAATCTTCTATTTGGGGTGATGAAGACGTTCTGAAAATGGATAGTGGCGATGTTTGCACGACAGGGATATAAGCAGTGTCACTGAACTGTACACTTAAAGTGGTTAAAATAGTTAAAATTATTATAAAATAAAATATGGCAGAAATAGTCCATTGTAGTTATATTTTTTACAGGCTATATTATTCTGGGAACTTATGTCATTAAGCTTGTGAAACTTACCGTGGGATAGTTTAATTATTACTGCAGCAATGTAAATATCTACTCAGGATTTCCTTTTTAAGAAAGTAAATAATAATTATAAATACATAAATCAACAGCTCCAATGTATATGTGCAAATCTCATACTCAGCTAAAATAAAATTTAAATAAAATGTAATATATAGGTATTAGTGGTAAATGAGTATACTCAAAGTTCAAGCGATATTTTACACAATCTAAAAATTTAATACCATAATTCAATTTAAAGCCACCTATAAAATATATAGTTTTTAAATACTCCTTAATATTGTTTGCTTCTCTTTTTGTTTGTTTTCTTTGTTTGTTTGTTTGCTCCTTTTATTGTCCAAATAACATTTTCTTTTTTTTAGGGTAAAAGATGGCCCTTTTTATTTTATTTTTTAATTTATCTTTATTGTTGAAAGCATTACAGATGTCCCCTTTTCTTTCCCCACTGCCTCCCTCCACCTGCACCACCACCTGCACCCCATGCCTTCCCCACACGATTATTCAAAACCATTGAGTCAACTGTCCCCACAACGAAACGGCCAGGGAACTACAATGCTGTGGAAGTAAATGGAGCCAAATCAAGATTGCCTGGAAGAGTTGCTCCTCTAAAGTCAATTTCTTGGGAATAAAGCAGCAGTAGTTGGTATTTGAAATGTTTTCTTTCTCTTTGGAACTTGTTGCCTGAACAGTAAGTTATGTCAGCTTTGGCTCAGCCCCCTTGAGGCCTGAACCAAGTGAAGCCTGAAGTCACCATTTAGCAACTGCAGCAGCCATGGGACGTCTGGAATTTGTTGAGTGCACTGAGTCTTAAAACAGAACAGCTGTTGTAGAATGCTGTTACAAGACACCTCCGAGGGCCCGGAGGCCTCACAGACACCCTTGTCTATTTTGAATAGACAATCACTGCTTCACACTTTCTTACAAGATAAGAATTTGCAAAGATGAGAGTATCCAAGAGCAGTGTAAGGACTAATAGGGAAATTCTCAGTTCCTCTGTAGTCTCACCTGGACAAGACAACTTGATGGGTAAAACTATTTTCAATACACCTAAGTCTCTATTACCACAGATTTCCAAGGCCTTAAAATAGAGTCACACATGCTGTGAGCACACAATGATTGCTGACTGGCAGAAATTACTAAAACTATTGCATTAAAAGGTCTGCAATAATAAATGTAAGAGCAAAAAAAGTCTATCTCAATAGGAAACCACCAGGCATTAAGGGCCACGAGATTTATTTCTAAAGTGTACCTCAAATCAAGGTATTTATATAAATTACTTCAATTTTTACAGTCTGGTAGGGAAGATAGTCTGGCAGGAGTTGATTTATTATCATAGAATCTTTAGCTGGAAAAAAATCTGTCAAGGATATAGAAATAAGTCAACATCTTAAAATGAAATAGCAATGCAATAGGATAGTTTAACTCCCAAAAAGAACTTGTAAGATCCTACTGTTCCTGGGGAAATGCATGATGGTCCTTCTCTGTCACTAGTGGGAGTGGGGTCCTTACGCTATCTTGAGAAAAAGAATTTTCTGAGACTTGCAAAGGAGGATGAGTGACCTTTATTTGTGTGGAATTACATCCCTGGGATTCCAAAGTGCTATTTCCCTTAATCCAGTCCTGGAAGAAGTGCAGTTGGAGATTCAGTAGAGCTAGAAGCAAAGCCAGTGTCCAGAGTTTCCGTTCCATGGTGAAGCTGGGTCCAGTTTAGCATCAGGCTAGTTGCAATCCATCAGTCCATTGTGTGTGGCGGCCACATGGCTGTGGGCCATGTGGGTGAATGCAGGAGCGTGAGAGCTCTGCAAACCAGAATCAAGATAGCAAGAGCGCAAGCCCACAAGAGAGCGAGAACTCTTTTGTTTAGGAGATTAAACATCTCAAATCTTCCTGCATTTGCAGTGGCCATGCCTACTCCAGCCAATTACTTGTTCCAAGGTGTGACTGACAGCAAAGTACCTTCCCTGTGTCACCCAGACTTTACCGGCCATGCGTCTAAACTGCAGCTTCCTGGCAAAGCTGCACAAATGGCATGCCCATTATATTTGGTCTTCCCTTTGCTCCTTTCCAGTTATTTATAACTAGGTTAACTCACAATGGTATCATTACTTCTCTATCATTTCATGATTTGGTCCATCACAGAACTCTGACAAAATCTTTTCACTCTATATTCTACTGGGTTTATTTAAAATTGGAGTGAGCCCAAAGCATAGGTGCCTAACCTTGGAACAGAAATGAAGTTAGGACACACAAAAAAGGAAGGGGTATGAAGAAAGCCTGTAATGGCAAAAAGAAAATGGAAAAAAAAATCTGTGTGGCCTGCTGATGGAATAATGTCTTTGCCTTCAGAAAATATCATTGCTATTGTATAATTGAAAGGGGCCTTAGAAATTAACAGGTCCCTATTGTGGGTACTCATAAAATGATTGCTGAATGGTTGAATCAATAAACCCTTTAACTTTGTAAATGAGAAAAGCAAGAGAGATAAAGAAATCTAAGACCTCTGTCATGGAGAAACCTACTAAGGAGGCCAAGATTCCAAACGACTATTAGTATAAATCAGGGGTGGAGAACCTTTTTTTTTTTTTTTTTTTTTTTTGCCAAGGGCCATTTGGATATTTATAACATCATTCAAGGGCCATATAAAATTATCAACTTAAAAATTAGCTATGATAAAAGCTCCTAGATTGATTGAATTTCAAGTCTCGCCTGTGGTTGCCTTTGGTAGGGCCAGACCAAATGATTTCCATAAATGATTTCCATAATGATAACCATTTATACCAGGGGCTGGACATTCCCACCCCTGATATCAATGGTTATCAAACTGGAAGTCTGATTTCAATTTAGCTCCTTTTCAAAGTCATCATTTGTTGGAATGCAACAATATACCCGTTCCTTGAATGTACCCTGTTTTCACTGCTTGTCAACAAGAAATATTTATTAAGGATCTCTCCAAGCACTGATATAATCACCAGGGAGAAACAGATGAAGATCCAAGGCCCCGTCAGGGAACAGCACAGAACTACCTGTCACAGAAACCGGGATTTTCTATACTGAGGGCCTCATTTTGTCATCTTGATAATTAAGTAGAAAAAGCAAAGAAAAAGCAAAGACCGGTGTAGGATGTACTCACAAAGGAATGGGAGATGGAAGAAAGGGCAGAGGTAGGTAGGTGGAGGGGAGGAGGGAACATTTTATACAGGAGGAACAAAAGCACTCATAAAGAGGCGAGAAGGAAACAGGAGGGCCACCGTGCAGGGAATGCAGGGGCTGGGGAAGACCAGGAGAACGGGGCGGTTACGTGAAGAAAAGGAAGGGAATCGCCGCGGACTCTGAGCAGACCGCATGACGCAAGCGCGCTCTGAGGAAAGTCCAGGTTGTAGTTGTGTGTGCGAAAAGGAGGGACTGGAGGCAGGAGGACAGGAAGCAATAAAGGATAAGAAGGTTTACAGGAGGCCAGGGAAGAAAAAGTCAACAGGATGCAACGGCTGATTGGCTGGGAAGGGCAAACAGAGGGGGAGGAACAGTGAGAGGCTCAGAGGCTTGGGGCGGGAGTGGGAAGATGAAGGACACACAGAAGTTAGGAAGGATCTATTCTAACGGGGGCGAGGAAGAGAAAAGATAAGCTTTAGACCTGTGAAGTTTAAAGTAAGGACAGAACACAGCAGCACACAGAAAGCACAGACTGTTGTTAGAATAAAGATTGCAGGACGAGTTGGGATGACTGTCACCTTCTGAGGGTTTTCTTGAGGAGTATCAACAAAGAACAAAGAAGAAATCACCGAGCCTCAAGGAGGAGACAAAAGAGTGTGTTGAGCACTCTGTGGCCACAGGCTTTCCGGCAAGTTCTCTTATTTATAATACAAGGGCCTGACAAGGTGAGGAGGGGCAGGAAGGGACAAGATCATCACAGAGGCAGGAAAGGGGCCCAGCGGAGCACAGCCTCACAGGAGCCTACACAGTGTCCTCCGGGGAGGCGGACAGCAGAGCTTGACGCTGTGTGTCAGCAGGCAGAAGAGGGCCACGATGCCTGGGGTTTAAACAGCAACCGGTGACCTCTGCACTAAGAGCAGTGAGGAAACGGGAAGCAGGCAAAGCCCCACTCCTCACCAACGGTGACAGTGAAGTGGAGAGAGGACAGCACAGGGGATGGGGCAGGTGTCTTTCACAGTTATTTTTAAGTAATAGGAAAGACCAGACTATTAAAGAGAAAAGGTGTATTTGGGGGGGGGGGGGGAGAGAGAGATATAAATAGGGGTGAAAACAAAACCGAGGTCCATTAAGAAGTAAGAGAAGATAGGATTAGAGAACATGAAGAAGTTAAATCTAGAAAGAGAAAATCTTATCTGTTTAGAAATGAGTACATTAGACATGTCACTTAGAAAGTCTTTAAAATTAAAAAATATATATATATATACCTAAGGGGATCATCTGCTGAAAGAGAGAGCAGCAGAGACTAAATGTAGGGAAAGGAGAAGTGAGCAACTGACAGTAAGAGAACAATGGGTAACTTGCGCTCTCGCTTCATCCGGGACCAGGGCTGGAACACACACGGCTTAGATGTGTGTGTCCATGTGCGTCTGTGCAGGAATTGAGCTACTCTGCTGAATACTCAAGAAAATGAAATAAAGGTAGCACATATCATTAGGGTTATTTTTGTTTTGGTATACTAGTTAAAGAGCTATATTTAATAATTTGCTAGCTGTTGAGGATGCCCTTATATTCTTTCAGGAGTTCAGAGTCTAATTATAACGGACTATGATATGAATAGGATACACGATGTGCTATAAAAGTAACCATTAATTACTGGGATGGCTGTGGAGAAACCAGGGTGTAAGGGAAAATTGTATTTACACCACTGGTGTTTGATTTAGAAGCTCAACCATGAGCAATTCATCCAACAGAGTAGAAAGAAAGCACTTTCATTTGGCAGAGAAAAGGCATGTGCACAAGAACACATGCCAGGGAAGACACATGTTTCCATAGGGCAGCAAGCAGGGGAAGGCAGGTGGGTGAAAAGACACAAGGCTGAAAAGTCCCCCAGAAATCTGGCCTGCAAAGTCACCTTAAGGAGTTTGGGCATGACCCTACAGGAGAATGGAGAGCTGTTGAAGAGTTTTAAGCTGGGGACGTCTACGGTTTAAGAAATCTCTGGTAGCAATGGCTCTCAAGCACGGGATCTTGTCAAAATATCAACTTCTGGACCCAGCACCTTGGGGTTCTCATTCAATAGGTCTGAGGTGGAATTTGCACAACAATGTTTTTTAAATGTTCCCCAGATGATTCTCATTCACTTATTTTAAAAATATCTACTTAGCCCTAGCCAGTTTGACTCAGTGGTTAGAGTGTTGGCCCATGGACTGAAGGATCCTGGGTTCAGTTTTGGCCAAGGGCACATACTTCATTTGCAGGCTCGATCCCTGGCCCTGGTCAGGGTGCATGTGGGGAAGGCAACCAACTGATGTGTCTCTCTCTCTTTCCTTTCCACTCTCTTTGAAAAGCAATGGAAAAAATATCCTCAGGTGATGATTAAAAAACAACAACTACTTAGTTCCTGTTATTTTAAGCAGAGCACTCAACAATTAATAAAAGCGCCACAAACTGCAGCCTCCTAGCGCTTATGTGTGTGGGAAGACAAATCAAAGAGGTAATTAAATTCTATAGTATATCAGGAGGTGAGCAGCACTGTGGATAGAAATTAAACATGGAAAGAAGGAAAAGGTGTGTTAGGAGTGATGCACAACCTGTATGCTGTGGTTGTTGAGAAAGGCCTTGCTGAGAATTCGAGTGATGACTTGGAGGAGGTGGCAGTGCCAGGACACAGATTTCGAAGGAAGGGAGCTGATGGCAAAGGGACCAGCAAGTTCACAAGCCCGAGGGTGGAATACACCTTGGGTGGGATGACAAGGCCGGTGTGGTAAACAAGAATGTGTGAGGAGGGCAGTGGCAGGGGATGGTCATGAATGGTCTTCTAGATCCTCGCAAGGACTTACTCTGAATGAGGTGCGAAGCCACCAAAGGTTTCTGAATAGAGGGATGGCACGAGTGATTTAGGTTCTTAAAGGATCATTCCGGTTGCTGTTATAGAATAGATGGAGGGGGGTCAGCATGGAAGTGGCAGACCAGGAGGGGGGCGGAGGGGTGGTGAGGAGCAGTGGACCCTGGATAAGTACTGTTGCACGTATGCATATGTGTGCATATGTGTGTGTGTGTTGGGAGTGTCTCTAAAGTTAGTCAATATTTTGACATGTTGATTTTGAGAGGCCTAGAGACCATGCGACATTTAGGGAAAAATGACCAGTCGAAAAAGCTGGAGAAACAAGGGTCTGAGACTCAGGAGGAGGTTTGGGATGGACACGGAACTGGGGTCACTAAGAACGGTGGTTGATGCTATAGCTATGTTGTGACTAAGCATGTCAAAGGAATGGATATAACTGATTGTTTCAAATACTCATGATCCAAAATAGAAATGTCAGATACACAGTATTTATACTCTATTCTTTGTTCATCAGATATGGGGATTCCTATGGATAGAAGCTGGATTTCCTACTTCAAAACTGCTGGTCATTCGACAACTAACCCAATTGGCTTGTATGGGGAAATGTCCAATGTCCCCCAGTGCTTTGGGGAGGGGAACACAGAGATATTATGGAAGTTTCACTGTGCAAGTAAAAAACAGGGAGACTATTAGCATATGACTCCGCAGCCTGATAGTGTTCTCTGGCTGGCGGTGAATTTGCTGCCTGCAATGCAGAGGTGCTGGTGGGAGCCTGGCTTCCTGCGGTTGCAATCTTCCTCTCTGGCTCAGTGGATCTTCCATTGTCCTTTTTTAAACCGCATGTCCTTGTTTCATTTGACTGCCAAGATTTTTTATTTTATATATCCTTTTCTATAAATACTAGGCAAGTTACTTAATGGATCCCAAATCTAGGTTAATATAACGAAATTATTTTGAATTAGCTTTACTGAGGCATCTTCCTCCAATTTGGTAGATCAACTAGTATTTATATGCTCGTGCATATGATATTTTCATTCAAATTGTCTGTACATGCAAGTTTAAAAGGAGTTGTTCCCCTGAGTGTCCAGTGATGAGCTATTGTCAGAATGAGCAATGAGCACTTACAAATAATCACCATATCCTGTTTGGAAATAGTTTCCCAGCCAAAAGGCTAGAAGAGGCCTCCGCAGAGTGACTGTACTTTAGCAAATGAGCTCTAGAGTGGAATGGAAGCTAACTCTGAAACCTCAGCCTCCCATAGCAGTTGCTCTGTTATCAAGGCAATTTAAAGCATGCATATTTACTCCCCTCACAGGCTGACTTCTGAAACCACGCTGCTCCTGCTTCTAAGATTTGTACACGAAAACGATGGAAAATGATGAACATTTTTATTTTGTCCTATCTCGCTGATTTGGCTTCTTCTAAAAGTCACACTTTAAACTATGTGTACATAGTATAGCCATGAATTTGTATTTATAGCTATGACAAATTTTTACATTAAAATACACATCTACTGAGTATAAAATTAATTCCTTTAAAGATGCTGTGTATTGGTTTGATAGGATTCCAAATGCACTTGTTTGTGACTTAAGTGAAGTTGTTTTAATCCACTTGTTTATGAAAAAGATAAAACAAAGTTGTGTTTAGAAGTAAAGTTGTTTTGATATAGGAATGAAGTAAGTTGTGTCAGGATGTCATCATCTCATCTATTGTCACTAAGAAGGGCTCAATGGCTCAGCTGCTGAGGGGCCCCGTTGGGGCTTCTTGATAAGAACATGTGGAGAAGCAACTACAGCAAGGGGATATTTAGACTATAAATACTGACAATTTGTGAGGAATAGCCGAGAATCTCATTCTGGGCAAGGCAACACTTTGCTGACCTAGACACCTCTCTGATCTTGAGATACAAGATCTTCAAGGAGATTCTGGTTGGCAGTGGTGCTAAACCTTGCAAGGGTCTTAGGAAGAGAAGGGCACACCTTGTAGGTCCCTGGAGTGTTAGTCCCCAGGCAGCCAGCTTGCCAGCCAACACTAGCATCTTAGATCCCTAGCAACATGCTCTAGCAACCATAAACTTTCTTTTCCCTGTTGGCAGCTGGAAGTCAACTTGTGATTGGCTAAAACCATCTCTCCCTAGTGCCTACTTGTATGAAAAGGCCCACCTCACCTAAATCTGGATATTCTTCCTTTAATTTCCCCTTACCTGGAATGATAGTGTGATTAATCTATTATTGCTTTGGACTATGTTGTTTCTTCACTGGCTTATTAAAAGATATTATCTTCTATGCTACTGGTTTGTGAAAATTCCTGCAGTGACCTTGTGTTAAATAAATTACCAGCAAAGACAAATTCAGCCTCTGAGCATAATGTGTTGCCCAAAACAAAACAAAAAAGCATATAAATGCATCTGAAACTCCTCAACTTCAAGTTCTACCTGTGATTTTTTTTTCTTTCACATGAACACCTGCCACTGGAGCTCCTTCCTTAAGAAAAGTTCCTCAGTTCCACAAAACTCCCACAGCCCTTTCAGTTCAGTCCATTGTTCTTTTTTCTCCTCTTCAAACTAATTCTCAGCTCCCCTTACCCCAAATCTCCCTACAGAATCCCTTGGCCAACACTATTCATCAGCCACTTCTGCTACCACCCAGGCTGGCACAGCTGCCAGAAGTGTTTCTTCTTCCAGGTCTGGCATTTTCAGCACATCCCATCAGCCTCATTTAGTGACCCACTTCAGCCAGTTTCTCTGCAGTCACAGCTGTGTCACCAGCTACCCCTTCTCCCTCCTTCCTAGAGCAGCAGTCATCCCCTGGGCCTCACCTTCTGACACAGCACTAATTACAGTGCCCATTTGATTCTAAGACTTAGATACTGTCCTATGGAATGGGGATTTAGTCTCTTCTCTCACCTAGATCCAAACTCCATAAAGATACTCATGGATTCTCCTGTTGTTTTTTTCTGTGTATCCCCTACATTAGCAACTAACATGGTCAGAGGAGAGGAGAGGAGTTGATTTCCCCCCCAAAACCCCCTCCCACCACACTATCTCCCCACTTGCTCAGACCAAATATCCACAGGTGTCCTGGGTTCTTCTCTGTCCCTAAGCCTCTAATCCAACCCCTGTGCAAGCTCTATGTACCCTGCACACCGTTCTCTCACCTCCTCCCACCACTCCACTCTAGGTCATCACTACCCAACCTGAACTGTTGCGTGGTTTCCCCGCTCCACTCTCTCCACTGTACCATCTATTCCCCACAGAGTTGCAGGTTGAGCTTTAAGAATGTACATCAGATTGTGCAATCTTCCTGTTTAAACTTTTCAAAGACCTGCCATGCCATGTAGAGTAAAACTGAAGTTTCCTTTTTGTCCCTTACAAAGGCCTCCGTGATGTGGCCACTGCTCACCCCTCTGCTCTCCTTTCCTGCCTCCCTTCGCTACACCCACTCCACCCACCCACGCTGCTCTGTGCACAGGACACACCACGCCCTGCACCCTCTGCTCAGCCCCTCACCCCCGGCTCGGGGCCCAGCCAAGATGACAGCTCCCCTGGAGGCCTCCACCGCCAGCGACCTGAAGGAAGCACACGGCCACTTGCGGCTGTCATCCTCTGCGTGACCGTGATGCAGCTGCAGTTTTTCCTGTGTGAATATTATTCATTCGTGTCTGCCCGACTTCACTAGAATGGAAGCTCCATGGCAAAAGAGCCCGTGGGCTTTGTCCTGGCTGTATCGCCTGGCCTAGAACAACCTGGTGCATCACAGGCATGGATTACTTTGTGTTGAATGACTATATACACAGTTTGTTTTTTTAATCCTCACCTGAGGATATTTGTTCTATTTTTAGAGAGAGTGCAAGGGAGGGAGAGAGAGAGAAACATCGATGTGGGAGAGACACATCGATTGCTTGCCTCCCTCCCACACGCGCCCCAACCAGGGCCGGGGACGGAGCCCGTAACAGAGGTACGTGCCCTTGGCCCTTCAGTCCGCGGGCGGATGCTCTGATCATTGAGCCAAACCGGCTAGGGCTATAACAGAGTTTTTTACCAAAACGCTCCTGAACTATTTCTGACAGGTTAATACTATGAAGTGAGAAGAATCCTATAAGTGCTATCTACCAAGTAACTATCATAGGGGTTTGGTTACCAGGCACCGTCAAGCCTTATCTCACAAAACCCTTAATAAAATGGACCCTAAATCCACATTTGTCAGACATGCTCATGACGTTAAGTAAGCTGTGGCATGTCACACAGCAAGGGGCAGAAGGGGCCAAGGGCCTCCTGCACAGAGCTGAAATGGCAGCCCTCTTCACGCAGGCTCGCGGTGGCACTCTGGCGGGCCATCTGGGAACTGTCCCAATTCAGGAGAACCCAGTTCAGGCTGAGAACCAAGGACAGCATGTATCCTGTATAAGACAATATCTATCTATCTATCTATCTATCTATCTATCTATCTATCTATCTATCTATCATCTATCATCATCCATCTATCATCTATCATCTATTTTTAAATTTAGTGTAGTATATATTTCTATATTATCAGAATTTTAAAATCATAACATGTTACTCCTTTATTATATTAGAATAGTTTAAATACATATTCTATTTATTACTAAGACAATATTTAATTCATAGGTCCAAAATGTTTGATGGAAACAGTCAAAACCCCAGGCCTATCAACTATTAACTACTACTTAACACTTCGTGCTGACTGAAGAACATTTCAATCATGGGTTCCTTAATGATCTAGTATTCACTTTTATGCAAAAAGCAATCACATAAAGGCAACCAGGCCATGGTGCCAGGGGGTGGGGGAACCATGAGGAGCTTCCAGACACAAATGGGAGAGCTCTGCACTCTTTGCACAGGACTTCCCACAATATCTCAGTAACAAAGAGAAGTGGAAGAAAGGAGAAAAGTCACTAAGGGGTGTGTGTGTGTGAAAAGAAAGTTTTCATTTGTTGTTTCCATTGCCTTCAACTTATTTTCCACAGGCATCAAGAAAATTCCACCCCTAATGCCAAAATAAATATCTCATAACCAAAGAGATGCCACCTCGTGCCAAGACAGGCTCTACAGGGTAAGCACCCAGGCTGGCCCCACCTAGTAATAAAAACAAGAAGAAGACTCTAAAGGTCACACACCTCCATTTTGAGAAGGATGTAAAGAGTCAAAATCAAACAAGCAAAAACCACAAAACCAGTCCAGGGGTCCAAGCAGTGAGGTATGTTACCTGCGGTTTTTTTCTTTTTAGTGTTTCAGACAAAAGACAACTGTGTTGGTCTTTCAGCTTTGTGTCCATTTCCCAGCACGGAACACGCTGGCCTGACCTGGAGAAGCACCCACACGCTTCAGGGCAGAGGCAGGGCCCACAGTGAGTCCCCTGCAAAGCCGGTCAGCATCTACTCTGCAGAACTCGTGTGTGTGTGTGTGTGTGTGTGTGTGTGTGTGTGTGTGTGTGTGTGTGTGTGAAACTCACAGGGATGAAGTGTGTGTGTGTGTGTGTGTGTGTGTGTGTGTGTGAAACTCACAGGGATGAAGGTAGGTAGTTCCAAGGATCAAATGGTTTGGACCTAAGAAGCTCCCAATTTCTACCCCCATCTGAATTCTATCAGCTTTACCACGATCGTCTCTGAGTGGCACAACTTTGCCTTAAAGAACATCAAATACACATTGAAGGAAACCATGGGCCTCCTTGAGAGAGAGTGATGGACAGTATTTATTAAGACACATTTTTCATTAAGCGAAGGTAAATCTCAAAGACAAGAGAGCTTGCGCTGTTCACTCTACTTTTTGGCTTGACGAAGTCGACTCAGGAAGAGAAGCAGGGGACCTGTCAGGCCACCCGGGCCCCTTCCTCTCCCTCCCACAGTGCCCGTGGCCATCACGCAACGCCGAGCGCTCTTTCATCTTCACCGCAGACCCTCGGCTGCTGAGCTCTGCTGAACTGTCAAAATCTGTTCCCGGCTGTAACTTGGCAAACATGACTTAACCTGAGAGAAATGCTTTAAAACAAATTCTCATAACATCTGCCATGTCATTTTTAAGCAATACCTTCTGTTTCTACAAAACTTAAACACAGCTTTGTTTTTAAAAGCTAAATTTCATAGGTCTCTCTTCATCTCTATGGGATATTCACGTCTGGCAATAAAAGGCTCCCACTATGAGAAAGATTCCCAAATGTCTTAGCATTTCTGCTCCATGGACTTATGATCAAATCAGCCTTTTCCACAGCATAAAGAGAAAAAAAATTGTTCTGCAAAGTATCATCTCAATCTCCCAAATATCCCACTTCCACTAGAAGTCTGATAAAAGCAGTCCTTAGTTAAAAGAGTATCGGTTGTGAGGGTGGCCTGTTGATAATTATGCATTAGGGAAAACATCTGCATTGGTTCTTCTATCACTATTTGGGGGATATTTCATTAGAATAAAATTGTAAAATTGAACACAGAAATTAAGAAAGTTTTACTGATGTGAGCATGTTTTCCATCCATTTAATATTTACTATGTACCAGGTATTCTGATAGGTATTTAAAGATATACAAAAGATGAAAAAGATCTATCTCCATTTTCAAAGTAAATCAAATTGTAGGCAACTATAAAGTGTTGGCCTAAAGATATACAATTGGAAGTTGTTAGTTTTTATCTGGAATTGAAGCCTTTGGTATATCTGATGTAACCTAGGAAGAAAGTTAAAAAAAGGTGGCCGAAGGAAGAATCCTCCAGACCAATTACATTTAAGGGATAGGCCAGAGAATAGGATACGTAGTATAAAGTAACAGTCAAGAGAGATAGGAGAGAATTATGTTTCAGGAGCAAAAGACAGAATTTCTAGAAGCAATGAGTGCTGAGTGCTGCCAGGAGATCAACAGCCATGAAGGTTAGGAAGAGGTTAGTGCATAAGGGAGGGAAGATATGGAAATGGTACTGATAATATCCAACAGGAAAAGAGCTGAGATTTGTACAAAACCCATACTGGGCCTAAAATAGTTGTCCTTCTTAAAGAATTCTTTATTAATCCATGATTGAGCCTCAAGCAGGTGTGAATAGCGTTATGCTCAGACCACAACTCGAAGACTTTCTTAAGAGAAACAATCATTTTTTAAAGAGTTCTCTAGCTAAAAAACAGGAAAAATGTGATTTAAACAAAATTTATTCGTATGATGCTCTGCCCAGGAGATTTTCCACTTCCTGAAATCATAACACCTTTTATTATTTTAAATAAATCATTTAAATTATGTATATGATAAATGATGATAAAGCAAACTTAACAGAAATGAATAGACACTGGTCTTTGTTCGGAAGTGAAGATCAGCATTGAAGCAACATAACAATAAAAAAATAGTAGAAATAAGTTACTGTCTGAAAATGGTGAACAAGTAGCATTTAATTATTCCTTTATGTAAAAAATCTCTCTCATGTGGTGGAACTTACATTGTTTGCTTCCTGATACAGTCCTCGACAGAAATAGAAAAACACACAAGCCGTATTAAGGTGAAGAAGAGAAAGGAAGCCTCAGAAGCAGTATTTTCACATAAAATCAAACGCATGGGAAGAAATATACCTATTGCAATAAAATGTCAATCTGCAGGAATGGCCTGCTGAACCTCACACACTCCCCCATGCCACCTGGTTGAACCACCCAGCTCCAGCACTTGAATTCACCATCATCCCAAGCACATCGACGCTCTTGATTCTGTACTGCACACAATGTCCATATTTGGTTGCTTCCCTTTTTGTTTTTAGCTTTTTCTAAGCTTGATAAAGAGAAAAAAAAAAGACACAAACTTTCCTTATCAGCCAGTTTCTGAAATTTTATATAAGATATTTACAGGCATCTTTCAAAGGTCTTTAATGAAGAAAACTGGTGCTATTAAAAAGTCAGGGTATTGTTTGGTCCTAAGCTAAAATTTCAGACAAGGACTTTCACAGCAGCTCTAAGCCACTTCACTTTTTAAAGAGAAAACAAGACTGAATTATTCAACTAGCCTTTACAGAGTGACCACGACACTCTGTCTAGCTACCTTGTGCTATCTTGGTAAGCAGAGGCCACTAATCCGCCATGTAAATCCAGCATTCCCTGGGGCTCTGGGCTCTGTTCTTTTTTCACTCTTTGCCCCCTTACCATGGACAGTGCCATCCATTCCCATGACTCTACCTACCATCTAAATGGTGGAAATTTCCCAATCAGTACATTGAAATGAATTTTTTAGATTATTCATTTCATAAGCAGCAACTGAAACACTCATTCAAAACATTCTACTGAGATAAAAAACACATATGAAATAAAACTGAGCCCGGCCGGGTGTGGCTCAGTGGTTGAGCGTCGACCTAGGATCCAGGCGATCGGGGTTCGATTCCCGGTCAGGGCACATGCCCGGGTTGCGGGCTCGATCAATGACTCTCTCATCATTGATGTTTCTCTCTCTCTCTCTCTCCCTCTCCTTTCCTCTCTCTGAAATCAATAAAGATATATTGACATAAATAAATAAATAAATAAATAAATCTGAAAACCAACTGAGACCCCTCAATAGACAAACTAAAACTTAATAAGAAGAGAAACTAAACAGCTCGCAGGGCAGATGTGAAGGAAGCTCCCACCTCGGGTGCCGCACATGGACACACCTACGTACTTAGATCAGTGGCCTTCTCTCTCCTCCTGTCTGAGTTTATTATTGATAGAAGCTGGACTGAGGAAGGAACTTGTTCCTTATTTTCTTATATCATATTTTAAAATGTAGACTTTTTATCAAAGTTAAACATATACAACAACAAAGTGCACATATACGTGTACATCTCCAATGATTTTCAGAAAATGAGTATCTGTGGACACAGTACTCAAAAAACAGAAACAAAAACAACCTCCCTCACCCCCCAGAAACTTAGCAGAGGTTTTTCATGCCTCTTCCGCTCCTTACTCATCTCCCTGGACCCGAGCGCAACCACTGTCCTGACCTCTAACACCATAAATTAGTTTTACAAGTTTCTGAGCTCTCTACAGATGTAATCGCACAGCGTGGATGTCTGCAGAGACCACTCAGGCACTAAGGAGAGCTGACCAGTAAATGGAGAAATGCTGTGTGTCCGCTCGCTGACCAGGTGCCGTCAGCATGCCTAAGTTGACGCCCCTTTCCTCTGCAAATCTGATTCTATAACAGGCAGCACTCCCACGGATACGAAGCCTATGGAACACCAAGGGCCAGGACAGGAAGCCTCCTCTTGTTTTTCTCATAATTTTCCACTGTCATGGCAGTTAGTCTGTGACAGTCCCTCCGGACAAGGCCCTGAGTCTCAGAATACTTTCCCTACAAGCCACTCAGCCACCACATGGCACAGAGCTGCCATCTGACTGGGCTGGGCTGCCGCTGGCACAGGACCAGGGAGTGACCTGAGAGGTGCTCTGCCCCTCAGGGTTGAGCCCTCAGCCCCACCCTCCTTGCTGTTGGCATCAGTGCATGTGGCGTGTGCAAGGCCATGCATGGCATCAACTGTATTTCACGCCACTAGACTGGATTTAGTGACCCGTTTACAGAGGCAGACTGCACATGCAGATGTGCCCAAAATAGGGAGGCCAAAAGGTAGGCAACATCCAACGGGCACTGTCTAACGCAGAGGCATAGAATCCCCTTCAATTATCAAAACACAAAACATATGCAGTCAAACCCAGCTAGATCCAAATGCCTCGGTTTCCACATTGAGAATCTTCCAGAACAAGGACTATTTTAGATTGACGATCTAATCCCAGCAACAAATACTTCATTCTATCATCACCACCCCCACATCCCAACTTCTTTTGTTGGGGAACAGGTGCCGTATTAGGTGAGTTAAAAATATATAATATTTTATTGATTAGGTCAGGTATAGAAAAACATACACCTTATCTAAAAGATGATATAACATTGCCTGCCAATTTCCAAACTAGCTACTGTAATATTCTTGGAGAAAAAAACTCCCTTCAAACAAAATGCAATGTTAAAACGGTGGCGCATCAGCGGAGAGAGCTGGCAACGTGCTACCCTAGAAGGCTGCTCTCTTAATCCAGTTGTTCCCCACATTCCCTTTGGTAGTGTGTTATTCAGAGTTTCTCTGGGGAATTTTGAATCCACAATTCCCTTTACTTTTCTTTGAAAAATCCTTCACTACAGTAGGAATGCTGGTTATTACAAGTTACTATTGGATTACCCAGGGCAAGAGAGAAATGTGTGAGTCTAGGTAAACAAGCATATCGTTAAGGGGTAATGCACAGAAACAATCCCTGTGGCGGAGTAAAAGGCCGATTTTAAAAGAAAAAAATGCCTTGCTCTGATTGAACTGCCCTCCTGTCAGGTTATGACTTTAATTCTAAGAGAAACAAGACTCTAGAATTAATAGGAAGAAAATAGCATAACTAGAAACAGCAGGGGCACTAAGCTTTCTCTGGGTTGGGACTGATCCATGTGGGCTGCTGGTGACTCTAACACCAGCCACCCTCTAGCCCGTTAATGAGCCGGAAAGGGGCCTGCTTATTCCACAGACGATTGCCTGACCTCATATGTAGCCGTTAGATTCCCTTCTTTAAGTAACAGGCCGCTCGCCCCAGGTGGACGGATGAAAGCAGAGAAGGACAGGCTCAGGGAAAGAGACACAGGAGAATAGAGGCAAAAGAAAGGAGACTGACCCTTCGGTTGGAGTGATGAAGTGAGTCCTGGGCAAAGCGGCAACTGGAAGCCAGAGCGGCAGAGTAAGACCGCCTGCCTGTCCTTGTCGCAAAGGCTATGGCCCACACAGGGGAGACCACAATGCAAGCCCCTTTTATCTCTATAGAGAGTCCTCTTGGTCCCCAAGGAGTAAACAGTCAGCAGAGCAGGGAGAGGGTGAGAGTGGACAGGGAGGTGTGAGGAAGGGGCCCGGGAACTGGAGAAGGCTCCAGTGGGGACAAGTGCCTGAGGTCAACAGGTGAGAGGAGCAACTGCAGTAGGGAAATAAAATTCTGTTCACCCAGCTGCTCTGATTCAGGTTCCTTTCCTCCCATATCGTACTTTTCATAGCATGTTCAGGACATTTTAGGCCAATGTAAGAATAAGAGCTTGGGAATGAAAGTAGCCATCACCTGAGGAAACATCTATCAAGAGAAAGGACTTACTGCCCAGCTGGGCGTAGCTCAGCGGATAAGCATTGACCTAGGATCCAGGAGATTGAGGTTCGATTCCCGGTCAGGGCACGTGCCCAGGTTGGGCGCTTGATCTCCAGCGGGGAGCTTGTAGGAGGCAGCTGATCAATGACTCTCCCTCTCATCATTGATGTTCCTCTCTCTGAAATCAATAAAGATACATTTAAAAAAAAAAAAAAAAAAGGAAAGAAAGGACTTATCACTGACCAGCTCAAGTGATCAGAGTGCAAAATTCCTGTGGAGCCAACTGGAAGCACAAGCCAAAGCAAACACTGATTTAAGAATGATGTCCTTGCTTCCTCCCATAGCCCGTCTTCTGACGGCCTGTTAATGAGCAGAATAAGCTGGAGGAGACAGGCAAGAGAAGAGAGTGGGAGCAGAAGCAGGAGAACTGCATTATCCACAAATAAATCAGTCCCTGACTATCTGGGAGTGGGGCATGTGGGTGATGAGTGACAGAGGATGAAGCCCTGAAATGTTTCTTCCTCCAACACTGCTCAGCTACCGTCCTAAATCCCGAAGGACAGTGGAGTCCCTCTGCAACGCTGCTGCGGAGAAGGGAGCGGGGGCCACATAACTTCAGCTTGCACTGGTTTGCTGGAGCCAGGCAAGGCCAAGGACACTCCCAAAAGTGGGTCTTCACAGAGGCACGAGTGAAGCACCTGCTGCCCTTCTGTTAAGCAACCTACCTCGAGGTTGGTGAAAGGCAGAATATTGAGGGTGGGCTAGATGGATGTGCCTGAAGAGCTGGATTTCTCATCTTTTTGTGCCCCTGCCCCCCACAACTGAGCTCCCTTTCGCCTGAAGGGAGAGGCTCTGAGTACAAAAGGGGCGTAATCACTAGAAATGAAAACTCCTTGCTTTGGTTCCTGTCATTCTCAGCCCAGGGTTTAAATCCCTCCTAAGTTAAGAGCAGTGTGTCTGCCAAGACTGTCAGTCAAGGCCTCAGTGACTTGCAAGATTTCCTTGAGTGTCCTCCTGACTCACACGCAGGCTGCCTCACCGTTAGTGAGAGTTCCGTGTGGGAACCGCACACGGCGAGGTGCTATTTTTCCCAAGACCGGCCTATAGGGGGGACTTTTCTCTTGCATTTTAAAGAAGTGGGGACAAAGCCAAGAGACAGGGGCTCTCGACTCTGCCCCAGAATGCCACTCAGTGGTGGGGAGGCCTGACTACCTTGCAAGTCCTCCGATAGGACCGGAGCAAGGCACAGGAACAGAGATGCTGGCCTGCCAGACGCAGGAGGAATTAGTCACTGTTCATTGAGGGCCTACTCTATGCAGTCCCTGCTCTAAAATTCCTGACAATACAGTGGGTGTGAGACATTTACACACATTAGTCTTTAGTAATAACAAAAATATTTTTTCAGAACAAATCTGTGCTGAGGGCTCCAAGAGCACACAGAAGGCACACACAGCACTCCGGGAGGGAATGTGGGGTGGGGGATGGGAGAGTCAGGGAGGAGGTGTATTGAGGATGAGTGGCTGAGGCGAGGGGCCCTCCAGGCAGCCCGAGGTTAGTCCCAGCTGCCCTCCTGACTATGTGACCATGGGCAGGTTCGTTCACATCACCAGGCCTCAGTTTCTTGACTATAAAATAGGAATTGTATGAAGATTAAATATATAAGGCATTCAATAAAGTGCAGGCACTTGGTTACCTCTTATCATCATCATTATCATCATCAGCAACAGCAGCCCAGGCACAGGGGCACTAAGGAAAGCATTTCCAGATAAAATTAAAGAAGAATATGACTTCTCATTTATAGCCATGCCATTAGTAAACAGGGACAAGGGGCCTGTGGCTAATTTTTAAGCTGGGAAATAGTTGTCTCTTTGGAATAAATAACAATCAATGAGCTCCTAAAATGACAGTATTATAAGTGATCTTTTAACAGGCAAGCATCTTTGCCCCACATGCCACATGGGGGTTAATAAATATTATCTGGTGGTGATTGTTCCACCCCTCCAACAGTTAAGGAACATGAAGTGCCAAAAATCAAACCCATTTTCAGTTTTATGGTACAAAAGAGTTGCTCTTAACCTAGAGAACTTAATTTTCTCTTCCCTGGTTCTCACGGACTCAGTTTTGTAAGAGAAAAGGTAGATGTGAACAGGTAATTTATATTTGGAAACAGTGACAGGCAGAGCAGGACCATGGCACTGTCCTGCTCATTTTAACCCCTGGAAATCTGATAGGTATTGATTTAAAAATAGAGCAGGGAGCAGTGAGTGAGCTTAAGCTTTTCAAAGAATTAAGATTTTATCGACGCGAGCGCAGCCTCTCCAGTTCCACTTGGTTTGGCACTTAACCTTGCATTGAAAACCTCCCTAATTCGATAACGATAATACCATCTTTTCCGTCATTATCTCGTGGTTGCAGGGCTATCTGGCTGATCCCAGTCAGGTTTTCGCGGCCACTGGCCCCAGCATTCCTGCCTGAGCCCTGCAGGAAACAGAGCCTCTGCAGCTGCCAGCGTTTATTTACACACATTCCTGCCTCAAATTGAATTAATGAGCATAATTTAGCTCAGGCAATGTCCTCCTGCTCTCCTTCCCCTGTGCCCCACTGGTCGGCCTGCTTCCTCCCTCCCACCCTCCCGTGGAGATCTTACTGGAATGGACTCAGGCACTCTGGGAGCTTGGCTGAACACAGGGCTTCTTCACCTTTAATGTCCCAAAGAACCCCCCGGGGCTCTGGTTAAAATGCAGGTTCTAGTCCAGTAGCTCGGGGCTGGGTCTGAGATTCAGCATTTCTAACAAGCCCTCGCTCTGGGGAGGCCGAGGCTGCCCAGCTGGCGGCCGCACTGAGTAGCAGGGTTACTGCAGGACTCACCTGCGCTGAATATAACGAGCCATGTCCTGAATGAGTAACCAAAAGGTGAGCGTTAACTTCTGAACTTTCTGATTGTTCTGATATAACATAATGTTTATCAGAAGCACAAGCACAGGGAGTCTGCTCTGTCTACCCTTTCCACGGGCGTGCAACGAACACAGGTCAAGTCAAACCACAAGTCCCATTAACTCCAAACACAGTCCTACACAAATCCCAAAGCCTGGGGGCTGAAGACAGGGTAGAACAGCGAGGCTGGGACCCTTAACTTTTACACAAAAGGCAAAAAAACGTAGCCCCACATAAGAAACGTCAGCGTGGCCGTGGTTAGATGCAGGAGGTCTGTTTATTGCACTGGGCAGGCCAACGAGGAATTTCCTGCACGCTGTGCCAAAGTCAGAGTGCAAGGAACTTTCTCTGAAGTGTGTGCAAGAAAACCAGCAGATCTCCTGCGTATTCGCACATTGTGCACCTCTGTTGGTTCCCCCTGGCAGAAATGCTCCACATCCCAGCAAGTGTGGTGGAGGACTGAAAGGCGGGCAGGGAGAAAACATTCCCCCTGAACAAAAGAAAGCAAAAGGGTGTATTTGAAAACCAGTGTCAGTGAGTTGGATTTTGTTCTTCCTGGATACAAATACATGTAATATCTCCAGCAATAAATATCCTTAACCTTGGACCCAAAACTGTTTGCCCAGGTCCACACAAACTCAATATTTGGCTGCTTCAACAGAGAAAGGCTTTCATGTCGAATTTTGCACAGAAAAGTAGGATTTGGGGAAATTTTTTTCTGAGGAAAGATTGAATTTATCATGAAACATATTTCACCGAGAAACCAGTAAAATGAACCACCTTTTTACTCAAACCACAAAAAACGGCAAATTCCTTTGCTAGAAAAGTTGGCTGCTTCTGTTGAAAAGATTAACATATGCTGGGGTGGGGGAGGTAGAAGGTAAAGGCGGGATAGATGGTGAAGGAAGGAGACTGGACTCTGGGTGGTGAACACACAATACAATATACAGATGATGCGTTACAGAACTGTACACCTGAAACCTGTACAATTTCATTAACCAGTGTCACCCCAATAAATTCAATAAAAAAGAAAAAAATGATTAGTTTATGCTGAATAGCTTTTGGGAGCACGCAGGGGTAGATGGGATTAAGGGTACACAGCACGTGTAAGGATAAAGAGTAGCTTATCACTACTTTCCTTACTGTAAAGGCTCGTCTGGTACATTTACATGAATCAACCTAAATGTATTCTAGGAGGATCCTCACAATGCCTAAATCCTGCTGCATAAACAAAATTCACCTCAGACTTTTCATTACCACTCAAGGCCTCAAGTAAGGATTACGGCTGGGGAGCAGCTTCCCTGAGTTTTAGTCATTGATTCTCTCAAGCTGGAACTACCACAGTGTTTTAATTAATATGACAAAATAATGCTAATCACATTTTTTCCCTCTCCTCTTTTTTGGTTGCTGCTGACTTGCCAGTATCCGGAGAAAACAAGGAAATTACACTTTTTAATTGGATGGAATGCTTAGCTACTCCACACGAAGCAAGTCTGCCAAGAGGCAACCCTCTATGGATTAGCTACTGAATATTCTTGAAGCACAACTAAAGAAAGAGTGTTACTTAGAGTTCATTAGACACTGACGTTAATTTCTGGTTTTAGGATTATCTGACATCTGATTATCCATCACAGTCCCTCTGCCCCACGCAGGCCATCCCATGGACAGGCCCTTGCCCCTGGAGTTTACGTCCAGGATGCTATCTCCGCTTTACTCGCTACCTTTTTTAAGGGGACCAAGCTCAAGTTGCCTTTCCCCAAGCTCTCCTCCTCTGTAAGTTTTCTTTCAAGGATGACTCTTGCTTTGCCTATGCTCATTACTGACACGATTTTTTTAAACTGTACTTCTTGAACTTATTCCAATTATTTGTAAATTAGGCAAATTTGTCATCTCCTTGAGAGAAGCTGTTCAAGAAAAGGTCCAGGATTCTCCTCCTAACTCCTGTTTTTTTCTTTCTGTTATTGCAGGAGAACGTGGGTGGTTGTTAGATCTTTCTAAAAACACATTTGAGTCAGTTCATAATAAATCTGCTAGAAGAACCATTGCGTACAGGAAACTGCAGGGGTGTGGCAGGAGACCCTGGCTTGTCCATGAGCTGCTCCTGCCTGCACTTGGGTAACTCAAGGATTATTTCCAGTGGTGGAGTCCCAAGTCCATCACGAGCAGAGGCACAGAGCCAACTGTAGCAGTGTTGGGTCACGTCCTGACCACATGGTCCCGGGTAGCCTCTGGGGTCCTACCAGCTTTCTTACACCTTTCCATAAATTCTGTGGGCTGCATCATTACCTCTGCTTATGGCTTTTCTGTTTATTAAGTCAAAGTCAGTTTTTTTGTGTTTTTTTTGGTGGTTTTTTTTTTTTTTTTCACTGCAACCAAAGACCCTGGCTGGTATAATTAATAAGGAAAAGTTTAGCGTGTTTGGGTCATAGTCCCAAACTGGCAAGGTCCAGGCTGAAGGCCAACAGAGCACCTGCTTTCCCTTAGAAGCCTTCATTTAGTGCCACCACTGGAGATATTTTCCTGGGTAAAGAATTTCTAAGAAAGGGACACTAGTAGAGAATAAGAGTAAAATTTTAAGATTTTTTTTCTTCATGGAAATAAGTCACAACAAAAGACAATATCCAGAGTCCTGACTCTGAGTTTACTAAAAGTCTTGTCCTCAATGCCAAAGGCTCTCTCTCTCTCCTCTCCTGCCATTTCAACATGTCCCATGGACCAAGTCTGTGTGCAGATTATCTGAGCCCTCTTGGAGTAACTAACATGAAATTCTGCTATGAGATTGGTGATGTAAGGCTACCAATGCTGTAACACATACAAACAATGCAACTGCACAAAGTGAAAATGAATGACGTTGGGTCAACTTCTGAATGTGTTGGGTGGAGCTCTGGTGATGAGGAAGAGACAGGGGAAGGCAGCGTACCGGTTTAATTAAGTATGTGTGACAATGGGAGGCGATGCCATCGGACAGAGAGGGAACATGAGGGACTATGTTAGGGTGCAAAGACAACAAGGAATTGCGCTTTAGATATTTTAGAGTGTAAGGCAAAGCATGTGGATGACAAAGAATTAGTCAAAATTGTACAGATTCACCATACGGTTACTATCCTACAACATTATTCATTAGCTTTGATACAAACTATACAACAAATAACAAGTAACCAGGCTTGTCTGACCGGCCTGATTGGTGATGACTGAGGAGACAACTCATTTCATGCATCCCGCCCTCCACTCCCACCTCAGTCATCTATTCCTTAAACACCGAACTGTGTTCTACATGCAACCGAGTGTGCAACTGGGTCCCTGTGGAGTTCTCCATCTAAAGGGGGTAACTGAAAACCAATTTTTCTCCAGTGCTGAGTAGAAGTGAGTGGTGCAACTACTGAACTTTTGCTTACAATCCATTTACCACATTATTTTCTAAGGCAATCTGCTAAGACTGACTTTATGTATTTCAGGTCTCAGGGGCTCTCCTTCTATGTACAGTTGAGGCTCAGTTAGGAAGCCACTAGAAAAGGAGCATTTTCCCTTTGTTGGCAATCACACACAATAAGGAATGTCTTGAACGTGTCCCTACTGAACAGAGTGACGTTCCAAACGATGGCTGAAGGGTTGGGGGCTCATGACTTCAGAATTCATGGAGATAGTAATTTTGGTAGTAAACCCAAGAGGTGTTGGTTTTGAGAGGGTTCTCTTGGTAAAACTGTGTGGATAAGCTAAAATTTAAGCGTAAGCCACCACAACAGTATACAAAAATTTAGAAAGGCAATCACTCTAAGAAACAAGAGAGAGGCTATCCTAGGAAGGACTACTGGGCAAGACTAGACTTAAGGGAAGAGTGGGGTGGAAATGATAGAGGACATCAACAGGGAAAACAAGAGCCACCTTCACTAAAGGCAAAATACAAAGGAAACTACTGAATGTAAACATCTCTCCGTGAAACTGAAAGTAACATGAACTGGAGAATTCACAAACAGGACAGCTCCGAATACATCCCGTTATTCGTGGGACGCTCAGTGTTTAGAGTTTCGAGACAGAGCTCGGCTCGCCCTGCCAGAGGCGTGGAGAGTAAAGAGGCGGCGCTGGGGAGCTCTGGATCCCAGCTGCAACTTTCAACAATGACAACCCAATCTTGGCAGTTACATAGGTGATACTCAGGAATAAAGAAGCAATTACTTTTCTTAAAAAAAATCCCACACAAACAAACATTTGGGGAGAAAGTGGCTCTAAAATGGCATGTGCTAGGTGGCAATCCATCACTAAGATGACCTCTGTCGGGAGAACTTCCTAAAAGGCTTGAAAAGAACTCACACTTATGCTGTATGTTGAGAATTCGACCTCTGTTAACCTTATTCCACTAAATTTGAACTACTGAAAACACTGGAAAAAAATTAGTTTTTCTTTTAGCAAAATGAACAAGTCCCCACGTAGACAACTTGTTAATTATCTAAAGTTGCTTCCTTTTTTTTTTCTTTCCAGTTCTCTTGAGATATAATTGACATATAACATTGTATTAGTCTCAGGTGTACAACTTAGTGATTTGATACACATATGCATGTACTGCAAAATGATCACAAGTCCAGTTAACATTCATCACCTCACACAGTCACACATTTTTTTCTTGTGATGAGAACTTTTAAGGTCTACCCTCTTAGCAACTTTCAGTTATAGGTCACCAGCTCAGTATTAAAAACTGCAGTATTATAAACTACAGTATTATAAACTATGGTCACCATGTTGTACATTACATCCCCACAACTTATTTATCTTATAATTGGAAGTGTGTACCTAAAGTTGCTCTTGGTTTTATATTACCTGTGCAAAACAAACTATTCTGGCATAATGAACCATTTTCCAAAATCATGATCATCTCAGATTTTTAAAAAATCTCAATAAGTTTATATTACAGAAAACCATTATAATGCCCTAAGGTAATATTTAATTCTCTTTTAATGCTGGAAGGATTAAAAAAAAAATACTTTTGCAACCCAGGCAAGGGCCATTTTTTTTTTTTTTTTTTTTAAGATTCATTTTAACTGACTTAGCAGTCAGGCAGCTTAATGCAAAATAACATTTTTTTGCCTTCTATTACTTTTTGTTTCTAAGAATTACTTTTCTCACATTATCATAAAAAGGCAAAATTCTGACTCATTATGCTACAGGACCCTTATTCATGGTCAATCTCATTCTTCCCCGATGCCACACTGAGGAAAATTCCTCAGCAGCCCTGTAGTTTCCTTCAGTGCAAGCCTGCAGCCCTCTCCTTCCACCCCCTGCCCCCGGCCGCTCTATCCCCCCCCCCCCCCCCCCGTGCCAGCCGCCCTGCCTCCCATCCTTCCTTTTGCCCGCCTCTGCTTCTTCTGGTTTTGCTGGACGCAGAGTCACTTCATTTACTGCTTTCCTTTCCTTTAATTAAGATGCTGTGTTTTGGGGACAGACTTTTCAAATCTTAAACTTTTCCTTTTCTTGTAATATCACTTTACTCGACACTAAAATTTTATGCCCCTGCCTGGCTCTCGGTAGGTACCAGGCCCGCCCATGCTTTAAGCCACTTCTAAGGCAACACGGGGGCCCGGACGGCTCCACCATCTGCCTGACTAAGGAACAATCCCGCCAGGGAAGGTCCATTTTTTCCATGAAGTCATCCAACATTTATTAGAGGCCAGCTGCTCACAAAACTCTACCTAAGCTTGACATTTTCTTGACCAAAGCCTCCTCTCCAATTATTTGCCTATATGTGTTACTCCAGAAATACCAATCCCCTCAACATTATAATGAAAATGCTGCCCAATGATGTACTGCTTTAGGGAACATACATTTTTGCTAGAACTATCTGTGATCCACTATCATCATCAGGTTTATCTCTCATAGTAAAACCACTGGACAATGATTATCTCAGTACTTCCTTGAATTAGGCACTCAAAAAATCCATTTTTATTCCATTTTTGTCTTTTCTTCAGTATCAATTCCAAAACCAGCATTTTCTGGGCAGGAGCTAAACTTTGTTATTAACCTTTACAGATATCAATATCAATGAATATTATACCACAGATAGCACCTATGTAGCTGAAATAGCTGACTAAAATTTTAACTAGCAAAGGTATAAAAATTTTGTAACTGGAAATCATTCTTTTGGAGGGAAAAATGCATGGTGTGTGTTTTCTTTGTTTTTGTTTTTGCACACTTCTCTTTAGAAAAATGCTAAATTCATTAATCTGTAAATCACTTAATATGTGAGGATACTTACAAAGTTATTTCCAAATGCTTGAGTACTTGTGTTATTAACCACCTATTGCATAAAGCTAAATACACTCCCAATTCTACATGAGAGGTGTTTAATTTAATTTTATCAATTCATTCATTTAAATATTTACTGAATTCCAGAAAAAATGGGAGGTAGGTACCAAGGATATATTGAAGAGCATTTACTTTTCTCATAAAGCATACTTCTTAGAGGAAGAAATTCATATCAATTATGAAATCACATAAATGTAAAGTTTTGTTGTGGTAAAACCCATAACAAAATTTACCTACGTAATCATTTTTAAGTATATTTTTCAATAGTGTTAACTATATTCACATTGTGCAACAGATCTCTGAAACTTTTTCATCTTGCAAAACTGAAACTCTGTACCCACTAAACACTAAATTCATTTGCCCCTCCCTCCAACCCTTGGCAATCACCCTTCTACTTTCTCTCTCTACAAATTTGACTACTCCAGGCATCTCAAATAAGTGGAATTGTACAATTTTTTCTTTTAGTGACTGACATATTTCACTTAGCATAATGTCCTCAAGATTCATCCATGTTGCAGCATATGACAGAATTTCTTTTTAAAGGCTGTATAATATTCCAGTGTATGTATAGATCACATTTTATTTATTCATGTGTCAGTGAACATCTGGGTTGCTTTCTACCCCATGGCTAGGTGAATACTACTGTTATGAACAAGGGTGAGCAAACCTCTCTTTGAAATGCTGCTTTCAATTCTTTTGGATGTATACTCAGAGGGGAATTGCTGAATCATATGATAATTCTATATTTAATTTTCAAGGACCCTCCAACTGTTCTCCATACTGCATTTTACATTCCTACCAACAGTGCACAAGGATTCCATTTTTCCACATATTCGCCAATACTTGTTCTTTCTTTTCAAAAATAGTGGCTGTCCTAATGGGTGTAAGGTGGTATTACATGCACAAATGTAAATTTTTAATTGTGGTAAGTGAAACAAAGGAAAGGTAAATGTTTAAGAGACCATGTACTAGGAGGATTTAACCTGGTCAGGGAAGCAAGGAAAAGCACCCTAGGAAAGTAATGACTCATCTGAGGTCTGAGAACTGTGAAATCAGTCACTGGCTAGGGAGAAGACCAGGGCATTCAGGAGGTGCACATGCACTGTGAGAGCACAAGCGGGGCTCACCAGCGCCAGCGTGTGAGAAAAGACCAGTGTGGGTGGGGGAAGAGCCAGGGGGATCCTGACAGCAGCAGGGCACAGGGCTTCGCAGGGCCTACAGGGCCAGGTAAGGGACCTAGAACTTTATCCCGAGGAACATGGGAAGCCAGGGAAATAACTACGTCACATTTGTGTTCTGAAAGACTATTTTGGGTACAATAGAGCAATGGATCCAGACAGCCTGGGTGCTAAGAAATCAGTCACAAAAAAGGGGGGATATCTGTAATACTTTCAACAATAAAGACAAATAAAAAAAAGAAATCAGTCACAAGACTACTGCGATGGTCCAGGCAAGAAATGCTGCAGCACCAACTAACTGGGTTGCACCAGAACTGGATGGAAGGAGACATATGTAAGAGATATTTAAGAGGTAAAAATGACAGTGCTTGAATTCAGCTCGATGATGGGGCAAGGACAAATTCTAGAAGGGATTACACAACAGTAGAAATTAGTAAGTAGGATAAAAGCTATACTTCTAAGTTGCCACTTTTGAACAGATTAGCCACTTGTTAGGAACAGACCATTTACTCTCAGTGGCACTGGTCATCGCTGCTCAGCTGGCTGCAGCATGACATGAACATGACTGAAGTCCTGGGTCCTGACCTCTTCCTTCCGCCATTCAGGAGGAAATGGTTGGGATATTAGCCAACACTTTGGAAAAACTACCTGAAGTGAGATCCATGCTTTATAAAGCTTGGTTTACAAACTCTGCTTAAAGCAATTAATAAACATAGATTAACAGCTTAGTTGTCCCCACATTTTATTTTTTAGGGAAAGCCTTGTGTAAGAGCTGAGACCCTTTAATTGCAAGGTGGAAATCCAAGTCGGGTAGTCACACTCTGGGTGCAGGGGAGGGACATGGAGAAACTGGCAGCTGGGTTTCCTACCTGCCAATCTCACCTGCACTACATTTAGCTTTGGAGAGTGACTCTATGTTTCCAAATCTCTGTTGGTGAAAAGCTGTGTTGTCCAAGACAGTTGCCACTGGCCAGATATGCCTAATGAGCACCTGAAATAGGTCTAGTATGACTTGGGATGTACTGCAAGTCTAACATAAACATGGCATTTCTAAGATTTAGTAGAAAAAGAATGTAAATTATCTCCGTAATTTCTTTTAATGTCAGTTACATGTTGAAGTGATAATGATATTTTGGAAATGTTAGGTTAAATATATTAATAAAACTAATTCAACCTGTTTCATTTTACCCTTTTAATGGTGCCATTAGAAAATATAAAATTACATGTGTCTCCCATTATATTTCTATTGGATGGCGCTACTCTGGACCATTTGACTCTAAGCCATTTTGAATTGTTGGTGCCGAGAAAGAGGCCTCTCTTAGAAAAGCTTCGATTTCCTTCCATCTCTGTTTCAAACAATGAGTTCCTCGAGCCTGTCTCCTATTTCTTGGATGGAGGGGAGGGACATACTGAAGGCTACAGAAAAGAGACAAAGTCCCTGGTGCTCCGAGTTGGACAGTCACAGTAGGAGATATTTCACCAGCTGCTTTTCTACAATATAACGACAATGGTCAATTTGACTTTTGGTGACTGTAACTTACTAATTTCTTCATTAATTAGGGCTCTTTTCAGAAGTAACAGAAATCTAACTTGAATTACCTTATGCAAAAATACTGATTTATGTATACATAAAAGTTCAGAGGTGGCTGTGGCAGAGTGGGACCCGGGGGGACACTCAATGCCATCTCCTCTCAGGTCGGCTTTCCTCTCGTATAAGTTCAGCCCAGCAGGCACTCTCTCCGTGGTGGTCCCTGGCAGCTCCAGACTGACATAATCCCTGTTTCCCAAACCCAGCAGCAAGAGAGCTTTCCCTTTCCCCTATTTGTTCCTAAATAATAAAGTACCAAAATCCTTAAATAGTGTCTCAGTGGTCTGGCGTGGGTCACCATGCCCAACCCCAAATCAACCGCTGTGGTCCATGAGATGAAGATTCCGGGTGACTAGTCCTGGGGGGCAGGTCCGGGCCCAGAGGAGGAGCAGAGGGAGAACCGGCACTGTTGGAGTGCATGTTCCGAAGGAGGAGAAGGGATTTGAGGACTGTGACCAGAAAAGGGGAAATGGATGTAGGGCAGGTGACAGATGACAAAATGCCACAGCACTCAGGCTGCACACGGCGTCTGGGCTGCTGCTGCGCAGAGGGGGGCCCAGCCTCACAGTGCACTCGGAAGTAGCCGAACATTTAAACGCGCCCTTCCTGCAGGTTCCAGCCTTCATCAGGATCAGGTCCAGCAGTTACCTGCCCCATGAATGACAGCGCACTGTGGGCACAGACACAGGTAACCCAGATTTCTCTTTCCTGTCTTTAGCCAAAGGAATGCCAAACACCTATGCAGCTGGTTACTCCGGGTTCAAACAGCATGCAATGCCCTCAATGCACGCTTTGATATTTTACAACGCTGATGGCAACAACAGTAATGAAAATCTCACCTGCACCACGTCCTTTCACCATTCTGGTCTTTCTGGATACTGTCAATATCTTTACCTCAGGATTCACACAAAGCAGGAAACCCTTGGCACGTCCTTGCAGCGTGCTGTGATGCTATTTTCTCCTTTTTTAGTCTAACCAACCCTGGTTGTCTTTTCTTGCACAAATCCTTTCTCTGGGGGCCTTTCCCAGGCACCTCTACCTCTTCATTAGAGAGAACCTAGGGAACAGCGATGTCTCTGGGAGGGAGGGCTACGGCTCTGGTCACCAGACAGGGCAGATGTCGGAGAAGTAAACCCAGCACAGAATCGCAACTCCAGGGCCCACATACACATTTCCACATGTTTGGAGAAAGGAAAAGTTGGAAACCACATCAAACATACCCTGTGACCACTGGATATAAATATTACAAACAAACAAAATCAGCATGTAATGTGTACTTTAATTTGCTGACAGATATTTAAAAAATTAACATCAGAATGAATGACAAATGCCAACACCACAACAAAACCTTTAACCCAAGAGAAAAATAACTCACAATCAAAGCCGCCTGGCCTCTAATTAGCACACAGCATCCCTGAAACAAGAGGCCAAAATAAAATAAACTGCCAACATGGAGAGAACTGTGCAGGGGGAAGGGAGAGTGGGAACTAAAAAAATTAAGGCTTTCCATAACGTACTGAAAATGACTATTGTTTGAAACCTGCTTTACAGGGGTGGGGAGGCGGATGGGCTTGGCTGGAAGACTGACGCTCAAATATCAAGTATGTAGATGCCTTCTAACTCCACATTTATGCTTTAAAATTTATTTTACACTGCAGGGTAAGTCACTTCAGATACAATTTAATAAAAGCAAAATTTTAAGGATAATTGACTGACATTTATTCAACACCTGGTTTGTACGGAGTATCACTTAAGTGCTTTCCCCAGTGACAAAGTATGGCGAGCAGACTTGGGAAGTGCCAGGTACTCCACCCTGAGCTTGACCAGCCAAGATACTGGTTCTCTTTTTCTAAGCCTCTTTCCCTGATATGATTGCAGATTCTCATTATGTATGCATAATTCATTATGTATGCAATTGCATATTTGTAGCATATTTACATGAATATATATTTTGTCTGAGATACGGTAATTTCTCAATAAACATTACCTACTATTTTTTACATGTTTTACTTTCTTAAATGTCCCTAATAACTCCAAACATAGATAGCATCTACTTCACAGACCTGACAAAACTGAGGCTAGGAAATAGCACAATTATGGATATTATAAGCAATAAACTTAACTTTATAAATTTCTTAGGCATTAGGTTAGTTTAAGTTCAAATCCTACTTTCACCGTTGGGATTTTCACTGAATAGGAAAGAAAGGTCACATTAACCCAGACTAATTCTGTTGGTCCTGCAGGCCTTGCAGTGAAGCAATGAGGAAAGAGTGAGTGCTGGTCCCAGTCCCGCCTGTAGAAAGACCTGAAACTGCTTAAGGAGCTAACATATTTTAAAAAATACGCTTTCTCCCTTGTTTGATAATCAGGAAAAGAAAAACAAAAACAACTGGTAGGAACTACAAAAGCCTTTTCTGGTAGCATGTTATCTGATGCCTGGGTTTTCTGATTTTAGAGCCCAAATATTTATAGACCTGTGAGAACCCACTTAAATATCCCTGATCAAGTCAATGCTTCTGATTTTTCTTTCCATTATTAGTGAATAATTTTTTGTCCTAGTTTTGATTTTTTTCAGTTTTTGTGCTTGCTTCTAACAGGGACCAGTGTGGAGAGTCTTTAAGGGAAGCAAATACACATGAGTGGGGGACTCTGGACTCGGAGACGAGAGTTACAGGCACATGAGAAACCAGGAAGTCCATGCCCCTTAATTTTGCTCATATTGTTATTTATCCAGGTCATAATGTCATCCAGAAACATAGCGTGTTCCTTCTTGTAAGCCACTCTTACTATTACATAAAATGTACGAGTTTAACAGTCAAAATGTAAATTCACCTCAACAAATAATTTATCCAAGTTCAATACACAAGAAAACTATACAAAGAAGATATCCAGAAAGTTATTTCAAACCAAGAGGAAAGTCCCTGCTGATGGGCCTTCCTACCTCATGAGGCTGACCACTTCCTACGCCAGCTGGCCATAGGCTTCTGAAATATGTGATTTCAGGTAAAAGGCCCTGCTCTATTCAATACTGCTGTGTTTCAATATTGCTGTATTAAAGGCAATTCCAACAGGCTTACAATATTCACAGTAGGTGTCACTGGGATGTTATTATCTAAAACCTTATTAACTGTAACACTAAAGTAATTATATCTATATCTATATGTAGATATATAAATATCAATAAAGATATATATATAGATATAGATATCTACATATAGGTATCTATATCTTTATTGGTTTCAGAGAGAGGAAGGGAGAGGGAGAGAGACAGAGAGACACACATCAATGATGAGAGAGTCGTCATTGATCAGCTGCCTCCTACACCCCCCCGACTGGGGAATCAAGCCCATAACCCAGGTATGTGCCCTGAACGGGAATCGAACTGTGATCTCCTGGATCCTAGGTCGATGCTCAACCACTGAGCCATGCTGGCCAGGCACTAAAGTAATTCTTTACCAAATCTTGAAATAAATTTACAAGTACCCAACTTTAAGTATAGTATAACATGCAACGTTAAAGCCTTAAGCCTGTTACTAAAAATAACCTATTTCCTAGGTTGACCATATACTTGTGAATCTAAAAGGAACATCCCAACATCCACACGTGGGTGAAGAGCGTTTCCTGCGCACCTGCTGCTCACCAAACTCAGGCAGCGCGTGCAGGGGACGCTGCCTGGTGAGCCCCTATGTGTGTGTGGTGGGGAGGCTTTGAGGCTGACTCCGTAAGAGCCTTTTGGTTGTTTTCTGTTTTGTGTTTTGTCTTTCTCTTCCATATGTCACAGCAGCAGTAGGATTCTGGGTCCCCTCCTTGTGGATGAGCAACTCCAGGCACCACATAGCAACTCCGTCATGCACAGGAAAAGGCCAGCTCTTCGATGGATTTCTTTCAGGAGCGAACATGCTTCTTTCTCAGAACACCCCAGCGCATCTCCTTCAGGTTTTCTGAGCCACTGTGTGCAGCACTGAGGGGGAGGGGGGCGTGGGGTCGTGCTCTCCCTGGGGTCAGGGGTGGAGATGACTTCCTAAGGTGCTGGGCTTCTTGCACAAGGCTTGGCATGTGGACGCAAACTGGGCCCCCTTAGGAAGGAGTGAAGGAAGACGGCTGGTGGGGACAAACAACCATGTCCCCACACCACAAAAAGTTAACCTGAGGACACGTCCTCTCCTGGCCCTCAGGCGTCTGACCTACAGAGACGCTCTGAAACCACAGCTGAGCAAAGACGGCGACGGGCCTGACCGTTAGCACCACGCCTCGGCTTACCTCCTGGAGCAAAAGCAACTTGGAAGCAAAATCCCTCCTTTAGGATTTCATGTGGAAAATACCTGGGCCTGAGATCGTACTGGGCTGCACAGTCCAGGAGAAGGCAATTACTTAGGGAAGATTCAAGGATGGCAAATGGCAACCGTTCCTCCCTCTGTTTGCTTCTAGTCTGTTGGGATTTGCATTGTGTATACACAAGTGCTTATATAAAACTCCAAAGTAAACCCATTCCTGTATTTAGGATTTAAAAAAGCCTGTCATATGCCAGGAACTGGCTGGAGCCTGGAGCTTGGCACTGCAGACAGAGTTAGCAGTTTGTAGGCTTTGAAGTGAAAGTTCTTTCCTCCTGTTTTACTAGCAATGAAAAGAATTTTAAAGGAAAAGCACCAAAGTTGGTGAAGAGTCTTTTTCCACCATGTACGATGTAATATCTTTCAGTATAATCTTCTGTTTAGAAAGCTGGATGCCTCAGAGTGGTCACTGGCACTACCAGCATGTCTTATATAACCACCACCCATGAGAAACACAGCAGTTGTGAATATTTTACATATACCATGTTCTCCTATAACACCAGGAATTGGCTGGCTCACACATTGTCATGGAGTAATACTTTAGGTATTTTAGAGCAGTGGTTCTCAAATTTAAAGGGAAGCATAGCCTGGAGATTTATTAAAATTCAGAGGTGGGGGCCCCACACCCAGATATTCTGACTCAGTGTGTGTGTGTGTGTGTGTGTGTGTGTGTGTGTGTGTGTGTGTGAGAATATTGTAAGTTTGCATTTTTTTGTTGGGGGGGGATTGTCATTTTAACAAGTAACCCAGATGATTCAGATGCAGGTGGCTAATGGACCTTAAACAGAAACATCACATCTATAAAATATTAAAGAGCCTATAAAATATTAAAGTTCTATGGCCAACAAGAATTGGGAGTTTAAATCACAATATTTCTATTTATAAAAGTTCAAAAATAATTGATCATCCCAGGGAAAAATAAGAGCCTCCTGTTAAACATTTCCCACAGGTTATCTTATTATATCTTCTGAGGTAATCAGGCTGGGTGATATTATTTTGACTCTGCTGATAAGGAACTTAATGTAGGTTAAATGATTTACCAAAGATTACAAAGCTAGTTGGGGCAGGTCAGTTTACTTTTAAACAGAGATCAAATAAGATGGCATCTCCTTGGGCACTCCGAAAGTGAAAAGCTCTGAGAAATAACATGAAGAAAATAATAAGCATATTTCCTGATTCTGTTTTAGGTCAACTTCTCCTCATCTCTCTAATTCAAAGCTCTACTTCAGCAGACAACCCTGGGCTAAAAGAAGTCTGTCATTCACCTTCAAGCACTGACTTTGGGAACCCATTATGGAAAAGCTTATTACCCATGGTTTTGCTATTGTCAGAAAGAAACACAAATGTTCCCCCCCATTACAGTTAAACTTCATCACACATTTTCCCCCAGCTGAGGACGTTGGTATTATCCCTAGGATACAACCTGAGTTTTTAATTCAATTTAGACCTAGCTTGGGCCTAGAAAAATGGCTGCTTCTTAAAATCCCACAAATGTTGCATATTTTCAGGAGAGGAAGTATACAGATGACTGTTTTGATTTCAGAAACTCTCCCTGGGATGTCCTGGCTCATTGTCTGGTTGGGTTTCATGCACCACACCACGAGGTGCTTTAGTGAAGATAAAGGCTCTTTGACAGTGGAAAATCACTCTTTCTACAGCCTTCCTTCCCTCTGCCCTCAAGGGAAAACCTGCCTTCCCCCTTGTGAGAAAACCCCCAAATATAATGAATGAGACAAAGAAATATTTAATCAAATTAGTTTAGGAAACCCCAGCAGAAACAATGCATCTTTTTAACAGTTTCCGATGTCATGAATAGACAACGTTTCGTGTGTTGAGTCTGTCTCCAGCTCCTGGGTGAGAAATGCCCTTTGCCATTAGACACCAGCTTCATTCTAGAGCTCAAAGGAGCCATGTTCATTTGCCAAAAATCTGCTGCTTTCTAAGCTACAAAAATGGTTTATAAAAATAACTAGAAATATTCTTTAAATGATGATGATGATGATGATGATGATAAAGCAGTCTTTTCCTAGAGTACCCCTCACTCCTGAGCACTCACCAACTATCTAAGCTCAGCTGCTATAACAAAATACCACAGGCTGGGTGACTTATCAGTAACAGAAATTTATTTCTCACAGTCCTGGAGACTGGAAGCCTGAGCTCAGGGTTCTGGTGAGGGCTCTCTTCCAGGTTGCACATGTCTGACTTCTCTTTGTATGTTTGCAAGACGGAAAACAAGGGAGCTAGCTCCCTGGCCTCTTCTTGTGAAAGCACTAACCCCATTCACGACCTAATTACCTCCCAAAGGCACTCACTACCTCCAAATACCACCACCTTGGGGGTAGGATCTCAACATATGAATTTGAGGGGGACACAAACATTCAGTCCATACCATCAACCTAAAACCAAAGGGATGGACATGGCTTGCGCATATTTTCAACAGTCCCCCAAAGAAATCAACTCTTCTTACTGACTACACCTGGGCGCAGTTCCCATCTTCCTTCGAAGGCGGCAGAAAGCTAGACTTCAGGCTAGTTTTGGCCACTCTCCACCCACGTGACTTTTCGAGTCTTAAAAAATGTTTTTTAATACTTCTCCACCACTTTGCAAAGAATGAACCATCGGGTGGCAGACACCAAGGGAAAGTATTAAAGTTGGCTCTGAGGTTATTTTCGGACACCCTGCCCCTGCTCAGAGCTCTTCCTAGAGAAAGGCTGCAGATGACAAACGGCCCTTGAAACAGACAGTGGCTCACCACCTCAGAAACCCCGTGACAGAAGACTAGGTTAATCAGCTCATTCACTCAGCCTCAGTCTCAAGCTAGTCGTGTTTGATTTCAAAACATCATTTGCCTCATGGAAACAAACCAACCAACAAAAAAGTGAAACGACATGGTTTAAGTGAAAAATAAAAACTTTTTATACTGAAGTGACATGCAATTTAATATTACAATTTCTTTCCTTTTGGATGGTATAAATAGCTCATTAAATTTCTTCAGTAAGTCCCCAACTATGGAAATTTCACCATTAAGCTGAGCTTTCGGACCACACAGACCAGCATGCGACCCGGATAGTGAAAATGCGGCACATTAGTGACTCGCAAAGTGTGCTCCCTACATCTTAAAAGTCAGCAACCAGCCTAAGAGTGTTTCTCTGTGTGGCACTCGGTACGGCTTTTAAAGGAACTGGCTTTGTTGGCCAGTCACATATCAACTGAGCCCATCCTGTCAGCTGTCACTTCCCTCTAATTTAGAAAACTGTCTACAGCAATCAGCTGCAGTCCCTTTTATTGTCCTGCGAGTAAAATTCCCAAATAAATATTCATCAGACCTCCCCCACCTTTAACCAGAAGGAAGCGAACTGAAGCAGATATCTAGACACTGACACCTTACCAAGTGATCTTCATTATAAATACTTTTCTTGACTTGCTTTTTGGGGACAAAACACGTTGCTTGAAAATATAATTGATTTCCTTAAATGTACAAAGTCTCTTTGCTGGGAAATGCTCATTTTGCTACACAACAATCTATTCACTGCTCTCTAATTTCCCCTGTCAACTGGATTTGGAAAATAACTAATAAGTGTGTATATGTTTGTCCTTGTTTCTTACAGAAAGCAAAGATGCATTAGGGACATAGAAGCCCACTCTAGTAGGACATGTCTGTACTGCTCAGGACCCACACACAGAGGAAGGCCCCGGGCGCCCTAGGGTACACTGGCTGAGTGATTTACCAAGTGAAAGAAGCAAGCAATGCCACTTTTGGAGTATCTCATGTTAAACAGCTGCTGGTCATGCACCTGGACTGGGGCAGACCCAGGAGTTTTGGCTCATTTCTGTAGAGTGAGGCGAAGATGGTAGCAGCCAGGTGTGCCATGCACAGGCCTGCCCCTAAAATATGTATTCCTGGATCAGGAACACCAGGGGATACGGAGGAAGCCCCCGACCTACAGTCCTTTCTTCCCATCCTTGGTCCTTTCCCAGCACCAGCATCCTCATGCAAATGTGGGGGTACACCAGTTCAAACATCCAACGGACCCAGTGTACACCCTTTGCAAATAGCAGTCCCTTGGGCCCAGGGGTGTTCACACTGGCCTGGATCTGGATCTGGGGATAGAACCAGGTAGGCGTGGGAAGTGGGCTTTTGACTGTTTGGGAAGGAAACTTAGGGTCCTAAGGACTCAGGGAATGTACTAAAAGTGGGGGTGCTGGCTCTGGGCCTGGAGGAGGTTTAGAACCCAGGATTGTCAGGCTCTCTACAGACCCAGTACTGTGGGATTCTAAGATTCAGTCTGTCATTGTTGATGGCTCAATCTCAAACACTGGACAATGAAAATATAAAGAAAAGAAAATATGAAAAATATTCAAATAAGTGTAAAAAAGTCCAATTTCAGCCTCTCTAGTTCAAGAGATGAACAATGAGATATTCTGATTAATTAATGATCTGTTAATAGTTATTAGATTTATCTTTCACTGGTGACTAATTATCAACTAATCAGAGTATAAACAAACAGTTAACATCAAAACTACAATCAACATATTCAATGAATTATGAGCAACTCCAAACATCTCCAGTTTTCCAAGAGCCATGAACCGTACACATCTGAACTGTGTGTAAGTCACACAGAATTCATCATAGAAATGTGGACATGCTGGGTAGGTCAGAGGATTTAGGCTGACAATTTTCACAATAGTTAAAATTTCAAATGCCATTTCTGTGCACTGGACAATCTCTTCCAGGTGCTTTGATTTGGTTTGTTTCCCTCCTGGAACATTTCAATGGCAGGAGGCAGCACCCACCTCTCCTGAAGTTCATCATTGTCACGACACACAGAAGGCCCACTTACAGTTAGTAGCACTGACCTGTCCTTTCATATCTGGAGCAATAGGAATGGTGGGCCAGATGGTTGAGTAGACGCCAAAAAACACCAGCCAGATCAGCATGCTTCCCCAGACAGCCAGGTGACTGAACTGCAGAAAAAACACACACTCAGGCAGGGCTGCCCCACTGGCATGGGGGAGCCACCCGACTCCACTGGCTGCACGGTCCCTGTGTCCAAGCTAGCTTTCTTTATGGAAAGATTCTGATGGCTCTGCAGCCTTTGCAGAATCCAATCTTCCTAATTTCCTTGTCTCCAAATGTGTAACAATGAGTTCAAGTGACTGGTGGCCCCAAACTACCCTGCAGACGAAGGTGCTTTGGCCACCACAGCTGATCTTCCTCCAGATCCACCATGGTGTTAGCAGGCCCGTCTCATTCCTCACCAGCGCTCCAGTTTGGAGCTGTATAAAACGAGGTCTCATTACTCTAGTAACAGACTCTTGAATAGGCAAAACAAATAAGACTTTTTTATTTATCATTTGAGATATGGTTCTTTAAAAAAGTCTGGAATGAATATTACATCTTATGATGCTCCTTTAAGCATCTACTGAGTTGCAAATTTTTTGTCATTTATCTTCTTAATAGCATGATATATATCACACACAGACAGAGACAACAGTGTGGCGATATCCAGAGGGAAAGTGGAGTGGGGGTAGGTGGCGGTGGGCAAAAGGGGGGAAATGGGGATGAAAAGAGATTTTGCTTGGAGCTACGGGCCACAAAGCAGTGTGCAGAAGGTGTTTTGTTGAGTTGTATGTTTGAAATCTGTATAATTTTGTGAACCAATGTCACACAAAAAATACATCCAGAATCTTAACACTTCTCACTACCTCCTCTTCTAACGTCTTAGGCTAAGCCACCATCCCCTCTCACCTGGATTAATTGCCATTGTCTCTTAAGAGATTCCCTGCTTTGCCCTGGCCAGTGTGGCTCAGTTGGGCACTGTCCAGTGCACCAAAAGGTTGCCCATTCGATTCCAGGTCAGGGCACATGCCCAAGTTGCAGGCTCAGTCCCCAGGAGGGGGTGTGCAGGAGGCAGCCGATAGATATTCTCACATTGATGTTTCTCTCTCTCTCCCCCCTCCCTTCCTCTCTCTCTAAAAATCAATAAAAAAATCTTAAAATAAAAAAGAGATCCTCTGCTTCCACATTAATCTTCCACCCCTCCCCATTGTCTCAGAACAGAATTAGGAGCCTATTTAAACAGCAGTGACAGACAATCATGAAACTAATGGTATAATCCCCAAATACTGGAAATAAACAAAATGTCCAAAACTGGGGTCTGATTAAATAAGTGATAGGATAACGGTAAGATTTAATACCCTTTGATAACGAACAATGATTTTGTAGAAGTGTACAATAAGGGATGGAAAATGTCCATGATGTATTTTTAAGTGACAAAAGATTACAAAGCACTATGTTCCGTAATGCATTATCTTTTAAAAAAAATACACAGAACAAAATCTGGAAGGTCATATAGAAAAGTGACCTATGTCTTGGTGGTAAAATTATGGAAATTAAAAATTATTCTTTTTGGCCTGTATTTTGTGTGTGTGTGTGTGTGTGTTTGGTTTTGGGGTTTTTGTTTTTTTTTGTTTTTTTTTTGCAATGTGCATATACACTTGAAAGAGATGACTGTTAATAGCTTAGAGGGTGTATTAAGTGCCAAGCAAAATGAATGGTCAGAAAACTTTGGATTGCAAATTTGCTCTGATAAAGATCAAACCATAATTTTTACATGCAAAATTTAAAAGAAGGTAGCTGAATATTGCTTATTGTTTTCCCAAGGCTTAAAAAGGTATCATACCAGGAAAAATATCTACAGTGAATAGAGAAATAATTCTAGAGAAAACTTACTTTAGTCCAAGCTGTAGTCTCCAAACCAGCTTTCAGACAAACAGTGACAACAACATACTGTGAAAAGAAAGAGAAGTAGTGAGTTATCCTTACTTTCCAGGAGACATCCCAAGTACCCCCTCCAGAGGCAGTTCCTCAGGCAGCTGTCCTGAGAAAGTGCCAGCTAGGTGCTAATTCTCCAGGGGCTAGTTTTAGGGAATGCAGGCAGGTTTACTTCAAGAAAAGCCCTCATTTTAGTGTCTGTCTTCTCACAAGTAACAGTTACTTCTGATCTTAACTTGGAAGAATTGGGAGAAATTACCTTCTTTAGTATCCCCTCCCTCCCCCCGGAAAAGGTGGAATGGCATCTGAAGAATGGGGAACTAAGTCATCACCTGCCCAGAAATTACGACTCTGCCTAGTCTTCACCAGAAAATGGGGTAAGCATTTCACAACCATTCTGGGCTTTAAGGAGTCTAGAATATATAGTAAAAAAATATCTGAAATAAACAATAATGAGGAAGGCCTTATAGAAAGGGTTTTGAGAGGCATAATCCATACTTATGCTATTTAAGAATGGTTCAGTACATAGAGAAATAAACTTACCGTGTAAACAATATTACCAACAAATAGAGAGTCTGTGGCATGACCGCTGGCCAACACAGTATCTGAAAAACAGAGAAGTTACTACTGACCTCCAGAGCACAGCACTGCAGTCTGTTTTATTCAGAATGTAAAAGGAGCACTTTAGAAACATTTATCCAAATGTAAAGGAATTTCCAAAATTACGTCTGCAATTCTGAATTATCTTCATCGTGTATTTTCTCTAAACGAAGCAAACAAAATCGGCTTCTGACAAACCAACCACACACTTGATCTGGGCTGAAATTTAAGGTTTATAAAGGCTGAAATCTCCCTTTGTTGGATTAAAAATAGGAATAGAATAAGGACATGTTAATCTGTCCATTAATGCCAGTATCAGACCTTTCCAAGGGTTCATTTTCTACTCATCTTTAATTTCTGCTAAACTGGAATTAGAGGCCAATACAAGAAGATCGCTACATGAATACGAAACCAACCCACGAGTGTCGAGCCTAAAGAATCTGGGGGCATTCTCCAGTGTCGTTCACAGATGCGACCACAAGAGCTTGCGGGGCCTACAAACTGAGGGAATGCACACAGCATGATGAGAGACGTTTAGAAAATGCAACTAGGATTTTGAAGCTTTAATTTTCATATCTTCTCTACTCGTTGCTTTTTAAGGATGACTATTACAATGTATGTAAGAATCACTAAGGCAGGACTCTAATAGAATTGTCCATTTCATGTCAGCCAGCCTGCTGTGGAAATGCTGGTTTTTATCCTGAGGGGTCAAAGCCTATTTTAAGATCAGGGATGGTTTCCTTGGATGACTCGGCCAATCTCCTTTTATTCTCTTTTATGCTCAAATTTAGACCTGTGGCCTACAGGCCAAGTATATAGGGGATTTTGTGTTCAAGTTTCCAACACAGTAGCTGCTACACACACGTAATTGGGCTCAGGGATTTACCCACTTGCGTGTTGAAGAATCCTATTAAAGAATAAAAATCTGCTTAGTTTTCTAAAACACCATATAATCAAGTCTCGCCACAGGTAGAATCTGGGAATCCTGGAACCCTGGACCTAGCTCCAGGACATGCCTTTCCTCCTGATTCCAGACAAGTAAGTTCACCACAAAGTGACATCATGGCTGTAGCATGTAGCATGTGGCATGTAGCATGGACAGACCTAACTGAGAGACTGCAGCTAGGGAACATAAGGGTTATCCTAGGAGAAGAGAGGAGGGTGTGACTTTAACAGGAATGATCTCAAAGCTTAGGGAGGGGAGGTGGCAAAGAGAAACTAGAAGTTTAGGCAGGATTTCATTAAGAGGGAAGGAAGGCGAAAGTTCAAAAAGTAAGGGAGAGGCTAGATTAACCTCAAGAAGGTAACAAGTCAATGTATTAGCAAACAGCTATTCAGCACTGTGGGGGTTCACTTTTCAGTAACTGGTCCTAAGACTGTTTTAATGATAAATGTGACATCTGTAAAGGCATGCCTCAATACAAAACTCGTGATTAGACAGGAGACCATTTACTTGATTTGAACACAGATTATAGCCTTGAAAGAGGTAACATTATTCTTTCTTTATACAACAAATATTTATTTGAAGCCTACTTTATGCCAGGTACTATTATGGGAACCAGGGAGACCAGGTCCCTGTCTTCACATAGCCCACACTATAGTGAGGGAGCCAGAACATAAACACAAATAGATACACAATGAAGTGTCAGGTGTAATAAGTGCTATAAAGAAATATAAGGTAGGGCAATGGAACAGAGCACAGCAGAGGCTGCTCTTTTAGACAGAGAGTTCAGGAAAAATCTTTTTGAGAAGGTAACATTTGCGCAGATCTGAGTAGTATGAAGGGGAGAGCATTCCAAGCAGAGAGAAATTGCCAACAATCTGAATATAGACACATGGATGAGCTCAAAGACCATCACAAAGACCAGTGTGGCTGGTGACATTAGGAAATTCTCAGACAGAAGGGGAGAATTAACGTAGGCCATGGTGAGGAGCTGAGATTTCACTGTTAATTGTGATAGGAAACCACTGGGGGATTCTGAGCAGAGAGTGAACTGGCATAAGTGACGCTCTTAAAGGACTAGCCCAGCTTTCATGGGAGAACAGATCTTGGACGACCAAAACTGAGGTCACAGAGAGCAATGCCAGTGTGGAACTGACTATAGCAATCTGCCCAGGATGGTGACACTGGTGTGTGCAGAACTGTGTCCAATATGGTAGCCCCTGGCTGCTCTAGTTAAATATTTAATTAATATTTAAATTAATTAAAATAAAATAAAATAAAAACGCAATTCTGTTGGGTGGGGCAGGAGGAAGAGAAAGGTGAGTTACCGCTTAATGTGCACAGTTTCAGTTTAGTGCGATGAAATAGTTTGGAATAGATAATAGTGATGAAGGCACAATACTCTGAAGGTAATTGAGGCCTCTGAACTGTACACTTCAAGTGGATCATAGGACTAACACTACAAAGCTCTTACTCTTGGAATAAAACATAGGAGTAATATGGCTTTAGCTTGGCAATGGTTTCTTAGCTTTGACACCAAAAGTGCAGTGACAAGAGAAAAAATAGATAAATAGGACTTCATTAAAATTGGAAACTTTAATACTTCAAAGGATAGCATCAAGAAAGTGAAAAGACAACCAGCAGAATGGAAAACATATTTTCAAATATTTATCTGATAAGGAAACTATATCCAGAATATATAAAGAACTCTTACAACTCAACAATAAAAAGACAACTCAATTTTAAAATGGGCAAAGGATCTGAATAGACATTTTCTCAAAGATTAAAAATGGCTAATAAGTGCATGAAGAAATGCTCAACATCATTAGCCATCAAGGAAATACAAAATTAAAACCACAATGAGGTAGCATTTAATACCCAGTAGGATGGCTGTAATAAAAAAGATAACAAGAGGTGGCAAGGATGTGGTGAAATTACAATCCTCATACACTGCTGGTGGGAAAAGAAAATGATGCAGCCACCTTGGAAAACTGTCAGGCAGCTCCTCTAAAGGCTATGCATAGCTACCGCAAAGCCCAGCAATTCCACTCCTAGGTCCGTACCCGAGAGAAGTAAACACATATGAACAAAACATACAAAACTTGCACATGACTGTTCATAGCAGCACTATTCACAATAGCCAAATGCATCAACTAGTGAATGGGTAAAGCCGGGTACATCCATACAACAGAACACCACTGAGCAATAAAAAGAAATGAGGTACTAATCCATGCTACAATATGAATGAACTTTGAAAGTCTTACGCTAAGTGAAAGAAGCCAGTTACAAAAGGCCATATATTATATGGTTTTATTTGTACGAACTGTTCAGAACAGGCAAATCTACAGACACAAAATAGATGAGTAGCTGTCAGGAGCTGGGGGTACTTGGGGAGAAATAAGGAGTAACTGTTAATAGGTATGGGGTTGCTTTGGAAGTGATGAAAATGCTCAAACACTGATTAAGGTCACAGTTTCACAACTATGTGAATATATAAAAACCCCCACAGTATTGTGCACTTTAAAGGGGGAATTGTATGGTATGTAAATTATATATCAATAAAGCTGTTAAGAAAAAAAAAGAGTTCCTCAGTCACACTTAGCCACATTTCAGATGCTCAGTAGCCACAAGTGGCTAATAACTACTACATTAGACGGCAGGGTATAGATATTTCTCCATCAGCACAGAAAGCTCTACTGGACACTGCAGCTCAGAGCAGCTATGCTGGAAGAGAAACAAGTGACAGAAATTGGCACGTATTTTGAAGGTAGAGATGATAGACTTTTTTTTTTTATTACTTGGGTGTGGGGTGGGAAAGGATATAAGGAATCCAGGATGATTTCCAGGTTTTTGGCCTGAGTAACTATAGAGGTATCATTTACTTGAGATGGTTCTGGTCATATTAATATAGGAATACTAATTAAATAGTAGCACATGGAACATTGGTACCAAGGGATTAATACTGCAAATTCACAATACAAGAACAGACAGCAATGAAGCATAATACCATTAAAAAGAATATTTAGAAAAATGAGGTTGAGAGGAGTTGGGTTAGGAAGGAAAATGCCAGTAATTAAACTAGAGTGGAAGAGCTGGTTCCATTCCTGCTCTCTTGTCCCAGATCTGCCATTATTCAGTTTTTAAAAATTTTAGGTTCTGAGTCTGTTTCCACATCTATAAAATAGTGGTTTTATATCAAATGCAGGTGTTGATGATTGAATTATCACTAAGGTTTCCTGAAAGGATAGATAGAAAATTCTAAGATTCTAAGGTCCATGTTCTTAGCTGCTAAATGAGCCCCATCTATTTAATGGTAGAAACTTGAGAAGTTCAGATCTTGTTCAGTTTAACTTAGGATGTATTTCCTAGTCTCAGTCTCATCTTATGTGCTCATGAATGGAAGAGAAAAGGCCCTTTAATTGAGAAGAGCAATGATCTGAGGGCCCTCAGTTCTACCTACATAAGCTCTACTGGATCCAGAGAAAACTCTGATCAGATGCAAGAGCCAGAAGGGTTGGGAGACTCAGCTGAATATCAAAGTTTACAATTAAAGTGTGACGGTTTTTTGAATTTCCTTTTAATACTAATATTTCAAATGTTAGTTGAGTCATGTTCTGAAAGAAATTAAATATACAAAGCATTTGTCTAATATGGAGGGCTTAGAATGTGTCTCATATTTTATGAATATAAACATAATAAACAGAAAATTGTTAGACATCATAAGAAGTTATACATTTAAAATAGATAACATATGTTGCTCACTATATGATAGGTACTGTTAAACACTTTGCATATACTAGTACATTTAGTAATATGTCATACTCTAATATATAACACTAATATGTAACACTAATACATGTAATACTCCTTTAATACTCTAATAACTATATAAAATAGTATTATTATCAGCATTTTTCAGATGAGAAAACTGGGACAGCAAAGAGAAGTTAAATAACATGCAAAAAATTTATAAACTTGATAAATAAGTGTTTGTTTTCATTAATTGAGTTAAATAAAATGGACCCCAAAGAATCGAACAAAACAGCAGCAAGGGGAAAAATAATTACAGTAAGAAGTGCTCCTTTGAAATACTAACACCTAATGGGAAGGGACTTTCTAGGAGAGAAGTAAGGTGGAGAGGAAATCAGACTCATATGACAGAAATTCTGTGCCACATGAGGAAATATACACAGTGCACAAATCTGAGGAGCAACAGTTACTCGAGACCAGGACTTTTATTCTGAGTTTGGGGGGGCAGGAGGTGCTTCGTTAGTGCAGAGTTTCTTAGCCTCCTCGGCAAAACTGACATTTTTCTAGATAATTCTTTGTTGTGGGGACACTGCCCTATGCATTGTAGGGTGTCAGCACCCCTAACCTCTACCCACTAGATACCAGTAGTAACCACTCCCTACTGGTGACAACTGAAAATGTCTCCCGACATTCTCACCTTTCCCAGGTGCAAAATCCCTCAGTGAGAACCACAGCATTAGAAGGAAGAGAAAAGAGGATCTGGAGTAAGTGGAGAGAATGCACTCTGAAGTAAGACTGTCCAACGTGTGTAGGGAACCCCCTTCTCTCTACTCAGCCTAAGGAGGAGAGAATGTGGTGGGACCTAGCTGTTCACAGGATCAGAGAGACAGTGTGATGCTACTCACAATGCTTGGTGGCCTTTAAAAGGGGGCAAACTCTTTGATTACCTACAGGACTGAGAGCTCACTTAGGAAGAAAGTGCCTCCATGGGGACCCTTAAGATCACTGAACGCTCTGAAGGCAGTTTGGCATGGACAGAAGAGACAGATGGGGAACCAAAGGGCACTTTCCAACAGTAGCTTCTAGAGTTCTAAAATGCATTAATTTCTAACTTGTCATGTAGTAAAATGCTACTGGCATTAAATAAAATGTTTACACCTGAGGTCATCTGAATACATGTAAGGTAACTGTTAGTGAAGACGGGATTGACCTAACTTTTTAGTTCATCATTTCAGAAGGATAACTCACCATTGTATTTTAGTTTTCTACTTAGGAAAGAGTATCTCCTGCCCCAGTCAAACTAATACCATCTGGAAATAATTTATTCCTTGGACAAGAAACTCCCAAACCAACTTGAGGTTCTGGGACATGCCAAGCGCCTCTGAAAGACGGCGTCTTCTACACAAGTCACAAGTTACCGCTCTGCACAGCCTGGCGCGGAAATTCCCAGGGAATGGACTGCTCTCTTACAGGTTATATTTCAAATGTTTTAGAGGCAAATCCCTGTGGGCATCGTTCCTTGTTAAAACTTGCCAATAACATACCCCTGAAGGAGAGATCAGAAGTCCTATGAAATCGTTTGTGGATGAATGCATTAATAAGCTGCAGCTTGCCGGTAACCCCAGGCTGGAAAAGCCTGCTTCCATTGTCCAGGTTTACTCCTAATGGTTGTTCCTGCCAAACTATTTCTTCCCACTTTGCTTAATCTTAACAGTACTGTGGTGATTCCAACACTCTAGCCAGGAAAACATCTTTCCTGTAGTTTAGCTGTTTTAATTTTAGTCAGATATTCAAAAATCTCAAGTGATTTTTTTTTTTTTTTTTTTTTTAATAGAGGAAAAATACCCCCCAAACCAAGGTGAGTAGTTGGGTTCCCCAAGCCAGCCTTCAGACCATCATTCAGCCCCATCTGTGCAAATGTAATAAGAACATGACTTCAGATAAAGCAGCATGGGGTGGGCTAGGTGGATATTTGGGAGAAAGGGGGCAGAGAGAGGGGAAAGGACAATTCAGGCAAAAAAAAAAAAAAAAAAAGGGAATCAGCCTGCATAGAGGCCTGGAGGTGGACTCCAGCTTGACTCCAGTCCTGCCCCAGTGGGATGGTGAGCAGCTGAGGTGAGGGTGGGGCTGAGGTAGTAGGTGCCAGACCATGAGGTCAGCAGGGGCCAAGCCTTGCAAGGCTCTCTGGAAAGCTGTGATCTCACCAAACCTTTGTTTTCTTATGCTAACTAGCCAGACTCAAACCCATCATTAGCACACAAAGGCTACCAGTAGGGGGAGAGGTAGGGAGTAACCACCTGTTGCATCAGAACAGTTGGCATTTAACTGAACAGTGCGAGATCAGATCAGCCTTTTGCAAATCCAGGATCAGATTCACCCATTTGAGGGCTGAAATGAGAGAGGGGGGTGTTCCCTACAGCTGGTGCATTCTCTTAGGGGCCCATATAATACTATGGCTTCAGGATCCACTGATCCACAGCAGTGGTTAAGCCTATTCTTCCAAACTTATATTATTTGCAAAATCTGGTTGGATCCAGGGACCAACATAATGTAGGATTAGCCAAATGAGGTTTAGAAATGCAGTCACTAACACAGACTATTGTGGACTATTGGGACAAAACCACATAGCCCTCCACATGAGCAGTGACAGCCCAAAATGCTGCATGCAAAAACCTCTTTGAAAATAATTGCGGGAAAACCCACGGTTGGTAAGAAAAGTACGTCTCATTTTCCTAACAGACAGAATGATCAAGGAACTTACTTCAGAATATTCCAAAGGGCTACGTTGATGACATTTTATAAAGATGCCATTTCAATTAAATGCTCATTAAAAACATTACATCATTACCCAGCTAAACCACAAAACTCTACTCAGAAAGGGCCCTTGACAAAAAGCAAAATTTGAAGACAATATTACAGCACAGCACAGAACAGGCAGAGAGGACAGGATTTCATAATCAAGAAAACAGATGGGGTGAATTTATAGGTGTATTTTGAATGTAGTAAGAATCTACGAAGCACATGAACTAAAAATCACAGGCAGCTCACTCACATGACTCAGTAGAGAGAATTAAGGTGGAGGTGGCGCCATTCCCTTGACACTGAGGCACATGCCAAGAACTTGGGCTGGAGAGCAGATGCGAGTCTCTCCTGCTTTCCCTCTCCTGCCCTTTGGCTTCAAGAACTTTCAGAAGCACTCGTTTGGAGCAGCCCCCATTCCAGAATATGATCAGGGTCACCTTTCTTGACCTCACTCTCTGGGCCTTTTAAGACTCCAGAGGTTCAGAGGAGGTACAGTGCCAACCAGGTACTCTTAGATTAATCTCAGAGTGAAAATGTATTCCAAGTTTCATATAATAAATTTACGAACTTTTAGATCCATTCTCTTCAAATGCCTGCGCTGCCTGAACTACAACTGAAATGAGGTTTTCTGCTTCGAACACTATGTTTTCGTGAAGAGAAAATTTATTTTTTCCTTTCTCTATAAAGAGTAGTAAAAAATTTTGGAGTCTATAAAAGGTAGAGTTTATTCAAGTGTTAGTGATTATAATTACATTTATAACCAACATTGGGTTAAGTTCCTGATTATATAAGCCGTTTGCTAGATTTCCCTTCTCTATGGCCATTTCTGATGAATATGAAACTCAAATTTCAATATTTTTCTTTTTTCACTTTTGTTTACTAAAAATAGATTTTTAAAAGGAAGTAAAAAGGATGGAAAGTACACTCAACTGCCAATGTCAAACAGCCACTTCATGAAGCCACAGACTCTGCTTATTCTCGGGTGCCCAGCTAAATAACATTCCCCAGTCCCTGGTACCTACTTGGGGCCCCGAGACTACGCGTTGCCACTCAGACATGAGCAGAAGTGATGGATCACTTCCTGACAGAGATGGTTAAGAACAAGCTCTCCTGCTCCCGGTTATCTCCCCTTATGGCGTTAAGGGGGAGGGTAAACTCAGGGGCCATGAACTAAATGGAGTTCTGTTGTATTGAAATGAACTTAGGTTTTGTTTTACTCAGGCACGGTAAGATGCGCACACATGGAAATGGCTGTCAAAAGGAAAAAGTTTATACTAACAGATCCCTAGAAACAGGAGGCATAGGATATCCTGCAGGGCTACATGAGGAAGCACCAGGGCAGTCAAAGAGGCAGATGGGGAGAGGGGAAAGCATGGCCCAGAGCCTTTAGGGTTTTCAAGGGAGAAAATGGACAAGACAGAATAGGTATTGTGTTATTTTAGGATTGAACAGTTTAAATAATTTCAGCAGGTGCTGGGTTACAGGTTTGTTCCTAGTTGTCTGGTTCCTGGCCCCAGGGTTTAGGTCAGGGGGATGTTGGCTTGGTGTATGGGAGTTTGATAAAGGAGATGGTGGGGGTGTAGGCTCTAGGCTGGTTGCTTTGTATCTTGCAGGGAAGCCATTTGCTCACACTAGGAATTTGCTAGCCCTGAGAGGGACAGTCTCTCCAGGATCAAGGCCCCAAATGTCAGGACATCAAAAGTACAGAAAACAAGAAAATATGATCACTCCACCTGTGAACAATGCAGTCCTCCATTTGGTGGTGACATGAGTAAGAGATAAGCCTTCACTGGGCTAAGCCCCTGAGACTTGGGGATTGATTGTTATTGCAGCTACTCCTACCCTGGCTAACACACCTTGATTCAACTTCCTGACAAAGTTATAAGGGTGAAATTTGGGAACTCTGTCTCACACTTCTTACATTACACCAAACCCAACTCTTTAAAATACATGTAATGTAGAGTTTATTAAAAGAGACACTGAAACATAAGAAATATTTAACTGACTGGAAATAATGGCCCTTCCAGCCAATCTGTGTTTCCCAACAACAGTGCTATAGATGTGTGGGGCAGGACATTGCTAGGGCTGTATCTACCAGTCTTCTGTACTTAAACCAAACCAAAACAGAAAAAAAATATTTTGGATTTGGAAACCTGGTCTTATTTTAAATGTATTATACTAGTTATTTAGATTTATAAGCTGTAGTTTCATTTGTATAAATCGAAAAGCTCCTAGAGTGTCCTGTCTTTCTAGTTTTTAGTGAGTAAGTTCCACTCACTTCATTTATATGCTGTGGGATTTTATGAACGTCCTCCACACTACCCTGGCCTCTCAGCAGGCTTTTCCAGATGGCAGAGGCCGGTGGAGTTACGATTCCCCTTTTCTTTCCAATTTAGCGTTTAATGTTCATCTCTGGATCTTTTTTATTTATTTTAGCTCTTTTAAAATCTGTACACAGTATGGGTCATTGACTTTTAAAGAGGAACAAAATGTCAACTTATTGTTTCACATACCTGACTTTAAAATATAGTATTTGTTGGTAAACTTTGTGACTACAGCAGCCCATTCTTTTGAAGGGTTTAGGACACAGTACAATTGGGTAGATTAGGGAAGTATTAATTGATGCAATACTGAATTCTTCCAACTCTACCTCCAAAGCAGCCCTTTACTCTGTCCGCTTGTCTCCATTGCCATTATCACTACACTAGAGCAGGCAAAAGCCAACCACCTGGACTCCAACAATCATCCTCATCAGTGTGATTAAAATAAGCCAGATATATGGTTCTCTGCTTATAACCTATCAATGGCTTCCATTAAACTTATACTGCGAAGACTCACAAGTCTCAAAAAGCCCGGGAAGTCTGGTGTTACCTCCATCCTTGTCATCTCAGGCAATCTGGGTCTCAGCACTGTGCTCCCCATGCTCCATCCACAAATGCCTCTGCACTTGGAATCACACTCTCCCCCAGGCTGTCCTACAACCCTTTTCTCTCTGCTCTTCACCTGACTCACCCTACTCATCCTTCAACTCTGTTGTCACATCCTCCAGGAAGAAAGCCTTAAAACCAAAACGGGACCAGGCTAGCTTTCCTCTTGGAATATATCCATTTGACATCCGCCTTCTCTTTTGTAATACCTCTCATTCGGCCTGGCCTTTCCTAGGTGTAAGCTCTGTGAGGGCAGGGAACGCGCCTGTTATACACACTACTGCATGTCCAGAAACCGACACTGGCCTGGCATAAAGAGCAGACTGGCCCGGCCGGGCGTGGCTCAGCGGTTGAGCGTCGACCTAGGATCCAGGCGATCGGGGTTCGATTCCCGGTCAGGGCACATGCCCGGGTTACAGGCTCGATCCCCAGTCAGGGGAGTGCAGGAGGCAGCCGATCAATGACTCTCTCATCATTGATGTTTCTATCTCTCTCTCCCTCTCCTTTCCTCTCTTTGAAATCAATAAAGATATATTTAACACATAATTAAAAAAAAAGAACAGACTCATTGTCTTTTTCTTTTTAACGAATGAATAACTGAGTTTAAGAAGGTGCATTCTCAGAGATCAATGGTGGCCATGCTGAAATTGTGCTTAATGTAAACCAATACAAATCATCAGGATTTACATGATATAAAATAGTCAAATTTATAGTAACAGGAAAAGGTCATAAATAGTTCAAGCTAAAATGACCCAATAATGCCACAGAGAGAAGTATGCTGTTTTATTTTATACATGTTCATGATTATTTCAGTTTATAAAACATGCCTTATCTTACAGTAGCACATTTAATAAAATGTATAAAATGGCTTTCTCCCCAAATGTTGAAAGGCCTTATTTTTTAATTAGTGCCAATACAGTAAGTATCCATGTGGTATTTTTTCTTCTGAAAGCAGATGGGCATGGTTTCCAGGGTGTAGACTGTGATCAATTGAGAATAAATTTTTTTTAGGAATTTTTTTCTACTGGTAAGTATTCAGTAGTCTCTTTCCCATCATCTCCCTCTTAAATTTCATCAAGGAAAATCTGAAAATTTCCTTTTTTTAAAATGAAAACTGATTTTACATTCTTTTGCCAATAACCACATTCCACTTCAAGGAAGGTTGCTCAAATATGCAGACTGAATACACCAATGGAAAACCTGAGTGTGGCCTGAAACCGAGGCTCCTGATGAATTTCGGTGCCTGCAAAGGTGACATCTCTGGTTTTAAACTAGGTTCACTTTTCAGATCAAAGGGTGGGAGCTGCAGGCGGGCCCTGGGAGTGACCATAAAGTTGTGATGGTTGGAAGAAATCTGATTTACTGAATTGCTTGAGTGGAAGAATTTATTTTGAAACTTGAAATGAATCATCACAAACTCCATCAGGAAAGTAGTGCTTTGTAAAGTCTATCCAAAACCATGCAAAAATAAGCAGAGCAAAATTCTTGGAAGCTTCCTAAGGAATGAACCATGTGCTCACACCTTCTCAAAAGTATTTCTTCCTGACAATTATGTGCCCAAGTCAACAGCACTGATATGTACCTATTACTCTCTCCATGGACAGTGAAGGAGAGGATTTCTGTTAAAACTGACCATTTTGTGACATAATCCACATAGTGTGAAACAATTAAATGAAACTACTGTAGGAACCTTGGCCCCTAGTCAAGCAAAACTCCTTCAGGCTCTGAGTTTGGGGAAGTGTCTGAGGGGTAGCTTCAGGCAGGACTTGGGGGTAGAGGGAGGCCTAAAGTTAATCTTTGTTAGATCAGGATCCCCCCATGTTCCAAAAGGGCCCCAGGTTGTCTCAAATTGGTGCCATGCTCCTGTGCTTCTTTGGGGGTGGGGTGAATACATCCTTCTAAATGGCAATTCTAAGTGTACCGAGAACTCATGTATATTTAGGACAGTAAATCAGCACACATAAACAAGAACTCCAATCAGTTTCTATATCCTGGTCTTGTCAAACTTGTAAACTTTCTTGATTTCCACCACTGACTTTTCTACCCCGCAACCCCGCAATAACCCCACGCTCTCTTGCCAATCTTGTGTGTGCAAACTCTGCCATGTAACTCTGTGACCCCATTCCTTAACTGAGAGAAAATCCTCACCTCAGTTTTAGTGATCTTACCATCACCTAACTTCTTTGCCCTCTTTTCTAGCCACTTCCCTCCCACCACTTCACACGCCCCTCCCCCATGCCATAGCTCTCTTGACAAAGGGTGCAGTTGCTGACCCCAGAGAGGACACTGGAAATGTGTGGAGATCTATTTTGGTTTATAGTTGCACAAGGACAAGGAAAAGAGGCTGGGGAGTGTACCGACGACATTTACTGTCCAGTCCAGGGACGTGTCTGGAAAGGCTCATGAGAGGCTGAATAAAATCTAGAGTCCAGGCCCCTACACTGGAAAGACAGCTGACCCCTGGACATGGGTTTGAACAATGTGAGTCTAGCTATATACAGATTTTTTTCAATAAATACTGTAAATATATTTTCTCTTCCTTATGATTTTCTTAATTACATTCTTTTCTCTAGTTTATTGTATGAATACAGTACATACTGCATATAAAATTGTACAAAACAGGTGTTCATTGACTATATGTTATCGGTAAGGCTTCCAGTCAACAGTAGGCTATTAGTAGATAAGTATTTGGGGAGTCAAAAGTTATACATGATTTTTCAACTGTGCAAAGAGGTCAGCATCCCTAACCCCCATGCTGTTCAAGAGTCAGCTGGACTGCTGATGGCCTCTTCAGGTTCCTCGGCCACATAGGCCCTGTGTGCTTGCTTCATCCCAGCCAGGAATGCTTTCACCTCCACCTTTCCCCACACCTCCCCTGCCCCACTCGATCACCCCTCCTCATCTTTTAAGAACTTAAATATCACTGCCTTGGAGAAGACTATTCCTTCTACACTAGGCTGTGTCTTTGTGTTATAAGCTCTCCCTGCAATATGTAGACACAGCACATCGGTAATGAAATAGTTATTTACGTAATTCCCAATCATCAACTCTGACCTTCCACATGCCCCCAGTGGGCAAGAGGGGCCGCGTTTATATCCATTGCACTCTGTGTCTGGCACATCATAGATATACCATGATTCTGCTGAATAAATAAGTTCTCAAAACATGTTTCCTCTTCAATACACACATTTCCATCTCCTGGATTTAATCTCCCTTAAGCTCTCCCCTGGAAAATCCAAAGACATAACTAGTATCCTTCTACCATCTACCTTCTGTCATTCGCATGATAGGTTCATTTTCCCAAACTGCTCTGATAACACTCTCCTTAACCTAAATTCCAGACTGACTCTTCAATTCATAAAAATATAAGTCCCAATTTCTTAACTTCACATTCAAAGCCCTCTGCAATCTAGCTTTTGCCTGCCTCCTGAAACTTTTCATTACCTTCCACCCTCGAAGGGATGAACTTCCCACAGTTTTCCACATCTGCCCTAAAATTCCCCATTCTGTCTGGCTCTTCCCTCCATTCCTACGCAACTCCACCCCACTTGACTTCGGGGCTAAGCCTAAATGTTCTCTCTCCTAACAAGCCGTTAATAATCCCAAATGAAAGGCATCTCTCTCTCTCAGCCTGCTGAAATCTGATAGCACTTTATCTGTATTTTACTTGAGATGATTATTTTCTCTTGTGCTGGAATTATCCATGTGTGAATATAATCTCCCTCATCAGGCTACAAACTCTTTGAAGGAAAGACCCACATTGATCTATATTCCTACCATTCTTAGAGTCTATCACAGTGTCTTAGACATAGGACATTAATCAATAAGGTTGATGAGCAATGATGTCATCATTTTTGCTGTGCACTAATAGTGAGAATTTAGCAATTAATTCTAAAATATTCATTAAATTTGTTAGAGGAAGTTAATTAATGAACAAGAACACAATGGCCTTCCTTTTTCCATGCCAAATACACAATACTTGCCATTTATTTCATCTTAAACTTTCACTCGACAGGTTATTGTTTACAACACAACTGAAAAAAACCTCTATGCTGAAGGCTTAATAAATATAATCATGTGATGACATCAATGATGATGATGATGATGATAACAAAAAGAAAAAAATCACCCTCTTGGCTGACTGCCAGGCAAATTGCCAAATTTGAGGGAAGCAGATAAGGGCAGCAGAAACTAAAATTCACTTGGTGATACATCAGGTAAATTGGTAACGGCCAGGAGGCTGTTCTCTTTTAAACAAAGAGCATGAGGCAAATGAATGGATTTACATAATGAAATCCAGTGAACTATATGGCACTGCCTTTACTGCAGGATAGGGCACATTCGTTCCTTTTGAAGCAGGTAAGTAAATGACCATCTTGTAAAACTTCTCCGCGTCCAAAGGTGAGCACTTTGGACTTAGAAACAGAGTGTGATGTCTACATAATAAGGTAGGGGGCCTGGAGGTAGTGCTTGTGGCCAGTCCACGCTGTTTACTGTCTCTTCCTAAGGACAAAAGCTGAGCTCAGGGATCAAAGAGGATCACAGAAGAATTGCCAAAACTGTTCTCACGCTCATCACACATATTGCTGCTCAGCACAGTCGGTCCTGATAAAATGATGGCTGCTGCTACCACCAAATCACCAGAGCTACTAAAACAAACCAGATCCAACACCATTACAAAACCATTTCAAGATAAATTAAATCCACTAGGAATAAAGATGAATCACAGGAAAGCTTTAGAGTTAAACAAAAATGATGACACTAGAATGATCCCTTGGGGGTGAGGGTAGGAGCAGAAAATTTTATTTTCTGATCTAAAGACTTAGGGACCCTTGAAGGACGAGGTCGTCTGAGGAAATGGAAAGAATAGGTCACAGGGTATAATAAATTGGTAGTGCATGCATTTTGTCTGTCAGGATTTAATAGGTTAATATCAGTGAAGATGAATCACTTGTTTGAAGCACAAAACACATTGACACAGAAACAAAGAAGCTTGGAAATTTTATATTCTTTGGGTCTCTGAACAATCAAAGGCCTTGTCTAGTCAACATTTAGAGTAATTTTTCCCAGGGGAATTATTACTATTTGAGAGGGATGAAAGAGCAGCATTCTCGTGATACATTTTTGTTTCCTGAGACTAAAAGCTAAGTCTCTGTAAGGGACAGCATTTTGGATGTACTGAGAAGTGTACAAATGCAGTCAGTGGCTTTTCTCAAACATCTTCTAGCCATAGGGAAGACTACAGCCTATCAGGAGTTACAGTCCTTAAACAAACTTTAAAAGTTTGCTTGAAAAGTATATGCCAAGGAGGGGAGATTCTTTTGGAAAACTAGGTTAAGATTCAAATTTCCAAGATTTGAACTACTGTGCTTGAGGTATGTGTAGCTTGGAAAACGAAAGCCCAAGTAATTAACAGAAAATTTCAAACTCACAGACAAGAGGCATGACGTTTCATTAGAGCACAGTGCTTTCCTTCAAGACCCTCGACTCACACAGTTATTAAAAACAAAGTTTAGGATTCCTAGGATTTAAACTCTCCAGGCAACTGGAAAGAAAATGGGTTTTCAGAGCCAGAGTGGATGAAACCTACAAGCTATAAACCTGAGACTAGCTCTCATTAGATTTTAGGTATGTTTTTCTTCTCAGATTTGTTCTTGTGATCTCTCGGTCTGCAGAACTGGAGAAAAAAATTGCGAACAACTGGCACCAGAGGGATTGCAAAGCTACTTGCTGACAGTTGAAATCATGAAGCCGTTACCGTGCTCCAGCGCCTTCATGGGAAACCAGAAGAGGATGAGGGAGTGGATCAAGGCGTTGATGCAGTGACCCCAGAAAACCTACGGGAAAACAAACCGGGGAGTCAGCAACGGCCCGCATCTCTGACCTCCGCGCAACTCAACAAGCGCCTCATTGTGAAGGACACTGGCAGTGTGCTGCACGGCTCCAGAAGTAGCATATTATTCTTGAACTTAAACAAAACAAAACGATTTCCTCATTTTTTACACACAAATGACTGGATGATCTCCAGATACTATTATTTAGTACAAAGACCTAAATATATATACACATGTACTTAGACCAATATACAATCTATCCACATCTGAAAAAATGAATTATGAGCTGTTTTCTTTAGAACCCTAAGAAAGACACCAAAATGTTAGAATCAAAGGCCCCAAAACCATCCAGAAAAAGGTTATTTAGCCAAAATTGTTAATAAGAGACTGAAACTGTGTGACTTCTGAAAGCATTAAAAACATTTAAAATGTACATTCTTACACAGCATTCGCTTTTGTTTTACTCCTTAAAATCCCTCCATTCAACTTTTTAATTTTTAGAATTTTGGTTAATACCATGCATATTTAAAAATTCTCTTTATCTTAACCCTTGTAAGGTCAAACAAAAGAATGCAAAGTTTAGTTTCCTCTAAATTATAGTTTCATAAATGCATTTCAATCTTCTTTTTAACCACTGAGATGACAGAACTACTACAGCCAGATAGAATTTACTTAGGATCTATAGATTGATCTGTGAATTGTCATATAGTTTGATCCTCGGTAGTGGTGGGACAACAGAAAATAATGAAAAATTATAAGACAAAGAGATTTTCCCATTTTAAATGTTTACTCTTCCCTTGACCTCTGTACTTCCCTTCCCCCGTTCCCCTGATCTCCAGGGTGCCTTCAAATAAGTCTCAGATTGTTCTCAGCTCTACTACCTTTAACGGGGCCATTCCCTACTTATTTTGCACCTTACACAGCCTTTGAATTCAAACTCTAAAAAAAAGATTTATGTAAATAATGCAGAACAAACAGGCCGGTGATACACGTTCGCCATTGATAGAATCACAGTAAACAAGGACTGATACAATTAGTCATCAAGCCTCCTGTGTATGGAACATACCAGAACCAATAGCATCCCTTTTAATTTTCCAGCCTCAGACATGCCCCCAAATAAGGCAGCTCTGATGGAAGGCTATCAGCAATACCTGGCTTCGAGTGAAGTCTTCAGACACTGTTCCCTTATTAAGGACTTCAAATGTCTTCCTGTGACCCCAGTGGCTACCTAAGCAAGTCGTGTACACAGCCGGCATCCAGTATTGTAGCTGACCTGGGCAGCGGACCTCTGTTTAAACTTCCTAGTCCCCTCCTGCGCAAAGCCCGCCAGAAACATGGCAGTGCAGGCGTGTTCACATCTGCCTCTTCGGCCAAGCCGGGCAGGCTCTCCCCTTCTGGCCGGGGGCAGCCACTGCTCTGCCACTCTCGGCCGTGACTGGCAGGCGGGCGAGGCCCCTCAGCCATCCTGACTGCAGAACCTCCGCGACACCTGGCCCAGGGCCTGCTTGCCTCTTGTCAAGATCGCCTGCACCCTTTTGGCCAGATGCTTTTTATTTTCTGATTTTCAGACTGAAAAAAAAATACCCAGGACTGACTTAATTTCTGTGTTCACATCTGGACAATTTTATTCACCAGCTAAAGTAACATTTTCTTTGAAACGATTAAACAAGCAACGGTGGCAAGAGGGCAAGGTAGGCATGCTCCAGCCGCCTCAGTGCTTTCTGAAAGGGGAAGGGGCGTGTCTGGTGGCGGACCCTAAAGGAACCGGGGCCGCGGGTGCTCCTGGCCACCCGATGTCGGTGTCGGAGGCACACGTGGGGAGGAGGGAAGGAGCCGACAAACAAGAACCAGAAGAAGCACCACGTGTCACATGGCAACTTCCGTTCCGATTGGGCGTCTGATTCTCCCGGCTTGCTGCACGGGGGGAGGGCCCTGGTCTCTCTCCAGAACCCGTGGGCACGGACAATGGTGCGGTGCTGGCGGGGGGCAGGGTGTGGGGGGAGAGGGCAGAGAGGGGAGAAGGGGTGGTGGGAAAAATAAAATAAAATACTCAATTAAAAAAATTCCCTCTAAAGCTTCAGCTACCTCACAGGCATATGACCGGAGCGGGAGGACAGATGGCAGTGCTCGCTCCCTTTCCGGCGGTGATTTTGTTAAGTTAACGCCGTTTACCTTTGTGTTGAAGCCTTCAGCGTTCTGGGTAATTTTGTAGAGCTGTGGAAACCTGAGCATGCTCTCCTGAGTGCAAGACCTCTCGAAGATTCCCAGAGTGAAGGGTGGTAATGCGGTGAAAATCTGCGTGGGGAACAAGGAGCCATTAATAGAGGCCTTCCCGGTGCACACAGCTCAAGCGGTTCAGGTCCACGGAACGATGGCTCAGCTCCGTCAAGTCCAAACCTGAGTGCCAATGATTCACAGCTCCCCAGGTGCCCTCCAAACAAAGGAAAACGAAAGACCATTTTCAACCGATACTTAATCAGCAGAAAATGATTACACAGGATACTAAAACCAACGTCACAAACATTTGCCTGGCCAAGAAATCCTGTTAAACGAACAGCTCCCTTCCTCTGCACGGAGCGGCAGTTTAGCATCGCCCCTCGGCTCTGGGAGGTGTCGCTGTGTCCTGTCGGTGCCGGCCGAGGCACAGTTTTACAACTTCCCATCCTGATTTTATGCTCAAATTCCAGGAAGCGTGATGTACTTCACTCATTCATCCGGCAGACATTTACTGGTAATGGATTTTGGTCCAGGTGCTGTGATAAGCCCCAGGACTACAGAGATAGAAAAACCAAAGGAGAGGAAGGAAAGGAAGCAGGTCCCTGACCTCCAGGAACTCCGTCTGCCGCGGAGGTGGGGTCGGGCAGCCGGCAGCAGGCAAGTAAATAAACAGAGAACACACAGGGCTCCGCGAAATTACTCAGGGGGCAGGGGGCAGCGAGGAGGGGAGTCGGGAAAGCGTTCTCGGGCCAGAGGCATGTGAACTGGAAGGCACTGTACCTGCAGGATTTGGCAGGATAAGGGGTGGAGGGGAGCAGAAGGCAGCGTTCCCATCCCACCACCTCCCCACAAGCTTCGAGGCACATTTGGGGGGGACATCTAAGACACCCAGGATGGTGGCTGGCTGAGGACCCAGTACAAGACAAGGCTGGGAAGGTGACAGGACAGCCTCCTGCGACAACGAGGTCTGGGGCAGGTAGTGCTTTGTGAGGCTATGCTTTTCCTGCAGTGCTCTAGAGGGGACAGGCCCTATTTGTGTTTCAGGAAGAGAAAGCCAGGCGCCGAAGAAGAGGTTTGGGATAAACGTGTCATTTCAGTCCCGGAGGCGCGAGAGCCCTGTGGGCCATTCTCCTCTGTGGTCCCCGGCGCAGGGGTCACAGAAGCTGGCTGCGTCACTCACATCAGCACCGAGCAAGTCCACACCCACAAACCCGGCGAGCGCTCAAGCCCATGGGAACTGGGCGCGTGTCTCTGCGGGAACTCTGAACACACCAGCTTTGGGGAGCTTGAGCAATAGCCTTCCCCAGCCAGCGCGCTGGCGGAGGCAGGCCTGCACGACCTGGCACCCCCCCCCCCCACGGAGCAGAAAGGAAAGCAGCCCTGGGGTTGCAGCGCTCTGCAGGGTTCAAGGAGGAAAAGACCAAGAGTGGTTGCCTGCGTTTCCCTCACAGTAACACAAGTTTTCCGTTTAATGACTAGAGGAAGGCACTGGGAACAAGCATCTTAGAAGCCCCGCACACTCTCAGCACATAAACCCACCCTTACTGTGGTGCATACGTGAAATACTGTTAATACCGCCCATCTGGCTACCAACTAGGAAGCCCTCTGACATCTCACCCTGCCTACAGCATGCCTCACACACATACTGTCGAGGGTCATTATTTGTGCTACAGAAATAAGACAGCATACATATTTTTCTTCGTAACACTTTTCTGACTAAACAAATACATCATGGGGAGCCCTCTGAGTCCCCTGGGTCTGACACTAATGCAGCGTTTTCCTGCTCACATAATAATTCATGGCATAGATGTACCATAAGTTTTCAACTGTGCATTCGTTTTTGTTTCTAGGTCTCTGTTGTCACAAACATTATGTAATAAAGAGCTACAATGTATTATACCATTTGTACTCTGTCTTTTATTTCTATGGGATGGATTCCCAGAAGTAGGGTTGCTTGGTAAAAATATGCGAGTATTTTAATTTTACAAGATTCTGCTTGGTTGCTTTCTAAAAAGGTTCCAATCATTTATTTTTCCTTCCCAAAGGCCAATGGTAATCTTTCCCCTGCTTTCCTATCAGTAATGGGTATTATGTTATACTTAATATTCCCTAGTCTGAAAAAATTAAAGATATTAACTCTTTCTTTAAAAAAATTTACCAGTGATTTTCAGCATGTTTCCATATATTTGTTAAACATTTGGACTTGGAAACATCTAGTCAAGTCCTTTGTACATTTTTCCATTCATGTTTTCTCACCTTTTCTAAGAGTTCTTTGAATGTAATAGATATCAACTGTCTTTATGTAATAAAATTTCACCCAAATGCACTTTTTGCCTACTGGCTTTCTTTATGGTTTCTTTTGCCATATAAAAGTTTTTAATTTTTATATGGTCAAGAATAGCTTCTGAGTGTCCAATTGTGGTTGTGGAAGTTTTTAGGAGTTTCTTTGGGATTCTTACAGTTTTATTTTTCACATTTAAGTCTTAATATATCTGGAATTTGTTTACTATGTTGTTTAAAATGGGAGTCCAATTTTATTTTTATTCCAAATTAAGAACCAGTTGTGAAAATACAACTAATTAATCCAAACTTTCCTACCAAACTGAAATACCACCTTTGACATTTATTAAATTCTCACATATTATAGACCTAAGATCTAGAACTGGGATCTTTTTCTAGATTCTCTGGCTTATTTGTCTAGTTCTATGTTAATGTCAACATAGATTTGCTTACGGTGGCTTTATAGTATAGTCTAATGTTTAGCAATGATAAGTCTACCCTTATGACTGCCCTTTATGGACATGCTTTGCATATTTATTCTTAGGTAGTTGTTAATTTCATTTACACTTTAATATCAACTCTCCCTCTTTCCCCCCAGTTACCTATTGGGACTCTATTTGGAATCACATAAAAATTTATATACTAATTTTAGAGGAATTGATTCTTTTATGATACTAAGTCTTCCCATACAAGAACATAGGATGTGTTTCCATTTGTTCAAATATTGTTTTGTATAATTCAATGAAAATTTGTTTTTTCATATAAATAGTATAAATATTCCTATGCAATGCATAATTTTAATTGTTTTTTTGAAAGAATTATTACTTCCTTTCCATTTCTAAGTGCTCATTGCTGGAGTGAAAAAAAAAGCTATTGGTTGCTACAACAGAAAAAAAGCTATTGCCCGGCTGGGTGTGGCTCAGTGGTTGAGCGTCGACCTAGGATCCAGGCGATCGGGGTTCGATTCCCGGTCAGGGCACATGCCCGGGTTGCGGGTTTGGTCCCCGGTCGGGGGTGTGCGGGAGGCAGCCAATCAATGACTCTCGCATCATTGATGTTTCCATCTCTCTCTCCCCCTCTCCTTTAAAAAAAAAAAAAAAAAAGTTATTGATTTCTATATATTTGTCATGGATCTGGTCACCTTATCAAAATCCCTGATAATTTCAGTATTTACTGGTTTCTTCGGGTTTTCTAGATATACAATCATACATGAACATATTTACATGGCTATTTTTTATTTTTGTGCCTATCTGTATAAGCACAGAAATAGTTAATCTTTTTTTTTTTCTCTAGTATTTTCAATAGTTATTTAATTTTCTTGGCAGTTGCTGAAAATTCCAAAACAATGTTGAATTATATAGTGATGGCAGGCATCCCTGACTAATTTCTTATTTAAAATGACAGTTTTAGAATATTACCATTTACGGCAACATGCTACTGCTGTTTTATAAAGAATCTGCATTATGTTATTTGGCTTCTTTCTTTCCTATTTTGCTTAGAGTTCCTATTTTGCAAATGGCAGTTCAACTGCCTCAAATACTTTTGCCATATCTACTGAATAGGACCATGTTTTTCTTTTGTTGATACAGTGATATTTAGAATTTTTAAAAATTTTGAATCTCCTGTAAAATTTATTTCAGTTTTACTTGGTCAAATATTTTATTCTTTTGATACACTCTTGAACTCTATTTGCTGATGTTTTATTTAGAATTTTTGTATTTATGTTTTTAAGTGACCCTGGCTAATAGTTTTCTTTAAGTTCTGCTGGCTTGATAAAATTAAATAGTATAAATTTTCTGAAACAGTTTAAAAACAAAGTTATCTCTTCACTAAAAAATAGATAAAATTTAGCTGAAATCCATCTGATAATGGTAGTTTTTGTCACCGGTGGCCTCTTTACTCTCATTCTACCCATGAAATAAAATGCCGTAGAAATCTGAGATACTAGGATAATAATGAGAAGCCAACGGGACAGCACTCATCCATTATCTGGAAAGATGAAAGTGTTTGAGTCAGTTCAATGCTTTTTCATGTGCTCTGGGAGTTACACCCAGAAGCAGTGGTCACCACTTTAGCTCGCCTCGGGAATCGAACAAAGAAGGGAAGGCAGGAGAAATACTGCTTGAAGAACATGAACGTGGAAGGAAGAACCCAGTGCTGAAGAGGAGTCACTAGCAAATGCCACAGCTGTCACAAACTGTCTTGCACTGGGATTTTGTGAAGCGATTCTGGGATGGAAAAAATTGCCAAATAGTACATTATTGGAACAACAACAGTAAAATTGAAATATGGACTAACATGGAGTAGATAAGAGTACCATATCCATGTTAAATTTTCAGGTTTTGGTCATTAGACTGCGATTATTTAAGAGAATGATCTTAGCAACTGTGCAATAAAGTATTAAGCAGTAAGGGCATAATGTCTTAATCATGTCCAACTGCTTCAGAAATAAATAGACTTGCAGGGTGTGTGCACGCGTGCCTGTGGGCAAACCTCCATGCTCTTGAAAGCTTTGTTCCTCCCAGCATGATTGAGTCTGGAGGTCAATGGCCTTCTCTTCTGACCCCACTTCACAGATCCTAGACATCCCATGTCCCTCCCTGTCACCACTCTGTCACCATTCCAACAATTGTACTGGGTACTCCATAGCACCTTAAGGCTGTTTAACCTTGAAATTCACTTCTTTGCTGCAATATACTCTTCTCTATAGGCTGGGGAACCAAAGTAGATACAAAATATTCTCAGCCCTAGTGATCAAAGGTCATCGTGAGTCTTTAATGTACATAACCATCGCTAGAAAAATTTGTTTAAAATGCAGTATCCCTGAGAAACTCTGCTGAGTCGGGTTGGAGATCAGGAACCTGCACCTTTAAACAAAACCTGGTTATTCTCATGCAACTGATCTGTGGACCATATTTTGGCTGATACCATCCTACAGCTAGCCTATCAGCGTCTTATGAAGAGCAAGTACACAATTTGAGTTTGTTGAATTAATTTGAATTGCCCAGGGCTGTATGCAACTAAAAAAAGATTCCAGCTGTCATACCCTGAGCATGAAAATAGGGCTAAAATCCATTTGTCATGTAATCAGGCAACGTGTATTTCAGTTCTGGCTTTAGCTCTAAATCACAGTCTCCTAGGTCTCAGCCTCTGGTTTCTAAATATGTGGGCATGGGGTTGGCCCTTTCCAGCACTAAATCATTATGGAGCAGTCAGCATATTTCCCCCTAAATGGCTGTATAACTTTAACCTGTTCAAAACAGTTTTAAGTCCTGCAAAGTTAACAATCTGTCCAAGGGGAGGTCCTCAAGTCCCTGTACATGTGGTAGGTGGTTGGAGTAGCTTTGCTAGCACAGGTGATAAATGAACATCAATTCAGCCCTGTTCTCACCATCTGCCACTTTTGTCTTTTTGGGTGTTAAGTATTAGCAACAAATGTGATAGTGCACTTTGTGGTAACATAGTTACTGACCAATGCTGTTTACACTCAAGATCCAAACTCAGTCTCAGTGCCATCTGAGTCTACACATCTAACTCTTAACCTGAAAACTGCACAGGACTGGGACAACCTGCTGTATGTAGTATTTATACCAAGCACCAAGTATAGTGGTTACTTAAAAAAAAAAAAGAAGAAGAAAGAAAGAAAAAAGAAAAAATGGTTGAGCGTTTGGATGCCTTGAATATCCAGCCACAAATGTATATTCAAGCTGTAAATATTTATGGCTCCACAATATATATTATTGTATATTATTGTATGTCTACTAACTTCCATCTTTACCCATCTATGCTGACCACTTCCGAGTATAAACTCCCAGGAAGCAGAGAATGTCAGAGTTAGGGTCCAAAATAAGTGTGAAAGTGAAGCTCAAAAAGCCACCCCACTGGGCATCTAAAGCACTTAGCACGGCCTCCTTGGTCCCCCCACCACTGAAACACAGAGCCAAGCTGCTACTTAGTCATTTCAGCTTATAGCTTATATTTATTTCCAGCTTTTGCATTCATTATAGTCAAATAACATAAAAAGAACTTAAAAATCATTAAAAAACAGCAAATAAACTGATTACCATTCCCCACAGGAGCTGGAAGTCAGAATTCATTATTTTAGCACTAACTGTGAAAGAAAACATTCTTCCACAAGGACAGATGCTTTCAGAAGGACAAAAAGAACAGCAGATCACATACTGTATGTCTATGTATCTATGTTTAAGAATTCAGAAATAAAATTACCAAGTGGGACGAGTTTAGATGTAGTTCAGAAATTTTTCTCAAGCTAAAAACATGAAAATGTTGCATAGGCATTTAGTAAGGAGGTAACAAGGGCCCATTATCAAGATATATGTGTTAATAATTTCATGGGGTTATTCAAGAATGATCTGCTATGATTGAAACCATGTGTGGAGAGTTTGGGCTTCTGCAGGATGTGTCGCAGCAACAAAGGCCCTAAAGATGTATTTGTGCTGCCTGCGATGTATACAGATGAGGGACTCAGATACACTCCCCAGACATAAACAGTAAAGGAATGTCACTGAAGCTGGGTGTGCTATCAGGCAGAGACGGGGAATGCTTACCACGTTGTACAGGCCGATGCACCAGCGTTCAAATAAAATCTGCCCAGAAAATCCATTTACAAAGGCGAACCAAAGCTGAAAGAGAAGAAAGTTCATGAAGTTTTATATCAATATTGACCTAAATGTTTCCATTCACTGAGGAAGGAGCAGGAACATGGGCCACCAGCTGGACACAGCTGCTAAGGGATAGAAGGCCGCAGGGCCGTCAGTTGTTCTTTCAGAGACTCTAAATTCCCACTATGACAAATACGAGTATTTGAAGGAAAAGCTGTATTGAAGGCATACAATGATTTTAAGTATAATATGCACATATTAATAGAAAAGCAATATATGTTTAATTTATAACTAGTATGTTTTGTGTCAACACTTTCACTGACTGGAAGAGTCTCAACTTCACATTCTTTTTTCCGATAAAGCTGATTTGATAAATATAATTTATCTTTGCAGGAATTTCAAATAGATAAAAAGTAAATACAAAACAACAAGAACTCCTCTGCTGGTCACATGTGCTCTTAGCTCATAAAATGCTGACCCTCGGTAATCGAGCGTCCGCCCGCGCGGCCAAGGGGAAAGCGCACCGCAGGAAAGCAAATGCTTAAATCATCTTTCGGAGGAAGCCGGCTTGTATAAATAAATAAAATGTGGGCGATTATTCATGTCTTCAAGTAGTCTATAAATCTAATTGATTAGGCAAGACTGACACAGAAACTACTACAGAGCAAAGTGCCAGGTTCATGGCTGACAAGTGAGTAAAAGTGTTTCAGAGAGGGGACCCCGCACCGCCTAGGGGACCCGGGGGGGCGCGGAGGCGGGAAGGGCGCGTGGCCCAGGGCGAGCCGGCGGGCTGGGAACGGGGGCCCGGCCTCGAAGGAGTGACTACAGAAATACGAAATACGAAATGCTGCTTTCAAAATTCAGCTACGCTGATATGCTACAACGGGATTCCAGGGACCTTGGGTAGGCTTTAAAGTGTTTCACGCTAATCCCAGAGTCACAGGTTTCATTGGCGGAGAACTGACTCTGTTACCGCAAAACAGCTGCCCCACAGTAATCTGGGTTGAGATCAGTTGTGCTACTGAAACTTTCCCCAATCAGGTTTTTCAAAATCAGTTTCTTGACTCCACCAGACTAAGTTTCTTGAGACAGGAATTGTCCTCTATCCTGTGCAACTGTACACAGTATGATACTTGGTACAAACAGGGACTCACTGAGGTCCAGGGGGATCAAATGAATATCTGAATTCAATTGCCAGATGAAGTTTTCTTAGGCGCAGCTTTCATCATCTCATTTCCTAGTTCAAAAACCTACTAGGGATCCCTCCTAAATCTAAAATAAGCTTGCTGCCCTTTAAAAATCCTTGCACGCTCCTCTTTACTCTCTGTTTCAACTATCTCCTGAGAGGTCGCCATGAGGCCTGGCTATTCTCAGTGAAGAAGTCCTGGTGGAGCACTAAGAATCAGAAGTGTGTGCTGTGCTCTGTACTCAAAATATTTTTACAGCACCTATTCTAATATTAGCCATTCCTAAAATGACAGTTTGAATCACACTGCCTCCCTATCACTCTAGGCCTTGGCAAATAACCCTTCAACCAAATTTCTGGTGCAGTGAGAGCCTGGATCCACACCTAATTCCAACATATTTGTAAATTGTTTCAAGGGTTTTAACATAATTTGCCAAAATTGTGCTGTACATCTATAGTCTCTTATTCAAACAACTGAGCAACCATTGACAAATATTTTGTAAACACTATTTCATTGCTTAATTCATTTAATTTATTGTATTATGTTGAAGATAAAGTAGTGATATTTCTACTCCTTCCTCTCCCTAATATCAATTGAAAATAGTAAAAATAATTGAAAATAGAAAAGAACTACTTTTATTGACATTACGAGAAAGCCTTAATTAAAACTCCAAATGACACAGAAGAGAAACTAGGGTGACAAGATTAGATCAAATCAAGGGAGAATGCCAATTTCAGACCAAACCTACAAAGTAAAAAGATTTCCAAAAAATACATGAAACAACCCAAGAAATAGCTGAACCAACTCTTATTTAGAGGGTGGAATCTAGAGCTAGGGACAAGTCACAGCTCTGGTTCCTGGACTGATTGAACACAGCAGGCAAATTGAGTTAAAGGGCCCTGTGTGCACATATATGCCTGTCTCCTTTCTCCACCTCAAGAAGCAAGTGAGGAGAATGGGTGAGTACAGTAGGGAGCATAAATGGCAATCAACTTGGCAGACACTGATTGAGGTAAACTGAAAAGAAATAAATGCAAAATCATGTAACAAAAAACCCATAACATACAGACATTTGCTGTCAGGCATATAGGCTTCTGACTCGCCCAAGGAGAAGAAATGATCATGAGGGAGGTGCTCACTACTGCAAAGTGAGGGGTGGCCAGTGTGAAAGAGACAAAAAAATTGATGAGAAAGTGTTCTGAGACAAATTTAAAGCCCTCTTCCCTAGGCACCATCAAAAAATAACAAAGAAAAAATACAGGAATGTGACAGAAAGCATATGAAACAATTTCTATAGAAAGAACCAGATCACTGAGCAAAGGAAAATTTTGAATGCCCTTGGTGATACTTAGAGAACTTAAAAAAAAAGTGTGGCCTTTCATTGGAACAGAAGCTCAGATTAAATATGTAATATATCAAAGAAGGAAACAAATAAGAAAAGATTCAAGCTACATGAAGGAAAATAAAACCCAGAATTGACACTGCTGAATCCACAATCGATTTACCCTATGAGGGTAGAATAGGCATGTGAAAACAAATGCTAAATGAAGGGCAAAGTTAACACTGATTTTAAAAGAAACTGATAACCTTTCAAAGATGATTTTAAAATATTTCAAAAAGGTGTACCTTAAAAAAAAAAAAGAACGAATAGAAGAGAAAAACATGTTCAAAGATACAACAGAAGACAAATTTCCGAAATATTCTAAAACCTTAATCAGCTAATGGAGAGGGCATCCTTTGTCCTCAGGACACAAAACAATAGATACAGACAGATCAACATATATATCCTGATAAATATATTTATGAGTTTTATAAGATCAAAATTTTTTTTCTTAATCCTCTACCCAAGAATATGTTTTCATTGATTTTTAGAGAGAGAAGGGGGGGAGAGGAAAACATGGATATGAGAAACACTGATTGGCTGCCTCCCGAACACTCCTCGAGCAGGGATGGAACCTGAAACCTAGGCATGTGCCCTGACTGGGACCAAATCCGCAACCTTTGTTGTATGGGACAGTGCTCCAACCAACTGAGCCACCCAGCCAGGGCCAAATCTTTAATATATCTTCAGGCAAAAAAACAAATTAACCTGCAATATCAAGTTGGCTTCATCTTTCTCTCTAGCAGTATGCAATACCAGAAGCCAATAGTGAATGTTTACAACTCCTTAGGGAAATAAAGCATGGTAAGAATTTTAGCAAAATACAGAAACCAGGGAAATAGTAAAAGCTGAAAAGATTACTAAATAAACTGTGATGATAGAAGTATATCAAATTTGTCCATTATATTAATAATACAAAAAATGTTAAATGCTCAATGGATAAAAAATAAAACCCCAAATACATACTATGTACAAGAGAAACATGTCAAACAAACATGAAAAAGTAACACTGTTCAAATAAGATCAAATCCATAACCCTGACTTAACAAAGCCCTACAGATGAGGCTGTCGCCTACCATCTGACAACACTGCTTCTCCTTCACTAAACTACAATGGTCCTCTGTTGGTTCCTTGCAAGGACCAAGAATGGATCCAGCTTTATAGTTTGTACTCAAATATAAAGCAATTATGTCAATAGCATTTGGTTAATAAGCCATCTTTACCTTACTTGTTTGAAATGCCCTTTATTATGTAAAAGATTATCATGGTACTTACAGAAATTTATACAGTATTTTGGTCTTGCTTCATATACTCTAATTATAGATGGCTTGAATATTTAAATACAAAAAAACAAAACTCAAAGCATAAGAAGGAAATAAAAACAGTTTTTTACGTGTGAAACTGACTCTGTAGACATGAAACTCAGAAATTGTACAAAACAGGAATAAATTTGAAACAGTTCATTGCCATAGAGAATAAAAATAAAGTTGAAAGAAAATTAATAAATAGTACAAACATCTGTAATATCTATGAAGACAAATGCCTAACTTCCTATATAAAGAGTTCTTATAAATGAGAAAGAAAACTGCTGAAAAGCTGTTAGGAAAACAGGCCAAGAACATATGCGGTGTGATCACAGGAAAAAAAAGTCTCATTTTTCATGAAACACACATATACATGTGTGTGCACACAGACACATACACACAGATAACACTTTTCACCTAACATATGGACAAATATTTAAAAGTTTGGTAACCTGGGGAAATAGCTACTCTCATACCCAGTCATTGTCTACAAATATGTTTAATGTACTTTTCCTTTGATGCAACCATTCCACTTTTAGGGACATACTCTAAATTATATCTTATAGTTATAATTACATAGTATTCAACATGCAAATACAAGAGTGTTTATCATAGCATTATTTGAAAGATAAAAAATTAGAACTTGTTTTTACACTGATAGCTGGTTAAATGAATTATGGTTTATCCATAACAATAAAACATTATGCAGATGTTATGAAGAGTATTATAAATCTGTAAGCACAATAATATAAAAATCTCACAGATATATTATTAAAATAAAAAATATCAAGGTATATGTTGAATAGTCATGAATGTACAGGATAGATGATAAACTCATATGCATGGCAACTTTTTAGAAGACATATAAGAAATTGTTAATATTCATTACTTTAGTTAGCAGATCTATGCAGCAGAATGGAGACTCATTTACACATCCTGTACTACTATGAACTTTTAAAACATATTCATGTTTTACTGGTATAACTGTTTTAAGCAGTAATTCTCAACTAGGGTTCATTTTGCCTTTAAGGAGACACTTGACAATGTCTGGAGACTTTTCTGAAGGTATTATTGGCATTTAGTGGGCAGAGGCCAAATATTCTGCTAATTATCCTACAATGTCCAGGACAGTCCCCTGCAACAAAGAATTATCTGGTCTAAAATTTCAACTCTGAAGAAACCCTGAATAAAATAAAAAAATTATTAGAAATCTTGTTGCAACAGATGTTTGTTATAAGCAAAGTAATGACACGAGACAGGTTGCATGAAGCCATGATTATGTGTGGGTTCAGAAAGTTTTGTTTCTTTTTCCCCACTGGCCTGATCTCACACATAGAACCTACTCTTTAGAGGCCATGGGAGCACTGAATGTGTATCCAAAACTTCCCATATTTAGATTCCTAAAATAGAAATATATCTTTATAAACTAGTAATGAGAAATTACTTTAAATACAGAGTGTATTCTGCATAACTAAAACACCCAAGTTGTTGAAAATATACAAGGGGAAAAAATCCTAGGAAATCAAGCATCTCTTTCTCAGCATCAACCTTTGCTCCAAGCTATTCTGAACCATGTAAAAATTTTCAATCCTCACTTCGGATTAACATTCTTGATTAGCTGAATGTTGGAATATTTCCTATAAGCAGCCAATGTTGATTCTGTCCAAGTTGGCACTGGATTGGCCATATGTTTCTTCAAACATTTTTGATATGTTTGTACTAATTTTTATCAGTTGCAGGTGCTGCAGCTGTTCGGAAAGTATAAACAAGCTCATCCTCAACATTTCCAGTTCAATTTTAATCTTCATTCAAATAATCCATTATTAGATGATCGGACCAGTTTATTTCATTGGAAATATTTGTGTGGTAAAGACAAAAATTAAAACCAAAAGAAACAAACAAAAAAATCCATTCCCTAATTTCAAAATCTACAAGCTGGTTTTCTCTTACATTGTAAACTAAACACTCAAACTTGATTTCATTTTGGCAAGATTTCCATAGGTGAAATGGAAAAAAGTATGAGAACACACTGTATTTTTAAATATTTATATGAATGTACTTAGTTTTTATTTTATTTATTCATGAGACAGGTACACAATGGCTCCCTGACACACTATAAAATCATACTTTCACACTGGTTAGTTATATACAAATGTTAATTCATATACAAAAAAGAAAGCACTGCCCAATTCCTAAACATTAATGTCATTTTTAGTGGACCACAATTTCCAAGCTGCACCAAACACAACCCTCAATGCAAACAGACGGCCTAGCCCCCTTCTGAAGTACAGTTACTTGGCCAACAGCTTGCTTATAGCCACTAAATTTTACTTTTCTGGATTAATGGGGGAGAAAGATTCCTCTGCCTTTACTTTCTTGTTAACTAGGAATGCTATTAAATGAATACAGGCAAAGCTGAGAGAGCCAGGTTCTGCCTGGACGGCCTCAGACTCGGTGAGCTGGTGGACAGACCTGCCAAGCACTGACGGCTTGCCAAGCTCCTGGGGTTTCTGGTCCTCAAATGTAGTGCTGTTATGAGCAAACTGACCCAAACTTATTAAATAGCTTTTCCTTCTTGGAAAAAAATCCTTCTTTGCTTTAACTGCTGCCTCACTGCCAAAAATGCAGTAACCGTCTTGGCTAATTGCACAGACTCCCGTCTAGAGGTCCCAGCGCCATTGTACAACCTCAGCAGGCTGGGCCTGCCACTCAGGTTCTCAGCTAACAGCTGACATGCTTAGGAAGTTTTTTCATTTGGGAATGGGAGGAGCAGTTCTTTCAAGATCCATGGTAGAGGACTGAAGTGAAAAAACACCCTCGAGGGAGTAATTAAATAGTCATATGGGTTCTCGCTCAAGTGGCAATAACATCGTGATCTACTGATTTGCACATCAGGTCTGAGCTGATTAACCGGGATTAACTATATCTGTTTAAAAGGCAAAATATTGCAATATTTTTTGAATTTGATCTGGCAATATGTGTTAGGTTAAAAAAAAGCATGTACTTCATCTAGAAATTCAATTTCTAGAAATTCATTTCTCATCAATCAAAACACCTTTATATAAAAACATATTTTGTTTTGCAGCATTGTTAATAGAAGAAAACAAAACAAAAAGCACAGGGAAGAAAATCCCTGAAGTTCTTTATTAGGGGGTGAATGTAGCAAGTCTATGAAATGGTAAAGACATCTTTTACAATGTGAAATCTGTATTTATGTAAATGAAGAAAAGTATGCCAAAAAAATAGTGTTAGATTGACAAAAGAAAAGGCAAAATAAATAGGTAAGCCAATATGTAGGTGTGTAAAAAAATGAGGGATGCTATTATGGAGGAGGGGTTATCAGAAATAATAATAATAATAATGATAAAATAATAATAGTAGTAGTAGCAAAATACCCTAGAAACTTCTCCCTTAAGTGTCTTTTGTCCAATAAATTATGGGACTGAGTGGCCAGAATTAAATGGAGTGGGCAGGGCTTCATCTCTCAAATCTGTGGAGTTGTAATAAAGGCCATATATGACAAACTCACAGCCAAGATCATACTCAATGGGCAAAAACTGCAAGCATTTTCCTTAAGATCGGGAACAAGACAGGGCTGTCCACTTTCACCACTCTCATTCAACATAGCACTGGAAGTCCCAGCCACAGTGATCAGACAAGAAGAAATAAAAGGCATCCAAATTGGAAATGAAGTAGAACTGTTATCGCTTGCAGATGACATGATACTGTTTATAAAGAACCCTAAAGATTCCACCAAAAAAACAACTACAACTGATAAATGAATTCAATGAAGTAGCAGGATACAAAATAAATATCCAGTAATCAGTGGCATTTTTATACACCAAAAATGAACTATTAGAAAGGGAAACGAAGAAAAAAGTCCAATTTTTTCAATTGCTTAAAAACACACACACACGCACACAAAACAACAACCATCACCTAGGAATAAATTCAACCAAGGATGTAAAAGACCTGTACTTGAAAAATTATAGGAAACTGAAGAAAGAAATTGAAGAAAATACAAGTGGAAGCATACACTGTACTAATGGATAAAAAGAATTAACATCATTGAAATGTCCATACTACCCAAAGCATTCTATACATTCAACACAATTCCTATCAAGGTACAAATGGCATATTACACAGAACCAGAACAAATATTCCAAAAATTTATATGGAACCACAAAAGATAGAATAGTCACAGCAGTCTTGAGAAAGAAGAACAAAGAGGAATCACGCTACCTGACATCAAACTATACTACAAGACCATAGTAAACAAAACAGCCTACTACTGGCATAAAAAAAGACATATAGATCAATGGAACAGAATGGAGAGCCCAGAAATAAACCAATATCTTTATATCAGTTAATATTTGACAAAGGAGGCAAAAACATACAGAGGGCTAAAGACAGTCTATTCTATAAATGCTGTTGGGAAAACTGAACAGCTATGTGCAAAAATAAATAAATAAATAAAATTAGACCACTTTCTTACACCATACACAAGAATAAATGCAAAATGAATTGAAGACTTAAATATTAGATTTGAAACCATACAAATCCTAGAAGAAAACATAGGCAGTAAAATCTTGGACATTTCCCACAGCAATACGTTTCTGACATATCTACTTGGGTAAGGGAAACAAAAGACAAAATAAACAAATGGGACTACATCCAGCTAAAAAGTTTTTGCACAGCAAAGGAAACTATCAACAAAATGAAAAGACGACCCACTGAATGTTAGAACATATTCGCCACTGATATATCTGATAAAGGGTTAATATCAAACATTTATAAAGAACTTATAAAACTCAACACCAAAAAAACCAAACAAAGCAATTAAGAAATGGGCAAAGGACCTGAATAGACATTTCTCCAAAGAGGACATACAGCTGGCCAAAAGACATATGAAAAGATTCTCAGCATCACTAATCATCAGAGAGATGTAAATTTAAACCACAATGAGATTATCACCTCACACGTGTCAGAATGGCTCCATCAATAAGTAAACAAACAACGAGTGTTGTTGAGGACAGAGAGAAAAGGGAACACTTGTACACTGCTGGTGGGAATGCAGACTGGGGCAGCCACTGTGGAAAGCAGTATGGAGGTTCCTCAAAAAATTAAAAATGGAGCTGCCTTATGACCCAGCGATTCCACTTCTGGGAATGTATCCGAAGAATCCCAAAGTACTAACTCCTATGCTAATTGCAGCATCACTAACAAAGCTAAGATTTGGAAGCAGCCCAAATGCCCGTCAGCAGATGAGTGGATAAAAAGCTGTGGGACATTTACACAGTGGAATACTACTCAGCTGTAAAAAAGAAGGAAATCGTACCCTTTGTGACAGCATGGATGGACCTGGAGAGTATTACGCTAAGTGAAATAAGCCAGGCAGAGAAAGACAAATACCATCTGCTCTCACTCATATGTGGAATCTGATGATCAAAATAAACTAACAAACAAAATAGAAATAGTCTCATAGAGAACAGACTTACAGCTGTCAGAGGTGACGGGGTTTCGGGGCTGGGTGAAAAAGGTGAAGGAATTAAAGAACAACAAAAAAAACTCTTAGACACAGACAACAGCATGGTGATTATAAGAGGGGAAGGGGGGTGGGGAGGGAGAGGACGGTAAAAGGGGGATAAATGGTGATGAAAGGAGACTTGATTTCACATGATGCACACACAATACAATATAATGTATTATAGAATTGTACACCTGAAACCTATGTAATTTTATTAAGCAATACCACCCCAATAAATTAAAAAAACAAATAAATAAATAAAGATGGTTTATACAAAAAAAAAAAAAAAAAGTCTGTAGAGAGTTTCCTCTTTCTGAGTCAGGTGGATAGGTACAATGCTAGCAGCAAACACCACATATTCATAAAACTTCTAGGCACTTTTCAAGACAAAAAAATGAAAGTTACAGGTTAATGTGCATAGAATCCATTTTTTCTTAAACCACAGCAAAAATGTCTATATATCTTTATACAAGTGTGAAGGTCTAGAAGGCTAGCTAACCTGTCCCTATAGTTTTTTCCTATTATTTTTCCTTTATACGTTTCTATTATTGTTACAACAAATAAGCATTGCTTCCTTAATTCCTCCAAATTTCATTTTTTTAAATGAATAAATGTAAAGGAAACCACACAGTGCCAAACTGTCATATTCTTTGCTGTTTTTGATGATAAAAGCTAGAACCTGCATTTAATGCTTACTGTGTGCCAAGAATCTCGCACCACTCTAAATGGATTATCTCATTTAAACCTCATAGCAATCTGGACAAGCAGGCATTTTCTCCATTTCACAAATGAAATCAGGGCAAAGAGAAGATTAACGACATTATGACTGGTACCAAATAGGTCTTTAATAAACTACAGTTATTAACAGTAGATCCTATATGACAAATAAGTGTTTTTAAAAAAAAAATTGACTTTAAGGCAATTCAGAATCGAATCAGTATTTATGGCTACTAACTTACAATGCTGCTGCTATTTTAAGATCGTAATAAAATCAACAAAATACTTCAAAACTATAAGCACATAAGCAGATCAAAAACTCATTAAGGAAGTGATCTAACTCTTGAGCCTCTAATGCCATGTAAGGACTCAAAAGTATCCTTTTTTAAATTAGGGTATAAACTGTTTTGACACATTGGCTGCAAAAATCTTCCCCATTTTGCATAACAAAATGCAAACACTCTGGTTTGAAACATTTGTCTGTAAGATTTTGAGCTAAAATATTGTAGTTTTTTTGCTAATACAGCTGAAACCAACCCAGTAAAAATCAAAATAAACCTCTCTCCTTCCATTCTTTGAATAAAAAACCCAAAACAAATTAATACTAATAGGACAATCTCAATTATGTTGAAAGGGATTAGAATCTCAAAAATATAAAACAGAAATTTAACATGCAAATAAATGTACACATATAAATTTCTTGCTTTAGCATTTTCTTTTCCGTTAAAATCCCAAATGATGCAAGAAGTTGAATCTTATAGTGCAAAAGTCACAAAAGTTAGTAAAAGGAAGTCTGGTAAACACTTTTAAAGTTCCCTCAATTACTAATTTTTCAGTGCTACAAAATGCCTCTGTTTCTGCAAAATCACATGCTCACACTGTGGGATCATCAGGTAAATACAAAATCGTGTTTCCCTCACATAAAAGACCATAATACCGACCAGATGGTGTATGCACAATTAAATTGATTTTTAATAAGGAATTCTTGGCACAATAGAATGTAATCGCTCCAAATTGTGTCAAGGACTACTTACATTTTTTATAGTTCAAGGCTTAGACTCTTCAGCCCAAATCCTGTGCTACAGTGTTGGGGGACCAAATAGCTCTGGAGACCAGTAATGAAATAATGAGCCTTTCATCTGGAGGTCACTGGTTTGGATCTGCTATCGTTCATTAATGACACAGTTGTTTCCAACCTCCTGGTGTTGGAGCAGTGGCAGGGGGTTTATTATGGAAAGGGTAGCACAAATATGTATAAGATCACTCCATTTATGGACAGGACCTATGGCAAATATTTGAGAACATGTGTTTTATAACCAATAAAGTAATGCTCTTAACATACTGACAGTAAGATTTAAAGCCTGGCTCCACAGGCCAGGGTTGTAAGAAGGGAGCAGAATTTTGATGCTGTCTCTCAACCCCCATCAGCCACACGGTGCCAGTAGCCTGAGCAAAGTGTGACATTTCTTCTTATTTTCTTGCTCTGGAAAGTGGGGGGAAGGTCTGTCTACTCTCTCAAAGGGGGATTATTAAAAAAAGAATAAGTATTATTTTATGATATAGTTGTTGAACTATTTATTAGGACTCTGCTTCAAATTATACTCTGTGCTAGGTGTAGGAGTCATGAAGGTGAAGCAGATACCAACTGCGCTCTTAAAGAATTCAGTCTGGCTGGGGACAGGCTCGGGATAAATCCGAGGTATGGAAAAGTTCTTTGGGAACGTAACAGAGAGAGGCATGGGTCCTGTCTCTAGGAGTCACCACAGCTTTTCCAAAGGTGGTAGGCACTTGGGCTGGATCTTGAAGTATCAGATTCCATTCATCAATTCAGTGGGGGGAGAAGAGGCATTAAAGGTATTTGGAACAACTTGTACATAACTGTAGCAGATGTGAATTTCCAGGTGGCTAGAATAAGAAAAATGAAGTGAGAGGAGAGGGCTGGGTTCAGACTGTGGAGGACGCTAGACAGGTGTTCTTCAAATACGTGAACAGCTGTGCAGCCTAAGAGAAATTTGAAACACTATATATCTAAACATCTAAAAAACTGTCTCAATACACTTTTATTTATTTCATTGTGGTAAAATATACATAACATAAAATGTACCATTTTAACCATTAAATTATACAATTCAGTGGCATTAAGTCCATTCACATTGTTGTAAAACCATCACCATTATCCATCTCCAGAATTTATCTTCCTAAACTGAAACTGTTCCCCATAAATAATAACTCTCCATTCCCCCTCCCCCGTGCCCGGTAACCACTCTTCCACTTTCAGTCTCTATGAATTTATCTATTCTAGTTATTTCATATAACTGGAATAATGCAATATTTGCCTTTTTGTGTCTGCCTTATACCTCTTAGCATGTTTTCAAGGTTCATCCATGTTGTAGCAAATATCAGAATTTCATTCCTTTTTAAGGCTTAATAATATTTCATTATATGTGAAAACCCAAGGATATGGGATGTTTTTGTTGTTCTTTTTTTGGGAGAGGGGAAGGAAGAGAGAGAGAAAGAGAGAGAGAAATATCAATGCGAGAGAGAAACATGTATCAGTTGGTTGCCTCCTCTATGCTCCCTGACCGGGGATAGAACCCACAACCTTTTGGTGTATGAAGGAATGACGCTCCAATCAACTGAGCAACACCAGCCAGGGCACCTGTCTTCATTTATAACTAATCAGTTAAAGTAGTAAAAAAATTCTGACTTCAAGTTTTAACTAAAATATACATGTTAGTATATATCCCCACGATGACCATTTCACTTCTGAGCTCCCATTCATAGAGAAACATCAATGGGATCAACCGGGCCTGTCCCTGAATGCCGTCCACAGGAAACAAGGGACAGCTGCCTTCCCTGTTCCTCCCCGAGCATCTGTCTGGACAGTTCCTCAGGAGCTATGTCTCGCTGACCATTGTGTGGGGTTTTATTGTTTCATTAATTCCAGTAAATGTTGTCTCCTTGGTTTGTGTCTCTGAGATTTTTTCGTTCCGTGGAGCATGCCCCACAGTGCGATTCTGAGATGTGTACCCTTGCTGTGTAAAGTAGGAGATGCTGACTCTCCCAATCTCCCTCTGAGAGATAGAATTATGTAATTATATATATGTAAATGAAATTCAGCAATTCCATTTTTAGTTATACACCAAGAGAAATGAAAACATGCCTATACAAAAACTTGTATATGAACGTTCACAGTAGTATTATTCATAATAGAAATAAGTGGAAATGTCATAAGTGCCTATCAACTGACAAAGGGATAAACAAAATGTGGTAGATCCATACAATGGAGTATTATTTTGCCACAAAAAGAAATGAAGTACTAATAATACGCTACAACATGAACAAATCCTTGAAAACTTTATGCTAAGTGAAAGAAGTCAGACACAAAATGCCACACACTGTATGATTTCATTTATACAAAATGTCCAGAACAGGCAAATCCATAGAGACAGAAAATAGAGTGGAGGCTGCCAGCTGCCTTGGTGGCGGGGCATGATGTGGAGTGGCTGCTGACGGGCATGGGTTTTCTTTTCAGAGTGATGCAAGCGTTCTAGAATTACACAGTGGTGACAGTTGCACAAGTCTGTGAATGTACTAAAATCCTTCAATTGTATACTTTTAAGGGGAAAGTTTTATGGCACTTTAGTTATATTTCAATAAAAAAGAACTTTGCTCTTAGCTCTCACCTCTCCTTCCAATACCGGCTATCTATCACAGCTGCCTACCATCCCCGGATCGCCTCCGGTTCTCCACACCCGCAGTAATGTAGAACTAACACAAGACTGCCTGAGATGACTTCCCCTCCAACCCCGACCCAGCCCCTAGAGAGCCTGTGACTTTAAGCAATCCACGTAACCTTTCTTTATGCCAGTACTGAAAGAAGACTGAGTTGGGCGTGATAATGTCTATAGGATCTTTTGAATTAAAAATGATGTCACCATGTAGTGTATTCAGAGCACCTTACTGTGGAGGATTTCAAATGAAAATGCCTCAAAACTTCATTTTATACATGATACAGTTGGTCCATGTGTAAAATCTCAAACACCATGTAATTATCAGATAAGCTGACCTCTTACTTTATTAAGAGATAGAGATGATATCATTTTAATCTCTCCACCTATATTCTTGGCAACTCCAAATCTCTGATGACAGGCATAGTAAAACCGCCTTATATATTGCTCTGTTCAACTATCTTCCCATCCTTTCTGGTTTCAGGGCTACTTCTGAATCAGGGTCTTCATTCCATTTCTCTCTCTATCGTTTCTCCCAAATGTCCAGCCTCTACCAGAATTTTGGCTCTTTAGTCTCTTCCTGTAAACAGATTGTCTTCCATAGATTAAAGAAAATAGAAATACCACTCCTCAACTCCCTAAAAGGAAAGCTGTTTACTTCTTAAAAGAAATCTATACTTTTAGCTTCTGTTTCCAGATCAAATGAGTCTTAACCTCCACGACCAAACTCCAACGAGGACAGTAGTGAAACTATTCTCTCTGACAGATTTCTCCCCGCCTAATCATCAGGTTTAATGACCATTATAAGTCCTCATTATTCCGCACCTCTTTGGAGCATTAGTAATGACCTTTCAAATTCATCTCTCTTTTGGCTGCTGTGATGTGATATGACACTTGTACTCCTCCAATTTTTAGTGTCACTCCTTTTTCACCCTTGCCATTTCCTTGTCATGAGCCAGCCCCTTATATGGGAATACCAGGAGAATCAGTGCTGGGCCTTCATGTCTTCCCTTTCATCACTCCCCTACTAGGAGCTCATCTACTCCTGAAGCCCCAAAAGTCTCTTTATACAGATGACTTTCAAACTGCATTTATAATGTCAACCCTTCTTTTACTCACTGGCTACTGCCCATCTTCATCTTTATGTATCACTGCAATATTTAAAAATAATGAATAGACTTTACATTTTAGAATAGTTTTAGGGTTACAGAAAAAATGACCAGAAAGCACAAAGTTCCCATTACCACCCGCACAGACCCATTCAGTTTCTCCTATTAACATCTTATATTAGTGTAGTACATTTGTTACAATTGATGCACTACATTATTATTAACTAAACTCCACAGTTTATACGAGGGTTCACTCTTCATATGATACAGTTCTAGGAATTTGACAAATATAAGATGTCCTGTATCCATCATCCCAGTTTCATGCAGAATCCTTTCACTGCCCTAAAAACTCCTTGCACTTTACCTACTCATCCCTTCCTGATCCCCGTGACCCTAATCACTGCAAATTTAACATTAAAACCAACTTGTCAGTTTTGGTTCAAGACAGCAATGTAGGAGGATCCTGAACTCATCTCATCTTACAGATACACCAAATCTACATCTACATATGGAACAATTTCCACCAGAAAAAAAACCCAAACTAGCTAAGCAACTCCTACACACCAGGCCAATGAGCAAAACCCACATTGAAGTGGGTATGAAAGGCTAAGACACAATCTCACCATATGCTCCCCCCCTTCCCACAACCCACAATTGAGAGGGACTCACAAACCAGAATTTCTCCCTGAGGAAGGGTTCTTACCCTACATCTGGCACCCGACATTTTAAGACCTGCCCCCAGGAAATAAGCTCCCAAAGCATCTATCTTTGAAAGTTAATGAGGGTTGCATCCAGGGGACCCAAAAGGCTATAGCGAACTGAAAGAGTTCTTACAGGGCTCACATGCAGACTCACCCACCCCAGGGCCCAGTGCAGAGGCAGTCACTGGTAAGTGCTCAGACTTTCTGTGAAAGAGGCTTATGTGCTTATCTTAAAGTGTCAACCTGAGGGGCACCATCTTTGCACTCTCCCTCTGCCATGTTCCCAAGCACTGGAATCTCCTGGCATGTACCTTGTCCACATGTCTGGTACCCTGGTTTTTACATATAGTGCCTTGGTTTCTGTGGCTGCCACCTAGGGGACACTGCTTGATCAGCTGGCTCTGGTGGCCAATGGGGCTTGTGTTCATGAGTTTAATGGGATGGTAGCAAAGAAAGAAGCAGTTCCTAAGTAGTGATCATCCCAAGGCTCTGAATAGGAAGCAGACAGAAATACCTGTCCTCCAGTCTTCCCCTGAAAGAGGTCTATTTGTGTACTTTAAAAGCTGCTGCCTGAAGGTCTGGCTTCCAATCAGCCTGAATCTAGGTGTTAAGATCCTCCCCTTTGGGACACTGACAAGTCTGGGCATATCCTCAACTACTGGGGACCACTAAAAATAAAGTAGGCTGCTTGAATAATTATAAAGGTTTGAGAAACAGCCAAAAGCAAGGATAGGGTGAATAATGAGGTTAATTTCCTACATGAGGCCACTCCTTCAAGACTCGGAGAGGTGACTGGTTTATCTAATGCATAGAAACCAACACAGAGAGTCAGGGAAAATAAAGAAACAGATATATTCCAAATGAAAGAAAATGATAAAAATTCAGAAAAAGACTTGAATGAAACAGAGATAAGTGACTTACCTGATAAAGAGTTCAAAATAATGGTCATAAAGATGCTCACTAAGCTCGGGAGAAGAATGAACACAGTAAGAACTTCAGCAAAGAGACAGAAAATACCAGAAAGTACCAAATACAAGCAATAGAGCTGGAGAATACAATAACTGCACTGAAAAATACAATAGAAAGGTTCGACAGCAGGCTAGATGATGGGGAAGGAAGGATGAGTGAACTTGAAGATAGGGCAGTGGACCACACACAATCAGAGCAGTAAAATCAATGTGTCACTTTTTATATAACCAGATTTCTCTCTTTATGCCCGCATTTGAAGTCTTAAAATCTTGAGTTCAAGATTTCTCTCTCACTCCCTTCTCATTCATTCCCTTGGTGGTATCTTTTGTTTTCCTGACTTCACTTTTCTTTGTCATTCTATTCTACTGTAAACTGTGAGATTCAGTTCAAGCAGGGAACTTGCTCCAAATGTGTTTGTAGAGCAGTATCTCCAGAGTCTAAAATAAACTCTGTCTTCAACAAATAAGTAATGACCTCCCATCCCATCACCAGGAGCCTGACCTTGCAATCTAGTCTCTAAAGTAGCAAATTCTGTATTACAGTAACTGCATGTTGTTACAGTTTTTTAGTTTAAAGTCTCTGCAATTTTTTTTCACTTTCTTATAAGTATTAGATATACCTACAGTGAATTAAACAGTTCAGAAAAAACAAATAGCTACATTAGTAATCATTAAATATCTGTGAATGCCTTTGAACCAATGTAAGAACTTAATATTGTAAGAGCTGTAGCCTTCATCAAGACAGTACCTTAAATATTTCCACAGTTTCTATATTAAATGTCATGTGACATTTTATAAACACTCTTTGTACTTAATTTCTGAAATGCTAGTATAGTTTTCAGTATGGAATATGTGTAGAGACTTTATCTATATGCATAGCTTTAAACTTGAAGCATGTGGAGAGTTCCAAAGCAATCTTTACTTTTGAATAAAAAATAAAAATACATATTGCAGTTTTTTCTTACCAAATGAAAGATATATTACCTTATTACCCTTAAATAAGGGTAAATAAGGAAAAGTAAGCTAATTCTTAAGTATCTATTCCTAAAGCAAAGTCAGAATTTGCAGAAAATTAGAAAAAAAAAAAAGTATTTTTAAAAAGTCCTTAGCCAAACATCTAACATACATGAACTGAAAATTATCAAAACCAAAGCTGGCAATTGAATGTTTAATGTCAGTGAGCTAGATAACTGCTACATTCTGGGTCTAAGAACTATTAATGCTAAAAATCGGATGGCAGAGTCTAACTATTTAACACCTCATATTTCTCCTAAACAAACCTCTTAAACCTCAGCTAACTTCTCCTTTTCTTTATGCTAGACATCCCTTGGACAAGGGCTATGGTTTTAAGTTCACAGAATCCATTTCTCCACACCCTGAAGTGAAGAGTCATTTAGCAGGGCCATCAAATCCAGACTGTGGCAGCTGCTTAGCGAGGCCACATTAGGCTCTGAGTCTCTCTCCCTAAGGAGCCCTTTCACAGTGAAGCAAAATGCCAGCCCAACTGAAACTGTCTCAAAAGAAAAAGAGAAAAGTTCAATTTTAAAGACATTTTTAGATTTGGAACGTGTTTACAAAAAAGCTCTTGACAGCTTTTGTGACCCAATAACAACAAGAAACTAGCCTCTAAGTCTTATAAATGCAAACACAATCATTTTTCTTTATTTAATTGTTAGATTGATAGAATTACAAAGCTATAAAACTCATATAAAATTGGTCAACATGATAGAAAATTAAATCCAAAACACATGGAAACTATAGTTCAGAGTTAAAATTAGCTTCCCCTCCCTTGTCAGAGCAGATAGGCTTCTACATTTTACAGCTTTCCAGGTAGGCACCACTTATTTCTATCTTTACACTTTTAATATAAGTTGTAATATTTACTAACAATTCATCCCAACCAAGAATCCTCTCCATGTTAATATCACTAAAGCGACCATTCCTCACATCCCCATAAAATGATTGTAAATTAAGATACGCATTTTCAAATAGCGTGGCAGAAACTAAAAGTTTTGAACTCTAAATTTAAAAACAATGTTTTGCCAAAGTATACAGTGCACTTTATGCACCAGCAGTGACTTCACCGGCAGAATATTACGAATTTGTTTGTTTCTCAAAAAATGAATGTTGTGCTTGCTCTGGACAATCATTTGTTATCTCTCCCGACATAAATGGAAGTGTTAGCTGCCCTTCACACTATTTTAGCATGTGCTCTCTCTTAAATAAGTTAGGCAGAAATCACAGTACCTGGGCCAGCTCTAACTAAGGGATGGAGCAGGTAATAATCCAATGCATTATCAACAAACAAGCTTCATGAGTCCACCACATTTAACATGGAGAACCTAGGAGAGCCTGTAGGTAAAGGTAATGCTGGAGCTGGTTTTTGAGGGTGGGCAGAATTTCAATGCTAAGATATGGGGAAGAGGCAAGTGGCATTTTGGGTTCAGATGCTGATATAAACAACAGAGCATGCAGCATATATTATCTGCATGATAACTATTTAGTAAATGACTGAAGCTGAATAAAATTAGAGTACCTCTTAAACTGACACCAGGAACCACTATTAAATGACGGTGTTATCCCAAACACTGCATTTTTATATTTAGTTTCAATTGTATTATTAAACTCATTTTAGCAACCTGTTACAATCCTGTCATCTGATTTAGATGACACCTGCAATAAGTCAGTTAATTGAAAATGCAGTTGAACCTGATCCATAAATATTGTAACTCAGAATATGTACATGTGAATTTATTCACCAAAACTCGATTCTATAGGCAAGAAGTGCTCTCCTGCCTGAAGCTCCATTTCTCCATCATACACAGATATGACAATATATTGATACTATTAAATTACAAAAGTCCAGTTTCAGGTTTTACTTAAGTAATGAGAAAACTCGAGAGATAATTTGAGTGTAAATCCTTCATGAAGTTTTTATAATCCACCAGGTTTTCAGTTGTCTTACTCATACTAATTAGCTTTTAAAAAACCTCTCACCTTTGAGTCTGTCCAAAGCATACAAATTAGTTTTCATTAAAACAGCACACCCCTGTACTTTCTGCACACATATTTCCTCACTTCACGTAATAGTTTACACTACACGGTTGTAATAACTTGCACTACCGGGAAGGAAGGAACCTCCGAAGGGGCGCATAGAGTAAAAGGGAAATCAGACTTGACTTTTCTTCCTCACAACGGATGGAAACAAAATTTCAGAATGAAAGGTTAGAAGTTAACTTTTATGATGAGGTTTTTAAAAAGTCAGTTTCAGATTTACCTATTGGTAAAGTAATAGTGAGCACCCAAGCCTTTCATTTTACAAATAAAATCAGAACTGGCACGCATACTGATACAGAATTCCAGTGGTTACAATTCCTATTGCTTCCCAGTCGGCCATGCCCAATGCAACTTGAGAAATACTTCTCAAGTGCCATTAACATTTATCACCTCCCTATATTTTGTGTAGGAAAAGAAGTTCACTTGGGCTTATTGTTTTTTTTCTAATTAAAATATTCAATTCATATCTCAGAATACTAAGATAAATGTGCTTACTTTTTTAAAGTTGGTAAGCACTGACCAGGAGTTAGTTATTCTGTGTTTCACCACTTTTGCCTACGCCCAGAAAATACACTGGAGAACAGAGCTGCTGGTCTTCAAGGGCTCTGTGAAGTCGCCACTATAAAAACGGTGCCTCAAGTATTGCATCTGGATCAACTGCTTCATTGCAATTATTCGTTGTGTATATTTGTAAAGACAAGTTCTAAAATGACATGCTTATTTTTAAAACCATAGGAAGTTCTATCATCCAAATAATGAATCTCTAATTAATGTAGGTTACCTTGTAGATCACATTTTAAATATTTAAATCGTCAAATAACATTCGTTCCTATCCAACCACTTCAAGTTTCAAAGAGTATCTGAAAACCTCCCCATAGCAAATGCAAGTGCTCTGGCAGGGGAAAGGAAGCAAGTCGGGAACTGATCACGCTCAGAGTCCTTGCCCCTTCCTGAGCATACCACCCACAGACAGGGATGTGGGAGGCCGCTTTGCAAAGCAGCACTGGTTCAAGTTTACCCATACAGGTTTCCAAAAGAGTTATGTGTTTGGCCAGTGGGTTGGAGCTGTGGAGTAACACAGAAACCTTGGAGAATTTGGCTTGAAGCTGGGAAACAAGGGGATTTTTATTCGGATCAGAACACTAACCCATTCCAGGTGAGCATGTCTGGACAGCCTACCAGGCACGGAGAATGCCTCAGAGAGAAGCCCTGGGATCCACAGCCATCCCAGAAGAGGGAATACATATTCCACGTGAACCTGAAATGTAGGCCTTGCACAGAGGTGGAGCACCTGGAGGCATAAACCCCACTCAGCAAATTTTAATTCTCTTTCCACAAGGCAGATCTCTTTTCTGGTTGCAACTGTATGTAGCCTATTCAGACAATAGCCTAATGTACTCCTAAAAACTGACCTCAGAAAACCAAGCAAGATTAGGGCTCAGATTTCAGGTTCCATGGCTGAATGGAAGTACACAGTTTTGCCGAGGGTCAGGATCTCAGCAATTCTTGACCCTGAAAGATGCTTTCTGCTGCTTCTGCCTGAGATTAATACAGAGCTGGGCAACTGACAGATTTTAAGGAAGATCTTAGAATCACAAGCTCCTTTTGGCTGCTGAAATCATGTCCTAATAACACCCTGCGGTTATTCTTGCTGTTGCTTACTGAGAATTTTATAAAGGTTGCATTTGCCAAGCATGGAGGCAGGCTGAGGCAGGGCTTGGAGATGAAAAAGCTCATTGCAGCTGTGATAGCTGGAGTCCTATTTCTTAGCAGTGAGACACATTCCTTGTAATATGCTTAGTTTCTCAGTTCAGCAATGTCCTCTCCAGGGACAACCCTTTAGGAAAAAACCCACATAGTGCCCCCAGGTGTTTGGGAACTTACCAGACAACTCCTTCAAAGTCTAATGAGTAGCCTGCACCTTAAATCATGTGCAAGATTTTTGAAAATCACTAGAAAAAGGGTTATATATACCTGGGCCTGATTCAAGATCCTGCATGAAAAATTCTGGTGTGAGCATCTTTTGCTTGACTTCCTAGGAATGACCTGTTATCCCATTTGAGATTTTAGAATCAGGTACTTGTGTTTGTTAACTCTGCTTATTACTCACCCCTTTAGTAAACAAGTGACATGAGCTTTGCTCTGACCAGATCAGCACAGACGCTGGAGCTCATTGCCACTGTTCTCGGGGATATTTGGCATAGTGAAGATAAAAGCAGTTAGTGCACTAGACTCAGAACGCCTGGCTTAGAACCGGGGCTTAACCACTGTCTTAAGCACGTGACTTAAGCTGTACGTGCTCCAGCTTCCTCACGGAAAATGGGAAACGTGGTAGTGAATATCTAATAGGGGTTGCTGGGTATTAAATAAGTTGTGAAAAGCACATACAACAGTGGATGGTACATAAAAAGGCTCAGTAAATGTACTGTTTTGATATTTTTTGGTAAATACATTATTTTCTTCTTTTAATTTTATTTTTTCTCATCACTATTTATCCCCCCTGTAATAGCCTCTTCCTTGTTGTAGGATATACTGAGTCATTGGAAAATATCTTGCCTTTTTAATTTCCTTTAGAAAATGTGTTACATGTTCCTGGAGATCTGGATGCTCCATCGGAAATGTCCACATTTTATTTTCATAAAGAAGAGTCACTGTTTTGCTCTCCCAGGTCAAAGGAGAAGAGTGGTAATTTGTTGCTTAAGGATATTCCTCTGTCCTAAAATGGGTTCATCTGCCATTAGTAAGAGCAGCTGAAATCCTTGAATCCAAGAGCTGCTTCAAGAGGAGCCCGTGAAAATACACACAGAGAAAAAGTTCCTTGTTCATCTGTATATAGTTGTTGGAAGCAAGTCTCCCACGGACTCCTCTCCAGGCTCCTGTTCAATCACGTTTGCCCTCCAATGAGGCAGACTTGTTTATTTTCAAGTGATGAGTTTCTGTCTTGCCCAATATAATCATCCACCCAAAGAACTCCGTTCAGGAAGAGTGCATTCAGGTGTTCAGACTCTGCCAGAGCTCATACGTTAATACCAATTAGCTGCCACCCCTCCCCAAAGAGGTCAGTTAGGTCCTATTTTGTAATCAGGACACTGAAGGGCAGAAAGGTCATGCAACTGAAGCTTGAATCAAAAGTCATGCCTCCCAGCCTCTACCTTCTCAAGACTGGCCTTCCCTTTAAGTACTGTCTTAATGCGCAGCACACTTTGATATTATTTTCTTATTAAGAATAAAGCTGTTTGAAATAGTTTTTCCCCACTGAGGACTGGACACCCAGTTATCTAAAACAGCTATCTACAAAAAGATAAATCTTTACCTTCAGTAGGCCAGGTTGGCAAAAGAGTTACATCAAAGTCATGGCTGCTTGGTGGCTGTGTGCACCAAATCAGCAAGTATAGGCATGGTTTGATATTAGTCTAGAAGCTCATTATATGACACATGGTGGCATCAGTAATATACACCAATTGGACATTCTCAAGGGCAAAAGAACCCTGCACTGAGGGCACTGTAGCCTCGGCAAAATTAAACAGAGAAAATAACACAAGTGTTAAAGAATTTTTGAAATAAAATTAACTGTGGAACCAAAACGGATTTGTTACTATTATTTACAGATCCAATTTGCATAAATTATCTAAGCGTCTGTGCCATTTACCGCTCACTAGGTCACATTTACCAAGGTCCCCTTCCCCTGGATAACCATGCATATTTTAACAGCATCCACCCACAAACTGTTTCTCCCTTTTGATTACAATTAAGTATCAAGGCCCTAAATTTTTTTTATGAATTTAGCATGGAATGTTTAACAAAACTTTAACAATCCAAAAAGGTGCCATTATGAGTGGCACTGAAAGTGCTAATAGGCCTTTGGAGATTCCACCCATAAACAGTCAATGCCATCAAATAAAACTAGTTTAGGCCCTCCAAAGCTTAAAGCTACAGTGGAAAATAGAACCTAAATTGAATGAAACTTATATTAATAAGACAAGCAATACATCAAATTCCTAAATAAATGTGCATAGGTGCTTGATATAATAACAGTCTATACAGTTGCAGATAAAATGGGTTTCCTTCAAGTCAGTTAACACAAAGCTTTATTAGCATTAAAGTCCCTCAAGAACCAATTACTATGGCCAATTACCACTTAAGTATAAACTTTTAAATATACAATCACATTTTTAAACCAAAAAGGAACAAATTAATATAGAAGAACTTGGTAACACAGAACTGATCTGACTGCAATGGGGACTAAACTGCTCTTGGGTACAATGTCTATATTTAATGAGCACTGTACCTGAAATCCAAAAACTGAAATAAAATTAATGACTGAGATAGATTTTATACCAGAGCTGTTTTGTTTACCTTTCAACATCGTAAGTTTTTATTATTATTTTGGTGCGTTCAGAATTCAACTCCTGTAAAGGTATAAACTACCTAACGTCCACTAGAGACTCTTGAAAAGAGAGTTCATGAAACCCTGCTAAGGTGAGTGACATTTTGAAAAACTACTTAATAGTATTTTTCTTTCAGGGGAAACCATTTGTAAATAAATGTGTCAGTATTACTGAGAGTAAAAGGTACCATAATAATGTAAGCTTCCCTAAGTGATACTTTTCCCATAAAACCCTAATTTTTGTTGCAATGGCCTACTTTTGCTTCTGAGTTTTTTGGGTGATTTTGTTTTTAAAATGCATGTCAGCTATAACTTCTGGTTGTCCTTCTCCTAACCTCTTTTATTATAGCATCAATTCATACATGTATAAATTAAAATGACATTTTTCTGCATATAAAATCAGCATACCATTTTAGAACATTTAAAAAAATCTATAAAATACATAGAGAAAAACCATCCATACATTTACTAACTCAAATATAAGTATGTGAATATATTGGCTTTTATTCCTTTCATTGTTTTTATATGCACATATATTTGCATAGCTGAGTTTATTTGGTATAAAATTGTCATTATTTATCTTAATAAGGCTTTCTCTTGCTCATTAAAAATGCTCAGTAATCATATTTTTAAATACAAATTTATAGTGGTCAACTGCAAATCAAGTTTCAAAATGCTTCCCATCCACATTATTCTTCACCCTAAAAAGAAGGATTTTTGCACAAGCTAAGACCAAGGCCACAACTTGGCTAAGGAGTGCAGTTTTGGGGTAAGAAGTGAAGCTGTAAATGGCACTTGTGCCTGCATGTTTTAGTAGTTTTATTTTTGTATTATTTTTGGGTTTATTATTATCATCATCATCATTATCTTATATGACCAGTCTAGGCCTCTTCTATTCCTGGGACTGGTGTGGTGAGACTGGGGCCTCTCCTTCCTTAAGGAGCAGGAAGAAGCCTCCTGTTCTGACAGCCAGGCGAGGATCAGGATGGAGTGGCAGGTAAATGGAGACCTGCAATCTCCTGCGTGCAGATCAGCCACCCAGGGCTAGAGTTCTAGAGAGCCAGATCCACACTCCCACAGGACGTTTGTGGATTTACCCGAAAAAGCCCCACTAATGACCCCACCAAGGAACCTACACTATTTGTAGGCAGTTGTTGAAGGACTCATGGTCCCTGGCAGGTCTTAATTATTTTCCAGAGAAAAATTAAAGCTGCTCTCTCCTCTATGTAAAATTTACCTTCTTCAATTTTTTAGTGTTTTCTCCTCCCTGGGTCCATGTCCTTAAAGATCTCTCTTTGAAAACCTGACAATCTTAAAGGAATCAAGTTAAGACTGGCAATGCTGTTGTGCAGCACACGGCATTTCAAATGAGTCTGAAGAAACACATCCCTATGGGCCAATGCTGAAGATTTAAGATGGTCCTTTAGGAAGCTGGCCTGTTCTCTCCAGTTTGGGAACAGTTCTTCCCTGTTAGGTCCTTGCCAAATTTCATCCTCTGGGACCCAGCTTGAGCATTCCTTACATTCAAAGGATTTAACATATGTCCCACTCTCCTTTCCCATCTCTAGCCCTCAGCACTCATACACAATGAAGAGATGGTCCCCAGGTTCAGGGGCAGAAAACAATATACAACCTTCTTACTGACTAATTTCCAGGACCTCCGGGCAGTAATCAGGTCATAATCACACAACTTAGCCTTTAGTCCTAATGAAGTATCCTTCATAAGAAACCAGGATCTCATGAAGTGATCATAGTTCTGAAAATAGATATGTTAGAGAAATATTGTCCTGTGAACTCAGATTTGAGTTCAATTTCACAAATAAATGTAAAGAAATGCCCTTTCTATCTACCAAGTTTTGATCATTCCTTCTATCCAAACATTAAGTAATAAAATACAATAAAAAACCAGAAACAATTCTAAACTATTTAAAATTATATTTTCTCTATTTGAGCCAAGAAGATATACTTTTCTTTACTATTTATCAACAGGTCTATTCTAGTGAATATTAGAATATTTTCCATCAAACTCCAAATTTCCTTTTTCTTCTGTAAAATATTTGTTAAGTTACTAATTAGGTTGACCATACCCAAAAGTAAGAAAAGTTTCTGTAAGTTTTGATACATGGGATAACAATTCTTCTCCCTATTATTATGTTTCTGAAAAAAGTTCACTTAAAAATCACTCATTACCACTAAAAATATACATCTAAAATAATCTGTCAATGTTCTGACAATCTGTCATCGTAAAGAAATTCCTTCAGCTGTTATTCAGTAGCTACGGAAAAGAAATTGACTAACTATGCTAAATACGGGCAAAAAAGGTGTTTTCACTTTTGAATTGTGGTTTATGATTTACTGCAATATTCATATTTGTAGGTCAAGGAAATGTATAGAAACATAAGCATTTAAACTATCTTCTCACAATTCAAAAATATGAAGTTTTGACAGCCCAGTGGTATGTAAGTAAATTCCTGCCCCAACACCTTTGAGCTATAAAAACTCTCAGGAATGAGAAAATAGAATGGAGGGACAATTCCTTGCCACTCTTCACATAAGCATATATAAAATACATGTATAACTTTTCCAGGCTTAAGTTATCTTGAAGGACCCTAAGTCCAGGTCTGTCAAATGTTCCCCAGTTTTATAAGGTATAGAACCAATACTTTGATCATAGTCTTATTGTTGAATCAAAACATGGGCATGAATGTATGAGTCTATGAATCACTCTTAGCAGGCCTAACCATAAAAAAAGATAAGAAAGGGTGTGGGATTATGAGAGAGAGAGAGAGAGAGAGAGAGAGAGGGTGTGTGTGTGTGTGTGTGTGTGTGTGTGTGTGTGTGTGAGAGAGAGAGAGAGAGAGAGGGTGTGTGTGTGTGTGTGTGTGTGTGTGTGTGTGTGTGTGTGTGTGTGTGAAAGAGAGAGAGGAGGGGGGGAAGGAAGTTCAATATTAATGAAAGACTTCTCGATAGATGTGGCACCTGACCTGATTCAAATATCAAGAAACAATTACAAGAATATCTCTCTGCTTGTTTTTAGAAATACTTTTCATACAATAAAATTCACTCTTTTCTGGGTACAGTTCTATACGTTTTGACCACCACATACAAACAGGAAAATCTGGTACTTTTCTGCCATCAAGAAACTGATCGTTGTAGTGTCACGGTCATATCCAGGTAAATGGACACCAGGGTAGGGAGACCAGATTGTGCTGAAGGGCAGTTTTCCTGGTGCCTGAGCATTAAACCTCATGGTGACAAGCTCCTTATAACTAGGTCTCTTTTCAATGAATTTATCATTTGTACAAAACAATCTTCTGCATCCCCCAAAGTAATTGGCTCAAAGGAACATGAACCAGTAGGTAAACTTGGCCTGATGGGACATTAATTGCTCAAAATCAAAATCAGCATAGCTATTTGTTCTAGTAATTATGGTTACTTAACAAGTTATCCCCAACATTAATTTTGCTCACAGATCTATAACTGAACAGCGCTCAGCACAGATCACACATCTCTGCTCCACTGGCATCAGCTGGACAGCTGGGAGCTGAAGTCCTCTGAATTGTACTCACTCATGTGGCTGGTGGCTAAAACCTAAGAGAAGCTGTTGGTCTTCCAACAACAGGACAGTTGGGTTTCAAAGGTGTATGTCCCTTTTATGCCCTACCCTTGGAAGTCACCTGGTGGGTATTGCTTGAGGCTGATACAAAGGTCCACCCAACTCAAAGCAAGGGAACACAGCCCCAATGCTCAGGAGAGGAAGCACTTTGTCTGAAGAGCATGGGGCTTAAGAGACATATTGGTGTAGCCACCTTTGGAAAATGCAACATGCTGCTCTGTTATGAGCTGCCAAGATGAAGAGCTTCCAGAATGATCTTTCAGAAGTACAAATCTAGTCACATCACTACTACTGTGCTTAAAATGCCATGACTAACACATATTCACAGCTAAACTGATGTCACCCAGGTTTTTTCTCCCCCTGCATGTATAGGCACTTCTCTCATACCCAGCCTCCAGCCATTCAGAGCTACTTGCAGTTTCCCAGAGTCACTTCCTAGGGTAGCCTTCCTTCCTTGCTCTTCTTTAGGAATCACTTCTCCTGACCCATGGCCTCCTCTGAGAAGCTCTCCTTGGAAGAAGTAGCTGTGCGAGTCCAAGAGCAGCAACCTGTTTTCTCAGCCTGGCTTTGGTCCCTGGCCAACAGTCTGACCTAGGGCTTCATTCACTGCCCGAGCCACAGTTTCTTCATGTTTCTATTCCCTCCCATGGGCAGATGTTGATCCCCAGGGCCGTCCTTAACAAGCATAGCTCATGGGAAACTCCATTTCAATCTCCTTCCCCAGGGAACCCTACCTGCCACGAACAGTTTAGGACGATTCTAATCGTTTGCTACAATAAAAAATAAAATGCTTGCATTTCATGTCACTGACAATGGGCTAATATCCCCAATATATAAAAAACTCCTAGAAACGGAAAAAGGAGGGAAATGGCAGTATTTATCAAAATTATTAATGCGTTTACCCTTTGACATGGAAGTCCCACTTCTGGGAATTTATCCAGAACTGCAGCATAATTTGTTGAAGGAAAATGTTGAAGTTGGAAAGAGCCCAAGCGTCCACCAATGGGGCACTGGGTAAGTAAACTATTTACCCACTGAACGCTCTGCAGCTGGGGAAGAAGGAGGGGACCTGCAGCATCGATGCGGAAGGATTCTGGAGATATCCTGTCATGTCCCAAAAGTGAGGTGCAGCACGCACCTCAGGTTGGTAGAATGCAACCTTTTGTATAGAAAACACGAGCACAACGGTGAACAATTATGATTGGACCCGTGTCTACACAAACAAATGCTGAAAGGACAGATTCGGGATACCTCCAGAGGCAGGGGCCAGTGAAGTGTACAGAGCCATAGACAGGAGATTTTATTACTTTAGCTTTGGATGGGGTTTAAAGTTGAGAACCATGTGGATGCATTACCTTTTTATAACATGAAGTGGGTTTTTTTGGTGTGTTTTTTCTGTTGTTTTTTTTTAAACAAACCTCAAATCCATGTGGAATTAATTCTGGTGAAAAAAGTAAAGTAAGGATTATTAATTCAATATAATATTTTCTCCAAATGGCCCCCTTGCCCGTCACCATTTATGGAAACTGTCTTTTACCCACTCACTTCAAATGCCAGTTTTATGCTAAATCAAAGATCCAGCTGCACATGGATCTGTTTTGTATTCCCTATTTGGTCCTACCGACCTGTCCATGCGCCACCCCAAAATGCTTTCATCACTACACCTTTATACTATGTTTAACACTTTCCTTTTCAGAATTTCCAGGTTATTTCTCATATTTACATTTTATATGATCTTCAGCATTTTCTTATTTAAATACTTTTTTCGATGCTTTAATTATGTGTATGTGCCTGTGCATGTGTATGTGCCTGTGCATGTGTGTGTAGAAGAAATACACACACATGCACAGGCACATACACATACATAATTAAAGTATCTTTCTATTTATTCATGTTGATTTTAATATTGGCACTTTTCTTACTAGAGCTTTAGTATATTTCAGTTCATTTTAAATATTATATCTTTTTAATTTTTAAGTTAAATCTGTTTTCTAACTCATTGTTGGTAGGTAGAAAATTTGATTATAAAAATATTCTAATTTTAATCTTTAGAATTCATTCTACCAATTTAATTAGCAACAATAAAGACTTAATTGCTTTATGTAGAATTTAGGGTTTTTTCCCATGTATGCTTATTTTTTAGAAACCAATGATTAGCATTTCTTGATAAGAATAGATATCACTTGTGGGATTAATGTTGTGACAGATGCTATAGAAGCAGGAAGACAAGGAGAAACAGCAGAATGGACCATGCATGACGCCTCTCTGCGTAGCCTGCAGCTAGAGGCAAGTGAGCCAGTTTGGGGAAGAGCAGTGCAGGAAGAGGCCTCCTTTCCATCACAGACAGGTCACTATCGAACCACACAAACAGAAAGAGGGAAGAAAAACCAACCTCCAAGAGCATGTGCATTATACAGGGTCCCTGTAAGTACATGGTAGTGCTTAGTCCAGGGAGGACTACTAGAAGGATGGGAGGAAAAAATTCAGTTTTTATATAACTTCCCTATAGGGAAATTCCATTAACCTTTTCAGATACATTAAAGGTTAAATTAACAAGATACTTGGAATACCTCATGTGAACTGTTAACATTTTCAGCAAGAATTAATAATCCAAATGCATATTTTGCATCAGCTAATGATAACAGAACCAGATAAAACACAAGAGTGAAAGAAAACCATAAACTATACAATTCCACTCATGCACTCGTGACATCAGAAGAAACGCAAAACTATAGGGTCAGGAAACAGGCCACATTGCTAGGGACTGTGTGTGGTTGACTACATAGGGGGCTGGAGAGATTTCTGGGTAATCTCTCTGGCTAATCCCCTAAAAATTCCACATACACAAAATGCACTCAGCTTTTGTAGATTTAAAATATATTCAGAAACAAGAACAGCAATAAGAGCCCAGGAAAATGTATTTTCCATTTTCATATCGACACATACTAGTGGCAGGATATCTCTCACTGGTGTTTGCTCTTACGGTGGAGTCCCGAAGCAGGTGAATTTCAAAGCACCCTGAAGACAGGTGCCATGGATAGAACCTCTGGATAATTTAAGGCTATAGTTGGTACAGGTGGGAAATACCCAAGATCAACATAGCACTTTACCTACCTGCAAGCACTGAGATTAGCTTTGTTGCCAGCCCCATTCCCACCTGTTTATGCACAGGGAGAGAGGAAGTTGTGTTTTCAGTAGGTGGGGAGAGGCAGTGCTCTTTTTGGCCTCTAAAGCACACAGAAATCTTGGTCCAATGAGGCCTGGAAATGAGTTTCAGTCAACTTGAGATGGCTTGGCTTTGAGAGAAACCAGTGAAACTAATGTTCTTGGGGCAGAGGAACCACTCTCACTTGAATTCCTTTCAGCAAATTCCAGCAGAGTAGACTATTCAGGGGCTGGGGTTTTAAGGGACAAGCACATCATCTAATGCTTCATTTAAATGCTCTTGATGTAACTCAGGGAAAGTGTGTGAGCACCAAGGGTTGTAGGCTAATTAACAAAATCTGCCACTCTGGGTCAGGAGAGGAGATCAGGCCATAGATGATGTTAGAAGAATTACTTCTCAGTTACGAACAGGTGCCCACATTACTGGAATAAAATGATTTATAAGGACCTCAATTATTAGCACAGATGGAAGCAAGCACATTTCAAGTTAATCTAACAAATTTAATCATGGTAATTTTGCTCTATGGTGATTACATGGAGATGCGGTGTCATATAAGAGCTATGTCTGAGGTAGAGCTGTCTGAAGATGTAGAAAGGGAAGACTCACCTCCTCCTCGGGAGGTTTCTAGCAAAATGCGGACTAGACGGCTGCCATCTGTTGTGGGCAGATCGTGTTCTGGGAGGAGGTAGAAACTAGAAGAGCCTCAAGTCCAAAATGACAGTACAGTCATACGGTTTGTCAAATGTTAAATACCTTAAAATAATGCCAAAGGCTAATGTGGATGCTGACTGGGTGGCTGGCACTATTCTAAAAGGCTTTCCTATATGATTTCACTTAATCCTCACAAACTTTTCGATGTGTGTACTTCAGTACCCTCATTTTACAGAGAAGGACACTGAGGCTGGGTGGTCAGGAGGCATGCCCAAATTTGCATGGCTTGAGCTGGAAGCAAAGCCCCAGGTGGTCTGACTGTGCCCTTCCCATGCTGTCCTCCTAGTGGCAGTCACCAGTGAGGTAGTGGACGGAGGCGTGGTTTTAGGAAAATAATGCTGTGGGCTCCTGGCCTTCCTTCTCCCAGGAAGGGTTAGCATGAGGTATTCTGGAAAACCCATCCCTCCCCCACCGTCATCGTGTTTTATTCTAATCAGTGTTATTCTAGTCAAATTTTACTCAAGTCCTTCCTTAAACTATGACATTACCTGGGGTCCAGTGACATCCTGGTCCTAGTTCACAAGCCCCTGGGATTGGGCACCAGAACTCCCCTACCATGGGAAACCCTATTCCTGCAATGGATTACTGCTCAACAATTAAAAAGAAGAAACTGCTGATACGACAACATGGCTGAACCTCACATGCATTATGCTGAGTGAAAGAGATCAGAGAGAAGTCAGAAGGACCATAAACTGTGCAATTCCACTCATGACACTCAGGACGTTCGGAGAAAACCAAAACCATAGGTCAGGAAACAGACCACTGTTGTTAGGGACTGGATGTGTTGGCAACGGCTGACTACCCAGGGGGCTGGGGAGGTTTTTGGAGACGGCCCTGTTCCACATCTGAGCGTAGTGGCGATGACACAACTGTGTGCATTTATGACTTGTGGAACTGAATGCTAAAACAGGTAAATTTTACTGCATGTAAATTATACCTTATAAAAAAAGAAAGTGGTGAACCATTCCAATAAACACCTTCAAAGGAATAAAGGAAACCAAGAAGGTGAGGCTAACAAAAAGGTAGAAGCTTCTAGTTAATAGCTAATGTTATAAAAAAGCAACTTTCAAGTTGACAGTGACTGACAAAGAGATTCTCAAAGTAACATGCAACTTAGTTAAAGAAGCAATAATAAACTTTGTCCGATATCCCCAGATAAAAGAGGCCAATATTTTAATCAATCTTCTTTTACTGGCATGCTCTGTACAAGCAGTATTATTAGCACTAATCTGCTTTGCCTCCCCTCAGTTTCAAAGACCAGGCAAGAAAGCATATATATCTCTCCTACTCTTGTAGCTTCTTTAAATAGTCCACTTATCTGCCAAGATATTGGGACTAAGTACTCTGAACTCTCAGGACATCTGTTGGAAAACCAATATAGTGGCTCAAATGAGTTGTCAGATGCAGCAAGGATCGTTTACCACTTAAAAGAACAGGCATTTACTAGAGGAGAGATGAGCTTCCTTATGTAATACTTATTAATAGAAGCTATTTTAACTAAAGGTCAAAGCCAAAACACTCCTAAGTCCAAGAAAAAGAAAGGCAAATTGGATTAACATAAATAATTCCACTTACTTGCCTACAAAAAGGTATTTTAAAACTAAGGGGCCAAAATCTATGTCTCTTTCCCAAGTCAGGCTGACCAGTTTAGGGAAAAGCAGCAGAACAGAAGGCACCCTACTCCTGATCCTCTCCAAGCAAATGTGAGGTTATCAAAAAAAGAAGAAAAACAGGCAAACACTCTCCATCACTGGAGGGAGGCCTTAGAATTCCCTTTGTCTCTTCCTATTATCTGCTCCTTCCTCTGCTACAAAGAGCTGTTTTTCCTGTTGCCACTTTACCCTTTCTGCAGCCTGTAACTGAGGTCTCCAGTCCTGATCTGGGACTTTCTCCCGCCTTTATCGACTGCCACTGCTGTGCACTTGTGCAGAATGGTGCTATCTGGGTGCATGGGCGAAAATGAGTGAGTAGCACGCTCAGTGGATTTGAGCGTGGACATCATCACAAAATTAATTTGAAAAATTAAAGAAAATCTCATTTCAAAGTTTCAGGAAACCTAGTCTCTAATGGCAGGAAGAAAAAAAAAAGTGAGGAAGAAATGCAAAAAATCTAAATGGTAAAATCAACTTCATGAGAGTGAAAATATATCTGAGAGTTTCAGCCAAAAATAAAAGGTAGTTTAAGGTAGGAATGTGTTTAAAGAATGCAATCAAAATTATCCTTTATTTTCACAAAAGATGAGGTTTAACAGATTTCAAAATGAGCTAATCTTCTAATATTTAGACGGTATGCTTCTCTATGAAAATTCCATTGGGAAAGATTTAAGTTAGATTTTTTAAAAAGGCAAATATAATATGCTATGTAAGTAGTTTTCTCTTACATTCTTAAAAAAAAAAAAAAAAAGCCCAATAGATTCTTACATGCCGGCGTCTACCGAAATGTGTTCAATGGATGGATCATCTGCTTATGAGCACTGTGCTCTTAGTCCTGTCTGGGGGCAAAGTCAGAAAGAAACGGTCCCTGCCTTAGAGAAGTCAGAGCCAACTTGGTAAATAGAAATAACATTCAGCCTGACAAGCATCCAGCACTAAACTATGCAGGCGCTGTCTCTGGTTGCAATGGGACTTTAAGGAAGGAGGTGAGAGCTGGGCCTCTGGCTGGGGCTGACTCCACAGCACCAGGTTGAGAGGAGGAGTGGGCACCCCAGAACATAGCCCAGCCCCAACACATGGCAGACCTCTCAAAGTTCACATCGGCCCGTGAGTCCTCTGCATTGATTTTGATTTTTGAACTTGAGCTTTTTTTATTCCAGGGAGGTTTAAACATTTTATGGTGTTAAAAGACTCAATTTTTAAAACATCAGTGCCTAAATTTAGTTTTTTTAGAATGTTGGACCTTTATAATGATCCTTTTAGGTAAAGTAGCTTCAAACACATTATAAAGAGTACATACGGTCACACATACAAGGCAATAAGAGTCTATTTTTATGAAATTCAAAGTGATTGTGTATCTTGTAGGGGAATCCTTCCAGACTTCTAGTATTTCTATGGCTTTGTAACTGCCCCCCTCCCCGCTATGCTAATAAACACCCAGCTCTATAAACTGCTGCAACAAATTAGACTTGGAGAGGACATTCTTAAACCCAGGCCTAACTAGTTCTGCAGCCACCTTCCTACTGAGCCCCCGGACCCCGGCAAAGTGTACCCCTCTGCTGTTTACTAAGGGCCCGGCTCACTGCTGACGTTTATCAGAGCTGGATAAGCAGCGAGGGTGGAATGGGAGAGACAGGTGCGGCCTCGCTTCGGCGTTCGGACCTAATCCTCTCCTCCAGCCCTTTCACCTGATCGGCTCCTACTCGTCCTTCAGGTCTTGATTCATTTCGTTCTGGAAACCTGAGGCCATCTGCCTGTGACACCCCACTTCTAAGTTCTCACTGCAGGCAGCCTTCCTCTAAGCCAGCACCCGAGCACCCTTTTGCAATCTCGGGGCCTCCTAGCTGCATCCCCCACTCAACTCCAAGGGCAAGGGCTCTGTCTGGTTCACCCCCACCCCAAAGCCCAAAAGGGCCTGGCTTGGAGAATGAGGCTGCATGAGGCAAGGAAAGCACTATTAAGAATGTTTCTGCCCTGGCCGGGTGGCTCAGTTGGTTGGAGCGTTGTCCTGTGCACCGAAAGGTTGCAAGTTCGATCCTGGGTATGTATAGGAGGCAACTGATCAATGTTTCTCTCATACATCAATGTTTCTCTCTGTCTCACTGTCTGTCTGTCTCCCTCTCCTTTCCTCTCTCTCTCAAATCAATGAAAACATATCCTTGGGCAAGGATAAAAAAAAATAAAAAAAGAATGTTTCTATTTCTAGTTAACTCCCATTTCTAACTGCCTAAGGGAAATCTTTCTCAAAATAGTTTTCCATACAACATATTAAAATTGGAATTATCGCTCAACAACTACCCGCACACAATAGGAGCCACCCGGGCAATCCCGGACTCCACAGCTGGGGTCCTGGAGTGGCTGTGCACACCGCGCACAGCCATCGATCGGAGCGCTTCCCTGTCCTACACACCACCGTCACCCACCATGAAACGGGGGACTTTGTGGAGCTGGTCCCAGGGCCCCTGGTCTTAGCACTCTGCCTGCCACAGACCCAATTAAAGCTTTTAATAGAAAATGGTTGGTTTCATATTTGATAAAGCCACAGCCTTTACAGAAAGGTCCATATGTGGATTGAGCTTTTCAGTGACCTTTAGACCTATTAACATGCTAACATTAAGCTCATGACTGCAAATCTAGTCCTTCAAATAGTGAATTTATATCAAGAAACATAAAATCACCTCTGTCAAGGCACAGGCCAGAGGAGGAAAGCTTAGCTATCAGGAATTTTGTCTTTTGCCACAAAGAAATTTCTTGTGTCAAGAATGAAATGCATTTTTTTCAAGGTATATTTAAGTCATGCATTATAGCTAAAAGAGGAAAAAGCTACCGGATAAAATTTTGATCATCGTTTAAGATATCTATTCTCTATTGATTTTAAAATTTTAAGCAAAATCTGCCCAAGTCAGTACCTTCTTATACCACTTACAATTGCAGTCTGGGTTACTCTCAGGAAATAGAAACCAGTTTGGAATATTCCGATCAAATCTACAGTGTACAATTAACATGTTTAATTAAGGCTCCCCAAACAGGAAGCCAATCAGACAGTAAACGAAAGAAGGGACTGCCTACAAGCAATTTAGATATAACATTTTCAAATAATGATGGCCTGAAAAATGGAGAAAAAATCAAAACCTCTCAGAGATCTGACAGAAAAAAAGTTTAAAATAGCTAAAGAGAGTATGTATATGTTAGCAGAAAAAATAAATTAAAAAAACTCTACTAAGAGTTTTTGGATTAGAATGGCAGTTTATACATGAACCATAATTCATTTTACTGTTTTAGTTTGAAGACACAGAAAACAAAATGCTGGTAAGGCTTTTCTCGTATCCTGTAGTATTCTAGAGTTCAGGCTTTTTGTTTGCTTGGTTATTTTAAGCTTGTCAGATATTGACAAGTCTTAACTAGCCTTCAACTAAATTTTGTCTTTAGGTTTCATTTGGCCTCAAAATTCCTATGGTTTAAATCTCCATTTCTTATTTGGTGATATTTCCAGACCTCCATGCTAAATATGCATCCCATTTTCTGGCCTGTATCCATACCAGTTTAATGACCCCAAAAAACCATTAAAATTCCTTACATATGTTGCCAAAATAAGCAGACCCTCTAAAATTCCCTTCCCATTTTTTTCACATCAATATCTATACGTTATGGTTTTTCTCAGTATTAGGAACCACCCACTAATCACCAGCACAATTTCAAAGTCTCATCTCTATTTCAGAGATAACTGGGTGGATTTTTTTTATGTTATACTGAAGTTTACAGGACACCCATATCCTAATTTTTTGAATACAGGTTAAATTTAAGTGCTTTTCTATTTGAATTTTATTATCACTAAAATGTTTTATCCATTCCACATAACCTTTTCCTAGGCATTCAGAAAGACCCTGGAAAAATATACACCTAGTAAATGCCTGGAGGGCTGACCCTTCTTTGCTCTGAAAATGCACTCTATTGGGGAATTTCTGAATACAGCTCCTAGCTAAGTAGTGCAGGAACTTGAAAGAATTTAGGTGGCCCTTCTCTTTAGGAATTACGAAGTGGTCACATTGGGATTTCAAAAGTTTACAGGAATCCTTCCCTAACCTCCCTACCCTCAATCTTTGTGTTTAAGGTAAAATTCCTCCCATTGTTAAAATCAAAGAGTTTAAAAAAATCAGTCTTTCGTTTCTGCTTTTAAATTATATTGGGAGATAGTTAGATAATTTTGAGATTTATGCCCCAGGTCTCTGCTTACCATCTGCCCCATATATTGACAATTTTTCCGAAATCGCTTTTACTATGTAACTTGCCTATTTTAGAGTGAAAAAGGAATCCCAGCTTCCAGTGGTGGTCTGGTTACTCAGATCCCCTTCCTTGGCCATTCTTCTATCCCATCCAATACTGTCTCCTTGCCTTTGCTAATTTTATTCCTTCCCTGCCCCCACACCAGGAAGGCACCCCCTCAAGCTGGCTGATGGGAGTCCAACCTACCGGGCAAGGCCATGAAGTTCTGCTCAGTCTAGGCCACAACAGGACTTTACCTTTTGAGAAATACAGTCCATCTGCTAACAGCCACGAAACTTAGCATTTAATTGGTTTTAATACAAAACAAAACTACATGTAAAGTTTGTTTTTCAAACTTTCAATGAGCTCCCCAAAGCATAAGATCTGTCTAGACGTTTTTGTTTCCCTCAAGGTGGCTAGAGCAACAAAGAGCTTGTGAATTCCTTTGAAAAATTTGAGCATGTTTTTATTGTGGTAAAATACACATAATATAAAGTTTACCATCTTAATCATTTTTAAGTGTAAAATTCACATTCACACTGCTGTGCAACCATCACTACCCAGCTCCAGGACCCTCCTGTCATAGTCTATAGGAGGCAGACAGAAAATTGCCAGTTAGTTTCTAATGATAAAAATCCATTTTTAATTCATAGAACTGTAAGCCTAAAAAGGTGTATTAATTATATCTCAATCACACTGATTAAAAGCAAAATAAGGAGGGATATGGTGGAAGTGGACTGGAGACAACTGGGATCCAGACCACAAGGAGTAGGGGCACAGAGGGAGAGATGGGGATTTTATCAGAAGACATAGGGACTCTCGAAGAGGCTGGAGAGAGTAGTGGCATTCATGCGCTCACTCATGGCCAACATATTTGAGCACCTGTGTTCTAGACGCAATGCCAGCCCCTGGAATCGGTCAGACGTGTGTTTCACCAAGTTCATCCTGACTGCGCGATATAGATGACTGAGGGACAAAGCTGGCGGTGCTTGCCAGCATTCAGGTAAAACGTACTAAAGCAAGACAGGAGCAAAGGCGATGGAGGGCAAAGGCTCTATTTATTTTTATTTTTACTTATTAATAGGGCCACCGTGAAATCACTGATTCCATCATTTTGTTCCTATTTTTTAATCTTTCCAAGGTTACTTTAGCCTGTTATGTAGCACACCAAACAAGTATTATGTAAGGTCTGTCAGTAACGAAGCATCTGAGTACACATAATAACACATACATTGAGCATGTGTTATTTTTAAGGCACTGTGGTGAAAATGGTCTAATTAGATCAATATCATTTTGGTAGAATATTTATGGGCAGCTGATTTTCCACAAGACATTTTGTAGATGAAACTGGAGATGACTTAAATGCTTATCAACACAGAAATAGTTAAATAGAGTGTAGGGAGCTATACTGTGAAATACCATGCAATGGAGCTATATGTGGTCACCCAGAATGATCTCAAAATATACTTTAACTAAAACATGAATTGCAGAACATATTACGAAGCATGATTACATTTATGTAAAAACATTGATTTGTCTGTATATGTAAATATCTCTATAAATACAGAGATAAAGATCATAAAAATATGCATATAAGGGGTTTGGGGATGAAAGGGAGGGGAAGCTTCGGTTTGTGTTCCATATTGCGGTGAGACCATAGCCGTGCGTTCCTTCTACAGGGAAACTCAGGTTTACACTGGTATACAGAGTAGACTGTATTACACCGTGGGCTCACAAGTCTTCCCTACAACCTTTGTTGGTCATTCAAATCATATGTCTTCATAATAATGGCTAAAGCTGTATGTGTGTGTGCGCACGCTCGTGTGTGTATCTTTTTAATTTGCCAAATTATTTTTACACTGTTTTTAAAAATGACTGATAGTTACATATATCAGAGGACATTTGAGATGAGAACATACCAGTTATTGCAAAGAGTTTCTTCTTGAATTGCAAAAAAAACTACGAGAAATACGTAATATGCTTAATCTACTCTCACTTAATTACAAAGCCCTCAGAACACAAAACTATTCATTGTAAATGAGTTTATCACATTAAAATAACCTTTGATCTTTTAGTTCAAAACACACTAAAATAGCATGCAAAATGTACTTTCCTATTTTTAAAATTATATTTGAAGTGCATGTTGATGCCACAGAGGTACAGTTACGGAAATAACAGACATTGTTCGAGTCAACTCTAACTGTCCGGGCTCAGCCAAGGATTTTGTTGTCTTGCTTTTCAATTAATATCTCTGAAGAACACTAACTAAAAAACTGAGCAGAGAGTGGTGGAAACTTTTTATTTATTTTGAATTTTGTAAAGAATGCTTTCAAAGGTTGTCAACACAGGACCCGTTAACAACTGTTGCCCAGTTGCCATTGAAAAATTAATTTAAGGAACTTGCAGAGCATTTTCAGGGCCTTATTCCAAATAGAATTTCTCAGACAGACTAAAACTGTACTCTTCTCATCTTTGGCCCACTTGAAGTTAAGAAAAAAAGGCAAGATAGTAGGTGTAAATGACTAAGCAGGGCCCCGGAGGATGCTCTGGAAGCTGAAGGGTTAGGAGCTTCATGTAGGATGTCTTGATAAGAAGCCTAGACTATCTGTAATTTGCTGATTGTGAGGAAAACCAGATTATTAAGAAACCTGTGAAGCCAACAGCTACAAGAGCTTAAAATGCATGTGAAACTTGGGATGGCGCGTGAGAACAGGGATTCTAATACTCTATGACCCCAGTGACATTTAGGAGTGACTACTATCACAAATGCAAAAAATGCCACAGGAAGAGGGGACAAACATCTTTAAAGTGCCGAAAGGGAATTGTAAAAATGTGAGTAGGAAGAAGACAGAAACTACAAAGTCCATCACACAACATCGAAAAATTCTCACTTGGAGTGGACTGAGTTGAATATTATAGCACAAGACAAGCAGATAAAGCAAATAGGCTGCCCTTTTATAAATTAGGAAAATGCATCTCTTTTTTCAGGTTTTCCTATGTTTCAGCACCAGGTATCCTATTTGGCTGGGAAGCCTCATGCAATAAACAACCTGCACAGTCAGGAAAACTACTTATTAGTAGTTTAGTTACAGAGTAAATGATGTGAACCTACATGTTTGACCTGAATATTCAAAGGAAAGAGTAGACAATTTGGTAAAGAAATAGGCACAGCAAACCACTTGTTAAATAATCTGAGCTGAGTATTTTAAGAGACCACAGCAGAAAAAGTTGATCTATGCCTTGGTTCTAGTTTCTGCCAAGAGTTGAGAAATCAGACACAAAATAACCCGTAATAGGATGAGATATTAACACCATATACAATTAACACTGCTTTTCTCTTTCTCCATAGAAGGACAGCCTGCTGTCTCTTCTCTAAACATAGTTGGAAATAATATTAGTTGTGACGACCTCAAAGCCACACCTCTGTAGCAGAGCTGTTCTTATAGGAATGAGGTGGCTGGTTCTCCCACTGAGAGCCAAGCGCCTTTTCCACTCTTTCCTCGCCACCCCTCTCCCCGTCTAGTTCCTCTAGTAAGCACATTTATTTTCCTTATAACTGAATCCGCATCATGAAAAACAGTTTGACAACTCCATAAGTTCACTGAGATATTTTAAACTACCATATTGGTTTATTTTCCACTCACTGTCACGCCTGCTCCACTTAAGTAATAGTGCCCAAATACCCCAGAAGCAATAAATAAATGCTCAGGAAACTTGAGGACTCCATGAGAACTACAGCAAGAAATCAGGCCCTTTCATTCTAGTAAAGAAAAAACTGACTGGGTTGCCTAGAAAGGTCTCAGTGCCACTCAGAAAGGTATGAACACTGCTGCCAGGGCTCTGATCACCCTGGGAGGAAGGTGTGAGTGCCAACAACATCTACTCAGGCCAAGAGGAACACGGGATGGAGCGGGCCTTCACCCACCTGGTGGGGACAGCAGCGGTGGCTTGGCAGAGGAGAGGAGGGCTGCTGACTGGCTTAGGTTACTCAACATGTGGACCTACATCTGGAAGGCGTCCCCAGCTTCTAAAAGGTTATGTGTGTCACAGGTTTCAACAGGTCACAGCACCTTTTCTTTAATTTTACAGTAATAAAATCCTTCCTTAAGTGACTTGAAACACCAAAGATGCCCTCTGGAAAAGACCTTCCTCGTGAAGGTCAAGGCCCACGCCGCTTACCTCGATGATGTAGAGAACTACGTTTTTGTAGAAGCAGTACAGTATGCACTTGGTCACCCGGTTGTAGCTCCAGGCACCGTGAACCAGTAGGAGCTTCTCTAAGTAGGAAAACTGCAAAGAGAAAATAAAGTTCAGAGGAGCCCACATTTAAGAATAAAAGTCATAAAACGTCCTTTGGAGGAAATGACAGGTAAGGTAATAAGAGAAAACCACTCACTTAAGAAGACTAACGGCCAAGCTTTCAGGCCCACTGAGAAAAGCCAAAAATCTCTCAAATCTATAAAATTATAATTTCCCCCAAATATGCAACTGGATGCCTAATTGTTATTGTCATGAAATTCTATTTATGTAGATGCTACCTGAATTGGAAGCAAAGTACAGATTTCGAGGTGACAACAGGAGCAAGGGATAACGTCACTTGTGCAACAGTATCCTTTTGGAAAAGGGGACACACATGTACACGACCATACATGACCTATTTCCACTGTCAGCCTGCAGGTTAAAAATAGTCACAGACACACAGAGACTCACAGACACACACAGAGACACAATCACCCCCACAGAGACACCCCCCTGCATCCACATCCAGACCCATTTTGCTCTTTTTTGCACCTAGTACGGAGCACATCCTGCTAGAGCGCTGTGTAGTCAATAAAAACAAAAACCACCAAGCAGCTAACACACTAAGCTGAGAGTAGTGTAATGGCTTTTATAGCTTGAAATATTGGGCAATATCCTAATATTCCAATAAACTCCCTGAATGTTCTCTGGGGCACGGGCTCTGTGAGCACCACCCGGGTCACGTCTCCTCAGCCTCCCCTTAGCCTGGCTTGGCCTTCTGTGTCCTATTTCATGAAGGTCCCCAAAAGTGTGAACACTGAGCTGGAGGGAAGGAGATGAGTTTTTTGTTGTTTGCTTGTATGTTTTGTGGGTTGTACTGTGCTCTGGCATGAATACACTATTAGGAATGATCCTGTTTAAATGTATGGTTTCTATACAATCAGTGAGCCTCACGCCAACGTGGAGTTCACTCTTGTTTGCGTTGAACAAAAACCTTAATTTCCTGTTCTGAGTCACAGGGCAGCCCACAAGCTCAACCCATGACTCTCCTGAAAGAGATAATCAGACTGTATTGATTGAGCATGTCCACAAACATTAGAAATTCTTACTGTAAACTTCCTATTAATTTCAGGTTACTTTTGAAATTAAGTTTAACTATCTGTAGAAAAGATACTGGCAAAATACAATATTTTTAAAAAATACATTCTTTTCAAGAGGGAGCCACATAATAATTTCCATTAGCATTAAAGAAGGGGACTCAATCCTATATGACATTACCTTCCAATGAGCTCTTCCAGACCAGGGCGAGGCAGGTCCCTCACCCAAAAGCTAAATGACGACCTCAGCATGGCAGGAGTAGGTGCATATGGAAAAATAAAACTTCCCATAAAGGCTCATTAAGGATTCCCAGTGGGAATGGGGAATCATAAAGTAACTAGCTAGACAAATAAAAAGGAAGTTTGTATTTGACCCGGACCCCCTGATGTTACACTTCAATGGGCACAGAGAACATCTGCTGGACTCATCCCAAATGCCTCAACATTAGTGCTGCAATGATTTATTTTCAGGAAAAAGAAATATCCTAAATCAAAATGCTGTTTTCATGAGGGCGTTCAGAAAACATTAAGAAAGCAGGGGGCAGGACTGATTGTGTCCTGAGGAGAGCAGGCGGCGGAGGGCTCCGGGCGCCGGGCGCCGGCACAGGCTGCCCACGGCGAGGCAGCACATCAGCGGACGGCTGTCGGTGCTGGACGCTGCCCCCTGGATAAGGGCACAGGCAGGCTAGATCCGGAACTTGGCGTATTCATAATTTTTCCAAGACAATTTTTTAAGCTAAATTTCCTTCTTCTGTATATAACCCTGCAGGGTACTTTCTCAAAAACCAATCGAAATGGATTCATCCACATTAAAATGAACAGATAAAGACAAGCTGTTAACTTCAACCAAAGACATTTATCATTTCACGCGGGGCAAAGGAATTCATCAAATTGTGGCCTTTCCCACTCAGTCATTATAGAGGAAGCGTACTGTAGGGTGGAGAGGCTGTAAGACCAGGAGGAATGCTGCCCTAAAATAATGGGACCTCTGCCTAATTAGGAGCAGGACCATGGACAGGAGAAATGAAGACCCACAGACATGGGGGCCATTCTTCAGCTGCTTTGGCAGCGGAGACTATTATGCGGGAGGGGCAAGAAAACCCCTAAATAGAGTTAGAAAGCTCTGCTCCCCTCTCTACCCTTTTCTGATACTTTTAATTTGAAGAGAGCAATTGCTCCAGATTCCACATCCCATTAGTATGCAGTTTCAATAAAGCAGGTCATGGAATCGCCCTTCCTAGACATTTTAAAGAAAAAGACAAATATTTGCCTGGAATCCTAGGAAACCTTTAAGATCCCTTCCAGCCATATGATGCTATAACTCAAGTATTTAATAATGCTGGAGTGTATAACATCTACACTTACTGACAGACTACAGGAAGTGTGAGTCCCCAGGCCTTTAAGTAGTTGACTCAGGAAAGTAAACCGGCAGGTGTGCGGGGCTGGTCCCCAAGGTCACACACAGGTCTGGTGTTCTCTGACCCTGGGTGCTCTGACCTGAGGTAGGTCACCTGAAAGAGCCCCAGTGTTCCCACCTGTAAAATCAGAATTCCTTCTACCTTCTTTGAGCACTTATCTTGAGGATTTATTTGAAATCAACAAAGGAACAAGATTGATTTCATGCACTTTTCAGAGCCATGAGGATTTTGTAATTCCTCTCTGGGTTTGAGAACCATGAGCTGGGAGGAAATCCAAGAGGTGATCTAGTGCAGAACCCTCCTTCGGGGAGGTGGCGCCCCAAAGCTGCAGAAGACCAGCCTGCAGCCCTGTGGGGACTGGAAGCTCTTTCCTGTTTTACATGCAGCCCGATTTCAGTGTGAAGAGAGAAAAAGACATTATTGCTTGTGTTCATGTGATTAAGGTTAACACATTCTTCAAAAGACCAAACATGGGAGAAAAGGGGAGGGAAGCCTAGCTAACCAGCAAACAAGCGGCACTTAATCAAAACATACTGGAATCAGGAGACAGGAGGAAACATTCTATGTTCATTGCAATGTCTAGATTTTTTGTATAACCATGCAGGCCAAATGGCCCAGATATGTACCCCAGGGGTCAGGTGGCTGGCCCACCCTTCACTTTTTGGCTATCATTCAGGAGCAAACATTTATATTATCCTCCGGCCACCTGTACAGTAACTACAGTCTATTAGGGGCTTCTGCCTGGGATGTTCCATCCAGAAGGAATGGGATGAACTTGGCCTAAGTGTAGGAGGCTGTCTGCTACTTACCCTGGGGTGCTTATGGCCCAAACCCAGCTCATGCTGAAAGCAATTCACCTCACAGCAGGGGTCCTGGACAACTACAGAGAGAATGGCAGCTGCTAATCACTGCTTTTCTCTGGTCTTAAATGCCTGATGAGAGAATGTTCTAGGACCTCTGAAAGAGGGGGATGCGACCATGGGAATTGTAGGGAGTGGATGTTATGCGCATGGCCGTTCTGTGGCGCAGGACGGCAGAAGGAAAAGCACTCGCAGCAGATGCGTGAGTTGAAGGTAGGAGATTTTAGAGATTATTGTTAGTAGGACCAGAGACCCAGCTGTAAGGAATGATATCTCGCCTGGATGACGGAAAGCTTGGCCAACCCACAGCTGGCCAAAAGAAACCCAACTGGCAGGACAGGGCCTCCAAACTGTACAAGATCAGGACTACAAAGAAGTTGAGGCACACTGGTGGTTTCACCTAGATGGCAACCTCAAGGGGGCTGGCAGAGTTCTTAGGGCTGGAGTGAAGGGCTCAGGCACCAGCCTGGCCTTCATGCCCAACTGACATCTCTGTCCAAGGGCAGGGACAGCTGATCAACCATGCCTCTGACCTGTGCAATGGCATAATCCGAGTTGTTGGTCGCCTGCATGCCTTCATTTCCACTGATCCCCACTCCCACATGGGCTGTCTGGATCATCCCGACATCATTGGCACCGTCCCCGATGGCGAGGGTGATGGCCTTTACTCGCTTCTTAACCACGTCTACCACCTCAGACTTCTGCAGAGGAGACACTCTGTAAGAGAAGAAAGAGGAGTTATGACTATATTGATCTTTCCAGAGGAAACAGCTGTAATCTACATTTAGCTGCATTAAAAGGGCAGTCATTGGACAATTTCCAAATTCAATACATACGTTTTATGTTCGTGTGCAAAGGAGCTTTCAGAAAACAGTAGCATGTGGCTTTCAAGTATTTGCCAACTTCACAGATGAAATACACAATTCAAAACTAACTTAAAACACAGCCCACTTGTAATCACTCTGCTCAGTGGGAGCCGTACATGCAAGCACCCCAGGGGCACCTGTGCCCTCCCAAAAGATACAGGCAGTGAAGCTGGTTACAGAGGCCTTAGGAAATGTCTTCTCAGCAAATCAGAAAACTAGCACAGACCCCATGTTTGCTTCGGTGTACATCATTCACAACCTAGGGCTGGCAAGAGAATTTTCCATAAAATCTGCTCTCACAGAAGGGAAAATAAGTTGGCAGAGCTTGAGAACTGCAGAAAGAGGGCTAGAGTAAGAGGGAAAAAAAAGACTTCTCCAACTCCACCTCAGAGACACAGACAGTGTTTGAAAGGCAGCCAAGGTAGAGGATTTAAGAAGGGGACTCCTAGGGGTGGACCATCTACTGAGGCTGAACTGTGGCAGCTGAGTCCAAAGGAGAGGGCAGAGCAGCCTCTGCCTAAGAGGGGTTGTTTCCACAAGGAATCAAGAAGGTGGTCTATTTTCATAAGCCCTTAAGTCCTCTGGCAAGAAGACCCAGTATAAATCTATGGTGTCTAAAGCACAGCAACACTGATTATATGAAGTGTTTGTTCCAAGTATAAGATCAGAACTATAATAACAAAATAAAACTACGAGGACCTCAGGACTGACTTATTTTTATTTTAAATTCTGAATTGCTAAGCTGATTTGCGAAATTAACTGAATCACTATAACACACACATACACACAGGCACACACGCACATACACACACACGCACACAAAGTAAGAGACCTTTCTGGGTTTCCCAGAGGTACCAGTTGCAGCCACATATGGACCGGACTTAAAAACTAGAATAGACACTCACAGGCCTTCCCAGTAGAACTCTGAGCTCTTATATGGCCAACCCACAAAAATGCTTGTTTCCAAAAGAAAACAAATTTTACCAACTCTGGAAAGAAATGTGTTTGGTGAGACATGAAGCTGAATTTAAAGCACAGGTACTCTGAAAGCCATAGCTCAGTTACAAAGAAATAAAAATTAGCAAGTTAGAAAAAGGCCTTAGAAGCCATGCTGTATGATCTAATACCTCTTCTGTCATTTTCACAGGGATTTTCAATAATAGGATTTTATAGCCTCCTGGGGTAGTTGCAACCACAAAAAATTATTATTATTACTTTTTTATTGTTGATAAGCATTTAAAAAGTACTAATTCTGCCCTCTGGGCCAGACTGGAACAAATATAAACTTTTCTTTCAAATAGTAGGGAAGTGGAAATATAAAGACACCTATCACATCTTTCCTCCCACAGTTAAGTTTCTGCTGGCTAAATAATCCCAGGTCCTTCAACCATTATTTAATAGGCACGCTTCAGAACTTAAAAATAGCTCCCAAGTGTGAGCTTCTAGACAGCTGAGAGCAGAACAGAATCATCAGCTCCCTGGTAGCAGGCGCTAGACTGACCTTCATGTAGCTTAAAATGAAATTACTGAGAGCTTTACTATTATTTATCATTCAGCTTCCTGTCAGCTAAATGTAAGCAAGTTTAACACACAGGGATATAAGATGTATCTATTCTCTCCAAGTTTGAGCAACTGGCACTTGGAGACAAGGGCTCTCTCTCATTAAGTGGTAGATTGGCAGGCACAGCTCACAATTCTAATTTGCTATGCAAATGTGATTTCCCATTTTATTTTTGAACTCAATAGAAGCAGAGATCAAATATAGGATGGAGAAAATGACCTAGGCTTCAAAATGGAAGAACTGTGTATTACTTTTGCCTGTGCCCATACAAACTATGTCAACAGGGAAAACAAATTTTATCAGTCCTTGTCTTTTCATCAATGAAATGGAGAAAATGAGAACCACCCACTCATCATATGGTTGTGGTGTATTTATGTGAAACCATACTATTTCCTAGCAAGTGCAAAACAAATGTTATCTCCTACCCCACTTTCCAAACCTCAGTCATTGGAATAAAAAAAAAAGGACACATCTGAGAATTGCATGCCATCTCACCCATGGTTCCCAAACTGTGTGTATAGGTGTCCTGGGGTACTATAGGGGGGAATTATAAATTTTCAAGGTAAATAGAGTAATATCTCTTAGATAGTGGTACAAATAATAGCTCTAAGTAGCCCATAGTCTCAACATTAGATCATGCTACATTCTTTTGCATGATATATCTTTGTGAAGCTGAGTTTTCATGGTTGCTATGATAAAAAGCAAATACACTGTGAAAAAAAATCAATATAAAACAGGAAATAAGAGAGGCAGCAAACACTCTTACTCCAAGGTTTGAGCAGTTGTACAGTGCTCGGCAGGTGTACGCTACCTTATAATTGGTGAGTGATTATGATTATTTGAGAATGAAAGAAAATAAGTATTATTTCTTTCATTTAAGTGCATTATTGTTTCAAATGTTTGCTAAGATGTTAGGACATAAATACTCCTTGACTTGGTTGATCTTGCCTGCTTAATAGTTAGAAATTGTTCAGTTTTACTTTTGGACTAGGGGCTTTGCAAAGGAATTACTGAGACATTGGGCTACAGAGAATCTGAGAACCTCTGCATTAATCACTTCTCTCCATGATTACATTAATCACTCTTCAAGTACAATTATTCATCCACTGAAGTGGACTTCACCTAATGGTGCCATCATTTAGTCTCCAACTCTTCTGCATCCACGAAGATATCACAAGAGACCATGGAACAGTTCTTTAAACAGCACTGGGCTGGTCTGAGGCTGCAACTCCTTGAGATTCTATAAGCCACCCAAGTACTCAAGCAAGCTGGCCTCTTCATCAGCAAACCTGAAGTGGTCTGGAAAGAAAGGGAACCCAGGGAGCAGGAGCCCGCGGGCAGGAAGCTCAGCCACATGGACGCAGTGCTATGGGAGGCTCGAAGCGTTGTGGTGATGGAAGAGGGAAGTTGCTAAGCAAATTCAAGGTTTTCTTTGAGGTTAAAGTTGTTGCTTTTATGTTAGGGGGTTTAGCAATAAGCCAACCAACACAAGACAAGTAGCAAGTCAAATACAGCCACTATGTTTGCCACTTTGGGATTTGGGTCTCAAGAAAGTCAGTCAAGCCATGATTCTGATGACTTAAAATACAATCTTTGAAAGTCCAATAGGTGCCTTTTCTCCAAAAGCAAAAATAAAGAAAAAGCCTGACAGGGTATATAACCTAAGTCATATCCCTGTGTTTTAGAAGCATGAGATTCTCATCAAGGATTTTATGTCCTCAACTGTAGTGCCTTGAGAAAACATAATTCTAGCACACACTAGGGGCTCACAACAGATGTCAAATAGCTATTTCTACAGAACCAAATAGGCACCATAAAGCTTCAGCTGTACATACTATTTTATATGCCAAGTTACCACAAAGCACAAAATAGCTCTTCTAAAATCTTAATTTGTGACCTGGAATCACATACCACACTTAATAAGTATTCCCAGCATATAATACATCCAACCTATAAAGTAAGGATTCCCATCCACATCTGAGCCACACTGGGTCTTAGGACACTACTATACCATATATTGGTGAATTACAAATAGAAATAGAAATTCCAAGATCTTCAGTCAACTAGAGAGATACTCTACCCACTTTTCTTTTCATTAACACATTAGATTCTAAAGTAAAAAATAAGTTTTCTTTTTGAAACTTTCAAACAAAAATTTAGTATTCTGGAGTGTCTCATTCATGGGATATGACTTCCTGAAATTTTAAAACTCACTTTCTAAAGGTATTTCAAACATAACACTGAAAGATAACTATTGGTAACTGATTTTATAAGATTAATGATCATGTACTAATTTATCTGATTTATAAAAGCCCTGGTCTCGGAGTGAGTTTTTAAATTTTGATCTTGCAATATCATTTGAACAAAGTCCTTTCTCTTTTCAGAGCTCAGCTGCCCTCATTTGTCAAAAGAGGGGCTGGGCCTCCAATACTGATATGTAAACTGAGCTCATCTGAGCCAGGGAAGTCAAAAGAACTCTGCTCAGAGGTACCCAAGAGAACTCCAACCAGAGCCACAACTCTTGCTAATTAGCCAGATTCACTACATCCACTAATTGGACTTCAAAACTTCTTTATTCCAAATAGACAGTCCTCATGATTAAACAAGAGATTTGAAGACCACTGGCCTAGATCATTGAGCCTCAAATTCTAAGTGAGCATCAAACTCACTTAGAGAGCTTATAAAACTACAGATTCTGAGAGCTTATAAAACTACAGATTCTGATTCAGGAAGTCTAAAGTGGCCAGCAATGGCCTGGACAAGACCGCAACTTCTCTCTTGTTGATATGTTGTTTTGTTTTTGTTTTTGTTTTTTTTTAAATATATCTTTATTGATTTCAGAGAAAGGAAAGGAGAGGGAGAGAGAGAGATAGAAACATCAATGATGAGAGAGTAATTGATTGGCTCCAGCCACAAGCCGGGCATGTGCCCTGACCGGGAATCAAACCCCGATCTCCTGGATCCTAGGTCGACCCTCAACTGCTGAGCCACGCCTGGCCAGGCTTGTTGAAATGTTTTGACTGGCTAAGCTTATATTTCCATAGCACAGGATACATGCAAAATTTTCACAGAGTGACATTTAACAATTAAGTAACAGAAACACTGAATTTTGTCTTCTTCTTTCAAGCTTTGCATATATAGGTTCTTTTCTGCTTTAAACTCACACTAGTAAGTACAAATTTAGGTTGGGATTTCATTTAAGACAGTCTTCCACTCTGAGTATCTCACATAAGAGGGTAAGAGGGGAAAATACTAACCAGAATAAGATATACAGGACTCCATAAGTTTTTTTAATGATGCAGAAACCAACATACATGATTTCATTTGTGAAAGTGTCAATCTTCCTGTTAACTGAAAGATGATATCCTTATGAAAGATATTCCTTTTGATTAAAAAACACTGATATAACATACTGCAGTTTATTTCTTATAGCAGTCCGTGATCCAAAATGTTTGAAAATTTGCAGCAGCTTAAAAAAATCTCATAATTAAAATGCCGAAGGTTAAAGATAAAGAGAGAATCTTAAAGGCACCAAGAGAAAAGCAGTTAGTTACATACAAGGGAGCTCCCATAAAGCTGTTAGCTGATTTCTCAACAGAAACTTTGCAGGCCAGAGGGAGTGGCAAGAAATATTCAAAGTGATGAAAAGCAAGGGCCTACAACCAAGATTACCCAGCAAAGCTATCATTTAGAATTGAAGGTCAGACAAAGAGCTTCACAGACAAGATGAAGCTAAAGGAGTTCATCACCACCAAACCAATATTATATGAAATGTTGAAGGGTCTTCTTTAAGAAGAAGCTAATGAACAAAATAAACTGATGAACAAAATAGACTCAGAGACACTGAAGCATGCAAGACACTGATGTATTTCAGAGGGAAGGGGGGGCGGGAAGAGATTAACCAAAGAACTTATATGCATATATGCATAACACATGGACACAGACAATAGAATGGTGAAGGCCTGGGAAGTGAGTGGGAGCTGGGTGGAGGGGATCAATGGGGGAAAAAGGGACATTTGCAATATTTTCAACAATAAAGATAAATTTTAAAAAAGAGTTTGTAGATATATAAACACCTAAAACCTAAAAACAATTAAGTTAAACTATCCTATGTATCTGTCTAGTAAGTGTGCCATTGGCTGACCAATGCCCACTTGTTCTGAGTCTTGTGCTCTTTCTTTTGATGCATTTAGTGCACTGGTGCAGGGCCAGTGGTCCAGGCCTTCTGGACAGTTAAGCCCTCTGGAGCATCCTACACCTGTGCTCTGACTCAAAATATTTGACTCTCTCAAATTTCATCTCATGTCTCAGCTTTTGGTACATTTCACTGGAGCCCCAAGCTCCAAAAGCAAATAATTTTAGCAGCTTGGGGTAGTCCTTAGAGCATAGTCGCAGACGTGAGACTGAGGGGTGGGGCGGCAGGAGGAATAAGGGTGAGTCTAGGTGAACCCATCAGGTAGCTTATGTGTAGGCACAAAGAAGTGAAATTTAGGCTCAATCACTCAATGGTTCTAAAGCAGACATAGATGCTCCCTCATTACAAAAACTTACACACAGAGAGGAGCTATATTATACACGAGGAAGCCACTGAGACAGTGCCTCAGAAAGGTGCAACAACTACAGAAGTTGTTCAGGTTTTATTTCAAGGGCTGCAGGGCCTGACCAGGAGCAGCCTCACAAAGGTGAGGACTCAAGTAGAACACATTCAGAACAGCAGAATGAGTGCTTGCAGAGAAAGTACAACCCATGAGATAACGGGCCTAAGAGCGCAGCCCCATTACCTAGTCATCCCATGAGCAACATGCACACACATTCAGGGATGTGCATTTCTAGCTTTGGTTGCTTCGGCAGGGAAGGGTTCTATCCCATCCCAGCATTTCCTCTAAAGATTAGGTTATGAAAACCCTCCTGTAGAAGCACCTCTCTCAATCCTTAAAAATTTCAACACTGCACTTGACTGGTTTCCTACAAAGTTGCTATTCTTTCCCTAATGCCATCAGCTGCCTCATAAAAGGGCAGGCAGGATGACAAAGCACAAGGGGACAGCATGCACTACCAACATTTCAGGAATTGATCCTAAAATTATTTAATAGATTTATTTATTTCTATAAGCTATTTATTCAGTGTGATTGATTATATCCCTTATGTGGGATATGTTTGTCTCTCTAACCTTCACCTTCCTTCTGTTCCTATCCATCCCTTTCTTTACCCGAAACTGACCCTCAATGCCAATCCAGTGACATTCAATAAATGGTGACCAAAATCATGAACCTAAGGCTAAATTTCATCTCTAAGCACAGCTATATATAAAACAGGAAAAAGTACAGTTCCACTTAAACAAAAATACATTAACTTCCATATAAATAACCAACCTAGAAACATGCTATCAGTGTGCAACTGTGAAAGACTGCTTCCACCCGTAGATGGGGAGGAGGAAAGCAATACAAAAATGATCGGACACCTCTACAAGACTAAATTTATCATGTGTAGAAAATAGTTTAAAAACACCCCACTTTTCCTGTGATTTAGGGATGGGCACTGCAAATTTCCTGATCAAACATACCAGTGTTCTTGACTCTATTCTAGTAATATCCTTAAAAATGTTATAGGATTATTACAGGCTTTTTGTGGCAGCTCTTAGTGACATAGAGCTTGCAACAACCTTTGCCTTCACATGGCTCTTTCCTGGGAAGGGCTAGCATGTAAGCCTGGTCTTTTTATTTCCCCAGGCTCTTCTGATCACAATGCTTTGACTATTGTAAGCCAAGAGCTAGCTCTTGTGTATCATCTTGCACAAGCACTATGAGGGCTTAACAGACACGGGCTTACCAAGTCTTTACAAATGGTCTCACGGATGTCAGGTGATGCAAATCGTCCAACCAAGTCTTTATATTTAAGCACCTTACCATGTATTTGCTCTTTGCACAATGATTTAAGTCTAAAATCACATCTTTCACAATCTGAAATACCTCGGTACCTTTGTACTATTAATGACTATTCAACACAGTGTCTAGTAGAATAAGCATTTAACTTATTAATGAATGGACCTGTATCTCATTATCAGTGATAAAAATTTGCATGAAACAACCATGAACACTCATGTTACCCTGTGAAATGCAGGTCAATATGCCACAGCATTTGTTGAGAAACTAATCTAAGAGCTCAGATGTACCGATGACATTATTTATTTTGGTAAGATGAAACATGCATGCTTTGATAAGATTCCCTGTGTTTTACCACTATCAGCCATAAGGCTGTCTCCCTATGATTACACTGAAGGTTGGACGCATGCTACTGGCACAAAGCGATGAAGTCTGGCTATGCCAGGTAAGGCGAGAAGCAGGCAGCTGTACTATCATCATGCTTTATATCTTGATAGTGCAATTCTATGATCACTTTAGAAATTTAACATATATATATATATGTTTGGGCCTATATTAAATTCAAACTGAAGAAAGCTTCAAATCCATGGAATCCTATTAGTATGAAGATTATTTTTAACATGGCATAGGTATTCATTTTTCAAAAATGCTAAGGTTAAATATGTCTACATTCCAGAATACACTCTTTAGGTAGGACTCAAGTTTCAAAAACAGGAGCTGAGCTCTCCTTCACACTCTACCAAAAAGGGGGAGGAGAGGGGAGAGGGAAGAAAAGGGAGAGAGAGATGAGAGAGGAGAGATGAGAGAGGAGAAAAGAGGAGGGAGAGAGGAGATGGAGGGAAGGGGGAGGGAGGAGGCTGTGATAGGAGAGAACATGAGAACTTTTAAAAAATACTACTTATATAAATTTGCCACTATAACAACTTACTACAATTACTACTAATAATTTTCATGTTGTTTAAAAGGTTCATTTAACCTATTTGATATTTAATAACAATATAAATCTTGAAGGGGTCCTGATTATCTTAGTCACACACACACACACACACACACACACGGCACAAAACCTTGGCTTGATTCTCCTTTTTGAACTGACCTTGGGGAAAAATCTTGCTGGTGTTTTAATAAGTTCTCTGTACTTTTAATAAGTACGCTGTACTTTCACCTTGAATGTACTACCCAGAGCTTAAAAATAAACAACTCTAAGACAGATATTCTTATAATCTGAAGTCACTCTTATATGGCTTCTAAATCTCGATTTCAAACTCTAAAAATTTCCTCAACAAACAAGACTTTCAAAGAGAAGGAACCCTAACAACGAATTTGGGGATGAGGCAATGCATTTATCACCCATCTTCCTTGCTACAGGCCTGGTGCCTGCCTTCACCGTCCTATGATCGCTCTCTTCTATCCAACTGTCATGCAGTTGTGAGTCAAGAGGGAACTTGATATCCTTTATTAACCGAACAAAAACCTTATAACCTGATCCTGTGCTGTGGCCATAAATGCTGTCTGTGCAGCTGAGGCTCTGGGAGTCACTCTCAGAAAAAGGGAGGACACCCTGTCTGCTCAAGATCGGTTTACTCCGCAGCAGAGAAAGGGGCCACTTTGAAATGAGTAGACCCTGCTTGGGGGATCAGAATTTATGCTTCTGTACTTGGGTCTATGACAATGTTATCGCATGTCCAGGAAACAGAGCAAACAAAGTGGCACTCAGACAGGAGTATAGCTTCTGAAAACCTAACATCTCCACTGAATGATGTAGAATATACTAAGATCTGGGCAACTACATTTAATGCCAACATTTAATAGGTTGTATGTTGTGAATTACATACTGTTTTATATTCACTGAAATCCACTGGTTATAGTCTGTTTCTTCCTGTACTAGGCTGAAAAGAATGGAGCAGTCTAGGAAGGCTGGGATTTAAATAAAAGATATTAGATCCTTCTGTTCCCAAGCTGAGACAGGGATTAGAATAACACTTTTAAATACCTTAATGTTTTTAGCACAAAAAGCATTAATATGATACTCTGTTTCCTTGAAATGCTTTATTAAGGTCACCAAGACCCTCTCAGGAGTGTCTGCCTGCCTTGAAGTGAACATACATTTATTGTTCTCCACTGCAAATTTCACTAGTATTGCAAAACAGCTGCCTGGCCTCTGCTGCGGGGAAGGTGGGAACAGGAAACAGAACCAAGAGGAAAGCTGAGAAGTGTTTGAGTTTTGACATTTCAGAGCAAGCTTATGGCTCCTTCAGGACCAGGCATCATGAGCTCATGCACCACTGAAAATTGATGACAACCAAGATGCCTAATAGAATGATTTTAATTAGACCTGCCCTTTACCTGTCACCTGTGCCTGGAACAAAGGTCCATCTGACTACCAATCCAATAAATAAGCCACTGTCCTCCGGAAAAAGTGGGGCAGTCTGTGCACCTCCAACCTTCAACCCAGTCCTAATCCTAACCACCAAGAGCCCTACGAGCCTTGGGGATGGCCGTGGCCAGCACCACATGCACTCATACCTGGGTAGTTAGTTCATAGATTAATGCAGCTTTTTTTTTTTTTTTTGAATTTGAGAGTGGAATTTGTTGGGTGGGAATGGAGGTAAGTTAGACAAAGCTCTTTCTTCCAAATTGCATCCACCCCTTCTCAAACCTTGAGTTTGTAATTAACAAGCAACACGTGTTGATCTGAATAGCAGGAAATGATAATGCTTTTTAATTCCATATATGTAAAACTGTTTAAACAAAGAGATACATTTGTAAAAGCCCACAGAATGTACAACTAGGAATAAGCCTTTACATAAACTCTGGACTCTGGGTGATAATGATGTGTCAGTGTAGGTTCACCGACTGTAGCAAATGTGCACTGTGGTGGGGCTGCTGATAATGCGGAGGGTCTGAGTGCGTGTGGACGGGCAGGGCTGGGCTATAAGGGAAATCTCTGTACCTTCCCCTCAGTTTTGCTGTGAGTCTAAAACTGTTCTAAAAATTAGCCTATTTGGGGAGAACCAGTCTAGAAACAGAACATGAAAATGACACCTCATGATTTTATATGTCTGCTAAAGTTCTGGAGAATGACAGAGAAAGATAGACAGACATCAGGCAAAAGGGCAGGAGGTTCCGGCGGTGGCGGGATGAGTATGGGCACAGTGATCCGCCACATGAGAGTCCGCGTAAAGAGACCCCAGGAGTCCCAAAACACTGTGTACCCGCAGATTAAATAAACTGTAACAGCCAATTACAATGGTAGTTCATCCACTGGAAAGCTGAATTGGTAACTTGCTGTTCTGACCAATTAAGACCATCATAATGGCACAAAGTCCGGTCTGAAATGCAGTTAGCTATGTACTTTGTCTCCATAACTAGGCTATGAAGCTATCTGGTGTTAGGGATTTGTTTTACTCTTTAAATTCCATAGCACCAAACACAACAGGTAACAAACAAATGTTTGTTGAATAACCTGTTTTTTAATGATTTTTTAAAATGTTAAACACAGCTCTCTACCTACTCCTTCTTAATTATAATTGTGTCAATTTCAGGTTCAAGAACATGCTAACAGGTGACATGAATAATGATCATATTGCAGCTTGATCAAAGAAAGTGAGAGAGTGAAAGCATTTGTTCATTACAACTCCTGCTCAGAGAAGCCCATGTCTGAACCCTTAAGTCCACCTGGTAGCTATACTTTTCAGAGTAATTAATAGGTGGACAGACATGGGTATCAGGCTACCACCTATTCTAAGTAACAACAATGACCTAAAAATCAAGTTTGCTATTTATGTGGTTTGATCGGCAGGGTCGATGCTGCCAACACCGGCCTGGTTCACCTTGGCTGACAGCTGCAGCGAACCAGTGCGTGAGACCACGCAGCCCTCAGGACAGACAGCCTAACACTGAGCTTAGGAAGGAGATCAAGCCCGGGGCTAGCTAGATATGCAATCACTTGGGTTAGGGCCCCCACAAGAGGGGAGTTCGAATGAAGAAAGTTCCAGCGAAGAAACTTGAGGAAAGGTGCTCACGAGCACATACAACAGGGCCTCCTAGCTTTATGCAGAGGCTTTTCTCATCCCGTAAAAGTTTTGAAATACAATGGAGAAAGTGATAAATGCCTAGAGAGTACCTTGTAATTATACCCAGCCTGTGGCTGAAAATGGGAGTCATCGACCAAACTGAAGGCAAACTAAGGGAATGTAACCAGAGAGGCTAACGCATTGTCATAGCAAGCAAAGCTCCAGTGGACATCCTGTCTCCTTCACTCATACACACGTTGCATGCATGAGCATACATAGTATCTCATGAAAATGAATTGGCATACACTATAGATAGAATCTAAAGAAGAGATATCTTTCGTGTTATAAGTTTTTTCAAGCAGTGTAACAAAAATGACCTATCACTCACTCAGATCAGAGTGACCCAGTTTCCAAGGCAAAGTGACAAGGGCATGCCAGGCCTTCGCTTGGGCTCCACTGATACAAAGGAGATAAAAGCATGCTCTGTGACCAAAGAAACTACAGATATGGTTTTTCTCTTTTTATCAAGTGACCAACACCCAGAGTCGTACAAGATAGAACCAGGTTCTGTGACCTGGGGTTGAAGGTGATAATAACCGACATGTGGGGAAAGCCTTTATGATCCTGTGGGTTAAGAAAATTCCACTCTTCCTCCAACAGGTCCCCCCATCCCTTTGAGAGTCCATTCGCTTCCCTCTAAGGTTTTAGTGTGCTCACTGTTACAGCTGTGAACGAGGGAGGAAATAACTCAGATGATGACCATGTGTAAACATGAACAAGGAGGAGTGGTGGGGAATGCTTAAGGGAGAGGAATCAAAAGATAGGGTATAAATGGGATCCGTGCCTCCATTTATCCAGATGTACTACCTCCCTTGTTCTGCTGCTTCTCCTCTGTGACCACCAATGAGAATTCCAATGTTCTTTAAGCCTTAAAGCTATAGTGCTTTTTTAAAAAAAAGGAACACTTCATGAATTTGTCATCCTTAAGCAGGTGCTGCTCAAGTGAGCATTAAAACCTAAGTCAAAGGCAAAATATGAGACTAGATAATAATACAGGAACTGATTTAGCACATGCTATTTCTTCATCAGTAACTGGGTTAATGCCTCCCACGCACTGGTTTATTTATTTGCTTATTTTTTATTTTTTTTTTAGAGAGAGAGAGGAAGGGGGGGAGAAACAAACATTTATTGTTACACTTATTTATGCATTCACTGGCTGCTTCTTGTATGTGCCCTGACGGGAGATCGAACCTGCAACCTTGGCACATTGGAACGATGCTCTAACCAACTGAGCTACCCAGCCAGGCCTGCACTGACTAATTTAATCCTTACTACAACTCTGAGAAATAGGTATTATTCTGACCACCCCATGGGTGAGAAAACTAAGCTCAGAAAGGTCAACACCATGTCCCAATGGCCACAGAAACCTAACAGGTAGCCAAGACAGGACCTAAACACAGTTGTCTCAGTCCAGGGTCTGCATGCTCAACCACCTGCTACACTCTTGGCTATTGTAGAAACAACCATTTGGATGCTTTGCTGAGCAATCAGGCCAGGCTGGGCGGGGGGGACAGCACACAGGCTAGAGATCTTCTAGTCCCAATACTGTTAGAACACAGCAAGGTCACCTTATCCCCCAATTCTCAGCTTTCTGCTTGGAATTTGGGGATGGCACCACTGCTATCTGCCTCAAAAGATAGTTAAGACCAAATACATCATAAAGGTGGACATGCATTTTAAAAGACAGGAAAGAAAAATATATATCTTAGTTTCTACCTGAATCTTAGATCAAGTGGTAAGCACCATTCATCACTTCTCCATGGAGGACACCATCCAGGCTCTGAGCTGAAAATATTCTTCCCCCAGGAGGTGCTGGATCTTAGGATCTTTAGGATGAAGACGGGATGAGAACCAGCAGGAGAGAACATTGTGGTTGACGCGTCTCTGTTTGCATTTGTCATCCCTTCTCTTAAAGTTCTGTATTGAACTGTTTCCATGCATAATTTTATATGATTTCTTTATATGCTAACCCATTAAATTATATGATATATTCACACTAATATTCATACACACTAAATATGAATATATGTAAACACAAGATTGCAAGTTCTTGCAGAGTAAAGAGTATGTCTTCAGTTTTTAATTGTCCGTACACCTGATAAAGTGCTTGGCATACAGGGCTGTTGCTAATTTTACCTATGTGAATTGAAGTGCAGAAACAATGGGAGCAGTTCCGGTACATGCGAGAGGGAAATGGCATGCGTGGAAGGTTGGAACAGAGAGCAAATGATGAACAAAGAAAGAACTTTGTCACTGTCAGCACACCTTTCTCAGTGGCTTTGTCCTTGGGTGAAGTTGGGAGCTGACACAAGGAAGGCCTGCCTCTGGCGTTGGAACTGTAACAATATCAGAGGTTTTCTCAAGTAATTAGAACTGTATAATTAGCCCGATGTGTCCTCACACCCTAAAACAATGTCCACTGTTCACTGGAATAAATTACAAACACGAAAAACATGCATCCATCACAGGCATGACCTCACCTCAAGCAACACCAAACACGGAGGACTAACGGTTTTTCATTCATATACTTACTCTCATCTCCAAAGGTAAAACAGAAAAGCCAATACCCAAATTGGGGCCCCATCAATATAAGTGGAAGTCTATCATCAGTTTCATTCTTTTTAAAGCAGCAAATAGAAATTGATATAAAAATACTTTTAAAAGCCTGCCTAACTATGTAAAATGACACCAGAGAAGCCAAAAACAGAACTACCCACTGCAAGAGTTAACATTTTCAGTGAGCCTAAAATCCTAATGCAATCTGTAATTATTCCCTTACACCATAGATAATCTATTGGTATAGCCAAAAAAAAAAAAAAAAAAAAGGAATCTAAAAAGTACTTCACCTCTGAAATGATGATGAAAAATTATGAAGAGAAATGAACTTAAAATTTGAATTTGTTCTTTATATTTGATGTGAATAATTTTAAGAGATAAGACCTCTCTGCCTCCTTTCTGACATCAGGCAGTTCTCCAGGACCTTCTTACTTACATGGGGTTTTATTTGAATACAAACCTCTGTGTAGAGCTCTTCTAAAATTGAATACATTAATTTTTAGTCAAAGGAAATGATTTTCCAACATTATTGGAAAGACAGTTTTGATTGGTTTCCAAGAAGCTAGCTGCAGCCCATTAAGTCATATTACTAAAAACTCAAAAAAAAAAAAAAAAAATCACTTAGGGTTTTCTCCATTCGAAATGTCTAAAAGTTGAAGTTTTTGTGAGAAGCAAACAGAAGGCCATTGCTTGCTGGAAAGATAATGGTTGATGGGTCTAGGCAGCCGGCACAGTAATGAGCTCCTTCTGTTTGACTTGCCCACTGACATTCCTGAGCCGCAGAAGCAGCCGCCAGGGCCAGTGAGTTTAATAAGGCACCGATGCTCGTTGTCAGTTTTTATTGCACATTTTGGGACTCTTTATCAGCACATTGCGTAGTTTAGGTCATTAGTAGAACAAAGAAAAATATATTAAGCAGTCCAACTCTACAGATTGCAGCAAACTAGCCAACCAATATAAATGCGCGGGGCAATTAAATGCGATGTGGAGAGATAGCCTAATGCCTCTGAGGTGCTGCGGCGATAAGACGGGGCCGTCAATCGTGGCTGAGTCAGGCGGTATCTGCAGCTCTTGGGATAAGTCACACGGACGTGGTGCTAAGTGAAAGGGGACCAATTGCTTTTCAAGTCCTTGAGTGATAACGGAGAGAAAGATACACACAAATGTTGGTTTAATGCACTTTAATGGTAATTAGGAAATAGCTATTTTATATTTCTTCCAGATGCTACGTTAACTAAGGAAGGAGATTTCTCCTTAGCTCTGGGGGCGAAGTTTTGACACAGGTGGCGTTTCTCTTTTGCGTGCACACCCACTCACCAAGCACCAGGGGAAAGGAGACAGTCACACAGGCAGAGCTGCTTCATTCCAGAGCACGGCCTCACGACTTTCCTCATGGCCACAGGTCTCTAAGAGAGAAACTGGGAGACGACATGACAGACGTGGAGAGGCCGTCCCTCTCTACTGACGGTCATTGTCCCTCTGTGTACCCACACGAAGACCAGCACTACAGCCATTGTTTCGCATAACCCCAGTGGTCTCCTCCGTGCCTGGTGCGTGGCTGGCACTCAGATAGTATTTGTGGACAGACCTACCTCACTAGAATGAGAGTCCCCAAACTTACAGCTGCACATGCTCTAGTCTATAAAGAAGACAGAGTATTGTATTCATTACAGGGGAGGGAAGTGAACAACCGCACACCCCAGAGCGTCTGGCCAACATTCGTGCGAACCAGCGCTGAGCTGGGCGCTGAATAAGCTAGAAATGGTTTTATAAATGCGTGGGGGTCGAGACGGAGGGGCAGCTGGGAGACCACACACCACGAGTGCTATCGCTTGCTTTGTGGGCTCCCCACGTACATCAGCCAGGTCTGTCTGTGGTTCCACGTCCCAGGTTTACCTGCTGTTTTGGCCCATTGAGTGTTCTTGGACGTGCTGCGGCCAGTGGGCCTAGCATTGCTTTTAACAGCGGTGCCGCAAGTTCACTGCTTCCCCCGGCCTGGTCTGTCCCACGGGAGGGTCCCAGGACCCCACAGCGAGCCAGACCCCATCCCTGCCCCAGATCCCCACTCTCCAATAAGGGAGGTTCGAGTGGTTTACACACTCCCCCCGCCAGGTGGAAAGTGAAGGCTGCAGCACACAGCAGTTCAGCCAAAGACAAGCGGAGGGCGGTGAGTCAAGAGAAGCCTGGGGAAAAGTCACAGCGGCCTGCGTCTGAGTTAGTTCGGGAAGAACGGACGGAGATGGTGCGCCGAGCAGGCCAGGAACAGTTCAAGCAAAGGGAACGGTCTGGGCAGGTCTGGCAAAGACTGAAAATACACCATGGACTAAGAATACACAGGGTCGATGCAGGCACAAGCAAGGAGCCGCTGCACTGCCCGTGGACAGATAGTGCCACGCTTAATTCTGAACAGTCTACTTCAACCCAGGAACTGGGGCCAAAAAAGTAAGTGGGTAAGCAGACAAGGTGACAGGCAGGGCGCTGTCCTAGGGGCACTGTTCTTCGCATCGCGCCACTGAGAATGCTGCGGATCTACAATGTGCCCGCTCGGAACAGGGACATGCGTTCACCGTGCTGCTCACCGAGGAAAGCAAGTTGTAAGGCTGCACGCACCCGCGCTCGCATGCAGAGGTAAAGCTCGGGGAGAACATCTGAGAAAGCGCTTATCTCTGAATAGAATGGATTTAAGTGTATTATTCCTTCACTTGGTTCTGTTTCACAGCATTGACATGTATAACTTTTGTAATGATAAAGCAAATAAGTTCTTAAAAAAACAAGCTGATGAAATATCCTTCGAGGCCTTTTGCTCAATTCCATACTCCTCTTTAAAGCCTTTTATGACCACCTTTGTCGCAGACTGCAGCCATTTGAACCATACTACACTATATGATATTTATATTCTCATAGAGAGATGTCTGAGTTTTCCAAATACAAAGTACATAAAAAGTCCTCAAAAACAAGATGCTGGCATTTCTTTGCACTGTGCCTCTATGCCTCATGCCTCTCGTATGCCTCTCGTATTTCTATCACTCCTTTTTTTTTAAACCTTAACCAAGGACATGTTTTTATTGATTTTTAGAGGGAGAGAAAGAGAGAGAGAAGGAGAGAGAGAGAGAGAGAGAGAGAGAGAGAAACATCAATGTGAGTGTGAAACACTGACCGTTTGCTTCCCGAATGCACCCCGACACTGGGGATTGAACCCACAACCTGTGTATGTGACCTGACCGGGGATTGAATCCGTGACCTTTCAGTGCACAGGATGATACTCCAACCAAATGAGCCACAGCGGCCAGGGCTGGGCATAATTTTTTACAGATACTCTCAGGTTCACTAAGCATCTCTGGACGAAGTTGAGTTCAAAATAAGCCAAGGGTGTGGGAGGTTCGCTTAGTTACTTTCAAACAACCACAGAGAAGGTTGTAAGAGAATCAGGAAACCCTCCCAATAAATCACGTTTACACAATAAGCTAGGTGACACCAGGAAAAGGTGGCGTTTGTACCCTGAAGACAGCAGTGCGGCTGCAAGCTCACGGTCACACTCATAGTTAACTTATGATGGCTGGTAAGTTAGGTGTATCAATGCATTTTCGACTTCACAGTATTTTCATTATGATGAGTTTATCTGGATGTAACCCCATCATAAGTTGAGGAGCATCTGTACACTGTGTTGCAGTAAAAAACTCTCCAGTTTTAAACCCTGGACAAATGGAACCACAAATTCTCAGGCTTTAAAATGGAAAGGTTGCTACTATGTTACTTTACTCAACTATCAATGTAACCCCCAAAAGATTTCTATTTTTTTCCCAAGCAACTCTTTCAAAATAGAAATTTTACGTATACAAATAGCTCTTTACATCGAAATAATTATTTTTAATGTAAACATAAACGTCAATGCTTAGAAACTAAGGAGACAATATTATAGTTATCTTAAGTAATTCATTCTTCTTAATAGTGACCAGAACATCTTGTTTTAATTTCCTTTTTACATTTAAAGAAAATCTGGACAAACACAGTGGTTTGCTGCCTCCATTCCTTTGTCTCCCTACAGCCTTGCTCTGCTCAAAGGCGAATCTGCCCGCAGCACTCTCTTAAATTCCTCAGTGGTCCCCTCCAGGAACAAGCCTGAGCTTAGTAAATCACCATTCAACAGGCTTCCTGACCAAGTTTTGGCTACTATCTTGATTGTGGTGATGGTTTCACAGTGTTTGCATATGTTCAAACTCATCAAATGGCACATATTAAATGTGTGCAGGTTTTGTATATGAGTTACACTTTAAAAATACATAATAATCTGTTTTGTTTGTTCATTTATTTTATTTTTAGATTCCACATAGAAATGGAATCACATGGTATTTGTCTTTCTCTGTCTGATATACTTCATTTAGCATAATACCCTCTACATCCATCCATGTTGTCACAAAAGATTTCATTCTTTTTCATGGCTGAGTAATACTCCATTGTAGCTATGTACCACAACTTTTTTATCCATTTGTCTATCAATGAACACTTAGGTTGCTTCCATATCTTGCCTATTGTAAATAATTCTGCAATGATAACTATATATGGTGTCAGATGGGTACTAAACTTACCAAATGATCATTTCATAAACATCTAATCACTACGTTGCACATCTGAAACTAATATAATATTACTTGTCAACTGTAATTGAGAAATAAAATTTTAAAAATATATAAAAGAGTCTGTTTTATTCCATCCACACTTCTGCTGCCCTGCTTTTTATCCCTGGCAAAATCTCCTCCTTCAACTCCCCAGCTTCCTGTCTCCCCTCAGCTACCTTCAACTCCATTTTGAAGACCTGATGTCACCTCCTCCTTAGAAGGGTCTCCTCTGACATTTATCCCCATCTAAGGCACTCCTTCCATGCCACCAGCCTAATTCTCACTCTTCCTTAGTAAACCTCACTCAGAATACTCACCCCATTACCCCAAAATGACCAGTTATGTGTCTGGCTTCTTCGTGGGACTAATTCCTGGAAGGCAAAGACTATTTTCTTTTGTATCCTCAGTGCCTAGTACAATGCTGGGCACAAATAGTGCCAAAAGTGTCAACTTTTATCTAATGGAAGAAAAACCAACAAACATAAAGATGCACAATTTCATGTTAATAAAAACTAATCTTATACTACATCTCATTTTGTGTTAAAATTTCATTGTCCTGTAATGGCCAACTTTGGTTGCTATACATATTTTAGCTTTCAAGCTTTATAAAAATGTTGGCACAAGACCAAACTGGGTCCCCTTATTTTGATCTCCATGTCCTACTATCGAAATGCCTACGGTACGTATTTGCAGTGATGATGGTGGGGGTGGTTCTTCACAAATACTAAAAACATTAAAATAAAAAGAGGAAAAAAAGAATTTGAAAAAGGCTATAACCCAAACCAGAATAACTGCTAATACAAACAGGCCCCTTCCCAAATGTAAGCGGCCACAAGTAATGGCTCCCCTCAAAGCAGCCGCAGTGATACTGTTTACTCTCCGTTTGGGGCTTAAAAGCGTTTTAGTTGATGAACAGGCCCTGAAGCAGAAACATCTAAACTCATGCTAATGCCCAGCAGAGCAGTAACTTCTTTTGATTAATTTACCAGCACTGAAAGCACAGAAAGAGATCAAACCGAGTTCTGTCCTGAACAATTAAACAAGCAGGCGGTGCCTCCAGGACGGTGTATGTCAGGATGAAAGCTGGATGGGGTCGAATGAAAAAACAACAAATATCTTACATTGATTAATGCTTATAGGATTTTTCCCCCTTAAATGTCATAACATTTCATTCAATGGTCAAACCAAGGAGTTCATATAACATTTAAAACTGAAAAAAGTTCCAAAAGCTTAAGAAAAGTCAGATGTGTAGCAAGGAGAAAAATCAGGTCAGTTCTAAAGAACTTTCAAAACAGTTTGGCAGAACTCTGACCAGTTTATTGAAAGATCTTCAATATGAAATAGCACAGGAAAAATCTTATCGCCTCCTTCTGTCGAAAAATAATTTGTCTACTATGACTGAAATTTTCTTCATTGAAAGCATTTAGCTCATTCACAATTTCAATATTATCTGTATATACTACTTTGAAAACATAGAGCTAAAACAATGTATCTCTACTTAATTTTTAAAAAATTGGAATTTAAACCAAACTGGCTCCAAATCAGAATGAACTACATATAAATATTAATAAATAACCCTTATAGATTTTCTGAATGATTAGCTGAATCTGTTTTTTAAATTCAATGAATCTCTTTATAATAATACTAACTTACACACTTGCAGGAAAATATCTGAATACAGCTAAAAATGCCAGCTTACTGAAACGTCAAAATGTGCTCATTTTATATTCCCAAGGAACATATTTTAGGTTATATAACATTATTTTCACAAATTTACTGGTGTGTTTTTGGGCTGCTCACTACTAGTCTTCCCTAATCTGTAAAGTGGGGACGATGAAGCCTTGGAGGATTTTTGGATGAGATGAAACTGCATTATACATGAATCTTTAGCCTCTACCATATTCCACCCCCGCCACACACACACTATACTGGTCAGTTGAGACCAGGCTCCTGCAGAGCACTCCCCTCTCTCTACTTACACTGCATCCCCATGTGGCTAACACGCCTCCCGGGGGCTTCCCAGACCCCACTGTATCTTAAGGGCTCCTTCCCAAGCAGCCTTAAGGGCCGAGGTTGCTCTGCAAGGCTTTCTGGTATGTGGAGAACATTATGATACCCTCTACTGCTTCTGCCAAAAAAGGAAAATAGAATCCCTTTATATTTTTAAACTATTATGTGGAGAGACCACAAAAATTTGGGAATGAAAAACTGAAAATCGACTCTTCCACTGACCTTCCCACATTCTGCCCTCGATGAAGACATATGAGCCCAAAGAGCACGGACATACGGGCATATCTCCTGCTGAAGCACCGCGGCTCGGCCGGGGCTGATCCCTTCCTACCACTAACGGATAAAACCAGGGGCTGTAGATGAGTCGGTATCAGTTTCTACTGACGCTTATTTCTGACTTCTCATATGTGTGCAGAAAGATAAAAATTTGCTATGCTACATTCTTTCAAAGACAGTGACATCCTCCCTCGTTAAAAAATAATTTAAGAACTCTTGGGTGAGATCAGGAAATGCAAGAAAGGAGGGTCCCATTTTAGAGGAAGCAAAGGAGCAGAGGGGAGGACACAGGATCCTCGCTGGGCTCCAGGATTCTCCCAGATGGAGCTATACGCATCCCACCCAAGAGGCTCTGTTCACAAGGGTATTTTGAAAGAACAGGTAGAAAATCTGGAGATGATACTACAATGTTTAGACTATAATAAAAGAAAAAATACCTATGAATTATTCCATCCTGAATTTGACTCTGGTTGTAAGACGAGGCTCTCACTCCAACCTGTTTATACACAGTTTAATCTTAAAAATGCACTTCTTGCTAAAGGCTCTTCAGCTGGAAGTGTGAGACCTTCAGCTGTTGAGGGAGCACTTTGCTGCCTTGTCGTTGTTGCGGAGCAAAGACCATGTGTGTACAGGGGAGGAAATGGGCTGGCGATGCTTCCTGTCTATACCCAATTGTCAGACCGCCAAAGAGCGAACAGGGAACATAACAGACGCAGCCAGGGTTCATTTTTTTCTAACTAAAATGTGATTTCACAAATATTTGAGCACCTATAGTATACAAAGTGACCTCAAATACTTTTCCACAAAAAGAGACCATTTCATGTACAAAAAAACCTTTTAGAGTCCTTCCAAGTTCAAATTCAAATTCTTTTAACAGCCTCATTCTAAGGAACTTCATTTGCTTGTGTGTTGGAGTCACTCTTCTCATTTCCCAAGTTAAATAACCAGTGAGAGACCCACGCCAAGTCATCTGTCTGCTTGAAGTTCATGCTGGTGCACACATTCCCATAGAAGCCGGAGCGCTCTGAACGTGTCTGCCCTGTTCTCACTGGGGTTTTTATTTGTTTTTAAGTTTTTAGTGGTGAGTTGGCTTTATCATTAGTTCATTGAGAATGCCATTGAGAATGCCAGTTTCATTCAGCTGGAAAAATGATTAATATGAATTATGTCATCCAGATTTTTAAGTCTTTTCTGAAAAGCATCATTTGCAATGGGGAATCTCTTGTGTACTGAATACCATTTTGGCAAAGGCTCACTGCAGAAAAATGGGAAGTCAGCCCCCAAAGGTATCTGGAGTATGGTGAGAACCAAAGACGGTACAAATACGGCTGGATTTAGTCAGTCTCATGCTTGGCAATCTTTCAAAACCAGGGAGATCTGTTCCTAAACCATTTTTCTTTTACCAAAATATCCTTTTGGGCACCAGAAATATTACATTTCTAGGAAACTGGACTAGAGGATGAGATTCTGGTGTGTGTTTCTTAGTTGCTTAAAAAAAACTCTTTAACAAAAAGCATTAAAAATTCTACTAACATTAGAAATGAATACTGGCGCTTATTTCATTCATGAAATATTACTGTCATTCCTTCAATATTACCTTATCTTTATAACAATATCTTAGCTAAATTCATATCACTCTCCATGTAAACACTCCACTCCAGTATGTCCCCAGTCCCCAGGAAAATTCCATGCTCAGTCACAGAGCAGGATGTAGAGTCGAGAGCATAGGTGGACTTCGAACAAACCAAAGACACACTCTGAGTTCTCATGAGACGATCCTGAAAATGATGCCAGGTCAAATGCATGCATCTCATGTCCAGTTTTTGGAACTCAAACAAGATATAAATAAAGTTAACTGTACAATTGACTTTAAATTCTAGGCTGGGTCCCATGTCACCAAGCATGCCACTTCTATTGGCTTGCAGCGTAATGCACATGACTTGTCATATTACCTCCTGAAAACAAGTGGGAAGGTGAGTTACACACCATCAGCACTCCCACCAAATCCCTAAAACTCCAAAGCCAAGTCAGAAGAGGTGGGTCTGCTCTAGTGTCAATCATGACAACCAAAATCACTGCAGTTTTCTCAAAAGGTGTTAATTTCCCCTCCCCTCAGATTTATTGCAATATATCTGACATACAACATTATGTAAGTCTAGGTATGCACTTCTGTTGATTTGAAACACATAAAATGATCACCACCACAGCATGAGCTAACTCTTACTTAGTGGAGAAAACATTTAGGATATATTTTAGCAACCCTGGAGTATATAAAACAATATTATTAACTACAATCACCATGTTGTATATTAGATCCCAGAACTTATTCACCTTATAACTAACTGTAAGTGGGTGCTCTCTGATATCCGCCCCCGGCCCTGGTAACCACCATTCTAGTCTTTGTTGCTATGAATTTGGCTTTTTTATATTACACATATAGGAGATATCATACGGTATTTGTCTTTGACTTACAATTTCACTTTCATTATCTGTAGGACATGGTAACATATTCTTTGAAAATATATCTAAGATCTTTTCCTCTGAAAATGTAACCTGTGTCAAATTAGCAAAGTTGAGAAAACTGCAGTATCTCTCCTGGATGAAAGCACTTTAATTTCACAGCATGTCTATAACAAGTTTTTTTTTCTCTCTCTCTACAAACACTGTCTGAGACAGGTTGCTCTCATCACAGTGGCTTTGAGATTTCTAACCAATGTCATATAATAAGGACATAGCTGAGCTAAGACCCACAGTGCCATCTCAACCTAATTATCAGCCCACATTAACTCCTAATTATTAACGTCATTGGTGTAACTGAAATTAGCTCACAGTCTCAAAATATGGAACCATGTTGATAAAAATGAAGTTCTCCCCTACCCTAGTCATTCTGAAAGAAGGAAAGTTCATTCAAATGAAACATGCAAACACACCTGCAGCTCCCACTGCCAGTAGCATATCTGACCCCGTAAACCGGCCTATTTGGGTAGTTAGAGGGAGCCTCATGGAGAGGGACACACACATGGGAGGAAGGAAAAGCAAGAGGGTGAATGCAAGTATCACGGTGACAAAACAGAAAAGAACGGAGAAAAACACTCATAGTTTCAGGTCTAAAGAAAATCTACTGCCTTCATAGTGGTCTATAAAAGCTAAGAAACTGAAAAGAATTGGGCAATTGTCTAAGAAAATTCACACTTAGTGTAAATAAATTTCAGTCTCTTCCCTCTTGCAAGATCAAGGCACATATTAGATGTTAGCATATAAAAATTACTAAACCAGATCCACAATAGAAGATAATTAATGGCTTTAAACATTTCCAGTATACTAAAAGACAACATATACTTTTTCTTTCATAAGTGATGGATGTAGTCGCAGGATTAACTTACATCCTAAAACATTTCAAAATACTTTTCCTATAACCCGAAATACTCTTTCCAAGGACATTCCATCAATGAGTAAATCAACTGTTAGCGGATAGTATGCGTGTTCCTCAGAGGACCTTCACCTCATTCATCAATATAGGTTTTCATAACTAATTAGTATTCTTGCTAAGGTTAAGAAAAACTCAGCAACAGGTGAAGTAGATGAAATTGATCAACTTGTTGAAAGCTTTAGAACAAATCACTGCAGAACTCTTTCAATGGTGCTGCTTGACACCTCAAGACACATTTGTCTAATATTTCTTTAAGCTTTTCCAGTCCAACATATGCCAGAACCTGACGCAACATCTCCCATTACAAATGAAAAACGTGACTGGTAAATTCCATATGTAAAAATGAAGCTATGTCCCAGGTTTTGTGACCACCCACTGTGGGAGCAATGCCTGTTGTCTCCTCCATGCCTCAAGCTTATTCTTTGCGCTTCCTTCCCTGTGCCCAGGCCATTCCCCACTCAGTTCGAATTCTGCAAGAATCTCTCCATGATACCATCTCCCTGGTACGTGTTTTCTAGAACTGCCTTAACAAAGTGCCATAAACTGCAGGCGTAAACAACAGAAATTCACTGTTTCATGGTTCTGGAGGCTGGAAGTCTGAGATAAAGGGATTGGTGGGTCCCCTCTGAGGGCTGTCAGGGAGAAAGGGTTTCAGGTCACGTCTCCTAGATCCTGATGGTTTGTGGACAATCCCTGGTGTTCCTCGTTTTGTAGAAACGTTACCCCATCTCTGCCTTCATCTTCACATGGTGTTTTCCCTGTGTGTCTGTGTCTATATTTCCTCTCTATGTCGGGATACCAGTCATAATGGATTAGGACCCAACCTAATGACATCATCTTAATTTAACTAATTACATCGGAAATGACCCTATTTCCAATTAAGGCCACATTCTGGGGTGCTGGGCATTAGGACTTGTGCTACAAGAGCCCCCTCCCTGTGTGCCATTGTCCCACATCCTATATCCTTAAGATCCAAAGGGGCAGTGGGGGCCTTCTCTTAAACCTCCAAAGGCCATTCCCAAACCACTGCTTCCTCCACTTGCTCTAAAATCCCAGTTATGAGATCCTGATGCATATTCCTCAGAACAGGCGATCCCAAAGATTCACTACCAATAAAGTAAGAGTTGGGGAGGATTCCAATAAATCAAGTGTATTTGGGAAGCACAGCGCTCTTTATCTGCCTCTTCAGGGAATTTAAAAATACAGTGCCAATAAGTGAGACACTACTGGTGCTGAGGAGGCAGAAAATATTTTGAAAAATGCGGAGTCTTTGTTTTTCATTAGCCCCTGTCAACATGTGTGTGTGTCCCTATTTGTTGCCTGCTTTAGGCATGCGGTCTTTGCTGACAGTAACAATGTACTTTACATAGGTACCTCACTTATATACCTCACATGCACATTGAAGAATTTGACCCTTAGAAATACCTGTAGGGAAGGTTGCTGAGATTTCCATCAGTAACCATCTACCCTCCTAAAAGCCTGTAAGGCAGGAGACGGTGGCAGGCATCTGCCCGCGCGCATCGTGGACTCAGACCCGACATCTCCGGAGCCGTGTCAAAGCTCACGCATCCTAAGACAGATGCAGCCTCACAACACAATCCTTCCAATTTCTGGCTCCAGTGCCCTCCCCACAAGTGCCATAACATTGAGCCCTCATTTTGTCAAAGAAGCATTTTAAAGATCAATCATTCAACTTTCCTAAGCTTTTAAATTTAAGAACTAAAATGTTTTCTTTACAGTGAAAAACTTTTATATTTAGAATTAGCCAATTGGACTCAGTGTAGATGATCCCAATTTTGTTGGCAGCATCCAAAGCATCATAGCTGAGAGTCAGTCGAACATATGACTTCTCTCCATCAGGCCTGATGAGGTGATGACCTTGGCCATGTCAATGTCCTAGAGCTTCTTCACAGCCTGTCTGACCTAGTGCGTGTTGGCCTGGACATGCACAGTGAACACAAGTGTACTGCTGTCTGCTGTCTTCTTAATGGCTGACTCGGTAATCAGGGGGACTTGATGATGGCATAGTCGTCACGGTTGTTTCTCCTGGGGGCGCTCTTCTGAGGATATACGGGCTGCCTTTGGAGCTGTAGCTGAGGTGTCTTTGGCTGTCAGAAGTGAGTGACAAGTGGATATTCTTTTTTGTGTGTGGCTACGGATGCCTTTCAGCACTGCTTTCTTTGCTTTCAAAGCCCTTGCTTTGGCTTCGGCTTTGGGAGGGGCAGGGCTTCCTTCTTCTCTTTTGATGCCATCTTTGTGAAAAAAGCAAGAACTAAAATTTTGCTTGAGTGTATGTTTCAGCTTTCCGAAAGACACTTGTATTCTGGTTACTCTGCTCATTAACTGCTAATTACCATGAAGGGAGATAATTCCAACATTTAAAGAAACTAAGCAGCAATCTGATTTCCACCTTGCACACCATCAGCATCCTTAGAATGCTAAATTGAATCTACATCTAATTTCCATGATTTTTAAGAATTTGTTGATTTTTAAACAAAATTTTCCAACAAAGGCTTTTCCTATAAAACTAAAATATGAGAACCTATAACTGTTCTTAAAGGTAGTTATTTTCTTATGTTGTTCTTAAAAGCCATACATGTTTTTAAAAGTCTGATTATTAAAACAGCATTATTTACTACAACTATATTTAAGAAAGGTAAATAAGCACAGTCTTATGAAAAGAAAGGAATGCTTAAAAGATTGGCTTCCATTGTTTTGGGTCAGGTGTCTGAGATTCTCACATTTTTCAGTCTCCTGAGATAAAATGTTACAGGTCTATACAACATAATTACTTGACATTTCATATCAATCACTAAAACATCCAATTTAGCTTACAGACTAACCCAGTTGGACCTAAAGTGTGTTCGCACACTGGAAACTCCTACAGCTGAATACTCCTATAGCCTCTGCAACTCAACAAATGTGGAATTCATTATCTTTCCTGCCAATTCTGACTTTCTTCCTATATCCCTCTTGTGAGTAGTGACAATTACCACCCACCCCACCCAGCCCCAGTGGTAGAACCATCTTCGATTTCTCCTCCTTCCTTCTCGGGTCTGCACCCTGTTGACATGCCTCCTAAATCATAGTTAGGCCCATCTGTTTCAACCTCCCCACTCTCCTGGTCTCAATTCATACCTGGTCATCCTTCTGCAAAATAAGTTATGTCTTTATTGAGGATGAGCAATATAGGTAGCCCCTAATGGTCAGTCTACTATAGTGTGCTGTGGGGTCCAACGGATACTTCCAAATATTGCTATTCTTTGCCATTTTAGTACACATTTCTTCTGTTCACTTGGATCCTGCCTGCATTTCACATTATTTTTCCCCAGTTGCATTAGTGTGCATTTTCCAAGCTGTATCTCATTTTGTTATTTCCTGCCTATATTTTTAATCTCCTGAAGGTATCATTATAATATTTCTGTTCTTTCAGATTTTGAAATTTTCCCTGATTCAGGATCACCTGCCAACTTCATTAAGGAGGAAGTTTATTCCTCCTTAAATAAAATGGGATCCATCATACAAATTCCCATAACATCGAGCTACAAGGGGTAACCCTACCATTTATGTTACATTTTATTTACTGTCTTTCCACTATTTTCCATCTGTGTGGCTCCTCTCCAAGCCAAGCTGAACTTATTTTGTAGTGGAACAGGGTCAGAAAGTGCTGGAAAAATAAGAAGAAAAAGACTACCTCCTTCGCGCTACGTCAAGGCTGCTCTTGCCTCTCAGCTTACCTAGTTATAGAGAAAGCAAGTTCAAGTCCACAGCTTATTCTTTAAACCTTTCTGCTCCTGTTCTGTTTCTGTCTTAATACAGTGTGGCTGAGGGAGACTGCAAACAAGAGCATAAGGTCAGCATGTCCCAATGGGGATAAAGAAGGGGGTGGGCAGAACGCCTTTGATGCCCAAAGCATAGCTGCTCCTGGTGCCTCATGAGTGGCATTGCCAAGATGCCTTGGGACCTGTATGAGCAAGTGCCACAGAGGCCTGGCGCTCTAGCATTGACTCTGACCAGGACAGGAGAGTGCAGACATCTGAGCGAATGGCCAGACAATTTCCTTCCCCTCCTGAAATGCATGACATGATTCTCCCACTCCCAAAGCTCAAAAGAAAAGGAAGAGCTTTTACTCACAATTGCACACGCTGATCTCTTTCCATCACGCCTCCCTCCCGCACTCACCAACGAGGCAAGAGAAGTTTGCTCCAATTACCAGCTCAATAATTTACACTATTTTTAAACCTTGAATGTTTTATGTTTTCGTGTTTCTTTAAAAAAAAAAGGAAACGAATATTCAGATATCCTGTGCTCAACAGCTGTGACAGTTGCAGCCTTATCTTGCCACCTCATTATAAGAAACAAACAACTACAAATCTTGTATTTCGTCCAAAAAGTTGTCAGCCTGAAATAAAAGCTGGAAGGAATCCAAGTGGCATGCGCCCCTGATTCCAGTCATTTTGCCTGTAGTTCTTACATATGTAAATTGAGAAACTGTTAGCAGAAGCAAGCCAGCTGAAAACAGATGTGTTTAGGGTCCACAGACACTTTGGAGGGGCCCACCAGGCCAGGCCCCCTTCCCACCCTTCACCACAAATCCCCTTCGACTCCTGCTCTGCTCTCCCTGCTTGCCTCCCGCCTCCCTCCGATCAGCACACATTTTTGTCATTTACCGCGGGCTACGTTCGCACGCTCAGCCAGGGCGGTAGGCCTCAGAATGAGATGACAGGATACAACAAAATCCCACAGCCCTGCAACCTTCTCAGAGATTAAACCAGAGCAACTACCAGAAAAAGAGCTGAGGGGGGAAGAGGCAGAGACAAGAGGCTCAAACAAGGCCAGAGGGACGGTCAGAGCTGTGTGCCAGAGCCTGGGGTCAGTGCCACCCTACTGGTGAGAAGTCTATGGGACTGGAGAGCTTAAAGCCCTGTCCACCATTGGTGGTGGGGAGGAGGCACATCTTGGACTCTACTAGGCTTTTCCCATGTATAAAATGGAAACAGCACTTCCGAAATCATTAGGTTGATATAAAGATGACATGGGCTAGCACACATAATGCTCTTGCCCAGGGTAGGAGACAGTGTTCAGACTCAATAAATAGTATCAGATTTATAAAAAGTTTCGTCTGGTCTCTGTCCATGGAAGTGATCATTTAAAAAAATAGAAATGAGTCTGTTGTGGCCCTGGCTGGGTGGCTCAGTTGGTTGGAGCATTGTCCCATACACCCAAAGGTTGCGGGTTCAATTCCCAGTCAGGGAACATACCTAGGTTGCAGATTTGATTCCCAGTTGGGGTGCATAAGAGACGCAATCGATCAATCAGTGTTTCTCTTCCTTCCTCTCTCTCTGAAATCAATAAAAACACCCTCGGGTGAGGATTTAAAAAAAAAGAGTCTGCTGTGCATTGCTTTTAGAAAGGAAGCTTTTCCCTGTGTACCACTAGAGCAATAGGTAATGAATTCTTCTTGGTCAAACCAAAAAGGAGTCTCTTGAGATTTTGCTAAATAACCAGGAAAATTATGGAGGAACCACGTGGGTATAGTTAAAACAACAACGACAAAAAACTGCACATGAACCTAAGATACAAATACCCAAGTTTGAGTTTTGGCTCAGGCTTGAGTAATTTACTGACCTCATATGTAAACTTGGAGTGAAAACCCCTGCTCTCACTTGCTCACCTTCTGTTCACTCTTCAAACTCCTTCTGCCCCCACCACACCACAAAAATTTCCCTCCTGCCTCCCGGACACTGTTAAGTCATTATCTCAGTGCTGAAGTTCTCTCTTCACAGCTGACTTCAACACACACTCCAAACTCTGGAAACCTCTCCCTACTTTGTCTTGGTCACTGTCTCATTTTTACTTGTCAGTTAGTATTCCCCAGGGCTCTACATCAGACATCTCCACACAGTGTACACTCTCATCCCACGATCAACGACAACCTCTATGCTGATCAGTATCTAGGCCAGGGACCAAAAGCTACAGCCGCTGTCAAATCCAGGCCAGTGCCCATTCTTGTGGAGACGTCGCTCTGGAACACAGCCACCTCCATTGGCTCACGTACTGTCCATGGTCACTTCTGTGCAACAGCAGCAGTTTAGTTGCAGAGACCCCGAAGCCTAGGATATTTACTATCCAACCCTTTAGGGAAAATGTTTGTCAGCCCTTGATGCAGACTGTGTCCTAAGTTGCACTTGCATTTGTGTCTCCAACTAATCATGCTGACCTGTATGTCTCACAGGCCACTTCCCAAATGTCTGCAAGTGACTGCTTCACCCATCATCATCTCACCCTCATGCCATGCTTGGAATGAATGGGAACATGACCCACACCCAGGAATGTGGGGTTCATCCCAGAAGGAAGCTTCTTTCACCATATTAGTGACTGAGTTATGTCCAGCTTGCCTGCTAAATCTCTCATCTGGCTCAGTCTCCACTGCCTCTCTGGTCTTTTTCCATGCCAGGGGCCATTCTCCCTTGAAATGCTGCAAAAGCCTCCTGTTTTCCTTTCCCTCCTGACTCGCCCTCCTCTCATTCATCCTTCCCTTGCTGTCAGTTATTTTTCTAACATAAACATTTCCAGCCTGGATGGGCGTGGCTCAGCGGTTGAGCGTCGATCTAGGATACAGGCGATCGGGGTTCAATTCCTGGTCAGGGCACATGGCCAGGTTGTGGGCTTGATCAGTGACTCTCTCATCATTGATGTTTCTATCTCTCTCTCTCCCTCTCCTTTCCTCTTTCTGAAATCAATCAATAAATATATATATATATATAATCAGAAAAAAACACACAAAAAACATTTCTAATTCTACTTCTCACTCAGTGTCCTCCAAGATACAGCCCCTAACTCTTCTGCTACATCGAAAATTGTTTCTTCCTTCACGTCCAACACTCTACCTAGCCGGAAACCTGTGCTAGGATTTCCAAGATGGAAGTTCCAGTACTCACCTTCTAAGAATGGAACCACATAACTAAACAAATGAAATTATATTTTAGATGTTGTGCTAGAATCTAAGTCAACCACTTTTTCTTGAGTCCCCCTTGAACATCAGATAGAACTAATCACTTGCTCTTTCGTCACCACTGCACCTCGACCTTACTTCTATTAGGAAGCTTATCCCAGTGAGTCCTGATTATCTATTATGTTCTGTTCCTTCTAGTGGGCTGTGAGGTCCCTGAGAGTAAGAGCTACTTTAAAGAAACCTAAAACTCCACCACCTCACCCACTGGGTAGCACACAGTAGGCACCCAATAAATGCTTGCTAAGACACTAAATGCTTTGTAATCTGCAAAGTACTGCACAAATATCAGATGAAAAGAGATAAATCTGTGCTACCGAATGTTTGATGTTCAGTTTACTACCCACTTCCTCTCCTCCAGACATCAACCGGAGATGGGAAAAGCCCTTGGCTGAAGATTTGATGAAGTTTTACAAATGGCCTTTCCAAATGTTGTCTTAGTATGGGCCCAGTTCCTACCCCCAGCTGGACACAGACTTTTCCAAGTAGTGCTGACCGGGACAGAAGTGGGGACAGGAATGAGGAGCAGGCAATCAGGAAAGTGGTGATGCTTTATTTACACAGCAATTCACAACCATTATTTAAGTTTATCCAATCAAACTTATTTACTGAAAGCATATCACATGCCGGTCACTATGTGGTGTTCCTAGCAAGCTTTTTATGGTGAAAGAGAAGGGCTAAAAGAAGAAATTTAACATGAATAGAAAGCTAAAGGGTAACTTGATCTTGTTTGTGTACTGGGAAAAGCTAATGTTACAGAAGGGGTGGCCAGCTGTTCCCCATCTCCAAAAAAGAAAAATCAGAAGGAAGTGGGGTTAAGCAGTGCCGTAAGGTACTGAAATTAGGTAGAAGAAATAATTTTCTGACATCAAAGGGTGTTAAACACTATTTGTGGTTTACGATTTTATTTCCAGGAGGTCCTTAGTAGTTTGAGAGGATCTGGGAAGTTCTGTTTGAAGAAGGGAGATGGAACTGATAAATTCTCAAGCTACCTCTTTGGACCACAACTGATGTTTTTGTGTTGCTGTTTTTAAGTGTGCCCATATATAAGTGATTCAGTAATTGCAACTACTGTATTACAATACTTTTAGGAAAAACTATTAAAATCCAGTACGTGAGAGGGTTGGCAAGGTATGAAGAACAGAATAAGATATAGATACATGCAAACAAAAGTGTTATAAGGAGATAACAGTAGTTGTCTTAGAATGGTGACACCAGTAGTGATTTCTATTTCCTTTATTTTATTCAAATTCTACAATAAATATCTATTACTTTTATAGTTAGGAGGAAGGAGAAACTGCTCTCCTCTCCTCCTAAAAAAAATCTGTCTTGCTTTTTTGGGCAATATAATCCTTCATGCGATTCTTTATTACGCTATAAACTAACTTCTCTGTTAATGAGAATGTCTGCTGTCAGGTTATTTTCTTATTAGGCACTGAAGACTTCCATGACACGTATCTCCCACTGTCTATATCTCATCATAAAGGCATGCGAAGTTGCTCTTTAAAACCAATGTTATTCTTAGATCCTGCCCGTTCAACTTTTTCACATGTGGGGAAATCATACCACTGAGATATAAGAAAAACCCCAGCCAACTATAATAGTTCTACATTTTGGTTGGGAACAAAGGAAGGATGGGAGTTTTGTACTACATTTCAATAAATTTTCAATAACTTCCAAATGTTTATGTTTTCCAGGTTTATTCACACCTGTGGGACAAATCAGCAATAATACAGGGTAAAATATATATTTTTTCAGCCACAAACTAGTTCTTTTACTGGACTAAATTACGTATTTTTTTTTTCATAATTTTCATCCCTTTGAGACCTGACTGATTGATACATAAAACACGGTATTCATTCCGTTATCATGCAGTTTGTTAGACCAACTCGGCTCACAGACGGGCTGAAATCCATTACAAAGAACACAAGGAAAATAAAACATTTCAAAGAAAATATAATCCCATAGAAAATTTAAAAAGGCCTTCTTTAAATAATCCTTTTACATCAGTGAATATTCTTGGCTATGAACTACATATTAAAAATAAATTCAGGAGACATTCTATTTAGTTATTTTAGGTACTAAAATGTAAATATATCTAGAATTTTACAGCAACAACAAGCAATACCTTGGCGATCACGCAGTCTCTCCCTCTTATTTCACAAACAGGAAATGGAGGCCTGAAGTGCGAAAAGTCTGTCCAGGGGACTGCTGCTGATGAGTGACAGAGTCGCTATGTGGCCCCAACCCACTTCTGGGTGCTGGTCGGAGGCTCGCCCACGCTGCAACGTGGCGCCTCCGCAGCGACACTGGAAAAGGCCTGCAAAGGACCACCGGTACCTCCAGCTTCCAAACACTTTTTCTAGGGGAAAGTTGCCTCTTTTCTACAAACCCAGTGATGAAAGTGGGGGCGCTTCTCTCTTTCCTCTTGGAAAAGCCCAGCTCCCTGTGCTGGGAGAGAGACCCCGTCATGACCTGAGGGAGCCGAGCAGCAGGGGGAGGGAGAGGGGGGAGGGAGAGGGGGGAGGGAGAGGGGGGAGGGAGAGGGGGGAGGGAGAGGCTGGAGGGCGGCAGGCAGCGGGCGGCGGGCGGGCGGCTGGAGGGCCCGAGCTGCCGAGAGAGCACACTTCCTTCCTTCCTCTTCCTTTCTTCTCTCTCTCTCTCTTTCTCCTTCCTTCCTTCCTTCCTTCCTTCCTTCCTTCCTTCCTTCCTTCCTTCCTTCCTTCCTTCCTTCCTTCCTTCCTTCCTCCCTCCCTCCCTCCCTCCCTTCCTTCCTTCTCTCCCCCCCTTCTTTCATTTTTTGTTAATCCTCACCAGAGGATATTTTTCCATTGATTTTTAGAGAGAGTAGAAGGGTGGGAGGGAGAGAGAGAGAGAGAGAGAAATATTGATGTGAGAGAGACACATCTATCAGTTGCCACCCACATGCACCGTGACCAGGGTCGGGGATCGAACCTGCAACCCAGGTACATGCCCCTGACTGGGAATCGAGCCCGTGACCCTTCGATGCACAGGCCAACACTCTAACCACTGAGGCACACCGTTCAGGGCATGACACATTTCTTAGTCACCCAATGCAACTCATTTCTTGTTGTATGTGTTAGATTTGCTATACATCCCTCTGCTTTATTTTTTAAACTGAAAAACATTATATTCTACTTTCTATCTTATAGTATCTCGTGAGGACTCAGTACCTTACTCAGAAAAATGAAAGTGCAAGACTAGCAGGGCTTCCTCCAAATAAAAAGCGTGCTACGGCCAAAAATGTTTGGGAAGAAGATGGGAAAAACCACAGGCACAAGAATTCAGTTGGTCAATATTTTAATGATTGTGGCTTTAATACTTATCTTCATTCCCTCCTTTAAACCAAACAATAAAAATCCATGAACTCCTCAAATCCCACCTGACATAGTAAGCTTTAGCAGGAGGAATAAATTGGGCAGAGATTCTGCATTTGGCCTTCTTTATGGAGTTTGCATTAGGTCTATTAAACATGAAAAACTGTAAAGTAAGAATACAGAAGAAAATTAAAAAGCCCAACCCATAAAAAGAAGTCACACTGTGTACTACTTGCATGCCAGATCTTACACCACTTGAGGCCATAAACTCTAAGAGGGGCTGGAGCCCCGTAGGAGCTCTCTTTCTTTTTCACATGTTCATCGCATTTTAAACACCAGCAGCAAAAGCAGGAGAACACCAGTATCACAGCAGGCAGTCCTGACACATAATTGAAGCGTCCAAACCACTATTCTCTTTTGTTCTTTAAAACTAAAATCAATTTGATGGAGTTGAAGACAAATCTGTCTTAATCTGATTTTTGCTTTCTAATAAGTTAAGTTAGACATGAGCAAAATGAAGTTTGGGAGGTGCTGTACACTGCATTCATTTCTGTGATAATGCACAGTAGCATGTTAAAAACAACCACATTTAGCAAGTGTACTGATTTGTGCAGGAAAGCACTCTCAGTGCCATCAGCCTCCTGAGCCATTTTCCCTTAATCGCAATTTCTGAAGTACTAAATTGGATGAGTACTTGAGTCTCTTGTAAATCTTATATCTTAGCACCACTTGTAGCTTTCTCAGTTTAACAAAGTCAGCTATAAGAAAACATAAAGAACAAATTAAACAGAATAAGCCAAACAAGTATAAGACAAGGCCGACTTCATCCAAGCCTGGCTAGGGAGATGATGATAATGATGTAGGTAATAATAATACCAAACCAAGAGAAAGATCCAAGTGTCCAAATAAACAACAGAAGAGTTGAACTTATACCTGAACTGTGATCATAAACTATCTACTTGTGATGCTCTGGACAAAGTACTTAAACCCCAGTTAAATGGACATCCCAACGCCTGTCCTAAAGGGCACTAATTAAGGTTAAATGGAACAACATACAAAAGCACCAACTATTGTGCCTGGTCTGGCCACACCGCAGGAATGTGACACATTTGGTTACTTTCGAGCCCTCCCCAATTCTCTGTAGGACAGAAGAGCTAAGAGGACAGGCTCCGTAAGAGGGCGGACCAGAAACTAGAGCAAGGTCTTCTTGATTCTGCTTTTCCAGGTAATAACTGAACATGCTCAGTCTACAATCCTAACGCTGAAAGAGGAAACATGGAAGGGCACCGGGGAATCCAACAGAAGCAATTCAAGGGCATAGTCATGGAAGGGAACCCAATAAACAGACGGAAATCCTGCGTAATAAAGGAGGGAAAAGTAACACTTCTCCAAGGTTAGCACCGAGGGTATGTGAGCGCCACAGGAAGAGCATCAGCTGGCAGGCCCCAAATGAAGTTCCATTTGCACCCTGAAAAACAGAGATTTCGGAGTTCGCATTAACAGCTGTCACTCTCCAAGGAGAACACAAGCTCACACTTCCATACTCACCAGTCAATATGCGCTAATTACAAGTTTTCTCAACACTCACTGAAGGGCCACAGTGAGGATGTCTACTTGAAATCCCAGGGCTGGGGAACAGCATGGGACAGAAGACAGGACAGAGGCGGACTGCCCACGATGCAGCCATGTAACCCGCACACAGCAGGCCCTTTCTCAGAGGCCAGATGTTTCACCCACACAGTTTTCAGACCATTATCTTAAATGTCTACTCGCAACAGTGTGATGCCATCCTGACCACTTAAAACACCCCATTTTCTCTCTAAGGCAGATACATCTGATGTGCCCATATCATGGATCAAATATCCTAAGTTATCCTGGACAGTAAGATGACCTTTAAGTATCGGTGGTTTCAACTCAAGATGTGAGGCTCGGTGTAGATAAAACAGTGGACAAACCATTGCTGACGCTTTACCTTCATTATGAAATAGGTATGTGCTGGGCACCTTTCATTTGAACAAACATGCCCATGAAGTAGACGCCCCCACCGCATACAGGAGAAAATTTAGGGTTCGAGGCAGTTCCTGGGTCAAGGCCCCACAGCTGGTAGGTGGTAGAACAAGTTCAAACCCAGGACTGTCGCCCTTCAAAACTGGTTCCCTATGTTGCTACAGCGTCTTAGGTTGCTGACATCAGAAATTTAGATATTGTTAAATTCTAAGCAATAATAATAAACTAGCTCTTATTTCTTAATAATAAAGAAATAAAAAATAAACACACTATTAAGAAATAATAAACATTATTCCAAATTTAACATGTGATAAAGACATTTTTATAAAAACAGGTTTTGGTTTTAACTAAATCTGACACACATGTGGGGGTTGACAGACGAGCCATATGCACGTTGAGAGGAGGAAAGAACCTTGCGGACAACTAGTCCCCACTGCGCCCCGGAGCTGGACGACCGTAAGGTACTGTGAGCAACGCCACGTTCCCGGTACTACGGGTGGGCTGCGACTCTGGGACCAGAACACAGTGGCTGCAGCTCCAGATTCAGGGTCTGGTCAATTTAAGATTTCCGTCTGTGGTGGTTTCTGATATGCAGACTTTGCAGAATTAATGTTCTGCCCATAACTGGGGCAAATGAGTAGGAAATTACAAAGGAGAGCGTATTCCCAGTGCTTTGTCATACTTGAGGAAATGAAAGGATTTAAGCATATCTGGCTTGAATAAATATTTTCTCTATAAAAGTTAATCTACAATTACATTTAATGTGAAATATTATATAGAAAAACATCCCCATGTGTTTTTGTTGCTGGAGGACACTTTATAGTTTTTTTTTATTACTGGTCCCCTGTGTAAGTCTGAAAATTCCCTCTGGGGGAGTTTATTCCGGATAATGGCTGACTTTAACCATAAGCATTTCCAGTCAATGAGGGCGCAGGCTCTCCTGTTGTCCAATGGCTGCAATATTTGCTTTTCAATTTTGCAAACACAGCTCTGCCATGTGGTGGCTCCTTTGGCCTTGGCAAGAGAGAACACAAATAACACCAAAAAAATCACTGCCCTGATCGTCCACAGCACTTTGGGGCACTGGTTTTGTGAAACCAAACACAACCAAAAAAGCTCGAAATTGCTTCCCACAACGGTCCAATATGGTGAACAATGTTTCTCGGACTATAAAGTTTGCCATATAAGGGTTAAGCTGGAATATTTTTCAAGTAGCATTGTTTATCTTGAAAATTCAGTGACTTTTCCATTTTTCTATCAGACCATAGTTAGGATAATTTATATAGAAATGCTTCCCTCTGAGACATGAGGAAAAAAGTGTACCTCAAGGTATGCAGGGTTTCCCCTGAGGCTTTGCTCACTGGTTCTACATTACATGCACACACACTGTACCCCAGCTGCAGGAGGATGGGGACAGGATGCTAGAGAGACCAGGAACTACACTGACAATCAAGACAAGGAGAAAAGGGGTGAAATGCACACCCCACCCCCACCTCCTCTTCGGGGGTCGTTAACCGCTGTTCCCCACGGAGCCTCCAGCACTCCTGCCTTGTCGCTGGGTACCCTCCAGACCCTGGGAGCCCGGCCTTCTCACGAGAACTATCAACTAATTGCCATGTCCTGTCCAGCCAGCCACGGCAGCAGAATCACAGCTCCCCAAATATGTCCCCATCCCCATCCCTGGATCTGTAATGCCGCCTCGGGTGGCAAAAAGGCACTCTGCAGATAGAAGTAAGGATCCTGAGACAGAGAGATTAGCTGGGACTCTCTGGGTGGCCTCCAGCCAGAATCCCAAATGTCCACAGAGGACAATTTTACTACAGAAGAGAAGGGGACGTGATGACAGAGGCAGAGAAGATGTGATGCATTTTGAAGATGGAAGAAGAGACCAGAAGCAAAGGGATATATTATGTAAAGAAATACTTTGGAATTTAGCATCCACCAGAAAATGGAGAAGGCAAGGAAAGAGATTCTCCCCTGGACCCAACCTCCAGTCTTCCATCCTGTGATACAGGACATCGTCCAGTTTTCATCCCCTTTTTCATTCTTTCGTAAGACAGTCCCTCCAAAGGGAAATGACTAACAGCGTGTCCTTCTTCCCTACGCCCAGGAAGTAACCTGAGGCCTAGACAGCGGCCTGCATAGAACATGGAACCATCAGAAGCCAATGTGAATATTCAATATGGAGACATAACTGCAGATGGGCCGCTGTGTATTTTTGAAAGCAGTTAGTACAGAATATATGCTGAGCTCTCAGGGGAGTTATAATTCATCAAGCAGATAGCATGCTTTTTATAACTGAGCTGTGACTTGCCCCTCCTCAGATCCTCGTTCACAATTCAACACTGGGACATGTGAGTGCTGCCTAAGGTTCTCGTCAAGCCTCACTCTCTACTCGCTCACTCTTTCTCTGACTGACCTCATCCACACATCACATTTCTACAGCTCATATCAGCCATGTAACAACCGTAAATCTATCCCCAGGCTAGATATTTCTCCCAAATGCTAGGTATTTACTCTCAGTTACTTATGGAAATGCCTGAATATTGTCTCAAAGCTCTCTCAAGTGCAACATGACTGTACTGGTTGTGTGTGTTTTTCTAACACATTTTGCCACATGCTTTTATTGTATTTTTATTTAAAATTTTTAATGTTGACATTATTGCAGATGTCTCCCATTTTCCCTTTTGCCCACCTCTACCCACCTCCGCCTGCCCCTCCCTTGGCCTTCACGACATTATTGTCTGTGTCCATGGGGTATGCAAATATGTTCCCTAGGTAATCCCTTTACCTTCTTTATTCAGTCACCCCCCTACCCCTCACCTCTGACAGCTGTCAGTCTGTTCCATGTATCCATGCTTCTGGTTCCATTTTGTCAGTTTATTTTGTTCATTAGAATCCACACATTAATGAGGTCATATGGTACTTATCTTTCTCTGACTGGCTTATTTCGCTTAGCATAATACTCTCCAGGGCCATCCATGCTGTTCCAAAGGGTAAGAGATTTTTTTTTTTATTAAATATCTTTATTAATTTCAGAGAGAGGAAAGGAGAGAGAGAGAGAAACATCGATGATGAGAGACTCATCACTGATTGGCTGCCTCCTGCATGTCCCTGACTGGGGGATGTGCCCTGACCAGGAATCGAACCGTGACCTCTTGGATCCTAGGTCAATGCTCAACTGTTGAGCCATGCCCAGCCAGGGGAGATCCTTCTTTTTTACAGCTGCATAGTATTCCACTATATAAATGTACCACAACTTTTTTATCCACTCATCTGCTGATGAGCACTTGGGCTGTTTCCAGATCTTGGTTATTGTAAATAAAACTGCTATGAACATAGGAGTGCACATATTCTTTCTGATTGGTGTTTCGAAATTCTTAGGATATATTTCCAGAAGTGGGATTGCTGGGTCAAAAGGCAGTTCCATTTTTAATTTTTTGTGGAAACTCCATACTGTTTCCCACAGTGGCTGCACCAGTCTGCATTCCCACCAGCAGTGAACTAGGGTTCCCTTTATTCCACACCCTCACCAGCACTTACTGTTTGTTGATTTGTTGATGGCAGCCATTCTGACAGGTGTCAGGGGATACCTCATTATAGTTTTAATTTGCATCTCTCTGATGATTAGTGATCTTGAACATTTTTTTCATGTGTCTACTGGCCATTTATATGTCCTCTTTAGAGAATTGTCTATTCAAGCCCTTTGCCCATTTTTAACTGGATCATTTGTCTTCCTGGTGTGGAGTTTTATAAGTTCTTTATATATTTTGGAAATTAACCCTTATCAGATGTGTCATTGGCAAATATGTTCTCCCATACAGTGGGCTCTCTTTTCATTTTGAAGATGGTTTCTTTTGCTGTGCAGAAGCTTTTTAGCTTGATATAGTCCCTTTAAAAAAAAAAAAAAATTCCTGAGTTTCACTTTCCCTCAGAGACATACCAGCAAAAAAAAATTGCTGCAAGAGATGTCTGAGATTTTACTGCATGTTTTCTTTTAGGATTTTTATGGCTTCAAGACTACATTTAAGTCTTTTATCCATTTGGGTTTATTTTCCTGTATGGTGTAAGTTGGTGGTCTAGTTTAATTTTTTTGCATGTACCTGTCCAATTTTCCCAGCACCATTTATTGAAGAGACTGTCTTTACTCCATTGTATGTTCTTGACTCCTCTGTCAAATATTAATGGTGTGGGGGGTTATTTCTGGGCTCTCTGTTCTGTTCCATTGATCTATATGCCTGTTCTTATGCCAGTACCAGGCTGTATTGATTACAGTGACTTTGTAGTATAGTTTGATGTCTGCTATTGTGGTCCCTCCAACTTTGTTCTTCTTTCTCAAGATTGCTTCTGTTATTCAGGGTTGTTGTTGTTGTTTTTTGGTTCCATGTAAAGTTTTGGAATATTTTTTCTAGATCCGTGGAAAATGCCATTGGATTTTAATAGAAATTGCATTGAACCTATAGATTGCTTTGGGCAATATAGATGTTTTAATGGTGTTAATTCTTCTAATCCATAAACATTGCATATGCTTCCACTTATTTATATCTTCCTTAATTTCTTTCTTCAATGTGATATAGTTTTCCAAGTATAGGTATTTTACCTCCTCGGTTAAATTTATTCCTAGGTACTTTATTTTGTTGTTGTTGCAATAGTAAATGGGGTTGTTTTCTTAGTTTCTCAAACTGCATTGCTTTTGTATTTCTGCATAACAAACAGCAGCTTAAAACAGCACCCATGGATTAGCTCACAATTGTGTAGGTCAGAAGTCCAGGTCCAGCATGACTGGGTTCCCTGATTGGGGTCTTCTAAAGATAAAATCAAGGTGTTGGCCAGGCTGGGATCTCATCTGGAGTTTGGAGCCTCTTCCAAGATCATATGGCTGTGGCAAATTCTGTTCCTTGCAGTTGTAGAACTGAGGTCTTCATTTTCATGCTGGCTGCATTTTGGGGTCACTCCCATCTCCTAGTGGCCATCTACATTCCTTGTCATATAGTCCCCTGAATCTTGAAACCATCAAATCCTGCTCACATTTTAAAGTTCTGACTTCCCCATGTGAGACTTAAAGGGCTCACTCACATAAGTCAGGCCCGCTCAGATAATCTCCCTTTCCGGAAGTCAACTAGGCCATAAAATATAACTTACACATGAAAGTAAGCTCATCTTATTCCCAGCCTCAGAGATTATGCAGGGCGTGGGTGTCCAACAGAGGGTGGGGAATCCCGGGGCCATCCTGGGATGCTGCCCATCACAATGGCTACAGGAAAACTCACTTCTCTCATTCTTCAGTGACCCCAAACAGCAGGTCACCACAGTCTCTGTGGAAATGCGCAAAGCTCTCCAGCTGTGCAGCCCCTCTAACTGGAGTTAGAAACAAAAACTAACAAAATCCAGCTAGATGCTGTTTAAAAGGAATACCGAAAAGCCAAACGTAAAAGAATGAAAAGAGATGTGCCAGGCAGATGCCAACTAAACGAAATTCATTATAGTCCAATTAATATAAGACTGTAAGGCCAGGGGAAAGAAAAAAAAAAGCATTGCTCAAAATAAAGTCATCTAATTAGCAAGTAGGGAAATATAAACCTGGAAAAAGGAGATGAGCCATTTCACACTTGCAAGGTTGGTCAGATTAAAGCACCTTAAAAAACACGTAATCTAGGGAAACTTTTATAAACTGCTGGCATTTTAAGAATTATATTCATTTAATTTAATATAAATGAATTATATTCATTTAAGAATATAATTTTGTACTGTTTAGTGCAATCTAAAGTGCACCTTGCCCACCACCAAGCAATTCTACTTCCAAGTATTATACCCTAGAAAAATATTTGCACATGTGCACAAGGAGACATTTGCTATTTTCTCAGCCTCATTTTGTGTAATGTAAACGTCTGGCAACAAGCCAAATGTCTATTGACAGGAAAATAATAAAATAAGTTGTGGTAATATTCCTACAATGGAACTTTATGTAGCAGTGAGCATGAATATACACAGCTACATGAATTAACACGGATTAAACTCAACCAACCTTGAACACAATAAGCCTTGCTGTAGTTCCAGTTCCACTCACTCCATATTCAAGCACATGCATGGAAAGCGGTCTGAGCCACAGGCAGGTAGACACTATGACGGAAAGCTGGTGAACGATAAAATTCACAGTAGTAGTTGCCTCTGCGAGATAGAAAGGCACAGAGGCGTCTTGAACAGGATTGGCAACGTTTAGTTTCCAGGCCGGGGAGTAAAGAAGTATTTATTTTATTGTGGCTCTTACACATTATATGCATTTTTGGTACGTACAGACAAAAGCCAAACAGATTAACAAGTGCCAAGTGCGTGTTGCTAAAGCGTGCTGGGAGAGCGAGGGAGCCCATTCCATCTGGCCGGGCAGAGAGGGCCTCACGGAAGAGGAGTTGCAGGAGCCAAGGCCCAGAAGGATGACGGCACACAGCAGGCGCAGGCTGCTAAGAATACACTGGTCTCATTGGTGAGAAAGTCTGTCTAAAAGAAGGGTGGAACACACGGCTGAGACCAATAACAGAGAGCTTATAACCTCAATGAAACACAGGCGCCACCTCGTAGGAAATGGGGGACCCCTGAGGACTTGCTCAGGGAAGCTCTAGGTCCAAACAGTACTTACTAAGGCTCTTGGTTGGCAACCTCAGTGGAGGCCTAGGAAGCAAAAGGGACCAGCCACTGCCATAGAAAAAGAACAGGGAAATTCACTGAGGAGGCCACTCAGGAACAGAAGAGAGCACTGCAAAGGGCTCAGAGCCATGGCTCCCACAGCAACACACTACATCGCACCCACTGGGACGGCTATAATGAAAAGTCACGTAACACACCATGTCCCATAACAAGTGTTGGCATGGATGTGGAGAAATACGCTGCTGGTGAGAACATAAAATGGTGCAGCCGCTGCAGAAAATAGTCTGATAGTCCCTGAAAAAGTTAAGCACACATTGACCCAGTACTTCCCCTCCTAGATACACGTCCAAGAGAAATGGAAACGAGTCCACACAAAAGCTTGTACGTGGATGTTGATAGCAGCACTATGTGTCACAGCCAAAAGGGCAGAAGCAACCCCGACGTCCACCCACTGATGAATGGATAAACAACTAGGCTACAGGCGTGCAACAGAATATTACTCTGCCACACAAAGGAACGCGGGACTGATGGTACACGCTACGACGGGGTAAACCTGAAAATACTATACTAAGTGAAGGAAGCCGGTCACAGCAAACCACATGCTCTATGATTCTACTTACATGAAATATCTAAAATAAGCTAACCCATAGGCTGGGAGCTGGGGCTGGTCAAGTGTACATTTTGAGCGAATGAAAATGTTTTAAAATGGACTCTGAAGACAGTTGTACATCTCTGTGAATATACAAAAAAACACCGAAAGGCACCCCTGAATAGCTAAATCGCATGGTATGTGAATTGAATCTCAGTAAAGCTATTATTTCAAAACAGGTTTTTTTCAAAGTGGCCATGGTTTGGGTCAGCCAGAGCCGGGGCGTCTACCCCGTTCCAGCACCACATCCGGTCCTGGGACACGGGGTCCAACTTGCCTCCATCGGTTGTGATGAGGGCTTAATAAGAGAAGGTGCCGAAGGTTCTTAGCAGGAGCCCAGAGCACAGTGTGCAGAAGGCTGAACGGATGAAACAGAAAAGTTAGCCTTAAAAGAAACAATCGACAGCCCTGGCCAGTATTTGCAGTGGTTAGAGCATCGGCCCTTGCACAGCAGGGTTGCAGGTTCAGTTCCCAGCTAAGGGCACATACCGGGGTTTCGGGTTCAGTCCAGTTGGGGTACATGTGGGAGGCAACTGGTCGATGTGTCTCTCTCACATCAATGTCTCTCTCTCTCTCTCCATCCCTTCCTCCCTTCACTCTCTCTAAAAATCAATGAAAAAAATATCCTCAAGTGAGGACTAAAAACAATCAATCAATCAACAAGAATCAAAACCTGCTGATGGGGGATGAGTGAGAGAAGTAAGGAGGGAAAATGTAAAGCGTTCTGAGGCGTCCCATAGAGCGACTGTCATCAGTGCCACGTCAAAATTACAACAGCTAAAATTCAGTGAGGCAGCAAATGCTCTCCCCTGGGATTAATATATCTGTCTGTCTACCTACCTACCTACCTAGAGGTTTTTTCCAGTTTAAGAGATAACGTTCACCTCAATTTCAGAGATGCTAAGTCAGCTCTTCTCTCTGCCTGTCCTCACAGACCCAGAGAATCCCGTCCCTCGGCTGCAGAAGGTTCATCACGCCAAAGCAACCACCCACCTGACCCTCCTCTCCTTTGTCAATCGACTAATAAAAACGAGCAGTCCCTGAAGGCAAGTGAGCAGCCGTCCAACCGGCACAGGGCTGGGGTGCTGTGGAAGTTTTATTTTGGAAGAAATGAAATGGCAAGACATTCAAAATTAAAACCTAGAGCCACATCATGAAGTCCTTCTCAGGCACTGAATTGGGGTCATGGAATCTAAGTGCTTAGCTGAGGAAGCCCAGGGCAAAAAGCATTCACTGACTCTGACCTGTGAGTTTTCTACACACATTTTAATTCAAAGAGGCAGAAAAAGGCAAGTCTTCTAAAACCCTGAAATACACAGAAAATATCACTGGGTATCCACATGCATGCACAGATGTTCTTACACAGGAACAGGGGCCCACTGCCATTTTGCACCAACTTTGTTCATTCATTCACTCATCCGTTCTAACCAAAGCTACAGACCAGTTACAACAGAAGAAACACTCCCAAACTTCATTTGTCACTAAATAAAACAGCATGTTTCTAAAACATTACTTCTAACGAACTTAAAAAATCAATTTACTGGTGTTTTAATCTTTCATTGTTATTCTTGGCTAAAAACCCCCATTTTTCTTTTCCTGATGCACATTCTGTGCCAGAAAGCTGGCCCTTTGTACTGGTGTTCTTGGGGGATGTTTTCTACATTGTTTCTGGTTCTTTAACATTCTCCTTATATTTTTTTTAGTAAATATTGATTTCTGTAGCTCATTTGACAAAAAAATTCAATACTTCTCCAAACACAACAGAATGTCAGCAAAATACAGCAAATAGTCTCTCAGTTTTGTATAGCAGGTTTCCATAACCACAAAAGTGATAAACAGGTAAGAAAGAACCAAGAGATTCAGAATAATAGGTCAATAAAAAGGAAACATCAAAAAATAAATAGTAAATGAAAAACTACTTATTTATATGTCTAGTCATTTAAATTTCTTCTGACCCTGACTCTCTGCAATATTAAAATGCTCCTTAATAAGTTTTCTAAATCAATACTTGCTCCAACTCAAGGAATTACACAAATGCTCAATTTTGAAATAGTTGCTGTACTTCATCATGTGACAAAGAAGTGGCCTCAATCCACCTATGCTAACGTCACTATCCTGTTCTAATAAATAGCAAAACACTACACAGTAGATCATTAAAAATCAATGATCTACTCAGGTCCAACACTGAGGGAATAAAGTGCTGGGGGGATACAAGCATAATTTAGGAATAGGTCACATACACCATACATGAGAGCCCTCCTGCCACCTGCTGCATCTAACCCCCGGCACTACATACAATATTATTTCCTTTTCCTTGTTAGCCTGGACTTTTAAGCACTATCATACACACACACACACACACACACACACATCTCATGATATATGTATATATATCATGTAGTAAGAGAAAGAAAATTAAAACCCCAAAAGGAAGCAAGCTTAATGACAATTCTTATATCCAACCTGTATGCATTAGGCACTTGCGACACAATGAGGAACTGTAAATCGAGCACATGCTATAAGACTAGGGTCAATTATGCAAAGAGTAGTGTACGGATGAGAACTTATTTCTCAGAAATGAAGCATACCCACCAAAAGATAGTTATACATTATATCATGTCTGTGAGACTATGGGAAATCTATTTTATATTTTTGGTCAGTTTTCCCCTGGAATGTTCTTCATTAAATATTTCTTTAAAACTATTATATATTCTTTCATTCAATCATTGGATCCTTTTTGAAAAGAAGAGCTCAGCAATGGAAAAGGAGTTCATTTAAGTAGAAAAAGGCCCGATTATTTATCAAATTTCATAGTTTTGTGATCTAGGACATGTAACCTCTTCTCCCTAAGCATTGGTTTTAACTGCTGGTGATACTGGTGATGGTGGCAATGCATGAATTGGAAGGATTTTTGAGCAGCACATGAAATAATGCCTGAAAAGTGCTCAGCAGAGAGCCCCGTCTCAGTACTCAACAGCCACTGTTACCATCGGCATCCAAAATCCCTGAGCCCATTCTTGACAACTCCTTCTTCTTTCCTCTCAGCTTTCATACTCAATTTCAGAGTCTTCCCCTTACATATCTAGACCTCCTTCAAATCTGTTCATTTCTCTCCACTTCCTTGATCCAAGCTACTCTGATCTGTTTACTATAGAGGAATGGATTAATGAGATGAATGATTGAAAGAGTGGTCTTTCTTTCAGTCTGTCAGCCTCTGGCAATGCTACCAACAGTTGGATATCCACATTAAGTGAAAGCTCGCAGGTGACAGTGGCATGTACGGGGCAATGACAACTAGAGACACCTTTCTTTCCAGAGGACACTACTGACCCAACCCCACTCCACCCAACTTGAGGGTAACTTGGCATGTTCAACCCAAGTGTGGAAACACATGTGAAGTAAAAGAAAAAAACCCAAACAATTCATGCTTTACATATTCAACATCCACCTAATTCGTAATGCACGACAGCACCATTTCTTCGTTCACAATTTGTAATTATCTTATTTGTTCTTTTTCTTTATCCTGTTAGATCTGCATCCTCTCGCTCAGCACCTGCATGAGGCCAGAGCCATGTCTGACCATGCCATTCTAGTGCCTAGAATATTATTTAACACACGATCAGAACTAAATAAATATTTATCAAATTGATCTCTCTTTTAAACTATTTGTCACATCTCCAGTTATGGTGATCTTTTAAAAATATGAATCTGGCCAAGACCATTCAATGGGAACAAAGAGTCTCTCAACAAATGGTGCTAAGACAACTGATAGCCGTGTGCAAAAAGAATGAAATTGGACCCTCAACTCACCATATACATAAACTAACTCAAAATCGATCAAAGACTTTAAGAGCTAAACTATAAAACTCTTAGGAGACAACATAGGAATAAATCTTTGTCACCCTGGATCTCACAGTGACTTCTTAGTCAAGACACTAAAAGCATAAACGAGAAAAAAAAGTAAACAATTTATTAAATATAGAAGTGTTTGTGCTTCAAATAATGCCATCAAAAAAGTGAAAAGACAGCCTACAGAATGGAAGAAAATATCTGTAAATCATATATCCAATAAGATACTTGTATCCAGAGGACATAAAGAACTCTTACAATTGTATAATAAAAAGACAATTCAACTAAAAAATGAGCAAAGAATTTGAATAGAAATTTCTCAACAAAGATATACAAATGGCAAATAAACACAGGAAAAGATTTTCAACATCATTAGTCAACAGGGAAATACAAATCAAATCCACAATGAGATACCACTTCATACCAACTCATATTGCTATAATAAAAAACAGAGATAATAAGTTTTGTTGTGAAATGGGAACCCTCCTACATTGTTTGTGGGATTGTAAAATAATGTAATCACTTTAGAAAACAGTTTGGCAGCTCCTCAAAAGAGTAAATATATAGTAACCATATGAGCCAGCTATTCCACTCTTAGGTATAACTCAAAATCATTGAAAGCACCCATCCTTAAACTTGTACATTAATATTCATAGAAGCATTATTCTTAACAGTCAAAAGGTGAAAACAACCCAAATGTCCACCAACCAGTGGGTGGACAAACAACCCGTGGTATACCCACACAATGCAACATTATTCAGCAACCAAAGAAGTGAAACGCACAACATGGATGACTCTTGAAAATGGAAGTTAAAGAAGCCAGTCACAAAAGACCTCATATTATAGAATTTCACTTATGTGGACACCCAGAACAGGCATATCCCTAGAGACAGAAAGTAGATTAGTAGTTGTCTAGGGCTGGTGAGGTGGAGAAAATTGGGAGTAACTAAACAGGGCTCTTGGTTGGGGGTAGTGATGAAAATATTCTAAAATAGACTATGGTGACAGTTGCACTATCTGTGAACAGTATCTGTCAATAAACTAAAAACGATTGAATTATGCACTTCAAATGTGTAAATTATATGATCTGTGAATTATATCTCAATAAAGCAGTTATTTAAAATACATATTGGATCACATCATTCCGTAACTAAAACATTTCAAAGGTTTGACACTGTGGTGAAGATCAGTCCAAATTCCAACATGTCCTGCAGATCGATCTATGTGGCCTGGCCTTAGCTTGCTTCTCCAGGCTCAGTCCTGCATCACTCTCCTCAAAGCAACTCATACACACAGGAGATGCTCAATAAATATTAGCCTGGTGGACTAATTTTATAACAACATTCAGTAGCATTAGCTGTAAATTAAGCTAATCACCCTCAGGAAGGGGCATGAGAATGAGAAAGAAAAAAATAAGGTATGTAACTTTCAAAGAAAACATTTGCCTAAGTTTCCAGTCAATGCTTTTTCTTTTTTTCTATTTCTAGTGTTCAACGGGAGATCTGACGAGCACTCTACACTCAGAATTACATGCTAACTCAGAGACAAAAGCTTTCTGATTCTTCCAAGGACTTGGATTTTCTTACATGGGTATCCATTTCCTACACGTAAGTAGCCCAGAACATGCAGGTAACAGCAGCTAAGCAGGTGCCCCTGGGATGGAAAAATAATGAAAGGAGCAAAGAGTTCACTCTGATACTGTAAACATTTTTGTTTCCACTGTTATGTCATCAATGGTCTCAGCATAACGTCAGTAACTGTCATAAGAAAGACATTTGGCTGTGTCTTAGAAAATAAAGGTTTAGGGAGGGCATCACGCCATTCATTCATTCACAAACATTTATTGAGCCCTCACTAAATGTTCTGACATTGTTTTGCGTGCTGAGGATGGAGCAGAGGATAAGAGACAGACGGCCTACTTTAATGGAACTTACATTCTCTTAGGTGAAGACAGATTGTTAATAACTAAAACAAAAGTATAGTATGTGGGACAGTGCTTAAGTGCTGTCAAGCAAAATAAAGCTAAGGAAGAAGGAAGGGGCACTAACTTAGCCAGGTATTCATGGACAGCCTCACTGAGAAGGTCCTATTTTAAGCAGAGACCTGAATCAAGTCAGCACTTTTGCCAGATGGCATCTAAAGGGACAGTCCATCCCACAATGGCCCTGAGCTCACAGCCTGCTCCTGCTCAGAGAGCCTGAGGAACAGAAAGGAGTCCAATGTGGCCAGCGCGGTAAGCAAGGGGGAGCGGAGGCCCACTGAGGCCTTTCATTTCACCCTCAGACACGAGGCACACCGGGTTTTTAGTAGCGGGTACAGCTTGTCTTTTAACCACACTCCGGGCTAATCAAAGCTGAGAGTAAGGGTAGCCATGGAAATCTACTTCTGCCTACAGCGGTAGAGAAGCCAGGATATTTAAGAATTCAATTACCTAAGATCAAAAACATTTATATACTGAAATACAAGGGATTAAATAGTAAATTCATAATTGTACAAACCACATAGTTTTCACTGTCCAGCTCTTCCTCTAGACCAGAAGCCACACAGACAGGGCTGTGCTGATCTGTCCCCCAGCACAGGCCAGGAACACCAGGGAGGGGTTTGGCAGGAAACATTTTGTAACACTTTTAATTAATTCAGCAATATGATGATAAATTTTATTTGGATTTTCATCTCAAGACACACAATATGACCTACATTTGAAATAATCTTTAGGATACCTTTAAATTTGCTGGAAGAGCCACAAAAAAGTACTAAGGTATAAACAGGAAAAATTTATGAATCGCTAACAACTACTAGATTCAGGTTGGGGTTTTACAGAATCTTGACTGAGACTCTCAGCTCAGGGCAATGAGGTGTTTTTTATTTTTCCACAAAAGATCTACATGAAAGCTATAGCCCTCAAAATAATACTGATTACCTTCAGGATTTTGAAAAGGGGGCTGATAGAAATTTGTTATAAATCAGTATCCTTTCATACATACACAAAAATATGCTCGAACAGTATAATGCATATAAACTGGTGAAAATTTCTAAGCCAATAAAACGTGCCTCCTAGTCCAAAACAGCACATTTAGTAAGAATCATGAAATTTGTCCACAGAGTCGTAAAAATGCCTTTCAAGTTGTAAAGAGAAAAAGCAACTTCTGTTTTTCAAACTTACTTCAAAACTGAACTATGGAATGAACTAACAAAGCTGGGAATTTAGTAAAAGAGAAACAGACATCATTTTGGGCAAGGAATGAATTCTGTACAATGATCACATCTATATTTTTAGGGATTATGTTGCTAAATTTACCTTAAGACATAATACATCAAGTTAATCTTAGGATAATTTTGAGGGAAGATTGGTATGGTAAGCTAAATACAGTATTACATTTTTAGTTCCATAAAGGTAGACCTTACTTTTCCTTTTATCAGATGAAATAACTTATCCTTTGTTGGAAAGATATAGTTTTAAATACAAAGCATTCCCAGGTTTATTTTGCAAGGAAATATTTTTAAAGCTATCATCTCCTATTCATGCCATTCTCCCCACCCATCATTCACCCCCTTCTTTCAAATCCATTCACATACACAAACTCAGAACTGATTAAGGCAACTCCAGCTGATTAAAGTAGCTACAGTCAGGACTCTATTAATCAGCTTGGGCAGTGTGGAAACCTAAGCTGAGTCAGCTCAGGCTACCATAACAAAGTATGACAGACTGAATGGCTTAAACAACAGAAATTTATTTTCTCATAGTTCTGGAGGCTGGAAGTCCAAGATCAGGTGCTGGCCAATTTGGTTTCAGGTGAGAGCCGCCTTCTAACTCTGTCCTCACAAGGCAGAGAGCTCTCTGGTGTCTCTTCTTATAAGGGCACTAACCTATTGGATCAGATCCCATCCTTATGACCTCATTTTACCTTAATTACCTCCTACAGGCTATATTTCTGAAGATAGTCACATTAGGGGTTAGGGCTTCAACATATGAATTTTGGAAGAACACAATTAGGTCTGCAACAGTATCAGATTTCCTTTCACTATGTCTTTGGCCTTGGGCAAAGCACTAGGAGAGTCACTTAGATCCTTTTCATGTATCATCTAGTCCCTTTGAGTCCACAGAGTTTCAGCAAACCCACAGGATTGGCCTTGCTACAGGCAGCGTATGGAGCCCAGTCTGAACAAGGGAGTCTGGCCCCACTCAAAGTTCTGCCTCTCAGTCACCTTAACAGAGAGACTGAGTTATGGGGGGAAATGCTTCACTTTCCTCAACATTCTCCCCTGTCCTGAGTGTGCACCTAGGGAGAGATTTCCTACAAGGCTAGTGCTCCTGGCCCTGGAGTCCCAGAGGCCACTGCATTAACCAATGAAGATCATCTCGACACCTTCACTTGGGGCTCTGTGCAAACTGAGAGGAGTTCAGGAACCTTGTCTAATGGGGGAACTGCTCCAACAACCCTGGCTCACAAACCTCAAGTCGAACAGCAGCCAGGTAAATACATCTGATTGAAGCAAAACAAGTTGATACAGGAGAGCACATATTTGGAATGACTGTCCATAGGTACTACTTTATACATCAAGAAAATTAACACAGAAAAAGCAACTACAAGGCATTTGCATTTCCTCCAGCAGTAAAAAAAGGGTAACAAATTTGTCCCATGAATGCAGATAACAAGAGCACTTCATCTAGTGTCCTAGATCTCCTTAACTGTGATGCATGTTCCTTCTAATATCTTACCCTTCTCAGATCCAGCCTGGGTCATATGACAGCAAGGTATCTGCCTCTCCCCTGTTTAAAATCATCCATCCCTCTGCAAGATGCAAAGGGAACTCACCTGCTTTAGAAAACTTCTTAGTAGACCAATTCCAAAAAGAACAACTTGGACTTGCAACCTCGTGAGATTTAATTTTCAGTCAGTTTCATCTTCTCCATGGGTTGTTTTGTGTATTTTCTAAACTCATATTATGCTTAAGTCTTTTTCCACCAGAATGTAAGCTAAGGGAGACTGTGTGTATCCTTGAGTCCATCTCTTTTTCACCCTGCAGAAGCACAAACTACAGTGATTGGTCAAAAGTGGGCATTCCATAAATTCTAGTTACAAACTTAACAAAAAGGTGTCCTCTATAGCTTAAGACAGATTGATTGAGTGACTGTCATGGGGGAGTCTGAACTCAGGGGACACCTACCTATACCAGACCTGGAGATTATGCAAAATTCTGGAAATTAATCTCCCCTCCAGTGTCCCCTGTGACATGGCCTGTCTTATAGGCAGTCTCCCCTATCCTACCATCGCCAACTACATTCAGTCACTAAGAGTTATTGATTTTAACACCTTAAAGACTATGAATCTGGATCAGGGTCCATCACAGAGAATCTAAAATTCAGTCCAATAGCTGTTTGAATTCCTACTATGTGTCAGACTCAGGCTGCTACCATCCTGGTGGAGGTCCTGACTGTAGCTAAATGAAAGTACTGCAAGGGCCTCACACCTTGCATACATATTCTAATCTGACCTAATCAGATTGTTGCCTTCCCCTAAACACATGCAAACTCTCTTAATCCTATCAGAACACTTCAGCTCCTCACCGTAATCTTTAAAGTCTTTCTTCATGAACTCTGGGGCTAGACTGCAGGGCTCCAACCTGGAATCTGCTGGGACAGGCCCTTGGAATGTCTTCAATCCTCTGTGTCTCAGCTCTCCCCACTATGAAGCAAGGATAGTAGGTCTCCTCTCTCTGGACTGCCTTAAGGATTCTCAAAGGCAATAGATGATAAGTGTTTACAGGGGGCCTGGACACAGTGATAATCTGAGGGTTAGTGTCATTATCACTAGTATTTCTTACCAGACAGCCACTGCTTGGAGCTCACTAAGCTCCCTCATCTCCCTAGACTTGACTTTTAGAGCACCTCTCATTGCGAATTGTGCCACCATGTGTCATATCTGGGCCTTCTCACACACTGAGCCCTCTGGCAGGCAGAGGTTGGACCATTTCTGTGGATTCATCAACCTTAATCAGGAGGCACTTGCTCAGCTGCGCCACAGTGAAGAGCTGGGCAGTCCTGTGAGCTGACTGCTGGTGACGCAGCTATCTGCTCAGTCACACTGACACCAGATCATCTCACAGAAATACATAAAATAGATCTCAAGTAGGCCTAGAAGATATTTAAAAGTCTTCTTTTTCTCCACATCATTATCTAAATACATGTGACACTTAATCCAAAGAAATCTTTAGCTCAAGACAGTCTTAAGTAGAAATATAGAACCACCAGACACAGGACAACGGAGCCGCACTGAAAACTCTTGACAGCGATTTTCAAATAAAGGAAACACAAATAGGACCACAGCCAACTCCCACCTATGTCTTTAACCTCTGATTATAAATATTTTTAAACTTCATGAAATGTTGGTACCAGCCCTAATGCATTCATTATTTATTATTCTTAAGTAGCTATGTTTACACTCACATGGGCTAATATACAATTACGGCTATATAGTAATATAAATTTGGATCCCAAGTGTCATTAAAGTAAATTAACATCGTTCAACATTTATATTTTCCCTTTTTACAAAAGACTTCACTGCCTTCTCTATAAATCTTGTATTTGTTCCAAGATTTTGTAATTCAAACTTCATACATTGATGTGAAGCATCAGGGTTTGAAAAACCATTGAACATATATCTATACTCAGATGTGAAATTACCTACAAATAAGCATATGTTCCCTTACTGCTGTTATTTTCTGTTTTAGGAAAATATTTCAATACCTATTCATCATGATTTTATAATGAGAAAATGAGAACTTAAGGTTCAAATGTCTGGAAATAGACAAAATATTGTGATACCATAGGAATCCTAATTTCTCAAGCTCAAATATTTTCAAACAACACCTTTCCATTAAAACAAATAAGAGAAAGAAAAAATGCACAAACGATTGACAGATGGTTTTAACTTGGCACTTGTGTATTTGTTTAAGGATTGTCTTCAAGCTGGCATATTTACTTTGGTCTTTAATGACTGGTATGTCCAAGTGGGGAAAGGACATCACTATGAATAATTGCTTAGTAAGAGAAAAATGCTTGCTCTGTTTTTCTCGGATGACCCAGGTGTCAAGATTTTGATGGGATGGCGGGGGAGAGAGTAGCTGTCTGTCTGTCTGTCTGCCTCTTTCTCATCTGCTGGCCTGTCAGGAACTAAGCCACTGGAGACAGTTCAGCCCTGGAACTCTGACAGAGCTCAGTTAGCTGATTAAACAGAAACCAAATCTTTCAGCAGAAGCTTGCAGTCTCTGCTGACCCAGCAAAGCTCTGCAGATGACAGTGGAAATAAAGCTTAGACATCGCCAATCATAAAACTCAAACCAAGCCCAGGCTTCCAAGATTTGGCAACCATCAATCTGACATTTCTCCTGTTGACAATTTACTTGTAGCCCTAAGTGGGACTAAATATAAATATCAAGAACTCTGAGAAACAAAACACTTGAATGTTCCTCACTTGTTATTTGTCTCCTCCAAAGTTAAGTAAGAAACTAAATCAGAGAAGCTTACAGCAGGGCAGCATTCTACCAGTGGACATCAAGGGACCAGGAAGACAGTTCGCTAAGTGAAATAAGACAGTCACAGAACGACTAACAATGTGTGATTCCTCTTATATGAGGCATCTAAAATAGCCACAGGCACAGAATTAGACAACAGAATGGTGGTTACCGGGGGATGGGAAAAGGGATAATGGGAAGCTGTTGTTCAATGGGTGTGAAGTTACAGTTATAATAAGAGGCCTAAGTTTCAGACACATACTGTACAACACAGTGTCTGCAGCTGGCAATGAGGTAGTATGCACTTAAAAATTTAAGAAGGTAGATCTTATGTTAAGTGTTCTTACTATGCCACCCCCCCCCCCACGCAAATACACACACACAAAAAAAGGGGGGGAAAACACACAAGGGTACACAAGGAAACTTTTGGAGGTGATAGATATGTTTATTACCTGCATCGTGTTGATGGTAACATGAGTATACACATACGTCCAAAATCACCAAATTGTGTATGTTAATTATGTGCAGGTTTTTTACTACCTCAATAAAGCTGGAAAAACCAAAACAAAACAGAGAAGGCTGTCATCTGCATAATTGCTAATTGTGACCCTGGTGCTTCTTGTTCAAAGTGGGGGACAGTGAAGCTTCCAGGGTGGAAGAGTCCTTATGGTTTTCAGGATCATAGGAGCAATACTGGCTGTCAAAATTGGGAAAGGGAAAGCATCGATAATTCAGGAGGTGATAGATGAGGGAAAGTGTCAGATGTATAGACAGGAAAATGGAAAACATAATTTTCTTTGGGACCAATTAATGTAAGAGCTACTTTGCATAGCCTCAGTCAGAAAGATGTCAATGTTGTCGGGAGAAGTGGAATTCTTTCCAATTCAAAGTTAACATGACACTTTCTTGTATTAATGAAACACATTCTGAACTACTTCACAGGAAAAAGAAATAAAAGCACTTTAAGTACAAATACTATCACAAGGCAAGGCTTGGGGACATAAATATTCATGACATATTCCACGTGTGTAATTAGGCTCTATTCTTGACTCTTTTCTTCCTGGTTTGTTTTTCTAGTAGGAAAGATGCCAAATATTATGAGCGTCTACTTCAGAATTGTGGACCACAATTTGACCTAACATCACCTTGTTTCATTTGGCAAGCAGGATTGTCAAAAATGACATGCACCAATGAATTAATCATCCATGCAAGTGGGAGAGGAAAAAAACAGGGGGAAAACTTAAGTGACATGTCCATGAGCTCTTCAGGCATCTCATATGGGTCCCAATGTGTTGAGAGCACAAGAGTAAGTGGATGGAAGATCACACAGACCTTGTTACCACAATTCTTAGACTACTGTGCAAAGAGGAAAGGGCCTTGTTACCTCCTCTGTATCTAAGCTTCTGCGCAGGCACACTGGGTGTGGAGAGCATCAACCAAAGGGAACTGCTGCTGTGTAAACCACGATAGAGAACAGTTCTACTAAAGAAAAAAAGTGATATAACACCAATTTTATAACCAACAAACAAAAATTCCCTGAAAGACTCATTCCCAATTACACAGCATATTATTACAGAACAAACCCTACAATTAAATGCCTCCTAATAGGTTTTTCCATCATGTTATGCCATAAGTGCCATATTTTAATTTTGATTACTTATAGCAGGTTTCCTTTTTTATTTTATCTTTAAAATTTATTTTACAATTACAGTTGACATACAATATTATATTAGTTCCAAGTGTATAACATAGTAATTAGACATTTATATACCTTACAACATGATCCTCCCAATAAGGCTAGTACCCATCTGACACTATATGTGGTTATTACCATGTTATTGACTATGCCCCCTTATACACTGCGGGTTTTCTTAAAGAAGAGTGTCTTGTATTCTCAGTCTTATACTAAAATATCTGCCTACATCTTATTACATGTACTGTATCTTCCTACCAAATCTCCCTACCTGCTAGTTCAGGACACAAACGACACAGTTGACAGGTTAATTTATTTTTCTGTTTCTCACCTTAAGGAGTTTTATACATTTATATATAAATAGTGATAATATATAACTTTTACCCTAAGAGCTAAAATGTTGATCTTGTACAGGGACTGGTAGAAATTATTCCTACAATAGTTATTTAAGATGAAAATAGTCTTTCATTTCTAAACATCAATCATCAACAAAATTAGCTTTGATTTCAAAAAGTTTAATCTAATGTATTATTTTTTTCCCTGAGCTAGAGATATCTACCTAGAAAGGGATTCCTTCCTTTACTTCGGATTACTACCCCAAAGTCTCCAATACACCAGTCTTAACAATGGTTAATGTAAGCTATTTTTAATATGCTACAAAATCTATGTCAATATAATCTTCATCCTTAGAGAAATAGTGGTAAAACCTGTGGGTGACAGAAAGTTTTTTAAACTTTGGGTTTTTGGAAATTGCTTTTATTTAACATGGTGCAGAAGAACCCTTATGTTTGAGCACATTCATCTATAGCAGAGTAACAGCAGGCCACTTAGAATCAAACAGAATTGCTGTAATCATTCACATAATAGCATTTATTTTAAAGCTAAACAAACAAATAAAAACCTGCCTCAAAATGAATTCTACCTTAATTGCATTTAATCAACAAATGGTCAAACCCATGCTAAGCCATAGCACAAACAACCCAAGGATAGGCTTACACCTTGACAAGTTAATAATACTCTCTGGAATAAAATGTCAAAGGAGGAAGCTGACTTATAACTAAACATGTATGATGCTGAGAAATCACATCATGAAAGAAACTAAAGAAAAATTTTATTTTTGCAAGTGTATGATTGGACTTCTACCAATGTGGAAGCCAACTAAAACATGATCCTTGGTACAATTCTAATTAGTGTGTCGGAACTCTGTTTTGATATAATCCTTGCATGTGGTTCACAGGCTAAAAGATACCACACACAAAATGAATAATGCTCTGAGATTTCCTATTATTATTCATTAGGCCTCATTAATGTAAAAAGCCGGTTCTTTCCTATACTAAGTAGTCTAAAGGTAGGACAAATGTACAGGTTTTGGGATGCAGCCTAACTGAGTCATAGGCTTAAAAGAGTCCAGGAAATGGGTATAAGTTCAACCAGCTATGGGCAATCATGTTCAATAAGGCAATCTGTGTTGATTTCCTCTTAGATTTTGCTCATAGAACTGTCCTGCCACAAATTAATCTCTCAACTGCTCCCCTTTCTTGGCAAGACTATGATTACTAACCAGAGGAGAATACATTTGTCTCAGCAAGAAGTGAGCTACTGACCACATCTCTCATTCTAAGTCAAATAACCACTTTCTTCGGTGAAGGGCACAACCCTTTTGCCAATTTTTATGTTGCTTACTCTTGAATCCATTATTATTTTATGGAAATCACCAAGTGTCTTTGCAATAACCTGAATATCCAACAACTAGGAATAAGTTAAACTAATACATTTTCACATAACAGAACACTCTTAAGTTTTCTAAAAACATATTTTATATTACTATTTGACACAGCAACTGTTTATAACCATTTCACTTCACATATTTTAACAGTCTAACCCTCTTCCAGTAATATACATCTCAACTGAAAGAGATCTAGATTTAAGCACCAACTGCTAACAGTGAGCACTAAACTCTAGCTGGTGGGGTTGTTTTCTTTCCTCTTGCTTATCTGCATTTTCTAACTTTTCTACATGAAATATAAATCACTCGAGTTAGAAAAATAAACCCAAAAAGTTTTTAGAAAAAATAACTGTGCCCCCTCTGCCATTTTCTCTTGACTGTCTTTACTTCTGTGGCACCACAGTAGGTTTACACTTGTTTATCTTTGAATCGATCCTGAAGGACAGAAGTCTAAACACATCCGAGAAAATAAATGATGTCTTCTGGAGCCTTAATTTGCACATCCAGTGGAAATCCCTGCTGTGATGCTTTCCTTTCACTCCATCTCCTGCCCGGGGACATAAAGCCATAAATCATGGCTGCCAATGTGGCCACTCTGGGGGCCCTGAGCATCCCGTGTTTGCAGGGAGGTGTGGGGGGTGGCGGAGGGGGTGGCACCCACCAGCTTCCTCACAGGGAGGACCCTGATGATTCTTTCATGACTCTTTTCCTGACAGTATGCACTAACTTTTAAAAATTTTGGATGTTCTAAAAAGGTCGAAGTAAAAATGAGAAAACATGAAAGACAATAGTTTTAAGGAAACAGGGAAGAGAGAACAGAGGGCTCCTTCTTGAATATACTGAAAATGGTTTACACATTTTCTACATGACTCTTATCCCTTTGAGAATGACAAATCCTGTAAGATTTTATGCTAACAAGGTTTCGACAAATTCTGCAGTTTAAAAAATCATGCTAAAAGCAAAAGCTTTTATTAGAAGCTGCAAGTATTAACAGTAATAGACATGTGAGTATGACTTAGTTGACGTGGTCAGCTACATGATTCAGAGCCCTGACATTCAGATCCAGGATAAAATGCTAATGTGTCCCTTAATAGCTGAAGCATGGGCAGGGTGATGAGATTTTTCTGAGGCCTTAATTTTCTCATTTATAAAAACAAGACAATACTTATCAAGGATCAACAATATAAGAGACTGTAATTTCTGACCTCAATATAATAATCTGCTTATATGGTTTGGTCTTTCTAAAAGTTCTTAAAACCATACCTAGTATGCTGCCAGAAGGCGCTGGCGACTCAGAGGAAAGCGATACCTGTCTACCGAGACAGTCAACTCTAGACGAGTGGGGAAGACCAGAGTGAGGAGATGCACAGACAGGGGACTGGGACTAACTCAGTTTACACATTTTGCATTTAAGGTCCCCAAAGGATGTCAGTGTGAAAAAGTCCCAGGCATAGATGGATCTACAGATCAGCAGGCATCATGCTGGACTGGGGAAGTCATCTACTCTCAACCCTGACTACCCATAAGAATCAAGAGGGGAGTTTCTAAAATTCCTAGAGCTCTGAATTGTTCTAGGATGGGGCTTGGGGATCAGAATCCTTTCTGTTTGTTTTCGTTCAACAAAGATTTCATTCAAATGAGTAAAACTTTCCGTGAACATTTCACTTCCTGTCATTTGACAACCTTTTTATTTAAATGGATGAATTATTTCATTGATTTATGTTTTTAAGGTAAAGTTCACATAACAGTACCCATTGTAAAGCCCAACAATTCAGTGGCATTTAGTACGCGGCCGTGTGGTGCACCCATCGCCTCTATCTAGTCCCAAAACACCCTCCTCACCCCACAAGGAGACCCTGCAGCCACTGGACGGCTGCTCCCCATTCCTCTTCCTCCTGGCCCCTGCAACCACCAGTCTGCTCTGTCTGCATTTGCTTATTCTGAATATTCCATGTGAATGTAATCAAATTACATGTGGTCTTTTGTGACTGGTTCCTTTCGTGGCATCTTTCTGAGGGTCACCCCTGAAGCAGCATGTGCCAGTGCTCCACTCGTTCTTATGGCTGAATGACACCCACTGTACAAACCCGCCGCATTGTCTGTCCATTCCGCCGCCAGTGCACACTTGGGCTGTCTCTTCCCTTTTTTTTTTTAAATTTTATTTTTGTTTAAAATATTACAGATGTCCCTTTTTCTCCCCAATGTGTCTCTTCCCTTTGACTGTCGTGAACAGTGCTTCCATTTGTTTTTAATATTTGGGTGTATACCTAGGAGTGGAACTGCTGGGTCATGAGGTAATTTTATGTCTAACTCTTTGGGGGGAGGGGGAACCGTATGAAGTTCTCCAGATGATTCAGAGTGACTGCGGTGCTCGGAATCACGAGCGTGGAAGGACGAGGCGCGCGAATAAACGGAGCGGGAACCCCCCGGGCCAGAGGTGAACCTGGAGCCGCAGCAGTTCAAAGCTGCCCCAAAAGAGCCCACGAGGGGCACGCGGGCCTGGGGGGAGGTGTCACAGCAACACAGGAGAATCCAACGGGGAGCCATCAAGCCAAATGCTGAGGCCGAATCAAGAAAGAAACTGGGAGTTTGCTGCACGGGGCAAGAGGAGGTCCCTGGAGGCCTGGGCCTGCTGCTCCACTGGGCCTGGCGCACACGCGACGCCAGGCAGCGGGAGGGGCGACACTGCCACACTCGCACCCATTCCTCACTCTCAAGAGGCAGGGGCCAGGCCTCGCCTCCATTCTCCCATGGCACTAGGAACGTACAAGGCAGACCCATCGAGGCCACGGTAAACATGGTATCGGGCTAACCTGTTTATACCTCATCAATGTGTCACCGGCCCTGCCAGACAGAGCGACAAGCTGCAGCGGAGCACTGGCTGGGAGCCATTCTGCCCTCCACGCCGTGACCTTTCCAGGATTTTAGCTACATGGAAAACATTTGGGCACAACCATGTATAATTAGAAAAATTACTTCATTCTAATCTCAGGAAAATATTTAACAAATTCTTACATTTTCTTCCTTTTGCTGCCTAAAATATTGTTTTAGTTTTAAAGTATTTATCCATTTTTTACGCACTCACCAGTCTCTGAATCAATACTGATGGGAGACGATGCTTCATGATTTCACTGAAAAGTTATTTTCTGAAGTAAATTATTTTCTTTTATGATTAGAGAAAAGAGTAACTTTTACAACTATTAAGTTTTAAAGATGAAAAGTGAGAGTTAAGGTCAATTTTATGTTTGAAGTCACTTTTTAAATTTAACTTTAAGTTTAAATTCTCAATGAATAGTAGGCACATTTGAAGTGTACAAGTGCTTTTTTTAAAAAAAGTATATGCTAATTTTTTTTCTCAACCTTAAGTGTGAGAGCAGCCAGGAAATGTCTCCTGGAGCGGGAAAGAGCGCTCTCCTGGATTCCTTTTCTCAATTAATGCTTCTATTTTGTAGACAGTAACAGTATTTAATTTGAAATTTCCTCTTTCTGTGCCAATTCCAGTTTGAACCCCTTCCTGTGAAGGCTTTAAGTGTACAGCTTTATGTGACACACAAAACACTCAAAGCAGCCAAAGTAAGAAGGGGAAAAAGATGTTTTTCTTTAGTATCAAGCACCTGGCAAGAAAAGCACATGTCGAGCCTGGAAGGCATTCCCGGCTCTCCCCTGAGAGTCCAAACGGACTCGTTTTGATTTCCCTTTGAAAAACCATGAGGTTAGAGCACATTTGCTTTGATTTATAGTTTACCAGACTTTTCTGTGTTGTTTCTGGTTGTTTCTGCTGCTGTTGCTTGTTTCTGCTCACCGACAAGTCAGGGTGAGGCTCCTTGACCAACGTGGCGGTTGGCAGGGAGAGTGACTTCTCCCCATGACTCCTGGCTCTGGGTGGGACAGTAACAACCTCTAGCTCTGGGGACTTACAAAAATCAGGCACCACCTACGCAGCAACTTCACGATGTAGACACAAAGAGGAAATTATGAGAAAAAAGTACCTCCCTACCATCTTTCTACCCGTCTTGCCATTTGCATGCCCCTGATCTAACCTGTCCAAATGGAGTCATGGAAGAAAGCCCAGTGTCAGTTGCTCTTACAAGAGAGCTTGTTAGCTATGACACCAAAACACAAGGGACAAAAGAAAAAATGATTAAATGGATTTCAAAATTAAAATATTTTCTGCTGCAAACAATACGACATACAGAATGGGAGAAAATGTTTGTGAATCATATATCTGATTAGATATTTGTATCCAGAGGATATAAGGAACTCTTACAACTCAATAATTAAAAAATAATCCGATTTTTAAAATGTGTACAGGACTTGAATAGACATTTCTCCAAGAAGACATACAAATGGCTAATACACACATGAAAAGATGCTCAACATCATTAACCATCAGGGAAATGCAAATCAAAACCACAGTGAGCTCCCACCTCCCACCCACTGGGATAACCAATTAAAAAGATGGATAATAACAAGTGTTGGCATGGATGCAGAGAAACTGGAACACTCACACATAGCTGGTGGCAACATAAAAGGGTGTAGCTACTTTGGGAACCAATATAACAGTTCCTCAAACGGTTAAACAGACAGTTACAACCTGACCCAGCACTTCCTCTCCTAGGTGTATAACCCAGAGAAATGAAAACATATGTCCACACAAAAACCTGTACATGAATCTCACAGCAACATTACTCATAATAGTCAAAAGTATAAGCAATCCAAATGTTAATCAAAATGGATAATAACATGCGGTATATCCACACAATGGAATATTATTCAACATAAAAAGGAATGAAGTACTAATATATCTCATAACCTGAATGGACCTTGGAAACATTACGCTAACTTAAAGAAATCAGTTAGAAAAAGACCACATCTTATGTGATTGCATTTATACAAAGTCCTGAATAGGCAAATCTGTAGAGACACGAAAGCAGATAAGCGGTTTAGTAGTTGGGGGAGGGGGGCTTGGTGGGTGGAGGGGCATGAGGATTGACTGATAATGGACGAGAGTTTCGTTTTGGGGTGACTAAAATATTCTAAAATTAGTTGTAGTGACAGTTAAAAAACTTTGCGAATATACTAAAAGCTACTGAACGATATACATTTTGGGTGAATTATATCTCAGGAAGCTGTATTTCATTTCCAGATGCTCTGGCCACTCCTCACTGCCCAAGGTCCCTCGCAGCTGTGCAAGCTCCCTGCCTTAAAGGGGGCGCAGAGTTCTTGTTCATCGCTTCAAACACATCTGAACTTGTTCCTCACCCCCGAACATCCCGTAACCACCGCACAAGAGCAACACTCCTTCCACCCCGGAGGCTGCCCGGTCAACCATTCCAGCTCTCCTCAACCTTTGGGGGGCATGTTCCACTTAAAGAAAGGGATCAGGCCAGCAGAACAAAATGATAGAGAGCCATCATTATGTGCAGGCAGGCAGGCAGGTCTGGGTTCTGGGAGAGGGGTGTATTCATGGGGAAAGGAGAACAGATTCTTTGGTCTCGTGTAGGAACCAGTGTTGGGGGTGGGGGCAGTGAGGAAACCTGGGAGAGACCACTGTCCTGACGTCAGGTATGGCAGATGATGTCACTAGGGACTTCTAAGGCAGACACAGCAAGGCCATCTTGTCAACGTGACAACTGGTTATTCTAAAGTGGCCTTGCCAGAACCCACACAAGGCTTTCTTAAAGGGTTGATGTATAGAGGAAGTTAAAAGCATTTTGATAACTGGCTTCTGAGAAAACATCACAAAAAACAATGTTCACAAAGTATAAAAAGTGTATATAACATATAAGCAGGCACAAACGAGATTAGTAATCCAGTAATACACATAGAGCATTTAACCCCATACCAGGTACTTCTAAGCACAGTGCTTTCAGAATCAGCAGCTCTCCTCTCACCTTGCAGGTTGTTTACTGGACCTGTGGGGTGGTGCCACTCAACTGTTGAGTAGTTTTCTTTATAATTCTGTCTGACTTTCAAATTTCTATCAGATCTGTACCTCGTATAGCCAGTAGTCAATGGGATGTAACAACATTCACCCTAAAAACCTCCCCAGATTTCATGAAAAGCCAACAAAGCCTTCTAACACAAAAATTGGCACAGCAGGGACCCAACCACAGCTCCTTGTCGACTGAAAAGAAATACCCACTGGACATCGGCAAAGAGGCACCAAAACCCCACAGGTCTTAGAATTTGAGCTCAGCCATCCAGAACCAAAGAAGCAAATAGGCAGCAAGACCTGTCTAACTTCCCACACCGGCTTGAGGCAGAAGTTTCCCAGTTTATCCCCAGTGTGACTATGACTGGAGGCTCTGGCTCTGGCTCGTCTCCTATCTTCTCAGAAGACAATAAACACAACAAAAATGTAAGATCCACTAACTGCCTTCCACAAAATCTGTGAATGGACAGTTAAATTCATATTTTGGTTTTGCCTTTTTTATGAATTTGTACCCCTAGAATTCTTGTGCATTGGTCTCTTTTCTGTAGACACAGGACACAGACAGGTCAAAATATGAGTCCCCCACAGCCGGCGCAGGCCTACCTGCAGCATATGACAGCTTTGCAGGAGAGCGCCAAATCTAGGAAGCTCCTTCTGACTTCAAAGGAGAGCGCGTACTTGAGGGTGTGGCCGTCGATGATGAGGGCTATGTCGTTCTCTTTGCCCAACAAATTGCCAAGTTCCGTGCAGTGCTGAGTAATAGCTGCTCTTGTTGCCTGAAACAATAGTTGGGGGTGCGGCAGGAGTCACATTTTTGTGTGTTTAGTATATCAAAACCAAAACATAAATCAAAAGTAAATTCCCAGAAGTGAGAACATGTCTATTCTAATGTAAAATATATGTAATGTAATGTGTGTGTGTGTGTGTGTGTGCATATATATAACCAGAGTTCAACTTGGTATATTTATACATTAAAATTTCATTCCCCTGCTCTCTAGATGTGTTTCATTCAGTGAAAACATCTCCATAGTGATATTTGCATTTGATATTGGAACTTTAATTGCTAAAGTCCTTACAACTATCTTTCCCCTCCTTTATACTACATACATATTCTTCTTGGTGCCTCCTAGAAGCTCCACATAAAAGAATGTGCTTTTAGGGGAAATAAATGTTACTGGTTTAAATGGCAAACATTTCTCAGTTTGCACAAGGTAATCTTTAAAGCACCCAAGAGATATTTGCACATATAAAAATAACACAAAAGATTCATTTCTATTTTCTGCTGAGATCTTCAGATTAAACCATTTCTCTCTCTGTATCATCAGAATAAAAAAAATCTGATTATTTTTTCATTTTACAGAAAGTATCTAATCAAGTTAAACTACCAATACCTTTAAAACATTACTACCAGGCTAAAAAAGTGTCTTGGTGCCCAACCGGCATGGCTCAGCAGATGAGATGGAGGTTCGGTTTCTGATCAGGGCACATGCCTGGGTTTCAGGCTCGATCCCCAGCAGGGGGCGTGCAGGAGGCAGCCAGTCAATGACTTTCTCATCATTGATGTTTCTATCTCTCTCTCCCTCTCCCTTCCTCTCTCTGAAATCAATAAAGACATATTTAAAAAACAAACAAAAAAAGTGTTTTGGTGTGATGTCTGTTACCAGATGAAATTAAAGCATAGAACCATTCTTAAGATTTTTAAAAAAGTGATGTTCTGATTTTCCCAGTGAATTTATGACTATGAATAGGATATCTGGTTCAAATATAGGAATGCAATTTTTGGCTTATAATAAAAAATCTGGTTTAAGTTAATCAGGAAAGCACAGCAGTCTGCTGAAATTATTTTGTCTGGACAACTATCCTTTGACTACTAAGTTACATTTTTACATGTAATTTATCATATGATAACATAAATTGCAGTCTTAAAGAAATAAGTTGAATGTACAGGAATCCTTCTACCCCTTATTAAACTGAGGATCAGCTATCATCACAAAGTGAGAAACAGGTTATATTGTCTTTCTGCTCAGTTTTCATTCTCAACAAGAGACTTGGCAATGTTAGAAAGATGCATTTAAGGCAGGATTCTGCCTAGAGCCCTTGTTCTTTGTTTGGATAGCCTGGGGTCTAGTCCCAACTTTCCACGTATTGCCTCTATGACCTTGGGAAAAATAGTTAACCTCTTTAAATTACAATTTTCTGATATGTAAATGGAGAAAACTATTTAATTGATAGTACTTTTGTTATGAACAAATGAGCTCTACAATGTAACCAACTTAGCACTGGGCTTGGCACATAGTAAGCACTCAATAAAACTCACTCTTTTTCCCGTACTATTTGCTCATTAAGGATTTCCTACATCAAGGGAAATACACCCTTCTGTTACTTCAGGGAGTAAACAAATGACAATGCCTTCTTTGTCAATGTAATAACAGAAGAACAATTGACAGAACAGTGCTCTAAGAATAAAAGTTAAATTGACTTTTACCAAAAATAAAGATAAAGGCAACTTTATTCTTAATTAGTTGAGTAATTCTGAATCTCAAACAAAACATCTATGCAAACATCTATGTTTACCTTATCTGTGCAAACAGCCTGACCTATGAAATTTGGGTAGAGAAATTCCACCCACTTAGGGAAATCCCAGCTTGGCAGCCGCGGTGTTCACCAGGGAACTCCGGCAGGTCTGGGCAATTCTGGAGGGTGTGCCTGAAGGGGTCAACGTGTGGTGGACAGAAACCCTCCTGGGAAATAGGGATGAGTCAAGGTACACTGATCTGGTCCATGGACAACGTGTCAATGCTGCTGTAGAGGCAGGGTCTGGCCCAGTGTCCTTTAACCCCATCGGTCTCCCCCATCAACTTTTGAAGGAACAGGCTGAAGAATAAAAGTCTGAGATGTGGTGACCATTGCTTGTGACTTTTCGTTGTTGTTGTTAACCCTCACCTGAGGATATTTTTTCCATTGCTCCTCAGAGAGAGTGGAAGGGAGAGAGGGAGGGGAGAGAGAGAAAAAGAAAAATAGCCATGAGAGAGAGAGAGAAAGAGAGAGAGAGAGAGAGAGAGAGAAATAAGAAACATCCCTGTGAGGGAGACCAGAGACTGGTTGCCTCCAGCATGTGCCCTGATGGGGGCGGGGAGCCAACCCACAACCGAGGTACCAGGCCCTTGGCCAGGAATCGAACTTGCTACCCTTTGGTGCATAAACCGATGCTCTAACCACTGAGACTTTTAAACGGGGGCACAGTACTCCTGGAGATATGTAGAGACTTTCTCTACTTGGGTTATTTCTAGAGCATGCATGAGATACACTGGACACTGACAGCGCTTCTCCCTCAGCTGGAGGAGGAGTGGGGAAGCCCCAAGTTTTGGTGGCTGACCACCTGTCAGTGGGTGAGGTTCAGGGGCATGAGCAGGAAGGGTGTCACCAGAACAAGCCTGAGCACTGGGAATACAAATGACAGAAATGTGGTAACAGAAAACTATGTTCCTGTAACATTTGCAATCTCCCCTTTCCCCCAAAATTTGTAGGTAAGGACCTGAAAGGAAGCTGGAGCTTTAACAGCGGCAGGTGGGGACAGAGAGGATGTGGCCACACATGGACCCCTGGAAGGCATACCCGCCAGAGAGGCTCTCTTCCCGAGAGCCTCTCACAATCCATAGCCCGCCATGACCTGGGAAACACGGGTGATACCGAGTTGAAATGCTTTCAAGTTGAACCATGAAAAATGCTGTGACTGAATGCTTGTTTCCCTTCCAACATTCACATTGAAAGCCCAAATCCCAATGTGATGTTGTCTGGAGGTGGGGCCTGTGGGAGGTGATTACATCATGAGGGCAGAGCCCTCAAGATGCAATTATTGCCCTTATAAGAAGAGATAGGTAGCTACTTCCCTCTCTCCCTTCCTCCTGCCCCAACTTTTATGCCCCAACTTTTATCCTCCCCTCCAGACACATGAGGACATGAGTCAAACAAATTATAATCAGCCAACCAAGATACAGTTATCAGTTATCTGAGTATCTACTATGCTCCCCAGGGTGATTAAAAAAACAAACCCACAATAAATACCAAGAATACATGTTCTATGTTATCTACCCCCATAAATAGTACAATACACAAAATTAAAAATGAAGTAATGAGAACCTAATAATCTGCTTATGGGTAGATCCTGGGTGTCACCACCCTCATATCCCATCCTGCTTTGGCTCATTTTCAGTGGTTGGCTATTACATTACATTGTAAATCCATGCACTCCCTCTGCCAACCTCTGATCATGCTAACCCACAGTAGGTGCTCAACTAATATGCTGACTTCATAAGTGAACTGACATGTCTAAGTCATGAGTATAAACACGCACTGCGGTATCTTTGAGAGATCATTTACGGGTCTTGGAGGCATCTATTTGCCTGACCTCCTGGGACACTTTGCTTTATAATTTCCTTAAAAGTCTTGGCTCTTGGCCCTTCCTACTCTTTGTCCCCCAGCCTCTCTGTCTTAAGCTTTCTCTGCTCCTAAGCTCCCTTCCTACCGATTTTCCACCCTGTTCTTCCCTTGCTTCACCTGCTCAGAGTCACGCCTTTGCCTGTGAGACTGAAACCCTCTCCTACTCCTGAAGCCTCCCCGACGCATCCTTGCAATGCCCTGTCTGCAGCCTCTGCTTTGGTTTCAACTCCTACGCTTTCAATGCCCACTCAGCAATAATCTTTGATCAAACCCAGACTCGCTGGGCTCACCGCACACGTGCGGCAGAATATAGGTCCCCTCTGTGCAGTTCTCAGGCAAGCCGGCCGAAGGCATTACTATCACAAACAGCTCCTTATTCTCAAATGGACTATGAGTCAAAAGTCTATTTGTAAGTTAGTTATTGGGCACTTAGAATCCATTTTCCCAAAGGAATGATGTTACAAATTGCGGTTGGATCCCAGAGCCTGTTAATGCCTATTTAGCTCAGTCGCTAAAATTATACTGCAGTTTCTTATTTTAATAAAAAACCAATTACTGAAAGTTACAATGGACTTAGCTGTTACGAGGGGCCAGGGAGTCAGGGCTGGGGGTTTCGTTCCCAGAAGATACGAAACATTCCACAATCTTTCTTTACAATTTGCCTTTTAGGCATTAATATTAAAAAATATATATTTCCAGCTTTTCATACATGCTCTACAATTTTACTTTCCTTCACAATTAAAAACATACAACTTAATGCCAAAAGTGAGTGCCTGTGACTACAGCTGACCCCTTAGCCATGCAACTGCTCACCTTTTTCCCAGTTGTGCGGCTGTGGACCCTCATTTCTTATCATTAAGGTCAGCACCTGCTTCTGCATTTTCTGTTTTTAAAATATAGTCATCTAAACAGTATACCCAGCACTACCCTGTGATCTTGGGAAATGGTTGTCCACCTGCTGATGAAGAGATCAGGGGTTCATACGAGGGACCTCGAAGTAAAGCTGAAGTGCAACCTGCTCAGCTTAGGAGCAGATGGGATCTGGAAAGTGGTTGGTTCTGCTGTTAATCACTTTTTGGATTTAAGAAACACACCAGGATAAATGAAAATTTCTGGAACCTGGATGCATTTCTACCAGTTTGCAAACAGCAGGAATCTTTCCCCCAAATTAAGTAGTTCCAGCAACACTGACATTCGCTGAGGCAGGTAGCCCTCTCCCCCTGTGAGCTTGGCAGCGTCATGAGGAATTTCTTAGATGCCATGGTAGCAGCAGCTGCCTCGGTCCTCACTTTGATGTTCTGCAAATTCCAATGGGCTCAGAGCTGACGATGCTGAAAACCAGAATGGTTCAAGTTTCACAAGGAGCAATTCAACCAAATCGCGCTTAGCCTTCAAGTTCAAGAGCAAACTCTTCTCCTGAATTAACCTTGGGCTAGTGAGTATCTAATGATAACATAATGCTCTTCCTCAAGACTGTGAGTTCAGAATAGTTTTGTTTTCTCCTCTGTCTACTTTTCTTGACCCTTGCCAACTGTCATACGCATCTTTCCTGACCACCGCGCTCTCCCACTCTTCAGATCACTCCCACTGCCCAGCGTCTCGTACCAGGTACAGCCACATTCACCATACTCCCACCTTTTTAATTTTTTTTACTGTCATTTTCATTTCCAATATAACCACACCTCTTTCTTGACAGCATTAAGACTCTCAATACTTTTGAACTTATGGACCTTAATGGGTGTAAAAGTTTGTGAAACTTAAAACAAAGCACAAATCCAGCAAACCCATCATAGGCTAATAAAGAAGGTCAAGGCTGAAATCACCATAATTACACATGGTCTCTACTGCCAGCTGCCGGGCCAGCAGAGACAACTGCCTTTTGCTCTGGCTGTTGACTTGCTCTAATCTATAAATATCTCTAAATTTAGAGTTCATTAGTAGGTAAGAGGGATCTCTGTAAAATGTGTAACATTTCAAGGATCTCCTATTTAATAATTTCAAGGCCGACGAGCTAATATCTCAAAGGCATTAAGCAAACATTCTCAGAGATAATGTGACCTCTTGCTTACAAGCACCCAGGGGCCTTTCTGGGACCCTGAAGTCACCTTTTACTCCCACCCCCCAAGAGGCATTTCTCTAAACTCCCACAAAATATTTCAATTTCTGATAAAAAATTTCTAATCTTCTCAGAGTAAACCAACCCCCAATTTATTGAATTCACACCAGCATATAAGCTTCTACAGAAGTTTTCTTTGTTTTGGTTTTACTTAATCAGATTCACTGAGTTATAATTCACATAAAATTGAATGATTTTAAGTATGCAATTCCATGAGTTTTGCCAAAAGTATACAGTCATGTAACCTCTTCCATACTGAAGATATGAAACATTTCCATCACCCTAAATGTTTCCTCCTGCTGTTCTGTGGGCAATCCCCGCCCCCTCACAATCATCCATCTACTTCTGTCACGATAGCTCTGCCTTTTCTAGAATCCTGTAGAAATAGAATAACATTTGCAGTCCTTTCTGTCTGGCCTATTCATTCAGACTAATGCTCTGAGATTTGTCCAATGTTCCCTTTTGCTTCCGAGTAGTATTCCAATCTATGAACACGCCACAGTTTGTTTATCCATTCACCCATCAGCACACATATGGCTTGTTTCCAGTGTTAGGGTATTGTGAATAACTCTACCATAAACATTTGTATCCTAGTCTTGTGTGGACATATTTTTTTCTCTTGGGTATATACGTAAGATTGGAAGGACTCTGTCATATCAGACGTACTATGTAGATACATACAGAGAAAGTGTATGTTTAACTTTATAGAAACTGTCAGACTGTTTTCCAAAGTGGCTGCATCATGTCATATTCTCGCCAAACCTGGCCGAGCAGTCTAGCTGCTCCTATCCTTGTCAACTTGCATCGTCAGTCTTTTAAACTTTAGCCATTCTAATGGGTATGCACTGTTAGATTTAGTCGTTTTAATTTGCATTTCCTAAATGACCAATGGCACAAATATCTTTTAATGCTTAATAAAGTAAGTTTATGGTTGTTGGGATTTCAAGACATACAACTACGTGAAGTGGAATATTACTCAAGCCGCACACCAGGGACGCGCTTGTGTAGAGTAATCACACCTGTGGATGGGACTGGCCCCCAGAACCTTTCCTTAGCGTAGCTGGGGTACCCTATTTTTCAGTTTCTTCTATTCTTTTTACATTCTCATGTCCCTAAAAGTTCCACACTTTCCTGAAAAAGAATCCCAAGTAATGTCAGCAGAGAGATTCAGGAAGTGGGGGTGTATGAAAAAAACCAGCAGCAGCTGCTAATGAATAGCATCATTTATAAGAAAGAGACTATTTATTCACTTGGGCTTCAGAGCCGAGAAAGTTTGAAAACTATCAATCACCACCACTTATTGAAAAAAATTTTGACTCACAGTTGTGACAGAGCTCAAACCATTGAGGTTAAAAAATTCCCTAAAAATATGTCCTTTTGTTCACTTCTCAAAGGATAGTAAATGCAAACCTAATGTGCTTAATTTATTTTCTTCCAAAAAACTCTTAGGAATCCTTTTCCATGCTAAACAAATATATTCTTGAATAGTTGTGTAGAGTAAAATCTCAAAGAAATATACACACTTAAGGAGCGCTGGCTATTTGAACCTCAACTATGAATCCTTTTCGCAATTTTTTAGAATGTGGAATTCTTCTTACAGTAGATAGGCCTCTTCTGTAAGAAATGATTTCAAAGTTAGATTCTCCAGCAAGAAGAATGTGAAATAGGCACTTGTAAGTGATCACTCTGCTGTGTATAAAATAACTCTCCACAGTCCCATGGAACAGTTGCTTATCACACATGTGTCCAGAATGAATCCCTGAGAGCCACTGCATACTTTGGGGACATGACAAATCACTGCCACGCTTAATCTCATCACGTTAACTAGGAATAATTTTACTATGAACAGAACAACCTTAGCTTGCTTAATTTCCGGATGTTCGAGGATTTAAATTTTTAACTTTTATTAACATATCAAAGACATAGCCATTGCACTTGCTATTTCTAAAGTCTCCTTGATTCTTTAAAGAATTATAAAGCGTTCAAACCAAACACAATGGTGATCAAGCTTTTAAATTTGGAAAGAAACTACTGCAGAAAAGAACTTCTAGACAGTTTGCAGAGTGTTTTCAATGAACTATGTATGCGATTAGGCCACATGTCAGGTAAACTTTAGTGAAGGAAGACAGAGTGCGATGAAGCTCACACAAAAAGGTAAAATACTGATTGCAAACTAAAGATCTACATTTGCTTCACTGTGATAAATATTAATATCTGTTATGTCATCATAGGAAGCCACCATAATCAGCACAAAATCATTTCAGTTCTTGAACTACTTATTTGCTATGTGATAAAACCAGTTTCTTCAAAAACATGTGCTAACTTTTAAAATAAACCTTACAGATGCCATGTAAGAATTAATTCCCTGACCTAGAGGATTTCAATTTTCCACTTTAGTATTCTGATAATTCAGCCACTGCATTTACTACTTCAAAGTCTTCTTGACCCTTTGAGAAATCGCAATGTGTGAAGACTTGTGTAAACAACAAAAATGGTAAGGAATTTCTGAAAGAAAAATAGTGAAGGCAGATCTTTAAAAAAATTCCAAGTGCATGTGTGGCAGCTGCAGGATGTGCAAATCGGTGAAGATTGCAGTCACATGAAAAAATGGGACCTTGGGCTGAGATCTAGCACCAACTGAAGCAGAAGTGCTGGACACGAAGGGCTGGAGCTGGCCGTCACCCACAGGCACACAGGCTGCAGCTGAGCCACCGCTGTCCGGCTCTGGGAAGAGCCAGCCACTGGAGTCTCTCTGACACCTTTTACACTCCTTGGATGAGTAGGGTTGCGGGTGGGCTACAGAGAGAGTTACGTGAGAGAAAGGACAGCTGTACTCAAATTCTCTGCTTTTTAAGGAAAATGACTCTTGTTTATGTGGAACACTATTCACACTTAAAACTGGGAGTACTTTCCAAATGATAGTCTCCAGTTGGTAAAGTCAGTGGCATACTCTATTCTAATTTCAAAAATAAATAAAACCAAATAAGTAAAAATATAGAAAAAGACTCATTTCCACTGGAAACCTCCAAACTGATGATGGAGGGAGAAACCTCATCACATACACCTGGCCAGAGGCTCCCGGAGTTGTACCGAAGCCCGAGCCAGGCAGCGGCCGGTGAGGGCGGGCTCTGGGCAGGCGAGGCAGTCCTCACCGCTCTCCTCTCTACCTCTGCGCAGGCTGGCTAGGGGTCAAGGTCATGGAGGACAGCAGTTTACACTGAAATGTAGAAGGGAAAAAAAGTCCTTTAATTAACCTTTAGCCATTAAGCGCCTATTCCGTGCATAAGCTTCTAGGGTTAGAGAGGCCCAGAGAGCAAGAAAGAGCGATACATTCAATAGCACAGGACAGCCAAAGGTCACCTTGAGCCCAGCACATCCAGACAGTGAGTACTGGAGGCCTGGGAGGTGCGGTGAACCACAGACACAAGTTAAAAAAACGCTGGGGTGGGGAGCCTGGCAGACACAAGGAGGCCTCTGGACTTCCTCCCTGGGCCTATAGGGAGCCAGCAAAGCCGGCGTCTGTGTATAAAAATACCACAGGCATTTGTGGAAGATCACCCAGCACCAGGAAGACAGATGAGAAGGAGGGTGCAGACCAGCTGGGGAGGCTTCAATGCTGAGAGTCCAACCTGTGGCTGGAATAACAGCCAGGTGGAGGGGGGCAGAGGGGAAAATGGGGGACATGTGTAACACTCTCAACAATAAAAAGAAACTTAAAATGTAAGAATTAAAAAAAAAAAAAACGAGACAAATCCAGGAGACACATTTAAGTAAAAGAACACACAGTACTTGGTGAGTGGTCAGAGGCCAAGGGAACAATGAGGATAACTAGCGAGCAAGCTTGTAGCCAGGTAGATAAGCCAGGCCAGCGGCTGGGAAAAGATGTACGAGGACTGGGGGAGGGTGTGACTGCGGGTCAGAAGACACTGACTTTTGACTTTGTGAAGAGAGAGTTGGCTCGTCGATTTAAGAGCAACCTACTGTTCCCTGCAAGGCTGTGGAGGGAAGGCCCACTGGGATGGTGGGGGTTAGGGAGCCTCCCCAGCCCTGGACCACCCGGCGCTGCTGTCTAGGGACAGTGCTACTCAGAAGTCACTCGGGCCCCGTGAGTGTCTGCAAAGCTCCAACTGAACATCCGGCAGCCATCACTTGTTCTTTGTGGATCATATAACCTTTCAATCAGTGCTGCTTGAAGAAGGGAAAATGAAACCATTTGGGGAGTTTTCTTACCACTCCTTCTGGGTGAAAAAAGCAAACAAACAAATCACTCAGCATACAGCAGGTGCTGAGAAAATGCGTGCCATTGTTGTCTGCTGCTTCCTGAACTCCTGACCCGGCCAGAACACTCACCCACTCTCATGTGAGTCACCTCTTCTCTGTTTGCGCTAGTCCCTTCTGCATATCCCTGCATTTGTGTTCTGACAATGGCTTTCTACTAAAAAGGTTAAAAGTATTTGAGACATTAACTTGGTGGATCATTCACACATTCAGTAAGTAGCTGTGGAATGTGGACTGTGAGGACACATTGTGCACAGTCTTAGTGAGGGGACAGCAAATAGATACCTGGCACATGTCACAAGTGCTCTGAGGAAAATCAAGTAGGGCTTCAGAAGCAGGAGTCCAACAGTTTATGCTTAACTGGAGAAAAGGTCCCAACAGTAGATTTGAGTGGCCAGGAAATAGAATCAATAGGTTGATTTGGGGTTAATTATTTATTCCACATTTAAAAGAAATTTTTTTAGCCAAAATTAAAACCCAGGTAATTTCACATGAAAACTCTGATATCCAGGTTCTCTCGAAAACTTGGTGTCTGGGAATCCTGGGCCCATGTTCCCACAAAGCTGCAGCCAGCTCCTGACAAGTACAAGTAGTGCTTCTACCGCTGGCCCTGGGGCCTCTCTGTACTGGGAGACCAAGTGTCACTGGTTACTGGGCATGTGTGGTTTGTTTCTCTGACCCACCTCTCCATTAAAAGTGGGAATAAAATTACTAGGGCAGGTCACAGCTCCCTGACTTGGGGACACAGATCCACTTGAAGCCCTGTCACCATGTTCCCGGCCATGCAGGCCTGTGCCGTACCCCTCACCGTGGTGAGAGCTAGTTCCTTCATTTCTAATGGGACACAGCTCACACAGAAGCAGGGTCCCATGAGGACTCTGCCCACTGCTCAGGAATGTCGTGGGCTGTTTCCAATACAGGGATGGTGCCAGATGCTTACTTCTACCTAGTTAACAAAGGTTCAGCCCCTACAATTAAACTAGTCATTTTGAGAGAACCTATACATACCTAGATTTAAAACCCAAAAGGTATCCAGAGGAATGAAGATTTCTTGAAGCTTCTTAAATTGCTTTCTGCAGAGATTTAACCTTTAATCTAACACACACACACACAAATTTTCCAGATGGCTAGCATTTCTATAGAGAAAAATAAAGTGTCAGTTTCACTGTTTAAAACTTTGAATACGACAGCATATTGGAAGGAGTTAGTTACGTCTAATGTGCCCATGAGGACTTCCTTCTTCATATATACATTTTTGGGATCTCAAGCCTTAGTACAAAATGCTTGAGAGAAGAGAGAAGTTATTCTGAGGGAAAAAATATGTATGATATATAATATATTAAAAATAGAAAATATGTAAAAAACTTATTTATATACTATATATACACTATATGCTATACAAAATACACAATATACATGAGAAACTGCTTTTATAAACCTTAATAAATTATATAATTCATTAGACACTGTGCTGTAACATGAAGATGGAATTCAAGGCACTGGGGCTATAAGGGAGAAACCCCACCCCTCCTCTCTTCAAGGAGGTAGCTTTCTAGCAGGGACATGGAAGTGAAAAATACAACAGAGTAAGTGCTATTACAGAGGACTGTGGAAGGAGGAATTATAATGTAAATTAAAGAGAAATGGACTCTGACAGGTGGGGAATAAGGAGCCGGAGAAAACTACTAAAAACAATAGAGATGAGTTTATAATTGTCAACCTTTAAAAAGACATGATAGCGGGAAGTTAAGATGGGACCCTCAGTGGAGATGGACCGGCGTCCAGCCCAGCACGCAGCTTGGGGAAGCCTGGCGCTGTCCCCCGCAGCGCGTACGGGGCGCTGCTGGAAACCGGGTAAGCCAGGCCTGCGGCCAGGGGGAAGGTCCCGCGCTAAGGAAGCTGACTTTCTGAATCCTGTAAGAAAATGATTCAGTGCCCAGGCCAAGGACCTTTCCTTTGTGTATCTCCAGGGATTTCAGCTGGTATTATGACAGACTCTCAAGTTTATATCTCCAGGTAGAACCTCTCCCCCAAATTCCAGACCCAAATATCCAAGAAGCTAACGTGGAATCTGCACTTGGTTGTCCCATGAGGCAACCCAAACACAGCAGGTCACACTGAGCTCCGGCCGGCTCTCCCCTGCATTAAATTGTTATGGACACCAACAGCCCAGACACGATAGTGAACACTTCCTTCCCTTAGTTCATGACATCTCTGTCCTCCCAGGTATTAAGCCAAAATATTGGGGTCACTCATTCCTTGTTTGCACACCTTGCATAATCAACCCATTAACAAACAATGTCACGTGTGCCTTTGTTGTTGTTATTATTATTAAATTATTTAATCTTCATCCAAGGATATGGTTTTTATTGATTTTTAGATAATGAGGAAGGAGGAAAGAGGGAGAGAGAGAGAGAGAGAGAGAGAGAGAGACAGAGAAACATTGATGCCAGAGAAAAATATCCATCGGTTGCCTCTTGTACCAGCCCTGACCAGGAATCAAACCCACAGCCTTCTGGTGCACAAAGGTGATGGTCCAACCAACTGAGCCACCCTGCAGGAGCTCACTTGTGCCTTTGAAATGCATCGAGAACCTGGCCACATATAACCATGCACCTCCCCTAAACCTCCGGCTCTATTCTCAAAGTAACAGAGATCTGGTAACGCAAAAGGCAAATCCTATCACTCTGTTTAGTCTTCCAAAGCTTGTGTCCTCTGTCCAAGTAAGAGCCAAGGGCCGTTCTGTGACCGGTGGGGCCCGGCACCCCTGACCTGAGCTCCTGCCAGGGTGCTCATGGACACCTTGGGGGTCCCTCAATCACTCATCCTCTCCTGCATTTCCAGAGGCTAACACCCTCTTCTTAATATCACCTTCTCCTTCTGAGTGGCCCAATTTAAAACACACTTCACCCCACACTCCTCATTTCCCTTTCCTGATCTGTTTTCCTCAGGGCACTTCTCACACTCAACCTTTTACATCTTTTACTTCCTTCTACATTTTGCTTGCTGTGTGTGCTTCCCACTATATTACAAACTCCTGGGGATTGGGAATTTTTTTTGCTGACGCTTTCACTGTTGTCTCTTCAGGCTCGGGACAGAGACTAGCCCAAAGAATATATTCAAATCTTTATTGAATGAAAGCATGGCTTACAAACAGTAGCAGTGGGAAGTGGGGGAGACAAGTTCAGAGGCTGCCAATAGCCACATAAGTAATGAGGCCTGGGCCAAGGAAGTGGCAGACTGAAGACTTTTCAGGAGTAGAATGCACCAGGTTTGGTAACAACGTGAGGGCCGTGGGAGGGGCTGTGAACTTAAACAACAGCTTAACAAGGCGGGGGGCGGGAGGAGGAAAGGTGGGCATGAGAAGTTCAAATTTTGAGCATGCTAATGAAATGAGGTACATTAATATATGTATTCACATATCCTTCTCAGATACAATTCAAAGCCTAATAAACTCCTTAAGACAATGTTTATAGTGTCAGTTATTCTAAATTTAATAAGTCCAAAGACTCACAGGGCTCAGATTCACTAGATATAGGTGCTACAGGTTACACTCCACCCTCCAGAACAAAAGAAAAATTACAAATACCAGAAATATGTGGGAAATGATGATCTGCAGAAGACCAGAGTGTCCCTAGTGCTTGAAACTATGTGGAGAATAAGAAAGAGAAGAGGCTCTGTTCTGCAGACTTACAGTTAACAGGCTCTAAATCCAGCACAGATTTGACCTTTGCTTTAAATAGATTTTCTTGGAGAGAAGGGAAGAAAACATTGATTCATCCGAGACTCCTGAACGACCTACTGTTCACATTACTTGAAATAAAGTCTGCTTTAAATCAGAATTCTTGAGACACAGAAATAAATATACCAAGAAGTTTCTAATTCTATGCTTTCACCAACTGATTATTTTCATTCACAACAGTGGACGGACTCGATATGGTCTTTCCAGAAGGCCCACGACCACAGAGCAGGGCACACGGAGGAATCAATCACATCAACGCCATCCAGGCTCCGACTTCAGCTTGTCTCACGATCAACACTCTCAATGAAACAAATAAGAGAAGTATGTGAAATGGAGATGGCTTTTCAGGGGTTTCCAAGTGTTAATTTAGCAACATTGGAGGAGTTAAGGAAAAGCTAGTAGCAGAAATGTTTCCAGTAAGATCGAAAAAGGTTAAACCAGAATCATTCAATACCAGGATTGTTCACTTGGTAAATATGAAACACACAGCTTCCCACTCTGCTGAACTCAGTCATTAAGATCAATGTCACATGGAAAGAGATTTGACTTTGGGTGGTAAACACACAATGCAATATAGAGATGACTGTGCATTTGAAACCTATGTAATTTTTTTAACCAATGTCACTCCAATAAATAAAAAAAGATCAATGTCACAAATATGAGGACTAATTAGGCAGTTTATACACTTATTCTATTCTTTAACACTTATATTTCCTCTCAAGAATTTTGAGTGTTTCACTGTTGATTTTACACCACTGTCAGAAGGCAGTTGGAGAGACAAACACAAATCTAAATCAAACAGAAGTCTGCCTTACTGTCTATTTGCTTCTGTTTGGGAAAGAGTTTGAAAATGTGCTTTGGGTACCTTGCAGGTAAATGACCTCAGGGCACCAGGCAGATAATAAAGGTATAACTGCAACATTAAAGAGTGGGGAGTCTGCGGCCAACTGGAAAATGCCTGTTCCAACCTACCGATATCCACAGTACTATCCAAAGAAAATACCGCTGCAGACTAAATTTGGCCTACTGATCATCAATCTGCACAATTATCAAGCATGATGAGAGAATCACAATAAAAAAGGAAATGATGATTCACATAACATTTTCCAAAACTATGAGCAATAAACACTCCAACATGCTTCACAGAAGCCACTCTTTATAATTGCACATGACCCCTAAATGGTTAAAGGGAAGCAATGGTGTCTGAGCAATTCTTTGAGATGAGCACTCATACCTACAAACAATCATTTCAGAGCTATTTTTCTAATGACAAAAATAGAATACAAATCTATAGACTAAAACAATGAGTAAGCCTACAGATGTGCTAACACACACACAAATACACACTAAATCCAGTGGAAATTTATTACTCTTCTACTAAATGAAGCTTTTTGAGAATCTTAAGTGTCTAGAAGACTTACAACCAAAATGACCAGCCACAGCCCACAGAGACAGGGATGACGTCCAGAAATCGCTTCCCAACTGGAACCCCATCTAGGATGTTGCAGCTGCCGCAAGCTCCTGTCTAAGGATGTGTCCACACAGAGCCTCCCCCTTAATTTGTTACCTTGTCTGTTTCATCTCTTGCACCATTACTAAAATCACCTCAAATTGTAACATCAGCAAGTCCTTTTTCTGCTTATGGTCTTTGGTCTCTACTTACATCCTATCAACTGCACTATTTGGAGATCAATTTAATGTTGACTCCTTTTGCTTGTTTGATGATTTTACATTATTAGAGTTTTCTACTGTTCGTGGCAAATGACCACATAATCTCTCTCTAGTTGCTTTAAGAATTTTGTCTTTAAAATCCAAGGCAAGACTATTAGGTACTAAAGTGAGTCATAAATACACGTGGAACCAGCCAGAAGGGAACCGGCCTGAACAACAGGCCAACATTGAGCTCCGGGCCCTCTGAGAGTACTCTCATATTCCTTAAGTAACTTACCCCTCTACTGTGGGGAGAAAGCTTTCATGTTGCTGTAAACCAATACACTCATGTGAATCCTCAGAGCAGGCCTCGCAGCACAAGAACTTTTGGGAAAGACATCCTGCAGCTGAGGACCGGGTTCAACATTCCTCAGGGTGTAACTCAATCGGCCAGCCTGCAGAAACTCAGCAATGGCTGCTTTCTGAAGCAAGCAAGCAAACGAGCACACCAGTGGGCCCAGGCCCGATCTCCAGCAGTGTGCCCGTGGAGAGAAAATAGCCCTCAATAAAGAAGGTAGGGAAAATTACTCTCGTATGAGTTTTAAGAGTTTTCATGACAGACGAAGAGAACTGTGGCAAATTAAAGCAGCAACACAACAAAGGAAAACCACCACTGGGGAGAGTGCCAGGCCGCTCCAGTCTCAGTCTGGAAGGTGACTGGGGTCCCAGAGCCAGACGATGGGAAAGGACTTCATTCCTGATGATCATCTCTCGAAACAATAAGGTGTTTGGAGAGGAGTGTGGAAGTGGATCCAATTAACAGCAGAAACCCACAAGTAAGAGAGGAGGGTTGAGAAGAAAGACTCTGACATGGAGCGTCGCTAACTGATACGAACTCCTCTCGGTCTCCTGATATCCTCATGAAGGCTGTGTGGCACTTCCTATTTGATAGCATCTCAATTACAGAGAACAGCAATCACAGTTGGGTTTTTTCCCAAATTTAGCATTCCTTCAGCTACAGTTACACACATAGAGTTACACACAGAAACTGAGACGCAGTAATTAGGCATGTATTTGACATGTTTTCTTCTTTGCACCCAGTTAAGGACCCAAATGTTCTTTTTTGACCTGGATTATAGTCAAACACAGTCACTCAGTAGAGACTCCCCTTTCCATTAGCTAGAGGGTGAACCAGACCACATCCAAGCGGTCAGTCCAAAGTTTTCCTCTGTTCTCATCGATTTTAAAAGGTACATACACAAGAATGGAATACTCTGCAGCTATAAAAAAGAAGGATCTCTTACCCTTTGGGACAGCATGGAGGGACCTGGGAAGCATTATGCTAAGTGAAATAAGTCAGTCAGAGAAAGACAAGTATCACATGATCTCACTTATACGTGGAATCTAATGAACAAAATAAACTGACAAACAAAAAAGATACAGAGACATTGAAGCATGCAACTCTCTGACATATTTCAGAGGGAAGAGGGGGTGGGGAAGGAAGAGATTAACCAATGAACTTATATCCATACATGCATAGCCCATGGGCAGGCAATAGTGAAGGGAGGTGGCAGGAGAGCAGTGGAGAGGGTCAACGTGGGGGAAAAGAGGACAGCTGTAATACTTTCAACCATAAAGATAAGTTTAAAAAGAAAAAAAAAGGTACATACACAAGAATGGAACAAACCACTGAGGATTCTCTTTGTTCGACATCTTAGATCACTGTTTTTATAAAACTTCAGCAAATAAATCATTTTAATATGTTTTCAAAGAGTTGTTAGCTTTGTTTTGGTAAGGCATAGGAGGAAGGTAAAAAGATAAAAGATAAAATACTCATATGTAAGTAGGGGAAACAAGCCTGTCTACAAGTTCATGTTGGCACTATTTCTTTTCCCAGTAGGAGCCAAATGTCATTTTGGTAACTATGCTGGAAGCTGCGCCAATGGCTCCCTGCTAGCTTACCTCTCCTGCTGTGGATGGAACAAGAGGGACCATTGCCCTGAATCCCATAGTAATCATGTCGTGTTGCTACTCAAAATTACATACCTATCAAATTATGAGTGTGGAAATAGTAAACACTAAGTGAGGGGTACACACACATTTCATTCTGCATCCAAGATGAAAAATAACTTCCAAAACATGAGCACTAATCCCAAATTCATTTTCAAATGCAGGAGCTCTAGGATACCAGATTAAAGACATTCATTTTCATCATATCCAAATAGTCTGGAGTCATGGGAGACAAAGGCAATGAACCCTGAAGGACCTTTTGCCAACCTCCCCCCTGCAATGTCCTCAGTATTACAAGTCCAGCTTCTTGGGCACCAGTTTCCTAATCTTCAAAGACTTTTTTCTCCAATAAGCCAGTCTAGAATGCCCAGTTTTCCTGAAGGCCCTTGTGAAGGAATCAGCCATTTCAATATTGATTGCTTCCTTCTCTTCCAAAAAACACAGCCAGAGGCATACTGTTTGATTGTGTTTTCTGCAGAGTGTAGACAGGGAGCGGTTGGCACACTGAATCTATTCAACCTGAAGACTTCAGTCCTATTTAGATGCACTGAGCCCCTTTTATAATAACTGCCAAGAAACCAAGCATCCATACCAAGCACAACCTAAACCCAAATGCCAGGTACTGATGGGCCTGGACTGTGGGGGTGAATAAAGCCATGACTGTAGAAGGCGTCTGCATGATGAGGGCGGAAGCTTCTCATTTTACTTTCAAAGAAACTGCAGTGCAGAAAGCTTCTGAAGACATGACCACTTAGCTATGGCAGCCACAGAACACTCCTCCTATCTACAGGCTTTTAGAGCTCGACACTGCTTCCTTCACTGCACCTCTCCTCACTGTTCTCTAAGCCTGGAGCACTGCATCCACGACTCTGACCCCCTTGGTCTTTACAATCTCCACTCTCACTTCCCTTTAACCACTATCAATTTCCAGGGGTGCCATAACTAATATAAATGGGGTGGCTTAAGACAACAGAACATTATTCTCTCAGTTCTTTAAGCTAGAAGTCTGAGTTCAAGGTGTCAGCAGGACCTGCTCCCTCTGAAACCTGTGCAGGAGAGTACCTCCCAGCCCCTTACTACCTCTACTGGGTGGGCGGCAATTCACTGGCTAGCAGCTGCTGCTGATTTCAATCTCTGCTACTACACTGTCCCTGTGTGTATGCATCTCTTCTTTTCTTATAAGGATGGCAGTCATCGCCCAGGGCCCACCCCTCTCCAGCATGACCTCATCTTAACCAATTATATCTGCAATGACCCTATTTACAAATAAGGTCACATTCTAAGGCCCTGGGGGTTAGGACTTCAGCATATCTTTATGGGGGACACAGTTCAACCCATAAAAACCACATAATTAGCACAGTCATACCCAAGAACCTATAGCATGAAATTTCCTTTCCTTCCCACTCATTCAATTTCTACCACCCCTTCAACACTATACCTGTCTTGTTTTCAAAATGTGTTTTTCTCCCTGACAACTCACTCTCAGGTCTTTCTCAGCTTACCTACGTCTCCAACTACCCTGGACTTTCTGGATACTGATGTTGTCCTAATCCCCTTGACCTTCTGTTATTTTTATTTTTCCTAATCCACAATCAATAATCCATACTCTCAACTCATTCTCAATCTACAGAGCATGAAAGGAGAAAGACACTAACAATATCAACTGGTTTCATTTACATCACTTGACCGGGAATGAACCCAGGGTGGTGGTGATGTGGACCCAGACCTCTCGTGATCTTCCTTCATGATGACCACTTTAGTTTCACAGTATCCATTCATTCAAAAGAATATTTATAAGTACTTACTGTGTGCTACCAGGCATTTCACTTATGTCCAAGATTCGATGGCATACAAAATTAATGTAATGCTTCCCTCCCAGAATTAAGAGTATGTCAGGAATATGAACAAATAAACATGCAGGGCTAAGTGTGGTAAGTGCCATGATTCAGGCAGGTAGGGAAACTACAAATGCACTGAGGAAAAACTAACTCCAAAGGTTGTTAAATTATATTATCTCCCCAAGAGTCAGTCCCTGGCCTCCTTCTAACTTATACTTCTGCCTGTGTGATAACATTCAATTTCAAATCTCCAACACTGCTTCTGGTGGTTGGCACTCAATTCCAGCCTCAACTTTTCCTTTGTGCTTACAACTACTTTTCCTCTTGCCATTTCCAGCAGGGTGTTCCAGTAGTACCTAGAATTCAGTAAGTCCAGGACAAAGGCCATCCCCTCGATTTCTAGTCTTTCCCTGTACTAGTCCTCTCAGTTAATTTACCACCATGCTCTGTCATTCAAACTCAGAATCCTGGTATCTTTCTCAGCCCTCTCTCATCCCACTGCCTTCCTCTCATTGTTTAACTGGTTTTCAAGTGTGATTTTTAAAATTCTTACTAGAGAACTTTTTATCTATTGTCTTTTTCCATTAATACAGCCTTGTTTCATGTTCTCATGAATTCATTGTGATTATTGTAAAGACATCATCACCAGGTTCCCTTTCCTCAAATCTCTCCACCCACTGCATTCCAACTTACAAATTACTTGCATATTTATGACATGTTACAGCTTATAAATGCTTTCACACAAATCACTTTTCATCCCCACATCAGCCATCAGCCACAGTGACTGGTAGAAGAAGAATTAGTCTCCTCGTTTTAGGAAGAGGAAATGGTCTGAGATGTGCCCAAGGAAGTGATGTGCCCAAGGTCACAGAATAAGCAGTGACAAAGCAGCCATTCAAGACCGGGTCTGATTTCAAATGCAGAGCTCCACAGCCACCCTGCGGCCAAAGTTATCATCCCAAAGAACATTTCTGATTCCAGGTCTCTGCATAGAGCCTGAGTTCAAAAGCCAGCCACTACCTGGGATATGTCTTCCAGAGTAGCTATAGCGAATCACCTCTGCTCAGTTCCACCAGGCCTGCCATCCGGCCTCAGAAGAACCCCACCCACAGGAGCTGCTCTCAGGCCAGAGCCAGCGCTGCGAGGGCAGTGCCGGAGGCTGAGCCAGCAACGTTTACTTTGGCACCTTGGCTCTAGGTAATTCAATAATAAACTCAGCAGTTCCTCAGTGGGATGTTTTTCCCCCATAAACTCATCCATACTCCTGGCCACATCCTCCATCTGCTGCCAGCCCGATGACTAAGTACCTCTACCTTTCTCCCCAACCTCTTTCATTCATTGCTGAAATGACCATTGTAAGCATGAAAATCTGTTTAGCACCATACTCCATTACTTCTCAGTTTGGTGAGCCTAACCTTCCCCATACAGGCAACAAATTAATAGCAATCCATTAATCAAGTGCTTTGCAGATACTAGGGACACAAAGTTGAAGGCCTGTGTCTCTATTACCCTATCCACTGGATCCCATGGAACCTGAGCTGTTGTGACTAATCTTCCATTCATCTTGAACTTCTTAAATTCCTGCATTATGGCCATCATTAAATTTTAGACTTTCTCTAACCATATCACTTGCCTCATAACCTTCTATAACATTTTATCTGTCTCTCAGGCTCTTCCTCTCTCATTTACATCAGATTATCACAGTACTCCTTCCAGAATCTTTGGGCTGCTAATTCTCCCATCACCACCTCTCTTCCTTCTGAAGTACACATTGCCCACTCACACCCTTGCTCCCATCTTCTTTGCAATTATCGAATCAACTCTTTCATGTTCTCTTTTTGAAGATGGAGGAGATTAAAGATGGTTGAATTAGACCATAGGCTGAAGACCATGAGAAGACACTTTCCTATATGAAATCCTAACAGAGAATACAGGTCATCTGTCTCTCTCCTGTTGCCCCTTGTTCTTCCCCATGATCAAGCTTCTCTGTTCTTCCCAACCTGATCTTCCCCTTCACACATTTTCCCAGAACCATCTTCTGCTGCCTCCTGCCTATCAGAGCACCATTCATTCTTTAAGAGAAAGAAAAAGAAAAAGAAAAAGAAAAAGAAGAAAAAGAAAAAGAAATGCCTCTCCTCTTCCACCGAGTCTCTCATGAGCGACAGCACACAGGTTTTTCTGACCAGCTTCTAATAAACTATATTTAATCTGTACAAACAGCAAGATTTTAAGAGGCTCAGAAGCCAGGCCAAGGAGTTTACATTTAAAATCATAAAAAATATAAAATGGTTATGACTGTGAGACAAGCATAGCCCAACAGAATGTCCTGTGATTATGGAAATGTTCTGTACTGTCCACATGTGTCTACTGAGCACCTGAAATACAGTGGGTGCAACTAAAGAACAAAAATTTTAATTTAACTTAATTTAAATTGCCATTGTGGCTATAAGATTTCCAGACTAATTTGATACCACAATAGAAGAGTTTTAAAAAGATAAATCTGAGCCAGTAGAATGGAAGATAGTGTTCTGGGGCACAGCAGGGGAAATGGGCTAGGAGGCCCCTTGAGATGATCTCAGGCAGATTCCCCTTTTTCTAGAGAGGAGAAAAAGGAGCTAACACTGCCCTATCACCAAAATGCTGCGAGAAGAACAAAACAAAAAGAAAAAGGCTGAGGTTTCCCAAATCCCTTCAAAAAAACAAGACCACAGGAGATAAGACACTTTTTTTGTTTGGGAGTCTTTTCTCACATTGAGTTTCCTATTGAATAATTCTACCGATAAATGCTGATCCCCCATTACTAAGTCCATAGTTTCATCAAGTCAAATACAAAAATAATTTTCTAGAAAAATTATATAAAGTATAAAATAATCACTTAGTAATCACTATCTGTTTTTTCCTTTTCACTTTGGCACACACAGAACAATACATTTCTGACTACACACAGTGAGCTGGTAAGAGGTAGTAGGGTGTTAGGAGATGCTTGCAGAAAATAAACTGTGTTGCCAGGGAAATGATTAGAATATCCAAAGGTAGAGTTTACATGTGGTCTCTGAACCAGATTAGGTTCTGTGCTTCTGAACAGGGCCCTGCAATGACTTCCCTCCACCTCACACAGAGGTCTGCACCCTCCCAATACAGCTCAACTCTATGGACGAGCTTCTGACTATAGCAAAAGTAGAAATATATAAGCCAGGCAGGGGGCAAAAACTCATCCTTCCCCACATACCTGTGAACATTGACATTTTAAGATATCTGTGCTTCAGCTCCCAAATTAAAAATATATTCCTTAATTTGTCATTTCAATCCTCTGATCCGTACCACCAGCCAGATTATCTACTTATAACAACATCTACCTGTCAGAATACTTACCATCCAAGGCACTACTGATATTCAAAACAAATCACCAAAATAAATAAATATGTAAGTAAACAAATAATTTAATTATATTGATTTGATTTATGTAATATAAATCAAAGAGAGAAAGCACAAATCAGGGGATTTCCATTTAGGATGTTCTTTTTTGAGCCCTCTGTGTAACTCCACTGGACCACTCAGGCCTGTCTATTGAAGGTGAGCTTATCCAACATCAACCTGGCAGAGCCCAGGACAGTACTTTCAATACTCTTCCAAACACTTTTGCTCTGTGAAATACACTCATCAGAACAAAGGTAACGCCCACATCTTCTAAAATTTGTGTATATGATGTTCTTTCAGAATCTTTTCCTGCTTATGGTTGGAATGATTTCACATTCTATCAAAAGCACACAAGATATTAATGAGAAAAGGCTGTCATCACATTTTCCAATATTAAAATGAAAAACTGCTTAATAAAATGCATAACTTCCACATGGTGGCTAGCATCTCAAAAACAATTGGAGGCATTTCCCAAGGTACTGCCCTGCAGCTGGCCTGATGTGATTCCATCTGTCCTGTTCTACAACTCATCTATTGACGAGGATTGATTTCAACACCATAAATGCATAAACAAGGGGAGGATGCCCCCTGGAAAGGAAGAATGTTAGACATTTTTAAGCATTTCAAGATTGACAACTGCAGAGCAGCACGGCCTCAGACAAATTCGACTTGGCTCCCGCTTAGCCACCTTGCATTATGGGTCACAGGATGCAAATCCTAAGGACAAACCTGACACAACAGACATGTACATCGCTACCATTCCCCAAAAATTGTCCTGCTCTGGCCTCTTCATCACCTCGTGGAAACCATGTCTACTTCATACATACACCATCTTCATAAAATCTGAATGCTAACTACCTGGCAGGGACACTCGGGGGAGCAATTTGCATTTAAAGACAAATGGAATGAGAAAAAGCAGGATCACCCTCGTTTGGTTCCATAATATTCCTCTGAAAACAGAGAAGTAAAGAGAAAAGAGAAGGGCTGAAGGGACCTTCAAGGACTGCCTTGTATTCACTTGGTGACTGCAGTTTGCATTTAAACTATTCGGAAGAATGACCAGTGGATCTGTTATGTTCCCAAGGTCACCAGGGAAATCATCTCCTGGAGGCAGCGGGAAATCATTTAGATGTAACTGCTCACTTCGCCACTCCTTCCAATTCTATTCTCTTTGCGATTACAGTCACCTTGTAAATTTGAAAAATTATTTGTTTTACTTTCTTGATGGCCAAGAAATGGGAAGAAATGTGCTGCTGAGAGGACTTGGGGGCGGGGAGAACGTGCCAAGGAACACGCTTTCTCTGGAAGTTTCAATCTCATTTTGCTCTCCAAGTCCAACAGGAATGTTACACGTTTTAGAGAAAGGAGTAAGGAAGTGAAGTCTGTTGCTGGGACCGTAAAGAGACAAATATGCCACCTACTCGAAGAGACCGAAATGAGAGGGCATCCCTGGCAGGAAGCCCATTCTCACCACTTCATATCAAAAAATATGGGCCAAAGGCATCAGAGATATTTAAACAACAATTTGTTTCAACCAGTTCGAGACCTAATGACTTCCTGCTTGATGTGAAGGCCAAAAACGGAATTGAATGGAAATACCATAATATTGGAGGAGGCATAATTTACAAAAATACCTAAGTTGTATGCTTAATCCTATGCATGGCCAAAGGGGGCTGGGGCGAGTAGTTTAGAGAGTCTGCCCTAGGTCCTCATAGACAGGTATAGTTTCCTTGGGGTACACATCTTGACCCTCACAAGGAACCCTGGAAAGATGCCATGAGTGGATGAATTTGTTCATGCTAATCTAGAGAGGGACAGGTCAGGTGGCCTTTCTGAGCAGTAACTTTACTTTGGGCAGACAATGGAGATCTTTGGATGGCCTGGTTTTAACTTACGACATCAACGCCGTGAAAATTTATAAGCCATTCCCAAGACTCATTCTTATGGTAGGATTTGGCTGTGGCAGAGCCAAGACCAAATGGGATTTCATAATTGCAATCAAGCTCCTGAGTTTCTTCTACAGAACCACAAAAAAATTGTTTGTTTAAAACACAAGCTTAATGATGTCACAGCAGCATATGGACTATATCAATTTCACCAAGCCTTCTGTACCATCTTTCATTTTTTACCCTAAAAATTGTTTTTGTTTTTGTTTTCCTTCAGTTCCTATATGGAACCAAGTATAATTAGGACCACACAAGCAAATAAATATACCTTTGGAGTTACAGGGTGTGTTTTTTAAAAAAATAGCCATTTTTCTTTCTTTCTTTTTTCAAACTCCATTGTTGTGAATCATCCTTTACCAGCCTAAACCATTTTCTCTACTCACTAATAGCTGTTTTGGTGGGGCAGACGGAAAATTATGATTAAATTTGTGTCTAGGGTAAAAAAGCAAGCTTACTAGAGAAACAAACCAGGGTAGACAGAGAGTAATAAATGCCAATTTGTAAAATATCATGAAATTAAGGTAAATTAGTCAGTAAGGTTACATGACTTTCAGCATCGCATTTGTTGAAGTATTTTTTTTTTTTACTTCTATTCCTATAATTACATCGGTATTACCCATGACAGGATTAGAGTAATGATACTCAATTTCCTGTGCGGCATGTAGAAATCAGTCACTGCTTTACAGCCATAGACGTTGGTCTCGTTTACCACATCATGGGCAATCTTGTAAGCCATCCAGAATCTCTGTGACGCTAAACAAGAACTACCAAACAGAATCCCATGTGAACTCACAGACGGCCACAGTGTTCACTGGCAGTAATTTCTGCAGGACTTTGCTAAGCGTGCAATCTGAAAGCCACGGAAAAAACTAGAGGCAGACAAGAAGGCATCCTGTCCTCTCCCTCCCCTTTCCTCTTCTGTCTTGGTGGGAAAGAGGCAGGAGTTGAATGGAAAGATGGTCTTAAAGTGAAAATTCTGTGATTTTTCAATCTAAAGCACTTTTCGTCTTTTCATTCTGTAGAAGGGAGCTGAAGAGATTATTGTCAGGGAACACTGACCATAAAAACTATCAGACTCCCAGATTTCTGTTCCTGCCCTGCTCCTGTCATCTTTTCCCCTGATGCCTTGTATTACTCACGTTTCCCAGTGTCTCCCAGCCACCCAAGCCTGTCTGCTCCCCCTCGGTAATTGCCTCCGTCTTTCTCTGTGACCCAGGCTCTTCCGGTCTTAAATAAGCATGTTCGCAGTCTTGAAATGTTTTAATAGCTATCATATGCAAGGGAAATTAGATTGAATATGTAAGTTCAAAAAGGCAGAACTGGGACCTATTGGTACAGATTTTGACCTGTCCTGGGGTCAAATTCATCTTCACTCAAAAAGGAGTAAAGCCAGGGCCCAGCAAACAGTAAGTGCAGCATCAGAAATACTACTGACTTAATGCATTCAGGGAATCAAGAAAATAGATGGGAGTCAGAATTAGAAGTTTAGAAGTGTGGAAAATTTAGTGCCTTAATTTTGTAAATAAGAAGGCCCAGACTTTAAAAACAAATTCTTTTATAGTTTTGGATTTAAATTCCCCTATCAAGTGTGTTAGAAAGAATATCTCCCTACTCTCATTTGCAAAGAGAAATGGAGACTCTCTTAGCATAGCAACACACTGAGGTGATGCTACAAGAGACATCCAGTGCTTCAGAAAAAAATTTATGATGCTACAAACAGAAAAAGTGAAAGACTTAATTTATCTTCTCTAGGGGTCTTGTAAGGACAAGTTGAAATGGAATCAGAATATCCTTGGGCATTTTGTATTACTCCTCTAGGAAAAAGCTACAATCTTCAAACAAGACAAAAGCATGCAAAGAGATAGACAAAGAAAGGGATGAGAGACAGACAGATCCTAGCTCTAAGCTGGCACTCATCCAAGGTAGATGCCTTGGCCTACAAAGTCCCCCACTGGACAGAACTGTACCCTCCTCCTTTGTATCTTTCCAGAGGCTGCAGGCACAGCTGAGGCAAGACGTATAATAGAACTGTGAATAGGAAACAATGTAAACAAGTTTTCTAGTAACTAAGTCAGCAAGGAATCACTGTGATTTCACATATGAGCAAAGCCTTCAGTGTTAGGGACCCACTGTATGGAGGAAAACCATTAAACTGTGATTCCAGGAAAAGCCTAGACAAAATAATATGCCTAAGCACATAGCTGGGCTGCAAGGAAATCTGTAAGTTTCTAATTAAGGTGTCAGAAGGAAGATCCGCTAAGACATGCAGTGTTGCTACTTGCTTCTCCCAGGAAGTGAAAGGAAACCAAGCTAAGGGCTTTCCCAGTCAGGCCCAGCAAATCTGTTTAAAATCACACTGTGTTGCTATACTGGTCTGATAGCTGAAAAATGGTAAAACATTCTTCTGAGAATAGTTTTCACTTTATGTAGCTAAACCTAAATACTCACTTATTTGGCAAATATCAGTAAACATTTCAGACAGTAGGGCACTGTGCCAAGAAATTCAGAGAATGTAAAGTGAGCCAATGTATGACATCCACATATATCTTGAGTCTAAAAGAAGAGATAGAATATGAACCAAAAATAACTATAACACAAGGCACTACAGTGTTAAGAGCCAAACAGTAATAAAGTTAAGTAAAAAGCTTTTCAGAAATCAAACAAAAAGAGTAGATTTTAACTTTGCAAAGCCTTCCTAATCCCCCACAACTGGAAGAATCAACCTCTGGGCTAGGTTTTGCAGGAGAGGTTGACTGTGGACACAGGGAGAAGAGAAGGTGAGGGAAGGAGACATCGGAGTGAAAAACTATGAAGTGGGGACCCTCGGGCTCCACACCAGGAACAGAGGCTGGCTACCTTTAGAGGGAACAGAGAGCAGCATAGTGGGGACTGGTAGGTACATGAGACCAGGCTGAATTGTTGGAGCATCTTGAACGTGAGCCACAGAAGTTAGTAAAATGTTCCTTTCTCAGTCAACAGATCAAAGAAGTGCCTTAAAAACATCAGACAGGCAAAAACACCGAACAGTGGTGCGAACAATGGTGAGGCCAGGGGCATGAAGCTAGAGGGACAACACAGGTGAAAGGCCCAGGAGAGTCAACTGGGAAACCAACAGCAAGAGGGAAGGGACAGGTCACTTCACCTCTGACTCCGTCCACCCGGCTGCGGGGCCTTGACTGCGGGACAGGAGGCTGCTGTACAGCTGGTGTCATAACCCCCAGGCAGGAAAACATTGCAGGTCCTGAAAGGCTGCTTGAATAACAGCACGTTTAGTTAAAAACATTACTATTCAGATATATATAACATGAACATATCTTCCTTCAAAACGTAATTACCCACCCCTATTAGAACGCCCCAAATCCAGAACACTGACAACATCAAATATTGGTGAGGATTTTATGCAACAGAAACTCTCATTCCTTGCTGCTGGGAATGCAGATGGTACAGCCAGTTTGGAAGACAGTTTGGCAGTTTCTTACAAAACTAAACATCCTCTTACATAGGATCCAGCAATCGCACTCCTGGGTATTTACCCAAAGGAGCTGAAAAGTCATGTCCACACCAAAACCTGCACACAGATGTTTATAGCAGCTTTATTTATAACTGTCAAAACCTGGAGCAACCGAGGGATCCTTCAGTAAGTGAATGGATACACACACCGCGGTACATCTAGACAATGGAATATTATTCAGTGATACGAGTTAGCAGCCATGAAAAGCCACGTTTAAGAACCCTTAAATGCACATTACTAAGTGAAAGAAGCCAGTCTGAAAAGGCTACAGTATGATTCTAACTATGACTCTGGAAAAGGCAAGACTCTAAAGACAGTTAAAAACGTCACTGTTCCCCAGGGCTTTGAGGGGGGAGAACAGGAATGAGCAGGAGGAGCCCAGAGGATCTGTAGGGCAGTGGAACCATTCGTTATGATGCCATAACGGTGGACACCTATTATATACATTTGTCCAAACCAGTAGAACGTACACCAAGACTGAATTCTAATGTAAACTAGATTTGGAGTGACCACGACTTGTCAATCGAGGTTCGTGAACTGTAGCAGACGTGCCGCTCTGGTGGGGGTGTTGGTAACGGAGGAGGCTGTGCATGTTTGGAGACAGGGGAGAGATGGGAAATCTCTCTACCTCAATTTTGATGTGAACCGTAAACTGCTCTAAAAAATTAAGTTCTAATAAAAACAAAGACCAAAAAAGAAAGTAAGTACCAAGGGACATTGCAGAAAATGGTGTGATAGGGTGTCAAAAAAAGGGTTCCTCCACTGAACCACGGATTACGCTACCAAACCTGACTCAGTCAACACTTCAGAACGCCAGTATTTAATAAGAAATCTACAATAGCTGTGGGAGTGCTTCATGAGAATCAAGGCGGCTGAATTTCATTAAGAAAGAGCCGTGGCCTTTTCACGTACTTGCCTACCGTTCCCAGCAGCACGCTGTGGCTATGAGGATGGTGGCCGCGTGGCTGGTGTAACTAACTGGTGCCGGGGGGCTAATCCGAACCTTCTTCTTAAAGTTCTGTACATATGCGTTCTGACCCGCCTGCTGGTTCCCTGAGGAACTGGTGCACGGGATGACCTTGGGCTGAAGTGGCTTTCCATGTGGTGGTGACATCTGTTGGACAACTTAAAGACATACATTCCCCATGCCCACCTGGGGAAAGAGACAGTGGATGGTGCACACAGTAGAAAGACCCAAAAGCCTGGGAAGCCAGAAGCTAAGGAGGAGTTTTCTTGAAGAAATGGGGCTTGGAATGGCCACCACCTATACTCTGAAAGCTAGAGTGCGATGTGTGTGTCCAGAACTGGCACATGCTCAGAAAGGCCTGAGAGAACCCTAGGCTTGTATCTCTGGTAGTTTTGTCAACTCTGCACAAATGAGAGGTAAAGGCTAAAGCAGAGCTTCAGGTGACCTAGCTTCACATTAAAGGGGTGCCCTGGCTCACAGCTAAGCCCCAGGCATTTAAGGCAATATCTGTCAGGTCACTGGATGCTTACTGAGAAAATAGAACACAATGAACTGAGCCCGGTGGCTCTGCTGGTTGGAGCCTGAGCCGGTACACCAAAAGTCTGTGGGTTCAATTCCCGGACAGGGCAAGTCTAGGTTGCAGGTTTGAAACCTGGTTGGGGCATGTACAGGAGGCAGCCAATCGATGTTTCTCTCTCTCTGTCCACCTCACACAGTTAACTTTTTTCTCTTTTTTGTATGGTGAGAATGCTTACATCAGTACTATAGGCAGGCCTTGAGACAGACACCTCCTGATAGTGACATGCCCAGTGACCTTCGGCCACACCAGTAGAGATGTGGGTGGGGAAAGCAATAATAAAATCTCAACTATCACTACCATTCTATCTAATTTCATATTCTCTCCTAAACCTAATCAATATTTAAGGCATTTCACTCAACATGTAAGAAAGCAAATTACTATTTTAATCATTCATCTTGTAACTTCTATAGTTTCTAGTTAAACTTCAGAATTTTCCCCCCTCATTCTGCTACAGTAACCCCTAAAAGTTAGAGGTTTCACAATGGTTTAAGTAATCAATGATTAATAGATTTCTATTAAGGAGGCCTTCGAAAATGTCTTTGACTCAGAAAATGGCTAGAATAGAGGCAAAATTCATATTAGTTCTTCACATAATGGGTTGTAATAAAGTCCTACGCCTATCACTTTATATCACCCAAAAATGGATCTAGAACAAAGAAGTCTAGTCCTGAAAAAGAAGATGGTCTGTGATCCTTAAAATACAGAATTTCAGATGCAACTCTGGAGATTGAGATAAAAGTCAGTAGCCTAATCATCTTCAGTGAAACATAAAAGAATATGGATTATTAGGCCATCTGAATATTACAGCTGGTAATGAGGTTAAATGGAGACAGTCCTACTCTAGTTACTCAATTTCAATTGCAAAGCTGACTTGAAGAATGCCTCTCTCATCCATGAACTCATACGTGAGACTTGCTCAGTAATAAAATTAAGTTTAATTCAAATTTTATGAATACAATGAAGTTGAAATAACTCTTAAGGAAAAAGTTGAATATTGAAGTAAAAGTCACATTTGCACCAAATTAACTTTTAGAGGCATTAGATGAATCTTATTAAACCTACGTATTCAGGAGCATCATCAACTTTGGAACTGAACTTGAATCTTGGCTCTGCCATTTACTGTGTGTGATCATAGTCAAGATACTTATCTCTTCTGAGCTTTGATTTCCTCAACAGGCCAAATGGAGACACCACATCCTATTTGGGCACCTGTGCATGTTCCCTGGGATGGCTCTCCTGGTACCCAGCACAAAGTGCAGGGAGGGTAGTTAAATGTCCATCTTGGCACTGCCTTCCTGCTATTTAGGTGCTAGATGATTCCTTTTCCTTTGTATTTGGACTGTTGCCACCTGTTCACTGACAGGGAGCTTGGAAATGAGCTAGTCATACCTTCACATAAAGATTTTCTTCTGTATTCTGAAAGGATGTCACATGCAAATATTACAGGACACCAGGAGACTCCTTCGGCACAGACCTAGGTTTCTTTAAGCTTTTCAGGGGCCCTGTCTTAGATCCACCAGCTCAGAGTTTTAACGGACATTTGCAGCCTAAAGACAATGCCCATCAGTGCCCTGATGTGTAAGGTTTGTTTGTGCCAAACACTCATTTTTTTCCAGATTAGACTGATCACTAATTCACTTTAGGTCAGTGATTGTGAACTCATTCCTCCCAGAATAACTGTTTCAGATGACAGAGGCTCACTGCTAATTTCCAGCCACATTTTTGTCAGTTATGAAGAACATTTCATGAGCATTGTTTTTGTACCAAATAATCTAAAAATGAGTAAGACCTCTCTCCTGTTCAATAAAATTTTTTAAAAAATTTCAACAAGTAAAGCTAGAGAACAAGGAATTTAATCAGAAAACCAGAATTGCATATAGAGGCAGGCAGTACTTAAGCTTAAATCAATCACGTATTAAGGCTACAAATTATTTTCCTCTAAAAAATGGGGAACCATCTTGGGGAACCTACAAAACTTGGCCAAGGATGCAGCCCCCAAAATAACTTCATACTGTGAGCTTCCTCTGTGTAAACCTCCGCCCATCAATCATAGCAAGTAATGATAACCAACATACACGGTGCTTGCAATATTCTGTATGTTCTTTTAAAGAATGTACATATTTTAACTCTTTAACCCTCACAATAATCCTAGGAGGTTGATGTTAGTAATAATACCATTTTACAGTTGGGAGAGCCTAAGCAGAGAGAGTTTAAGTAATTTGCTCCAGGTCACAGAGCTACAGAGTAGCAGAACCAGGATTCAAATCCAGACCACCTGACTTCAGAATTCTTGAGTTAATTACTACTCTATGCTGCCTCAAGTGTCCTGGAAGCAGAGAGGCTCAAAGTATCAATTTCATATGTGAAAATCATGGCTTCAGACAATCAATTAGCATCTGAGCCTTTTTTCTCACTGTAAAACCTAATGGCTGCCCGGCCGGGTGTGGCTCAGCGGTTGAGCATCGGGGTTCAATTCCTGGTCAGGGCACATGCCCAGGTTGTGCGCTTGATCCCAAGTCGGGGACGTGCAGGAGGCAGCCGATCAATGACTCTCTGACTCTCCTCTCTCTCTCTCTCTCTCTCTCCTTTCCTCTCTCTGAAATCAATAAAGATATATTTAAAAAATAAAAATAAAACCCAATGCCGTATTTTTAAATATCTTTATACAAACAAGTTTATCTATCACTTCCAGAGAATGCACTTAATCAAATTTTAATAACCATAATCATGATTCAGATGTTAGATCTCACATCTTTTAAATTTAGCTTTACACCAGTGATAGAAGGGAAGAGGGTCTCACCAGAGCTATGCATACTAATTTAATCCTGCTCAAGTTCCTAATCGGTTTTCCACTCTTTTCTTAGAGCAATTTTCATGGTATTTAGGATATGATTTAGATATCATAAGCTAATGAATGAGAGAGAAAAGATAAATATTAGGCTCCACCCAGGCTAGTACATACACTGGCATTTTCACTTGCAGTAGTCATTAACCTTCCTTAGCAAGACACCCGACAGGTTCTGCTCTCAAGGAGGTCTTGTCAGAATAAGAGACTATTTCTAGATTTGTGACGGTTTATTGCTCCATACCCGAGCATAGTATCTTTTTATTTTCTAATATTTTTTCTAGAGTTTAATACAGTTTAGTTGACCTGGAGTGCCCTTTCGTTTGTTTGTCTTAGGTTGATAATATGGGATTGAAATTTTTAGTTCCACATTGTCATTTCTCTATGCCAACATCACTCATGATAAGCTGTCTTATTTAGGAGTATTATTTGATATTTAAATAGATCCAACTTGCTAGCTAGTGATTTTTCAACTGCCCTCTGGGTTTCCATTATTTTAATGTCACCCCAGCACCACAGTGTCTTAAGAACTAGTGTTTTGGTCCTAGCTGGGTAGTTCAGTTGGTTAGAGCATCATCCCAATACATGAAGGTTGCAGGCACAAGAATCAACCAATGAATGCATAAGTGCAACAACAAATCGATGTTTCCCTCTCTCTTTCTCTTCCTCTCTCTCCCTTCCTCTCTCTCAAGTCAATAAATAAAAATTAAGAACAAAAAAAACCCCTGGTGTTTTGGGCAATGGCAGCCAGGCTGAGGTGCTGGGGCCTTGGTGCCTGCCCGTCCGCAGGAGCCGGAGGCTGTGGCTGCCTTGCAGGCGGCAAGGACTTGCAGTGCTGCTTCTCAAAGACCAAGGGAGCCATCGACAAGGACGCAGCGAAGCCAACATCATCTCAACTACTCAATTTAATTACTTTGGAGATCTTCTTGCAGCAGGAGACAAAAACAACAGAGTTGTTATTTTCAGCAGGAACAAGAGAATAAAAGCCACCTTCATTCTAGGGGAAAATATAATGTTTATAGCACCTCTCAGAGACATGAGCTAGAGTTTGACTATTTTAAAAGTCTAGAAATTAAAGAACAATTTAATAAAATTAGGTGGTTACTCACAACAGAATGCTGCTCATTTTCTATTCTCTACAAATGATAAAACTATTAAATTATGGAAAATAAGTGAATGAGATAAAAGAGCAGAAGGTTATAGAAAGATGAAGAGGGATGACTTCGAGACCCACTTAGAATTAGAGCACCACGTGCCCAATACTGAAGCCCGGAGACCTCACGGTCGAAGCAAGTCCACCACGACTTTGTGCAAATGCTCACACGCACCACATACATTCCATTTCTGTAAACAGTGATCGTGAAACGCATCTTTCTGCTGATGACCTGAGAATTAATCGGTGGCATACAGAGATCACAGACAGAAGCTTTAACACCGTGGACATTAAGCCCGAGGACAGGGAGGAGCTGAGGAGGTGGTCACTCAGCCAGTTCCACCCGCACAGTGCACGGGTTTGTGCAGCGGAGCCGCAGGGGGGGCATCCAGCTGTGCGACATGCGCTCCTCGGCCCTGTGGGACCGACACTCTAAGTTTTCTGAAGAACCTGAAGATCCCATCAGTAGGTCTTTCTTCTCGGAAACAATCTCCTCCATCTCCAACGCAAATTCAGTCATGGTGGTCAGTGCATGATGGCCTGAGAAGACCTGTCGGTGAAAATCTGGGATCTCAACATGGAGGGTGGCCCATCGAGACCCACCTGGCCCACCGATACCTTCCAAAGCAAGCTGTGTTCTCTGTACGAAAATGATGCATCTTCCACAAGTCTGAGTGTTGCTAGAACAGTCCCGACAGTGTGATCATGACAGGGTCCTACAACAACTTCTTCAGAATGTCTGACAAAAACGCATGGAGGGACATGGCCCTGGAAGCTTCCAGAGAGAACAGCCACCCTGGAGCCAGTCTGAAGCCTGGGAGAGTGTGTCCAGGCAGGAAGAGGGAGGACGAGATCAGTGAGGACAGTCTGGGCTTCAGTAAGAAGACTGCACACAGCCCAGCACCCCGCCGACATGATTGCCGTGGCCGCCACCAACCTGTATATATTCCAAGACACAATCAACTAGGAAGTGCGCATGGACCGCGGCTCGTCTTGTTGGGAAGGGGTGTCCTCTCCCTGGAGCGCAGGAGTTCCCTTCCTAGACTGGAACCCACACACATGCAGCCGGGGGGCTGTGGGGGTCTCTGTGCAGGCAAAGAGCCTGCTGGGGGCAGACTTTTAGAGCTCAATGAAAGCCATTGCCCACAATAAATGTATTTATTTAATTCTGAGCCTTCCTTCCCAGTTTGTAGTCCAAAACATAAACACCCAACAGGAAACTTGTCCAGTATCTCTCTCTTGTCTCTCTGTGGTCTGACTGGGGTTCTCATGTGCCACTCACTAAGGAGGCTCAGGCAGGTTGACCTCTACACACCTGATCTACCATCACATCTGCTGGTGTAACCACCTAATAAAAGCAACACACTATACAGTGTTTTCCATTAAAAAAAAAAAGAAAAAAAAAGAACTGGTGTTGTTAGCTGGGTTCTAATATTTGATGAGTTAAACCCTCTTCCCAGATCTATTACAGAATATACTACTGGCCTTTCTGGCCCATTTATTTTCTCTGTGAATTTTAGAATCACAATAAGAATTCACTGAAGAAGATGTGTTTTACTTCAGGTAAGAAAACTGAAGCTGGAGAAGGCATCGAAACATAAACGTGGTCAAAGTAGCACTGTGTGTTCCCTACCCCATTTTAATTTAAAAAAGAAAAGAAATGGAGACTTTGTAGAAGACTTTCAAAATTCTAACATTTAGAAGAGTTAAACTTGTCTAAAATAAAGGGCCTGGCAATAAAAGGTTCCGAGTTCCTTTCTGACTGCATACTGTTAGAAACAACTGGCTTCAACTTGCTCTAGTTCATTAAAACTAAAAGGGAAAAAACAGCTAATAGCAAATCCAAGAGGATAGCTTGGCTCTCAGTAATTTAATTCTAAATGTAATAACATGCTTATTAAAAATGGAAGGTCACTCTTCCAAAAATTTCCCTAAAGGCACAGCTGCCAAATTGACTTCTGATCTAGTCTTTACATTATTAATTCAATGACATAATAAAGCTGGCAAGGAAAAGCTTCATGTTTGCCTCACAAAGGGAGACAGCAGCGCTGGAGTACCTTTTCTCTGACTTCTGGGAAAAGCCTTCCGAACTGGGCTCCTGACTTCTAGCCCTTCTAAGCTTTGCCTTCACGCGTTCGCAGCAAAGCACTGTGCGTCCAGGGGCCCAGAGACAGCTTAGGCCAGGGCCCGCCCGTCCACGCAGCCCAGGCAGGCAACTGTGGAAAGGCACCAGGCAGGGAAGTTGGCCTCCCAACCATGACTTGGCAGCAAACTCTAATTAATGAAACTTGACCGCAAAAAACTTGTTGATCTTAACTTGTCTCAAGTTCCAGACCTGAACAGCAGGTTGGAACCTGCTAAGATCATAATCAGCACAATCTATAGCTTTTGGAAAGAACTTTTTCTAACTAGGTTTCAAAGGGTCACCTCCTCCCACTGCAACGTGAATCACACTATGTCTGCAAATCTGCGGTAGAGACCAGCTTTCCCAGACACCGGAGCCACAGCAGGTACACAACCTTGAGAGGGAAACAACTTGGGAAATGGCTTTTATTGAAATGAGTCATTCATTCAGTTTTTGCCATTGACTTTCCTTTATAAACTTTCCTCCTGTAATATGTACTTCTCCTTTAAATTTTTACAAGGACAAGAAAGTAACTAATTACATAACAATATCATGACATCTTGCAAAGGGATCAATGCCCTTCATCCACAGGTGACCAGGACAGACTGTAGTGGGACCATGTTGGATTTACTGGCTCATTAGTTCCTAATGCTTCCCTGCTTTCAAGACTCCAACCATAAAACTGAAATTCTTTAGAAGATGATACTATCAATTGAATATGAAAGAATGGAAGCATCCAAAGGGGCTGCTCCTTCAGAAGAAAATGCTGTGCCATTGGGGACAGTCCCCACCTGGCCTACTACAGGTATTTATGTTGCCTGTCTCACCCCTGTGGGCATCTGAGCATGTAGCACCTGCTTTGCAGAACGGGACACTGAGGCACAAAGTTGGTTTCTAGGGAGGGAGGAAAGATTCGCCAGGGTGCTCATTAAACTGCACTGCTGCCAGGACTGCGCCGCGCTCAGCAGCTACGCGTCTCCAGCTGGAAGAGACAAATATTCCCTCCTTTTTTTAAAAAATTAAATTTATTGGACAATAACACTGTGATAAGTTTGTATGGTGACAAATGATTACTAGACTTAGTGAGGCGATCACATTGTAATGTTTAAAAATGTTGAGTCACTATGTTGTATTCCTGAAACTAATATAATGTTGTATACCAACTACACTTAAATTTAAAAAGAAAAATTAATAAATTTATAGGGTTAACGTTAATTAGTAGCATTCCATAATTTTCAGGTGTGCAATTGTAATTGAATATCTGTACACTCTATTGCCTGCTCACCACCCCAAGTCTAATTTCCTTCCGTATTCGACCCCCTTTGCCCTCTTCACCCTCCCCCCAGCCCCTTCCGCTCTGGTAACCACCATCCTGTTTTCTGTATCTATGAGTTTATTTTTGTTTGTTTTGTTAGTTCGTTTGTTAATTTTGGTTTTATATTCCACATGGGAATGAAATAAACATTTCCTCCTCTTGTGTTTACACTGGTTACCTGACCTCAATACCAAAGACTGATCTTCAATTCATTTTATGTGGCTTTCTGGGGTTAAAAAGAAAGTATAGCTCCTATGTCTAAGCTTTTTATCAACCTCCTTAGATACTTTATATCCTGAATTAATAAAACATTTTAATAACAGATCATGAATTTCAGAGATCTGAATCTATTGGGACTTCTATTGAAAAAAAAAATACAAATTTAAATAATAGTACAAGTCAGCAAGGGTCACTTAATTTAAGTTAGGGTTCTGGTCATAAGTGAAAGCTACATTTTAGGAACTACTCAATAATGTGAGTGTTCACACTTTGTCAGATACCGTTCTCCTTGCTTCTACATGCATGAACCTATTTAGTCCTCGCTACTTTCCTACAGCACCAGTCATCCCCATTTTACAAATAAGGAAACTGAGGCACAGGGTGTTTAAGTAAAGGGCTGCAGGTTACACAGGATGGAGTCAGGATTTCACCCAGGCACTGGTTCTGCCTGTGATCTTCTACCTTCTATTTCCTGTTCCATTTGTTGAAAGACTTCTACAAATGACAAATGCTGCTGTATTTGGAAAGAAGAGCTCTTTACCAGCATACATTGAAATCAAGTGACCGAAACGCTGACATCTGACTAGCTGGCAAAATGGCTGGTGGTCTCAATTCACTCTCCTCATATGTACACACATATTTCTAAAACAAAATATAAATTACACAGGGTACATACCACATTCACTATAGTGAAGTTTAGCAGTGATTCATTTAAACTACAGAAAATGGATAGTCAAATAATTGTGTTGCAAGATCTGACAGTGCATTATTTCCTTTAGTGATTTGTTTGGGGCCATGAACTTGGGAAGCAACATGTTCAAGCTCAGGGCCAGCTCCACATAATCTAAGGAGTCTGTTTCTGGTTTGGAGCCTCTGATAGGAGCCTCGACCCTCCCCAGGTGGTCTTGCCTCTCCATCACGAGGGGTAATTGCAGCAAAGGGGTGCAGAATGTCACCATCTCCCACTATCTCCAGTTCACCTCCCTGATGGAGTTCAACTGCAGCAATGATAATGTTCGGAATGATGTTAGAACTCTGATGAGAAAGCAAGGAAATCAGACTACCCGTCATGGCTGACTGCCCATTTCATTAACGTAGAATGTGAAAGTTTTCTAATTCTCCCACCCCTCAGACACCACTGGGGAGACAGGTTCACTGAGAGGCTCATACCAGCCTCCTTCCACCCATCTGCATTCGTCAATGAACGGGACCCTGAACTCGTGCCAATTCTGAGGGCTTCTCTTGAACACAGTAGGGTGCCAAAAGGTACACCAAAGAGAGCACGTATCTGCTGAAAACTCAGGATCACAGCATCATCAAAACATCATTTGAGGAAGAAATAATTCCAGCTTTATACAAACTGACAGTAGAGAAAAAGAGGGAGCATGTCCCTAACTCAATACTGTGAGTTAATAACTCTTAAGGTTGTAACCCAATCAGGACAACACAGAAAGACAACACTACAGACAAATTACACTCAAATACAGATATAAAATTCTAAATAAATATTCTAACATAAGTCAATAATGAATAAAAAAAGTAATTCATCATGACCAAGTTGGATATTTCCAGAAACGCCAGATTGGTTCAATGTTGGAAAATTAGTGAATGTAGTTTAAAAATTAAAGAAGAAAAATGTAAGATCACCTCAATGGATACAGAACAAAGTATGTGATCCAATTCAGCATCCATTCACATTAACATGATAAAGGGTATCTACAAAAAAATCTATAATAAGCTTCATTCTTAAAACTAAAACATGAGAAGAATTCAGATCATAAAATAGCAAAGAAGTCCCGTGACTACTTCTAGCAAGATAAGCTAGAAAAGGAAATTAACCATTAGGACAGGACAGAAAAGATGTGCCAAACTGTCATTCAAAGTTGTTATTATTTATGTTAAAATTCCAAAAGAATCTACATGTAAGAATTAATAATAGAGTTTAGCAAGGTTCCTAGATTACAAAATAATGTACTAAAATAAATTCCATTTAGAAATGCTAGCAATGTATAAGTAGAAAATAAAATTTTTTGAAGTTATTATCTATCATAGCATAGAAAACCACAAAGTGTCCAGAAATAAAACTAAACTATATAGGAGACTTTTAAGAAGAGATTATAAAATGTTACTTGAAAGACATTAAGGAAATACTAAATAGAGAGATTGTGTCATTGATTATTTGACTTAACATCATAAAGATGCCATTTCTTCAGAAAATGACTTATAGATTAAATGCAATTATACTCAAAATCTCAACAGAGTATTTATATAAAAGAAGAAAAAGACAAAGATCTCCAGAAGAAGAGGTAAGGGGGACTAGCCGCAGGGCACCTCAAGACTTACCACAAAGCTGTGACAACAGAGAGCACCTGCAACTGCCAGAGAGATAAACTAACTGACTAATGAAAAGGACAGAAATGTCAGAATCATACCCACACATATGGGCACTTGATTGATGAAAGAGCTGGCACTGAGGATAATCAGGGAAAAGATAGATAACCATTCAATTAATGGCACTGGTACAATGGCTTATGCCCATAGGAAAAACTAAAATTAGACTGCTACTTGGCATCCTCTACACACAAAAATCAATTCAATATGACAAAACCAACTAAAATAATTTATAAAACATTATGGGAAACTACCTTTATGATCTCAAGGAAAAGGTTTCTAGACACAAAAAGCCGGAGCCATAAAAGGGAAAACAACTGATTAATGTGCCTTGAAACTACGAACCGTCCTTCATCAAAATAAAAACAAAAACAAAAAAACAGAGAGAGACTGAAAAAGCAGGCCACAAACTGGGAGAAGATATCTGCCACACATATAAATTAATAAAATTTTAATACTCAGAATATACAAAAGAATTCCTACATATCAGTAAGAAAATTACTAACAACCCAATAGAAAAACCAGGACATTAACAGGCACTTCACAAGGAGGAACCCAAGTGCAGACAGGCAAAAATTAGGAAGTCATAAAAATACTGCCCGGCCGGGAGTGGCTCAGCCGTTGAGCGTCAACCTAGAATCCAGGCGATCGGGGTTTGAGTTCCAGTCAGGACACAGGCCCGGGTTGCGGGCTCGATTCCCAGCAGGGGGCGTGCAGGAGGCAGCCGATCAATGACTCTCTCATCACTGATGTTTCTATCTCTCTCTGTCCCTCTCCTTTCCTCTCTCTGAAATCAATAAAGATATATTTTAAAAAAAAATACTAGGGGATGGAGAGGAAACAGAGCAACAAAAACTCATGATGTTGAAAAAATGTACATCGCTACAACTACTCTGAAGAGCATTTGGCATCATCTCCCAATGCTGAATAGGCTTAAACACAGGACCCAGCAATTCCACTCCTGGGTACCCGCCCTAGAGAAACCTTTACCCAGCAGGGGCCATGTAGAAGGCTATTCAGGGCACCCTGTTCACAGCAGCGAAAGCTGCAGGCAGCCCAAATATCCCTCCCAGGAGAAAGGGTGGCACACTCGCCGACGCCGGAACCATACACCACACGGCAGGGACAGGAACCGCACCTGCATTAAAACATGCGTACGCTGTTTCCAGCACAATGTTCAGAGAAAATAAGCAAAATCCAGGAGAGCAGGTACAACTTATTTTCTGAAGCTCATAACAAGCAAAACTAAGCAATGCTGTTGTTTAGGAAGACACATATATGTGGGTAGAACTTTTTAAAAGCCAGAGAATAATAAATACAAAGTTCAGGCAGAGGTGGGAACGCGAGGAGGAGGCAGGAGACGGCCCCACGGGAGGGTTCAGAAGGGCCCGGCGCTGGGCGCTGTGTGCGTGGCTGCTCATGGCTTGTCACGGCTGTCTTGTGGCTAGTGATATTATGTTTATATTAATAAGATGGTATGTCTGGAAAACACTGGGTAAATTTGAGATAGCAAACACCTAGAAGTAAGAATTAATAAACCTTGAGTGAGATCTGGTGGTATCGAGGACAACACCATGAGACTCTTAGGCAGTTCCCACACACACATTGAAACACTATAACATTATTCAGGGAACTTAAAGCAGCCATTAATACTATGCAGCATAAGGAATGCACACTATAAAACATAATTCAATCAATCCACTCATTTCTTGATATCTACTCTGCACCAGGCAAGAGTCTAGGTGGAGACACAATCAGGAGTTTAAATTTAAAAAAGCACTATCTTCAGCAAGAGTATTTGGTATGAACTTGCTCAAGACAAAAGCCTTCAGAATTCTAAGATCCTCCTTCTCTGTCCTCCAAATGCATTCCCCACATGCTGTCAAATCCACCTCCTACACCTTTCCTGACAATCCGTAAGGTTTCAGCCCTGGACCTCCATCACTCCACGATCCTGGCACCCCCGTGTCCCCTGCTCTCATCCAGCCTTCCTCGTCCAACCTCTAGGCAAATAAATCTGGACGAAGCAGCACCGAATCTCTACGGAACACTAGGGAGCATTCTCCTGGTTGAAAGCATTCTGCAAAAGCTCTATGAAAAACAATCACCTTACTATCAAGATAGCTTGCATTTCTGTCTTCCCATTAAGCTGTGAGTCCCTTGAGGATCACAGGCCAGCCACTTTCTTTAATCCCTCTCCAATGCAAAGGGCCTCAGTGTAATTACAGCAATTCTGTTTCAGAGAGGGGACATTAAGACATTAAAATTTTTACACAAAGGGAAAACTCAAAATCGGAGCATGGCCTATAAAGCTTCCTACAGCCTGGCCTGGGCCAAGCGTTCCAGCCCCTCTTAGCCTCTAGCAGACAGTATTCCCTGAGCCACTGAACAGAAATCATTCTGTGGACTATTACAAGGATTCCATGCTCGACTGAGTTTGTAAAAACCCTGGATTAAACCAATTTAAGTGGGTTTCTTGGCAGGGGGACATCTCAGAGACTTTAAACTGGTTATGTGGTTTGAGACTCTCCAAAAGAGGAATTTGAGATGCTGCACCCTCAAACTCACTTAGCCACAGCTGCCCCTCACGTGGAACTCCTATTTACAGCCTGCAGTGAAAGTATGGAGCAGAGCGTTCCCCAAACTACAGCAATTTCCTTTAAGGAATGATTTTTCATTCCTCGTTTTCCCCATGTGCTTTCTCTCCAATTCATTTTGTCAGGCTCAACTTTCCCCAATTTTAGCACACTCCTGCCCCAAGTTTCCCTTTATTTCCAGAGTGTTCTATACGCCTGCCGATGAGCTTCGCTTTTAAAATGTTATGTGGGTCGTCCTCCCTTAGATCGGACTCCGTGAGCATGGTGATTTTGGTGTCCTATCCCCAGCACAGAGCAAAGCTCCCGGGACATAGTATGAGTCAACACATGCTAGAGACAGGGAAAAACCACATGCACATTAATGCAAATTCACTTTTTTCCCTAGTTTTGCCTCTCAGAGAAATTTCAGGAGATCTTTTGCCACTTCTCTAAAAAAAGTGCTTGCTAATGATCTGGTCACTGTTTTTATATCTTCCAAGCCACCCGCTAACCACGACGGTAGGTGTGGAGGGGGTTAGTCTTCAGAGTCCTAATTCCCTCAGGAAGGCCAAAAGAGGTAAAATTCCAATTTGAAACGACTTCAGTAGAGTTAGAGGAGGCAAATGAGAGAAATGCTTGGCACATGTCTTCTTTCAAATGTTTTTTCATTTAAAAACAAAGATACATGGACTTATTTTCAATGCCACTATTTGGTTCCTGAAGAATTTAAAGGAAAACTCCATTAGTTCAAACTTCCTAGGAGAGTCTTACAAGATCATTTAAGTCATAATTTAAAAGGCCTAAGACAAACTATTACTCATTAAATTTTGAATTTTTGTGTGAGTTTTAGGTTGCGTTTATGACTTGTTGGAACTTTATCTCTAAATGATCACTTTATGGGACTGACGGACATCCGTACCCTAATGGCACTTGCTGCAGTCTGAGCATAATGCCGCCATTTCTATGGGCCAGTGACTTAGAGTCACTATGCATTTACTTTTAAGAAATTATTAATATTCATGGGTCCAATTTATTTGATGCCTACTCCATCAGGAACACAGTTCCAACTGTAGCAACAGTCCCTCGAGAAAATCTGACGGCGTTTCTGACAACTCATTTTGAGATGCTGTCTCCTAGAACAACTGTAACTAGAAGGAGAGACAGCTCATGTCTATGTCAAGCTTGACGGAATTAATCTGCTTTAAATTCGTACATTTTCTGGTGAAGTTTCCAGCAGATTTTTAGATGCAGCATTAAAGTTCATTTTTCTTCTCTACCACTTTTAATATTCAGGTGGTTTTTCCATCAACAAAAAATATTTGCGAGGTACTCTTTATTTCACTATGATCTTGACTTAATTGACATTACATTACATCCAACTTATCTCACACCAAAATTCCTAGACGCAGAACTTTCCCACAGACAAACTTCATGAAGTGGCTACTAGTCCTCATTACTGTCACAGTCATTACTGTATTGCTGTTGCTGAGAGGGCTGAGTAAGAAATTGATTGTGATGCCCACAGAGAAGATTTTTTAAAAAGACAAAGAGGTAACCTTCTCAGGCATGCTCTCTGGTGCCTTCTCTCTCCCTGTTTTTGGAAAGGAGGGCAAGGCTGGAATTCAGATAAGCCCCTCCAAGGCTGATGGTGTGTATTATCTGGCTGTATTCTTAGAAATCATACTGTAAGACCAATCCCCTTACAAACGGACTCACGAGCAGGGAATTTGGGCTATTAATAAATACCCCCAAAGCTCGCCGAAATAGCTCAGTTGGGAGAGCGTTAGACTGAATAAATACCCCCAGAAGGAACAAAGTTCCTTACATGCTTCTCTGAAAGAAAGGAAACTGCTTACTTGGTGTATATACTTGGGGGACCAAAATCTTGACTCTGTAAAATAGAGCATACTTGGCCACCTCTATAGCGATCTCAAATGTTAGTGCAAAGGATACCACCTAGCACAAGAGAAATCTAACTTCACTTTTCTTTGCTACTGAGAATAGGTAGAGACTTGAACCAATGAACCAGCAGGATCTTCTTTTTCAACACTTTGGGAATCCGTCAAACATTTCCAGATACTAATTCCCATGACTCAGTACTTTTACTTAAAAGCTTGAATCACAAAGAGTCTATCATAAAAGCATAACCATACTATCATTAGTAAAGAAGGCATGTGGCTCTGAGAGTGCCTCCGGAGCTTCCTCACAGGAGAAGTGATGACAACCCTGGAGGGGTGAGCAGAGCTCCACTTCTCTCACAGGAACCAGCTGCTTCCCCGTCGAGTTGGAGAATTAATAAGGCTTCTCATCACAAAGACACACCAGATTCCCATTCTTCCTCTGAATCTCTGCTAAACTAAAGATACTCCCAGCAGCCGCCCCCACACAGCTCAGGACCCCACCTTTCATCTAGTTCCACCCTACCCAATGCTCTGCTCTGGTGCTATGATCTCACTCGTGTCCTGCAGCAGCAAGCCAGGTAAAAGACAGATGAGCTGAAGGACTGGAGTTTTAGGGCAAAAATCGGGTGAGTTGTGAATAATATGTAAAGCTGAAAGAAGTGGAGGTATGATACTGTAGGGGAACAAAATTTGCAACCCCAAATATGCTGCATTGACACGCTGATTATTTTGAATTAAAGTTCGTCAAAAATAGCCAGAATAAAGAGGACACTCTGACTCTGCTTTGTCCCCCTGAACACAGGAGAGAAATCTCCCATCTGAAAGGAACCCTCCCAGCACCAGGTGGTAGAGAGACATACTTATCACCAAGAGACAACTATAAAGAAAATGGGCTCGGTGTGGTCAGGGGAGTTCCACAGACCTAGAGATCAAAGTCCTCTCTGTGTCCCTTGACTCTGCGGGCAGGACAAACTTTTGTTACCAAACATTTGCTCTTCCCATCTCCCTGTGCATCTTCCTCCCTTTAAAGTTCCAGACCCTACCCCCTATCTTCTTAGCTCAGAAGAGCATATAAGCCTCAATTGTTTGACTATCTTGGGCTCCCATATTCTTACAGAGCCCCGTACGTAAGTAATTAAATTTGTTTTTTAATCCTGTCAATCTGTTTTATGTTAATTTGATTATTAGACCAGTCAAAGAATCTAGAAGAAATTTTTCCTTGCTGACAATATCTACTGGTAGCAGCATTTTAAAAATACTCTGTAAAAACACTATAATAAAGTTCCATTATTAAAGGTAAATTAGCACCAGCCTAGTACAGCTATAATATTTGTTCTCTAAAGCTTGTGAACAAAGCAGGAGCCCACCACATTACTCTTTTCACATATAAGCAGCACACACTTTCTTTTAGTTAATATAATCATGAACCAGTACTTGACAGAATGCTGCTGCATAAATATAAACTTTGGATCACTTCAAAAACATAAGCCTCTTTTCAACTCAACTTAGGACCAAAAAAATATAAAATTTATCCTGGAGGAGACCTAAGCACATTCAATTTATTCTGAACCATCTGGTAGATCTGTTTGCAGTCTTTAAAAAATATTCTAAATCTACATCATAATGTCCAGTATGGTAGCTACCAGTCACATGTGGCTAGTTACATTTAAATTTAAATTAAATGAAATAAAGAATTCAGTTTCACAGTTGCACTAGCCACATGTGACTGGAGGCTGCCGTATTAGACAGCACAAGTGAACGTTTCCAGCACTGTAATAGGTCCTACTGAACAGTGCAGTTGTAAATTCTGAAGACTATTTTTCCCCAAGCAAAAAACACAGGCATGGTTTTCTCTTATTTAACAGTTACCTGGGAAAATTATTCACTTGCTGGGTCAGAAACTGAGAAACAAATCACACTAAGCACTCTCAAAGTCTCAGAAAACAAAGTCAACAACTCAAGGTGCAAATACTGTAATTAAGCCGGGACAATGGAGGCACCTGGCACAGGTGAAGCCTGTGGCCTCCTGAACAGCCAAAGGCCTAGGAACCAGACTTAATCCGCAGAAAATATTCCTAGTCAGTCCCAGAAGCCGTCTCTGTTCTTGTAAATTAAAATGAGGTTGAGAAATAGGACTCTTAAGAGTTTTTTTTCCAATAGATGAGGCAGTTGCTTTTGGTATGTCCAGAGCATTACTAGAGAATAAACATCCTGTTCATTAGCCAATGAAATTGCTCAAGTTATCAGTCAACACTCCATTTACCTGATTAACATCATGTATTATTAAGATGCATATTTTGCATGTATCAACATAAGGCTGTCTCAATATTTCCTGTAGAACCATTCCCTCAAGGAAATACTTGGAAGATCTTTCTATTCAGAAGAGGACATAAGCAGCAGCCAGCTGCGTTTAGCAAAGCACAGGTCCATCACTTCAAATTGTTAGCCTGAAACCAAGCTTCATCAGCGAGGGGATGAACTGATGCATGTAAAATAAGGATTAGGGCTGGGGCACACTGGCAAGGAAAACTGACACTGTGAAATAAGTGTCACACCAAATAAGTGTTGTCATATGAAAAAGGGAACAGGCTTAGTCTCGATTGATTAGTCATCTCTGTGGCGATCTGCCACTTTTCTTGGACACATGACAGTACCTGGAGTGGGCTTTTTTCCAGTGCGTCTGTGTGACTTATAAATTGTTCTATGAACACATTATTTCCCACTAATTGCAAGCAAAACTAGAAATATTTCAAGGCCACACAATTAAATCTCTGACCCACCTAGCTTTGGGTTTATGTGACCATATGGTCTCAATTCACTTAGAAATAAAACAGTAAAAGCAAGCACCAAAAAACCTAGCCTGATATTCCCACCCAGTCCCCTGCTCAGAAAAGAAAAAAAAAAAAGTGTCTTTAACAGCGCAAGGGTGGTGTGCACGTCTATGCTAGAATAATAAGCATCACTTCTTTGAAAGAAATTGCCAACACAAAGCTTTCAGTGCTATAAATACGTCATCATTTCTAAAGTCATTGATTTTGCCATAAAATTAAACTGTGGCTGCCATATGAACTGCAATATTATATTATCCCTTTCTCCCCACATCTTAAATTCTCTCTCAAATACCAAAATAATAAAAATATTAGTATAAAGTTGACACAGAGAGCAGACCAATTTACACCATATGTTAAACCAGCATTTCTTCCTTTGAGGTAAGGGGTTTTATACTAGAAAACAGAAGCCACACTGGCCTAAACAGAGAGACAGAGCAAAGGAAAAGTTGGTGGGTGGGAGGGAGGTGGGTGATCGCTGAGAGAAAAGATAGAGAAAGAACGCAAGGGAACACGCCATGGGCCCTGCTGTCTAGTTTATACCTCCTTCGCACTAGAACATAGCTGTATAGAGCAAACGCAGAGCAGACTTTCGGACCCCTTTGACAATCCAACATGGGGTCACTGTCAGCCACAGTAGTTATGTCAAGTGCTATGTCAAGACTGAGGTAATGGGTGTTATAGGAAAACCCTTCAGAGGGGCCCAAAATGCCCAAAACCACAAGTCTGGACACTTGGATAAGGACTCCATCTGGACACTGATATGAGTGGGACCTCCACCCCTTGCAGGCTATAAGAACTCAGAGCTACGATCACCCAACACTCAAGCTTGGCTGTACCAAGGGTCATGCTCGGAGACCTGCCGGACTTCCACCCGGCCTAGCTTGAGACAAATGCCCACTGCTCCACCTGCAGACACCGCCAGTGACTGGGACTTTGAGATGAACGATGGCTCTGCTCGTTTCTATCATGTAAGCTCCTCCTCTCTGTGTGTAACCTGTGTGTGACTCTATTGACTTATTGGAGAGGTCTCCTTTCATTAACTTTGGCATTGTGGAAAGACACATCGTGTGTGTGACTCCTTTCAGGGATGCTCCCTTGCTCATGACAACAGTCTTTCTAAAAATTATAGTAAATTTCAACATATATGTATCATCTAACTTAATATAAAATATTTAGCAGCTCTTGAAATATCTAATAAAATAAGTAAAATATCTATATTTTGAGGTATTATTGAAAGAACATTTCTAACGATTAGAAGAGAGGAATTTATGAAGCTATCTACTAAATTAAATTACTGATTAAAAAATAATTTAGCAAGAAAATAGAAGGCATCCAAATTGAAAGAAAGAGGTAAAACTAATTATTTGCAGATGACATATATAGAAAAGTCTAAAGACTCCACCAAAAAAAGCTGTAGGACTAATAAAAGAATTCAGTAAAGCTGCAGGGTACAACATCAATATACAAAAATCTATGGCATTTCTATACACTAATAACAAACTATAAGAAAGAGAAATTAAGAAAACAATCCCATTTTCAATTGCATCAAAAAGAATAAAATACCTAGGCATAAATTTAACCAAGAAGGTGAAAGACTTGTATACTGAAAATTACAAGATGCTAATGAAAAAACTGAAGACACAAATAAATAAATATTTTTCCATGCTCATAAATTGAAAGAATTAGTATTGTTAAAATGTCCATACTATCCCAAGCAATCTGCAGATTCAGTGCAATTCTTATAAAAATTCCAATGACATGTTTCACAAAAATAGAAAAAACAATCCTAAAATTTGTATAGAACCACAAAAGACCCTGCATAGTCAAAGCTATCTTGAGAAAAATAATAAAGCAAGAGGCATTATACTCTCTAATTTAAAACTACATTACAAAGCTATAGTAATCAAAACAGTATGGTATTGGCATAAAAACAGACATATAAATCAATGGAGAGTCTAGAAATAAACTCATGCATATATGGCCAATTAATATATGACAAAAGAGCGAAGAATATACAATGGAAAAAGGACAGTCTCTTCCATAATTGGTGTTGGGAAAACTGGACAGTCACATGCAAAAAAACGAAACTGAACCACTATCTTACACTATAAACAAAAACTAACTAAAAATGGTTAAAGACTTGGAGGTAAGATCTGAAACCATAAAACACCTAGAAGAAAACATAAGCAACAAGGTCTTTGACATCAGTCTTACAGATGATTTTCTGGATTGACACCAAAAGTAAAGGCAACAAAAGCAAAAATAAACAAATGAGACTGCATCAAACTAAAAAGCTTCTGCAGCAAAGGAAATCATCAACAAAATGAAAAGGCAATCTACTGGATGGGAGAAAACATTTACAAATTACATATGCAATAAGGGGTTAATATCCAAAATATTAAAAAAAAAAAAAACAAAAAAAAAACACACACACACAACCACTCAATAGCAAAAGAGAGAAAAAAAAAACAAACCACAAATAATCTGATTTAAAAATGGGCAGAGAATCTGAATAGACATTTTCCCAAAGAAAACATACAGATGGCCAACATTACTAATCAGCAGGTAAATGCAAATCAACACCATGAGATATCACTTCACACTTTTGAGAATGGTTATTATCAAAAGACAAGAAATAACAAATGTTGGTGAGGATGTGGAGAAAAGGGAACCCCCGTGAACTGTCGATGGGAATGTAAATTGGTGCAGCTACAATGGAGGTTCCTCAAAAAATTAAAAATTCAAGTAACATTTGATCCAGCAGTTCCACTTCTGGGTATCTATCTGAAGGAACAAAATCAATAAAGACAGCTTCATGCCCATGTTCATGGCTATTATCTACAACAGCCAAGACATGAAAACAACCTAAATGTCCAATGGTGGATGAATGGGGAAAGAAAATGTGATACTGATACACACACACACACAACATGGAATGTTATTGTCATAAAAAAGAACAAAATCTTGCCATATGCAACAACATAGATGGACTGTGAGGACATTACCCTAGGTGAAATAAGTCAGACAGAGAAAGACAAATACTGTATCATCTAACTTTATGTGGAATCTTAAAAAAAAAAAAAAATCCAACTCACAGAAACAGAAACAGAAAACAGATTGGTGGTTCCAAGAGGTGGGAAGTGGGTGAAGGTGCAAACTTCTAATTACAAAATAAATATCATAGGGATGTATAGCAAGGTAACTATAGCTAATAATACTATATTTGTGTATTTGAAAATTTACTAAGAGAGTAAATCTTAAAAGTTCTCATCATAAGAAAAAAAAATTTCTAACTACATATGGTGATGAATGTTAGACTTATTGTAATGATCATTTTGCAAGAAAAAAAATTAATTTTCATCTTTTACACCAAGAAAAGAGACTTGATGTAATCTATGCCTTTATATGGTTTTAACTGGTCCTAATTTTAAAAAAGTTAAATCTCTATTCTTTTCAATTTTATGATTAGCTATTCTAACAAGTTTGTTGAATCAAATTATGCCTAGCCTGGAGGCCACAACAATATATAGATAATATGTTCTCTTCCTACTACTCATGCATTCACTCCTTGCACACTTTTTGACGTGCCCAGGGAAAGGCTACGAAGCTGTCAGTCTCTGTTTTCAAGAAGACTATGGGCTAGTAAGAGTAAATATAAATAATATAAAGGTAAATAATTAAATATAAATATAAATACAAATATAAATATAAAATAGTCACAGGGATGGTGACCAACAGGCCACAGCAAAATTACACTGTCCTACAGGAGAGAGAATCATCCCCAAGTATCAGATGAGGTTTCAGATGTTTGCAATGCAACGTTTGTACAAGATAGGGTAAAAGAGGCAGTGTTAAAGACTGAATCATGTCCCACAATAATAAATATGTTGGAGTCCTAACCCCAAGTACCTCAGAAGGTGAACTTATTTGGACCCAGAGCCTTTGCAGAGGTAATCAAAAAGGGGCCCTTATCCGATATGACTGGTGTCCATATGAAAATGGGAAATTCAGACACAGACACTTACAGAGGGCAAACACTGTGAAGACACAGGAAGAAGATGACCATCTCCAAGCCAAGGGGAGCCTGAGGAGCTGGGAGAAAGGCTTAGAACAGATTCTCCCTCACAGCCCTCAGTAGGAACCAACCCTGAGGGCACCCTGATCTTGGACTTCTAGCCTTAGGCCTGTGAGACGATTAATTTGTGATATTTAACTCCCCAGTTTGTGGTACTTTGTCACAGACTAACACAGGTGTGTTGCCCAAGTTGAATCAGGAATGGAGGAAAGGCTAGTCAGATGCAGGGATCAGGATACACAAAGGTGGAGACAATGAAAATGATGCATGTATTTGCCAGTGTGACAGAAACAGCCTCATAGTAGCGACTAGGAGGTTGGAGAGACATTCTAGAACATGAAAATGCATTATGATTGATTAACATAAGAACCAAAGCAAAGTTGTATGACATTATTTTAAAGAGAAGAAATAGGTACCAGGACAGTGGGCCTCAACTATAATTTGCCTAAAGAAATTAGCATTAACGGGGGGGAAAAACACCCGTGGATCTAAAAGAGGTTAGTTTAAAATGAAAGACTTATTTATAAAGAGGCCAATAGTGTGGATCATCTAAATCAACAAATGGAGGATGCCCTAGGAGTGTGCAGCCAGGCTCTGCAGGAGTCTATCACAGGGACATAGCCATAGCACCTGATTCCATTAAATATTTAAATTATAGGACAAAACACTCCTCCATCCTGAGTCCAAGTTCACCAAGCAACCTTCTGATAGATAACATGGCTTCTCAAATAATCTGCTCAGCCCAAGCCATGCACTTATGAGATGGAATTTTCATTGTTGAAGGTACATTTGTACCCTGGCTCAGAGCATTTGTGAGGTTTTATGGCACCACCAGCCACGGTCATGTCTGAATCCAACAAGACCAGGTGGGCATAGTACACGGAGGTGCAGCCATTCAGCCAGACTGAGCGGCCTTGCCAAGAGATGCAGTGCATTTCTCCCCAGCGTCCCCACCTCAACCAAAGCCATTGCCCGTCAGTGGAGTTCTACTGCACCCAGAACAGTCCTGCCTCCCTGCACGTCCGACAGGCCCCACACGACCTCTCTTTCCTCGCCTGCTTCTTGGCCTCATTCAGCATGTCCTGCTCGCTAGGCTCTGCCTCACCATACCGCTGTGCCCACCAGTGCCTACCCCAGGGGTGGGGGACAGGGAATGTGCCATTTCCTCTGCCCTTCATACTCCTCCTCTGGTCCTATCTCATCATTACTGGGTCTCAGGCCGAAGGTAACCCCTCAATCTCTTGACCACCCTATTGAAAGGTGCCCTCCATTACCCCCACACCACTTCTTAGCGCCCCAGCCTGTTACTTATCCTTCAAGGCATGTATGCTATCTTGTTGATTTAGTTTGTCTACCTCCCTGTGACTAAACTGTGAGCTCCACTTAAGGGACTTTCTATGTCCTTTCTAAGCACTTATTCACAGTGCCTAAAATTGCACCTGACACCCAGCTCAATAAATTTGTTGAACGAAAGAATAAAACCTCTTGTTTAATGAACTTCCAGTCTTTATTCCTTGAAGACTGGAATGGCCAATAAATATCACTTCAGATTTCATTTTGACGATGAAACATCAGAACAGCTACGATCCAGTTTATTAAAAAAAATCAGAGCCAAGGCAGCCAGTCTCAGCAGTTCTGCTTACTTACATGACCTCTGATAAGTCACTTCTGAGTCCAATATATCCACATGTGAAATGGAGACACAGCCAGTCACATCACAGGCTGTTGTGAGAGTTGAACAGAAATAATGGAGTTATGTACCAATGTGTGCCTTTTGTTCTTAAGTAATTTCATTTAATATCTAGTTACTCAAAGAGCAACACAAACCTCAAAATAACAGTCAAATGATGCAAGGGACCACTTTTTCAACATCCTATGGAACAAAGTTTTAGCAGAATCTCCCTTCTGGGGAAGGAGCAACAACCCACCAGAGCTCCGCAGTAACCAAGCTGTAATGAGACACCCAGCACCCGTGTCCCCAGGACCTTCACTACTCACTGCTTCAACGCATTAATGTTGGTTCCCACAAGAAGGTGTAATTTAATAATCTTTGAATTGCTGAGGCCTGTGTATTTTTAAACCTGAAGGCTCAATGAGCAGCTGGAGTTCAATCACTATAGTAGCCCTTGTAATTTTAGACAATTTACTTCACATGGTGTAGAAAACCTTGGATGTAGAGCCATATATTTTTAAGTCACATTTGCACTCCCACATTTATACACCCTTTTCTAAACACTTAATGTTTTCAAAGACTGCATTTGTCTTCCTAAAAAAGGGACCTGCTAGAGAAAAAGGTTTTCTCTTATTAAATAACACTTCTCATGTTTCTTGATTACTGGACTCTAACTTGTGTGTTCCTCAGTAACAAATAGTGTCTCCAATTCCCTGCTTGCTGAGGCGCCATCTCTGGATCTACCACCAATCTGTTTCCTTCCTCCACTAAATGTATATTTTCTCAGTGCCCACCCTTGCTTACTTAAAGTCTTCCCCCACCTCCAAAAAAGTGTGACTCCTGTACATATAACTGATCATGCACAATCCATTGTTGCTGTGAAGTTTCCTTACACCATCACAGAAAAACAAGACCTGTTAGTGTATTTTGAGACAATTCAAATACAACAACCTTACAGACATCAGCTGATTCAAGTATGCCACAAGCAACACACTACTGCAGATAGAATGAATTTCTTTTAAAATAATATAGTTGTAAAACTTACAGGAGCTATAACAGAAGTGAAAAACTTAGAGGGGTGGTCATCAGGAAAATTGTACTAATCAATTTATTTGGGTAAATTGACTATTTTTCTGAAAAGCAGCTCACATATAGACAAGACCACCCCTGGGCAAATGTAATTCACACAGCTTATACTTAGCCAACTATTAATAGCAAATCGCCAATGTGATAAACATAATTGCATGCATACCTCAAATGTCTTTAGTACATATAATTTTTGTAAATACTGTAATTTGTGCTTGGGAAGGACACTCATTGTTCAACCTTCACGCATTACTCCACAACATAGGTGCCATTAAAAATAACAGAAAGACTGACATTAAGTATCTTGTTCAAGTTAATTGGGTCTTCTAACAACTTAGCAAAATATAAATTAAATTGGGATGAAATTTAAAGAGGTAAAGCACTTGCCTACAGTTACAAAAATTAGAAAATTAAGGTTATAACTCAATCAGCCTGAGGCAGTTTCTATAATTTAATTTCCTCCAAATTTCTCTCCTTTTCCTCTTCTGTATTCATAAACCACAAGCTATAAAAAGGTGATAAAGGAATTGTAGCCCCTTGACTTAACCAATGGCCTCTGCCAAAGCCATAAATGTCACACATCAGGGGCTCAGACAGATCAGCAGAGGAAAGAAAAGCGAGGAACATGTCAGCTAGTCAAGTAGAAAAGAAATGCACAAATGAAAAAGCAGGACAGAAAATATGCCTCTTAGGGATTTCAATTCAGTGAGTGTCTTAAGCAACATCTATATGCAAAATATTTTAAATATCTCTAACATCAAGAAATAATGTCTTACCCTTTGGACAGCATGGATGGATCTGGAGAGTATTATTGTAAGCAAACTAAGCCAGTCAGAGAAAGACAAGTTATCACATGATCTTACTTATAGGTGGAATCTAATGAACAAAATAAACTGACGAACAAATAGGTCCATGGAAGCATGGAACAGGCTGACAGATCTGAGAGAAGGGGGGTGGGGGTGGGAAGAGATTAACCTAAGAACTTCTATGCATATGTGCACAGACCATGGACGCAGACAGTGCGGCGAAGGCCTGGGGTGCGGCAGGAGCTGGGTGAAGGGGGGCAAAGAGGGGGAATTGGGGGACAACAATAAAAATAAATTAAAAAATAATGTCTTAACAAACAAGCTTACCGCCCAGGAGGAAGACTACGGCAAGCACTCCACTGTATCATAAATAAAGGGCAGAATAAGCTCCTGACATAGTACATGGAGATCTAAATCTGGTCGAAGAGATGGGGGGAAAAAATCAAGAGAAGTCAGGAAGAAATGGTATTTCACATGAGCAGGGTTAGAGTTAGGGTTTTAGAAGTGAGACTCGGGGAACAGGACTAACAAAGTGAGAAACTCATTCAACATACTGAGTTGCTATCATAATGTTGGCAACATGCTAGGAGCACGGGGGGGCTTGTTCAGAAAGCAGCAGAACAGCAGAGGAAACGTGAGGAAAGAGAGACTTGGTCTATCGCGTGGGGGGCTTTCTGCAATGTGTAAAAGGTTAGAGAAGTTTTATTTCCTTCAAGGTAAACCCCTCCAATGTCCAAAAGTCCATGAAGGTGATAAATCCAAAACAAAGAAAAAATTGGACACAACAGCAAAATCAGAAAATGAGACTAATTAATTCGAAAAATGGCCATATAGCATCATATACATTTAGTGAATTTATAGAATTTTTCTAGCCACTTCTTGAAATCCTCCCTTAAAAAAAATAGGAAAGAAAATCCTTTTATCACTTCAGAGAAGAACCTTTATAAAACAAATCATGGCCCTAGTTTTTTTGTTCAAGTTTTGTTTTTGTTGTTTTTTTTTTGGGGGGGGGGTGCATCTTAGAGTATATTCTTTAAAATTCAGTTGCTCATAATTTATAATAAAATATTAAAGGTAATTAATTTAGAATATTTCTAATGGACCTACACACTAATTTTTAAATGATCAAATCTTTGCAAATCAGTCTTTCTCTTAAACTAATACGATGGCTTAGTCTGTAAATGACCCTACAGCTAAGTCCTATAAAACATTTGTTTCAGATCCTTTCCCAAAACATGGGAGGGAGAAACAGGGAGGCCAGGACAGGATTCGTTACTTTTCTAGGTTTTAAAATATAATACTTTGTATCTCAACATCCCACCCTTCTTGTTGTACCCGTTCTCCATGCTTTCTGCTCCTCACTCCTCACTTTGTTGCTTATCTCATTCTGACTATTCCATTTATTTTCTTTTTTCTCTATAAGAAACTAAACTTGTCAGTTATCAAAAATCTGCTTAGCTTTATTTAAGCACCTCCCTCTTGGCATATAACTTCCCCGAAGTAAAGTCTTAATTTATAAAAATAACACATGTTTAAGGTGTGGTTTAATCACTTCCAAAGGACAAAATTCAGGGCCCACTGTGGATTTTAACAACATTGAACTTTGAGGTTAATTTGCTCTAAATTCAGTGCAAATTTGTTTTCTGTCATTTCTGACAACAACCTTTCAATACTTCAAAAGAAAACAGAGGATCTCCAAGTTCCTGGAGGGGAATCCATAGTCACATAAGCACTCCTACGTACCTCCTCCCCAGCCCCACAATTTTCTTGGTGATGAAACCTTTCATATAAATATATTTTTATTGAATTTATTGGGGTGACACTGGTTAATAAAATTATATAGGTTTCAGGTGCACAATTCTATAATACATCACCCGTATATTGTATTGTGTGTTCACCACCCAAAGTCAAGTCTCCTTCCATCACCATTCACCCCCCTTTGCCCTCTTCTACCTCCCCCCACGCCCCTTTCCCTCTGGTAGTCACCATGCTGTTCTCTGTGTCTATGAGGTGTTCTGTTTTCTTTGCTTAATCCCTTCATGTCTTTCACCCAGCCCCCCAATCCCCCTCTCCTCTGACAGCTGTCAGTCTGTTCTCTGTATCTATGAGTCTGTTTCTATTTTGTTTGTTAATTTTTTTTGTTAGATTCCACATATAAGTGAGATCATGTGATATTTGTCTTTCTCTGACTGGCTTATTTCACTTAGCATAATACTCTCCACGACTGTGATAGAACCTTCTAGTATATGAGGACTGGATTTGGTAAATCCCAACATTAGCTAAAATGAAGGAAAATGGGCTCACTCTAGAACGGTAGGATGGTTTTTGGTCTGGCAAAAAAACCAACCACCACTTACGAAAATCTCTGTAAATAACACTTCTGGTTGGAAAGAACACAGATTATAGAATACATCTTTATTTCTAGAATTCAGTCTTATTTGAATAAATGTTTTAGATTACTTACTCATCACTATGTATACTCCAATAAAAATTCAGACTTCAAAATGACCTAGTGGGGTTCCTATAGAAAGAGGCATACGGAATATATATTTTGCCCCATGAATTGGTAATTAATGAGTATTTGCCACATGCATGCAATTAAAAACAAAATCTATAAGACTACTTTGAGAAAGCAGGATTCCTCTTTAACTTTCTCAAAATGTGTATAGATATAAAACTCCATATGCACATGTTTCATAATACAGGAAAAAGAATGTGTTGTGGTGAATTTACTGAATGTAAATTATAGTTCAATGAAAAATAAGATTGCATTAAATAAAACTCCAGGAAATCGTACTCAAGAGAAAGGAGCTCTCTCTCAGCCCTGTAAAGTACCTCAAGAAATTCCAGTATCAACACTTACAACCATTACCAGCCTGGCATAACACTATAGAATAAGTCCATTTAACTCTTAAAAACCCAAGATAATGGCAAGAAAGCACCAAGTAGCAGAAAATGTTGAGCAAAATTAAAAAGGCAAAAATAAATACACACTCTGTCAAAAATAGGCTACATCTCACAGTTAAATTGTCATCCAATGTGTCCACCAATACAAGGAATAAGGAATTTGAAATTTGACACACGTAAGTGGACTTCATACTTATTAATGCACAAAATGAGTCATAGTAAGTGCATCTTTGCTAATTATTAAATAAACATTTGACACATCTCAAGGTACCATCTTATGTCCTGGAGAAGAGAACAGACATAAAAATACTTAGGATAAGATGACTGCCCTGGGAATGCAGAGTCTAGAGGGGAGGACACTTAGAACAATTCTAACAGCACAGGACGTGGTCAAACGGAGGCCAAACAGCAGCTTCAATAAGCCTTCACTCCCACCCACAGGGACACTGCTCAGTCTCAGCTTAACCTTCTCCAACATAACTTCCATCATAATGGTCACAGATTTCTTGAGGGTTTTCATATTAGTTTAGGTCACTTTTCTCCCTATGGTTTCACACGATTTTAGCGAAAATAAAGTTAAATGGCACCAATGGCTCACTCATTTCCATTTTTTCCACTTAATTATGGGAATCAAACAATATGCTTCAGAGTACCTATTTCTAACATTTTTCTCTATTATTCTATTAAAAATGGAGTAAAAGGTCTTTACGGTTGTTGTTTTTTAATATGTTTTTATTGATTTTAGAGAGAAAGGGAGCGGTATATAGAGAGATAGAAACATCAGTGAGAGACGTGGATCAGCTGCCTCCTGCACACCCCCAACTGGGGATCAAGCCCTCAAACCAGGCCTGTGCCCTGACCAGGAATCGAGCCAGTGACCTCTTGGTTCAAGGGTCAAAGCTCAACCACTAAGCCACACACTTTATATCTATTTTTCACTCTTCTCAACTTGTATTGCATTTCAAATTGATATTGTACCCTCTCTTGATATTGATGAATACATTCAATATTAATCTAGGCTTTATCACATATTTAACACTTTCTTTGCTTCTTAGTCCTTTGTGCAACTCCGATCTTCCACCCAAGCTCATTTTCTTTCTGTGTAAAATGCAAACTTTAACATTTCCTTTAGTAAGGGTCAGCTTGGGGCACACTCAGCTTTCATTTCTTTATTTTGATTTTAAACTCACTATTATTTATATAGCATTATATTGGTTTCAGATATACAACAAAATGATTCAATATTTGTATATATTACAAAATGAACACCACGAGTCTAGCTAACATCCATTACCTCCCATATTTTTTCCCCTTGTGATGAGAACTTCTAAGATGTACTACTTAAAACTTTCACATATGCACCACAGTACTGATAACCACACGGTGACATGCTGTACATTGCATCCTCAGGACTTATAACTGGAAATTTGTACCTTTTGACCCCTTCACCCATTCCGTCCACCCCGCACCTACCTCCTCTGGCAAACACCAACCCGTCCTCTGTATCTATAACTTCCTCTATGTTTGTTTCTCTCTGTTTTAGATTCCCCATATCAGTGTGATCATAAAGTGTTTGCCTTTCTCCGTCTGATTTTTTCCTTGCACAATGCCTTCAAGTTCCATCCACGTTGCCACAAATGCAAGATTCCCTTCTTTTTTATGGCTGAGTGATATTTCTATTCATATATGATAAAGATGCATGTTGGCTGTTCCACACATTCCTGGAAAGTCTTACGGTACCTACTAACTACTATTAGCATCACCTTTCTACAGGTGGTATGAAAATCTCCCAGTCCCATGTAGGGATTCTGCTAAAAAAGGAAATTTTAACTATTAACAGAACCTTAAATCCCTAACAAAGGGAACAGTTTCCTTCTTAATTCATTTTTACTTCCATTAATGTAATTCATTGCTATAGAGCTTAAAACAAACAAACTTCCCAATAAGGTTGTGTTCAAGTATCCCAAACAGGGATACTCACTAAGGTAAAAGCATAAGACTAGTCAACACTGTATTCACAGAGAGGGCCAACTGCGAGCCACCTCCCACCCTGATACCCATTCTGGCACACTCTGACTCCCGGGATGACCAGTCCTTCCTGATGGCACTGAGCTCGTCTTGGGTCGGTAAGACCCCACAAGAAGAACCATTTACAACAATATATTTTCTTCTTCTTCCCTTTCCACATTTCCCCATGTATTCCTCGCACAATTATCCTTCCCACATACAAGCATTGCTCCTAAGCAACCCCGAGCAAGTGTCCACGGTAAGTCACTCTCAATCTGTCTGTTGTATTGTCACATTGAAAAATCACTAAAGTCCTAGAAGTAGTAGAGCAGTGCCAGTTGTACCCATGCACAGAAAGACAATAATATCAGAAATCTATGTGAAATTAAACACAGGGTCTTATGCCATCAATATCCTTATGAGGTATTGAGTATATTAGGAAATCTCCTTTTTTAAAGAGCCACCTAAATATCCATCCACGCTCATGTGGACTTTCAGCCCCTGAACATGTTTTTATAGGACGGGCACCTTAGCCACAAAGTCTAACACTGCTTTCATGGATGTAACATGCTTATATGCTGGGAAGTTGCCCATAATTTACAGAACAATATCAACTTCTACATTGTTTAAAGTCATAATATAAAACACGGGAACCCGTGTTAGCAAATATGAAAACTGTATCATGAGACAGCGAGGCAGAGTGAATGGACTGAAAAAGTTCAGCCTGTTACAAGCATATACATCACATCACCAACTGCTATCTTGTAAAACAGCAAGAAGCCCTCTCCTTTCTTTCCCTATTTCCAGTAGTTCTCATCTACTGTGTGTATTTTAAGTACAGTATTAAGACTGACGAAGGAAAGCTCAGAAGGAACAATAAAGAAGGAGTATTTCTTAAAGTATCCTCCCCAGGACTATGCTAAATTTTCCAATTCTGCAGTAATGAAGAAAAGCCTAACAAAAACTGATAAATTTAAGAATAAATAAAGCCACAACAAACAGCAAAGCCAAGGTAACAGCACATAAGAGTCAGGTGGGCAAGGCAACCACCTAGGCCCTTCTCTGTACCTAACCTGAGGGTTTTGTCACATAAGCCAGTTTGTGGTTTTATTCTGCTGAATTCCTCACATCATTTCCTATTCACAAAACTATCCTGTCAATTCTCAACGAAGAGAACTGATATAAGGAAAACTAATTATAACTCATGGATTCAATGGAATAGAAAATCCCATAATTTAAATAAATTAAGATATAAAAATAATTGGCCTCTAAAATAAAAATCTAATATTAACGTCTGTAAATGCCACATGAACGAGGCAATGAGCTTCGAGTTTACCCACCAGACAATGATAAACTGAGTACGGCCATGAAATGATAGCTCTCCACATAATCACAGTAAAAAAACCAGCTTCAAAGAAATGAGACTGTTTTCACATTCGGTTTGGCATTACATATAGCTTTTGTTATTTCCATACAAACGCTGCAGGATTTTCAGTGCTACTTGAATCTCCGTGTGGAGATTGATCAATTGAGTCTTGTCTACTACTAAAACTATAATTAAACTGTACAGTAAGCTATTTATACGTCTGCAATAATTTCCTTTTCAAGATACACCAGACTTCAGTTTTACTCTGCAAAATCATTTTCAATTACATATTTAATCTCAATGTTATTGCTTAAATTACACGTGCACCACCCTTCTGCCCAGATCCTGGCTGCAGACTCTGGCAGCAGCTGCCACACATGTCAAAGGGTTATTATGGTGTTCAATCGGAGCCACATGTGCCAGGCGGCCACAGCAATTTGTACCCTACGACCTAATTCAACCTATCAGCTTCTGCTAATGTTTTTTAAAGGAACAAAGAATGATTCCTAGTACTCATAATTCAGAAACAGAAAATAAATATTCCAGAAGTGAGGCACAGAAGTATCATTTTCTCTCTAGACCCCCAAACAAGTAACTAGTTAGGGACCTGGAGAATCTGCCAAGATATGCTGTACCACATACTAACCTTAAAATTTGGATTTCATTAGTGGTCACTAAGGAGTGGAAACAAGGAAAGGGTGCATCATGCATCTAGGACAAAAGGGTTGCTCTAGACACCATTTCACCCACCAAGGGGGGAAAAAAGGGAAAGACCACCAAAAACGTATGTTGTGCACATTGAATCCAAGATCCTTAAACTTTTCTTCTTAATGTTCCAGTGTTTCAGACATTGGTAACATAATTCTTCACACAGATCCCAGAAGACTTGTGATAAATCAGGGTAAAGGAACATGCTGCTAACCCTTCTCCGTAGCCATGAAGCAGCATGAACATTTCATTAAAAGGTGACCCTCGCTTGGGGTGGGAGTGGGGGATACAGGGTAGAAGGGGGCCGAGGGGGAAAAGGGGGACATGTGTAACACTTTCAATGATAAAGATAAATTTTTTAAAAACGTGGCCCTCAGCTTTTGGCAAAGGTAGCAAAGAAAACTGACAGACCGTCCCTTCTGTTGGATTAAGGACTGAGCATCTGCGTGGTCAGGATACGGAGCGGTGGAAACCTGTACGCGCTCCCTGAGAACGTGAGATGGGTGAGACCATTCTAGGGAGAAGCTAGGCAATTTCTAGTAGACTGAAGCTGTGTCTCTGGGCACATCCCCAAGAGATTCCTCCACGTGAGCGCGGGAATGTGCCCACCCAATGTTCTCAGCAGCACTTGTGATAATTTAGAAAATGGAAAACAATTCAAAATGCCTACCGCTGAGTTTTAAATACTGTACAGCAACGAACTAGAATTAGATTTATCAACACCAATGTCAAAAACACAAGTGGAAAAGCAAACTACACCAGGATACATAAAATATGACAGCATTCGCATAAAATGAAAGATCCAAGATTAGTTTAACATGGTTTATGGGCACGTACACATGAATGGCAAAGATATAAAAACGGTCCGTGACAGATCTCTCTCAGGCAACAGGATAAAGAACTAAGGTGCTTCAATGGGCTAGAACGTTTTGTCTCTTCAAAAACATCTAGTAATCTGTTTTAACTCCTAACTATGGTTCGTCTACTGATTCTCTTGTATCTTCTATGTAGACAATCATATTATCACATTACTAATAAAAGTCTCTCTATTTGAATCCTTAATAACTCTGGCCCTGCTTCTTTATCTGGTCCCCCTGCAGCCAGGAGCTTCTGTACAACGTGCACAGGGACGCCCGTCGCGTAACCTGCCGGGCCCCTCTCTGCGCCCAAAGCAAGGGTTCCACCGCTGGCCACGAAGCGTGAGGCTTGCCACGGGTTTCAGCGGGTGCAGTTTCAGGTTAAGGAAGTCCACTCCTCATCCAGGGTTAAAAATCTGTTGCTGTTGTTGGTGAATTATAAATGAATGCTAAATTTTCGGATTTTTTTCTGCATTTAAGTAGATGATTGTATGTTTTTTTTCCTGTATCTGTTAATGAGGTAAAATATATTAATAACAGATTCTTCTAAAGAAAACATACACCTACATTGCTGGAATTAAACCCAACTAGAAAGCAATGTACAATTTTTTCACTTTATTAGATTTGGTTTGCCAATTTTTATTAAGGAATTTTACCTCTCAGTTAACAGCTGAGATTGCCCTCCAATCTTTCTTTATCATCCTGCCCCTACTGGCTTTGATTTGAAGGTTACATTAGTATCAAACTACATTGCATAGTATTGTAACATATTTTTCTTATCTTCTGGAAGATATTGTATAAAACTGTTCCTTTAATGCCTGACAAAACTAGACCATACGCATCACCAGGGTGTCTGGGGTTCTTTTTGCAGGAAAAATTCTAAGTAATGACAGCACTTCTTTAATGGTTGCAGGGTTATTCAGGTTTCTATTTCTTGAGTCAGATTCTGAAAGTCATATTTATCCTAGGTAATTACCCATTTTGTCTAAGCTCAAATTTATTTACATAAAGTTATTCACAGTATTTTCATACTATTCTAATCAGTGCTCTCTCCACCTGTAGCCTTTTCTCTGTTCTCATTTATAAACGGCTTTGCTTGCGTGTATCTCCTCAAATCTCCTTGTGGTTCTGTTGATCGTCTCTTGTTCTTTGACGGACATCTTAAATTATATGTATAGGTCACAAATTTTAAGCCTTTCTTCCTTTATAACATAATCAATGATGCTACAAAATTTCTCTCTCCAGGATATTCATACTCCATGACTTTTTATGCAAAGTATTTTTTAATAATTCAGTCCTAAGTATTTTCTAACTTCCAGTTTGTTTTCCTCTTTGACTCTTGAATTATTTGTAAGTATAGTTGTAAAATTTCCAAGGGCACATTATCATGGATTTGTTGGTTCCGTGTACTTACTGTGTTCACAGAACAAGAGCAGAAAGATAAGTAAGCCTCTAAGATTCTGGTGAGACTTCCTTTATAAACTTATCACTTGTACAGTCATTTTTGGAAAACACTTGAGAATGTGAGTGTAAAGAGATGATAGATGATAGATAGATAGATAGATAGATAGATAGATAGATAGATAGATAGATAGATAGATGATAGATAGATGATAGACAGATAGATAGATAGACAGACAGACAGACAGACAGACAGACAGATAGATAGATAGATAGATAGATAGATGATAGATAGATGATAGATAGATAGATAGATGATATATGATAGATAGATAGATAGATAGATAGATAGATAGATAGATAGATAGATAGATAGATAGATAGATAGATAGATAGATGATAGATAGATAGATGATAGATAGATAGATAGATAGATAGATAGATAGATAGATAGATGATAGATAGATGATAGATAGATAGATAGATAGATAGATAGATAGATAGATAGATAGATAGATGATAGACAGATAGATGATAGATACAGTATTTATGTGTGGCACACTCATCCACACATATATGTATGTGTGACATGTGACGTGCATGTGTGTGTGTGTGTGTGTGTGTGTGTGTGTGTGGTCTATGGCTGCTTTCTTATTACAATGAAGAATTGAGTAGTTGCAACCTAGAATATATGGCATGCAAAGCCTAAAATTACTATCTGGTCCTTACAGAAAAAAATTGCCGACCTTTGCCCTAGCTCTATGTACTTGGCACCTTATACTTTTCCTTTGTGGCAATCACCGCAAAAATACTTAATTGTGTAAGTCAAGATGTAATGGCTATTTGCTTCGCTAAAATAGAAACTGAGGCTAGCAGAGAACATGCTGCCATTACTGCCATGTCTACAGTCCTAGCAATCTGCCTGGCCTAGTAAAAGCACTCAGATATCTGTCATTTAATATAAAATCAAAGATTAAACAGGCATTTTTCTATTTTCTTACTCTGAGCATTCTCTTTCATATGTTTTTACGTTACCATCACCTGTCAAGAGGGAAACTCTCCATTTTAAAAGCAGCATTTCTAAATCTGTGTTGCTTATCCTGAGAGTTTCTCATCAAACGAGAAATTCAGTGGTCGAACAAGCTGGATTTGGCCCACTGGCCGGAGCTGGCTGACCCCTGCACTGAGGGGCTGAAAAAGATCTACTCTGCTGTCCAGTGTGGTAGCCACTAGTCACATGGTAGCTCTTTCAGTTACTTAACATGGATAGTTTCTCAACCAAAGTAGTTACGTTTCAAGTGATTAACAACTACTTATGGCTAGTAATTATCAACATGGACAGCACAGGAAAACATTTTAATTTCTCACTCACCCCTTACAGAAAATATTTTCTTCTTTTTTAATTTAACAATCATTTTTATTTTATACTGTTTTAAAATTAAGTTCTGGGTAATAAAGGGAGAAAAACATCAGAATAAAATAACGTTAAGATCAAATGAATATGCTCACTTAGACCCACACATTTCCCGTAGGCTTATAACTTAAATTTAAGTAGAAAAACTAGACTGTTACGCTGGATGAGGAGACTGGGAACGAACCAAGAACTTCCCCACGGAAAACGAAGCAGAGAATTCAACCCTACGGGGCAATAATCATGCTCCCACGTACACAGTAAGCTTGACTTTTATCTGTCAGTGGGTTAGTTTTCTTCAATATGTTCTTTAATCATGCGCTTAAGACTCTGCTCATATTGAAAGATTTAAAAGAAAATGGTCATTCCAACAGAAGCAGAATCAGCAACGGCCATTACATTTCGCATCGCCTAGCGCTGCACACACACCAGCAGGAGAGCAGGGAAGACGCACACATTGAAGGTTCACCGGCATTTCAAGTTCTAAGCTCTGCAGCCATCTGTTAGGAATTCATTTTGCTTTAACAGCTCCCAATTTAGAAAATATTAAATATAATCTCAATTCAGAGGATTCCAATTCCACAAACAATAGTTATATTTCTTGTACATACAGTGATAAGCCTTTTAATTCACTAACAAATAAATAACAAATAAGTTGGCAAAACTTATCGAGAGGGCAATCTTTCTAGTTGCTCAGATCCAAACCTTTGGAATCTTAACTTCTTATATCCCAAATTCAACATATCAGCAAATCCTGTCATCTATACTTGAAAATCCTATACACCCAAAATCTCACTTGCTAACTGGGCTCCCTGCCTCGGTCCTCGCCTTCCTCTAGTCTACATCTACCCCAGCAGCCAGGTTCCCTTATAAAAGATAAATTAGATCATATTACTTGTCTGCTAGGATTCCACCAATGACTACCCATTTCACTCAGAATAAAGCCAAGTCATAACAATGACCTACTAGATGACAATGACCTGACCCAGCTAAGTTTCCCTGGAGTTCTGAAAATCAGAAACAACTGGTCAAACTCTAGCAGCAGAAAACTGTTACCCGCCCCCCCCCCCAAAAAAAAAACCCAAGTGGTACAGACCTTTGAACTTGAAATTAGTATTCATCAAAGATGACCTGACAGGCAAAATAAAAGCCGATATACCAGACTTGTAAACAACTAGAAAACTGGGGGGGAAATATATGAAACCCCTGTTTTCAGATACTGGGCAACAGACCACACAGGACTACAATCTTTGAAAAGGAGAAGTTAATAAGGTAAGCCATATGATAGCTGAGGCTTTCCGTTGGAGCTATTTTTCAAATCAAGATTCACGTAAGATAAATCCAAGCAGAGTATAATATTATAACTGGTATGAGAAGACAAACGGAAGCTAGAGAATGCTAGGTGGTTGCAATTTGCAGAGCAGCATACTGGAGAGCAGCCACACACAGAAAGAATTGGAATCTTTAAGGGTCACCTTGTATCTTTGAGCAATCACTAAATTATGCATGTGCAGAATAAGGAAATACACACACACACACACACATATGAAAGAACAACTATCAGGCCTGTAAGGTAAACATTCCAAGAGCTCGTGCAAAATCGAGAGATATTTAAGTTCCAACCAGCCACAGTGGAAAAACTACAGTGAATATACAGGGCCTTAGGTGGCAGTTCCAAAGAGTCTCATTTCGGTAATAAAGCTAAAGTATTCTAGAGTAAAGGCTACCAGACCCATAAGTAACTTCCTGCCAAAACTCAATAACTCTTTAAAGGAAAATAACAGAATCCAAATACTTAACAACAAAACATTAATAATAACCAGCATACAATAAAAAAATTACTGGATACCAAAAAGACAAAACAAAACAAACACACACACTAAAACCCAAACAAACAGAGAAATGTGACTTACAACTGAGATAAATATTAGCAGATGAAAACAAACCAGGAAAGGACAGAAAAATAGAATTGTCAGAGAAGAAATTTAAAAGATCTATCATAAATATATTGAAGTATCTAAAGGAAAATATGAATATAATAAAGAGAAAAGGAAGAACCAAATGGTTCTTACATTATAGCTATAAAAAACACACAATTTTGACAGGTGCAAATCCTATACACTAAAACATATAAAATGTTGATAAGAGAAATTAAAGAAGACCTAGTAAATATGAGATATAGTATGTCCATGGATTGGAAATCTCAATACGATTAAAATGTCAAATTGCCCCACATTTATCATGGATTTAATGTACTCTCCATAAATACTGCAATAGGCTTTTTTGGAGAAACCAACAACCTGTTTCTAAAATGTATGTAGAAATGCAAAGGTCCTAGAGCAACCAAAACAATCTTGGGGGGGAAACAAAGTTGGAGGCTTTTAACACCTGCTATAAAGCTACCATAATTAAAACAATGTGGAACTGGGTATAAAGAGAGATATATACATGAACGGAATAAACTATAGGGTCTAGAAACAGAGTCACATATATGTATATCAATCAATTTATAACAAAAGTGCCAAGGTAATTCTATGTGGAACTAATAGTGCTGTTCACAAATAGTACTAGAAAAACTAGATACTCATATAAGTAACCTGAAACTCAATCTTTACCTCATATTATCCACACACAAAAATGGATCATGGACTTAAATTTATAAGCTAAAAACTATACATATCCTAAGGGAAAAAAGTAATCTTCCCAATCTCAAAGTGCCTATTTCTTAGAGCAGCAAAGCTCTAAACATATAAAAAGGAAAAAGAAAAAAAATTGGACCTCAACAAAATTAAAATCTTCTGCTCTTCAAAAAATACTGATATTAGTTTTCTGTTGCTATGTAACGTATTACCACAAATTTATCAGCTTAGAACAATGCCACTCCTAGGTATTTATCCAAGAGAAATAAAAACATGTGTCCCCCCCAAACTGCACAAAAAAGGCTCACAGAAGCTTTATTCATAATATTCTCAAATTAGAAACCACTGAAATGTCCCTCCACAGATGAATGAGTAAGCAAATTGTGGCACATCCATACAATTTAATACTACTCAGTAAGAAGGAATGAACTAATGGTACATGCAGCAACACAGACGATTATCAAAATAACTATGTTGAATGAAAGAAAACAGACAAAAACAGAGTCTGCTGCTTAGTTCCATTCACATGCAATTCTAAGACAAGCACACTTAATCCATCATGACAGAAGTAGGTCTGTGGTTGCCTAGGATGAGGGAGGTTGACTACCAAGAGAAACCAGGGAACTGTGATACCGGAGATGCTCACCTCGTAAAATCAATGAATGCTGTAGTCAGACTCACCAGGTCTCTTCCCCTGGGAGCTAGGACAATGACTGAAAAAGAATGGGCCCTTAAGAACATGAATGGGGGCACCTGTATCAATCTGAATGGATCCAAATCCTTGACTCCCAAATCCCACTCCCTCTCCTTTGCCAGCAGAAGTGGACCCTCCTCCTCTCTCTACGGACAGCCCTACACCATGCTGGAAGAGCCTGTAACGACATTACTTTTGGTGCCAGATTCTGTTTTATTAGGAGGGTATGAAACTAAACAAAGAGACCCCCCCCCCATGCAATATTTCAAAGTATATGACTTTTTCAGAGACACAGAGAGAGAGGAAATCTGCAGGTTCTGCTCCTCAGTCACACAGGGCCCTGCAGCAGCGAGGCAGCTCTGCTGTCCTCCGTGTGGAGCTCCCTCAATCCATAGCTTCCAAAGTGGCTCCAGCTGTGCCATTTCCAGCCAGCAACAGGGAAGAGCTGCGAGAGCAGGGCGGGGGCCTCCTTTCCGAGGGCAACGCGCATTCCCCGCCTCACTTGCACTCACATTCCACCAGCGAGAATGAAAGCTCTCAGCCACATCCAGCCACGGAGGGGCTGGGAAACGCCGTCGCTGCCACAGATGTTCTCAATAAATTTTACAAGATTTTGTTTTGATTCCTAAGAAGCGTTTCCATCAGTGATCGCACATACTTATTTCAGAAAATGTTTTGTGTCAAAAAGGTAATATTCTGCCTAGAACAAATGTATCCTTACCAATGCATCTTTCTTTTGATGACTCAGCAAAAATCGTAGTTTTTTTTGTGTGTGTATTCCAGCATTTCCAACCTTTTTCATCTCATGACACACATAAACTAATTACTAAAATTCTGTGGCACACTGAAATATATATTTTTGCTGATCTGACAAAAAAATAGGTACAATTTTGATTCATTCACACCGGATGGCGATTGTCGTGTTAGCTGTTGTCATTTTTTTATTTGACAATCTAAAGGAAAAGGGGTCAGTGCCCCTGACTAGTCAGGTATTGCACATTTTAAAAATTCTTGCGGTACACCAGTGGAAAATCGCTGGTGTATTCCATAAATTAACACCTTAGAAACAGCTACACTTCCATTCAAATATGTAACAAATCTCCTATATTTTATAACTTCCTCAACCAATTGTATCTTAGAAAACCCTTCAAAGTTTTCTATAGGTCTCTTATTCATTTACGTACATTTTCATTGTTACCATGTTATTTTCTCTATGTTATTGCAGCAGGAAAACAAGCTGCTCCCCAACTTTTTGTCCTTTACTAACAAGTATCAAAAGATGTATATTATTCAATAGCTTGCAGGAGGTTTTAAGTTTCAAATTTAAAATAGTAGCTGATTTTAATTTTATGTGTTTTTTATAAATTGCTGATAAAATTGTTGATTTTTATTCTCATACTTAGGATTCTTAGTTTTTAAAGCCTCACTAATTGCAAGATGGTTTCATATTACCACAGCTTGCATTTGAAGATACCGTTTACATCTAGGGAACAATTCATGATTAATGATAATAGCCTGAGGGTAATTTTGAAATTTGTTTAACCTGTCAGATCTGATCATTGTTTTAACTCATCAAGTAGCCGAAGGAAAGCGTGAACTAGCACACAGGTCAAGCAATGCCATATTGTTCTAGCCTCTGCTTACATTATTGTTATTTCCCAATTCCTTTTCATTTATTTATTTATTTCCTTTTAATCCTCACCTGAGGATATTTTATCCATTGCTTTTCAGAGAGAGTGGAAGGGAGAGAGACTGAGAGAGAGAGAGAGACAGAGAGAGGGAAACATCCATGTGAGAGAGACACATAAACCGGGGCTGGGAATGGAGCCTGTTGGCACAGACACAAAAGGGTAAGAAGCACATGGGGATAAATCCTGAAACTCTCAAGCCAGAGGGGGGTTATCTTGCCAGTGGTGCCTTGGAGGCACACAGACCCCCCTTCCTGCCTCTGCAGTCCTGAAGAGTAGAGAGTGCCTTGGCCTCCGCAGTAGGATCCATGGCCTTGCCAACTTGCAAGTATAGAAATCTCTGCGTTATGCCCCTCCATTTACAATGGTGACTAACCCTGTCATCTGCTCGCAACATGGCCATTTAAATATTCTTACTGGTACTGTGGCAAGCGGGTGCCGGTCAGTAACAAATCCTTGTTAAAGTCCTGACAAATAATCTCATTGGTTCAGCTCATATCTTCATATGACAACACTTCCCAGATCACTGGTTACCCTCAAATCAGCTCCTAACCCTGGTCTTATCAGTGGCTTTAGGCCATGATGGGGTGGGTACAGGTCTAAAACGCTCAGAGAACCATGCCATCCAATTCTGTATGAGCTGGTGGCACTGGATGTTGGAAAATTAAGTGCATATATATCCTATTACTATATAAATTTAAACAACTCCTGACACTTGAATATTATCTTTATCTTCACATTTGTACTAAAAAGAAAATCCTACAAGTCCCCTTAGTAAACAACACTGGAGTTAAGCATCACCACTTAACATAAATCATAGGAAGTTAAACCAGATTAAAACTATCCCATTTTAAATGAACAATTCTAGGTGAGTAAAATATTAAGTGTTATCCTGTAGCTATGTTCTAAGCTTACTATTTTGATGATATGACTTTATGACAATTATTCATAAAAACAGAAATACAGTTTTACAACAGTTTAGTAAAAAAATAAACCCAGATAATCAGTCATAGTAGAAACAAAGAGTTTCTACTACGAATTACATCAAATGCAACTTTTAAAAAACTACTTACATCCAAAGAATCCTCCTTCAATAAGATAAGGGCCATACTCTGTGACACCAGCCGGCAGGAATATCCTAAGTAGAAGAAGGTACAACAAAGGTGAGTTTGTCATTCCGCCCATGAACTAAAGGGTTTTCAATGGCTGTTTGAATTCAGACTCCCTTCTTCTATTTTTCTTATTACCGCTCTAAAGCTATCAATTCACACAGAAGAACTGGGCAAAAGTGAGGTAGAAAAGTAAGTTAAAATTGATTTTGACTCCTGCAGACAGCTTGAACAGAACTGTTTGGGAAGGTCTGCATAACTAATGGCTAAAATAAATACTTGTCAATTTTCTGTGGATTTGTCTTTATCCTTGTATAACATTAGGATAAGCCTTGGGTTATCTAAAATAACAGCAAACACTTTAGGAAGTCAAATAAAATCTCACGGTGCCCCTATATCAACATGAACTTGCCTATCATCATATTGAGATCCCTCACTGGCTTTTTAAGAAGCAGGAAATGTTCACAACAGATGTCAAAGGTAGACTATTCTACATTGAGGAAGTCACTTTTCCTACCAAAAGTTTAAAGCAATCTCCATTTCAAGAATTAAACCTGAGTTTTAAAAAGAAGTTTGTTTTGGAACAAAAGTCTTCCACTACTAATCCTTATCAACAATTTCCATCACCTTTTTAAGTAAAGTTATCCCTATAAATCAGGGGTGGGGAACGCCCACCCTCGACATCATTTGGTCTGGCCCTACCAGGGCCTCACCAAAGAGAAGCAGTCCCAGCCATCACATTAGGGGTGAGTTAATTAAATGATTGACCAAATATAGCAGGCTAACTTTTAAGTTGATAATTTTGTATGGCCCAAGAATGATGTTATAAATATCCAAAAGGCCCTTGGCAGAAAAAAGGTTCCCCATCGCTGCTAAATGATGCAAGACAGTCTTTTCTACTTTTCCTCCCAGAAGGGGCACATATTTCCTATGAGGCTCTTTCTTACTCAGGCTTTGCAGTCCCCTCAGAGACAGCTGGAGACACTCGGTGACACCACAGACCAAGTTACAGCCTCTCCCGACTCCTCCCCTTCAAATCCACAGGCTCTGGGGAGCAGGCGGCTGCAGCAAACCCCAGGATCAGAGCTCTAGCCCTTCCTTCCAATCGCCCTCCACCCTCTCAGTGCCCCCTGACAGAGAGGTGGCATCAACATGTGATTTTTACCAACCCTCATCTCAATTTATCGCATTGAGAAAAGACAAGAAAAGATGCCTTCCACTTCGAAAAGTGGCCCTCACAGCCAGTTTTTTCTCATTACCTTAAGCTAATGGAGCAACGACTCACAGAAAATGAAACAAATCATCAGCACGTAGAATTTCAACCTTGGAGCAAGTACATATATGTGATGATCTCAAGAAAGGGCCTAAACCAATGCTGTTCCTAAAGCAAGGAGGGGCCAGGACTCTCCTTCCCACGGCAGCTGAAAGGCCATTCCCACAGGTGCTACATTTAACTAGAAAAGGAGACAGGCACCGAGAACGGACAGGGCCCAGCACCGCTGCATGTGCGAGCTCAATCCTCAGCAGGTCCTCTTTCATCTTGAGGAAACCCTGCTAAAAGGCACACAGAATTCAAGACGGGCAAAAATTAAGAACAACGAAAACCTTGTTCTAGGGGGATCAGGGGAGACAATAAATATTTTTATTTGTTTATTTGGGAATGTACCAAGTATATCCTTCACTGTCATTTGAGAAGAATATTTTGTAAATCACCTAAGAACACAAATTTTAGAGCACAAAATTATGGCTTTTAACCCAACTGTTATTTTTTTTAAAGCAACACCATAAAAATATAGCCCAGGCTGTTAACAATAGTTATCTCAATGAAATGAGGTTATTTCGCTTGTTAAAACCACTATATATTATTTTTTAAATGGAAACTGAATAGTTTAAAATCATAATACCACATGGGCAAATATCTGCTAACCCTCTAAAACAAAACAAACAAAAAAGGGAAGAAAACATGAAACAATTTTTGATGCATTTTCAAACTCATTCGTCTATATTTTAACAATAGTGATGAGTAAAAATGAAAATTTCCCAGCATGCCAGTAAAATTTCTGCATGGTAGGACTAAAATAATTGAACTCTTTGTTTCTCATTAAAATTTTACAAATGTATTCCCCCTTCCTATAAAGTCTTAGATTAGGTCCAGAAGGGAGGTCTATATGTTATTTTCATTCACAAAAGGGGATATTGCAGCCATAATCACTTCCCTCTCTGTTAGGCTCACTCTTTCTTTATCCCCAGAGACTTCCAGCAACTTCATGCAATATGGACTGTTACAAATTTAGTATAACTGATGCAAAAGGATTTGCTGGTAGTTTTTCATTTAACCAACAGCTGCAGAAGTGAGCTGTAATTTTTAAGCCCTAGCTTGCTGCTTTATTCTATATTTTTCAATTTAAGCGAAATGCCACTTGACAACTGAAGCTGCACAAAGATATTACGGGAAAACTCTAAGTATTTTTTTAGCCATTGAGGGAGAGGGCAATAAATAAAACCCACTGACACTTTCATGAATTTAAATATACAAAGCTAAAGGTTTCAGAGAAGAAACAGGTCGGTGTTGTGGGGGTTTCTTTCGTGGGGTTTTGTGTGTGTTTTTGGTGTTTTTTTTAATTTGGAAAATGCAATGAGACTTTGCTTAGAGAATTATCACACAGAACACTTGATCTAGACAGACCATGGAAGTTTAACACAGTTAATTGCAACTTAGCTAATGTGGCAAATCAAATGATGTCAATCCAGGTTTGGAGTGCTTGATCTCTAATGTTTTTGGATGAAATGAGATCAACTCTTGGAGAAGAGCCAGGCATGAAATGTCAATCCACACTTGTAAATTGAGATCTAGTTCTTTAATCTTGCAGTCTAACAAGACGACAATAAAAAGACTGAGACGAGAACCTCTGGGATTTCACTTTTTACTACAGCTGAAATGAACAGCACACTACAAAGGTCTTAGTATTTCAACTACCTGAGTACAATCAACATTCAGAGAAATCAAAATAGAACAGAGTCCATGGTACTTAGAGCAGGACTTGATTTTAAGACAATAAAATAACAATTCACACTAGAAAATATTACCAAACCAAACTTCTCGGATCTTGCAATCAGTGTCTCTTGTGCCGGGGTAAGCTCATATTGTTAAAGACATTCAAATGCACTTTTTTTGGTGACAGTTTTGGAAGGGTTAGGAACAATTTACCTTTCCTGGCCATACATTCCAAGATCAGATGAATCAAGCCACCCACCTTTGGGATTCAACACGGTTCCAAATCCTCAGTAAGTGTGTTGCTGGTTCCAAATATTTTCCCAGAGAAAGTGGCCAGTCAATATTTGAGTGTGAGTGTACGAAGCATGCTGTCAGACAGCAAGAATGGGTGATAAAAGCTGGTGCCCTCGCTATTCCAGCTGGGGCCACAGAGGCTCGCTGCGGAGTCCTTAAGTCACCTGGAGAAGCAGGAAGCTGAGGACTCGCCCACAGAACCACGCCTGGGCACCTTTCCCTCCAGATCCTTCAGACCATCCTCAGGAATGTTCCATAAGAACACACTCAGCCCTACCTCGGGACCTTCCTCCCCAACTGGGCTACTGTGACCCGTTCTGGGCTGTCTTTTTTTTTCTCCTCAAAAAATTCTTGAAGGCTCAAGTTTAAATACTATCTCATCTGTGAAGCCTTCCTGGTCTTTTTCTGCTCAGATATTTTTCCTGAATATCAAGTGTGGCGGTCACTTGCTCAGATTTTCAGCACCCTCACACCTATGTGATCTAGGCTAAGTTGTTTGATATTTCTGTGCCTCGGTTCTATCTTTGAAAAGGGGATAATGCCGATCTTAAAAGGAATTAAATATAAAACTTACATAAAGGACTTAGCACAGTATTTGGCACATTATAGGGAACATTTACTGAGTAACTATTATTAACACTAGTCATAGTTAATGCCTCTATTGCATAATTACTACTTTCTCATCTACTTCACTCTCTGATTTGTCTCACAGTTAACTCATCCCCTTAGTAGAGAATATAAGTTCCCCAGGCTGACAGCAGAACATCAGGCAACCATGCCAGCTGCAGGTAATCAAAGAAATAACACATCTGACGTTTCTGGGAAAAACACTGAGATTGAGAATGCCACGAACAATGCCCAGCTTCACCTGAGAAGGGGACTTGTCTTCCTTTTAATGGGCAAGGAAATCTATAGGCAATAACAGCATGAGCAAGCACCATATTTACTCACGTTAAAAAAATTACACTTCTAAAACTGTAGAAAGTGGTTTAAAAGTATCAAATGATGAAGAGCAAAATGCAGGGGAAGGGGTGGCCATTCCAACTCAGACATGGATGACAATGAAAGCTATTTCCAACTTACTGGCTTTAAAATGGAGTACACACTAGGATTTTGTTCTCTCTCATCCCACATGCATTAGAAACAAATGATAGATTCTGAAAACTTCACATCTATTGTCTAACAATTTAATAGATGTTATATCCATTGGTAATAAGGAAATGATGACTACACAATTCACAAAGGCTACATCTGAGATTTCACTTTAGACTAGCTGATGCCAAAATTTTAAGCTAAAATAGAAAATTGCCAACTCCTTGAAACACAGCTAGTTAGCATAAATGCAAGCACGGCACAGTGGGGGTCTGGCGTCATGCCAGTTCCAAACTACCTAAAACCCACAGGCAAGATGACTGTCTAGCTACATAATACTCACTTGCTCATAAGAGACACAAATATCCTGGAACTTAATTTGACTAAGTATATTTATTTTCAAGGCATGAACTAAAAGTTATATTTTAAAATAAATTCTCAAACTATGATCGATAGGTAGATCAAATACTAAAGAGAGCCAAGAACCCAAATGCACCATATGTCACCTCTAAATGAGTATTCTTACTACATGTACCACTAAGGACATGTTGCCAATTAAAATGTTAAGAGTCAACAATCGTAAGACATCCAAATTTCAGAGATGTTAAAATATAAAAACAATGTGCACCTTCAAGTGGATGAACTATAGTGCCATTCTCCCCCCAGTCTGCTAACTCAAATTTCAGGGAACGGATTTTGCAAAAGCTGTATGAATCTGTTTAAAATGAGCCCTACACCAGAAGTCAAGAGCCCTGAGACCCAGTATTTGCTTGGTCATTAAGTAGAGTGTAACCTTCATTAAACTCTGAATTTCCCCCTTGAGCTTACGACTATTCATGTGTAAAGACTGAAGATGGTGTCCAGAAACACGCCTAGCACAGAGCCAGATACTCAGCAGACATTCTATTCGTCCATTCCCTTTTCCTTACTTCATTTAGAAGTAGAACTGCTAGACACTTATCTTCTTCCAAAATATCTTTTGGGAACCCTAAAGTGCATGTAGAATGCACAAAAATATACAGAATACCCAGTCAGTACAATGGGAGATGGGTCAATAACGGTTCACTTTACCAAGGGTAGGGTTAGGTTAGGGCTAGGCTAGAACACAGGCTTTCAACCAGACTATCTGAAGCATGGCCTTGCACTGAATGGAGCTGTTGCCTGTGGTCTGACACGAAAGAGTCTAATAAAATGACTGGATGTCTATACCTTCAGGACTGGATATCTACACCTTTGGTATCATGTGCAGGGTCAACAGATATCCTAAGTCGGAAAATGAAATTTAATCCCTCAGTATCACCCAGGGCTACCAACTTGAGTTCTGAATGCAAAGGGAAAAAATAATTCAGACACAGTTTTTCCAAAGAACATCAGTGCCTGAGCTGTTAAAAGCCTACTTCGTGACACCCAAGAGATGTTTGAATTCTACTGACACACTAGCACCAAGGTAAGTAAAGACAAGCTCCAGGAGAAATAGAAGACTCTGGCAAAGTCATCAGCTTATAAGCAGGAGGCACAGGGGTCTTGCACATTCACTAAAAATTATCAATTTTAAAGTATCTTATGGATGTGAGTGCTTCTGGAACCAAAAGTACAAATGTTGCTCTACATTCTTTGAAAAAACACAAAAATCATACAACTGTTATCTGTAAAAACAGTTATAAATTATCTCATGAAGCTCAGAGAAGCCTCACTGTGTGCAATTCAGTGAGAAGCCATTTGAGTTTTCTGGGTTGATTTGCAGCCCTTTGCTTTTACTTGTATTTATTCCAAACTCGGCTAGACTCTAATAAGCTGAAATAAACAAAAGGAACAAGCAGGAAGCAGGACGTGTGTGCTCCCAAGGGGATCTGGCTGTGGAAGTTAAGTCTTGGGCTAGGGACATAGAAAGGCTGCTAGTCCAACAGAAACACTGAAGACATAGAAAACTGTAATCACTAAAGTTCAATCTTAACTTGTGGGGGTTACCCACTTCTTTCATATTGCTCTAGGAGAGCAGAAAACATATCCCTAAATTTTGAGTAAGAATTTCCGGGCAGCAGTCAAGTTTATGTGCCCTATATGAACAACAGGAGCTATAGATCAATAGCAGGTGTTCTAGGCCAAGTTTATATGGGAAATTATACCTGAAGGATCAATGTATATACATAGAGAGAGAGACGTTATACCAAAAGCTAATGGATTATCCTTCATTTATAAAAATGTTGCAATATCACCAAAGGTCTAAGAAATGGGTTTTTATTTTTTAGTATAGTGATGGCTCTTCACAGAAACTTTATCACATTTTTATTCAAAAACTTGCATTTGAGAGACATCTAGCTTAGACCAATGGACAAAATCTATCACTGATGCTTCAGAGGCTGCTCATGAATCACATGTCACTCTCTTGTGACTTTAGTCTCAGTTGGTTGGGAGTCCAAATTGCATTTGATTAGCTATAGCCTTGAGAAGAAATGATTAAGTGGTTTTTGTCTATTTAAAAAAAAAGATGAGCCCAGGCCGGGTTGCTCAGTTGGTTGGAGTGCTGCCCTGTGCACCGAAGGGTTGAGGGTTCAATTCCCAGTTGGGGCACATGGCAACTGATCTCTTTCTCTTTCTCTCCCTTCCTCTCTCTCTAAAACTCAATAAAAATTAAATAAATTTTTTAAAAAGATGAAATTCACTCCATGTGGTAGGTATTGTCTACAATGGAGGTTATCTAAGAGGTGGAGTTGATTCAAAAGAGGTTTAAGGAAAGGGGCACCACTGGATTCAGATGGTAATAGTCCAGGAAGACTACTCTGAACAGGACAACAGTTACTTCAATTCAGATGTTCTGGTATGTTTCTTTCTAAAATGATCTGTGACAAAGACTATTTCTATAAATACACGGTAAGTCATGTAGTCCTTATATATTCATTTTATCACATATGCACCACAGCTTGCTATACCATAATGGTAACAGAAGTATCAGGTAATTTAAAAAAAATTTCAAATAATCAAAATTAGATTTTTAAAAAATTAGTAGTTTCAATTCCTTTTCAAACTTAAAATGTACCTCTTTAACACTGATGGAGTTATTTATACTTAAATTTCTTTTCTTCAATTTTCATTTCTGTGACACTTAGCAAGCAAAGAGGTTGCTAACTCAGATGGAGAAGGGAAAAATACAAGACTCTTAGAAAAACCTATTAATTGGTAAAATCATTAAAATGGTTACAATTACATAAAATAACTGCATATTTAAACTCAGTGAAAACATGCTCCTAGTATCTTAGACTATAACTGTGTGAAGGAAGCAATAAGAGAAAGCAAAGTTATCAACTCTTAAATTCTGCATCCCAGGTAAATGCGTTTAGTACTTTTCAGGAAGACGTAACAGTTGTAATGTTTATAATGTGTAGATAATGCTCGTCAGACCATCTTCATTTGATTTCAGTAATTTTTTCTTGGCCTTAAAATAAAGAGTTCTATAAAATACAATCTTCAGTGCCTTTGAGGAAGACACTTTAAAAACAACACAAAAACCAGCATCGGGGAATTATTTTAAATTAATTACCTATATTAATTGCAGTTTCTTGTTTGTCTCCTGTCAGCACCCATATTTTAATTTCTGCCTTCAGCAGATTTGCTATGGTTTCTGGAACACCAGCTTGAAGGCGATCTTCTATGGCTGTGGCTCCAAGTAGCAGTAAATTCTAGATTGAAAAATACCTTCAATTAAAGATTGGTACAAAAGAGCAGCATTTATGGCAAAACTCTAACAAAAGAAAGGCAGTCAGAATGTTGTGAGACAATGATCGTGTTTCCTCTACATTAAATCTTTGTTTGTAGAGAGTTAATGATATCTAGATGTGTGGCATTTCCAAGCTATTGCCAATGTAAGAACCTCTCCGTACACAGAGGCACCCAGTATGCATCATTTATTTCTTTGTACACAGGCACGTTAGAACAGAAATCACTTGGCAGTAGAACTCGTGGGCAAGTTATCCTGAGGATATTAATAGTGCATAAGCCCTCCCCTATCACTCTGTGCAAATGACTCAAATGTTATAATTAAAAATGAGAAAAATAAATTCATTGATAAGAAACTGACCTCACCCAAAACTGACTCAGTTGATGAAAAAAGCCAATCATCTCTAGAGCATCCACCACATATGCCTGGCACTGCAGGTGTAGGTCGCCTACTTAAATGCTTTTTTCTGACTCTAAAAGTAATTTGGGATATTTCCAGTAAAGCCAGGCAAACTGAATTCAGTTCTACTCCCACCCAAAACTATTACAATGACAAACAGATATAAAATTTAAAAACTGAATATAAAAAAGCAAAGGGGAAATAAACAAAAAAACACAAAGAGGGATTTAAAAAGCAATCAAGTGATGACTTCAGAGTTATAAGAAACTGAAAACTGGATGAACCAATGGTTGCTGATATGAAACAGAAAAAGCTGAAATCAAGCTCCCAGGTTTGAGGTGAAAAACAAACAAACAGAACAACTACAGGCCAAACTGGAGTCACCATCACTAGGTCACGTCACTAAACCAAAACTTAATAACAAACCTAACTACAGTGTCAACCTCTCCCAGGAATGAAATTTTAAGCCAATCAGTCTGGAATTTCCTGAGAAATACAAATCAGGTAATCTGCATGATAAACCCCCTGCCAATCCCTTCCCAACAGAAGAGGATGGCCCAGGCTAAAAATAATCCTTTCTCTTCTTTTACTAATAACTGCCCTGACACACCCTTCTGCCTATTAAAACCTTCCACTTGAGCCCTTCAGAGTGCACTTCTAGTTGCTAGATGGGATGCTACCACTTGCTTAGTAAAATCAATAAGATCTTCAAATTTACTCAGTTGAATTTTGTCCTTTAACAGAGAGAATCCAATATGTAGAAAGCTACCTAATGTCTAGGGATAAACTGAAAAAGACAACAACAACAATCAAAGTAGGAAACATGGACAAGCAATAGCAAAGCTTACAAATTACTAGAATAAGTAGGTGTGAGAATTCTTAGTATCTACAGTGTCCTACCAGCCTATGAATTCGTTTGTGTTTTTTTTGAATCTTCACCTGAGGATATTTTTACCATTGCTTTTCAGAGACAGTGGAAGAGGGAGAGGGAGAGAAACATGGATGTGAGAGAGATGCACTGACTGGTTGCCCCCAGCACATGCCCCAACCTGGGCGGGGGATGGAGCCTGCAACCGAGGTACGTGCCCTTGGCTGGAATCAAAGCCGGGACCCTTCAGTCCACGGGCCGACGCTCTGACCACTGAGCCAAACTGGCTGGGGCCAGCCTATGAATTCTGATTGCTCATTTAACTCAATAGGTGAGTTCATCTTGTTAAGCCTAATCTTAGGCAAACCCAGAAAATCACTGGTGCTGTGTTAACCTAAAACTTCTTAAGACATCACTAATGCTTAGCTGAGGGTGGTTAGACCTCAGACAGTCCATAAAAACTAAGAGTTTCTTAAAACAAAGTAAGAAGTGATTAAAAGCTAATGGTTAAGATACTTGCCAGAAAAGAAGACATCACTCTACAGCAACAGGATTCCTGCTCAAAGACTTTGTTCAATAGGAGGGTAAGCCCCTCATCAGGCAGTAAGGACTTTATCATGTGCAATTACCTTCTCAATGATCTCATAGCACTCCTCCAACCGCTGAGCTCTGTTTTTCAATATGGTGCTGGCTTCTTGGTAGACTTTCAGCCACTCCTCATAATCACTCTCTGAGAGGTCAGCGTAAGCCACACAGAGAGTCCGCAAGCCTGCAAAACAGCCAGTGTATCCCAATGATGCCACCAGTGGTGGAGGCAAGCAGGATACCTCACCTCCTAGCTCATATCATGTGGCTGCATTTCATACAAACATGTTCAAAAACTTTAAAGAAGCCAGCTGCTTTTTAGGTCACTAATTCAACTTTCACACATCTAAAAGGGGAATTTAAAAACAACTCTACTGTATTTTAATATAAACCACCTTTCCTATAGATTTTAGAGTACATGAGAAGCTATGAGAGTGAATTCCCACAGAAGAGACGCAGGGGAGCTGTGCAGGATCCATCTTCATATGTGCAGTAGCAGGTATCAGCAAGTAGAGGAGCCGGAAGTACTTTTCAAGACAGCAATGAAAGCCCAGCGTGCTACCACGTGGAAGATCCAGACTTTCAAGCAGCCGTGTGTGTGTGTGTGTGGGTGTGTGTTCCCGAGCGTGCCTGTACATGCATGCATGTAGCCATGGGAACACTCCAAGAGAAAGCAGCAGTCAGCACTTCAGCAAGGCCTCAGCTTTCATCACATTCCCTTGCAGGAAACCCTGACATCAGTGCTGTTTAAAGCCTTTCAGAGAACTCCTTTCCTGTTCCTCGATGGGCCCAATGAATTATTTCCTGAAGTCATTAGCTTCCTCTGTACCCCTCACGCTGGGTAAGCCAGTGTCATAAGGATAACAAGAGAGGGACAGGAAAATAACATGAGTTTTCCAAGAAAGGGAAGCAGAGCTACAAGCTGAAGCTGCACACTGAGTTGCCCGCCTTTTCCCTCTGCACTGCTGGCTGCGAGTCAGCAAAGTCACGTGTAGGTAACGGAGTATGGAACTCGCCACACATCTTGTCACTGCCATGGGCACAGAATGTGGAGGATGGGCACAGGGTTGGCGTTAGAAACGTATACTCCCATGAAGCCAGCCAAGCACAACTATGACATGTCTGTTCAGAACATGATTGCTTTCCCAGGCACCAGTCACAGATGCTTCAAAGCATGATTTCAATGGTTAAAAATACCATTTCCAAATTTCACTTACCTTCTGTGGCAAAATATTCCAGATGGCATAATGTTTCCTCCATGTATTTTGAATCTTTTGAAAGTCTCTTAAAAATTACATTGTCCTATAAAATAAGGAAACAGTGTGACTGGCAAACCCCCAGTAAACCTTCCGGTCAGCATTCTGAACACAGCTTTGTTTCAATGGTGTTCATTTTATACTCATGGGAATATTGAATGGGCAAGTATAAGTATAGTTGTTACCTGGATGCAGCCATAAGCTTAGGAAAACAAATTGAGTATGGATGTGTCCAAATAAAAACAGCCATGGGGATGTAAAGTACTGCACAGGGAATACAGTCAATAATACTGTAATGACTACAGGTGGTGTCAGGTGGGTACTTGAGTTATAGGGTGGTCACCTCGTAAGTTATATAATTGTCCAACCATTATGAAGTACACCAGAAAATAATATAGAATAAGACTGAATGTAAACTGTAATTGAAAATTTAAATTTAAAAAAATAATAAAAATTTTTTAAAAACACATGTTGGGGAGGACTAGAGGTATTGGGAGTACAATCCAGGACACAATGGTGCTCCAATCCCCCAAATCTGCACAACTCACACCAAAGTTTATAATACCTATAATACCTTTTTGCAGAAGTGAGAAGAGTAAAACACATATCCTAAACTGCTCAAGTACACTCCAGCTTCCTGACACTGCAGAAACTCCTAACAGAGGAGGGCACCACCCACCGGGCATGGAACCCCGTTCAGCTGAGAAACACGTGGGTGGGGAACAGCCCGTCACCCTCTGACAACGCCCATGACTGACAAGCAGCGCTGCGGGACTGGACGACACAGATGGTCCATCAAATATGTTATAAATTGTACAGTTTTAGGACACAATTCTATTTTAAAGAAATCTAATTTGGTTTGGGGAGGCAGGTTGAAGAGAATTAAATCCCATAAAAATAAAATCCAGCATTTCCATATTTACACTGTTTTAGTTACAGCCTTCCTCCGTGCCACCCATATCGCCCCCTCTGTACCTGCACACAGTGGCAAATAAACAAACAAATAAAAATTTTAAAAGCCTATCAAGGTGACCTTGATTTCAGATGTTACTATAAACATAGAACTATTTAATGGGTCCAAGTAAGATGCCTTTAGAATCCCTATGCATTACTCACTTTGTAAAAGCTCTAGCTACATGTGCTCAAATAAGAAAGTGCTTCTTCCACAATTGGTAAAGGTCAGTAAGATTTTCAACTTCATAGTCTTGACACAGGCTCATAAAATGAGCTTAATAATTCTTTCCCTCAACACACAGGATCACAATTTAACAAGACATAATTTTGCAAGTCAGGCTCATAGACAGTAACATTCTTCCTTAAAGATAATACATTTAGATTTGATTACTGGGAGGCAGGTAGGACAAAAAGCCTGACCAGAGGGGAGTAAAAATGTAGCCACTCATGACTACCACATAACCCTCTGTGATGAATAAAAAAATAAATCATAAAAATTGAGAATAGCTGTTTTAAGTACATATATACATACATACACACACACACATACAATCTTCATATATAAAATCACACTGTATATATAAAGATCATCACAAATTATCTTCCCAAGGTCACCACCACACAATAGTGGTAAACTGGAATCAGAATTCATACTCCCAGGATTTTCCATGACACAGCAAGTTGCTGTTTCTGAAACCAGCTGTTGACTATAAGCTTTTCACTGGCCATCTCTGCCACCCTGGCTTGAACCACCATTATCCTCAGTGGGCTTCTACTACTAAGTTAACTTGATGGCCCACCCAAAAGAGCCTTTCAACCTCGGGCAAACGACCAAGGAATGACGAGGACAGCAGTTAGGAAAAGCAGCAGATTAACAGCGCGGCTGCCAAGAACTCCCTGCTGTGCAGGACCAGTCAGTACTTACAGCCCCTTTACAGTAGAGTCGGAGTTGTCCTGAAGGAGTTCGAACAATTACAGACATTCTTTTTCTGTTACTGTAGGTGTAAAAAGAAAAAAAGGAAAGGAAAGGAAAGTTGTCAGTGGTCTGTTTTATAGGGCTCATGTCCCATGATTAGACACCAAACAAATCAAAAGGTGGTCCGGGGGGCCCCAAAATGACCAAGCTCCATTTTCCCCTACCATTTTCCTCAAAGTCAGATTTTGATTGTATATCTCCTATTCTTTTTATTAACATATAATGGACATAAACCTATTCCTTTCCTTGCCATAAAGACTCACTAGTATAGCTATTTATAGTAGAAGACACAGAAATGGAGAATTTGAGCATCTACTATGGACATATAATTGACTTCTGACAGTACTCTGTAATAGTATTTTTCTTTATTTTGCAGCTCAAAAATATTAAGTAACCTGCCCAGTAAGAGCAAAGTAGAGAAATTTCACTATAAATACAGTTAACTCAAAAGTTCCTCACTGTGTCTTTTAACAAGAGTGGAAAGAAATTCCCAACTCACAGCACAGCCCTAACTGAGCACTAAGGTACGCTCTGTCACCCTTCTCCCCTCTCCAACAGGGACAGCTCCTTGGCATCTTTCATCAGGGCCCATCCTCACTCACGACGCCTCTAGCAGCTCCCCACTGCCTGCGGACTCCCCCTCCTGCGGGTCTCCAGCCGGCCCCCCACTAACCCTCTCCCGCACCGGGCTCCGGCTCAGCAGAAGGCTCACCGCCCTGCTCTAGTCCTTCAGGGCCGCGCCTGTGCGGGCCCTGGCCCCCCATCTCTCCGGCCTTTCGATGAGGGGGTTTCCCATGGACTGTCAGCTCCTAAGAGTAGGGGACATCATCTCTCTAGCTCTGTGGAAATTCCCACGTCCTAGCCCACAGCACCCTCTGGCCTGGACTCGAGTCTCTCGGCTGCTGTGCAGCCAGGCGCCCTGAGCAGGGCTCTTCACCCAGCATTCCCGTTTCTGCGTAAAGACACCACGAGGAGCATCTGAGTGACGTGGATTTACAGTGAAACGTCCCCGTCTTGCTCTTACTGGGCAGGCTACCTAATATTTTGCTTTACACAGAAGATAATTTTATGACAAACTATGAATGATCGAGGGAAACAAACAGTCCACTAAGTATTCCCAGATCTTCTGTTGCCACCAATTACTTCAAGGAAGTGAGTAAGTGGCATCTAGAAAAGGACACGTTACCTAACATGATACAGAACCACGGCTATAAGCAGAAACGATTTTCCGCTCCCGCTTATGCTCCGATACGTTTTCGTAATGCATCCTCAGGTCTCCATCCACACTCACCTGTTTTTACCTAACTCCCTGTTCTCCAGTTAATGCAGCCACACAACAGCACAATTTCCAGGACATCAGCAAGAGAGGGGGCACCAATGTCTGGAGAGATGTTTAGTATGTGCCCCACCTCCACACACGGACCTGCCTCCTGCTCCCTCCATGAACTACTACAGTCATCGACCTACTCTCTCCCATCGAACACTCAATCCTAAGGGCTCCTGACCCACCAAAGCTCAAGTCTGCGGACCTAAAACCTATAAGAGGGCAAAAAATTCATCTTTTTCAAATAGTTTATAAAGCAAACAGAGCAAACAATTTGTGAATCATTTAACAAAGGTTATTGAAAAACCCACCTAATTTTAATAATAGGAAACGATGCTTTGGAGACAGCAACAGAAACTTGCTCTAATATGGACAGTTCAATGTTAAGGAAGAGGGAGAAAAACTAAATGTTAAGATAATTTTATAACAAACTATGAATGACCTAGGGAAACAATTCAACAAGTATTCCCAGATCTTTCTTTTTTAAAAAAAAAAAAAATCTTTATTGATTTCAGAGAGAGGAAGGGAGAGAGAGATAGAAACATTAATGATGAGAGAGTCATTGATCGGCTGCCTCCTGCATGCCCCCGACTGGGGATGGAGCCCGCAACCCGGGCCTGTGCCCTGACCGGGAATTGAATCGCCATCTCCTGGATCCTAGGTCATGCTCAACTGCTGAGCCACGCCCGGCCAGGCTGTATTCCCAGATCTTAAATAAATAAACTACACTGAGGAAGAGTGAGTCACAGTATGCACAGGAGAGCTGCGCCGCCCAGACCCAGCAAGTAGTGCGAGGGACTGATCTTATCCATCTTCTCTGTCAGTTTCCCAGGTCCTGCAAGGGAGTACTCAGGTGGGCCTGGGAAAGCCAATGGAAATAACGGCCTCATCACACACTCCAAACTATGCAGACGTGTCTGCGGTTCCTGATGTGAGAACACCAGGTGCTGGGAATCTAAAGAAAAGGAAGGATATAGAAGCATAACATTTCATTTGAAAAAATGAGACAATTTACCTACTTCTCTTTCTCTATAAATTTCAGAGAGAAGTGGGCTTGAAGACACATATTTACTATATTTAATACATAAGTGCTATATTTAATCATACCATCATGCAAACACTCTGATGAAGTTACTATATATATATATATATATATATATATATATATATACACATACACACACACACACACATATATGTATTTTTTTTCAAAATGCATGAAAGAGAAACATACCTAGAAAATTCCAGAACATTAAGGATTCCGAATGTCTGTTCCTGTCCCATCTAAAGAAAAAAAACAGACTCTTACCTGAGATGCAAAGTTTTAAAATACCAAAACAACTGCCTCCCCATTCATAAACCTCTCTACACACACCTCTCCCCCTCCTCTCTTTCCCTCTCCGTCTCCCTCTCATTCTCTCTCATTCTTCTATCCCCCTGCAAAAACTTCGACTGGTAGTTTCCCTACAAGTCAGTCTGGTGGGGTCATAGCTCCCCCTTCTGGTAGAAGCTTCTCATTTTTCTCCAGCTAATTTGGCTGCATAGCTACGTCCAAGGCATGAAAATAAAAGACACAAGTTAGACAGGCTCATCTGAAACCTTGGAGCCAGTTATACTTCTGAATTTGGAATTTAAGACATTTTATAGAAGTATACGCATACACCATCACATCCCCAGGGCAACACCTTGTAACACCACGTATCAACTTTGTTCGGCAATATATATGACTATTCGCACTGAAATTCATCAAGACCATAAATAGCCTTGTGTCAGCTCTGGTTAGGTTTAACTGCCAAATTCCTATGTCCTTAATTTAGGAAAAAACTTTTGGAATTCAAAGTTTCTTGGAATTTAGATTTAAAAATAAGGAAATATGAATCAGTATCAGATTTTAGGGCAATTAATCAAATGTCCTTTTCTTCAGGTTCTTCAAAGTTGGAACCTCAATGCTCTCCATTTTTCCCCAGAATATTCCAGATTATGTATGTGCCATTTTCAAACTTTTTGATCAAATTTTGTCTGTTTCCATAATATATCACAGTGAAAAGAAGTGGGCTTTGGAGCTCAACAGATATGAGTTTGAGTTCAGTTTCTCCACTAAGTGTGTGACTTTCTTATAAATGGTGATAACACCTGTCCCCTAGATTGGAGAGAAAAAATGAAGTAACGTGCAAATTACTAAGTGCATGATTGACACATGGTAGCATTGAATAATAGTTATTGTTCCATCCACAACTGCCCACCCCTCCTCTTTGCCTCCTAAAATACAACTAACCATCCACTTACACCAGCCTTCATCAGCCTTTACTCTCCTCTTTCTGCAATCACCAGTTCCCTTTCTCCTCAGCCTGTCCCAACTTTGTCAAATCCCTGTGTCCACTGTTAGCCTCCTTGGCACTAGGGCTGTGACAGCCAGAAGCCCTCTTTGTACTGTTGTTAAATCGACCACTTGGGCAGCCCAAGGACTTGGATATTGAGATGATCAATAAGACCATGCCATGTAAATAGCTGCTAACCAACTGCAGAATTTGTGGTTTGATAATACCCCAGTATTAATGGTTGAATGGCATTTTAACAGTTATTATTACTTATAAATATTAATCAGGTAGTCTTTTTTTACTCCCGGAAATGGCCTTAATAGTTTAATAAAATGACCAATAAAATGGTCAATCTGCTTTTCATCAGCATCTAACACCATGATGTCAATTGGCTCTCCAGCGCCCCCATATTTGTCTGGCATTGTGAGCAGAGCAGAAGCACTCACTCTCTCCTTGTCTCGCCCACTGTGCCGGGCTAGTCCACCCGGCCTCCCAACCTTTGTTGGAATGTACAAACACCCACACAACTGAACATCCTACACAAAGGTCTAAATCAGGGGTGGGGAACATCTGGCCCGTGGGGCAAATCATTTGGTCTGGCCCTGCCAAGGCAACTGCAGGCGGGACGCAAAATTCAATAAATCTAGGAGCTTTTTTCATAGCTAATTTTTAAGTTGATAATTTTGTATGGCCAGCAAATGATGTTATAAATATCCAAATGGCCCTTGGCAGGAAAAAAGGTTCCCTACCCCTGGAATAAAAGGCTCCTCAAAATGAAGGGAAGACTACATGTATAAAAAACTTCCATGAAAAAAATTAATGATTGCACACTTCCCTAAGCTAAATTCCCTCTGCTGTATGAAATAAAGTAAAAATAAATATGAGCTGGTCTCTTTACTCCATAAGAAAAGAAACAGAAATTGTCAAGAAATGAGCACCTTGTATAAGGTATAATATTTTATAGGTATTGCATATAAGTAAAGAAAAAAACAGACTACTGCTAAGTCAGGAACAATATCAAGTTATTACATAAGTTAGAAGTGAATTTCAAATGCATTAATGAGGCCTAGGGATTTAAGGATGAATAAAGCCCAAAACTGTAATAATCCATGAGTCGTCCCCAAATTGAGGGGTGGAGAAAGGCAGAGGAGAGAAGAGGCAGTGGCCCCCTCCAGCCACATCAGCCCAGACGGGAGTCCAGTGCAGCCCTGTTCACTGGCCATCACGACAAACGCCAGCGCCTTGCCAGTCCTTACCACCAACTTCTGCTGCCCATCTCAAGAGTTCCTATGAGATCTTAGTCTTGATTTAAGTTTGTTCCTATCACCAAATTTCTCCCTCAGTCTTCTTGAGAGGAAAAGAAAAAAACAAACCCCATAAAATAAATCAACTCCTAGACACTCTAGGGAAAATAAAAACTTATGTACATAAAAAGGTCCCTTAGTGCCAATTCCTTTCTCTCCCAGCCAAGGAGACTGAAGCAGTGGAGCTAGGGCCTCACTGTGCAAGAAGAGCTGGGCACCGAGGCCGCAGGGAAAGTGCTGCAGAAGCTGCCCTCAAAGCGACTGGGCCCTGCAGCTATTTCCCAACTATTACAGAACAAAGAGGAGGCCTCCCAAGTGCTTTACTACAAATAATTCCACATCCTTGAATTGGCGTGTGGGGAAGCATCGTTGAGAGAGAAAAATTACTGCAAATGCAAAACCAGTATTAATGAGCTAATAAAATCACCTAACATCCTCAGGTTTTCAACAGGCCTACTTTCTCACAGAAAAAAAAAAATAGACATTTAGCTACCATATGTACAACAGACATGCTATTTCAAATATGCAGTCTTCAAAAAAGTAAGTGATCTATAAGGTGGAGAGGTGCCCAAGGGTCACTCACGGCTTCTATGATGACCGAGTACGGTGTCCTGCCTGTGAACACGAAGCCCAGTTTCTTAGCTCCTTTTACCAAAGCAGCTTCATCTGTCAATCAAGAGTCGACAAAACATTGACTAACTGCTGGTAATGGCAGAAATCTGCTTAGCAAGTACTATTTTTCAAATTAGCAAAACCCACACCAGTTAAAGAGCCTGGCCTCAGGTGCACTCAGGGTTCAGAAGGCACTCGCTCTCTCCTCCCACTGGGGGCCTGACAGCATCCCTCTGTTAGACGGGAACACTCGGGCCTAAAAGGGAATCAGGGTGCACTCACGGGGACAAAGTGATTACACACCCACTCTTCTCCGTTGGAGTCCAGTTCTCTAATGAACTTAAGAGATATTCCCATGACTTTCTGACTACACATCTTCTCTGAGTAAGGCAATGTCTTAGCTCCAGCGCTGTGGGCTTCACGGAGCACCAGGAGTGGGTAGAGTTTGTGCCTGGGGCACAGTTTCCCCAGCAGTTGGACAATCCATGACAGGTGGGGGTGAGTGAGGAAGCCAGCCACGCTCACTCTTGAGAGCTCTGTCTAGCATGACGACTTCTGCTAGGAAATGCAAGATGGCCTGGGCCTCCTGCTGCTGTCAAAGTGTTACTAGGGTCAGTAGAACCCAGCCCCAGCTTCTCATGGTTTTAACACTTACAGCCTTAGCCTGTAACTGTGTGAGGCCAGAGGCAAATGGCAGGGAAATATTTGGGGGGCGGGCTACACCATCACATCCCCCACAAGTAACTGCAAACACCCAAGGGTCTAGAGAAGGGGACAGCAGGGCACATGGGCAGAGGCCTCACCTGGGGAGGAGGCCTGGTAGATGATGTCGTCTCCATCCTTCTCGGGAACAACTGTGTGGCACACGGCCAGCAGGGTGAGGAACTCCTGTATGCAAGGAGCTGTGGGCTACAAACAGGATGCTGCGTTAATCCATCTGTTACATCACCACTGATGTACATCAGAGCTAATTCAAGTCATCTCCTGCCTAAAACCCTGCAATGGCTTCCTGCTCCCTTCAGAAAAGGGGCCAAGGTCTGTAGCACGGACTCCAGGTCCCCGGGATCTGGAGCCTGCTCACCATCTAGCCCATCTCCTGCCATTTGCCCTCCGGTGCTCTCTACCAGCCACTTGGGTCTGCAGTTCTTCCACCAAGGCTCATCCTTCCCACTGTTCCATCGCTGCCCCTCACGCGCGGTCAGCCAATTCTTCTATTGAGTTTAACAGCCAGCACCTCTGAGAAGGCTACTGTCACCCCTTTTGGAACATCACTCTTGATGTGCTAAGCCCTTGTGGTCAGGTGAGAACAAGGAGGAAGCCTGTGCCCCTCCTAGTTCGCCCCAGCACCCTGCCGCCCGCATGCTTCCCCCCCCCCCCCCCCCCCCCGTAAGAGCCAGGAGGGCGAGCAGGTCGTCTGCGCACCCAGGCCGAGCAAACAGGAGCTGAAATCTACGGCCGGTGGCCCGAGCGAGAACTGACCCGGAAACCCAGTCCCTGGCTCTTCCGTGCCCTGCGCCTCCGCTTGTTCTACATCAAGACTGCTCTCTAACTTCATAATCTCTTATGACCTGTAAGGCAGGGCCCCCTAGGCTATTACATTTTTAAAAAAACAAAACCAGAGCTGTCACGGATGTGTATTGAATACATTTACTTGTCCTCCCCATGCCACACACAAAATCCTTACATTTTTCATTGTGATTAGATTGTATGTGTAATTCGTGGAGAAATGACATCTTAATACTGTCCACCTATCTAGGAATACTGTATGTATTTCTATTTATTAAAGGCTTCTAAAGCCTCTAAATATGGATGCTGGCATATTTTATCCATTAATTTATTATTAATTTGTTAATATTAATGATTAGCTCTTATTCACTCCAAAAATATCTGTATGCCTACTATATGTGAGGCACTACACTATTGCTTTTTATATTATGAATGTAATCTTATTTGCATTATATTTTACAAGAGTTTATTGTTCATATGTAAGTAAACACATGTAACTTTAGAAATTAATTCAATATCCAATTATAAGTAAACTCTTACTTGCTCTCCAAGGTGCAGCTGACGCTCCTGGGTCTCTGCAGACCCAAGCGGCTGGCAGAGAGCACCAGAGGGCAAATGGCCGGGGTGGGTACACATTCGTGCGCAAGGTGGACAATAATACCATCCACAAATGGTTACTTCTCCCTTGTCCTTTCCAATATACATACTCGCTTGCTCAGTTCTCACCTGTCTGCAGAGTCTAGCACTTTCAGAATGATGTTCCAAGGCAGGCATGACACCAGGATTCTTTGTCCTGAGGTTATTTTAAAATCACTATCTTTAATGTTTCACTTTAAAATAAATAGGCAGCTGACTATAAATTTGAGATAGATTTGTATTTTCACATTCAAGTAACTATTTGTGTGGTTTTTTTTACAGAATTTTCTTTCTTTTCCTTTTTTTGTTTTTTGTTAGTCACAAATGGATAGTGAATAACATTTTTAATATTTTTAGTTTCTCCTCTGACCCGTTAATGTGATTTTAAGAGCAACCATATGGAAACAGATCACAACTGTTCACACAACTACTTCTTACCAGCCTTCAGGAAGACCAAATGCACATTAAATTGCAGTTCAATGAAATCTTACAATTAGAGAATTTACAAATTCCCTGGCCTACACAACAAAAGTGGCTAAGAAATTTTATCTAAAAGCACTTTAATTTCAGAATTTCACTTCCAGATTACCTTCTGCATCAGAGAACTATCTAGTCCTGCATGTCACCTTTCCCACGATTAAACAACACAAAAGACTCACATATTTAATAACTAATAAATAAGCTTAATATTAAAATATTTTCTGAGTGTTATAAAGAAGAGTTGTACACACACTCAAATTAAGTTTCCACCTTGGAATTCTTAAAGATCAAAAAATATCCCCAAGACAAAATTAGTCTACCTTTGGTCTCTACTTAACCTGACATTCTGCAACAAATTAGGGGAGGGAGACAGACTTAATTTGAAACCTATGTATAACATGTTTGTAATATATTTAGACAAGTGATCCATGTTTGACAATAAATTTGTTTTCACTAACTTCCAAGAAGGAAAATGCTTTATAACTTCAAAGAACTGACTATTGGAGAATGAATGCATGTGTGTGTCTGTGTGTATGTATATATATTCATTTATGTTTATATATATGTATAGGTGTGTATATCTTTTTATAAGTCAAAAGACATTGTGGGAAAATACACATACACTATTTAACACTTTAGCCATCTCTAAGTGTACAATTCACTGGCATTTAAATACATTCTCAATGCTGTGTCTCCATCACCACTACCTTTTTCATCTTCCCAACAAACAGTGTACCCATCAAATAGTAACTCCCATTCTCCCTTCCCCCCAAGCCCTAGTAACCTCTATTCTGCTTTGCCTCTATTCTAGGTACCCTCATATAACTGCAATTATAAAATATCTGTCCTTAGTTAACAGATTTTAATCTGCACAAAATGCTTTATGTATCTAGAAATGAGTATATTTAATTTATTTAATGTAAAAACTAGCAGAAAACTATACATGTCTAAAATTGTCTTGCATTCCCATTTGTGGCTATAAACTATATAAATAATACACATATAAAAATTATTTCTTCTTTTTTTGTTTGTTGTTGTTTTTCAAATAATTTCTTCTTGAAGACTCAAACTCAAACATCCTACGTATAATTATTCAAAATATAGTTATGTGTTCTTCCTTGATAAATCTTTGGAAAATTATCCCACAAATAGAAAGTCACTCGTTAATGAAGGGACCACATGAACTGTTCCTAGAGTTGATTCTCTAAGAGGTAAATTCCATCTTGGCTATCAGCCCACACAAAACTTAAAACACAGTCCTGAAGGACCCAAAAAATCAGAAATGATGGCCCAGGAAAACGGAAATTTTGTAACAGATGGAAGCACTCCCCTGGGAGGAAAGTAAGGGTTTTCTTGGTTCAAATGCTTTCATTTTAGTCAATGGTCCCAAGAGAATTTAGATAAGAATGTGGGATATCCAGAGGCTAAGATCTTAAAATGCTTCTTCCCTTGCCTCAACCGTATTTTGGCAAAATAACGAAGTGACCTAATGGACTCTGCTGTACACCTGAAACTAACACAAAATAATACTGAATATAAACTGTAATTAAAAATAAAATTTTTTAAATGTTTAAAAACATCCATTGGGTATATCTAATTTAATCCCACACCTTTCCAAAGAAAAATATTGGAGCCCACAGTCATCAACATTTACAGTGGAACTAGATGTTCAAGGTCAAGGGCTTAATTAATGCAATAGCCAAAACAAAGAACACCTCAGAAGGATTCAAGGATCCTGAAAAGCACTAAAAAATGTTAAATATAGGCAAGTTGGCCTTTACTAAAAAATAGAAAATAAATTCCTCAATCCATGGACTCATTAAGCAGTCAATGAACTGTAAATATCCAGATTATTAAAATACCCTTCAAAGTCCCTATGCTTCCATTGATGCTTATGACAGTCTCCCCCTAGGTCAGGGCTTCCTTTTCATAAGGGCTGCAGCTGCAACTACACTCACCGGCCTTCCCACTAGAAAAGAAAATTCAGCGCAGGAGAGTTGAAGGTGAGAAGTAAAGCAAGGACGAAAAAAGAAGTTCACTAACTTCTCTAAGAGTGAGTTTCCTCCTAAAATGCATGCCCTTGACCATGGGACAAAGAATGCTCATTAGAAGGTCGTTATCCATGCTCAGCCTCCACTCAAATGTCGAGAGAACCGGCTCAAGAGCATGAGATCAAAGATCGAAACCCCCTAGAAACCCAGGACACACAAATGTGGGTTCAGCTTTGGAGAAAACGTCTGCATGTGCACATAAACTAACTGAGCTAAGTACTTGAAGATTTCAAACATGGGGATCATGGCAGCAGGTCCTCCAAGTACCTCTTCTTCAAATAAAGATTTGCTCCAGGCCACGGGGTCTCTATGCCAGCCCACAATTAGGTCCGTGCAAACACCATTCAGTATGAGTGGCCCCACTGCCCACATTTCAGCAGTTATGGTAGCCGTAACACCCACTGAAGAGACCGAACTCCTCAGTCTACACAAAACAAAATCACAGAATCACTTTTCCAGGGAGTGACATCATACCTATCCCTATGATGTAAAAGTGTACAATGGCTCTTAATGATTTTACACATCTGATTCCCCAAGTAACAGAAATCTCTTAAGTGTATTTTTATTCATCTCTTCCCCTATTACCTAGCAAAGCGTTTGATATAAATTAGGCCCTTAAATTGTTTGCTAAATAAATGAATAAATGAAAGAATCTCTCACTTAAACAGGGATCCAACAGTTTGGTGCTCTTCTGAAGCCAACACCATGACGCCGCAGTGCCCCGTACACTATGCTCATCTCACTTCCTCGGCTGCTTTTTCCCCCGCTGACCTCTGCTAGGAAACCAGCTCCATGAAACTAGACTAAAGCCAGTTTCCTAAGCCTCTGTCACCCTTCTACTCCCTCCTTTCCCATTCACCATCCTTCATTATTACCTTCAACCTAAATACAATTTGAGAATACTTGAAGCCACTTGCAGAAAGGAAGTCACCACAGTACACCTGTTTCTTTGACATCCTTGATTAAAACTATACTCCTCCAGAGACGTTTCTTCTGAAACATCATTCTTATGCTCAGAGAAGCTCAAGCCTAGAAGCTGGATGCACCTCTAAGATCAAAATAAAAGAAAGGACAACATGGTGACTGTGACATGGAGCATGGACTTCAGCAATGTCCTCTGTGTAGTGTGGGACACACACACACACACTTCATCAGCATCACCAGGGGCTGAGGCAGAATGTCTGCATCCCAGCTGGTGGATGTGGGTACCTTACACACTCATGTTTGAGAACCACTGCTAGGAAGGTTTTAGCATTAATAACTAGACACTAACTGCAATAGAAAGAAGGAATTTCCTTGATGAAAATTCAGTGAAAGGTTTAAATATATCCATCTCTTAATAAAATTTAACTCAAATTTAATTTCACTCAAATTTTAATTTTACTCAAATTTACCTAATTTTAAAGCTAAAATTTTATTCAGAAAAAAAATTAATAATATTAGATCTAATTTATATGGACTAAACTGACTGTGAAATGCTTTGATTATTGAATACTTTTCTAAGTTGGTATTTTTCAGAGTATCCTTTAAAAGAATAAATTTATGTGATGCTGCAGTTAATTGTGATTTGTTACAATAGTTGAGATAATGTGATGTCACAGTTAAGATTCAAACAGACTTAAGATACGAGTCTCATTTCTCCATTTGTTTTCTGGGTAACTCTTGGCCAAGTCAGTCTTTCTGTACAACTTCCTATTACCTCTCATGGGTGACTCAAGTACTGCAGGAAATACATGTCAAATGTCTGGCACAGAGTAGGGTGCTATAGCTGCTACATTATTATATCTTAGTTTTGTTTCCTAAATAATCATAGTCAAAGGATATTGCAATTACTTTTCAAAATACATGACCTTGTAGATTCACAACTGTGAAGAAATAGTACTGTAGAAATAGCAATGTAGAAATAAAGCAATAGAAATATGAACTGTTAGAGAATCCTATGGTAAGACCTGTCTTAATCTTGATGTGCTGCTTTATAACTTTACCCATATTTTATTCAGCTTTATATGAACTTAAAAGAAGTGCTAACCACAAAGCATTTGTTTAAGATTACTTCCCTGAAGTAATAACATCATAGCCCTAGCCAGTTTGGCTCAGTGGTTAGAGCGTTGGCCAGCAGACTGAAGTGTCCTGGGTTCAATTCCAGCCAAGGGAACATATCTCAGTGGCAGGATCGATCCCCCGCCCCAGTTGGGGTGCATTTGGGAGGCAACCAATCGATGTGTCTCTTTCTCTCTCTCTCCTACTCTCTCTGAAAACCAATGGAAAAGATATCCTCAGGTGAGGACTTAATAATAATAACAGTAATAATAACATCATAAAAGTGAGACTGCATCTCTTCCCCATGCTCCAATTCCAGTTTTCAAGATACTACCCATACACATAAGTACAGAGAGACCATAAGCTATTTAATGTCCTAGAAGTAAAACGGTGTCCTCACATGGTGCTCCTCCATGTTCTTCAAGAGCCTGGGATCATCAAAGTCACACGACTCACTAGGGGGACAAGACATCCGGCTGTGAAAGAGAACAGAAAATATTTATTCAGTTCAAAAGTTCCTTTAGGATAATTTGAAGACAGTAAGAATCTGTCTTCACGAAGAACCACAGCTAAAAGGCCCACAGATTTATATTAAACTCTTAAAGATTTGGAATACTATGTATTATTTCAAACCTCAAGGCAGGAAATCTTTAACCTTACTATAAAATATTTTCTAAGTCTGTATAAGCAACAACAGAGCTACAAGGAGAAGAAACAGAGGCAAGAATCAAGACCTGGCTTTGTCATTTTAGTTGGTCTCTGCATAACTTCTCCCAGAAAAAAACTTGAAGAGTGCCTGCTCGACGCAGGGAAAATATGAGGAATTACTGCATTGGATCTATGCACCCATTTATGGCCAGGGCTCGGATATAGGAGAAAAAAGGAGGCAGATAACTATGAGAAAGGAAATGACATTATGGCTGTGTCCTACCCCACTGAAGGAAATGTGATGTGTTAACAACATTCATGCACCTCCACTCCTTCCTGAAACCCTTTATTCAGGACCAAGACAACAGAAGAAGAAAAAACAGCACAGCTGATGTCAGTCTGAACTCTGAATAGGTATCACAGTTTAGTACAGTAGAAAAAACAGAAACCAATAGCTTGCAAAGGGGGGGCACCTAAAATGCAAGCTGACACCCCTAGCAAATCCCTGTGAAAGCTGAGGAAGTGGTAGCACAAGGTACCTGTGAGATAGATAAAGGGAAGATGGAAAACAGGACAGGTTCTAAATCCACCTGAGGAAGGGTCAGCCTACAAAAACTTCCCTCATCCCATGCAGCCAGGCAACTAACCTACTACACCCAGAAACAAATGGAAGGTTTATCCTTCAGAGAGGCTAAACCAGAGTGGCCCTGGACCCAGGAACACTGCTTACACAGGCAAGTAGGGCAGGGCATCCTCCCAAGACAGGAGTTTTAAGTGAAATCCGATATACGCTAAAAGACACGATCACCAACCCTCTGCTTCCACTCAGCTCCCATAACAGCTGCAGCCACATTTATAGCCCTTGGCAGAAAACGAAAGTTCTTCTCATGAGAAGAAGGCTGATCAGCACACAAAAAAAGACCCATAGACACTGACATCCAGGGATCCTTTAATAAAATAGCAGATCCTGGCTGATCACCCCACAGGGAGGCCACTTAGTCTTCAAGCACACTGCCCCCCAATCAGTATTGTTAGTATACACACAGAGCCCTACTGATCAGTATTGTTAGTATATAAATCTTAAAACATGAGTGGATAACATCACTAGTCCTAAGGGAAACATAAATCAATACTATGATGAGATACCACTTTATACTCATTGGAATACGGTGGCTGCTTTTTTGTTCATTAATTAACAAGTGGTTCAAGGATGCAGAAAAATTGTACATTATTGGCAGGAATGTAAAATGGTAAAGCTACTATGAAAAACATTTTGGTGGCCCTAGTTGGCTTTGCTCAGTGGTTAGAACGTCAGCTCGAGGACCGAAGGGTCTGTGGTTTTATTGTGATCAAGGGGACATGCCTAGGTTGCAGGCGTGATCCCTGGTCCCAGTGAAGGCATGTGCAGAAGGCAACCAGTTGATGTGTCTCTCTCATATCAATGTCTCCCTCTCTCTCTCTCTTCCCCTTCCACTCTCCCTGAAAAGCAATGGAAAAAGTATCCTCGGGTGAGGATTAAAAAAAACAGTTTGGCAGTTTGTCAAAAAGTTAAACATAGAATAAGCACATGACCCTGCAATCTCACTTTTACATATATACCTAAAAGAACTGAAAGCAGAGACCCAGGAAATTAAAGATGGCAGAAGACTGAGTGAAGCTACACTGACACTTTCCCAGGATCAGACTGGAATTACCACTAAAATATAGAAAAACCATCCTGAATAATCAACTGCAACTGAAGACTATCTGGAGGGCACCCTCATAACCAAGGAGGAAAAGTGGAAACTGCACAGAGACTGGTAGGATGCGTGGAGGTGCGAGAGGCCTGGCTGGGCTCCCACAGGCAGCAGCTGAAGGTCTGGAGGGATACCTCAGATGGGGGTCAGCTCTGGGGGGGTTCCCACTGAGGACTCTGGGGCCTAAACCTCAGGCTGGGCTTCCCAGCCAAGAGCACCAGAACTGAGAAAGGTGCCCACATAACATCTGGCTGTGAAAAGCAGCAGGGTTTCTGTCTGCCAGGGAGAAACAACTGGAAATGCAGGCACCCTCTTAAAGAGCAGAGCCAAAGCACAAAGTTTTGTGTGCAGCCACTCACTTTGGGCTCCAGCAGAGGGATGGCAGAGTGGACTGGACCTTTGTGGGGAGAATCTAGACTTGTGGGCTCTGGAGATAGAGCTCAGAAGCCACCCCTCTGGATTCCTGTGCTGAGTTATTCCCCCATACTGCAGAGGCAGACATTTACCTTCCAAGCAGCTTTTGCTTGAGGGGGAAGCAATTGCCCCATCCTGCTGGAAAACTTCTCTCCCTACCCCCTGGAGTTTCTATAGCCTGAGGTTCATTCAGAGAATCTTATTAATCAGCCTACAGGCAGAGATAGACTTCAGAGTGCTTTGAGTCTTTGCCTGATCTGCTTCTGAACCCCCGCCTTGGAAAAACAGACTTTGGTGTGCATCTTGGTTCTGTCCAAATGCACCCAGTCCCAACACAAGGGAACTCAAGCCATGGGTTGTTGATAGCTCCAAACAGTGTACTCAAGGCCAGTCACAAACTGCATCTGACATTGGCCTGCACCAGGGACTGTCCAAAACAACTGAGTACTAGCAGGCCTACCTAATACATAGAAACAAACCCAAAATAGGCAGCCAAAATGGGAAGACAACAAAACAAGCCCCAAATGAAAGAACAAGAGAAGTCTCCAGAAAAAGAGTTAAATGAAATGGAGATAAGCAATCTATCAGATACGAAGTTCAGAATACTGATTGTAAGGATGCTCAACAGCATGAAAAAAGATATGGAAACTATGAAGAGAATTAAGAATGACATCGCAGAAATAAAGCATACATTGGAAGGAATAAACAGCAGTCAGGGGAAGCTGAGGGTCAGATCAGTGAATTAGAAGAGAGTAAAAAAAAAAAAAATCACTCAATCAGAGATCCAAAAAGAAAAAACAATGAAAAAACAGGAGGATAGCTTAAGGGAGCTGTGGGACAACATAAAACATAACAATATTCGCATTATAGGAATGTCAGAGGAGGTCAAACGTAAGCAAGAGTTAGAGAATCTGTTTGAAGAAATAGTGGCAGAAAATTTCCCTAACCTGGTGAAGGAAAAAGTCACACAGGTTCAGGAGGCACAGAGAGCCCCAAGCAAGAAAAATCCAAAGAGTCCCATGCCCAGACATATCCTAATTAAAATGCAAAAAATTCAAGACAAAGAGAGAATCTTAAAGGCAGCAAGAAAAAAGCAATCTGTTACCTACAAAGGAGCTCCCATAAGGCTCTCAGCTGACTTCTCATCAGAAACTCTACAGGTCAGAAGGGAATGGCATAAAGTATTCAAGGTAATGGAAAACAAGGGTCTGAAACCAAGACTACTCTATCCAGCAAGGCTTTCATTCAAAATATATCGTGAAATAAAGAGCTTCCCAGACAAAAAAGGTAAAGGAGTTTATCACCACCAAATCAGCATTGCAGGAAATGTTAAAGGGACTGCTATAATTAGAAGTAGAAATAGAAGCATTGCAAGAAATGTTAAAGGGACTACTGTAATACGTAAGAAGAAACAGAGAGAGAAACATAGGCTTAAAGAATTAAAATGGCAATAAATAAGGACCTATCTATAATAACCTTAAGAACTTTAAGGGAAAGATCAACAGCAATACAGTCATAGTCAGGGGCTTTAACATCCCACTGACTTCACTGGATGGATCTTCCAGACATAAAGTCAACACAGAAACAGTGACTAAATGGCACACTAGATCAAATGGATTTAATTGATATTTACAGAGCATTTCACCCCAAAGCTGCAGAATATACATTTCTCTCAAGTGCACATGGGTCATGCTTAAAGACAGACCACATATTAGGACACAAAATCAGTCTCTACAAGTTCAAGAAGATTGAAATCATATCAAGTATCTCAGATCACAATGACATAAAATTAGAAATCAACTACAGTAAAAAGACTTAAAAACATTTGAACACATGGAGGCTAAATAGCGTGTTATTAAACAATGAATGGGTTACCAAAGAGATCAAGAAAGAAATCAAAAACTTCCTGGAAACAAATGAAAATGAACATAAAACAACCCAAAATCTATGGGACATAGCAAAAGCAGTCCTAAGAGGGATGTCCATAGCATTGCAAGCCTACCTCAAAAAGCAAGAAAAATTTTTAGTAAACTATCTAACCCTACAACTTAAAGAATTAGAAAGCTCCCCTGTGAAATTTGGACCAGGGCTTTCATTTGCTGGGAGTTTATTACTGCTTCAATTTCATCAATTGTTACTGGCCTATTCAGGTTTTCTGAATCTTCCTGATTCAGTTTTACATGATCTCACTCATATGTTGAATCTAATAAATAAAATAGACTGAGGAACAAAATAGATCCAGAGACAGGAGCATGGAACAGACTGAGGAATCTCAGGGGGAAGGTGGGGGAGATTAACCAAAGAACTTCTGTGCATATATACATAACCCATGGACACAAACAATAGTGTGGTGAAGGCCTGTGGAGGGCGAATGTGGGGTGGAGGGTATCAATGGGGAAAAAGGGGGGGGGGATATCTGTAATACTTTCAACAATAAAGATTTTTTTAAAAAAGGAAGAAAGCAGAGACCCACTGTGTACCAATGTTCACAGTAGCATTAACATTAGCCAAAAGGTGAAAATACCCCAAATGCCCATCAACAGATAAATGGATAAACAAAATATGGTATATCCATGCAAGGAAACATTGTTCAGCCTTTAAAAGGAACACAGTTCTGATACATACTATGTAACATGTACACTACAACCTTGAAGACATTATCATAAGAGGTAGAAAGTGATTGGGAAGTACTGGACCAAGGGCTCACCAGTTTTTGTTAAAGCCTTGTAGTATCACTGGACTTTGAAAATCATATTCATTTTTAAATTTTATTCTGGTTCTCTCTTGAAATAACATACATCCAACTTTTAATTACAAAATATTCAGGTGAGACATGACAATATAAAATTGTTCCATAGTCTTTCCCACTAAAGCATCAAGACATGCTGGAATCTACTTACCAGAAGTCATCTGAGGAGGGCTCTCTTGTCAATTCTGGAAAATGGCTTCCAGAGAGAGAAAAAAACACAGTGGTCACAAAACTATGATAAAAAAATAGGCATTTTCCCAGAACATTCTCCAAAATAGATCACATATTAGGCCACAAAACAAGTCTTAATAAATTCAAGAAGACTGAAATGATATCAAGCATCTTTTTCAACCATAATGGTATGAAACTAGATATCAATTACAAGAAAAAAACTGGAAAAATCAGAAATACGTGAAGATTAAACAACATACTACAAATGAAATTTTTTTAAAATGCCTAAGACAAAAGAAAATGGAAACATATCAAAATTTATGGTGTGCAGCAAAAATAGTTCTAAGAGGGAGGTTCATAGTGATAAATGCCCACACATCAAGAAACAAGAAAAATCTCAAACAACTAACTTTACTCATCAAAGAACTAGAAAATAAATATAGGCCAAAGCTAGTAGTAGGAAAGAAATAACAAAAACCAGAGAGGAAATAAGTGAAAGAGACTGAAAAGACAATTTAAAAGGTCCGTAAAACTAAGAGCTGGTTCTATAAAAAGAATGGACAAACCTTTCGCTAGACTCACCAAGAAAAAAAAGGGAAGTCTCAAATTCAGAAATGAAAGAGGAGATATTACAACTGATAACACAGAAACACAAAGGGTCATAAGAGACTACTATGAACAGCTGTACACCAACAAATTGGACAACCTAGAAAAAATGGATAAAACAACCTACCAAGGCTGAATCATGAAGAAATAGGAAATCTGAACAAATCCTCCCAACAAACAAAAGTTCCAGACCAGACAGCTTCACTGGTCAATTCTCCCAAACATTCAAAGACAAATTAATACCAATCATTCTCAAATTCCGCCATAAATATAAAAAAAAGGGACACTTCCAAACTAATTTTATGAGGCCAGCATTACCCAGATACGAAAACCAAACAAGGATGCCACAAGAAAACAAAATTATGGCCAATATCCCTAATGAACACAGATCTTCAACAAAAATCCTTAACAATCGATTCACAAACCAAATTCAGTAATATAATAAAAGGATCATACACCATGATCAAGTAAACTTTATCCAGGGATGCAAGATGGTCCAGCATCTGCAAACCAATCGATGGGATTCACCACAGTAACAAAATGAAGGATCAAGATCATATGGCCATCTCAATAACGGCAGAAAAAGCATTTGGCAAAATCCAACATCCATTTATGATTAAAAACTCAACAAAGTGGGCACAGAGGAAACATACCTCAACATAATAAAGGCCACATCTAAATATGGTAAAAACTGAATGCTCAATGGTAAAAACTGAAAGTTGGTTTTTTCCCTAAGATCAGGAACAAGTCAGGATATCCACTCTTGCCACTTTTATTCAAAACTGTACAGGCAAGAAAAAGAAATAAAAGGCATCCAAATCAGAAAAGAAGTAAAACTATTTGCAAATGACATGATAAATAGTGAATACCCTAAAGACTCCGCCAAAAACAGAACTAATAACCAAATTAAGCAAAGTTGCAGGATATAAAATCAAACACAAAAATCTGTTGCATTTCTATACATTAATAATGAACTATCAGAAATACGACGGAAATCTCATGCCCTGGCCAGTGTGGCTCAGTTGGCTGGGGTGTCATTCCATACACCGAAAGGTCATGAGTTCCATTCCCAGTCAGGGCACATACTTGGGTTGCAGGTTCGATCCCCGGTCAAGGTGCATACAGGAGGCAACCAATCAATGTTTCGTTCTCTCCTTCTCGTTTCCTTTCTCTCTAAAATCACTTTTTTTAAAAACATATCCTCTGGTGAGGATTTTTTAAAAATTTAAAAGAAAACACATTTACAATTGTATCAAAGAAATAAAATACCTAAAACTATAAAATATTAATGAAGGAAATTGAAGAAGGCACAAATAAATGGAAAGGTAGTCCATGCTTATGGATAAAAAGAATTTATATTGTTAAAATGTCCATATTACCTGAAGCAATCTACAGATTCAATGCAATCTCTCTCAAAATGTCAATCACATTTTTAACAGAAACAGAACAAACAATCCTAATATGTATGGAACCACAAAATAACCAAATTGCCAAAGCAATCTTGAGAAAGAAGAACAAAGCCGGAGGCATCACCCTCTCTGATTTCAAACTATATGATAAAGCTATAGTAATCTAAATAGTATGGTATCGGCATAAAAACAGGTCAATGGAACAGAATAGAGAGTCCAGAAATATACCCATGTATATATGGTCAATTAATTTATTACAAAGGAGTCAAAAATAAATAGGGAAAGGATAGTCTCTTCAATAAATGGTATTGGTAAACTTGAGAGCCATGTGCAAAATAATAAAATTAGACCCCCTAACTTACACATACACAAAAATTAACTCATAATGGATTAAAGACTTGAACATAAGACCTAAAACCATAAAACTCCTTGAAAAAAATATAGGTGGTAGCCTTAGCTTCTTGACATTGGTCTTGGGAATGATATTTTGGATTTGGCACCAAAAGCTTATAAGTATTCTTTCAAACTATCAGAAAGTCAAGGTATTTGACTAAGCAGATAAAAATAAACTTATTTTGTTGAAGGAATACAAATCCAATTTTCCATGAATAATAAACACACTTACCCATAGGTTACTCCAGCAATGCTGCACTTCTTAAAGTTCATAATATTACATGTAAGAGTTCCGGTTTTGTCAGAAAACAGGTATTTAACCTAAATCAAAGAATAACAGAAAAATACACAAACCAAGAATGTAATGCGATGCAAAAACCAATAAAGTCTTTATTCTGTTTTTCAAAATCTGTATAAATTTAAAAGGTAAATTTCCTTCAATCAAGCAAAATATATTTTAGAATCGATAGATATTATATATAATAATTATAATTATATATTATTATTAAATTAATCTATTTTAATGCTTAGACCACTTTAAAACCTTTTCCAATAACCAATTCTAGAGTCCAATTGGGCGGAAATGTGCAAAAGAGACTCAAGAAACAGCCCCAGAGCCATTTTAGATCTATAAGCACAAGCACTAAGTCCTGCCACAAGGCATCTCAAAGACACATGACATTCTTCAAGATATTCCCATGATCTCATGCTTTCTTCTAATGTCCAATATGTCAAGACAAGAAGCACAGACTTTGGCAACCTTGAAATATTTCTTTTTAAGACTCCATCCCCTAGCTGGAGTAAGAAGGCATATCCTGAACAGCACAGAAAAAACACCATGCTTCTCAGTCACTATCACCGTTAAGGTTACAGGAAGGCAGCATGAACTGCTGTACATTACAGAACTTTCCAAAATCCAAAGCTTCAGAGATTTAGTACATTGAACTTTCAATATACAGAAGAAAAAGAAATTTCTAAAGGAGGTCAACAAGCCAACCATTTTCACAGAAGTACAAGCAAAAGGGATGAACTGCCAGTGTCCATGTGCTGTGAGAACCATGGGACAGGGAAGAGGGAAAAGAGCTCAGGGCGAGACAGTTCAATTTCAGGGTCTGAATACTAACTAGTCATGTGGACTCTTGAAAAGTCACCTCATCCTTCTTGGCCTCAGTTTCCACATTTATGAAAAAAGGGTTTGGCCAGAAGATATGTAACATCATTCTATGTGTAACATTCTGGGAAATTATATTATGGACTGGTGAGGGAGTAGTAATTAACATAATTGTCTCCAGTTTCTCAGTGTTTTTCTGTTTCTTTTTTAAAATAATTTTGAGAAAAAGACAGAGAGAGAGAAAAACATCAATTTGTTGTTCCATTTATTTATGCATTCATTGGTTGTTTCTTGTATGTGCCCTGGCCAGGATGGAACCTGCAACCTTGGCATATTGGGACGACACTCTAACCAACTGAGCTACCCCACCAGGGCCCTCAGTGGTTTTCTAAAGAGGGATCATAACTGTTGCTGGATACTGGAGGTACTCCAGGGACCCAAAGGGAAGCCATGTTTTACTATTTTATAAAAGAGGGATTAATAACATGAATTGTACTCCGTAGTTTTTCTTAATTATACAATATAATTCTTTTTAAGTCAATCAAAGTGCCTTTAAGTAAAGAAAAATTTTTTTAAGAAAGGTGATTAACACTCCTAAAGAATACATAGAAATCTAAAATTAGTACACTATGGGTATCAATACTTTATAAATAAGTTTTTATGTAAGTTTTATATGCAGTAAGTCTAGAAGTATATAAAATTCAGTAGAATCAGCCTTCTAATAAAGTGTTTCTGTCTTGTTTTTAAAAATTAAAAGATTAAGTCAAAGTATTAAAAAATTAACATTTATATTAAGAAATTATCAAGATTTGCTATCACTCTGCTTACTGAATTTTAACTTATCTTTTAAGTTCCAACTCAAAACTACTTCCCCATGCAATTCCACTTGGATATTTATCCTAAGAAATCTTGAACTAATTCAAAAACATATGTACCCCAATATTCATGCAGCATTATTTACAATAGCCAAGATATGGAAGCAACCTAAGTATCCACCAATAGACAAATGGATAAAGAAGATGTGGTACATATATACAATGTCATATTACTCAGACATAAAAAAAAATGAAATCTTGCCATTTGTGACAACATGGATGGACCTAGAGGCTTTATTATGCTAAGTGAAATTAGACAGAGAAAGAAAGACAAATACCATATTATTTCACTTGTATGTGGATTCTGAAAAACAAATGAACAAACAAAACAGAAACAAACTCTACTGATACAGAGAACAAATTGATGGTTACCAGATGGGAGATGGGGTGGGTGGATGAGTGAAAAGGTAAAGTACAAATTGGCAGTTATAAAATAGTGACAGGGATATAAAGTATAGCACAGGAAATATAGTAAAAAATATTAATGCTATGTATGATGTCAGATGGGTATTAGCTTAGCGGGCTGATCACTCTGTAAATTATATAAATGTCTAATTACTACTTTATACACCAGAAACTAATATAATATTAAATGTCAACTGTAATTGAAAAATTAAAAAAAAAACACTTCCCCATGCAAACTTCCCCATATACCCAGTAAGGATGAATAATTTCATACTGGGTGCTTTTGAGCACTTCGAATCCTTCAGTTTTATTCAGGTCCAGTTCAATGGCACCTGAGAACAATGATATCCTGAGCACTGTGCAAAAGAACCAAAGACTTTGTCTCAGGCACATCCATACCCTTTAGTGGGTTTGAAAGTCTCCAGAGGGAAATGCATCACTATCATGTCTCTTATTTTACTATATTTATGTTTGGAAAGACTGTAATGGGGGCATAGAAAAGACATAAATTAACTTTACCTGGAAAACTGGAAAAGTATTCAAATAAGAGGCAAATTTAGTCCGATATATACAGCATCCACCTCATGGGGTAGTTGGGAGGTTTAAATAAGATGTATAAAATGAAATTATAACCTTTAATTGCAATGCATTCAAAAGAGGTAATTCCTTGTACTAATTTCAAGATAAGAGGAGAATACAATGCAAACACAGCTCAGTAAAGGTAACGGGTTCAGTGGTGATTTTGGAACAGACACTCGTTCCCTGGAATATTTCAGAAACAAAACCTGGAACATGTAAGAGATTTGATGGATATCTGTCCTTCAAAAACCTACACGTTTTGTAGGGTTAAACAATATCTGAGTATCTTAACCATTGTTTTCCCTACCATTTGCTCCTGACAATCAATTATAATAGTCCAGGAAATATCGTACTGTATTTTTGTACTAAATTTTTTGCACATACCTCCTAAGTTATAAGATTTATTCATGCCTAAAAATGCAATTCAAAACTGATTAACTTTTATATTTAATAACACTTTCAAATACTATATAGCTTTTCAGGTGTCAAAACCACATTCATATACAAGTATTTTTGTAAAAATCTCTCCATAGTTCTTCTAACACTAGTCTCCCCTCACGCTCATATCACAGTCAACAAAGTTCCAAAGAGGTTCTCACCTGACCAAGCTCTTCATTAAGGTTTGATGTCCTGGCCATAGCAGGAGTGTCATTTCCAATATAATACATGTCTGTGTCCTAAGAGAGAGAAGAGGGGGCACTTCAGAAAATATATACCATTAATCCTTCCTTTAGATTAAAAACAAGTACTGTAAGTGCTAATTTTTAATTTATACAGAAGATCTGGTCTCAAGATGAGCATTTCATGGCCTAGACTAACTCATATTCCTGAGCTCAGCTAGTACCTCATTCACAGGATTACTATGCAGATAAAATAAAAAAGTACATGACTCCCTTTGCCCTTTACAAATATCTGGTGTGCAGAAGGAGACTTGACTTTGAATCGTGAACACACAACACAATATACAGATGATGTGTTATAGAACTGAACACTTGAAACCTCTATAATTTTATCAACCAGTGTCACTCTGGTAAATTTAATAAAATTTAAAAAATAATAAGATAAAAAAATTTTAAATGTCCACTAAAGCACCTGGGCTACATATACAGGCTGCTGAAGTCAAGCGATTAATGACAACGGCAGTTCCTTAAAAATTTCACTTCCATTCTTAACAATGGAATCCAAGTTTACTGTCAACATGAATTTTGATATACAATAAACACTGATATAGATACAGGTAAGAGGCCTTTCTTCAGCATAATTAAACTTCAAAAGCATAAATAGCAGTTGCAGCACCTTCACCCCTAGAAGATAAGCATCTGTTAAGCACTCTACCTCCATTTTCTCACTTAATCGCCACAGGAACCCCTTGAATAGATATGAATGAACTCCCTCCAATTTCATAGGCCAGGGAGCTGAGATGTTAGGTAACTAGTCACTGCTATTACTGGCTCAGGGACCCCTTTGCCAGAGGTCCCTGGTCGAATCATAATCATAAATTAACTCTATTGTTCCTTTTCTGGGAGCTCAGTTAAATGGCTAAGGTTCTGAGAGAGGGTTAGAAAATTGCGGTTGACATTTCTGCAGCAGCTCAACTTTTCAACTCTGCTGTGATACTCACCCAGTTTATAAAAAGAGCTTGAGTGTATTTCACAACCTCGAGAGTCACCAGCAGGCTGATGGGAATAAGGTTGTTGTACAAGATGATGAAAGTCAACAAGTTATACCCGAAGTTATCCGAGCTCGTATCTGTGGGAGAAAACCAGAGCATCTGTATAGCTTTCCTTAGTCTCCATGAAGTTTCCTTTTATTTTATTATTTTGAAATTTTTCTAAAAAATGTTCACAAAAAAATGTATTGGCTTATGTATACATTTGGAGATTCAAGTTAAAATAGTTACTGAGTACCTGCTACATGGCACCAACTGTGAATACAAAGACTATTAATAAACAATCCCTTCCAATAAAGAGCTGCCTCTAATAGGAGCCTGAAGAGCAGGAGAGTGAGCAGAAGCAAACATGCCCCCCCAGTGACCAGGCCTCAGGTTACCTGTGTTAAAGAGATGTTCACAGCGCATTGCAGAAACCAGGACAGGGGAATTTTTATAATGGGAAGGCCATCAAGAAAAACAGACTTTACTCAAGTTCTGGAGGACAGAGAGAAGACACCTAACTAAAAAAGACATTAAAAAAAGGACAGGCAGAGGATTCCAAGATGGTGGTTGATTGAATAGAAGCTACACTGACACTCTCCCAGGACCAAACTAGAATTACCACTAAAATACAGAAAAATCACCCTGAATAATCAACTGCAACTGAAGACTAGCTGGGGAGCACCCTCATAACCAAGGAGGAAAAGTGGAAACTGCACAGAGACTGGTAGGATGCGTGGAGGTGAGAGAGGGCTGGCTGGGCTCCCACAGGCAGCAGCTGAAGGTCTGGAGGGATATCTCAGATGTGGGTCAGCTCTGGAGGGTTCCCATTGAGGACTCTGGGGTCTAAACCCCAAGCTGGGCTTCCCAGTCAAGAGCACCAGAACTGAGAAAGGTGCCCACATAACATCTGGCTGTGAAAAGCAGCAGGGTTTCTGTCTGCCAGGGAGAAACAACTGGAAATGCAGGCACCCTCTTAAAGAGCAGAGCCAAAGCACAAAGTTTTGTGTGCAGCCACTCACCTTGGGCTCCAGCAGAGGGAGGGTAGAGTGGACTAGAGCTGTGTGAGGAGAATCCAGGGGTGCAGGCAGGGGTAATAATGCTCAGAGGGCAGCCATCTGGATCCCTGTGCTGAGTCATTCCCCCATTCTGTGAGGACATCTCTCTTAGGCAGACATTTACCTTTGAAGCAGCTTTTGCCTGGGACAAGGGAAGCAATTGCCCCACTCTGCTAAATAACCTCTCACCCCACCCTGTGGAGTTTATATAGCCTGACGCTCACTAAGAGACTTAATAACAGCCTCTGAGTACTTTGAGTCTTTGCCTGATTTGCTTCTGGACCCATGGCTTGGAAAAGCAGACGTTGGTGCACATCTTGGTCCTGTCCAAACACACCCAGCCCCAGCAGAACGAACCACAGGCTGTGGGGTGCAGAAAACTTCAAACAGGGTACTCAAGAATGGTCACAAACAGCGTCTAACATTGGACTGCACCAGAGACCATCCATAAGACTGGGAGTCTTAGCAGATCTACCTAATACATAGAAGCAAATCTAAACAGGCAGCCAAAATGGGAAGATCAAAAAAACAAGCCCCAAATGAAAGAATAAGAGAAGTCTCCAGAAGAGTAGCTAAAGGAAATAGAGATAAGCAATCTATCAGATACAGAGTTCAGAATATTGATCATAGGGATGCTCAACACATAAGAAAAGAAATGGAAACTATGAAGGAAATTAAGAATGACATAGTAGAAATTTTTTTTAAAAAAAACCACTAGAAGGAATAAACAACAGTTAAGGGAAGCTGAGGATCAGATCAGTGAATTAGAAGACAGGGTAGAAAAAAATCACTCAATCAGAGATCCAAAAAGAAAAAACAATGAAAAAACAGGAGGACAGTTAAATGGAGCTGTGGGACAACATGAAACGTAACAATATTTGCATCACAGGGATGCCAGAGGAGGTAAGCAAGGGTTAGGGAACCTGTCTGAAGAAATAATGGCAGAAAACTTCCCTAACCTCGTCAAGAAAAAGGTCACACAAGTTCAGGAGGCACAGAGAGTCCCAAGCAAGAAGAATCCAAAGAGGCCCATGTCCAGACACATCATACTTAAAATCCAAAAATTCAAGACAAAGAAAATCTTAAAGGCAGCAAGAGGAAAGCAATTTCCTACAAAGGAGCTCCCATAAGGCTGTTAGTCAATTTCTCATCAGAATCTCTACAGGCCAGAAGGGAATGGCCTGAAGTATTCAAGGTAATGCAAAACAAGGATCTGAAACCAAGACTACTCTATCCAGCAAGGCTATCATTCAAAATAGATGGTGAAATAAAGAGCTTCCCAGACAAAAAATGGCTAAAGGAGTTTATTACCACCAAACCAGCACTGCAAGAAATGTGAAAGGGACTTCTGTAATAAGAAGTTGAAATCAAATGAGAAACATGGACATAAAGAAATAAAATGGCAATAGATAAGTACCTATCAATAATAACCTTAAATATAAATGGATTAAATGCTCCAATCAAAGGACACAGGGTAGCTGAATGGATAAGAGATCAAGACCCAAATATATGCTGTCTACAAGAGAACTACCTCAGAATAAAAGACTCACACAGGCTGGAAAAAAAAAACAAAAAAAAAAAACTTCTGGAGGACTTTAAAGGAGAGATTGACAGCAATACAATCACAGTAGGGGACTTTAACATCCCACTGACTTTACTGGATAGATCTTCCAGACAAAAATCAACAAAGAAACAGTGATCCTAAATGACACACTAGATCAGATGGATTTGACATTTACAGAACATTTCACTCCAAAGCTGCAGAATATGCATTCTCAAGCGTACATGGGACATTCTCAAAGATAGACCACGTGCTAGGACACAAAACAAGTTTCTACGATTTCAAGAAGACTGAAATCATATCAAGCATCTTCTCGGACATTACACCATGGAATACTATGGAGCTGTAAAAACAAAGGATCTCTTACCCTTTGAGACAGCATGGTGGGACCTGGAGAGTATTATGCTAAGTGAAATAAGTCAGTCAGAGAAAGACAAGTATCACATGATCTTACTCATATGTAGAATCTAATGGACAAAATAAACTGATGAACAAAACAGATCCAGAGACACAGAAGCATGGAACAGACTGACAAAACTCAGAGGGAAGGCAGAAGTGGGTAGGTGGGTGGGTGGGAAGGTGGGGAGAGATTAACCTAAGAACTTTTATGCATATATGCATAACCCATGAACACAAACAACAGTGTGGTAAAGTCCTGGGGGGAGGGGTGCAGGAGAGAAGGGATCAATAGGGGGGAAAAGGAAACATCTGTAATACTTTCAACAATAAAGATAATTTTTTTTAAAAAAAGGACATTTTAAATGGTTGTAAGGAATATCTGCAACTCATTAAGGTATGAGCATCTTTGGGACACTCCAAAGAATTGGAAAAATGGAGGGGGGGGGGGAATAGAGAAAACAGGTGAAGAGAAGGAGGCGGGCATGAAGCCTTGAGTCCATTTTTTGAAGATAAAAGAAGGAATGTCTTGATGGAATAAGACCTCTAAGGCATGAAACCCAAAGCAGTGTCAGGATCAGCTTCGACAGGATGAGGGACCAGGAGAGGGAAAAGAGGTACAAGTCCTGTGCATATCAAAAGGGGAATGGTCTTTCAGCCAAATAAAACTCTACCAGTGACAGTGCAAATGTGAATTTTGATGGCCTTTACCAGAGCTACTCAGACTGTACCATAAGAATGAGGCAGAAAGGATATGGGTGGGACAAAAAGACCACTCTTCCACTGTAAATCATGCAGCTAGTACTGGAGTTTGACATTATCTGAGCAATTTAAACACCAGTTTCTACAAAGCCTGTATACCAAGACAGTGTCAGTGTTGCTTATTTACCAGACCTTATTTTATGTACAGATAGAAAGTATCAATCTCTACATTTTTTAAGCTAGACACATAACACAAATCCAAATTTTAAGAGCCAAAATCAATTCAACTAAGCTTCAACTCAATTCCTAGTCACATTCCCCACATTTGTAAAATGGCAATAAGAGTTTTCCCAGGCAGTTCAAAGTGCATGAGTTTTCTACATGAGATAATAAAAGGAAAAAAATGTTTTAATCAGTTTAACTAAAATATACTGAAAGATGAGAATAACAACTCCTCTAAGGAAATATCCGAAAATTTTAAAATTCAAATTTATTATTCAAAGAAATTTTGTCATTAAATTTTATTTATTTTCTGAAATTGCTGTGTAAGGATATTGGCAGATCTCCCAATAAAGAAGCAATAAAACTGGGCAAAATTGTAAAAAACAATCATTTAAAATACTTGGAAACTGATAATAGAGTACATAAAAAATTTAAAAGCATGTATTCAAGAAAATCTACTCAATCTCGGTAAGTGGAAGCCTTTGACATTTATTCCAAAGGCAATTTCTCCTTCTTTGCCCAACACCCATGTTGCCTGAGTTCTGTTCTGGGTGGGTGAGTGGGGCAGGTCTTGAGGACTAGCTGCTCTCATCTTCCCCCATCCTAGATCCAAGTTACATAAATCTATCCCACGGTTGTGCAGGCTGCTACCACGGAGTGGGGCATGTGGTCAGGGCAAGAACAACCTGAAGGAGCTGATGCTATTTCAAGTAGAGCATTAAAAAAGCCATGCTCCGGGCACTGTCAAAACCAATAGAATTTCGAGTGGCTAATAATCAGGTAAGACAAAAATCTAGCAGGGACAAACAAAACAGAGATTTGCCAGAAATTAAACAGGGAGATCCATGGAAAAGATGGCTAAAGAAACCTTGCTAAGATCACACTCAACCCTGGTGGTTCAGAAGTTCATGTCCATGCACAAGGCTGTACATGTAAGAGGAACCAGAGAGTACTTGTGAACTACAAGTCCCTGACTGAATGTGGGTCAGACTTTAAATTCCCCAAACATTAAAAGCATTCCCCAAGCCACACACAGATCAAACAACAAAAAGGTTTAAGCTGTAGGGATCCCTAGGAATCCAGGCTAAAAACAAAAAGGAGTACGGACTACTAAGGAGAATAGAGGTTCTTTCTGAAGTGATAAAAATGTAGATTTAGTTGGGGGTGAGGGTTGCACAATTCTGTGAATATACAGTTGACCCTTGAACAACATGAGTTTGAACTATGCAGATCCACTTATATGCAGGGTTTTTTTCCAACAAATGCCTATATTGTTCTCAATCCGCAGTTAGGAGTTTTCAAATGCAAAGGGTCAGCTGTATGTACTGGTCCATGCCATTTTATACATGGGACTTAAACTACCCATGGATTTTGGTATCTGTGGGGAGTTCTGGAACCAATCCTCTATGGATATGAGGGACAACTAAGTTTTGGGGGAGTCAAGTTATATACATTGTTCAAGGGTCAGGTGTCCTAAAAATAACTATATACCTTAAACTATACATTTTAGAATAACTAAAAGATAAAATAATGGAACTAAAACTGAGCAGTAACATCAGAGACCATACACTACAGGAAAAAACAGATTTCAGAGAATGAGCCCAGGCAAGTCACTAAATAAATAAACAAAAAACAGCAACAACAAGTCCCAGGAGGAAAAGGAAAACAGAGTAAGAGTTACTGCAATATGTTATCTAAAATAACCAGTTTTCAACAACAACAAAATTATGAAGCATACCAAAAAAAAAACAAACAAACAAAAAAACAGGATAAAGATGAACAATAGAAACTGTCTTTGAGAAGAGTGGCCCAAATAACAGACCAAAGACCTCAAAGCAGTTATTATAAATATATTCAAACAACTAAAGAAAACTGTTTAAAGAATTAAAAGAAAGTCTAGCCCTAGCCAATTTGCTCAGTGGTTAGAGCACCGGCCCACAGACTGAAGGGTCCCAGGTTTGTTTCTGGTCAGGGGCATGCGCCTCAGTTGCAGGCTCAATCCCCAGTCCTGGTTGGGGCATGTGCAGGAGGCAGCTCATTGCTGTGTCTCTCTCACATTGATGTTTCTCTCTCCCCGCCCCCTCTCTGAAAAGCAATGGAAGAAGTATTCTCTGGTGAGGATTTTAAAAAAAGAAGAAAGTCTGATGACAATGATTGATTAGAGAATGTATATAAAGGGATAGAAATTTAAAAAGAAAAAAAGAAAATTCTGAAATTTAAAAGTACAATAATTGAAATGGGGGGGGGAATCACTAATGGAGCTCAAGAGTAGATCTGAGCTGGCAGAAGGGAGAATAGACAAATTTGAATAAAAATCAATAGAGATTATCTAATCTAAAGAACAGAAAGGAAAAGGAATAAAGTAAAATTAACAGCCTCAGAGAACTATCAGGATGCATTAGTGAACCAACATATACATAACTGAAGTATCAGAAGGAGAGGGGAGTTAAGAATATGGCAGAAACAATATTTAAATACACAATAGCTGAAAACTTCCCAGATTTGATGAAAAATATTGATACACATATCTAAAAATCTCACAAACTCCAAAGAGAATAAACTCAAAATTATTGAAAATCAAAGACAATCTTGAAAACAGCAATAGAAAAATGACTCACATACAAGGAGGGGGAAAAACAACAACAAAACCTCAGTAATATTAACAGCTAACCTCTCATCTGTACAATGGAGGCCAGAAGGCAGTGGAATGGCATATTCAAAGTATTGAAAGAAAAAGAATGTCAACCAAGAATTCTACAAGAATTCTGTATTAGCAAAACTGTCCTTCAAAAACAAAGAAGATATTAAGACATTCCAAGATAAAAACTGAGAAAATTTGATGCGACTTAAACTGCCTTATAATAAATACTACAGAAAATTCTCCAAGATGAAAGGAAGTAACACAGACAGTAATTAAATTCACACAAAGAAACAAAGGGCAGTAGTAAAAGTAATTATACAGATACTTATAAAAGACAATATAATTACATGTTTTTATCCTTTCTTATGGGTTTAAAAACACAAAGGCAAAAAAAAACATAAAATTACATTATTGGACTTATCTACAGATGAAATATATATGAGAGCACAAAGGAGGAGACAATGAAAGCTACATGAGGCAAAGAAATGATATAAGCTGGCAACTCAAATCCACAGGAAGAAATGAAGTCGGTTAATATAAAACAACTGTATACACTTATTTATTTTTGCTTTTTGCTTCTTTAAAAGACATAAGATTATATAAATCAATAACTACGACACTATTATTGGGTTTATAGATGCAATATATGACAAAAATAGCATAAAGCAGAGGAGGAGATAGGTGTATACTAAAGGAAATTTTCTATATTATACTAGAATTAAATTAGTATTTCTCTGAAGTAGAAGCTAATAAATTAAGACATACATTGTAATCCTTAGAGCAACCACTAAGAAAATAATTCAAAAAACATAGTTAAAAATAATCATTTGAATATAAAATAATCCCCAAATGTATCCATCTTCACTTCATTACATGACTCCTAATCTTTCAATTCTCCTTGAAAGGCTGGAATTATACAGAGTAGCCAAAGGACAGAGAAGAATGGCATACCCACCACACATAAACCATGCTCAGAAAGATTTTCCAAAAATGTTTTGTCCTACTTCAACGAACAACCCACCCCGACACTTACCCAACTTCTTGATGTACCAGTTCTTTCCACCTTGAGACCCATTCCAGTACAGGGCCCCTGCTGAGCTCACCAAGGCCATGACCAAGAGGATGCCAAACAACACCAGGATCTGCACATTGGTCACTTTCTCAACGTTCGATCTCTTGAGAGGAGCTTTGGTGGAATTCTGTTAGAACAGCATTTAAAATCAGTAAGGGTCACGGAAAACACTCAAGGGCAAATAGTGGGAAGAAAAAGAGGTAATTCACACAAATTCAACAAATAAAAAGTAAAAGACTACAGTTTCGACAATTAACCAATGAAATTAAAAAGTGAACCATATCCTGAATCAACAGCTAGTTTTAAATAAAGATGACAGGAGATACATTCTACTATTTTAAAGAACACATTTCAGCTCTACATGATTCAACCTGTACTTCTTATGATTATATTTTAGCATTAAATCAGCTACTTGCATTATCTTTGAACAAAACAGGTTCTACATCATTTAAGTCCAATTAAAAGAAATCAGACTGCTGCAAATTCTAGAGAAACTTAAAGATTCTATACTGTAAAAATCTAGAGAGAATCTTCAAAATAATAACATAGCTCTACAATGAATATACAAAGATAAATTTTGAAAGTACACATTCAATTGAGAAAAAAAGACATATAAACACATACACCAATAATAAAAATAGAACATCAATAGGTGTCAAAATAAATGGGTGAAAAAATAGTACATCTGCAAAACTGAACAAGAAACAAGCAGAGATGTCACGAAAGCTCTAGTAGCCAGAAGAAATCTGCATAAAGTTCTGAATCATAAAAAGAATATAGCCCTAGCTGGTTTGCTCAGTGGTTAGAGTATTAGCCCTTGGACTGAAGGGTCCCGGATTCAATTCCAGCCAAGGGCATGTACCTCGGTTGCAGGCTCCATCCCCGGCCCCAGTCAGGCACGGGCAGGAGGCAATCAATGGATATGTCTCTCTCACATCAATGGTTCTCTCTCTCTCTCTCTCCCCCTTCTACTCTCTCTGAAAAGCAATGGAAAAAATATCCTCAGGTGAAGATTAAAAAAGAAATTTTAAAAATAAAATAAAATAAATAAAATTTTTAAAAAATAGCAAAATAAAAATTAAATAAAATTTTTAAATAAAATAAAAAAATTAAAATTAAAATTAAAAATTAAATTAATTAGATAAAATAATAAAATAAAATAAACAGAATACAAACAGGAAGGTAAAACAAAAACAAAGACAAGCCAACATCTATAAACGTGGATGGCTGGATTTTTCACTGCTAGTGGGGAAACCAGAGCAGCTAGAATAAAGGCCAGTGTTGGGAAGTGAATTTAAAAATATTCATAAAGCCAGATTCAAGGACCACTATGCATCAAGCAAAATATTTGGGACTATATCTTCTCAGCAGTGGAAAAGTCAGTAGAAGTGTTTGCACTAGATAGTTATGCACCTGAAGTCAATTTATTAAAAATTTTCTGAAAGTAACTGTGATGGGCAGAAAAATGACGCCCCCAATGATATATGTATCCTAATAACTGGACCCTATGAATATGTTACTGGATATGGTAAAAGGGACTTTGCGGGTGTGATTAAATTAAGGACCTTGATTTGGGGAGATAATCTTGGATTATCCAAATGGACCCAATTTAATCACAGACGTCCTTGATCAGGAGATGTGACTGTAGAAGAATGGTCACAGAGACGCAACATTGTTGGCTTTGAAGCTGAAAGAAGGGGATCATGAGCCAAGGAACTCGAGCAGCTTCTAAAAGGCCAGAAAAGGCAAGGAAGATTCTTCTCTCAAGCCTTTCCGAGTAATCTATAGGAAGGAATGCTGCCTACAGACACTCGATATCAGACTTCCAACCTGCAGAACTGTAACATAACAACTCTGTGCTGTTTTAAGTCTAAATCTGTATAATTTGTTCCAGCAGCAATAGGAGACTAATACAGTAGTACAACAGATGGTAACAGCCCACTCCTGGAGTGAGGTAAGCAGAGCCTAGATTAAATTAGAAAACCAGAAATGGATGGGGTAGATGGGCACAAGAGCTGCAATCTACAGGTCTCCTTCCATGAGTCATGAGTCTGTCTCTTTAGAGGGAGCACTGATTTGCAAAAATCAGGTGATTTGAGAGCTTATATGGCACTAAAAGGCCATACAAATGGTGCCTTGTGCCAAACATAAGTCAGCACTCTCCACTATCCTCAATTTATCTGCACATTAACAGAGCTAGGATGAATATGTCTCTGAAAAGAAGAATACAAATAAAGTCATGTGAAAATAAAATACAGATGAAAATAGAAGGTAATTCCTCAGTTCCATAGAAAACCTCACACCACATCTCAGAAATTACCTGAATTCTATCAGCAAGCCCAGAAATGCTACTCTTACGGCCATGGTTTTCTGTGGAAGTGGGGTATTGGGGAAGTGTCATTCTGGCGACTTCAAAAAGCTAAGTCCATTAAGTATCTTAATAGCACGACAGCATTTTCCTTTATATACTCTTTTCCCTTTCACTTTAGTTCTCTAAATGATTTGCCCGTTACAGACTTTTTAAAAAATTCCTCTGAAATCTAAGTGAAAATCCATTAGTAAAAGCTGACCTATCATCAATCAAATACCATCTAAAGATCAATGAGGAGGACATATCACCTCTGGCCTCAGGTCAGGAGTCAAGAGACCAGTTCCAAGACTGTCTATCCCAAACTTTTAAAACTAAAGGTGATCTTACCATTTCTAATAAACATTCATTGGAGGCACAGGCAGAAAAAAATGTACAATAAACATCATTTTCTATGATTCCATTCATTTATGAATTTCTGATCTTCTCCAGTGGTTAAAACCTGGCCATTTAACAGTGCTGGGAAAAGTTAACTTTCATGCAACACAAGAGCCCAAAACTCACAGGCTTCAACACATACACTCTGTAGAAAGCCAAGCTGTGCCTGCTCATTCCTATCTGCTGACCATGTCCACTGACAAGGATGAGCTTATAACTAGCATTATAACTCTGACTAGCATTATAAGTTCTGTAAAATTCTTAGAAAGTACTGCTACTTCTGAGTAATGGAGTTCTTAATAGAAACAGGCCAAATGTTAGATTCTGTAAAAGCTTACATCTGACCTGAATTTGACACATTTCATTTCCTCTTAAGAAAGCAGCCAGTAGAATACTAGTTAGAACATGGACTCAGGAACCAGACTTCTGAGGTTTGAATCCCAGCTCTCTCTCTTACTGGGTGTGTAACTTTGGTAACACATTCTGTGCCTCAGGTGTCCTCATCTAAAAAACAGAGCCGCTGTGAGGAATAAATGAGTTAATATATGCAAATTGCTTGGAACAGTACATGGGGCACTAAGTATTTGCTGTAATCACTGTGATCATCTCTCTCCTTCCCATTCAATCAACCAACAGAAACAATAGACACTGAAGTATTTCTACATGAAACTACACTGAACATGAAGCAAGGGAACTTTGAAGGCATTGAGGTGAGAGCTTGAAACACAAGAACAAAGTAAAAGAGCCCTAAAGCAACCGTGTTTCCTCTCTGTGGTCAAGCAGCACAAGTACAGACAAAAATGTTATTTCCCAAACAGGATGGCTTCCAGCTGTGTGTCTCATACTATGTTCCCTGTGAAAGCTCATCATTTTTGCTTGTTGTTCCAGCCCTAAAGGCACAGCAAACTCTAGCACAGACACTTCTGGGGCTTTCCATTATCCTGTACTCAAACAAAGAGTTGACGTGTAATAAGCCTTGCAAAGAGGTTTATCACATCTAGGTGCAAGGAAAAGGGCCATCACACTCATGGGAAGCAGATTTATAAGGTAACTCTGCACACACTCTGCCCACTGAAGAGACAATGGGATCATTTTAAGTGTAACTTAATTATCTCATGCACCTTAGCCACAACGCTGTTACCAATATATGATCTGGATAAACAGTATTATACCCTGAGAAAACCACCAGTGTACCAGGGATCCGGAAGAAAGGCTAAATTTGTAACATGTACAATCTAAAAACTAGACTTGGGGCCCTGCCCAAATTTGAGCTAACTCCTTGTAATCTCTTTGTTACTTCATAAAAAACAGAAGTGGAGCTCTGAAAGCATCGGACAGTGGAAGCCAGCACTGGGCTGGGGAAGTTAGAAAACACATAATAGGTAGCAGAGCACTATTTATCAAGATAGTCTTCGCATACAGGCTGCTCAGAACCACCAAACTTAAAATTTCTAAAGTGCCCTTGTGAGTGGGCAAGGACCCAGCAGGAAGCAAGGATCAGGCACATGTCAGATATACTGAATAATCTTCATCCAAGAGCTGCCTCTCAGCATTCACCAACTATTCCCTTTTTAGCTGCCACAGGTGCCCTACTCCCACACACTCCCTCTGTAGCCATTCCTCCGCACTGGGGGCCCTACCGTTCCAGGACCAACACTTCTCTTTGTCTTCACCCTCCTTCAGAAGCTGTCCTCCTGCCCCTTGCCCTGCCCAGCTGAGGACATGCCTTCCCTGAAGGTGCTCAAGCAGAGGGTGCTCCAGGAAAGACGCGCATCCCCTGGATTCTGAGATAATATTACAGAATGTATACGTGGGACCCAGTTATACTTCTGACACTTCATCCTTCGAAAGTCATGTGACAAACCCACTTGTAAAATTCAAGTCATTTGGGGACACTGCCTTCTGCCTCTTCCCTCAGCAAGTCTTCCCACCTCTCAGTCACACCTTCACTCCCTGAACACTTGAGCAACTGGCTTATGGCATCCATATCCACCCCAGTCTTGCCAAGATCCAATCTTCAAAATCACAGGATCGACCTATCAAACGCTATAGTCTCTCAGTCCTTTACTTCTCAACATCAAATGGCCTCCAGCAGCTCTACCTTTAGCTTCTACTCCCATGGATCACTCCCAGATCTCCCCACTCTATAAACCCTCCGCCCTAGAAACTCAAAGACAAGCACCCTATACACCGATCAGCTGTCACTGAGCAACTCCAACAGTCTTCTTCAGGTTCACCCTTCTAACCCTCCCATCCCCCTCCTCTGTCTCAACTACCTTACCCAGCTGGTGTGGACACTGGGCCTAGCATTTCATCTGTTCTAACAAGTGTTTAACTCTCTCCTATATCATCTGACCTCAAAGAGTAAACCAACACAATAGCCTCCCGTCTCCAACTCTACATCTAAAATGTGCTCCATTCGCCAACTGATGTCCCCAAACCTGGGTTAGCTGACCCTTCTATATGCACCCACAGTGCTCTGTAATGGTACATATTACAACAGTGCCCTCTCTACTTCATAATTCCCTATTACTCCTCAGTGTATGTGGCTCCGGAGGGTAAGTTTGGGCCTTCCACTGCTGTATCCTTACAGCCTGGCACAAGACATGTGCACAGTGGTCACTAAACATTTTTTAGTTAGGAAATATAGTCAAATATGTGCTTTAGAAGGTACAACAAAAGGGCAGACAAGCTGAAAAGCCAATTCTCTTTAATAGCGACCATTAGTAAAATAAGATGCCACGTGATACCAAAGAAATATAATGACACATAGGGACACTGATTTATGCAGAATTTCAAAGTAGTCTAGCAAAATATGCCATCATATAAATGTGGTCTGCAAATTCACAACTAATAATTTAAAAAATATTAACAGAGAGAAAGAGCAAAATCATTTTCATTAATTTTTTGGTATATGAAGAATAAACATTAGTTCAAAAATAACTGATTTTAAATTATCTAGAATTCAGTTAAATAAGACAATTTACTGTACAATCCTAATTAATGGAGGTGAGGAGCAGAAGTAGTGAGAGAAATAAGAAAAGAACAAGTCCCCGCATTAAGTCCAGAAGATGAAATGTTAGAACTGATTGTCCCCTTAAATCCGGAAAACAAGACCATTGATATTTCAAGCAGGAGGTGACAAATATCTGATATAATAACAGAAATCTATGAGAAACGACCTAAAGAACCAAAATAAAGGCACTTCCTTTCCAAATTTAAGTTCACAAACTTGAGCTTCCTAAATACAACATCTGCATTTCTACTCTCTACACCATAAAAACAGATTAAAAAAAAGAAAGAAAGAAAGACTAAAATCAGCATTGTTTTTCAGCACAGAAATGTTTTACCTGCATGAGTTTGGTGTCGTGTCCAGTGTAAACAACTATGCCAAAGACCCACTGAGTGTTTCTAAGCTGTGTACCTCTTAATAAGATCTGGTCAGGCCCAAGGGGAACAGGGCTAAAAATAAGAAACAACATTTATATTCATTGATAATCTGACAAATGAGCATGAGCTTTCCCCTTAAACATGAACCCACAATCAATCAAATGTTTCCTTTACTCAAATTTGAACTATTTCACTAAGAAACAGGGGCAATAAAGGTTACCACTGGCTTAATCTACAGAAGAAAAGAAAAAAAAAAAAAAAAAAGCCCCACAAGTAAGGTCTCTCTTATCCATTAATCACCACAAAATTTTTTTTTTGTTTTTCCTATAAAATGTTAGAAGGAATTTTATCTCTTATAACCCTGTTATGAAACTCAACAACAACAAAAAGATAAGAAATTGCTAAAATAATGAGAAGTTTATTCATTTGGGAAACCCAGTTTATTTTATAGTCTATTTAAGAAAAAGAAAGCTATAATATCAAATTTGTCAAGAATGACTTATTGATTAGGTAAAAGGCTGAGTGGTAATTTAGAAATTCAAAATGGGAGCCTATGAAATGGCTCTGCACACGAAATGAAAGCCCAGAAAGCAGGTGCATGTAATTGTCATGGCCATTTTGGGTTGATTATCATGATCAGGTGTTCTCTATGGGTCTCTTCAAAATATATGATGGGAAGTATTGATAAGAAGCATGCAGATTAAAGATGGGCAGAAGTAGAAACTGCACCCCAACATACTGACAAAAATGACTCTCCAACAATGAAACAAGGCCAAGAGGACAAAAGACAACAGAATATAGACAACAGGGCAGGGAATATTTTAAAGGAAGGCTGATTGTTGTTCCTTTCATTTAACTTTCAAAAAACAAATGCTACTTAAAAGAATGCTAGCAAAAAAAAAATCTTCTCTAAATATTAGCTTTTATGTACTCAGACACCTCCCTTCTGCTTTTCTGGATAATTTTATGCAGCCAAAACCATCTCTCCTCCCTGGCAGGTAATACACACAGAAAGAACAGGCCAGTGCTCTGGGCCTCATTTCAGACCCTCTGGCTGTTTTCTCTTAACAAAAATCAGTTCTTTCCTTAAATTTAAGGGATGGTTTAAATTGATTAAAACAGTGTTTCAAAAAAAGCTCAGTCTTTCACATCTAAGCTAAAAAGGAAGAAATCTCAGTTTTGAAATATTATGAAGCCAGAAAGCAAACTAATATTTTCCAAAGCTCCAGTATTTCTTAGTCTCATTTTAAAAAACAAAACAAAGCAAAAAACACTAAGAAAAGGGAAAATGATACCTTTTCCCATCTAAGTTCAAGTTTCCAGTGAAGTCATAGAGGTGGCGGTTGGGCCCTTCACATTCTACAGTTCCAGACAACTTCATCAATACTTCCCTTGTTTGCATATCAGTGGTGTGACTCAAACCCTAAAATTTCAAAAGAGAAAATTGGTTATAATCTTCCAGGTTCAGGGATGACATTCCACATCCTCACTGATAATCTAAATGCAATGATGAATCTTCTAAAATGGAAAAATTTGAGGAAGCTAAGAAACCAAACTATCAGCCCACAAGATCAACGTTACAGGCAGCTTTTTTTTTACAGATAGTGACCTAATGTAAAAGTTTCAAAAGAATCCAAGGAAGCAGAAAATTAAGATTCCACCACTGTGCTGGAAACATCCATGTTTAGCAGCAATTCACATACTCCAACACCTTCCAGAAAAGCGTATTTATTAGCTGTACTCTAACACTGGTCATAAACACAGAATAAAGCATCCCTTTAATACAGTATGAGATCGAGACGCAGTAACTCTTCCTTAAACAGAAAAAGAGTCTAAATCAAATATGTGAGGTAGAAAAGAAAGCTATGTGGACAGAATTATTAAATTCAGCTTTATGCAGCGTAAAATTTAAGTGTCAAATGCTTCAAATGCTTATTCTATTAAAGACTATTCCTCATTCTAGAATTTAAAAATATGGTAAGAACAGCTTTATTTAAAGAATGGAGATTTTGTGTCTAATATACCACTCTCTAGAATCAGAATCTCAATTAAAACAATGGGAAGGAAGGTACCCGTTGTTTGTCTAACTTCATTCAGCTCTCCCTGCCAGGGCCGCCTGTTCACCACGCAGCTCGACCCAACAGAGGCTCTCTTCCCACCGGCACTAACGGGCAGAGAGCGCAGTGAGATCTAAGTTAAGACATGATACCCCTCCTAACCCATACTTCGATAAAGCCCACCTTTTTTAGCTCTACCATCACGCTTAAGGAGTTCCCTTCATAATAAAGGACATGTTCTCCCCATAGCTTCCATTAGGATGAAGGCATAACCGTTTGCGGCAGAACACTTTTTTTCCCTCTAGAAAAAGCACTGACTGGTACATGTGGGGACCAGATTTGCAATCTGGGCCTCCATAACAACACAAGTTATAAAAGGTAACTTTACCTGACGTAGTTTAAGGTTTGTCTCCCCGTCTAGATTAGCTGTTTCAATGTAACACATTGCCTGAGGTTCACTAGGGAGAGAGAAAAAAAGTCAAAGTTTAGTAAGGTCCCCTCCACAAATCCACAGCTCATAAAGATTCTACTATGGAAGCTATGTCTGCTGACCAGCCCTTCAAAATAGTGTTACAGTTGACCTTTGACCAACTCGAGGAGTTAGGGGCGCCAACACCTACTCTCGCTGTGCAGTCTAAAATCTAAACTTAAATTATAAAATGACCGTAGATCAATGCATACAGTTGGCCCTCTGCATCCCCAGACTCCCAACCACAGATGGAAAACAGAACAGGTATCTATTGAAAAATATTCACATATAAATGGAGCCACACACTTCAAACCTGTGTTGTCGAAGGGTCAACTGCATAAACAACCACATTAGTAGCAGGAGTTAAGTAGAAAGACAAACACTCATCTTTGGGGCTCAATACCTATACAAATGATCTGCCCTATGGGCCCCACATAATGGCTGCTTAACCTCAAGTAACAGAAAAAGCTGAAGATAAATGAGAAAGGGAGGGGCAGGTTAGGGCAAACACATGATGTTCCAGCTAAGGCCCAACCAATGGATATGAGTGACCTTTAAAGTCTGAGACCTGGCCTGCTCCTCCTGACCAAAAGCACCTCCCTGGAACAGTCAATACAAACCCATCTTCTGAAGAAAATTACAGCCCGGGGGAGTTCAGGAACCAAGGCACAGGCTTGCCAAGTCTTTACTGCCCTGTACCTTTAACTCTATCCACAGGCAACTTTTTAATTAAAACACCTAATTTTAAGGACAGAAAACTCAAAGAATAAAATTAAACAGAGCAGACACTACTACTTCCAATCTTCAGGTTTAGGTAGCTAAGAGAATGGACTCTGCCACCCACCAGCTGAGTTAAAATCTCCTGGCACTACCTCTACCAGCTACATGGCTTCAGCAAGTTCTTCAGTCTCTCTGCCTCTCTGCTTTCTCTGTATAAAGTAAGGAAATCACGGGTTGTTGGGAAGATTAAATGGAACAATGTACTCAGCAGGCCGCTTGGCACGCAGTACAGGCTCCAACACTAATGACCACCTGAAATCACGATGTCAGCTCAGAGAAACAATCTCATATTCCAACCATATTCCACAGCCAAAACTCTGACCCCAAACCACCAAGTGATGCACATCTTACTGAGTGTTTTTTTTGTAATCAATTAATAGGATCAAACATGAATGCTGCCCCATGTACATGGTCTTTAACCCAGAGGGTCTAGTTTTAAACCTTCAATCTCACACAGAAAATTCATGTTAAGGCTTAAAATCTTATGTGTGATCAAATCCAATAAAAGAAACACTGTCTGCAGCCAAAGAAAATGCAAACTGTGTGAGCATCTATGATTCCCAACAGGAATACAGGAAGTTTTAGTCTTAATATCATATCCTTTAATCTTGAACTCAAGAGAAGAAGTTTAATCTTATTCTAATTTTGGCCGTCCTTTGACATACAATCTTATGTGTCAAGCCAAAGAAAAGTCAAGGACTGTGTTGTCCATTATTTATGCCACTTAGTGATGATACCGGCCTAGTACAAAATTGCCTAGAAAGCATGGCAATGATACTTGGGCAGAAAGGGAGCAAAATGTGGACAAATGAGGAGGAAACACCATGTGCAGGTCATGTCTACGCTGAGAAAATGCCTGCAGCTCTCTGAATAGCTAGTACAGTCAAACCTTGGTTCTCGAACATCTCCCATCTGGGACAATTCGGTTCTCAACCGAGTTGTTCTCAGAAAAGCGTCTCAGTTGTGAAACAAAACTTTGGTTCTCGACCTGACAACCCTTTCATGCTGGTACCTGATTGGTCACACATTTGTCAGGTAACCATCAAAGGAGAGAATGTATGAGTCAGTTTACCATTAAACCTAGAGTTGTCAGCACCTCAGGAAATTGTGCTGTGAATAATTTCATGTTTCTTTTCTTTTGGGGGTCTACAATGGATTAATTCAATTTACATTATTTCTAATGGGAAAAAATGAAATGGTTTTTGAACAAATTGCTTCTCGAACAGCCTTGTGGAGCGAATTAAGTTTGAGAACCGAGGTTTCACTTAAAGCAGGCACTGGGTTCTGCAGGAGAGACTGTGGGCTGGCCCCATCAGGAGACTGGGTGTGAAGTCTCGGACAGGCTGCCATCCGGAGGTTACTGGAGGAATCACTGCACCACTCTTGGAAGGACAAAGGAATGAAGAGAAAGAAAATTTAGGATTAAGGCAGGAAAGAGCGAATGACAGGTAATGGAAGAATAGTTCAGAGAGAAGGCTGGTGACTCTGGGTGGAAGGGGAAAAGTAGATCAAGATGTCAGCAATCACCATTTAATATTTCACTGTTCTTAACATTTATTTCAAAAACTGTGCCCACTCTAGCACACCTGACCTGGAGGAGAGCAGGATCATGTCTGCTGGGAGATACTGCCCATTGACGACCTTCACAATGTCTCCCACCGTCACCTAGAAAACCAGGGACAAGGACAGAGAAGCATGAAAGAAAAGAAAGCACAAATGGTGATAAAGGTGGTTAAATATTTGAAGGAAAAATTACTATATAACTATGCCATGAAGTTTAAGATGGAGAAACCCAAATTCTTTTCCTTGACAAGAACAAAAAGAAAATCTTTCAAATACAGACAAATGGTACTACTGCTGCTTTGTAATGATGCTGAATGAAAAGAAAAAAAAAAGAAAGGGAAGGGGGAGAAAGATGAGTCAGAACTGTCAAGGTCTCATTTCCTTACAATTGTTCATCCACTTATAAATCCCACAGCTGTATGCAGTCAGGGAGACTGGTCAAGTGCACAGCTCTGAATTCAAGTGCCCCAGCTGTATGGACTTCTTGCCAGCTCTGTGTAATCTTGAACTAGTCCTGTAAAGTCTGTGTGCCTCAGTTTTCTCATCTATATAATGACATCAACAGCACTTATTTCACGGGGTTATGGTGAGGATCAAATAAGTTAACACATGTAACGTTCTCCGTTTACAAACGGGAAAACTGAGGCTCAGAGTGAAATAACTTGATCAAGATCACACAACCAAGATTCAAATCTGAACAATCTGGCCAGTGGTCTGATTAAAAGGCAATCCTAAATTCACCCATGAACAGTCCATCTAAAAGGTCCCCTAGGGACATGCCACATAAAACAGATTTGTATATCCTCAAGAAATTTCCAGGAAAACAATCATGGCCAAAGTCAGAGGCCACCTTGGAAAACAGACTCCACTGGACAGAAGACCCCAAGCCAAGGAAACAGGCCCTAGTCTGCAGAAAATGAGCACCATGGCCAAGGGTCTACAATCCTTTGAACACCACCACATATGCACCTGGCTGGATAGAACGTGGGCTTTCAAGTCAGGCAGGCCTAGGCTCAAATCCCAGCTGCACAGATACACTAGCTCTGGGATCCTGACAAGCTCTTCACCAATCTGAAATCCCATGTCCTCATTTATGAAATAGGGGAAAACCACCAGGCTTTGTAGGGTTGATGCAGTGATTAAGGAAGTTAATGCAAGCACCTGGCCTGCAGCAGGCACAGGTAGGAGTGGGTGGGTGGGCTCTGGTGACAGTAAAGGATGGCAGAATCCTCTGACACCACAAGAAAGGTCATTCCTAGCACACCAACAATTCAAAACTCAAAATGGCACTAGGTTTTCTGTGTGTTATTCTAACCCATGTTACTATTCTCTTAGAAACGAAGAACATCACACAATGTGATACCTTGTGGGAAAACTACTGGATCTTGCCAGCTGGGAGAACGGCCCTGGCAGGGCCCACATTTAATTTTCTATAATGAAAGGGGAGGGTTTAGTGAGAGGCGTCCCAGGAGTGTCTGAAGTGCTTATCAAAGTGTATGGGGGAGTCGAAGCAGTCAGGCTCAGCACAGGGAAGGGCGGTAGAAATTAAACTCCGGAGCCACTGTACATTTGAAGTTAGTACTCACTTTTAAGGCAAAAGGAAGCCATATAATTAAAGTTTCTTCCATAATAAAGAGAAGTCAAAGAATAAATGCTACAGAGTCATTTTAACAGCATCAGCACAAAAGCAAGAAATACTTATGAAAACTGAAAATGTTTTTTAAGCATAAAAATATTTTATGTGAATAGTTTAATTACATAGAAAAAATCAGAAGGTGCAATTAGTTTTAAAAACTAGAAAGAAAAATTAGTCATGTTTTCAAAAGAAAAAAGGTGGTGGATATTATTTTAATTCAAAGTGGGAGGACAAGGAAAATTATGGCTTTCTCCTATCTTTATTATTGAAATAAAGAAACAATTATCTCCCATTAACAAAGTACTAAGAAGTTGCATGTACATGAGAAACTACTTAATTGGAACTTTGAAATGACTTTCCATTTGGTGTTCTTATGCCTGGTTATCCCTTCAGTGTGTTAAACTACCTAGAGAATTCTTAAGATGAAAAGAGACGCCTCCCTACCCAGATCCCTGAATTCACTGTAGCCTCGGGGGATTTCTCAAGTCTCTTAACTTGAAGAATATGCCCAAAAGTCTTCTCAGAGTCAACCGAAGTGGTGGAGATCCACCTCCCAGCTGACCCTCAGCATTTATCAACTGTTCAGCTACAGCCTGGGGCTCGCTGACTTGAGCTCTGGCAGTCCGATGAATGGTTATTGCTTTGGGAAGCTTAAAGCTAGCCAATTCCACCGGGCCTGCATGTCTCCCACCTGTCACCACTGCCCTCTCGTCACCTGTCCTCTCCATACTCTCATCCTAACCTGAGCTGTTCTGCAGATGCGCCTGGCTTTCCCAGGCACCTCAGAGCTCCACCCCGTGCCCTCCGACTTAAATTGGTTACCTCCTGCTCATCCTTCAAGAGGGCAGGTGAGCATCTCATGGTGGAAGCCCCTCCTGACCCTCCCAGGTGTCCCAGAGAACCTACAACACGCCCCACAGAGCTCAGCGTCAGCACCGCACGCCGTGCAGCTGCCTGTCACTCCCCCGCCCCAGTGGTTTCGCAGTGTGGCCCCCAGGCCAGCAGCACCAGCCTCACCTGGGAACTTCCTGCTGATTCTAGGGCCCCCCGCCCCGGAACTACCGAATCAGAATTTCTGAGAGTGGGGCCCAGCACTCTGTGTTGTAGCTGCCCTCCAGGTGACTGGGATGCCCACTGAAGTCTGGCAGCCACTGGAGAAAACTCTTGGAGAGCAGGGCCAACCATTATATTCACTTGTATCCCCAATGCCTTCAGTCTCTGGTACATGCTGAGAGCTCCATTTAAATAAACAAACACAACGCATTTTTAATTGGAATAAAATAGCCTGTGGCAAATCATATAACAAGTGTTTCGTTTCAGTTTATTTTTCCTCCAAATGTGTGTGGGAAACAGTGATGAGCTTTCGGAGTTTGCAAGGACATCAATTCCTGGGCCCAGAATTCTGAGATCATCACTCCATTTTCTGCTGTTTAAAGAGGCGTCAACATCCCAGATCCACATCATTCTCCACCCCAGCCAGTGTTAGCGCCTTTCTGGGAAGGGGCTAGAGATAGGAGCCCTAGAGAAACAAGCCAGCCGCTCCTAAGTGCCTGGGGATCCTCGCCTTCTATAGCACTGCTAGCATCTCCACCCTCTGTGCCGCTGAGTTTCCAACCACTTGACCAAGAACCAGCACGCTTCCAAATGACAGAGAGGTCAGTTAATGCCTGCAGTACAGGACCTCTGCATTATTACGAAGGTGAAGGTATTATCACAAAACACTATAAAGGGGCTCCTATAACAAAGTAAAAACTAAACGACAACTAAAATGAAGGCTGCAGTTAACATGTCACAGGCATTTTGCAGATTAAAAGATCAGAGAGGCATTTTTAAACATTGTTTACTAAACATTGAGCAAGAGAAACTATTGTAAGGTAATCTTCTAAAAGGTGATCTTCTTTTGAAATCATGTTAATCAGCTTTGAATTCTGGAGTAATGAGTCATCCTCCAAAACATCTGTGACTTTTAAGAAGGTCCAGCTAAAACAGAGACTCACTTAAAAAGCTAATTTTATCAGACACAAGAAACCGAGATGGCACAGCATATTTCTTCTGAATTTTCTATTCATCAACATGAACAACCAAAAACAAAAAAAAACCACACCACACTATTCCCAAGCCCTGCAGACCTCATACCTCCAGGGATGTGGCGGCAAGCCCTTCTAGCTACTCTAAAGTTAAGAGCGGCAACTACTGGCTGTACCCAACCGCCCTGCCTTGGCATCGAAACAAATGATTTCCAACCCCTATCCCACCACTTGTTGAATCTCAAACGTTAGAAAATCTTTAAAACATTGAACTGAGGTTAGGAGAACAGAAGACCAGGAAAAATGTTTCTTGAATTGGATCTAGAAACTAGAAAATGCTTTGAGATTTTAGAGATATCCAACAGGGCGATGAATTTCACAGCTCTGAACTGACGCAGTGAGCACTTCTAGAAGATGCTGGGAACACAGCAAATGTGTCAGTTCTAAGTAAACCTCGTGGGGAAACTCCACAACATAAAACTTACACTAAGTGGAGATGACCTATGTCTTAACATAAACTTTATACTGTAATTAATACTAGCAATTAATTCAATTAATTACAGGTCTCCAAACCCATACTTTCTGGCATATCTTTAAAAATGTTTTTTACCTCTTTCCATATAATGGTATGCCACATACCATTTCTTAACACTGAAAAAGAAAAAAAAACATGCATAAATGTATCAGTTAATATTGATAATCAAAATCAGCTTTCTAAAATTCAAAAGGCCCCTTTTTAAATTCCACTTATTAATTCCAATATACCATACCCTTAGACATACAGGAATAACACCACCACTCCCCCAAATGGAGCCCTAATCTATGTACTTATGTGCCATTTATACATTAATGCATGCCCATAAATATAAATGTGTGAATATAAGTTAAATCTATTCATATTTAGCCCGGAAGAAAAAAAATCACCCTGCTGTTACAAAATTTACCAAAAACAAAACAAAACAAAAAACCCTCACAACGGCAGAGCTAATGTCCTAGGGGTCAGTACAATAAAAAGTAGACAGAGAGCGGTAGGGAGCAGCTATAAACCAAGGATATGAATACTTGGACTTTTTTTATATAAAATATGCCTAGCTCCTGAAAATTATCACCTTTTCTAAAATTCTAAAATACACAAGTCCTATTCAAATCTTAATCTCCAGGACTCACATTTTATTGTGTTTGTTTATCATTTGCTATTTCTTTAAAGTATTTCTAGGTCATCTCCCCCAACTTATCTTAATACCATTAACTACTTATCTAGAATTCCTTAAATCCAGGCCTTATTCTCAGGTTTCTAGTGGAAAAAGTGATCAGCCTGGTATCTTACCTATGGTTTTCTTTTTGTTAACTGCATTGTCTGCTTTATGTCGCTTCTGTTACAGAAAGAAAAAAAGTTCTTAGGTCCAAAAGCTCCAAATGAATAACTGAAACAACAAACAATGAGGATGGGGGTGGGGGGCAAGGAAACAACTGCCTCCAACACGAATGCTCCACAATCCAGTCCAAGGCTTTGCACCCGCACCGCCCGCTCCGTCGCTAAGTCAGCAGACACGAGCAGTAAATGCAGATACGTCGTCTCCTCTGGTTTAAATGATCATATTTTGGTTCTAACAGTGAACAGGCCCCTCGAAATATGAAACTTCTCACTCCTTTGTTTTACATCAGACTGAAGGAATTCTTCAGTATTCTAAACACCACGACAACTGAATTCATTTTATTGATTAAAAATCTTTCTGGGGCAAAGTGGCTTTGCTTTGATTTGTGTTACATTTATTCATTTACCTATTCTTAGGAAAAAAGATGTGCTAGAGACTGCAAGCACAGGGTGGGGGAGAGAAAGAGCACAGAGCTAGAAAAGGGGATGGAGAGGGTACGAATAGGGCTGGAGCCAATGAACTCGGAGATACATCGAGATTAGTATGAGGAGGGAGAAGGTTCTTGCAAAAATACCTCAGGCGCAGCAAGCACAATGCTGCTATGCTGGGGGCAATGCCGTCCTTCGTTTGCCACCCAATTAGCAAGCTCTACAGGAGGATGTGGGAACGTCGGTGTCAAAACCAGAGGGGATCCAGGGAACTAATATTAGAAAACCTAGTTTGAACTACTACTGTGTCGTTGTACAGATATTGAGGACACTGTATGTACACGTTCCCACCAAAAAAATGCCAAAATGGACCCTGAGAGGCTAGTTAAGTTGCAGACCAATACTAAACAGAAAACCCAAAGCAACAAGTGAGTTATGCTATATTCAATACAAGGTTTTTATTATCCAAAAGCAAAAACTTACATAATCTTCTACAATCTCTTTGATGCCTGCAATTGTTAAAATAATGATCAGTGGCACCAGGGTGGTGTATCTTCCTGTGGGAGATACATCTGGGATTTGCTGCAGGACAGAAGACCAAGAGAGAGAAGTTAACAAATTAAAATCCTCTGTGAAAAAAAATGACGCTCACCACTCACTCTTCTGTGGTTCTTTTCCATTTCCGCTACGCCACAATAATTACGTTATTTTTAAAGCTAGCTAAGTGTGTTCCATATTTTTTAAATTTTATCTAACACTGCCAGATGTAGACTAGAAAAAGAGTTAACAGTAAGACCCTCAGGCCATTTTTCAATGTCTCTTTTAGTAATTGCAACTTAAGGCATACTTAGAGAAGCCCGCCTTCAAGCCAGATCATGTCCGTTCATGCAAGATCATGTTTGTTCATGCAAACAATGACTGGGTGAGGAAAGCAAATCACACTGAAGTATTATGACACTTGTTCAGGTAAGTGACCTTTCAGCAAAATCTCATTTTGGTTATGAGCCTCATCAAGGTTATGAATTTTAAACAGATCTCAAAGAAACATTACCTGTAATAAGGCAATGAAGAGGAAGAAGGCATTAGCAGCTCTTCTAATCTGCTCATATAAGAATCGAGGTAGAAATGTCAGCACGCTGTACTTGGCCGTACTATAAGTACAAAGAAAAATACTACCATCAGTTACAGATGTCAATTCTAAAAGACAGGAAAATACAGTTACAAAATTTTTACAAAGGACTTTAAAAACAAAATATGTCAAAATTCAGGACAAGTAAATGCTACGCTGGCCCTTGTATACAAAGCTCCTTCTTATAGGACACACCTGTGAAGGAAAAATTCTAATGTGATCTTCATTTTCAAATTTGTTAATAAGTGTTCATTTCGTTGCCACACAGTGCAAGCTGGGAAATGCACCCACCTTCTAGGAACTACATGCTACAAACACAGTAAGCACATAAAGAATATTTCCATGATCACAAAACAGAAAGAGGTCCTTGTTCCAAGCACAGTAAGATATGAACAGTGAAATAAAGGCAGAAGCACCAGTCGGGCAACTCACACAAACCAGGCAGAATTATCATTCCAGGATTTGCGATGCTCTGCAGCTCTTATTACAAAGCTGCTGATTCAATGTAAAAAGTCGACTCTGTAAAACCTGCCCTAGGGAACAGGCATGTGAACAACAGTTCAGCACACTCTGAACACCCACCACAGATATTTGCCCAACCACACCCTTACCAACTTCCTTCCTTCCACCTACCCTTTATTTGGACACCTTTGCTCACACTTTGCTTCCACCGGGGACATACTCTCCATAACCAAGCTATACTTCCCACATTCCCCCTCCCAGTCCAACCTTATATCTTCCATTAAGGCTGGTCAAATCCACAAAGACTCTCCTTCTTCCAAGCCCTCAGTCTAATGTTTTACACTATTACATACTATCTGTTTTGCTTTATTTTATATTTATTTATCTATCCTCAAAATAGATGCTGAAAACAGTAAAAATGTTTCCTTCACCTTTAATGTTCTCAGCACACAGCACATGGCAGATAATCACGGAACAGTGAAATAATCCAAAGGCATGAACTGAGAATCTGAAGGGGGAAAATGAACCTCACCTCCTTTGGCTGCTCAAATTACCTGCTCGACTCCTAGCTCACCTTCTGAAGGCACGCCTCGGAACCAACTCTTAACTGAAATGTGTTTTGGCAAGGTTATCTAGCAGGTTTCAAATACACAACCACTTAGAAGCACCAAAATAGAAGGGCACAGGAGACAGAAGGCTGGAGGCACAGGTCCTGCTGCAAGACCTGACAGCAACCAATCCTGGAATCACAAAACAAAAAAACAAACCTGACAACTCAAAGAATAGAGCAGCCTGAGGTCACCTAATGGTGCAGGAAAGTGTCCCATGTACCATTTACTGCCACTGCCTCAGAGAAGACCATCCTCAGGGTACAACAGCCTAGTGCTTCCGAATACACAGTGATTAGAGTCGTCCTTACAGACAGACTTATTTTTAGCCTTATCCTGCTTAAGGTATTAAATATCTATGACAAGTTATATGAAAACCACTTATAAAACAGCTCAAACTTGAAGAAAATGATACTTGCAGGAATATCACTGAATTAGCTAGAAAATTTGCTTACACGGAATCCCTACTCATCTATGTCTATGTAGCCCTATGGGGTAATAAGATGTCATGGTGAAATTCTGCCAGGCAGAATAAACTAGCTGACATTAAGTTCCTTCAGGAGTAAGAAAATATATCTAAATTCAGGCACGTGATAGCTCATAGCACAAAGTTTTCTTGCCTGCAGCTTACAAGACAAAGTCAAATAGAACGTCATGCATTCCTTACGGCAGCACTGACCACTGAAATAAAGCAACCAGTCAAGGAACAGTGAAAATTCACACGCTCTAAGATAGCACTTAAGAAAGCATCTTATAAGATAGTTTGACTATAACATTTGAACCCAAGATTCAAGTTGTATAAAACAGACACACACAAACACAGTTGGCATATGACCCCATCTATGTGTGAACATTTCCCACTTTGGTAAAATACTAAGTGTGTTTAAGGGGACCGAATGTGTCTAAAGACCATGAGGGTAAAGGTTTGGGGAAGGAAGAGATCCTATTTATGTCAGAAAACCAAAGATAAAGGGGTAAGGTAGGGGAGGGAAAATACCAACTTTTATTCAAGTTAAACTAGAAAAATGAGTATAAATGTTTTCACCCTAAAATAAAATCAGCATAATCAATAATTCAGAGGAAATGACATCCATCTCAGAGATGGCTACTTAGACTATTAAAATAATTGCCTTAATATACAACCCTTTGGTGTCCTGTTACAGAATTAAACACTAAAACTACAAACAGCTAAAGGCAGCCCCCATCAAAATCATTCAACCAGAAGAGTTTATCTAGGGCAGTGCTTCTCAAACCTAAAGATGCATAAGAATCTCCTAGATATCTCGTTAAAATGGGTTGTATTATCAGGGTTCTCCAGAAAAACAGAACCAACAGGAGTGTATATACACAGAGAGATCTATTCTAAGGAATTAGCACACAAGATGGTGGAGGCTTGGCAAGTCCAAAACGTGCAGCGTGGGCCGGCAGGCTGGAGACCCAAGGGAAGATCTGATGTTGTTTGAGTCTGAAGGCCATGTGCTGACAGAGTTCCTTCTTGCCCAGGGAAGTCAGACTTTGTTTTATTCAGGCCTTCAACTGACTGGACGAGGCCCACCCACAGTATGGAGGGTAATCTGCTTTACTCAAAGTCCACCAATTTCAATGTTAATCTCATCCAAAAAAAAACACCTTCACAGGAACATTTAGAATAACATTTGACCAAATATCTGGGCACCATGGCCCAGCCAAGTTGACATAAAATTAACCATTTCATGCATATTCTGATTCAGTAGGAGGGCCTGAGATTCTGCACTTCTAACGAGTTCCCACATGGGGCTAGTGCTGGTCCAAGTACTATACTTTGAGTGGCAACTACCCTTGAGGTAGCTTTGTTCAAACCTCCTACTGGAAGTCAATACAGCTAAAAACGATAAGATATAGAAACCTGGGAGACATTTACCACTCACTGTACCAGGAGAAAGAACATCTATAGGTGAAATGGATGAATGAAGGTGCTTCTGGCAGAAAAATTTGTTTACCCAAGTAAATTAGTCACTTCCAAAAGATTCTCACTCACACTGCATACATATGTCAGCATCCCTGCCAGGGTGGCTGTTCACAGCAAGGACAGGCAGGGGCTACAAGCAAGTCCAGGCACTTAGCAAGTCTTAGAACCCAGAGAATGGGAAGAAATAACCAGGGGAAAACAAACGTTTCCTGTGGTTCACTCAGTTTCCCCTAAATCTCTGCTAGATCAATCTTTCCTGAAATTGGGAGACATGAAGAATGGCCAGAGGCTTGTCAAAAAATCCATCCAGCGAGCAACAGATATTTTCTGAGTTCTACCTATACACCAGGCACAGTGCTAGGCACTGCAGGGAACCAACTGGTCAAAAATGCATACCCCACAGGGAATCGTATTCTACAGGACAGATTAATTTTTTTTTAAATACACAGCAGGCTAGATGGTGGTGAATACTGTGGAGGAAACAGATTGGCGAAGGAGAATACAGAGGGGCACACTGGTGGAGGCCGGGGGGCGGTCATCTCACTGGAGTGACCAGGGTCAGTTTCACTGAGAAGGCGCAGCCTTGAGCTAAGCCCTGGAGGAGGTGAAGCAGCAGGAACGTGCCACGTGGATACACAGGGGAAGAGCTGTGCAGAGAGAGGGAACAGCAAGTGCAATAACACTGAGGGGGAACGCTCCTGTCGTTCCTCCTGTTGGAGGAGCAGTGAGGGGGCCAGTGTGGGAGAAACTGTGTGGAGAAGTCTGAAGAGAGACCACAGAGGCCAACTTGAGCTTTGGAGCTCATGTTCACACAGCGGCCTTTTTCTCCTCAGTAGATGGGAAGCCTCGGAAGATTCCAAGAAGACAAGATCTGGCAACAGTAGCAACATGCAGACCTGTCCCCTGGAGAACCTGACTCAGGAGGGGTGGAACTTGGTTCTGTGTATGGTGGACACTTTTTTCTTGGTAACTGTTGGGATCTAGCAAGTGTGGGAAACAACCTATTAGAAAATAGGGCCTGACAAAAACATGTGCCTGGGGCTACCTGCCTGTCACAAAGCATAAAGCACTATAGGATCTGGTCGCCACAATGCAGCAAAAGCAAGAACCCAGAGATAATGTTTGAGTATGTTTTGCCAGCTGTGAGAGAAACTGAAGGTGACAACTGTTCTCCAAAGGCAAATCTAAAATGCAATAGCTGCTCAAATGTAACCTCCCCTTAAAAGAGGCCAACAGCAAATGTGAGCAATGGAAATCCACGCCAAGGTATACAGGCAGCCAAAAGCAACCGTTATTGTTTTATTCTCTTGTATGACATGGGCAATATGTTTCTCACATGTGCCCAGTGGACAGTAAGTGCTCAGTTTGACCGAAGGAGTGGAGAGCCCTGTCAACCTTCTCCACAAGAGGTGACTGAGCTGAACCAGTGCTCCAGGACCATGTCCCGGAAACCTTCCATCTACCCAGGTCCCTGGAAGATGTCATTCACCTTTCTCCACTCAAAATACTCACTCAGCAGGGAGCTCTGGATTATTGGAGGTAGGAGACGAGAAGACAACACAGTGTCCTAAGAAGGTTGTTCATGCCTTCATAAGCAGTTTAATTCACTTATTCATGAAGAGTGCACTAAACTGACTCATAGGAAAGAGTAGGAGCCATTGAGGTAACTAAAGGCAAAGGCCTCCCCCAGTGGGCCCTCCCACTGAAAATGACACTGACATCACTGTCCACATGGGAGTCACCCAAGAGATGTGCAAAGCCTATGCCGCCCACCCCGGCATAGACTCCTGCTGCTTTGCCAACCATCCCTCCCAAATTCCATTCTGGAAATCCCCTCAAATATAAAAATTCCTGCTGACAAACAGGGCCTGTCAATATTAAAACATGACACCTCACTGAAATGTTCACTTCATTTTACTAAACTACTGAAATTTCACCAGCTACAAAGAAAAGGTTAATAAGCTCACACTGACATTTTGATTTTCAACACTTTTCCTATTTCTTAGTCTACAGCTGAGAAAAAAAACTGTTGGGCACAGACTTACTCACAGCCTGCTCCCAGGATGCAGTAACTGGACCCAGACAGGGTACTACTACTAGTGCTGTCCTTCACAGCACATTATTATGGCTCACATAGACTTTTCAGCCTAGTCTTTATAATACACATCCCTTGCCCGGCCGGGCGTGGCTCAGCGGTTGAGCGTCGACCTGGGATCCAGGCGATCGGGGTTCGATTCCCGGTCAGGGCACATGCCTGGGTTGTGGGCTCGATCAATGACTCTCTCATCATTGATGTTTCTGTCTCTCTCTCTCCCCCTCCTTTCCTCTCTCTGAAATCAATAAAGATCTATTTTAAGAAAAAAAAAAAAGTATAATACACATCCCATGTGAAAAGTGGGGTAGATTTTAATCAACTTATAAATATACCTTTGAACATAAATCCATAAATTAGAGAGGCCCTATAATTCCTATTAAATAGTATATTTCTAAATCTGTTTGCTGTTGTTTTTTTAAATCAGTGAGCTCTGGACATGAAGCAGCTTATTTTACATAGAAATGTGGGCTGAGAAAAAGAAAACAGAGATGACATTTTGAGCACAGGCACGCTGCCAGGCAAATCTCTCCCTGTGCATGACTCTCAGATTAGCAGTTCCAAATGTAAGACAATAGATGCTTTTGGCTGGTATCTTTCAATGTGGCACCACTGAAAAGTAGGTTTTATTCAACTGCTTTACAAAAAAACTTGTGAACTTTATGATAAAAATCAAACAAAAATGAGTTGTGAGACTCACTCAATTTTACACTAAAAAGCTTGAAAGATCACTTTTAATGAGATTCTCTATCTTCAATAAAAAGGAACAACAAATATTTATTATGAAAATATCTGGCCCCAAGAAAAATGTGTACAGAAAGAGCCACAATTCAGGCCTGATTCTACCACTGCCCCCAAAGCAAAGCAAAACAGGTCAAAGTCTATTGCATTTAATTATAACATCTCTGACCCTTCACTCAGAATTCAATATACTCTTTCCAAACATAGGAAATGAACCCTATCAAAGGGTAAAGTTTAAGGCTGTCCCAGGTATGACAGGCTACAAGTCAAGCAAGGTGTGTCAGGACTCTGAAATCAAGTATCAAAATAGAATTGTCTAAATCCATCCTAATCATACTCCCCAAGTTTATGCTCTCAGTCAAGGAGACAGTTGTACTGCTGGTTGCAAGGGGAGGTCATTGCAACTAGTCCAAAAGGTCAATTCCCCATCAGCAGAGTCCAGGAGCTCTAACAATGAGTGAGATCTTCATGGGATGCTGGACTGAAGCAGACCAAGTGGGAGGCTAGCAGGAGGGGAAGTGAGGAGTGAACAGAGTTCACTAGTGTAGAATGCACAAAATATATAAAGCAAGACTGTCTGTTCTTTGTGTTGCAAAGAGTCAAAGGAGTTTATAAATACCAAAACCCAAGGCAAGTTGTGTCATTTTATTTTGGTTAATTTCTCACATAATTGCTAAACTTTATAATCAAATGTTTAATTTTAATTGAAAATGTTTTTAGATTTTGTGTACTTTCCAACATACATGATGAACTAACTATACAGCTCAAATTTTCATAAAGTGAACACACCCATGTAGCTGTCTACTTGAAATTTCACATGGAGACACAAAGAACATAGCCTTTGTGGCTGGGATACCAAAGGGTACCTAGCTTCTGATTCCCAGTTGTAAAATGCACACTCATTTACCACCTCTGCCTACTCAGGCACCACTGAAATACAATATACAGCCACATTTTAAAAACTAGGACTAGAATCATCAGCCAAGGAGAATTTTTTTGTCTACATGCCTCCACGATGCCTCCTGAGTATGAGCTGCAGCAAGAGCCCACAGAGAGGACTGTAGCCTGAAGAAGGGCCCTTGGCCATGTGTGAGACAAGAAGAAAGGTTTCTAGATTAGGAACTGTTTTCTGAGAAGATAGGCCAGCCCATTTTTAAGAAAGCAATTCAGTTCTAATAAGGGGATCACTGCCTGAGTCAAGGTTCTCCAGAGAAACAGAACCAACAGGATGCAAAGACAGAATGAGATTTATTATAAATGGGCTCAGACAATTATACAGTCTGACAAGTCCCGAGATCTGCAGTCAGCAAGATGGAGACCCAGGAGAGCCAACGGGGTGGTTCCAGTCCAAAGGCAAGAGAAATGCAATGTCCCAGCTGTAAGGCCATCAGACAAGAAGAGTTCCCTCTTACTTGGTCTTTCGGTCAACTGATTAGATGAGGCTTCCCCACACTGGAAAGCTCAATCTGCTTTACTCAGTCTATAACTCAAATGGTAACCTCATCTAAAATCACCCAGATTAATTTTTGACCAAATGTCTGGGCAGCCCATGGCCTGGTCAAATTGACACATTAAAATTACCCATCATCGTCGCTTATCAGACACAACCTCAGTGTGTCAGAGAAGCCTGTGGACAGGAAGGGAGATGCTTCACCCTGCAAACTGGAGGAGGCTCAGGAGGTGATGACACCAATGATGGAAGAGGGACTGAGGCAAAGGTGGAAAGCAAGGGGAAACAAAGAAGTCTCCAAACAGAGGAGCTCGCCAGGAGATCAGGGGTAAGAGTGTGGAGAAACTTCACAAGATAAGCTATAAAAGGCTAAAAGCAAAACCATTAAAAAAGCAGCATGATTCTTTTCTCACAAGTCCCCTTATCCTGGCTACAGAGAAACCTTACACAGCCAGACTGCTATACCCATGGCCAGAGATCCAAAGACTATTCCCTAGGCAACCACTGAAACCTCACAGGGAAATGGGGGGTGGGGGGCATCCTCCACATACTCATATGGGAAAGTCCTTCACCTAAAAGTAAACCTTGCTCTCTGACCCATACTCAGAGCACCCCATCAGTCTTCTATGTTCTCTCTCTCTCTGGAAAATAATCAGGTATGTGTAGAAGGTTCCCACTGTGAAAAAGAGATTCAAAAATGAAAACAGAGAAAAAGGAAGACTTGAGGAAACAGAGTAGCAAACTTTTAAAAATTATTTTTTAAATGCTAACACCCTCAGAGTCATAAGGTGATAATACATTCATGAAAAACAAGAAAAAGTTCTGAAAAAAATAAAGTCTATTACTTTTCAAGATAAAAAAAATAAGATTCTGTTTTTTAAAAGTAACAGAATAAAAGAGCTAGTAGTGGGAGTAGAAGAGTCATAGCCTAAGATAATGCAATCTAGGAGTAAAGAATAAAAGTGAGTAATCTCCCATAAAGCAGAACAAAAAACCAAGATGAAAAAGTAAAGGAAAGGAGATCAAAGGATACCAATATGAGAGTCAATATCCAACATTAAGACTTCTACAAAAACAGAGAAAGAGAACATTTAAAAATTATATTAAAAAATTTCCCAGAACTCTAAGATATAAGGTTTCTGGTTGAAGTACCCAAGACAAGAGACGTGTTCCAATATAATCTTATTGGAACAGAAAAGGGACATCCAGGAGAAACTTAGGATGTCTTTAAAGGTGTTTTAATCTTCAGAGGTGCTTAGAATGGAACCACTTTTTGAAGTGAAATCTAATAAAAGTAAACTCATCAGCATTATGTATGAAAATGGATATTCACTGTAGCATGTTTTCTAGAATAAAAGTCTGGAAATAAGGTAATTGCTCCTCATAAGACCATGATTGAATAAATTATGAAATATTATATAGCCATTAAAAAGAATGAATTAGGGCTATACCATTGACTTACAGGGAGTTTTGCAGTTGAGTGATAAAAGCAAAATTCAGAAAATAACATAATGTCCCATTTTTGTGGAGCACGGACAGCTTTCTGTATATGTATGAATATGTGCATATCTGTGAAAGATTACGTGAGTTTGGAGAAAATTATGGGAAGATATGTAGGTCATTAAAATAACTGTCTTTGTATTGGATTATGCATATATCCACAGAGTCAGATGGACTTAAAGCTAATGGAGCTTACGATCCAGGACATCTGCCCATTCCAAGATCCTGGGAGGGCTTTTGCATTATGTTTACCTGGTCAGGGATTTTGTATAACTTAGGAAATAGATCTGAACTCTGATCAGCTAAGGCCTGTAAGCTTTACAGAGAAACTACTTACTTATTGCAATATGTGTATCAATAATACTGGAGATTAATCAATAAAAAAAAAAACACACATATCAAAAAAAAACAAAAACAGCACAGGGAATTCAACTCAAGAAGTCAGGACGAAAGTTCTGGGATGATCAATTTACACCATATCTACAAAACAGTCAATCTTCCTAGAAAGGAAGTCCCTCGGGGAGAAAACAGTAGAACTGAGAGATTATTCTGAGACATTACTTTTATAATACACATTGTGTAGTATAATTATATAAAAAAAACTGTTCCAGTAGAAAAATGAAGCAATAAAAGCAAGTTACACTAGAAAAGAGACAAATATCCTACACTTCACTACTTGGCCCTGAGGTAAGTAATTTAAACCTTTCTCTACAAGAGAATTAAGAGAAATCATTTCTAAAACTAATTTAGAAACCTGGTGGAAAATTTCTAAAACTAACTTAGAAACCAGAGAGTTCAAAGTGGTTGCCTTTGGTGGAACAGAACCAGAATGGGATAGATGAAGCTGGAAACTGTTGATTTGCATAAGGTTCCGTATCATTTAAAGTTTTAAATATCCACATGTATTATTTCAATAATTATTTGATATTTTAAACAAAAATTAATAACATCTAGATATAACTGACAAGGAACCATCCATTCTTTTATTTTTAGCTAATGTCAGGAATGGCCATACATAAGGAGCTGTTTATTAGAACATGACATTAGGCTAAATACCTAATTCATTCTTATAATACTTCCCACCACAAAAAGATCTAGTAACCACTCATATCTGATACTAATCCCTACAGTCACTATGTTCTACCAGCAACAACCGAGCGCTAGGTCATGGATAAGAAAGGGAAATTCTAATCTGCCTTATATGTGTCTTATAAGAAATAAACATTAGGACAGCAGTCGGAGTACAAAACCTTTATACAGTCATTCCTTTGAAAGGAGCAGTCTGGCCTTCAACACAGGAGCCTCTACCCTATACCTCAGCCCACAGGAAAAATGAGAATAAAGTTCTTCCCACTCAAATGGAAATCACTTTATCCTGAAGAGTATCCGCTCCTAAGTTCTCTTGCTTCCTTTAACCCTCTGCCAAATTTCTAGAAGACCTTTTTTTCTTTTTATCAAACCACATCCTTTCTCTTCTTCCCAGCCAACAGCCTAAGGGGTCATCTTCTCTAGCAGCTTTGCCCTATTCATGTCTACCCAACACACGATCTGTAATCCATCCATTCATCTCAGCACTGTGTGGGTGTGTGTGTCTGTGTGTGTGTGTGTCTCTGTGTTTATGTCTGTGTGTGTCTATGTCTGTGTGTGTGTCTATGTCTGTGTGTGTGTCTGTGTGTCTATGTCTGTGTGTGTCTATGTCTGTGTGTGTGTGTCTATATGTCTATGTCTGTGTGTGTGTGTCTATGTCTGTGTGTGTGTCTATGTCTGTGTGTGTGTCTGTGTGTCTATGTCTGTGTGTGTGTCTATGTCTGTGTGTCTGTGTGTCTATGTCTGTGTGTGTGTGTCTATGTCTGTGTGTGTGTCTATGTCTGTGTGTGTGTCTATGTGTCTATGTCTGTGTGTGTGTCTGTGTGTCTATGTGTGTGTTCGTGTGAGAGAGAGAACAAGAGAGAGAAAGAGAGAGAGAGAGAGAGATGGAGAGAGGGAAGGGGTGGGTTAGGAGGGACTTCTCTCCTCTTACATGTTGAGCTCTAAATTGACCCCATCAAATATTCATTCTCTTAACCACCGCAGCCAGCCTCCGCCTGGTGGCAGGCGCCCTCTGCTGGCCAGACACCATACAGGGTTCTCCCCAACGTAAATCTTACTGGAGCCACAGGTCTGAACCAAAGGTCAAGTTCCTCAATAATTTTCTAACACGAATCCTCAGAGAGGCAACGTTTAAGTTAGAGCTTTAAAGCTTTACTTCATTTTAATAATTGGTCCTTGCATATTCATTCATGGTCATTTAATATAAAAACACAAAACACTGTAGTTCATTCCTAAGTAATCCTAAAATGCCTTCTCATCTTTTCATTTCATTTACTCATTCTGTACCCAGTTAATTTTTTAAAATCCAAATACGTATTTTGTGTGGCCTGGATATAATTTGTATACAAAATGCATACAATTTGTGGGTCTCACTTTAAGAAAAATACAAAATTATGAAAACAAAATAGAGCACAAAAGTGAATACACTTAAGAATGGGGGGACAGGAGTCACAACATAACACAGCTCCTGAAGGCTGAAATATACTACATTGCAACTTCCAGGAAACAGTAATTTTACTACCTGGCATTCTATACTTTTCTCCTCATATTTTTTATTTCATTTGCTTAGATCACTTCTTACACAACAATTTTGTAATAGTCTTTATAGAAAGAGTAGGAAGGTAACTCATTCTTTACTCTAGCTGCGGTTGATAAGTTATTTTTCATTGATCTTTTGGTCATGTTTCTTTCAGCTTTATAATTCATGAACAGTAACTTCATGTAAATTTTAATGATTATTGTCAAATTCAGAAAAATTCCTATCAAATTTTTTTTATATATAACTCAAAATCTTGAAGATTTCCCTGTAGACTAGCTTATGGCCCCATACATTTCAAAAATTGTTTCTCCCATATGACTCACACAGTTCAAGTATAATAAGTCACACTCATGTTTTGAAACTCTACACTCTCATAACACAACCCCAGTTGAGGTGGTGGTAGTGGGAGCATTTCTGATACTTGCTCTTATCTGGAACAGCTAATAATTTATCTAGTCACAAAAGTGACTGAACACCACATTAATATGTCTCTAAAACCAAACAAAATGTAAGTTCCAAATTTTCCTTATCCAAATCCCTAAAACACCACCCCAATGTCATCTAACAGGAGAGAAAGTGTGGTAACGGCAGAAGTCTGACTGAAAAGAGATAGCGGCCTTAGCTGATCAGAGTTCAGGTCTATTTCCTAAGTTATACAAAATCCCTGACCAGGTAAACATAATGCAAAAGCCCTCCCAGGATCTTGGAATGGGCAGATGTCCTGGGTCTTAAGCTCCATTAGCTTTAAGTCCATCTGACTCTGTGGATATATGCATAATCCAATACAAAGACAGTTATTTTAATGACCTACATATCTTCCCAAAATTTTCTCCAAACTCACATAATCTTCCACAGATATGCACATATTCATACATATACAGAAAGCTGTCCATGCTCCACAAAAATGGAACATTATGCCATTTTCTGAATTCTGCTTTTATCACTCAACAACTGCAAAACTCCCTGTAAGTCAATGGTATAGCCCTAATTCATTCTTTTTAATGGCTATATAATACTTCATAGTTTATTCAATCATGGTCTTATGAGGAGCAATTACCTTATTTCCAGACTTTTATTCTAGAAAACATGCTACAGTGAATATCCATTTTCATACATAATGCTGATGTTTACTTTTATTAGATTTCACTTCAAAAAGTGGTTCCATTCTAAGCACCTCCAAAAATTAAAGCACCTTTAAAGACATCCTAAGTTTCTCCTGGATGTCCCTTTTCTGTTCCAATAAGATCATACATTTTTAATTTTAATAGATAGCAAATTACTTCCCAAAAGCATTTCAGTAGTTCACATTTCCACAAGCAATGTATGGGACTATTACTTATCTCCATATTTCGGCCAGCAGTAGGTATTAAGTCTTTTTACAGTACTCAGCTCTATGTCAAATAATATAACATTGTAACACTAACGTGCATTTCTTCGATTATAACAAAACTGAACATATTTCCAAACAGCTGGGAGCCATAAAGCTTCGCCATATCCCCTCCTCGTCCACTCCGCTCATTCTCCCGTTGGCTTGTTGCTCTTTTCAGTGTCCATTTGCAAGAATTCTTGCTAGTGTCTAACTATTAACTTTAATTTATATTAAATAGTTTTCTAAACCATTCATTTATATATTTAGTTTTTTAAATGGCACTTTTGACATATAAAAAGGCATTGAACAATGTAGATGTTCAAAAAAAAATTATCGTGCTGTGGTTCAGTATTAAGAAAGACTTCCCCGTCCTTCCATTATATACATATACTATAAATATGGTCTCTAAGATTCTCTTTAAAGATTTATTAAATGTCAGTCCATAATTTTTTTGTTTTGTTTTGTTAATATTCACCTGAAGATAGTTTTTCACTGACTTTTTTTTAGAGAGAGTAGAAGGAAGGGAGGGATGGGGAGGGGGGGTTAGAGAGAGAGAGAAACATGGATGTGTGAGAGAGAGAGGGACATCTGTCGGTTGCCTCCCGAAGGCATCCCAACCGGGGCCAGGAATCAAACCCACAACTCAGGTACATGCCCTTAACCAGGAATCGAACCAGCAACCCTTCCGTTCGGGCCAACGCTCCAACCACTGAGCCACACCAGCCAGGGCAGTAATGTTTGCAATAAGAATTCATTTTTACATATGATATGGGAAGGAGTTCGATTTTGTCTTTATCCTGACAGATAGCCATACTGCCTAATAAATGGAATCGCACAATTAACCACTCCACTTAACTAAGATATCACTTTGCAATACATTCTGCTTTTCCAAAATTTTGACAATACATACATTTCTTAGCCCCAAGTTCTCAATGGAAAACTTACACACACACACACAGAGGATGCTAAAAGGAAAAACATTAGTTTCCATGTCTGTTTAAAAATGGTTATTGCATTTTTAACCATTTGGTGAAATAACAGAGAAAGTGGTTCCAACCTAAGTGCCTCTGAAGACATTTTTAAAGACATACATGCACATGTGCTTCATGATAAATGCAAATTCTTAGATGAGGAACTAGTTTCTTGAACTGTGTAAGTCATCACCTTAGGAAAATGTACCTGCAATTTTACTAGAAGTTCCTGCATTATGATTAATAATTCCAATCAGTATCAATGCTTTGATGAATAGAACATATTTTGGAGAATTAATATTATTATGAGCTGGTGGCAAAATGGTCATATGACTGTGGTAATATACTAAACAAAAAATAATCTAAGACTGATCCACAATATTTATATAATATTTAAGTCAATTTCTCAATCTTGTAGATTTTCAAATGAAAAGCACACTACATGTCACAAATAAGAAAATCCTTCTTATTGAAAACCAATGAGAATGGAATGACTGCTGAAAAAAAATTGAGAGGCAACATGAATGCATGCAAACACTTAAAAACGAGCCGATACTATGGTTAGAATTACAAATGTTCTTAGTGCTCCAAATCTGCATCCAAACGTCTCTGTAAGTCAAAATGTTGCACCTGTTCCCCCAAGCTAAGCCCTCCAACCCCAGTAACCCCCAAGTCTTCTTTGACATGGGTGTAGGAGTAAGTTGGTCAAATTGTCTCAGAAGTGTTTGCAGATGTTGTACCCAAACTGCAGAAAATTTTCAAGCATTGCGTATAGGAGAAAAATGCATTGGACCCACTGCTGAGAAGCTACTCCACTTCAAAGGATGCCTGTCCCATCAAATTATTAAGAAATTTATGATTCAGGGTGGAGACTTCTCAAATCAGAATGGGACAGGTGGAGAAAGTATTTACGGTGAAAAGTTTGAAGATGAAAATTTCTATTATAAGCACAACCAGGAAGGTTTATTGAGCATGGCAAATGGAGGCTGCAAAACAAATGGTTCTCAGTTCTTTATCACAACTGTCCCAACTCCCCATTTGAATGGGCAACATGTGGTACTTGGCCAAGAAATAAAAGGAATGGGTGTGGCAAGAATTCTGGAAAATGTAGAAGTGAAAGGTGAAACACCTGCCAAATTGTGTGTTACTGCAGAATGCAGAGAATTGAAGGAAGGGGATGATTAGGGAATATTCCCAAAAGATGGTCCTGGTGACAGTCATCCAGATTTCCCTGTGGATGCAGATATAGATTTAAAAGATGTAGGTAAAATATTATTAATAATAAAAGACTTAAAAACATTGGAGCCCGGCTGGTGTGGCTCAGTGGTTAAGCTTCGACCCATGAACTGAGAGGTCACCTGTTCAATTCCAGGTCAGGGCCATGCCTGGGCTGTGGGCTTGAACCCCAGTAGAGGGCACGCAAGCGGCAGCCTATGATGATGTTGCTCTCTCATCGATGTTTCTATCTCTCTATCCCTCTCCCTCCTGTTTCTCTAAAAATCAATAAAAATATATTTTAAAAAACAACAACATTGGAAATACTTTTTTTCAAAGCACAGAACTGGGAGATAGCCATTAAAAAATATACAAAGGTTCTAAGACATGTGGAAGGTTAAAAAGCTGTTACTGAGAAAGCTGACAGATCGGGGCTGCAACCTGTAGCTTTAAGCTGCATGCTGAATATTGGCACTTGTAAATCGAAGACATCAGATTGGCAGGGAGCAACTGACAGTTGTTTGGAGACTCTTGAAAGATCCATCAGATACCAAAGCACTGTACTGTAGAGCTCAAGGGTATCAGGACTGAACAAATACAACCAAGCATTCGCTGATCTTAAGAAAGCTCAGGAGATAGCGCCAGAAGATAAAGTTATCCAGACAGAATTGCTGAAAGTCAAACAAAATATAAAGGCACAGAAAGATAAAGAGAAGGCAGCATGTGGAAAAATGTTTGCTTAACAAGGAATTCAGTTATGCTTAAATATTACACATTGATGTATAAAGGCAATAAGAAAATTTAAGGGATTTTGTCTATTAATATATGATCCCTAATGTGTTTCCTTTGATAGTTCAGTTCCCCATTGTTTACAGTTTAGGAATACTGATACTGGTTCACTCTTAAAAGTGTTACAAAGGTGTTTTTTTTATTAAAAAAAAAAGTGTTTTTAATGAGAAACTGAATTTTGCTTCTTTTTTAATATATATATTTTTTATTGTTGACAGTATTACAGATGTCCTTCATTTCCCCACCTCCATGCTCCCCTCCCCCCAGCCCCACCCAGGCCTTCACCACACTATTGTCTGTGTCCATGGGCTGTGTATATATACATGTAAGTTCTTTGGTTAATCTCTTCTCAACCCCTCCACCCCCCTACAGTCACCTATGCCACTGAGGGTTATTTTCCTCTCAGAATGAGAATTTCAGAGGTGCTGATGCAGCAGCTCACAAATGTCAATGTCCCAGGCATCTTTATTCCATCAGCTTGTCACATTACTGTCACAAAACAGCTGCTCCCCTTCAGATTCACAGCTGTGTTCACACAGGAAGAAGGGGAACTATCTGGAACTAGAGCATCCCAGGTACCTTCAGCTCATCTCTTACTGGCCAGAACTGCACCTTGGACCATTTCTAGTTCCCAGAATTTTTAAATGGGCACAACAGTGACAAAATTGGTGGGTAGTATCTGTCTTAATGCATTTTGCTGAGAAAATTAAATGTCCAAGACATTTCATGACTTCTGGTTTTAAATATGTAGGTTGGCCAGGTGGCTCATGTCCCCAATCCAAGCCCAGTAAGGAAGCTGGACTGAGACTGTCCTTAGTATACATTGATTAGATTAGAAATGGTGCAAATATTCGTGATTTGTGTTTGGGGCATGACAAAAATTATGTGTCCATTAGAGCAACCATACAAGCAAAGAAACTAAAATCAGAGGTAAACAAAAATCTGTCCGCTCCCCTCAAATGAGCACTAAACTAAAAATAAGCAATGAGACTTTCAGCGGTGAGAACAGGAAAGGCTCTGGAGATCATGATTAGGTATTGTCTATGATAAATACAAAGTCAGAGTTTAGAAAAAACAAAAAGTAATGTCCTCTTTATTGTACAGTAATCACAATTTTGTTAATCTGGTTTCCTCTGAATAATAAAAGAGAAAAAAGCCCCGTCAGAGAGTATGGAATGCTGGTTTCTGATCTGAGCTCCAGCTTGTAGAAGCCACTGGACCTTTCTATGTCTCAACTTCTACTCTTATAAGTGAGGGCCACTTTTTTCCTTTCTGTGTCACGGGCCTTAAAACATTATGGCTAATTATAATTCTAGAGCAAGAAAGAACACATGTACAGGAGAATATAAAGGAAAACAACATTTAATAATAACATTTTAATAATATTATTACATAATATCACATAGATGTGTTACATAAAATAATAAGACATGTCGAGCCAGAGCCATGGACGCAACGGTTCTGAAAGGGAAGTTCTACCAATATAACATGGAATCCTCACCCCTTTTATACGCACAATACTGACTACTAACAGCAATCAACCCAAAACCTTATGTCTCTTCTAGCCTGAATATCAGAGAGGCTCTTTCACTAAGACAGAACACAAACCCACCCATGTCACCCTTGGCACTGTGGCCCTGTTTGGACACCTCTGAGACAGTACACTCACCTGCCAGAGCCGCCCAGCCCGGCTTGGACAGCTCTCAGCGTCTGAAAGCTCATTCAAGTCTTCCCTGAGTGGTCTCCTCTCCAAACTGATAAACAGGCCCCCCACTCAGGTTCTTCAACAACACCTCTTTAAATGGAACGCCAAGCAGCCCATGGAACACCTGCGAGGTCTACACACTATCGTACTAGATGCCAAGAACACACGCGACTCAACGCTGAGCCTGGGGGGGGCAGACAGGCAATTAGAGGGTGCAGTGACGACCACTGCAATGGCAATGAGCACAGGACACAACACAAGCACAGAGAAGGCGATGTTTTAGCCACAGGACAAGTGGGAGTGGGTTAGTCAGTGTTCTAGGCAGAGGAAGGAGCACATCACCCCATTATTCTGATTGCTCTCTCCTGAATATTACAATTAGTTTCTATTGGCAGCTTAAAGGGTTAACTTGCCCTATATTACCCAAAAAAAATAAATGACAGAGGCATGATCCAAACCCAGGTCCACCCGACTCCAGACTCTGAGTTACTTGTGTTGGGTTCTAGTCCCCTATGGGAATCAGATGATAATAACTGACCTGCTCCACAGGAAAATGAGCATACACCCACTTGCAGCACTCCAGGCTTCAAAGTTTCACAACACATTCATTTTACCAATAACATTATGATGATATTATGAGGCTCCAAGCCTGAGGTCCTCTCTGGATAAATTACATAACCAAATATCTCCATTCATTTCTTCCTTTTCACTCCCAATCCCATCATAGCCTTTCGGAAGCCCTCTCCATCTCACACCTCCTAACCAAAGCCCTTGAATTGCCCACAGTGGCACCTCACTGCTTTCTGACACACTGCATAACATATCCATCCCCCCATTCCAAGCAATAGCTAGTATTTGAAAATGTATTACTTAAGTAATTGATTTCTGAGCGGCTGAGTCAGAATGCAAAGCCAGGGGCATGCTATCTGAACTTGCACTTCTAACAAACACATCCTACCTCTCTTTGAGCTCCCAGCATGTCCTTCTAACCACTGAGCTCTCTCCAGTACAAGCCCCTGCTTTGCACACACTTGTCCCTGTTCGCCGAACTCACCATGCTCATTTCTCTTCTCTCCTTTCCTACAATCATACTCCCCTCTGAACATGCTTGCCTGTTCTACCCATCCTTTGGGACCTCTCCTCAGAACCCTAGGGGACAAATGACCCTTTCCATGAAGTCTGAGAAAATTTACCTCACCCTTCAGCATTGATCTCATGCCACCTTCCATTACAAGTTATTCATGTATATGTGTCTTGTCTCAATTGGATTCTGGAGAACTAAATGCTTCTCAGTGCGTATTAACTACATTTTCTTATTTTCCCAGCTTTTTAAATTAAAGTATAGTTGACATACAATATGATATTCATTTGAGATGTACAACATAGTGATTTCACATTTATATATATCTTACTATGTGCTCACCACACTAAGTCCAGTAACCACCTATCACAATGCAAAGTCATCAAACTATTATCTTCCCCTTCCCCTTTTTCACCCATCCTTCCACCCTCCTCCCCTCTGGTAACCATCAGTTTGTTCTTTGTTTCTATGAATCTGTTTTTGTTTTGTTTTGTTTGTTCGTTTGTTTTGATTTTTTTAAATTCCACGTGTAAGTGAAACGATGAAGTATTTGTATATGCATCCCTCTGTTCACTGCAGTATTATTTACAATAGCCAAGATATGAAAGCAACCAAGATGAATGAATAAAAAAGATGTGGTATATATAGATTATTACTCAGCAATAAAAAGAATGAAATTCTGACATCTGCAACAGCATGATGGACCTAGAGGGTATTATGTTAAGTGAAATAAGTCAGAAAAATACAAATACCACAGGATTTCACTTATATTTTCTGTATTCTTGATGTTCTGGCATCTGGGGCATCACTAACCAAGGATGCACTACCTTCCAGAGTTAGCTAATTCCTAGAGATAGCAAACTACTTTCCTGAGAGCATGTCTTTCATATGTAATTCAACCAACTGGAAGCTCATGCCACTCCATTACCTCCTTTATTGAGCTCTCACACATCCAGTCTGCCCTAATATCATCCCTGGGCCAGACACCACACAACTAGGCGCAGCCCCTATGTCCCAGAGCCTACTGAAGTTATTCAATCTGTCGAATCCTAAGTCTGCTTACACTGCCCTGCCTTTCCCGCAGAAACCACAGTGAAAGCTGCTGCCCACACTTTCCCCTCCCTCCCTCTGCCTCTTCACTGACACTGAGCTTCCCCGTGCGGCCCCGCTTAGCAGACATGCCTCCTGCATCCAGGGAACTGGGAGCACAAGCTTCTTCCTTCATGGCATCATTTCTGCATCTGTGTGTCTTAAGGGATTCAAACAAACCCTGGGTGCATTTTAAAACACACTGAGATTGCATCTCTTTTATTACCCCCCCTTTTCTGCCCAACCATACTGCTGAAGCTGTGTCACATACATACAGTAAGAGGAAACTATGTCAAAGAAATACAGGCACAGACTGAAGGAAATAAGACACTAAGGTTTACTTTTTCAGGTGTGAGCAAATACACAAAGCATACAAGAAAAAAAATGTGTATGGAATATATTTATATGCCTCAAAAGAATAAAAACATACATAAAGTTTGTAATTCTATATTTTATTTGGCCTCAAATGATCGTGGTATTACTCTCATCATCTCTGTATTCACTTTAATTTCACTTTACTTCATTTCTCTAGAATTGCATGAGCACTCCCCAAAAATGATCGCATGGACCCGATCTATGCCCACAGTGTAACACTAATGAATTTTTAAAAATTTAACTAAGCCTGGGGGGAAAATGGGGACATCTCTAACAATCAAGATAAATTTTTAAAATTTTAACTAAGTCATTTAAACCCTTTTTGTAAGTTTAAAAGTATCTTTAATGAGATAAAGTTCATGTGCATATCCTGTGCTGTGATGCCCGGATATTTCTATTGCACCTTCAGAAAAGCTCTATCATCACACTGTTGAGTTCACCGGATTCTCTAGGATGAACAAGGTGCTGGATACTTTCCCTGATCATTTGTGATGTCTTGTGTGACATCTAGTTCACCACACTGTGCCTTCTTTTCAAGTTCAGGGAAACAAGCATCTTATTTATTTTTACCATACTGCCAAGTAATACAGGATCAAACAGTGCATTTTTGGAGGGCACTCCGATATCTTTAAAAGGAAGCATTTGTGAGGAAACAATGTAGTGTCCCTCACTCTGACACATACAGCTTGGTGAACGGTGGGATTGTGGTGTCTGGGGAGTTCCAGTTGTCCTGCCCCAGGACTGTGGGGTGAGAGCACGTTGCTGTGAAGAGCTGTGACAACCCCTGAAGATGATGGTGATTCCTGACAGCCCAAACTCCAAGGCACAGGTCCTCAAAAGTAAGAAGGCTGGCTTCAGGTGAGACCCCGGAGATTCTGGCCCTGGACTCCCTAAAAACCACCTCTGGTTTCACCACAGCGTCCACCACTCTTTTCTGCTCCCATCCTCTGCCCTTGCTGCTTTCTCTGCCTGGTGCACCCCCCTCCCAGGCCCTTCTCTAAATGGCTCCTTCTATTCCCAATATCTGGACACAAACATCACCTCCCAGAGAGGCACCTGCTGATCTTCCCCACCCCATCCTGACTTTTCCTTACATTCTCTGTGTATTTTTTGATAGCCCTTACTATAATCTGAAGTTATCTAGTTGTTTTATTTACTGTTTATCTTCCTAACTAAATCACAAGCTCAAGTAAAGCACTCAGCAAATATTAAATAAAAGACTTACGGAGGAACAACAAGATGGCGGCGTAGGTAACAGCTGCACCCGCCGCCGCCCGCAACCACATCAAAATTACAACTAAAACACAGAACCACCATCACTCAGAGCCTCCCGAAATCTGGCTGAACAGAAGCCCCACAGCCAGGGAACTGAGGAAGCACCAAGACCAGTAGGAGAGTCGCAGACGCGGGCGGATGGGGGTGAATCACTGAGACATCCCGCGGGCCCACACCCGGTGCCACAGTTGAAACCCGGGAGGGAATCTCGGCGGCGGGGGTTTCCAGGAGGAGGGAGGGGTCCCAGCCCCACAACAGGCCCCCAGCCCAGGGTTCCAGACAGGGAAGAGACGTCCCCACAACTCCGGGCTGTGAAACCAGCGGGGACTGTGGCTGAGGGTCGGGGAGGCTGCGGGAGCCCCAGCAGCTCCTCCTAAAGGGCCCGGCACGGACTCGGATGCGCTCCCTCTGAGCCCAGCGCCGGGCAGCAGCCTGAAAGGACCTGGGACACTCGGGGGGAACTAACCTGCCTGAAATTGGGGCGAGAGGTGGGGGGGCGGCTTCCTCCCAGGCAGAAGGGCTGGCGGAGGCCATGGCTCCTTTGGCGAGTCCTCCCCGCACACAGCCGGCAGGCAGGCGGCATGTTTGAATCGCCAGCACCTGACTCACACCTTTGGCCCCGCCCCGTGATTCCCGGAGGCCCCGCCCCTCCCCACCTGCAGCTCATCCAGGCCATTTCCAGGGGCTTTTCTATGCAAATGGCCTCTCAAGCCTTATGCTTAGGACTTTCCTAAAATCTCTCAAACAAGCAGCAGTGTGCCCCATACAGCTTGACAAGGGGCCCCAGGCCTGGCACTAGTGGCAGCTGCACTGGCTCATAGCTTGGCCTCTCCTGGGCTCCTCCAAGCCCAGCACAAGTAGCAGCCAACTACGGATTGCTGTGTAGCTCATGCTGGGTGGCCCTGGGCAAGGCACTGGCAGAAGCTGACTTTGCACCTCCCGGGAGGCCCTAGAGACAGTGCACCTCGTGATCAGACTCTACCACGCTGGATTACAACCCTACCACATCCACGAGTGACACTCAAGGGGTGCACTTGGTAAACACCAAAGCTCCACTGAAGTAAATCCTGATCCATAAGGGTGTCTCCAGCACAGCAGCTCTCTGGCTGTAGTTGCAGCTGGTCCTCACAGCTGACTGGCCTGGGGGTCAGTTCCTCCCAGGGATGCCAACAGCAACCAAGGCTCAACTACAACAGGACAGTGCACACAGCCCACACAGGGGAGCACCTAGAAGGCCCAGCTCAGGTGACTGGGGAGGCTGAGTCACTGGTCCCTATAGGACACCTACTACACAAAGCGACTCTACCAATTCCAGGAGACACAGCAACTCTACCTACTACATAGAAACAAACACCTGAAAGCAGCCAAAATGCGGAGGCAAAGAAAAATGTCACAAAGGAAAGAACAGAAGAAATCTCTAGAAGAGGGACTAAATGAAATAGATCCAAGCAAGCTAACAGATAGAGAGTTCAGAATTTTGGTTATAAGGATGTTTAAGCAGACTGTTAGGGAAATAACTGAGAAAATCAATAATATAATAAAGTACCAATTTGAAATGAAGGCTACATGAGCTGAAATGAAGAATAATTTACAGGGAATCAACAGCAGAGTAGAGGATGCTGAGAATCAAATCAGCAATTTGAAACATGAGGAAACAAAAAACACCCAACCAGAAGAGCAAAAAGAAAAAAGAATCCAGACATATGAAGATAGTATAAGGAGCCTCTGGGACAACTTCAAGAGGCCCAACATTCATGTTATTGGGGTGCCAGAAGGGGAAGAAAGAGACCAAGGAATTGAAAGCCTATTTGAAAAAATAATTACAGAAAACTTCCCCTACCTGGGGAAAGAAATAGACTTATAAGTCCAGGAAGCACAGAGGAACCGAAAGAGGCCCACAGCAAGACACATCATAATTAAAATGCCAAAGGTTAAAGACAAAGAGAGAATCTTAAAAGCAGCAAGAGAAAAGCAATTAGTTACCTACAAGGGAGCACCCATACGACTGTCAGCTGATTTCTCAACAGAAACTTTACAGGCCAGAAGGGAGTGGCAAGAAATATTCAAAGTGATGAAAAACATGGAACTACAACCAAGATTGCTCTACCCAGCAAAGCTATCATTTAGAATTGAAGGTCAAATAAAGAGCTTCTCAGACAAGGAAAAGCTAAAGGAGTTCATCACCACCAAACCAGCACTACAGGAAATGTTGAAGGGTCTTCTTTAAGAAGAAGCTAATGAACAAAAGAATCTGACGAACTAAATAGATCCAGAGACATTGACACATGTAACAGATGATCATATTTCAGAGGAAAGAGGGAAGGGGGGTGGAGGGTGGGAGGAGATTAATCAAAGAAGTTATATGTATAACCCATGGACACAGTTAATAACGGGGTGAAGGCCTGGGAAGGGGGTGGGAGAGAAGTGGAGGGGACCAATTCGGGGGAAAATGGTATACCTGTAATACTCTCAACAATAAAGATAAATTTTACAAGTAAAAAAAAAAGACTTACTGGAGAGGAGAATCAGCACCTTTCTTGGCAGAGTTTGAGATAATAGCTACACAATTCCCATATAATAAGAAAGAAGGCAGTGCCCACATGAAGAATTATCGCCATCCAATTTAGGAATTAATATATACCAGGCAATTAACCTTTGAAACAACTCTACTCAGTGGGCACTAACTTAACAAAGGTGGAAACAGTTTCAGAGAAGGTACCAGACTTGCCCAGGATCACATGGCTGGTCATAGTTATGCCAAGATTCAGGCCCAAGTGTGTCTGGTTCCACATCTCATATTTTGAAATAGTACCAGGGCACCGGTTAAGAAGTAAGAATTATATCTACAGTAGAGACATAAAATTATACCTTTGTAAGACACATTCAAGACCCACATTCCTTTGAGTTTTTTTCTCTATTTTAATACACTAGCCTTTGCCAACGTGGCCTTAAATGTTACAGACTCAGTCCACTGAGGGTTACTGTCTTAGTCCATTCAGGCTCCTATAACAAAAAACACCATAGACTGGGTGACTTATAAACAGCAGAAATTTACTTCTCAGTTTTGCAAGTTGGGAAATCCAAGATCAAGGTGCTAGCTGACTTGGTACCTGGTGACAGCCAGGCACCTGGTTCAAAGACCATCATCCTTTTGCTGAGTCCTCTGGCAGTGGGGTAGAGGGAGCTCACTGGGTCTCTTTAATAAGGGCACTTGCCCTCATGCAAGTAGACTATAAAACTGATATTCTAATAAAAACATTAAATACTGTATTACAAAAGCACAGAAGTCCATTACTATGAAACATGACTTGCATACAAAGGCCAACTCCACCAGTGCCTAAGAGAACAAATTGTTCCTCCAAGTCAGAAGGGTTTTCAAGACCCCACCTCTCATTTATTTTAAGGACAGGAATGTATTTCTCAAAAATGGAATTTGGTTGAAAGGGCTGTTAGTGATCACACCACTTGCAAATGCTGAGCCTGCCACCTCCCACTTTACTGTAATAAGGAAGACAACACTGACGAAAAATCCAGTGTCCCAGACTCTCTTCTCTGTGCGCATCTGTGTGTATTTTCTTTTTTGTATCATTTACTTGGTCTTCAAAAATCCCTTCAGAGTAGGTATCAACTCCCAATGTTCTCTAGTAAGGAAGTTGGGGCCCATTTAGTTTGTTACCTTTTAGTGTTTTGAAATTTCCTTAACCAAAAACTGTTCCTGTCAGGAGCTAACTATTGTAAAGAGAAAAATATATTTTCACCCTTTTTACTGTAGACTTCATGCAGAGCTTCCAAATAAGCCAGAAGCAAGAGAAAAACTACCCAGTTGTCCAACATTCAGGCAGCAGCTGGCAAAGGACTGGCAGGTCAGGGAAACTGAGGTAAATCAGACCACAACTTACACAGAACTGCGTTCATTCCCCAAGATGCTCTCAATCCTTCTGTTCCCCACCCAGTCTCCTCTTCAACAACTATTCATTTTCATTACATAAAACCATTAGTTGTAGAATTGGCCTAGTTTAAAGAATCTACATTCTCACTCCCTCCACAGAAGAGTAATTTCCAAAGAAGTTGAACAATACAACCAGATTAATCTCAGGTGACTCTCAGGGGAACATTGGTGCTGGGAGGAGTCAGTTCTGGTGGGGAAACTGCTCAGTCACTACTGACTGTGCCGAAAGGAACAGGAATCCTGTCCTGTGTTCAGAGGGTTTGACTGCAGGTGGGGAGACAAAACATACTCAAAGCAAGAAGCTTGAGCTGTGCAGCCCAGATCAACGTATACACAATACGAAACTATATTAGATCTTGGCTATGGGGAGCAAAAAGTATTTTGAAGGAATAAAAACGGCAGAACATGGGGGGGGGGTGGAGATGAGGTAAGGGTCCCCCCAGGCCCCATCTATGCTCCCAGCTCTCCCGATGGGTAGCACAGTCTCCATTGACCCTTCCGAAAGCCAATCCCTCGGCTTCTGGAAACCAGCATAAATGCCTTGTCAACATCTTAAACTTCAGCTACTTCTGAGACAAGGACATACCACGGCCTGTTCGAGGTGGGTGAAGTTAGATGAACTCCACCCTCGGGCTGTGACTGGAACATTCTCACCTTCCCGTTCTTGTTTTGTTGGCCCAACTCTGTTCACTCACAGTCCTGAGGAACAAAAATGCCAAAGATGGGCTCACACAGATATTAACTAAAGAGAAATCTGAGGAAATGCCTAACTCGGGCAGTTTGCAAGGGGAACATTAAATGGATATGAGAGGTGAAAGCTGTGATAAGAAGGAAGACAGTGATCCAAGGGACGCCAGTGAGCAAAGAGCCACTGGGGACTGGGAAGAACATGGAGTTCATGGGCTAAACCTCAGGTGTGTGGGAGTCTGCCGACATCGCAGGGACAAAAGAAATCATGACTGTCACGCTTACCACAGGCTTCAATCAGAAGGTACCGAAAGGATAAATAGGAAGGTAGAGTTAACTGTGACTGAAAACAATTACTAAAACGTCAGAAGCTAAAAAACAAAATCAACAAGCAAGCAAAACTGAAACAGGCTCATAGATACAGAGAACGGACTGATGGCTGCCAGATGGGAGAGGGGTGGGGGGAGAGGGGTGAAAAAGGTGAAGGGATTAAGAAGCACAGATCGTTGGTTACAAAATAGTCACAGGACGTAAAGTGCAGCACAGGGAATACAGTCACTAATAGTGTAGTAACTGTGTACGGTGCCAGGTGGGTACCAGATTTATCAGGGTGACCACTTAGTAAGTTACATAAATGTCTAATCACAGAGTTGCACACTTGAAACTAATATAACATTGTATGTCAATTGTAATTGAAAAAATATTTAAGAAGAAAAATTTCAGAAGCTTCAGATCTGTTTTTTATCCTTATTTTTCAGTTTTGGGGTTTTTTTTCATCATTTTTTTATTATTGTTTCAGGTCTATGTTTAGCACTGACTATCTCAGTGAAAAAAGTATGACATCTCTAAGGCCCTTGATACATATTTCTGAGCTGCTTTTCAGAAATTGTCAGTGTAAACTCAGTAGTGGGTGAGAAAGTCTATTTTTACATCATTAACACTTCATTTTTCTTAAATATTTATAAATTTAGTAGATGAAAAATTGTATCTTATTTTAATTTTTATTTCTTTGAAATCCTGGATTTTAGACCTTACCCACTGACTCTTAGATGATATATAGTTCATATGTCTATTGGCCAATTTAATGTTTTTTATGACTTTATAAGTATCCTTTGCCCATTTTTATTTTGTTTTCAGTTTTTAAACAAAGATACAGGTCCTGTGATATCAAGAATCCCTGCCCTGCAAAACAAAACATAGAACAGGTTATGTTCCTGAGAGTCTCCCCTCTTACCATACAGTCCTTCCCACATGCACTTCTGCCAGACAAGCTCTTGTACCCTTTGCAGCATGGTTATGCTCCCAGGAAACCTAACAAGATACTTATGGGCATTTCAGCATCGCCAGAGAGAATCCTCTGCAGTGGTAAAAGGTCAACCTCCCTCCCCTCCCCCCACCCCCCCCCACACAGTCCCCACTTGAAGATTTATCTATTATATACAAAAGTAAATGCAGCAGACCCAAGCTTACCTTTTCATTTCACTTTGTTTTTTACCAAAGGATTAAGAAACTAAAGTATATTATTTAACAAAGCAAAACCAAGTGGGCCCTTAACAAACCCACATGTGTTTTCTGACATCACCTTGGTTCTCTGCACCAAGGAGCCTGAGTGGCTCTCTGTCCGGGTCACCACATTAGCTGTGCCAGCCCTTCGCTCTCCACAACCTCTCTACCCTCCCCTGCCCAGCACTTTGAGTCTGTGCCTCTCCCCATGACATAGGGTAAACTGAAGCTTTTGGCTGGACTAGATCCACCTTTGCAGCCACAACACAAACTGACTGCTCATCCAAGTCCACACTCCGCACCTGAGCTCAGGAGCCTCCTCCAGGATCTGGTGCCTTCTATGACCCCAACCCAACATCTTTACCCTCCTCTCTATTCCATTGCTTACCACCCAGCCTATAAACATGCTGGGAATTCTTTTTACCAAGATATTTTTAAAACAAAATCCCTCACTAACTTTTCGCGTCTTTTACCAGCCTCTCTCCATCTCCCTTCATTGCCAACTTCGTTCAATAAGACAGGCCTACCCTGCCCTCCTCCTTACTCTCATTCAGCCACAACCCGTCTTCTGACGCTCTCGTTCCCTATCACAATGGAAGGGTTGTTGCCCACACCTGATGCTATCTGCCACTTCCCTTCTTGAAGAGCCATCCTTGCCATCTGCAGCCCTCCCTTTCTGGTGACCACCTTCACCTTGGATGGCTCTTTTCCTTTGCTGATGAATCCTTAGACAGGGATCTTTCCTGAGGTCCTGCCATCGGCCTTCACTCAACATCCTGAGCCATCTTTGCCTCTCCCAAGGTTCAGATTACCACCAGTGTGCACAAGGTCACCAAACCTACCTCCAGCCTTGACCTTTACCCATAAGCCCTCTCTGGACCAATATATTTAAACTCTGGATACACCTCCCTGCCTGTCCCACAGACTCTGCAAGGTCAAGATGGCCAGAACCGCCAGCTCTGCCTCCAGTTCCCCCCATTCGGGTAGCACTCCCACAGTGAGTTTCATCAGCCAAGCCCGAGACTCGGGAAAGGAGCAAGGAAACAAAAGTGAGACACAAAATAAAATGAACACACTATCAAAAAGTTATGACAACAAAGAGGTCAAGTGCCCCTACTGAATGGAAAAGGGATCTCGGTGGGGATTTAGTCTTTAACTTGAAAAAAAAACAAATTTATGAGCAGTCATACAACACAAACATGAACAAAAAGAAAGCAAAAGTTGTAATATTAGCATCAGAGTCAAGATTAAAACCAAAAAAACTAATAACAGTAATGCCAAAATGCTAATTACAGGTTTCCGCACTATCTGAAAGCAGAGGCTCCTATGAAGCCACTCGTAAGTCGAAATGGAATAAAGCTAAGAAGCCAGTACCTTAGGACACATCTTGCTAACAGATGCACAAATTAAATCAATAAAGCCAACTTCACAGACACAGCTCAGGGCCCTGGCGGCCGGGTGCTCAGATGCTGAGTGTGGTTCCAGGGAAGGAGCTTAGAGGCGCCACTCTTGACACTCGGGTGCACACTGCCTCTATAATGACTCACTTTGAAAAAAAAAATGCTGAATGCTATTTTCTTTCACTTTCACCTTTTTTCTTAAAAGCAAAAATCCTCCAGATCTCTTTTGCTTAGCAAAGCAGGTACTAATGTAGGTCTTTTGTAAGTGAAGTGGCATTAAAGCAAACTTTCAAAAGTGGGGGATACCTGTATGCTATGTTACCACCAACGTGGAAGTTCTATGTACTAAACAGCATAGCATGAAAACATGTAAAACAAAAATCACAAGCAAGCTGACCAAAACACTTGTAACAGGGGACTAATGCTATTATCGGACTAATTGGATAAGCTAAGGATGCAGATTTGAAAAATGTAATTAAAAAGTCTGAACAAATGAGCTTTGGAGCCTATAGGGAATCTCTCTTCCTTCCAGGTGCAGTTCCCGAGAGTAAGCCCCTCACTCCTGGTCACTGTCCCAGATGCCTCGGGCACGAGGACCAGCAGCAGCAGGCGTCCCAGTAATAACTGGCCAACAGGTCAACTGAAACGCTGCTCCAGCAGGGCCAGGCCACCGGCTCAGGGATTTCAGAACTAGAAGAGACCTTGAAAAAGAGACCTTTGCACAGGAAGAAGCTGTATATACATGTATATCCACGTAGGGGCAGGAGGGGCTGTGGCTCAGGAGTCAGGGACACTGCATGCCGGTTCGGACCAGGCAGGCTCGGCTCCGCCACTGACACTGGCTGAGGGCAGAGACCCTGTGTAACCTTGTCTGACACCCAGTGTTTTGTTTTTTTTAATCCTGGCAGGAGGATGTTTTTATTGATTTGAGAGAGAGAAAGGATGAGAGAGGGGGAGAGAGAAACATCAATCTGTTGCCTCCCATAGGTACCCCCACTGGGGTTCAAACCCACAATGTAGGTATGTGCCCTGACCAGGAATCCAACCTGCAACACTTTGGTGTGTGGGACGACGCTCCAACCGACTGAGCCACCCAGCCAAGGCCCCAGTGGTTTTCTAACAGTCCCCTCCTCTAGGTCACAAAATTATTTTCAGTAACAATCATGAAACAGAAACATACAAAAACAAGCAGAAAAGAAACAGACAGAAAACACTGTCTTTATTAAATTTTATCAAAATATGCCAATAAATAAGAATAATTCTTACTACAGTACAAAAAAGAGAAAGGCACAACTCTTTATTCCATCATTTTTATATCTACATAACAGAGTGAACTTTGGTGCTTTGGTTACAGGCTGCTATAATATTTATGTCACAATTGTTTAGTAACAAATAAGTGAAATTTAACAAAACCAAAATACCTGCAAAGCGCATAATTTAGACAATTCCTAAATCATACCACTAATGTTATGTTTTATTTTCTTGATTTGGTCTTCAGTTTTAAAACAAAGAAAAATTATGGAAAATTCCAATTTTAAGATTATAATTTAACTTAGTCCGTGTACACTGGGGGCTGGAGGGTTACCTGAGACTGCTCCTAATGGATTTCCATGTAGAACACAAAGCTTATTAAAAATAATAAAAATGTGCCAATGTGAAGCATATATGGGCATATGTTACATATACATGTAATCTTTAAGCCTAATAGTAATCACAGCAATTGTTTAGAATTTAGTTCTAATGAAGACTTTTCACAAAGAGTATTTTTATTTTTTTTTAATTATAGTTGGCATACCAAATATATTAGTTTCAGGTGCACAGCACAGTGATTCAGCATTGTATATAAATGATCACCACAGTAAGTGGTGATCACCACAGTAAGTCTAGTCACCATCTGTCATCATATATATTTATTATGATATTATTGAGTCTACTCCCAATGCTGTACATTTCCATGACATATTTTATAACTGGGCATTTGTACTTCTTAATCTCCTTCCCCTTTTCTACCCATCTTCCCACACCCACCCCTCTGGCAACCATCAGTTTGTTTCTGTTTTGTTTTGTTTTTTAGATTTCACATATAAATGAAATCATACAATATTTCTTTCTCTATCCAACTTATTTCACTTAACATGACACTCTCCAGGTCCATCCATGTTGTCGCAAAAGGCAAGACTGCATTCTTTTTTATGGCTGAGTAGTACTCCACGTGTGTGTATGTATGTGTATATACATATATCACTTTTTTTTATTTTAAATTTATCTTTATTGTTGAAAGATTACTGATGTCCCTTTTTTTATTTTCCCCCACTGACCCCCTCCACCATCCTACTGTCCTCTTCCCAGGCCTTTACCATACTTGTCTGTCCTTGGGTTATACATATATGCATAAAAGTTCTTTGGTTAATCTCTTGCTGCCCCACCCCCTTCCCTCTGAAATACATCAATCTGTTGCATGCTTCAATGACTCTGGATCTATTTTGCTTGTCAGTTTATTTTGTTCATTAGATTCCACATATAAGTGAGATCATGTGATACTTGTCTTTCTCTGACTGGCTTATTTCTCTTAGCATAATACTCTCCAGGTCCCACCATGCTGTCTCAAAGGGTAAGAGATCCTTCTTTTTTATAGCTGCATAGTATTCCACGGTGTAAATGTCCCACAGCTTTTTTATCCATCCACCTACGGATGAGCACTTGGGCTGTTTCCAGATCTTAGCTACCGTAAATAATGCTGCTATGAACAAAGAAGTACATATATTCTTTCTGATTGGTGTTTCAGATATCACATTTTCTTTATCCACTCATCTGTCCATAGACACCTAGGTTGCTTCCATATCTTGGCTATTGTGAATAACGCTGTAATGAACATAGGGGTGCATATATCTTTTTGAATTATTGTTTTTGTTTTCTTCAGATAAATACCCAGAAGTGATATTGCTGGGTCATATGGTAGTTTCACTTTTTTTTTTTGGAATCTCCATACTGTTTTCCATAGTGGCTCCACAAATTTACAATCTCATCAACAGCGCACAATGGTTCCCTCTTCTCCACATTCATGTCAACACTTTTTATTTTCTTTTGTTGTTAATCCTCACCCAAGGATATTTTTCCCATTGATTTTTAGAGAGTGGAAAGGAGAGAGGAAGGAGGGAGAGACAAAGAGAGGGAGGAGGGAAGGGGAGGGGGACGGAGAGGGAGAGGGAAACATCAATGTGAGAGAAACATCAATGTGAGAGACACATTAATTCATTGCCTCTCACACATGCCCAGACTGGGGCCAGAGATTGAACCTGCAACCCAGGTATGTGCCCTTGACCAGGGAATTTAACCCGAGACCACTGAGGCACACCGGCCAGAGCTTGCTGTCTTTTTTTTATAACGGCCATTCTGACATGTATGAAGTGATATCTTGTTGTAGTTTTAATTTGCATTTCCCTGATGATTAGTGATACTGAACATCTTTTCATGTGCCTGTTCACCATCTGTATGTCTTTGGAGAAATGTCTATTTAGGTCCTCTGCCCATTTTTTAATTGGATTGTTTATTTTTTTGATATTGAGTTGTATGAGTTATTTATACACTTTTGATATTAACCTCTTATCAAATATATAATTTGCAAATATCTTCTCCAGTTCAGTAAGTTGATTTTTCATCGTATTGATGGCTTCCTTTGCAATCAAAAGCTATTTAGCTTGATGTCCCATTTGTTTTTTCTCTCTATACAGTATCATGCTACCTTTGCCCAAGGAAATATGCCCCAAAAGGTGCTGCTAAGACTGACGTCAAAGAGTTTATGGCCAATTCACTGCCTATGTTTTCTTCTAGGAGTTTTATGGTTTCAGGTCTTACATGTAAGTCTTTAATCTATTTTGAGTTTATTCTTATGTGTGGTGTAAGAAAGTGACTCAGTTTCATTTTTTTTGCATGTGTCTTCCCAATTTTCCCAACACCATTTATTTACATTTCCCAACACCAATGTCATTGTATATTCTTGCCTCCTTTGTCATAGATTAATTGACCATGTAGGCATGGGTTTATTTCCAGGTTTATTTCTCTATTCTGTTCCATTGATCTATGTGTCTGTTTTTCTGCCCCTACCATACTGTTTTGATTACTATAGCTTTGCAGTATAGTTTGAAATTAGGGAGCATGTTACCTCCAACTTTGTTATTCTTTCTCAAGATTGCTTTGGGTATTCCAGGCCTTTTGTGGTTCCATATGGATTTAAGGATTATTTGTTCTAGTTCTGTGAGAAAAAAAAAAGTCATTGGTATTTTGATAGGGATTGCATTGAATCTGTAGATTATTTTGGGTAGTATGGACATTTTAACAATATTAATTCTTCTAATCCATGGTCACCATGTGTCCTTCCATTTATTTGTGCTCTCTTCCATTTTTTTCATTGATGTCTTACAGTTTTCTGAGTACGGGTTTTTTACCTCCTTGGCTAAATTTATTACTAAGTATTTTATTCTTCTTGATACAATTATGAATGGATTGTTTTCTTAATTTCTCTTTCTGATAGTTTGGTATTTGTGTATAGAAACAACAGATTTCTGAATATTAATTTTGTATCCTGCAAAGTCACTGAATTCATTTATTAGTTCTAATAGTTTTTTAGTGGAATCTTTATGGTTCTCTCTATACAGTATGATGCCACCTGCAAATGGTGACAATTTACTTCTTCCTTTCTAACTTGGATGCCTTTTATTTCTTTTTCTTTTGTGATTGCTGTGGATGGGACTTCCAGTACTATTCTGAATAAGAGTGAGAAATAGGCATCCTTGTCACGTTCCTGATCTTAGAGAAAAAGCTTTCACCTTTTCACTATTGAGTATGATGTCAGCTGTGGGTTTGTCATATATGGCTTTTATTACGTTGAGGAATGTCAGGGAGGACTATTCTTAACACTGACATTGCTTACCATTGCTGGTGCATGGGGGTAATATAAAGCAGATGAATTTTTAGTCAGTTTTATCATTTGCACCTTAGGCAAACTGGTCCTTGATCCTCCGTGGACTGTGCAGACTTGGGTGAGTTATGCAATATTTTTTATTGCTTTCTTCATCTGTGAAATGGGGACACTAGACTGGACTAGCTCGGCCTCACCCACGCCTCACTTCTGACCTCTCCTTAGGAGTGTAGGTTCGGGTGTGGGAGCACTGGCTCTCTGACCGATGTGGGGTTTGTATCCCAAGGTGAGCCTAAAAAGAAAGTGGCATGGAAATGAAAGTTATAAGGTGGGCAACCCGTCAAGGAATGGCACGACCCACCTGTGGGCCTGGAAGTTCATACGAGAAGGTTACTCTGAATCTTTCTCTGTGATAACTCGGAGAAAAAGCCTCTTTTAAGAGGCTGAGGACTTGGGCCAAAAAGCAGAGGGAAAAATGGGACAACACACATGTGTGTTCTCTAAGTCATCTTCTTCACTCAAACTTATCCAAAAAGCTAAAGGCCAATATGGGGAAAGAAGAGAAAAAGAGTAAAAAGATGATCAGAATCTCATAGACAGAGCTCTTGCTTTTCCACCATCATATCCCCAAACAGCAAGCACAATGACTGGTGTGTACTAGGTACCAAAAATAAATTTGTCAAATAAACAAAATTTAAACTTCAACGGACATAAATGACTAAGGATGCCAGCTATCACATTAATCCCAAAGGCACCTCATTTGAGGGAAGATATCTGTTTTATCTGAAGAATTGACATTAAAAGCATTTAACTCAGTGATCCCCTTTCAAAAGTACTTTACGTATAAAAGCACAACATCAAAACCACATAATACATCAATTTCCGAGGCATAAGTAACTGCTTTGGGGTTTTTACTTTGTTCAATAAGCAATTAAGTGCGAAGCAAATCTTAGAACAATGTGTTAAGCCAATTCCTATCTTCTGTATAATTCTGACCTTCACCAGTAGAGCCAAGTCACTTAGCAAAGATTTTGTGCTTATTGGCTAGGAACTGTGCTGGGTGCAAGATAAAACAGACAGACTTTGCCATCAGGGATGATGCAGCAGAGCTGGAGAGTCAGAGACATAAAAATAGATGAGATGCAATGTGTTAAGTTCCACACGAGAAAAGTCTGGGCAACGCTGTGGTGCAAGCAGGGGATGGCTCAACCTGCAAAGGATGGTGATGCGGGGTGAGAAAGAAAATGCTTCTTAAAGAGTTATGAGACCTAAGCCTTAAAAGACAGAGCTCACTAAAAGGAAAGGCTTTAGTGGATACAAAAGGAACACTCTAAGGAAAATACCGTGATTAAAGGCCCACTGAGTCAGTCACTGCAGCCAGAACACAGAAAGAGGAACGGGGGGAGATGGAACCGTAGGCCTGGGAGGGACGGAGAACGGCCGTGTATATCTTACTGAAGACAAAATAAAATTAGCCATGTTCATGAACGGGGAAAATCACAGCACCTTCGCTGTTTTAGAATGAAACCACCCGGAAGGGAAAGGGGCATAGAGGCAGGGCATCACGCTAGCAGTGGAGAAATTAGAGCCTGGGCCAGTTCAGTAGGAACCATCCACTTGACAAAGCAGATCTGGTGTAAAACCCACACCAGTCCCACCGAGCTTCTCCCTCAGCCCTCTGATTCTCCCTGCTGCTCCTGGAATCGCCCAGCCTTTCCCTGGGATCATCAGGGAAAACTGGTGTGGTAAGTATGGCCACACTGTAGAAAGGGGAGGAAAAAAGTCATTTGAACTTCCTTTAAATTTTTATACCCATTTTTATACCTATTTCTTTAAATGGTGCTTGCCGTGGTGTACACAGCAAGACGTAAGACCAAGCATAGAAGATTTAAAGGCTAGAGACACCGTTAAAAAATGACAACTTGATAAAGCACTAAAATTCTCTAAAAAGGTGGAGATTTACTATTTCAAAGAGCAGTAAGAATACTATTGAGGTCCTTAGAGCAGGCAGATTCATAGAGACAGGGAGCAGAGGGGTGGCTGCCAGGGGCTGGTGGGAGTGGGGCCTGCAGACTGTCTAATGGCTATAAAGTCTCAGTTTGGGAAGATGAGAAAAGTTCTGGAGATTGGGTGAACAACAATGTCAATGTACCTAACTACTGAACTGTAGGCTTCAAAATGGTTACAATAGTAAATTTTATGTTATGCATACTTACCGCAGTAAAAAAGAAAAACAAAAGAAAAAAGCAGTAAGCCTATTGACCTGTGGAAGACGAGGCATACAATATCCACGTGCATTACTCTCTAGACATTGTCGCACCCATTCAGTGTTACAGCAAGGCCCTCAAGGGAAGTACGCTTCCACCTGACAAATGAGAAAAAGCTCACCCAGCTGGTCACTGGAAGAGCCGAGGCTTACACAGCAGGTCTGCTCTGCCCCTTTTACTTTACCCAACTGCCTTCCTCTCTGCCTATTCAAGGAAAAAAGAAACAGTTTTTCCATTACCATTTTACAATAAATACTTAATTTAAATTTCTCCATAACCTCAGGTGAATACCAAAATTGATCTTAAAAATCCAGATGCTGCAAAAAGAAAATGTAGTTTGTTCTTTAAAGCTACTCATCCTGCCCGGCCGGGGGTGGCTCAGTGGTTGAGCGTCGACCTGGGATCCAGGCGATCGGGGTTCGGTTCCTGGTCAGGGCACATGCCCAGGTTGCGGGCTCCATCCCCAGTTGGGGGCATGCAGGACTCTCTCATCATTGATGTTTCTATCTCTCTCTTTTCCTCTCTCTGAAATCAATAAAGATATATTTAAAAAATAAATAAATAAAGCTACTCATCCTATTCAATTTGTGCATTACCTTTTCATTTCTATTGCCAGGCATACCATCCAAAATGCAAACGACAATAACATCAAAATATATAAAGCACTCAGCCAGTCACTGTTTAATGTGCTTTACACATATTAACTCATTTAATCCTCCCACTGACCCTAGGAAATAGGCACTGTGGGATGGGGTGACAATAAATGAGGGCCACCTTCAACAAAATCACCTGGAGTGCTAGTTTCAAACAGAAACCAAGCCCTGCCCAGTCCAAATAAACCTAGATTTTTCTTATATAATGTAAGGTTTTTCTTTTAAAAAAAAGGAAAAAAAAGATCTATACCATCATGGTTCCAACAACCAAGTTACCTTTACATGCCACAGGAAATGAGAAGCACGTGGCAGCCCGCGCAGTGCGAGCACCACAAGAACAGGAAATTGAGGGCAAAAGTAAATATCAGCACAGTATCTTTTCCAGATTCCATAAAAATGTATTTGATAATTTTATGAGGTACATAAACCTTGGCAAAAGTTTTTAGAGACAATTCACCTTTTAGTCAGAGACTATCCTTAAGGTCTTACTGAGCAGAGAATACATCTTAGGAATGACCACATAGTCCGGGCGCCCCTGCAGAACTCAGCCACAGCTCCGTTCACTAGGCTACACACATTATTACTCCATGGAGACGTGGCCCCATCTTTACGCTGGTCTAATTTTCAAAACACTAAATGTATTTCCAAAGGTAAACAGCATATGATTTTCTTTAAAAGGCTAGACATTCTTATTTTATTCCTATTTTCTAATGGTAGTACCTCAAAACATCAAAACTTACGAGGTTCTTTAGCACAACAGTTCAAAAACCAGGATTCATAATCAAGCGATTATCAACTTCTATGTGAGAATGTTAAATCAATATTTCCAAGCTACTTATGTGAAAAGTATTATGATTTAAAACCAAAGTTAGCTAACTTTTTATAAAGGAATCCACTATTCCAAAATTCTTAAATGCCGAAGGTTGGTTTCTATAAAACACTTATTTTACTCTATAGCAAACAGAAGCATTGTATTAAAAATAGTTTGTCTAGTTAAATGTATGATATGTAATTTAAAAATTTTTTGGAACACTGTACTGTGTCCATGAACCAACCAAAGAAAATACTAGCAAATGGGCCACAAAACTAGAAATACATGGTCCTCAGAAATTGGAACAGAAACATGAAAATATTATTAGTCAGCATTTCCTCAAAATGCAAACATATTAACATGTAGTTTTGAGTTTTGGGGTATGGTCTTTAAGGGTAAAAATATAAAAACCTTCTCAAACCCACATTTTATTTTTTGTTGAGTATAGAGGAAATATAAAATAGAATAGTCATCAATTAACATCATTAAATAAGAAAACTCCCCTTTTCCCAAGGATATAATAGGAAACGCAGTACTTGAGGAGACCACACATCCTCCCTGGGACAATACAAAAAGTTCTTCTCTATAAATGAACCTATGGCTGTCACACTAGACATTAAGAGCACTATTAAATGCATGACAGTTCATGAATACTAATTCAAATATTAAAATTAATTTTTTGAATTAACATTTCGTTATAGAATTTATATTTTCTATAGATAGAGAATAAAAATATTTTACTGCTGCTTATGGATCAATTGCTGTTTTTTATGTATGGAAATCACAGGAAACCTCAGTGTAAAGAAAGAACTTTCCACATCAGGTAAACATGGACAGAATGGTTTAATAGGTGATTTAATAAGCTCCCAGTGGCAACAGATGTTCACCTATAGGCCAAATGAATTATAAGCATTAAGTAAGAGTTTTGTATACATTTACACAATGTGGTGGAAGGAGACTGGTAAAGGTATTGGTAGGGATTTCCCATTACATTATTTTTTGCTTTAAAGTTCTACGACTTTATGATACCTATAATGTTTGGCTTAAAATATGGCTAACCCATGTCAAGATCTCCATTTAGAGAATAACTATGATACACACACCACACACACACACACACACACACACACACACACACACAACCTTCCAGTACTTAAAATTACTTCTCCTGCAATGTCTAAGCATATATAGTGAACAAAACCTTATTGAAATACAAGTGGCAAAGAAACCGTGTGACAGCTGGCAGGCAAACTTGGCATAGTCATTATAGGAAATAATTCAATTTACTCTAATGTATCAACATTGGAATGATTAAACTATAATTTGTAAAAGGCGACATTAAAAATTAATATGAGGCAGTTTTAACAAAGATGGAATACTGGGGAAGTAATTATGAGACTACTCAGCAAATAGACTTACTGTTTTAAAATACAGAGCTCTATTTTCAAATTGTCAGTACTTGGTAACACATTTCATATGCTAGACAATAACACTTTCAAAACCTTCACCTTTTACTGGAATAGAAATAAAGGAGTCATATTTTTTATTGGATAATTCAAAGAAAACTCCTTTCTATAACCGAATCTACAATTAAGTATTCAGATTAAATATTGTGCACAGTGCCAAGTTCCTTAGAAAGACTCAAAGCAGAGTCCGAATGGCTATAAAGCTGACAATCCAAACCTGGGAAGGAAGGGGGTGGAAGAGCGGGGAGAGAAAGATACAGACTCTGTATTCGCAGTTCAACAGCATTCTGGTTATTCACTGGAGCCACGTTTAAGTTTTTTACTATCCTGTGGTAAGGGGTCTCAGCTGGCGTTTGGTAGCAGGGGGGAGCCACGGTGAATTTAATGTGAATATAGTACCCCCAACTTAGTTCTAGAGCTTTCCAAAGGGAGAGGCCAATTTCTTGATTTAACAGCATGCACACACCCCCAAACACATCTTAGCCCTGTCTTTGCTCGCAGTACATGCCTGCTTATAGAAGCTGCAGGCTACCAAAACACATACAAAAGCCCCTGGCACCCACATTTGGCTGTGTTATCCTTTAGCCTGCGCATTTATTTCCTCTCCAGGCAGGCTATGCCCCTTGCACAGGGTAGTACTCAAGTACACTTTCCTTCCTCCAGTTATAGCATAAAAGAGCAATATTAGCAACCACTAGTATAGATAATCAGCCTCTCTTTGGACACAGTGTCTCTAATACTGCATCTTGGGTTACATACATATTCTCATCTAATTCTTACCTCTTGATAAGGTGTGACATTATCACAGGTCCTGTTTACAAAGTCGAGTATCTTGGCATCAAACCTATCTAGAGGCAGAGAAAAATCTGTCAAGAGTTGGGGTGTCTCTGCAGTAGGACTGGTGCCGCTCCCACCTTGCTGGAAGAAGACGGAAACGAAAAGACAGCTACACACCTCAGGACACAGCCCACAGAGGTCACCCTTGGATCTCTGACTCCCTGGCGCCATCTAATACTGAGGTAGAAGGGAGTCTGTGCTATTTTGAAGTCAGTGACCTTGCCCCAAACCAGTGTTCAAAATAGTTCGTTTTCAATCCTCAGAAATACAAAAAGCAGTGTCACCACCTTCCCTGTCCTCAAAGCTGGAACCCTGGGAACCACACGTGTCTAGTCTTCCATCCACTCACAGAACCACACCTAACCATCCCTAGTGACATTCTGTTTTCCTCCTACGACAGTACAGCCCGACCCCTCTCCCTGGGCAATTATCACAGCCTAACGCTCCTCTAAACGCAGAGCATGCGGTGCACACACGCCACAGCCAGGAGCACAAACGCAGCAATGTCACCTGCCCTATAAAGGCTTTCCTGGCTACGGCGAACCCACCTCCAGGAGCCTGGCCTCTCGCAGCACCCGGCCAGCCATCATCCTGACTCCTGCCACAGCTCTTCGGGAAGGCACTCGGCTGGTGCACTCTCCTTTGCGTGTGCTGTTGCCGTCTGGATGCCCGCCCCACGGGACCGCACCTTCCCTCTCAGGCTGACCTCCACCCACCTTCCAACCCCGCTCACTGGGCGCCGGCCAGCAGGCATCGCCCCGCCTGTGCCCGCCCAGCCCTGCAGAGATGCAGCTGCCCACCCAGCCCCAACTCACCGCCCCCTGGGAGAAGGGATCTGAACCGCCTGCCTGCCCTACACGGAATGTGGGGTAGAAATGGTGCTTAGGTCTCCTTAAGGTGATGGGGCTCAGTGCTGCTGAGGACAGTCAAAGCTCGACTGGGTCAGGCCAGATAGGCTTTCTCCAAGGAAGAGAATCGAAAGCAGGTGGCTCCACAGTGGGGTGTGGGAAAACATGATCGGAGCTTATGTGTAGATGCACCTCCCAAAATTAAGCTTTGATAGCATTTATTGACTGAATTGTCACTGGTGAGCCCACAGGGTCCTACAGAACATGGTTGAGGGGAAGCTCTTGGATGGAGGGGAGCGCTATGGACTGAACTGTGTGCCCTGAAAATTCATCTAACCTTCAATGTGACAGTATTTGCAGATGGGCCTTTGGGAGGTGGTTAAGCTGACATAAGGCTGTGAGAACGCCTCCCCTCTTGATGGGCGCCCTTGTGTAACCCCAGAGAGCTGGCTTTCTCTTCACCACGTGAGGACACAGCAGGAAGGCAGCTGTCTGCAAAGGAAGAAGGGTCTCACCACACTGGCCCTGAGCTTGGAGCTCCAGCCTCTGGGACTATGAGAAAATGAATTTCTGTTGTTAAGGCCCCAGGCTATGGTATTTTGTTAGGGCAGCTTGAGATGACTAAAACCCTGTCTGTTCTCGCTGCTTATTACTCCATATTTCAGTCTGTGTCCAGCTAGGTGAACTTACGGATTAATTTATCTAATTTCAACTAAATTAACCCACCCCTGAAAACAAGTGGCTTAAGAATCATGCAGTGAAACAGACCACAGATTGAATATAAGCAAGTAAATGAAAAGCACATAAAAAAACAGGACTGTCACTTCTGTTCTTAATAAAAGCTCTTCGAAATCGGTTTACTACAATGAACATTAGGATAATGTCATCACATTTGGTAAGTCAGCCAAAAACATTCAAAATAATCAAGAATAATATTAACACTATGGATTTACATCCATAATTCTTAACTGAGAATCTTGGTAAATACATATTGGGTCTTAAGATAGTAATGATAGATATTTAAATATACACATTAAAGGTTCATGGTAAAAAGTCATACTGATGGTACATGCAATCAAAAAGTCTGGAGACCACTAAGGAAAGATACAGCACTTATGTGGCAGAGCCAGACCCACTCTGCCGCAGATGCGTTGTCGCAGGCAGGCCTGGGCGCTGGAACCGCTGACACTCTCCAGGAGCCTTTAGAGTGACAGGACAGGTAACAGATGTTGAAGACATGGAAATTAACCCCTCAGAATGACCAACAACATCCCTAACTCAACCCCAAGCCCCTTTTTAACTATAATATAAAACAGTAAGGGTAGCTGGAAACCTATGATTTCAGTTCTGAAGAGCTGGCTTTCATTTCAGACAAAAGGACAGATCAGCATTTAAATGATCAAACCCAACCTCGTGGATTTCAGGAACTTTCTTTGTAGAACATCCCTGCACCCCAACAATGGTCATACTTCTCCTTTTGTTCTTTTCAAGCATTCTCCCTCTCAAAAGGGTTGCTGAGTAGCATTTCTGAGTAAGCTTTTGCTGCTGAGAGGCTCAGCTGTAAGCAGAATACACACTTAGATGCTACTTTCTAGATAACTACACAAAAGCTCACGACTAAACTCTGACCATAGGATTTCCTGCAGTCCACACAGCTGCCTGATTTTTCAACTTCTACACAATTAGATCAGACACTAAGCAAACAAACTCTGAGTGTTGCCAGGGAGGGAGTGTTTTTCCACCTGCCCAGCATGATAACCATGTGGAGATACCGGTGCAATCTCTGTTGACTACCATCCTTCAAAAATATGTCTGTCTCCAACAAGGGGCCCAAACATTTCCCAAAGCACCCAACAGAAAGACAAATGAGCTTCTCCCAGATACTTTCAGTTAATTTTTAAAGTACTTTTATTTTGAGGTAAGTTTATACTTACAAAGGAGTTGCAAAAATGGCACAGCGTTGCCAAAACCCTTCACCTGGTTTCCCCACAATGTTAGTATCTTACACAGCCACAGAATGAGGGTGAAAACTGTTGAAACAACATTGGCACAGTACTACTCCAACTGCAAAGTGTATTTCAGGTTTACCAGTTTTCCCACCAATATATGTTTTCTGTCCTGAGATTTGATTCAGAACTGACACTGTCATTTCTCAGTCTCCTCTTGGTTAAATTTCAACTTGTGTTTTTCACAAATCCTGATGCTTAATTATTTTTATCCATAAGATTCAGAAGTGCTCAGAAGTTCACAGAAGATGGTAAGAGTTCACAGAATTTGGGAACAGGAGAGAGGGGAAATAAGTTACTGAGTAAACCTCTCAAACCAAATGCCTTTTCCTGTTTTCATAAATGGAAGCGGATTGATGTCAATTCAAAATACGCTCCACATCCACCCATACGAAGGTCAACTTGATAAAGATACCATCACACAAGTCTGTTCTACACATTTGCTATTTCCTTAGAAACATCAAATACAAAATTGGCCCAAGGCTAACATGCTTTTCTGTTTCTAAAAATACATTTCAAAAGAGCTCGTGTGTTTAATGCTTACTTGAAACACTCAGTGCCAAAGGTCCCCCAATTTAAATATTTTCATCTGCAAAATACCTCAAAAGCCTTGTCCAGGGGTGTAACCCTGATAAAATTCTAATTACAAGAACTTCCTATGGCACTAATTGCTGCTAGGGCGTATAAATTAAGGACTTTCGATATGTTGTGACATTTATGTTCAGAAAGTACCAGACGACAGCAGTGGGTGGTTGGGAGGTTAACCAAGTATATTTCCCTCTAATTTAAAAACAGTGAATGGTAACTATGTGAAGAGATTATATGTTAATGAGCTTGACTGTAGTATTTCCCTGGGTTTATATATATATTAAACCATCATGTTGTACACTTTAAATATGTACAATTTTAGTAAAATATATTAACAGATAAATAAAAACAGTGTACACAGAAGAAAATCTTGAGGCTGTTTTAAAGAAGGTAAATGGAATGTTTTCAACATAATCAATTATTCCTGATAAGGACTTTTTTTTATACACATTTACCTTTGCCAACCTTAACATAGGCAGTCATCTCAAGTGAGATATGTAAACCTTAGTTTTTAAAACACTGATCTTTGCCCTGACCAGTTTGGCTCAGCGGTTAGAGCATAGGCCACCCAACTGAAGGGTCATGGGTTCGATTCCAGTCAAGGGCATGTACTTGGTTGCAGGCTCCATCCCTGGCCCTGGTCAGGGCACATGCAGGAGGCAACCAATCGATGTGTCTCTCTCACATTGATCTTTCTCTCTCCCCCTCTCTCTCCTCTCCTCTCTCTCTAAAAAAATCAATGTAAAAAATATCCTCAGGTGACGATTAAAAAATAGTAATAAAACAGTGATCTTTGCATGAATCAAAAGGAAGTTATGACTATTATTTGGATCTTGTATTGTTTCTTTAAGTTGGAAGCACCCTAAGTGTTAAGACCAGATCCCACCTAAATTCTGCTGCTTTAAACACTTAGAGAATCCTTCCTCCTTAGCGCACTCAGTAATGTTAGATATCGTATTATACATGCCGTGTACAAACTGGTTTTTAAAGATGATTTCTCTTCAATCTCCAAGACAAAAACATCCTCTCAGACATTAGGATCCCAGCATAATACTATAAAACAGCAATGCTGTAAAGCTGGCCACACAGTGCTCAGTCCCCTTTCTGCAGAGGCAAAAGTCAATTTTAAACTTATTGTGGCAAAACCAACAAAATATTCCTGTAAACCAACTTTCCTTCAAGACAATCCAACCTGAAGAAATGCAATAGCCTGACCAAATTCAGGTGATTGTTTTAATGAAGGCTTTTGCTAGTTAAAGCTCCCACCTGAAACCAATGACTCATTCAAAACTACCAACATTCCTAATGCTTTGAAGGCCTCATTTTGAACAGAAGAAAATGGCCTCATAGCCTTCTAAGTCACTATTTCAAAGGACGTATGATAATCACATAGAAAGGCGGCATATGCCTGACCATGATTACATAAATATCGCCCAGTAAATTATTTCAAGATATTTTCTTGAAGAAAAAATAGTTTGACTTAACACATTTTTTAAAATTTAGATATACAAAATCAAAGATTTGCCACCGGGGCCTCTAAATAGCAAGCTTTTTGTATACACTTAATATTTAACTTAAAACACTTAAAATGAAACAGTTATCACTCATATGAAAGGCCCAAAACAGGGAGATGGGTAGAGATAGGAAGCAGAGCAGTGGTTGCTTAGGGCTGGGGGAGGCAGGCACAGGGAGATGACCACTAAAGGCTCGGATTCCTTCTGGAAGCCATGAAAATGTTCTCAAGTTAACTGTGGTGATGTTTACACAATTCTAAGACTATACTAAAAACCAGTGAACTGTACACTTTAGATGGGTGAACTATATTTCAGTAAAGCTGTACAAATATTTAAAAGATGATGTTATATACTTCAGGACAAAGGGATCTGTTAGATAGACATACACCATCCTGGACACGTCCATGTATTTTACCATGTTCCATTAATTGCTGTTTCTAGAGAATGAAGAAGGTTATTATTGTCCTCACTGTTAAGACCCTAGCAAACCAATGGTATACTTCTCCATAATTATGATAATGAAATGTCTTGGCTTCAGTTATAGAAAACTTCAACCTGCCACAGCTTCAGACCAAACACGTATTATTTTCAGTGTCAAGAACAAGGTTTGGAAAGACATCCACTACCACAGCACAGACACTCCCAGAATTTCAAGGAACTGCCTGGAGCTTGGAGTTACCAGGTTACACATTTCCTCAGGGGGTGACAAGGCCACAGTTAACCTCGGTGGTGACCGTCTAGCTCCTACTCACCAGGCCCAGCCTCTTTCTTGGATACACTAGTCCAAACATTAACCCTAGACCTTCAATCCCTGTCCTGAATTTACCACACCAACCCTACTGACCTCCCCGACACCCAGGGGCCACCTCATCTTTAGCAAACGTTGATATCTTTCCTGCATTTGAAATGCCAGTTGCTCATGAAGGTAGGCAAGGGCAACCACTACAATCCTCACGGTTCCGAGACAGAAGGGGCCTGGAGTGGGGAAGGGAAGTGAGAAAACTGCGCCAGCAAGGGCCAGCCTCCTGATGTGTACAGCTTCCAAATAATTCCACGGATTAGCCTGAGCCTCATCTGTCCCACATGGTCCCTTCTCTTCGAAAAGCTCAATTTAGAAGCAAACAATCTGGGATAAACACTCCATGCCCAGCCTCCAAAAAAGAAAAAAAACCATTAACCTTTTCTCAAGAAAACATATTAAGAAAAAAAATCCTTTACCATCTCTTTATAAAAACACTCCTTTGAACAGCTTTATCAGCTTTTAGCAAACATTCATGGCCAAGATAAAAAGCCTCATTTTAAAAAATCAAATTTTTTATAAAACTTGACATCAGCCATATTAAAGTGCTAAAATAATGTGGCTCACCATTCTGTAAAATTTGTAAACTGTGATGCCAAGAAGCTTTATAATAAATCCCTTCATGAACTGAGTCGCACGACCATTAACAATTCCTATTTTAATATACAGTTGAGATGAGATAAATACTCAAAGGCCATTTTATAGAACAGCAAGGGGCACGTTTTAATTTCCTGGGCCCTACCTAGTACATTCTGAAATTTATGCTCATAGCATAAGCCATGAACTCAGAAGTTCTCTATATTTTAATATTTACTACATGTCAACTAATTCAATTATACGCTTACACAAGGCTTCAAATAGAATAATTTATAGCTACCTACTTTAGTCCTAGCCAGCCTTCACTGTACATTCCCATATTAATTCCTCCCCACCTCCAAAAAGTACAGATCAAACTGTAAAACAGGTAGTCAGCTGAAATCTCTGATTGATAATAAAATCAGCCTCAAAAGGTAGCTTTGAGTCTTGATGACAAACAGATCGTGAGGCCCCTTTTCCAAGGCTTTTAAAAACCTTCATTTTCCATAGAAACTAGAGAATTTAGGCAAAAGCAAAGACCCTTACTTCATTCTCCCAGCTTTAAGCATGCATGCAAGGATGCCAAAATTAAATAGGAGCTAAGCAGAAACACTACTAAAGGATTTTTAAAGCATTTTATGAAAATATCCTAAAGTTTCAACAGAAAAGCGACTTTTCTATTCCATACCCTTATACAGTATACCTCTTTTTTAAAAGAAATTTTATCTTGTTAGAAGTCATTCCATAGAAGCACATATGAGAAGGTGCAGAAAAATGGAACTACATGGGCACTGCAGGATTCTAAGTGGAGTCACATGCAGGTACACCTGGCGTTGCTGCATTTCACAGGTCCAATGACCTTCACTAATTGAAGGCAAGAACCGCCACTGACAAAAAAATTAGGACTCACTTTATGGCAGTACTCACTCACTTTAAGGTGGTGGTCTGGAACTGAACCCCCCAAATCTCCAGGGTATCCCTGTAACATGAAGCCTTTTGTCACTGGCTTCTTTCACTTAGAACCTTTTCAAGGCTCATCCATGTTGGAGCATATATCAGTACTTCATTCCTTTTATGTTCAAATAATATTCCATTGTATGGCTATACCACCTCTTATTCGTTCATTCATCAGTTGATAGAGAGTTGAATTGTTTCCACTTTTTGATTATGAACAATGCTGCTATGAACATTTGTGTACAGTTTTTATGTGGACATGTTTTCATTTCTCTTGGTTATTTTATACCTAGGGGTAGAATAGCTGGGTCATACGGTAACTTTACATTTAACCTTTTGAGGAACTGCCAAACTGTTATCCAAAGTGGCTACACCATATTTCATTCCCATCGGCAATGTACGAGGATCCCAGTTTCTCCACAGCCTCATCAACAGTTGTTACTGTCTTTTGGTTCGAGCCATCCTGGTGTATGAAGTGGTAACTCATTGTGGTTGACGCTCCTACCTTAAACCAAGCCCACTCATTATTTGAATCTGGCCTCAGCTATTCTTCTAAGCTACACTTTTAAGCATAAAATATGTCCCAGTGATCATTCTTAAAACCCAAAATAAAGCCAGGGTAATCGAACACCCCCTTAATAAACGAAGGTATCGCCTCCACATAACATGCGCCATTATCCTACTCCAAATCCTATATTAATGTCCAACCGCCAGACGTTTCTAAATAAGGATGTCGGGCTAAGCAGTCTGTACAAGTGCTGCTGCTGTAGTGCAATACTTAAACATATAACAACGGCAACCTTTCAGCCAGAGCTTTCTAGAAAGAACACTGAATTGGAATTCAAGTTTGTCAATAATTTATTGTAACCTGACCAATCACTTAACTTCTCTACACATGAACTTGGTGTTCTGAGTCATTCACAGAACTACATCCTCTGAAGTCACTCCCAGAGATCATGTTATCTAAGCCTGAAAATTTAATGAAATTTGAAAACGTGTTAACACCTGTGCCTAATGATCTAGCTTTGCCCAGCAGGAAGAATTTGAGCCTTAGGAGTCAGACAGGCTGGGTTCTATTTCCAGCTCCACCATTCAGTAGCTGTATGACCATTGGTACATTATTTAACACCTTTGCTATCTCAGTTTCCTGATCGTATTGTCATAATGGCTTCTTCGGGAGGTTATGAGGATTTGTAAAGCTACCATAGCTAAAGCATCTGACACAGTGGGAAGCAAAAAGTAGACACATGCTAGCTTCCATCCATCTTTCTGCTAACTCTGGGCAAAGTTTCTCAGCAAACAAAGACCTCTTAACAAATGCCCTGGACCATTTATAGCTGAGCGTGAGTCCTTGTGACCTGTGGGATTCCTTTATAAAGCAGACCCCCACATTATGGCCTGTAAATTGCTAAGAGCTATCAACTGGATTGAAAAAGGATGGGGGTGGGGTGTGAATTCTTGGAAGGGAGCTCAGGGATGAAAATGTGAGACCTCGTTTTGAATAAAAACTTCCTCAGGGTTCACACAGCCTAAGGCAAGGAACAGATGCAAAGGAGAGAAGAGTAAAGGCTAGGCACATATGACCCCATTGGGAACGCGCGCATAGACTGCCAGGCTCTAGAGGGAGGGGAAGGGGGTGCAAGGGCTGGAGGAAGCAGGCGGGTGGGGGCTGGCTAGGTGCGTGGAAAAGGCTAACAAGGCGAAGGTGAGCCCCATCCCCGCTGTGAATTCGCTGCTGCTCGATCTCTCCGCCGCCTTCTCCTACCTGATCTGGTTGTCACGGAATTTGTTGAGATGCGGTTGGTTGAGGTAAATGGTGCGGGCTGGTCCCTCCAGCTGGTCTCCAACAGACGTGGACCGGGACATCTCATCGTCTGCCTTCTTATAGCCCGAAGAAGGACGGACAGGTCCTGCAGAGATGAGGCGCGGGCAGAAAACAGCACAAAGAAGTCACCCCAGGCAGGAGCGGCGGCGAGCGCGGCGGCGGCGGGCGGGGTCCGGCGAGGAAAGGATGCTCCGGCGACGCGCGGCCCGCCCATGTACCTTAGCTCCCCCTGGAGACCGCCGCGCAGCCGCTCCCGGCTCCGCCCCGCCCCGCCCCCGCCGCCGCTCCCCCGGGCCCGGGACCGAGGCTCTGGGCCCGCGAGCGCCGCGCCGCAGCTCCGGCCCGGCCCCTGCTGCGCTCGCTCCCGCGCTCTGGGCGCCCGGCGCGGCTGCAGCGCGCGCGGCGGGAGCGGGCGAGGGGCGCAGCTGCCGGCTGGGGGGGGGGGGGGGGGCCGAGCCTGCAGCCCTGGCCAGTTCCCCCTCTAGGCCCAGGGATGAGCCCCGGCGCTAGGTTTTCTAGGCTTCCTGGGTTGTGTGTAGGAACAAAATGATGGCAGCGAAGGGGATGTGCCTTGCATTCAGTCACGGCAGAAAGGGATGGGAAAGGACACATCTCTGGGCTCTAAAAATGAAATTCCCCAGCCTCGGGGCGAAGGGCTTGCTCCATGGTTATCTTAAACCGACCAGCTGCTTTTCTCCCTAGACGCGCCTGGCAACCCGAGTGAAGTCGCTTTACCAATCCCAGTTTCCTGACAGATGCCTGAGCTTTCCTTTCATTGCTCAAGTTACTGTTTCTGTGGTTAAGACAATGCAAGTCTATCATTTTAAGATTTCATTTCAGTCCCAGAGTCAAGCCTCTCTCCCCGAGCTCAACCTCCCCACACCCTTGACTGAGGAGGTGTCGGCATGAAGAATGATGATATACCCGTTGCTAAAGCTGCTACATACAGACGCCCACAGACCTGGACCACATAGCCAGCTACAAGTCAGTGTCCCCCAGTAGAAGGGGCCACCCACCTCAAGAACTGACCTTTGGGAAGGGGCGCCTGAATAAAGGGTCACAGAAAAATGCCCTCCAGATGAAGCCTTCCCTCTTTTTCCTTAAATATACATTTGCCCTAATATCTGCCATGCTTTCCACCTATCAAAGAAATGCATGTTGCATATTATTAAAGAAGCTGACATCTCATTTCAATAAACATTCACTTTGCAGCTAGAGAGAATGTTCATTGACATGGAGAAACATTTTGAGACAGGAAGTTTGGGCTATTTAAGTGTGTCATCTTTTTAAAGTGATTAGAATCGTATTGTAATCCTTAGCATAAGAGGGGGACAACCACGATGTAAGATTGGCTACTGAGCGCTGACATACTGTCCCGAATAGTGTTACAGCCAGATCCCTGGTCCCAGGCCAGGTGTGAATCCACAGCCCTGGCTGTTCCTTGTTTTAGGGCCCAACCCTCACATCCTTCCCACCTCCCCTCCAGCCTCCCACTCCCTGGGGTCCCTCTGGCTCCACAGGACACTGCTCAGCCCTCTGCGTACAGATAAGGGGCAGCAGATAGCAAGAGTTCCTACTTCAGTACTGGCTGGCCCGCCAGCTCTGGCTCCTGGAATTTAATCAGAGGAGGCTTGATTTTAAAGCATTGGCTGATTTAAGGCAGATAGGGAGTATCTTTGAAACTAGCCTATATGAAAGTACTGCTCTTCTCTCTGCCCATTTATCCTGCTTCCTTTTTCTCCACAGCATTTATCATCATTACCTGATATGATTTATTTATGGTCTGTCTTCCCATGGCCAAGATCAGAAGCTCTAGGACAGCAGGGGCATGTTTTGTTCACTGCAGTGACCTCAGCGCCCTGACCAGTGCCTGGCACACAATGAGTACTCATATTTGCTTGAATAAACCATTTTCACTCAAGTCTTATAAAGGTTCACTTTGAATTCTCCAGGTGGAGATGCAGTGATACACACAGAGGGCTCAAACTCCATGTTCCCCTAGTGTGGGTCTAAATAGTTCACTGCGAAACTGTGTCCACTCACTGGCTCTCAGCTCCAGCAGCACATGATCATCACCAAGAGAGCTCTCATAGTCACTAGTTCCTGAGCCCAACCCTACCAGATTCCGCTTTGTTTTGTTTTTAAAACTCCTCAAGAGATACTAATAGACAGCCACAGTTGAGAAGCATTTGTTAGATGCTGCTGGGAACACAAAAACAAAAGATCTGGCTCCTGCTCTCCAAAATGTTAACCAGTATAACCATGGTTGCCAGTGTGCCTCAGTTTATGACCAAGTGACTAAAAGTGGGTTTAAAGATGCTGAGGAGGGTCAGAGGTCAGCAGCATCTTTGTGCTTGGGGTGGGGTCAGAACAGAGTCTGAGGACAATTATAAGAGCCTAAAGTAGGGGGATAGTTTCTGTTAGGAGAGAGGAGGACATTGTAGGGAAGGGCCAGAAGATCATCAGCAAAGGCCCAATACACAAAATGCATCAGGGGCCAATTAAAAAACAAACAAAGAAAAGCCAGCACTAAGGGTCCAAATTAGAAATGAGTAGAAAGGAGGCTCAGAAAAACATAGCCCATAGCCAGATAGTGGATGACTTAAATACCCTGGGGAGGGAGAAGGGGAGGGGCTTGAAATTCATCCTGAAGGTCCCATGAAGCCACAGAAGCTTTCTGGGCAGGAGAGAGATGCACCTGGTAGTGATGTACAAGTAGGAGCAGAAAGAGGGGAGAATTTATAAAGAATCAGGTAAAAAATTAATTCTACAACCTAGAAGTAAGATGATAAAAGCATGAATTAAGTGGAAAACAAAAACAAAAAATACATGAATATGAGAAACATCTAAAAAGAAAACACAGCAAGATCTTTTTTTGGATTGAGTATGTGGATCACAGAAAAGAAAAAACTTTAGATAACTGGGACTTGAAGAGGAGACATAGCTGATAGGAATAAGAATGGAAACCACAATTTTTCCAAATAAGAATTTAAATGCTGAATAATAAATATTGGGCTGAAAAAATATTGACACAAACAATTGGTGAATTACTAATGACAGATTTAAGGGAAATAATGCATCAGGCCAGCTCATCTTTCTGTATCAACAGAGCCCAGAACTGAAATTTTATTCTTGGTATAAACAGTTATAGTTGCCCCACTAAGACTCAGATAACTTTCTTCTACCTCAGCAGCCTCCTCCTGACCCACCTGCTTTGGAGACAAACATTAATATTTTCAAAATAGCATAAATTTGTTGCAAATGTATTGCCTAAGGAAGACATTATTCTATATATAGCAAAACACATTATTACTAAGGCTTCAAATTCAGACTCATGAGATAAATCGTGAGTTAATGCATTTTGAAAATACCACCATACGAAATAAGAGCATACGCTTACAACTCCCCACATAAGCACAGTGTCAGCAGATACTGAGAGTTCAATAAATATCTACTGAGAAAGAAACCAAGATGAGAGGAAAGAACAAAGAAAAACAAGAGTTGGTAAATGGAGTAACACTAAGTTTGTTGCAAAGTGCAAATGCAGAAAAGACAGCTGATGGCCAAGGTCATGAGGGCAGGGGCTTTGTCTTGTTCATGGCTCAGCCCCTGTCTTCCTGAATAATGCCTAGCACACAGTAGGCAGTCTGTAAGTATATTTTGAATGAATACATAAAGGACTGATGCAGTGGATGCCTTCTGAAGACGCTATACAGATGCTGAACCTAAGACTTGGTCTGTATTGTGCAGCTCTTTGCACCAGGGATGGTTACTTGGTACACCCAAGTCTCTCTCTTCTGGAAACTGTGATATGAGACCTAGAGGAGATGTTCTCTGCATGTCCCTCCCCTATTAACACACACACTCCATGTCTCTGGATGACCACCCACCGAGTGTGCAGGGCAGAGAAGGGATTTCTTTTGAGACAAAGATGAAGCAGGTGCATGAAAAGCAACAGAAATTATCCCAACAGCTTTTGGATTCTGGGTATAGTCCCCTCCAAGACCCCAGCTGTATTTGGGTCTTTGGGTTTCATGAGCCCCCCTAAGTAATTCTATAAACTATTCATAACCAGACACCCTAACCAATACTGTAAGGGAACACACAGAGAGCCTGTTTCCCTGTAAGACAGAAGAGCAAGTTAAACAGGAGGGACAAGCACCTATCCACTTACATATCACTCTGGGTGTCCAAAGATTTAGATGCCTCTGGCACATGTGCCATTAGATGCCACACCCCAGACCCAGGGAGGCCAGATCCGACAGAGGATTCTTCATGGCAACATTTGGGCTGGTTGGTTTGGATGAAGCCCATAAGCAGCTGGAAGATGACTGGCTAAATAAGTAAACAAATCCTCCTCCCTTCTGAGTTTCTGCCAGGATTGGAGAAAGAAGAGAATTTTAAGAAACAGACATAGATGACAGAAAATGTTCACCAGGAGACTGTGACTAAGAGGACAGGTAAAGAATAGGGAAGGAGCAGAGGAAAGAAGACTAGTTACAGTACACATGCCACTGGCCCACAGGCACATGAGAGGGACTTGGCAGGGCAGGGACACACTTCAGTCACTCCCACTGTCCACCAGCCTCTGCCACTCTGTGACTCTACCTTGCCTGTTAATCCTTCCCCACTCACTGTGTGTTTGTGTCATTGTAGTAGTGTTTCCATTTTATTGAATGACCCAAATTCCTCCTCATTTTCACCCACATAAGGATGTGGAAGTCTCTGATTAAGAAGCAGGGACAATGACAGACCTCCCACTGGCAGGTGAGCAGGTAGAAATGAGGACAACACCTCATTTCTATTCACTACATAAACTAATTCCACGGAGATCATTTTGGAAAGAAAATGAAAAATCCTAAGAGGTTTTTGAAATTTATTCCTATCTAATAACTATTATTATAGTAACATTTAATATATTTATTATTTTACATATAAATTATGTATATGTAAATATTAGTATAAACTAAATTGGTCCGGGGAGTTAAGAATCAAAGAATCAAACATAAAAAAGAGTTAATGTTGAGGCAAATTTTTACTAAGCATTTCATTGCCCTCAGCAACAAAGAAGCAAAATCTTTCATCTGAACTGCAGTATTTTTCCCTAACTCAAATAAAAGTGTTCAAAATGCCAAAGATGCTCGAGAGCATCTAGTCCATTTCCCTCACAAGGAAGTTTTCACTATCTCACAGAAATTCTTGGGAAAGAAATACTCTAATCTTCTTACGCCAGGAACCTATTAAAGTGGTTGTGCCATCTGAACTAGGCCTCGTAAACCTTTTGCAGCACCTCTGTAACTAGCTCTGTGGAAAAAGTCAGACCTTGGACATTGCTGTGCAATAAAGAATTTGGCTGGTCTCTGTCCCAGCTTCCTGGGGGAAGCCTCTAACCCCTTGTAAGTTCTCAAGTGATAGGAGTATTTCTGTCATTCATAGTGGCCCCTGGGACCACACCTGAGCTTATGCTGTGAACCCTGAGAAAGAAGACATCTACTAAGAAGGGCTCCCAGTGGCTAACTGGGCTCAAATTGAAACAAAAACAAAAACAAAATAAATACAACCGAGCTTAGCAGCTATTTCTATACAGGGGCCTCGCTGCCGTCTCTGCACTGAGCTGCCTGCCTGCCCTGTCTCTGCCACCTGAGCCAGCCCTTCTAAAGGAGTTCCTGGAGTCCTATTTCGATCAACAGCACTGAGGCTTCCCTCCCATCCAATCGAAGCTGCACAGCTCAGACCAAACAGAGTGGCTCTATTCTGACTAATCAGAACAGTTCCTTCTGAATCAGCCAATGCAAGGTTTTGGAGCCCTCAACTGCATGAACTCAGACCAATCAGGGACCAGGGACAGGGGCTTCTGTGTACATGAGCCAGCTCCCCTCTGGCTCTGGAAGCACGCTTTCCCTTTCCACCCAAGACTGAAGAGTGTGTTTCCCTGGCTGAGCTGAAGCACGGAAGATGTCTTACTGGAGCAGAGTGGGGCAGGCCACTGCAGGCCAGAGCAGACTAGTGCCCACTGGCCCAGAATGGAGCAGACCAAAGCACAGTGGAGCAGCCCAGCAAGGAACAGAGTGAAGCAGTCCATTGAGGAGCAGAGCAGTCAAGCCACAGAGGGGCCTGGCCCTAGACCTGCCACACACACAGCCCTGCTGTATCACAGTTGTGCTGTTTTGCACTGAATAAAGTTTCCTTCTTCACAGCACCCCAAATTGGTGATTCCTGTTGGCATTAAGTTGGCACCGATGACTATCAGAGGGCAATGGTAACGAGGCAACTCATTGTGGGCCCCTGGCCTTTTTAGAAGGAGGGGGGGGTGACCATGCCAGAAAAACTAACCATGTGATTAGAGGATTGATATAAGCCAGTTGATATCAGACTGACCTCTTGACTCTGGAGAGGGTAGGGGACTAGAGACTGAGTTCAACCATGTGGCCAACAACCCAATTAATAATGCCTATGTAATGAAACTCCAATAAAAACTATGGACACCAAAGCTCAGGTGATGTATCCTGAGGACGTGGAAGTTTCACCTGTGAGACCCTCCAAGACCTGGCCTTATGTGTCTCTCCATTTAGCTGGTCCCGATTCGTATCCTTTATGATAAAACTGTAATCATAAGTATAGTGCTTTCCTGAGTTCTCTGAGTTATTCTAGCTTGTTATTGAAATTAATAAAAATACTGAAAAAGAATAAAAATATTGAGGGAGTGGCTCTCTGCTCCTCCTGTTCATCAGACAGACATGTCTTCCTGCACAGTGACAGCCGCAATCCTGAGACTTGATGGTGAAGGACAGAGTGAACGGATTTGGCCATACTGGAGGCCTGGTCAAACTCTGGCAAACTGGATATTGTCGCCATCATTGACCTTTTCATTGACCTCAACTACATGGTCTGCATGTTCTTGTATGATTCTATTTATGGCAAGTTTAAAGGCACAGTCAAGGCTGAGAACAGGAAGCTTGTCATCAATGGAAATCCATCTCCATCTCCCAGGAGCAAGATCCCACCAACATTAAATGGGGTGATGCTGGTGCTGAATATGTTGTGGAGTCCACTGGTGTCTTCACAACCATGGAGAAGGCTGGGGCTCACTTGGAGGGTGGAGCCAAGAGGGTCATCTTTTCTTCTCCTTCTACGGATGCTCCGATGTTTGTGATGGGTGTGAACCATGACAAGTATGACAACTCCCTCGTTTGTCAGCACCAATTGCTTAGCCCCCTTGGCAAAGGTCATTCATGTCAACTTTGGCATCATGGAGGGACTCATGACCACAGTCCATGCTATCACTGCCACCCAGAAGACTGTGGTTGGCCCCTCTGGGAAGCTGTGGTGTGATAGCTGAGAGGCTGCCCAGAACATCATCCCTCTTCTACTGGTGCTGCCAAGACTGTGGGCAAGGTCATCCCTGAGCTGAATGGGAAGCTCGCTGGCATAGCCTTCCGTGTCCCCACCCCCAATATGTCAGTTGTGGATTTGACCTGCTGCCTGGAGAAAGCTGCCAAATACAATGACATCAAGAAGGTAGTGAAGCAGGCATCAGAGGTCCTTCTCAAGGGCATTCTGGGCTACACTGAGGACCAGGTTGTCTCCTGAGATTTTAACAGTTGATACCCACTCCTCCACCTTCAATGCTAGGGCCGGTATTGCCCCCAATGATCACTTCGTCAAGCTCATTTCCTGGTATGACAATGAATTTGGCTACAGCAACAGGGTGGTGGACCTATGGTTCAACATGGCCTTCAAAGAGTAAGAGCCCTCTGGACCATCAGCCCCAATGAGAGGAAGAGAGGCCCTCAGCCGCTGGGGAGTCCTTGCCCCAAATCAATTCTCCAACACATTGAGAATCTCCTGACCTCCACAGCTTCCATTCCACACCCCCTGAAGAATGGGAAGGGCTCAAGAAGCTCTACCTTGTCCTGCACCATCAATAAAGTTCACTGTATCCCACCCACACAAAAATTGAGGGAGTAATGGAAACCTCTGAATTTGTAGCCAGTTGGTCAGAAGTGTGGGTGGTCTAGGAACCCTGGAGCTTACAGCTGGTGTCTGAAATGAGGACAGTCTTGTAGAAAACTGTGCCCTGAACCTATAAAGTCTGACCTAACTCTGGGTAGTTAGTATTAGAACTGCACTGCAGACATTACTCTGTGAACTCTAGAATGACAGAGCCAAAAGGAAAACCTTATATTAACAATCAAAAAAGTATATTCAGTGAAATGAAAGATAGGACTAGAAGCCAGAGCTGCAGAAACTTGAACTGATCCTCCTTCCACTAGAACAGGCTCCTTCTGTGAGCTTAGGCAAGTCAGCTATCACCTGGGCTTGGTTTCTTCATCCACGAAACAGAAATTGATTCTGTAAATCAAATGGTTGGCAAAATGTTTCTATAGAGAGTCAGGCAGTAAATATATTAAGATTTGGGCCACATACAGCCTCTGTCTCTCTCATTTTTGTTATTGTTGTTTAACACAAGTCTTAAAATGTAGAAACCATTCCTCACCACAGGCCAGATCTGGCCCATCCATAGGCCATAGTTTGCTGACCCCTTATATAAATGAAGCTCTTTCACAGTTAACCACCTGATTATATCCCAACTCCCACCTCAAGGAAATATTAGATTAAATTTCTTCTGTATCAACAAGGCATGGCATAAAATTCCTAGAAAATAGGTGTTTAGAAGTTGGCTATATGTTTTTCCTAATTTTTAAGGCACAAAAAGTATGTAAAGGTAGTCTTCTCTTTGCCTCCAGAAAAATTTCCAGGAAAACCATATAATCATCACAGAGCTTTGTGACAAGAGGCATATGTACTTGCTCACACACACACACACACACACACACACACACACACACACACACTCCCTTCCCAAAAGCTTTTCAAGCTCAACTCTGGCATCTCCCTGGCATTTATAAAGATGTTCCATAATCCTTCAGAACACAGGCACAAAGCAGTACAGCGGCTGGGCAAGCACTCGGCCTGATTATTTCTCCTAATCAAACACACACAATAAAAATGCTGTATAAATGCAAAATGTGATTGTTCTAGCCCTGGCAGACACATTTTGGAGGCCTTTTCTAGACCCCCACTTTGCACAAACCACATCTCTCCAAATATAGCATCTGCGATTCATTCAACCCAAGAATTCAAAAGAAATAAACACAAAAGGAAAGTGACATTGATGGATCAGGATTTCTTATTACTGCAAAATCGTGTTGGTTTCTCTTTTCAGGGATAGAGAAAACAGGAATAGAAGTAACAGGCCATGGACTATTTATGATTTAAAATATTGTTGGAGGCTGCATTCATTCAAACAGTTATTGAGCACCTCCTAGATACAAGGCATTCTGCCAGTTAGTGGGAAGGGAAAGGTACACAGTTTAAGGCATAGCTTATGTTTTAGTAAAAACAACAGAAATGATAGAAATCAAGAAATATGGGAATTCAGAGGACAAACATGACTGCTAGTCTCACATAGGGCCAAAAGCCAGGGCAATCTCATGAAGGAAGCATTTGAAGTAGGCTTATAAGAGTGAGTATGATTTGGTTGTGAAGAGAAAGAGCAGAGAGTTCCAGGAATAAGTGTGAGCAAGGACACATGCTGGTAGCACTTTATTTACAACCTAGTTGACTCTAGCATGGTGGGTGAAAGTCGAGCCATAGTAATTCGAAGCCTTGTTTCCAGTAAGCACAGCAATATAAACTGGGCTTCTGTTTCGCGAAACCCATCTTGTACTTTAGATATGATAAAATTCGTCCTGTAAATTAAATGAAGACAAATTTCCTTTTAAGGAAACATATTTAATATATAAAACTAAAAGCAAAGCTACAGCTCAAACACTTAATTCAAAGGATTTTTCTCTATGGGCTGGATCCACTGAGGCTTAAAATATAAGCCCAATGACTTCTCTGTAGGAACTCCCTCTGCTGCTAGCATGGATATTCTTCATCTTTCCAGGACCTCAAAACCAGCCTCAAATTAGGGATATGAACTTTAAAATCCCACTGCCAATTCAAAATGCATGAATGAGGTCTTTGAACAGTTAATCCTAGGAGAGGTGCAGTTTTCTCTGAAGTTGTAGTCTGCCCATATTAAGTATTTTGAAGACCCACAACACCTCAGCCAAAGGCATATAGATCCACTGCATCTGATCTCATAGCCAGCACAACTCTCCAGCATCATTAGTGATCAATCTCTTCCTTGCTCTTAAAGACGACCCACAGTGGTCTTCTCCCCAGCCTCAAAGACATCAGCTCTGTTCCCTCTCTGGAGATAAGTACCTGCCTTTCCTTTTACCTAGAATTCCATTCCCCTGGTCTTTGCTTTGCTACCTCCTTCCTAGTTCTCAGGCCTCAGGTTAAATATCGCTTCCCCACTGAAGCACTCCCTGACCACCACACCCACAGTATTCCCTGTTAGTTATTTCCTAACACCATGCTTTTTCTTTCATCGCACTTACCACACCATGAAATGTATTTGTCCATTTTCTGTCTTCTGGCATACAATTTCCATGAGGTCAGGGCCCCTGTTTACTTTAATCACCTCTGCATCCCCAGTGCATGGGGCACAGAGGCATTTAATGTGTCCAACAAATGAATCACTGTCTTAAATGGACAGAGAAAAATGTAACTCCATACATTTAATCTACAATAAATATGACCCCCCTAGAAAATTGGGGGGGGAAACAGAAATGTTCAGTTTTGTTTGGAGTTGTGTCTTTCCTATGGGGGAGTGAAGACTCCAAGTGCAAGGAAGTCAAATGTCACATACAAGAGAAAGGGCACAATTCATTTGCTTCAACCACCAGTCCAGTTTCACCTGCAAATCGGCCTGCTATTTTTGCTTATCCCCACTAGACATATGACCCTAACACTCTTTACTTCCATCAACAATTTTAATGTAACCTTCAAAATTACACGCAGATTTAAACAAGTCAACCTGGAGGCCAACTCATTCGCCTTTATTCCCAACTCCACTGACACAAAATACACTTTTCCAGTGTGATGGCTTTTTCTCACGTTCTTGTTGATTTGACATTTTGCGTATCACGTTTCTTCCCACAGAAGTGAGAAAGTTTCAAATGTAAGAAAATCTTTAAAGAGGAAAAGCAATGCCGAAAAGATACAGAGGGAATCATTTTAATCCCAACATCCTCCACCAATTCATTGCTATCACAATTAGATTCAAACACCTCTCCTCCAGTCATCCTCATCGCTTACTGCTGTAGCCATCACTCAAAGTCTAGACTTACTGGGCCACTTGCAGCTCCTGAAGGAACTAAGCTCTTTTCCTCCGCAGTTTGACACATGTAGATCCTACTTCCTTCAGCACTTGGATACGCTTCCCAATCCTTCAAAACTCCAGGGAAGCACCCCTTTCCCACCTGCAGTTAGGGGTGAGGTACTCTCCCACGTGGCACTGCACCCCGATGGTGACTGTGCCCCTTAGGCTGCATCAAGTCTCACCCGTCAGTTCACGGTCTACGTATACACACCTCCTACCCAGTGCAAAAGCAGACCCCTGCCACCAGGAAAGTGGTTCCAGCCACAGATGGGAGACAGCAGGCACAGCAGGGCCGATGCTGGGACCCTGCCTCCCCTCCTCTCCCAGCTCACACACTTGTGAGTCATGCCTGCAAAGAGGGGTGCCCGTTTCATTTCTCTGCTTACCTTTGTCTTCTCTTTCTCATTGGTGGCATTAATCTCTCACCACACTCTCTCCCATTTCCGACGAGGTCCAGGGTCCCAGTCAAGAAACATGTAAAATGCCCACACCTCTCACGCTCTAAAGACTGAGAGTCCCGTGGCTGGAACAGAGCTCCTCATCAAGCTTTGCAGGGTCCACCCTGGTCTGTCTGCTGGAAGATAGGCAATCTTCGGGTACGGTGACAGAGCATGCCTGGGAGGCCAGGCAGCTGGGCAGGCAGCTGGAAATGTCACCCTGACCACAGTGTGTACGCAGAAACTCTGTTACGGCTGGGAATGCCTCTCTCCCTATGACTATCTTAGGGTGTTCATGCCTACGCAGTTGAGGCTTAGGCATGTGAGCAGCCGGAGAGATACTGAAACAATGTCTACTCATCTACTGAATAAAAAACAGAAACCTGATCATTTATTCCTGATTGGATTTTATCATTCTCTGCTGAGACGGCATAGTTTGAAATCTAAGGGAGAAAGCTTGATTGACTTAAAATACTCCAATGAGGAACTCCAATGATGTGGAAAATATTTTCAACTTTAATTTTCTGAAGTATAAATTATTTATGTAAATTCCTCATTTCTGCATATTTCATAGGACATGCATCTTTAAGCTTTATCGTTGCCATTATGTACAGAAAGAATAAAAATATGTTTATGAATGTAAAAAACTGTATCATATTTGAAGACCCAATTTAAATGGGTGGTGATGAAGAAGACGACGGAGGGAGAGGAGGAGGGGGAGAAACTTCATTCTGTCCTCCGAGGGCAGGGGAACTAATTCAGAAAGGCCAACAGCACCTGCTGTGCCCCCTCCTCCGCGGATACTGTCTCCAGCACTTCCTCCTCTGTTGGCTCCCCTTCTCTCTGAATTATGGAGACTGAGCTTCTTTCAGAAAGTCCTCCTTCGGGGTCCTTGAAGTCAAGGACTCTCTCACTTCCCTACGGCGTCTGGCACTAGACTGTGTGCTCAGGTTGGATAAATGGATTGTTGTCTTTAAAATGTGTGGGTAAAAAAAATCATTGACCTGAAGTAGAAATAGTTCAGCAGCGTCCCTCACAATGACTTCCCAAATATTTTTATTTCTCTTTCAATCCCACATCCAGTCTCTCAGGAAGTCCCATCATTTCTACACTCCCTACCCCTCAAATAGATCCTGAATCTGACGACATCTGTCCCCCTCAAACGCTACTACCCTAGGTCATCCCATTTTCATTCCTCACCTGGATATTGCAGTAGCTTTCTAACTTTTCCTCCACCTACTTTCACCCCTCAGGAGCCTGTTTTCCACATGGAACCAGAGTCATATTTTTTAATGTAAAACCAATCTGATCAATCACCTCTTTGAAGCTGCCCAACTTTCCATTACACTTCGAGTAGAGAGCAAACTCCCCACCACAGGCTACAAGGCTCTCTTCCAACTGGCCTTTTCCTCTAACCCCAATATGTCTAGTGCATTCCCACCTCGGGTCCTCGCTCTTGCCATTACTAGTCCTCGTGCTGAGAAGAGTCTCAGCCGGAAGCCTCTTCTACAACTTCACAGCTCTGATTCCTTGTTGTTTGGGTCTCTGCTCAAATGTCACGTCCTCAAAGAGCTCTTCTTTAACTAGACTACATATAGTAGTTCTTTCTTTTGGAATCTCCACCCTGCTTTATTTTCTTTGGAGCAGAGATAACTCTTGAAATATTTGTTCATGTGTTCTCTGTACGCCCCTCTAGAATGTAACCTGTACGAGCTCAGTTTTTCCTGTTCTCTGCTCTCCCTCTAGTGCCCAGTACATATTTGGTACTTGCCTTTTGATGATTCAATGAATGAAGCCTTAGCAATCTCACTTTGTTGCTAAAGTTTATTAATCACCTGGTATATATCAAACATATTACACATATTATCAATTCTCATTATAAACATAAGTGGATATTTGTCCTTTTTTTAATAGAGCTAGGATTTTAGCTTAATTTTCCTAATTTCCTCAAACCTATGACATTTTACCCATAATTTAAAGCTTAATCTCTGAGATTTGACTTCTTTATTTGAGAGAAGACAATATTACCTACTTTGCCTAATAAGAATTTTATAATGCTAAAAGGAGACCTTAGGTTTTTAAAAGTAATTAAACTGCAGTTTTATAATAAAATAAAGGTATATTGTAAAATTGCAGGATAAAGACATTAGTTAATGACTGTATGCTAATTTAAACTTCCACTTCCTAATACCCACCACCTCCCAGGTGCTTTCCACACAAAATCACATTTAATTTACAACCACCTTGTGACAGAGGACTATCACCCTTATACAGATTAGAAAGTCTAGGCTCCATGAGGTTAAATAACTTGCCCAAACTCACCTAGCTCACAGGTGGTCTATCCAAGGTTCAGATCTGGTCTGATTCCATTCATCATGCATTGATTTTAGAAATTATTATTTTATAAAGTGTTTCATAATAGTAGTAAAAAGTTGCATAGGAACCTATATAATAAGATCGGCATGAGTAAACAAAAGAATTTTTTAATGTAAACACAACGACCCAGTCAGAAGGGTTTTTGAGTCACACAAGAAGGCCAGGGGAGTTCTGATGCTCTGAAGAGTAGCTGTGGCACACACCTGCACTTCTGGAATAGGCAGAGACCATGCATTAGCCATCAAAGCCATAGAGAACATAAAACAAATATGTGTGTCCAGAATGTGGTAAAAAATCCAAGAAAATAGGACAACAGAAAGTTCTGGCAACACGAAGCAAAATGCTGAATAAGACGACAAACAAAGAAACTAAGAAAGGGTCTGAAAAAGCAGCCACACTGAAATAAAGTTGTGCCTGTTTCAAATGATCTAGCTAGCTAGGTCAAACAACTTACCATGAGAAGAAATTTTAAAACTATAATATCTGAAAATAATTGTGCTAGAATAGTGCATGTTGGCATCTTAGTTGGCCTCAGTAACTGTGACTGAGAAAAACTTTCTGATTTGAATTTTACTATCACCTACTAAGAATAACTCAGAGTTCTGAAAAAGTTATATTAAGCAAAAGTTTAAGAGTCAAAAGTCAATGATCTAAACTTAATGTTTTATAGGGAGATAAAAATTACTAAAGCCAATCCTCCAATAAAGAATTCCTTGAAGGGAATATAGGATGTATCTACATGAAATATACAACAACTCATCCTCAACAGAGCCTCAATCTAGGTAATACATTGGACTAATTCAGTTCTCTCACCATCCCATTGTTATGGGTGTACACAGCTATCACATGGCAGATCCCTTAGGTGAAATATTCAGACTTACAATAAATACAAAGCTAATGAACTCTAAGGAACCCTCACACACCAGATGTTGACATTGTTAATACAATGATCTCATCACAGCTACTATACCAGATGTGACAATGAACTCAAGTCTAAGCCAAAGTCATAATTATATCCCCAACTTCTTGAAATGTAAGAACAAATCCCTTAATCTTCCTGACCCAAGCACTAATATGCTGTCCTGAGATGTATTAGACATAGCTAACAAAGATACTATAATTTTTAAGATTTTCATTAGATTCCATTAACTCATATAGTTGTAGTTGTCAAATGACAGAGTAATAGTGGCCAAGAGTACTTGTTAAATATCTAAACATCAGCTACTACAATGCCTCAAAGCTTACCCAACCCTCTTTTCATTAAGAGTCATTTTTTCCACCCTGGCCAAGTAGCTCAGCTGGTTATAATGCGTCCCCATACGCCAAAGTTGCAGGTTTGATCCCTGGTCAGGGCACATACAAGAATCATCCAATGAATGCATAAATAAGTGGAACAACAAACCAATGTTTCTCTCTCCCTCTCTAAAAATCAATCAATAAATTTAAAAATTTTTAAAAAGAGTCATTTTTGTCAAGAGTGTCTCTGTATTTACCTACTTTATATTCCAACCAGGGATTCTTCTAACTGATCCACTTATGAGACTTAATTTTGTGTTTCAGATCACAAGGCCCATCCTCATGTCCACCATTCCCCTCTAGCCATATTGTTCACGTAACTTATAATTCTAAATTGAATCCCAAATTTTCCTTGCACATACACAAAATATGACTAGCATATTGCATTAACTAACCCAAAGAACTCTTCTTTTCCTATTGTGTAGTCACAGTTAATGTTGAAAAATATTTACTATGTTAAAGGTTGTCCCCAAATTTTCATCACTGAGAGAAACTATATGGCAAGGATCCTACCTATTACCCAAACAAGGGCAAACATCCAGACTACAGTACTGGTATGTACAGCAATGAATATCCAAAAGCTCATTATTTCATTATAGCTGTCCAAAGTGCATTAAAATAGGTATTTGTGAACTTTAAACACTTTACCTAAACTGCAATTTGTGTGCATGTAAAAATTTTTAATAGGAAGAACAATGTTGATCAGGGAACAACCAGAAACTAACACTATGCTGTCCAGGATGGCAGCCCCTAGCCACACACCACTAGTGAAATGTGGTTAGTCAGAACTGCTATATGCTGTGAGTGTAAAACATACACGAGATTTTGATGGTTGGGGCTTAAAAAGTATAAACTGTCTTAATAATTTTTATATTTATTACATGTTGAAACAATATTTGGTATATACTGAATGAAATATACTATTAAAGTATAAATATGCTCACATTATATTTATATTTGACAGCACTGGTCTAACAGTTCTAACTTCATTATTAATAATTATCTGACCCTTCATCTGCTTCCTACCTGTCGACATTGCCCATGGCCCTCCCACCCCCCATTAAACCTACAGCTTGTATCTAAAGAAGAAAAAGTAGTTTCACTACCAGCTTAAGGAGCATTTAACAGAGAAGACAGATCTGTACCCAAATCACCGCATCCTAAAGCTGTACTCGCCTCGCTATAACTGAGCCTCTGGCAAACTCTCCGTCCAGCTGTGACTTAGAAAGCAAAATGCCCATAGAGAAATCCAAGTGAATATATGAAAGTCCTTCACTAAAATCAAAACTTTTCTTATAAGAGAACTTTAGTCTTGCCTTAGAGCTAAGCACATATTTAGTTTATTCTTGTTTCTAATAAGATTAACAAACTAGAACACACGTTCACATTACCATTTTGAATCATTAAAAGTTTGTATAACGCCCTGGCCGGGTGGCTCAATTGGTTGGAGCATTGTTATGTGCACCTAAAAGGTTGCTGGTTTGATTCCTGGTCAGGGCACATACGTAGGCTGCAGGTTCGATCCCCCGCTGGGGTACATACGGGAGGCAGCCGATTGATGTTTGCCTCTCACATTGATGCTTCTCTCTCCCTCTCTCTTTCTCTTTTTCTCTCTCTCTAAAATCAATAAAATAAGTTTGTGTAACACATCCTGAGGGGTCCTGATGCTTTGTCCAAAGTTATTCTTAATTCAAAAGTTTCCTATTATGTTTTGGTAAGTTAACATTTAATTTATCAAAACTGCATGTTTAAGCATCAACCTTAAATATGAATTTAATATCTATTGATCAAGCTAAAGAAGATATTTGCTGTTTTAAATATTTTTGGGGTCTTCCTGTAAATGTAAAATGTCTAAAACAATATAGTGTATCTTAAAGACATCTGTGTCCATAAATGCTTTTATAGCTGGTGAATTGCTACTACATACTTAATACAAACTTAAATAGGATAGCAATCATTTTTTAAAATATGTTTTTATTGATTTTAGAGAGAGAAGAAGGGGGAGGGAGAGAGAGAGAAACATGGATGTTAGAGAAACATTGATTAGCTGCCTCCTGCATGCCCCTTACTGAGGATTGAGCCAGCAACCCAGGCAGGTGCCCTGACCAGAAATCAATCAGCAACCTTTTTTTCAAGTATATTATGCTGATATTTGATTTACATAAAAATACCATAACGATAAAAACCAGTAAGTTTATAAGGAGAGAAAAGCACCTAAATAGAATTGAATTATTTTGTAAAGAAAAAATGAAGATACTTTATAACACCTATAGAATAAAGTTATAACATCTTCTTACTGTACTTTTAGCCCTTAATGGTGAAAAGATGCCAGAGGTACACGCGTAGGAGGTGCCTACTTTTCCATTCCCCATGTCACAGTGGTCTCTTGGTGACTAACATGGAGCTACGTTGTAAAAATTTCTACTTTCAAGTTCTCCAGCTAAAACCCACAGACTTCCTTATATTCATGAAGATATATTTGCTTAGAGAAAAGGCTACCTCTTCCTTTTTAAAACTCCATTAGAATTTTGAAAACTGAACCCAGCGTGATACCTGTGTTTTTGGCATGGGGTGACTTTCCACTACTGTAATAACAACCCAAGTTAGATGATATCCAAGCAACTGGCTCCCTCAAACTGTATCATGGTAAGACTAGAAAGTCTAAGCTAGCTTAGAAGGCAAAGGAGCACACAGCAATAACTAAGAAAATATAAATTGAAATGAGATTATTTTACCTCGCAAATTGACAGTTTAAAATACACCAACTGGGATTTCTGTTTCAGACCGTAAGGGGCATAAGGAGGTCCAGACAAGCATACTTCCACTATAACAATTAGAAATCTGGATGAAATAGAGTAATAATTATTTTTTTATATCAAACAACAGGCAGTAAAGCAGAGTAACTCTGGAGAGAAGAAACATAAACAAGGTGGGCCCTATGATTATGTCATCTTTCTACCTGAAAATAATTTCTGGGAAAAACAGCAATGAGGAGGAACCTCCCCCTCCATAAAACCTGGCAGTCTCATCAAGTTGAGAAGACAGAGACCTCAGTGTGAGGAGCCCGAAGTGCTGAGAATCTGCAGGGCCGAGACCTGAGGAGGGGGAGCTATGCAAAACATAAGCTCCAGAAATGTGCATAGGGCCACCACGGATCTTTGGCTCAATTCCAATCTGTACATATAAATGGCGAACCTCATCAAGGACAGGGAAATAATAATTACCAAGGAACAGTAAGAGCAACAATTTCCAGAGTTCACACAAAGCCAGGAAATTGTTAAGAGTTCCCATGACCCAAAGAGACCTCCTTAACTACATTGGGAACCATGCCTCAGCTGTGGGACTAAAACAGACCTATAGGAAAGGCTACTCTAGACCCAACACATAACAGCTTAAAAACTAGCCTCAGTAGGGTCAAACTAAGCTGCAAGTAAATAAGAAAGACCAAAGTTCAAAACTCCTGACAGGAATTAGCAAAAGCTAACACTCAATCCACAATGTATGGCATTAAATAAAAAACTACCTGACATGCAAAAGAACAGAAAACTCATATGAAGTGAATGATCCAAAACCAGGGGAAAAAACTCAATGATGGGAACAGATAAGAGATGTGTAATTACCAAACAAGGAGGTTAAAATGACTAATGTGAGTAGATTTGACGTGTTAAGGATTTAAAGGGAGGGGGAGAAATATAAAAAAGAAACAGGAGACATATAAAAAGAAGCAAATGGAATTTCTAGAAATGAAAACTAGAATATTTAAAATTAAAATTATACTGGGTGGGATTAAAAGCAGATTAGGCACTGCAAAGGAAAAATAATCTTGAATTTGAAGACATCAGGAAAAAAACTATCCAACCTGAAGCACTGAGAAAACAATATAAACAGAGCATCAGTGACCTACGAGGCAATATCAAGGGAGTCTGATGCATATATTAGAGTCCCTGGGGCAAAAAACAGGAGGGTGAAAAGGGAAAGGACAGAAATATTTCCAGATGTCATGAAAACTATAAACTCAAAGGTTAAGAAATGTAATGAACACCAAGCAGAATAAAGAAGAAAAACACATCAAGGCACATCACATTCCAATGACAAAGCCAGCAATAAAGAAAAATATCTCACCAGTAGCCGGGGAACAAATATTACAAAGTGAGGAACAAAGATAAGAACTACTTCAGATTTCTCATCAGGAACTTTACAAGTCTGAAGAAAATGGAATAATATCTCTAAAGAGCTTTAAAAAAAATTGTGAATTTAGCCCAGCCAGGCGTGGCTCAGCGGCTGAGCGTCGACCTAGGATCCAGGCGATCGGGGTTCGATTCCCAGTCGGGGCACATGCCTGGGTTGCGGGCTCGATCAGTGACTCTCTCATCATGGATGTTTCTATCTGTCTCTCTCCCTCTCCTTTCCTCTCTCTGAAATCAATAAAGATATATTTAAGAAAAAGAAGTTAATTTAGAATTCTATACCAAGTAATATCTTTCAAAAATGAAGATGAAAAAAATATTTTTTCAGAGAAAAATAAAATACGACAGAATTTATGAATTATAAAAAAAGTTAAAAGAAGGTCTTTAGGCTGAAGAAAAGAATATCAGATACTTAGATCACACACACACAAAACAAGGAATGCCTAAAATTTGAAATATGTAGGTAAATGAAACATTTCCTTTATACATTCTGGGTTTTTTTAAATGAGTTATAATTGAAATATAACACTGTATTATTAGTTTTAGGTGTAGAACATAATGATGTGATATATGTGTATACTGGAAAATAATTACCATAATAAGTTTAGTTAACATCCAACACCACAAAGTTACAATTTTTTTCTTGTGATAAGAACTTTTAAAATCTATACTCTTGGCAACATTTAAATATATAATACAGCATTATTAACTATAGTCATCATGCTGTACATTACATCTTCAGGACTTATTTATCTTATAACTGGAAGTTTGTAGCTTTTGACCCCCTTCACTGGTTCCATCCACCCCCAACTTACCTCCTCTGGCAACCACCAGTAAGTTCTCTATCTATGAGCCTGGTTTATTTCCCCCTCTGTGGATAAATACCCAGAAGTGGAATTGCTGGATAATATGGTAGTTCTATTTTTAATTTTTTTAGGAACCTCCATACTGTTCTCCATAGTGGCTGCATCAATTTACATTCCTATCAAAAGTGCATGAGGGTTTCCTTTCCTCCCCATCCTCGCCAACAGTTGTTATTTCCTGTGTGTTTTTTATAACAGCAATTTTTTTGCATCTCCCTGATGATTAGTAATGTTGAGCATCTTTTCATGTATCTGTTGATCATCTGTATGTCTTCTTTTAAAAAAATGTCTATTCAGATAAGTGGATCAAAAACTTGTGGTATATATATATATAATGGAATATTACTCTGACATAAGAAAGAATAAAATCTTACTATTTGTGACAGCATGGATGGACCTAGAGGGTATTATGCTAAGTGAAACAAGTTAGAGAAGCACAAATACCATATGATTTCATTTATATGTGTAATCTAAAAAGCAAAATAAATGAAAAGCAAAATAGAAACAGACTGGTAGATACAGAGATCAGACTGATGGTTGCTAGATGGAAAAGGGTTTGGGGGGGGCTGGGTGAAAAAGGGGAAGGGATTAAGAAGTACAAATTGGTGATCACAAAATAGTCACAGGGATGTAAAGTATAGCATAAAGAATATAGTCAATAATATTGTAAAACTATATACAGTGCCAGGTGGGTACTTGAAATATTGGAGGATCACTTGGTCAAGTATATGATAATCTAATCCTTATATGCTTTACACCTGAAACTAATACAAAATAAAACTGAATATAAACTGTAATTAAAAAATAAAATAATTTTAAATGTCTATTCAGATACTTTGCCCACTTTTTAATCAGACTGTTTGTTAGTTGCTATTGAGTTTTATAAGTTCTTTTGCCTAGGAGCTTATCCCTCTACGTTTCCTTCTATGAGTTTTATGGTTTTAAGTCTTACATTCAAGTCTTTAATCCATTTTGAGTTGATTTTTGTGTATGGTATAAGATAGCAGTCCAGTTTCATTTTTTTGCATGTGGCTATCCAGTTTTCCCAACACCATTTATTGAAGACACTATCCTTTCCACATTGTATATTCTTGGCTCCTCTGTTGTAAATGAATTGTCCATATATATGTGGGTTTATTTCTGGGCTCTTTACTATGTTCCACTGATCTATGTGTCTGCTTTTATGCCAATACTATACTGTTTTGATTACTATAACTTTGTTGTATAGTTAAAATGAGGTACTGTGGTGCTTCTAGGTTTGCTCTTCTTTCTCAAGGTTAATTTGGCTATTCTGGGTCTTTTGTGAATCACAAATTTAAAAAACTGTTTAACAGATAAGTAAATATAATACAGTTGACCACTGAAAAACAGGAGGGTTAGGGGCACAACCCCTTCCCCCACACAGTCAAAAATCAACATGTAACTTCTGACTCCCCCAAAACTTTACTAATAGAACTGTTGACCAGAAGCCTTACCAATAACATAGTCAAGTAATACATATTTTGTATATTTTATGTGTTTATACTATATTCATACAATAAAGTAAGCTAAAGAAAATATTATGAAGAAAATCATAAGAAAAATACATTTACTGGGGGAAAATCTACACAGCTCAAACCCATGTTGTTCAAGGGTCAACTATAATGTACTGTGGGATTTATACTTAAAAGTAAAATAGTGCAGAAGATAGAAGGGGAATGAATTTAAAAATACTGTAATAAGGTTCTTATGTTGGACATAAAATCCTATATTGTTATTTGATTGTAGAAAGTGACAAATGAAAGGATACATATAGGAAATACTGGGACAACCACTAAAAATATAAAACAAAGAGCTATAGTTAATAAGCACAGAGTAGAAATAAAATAGAACACCTAAAATATATCATTAGTAGTTTTTTAAAAAGGCAATAAAAGAGGACAGTAAGGAACAAAAAAGGATTCAACAAGTAGAAAACAGGTAGCAAGATGACAGATTTAAACCCCACCATATTGATAACTATATTAACTGTAAATAGTCCAAATACTCCAATTGAGAGGCAGATGTTGCCATAGTGAATAAAATGAAGAAAGATACCAACATCAGACAAAACAGATTTGAAAACAAGAATATCACCAGGATAAAACGGCACATTTCATAATGATAAAGGGGTCAATTCACCAGGAGTACTTACTCCTAAATATTTACACATCTGATAACAGATATATAAAGCAAAACTAACAGATCTGCAAGTAGAAACAGACAAAGCCACAACTGTACATGGAGACTTCAATATTTCTTTCTTAGTAGTTGGTCAAACAAGGAGAAAGAAAATCAATAGTGATACAGAAGAGGTAAACAACACTATAAAGCAACTTGACACAACTGACAGTTACAGAACAGGCCACCCAACACATGGGCCATTCAACAAGATAAACCACAAACTACATTACATGAAAAGTCTCAACATGTTTAAAAGGATTGCAGTTATATAAAATATGTTCTCTGACCAAAGTCAGAAGCCAGAAATGGAAAGCTCTTTGGAAAATATCCACACATTTGAAAATTAAACAACACACTTCTAAACTGTAGGGTAAAAGAAGAAATGAAAAGGAAATCAGAAAATATTTTGAATATTTGAATATGTTTATAAAGTAAAGCTCTATTTTGGGGCTGAAAACAGGGCAGCAGTCTGAGAAGTAGGTACATAAAAATATTTAAAACGAAATTCTTCCCTCATTTTTCTTGGTGTTACGCAGGTGAAAGGTGAGAGATACATACACTAAAAAGGAGACACATGGGCTCTAGCAAGGGCATGGGCACAACTGCAAGGGGGCTTCCCTGCAAGACGGCATTTTAAGGAAGAACTCCAACACTGGAGAAAGTTTGGGGACAATTTCAGTAGAACATAACTCCAGTGCGCAGTACCCTCCAATTTTACCAGCCATAGGAACTGCACAACAGGTGCTAAGCTCAAATATCATGACGTGCTGTGATGACACGTGAGGGCACAGCTGCTACTTCCTTCAGCGCTGGGTTAGCACATTAGGAAAACCATGCAACAGAGAGCTCACAAAGGGAAGCTGAGGGGCAAACGGGGGGTTCCAAGCCCAACAATTTGTGACGGAGAGAGAGGGCAAGGGTTCTAAGTCCAAGCTAAACAATCGATTCGCTCTCAAATCATTATCCCCTGACTCCGGCCAATAGAGCATATTCTTTCTAAACGCTGAGCAAAACAAAGTTGAACCTTAAAAATTTATGTTCCTAACAGGCTGTCAAAAGGGGGTTCTTGTGTTTCTGTTTTATCATTTACTAAAGAAAATGTGTTTGAACTTTGCAGTTATTTAAACTTAAAGTTTTTCCCTTTCAAATAAGTGTCTAATTTGAGTTTATTTTATTGTGTTAACTGCATTAATGGCTTTAAAATTATCCAAGTTTTCTTAAACAGAACTCAAAAAATAAAAGCCTTTAAAGTAAATTTGATCAATTTGACTTCACTAAAATTAAGAACTTCCTTTAAAAGATATTAGGAAAAGGAATAGGCAAGTCGCAGACTGGAAAAACATATTTGTAATACACGTATCTGACAAAAGAATAGTATCCAAGATAAAGAATTAATACAAAACAATAACAAAATGTTAAAACAAAATTAGCAAAATACTTAAACAGGTACTTCACAAGAAGATACCAGAATCACCAACACACACACGAAAAGATGCTTAACTCACAGCAGCGATTTTCAACTGGTGTGATGCAAGAATTTTTAAAACATGCAATACCTGACTACTTACTCAGGGGCACTGGCCTCTTTCACCTTTCATTGTCAAATTAAAAAAAATGACAACACTCAACACAACAATAGCTGTCCAGTGTGACTGAATCAAAATTATACCCATTTTTTGGTCAGATTGACAAAAATATCTTTTTTAGTGAGCCAAAAAATTTTAGTAATTACTTTATGTGTGCCATGAGATGAAATAGGTTAAAAATCACTGCATTAGAGGAATGCCCACAAGTGTGGCTTCAAAAAAGAGAAAGACACTCCTCATGTTTAGCATAATGTAAGACAATTGCTGGTGAAAGTGTAAATTATTTCAACAACTTTAAAAAACAATTTGGCAGCTCCTAAAAGTTAAGAAATATACACATCTAACCTAAGATCGAGTTAATTCTACTCCTACATACTTTTATCTAAGATAAGAGTTATGTCCATAAAAGGTATATGTATAAGAATTTTATTCATAATAGCAAGACAAAAAAATGGAAACAATCCCAATTTCCGTCAGCAACTGAGTGCATAAACAAATGGGGTCTATCATACAATGGAGCAGTCCTGCAGCTCAATCACAGATACCACGGTGGCTGAAAGAAGGCAGACAAAAAAGTACATCCCGTAAAATCCCGTTTATATGACGTTCAAAGGCAAGTGCATCTATGGGTAATAGAAATCAGAACCATGAGTGTGCCTGGCAGGGAGGAGACTGCCTGCAGAGAGGTGCGAGGGATCTTCTAGGGTAATGAAAATAGTCCATGTTTTTATCTGGCTGTTGGCTACAGGCATCTAGATATATAAAATTTCACTGAGCTATGTACTGTAGCTTTCATGCTTTCTTTTATATTAAATCTCAAAAAGAAAAGATATTTAAAAACAAACTATTCCAAATGCATCTGTTCATTTAAGTGATTTTATTTTACTTACAACATCCTGCCACTTAATAGATAATTGCTAATCACCTAATATGTGTCGGGCACCCTTCTAGACACTAGAACTGCAGCAATGAACAAAACAGACAGAAGTCTCTGTCCTCATGGAGCTTATGCTCCAAGGAGAAAAAAAGAGACAATAAAGAAAATGAACAAATAAGTAATACAGTATTTTATAAGGAGAAAGGTGAAATAGCAAAACATTTAAAAAGGAAAAGGGGACAGGAAATTGGATGGTGGGACTGAATTACAGTCTCAGTTAATTCCATAAACTACTGTTTAAATGGAATCATAATGTATAAGCACATACAATAAGGTCCATTATTTTTGAGTAGCGTAAAACACATATAATATTTCTCTTAACCATTTTAAGTGCACAGTACAGTAGTGTCAGGTACATTCACACTGTTGTGCAGCCAAGCTCCAGAATACTTTTCATCTTGCAAAACTGAAACTCTGTCTACATTAAACAATAATTCCCTATTCCCTCTCCCAGTCTCTGGCAACCACTACTTTCTCTCTATGAATTTGACTCCTCTAGGTACCTCATATAAGTGGAATCACACAGTAATTGTCCTTTTGCATCCAGCTTATTTCACTTTGCAGAGTGTCCTCAAGGTTCACCCATGTTGCAGCGCATCAGAATTTCCTTCCTTTCTGAGGCTCAATAATATTCTATTGTATGCATATATCACATTTATTTATCCATAGATGAATACTTTGGTTGCCTCTACCTTTCAGCTATGGTGAATGTGTATACAAATTCTTTTGGGGATATACCCGTAGGAGGAATTGCTAGGTCATAGGATAATTTTACATTTAATACTTGGAGGAAGCACCATACTGTTTTCCACAGCAGCAGCACCATTTCACATTCCCACCAACAATGCACAAGGGTTCCAATTTCTCCACAGGCTGGCCAACACCTATTTTCTGTGTGTGTGAGTGTTTTTTAATTTTATAGTAGCCATCTTAAAGGGTATAAGGCAGTTTTGATTTTTTTTAATTGTATTCCCATGTGCTCATTGTACAGTACGACTCATTCACATTACAGCTGATCCTTGAATAATACGGGTTTGAACTGAACAAATCAACTTATATGCAGGGTTTGATCTGCAGTTGGGAATGTGCAGAGGAGGGGGACTGACATTATCGGTGGATTTTCAGCTGTACAGGAGTCAGTGATCCTAACTCCCATGTTATTCAAGGGTCAACTGTACTTGAAACAGCAGTCATCTCCCCTCCAAATTACCTTTACCTGAAATTAACTGACCATCCCTTCTTTCTTTTATAAGAAAGAGCTTCTATTGTTTGCAAAATCCTCAAGGTGGAAAAAAATCCAATAAAGCACATGTTTCCCCTTCAGGATATCTCAAGAATAGCAGTAGGAGACTTTGAATGCTATAAAATTCCATCTGAGGTTAAGATTAATCATGATCTATATAGCTTAACACTCTAAATCTTAGTAGGTTTCATTTGTTACACAGAGTACAATAAGAAAAATATCAATCTATCTCACAATTGAAAGGATGAAATTAAACTATGGGGGAAAAAATCTACTCTAATTGTTGGGGGGGGAATTATATATACAAAGCAGGACATTTTAGCGGTGGGTATTTGTTTACTAAGGCCGTTTTCTTGGTCACCCAATAATACTTATATAAAGTATATCTGAAAGAGTCATAATCTGTATCGGAGGCTGCAAAAACCTAAGTTCCAAGTTCTAGCGAGGTTCAAAGAATGAATGAGTAGATAGGCCACGAGAAGAGCAGACAGGTTAAGGAGAGCTCCCGGAGCGTGTCACAGGACGACAGCACCTGCCTCCTCATCACGCGGGCTGGTGTCAGTCACTGTCAGCTCTGTGCTCAAGTCCCGGTTCCAATTGTAAGGCTGAGACAAAAACATTCAGTTGCCAAAAGCAAGAGATCATGACAAACAGTGCTTTCGATTCTTCCCCCACCTACAGTTTTCAGCAGTTGTAACTTTTACCAATTAAAAGCTGCATGAAATGCAGAATTCATCTTCTTTCAGTTTTTATTCTTTTGCAGCCATTGTTCTAAATTGCAAGAGCAAATTAAACACCTAACATAATTCAGCGGGCTACTTAAACTAAAGGAAATAGTCTGAAAACAAATTCGAGGGAAGAAAAAGAAATTTTAAAATAATGTAAATAGCGTGATCCCCAAAAAGGAGCCTATTGTTTTGGGCTCACAGTTTTCATTCTGGTGCCCACTGAGGTCAACAACCTATTCTAAGACCACAGGTTATTATTAGACCATTTTCACATGAAACTTCTGGGTTTCTTGCTGTCTAGATACAATCTAATTCATTTTAAGGTTTCGTCTCAATATTTTTATTGCAAAAAAGCTATTTCAAGACTCTTGACATTTAAAATACATCTGGCTAACATTTACAAAAAGAAAAAGAATTCCCTAGATAATCACCTAGGCTGTTTTTGCTTCCTTTTAAGCTACAGTGCCTATCATCCCTATCTGGAAGGCACAGGGTTGAAGAATTTGCCAGCTGCAGGCTAACCATCTGCTCAAAACATTGCGCTTCTTGTGACCCTCCCTCCACCGTGCCCTGCGCAGGCTGCGCGCGTGAAAGCGGCGTGGGTGCTGCTGTTCCCCACGGAGCCGCACCTCCTGCAGCCGCGGGGCAGAGGCACGGCGCTCGGACCTTCACACGGCGCGTGAAGACGAACGCAGCGGTCACCGTTCAGAGGCGTCTCGGTATTAAGGGAGCTCAAGGCGGATCCTGTGATAATCTGGGAGAATGACATTACACCCCGAAACTGTCCTGTTCTAATTACCTGGCGTAAACATACTCCTGAGTACAAGAAATGAATGAAGAATGGTGGAGTAATATAGGACGAGGGGGAGCAATTTTTAATGAAAACAGCAAACAACGAAAAACCCTTACACCTACCGAACTGGCAAAGGAAAAAGAGGGAAACTAATGCTCAGTGGCATGCCCTGCTATGCTGCAGAATTTCTAAAGCAATGGGAAGCCTCCTTGGCTTGCCTGTGAGCCAGCGAAAGAGAGGAGCGCGACCGAGACGCAGGCTGCCCCGCACCACACCGGGGCTCCTTCGGTCACCCGAGGCCCCATGCAGATTTCAGTTACCCCGAGGCAGGTGCCATCGTGACGTCATTTAAGAAGGGGCAGCCCTGGCTGGGTGGCTCAGCTGGTTGGCGTGTCACCCCGTGCACCAAAAGGTTGCGTGTTCAATTCCCAGTCAGGGCACATACCTGGGCTGTGGGTTCGATCCCTGGTTGGGGCTCATACTAGAGGCAACCGATCGATGCTTCTCTCTCACATGGATGTTTCTTTCTCTCTCTCTCATCCCCCCTCTAAAACCAGTAAAACATATCTTCTGGCGAGGAGGAAGAAGAGAAGAGAAGGGGGGGCAAATGGGTGACATCTGTACCCCACATAACCTCTCCCTGGTTGTCCTCGCACCCAATGGCCCCTGGATTTTAATCTTCAGACTTAACGGACTGCAAAGATGTCTCAGCAAGATGACTTCTGGTTGACATTTATATAGAAAACATAATATAAGTCCCAAAACTCAGTGTATTTAACAAAGCCATGTGTGGGAAACATCTCTAATGGAAACCCAAAAACAAATGGGGGGAAAGGTTAGAATCATATGACATTTTAAAAGCCTGTCAATGGCCTGGACAGTGTGGCTCAGCTGACTGAGCATCATCCTGTGCACCAGAGGGTCACCGGTTCAGTTTCCAGTCAGGGCACAAGCCCAGGTTGTGGGCTGAATCCCCTGTAGAGGACATGCTGGAGGCAGCCGATCGATGTTTCTCTCTCACATCCATGTTTCTCTCTCTCTTAAAAAAAATAAAAATTTTAAAAATCAATAAGAATATATTTGATAAAATAAATTTTAAAAATTAATAAAAGCCTGTCAAGTTGCAAGGGATGGGCAGAGGCAATGGCAAACTTATCCCTTAATGTGATGGCAAAGTAAGAAAGATTCTTCTAATATAAACTGGCCTGACCAACAGGTTCTATAGCCCCACACAAAGACATGCATGGAAATGAACAGGGGGGTGACCAAAGCTCCGCTTTGTCATTTTCCCACCCTGAAGCACCTCCCGCCCCTCAGAAGACTGAACGCAGCCTCCTTACTAGGGAGACCCTGCGGCAGCACCCAGGCCCACCTAACGGTGCCCAAGCCAGGCTGTGGCCAAGAACTGCCCCAGAATCCTCCACCCGGTCCTGGCACACAGGCGGCACCCGGAGAGCCTGCTGACTGACAAGTTCCATGCAATACGTCATTATGTTTCCTTCAGGGAGGTTGTGGAGGTTGTGGTTCCCTATCACAGCACCATCCTGGGGTTCCTAGGGAGAAATTCATTCTGGACTCAGCATCAGAAATAGCTGTGTCTCCTGAGCAGACTTCTCCTCTAACGAACACAGATTCTCATGATGAATCATGCCTTCTTTTTGCTTTGGTTGCTTAAGGGCCCTGAGACAGTGTGTTTTCTTTGATCTCTGATTATGTTTTAATTTTTCTAACTTTTTATTTTATCTTTTTTCTCACTTAATTTCAATTGTGACACATCATTCCTTATTGATAGATGCATAATAATTCTTCCACAAAAAGACTATAATGAAATAAGACAATTAACAGAAATAAAAACAAACCCAGCATAAACTAGGCTTTATTTGCTAACCAACCTGGTTTGAAGCTGGGAGAAACTGCATTTTCTAATTCATCTGTTACTGTCTTTGCTTACTTGTACAAAGTGCAAATCCTTCTACAGAAACTATCCCAAAAAGGTGATAACATACTAAAAGTTCTTTTGAAAACTAGAGAAGGTTTTTAGAAGTGGGCTTCTTTCTTAAATATTTACTGGACTTTTCTAGGTTGCAAATCTCGTACCTAGAACTTCCCTCACTTCTTATCTGCCCTCAGGGTTTAACTGTCCCACAGAGAAAAATCCACGAAGGATCACAGGACATCCTAGAGACAGACACTGACTGAAGATTTGAAACAAAATCGTGACTCTGAAAAGTAACAAATATAGCAAATCAATGAAAACAAAGAATTAAAACTCATCATATTTCTTTTTAAGAGGCAATACATCAAAATGTAATAGTAATCTTCTTTGGGCTTTAAGAATACAGATGACTTGCCATTGTTCCTGTTCCTGTTCTCCTGTTTTCTAAAATCAACATATTTAATTATTAGAAGATTAAAACAGCAAGAGTTGTTTTCTTTACTATTATATTTTATTTTTAATGCCTTCTTGGCATTGGATTAACAAGTGAAGGCTGCTTATCTTATCATCAGCATGTAGTATTCTGGTTCTAAAATGGAAGTTGACCAATGGTGAAGAATCCTTTGGGAATTATGAAGATTCCAGAGTGTGCACTTGTTTATAATTGATCTCACTCTCTCTCCAAAACAGAGTCCACACTCCCACAACCTCTATCCCTACCTATTCTTTGGAATTTAGATAAAGCAGGACCTGCCTTTAATGCAGTTTCTTTAAAATTCATTGTAATTCTGACTTTAAAAAATATCTGACTCTCTAATCCTGTTTAATGGTGAGGTTTCCACCATCAGGTATCGTTCATAAATGCTAAATGCAATCTCTGGCAATACCAGGAAAAGTTTCATTTTAAAACAGTCAGATTGATTGTATTTACACTGATTTCCTGAAGGTACCACAACTTCAAAATCTTTGACAACTGATTTTATAGGGCTTTGATCTGTTAAAACACCCATCAGATTCCTTAGCAAAACTATATCCGAGAGGGGAAAAAAACAGTATGTAAACAGTTTAGGTTTTTATTAAAATTATTAGCAGCAATGTGAACATGGTCAAAATATTGTTCTGAATCCACCAAATGCCTAATTCTGATCCTGACCAGAAAGTCCTGGGCACAACTGCCCCCAAGTCAAGTTATTAAGCCTTGTCTTAAGGCAAATTTGAAATCTCTAGTGCTAAGATCAAGTTTCACGGCCACGACACAATAAAAATGCAGCAAACCATTTGAATTTAATCCGAAGAGGTACACACGATTTTTTTAACTGTGCAAACTTTTCATAAGATCAGTTTAGCCTATAATTTAGGGGAAGACCAAATAAAATTTTGTTCCAACCCATACATTTCCCTTATGCGGAGCTCTTTACTAGCAGAGACACAATTCAATAGAATAAAAAAATGCATGTTTTCAGTGGGGAAAAACCCACAAGATCCATTAACTGTGCAAATGAGGCTCAAAAGGAACAGAAAGTCCAACCCAACAGAAAGCAAGCAGTAACGTAGGCCCTCAATTCTGGTGGCATTCACACCAAAGAAGGACTACATCAAGCTAGAGGTGAGATGCTTCCGAAATAAAAGTCCTAATACAGAGATCATGTTGATAAAAACAAAACTTAAATTGGGCTGTTTTTCTCTCCTAGCAGACGCATCACACATCACTTAACTGCTGTATAAAGATTTCCTATAGCGAGAAACTCCTGCGGCGCTTCCCGGTAATAAGTTTCTCCCAGGCCCCAGCAGATTCACACACAAGAGCTCCAAGGTGCCCCAGAATGTGTGTCCCAAGAAGAGTATTTAGGATCCAAAAAGGGTCCTGTGGCAGCTTACCCTGCAAACTCCCGCCCTCACCCAGGAGTGAGACCAGATGAGAGGCAGCAACGCAGGAAGGTGTCCCCGCCGGCGAGACACATGGGTGTGGGAAGGAGCAGCGTGTTCGCGCAGTAAGCCCGTGTGCACTCTGCCTTCCACGCTATCACATCAGTGAACACTGGAAGTCACAGACAAGTCATCAACAAAACGAACGGGCCGGGGGCTGGTACTTATGGAGATAATAACAAAGGATAGTTATTTTAACCCTGTGATGGGACAGCTGATGTAGATAAGAAAGTATCCATTAGAAGAACCCTGTGGCTCTCGTCACTGATCGGGTGCCGAGCCCAGGGCCTAACAACGGACATGCTGCGGTTAGTGTCCCCAAAGCAACTCAGACACAAAGATCCCCAATCTTAACCACCTCCGATGCAGTCCTTCTCAGCCTGACATGAGAAAGGCTTACACGATGCAGGGGCTGAGCACACTTCCCCTTTCACGACTGCTAAGCACGTGACTTCTAATACATGACACAGCTCTGTGTGGAACCAAGCATTCCAGCCAAGACACGAGAATCAAGTACATGTGCCCTTTACTTGCATATATGCAAATAACGCTTTAAAAAAGGAAACAATATGAACTGCAGGACACTCCTGAGATTTTCAGAGAAAATCCATACCACTCTCTCCTCCTCTCCCTCCCAATACACACCTAAGTCAAGGAATAGCATATGGAAAAATCCCTTTTCCATGCAATCACAGAAGGATGTGGGGCCAAACCTTAAGAACTCAGCCCTTGTAACAACTCAAGTCCTACAAGTAAGATCAAAAGGAAAGGGAATTAGCAGTCATTCTCCACACACTTAGATTCCTGACAAACGGAAACAGTACTCAAGGAGCCCCAGCGCCCCCCCAAGGAAGCCCAACATTGGGCGTTTCTTTAGATAACATGAGTGCTGCAGCACTCTGATCACAAACCATCCCTGTCATTTAGTCTGCTTGAGGAGGAAAAATGTGTATATTTAGAAAAAAAAAAAATCAAGGGTGTTAGGTTCCATGAGAACATTTTCCAATCCCCACAAGTCCACTTAGTTACGCATCCTGAGGCGATTGTTCTGGGAGTGCTTCCTTTTGAGAAATGTGAACATGGTCAGGTCATCCACAGAAAAAGGTGGCAGGAAGGACATGAGCAGGCTACAGTGCTTGCTGCAGTTCAGAGGGACATCCCCTTGGTCCCCAGGAGCCCAGCTCCCAGCTGGATGAACCTGCCCAGGAGCTCCATTTCAGCTCACAGATATGTGACCAGATGCAGCTCTAGGATTTTGCTAGGAACCAGCAAAATCCCCAAACTAAAGTAGTCAGTGTTCACACAGGGAGAAAAAGCTCACTCATATTTATGCAAATCTAAAGATTCCCCACGGACAGAAAGTCCACTGACAGGCTTTGTGTGGGTTTTCTGCTCCATCCTAGGATCCCCAGAAACATCCTATTTTGCGATGCAATGCAGGTGAGCCCCAAAGCTGTCCCATGGCTGTGAGTGCCCAAGCATGGAGACACACAAGGGTCCTGGAGGTTAATCAGCAAAGGGCCCCCAAGTGCCAAGTGATGGCTGAGCTGACAGCACAACCTCTGTGCAGGCCTATGGAGTTCTTTATGCACAAACCAAGCCCCAGAACTTTAAAATGAAAACATTAAAAAGCAATCATGGGCATGGATAAACAAAATGTGTTATATCAATACAATGGAATATTATCCAGCCATAAATATAGGAACAGTGGTCTAATTCAAGCAGCAACATGAATGAACCTTGAAAACATTATGCTAACTAAAGCCAGACACAAAAGGCCACATATTACATGATTCCACTTATTAAAAATGTCCAGAATAGGCAAATCCAGAAAGACAGAAAGGAGGTTAGTGATTGCTAGGGGGTTGGTGAAGGCCAAAATGGGAAGTGACTGCTAAAGGGGATGGGGTTACTTTGGGGGGGGTGAAGAAAGTGTTCTGAACTTAGTGGTAACAGTTGCATAACTTGGTGAATATATTAAAACCTAAACTATACATTTTAAAAGGGTGAACTTAAAGTATGCAATTTGTAGCTCAGTAAAAAATAAAATAATTATGCCCTGGCCAGTGTTGCTCAGTGGTTACATTGTCGTCCCTCCGAACGAAGGGTCTCGGGTTTGATTCCCAGTCAAGGGGACGTACCTCGGTTGCAGGTTCAATCCCTGGCCCTGGTCGAGGATTGTTTGGGAGGCAGCCAATCGATGTGTCTCTCTCACATTGATGTTTCTCTCTCTCTCTCCCCCTCCCTCCCTACCTTCTGCTCTCTCTAAAAAAGCAATGGAAAAAATATCCTCTGGTGAGGATTTTAAAAAATAATAATAAACATAAACTTTTCTGTATGCAGGTAATATTTCAATAAAGAGATAAAAATTTAAAAATACTACCAGCTCAGGCTTTACTAAGAAGCACTTCATATTAAAGCAAGGTTAAATTCTTAATTAAAAGAAATCAAGATGGTACTAAAACTGGAGCTCAAATAACCTCAGTTTGTTTTCTAGATCCTGGGGGTGGGGGTAGGGGTGGGAGTGGGGCGGGGGTGGGAATCAATTCCTATTCCATTGTGATTACATGGGATTTGTGAAGTAAAGTTCACCATTAGAGCTCACCAATTAAAAACTATTTAGAGAAAGCATATAAAATGTACAGTGGGCCTGGCCGGGCGTGGCTCAGCGGTTGAGCATCAACCTAGGATCCAGGCGATCGGGGTTTGATTCCTGGTCAGGGCACATGCCCGGGTTGTAGGCTCGATCCCCAGTCCGGGGCGTGCAGGAGGCAGCTGATCAGTGACTCTCTCATCATTAATGTTTCTATCTCTCCCTCTCCTTTCCTCTCTCTGAAATCAATAAAGATATATTTTTTAAAAAATTGAAATAAAATAAAATTTACAGTGGTAAGTTTTTCTGGTCTATTCAAATATTTTATTATTAAAATAGGAGACAAGTATATTTGTGTGCGTGTGTGTGTATAATTAATATATATTATATGTGTATATATAATATATGTATTATGTATGTGTATATGTATAGATATACACACAATGAATGCCTACTTCGTAAAGTACATTTTAGGGAGGAATATGCACTTAAGCAAGGAGAGACAATATTAAGCCTCTACCATAAGCTACTGCCTTGTCTCTCATACCATATCAAGCAATCCTCAAAGCGCCTCTCATCCCTCAACCCTCCACAGTGGCCTCCTGCTGCCATTCTCTGAAATTGCTCTTCCCGAGTTCAACGACAACCTCTTCCCAGAAATCCAGCTGCCCACACTCCGGTTCCTCCAAAACCTCTCTGTAGCATTTGGCCTCAGAATGCATCCCTCACTCGAGCAAAATCCCTACTTGGGCTTCTAGGAATCCCTGGGCCCAGTTATCCTCACAGTTGATGCTTATTTCTTTTCTTTCCACACAGGTGGCCCCCTCTGCCCATCCCTTACATGTGAGGTTCCCCACAGTCCCATTTTTTCAGCTCCCTCCCTGTGCTGCACGTTCACCAGAGGTTGTGGCATCCTTTCCCAAGCTCACCTCGGTCCCAGGCCTCTCCTGCAGATGTGAGCCCATTTCTAGCTGTTAATTAAACAAATCCACCTGGAGGTCCCACATACTTCTCCAACTCTCTAAATCCAAACTAAATTATCTCACCACTTAACAAATATTTATTTTCTGTAGCAGAAACAGTAAGCAAAACCCAATGCCTATCTCATGGAGCCTGCAATCTAATCAAGAGGGCAGATAACAAACAAATGCATCTACAACGTATTAAATAAAGAGAAATAAAGGCTAAGAGCACAGAGAGTAACCAAAGAGTCCAATTTTAGATGTGGGAGTCAAGGTGGGTCCTTCTGAAGAGGTGACATTGAGCAGATAATTGACTGAAATGAGAGAGCAAGCCCAGTTGGAGCATCCATGAAGGAAAGGAGAGCGAGTGCAAAGGCCCGGGAGAGTGAAGTGTCTGATGTGTCTGAAAAGTAGCAAAGAGGCCAGGATGCTTAGAGTGCAAGTCAAGGAGACTGGCAGGATAGGCCAGTTTAGTCCCTAGGGCCTGATCATGTAGGATCTTTACCCATGATACATTTTAGACTATATATTCTAAGTAGGATTAAAATGCCAAGTTTGTATTTGAACATAAATATTAAATGATCTGATTAAATCATAAAAGGATCAATCTGGCTACACACTAGAGAATAAACGTTTTTGGGGAAGGGAGCAAGACAGGAGACCAATGCAGACTCCAGCTGAATGATGATGGTGGCATGGACCAGAGATTTAATTATAGAGACAGATGGTGAGAAATGGTTATATTTAGGACTAAATTCTAAAGTAGAGTCAGCAGAATTTCCTGGAGTAGATGTGGGCTGTGGGAGACTGCACCAAATTTCTGGGCTCCATAACTGGATAAATGGTGGTGTCATTTGTCACGAAGGAGAGCACATGGGGAAGTGGTATATGTTCAATTTAATATGCCCATGAGACTTCCAAGGAGCTCCACATGTTCACAGGCAAACACTTTAACATTCTGTGCTGGACGATCTACAGCGGTGAAAATGTGAATCTAAAGAAAAATCTTAGAGACTAATAGAGCTGTCACATTATATTTGCTTAGAGCATCAGTTTTCCCAGAAACCATCCTTCTTTATCACCTCCTTGATCTACAGGACCATACTCTTTCATTCTTCCCTGGCAAGTTTCAAATATGTTTGCTCTCCTGGTTAATTATATACACGGAACCTGCTTGACATGACCCTGTGCCACCAGGAACTGAAAAGAGCAAATGAAAAGATGTCATAACAGCTGGGTAGCGATGAGAGCACAAAAGTAGAGAATATATAAAAAGTAACCAAGGGCAATTCTCCAAGAACAAAAGGTACATTAGGTAATTAACCACAAGTGAGGCAATGAAATTCAGCATCATCTGTGGTTCTGAGGCTTTGCAGCATGGAATTAAAATTATGACTAGGGTTATGAAAATGCAGGAAGCCTCAATTAGATAGATGGAAGCACTCAATTTATGGGAAAGTGAAATACATGAGATGATTCCAGGGTCTGGTTAATGAAGACATTTAAGAGTATGACCTGGGGTAAAGAACAGCCAGCTCGATCTCCTAAAACTTATTATACAGGAGTGGGCAGAAGTAGGTTTACAGTTATGAGTATGCAAAACACAGAGTTAATAAAGCTATTGTAAAGATCATAACCTGCACATCTTTTTCCATACGAACAACTGTAAACCTACTTTTGCCCACGCCTGTATTTACGTCTGTCATCTAATATAACTGGCACTTCTGTTTAGAAGTGCAGTCCTTGCAATAAGATAGTCACAGTCAAGAGTCTCAGGTTCCAGTCACAGCTCTGGTTTTTAACAGGCCATTTGGTCTCTATGCGTTTCAGTTTCTCAGTTTGAACGTGAAAGTCAGGCTCGGCGACCACTAAGGTTCCTCCAGCTCTGACAGTCTGCGGCTTTGCTCTCTGAACATGATCACCCCACACGGCAAACACGGCCAACCCTCCAGCCCACACCACTGCTTCCACTAAGGCAAGAAAAGAGCCACCCGCTTTTGAAAGATTTCCAATCAACCTGTGGGAAAATGACAAACCTCATTAGTAGTCAGAGAAATACAAATGAAAACAGGGAGTTATTGAGGAATAAAAATAGAGCAGCCTTCCAGTAACTGAAGAGCCCTTATTCTGAAATGACCAATTTTCCTGTCGGTGATAAAGGAGAAAGCCCTCTCCAGGCGAAAAGTCCTTTGCTCCAGGACGTGCTCAGCCTGTAAATTATGGCAACTTTGGACAAGTCACAGAACTCTCTGGCCTCTGTGTTCTCAAACAAAATCAAAAAGAGCTACATTGTAGCTTAAATTAGGATCAGAAACAGTAACTAGACACACTTAGTTTTTAACCTAGATTATCACATCACCAAATGAGGTTGTAAATCTTTTGAAAAATAAGTCTGACTGCAAGTATGAAAGATACTCTCCCCACAATGACTTGATCGATTTATTAGGGTTCTTCCCATAAAATCAAGCACAAAGTTAGATTTTTGTTTTTATTTCCGAATTAACAAATTGGTCCAGTTGGCATTATGAGAGTACACCCATGCATGTCCTGCCTGGATGCTATGGGGTCTGAGAGGACAGGCTGGTGGGTGACCAGTTGGCTTTGCTGCTCCCCTGTGAGTCTGTGAGTCTACAATTCTCCATTCCCTAAGCTTCTACCTCCTTCTTGCCATTGTAACTGGAGGCACTAACCCTGAGGTGGTTCATCTCTGCCTTTTGCTGCCTGAAGGCCCCTCTCATAAGCCCTCCAGCCACCACCTGGTCAGCAGTTATGTGGATTCTTAGAAGGCTTCAACTGCACTCTCCTTAAGTGGATTAGTTTGGCATTTAATATATTTTGAGCATAGCATATGACTGTGGAAGACAGATGAACTCTAAACAAGTGATGTCTCCATAAGAAATAGTTATTGCTGAGAAGATAAAGCCCTGGCCTGTGTGGCTCAGTTGGTTGGGCGTCATTCGGTGCACCAAAAGCTTGCCTGTTCCATTCCAGTCAGGGCACATGCCTGAGTTGGAGGCTCGATCTCCAGTAGGGGAACGCAGGAGGCAGCTGGTCGATGTTTCTCCCTCTCCCTTCCTCTCTAAAATCTATAAAAACATATTTTAAAAAGATAAATCCCTTTAAACCACCTGTCCCTGAATATTGTGGCTGAAGCTATAGCTTTTGTATCGTGAACGACCTCTCCCTTTTGAATGTCGCTTTATGCATGCTAACTGTTCTGCACGAGCTGTCAGGTAAGCTGCTGCCCCTCACTAAGTACGCGCCTGGTACTCCCCCCCAGCAGTACCCCTGTTCCGAGCAGCTCAACCCAACCCGCACCTGTACCTGCCCTGGGGCGACAGGCTGTCTCTGCGGGTGCATCCCCGCCCTGAGCCCACTAAGTGAATTTTCACTTTACAAAGTAGCCTAGATTTTAAGTCTGATCATTCCCAGGGTTCCCTGTAAATGTAACTAAAAAGAAATCTGGACAATTATTTCGAAAATCATGCAAGAAGAGACAGAATGATACACAGACAAAAACTCCATTTTATTTATATGTAGCACAAGGAGTACGAGAGTTTTGGTGGGAAATTTTCTAGTTTTTATTAATTTTCTTTGAATGCTGCAAAAGAGGAGATAAAGTTTACCCAGCATCCCACCATTTAAAGAAATACAGCCCAGCCGGGCGTGGCTCAGCGGTTGAGCATCAACCCAGGATCCAGGCGATCGGGGTTCGATTCCCGGTCAGGGCACATGCCCGGGTTGGGGGCTCGATCCCCAGTTGGGGGCGTGCAGGAGGCAGCCGATCAATGACTCTCTCCTCATTGATGTTTCTAGCTCTCTATCCCTCTCCTTTCCTCTCTATGAAATCAATAAAGATAAATTTTTAAAAAATAATAGTAAAATAAAAATAAAGAAATAAAGAAATACAGATATCACAAGTGAAACGAAATGGTATTCGCTCTCTGTTCTCACTGCAGTCAGTTTTATGTACCTCCTTCCAGGACCTGCTCCTTTTTCATACATGTAGATATACAAAGATATATGAAGATACGTGTGTGTGTGTGTGTGTGTGTGTGTGTGTGTGTATTATGAGCTTCATGGTTCCTAGCACAGTGTTTTGTCTCTTTTTGAAAGTCATGATTAATCCTTACAAGAACCTGAAATAAAACATTCTCATTCTCTTGAAATCACTTTTTCCATGGACTCTTCCAGGTTATCTACTTTACCATCTCTTTCTTATTTCAGCTTAGCTATTTGCGATGGTATTTGGAATTTTTAATCTTGCATCTTGAGTCCAGGATGTCTAAGATCTTGTCTTTTTGTTTCATATTTTTCACCCTTCATAGTGATTCATATTTCATGCTCAGAGTGATACACCAATGTCCGTAACCATCTCCTTCCTCCCCCAGAGAAAATGAGGCCCAGGCAAATTCCTTTTCTGCAAATAGACACAGTAGACATTATCACTAAGCCTGCAGACTTTATGTCAATACTTCAGTAGACAGGGTGTACCATCACAGAGAAGGGATGAAAGCCAGCCTGCTGCTCTAGCCAGCAGTGTTATTTACAGAAATTGTTGTTTGCAAAAAAAAAAAAAAACAGAGAGTTTGATAGGAAGATCAAAAGAGATATGGCAGACACCAACACAGGCAGGGTACAGGAAAATAAAGAAGATTTTCAAATAATTTCATGACACAATATATGAATTGGCAAACTGTAACTGAAGGTAAAATCAAGCACAACAATGCTTTATTTCTCAAAGTATTATAATACTTTGCATGTTTGCAGAAAGCCCATTATTTCTATACTTAAGCTGTTCCTTTTGCAACGCTCCACAATAATCAGTACTTTTCTGCATCTACAGTCAGAAATTTAAATTATTAGACATAAAATTAATTTCCTTGAACTATCAAGGAACTGTGAGAGCTGTCCCAAAGCATTAAAAGATATGAAGATTCCCTAATTAAACAGTCTTTTAAAATAAGGCCAACATTATTTTGGGAGAGAGAAGAGTTTAAGGTAATGGCTTAGTATAGATAATCCATAAACAGAACTCATTAATAAGACACTAACACAATACTTTGAGAATTTTTACTTTGCTACACTATAGATCTAGTCCCCAAGTAAATATCCACTGACTGAAGGCTGGAAGAAAATGTCTTTCAACAAGATGAACACATCAATACGAGTGACCCTGCCACTCGAATCAGGATCTTTACAGCAGTAGTATCCACTGAGCTGTCCCACCAGAACCAGACAGACAGACAGACAGACTGACAAAGACTTATTCAGGATCCAAATCAAATACTTTAACACTTCTCTACTTCAGTGGGAATATTTTCACTGCAAGAGACACCAGCTCCCCATCAATACAATTAAGACAGGCTATATCAACTCTGTAACAACAAAACACACCTGCATCCAGGCCAGCTCACATCTGATACGATAGCACATCTCCTAGAAAAGAGTGGCCGCGTGGACAACAGCAATGACGACAGGAGGACATTAGCAGCCAACACAGAAAGTAGGGGGTGGGGAGAGAGTCTGTGCCGGGGGCAAGAGGGCTGTAAGTTCCAGTCATGGGACTGTCCCAGGTGGCTGCAAATGCAGGACAATATGGTCTTACAAATAAAGAGTTCACCTACCCATTTGAACAAGATGAAAAATCCCAAAATTTCGTAAGTAGGCAGAGCTTTAAAGGGATGGAGCTTTTCTCTAGGAGTAACTGTCTTAAATTCAGTGCCCAAAACACACTGACCCTCTGGACATCCTTATTGCGTCTGATTCTGTCTCTGCAACAGGAGGCAGCCAGAGAGAGCTAAGGAGGGTCTGAAGAAGAGGGTGGAAAATTATTCAGTGCTAAAAAGAAATAGGCTATCAAGCCATGAAAAACATGGAGAAACCTCACATGCATATTACTAAGTGAAAGAAGCTAGTGTGGAAAGGCTACATCTTGTACGGTTCCAAGCATATGACATTCTGGAAAAGGTAAAACTGGAAACAGTAAAAGGATCAGTGGTTGCCAGGGGTCCAGGGGAGGGAGCACAGAGAATAGGTGGAGCACAGAGAATTTTAGGGCAGTGAAACTACTCTGTATGATACTCTAATGGAGGACACATGTCATCATGCATTTGTCAAAACCAACAGACTATACAACAGAAAGAGAGACCCCTATGTAAACTATGGACTCTGGGCGATAATGATGTGTCAGCGTCAGTCACTGACGTTGACAGTGGGGAAGGCTGGGCAGGGAAGTCTCTATAGCTTCCAATAAATTTGTTGTGAACTTAAAATTGCTCTGAAAATAAAGACTATGAGAGAGAGGCATATGGGATGGGAGAGAGGAAGAGATGGGGATCAGGGCCAGATCCAGAGCCCAGGCAAAGGTTATAGACATGGCTGGGAGGAAAGGATACAGGTTAATGTGGGCTGGGCCAATTGCAAATCATGGCATCAAAATATTTCTTCCATTTTTTTGAGAACTGTTTTAAGATTAATTTATTTTCTCGAGTGAATGGTTTTGAGAAATGATATCTATTCCCCTCCAAATGCAAACCACTCTGTAACTCCCCCTTTTAGCAGTTCCCAGAAGTCAGAGACCACATCTTACCCACCTGGGCAGCCCCTCAGCACCAATGTGATGCCTTCTATCCAGGACATGTTCAAATTCCTCACAGAAGAGGCTGCAGCCTTCTTCAGAAATCCACCTAGAACCTCCCAGCTGAACACAGGCAGGCAGCTTTCCCTAACGGCAGATCTCCTTTTTCAATTTCAACCTGCTTTCTTCCCAGGCCTTTTGATTGTCTCCCCACTGGGAAATTTTTTACTGCTATCACTTGCCTCATGATGGCTTTGCATAATGCTCCTCTAAATTAAATAATCCCTATCTTCCAATCTCACACCCACTTCCCTAGACCACAATATGAAGGGAAGTCTAGGCAATCAGTAGACCACTTTTTTCTCACTCTCCATTACTTTACTGGATCTTTGGGATACGAGTTTATTTTCTCTACTTTTGTATGTACTACCTGGGAAAGAAAGACCTCAGCCTTAATACAAAAACAGAAAATTGCAATGATTACAGCAATGCTAAACTTTCACCACAGTTTGACCTTTGCAACCAGAGAGAAACCACTCTCTCTCTCACTTATTTAACAAATGTTTACTGTGAGCCTGGAATCTATAGAGGCATGGGCACCACCAAGGCTTACAAATCATCCTGCACAAAAGTTGGTTTCCCATCTCACAGAAATTAGTTTTTCTGAAATAGTCTAGAAGTAAACTTTATGTCACAATTCAGACACTCTTCCTTTTACTTGAAGACAGCCTCTCGGAAAGAATTGCTAATTTTTGCTTTCCCTTTCATTACTCTTGAAGGCATCTCATTTACATTCAGGATTATAGAACAAGTATCTTTTAAAGCCATCAATTTTGCAGCTTAATTGGATTTAATGAGAGAATCTTTTCTATAGTGAAACTTTGCATTGACACTGAGAATGTCAGTGTGACACTTGAGGCCTACGCAGTCTCCCCTGCACTTCTTAATTTAACCCAATCATGGGTCTTTAAGTGGTCCTCCCAGACCACCACCACCAGGCATATGTCCCTTCTCAACAATGCCATTGCTATGCCCAGAATCTGGGAACAGCAATAACAGGTGAAACCAGTCAAGAGGGTAGCTGTCTTTGCGGCATAACCTCCTGAGAGGCATAACTATCTGGCAGCCTTAATACAACCCCCATGTTAAAGCCACTGCTTGGGTTGAGGCATTAACCACAAAATGGCATTGTTAAAATAAAAATATCTTACCTGGAAGACATAATACACTTTCTGGAAAGGGTGACAAAACTGGTCATCAACTCATTAACCCAGAATCTGACCCTCCAAGAGAGAGACGGGTGCAGAGCAGAGAGATGGGTACATTCCAAGCATGGTCTCAGCTTCAACCACCTAGAAAAATCCATCTCCTCTCTCCATGCTGGACTCAAATGTCACCTCCTCTATGAGGCCTCCCTGCCCTTTCTACATTCCCCGGCCTTCTATAGAGCTCCCACTGTAATGTGTTCACAGTCCTGTTATAGCATTTGTCACACTGCCCACACAGGGCAAAAATCCCATTTTATTGATCTTTGAATCCCTAGAGCCAATCACATCCTGGCACATAGACCCTCGAAGTATTCTTGTTGAATGAGTGCGTGAATGAATGAGTTATGAGCCAACGGACAGGTCAAGGGAAGCCAGGGGTACGGGAACATAGGAGTGGCTAAAGGGAAGCAGGGAAGGTTGTACACCTGCAGGTAAATCCCATTTCCCAGTTTCCCCAGAACCTTCGCTGCCCAGAATGTGCACTATGAAGTGTGTACTAGTAACTATGCAGCCTAAAAGAACACAACAAGCCAGAGCACATAATACTATGTCATGACTTTGTATCACACCATGTTTAGGATTCTGTCCATTTATTCAAACCAGAAGGTTCAGCCCTGAATCTGGTGCATCAGGCTCTCCAGGAGAAGGTGGGCTAGAGACGAGCCTGGGCAGTGCCTCGGAGCACAGGGAGCCTGGTCTCACTTAGATCTACAGCGGCCCAAAGGGGCAGCCCCAAAGCCCGGGGGCCGTGGGGGACACAGCCTGCGGAAGATCTGAGAGAGCTGGGATGATCTCTGGGTGGGAGGTGTATTCTAAGTTTAGCTTCATATATATGAGCATGACCAGTCCTTACTGCTAAATATCATTCTTCAGGACTCCATTTCTGTACTTTTACCCCTTTTTAAACAACTTCCACCCCTCCCCTTGACGGCGAGCTCTCTGAAAGTGTCGTCTATGTGTGCCCATTGGCTCCTCCCTCTCCTTGTCTCAGACACCGCAATCGGCCCCTGTCCCTAGCCATCCACCAAGCTGCTCTCCTCAAGCTCTCAAGGTCTCCAAGAACCTCTTGCTGCTCAATCAAACCTTCACAGCCCGCATCTCCCTCGCCCCCCACATCATCTGATCCTGCCGACTGCCGTCCGCATGCAGCAGGGGGAGGCCGCACACTCTTATTTCTGCCAACTTCTTGGCCACTTCTCAATGGCACTCAGAGCTTTCTCCTCCTCTGCCGGCTCCTTGAATGTTAATATTTAGGAGCACTCTGTTTGGGACACTTTCTTCTCACCTTTCCTCATCCTTCACAAAAGCATCAGTTCCCGCGAATACCCGGCAAAGACTCTGAATCTCTCGCCCCAGGTGCCACACCTTAGATCCAACTATTAGACACCAGCTCCTCACCCTCTCGCTTCAAACCAACATGGCCAAAAAAATGAAAGTCATTATGTCCCTCCAAAACCTTGCTCCGGCTCCCAGCTGTCCCAACCAGAAATCGAAGCAGCGCGCTTGCCTTTCCCCGCATCCCCGCATCCGACCAGGGGTCCCCGTGCGCATCCACTTCCCTCCACGCTCACTGCCCCTCCCGGGGAGTCCCAGATTTGCCCTCTCCCTTTCCTCTCCTACTAATGCTCTCCTTGGTAAAATCACTCTCATCTCCAAGCCAATCCCCCCCAGCGAAACCAGAGTCGAAGTTCCCTAGCGCAAGTCTTATTGTGGCACTTTAAAGTCCTCCAGAGGATTCTCCACCCCACACAAAGTTCAAGTGGTTTAATGTGGCTGAGCTTTCCAGCCAGCTCTGTCTCCCTTCACAAGTGCCAGCTAGAATGGACTGTTTCCAGGTCCATTGCAGGCTCTCAGTCCCCTCCAGGTTTCTGTCCCTACTCTTTCCTTTGCCCTGAACAGTCTTGCCACCCCAACACCCTTCTTTGCATGACTCAGTCTTCATTCAGTCTTAGATACCGCTTCCTCCAGGAAACCTTCTCCAGCCACCAGGCCTGGTGCTTTTCTCACATGCTGCCTCCACTTTCCCTGCTGTAGCATTTACCTGCTTTTCTGTAAAGCCTGTCTCCTTGTCTGTGTCTTCCACTGGGCCAGATGTTCATACCCTACCCATCAGCATATTCTCACCACTAACACAGTGCCAGGCACATACCAAGTAAACATCTGAGCGGACGGAAGAGTAAATGAATGAATGGATTCCTTTCAGCGGCCTCCCTCTATTCTTCCTGCTTTTAGGATCTATCTTGCCTGTGATAAATAAACCAAACTGATAAGCTTCATAAAGATGTAGCGATCATACATGTGGGATTTTCCTGGACATTCCCAACTTCAAGCTCCCTACTCTTCTGAACCTTCAAACTTCAAGTATCACGCACGCAAATAAATCAAGTCGGTAGGTAATATTCCATTAAAATAAATATATGTTAAAAAATATTTGCAGGTCATGTGCTCCTATTGAGTTCTGGGCAATACAGCTACCACAAATCTAGAGGTAACCCCCTAGTCTTCCTATGCGGAAAGCTGGCCCAGAATTGAAAAATCTGGATACAGGGAGCTGAAAATTTATTCAAGGTCACCTAGTGAGTTCCTGGCAAAGGTGAAGACAGAATTTACAATTCAACCTGAATTCTGATTAGAGCATTTTTTCCATATTTTCTCCGATGCAATAGGATGTGTACCTCCACAGCCTGATTCAACCAGTCTCTTCTAATTCAGTATTACTAGCCGAAATGGACTGGTCCGCGGAACCAGAGGCATGTTGCCAAGGAAGCCCCTCCAGATGGGTTTGAGGAAGTTACAATTCAGAGGACCATATTTCCACTAGAGTTTTTTTTAACTGGGGCCCAGCCTGACTCAGCTACTCTCGACTGAAAAGCAAAGGAACGATGAAATTAAACCAGTAAGTCATATGCTTGTTTTGATGCAGACCCAGGAGCCAGCACCATGGCAAACAAGCACAGGAGAGAAGCTATTGCTGAAGGACCTTTATGTCACTCCTGTCCTTTCACCCTCAGACATGGGGCTGGGGCCACGAAGCCTGCTTGTGGCTGATGCCCGGTTCTCCTACCCATGTCTGCTGCTTTGTTCCCCCAACCAGAAAGCGCTTATCATTGTCACTCACAATCTGGCCTCAATTGTGTTCATTGCTAAAGAAAGAACAGCTTGAAGCAGGAGAACAGCAATGAAAAACTGGTTATTTTGGGAGGGAAAGCTTTTGGCTGCCACTTAAAGGACACAAGAGCCTCCTCACTCCAGCCTGAGCAAGCATTTATTAATAAGGTTCGTGCTAGCCCTTTTGTTCAGATTCGATTTTTAACTTGATACACATAGCATTTGCTATAGTGTGCAAGGCTAAAATTTTTTGAGAAAATGCCTCTTCTATTAGAGCATCATGCCACTTCTCTGGAGATCCTATTTTTAATACGTCCAGTATAAAGAAAACTAATCTTTCATCTGTGTAATATGTAACCATTTTAAAGGGCTTTTGCATTTTTTTTCATTTTTATCCTCACTATTCTGCAATATTGGAGGGGCAAGAATGCATTTAAATTTTACCAAGAGAAGGTAAGGACCCTGCGTAATTTCCCAGCCAGGCAGCATGCTCACGGTATGCCCAATTCACCTTTGTATAAATCCAGAGTGCTCCGCAGTTGTTCAATGAATGAGTAAAAGTTAATAATTAATGACAGCTGAGGACTTGATAATAAAGAGAAAGAAACAATAACAATAAAAACTACCCGTTATTGAACTGGGCAATCACAGAACCAATGTATATTCAGGGTTGGTGTGCAATGTGTGGCCTTACTGTGTTGAAATATTGAAATACTTCTGCACCAGTTGCTAAAATGCCACTGTCCCAAGCCCCTAAGTGGCTTGAGGAGTGGCCTCCTCAGACCCCCTCCCTAGACCTGCAGGGCCTTCCCATGAACTAGTGGCTGCAAGGTTGGTGCCTGCCAAAGGCAGGAGGCCCCAGCCCCTTCTGCATCTTGAGGACAGGAATCTGTGCTGGCTGTTGGCTGGTGCTGCCCAGCTCAAATGTCCCCCCTGTGGGTCACTGGACAGAACCATAATGGATGTTCAATATGATGATCCTGTGTCGCCAAGGGAGGGTGAGATGATGTTCAGAATCCTCTGTTTAAGAAAGTAAATAAATGCACAATTCATTTGAGAAAGTGTTTTCTTAACATGATTTAAAGAAACAAAGGTTTGGCATTCAGAGAGCTAAGCTGTAGTTATCTGGATACGTCATTAATGTGGACCACTCTGTTCCTCAGAAGTGCCACCAAATCAGTGGTGATCTTACAAGGTATTGAGTCTCCCGGTGTGCTCACAGACCAGCAGCAACAGCAACATCACTTGGGGATTTGTCAGAAATACAAAATCTTGCTCCCCTCCTCTCTCAACCTACTGAATCTGAACCTCTGAGGGTAGGGCCCAGCCATCCGCATTTTAACAAACCACCCAGTGTCTCTGGTACCTGCTTCAGTCTGAGAGCCACTGTTCTATACCAGGGGTCCTAGGGTTAGGGGAAGGGAGCTGGTTAAACATGCAGATTAGATAGCCCTGTCCTGTCCTTCTGATTGTGCCTTATCCAGTCTACAAACTGGCATGTGGAAATCACTGCTGTAAATTGCAGCGAACTTTTCAAGCAGAGGTAAAAACTAATAACAGTAATAAAATTTTATTGTACATATCGATACAAATGGACAACCTGGGGCTTATAATATCTGTTCCCTGTCTCATTTCCTTTCACATTCATTACTTCAGTTAAATAAAGACTCTTTATAATAGCATTACTTTCTCTTGATCAGTCCCACCTTAGTCAAAATTATACTCTTCCCCTTGTCACATCTCAACCTCACCCTTATCTTTTAATAAAACTTATCACATTGTATGGAAATAATCCTATAAAGATCTTCCTCCTCTCCTGAGTTCCTCAAGAACAGTAACCAAGTTACATTCAAATTTGTATTTCCAGGCCAGGTCTTTTAGTTCAGGGCCTTCAGTCAACAATGTTTATTGAGCAGCTACTGTATGCCAACCACCAGGGGCAACGATAATGAAGCAGAGGAGACTAGGCTGTCCTCACGGACCTATGGCCTACTGTGGGGCTCACTATAGGTCACTAGCACACACCACTGACGTCCACCACTGGTCTAAGACATCAGGTAGCCAGTGTTTCTATTCATGGGGGTGAGGGGGGATGCTGCACCTGACTACACTTCACATCGCATGGGCTCAGCACTCAGGGACATCCTGGCTGCCTTTGCCCATTCACCTCCATGCAACGGAGTTAGATAATTTTATTTTTTAATCCATGTACTTATATATTGTACATCAGGATAGACTGTTGCTTATTGGCATTTTTTCAAACTATTTCCTCAATCACAAATAGGTATTGAGAAAAATGTAACTGCTGTATGCTATGATTTTTGCCTGAGCCCTACACCCACTTAAGACAGCCTGTTCAAGGGTCCCCACCAAAATGTCTTTTGCATGGCATCCTGCAAGGGCAAAAACATAACCATCCATACAAGTCAGTTTCTTTTCTTTCCCAAAGGCCAAAACTAACCTAAAGGATTTCAACTTAAATTATCTTTTATACGTGTTGAACTCTTAAGATATTTGAGGAACTGAAATAGAAGGCAAGGTGAGCTTAGAAACTTAAATAACAATTTAAATCATTATATGATAACTTTTTCTGTTAACTGTGGACTTTCCCACTATGCCCTCCACTACATTAAGAACTTCTAGGGATTACGATTTTTCATTTGTTTAACTTGATCATAAACTCAGTGTCTGGTACTTTGAAGGCCTTCAACAAATGTCACTAAATGATGAATTAAACAGAGTAAGTAAAGGGGATAAGTAATAGATGGATGGAGAAGTGGGTAGATGGGCGAAGAGTAGACAGCACAACAGGAGTCCAGGGTAGGGAGAAATTATGCTGGTTAAAGTATAAAGTGGGAATAAATGCTTGAGCTAGATAAAAATGCAGATAAATCTTCATACTCAGGAGTCTTCCTCTCTGAATGACTTACTGGTCCTTCCCAAAGTCAGGGTATATCTCAGAAACTCATTCTAGCTGGGCCGGGCGTGGCTCAGTGGTTGAGCGTCGACCTAGGATCCAGGCGATCGGGGTTCGATTTCCGGTCAGGGCACATGCCCGGGTTGTGGGCTCGATCAATGACTCTCTCATCATTGATGTTTCTATCTCTCTCTCTCTCGCTCTCCTTTCCTCTCTCTGAAATCAATAAAGATATATTTAAAAAAAAAAAAATTCTATTTGACCTCATTACCTCCAAATTGCCCCGTCCTCTCCCCACCATTACCACACCTCCATCTAAATCTACACATCCTTCAAAGTCTAACTCAAGAAAACAAGTAAAAGGATTAAAAAAAAATGTGGTCCATCTATAAAATAAAATACTTGTCAGCTGTACGAAGGAATGAAACTACAGACATGGAGGAACCTCAAAAGCAGTACATGAAAGAAGCCAGTCACAAAAAACTGCATACCACGATTCCATCTGTCTGACACTCTGGAAAAGGCAACACTTTAGGGACAGAAATCAGATCAGTGCTTGTCAGGAGCTGGGAGAGGTGGGGAGAGAACTGACTACCAAATGGCATGCAGAACTTTTTGAGTAATGAAATAACTGTGTGACATGATCATACGAAGCTGTATACATTTGTCAACATCATCAAGCAATACTTTACCGCTAAAAAAGGTGAATTTCACGTATGTAAATTACACCTTAATAACCTTGACTTTTTACATAGCCTGTAGGGGAGAAAATTCTTCCTTCTGCCCTTCTAGGTTCTTTGGTTGGTCAAAGAAAATGAGACCCCAGGACAAGACTGGCACCTGAGGCTTATATGCCATCCTGAGCTCAAAGGGGAAGAGGGTAATTCACAGGAGGTTAAGAAGAACAGATGTTTGGTAATTAGATGTTTGTCCCGCCACCTACATAGGTCATTCAGATAAAAAATTACTAACTTAAATTCTCCTCTTAAAAGTTTACCATGCCCGGCCGGGCGTGGCTCAGCGGTTGAGCATCAGCCTAGGATCCAGGCGATCGGGGTTCAATTCCCGGTCAGGGCACATGCCCAGGTTGCAGGCTCGATCAATGACTCTCTCATCATTGATGTTTCTATCTCTCTCTCTCCCTCTCCTTTCCTCTCTTTGAAATCAATAAAGATATATTAAAAAAAGAAAAGCTTACCATGACCAGTCTTTCATTCTCCTCCTAACTCATGCACCAATTAATTATGCCTTGGGGGCACCTCTTCTATTATTGTTTTAAAATATCAGTGTGTTGTTGTTTTTAATTTCCTCTTTACATATCTAGGTCTTATCTCCCCAACCAGATGATAAATCCTTGGAAACAGGAATTGTGTAGTATTACGCATCCTTTATCCACAACCCAGGTCACTTCCTGACACATCAGACATGAGAAATGTTCAATGAACAGTTGTGGGTTTGAGTAAAATCCAGCTCAGGGAATATATGTCGGGTACTTCTCCTCCAATTCACCCTGAGTATGATAAGCAGGTATATAAATGCCCTTCTCCAGTTATCTCCAAATGCACCTTTTCTCGGTGCCTCTCTGACTGTGCGCATCAGCCATTCACAGGCTGCACTCACCCCCAGGCAGCTCTCGCTGGCTCCTCCTGATGAGAGAGAAGAGCCTGAAGATTTCTGAGTAAACCTGGGCCAAGCTGAAGATACCTCACAGAAGGTGCCTACACCGTGTGCTCCCCTCACCTTTCCCAGTCTATTGTTCGTTTCCTTTGCTCATAATTACTGACCCCGTTGTGCCCAGAGTTTTGGTACTTTAGAGGAAAAAATGTGGCATAAGTAATTTATCGGACGCAACAAAATCACCTTCCTATTTTAACATCACAGAATTTAACCATTTCTATTTCATTCTCCCTACATCGAAAATGCCAGGATTTCTGATTTCCAAACTTGCCTATTTTCTTTTTATTTTTCTCATTTTGGAATGTAAAGCTCTTTTTGATGATAGTGTAGTTAACATACAATATTATATTAGTTTCATGTGTACGATACAGTGATTTGACATTTACGGACCTACAAAGTGATCACCACGAGAAGTCTAGTAACAGCCTGGCACCGTGCAGAGCTGCTGTGATGCTGCGGACTGCATTCCTTACGCTGTACTTCACGTCCCCATGATTTACAGATGTCACAGCTGTGAGTTTGTGCCTTCACCTTCTCACCTCTAATCCCCTTCACCTTTTTACCCAATCCTCTGGCAACTACCAGTTTGTTTTCTATGGGTCTATTTGTTTTGTTTGCTCATTTGTTTTGTTTTTCAGATTCCACATGTAAGTGAAATGATACAGTATTTGTTTTTCTCTGACGAACTTCACCCAAAGGTGAAATTGCTGGGTCTTTCTTTGTCTCGTGTTATAGCCTTTGCTTTAAGTTGAAAAGAACAGGCCAAAACCAGAAAGAAAAAAATATATATGGAAAAAAAAAAATCTCACTAGTAAAGGCAAACATATAATAAAGGTAGTAGACCAACCACTTATAAATCTAGTATGAAAACAATTAAAATGGCAATAAGTGACTACCTATCAATAATTACTTTAAATATAAATGGACTAGACATTCTATTCAGGACATGGGGTGGCTGAATGGATAAAAAAACATAGCCAAAAACAAGACGCTTACATCTGCTGTCTATATGACTCACTTCAGATCAAATGACACACGCAGACTGAAAGTGAAGAGATGGAAAAAGATATTTCATCAAAATGGAAACAAACAAAAAGCTGGGCTAACAATACTTACACCAGACAAAACAGACTTTAAAACAAAGTTGCCTAATTTCAATTCCCGAAAATAAAACAATGGCCATTTGCCTCCCTGTATTTTCTCCAATTTCAGTAAGTGCCACTATCTTAATTAAGTTATTTGTCTTATGGCATCTTTTGAAAAGGAAATGTAATCTTTGTCAGTCATCTTTGGCGGGGCAGGCAGCCTGTCCCGTGCTGACTGAACCCCCCGCAGCCACAGAGGCTGTTCTCCCCTCGGGAGGTTTGCCCTCGCCCTTAAGCCTCTTGGATTTCTCAGCCTCCTTGGAGAACCTCTTTTCCATCAAGCAGGTGGAGACAACGTGTCCTTTACGCACTTTACATGCACCTTCCCTCCTACCCCTCACGGCCCTGTAGCTGCTCCTGTGCTCAGGCCACTCACCCCCGAGGAGCCCTCCCGACCAAGGCTGCCTGAGCGCCCTTGACTTGCCCTCCAGGAAGGTCTCCACCTTGCCACTGCGGCAGGACCCTCCTGCCCGCGTGCCATCCCCCCTCTCTTAACTCTGACGTTAAGCAAGTTAAGACAACAATGTCTCCACCAGAACAACCTCAACCACAGAAGTATCTGAAAATATCAGCAGAGAGAAAAAAGTTTAATACATAGGAACATTTGCATTACATTTGATATATGGAAATATTTTCAGGTTAAAGAAACAGCTTAAATTTTTCCATCTACCAAAACTCTTGTAATTACAAAATTATCATTAGAGTTTTAGAAAGTTACAGCTCTAAGTAACGTTTCAGTTACTTCAATATTTTTCCTGTTCTTTGGTGGTGCCCCAAGGGAAGGTGGTGAAAGTGTTTGCTATTTATACCCATTTTAGAGAGCAGGGAAGTACTCAAAGCCGTGAGGCTGTGCACGTCCAGCCAAAGCCCACCTCCAGGGCTCCGCCCAGCACCCCGTCTCCCCCAGCTCAGGGCTTCACCCTCCTAACGTGGAAACGTGCTCAAGCTAACCTGGGAGGTGACTATGGCTTGCAACCCACCTCAGAGTGACCTACAAAAGCAGAAGCAAGTGTTTAGAAATGGACACGTATAAACAAAAAAAGGAGATGTTTTAAGACTTGGAAACATGTCCATTGAGACCCTGCCACTCAGACCTGTTCGCACTATTTTGATTCCTGCTAAAACAGTTTGCAGCCCATGGCTGCTCACCGCTGCCCTGAGTAATCCTCAATGGCTTTCCAGGCAGAGCCACCTCAGCTTGAGGTTTTCTTCAGTTATTTAGTGCCTTAGTTCCAAGCACAGAATGAGCCTGTTCTCTTTATTTCCAATGCTAATGGACTGAGAGAATTTTCCCCTAAGGGTCCAGAGAGACAGTGACTGATTCCTGAATTTACAGGATCAGCTGGGAAGTCATGAGGTGCTGCAAGATGTGCTCTGTGGCCCGGACAGCCGTGGCTCAGTGGTTGAGCGTCGACCTAGGATCCAGTAGATAGAGGTTCGATTCCCAGTCAGGGCACATGCCGGGGTTGCAGGTTCATTCCCTAGTTGGGGGCATGCAGGAGGCAACCGATCAATGACTCTCTCATCATTGATGTTTCTATCTCTCTCTCTCCCTCTCCCTTCCTCTCTCTGAAATCAATACAGGTATATATTTTTTTTAAATGATGTGCTCTGTAGGGGAAATCAAAGTAGAAAAAGAAAACACCCCATTATTCCAGATTGTTTCAGAATCTGAAGTCTACGAGGTGGTCCCCCCTTTCCTGCCAGTGATAAGAGAAAATGACAATTTGGGTTCCAAGAGGAAAATATTGACCCTATCAGTGACCAAAGTACTACTGGGTTTAGCAGATTCTGGTTGAGAAGTGCAAGTCTGCGATGGGGCCAGCTCTGCCTGCCCCGTGTCCCCTTCAGTGGGCACAGTGGGGCAGGGAGGCTGGGTAACAGAGCTCTGCATAATCACTGCATTCCTCTAAGTGTCCCAAAGCACCTTAATCAGGTAGAAAAATGGCTTTGGTTCACAGGAACAGGCAAATTCTCCCATGCATCTCCTGATGTGCACAGAACTTTGCGACGTCCTTTAAAAGTTAAGCCTACTGCAACTGTCGGATGACTTTCCAAAGACATGTATATCCATACAGTAAGAGTCTATACTACATGGGGAAAATTAGACAAAATAAAATGGAGGAGGGTCAGGTCTCTGTGTCCCTTGCATAATATTCTTGAAATAATTGCAATATATTAGCATCAGTTCTAATTATTAATTTTATAATGATTCATAAGTAACCCTACTTTTCAGGTAGTATTAAGTGTCCCATATACAGGGTGGGGCAAAAGGAGGTTTATAGTTATGAGTTCTCGAAACACAGAGTTTATTCTTTTATTATTTACTAATTATTGCATTATTTTCCATACAAACAACTGTATACCTACTTTTGCCCCACCCTGTATGTTATCTACTTCGGATCTCTCAACAGTCAGTGAGGTAGCAGCATCATCACCTATACTTTATAGATGAGAAAAGCGGAGCCGAGAGACTCCCCAAGGACGCCCAGCCAGGAGGTGCCAGGGTCAGAACTCAAAAGCAGGCCTGACTAGAGGTACCTGGGCTGTGCCCTGACTAAACACAGGCCTGCAGTCAGCCTAAACTATAGCACAAATCAAGTGAGGTTAGAGTGGGGACTCCGGTTGGCTTCCGCTCCTCGAGCAGCATGGGTGCACTCAAGCCAAGGAGGGAAAGAGCAGGATGAACAACTCGAGCAGCTCAGGTGGCCCCCTACAACGCCTCACGAGGGTTAAACCACTAAAACACTGGACCTCGGGAAACTGAAAGGCCAGCGGTTTTCCTTTAGCGAGAGCCCCTGTTCCTGGGACACAGAGCTCTCTGCATGGAAGGAATGAGGAGCAGCCCAGCTCTGAAGACCAGCCATCGAGTGGGCCGCCTGCTAGTGTCCATCGTCCCTGCACTCACTGAAGATGGCACGCAGGGTCCCTGAAGCTTTGCTTGGTGCATTCCAGGGACTCTTAACCGGAAAAAAAAAAAAATAGTTTTGCAGTAACAAAGTACTCAAGGTGCATGAACACCAGGGAAAGGAGAACGCAGAGCTCACACTCAAATAATAAAACAATAAGAAAAAGACTTTGGAATGTCTCCTCCAGGAAATGAGTATTCAAAACATGAAGCAATGCTAGACTCTAATGAAAAAAGAACCAATTAGACACCTTGGAAAAAGAATATGTAATTGTTGGAACAAAAAGTCAATAGAGCCCTGGCCGGGTGGCTCGGGTGGTTGGAGCTTTGTCCTGTACACCAAAAGGTTGCAGGTTCGATTCCCAGGTTTAGGGTTCAACCCCCAGTCAGGGCACGTACAGGAGGCAACAGATTGATGTTTCTCTCTCACATCAGTGTTCCTCTCTCCCTCTCCCTCTCCCTTCCTTTCTCTCTAAAATCAATAAAAACATACCCTTGGGTGAGGATTACATATATATATAAATTCAATAGATATGAAAAACTAAGGAGAGAAAAAAAAGAAAACCAAAGCTGAATAGCGAATTACTAAACTAGAAGACAACACTAAGCAATTCTCCCAAAATGGGGCATACTCTACAGCCACGCTCACAAAGCCAAGACCTCCACTGAAGCATATCACAGGCTACAGACAAAATAGCTGTGCGCTATACAGACTCACAGACTGAGTCAAGTCATGTCCCGCAGCACAGCAACCACACACCACTGATACAAGGTGTCAGGTCACTAACCACAACACAAGTATCATCTTGGTCACCAACGCTGTATCACCAGAGCCCATAATTTCACCAATGTAGTTTAAAAGAAATTCTTAAAAATTCTTAAAATCATGAACAATCTAAAAAAGTCTTGCTTCATCGCCTGGTAATAAAACCTGCTTTATCTTTTCACCAAGATTCAGTGGCACTAGCCGCTGATGGGGTTTAAACACTGCCTCCTTGGATTTTTTCTTTTATAGTTACTTCCTCTGTTTTTCTGGGACACATATTTGAAAAAGTAATACATTATGAAGAAAATATACACTAAGAGGGGGACATTTTTAAGATGTGTTGCTTTAAAAAAACAAACACCAACTCAACTCCAATTAATGACTAGTCTCTGGGGAGAAAAAACCGCCTCTGAGATACCCACTGGATGTTTATAAAGGAGGCTGTTCTATGGGCCAATAAGATTTGCCAGCTGTTACTCCTGACTGCATAGCACATGGTTTCAAGTTCATATAAATCATAAATTGCAAGAGCATAATATTTGAAGATCCTCCCTGCAAACAGTGATAATATCTGAAAACAGCCAAAGACAAGCAACTACCTTTTATTAGACAGTAGGTTCAAAAAAATATAAGTGCACAGTACCATGACCCAGTTCATTTTCAAAATTCACTTTAGGTGGATATATTATACTGTGCCCGAGGAAGATTTTCACTCAATGTAAGAGGAAGACAAAACAACCCTGAGAAGAATACTGGAGGAATTTAAAGACATGGCTCTTGCCTCTGTCACTGTCCCTTGGAACAGGAACTGGGTAAGTCCTGGAATTTGACCTTTCCTAGCCTTGGTTTCTTCACCTAGAAATGAGGGTGTCAGGCTGCCAGATCATTTTTATTTATGAAAGTCTGCAATTCCACAGTCAATCAAAAATGTTTGGACAAGATGACCTACAATAGTGTTGTCCAGTAGAAATATAATGCAAGCCACATACACAGTTTTAACTTTTTTAGTAGCCGCACTAATACAAAGTAAAAAGAAACACAAAAAATAAATTTTAAATGTAGTTTATTTAACTGATATAGCCAAAATATTATTTCAATACATACTAAGCATAAAACAGTAATGAGATGTTTTACATTCCTTTTTTTAAATGTGTTTTTATTGATTTTTAGAAAGAGGGAGAGAGAGAAACATCAATGATGAGAGAGAATCATTGATCAGCTGCCTCCTGCACACCTCCCACCGGGCATCAAGCCCGAAACCTGGTCATGTGCCCTGAGACCAGGAATCGAACTGGTGACCTCTCGGTTCCTGGGTTGACACTCAACCACTGAGCCACACTGGCCAGGCTACATTTCTTTTTTGTAATAAATCTTCAAATCCAGTGTATATGTGACACAGCATAGCTCCATTCTCACTCCCATATCACACATGCAGCTGGTGGCCACCATACTGGACAGCATATATCTAAAAAGTCACCTTCAACTTTGGCAATGCCAGACTCTAGAAAGTAATCCCTACTCTGTACAAAGTGTTTTGGGCTCTCTGAAGGGCAATTATCAAACAGGCAAGATACAAATAAGGCTTTTCCACTTGCCCCTAACCAAGAAGAGCTTCTACCTCATCCCCCGCCTCCCCGGTTTCCAGGTCAACAACTTGCTGATTCCAACTCAGCTGGAGAGCTGTAACTGCCCCATCTGGGCACTTCCTTTGCATTCACTTATCTTCACGGCTCACACTCAGCCCCATTTATTTTTACCTATGGTACCTTCTCAATCACCTGCCCACAGTGGGCTCTTCCCTTCCAGAAAATTTGCCTGAACTCTAGCATCAGAAAATCAGATAGTGGAAGAGTTAAACAGAGTTGAAGAAACGTATTTCCAACAATCAGGAAGGGTCAATCTGAACTCGAACTTAAAGCGGACCCAGAAAGTCTCTCTCTGTTATTTTTGCCAGCACACATGAACAGCACTGGAAACTTGGGGAAGAAGGGACATGGGGGATGGGAGCAAGGAACGCAACAGAAACAGCAGTCATCTTACACTCCCAGCAACCCGCAGGTGAGACTCAGCTGCTGAGTGAGCCCTGAAATTCCAGGGCACAGACAGGTCACTTAGTTTGTCTGCCGCAGTAACTCTTTGGGAGTTCAGAAATAAAAATTCCGTAGTTTTAAAACCAAAGCTATGTTTCCTCAGTTTATCAGAATAAAGAAAAGAAAATAGAAAATCATCTTAAATATGGATAATCATTATGTAGCTAAAAATAGTTGATAAGAGGCCTGATCCTGTGGTGCACTAAGTGGAATATATCATCGGCCAGTACACTGCTTCTCCCTTTGAATATGAATGAACTTCCCCATGACAAGAAGGTATCATTTAAGGCCTGGAGGGAAAGCAACCATCTTTGAACTGTCTGGAATGACATTCTTAATGTCAGAACTGAGAAGTACTTCCTCCATGTAGTGTCTGCTTACCCTAGTTTCCCAGAGGATCAGCTTCAGTAATGTGCTTAAAATATTTACGGCAATCCTGGGAACTCAGCGCTGCTTATGGCTAACGCAGCATCTCCAGCAACAGAAAAGGGAAAGGGAGCACCGAACGCTTCAGGGAAATGTGTGAAATGGGGGAAATGTGGCACTCGCTTATTACCTGGCATAAGACTACAAAAGAGTGGAAAACTCACTTGCAAATGTAAATCCTCTAAATAAGAATTAATCAAGATTAGATCACTTTTTAGGATGAAATCGGATGATATATCAGATTCTGGAACTTAAAGAGAAGCAGTGAGCAAGGTAAGATGTGAGCTGTCGGAGCAAGAGACTTACACACATAAACAATAGGCACGTGTGTGTGCGCAACATACACACACACATCTATGGTAATACATTTGCCCAGTGAGCCTTCCATGATCATTGCTGATGAATAAACAGTGTTATTCATGCACCCTTGTGAACACATCTGTGCAGGTAGACCCAGGTAGCCATGCAGGTGTGCCTGTGTCCTTTTGTGCAGTCAGGGTATTTTGCACATGCCACTGACTACCCCCACTTCAGCATTCTCTGTCTAGGCAAGAGCCCTCTCCTAGGTCCTCTTTCTGCGTCTGCCCTTGATGACAATGGGGAGAAACTCCCCCAGGCATGGATATGAGATCACTTTTATTTTTAGCCTTCCTTAATGGTTGTTAACATTTGCTCCGAGCACTTTTAAGGGCCTAAATGGATGTAAGTAACCTCTTGTGTTCAGTGTGGTATCGACCAGAAGTTATATTTAGTACATGTAAAGATCCAAGGAGGAAAGGTAGACACCCATCTTTAAAGGAGCTCTATAGACATCCTCCCATAAATGTTTGAAAACTTTCTAGAGAATAATTTTAATTTATTCGCCTAACTGGCAACCCTGTCTGATCAACGTTCAAGATAAAACATCCATTATCAATGGATGTAAAATCAATTATTAAACAACTGAAGCCATCAACTCAGGTGTTTATTGGCCACCTATAGGGTGGAAAATGGCCTTGAAGGCAGGACTACTTTTAACAGAAGGTGATAACCTTCAGAGACATTAGAGGATGAACACTCGGTCTATACTCAGGGTGCCTGGTGGGCAATCATACACCTGGACAACGACACAAAAAGAACACTTATTCTCCAGTAATGACTCTACGGTAGTCTTCTCCTAGATAGGCCTCCACTGCTAGATTTAGAGGGGGAGCCGATGACAACTGAAGTTTTTGCCAATTGTGCCATTACGCAGAATAAGTATCTAGGTGGAGGAGTTGACTTTGGTTGACAAGCAACCTGAGGGGGCATAAATGGTGATGATGGAGACTTGACCTGGGGTGGTGAACACACAGGATAGTGTACAGGTGATGTGTTGTAGAATTGTACACCTGAAACCTATAGAATTTTGTTAACCAGCGTCACCCCAACAAATTCAATAAAAAAATAAATAAATAAATAGCTGTCATATTGTCAATATAAGCTTGATTACATCATAAAGTTCTCTAGATGTATTGAATAATTAATGCATGCACTTTTATATACATTATTACTCACTAATCACAACAGCCCCATGAGGTACAAAATTCATTTTCATCCCCATCTGTAACAGAAGTAACGGAAGTTTTTAAATGTCATACAGGTAGCAAACGACAGTGTCAAAATTTGAATCTAATGCTCCCTAACCATAAAGCCTGGTACATCAACCCCTATACATACAACTACCTCAAAGAAACTTCCAAACATAACCTAGACCTTTAAACCAAGTCCAAAAATAATCCATGACAGAGTTCAGCCAAATCTTTATTTATTGAGTACCCAGAGAATAGATAGTACAGAAAATGGAAGGAAATTAGGCCCAGTTCTTTATTTATTTCCATTTGAGGAACAGAAAACAATAAACAATGAATGAACTACTCTGTACAATTTAAGTCTGAACATTGAACTGGGCAGGCTGGAGATGGCAGAAAGCACAGTGGCCTTGGGAATTAGCTGGTCCTGCCAGAAGTTAATCCACAAGCATGGAACATTTCTGAATTATTTTTCTCACCTGTGAAATGAGAGGATCCAACCATCTCTGGGGTACCATCGGGAGCTTACATTCTAACATTACAGCTCTTCATATTTTCAGCTGCCCCGGTTCTCCTCATCCTCCCCTTGAAACATGGGATAGGTTGTTTATGGGAAAACTAAGTCCATGCAGGAATCTGACATAAACAAAACCAAACAAAAAACACCTTTGATGACCAGGAAAGGGCAGAAGAAATGGGTAGATGAGCATGGGATTTGGAGGACTCTAGGAAGGTTTCTGGATTTGGTCTGTGCAAATACTGCCGGCCTGCTCTTCGTTGCTAATCTTCCAGCACTTAGCCAAATCCATAAACTCAGTAAGATAGGGACTGGCAGCTTCCACCCTGGGTACCACTGATGCCGCAGTCCATAGAAAACTGCCCCCCCTTCCTTTCTGTCCTCACTACTCACCCCCACACCACACACCCATACAGGCACTCGCCCACTTCACTTCCCTGTTCACCAGTGTGCACCATCCACAAGGGTCAACGCACAGCAGGATAAGAGAGTTGAGAGCACTCACCCCACATGCTGGACCCAACCACGAGACCATAAGCTCTATGACAGCACACTTGCTCCACTCTCTATCTCTAGCATTAGAAGCAGTGCCTGGCACATAGTAGGCATTCAATACATATTTGTTAAAATCCACAGCTCTGTCTCCCTTACTACTAAAGGCTCCACCTTGATCAGACTAGAAGCTCCATAAAGGCATGAGGATCACCCCCGCTTTAGTCTTTGAATTCCCATCCTCTGGTAAAATGTCTGAGACACACTGGCACAAAATATAGCTTCGGGGAATGTTAGAACTGACAAAAGTACAACTGAATATCTATGTTAAGAGAGGAGTTAAATACATCTCACAGGCAAGAAATAATAATCCCAGAATTGTTTTACTAAATAGTATGCAGCTCAACAGATAATCCTGAAGCAGACTGTGATCTTTGATCCTTCCATTACAAGTTTGTAAAAAAATGAGAAGTGTAATTTTAAGGGAGTAAACCACTAAGTTTACCCTGCTCTAGACCCTACCAAGATATATCAAGCAGGAGGCAATGTGCCAAGCACTAAGCTTCTTAAGCACAGAGCTCTGCTGTGTTATAGAAATAGGTGGTGTCCAATGGAATTATAAACATGTAACTCAAATGTCCTGAATTACATGACAATTATTTTCTTTTGATGGAAAATTACTATGGTTTATTTATTTATTTTTTAAATATATCTTTATTGATTTCAGAGAGAGGAAAGGAGAGGAAGAGAGAGAGACATCAATGATGAGAGTCATTGATCAAGCCCACAACCCGGGCATGTGCCCTGACCTGGAATCGAACCCTGATCGCCTGGATCCTAGGTGGATGCTCAACCGCTGAGCCACACCCGGCTGGGCTGGTTTATTTTTTTACTTAAACTTTTTGAGATCCTTTAGATTCATATGAGTTATAAGAAATAATACAGAGATTTATTTATTTATTTTTGTATTCTTTTCCCAGTTTCTCATAGTGGTAACATCTTGCAAAACTCATGTTGGGCCCTAGCTAGTTTGGCTTAGTGGCAGCCCGCAGACTGAAAGGTCACAGGTTCAGTTCCAGCCAAGGGCTCGTACCTCAGTTGCAGGCACGATCCCCAGCCCTGGTCGGGGCAAGTGCGGGAGGCAACCAATTGATGTTTCTCTCTCTCCCGCCCCCCCCCCCCGCCCAACTCTCTCTGAAAGCAATGGAAAAATATCCTTGGGTGAGAATTAAAAAAATCAAACACTTCATGAGGGATAAATCAGATAGAGAACATTTTCATCACCACAAGGATCCCTTTTATCAGGTTGCCCTTCTATCCCTCCCACCCCCACACCCACCTTCACCGTGGGCAACCACTAATCCACTGTCCATTTCTATAATTTTGTCATTTCATGAATGATATAGAAATAGGATCAGACATCATGTACCCTTATGGGCCTGGGCTTTTTTCACTTGGGGCAGTTCCTTGGAGATCCACCCAAGGTGTTGGGTATACCAGTAGTTGCTTCCTTTTTCTTGCTGAATAGTACTCCATGGTGTGGATGTACCTCAGTTTGTTTAGTCATCCAGCCATTGAAGGACATCTGATTTTCTGGCTTTTAAAATTACAACTGCCATGAATATTGATGTATAGGTTTTTGTATGAATATGTTTCCATTTCTTGGGAATAAATGCTCAAGAGTACAACTGCTCTGGCAAATGGTAATTGCATATTTAGCTTTATAAGAAACTGCCAAACATTTTTTCTGAGTGGCTATCCCATTTTACATCCCCAGCAACACTGTATAAGTGATCCAGTTTCTCTGCATCCTTGCCAGGATTTGGTGATATCACCATTTTTTATTATAGCCATTCTGATAGGTAGGCCATGATTCATTTTTAATGAACACAAAGACCCAGAGACGAAAGGGAAAGACCCCACAACCATCTGGGAATCTTAAAGTGTTTTCCTAGTCTCTTGTGATTATCTCATGGTACACAGTAAATGAGCCTCTGCCCTTACTGAGTACTAGGTAGGAACAGAAGAGTACCGTTACTTTAATACAGAACAGCTACCAAACTCTGACAGTAAATATCATACTCCACATGGAATTCTGGAAGCACTAACTTCAGTGTTCCAAGAGCAAAGCAAGCATAGCACTTCTGGTCAAACTTTTGTTGACAGTACTAGCAAACATAATGAAATAAAAAAATAAGAGTTAGAACAATGATAAAGAAACAAAATTACTATTTGCAGATAATGAGACTGTCTACTACACACACAAAATTAAGAGAATCCATAAACTATCAAAATGTATAAGACAGTTCACCAGGCTGTTGGATACACAATCATTAGAAAAACCCAGTAACTTTCCTAGACATTAGCAAAAGCCAATTTAAAATGTAAATCTGGAATAATCCCATTCCTTGTAGAAATTTACGAATCTTGGAATCAATCTTTTAAAATGCATAGAAACCTCATGGAAAAAATTATGACACTTTAACAGAAAATGTAAGACATTAAATGATGAGAAATATCATGTTTGCAGCTGACACAAAATTTTAAAAATGTCTCCTCCCCAGATTAATGTATAAATTTAAACAAATTTAACCAAAAAGTATGTAGCCAGTGTGTACAGACGTTTTTGTTTTTGTTTTGTTTTGTTTCATTTTCAGAAAAGGCTCTTTTAAAAATATATGTGAAAATCGACTCATCCCAGATGGCTATGGGGTCATATGCATTCTTATCCATGGCCCCAGGACAAATGGAGAGCCCTGCACTCTCGAGCGCCTCAGTGCCGCCCCCTCCTGAGTCCTGCTCACCAAAAAATCTTACTTCCTGTCAAAAAAATTATTAATTTAAATATATGTTTATATATATATATACACACACACATATATACATATATATACACACACACACACATATACATACACACATGTGTGTGTATATGTAAGGGGCCCAAAAGAGCCACTACGTTTTTGCATAATGGGTGAAGAAGCTGCCCAAAGCTTTGAGGGCAAGCTCTGCAGATGGCAAGGCCTCACTCCTGGCTCCACACCTCAGTCAACTGAAAAGGATAGATTCCAGAGAGCAGGACACCCCTGGGCCAGGCCTCCAGCATCCAATCCACCCTTCCCTAGAAACACGTACAGCCTCACCACCTCTATCTGCCAGGGTCATCATCCAAACCCGCCTTCTGAGGCCCTATGCCCAAGGTCACCAAGTCACCCAGGGAGCCCACGCTATCCAGGTCCTCCCTCTTCCTCATAAAGTGTGTAAATATTCTAGATAGACCCCATCTTTTAAAACTGTCCTGTGTGTCTTCTGGAACTTGCAACCTGTCTTCAGCAAGATCCTCTGCCTCTGGAACTTCTGTCTTTCATTGCTCTGCCCTGATGACCCTGTTTCTCATTGATCTCAGATCACCGTTCCTCCCTTCTCCCTAAAAACCCCTTACTTTGACATTTATGCCATCGACTGTACAACTCCAATATTAGTCTTAAAACAAAACAACTTCTCTGGAACTCATATCTTCCTCCAGCTACCACTCAATTTACTCTCCCCCTTTTCTGCAGAATTTACCCTAAAGAGTTTTCTGGACATGCTGTTCCCATTATCTGTCCTCTTAGTCTGTCTGGAAACTGCTCTACAGACGTTCATATTCTGATGATGATATAAAAACAGCTCTTTTCAAGGTCACCAATGACCTCCACATTGCTAAGTCGAAAGGTCGGTTCTCAAGCCTCATCTTTCTTGAGCAGCACTGTGCACAACTGAACACTCCCCAATTCCTGCACATCTGCCCCCACCCCGAGATGCTGGGCACCCCTCTCTGGGTCTCCTCTGACCTCACTGGTCATTCAATCTTCAGCCCCTTTACTGCTGCTCTAAGCTCCCTGACCTTGAAATGTTGGAGTGCCCAGGACCCTGCCCAAGGACCCCTCTCCTTCTGTGCACATCTGTACACACTAGCTAATTGGCAGAGCCCAGTGCAGAATGAAAATGCAGGCCCCTTGTCCAAAATTTATTAATACTTCCAAGATTACCGCAGCCAAGCATTAAAGCAAATGTAGGCATCTTCCACAAGCCGGGCCCTATGCAACTACATGGTGACATACCCATGGAGCCCTGCTGAGGACTTTTGAATGTATCTCTCTGGTCTAGAACAATACTCCCCTGAACTCTAGGCTCATAAATCCAATTCTCTGCTAAACATCTCCACTCGGCTCTCTAGTGTCACTTCATGTGTTCAAAACCAAATTCCTGACTATCACCCTCCTCCCTCTGCAAAAAAAGAACTGTTCTTTCTGCAGTCTTCCCATCCCAGTGAGTGGTGCATTCTTCCAGTTTCTCAGAACAAAAACCTCTGTGCCATCTTAGATTCTCCTCTTTTACTTAAGCCCCATCCAAGTCATAAGCAAATGCTGTTGGCTCTACCTTGGAACATATGGAGGATGTGCACACTCCCCCTCCTTCCACCTGAGCACTGCCACAGGAACCATCTGGCACCTGATTACTGCTGTCCCCTCCCACTGGGCCCTGGGCTCAGCCCTTCCTCTCCACCATCTAGTCTCAGCCCATATGCCCTGTGATTTTTTTACACTGGGAGTCCCATCAAAATGAATTTGAAGGTGCCCTTACATTGCTTAAATGTAAGAAAGTCTGCTCTAAATTACCTGATAAGCTGTTTCCCTCTCACATTATCCAACTACAGAAATAGGAGTCGCTGGTTTTAAGATGCCTGTTTCTCAAAACAAGAAACACAAAGATTACAAGTGACCCCAGCTCCAAGCTGCACACCCTGTAACCTTCCTCATATCACACATCTACCTACGAACTTTCCGCAAGTCCTGAAGTGGTAAGAAATCTAAGTGTTTTCGAAGCTCCCTTTCGATTTTTCATGATCTAAGGGTGTGGGGAACGCGTCCTGCATCATCATCACATAACATCGAACTCAACAGGATTTTGGTTTCTAAATGTGTGAAAAAGAACAGAACCCAGGCGTGAGGTGGGGGTGCTGTCTGAAGCGCCGGTGGATCAGGCGGCCCAACGCCCGGGCGCATGCGGGGTTCGTGTCCCAGACGGCGGTGGGCGGCTGCTCGGTGGGTACAGCGGCTGCTCCGAGGCCCCAGAACCCCGGGAGCGGGAGCGACAAACACTGGTGGGACCCTCCCGGCTCCCTCTGAGCTCTGCGGCAAACACCGCGCACCGTGAGGCCGGCCGGCGGGAAAGGCGAGAGGGACCCCGCGCCCTCCAGCCGCGCCCACCGCCCTGGGGGACAGCCGGGCACCGCCGGGGGGGTCCCGCCCGCTCCCCGGCCACAGCCGCCGCCTCCCCGCGCAGGAGCCGACCGACGTGCGCGCGAAGAGCTAACGAGCGCACCTGGGCGAGGCCCGGCCCGGGTCTCGGAGGCCCCCGCCCGCTCCCCGGCTTCGGGCCCCCCGCGGCGCGGTGCAGCGGCGCCCAGCCCCCCAGGTGAGGGCGGCGCAGAGCTGCGGAGGCGCGGGCGGCCCGCGGCCCCGGGGAGGGGGAGGGGGCGGGGCAGTGTCACCGGCCGCGCCGGCGCCCGCCCAGCCCACCGCCCGCCGCGCGTCCCTGCTTTCTCACCCACGGAGGAGCGGATCCGGGACCTTCGCGGCAGGGACATCTTAAGAGCGTCGCCCAGGCGGGAGCCGGTCCGCATCTCGCCCCGCTCGGGGCGGCGCAGCTCCGAGCGAGCGGCGGAGGCAGCGCGCAGGCGTGGGCTCCGGGCTGCGGGCCCCAGGGCCTCGGACTGCGGGCGCGGCGGGGGCGCGGGCGCGGGGGCCGCGGCGGCCGCGGGAGGCTGCGCGTCGCTGCCGCAGCGACCCGCCAATGCGGCGGCGCCCCGGACGGCCCCGCAGCCGCCGCGCGGGCCGGGAGCGGAGTGGGGGAGGGGTCGGCCTCCAGCCGGGAGCCCGCGGAGGAGGAGCGGCGCCGGGAACCCGCTGGAAGGTGCTCGGGAAGAACCGGGAATGTTGCGCGGGGCTAAGGGCTTAGGCGGCGGGAAGGCGGCGGGGCGGCCTTGCGGGGGGCCGGGGTTCGGAGCGGCGGTGCCGCGGGAGCTTCTAGGGCATGGGTGCCCCTCGCGTTACTGTTTTCTGTCTGCGCCTGCCCGGTACCTATTTGATCTGCCTGTCACTTGTCACAGGGTGCAGGTGTCTGCTGTGAATAACAGTTCAGCGCTCATAGCTTCCCTTCTTTTCGCAGTTTCTGTTTTTGCATGTCCAGTTTGGGGGGATCCCTGTGGGTCCTTCACAGGGACATTGTTTCTCAGGAGTCTGGAACTTAGGGAAGGGAGGGTGTCCACACTCCTCTTCCAGCCCCCACAGCCTGCCTACAATTCCGACTCGTGGCGTGTTCAAGCTGTGAAAAACCTAGAGAACACTTACCGCGCGCGCGCACACTCGCAGAGAAACAAAATCCTTCAAAGGTGAGGTGACTTGTCCAAGGTCACTTGATCTATTTTTGTTTTTACTTGTCAGTTAATGTTCAAACTGCGTTTCCTCCTCCTGAGCACAGTTCCATAAAGAGGGGGAAAAAAACTGAATCTTTTTAATTTCTGAAGAAATTCTCAAAGTGAAAATTTTAGAAGATTCATGTAAGAGTGTGACCCCGCCTTTACTGCTGTGATCATTAACGCTTCATTTAACATAAACTTCAGGGGCTGACAGAAGAACAGAGTTGAGCACAAAGATCAGTGCGGGGGGGGGGGGGGGGCGGGACAGAGCCCGTGGCCCCCCGGCTCCCCCCGCCAGCCTCCACTACCAGGGGTTTCCTTAGGAAAAATGCGGGAGGGAGGGACAACTTGCTTTATGAACTATAGGCTGACAGTTTTAGCTTCAAGAAGGATTCCTTGCCTGTCTATTCTGCGCCCTCAGAAAAAACGTCTCTGATAAGAAATGAGTCTTTAGCAGGGGGTGGACAAAGAAATTTTTCTAAATTGTTGAGCTGAGCTTCAGGGTGGGAGATGTTTTGTCAGTGGGTCTTCATAGCTGGGGAGGGTGATCTTACAGCTAGTTGATGGTAGCAATGACTTTGTCAAAAACTTTGTCACTAATGAGTCAGTAAATTTTCTTATCAATAATAATATAACCCCGTGAGGACCTAAGCCAGACTGAAAGGGACTTGAGTGAAACCCCAACTTTAAGGAAAATAGGAAAAAAAAATTTCTATAACTAAAAGGGAACAGAAAAAGTATATAGAGGTTATTTTTAATTTTTAAGAAAGCTGACTATGTTAAATGTAGAATGTTTGCCTGCCACCAGACTGACGCAGTGTCCTACCCTGGTTTATTGCAACCCCATCGTGAAATGGATTGTTGCTTCTGTTTTCATGTTTGTCTTCCAATAACCTAAACTGTCCTGACAACTTCGTAGGGTGTTAAGATAGTTCAGTGGCACACCTTGAAGATCTCAGCATAGGTGCCAGGAGGGGTAGATGAATGTCGCACTTGCACTTGCGGTATCCCCCTGATTGCCATGGTCCATTCCCCTGACCTTCGGGAGGCAGAGAAATTAGCGTGGCATTTGACCACAGGATCCAGACCTAAATCCTGCCTTTGAGGTCTTTTAGGTATATATATATGCCCAAAGGACAAAAGTGGCAAGTGATCAGTATTTATTATTAGCCTTACAATCCAAATGACAGTATAGGCCACTCAGTAACCTATGCTTGACCTCTCAGAGAGATCCTTGCCCCCTTTCCAGAGACTACCCAGGCCAGAAAGGAGGGAGACAAAGAAGGGCAAATGCAACATGCAGAGCAACGGGGATAAAGAAATATGTTTTGTCTCCACCCTCATGGAAGCAAGAACTTCTCAAGAAAGAGAGTCTGCCTCAGTTTCCTAGAGCCACCACCCTGGGTGTTCACAGGTCTGGTAACAGAAGCAGCCTGCAGAGGAGAGAGAGAGAGACTCCTGGAGAGGCAGCCCAAGGAGGATGCACATCACGCCCCCAGCGCTGAGTGTTGGCAGTGTTGTTGCGCTCGGTCAGAGCAGCCCGTTTCTTCCCTGCGGGTGAAGTGGAGGGAAGAGGGATTAGAGTTTTCTTTCCCTGAAAGCCAGCTGTCTCCATCCTCTCTGCTGTCCTCTGTGCCCCTCTCCCTAGGCAGTGAGATCAGCCAAGGCACACCCAGCTCTCCCAGACGGAGGACCCCTGCCCTCTGGTGCTTTGCCCACAGAAAGACGGACTCGTCTCCGAGAGTTCCGAGGAGGGAAATCTGCACACCTTCTCTTCGCAGCACACTCCAGAGTTCAAGAAGTAGGGTTTCCAAGCAGTTCTTCCTATGGTCATCTTCAATTTCTTTTATTTTTATTAAAACCCATTCTTCCTTAATCATCATGGTTCTAGAGAACAACCAGCTTGCACCCTTCTCAAGAAGTTCTTTCATACAAATGAAGACTTTCAGTCACTTCTTAAGCCTTTCTTTTCCTCAGACGAAAGCCCCGTTTCCTTATCAAAATGTTCATACGTGTATACATTTTATATATGGATACATACGTCTATACACGTATGAACATTTTAAAAGTGACATATAGAGAGCATGTAAAAAAGTATGGCTAAGCATATAGCTATCATCCACGTACCTACTCTCCAGTTTAGGAAACAAAATTATATAGACACAGTGGAAGCCACTAATTCCTGATCCCTTTCCTTTCCATCTGTCCCCAGATCAATATCTTATTCAACTTTCTTTATAAGGCCTCTTTTGTTTTTCCCTGTTGTTATTTACAAACAAACTAAACGGCAACCCTGACAGTAGTGGGTAAAGGATCCAGGGAGGAAGACCGTGGAATGCAAATCTTTATTCCCCTGTGGTGGTCTTACTCGGCAATCTCTAAGTGCATTCTTATGACTCCTTCAGCACTTCTCCAGATTCTTCTCATCTTACTGTTTTTAGAAAGCAGTGTCCCAAACTGGACATAAAAGAAATATTCAGTAGAACTGTCAATATCTATCTTCCTAATGACAAAAGGGGAAATTGTCCCAGGCCTAGTCCCCCTCAATTATTCATTTATTTGTTAATATTTATGCCTGGCACGTGATGCTGGCTGCAGCTGGAATTTTAGCAGGGCCTGTCATCTGGTATTCCCCGTATTCCCCTTCCTCGCGCCCCTCTGTTCCCTCTTCCCCTACCGCTCCTCCCTCTTCCTGCTCTCCTCCTCCTCAGCTGCTGTGGTCCCAGTTCTCTGAAAATGCAATCTTTTCAATAAACAGTGCTGTAACAACTCGATGTTCATATGGAAAAAAATAAACAAGCCTTGACCCCTTAACCCTATACAATAATTAACATGCATCATAGACTTACGTGTGAAAAAGTAAGATTATAAAGCTTGTGGAAATCATAGGTGAAAATATTTCTTACACAGGACATAGAAAGCACTAACCATAAAAGGAAAAACTTACAAATTGATCAGCATCAAAAATAAAACTGCTCATCAAAAGACACCATCAAGAAAAGGAATAGGCAAGCCACAGACCGGTGAAGACGTTTACAATGTCTGCATCTAACAAAGGACTCCTACTAGGCTATATAAATAACTCTTACAATTCAGTACTAAAAAGACAAATCTAATTTGTTAATCATCAGGAAAATTCAAATTAAAACACAGTGACATTCCATCGGGGTGTCGAAATAAAGTAACAACTCTAAATACTGTAGAGGATGCTGAACAACCAGAGCTCATGCATTGCTGGTGGGTGTGTAAAATGTTACAACCACTTTGGAAAACAGGTAGTTTCTCATAAAGTTAAATGTACACCCTCCCTGTAACTCAGAAATTCTAATTTTTGGTATTTACCCAAGAGAAATAAACACATATTTACAAAGACTTACTAAAAATATTAATAGTAACTTTATTCAAAATAGACTCAAGCTGGAAACAATCCAAATATTCATCAACAGGTAAATGAATTTTAAAAGTTGCCGTGTATTTATATAAGGGGATATGACTCAGCAATAAAAAGGAATAAATTACAGCTGTGTACAACAGCATAGATGAATCTCAAAAACATTGTGCTGAGTGAAAGCAGGACAGAGAACAGTGGATACAGAGTAATTCTGTTAAAGTAACCAGATCGGGCCCAAGATGGAGTGCCTGGGGCTAAGGCCCACATCAGCAAAGCAAAACTAAATTTCTATGATCTGTGCTCTCGGCTTTCCTAGAAAAGGAAGGTTAAAGTCAACCAATCAGCACTTGTGTGCCCATCATAAGTCACCCAGCCCGACTCCAAGTCTTCCCTTTGCTCTGTATAAGGAAAGGACCCTGCTTTAACCCAGGGGCAAATGCCCAGTATAACTTCCTTGCCCCTGCACACTTTGGCCTATAAAAATGTCTTGCCCTTGGCCAGGTGGCTCAGTTGGTTGGAGCATCATCCTGTGCACCAAAAGATTGTGGGTTCAATTCCCAGTCAATTCCCATACCTAGGTTGTGGGTTCAATCCCAAGTCTGGAGCATAGAGAAGGCAACTGATCAATGTTTCTCTCACATGGATGTCTCCCTCTCTGTTTCCCTCTCCCTCTCCCTCTCTGTCTCAAAATCATAATAATAATAAACACATTCTCAGGTGAGGATTAAAAAAAATTTCTTCCAAGGTGCTCAACATCACTAATCAACAGAGAAATGCAAATCAAAACCTCAATGAGTTAGAATGGCTATTAAAAAAATAACAAAAAAGCATTGATGATGTGGAGAAAAGGAACCCTTGTACACCATTTGTGGGAATGTCAGTTGTTTCAGCCTCTATGGAAAACAAATGGAGGTTCCTCAAAAAATTAAAAGTAGGACATCCATATGATTCAGCAATTCTACTTCTGGGTATTTATCTGAAGAAAATGAAAACACTAACTTGAAAAGATATCTGCACCCCCATGTTCATTGCAGCATTATTTACAATAGCCAGGACATGAAGCAGCCTAAGAGTGCATCAGTAGATGAATAGATAAAATGTGGTACATGTACACAATGGAATATTACCCAGCTATAAAAAAAAGAATGAAATCTTGCTATATGGGATTACCTGGATGGACCTTGATGACATTATGTTAACTGAAGTAAGTCAAACAGAGAAAGACCGTATGATCTCTTATATGTGGAATCTACAAAAAAATCCAACTCACAGCTACAGAGAACAGACTGGTGATTGCCAGAGTCTTGGGGAGTGGGAGGAGTGAAATAGGTAAAGGTGGTCAAAAGGTACAAACTTTCAGTTATAAAATAAATAAGTCCTGGGGATGTAATATACAGCATGGTGACTATAGTTAATACTATATTGTATGTTTGAAAGCTGCTAAGAGAGTACATCTTAAAAGTTCTTATCACAAGAAAAAACTTGTAACTATATTTGGTGATGGAGGGTAACTAGACTTATTGTGGTGATCGTTTCGAAATATATACAAGTATCAAATTGTTATGTTGTATGCCTGAAACTAATGTTATGTCAGTTATATCCCAATTTTTAAAAAATCTCTTGCCTTGAACAAATCTTTAGAGCTCCTTTCTATCTGCTAGATTGGCTGCTGCCCAATTCGTGAATCACTGAATAAAAGCCTACTTCACCTAGTAAACTGATCTGTAAATTGTCTGTGAGAAGTTTTCTTTTAACAATTCCATTTAAATGAATTTTAAGAAAAGGCAAAAAACTCTTAGGGTCAGGTTGTAGAGATGTATAGAAAAGGGACTACTCAAGGAAACTTCCTAGAGTGATAGGAAGGTTCAACTTATAAAAAATAAAGGAGTGGATATTGGGTGTATGCATTTTTTTGAAACTCATCAAACTATACAATTAAGATCTATACCTTCACTTTTAAAATAATAATAAAGGGAGTGACTTTTTTAAATGCTTGCACTAGGATACTCATGTCATTTATAATAACAAAATTATGAAAAACAAGCCCAATGACAAGAAAATGAACAAATAAGTTAAAATCTTTTTTAAAAAATGATTCTCTTTAAAAATAAGATTTTTAAAGACTATTTAATGGCTTGAGAAATTATTTAAAATATAATGTTAAATGAACAAAGGAGAAACACAAAACTGTACATTAAAATAGATCATTTATATATAAATTATACATCCATATGTAGAAAGGGAAGTATTAAAATGTTAACTAATTATCTGTGAGTGGTGATTTTTATTTCCTTCCTATACTTCTTGGTATCTTTCAAATTTTTTACAATACGATATTAGAAAAACTGTCTTCTTGAATGAATTGTAGGAATATAGTGAGTCCATTGGCCCAGAGTTGCTGCTGCTATAATTCCACTTGGCTGAACATGTACAAAGGATGAATGTCAGAAAGTGATCAAAGCGAGTGCAGGTGGTTGCCAAGCTGAACTGAGGGGACAGAAGGGATGTCACAATACCCGAGTAAAGACCCTCTTCAGGAAACCCAACTCAGCAGCAGGGTGTTGGGAAATTCAGCAGCTAACACAGCAACTTGCTGACAAGTGAACAAGTCTAAAAGCAGATCCACTTGTTTAAATAATAATAGTAATAACAATAATAACTAGCATTTTTAAGTGCTTACTCTATGCCAGGCAATAAGCTAAATGCTTTGCTTTCTTGTTCTTGTTTAATTTTACAAACAATGCGAAGAGATAAGCACATTATTATCTCTGTTGTGTGGATGGGAAAACTCAAGTTTAAAGAAGCTCAATAATTTCCCCAAAATCACATAGGTAGGTCATAAGTGGAGCCAGAATGTGAGCTTTTGCCAGTCTGTCTAGTGGCCAACACTCATAATTATTGTACTCACCTATATCTTTCAAAGAGGTCTTTCAACAGAGAAGCAGAAGTAAAAGAAAAAAGAAAATATTTCTAGACAGTCATAATAGCACAAGCCTAAAAGCATACTTTCACATAAACAGAATGAAACAATTTAATCACGCATCTGTATTTTCTTTTACATCTGCTGAGTAAAGACAAACAAAGGTAATGACAGCTTTGGACACATGCCCTCATATACAACATGCACGCATACAGACTCACATTTTACTAGATTCTGAAGTTCATCAGCCCTCTAGCAGATGGTCATCTGTTGCTTTGTCATCTTTCATGAACTGCTCTCTCCACTGCAAGTAATTTGGAGGGAGGTAGAGAACAATATCATAGCCCCACCTCTCCTACTAGTGGAGTGGCCATAAAACCATGCTGACCAATCTCCCTGGAAACCGTACTTTATTTCCAGGTGAAAAGGAAAAACCAGATCTGCGTAGGAAAAAACAGAGGGTTTTACAGAGAGAGATACGCTTGAGGACAGAGGATCTTGAGCTGTAGAAGGATGTAAGTTTGGGGCTTCTAGAAGCCCTCTTGGCACTATGGAGAAACCCTGGCTAGCTACCCAAGACTGAGATTCGTTTTCAGGTAATATTGTTTGCTCTGATCAATCCAGCCTTTTCTGAAGCCCAGGCTCCTCAGTGAACTTTATATGGTTGAATAAATTCCCTTTTTACTTCAGACAAATGCAACCCTAGAATTTCTACATAGGAAGGACTTGGGGAAGGAAAGAACAAGAGAACATATCTTGAAGCTGCAAACAGTGCTTTTACTTAGAGTGCAGATTTTGAGAGGGATTAGAAAAATTAATGGGGGCAGAAAACTAAACCTCCCCCAAGCCACTCCTGGAAGCTAATACTATTTAGGTTTTTATCACTTGTAACCAAAATATTGCTGATTGATACGAATCCCTTCATCTTTTCTGCAGCTCTTCCCACCTCTGCCATCAAATTTACCTGGAACACGTTGTTATAAAGAATGCCCTGTGGAGATGAATGGTGTCAATATAAAAACACAGCAACGGTAAAACTTCTCAAAGTGTTTCTCAACACATTCTGACTTCGAAAATAAAATGTGTTCGTGGGCATCAGCTGGTATATTGATCATGGTGTTAGCTCCTATCACATAAAACAAAATCCCTAATCTTGTATCCTACATATGATTGGACCTCCTAATTCCCATTGTGTCATTCTTTCTGGAAAGTAATTAAGAACATGGACATAAAGAATGCCTAACCACGAAAAATTCCCCATCAGTGTCTTCCTTTCATTATTATCCATAAATAAAACAACTACTTCCTAATGTCCTCGAACATTTCTCAAGCATTTCCTTTTTCTAGAGGAAGTTTAGGACTAAGAGTCTGAGTATCCAAACAGTAGCCTTCTACCTACAAGATACATTTTAAAGCATCAACTTCAAAGAATTATAAAAGCTTTTAAATCCATGATTTCTATTAAGATCAGGTTGCACAATTTAAGCTCAGTTACAATAATATGTGAAACTAGTCCCACAGACTCACTTCTATGTCAGCACTGCTTATTTATCTTACAATAGTCTATATCACCAGAGGAAGTTCATCTTCAGTGTTTAGATGGATTTGAAAGATAACTAATATGTAACTCTTGTTTCCCCTATCTGTTTTCCTGCAGCTCTTTTTTTTCTGAAGTACATTCTATCTTTGGGTGAAAGGTCTGTTGTCCCATTTGGGAAGCTCTTATGAAAATGCCATGAATGAGACACAGTGGAATAAATAAGTATGGGTGTCTTGGTCAAGTCACTGCCTATCTTATTTTTCCCATATGTAGATAAGTAGGTAGTTCCCTTTAAGTTCTGAAAATCAATGATTATAAGTGGTTTCAAGTACCTAGTGTCACACTAGCACTCACAACCTCAATTGAGTGTGGACAGATCCATGTATCCTTTCTTGACATTCTTAGACCAGTAGATGGCAAGCTTTAGTATATAAGGGAACCACTTGGTAAATGGGGACACTTATTGAACTGCAGATCCTTGCTCCCCACCCCCACCTGCTTCAGTAAGTGGTAGATGGGCCCAAGGACAGCTGCCTCTTTCCAAGCATTCTGGGTGATTCTGGTATGCATGGCCTTTGCATCACTCTGGGACAACTGCCTTAGAGTCAATACAGCTTTCTGTGTGCTGCATAAACAGGGAGCGAGCGTTGTTTCATTTGGTTAATCCAGCCAGGATGGGCCCCTGAATGCTTGGGTTGCCAACTATGGTCACAGTCCTGCCACCTAGTGGCCTGAGAGTCAGAACTGCTCCATCTGGGCTCAGATAGAAAAAAACAGAGAGCTGCAAACGGGCTAGGGATGTGGAGGCCCAGAGGAAGGCAAGTGTTCAGGTGAGGAGACATGAGTACGCGTGATGTGTGAGCATACACACGCAAACACATGTGCACAGGAATGGGAAGCATCTTTAACCCCGCCAGCTCCCAGCACGGTGTCCGTCTAATGATGGGGGAGAGAGCAGGGAAGGCAGCCTGCGAGCCTAGAGCACCCACTCAGGGCGGCAGGCCCGGTGGCCCGCTGAGGAGAGGACAGGCCCGAGCACCCCGCAGCCCTGCTTTAGGAAGGCGGGGCTCTGGGAAACCATTCTGGAAAACACACATGGAAAAGAAGCCGCCGTCCCACCTCACCTCCCTACCTCCTGTGTGTGCCACGGCCTGCAAGGCAACCTTCACGCATTCACTGTACCCTCCCTGGCTTCCTGTCATGAAAACGGGGAGAGTTCCCTTTCCCCGCTGCCCCGGGAAAGAGGTGACACAAAGGAAAGCGAGTGTCCCGCAGAAGACAGAGTGACAGGGCAGGGCATGGTGTGAACTGGGCAGTTGACACAGAGCTCAGGAATCCTGGCAATTTACTTCCTCCATCGTCACTTACAGGCTCCAGTTCCTGATTCTCCCTCAGCTTTTTTTATTTTATTATTATTTTTATTGTTGAAAGTATTACAGAGGTCCCCATTTTCCCCCATTGATCCCCTCCACCCCACATCCACCCCACCCCCAGGCCTTCCCCATACCAATGTCTGTGTCCATGGGTTATGCATATAAGCATATAAGTTCTTTGATTAATCTCCCCCCACCCACTCCCCCACCCCTACCCTCCCTCTGAGGTCCCTCAGTCTGTTCCATGCTTCTATGTCTCTGGATCTATTTAGTTCATCAGTTTATTTTGTTTATCACATTCCACATATGTCTCACTCAGTTTTTGAAATGACTTGTTAACGTCATGAGTGTTGTTTTAGTTAAAAGTAGACAATACAGTCAGTAAAGCCACATAACCAGGCACACATAAACTGCACCATGTCACAATATGCCTGAAACAAATGAGAGTGAGGACAGACTGGGCACCTCACCCTGTCATGAACTGAGGACACACTGAGCACGTACATGACTATGTGACAGGCCAACTGACTTACACACGGAGCAAGGACACTGTCATAAACCAATACTGTAGTTATGAATACATAAATTTCTTTTTTACTTCATATATTTAAAAAGAATACTTTTCAACAAATGGTGCTGGTACAACTGGATATCCACATGCAAAAATGTGAATTTAGACCCTTATATCTCACCATATACAAAAATTAACTCAAAATAGATCACAGACCTAAATATAAGAGCTAAAACCATATAACTTGTAGAAGAAAATCTTTGTGACATTGGATTAGGCAAATAATTCTTAGCTACGATGCCAACAACACAAACCATAAAGAGAAAATAATGAATTGGATTTTATCAAGATTTTTAAAAATGTTTGCATTTCAAAGAACACCATTATGAAAATGAAGATACAAGCCACAAACTAAGAGAAAATATTTGCAAATCATATGTCTGGTAAAGGACTTCTATCCAGAACAGTTCAGTAAGACAAGCAACCCAGTTTAAAAATAGACAAAAGTTTGACTAGACATTTACCAGAGAAGATATACAATTGGCTCAGAAGCACAGAAAAAAATTCTCAATATCATTAGTCATTAGGGAAGTGCAGATTAAAAACACGATGACTATAATAAAAGACAGACAATAAGTATTGGTGAGGTTATGGAAATATTGGAATCCTCATACATTACTGGTAAGAATGTAAAATGGTACAACTATTTTGGGAAGCATTTTAGCAGTTTCTTAAAAAGCTAAACATAAACTTACCCTATAACCCAACAATTTTACTCTTAGGAATCTACCAAGAAAAATAAAAACATCATTCACAGAAAAACTTGTACACAGATGTTACTAGCAGCGTTATTCATAATAGCCCAAAATTGGAAATAATCCAAATGACCATCTCCTGGTAAATGGATAAATAAAATGCAGTGTCCATACATGGAATGTTATTCAGCTATGAAAAGGAAGTAAATATTACTAATACATTCTGTGAGGTGGGTGAACCTTAATGACATAATGCTAAGTGTAAGAAAACAGATGTAAAAGACTACATATTATATGATTCCATCTATATGAAATATCCAGAAAAGAAAAATGTATAGAAACAGAGAACAGTTTAGGGACTGCCTGGAACTTAGAGTGGAAATGGAGATTGACTGAAATGGGCACACAGATCTTTTGGGTGCAATGGAAATGTTCTAAAACTGGATTATGCTGATGGTTACACAACTATAATTTCACAAAAGATTGTTGAATTCTACATTTAAAACTGGTGAACTTTATCATATGTAATATATGTCTCAATAATACTGTTAAAATTTTTAAGGAAGAACAAGAATTTTGAATTTATAAATTCCATAAATGGAATATCAAATTTAAAAAACGAAAATTAATGAGATTGCCTGATATTTTCCCCCACCTCAGCGGGTCATCATCTCACCTCTCAAGATGCAGGCACCCCAAGTTAAAAATCTCTGTGGTTCTATCATAAGAATCAACTCTGAGGAGCTTATTAAAAATGTAGATTTCTGAGCCATAATCCTTCCACCTCACCCCAATGACTGATTCAATGTGTCTAAGGCAGAGGTCAAGAATCTGAACTTTCGCCCTAGCTGGTCTTACTCAGTGGTTAGAGCACTGGCCCGTGGACTGAGGGTCCCAGGTTCGATTCCAGCCAAGGACACGTACCTTGGTTGCAGGCTCGATCCCCGGCCAGGTCGGGTCGTGAGAAGGAGGCAACCAATTCATGTGTCTCTCTGACATTCACATTTCTCTCTCTTTCTCTCTCCTCCTTCCACTCTCTCTGAAAAGCAATGGGGGGGGGGAGGAGAATCTGAACTCTTTTTTTTTTTAATATGACTTTATTGATTTTAGAGAAAGGAAGGGAGAGGAGAGAGAGAGAGATAGAAACATCAATGATGTGAGAGTTGTCATGATCGGCTGCCTTCTGCACACCCCCGACCGAGGATGGAGCTGGTAACCCGGGCATGTGCCCTGACCAGGTATTGAACCGTGATCTCCTAGATCCTAGGTCGATGCTGAGGCATGCCTGGCCAATTAAGAATCTGAACTTTTAACCAGATTCCCAGTCTGAGCACTGCCCCAGAGCATCAGTCCCTCCAGCTCTCCAGCATCCAGGACCTGCAGCAGCGGTGGGAAGGGAGAGTATAGATTACGGAGCATCTGAACCTGCCTCAGAGGAGGGGAGGTGTTGGGGACTGGGAAGGAGGGCACCCCGTTGTAGCCCTGAGTGAGAAAGAGGCCCGGGAATGCTGGCGGTGGGGAAGCCACCTCCAAGTCTCAGGGTTTCAGTGCAAGCGAAAGCCTGTGCCTCTACCGCAAAGATCAAATTTTACCTAGAGCCAAGGGAGATGACAACACAGGTCCTGTTTTACAAACCGTTGAGTCTTGTACTAATTTATCCACTGTCGAGTGCTGAGCTTACATGAAAGTAAAGTCACAGAAATGTGAATGTGCTTTGCCTGCGTGCGTAAAGGTAGTAAGGAGGCCTACTTCCCCTTTGTGACTAATTACCTTATTACAGTACACTATTACATCAACTCTAATTATCATCCTGTTCTGAATCAGGGAGAGCCTGAAAGGGTCCAGGCTGCGCCTCAGGTGCTTGCCAGCTGGGGTGCGTGCACAGCACGGCAGTCTACCCAGAAAGCATGGGCTTGTCCCCAAGCTAAAAAAGGCGGAGCAGCATCGCTGGAGCACACCCAGCTTCACCTCTGCCCGGGTTTTGAGAATCGTGTGTACGTTTCCCTCCTCACACAGTCTAGGCGCTGAGAAAATCAGATTTCTTCTGCAGAAGAGAGGACATGGCGTCTAGAGGATGACGCTGGGTGGGGCCCACTGGTCCCTGGAGAAGGGGTATCTCCTGGGCTCCCTTCCGCTCAGACTTGAGGGGCATGAAAGGAGAAAGGCAGTGGGGCCTCACCCTGGGGGAGGTCAAAGTCGAACTGCATGGAGGTGGTCCTTTTAAAAATTGTCTTCTTTATTATGGATGACAGACCTTCGGTCTTATGGTTGATTGATTGATTGATTGATTGATTGATTGATTGATTACATCTTTTCCTAAATCACTGGAAACTTTTCTTAAGTACTTCTTTCTGTGTCTGTGCTCAGAGTTTCAGGTGCTGCGCATTCTGTTGTTCGTGTCGATAAGAGAAGCGGCACTGCTGAAATCTACAGTGCTCAAAAGACACAGTTTTACTTGAAAAAAATAACCAACTTCCTACCATCCTTCCCTAATCAACGACCTTAATGAAAACAATAGTATGGTGTGAAAACCTAAATACAAAAATAAAGTTATAAAGGCTTGCTGCACACTCTCTCCATTCCCCGTTAGGCCCAACAAGGGGAATGGAAGTAAAATCAAAGCCAAAAGAGCCCCCCCTTGGCCGACTGGTGAAAACTGGAGAAATCCTGCGTAGGCATAAGCCCGGGGCGGCATTTTGAGAAGTTAACATTTAATATTTGGTTTGCTATCTGCTTCCTCATTCGTAGGGGATAACAATGTTTAAGAAACATGAATGCTCAGAGCACGTTCATTTTCAACCTTTTTTCCTTACTCCCTTCTGCTTTCTCTCTGCTCTGAGTTTTAAGAGGAGCGGCAAAGACAGTTGAATTGAACGTTTGAGCGAAGACTATCCCTGAATTATTTACCAACCAAAATGCTTCAGGTTGCGTTTTGGCAGAGCGCCCACGGGCACTCAGGCCACGCCGAGCGCCCGCAGCGAGGGAGGAGGGGGGCCCGCTCTCGCGGCCTGCTCGGGTGGGGGCGCGGGGGCCGGGGAGCCCAGCGCCGGCTGGAGGGGGGGTGTGCGGACGGCGCCCAGGCGGGGTGCCGCAGCAGCACTGCTCATCCAGAAGACGGAGCGTTTGCCAGCGAGCCTCAATTCGGGGCCCCCCGAAGGGCAGTGGCAAGGTACACCACCTCATGTATGCCTGAACTTTGGCAAACTAGTCGATAAATATGCCTAGAAAATACCCCCTCGGGTAATGGACAGGGAGGTGCACGTTTTATGAATAAAGTGTCGAATCCGGCGGCGAAATCTAAGGAACCAGCGGCGCACAGCCTCCGGCCCCCGGCAGGTGGCGACGGCTCCGCAGGCGGCTGTTCAGAAGCAGCCCGTCTGAGCGAGGCGGCCCGCCCGGCCCGGGTCCGGGTCCGGGTCCGGTACACAGCGACCCCAGGCCCTGCCCCCACCGAGGGGTCTGTCTCACCCAGCGCAGGAAATGGAGAGAGGGGGCAAATGGAGAAGAAAAGAACAAGGGAGAGAGGGAGGTAAAGACAAAGAAATGATCTCCGCGCCCCCCCCCCCCCCGCGCGCTCCCCGAAGCCCCACTTCCAGCCTCCAGGCTCTCACTCCCACCCGCGCATCCTTAAGATGCCCAGGCCCACTCAGCACCCGGCGCTCCCTGTGACACCCCAACAAGCTACACCCCCCGCCGCTCTGCACGTAAACACCTGCGCGGAGCGCACAGACCTTCACGGCACAAGCGAGCTTCGCTCCCACTCACCAGCCCTTTGCCTGCCCCCCCCACCCCCGTCTAACACTAGCTGTGTTGCCCTGGGGCTCTCTTCCACCCCTTTCATCGTGCCCGTCCCCTCTTCTCTTTTCCTTCCCTCCCGTCCCAAGCTGGCGCCTGCATCACACACAGCTCCCACTCCTTCCTTACCCAGGGCATCCCCAGCAGTGCTGCCAGTTGTTTCGGAGGCAGACACCCATTGTAAAGCACCAAAACTAGAGCCACCTGTCAGCAGCACCAGGAGGAGGGTGCAGCGCTAGAACATGGGTTGGCACCTGTAGCAGGAACTCTGAGGCTGAGGAGGCTGAAGAGAGGGGCCCTGGGTGGCTGAGCTGGTCAGTCCCAACCCGGCGCCAGCAGGCCTTCCAGAAGATCTCTTCAGTGCAGTGTGCCACGGCTGAGAAACAAGAGGAAGGCAGGGACTATAGTGGTCAGGAGTAGTCAATCCATAAAGAGTTGGAAAACAGAACCAACACATCCAGAAAGGTTAAGGGAATAGAGATTTTCACTTGAGAAATGAATTCCCTGAGAGGTGACAACTATGCCTTGCAAAGTACAATCTATGGCTTACTCTGCCACCTAGCAAATACAATAGGTGCTAAATACTTGATTTTTTTAAAAGTCTGCCTAGCTTTGCTTATTAGAAAGATTAAACGTGTTTTCATATGTTTTTGGCAGCATATTCCTTCTGCGCATTGGCCATTAACATTGCTTGTTTGTTTTTCTTTGACATTTATTTTCACTGTAAACATTTTCCCATTATGTTACTCTTCTTCTAACTGGTTTAGAATATTTTATGGGATAAGAGGGAGAAAGGAAGCAGGGAATGCCCCCCCCCCCCCCCATCTAGGTCTCTGTTCATTAAAGTTCTTTGAGTGCAAGTGGAACTGATCCAAAGTCTGTGTGCTTGATACTTCAAAGGCCAAAACTCAAAAACTCAAAAATGTCAGAGTTTGGAGTAAGGAAAGGTTTATTGATTGAGAAGGCACCAGCCTAGAAGATGGGAGCCCTATTGGTGCCTCAGATCCATCTTAGGAAAGTACAGAGTTCAGCCTTTTTTTATGTCAAGGAAAGGGGAAAACTGGAGGAGCAAGAGGTGAGTGAAGACCACAGATATCTGGGCGCCAGCAGGAGCCTGAGAAAGATTTTGCTAGTTGATGTTAGTCTGGTCATGAGGTTCCTGAACATCTTTGATAAACTATACTTACTTCTTTTATCTCCAGAGAGACACTTTCTAATAAGAAGCTGTTTTTGTAAAGTTCAAGCCACAAGCAGAATTCCTCTAATAATTAGCGTGTCTATATGCAAGAAGCTATTAACCTGAAGGCCATGGGAGCAGTTTGAGAAGGATAGGTGTTAGTAGTTTTTTTTTTGTAAAATTCACCTGTGAAGACATCTGGCCCAGGACTTTTGTTTGTTGGGAGTTTTTTGTGTGTGTGTTTTTTCATATGTTCATTGATTTCAGAGAGAGAGAGAGAGAGAAACGTCAATGATGAGAGAGTCATTGATTGACTGCCTCCTGCACCCCCATCCGCTGGGGATCGAGCCCTCAACCTGGGCATGTGCCTTGACTGGGAATCGAACCACGATCTCCTGGATCACAGGTCGATGCTCAACCACTAAGCCACTCCGGCTGGACAGGATTTTTTTTTAATTATTGCTTTAATTTCATTGGTTATTATCTGTCTATTCAGATTTTCTGATTTTTCCTGATCCTGTTTTGGAAGATTGTATGGTTCTAGGAATTTATCCATTTCATCCAGATTGTCCAATTTGTTCACACATAATTGTTTGTAATATCTTCTTACAATCCCTTGAATTTCTTTGGTGTCAGTTGTTACTTCTCTCATTTCTGATTTTATTTATTTGGGTCCTCTCTCTTTTTTTTCTTGGTGAGTCTGGTTAAAAGCTTGTCAATTTTGTTTATCTTTTCAAAGAAACAGCTCTTGGTTTCATTGATCTTTTGTATTTTTTTTTTTTTTTTTAGACTCAATTTTGTTTATTTCTACTCTGATCATTATTGTTTCCTTTCTTCTACTCACTTTGGGCTTTGTTTGTTGTTCTTTTTCTTGTTCCTTTAAGTGTAAAGTTAGATTGTGGGTTTTTTTTGAGATTTTTCTTGTTTCTTAAGGTAGGCCTGTAATGCTATTAATTCCCCTCTTGGGACTGCTTTCACTGTGTCCCATAGATTTTGGGTTGTTGTGTTCTCATTTTCATTTGTTTGGAGGTATCTTTTGATTTCTTCTTTGATCTCACTGTTAACCTATTCATTGCTTAGTAACATGTTATTTAGCTACATGTCTTTGTGTGTTTTTCAGTTTCTTTCCTGTGGTTGATTTCTAGTTTCATACCATTATGGTCAAAGAAGATGCTTGATATGATTTCAATCTTCTTAAATTTATTGAGACTTGTTGTGTGTCCTAACATGTGGTCTATCCTAGAAAATGTTCCATGTGCACTTGAAAAGAATGTATATTCTGCTGTATTGGGGTAAAATGCTCTGAACATGTCAATTAAATCCATCTGATCTAGTGTGTCATTTAAAGCTGCTGTTTCCTTGTTGATTTTCTGTCTGGAAGATCTATCTGTTGATGTCAATGGGGTGTTAAAATCCCCTCTATAACTGTATTACTGTTAATATCTCCCTTTATGTCCACAAGATTTGCTTTATATATTTTTGTGCTCCTATATTGGGTGCATAAATGTTTACAAGGGTTATGTCCTCTTGTTGGGTTGCTCCCTTTATATAGTGTCCTTTTTTGTCTCTTACTATAGCCTTTGTTTTAAAGTCTATTTTGTCAAATATAACTATTGGTACCCAAGCTTTTTTCTTTTTTTCATTTCCATTAGCATGAAATATTATCTTCCATCCCTTTACTTTTATTTACTTATTTATTTTAATCCTCACCTGAGGACATGCTTATTGATTTTCGAGAGGGGAAGGGAGAGAGAGAAAAACACAGATCAGTTGTCCTCCCATATGCACCCCAACTGGGGATTAAACCCACACCTAGGTATGTGCCCTGACCAGGAATTGAGCCTGCAGCCTTTCAGTGTAGGGGACGATGCTCCAACCAACTGAGCCACACTAGCCAGGGCACCATCCCTTTACTTTTAGTCTGTGTGTATCTTTCATTCTGTAGTGAGTCTCTTGTAGACTGTATATATATGGGTCTTGTTTTCTTATCCATTCAGCTACCCTGTCTTTTGATGAGAACATTTAAGCCATTTGTATTTAAAATGATTATTGATAGGTACAATTTATTGCCATTTTCTTCTTTTAAGTTTCTTCTTCTTCTTCAAGCAGGCTCTTTAACATGTCTTGAAATGCTGGTTTGGTGGTAACAAACTCCTTTAGCTTTTTCTTGTCTGGGAAGCTCTTTATTTCTCCTTCAATTTTAAGTGATAGCCTTGTTGGATAAAGTAGTCTTGATTGTAGGTCCTTGCTTTCCATCACATTGAATATTTCATGCAGATATTTTCTGGCTTGAAATGTTTCTGTTGAGAAATCAGGTGACAGTCTTATGGTAGTTCCCTTGTAGCAACTGTCTTTCTCTTGCTGCATTTAAAATATTCTCATTGTCTTTAACTTTTGCCATTTTAATTATGGTGTGTCTTGATGTGGGCCTCTTTGGGTCATCTTGTTTGGGACTCTCTGGACTTCCTGGACTTGTGTGTCTGTTTCTTTCACCAATTAGGGAAGTTTTAGTTATTATCTCTTCAAATAGATTCTTGATCCACCCCCCTTGCTCCCTCTCTTCTCCTTTATCCCCTATGATAGGGATGTTGTTATACTTCATGTTGTTCCAAAGGTCCCTTAAGCTAACCTCATTTTTTAGAATTCTTTTTTCTTTTTGCTGCTCTGATTGGGTGTTTTCTGCTACCATGTCTTCCAAATCACTCATTTTATCCTCTGCTTCATCCAACCTACTATTTACTCCTTCCAGTGTATTTTTCATTTCAAATATTGCGTTCTTCATTTCTGATGGGTTCTTGTTTATGGTTTTTATGTTCTTTTTCATGCTGTCATAGTTCTAAGTAAGCTCTCTGAGAATCCTTATAACCATTCTTTTGAACTCCATATCTGGTAAGTTGCTTGACTCCATTTAATTTAGCTCTTTTCCTGAAGATTTCTCCTGTTATTTCATTTGTGGCACGTGTCTCTGTCCTCCCATTTGGGCTGCTTCTTTGTATTTGTTTCTATTTATTAGGTATATCTTCTACCACTTTCAGCCTTGGTAGTGTTGCCTAATGTAGTAGGTGCCCTGCGAAACCAAAAGGTGCAGTTTTCTTAATCACCTGAGCTGGGTGCTCCAGGAATGTCTCTTGTATGGATTATGTGTGCCCTCTTGTTATAATTGACTCTTGATTGCTATTGGCTCATTCATGCATAGGGTTGACCCTCAGACTGGCTGACTGTGAGAATCAACCCTAACCACAGTGTATGAGCTGCTATGCAGGTGCTGGCCACATAAAGCAGAATTCACTTCAGCCAGTCTGGTGCCTGCCAAGATCTCCCTTTGAATTTGCCACTTGTGAAGCTTATTGGATCCTGCTCTGATGTTGTCTGAAGCTGGCCACTGGGTGTATTGGTTCTGGGGTCTCTTGGGAGGGATTCTAGTGCAAGCCAATGCAAGATGCTACCTATGACTGGCCCTGACCAACATGTTTGAGGCTACAAAGTGATGCACAGTTTGTGGCTGCCTCTGCTGGGCCTGGGTGTGTGTGTGAAGGACAAAGCTGCACACCAAGGGTAGCTTTTACCAACACCAGGCCCAGGGACAGGTCAGCAAAAATTCCAAAACACCCCAAGATTCACCACCACCTGCCTCCATCCACTGGCTGCCTGTTAGGCTCAGTCACTGAAAGAGCCTCTGCTGTTACTTGAGTTGCATGAGGTAGGTTCTCAGTGAGTCACCAGGTAGATGCAAATGGTGTTCACTAGATTGATACAGGTTCAAATTCAGTGCCGGTGCTGAGTCTGACACCACTCAGCAAATGTCCCAGACTGTACCAACTCTCTCTCCAGAGCCACATACCCCAGTCTCTCCTCATGCATCTCTAGTCAACTCCTTCCTCCCTTCTGCCAGGCCCCATGATTTTGTGCATTGGCCCTTTAAGAGGGAACCTGTGTTTTTAGCAGACGCTTGTCTCTTCTGTTGGCTAGAATCCCCACCAGATGTTATGTGGGTGTCTCTTCCTGGCTCTGGTGCTCTGGGTTTGGGGCCAGTCCTTCTGCATCTCTGCCCTTCCTACCAGTCTCAATGTGGCTTCGTCTATAAATCCTTGATTATAAGACTTCTCTTCAGCTAGTCATCACTTGGTTTTTCATATTGCTTGGTCGCAATTTCAGTTTGGTCCTGGGTAGAGGTGAGTGTAACATCCACCTACTCTTCTGCCATCTTGGATCCTTGGATTCACATCTTTCAGTATGACCAAATTGCATTTTATCTGACTTACATTGTTTGGAATTTATAGAATGAATTTAAAGACATTTCAAATTTTACCATAAATATACATTTTCCTCTCTATTTCTGTTTCTTTTTTCAATATATCAACAAATTAGGTTCTTCAATGAAGACAAAAGAGAATTAAAGAAAATATGCTGAAATTTTATACAGTATTATCTCTGGATGATGGACTTTCTTTTGTGTTTTTAAAATTTTTGCACTGGGTATATATTACTTCTGTAACCAGGAGTTAAGAGGTGTTAAAAAACCTTATAGTAATTTTTGGTAAAAAAAACTACCCCTATTTTAAGATACTGATGCATATTCTTGACTCAGGTCACTTACTATACAAATTTTGTAGGTGTTTCCTTTCTATATTCACTTAACCCATCTTCAAAAGGAAGTTGTCTTTTTCTCCCAGGATGTTGGGAGCACTAATAAAACCAAATATATATATGTTGTGAATTCTGCAGAAGAAATGTGATGAATTTATGAAGAAGAAACATGGGGGCCATTCTGGATATTTTAAAGATTCTGTCTTAAAATGACAAACTGTTTACAGAGCTTAACTATTTGGAGTTTCCAAATTAACAAAAGGGCAGGTTTTTACAGGACATAAAATATACAACCATTGAAAAGAACTCACTAAGAAGTCAAATATGTCTCTAAAATTTGGTAATACAACCACCCGTGGCAACCATTATCTTGTCCTTTTGAAACTGAGATGTTTGTTCGTTGTTCTCAGTGACTGATGTGTCTGGCCTTGTTGGAGAACAATGTATCAAAGACAGCCCTGCTCTTTGTTTTGTGTTAAACCAGGATTAAAGACCCTTAACAAAGCAGCTGCCACTACAAAGTGAATTATAGCAACTGCTTCCACGTGGAATGCTATTCCTAGACAAATGTGTCCTCCTTTGGCTGGAGATTACTCAGAGAGAAGGCAGGTAACATTCATTAAATGTTGACCTGGGAGCCCTGGCTGGTGTGGCTCAGTGGTTAAAGCATTGGCCTGAGCACCAGAGGGTTGAGGGTTTGATTCCCGGTCAAGGACACATACCTGGGTTGCAGGTGTGATCCTCGGCCCCCAATCTATCAACGTTTCTATCTCTCTCTCCTCTCTCTTCCCTCCCCCTCCCTTCCACTCTCTTTAAAAATCAATGGAAGTAATATCCTCAAGTGAGGATTCAAAAAGAGACTTCCATTCTGTGTTGCTATGGACTGTGGGCTGCCCAGGTCAGTGAAGGATTTCAAGATGGCTGGGCAAAAACTTGCTCTAAAAACCATTGACTGGGTAGCTTGGGAAAAATCATACCCCAAAATTAGAAGGCCATTGTTAACACCCTGAAATCCTGGAATGAGATCCTCACTTCTAGGTTATCTGTCTACCTGAGAAACCACCTGCCATCGACTGGGCTTACTATAAGGCCAATGTAGCGAAGGCTGTCTTGGTAGATGACTTTGAGAAGTTTAATGTCCTGAAGGTTCCTGTGCCAGAGGATAAATGCAGTGCCCTGGTGGATGCTGAAGAAAAAGAAAATGTGAAAAGTTGTGCTGTTTTTTTTGTCTCTCTCAAAGAGTAGGATTGAGCAATATGAGAAAGAGCTGGAGAAGATGGGAACATAATTCCATTTGATCAGATGACCATTGAGGATTTGAATGAAGTCTTCCCAGAAATCAAATTAGACAAAAAGAAGTATCCCTACTGGCCTCACAAGCCAACTGAGAATTTATAAACTTGAATGCGGAAGGAAGCTCTGGCCCTCGTGTTATAAACTCTGGACATTAAAAATAATTATATAGTGATAAAAAGAAAAGGAAAAAGAAAAATGTTGGTTGAGGCCATATGCATGAAGACACACAGTGGGTAGCTTGACAATTATGATTCTGAATTTTCAGTTGCCCTGTTGGTCTTTTTTCTGGGATCATTTCTGTGATACAGTCTATTTTGCGTTCTTTAAGATTCTCTCCCCTTCTTCCCCTATATCATAGAAAGGGTACTTTTGCAAATCCTCAGAGTCATTCCAAAGACATAAACTAGCCAATTTACCTTCAAAGATCTTTAGGTAAAAACAGTTTTATGTAAAAACAAAGCTCTCCCAACCCACCCAAGGCAGTTTCCTAATTTTCTCAGTGTGGTAGTGCCATGAGCACAACTATTGGAGCAATATTTTCAGTGGTTTGAATCACAGTGCTACATTCCAGCTTGTGAACTGAGACCAGAAATAAATTCCCCTCTCTCTCAAAACAAGGACATGAATCATCCTATCCTGCAGGAAAACTGGAAGGTTTGAATCATATAATATTAATATAATATTAAGTATTAAAAGGCAAATTATATATAAAAAGAGTGAGTAAAATTGGAAATCAAGGATAGCAGGAACAAGCATTAGTTCAACCCTATATAAGAAAAGGTAACTCCCGCTGTGATTTGGAAGTGTAGAGAGTCAGAGATGGATAGGAAGGGAGCCAGCTAGACAGCTGAAAGCTTGTAAATGTAGCTCCGCAAAGTGGCTGCAATCCAAAGAGCAGGATCTCAAAACCTAGTGTGAGCCTCAAAGGAAGAATTTACAAAAGGCACAATCACCGCTCAATAGAAGTTATAAATAGATGATGAGCCTTTGTACTTGTAATCAGCCTCATTTATTGGGAAAACAAATGAACATATTAAAGAAAATCCTTCCTTGTTCCCAAATTCGATCTCGATGTAAAAAATTATTTAAGCTTGCCGGCCGGCGTGGCTCAGTGGATGAGCACTGACCTATGATCCAGGCGGCTGCGGTTCATTCAATTCCCAGTCAGAGCACGTGCCCAGGTTTCGGGCTTGTCCCTGGTAGGAGGGTGTGCAGGAGGCAGCAGATTAGTGACTCTCTCTCATCATTGATGTTTCTATCTTTCTCCGTTCCTGTCTCTGAAATCAATAAAGATTATATATATATATCAATTATTTAAGCTTGCTGCTGCTTCCTCAGACACAATTCCACGTAGTGCATATTCTAGTTCTATTTCAAATACCTAGTCTGTGCTCTCTTATGTCACAGGTAATAGTCATATAAATATTTATATAGAGAGCTAAAGTCCATCTACAATTGACTATGCTTTTCTTTTTCCTACTGGAAAAGTTTCTGCATTTCCCACTCAGTTCCTTTTGCTCATCTTAATATCTATGTGGCCAGGCTAGAGAAGGCAGAATTGTGGCGATAAAAGAAGCAATGAAAAATAAATCATGGGAACCTTAGGATCTCCATCTAGAAACAAATACTGAATAAATTACCATCATTATACCTTTGCAAAGCATTACTGAGTTGACAAGTAAGCATCAAAGTTACCAAAAAAGGTGGAGTGCGGGAAAGGCTAGGAAAAGAGGAGACCAGTTAGCTGAAATGGGAAGAGTAAGCAACAAGCAACCTTGTAAGATAGGTTTCGCCCTCAAGGCGGTATTGTCTCCGGATGCTCACCAAAAGTGGAAGAGTTGACCTTTAAACTCCCCCTTAAGATGGGAACCTCAGTCCTGGCCGGTGTTCTCAGTGGTTAGAGCATCGGCCCAGGGCACCCAAGGTTTGGTCCCAGCCCAGCGGGGGCACATGTGGGAGGCAACCAATTGATGTGTCTTTCTTACATTGATCTTTCTGTCTCTCTTCTCTCTCTCTCTTTCCCTTCCCCCTTCCCTTCCTTCAACTCTCTAAAAAATCAATGAAAAAAATATCGTTGAGTGAGGATTAACAACAACAAAGATGGGACCCTCAAAAGGAAAAATTTAACTTGAAGGAGAAATGTCAGCGTAAGCTGAAAAGGGAATTAATGAATAAATCTGAAAATAATTATCCAGCATGGATAACAAGGAAATGGGGGGAAATTATCATTAGGAGACACAGAAACAACAGACTTGCAGGTACAGAGGTGATGGCGGTCATCTACTCCTGATCTCCCGCACGTCCTCCTGTAAACCACACGGTTCCACAACAACAAAACAGCACAAACCCCACACTACCCGCATAATTAGACGACAGAGAAGGTTACAGACTTCATGTTGCCTGTATATACAAACATAAACAATGATTTCCAGGAGATACGTCTCAAATCTTCAAAGTAAACCTTTGAGGATTGCTATGGAGATCTCCATGGAAGAGAAAATAAGGAAAGAAAGGACTTACAGCTCAACTAAAAGCTCCCACGAAAGAGAAATTCCACCTTGAGAGTAAAAATATGGGAAAAGAGACCTAGTACATCAGAGCACTGACTACAGGGAAGGACACTTAAAAGTATGTTGGGCCCTAGGAGGCAGTCACATAACAGTATCAATTCTGGGGGAAAAGAGGCTTAAAAAGACAAGTGAGTTCCCTTTGGAGACTTGATGGCAAAGAAAAAATAAACTAGAGGGGGAAATTTAGGATCCTTAAAGATAAAAATAAACCTACAGTTGAAGGACACAAACCCCCGCTTCCTGTGTAGCCCTCAAAACCTCCATTAAAAACAACACTTTCTTACATAACTACTTTATTAGCATAGAGAGAAGAAGGTTCTCTTGCACTAGGGATTTTCTGTAGAGATGGTTCGCAGAGCTTGATGCAACAATTTTTCTTATCCGACTCCATGTGCCCCTTTGCAATGTGATTTTGCACTCTGCCTTGGATCTGGGCTAATCCTATGATTTGCTTTGATCAGTAGAATGCAATGGAAGTGACACTGTGTGTTGCTGAGCCCAGGCCTCGACAGTCCTTGCAGCTTCTGCTGTTACCCTCTTAGAACACTGTCTTTGGAATAAAAGCTTATGTGAACGGAGTCCAAGCTGCCCATCCCAGCTGAGTCTGGTACCCAGCCAGCTCATCCATTGAATGTGGCTGCATGTGTGAGCTCAGCCAAGACAATTGAAGAGCCACTCGGCCAATACTCACTTAGAAATCACTATAGTTTTTGTTTTAAGCCAATAAGGTTGTTGTACAGCAATAGATAACATCATAAGCAAACAACCTGGCCCTTAAATGCATAAATGAGTTCCCATGTGAAAAAAATAAAATTGTGCTTCTCACACCATACACGAGTCAATTCCAGTTGGAAAAAAGTGAATGCCTTTATGGCTTCTAAGTAAGAAAATATTTTTTAAATAAACCAACCCCCCCATAAAAATCATAAAGAAAAAATGCATAATTTCAACTGCATTAAAACTAAGAACTTCTGCTCATCAAAAGACACTGTAGATGTAAAAGACAAGAGACAAGAGACAGACTGTAATTAAATACTTGCGATATATATAACCAACAAAGGATGAGCAGCTAGAATTTATGAGTTAATAAGAAAAAAATAATCCAATAGAATAAATGGGCAAAAGATATCACAGTTATGTAAACTGAAAAGAAAACATAAATGGCCCATAAACATACGAAAATATTTTCAATTTAATTAGTTATTTATTAATTAAAAATTAAAACCACCAGGGGATAATATTTAGTATCAGTTAGACTGGCAAAAATTAAGGAATCTCTCATTAGCAATGCTAGTGAGGATGGAGAACAGGGGCTCACGAACACTGCTGTTGGGAATGTAAATTTACACAGCTCCTGTGAAAAACAATTTGAACATTTGCATACTTACATGCACTGTAGAGGAATCACTATAAACCTTTTGACAATCAGCCACGATAATACATTTTATAACCCAAACCAGTACAGCAACATACTTAAAAGTGAAATTAGTTTAAGAAAACAATACTTGCTCTTACTATGTGTTATATACCCTGATCTTTTCTACTTTTTCATACAAAAGTCTTCATTTCTTTTATACCAATCCTGCCATGGATTTATATAGGGTCAGTCCCAGCAGCATAGACTTCTTACCTTGGACCTTCATACGGGGAGTTTTTTAGACAGAGCAGACTGGTGTTCCACTTGAACCCAGATAACTGTCTCTCTTGACTTCCATTTTTATCAAATCATTTTTCGTCCACATTTTTCTTCATCATTTGTTTCCCCAGGAACCTCCATCAGTACATTAGGGTGCCCAAAATGCACAAATCACACATTGATTGTCTTACAAGTATCTTCTTTGGTCCTACAATTTCTGAAGCATGGTGTTTGGCATTCTAGACCCTTCCCAGCTTTACCATGGTAACGTTTGTGAGGCCTTCCTTTTAGAGTAGATACATTCTTTTGATGTCTGCAATATCAAGTTTTTTGTGGATGCCCATGTATTCAGGCCAAGGAACAATTCTATGTTTTCAACAAGGCCCAGGGACCATGTAAAAAAATCCCTCCTCTTTTTCCCTTTCTGTTCACTATTCTGGTGGCTACTGGCATATCTGTTCTGGCTGAAATCTATAGATGCTGATTGCATCTGAAGGGGAGCAACAAACTTTTCTCTACCCTTGAGGTTCTTTTCTCTACCCTTGAGGTTCTTCTTGTTGTGTGGGCTGTTGTCATTTTTTTATTGACAGTCTACAGGAAAAGAGATTAGTGCCCCTGACTAAACAGTCAGGTATTGCATGTTTTAAAAATTCTCATGGCACACAAGTGTGCCTCAGCACACCAGTTGAAAATGCCCATAGTAAAAGAGATGATCAGAGATAAATTCTTTCGGCCTATCTATAGGGCAGGCAGACTTTTTTTTTTCTAAACATCTGTCCTTTTTGTCATCCTGCAATGACCCTACAAAGCCCTAGGTGCAAGAAAAATAACCAAATTTAATACATACATATGCATGAGAACCCCGCATACATGAGAGAGTGAGGCCTCACATGCAGAAGAGGTTCAAAGATAAAAAGGGGGGCTGAGGCACATAAGGCACCCTGAGCTAGGGATGAGGTAATGCACCTAGGGCTTTCCAGGGTCATTGCAGGATGATAAAAAGGACAGATGTTTAGAAAAAAAAAGTTTGCCTGCCCTATAGATAGGCCGAAAGAATTTATCTCTGATCATCTCTTTTACTATGAGCATTTTCAACTGGTGTGCTAAAGGCACACTTGTGTGCCATGAGAATTTTTAAAACATGCAATACCTGACTGTTTAGTCAGGGGCACTAACCTCTTTTCCTGTAGACTGTCAATAAAAAAATGACAACAGCCCACACAACAATAGCCGTTTAGTGTGAATGAATCAAAATTTTATCAATTTTTTTGTCAGATCAGCAAAAATATAACATATATATATTTAATATGTCTTTATTGATTTCAGAGAGAGGAAGAGGGAGAGAGAGAGACAGGAACATCAATGATGAGAGAGAGTCATTGACTGGCTGCCTCCTGCTGGAGATGGAGCCCGAAACCCAGGTATGTGCCCTGACCAGGAATTGAACCTCGATCCCCTGGATCATAGGTCGATGCTCAGCCACTGTGCCACACTGGCCGGGCTATAACATATATTTTTGATGTGCCACAGAATTTTAGTAATTAGTTTATGTGTGCCATGAGTTGAAAAAGATTGAAAATCGCTGTTCTAGGTACTTAAAGGGAGGGCGGGTATCTCTTGAGCCTGCAGCTCAAGTTACATTTAGCTCCAAGTACTCTGCATACCACTGTGGCTGTTTCTGAACCCCCACACATTCTACCTAATTTGTTTTCATGCCTTATTAATGGACTGTGACCTACAGTATAAAAAACAGTGCCCCAGAGAACCTCTTATGTGTTCCGTCAGGAAGCATGCAGAAAGCTCGCGACAACCATTTGTTCATAACAGGAAACAATGTAGAAAATACAAAGCGCTCACTCTCAAGTGAGGACAAACGCCTTACTGACAGGTCACGAGTATACACTGTTTCCGTGTCCGAACATTGCTGACGGGTCACAAGATAGCTCGTGTCTGCACTTATATTAATTTAAGTAATTTTAAACACCTTGCTAACCAAAGTAGCTGGCCGCATGGGCAAGTTCTGGCCTGAACTAGCTGGTCAGCGAGGTGTTACCTTCACACAGTGAACGTTTACGCAGTCATGAAGATTCATGGCCCTAGATCCACCTGGCCACAACACGGATAAACCTTGGAAATATAATGCTAAGTGCAAGTAAGCAATTTGCAGACTACATATATTGATCATTTTTATAACACTCTAAAACAAGCAAAATGAAATGTTTAGGGAAATACGCATATGTGATAAGAACTATTTTTAAAACATCAAAGGAAAAGAAGAGGACAACGTGTAGAATAGTGGTGATTTCCGCTGGGAGCCAGGAAGGCGGGCATGGGTGAAAACGCACAGGAGCTTCAACAATATTGATCATGTTCTGGTTTCTAAATCGAATGGTGATTTCATGAGTGTTTATTATTATTACTTATAATGTATATTTATTTTATTATTATAGTTATACTTATTATATGTACTTATTATGCTTATTTTGTGGTTAATGTATATTATATGCTTATTATTATAGACTAATTATGTTATACCTGTACTTACTTTATTATTGCTTCACATAACCTATACTTTCTCTTTTTGTATGTATCAGATATACAAAATACCTAATTTCTTTATTTTACTTTTTAAAAATTATTTATCCTCACTTGATATGTTCATTGATTTTTAATTTTTTAAAAAATATGTCATTACTATTGATTTCAGAGAGAGAAAGGGAGAGGGGGAGAGAGAAATAGAAACATCAATGATGAGAGGGTCATTGATCGGCTGCCTCCTGCACACCCCCACCGGGGACGGAGCCCACAACCCTGGCATGTGCCCTGACCGGGAATTGAACCGAGATCTCTTGGATCCTAGGTAGATGCTCAGCTGCTGAGCCACGCCGGCCAGGCTGATCATCAATTCTGACAGAGAGAGAAAGGGAGAGAAAGAGGGAAAGAGACATAAATGTGAGAGAGAAACATCACCAGATGTCTCCCATACGTGCTCTGATCGGGGATCAAACCTTCAACCTAGGCATGTGCCCTGACGGAATCAAACCCACAACATTTTGGAATATGGAACGATGCTCCAACCAACTGAGCCACCCAGCCAGGCCTATAGGGCTATAAGACCTTTTTAAAGTGAAAAAAATGTCCCACGTACAGGTGTCAAGAGGGAGGCCCATAAACTCAGAGTAAAGACAGCTTTGCCCCAGGCCCCAAATCTCCGCTGGCAGTTCCAAAGGGGAGACACTGGAATTCTCCTTGCTCCAGGCAACAGTCCCAACCCACCTCCGCATACCTCCACAGCCTTGACACCGTCCGACTGGGCTCATGATGCCCTTTACCTTTATGTCAAACCCATACAATCCAGGACAACCCATTTAGCCCTCAGTTCCCACATTCAAACTCTGTAGTCTGCACATTGTCCTAATCTCATCCCTCACCCTCCCTCAAGTCTTGAATCCTGCATCCTCTGTGATGCAAAGTCAGCCATCAGCAAAGTCAGTCATCAGCGAAGTCTGCCATCAGCAAAGTCAGTCATCAGCAAAGTCCCCGAGAACCTCCAGCTCTGAACACTGGGCTCCCTTCTGTTCTTGCTATGACAGAAGCCCGCCTCCCTCCGGTGGGCTCTGCTTTCAGGCAGCCCTCTCACTGCGGTGCTCTCTCGCATCCTTCATACACCTGTCCAGAATGGGAGTGTCCTTGCCCTTCATTGTTGCTTCCAGGCCAGTCTCCCTCCTTCCACAAAAATCTCTGAGTTCTGAAGCTCAGACCATCAGACTACACCAATGGCTGCCGCAGGTCAATCCTCCTCACCTTATTCCTTAAAGACATTGGCTCCTGATTGATTCCCACTCTTTCCAATACTACTCCTGCTGTATTTCTTGGTGACTCCAGTATCCATGTTGATCCATTCAGGACCCTGGCCTCAGGGTTCCTGAACTTCCTTTCCCTCCGGTGATTTTTTTCTTCACCCTGGGTAGCGTTCACTCTCATGGTCACATGCCCAGCACTGTCTAGTAGAACTGTCTGTGATGATGGAAATGTTCTATATCTGTGCAGTTCAGTATGGTGGCCATTTGTCACATGTGACTTTTCAAGTGTGCCTAGTGTGTCTGAAGAGCTAAATTTTTAATAACATGCTTTTAATTAATTTAAATTTAAATAGCCACCTGAGGCTAGTGGCTATCAAATTGGAAAGCACAGCTCTAAACTTTGTCATTGTCAGTAACTGGAAAACCCCTCCTTGATCTGAATTTCAGTCATCATATTCTTCTACCATAATCTATTTTTCCAGCACATTCACTTGAATATCAAATACAATAATCCTTCCATCTCCAAAGACCTAAAACCCACTTATTCTACAATTATCTCACTGTCCCTCAATTCTTTATTTCCCTCCTTCCCCAGTTTAAATTCTGTAATCCCAAACCCCTTGTCATTCTCTGGCTTCATTTTATCTGCTTGGCAAAACAGAAAACCTGATTTAACCCCAAGTCTCTGCCTTCTACATGACAAATCCAGAATATCCGAATGTGGGGAAGAAAAATGCCCAACTCTGTTGACTGGGTTTGTTGAATTCAGGACTGCCAATCAAAAGGGCACTCTTATTGCTGACAATCTAATCTATTCACTCTTTTGCTGTCCTGGGTGACTACTGTATATCTTCTTTCCTCCCAACCTCCACACCTTCACCCGCATCATTTCTCTCAGCTCTTATAAGCTCCCACCACATCATCCTACCTTCCACATCTATGCCCATGAACTCTCCTTTCCCTTGAGTTACAATGGATCAACTGTCTCTGCTCTTATTTAAGACAGAGTCCATCTCCCCTCACCTCCCCAAGAATACCACTCCAATAATTCTCTCCTCTCTCTTTTGCATCACCAATTTATGTTTCTCCATTCTGTCTTTTCTGTCAACGTACAAACGTACCATTATTTCTAGTACTTTCATAAAAGTTCTTGATTCTAATTTTCCCTCCAATTCTTACCCCACTTTTCAACAATCTCCTCAAAAGGGTTGCCTTTTCTCACTGCTTCAACTTCTTTCCATTCTCTCCATCTGTTTTACTTTTTTTGAGGTAAAATTGGGCACAATAAACCACATATACTTAAGGAGTACAACCTGATAAGATCTGGCATATGTATTCACCACTGCAACAATCACAATCAAGATAAACATTTCTTTCACCACCCTCCACCCCAAAGTTTTGGTCTTTTCTCCTTGTGTGCTTTCTCTTAAATATCTCAGCATATTTAGCATTCCATTTTAATTCATCTATTGGCATTTGACTGTATCTTTTTGTGTTTTTGTTCTTGGTAGTGATGGTTGGTCTAAGAATTACAATATACATAAACTTTCTAATCTTTTTTGGAGTTAAGTTGTAGAAAACTCACAGTCATAGAGATAGACCCCTTTACTTTCCTCCCAATGTCCTTTGTGTTAGAGTTATCATAGTATTGTGTTGCAGTTTTGGCTGGTGGCAGACTGTAAAAGAATTCACAACTGAGAGAAGAGAGAGATGCAGAGAGGGGGTTTACTTTACTTTCCCCGAGGGGAAAAGGGTGCTATACTGCTATTTAATACAAGGGCAAGAAGCAAAGGGTGGCCTCCTCTTTTAAGCAGGTACTGTTGCTAGGCAACAGGGAAGGGAGGGAGGTTTGTCTTGAAGTTGAGCAGATATCGGGGCTGCCTTGAAAAGTTATAGTTTACTTTCCAAGAGGCAGTCCTAGGGAGGTGTCGTATCAGTATTTTTCCCAAGCCTGTAAAACATGCTCAGAGCAAAAGTTAAGAAGAGTTCAAAAGAGGCTTGTTTGAAGGGGAGGGGAAGGGAACTTTCTACTAACTAGAGACTCCTTGGTTCAAATTATCCCTGAGGTGTGAAAACAGCAGGGAGGAGGTGGATGCAGGAACGAAGTCTTGAAAGTAGCTTATTTCGTCTCACAGTTTGAACAGAAAAGCTGTTTGAATTAGTGGAGCCAACAATCTTGGGGTTTAATGACCAGGTGCTTCTCATGAATTGTGTGGAAGTCCACAGCAAAGAAAAAGAGAGGCCTTTTCCTGTCCTTACGTATCGCATCTACATAACTTTTCTTTCAGCACTTTAAAGATGTGCCATTGTCTATTGGCAACCATGGTTTCTGATGAGAAATCCATGATTACTCAAATAATTATTTTTCTATAATAACTTTAAATATATTTTTTCTTCACTTTTCGTCTTATGCTGTTTGACTTGATATAGCTAGGCATAGTGCTTTTAACTTTATTCTACTTGGAGTTCAGTAAGCCTTTTGAATCTGTAAATGTCTCTGCTCCAATATTTCTCTTCTTCTGGGATTCTTATCACATATAAGTTAGACTTTAAAATATTAAGCCACAGATTCCTAAAACTCTATTCGTATTTTTCAATCTTTTTTCTCTGTTCTTCATATTTGCTAATTTTTATTGATCTCCAATTTGACTGACTTTCCTCTATCATTTTCATTTTGTTATTAATTTCAACAGTAAATTTCATTTTAAAAAGGAAAGCAAGCAAAAGAGCTTGGATTGGTCCTTCATTACAGTTTTTATTTCTCTATTGATATTTCCTATGTTTTAGTTATCTCAAATGAGTCTTCCTTTACCTCCTGGAGTATCTCAGGGTTGTCTCTCTTCTTGGGAATGGGTCACATTTTCTTGTTCTTTGTATGTCACATAATTTTGTATTGTATCTTGAACATTTTCAGTGTTATTTCATATATACCATGCGTTCTGTCCTAATCCTCTGGAGAATGTTGATGTTTTGGTTTTAGCATGTCCTGCTTAATTTCAGACCATAAATTCCATTTTGCCTTCAGTGGTTCAAGTCTCAGTTCAGTTCTCTAAGTGTTTGCTGCCTGGCTTGGGTCTGTCCCTGCACATGTGTGGTTCAGGGTTAATCTGAGACTTATACATGTTCCTCTGTAGAGTTAGGGAATCTCCTTCTCTGTGTTTCTTCCTTCTCAGGTCTGTCTGTTCCTCTCCCACCCCAACTCCCGAAGGTCACAAACAACCTCTCTCTCTCTGCAGTCTGTAGGGACTCCCTTAACTGATTCTTCTGGCCAGAAAGACTGAGAAGTTTCTGCTGGAGTTTTAGCCACCTGGAATGTACTGATAAGCCACTGGGGCCTGCCCCTGGGCCAAAGCATGGAGAAAAAAATTTTTTAAGAAAAAGGAAATTGGCCTCTGTTCCACAATATGCCTTCTGTTGTGGACTCTTCAAAAATCCTGAAATAGTTATTTTGTGTTTTGTCCAGAGTTTATATTTGTAATGAACAGGAAGGCTAGGCTATCAAAGGAACAAAACATAATAGTCAGACTAAGAATCTCCCCATGTCCTTTGATCCCCATTCCAGTCAGGTTTTCCTCCTCACCACCACCCAACTACGCTTCTCAAGGCAACCAGATTTCCTCTTCCCAGTTGACTCTCCCCTTCTACGTTGCTGGGCATTCTTTCTAAGTCTCCTTGGCTGGTTCCTGTTCCTCACCAGCTTTATATCGGAAAGTCCCAGAGCTTGCCCCTTTTTTAGTCTCTCCTTTGTCGATCATCTGGCCTGAAAAGACTCCCAAATTTATAGCACCACTCAGGCCTGTGTTTTCAAATGCACACTTGTGTTTTCAACTGCCTACTTATCACGCCCACTTATATGTCTGAAGGCATTTATAACCTAAAATATCTGACTACATCCATGATTACACCACCTCTCCCCCACCTCTTCTTCTTCTCTCTCACTCTTCCCGGTCAATGCCAACTCTTGTTTCCCAGTGCTCAGACCACAATCCTTGAAGTCATCCTCGATTTCTTCTTATTCACGCCCAACATCCCTTCTGTCAGCAAGTCCTGTCAGCTCCAACTTCAGTATGTATGTAGAATCATCAAGCTTCACCATCTGCACTGCTCTAGCCTGATCCAAGTCCCCTTCTTTCTAGCTGAATTGCAGGAATTGCCTCTCAGCTCATCTCCTATTTCTTCCTAGCCCCAGTGCTTCCTCGCAGTGCTCCTACTGATATTTTGTGAAGATCATTTTGTGTTGCAAAGTGTTTAGCATTCCTGATCCCCAGTCGCTGTGGCAACCAACACCCCCTCACCGATGTGTGTGCATACAAATGCGCTTGCAAACATCCTGTTAGGTGGTCAGGTCATGTCACTCCTCTGCACAAATTCTCCAAAGATTTACCATCTCATTCACAGCAAAATCTAATGCCCCTTTAATGGCCTATAAGGCCCTGCACAATCTTATTTCATTGCAACTCTGATATTCTCATCTCTTCCTACTCTCTTCTCTTTCTTCATTCCAGCTACTCTGACACTCTTTGAATGAGCCAGTGAATCCTCCTGCCTTGAGACTTACGCTGATCCTCAGCCTGCTTTGTCCATGTCTCTGCACAGCTTCATCTCTCTTTACTTAAACATCATCTTCTTGGTGAGGTTTTCTCTAGCTAATTTATTTAAAGTTGCAAGCCTCACCCCCCTCCCAGCAGTTTCTATCCCTTTCCTACTTTTTTCCCATAGCACCTATCACCACCTAACATGTTTATTTTCTACATTGTCTGTGTCCCCCAACTGAGTATGTTCCATGAAAGCTGAAATTTTTATTTGCTGTGTTCACTTACCTACTCAGACTTTTACAAAGGTACCTGACACAAAATAGTTGTTCAACAAATATTTGTTAGTAGAATAAACATAGGGATGGTGTGTTCATTATAAGAATGAACTGCATAATATACAAATGGCCAATAAGCATCTGGAAAGATGTTCAACATTATTTGTCATTAGGGAAATGCAAATCAAAACCACAGTGGACTACCATTTCACACCCACTAGGATGGTTATACAGTGGAACCTCCGTTCTTGAACTTAACTCCTTCTGGAAGGCTGTTCAAGAAGCAATTAGTTCAAAAACCAAATCATTTTTTCCCATTAGAAATAATGTAAATTGAATTAATTTGTTCCAGACCTCCAAATGATTCCCTATTTTAATCTTTCTTATATAAAGTACATGTCTAATGTACCGTTTAATCTATAAACAAACTTCTTTTCTTAAATTTATTGAACCACCCCCTACTAGCCTTAAACGAATCACCTTCAGCTCTCTTTCCAGGGGTGCAGCATCTTCCCCTTTTCACATACCATTGCCTCCGAAATGCTGTCACCTGCTACCTGCTTTTTGTTTATCCAAATCAACAGCAGTTTTTCTACCTCTTCAATTGCCTGTGATCATTGTTTCTTTCATACCCTTAGCAATATTAACACACTTGGCAGCTTCTTTATGTTTTAAAATTGTGCTAATCATCCATTTCGCCAGCAATAAAAGCAAACAAGTCCACAAAAATATTCATAGCACAATTTCTTGAGATGTTAACAACTTGAGGTTTAGCTGTAAACTGACAGGAATTCTCTCCTTTGTTTGTGGGCTGAGATACACTTTTTGTCATGCTGATGTATCAGCCTGAAAGGGTTGTTCAACAACAGAAATTTTTTTTCACTAAACAACTTGGTCGAGAACCAAATTGTTCAAGATGGGAGACATTCAAGAAACCAGGTTTGACTGTAATAAAAAAAAGACAGACAAAAGCAGGATATAAGGGTATTGGATATGCGGGTACTTTGCTGGTGAAATGTGAAATGGGGCAGCTACTTTGGAAATGTGAAATGGGCAGCTACTTTGGCAGTTCCTCAAAACGATAAATATAGACGCCTGGCCGGTGTGGCTCAGTTGGTTGGGCATCGGCCCGTGCACCCAAAGGTTGCTGGTTCAATTTCCCATCAGGCCACATGCCTGGGTTGTGGGCTCCATTCCCAGTAGGGGGCATGCAGGAGGCAGCCAATAAATATTTCACTCTCACATCGATGTTTCTCTCTCTCCTTCTACCCTCCTCTCTCTCTAAAAATCAATTTTAAAAATCTTCTTAAAAAATGATAAATATAAAGTTACTGTGCAATCTAGCAATTCCTCTCCTAGGTATATACTCAAGAGAATTGAAAATATATATCTACACAAACACCTGTACACAAATGTTCACAGGAGCATTATTCATAATACCTAAAAAGTGAAAACAACCTCAATGTCCATCAACTGATAAATGGGTAAATAAGATGTATTATAGTCACACAATTGAATATTATTCAGTGATAAAAAGGAATGAAGTACTGATACATCCTATAACATGGATGAACCTTGAAAACATTATGCTAAGTGAAAGAAGCCAGTGATTTATATAAAATGTCCAGAATAGGCAAATATATAGAAAAGTAGATTGATGATTACCTAGGACTTGAGGTGGTGGTTGGGAACAGGGAGTGACTGCAAATGTGTATGAGATTTCTTTCAGGGGTGACAAAAATGTTCTAAAATTAGATTGTGATATTGCACAACTTTGTGAATACACTAAAAACCATTAAATGCACACTTCAAATGGGTGAATTGTATGGTATATAAATTATATCTCAATAAAGCTTTTTCTTTTTCCAAAAAGAATGAGTTGCATAATTCAAGTTAACAAATATTTAATTCACTATATTTGGTCAGTTTTATTTTGTATCAGCTTTTTCTATTCCATCTGAGAATTTTCGGTAATTCCTTATATACTGTGAATTAGTGGCCTATCCCCAATTCCTTTAAACACTCAGTATCTAGTATAAGGCCCATTAGATTATCCTTAAACATCAAGGGTAAGTTGTCTTTCCTGAATACTAAAAACCTTGACCAAACTCACTCTAAGACTATTGTTCTGTTCTTAAATAATGAAATTCACAAAATGATAATCAGAAGTTCCTTGTCAGGTAGTATTTGTTGATTCAATGACTGTTCAGAACTGGATTTTTCTTCCTACTTCATTGGTTTCTGTAACACTGGGTTTTCGAAATCCTGTTAAAAACTGTGACTTGTTGCCTAAGAGAAAAAGAAAAATAGTTGAGACTGTATTATGACAATTATAGTAGTTAATACTTACTGAATGCTTAACTTGCACCAAGCAGATACTTAAGCACCTTACATATGTTAACTCATTTTAATCTTCACAACCAACCTGTACGATAGGTGTTATTATTTCTATTTTACTAATGAGGCATAGAGATGTTAAATAACTTGGCCAAGATCATACACCTATTAAGTTGTGGAGTGGAGATTTTAATGTTAGCAGCCCAGTTTTAACACCTATACAGAGAAAAATTAACAGTGAGTCACCGAATTAACCTTTTTCCCGCTGAGCTAATTACTTAACTCAGAGATATTTATGGAGTAAAATTAGATGCTAAATATTGAGGGCAAAAAACAAACAAATGAACAAAAACAAAACAGGGCTCCTGTTCTGGTATTACACAATCTAATGTGGGAGACGAACATACCATCAAGTAACAAAAATATAACGTGGCAAGCCTGTATCAGAGGTCCAAAGTCTAACCAGAGTGAAGAGGTGCGAAGATGCAGCTGAAGACTTGCTGGAGGAGATGGGGAAGGACAGGAAAGATGGCGCTGAAAGGCCACCATTTCGTCTAAACAAGACACAGCGTGCGCAAAAGCAAAGTGGCAGAAAGAACAGTGCTGTTGGATGGCCTTAGTGTGTGAGAGTGCCCGAAGAGGTTGGTGGCAGTAGAGATCAGGCCATGAGGAGCCTTCGATACTATGCTAAAGAGTTTGGAAAAAACCACCAAAGAATATAATCCTATTTGCATCTTGAGCCTGTAAGTGTAAGAATTTTGATGACAGACAAGGGTAGAGACAATGAAAACAGAGGTACCCAGGAGCTGGCTGTTGGAACAATTGATATAGAGATTTTAATAAGTGAATTAAATATCTGTCATTATTTCTCTTTTAGGTGTATATGCCATATCTGGTCCCAGGACCATGGTTAGTACCATGTAAAGCAACAATGTTCAACAAATATAAAGCAAGTCACATATGTATTTTAAATTTTATACTAGCCACATTAAAACAAATGACACATAAAATTAACTTTGGTAATGTTTTATTTAACCCAATATCTTATCATTTCAACATGTAATCAATTAAAAATATTAATGAAATATTTTACATTTTCTTTTTATATACTAAGTCTTTGAAATCTGGAGTGAATTTTGTACCTAAATGCTTTTCAATTTGGATGCTAAATTTGCCTTGGAAGTACTCAACCTGAATTTGAATTTCATAAAATTCACAATTGAAAAAGTAAACACATATATCCAAGTTGTTCCAGATATACTTAAATGTTGCCCAATATTTGAATTGAATGTCAGTTGGCCTGAACTACAGAGCCCCATTCTGGAGATCACTGCATTCAGAGGGAGGATTGATCACCAGAGGCTTTCTGCAGCACTGAGGAATCGCTACACATTTTCCTTCCTAAACTTGATTGCGAGCAGGTTAATCATAGTACCATCTGTGTGAACAGGGAAGGCCAGAAGCCTGGATCTATGTGAGTTGGTTTTCCCAAATGGAAAACGGAGAAAATATCTTCCCCACCTTAGTAGGCTAGTCACAACACTAGTCAGGGAATGTGTACAGAGGAGTCCTGTGATAGTTAAAGGTGGGAAAGGGAGTTAACAAAGCCGGTGTGAAATGCAGCAAGTGATTAAATTGGTGTGGCAGGTAATTCAGCAAGTAAAATTATGGAAGTGGAAGAGACGCTAAGGAGTGGTAGGGACTGGGGTAGACTGGAAAGTAAATGACATCTCTGAAAGGGGGCAGCTTCCAGAGTAGGTGTGGAAAGCCCATGTCCTGCCACCAGATCTATCCAATGACTTTTCAGAAGTAAGAGATTTGGAATTTCATGTAAAATCTGATTTTCAAAAATAAGCAAACATTCTGTGGACTAAACAGATCGAGTTGCAGACCTCTAGTTTGCAACCTCTGAACGTAAAGAGACAGAGCAACACCAGAAACAGTCAAAGTGAAAACTAAAGTAAAGTTAAAATAAAATCTAGGTGAATATAGTGATTTTGAAGAAAAGATAGTATAATCTAGATCATGGACAAACAAGAATAAAATCACTGCTGGGGTCACATGCAATCTAGGGCAGTTTACATCCACATCAGGAATAAGATTCAACAGAATATGTAGCCGTAAAAGTTAAGCAAAGGCCCTCTATTTAAAACTGTATTTGGATTCGATCTCCTAAAGCGCACTCCTACAAAACATCTGAAAATGATGGGTACTGCGACCTGAGTGGGGAAGTGGGGATGCTGAGAGGGAGCGACAGGCGATTCAGAAATACACAGAGACACAGAGGACAGTTACAGCCGGGCCCAGGGGGGACACTGCCCTCGGATGGAGAGGCGGTGACGCCGAGCAAGCTCAGCGTCTTTATTGCATACAGCAAGGTCACAATTCCTCATGGTAGCTGAAAGGGTCAAAAACCATCCCTTGGCAAGCTTTCTCACAACACGCTGCTCGGCTGCCCCCAGAACAACATCTTGGGGGTTTTCTCTTACACGCTGCACCCGCTGCACACAGAAGCTGGCACCTGGCCGCTGCTCGCTGATCACAGGTCCCAGCCTCTGGCGGGACATGCCGCCCGCAGGCCCAGCCCTGCGATGCCAGTGTGTCAGCCTGCGCAGTGCACGGGGGACCTGTGTCCAGGTGCGGCTTTGCCTCTGCCCAGACAAGGTCCCTCAGGGTCTCCAGGGCACAGCCTTGCTCCTGCCCGAGTCCCTGCCGGCTTCCAGGTTCAGCTGCTCTCCGCAGAGCACAGTTTTTCAAAATACCTTTTACACTCATAGCTGAGCTAGCAGACAGTAAGGTAAATTCCTAGAAGCCAAAAATGAAATGAAAGCTTGAGGAAGGGGGAGCACTGAGACAGGTAGCTGCCCATGATCTAGGTTTTAGCAGCTTGTTAGGAGGCAAGTTAAGGTCCAGGAGCTTGTGGCAGTCTTCTGATGGTGCCCCCAGTAAACATTCTCCCCTTCTTTACCAGTAGGAGTTTGAGCTGACTGTATGACCACCTACCAAAAGACATTTCTCAGCCTCACTTGCAGTTATATGACTAGGTTTTGGCCAATGTGATGTGGCAGAAGTAACATATGTAACTTAACAGGAAAAGAGGTGTTCTTCTCTTCACTCTTTCCTTTTTCCCATGAGCTGGAATGCAAATACAGCGTGGGGCAAAAGTAGGCTTATAGTTGTTTGTAAGGAAAATAATACAATAAATAATAACACAAGAATAAACTCTGTATTTCATGTACTGATAGCTGTAAACCTACTTTGCCCCACCCTGTATATTCCATCATGTACAAGGACATTACTCTAAGAATGGCAGAACACTATTAGAGGATTCTAGGCCTTTGAGCCCACTGAACTATTTGAACCATGATGTGAAAGAGAAATAAACTATCTTGCCACTGTATTTTGAGGTCTTTTAATAAAGGAATAGCTTTGCCCTGTATCTTAAGTACTATAAGCCATGCAGGGTAAGGAGATCAGAGAACCCCCTAGAGAACAGGGATACCAAAGGTCTACATAGGATTTGGCAAACTTTTTCTCTAATGGGCCATAAGATTGTGATTATTTTAGGCTTTACAGGCCATATGGTCTTTGTCCCAACTACTTAACTCAGCACTGTAGAACAGAAGTAGACACAGACACTAAGTAAACAAATGTGTTCCAATAAAAGTTTATTTACAAAAGCAGGAAGTAGACTGGATGTGGCCCATGTCAACACTATTACCATAAAGAAGGAAAGAAAGAAGCAAATAAAAGGAGATTGGGGGAGGGGGAGGGGAAGGAAGGAAGGAAGGAAGGAAGGAAGGAAGGAAGGAAGGAAGGAAGGAAGGAAGGAAGGAAGGAAGGAAGGAAGGAAGGAAGGAAGGAAGGAAGAAGGAAGTCTGACAAAGAAAACTTCCCTGTTGTATGTAGCCTTGGCTCTCTGAAATGAAAGAAAATTCTGCTCTGACAATCCATTATTTAGAGCTGACTCTCAGAAGGGACTATGGTTTCAATGCATACTATGTATGTGGTCTAAAAATTCCTCAGAGTGCAATGTTATCTGAAAGTGGACCTGGGTTGGTAGTGCTCTCAGGTGCCTGACAGAAGAAGCAAATGTAAATCCTCTCTGGAGGAACACATCTTCAGCCACATAGAATCTCCAAAGATAAATTCCTATCCTAGATGAGCTCACCAAAAAAAATCACAAAACACACAAGGAGAAAGGCAGGCCACACTAAGCAAACATCAACAGAAAAATCAAATAGAAAATCAGACCCTGTTGACATTAGATGTTGGACTTACCAATGACAAATATAAAATATGTTAAATTATGTTTAAAGAAAAGAAGCATAAGTAAGGTTATTAAGAGATTATTAAAAAGTGACTGGGCATAATTTTTAAAGGACCAATTAGAACTTCTGAAAGAGAAAAAAGTTAAAATTAAAAGAATTTCCAATAAAATTACCATAAAAAGATTAAAAATTTTAAAAGATGGCCTAAAACCACAAAGACAATGAGGATAGGAAAAGAGGTAATAGAAATGAAATTTTAGAAATTGGAAGGAAGAAATAACTGACTTGACCTATCAAGAAAGCAAAATTTTAAACTTATAGTGGGAAAAAAAGAGAAGGAAACTATTTGTATTTCTGCAACTAGGGGTGAAAGTGGGACTGAGAACAGAATTGGCCGAAAAAGTAAACAGGTGACAATTGACACTTTAAAATGAGGAAAACTGCTGCTTTTGTAACAAAACTTATAGAAACATTTCATTCTTTAAGCTCTTATTTTTTTAAAAAATAAGAATTAAGAAATAAAAAACAATTCTGCTATTTTCAAGAGTAATAAATTCCCTGGACTTAATTATTAAGTCAATTTTATGGCAAAACATCAACAGATAAAAATATATAAAATATATCTTTAAATATTTATATACCCTTAAAAATAAGGATGACTTTCAATGGTATAGTTGCCATTTTACTTATATATAAATATGATTTTAATTATATCTATGCACACACACACAACCCATCACACAGGCTCAACCTGTATCAGGAATCTAAAAGTGGTAGTTTTTTAGAAACTTCTCAATAGGTTATTTTAAAAGATAAAATAATTACATCTAACAAATCTCAGTCTAGAAGGTCCAGTTAAAAGAGAGTTTATTTCAGTTTTCAAAGTGGCATATATATATATATACACACACATATATATAAATTGAGAATAGAACTTGTCATTCACATTGTTTAAGAGTTGGTGTCCTTGAATCAAATTCTCATGTCTACTTATGAGAAAAAAAATTTTTTTTTTTAAATATATCTTTATTGATTTCAGAGAGAGGACAGGAGAGGGAGAGAGAGAGATAGAAACATCAATGATGAGAGAGTCATTGATCGAGCCCACAGCCCTGGCATGTGCCCTGACCGGGAATCGAACCCCGATTGCCTGGATCCTAGGTCGATGCTCAACCGCTGAGCCACGCCCGGCCAGGCGAAAAAATTTTTTAAAGAAATAAAAAAAACCTTGATTGGTTACAGTGATTTAACTTTTCTTCTGCCTTCTCCATTTTTAACATAGAAGGCATTAGAATTAAATTTGAAAATGACACTGAGCTGAAAGTGAAGTTTTCTCTAGAATGACAGCTGGAATATTAGAATTGAGCCTTAGCATCATTACTTAGTACTTGTATGACATAACTCTGGATAAATTACTTAGCTTCTCCCCTTACCTGTAAAAGAAAAATGGTGATATCATCTACCTTAATGTAATTGCCATACTCAAAAACTTGACAACTGTCAAAGTGTTACAGGTCCAAAGTCTGTGTGCCTGATGCTTCGAAAGGCCAAAACTCAAAACATCAGAGTTTGGAGTAAGGAAAGGTTTATTGATTGAGAAGCCACCAACTGAGAAAATGAGCAACCTTATCCACAAATACACCTCAAAAAAGTACAAAATTCAGGCTTCTTTTATGTTAATGAAAGGGGAAAAGGGAGGGATTGTTTTTGCAAAACTCTGGCTGCCTGCAGAATTCCTCTAATGATTAGCATGTCAATGTGCAAGACTAAGCAGAAGCTATTCTCCTGAAGGCCGTGGGAACAAAGCAAGCTTGAGCTAGGTGGAGTCCAAGAGAGACTGAGCAGTTCACTCCGTTACAATTCTCCCCTTCTTGTTGTTCATTACTCAGTCTCCAGGTTCAGTTAAGAGAGACTGACTTTTAGGATGCAGTCAGATTTGTCTGTCCACTGTGCCCTTCTTATCCGGCTTTTACAATCTCACATGCCCACCTCTTCCGTGATGTTCCCTGAGCCTTAGAGGGGACATTCTGGGTGTTTAATTTGCAGAGGCCACAGCAATGGTAGAAGTAGCAGCAGACCACAACACTTTTACCTTAATATGAGACAAAGAATAAAGAGTAACTTTTGTTATTGTGCCCCTCAGGTCCCAAACCATGATGAGTTGGCCACTGTACAAACGCTCCCTTTTTCAGCTAACAAGTAATCTAAAGCAATCCTGTGGTCTAAGGACCTGCATGCCAAGGACGCTAAGGTAGTCTTTTGGAGTTTGAGAGCTTGGGTAGTCAAATGGGCCAAACAGCTGACTCTATGGGTTAAATTCCATAACATCAGTATTTGATAAGACTTATGGAAACAAAAAATTAAAGGTTAATGATCAGAGAAAATTTTAAATCAGTTTATGGGTTTGTAGGCTGGAAACATCTTGTATAGTTTGAAATGTCTCTGATGATGTCATCAGGTGCTCAGGTAAACTTCCTGTGTGGCTTACACGGCATCAGTCAGTGAGACTGGTTAAGCACGAGCTGTTGTGGCAACTCCGAAATTTACATCATGTTGCACAGTGGCAGTTTGTAATTGCGAGGTTCAAGAAAAGGGCAGTTTTAGTTCTCAATGATTCCAAGTCACTAGAAGAATTCTAGATCCAGTCCAGTTTACAAGTAGAAAACAAGACTCAAAAGACAATGGACAGCACTAGAATCTAATATCCACAAAGGTATATTGTAGTTCCTATCGAAACAATTTTCTAAAACACCCCCTTTTTTTACCAAAGATAGCCAAATTAAGACTAATTTATCTGCAAAATACATCTTGTTTCAATAAACTTAGCCTGACTATTTGTATAAATCCAGCATTTAGGCACCTTTAAATCTGCTTTGCTGGAATTTTCCTAAGGAATCTTCAGATTGAACTTTAAAAGGCCTTTGGAGGCCAGAAAAGCCAAGGCAAGGAAAGGATCTGCCTTTAAACTTTGCCTGCAGTACCTACATATTTGGGAGAGTTCCTCTCTTCTCAAGGTCCCAACATATCCTGAATTTTTTTCCTCCAATTATAACAAGTGCAGTGGCGTTATCTCTGTCAGTTAACATGCATGCAGCTTGTGGGTGAACATCAGGCATGTTGTGCAAGGGATGAAGGTGCTGGGATCATTTGCATTGTGAGTGAGGTGGCAAAAGACCATGCTAAGTAGCTTATCAGTGCTCTTGGGTGGGTTCCCGTCCCCAGAGCATATGAGCCTGGACTTGACAGGATCAACAGGGACCACATTGGCCTGCCAGGACACATGTTGCTCTCTGCCAAAATGCATCCTATCCAACTTAAGAGAAGTTGCCAGTCCAACACCCATTCGAGTGTACCCTGCCCTGGTTCAATATGTCGAGGAGCGCTGAACAGTATGACCTTGGCCCTTTACCAGCTCTGGTGCTAAGGCTGTAGCCTTAACAGACGTGGCCAGAGGCAGTCCCTTTGCAGCAGTTTCCAAGCCTCGGTACGGAGCCTCATACAATCATCAGTCTGGTTCATTTTCCTAACTGCCTTAGCAGTAACTTTCGTCTGCCCATGCAAGGTAGAGGACCGTTAAAGAACCCACAGCTGCTGGTTAGGGGCGGAAACCTAGGGGCTTAGGGAATAGCACTGCCTTGTACCTAGCTGCAAACAGTGACATGTGCCTGGCTGGGTATTGTCGCCCTGCGTCACTAGTATTTTGATGTCCTAGTCTACAGCTCCTGAGCAACAGTGCAGATGCTACCTGTTCAGCCAGGACATAATCCAAAGCAATTCAATTATCTAATACAACTTTAGCCAGAGCCTAAGGCCTCCCTTTGAGACACTATGGCTTGAATGGTCTCAGTGACTATTATTCTTAAATGTATTGAAAGATTTCTAATCATGTGTTCATGGGCTCCCACTGCCCGCCAGGGAGATAAGGTTCTGCCCAACGCTGGCCAAAAACCATCTTCCTGGTGGCCAGGTAGATGCCAGAATATTGGGGAGCTTCTCTTTTGAGTTGGTTGAATAAATTTAAAGGAAGCGAATTAAATTCTATATGCACAAAGAAAATGATTAAGGCAGGAAGGATATTAAAAATACAGGCAAGTAAAGTGAAGACAAAGATGCACAGAAGTGAGCTGTGCATTACTTATCTTTCGCTTTTCTTTTGTTTTTGTTACTCCTCACCGAGGATATTTTTTCCATTGCTTTTCAGAGAGAGAGGAAGAGAGAGAGAGAGAGACAGAGAGAAACATCGATGTGAGAGAGACACATTGATTGGTTGCCTCCTGCACTTGCCCCTACTGAGGCCCAGGATGGAGCCTGCAACCGGGGTACCTGCCCTTGACCGGAATCAAAACTCTCGGCCCTTCAGTCCACGGGCTAACACCTTAACCACTGAGCAAACTGGCCAAGGTACATTGATTTTTAGAGAGTGGAAGGGAGGAAGGGAGTGGGGGAGAGGGAGAGAGAGAGAGAGGGAAACATCGATGTGAGAGAGACACATTGATTGGTTGCCTCCCCACACGCAGGGATGGACCCAGCAACCAAAGTATGTTCCCTTTACTGGGAATTGAAACTTGCGACCCTTTAGCATGCAGGCCAGCCCTCCAACCACCAAACAACACTGGCCAGGGCTGTTCTTTTCTAATCAATAACTTGATATATGTTAGGGGTTTGCATGTGTATTCTGATTTTGGGGGTGTATCTTTGGCTGGAACAGGAGCACATGTCCTTCTGATATCTGAAGACCTTCTAACTAAATTTTCATTGGCGGTTGGGCTGTCCTGAGTGTTCTTAAGAGGAGTTGGATCAATTTAACAGAGAAACGAGTTATTAAAAGAAGCTGGTAGAGTCCCACCCACTTGGGCTCAAGATGATCAGGTTGTCTGTTCTTCCACGATTTTAATAAAATCTCTGGGACTAATGTGATAGAGAGGTACATCAGTCGGGCACATCATCCGGCTAGAAGCAAATTTATAAATAGTTAGACCTAAGGGCTGCCTGTAAATGATAAAAACTTAAGATGGCAAGGTTATAGACCTGATTATAACATAATTTACAAAGTAATTTACTTTTCTCTATAACATATTTTAACACCTTGCTGACCAGCTATTTCGAGCCAGAACTAGCCTATGTGGCCAACTGCTTGGTCAGCAAAGTGTTTTAAAATTTCTTAAATTAATGTAAGTGCAGACACAAGTTATCTCGTGACCAATCAGCAACGTTCAGACACAGAAACACGTGTATATTCATCAGCGGTCAGCAAGGTGTTTAGGATACCAAATTAAAACATTATATCAGGACATTGCAGACTCTTGGAGATTATTTAAGTACAGAAAAAGGCCTCTCTTTTTCTTTGCTGTGTCCTTCCACAAGTTATGAGAAGCACCTGGTAATTAAACCCCAAGATTGTTGGCTCCTCTGTTCAAACTGCAGGGCAAGACAAGCTACTCTCAAGGTTGCATTATTGCATCCCTCTCCTCCTTGTTGTTTTCACAACTTAGGGATCATTGGCACCAAGGAGACTCTAATTAGTAGAAAGTTCCTTCCCCTTCCCCTTCCCCTTCCCCTTCCCCTTCCCCTTCCCCTTCCCCTTCCCCTTCCCCTTCCCCTTCCCCTTCCCCTTCCCCTTCCCCTTCCCCTTCAAACAAGCCTCTTTGAACTCTTCGTAACTTTTGTTCTAAGCTTGTTTTACAGACTTGGGGAAAATACTGATAAGACACCCCCTTAGGGTATCTGCCAGACTGTCTCCTGCAAAGCAAACAAACTATAACTTTTCTGGTATCTGCTCAACTTCAACACAATCCCCCTCCCTTCCTTGTCGCATAGCAACAGCAACTGCTTAAAAGCACAAGCCACTCTTTGTTCCCCACCTATACTGATTAGCAATACACAGGCCCTTTCCTCCCTTGGTAAGTAAAATAAATGTTCTCTCTACAACTCTTTTCTTAGCTGTGAATTCTTTCACAGCACACATTACCAGCAACTCCTAACAATTATAATCTCTAGAACATTCATTTAATAATTCTTATTCATAGTAATAAGAGTATAGGCATATAAATACAATACAATTATTATTTTTTATTGGACCAAGCTTCCCATGTAACTTCAACACATCAAAATAAGCCTAATTAGTTTAATATTTCTCTTTTAGAAGGAGAGAAAACTAATCTTTTGAGGTGTTCCAGGGGCCCTCCTGAAACACCTGTTTTTCCTAGGTCAAGACTCTATAATTTAAATTTTGGAAAGTTTTCCAAAATATCAAGAGGTTTAGACATTTAACTAAATAGGATCGTAAGTCATTATAAAGTAATACTTAACTATCCATTTAACCAAAATGGCAGACGAAAATTTCAAGTGTAAATACAGAAGTTTACATCATTGTTAGCAAAACTTAGTTCTTATTATTGAGGGGATTCAGTTTTCTTAAGTAATCAAGGATGTAGTTAAAGCAACATAAAACACAGAAAATCATTTCGATAAAACACAGAATCTTTGCTTCCTATGCAGAAAAAAATTTCACAATATCAGTGGAAGACCAATAGTTCAGGAAACTGTCCTTTTCATCAGAGAGAGAAAGCCTAATTCTAATTCTGCATCAGCTTACTTTTGATATTTAAATTCACTTACTTGAATAAATTTATTTTAATCTTAAACTTGACTGTGCAGAAAACTTGCTTTCTCAAGATTCTTACTTAGTAATGACTTAGATACTAATGAATATTCATCATTTAATTTAACTAACAAAACTTTAAAGTTCTGAGTTACCAAGGAGACTTAGAAAAACCATTTTAAATACACTTATACAATATAATTATTCCTAAAAAGTTAACCTAAAAAAACTTTTTGTCCTACTTACATGTACTTAATTTACTTGCTCCTAACAATTAAGTTTAGATTACTTATGAAAATTTTATCATACCAAGTTGTTTTTCTTGCTGACATTTTACAATAGAGATAACATGAACTTATTTGACTAATAAACCCAGGTAGAATAAAAGTGTTACTTAACACTGATGATTCTAAAGATAGGCCCATTTAACCAAGCCAAACTCAAAATCAGCTTTAATAGCAAATATTTCCCAAGTCATGTGATTGTGAAAAGTTTCTGTGTTAGTTTCTGTTATGTTTTTGAAAATTCTCACAAAGCATTGGTTTGTTTAAGCCAATTTAAGATTACAAATTAGCAATACCATTCAGCACTACGAATGTGCTATATATATTCAAAGTCATACATAAAGATATAAACATAGAGAGCTCATAGCTTTCATTTTAAAATGGTAGTTTTTTTTGTTTACTTGTTTTCTAACATCTTTATTGTTGAAAGTATTACTGATGTCCCCTTTTTTCCCCCATTGATCCCCTCCACCTCACACCTGCCCCACTCCCAGGCCTTCTCCATAACAATATCTGTTTCCATGGGTTACGCTTATAGACATATAAGTTCTTTGATTAATCTCTCCCCACCCACTCCCCCACTCCCACCTTCCCTCTGAGATCCCAGAGTCTGTTCCATGCTTCTATGTCTCTGGATTTTTTGTTCGTCAGTTTATTTTGTTCATTATATTCCACATATGAGTGAGATCATGTGATATTTGTCTTTTTCTGCCTGGCTTATTTCACTTAGCATAATATTCTCCAGTTCCATCCATGCTGTTCCAAAGGGTAAGAGATCCTTCTTTTTCACAGCTGCATAGTATTCCTTGGTGTAAATGTCCCACAGCTTTTTTATCCACTCACTTACTGCTGGGCACTTGGGGTGTTTCCAGATCTTAGCTATTGTAAACTGCACTGCTATGAACATAGGGGTGCATATATTCTTTCTGATTAGTGTTTCGGGATTTTTAGGATATACTCCTAGAAATAGGATCATTGGGTCAAATGGCAGTTCCATGTTAATTTTTGAGGAACCTCCATACTGTTTTCCATAGTGGCTGCACCAGTCTGCATTCCCACCAGCAGTGTACTAGGGTTCCCTTTTCTCCACATCCTCACCAGCATTTTTCATTTGTTGATTTGTTGATGGCAGCCATTCTGATAGAAGTGATATCTCATTGTGGTTTTAATTTGCATCTATCTGATGATTAGTGACTTGAGCATTTTTTCATATGTCTCTTGGCCATCTGTATGTCCTCTTTGGAGACGTGCCTATTTAGGATCTTTGCCCATTTTTAAATTAGACTGCTTGTCTTCTTTTTGTTAAGTTGTATGAGTTCCTTATATATTTTGGATATTAACCCCATATCAAATGTGTCCTTGGCAAATATGTTCTCCCATACAGTGGGTTCCCTTTTTGTTTTGTTGATGGTTTCTTTTGCTGTGCAGAAGCTTTTTATTTTGATGTAGTCCCATTTGTTTATTTTCTCCTTTGTTTCTCTTGCCTTAGGAGATTCATCGGTAAACATATTGCTACAAGAGGTGTCTGAGATTTTGCTGCCTACGTTTTCTTCTAGGATTTTTATGGTTTCATATCTTACATTTAAGTCTTATCCATTTTGAGTTTATTTTTGTGTAAGTTGGTAATCTAGTTTCTTTTTTTTTTTTTTGCATATACCTGTCCAATTTTCCCAACACCATTTATTGAAGAGACTGTCTTTACTCCATTGTATGTTCTTGCCTCCTTTGCCAAATATTAATTGAGCATAATGGCTTGGGTTGATTTCTGGGTTCTCTGTTCTGTTCCACAGACCCATATGCCTGTTCTTGCATCAGTACCAGGCTGTTTTGATTACAGTGGCTTTGTAGTATAACTTGATATCTGGTATTGGGATCCCTTCAACTTTGTTCTTCTTTCTCAAGATTGCCTTGAGAAATTATGGCTATTTGGAGTGTTTTTTGGTTCCATATAAATTTTTGAAGTGTTTGTTCTAGATCTGTGAAATACGCTCTTGATATTTTAACAGAGATTGCATTGAATTTATAGATTGCTTTGGGTAGGTATAGACATTTTAATGATGTTAATTCTTTTAATCCATGAACACAGTATATTCTTCCACTCATTTATATCTTCCTCTATCTCTTTTTGCAAGGTCCTGTAGTTTTCTGAGTATAGGCCTTTTACTTCCTTGGTTAAGTTTATTCCTAAGTATCTTAACTTTTATGGTGCAATGGTAAATGGGTGTATGTGTTTTTAGTTTCTCTTTCTGAAAGTTCATTATTGGTGTATAAAAATGCCATTGATTTCTGGGTGTTTTATATCCTGCTACTTGCCAAATTCATTTATTAAATCTAGTAGTTTTTTGTGGAGTCTTTAGGATTTTCAAAGTACAATATCATGTCATCTGCAATATCATTTCAACTTAGGCTTGCTGAGGAGGAACACATGGAGCCAGATGAGAAGGTAAAGGCAATTTTGCTAGGGCACCTAGGAAATGGCATCAGCCCAGAGTGGTTGGGGAGGAAGTCTCTTTATAGGGTGTAAGGTGGGAACTTTTTGGCAGGCGTGCGGTTTTTCTGAGCAGGAGTGGAAAGTTACCAAGCATAACGAACAGAATGTGCCTATAGAAATGAATTCATCTGAAAGTTACATTCTCATGCTGAGGAGGGGTGAGGCCTCAGGAACACTAAGTTTTTGTCCAAACCCAACAAAGACAGTTTTACTTCCTCCTTTCCAATTTGGATGCCTTTTATGTTTTCTTCCTGTCTGGTCCCTGGGGCTAGGACTTAGAGAACTATGTTGAATAAGAGTGATGAAAATGGACACCCTGACTTGTTCCTATTCTTAGGGGAAATGGTTTGTTTTTGCCCATTGAGTATGATGTTGGCTGTAGGTCTGTCATATATGGCCTTTATTATGTGGAGGTATGATCCCTCTATTCCCACTCTGCTGAGAATTTTTATCAAAAATGGGTGTTGGATTTTGTTGAATACTTTTTCTGCATCATTGATATGATCATGCGATTTTTGTCTTTCAACTTGTTTATATGAGGTATCATGTTTATTGACTTGTGAATATTGTACCAGCCCTGCAGCCCTGGAATAAATCCCACTTGATCATGATGTATGATCTTTTTAATACATTGCTGTACCTGCTTTGCTAATATTTTGCTAAGAATTTTAGCATGTGCATCAGGGATTTTGGCCTGTAATTCTCTTTCTTTGTAGTGTCTTTATCTGGTTTTGGAATTAGGATAATGCTGGCCTCATAAAAAGAGCTTAGAAGTCTTCCTTCCTCTTTGACCTTTGGGAATAGTTTGAATTAGTTCTTCTTTTTTTTTTTTTTTAAATGTATCTTTATTGATTTCAGAGAGAGGAAGGGAGAAGGATAGATAGAAACATCAATGATGAGAGAGTCATTGATCAGCTGCCTCCTGCATGCCCCCTACTGGGGATCGAGCCCGAAACCCAGGCATGTGCCCTGACGGGGAATTGAACCATGATCTCCTGGATCCTAGGCTGATGCTCAACAGCTGAGCCACGCCTGGCCGGGCTGAATTAGTTCTTCTTTGAATGTTTGGTAAAACTCCCCTGTGAAGCCATCCGGACCAGAGATTTGTGTGCTGTGTTTGGATTACTGCTTTAACTTCATCAGTAGTTATCATCCCATTCAGGTTTTCTGACTCTTCCTGACTGAGTTTTGGAAGATTGTGTTTTTCTAGGAATTTGTCCATTACATCCAGGTTGTCCAGCTTGGTGGTGTATAGTTGTTCATAGTATTTTCTAAGTCCTTTGTATTTCTGTTGGGTCAGTTGTTACTTCACCTCTTTTGTTTCTGGTTTTGTTTATTTGAGTCCTCTCTCTTTGTTTCTTAATGAGTCTGGCTAAAGGTTCATCAATCTTATCTCTTCAAAGAATCAGCTCTTGGTTTCATTGATCTTTTGTATTTTTTTTTAGTCTTTATATCATTTATTTCTGCTCTGATCTTTATTATTTCCTTCCTTCTAGTTACTGTGGGTTTTTCTTGTTCTCTTTCTAAGTCTTTAAGTTGTAGGGTTAGAGAGTTTATTAGAAGTTTTTCTTGTTTTTTGGAGGTAGGCTTGTAGTGCTATGAACTTCCTTCTCAGGACTGCTTTCATTCTGTCCCATACATTTTGGGTTGTTGTGTGTTTATTTTTATTTGTTTCCAGGAAGTTTTTTATTTCTTCCTTGATCTCTTTGGTAACTCATCCATTGTTTAATAACATGCTATTTAGGTTCCATGTGTTTTAATGTTTTTTAGTGTTCTTATTGCAGTCGATTTCTAATATCATGCCACTGTGGTCCGAGAAGATGCTTGATTTCAATCTTCTTGAACTTGTAGAAACTTTCTTGCATCCTGAATGTGGTCTATCTTTGAGAATGTCCTGTGTGCACTTGAGAAGAATGTATATTCTGTAGCTTTGGGGTGGAATGTTCTGTAAATGACAATTAAAACCATTTGTCTAGTGTGTCATTTAGAGTCACTGTTTCCTTGTTGATTTTTTTTGTCTGGAAGACCTATACAGTGAAGCTAGTGGGGTGTTAAAGTCCCCTACTATAATTGTATTGCTGTTGATCTCTCCTTTAAAGGCGTCCTGAATTTTTTTATAAATTTATATATATTTTTTATTTATGCACCATATATTGGGTGCAGATATGTTTATCAGGGTTATATCCTCTTGTTGGATCTACCCCTTTAGTATTATGTAGTGACCTTTCTTGTCTTTTATTATGGTTCTCATTTTGAAGTCTATTCTCACTTTGAAAAAAAATTCCAGAATTTTTTTCATTTCCATTTGCATGAAAAATTTTTCTATCCCTTCACTCTCATCCTGTGTGAATCTTTTGTTCTGAGGTGGGTCTCTTGTAGACATTATATATTTGGGTCATGTTTTCATATCCATTCAGCTACCCTGTGTCTTTTTATTGGAGCATTTAATCCATTTATGTTTAAGGTTCCTATTGATAGGTACTTATCTATTGTCATTTTAATTCTTTATACCTATGTTTCTCTCTCTCTCTCTATTTCTATTTCTACTTCTTATTACAGCAGTTCCTTTAACATTTCCTGCAATGCTCTTTTGGTCATGATAAACTCCTTTAACCATTTTTTGGTCTGGGAAGCTGTTTATTTCACCATTTAATTTGAATGATAGCCTTGCTGTATAGAGTAGTGTTGGTTTCAGATCCTTGTTTTGCATTACCTTGAATACTTCATGCCATTCTCTTCCAGCCTGTAGAGATTCTGATGATAAATTAGCTGACAGCCTTATGGGAGCTCCTTTGTAGGTAACAGATTGCTTTTCTCTTGCTGCCTTTGATTGTCTCTTTGTCTTGAATTTTTGGCATTTTAATTATGATGCGTCTGGGTGAGGGCCCCTTTGGATTCTTCTTGCTTGGGATTCTCTGTGCCTCCTGAACTTGCGTGACTTGTTCCTTGACTAGGTTAGGGAAATTTTCTGCCATTATTTCTTCAAACAGGTTCTCTAATCCTTGCTTACTTTCTTCATCTTTCGGTATTCCTATGATATGAGTATTGTTAAACATAACAATGTTGTCCCAGAGCTCCCTTAGACTGTCCTGTATTTTGTGGGGGTTTTCTTGTTAACTAAAATTTTTTATTTATTTATTTATTTATTTATTTATTTATTTATTTTTTATTTATTTTTTATTTATTTATTTTTATATTTATCTCTATTGTTGAAAGTATCACAGGTATCCCATTTTTTTTCCCCCATTGACCCTCTCCACCTTGCTCCCACCCTCTCCCCAGGCCTTTACCCCATCATTGTCTGTGTCCATGGGTTATACATAAATGCATATAACTTTTCTGGTTAATCTTTTCCCACTGTCCCCCCTTCCCTCTGAGATATGACCACCTGTTGCAAGTTTCAATGTCTCTGGGTCTACTTAGTTTGTCAGATTCTTTTGTTCATTAGCTTCTTGTTAAAGAAGACCCTTCAACATTTCCTGCAGTGCTGGTCTGGTGGTGATGAACTCCTTTAGCTTTTTCTTATCTGTGAAGCTCTTTATCTGACCTTCAGTTCTAAATGATAGCTTTGCTGGGTAATCTTGGTTGTAGGTTCTTGCTTTTCATCACTTTGAATATTTCTTGCCTCCTCTGCAAAGTTTCTGTTGAGAAATCAGCTGACAGTTGAATGGGTGCTCCCTTGTAGGTAACTAACTGCTTTTCTCTTGCTGCTTTTAAGAGTCTCTCTTTTTCTTTAACCTTTGGCATTTTAATTATAATGTGTCTTGCTGTGGGCCTCTTTGGGTTCCTCTTGTTTGAGACCTTCTGTGCTTCCTGGACTTGTAAGTCTATTTCTTTCCCCAGGTAGGGGAAGTTTTCTGCATTATTTTTTCAAATAGGTTTTCAATTTCTTGCTCTCTTTCTTCTCCTTCTGGCACTCCCATAATACTAACGTTGGGCCGCCTGAAGTTGTCCCAGAGACTCCTTACACTATCTTCACATTTCTGGATTCTTTTTTCTTTTTGCTCTTCTAGTTGGGTGTTTTTTGGTTCCTCATATTCCAAATTGCTGATTTGATTCTCAGCATCCTCTACTCTACTGTTGATTCCCTGTAAATTATTCTTCATTTCAGTTCATGTAGCCTTCATTTTTGATTGGTACTTTATTATGTCATTGATGATCTCACCACTTTCCTTCATAGTCTTACTAATATCCTTGAGCATCCTTATAACCATTATTTCAAACTCTGTATCTAGTAGCCTGCTTGGCTCTATTTCATTTAGTTCCTTTTCTGGAGATTTCTTCTGTTCTTTCCTTTGTGACATGTTTCGTTGCCTCCACACTTTGGCTGCTTCCTGGTGTATATTTCTATGTATTAGGTAGAGCGCTATGTTTCCTGGAATTTGTAGAGTGGTTTTGCGTAGTAGGTATTTTGTAGGTTCCAGTGGCTCAGCCTCCCCATTCACCTGAGCTGGGCCTTTTAGATGATCCCCTGTATGGGCTGCGTGCACTGTCCTGTTGTAGTTGAGCCTTGGTTGCTGTTGGCTTCACTGGGAGGAACTGACCCACAGGCCATTGGCCCTGAGGACCAGCTGCAGCTACAGACAAAAAGCTGCTGTGCTGGAGACACACCTATGGAGCAGGGTTTACTTCAGTGGAGCTTTTGTGTTCACCAAGTGCGTCCCTTGAGTGTGTCACTTGTGCATGTGGTAGGGTTGTAAGCCAGCGTGGTCAAGTCTGACCACCAGGTTCACTGTCTCTGGGGCCTCCCAGGAGGTGCAAACTCAGCCTCTGCCTTTGCATTGCCCAGGGCCACCCAGCATGAGCTACACAGCAAACTGTAGATGGCTGTTATTTGTGCTGGGCTTGGAGGTGTCCAGGAGAGGCCCAGCTATGAAACAATGCAGGCTGCTGCTAATGGCACTTATCAAGAGGCACTTATCAAGAGGTATGGGGTATGCTGAGGCCAACTGCTGCTTGTTTGAGAGATTTTAGGAGAGTCCTAAGCATGAAGCTAGAGAGACCACTTGCATAGAAAAACCACTGAAAAAGGCTTGCATGAGCTTGCAAGTAGGGAGGAGCAGGGTCTCTGGGAATCACCAGGCCAGGGCCAAAGGTGTGAGTCAGGTGCTAGAGATTCAAATATGGCACCTGCTTGCTGGCTCTGCGGGGGTAGGGCTCGTCAGAAGGGCAATGGCTTCTTCCAGCTCTTCTGTCTTGGAGAAAGTTGCCCCTCCAGCTCTGATTCCAGGCAAGTTAGTTTCTCCTGAATGTCCCAGGTTCCTTTAAAGCTGCTGCCCAGCGCTAGAGCTCAGAGGGGGTGAGTCTTAGTAAGTCCATGCACGGGCGCTTTAAGAGGAAAGCCTGGGACTCCCACAGCCTACACTCACTCAGCCACAATCCCAGCTGGTTTTTACAGCCCGAAGTTGTGGTGACTTCTCTTCCCAGCACTGGAACCTTGGGCTGGGGGCCTGTTGTGCGGCTGAGTACCCTTGCTCCTCTGGGAAGCCTCCACTGCCGAGATATCCTTCCCGGTTTTGAACTGGTGTGGAACCAAGTCCGTATCTCTGTGATTCAGCCCGGATCCGCCCGCATCTCTGCCCCTCCTACTGGTCTTGATGCTTCTTCAGTTTCCTCACTGTAGGACTTCTGTTTAGCTAGATTTCAGGATGCTCTGAATGATGGATTTCCACTCAGCTAGATTTCAGGAGGTTCTGAGTGATGGTTGTTCTGTTTTAGTTGTAATTTTGATGTGGTCTTGGGAAGCAGGAGGTACTGCAGTTACCTATGCTGCCATATTGTTGTCTCAGCCCCTCCTGTTTTTTAATTGTTTTTTCTTTTTGGATCTCTGATTTTTTTTAGCCTACTAATTAGCTGATCTGATCCTCAGCTTCCTCTAATCTGTTTATTCCTTACAGTGTATTCTTTACTTCTGGTATGTCATTCTTAATTTCCTTCATAGTTTTCATCTTTTTCATGCTTGAGCATCCTTACAATCAATATTCTGAACTCTATATCTGATAGATTGCTTATATCTATTTAACTTAGCTCTTCTTCTGGAGAATTCTCTTGTTCTTTCATTTGGGGCTTTTTTTTCTCTCCCCAATATGGCTGCCTATTTGGGTTTGTTTCTATTTATTAGGTAGATCTGCTAGGACTCTCAATCTTGTTGGAGGGTCTCTGGTACAGGCCAATGTCAGACACTGTTTGTGACTGGCCTTGAATACCCTGTTTGGAGCTATCGACAACCCATGGCTTGTGATCCCCTCTGCTGGGGCTGGGTGTGTTTGGACAGGACCAAAATGCACACCAAAGTCTGTTTTTTCAAGCCCTGGGTCCAGAAGCAGATCAGGTAAAGATTCAAAGCACTCTGTGGTCTGCCTCTGCCTGCAGACTGATTAATCTGATTCCCTTAATGAGCCTCAGGCTGTAGACCACAGCACTTGGTAAACTCCACAGTGTGGGGCAAGAGGTTTTCCAATGAGTGGGGCCATTGCTCCCCCCTCCACCCAGTCAAAAGCTTCCTGGCTGGCAAAGGTCTGCCTGAGAAAGATGTCTTCTGCAGTATGGGGAAATACTCAACACAGGAATCCAGATGGCTGCCCTCTGAGCTCCATCTCCAGAACCGGAAAGTGTGGATTCTTTTCACACCACTCTAGTCCACTCTGCCCTCCCTCTGCCAGAGCCCAAAGTGAGTGGCTACACACAAACCTTTGTGTTGGCTCTATAAGAGGGTGCCTGCATTTTTGGCCATTTCTCCCTGGCAGACAGAAACCCTGCTGCTTTTCACAGCCAGATGTTATGTGGGCATCTTTCTCAGTTCTGGTGCTCTTGGCTGGAAAGCCCAGCCTGGGCTTTAGGCACCAGAGTCCTCAGTGGGAATGCCCCACAGCTGAGATATCCCTCTGGATCTTCAGCTAGCTGCTGCCTTTGGGAGCCCAGCCAGCCCTCTCATGCCTCTGCACTTCCTACCAGTCTCTATATGGTCTCCACTTTAGGTCCTGGGTTATTAGGGTGCTCTCCAGCTAGTCTTCAGTTCATTATTCAGGATAGTTTTTCCACATTTTAGTTGTAATTCCAGTTTGGTCCTGGGAAAGTGTCAGTGAAGCCTAAACATATGCTTTCTGATGTTACATGTTCATTATATCTAAAATGCTAGTTTTTGTGTCTCAGGTACAATGCAAAACTCATAGGTATTTTGCTCAGATGACCAGTTTTGCAGGCTGTAGGAATTTCTTTAAAGCTGTTTTAAAATTAATTTATAATCAATCAAAGAATGCATTCCATTGTCTGTGAGAGGCCTAAGATCCTCTCCTTCAAGGGAGTCCCTTAAGGTGTACTTGTCAATAAATACAAACAACAGAAGCCAGTGTGCACAATAAAGTCAAAGTAAAAAACGTGGCTTCAAAGCACCTAAATTTAAAAGTAACAAATCTTCCTAGGGTAGGATGGCACTGGGATATGGCCCAGGCACTTGACGACAGCCACCACGTGTCTGGAGAAGAGGGCGTGGCAGGGAGGGGAGGGGAGAAGAAGCCTCAGATGCCATTTTACTTACTGGTTCCAAACCAACAGGGGAAGAAGCCTGAGATCAACACACAAATGATAAGCAAGCAAGACAATACATTGAGTATTCTCCTAACCAAACCTCAGGTACACTAGTCAACTTACAAATTTCAAATTCAAATGGCCAAACAAATGAATGCAAATGAACTCAATCAAAAATTGGGTACAAGTCCTACAACTATTCCCCTCTCCAACACGGTACCCCAAACAAAGGCAAAACAAATTGGCTTATCCCAAAGGAAAAGCCTAAATGGAGAGGAAGAGTGTTCCTCTAAATGGAGTGGAGAGTTGTACACTCAGGGGTGAGTTACCCTACTTCCAGAAGGAGCCCATCGGCTCACAGAGACACATGAATGGGCTGAGTCCAATAATCCTGATCCTGCTCTCAGATGAAGGCCTCCAAAATGCAGATGGCTTTGTCTCAAGGGAGAGAAAGCCCAGCTAGACAGGAAGGATTCCTGACTGTGCACATTGGAGCAACTTACCCCTGAAACAAAACCTATGGTAGACCAAAGTCCAAAGACATCTCCTTATTCCAAACAAGCTGTGTGCCCAAAGCAGTCCTCCTGAGCCCCCCATGCAAAATGGCCTTGACAGTTGCTCAGAACTCATGAAGGGGAATCCCAGCTGGGGCTGGCCTGCCTAGGGCACCATCTCCCAACTGGCTCTCCAAATTGTTACTGGTCCAAAGTCCAGGTGCCCAACACTTTGAAAGGCCAAAACTCAAAATGTTAGTTTGAAGTAAGGAAAGTCTTATTGATCGAGAAGGCAGCAAAGGAGAAGATGGGAGACTTAAACCTCAAATCCATTTCAACGAAGTACAGAATTCGGGCTTCTTTTATGTCAAGGGAAGGGGAAATGGGAGAGGCTGTTTTTGTAAAACTCAGGCTGCACGCAAAATTCCTCTAATGATTGGCATATCTATATGCAGATCTAATCAGAAGCTATTAGCGAGAAAGCCTTGGAAACAAAGCAGGCCTGAACAAGACAGAATCCAAGAGAGGCGAGCATTTTACTGTCACAAAGGCACTTGGTGAAGTGGTATATATAATCCTCTCAGTTCTGCCACTAATTACAATCTGACCCTAGTTACCTAGCTAAATCTTTTAAAGACATCTTCAAACAGTTATGAACTTTTAATGACATAATATAAAAGGCTTTTATAAACTGTAAAACATAAACATCTTATTCTCTTTTTTCCCCCCCACTGAGTTCTCACTCATTCCCAGAAGTCATTTAAAAAGAATGATACAGCCCAGCTGGTATGGCTAGGTGGACTGAGTGTCATCCCATGCACCAAGAAGTCACCAGTTGCCTGGCCGGGAGTGGCTCAGCGGTTGAGTGTCGACCTGGGATCCAGGCAATCGGGGTACGATTCCTGGTCAGGGCACATGACTGTGTTGTGGGCTCGATCAATGACTCTCTCATCATTGATGTTTCTATCTCTCTCTCTCTCCCTCTCCTTTCCTCTCTCTGAAATCAATAAAGATATATTTAAAAAAAAAAAAAAAAAGTCACTGGTTTGATTCTAGCCAGGGCACATGTCTGGGTTGTGGGCTCAATCAGACAGCCTATCCATGTTTCTCTCTTAATGATGTCTCTCTCTCTCCCTTCATCTCTCTCAAAATTAAAAAACATATTCTAAAAAAGGATTAACTGTGAAGCATTTGCAATACATATGACAAATATTAAGACTGTTTAAAGGCAACATGAAATAGGGATGACATAATTTTCATTTTTTAAAATGTCACATGGATCCAAGACTAAAAATTTTAAATTGTGAATTTTTCCAAACATCTCTATAGACAGTGATTATATTCAAAGAGCTCTTACAAATAATTTTTTAAAAGACAGCGAATGCTTAGATGAAAATGTTCAAACTCCCTAAGTAATGCCAATAAAACTGGATACCATTTTCACCTATCCTACTAATGTATTTCTAACAGCCAAAAAATAGGTATCTAAATAGTCACCAAAAGAAACTAGTTAAACAGAATATGGGCCTATATGCTACACAGCTATCAAAACAAATGAAGAAAACAATATGAATCAGGATTAAGAAGCTTCCTCTGGAGAGTAGGGATATTAGTTGCTTTTAATTTTATCCCTTTATGTTGCTCAAATTCAGTATTATTACTTTTTAAAATATATTTTTATTGATTTCAGAGAGAGGGAGAGGGAGAGGGAGAGGGAGACAGATAGAAACATCAATGATGAGTCATTGATCGGCTGCCTCCTGCACCCCCCCCCACTGGGGATCGAGTCTGTACCCTGGGCATGTGCCCTGACCGGGAATCAAACTGCAATCTCCTGGATCCTAGGTTGATGCTCAACCACTGAGCCACGCCCAGCTGGGCAAATTTAGGATTATTTTTAATTAACTATGTGGTTCTTTCAATTCAAATTGTAAATACTTCATAAAAATAAATCCTATTCATACTCATTGCTCAAAGCCACTTATTCCTCTGTGCTCTCAAGAATTTTCTTTGTATCTTTATTCTTCATTCAATAAGAAATCCCACCTTATATACTTATTTGCATACAGTAAGAGTTAAAAGCCTAGACTTTAAAAAGCCTGGGTTTGAATTCTGGTCCATCCACTTGGTAGAGTGACCATTAAGTTATTTAACTTCTCTGTGCCTGTTTTTTTTTTTCAATTGTAAGAAAGGAGTTAGTATCCATACCATAGGACTGAGGATTACATGAGTTAATATATGGGAAGCCCTTGAGAGGTCCTGGCTTCTCCTTAGTACTCAGTGTTAGCTAGTGTGAGAGAGTATCCTACCCATGCTTATGTCCCCCTGTACCCCCAAGAGTGACTTATACATAGCAAATATTAATAAATGTTCACTGAACTAAACTGACTTGCTGCCAGGGGATTCAAAGAGGGGTGAGGATGACAAAAACAAGCTTTCTGCGAGTTAAATCCACAGTTCACTTTTCAGCATTGCAACCTGTGAGCCTGGTAGGTTTCTTTTTTTAAAAAATTACTATTGACGGCTTGGGTAGGAGAGAAAAAGTATATTAGATTGAGTAGGAAAGGCTCAAACCATTCTGGCCATGACCTATTTTCCCAGTAATCCCTACTCTCTCGTCCATCTGCTGCTGTCTGGCAGCACCTTAAGCTTCTTGCTTCTGTTTCCACGGTTTACTTGGGCCAGTTGAGGTTTATCTGTCTGTACAGCAAGAAAACAATCTAGTCTCATTTAGTCTGAGCATACGGTGCTCTTTTGGGTTACAGGAGTCAGGCAAGCCTTCCTGAAAAGGCATTCTCATTAAATTTACAGTTCCTGAGACTCAGCCAGAATTGCTCCCCTTGCCCTTTCCAAGGTGGGCAGACTAGCTCCATGCTGGGATGACTAGCTTTTCTCTATGAACCTCTTCATAGGGAAACAGTGGGAAAGGTCAAAGGCTACACCAGCCTGGCCCTTGCTTCTTCACTCTTTACATCCTAGATATTACTCTCCCTCAAACCCCATGGCTCTTTATACTTACCTTGCCTTGATCTACAGTCTGTTATATACTTGTAATTTCCCCATATAAATAATGTAACCCTATTACCTTCAGTGCCTTTAAGAAGTTAGGCATGAAACCAGTGTGCTACTCTGTATCACAGAAAAACCTCCGCTCCATGACTTAACAGCCATGCGACCTCAAGTAAATTGCTTAACACTTCCGCTTTATAGGGTAAGGCTGAGATTAAACAAGGTCAAGTTTATAAAGTTCTGAGGGTGACTACACACCCAATAAATGGGAGATACATTGATAGGCAAAGATGACTTTGTGAATGAGATTTACATTAGATGCTTCAGCTGATTTTCCAGGGTTGTGTCCCCTTAGTAATAACTTTGTGATGTGTGCTCCAAAAAGAGCAGTGCAGCAAGGCTTATCACAGTGAGAGACTGGAGCAAGGCATGGAGGGAGGGGATGCCAAAGCAAAATCTTGTGATAGACGATTCAAACCCAAATATTTCACACACACACACACACACACAAATCTCACTACAATACTTCTAAAGGCACTATTCGAATTCCCTTGTTGCAAAAAATACTATTTGAGACTAGGACATTAACTTGGGCTTACTATGCTATCACAAAAGAACAGTTAATCTGCATTTGTAATAATGCAAATAACCTTGTACCAACCACACTCAGAAATAAAACAAGGTGCTATTAGGAAAAACAATTAACCAAGAATCTAATAAACACTGTAAAACCTTGCTGAAATAATAAAAGATCCAACAAATGCACAGACCATGCTGTAATTATCAAGATGTCAATTCTGCCCAGATTATAACATATTTTATTTGTATAAACCCAATCAAAATCCCAATAGGATTTTAAGAAAAAACAAACTTGACAAAATAGGTATGAAAGTTCATGTTAAAGAGTAAGTGTCCTAGAATAAATTCCCCCCTCCCTCCCCCCTCCCCCCAAAACAACAAAATAATTAAGATACGGTGGCTTTCCTTATCAGATACCAAAATACAGCATCCAGCCTCAATATTAAAGCCGAGGGGTATTGGTGCAGTAATAACAACTGCTTGCAAAGTGTCAGGGGCTTATGCTACCCAAATGCCTCAAAGTAGATTGTTATTAACCTTTATCCGATGAAAGGGAACTTTAGTTCCCGGCAAGGAGTGGGTCCCACTGGCCCAATTTAAATGCTGACGGAATTTAAACGTCGTCTTTTAAAGGTTAAATACTCAGAAACCTAAGCATATACATTCTTTTTTACAGGCAAAAGGAAAGAAACCATTACTTGTACAGTTGATCCTGGAAAATATATGGAGTTTGTATGATGCTGTCTTTTAAATGCCGTCTTTTAAAGGTTTAATACAACCGCCCATCTCCATCATCCCCTTTCAGGTGCTAAAGCTGAGATCTAGAAAAGTTACATAACTTGCCCAAAATCATACAGTCATGGCAGGGGTCTGAACCCAGCTGATCCCAGGAGTCCAACCTATCTCACAAGAAAAATATTAACATCCATTATCTACAGAGATCCTACAAATAATTTTAAAAACCCTCCTATATAACCTGGTATGAAAATGGAAAGGATATTAACATGCAAGTGGAGAATATTTATATATGAAAAAGTTCAACCTCACAAGTACTTATTAAGATTAATAATATCATTTAGAGCCCTGGCCAGCGTAGCTCAGTGGTTAGAGCATTGGCCTCCACATCAAAGGGTCGCAAGCTCGTTCCCCGGCCCTGTCAGGGCATATGCAGGAGAGACACAATGGATATGTCTCTCTCACATCGATGTCTCTGTCCCTATCTCTGTCTGTATCTCTGTCTCTCTCTCCACCCCCTCCTTCCCTTCCACTCTCCCTAAAGAAAAACAAAAAAACAAAACAAACAAAAACAACAACAAACCAATAGAAAAAATATCCTCAGGTGAGGATTAACAACAACAAAATACTGTATAGAGATTGCTGAGAAATGGGTACTCATACAAACTGTAGAAGTGTACATTTATATAGCATTTTTGGAAGGCAATCTGACATTAAAACATGTTATTTGTATGCCCTTTCAGCAATTCCTCTTCTAGAATCAATCCCAAAGAAACATTAAACATGAGCATAAAGAACCATGTATAAGGATAGTCACTGCAGCTTTTTCTATTATATTGAAATGCTGGAAAGAACCTAACTGCCTACCAGTAGGTATTAGTTGGAACAAATCATTGTACATCCATGCTACAGAACAGTACATAAAAAATAAATCTGCAAGGACTGACAGGAAAATATGTTGATGATATAGCATTAAAGGAGGGGGGGAGCAAGTCACAGAATATGTAGATTTTTAACGTATTTGTTAAAAAAGAAAAAAGACCTAAGAGAGAATGAGAAAATGAGAGAAAAAGGAAAAATAGAAATAAACATTTGTATACATATGTTGAAAAAATCATTTTTTTAAAGGGTCTAAAAGAATACATCCCAAACCATTAAGAAAGGATACTCTGGGGAAGAAAGTAGGATTAGGGCCTGCAAGTTGAAGGGGGACTTTTACTTTTTAGTCAAGCTCACTTTCTGTGTTCAGTCTTTATTATTACATTTTTAAAGCAAGATGTACAAACCAGTGAAAACACTAAAAACTGACCAAGAGAATAAAAGAGCAATAATGAGAAAATTACATATTAAGAACAACTACTAACACCTACAAAGATTCAAAGCAACTGACACAATAAATTTTATTGTTTACTCAATGACAGGTTCTGGACAAAGTAAAGACAATGGAGACAATGACAACACATTTAAACTCCTATCACAAACTGATCTGTTACAAATTTCCAGTGGTGCAATACATTAAGATGTAAAATATATAAAGAAAAAACCCAAGAAATAATATTCAGATTTTTGCAGTATAATGCAATATCCTTAAAAAAAAAAAAAAAGGTTTGTTCTAATTGTGTATTTAATTCTGACAGTAATTCAAAACACAAAATCACATTTTCCTACCCTTCCCCAGAATCTGGGGATTGCAGTATTAGAGAAGTGTGCAAAAATAAAAACAGATTTAGAGCTCAGAAACAAAGCATTTTCCTTATTTTAATGCATCAAGGAGCAAAAATTTCAATTCCAAAAAGCCAATCACTGATATATGCGGATAAATAAAACAGATTTGACAACACTTTCATAATCAAACCTAACATTATACTAAAAGTGTGTATGTGTGTGTGCGAGTGTGTGTATACACACACACAAATTTATGCAATACCTATTTTAGAAAAAAGGTACCTTGGTGAAATGCTTCTAAAAATATTCACTTGATGCACATTATGTACAAAACCTTCTATATAAAAAATTAAACTATTTTAATGGAATTTCATGTTCACATCCCATCTGAAAACTGTAACTGAAAGATACATATAGGTCTACCTAATGGTTTCTGTCTGAAATCATGGCTAAGGCAGTTCTCTTTCCAAGGGCTCACTTTTTCACCCACTCTATGTCACTAGTACTAATATAGACAAATATTACACAGATGTAATCTGACACGCCTATGTGTTATTACCTGGAGCTCTGTTAAAACAGGATAGTTTATAGTTGCTACAAAGAATATTTTTTTCCTTAAAATATATTGTTTCTCTATTCCAAATTAAGCACTTACTTAAGACATTAAGAGGCTGATGAGCCATTCCATTTGGTGTCAAATCAATAGCCCTATAGGAAAGAACTCTGTATTGGAATAGCTAAAAAAGTTTCCACTAAAATCTTAGTGCATCCTTCACCTGCATAGAATCAATTTGGCTTAATAGCTCTTTGCCTCCAGAACACCAGTCTGGAGTTCAAATATGCTCTTGAAGGTTCACCTCAGATATGAAAAAACATCTCATATAGGATATGAGGACATATAGGATAATAAAATCTGTTAAAATCTGTTCAATGAGTTTTACAGCATTCCTCCTCTACAGTAGCTGCTAAAGGTGGAAAACGAAAACGGGAAAGACTAGGCAATGAAGTTGAGTAGGTCAAATATTTACAACAGTAACCATTTCACTAAGTCTTTAAGCAAGTGACTGCAATGACCTGGTACCTCTAGCTCATCAATCTACAAGCACTGAGGAACTGAAGCTGCAAAGGTGAAAAATGGCACACCCTTAGAAAAGGCGAACAGTCTGAGGCAAAGTTGTAGGTCTGTAAATATATATTTTATATGCACACACAATTGTGTGTATTACTCTGCATATATTTATATACATATTCACAAGATGCCCTGCAGTGTAGTTCAAAAGACTTTATCAAGAAACCAACTGATTCTAGTATCGGCCCTAGAGTTCATACCATTTGTATAAGAAACACATGTGCATATATTCACATAATGTAAAGTGTATCAACAAAAACATTGCTATTAACACTAGGTTAAATAGGTTTCACCAACCAGCGATGTAATCAGAACATTTTCATACACTGCGAATCAAAATAAAGAAAAATATACAACTGGGTTTCAAATTCACAAGAAAAAAGATGTTTAGCACGGCAAACAAGAACAAAGTTCAAATTCCAGAGTAGGCAAAAATATCAAAACTTTAGAAATCTCCTGGGATGCAATTAAATTACTGCATCAGTTTTAGAAAAATAGACTAAACGATGCTGCAATGGATTCTCTCAACACATCAACCCATACGTTTATCTTTTTCCTCTTTTGTTTCCAGCTGGAGGCTTCTTCAACTGAAGGAGTTGTCCTCCTGTTCCAAAACCTGCAGAGGCAGGATTGGACACCCCAAATGTCAAACCAGCTGATGCTGTGATGCCAGGATTGCTGAAGTTAAACCCAGATGTACTTGAGCTGCCAAAGCCTTATGTTTAGGGAAAAGAATATTCATATCAGAAGTTAAGTCACAGAAACAAATATAAAAAGTGAGGACGAGAGGTAAAATTCTAGCTGCAAGAGTACATAATCTATAAAAATAGTACAAATCTTATGGCCCTAAATTTCTAACGTGCAATTTTATAGGAAAATAATTTACCAAACTACTAAGTGGCACTGTAGAGAGAGAAGTTCAGTCATCCAGGTCAAAAGTGAAGCCTTAGCACAAACTGAAATCTGCAGAAGGCTTCAGGCTGCCAGACGCTTTTCTGGGAATTCAACGTGCCAAGGTGCCTTCCTCCTCAGCCCCTCCAGAGACATTTTATCAACATGTTGAAGATACTTTCACAACCTTTGGACCCACCCTTGCAATTTTAAGTCCTCCAAGAAAACAACAACCATAATTTTCAGGACAAGGAATACACTGAAGAACAGTACCTATTGTTTTGATTTTATTAAGAGCCTGTGTAATTAAGATCAAGTACTATTACTGTCTAGTTAACTAATATTAACATATTTATATTATAATTCTGATACCAATGATTTCTACTACCTTACTCTGTTGAAACTGTTTATTTTAAATGTTTTTTAATATTAAACAGAATTGCCTTCAAATTCAACACAATTTAATATTACATCATTAATTTAGACCTGCCTTTTACCCCTGAGCATTGCACATTTAAGCAAGTCATTATTTACAAATATAGAGAAAATGCAAAAGTAGATGGAATTTGGAATTTTCTATCAGAAGAGTTAGAAGATTCTATCCACTTCAAAAATGAACAAAGAACCCAATTGTAAGCTGAAACGTAATAACTAAAGAACATCTTTTTGGAAGAGAAATAATTCTCCTGAATGAATAATGATAAAAACTGAGTTAAAACTTAAACCCAAAGGGTTCATTTTTATAATAATAAAGAAAATTGTTTAACTATGAAGCTAGTCTTTGGGTTCTAAGGAATCTGTACTTAGTTAAGAAAGGGTGTAATTATTTATTTTATCAAACTAGTCACTGTTGTTAGAAATATTTTATAAACCTGACATTTAGCTTATAAGATAAAGCTATATGGTTAGGCTTGCATGCTTCATCCAGGGAATAAAAACTAAATCAGGGATCATTTTTGGATATTGAAAATAACAATACTTATGCTTTTAAATTAAATACTTTGCACCTTTAAATTTGTCTGAAATTCAGGCTGAAACACACAAACCTGCACTAAGACTTCCTGAGGGTTTATTTGTTGTTCCAAATCCAAATGTGGAGGCCCCTGTGGTGCTGCATCCAAAACCAGAGCTAGTTCCAAATCCTAGTGGAAGGGCAATAGAGAAATATACAACGGCATGTAAAACACAGGTTAAAGGATTCTAACAAGTAAAACCTAAAATTATCAAAAGGTCTAATAATACAGTGTTGAAAAACATGGCCTTATGAAGAAAATCTGTTCTTTATTCCTTTGCATAAGACTTCTGGAAGAACCAGATTAATCCTGAAATAAAACATTTATATGTATTTAGACTAAGTTTATGACCCATCAGTAACTTTTAAAGACGAGGCCATAAAAAATAAGATCATTTTGGTATATTCTCTTCCAAATGAACTAGAAATTTTAGTGATCATTCAAGCATGATTTTAGTCAAACAGAAATAAACAGATCTACTTTGGGATATTTCATTTTACCAAAAAAAAAAAAAAGGGGGGGGGGCTAAATTTATAATAAGCATGACATGCACAATAATTTAAACATGGAGTACTGCAAGGTGATTTTACTCTGCTTTTTACCCATTTTCACTTAAGAACCTTAACCGTTGAAAAACTGCATAACTATGTAATAGTCAATAGTAGGGTATTGCCATAGCATCAGCTAATATAACAATGAGAAATTGGGAGTGGGAGCATCATGTTTTGTCTTAGTAATATGATGCTCACAATTTAAATTAAAAAATATTTTTCATCATATAAAGTTCAAGAGAAGATTTTACTAGTAGACTTGTTTTCACTCTCCTAAAAGTCAAATACTTAAAAATAAAATTCAAATTCTTAGGTACTTTATAACAGCTTATCTAAAATATTGAGTCTGATAGTCTTACTGTCTCTAAGAAATATGATGGCAAATTGGATTATAGATCATAAGAATTATGCTGTCATCATTCTAGTAATTCCTAATAGGGTCTACTATATTAAGCCATAATAGCTTATAAGTTTCCCCCCTCTTATGATGATATATTTTAGTGGAAATAACGAAACCTTATTCATTATATGACAATGTGCTCCATAAAACACAATCAACTTTCAATCATCCACATTAGACAATATGAATGCATTTGTACTTAGCATGTTTTTGCAGAACTACCTTACTAATTAGAGTTAACTTACAAAACTATTAAAATAAATTCTATCACTTATGTATACAAATATGTATATAGGCAAATATGCCAAAAGTACTTAGGAATGAACAAAAATTGAGCTGTTCAACTTATAATAAAATTATTTCCCCATTCAAAGTGTTCCTTTTGGACATCTTTAATACTTTAAACAAAAAAAAATAAAAATAAAAATAAAAATAAAGTGTTCTTTTTCACAAAAAGAAAATAATGATTAGGAGACTGTACATCCAGAAGTAGTTTGGACTCCAAACTGTTAAGACTACTAATTTTTTTAAGTTAAATCTAAGTAATTTTCAAGTTCACATTTTAGCATATTGCTTTGAATATAGGAACATCCCTACCACTTAATTTTAATACTTTTTAATATTTACTATTCACAGATAAAATGATTTTTTAGGTTCTAAACCTAACACTAGAAAGCACTGATTATGTTTGGAGAATTGGTTTTGCTAGATGGAACCTGAACTTCCAAAATAGTAGATCCTTTTAGAAAATTTTTACAGGCTAATATCAATTCAAATGTATAATAGTCCAATACAATTATTAGAAAAGTTAAAGTGTACCTCCAAGGTTTGAAGAACCTAAGCCACTTGATTGCAAGCCAGTGCCAATACCTGAGCCGAATGGCGTTCCAAAACTAACTCCCAGAGATGGCTGTGGCCCTGGTATAAAAAACAAAAAAAAATGGGAGGGGGGAAAAAACAAATTTGCCTTACTCTTTCAAGATTAAAGTTTAAGAAACTGATTTTAAAATGAACAGTAATTACTTTAAACAAAGTCTATTTGCTAAAACTTAGTTTTCAGGATGTCTCCCCGGCCTAATTTATCTGTCCCAACTGATTTACCTACTCCCCCTTCAATTTTTTTTAATTAAACTTGTTCACACTAGACAATTAGAAGAGGTTTACTGCATTGAAAGATGAATGTTAATTTAACCTGCTAATTTGAAATCTTTAATGTATTGTAAATTATAGTTCTTTTATAGTTTTACTTCTAGAATGATTTTAGATCTCCCCACTTGTTTTATGATAAAATTAGTTGGTGTAATCAGTAAAGATTTTTACTTGTTTTCTTTTTAAAACAAGCTCCTTACCGTTAGAGTCAAGTCTCAATTGATCAAAAGAGACTGACGCTAACATAGCCATAGCAAAACTATCATGTTACTTCATAAGAGTAAGTACCCAAAAAACTAGGCATGATTTTTTATATGAAATATAAATGATATATATATATATATACAATAAGTAGATAAAAAACAAGACAATGTTTTATTTTATTAAATTTATTGTTCATTTTAAAGCAAATCAATTACACAGTAACATGACAATTCCAAATTGTTCACAAAAAGTGATAATTATGTTCTATTGTTAAGCTCTGCTACATTACACCACTTATCACCTGATTAAATAAGATAATGAACATTTACAAAGGCACCGCTGTGTACCTTGACAGATTCAATACATTCAAGATTTCAATTCAAAAATTTCTTTCCAACATTTTGGAAAATATACTCAGATGCAGAATGATTAGTCATCCTTTTCCCATTTATTACTTGGAAGATTTTGGCTGAGTTTATTTGGCAAGAATAGCATCAAACTTGCCTCTCACTTTAACTATATATTTTTTTAAAACTAAGCAGGCTACAAAAATCTAAAAATCTCTCATTTGATAAATAATTTATGAAAACTATTCAATAAATTTCATAGTACAATCTTCAGTCATGTCTTTTTCAAGCACAGTGATCAGTGCATCTCAAAGTTGAGGGATCTGCCAAAGTAATATACAGATTGAAATTTAAAACTTTCAAAGAATTCGAAGCCTTCAAGTTGTTCAATGAATGAGGTTTGTATATTCAAAAGGTAGTGTAAATTATAAAGCATTAACAAAAGTAGAAAACTGAAGAACTACATTTTGCTAGAGTGGGACAAAAGCTGGACTTTTCAAATAGCTTCCACCCAGAAAATAAAGAATAAGAACTAATAGCAGCCAGACTTCTCATACCACTATTAAAAAATAAATTAGAAAAGGATTTAAATTTTTACACCCAGTTTGAGATCAATTTGAGACTAAAATACTTGCTGAGCAGCTCTTTTGTAAAATGTTACTATAGGAAAAAGAAACTAAGCATATTAATTTCTAATTTCTAACAAAAATAATATGTAGAAAACACATGTCCAGTTTCTTTAACATTGAGAGACTTATGTGTTATCACGTGTTAGTAGGAGGCACTGCTGGTGGAAGACCCTAAAGAATAATGCACACCACAGCCCTCAGCCCTACAAGTCGTAAGAGTCACTCAAATAACATGCTTTATTGACAGTGGGTCTATTTTTAAGAGCAACTCTAACCATCGATATTCAGGATATAGATAATGAACTCTAACGATGACAAGACTTTCCACTGCACAACAGGTACATGATATTTTGAGTTTTGTACCTTCACACAAACTCTGAAGGCAACATTATTTATAAAACTAGTAGGCAAATGTATAACATTTTTAATAGTAAAGACTTATGATAAATATCTCCCATGCCAAAGTATTAGCATATATATTACTCTGGCCACCATATAAATTAGTTTCACTATTAGAAAGCAGAATCTAAATCCTTCAGGCAAAAGTTACGTAAACAATTCAAGAAGTCTGTTTCGAAATCTGAATACTCATTCAATGAGAGGCTCTTAGTTCCATAAACAAAACCAAGTTAGTAGTAATATATTCCAATGATTGCCCAAAGTGAAATCTTCATGTAGAGTAACATTTTACAAAAGTTATAAGATATTCATACACAACAAAATCAAGTTTAATACTGTTAATTCATATTTTCCAGAATAAATTCTACCTTTTAAAAAGTAAAATTGTATTCACAGGAAAAGGACTAAAGTGCTAAATTTTTTTATAATTTTCAATGACCACTCAAAATACCTAATGTAATTAGTCTGGTTATTCCTAAGTCGTATTTTAAAATAATAATATTTCTTAAAAAACAAAAAATGCCTTTTCCCCAATTTGAAAAATTTTCCTTATTGATTTAATGGGGAATGTTCCTTTGGTTATTAAACACAACAAAAATCACAAAACCACAGGAAACTAAAATGAAATACTTAGTTTCCTATTTAACACTACACCTTAAATGTCCAAACCTACACCTAAAGCTGGAAAGTAGGAATTCCTAACAAAAGACCTCAGCACTCCTTAAAAACAGCAGCTAAGTCACATGAGAAAAGTCTTATTTATGTAAACATCGAGAACTTTTAAAATTGTCAAAACACAATAGCAAAACTTAATCCCAGTACATCAGCTTAAAACAATCTACCCTAAGTTAAAATTATACTGAAAAAAGCCTAATGTAAATCTTAAGCATTTAAAGAGGCTTCAGAAGTACTGGTGGATGGACAAGTGTACTCAAACTCTAACAACATGTAATTTATTCACGTATTGATGCTTATTTCATACATAAACAGCCTGCTGGTTTTTCATCAATTCTTTTCAGCCTTCAGAAGCAATAAGCATATATCACACAGGTCTAAGTTCTATTACATATCTTCATTTAAAAACACAAAATGATCAAGTCACTTAAGTGCATACCTCCACATCCAAGAAAGATCACACAGAAACCACCTTCAGAAGGTAGCAGCCCAAGAAGCTATCTGCTTTTTTACAATAATGAAGTCAAGAATCCATATGCAAATAAAAGCAAAACACCTCTGACAACTCAAATCTTGTACAGGTCAACAGTAATATATAAAAATAGCACACAAGCTTTATCTAGCTTCATCCTGATAGTCTTTAAAATCTGTTACTGGTATTTAAAAAGATTTCATCAAAGTCACAGGACATAAAGAATAAATCACTGCATAATGCAATCAACAGAGACATTTCTAAACAAGGTGTAACTTACAAAATCAGTATGTATCTAACAGACCTCATAAATCTTGCTATAGTGGTGGTATGACTAACATAACTAACGTCTTAACTGGAAGAAGCATAAAGGAATGGACTATGGAGCCTGGGAGACCTTTAGAAAAACAAAAGGAAAAAGGGAAGACACAACGAAAAACTGTTATGACTGTTTGGCTTCTCAGTTCTAAAAATTCATACAACTCAGAAAACACTGTAAGACTGTTTTAGGTTGATAAATTACAATTTCTGCCACCTGATTAGAAAATCCTTATGTGGGCTTCAAAACTGCAGAGAAGAGAGAAAACAGTTCCCCCAAAGTTTGACAGAAGTCACAGACAAAATTAAAGCAGATGAGCGAAGGGCTCCTCAACATGTTTACTCTAAATTAAGTTACATCCTCTATCACCACAGAGCAAAGACTACCTATACTGTTTATCTTTGTATCCCCAGAACCTAACACATAGTAGGCACTCATATTTAGAGAATGAACATATATTTTCATATGTCCATAAGCCCAAAATGTATAAGTGAAAACCTATAAACCTCTCTAACTTAGAATGGAAATCTTTCATGTGCAAGGAACACTTAACCAAAACCATGCTTATCTGATCTACTTTAGGATTGATATTGGCTCTAAAAAGTAAAGTGGTACTATGGTTGGTCTAATTAATTGGTTAAATAATCATGAGAACTGAGGATTGTAATTATGGGATTGATAGGGATTCAATCCCAAGATGACTTTTTTCCTCCATAACTTGAGAACACAACGCTACACTCCAGCCAGCTAGAGAACTACTTACTATACATGCTTCTGTGAGCCACTATTCACATGGGTCCAGCCATGGAATGTGGAGGATTTGGCATAAATCCATCAGCAGCTGTTTACTGATGGGAAGTCAATTCTGTGATCTCCAAATGTGAAGAACAATTTTTTTAAACTGCCAACAGTGAGAAACGGAGAATGCTTTCCTGTGGAGGCAGCCTGAATGCAACCGAGATGTCCCCCCCCTTTCTTTTACTTATTTTATGCTGTAATTTACTACTGGACTATATGAAACTCTCAGAAGAACATATGCTGTAGAACAGTAAGCATTACTAAAAAATGTATGAATGAGTTAAAAAAAAAAAAAATCAATATCCATTAAGACTATAGTTTTCTATTTCGAACTTCAAGCCTGACAAAAAAGGAACTGCAGGAGTAAAAGACAAGTAGTAATCTCTGAAAGACACGGGACCAAACTGAACACTGCAGAACTGACCATAAACACATTTCTCTCGTGAGAAGTAGAATTAAACCAAGGACTAAAATGTTCTGCTTTCCAGTATCTCACCAATGATTTTCATCTGCTCAGCTTTCTATTTCACACTCCTTAATGTGCACTCCAAAGCATCTCGAAACATCTTTTCCCTGTTCTTGCTACTGCTTTGTTCATTTTGAAAAGGTACAAACAAGTCTAGCACGTACTTTCTTCCAAATTTGGTTTAGAGGGCCTGTACTCTTCCTTATTATTATACATACAAACAAAACTATTGACCTTTAACACAACTTGAGTCAATAAAAAAGTACTTCATCCTGAATGTCAGTATTCTGTAATCACAATGTATGAGGAAACAAGAATGCACCACCTATCAGTATCACATGTGAAAACTGCAATGTGTGGCTGGATTATCTGACTTTAAAACAATAAATGATATAATCACGATTTTAGAATCTGTTACTCCTAATGTAATTCAGTAGTGAAACACCATGTTCTAAAGGGTATTTATAGCAATACAGCAAATAACATTAAGTAAATCACAATATTCAATATCTTGTTGCTATATAATTATTGCTAAGACTACCCTGCGTTTTTTATCAGGTATGTTTATAATTGTGTCCATCACAATTTTTAGATTGTATAGGATTCATAGAAATTTCTTCAGTGCTAACACAAGGAAGACTTAAAATGCACATAAATGTTCTGAATTTTAACAGTAAGAAGCTATAACTTGAATGCATTCAGACCTGTAGCAGGCTGTTGCTGCTGTGTAAGTGTTGCAGCCATGGCAACGGCTGCTGCGTTTGGAATGTTGCTGAAAGGGGTGGGTCCAGTAGTAACTCTGGGGGGATTCTGCCACTTCTTGGCTTCTGCTCGCCTGGCTTCAAACACATCTACAGCATCTCCCAAGAACATCTTTCTGTAGCCAAGGTACTGTTCTTTGAGCACCTAAAAGAATGAATAAAGAAAAGATCGATCAAGTTCTGTGTTGACTTTGGTAATATGTGAATGAATATATGAAATAAGTTAGCAAAGACAGATCAAATACATGGTCAATATTATGCATTCCACCTAAATAAAACAGTAATGCATAGTACAGGAAGTGACAAGTGTGAGAGTTCTATCACTCCTTTGAGCATTTTCTTCCCCATTTCTGTCATATCTTTACAATAAACTGCCTAAAATATTCTGGCTTCATGAAGCCTTCTTAAAACGAGTTAGCTAAGCTTTAAGATAAGCAGAGCAATATCTAAAATTCTATTTTAAATATTCCAATTTTTTCATGAAATTCTCCCCTCCAATGTCCAACCTTTTGATAAATTTTAGATTCAAAAAGCTTGCAAATAAGCATTAAATATATATTTGTTAAGTACATTAAAAATATATATATATATATATATATCTTTACTGATTTCAAAGAGAGGAAGGGAGGAGGAGAGAGAGAGAGGGAGAGATAGAAATATCAATGATGAGAGAATCATTGATCGGCTGCCTCCTACATGACCCCTACTGGGGATCAAGCCCGCCTCTTGGGCATGTGCCCTAACCTGGAATCAAACCACGATCTCCTGGATCATTGGTCGATGCTCAACCACTGAGCCACGCCGGCCGGGCTATTAAGTACATTTTTTAAAAGGCCTGGGTGACACATGTTAATGTGTGTTCAGCAGAGAGAGCTTGGATGGTAAAAAGAGGACCTTTACTTTATCTATATTGTTTAACTATTTTGCAATAAGAATAACTCATGTTGAGCTTGTGTAACCAAACAGGAGAAAAATTAAAAAGTGAGTTTGTAATTTCAGAGTAAGAAAGAAAAACTACCAACTTCATAAACTGGGCTGGTTTACCCAAGGCAACATCTGCCTTGATTAAAGACCAATAATAGAAATGATTATTTTTCACATCAGAATTATTAAATACTTTTTTTGAGGGTTTAACCTAATTTAGATCAGTTTTAAACTACTTTTTGAAACATAGAATTTTCGTATTTCCTACCTGTTCTGAGCTGACATTAATAAATTTTAGGCTTTTTGATTATATCAGGTAGAACACTTACAAATCCTACTGTTATAGTATTTAAAAGCTATCATCTCCTTTTGTGTGAACGTCACTATTTGATGTTGCAGTTCCAAACTTTCCTAACTCTATAATGTACTGACGTGGGGCTGCCAAGAGAAAATTGGGGAAAATGCAGTAAGAACTAGAGTATGTGATATAAGAAAAATAAATCTTTTTAAAACTGATATCCCCCAAATCCATCCTCCCTTCTGTGCAATGAACTGCACAAATCCACACAATGTTTAGCATCAATAGCCCATATAATTTTAGTTCTACGTCAAGTGCTCAGGAATAATGACCTGCATAGACACTTAAAAAGAACATCTGGTTTTTTTTAAAAAAACCAAAAACCTGACATCAGTCATGATATACATAATTCATAATTAATAACCGATTTTGTTAAATGTCATTGAGCCTGGCTGGATCAGGCAGTTTAAGGCTGTTTCAACAGACTGTCTCATAAAAAACATTACAAAAAGAACAAAAAAACACCTCTTGTGAGATTTCTATAAGTGAAGAAGTCTAAAATCAGCTGAAAATAAATGGCAACATAGCAAATCTGATCATGGAAAATTCTTTGGCTTTTGAGAATGTGTATTAAAAACAAAAAAGAGAGTAGGTCAAAATTTCATGTTAAGTTTATTCAAGATAATCTGGGGCTGTTTTGTGTGAATCTCTGTCTCATTATTCTATGGTAATAAAAGGGGAGTTTACAAACCAGAGAAGAACCTACCACTGAAAAAGCATATATATTTACAAATAACAAATCTGGGACTTTCTTTAGAATGCTCCAGGGGGGGTGGGGGGTGGGGGAGTATCTCTGTGTGGAGAATTGATAAAACAGGAGCAGCAGGATCTAAATATGGGTGAAAATACGTGGTGGGTACCTGGGCATTCATTATAATAGTGCTCTACTTTTGTATATATTTGAAAAGTTTCAAGTAAAAACTAAGTTAAACACCTGAACAACAAAGACTTCAAAGCGACAACAGAGAATTATCTTTAGTAGTTTAAAAAACTTAAATAGTATTTATTATAGACATAATAATTTTAAGAATATTTGATACAAATTCCTCCTTTAAAACTAAATTTTTTTAAAACTAAAATATTTTAAAGATTTGGGTTAGCCCAGCCAGCATGGCTCAGTGGTTGAGCATCAACCTATGATCTAGGAGATCATGGTTCGATTCCCAGTCAGGGCACATGCCCAGGTTGCAGGCTAGATCCCCAGTAGGGGGCATGAAGGAGGTAGCCGATCAATGACTCTCATCACTGATATTTCTCTTTCTCTCTCTCCCTTCCTCTCTCTGAAATCAATAACAACATATTTAAAAAAAAAAAGATTTGGTTTAAAAATTAAAATCTATTAAAGCAAAAGGTCTAAAGTGTGCTATCATTTCAAAAATTATATAATTTAAGTGGTTAACATCTTTAAAAATTCTGTTACTATGCATTGAATTACAATAAAAAAGAAAATATTGGTAAGCTCTCTTTTACGCAGTTAATATATTTAGACTCCATGAAAAATCTAATTATATTTGCTTGATTAGTTGATAAAAATGCACTCATATTTAATATTTCACTTCAATTTTAAAAACATTACACAAGGTTCTAACTATGCAGTGACAAATTATTTTATTTATATTTCGTAAGCACAAATAGTTGCCTGCATTTAAAAGGAACAAATGTAAGCAAGTTTTTTAATGCAGTGGCTAATAAACATTTAAAACATACATAAAATTAAAGCAATACAAAATAATTTTGCTACTAAAAATGTTTATATTCTGTTTAGAGTGGTAAAGAGATGGAAAGAAACTAAATATCTGACAAGAGAGGATGGGTTAAACAAACCATGCACATATACCCAGTGAAACCCAATGTAACTACTAAAAATGATAATGAAGAAATATGTGTATGCACACAGAAAGTTGTTCACAATGTAGTGTTACTTGGATCTTTTTAAAAAGAATAAATACTATCCATAGTTGTGTCTGGGCAAGATTATGGATTTTAGTCTTTTTCACTTATATGCAATTTCTGGTCTTTCTGTAATAAACATTATTTTGTCCCACAAATGAACAAATACTTCACTTGGGTCTAGATATCCAGAAAGATGAACTGGCAATAAAAACTTACCTTTACATTTTCATGAATAGACTGAAGTTGTGCAGCTAAAGCTACAAATGTTTGATAAATTTTCTGCATAGCCATTGACAAATCTATAAGAGAAAATTATATTAGCACACAAATATATATATATATAAACACAATGAATATTAGTTTTCTATTACTTGAGTTCAATTTTTGGTATAGTTAATGTGTAGGAGGAAAAAACTACATCAGTATTTCCATGGATAAAAGAAGATAGCAGAGTGAGAAGACTGAGAGAAGGATATCTACATCAGGAATCTGGGGGAGAGTCAGAGGTCCTAAGACTTCTGCCTTTGTTAGCATAGTAACAATTCATAATAAAGCATTTTACATTTATAGGTAATAAAGATCTAATCAAGGACTTTTAAGAAAATTTTCTTATGGCAGCTTTGGACAATTACTAGTAGCTATTTAGAATATCTACTACATAACAATGGCTTAACCTCTCTCCCACAAAAAAAAAAAAAAAAAAAAAATTTCCACCAAAAGCACATTACCTTGAGGAGCTATATGTGAATTATTTGCTTGAGTAGCAAGATGGTTCTCTAGTTCTTCAATCTGCTGTCTGTACTGCTGAAGCTGTACCTCAAACTGCTGAACCAAGATTCTGAAGTAGCTGTATAAAAAACATATAAATTCAGATCAGTTTTAAAAACATTATTTTCATTACATTCAAAATACCAAATAAATAAATAAATAAATAAATAAATAAATAAATAAATGTGCCCACTGAAGTAGGGCCTTTGAGCTAGTGTGATGACATAATGTATCTTTAATTGGCACAGATATTATTGAAACAAAAATTCAAACTCGTACAGTATCAAAAATAGATGTATATCCTTACTCCAATTATGAAAATATCCCAAGTAAGCGATAATCTAGAAAGCAACCAAATACCCTTCAAAAGTATCATCAAGGTCATCAAAGACAAGGAAAGACTGCACAATTGTTACAAATTGGAAGAGATTAAGTAGCAGTAACAAGTAAATGCAATGGGAATAGGATCCTAGAGTAGAAAAAGTACACTAGTGGAAAATAGGTTCCTGGGACAGAAAAAAGCACATTAGTGAAAAAGTCAGTAATATTCAAGTAAGTTCTGTAGTTTGGTTAATTATTTGTGCCAATACTAATTTCCTGTTCTTGATAATTATACTGTGATTATGCAACATGTTAACATTAAGAGGAGTAAAGAAAAAAAAAAAAATTCTTTTTTATTACCATTTTTGCAAGTTTTCTGCTAAGTCTAAAATAAGTTTAAAATGAAAAGTTTTTAAAAAAAAAAAAAAAAATGAAAAGTTTTTAAAAGTTCAATTGTTAACCAGAATTTATAACCAAATACTTACAGTTCTCCTATTTATAATCTGAAAACACTATAGTGTACTATAAAACAGCACGCAATTACTACTACTACTACTGTTCTGATAAATTTAACCAGAGAATGCTAAAAAGATAAAAAGGGACATTGAATAGCATGCAAAGCAGTCTGAACATTATTTTATATGAAATGAAGACCTGTGAAAGTTTTTTGCAGAGCAAAATGACACAATTCAACCCATTTCAAAACTAGCTCTGATGGCAGAATAGACACAAGGCCCGGCCAGCATGGCTCAGTGGTTGAGCATCGACCTTATGATCCAGGAGATCGCAGTTCGTTCCATTTCGGGTCAAGGGCACATGCCCAGGTTTCAGGCTCAATCCCAGGTGGGGGGCATGCAGGAGGCAGCCTATCAATGACTCTCTCATCATTGATGTTTCTATCTCTCTCCCCCTCTCCCTTCCTCTCACTGAAATCAATATATATTAAAGAAGAAAAAAAAAAGACACAAGGATAAAATATTAGAGGAAGTGCAGCAAAGAAGCACATCCCATGCTAATCTAAATAAAACAGAAGCACATTGTCATTCTTAATTTCCTGAGTTTGATCATAATATCCTTATGCTTAAGAAATATACACTAACGTACTTAGGCATAAAGGCATCTTGTCTGGAAATAACAAGCTGTTCAGAGAGAAAAAAATGTATGTATACATACAGAGAATAAGGAACAAAAATAGTAAAAATGTTAACATGTAGGGAATCTAAAAAGATATATGGGAATTTTTTGTTTCATTCTCGAAATTTTTCTCTGTTTGAAATCATATCACAATAAAAAGTTTAAAAAAAAAGTTAAGAGACAGGAGCCAAACAGACCTCTAACCACTCACAGGCACAGGACTTCACCTCTTTGTGCCTCAGGATCCTCATGCCTAAGATGGAAATAGTACCAGCTGTAGCGCTTTTGTGGGAAATGAGATAAAGCATGTAAAGTGCTAAGCATACTGTTTGGCATATGGTAAGCATTTGATAAATATTAGCTAGTATTATCTCTGGCAACACGAAAGGATATAAAAAGGAGACACAATATTTATCACATGTATGGCTACTACATGAATATACAAAGCTGAGTGACAAGATTATAGGTGGATTTTTAAAAAAATTTTTATTTTGCCTGGCCAGGCGTGGCTCAGCGGTTGAGAGTCGACCTAGGATCCCGGCGATCGGGGTTCAATTCCTGGTCAGGGCACATGCCTGGGTTGCGGGCCCAACCAATGACTCTCTCATCATTGATGTTTCTATCTCTCTCTCTCCCTCTCCCTTCCTCTCTCTGAAATCAATAAAGACATATTTAAAAAAAAAAAAAAAATTATTTTACTTACCTACATTTTCTAATTTTTCTTTCTAAAGATTTATTACTTATGTAAATAAGAGCTATGCAAGTAAGTAAAAGAATTAAACTGCATTTCATATGCACTGTTTAAGAAAGGGACTATCGCTCTTCCTGAAAGCAGCCAGAGGTAACCTGTGAAAATGGTTCACTATTCACTTGACCCCAAAAACGCCACAAAATCATGCAAATCAAGAGGTTCAAATCTTTGTGTTCACTTTAAGAACACTTGTGAAACTGTCCAGGCCATTAAGGGTATGCATATTTGAAAAGCCACCAAGTATCTGAAAGATGTCACTTTATAGAAGGGATGTGTGCCATTCCATTGTTATAATGGTGGTTGGTAGGTGGGCACAGGCAAAACAGTGGGGCTGGACACAGGGTCAGTGGCCAAGGGTATGCATATTTGAAAAGCCACCAAGTATCTGAAAGATGTCACTTTATAGAAGGGATGTGTGCCATTCCATTGTTATAATGGTGGTTGGTAGGTGGGCCCAGGCAAAACAGTGGGGCTGGACACAGGGTCAGTGGCCAAAAAAGAGTGCTGAATTTTTGCTGCATATGCTTAAAAATGCAGAGAGCAATGCTGAACTTAAGGGTTTAGATGCAGATTCTCTGGTCATTAAGCACATCCAGGTGAACAAAGCTCCCGAGATGCAGCATGGAACTTACAGAGCTCATGGGCAGATCAGCCCACACAGGAGCTCTCCCTGCCACACTGAGAAGATCCTTCCATAAAAGAGCAGATGGTTCCTAAACCAGGAGAGGAGGTTGCACAGAAGACAAAGGTATCCCAGAAGAAACTGAAGAAACAGAAACTTATGGGAGAAAATTCAACATAAAATAAATACTAATAAAAGTAAAAGAAAGAATGGGACTATCAAAAAATTATTTTTAAATTATAGGTACTGCCCTAGCCGGTCTTGCTCAGTGGTTAGAGCGTTGGCCCGCGGACTGAAGGGTCTCGGGTTTGATTCTGGCCAAAGGCACATACCTCGGTTGCAGGCTCAATCCCTGGCCCCAGTCAGGGTGCATACAGGAGGGAACCAATGGATGTCTCTCTCTTACATTGGTGTCCCTCCGTCCCTCCCTCCCTCCCTCCCTCTCTCCCTCCCTCTCTCTTTCTCTCTCTCTCCCCCTTCCACTCTCTGAAAGGCAATGGAAAAAATATCCTCAGGTGAGGAATTAAAAAAAAAAAGTCCTAATGGGTAAAACATAAATTTCTACTTTAAAAAAAAAAAGGAATAAACCACACAGGTAACATGCAAATGAAGTGTAATGGCATAATAGTTAAAAGCTCAGTTCTTAGCTTTGACTTACCTATCAATAAAATGAAGATAATAAACTACCCTCTTAGGGTTATAACGAGAATTAAATGAAAAACTCCATGTAAAGTACCTATTAACCCAGCTTGCTACATAGTAAAGTAAAAATTCTTAGCCTGGATATTGTTTTTACTGTTCTGTTTTTAAAGTTCAAAGAAACACTTGTTTTAAAAATTCCAATAACTTACTCAGCAGGAGCTGCATTTTCATGTTGGAGTCCAGGTGGTGTTTTCTGGGTTCTTAAAGCTATTTCAGCATTCTTTAACTCCTAATATACCACAGGTTTAAGAAAAAAACAAAGGGCCGGTTAAAAGTTAGGTTAAAAATACCAACTATCTCTGGTTTGAAACTTCAAACAATGTCATTCTTGGAAGTTCATGCTGTGAGAACATAGTATGGATGAAGCTGATTTACAAGTCACTAAAACCTCTTTCCAAAGACGACAAACACTTTTAACAAACTTTATGATAAATTTATAATGAGCTGCTGATCTATTTTCAAGATGATGAATTTCTGTGGGACTCATGAAGTTAATTCATCCACAGTGAAAGACTGTGCTACTATTTAAAAACTTTTAATATAAATGTAGAAAACACTATTGTAAAAAAAGCAAGGTAGTAATAATGTTGAGGCTGATGATGGCAATTAACATGCTGGGTACTTACTATATACCAGGCAGTATGTCGAAGGCCTTATTTATCATGGTTAATACTCAGTAAAAACCATACAATATAGATAAATGTTACCCTATTCACAGATGTAAAAATGGAGTTAGAGACATTAAGTAATTTGCCCAAGGCCATGTAATTCAAAGACCTAAGAATTGAACCTAGGCAGCCCAATTTTTTTAAAGCCTACGTACACACTCAACCACTCTTAAATGGCCTTTGTTCCTCAATACCATTTCAATTTTCTAGTCAACTGTTTTTCAAGGCTGATATTCTGTTTTAACCCCTTACATTTCACATTCCTATCATTTCACTGCTTTTTCAACTTGTTTCCCTTATTTAAAAAAAAAAAAAAAGTATATTACCATAACCTTTATATTCCCTGTAGCAACCTCTAGTCCTCACTTTATTTCCCAACTGTTAAGTCTCTGTTCTTCCCATCTCCTTTTCATTCTTCAGCTCAAGCTTCCATCCTATCTGACTCCAGTACAAATGCCCCAGAGAGGTCTGGACTATTCAAACTCTAACCCCTGTCTACTTCTTCTCTAAGCACTGACTCCAGTCAAGCCCAGACTCATACTCAGTGCTCCTACTAGTAAACTGCTTGCAGATCCTCAAACATGTCTACTTCATGCCCCCATTCTGTTTGTTACCCTTCCTTCCTGCCAGCCTGAGGAACACCTAAGTATGTTTCAAGAACCAACACAAAAGTATCCGACTCTGGACAGATAAAGTGCCCACTTGAGCTCTTCGTGCCTCATCATGCCTTGTACTGAAACATACTACCTAATGGATTTAACTCACTCGCCCTAGAATATTGTTTTGATCCCAAATAACTGTTGAAGTGCTGTGTATAACAGATACTTAATGTCCACTGAATGCACGGACTCAGCAATGACTTCAACAAACAACCTGGCACTCACCCTACCCTCAAAAAACTTTAACCATCCTACTTATTTAAACACTTGAGTTATGTACCTCCAAAAAGTGATATACATAAAAGATTTTGCTTCCGTAAGGTTCTGATCTACACAATCACAACACTGTTCTTCACCTCAGGATTGCTTGTATTTCCCAGAAAAGCTTTCTCTGAAGAAAAAGTTTTGGTTTAAATAAAATTGATAACTACACTTCACTAATGGAGCTGGGTCATTTTTTTCAATTGGTAATTCACTAGACTGCAGGTAGAACGCTAATTCCTGTATATTGGAAATAAGAATAATCTTAGATCAAATTTCTTTGTTATTTCCTATAAAATTTTCTAAACTCAACACAGATGATTTTTTTTCCTTAAGAAAATTTTCTTTGACTCATATCTTCATTTGCTACCTTTATACTCTACCCAATCTTTTATTATTTCATTCACCCCACTAGACTTTCAGTTCCTTTGTAGTTGTCTTTTTATCTCCAAAAGACATGATATTAACAAGTATGGTATGTAACAGGTATTCCACAAATTTGTAAATGGAATCACCCCATTATAGCATTCATTTCTCTTAAGTTTGCCTCCTCTATTACTTTGCTAATGAGCTTTTCCATATAATTTCATATTTCACAATTTCATCTACTGTTTAATCAGAGTCTAAACATTCTCCAGTCTAAAAGCATAACTAACGTTTTCCTTCTCCCAGAAAGTACATATCTGATGATATATAAAAGATGAATAAGTGGGAAGGAAACATCAGGACTACTTTTCATATTTAATCAAAGAATTTGTGTGTAGGAAATCTGAAAGCAGAAAATAAAGCCTTTGAACCCCCTTTAAACATCACAGTTTAGAACAGCTATTTTAGTAACACATTTTTTATTAAAAACATCACAAAGTATTTTCCAATAGTTAGCTTAAAGACACAAAAGCTGGTACAAACTCCCAGTTATAAAATAAGTCCTGGAAAAGTACAGCACGGTGACTACAGTTAAAAATACTATACTGTCTATCTGAAAGTTGCTCAGAGAGTAGATCTTAAAAGTTCTCATCACAAAGTGAAAAACATTTTTTAACTATTTGTGACAATGGATGTTAACTAGACTTATTTTGGTGATCACTTTGCAATATATACAAATATTAAATCACTATGTTGTACACCTGAAACAAGTATATTAATGATATTTGAATATAAAGATATATAAGTACCTTTACAATTTTTACTTAAGTCCTGGCTGGTGTTGCTAAGTGGTTAGCATGTGGGCCTGCGCACTGCAGGGTCACAGGTTGGATTCCAGGTCAAGGGCATGTACCTGGGTTTCGGGTTCACTTTCCGCACCCTGTGAGGGAGTATGCAGGAGGCAACCAGTCTACGTCTCTCTCTCTCACATCAATGTTTCTCTCTCTCTCTCCGGCTGGCCCCTCTCCCACTCTCTCTGGAAAAAATATCCTCAGGTGAGGATAACAAAAAAAAATTTTTTTTTACTTAAAATATTATCACTTCATTTATGAAGAGCATAGCTCTCTGATAAGCCCACATTAAAAAACTACAATGCCCAGCCTGAGTAGGTCCATTGGTTGAGCATCCTCCTATGCACCAAAGGTTGCCCAGTTTCATCCCTAGTAAAGGCACATATGGAAGGTAATCAATCAATGTTTCTCTCTCTCTCCCCCCCCCTTCCTCTCTTTAAGGATGTCATCAGGTGAGGATTGAAAAAAAAACTACATTATTATATCTTTTATATACAGGGGTGGGCAAAGTTAGACTTACTTATAATACAAATAAATAATGCAATAATTAATAATAAATAATACAAGAATAAACTGTGCTACGCACACTGAGAACTATAAACCTACTTTTGCCAACCTCTATATATTGTGTATATTACAGCATAGGGACAAAAAACAAGTAGACATGAGTAACAGAAGATATTAGCCTCAATATCATTTTTATTAACTAAGACCTAACACTAGCAAGTCATGAGTAGAATTTATTTACTTATTTATTATTATTTTTTAAAATATATCTTTATTGATTTCAGAGAGAGGAAAGGAGAGGGAGAGAGAGATAGAAACACCAATGATGAGAGAGTCATTGATCAAGCCCACAACCCGGGCATTTGCCCTGACTGGGAATCGAACCCCGATCGCCTGGATCCCAGGTCGACACTCAACCGCTGAGCCACACCCGGTCGGGCCATGAGTAGAATTTAATATCTATAATGCCTATAATTTTTATTTAATAACTGACAGATTAAAAAGATGTATTTTCCTGTCTCACTGTTTTCCTCTTGTATAACAATTATGCCTGCTGGCACTTTTATGAAACAAAATAGTAGATAAGCTCTAGAGTTCGATTACCAGCGTCTGAATCCAAGCTCTCCCACTTATTAACAAAGCTCTCCACCTTTTTTCTAGTTTATATAATGAAGTTAATAATAGTAGCTACCACATAAGGCTACTATTTAAAACCCCAGTTTAGGGTAAATAACATATAAATTGCTTAGAACACTGCCCCATCCATAGTAAACACCAAATAAAAATGAGTAACTATTATTATTAATATAGCAATTTAAAAGTATATGAGCTATATGATTTTCTTATAGTATGTCTGCATTAAACTTTATAATTAAAAAAAAATCCTATTTCCATTTGGAAAAAAAAAATCCCCCCCTAAAAACCATATGATAAAATGACTGTAAAGTAGTTTACCTGAGCAGTTTCTATTTTCAGTTTGTCAATGTTGAGAGTGTTTCTCTGTAATCCACTGGCAGCCAATGACAGAAGCTGCTTTAGAGCTTTAATATCTTCTTGTACTTTAAGCATTGCTTTTGAAGACATTCTACTAATTTCTTCTTGGACCTGTTTTTGTTCCTTCACAAATTTCCTTAAAAATAAAAAAAGAGTTTTTTAAAAATACACCTTTGGTTTCCTATAGGAAAAAAAAGCACATTTACAATAGGTTGGTCAGAGTCCAAGTATCTTAAGGAAAAACTAAAATTTCATCTATAGTTCATATGCTTTTTTTTACAAAAATGCAGCTACAGAATTTTAATTCCTGTTGTTCTGCTTTCACCCTAATTTCTAAAAACATTAAAGTATTAACCCAAGTTAAAATGTTTAGGAGGAAGAGATGTTCCCCCTAAAATATATTCTGGCATTCAAGTATACTATATCCAATTATACTTGACTCACTTACTGGAGATTGTCAACATCCTGGCAGATGACAGGAGGTAGATTTTCATCCTTCAGTGCTTTACTATCCCTAAGAAAAATATCACAGATGTATTAAATCACTGAGATTATAAAAAGGTGACAGCTGAGCTTTACTAGAATGTGTTAAGATATAAGAAAATAAAGCAAATATTCCCCATATAGCTTTCTTGGATGATTTCAAAGTTCTTTATAAAGAACAATAAATTTCCTGACCTATAACATAACTAACAATTCATCTGATGTAGAGATTCCTTTCCTAAAAAGATTGGCATCTATATAAATGCATTTGACTTAATGTTTACGGGGGGAAAATGAGAAAATACCACAGACTGCACGACATATTGAACTAAGTTCTCCCTGGCTCAAAAATTCTATGAGTGATATTTTATTCAGTTCAAAATGTGAACGCATTCATTAAAGAGAGTCTATAAAAATTCTCATGGGATGTTCACAATATTTTACTTTATTATTTTTAAACTTCAATTTGTTCTTCAACAAAGACGACTTAGGAATAGCTTAAAGAATCATAAACATCTAATGAAGTCAAGAATAAGTGAAATTTGGCAGGCTACAACGGAATTATGAGTTAAGACTTCAATCTCGTTACTATTTCCTGGATAATCACCCAAGGCAAATCTCAGTCTCTTTCAGCTTCCTCATTTATGTCACAGGACTAAAATACACGCAAGATATTTGGGAAGAGTGAACTTGATCACCTACTTACAAATGCTTTAACATAATACAAATTAGGTGAGAAAATATAAAAATAATAATAATCTTCAAACATATATATGATGTATACAGGGGCCATTATTATTCCTCATCTTTGGGAAACAAATGGTACTGGCATAGTAATTTATATATAAAAGGTACACACACACACACACACACACACACACACACATATATTTTCATTTATGTATGAAAAAGGTGCTTCAGAAGTAAAGTTCCATGAATTTTTCAATATTTAATAAGTTAAAAAATACACACATATATTTGCATTATTTGGGGAAAAGAAAAGCATACCACTTCCTAGAAAGAACTGATTATAAATATTCTTAATGATTAAAAATTAAAAATTTGACCTTTCATAATCTTTTAGAGCATATGTTTATTTTTGACAAAGACTGATTAAAAATTTTTTCTTCTAAATGACTACATGGTACCATGTACTTCCAACCATACCATTTGCCTACAATTTAATAAATAAAACTCTTTAATTAAAATATTTTAAAAGTTAAATTGTAAACTTACTCTGGTCTTGTTCCTGTTTTATCACCTAGAAAATTCAAGAAACTGTGTAAAAATAGGTTATTTAACAATGTACTACAAATACAAGTTTTAAATGAATGCAAACCACAGTATAAATAGAAACTGTTAAGCATTTCTTAGACTGCCCTTTAAACATCATGACTTGTCAAAAGCTCCAAACACAGCAAGTTATGGAGACATGTTTATGTACATATAAACAATTATGTATCTGATTTGCATCTATTTCTTTCAAGGGCAAGAATTTTCCTTAATAAGAGAGAGAGGACAAACACCATATGATTTCACTTATATGTGGAATCTAAAGAATAAAATAATATAGAAACAGACTCATAGGTACAGAGAACAGACTGACAGTTGTCAGAGGGGAGGAAGGGGGTGCAGAGCTGGGTGAAAAAGGTGAAGAGATTAAGCAGTACAAATTGGTGGTTACAGAAGTCACAGAGATGTGGATTGCAACATAGGAAATACAGTCAATCAGGATTCCCATAAGTTATATTTTAACATATTTCTCAGCATGTTGTGAATATTTTCCATGTCAATTAAAATGAATTTAAATAACCTGAGTCCATAGATGATGTATCTGTATCATAACCTTTATGCCCAACTCTTTTTTAGCATATTAGCATTTACTGTAGAAGTAATGCTGCTGCAATGAATGTCTAGATCTACAAATACTTGTGCACTACTTGATTTGTATTCCAAGAAGAGGAATTTATAGGTCAGAGTATGCCAGGGAAGGCCTTTGACATATTGCCAAACTGATCCCTTAGAACAACTGACCCAACTTACCTTCCCATCTACTAGGAATAAGATAAAAGTACCTTTTCCATCACACCCTCAACAACAATGAACACATTTAAAAAAAATCATTGATAGTATGCAGGTGAAAAATGCAACTTCATTATAATCTTTTTTTAAAAAATATGTTTTTATTGATTTCAGAGGGAGGAAAGGAGAGAGAGAAAAACATCAATGATGAGAGAGAATAATTGATCGGCTGCCTCCTGCATGCAACCCCCCTACCCCCAGGATTGAGCATGCAACCCGGGCATGTGCCCTGACTGGGAATCGAACCTTGACCTCCAGGTTCATGGGTCGAAGCTCAACCACTGAGCCATACTGATTGGGCATATAATCTTAATTCATATTCCTAACAACGCTAAATGAAGTAAAACATTTATTTCAAATGTTAGACAAGTGCATTTTTCCTTTTGTGAACTACCTTTTTATGTTCTTTGTACATTCTTGAGGTATTTCTCTTGTTGACTTCTACGAGCTATTTTGACATTAAGCAAATTAATTCTTTGTCTCATATATATCATATTTCATATCTATTTCTAAAACTAGATCCTTATAAGATACATCTTGATTTCAGAGACACTAAAATGTGGAAAAGCAGCATCTAGAAATCAAGTATTTTACTTCAAATTTGTCATTTATCTTTTATCTCTGTACATGGGGTTTCTTTTTGTTTGCCTCTTTAATCCAACTGCAATTTTTCCGTATTTCATTGGTTCTATTTTTTTTCTCTCCTTTGACATTTCTGAAATTGGCGCCCATGTTCTATAAATAGTACCTTAGATTTGATGAGACACAGTAATATAAAGTAGGGATTTAATTTTTTTTCAAATAGTTCAACCAACTGAGCCACACCAGCCAGGGCTAATCACAAAACTCTAATGTGGCATACAAGGCCTTTCGTGATCTCTGGAATCTAAATCTTTCTGTTCTGCAGCTACATTGGCCTCCCAGCAGTTCTTCAAAGGGGCTAAGATCATTCTCATCTCTAGGCCTCCCTCCATGCTGCCCCCTCTTCATAGAATGCTGTTCCCTACCACTCTTCATCTGATTAAAGCCCACTGATACTACTGGTCCATACCAATATAGCTACTAGAAGAGAAAAAAGAAAAAAAGAAATCTCTTGACTGCCTTGACACATATAACAGATTAGAGGGAACTGGGATGTGGTCATGTAGACATGTGCATTTATTCTATGGGTTCCTTTTGCTCAACTCTAGCTAAGGTACAATATGTATAAAAATAGGACTGGGGGAAGGAGATTAATGCCTTACATTTTTCACTCCTTTGCTTCAATCTGCTCTTTCACATGGAGCCTAAAAGCAATTACAATGAAGAGACAAGTAGTCTCATGCTTAAAATAAAAGGGTACCAGGCTTCTCCAACTGAGTAAAAAAATAAATTGCTAAAACATCTAAGGATATTTTTCTAATGATGGAATTGCTATAAAGACTACTACATAAAAACAAGAGATAGGACCCTGTGTTTAGAAATTAATAAATTTTCATTCAAAGAGAAATAAACCCAAATTGTGTAAGTTTAAAAGGATTTTACAAACTTCTAGGATAGTAATTCACCCTAGAATAAATAGTATCTCCTTAGAAAAAAACCCATGTTCAATTTCAAAAATTCTTATACAGATACATGGGCACTGACTATTTTACACCTTCATCCACTACATCTCATTCTAAGTTCTGAGAGATTCAATGCAATATGTATGTATATACTCTTTCATCAGAAGTAGAAACAAAACAAAATAAGAAATCATACACAGAACCAACAACAATAAAAAACTTTTCAAAATGACTTCAGCAAATTTTTAAAAGGAATATTCAACATGGCAAGAGCACAGCAAGAAGAGCATTTTCATACTTGCTGGTGAGTAAACAAATTGGTAAAACCTTTCTGAAAGCAATTTCAAAACATATACCAAGAGTTTCCAAAATGTCCCTGTCTCTAAGCCAGTGATTCAATTTCTAGGTATCTGCCCTAGAGAAATAACCAAAACATGAACAAAATATATAATAAAAGCAAACACCTAGACAGTATTTATTATGCTCCTGGCTCTGCTAAGATTTTACAAATAGTAATTCTCAAACTAACCCTACAAAGTAGGCACTATTAGTTCCTCCCATTTATAGATAAAAACAAACAAACAAACAAACAAAAAACTAAAGCACAGAGAGGATAAATAACTTGAATAAGGTCACAAAACTTGTAAATAGTTGAGCCATAATTTTTTTTTTTTTAAATATATCTTTATTGATTTCAGAGAGAGGAAAGGAGAGGGAGAGAGAGAGATAGAAGGATCAATGATGAGAGAGTCATTGATCGAGCCCGCAACCCGGGCATGTGCCCTGACCAGGAATCGAACCCCGATAGCCTGGATCCTAGGTCGACGCTCAACCGCTGAGCCACGCCCGACCGGGCGAGCCATAATTTGAACCCAGGCAATTTAGCTCCAGAGTTGACACTAAATTACAATAGTACCTTGACTCTCTCTATAAAGATGCTCAGTACAGTGATACTTCCCAGAGCAAAAGAAATGGAAATAAACACTAACAATTGGATGATGGCTGACTAAATTGATATATCCATTCACAAGATTAATATTAAGCAGCATTAAAATATTTTTAACAAATTACTGACATCGACAAATACTTCACATTACATGAGAAAAAACAGGTTTCAAACAATATGTGTCATGATCCCAAATAAAAAATATATATTAATACATACCTTAAGATAGCTACATAAGACATAGGCACATACAAATCTCAATTTTCTACAAAAATAAAATCTTAAATGCAAAACACAAAACTGATAAAATGCAAACAAACTTAAAAGTAAAAACTTTACTACTGAATATATAACTAATGATCTTCCAGGCATAGGCCTTTAAGTTCCCTCACAGGACTGTTAGAAGATAAAATTTTAATGACATTACTTACTCTTTTTATCTGATGAGCTACTAAAATCTATACCACCAAGGCCTTCATTGCCTGTAGTTGAAGTAGCTGCTGTGGTTCCCAAAGTCAAGCTTAACGCATTCTGTCCAAGACCTACAAATAAGCCAAACATCATTTATAAAGTTCACTGGAAGTCTTTATAATGATTTCTTCTTCTGACCAAAACAATCAAATGCTTTTAAGTTGGATCCCAAATTTTCTTCATACGTGATTTAGGAAAATAACAAGTCTAGAGCACACTCTAAATAAAGACTGATAGTCTTGCTTGGATTCAATAATATATGTAGTTTGGATAATGTTATTTTTCTTTATTAAAAGGGTCAGAATACATCTGTTAATTCGATGTATGTGAACATTCAATTTTGTTTGTAAACCCTATCTACAAAAGCAGTTTTAGTATGTTTTCAGGTGAATATATCTTGTCTTTCAATCATGGTTTGGAATTATATACTTTTAAAATAATCTAGTACTAAATGTATTAATTAACTAGATAGGTGGAGTTAATGTAAAATTTTACAATGTATATATCTATCAAATCACATACATTTAAAAAAATCTTACAACTTTGTCAATTATACCGCAATAAAGCTGGGGGAAAATAAATAAATTATCTAGTATGATTTATAAGTGTTTAGTATAACATAAAGCAAACAATTTTACTATAAATGAAACTTAAAGAACTGATAACTGGAAGTCTTATAGTTCAAATATCATCAAAATTTCATACTATCAAATTCTTTTCATAAAAACTTTTTTTAAAAAAGTAGACTTCATTTGCCCAGCAGGTGTGGCTCAGTGGTTGAGCATCGACCTACAATCCAGGAGATCACAGTTCGATTCCAGGTCAGGGCACAAGCCCAGGTTGCTGGCTCGATCCCCAGTGGGGGGAGAGGGGCATGAGGGAGGAAGCCGATCAATAACTCTCTCATCATTGATGTTTCTCTCTCTCTCCTTCTCCCTTCCTCTCTCTGAAATCAATAAAGATTATTTTTTTAATTTTTTTAAATGTAGGCTTCATTTATTTAAATCCTACCTCACTGACAAAAGGAATTAGAGGAGCTAGTTAATTTTAAGTCATTAATATATACTTGTGAATCCATACATTCTCAAGCTGACACAACTGTGAGTTTTTTTAGACAGATGGTATTTACTTTAAATAAATAACTTACTAAATTTAAAAAAAAAATCAATGGCCCCTTTAGGTTAATATAACCATAAATTAAGCATTGAATATTGTGTTAAGAGCCTAAGAAAAATCAAAACAGACCTAAAAACTCAATAATGAGACACAAAAACAACCCTCTATCTCCCCTGTCTGTTATTTTTGCGTCTTACTCACATAGGAATCTTTGGGAGAGGTGTTTAAATACTTACCCTGCAAAAAAATGTTATAGTCATCTAGTGATTTGGTTATTAGAGGACATTCTGAATGCCTACAAAGTTACACAATAATGACAAAGTATTTGAAACATCAATGAAATTTGAATACTAGAAATTTCTACAGGTTATCTTGACCAACTCCTTTTTGTCCCTTCCACTGACTTGGAATTACTCCATTAAATTTAGTATTTGAATAGAGTACATAAAAGAACTATAGCTTTAATAGAAATCATCAAGTCACAGTCCTTTATCTCTTCCACACACCCAAGTAAAGTGTTAGACACGTACTAGGTACTCAGTGAAACTCCTGAAATAGCCATTATAAATTAATTTAAGTGTTATCAGAAATTCTGTGATTTCACCATGTATCAACTAACCCTAATACGTAAACTGTACACAGAAATTTTTGATATTACATTGCTATTTGAGATAATTATACAACTTCTTCAAATAAATGGGAAGCTTTTCTCACTCCCACAAAGGCCCACTGGCTTTCCTATATTGGCATTAGCTATAGCCAATATTCAAAACATCTGGCTACCTTTAAAAAAAGCACGAAATGAGAAATCAACCTGAGGTATATAAATATTAATTCAGTAGTCACTGCCAGATGAATTGATATTTTAGTATTGCCTGATGATAATACAGTTACTTAATGTTCTATTTTACACTCTTGCCTTCAAAGCATGCTAATACCCTTCCTGGTATGTATAATAGAAAGCCATTTTACACTCTTGCCTTCAAAGCATGCTAATACCCTTCCTGGTATGTATAATAGAAAGCCATTCCTAGAACCAGGGCTTAAAAGGTCAAGATGTCTTACAATGACTGTAGATACTAAATGATCTACTGTTATTTATTAAAAAGACTAGAAACTCTACTGACCCCTCAAACAGGCCCCTCTTCGTTTCTTTGTCTAGTCAGTCAATAATGAGAAACAGGAAAATTTATTTCTAAAATATTGCTAAGGGGTCCAATTATATGTGAAAAACATTATAATTATTTTCATACTAAAAGAAAACCATACAAGTTAATGAGACAACCAATCTGCTCAAAATGCTAAAATAATGTAAATTTAAAAACAAATATTTACTATTTCTGGAGAGTAAGTACCATCAATTACCTGATGTTGCTGTGTTTGTACTCTGGAAAAGAGAACCTCCCAAACCAGCTACAGCTCCCCCTAAAGAAAGGCCTGTTGATGCAGTTGTAGTTGTGGCTGTCGTTCCACCCAAATTATTCAGAGTAAATCCTGTGGATGCTATAAAAGGTGAGATTGTAAACCTTCAAAAGGAAACATTGTTTCTAGAACATCATAAAAAATACAAAACTTTCTTAAAAAATGATGCCATGATAAAATTGGCTCTTGGAAAAAAATACTCAATAAAGAGAAAATTATATATACTTATGAATAAAGAGAAAACCAGTGACCGGGGGAAAAAGACACTTTGGGTAATGAAGAATGGTATCAGGTAACTGATTTCACACAGTAATAGAGTTTTCAGCTCAGGCCACCAACTCCACCTTCAAATCTGAATGACTTTAAGCCAGGCAAGGTTTATGCAAACTCTTTATTCACACTGTCACCAAAATGCTCCTTAAAAACAAAATACATATATATTAATGGTTTTACATTTTATTTCTCTCATCCCTTGCTTTGCTCTCTGTAAATAGAGACTGACTTCCAGGATGGACTCTGCTGCTTTAGTGCCCAATGCTGAACTTTTACATAAATCAGTATTTAATAGGTCAAAGCTGCTGAATGATTTAAGTAAAAATTTCCCCAAATTGAAGTTATCTTTAATAAAGGTGGATACCTAGGTACACTAACCAAATAGTTAAAATTTAACCATAAAATATGACTTTTTCCCATTCTGCCTCACCTGCTGGAGCTGATGTCAGAGCAGACGAAAGGGTGAGACTACTAGCTGAGGTAGAAGTAATAGGCAGAGCAAATGGTGTGGCAGATGCTGCAGGTTTACTGAATCCTAAACTGAAACCTGTTGTAGATGCAGATGTAGTGGCTGGCGTTCCTGTTTAAAAAAACACAAAATCCTTATTTTATCATACTCTGTATGTACTATACAAATCAATCAAGATCTCTAAAAGTTAGTGATCCTACTTTTTGTAGATAGAACAAGGATGTACTTGTGTATGTATGAGAGAAAAATATAAAAGTTGGGGCCAAATCATGGTGAATACTGAAAAGATGGTCCTGTGAGTTAAGAAAGCAAAAGAAAATTCAATCAATGTGATAATATTGAAATTCAATTTTAGTTTTACCCCTAGATTGACCTAAAATAGCATTTGTCCTTCCCTTCCTTAATCCTCAGCAGAAAAATGGCCCCTCTTCTCCAAGACTATATAAATGACCATTCTCTACTGCTTAAAATCCTCTTCCTTCTGGCTTCTCTGTTGTCAGTGCCCAGAATTCTTTCTATCCCTTGTTGTGCTGCTCCTTTTAGTCTGCTTCTGTAGATCTCCTTCATCTGTTCACTTCTCAAATGATACTCCCTATGGTTCACTTCCTGCTCCCTTACTTCCTAAAAGATCTCATCCACTTTCAGAATTTTAATGTACATGATCTAAATCTACATCCATCTTGAGTCTGCATTGTCTAGCTCTACCTTAATGTCCCTCTGGACTCCTACATTTCTCCCTATTAAAAAAGCTTCCCTAAACCCCCAGTGTTTAATTCAGTTGCTTACAGCAGAAACCACAATCACCTTTGACAACCCTTCTCTCCACTGCATTCTTAGTCACAAATCCTGTCAATTCTACTTCAGATATCCCAGGAATACAAGCATCCTTAGTTCAGGCCGCCTCTCTCTCAAGAACTATTACAAAGATAATCTCTTAATTTATTTCTCTGCTATCAGCCTCCTGTAGCCTATAATCTAATCTTGAAATTATGGTACTTTTTTTTTAAAAAAAAGGGGGGATGGAGGGAGAAAGAGAGAGAACAACAAAATACTCTAGTGATTCCCCCAATATACGGTTCCTACTAGCTCTCCACTGTCTCTAAAATAGAGTCTAAAGAGTTGGCATAATCATCTTTCCCATCTGGTCCCACTGCTCCTCCAATCTCTCCCCACCATTCCTCCCTCTGAAACCTAAACTCCCAAGAACAAAATCTTTTTCCTATTTCCCTGGATCTTTTTATACCTGGGCTTTTGCACTTTCCACTCCTCGGTCTAGAATGTTTCCTGTCCCCAAAATGAACTATTCTCTTCTTCCTCTGCCTTCCTTGGTGCCTTTCATACATCTGTTAGAACACTGATGAGATTATGCAAGAACACAGTATTATACCTACCTATTCCATTCACCTCACAACAGACTGTCTTGCTCATGCACTCAGCAGTTCTGACATCAACAGCTAATACTAAATGTTCAAGGTAGTATGAATACCTAATGCCACAGAGTTAGGAAGTAGTAGCTGCTCAAAAATTTAAAAGAGGAGAAGTATGAATGGCCTACATTTTGGCTTCTCCTAAAAGCACTAAGGGAAAAAAAGCCAAAAATTATCCTTCTGGGTTGACTTTACCACAACTGGAAGTTCCTGCCAGAGTACAGTGCTTTGAAATCATGTATAAGTTATATTATCTCAGGAAATAAGAAGATCTAATTGCCTGCCCTTACAGCCAACTCTGACCTAAATTTTGGTGGTAAATATATGTTTTCTACTGACAATAGGAAGTAGCAGCCAAGTGAATAGAGTCCACTAATCTTTCATTTTATTTCAATTTTTAATTTAATTTCAACTGAGGTTCCTCAATGTCCTTTCATTTCCTTTCACAATACTTACTGCTATCCAGATTCAAGGCAGGCTATAATCCTAGTTATTCATATTCCCTTCCGCATATCACTACAGAAAACTAAGATGTTTTTCAGCTGGAAGGGAATCCAATAACCTGTTATCGTTCAATGACCTCATTTTATAAATAACTAAAAGCTGGCAGATATTTCTTTCTTTTTTAACCCTCACCTAAGGATATTTTTTCCATTGCTTTTCAGAGAGTGGAAGAGGGAGGGAGAGAGAGAAACACATTAATTGTGCTTCCTGCACCAGATCTGACTGGGGATGGGGATTGAGCCTGCAACCGAGGTACGTGCCCTTGACTGGAATCGAACCCGCAGGCCAAAGCTCTAACCAGTGAACAAACCAGTTAGGGCAGCTGCCCGATATTTCAATGACTGTCTAAGGCCTCACAACTAATTAGAAGCATAACCAGATCTTAATTCCAAGACTTCTGGCCTATACTTTGGTGTTTTTTCCACTAAAAAGACTCAAATGACTGAAATTTTTGAATTAAAAAAAAGTATTTTTAAAATACTCGAATAGCCTGCCTGGGCATGGCTCAGCGGTTGAGCATCGGCCTAGGATCCAGGAGATCATGGTTCAATTCTCGGTCAGGGCACATGCCAGGTTGTGGGCTCCATCCCCAGTACGGGGTGTGCAGGAGGCAGCCGATCAATGACTCTCTCATCCTTTATGTTTCTCTCTCTCTCTCCCCCTCCCTCTTCCTTCCTCTCTCTGAAAAAAAAAATACTCGATTAATGAAAGATTCTTTGATAAGTCAGCATCTGTGATCGATATTCAGTTTCTTACATGCTTTCCTCTATACCCCAGCTCTGTAGGATATTAGGAAAAAAGAGTAAAAAACCCACAGATCTGGGATCTTTCCTTAAAAGTTCTTACCCAGAGTTAATCCTGTAGTTATAGCTGTTGCTATTCCTGGAGACAAAAAGAGAAATAAACTTTAATCATCAGTGGAAGATGGCATTCTTTTGGTCTGTCACAAGGCAAGACTTGGAATCACAGAATCACACTCAGGGAATGAGAACACTGCTAATGACCAATACATAACACAATTTCTTCTTCCACCATAACCACTAATATAAACATCCTTCCTATAGCATATTACATATTTTCATATTACAACCTGTATATAATTTGACTAATTAGTAAATAAGACTTATAAAACGAAAACAATTATTGCTTATAACAAAATTAGGCAAGAAAGGAAAAAAAGCTACTCAAAAGAAAAAATCCTGGCAAACAGAGCTGAAGCTCACTGGCTGGTCTCATATTTACTCCTGCAGTTCTTTCATTTTCTAAGTGTGACTGTCAAAGCTTGCAATTAATGCTGGAAGGTCAATGCAAAAGGTGGTAACAGAGACCAAGAGCTCTGAGAGTAGGGAATAAAGGATAAACAAGGAAGCAACTCCAGTGAAACATATTTTTAGCTTATAATAACAAAATACCTGTAGTACTAAAAAACAAACAAAAGACACACTTTTCATTATTCAAACGTCCACCAGAAACCTTTAGCCTCTTGCCCTTTTTCCAGTGAAACAATTGTTTTAATACAATTTAAAACATCTCTTAAGAATGTAAATTATAGCCCTGGCCAGTGTGGCTCAGTTGGGTGGAGAGTCCTCCAGTATACCTAAAGGTTTCAGGGTTTAATTCCCGGTGAGGGCAAATACCTGTGTTGCAGGTTCAATCCCCAGTTGAGGCGCATGTAGAAGGCAGCCAATTTATGTTCTCTCTCACATAAACGGCTCTCTCTCTCTCTCCCTTCCCCTCTCTCTAAAAAAGATCAATAAGCATATCCTCAGGTGAGGATTTAAAAGAAAATTAAAAGGAAAAAAAAGAATGTAAACTATAATGCTATAGCAAAAATAGGATGCTGACTGTCCCATATACGATAAATTAATTAATGGCCAAATTGGTAAACTTGACTTAATCTTCATTAAGATAAAACACAGCATTATATAATCTAAAAATGTAAATTACTTTAATTCATTATATTTAAAGAGATATAATTTCCTTAATTCTTCAAATGTATGTGTTTTTTCCTTCCTTACACAAAAGTAGATCATAGCTAATGAATGGGCATGTCACTGGCCCTTAATTCCACATCCCTGTATTTCTTTTCATCTTAGTATTAACCACTTTAGGCCTACCATCAATGACAATACTTGTAAATGGAGGAGATACAGGACAGGCCTGAAAAAGGATAAAATCCCAAACCTACTCTCTGAGAATGTGACAGTCCTCCTCACCTGTATTTGTTCCTCCTAGAGTGAACCCAGTGGCAGGTTTAGATCCAAAGAGCCCAGTTCCAAAACCACTTGAAGAAGCAGATGTAGTTGCTGGAGTCACGGTGCTTCCAAGAGCTCCAAAATTGAGGCCCACAGAAGGGTTGCTAGTTTATAAAAAACACAAAATCAAGTCCACTAGAGTTAATATTGACTTAAGAAAAGTGAAAAATAACTCTTCAAGGTTATTTTCTTTCATTTGACATATCTAATACATCTCCATAGTATACAAAAGGAACTAATAATTTGAACCACGTTTAAATATTTTTCAGTTATCTTTAAAAATAAATCCACATATAAAATTAGCCTTTAAAAAATACAATACCAACCTTCAAGAAAAGCATAATCTAGACCAATTAAGGCTTCAGATCCCAAGTAATCACAAACAGAACCACACATATTCTGCTTTCAACAGTTTTTGTTTAAAAGCAAGCTATTTAAAAATAGCCAGCCCAGCCAGGCGTGGCTCAGCGGTTGAGCATCAACCTGTGGATCCAGGTGATCCGGGTTCGATTCCTGGTCATGGCACATGCCCGGGCTGCGGGGTAGGCAGCCGATCGAAGACTCTCTCATCATTGATGTTTCTATCTCTCTCTCTCTCCCCCTCCTTTCCTCTCTCTGAAATCAATAAAGATATGTTTAAAAAAAATTTTTTTTAAAAATAGCCATAAGAAGTCCTAGCAGGTGTGGCTCAATGTTTAGAGCATTAGCCTTTGGACTAAAGAGTCTCGGTTTCGACTCCAGTCAAGGGCACGTACCTTGGTGGCTCATACAGAAGGCAACCAATCGATGTATCTCTTTCACATGGATGTTTCTATCTCTCTCTCTGTGCCCCTTCCACTCTCTCTCTGAAAAGCGATGGAAAAAATATCCTCGCGTGAGGGTTAAAAAAAAATATATAGCCATAAGAAAATAATCTTCCTTTTGAATTACTTGTTTACAGTTCACATTACTAAACTCACTTGTTCTTCCCAACTACTAATGTAAAGAAGTAGGACATACCCAGATATGGAAAAGGTATTCTAAGCTGTCTTTATCACCTTTCTATTGCAACATTACCATACTTATTGGGGAAGTAGGTATCTTGCCACAAAAAAAGCACTAAAATTGGGGGTAGGGAGAGTAGGGCGACATACTAAGAACGAACATATCCTGGCAAGAGTAAACTGCAAAGCAAAATTACCCCCTACCAAGATTATGTTCATCAGCAGAAGCCCTCTTCAGAGTTTTTGAAAGAGCAACTAATAACAAGTGATAAGAACAAAGTTAACAACTTTTCAACTGTCCTTATCAAGCCTCAGAGGCTCCAATTTGCTATCTATAGGTAGGAGAACAAATTATGAAATCAGACAAACAAACAAAACCTGACCACCTGATACTTCAAAAATTATGCCGGCGAGTTAACAGAGATTATAGCAATTATGAAATCCCATTCATCCTATATATGTATCTTCATCACTTCTCTCCCTGACCTTCTAAACAGACATTAATTACCATGAGAACTCAATGTCAGTTTTAAAAATCTTGACGCTTGGGGAGTTTCAATTTAAGGGGAAGGCAGTAGCTTTGTGGCTGGGTTCCAGTACCAGTTCCCCATTGTGCTGATACATACGTGATATTACTTAACCTTTTTGAGCCTCTGTTTCCTCATCTGCAAAATGGAAATAACAGTGCCCATTTAACAAGATCTTTTGTAAAATTAAGAGATCAAGCAGGACAAATTAACTTCACTCAATAGATGTTGTTACTATTGTTATCATCAGGGACACGTATAAGTTCTACTAAACACATTATATACATGGTATTATGCCAGCAAATCACTGTGAGGGCTATGAGGAGGGAGAAACTTAACTAAGGAGGTAGAACTTGAAATCAGTCGTCAATTCTGAGTAGGAAAAAGGAGAGGGCATACACTAATTGTGTCTTTGCTTACCACTGATCTTAAAAATGATACCTAGGCCTGTGTGGTTGTCAGGGCAAGTCCTCACTGACAGAGCACAAATCTTTAAACACTTAATAAACTGAGTTTAAAAGGAACTTTATTGGCATATTCTGATGATATCAAATTAAGAAAATGATTATTATGCTCCCCTTCCTGCCAAACAAATCAGTGATCCCTTTTTTACTGCTATACCATAAATATGCAAAAGATGTACAGTGAAAGTATGTATTTTAGACAATTAAAGTATTTAAAATTTCTTGACTGAAGAAACAATGAAGTGCTTCATAACTAAAACATTGTGCTTCATAATTAAAAACATTACCAAAGACATAAATCAAAGCGAAATAGTATTACTCTATCACAGAAGCAAAACAGAAATGTCTCTGGCAGAGAAATTTACTTACTTGAAGAAAAACAAAAAGCTACCCCAGACCTGACCTCAACCCAGTATTATCCACCATTGACTCAACAGAATGTGTTGTAGAATAGCCAAGTTGACTCCAGCAGATCAGGACTGTTATTTTAACTTTCTCAGCTTGCCTTAATGTGAACTTAATAACAAAATAGCTAACATTTATTGAGCATTTAGCAAGTGCCAGATATGATGCCACATTCTCTACATGCTTTACTTTATCTCATTCAACAACTCTCTGAGGTAATTATTGTACTCCTTTTCCGAATGTGGGAACTGAGGCTTGGAGAGTAACTTTCCCAGAATGATACCAAATTACCAACTGGCAGTAGGGGCAGTCAGGCCTCCAAATTAGTATTCCAACGCAGAGATGTTAGACTCTCTCCATTTGTTCATTTATCCAAGCTTTTCTAAAACCTGTGCAAAATTTTCTAATTTATTACCAATAGATAATTCACTTACTTGGTCATTCAGCAGTATTTATTAAAGCCTTTTTATGTCCCAGGCACTGTTTTAGGGACTGAGAACTAAGAATGAAATGGTAAATAAGACCCTGCCCTCCAGAAGTTTCCAGTCAGTGGGAGAAAGAGATTACTCAATCATTCATTCCTTCAACAAACATATGCTGAGCTTCACTGTGTCTACTGGAAAAACAGTATGAAAAGGACCCCCTCATGAAGCATACATTCTACTGCTTGGATCAGACAGTAAGTCAACAAAAATATATAACGAACTGTTAAAACTGTAATCAGTGCTATGATACAGGGTACTATGAGGATGTACACTTCCTCCAGGTTGATAGGTGAGAAAAAGTCTCTCTGGGGAAGTAACCTTTTTAATCCCAAACGTAGGTATTAGCTTGGAACATGGGGTAGGAGGTAGTAGGGGAATTCCAAGCAGGGGACACTACCCTAAAATGAGAAGGGGTTCGGCCAAGCCCACCTGAGGAACTGAGAAAGGGCCCAAGTTGTCAGAGCAGTTTTTGAAACTAAAATGAGGATCCATTAGAGGGTATGAAATCAATCTAGTAGATCACAAGCATTTTTAAAAAATGAAATTCAACAGAATAGAAAATACCAATGCGCATCATACGAAGTAAGGGGTATCTTTCTGAGAAACTTTCAGTTACTTATCTGTGGTCCTGAACTGGGTGATAACAGTGAAAAATCATTGAAGGGAGGCAATGTGAATTTTTGAAAAATATCATCCTGGCTATAGTGTAGTAAAAAAAAAAAAAATCAACATAAAAGACTTTTGAGATTTCATTGAACTAATTAAGTAGATGATGGGAACAGTTCTCATTTAACATGGGAAAGTCACTGGTTGAAAACCTGGTGGGAATCTTAAGTATTTTCATAAGAAGGTAAGCTTCAGGAGAGCAGGACTCTTATTTATTTTACCACCTAAGACACAGCCTACTGCATAGGAGTACGTCCAATAAATGTGTTCTAGGAATGACAAGAGCTTGCAACAGGGTGGTAGCACTGAAAATGAAGCAAATAGAAAATAGTCTCAGATTTCTGACTTGACTGCATAGCCTGTGGTCCTACCCCCTTTCTGAATACAGACAATGCTGAAGGTATTTTTGCCTCTTTAATCTACAACCATATTCTTTAAGCTTCTTGTAACTCCTTCTATGCGCATATCTTAACTTAATAAACCCCACCTTTACCTTCAAAATATTAAGTTCTAAAGGTTAAATCTGTCATCAATAAAATGATCCTATTTCAATTGCCTCTTTCAGGACTCCTGCTAGCCAAATTTTTGTTACCGGTGTAGCAGGTTGCACAGAAATGGTGAATATGTTACCTGCATTTTGCAATTTAATTAAAAGACAAAGTGAGTCATTAAAACACAACGTTCTCACCTATGGGGGGGGGGGGGGGAGGACAGCTAGAGTACCATGAGGCACAAAGTCTTGAAAGCTCGTTAGCAAAGAACTCATCAAAGCCCTGTAATGTCTAAAACCGCACGTCCTGTAATAAAACCTGCATTATCAGGGAAAAACTTTTATTTGTCCTTAAATTTTTCTACGGTCTTTTTCGAAAACCCCACAATAAGCTGTATTTCATTCATTCGCTCACCATTCATTCTGTGCCTACAAATGACAAACAGCTAAGGCCCGGGTGTGAAATCCTTGGCCCTTTCATCCAGCCAGACCTCACTCCGTAGGAACAATGCCCGAGCCACGGTAGATTCTGGGGCCCTCACAACAGAGACCACCCACCCTCCTCTCCAACAGGCCGCCTGCAGGGCCCGGGCAGGGCGGCCAGTGGGAAGCCAATGAAGCTGGCGCGGGGCAATTATTTTTCTCCAGGCCGAACAGAAACAAAGCCAGCGGGAATAAAGAGGAAGGGGAGAAAGTGCGGTTACCTAGACGCCCCAGTCCCGAAGGAGAAACCGCCGCCTGTGCCTGTCCCGCCGGCGGCTACGGTGGTGGAACCCAGCGTGCCAGTCCCGAAAGAGAACCCCGTAGACATGGCTGCCCGGGCTCAGCGCCGTCAGCAAACGGATAGGGGTCTGGGACGCTCTTCACGCCTTAAAGCCGAGGCAGGCTTGGCAGCATCGCTCCCCGCCTCAGCCAGGACCTGGCGGGAACCTCAAATTCCAGATGTCGCGAAAACAAGGCCGAAGTGGGCGGAACCACCACGCAGAAGCTCGTTCGGGCGTTCGCCTCGCGCACGTAGCCCACCGGAAGTGAGCTCGCCGCGCAGGGAACCCTGGGATGGGGGTGGGGTCGGAGTGCCGCGCAAAGCACCCTGGGTCTCGGTGGGGTTCTCTCCCCGCGTACTCTGGAAGTAGGCTCCCAGAGTTCAAACAAAACCGAGCTTTTTCTCCGTTTTAGTTTTATTTCGGCAACTACGCTGACGTAATCTGTATTCCAGGGCTGTTGTGTCTCAATTAATGCTTATGTCCTTGCCTACTGCCAAAAAGGAAGCGCAGAATCCCAGCGTTGGGAGGGCCCTATTGATCATTTCAATCCCCTCTTACTGGAAAGAGGTGGCTTTTAGTCTGTGGGTGCCCACCCATTGGAGAACAAGGAGGGTGTCTGCTTCCTGACAGTTCGGAAATCAATCGATAATAATTCACTCATCTGTTCAACAACGTGAGCACCACCTCCGTGCTCCAAGGCATGCGGGCCCGATGCTGCGGCCACCGAGGAAATTCAGCATAGCGTCCTTTCGTGGGTGGGGTGGCTGGCCCTGTTCGTGGTGCTGAGCAAACAGAACTGGACGAGCCCTCTGAATGTCAAATGATGTAGCCGAGTCTACAAAGTGTCAGCGTTTCCTGCTTGCTAAGAGTGCGGGACCTGGAGCCGAGCTCCAGGTTCTCACGCCGACCGCTGCCGCCGGCTTTGCGGCGCTCCAAGGCCACAGCTACCACTAGAGGAACTGCAAAAGGAAGGCATTAAAAAACTACAGAAATAAGTATACAATATAAGGTGAAATTTAAGTGTTTTATGAGCAACCCTTAAACATAAGAAAAATGTGGGTTTAAAGAAGAGATCCTCTCTGAAGAAAGGATCATGAATAGCTTCCTGGCGATGGTGCATTTTAGGTGCTGCCATCATAACGTGGGTCTTTATTTTTCAATCGGATTGTTGCAGTATCATTGCAAATGCGATTTTTTATTTTTATTTTTTGCAATAAAGTTCATAAGCAAGCACCAGATTTGCTCTCCTAAAACAGAATTCTCAGCATGACATTGTCTTGATCAAAAATTCAGTGGCTCTAGCCTGGCACTTACTAACTTCACATCTTACAACTCCCCTTAATACAGCACTTTCTCCTGCGTTGGGCTTGGGTATTGCTATGGACTGGTTAGTGTGCATTCTGCTAGGATGCATTCTGCTTAACACACACATACACACAACTATTATTTACTGAGCATTTATTGAGGCCAGCCACTATGCTCGAGTATTTCTGTTCAATTATTTCATTTAACCAACACAAATAACTCAATGGAGATGATAAGTACTACTATTTATAGATACGAAAACCAACAGAGAAATAATTTTACTAAACTCATACAGCTAGTAAGCGGCAAAAATGAGATTTGAATTCAGATAGTTTTGATTCCAAAAATAATTCTGATCATAGACTTCATCTTCTGCAATAATACACCTAAAATAAAAATTGAGAAATATAATCAAGTGAAATATTCTTGCTCTTTTAATGATTTATGTTTATATGTGAAGCACCCAGATTAGGAAATGTGATTTTTTAAATAATATCCCAATAGCTGGTAAACAGTAAACATAATTCTAAAAGCATCAACATTTAAGTATGAAATGTTTTCTCACATGACAATCATGGCATTAGATACCTCTTGTGCATTTTATAGGGAAATTAAGTGGATTAAAAAAAATTATTGATTGATTTGAGAGAAATATCGATTTGTTTTCACTTATTTATGCACTCATTGGTTGCTTCTTTTATGTGCCCTGACTGGAGATTAAACCCACAACCTTGGCATATCGGGATGATGCTCTAACCAACTGAGATACCAGGCCAGAGCCTAAGTGGGTTTTTTTTTTAACAGTGTAAAAATAAACATTAAATATTAGGGAGAACTGAATGTAGAAGGCTCTAATTCTTCATTTCAAACCATCATGATTACTTAATGTTTTGTGTGTGTATTTGTTATTTTTTTTTTGGTACAAAAAGCTTCATCTTTAAATGAAAGTTAAATTAAGAAAATGTTTTTTATTAAAATCATCAGTAACTAATAATATCACCACTTTGTTTTTATAGGCACATATAAGGCAAATCTATGTGTCCCCTAGAACTTGGATGATAAAGGAAATTATAAATATACACATCAAAATGAAATTAATCAAAGCACAGATGTTTTAAGACTCCTTAAAAACACAGCATGGTTTCTAGGTCACATGTTGACAGGAGCGTAATTGATTGAGAGGCAGGAATATCTAAGAAAAAGAACAGGACCCTCAGGAGAGGAGTTGTTCAGCAATGAAGCCTAGATTAGGGCTATGTGATATATCTCTATAATAATGATCTCTCAGGGCTGCTTTCAGAAGCTTAGAAACACTACTATCTTGTTTTGCAGTTTGTATATCCCCACGGGGTTTATGGATGGATCAAGATTTTGCTTGAATAACAGCAGCCTCATATCTTTTAGCTTTCCCTTGCTCTGAATTTATGAGGATTAAGGAAACTTCTCAAGTGTAGTATCCACATAGCTTTAAAAAAAGAGAATATGCTGACCCTCATGCCTGTCTGCTTTAAACTTCTCTTTCTCACAGTAAATGATTAAGTTGGTATCTTGAAATTCACGGGTCTAACTAAGAACTAGATCTTTTTCTTAGCTGGCTGGTCTTCCTTCAAGTTAATTTATAAGTCTCAGTGGACTTTTCCATTGAAACTGTTTGCATGAGTGATGACATCAGGACAGCATAAAATACTTAACATGATGAATTTGATTGTATTCACATTTTTAAGGAAGGTTAGGATTTAGGAACACTGGTGCACAGTGAAGTCTTCTTAAACTGGGCCATATGCTTTATAAACATTAGTAAGAATAAAAATGAATCTCAGTAAATGGACCTCTTCTCCTTTCTAGTGTCTCTGTTTGAACTCACCCCTTTGTAATGACAGAGGAATTAGGGCTCTTTGTTTCTTGCAGTAATCACCAGGTGGTATGGATCTAGGATGTACATCTAGTCTAATAACCTTTTAGTAATTGTTTAATATTTCCAAGACAGGCATTTATGCGCCCACACCTTTTCTTTTCTCAAAGTCAAGGTAAATTTCCTGCAGTATTCTGGGGATTGGATTGGTGAGTTACCTTCTTTTATTGTAAGGAGAGTCCCTCCATTGTAATTCTTACAGGGTGGGCCCTAGACTTTGACTTCTAAGCATTCTGTCCCATAAGGGCATCAAAACAGGTACTAAATTTGCCTGGTTCGAAAATGGCCTTATAGGACAAATTTCAGTATCCTGCTCACCTCTCTGGGTATACATTTCCCCTTATATTTTGTGCTTGTTAAGTCCTCACTATTTTGTCAGTAACTTGATGCTTTATAGAAATTGATTGTCTATTTACCCACTATTTTAGTTTTTTTTTTAATGCAGTCAATTCCCAATTTATCATATCACCATTTCAAAATGGAACTTTTATATGGATTTTGAAATAGAAATCAATATAGAATTGTTGTTAAGAATATAGACTGACAGATCTCAGAGGGGAGGAGGGTAGGGGGGGCAGGAAGAGATTAACCACAGAATTTATGTACATATATGCATAGCCCATGGACACAGACAATAGTGGGGTGAAGGACTGGGGTGGGACAGGGGCTGGGGGGTGCAAAAGAGGGGAATGAGAGGGACATTTGTAATACTGTCAACAATAAAAATATATATATTACAAAAAAAGAATACACACTCTATAATCAGACTGTCTGGCTTCATATCATAGAGCTAGGCTTTATCTGCTGTGTAATATTGGGCAAGTGTTTTAACTTCATTGCGTTTCACTTTCCTCATCTTTAAAACGAGGGAAATAACAGTATGTTCCTCATAATACAAGTAAAGCATTTAGCACACTTTCTGCCACCTGATAATCACTTAAGTGTTGGTTAACATCACTATTATTACCTCTCTAAAAGAATTGGTGAAAGAAAAAATTAGAATAAGAGAAGAGAACGGGGAGGGTAACCTGGGATGTGAGGTTAACTCTATGGGACTAGGGAATGGGGAAAATGACAAAAATCTGGGGGAAACTAATATAAAAAGAGGTTTTATTAAGGAAGTCTTGATATACATTATGCAATATAATTCACCCTTTCCTGTTTTCTCAAAACATCTTCAGTAAAGACTTGCGTTAGTTCTCAGTGTTTTTTGGGGATGGAGGGGGGCGGGATTTGTATTTCTTTTGGATGTGATAATGTACTCATACTGGTTTCTAAGTGGCTCAATTTTGTTCTTATTACATAATTACCTTACAGGAGTAAGTGATTTCACCACAAAGACTTCTGTTTAATAAGCATCACCTTTGCAAAACAGAGTAACACCAAGACAACTTCAATAAAATAAATGGATGAAATGCTGGCAAAATGAAACAAAACTATTAATTAGAAAACTTAGATGTTAAAGAGATTCCTGTAACAACAAACGTAGTAAGAAAGATGATGTAAAAATGATGATTTTTTTAAAAATAGCATTTTCTAATTAAAAAAATTGAAACTGCTTGGTACGGAACACTTGGAAAAGACTGAGCAGGAGTTCTCTACCTCTGCACTACTGATGTCTTGGACCAGATAATTCTTTGTGGCCAGGGGGGTGTCTGGTGCATTATAGGGGTACTCAGTAGCAAACCTAGCCTCTACCCATTATATGCCAGTAGTACCCCAAACCCACACCAAGTTATGACAACCAAAAATGTCTCCAGATTGTCAAACATCACCTGAGGGCAAAATCACTCCTAGACGAGAACCATTAAAATAGAGAGATTACAAGTCAACTACTATCTAGAAATGTAAGCTTTTTGTTTGTGTAAGTAAAAATTACAAAACACAGTCACATTAACTTACCATTCTATAGCCAGTTTATATTTCACTCAGTAATAGAGCATCAACATTTTGTTTTGTAATATGTCTCTACAGCATAATTTTTTGATAGCGCAAGTACCTTATAATAACAAAATGATTCTAATTCCTCCTTCCCATCCCTTTTATCATTGCTATTATTCATTTCACTTACACATAATTATATATACACATATATGTATCATAAGCATATATAATCAAATACATAACTGCTATTTTACTTTATAACAAACTGATGTTAGATCAATAAAGAATAAGGAAAATAAAAGTTTTTATTTTACTTTCACTCATTTTTTTCCTCTGATGCTTTTCCTTTCTTTATGTAGATCCAAGTTTCTGACCTTTACTATTTTTCTTCTGTCTAAATAACTTGCTTTAACATTTCTTGCAGGACAAGTCTACTGGCAACAAATTCTCTCCATTTTTTGTTTGTCTGAGAAAAATCTTTATTTCCCCTTCACTTTTGAAAGATAATTTCACAGGGCACAGAATTCTAGGTTGGTTGGGTGTTTTTTTTCTGTGAACACTTTAAATATTTTACTTCACTCTTTTCTTGCTTACATGGTTTCTGAAGAGCAGTCAGACATAATTCTTTGTTCCTGTGTAGGAAAGGTGTTTCTTTTCCTCTGGCTTCTTCAGGATTTTTCCCCTTATCCTTGATTTTATATAGTTTGGGAAAGATATGCAGTTTTTCTAGTATTTATTCTCAGTGTTCTGTGAGCTTCCTGAGTCGGTGGTACAACATTAATCAGGGAGAAATTATGTTATTATTGTTACAATATTTGTTTCCGTTCCTTTCTTTTCTTTCTTCTCCTTCAGGTCCCACTGTAGGTATGTTACACCTTTTGCAGCTGTCCCACAGTTCTTGGATATACTGTTTTATTCTTTTTTTTTTTTTTTTTTGTCTTTTTTTCTCTTTACTTTTGAGTTTTGTAGGTTTCTATGGAGATATCCTCAAGCTCACAGATTTATTTCCTCATCGTTGTCCAATCTACTAATAAGCCCATTTTTTATTTCTGTTGCAGTTTTCTGTGTGTTTTTTTTTTAATTAATTTTTTATCTTTAGCATTTCTTTTCAGTTCTTAAGATATCCATCTCTCTGCTTGCATTGCTCATCTATTCTTTCATGGTGTCTACTTATTAGAGCTCTTAGCATATAAATTATAATTGTTTTCAATTCCCTGTTTGATCATTTCAACATCTTTGCCATATCTGAATCTGGTTCTGATGCTTCCTTTGTCTCTTCAAATTGTTTTTTTGCCACTTTGTATGTCTTGTACTTATTTTCTGGATAGTCAGGCAAGCTGTAGTGGGTAATAGAAATAGCTGGGCACTGATTCCCAGGGAAGTACCTGCTTGCGGTTTTCTGCTCCCACTGTCATAATCTGTTGTATTCACCTGTCCCTCTGTCTAACTTTGGGGGTAGTGGTTTGCCCTGTGGTCTCAGTTTTCCTTTAGATCTATGAAAAGTTGTTGATGTTTCAGTTTGTTCAGGTTTCTCTTGCTGTTTAGACCTACTGCATATTTTTATTTATTTTTATTTTTAACCTATCTTTATTGTTGGAAGTATTATAGATGTCCCCCTTTCCCCTCCCATTGATGCCCTCCATCCTGCTCCCGCCCCCTCCCCAGGCCTTCACTCCATTATTCTCTGTGTCCGTGGGTTATGCATATAAGTTCTTCAGTTAATCTCTCCCTGCTCCCCTCACCTGTCCCTTGTAGATCAGTCTGTTGCATGCTTCAGTGTCTCTGGGTTTATTTTGTTCTTCAGTTTATTAAGTTCTTTAGATTCCACATATAAGCAAGATCATGTGATGTTTGTCTTTCTCTGCCTGGCTTATTTCACTTAGCATAATATTCTCCAGGTCCCTCCATACTCTCCCAAAGGGTACGAGATCCTTCTTCTTTACAGCTGTATAATATAACATGGTGTAAATGTCCCACAGCTTTTTTATCCACTCATCATCTACTGATGGGCACTTGGGCTGTTTCCAGATCTTAGTTATTGTAAACTGTGCTGCTATGAACATGGGGGTGCATATATTCTTTCTGATGAGTGCTTCAGGATTCTTAGGATATACTCCTAGAAGTGGGATCACTGGGTCAAAAGACAGCTTCATTTTTAATTTTTTGAGGAACCTCCATACTGTTTTCATAGTGGTTGCACCAGTCTGCATTCCCATCAGCAGTGTACTAGGGTTCCCTTTTCTCCACATGCTCGCCAGCACCTGTTATTTGTTGATTTATTGATGGGAGCCATTCTGGCAGGTGATACCTCATTATGGTTTTAATTTGCACCTCTTTGATGATTAGTGACATTGAGCATTTAGAATATACTGTATTCATGAACTGGTAGAATTAACATCATTAAAATGTCCATACTACCCAAAGTAATCTATAGATTCAATGCAATCACTATTAAAATGCCAATGGCATATTTCACAGATCTAGAACAAACACTCCAAAAATTCATATGGAACCAAAAAAGACCCCAAATTGCAGCAGCAATCTTGAGAAAAAAGAACAATGTTGGAGAGATTATAATACCAGATATCAAGTTATACTACAAAGCCACTCTAATCAAAACATCCTGGCACTGGCACAAGAACAGGCATATAGATCAATGGAACAGAACTGAGGACCCAGAAATCATCATTATGCTCAATTAATATTTGACAATGGAGGCAAAAGCATACAATGGAGTAAAGACAATTTCTTCGATAAATGATGTTGGGAAAATTGGACAGGTACATGCAAAAAAAAATGAAACTAGGTAACCAACTTACACCATACACAAGAATAAACTCAAAATGGATAAAAGACTTAAATGTAAGTTGTGAAACCATAAAAATCCTAGAAGAAAACATAGGCGGCAAAATATTAGACTTCTTACATAGCAGAATTTTCAGATACATCTCCTAGGGCAAGAGAAGCAAAGAAAAAATAAACAAATGGAACTACATCAAACTAAGAAGCTTCTGCACAGCTAGGGAAACCATCATCAAAATGAGAAGGGAACCCACTGTATGGGAGAACATATCCACCAGTGATACATCTGATAAGGGGTTAATTTCCAAAATATATAAAGTAGTTGTACAATTCAACAAAAGAAAGACAAACAATCCAATTAAAAATGGGCAAAAGACCTGAATAGACACTTCTCCAAAGGGGACTTACAAATGGCCTCCTGTGTATTTTTAAATGGATGCCAGTGTTAAAAAAAACAATAAACTTAGTCACTTTAAAATGAAGTTGAAACTACCATTCCAGAAGAACTGCCTTGCACATCCTATGCCTCCAAACTTGGGAATGTTAAAACAGGGCAAATTAGCCTTTGGACTGGGCATGAAACAACACTGCATCTCAAACAAGAAAGCAGATATTATTACTACTGTACTGATGGCTACCAGACTGAAAATTAAAAACACTTTAAAATTAATGTCACAATATTAGCTTATCTGCACCAATAGAAATGCCTTCCTTCCATTAATACAATTGTTTCCTTTTTCTTTCTCATAAATACCCCTTGCCTTTGTCTCCTAATTGAAACACTATTCGGGCTTCTCCTTGAATCAGTGCTTCCTGAATAGCTATTCCTGCTCTGACCTCAAGTAAATGTTTGTTGCCTCTCATTTTGGCTTTTTATATTTATGTTATCTCATAGTCTGGGAGATTCTGATTGTTTGAAGTAAGGCTAAACTAAATATATCTTATTATTTCCTTAGACTAGATTCTTGTGAGTGGACTTGAAGCTTAAAGAAAAAGCATTGACATTTGGTGCTGTCCACTGGTAGGATGCTGGCCTTCAGGGCCATCTCGCCCTCACCCATCAAATTCTCTCTCCAGAGCATGTCCGCAGGATTCTCCCGACCCCTCCGCGCGCCTGCCTTACTGGTCCTCGGCTAGCTGCCCAATGGAGGGCCGCTTTCAGTCAGGGTTGATGAGCCCTCCACCGCCAGGGGGCACTGTAGCATCGGCGGCCGCCCCGGACGAACCGGGCGCCGCTCTCCTGCGGCAGAGGCGCCGTTACAGCCGCCCACGCCCCCTCGCCGCGGGGCTTGGGGAAGTGTTTCTAGGAGACGGCGCGGACCGACTGCGCCTGCGCGGTGGGTTCGGCCGGGGGCGGGCCGACGGTCCGGGGCTCTGCCCAGTTGAACTAGTTCCTGCTGGGTCTGGGTCGCCGTCGCCTCCCGGGTTCCCTTGCCTCATGCTACGCCCGTGAGGTGGCCTGCAGGCCAGCGTCTCCTCGGGATGGAGCACATCCGCACGACCAAGGTAGTCGGGCGCGTCACATCTGTTTGTCGCCGCTCTGGTCTCACGGGGCGGGGGCGGGAGACGGGGAGGGCTCGGTCGGCCTGAGGAGGGCTGAGGACCAGTCGGGCGGGGCCCGGCCCCGGCCCCGGCCCGGCCCCTCTGGGAGGGAGCAGGGGCAGCTTGGGCCTAGGGTGGCAGGGCGGAGGCCTCCTGGATCCGCGGGAGTGCATTCTCGCTTGTCAGCCCAAGGCGTTGGGGTGCGATGATTTGGGCTCCTTGGGGTTCAGTCCCCTGAAAGTTGTCGCCGCCCTCTCAGCACTGTCTTGGGCAAATTTGGGGCTGTTGTTTTAGCTGCGGGGCCGTTCACACCATCGCCGCCTCAGAGATCCGAATGCCGGTGGGTCTCCAAATGAACATTTCGATGTTGCTTGTCCTCACTCACGGTTAATTGTGTCGTGTCACACGGATTCCTGATGCAGGTTTTGGGGACGCTGAGATCAGCACTTGGCTCCACCTCACTTTCTTGTCTTGGTCTCCAGTCATTTGGTGTTTCCGTCTCTGTGTTCAAATTTTAATGTCTTTAGAGTCAATAACTCAACAGAGGAGTTACGGAGAAGGGAAAAATAATACTCCGTATTTTAAAGTGTCCAACGGAATTGTTATTCAACTGAGCTTATTAAATCCCATGCTTAATTTTTGTGTGTAAAAGGTGCTTATTTTGCCTTTCCCAAACATGTATTCTTGTGATTCCGTTACAAATGTTAAAACTGAAGGAAACGACATCAGAATATTACCAAATTACTTTACCAACGACATTTAAGTCAAACTTCAACTTTGGGACGGAGAAAATGTAGAGACCAGAAGAATCGAACAACATTTTAAGATCGCTGGGAAGAGGGCGACCCATTGTGAATCTTAATCTTAACTGTTTGCATTTTGCTGAAACCAGTTAACTGCTGCTCATCCTACAAATAACTTTTAGCAGACCTACATCATCATCATTTGTTCCATGGAGAATTTAAGATGTCATTAAAATGTTTCATAGACCTTTTTAAGGTGTACATGGATTTTATTAGAGCTTTTTAAAAATTAAATATATTTTTACTGATTTTTAGAGAGAGAGGAAGGGAGATGGATAGAGAGAGAAACATTAACAAGAGAGGAACATCATCCATCAGCCGCCTCCCTGCATGCCCTCTCCTGGGGAACGAACTGGAAACTCAAAACCTGGGTGCCCTGACAGGAAATGGAGCCAGTGACCTCTTGGTTCTTGGATCCACGCTCAACCACTGAGCCACACTGGTGGAGGCTAGAGCTTGTTTTTAACATGCCACATACTATATCTAATAAAATTGAAGATGCTAAAAACTAACCCCCTTAATTTTTTTTAATTTTACTTAAGAGAAGAAAGGTAAAGGAACTCTAGAATTCAAGTGTCTGGCACTTAAAATTTGAAAATAGAAGGGTGAGTAAGTAAATAACCAAACTAGAAAAAAATGTAGAAGTGGAAAGGAAGACTAGAATGGGCATCAGATCAGGCTCTTGTTCTGGTTTCAGGGTTCCAGGTGTGTATTATATAGTAGCTGTGTGCACGTGACTTCCTTCTGTAGGAGATTGAACCTCATCTTTCCATCTTTCATAAGGCTTGCTATAGCACACAATAACAAAACGAAAAAGTGAAACAGGTTTAACCAATTAAAAGCAATTCTATTCCTAGGTGATTGATAAGAGTGAACAGAAAGTTGGAATATCTAGGACCCCTTGGCTTGTTTTAAGCCTTTCTGCTTTAAAGTTTTGATGAATGTATGTCTTTGTTTTCATTTGTATAGTTGTAGCTCTTCTCATATTGTTAAGTTTATTGCTGGTGACTTTCACTTGATCCTAGTGTTCCTCTTTAACTACCAGTTGATGGACTTCAATTAATTTTCTGATTTAGTCTTACCTTTTCACAGTGGGTCCCTGTTGGTGGTATAGTTAAGGTCCTTTTATGACTTTTTTAAGGACTGAAAGATTTCTAACTAATTTTCTATTAAAATTACTTCTCAAGTATGCACCTGTATTACTTTGGATTATTTTTCTAGCATTGAACCACTTCTAACTACCCTGTAATAATCTTAAATGGCTGTATGTGGACTGCAATTAAACAGATATTTGCTAGGTACTTGTTATGTGCCAGACACTGTACAGGTATACAACAGTGAGCCCAATAGACGTGGGCCTCATAATATATCCTGATCATTGTTGGGTGGAGTATGATAATTTCTTAAATTATAACTTAGAAGAATAACTTTATAATTTATAAGTTATAAAGATTGATTTGAACATAGCCAACTTTTTGTTTCTATTATGCATAGCCTTCACCTGGACATAGTTAATTTGCTGCAGAAATAATTGTAAGAATTTCAAACTAAAAATGAATTGCTTTAAGTTTATTTAGCTGTTTTGACCTCAATGTAGTTTAGTTGCTATGATCAATAATTGACTGTGGAGTAGTACTATGTAACTAGTGATTCTTTCTGTGCTGTTCAGACAGCTGTACAGTTGACCCTTGAACAACACGGGTTGGGGCACTGACCCCTGTGCAGTTGAAAATCTTTTTATAACTTTTGACTCCTCTAAAACTTAGCTATCCTCGGTATTCAAAGGGGATTGATTCCAGGAACCCCTCCCCCATTAGATATAAAAATCTGTGGATATAAAATGGCATAGATCGATGCATATAGTTCACCCTCTGCATCTGTGGACTCCCAACCACAGATTGAAAACAGTACAGATGGTTATTGAAAAAAAAGCCATGTGTAAGTGGAGTTCAAACACATGTTGTTCAAGAGTCAACTGTATTCAAAAAGTAGTAATTACATGTCAAAATAGCCAATTATACATTATCATTTCTCAATATTTACAATTTTATAAATATGGTAGTTCATACAAAATTATTGCTAATCTCTTATAATAACACCACCAGTTGGGTACATTATTTCCATTTACAAATGATGAAATAGCTTAGAGAGTGTAAATAATCTGCCCAATTAGTTCATGAGGTGAAGAGTGAAGATTTAAACCAAGATGTGTCTTTTTTTTTTTTTTTTTAAATATATCTTTATTGATTTCAGAGAGAGGAAAGGAGGGGGAGAGAGAGAGACAGAAACATCAATGATGAGAGAGTCATTGATCGGCTGCCCAGCCCTCAACCTGGGCATGTGCCCTGACCGGGAATCGAACCCTGATTGCCTGGATCCTAGGTCGATGCTCAGCCGCTGAGCCACACCCGGCTGGGCCCAAGGTGTGTCTTAACTCCAAAGACTATGTAGTGCCTTTTCCATTGCCTCTGTAGTTTTTTGTTTTTTGTTTTTTCAATGTCTTTATTGATTTCAGAGAGAGGAAGGGAGAGGGAGAGAGAAAAATAGAAATATCAATGATGAGAGCTCATTGATCAGCTGCTTCCCACATGCTGCCTACTGGGGATCGAGCCCGCAACCCAGGCATGCGCCCTGACCGGGAATCACAGCACTATCTCCTGGCTCATAGGTTGATGCTCAAGCCACACTGGCCAGGCTGCCTCTGTAGTTTTAATCTAATTGTAAAAATGTATTAATATTAATTCAGAAATAAATCCTTAGAATAATTCTAAGAGTTTTATCTTCATCAAATCTCTTCTTGACATAAGTAAATAATATTTTTGTGGTATTGTTTGTTGTATTGCTTATGGTCATTTTTGTTTTGTTTTGTTATTGCTTAACCAGAGATTTATCAGATAAAGTATTTTAACTGAATATTAATTAAATAACGTTATAGTTTTAAAATTCAGGAATACAAATCATTCTGATTTGGTTACATTTGGTTTATTAACTGTATGGCATCAGTGAAGATGTCAAGTCTGAATTTAAAATTTTGAAAGAGCATTTCCAAGCTATACTTATGAACAGTGTAGCTACTGCCTATCACTTTGAGTGCTAATTTTGCCATAATGAGATAGTCTTGCCAAGAAACAATGGGAAGTATGCAGAGACAGTTCTTTATGCAGTCTTCTTTCTCTGCCATGCTCTAGTCCTTTGGCTAACGTGTTGATGTTGAAATTTGTGCTCTTTGTGAATGGAACTTTGCAGAATAAAGTGGAAGAATATTTTCCTAACCTCTATATGAAAGACTGCTTCTAGAGTTTGATAATGAGTGGAATGTCCCAAGACAATCTTACCCCATTAGGGCTCAAATTGAGTTATTCCAAAAGTAATACCCAATTCGTCTTAGCTTGCTGTCCCTTTTTGTCATTACAGTATGGGATCATACATGTACGTACACAAATATGTATTACCTGGTACAAAGAGTGAAGGAGATGTAAAACTAAGAATGAATAAAGAAGGAGAAAATTATATTGTTTTAATTGTCTTTGAAATATGAGCCAGTAGATTTTGAGGAAAACCTGAATGGTTTTCCCATGAAATAGTAAAGTGCCATTTTAACTCTTACTGATATTATCCCAATGTGCAGGTGAGAAAACAAACTTGCAGAGATTAAATGAAATAACTTGTCCTCACTCAACCCTACTAAGGAAGAGATGGAGCTGGGAACTTGAATCCTGGTCTTTATGAGTCATGTTCTCTTAAGCATTACACTCTCCTGCCTCACAGAGTAATTATCTAATCAAGAGATTTGAATAGTTACGTAGGTCAGTGTAAGTAGGAATGGGAAAAGGAGGGATGGATGAGAGGAACTTAGGTGGTAGGATTTTTTTCTAGTAGGTAGCTGATTATGAGTGTCTAGAGTTAGGGAAAAGGTCTGGCCTAGATAAATAGATTTGGGAGTTGTCAGTGTTTAGGTAATCGATGACATTTCTTATTGTGGATGAATGTGAAGGTTAGAGCCCTGGAGATACTTAAAAGTGGGCAAGCACAGGAAGAAGAGCCAGAGAAAGAATATTCAGGATACAATGGGAAGTGGTAAATCATAGGAGGGTAGGGAACAGGGAACAGTCTTTCCTATCTAATTTCCTTCTTTGCTTCCTCTTCCTCTGCTTTCCCCTTATTTGCCCCCTCCTCTTCTGCTCCCTCCTCTGCTCCTCCGTTTTCCATGGGGCAGACACTGTCCTAGGTACTGGGGAAAAGGCAGTGAATAAATCAGATGAAAATTCCTGCCCTTATAAAACTTATTTTGTAGTTGGGGAAGATATAACAATAAACAAATTTAATAAGTAATTATATACATATACTATGGTAGGTGGTGGTAAATGCTGTGGAGAGTGCCAGGGTGGGGGGGAGTGGGGGAGAGGACAGTTGGTGTAAATAACGTAATTAGGGACATCCTTACAGAGACAGTGACACTTGAGTACAGACCTGAAAGAGGTGAGAGAGTAATCCGTCTTTACATGGGTGGAAGAGGTAGTGGGAAGAGTCCCAACAGAGGGAACAGCAAAAGCAAAAACCCTATGCTGGGCATGCCTGGTTGGTGAGAACCAGCAAGAAGACCAATGTGGCTACAGCAGAGTGATTGAAGGAGAGGGCATAGTAGAAAATTAAAATCGGGGCCAGGGACAAGTTATTATAGAGCCTTGTGAAATCTTAGCTATTACTGTATGAGACAGGAAGCCATTCATGGAATGTCAGTTGAGTCCAGCAGGGCAGGAAAGCAAAGCAAGACAGGTCAGTAAAGTGCCCCTGGATTTATGATCTGTTTCATTTGGTGATTTATTCAGCCGGATGCTCTTTTAGGAACTGGTGATACATGAACAAAAAAAGATAAAAATCTCTGCTTTTTGATGCTTACCTTCCACTTCAGGAAGGCAACTTGTTGCTTTTTCTTTTTGATAGCTAATTATTGGCAAGATGTCAGTGCTATGAGTGTATAATAATGATTCTAAGAGTCTCAAATGGGTGCCTGTCTAGAGGAACCTTAACAGGGTACTTTCTGCTTCTTTAGCCATTGTCATGTAGTTGTTAAGTGCAACTGTTCGTCACAGAATTTTGAGGAAGGCCGTTGGTTTCTTCTTGTCCCAGAGGCCACTTTTCCCTCTTGTGGGTAGATAGGTGCCTGAATTTCCCTAATGTGATTCTGTGTGTGTGATTTCCTTTGTTTTTCATTCTCTGCTTTGTAATCAGCTGCAATTTGAACTTCCTACATAAACCATTAGGGTACCTTTTAGTACAGGCCCCTTACTTGGCAACAATTCAACTCAGTGGCCCTTAAACCAATGTGTTCGTGTTTCCCATCCTCACCATAATGACCACACCCTCCAATTCTTTCCTTCCTGCTCCATTTTGTTCTTCTTTGTTTATTCTTTGTTTTTTTCTTTTCTTTCCCATAACCCTTTCCCTATCCTAGTTCCTTTTTGCTTTGGTGATACCTATAATTAAAGGATCCTAACACTGTTTCTGCAGTGCCTCAGTGCTAGTGACCTGAAAGAGTTGTAAATGCTTCCTAAATATCTCACTTAAAGACATTTCCAGGAAAACACTGGGAAAAATCTGTAGCAACATCTGTAAAGTACTTTTAGTTCCTCAGTGAAAAGGGGAAATATGAGGCAGCAGTGATGTTTAGAAATTGGCTAAGTCTTTAGCTTGAAACTGGTATGCTGATGATCTTAGCAAAGAAAAAGATTCAGTTTCTTGTATTTAAAAAAAAAAATTTTGTGATTTGCAGCAAAGAACCAAATAATCAATATATTTTCTCAGAAATTCTCTTTTTTCTCTAGAACTTTAGTTTAAGTATTAACTGTATGTCTTGGGATAATTTCAGGTTAATTTTATTACCTGTCACAACCATATAGAGATTGCCATATTGAAGTAGTCATATAATGATTTTCTATATATTTCTTGATTTGAATATAATTTTGCATTGCTAAGGTAATGAATAATCCTCAAGTTATTAAGGTCAGGATGGATTATTTTTTCTCCAAAACCAAAAATTTTAATTTTACACTTAAATTTTTATTTGAGCAAGTTCTGTTATAAATAAAAAAAACTGTCTCTGAAATTAAATTTCTTGGGGGGGCACTAATAGCCTGCTAAATGGTAGTTATTGATTATTTTCTAAATCATAATTTCAAAATGGGGGGCATTTTTTCCTTCAATTTTAGCAAGGGAATAGAAAATATAGGGTGGGGCAAAAGTAGGTTTACAGTTGTTTGTATGGAAAATGATACAATAATTAATAGTAATACAAAAATGGTTATTTTTTCAAAATAGTAGTCTCCTGCACATCTCTGGCCAATTCTAATCTCACTCTTCACTGGCAACCTCGTGCATGTGTGTCCACTATTGATAAAGATGTACTATGTACCACACTGCCTCAACTACTAAAGGGCGCAGAAGCAGAATATGACGTAATCTATGCCAGAGAATTCAAAGCCATGAAGAAATACAAAGCTATGACATTAAATAATTACTATTCTGAGAAGGATTCCTGTTAGGAGACAGCATCAGTGAGCCTTGAAGAATGCTTAGTATTTAAGCTAGAAGAGACTATTGTAGGAAGGGAGAACAGTATGAGTAAAAGCGCAAAGCACAAAACATTGTCCTGGGTGGAGTGGTGAGGAGAATAAATTGGAGTTTGCAACCATATTACTTCCCTGATTTAATTTTTCTGGTAATTTACTTCCATAATTCTACATAATAACCTTACATATTTATTACTTTACCTGCCAACTTTAAATAAAATATATTGACTCTTGGATACAGAAAACATTTTTGCTTATTTATACCACACCTCTCCTTCCTGTTTCCTTTAATATCTGTGTTAATAGTTTTTTACAGGATTCTTCTCTCTTGGTTATATTTATAACTGCAAATAGTACCTGTTTGTGGCTTATGTATTTCCCAAGATATATGAAATTTAACATTCAACATTAAATAAACATATGTTTTAGAACAGAAGGAAGAAAAAATTTGAAAATGGTAAATTTAAATCCTGGGATAACAGAAAAAGAATTTATACTACTTTTGAAATGAGAAGTAATACCTTTTTCTTTTTTAGGTTGAGCAAGTGAAATTACTTGACCGATTCAGTACCAACAACAAGTCATTAACAGGAACACTGTATCTTACGGCCACACATCTATTATTTATAGACTCTCATCAGAAAGAAACCTGGGTAAGGAGGACCTCTAATGTACTGTTTACCATAATTATAATAATGGTCTTAGTCAATTGCTGTGTTTTATTTTGAATGTGTACAAAAAATTTTAATCATTGGTTACCTACTTCAGTCAAAAATTTTTCAGTCACCTAATCACTTCTACCCTCCCTCTTAATAAAACTGATATAATATGGAATGTGGAATTTTTTTTGTAGAATACCAGAAAGACTTTTTATCTACCTAAATAATTATAAAAGACCTACTTGTTTTTTTAATTTAAAAAACTAAATAATATAGGTACATGTTAATAGATAAATGCCATATTCCACAGTATTTTTATAACATTGCAATTAGGGTGTTTACTTATTTATTTATTTTTGCAGTACAAACAATGAGGTAATGGATATTTTGTATATGTTTCTTCTTTTTTTAAAAAAAATATATCTTTATTGATTGCCAAGAGAAGAAGGGAGAGGGAGAGAGAGATAGAAACATCAATGATGAGAACCATTGATTGGCTGGCTCCTGTACGCCCCCCATTGGGGATCCAGCCCACAACCCAGGCATGTGCCCTGGCTGGAATCGAAACACTGTCTCCTGGATCATAGGTCTATGCTCAGCCGCTGAGCCACGCCAGCCAGGCTGTATATGTTTCTTCATATATAGACTGTGCCAGAGTTTCTCTGGAATATTTGCCTAAGAGTAAAATTACTTAGATAAGTACATATTCAACCTTACTAAGTATATCACCTCTCCAAAATAGTTGTTTCAACGTATTCTCAGTAGAGTGACACATTGTTCACTATCCTCAGTAACACTGATATTGTCAACTTTAAAATTTTTGCTATCTGGTAGATGTGCAATTGTGATTTTAACTTGCTGATTACAAGGAAGTTACGCTTTCAGATATTTTGGCTTTAGATTTCCTTTTCTTTTTCTGTTGGATTTTTTGTCCTGTTATTTATTTTGCAAGAGTACCAGTTTTGTCACTATGTCGACTGTAGATAACTTCTCCCAGCGTATGGCTTGTCTTGTGTGTGCATGTCTTTTAAACTTTAAAATTTTAGTGTAATAGATTTTCATATTTTTTTTATGGTTTATGCTGTCTTGTGACTTAAGGAATCCTTTCCTATGTTAAAGTCATAGAGAATCTCCTATGTTTTCTTCTAATTATAATTTGTTAATATATCTGGGAAATATTTTTGATGGATGGTATGACAGGGATTCATTTTTATTTTATTTATGCATAACTGGCACCATTTATTGATTGTTTTATGCCATTAATGTGTGGTATCAACTCTGTTATAAATAAAGTGAAGATCTGCTTTTGAGCTCTCTATTCTCTTCTTTTGGTATATTGATTACACTATACCAAGAACACACTGCTTTATTGACTATAGAGCTTTTAATAAGTTTTGATATTTCTCTTTGATTGTATTCTTTTGATTTCCCCAGGAAGGTTATCCAGTTGATAAGTGATTGCAATAAGTAAGTTAATAATCACCTTGCTGACCCGCTGTTTCAAGCCAGAACTCACCCGTGCAGCCGGCCTCTTTGGTCAGCAAGGTGTTTAAAATTACTTAACTTAATGTAAGTGCAGACAGGAGTTCTCTTGTGACAGGTCAGCAATGTTTGGATACAGAAACATGTGTATACTCATGACTGGTTATCAAGGTGTTTAAGATACTTACCTGAGATGTTGATCATGGAGAAGTTGTATTCCCTAGAGGCTCTGGATCTTTTCCCTAACCAGTGTTTGCCCAGGAGTTTTCCCTAGCAATACCTTGTAAAATCATTAGTCAGATTCTCATCCACTCTGTCTACCCTTCCTTTGTCCACCCACCTTAATATCTTCTCTGTATGTAATTCATCTCCTACAGTACAAATGAAAGTTTCTCATGTAGCTGTTCTTTCAGATGTTGGGAATGTAGTTTTGGGGGCAGTTAAAAGGTATCTGTGTTCTCTTCTCTCCTATTGTTGTCTTTAAAATGCTTTCTTATCAATATATTTCTGTAAGCTCTCCTGAATGAAATCTGTTTCATATACTAGATCCATAGAAATGAACATTTTTAGATCTAGGAGGATCCTTACTTTTTATTTGTATTTTGTTTTCATTTTACAGAGGATTAGTCTTTCAATATCTAGTTAGTGACAGATCACATGACTAGTTAGTGACAGAGCCAGTTCCCATCATCCATCATTCTTTTCCTGCAGATAATTTTGGGTCTTAATTGGAATTATAATAGTGATAAAATGGCTTATTGTCCTTTAAAAATTAATATTAGCCTATAAAATTATAATTATATAATACATATGTATAATATAAATAATCATCCATATCTCATCCTGCCACACAAACACAAACATCAGGTTGGGATTTTTTATTGGAATTTATGTTAAATTTCTAGATGAATTTGGGATGATTTGATTTCTTGCCATGATTGAGTTTTATCATCCAGAAACCTGCTACAATTTTAAGATCTTTTATTTTCCAAAAAAGTTTTCTATAAATATTTTAAATTAGTAGGAATGCTATTGAGAAAAGGAAAATCTGTTTTAGTAGTAAACAGAATATGATAGGTAACAGGTGAATATAATAATTATATGTTTTAAATGCCATCAAGTACTGAGTTTATAGTGGGACTTTCTGTTCATTCATTCAGTAAGCATTTGTGATGGAGAAGTTATCAACAATGACATCTATATTTCCGACTTGGTCAAATTTAAATTTGTATGCGTAATATATATCACTCAAAATGTTTTTTTATTTGAAGAGGATCATTATAATGTCCCAAGTACTGTTAGATGCTGGAGATATAATGGTGTTCAACCTAGCTGTAGTTTTGCTTCTTAGGTGAAGTTCCTAAAATCTAGCTAGAGAAATAACATTTACTACACAATGAATTACACATGTGCTAAGTGCTATGAAAGGAAGAATTTAGGTTGATATTTGATAAGAAAATGGAGGGAGCCTAACTTATTTGGAAAGGGCCATGGGGATTGTGAGGCTATATATACTTCCAGGTGATGAGTTTTAAGTGAACACCAGGAATAATACTAGAAGTTCCTAGGTAAAGAGATAGAGCTACAATATCTCAAAGGAGCTTTGTTCATTTGAAGAGCCAAAAGAAGACTATTGTCATTAGAACTTAGTGATGTTGGGGGAGGGACTTGAAATGAGGCCAGAAAAGTGGGAAAGTCTATAGTCTAAGCAGGATCGGGCCTGGTTAGTACTTGGATGACAGAAGTGGGCAATAACAACTAGATGGCTTTGCCTTTTTTTAAATTTAAATTTAAAATTTTAAAAACGTATCTTTATTGTTGAAAGTATTACAGAGGTCCCTCTTTATTCCCCCCATTGATCCCTTCCACCAGGCATCCACCCTCCCCCCCACCAGGCCTTCTCCACACTATTGGCTGTGACCATGGGTTATGCATACATATATGCATGTGAGTTCTTTGATTAATCTCTCCCCACCCACTCCCCCACCCCCACCTTCCCTCTGAGATTCGTCAGTTTGTTCCATGCTTCTGTGTCTCTGGATCTATTTTGCTCGTCACTTTATTTTGTTCATTAGATTCCACATATGAGTGAGATCATGTGATACTTGACTTTCTCTGACTGGCTTATTTCACTTAGCATAATACTCTCCAGGCCCATTCATGCTGTCCCAAGGGGTAAGAGAGCCTTCCTTTTTACAGCTGCATAGTATTCCATGGTGGAAATGTCCCACAGCTTTTTTATCTACTCATCTACTGGTGGGCACTTTCGATGTTTCCAGATCTTAGCTATTTTGATTGGGTTTTTAATAGTTACTTGACTGCCTTGTAGAAAATGGATTAGGGGAGTCAAGAGTAGTATATGAAGAGAGAATTTAGGATCATAGTTACAGTAATTCAGGTGAGAAACAATGGGAACATTGCAGTTAGGGGAGTGACAATGGAGATGGAGAGAAGTAGACAGGATACAGAGATATTTAGGTGATGCAGTTCTTGGGATTTAATGATGTATGAATATGTGGAGTGCTCGGCACATTTCTGGCTTGGGCATTGTCATTGAAAATTTTTAAGTTTGGGCCTGGCTGGGTGTGGTTGAGCATTGACCTAGGATCCAGGAGATCGAGATTTGATTCCCAGTCAGGGCACATGCCCAGGTTGTGGGCTCGCTCCCCAGTGGGGGACGAGGCAGCCGATCAATGACGAGTCTCTCATCATTGATGTTTCTATTTCTCTCTCCCCCTCTTCCTTCCTCTCTGAAATCAATAAAGATATATTTAAAAAAAAAACTTAAGTTTGGGTTTGTAGCGTATAACATTTGTGACTATTTGAAGAGGCATTTCTAACATTTATGCTCTGGGGAAGAGAATAAGATACTTAGTGCTTTCTATAATGATGATCAAATGTTTTTTCATGCTGTAGATACTGCACCACCATATTGGCTCAGTGGAGAAACTGGCTTTGACGACTTCTGGATGCCCACTTGTGATTCAGTGCAAGAATTTTAGGATTGTGCATTTCATTGTTCCCAGAGAAAGAGATTGCCATGATATTTACAACTCTTTGCTACAGCTGTCAAAACAAGGTACTGTTCTTAGAGACCAAAACTTACTTGTTCAATTTTGAGATGGATTATCTAAAATACTTTAATATCTCATTATTGTCATTTTATAGTTTAAGTTGCTCTGAAGTCGAATTTTTGTGGTCTATTCTAAAAAATTTGACCTAGAAGTAATTAGAAACTTCTGATCTGAGTTGTAGTACTGGTTTCCAAAGAAGGGGTAACAGTAAGGACAAAATGAAGCATTTATAGTACAGACTTAAAAAACTATAGATTTATATTAATGTTTTAGAAGTTTGTTGATAGCCAGTAGCACAGCATTTTTGTTTTTTTTTGTTTAATTTGTTTGTTTGTTTTAAAGAAGCCGACAGCCAAGGTGGAGTGACTTGGAAATTGATCACTAAAGGAAAAGTTAAGGAAGGTCAGGCTCTTCTGATAGCCATGGGACTAATACATCTAATTGACTAGAGTGGACTATAAGGAGATAAACGGAGGGATAAGAGGATGAATCCTACTTTAATAGAGATAGAAGTGAGAGAGATATAGGCCCTGAAAAGGAATCTTATCACTATTGTGTCTTAGAGATCTGGAGGCTTCCTTCCCCCAACATAAATTGGATTACATAGATCTCTCCAGGGAGACAAAGCACATTAGCTACTGGATGTTACTTTGTTTGACACCTTATTTGCAATGGTGTAGGAGTAGATTTTTGTTCACTCTTCTCTCCTAGCACATAAAGCCTATAACATCCCATTGTCCCAAGTTACGTCACATCTTACGGTAAAGATGGTTCTGTGACTTCAGGGACTTAATCATTGTTCAGAAGTAAGTGTTCCCTGGATCTCTGTGCAACCATTGCCATTTTTGGTCAAAACCATACTATAGGAATGGAATGTACAGGCAATTTCATGTTCCATTGTGACACCTCTGTTTTTTCACTATAGCATTAGTCTCTATATTATATCTCATTTGGGAAAAGTGGTGGGTAAGAATTGTCTATTTGTGTCTTTAAAATTTTACTTTTTAAGAAAATGAAACATTGCAGCAGAGTAATGTATAAGTCTAACTGTATTATTTACTAGCTTTTACTAATTATATAAATTGAATCTCAGATTGATAATATTTATGTCTTTAGGTATAATCATTTGCATCAAAGAACTGAGAAAATTTTAAGTTTGAATATGTTCAGGTATTAGCATCTCCTTGAAGAGTTTAAAGAAAAACTGGAGGGGTGAAACTGAAAATTACTTCTATTTGTCACGTATTAAGTCCTATAAGTTACATTTTAACATTTATGCATTTTGTATACTATAGCAAAATACGAAGATCTCTATGCATTCTCTTATAATCCCAAACAAAATGATTCAGAACGACTTCGAGGTTGGCAGCTTATTGACCTTGCTGAGGAATATAAAAGGATGGGCGTGCCAAATTCAAACTGGCAGTTGTCTGATGCCAACCGAGAATACAAGGTAACTTAGTGACCTTCTGGGGAAATTCAGAAAATGTTAGTACCAGAAAGTCAGGAAGTGTCATAGTAGCAAGTTGTCTCTGTATTGCTATGTGTTGTTCTTACATCAGTAAGTTTTAAAGTTTTATTAAGATGATTTTTAACCTCATGGTTATGTTTTATTTGATTTTTACAGATTTGTGAAACTTATCCAAGAGAACTTTATGTTCCCCGAATAGCAAGCAAACCAATAATTGTTGGTAGTTCTAAGTTCCGGAGCAAGGGTAGATTTCCAGTTCTTTCCTACTATCATCAAAGTAAGGAGGTAGGCATCTTTCCTTTTGACTTTACCAATGTAGTATAACCCCTTTTCAGGTCTAAATATCCAAAAGAATGCTCACTTTTATATTAAGATATCATCATTATAATGTTGCTGATAGAGACGTGCTGGCTTTTCACTTAATGACATTTTCGATATTCTAAAACAAAATTACCCTAAAATGCAGAAAATGTCATACTTGTCATCTTTCTTTCCCCTCGCCCCCTCCTTCATTCTTTCCTTCCTTCTAGCAGTGACTTGAAAATAATGGAATTAAGTAGATTCTCTTCCTTGCCTGTGGTTATCTTTTGATCCTGCTTGTATTGGGTGAAACCAGATAGTTTTGATAAGCCAACTGTTGAGAAAAGGGAGAGAACCAAGGGTATTTCAGGCTCCCATTTTAATAGTAGGCTCTTCAGATTGGAAGGATTTTGCAATATGAAGAAGTGGAGGAGGCGTTTTTATATTGAGATGCTGTAATAGGGATTGCACATTACAGTAAAACACCTTTGTAGCCTGTAACAGCAGGCCAGGAGGTACTATATGTTAAATGCTTTATATGCATGAAATCCTCCTAGTAACTTTATAAGGTGGGCTCTGCTAATTACCTGTAACTTTCAAATGAGGGAGCTGTGGTTCATAGAGGGCAAATTACTTTTTCTATATCTCACAGCTGGTAAGTTGAGCATTTGGATACCATTTCTGACTCCCAGTTTTGTGTAACCTGATTTTTTCCCCCCAGGAAGCTTTTAAAACTCTTCTTTTTCCAAGGTGTTCTAAAACCTCACAGTTATGTTCCTTGGCGTGTTGTTTTAAATTCTCTCTCGGAAGCTCAGGTCTCAGTTTGGGAAGTTGCTTCTCTGTCTCTTTGGTAACTTCCTCTCTTTTATTAATTTTCTTTGTACTTTTGTGTGTATTACTTGACAAGTTGGGCTTCCTAGCATAAACCTCCATTTTTCTTAATTTTCTCTCCAATTTTTCATCTTTCTATGCTTCGACATGTCTGTAAGTCTCACTTCAAGGTTCACGGTAGGGGGGAAAGATTTCCTAAACCTCACTTCCAATCCATCTCTTAGATTTTGTTTTCCTATAATGTTTTAAAAATCCAAGAACTGTTTCATTTTCTGAACTTTTTAGACAGCTTTCTATTCTTGGATGTGGTGACTTAGTTCTCTGAAGATGTTAAGGATGTTTAAAAAAGAGTTCTTGTGCTCCCCACATTAGTTATCTTTTTGCCCACTTTCTTCTTTTTCTGTTTACTTTGTTTTTTTGTTTTTCATGTCTTTCAAATATCTGATTCATGGCCTACCTCTCATATGTAAGAATGAGGTACTACAAACCTGTTCAGAAGTTTGTTTGTATACATGAGTGATTGCTATCTTTGGGTTCTTCTTTCTGTTGTAATATTTAATATTTGTCCCAATGTGTGTGGTTAAGTTCTGGCCAGGATCCAAGTATGGGAAGAGGGATGGGAACACCTCACATTTTGTTATGTAGGCTTTACTTAATGCACCTTTTTTGGGGGTGGGTGCAGGGCTTCACCCCCAACCACAGCTGTTTCTGTAGCCCAGGTTAATCCTCTTCATAGAATAAACTTTTTCTTCAGGGTGAGGGAAGATATGGGATTATTAACTAAACCATATACAGATATTCAGTCAGTTATTTTGTTTTCTGTTATATCCACACTCAGGCTTTCAGAGGTACCAAATCCTGAATCTATTTGGGGTTTTGCTGCTCAAAATACCTGCTTCTTACTGACTCATAATGATTTGGCAGCTTTCTTTGCTGTGGTAAATCAGTTATTGTCAATCTGCATTCATTTCTCCAATTTTTATTGATATCTCTACTCTATTTTTGTCTCTTTTTCCATTCTCTTTGACCTTTTGGTTTTACACATATTAAATTTCTTTATTAGAAATTCAAGTTGGCTTTTAGAAGGGAGCCAGAGATAATAAGTAAAACTTTAAACAAAAGTTCCTAATGTACTTTTCATAACAAAGTCATAGGGACTTATGACAGGTTATGGTCTTTATTTGACACATCCATGTTTGTATATACATTATTAATCGGAAATCTGGGCAAAAATAGATATTCAGTGCCCAACTTAACAAATCAGGAAGTAGGTCTGAAAAACATTTAATAAGGTAATCCTCATTTTCTTCTATTTTATTAAATTTTGATGAGTTTTTGTATGTATAAATTTAAAATATGTGAATGCGTGAGTTTATGTGTACATTTTTTCCCCTTGATGATACTGTGATTGGAATATTTGGGTAAGGTTAAGTTGCAGTTGGTATGGATGAGACTGGATAAAAATTAGTATATGGATCTAAATCTTTTTATTTTTTTTAAAAAAAGACTTAAAACAACAGTAAATATCTAACCCAATATTCACTATTTCTTATAGATATTTTTGCCCTCTTAGATTGACTATGTTTTAACCTAAATTTGATTTGAAACTCATTTTTCTCATTTTATGTCTCATTTTATATAAAGATTGCTGATTTATAATTAGAGGTCTGAAAGCCTTTGGAAAGTAAAAGTTCTAATGTTGCTTGCTACTTAAAAAAATCCTGTTCTGCACTTACTGACTGATCTCTTACTTGAACTTGAGTTGAAAGTATCTTGTAATCTAGGGCACAGAAGGCAAGTATCTTAGTAGGTTACATGATAGAGAATTGACCAGGTTGCTCCTAAGGACCCAAGATTTTTTTTTGTCCAAGTAGGTAAGGAAGCATTTAGGTTTCTTAGAAGAGAATATTGGGAAAAATTAAGTAACATCAAGATATTGAAATAGTATGTAATTCAAATAGGATTTCAAAGTCAATGCCTTCTAATTGTCCTGCCAACTTTGAAACAGCACATTTGAGTTTAACTTTTTTTTTCTTTTAAGCATTTTATAAGACATGTTTTAGACATCTTTGGTTAATTTGTTTTCTCTCTTTTTGAAATTAGGCTGCCATTTGTCGATGTAGTCAGCCACTGTCAGGATTCAGTGCCAGGTGCTTGGAAGATGAACATTTGCTTCAAGCCATTAGTAAAGCCAATCCAGCCAATCGCTATATGTATGTGGTGGATACCAGGCCCAAAGTATGTGCCTTGAATACAGTACAGTTTGTTAGTTTAATTATCTTTGTTACTTTAATTAATGAGAGTTGATTAATTTTTCCACATTTAATGTACTGAACCCTAGTTTTAAATTAGAGAAATCAATCTTTTAAAGGATAGCAGCTTAGGAGACCAATTTCCCAGTAACCCAGAAGGTGATTTTTTATGTTTTCTAATATATATAAATTTAGGAAAGCTGAGTTTTACTGTGAACTATTGATGGTGTAAAAGTATTATGTTATTGTGAAGAAATACTAAATAGTGTGGGTGTTGTGAAAAATTAGAAATTCAATTAGAATTTTCAGTTGGCAAAACACTTTGTGATAAAATAATGGACCTTAGCCCTCACTGGTTTGGCTCAGTGGTTAGGGCATTGGCCCATGGACTGAAGGGTCTCGGGTTTGATTCTGGTCAAGGGCACGTACCTTGGTTGCAGGCTCAGTCCCTAGCCCCAGTGCGGAAGACAACTGAACAATGTCTCTCTCACATCTAAGTTTCTCTCTTTCTTTCCCTTCCATTCTCTCTGAAAAGCAATGGAAAAAATATCCTCAGGTGAGGATTTAAAAAAATAATAATGGACCTTAATTTGAAATATGCAAGAAAATAAGGAAAATACATAGTGAGTTAACTTAGGAACCATTGAACTAGAGAATTATAAATAGTGAACAGGAAATAGTTCTGTTAGCCATCCATTGTGTAAGGTTAAATTTTTATCATTGGGACAAATGTCACAATCCATTCTTCTTTCTATAAACACAGTTAAACAACCAATTCATATAGGATCCTGAAACTAAAGTAATTAAAATCCACAATGGTAATAGCTAACATTACTTTTAATTTTTATTATAGCATCGTGTGCAGAGCTGGTGGGCTACACAAAAGGACATTGGCAGAATTATAGTGAGGATTTCTTCAAAAATCTGGAATGATGAAAAAATAAGAGAAAGCGATGAGAAAAAGCGAGTGAGCCACATAGACAATTATAGACAGCTTTTTTGAAAGGAATGGTAGCTGTTTTAGAAGTAATTCTCATCATTATGCAGTCTTACAAAAGATAATGGAGAAAACATAATAAGATTAATTTGAGTAAATTAAGGATATTAAAAATTAGAGACTGATACTTTGGTAATCTTTATTTTGTTAAAAGACTTTTTTAGAAGTCAAGAGTGTTGGTGATATTTCTTGTAAGAAAAAATTTATTTCCTTGTATAATCTGGGTGGATTAATGGATTAGAACTATTTTTAGGTGCTATTAGATATAAAAGATGGTTGTAATACAAGACTTTCTGAATATAAGGTCTGAGGGCAATTTGTTTCTCAGGACCTAATATGTCTTATTTGTATAACTGACTTCAACAGAGAAAATATGTCTTTCTTTAATTATTTTGTTTTACTAGCTAAACTTAAACTCAAGCAGTAATAATGTGGAACATTTTAAATATCTATTCCTTAACCTTAGTAATCATAGGTGCCGAATAACCAGTGAGTCAGTAATTATAATTTAACTGTTTTTGTTACCAACCTGGATCTCATTCCACTGAATGACAAGCTACTATTTCTTTCTAAAATTTAGATTCTGTTTCATCCAAGTTCATAAGAATATTTAGTAATTGTAATAATGTACTATATGAAATCCTAGTCTGAAAGAATTAAACATGGCAAATCTTAAGTGAACCTCTGAGAGTATTGATCCTAAACACCAAAGGTCATGGGGCTACTGGCAGTCTGTTTTCTCCATGAGGAACAATTTTTTGTGTGTGTCCCAATTCTTGGAGCTGTATCAAGCTAACAGATTATGTGCAATTTTATATACTGTGTGGGCCTCCAACAGTCTCTAATATGGAGGACCGAAAATAATCTCACATTTCAGATCTGAATTTCAGGATCCCTGTGGCTTTCTGAATGATTAAGTGCTCTAACCTTGTTCTGAGGTGAATCTCATAGGTTCATTCTAAAAAATTAAAATTACCCAGCTCTGCTCATCTCTGAATCATTTAGGATTTAGATAGGAGATCTTTCTGGTTTTAGATTTTGAAATATTTTAAACACCTAAAAACCTAAGTGAATTAGTTTCATGAATTATTTGTGGGGAACTTCTTGTTTGACCTTTCAGTTATATAGCAGTCACATTGTTTCTTTATATATGAGACTTTTACTTATTTATTTTTTATATGTTTTTATTGATTTTTTTAGAGAGAAGAAAGGAGAGGGGGAGAGAGGGAGAAAGAGAAAGGTCAATGTGAGAGAGAAACATATGCCCCCCTTATGCACCCTGCCCGATAATCAAACCTGCAACCTGGGCATGTGCCCTGACCAGGAATTGAACCCTCCACCTTCTGGTGCACAGGACGATACTCAACCAACTGAGCCACACAGGCCAGGGAGAGACTTTTGCTTATTAAAAAAATAGTAGCATATTTAGTTGTAACAAGTTCCTTTAAATTGTCTGCTAGCTAAAATGTAGTTTATTTAATGTTTTCATGAGATTTTGGTAAGTTATAAGATAAAAGCAATTTGTCTCTAAATTTCTAAAATTTAAATTTTTAGCTGAATGCAATGGCCAACAGAGCAGCTGGGAAAGGTTATGAAAATGAAGACAACTATTCTAATATTAGATTTCAATTTGTTGGAATTGAAAATATTCATGTCATGAGGTCCAGCCTTCAGAAGTTATTGGAAGGTATGATTTTTGCTTACCTTCTAGTCAACTTTGTTTCATAGAAATACGTTGCTAGTCAAACATTTAAAAATTTTAAATTATGTAATTTGAAATTTTTTAGTAGTCACATTTTAAAAAGTAAAAAGAAACAGTTGAAATGAATTTTAATAATATACTTAACCTAATATGTTAAAAACATTATGTTAAACATAATTTAAAAAACTTGTAATGATATAGTTTACATTTTTTGCCTTTAAGTCTTAGACAGTTTATATTTATAATACATCTCAGTTTGGACTACCTACATTTCAGGTGTTCAATAGCCATATTTGGGTAGGAGCTACTGTATTAGACAGTACAGTGCTAATGGTTTTACAAAAAATTACTATTGTTAGATATTCTTGATTAGTACAGTTAAGATTAATTTATGATAATGTTGTATTTAATTTTATTAAGGTATTTTTCTAGTCATGGTATGGAATTTAAAAAATTAAAATATCAGACTTTTTAATTAAACACTTGCTGCAAATTTTTAAGAAATGAGATAATGCGTTTTTAAGCACAGGGAATGACAGCAAACGTAACAAAGTCTGTGGCGAGCTCCTAGCAGCGTCTGTTCCTCGTAAGAGCCTGGCCTGTTTGCTTTGCCCTCTTCTCTCCCCATCACCCGGCTGTGGACAACCCTGAATAAGAAAAATGGAGACCGCAGCCCGTTCTAATTGAAATGCTTCTTCCCCCTTTCTAGTTAACGGTACCAAAGGGCTTTCTGTCAATGATTTCTACTCTGGTTTGGAGAGCTCAGGATGGCTTCGCCATATCAAAGCTGTCATGGATGCTGCAATCTTCTTAGCCAAAGTAACTCTTTTTCGCTTATGGTTTTAGGGTTTGTAATGGTTGGGAAGGAATGGATTTATTATGTTGAGTGCTGGTATCTTTTCCAGTCAGATAATTTTTATTATACTTTACCTCTTTAATGTGGTTCACTTAATTTGAGCTTTAAAAATACCATGTAGCACCTCATGGAGGGACTTAAAAATTTTTTCAGACACTTTGAAATAGCATTTTTGTCTTTCTTTTTGTTTGTTTGGTGTTTTGTCTTGGGTTTTTTTTAGAAATTGTGTTGTGACAGCATTATCAATTGCAGTGCTAGCTCTTCTTTGTAATGTAGTACTTCTTAATGGTTTTTGAGTAAGTGGTACTTATTGATTCGTTTATAATGTATTCTGCTAGAATCTAAGTATGGGATCTTTCTTTTCAGGCAATAATGGTGGAAAATGCAAGTGTGTTGGTACATTGTTCTGATGGCTGGGATAGGACTTCCCAGGTTTGTTCCCTTGGCTCTCTTTTATTGGATTCCTACTACAGGACAGTCAAAGGATTTATGGTAAGGAGTTACAGTAAATCCTCAATTTTGCGGACCTTGATTTAACGGGCAAGATTTCCAGTCCATATGTCATATGTGAAAATTAACACCCTGTTGATTTTAAAATGCTTTTAACCAAGATTTGCTTATAGTTAAATTAACAGGTTTTTTTGTTATTAATTCACTTTTATTTATTTATTTATTGTTAATCCTCACCTGACAATATTTTTTCCATTGATTTTTTTAGAGAGAGTGGAAGGGAGAGAGAGAGAAAGAGAAACCATGGATGTGAGAGAGACACATCGATCCGTTGCTTCCCCCACTGGGGCCAGGGATGGAGTCTGCAACCGAGATATATGCCCTTGACCTTGAAATCGAACCAGTGACCTTTCAGTTTGTGGGCCAACATTCTAACCACTGAACCAAACTGGCTAGGGCATTAACTGTTATTTTTAACAAATTTTAGTGAATAGGCCATATGTTGGAAGAAAACACTAGTAATTTCGCCGACATAAATAAATATTACGTATCTACAGCTATAGTCTGCGTATAGTCTACATATTTAAATCCATGAGTCACTGCTCGTAAACAATGTTTGGGGAATGATTAGCACATGATTACACAGCATTGCTCAAGGTAATTGGTTCTGTTGTCTCATAGCGTGACTTTCTGTAGCAGTTTTAACACCTGCTGCCTGTTGTGGGCCGACTGATGTTCCCATGTGTGCTAAACTATGTCCCAGCCATGTGCATTCAGTGACTGGTGAATATACTCATTTACTAGACCTATTCAGTATAAATTTAAAATTACAATAATACATATAGAAAACTTTTCTGTGAAATTGAACTTTTCTTACCTACCTAATTTTAATTACACAAATTATGTAAGTAAAATCAGGTAAACTAATCTGTCAATTTTTTTAACATATGCATTCAGAAAACCTGCTTTTATTATATAATGGACATTTGGCGTTAATGGACACCCCCTCGCCCGAATTAGTTCATTATATCGAGGTTTTACTGTATTTGGCTAGACCAGTGTTCCTCCCATAGGAGTGATTTTGTCCCCCCAGGAGACATTGGGTAATGTTAGCAGACAGTTTTGATTGTTACAGCTAACAGAAAGGGTGCAACCAACATAGCTGGTAGAGCCCCAGCATGCTACTAAATATCCTATATTGTACAGGACAGCCCTACAACAAATTTATCTGGCCCAAAATGTCAGTAGTGCTGACTTTGAGAAACCTTGAGTTAGACTGATTTTCATTTGTCCCACCTCTTTGACAAAAAGTTTTAGATTTAAAAGTTTGTTTTTCTAAAATGTTACAATAGAAATATTCAGTATTTCCCCTCATATTTATCTAACAAATGTCAGTAATATAGTAAAACAAAGCATAAATAAGAATACTTAAAAATTATATTCTCTAAGAAACGTTCTGTTTCAAACTGCTTCATTTGTTAATTGTAATTACATGTTAGGAAGCATGTTTTTAACCTGAAGATTAAATTTCTAGTTGAACATATTTTCTGCTTTGTGAAGCTAAAGCCCTGGCTTCTGTTTTGTTTGTGTGTTTTTTAAATATGTTTTTTATTGATTTTTAGAGAGAGGAAGGGAAACGGAGAGAAACACCAGAGAGATAGAAACAATGAGAAAGAAACAGCACATTGATTGGGGGCCTCCGGCTTGCCCCCTACTAAGGATTGAGCCCGTAACTCGGGCATGTGCACTGGGAATCAAACCAGCAATCTCTTGGTGCATGAGACAACACTCAATCCACTGAGCCACACTGGCTGGGCTTGTTTGTTTCTAATGTATGCTAATGTATGATCATATTAACTCATCTTTTCAAAATTTATATCTTAACTTATGGCAAGTAAATAAAGAGATGTGAGGAAGCTTTCATTAGTTTAGAATTATTAAATATGGTGCGCCCTTAAAGTGAGGGTAGGTTTAACGTCACTAGATCCCTTTTGGCACTATTATTTTGTGGTGCTACCATTGAATCTGGGATAGGACAAATGGGAGTGCTGTTAATAAAATAATGTTCAGCTTGCTTTTGAGAGTATAAGGTAAGGAATATTTTCTTTGCCATGTTTGGCTTTAATTGTTTGTTAGACATCCAAATTAAATCATGTAATGCATGACCCTGGGACAGTGTGAGAGCTTTCCAGGCAAAAGGGGCAGTGAGAGCTAAAGCATAGCTCCTTTAGATGCCTACAGGTAATGTGTGATGGATGGGATTAAAGGTGAGTATTGGGGGCTTGGGCCTTGGGTGCAGAAGAATATAGTGGAATGGGGGCCTGAGGAAGAGAACCTAGAATTTGGGTAGTGAGAGGCATTAGAGTGTTTTAACAGAGGAAACAGTAACTTGCTTTAAAAAAAAAACAGGTTTGATGTGTTGAAGGAAGAGTGGAGTGGGAATGGAGGCTAGGAGACCAGTGTAGGGACTGTTGTGATAAATCAAGAGTTTTTCACAGATCGGATGTGGAATACATAAGAGGAGTCCTCTTCTAGGATCATTTCCAGGCTAGGAATTCAGTTGTCAGGATGGATGGTCCTGTTCTGCTCTTCACTGAGATAAGCAGAGGAATAAGTTTAGTGAGAAAGATTTTAAGTTTTAGATGTTGGTGTGTAGAACGCCAGAAGGCTCATAGTAAAATCTGAGGCTTCAGCCTGGAGGTCCTGTGCCTGGAGGTCACACAGGTAGGAAAGTAGTGATGCTAAGACTTGAGTCCATGCAGTGTGATTCCAGAAACTGCATCTTCACTTGTCCCATTATATGTCCTTCTGATAAATTTAAGACCAAGTCAGAGAAGCTAAAACTGGCAATTTGGACTGTGAAAAGAATATACTTGTTGATTATATATGAAATTATAAAGTATATTAAGTACTAAAAAGATATGTTGTTTAGGTTAGTTAGGTTGAAAAAAAATTAGAACCCTATTATTTCAGTGAAGTTGTGATAGAAAACAGATACAGTCCATTCAAGAGGTTAGTTATTGACATTTGAATATAAACTTTTCATTGGCCTCTTTATCATTTTTTTAAAAAGATTGTTTTTAAATTGATTTTAGAGAGAGAGGGAGAGAGAGAAACATCAATTGGTTGCCTCCCACTGGGGACCGAACCCAAAACCTGGGCATGCGTCCTGACGGAATTGGACCAGCAACCTGGTGCATGGGACAGTGCTCAACCAACTGAGCTATACAGGCCAGGGCTCGTTATCATTTTTTAAGTATTGTATAAGTAATGTACAAGTAAGTGAAAAGGTTTAAAACATAACTTCAGTCTACCACCCACAGTTAACAACTGTTAACATTTTGATTTACATTTTCTAGCCCCTTCTCTTGGCAAATATCATTATACATACAAAAATGTAAATGCAACAGTGCTTTATAACATATACTTTTCACTTAAAATGTAATAAATACAATAGAAATAATTTAAATTATAAGACTCCTGTGTTTCTTTTTATGTATCTTCAGTCTTTGTTAAACCAACCTCTAATCTAGGTTCTTGCTATCTTTTACCTATAATCTTAAAAATTTTTTTTTTTAGTTTGCAATGTGTAAATGCTGTTTTTAAGATAATAGGATTTAATCCATTATAAACAAAAACATTTGAAAGTTATAAAATGGATTTTGCTTTTTCTCATTAAGGTTTTAATAGAAAAGGATTGGATCTCCTTTGGACATAAATTTTCAGAGAGGTGAGTCACAGTTATATACATATATATACACATATTTTACAAAATTAGAACAAATAGTTTAGAGTGCCAAAACATTTATGTTTTTAATGAACTCATGTCCAGTGGGAGGTAAATGTGTGATATGGTTTTTTGTATGACAATTGATTTAATTTTTTTAGTCATTTGTTTCAGTTCTCATATCTTTGTTAGTTTTCATGGCAATTTCTTACCTTCCTGTTTGGATTGTAGTAGGTAGAAGGTAATTGACTCTTTAATATTGTGGTTAAAAACTTACGTATAAATTGTTTCAATAAAAACATTAGTTTTTTAAAGCCAATGGCACAGTGTTTTAGGATTTTTTAATTTTATTTTATTTTTATGTGTGTTTAAATTTAACAACACCTGAACAATTGATTTCTTTCAGAGGCATTTTTAAAAGCTTGTACTTTTCTGTTGGGGGGTTAGGTGTGGCCATTTGGATGGTGACCCAAAGGAAGTCTCACCGGTGTTTACTCAGTTCTTGGAATGTGTGTGGCATTTGACTGAACAGTTTCCACAAGACTTTGAATTCAATGAAGCGTTTCTTCTTCAGATCCATGAACACATTCATTCATGCCAATTTGGAAACTTCCTCGGAAATTGTCAGAAGGAAAGAGAAGAACTCAGGTAAGATGATTTGATTAGATGGGCTCTTTTCTCCTTATCTAGGGTCTAACATAAAGTATAGTTGAACTGAATAAAATATCTTGACATTATGAAATAGAACTGAATCTTTTGGTAAAGATTTTACTGTTTGTATTTTGAAGCCAAGTATGTTCTGAATATTTCTCATACCCTCAGGTTAATAGTAGAAATACTTTAAAAGAAAATTTTTATTGATTTTTATTTTCAATTAATGCCAAACATCCTCATAAATAGGAAGATGATAATAAAGCACATGTTTTCTTGTAGTCTTTTCTAAGAACACATCTATTGGCTATCTTAGGGGTTGTGGAAAAATGAGCAGATTCTCCACCTTTTCCCCTGTATCCGCATCTATTTTATGTTTATTTGGTAAATATACTGTCTAAAACAATTCTACCCTATTCCCACCCACTTAACCTACTTACTCTTAGATTTGCAGTGTAATTGGCATTTTTAAACTCTTGAGTAATGTCCTGATTTTTCCTAATTCCATTTTTTTGTACCCACTCACACTTAAATTTGGCTCTGCCCTGTAATGCATGCCATTCCAGCCCAGATACGGGGGCCAGGAGAGTCAGGCCAAACAAAAATACATTAGTGTCTTATTCTGTGTGCAGTGGACCCTTGAATAACTTGGTAGTTAGGGGCACTGGCCCTTGTACAGTTGAAAATCTGCATATAATATAAATTGATCCTCCACATGCATGGATTCAAAAGCACAGTTTTTGATCATGGTTGGTTGAATCTGGGATGTGAAACCCAGGGATACAAAGGGCCAACTCTGTATTTATTGAAAAAAATCCACATCTAAGTGAACCCACACAGTTCAAACCTGTGTCGTTCAAGGGTCAGCTGTATGTGTGTGGTGATTTGAAATAGGTGTAACGTAGACAAAGATTATGAAATCATGTGAACTAGGAGAGGACTCTCTTAAAGTAAGTGGTTTGAGAGAAAACAGTATACCTATGTTGTGTTCAATAAACATGGTTTTATTACATGATTATAAGTAGAAAAGGAGAGCAGAAGAATACAGAATTCAGAGACAAGGTGATGTTAGACTGTGAGTAGAAGGAAAAACTAAAACTTGAATCTACTTGCGAAAAAGCTGCCGGATTTATAAAACCGAGTGTTGGCATCTATGAGAAAGATCCTTATGTTTCTCTCATTGTATAAGGTTAGAGGAGAAGACTTACTCCCTGTGGCCGTTTCTTCTGGATGACCAAAAGAAGTACTTAAATCCACTCTACAGTTCCAAATCCCAGAAATTTGCTGTTTTGGAGCCAAATACAGTATCTTTCAATTTTAAGTAAGTTTGCATCTTTGAATATTTGTATTCTGGTTTTTTTCCAAATACATTTATTTATTGAAATTTTTCTTTTTTGGGTCATAAAGGTTTTGGAGAAACATGTATCACCAATTTGATCGAACGTTGCATCCCAGGGAGTCGGTGTGTAACATAATTATGAATATGAATGAGCAAAATAAACAGTTAGAGAAAGACATTAAAGACTTAGAATCTGTAAGTATTCTGAGTTATCTAGTGTAATATATTTAGAATATTAGTTTACTTCTTCACTTGTGTCCTTAATGTAAATTAGTATAAGTAGAAACCTTACAAGTACACATGGTTGCTTCAAAGTCAGATCTTTATTTTGAATAGATTAGTTTGAATAATTTTCCCTGAATTTTAAAATATATTGAATTATCTGAAGTATATAAAAAAGCAGAGATATAAAATAATAAATATCAGGGTATGCACCAGCTAGCTTTGCGAGATTGTAACATTTATTATATTTATTTTAGATCTTCCTTGTTTTTGTTTTAAGAAATGAAGCATGATATATTTGAAGACCCTTATATTCTTTCTCAGACTTCCCACCTACTTTCACTTAATTTGGTGTTAATTATTTTTGTGAACATTCATATACTTCTACTATGTATGTTTGTATCCACAGCAGCTTATGATACTGTTTTGTGTGAATTTAAATACTATTTTTATTTATATTGAAAAATATAAAAATAAAGTTTTTGTATGCGGTATAACGGGCAACAAGCAACATGAACGCCCATGTACCCCTCACTCAGCTAAGAAACTGCATGTTTTAAAAATATTTAGAGATTGACATACTGTTGTGCTTCATTTTGTTCAACATTGTTCTGTAATTTAGCCATGTTGATACGTATAGCTTTAATGCAGTTCTTTTGGTAATAATTACTGTATAATGTCTTGTATGAGGAGCTCACAGTCTGTCCTTTTGGCTGCTGAATATTTAAATTGTTTTTAGTTTTGGATTTCCATAACGATTGAAGTTAGATGACTTTTCATATGTTTGTTGGCCTTTTCTGTGAATGGCCCATCTGTTGGCATATCTGCCATTTTCTTATTGATTTGTAAGAGTTCTTTATATATCAGGCATTGATTCTTCTTTAGTTATATATGTCACAAATGGCTTGCACTTTCCATTTTATTTATGGTATGTTTTGTATAGATGCTTTGAATTTTAATGTGGTTAAATTGATCAATCATTATGTTTTATGCTTTTTTGTGTACTTTAAGAAATTTCTCTCTACCCTAAGACTTTTCTATAATCTTTTCCTTGCCATCATATATAACCAAAAAGAATTAATAAGTACAGACATTGTTATAACTCTGCCTTGCAGGCAGGAGTGTTCGTTAGTCATCCAAGTAATGACTACTTGAGTAAACTGTAGGAGGACGTGTTAAAAAGAGGCAGGTGCAAGATACAGGTAATTCAAGACGATCCGTCTGCAGATCAGTTCAAGGATTTGGAGAGTGCAATACTCTGCCAAAGATTTTTAAATCTTCTGTTCAGTTTTTTAAAAAAAATTCTGTAATGTTTTTAAAGCCTGTTGTACTCACCTAACAAACTATTGTAGGAAAACCATGTAAGAAAGCTCTTTAGGAAATAAAATCTTTAGCTAAATAAGTGTGTATTTGTATTATTTTGTTGTGATCTTAGGGTGAGTGTCTCATATACATTTCTTTCATTATAAAATGTTTGCTTTTCATAATTTTTGGGTAATGTATGCTCTTTTCATATATGAAGGCCTACTGGTCTTCTGCAGTTAAGTGTAAAGACTTAACCATTTTCCATTGCAAAAGTTGTAAATTTAGGATTCTCAACCATGTCTTATTCATCTGCACTAGATTTTACTAATTTGTTGAGATTTAATTTTGTATTATACCTCAAGAGAACATTTACAGAAGCTTCTTTTATTCTTTCATCTATGTATTTGAACATGTACTATGTGCAATTAATAATTTTTTTCAAATTTGTATTTGTTCTAGAAAATTAATAAACGCAAAAATGAGCAAATAGATGGAGTGCTCACCAAGGAATTGTTACAGCCGGTTCATCCTGAGTCACCTATCCTCAAAACCTCCCTATGTTTTAAGGAGCAAACTCTGCTACCTGTGAATGATACTCTTCGAACTATAGAGGGCAGCAACCCTGCGGATAATCGTTATAGTGAATACACTGAGGAGTTTTCCAAATCCGAACCTGCTGTGGTCAGCTTAGAGTATGGTGTGGCAAGAATGACTTGTTAGACTCAGAGTATTTTCTGGACTGACTGTAGTGCTAGAAATGGATTATCGTGAGGATGATATGTGTGCATAACAAAAAGGAATTTGTCTAATAATGATCTTAGAGTTTAATAGTAGATTAATAGTTGAAGGAAGGAAAATAACTGCTCTTGTGAGAGACGTCCACCAGTGTAACTGCATTCCTAGCAAGGAATGACTTTGAGTTCTTTAAGAAACAAGTGACATTGACAAATTTATTCAAAACACAATTTGCATTGTATACTAGCGAATTGACATTTCTGTATGATTTATGTTATTAACAGACAAACATGAATAGCCTTACTTAAGTATAATTTAATTGCCAGCAAACAAAACTTGACAAGGCAGTTCCTTAATAAATGATATGGCATGTTCTTTCAATTATGCAGCCGTGTAACTATGAGTATTTACATGTTTTACCTATAGTGATGTTTAACGTTGAAGTGCCATAAAAAGTATTTCTAAGAAAGCCTTAAATTCTCAGTTTATTCTTTACTGTTAGATTTTATAGCCTAGGGCAGAATTTTTTGTTTGGGTTTCTTTTTGTGAGCCTTGTTTTACCTGTAAAGATTGCTCTCATTACTGCAGGCCTCGCATGCTATAGTACTGCTATGTAAAAGTTCGTATTTAGCTCATCCCACTTCCATAGTCAAAATGAAACTCTGGTTTTTATTCCAATACAATTGCTTAATACTACATTTGATGACTTATTTACAGCATAGATGATTGATTTTTTAAAATATGTATTAAGCACATTTGGCTGCTGCGCATGGATTACTGCATTCTATCAGTGAGTCTTATTTTGTGGTTGGCTTTATTCCTTTGATAACTATGTAGTTTTAAAAATACAAAGTTCTAAAACTTCTTAGAGCAATGAATATAATACATATATATTTTTAAACTGTTTTATCTTTCAATGAATTACTGCTCTTCCTAGAGTATTTTACTTTCAGTTTACCTAAACATTTTTGGATAAAAACAAAAGGGAAGTACAGATAGTTGTATTTTGCTTGGTTATATGAATCTTAAAGCAGTCATTTCTATATGGAATACTATTTTCTGTTAATATATAAGAAAAAAAGGAAAATGAAGGATAGCCTAATACAAAGTTAATATTTAACAAAAACAGCCTAACTGCTGGGAAGAGTTTCATTTTGCCATGTTTTTTAAAAAAAGCACTTGTAGTTGATAGTCTGCTGAGCTGGGCAACCCATGTTCACACAGGGCCTGGATGCCTGAGGTCAGGACTGCTGGAGCCAGCTGGCTTCAAAATAGAAAATTTAAGTAACATGGTGGCACAAGGTATAATTCAAGGGTACAAAGAAATCTGCAAAGGGCCCCTCATGCTTCTCTTTATTATACCTGTATCTATTATTCATTTTGAACATAAATGTCTTTTTCAAGTGGAACAAAAACTTTATTGTATGAGAACTTATCTAATCCCACTTATTTTTCCAATGCTTTTCTGTAACAAATTATGTAATAAGAAAAATAGTCCTTTTTAAGCAGTAGTAACAGAAGTCCACTGTATATAAAATATAATTCATGATATTTAAGCACTGGGACAGGAAACTTAATCTTTGTGACCACAAAGGGAAAGCTTTTGTGCCTTATTACTTGGTTCCAGTACTGATTGTGATTTTAGAATCTTCCATGGAAGACTTCTTATAGTCAGCTCTTTGGTTTATTATCTTATAGTCTTCAACTTGAGGCACATATATGTATGTTTATCTGCTGTCACATGGACCGAAAAATCATTTAACATTCTAAGTGACCTATACAGCATATATTGGCAAAAAGCAGATTGTGTTATGTCTTATAAAATTGGATTTACGTTCAGTGTGTTTGGGAATGTATAGCATGTAAATTATTTCACATATTATTTAAAGGTAATTAAATGTTCATATTTTACTTTGAATGTTTTGCTTTGGGAAAAAGCAAATGAGATCAAGTTGTAGTTGTTTTTTTTCCTCACCTCAGCAAATGGACCTGCACCTTACACTAATCATAACAGAATCAGGTTTGAGCAGTTCATTTCCCAAAAGACAGTTGTTGATAAATAATAATCATTTTATACAAAAGTAATTTCCAACCTATTTAAAATAGGCACAGTGGGCTTAAAAGGTTCAGCACATTTAGTTGATAATATCATTAAATTTTCCTTTTGTGCTCCTGTCACTTCTTGTTACAATCAATATTTTGTCTTGCCCTTACCAGCTTGTTGGTGGAAGACAGTGCCCAATGAGCGTGTACGTTCAAGGCGAAACGTCTCTTCAAAGGCAGATCTGGGTGTAAACACAAGGAGAAAAATGATTGGCAGAGAAGAATATTCGTTTTATTTGGGGGTGTTTTGAACAGGTTAGCTAGGCTAGAAATAGCTCAGGGCATCTTGACTAAATAAAGATGAAAGGAAGTCTTCCCCCGCACCCCTAAATTCTCTTATTTGGTGGGATAGCAGGGCAGGGCAGTAGGATTAGGATAGCGTAGAGCAGTTTTTGTTTCACAACAAAACTGAGTGGAAACTCCAGAGATTTCCCATGTGTCCCTGCCCCCACACATTCATAGCTTTCTCCTCTATCAACATCCCCCACCCAGAATGGTACATTTGTTATAGTTGAGCCTACATTGATATATCATAATCACCCGTAATCCATAGTTTACTTTAGGGTTCTTTTTTAGTATATATTCTGTGGGTTTGGACATGTTTAATTAAATGTTTAGTAGTACCATACGGAGTATTTTCACTTCCCTAAAAATCCTCTGTACTTTGCCTGTTCATTCCTCCTCCTACCCTCAGCCCCTGGTAACCACTGACCTTTTTACTGTCTCCATAGTTTTAACATTTCCAAAATGTCATATAGTTGGAATCCTATAGTATACAGTCTTTCAGATTGGCTTCTTTCACTTAGTAATATGCATTTAAGGTTCCTCCATGTTTTTTCATGGCTTGATGGCTCATTTTTTTCTCTCTTAACACTGCATAATCTTCCATTGTCTGGATGTAGCAGAGTTTACTTGTTCATTCATCCACTGAAGGGCATCTTGGTTGCTTCCAAGTTTTAGCAATTATTAATAAAGCTTCTATAAAAATCTATGTACAAGTTTTTGTTTGGACAGAAGTTTTCAACTTCTTTGGGTAAATACCAAGGAGCATGATGACTGGATTGTATGGTAATAGTATGTTCAGTTTTGTAAGAAACTGCCAGACTGTCTTCCAAAGTGGCTGCACTGATTACATTCCCATTAGCAACAAATAAGAGTTCCTGCTGTTCCACATCCTCACCACTGTTTGGTGGTGTCAGTGTTCTGGATTTTGGCCAGTCTAATAGGTGTGTAACTAGCCTGGCCTTTTTTGACTTTTGTTTTTTCAGAAGGCCTACTTTAAAATACCGAAAAACTTCCAGTTGGCATTCTAAGTTGGATGAAATGCCGATCATCTGCAAAACTATATAGAGCAGTTGCAGACTCTTATCAATGACATTGATTTATTTTCATTAGCCAAGTTATAACTGTTTTGTTGGCCTTTCCATGTAGTAATCCAATTGGTATTAGCATGTCTTGATTGATGAAAATAAAACGTAGAACCTGTTTTTTAAAAATACATAACAACCTTAGGAACCTGTATCTAGAAAAAGATGGCCTGTAATCAAGAATGGTTGATTATCTTAAAAAGAGTATATATACTATTGTACTTGCTGTCTTGTAAGAAAATAAACATTAATTTCTGCCATTTTATAAACTGCTACTCTAGTTATTTCTAAGCAAGTAAAATATCCTTCTGCACAGCAACCTTTATAAAATAGTGGAATGTATAACAAAGCAACTTTCAGAAGCTACTTAGTAGCCCTCGTCTTTGAGTTTCTGGTTCAGCAAGTATGGGTTGGGACTTTGGAGTTAAAAGCATTTGCATAGATAGCAATAAAGTGTGTGCATTTAACAATATTTTTGGAGATTCTGATGCAAAATGGTTGGGGAATCATATTCAGAAACACTTCCCTAAAACACTTACTCTAATCATTAAGCATCTCGTTCTTAAAGGAAACAGAATTACTCTCCAACGAAGAGCAATAGATTGGGGAGCATAATACTTCTGAAACATTAAGGAGAAATCAACCTTTTTTCTAAGACACTGAGAGTTTGGGCTATTTGTTACTGCAGCGTAACCTGGTCTATCCAGTTCAGATTCATGCATTGCATTTGGCCGTAGCTCTTTAGTCATCTTGAACAGTTCCCTTACCTTTCCTCACTTGCACTTACTGTTTGAACCAGACCGGTTGTAGAGCATCATCCTGCTTTCTGCATTTGCCTTGATTGTTTCTTCCTGGTGTAGTTTACCTAGTTCCTCTATCTGTTGTACCTCCTGTAAAGGAGGCACTAGATGAGATTCAGATTAAGCAGTTTGAGGAAAATGCTGTGTACTTAACATTGAATTACTTAGGGTATAATGTCAGGCTGCTCCAGTGTTCCGATGCCAAACTTGATCACTTGGTTGACCTCTCCAATGTAAAGATACCCCCCCCCCCCCCCCCCCCCGCTGTGCGCTTAGCAGTTCTCTGCAGGATGATGTTTTGGCATCAAAATGAATATTCAGTTCCCTAAAAACCCATCCACTGATGGTAGTTGCCTGAATCAATTATTTCATTGGGTGTTCTGATTTTCTACTTTGCCTGCCTTTTTACATTTATTTGCTGGCATTCTTTAAAGAAGGGCTTCTACTCATCAACGGAAAATTCCTCTGAAAAAAAGGGCATGGAAAATGTTTAATTCTTCCCCTTTCATGACTAATTTTGAGAGTAATGAGTTGTGAAATAGCCACAACTCGTTATGACTAGTTTCTAATAGCATGCATATACTGATAATTTTTTCTTCATTCTACCATATACAAAATTTACTTTCAAAATTACAATCAGTGTTGCTACTATTAGAAATACTGAGTAAAAACTTAAGGTTTCTTTGCAGTTCTCTTGATCCTTATGTGTATCCTACCAAGGATGTACAGAGTACTGTATTCAAGTCACTTGAAATAATATTTTTGTTGGTTTACAATACTAATTTTATATACAACTGAGATACTTTGTTTTCAGTTTTAGGATTTGCTTAGTTCCTTTTCGATTTAGTGGATTTTTAAATATATAAAGTAGTTACATAGTTCCAAATTCAAACATATAAAAAGGTATATGCAGAAGCCTTGCTTTTATTACTTTCCCTTCCATGCTAGGTAGCCATTTTTATTAGTTTCTGGCTTACTCCAGTATTTCTTTTTGCAAATGTATGTGTGAATATATAAGTATGTGTATACATATATATATATTTTTTGTTGTTGAACAAAAGATACTGTTCTATATCTTACTGTTTTTCACTTAACAGTGAATCTTGATGATTATACCAACACAGTTAAAGCTTGCTAACTCCTTGTTTATGGCTCCTAAGACTCCATTGTATAGATTTTATTAAACTAGTGTGTTCAACTAGTTCCTATTTTAAAACTTTTTATTATGCAAATATCCCAGTGCTTTAAAATGAGAATAGTAAAATGAGCCTTCGTGTATTCACCTAGAGTCAATTATTATTGACATTTTGCTAATTGCATTTAATTGATACTCTCCTCTTTTTTGTTATTGAGATTTATAAAACCACATTTCAGACATGCCATTTTATTGAAATAGTTTAAAATGTGTGTGTGTATGACATACAGTTAGGTGTGGTTAAAGATATTGTAGTATTGATGGCATCAATTTTTAAAAATTTTAAAAAATATAATTTGCACTTTTTCTGTGATTCTTCTCTGTGTCTTTTGATCATTTCTCCTGAAGAGGTTTTTTTTCTTCTTAACTTTTTTTCTATTTTAGGGACACTAACCCATTCTGTACAATATAATGTGCTAATATATTCTCTCAGTATGTTATTTGCTTCTTGTGATTTTTGCTATCTAGGAGAGTTTTATATTTTGGAGGTAGAATTTTATTGATCTTCTATTGCTTTTTGTTTTGAGTCATAATTAGATTTTTCTAATCCTGGGTTATAAAAGAATTCACCCACATGTTCTTCTAGTACTTATAGTTTCTTTTTTTTTTTTTTTTGCATTTGACTGATCCATTTGAAATTAGAAAAAGGTATGAATTCAAAATTACCTTTTCCCAATTGTTCTCTAGTTGTTTCAGTAATTTTTCAAAAAATATGTTTTTATTGATTTCAGAGGAAGGGAGAGGGAGAGAGAAAGAGAAACATCAATGATGAGAGAGTCATTGATCAGCTGCCTCCTGCACGCCCCCTACTAGGGATCGAGCCCACAACCCGGGCATGTGCCCTGACTGGGAATCGAGCCAAGACCTCCTGGTTCATAGGCTGATGCTCAACTACTGAGCCATGCCAGCTGGGCGCAGTAATTTTTTAATACATTCATTTTATTTTCAGTGATTTGAATTGTGACTTTTCTGTAATTCTGGAGCCTCTTCTTTAGCACAGGTGTGTTGGTTCAGGTACCTGAGCCATACAGCTGTATTTATCAAGGCTCTATAATAGAGCTAATGCTGCCTCATCACTTTCTTTTCTCAGGGTTTTCTTCACCGTTCTTTTTATTTTCTATTTTGAAACAACCTCAACCACACAAAAATTGCAAGTACAATAGAAGGAGCTTTTTTTCTGAACCCCTCTGAGAGTAAGATGCTGATACGATGCCCCCTTGTTCTTTAAACACTTGGTATATTTTCTACAAACAAAGGCATTGTCATATGACCACAGTGCAGCCATCAAAATCAGAAAGTTAACATCACCATTATATAACCCTCAGGCCCCATTCAAATTTTCCAGCTGTGCCCCAGATTACTGTTATTTAAAAAGACAATCCAGTCCAGAATCACATATTGAATTTGGTTTTCAGGTCTCTTTAGCTTCTTTAAGCAGGAACCGATTTTGGGTTTTCTTGAATTTCATGATCAGTATTTATGCATTTATTGGTTGATTCTTGTATGTGACCTTACCTGGATTGAACCCGCAATCTTGGCTTTTCGGGACAACTCTAACCAACTGAGCTACCTGGCCAGGGCCAATCATTAAATATCCTTGATGCCCAACAACAGCTTTTTGCCAAAGTTTCCCCAGTAGAGTTTATTCCCTGGAAGAATCCTGTGAAGGGGTTGTAGGTACAATATTTCCTTGGTCCTTGCATGCTTAAAAAATTTTTTGCAGGTTTGATTATTTAAGGATATCGATCGTGGCTGCATATAAAATCCTTTGCCCATACTTTCTTGGGGGTTGTTGAAAATGCTGTTCCCTTGTTTTCTTACTTTGTATAATATTGAGAAGTCTGATGCCAACCTAATTTCTTTTCTTTGTAAATGACTTGTCCTTTCCTTGGAGGCCCAGGGTTTTTTTCCCTTTTCTTTCTTTCTTTTTTAAGTGAAATGGTTTTGTAAGCTTATGTCTTGCAGTTAGTTACCTCCTCTAAGTTTCTCCAGGCACACCAGGGTCCAGCTCAGTCGAGTGCGGGATGTCAGGCCAGGCCCGCAAAATCACTTGGCCTGACCCTGCCAAGGCTATCGCAGGCGGGGCTTGAAATTCAATAAACCTAGGAGCTTTTTTCAGAGCTAATTTTTAAGTTGATAATTTTGTATGTCCTGCAAATGATGTTATGAATATCCAACTGGCCCTTGGCAGAAAAAAGGTTCCCCGGCCCTGATAGATTCAGGTCTTTTATTTTGCAAAGTTTTCTTGAATCATATTTTTAGCTATTAGTTTTATTCTATTATTTTGTTTTATTTCTTAGGAGTTCAAATTATGTAAATGTTGGATCCTTTTAGTTTTTTTTAATATCTATTAGTTTCTCATTTTACCATTTTTGTTCATTTTATTTACTTTTTGGCACTTTTTACTCCTGTTCTCTACGCTCCTATAATATATATGTTCAGTTACTTATGTTCTTCCCTTGGGAAGTTTCCTTTGGGACCTCTGGTCAAGATGGTGGCGCAGGTAACGCGGTACTCGCCTCCCACAACCACATCAAAACCACAGCTAAGCTGCAGAACAGCCATCATTCAGAACCACCCAACGTCGATATGAATAAAAGCCCAGCCACTAAGGAATTAGAGAAGAAGCCACGTCAGTACTGGTGGGAGGGGGGAAGCGTGGAATGGGCTGGTCCCACACTCATGTGGGGTGGCTAAAAATCGGGATGGAAATCTGGGAGAGGTCTCCCCTGAGGAATAAGGGGTCCCAGGCCCACGCCTAGCGCACAAGCCCAGGGTTGCGTGCCAGGAAGAGAAGGCCCCATAACTCCAGTCTGTAAAAACCAGCAGGGATTGTGGCTGGGAGCGACGGAGGTTACATCTGAGCTCCACTGTGGGGGCAGCAACTTGCAAGGAACCAGGGACATACAGGGAGGAACTGAATTGTCTGGCATAAGGATGAGATCTGGGGAGCAACTTTCTGCCAGACAAAAGTGCTGACACAGGCCACTGCTACTTTTCTGAGATACCCCCCCTACGGCCCCCCCGCCCCCCCACACAACTGGCAGGCGGGCACCATAACTGAGTCTCCATTAAATTGGCTCACACTCTTTGCCCCACCCTGGTGATCCCCTGAGACCCTGCTCCACCCAAATTGTGGGTCAGCTTAAGCTGTTTCCAGTGGCTTTTCCATACAAATGGCCTGTCCTAGCTCATTCTTCAGACTTTCCTCAAACAAGCAGCATCTGGCCTCAGTGTGCTCCGTACATGGTGCTTAAGTGGCCCCAGGCCTGGCACTAGCAGTAGCCTGCCTTGGTTTGCACATGGCCTTCTCTGGCACCTCTAAGCGAAGCACAAGCAGCAGTCATCTGCAGATCGCTTTGTAGCTCATCCTGGGTGGCTCTGGGCAGAACACCAGCAGCAGCTGACCTTGGCCTGCACTCCCCGGGAGCACCCCAGAGTCAGTGCACCCAGTGGACAGCTTCAGACCATGTTGAAGCACCACCCAACCATCCTCCACAAGTGACACACTCAAGGGAAGGACTCAGCATGCACCAGAGCCCTGCATAAGTGAGTCCTGCTCTGCAAGGTCAGACCCTGCACAGCTGATCCTCCACAGTGGTTGGTGGTCACAGGTAGTCCCTGCAGCTGATTGGCCTGGGAGGAAATCCCTCCCATTGATGTGCCAACAGCAATCATGTCTCAACTACAACAGGAGGGTGTGCACAGTTCACATGGTGGGGAGGTGCCCCTGGGGGGCCCAGCGTGGGTGCTTGGGGTGGCTGTGCCACTAGACCCCACAGGACACCTTCTACATAAGGTCACTCTACCAAAAACAGGAGACATAGCAGCTCGACCTAATAAGTAGAAAGAAACAGGGAGGCTGCAAGAATGAGACAAAGAAACATTTCCCAAAGGAAAGAACAGAGCAAAAACTCCAGAAAAAGAACTAAAAATGGAAAAAGCCATCTACCAGATGCAGAGTTCAAAACACTGGTTGTAAGGATGCTCTGTGAACTTAGTGAGAACCTCAACAAGGAGATAGGAAACATAAAAATGGAGAGAGGAAACATAAGAAGAACCGGTCAGAAATGAGGGATACATTACAGGGAATCAGCAGTGGCGCAGCTGAAGCGGAGGCCTAATCAGAGATTTGGAAGGTAAGAAAGCAGAAAACACCAATCGAAAGGGAATAAAAGAAAAAGAGAGTCCACAACATGCAGATGGCACAGGGGGCCTCTGGGCCCACTTCACGAGTACCAACTTTCAGAACATGGGCATGCCAGAAAAAGAAGAGAGAAAGCAAGAAATTGAAAACCTATTTGAAAAAAATAATGGCAGCCCCAGCCGGGTGGCTCAGGTGGTTGGAGTGTCACCCTGTCCACCAGAAGGTTGCAGGTTCGACTCCTGGTTGGGCCACGTGTGCGAGGCAGCCAATGGATGTTTCTCACGTTGTTTCTCTCTTCCTCTCCCTTCTTCTCTCTGAAGTTAATAAAGACATATTTTTTAAAAAGAAGAAGAAGAAGAAAAGGTATAAAACATGAGCAATAAAGTGGCAGTAAGCATATATCTAAAAAATGAAACAAGCAGAACAGAAACGGACTTAGAGATACGGAGACAGCTGTTAGAGGGAGGGGCGTCGTGGGGCTGGGTGAAAAAGGCGGAGGGGTTAAGCAAAAACAAAACAGAAACAAAAACAGCCACAACAGTATGGTGACTACCAGAGGGAAGGGGGTGGGGGAGGTAGAAGAGGGTAAAAGGGGGGTGAATGGGATGCAAGGAGACTTGACTTTGGGTGGTGAACACATAATACAGTATACAGATGATGTATTATAGAATTGTGCACCTGAAGCCTATATAATTTTATTAACCAATGTCACCCCAATAAATTCAATTAAATTTTTTAAAAAAATGTTTTCTCTGGAAACTTCAAATGTAATCTTTGTTTCTGGAATTTTTTTCTTTTACTTCGGTTTCTTTTTTGGGTTCAGTCGTTCTTGTACATCTTTTTATTTGTCCATTTTTGTTCTGAGTTTTTGAATTTCTGATTTGTGGTCAGCACTTGCTTTTTTTTTTTTAGCTTATATTTTAATGCATGCTTTAGCATCGCTACAGTTTGCGCCTAGTCGTTGCCTTTCTTTTTGGGGTTTCATCTACTGAAAAATTTTAATTCTCTCTCTTTTTTCTTCTTATATTAACTTCACACAGATGCTTTTTGTTTGTTTGTTTTCTTTTCTGTTTATGAGTGTTGGTGCTGGATTTTCCTGGATCACTTATTGCAGGTGGTTCTGTGTAGAAGAATGGAGCTAGCTTGTCTTACTAGGTTTTTTAGTTCACGAGCTTCCTCTCCTGTTGCTATCATGAAGTACAGTTTTCTTAATAAATGGCGCCTTTGTTGTCTGTCTCCTGATTCGTTAATATTACCTTGTGTCACTAAGATGCTTATCTTCAGCTGTCTTCTTTCCCAGCACCTCCACCTTCCAAGGTGCTTCCTTTCCCCTAGAAATAACATCTTCCTAAGATCACTGCATAGATTCCAAGCCCCCTCTTCTTCACTCTACAGTTTGAGATATGGTATTGATTTTTCTTTTCTTAGAGAGGGATTCTCTTTATGGGAATGAACTCTAGTTGATAGTAACTGTCCCATCGCCACCCAAACCTCCTTGCACCTTCTGTTCATTTGCCACCTAACTCCCCACTCTCCTGTGGACTGTGAAACATGGAACCAACCCTGCTGGTCTCAAATCTTTATTTCCCCGGTCACGTTTAAATTGAAGTTTATAAAATTCTCTGACTCTTAGTTATGCTGCAAGTGTGTGCCAAGAGAGACTTAATTTGCCCTCCCTGTTCATCTGGTTGGTTGTATTAACAAATGCCTGGAACTTCTAACGGGAGTGCTGAATCCGGGGTGGCAGGGGCCAGGTGGCAGCACTCAACCACCGAGGCCGGGTGGGCGTGGTTACCATAACAAACAGCAGAATCCACGCAGCAATCAGAATAATCTGACTCCCAAAGGCCTCTGGCATTGGTACTTGATAATGGTGTTTCTAGAAGTGAAATAGATAGGAAACCTAATAAATTCTTAATAGATCTGGATAGGCCAAGTGAACAGAAGTCTAACTGGAATCATAAAAACAAAGAATCACAGCCTCTCAACTCTCAAACAGAGACCAGTTTATAATCATAGAACCCCCTGAATGAAGGAGAGAGGGGGGACCCAGTATACTACCCCAAGTTTATACTTTTGATCTTTCCGCCAGCCTTCTCCAAAGGGGATTTTACCAGGATAGCTGCTTGGGGAAAAGGAAATGATCAGATTTTGGGGGGGAACTGCTGGATGCTGGCTTGGAACTAAAATTAATTTCAGGGGACCCCAAACATCACTGTGATTCACCAGTCAAAGCAGGGACTTGTGGAGGTCAGGTTATCAATGAAGTTAGCTCAGGTCTGTCTCACAGCAGGACCAGTGAGCCCGCAAGCTATCCTGTGGCTATTCCCCCAGTTCTGGAATGCATAATTAGGATAGACACACTCAGCTGCTGGCAGAATCCCCACATTGGCTCTCTGACTTGTGGATTGAGGGTTATTATGGTGGGAAGGGCCAAGCAGAAGCCATTCAAACTGCCTCTGCCTAGGAAAATAACAAGCCAAAAGCTGCACTGCTTCCTGGAAGGATGGCAGAGATCAGTGCCACCATCAAGGACTTGAAAGATGCAGGGGTGGTGATTCCTACCACATCCCCATTTAATTTGCTTATTGGCCTGTACAGAAGACAGATGGGTTTTAGGGAATGACAGTGGATTATTGTAAACTTAACCAGATGGTGACTCCTAGTGCAGCTGCTGTACCAGATGTGGTTTCATTGCTTGAGCAAATTAACTGGTACCTGGTATGCATTTGGCATCTGGCAAATGCTTTCTTTCCCTCAATACCTATTAGCAAACACCAACCGAAGAAGTTTGCTTCCAGCTGGCAAGGCCAGCAACACACCTTCACTGTCCTACCCTAGGGGTATATCAACTCTCCAACCCTACCTACATCAATTGTTTGTAGGGATCTTGATTTCCTTTCCCTCCACAAGATATCACACTGGCCCATCACATTGATGACATGCAGGATGGAACTTGCTCCATTATGCTCATTAGAGCAAGAAGTAGTAACTACTCTGGACTTAGTGGTAGGACATTTGTGTGCCAGAGGGTGGGAAATAAATTTGACAAAAATTCAGGGGCCTTTTATCTCAGTGACATCTCTAGGAGTCCAGTGGCACATGTAGAGATAACCTTCGAAGGTGAAAAAAAGGAAAACGTTGCATCTGGGTCTTCCTACAGCCAAAGAGAAACAATACCTAGTGGTCTTCTTTGGATTTTGGAGGCAGCATATTTCTCATTTGGGTGGTTAGACTGGCTCATTAACTGAGGGATCCAAAAAAATGCTAGTTTTGAGTGGGGCCCAGGCTGCTGTGCAAGCTGCTTTTCCATTTGGGCCTCAGGATTAAGCAGATCCAATGGTATTTGAAGTGTCAGGCGGATAGGGATGCTGCTTGGAGTCTTTGCAAGGCTTCTCTAGGCGAATCTCAACACAGGCCCTTAGGATTTTTGAGAAAAGCCCTTCCATCCTCTCTAGATAAGTACTGTCCTTTTGAGAAATAGCTCTTGGACGGCTACTGGGTATTGGTAGAGACTGAATGCTTAGCCTCGGCCACCAAGTTACCATGCAACCTGAGCTGACTATGTTAACTGGGATTATGTGACCCAGCAAGCCATAAAGTTGCATGTGCACAGCAGCATTCCATCATCAAATGCAAGCGGTAGGTATGTGATGAGCAGTCCCTGCAGGCACAGGCAAGTCACATGAAAAAGTGGCCCAATGCGCATGATCCCTACTCTCTTCCCCCAGCCTGCATGGATGGCCTCATACAGAGTTCCTTACAACCAGCTGATAAAGAGAAGACTTAGGCCTGGCTCACAGATGTTTCTGCATGATATGCAGGCACTACCCCAAAGTGGACAGCTGCAGCACTACAGCCCCTTTCTGGGACATCCCTGAAGGACAGTGGTGAAGGGAGATCCTCCCAGGGGGCAGAACTTGAGCAGCACACCTGGTTGTTTACTTTGCTTGGAAGGAGAAATGGTTAGATGTGCAATTACGTACCAATCCATGGGCTGCAGCCAATGGTTTGGCTGGATGGCCAGGGACTTGGAAGGAACATGATTGGAAACTGGTGGCAAGGTAATTTAGGGAAGAGGTAAGTAAATAGCACTCTCTGAATGGGCAAAATATGTGAAAATATTTGCATCCCATATGAATATTCACCAAAGGGTGACCTCAGCAAAGGATAGGATGACCTGTTCTGTGGATACCAGTCAGCCTCTTTCCTCAGCCACCCCTGTCATCACCCAATGGGCTCATGAACAAAGTGGAATAGTGGTAGTTATGCATGGACTCAGCAACATGGACTTCCATTTACCAAGGCTGGCCTGCCTGGCTTTGGCCGCCTTGAGTGCCAATCTGCCAGCAGCAAAGATCAACACAGTCCCTGATATGGCACTATTCGCCAGAGTGATCAACCAGCTATTTGGTGGCAGGTTGATTACATTGGCCCATCATGGAAGGGGAAGCATTTTGTTCTTACTGGAATAGACATTCTGGGTATGGATTTGCCTTCCCTGCATGCAATACTTCTGCTAAAACCACTACCTATGGATCAACAGAATGCCTTACCCACACTGCATTGTTTCAGATCAAGGAATCCACTTCACAATAGAAGTGTGGCAACAGGCCCATGCTCACAAAATTGATTGGCCTTACCATTTTCTCTACCATTGTGAAGCAGCTGGTGTGATAGAATAGTGGAGTGGCCCTTTGAAGACTCAGCTACAGTGCCAGCTAGGTAGCAATACCTTGCGGAGGCAAGGCGCTTGGGAGGGCTGTGTATGCTCTGAATCAGTGTTCAGTATACCGTGGGGTTTCTCTGGTCTCCAGGAATCAAGGGATGATAACAGGAGTGACACCACTCACTATGCCCCGTAGTGGCCAGCTAGCAAATTTTTGTTTCCTGTTCCCACAATGTCAAGCTCTACTAGTAGCCTACAGGTCGTCTTAGTTCCAGAGGAAGGAGTGCTTTTACCAAATAATGATTCCATTGAACCTGAAAGTTAAGTGTGCCACCTGGCCACTTTGGGCTCCTTATGCCCCTTGGTCAACAGGCAAAGAGGGGAGTTATTGTGCCGGCTGGGGTGATTAATCCTGATTACCAAGGGGAAATTGTACTGCAACTCCACAATGGAGGTAAGGAGCACAGGAGATCCCTTTGGGCATCTCTTAGTATTATCAGGCCCTGTGGATAAGGTCAATGGAAAACCGTAACAATCTAACCCAGGCAGAACTGCTAATGGCCCTAACCCTTCAGGAATGTAGATTTGGGTCACTCCACCAGGTAAAGAACCATGACCAGCTGAGGTACTTGCTGAAAGCAAAAGGGATACAGAATAGATAGTGGAAGAAGGTACTTACAAATATCAGCAATGACCACGTGACCAGTTACAGAATGATGTCTATAATTGCCATGAGTATTTCCCCCTTATTTTGTTATAAATAATTTTTTTATAATTAAAATATGTTTTTGTTTTTTCTCTCTCTCATTCCCTTATCATGTAACATATGCTGCATTGATTTTATATTAGTATTTAGGTATTGTTAAGTTTTATATCATAACACGTAAGTTACAGGACATCAAGGAGAAAAGTAAACATTACTCAAGGACTTTATTTCCTTTTCTGGGGAAAGGGTTAGTGCTTTTTCAGTTGTACACAGGATAGTTGTATCATGTTAGGCAGAATTATGACCTTGCTACTGTCTTTATTTGGAGATTAAGCATGGTTTAGGAGATGTGTATGGATGCCAAGTTGACAAGAAGTGAACCTGTGGTGGTTAATTTTGTATGTCTACTTGACCGTGTTAGGGGTGCCCAGATATTTGGGCTAAACATTATTTCTGGATGTGTCTGGGAGTGTGTCTCCAGATGACACTGGCATTTGAATTGGTGGACTCAGTAGATTGTCCTCCCTCATATGGGCGGGAACCATCCAATCCATTGATAATCTGAACAGAACAAAAGGTGAAGGATGACAGAATTCACCCTTTCTTCTGCCTGAGTGCTTGAGCTGGGACATCAGTCTTTCCTGACCTCAGACTGGTTCTCAAACCTTTGAATTAAGACTGAAATATACTCCTGGCTTTCCTTAGGTCTCCAATTTGCCAATGGCAGATCATGGGACTTCTCAACCTCCGTAATCATGTGAGCCAATTCTTTGTAATAAGTTTCTCTCTATATATGGTTCTGTTTCTCTGAAACCCTGACTAATACAGGTATTAACCTTAATTAGTACTAAATGTTATCCTGTAGGAACCCAGAAGATTCTAGCTATTCTTTTTATGTTATTATTATTGTGGTAAAATATACATAATGCCAAATTTACCATTTAAATGTAAAGTTCAGTGGTATTAAGTACATTTACAGTGTTGTACAATCATCACCCATATTCATTTGCAGAACTTTTTCACCACCCCAGCAGAAATTCTGTATGCATTAAACTATAACTCCCCATTGTCTCCAGCAGCCACCCTTCTAGTTTTGTTCTCTATGAATTTGACTATTCTAATTATCGCATATAAGCAGAATCATGCAGCTTATGTCCTTTTGTGTCTGCCACATTTCATTTAGCATAATGTTTTCAAGATTCATCTATATTTTAGCATGTATTAAATTTTTATTCTTTTTTATGGCTGAATAATATTCCATTGTATGTATGCAACACATTCTGTATATCCATGCATTGGTCTCTGGACACTTGGGTGGTTTTTAATCTTCTGACTACTGTGAATAATGCTGTTAAAAACATTGATATATGATTATCTGTTCAAGTCTCTGCTTTCAATTCTTTTGGATAAATATCCTTAAGTAGAACTGTTGAATCACATGGTAACTCTATGTTTCACTTTTTGAGGAACAGCCAAACTGATTTCCACAGCGGCCACACCATTTTACTTTCCCACTGGCAATTCATGAGGGTTCCAATCTCCAAATTCTTGGCAACACCTGTTACACTCCACCTTTTTTCTTTTTTTAAAAATAATAGCCATCCTAATGGGTGTGAAGTAGCATCTCATTGTGGTTTTGATTCACATTTCCCTACTAATTACTGAGATTGATCATCTTTTCATGTGCTGATTGGCCTTCTCTATTTCTTTAGAGAAATGTTTACTCAAGCCCTTTACCCATTTTTGAATCAGATTGTTTTTTGTTGTTGAGTTGTAGAAGTACTGTATATATTCTGTATATTAATCCCTTTTTAAAAAAATATATTTTTTTATTGATTTTAGAGAGAGGAAAGGAGAAGGAGAGAGAGAGATAGAAACATCAATGGTGAGAGAGTCATTGATCGAGCCCACAACCAGGGCATATGCCCTGACCAGGAATCGAACCCCGATTGCCTGGATCCTAGGTCGATGCTCAACAGCTGAGCCATACCTGGCCGGGCTATTAATCCCTTTTCAAATATATGATTTATAAGTATTTTCTCCCATTATGTGAGCTGTCATTTCACAGCTTATAATGTTCTTTGATGCATAAAAATTTTTAATTTTGATAAAGTTATATTTATTTTTTTCTTTTTGCATGTGCTTTTGGTGTCAAGTCCAAGAGATTATTGCCAAATCTGGTATCAGGATGCTTTCCTTTTATGTCTTCTGAGAGTTTTATAGTTTAAGCTCTTATGTTTAGACCTTTAATCAATTTTGACTAAATTTTTGTACATGGTAAGATATGGGTACAGCTTTTTTTTTGCATGTGGATAATCAGTTTTTCCAGTATCATTTGTTGAAAGAACTGTCCTTTCCCCATTGAATGGTCTTGGCACTCTTATTTAAAATTTATTGACCACATATGGGAGGGTTTATTTCTCTATTTCTGGGCTATCTTCTTCCATTGATCTCTATATTATCTTTATGCCAGTACCACACTGTTTTGATTATTATAGTAAGTTTTGAAATCAGCAAATGTGAGTGCTCTAACTCGGTTCCTCTTTCTTTTCTTTTTACTTTTTTCAAGACCGTCTTGGTTGTTCATGATCCCTTGAGATTCCATACAAATTTTTAGATGTGCTTTTCTATTTCTTCAGAGAAAAAAACAACACCTGTGGGAATTTGATAGGCACTGCATTGAATCTATAGATTGCTTTGGATAATGTTGACATCTTAATGGTACTGTCTTCTGATCTATGAACAAAGGGATGTCTTTTCATTTATATGTGTCTTTTTAAATTTCAGCAACATTTTTTTAAAAAAATATATCTTTATTGATTTCAGATTGAGGAAAGGAGAGGGAGAGAGAGATAGAAACATCAATGATGAGAGAGTCATTGATCGAGCCCGCAACCGGGGCATGTGCCCTGACCAGGAATTGAACCCCGATCTCCTGGATCCCAGGTCGACGCTCAACCGCTGAGGCATGCCCTGCCGGGCTCAGCAACATTTTGTGGTTTTCAGTATACAAGTTTTTCACCTTCTTGTTGAATTTGTTCCTAGGCAGCCTGTTCTTTTTGGTGCTATTATAAATGGAATTGTTTTCTTAATTTCCTTTCCAGTTGTTCATTGATAGCATATAGAAACATAATTGGTTTTCGTGTGCTGATTTTGTATCCTGCAATTTTGCTGAACACATTTATTAGCTCTAATAGATTTTTGTGAAGTATTTAGTGTTTTATACATATAAGACCATGCCTTCTGTGAACAGACATAATTATACTTATTTCTTTCCAACTTGGATGTCTTGTATTTCTTTTTCCCTGCTAATTGCCCTTGATAGGACTTCCAGCATGTACTATGCTGGAGAGAAGCCATAAAAACAGGCATCCTTGTACTGTTCTTGATCTTAAGCTTTTGGTCTTTTACTATTAAGTATGGTGTGAGCTGTGGGTTTTTCAAATATGGCCTTTATCATATTGAGGAAATTTTCTTTTATTCCTACTCTGTTGGGTGTTTTTATCATGACAGAGTGCTGAATTTTGTCAAATGTTTTTTCTGTATAAATTGAGATGCTCATGTAGGTTTTTCTTCCTTCTTTCTGTTAATGTGGTATATTATATCGATTGATTTTTGTATGTTTAATCACCTTTGAATTTTGGAAATCCCACTTGGCCGTTCTATTTAATGTGCTGTTGAACTCCATTTGCTAGTATTTTGTTGAGGATTTCCCCATCAATGTCCATAAAGCATACTGATTTGTAGTTTTCTTTTCTGATGGTGTCTTTGGTTTGGCCCAGCTATTTTTTTATTGTTGGCATGATATAAGTCCATAAACCAGAGGAAGAATGACCACCATCCAACACTGTCATTTCAGCAAGGAAGAGGAGAAAAAGCATTTATCAGCTTCATGAACTGAACCATCGTCCTTCAACTCGTCTTAAATTTTTCTTTCATTATGGGTACCAAAACTATGGAAATTAAAATAAACATGGCTAAAAAGCTCATGGAAAATATGTGAGAAACTCTAGACTCATTACAGCCATCTGAAAGCAAACACAGAATACTGTAAAATAAATGAGGCTGGAAATATGTTGAAGAGCACACATGGGAGTGGAGTTGGGCAAATGGAAGCTCTTATTCAATGACCCGATCATCAGGTGTTCCTGTCAGAGTGTGTTCCTGCGGTAAAACACTGACTAAACACATCGGTGGGGAAAGTCCAGACCAATGCTCTTTCTTAGAAACATAAGCCATATATATAATTTTAAATTTTCTAGAAGTCACATTGAACAAATAAAATGAAATAAGTGAAATTAATTTTAATGATATACTTTATTTAACCCAATATATTCTAAATATTATCAGTTTAAAGAAGTACTGGATACAAAACTATTAATGTAATATTTAATTCATTTTATCATGCTAATTCTTCAAAATCTTGTACATTTTACACTTCAGCATGTATCAGTTTGGACTAGCCTCATTTTATGTGCTTGATGACCACATGTGCCTACTGTACTGGGCAGCAAAACTCTAAACAGTTGGATCTTGCTTGTCCAAATCTGTTGCTCAATTTAATTTTTGAAAGCTTGACGGATGAAGTTGTCAGGCTTTCTACCCTCTGTTCTTTACTGAGCCAACTGTGTGCTTATATACAAGGCAGTTCCTATGGGAAGATGTAAATCAATCCTGAAGTCTTCCATTCATCTAATGCTGTATTCCTTAGAAACAGCAAACGTTGTCCAGAAATGAGTCTTAGGCGAGCAATCTTGGCACTTGAGGAGGGGGCAGGAGGGCTGGTGGCTAAGTAGCTGTGGCAGGTGAATGCCTCAGGGAATTTGCTGAGGATTTTAGGCTCAGTGCATCCAGCAGGAGGTAGACTTTTGGGACAGTTGGTAGACGGGGAACAAAACATCAGGGAGTTTAGGAACAAAAGTTGAGTGGGCAGGGAAGCTGGCCTTTCTTCCTTCTCTCCTCGCCTGTGTGTGAGTGTGAGGGAGGTGTGTGTCCATGACAGTGGCTTCTGTCGGGAGGCGAGTGTCTTGGATTTCCGGTGCATACCAGCAGCAGCTCCCGCAGGTTCCTGTCTTATGCTCTATTTCCCTTTCATCTCACTTGTATCCCCCCCAAAATCCTCCCTTTAATATATTTAATATATACCTTTGTAGATGCTTGTCCTTAAACATTTGTGTGTGTTTTAAATTTATATAAATGGCATCATGCATGTCTTTCTGCCCGTTCTTTCTCTGTCTCACTCATGCTATGTGCTTACTGTCTTTTCCTTTGATGCTTTTCTCCTTTGGCTCTTCCTTTCGGCCATTTGGCAGTTACGGAATGCATGCCAGGTAAGGGGGCTGGCGACATCGCAGACATTGTTTCATTAAAGTTTTGTGATAACTCCGCCAGGATGGTGGCATTTTTCCAATTTTGTAAAGGACCCAGCTCCGAGCAGTTAGGTAACCTGCCCACCATCATCACGCAGCCAGCCATGTGGACTCGTACCTCACCTCTCTAACGCCTAAATCCACACTCTCTCTGCTGCTTCAAAACCCTTCTGCTGTTAGGAGGAAGTTTACACATCCCTCTCTCTGATGAAAAATGTTACAAACCAATTTGGCTATCTCTTGGGACCTAGGCAATCTACTTGCAGATTTGGGGATAACACCAGCTAACATTTATTCAGTACTTATGGGAGGCAGTTTGAGAAGTGGTTAAGAGCACAGGCTTTGGAGCCTGGCCAATCCCAGCTCTGCCCCAAGCCCTTAAGCACCTGTGGACTTAGGTAAGTTATCAGCCCCCACCTGGGTATAGAAGCCCCACTCTATTTAGTGAGTAAATAATTAGAAAATAGAGGTTTGCATGTTTTTTTTATTCATTCATTCGTTTGACAAATATTTTACAGGTCTACCATGTGCCAGGTATTACTCTAGGAGCTAGTGATACAGAAGAGGGCAAGGTACAAAGGGTCCCTGCCCTCAGGAAGCTTGTCTTCTAGTGGCAGCAAGTAAGAAAGCTGATTCTAAAGGAAGGATGGGGACCTCAGGAGGATCCTGAGGAGGAAAGAATCATAGGCAATAACTATAGTTTATTGCTACCTACTGTGTGCTAGCACCTGCTTCTGATTAAGTTCCATTCTCTAAAGGAAAGATTTCATTTCTTAACACTTTATTGAAGTGTAATTTACATAATCTAAAATTCACCCATTTTAAGTCTATAATTCAATGATTTTCAGTAAATGTATAGAGTTGTGCATCCATCATCTCTATCAGTTTTGAACATTTCCATCACTCCATAAAGCTCCTTCTTACTAAGAGCAAGGTGTTATTTTTGTTTTCTCAATAAACATGTGGAAGGAGCACTGACCTAAGGGCCAGGAGAATCAGGCCCACTATAGCCACAGGCCAGAGCCTTCCCTGCAGGGTCTCAAGTTCCTCGCCTGTGAAGTAGAGGGCAGTGCTTACTAAGTTCCCTTATAATTCTAAAATCATAAGATTTTATTTAAGGAAGATCTGAATATATGTGGTGGCTAGAGAAGGCATTAGAGAAGAGATTTAAAATCAAAGAGGGAAAGGAATGTTGATGGAAAAATTATCAGAAGGCATTCATGTGGGAGAGTATTGGGAATTAAGTAGCTCATCTTTTTCATTTTCTTTCATTACTGACATTAGGAACAACCAACCAGTTTCATTACGTTCCTTAGTTTTCTAAAAATGTTCGAAAGTAGCATACACAGAATTGTTTAGTATCTTGCTTCTTATGTGTAGCTAATTGGGAGCACCCAATGCAAATATTTTGCAGAATCTCTGTAAACAGTTAACACCTTGGGCTATCAGTGTTCTCTTTGCTGCTGGATATAGACTCAGTATCTTTAAGCAGATTAGAGAGCCAATTCCAAAAACACAAGAATCAATTCAGAAACCATATCCTTAAGATTCTGTTCTTCCAGAGCAGGGGTGGGGAACGTCCGGCCCATGAAATCATTTGGTCTGGCCCTGCCAAGGCAACTTCAGGTGAGACTCAAAGTTCAATAAAGCTAGGAGCTTTTTTCATAGCTAATTTTTAAGTTGATAATTTTGTGTAACCTGCGAATGATATTATAAATATCCAAATGGCCCTTGACAGAAAGTTTCCCCACTCCTGTTTTACAACCAGTCTGGTACCAGAATCTGTATTAGTTAGAATTTTCCAGAGGCAGAACCAATAGGAAACATACAAAATACAGGTAAGAAGAGATTTATCATAGGAATTTGTTCACGCAGTTAAGGAGGCTGAGAAGTTCCACGATCTGCCATCTGTAAACTGGAGAACTGGGAAAGCCAGCGGTGTAATTCTGTCCCAGACAAAAGCCTGAGAAAGGGGGAGAGGGTGGGTGATGTTATAAGTCCCAATTTGAGACTGGAAGTCCAAGGGGAGGAGAAGAGGCTCAAGCAGAGAGTTAATTCACTTTCCACCTTTGTGCTTTATGTGGATCCTCAGTGGACTGGATGATGCCCACCCAGATCCGGGAGGGCTTTCTGCTTTACTCAGTCCACCAATTCAAATGCTAATCTCTTCTGGAAACACCCTCACAGACACACTCAGAAATAATGTGTTACCAGCTATTTGGGCATCCCTTAGCCCAGTCAACTTGACATATAAAATTAACAGTCACATAGGAAGACTCTTAAGGGCCCTCAAATGCAGGCCAAGGATTTGATTCAGTTGACAGTCCCGGGAACACAATTGAGAATTTTGCTTATTGCTTTTATATAGAAGTAAATGATCCTAGACATGATATCCTGGCCCAAGCTTAAATCCTATCATCCTATCTATGAATTCGGTCAAATTAACATATATAATCATGTTTCTTTCTTTTTCTTTTTTTTTTTAAATTTTATTATTGTTTAAAATATTACAGATGTCCCTTTTTCTCCCCAATGACCCGTTCCACCCTGTTCCTTCCCCCTCCCCAGTCCTTCTTCCCACCGTTGTCCATGTCCTTGGGTTGTGCATATATGCACATAAATTCTTTGGTTACTCTCTCCCCCTCCACCCACTTGCCCTCCTCCCTCCCTCTGACATTCATCAGTCTCATCTATGCTTCCATGTCATTGAATCTATTCTGTTCATCAGTTTATTAAGTTCTTTAGATTCCACGTATAAGTGAGATCATGTGATATTTGTCTTTCTCTGCCTGGCTTATTTGCCTTAGCATAATATTCTCCAGGTCCATCCATACTGTCCCAATATAATCATGTTTCTTTATCTATAGATAATACCAACTTCATTGGGTTTAAACATAATCATGTTTGCTACCAAGTTCTTGATGTTTTAAAATTATAAAAGCTATTTTATGAATATTAATTTGGTGGCAATGTATTGAGTGGATTAGAGGGGAGCCAGTAGTTCAATATTTTTCAAAATATAATTCCTAGATCAATTGTGTCAGAATTATTTAGAAATACTTTGTTTAAAATGTAGTGTTTTGAGCCCAGTCCCAAATCTGGCAAATCTAAATACTGGATAGGCCCTGTAGATCATCATTATCACGTATTCCCAAGTGATTCTTCTACACATTTGGGTTTGAGAACTGCTGTGACTAGTTAGTCCTCAGTAAATGTTAGTTTTTTTGTTTTTTTTGTGGGTTTTTTTTGCTGCTGCTGCTGCACATTATTAATGTAACACAGATAAATCTTAACCCAGCTCTTGAACTATTTGCACAAATGAGTAGGGTTGGGATGAATATGCAGGCTTTAGCCAGGTAAAGAAAAGAGGAAAGCTATCCACCTAGAATACAGGCCCTGAAATATGGAAGAACATGGCTTTTGCAGGGAGCTGTAAGTAGTTCAGAATATGATCATAATGAAAAGTGTGACAAGAGAGTAGTGAGAGTTGATGACAGATGTTATATTGAAGAAGATGGAAATGCAGTTTGAAGTTTTGGTTTTAAGTGACATAAATCAGATTGCATTTAAGAAGGATTGCTCTGGACTGGAAGGGGTCAAAAAGAGGCTGCTGAGATAATCCAAGAGAAAAGTTATGAAGGCCTGAAGTAAGACTTGGATGATGGAGATGGTAGGAGCCAATAGACAGGGCTTGCTGATCAACACACTGTAGAGGGCCTGTGTATGCATAGGCACAAATCAATGATGACTTCCAGGTTTTTCACAAGGGTAAATGGGTTGGATGGGACTACCATTACCCTAGGGAGGGAATAGCAGAGCAGAATCAGGAATGTGAGGGAAAGATGCTCTTGGATTTAGGTATATTACATTGGTGATGTCTATGGGACATTGATGTGGAGGTATTTCATAAAAATCGAATGTGGAGTGATCCCACTCCTAGGAATATATCCTAAGAAACCCGAAACACTAATCAGAAAGAACTTTTGCACCCCTATGTTCATAGAAGTATTATTTACCATAGCTGAGATCTGGAAACAGCCCAAGTGCCCGGCAGTAGATGAGTGAATAAAAAAGCTGTGGTACACTTACACCATGGAATACTATGCAGCTGTAAAAAAGGATTTCTTACCCTTTGGGACAGCATGGAGGTAACTTGGGAGTATTATGCTAAGCGAAATAAGCCAGTCAGAGAAAGACAAGTACCACATGGTCTCACTCATCTGTGGAATCTAATGAACGAAATAAACTGACGAACAAAATAGATCCAGAGACATAGAAGCATGGAACAGACTGAGAGATCTCAGAGGGAAGGCAGGGGTGGGGGAGTGAGTGGGGAGAGATTAATCAAAGAACTTACATGTTTACAAGCATAACTCATGGACACAGGCATTGGTCTGGGGAAGGCCTAGGGGTGGGGTGGATGAGAGGAGGAGGAGATCAATGAGGGAAAAGGGAGACATCTGTAATACTTTCAACAATAAAGATAAATTTTTTTAAAAATTGAATGTGGGTCTGATATTAAGGGAGAGACCTCAGTTACAGAAGGGAGTCTGGAAGCCACCAATTTCTAGTGGAGGGTTAAGCTATGGGTGAGCATAAAATTTATCAGGAGTATCTTGTCTATGTTATTGTCATTTGGCCAAAGCAGTTTCAAAATTAGCTAATAGAGGCAGACATCAGATTTCAGTGGCTTTATAGTTGAATGGTCAATGAGTAAGTAGAGACCATGAATGCAGACTACACTTATTTTTAGGAAAAAAAGTTTTTTAACTTACCTATATAACTTTTCTATTAAAAGAATTGAAGTATATTAAACATCATTGATTTTAAAAATCTGAATGCACATACCTATGGCATGGAAATAGAAAAAGAAAAATGCCTCCTAGGGGATTTCGGTCCTGGACTAGCAGGGGTGTCTTCCGCCTTTTGTCCACACTCGTGGGTGCCTTGTACCAGGCAGCTGCACAGTAGAGAGCTTTACCGACTGGATGGATGGAGTATATACAGGCCCGGCCTCTTTCGTTTTCCGGGTTTTTTTGTTTGTTTGTTTTTCCAATTTCAGATCGAATTAAAGAAAGAGAATTGAAAGGAACCATGTTAAAATACTGATACATACAAAGAATGGTCATTTTCATTTTCAAATAGCCTGTCCTTTTCCCAGTTTGCTAGGATTGTGCGTCCTGTCTCTCTCTCTTTCTTTCTCTCTCTCAATATATTTTCTCTTCTCTTCCTCATAATTTGCACAGAGCATTTAATCTAAATATTTTAGTGTCTTGTAGAGCTTGGCAATGAATTAGGATTTTCTAATTTGAATGTTGATATAGATAATAAACACACAGGACCCTCTTGGGGATGTATGTAACCCTGCTCAGAGCCCTTGTATGTTTGCTGGAGGTTCCAGTTGGAAGGCCCGCGTGCTCTGAAGGCAGCCTCCTAGCAGCGGGGAGCTGGGCCTCTGCTCCAGCAGTCAGGCCAGGTGGCTTTTGGCCAAATGGTTTCTGAAAATGGGCAATATTACTAAATATTTAATGCTCCTCCCTCCTATGCAACTGCTACAAAGCACTGTCCTCTTCGTGAAGCTCTTGTGTTTGGTGCTGTTTTCCTTGATGGTTCCCACGGAATGTTTTAAGTCATTTTCTTGCTCTGCACTGTGTTGTCTCCGTTTGCCCTTTCCAAATGCTTTCTCCAAAGCCTCCGATGTAGTGTCCATTTTCTAGTTCCAGAACTAATAAAATTTATAGTGATTGCTCTCCCAGAGCTATATTTTAAAGGGTAAAATATAAAAAGAAAAAAGAAAGCTGTTCTCTGTGGTAGAGAAGAGTAAGTGGTAGAGGGATGCAGCCCTCAGCTGACTGTTCAGTTATTCCTCCCCTGACTGTGGGATGGTAAAGGTTTCAGGTGAACTTCATGAGGACATGTACTTGATTCCTCCAGGCAGTTAAGTGACATGTGCATTAAGTAAGTGGCTGATTCATTATAAGTGACCAATTCATGTTGTTACTCAGGAAATATTCAGTCAATGATCTCTGAGCCAAACATTGTTTAAGGCACTGAAAATAAATGAGCAGTAGTACCTGCCTTCAAGGGCCTCATAATATAGCAGGGGGAGTGACAGGCATGTGATTCCAGGAAATTGATAGTGAAATTACAGAGTCGTGTGCTTTATCCCACCCATAACACCGCCTTGCACTTTTGTGTTATAGGAACAAAGGAGGGGAGCTTTAGCGGTGTCTTGTGGGGAGACTCAGGAGGAGAAACGGTAGCGGGGCTGAGTGTTAGGTGATGAGCAGGGATCCGCCAGGTGGAGAAGAGCATTCAGAAGGGAAGGAGGAACAGACACAAAGGAACGAGGAGACTGTGTAGTGTGACGCGGCTGGAGCCAGGGCACTGGCGGGGAGGGCTGGTAGGAGGAGAGGCATTTGAGGCGGCCGGTCGTGCAGACTTTATACTCTCTTCTAATGGGTGTGGGTGCTGTGTTGGAAGCCTCAGTGAAATGGAGGATTTTAAGCAGGGGGTTCAGATCTATGTTTTAGAAAGACATTTTGGAAGGTAGATTTTATTGGGCAGGTATCGGATGACTCTGGCGCCTTGCCCCACACCCCTTCACCGGCCTCAGGAGTGCAGGGTGAGGGACGGGAGCCTGCGGGTAGAGCTTCTCCTGGTCGCTCCTCAGTGAAAAATTGGCCATCTGCATGTTCCTGAGGAGCGGGATTGAGCCCCTGCTCCCCACAGGAGTGATCTGAGTAACTCACCCTCATCTTGGTTTCTGCTCCTCCCATCACTCTTCCAGCTCCCTTATTCCTGCTGCCTTCAGTGCGTCCCAAACCAACTACCTGCTCACAAGTTTCTGGCCAAGCTCTGCTCTGAAAAGGGAGGAAGGAGGCCCAGGCCGGGGCAGCAGGTACCAACGAGGAAGCTCTGGCCGCTGTTCACACGAAGATGATGAAGGATCAAAGCACAACACGAACTGTCGGGGTGTCCAGTAGGGAAGGAATGGAGAGGGCTCTAGGAGGAGAGGCAAAATGTCTTGACGGCCAGTTTCATGTGAGGGGTGAGAAGGGGCGATTTCCGATGTCTCTTGGACTGCTGACCGGGGTTGGCGGTGTCCTTGGCAGGCTGAGGAATGAGCTGGGAGAGTGGTGTGAGCGGGCGATCACGGGCTCTGCTTTCCACGTAGAGAATCTGAGGCACTGTGGGAGACGCAGGCAGAAATGCTTAGCAGGAAGTTGGATCTGAGAGGCTGGAGCTCAGGAAAGAGGTTTGCGCCTGGCAGTTTGTGACTCGTGAAAGTACAAGAAGGAGAGGGTGCTTACATTTACTGAGAGTCTAATATCAGCTAAATGTAGCTCTTTCCCCAGATTTTCAGAGGAAAGGGCAAAGCGCAGTTGAGGGTGCCACAAAAATGCCCTTATTTCCTGCATCCCACTGCTCCCGTCACTCTTTTTTTTTTTTTTAAACTAAAATAACATTGTCTCCTTAATTTTAAGTGCATAAAAGAAACTGCAAAACTGTTATTTTTCTGGAGCACTTGAGGTCTTGCTCCCTGGCATATGTCATCAGTTCTGCTCAAATAAACTCTTATAAAAATTTAAAATAAAAAATAAAAGAAGGGTCATGATGAAGACAAAAGCAAAAAGAACAATAAAGCAAAAAGAAAAGTAGACAGAAAACAATCATCGAGGTGAAAACACCGTGAAGAGTTACGGACAGGAGGACATCAGAAGAGTAAGAAAGCTTGGAGCACAAGCAGTGACGTGGCAAACCTCCAGAACGTCTACCGCGGGAGACCAGGAAACTGAAAGCAAAACGAGAAAGGGGGGACGGCAACAGCATCACCTCTGGCTTGGGGGTTCAGCAATCACTGAACCCCCAACTAGTCTCCCAGCTGCCATTCTTGTTCTCGGCCCCAACACTGATTTATTAACGTATACATTGGATCATGTTGCTCTTTGCATTAAGCCCCCCAATATCTTCCATTGCCCTCAGAATACCTCCAGTCTTCTCACAATGACGAATGGTTTCTCTTGACCTCCTTTATCATAACCCGCCCACCTTTTCTTTCAGTCCTGTTTTTCTTCTTTAACCTGTCAAGCTTGGTCTGTCTTTGGAACCTTGGCAATGCTGGTCCCTTTGCCATTGCAAACCTGCTTCCCGTGAAACCTCAGCTCCTCCTTGTCTCCTTGGAGATCTCGCCTCTGACCTCTGTGTGCCAGGCAGCCATGCCTTGCTTTGCCATGTCCGGTCACTCTCTACAACCAATTTGTTTACTTCATCTATGGTTTCCCACTACTGGGATGTAAACCGTATTGGAAAAGGACTTCTCTAGTCACATTCGCAACGATGTCACCAACAGCCAAATCAACATCAGGCACAGTGATTAAATTCCTAAAATGCAAAGTCTCCATGGCAGACTTATTATGAATTGAGTGTATAAAGTCAAACACAATATTTGTTGAATGAAGGGAGGAATGAATAAGTAATAGCAGTTTTAAAATATTATAATACACAATAAATGCTAATAAATAGAAAAATCTTTAGCTGGACAAAGTGGAAAACTTGTATAGATCAATAATAAAAAATAAAATTTTAAATTGTGTTAAAGATTTGTTTTCCTCAAATTTCATAATAGAAATCTGTAGCGCAGCCTCACCTTTTAACATAGATGTGAAATCATACATAAAATAGCAGCAAATTAAGTTTAACCGCAGGCTTAAAGAATAATTTATTATGACCATGCAAAACTTATGACAGGAATACAAATGTATTAATAAATCAAATCAGTAACTCAAAAAGGAAAAAATTTATCTCAGATGCTGAAGAGATTTTTATGAAATTCAGAGCTCTTGCCCTATTGAGATAAGAAAAATCCTTAAAACACTAGGGACCTGAAGGTGTACATTTGGTATAGAATATGTAACTGTACTAAACAACAGCTAACTTAAATGTGAAACCCCAGAGATATATGGGGGAGACCTCAAGAATGTCTGCTGTCACTATTATTATTCACCATTTCCTACAAGTTCTGGGCAATGCAATTTGAGAGCAAATAGAATAAGGAAGAAAAATTTGCAGACTATATTGTTGTCTACCTACAAAAACACCAGATAATCAAAGGAGCATTTCATTTGATAAAGGATCAGTAAAGGGTTTGAATGCAAATAAATATCTAAAAATTGCTTGCTTGCTTCTATACCAGCAAATTGTTGCATTCTTTACCTGGTCTGAAACAAATAATCTGTCATAATTCAGAAGTGAAACCAGAGCCCTTTTCATTAAGAAAAGATTATGGTTTTACTTCTTTCTCACCCTGGAGGCTGAGGAAGTAGTTCTACTTAAAACTGATCTTGAAGGAAAGAGTCACTTAGATAAATTAGGGGTTGTGTGTGTGTATGTGTATGTGGGGGTGGGTAACATACAACACATTGTTTTTGTGTTGTTTAAAGAGTGGCTTGCAAAAACAATTGCCCAAGGAGCCAATATCAATTGGTGCAAGTTGAATAATTGAAGACCTTTACATGTTCCGTTTTGGAAAAGCAAGTCAAGAGAATATTGATCTCTGGAAGTGAAGATCACATGAGGCAATGGAATTGGATGGAAGAAAAAGGTGAAGTGGGGTGGCACCCTCTTCCTGAGCAAAGGCATCAGGACATTATGAGTTTAATAGTCCTTAGCTTTCACCAGAGAAGACATTACAGATCAGAGGCTTTAGTTTCCAAGGAAAGAGCAACACACAGGTAGAGTGCAAAATCCTGTTGCTTCCACATCGCATGTTCTGTCCCTCCCAGTTAAAGAGAGAGTTTCTGTCAGTAAGGTCATCTTCTGTGGCTCCAGACACCAGTTAGCCTGTGGGCTGCTGCTGCTCTCAGGCCATGATCAAGTTTTCCCAGTCTTTAGCAAAATGAATGAAGGAAGGACCATGTAGTGTGTACATATGTGTTGGGATCAGGTTGCTAACTGTCTTCTCTTGGAATGAATGATCCTTGATTCTGAGAGCATGTCATCTGTACATTTTTTGCTGTTATAATGTCTTCTGTTTATTTTGTTTGTTGATTGCTTAATGACCTTACTTGGACTAGCAGAATGCTACTGTACTACCTAACTCTACTCCCCCTTTTAATACATTTTATTTTATTTATTTTTTGCTTGTGTATTCATTTGTTCTTTTTTTTCCCTAACGTGTATTTCCTAAATTTTTTTTTAAGTGTTTTTATTGATTTCAGAGAGAGGAAGGGATAGGTATAAAGGGATAGAAACATCAATAATGAGAGAGAAAGAGATTAAAGATGGCAGCAGACTGAGTGGAAGCTACACTGACACTCTCTTGGGACCAAACTAGAATTACAACTAAAATATAGAAAAACCACCCTGAATAATCAACTGCAACTGAAAATGAGCTGGAGAGCACCCTCAGACCAAGGACCAGAAGAGGAGTTCGCACTGATAGGAAGTGGGGAGGTGCGAGAGGGCTGGCTGGGCTCCCATAGGCAGCAGCTAAATGTCTGGAGGATATTTCAGCTGTGGGGGGTTCCCAGTATGGACTCTGTGGCCTAAACCTCAGGCTGGGCTTCCCAGCCAAGAGCACCAGAACTGAGAAAGGCGCCCACATTACACCTGGCTGTGAAAAACAGCAGGGTTTCTGTATGCCAGTGAGAGATGGCTGGAAATACAGCACCCTCTTAAAGAGCCAACACACAAAGTTTTGTGTGCAGCCACTCACCTTGGGTTCTGGCAGAGGGAGGGCAGAGTGGACTGGAGCTGCATGAGGAGAATCTAGGGTTGTGAGTTCTAGAGATAGAGCTCAGAGAGCACCCCTCTGGATTCCTGTGCTGAGTCATTTCCCCATACTGCAGAGGCCATCTCTAACAGGCAGACATTTACCTTCCAAGCAGCTTTTGCCTGAGGGGGAAGCAATTGCCCCACCCTGATGGAAAACCTCTGGCACTCCCCCTGGAGTTTCTACGACCAGGCTCATTAAGAGACTGATAACAGTCAGCTGCCCCACCTTGTGGAGTTTCTATAGCCTGAAGCTCATTAAGAGAATCAGATTAATCAGCCTGCAGGCAGAGGCAGACCTCTGAGTGCTTTGAGTCTTTACTTGATCTGTTTCTGGACCCAGGCCTTGGAAAAGCAGACTTTTGTGTGCATGTGCATCTTGGTCCTGTCCAAACACACCCAGCTCCAGCAAAGGGGCCGTCAAGCTATGGGATGCTAATAGCTCCAAACAGGGTACTAAAGGCTAGTCACAGACAGCATCTCACATTGGCCTGCACCAGAGTCCATCCAAAAAGACTGAGAGCCCTAACAGGCCTACCTAATACATAGGAACAAACCCAAACAAGCAGCAAAAATGGGGAGATGAAAAAATAAGCCCCAAATGAAAGAACAAGAGAAGTCTCCAGAGAAAGAGCTAAATGAAATGGAGATAAGCAATCTATTAGATATAGAGGTCAGAATACTGATTGTAAGTATGCTCAATAGCATGAAAAAATACATGGAAACTATGAAAAATGACGAGTCAGAAATGAAGAATGACAGCAGAAATAAAGAATACATTGGAAGGAATAAACAGCAGGTTAGAAGAAGCTGAGGATCAGATCAGCGAATTAGAAGACAGGGTAGAAAAAAATCACTTGATTAGAGATCCAAAAAGAAAAAACAATGAAAAAACAGGAGGACAGTCTAAGGGAGCTGTGGGACAATATGAAATGTAACAATATTCTCATCATAGGAGTGCCAGAGGAGGTCAAAAGTGAGCAAGGGTTAGAGAACATGTTTGAAGAAATAATGGCAGAAAATTTCCCTAACCTGGTGAAGGAAAAAGTCATGCAAGTTCAGGAGGCACAGAGAGTCCCAAGCAAGAAGAATACAAAGAGGCCCATGCCCAGACACATCATAATTAAAATGCCAAAAATTCAAGACAAAGAGAGAATATTAAAGGCAGCTAGGAAAAGCAATCTGTTACCTAAAAGGAGCTCCCATAAGGTTATCAGCTGATTTCTCATCAGAAACTCTACAGGCCAGAAGGGAATGGCATGAAGTATTCAAGGTAATGCAAAACAAGGATCTGAAACCAAGACTACTCTATCCAGCAAGACTATCATTCAAAGTAGATAGTGAAATCAAGAGGTTCCCAGACAAAAAAAGTTTAGAGGAGTTTATCACCACCAAACCAGCACTGCAGAAAATGTTAAAGGGACTGCTGTAATAGTAAGAAGAAATAGGGAGAGAAACAGGCATAAAGAATTAAAATGGCAATGAATAAATACCTACCAATAATAACCTCAAGGACTTTAAGGGAGAGATCAACAGCAATACAGTCATAGTAGTGGACTTTATCACCCCACTGACTTCACTGGATAGATCAGACAAAAGTCAACACAGAAACAGTGACTAAATGGCACACTAGACCAGATGGATTTAGTTGATATTTACAGAACATTTCATGCCAAAGCTGCAGAATATACATTCTCCTCAAGTGCACAGAGGTCATTCTCAAAGATAGACCACATATTAGGACACAAAAAAGTCTCTACAAGTTCAAGAAGATTGAAATCTATCAAGCATCTCAGATCACAGTGGCATGAAATTAGAAATCAACTACAGTAAAAACACTCAAACACATGGAGACTAAATAGCATGATATTAAACAATGAATGGGTTACCAATAAGATCAAGAAAGAAATAAAAAACTTGCTGGAAACAAATGAAAATGAACACACAACAACTCAAAATCTATGGGACACAGAGAAACAGCCCTAAGAGAAAAGTTCATGGCACTATAGGCCTACCTCAAAAAGCAAGAAAAAATTTTAATAAACTATCTAACCCTACAACTTAAAGAATTAGAAAACTCCCCTGTGAAGCTGTCCGGACCAGGGCTTTTGTTTGCTGGGAGTTATTTTTGTTGCTGCTTTGATTTCATCAGTTGTTATTAGTCTATTCAGGTTTTCTGATTCTTCCTGATCCAGTTTTACATTATCTCACTCATATATGTAATCTAATAAACAAAATAGACTAAGGAACAAAATAGATCCAGAGACATAGACGCATGGAACAGACTGGTGAATTTTAGTTGGATGGCGGGAGTGCAGGAGTGGGTGGAGAGAGATTAATCAAAGAACTTATATGGGGTATATGCATAACCCATGGACACAGACAATAGTGTGATAAAGGCCTGGGGGTGGGGTGCGGATGCAGGGTGGAGGGGATCAATGGGGGAAGAAAAGGGGAGATATCTGTAATACTTTCAACAATAAAGATAAATTTAAAAAACCACAATGCAGAAAATTTGTCAATATTAAAAAAAAAAAATGAATGAGAGTCATTGATCAGCTGCTTCCTGCATGCCCCCTGCTGGAGATCAAGCTCAAAACCTGGGCATGTGCCCTAATCAGGAATTGAACCTCGATCTCCTGTATCATAGGTCGATGCTCAACCACTGAGCCACTCTGGCAGGGCCATTTATTCTTTTAATTCACATATATTAACCATCTTACCATGAAATTTAGTGGCTCTTAGGCCAAATCCTAAAACAAAACAGCTTTGTCCTCATTGAAACACACTTTGAGCTTCATCAATACTTTAAATCTGAATGTGGATTTTAGATTCTTTCTTAAGAGAATAAAAAATGGAGAGAGAATTAAGAGGTTTTGGCCCAGGCCAGTGTGGCTCAGTCCCATTCACCGAAAGGTTGCTGGTTTGATTTTTGGTCTGAGCATATGCCTGGGTTGCCTGGTGTGGGGCATGCAGGAGGCAGCCCGTTGATGTTTCACTCCCACATCGATGTTTCTCTTTCTCCCTCTCCCTCCCTCTCTCTCTAAAAATCAATTAAAAAATTTCCAAAAAAAAGGATAAGAGATTTTAGAATTCTAATGAGAGTAAAAAGGATATAGAAAGTGTCCCAGGCGTCTGAGGGGATGGCTGTTCACTTCGGTAATTTCACTAGTGTCAAAAGAAAAAGTTGTTCTTAAATCCCACACACTTTAAAGATGATTGAGGGGCATGATCTCAATACCAGAGAAAATTTGGGCATCATCTTGTAGATGTTTAAACTTGGGTTCAGTTTATAAAACTTACCGAAGTCAGATGAAATTGGAACAGATCTTTCGAAATCAGTACCCATTCTGCCTCTCTCCAGCAATAGTCTGTAAGTGTCCTAAGGGTAGGGCCAAGTCTTGTTCATCATTATTCCTGGTGCCCGGCACTTTGCCTAGGACTGTGCTACTTTGAATAAATATTTGTTGGTTGATTTAACATAAAAATAGTGCAAGATGGCCTAGAATGCCCACATCCCCTTCCAAAATTAAAGCCTGATTCCATCTTATTGGGGCATCCCATGAAAAGATATGCTTGTAGGGTAAATTTTAACTGCTTTTTCAGGAAATCAAGACTTGGGGAAATTGTTTCTTTTGATCCCAATTTTCTACCATGTCACTAAAGTTTATGAGGGAGATGACAAAGCCAATTAACCTCTCCCCAGTTCTCTTAAATCCCCCAACACACACTGTCCTTAAATGGCTGCACCTGCCAGTGAGTTCCCAGTGCCCTTGGAGTACAGTCTAACCCCCTTGCAGCACATGTAACCTTTCCCAGGCCGCCTCCCTCTTGTGTGCCGCTGCGCTAGAATGTGATGAAAGGAACTTTTCCCCCATCCTTTCTTAGGAAGACAAAATCCAATACACTGTCAAAGCCACGATATTACCACTTTTACTATATGAATGCTTACTCATTGAGAAAGACAGCGATGGGAAATGAAGCAGTGGGATGCCAGAAGAAGGAGCACTTTCACAGCTCCCTGGCCTCGCCTCCCTCTTCCTCGGAAGGCCTGGGAAAAGAGCTATGTCTATTACTGAATCGGCCCTGAAGAGCAGGGCCTTCATTGTGCTCAGCTGGGTTTCCCACTGAGCTGCCACTCAAAGGGCAGAGTGACTAGAAGCTGACAACCCCGTTGCCATGGCCAAATGAGCATCCAAGTACCATCTCCACTGAGAAACAGCTGTGGGAAAATGTGGCTGCCCTCACCAGCATCACCAGGGGCGTCTTCAACAGCACTTTGGGACTTAAAGCTCCAAAATTCTAAATCCCCTGTCTGCTCCCATAACATAGGATTAGCCACCGCTGGTGGTGGGTGAAGTTTCATCAGGCAGCCAGAGGCAAAAGAGAAGACTCCGTATTTGATTGATAAGCCTTTCTTGAACCTAGTTAGCATACTAGAGGAGAACATTTGATTCAAATTCCTGACGTGTCACTGCAAATGCAATTTGCAGGTCAGAGGTGTGTTCAATCGGGATTACCCAGGAGAAACGGGAGCAAATTTGAAGCTCAAAATTTAAATTAAATCAGAGTCTAGTTAATGTTTTATAATTAATTACTCCATGTACAGTGACTGATAAGTCCAAAATCTAAATCCCCAGTCTGAGGTAATTAGCTTTTGGTAAAGTCATTATCTGCTTTTGATTTCATTTATGTCATCTTAACTTCTCTTTGAAGTAACAGGATCCAGGTGTTGTTAGGCTTGGGCCTTTTTCTTTTTCCAGTTTTCTGTTCCTTAGTCTAATATTAATGAATTAATATCATTTTAGCTTAGAGTCATATAAATTTTTAGGAAATGTTTCATTTTAGGATAGTCTTAGGTTTACAGAAGAGTTGCAAGGTGGTACAGGGAATTCCATATACTCCATACCCAGGTCCCCTGTTGTCAACAGTTACCACTAAGATGGCACATGGTCACAAACAAGGAACTAACTGTAGTACATTACTATTAACTGTACACTTAACTCAAATTTTGTTAGTTTTCCCCTAATGCCCTTTTTCTGTTCCAGGATCTTATCCAGGCTACTACATTACATTTAGAAGTCATGTCTCCTCAAACTCATTTGCTCTGTGACAATTTCTCAGTTTTCTGTGACCTTGACAGTTTTGAGGTGTACTGGTCAGTGTGTGTTGAATTTATGAGATCTGTCCCTCTATTTGGATGTGTCTAATGTTTTTCTGGTGATTAGATTGGGGTTATGTGTTCTTGGGAGGAAGGGCACAGAGGTAAAGTGCCATTTTTATTACGTCATATCAAGTGTATATGTTATTAACATGACTTATCACTGCCGATGTTCACCTGGCTGAGGTGTCTGCCAGGTTTCTCCACTATATTAGTCGGGGTTCTCCAGAAAAACAGAACCAATAAGATCTATCTATCATCTATCTTTATCCACACACTTATACCCTATTACTCATATATATTATAAGGTATTATTTATTTTATCATTTATTATATTAATATTGTAATGATACAAAATTTTATTTTATTATTTATTATAAGATATTGACTTACATGATTATGGAGGCTAAGGAGCCTCACAATCTGCGGTTTGCAAGCTTGAAACTCAGGAAGGGGGGTGGCATAGTGTGAAGGTCTGAGAGCTGGAGAACCAATGGTGTAGAATGTGCAGACGACAGCCCAGCTGACCAGTCAGGCAGAGGCCGAATTCAACCTTTCTCCATTTTTTTGTCCCATTCGGGCTCTCTACAGATTGAGTGCTGCCCATCTGCTTCGGGGAAAGGCCATCAGCTTCACTCAGTCCACTGTTCAAATGCTAATCTCTTCTGAAAACACCTCATAGACACACCCAGAAATCATATTTAACCAGATATCTGGGCATCCTGTGATCCAGTCAAACTGTTGCATAAAATAACTCCACATCCACTGTGGGGTTACTTTTCCCCTCCTTCCGCTCTCTACTGTTTGGAAGCAAGTCACTAAGCACAGCCCATAGTCAAGGAGTAAGGAGTTCAACTCCACCTCTTTGAAGGGGGAATAGCTACATAAATTATTTGGAATTCTTTTTTTAAAATTTATTTTTCAGTGAACATGCAATTTTATATTAGTTTCAGGTGTACAATATAGTAATTAGACATTTATATACCTTATGAAGTGATCACCCTGATTAAGTCTAGTATCCATCTGACACCATATGAAATTCTTCTGTAAAGGATAATTGTCTCTTCCTCCCTACTCATTCATTCATTCATTCATTCATTCATTATATTAATAACCACTCGTTCATACTTATTTCATATTTTGGGTTATAAGTTAATACTATGTTATTTATTTTGCTGCTCATTATTTGAGGTTTGACCTTGGAACTCTTTCAGTTTGAAAACTCATCTACTTTTTAAGATGCAAAATTATTGTGAAGTTTAGAATATAAATTAGAAATCAATGGCCCAAGGGTTAATTCCTGTTGTGAGAAGAGCAAACCCAGGGCAAATGACAGCAGGGGGGATAGCTTGTCTCTGAGATGCTGCCATAATTTCCTTCCCTCCCTGAACACAAAAGCCACCTTCCCTCTGAGAGTGGAGTGTATCCCATTCTTCCCCTGAAATCTGGGCTGGCCATAGTGACTTGTTTGGCCAGTGGAAAGAGGCAGAAGTGACTTCCCATCACCTAGACCCTGGAGTAAATGTGGGACACTGCTACACATGGGTGTATTCTCAATATAGTTTTTATCCTGCCACGACTACTGGAAGGAAGGACCCAGAACCATTTTCTGAATTTCATGTACCTAGCCTTTCCTTAAGCAATGGCAGTGTAGATGGGCTTCTGTATTCCTTAGTGATAAATTTCATCTTTAATCATCACTCCCACAAAACGGACTCAGTATTGGTTTCAAGATAGTAATCACAGAATAATGTGACGAATGGAGCCCAGGGCTATAGACCTACTTTATGTGACACTAGGACTGTGGCTTGCCTAATGAGTGAGATGATATATTATGACCCTTATTTTTCACTTTCAACCCAAATCTTGGACTATTTCATAAATATTATTTTATATCAGAGCTTGCAGAATCACTATTTCAGAAGTATTTTATTTGTCATATATTTTCTCTCTGAAATCGTTCTCAAGAGGTTGGAGTTCTGTGTGCTATCACACAGTGCACCGTAATTAGGGAAGCTGATGCGGGACCCTGGAGCTGCCCCTGGAAAGGAGGCATGGGACTCCACTCTGGTCCAGCAACACCAGCATTTTCTGCATCGAAGAGACGAAGTCTGAAATAGAATTTGAAAAGACGTGAGACCTTTGGATAGGTCCAGTTCTCCCTCCTGCCCTGGGGGCACACAGTAAAGCAATTTACAGTGCCACCAAAGGGAGCCTCGCCCCTCCCCAGCTGGGAATAATGACATAATGTTTGGGTAGAGTATTAGTAATGCTATAGATTATGTATAGCAAGAAGCCTTCTTCTCATCTGAGTTAAGGAATGAATGGGGAGCTCAGAAAGACTAGTCTCCCAGTTTGGAGCAGGTGCTAAACTAAACCTTGGTCCCGTGGAGGAGTGGGTGCCACCTGGTGGGGGGGGAGGTTGGCAGCGGGGGGGGGGGGGGGGCGGAGCTGCTGGTGGCATTTCATAGCCCTCTGTGTAAATGGGCCTGTGCTCTCTTCCTACCAGATCACAGCAGTGATGGAGGACAGGGGCTTGGTGGACAAATCAATCTGTGTGAGCCTCCTGAGTCACTCCAACAATCTGAAGTGATCAGGCTGACTCCCCAAAGTTGTTTTTGACCCCTACCCCTGAACCTCATTCTCCTCCTTTGTACAATGAGGATGTAAATAAATAAATAAATAAATAAATAAATAAACGCACACGTGCCGTGTCCACCGCATATCCATCCTCAGTTTGCTACGAGGACATGATAAGATGGTTTGTTGAACGTCAACAGTTAACTCACATTGAGAGCTTTTCCATGAGCTCAGTATTTGGTGTACATTCTGTCACTCAATCCTTGCAACCTTCTTGAAGTAGGTACTATTATCACCCTCGCTTTATGAAGGCCGAAGCTGGGGCACAGGGGGGAGGTCCCTGCCTGAGTTCACCCGTGGGTCAGCAAAACAGGGACCCCTGATGCCAGAGCTTTCACCCCGAAGTCCTGCCTGTCACAGTGCCTGGCGTGTGGAGAGGGGTGAGGGCTCAGCGGAGATTTTTATAGCCCTGACCTCTTCCATGGAATCAGGAGATTCGGAACATGCCCCTGGCCAGTCCACTTGTGGGAGGGTAGCCTCTCAACAAAAAACTAGGAAAAACCAGGCTCCAACAGGTCTGGCATTTAGTCAGTTGTCAGCATCTACATCATTATACTCACTCTGTGGCATTTATTTATTTTATAAAAATGGCTTATTTAAGAGGCTCAACAGCTACTGCTCTCCACACCAGGGCACTTTTCTGGTGGAGGGCCTTTGAGAACATTCACTTTTAATGAAACAGACTAATATAAAAAAATGTAATTAAGATGGTAAAACCAATACAGCTTTTATGAGAAAAATTCCTAAAACAACTACTTCATTGTAAAGCACACACGGGATGTAATGAAATGAGTCTGCAGAAGTCCTCATTAATTCTTTCCCTGCCCCTCTCTGTTATACCTGTCTGTAAGTCAGTGGGTAGGAGAGAGGGACCTCCTGGTGGAAGGAGCTTCCCCACTCCTCACTTTCTCTCCCTCCCTCTCTCCCTGCCAGCTCCCTCTGTGCCAGCTTCCTCTGTGCCAGTTAGTATGCTGGTTACTGAGGATGAACCAGAGAGATGGGGCTCTGCCTCATGAAGCTTATAGTCTAAAGGGCAAAGACAATTATACCAATGAGCATAGATAGTGGGAAGACGTGCTGTTAAGTTACAGGGCTCATGAGAGCATTCAGCAAGGGCCATTCTTAAGGGAGCTTTCTCAAGGTTGATGAGCTGTGAATTCATTCAGAGTGGGAAGTGGGACAGGGTGGGATGAGAACTGATACATAGGAAAGCTGAGGCAGGAAGTGGGCCTGGGATTGGGGCCAACTGGCTGGAGCCAGGTGGATGAAAGGGTCAAGGGCAAGAGGCAGAGTAGAACAGAGTCCCAAGGGCCATGTCATGAGGATATATGGACTAGATTAAGGAGTTCAGACTTGATCATTCTAAGAAAAATGGGAAATTTACTGGAAGGCTGAAAGCAGGAGAGGTACTTTATTCTCAGAATCTCAACATTGAGAAGAGGAGGAACTGTTAGTCTGTGTGGTGCTCCTGTCCCTCACTCCTGCTCTTCAAGCTCAGCCCATCCTGTAGGACTTCCGTGCTCAGTACATAGGTGGTCTTCCTTAGAGGGGGCTGGCTGTAGGTAATGTGGGCCAGGATAACACCATCAATGATGAATGGTGGTCCTGTAGTGTGAGTCATTCATTCAACAAATACCAAGTCCCTCTTGTGGGTAGTGATGTAATGACAGTTCCAAAGAGGTGAAGTGTAAGAATTCCTTTTTAGACAACAATTGGAAAATCTCTTTTGTGGGCTATTGGGTGTTTTTGCCATTTGTCATCCAAATAATTGGACACCTCCCCAACTCAGTGGGAACCTGTGTGAGGCACAAAGTAGAGCTTCCAGGGGGAGATGAGGAATGACTCTTGTCCCTATAGACCAACAGTTGTTTCTGCCTGACAGAAAGAAATGTTCAGAGTGTCAGCACATAAAATATAAAGAAAAACAGGACTAGGCCAATTTCCCCTCATGAAACATCCCTCTTCACATGCATGACACATTCTGGAAGAAAATGAAGCAAAGCTGAGGTTGGTTAACACAGTCAGAGTGATGAGAATAATTTTGTCAATGTGGAGACTCAAAAACTTCATAAAGTATTTACCCAAATGTTTTACTTTTTTGCCCTATTTTGTTTTATTCAGGTTATTAGTCTAATCTCTTTTAAGGCCATTGGCTTGTGATTCTAAAGTCAAGGCTTTGTTTCTTGCCAGAAATTTTCTATCCTGGATCCGTGTTTCTTTATGAGTAAATTTGAGTTGGGTCTAATTGTTTTTATTTGTACTAAGAGTGAGGTGGTTGAGGGAAATGTAGAATAAACCATTTCACAAGTGATTTCAGTGGTTGCCACTGATTTTTGAGTGGTACCCATCCAGTGTGCAACAGTCCAGGCATTGGTGATATGAAAACAGCAAATATGAGCACAAATAATTCTTTAGGTATAATGTCCAACTATTGCGAAAGTAAGAAAAATAATTCTTTCCCCCTTTGATATGCTTAGAGCATATTTCTCATATCCAAGTTTCAAGGATTCAGAGAGAACACAAGAATCAATTGGACTCCTGAATGATGCCACATTCAAAAAAAATAATTTATGTGAAGTGCAATTGAACTCAGCACCCAGCTTTTGAATTTGACTTCAAATCTGCCAGCCAGTTAGCTTCAACAGACCCTTCTCCTTAATTATTTATTCCAAATGTAGCCGCTGAATGCTTTGGTGCAATTACTTATTCTAGGAAAACCTGGTATTTGACATAGAAGTCACATTTCTTTCCCTTGGACTACATTTGAAACACTGGCACCAAGATGGTGGCAGAGGAGGTGGATGTTACACTCACCTCTTCCCAGGACCAACTGAAATTATAACTAAAATATAGAGCAATCATATAACCAACTGAATAACCAACTGAAGACTAGCCAAAGAGAAGTCTTCTAACCAAGAATGTACAGAACAAAACACAGCGAGACTGGTAGGAAGGGTGGAGATGTGAAAAGAGGTGGCCCTGCTCCCTCAGGCAGTGGCTGAAATCCAGCAGGGATATCTCAGCTGCAAAAGTCCCCCCTGAGGAGCATGGGGTCTCAACCCCAAGCCAGGCTTCCCAGCCCAGAGCAGCAGAGCCAAGAAGAAGCACCCATATAACATCTGGCTATGAAAATCAGAGGGGATTCTGTCCACCAAGGGGAAACGGGAGTTGGCTAGAGACAGAGGCACCCTCTTAAAGGGCCAATGCACAAAATCTCCTTCGAAGCCACTCACCTTGGGCTCCTGGGGAGGGATGGCAGAACAGACTAGTGATGCATGAGGAGAGACTGGGGTTTGTGGCTCTGAGGAGAGAGCCAGAGAGACAGCTACCAGGATCCCTGTGTGAGTCATTCTCCCACACCACAGACACCATCATTCTTGGGTGGAGCACTCACCTCCTTACTTCATCAGCCTGGGAGAATGAAATACCCCACCCTCTCAACTCCTTCTTGTCCCACCATGAGGAGCTTGTGAACCACTGAGGAGTCAACTGCTTGGGCCTGGATATAGAAGTCTGGACAAACTCAGGAGGTGTCACTGACTGAGTTGTGTGGATTTGGGGTGAGAGTCATTCACCCTCTTCCCTGGGAACTTGGCTGGCACCTCACCCTCAAGGAAAATTAGCTAGCCCCACCCTCCTGACTCTCCTGGTGGCTCTGCCCTACTGAGGTCTAGGAAGAATCTTGGCCAGACTGAGTTGTGTGGCTCTAGGGCAGGGGACATTTCCCCTTAAAAACCTGACCAGTACAGAGTCCTTCCTTCACATGGCCAAATCTTGGTCTGTTTGGGTTTGATAAACTCTGCTTGTGTAACCCTGAGGACTCCCTGAGACCCCACACCACCACAAAGGTGTGTGAGCACACAGAAGGTGGCAGCTGAACTTGGTAAACCCTGGGACATTTGCTGAGTGGCCTCAGACCCAGAACTGGCACTGAATTTGAACCTCTATCATCTGGTGAACACCATTTTCCCCTACCTGGTGACTCACTGAAAACCTACCTCATGAAACTTGAATACCAGCAAAGGCTCTTTCAGTAACTAACTCTAACAGGCAGGTGGCAGGCAGAGGCAGGTGAAGGCAGATCTCAGGGTGCCTTGGGACTTTTGCTGACCTGCCTCTAGACCCAGTGCTGGTGAAAGCTGGCCTTGGTGCACAACTTGGTCTTTCCTGCACACACCCAGGCCAACAGAGGCAGCCACAAACTGTGGATCGCTTTGTAGCTCCAAAAAGGTTGCCCAGGGACAGTCACAGACAGTGTCTGACATTGGCCTGCACCAGAGTGCCTCACAAGAGGCCCCCAAACAAACGTAATAGTGGCCAGCTTTAGACAACATCAAAGCAGGATCCAATAAGCTTCACAAGTGGCATATCCAAAGGGAGGCCTCAGCAGTCACCAAATTCTGCTGAGACAACTTCTGTTTCCTATGTTCAACATCTGGAAAGCAGCTTGTGCACTGTGATTGGGGTTGATCCTCACAGTCAGCCAGTCTGAGGGTTGATCTCACACACAAGCAAGCCAATAGCAAACAAGACTCAATTACAACAAAAGGGCCCACATAACCCACACAAGGGATATTCCTGGAACACCCAGCTCAGGTGATCAATGAGACTGCACCACTGGGTCCCACAGGACACCTAATATATAAGGCCACTTTACTGAGGCTGAGAGTTATAGCAGATATGCCTAAAACATAGAAACAAACACAAAGAGGCAGCCAAATTAAAGAGACAAAAAAACACACAACAGGCCCCAAATGAAAGAACAAGAGAAATCTCTAAGAAAAAGAGCTAAATGAAATGGAAGCAAGCAATTGATCAGATATAGAGTTCAAAAAATGATTATAAGGATGCTCAAGAAATTTAGTGAGAACTGCAACAGCATGAAAAAGGACATAGAAACCACAAAAAAGAATCTGTCATAAATGAAGAACACAATATCTGAAATGAAGAATACACTGGAAGGAATAAACCATAGGTTGGATGAAACAGAGGATCAAATCAGTAATTTGGAAAACATGGTAGCATAGTGCACCCAATCAGAGCAGCAAAAAGAAAAAAGAATTTTAAAAATGAGGATAGCTTAAGGGAATTTTGGGACAACATGAAGTGTAACAACATCCACATCATAAGGTTACCATAAGGAGAGAGAGAGAGAGAGAGAGAGAGAGAGAGAGAGAGACCAAGGGATCGAGAATCTATTTAAAGAAATAATGATGAAAACTGTCCTAATCTGATGTAAAGAAAAGACTCATAAGTCCAGAAAGCACAGAGAATCCCAAACAAGATGAACCCAAAGAGGCCCACATCAAGACACATCATGATTAAAATGGCAAAGGTTAAAGACAAAGAGAGACTCTTAAAAGTAGCAAGAAAAAGACCATTAGTAACCTACAAGGGGAAGGGGGGGCGTCCTATAAGATAATCAGCTGATTTCTCAACAGAAATACTTCAGGCCAGAAAGGATTGGCATAAATATTGAAAGTGATGAAAATCAAGGACTTGCAACTGAGGCTACTTTACCTAGCAAGGCTATCATTTAAAATTGAAGGACAAATAAAGAGCTTCCTTGGCTCAGCTAGCATGGCTCAGCAGTTGAGTATTAACTTATGATCCAGGAGATCACAGTTTGATTCCTGCTCAGGGCACATGCTGGGGTTTTGGGCTCAATCCCCAACAGGGGGCGTGCAGGAGGCGGCCGATCAATGACTCTCATCATTGATGTTTCTATCTCTCTCTCTATCTCCCTTCCTCTCTGAAATCAATTAAAAAAACAAACAAAACATATATATATATATATATATTTTTTTTTTTTTTTTTTTTCCCCCCAAAAAAAAGCTTCCCCAACAAGAAAAAGTTAAAGGAGTTCATTACCACCAAACCAGAATGACAAGAAATGTTAAAGGGTCTTATTTTAGAAGAAGAAGAAGAAAAAAAGAGAAGAACATAGTAAAAAATATAAAATGGCTATAAACACATACTTTTCAATAATCACTTTAAATGTAAATGGCTTAAATATTCCAATAGAAAGACAGGGTAGCTGAATGGATAAGAAAACAAAACCCATATAATGTTGTCTACAAGAGATCCAGCTCAGAACAAAAGAAATACATAGACTAAAAGTAAAGGGATGGAATACAATATTTTTCATTATTGAAAATAAAAACAAAGCTGGGGTAGCAAATATTGATGGACATAAAAGGACAGAAATGCAGTCATAGTAGGGGATTTTAGAGCTCCATTGACATCAAAGAATAGATCTTCCAGCCAGAAAATCAACAAGGAAACAGTGGCCTTAAATGACACACTAGATCAGATGGATTTTATTGATACCTTCAGAGCATTTCACATCAAAGCAGTAGAAAATATATATATATTTTAAATACACATGGAACATTTTCTAGGATAGACCACTTGTTAGGACATAAAACAAGTCTCAAATTTTAAAATGTTGAAATCATATCAAGCATATTCTCTGACCATAATGGTATGAAACTAGAAATTGATCACCAGAAAAACTGAAAAACACACAAAGACATGGAGGCTAAATAACATGTTACTAAACAATGAATGGGTTAACAATGAGATCAAAGAAAAATCAAAATATACCTTGAGACACATGAAAATGAGAACACAACCACATGAAATCTATGGGACACAGCAAAAGCAGTTTTAAATTCATAGCATTAGAGGCCTACCTCAAGAAATAAGAAAAATCTTAAACAATCTAACCCTACACCTAAAAGAACTAGAAAAAGAACAAGCAAAGCCCAAAGTGAAAAGAAGACAGAAAACAATAAAAATCAGAGCAGAAATAAACGCAATAGAGTCTTAAAAAACAATACAAAAGAACCAAGAGCTGGTTCTTTTAAAAGATAGACAAGATTGACAGACCTTTAACCAGACTCATCAAAAAAAGAGGAGAGCGGACCCAAATAAATAAAATCAGAAAAAAGTGGAGAAATAACAACTGACACCAAACAAATATAAATGACTTTAAGAAAATATTAAGAGCAACTATATGTTAACAAGTTGGATGAAATGGATAAGTTTCTAGAAACATACACTCTTTCAAACGGAGTCAGGAAAAATCAGACAATCTGAATAGACAGATTATAACTAGTGAAACCGAAGCAGTAATAAAAAAATTCCCAACAAATAAAAGTCCTGGACTGATGGCTTCACAGGTGAATTTCACCTAACATTCAAAGAAGAACTAACACCTATCCTTCTCAAACTATTCCATAAAATTCAAGAGAAGGGAAGACTCCCAAGTTCATTTTACAAGGCCAGCATTATCCTAATTCCAAAACCAGATAAGGACACTACAAAGAAAGAAAATTATAGGCCAATATCCATGATGAATATAGATGCTAAAATCCTCAACAAAATAGTAGCAAACCAAATCCAGCAATACATTAAAAAGATCACTCACCATGATTAAGCAGGATTTATCCCAGAGATGCAAGGTTGGTACAATATACACAAGTCAATAAATGTGATACAGTACATTAAAAAAATAAAGGTTAAAAACCACATAATCATATTAATAGACGTGGAACCCATTTATGTTATAAAAACTCTCAGCAAAGTAGGAATAGAGGGAACACACCTCAAGCAATAAAGGCCATATATGACAAACCCACAACCATCATACCTAATGGACAAAAGCTAAAAGTTTTTCCCTTAAGATCAGGAACAAGGCAGAGATGTCTGCTTTTACCACACTTATTCAACATAGTACTAGAAATCCCAGCCACTGCAATCAGGCAAGAAGAAGAAATAAAAGGCATCCAAATTGAAAGAAAGAAGTAAAACTGTTATTATTTGCAGATGACATGATACTGTATATAGAGAACCCTAAGGATTCCACCAAAAAAGTACTACAACTAAAAATTGAATTCAGTAAAGTAGCAGGATACAAAATATATATTCAGAAGTCAGTTCCATTTTTATACACTGATAATGAACATTCAAAAAGGGAAACTAAGAAAACAATTCCATTTACAATTTCATAAAAAATACCTAGGAATAAATTTAACCAAGGAGGTAAAAGGCCTATACTTGAAAAATTATAAGGCACTGAAGAAATTGAAGAAGATACAAATAAATGGAAGCATATGCCGTGTTCATGGATAGGAAGATTTACATCATTAAAATGTCCATACTATCCAAAGCAATCTAAAGGTTCAATGCAATTTCTATCAAGATACCAATGCTGTATTTCACAAAACTAGAACAAATATTCCAAAAATTTATAAGGAACTGCAAAAGACCACAACTAGCCACAGCAACTTGAGAAAGAAGAACAAAGTTGGAGGAATCACACTACCCGATATCAAACTACACTACAACATCATAGTAATCAAAACAGAATGGTACTGGCATAAAAACAGACATATGGATCAATTGAATAGAATAGAGGGCCCAGAAATAAACCCACATCTTAATGGTCAATTAATATTTGACAAAGGCGACAAGAACATACAAGGGGTAAAGACAGTCTATTCAAAAAATGGTGTTGGGAAAATTGGACAGATATGTGCCAATAAATGAAACTAGATCACCTTCTTACACCACACATAAGAATAAACTCAAAATGAATTAAAGATTTAAATGTTAGACTTGAAACCATAAAAATCCTGGAAGAAACCATAGGTGGTAAAGTCTCTGACATTTCTTGTAGCAATATTTTTTCTGATATATCTCCTTGAGCAAGGGAAACAAAAGTAAAAATAAACAAGTCGGACTACATCAAACTAAAACGTTTTTGCACAGCAAAGGAAACCATCAAAAAAATGAAAAGACAACCCACTGAATGGGAGAACATATTCATCAGTGATACATCTGATAAGGGGTTAATATCTAAAATTTACAAAGAACTTGTAAAACTCAGCACAAATAAGCAACCCAATTAAAAAATGGGCAAAGGATCTGAATAGGACATATAGATGACCAATAGACATGAAAAGATGCTCAATGTCATTAATCATTAGAAAGATGCAAATTAAAACCACAATAGATAACACCTCACCCCTGTCAGAATGGTTGTCATCAATAAAACAACAAACAAGTATTGTCGAGGATGTGGAGAAAAGGGAGCCCTTGTGCATTGTTGGTGGGAATGTTAATTGGTGCAGCTACTGTGGAAAGTAGTATGGCGTTACCTTAAAAAATTAAAAATGGAACTGCCTTATGTCCCAGAGATTCCACTTCTGGAAATATATCTGAAGAAACCAGGAACACTAATTGGAAAGAATATATGCACCCCTATATTAATTGCAGCATTATTTGCAATAGCCAAGACTTGGAAACAGCCCAAGTGCCCATCAGTAGATGAGTGGATAAAAAAGCTGTGGGACATTTACACAATGGGGTACTACTCGGCTGTGAAAAAGAAGGAAATCTTACCCTTTGGGACAGCATGGATGGACCTGGAGAGCATTTTGCTAAGTGAAATAAGCCATTTAGAGAATGACAAGTGCTAAATGATTTCACTTATATGTGGAACCTAATGAACAAAATAAACTAACAAAAAAATAGAAATAGACTCATAGATAGAACAGACCGGCAACTGTCAAAAGGGAGGGAGTTGGGAGGCTGAGTGAAAATGGTGAAAGGATTAAGCAAAAAAATAAAAGAAAAACTCATAGACACGGAAAGCAGTATGATGTTTACTGGAGGCAAAGGTGGGGTGGGGTAGAAAAAGGTAAAGCAGGGATAAATGGTGATGGAAGGAGACTTGACCTGGGGTGGTGAACACACAATACAATATACAGATGATGTGTTATAGAATTGTACACCTGAAACCCATATAATTTTATTAACTTATTTCACCTCAATAAATTCAATTAAAAAACACAAAAGGAAAGAAAGAAACCCTGGCACCCAATTGCTAGCATAGCTAGAGTGTTCTTTGGGATAAAATATCTACAATATCGTTATAGTCGCACTTACATATATTTTAAGAAGGCTGAGGCAGGAAGTGGGCCTGCGGTTCTGGCCATGTGGCTGGAGCCTAGTAGACGAAGGGTACAAGGACCTCCCATACCTTTATTATTTTTAATATTAAAAGCCAAACACAGTCACCATTGTCCAGAGTGGAGGTCTTTTCCCAGCTGACTAGACCTTAAAGCAACTCCAGCACCCAGAGCTGGGCCTTGGGTTGGCCTCCACATGCCAGAAGCCCCAGGGTGTGAGGGGTGCTAGCAGGAGAGGTTCAGGTTGTCCCCAAGGACAAGCTGCCTGCCTGGAGAGGACCGAGTGGCAATGAGGGACAGGTGCTGTCAGCCAAACATCTTTTTAATCTTTCTTGCTTCATAGTTCACGTGTTTGCAGCTTCAGTTCTTCCATGCTCTTCTCTAAGGCGTAAAATATTCAGGATCGAACTGTAACACTTTAGTGCCATTTCTCTCGTTCCTAAAAAACCTCATAACCTGGCACCTTGTGCACATTTAAATATGTGATGGATGAATGAATGAACTTTGATTTTTGGCCACACAGGCAAATGCTAGACATACCAAAACCCCTCACAATAAACAAACTCCTCTAGTGAATAGAGAACTGGAACATGTTGCACTGTCAGAAAAATGTTCTTGTTGACTTGGGATCAAAACTGAGCAGCAATAAAAGAAGACTATGGAACAGTAACCACTGTGCGATGAAACTCTTTTGCAGTGCTAAAAAAGCATCACATTACCCACAATAATATAAAAGGCAGGAAGGTAAGGGTTAAAAACAAAAACTGAAAAGAAAAAAGAAAAAAAGAGGGCTTATTAAAGAGATACGTGAGAAAATAAAGAAATGAGAAACGTGTCACGTGGCAGGAACCTCAGGAGGGCAGAGCGGGACATTGGCTTTCTCGTTCTGAATGGGAAGCAGCTCCCATGACAGGGCTGCCTGGTCCCCCTGGGCAGCGGGAACTGGCCGAGCTTCACTGTACCGGCCCAGTCCCCAGGCGATCACAGCTTCTGGGATTCTGATCCCAGCAGGCCCTCCGCCACCACAGAACGCCTTTTTCCAGGGGTCCTTTTGGCCACTGCTTCCGTCCTGCACTGTCTTCCTAGGCTCCTGCCCTGCTGGTCTCTGCTGCCTGCCGACTGTCTTTCTTTTTGCTCCCACTCGTTTCTGTTCATTCTGTCTCAGTAGTTCACATCCCAACTCCCCAGGAGAATAATCGGATTAGTCTATTACAGTGGTGAAAATTAAATTAACCCCCAAACCCAGAGCGTGGATATTCAAACTCATTAAAATTGGCCACACTGCAACCTGCTTGCGTTCACCAGAAGCCAGGTGACAACGAAAGCAGAAGCAAGCCTGCACCGCCTGACCCGCAAATGCAGAGCCAGCAGCGCTGTTCCCTTCCCTCCCCCGGCCCCTTTCCCCCTTCTCTGCCGCTGCTCACTCTGCCTTTGCCCTTCCGTCCTAGACACTTGCAGGTTCTGGAGCAGCCGCATCTGCCGGGTGCTCTCAGAGCCCAGCACGCGTCACGGTGCCCCTGGCTGACGCTCGCGTCCTATCCCAGCCCTCTTCTCGCTTCCCACTCTCTCCTGCAAACCCGAACCGATCCTCGTGTTTTTGTTACTCGCAGCTCTGTGAGTCCTTAGCAGCATTTCCCCTCCCCCTGAGCAAAGCCAGGCTTCTGACTGAGGACAGGCTGGCAGTGCTGCCCAGTGGGGGGCCAGCGCACACAGGTCCCCAGGGGAGACTGAGGGCCCCCAGCCCAGGGCCGCGCGTCTTGGTGTGGCTCCCTGACATGGTTCCCACTCTTGGATTCAGCCTGTTCAGAGCCTTCAGAGGGCATTTCACACAGGAGGAAGCCTTTTTTTTAATTTGTATTTTTTTAAATATATCTTTATTGATTTCAGAGAGAGGAAAGGAGAGGGAGAGAGAGAGACAGAAACATCAGTGATGAGAGAGTCATTGATCGAGCCCGCAACCCGGGCATGTGCCCTGACCAGGAATCAAACCCTGATCGCCTGGATCCCAGGTCGACGCTCAACCGCTGAGACATGCCCGGCTGGGAAGGAGGAAGCCTCTTTAAACCGGAGACTGCAGCTCCGTTCCTGTCACCCAAATCAGCCACATATATGGCTCTTTCATTTCAAGGAGGAAGGACTGATGGACGCTGTCTTGCGGATTTTCCTGGGCCGAGTCGGGAAGCAGAAGTAGGCGGTGTTTGCCTTTGGTACCTGCCGGACAGTGTGGTGGCCTACCAACAGCCAGCCAGCCCCTCTTCCCTTGTTAACAAAATCCCAGTTTTTTCTGAGAATAGTGACTGAGGGAAGGCGACACCAGCTCTGGAGGATGAATCATGGCTAGTCCAAGGGAAGCACGAGAATCCTCTCCCCCTTCGCTGGTGACTGGGTTTCGGCAGGACGGCAGTGGGGCCATGTGACCCTGATCTGGCCAATGCGATGTAAACTCTGTTGCAGAATTTTGGGATACATTTTCTATTCTGATGACAACAGAGGTGCATGAAGTGAATTTACCGTGTCTTTCCTGCCTTCGTATATTATTGTGGACAATGTGATACTTGGAAGTGTGGCAACCTTCTTGTGATCAAGAGAGAAAAAAACCCCCAAAAACACCAAGAGAAGCTTACCCAGAGCCCTGATATCATCAAACCACTCGATCAGGGTGGAACTTTGTACCTCTATACTTTGTATATGTAATAATAAACCTTGTATTCTTGCTGCTAAAAGCCCCTTAACAATGTATCAGTCACGCATATGCCTTTGGACCGTCTGTGAGAGGCCTGCAGGGGGGATGTAGTCTGGAGATGTTTCTTGCATACCTGGCAGAAAGGAAGGGTGATAGGAGAAGATGGGACAGGTTCCTTTTTAGATAGCCCTTAGCCAAGAAACAGCACTAGCCCCAGGAAATGTCAGAATCCCCTGTAGCCCCAGCCCTATCCCAGGTTGCTACCTCAGTCAATCTATTGTACCTATTTGTCTCTCTCGGGAGAATTTGGAAAGGAAATAAGTGAAGAGACCTCAAAGGCAAAGAATATGCTCTACCCTGTCAGTGGGGCATTGGGCTAGGATGAGATGTGGTCTACATGGAAGAGGGAACCATCCTGCAGCCCTCTTGAAAATGACTACCTGTGAAGGCCATGGGCAGGGACATTTGGGCGGCAACAGTGAGCCTGAGTATATGTATGAGTGGGGAACACGCTGTTGGAAATCCAGATGCTGGGGTCGGTGTGAGGGTGGGCAGTGCACACACTAGGGGCCTGTGGGGGACAGGGACCTAACAGAGAAGAGTCTCTAAAAAATAACATAAAATCCACCCAACCCTGAAGAAAAGTTAACTTTGAACACCTGCCAGGACCACAAAAACACCACCATTAGATCCCAAGGACACCTGTCAGGTGAGACGGCTCCTGTCCTTCTTTCTCTGGCCCCCTTCCCAGGGGTCACAGAGTGAGTGGAAGGAGGGGTGAGGAGGAGGACTCTGGGAGAAATGGGAGTTTCCTTTCCTCTCTGTAGCCTTTCAGCCCAAAGAAGAATGAAGTTGGAGAGGTTTCAACTTTTCCATAAAAATGTTAAAAATTTTGGAAAATTTCACATATTATGGAAATTTTCACATGTACATAAAAGTAGGAAGAATAGAGAAATGAACACCCATTTGTGCATCCCCTCATCTCAACAATGATCAATATTCTGCCTTTTATGTTTTACCTATTCTTCCCCAACACTATGTTTCCTGGAGTATTTTTAAAAATATGTTTTTATTGATTTCAGAGAGAGTAAGGGACAGGGAGAGAGAGCTAGAAATATCGATGAGACAAACATCAATTGGCTGCCTCCTGCTTGTGCTCTGAACGGGAATCGAACCATAACCCCCTGGTACCTGGGACAACGCTCAACCAACTGAACCACACCAGCAGGGCCTGGGAGTATTTTAAAGCAAATTCAGACATTGATCACTGAAGTACTTCAGTCTGTGTGCAATAAAAACAAACTGCCCTGCCGGCGTGGCTCTGCCGTTGAGCATGGACCTATAACCCAGGAGATCAAGCTTCGATCCCCAGTCAGGGCTCATGCCTGAGTGGCGGGCTCCATCCCCAGTAGCGAGCGTGCAGGTGGCAGCTGACCAATGACTCTCATCATTGATGTTTCTCTCTCTCTCTCCCTGTCCCTTCTTCTCTCTGAAATCAATAAAGATATATTTATAGAAAACAAAACAAACAAACTAAAACAAACAAACAAACGTAACATAACCACAAGGCTATTGTCACATCCAAACAAAGTGAATACTATTCCTATAATATCTAACGTTTAATAGGCAGCCCATGTTCAATTTTCCCTCTTGACTAAAAAAAAATGAAATTTTCAGTTGATTTATTCCAATTAGGATCCAAACAGTATCTTCGAGTTCCATGCTTGTGATGGGCCTCTGAGGTCTTCACTTTGCTCCTGTGGCTTTTCACAGGCACTGATGATTGTTCTCATTCTCCACCATTTCTTTAGGGGGGTGCAAAATATGAATTTTCTAACAATATAGTTACTTCAGTATTAATTATCTGGCTTTTTCTTATCATGAAGGATTTCCCCCCATCAACTGCTTGGTTACTCTGAAGTACAGACTATGTAGAAAAGGCAGACTAGATGCTAGATTCTTCCCCTTTATATACCATCTTTAGAATAATGTGTAGGTGTCCTGGCACACCCAAAAAAACCCATTGATTTGGGTGTTTTGTTTGTATGTTTGATTTTGTTTGTTTTTGTATTATTGTGGAACCCGTGAGTTTTAAAATATTTGATTATGCTCCTTTTTAAAAAATTGATCTTTATTGTTGAAAGTATTACAGATGTCCCCTTTTTTTCTCCCCATTGATCCTCTCCACCCCGCATCTGCCCCACCCTTCAGGCCTTCCCCATACTATTGCCTGTGACCATGGGTTATGCATGTATGCATATAAGTTCTTTGATTAACTTCTCTTCACCCACTCCCCCACCCCCCTTCCCTCTGAGATCCCTCAGTCTGTTCCATGCTTCTATGTCTCTGGATCTATTTTGTTCATCAGTTTATTTTGTTCATTATCTAATGAGTGAGATCATGTGGTACTTGTCTTTGTCTGACTAGCTTAATTCAATTAGCATAATACTCTTGAGTTCCATCCATGCTGTCCCAAAGGGTAAGAGATCCTTCTTTTTTACAGCTGCATAGTATTCTGTGCTGTAAATGTCCCACAGCTTTTTTATCCACTCATCTACTGATGGGGACTTGGGCTGTTTCCAGATCTTAGCTATTGTAAATTGCGCTGCTATGAACACAGGGGTGCATAAGTCCTTTGCGATTGGTGTTTGGGTTTCCTTAGGATGTATCCCTAGAAGTGGGATCACTGGGTCAAATGGCAGTTCCATATTAATTTTTTTAGGAACCTCCATTCTATTTTCCATAGTGGCTGCACCAGTCTGCATTCCCACCAGCAGTGTACTAGGGTCCCCCTTTCTCCACACGCTCGCCAGCACTTGTTGTTTGTTGATTTGTTGATGGAGCCATTCTGACAGGTGTGAGGTGATAGCTCACTGTGGTTTTAATTTGCATCTCTCTGATGATTAGTGACTTGGAGCATTTTTTCATATGACTCTTGGCCATCTGTATGTCCTCTTTGGAGAAGTGTCTATTTAGGTCCTTCATCCATTTTTAAATTGGATTGTCTTCCTTTTGTTAAGTTGAATGAGTTCTTTGTATATTTTGGAAATGAATCCCTTATCAGAGGTATCATTGGCAAATATGTTCTTCCATACTATGGGTTTCCTTTGCATTTTGAGTATCATTTCTTTTGCTGTGCAGAAGCTTCTTAGTTTGATGTAGTCCGATTTGTTTATTTTTTCCTTTGTTTCTCTTGCCCTAGGAGATGTATTGGTGAAAATTTCACTACATGAGATGTCTGTGACTTTACTGCCTACGTTTTCTTCTAGGATTTTTATGGTTTCATAACTTACATTTAAGTATTTTATCCATTTTGAGTTTATTTTTGTGTATGGTGTAATTGGTCAGCTAGTTTCTTTTTTTTTGCATGTACCTGTCCAGTTTCCCCAACACCATTTATTGAAAAGACTCTTTACTCCATTGTATGCTCTTGCCTCTTTTGTCAAATATTAATTGAGCATAATGGCTTGGGTTGATTTCTGGGGTCTCTGTTCTGTTCCACCGATCCATATGCCTGTTCTTGTGCCAGTACCAAGCTGTTCTGATTATGGTGGCTTTGTAGTATAACTTGGTATCTGGTATTGTGAATCCTCCAACTTTGTTATTCTTTTTCAAGATTGCTGCAGCTATTCGAGGTCCTTTTGGTTCCAAATAAATTTTTGGAGTGCTTGTCCTAGATCTGTGAAATATGCCATTGGATTTTAATAGGGATTGCATTGAATCTGTAGATTGCTTTGGGTAGTATGGACATTTTAATGATGTTCATTCTTCCAATCTATGTACATGGTGTTTGACCATTTATGGTGGCAAGAAGAGCGCTGGTTTTGGGATGATCCCCTGGACCTTCCACTGCTGTGAGCTGGAGCTGGGAAGAGCTTCTGCTGACCCTCTGATATACATAGACACCTTTCAGGTAGAAATGTGATGACTGTTCTTTCTGCCTCCTGCCCCCAGGCAGCCATGCTGAGGCAGATTCACACTAGATATGGGTGAGAGGGGTTCTGTGGGCCTGATGCAGGGCAGGCTGAACACTGCTGGACCAAGGTCCTGGGGAAAATGGATTCAGATTGTCAGTCAGGGGAAGGGAAAGGAATGCAGGACCCACTAGGAGTTTCCTCTTCCTTTCCAGCCTGGCCCTGTTTCATCTTCTAGGGCAGCCTCCGGAGCCCCTTTTCCTACAGGGAGAGATGCTCTAGCAGTTGGAAGGAGCTTTCCATCCCTCCCACAAACTCTCTTCGCTTTCATGGCCACCTCAAGAGCAGTCACCTTCTCTTGTCTCCTCCCCCTAACCTAGCACCCCCTTTTCTCTTCCTTGGTTCTTGATTTTGTTCACATGGTACATTTCAGGTTCTGACAGGCCCTGTGTCCTCCTTATTTATTTGATTTTGACCCATCTCCTCAACCAGAACAAACCTCCACAGAGGGAGGCAGGGCTTTGTGTCTCCTTGTTGCTGTTGCATCCCCAGCATATACACAGTGCCTTGCTCTTAGTAGCTTTCAATAAATATTTGCTGACTAAATAACTGAATGTGGGATACTTCTGTTTGTAAATTAATTCAGTCAGCCTTGTATGAATTTTTTAAAAGTTGCATTTATTTCTTTTACCAGATTACACAATTTAAGGGTAGAGATCCTGCTCATATGAACTATGTTCATTCATTCAGCAAGAATTTATTGAGTGGCTACTATGCGCTTTCAGGGCACTGTGCAAGGCATAAGAGATACAGGCAGATTTGATCCCCTCTATTTTCATGAAATTTGTAGCTCTGCCTTAAATACAGACAACTAAATAGGGAATAAAAATTAAATGGGATGCTTATTTTACTAGGACATTCACCCTTCCACAGGATTAACGTAGTGCCTGACACTCAGGTTTTATTGAGCCAGCTAGTCCTTCAGTGCAAGCCGTGATTTTGATGTCATATTTCTACCGAGAGATTATAAAGAAATTAATTTCATGCTTTTCACAACTGTTCCCATTTCAACCTCAAAATTAAAAGAGAAGTAAAAAATATTAGTCTAGTGACACTTAAACCGAGCTAATATAAATTTATATCAGCTTAAGTGTTAATGTGATTTGGGGCATCTGTTCTTTTCTGAAGACCCTGTTATGTCTCATCCGCCCAACAGCAGCAAGTGCTCGTTCTCAGCAAATGATGGCCGCAGTGAAGTCCTGTGTTTCTCTCTGAAATCAGACCCAGTTCATCCATCCGAACTTTCTCCGCTTGTCTCCCTGGAATCTCCTCTTTCAAGTCTTTTCGGACCTTGAGGCAAACTCCCCGTGGGCTGTGCTGTGCCGGCCGAGGCAGAGAGCACCGGCTGTGCCCCCACCGCAGGCTCAGCTGTGCGGCCCCGCCCAGACTCTGCAAGCACATCTGTGGTTGACAATGAGTCTTATTTCACATTTTGGCTCAGCCGTAGTCATTGTCATGGAAACTGAACACACACCCCAAGGATTTTAAACAAGGGGCCATTCAGCAACAAATATCAAAGAGACAAGAAAAGCTGTTTGTCTCCCTGTTCTTCCGTCCCCGGGGTTCCTTGCGGCGCTGTGTGAAACGCTCCCTCCGGCCCACAGCGCTGGCTCCACCTGGGCGTTCACGGGCTTCTCCGGAGGGATGGCAGCACCTGTCTTGTGAGAAAATGTTCTCCCTCCAGCGCATCGGCCTTACTGAGCGAGCTTTGTGCAGCTGCCGGGGTGTGGGACAGCGGGGGGGAGATGGTCCAAGGTGCGACAGTGTTGCTGGGGTCACGGGAGGGTGGAGGGGCCTGCGCTGGCGTGGTCAAGGAGAGCATTCGGCCCTGCTCCCTGCTGTTGAAAGAGTGCGGTGTCGTTGGGAGAATTACCGGAGGGTGGCCAGGTTCCAGAGAGAGAGGAGAGAAGAGGCGAATGGCGCTTCCAGGGGACCCCTGTTCCTCCCAGAACGCTCCCGCCAGCGCAGGCTCCTTGTTCTCTTTACGCTCCCACCTTCGGGGCTTCTGGAAGGCCTTTCTCTGAGCTGCCTTCCTGAGTCATCCGTACTCACCTTGGACTCCTTAGGGAGCCTCAGTGCTCAAGGTGGGAGTTTCGAGCATATTGCCTACCTGGGCGGCTCACTTGGCCTCCATGGTCATGGGGCGCAGACAGCAGGTGAACAAAAGCCGTGTGTTTGTTTAGACAGAGGGTCCACAAACAGGGGTGCGTGTATTTTCTTTTCAAGCACACAGTGATACGATACCGTTCTGTTAGTGGAATGACAAACACATCTTGGTCTGCCAGGAATTTTCCTGATGTTAAAACTGAAAATCGCCCATCTAGGGAAACCCCAGTCTCAGGCAAACAAAGGTGGTTGGTTGCTATCTCAACAGAGGAAATTGGGGAGATTTCCATGGGTTCTCTGAGGGTAGGGTCCTTGTTTTACTGATCTGTGTGTCCCCGAGGGGAGCAGCCAGCCTCACACATAGCACATAGGTGCTTAATAATGATCTGAGAGGTTTCCCCTCTGGTGGTGCAGATGGAGTGTGTGGACCATCCACACTGTCTCAGCAGTTGCTCTGAAATGGAGAAGCTTCATGTAGTCGTCTGCTGAGCTAGAGGCAAGTCTGAGGCTGGAGGAGAGAGATCTTTTCTGCATAAAAGAGTCTGAGCTGTACCTGAAGCTATGGAGCAGAACTGCCCTGACAGAATCCAGCTCACACCCTAAGTAAGGGTGCAATCCGTTAGAGCTGTGATTTCTGCATATCTAATAGTGGGAGTCACTACCCATTGTGATTGGGAGAATGAAATGATAATATATACAAAGCACTCAGCATGTGCTTGACACATACATAGTAAGCAGTCAATCAATATTACCTATTATTATTAGTAGTAGTACTATTATTAGTATTACCAGCTGGGCTATTTTTAAGTGGTTCCTGTATTTTCTAATGTTTAGAAATTAAATTACATGGGTGGAAAACAAAGCCATCTAAAGAGAAATAGGTGACACTTGAAAATAGCCTACTAATTGGATTAATATTTAAAAGATTTAGTACATGAATCAATAAACTTCAAAGGTGAAAGAACCACTTCATCTCAGTTATGTGACAAGGAAGCAGAAATATTTCTAAAGAACAATCTTGATTGGCAGGAAGATGGATGATTAAACAGAACAATCTCTTAGTCTTTGGATTTTATAGGCTTTCCCACCATTATGAGTCTCAGGGAAATAATCTGATATAGTTTAAAGGTTAATTAGTGAATTTTCTGAGTTTATAAAATTTGAGGCCAAAGGAGAGAAATGGCTTGTTTTCTGTCTCACCAACCTCAGCCTGTTTCAGGAGACATCTGTGTATGATAGCATTTATTATTCATTAGTGTTCTTAAAACAAGAAAACATTGAGCATTAACTAGGATCTTCAGGACCAAGGAACTATTTGGGCACAACTTATTTAGAGTAGTCAATAAAACCTTTTAAAATGGGAGCATGATTGATTTATTTTAAATTAGAATTATTTTACTACAATTTTGCTTCATCTCAAACATTCAGTGTGGCTAAGGAAAATCACTTTCTTTCCCAAAGTTAAAAAAAAATGATATAAAGATGTTGCCTGGCTCATATGTCACAAAAAAAGGACACATATGCCATGAAGTCAATTATCTATTTGTTCTGGGATTAGACCTAAGACTGGACCAAGAACAGATTAAAATGATCTGACTTCATTAGCTTAATTAGGGAGTTCCAAATTAGATTTTTGCAGTTAAAGTCTTCAGCCAAGCAGGGTGAGCAGCTGTTGCCAGGCGCCGGCCTCAGAGTTAGGGCTCCCACTGCCGTCTGGCAAGCCCTGGCCCTCCCCAAGCTGACCTCAATGAGGAAGCCCACGGGTCGCATCCTGCAGGCCTAGCTTGCTTTGACTTAAACAGCCACTTCAAATGTGGTTTCCAGGAGAGATCCCATTGGCCTTTTCTGTTATAACTTGGATTATATACATAATTTGCACCCAGTGCAAAATATAAATGCAGGGCTCCCTGTTCTAAAAGTATAAACAATTTCAAGACACAACAGTAGGACATTAGCCCAGGACGGGTCCTGTGTAACTAGACGTGCCACGAAGCTGGCCCTGCTTTGCAGCCTGAACCATTCCCAAACTTACCATCTAAGCTGCGGCTACTTCTGTCTCTCAGATCCCACCACACCATCTACTGAGGTCTATAGGAAGTATCTTTCCTACACAATACATGCACGATCATTTACCAGGTGAGCACCTTTTAATTTATCTCCACCTACATACACACAGCATGTTGAGATCCCTAGAAGTAGCATTCATGAAAGAAAATGCACTGTCACCAACCAAAATACCAAAAGGCATAGTAGCCTAGGATTTGAATATTTTCGAGTGACACTGAGATAGCCAGGAAGACATAAATACTATTTATAGAGTATGGAAGCCTAAAGGTGAAGAGTTATCATCTGATAATAATTAATGATAATAATAATAATTAAAACCCTTGAATATTAGCAAGCTTATAGACCAAATTTTATGACGTGTTTTGTCAAAGATCTTTCTCAGTAACAGTGAATTCTGTTACTTGGGCACCATAGTGTCCAGTGAAGTAGAGGCACAATACCCAGACAAGCAAGCCCAAAGGTCATTTGTAACATTATCAGGACAGCTATTTGTCAGGGTGGCATCAAGTTCCAAATAAGTTAAGGGGCAGAGACATCAACTAACTCTCTTGATAACTTCTATGCATAACCTCTCTCCTTCCAGCTCCTTACCTGGGGGTTTTCTTCTTCCCTCCTCTCTGGCTATATTATCCCCTCTTGGCCATCCCTGCACTCCCATTGCTGTGCCTCTTGTCTCCAAGAAGAAGGCTCAGAGAGGTCTGTGCAACCTTGGTCTTCCTGAGTTTGCTGAGCATCTCCATGTGCCTGCAGGGTACCTTGGCCCTCCTGTGCCAGATGCACCTGAAATTTAATTAGAAACAAAGAGCATCTCCACTCTCACAGTCATTAAACCTCAGCACCCTTAGTTCCCTTCTCTCTCTCCCCCTTGCTCTTCAGGTTCAACCAGGTCATGACAGTGTGGCTCTGCACCTACAGTGTTTCTCTAATCTAGTTTCTTTTCCTGTCTGGTGCCAGACCTGTACTGATCTTCATGTTCCAGCTTTGCCCCCTTCAACCCACCAGCAACAGTCATTTCTCTTAAGCTCCAATACTCTCCTGCTCAAAACCTTCAATATTTTCTTCAACCCACAGAATAAATTCTTTCATTTGCATTTATTGCTTCCTTAAACTAATCTTAATCTACCTTCAAGCTTTCTCCTCCAGTGGCTATGCCTTTGTGTGAACCTGACCCTCCAGCCCTAACCACAACTGACAGCTTTTGAGCACACTTTCCCTTCCGTATCCGGTTCCCATCCTATATGCCTTACTGTGTCTAGAAAGGCCTCCTCCCCACATGTGCTCACCAAGGCCTTGCTCATCCTAAACGGTCCGACACAGCTGGGCCTGTGGCATGAAAACACTCCTAAATCATCCCAGTCAGCGGTCATTTCCCCCCTTTGGAGGGCCCGAGTTCCTCTGTGTTGTACTTCTCAAATGGCACTTGTCACAACCAGTCAGACACGGACTTCCCTGTTCTAGATTTTTCAAGTTTCTTGAGGATAGCTGGAGTCTTATTCTCTTTTCCTGAGCTCACCAAATTAGTGGTTAAATATTAGTGATTAAATGTCGAAATAGGGGCCATAGCTTCTCTCACAGCTGTCATATCAGGCTTTACAATGTTTAATGTCTAACGTAGGAGGGACCATCGTTAACGATTTGGTCTGAGAACCCTGTCTGTTAGTACACGTCACCACCTCTTTCCATCTGTATTGCCACCACCTTAGTCCAAACCAGCCTTCCCATGTCCACCTTGTCCCCAGCCTCCAACCTCCACAAGGCAACCAGGCGATATTTTTCTAACATAAGTCAGTTCTCATCACTCCCTTGTTTAGAACCTTCCGAGCTTTCTAGAGAGGAAGGGCTCCGAGTGATAATGTGCTAGGAGAACTGTCCTGATGCTGTATTTGCGCACCAAGGACACTGCTTTTTAATCAGAGTATAAATGGCTGGGGCTGCTTCGAGATTGCCAAAATCTTCCCCAAGCCACACGGCTGCTGGGACCTGGTTCTGAGCTGGAGTGTGTTCAAGTGTGAAGAATCAGGAAGGAGGTGGAGGCCCTGCACATCTGGGCTCTGCCTGGTTTGGAATCTACCGGAGGGTTCTCTCTCTTGCCCCCTCTTCTTTCTCGTGCATTTGTTCCCCTCCTAACCCGCAGATCCTCCTGCCCGCCCCCCCTCTTCCTTCCTGGGGGCTGCATGTCTTTGGGGTACTTCCTCAGTCTCTTCGAGGACAGGGAATTCTGGCCTGGCTTTCTCCGGCCTGGCTCCTGCCTGAGGGGAGAAATGGAAACACGCGGGGTTCTACGCATAAATGCGAGGCCTGGAAGAGTGACACTCTATAAATACAATGTTTCACAGCTGAACAGGGCATTCCATTCAGGCCGGCGAGAGAGCAGTATCATTTTCACAGGTGCGAGAAGAAATTCTCAGCTTACACAGAGAACCAACCCCTTGTAATGATTTAAAGAAATGAAAGAACAGTGCCTACGCACACCACCTACAAGAATTCCGTGCACCATTACTGGGAAAAACATCGCTCCTCCTGCTTCCTGTTGGAGCGAGGAAGAGAAGAGAGGAGCTAATTCGAGTGCTACCCAGCTCCTAGCTCTGTGCCTGTCCCACGACGAGCTGTGCATGGCGACTGTGCTTCTGAGACATCCAAGGCAGTAAGGTCGGTGTGTGGCTCCAAGGCGTTTCTAGGACGATTCAGGGAATCTGGCATAGACTGAAATATTAGCTGCCCTTCCCTACCCTCCTGGATCCTCGTGTTTCCTCTGGAGCCAGGCCTGTCAGCCCTACAGAACCTTGCTGTTTGCATCAAATCAAAAAGACAATTTTGGGTCAGTCAGAAGCTAAATGTTTAGCAGAGGTAATAAGACTAGAGCTTGGCAGCGGTGAGAAAAAAGGGAACCCACCCACATCCTAGACCACACTTGGCCATGCAAACCCACGGGGAGGTCAGTAGCAGCCCGTGCCCCACCTCGGAGACTAGCAGGTGCAGGAGCATCTTTGCAGTGACAGGCCCCATCCAGCCACCAGGCAGCTTCTGTGTCCTCCCAGAAATCCTGCAGAGGCGTCAGTCATCATGGAGGCACACTGGCAGCAGGCCGAAGAAAAGTCAGAAAACTACATCTGCCTTTTAAAAACAATGGAACTGTCAAGCTTTCACTTGGAGGCTGTTAGTTATCAGCCAAGGCGGGAGCATCAGTTAGGAGCTGGTTGTCTGCAACGGAGGAGGGAAGGAAATTTGAATTTACCTGTTCTACACTGGCTTTTCCTGACTTCCTTTCATTTTTTCCAAATGGTAATATCTTCCAGATATCTGGGATCCAAACATTTTAATTATCTCTGAAAACTTGGGAAACCTAGCAAGTCACATATAGGAAAACAAGAGTCACCTGGATCCTGTTACCAGATGGCCAGTACTACTGTTGGATGAAATTTCCTCTTTGTTTTGCATAGTTGAGGCTATACTGGATGTAATTTTAAGATTGCATCTTGCTTTTTTCCTGCTTAGCTCATGTTATCATAAGCATTTTCCCATATCAAGAAAAATTCCTCATACAATAATGTGAGGGGAAAATGTATATTATTAGCCACTGATGCAAGAATTCCTTTTAAGGAAAAACTTGCCTTTTTTTGAGGAAAAAGGCCTGGGGAAGAAGCATGGGGAATACTTGGTCCGTTGCTCCAGTGAGTTCAGGGAGCAGAGCTGCAGAGTCTGAACCCCTCTGCAGAATCTCACAATGACAGTAAATCACCTGAATCCTGAAATGCCTGGGGAAGTGGGCACTGGGTTTAGGCAGCCCGGACAGGGCAGAGACTAAACACGTTCAGAAGGAAGGAAGCTCTTGGTCATCTACATAATTAATGAGACAATTGCATTTTCATAAATGGTGGACTGGAGAATCAGGGCATGTTAATCAGATACCTGCAAGCCCGAGGGAAGGGCCTCTTCAGGTCCCTAAGCTGATATCAGGTTTACATTCACAACAGTCTTTTGATGGTGGCCTAGTGTTCCATTAAACAGCAGTGTCATTTAAATAAGACTTTGAACAACTTTGTGTTTGGATTATTTCCTTGGACTTGAAAGCACTAGGTCAAATGGTACAAGCATTTTAAAGGAATCTGTTACATTATCACCTGGCTGTTTTAAGAATTTATAGGCCTACGGGCAATGGTGCGAGAGCCATTGCTCTGTATCCTTGTCAGCACTTATCTGCTCTTTATTTAGGATTAGCTCTAAATACCACTGCCTCCATGAAGCTTTTTTCCTGCCCAAGTAGAAATAATTTGTCTTATAAACCCTGTGATGTCTCACTTTCACCCTTCTAAAGGCAGTGACCATATTCTGTTTTTTTAATTATCTTTATTAGTCTACATACCTCCTCCTTGAACTAGACCATAAGCACTTTAACTTTATGTCTCCTGACCCAGATTCCTAAGAGGATCAGGTTCTAAGAGGTGTTGTGATTAATTCATTGAACACTGAGGTTATCTCTGGAGAACTCTGGAAGCAGAAGTGCTGGAAGGCTGCAAATGGGTGACCAGTGGTGTGATGCTCAGAAATGGGCAAAAGGTGGAGGAGATGGGGCAAGATTCTAGCATGGGGGGAGGGAAGGAAATTATTTGAGAAGGGGGAGTTGTGACCACCAGGAATCAACAGGGGCTCCATAAGGAAATTCAGACTGACTTAATTTCTTTTGCTGGCAGGATCATAGTGGTGGCACATCAGGGAAATGCAAAGAGTAGGATATTTCTGGAACCTGAGCTAAGTGTTGGCAATGGTTCTTGTGACCCTTCTGAGATGAGGTGCAAAAAGGGGTTAGATGCAAAGGCCACTTGGCCACCTAGTAGCTATTTGATTTTGAGCAAATCATTCAACTTTTTTTCACATCTCCCTCTTCTGTAAAACAGGGAGGACCCATCTCATGTGATTACTGTGGGGATTAAATAATTTAATGCATGAGAATCACTTGGAACAATAATTGACCCATAAAAACCACTTAAGGATAGAACTAGAACTAAGGGATAGAAGCTATGAAGATATAAAATAATTCAACTCTATTTAAAAAATAAATCTCTAATGAAATTGTCTGGACATGGAGTAAGCTGTCTCTGGATATGGTGAGGTCCCCTTCCCTAGGCAAATTCCAACATGAACGGGTGGCTGCTTGTAGAGTTTGGGATCGATGACCTGCCAACCTTGAGATTCCAGTCTCCATCTTGCTGGCCAGTGTCTGTGATGAAGAGGGTACTCAGTGTGCTCAATACTGTCTTCTTTTTTTTGTTTGTTTTAATATTTATCCAAGGATATTTTTTCCATTGATTTTTAGAGAGAGTAGAAGGGATGGAGGGGGAGAGAGAGAGAGAGGGAGAGAGAGAAACATTGATGTGAGAGAGACACATCAATCAGTTGCCTCCTGCATGCACCCCAACTGCAAGGGATCAACCTGCAACCTAGGTATGTGCCCTTAACCAGGAATCAAACCCACGACCCTTCTGTGCACGGGCCGATGCTCTGTGCACGGGCCGATGCTCTAATCATGGAGCCACATGGGCCAGGGCTCAATACCCTTTTCTTGAATTGATTTGAGCTAGATATATAAGAAAGAGTACTCATTGGCTAATCATTACAATTTTGAGATTACCCAACCTATTTTATTTGTCATAATATTTTCTCATCGACCATGAATATTCCTGAACACATCTTTTTGAGGTCAGCATTACCACTTCTGTACAATAAAGGACTAGAAGCAGAGAAACGAAATGGTTTATGAATTATTGAATGTTCTGCTTACAGTACCTTTCTGTCTGTGAACTCAAGGCTGGAACACATTCTAGGCCACTCAGCTTCCTTGCCCAGTGGTGTGGCACAAAGATGGCCCCAACTTCCCCAAATGCAGGGGTCAAAAGGTGCAAAGGCACACAACAGATCTTACTGCTCTCCTCCCCCGCTTCTGGGACAGAGGAACAGCCAGAGGTAGGCCCTGAATTACAGAGATCCAGGAAAGGAGGAGTCGCCCATTCAACAGAGGACAGGAGGGCTGGAATTGAAACCTTCCTGTGTGATAGGATCTAATAAAATGTCTCAGGACTGTTCCCAAGGGTTCTGAGAGATAACAACCCCAAATCACTTGCAATTCAGTGGAATATTTCATGCCAGGTCATTCTAGGGCAGGGCATAATTTAGAGAAAGAGAAGCAGGAGGGTAGAGGTTCTGGTGAGCAGGGCTGGGGCCCCAGCTTGCTTCCTGAGCTCTTCAGTTTCTCCCACATGAGCATCAAAGACAGTGATCTTGAGGCTTTAAATGAGGACGAACTGACCCAAGAAACAGGGACAGGTGGTCACTTTGCTACACACTCTGAAACCCCACATGGGGTATTTTAATAGTGTTCTCCATCTGTTCAACCTCAGAGTTAATCCCTTCCTAATCTGAGCTGTAATAATTGGGTAATCAGACAAGACACTCCACAAAGCCCAGGCCATAGTTTTGCTGTTCTTTTTTTGGCTAGACTTTTCTTTTATTAGAGCAAAGTATAGCTGACCTAAAAATTTCCTGTTTGAGCTTCAGTCTTCCGTTAAACAAAAGCAGGCACTCCTAAGAAGCATGGATGTTTAGCAAGCATAGCCCTCCTTCTCGAGGGTAATTTCAGCCACTGCTCCCTGAACATACAGGAATCGGAGCTACTAGGAGGAAATCACATGATTCTGCTCTTTGCTGCAAACTAAAAAAAAAAAAAAAAGCTTCATGGTTAGCTATGGCTAATGAACTCACTGGTGTGTGCCCAGAAAACATCCCAGAATGGATACATCTGCTGAGATTTCCACCTTTTGGAAAAAGGCACCTTGTGGTGGAGAATGGCAAGTGAAATATAAATGAAAGCTGTGTGGAGCCAGATCAGGGACTGAACTTAAAGCCCATGAAGAAAGCCCTATAGGTGGTTAGGATCTGCGACAGAAGTAAGCCTGGCTATTTGGGGATTAACCCATCACAGAGGGAAACATAGATTTTTTTTTCAAAGGAGAAAAAACTCACACCCAAGCTGCCAAGACCTGATCACACTGGCCTAGCACCTGGGCTGGATGGAGCAAAGGTTGTATCAGCTGGAGAGTTTCATGTTGAACCAAGTCTCAAGTTCATGAGTCTCACAGGCCAGCATCATGGTTTATTCAGGACCGCAGCCAGCACACAATAGACACTCAATAAATGCTAATGGCCCCAGCTAAGGCAGCAAGGAAGCCCTTCCTAAGATATTCTGGAGGTGGCAATAATCAGAGTCAGGTCCTTAATTTAGTCTATTTCAAACATTCACTAGATGTACTTGTTTTAAACCCAAAAAATGTTCTCTCCAAAGGAGAAGGCCAAAGGGTATGAAGAGCGCTGAAGTGGGCCATAGAGATTGGACAGAGGTCTTGTGGGAGGACAAACATGAAGGAAAAGGAACCCACTGGGGGACATGAAGTGCCCTTTTCTGCTATCTGATCTGTAGCAGAGTCTGCTAGCTGTCTGCTCTAACCTACAAGGGTTTTGTTTGTTTTTTAATTTACTTAAGACAAGGTCATTTAAACTTCAAGAGCCAAGGTCCCAAACTAAGCGATAGATTTAAAAGACTCTGCGTGTGTTTTTGTCTGTTGGCCCAGACAACTTAAGACCGAAAGACAGGTGAATGGGAGACGAGAATAGAGAGGAAGGAAGAGTACAGAGGGGCTTTAAGAAGGGGCTCTGCTCCCTGCTCCTCCGCCTGGGTCAGTACCAAGGGGGGGCGGGCATGAGACCCACCCCCTGCAGGGGCTTGAGTGGCTGAGAGCAGAAAGGACCATGCCGATGTCTGTCTGGAGCCCTTGCGAGCGTCCCCTATGCCATCATGGCAGGGGCAGGAGAGGGGATGTTACAACATGGGGCGGGGCAGAACCAGGGTGGTGTGGGGGAGCAAGGGGACTTTCTTGGTCTCTGAGACTAAAGTTGAAGCCGCTGAGGAAGGGAGCCAGTGATCCAGAGGTCTCGTGGTTCGAGGAGAGAATACGAGACAAACAGCAGCCTGTTCATGTGGCTGGAGACCAGGCGGGAATGAGGAACCTGGGCAGAGGGCCTGCCTTAGCTCCAGGGCGGTTTGTGCACACAGGGTGGTTTGTGCACACTGTCTGCACACTGGTTTGTGCACACAGAGGGCTGTTCAAGCTTACTGCTTCGCATCAAGGAGCAGATACAGAGTAGAGTTCCTTGAAGACGAGCAAAAGTACACCAAGGGAGCAGGCGCCTGGGCTTTGGGTCATTTTTCGCAGCCACCTCCAGGCTCACACTCTTGAATTCCTGTGCCTTGCCTGCTCATTAACACCTGTGAGCTCTCATCTTGGACTCAGCTCTAGTTTGCATCCCTGCTAGGATTAGCTGACGCCCACTGCTGAGTCTGGCTGCTCCCTACTGTGCCCAAAGCCTTGGCATCCTATCCGCAGGCCCTCTGCTATCTGACCTCATTCTGCTCTGGTTTTGGCTTCCCTGTGCCCACTCTGGTGTTGACAGATTGGAAAGACCCCAACCCACTCTGCAATCTGAGGAAATATAGTCTAAGGGTAGCTCTAGCCAACAGCAGACCAGGAGAAAAGGGAACTATGGGGGGGGGAGTAGACTAGTGGTTATGAAGCAACATGGTTCTCAGGCCACTCTGACTTACATGTAGGGAACAGAGCAGTGACAGCCACAGTGGTTCTTTTGCTCTATCCTATCCACTGCACGGGAGTTCTGACACCCCCCTGACATTCCTCCTGGGCAATCCTGAGAGATATGTATGCCAAGATCTAGTCCTCTTGGCCACACCACTTTCTTGTTTACTCTGGCTGGCAGTGATACCGTCTTCTCATTGCTGGACGCCTGGAAGTGCCATCCATGACCTTGAAATTTGCTGAGGGCTCACACTTGCTGGAGCAAGTTTGAACCCATCAACATTAATGTCTGTGCCAAGGGCACTGGTGCCTGTGTTGAAGGTGAAGGTGGAGGTGCAGTGCTGTCTCCATTGCTGGCAGAGATGCTTGCTGTGGGCTGAATTGCATCCCCCAAAAGATATCTTCACCTCCTCACCCCTGGCACCTGTGAATGTGACCCTATTTGAAGATAGGGTGTTTGCAGATGTGGCTAAGATGTAAATTAAGATAAGGTGATCCTGGAACAGAGTGGGCCTTCAATCCCATATGACTGTTCTCCTTATAAGAAGGAAAGAGACACAGATAGACACGTTGTGGGGTGAAGACAGCGGTAGAGTTTGGACTGATGTATCTAGAAACTGAGCATTGCCTGCAGTGACCAGAGCTGGCAGGGAGGCTTGGAAACACCCCAGTGCCAGCCCTGCCAGCTGCTGCATGGCCTGTGCCCCCTAGGATCCACCAGCATTACAGAGAAAGGCTCATTTTGCTTTTAGTTAGCCCTTTATTGTGCACCTCCTTGCCCTAGGATTCAGGTTCATACTCACGGGGGCCAGGTCCAGGTAACATGTTATGAGATGACCAGCTCATGTCCTGAGCTTCCCGGTCACCCCAGAGCCAACATGGGACCTTCTCTCTGAGATAAGCCCTCTCCCTTCAGCAGCCTCAGCTGTGGACCAGGGTGAACGTGTAAAGTTACAAGTTGTGCTGGGCTTTTTACACTTGCATGTTACTAATTAGAAATTAATTTCCCCTCAGAATAAACATATATTCAGAACAGCTATTAACCCACAGAGAAGCTGATGTTCAGGAAAAGTTAGGAACCAAAATCTGCAAAAGAAAACAAAAACTTTAGTCTAGCTCAGGGTGTACTGCTCCTAGACCTCTCTTGTCCTCACAAACCCCCCCTCCCCCGGGCCAGAGCCTTTCCCAGGACGGAGAATACAGGAACCTGCAGTGGCATGACCCCAGGGCCAGGCTCCCTTCAAGGGACATCTATACCTTCTCCAGGCAACTGTGCACTTCACCTGTGGTTGCAGCTTGTATGAGGCCCACAGCATCCCACGGGGGCAAGACAGGCCTCAGATATGTGGACATAGTGGACTGGGGGGTGAGGGTGAAGCTTAGCAAAGCTGGGGCTCTTCCTGATAGGGGCCCTGGACTGGAGGACATTTGAGGGACCTCACAAGCATCACAGCTTCTATAGCTCGCTTGGATGATAACACGGTGGCGACGGGGGTGGAGATGGACAAGAACAGGGAGCTGGCATTTCCGATCTGGCTGGGGTTCAGAGCAGGCTACAAGGTCTGGAGACAGGAGATGTTGTATCCTTTCCAAACGTCATTGAGTAAGCATTACCCCTTTAAAGACCTCGGGCAAACTTCAGGGAAAGCCAGCAGCCTCCTTTGTGGCAGTGACAAGGGGAGTTCCACAGCAGCAGCCACCCCGCAGCTCCAAGGCGGCTGCTGGCCCGGCCTTTTCGGCATCATGTTCTGGGAGCTCCCCCTCGGCTAGAAAATCCCACTCAGTGAGCTGAGGACAAAGGCAGGGGCAGGCTGGTTGGACACCCTGGAAAAGGAGCTGGTGAGGATGATAAGCTCTCAAATGGTTCCTCCTGTGTTCCTCCTTTCTTCCTGCTCAGATGACCTTCCTTCAGAGACACTGGCTACCGGGAGAGAAAAGCCCCGGCTGCACAGCAAACCCTCCCTGTGCCAAGAAAGAAAAGCAAGCACATGTCTCCGCAGAACCCACTTGCTGTTTACATTTGTGAACATCCTGTCATTTTAGAACAGCTTTTTCCCGAAACGGCTCCCCTCAGCCCCTTTCTCCAGCCCTTTCTACTCAAATTTTCTGTTCACTGTCTAAATTGGGGCAGGGAGGGGCAGTGGCGAGGAGGGGGGAAGAATGAAAGAGGAGACCGTAACCCCAACCAGGAGGCACTTCTGGTAAAATTTCCTTCACTGTCATGATCTATCTTTCAGGGGGGGAAAAAATCTCCATTTTGTGCAAATGCAATCCGCTTCCCCACGCCTGACAGCGAAAAGGAACTCGAGGTGCAGGTAAACCTTTGCACTGTTTCCTAACTATGGCCTTTGACATCAATCTGCCACCCACCAGTTTGACTGGGACGCAGTCCTCCCCCACTACCTGTCTGGTTCTTCTGGTAAGGTCCTTGTCAGCTGGCCCCACTGGCCTTTGCAGGATAGTCTCTATTAAAAAGGACCTTGGTTTGGAGGACATGGGAGGGTCGCACACACACCACAGCTTCTAAAACTCACCATGTCCATGTCTCCAAGTCTCTGTGGCACCGGGGATCCTCCCATTCTTCTACGTCAGGGCCAGTGACTTACCCCCTGCCACTGGGCACCTCCCCCAGGATGAAGACTGCTTTGTCCTGTTCTCTTTGTTTGGATGTCTAGATCTCAGAGGAATGAAATCCATCTCAAAGTCACCGCCGAATTTCCCCCAAGGGGCTCAAGGATTCTCACGTAAATGGCTGTCCTGCTGGGTCAGAACTCCCAGTGGATAAGCAGGTTCACCTTCTCCCAACTCTTCGCTCTGGGCTGGAGAAGGGGAGATATTTATAGACTCTGCATTTTTCCCAGATCCCAGTCATAAACTCTTCCAGACCGACACAGTTATGTAGTAACCCACATAGCTAAGCAATTGTGTGGTGAGCGTAAAAGAATTGAAAAAGATTTTCAACTGTCCTCAAAAGGTTGTGGAGAGATAATAAATGAGTTTCTCTTAATAGTTCCTCACACCTGTTCTCTCCCCAAGGCAGTGAGGCCCCTGATTCATCTTGGCGAGTGGTCAACTGGAATTGGGACAACCTCTCTCTGGTCTCAGCCTTACACCCTGTCTGGGAGGTGCAGGCTAAGAGAGAGAGAGAGAGAGAGAGAAAGAAAGAAAGAGAGAGTTGATGGGATTACAATGCTGAGAATGAAAACCTCTCCTGAATCTAAACTCGCTGATTTCTTAATTTTACAAAACAGTGTTCTTGATAAAAATCAACAGGAAAAGGCAAGTACATAGGTAATAACCCCAAGGCCGAAATTCAAACCAACTGTTCCATGCAATGGCTGACAGGTTATTAGCAAAACTCCAGTCTCAACAGATAACGATTAGGGTTTCTGGGTATAATACAAGTAGCACACAAAAAATGAAGCTCAAGATGATTCAGGAAAAGATTGATATCTGTATATGTGTAACACTACATATCGTTAAATAATATTTAATAAATTGCAATACATAATATATAATAAGTATTATTACACATTTTAAAATTATATTCAACATATAGAAATCATATATATGTACATGCTTCTCCACATTTTTTAGGGGGCCACTAAACTCTTAGCCAGGATCTTGAAGCCAGGTGTCAGGTTTACAATTTAGCAGCCACCTTCTAAGTCAGAGCACAGAAGAGATTCCCAGTTTGGGCAGTTCCCTGGGATAAGGTTTTCCTTTTCCCAGATCAAGTAGCTGCAGAGACTCATGGCACTAGGGACCTTGCCAGGCTTTTCCTGCCCCACAGGGGAAGGGGGCTGTGGAACAGACTTGAGGGTTTTGAAGGGGGTGGCAGGAGCAAGGTCAAAAGTAACACCCATGATCTGCTGGGTGGGAAAGGAAAAGGCAGACTCTGGATTCCAAGCACCACCTCTGGAGCGGACCTGAGATTCTATCTTCAGCTCACTCTATTGTAAATGGCTGTCCTGCGGGGTCAGAACTCCACATGCAGATTGGGCAGTAGCTTCTGTGACCTCAGCCCCAGGAGCTGGAGTCTGGGATAAAAGCCATGGTTGTCCCAAAGGACCAGTCAGCTTCCATCCGCAGAACTGTTGCACTTTCCTTGCAGAGTTGCTAATGGATATTTGATGGCTGGTGTTTTTGTAGCAAGAATCAGACCGGCAACAACAATAAGGTTTCCACATTGACCTGGAGATTGTGCTCTGCACCAGACAAGACACAGACGTAAAGAGACAGGCTCCATGTCTGCTGGGCTTGGTACCTGAACGTTAAGGACACACATGAAGGCTTGGGAAAGGCACAAAGATTCATGAAGTCCAGGGCAGGTGATAAGAAGACTACGTGTAGTTTGCGCCGGTTGGATGTTTTTGTGTGTGTGTCTGTTTTGCAGGCATTTTGTGAAAGAGCAAATCTGGAGGTGGAATCTGAAGGCGGGTAAGATTGGATGGACTTTGAATTACAAAATTACGACTCTAATTTCTGCATTCAGCTCGAGGCTCTGTTGCCTGCTCTTGCCACACACATACACACACACGCACACGCACACGCACACGCACACACACCCATTATACCGCGCAAAGCCCTGTCGGGAGGCTCCTCGGTGGATTAGGGTGTTACATAAGCCCTCGGCGGGCGGGGAGATGTTTTTTGTGTGTTCCAGAAGCGGCGGCGGCGGCGGCAGAGTGGCTCAGGTTGATTTAGAAGCCGGATGACAGCGGCCTGGCGCGAGCCCAGGGCTGACGAAAGCTGCTGCTCCCGCTCGGTTTCCATGGAGACGGGCGAGCGCGGCGGCGGCGGGGCTGTCAGCGCGCGCGGCGGCGGCGGTCGCGCGTCCGCGGGGGTCTGCGGGAGGAAGGAGGAGGCCGGCGCCGGGACCCTTGCGGCAGACATGGACTTGCCTTGCGATTGTGCCGCCGGAACGCCGGCCGCGGAGCCGCCGTCGGGGAAGATTAACAAAGCTGCTTTCAAATTATTCAAGAAGAGGAAATCGGGTGGCACCATGCCCAGCATATTTGGGGTCAAAAACAAAGGGGATGGGAAAGGCTCGGGTCCGCCGGGCATGGTGAGGAGCAGGACCCACGACGGACTAGCCGAGGTGGTGGTCCTGGAGGGCGGCAGGAAGGAGGAGCCTCGCGGCGGCGGCGGGGGTGACCGCGGCGGGGGTGGGCCGAACCCCGGTCCCCCCAGAGCGGCCGGGCCCGGCGTGGGCTCGCTAGCCAGCAGCTCCGTAGCTAAGTCACACAGCTTCTTCTCCCTTTTGAAGAAGAACGGGAGGTCCGAAAACGGCAAAGGGGACGCGGTCGATGCCGGCAAGGCTGGCGGCAAACAAAAGAGGGGGCTGAGAGGGCTCTTCAGCAGTGTGCGCTGGCACAGAAAGGACAAGCGCGGCAAGGAGGGGGGGCGCGAGGCGCGCTCCGCGGGCCCGGGCGGCCTCGCCCTGCCGGGGTCGCTCACGGCCAGCCTGGAGTGCGTCACGGAGGAGGCGCCCCGACCCGCGTGCGCACCGGAGAACCCCAGCAGGGACGCGCCGCCAGACCCAGCAGGTGAGCCCGGAGGGGGAGAGCCGGGGCCGGCCTCCGCGGATCGCGCCGAAGTGCCCCCCTGCCGCGAGGCCGAGAGCCCCGGGGTCCCTAACGCCGCCTGCGCCCAGGCAGAGGACGCCGCGGGGCACCGGCGCGCCGAGGATCCCCGGGCACCCCCGGAGCTGGGCGCTGGGGAGGTCCAGACGGCCGAGGATGCTTCCAGGACAGGTGACGTTCCGATAAAGACTGTCCCCCTTGTCGACTCCGACTGTGGCAGCGGCCGGGCGTCTGCCGTCCCTGACCCTTCCTCTGTTGATCCACCCTCAGACCCATCGACCGATCGTATTTGTTTGATGTTTTCTGACGTGACTTCACTGAAAAGCTTTGACTCTCTTACAGGCTGTGGAGATATTATTGCAGACCAAGAGGACGAGGCAGGGCCCAGCTGTGACAAGCATGCCCCGGGGCCAGGCAAGCCCGTTGTCCCTAAAAAGAACCCCGGCGTGGTGGCCTACCAAGGAGGAGGGGAGGAGATGGCGAGCCCCGACGGGGTGGACGACACCTATCTCCAGGAGTTCTGGGACATGCTCTCCCAGACCGAGGACCAAGGACAAGGGCCCCAAGAGGGCCTGGCTAAGGCCGCGGCAGCCCTGGACGCCAAGGTGGCCCCCGAGACCTCCAAAGACGCCAGGTGTGTAGACGCGGCCAAGGACGCGTCCTCGGTCAAGCGCAGGAGGCTCAACCGGATTCCCATTGAGTCCCATCCCAAGGAGGAGCCTAAGCACCTGCAGAAGGAGCAGCAGGAAGGCGTCCCCAACAGTGACGAAGGCTACTGGGATTCCACCACGCCGGGCCCCGAGGACGACGGCACGGGCGGCGGGAAAAAGGCGGGCATCCCCCGCGACAGCGACAGCGGCGACGCGCTCTACGACCTCTACGCGGACCCCGACGCCAGCCCCGCAGCCCTTCCCGCCAACGAGGAGGCGTCCTGCGTGTCCAGGCTGAAGCCCGTGTCTCCCGTGACCATCACCTGCCCGCTGCGAACGCCGGGCAGTTTGCTGAAGGACTCTAAAATCCCCATCAGCGTCAAGCACCTCGCGAACCTCCCATCCAGCCACCCTGTGGTTCACCAGCCACCCGCCAGAAGCGAGGTGCCCAGAACAAAAATCCCGGTGTCCAAAGTGCTCGTCCGCAGGGTCAGCAGCCGAGGCCTGGCTGGGACCACCATCCGGGCCGCGGCGTGCCACGACAGTGCCAAAAAGTTGTGAGGTGCCCGAGACCGCGGTGCATGGACCACATGCCAAGGAATACAACTCTCCCCGGAAACCACTAAAATAAGTTTTGCTTCCCCTAAAGAAAGGCTTTTAGGACCGTCCCTGCCGCAGAGCCTGGGCCGAGGAGGCCTTTGTGGCCGGCTGGGGTGGGAGACGCTGGAGAGGGGATGCCACACTGCACATGAGATTCTCCTCCCAAGATAAGTCCCTGGGAATTATTTTCGAGCACTTTTTTCTTTTTTTTTACCTTTTTTAAAGTATTTTTTTCTGTCTTTTTTCTTTAATGCACCAAATACTTGGAAGTCACCTTTACTTGCCTTTGCAGAAACCAGGACTAACCAAACCGAAGTAAGTGTCAGGCCATGATGTTTGGCCATGTCAGGGTCCAGAGGCCTGGAGGAACCACTGCAAGAACCAGAGAAGTCCTCCTCTTCCATAACCCCTCTTCCCTCCCCTCCCCTCCCCTCCCCTCCCCTCCCCTCCCCTCCCCTCCCCTCCCCTCCTGTCTTCCTCCCCTTCCTTTCCCCCTCCCCTCTCCTCCCCTCCCCTTCCTCTCCCCCTCCCCTTCCCCTCCCCTCCCCTCCCCCTCCGCTTCCCCTTCCCCTTCCCCTTCCGTGGAGGAGGGGGGAACACCCTTTGCTGAATTATAGGGAAAAACAGCCTAGGAAGCTGAAAACAAAAACAAAAAACCCCAAACAGATATTTACCTGATGGGCAGAGGGCATCACTGATTGGCAAACATTTTCCTTATTTTCAGTTGCTAGGTATGCAAATAGGTAAATATTTCCACTGGGACAAGAAAGAAGAGTTTTGGTTTGATTGGTTTAGATCATTTGTTTGGGGAGAAAAAGAGCTCAGCAGAGCAGATTTTTCCTCCCCCCTCCCCCCCCAATGCAGAAATCAGGACTGGGGAACGATTTCATTAAATGCCAACAGATCCAGTATTTTAGCATTTATAAACTGTCACTTTTTCATGTGTAGATAATGCATATTTTACAGTTTATCCAGCTGTAAACATTTTATAATATGTTCATAACCTTAAGTTTAAAATCTGGTTTTATAGCTAAATGTGGTAACTGTCCCCAAACTATTGATATTCTTTTATGTGCTGTAACCTGAAGCAATTCCTTTTTTGTTTTACATGGGTTCTCTGGCTCTCAATGCAGAAACAAACAAACAAACAAAACTATTGTGTTGATGTTCCAGAGCAATGGTTCTGCCTTGTCTTGGGTAAGAGTCTGTTTTTTACCCCAAACCTTGGTTTTTTAGAAGTTTTACCTTTGTTATAAAAAATTTTGGATTCAGCCATCCCTCAATATGGGGAGTCCAAAATGAGGAACACATAACACATAACAATAGAGAAATATAGTTTTTCATGTCACTTGACTTCTGCTTTATAGACTTATGACTGAGACAGATACGTTGTTCAGAATATAGCACTGGCAAGCTTATGCATGGTAACACTTAATGCCAAGATTTTTTGACAAGTGGTTTACTTTGTGTACATTCTCTATTATTTGAGATGAAACATTTATTTCAGAAAGGGTTCCCATATGCCTAGGTAGTTTGAATGATAAACTGAAGCAGTTCCTAGACTACTATTAGGGTCTAATTATTTTATAACATTGTGTGAAATGCATGTCAGTGTATTTCATCAAAAGAGCAGAGTTCCTACTAGGAGGTGATTCATGGTATCAGGAAGAGAGTCATAGTCAAGGGCGACTACACGTATGTAAGTGACATCAAGGCTTCTAATATAACTCTCGTTTTCCAGAGAGATTGCCTAAGTAATGAACTGATAGTACATGTTTTTTAAGATTGTTTTCTATTTTATAAAGAAAAGAGTAAGGCAAGTTGAGTATATGAAAACCTGTTTGAATAATGTGAAGGAAATAAAATAAATAGACTTCAAAGGAAAACAAATTTGAGCCAGTAGCACAAAGCAGGTTGTTCCTCATTTTAAATCTGCAACGATTGTTCTGTTAGAAGAGGTGGTAGAGATTTGCCTACTCTCTTTATTAGTCAGATTACTGGCTTTTATTGCATTGTGTCAGATCCTTAATGTTATTTCAAAGTAATTTTTTAATGTTTAATTTTCTTGTGTCTGTAGATGATGTCCTGTACTCAGACATAGCCTTAAGAACTCTGAACACACCACTAGGAATTCATAAAGCAACTCCCACTCACACGTGCTCATGCACTCAACTGTGCACAAATTGACAGACAAAGGCATCTACTGTAAAATTGGAACTATTTGAAATTATTTCTGTCTTGGGAAAGGGATTTAAATTTTATTTAATGCTGATAGTACTATTTAGGCTCAAAATACATTCATTTTCCCCTAGTGAATGGAAAGAACATAAATTTATCCCTAGCTGTAAAACGAAGCATCTTGATTTTCTTCTTGTGCATTTTCTTGCAAGGGTTATAGTTTTCTCAGTGTGAATCCATGACAAAGTTATGATTGCTCATTTGTTCAGTTCTACAGGAAAGTTAAGAGTAGCTAACGCACTGATGAGAATATTGTAGCAGTAGAGGCAATCTACCTATTTATTTTATAAGCACTGGAACAAACTATTTTTGCTTTCAAAGATTTAGGGCCTATTTCTGCATTTAGACTGTTATTCTGTGTCTTCTTTATATAAGTAAAGGAAAATTTCAGCAAAGCATATCTTAATTTCTCCTTGCCTATCCATAAGCAGTTACACAAGAATGAAAATATTTTCTTTTCTTACTCTTCTTTCTATATATTTTCCATGTTTTTTATTCCACATCTTTAAGAATTCCACCTACACCAGTCAAATTAAAGATTCAGGCAATGGATTAAATGCCTTCAATCACTTGATGGGAAATCAGGACCAATGCAGGAAGAGTGTGTTCTTAACCTTTTCCAACCATAGACCAGTGATCGTAGCTGTTTGTTTGTTGTTGTTTTTTTTGTGCCAAGGGCTACTTTCTCTCATTCATGTTCATGGAAAGTGTTTTTTAGAATTTTAATAGATTTCCTTTCCAATTATTATTTTTAAAACAAATATTTTTATTGATTTTTTAGAGAGAGAGGAAGGGAGAGGGAGAGAAAGAGAGAAACATTGATGTGAGAGTAGAACATCGATTGGCTGCCTCCTGTATACCCCCTACTCGGGATCAAGCCTGAACCTCGGGCACATGCCCTGACTTGGAATTGAACCAGCAACCTTTCGGTGCAGGGATGACACCCAACCAGCTAAGCCACACTGGCCAGGGACCATTCCAATTATTATTAATGCATTATCTGATTTGGCCATATTTCCTGATTTTTTAAAGGAAAGGATTGGATATGGGCTGATGACACCTTTCCTGTGTATTATTCTGAGATATTTGGATGATTACGTCTCTTTAATCAAAGAGCTGGCCAAATTAGAAAACAAAAAAATCAAATCAATTGTTGGCCCTGAAATTATCAGTCAGTTTTATGGTTCTGCACAAAGACAGCCTGAATTTAATTATTCACATTACACAGACAGTGTTACCAAACTACTCCGCTTGGTGCTAACGGTGGTTGGTGCTTTATTCCCCCTTCAGCACCAACAGGGAGAGATTTTACTGTAGCATTTTACTGTAGCAAAAGGAAATAGATCATTATTTCATCTAATAACAACAATGGAATATAGGACAGTAAGGATTTCCTTTGGATACATTTCCCACAAATTATCTGCCTCCTTAAATAAAAAGTGTTTAATGTCTAGGAAGGTGACGACTTACTGAGTTTAAAGGGTTTACTCATTAATTTCAGAAGTAGTTTTCAAGTATTTGCACTTAAACGAAAATTCAAAGAGCCCTTTCCCTACAGTTATCCACGTAAAAGGATATGGTAGATATCAAGATTTCTTTGAACTTTCTAAGAGTTTTCAGTATTGATATCTTAGATTCATTTTAGAGACTCGTTACCTTTAACTTTGTAGGGAGAGGTTGAGTAATGGAGCTTTCTGTCCTCTCCCTTTGTTCCCATCATGTTTGCTTCCTGCCCTCGAGCAGCAGTAGTGGGACCTTCCTCGTGATTTAGCGTCTTTTGACATCTGCATCTTGAAACTCATTTCCTGCGTTTGGTCATTCTAGATTGAGCGCTTAGCTGCTACTGAGACATGTTCTAGAACATTCACATATACTTTGCTCCCCTTATTGTTATGAAATTAATTTAGGAATTTTTATACTCTTAAAAATAAGGAAGAAAAAGGACCACAGCTGCCTCCTATCACCACTGAGGATGGCCAATTAAGAGTTCCTGGATGAGATGAGAGGAGACACCCAGATACCTCGGCCTAACCCTGTTTCCCTTCCCCTTCTCCAGGCAGACCAAGGCTTGGACAACACAGTTCTTACTTAGGAATTTTTAATTCATTACATGAAAAAATTTATAAAACAGTTTGAAACCAAAAGGCTAGTGTGGCGGATGGGTATCTTAATATATATAGCCTGTGTAGGCAGAACCAGAAGCAACCATTTCCTTCATAAAGAAAAGTGACTGTAACATTGTCAGGTGATATGCAAGTGCGGTCTCCCCTCGGGCAGTCGTTGATCCTGCCACCCCGTCCTGCTCTGAAGATTTTCTGGTGGATGCCATGGATTGCTTCTCAAAGCCTTTTCACTGTGATAACGGTATAAAGGAGACCTTTTGTTGCCAACAATAACCACTTATATGGAATATTATTATCTCATCATAGATAATATTTTTAAGGAGTGAGTCAGAATGATAGTTTTATGATTATGGAAAGGAGTTTCTTCTCAAACTGAAAAGGGAAAGATTAAAATAGTCACAAAGCCTCCAGAACTGAAATTGGGCACATTTTATGATGGATACTTACAATGCAACACATGTTCATGGGGCATATACTGTAGCTAATAATAAAAATCCATTCGGTTTGGAGCTCACACATAGCTGTGCTGTAATTGGACTTATTATTTATTAAAAATGCCTTTATTTTACCTATCTTTTTTTTTTTGTATTTGTCTCCTATAGTTTGTGGGGTGGAACAGAATAGGGGGAGGTTGAATAAGAGTTTTCTGTATTATGCCGCATATTTCCTCTAAAATTAATAATAGTAGTTATAATAATGAATAACAGTCGTTGAGTACTTACTAAGTGTCAGTGACTGCTAGGAGCTTTACAAATCAGTATTTAGGCCTCTTAAGAGCCATGTAAGTTAGGTAATATTGTCTCCCTAATATGACATCTTTAATTCATTCTTTTTGTTTGTTTCTATCCCACTCCACCTCCCCTCCCCAATTTCTTCTAGTCTCTGGGACAGGGATATAAATTCTTTAGTGACTTATGATAGTGCAAGAGCTAAGAACTGCTTAATGTCGTTACCAACTCACTTTCAATAGGAAAAAAGCTAACCCATGTCAAGAAGCTGGAAATTGGTTTTGTGTCTGAGAGGATGGTGCTCTCGGCACTGACAGGGAAACCTGCCCCTATTGTACAGGTAATAGGTAGAAACCTGCCTTCCTTTGGAGGTATTCTCTCCTTCTGGGGAGTACCATCAAAAGTATGGACAGAAATCTCTTCTGTTGTCATGGTGACACTTCTTCCCTGACAGGATGTCAGTTATTCCAAGCATGTTTCACTTGTTCTGGGTGTTCTCTGTTGTTTGTTGAGATAATAACTAGCTGAGTAATCCCTTGATACAATTCTGAAATTCAGAGATAAACTCCTGGCTTTTTCAAAAGTAGTGCATCCTATCTTCTGCCTGTGGCCATTGAATCCTAGCCTATATTTTCTGATTCATTCATTCATTCATTCATTCACTCACTCATTCAACTAATATATATTGAGTATTTATTGCCATGAATTTGAGTATTTTATATTAAATTAAAATAACTAACACATACTGTGCTGGGATGGTGCTCTGTGCTTTTCTTCCCATTGTGATCTCCACTGCTCACAAGAAACAGGCAGAGTGAGTACTGGCTCCATTCTACAGAGGAAGAAAGTCATGCTCACAAGGGCAGACTATCTTGTTCGTCACCCACTTAATAAGTAGTGGACAGAATTTGAGTGAGAAATCTAACTCTATAGCTCATGCTTTAATTATAAATCTTTTTCATCCATATGATTCAATTTTTGTGTAACTTAAGTAAGAAACTGAGCAAAGTTCTGAACTGCAAGAGCCAAGCCAGATATTTATGACTGTTGGTGCCATTAAAATGATGACTGTTTTAGCTAAAAGTGACTTGTTTTTAAAAAAGTACTTGATGGCTTTATACATGCAAGTGTAAAAGGGAGCTCTCAGAGTCTAGCAGGTGTTTCCTCATCTGGGCTAGTCTACATTTTGGGTCATGTTCACCAATTAGAATTACATACTAGCAGATCTACATACAAATTTTATAATCTGACCACTGTTGGGTCAATAATAAAACCAAAAGCAATTTCGATAGTGAACCTGGCAGGTTGCAACCTGAGTTTTCGTCTACTCTGATTCTATTAAGATGCCACTCTCAGTATTTAGGGAAAATTTGTTTGAAATTGCATCACAGTGGCAATTAATGAGGTTATTTTACTAATATAAGGGCTACCTACACTTGGTTAAAAAAAAAAAAAAAATAGACCTCATTTTAATGAGATGCAGTGGAAGATTTTAGTAATGGGTGGTCGTGCTATTGAGTTGTAAACCGGGGTAATTTTTGGAAACTATTCAATAATTGGGTAGAGTTGCTGCTGTATGGGAGAAGATAACATTTTTAACAAAATAGGACCTAGGTTACTGGTTATTGGAAACAAACTTTCTCGGATACATACCTGGATCATTTAATAAACTAAAACAGAAAAACTAAAAATATCTGGTCAAATTGGGAAGACGCATAGTGTAGAGACACAGTAAATACCTGTTAACATGTCATGAAATGACCCTGGGTAGCCTAAAGAATTAGTAAATTTTCCCAAATATCTACATTACAACCATTATGCAGTTATTTCTAAATAAAGGAGGAGAAGCTTTAACAAGCTAATATATAAGGTTTTTATTGCTCCCAGGGTAAATTTAACTGAACATGGATGATCTGATTGATGGGGTAGTTTTATAAAGAGTATCAGGGAAAATGGTTTTAATGTTATGGGCAAGGTAAATTCCTGATTCCTGTCATTTTTACTTGACTCCAGCTATCTACCAGGCTCATTGCTAACTTCAGGTTTTGTCCAACTTGTTTATGTGAAATATCTCAAAGTAATATGGGGAATTGCAGGTCATTTGAAAATAATGGCAAAGAAAATCCAAACAAGAAACTCCATTCTCTAATTAGTTTTCCCAAAAGTCAGGCGTGTCTTTGAGGACAAGCTTTTAGCTATATTATTTTTGTGCACAGGAGGAAAGTTGTTAGTAGGTTTATAGATATTATTTTTATAATAGAATGTTAAATTCCCCCCAAAACATCAAAAATCGTCTCCTAGAACTACTCTATGTTTTTAAAACTTATTTTAAAAAAAGTTCTAAATAGCAATAGGGTCTTTTCTCTTTTCTCCACTCTAATGGTTTAATGGGATAAATGAACCAATGTTTATATTTTTAAACCTGTAAATATTTTATTTTGAGTATTTTGTATATTTGTTGATATAATTCCATTTTGTGCATATGTATAATTGTGCATGTTGCTGTTTTTGATAGTCACACTTTTAATGAATGTAAGAAGCTTGGACTAATGGCACTTTTCTCACCTCATTCAAACATCTTAACATGAAAATACAACACTGCCATTTTAACTGTCGTGTTTAATTCAGTCAATAAATTTTGTTGCTCCTTTACATTTAAAGTGAATTCTATTGGTTGTTATTTTTTCAGAATGAATTTTATTTACAGCTTTTTCAATTTTTAGAATTTATACTAATGATAGTGGTGATGACAATGTGATGTGATGTGTGTGTGTGTGATTGGTGGAAAAACTTTGTAAACAGTGAAAAAATGTTGTTTGGTTTGTGCAGTTGCCTTTTGAAAACCTTGTTTGCTATTCTGACCCTGATCTGATTTCTGAGCCTTTTACTCAGAAAATCTCCATTCCTTATAATCCTATGTGAGGCTAGCTAATCTACCCGTCTGTTAGGGAGCAGCCAGTTGCAGTCTTTCTAAAGAGTTGTTTTCTGTTTTTTACTTGTTTTTGTTTGGGGGAGGGGGTGTGTTTTTACTTGATATGTATAATACTTCAAAATCCATAGTATTGTGTGAAGAATAATGAGGTTGTGCCATTTTATGTTTGAAAAATCAGAAGTGAAGAGCGCATAAACTGTTTTAAAGTATGTCTCCCTTACAATAGGCTTGTTCACACTGCAGTTGCTTGCATTGCTCTTAAACACCAAGAAAATTCATATGTATCGGTACAACGTGATGAGGATAGATGTCCAAAGGGCGTCTGTACTGATCTGCTTAGTACAGTAAATAATTACAGTAAGTATACAGCAGTAGAACCACAAGCAGTGAGGCAGGAAATCCACAAACCCTCTCCTGTCGTCTGCTACCCTTCCCGGCTCTCCCAGCGCCTTCGTCTCCCCTCCTCTTCTTCCCTTTTCCTAGAATCCACATGGAAGGAACCTCAAAATAACTGAATCCAATCTCCCTTTAATGAAGTGATGAGGAAACTAAAGCTCAAAGATGCTGGGAGACTTACCCTAAAGTCTTTGAAGTAGTAAGTATGGCAAAAAGAGACCAAGTTTGAGAGCCAAACAGAATCTGGGTTTGAATCCTGGTTTAGACACTTAAGGGCTCTGTGAATCCAGGCAGTTTCCTTGGCTTCTGTGAGCCACAGTTCTCTCCTCCATAAAATAAGGGTGAGATTGAATTGATAAGGTAGTTGTACCATTATTAGCTTTCAGAAAGACAGGTGTCTAAAACAGTGTGATTTTTGTACATGTTCATTCAGCTTCTTTTGTTTAAAAAATGCATTTATTAAAATTAAAACTTCATGGCTTGGAGTAGAAATATTCTTGAACAGAGAAGTTGGTGTAGGATAGAGATGAATATAGACTTTTTGGATTGGGGGGAGTTGTAGAGTGATGAAGTGTGCTTAGATAAAAACAGGGAAACAAGTGGGGTAGAGGAGGTCTTAAGTGTGTTGTTCTGAGACATTCTGAAATCAAAAGACTTCATATAATTAGGAGAGCCTGGAGGAAGAGCCTAGGCTTGGTGGGAGAAATTGGGATAGTAGCTGAGTTGGTTGGGTAGTTAGTTGGCAGCTAATAGAGCAGTGATGACCAGACACAGTGGTGGTCAAATCGGAATGGAGCTTACCCTCCCCCAGACTCCAGACAACTGGCTGTAAGAGATTGAGCAACTGTAACTGAAGGCAGATAGCAGGGTGGTTTAGAACAGTGGAGAGGAATCATTGGTGCATGCAACCTGGGGGAAAAAAAAAAAAAAAGTAACTATATGGGCTTGAGAGATAGAAAACAACTTAAGTGGGAGGGCAATTTCTCCTATCATTGCAAGCAAGAAATGAGCAAGGCTTATGCTCTGAATTGGCCTCATTTCCTAAACATTTCTCAGAATGAGCCTCCTTCTGCCCTGAGTGGGATGGGGGATCTGGAACTTAATGATAGCACCATTTTCATATGACTGGGCACCCAAACTCAAAGCAATCTCATCCAGGGCTCAGTCAGACAGACACCCTCTCCTCCAACATTGAGGAGTTGTGGGCCACACTGGACACTGGTGGATGGATGCCAGTCTCCAACGTGAGACTTTACAGCGGAGTTTTAAGGATATACACAATTTTTACCTTTTATGCTGTTTTCACTGTATGGAAAACTTTAAGCTGAAGGTTTAGAATCCTGAGGAAGCAACTGTGAACCAAAGGGGAGTGAAAACATGTGTCTCCAAAGGAAGAGTTTAATGTCATAAATCTAAACTGAGAGAACAAAGCAATAGAAAACTGTCCTTGAATTTTTCCTCCTATGCTGTGTACTTGCAGACTCCTGCAGCTCTAGGACATGTTAGGGGCATATGAATTGGCAGGGGAGTTGGGTGACAAGTGTTGGTGGGGAAAGGGATATTTCAAGAAAGAACAGAAGCATGGGCAAAGACCAGGGCCCAAGGCTGCAGACACACCTCGTTCTCTTGGCTACTCCCTGGTGGAAGCAGCAAAGTTTGTATTGTGTTTCAGCAGGGAATTGGTCCCCATTTAAGACAAGGCCCTATATGATTTTCTGGCTTCTGGGTCTAAGGAGAGGTTAGTCTCCTTTTCAGCTCCTAAGAGTTTTATACTCCCCATGTCCTGGGTAAAAGTGGCCTTTTTAGAAGTAACTGAGAGTCCTTGATGGTTGTTCCCAGTGCCAGAAGCTGCCTCTGTGTTGGCTTTGTTGTTCAGCGGGATAGGCACTTTTTCAGAGGACTCTGGTTCTCTTGGGAAGCTCAAGGACAATTCTTGCCAAGTGCTCTAGTGGTCCCAGGTCTGATGTCATATTATTTTTTTAAAAGATTTTTTAAATTGATTTTTAGAGAGAGAGGAAGGGAGAAGGAGAGAGAGAGAGAGAGAGAGAGAGAAACATCGATGTGAGAGTACAACATTGATCAGCTGCCTCCTGCATGCCCCCTCCTGGGGATCAAACCTGAAACCTGGGCATGTGCCCTGACCCAGATTTGAACCAGCAACCTTTTAGTGCACAGGATGACACCCAACCAACTGAGCCACATGGACCAGGGCCCGAAGTCATATTCTTGTTGCATGTTTCCATGTGATAAAAAATTCATATCCATTATATGTGGCAGTAAATAGATTGATGTCATTTGGTTCAAATTAACAAATATTGAGTACTTAGTGTGTCAGGCTCTGTTCTAAGCTGGGTGGGTATGGGTGAGTGAGATATAACACTGGTCCCTTTAAGGCCACTTAAACTTCCCAATAAACTCCCTGAATACAAATCTTTGTCTTGGTGTCATTTCTTGAGGAACCTCAACCTCATATATTATTATTTCCATTTTTTCAATGAAAAAGTGAAGCTTAGAGAGCTTAAGTGTTTCTGGCAATATATAGGATTAGATAGAGTTGAAAGAACTGTTTTGTATCGAACACTTAAAAATGCCAAACAGAATTAATTTTTATTTCTTTAAATGCATTCATTATTGAGTCATCAAGGAAAGGAAGCCAGAAGTTCCTGGATTTAACTATTGATGTCTGGAGGCCTAGAACTCTGGGTTCCATGGTCCAGTAATGGGCTGGGGACCATGCCGGAGATAGATCCACAATCAGTTAGATCTACAAGGTGTTGTAGACCTTTTGAAAGATCAAGCAGGCACAATATCGGTAAGGATATAGATTTGAGCAACACATTTGGACCCATATATAACCCTGGACCAAACAATTAAAGAATACACATTCTTTTGAAATACAAAGAAAACATTTATGAAAATTGACTACATGCAAAACCATGAAGTAAGTTTTCATGCATTTCGAAAAAATCAGTTCCATGCAGAATATGCTCTCATACTACTGTTAGAGAACAAAATACGACCAAATAAATTTAAAGATCAAATTGGTTTTCTTAAACAATTCACGAATCTGGCAGCTTCCCAGCTAGTAAATATAAAGGAACAATAAGGAGCCGTAAGAAATGATAGGTAGGAACTGAAAGGGACAAGAAAGTTAAAGAGTGGATTATTTCAGGCAAGGACACTTTTCCTTAAGGGAAATCTGAGGGTCTCATCAGGCAGATTACCTGACTAGTGCTGACCAGGAGGTTCCCGACTGATTCATTTAAAATCCCACTTCTGGGAGAGGCTGGGATGCAATTAGGTTAGGTATTAAGCCTTGGTGGGGCTTAGCACAGCGACTCCAGTTTGGATTTGTTGTTTCTTCATTTTTCTTCTTCTGTCTTTCTTTCTTTTTATTTATTATTTATTTATTAACTTATTTATTATTTATTTATTTTTGAGAGAGAGAAAGAGAGCGATCTACTGCTCCTCTCATTCTTGCACTCACTGGTTGCTTCTTGTATGTGCCCTGACCCGGGACTGAACCCACGACCTTGGCGAATCTGGACAATGTTCTAACCAACTGAGCTACCAGGCCAGGGGTGTTGTTTCTTTTTAACACTATAATACAACGATACTAGAAATTTGTAGCAAAAAGATAACTAAAATCACTCCATACATTTGGAAAAACTTTTAAACGCACCTTTTAATAACCTGTGGGTCAAAGAATAAGTGAGTATGGAGATTAGAAAACAGAAGCGCATAATTATGAAACACTATACATGAAATATCGCTAAAGGCTACTTTGAATAAATTTTATGGCCTAAAGTGCTTAGATTATTAAAGATAAAAGGATGAAGATTAATGAGTTAAGAATCCATTTTAATCAAATTAAGAAGTTAGAAAAAATAACAGAGTAAACCCAAAGAAAGTATAAGTGAGAAGTAATATAGATTAGAGCAGAAAGTTATGAGGTAGAGCACAGAGATACCCTACAGTGGATCAACAAAGACAAACATTGATTCTTTCGCAAAACATCCAATGATATTTATTAAGAAAAAGAGAGAAGATACAAGTAAGCTTTAGAATGAGAAGATGGGCATAACTAAGTTGCAGCAGAGATAAAAGATAAAGAACGCTATAAATAAAGTTATGCCAATAAAAATTTTTAAAAATATGTTATTGATTTCAAAGAGAGGAAGGGAGAGTGAGAGAGAGATAGAAGCATCAATGATGAGAGTCATTGATCCGCTGCCTCCTGCACGCCCCCTACTGGGGATCGAGCCCGATACCCAGCCTGTGCCCTGACCAGGAATCGAATCATGACCACCTGGTTCGTAGGTTGATGCTCAATCACTGAGCCATGCTGGCCGAGCCTATGCCAATAAAATTTTAAATTTAGACTAAATATACAAATTCCAAAGAGTATATAAATTTCCAAAAGTGACTTGAGAGAAATACATAACCTGAAGAGTCCAAAAACTATTAAGGACATGAATTGCTAGTTAAAACTCTCCTTCTCACTCCAGACAAAACAAGACAGTAAAACCAGATGGCAGAACCAATGTTCTACCAAACATCTAATGATCAGGTGAGTCCAATCGAACACAATTTCTTTAAGAGACAGAGGAGCTACTTCTCAATGCACTTGGCCGAGGAAAATCACAGACATACCTCCTTCACGGAATTTGACATTTCTGTAAAAGCTACTGGAAACGGAATCTAGCAGCCATGAGAGAGGACACGGAGCTCTGTGTTTTGGACCCTCCTAGACCTTGCCCTGTGTGTGTCTTCATTTGGCTACTACTAATTTATATCCTTTTAATAATTGTAATGGTAAGTATGGCACTTTCCTGAGTTCTTGGAGTCAGCCTAGTGAATTATTAAGCCTGAGGGGGTCTCGGGAACCCTCAAGTCTGTAGCCAGTTAGTCAGAGGGGCAGGTGACCTGGGGACTCCAGAACTTGGGGCTGGCATCTGAAATGAGGACAGTTAGAGACTGTGTGACCCTAACCTGTGGAATCTCTGCTGACTCCAGGCGGCTAGCATCGGAATTGGATGGTAGTATTGCAGGGATATAGTGAAAAGAAAGGCTTCTGTTTTAGGCCCATGTAAAACTTAAAAAAATTATATTCATTACAGTATCTATAAATAAGAAAATAAAAATTGATACTATAGTCTCATAGCTCATATACCCAGTTGTTCTACCAGCTACACCTGTCTGTAGTTGTTTTATGAGGCTGTTTCTCTGAACCTTTGAAAAGTTGCTTATCCACTCCCTGCTTATGGCTTTAACTGGATATTGCTCAGAGGCATGCTTGGAGGAACTGATCTCCTCAGCCCGTTGGGCAGCCTGGCAGGGCCTGGAGTCCCTGGCCACGCCTGGTTTGGGGGTTTTTAGAGGGTGGCATGGGCAGGGTGAGAGAGCCTGACATCATCCATGGTATCCACAGGCCAGAGAAAGAACGAGAAAACCTGGGACTACCTGCGGTGCTAGGAAAGGAAAGCAAGGTGATCTAGGACCTGGGAATCCACCTCAGCCACCTGCTGTCCCTTTGCTGAACGAGGGGTAGAGCTGCGAGCGGAGTCTGCGCCGGGGACAGGACGCCACGCCCAGGTGCAGCCAGGTCTGAGGCGGAGGTCACACCTCTGCTGGGCTGTGGGAGGCCGGGTGGGCCAGGCCCCAAGCTCTCTTCCCACTGAGCCTGCTGCCTATTTCTGGCCGGGGGAGCTTTCATCAGAGCCACTGTCCTCGAAGTGACGGCTCTCAGACACTCAAGATAAGTGAAGGGGAGCTTCCACGTCACAGAATTGGTGTCAAAAGGCCAATTGGGTTCAAAATCCATTTGCCCTCATTATAAGAACTTTCATCAGGAAAGAAAAGGAAGAGCCATTAGACACTTTAAACCTAATTTCAACTGTTATAAATGTTTGAAAGGTTTGCAAAATGGTTTTCAATATTTTATCACCCATTTGGGTGAACACGATTTCTCCTTGATGGTAACTCTGAAGAGCAAGAACAGGAATGTGGGGCCACGTAACACCCTAGAGAGACAGCCATGCCCAGGACACGCGCAAATTTCTCAGGCAAATTCTTGAATGGATTTTGTTGGAAAGTGTCACGGAAAGTTAATATTAAATATTTTCCCTGATATTTCCTATCTTATTTTCTTAACATAATTATAAGATGTAACATGAAGAAAATGTAATTTTTAAACATCAAGTCCCATATAGTTGTCTCCAATTCCACCTACTTTGCCCCACTGTGATGAGTAAAAGTCATTTTCTCGGGGGCTGTGATAGGGAAAGCCTGGGGGCCCTGCTCTTCTCACTGTCATGAGGTCCCCTGACTCATGTGAGAGCCACTCATACTTAGGGAAACTCAAGACAGTGGTCAGTAATTTCCATTATCCTTTCTATTTCATATCAGAAAAAAAAAAAATCAATTTAAATGGTTCCCACCCCCAGGAGCGGTTAGAGAATAACAGCAATAGCACCAACATAACAAATCCCACGGGTCCTAGTGTGATACGCAATTGTGAACACAGACAAACACACAGGTTTAACACACTTTTAATTAAAAAATCAGAAAGCAATATGGAGTACGTTACTAATGTAACGTAATGGCAGCTGCGGTTACCTGGTGCTCTGACTTTAAATGCCATCCTTCAAATGGTGAGGAGTCCAGGTAAGCAGGATGCGGTTTCTGGGGAGCCTCACCCTGCTGGCCAGGGAGGTGGGCTCTGGAGCATGCATTTCACCAAAGTCCCACCTGGAGGCAGGGGGCAGCCGCTGGCTGGGAGGCCAAGCTTTTTCCCACATTACTGGCCATTCGAGTGTCTTTCTCTGTACACTGCCTGCCCGCATTGCCCGTGTGTTTCCCAGCCTCCTAAGTGAGCGCACTCTCACGCCTTCCCCAGCAGGCCAGCTCAGGGGCTTCCTAGCCTGGTGTTTCCCTAGAAGAAATCTGGTGCCAGCTGTTCAAGCAATTTTCCACCCTTGCTACCTAAGTAATTAAATAAGAGGAAACAATAAAGAAAGGGAGGTGAGAAGTCTGTGGCAGGTACTCATGGAGCCCTGCCCAGGTCCCAGGGAGCCCTTTATACCGGCTCAGGTGCTGCTGACGGGGACTCAGACTCACCACTTTCTCTGAGGTTCCACCTGGGGTTCACTGGCCCCACTCTCCAGGTCTGCCTGGAAGCTGCCCCCACACACCCCTCCCCAGTGACTGGAAAGGGGTCCAGAAGCCCTGCTCCCCAGGCTGAAGGCAGGACAGGCTTTGCAGTCGATCCGGCCAAGGGGAGACTCCTGCCAGCCACAGCCTGGCTTCGCTTCCCTCTGGCTTCCCTTCATCCGTTACTCCCATACAGGATGCTCCCAGGAGCCCTTCTGCAATAATGCACTTGCTCGGGGGTCCCCACCTCGGCCCTGCTTCTAGAGGACCTACCCTGAGACTCAGGGAGAGGACACTTTGCCAGGGCTGAGATTCCTGGGCGAGGTTTGGAGTCGGAGGGGAAGGGGGTGGGGAGGATAGGTGAACAAGCTGACTGTGGGGGGGACTGTGGAATCTGAAAGTGGCAGGGAAGGAGGCGGTGTGCACGGTCTGCCTCAGGGGGCATCATGCAGCTGCTGAGAAAGACCGAAGGGGTGGTTTCCCCACGCCACCCACACGGGAGGAACGATCTCTGGGGGACCTGGAAATGTGGTCAGGTCCTTGGTTTTTGCTTCCTGAGGACGTGCTTACTGACAGCTGCCCACAGACAGGGCTCCCTGCCTTGGGTGTCCCTGACTGTCTGCGTGGACATGCTCCCCGCAGCTTGTGTTTCATCTGCTCTGCCCTCCCGCCTTCACTCACCTGGAGATCTGATGCAGCAAATGATAAACAGGCAGACCATACATCACAGTCAGTGACGGCAGACTTCCCCCTTTACATTAGTTAATTTAAAAAAGAGAACGAATGCAAACGGCTTAGCACCATATCGGGCACACAGTAAGTGCTCAACAAATGTTAGCCATTGTTATCTATTTGTACCTTCATTGCCAGTTGGAGGTGACACTGATGTATTCATAGTAATTAATAATATTCCTGGAAATGTAAAACCAAATCTGTCAGAGGTTTTGAGCACATTCACACATACGATCTCCTAATGTTCACAGTAACCCTGTGAGATAAACAGGGCAGAGCAGAATTGTGGAAACTAGAATTCCAGAACTTTTGAGCTATAGGGACCTTGAAAATTACGTACTCCAACACTTTCATTTTACAAACGAGGAAACTGAAGTCCAAAGAGGAGAAATGACTTTCTTGAGGGTACATGGTGAGTGAAGGAACAGGTCTAAAGCAGAGCTGAAGTCAGATCCTTGCCTGGTTCTCTTTTCCAGTGATGGCTGGGATGGAGAAAGGCCAGGCTGGAAATGTGAAACCAGTTTCCAGACTTTTGCTAAAACTCCAATTGTGGACATCTTATTCCACAATTCTGAAAGGAGCCTTATTAATTAAGGCAAGTTCAGAGGAGGAGGGAAAGATGCAGATCTGAGAGAGATGTAGGAGACAGTAACAATGCTTGATGACCAATTGGCTATGAAAGGAGAAAGAGAACAATGATGGATGACTCAGAAATTTCTAATTTGGTGAAAGACAGATGGTGATTAATTGAAACAGGAAATGTTGAATGAAAAGCAAATGTTGAAAATTAGTTAACTTGAGGAATGTTGAGTTGTGATGTTTTCAGGACCTTGAGATAAAAATGTCCTTAAAGTAGAAAACTTTGGATCTGGGTGGAGATAGTAGTTAGGAACATTATTGGATACCAACAGATAATACCCGGTCATAATCTGTTTTTCCTCTATCCTAGGGACATGTTTTAAGAAACTGGTTTTAAGATAGTCACCCACTCAGACCTGTGTGCCTCTTTCCTAGAAAACAAACTACACTCGGGGAGAGAAAATACACCACCAATAGAACTGCTCAAAAATCTTGCTTGCTTGAAATTAAGAGAATTGGGATCAGATGTGACCAATGAACCTTCCTTAAATGAGATAAAGGAATAATTGACTATCTCAGTTAAATATCCCAGGATCAAGAGCTCTGTTCCTAGAGAAGCAATACTAAATACATTTAAAAAAAATATTCCCTTTTGTGGACAAAAATGCCTGTGTCCACCATTCTGACAAAATGATTACCCAGCAGTGAACAATCCCATTGCAGCAGGAGACCAGAAGCAATAGCCTCCTCCTAAAAATTCTCTTTCAACTGACCATATCTTTCAGTGACTTGAAATTTATATTTCATTGGGTAAAAATAATCAAAGTAAGACTTGTCCCAGAGAAGAGGGTCCTAAGTCAAAGCAGTGGTTGAAATCACAGAAGTAGGTGAGGTTATCCCAGTAAAGTCTGATACAGAAGGCAGGAGACAGAATTCTGTTGTAATGGACAGCTGTTGAATTTGCCTCCCCAAGATCCATCCTTCCTCGTTTGTGTAACAGCATACTGTTTCCTTTGAGGAGCACCTCATTCCTGCCCCTCCCTTCAACTTGTTCATGTGGAGACACAGGCTTGGGCACACCACTCAGCACTGGGACCCCTGGTCACAGTGGTCGATTCAAGGAGGAGCACCCAATTCACTGGTCCAACGAGACATCACTCTAGGTCTTTTGCTAAAACTATTTGGGAAAAGAGGTTTGGGTTTTGGTTATTGTACTGGTACAAATATGAACTGGGAATTGCTGCTGGCCGACTAGTCCCTGCAGGGAGATCTTGCCTGAGAGAGAATCAGTGGGAAGCAGAGCTGAGAGGATGAGAGAGACCCTGAGTGAGCAAATCCTGATACCCAAGCTCCTGGACACAGTGGGACAAAGCTAGCTCTGTGTTTGAATTTTCCCTCTTCTACTGAAGGCAATTTCAATTATGGTCTGACATTTAAAACAAAACAACAATAAAAAAAAGATCCTGACTAAAGGACTTGGGGACACTAACATTTAAAATATGGTTAAACTTCAGTCTTTGAATTTGCATTTACATGCACGCGGGCACATAGTGACATGGCACATTGACTAGCCTACCACTTGCCTGTTCACCCCTTTCCACAGTGCAGCTGGGGAGGTGGAAACTGCAGTGCCCATTCCCCTCGGAAGCTAGGATTCTGGGTGAGATTTAGGTTCTGCCAGTAAGATGAGCTTGTGAGAGACCTGGGTTAGAAACTGGGTCACCTGGAGACAGTGAACCTCATGTAGGATTTGATCTGGGATGGAGTTACAGGAGGAGAGGAGAGTGGGGTGCAGGGCACCCACTCTGCTGGCACAGTTCCTGCTGGAGCTGGTATAGTTTTTGTGCCAGCAGCTTGGCGGTGCCTTTTAATTTGGAAGCTTTCTCACCAGCAGAAGCAGAGCAGTTCACTGTGTGATTTAAAGTTTCTGGAGGTTTCACACTCCTAACCTTATCTATCTGTACCCCGAGGAGACCCCTTTCTGATTAAACTAGCCGGAGTTTGTTACTAACAACCTTGACCGACCCCATGCACAGCACATGCTTCTAGGGAAACAACACTTAGGCTCTGTCAAATTTTAACAAGGTTTGTAATCCAAAAAAGGCAACACGTTGTTGGCTTACTGAATGGAGGGCCGAGGAAGAACCACTAAAAAGGAGCAGTGAGATCTATGAGGGAAGTGCCCAAAAGGCCACTTTGTGGAGAACAAATCAGCAGAATGAACTGTTAAGAGCAGTGAAATGCTGAAATTAGGCCACTGCACTTGGCAGCTTCAGGACAGCGGAGGGCAGAATCCTAATTGGGGGGAGGAGTGAGTGAACGGCGAGGACGTACAGGGGGACAGGGTCGTTCACAAGCAACACACTGGGAAGTAAAGGAAAGAAGAGGGTGACGGGCTGATTTTCAGGAAGAAGGAAAATATTCTTTCTCCCTCTCTTTTGTTCTTTCTTTCTTCCCTCCTTTGTGGGAGGCTTGTCTATGCTCACAGCTGAGGTTAAGGAGCCAGGGGAGCAGGACAGACGGAAAGGAAGAGGGGGTACCTGATAAAGCCAAGTCCCCGAGGAGGGCGGAGGAAGCAGGACCCACAGCGGGTGGCCCAGCTCCCTGTGGCAGGAGGAAGCACGGACCTGAGGATGCTCCCACAGTGACGGAAGTGAAGGTGCATGAGAAGTGACAGAGAGGCTGTGGACTCTGTGCCTGAGGGTCTCTCTCTGTGCAGCAGGAGCCAGGCCATCTGCTGACGCTGAGCCGGAGTGTGACGGGGCCTGTGGAGCCTGCACGACCCTGGATCAGCCGGGCTGGTCCACAGCAGGTGACAGAAAACCCTGCTCAGACAGACTTGAACCAAAAAGGAAAGCCATTGGTTCACGCAGTGAAAAGTCCAAGGTCAGGGCTGCAACTAGGAGTTCAAACAACACCATCAGGACCTGGTTTCTTTCCCTCTCTCTGTTACGTTGGCTCCACGTCTCAGGTACCACTGCTCGGTCCCTGGCAACAACAGACTCACCCTTTTGGGATGAAGTACAGAGACAAGTGTCCTCCTGGAGGTCATGCCTTAGTCCTGGCATTGACCTCGACTAGCCTAATTTGGACCTTAAGATCATCCCGAACCAATCACTAAGGCCAGGGATTTGAGTTACTCTGACTGGCCAGCCCCAGGACAGATGTTCGCCTTTGAGCCAATTACTGTGGCTTGGGGCTTTCAGAGAACCAGGCCTAGGTCACATGCTTCAGTCCTAAAGACTGTGCCGGAGCCACACGTAAACCAAATTTCCCCTGAGGGGGAAGGAGAGGAGGAAATTGATGTAGGTCTGGCAAAGGAAGTCAGTGTGAACTAAGGCGTGGCTTTAGGGCCAGAAGGGCTTGTATGTTCTCAGTCAAGGGGAAAGGGAAGCCTTCTGCCACCAGGGCCAGAGTGAGGAACTGAGGCTGACAGGCAGTTTGAAAGAGCCCCAAGGGGACTGAGAAGAGACAGTGAAATATGAATAAAAGTATTGTAAGGTGGGCCCTGAGGTTAGATAGCACAGACACCTGGTTGAGTCCATCAGCACTTGGTAGCCAGCTCTGGACTGTGAGGGGAGAAGGCAGAAATGCACCCACTGCGGTCGGAGTTATAGCCGGGGTGTAACGTGGTCTCTACCAGCGACAGCGCATGAGTCATGGGAAATTCCTGACTTACTCTCGAAGGCACTCGTTTGGGGCACACACAGACCACAGACTAGGAGCAGACATGGCTCACAGCTTCCTGCGCAGGCACATTTACTCGGGAGAAATGCAACGTCATGCTTTGGAAGGAGCCTCCAGTAAGGAGGGACGAGTGAGGGACTGTGAGAGGTGTGCGTGCTTGGGTTTGATATGCTTGTCTTAATCACACGTAACCAAGCCAGTACTTAAAATAGCTGGGCCACCAGTGAATTAGTATGTGATTTGCACAAAATTTGCTTTCAGTTTTAATTTTATGTTGCTCCCCTTAGGGTATTTTTTTTTATTTAAATTTTTAAATCCTCACCAGAGGATATTTTTCCATTGCTTTTCAGAGAGAGTGGGAAGGGGAGAGACAGAAGGGCCTGCAACCAAGGCGCATGCCCTTGACTGGCATGGCCGATGCTCCGACCACTGAACCAAACCGGGGAGGGCCCCTTAGGGTATTCTAAATAGCAGCAATAATGTTTTTTGATTCCAGGTCCCCTCCCCATCCTCAGTCTCAATTTTTATCATTCATTCACTAATAATTACCCAAAATCTTCTCTACCATAGGTCTACAGTTGAGGCCAAAAACATTGAGCCTGGTAGTGAGGGTTCCAGTAATCCTGGAGAGACCAATTTTGAGAATCTGATATCAGAGTATAGAGATGAAGTTAAGTTTGTATAAGAAGGCAATAGAGTGATGTTGTACAATTGACCCTTGAAGAATGCTAGTCTGAACTGCACGGGTCCACTTATAAGCTGATTTTTTAAATAAACAATGAAACTGTATTGCCTCTTCTTTATGTTTTTCTTAATAACATTTTTTCTCTAGCTGACTTTATCGTAAGAATATAGTACATAATACATATAACATACAAAATATGTGTGAATCGACTGTTTATGTTATTGCTGAGGCTTCCAGTGAACAGTAGGCTATTAGTAGCTAAGTTTTGGGGGAGTCAGAAGTTATAGGTGGATTTTTCAACTGTAAGGGGGGGGGCAGTCAGCGCCTCTTACCCCCATGTTGTCCAAGGATTAACCATGTATACTTCAAGCAAGTATGTGTATGTTTCCTAACTAATTTGGTAGATTGCACCGTATCTTTTATAACAAGCTTTTTGCAAGAATTGCCAAGCAGATCTCTTTGCCTCTAGCACTTCTCCTTCATATCAATTCTATGTGTGTGGTGGAGTGATCTTTCCAGAGCACAGCCCTGACAAGGCTGGCCTCTGCCCAAACACTCTTAATGCCCCCAAAGCTCACAATCCTGGGCATGGTATTCTAGACCCTTCAGACTCTGTCCTCAAGCTTCTCTCTCATTATTTAAAATTTTTATGTTTAAGTATTAAATATTTCAGTACACAGAAACGTTCAAAGAAGAATATAATAAAAACATCCAAGTGCCCACAGCAAAGATTAGACTATTAATTGGTTTGCCACATTTGTTTCATATCTTGGTTTAAAGAAAGTCTTACAGATATAGAGGAAGCTCCCTGCAGCCCTGTAGCCCCTCATGAAATTCAAACAGAGCCATAGTCACTCCTCTCTGCCACCCCGGAGACAGTCACTGTCCTGAAGTTGTTCCATGTCCTTTTCACTCATGTTCAAAGGTTTTTGTTAATTATTATGTATCCATAGACACCATATTGTATTACTCAAGGCTATTTAGACTTATATCAAGTTTAAATACAGATAGTATTAATCAGATAGTATTTAATACAGATAGTATTAATCATACTATCTGTGTCATATTCCCACTTGCTTTTTTAAAATTAAATGTTTCGAGCCCGGCGGGGCGTGGCTCAGCGGTTGAGCATCGACCTAGGATCCAGGCGATCGGGGTTCGATTCCCGGTCAGGGCACATGCCCGGGTTGCAGGCTAGGCAGCCAATCAATGATGTTTCTCTCTCTCTCCCACTCTCCTTTCCTCTCTCTGAGATCAATAAAGATATATTTAAAAAAAAAAAAAAGATTTGAAAAAAAAAATTAAATGTTTCGATATTTATCCATGTTAATAATATAGATCTAATTCATTCATTTCAATCGCTGTATTATATTCTCAAGTAGGGATATATCAAGTGTATTTATCTAACATTCTCTTAACGATGAACGTTTATTTTGTTTCTATACAGGACGCTGTAGCAGACCCTTTTTGCATGCTTCCTTCTCACACATGTGAGTTTCTCTAGGGCAGTGGTTTATCAAAATCGTGCTCTATTAACATATTTTGAAAACAATACAGATAAGTGCAGAAAGTAATGAAACAGAAAACACGAATGTTACTATTATTTAACAAATCCCTCAAGAAGCTGCCATCATGAGGCACAACAGAGAATTTTCTGTTAGGTTTCACAGTCAAGAAACACTGAGCAACTCTTTTTCTGTGAACTTTGTAATAAGTGGGGTGTGCTTTTTGCTTTGGCTGCTAAAAAGCCTGGCGCCAAAATTGTAGCCACACTGGGAACTCTACAGCACTGTAGGGCATGTATTCCGCGTTCTAACCGCTTCCTAGCTCGCTTCTTTTTCCTGAGCTTTCCCACCTCAACTACTCTGTGTGTGTGTGTGTGTGTGTGTGTGTGTGTGCGCTTTCCTGAAGCATTTGTGGAGTGCAGCATAAATGAATAATGAATAAATAAGCATTATTACAGCAAGACAGCGAGACCAGGCAGGGTAGAATGGGCAGGCCAAACACTCTGTGCCCATTACAGAAATCCGCCTTAAAGATCATTTTTATCAAGACATGTTTCTCTTTCATAAATAATGTGGTTTATGATTTCATAGCTTTGGCATTTTCTACTAGAGAATTAAGCTCGACCTCATATTATATAACCATCTCAAAGATTAGAGGTTAGATTTTCATGTTTCCTTGCCTTGATCGGAGTGTTAATATATAAAAGGATAATTGATGAGCTTGCTAATATCCAGTCATTAGAAGCAGGAACAACAAAAACTGCTATAGCTAACACATGGGAAAGAAATCGAGGCCATTAGTCAATGGATCCCTCTCTTTGAAAAGAATAATAAAAAGTTGAGACTTGTGAATGCCATAATCTGCCTGCAAAAGTATTATATGTAAATCACATGCAAATTATCCCCACTGTGCTGACAGTGACGAAGAGCAGTTACTGTGTCTCACGTGTTCAGCTAACAAGAAATGTGGCGTGTAAGTCACTCTTCAATAGTATTTTGGGATCTAAGCCATTCTTTGGCTTCGAGTGAATAGAGCTTTTAAATGTCTTGATCTGATTAACCTTTTGCGTTATATGTTGGAGTCTTTTTCCACTTAAATTTAATAACGTCTCCTGATGTCGAGCTACTTCGTTTCATTACAAATGTCATATTTTGGTGTTGTATGGACACTATCTGTCCTGTAATGGAGAAGGCATGTTAAGCACTACTTTCCCCCCTCTGACCTACTCTTCTGCTTTGGTTCTATTTTACACACAGGACGTTTTGGCAGTTTTAAATGACTTGGCAGGTCAAAATAGTTTCTGGAGAAAACATTTTTAAAAGAAAAAAGAAAAAACCAGTCAAACCAGAAATATTTTGTCCCAACTGACCTAATCAGTCATGGCAATCGCTGTCATTTTCTGGTTTAGTGAACAGTGAAGTAAAAATTAAATGCTTATAAAAACCCTCTTAAATTATTTTCACATGGGATGGATTTTCTTACTTCCTCCCCTCCCCCAATGTTGATTTCTCTTAGTATGATTCTCTGTCATGCATTTTCAAAGTGCATTGGGTGTGTGGACACATTGACCATCAGGCGAATGGAGAGTTTGAATGTTGTTGAGCTTCCAGGTGCTGGTTATTTAAAGTACCAGCAGAGTTGTGGGCCACACTCTAGAATAAAGCATTTCTTTTTCTTTATTTGTTTTCCAAACAACATTGTAAGATTTAAAATGCAAGAAAAGCATCTGATATCTTAATCTTCATATAACAATTCTTGTTTTTCTTTTCAGAGTTTTTGTCAACAAGCGTTCTTTTTACACAGTTGTCTTCAACAGCTCCCAGGCAAAACGCACTTAATGAAGAATGCCATTTTATTTGTGAGCACATACATTCTGGATGTCGGGTCTATTTCGGGGTTTTGAATCTGAAACTGTCAACATTTTGGGCTAGATGATTCTTTGTTTCGAGGGCTGTCCCGTTCCTTAGACAATGTTTAGCGTCATCCCTGGCCTCACCCACTAGATGCAGGGAGCATCCCTCCCCCTAGGTTGTGATAAACAAAAATGACTTCAGGCATTGCCAAACGTCTCCTGAGGGTAGGGGGACTTGACAAAATCTCCCCAGTTGAGAACCCCGGGCCTATTTTTTCTTATCTGAGAAAAACAAAGTGTGATGATAATGAAATCCTTTGGTCCAGGCAGACAGGAAGGAGTATGGCTCCAGTGGGGGCGAGGAAAGCGCACAGCCCCTTCCAGGTGCCTCTCTAATGAAGCCAATCAGATGGGTGTGGGAACCTCAAACCCGGGTCAGTCAAATCAGGAACACACATTGACCCTATTGGGAATGTGTGTTGTACCAGGCGCTGGATCTTAACCATAATCTTCTGAGGAAGGTCACATTATTCTTGCTTTATAGATGGGAAAACAGAGGCTCAGACACTTGCCCACTAGGAAGTGGGGGAACCCAAGATTCAAACTCTGAGCAATAGGATGGTAAAGCTTATGGTGCACCCTCACCCCTACATAGAGAGGTGTTCCGTATGTGATCCAGGCCTGCGAGGTGTGGGGGGGAGGTAAGCCTGAGGCTGAAGGCGTGTAGGCTTCTGTTCTGCCAGGAGACCATGCTTTTTGTTCAGTTACTCAAAGGAAGTCAGGGGCCTCATACTCTGGCTCACTTGTATCATGACTAATGGAAGGAGTTGTTCTGGCTATTTCCAATATTCTCCTTAAAATGCACCGATGCAGGGCTGGACAGAAAACCCAGCTCTCTGCTTAAAGCCCAGGGAAAACATGTGAAGGACAGAAAAAGGTGAGGACTTGGAGTCACAGTGCGGGGGGGGGGGCAGCCCTGAAGCCCTTGCTGTGCAAACATGAACAACCCCAGAAAAACTGTGAGCAAAACATTTCTTACCTTCAGGTTGCCTTGTCTTCCTTCCTTCCCAAGGTCTTTAGAATCTGAGTTTCAGAAAGAGAAGGAGATGTGAGGTTGATTACAGTCAAGGGGAACTTTTGAAGAAAGAACTGACGTATTTGGGAATTTGATTGTTTCTACTGTGTTTTGGGTGCTGAATCCTCTCTACTGAATCCTTATAAAATCTTGAATAAAATTTGCATTTCACATTATTGCAGGTAGTTTATAATTTCATAACTTTGCGTCAGCCATTGCTGTTGGTTCAAAGTGCTAAGGCCTGATCGAGGCGGGCACACAGTGAACAGAGGCAGTCCCATGGGGCTGGCCCATCCACTTGTGAAGATGAGGATAACATCTTACAGGAGATGCCATAGGAAAATACCTTAGAACATGTCATAGGAGAACACTTGGAGAAGGATCACCAGGGTCCTCCTGGGCCCACCACACTCTGCAAGTACTGGCAACCAATTCTTGTTACAAACCTTATGAAGTAGGTGATGGCTTTTGCCATCTTAGAGTGACAGGATCTGAAACTCAGAGAAATGATGGAACTTTCCTAAAACGATGCAAGTAGTAAGTAGCAGAGCAGAGATTTTAATCCATCTGTGATGGGCTGCAAGCCAGCTCTCTCACTCTGTCATCAAAGAGCAGGACTGGAAAATTTATTGGTTCTCAGGTTTCTTCCCTGGGCAGAAGTGTCCTGGATACTCTATTGAGGCAGAGAAATAGGGTTTCACACCAACCAAGCCCTGTGAGCCTGACTTTGTGGGAGAGGTTAGACCTCCCCTGAGAGAGATAAGCATCTCCATCAGCCTATGTCTGTGAAGTTCCCTGTTCCAATCCCTATATGGCCTCTCTACCTCTCTGCTCCGGAATCCAGGCAAACACATGATTTCACTCAGGCTCTATGAATCTCAGGAATGTATGTAATTCTTTAAAAGAGAAAAAAAGCAGGGTTTTTTCAGTCTTCTCAGGCGAAATCTGTTTGGTAGCTACCATATTGATAAGCTCATCAGTTTAGCCAGTTCAGCCTTTGGCGGGTCTTGCTTTTGTTGAACGAGCCTTGGTGTGCCATGGGCATTACCCAGCTGCTGACTTTGTTCCTATAACTGAGCATCAACCACCGGTACTAAGGAAAAGGTCACAAGGATGCCATGTGCTTGAAGACCAGAAGTCAGCTATGTCATTTACAATTATTATTTGGAGGTTAAAATAAGTACATCAAGGTGAAGCAAAGGAATGAGGGCCCATTCCAAGCTGCATTTGGGGACACAAATTTTGGGGTGATGCAAGAGCAGCCCACAGGGCCAGGCCAGGACCCTGGACCAGAATCAAATTGGAGAAGCTCACGAATCTGGTGAGCGCTCACTAACGTGGGGAAGGCTGGAAATTCACAGAACTGTGAAACGCTGAGCCTTCCTGTAGGAGAGATCCTGTCCGCAGAGAGAGAAAACACAAAGAAGGTCAACAGCTCTTTGGATTTGGAGGGTGAGGGAGAGGGCCTTCATATTCATTCATATGTGCGTGTGTGTTTGAAGACTATGTAGACATTAGAAGACTATACATAGATATAGTTTACCACGTGCTAGCAGTTTTTCAGTGCTTGGGATAAAACAGTGGACAACATAACCAAAAAGATCCTTGTTCATGTGGAGATAACATTGTATCTGATCTCTCTGTATTTCTATATATGTGTGTACAGAATGTATATATGTATGTATCTAGCAAATCACATCCACTTGAGACCATAAAAAGCTAATAAAGTATTAATAATAAACTGCTATTCTTTCTTTAAATGATAGATGATAAACATGAAATATAGAACATTTTATTTTATTTTTTTGCTCTTTTAAAAACAAACTTTATTTTGAAGTAATTATAGATTCAGAGGAAGCTGCAAAAATAGTAGAGAGGTTTCATGTAAATTTCCCTCAGCTTCCCCCAATGATAAAATCTTAATTAGAGTGCAATATCAAAACCAGGAAATTGGTGTTGGTACCATCCGCAGACCTTATTTACATTTCCTCAGTTGTACATGCAGTCGTATGCATGCGTGTGTGTGTTGCTCTGTGCAATTTCTACACATGTGTAGATTCATGTAACTACCACCCCAATCAAGATACAGAACTGTTCTATCACCACAAACCCCTCCTGCTACCCCTTTGACATCATGCCCAGGCCCCTCTGCTCACTCCCAACCTTGGAAACCACTAATATGTTCTCCATTTCTATAACTTTATGCTTTAGAGAATGTTATATAAATGGAATCATACAACACGAAACCTTTGATATTGGCTTATTTTTACTCAGCGTAATTCCCTTGATAGCCATCTAGGTTGTTATATACACAGATAGATTTTCCTTTTAATTGCTAATTCCAAATAAATACATCACTTTTCTAATAAATTTGAAAAGCCCTTAGACATAAAGTTCAAAGAAGAACCACAAATGTTGAAGATGATACCATCTTTACTCTTTTAAAAGAGAGATAAAAGTCTGGCTTCACCATTACCAGTCTCTGGTAAGTTCCCCATCCAAAGCTCCCTTTACTCACATTAACCATGAGTTGTGCCCTCCTGGAATCAGAGCACATCTGTGAGGGGCAAGGAGGCAGTCCTGGCATTGGTTCAGTTAATTAGCCAGTGGTTTTATGTCTTTGGCAATAATAGCAGGCTCTGGTATTTTTTGAGACCTTTGTAAAATCCCTAAGGCCACTCACCATAATGATGTGGTCAGTTACAAATGTATTATAGGTGATCTGTCCAACAAGTTTCTCTTTGTTAACATTGTTCAGTTGATTGAGACTTATTTAATCTCCTCTACAAAGACATGCCCAACCACACAGAGAACTTAGTGAATGGTATTGCAATATTCGTTGTGGTTTTAGGCAAAAACAATTCTATTAAAAATGGTTCCCAGAATCACAAAACTTGTGAAGGGACTCATTCATTCACTGAGCACATATTATGTGCTAGATACTATTTTAGGTACTGGGAAAATAATGGTGATCCCCCCTCAAAGACATGGTTACTGCCCCAAGAAGCTGATTTTCTAATGGTGGAGATCAATTAATTAAATAATCACAGATAAATGTGAAGTTAGAACTGGGATAAGTGAAATATAGAGCATTTCAATTGACTTTGCCAATTATGTTGCAAAATGCAAAAGCACTTTGTTCCTGTAATTAGGTTATTATCTTGTTTATACTACTAATTGATTTAACAAGCTTTTTATGAAGAAATTATGCTGTAGAAGGTAAACTTCAGTTCATTACATGCTCAAATGATCATGACAGAAATTCAAGAGTTTTGAATGATCGAAGTTTTACTGCAGTCATTTCAGCAGAGCAGGCGGGCTTTGGGGTTTTATTGTTGGACTGGAGTTTATGAAAACATGGTTTGCCTCAAGGTGTTGACGTTTTTCAATAGAATAAAATGTGCACAGAAATCACTCAGTCAAAGCTTTTTGATGAAAGATAATCTGTTTTCTTATTTCAAGACTTGGGAAAAAATCCACTATAATTGAAAAAGAAACTGCTGTCATTTAACAATCAAATTTCCTTTCCTTGAACTTTATTTGCATTTTGTGACTAAGAAGTAATGGCACTGGATGTAATAACATATTGCTATAATGTACTTCATTTCCAAGACACTGCAGAAACTGACTGTGGGGACTTTCATTCATTGCTGGTAGGAATGAAAAATGGTACATCCACTTTGGAAGACAATTTGGTTTCTTACAAAACTCTTAACGGCAATTGAGCTCCTTGGAATTTACCAAGAGGAGTTGAAAACTTCTGTCCACACAAAAACCTGCACAGAAATGTGTATAGAAGCTTTATTTATAACCGTCAAAGCTTGGAAGCAACCAAGATATCCTTTGATAAGTGAATGGATAAATGAAATGGCACATCCTGGTAATGGAATATTATTCAGTGATAAAAAGAAATGAGCTATCAAGCCATGAAAAGACAAGGAAGAAACTTAAGTGCATATTACTAAGTGAAAGAAGCCAATAGGAAACGGCTCCATTACTGTATGATTCCAACCACATGACATTCTGGAAAAGACAAAACTGTGGAGACAATGAAAGGATCAGTGGTTGCCAGGAGTTGGGGAGTGGGGTTTGCTGGGGAGAGTTGAATGGGTGGAGCACAGAGGACTTTTAGGGCACTGAAAATACTCTCTGTTGCTATAATGATACATACATATCATTACACTTTTGCCCCAAACCATAAAATGTCCAACACCGAGAGTGAGCCCTCATGTAAACCATGGACTTTGGGGATGAGCCAATGTAGGTTCATAGATGATAAAAATTTACCAGTCTGGTAGGGGGTGTTGATAGTGGGGGGGGCCTGTGCATGTGTGCGGGCCGGGGTATTTTAGAATTCTGTATTTCCTGATCAGTTTTGCTGCCAACTTAAAACTGATCTAAAAGTAAAGTTTATTAATTTTTTTTTAAAAAAGCTTCCAGGAACGGAATGTGGGTTTAATGAGCCAGACCTTGGTCATGCAAATATCACCAATCGGATAGGTATTTTACTAACATTGTTCATGTGACTGATAACAAATTTGTGCACAAAGGTTTGTTGGTGGGGCCTTCAGTTCACTCCCTGAACTCGAATGTCCCTTTCTTGTCATCAGCAAGATTTGCTTGTGTCAGTGGTGCGTCCCCTCTGTTTTTATGCTCTGAAAGCTGCATTGTGTATGTTCAGCTTCCGTGCCTGTCGGCAATTTCCCCTAATTGTTTACAGTGCTCTAATTTTTATACTCTTTAAAGGATCTTTGTGTGTGCTGATTGCAGAAGGTAATATTTCTGGCATCAGTAACCATGGTAATGAATCATTCCCCTCTCAGAATTGGTGCCAGCTGCACTAGTGTCTAGATAGTAGCACCCCGGGGTTTTGTTAATGAGCGACTTTTCATTTGCTACAGGAGGGACACTTCCACATCCTCACATGTTTGCTTGTGTTTTGTTAAAGGCTATTCCTTGAGAACAGCGTTAGAAAAAAGAAATCCCATTTGGTAAAACCTTGGTCTCAAAAGGAAAACATTCCTAGTTTGGAAAGTGGAGCAGGCAGAATGAGAGCCTTTGAAGGTTCTGTGGGGAAGCCATCCCCGCCCCCTCCAGTCCGTGTCCCCCCCCCCCCCCCCCCCCCCCCCCCCCGTCGCCTCCAGCGTCCCCGGGCCTTTCAGGCGCACAGAGAGCTTTCCATCAGCATTCTCCTTTGACTACCGGAGAAAGGAGTTTAAATATTTCAAAGATTTATGTTATGAATAATTTAAGGAGGAATTTAAAAAGCTCCTAAACTCTCTCCGAATTATGTAATGGGAGCTTTGAAATATGTTAGCATTTTGCCTTATCAGATGTAGCTGTTCTTTGTGGGAAGATTGAAGTGGAAATGTAAGCCGGTGTTGCCCTTTATTCCACTGACTAATGATGACACCAGGAGAGACAGAGCTGCTTAACCTTGCACGAGATAAGCGCCTGCGGTAATGGACGCTCTCTCCATCCACTGCTATTTCCAAGAACAATTAACACGATACCCTCACAGCTTTTAAAACACTTGAATCTCAAGCCACTGCTACTTCTGGCCTGGGTGGCATTTTGAAGAGAGCTAAGGAAAACTGATATCCACAATACCTGCTGACTTTTCTTTTTTCCCTACTCATTTAGAGAAGGACTCCCAATAATATGATTCTGGTGTGGACACCGGCTTTTATGCTGAACATTCAGCAGCAGTAATAGGTTTTTGACAGGCAGCATGCTGCGTTCATAGTGACGCTACAGTGTGGTGCATTCCATGCCCTTCCATATGCTTCCCATGTGTTAACTTACTTTATTCTTATAGTGACCCTATGACGTAGATATTATTTATTTTAATTTTTAATTTTAATTTTTTTTGTTCAAAATATTACAGATGTCCCCCCTTTTCCCCATTCACCCCTTCTACTCCGCACCTACTCCCTGCCCCAGGCCTTCACCGCACTATTGTCTGTGTCCATGGGTTATGCATATATGCATATAAGTTCTTTGGTTAATCTCTGCCCACCCACCCACCTACCACCACCTTCACTCTGAGATTCCTCAGTCTGTTCCATGCTGCTAGGTCACTGAATCTATTTTGCTTATCAGTTTATTGTGTTCTTTAGATTCCACATATAAATGAGATCATGTGATGTTTGTCTTTCTCTGCCTGGCTTATTTCGCTTAGCATAATATTCTCTAGTTCCCTCCGTACTGTCCCAAATGGTACAAGATCCTTCTTCTCTACAGCTGCATAGTATTCCATGGTGTAAATGTACCACAGCTTTTTTATCCACTAATCTGATGGGCACTTGGGCTGTTTCCAGATCTTAGCTATTGTAAACTGTGCTGCTATGAACATAGGGGTGCATATATTCTTTCAGATTAGTGTTTCAGGATCCTTAGGATATATTCCTAGAAGTGGGATCACTGGGTCAAAAGGCAGGTCCATTTTTAATCTTTTGAGGAACCTCCATACTGCTTTCCATAGTGGCTGCACCAGTCTGCATTCCCACCAGCAGTGTACTAGGGTTCCCTTTCTCCACATCCTCGCCAGCACATGTCGTTTGTTGATTTGTGGATGGCAGCCATTCTGATAGACATGAAGTGATATGTCATTGTGGTTTTAATTTGCATCTCTCTGATGATTAGTGACATTGAGCATTTTTTCATATGTCTCTTGGCCATTTGTATGTCCTCTTTGGAGAAGTGTCTTTTAAGGTCCATTTTTAATTGGATTGTTTGTCTTCCTCTTGTTGACTTTTATGAGTTCTTTGTACACTTTGGAAATTAGCCCCTTATCAGATGCATCCCTGGTAAATATGTTCTCCCATACCATGGGGTTCCTTTGTATTTTGAGGATGATTTCTTTTGCTGTGCAGAAGCTTTTTATTTTGATGTAGTCCCATTTGTTTATTTTTTCCTCTGTTTCTCTTGCCCTAGGAGATGTATTGGTGAAAATTCCACTACATGAGATGTCTGTGACTTTACTGCCTGTTTTCTCCCAGGATTTTTATGGTTTTGCGACTTACATTTAAGTCTTTTATCCATTTTGAATTTATTCTTGTGTATGGAGTAAGTTGGTGATCTAGTTTCATTTTTTTTTTTTTTTTGCATGTACCTGTCCAATTTTCCCAAAGCCATTTATTGAAGACACTGTCTTTACTCCATTGTATGCTCTCGCCTCCTTTGTCAAATATTAACAGACCACAATGGCATGGGTCTATTTCTGGGTTCTCTGTTCTGTTCCATTGATCTATGTCTGTTGTTGTACCAATACCTGGCTGTTTTAATTAGAGTGGCCTTGTAGTACAGTTTGATATCTGGTAAAGTGATCCTTCCCACTCTGTTCTCCTTTCTCAAGATGGCTGTGGCTATTCAGGGTCTTTTTTCGTTCCATATAAATTTTTGGAGTATTTGTTCTAGCTCTGTGAAATATGCTGTTGGTATTTTAATAGGGATTGCATTGAATCTATAAATTGCTTTGGGTAGTATGGATATTTTAATGATATTAATTATTCCAATCCATGAGCATGGTATATTCTTCCACTTGTTTATATCTTCCTCTATTTCTTTTTTCAGTGTCCTATAGTTTTCTGAGTACAGGTCTTTGATAAACTTAACAGTTTACACCTAGGTATCTTATTTATTTAGTTGCAGTGGTAAATGGTATTGTTTTTTGTTTCTCTTTCTGAGAATTCATTGTTGGTGTATAAAAATGACATTGATTTTCAGATGTTAATTTTGTATCCAGCTACATGCCGAATTATCAAATCTAGTAGTATGTTGGTGGAGTCTTTAGGGTTTTCTATGTACAATATCATGTCATCTGCAAATAATGACAGTTTTACTTCCTCCTTTCTAATTTGGATACCTTTTATGTTATCTTCTTGTCCGATAGCTGTGGTAAGGATTTCCAGTACTATGTTGAATAAGAGTGCTGAAAGTGGACACCCCTGTCTTGTTCTAGTTTTTGGAGGAAATGCTTTTAGTTTTTGCCCATTGAGTATGATGTTGGCTGTAGGTTTGTCATATATGGCCTTTATTAGTTTGAGGTATGATCCTTCTATTCCCACTTCGCTGAGAGTTTTTATCAGAAATGAGTGCTGGATTTTGTTGAATGCTTTTTCTGCATCTATTGATATGATAATATGATTTTTGTCCTTCATTTCGTTTATGTGATGTGTCACATTTATTGATTTGCAAATATTATACCAGCCTTGCATCCCTGGAATAAATCCCACTTGGTTGGGGTGTATGATCTTTTTAATGTATTGCTGGACCTAGTTTTCTAGTATTTTGTTGAGGATTTTAACATCTATGTTCATCAGGGATGTTGGCCTGTAATCTTTGTAGTGTCTTTATCTGGTTCTGGGATTAGGATGATGCTGGTTTCATAAAAAGAGCTTGGGCACCTTCCCTCCTCTTGAATTTTCTGGAATAGTTTGAGGAGAGTAGGTGTTAATTTTTCTTTGAATGTTTGGTAAAACTCACCTGTAAATCCAATGGGCCCTGGACTTTTATTCGCTAGGAGTTTTTTTATTATTGCTTCAATTTCATTAGTTGTAATCGGCCTATTCAGGTTTTCTGGCTCTTCCTGATTCAGCTTTGGAAGATTGTACTTCTAGGAATTTGTCCATTTCATGCAGCTTGTCCAGTTTGATGTTATATAGTTGCTCCTAGTATTTTCTTACAATCCTTTGTATTTCTGTTGGGTTGGTTGTTATATTGCTTCTTTCACTTCTGATTTTATTTATTTGGATCCTCTCTCTTTGTTTCTTGGTGAGTCAATTAGGTATTCACTTTATTTCTGACAACCCTATGATGCGAATGTTGATTTGCTTCATGTTGTCCCAAATTTCCAGTAAACTGTCTTCATGTTTTTTAAATGTTTTTTCTTTTTGCTGCTCTGATTGAGTGTTTTTTTTTCCTACCTTATCTTCTAAGAAACTTATTCTATACTCTGCTTCATTCAGCTTGCTTTTAATTGCTTCCAACATATTTTTGATATCAGATATAGTATTCTTCATTTCTGCCTGGTTCTTATATCTATATCTTTTTCCATGCCTTCACTAAGTTCCTTGACCTTCCCATAAACTGTCTTGTGGTTCTCATTAATTTCCTTGAGTATCTTTATAACGATTACTCTGAACTCTATGATAACTTGCTTAACTCCATCTCATCAAGGCCTTTTTCTGGCTATTTTTCCTTTTCTTTAGTTTGGGGGTTGTTTCTTTGTCTCCCCATTTTAGTGACTCTTAGTATTTGTATCTGTATATTAGATATATTTGCTGTCTCCCAGTCTTGTCCAGTAGGACCCAGAGGTGTGTTTTCCTTATACTTCTGATCTATTTGTTCTAGGCATGTCCTTTTCATGGGTGTCTCTTTTGTGGGTTTTTTGGGTTCTCTTGGTTTGATTGGGTCTAGATTGTTGTTGAGCTATTCATGGGAGGTCTCTCCTCTCAGGTTGGCTAACTGTGAGGCTCAGCCACAACCTCGTCATGTAAGCTCTTGTACAGGTGCTAACAGGACAAAACAAAACACAAACACACTACCAGGAAACAAACAGTAACTTACACAATATCCTGACAATCACAATGAAAACAATCCAAGAGAAAGTAGAACTGGGAGAATGAAGTGAGAACACAAATGCTAAAGCAAAAAAGAAAGAGAGAAAAAGATATTATTGCTAACAGTAAAATAATAATAATAATAATAATAATAATATAAAATAAAAAGTAAAAAATAGAGAAGCTACAGGGAGATAAAAGGGGCAGAGAAAAGATTCTGAAAGGAAAGAAGGGTGAGTAAAAAAATAAGGGTAGAGAGTAGGAATAGGAAAATGGTTGAAAAATATATATATAAAATGAAAAGACAAAAACAAACAAAAAGACAGGAAAACAGAGAACAAAAGGGGAGAAAAAGAAAGAAAGAAAAAATTATGCCAATGGAACAAGAAGAAAGAGAGCGGTAAAGCAAGGGCAGGGAAGGAGACCAATAAGAGATATAGAGGAAACAATAGAGAAAAGCAATAAACTTATTGGTTATAATGATAATAGCCCAGCAATTAAGCAGAGAATATCAAGAAAATCTTGATAACAGAACAAAAACCAAGCCAAAACAAAATAAGAAAACAATCAAAGCAAGACAAAACAAATCCTAAAAAAATTAAAAACAATTAAAAATTTAATTTTTTTTTTCTTTTCTCTCTTTTTACTAAAAAAGAAAAGTCAACTGGGTGACTTTCATTTGGGTAGCTTGTGTTGTCTGAGGCTCACTGTTTTGTACACTGATTTCAGTTCTCCTGGGAGGTACTTGTGTATCAGTCAATATCAGGAGCTGTCTAGGTTTGGCTCTGGTGTCCTTAGTAGTTGGCTGGTCAGAGGCTCTCTGTGGACCACCTCCACCTGTTGGCTAATTTTCCTCTCCCTGGTTGCACGGTCTTACTTCAGAGTCTTCTGAAGAGAGTCTTTGGGGTGCAGGCTGATTAGTGTAGCTTGGGATATTGCTCCCCTTTCTTAGAGGTTTCACTGTCAGGCACTCACAGTGGGGAAGTTAGTCCCTGCTTCAAAGCCAGCTCCTCAGTCTCTACCCTATCCTCCAGTTCTAGTTCCCCATACAATGGCCTGCTGCAGGTTAAGCTTGACTTCAGTCTGTGTCCTTTTCTGTAGGGGCAGTTTCAGCTGCCTGGGCTCAGTTGGTTTAATTAAAAAAGACTCTGGTGAGCATGTTGCCTGCCCAACCCCCAGAAGGGGTTTTAAGCTTTTCTTCCAGTTCCTAAACAATAGTCCCTGAGATTCTTACTCTTCTATTGTTGTCCTGTGAGCTGTTCTCCTTTCCCCCTCAGGAATGTGCCCTGCAGGAGATATCTGGGGCTTCAGTGAGCTGAATCAGCTCCCTTCCTGTTGGGGGGGCTCTTAGCCTGCAGAAGAGGTAGGTGTGCTCTACCCCTCTTTTCCCACATCTGGTTGGCTGATCTCATAGGGCACTCATTTCAAACTCTCCACAGCCCTAGCCGGTTTGGCTTAATGGCTAGAGCATCAGCCTGTGAACTGAAGGATACAGGGTTCAATTTCAACCAAAGGCATGAACCTCAATTGCAGGCTCGATCCCTGGACCCAGTTTGGAGGCAACCAATCGATGTGTCTCTTTTACATTGGTGTTTCTCTCTCTAAAGCAATGGGGGGGGGGAACACCCAAAACCTTTCTACAATGCAGACACAAATGCCCCTTCAACAATCAAAAATTCACAAAGCAACAAACAGGCCCACCTTGGGAGGTCCTGGCACCCTCCCGCCTTGGATCCAAACAGGAGGGATCACAAAGTTAGCCCCACACAGGTCTCCTGCACAGCTGATCTCAGTAAAGCTGGAGAAGCTCCTTGCACACTCTCCTGGCTCTCTTTGGAGCACATCAAAAATCTCAATGCACCCCACCAGCAGCTCCAGCAGCTCCAGCAGCTCTGGTGGCTCGAGTCTCGATCTGCCCCACTGGTGACTCTAGTCCCTCTCTGGTGGTGGAGGGCTCTCTTCCCTGTCCTGTGCCACATGTTCAAATGCTTTCTGGGGTTCTACACAATGCCTTACAGGAAAGCAGAGGGTCCCTGTAGGTCACTGCTAAGTGCAGCACTCTGGCCCCTTTCTATTCAGAAGTCACATCCTTCAGGACAGCCTCTTCTGCGGTCAGCTGCCAGGGTGAAACTCTCCTGCCCCAGCTGCGGCCTTTAGGTGCGTTGTTTCACTGGGAAGGCTCTACTCGGCCCCCTCCTTGAAGGTGCACTCTTCCCTTGGCTCCCTCTGCCCGCGGTGCATGGGCAATCCTTCCCTACTCCTCCACTCCGGGTTTGAGATCCCAGCTTTTGGATGCCAGTCTCCACACTCCCAAGGGGAGGGAGCTTTGTAGCCTCTAACACTTGGGCCTCACAGCCAAGCACTGGCTTCAGGGGGGACTCCCCCTTTTTATGCTTTCCCTTCTCTTACTAGACTCTTTGATGTTTCTTCAGTGCTCCTTACTTGAAATATGTCCGCTCAGGTAAATTTCTCTTGTTTTTCCAAGCTGGCTATGCAGTATTTTAGCTGTAAATCTGGTCTGTGGCTGGAAACAAGAGTGCTCTGCTTCTTGTCAGAGTGCCACCATCTTCCAAGATCGATATTATTACTTCCATTTGGCAGGTGACTGGGGAGGCATGAAGAGGTTAAATAACTGGTCCAAGGTTACCTGGGTGGTAATTGGCAGGGCCAGAATTCACATCCAGGAGGTCTCAGGGCAAAACTCTTTATATTTTCTATACATCTAAACCTATATCTACATCTATCTATATCTATATAGCTATATCTATCTATATTATCTATATCTCTTTATCATCTCAGCACTCTACCATGTGAGGAAGCACACAGAAAGGCTCAATTTGAAATCTTAGCTCTGCCACTTGCCATTTGTCCCATATAAATGCCTTTATCTCACTGCATCTCAGCTTCCATCTCCATGAAATGGAAATAACTGTACCTGCTTCACAGGGTGCTTGGGAAGTTCGAGTGAATTAAGCATATAAAAAAACCCTTTTTAGAGACTCTAAAGTGCTATGGAAATGGCTGTTTGAAGATGATGATGGTTACTGGAGGGGTGAATTATAATTATTCTTTCCACCTGGCAATTGGATTCTGGAATATAGTTATGGTAATAAAAGATTTAACATATTGGTTACTAGTAGCTATGTTCATAAAACAAGTCTCCATTTAAAGCAAGTGATTATATATCACTTATTATATACATCCCTAAAGAATATTAAAATATGTGATAATTATTCAAGTTTCTCAGAATTGTGTGATTAAGAACTCACTTATTTTAAAATATCATTCCTGTTGAATTGGCTTGTAAGCTTAAAACACGTAGTTCCAGAACAAGCATAAGGCAGATACATTCAAAATAGGGTCTGGCACTTTCATTGCTATTTTTTAAAAATATCCATCCTTTTCAGAGACATTAACATAACATGTCACCTAAGAAAACCAACAATAAATCTCTTTATATATCCTCTTAAACCACTCAGATTAAGAGCAAGAAGAAGCTGGCCAGCAAAGTGAGGCCACAATGGGAGCTGGTGAAGGCCAGGACAGTGGCGGTGAAGCCAGCAGTGTTTAGGATGCTACAGAAGGGAACTAACTCAGCTACAGCACAGGAGCTTAAAAAGGAGACAACCAAATGGAATAAATCTTACTGAATACAAGTTTTAAAGCTCAGTGAGCAAGCTTGAGAGAGAAAGGAAGAAGCAGGAGGGAGAAAAGGAAGGAGACTGAGAGACTGAGAGAAATGGTAGGATTTCACAGTTAAGGCTCAACAAAGGTCTAAGTTTAGTCCAACAACAGGAGGCTCATTTTTCTTTCTTCCAGAAATGATAACCTGACTCGGATTTTCCCTCTGGATATTTTCCCAGTAGAAAAAAGAGTTGCAAAAATATTTAAAATAATTACACAATTCTCTCAAGTGGACTAAAATAACCATTTTCTTTAAATGGAAACTTGTTTTTAGAACTTAGCTACTAGTAGCCAATGTTAAATCTTTTATTATCATAACTGTATTGCAGAATCCAACCAATAGGTGGAAAATATGGGGAAGGGTCTTTCCAACAGCAAATCACCATTATTGGCATTGTCCTTCAAGAGAGCACGCCTGTATTCTTCAAAAGTTGATTTTAGTGTTGTGCCCATGCATCGTAAATGCTTATACTTCTGAGAGGCAGAGAACATCTTTACTGGCACTGGTGAGGGTGGGGAACAGAACAGCCCTCCTGGCAGTGAAGCGTTTTTGCACACTTTTATCCCACTTCAAAACCTGTGAATGTTTTGGAAAGGATCCATTAATATATCCTCAGAAAGACAGATGGTCAATGAAGGAGAGAGAATGTTACAGTAGAAAATGAATTCGCTTATAAAGAAATCAGGGACTTGATAGAACATGGCAAGTTTCCATGGAATACTACATGGAGTCTGAGTCAAAGAGGAGAGGGATTTCCCAGCAGCTTGCTCTGAAGCCAGGATTTGTCTTTGGAGCACCAGATGACTTCAGTCTGGAGGACCCCAGAAAAAGCAGTGAAGAGGTTAACTGGCACAAGCTGTCCCCCCCTCAGGCAGTTCTTTAGAGCAGCACCTTCGCAGCTCATCTGCATGTCCCCTCTCCTTCCACTCTTGTCTCCACCTTAGGCTGTATCTTCTTTCCAGCTCTTTTGTAGGCTATACGTTTGCAGCTCTAGACTGCCCAGCTCTCTCCTAGTCTCTTCTTTCCAGAGCTAGACTAGCACTGCTGAAAATGCTATATACATAGGAATCGCTTGGAGATCTTGCTCAAACACATATTCTAATTCTGTAGATCTGGGGTGGGACCTCGATTCTGCACTTCTAACAAGCTCCCAGGTTTTGCCAACTCTGAGAAGCGAGGAACTTAAGAACGTGCTTCCCCAGCATCCTCTGCCAAACAGTTTTATATCCAGTCTTGCTTCTTAGTTTTAAGTGTCCGTTAGTCCCTGAGGCCCAGCCCGTATGAAGCGCCCTCCCTTCCCACTGCCCAGCCCTGGGCGCAGCAGCTGCGGAGCGTTCCAGCTCTAGTTAGCAGCTGTACCTGTTCTCTGTGCATCGGGACTTTCCTCCTTCAGCGGGAGTCCAGTTCTAGTAGGTGTCCAGTACGAATAGTTTCAAACTCCTTTTCCAATGTCACGATACTGTGTGGAGAGTCCTTTGTTTCTTCTTCTCTCAGAATAACACAACAGAACAGAGCCTTATGCTACAGGTCGTTGTAGTTGCCTCTGGACCTGTCTGCCTTTCTTCAGAGACAGCGGCCTCCTAATGGCCAGGACGCCTTGTGTCTTGTTCACTCTCGGCCCCCTGCCACCCTGCTCTGCTGGACCCCTGCGAACAGCCCATCTTCCATAAATGTGTGAAAAGTCTGTGAATGAATTTCCACACCACCTGAGCGATTTGGACCCATTCCACAACCACACTTCTGTTCCAAGATGCCGAAGCCACAGATATCCCATTAATTTACGAGGATGTCACAGTTTTCTTGGCTAAAACTCTCCCAAAACCCAGGAATATGGAACCATTAGGCCTGTCTGTATGTTGGCACCAACTAACCAGCTTGCAGGCATCCCAGCCACAAAGTAGAGAAAAGAGTGTTATTAAAAGAAGAGTCTGTGCATTTATATTTTAAAATGAGAAAGTGACAGTTACTTAAAGCACCACAATATCACACTGTCTTCCCAAGTCCCAGTGTAAGCAGCCCCCAGAGCCCTCTCTATTTTGTATTGGGGTTGCGGGCGGTCTCAGGGGAGGCATTCTCAGGTGGTCTTCATCCCCACTCTGACCTGCACAGCTCCAGGAATTAGCTATCGCACCAGTGATCCTCTCTTCCCATTAGTATCACTTATTTATTCATTAGTCTGTCCATTCAACAAACATTTATTTCAGCCTGTTCCCTGGCTGATATGTGTGAGCAGAGAGTACCGTAGATTGAAGTTAGAACCAGAGGAAAGGATGAGAATTTTTTTAAAAAGACAGATGAAGTGTACTTTGTGTGTTGGGAAGTTTGGGAGGAACAGAACCGAGTTTGGTATAAATCCCGCTCCCCAGCCAGCCCCTTGGGGAAGTGCCTTCCAGAAGGCCAGCCCGCAGGTGTGGCCTCTTGCCCCAAGCTGAGAGAATGGTAATGAGGGAGTCAATCAAAGGTCAGAAGGAGTCAGAGGGCAGTGAACACAGGGACAGTGAGGCCCGGAGTAAAAGCACCACTGAGCAAAGCCAGGGCAAGGCCTGGAGCCCCGGTAAAGCCCCAGGGGGGATCCTGTATGGCTGTGAGTCCAAATCAATTGCAGACCTCTGCCACTGACAGCCCTGTGCCTGAGAGTGACGTTTCAAGAGGAGATCGACAGAGCAGGGGCCCAGAGAGAATCTGTGGCAAGGGAAATGCAACTGGATTGAGATGTCACTGACAAATACCACATAGAACCCCAAACTCAAAGAAACATTTGACTTTGGGGGGAAAATGAAGAAAAAAACACATAAAAATGCAGAGTGACATAAAAATCTCAAAAGACTCTCTACCCATACACTCTATATACCCAGTGGAGAGGGTAGGCCGTTTCAGTGGAGGTTTATAGGGGATAATAGAAGTATTACTCACAGAGTGATCCTATCGTGGCACAGTACTCAATTTACCACGTGATTTTACATAGACTGTCTCCTTTTATCCCTGCTAGGCCCCAGGAGGGACACAGGGAAGGTTTATTTTAAATTAACCCATGAGAAAACAACGGCAGTTTTTCTCAAATTATGTCCCACACACATCCACATCACAATCACATGGGGAGCTCTGGTTTAAAAACCAAGTTCCTGATCTCTCAGAATCTCTGGGGTAGAGTTCAAGAATTTGCATTTTTAATAATGTCTCCAGGTGATTTATAAGTGCACTCAAGTTTGAGAACCACTGACTGCAGAGGTTAAGGACCTTGCCTACTACACACACACTCACATGCACACAAGGAGCCAAGACCAGCACTCAACTCTTCTGTTCCAGCAGCCTTCCCACTGACCCCTCCACTTCTCACAAAGTTAGGGTGGCTATCACCATCCATTGCACACTGGGGTTGCTAAGATGCTCATCACAACTCAATCCTATCTTTTTCTTTAGATGGCTTTTTCAAGGGCATATGAGTAAAGATGAGAGTGTGTGTTCAAAGAAACCCATTGGTTCAGAATGACCCCTGTGGTCTTAGGCACTGGGCATCTTAGAACCTGCCCCTCCTTCCATCTTTTACTACAAAGTGAAAGAGGCTGCTTGAATATAGACGTTAAGCTGTACGTCTGTATTGTCACTCGGGTTTTACTTACGAAACCTGCATATTGCATGCTATGGTGAGGGCCTCTTCACTTGTGATGTTGTATCCTTTGTGGAGGAAGAGTGCTGGGAAAGTCTCTCAACACCCACTCTGGTCCTAATGGGTGACAGACGTGGGAAGGAACAGCCCAGCCCTCTCTCATCCTCCCCTTGATGGCTGTTTCCTGGAGGGGACAGCTGGCTCTGCAGGGCTCCTCCATGCTGCAGGTTTTGCCAGGGCTGCCAGAAGCAGCCCTCTGCGGGCCAGTCCTCCCCGGACAGGATGGGCACCTCTCCCTCACACTGGGATCAGGCACAGGAAGCCAAGTCTTCAACAGGCGGAGGCCACGTTATCCAGTAACAGCTTTGTCTGCAACATAGGGAACATTTTGGTGTCCATTGGCCTTACTCTCTCTGTTCGAATTGAATTACCTGTATTTAATTGAATGTTTGTCTCTTTCTACTATACATTTTCCTGAGCTAAGATGAGATAGTCACTTGCAGCACTGAGTTATTTGAAGGGACCTCAAATGTGCATCTGTTTTAATGAATATAGTTAGACAAGGAATTGCTTTAATTGGGCAAGGCTTGTTCTCCTGCATTATACTAAGGCAACAGAACTGTGCAGCCCGAGCCTCCCTCCTGTTCACAGAACATCCAGCAGCAGCCCTGGTAGGCAAGAAGTCCAAGAGCCCAGGCCAAAGAAGACAGCCACAGTTTGGGCCATTCCTGTGCAGTGCTATGTGTGTGGTGGCCTGAGAACCATCTCTATCATGGCCTCCCCTCCCCTCCCCTCCCCTCCCCTCCCCTCCCCTCCCCTCCCCTCCCCTGCCCTCCCCTCCCCTCCCCTCCCCTCCCCTCCCCTCCCCTCCCCTCCCCTCCCCTCCCCTCCCCTCCCCTCTCCTCTCCTCTCCTCTCCTCTCCTCTCCTCTCCTCTCCTCTCCTCTCCTTTCCTTTCCTTTCCTTTCCTTTCCTCTTTCCTTTCTGTAACTTCTTTTACTTGGTCTCAACCTAAAAAGTGGTTTAGTTTCCCAATTTTGCCTACAAACTCAGGGCATTTGAGTACTGATTCATTTGTGATGTATGACAAATGACTGAATCAATTATGCTTCCAGAATCAGGGCAAGTACTATATTCTAACTTTCCAAGCACAGGACATTTTTGAATTGCTTTCCTGGCTCTAGGGTTCTGTCACGTTCCGCCTGAAACCCCACTGGGAGGTTGAGGACTCTAGGCTGCATGGTCTAAGCTTCACAGCTGCCTAAGCTTCCTCCAAATGTTCAGGAAATCATTCATTTCAAAACACATCTGCGTTTCTGTGTGTACAAATGCCAGATACTGAGTGGGATAAGCTCATATTCTGTTTGGAGAATTGGAGTAGAGCATAAAGCATTAAAAATAATGGAGGGAACAGAGCGTGATCAGCAAGCAACAGGAGTAAAGAGAGAATTATGACAATAAATACTGTGCAATTTGGAGGGAAGGATCCTGTCAACTGGTAATTGGAAAAAGATTTTAAGAACCAGCCTTGCAGAGTGGATAAAATGAAGGTTGGCATATAGGCAAGAGAAGGCAGTCCCCCACCACCTGCCTTGCTGTCCTCAACACTGACCTGGTGTCTTCTGAATTTCCCAATGTGTTGGTGTGAGCTCTGTTCAGAAGGCTGTCACTAGTGCATCTTTGGTTGTGAGTCTCCAGGGCCACATTCGCAGCTGTGATAAACTGGCCAATATCTAATGGAACCCCCTCCCCTCCGAGTGTCAGCAAGGCTGTCCTGTGTGGGTAGATCCTGTGTGTGTGCATGTGTCTCCAAGGTGGCAGACCCTCCTGCCCACTGCCTTGAGGAGCTCACCTTCTGGTCATGCCATCCCTGATTAGGGTTTGCATAGTTTTCTCTATGTTATATTTCATTGGTTTGGAACTGTTCCATGCCTTTGACCTACTCCCCTTTTTTCTTGGTTTTCCTCCTCAAGTCTAGGTCTGTCATGTCTTTGTTGACCCCTCTCCTTCTAATCTATTACCTAGAAATGTGTTCCTTTCTCTTCTTATTTTATTCACTTCTTCTGAGTCATCTTAGCCAAAATCAATCTCTCAAGTTTTATTTCTAAATTGAATTATAGTCACATTTCTGTATTTCTTCATCCTGAAGAACATTCTCAGGCATGTCAAACCTAACATATTAAAAATGTAACTCATTTTCTCCTCCCTAAAAGTCTCCTAATCTCCTTCATCTTTCACCTTCCTTATCCAACTTGTTCCTATTACGACAAGGTATCTCTGGTTTGTTCTCAAAATTGACCCCATCTCCTTATTCTGTGTCATTACCAGACCACCTCCCAAGACAGCAGCCTTTGAACTTGACTCACTGCCACAGAATCTCTGCTCTTTAGTTCATCCTTTACATTGGTACCAGAATAAATGTTTCCTAAAAATAAAATCTAGGCTCCCAGTCAAGATGGTACAGTAGGTAGATGTGGTACTTCCTCCTACAACCACATCAAAATTAAAACTATACTGCAAAACAATCATCATTCAGAACCGTCTAAAATCTAGCTGAACAAAAGTCCTACAACTAAGGATGTGCAAAAGAAGGCATGTTGAGACTGGTATGAAGGGCAGAGACTAGGAACTCACTGACCCCACACCGACATGTGTCAGTTAAAAATTGGGAAGGATAGTTACCGAGGTCCCTTGTGAGGAGTTTTGTTCTGCCCACCCCATACTAGGCCTCCCCAGTCCAGGATTCCAGTGCTAGGAAGAGAAGTCCCCATAATGTCTGGCTGTGAAAACCAGCAAAGATTGTGACTGAGTGAGATGGAGCCTGTTGGAATCACAAGCAGTTCCTCTTAAAGGGCCCAAGCCTGTGCATGGACTTAGTTGGACTTACTCACTCTGAGCTCCAGAGCAAGGGCAACAGCTCAAAGGGCTCCAGGGACATATGGGGAGAAACTGAATTATCTGGCTTCAGGATGAGTGCTGGACAGGCATTTTCTCCCAGAAAGAAGTGCTGGCAGAGGCCATTGCTCCCTTGATGAGCCCTCCCCCAACAGAGCCAAAAGGCAAGCACCATATCTGAGTCTCCATCAAACTGGCTAACAGTGTTAATCTAGCCCTGCTGATTCCCTGAGACCCTGCCCCACCCAACTTGCATGCCCACCAAAGCCCTTTTCAGTGGCTTTTCCATACAAACAGCATGTCTTGGCTCACGCTATGAACTTTAAACTCTCTAAAACAAGCAGTATCTGGCCTTAACATGCCCTGTACTTCTTCCTAAGTGGCCCCAGGCCTGGCACCAATGGCAACTGGGCTTGGTTAAAGTTTGGCCTCTCCTGGGCACCTCCAAGTCCAGCAAAAGTAGCAGCCCTCTGCAGATTGTTTTGCATCTCATGCTGGGTGGCCCTGGCAGGGCGCTGGCAGCAGCTGACCTTGATTGGCACCTCCTGAGAGGTCCCAGAGCCAGCATACCTCATGGACAACTTCAGATCACACCAAAGCACCACCCAACCCCTTCATGAGCAACACATTCAAGGGACTCAGTGATCACCAGAGCCCTTTTCCATGGGGTCATACCCTGCACAGCTGATCCTCCACAGTGGTCTTGGCCAGTCCTCACAGCTGATTGGCCTGGGGGTAAGTCCCTCCCATTGATATACCAACAGCAATTAAGGCTCAACTATCACAGGAGGGTGCACACAGCTCAGGTGACCAGGGAGACTGTGCCACTGGGCCCTACAGGACACCTACTACATAAGGCCACTCTGCCAAGCCCAAGAGATGTAGCAGTTCTAGCTAATACATAGAAAAAAAAAAAACAAAAAAAAACAGGGAGGAAGCCAAAATGAGGAGACAAAGAAACATACCCTAAATAAAAGAGCAGAACAAAACTCCAAAAAAGAACTAAACAGAAAGGAAACAAGCAATCTCCCAGATACAAAGTTCAAAACCCTGGTTATAAGGATGCTCAATGAACTTAGGGGAAGAATAGATGAAGTTAGAACTTCAACAGAGAGACAGGAAACAAAAAAATGGAGATAGGGAAGATAGGGAAGCAGAAAACACCCAATCAGAAGAGCAAAAAGAAAAAAGGTTTTCCCCTCCCCCAAAAATGAGGATAGTATAAGGAGCCTTGGGACAACTTCAAGCTACCAACATGTACATCATGTAGGTGCCGGAAGGAGGAGAAAGACAGAACAAGGAATTGAAAATCTATGTTAAAAAATAATGATGGAAAACTTCCCTAACCTGGTGAAGAAAATAAACATATAAGTCCAGGAAGCACAGAGAGTTCCAAACAAGATGAACCCAAAAAGGCCCACACCAAGACACATCATAATTAAAATGCCAAAGGTTAAAGACAAAGAGAGAATCTTAAAAGTAGTAAGAGAAAAGCAAGTAGTTAGCTACAAGGGAGCTCCCATAAGACTGGCAGCTGATTTCTCAACATAAACTTTGCAGGCCTAAAGGGAGTAGCAAGAAAAATTCAAAGTGATGAAAAGCAAGGACCTACAACCAAGATTATTCTGCCCAGCAAAACTATCATTTAGAATCAAAGGACAGATAAAGAGCTTTCCTAACAAGAAAAAGCTACAGGAGTTCATTGCCATCAAACCAGTTTTACAAGAAATGCTAAATAATTATTTAATAAGAAGAAGAAGAAGAAGAAGGAGAAAAATATGAATAATAAAATGGCAATAAACTCATATCTATCAAAAATTACTTTAAGTGCAAATGGGTTAAATGTTCCAATCAAAAGACACAGAGTGGCTGAATGGATAACAAAACAAGACCCTTACATATGCCGTCTACAAGAGATTCATTTCAGATTGAAAGACACACAGACTGAAAGTAAAGGGATGGTAAATATATTTTATTTTATGGAAATGGAAATAAATTTTAAAAAGCTGGGGTAGCAATACTTATCCGAGACAGAATAGACTTTAAAACAAAGGCTATTATAAGAGACAAAGAAGGACCCAGCAATCCACTTCTGAGTACGTATCTAAAACACTAAATTGAAGTCATATGCATCCATATGTTCATTGCAATATTATTTACAATATCCAAGATATAGAAGCAACCTAAGTGTCCATCAACAGATGAATAGATAAAGAAGTGGTACATACATACAATGGAACATGACTCAGCCATAAAAAAGAATAAAATTACTCCATCTGCAACAACATGGATGGATCTAGATGGTAATGTGCTAAGTGAAATAAGTCAGACAGAGAAAGACAAATGTCATATGATTTCACTTATATGTGGAATCTAAAAAACAAAATAAACAAACAAGACCCAAAACACTCATAGATACAGAAAACATTTTGGCAGTTGCTAATTGGGACAGGAGGAGGCTGTAGGGATGGGTGAAAAAGGTGAAGGGATTAAGAAATACAAATTGGTAGTTACAAAATAGTCATGGGGATGTAAAGTACAGCATCAAAAATATAGTCAATAATATTCTAATAATTGTGTATGGTGCCAGGTGAGTACTAGATTTATCCTGGTGATTACTTAAGTTATATAAATGTATAATCATGGGGTTGTACACCTGAAACTGATATAATATTGTACAGCAACTGTAATTAAGAAATAAAAATTATTTTAAAAGAAAAAAAGAAATTCTAATTATGCTCTCTTTCTTTAAAAGCCTTGATTGACTTCTAGCTTTTATACTAAAAAGTCCAAATTTCTCACTGAAAACTTAGTTTTTTCAGTATCACCTTCCACTTGTCCCCATCCCATATCTTATGTTCTCATTATACCTAACTTCCCACCAACCTATAAAACAGTGCTCTTACCAGTTCACACCTTTGCATGTTGTTCCTGTTACCTGGAATGCCTTTCCCCCATTATTCATGTGGTGAACTTTTTTTTTTAATATATCTTTATTGATTTCAGAGAAAGGAAAGGAGAGGGAGAGAGAGAGATTGAAACACCAATGATGAGAGAGTCACCGATCAGCTGCCTCCCACACGTCCCCGACCGGGGACTGAGCCCGCAACCGGGGCATGTGCCCCAACCCGGAATCAAACCCCGATTGCCTGGATCCTAGGTCGACGCTCAACCGCTGAGCCACGCCGGGCTGGCCTGTGGTGAACTTCTGTTCATCCTTCAAGACCTAGTTTAAACGCCATCTCTCTTCTAGGAAGCCTCCTGAACTATGTTGGAAATCATCACCCTTACCTCTGGGATCCCCTAGCACTTACATTAAACCCTCCTTTGTTAATTTGCCACTGTTTTTAATCTGTGAAAAAAGTTCATTTAATCTTTTACCCACAAATATTTACTGAGGCTCTACAGTATACGAGTAGTGCCTGTGTTTTTATTACAATCCTTTCCATGAGAATTAAAAAAGGCATTGCTTCAACTCCACAAATGCAGACACTGCAATCATCCATCACAACAGATGGGGTCATGGTGTAGAATCAGGACAAACTCCACTGCTTCTGCTTCTTGTTCCTTCCTTGCCAACTCCTTCCTAACCATCACCTTCATCTTCTCAACTCATGGAAAGGGCAAGAGGTGACTTAGGACTCAAGGAACACACCTCCTGTCCCCTCTCCTGCTCATCTGCTTGATATCCTCTCTGGCAGCATCTCCCAGATGATATTCGTAGTTTGCACTAGGTGGGGTGATGACAGGAAGATTGAATGGCTGGTACCTCCGGTGACCTCCTTCTTCTTCCTCCCCTTCCAAACATGCCCTCTGAGTGTTACCGCAGATTGATGGCGGTGACAATTCTGAGTTCAAAGGGCTTTTCCTTCATCTGCCAGGAATACTGGTTCCAAGGCTTGGAGAGATATGGGGGATCAAGGAGTGCTGTCAGAGGACTCCCATCCCAAACAATGCTCTGGTGGGACACATCCCGGCTCGGTGAGTAGACCACACTCTCAGCTTCTAGCACAGGACGATAGAATGCAGACTGCCTGGGCTGTGTCTGTATCCTCACAGGTGATCTGCACTGTCTACTATCTGATGTTGGCTGTGTTATTAATCTCTCTATTCCCAAAGCCTCTGTTCAATAAGTGAATGTTCACAGAAGGAGGAAATGGGTGAGTTTATTATAAGAGCCTCGGGCGGGGGGGGGGGGGGGGGGCTTTCTTTGTTTTCCTTTCCTTTGCTTTTTGAATAATGTAAGAACTGGGCAATTTCCTAAGGAACCCATTGCCCAGGTGGTGTTTCCCAGGTTTGGTGCAGGAGCCATGCACAGGTCCCTAAGGTCCAGCCCAGACACCCTGGGTTTCTCTCCTTTCTTTGCTTTGACCCATAAGCAGGTGAAGGGGAGCCAGCTGCCTTGAGCTCTTCAGCAGCATGCTGCAAAGGTTGCCCTGACCTTCCCGTCTCAGAGAGTCAGGAGGCAGAATGTTAGATGTGGCCCAAAAGACAAACCTAATTTACCTCTTTCTAACTGAGAACATGTGTTGAGTGAATTAACCCCTTTGAGTCTCAGTTTTATTCTCCGAAAAATGGGGCACTAATTCCTTTAGAATTGCAAAATGGGGGTCAGGGAGTAGCTGAAGCCTGTCTGCTGGGACCATTTCTTTAACTTCTGCCCAACGGCACCATGAGCACAGCCAGCACTTGGTAGTGTAATTGACTTATATGCCTGTATCTCCCCACCATCAACTCTTGTCTGTCTTTGAAACCTCAGTATTTGGAAGCGCTCAGTAAATGTTTGTTGAGTGGATAAATGAACATGAGAAGAAAGAGAGAAGGAATATACAAAGTACACTACAACCTACAGGGCCTAGGATATATTTTGTTGTGGTTTGTTGATGAGGTTTTAAAATTTCATTCATATGTTCAATTACTGATGCCAAAATTCCGAGTATTTAGACACTCTTTAAAAGGTGAATATTCAAACTGTGACCTAGAGAAAGAGGGGCCTTGGAAGGCCCTGAGAGAAATAGCCTTTAGAGGGTATGTGTGTGTCTCCCTTGTCCAGAAAGGGGGGTGCGGTTTTAAAAGAAGCTGCCCAAACTTGGGGAGTGGGTGGGAGATAGGGGAAAAGTGACTAAGACCTGAGCCAATTCTGAGCCAGCTCTTAGGTGTCGAGTTTGACCCAGGAGATGGTCCTACATGGGAACCAGGAGCAGGACTGCTTGAAGGGAAAGCCTATGACAGTGCTCTTGGTGATATTTGGTATTGAAGTTGTTGGTTATCACAGCAAGTGGCCCAGCCAATTGCTGCTCTCCTACTGGGTCACCCTCATGGTACTTCTGGGGACCATGCTCTGTGTGAGCTGGGGCAGACACCCCTTACCTGGCTCTGGGATTCATATGCAAGACTGTTTTTCATTCTTCTCAAAAGTCCCCTTACAAAATCTGCATAGAGAGTTTGCTGGGGAAAGAAGCAGGGATTTAAAAAAAAAAAAAAAAAAAGCTTACTCAGAAGGGAGGGCAAGCTATCATGGAATTCACCACATTACCTTTGCTAATAAAAATTAAATTCTTGCAGAGTGAAATAAAAGGCCACAGGAGCACCTAGAACATCATGATTTTGCAAAAAGAGACGAAGTTGCCTGCAAATGTTCCAGCAAAGCACTTCTTGCTTTGACAGCTCCATAAAATACAAGTTTATCTGCAAAGACTGTCTGCGGGGAACCAGTGTTTCCATTATAAATACCTCAAACACCAATCACAAATAGGAACTTGGGAGTTCTAAATTGCTGAACCATATCACATAAGAAAGTGGCAATTTAAAAAAATCTCAGCATGGTATAACTTAAAGGAATCATAGCAAAAAATCTACTCCAACTCCCTTGTTTCCAGGTGAAGGAGCAAAGGTGGAGAGAGGCCCCATCACCAGTTCCAGAGCCCATTAGTTGCAGAATTGGGTTTTGAATCCTTAGTTTGGCCTTTTTCTGCTATGCTATTGCTTTCCCTGAATAAGTTAGCTGAAAAACTGTTTTGTGATTTCTAAATATATATCTAGACATTCCCATAAGCCTGTGGCTAAGTTTTGCTTACAAATTGCACTTAATAAGTTTTGCTGAAATAAGATCATCAGCATTTATAAAAAGTCTTTCTTGGCCTGAAAGAATTAAGCCTGACATAGAATTTGTGCTATTGGGAGAGTTCATCTGGAGCATTGAATTGAAAATGGAAAACTTCCCTAAGAAGTAGTGACGTCATCAGGCAGTTGAAAGACAAATGCCTGCTGGCTACCCGGCTGGTGCTCAGCCCTGCTTTAGAGATGCAGTAAGTGGGCTGAGCAGTGTGCAGTTGCCCTAAGCAAGACTGAGCAGCTCCAGCAAATTGGCTTCGAAGTATGTGGGGAGTGGAGGCAAAGCTGGAGCCGCAGGGTAGCAGCTCATCTATGGTAAAGAATGCAAGTGACATCTGCGAGGACACAGGCCTGGTGTCACTCCCCACATTCTGAGATTGCTCATGCACGCAGCTAGCTCTGATTGCATTGGATTGAAATACAGACCCTGAGAAGCCTGACCCAGTAACAAAGGCACGAAGGCCAGCCTGGAACAATAGGGAAGAGCCACGTGAAAACCTGCAGACTCTCAAACTTGAGAAAGTGCCCTGTGCGAACAGCAATGCTGGGTTTTCTAGAAGGCAGATGAGGCTTTGGGGGCATCAGCAAAAGAGAGGCACGGAAATGAAAATAACTCACAGAAGACCTGATTTTGCAATAAAAATATAAATAAAAGCTATTTTGATTTCAGCATACAAGTACTTTGTGTCTTGCGAGGTTGGGGATTTTGTCCCTTTATGTTTTCAGTGCTTAGGGCCTGTAAGACCTTAACATGTGCCTGGCTGAGGGCCCCGAGAAAGAGAAGGCAAGAAGGCAGAACTGCTTTAGGCTTCTGAGGCACCCTGAGGGACTGCCCTGCTGACTCCCCTCCTGTGCTGAATAAAACTGAAACAATGCCCCAGTTTTAACCAGGACTCACTTTCCCTGCCTTTTCACACCTGTCTCCCCTTTCTCCAGCCTGAAGGCTCCTGGTCATGGCTCAGAAAGAAGGGCTTGGCCATGCACTCTGCCTCATGATTTTCTTTCCATGCCTCATTCCCCACAGGGGTTTGGAGGAAATAACACTTGCCACCTAATTAAAATCATGGTGTGTCTTTTCTTATCTCACCTCTCACCGCTTTAATTCCCCTTCGTACAGATTGTTCCCACCTACCATTTGTAGTCAGAGCCATCACATGTAAATGTCTGCTGATCAATTCCACTTACATCTTCCAGTCACTTTAAATCATCACGTTTCAAAGTGAATGTGCCATCTTCTTCGTTGAACTAGCTCTGCTGACTTCTCATTTTCATCACAGGCACCCCCATTTTCTAGTCATCTAGGTTTGTAAACATAGATCATTTTTTATTCGATCTCTTCTCAACTTAGCCTTTCTGCCCTACAGATTCTTCCTTCCAATGTCTTGTCACATCTGTGTTTTCTAGAAACAAAATTGCCTTGAAAATTCAGGCCCTCACATTAGTTCATGTTCGGCAAATAACAATATTAGTCAGTAAATGTTTGTTGGGGGAAATGATGAAGAGCCTGGAGTCCGCAAGCTGTCACTAGATGATGGGCACCTGGGAGGCAGGGACAATGCCTGCATTATCCCCGGTGTCCAGCAAAGTAGCTGGCTCAGAGTGATCCCTCGAAACAGGTGGACTGAATGGTAGTTAGAAGGAAAAGACACAAAAAGACATCTTCCTGGTCTTTCTTCCAGCCTCTGCTCCTGCTAATCCAGGCTGTTAAACTTCCATAAATATTTTATATTTCAGGTTTCTCCCTTCTTCAAAAATTTCAGTTTCCCATTGAAAACGTCCGTTGTGCGTCATTCAAGGACTCAGGCATTTGGATTTAAGGCAGAAGAGAAAGGAGCAAGTGTGGGTTTTTGTGCATGTGTGTAATGTGTGTGTGTGTGTACGCGTGTGTGTGGTTGGAAATAGGGTGAGACTGCATGGCATGAGGACATGGAGTGAGGACAGAGATAAACTCTGCCCGTCCCACATATTTACCCCCTTGGAACACAGGTGATTGAGGATCTGAACCTTGAGAATGATGACTGGATTGATTAAGAAGCGTTTCTCTATTTATTTACACGGCAAGTTCTATCTTGTGCAGCCTCCTATGATGGGATTTCCACCCGGTATTTACTTTGGTGGAGGATCTGCCTTCAGTAATGGCCAAAGCTTTACAAGGTGGACTGGTGACTATGGGCCGGGCCTATGAGAATGTGTCCTGTGTTGTCACTGAGTTAAGACAGGACAAACAGAGGAGAGGAAGGTTCAGAGTTGACCACTGGAGCAGGCATGGAGCGCTTTACCCAGCGAGTGCTCCTGAAAAGGGCTCTGAACCTGGGCAGAGGGAAGAAGACAAAGCACTGCTGGTGATGACCATGATGATGATGGTAGTGATGATGATGATGATTTTGACATCAGAACCCTATCAAGCAATTTACCATTATGAGAAATGGTGTAGACAGTCGGTTCTCCAACCCTGTAAACATCAAGCTATCCTCAGGCTGGGAGGCCCAGCAGCGTTGAGGCATAGAGCACGCTCCCCTTGTGGCAGGCGGGCGGTGGGGACTTGTTCCAGAAGCAGAGCAGGTCAGGGGGTCCTGGGAAATGATTTTGTTGGCTATGACCCTATTTCTGATTTAAATGACCAAAGGGAAGGGGGAGACAGAACGGTGTTTTTACTTCAAGATGGGCTCTATTCATTAACTACTTGCAGGCATTTACAAGACAGAGCAGAAATGATGCCTTCCATTCTACACTCAGTCCTCTATGATTTCCCTTCCCTTCCCTTCCCTTCCCTTCCCTTCCCTTCCCTTCCCTTCCCTTCCCTTCCCTTCCCTTCCCTTCCCTTCCCTTCCCTTCCCTCCCCTCCCCTCCCCTCCCCTCCCCTCCCCTCCCCTCCCCTCCCCTCCCCTCCCCTCCCCTCCCCTCCCCTCCCCTCCCCTCCCCTCCCCTTCTTCCCTTCTTTCCTGTCTTTGCCCTTGCCCTTGCCCTTGCCCTTGCCCTTGCCCTTGCCCTTGCCCTTGCCCTTGCCCTTGCCCTTGCCCTTACTTTTCTTAAGCCAAGGGTTTTCCCCCCTGTGAGCACACCTGGAGCAACAAATGTAGCAGCATTGGCTTTTTCAATAACTTGAGTTTTAAAACCGTCCAGTCCATATTGCAGAGACTGGAACCTCCAGAAGATGGCAGCACTAAAACATCATCACCCCAGAGTCACAGTGTGAGGAGCAAACATTCCCATTTTGAGTGAACACATGCTTCTTATTGGAACTTGTATAATTACTCACTAGCAGCAAAAATATTCATTAAACATAAAATAGTAATAACAGAATTAGTCTTTCATTCAATATTATTGAATCATAAAATGAAAGAAATAGGGGAAAATCATTTTCCCTCCAACCTCTAATCCAAGTGCTGTGTTTATATCCCACTTTCCAGAAGCTATTACTGCATACGCTGTTGAAATTCATTGCTTCAACAAGGAATAACATTTATTTCTTGGAAATTTGCTTTTGCTCCAAGAACTGGAAAACCGAAAATTTGGAAATCTCTTATCTAATGCAGGCTTTTGGTAAGAGGGGTTCTCAGTATTTGAGGTGTCTCAGAAAGGACAACCAGTTTTTTTCTTAGACAAGAGGAGATTGAATTTAGTTATTTTAGTGATAATTCAAAAGTTAATTTTACTCCTAGAATGACATCATCAAGTGGGATTGAAGTATAAAGCCAATTACTATTGAAAAAGAAATGCAAAGTTTCTTTTTAAAAAATTTCTTCCCCTTTATTGAGATATAACTCACATACAACATTGTGTAAGTTTAAGGTGCACAATGTGTTGACTTGATACACTTACATATTGCCAGTGACCACCGCCGTAGCAGTCAGCTAACACCTCCATCCCTTCACATAATTTCCATTTCCTTTCTTTTTTTTTTGTGGTGAGAATATTTAGGATCTACTCTCTTAACAACCACCCAAGTATATAATACAGTATAGTTAACTATAGTCACCATGTTAGTCATCATGATGTACATTAGATCCCAAACTTGTTCATCTTATAGCTGGAAGTTTGTATGCTTCACCAACATCTCCCCATTTCCCCCAGCTCCAGCCCAAATTTTCTTAAACAATATATCTATATATGCATGCATATATGTAAATGTATTATAGTTTAGCATAATTTTCTACTTTAAGAATATTTAAGAGATATATTATCTGCCACAATCTCTGATATATAGATATAGATTACAATTCACATGGTAAGAAATCTCTTTTAAGCTTAATTTCATTTTATATGAAGACTGTAGATATTTCCTACCTGGGAGGTCTGTACTTGAGCTACGTGGTATTGTTAAAAGCAAGCCAGTCTATGTCTAGCCATTTGTAGCTGGCAAATCCTGATTACGAGGCACAGGGCGCCTTACTTTGTAGATTGTCCAGGGATGGAAATTGCATTTGAGATGAATGCCAGTTCATTTGGATATATCTGAAATACCTTTGAGGGCCATGGTGCAGAGGATTGGTTGTTCTGAGAATGGAATATGTTGATTGTTACTGTCAACAATCCTCTGCTATTTTGTTATCACACAACTAAGAAAAATTACTTTTGCATTTATTTCAACTCAGTTGCAGAGGACCCAAATCCTGATCCCACCAGCAAAACTTCTGAGCATCGTGTTTAAGTGACACACAGGAGAAAAGGGATGACACAAGGTCTAGAAGCTTTAATCAAGCTCAAGTTCAATCTTTGCCTCAGTTTCCTTGTCTGTGAAATCAGGACTGTGGATGACATGGCTTCTGAGGGCTTTTTCAATTTTAACATTTCAGTATTTCTTTTTCTGGAGGTACTGGGAAAGGATTAAGGATTTACCCCTGTCCCTTACTTCTGCCCAAAGATGCCAGAAGTAGAGAGAACATTCTCTTTGTTTCAGCACATTCAGATAAGCCAGCTAAAGAAAGAGACACCACACCAAGGAAACCAGCACTTCTACTGGCTGCCCGAAACGTAAGTTCTTACTTTTTACAGCATTTACTACTAGCTTCATAAGTCTCAGATCCCTACAAAGGTAAATATTGTGTTTTTTTGTAACTATATTCAGGAAAGCAATTCCCTCTCTGTGTGTGTATTGCTCCTGGCAAGAGGCCAGTGTCCACCCATTCCTGTGTAATTAATCTGTGACATCTTAGTTTCAAGGCTTAGCCAAAGTCGATACTAATAGATTTTAGATGACAGATACGGAATTTTCTTCTCTTGTCCTTCAGTGGGAAAATTAGGACAGAACTGTGATAGTGGGTTTTGATGTCTTTATGGTAATTTAGGGAAAGCTTAAAACAATATTAAGAAAAAATGTTGGAATATGCATATATGAATGCTGTTTTAGACGTCTGTTTAATGAACACAGATTCATTGAATTTGTTTGGGAGGTAAAGTGATTTTTAAAAATTGTTGTCAAATTTCATTAAACTGAAGATCATGTATAAAAGCACCAAAACAATGCATGGAACATCATCACTCAACAACCATTAATACCATTTTTATAGAATGTACTTGAAGGCTGATTATTTATAATCATCCCAGGAATATCTAGATTACTTACATGATAACTGCACACATTAAGAGACTAAAAACAGATTGTATTAAATAAACATTGGCTGGTTTCATTAAGGATTTTCTTAGAATAATGTCTGATGAGGCCTGATATCCTTGAAGACAAATCATCTTGTCATTGGGAAAATGAACGTGTGCCATGCAGTCCATTTTATTAATCTGGTCTGCTTTTCTTTCATTTCAGGTACAAAAGCTCAAAGACCAGTGTCTCCAGCAGTGTAAGTCTTGAAGCTTTCTTTGTAAACTCTAAAAGTCAAGGGAAAGATTGCATAGGTACTAAGTGTCCATCAGATTTGTTAACATCATGAGGTCTTTAGAGGAAATGATAAGTGTTTTACTACTGCAAGAGATGAACCTGCCTATCTCAGTAGTTAGGGAAACTAGATAGTAGTTCTTATATTTTCACAGGAAGTTCTGTACCAAAAGAGCCTTATTTGCTTGATTGACAGCTGACACATCTCTTGATAATTCCCAAACAGCAGAGTCTCAGTATTTGTGATGTGTTTGAAGAGACCGTGAAGATGCTCTATTTATTCTCAAGGTGCTTCGAGATGTAAACAATAGAAAGAGAAATGCTGGGTGTAGAGATCCTGGGACTTGGGTGCTCACTGATTATGACAGATACAAATTCAATAAACATTTGACAAAGAGACAGTATTTTTATAAGAAAACAAATGCCTTTTTGTTTGTAAGATTGCTCAAAGTAAATGTCAAGGGAATGTAAGTAATGCTCTCTTCTATCACCATAGTTACTGACTTAGTGAGTTCTTTTTATTCTTTGGAGTATCAATGTTAAATGGCTTTATTTTTCCATTAACAGCCATTAGCTGTGCTCTGTTGAGCAACCTTACTTCTTTCTCTCCGGGAGGAGCCTTGCTTAATCAGTTGAATTATATAATCCTTTAGTATTTTCAGTTATTAGAACAGTCTCATTCTACAAATAACTAGTTTTATCTATCTTTTAAAACCACATATTAATTTTTTTCTTTAGGAAAACTTTACACAGTGCAATGCATGTATCTTACATGCAAGATTCAATGACTTTCAACAAATGTGTATACCTACATAGGATGCAAAATAAATACACAAAAATCAATTGTTTTTCTGTACACTAGCAATCAACTACAAATGAAATTATGAAAACAACTCCATTTACAATAGTATAAGAAAAAAGAATATATTTAAGAATAAATTTACAAACTGGTGCAAGACTTGTACACTGGAAACTACAAGACATTATTGAAAAAATTTAAAGAAGGCCTAAGTGAAAGAAAAAGCTTCAATATTAAAGAATTGGGTGACTTTGCATTGTCAAGATGGCAATATTCCACAAATTGATCTACAGATTTAAAATGACTCCTATCAAAATCCCTGCTGACTTTTGTTACAGAAATTGATCATTTAGAAGATGATCCTAAAATTCATACAGAAATGCAAGGGACCCTGAATAGCCAAGACAATCTTGATAAAAAATAACAAAGTTGGAGAACTCACACTTCCCAATTTCAAAACTTACTTTAAAGCTCCAGTAATTAAGACAGTATAGGCCAGGACACCAAAATTACAACTAAGCTACAGAACAACCATTATTCAGAACTGTCGGAAACCTGGCTGGATGGAAGTTCTAAGAATTAAAAGAAGAAACTACATCAAGACAGGTAGAGGGTGGCAGAGACAAGTGACAGGCTGGTCCCACACCCACATGTGGCAGATAAAAATTGAGAGGGATATCTTAGCTGTGGAGATTTCCCCTGAAGAGCAAGGGGTCCCAGCCCCACACCAGGTCCCCCAGCCCAGGGTTCCAGTGCTAGGATGAGAAGTCTCCATAACTTCTGGCTGTAAAACCAGTGGGAAATGAGGATTAGGGAGACAGAGAGCTCCTAGAGTCCCAGGAAGTTCTTAAAGGGCCCACACACGGACTTACTCAGACTCACTCCCTTTGAGCTCCAGCACTGAGGCAGCCAATTAAAAGGAGCCAGGGACATATGGGGAGGAACTGAATTGTCTGGCATCAGAGAGAGGGCTGAAGGGGCAGCTTTCTGCCAGACAACAGTGCTGGAAGAGGCCATTGTTTCTTTTCTGAGACAGCCCCACAGAGCTAGCAGGTGGGGTCCATATCTGAGTCTCCATCAACCTGGCTAACACTGTTCACCTTGCCCTGGTGATTCCCTGAGGCCCTGCCCCACCCAACTTGTGCACCCACAGAAGCTGTTTCCACAGGCTTTTCCATACAAGAGACTTCTCTTGCTTCATGATTCAGACTATCCTAAAATCTCTCAAACAGGCAACATCTGGCCATTGTGTACCCTGTAACTCTTTCCAAGTGTCTCCAGGTCTGGGACTAATAATAGCCAGCCTTGGTTCACAGCTTGGCTTCTCCTGGGCACCTCCAAGCCCAGCATAAGCAGCAGCCATCTGCAGGTTGCTCTGTAGCTCATGCTGGGTGGCCCCAAGCAGGGTGTAGATAGCAGCTGACCTTGTACCTCCTAGGAGAGCCTAGAGCACCTAGTGGACAGCTTCAGACCATGCTGGATTACAAACCTATCACCTCCACAAGTAACACACTCAAGGGGAGGGATAAGAGAGCACCTAAGTCCCACTGAAGCAAATCCTGCTCCATAGGGTTGGCTCCTGCACAGCAGCCGCTCCACTGTAGTCACAGATGGTCCTCACACACAATGGACCTTGTGGGTTAATTTCTCCCAGTGACGTCAACAGCAATCAAGGCTCAACTACAATAGGAAAGTGCACACAGCCCAAATGGGGGCACACCTGGAACGCCCAGGTCAGGGGACTGGGCCTTAAAGGGCATCTACTGCACAAGGTCACTCTACCAAGTCCAGGAGACATAGCAGCTCTACCTAATACATAGGGAAGGAGCCAAAAATGCAGACAAAGAAATAGGTCCCAAATGAAAGAACAGGAGAAACCTCCAGAAAGAAAAAAAGAAAAGAAAGTAAAGAAGGCAAGCAAACTACCAGATACAGAGTTTGAAAAAATGGTTATAAGGATGCTCAATAAGCTTCGTGAGAACTTCAACAATACGAGAAAGGACATAGAAACCATAAAAAAATTGTCAGAAATGAAGAATGCAATGATTTAAATGAAGAATACATCACAAAGAATCAACAGTAAAGTAGGTGAAGTTGAGTATCAAATCAGCAATTTGAAATATAAGGAAGCAAGAAATACCCAATCAGAATAGCAAAGAGAAAAAAGAATCCAAAAACATGAAAATAGTGTAAGAAGCTTCTGGGAAAACTTAAGCCTACCAACATTCACATCATGTGGGTACCAGAAGGAGAAGAGAGAGAGCAAGAAATTGAAGAATTAATGACAGAAAACTTTCCTAACTTAGTGAAGGAAATAGACATACAAGTCCAGGAAGTGCAGAGAGTCCCAAACAAGATGAACCCAAAGAGGCCCATGCCAAGACATATCATAATTGCCAAAAGTTAAAGACAAAGAGAGAATCTTAAAAACAGCAAGAGAAAAGCAGTTAGTTACCTACAAGAGAGCACCCATATGACTATCAGCTGATTTCTCAATATAAACTTTGTAAGCCAGAAGGGAGTGGCAAGAAATATTCAAAGTGACGAAAAGCAAGGACCTACAACCAAGATTACTCTGCCCAGCAAAGCTATCATTTAGCATCGAAAGACAAGTAAAGAGCTTTTCAGACAAGAAAAAGCTAAAGGAGTTCCTCACCACCAAACCAGTTTTATATGAAATGTTAAAGAGTCTTCTTTAAGAAGAAGCAGAAAAAAATATATATATGAACAATAAAAAGGCAATAAATACATATCTATCAACAATTGAATATAAAAAATAACATAATGAACAAGCAGAACAGAAACAGACTCATAGATACAGAGAACATTTTCATGGTTGCCAGATGGGAGAGGGGTCCGGAATGGGTGGGAAGGGTGAAGGGATTAAGAAGTAGAAATTGATTGTTACAGAATAATTGTGGGGGTGTATAGTACAACATAGAGAATATAGTCAATAATATTGTAATAACTGTGTATGGTGTCAAATGAGTGCAAGATTTTTCAGGATGATCATTTAGTAAGTTATATAATATTTAATCACTGAGGTATACACCTGAAACTAATATAATAATGTATGTTAACTGTACTTAAAAAATAAAAATTATTTAAAAATGAAAAAATAACTAACTAAATAAATAGCTCCTAATTAAAAAACAAAAAACAAACAAACTTGGGGGTGGGTTATGTCAACTTTAATTGATTGCATTTCTTATATCTCATTGTATTGTGAAAATAGACATATGTCTCACTGGGGAACTGGGGCATGAAAGCTGTTGGTTCTTTCTTTTGGCTATTAGAGGAAAAGACTCTAGAGGGTCTTTGTACACTCTTGGGTCCATGGAATAGTTTAATAATGCCAGAAATATTTACTGTTTGTCCCAGCTGAAACCTGACAAGATATTTGAAAGGATTTAATAACTTTTTGATCAGAAATTTGTCCAAATTGAAAACTAATGTTAGAGACTAACAGGATTTTTTTATTTTGAGTCCCCTCCCTAAACTGAAATAAAACTATGCCCAGAGGGAAAGAAGCAAATTAGAGATTATGAGTTAGACAAGTAGGTCAACCTATGATGTATGTCACTTAAGTTTCAACCCAAAGTTTGAGAGCAGTTGTTCAGATCTTACAAATCTTTGCAAAACCAGAAATGCAGCTCTAGAAGCAGTTCAAGCCCACCTATCTTTACTACTCCCAATTCTTAAGACTGAAGGAAAAAAAGGGGGGAACAAGACTCTTTTAGAAAGCACAAACTGCTTCTATGGCTTCAAGACGCCTTTACCAAGGACAAATACAGACCTTAAGTGCTTTCTCCACAAATATTAGTAAAAAAAAACCAACAAAAACCCGAACCTTTAGCCACCTGAGCAGATCCATATAACTTATTCCAGCTGTTCTTTTCTAAACTAGTGAGTTTTGCTTTATGGTACCTGTCTCATGCTTTAAAAAGTTCTGTGGGTCTGTTTGTATGTTCATGTGTGTTGTGGTATTTTCTACCTCTGGATGTCATTGTTTATTTATTTATTTTTTTAAAAGAGCTCTATTAAATTGGTTTAAACAAATAATCACTTATATGAGAATTCTCAAATATAAAACAGAAACTAGTCCAAATGCTTTTTAGAATCATGTGATCTGGTAAAATATTTGATATTAAAGCTAGTTTGAGTTTGGTTTGGATAAATAGGCATATCTTTAGAATCATCAACATTAAGTAACACTTTGATTCTACTTGGGTTTATTAGTTAGACAAGTTTGTGTTATTTCTGTCGCAAAATTTTCAACAAGAAAAATAACTTAAGCCCTGCTCATGTGGTTCAGTGGGCTGGAGTGTTGTCTCTTACACCAAAAGGTTGTGGGTTTGATTCCAGGTCAGAGTGCATACCGAAGTTGTGGCTTTGATCCCTGGTCTGGGCATATGGGAAGCAACTGATTCACTAAAAAACATATCCTCTGTGAGGATTATAAAAAAAATTTGAAAAATAAACAAAATAACACAGTATGATAAAATTTTAATAAGTAATCTAAATTTAATTGTTAGGAACAAGTAAATAAATAAATGTAAATGGGATAAAAAGTTTCTTTTAGGTTAACTCTTTAGCAATAATTGTATTGTGCTTAGAAATCTCTTTGGTAACTTGAAACTAAATTTTTGCTAGCTAAGTTAAATAATGGATATTCATTGAATGTCTAGACCAGTTCTAAATAAGATAAAATAATAAAACATTAATTACTAGACATAGGTTTACCTGCTTATTATAGAGAAATTAAAGATATTTGGGTCCCTTAGTAAACATGTCTTATGCCACATTAAAAAAATTGTGTTGAGGAAATATATTTTTAGAAATTATTAAATGTGTTCATAACTGTATCAATCTAAAGAATACTAATTGCTTACTTTTTAATTATGACTAGACATTGAGGTTCCTAAGAGTTAAGATTCCTAATTAAGGTGGAAAGAAGCAATATGTTTGTAGTAATGTAAAGCATAAAATATGGAAATACATTTTTTGAAGGAATTAAAAGAGCAAGGTTTTTCCTAAAATGAGGTTGGTTATTTCTGAATGAGTAAGAAGAGACAAACTAAGAGGGACTAAGAAAGTTGTAGAAGGTTAAGCTTTGTCAACTAATGAAACAGTTGTGTATATATTTTTATATTTATATATTTATGTATACATATATATGTATATATATGAATATATTTATATATTTTTATTATTAAATAGGTATTACATATTGGGGATTATATAAAAATCTCCAGGAATCTATAAAATCCTGACACAATACTAATTTTTTATTCTTGTTATCTTAAAATATTATGTTACAGAAAAGCAAAGTTATTTCTAGATTGGATTATAATCAGATCTATAATCATGTCATTTTAAGTTTTGTCATTTATAGATAGTCATTGTTTTACCTTATGCTTTTGCAAGTATGTTTCATATTCAGAAAGATTCATGAAAAAGACTCTAACTTTTTCTAAAATAGTTTTTTGAGATTATACCTTTTCTCAGATTATACCTTTAAACTGGATGAAGACTCATAAAGTTCTAAGAAATAGCCAGATTTATGAACTTCTGGCAAAGGATCAAGATAGACAAAAATTAATTACATGGGACTGAATAAACTGAGGATGATGATCATCTTTATGGAAATATTGCTGATTTTTAATTTTTTTTTGTTTCCCAGATATAAGGAAACTTGTTTTTCTTAGAGCAATTTGGTAAATTATACCTTTGTAGGCAGTATTGAGATATTTATATTCTCCTTCCTACCTGGTCCCTCTAGAATTTGAAAACTCTTAGTGAATATTATTATTTTCATGACCATATGGTTGTTTGCATAAAGTCAATAAGAATCTGTTCTTTTTATAACAGGACACAATTAAAATTGGTTTATTACCAAGACTTTGATTGTAATATGATGTTTGAGAGATGTATGCATAGGCTCTAGATGTCACCAGAAAGCTTTAAAGAATGAATATTGACTTTGCAAGCTGATAAAAGCCCTTTGGAGAAATGGCTTCGTACCTTACTTACATGGTTCACAGCAGTCTTTCCAGGTAAGGAACGAAGGTTGCTTTCCTGGGAGGTGGCAAAGGGAGAATCTCAAGGCATTTTGGGGAACCTCAAGAACCTAAGGAATGCACCCAAATCAATAGGTATTGTAGGCAAATGTTGATGGCAACTAGGTGTCTTGGCTTCTTAGCCCTGAGGGGCTAATTAAAGTTCATTCTGAAGATTCCTTATGAAATTCCAGCAAAGCAGACTTAAAAGAGCCTATATGATCAATTACTATTCTTGTCATACTTATGGAAATAACAGGCCAAATTTATTAAAACTAGACTTTTATGATAAATTAGTTTTAACTTGGCTATCTGATAAAATGAGGGTGATTTTAGAAAAAAAAATTATTTCAGTAGTCATCATAATGTCCAATTGTGGATATTTAAAGTTTGGTTCATTGTCTTTAAAATCTTATTTTTCACCTGTGCACTAGACTGGATCATAAATTTTTCTAACGAAAGTGCTTAGCTACAGCCCTCTGAACTCGTGTTCCATTTTTCTCATCTTTTGCCTTGGAATAATTGAGAACTATAACTGTTTGTTTGTTTGTTTGTTTGTTTGTTTTCCTAAGCCTTGCAATTGCAGACCCCAGCTAAATGATATAACGTAAACTTCAGAGAAATCCTCACAACAGCTCACATGCGTGGACAGTTTCAATGACTGCTACAGTGTAAGCTGCACAAAGAGCTTGTTTGAACTGGTGTCAGGACGTTCATCAGGGATGTTCAGACTGCAGACCAGGGGAATCTGTCAGGTTGTCACTGCCCACCTTTATTTGAGCTAAAATGAAACTCTGAGCCTTTCATCTAGAGGTTTTCTCGACTGGAAGTCTTATAGACTCAAAGACTAACTTTGCTCTGATTATTACTTAGGATAGAGGTATCCTGGCCTACTGCTTCTTATGCCATTGCTGTGGTTCCTGCTTGTAAACTGAACACCTAGAAAGCACCCTCTAGGCTTAGGGACCATCGTGGAAGAGGTGGGCATGACTGCAAGAGTCAGATAAGAAGGTCACAATAGGCAGGCAAATCTGACTCCATTTATCAGCTAATCCTCCTTTGTGATTGAACCTGGACCCAATTGCTTTATTTTCCTCAAGACTGAGGAATAATCAAAAGAAATGGGGGAATGGTAACCACACAAAAACTTAATTTCTTTAATATGACCTTTTTTCCTTTTCTTTTTGATTCAAACTTGCCTCATCCAGCACCTTGGCTTACCTGCTTCCTTCTCCCTTGCACGTCCACTCCTTTGCACGTCCAACAGATTTATGAAGAAAGAGATCACATGAAAATCAGAAGGCAGAAAAAAGATTTTTAAAAAGTAAATGAACTCTTCTCCAACGAGGACATACAGATAGCCAAGAGACACATGAAAAAATGCTCAGTCACTAGTCATCAGAGAGATGCAAATTAAAACCACAATGAGGTATTACCCCACACCTGCCAGAATGGCTGCCATCAACAAATCAACAAACAAGAAGTTCTGGGGAGGATGTGGAGAAAGGGGAACCCTAGTACACTGCTGGTGGGAATGCAGACTGGTGCAACCACTATGGAAAACAGTGTGGAGTTTCCTCCAAAATTAAAAATGGAACTGCCTGCATTTGACCCAGTGATCCCACTTCTAGGAATATATCCTAAGAATCCTGAAACACCAATCAGAAAGAATATATGCACCCCTATGTTCATAGCAGCATTAGTTACAATAGCTAAGATCTGAGAATGGCCCAAGTGCCCATCAGTAGATGAGTGGCTGTGGCACATTTACACAATGGAATACTATGCAGCTGTAAAAAAGAAAGATATTTTCTTACCCTTTGAATCAGCATGGAGGGACCTGAAGAGTATTATGCTAATTGAAATAAGCCAGTCAGAAAAACAAGTATCACATGATCTCACTTATATGTGGAATCTAATGAACAAAAAAACCTGACAAACAAGATAGATTCAGAGATATAGATGCATGGAACAGACTGACGAATCTCAGAGGGAAGGCAGGGGTGAGGGAGTGGGTGGGGAGAGATTAACCAAAGAACTTAAATGCATATAAACATAACCCATGGACAAAGACAATAGTGCGGTAGGCCTAGGGGAGGGGTGCAGGGTGGAGGGGGTCCTTGGAGAGAAAAAAGGGACATCTGTAATACTTTCAACAATAAAGATACATTTAAATAAATAAATTAATTAAATAAAAGTAAAAAAAAATAAGTAAATGAACATTTATCCGCCCAAGGAAGAGCAGAAGATTAATTCAAAGAGAAAAGGGAGAGGGATGAAGAATTAGGATGTGAGGTTTTAAATTTTTAAAACTCTTTTCAGTTCTTTCTTTCTGAATTTCCCCCATTCTACTCTCCCTTTACATGCACATGCACAAAGACTATTTTTTATACTTTTTTTTTTTTCTTTGCAGATAGCAAAAGATTCTGTAATGTATGCTCCTTTTAAAAAAAAACAACTATTAACTTTTCTTGGTTTATGTGACTCAAAATAACAACAAATAGAGTCATGGAAATATATATATTGAGTTAAGATACAAATGGAAATTTTTTGGTCAAGTTTGGGTTTTATAAAAATTTTTGTATTACAACACTCAACATTTATTAAACTAGTATCAATATTTTATATTCTCTAGAAATATTTTTACAAACTCTTTTAGATCTCATTGATGACCTCATTAAAATATGAGCTCTTTGGAAAAAAATACACTTTTGCACATTCTCAAAAATTTTGCTTACAGCTTTAGGAGGCTCATAAAATTCCTAAAGTTCATTCATTGACACCTAAGATTATATGGTAAAATTCCCTTTTCAAGGATGATCTAACTTCTACCAAGGAATATAGAATTACACACTCTCAACTTTGCAAACATTACCTCAATGAAAAACATTAGCATTTAAATATAAAATGTTTATTAAAGCACTCAGAGTTCTCTGCAAACATCTTTCATATACACATAAAAAACTCAGAATAGTGCATGGCAGACGGTAAGCAATCAATTACATATTTATTTGGATCACCTCATGGGTTAATACAAGCAATAGAAATGACCACCACCATCGCCACTACGGAGTGCCTCTCTGTGCCAGTCCCTGTGCTAAGCACTCTACAAATACTGTCAGTAACCCGCAGAGCAATCTCGTAAAGTGGGTGTTTTAAATTGGTTTTCATTTTATCAAAGTAATGTATGCACATAGCTTAAAAATTCAAATATGGAAAGCTCAAGATAAAAGACAGCAGTTCCCGGCCCCTACCTCTCCCCGTTCCCATTATTTTCAGAGGCAACCACGGTCAGCTTCTTCAGTTGATTTCTGCTGGCACTTAAACATGCCCAGAGTTCTGAACATGTTGTTTTCTTTTTATTTGTCGATTTAAACATGATTTATAGATTTCCTATACTTCTCATTCCCCACCATTTTCTCTGCCTTTCCTTCTCTTTCAAAATAGTTATAGTTTTAAATTAAATCTACTTAAGTGTTCACATTATTCTGCTTACACAACTATCAGTCACAGTTCAATATTTAGTGTACCATGATGATTTCCTCTTACTTTTGGTTTTCTGAAAGTCAATAATTCTCTGGCTTATCAGTCACCTACTAATGTTCTTCATACCTTCCAAAAATCAGTCTCTCCCAAGGCCATGAAGTTCCACTGTTTCTTGGCCACATAGCTCCTCGGGACCTCACCTCTTCCTGTAGGGGCGGCTGCTATCCAGGCTGCTGCAGCATTTTCAGCCCTTGTCCTATGTTCATTCCTTGTTCCCTGGATCTCGAGTGTTCCTCTGTCCTGTTTTGGTCCCTTCTTTGCAGGATCCCATCCTCCAGTAGTTTACTCACTGAAAGTTGGTACTGAGGCAGAGTCATGGCACCCGGCACCCGATGCTCCGTCTTTGAGGCCCACTGCCCCAGTCTGGACTGACTCTGACCGCCTCTGCTCCTTGCGGATCAGCTGTCATCTTGCACCCCTTCAGCCCTCCCTGGAGAGTCCCTTTGCTGCTCTTCTCCTTGAATTTTCTGGCCTCTGTATCTCACTTGAATCTCTTTTCCAGTTCACTTCCTCATTTTAGTGGAAGACATCTTTAAGATAGTTGCCATCTGCATTTATTTTAGAAAAAGGGAAACTGAGGCTGGAAAACCAAAGGAATACTCCAGGCCTCAAGAGGTAAGTGGTTGACTGGACTTCAAACCAGACCCTTTTGCTGACCTATCACCTGCTTTTCCCACAGCATCACACTGAGTGGGTGAGGGGAGTCCCCGTAGCGTCTGGGTCCACGGAGACGAAGGAGTGATGGCCTCTGCCCAGGCAGCCTGATGGGAGTGGAGAGCTGGACACTGGAGCAGATGCCTGGGTCAGTGACATAGGCTTTGGGTGACTTGGAAAAGAGGATTGTAGTAGAATCAAATTTCAATTCTCAGGTTGAAAAGTGAAGACAGCTTCCTAAGCTTCCTGCTTTGCATCAGCCCACAAAATCAACTTTCCCTCCTTAGGTGTTCATCTCTCCTGGTTGTAATGATCTCTGGAGTGCAACAAAGGGAAGTCTGTAGGAGGAATTGTTAAATGAGCACAGGCAAGTTACAATGGCAACACTGCTTCTATATAGCTTTCTTTTATTTTTAAAAAAATTTTATCTTTATTGTTGAAAGTATTACAGATGTCCCCCCTTTCCCCCCCCATTGATGCCCTTCACTCTGCACCCCCCCCCGGCCTTCCCCATATTATTGTCTGTGTTCATGGGTTATGCATATATGCAAAAAAGTTCTTTAATTAATCTCTCTCCACCCACTTCTCCACCCCCACCCCCTTCCCTCTGAGATTTGTCAGTCTGTTCCATGCTATGTCTCTGGATCTATTTTGTTCATCAGTTTATTTTGTTCATTATATTCCACATATGAGTGAGATCATGTGATACTTGTTTTTCTCTGATTGGCTTATTTCACTTAGCATAATACTCTCCAGTTCCATCCATGCTGTCCGAAAGGATAAGAGACCCTTCTTTTTTACAGCTGCATAGTATTCTATGTACCACAGCTTTTTTATCCACTCATCTACTGATGGGCACTTGGACTGTTTCCAGATCTTAGCTATTGTAAATTGCACTGCTATGAACATAGGGGTGTATAAATTGTGCACTTTTATTTTTTAAAGGAAGAAAACTGAAGAAGATGATAAGACATTGACATATGGGAGACTAAAAAACAAAGGAACTGGCCTACCAGAGGTTTAACTGAAGGTACTAGGGAAAATGTAGACATACTATTGTGTATTATAATCTTGTGTGTTTACATCTATCCGTGTTAATATATATTTTTTTCTCTTGTGATTATTATGACTATGTGAATGCAAATGGGACTTACCTCAACCAGGAAATTTAGAGAATAAAAATAGCAGACAAATGGGATTTGAAACAATTGGAGGGTGAGAAAGGCATGACTGGGTGTGTGCTGTCATTCGATGCCCACTTTCATTCACCCACAGACTTGTGCCCTTCTTCATTTGAATCCATTTCTTACCACTCCCTGAGACACAAATATGGTTTTGAAGTTGTCTACATCAGTGAGTGCCCCTTTGCACAAAGTAGTGGATTTGACACCTTTTCCAGCTTTACCTCAGCCTCTCTTACCACAGCCTTCCGTCGCCTCCCTTCATTGCAGGGTGGGGGAGCACGGTGAGAACAATAATTCTGTGCTCCTCCTCCCCTACTCCTGGGAGTCAGGGGCTTCAGAGCTGCAGTGAGTGCGGAGCCCATGGCAGAAGTTCTACAGCAATGTACACGCTCATTTCAGACACTGTCAGTCTGATGGAACTTGATCTTGGAATTCAAGTCATACATTCAAAGGTGTTGAGATTTGCTACATCTAACATCTTTTTCCTCCCACTCTCTGTCATGTTATTGCTCTTGAATCCATTGTCAGGTGCATCTTCCTTTAAAGATATGTCATCTGAAATGATTTAACACCAGGAGCAGAATTTGGCATTAAGCCACATGGATATTCAATCCATTGCTAAGATGCAGAGAACCCTCAGTGTGTCCTATGTTCTGAGAAGTTCTTTGTGCCTACATTGTTGACATTTTTTCTTAACTAGTAGCCACAGCTAGAAAACAGAAACACCTGTCTGCTACCTGCTCAGAATCTTACTTTCTGACCATCCTGTGAATTCCTGGGGAACATTACAGACACCCAGTATCTTCCTCCTTATAAGTTGATGACTATTGAGAAGCAAATCCAACATTTTGAAATTCATAATTCATTCAATAAATATTTTTGAGTATTTATTAATTGTTATAGGAGCTGGGGGTATAACAGAATGAAACAGACAAAAAGCTTGACTTTATGGTGCTTAATTCTAGTAGGAAAGGAAAGGAAATAAACAAGTAAATACATATGTCAAGTGGTTGTAAGTGGGATGGAAAATCTAAATAGGAACATATTGCTTGAGTGTATTGGTACTCAGTTACCTGGGTTAATCAGAGGCCCCTCCTTGAACGGTGGCAGTTACTAGAGGCCTGAAGGCAGCAGATGAGCTGGGCAGCTCTATGGGGAAAGTTCCAGCAGGAGAGCCTGAAGGTATGCAGACCTGAGGCCAGATATACAGTTCAGTGGACTAAAGGCACAAAGATTAGTAGTTATATGGCATAAATCAATGCATTTAATTATATAGTTTTATTGTTTTGTGTTTATTCAAGCCATAAACACTTCTTAACCAAATATATATCCTTCTTGTACTCATGAACTATAAATATACCAGAGAAGGGGTTTTGCATGTGATTTACCAGTTTCCGAAAGGAAGCTCGTGACCCATCCACAGAGTTTTGCTCTCATGCCTCAGAAGCAGAGGTCTCAGAGTAATTATAAAAGCACTCCAGAGAAAGCCTTTGAGAGCTTTCTCCTGTCAGAGTAGCCAAGGAGCTGTCAGCACCCAAAACCTGAAATTGCAAACTTCAGAGTAATTATTCATTTTCCAAAAGTCAAAGTCAGTTAATTGCTAACACTTGCCTGCCTGGCTGTAGGCAACCCTGGGTTTTTTCTCACAAGCCTGTCACTGATATTTTTACACCCACTCAAATCTCTTACAAGAACACACTGGTATCCTTTCAGAAAAAGTTGGCTGACATGGACTGTATCCTTACATTACACATTCTGGGTAGGTGGTTTAGTTTTTATGAAGGAATGTAAGCAACTTCAGCTCTAGCAAACCTCAAACAAGGACACACACGCACATACACATGATTTGTTCATCACAATGGACTCTTCTAGAGTGCAAGGTCCTCAAAATTTACAACTTAAGTCAATTTCAAAAGCAAATAAGATCAATTTACAGTGTGTGTTGCTAAATTGTTTATTAGATTGATACTTGAGAGTGAAATAAAGAAGCCCCCAGGGATCTCAAGATGGTGGCAGAGTTGGTGGAAGCTACTCTTACTTCCTCCCAGGACCAAACTGAAATTACAACTAAATTAAGGAACAGTCATCCTGAATAATGAACTGAAGACTAGCTGAAGGGGAGTATTATAACCAAGGCTTTCCAGAAGAAGCCACATCAAGACTGGTAGGAAGGGCGGAGAATTGACAAAGACTGGCCCTGCTCCCATGGGTTCCAAGGGATCGCTCAGCTGCAAAAGTTACCTTTGAGAAGGGTGGAGTCTCAACCCCAGAGAGGTGCCCAGTAACATCAGGCTGTGAAAAGCAACAGTGTTTCTGTCTGCCAGGGCAAGACAGAGTCAGCTGGAGACACAGGCACCCACTTAAAGGGCCAACACACAAAATTTCATTTGCAGCCACTCACTCTGAGCTTGAAGGAAGGGAAGGTGGAGAGTACTAGAGTTGCCTGGGGAGAGTCTGGGGTTTGTGGCTGGGGGCGGGGGGCCTGGGAGGATCAGCCACCAGGATTCCTATGCTAAGTCATTCTCTGATGCCACATTCACCATCTTTCTTGGGTGAAACACTCCCTTCCATGTGGTCTCAGCCTAGGGGGAAGCAATTGCCCCACCTTCTGAACTCCTCCTAGTCCCACCCTGCACAACTTAGGCCCTATAAAGGAGTCATCTGCCTTGGCCAGAGTGTAGAGGTCTGGGCAGACAACTGAGGCCCTATAAAGGAGTCATCTGCCTTGGCCAGAGTGTAGAGGTCTGGGCAGACAACTGAGGCCCTATAAAGGAGTCATCTGCCTTGGCCAGAGTGTAGAGGTCTGGGCAGACAACTGAGGCCCTATAAAGGAGTCATCTGCCTTGGCCAGAGTGTAGAGGTCTGGGGTGTCAGTGATGGAATTGTCTGGCTTTGGAGTGGGGACCATTCCCTTCAATTTCCCGTGAACCTGACTGGCACTTCCCCTTCATGGGAGATCTGATAGAACCACCTTCCTGGCTTTCAGCAGACCCACCGTCTGGGCTCTGGATACTCTACCCACCTGACTCCTAGTGGCTTTGCCTTGTCAAGGTCAGGGCACAATCTGGGACAGACTGAGTCGTGTGGCTCTGGGGTGAGACCATATCCACCACTGAAGCCTGAATGACCACTCCCTCTCATGGGAGATCTACTAGCCCCATCCTCCTGACTCTGCCAGAGGCTCTTGCAGTGACTGAGCCTAGTGGGAACCTAGGAGGTGGAGGCAGGCAGAGGTGGATCTGGTCAGGGTGCATTGGAACTTTTTCTGACCTGACTCTGGTCCTGAAGTTGGTAAAAACCACCTTGGTGTTCAGTTTGGTCCTTCCTGCATGCACTCAAACCCAACAGAGGTAGCCACAAACTGTGGATTCCAAACAGGTTGCCAAGGGCCAGACTCAGACAGCATCAGATATTGGCCTACACCAGAGTCCTTCCTAAGAGGTCCAGAACCAACAAACCCAATGGCTAGCTTTGGACAACATTTGAGCAGGATTCAATACGTTTTACAAACAGTATACCCAAAGGGAAATCTTGGCAGGTACTAAAACCTACTGAAGCAAATTCTGCTTCATGTGGTCAGTACCTGCACAGCAGCTCCCACTCTGTGGTTGGGGTTAAGACTCACAGTCAGTCACCTGAGGGTAGATCCCACACACAAACAGGCCAATAGCAATCAAGACTCAATTACAACAGGAGGGCCCACAGAACCCACACAAGGAACATTCCTAGAGCACCCAGCTCAGGTGATAAAAGAGATTGTGCCACTGGTCCCACAGGACATGTACTACATAAGGCCACACCACAAAGACTGGGAGTCAGCAGATCTATCTAATACATAACAAACACAAAGACTCAGTCAAAATGGGGAGAAAAAGAAACAGGCCCCAAGTGAAACAACAAGAGAAATCTACAGAAAAAAGAGCTAAATGAAATGGAGACAAGTAAATACTCAGATATAGAGTTCAAAGTACTGGTTATAAGGATGCTCAAGAAACTCAGTGAGAACTACAACAGCATAAAAGAGAACATAGAAATCATAAAAAACATCTAGTTGGAAATGAAAAATACCATATCTGACATCAAGAATTCACTGGAAGGAAAAAAAAATAGGTGAGATGAGGCAGAAGGTAGATTGAATTCAATGCCTTTGAAGACAAGGTAGGGGGAAAAATACCCAATAAGAGCAGCTAAAAGAAAAAAGAATTAAAAAGAATGAGGATAATTTTAGGGAGCTTTGAGACAACATGAAGCATAACAGCATCCTCATCATTGGGGCACAAGAAAGAAAAGAGTGAGAGCAATGGATAGAGAACCTATTTGAAGACATAATGACTGAGAACTTCCTTAACCTGCTGAAGGAAACAGACACACATGTCCAGGAGGTGCAGAGTCCCAACAAGATGAACACAAAGAGGCCCACACCAAGACACATCATAATTAAAATGCCGAAGGTTAAGGACAAAGAGAGAATCTTAAAAGTAGCACCAGAAAAGCAATCAGTTACCTACAAGGGAGCTCCCACAAGACTGTCAGCTGATTTCTCAACAAAAACATTTCGGGCCAGAAGGAATTGGGATGAAATATTCACAGTGATGAAAAGCAAGGACCTACAACTAAGATTACTTTACCCAACAATGCTATCATTTAAAATTGAAAAATAAATAAAGGGTTTCCCAGACAAGAAAACGCTAAAGTAGTTTGTCACCACCAATCTAGTACTACAAGAAATGTTAAAGGGCCTGCTTTAAAAACAAGGAGGAGGAGGAAGGGGAGGAGGAGGAAAACAGAGGAACAGGGTCAAAAGAATAAAATTGCAATAAATATATGCCTATACCTATCAATAATCACTTTAAATGTAAATGACTTAAATGCTCCAATAAAAAAAACATAGGGTAGCTGAATGGATAAGAAAGCAAAACCCATATACAGGTTATCCCCACAAAAATGTATACAGACTTTGAATATAATTTTAAAGATAGTGTTAATTAAAATGCATTTCATTCTCATTTAACGGCTATCAGCTATTAAAGTGTGTATACATTTTTTTGGGGGGGACACCCTTTATATGAGGACCCACCTCAAAATGAAAGATACACACAGACTAAGAGTAAAGGGATTGAAAAAGATATTTCATGCAAATGAAAAGAAAAAAGACTAGGGTAGCAATACCTATATCTGACAAAATAAACTTTAAAACGAAGGCTACAGTAAGAGATAAAAAAGAACACTATAAATGATAAAGGGAGCAATCCAAACCAACAAGAGGATATAACCCTTGTAAACATTTATGCACCCAAAATAGAAGCACCTAAATATGTAAAGCAAATTTTTAAAAAATTTTTCTTTATTGATTTCAGAGAGAAGAAAGGAGAGGGAGAGAGAGAAACATCAATGATGAGAGAGTCATTGATCTGCTGCCTCAAGCCCTCAACCCGGGCATGTGCCCTGACCAGGAATCAAACCCCGATCACCTGGATCCTAGGTTGATGCTCAACCACTGAGCCATGCCTGGCCGAGCAAAGCAAATCTTGATGGACTTAAAGGTAGAGACAGACAGTAATACAGTCATAGTAGGGGATTTCAACATCCTTTTGAGATCAATGTATAAACCTTCCAGACAGAAAATCAACAAGGAAATGGTGGCCATAAATGATCAAATGGGTTTAATTGATATCTTCAGAGCATTTCACCCCAAAGCAGGAGAACATACATTCTACTTAAGTGCACATGAATCATTTTCTAGGATAGACCACATGTTAGGACACAAAACAAATCTCAATAAATTTAAGAAGATTGAAATCATATCAAGCATCCTCTCTGACCATCATGGTATGAAACTAGAAATCAATCACAAGAAAAAAACTGAAAAACACACAAAGACATGGAGGCTAAATAATATGTTATAAACAATGAATTGGTTAACAAGGAGATCAAAGAAGAAATCAAAAGATACCTTGAAATAAATAAAAATGAGAACACAACAAAACCAAAACCTATGGGACACTGTGAAAGCATTACTAAGAGGAAAATTCATAGCATTACAGGCCTACCTCTAGAAACAACAATCTAACTTTATGCTTAAAGAAACTGGGAAAAGAACAGCAAACAAAGCCCAAAGAGAGTAGAAGGAAAGACATAATAAAGATCAGAGCAAATATAAATGAAATAGAGTCTAAAAATACAACATAAAGATTAATGAAACCAAGGGCTGGCTCTTTGAAAAGATAAATGAGGTTAATAAGTCTTTAGCCATAATCAACAAGAAAAAAGAGAGAGGACCCAAATAAATAAAATCAGAAACAGAAGAGGAAAAGTAAAAACTGACACCAAAGAAATACAAAGGGTTGTAAGAAAATATTACAAACAACCATATGCCAACAAATTGGACAATTTAGAAAAAAATGGATAAATTCCTAACGACCATATAATCTTCCAAAACTCAATCAGGAAGAATCAGAGATTCTGAATAGATAGATTTCAACTAGTGAAAATGAAGCAGTAATAAAAAAAATTTCCAACAAATAAAAGTCCTGACAGGATGGCTTCACAGGTAGATTTTATCAAACATTGAAAGAACTAACACCCTTCTCAAACTATTCCAAAGGTTCTAGAGGAGGGAAGACATCCAAGCTCTTTTTAAGAGGCTAGCATTATCCTAATTCCAAAATCAGATAAAAACACTACACAGAAAGAAAATAATAGGCTAATATCCCTGATGAACATAGGTGCTAAAACCATCAACAAAATATTAGCACTCTGGATCCAGCAATACATTGTAAAGGTCATACACTATGATCAAGTGGGACTTATTCCAGGGATACAAGATTGTATAATATCTGCAAATCAATAAACGTGATACACTACATAAACAAATAAAGGATAAAACCACATGGTCATATCAATAGATGCAGAAAACACATTTGATAAATCCAGCACCAACTTATGATAAAAACTCTCAGCAAACTAGGGATAGAGGGAGCATACCTCAGTGTAATAAAGCCATATATGACAAACCCACAGATAATATCATACTAAATGGACAAAGACTAAAAACATTTCCCTTAAGATCAGGAACAAGATAGGGATGTCTGCTTTCACCAGTCTTATTCAATATAGCACTGGAAGTCTTAGCCACAGCAATTAGACAAAAAGAAAGAAAAGACGTCCAAATTGGAAAGGAAGTAGTAAAACTGTCATTATTTGCAGATGACATGATACTGTCTGTATATAGAGAACCTTAAATATGCTACCAAAAAACTGGTAGAACTGATAAATGAATTCAGTAAAGTAGAAGAATACAATATATATATATATATATATATATCCAGAAATCAGTTGCATTTTTATATATCAGTAATGAACTATCAAAAAGGAAACTAGGAAAACAATCCATTTACAATTGCTTCAAACAATATTGAATGCCTAGGAATAAATTTAACCAAAGATGTGAAAGAAAATGTCCTGTACTTCAAAAATTATAAGACACTGAAGAAATTGAAGAAGATACAAATAAGTGGAAGCATACACCATGTTCACTGATAGGAAGAAATAACATCATTAAAATATTCATACTACCCAAAGCAATCTATAGACTCAGTGCAATTCCTATCAAGATACTAATGGTGTATTTCACAGAACTAGAACAAATATTCCAAAAATTTATATGTAACAACAAAAGACCTTGAATAGCCACAGCAATCTTGAGAAAGAAGAACAAAATTGCAGATATCACAATACCTGATATTGAACCATCCTATAAAGCCATAGTAATCAAAACAGCATGGTACTGGCATAAAAAATAGACATATAGATCAATGGAACAGAATAAAGAACCTAGAAATAAAACTGTGCCTTTACAGTCAATTAATATTTGACAAAGGAGGCAAGAACATACAATAAATGGTGCTGGGAAAACTGGATAGCGATGTACAAAAAAAATAAGACTAGATCACCTCCTTACACCATACACAAAAATAAACTCAACATGGATTAAAAACTTAAATGTTAGACTCGAAACCACAAAAATCCTAGAAGAAAACATAGGTAGTAAAATCTTGGACATTTCTTGTAACAATATTTTTTTCCAATATATCTCCTGGGGCAAGGGAAACAGAAGAAAAAATAGACAAATGGAACTACATTAATCTAAAAGTTTTTATACAGCAAAGGAAATTATCAAGAAAATCAAAAGACAACCCATTGAATGGGAGAACATATTCACCAATACATCTGATAAGGGCCCAATATACAAAATTTGTAAGGAACTTATAAAACTCAACACCAAAAAACCAAACAATCCAATTAAGAAATTGGCAAAGGATCTCAATAGACATTTCCCCAAAGAGGACACACAGATGGTCAATAGACATATGAAAGGATGCTCAAGGTCACTAATCATCAGAGAGATGCAAATAAAAACCACAGTGAGCTATCACCTCACACCTGTCAGAATGCCTAATATTAATATATCACCAAACAACAAGTACTGGGGAGGATGTGGAGAAAAGAAAACCCTTGTGCACTGGGAATGCAGCCTGGTGCAGCCACTGTGGAAACAATAGAGTTACCTCAAAAAATTAAAAATGGAACTGACTTATGACCCAGCAATTCCACTTCTGGGCATATATCTTTAAAAACCCTGAAACACTGATTTGAAAGAATATATGCACCCTTATGTTCATTGCAGCGTTATTTACAATAGCCAAGATTTGGAAGCAGCCCAAGTGCCCATCAACAGATGAGTGGATAAAAAAGCTGTGGGACATTTATACAATGAAACACTACTCAGCGGTAAAAAGGAAGGAAATCTTGTCCTTTGGGACAACATGGATGGACCTGGAGAGCATTATGCTAAGTGAAATAAGCCAGTCAGAGAAAGACAAGTACCATATGATTTCACTTATATGTGGAATATAATGAACAAAATAAACTAATAAAGTGGAGACAGACTCACGGACACAGAGAATAGTATGGTGATTGCCAGAGGGAAGGGGTGATGGGGGGGAAGTAGAAGAAGGTAAAGGCGGGATAAATGGTGATGGAAGGAGACTTGACTTTGGGTGGTAAACACACAATACAATACACAGATGATGTGTTGTATAATTGTATACCTGAAACCTATATTACTTTATCAACCAATGTCACCCCCAATAAATTCAATAATAATAATAATAATAATAATAATAATAATAATAATAATAATAATAAAAGAGTGAAGCCCTGGCCAGGTTGCTCAGTTGGTTGGAGCATTGTCCCATGCACCGAAAGGTTGTGGGTATGATTATTGGTGAGGGTACATACTTAGGTTGCAAGTTTGATCCCCTGTCAGAGTGTGTATGGGAGGCAATTGATCATTGTTTCTCTCTCCCATTGATGTTTCTCTCTGTCTCTCTCTCTCTCTCAAGTCAATAAAAATATATCCTCTGGTAAGGATTTTAAAAAAAGTGAGCATTGGCCAGTGTGGCTCAGTGGCTAGAGTGTGGACTCAGGCACTGAAGGGTCACAGGTTCATTTCCCTGTTAAGAGCATGTGCCTGGGTTGCAGGTTTGATCCCAGGCTCCAGTTGTGGTATGTGCAGGAAGCAGCCAGTTGATGTCTCTCTCACATTGATGTTTCTCTCTCTCTCCCTATCTCTATCTCTGTCTCTGTCTGTCTCTGTCTCTGTCTCTATCATCTCTATCTCTATCTCTATCTCTATCTCTATCTCTATCTCTATCTCTATCTCTGTCATCTCTATCTCTATCTATCTTTCTGTTCTCTCTCTCTCCTCTTCCTCCCCCTCTTCTACTCCCTCTAGGAATCAATGGAAAAAATATCCTCCAGTGAGGGTTAACAACAAAAAAAGAGTGAAACTGCCTGAGGGCATAATCTTGACTTTTTCTAATATATTCACAATGAAAAGATTCTTAAACTTCAGGTCAGACAACAAGAAAGGAATAACAAATCTTCAATGTAAAAAGTCAAGAGCTTCCTAAAACTTTGATAAAAAAATTTTTTAAAGGAAAATTTCATTTGAAAGGGTGAACGTTTAAAAAAAAAGACTAAAATTTCCAAAATCTGGGGTGGAAGTGGCAGGCAAACTCCTGAAGCATTGCACACTTTTTAGGCAGATGCTTCTATTCGGTGCTCCTACAACACCTTGCTCAGACACTCAGACAGCGTTCCAGCTCCTCGTTGGATTTCCCAGTCTGTCTCCACCATGAGCCTGTGAATTCCCAGAGAGCAGGAAATGCATTGATTTGTTTCCCCTGCACCTGGCACAGCCTAACACATGGCTTTTGCTGAATCAATGCTTATTGAGCCAATGAATGAATGAAGGACAGTGAACAAAAAGCTCTGAATGAGGGTGCACTCTGTGATAAGTGAGTATTCTATGAAAGCAAGCAAAAAAAAAAAAGTCCATTTATACAAGGGTCGTAAAGTAGATGCAGCACATTATTCCCAGGAATATGCACTGGCTAAAACAGAAACAGTTCAGAAAGGATTGGAATAAACTAATGGTTGATGGTTCCACAATGGAGTACTTAAAGAAAGCTAGGAATGGAAAAGATAACACATGTCAGATTTGTGTCTCCAGAGAGCTGAACAAAGATGAAGGTACTGTGTATGCAGAAGGTGCTCAATATGAACCTTTCCCCATTCCTTTGTGGTTAAAGGGCAAAGAGTCCTGGGTCACCTGGAGGCTAAAGATGTCTCTGGAAGGCTGCCATTTGACACTGGAGAGGAGCTGCTGCTCTCAGAGGCCCTGCCTTCTCATATGTTGAACAAGAGGCTTGTCTGCCTTTTGATACTTGAAGAGCCAGTAGAATTGGGACAGATCTGAGTGTCACATGGAGCAACATACAGAGAAAACGAGTGTGATTAGACGCCTATGCATTTTCTCTGTGGCAGTCTCCTCCCGAGACTGATTTATTTTCTTCCCAGTGTTTCTCGAATCTGCCTCTCTCTCCCCGGTGCTGGCAGTAGCCCCAGCCCTATGGTGTCAATTCCTGGGCTTCCAACAGTCATGCTTGTTTTACCATCAGCCACACAGCTGCCCAGCTTTTACCACACCACCAGCTCGCCAAGGGGGCAGTGGTCCTTTAATCGTAGTAACCTAAATCTCCTTGATTAAGTTAGAGGCCCCTTCTACAAGGTGCCATCACTTCTTCCAGCTCCCTGGGGTCCCCATTTCTCACTTGTGACCTTCTCCCCATCCTCTGTTTCAATGTTCTGTCCAAGTCCATCACTGTCTCCAATGCCCTTCCTACCACTTATGTTGTTTAGAGAATCTTTCATGAAGAAACCTGCTATTCCTCAGAGACCTCTCAACCTTAGAAATGTGTTTCTTTATGAAAAATTTTAGCTTACAAATTAAGTAAAGACTGTTATCCATATTACAATTGGATTCTTCAAATTGTGTCTTCAGAGCCACATTTAAACAATTTAATTTATAGGAATTAGATTTACACCTATGTTATCTTCTCATTTTATTTTAATGTCCTCAGGACAATTGCTTTATAAGAAACCTGCCCAGGTGCCTAACATCTTGCTTCATATATAGTTACTTATCAAACAGCTGCTGAATTAATGAATAAAGAAAATTCAAAGTGAAGAATAACAATTTATTTCTTCAATAGCAGCAGAGAAATGGGCACAGTTGGTCACTGGGAATGCTTTTGGGGAAATGTGATTAAGAATTCCTATGGGCCCCGGCCGGGCATGGCTCAGCGGTTGAGCATCGACCTAGGATCCAGGCAATCGGGGTTTGATTCCCGGTCAGGGCACATGCCCGGGTTGTGGGCTCGATTAATGGCTCTCTCATCATTGATGTTTCTCTCTCTCTCTCTCCCTCTCCTTTCCTCTCTCTGAAATCAATAAAGACATATTTAAAAAAAAAAATCCTAAGGACTCCCTAAAGAGTGAATTTACTAGGAAGCCTCAATTTCCATCTCATTTCTCCTCCCTCCATATCTACCTGGAAGACCCAGGGCCTGGAGGTGTTTGTATGCGTCATCATATCAGAAGGGGATTCTGTGTTGCAATGAGCAAGTTTCACTTTGGTGGCTAATAATACTGTCAGATCTTGTCAGTTTTATTTATGTGCCTATTTCTGTGGGGTATCCAATGAAAATGATCAAAAGTGACTTTATTGGGATCCCAAGGTAAAATTCTTATTTGGTGCTTAGAAGAATTTAGGACAGTAGACATGAGTGGGTCTTTATTGCCACCCATCCCATCCCTGCCTTGACTTTCTTTCATTTAATTCAAGCCCCAATAATGCACTAGAGCAGTTCATGAGAATGTTACATTTGAAAATTTGAAGAGATTCTAAAGTATATATTCATGTCTGTATGCAGCTTAGAATAAAGAACTTCCCACATAATTAGTCTAACATATTTGTGTATTAACTTGGGAATCCAGGAAGGGGGATGTGATGCATTCCTATGTACCTCAAAAGTGGAAGAAATTTTTTATCCAAATTAATTAACCACAGATAATCACAGAAACTGAGAAAAAAATTAACAGAATGATAACTGAGCTAAATCTGTAGATGACAATATCTAACAATATAGTGTGTCCATAACAAGATTCAAGATCTCCAGATGCATGAGCAAATATTTTACTGAATGTAGGGCATGCTCGTAAGAGGTATCATTAGTGTTCAGCCCTCCCTGTGAGCTGTTTACATGACATATGGTTGACACCTTCAGGTGTGACTGAGTTCTGGGTCTTCTTTCCTGAAGTCCTAGGCATTCAGGACTCATGGAGCTGCCAATTAACCATCCAGGCCTCCCCTGCTCCCCACCTGTTCTTCCACTTCAGTTTCTTCCTAATCCTGTGTGTGAAGTTCAATCTTAAATCCAGAAACACTATCTAAATGCTTTCACACACAAATGTATGGCTGCCATCAGAAATGTTTCTCAGTGCACTCTCAAAGTGGGGAAAACACACACCCAGAAACACTTTTCAAAGTCATTCACAGCAATAAACAAAAGAAGAAAAAAGGCACGTCAGCAAGTCAGCTGACCAGTACCTATGGTGCTCCCAGGGTGCAGAGTACTAGACTAGAACCAGGGGAATTTAGGTACTAGTTTATCCCTAGGTCTCGAGTGATTTTATTAACTCTTCATAAGTGACTAGAGCATTAAGGGAAAACAGGATCCCCCACCGCCCCACACACATAAACACACTTTTTTCTATTATATAAAAAGTATGGTTGATGTTCAAACAGTACACAAAACAAATATGGACACTGTAAAATAATTATAATTGTATCCACAAAATTTCTAGGTTCCTGCCTCATCACACTTCCATCTTCTTTCGTAAATAGAATGTAGTTTTTCATGAAATATATCATGTCTTTTTATTTTAAGTGCACTAAAAATTTGTTATTGCATGGCTTGCTTAAATCACTTTGACAGTTAATTCTAAAAGGGTCTTGATGGAAATAGATATAAATATATGAATTTACACAGATGTAAATATATGAATGCTTGTTTATTTTTTTATTCTCATTTCTTCTGTCATATTTTCCTCATCTGCCTGTTTTAAATTATCTTTTTAAACTGGATATGCATTTATGTATGCCACCTAAACCTCTTTCTGAAACAAAATGTGATTTAAATAAAACAATAAACGTAATTATTGGGACATGCTGACAGCTAACATTAGTATTTCCAAACTTTAAAGTAGAAATGGATTTTGATATTAGAAAATAATGCACATTAAGTAAGTATGGATCCTTAGAGAAGTAAACCACAGATGTGGCATTCAACCTAGAAAAGAAGGAAGCGATTTAAATTCTTCCTCAATCTCAGGGGATGTGAAAGAGGTTTATTTTTAGATCTGTATGAATTTAAGCAGAGCCCGTACTCTGGGCACTTTCATCCTCCAGTCTTCCTCCTTTTCTTTTCACCGACCTCATTTTCGTTTTCCCTATTCCCTCCCACCCGTGCACCTGATGCCAGCAATTGCTATGCATCTGAAAGCATTACCCCATATGGAGGGATTGCTCTAAAACCTGCCTTTGGACACTAAGAATATTTTCATGGTTGCACCCTCTGGGTTCTTATTCAGAAAGACCTATTTCTAGGCATTGGACTCTGATGAGTGTCTGGTGTAAAGGCATCTGGATGTCTTCTGTGTTCTTCCATTTGGGAAGCAGTTGACTGCGTGGAGGCTGTGGGTGATGCAGCCTCCAAGGGACGCCCTACTGAAGGACTGACCAGGGCCTATGGGAAGCAGTTGGCTGAAGAGTGCGGATGGCAAGGTCTCCCACACTCTACCTCCTGCTGCTCAGAAAGCAGCCTAGCTCAGCCCCTGGGGGCTGGGGGAGGGGTGTCTCCCTGGCTGGGCAGGCGGCTCTGGTGCAGCTCTTCTATCTTACAGCTGTGACCCTGGAGACACATCCAGCTGGCTCCCAGGAGCTAGAAGACACATCTATCTTATTTTTGTATAAGAAAAGAATTACATACTTGCTATGATTCTGTTATTACAAAGTCAGCAAACAGTGAGAATCTTTTTCCTTTGTTTCATAGTTTGTTTTGTTTGTTTTTTTCTCTGCCAAAAGCAGCACATGCGCTGAAGGAGGCCAGGGCTGTGGAGGAGCAGGGCTTTGGAGAGAGGCGTTAAAATCCAAATTGCTCTGTGTGATGTGCTGTATGTTGTTGGCGAGGAAAGCAACTTCTTGGACCCTCTTTTGAATCTGTGCGATGGCTAGTGGAAACTACGACAAAGATAATGTACACAGAGAGCCAGCGAGTGCCTCAGTAACAACCAGCCTTCCCCCCTCACATCCTCCTTCCCTTTGTAGGGAAGAATTACTGATGGATAGCAAAAATTAGTAAACAAAGTTAGTCTTCATAATCAAGCAAACACCTCTTTCAATGGATATGCCACAGCGTTGCTGTCCAGAAGGCCCAGTGGCTTAGGTGAGAAATAATTACAATATCTAGCCCTGTGATTTTTGTACATCGTCTCATTTAATATTCCTAACAACCTCTGAAGTGGGTATTATCACCCATACTTACAACCAGGAAACCAGACTCAGAGATGAAGTGTATTGCACAGCTAATGCAGCTGGAGCTCAGTCTGATATCAGCCTCCACAGGCTGACCATTTGGCAACACTGCCAGACCCTATGAGCCTGTTGTGCACCCAGTCAGTAGTACAATTTTCTCTGCCCATGCTAAGAATTATTGAAAACATAGCCTAGTCTTCATTTGTCTGATGAAGGAAACAGAAACTCATAAAGGCACACATATATCTAAGGTCACACAACTGGTGACCATATAATTGGACCTAAAACCCCTTCTGAAAACTTAGGCCTAGCCTCAGTTGTGTAAACCAAAATTAATTTTAAACTGTAATTAAGAATTTTAAAAATCATTTATTTGGTCAAGAAGAGCTACAGCCTGGGGAACACAGATTCAGGTAGTACCCTAAACAGTGCTCCAGGGAACAAAGGGGAGGTGAATTTTTATAGGGAAGGTTCCTGTCTAGCTTCCCAGCTAAGTCTTTTTATGCAAATGAAGCATCCAAATTCTTACACTTCTGATTGGTCCAAATTTCTCAGTCCTGATTGGTCAGCATTATGTGTCCTGACTGGTTATTATGGAGCAGTTCTGATTATATTGGTTCATTCGTTGAAAGACAAAACTAGAAACTCTCTTATAGACTCAGATGGAATAAATGAACAGGGCATAGCGCAGGAAGCTGAGAGTTCATGTCTGAGGTTCTTCCTTTCTATACAGAGTAAGTGAGAAGCACCACTCGGCAAATGGTCACTAGGATCTTATTATTTATAATATTTTGGACTATGAGGAGTCCATCTGAGCAGATAAATTCCTGTTTAAGGTTCACATCAAATGAATCTTTTTCTCAGGGTCCATAGTTAGTTCCATCAGGGAAGTCATGGAACCTCCATAATCTCTTGGCTTCTAGCGCCTGCCTTTCTAAATGGCTTTATTTTTCTTTATAGCAATGATCACTACCTGACTTGTTAGTTGTTTGTAGTATGCCCCACACTAGAAAGTCAGCTCCAAAGGCAGAGACCTGGGCTATTTTCATTGTCAGTTGTCTTTCCAGTACCTACAACTAATTAGTAGATAGGCACCAGGGAGGATTTGTAAGCTAAGCAGATTTCTAAAGCCCATAGGTCTAACCACCCATAATTATTGAAGAGTAATGAGTATGCATCACCACTCCCAGCTATAGGACTTTAATACAGAGGATACATTTGTCAATGAAAAACATCATGGCAGTTTGTTTGGAGGTAGTGTTAGCCATCTCTTCATTCACCCTTCTCAGGTAACCACTTATCCATATATGGTAGGCTGGATCTGAATTCTGTTATGTAATTTAGTAATGATTCTCATGGTGGAAATTTCAGGGAGGAAAGATAAACCATTCTGGAGGCTCTCTTGTTATATCTGGACAAGTAGCTCAGCACTAATAGCTTTTAGTTATTCTTAATCAGACTGTCCTGTCCCCTATGTGAACTTCCTTAGGCATGTCATTTGTTTTACTCTATTTTTATTTTCTGAAAATAGGGCTTCCATTAGCAACTTGACTGTTAATAAAAATCATAAAATCTGGTTTTGGGGGAATACTGGAGGCTGCACCACATTAAAAGGAGACAGTCAATTATGATGAAATTCAATAAAATCAACACAGTGAGGTCTGCATATGGAAGTTTTTAACCACTCTATTTGGTATGAAGAGCACATAGTTCAGATCATTGTTAAAAATCCTTGGCAACTGTGGACAATTCTATGCTAACAAACTGGACAACCTGGGCAAAATGGATAAATTCCTAGAAACATACAATATCCCAAAACTCAATCAGGAAAAATCAGAAAACCTGAATAGAATGGTAACAACTAATGAAATTGAAGCACTAATCAAAAAACTCCCAACAAACAAAAGCCCTGACTACATGGCTTCTCAGACGAATTTTACCACTCAAAGAAGAACTAACACCTATCCTCCTCAAACTATTCCAAAAATTCAAGAGGAGGGAAGATTTCCAAGCTACTTTTATGGGGCCAGCATTATCCTAATTCCAAAACCATATAAAGACACTAAACAGAGAGAAAATTATAGGCCAATATCCCTGATGAATGTATATGTTAAAATCTTCATCAAAATATTAGTAAATCGGATTAAGCAATACATTAAAAATATCACCCGGCAGGGTATGGCTCAGGGGTTGAGCTTCTACCTAGGATACAGGCGATCGGGTTTCAATTCCCAATCAGGGCACAACGACAGGTTGCTCAATCCCCAGTGAGGGGCGTGCAGGAGGCAGCTGATCAATGACTCTCTCATCATTGATGTTTCTATCTCTCTCTCTCCCTCTCCATTCCTCTCTCTGAAATCAATAAAGATATATATATATAAAAAAATCAAACACCATGACCAAGTGGGATTTATTCCAAGGGATGCAAGATTGGTACAATATCCACAAATCAATAAATGTGATACAACACATAAACAAAATGAAGGATAAAAATCACATAATCATATCAATAGGTGCAGAAAAAGCATTCGACAAAACCCAACACCCATTTATGATGAAAATGCTTAGCAAAGTGGGAATAGAGGGATCATGCCTCAACATAATAAAGGTCATATATGACAAACCTACAGCCAACATCATACTCAATGGGCAAAAACAAAAAGTGTTTCCCTTAAGATCAGGAACAAGACAGGGATGTCTGCTTTCACCACCCTTACTCAACATAGTACTGGAAGTCCTTGCCACAGTGATCAGACAAGAAGAAAAAAAGGCATCAAAATTGGAAAGGAGGGAGTAAAACTGTCATTATTTGTAGATGACATGATATTGTACATAGAAAACCCTAAAGACTCCACCAAAAAACCACTAGATTTAATTAATGTATTCAGCGAAGTCGCAGGATACAAAATTAAAATCCAGAAATTGATGACATTTTTATACAGCAATAATGAACTCTCAGAAAGAGAAAATAAAAAAACTCCACAACAATCCCATTTACCATTGGGACAAAAAATTAATAAATTAGGAATTTATTAATAATTAATAAATTTATTAGGAATACATTTAACCCAGGAGGTAAAAGACCTATACTTGGAGAACTACAGGACACTGAAAAAAGAGAAAGAAAAAGATATAAACAAGTGGAAGAATATACAGTGTACATGGATTGGTAGAATTAACATCATTAAAATGTCCATGCTACCCAAAGCAATCTATAAATTCAATGCAATCCCTATTAAAAAACCAATGGCATATTTCACAGATCTAGGACAAATACTCAAAAATCTTATATGGAATCAAAAAAAACCCCAAATAGCCATGGCAATCTTTAGAAAGAAGATCAAAGTTGGAGGGATCATAACACCAGATACCAAGTTATACTACAAAGCCACTGTAATCAAAACAGCCTGGTACTGGCACAAGAACAGGAATATAGATCAATGGAACAGAACAGAGAACCCAGAAATTAACTCAAACCATTACTCTCAATATTTGACAAAGGAGGCAAGAGGATACAATGGAGTAAAGACAGTCTATTCAATAAATGGCGTTGGGAAAATTGGACAGGTACATGCAAAAAAATGAAACTAGACCACAAACTTACACCATACACAAGAATAAAATCAAAATGGTCAAAAGACTTAAATATAAGTCACAAAACCATAAAAATCCTAGAAGAAAACATAGGCAGTAAAATTTCAGACATCTCATGTAGCAGAATTTTCACTGATATATCTTCCAGGGCAAGGGAAACAAAGGAAACAATAAACAAATGGGACTATATCAAACTACAAATCTTCTGCACAGCAAAAGAACCCACAGTATGGAAGAACATACTTGCCAATGAAACATCTAATAAGGGGTTAATATCCAAAATACATAAAGAACTTATACAACATCAACATCAGGAAGACAAAGGATCTAATTTTAAAAATATGCAAAGGACCTAAATAAACACTTCTCCAAAGAAAACATACAGATGGCCAATAAACATGAAAAAATGCTCATTGTTACTAGTCATCAGAGAGATGCAAATTACAATTACAATGAGGTATCACCGCACACCTGCTAGAATGGCTATAGTTAATAAGTCAACAAACAAATGCTGGCAAAGATGTGGAGAAAAGGGAACCCTAGTACATTGCTGGTGGGAATGCAGACTGGTGCAGCCACTATGGAAAACAATATGGAGTTTCCTCAAAAAATTTAAAAAAGGAACTGCCATTTGACCCAGTGATCCCACTTCTAGGAATATAATTTAAGAATCCCGAAACACCAATCAGAAAGAATATATGCATCCCTATATTCATAGCAGCATTATTTACAATAGCTAAGATCTGGAAATAGCCCAAGTGCCCATCAGTGGATGAGTGGAACTCATGAGTGGAACAATAAAAAAAAGATCTGCCACATTTACACAATGGAGTACTACTATGCAGTGTAAAAAGGAAGGATCTCTTACCCTTTGAGACAGCATAGAGGGACCTGGAGATATGCTAAGTGAAATGAGCCAGCCAGAGGAAGACAAATATCACATGATATCACTTATATCTGGAACCTAATGAACAAAGTAAACTAAGGAACAAAATAGGACCAGAGGCATGGACACATGGAACAGACTGACACACCTTAGAGGGGAGGGGTGTGGGTGGACTGGAAGAGATTAACCAAAGAACATACATGCATATATGCATAGACAATGGACAAGACAATAATGTGGTGAGGGCCTGGATTGGGGTGGGAGCGACTTGGAGGGGAGCAAAGGGAGGGAAGATGAGGGGGATCTGCAATACTGTCAACAATAAAAAAAATCCTTGACAAAAAAAGAGAAATCCCTCAATTAGTGTAATATTATAATTAGGACCGAGGGATTTAGACAGGACTTCCCTGTAATTTCTTTTGCTCAGTTGGGGCGTTAAGAAATGGGGTGTGTGTGGGGTGTGGGGTGTGTGTGTGGGGGTGTGTGTGTGTGTGTGTGTGTGTGTGTGTGTGTGTGTGTGGTCTCTCACTTAGGTGCCTGAACATAGAGGAAGAAACTGTGAAATATGAATTCCATGTTTGCCTATTTATTCATATTACTATTTAAACTATTCTCCTCTTAGTGTTTTCTTTTTTTAAAAAAATGTTTTTATTGATTTTTAGAGAAAGAGGAAGGGGAGGAGAGAGAGAAACATCAGTGGGCTGACTCCGCGGAGGACGGAGCCCGCAGCCCCGGCGCGCGCCGACCGGGGATCTCACCAGCCACCTCTCGGTGCACCGGTCCCGCCCGCCACAGGGCCTCACCCCGCCGGCCTCTTAGCCTTTTCTTCCCAATCAAATCATCCCCACTTTTTTGGGCTTTTGCAACCCTGGGGGATTGGAAAGAGATGGAAAGAAGGCTCCACCTTCTTATGAATATGCAAGAGCAAGGGGCGGGGAGGAAGCCCGGAGAAAACCCTGCAAGAAACTCAACCGGAGCCTGCCGGTAGCGGGCTCGCGGCGGCCGCCCCCGCCCCCGCCCTCCACCCTCCACCCCCCACCCCCCACCCCGCGCTTCGGAGACCAACAAACCAGAGCGCAGCGGGGTCCTGAAGCCCAGCTCGCCCCTGAGGATGAGCGGGGGGGCTACTCATCACCAGGGAAATGGGGCGTCCGACGGGCCCTTCCGAGCCCATCTGAACTCCGGCCAGGCCGGGAACAGTCGGACGGATTAACCGTCCCGGGGCCGAGTGGCCGGCAGGTCCCGCCCTTTGTGGTGAAACTGAGGCGCGCACAGGGTCCCTCGGGGCGGCGCCCGCCGGGGCCGAAGTTTACCACGAGCTTCTCGGCGAATTCCTCCCTCCCCGAGCTGGGCGCGGGGTGAGCGCAGCGCCCTAAGGACCCCCGGCGCGGAAGGATGCTGGAGAAGGTGAGTGCGTTCTCCCGGCCGGTGTCCCTGTGCGAGACCCGGCCACCACGCAGCAGGTGGCTGAATTCCTGTGTCCTTGGAACATTTTTTTCGAAACAAGGGTGAGAGAAGGCGAGGATCGGCGGCTCTGGGTGGAGGACGGGGCGGAGCCGTCGGGAGACGGAGGTTTGAAAAGTTGCCGCGGCCCAGCAGGTGCAGGGGGCGGGGGCGCGCTGCCGCCCCCGCGGCGCCGGCACAAAGCGGGCGGCCGGCGGGGCCGCGTCGCCATGGCAGCGGGGGCGGGCCGCCGGCGGCGTGCGCCGGTTGCGGGGCAACGGAGGAGCGAGTGGGCGCGGGACGCCGAGCGTCTGGGCGCCTCTCCCGGGAGGCGGCGACCGGGCTGATTTTCCTGGTCGCGCTTGCCCCTTGGATGGTTACTCCAGTCTGCGGGCGCACGCACCCTCTGGCTGGGGAATCGGGCTTCCAGGCTGCCGCCTCCTTACTGCCCTAGTCTCTGCTTCTGAAAATATTTGGGCTGTGTTCAGATGGAAGACATGAAAGAGTTAGAAGATACTCCTTCCTAAAGTAAAATATAATACAAACAGTATTTTGTTTACTCGTTTTCCACGTAGCATCTGCTGATAGGTATTCCTTAATTATTATTATTCTTAAAAAAATAAAATACAGAAACAGGTTTGGACCCATGAAAACAAATTGCCCTTCAGCATTTCCGACCTATTAAGCAAACTCTTTGGAAAAGAAAAGCACATACAGCAGGCAGCAAGCACACTAAGAACCCCGAAGGGTGCATCTTGGAAGTATTTTAGGAAGACGTGACTTTCACAAAGCCTGGGAGAGAATCAACCTCCATTTTATTTCACTGGGTATTTTCTCACATGTTAACGTCCCAAGTAATTTCGGCTTACCTATCTCAAAGATTATTTGTTTTAGCCATACACTACAGAAAAAAAATGGGCAAGGAACCTGAGTTATCTTTACAGTGCCAGACTTGGGAAGAAAGGTATAAGTGGGACATACAAGGTTGAATTAGAAAAATTCGCAGTCAGGGGTGCCCTGCAGGAGTGGCTGAGTCGGGTGTCATCCCGTGCACTGCAGGGTTGCAGGTTCGATTCCCGTCAAGGCACATGCCTGGGTTCCAGGTTCCATCCTGGGTCGGGGGGAGTGCGGAAGGCAGCTGATCCATGTTTCTCTCTTCCGCCAATGTTTCTGTCTCTCTCTCCCTTCCTCTCTCTAAGCATGTCCTCAGGTGAGGATTAAAAAAAGAAAGAGAGAAAGTCACAGTCTAGGAAGTCGTTATAATTCACTATGATAGTCTCATTTATAAATTCCACCCAGGACATACCCTGCTAATGGCCAGGAGACGTGCAATAATCACAGATGAGCTTTTGCTTCATCTATGTCATCGCCTTTGCCATTACATTATTGTACCCATTTAAAAATATGAGGAAGACATTATTGTACCCATGTAAAATATGAAGAAGGTGACACTCAGAAAAGTGCAGTAATTTGCCCCAGGTCTCGCAGTTAGCCAGGATCTATATCCAAATGTGACTGGTATGACAGGCTGCTTCTGAAATATTTAATCATTTATCCCTATGTCCCGACTAACCAAATTACCATATTTTGATTATTCTTAATAGTGAATGTGAATTTATTTAAAAAATTATGTGGCTTTCTTTTTGGTTGAGATGTTTCTAAAGTCAGATATCAATTATATGTATGTTTTTCCTACTGGAATTTAGAAACATTTTCAATTAATTATTTTCCAGGGGTTCCTGAGGAGTTAATGAGAAAATAAAAATGTGATTATTCCAATCAGTCTTTGACAATATTAGAGGTACTTGTCTATCAAAGGGTTTTAATTTACAAATTGTTATAGATTTGTTTAAAGCAAAATACACCACTTACGTTAGCATTCAAGTTTTTATTACCTTTATTGATTTTACATCTTTTTAGTCAGATGTGTTAGTTTCTGCTGGAGTGACTTTATAGGGAAAGTTGGAAATTGCTTCTGGCAACTTGTCCAGGAAGTTCAGGTAGGTCCCTGGCTTGACCTGCAGTGGGATTTGGCTACATATATCCCTTGCTGCCCTGAAAACCACTTTGACCTGATTTTATATGTGTTTTTACTGTTAAAGTTTTATCTTTCCAAATAGATTTCAGGGTCATATAGGCAAACACCAGGTCTCTTGTGTCTCTAGAATCCACCTCTTAATGCCAAGTACAACACTCTTCATAAATACTAACAGGAAAAACAAAAGTAAACTTTTTCAGGCCAATGAAATACAGAGCAGAAAAATCCTTTAAAATATATAATATCCAGAGTCACAAAAGTTGTAATTATTTGCTGACTGATTGTTGTGATGATACCATACTGTAATATTCTAGGTAGTGCCTCTTTTACAGATAGGAAAAACTGAGCTATGGCCATTATATAAAGTGCTTTACAGCATATTATTACCTTAATTGAGCCTCACAACAACCATGCAAGAATTCGCATCACCTTTTTTTTTTAACATATGAGAAAAAACAACTCAGAGAAGTTGAGCGATGTGGTCAGAGTCATCTAGAAATGGAGAGGCACGTCTGACGATGTTGAATGATTTTGCTTTATGCCCTTGCAAACCAGATGCACTTGGGAGCTTTGGGGAATTGAACCTCTCAACACACCTGGGGATGCTGGGTGCAAGATGCCTTTTCTCCATCTCACTTTCCCAAGGGAGGTAAAGAAAGAGGCAGGGTGGGAAAAAGGAAGAGATGGAAAGGGGCTCAGCAGAGCAAAAGAAAATGAGAGTTAGGAAAAATAGTGAAATGAAGTTCATAAAAGAAGGAAGCAATGTTCAAAATTGGTAGTGACAAGACCCAGAAGGTGAAGTGTCTGCTAAAACAGCCATAACAAAGTGCCATGGACTGGCTGACTTAACAGACATTTATTGTCTCATAATTTTGAAGGCTGGAAGTTCAAGGTCAGGGTGTCGGTATGCTTGATTTCTTCGAAGAACCCTCTCCTTGGTTTGCAGGTAGCCACCTTTTTGCCGTGTCCTCACATGGTCTTCCTTCTGTGTGTTTGTCTGTGTCCTAATCTCTTCATACGACACCTGTTATATTGGATTAGGATCCATCAATATGAGCTCATTTTACCTAATTTCCTCTTTAAATGCCCTTCTAAATACAGTCATATTCTGCCCTGGCCGGTTTGGCTTAGTGGTTAGAGCGTCGGCCCTCAGACTGAAGGGCCCTTGGTTTGATTCTGGCCAAGGGCATGTACCTGGGTTGCAGGCTCCATCCCTGGCCCTGGTCGGGGCACGTGCAGGAGGCAGCCAATCAATGTGTCTCTCACAGCGATGTTTCTCTCTCTCCCTCCCTTCCAACTCTCTCTGAAAAGCAATGGAAAAAATATCCTCAGGTGAGGATTAAAAAAAATAATAATAATGATAAATAAATACAGTCACATTCTGAGGTGCTGGGGTTAGGACTTCAACATATGAATTCTGGGGGTGGGGGAACTCAGTTTAGCCCATAATAGAGAAAAAGGAAAATGAACTTGGTCTATGACTCTGAAAACAAAGACCTATTTCAATTGCTTTGTTCCTATTAGTGTTCTCTCCTAGCACAAATAAATGTTTGAGTGAGTTGTGGCAATTTCTTACATCAGTATATTCCCCTGGACGTTTAAAGGAAAAAAAGAGATTCAGAACTGAATTATTCTATATTTAGCTTGCCTTATACTTTATTTCACTCTCACCAATGCAGGGCAGCTCCATACTTTATCAAGCGTTGCCAAGGGCAGACCCCACTGGTGAAACCCCATTTCCAGTAGGTATGACCAGTCCCTGCCCTTTTTGAACTGCAGAATGATTTGAGTCATATCCACTGCTTGTGCACCAATAAAAACGAAATTACAATACTGAAAGGAGAGTGAAGCATAGATTTTACAGCCCTCAGAGCCAGAAAGATAAGCTCTGCAATCTTCTATCTGGATGGCATTTTCCATGCCTATTTCTAACAAGATTTGTTCAGCATAGTATTTCAGACTGTGAAAGGTACCCAGAAGAATTGGAAGGTTTTCTCTGAGGCACTGAACAACCAACAAGGTTATAATTAGAATGTGTCGAAAGATTCAGATTATCAAAATGCTATGTTCATAGACTAACAGGGATAACAGGAAGCCTGCAAGTCTTGCGGCTGGTGCCGTGCTCTTGGCTTAGTTCACAGGACTTGCTTTGTAAAGGTAGGAATCAATGCTGTGTTTCAAGATGGCCAAAGAAAGTTCCAGAATCTTCTGCAATAAAGGTTTCAGTATTCACCAGTTGTCAGAATCTCGCAGTACTGTTGTTTGTCTTCTTGATGTCCTCTGTAGTCTGCCTTCAGGTGGAGCATAGCTGTCCACTTTTCTTCATGTAATATCTTCCCATTCGCTAAAAGAGTTGCTAAAAGAGTTTTAATGAGTCACTTCTAGGCCTTTTTTTGTTAGTTTAATCAGAACTCTGTTTATTGTTTTAGGAACCCGATTTTATGAGTTTCACAATAGTTCCCCCTCCCCCCCTGAATTGTGGAGGGTTATTGCACTTCCCTGGGTCCCCCCTTGAGGATCATCCCATTTACTTCGAAGTGTGAGGCCCTGGGCTACATTCTAAAATATCTGCACTGAAGTATGTGCATCCATCACACTTGGTGAAGCTTTTTCAAGGAATACCAAAAGCTTTCGAAATGTACTTCTTGGATGTGATCCAGCAGCTTCCCACGATGAGTGGTTTCAGAAACAGGTTCTCATGTGGAATGGCTATTGTCATCCCAACCAAAAAAGAAAGCCTGTTTCTCAGAGCAGTGCATACTTAATTAGTACAGAGATCGAAGCCAGCACCTGGAATTTGGAAAGTCAGCTTTGAAAGGCAGTGCAAGTCCCTGAAGGGTAGAACTTATATTTCTCGTTCTGATTTGAGCCAGACATTTGCCTAAGTGGTCAGTTGTGCAAATTGACTGGCACAGGTCCAGGAGGTGGTTGATTTGTACAGCAGCAGCTTCTATAACACCTTTTAATTAAGAGATTGCCTCAGAGGCACTCTCCTCAAACTGGGAGAAAAGAACCAAACACAGATGTATAAAGAGTGAGGAAAAACCACTGTTCGTGACTGTTTATGGCTTTCCCAGATTCTGGCACAGTGAAATACCCTTTATTTCTCTTTGAAGAAGGTCTTGACATTGAAGAAGAGGCTTCGAAGTTCCCACGCAGTCACAAGTACTTATCAATCACTGTCTACTCAGCTTGGACAGGGCATGAGAAGATATGTCATGGGCTCTCCTCAAGTAGCCGATACTCTAATTCAGGGTAAACAGACGTGAAAATACGAATGCACATGAAAGGCTCTGTTGTGTACACGCTCCACAAGCCACCAGGAACAACTGCTGGAGGTGGGGCTCAGTGACCAGAGGACTACATCTTCCTTTCTGTGGCTTCCCAGATGCATATCTTCTTCAAGTTCTTGTCACCCCAACCCCCTACATTTCCCTGCTTTTCAGAGTCTTACTTCAGTCCAGTGAAGATGGTCAAGAAATCCTATCTCTGTGTTTAAACTGGCCATGGGATTTTAAGCCTTTAAACTCCTGGTGGAACTCCATCAGGATTTGAAGGAAAAAAAGAAAGGGCTGGGCTGGAGAAGCAGAAGAGAGAGTAATTTCTACTCTCTTTCTTATCACTGATGGAAGTCATAAATCCTTGGAAAGCCATTAAAACACTGCCTGAGAGTTCATTTTAAGGACAGAAGGATATGTAGGTAACATAAGAGTATGAGACTGTGTTGAGGGCAACAGCAAGGCAGAGAGGAGAAAAACACTGGTCCAAAATCCTAGATGGTGACAGGAGATAGGGCAACAGGAAGTGGCCCTAATCCTGATGGAAGAAAATAGACAGGATGACTAGGAAGCCAGTTTGGGATATAGAAATGTCCCCTGGGGTTGTGCCCTTAGAAGCTCAAGGCCCCCCGCTCACCCACTGGAGCCCAGTGCCTCTCTGCATGATGATCAGTAGTGATGTGGAGCTGGAGGGGTCCCAGAAGGGAGGGAGAGTAGATGCCTCTGATTCCATTGCTGCTGGCATTTCGAGTTGGAACGATAAATTCAGTTATTGGTGTAGATTTTTATTTTATTTTATTATTTTATTTTATTTTTCAGCATACTACTGCTTTATGTGCACATATTACATATTTGCAGCTGGGCCAGGGACCTTTTCATTGTATATCCTATTTATAAGGAAAATGTATGCTGAATTCCAAACAAGTGAAATGTATTTTTGTTGCACAAGCCTTTGTAATATGAAGATAAGGGTAACTGAGAATTTTACTTGGATGGCCAAGGCATAGAACAAAGCGTGTTAGAGGAGGGTGGGGAGACCTGGGTGCAAGTCTTGTCTCTAACAAAATTAATAAATGTTTATCAAGCCAAATTCCCTGATATTACATTTTGTTATCTGCAGGAGGAGCGACTTGATTAGATTATCCCTAAGGTCCCTTAGTGTTCTGGAATTCTGCTCTTTCTAAAATGGAATGTGTCTTCTCTGGGAATCCCAAATGCTTGTCAGATTTCAATCCCTTTGCCTTTTTCCAGAGGTCTCCTGGTGTCCCTGTGAACCTGCAATGGACAACAATAATGTTACTTTCTCGTTTTCATACACAAAGTTGGGAAAGTCTCTGCAAGAAAATTTTTAGAGGTTACATCTCGTAGGTTTACTTAATTTATTCTTTTGGTTTATGCCTTTGTAAAAATATAATTGTCTTCAAATGCTCCTGGCTTCAGTGTCTTGGCTGTGAGATCTCAGCCTTGGTGATACTGCAGTCACATTGCCATAAAACTGTCATGGTCTCTTGAGACTGCTTTTGTTGTTTTTATATTGCACCTTAAATAGAACTTCTCAGGATGCATCCTCAACCCAAATGCCTGTAATTTCCTTTGACTGGAAACAGAAGGATTTCCTATGCAGATCGTGAAGCACAATTATCTCTCCTTTTACACCACATAGAAAATCTTAGAAAGTTTTGAATTTTGGATTTATATTTTAAATGAATGAGAAGATAGAACTAAACGAAACCTGCACTGAACCTGCTTAATGAAAGTAGATCTCTTAGTTTATAGAATTTATCATCGTGGGATCTTAGTTGTCAGATTTCCTTTCAGTGACCTTGTCTCTATTTAGATAGTAAATGTGATGTTTTAGAAACTTTTTTCTGTCTAGCTCTCAAAATGTGTTTGTGAAAGCCAGGAGCCACGCTGCTTACAACATGCCCATATCTTTAGTGAGATGAAAGTTAGTTGGAATAATGTGAACATCAACGGTTCCCCTGATTGTGGGAGCATATTCTCTGGAGAAAAGTTAAGCCCTTGTAAAGCTAAATATTATATTAATCACTGTTAGCTCTGGGAATCTGCCCAAACAAATCATTCTTCCAACAGTGTTTGTGTTCAGCCAACTTAGGCAGGTAGCCACTGAACGGGGCATATTCCCCCTAAAAGACGTGATTTGGCCAGTAAGGTTTGATTATGCCAACGATTTTCAACATTTTTCATCTCATGGCACACAAAAACTAATTACTAAAATTGTGACACACCAAAAATATATTTTTTGCCAACCTGACAGAATAAAAAGGTATAATTTTGATTCATTCACACCTGAACACTATTATTGTGCTGGCTGTTGTAATTTTTAAATTTGACAATCTAAGGGAAAAGAGGTCAGTGCCCCTGGCTAATAGTCAGGTATGGCACGTTTTAAGAATTCTTTCGGAACGCTGGTTGAAAATCGCTGGCTATGCAGTTGAATGTTGACCAGTTAGGAGGTAAAAGCCCTAGACTTGGAAAGTTTGGTATCATGATGATCCAAAGTATAAACAGTTTTGTTCCCCACAATCATAATAGAAACAGCATTTTAAATTTCAAATTGGCCAGTCTTCAGAGCCACACTGTAAGCCATACATTAAGATATTGCGGGTAATAAGCAAGAAAAGTTTAAATGCCAACAGCAGTGAGAACTTGTTTATAAATGAAGAAAACAAGGCAAATTCCTTTGGAGAATGCTTAAAACTCCATTTTTTCCTGTTAAAAATGAGAAAAATGAAAGGATTTTCAAAGAATGTTGGCCAGTAATAGAGTTTCTTATAAAAACTATAATTTTTAGTAGAATTCCAATCAGAAGCTTAGGAGTCGAATAGCCTCTCCTAAAGGCAGCAGGAGACAGTAATATCAAAACCTGATGCGTATAATACCTGCCAAAGCGTAATGGCAGCACTTTGTTCTAGTTATGACTTAATGGGTTTTGGAAGAGGAAGAAAAGAGCGGAAGTCAGGGCAGCTGGAAGGACGACACCAGGCGGCAGGGTGACTGGGCACCAGTGGGGGCCATGGTGAGACAGGAGCTGCCTGGAGCAAAGGAGGCCGGGGACCTCCATGTTCAAGTGGTTCATCTTTGGCTATTTCTCTGGAAAAGGTGCTTCTGGAATTTTCACTGGGATCTGATTTATGAAGATGGGTTATGAGGGGGTAAGAAAAATTAGCCAAGTAGTTGGGCTGAAAAGCCGTGTATGAATTCGACACATGATAGAAAACCCCACCCTTTATTAATATTTTTATTTAGTGGTTTTAGATGAAAAATTTAGTATTTATACCATTTAATTTGCCAATTGGACAAAAAGATATATCCCATTAGTTTACTAAAAATTTATTTTTAAAAAACTGATTATTTAAAACATGGATTTTCATAGTGGGAGAGATAACAGTTTTTGCAGAGATGGCAATTTTTAGAAAAACAGGAAAAACTGTTTTCTATAAACATTTTAATTGTATTAATTTTTAAAAATTTAATTGTTTAAAAATATTTAAATATGTAATATATTTACATACTTTAAAATTAGAAGGTACAAAAGAGCATCTGCTGAAAAGTCGCCTCCTCTCTTCTCCTGCCTTCCAGCCCACTGCGCGCCCAGGCCATCCAGCTTCTTTATTCTTTTTTATTGTGATAAGTATGTATAACATGAAATTTACAATTTTTAAGTGTGCAGTTGAGTGGCATTAGGTGTATTCACATTGTTTGCATCCAGCACCACCATCCATCTGCAGAACTCTTTTCTCATCCCCATCTGAACCTCTGTCCCCATTTAACACCTGCTCCTTCCCCCTTTGCCCAGTGATTCACACTTCCCATCACTATAAATTTGAACATTCCAGGTATCTCATATAAGTGTAATCACACAACATTTGCCCTTTTGTGCCTAGCTTATTTCACTTAGCATAATGTCCTCAGGTTCATCCACGCTGTAGTATGTGTTAGAATTTCATTTTCTTTTAGTGGCTGAGTAATATTCTCCTGGGTGTATATGCCACATTTTGTTTATCTTTGCATCCATCAATGGACATTTGGGTTATTTCTGCCTTTTTTCATTCTCTTTAATGGTTGCATAGTATTCTGTTCTGTGTTGTAACATATTATCTAAACCAGTTCCCTATTGATGGATGTTTAGGTTCTTTCTGTGTTTCAGTGAATAGTTGTAAACTTAAACCATTTCACACATGCATGAGTGTAATCAGGTAAATGCATTTCTTGAAATGGATTTGCTTTGAAAAACGTTATGGGCATCGCCCAGCTGCGCGTGGCTCAGCGGTTAAGCATCGACCTAGGATCCAGGAGATCGCGGTTCGATTCCCGGTCAGGGCACATGCCCGGGTTGTGGGCTCGATCCCCAGTCGGGGGTGTGCAGGAGGCAGCTGATCAATGACTCTCATCATTGATGTTTCTATCTCGCTCTCTGAAATCAATAAAGATATACTTAAAAAATGTTATGGGCATATTAAATCTGGGGCTATTGCTAAATTCCCCTCCATGGAAATAGCGCCCACTTACCCTGTAGAGACTGTTTTCCTACCTTCACCTCACAGTGTGTTACCAAAGTCCTTCATCTTTGCTCATCTTGGGTGGAAAATGGTGTCTCACTACAGTGGCAACTTACGTTCCTCTTACTTGAGTGAACTCAGTGTTTCCGGGGCCATTGGATTTTTTTACTGAAACTGTCTTCATTTCCTTTCTTCATCTCCCAGTTGGGCTAGTGAGGTTTCTTCTCCCTCTTCTTTATGTTAGCTGTTATGGAAAAATCTGCTTCTGTTTGGCATCCTTAACGCAGCCTGTGGGGGGCTCTGGAGCTCTGCTGTGAAACTGGAGCTTTGTCTAAGAGGAGTGAAACCTGCCTTTCGACCCTGGTACCGCAAACTGGCTCCGTGACAGCCATCCAACTGGTGCCGTAGGAGGCTCTACTGGAGTGTTATATTCAGAAGGAAGAATGTCTTTGTGAGAACATTATAAAAATTTCAATTCTCATAAAGTGTTTTAATGTTATTTAGGGTTTACTTATCTTTCAAATGGGGAAGGTATAAACTCAATATAATAAGTAATTTGGTATATACTGACAAAAATAACCCCAAACCAGCATATTGTCAAATTTCATTTTGCTAAGCCCACATGAGCACGTACTGGGTACCTCAAACTCAACACGCCCCACTCTGAACTCATTCCTTTGATCCACAGAGCAACGCCTCAGTTCCTATATTTCCTGTCTGGATTTTCTAAGACATGTCCCCACTCACTTCCACATCCAGCATATCACCAGCCAATTGGATGTACTAAACATCCATCCTTCCCATGTGTTCACGACCCTGTCCCCCATCACCACCGCCTTGTCCAGCCCCTGTCCGAGCTCTTCCAGGTGACTGTGGCAGCCTTCCCTTCAGTTCCTTAAACTCAGGGTGCACACTTGTGTTTCAGGAACTTCGAATCTGCTCTTCTGGAATGATCTCCACCTCCTTCGCCTGGAAAACTCCTGCTCAGTCTTCCTCCAGCAAGTCTTGCCTGACTCTCCACATCTGAGTCTGTGGCATCTCCTGGGCCCCTGGATCCCTCTCCCCTCACATGATCACCCTTCACTGTAATAGCCTGTTTCCTGGTAAGGACAGCTACTCCCCACCAAGCAATAAGTGCCCCAGGACCAGGACCATGGCTCTCTTGTCTCCCACCATTGCCCCGGCAGCTAACATATTTATTGCTCATGAATACCTGTTGATGAATGACTGTTGAGAGATGGCTGGAACACCAAAGGAAAGTGTCTCCCGAGAATGGGCCATGGCTATGTGTGGGGGATGTGCAGCACACATCCTTAAAAAGGCAGCATTTGCTATCAGAATACAGCGTGGCCCAAAAGGACACATACACACTTTAACAGCTGGTAGCTCAATTTTGAAAATGAAATGTATTTTACTAAACACTGCCTCTATTATTATTCAAAGTGTGCGTATACATTTTTTGGAACACCCTATAGAAGCGGAGGTGTGGTAGAGGAGATTCACTGAAGTACTGGCTGGCACATACAAGGCGTCTTTCAGCTGTGACTTCTATGACGTGTCAGTGGATAGGTCCCCCCAACCCGTCTATAATTGGAGCCTGTCTCTAATGACTGCATGTGGCAAATGTGGAGTTCCCTGTCCTTCAGTGAGCAGTGACAATGAGGAAAGGGTAAAATGGATACAGAGTGGGTTTTCAGTTTGTCTTGTTTTTACTAGCTTTGCAAAATTGGTTTCTCTGAGTGTGAAGGGATAAGAAATAGAAGAGTAGAATTATAACAGTCAATAGGCAATAGATATTCTTTCACAGCCCCTCAGAGTTATGCAGAAAATAGCTTGTAACCAAGCCCTAGGTTTTAGGTCTATATAGCAGATTGAAACTTAAATTCACATACTGTTACAGAGTATTTGCTTTAATCTACAAAGAACTTGCTGTAATTGTTACTAAACAAGTCAGTTAATTTAGGGGTGTTCTCAGTTGGGGGTGATCTCAGCTGGGGGTGATTTTGCTCCCAGGGGACATTTGGCAAGGTCTGGGGATGTTTTTGACTGTCGTGATTGTTTCTGAGAAGATGCTTCTGGCATCTAGTGGGTAAAGGTCAAGGATGTTGCTAAACATTCCACAATGTATGGGACAGTCCCCAGACACAGAATTATGTTGTCCAAAATGTGTAAAAATGATTTATCATCTGTAGCTGTCTTTCTGATTTTATCCCTAAAAAGACAAAGAAAGAGGTGATCTTTAAATGCATATAAGTCAAAGATTATTTTGTTTTTCCAGTTTGGTTTGATCAGATCCAAGGTAGGGTTCAATGTTGTCTTTTGACAAATCCTGTTTAACTTAACTTGACATTAGCATCAACACCACTGGTCTTGGTTTTAAAACTTGTTAGTATTTCTAACGTACTTTTAGAGCATTGACTATACTGACAACTTGCATCATACCCAGATGGGTAGCAACTGAGAGCAGTCAGCTTTGCCAGGTGGCCTCGAAGGAGACTCAGTTTCAACCCAGAACAGGTGCAATCTTGAGGCTGACTGAGGTTTGCCCTTTGTAATAAATATAGGATGTTATTTCCATCATTATCTGATTGCATTTTCATATTTAAAATCTACCACACTCTGTGATCTAGACAGTTCTGATTCTTCTTACCAAAAAACTGCTGAAAAAAATGGCACAGATGGTGAAAGGTGGGAACTGAGAGCAAAGGCTTTAAATCTTCGGAAATAGTAGAGGATGGTGAGAAGAGCTTTGAAATTCAAATTAGTGGCCTTCCCAAGGGGGAAAACCTGAAGTATTCATCCCTCTGGTGAGAGAATTCCTGAAGGGTGAGGCTGCCTTGAGTTGGATGGAGGAAGAGGTGGGCTGTTATTTGCAGCACTGACCAGACCCGTAGCTAAGAGCATGTGCTCTGTCCATATCTGAGCTTCATTTTTAAAAAGAGCAGGTTGAGTGGAGAGCTACAAAGATGCCTGAGCAGACTGATATGGTACTTGTGAGACCCGTAATAATTGGGACACTCACTCTGGAAAAGAACAGACCTTTAATGGTGGTCTTTGAGGAAATGAAGCATTTATGGAAAGGCTATGTGTTAGTTTCTTCTCGCTGTTGTAACTACAAACTTAATGGCTTAAAACAATAGAAATTTATCCTACAGTTCTGGGGGCAGAAGTCCGAAATGGGTTTCACGCGTCTAAAATCAAGGAGTTGGCAGGATTGCTTTCTTCTGGAGGCACTGGGAGAGAATCTGTTTCCTGGCCTTTCCCAGCGTTTAGAGGCTGCCTGCATTTCTTGGCTTGAGGCCCCTTCCTTTCTCTTCAAAGCCAGCAATTGCATCACTCCAATTTCTGCTTCATCCTTGCATCTCCTCCTCAGACGCTCCTGCCTCCCTTATAAGGACTCTTTTGATTACATCGGGCCACCCAGATAATCCTGTGGGTGGGTGTTGATATTCTGTCGTATGGGTAGTAAAATGTGGCTCAGACAGTCTTTGTTTCCAGTGCCCCATTCCTCTTAAAATCAGTCAATAACGGGCTAACCCATACAGTCTGTGTTTCCAATCACTCTGATGACCAGCTGTGATTAGTAAAAAAAGTTGGGGCTCTTAAAAACAATTATTTCTTTCTACTTAAACAACCATACATTTAAACTAACAGTATTTTGAGTGGAAATGGTCTCCATTTTTGCTTTGCCTTTGTTCTTTTTACTTATTGAGATAAAATGGACATCCAGTAAACTGCACACATTTAAAGTGTGTGATTTGATATATACATTAATCTGCTCCCTATCATTCTAGGTTGCTATGCATTTTTTAGAATTTCAAATAAAAGGAAACCATATAGCATGAACTTTGTTTTTGTCTGACTTCTTCCACTCAACATAATTATTCTGAGATTCGTTCATGTTGTTGAGTGTGTCATTGGGTCATGCTTTGAATTGCTGGATATTGTTTGCCCAGTTGCCTGTGAGTGGGCACTTGGGTTGTGTCCAGTTTGGGGCTATTACAACTAAAGCTGCCACGAACATTCACGCACAAATCTTGGTATGGACACGAGTTCATTTCTCCTGTGGTAATAACTACCAAGGGAATGACTGGGCCATGTGGTAGATGTGCTTAGCTTTTTAAGAAACTGCCCAGCCATTTTCTGAGTCACTGTTATTGTGCATCTCACCATATGAGAATGAGAGTTCCAGTTACACTGCATTCTGTACCACACTTGCTGTGACGAGGTCTTTGATTCTAGCAGTTCTAATAGATGTGTGAGGGGTCTTGAGGGGTTTTAATTTGCATTTCATTAACAGCTAATGATGCTGAGTATTTTTATGTGCTTAACTGCCATCTGTATATCTTCTTTCATGATATCCAAATCTTTTGCCAATTTTTTATTGGATTGTTGTTTGTTTTCATATTATTGTGTTTGAGAGTTTTTTATATATTCAGAAACAAAAATCCTTTCAGACATGTACTTTTTAAACATTTTCTCTCAGCTTGTGGCTTAAATTTTCATCCTCTAACACTGTCTTTCAAAGAGCAGAAGTTCTTAAATTTGATTAAGTCCAATCTATAAATTTTTTTCTTTTATGGGTTGTGCTTTTTGGTGGTATGTCTATGAAATCTTTGCCTAACATAAGGTCGCAATGATTTTGTTCCTGTGTTCTTACAGAAGTTTTATATATCTAGATAACCTTATATATCTAGATAAATTTATATATCTACATTTACATTTAGGTCTATGATCTTATTTGGATGAATTTTTGTAAATGCTGTGAGATATAAATCACAGTGTGTGTTTTTTAAAAATATGTACTGGACCTTTTGTTTCAGAACCATTTGTTGAAAAGACTACACTTTTTCCATTGAAATTATTTTGCATTTTTGTTGAAAATCACTTGGTCGTACATGTGAGAGTCTATTTCTAGACTCTATTTTGTTCTTTTCACCATATTTTCATCTTTTTGCCAATGCCAGGCTGTGTTGATAACTGTAGCTTTGTAAGTCTCAAAGATCAGGTAGTGGGGCCCTCCATCTTTTTTTTCAATTACAGTTTACATTCAATATTATTTTGTATTAGTTTCAGGTGTACAGCATGGTGGTTAGAGAAAGTATGTGATTGTGTAAGCTCCATCTTTTTATCAAGGTTGTTTTGGCTATTCAAATACTTTATATTTCTACATATTTTAGGAACAACTTCTCACTGTCTACCAAAAATACCCACCACACTTGATATTTTGATTGGTATTGTATAGAATGTATAGATTGATTTGTGGAGATATGATATGTTAACAATATTGAATCTTCCAATCCATTAACACAGTATATTTTTAATTTTAATTAGTCTCAGCAGCATTTTTATAATTTTAATTATACAGGCCACATTCTTCCTGGACTCCCAGCAACATTCAACTAGTGCAGATTGCCAGGCTCAGCCTGGGTTCTTCTGCTTTGTGCTGTGGTCACTTCACTTGTGTCCCACCTCTCAGGGACCACTGCCACATGTTGTCTGATATCTAATGTTTGAAAACTATTGTTTCATACACTTAGGTTTTCAATATTCTTTAGGTGAGGAAGTAAAATTGGTTCTTTTTTTTTTAATTTTATATTTGTTTAAAATATTACAGATGATGTCCCTTTTTCTCCCCAATGACCCATTCCACCCCGTCCCTTCCCCCCCCCCAGTCCCTCTCCCCACCACCGTCCATGTCCTTGGGTTGTGCATACATGCATATAAATTCTTTGGTTACTCTCTCCCCCTCCACCCACCCACCCTCCTCCATCCCTCTGACATTCGTCAGTCTCATCTATGCTTCCATGTCATTGAATCTATTCTGTTCATCAGTTTATTAAGTTCTTTAGATTCTACGTATAAGCGAGATCATGTGATATTTGTCTTTTGCTGCCTGGCTTAGTTCACTTAGCATAATATTCTCCACAATGAGGTATCACTTCACACCTGTCAGAATGGCTGCCATCAACAAATCAACAAACGACATGTGCTGGCGAGGGTGTGGAGAAAGGGGAACCCTGTACACTGCTGGTGGGAATGCAGACTGGTGCAACCACTATGGAAAACAGTATGGAGGTTCCTCAAAAAATTAGTAATGGAGCTGCCGTTTGACCCAGGGATTCCACTCCTAGGAATGTATCCTAAGAATCCTGAAACATTCATCAGAAAGAATATATGTACCCCGATGTTCATAGCAGCACAGTTTACAATAGCTAAGACCTGGAAACAGCCCAAGTGCCCATCAGTAGATGAGTGGATAAAAAAGCTGTGGGACATTTACACCATGGAACACTACGCAGCCGTAAAGAAGAATTTAGTACCCTTTGGGGCAGTATGGGTGGACCTGTAAAACTGGTTCTTATTACTTCATGTTTTTAGAATCAGAAATCTCCTTTTAAAGTATTTAGTAGCAAGCTTTCCTCTGCTTAGAAATTCATGCAAAGCAAATCCAAAGCAACTCTATTGTTATAGGCCGAATCTCTGGCTTATAACAATACTAAATGGTTAATTAGCTAGGGTTGAAAGAGTGCTGTGTAGTAGGATACATCCAACAATGAGTCAGCCTATGAACATAAAAAAGGATGTTCGCCCTCGTTAATAATCACCAAAATGCAAATTAAAACCGCAAAAAGATGGCATTTCACGCTCCCTAGATTGGTAGAAAATTTTAAAGTTGGGTAATACCAAGTGCGGAAGAGGGTGGAGAGCAACTGAAGTTTCATTCGCTGCTGGTGGGATGAAGCACATCGGTCAAGAACTTGGCATTATCTAGAACCTGTCTACATTCTTGAGAAAAGAGAGCTTGGCGAAGCTTCTTTGCTCCCAGGAGGCAGGAAGGAGGGAGGAAGAGTGAGATGCAGGGAGCTGCATCCCCGAGCGACCTGCTGGGCAGGGAGAGTGAATCTGCCGGCGGCTCGGCTCTCTCTCGCCTCCTGATGCTCATTGGTCCAAGCTTGCCCTTTGGGAGTCAACTGTCCTATACTTTCAGGTTACATCAAGCCCATCAGCAGCTGGGACGGTAGAGTCCATGGTCAGCATCATGGCACTTCACCTGAGCCAGAAACTACATGAAGTTAGCCCACTGGTGGCAGCTGAGCAAAACTCTCCGAGTTGCTTGCTGCAGGGTAAGGCAGTGCAGACTGTGCGGCCAAGTTTCCCAGATGACGCTGAGAAGATCTAAGGTGTCACAAAAGTGATGTCTCATGCACCAACACAGGTGACCCTGTGCCTCCATAGGGCATAGCAATTGTGGTCCTAGGTACATATGCCAGAGAAACACACACACCTACCAGGAGCTAACCATAGTGGTGCTCATGGCACTATTGTTCCTAATGGCCACAAATTGGAAACATTCCAAAAGCCTACAAACAGTCCAAGAATAGAGAAATTGTGGTGCATTCATAAAATGGAAAACTATACAGTAGTGGAAATGACCTCCAACTATACACATTAATATGAACTGACCTCAAAAATATAATTTTAAACAGCAAAAAATTAATTCACAGAAGAACACATGCAGTATGTCTGTTTATATAGTGTGTATTTATGCACAGTTACATAATATATTATTTAAAGCTACATCCTTATAGCAAAAAGCAAGAGCATAATTAGTTCACAAGTTTGGATGGTAGTTACCTCTGCAAATAGGAAGGGGGATGCTATTGGGGAAAGGCATATAAAAATCTTCCAAGGTAACAATGATATTTTACTGATGAACCTGAGTGGACATGAGTATTCTTTTTATTTTTTATTTAACTTGTATGTATGTATTTTATACATTTTATTATATGGTGTATTTTGCAAATGTACACACATGATGCAGTGAGTTAGGACACTTGGGTTCTGGTTTCTAGAAATTAGGTGTGTAACTTTGGGCAAATCACTTCATTTCTTCATCAAACAAATATATATTTTAAATAGTTTACTGATTTTTGGAGAGGAAGGAAGAAGGAGATAGAGACATTGATGTGAGAGCATAACATCAATCGGTTGCCTCCTGCATGCCCCCTACCCGGGATCAAGCCCACAACCCAGCCATATGCCCTGACTGGGAATCGAACCAGTAACCTTTCAGTGCACAGGACGACGCCCAACCAACTGAGCCACATCCACAGGGTCAAACAAATATTTTAAAAGCAGTGAGGCACCAATGCTGTGCCAGGCACTGGAATACAGTGGTGACCAAACTGATTGTGCTTGTTGCCTTAGTGGACCTATAAGCTGGTGGGTTAGACTTTACTCTAACATAAAATTTCAAGTCCGTTAATGCTTTAGAGGAGAAGGACATTGTCCAGGAAAGGGTACCACAGGGGCCTGGCCTTGTCTGGAGGCTGAGAAGCCCTCACTGAGAAAGTGGTGGGTGTTAAGGGCATGTGAGTTGAGAGGAAGTAGTCAAATACGCAAGAACAGCCAGGGATAAATAATAGCGGAAAATTACTGAGGAGATGGAAAGACAGGGGAGTGAATGGCTCCGAAACAGAGAGGACCGCTCCTGTGCTCCAACCGTAAGGGAGGGGGGTAGCTGCACATGTAAGTAGCTTTCTAGGTATGGCAAGGGGCTTTAATGGAGCTTCTGTCTGGTGATGTCTGTTTTCTCTGAGAAGCAGGATGTGAGGCTATCTGCTGAGTGAGCAGAGGTTGGGAGTGATGAGCGGTTGGAAGTCTGAGGAAAGTGGAAAAAGTGGAGTAGCCACCATAGAATGTGGGAGAGTGAGTTAACCAGGGAGATGCAGTGGGGTCGCAGACAGGTTAATGTCCTTGCCGAGGCTTGTCACCCTGAGTCATCTCTTCCGTCCGGACCATGGTGCTTGCTAGGAGGGCCCACGCAGACAGAGCAGGGGCTGCATCCATCTGGGCCAGTGTGATGGGAAGGTGGAGGGTGAGGAGGTGAGGGTGCTGGCACGGATGTGATTTAAATGCTGGCCCTTGGGTAGGGAGGGAACTGTGGGGAGGAGGGAGCTGGTGGATTGGAAAAAGGGCAGGGGTTAGTAACAGAGCAGCTCCTGGGAGGAGCAGTGGTGATAACTGAACAAACGAGCTGGGGCCGGGGCTCCGAGATGCTTCCTCCAGAGATTTGGACATAGATGTTGAGAGAGGACGAGGCCCAGGGTGTGACTGGAAGGATGGTGGGATAAAGGATGGTGGGATAGAGGACGGGAGGTGAGAAGGTGAGGGAACTGAGAGCCAGGAGTCATTCATGTAGACATTGAACTCGCCCGAGGTGATGGTGGGACCAGAGATGGAGAGACCGAGCCGGGTGCCAGGGGTCAGAAAGTGCAGTGGCAGAGTGGGGTCAGGGGCATGTCTGCGACATGAGCTGCAGGAAAGCAGGGTTATCATTTTCGTCCTCTGCAGCAATAGGTAGTTGTACCAGGAAAGGTCTAAGATTAATTTCAGTTATTTACCCATCCTTTCAGTAGCTCACTTGTGTGCCAGACCTGTGATAGAAAAGGTTTTCCAAAAAATGTGTTGGGTGAAATATATTAAATCACAGGAATATACCGATCTTGAAGTTAGGCTCGCAGTCACGGGGTAAATGAAGCAGTCTCTTCTCAGGCTATTCCCAGCTGTAAGCAAGACTGGTGGATGAACAAGAGAATTCCAGTCCTGGGTGACTGTCACTCTGGACCTGTTTCCATAGAGGAGAGTTAACATGTTTGGGAGGAGGGAGTAGGGGAGCTGGTGATGGGTTTCGTAGCTCAGCATTCTGGGCTTGAGCAAACACGAGGTTGGCCAAGGTGGCTTGAGGCATGGACAGAAGGAGTGGTTGTGTGGCCTTTGGGATTCCTCGATTCCTGCCTGTTGGACTGACCTGACTACAAGAATCGGAAGCCAGTGAAGCTTTCCGCCCATTCCTCAGGTCCTTCAGTCTCCATGAAAGGAAACTGCCCAGGTCCTGTGTGGCTCCTGGAGCGAGGGAACCAGTATCTTGGCCCACCTGGGCCACCCTGCAGGTGAGGCACTGGCTGTGCCCTTTGATGAACTTTCCTACCTGATGCTACTCTGCTTTCTTAGGAGCTCACACCTCCCTGCCTTCCCAATACAGTGGCACCTCGGTTTTCGAGCGTCTCCGTTGACAACCATTTTGGTTTACAAAGGTTGGAAACCAGGCCGTAAATGCTTCGGTTTCCGAACAAGCCTCGGAAGTCGAACAGCCACGCGGCTTCCACTGAGGGCAAGACTCCGAGGCCCAGCTGTCGGCTGTGGATCCCTCGGTTTTCCAACGTTTCAGAACTCAAACGTCTTCCGAAAGGGATCACATTAGAAAACCAGGGTATCACTGTAAATAATTATGTGCAGTATTGTCATAGCATTCAAGTCATCTGCCATCCCCTTTAGGAGCTGGGCCCCTATTGGAACCTTTGCTTCTAATGTTCCCAGAAGTTGTACAGTTACATATTTTTCTTTTTCTAAATGTGGGGGTGAACAGAGAAAATTTCTGTCATTTCTTCTTCTGTTGACTCTCCTGTGGCCTCAGGCCAAGGGCATGTGGGTAGATCTAGCTCCCTGAGGCCATTGGTTCAATCTTAAAAACTGCATCATTTGCACAGTTACTCAAAATCCTGTTTGTCTGGTTCTACATCATTCTGTTTATAGGATTTTCCCTGCATTAGTCTATAAATGCAGATTGTGTGTGTGTGTTTGCACAGATGTACACATATAGATGGAGAAGCGAGTACCTATATCAAATAACTCAGGGAAAGGGTTGAATTAATTCATTTTGATGTCTCAGTAACAGAAATCTCAAGCTAAGTATTGTTTCTATGACACCAGTAAAAGTTTCATTACTGGGCCTTGAGATAACAGCAGGTTTACGAGCGGTTTGGTAAATCAGACTTTGAAAAGGATTGGCAGCACAAATAATAAATGAAGCACACATGGAAAAGACAGTGTCATGTGTATCTTTGGGAAGAGCCTGAATTAAGCAGGCTGCTATGCCATATGTATTATTGGGAGGCATGCAGGGACTTTGAGGATAACAACTAGCTTTTAAGAAAACCTACAGTTGAAAAATTAATAGTTAAGATTAGAATCTTCATTATCTAATCAGCTCAGTAGATGCTATGTTGGTAGCACCCTAACACAGGCTTAATTGCATGTAATGCATTTCAAGAAATTTTGAGTTAAAGCAGGATATATATTATATGCATGTAGAAAATCAGTCGATGTTTTAAATTATAAATTTAATACAATATTAGAGACATTAAAAAAATACATCTTTGTACATAGTACCCATAAAAAGAACCAATGCAATTGAAGCCCCTTCCCCGTCATAATCTCCTTTCTCCCCAGTCTCTCTATGAATCGTTTTGTACCTTTACTGCATTTATACAAAAACATAAACAGTCTATATTATTATTATTTTCTAAATATAGAAATTTTCTTTTGTGTCCTTTTATAGTTCCTGCTGAGCAGTGTGGAGTTCTGGTCTACCCGTCCAGGTCATTCAGGGGCCTGGGTTCCTCCCAGGCACACTACGTAGGGCATTATCCCTTCCAGGGCAGAGCCTTTCTAACTACCTTTGGTAAAGCATTGCTTTTCAAAATCTCCAAAGCATCATGAACCAATATTTTGCAAATTACAAAAAAGAAAGATGAATTATGGGAAAAATGAAATTTAAAAACAATGCACAAAATATTGCTCTGAAGTAATAAATAATTAGGAGTGAAATAGTACCTCCTTGTACTAACGCTTATGTGTGCACTTTATTATTATTATTTTTTTTTATGAGGCTTCTATCTGTATTTTTAAAATCATCAATATGGTGGCATAGGTTTAACAGTGATGTTTTCTAATATAGTGCAAGTATTATTCCTTTTAAACAAGACAAGCAAGAAGGGAGGCTAGAATGAACTCTGCAGTGCTGGATTTGAGTTGGAGTTACCACTATGAACTCAGGGCGAGCTGAATACATAGATAGATAGATAGATAGATAGATAGATAGATAGATAGATAGATAGATAGATAGATAGAGAAACATCCCTGACATGTATGTGTACGTGGGTTACTATACTATCTTTGCCCTATGTGAGAACCTGGAAGCAATGACAACCAGTAATGATAAGCAAATTCACTGTCCAGATTTGGGGTTTTATTTTTATTTTTTTTTAACTTTTTTGGTGGGAGAGATTAATCAAAGAAATTACATGTTTATAAGCATAACCCATGGACACAGACATTGGTATGGGGAAGGCCCAGGGGCAGGATGGATATGGGGTGGAGGGGATCAATGGGGGAAAAAGGGGACATCTGTAATACTTTCAACAATAAAGGTAAATTAAATTAAAAAAAAAGATTTTGATTATGCATGCACTTTAAATGGATACTATTTATATCAGTGTTCAAAGTTTTTGATATGGAAAATATGCTTAATTCTTGCATGTCAAATTAATCTAATCGAGGTTGGACTGACATTCGTATATCTGAGATTCAGTCAGTATGGAAGCCCGTGCTATGGATTATTTATTTTTAGGCTGTACAGTTCTCTAGGATTTTGTGTTGTTAATTCCATGGCCATCCAGAGGTGTGGTGCTCCCCTCAGGGGAGAACATGGACAGTCAGTAAAGAAGGGACTTTGCCCCTTTATGAAGGTGTTCCTTGAGGAAGGTATCCTCCTGGAATTACCCAGGAAGATTCTGAAACAGATCAGAACCCTGCATCAGTTATAGCAGGTCCAAGAGTAGCTCTCTGTTACATAGAACCGAAAACTTACATTCCATACTCTGGGTCATCCCAAATTATGCTCAGTCACATCATCCCATGTAAACTGCCAATGAGTGTACAGTGCGACATAGCCAATTATAAAATGGAAAAGGGTGCTCAGATAACAAAATGCCACTTACCTAGAGACCCCCAGAATAGACTAACCTCTTCCCCACCATTATCAGACTCCCAGTGAAAACTTACAGCTCATCTCCTGAACTTAGCTTCTCTGCTACGCTTACGTCTCCTGTGTGTGAGAATAAACCTAACGAGTTAATTGCTGTGCTTGAAAATGCATCTAGGAATTCCTTCTGTATCACTACCTTACTAACAGGCAAATAATCTTTGCCAACTTTCTTTCAATTTCAAAAGCTCTAAGGCTTTCTCAAAGTAAATATTTCAAGAGTTCTTGTTTTAAAAGGACTGCTTTTTCTCCCTCTCTAGGGAAGGAATTAAATGCTGAAAGTGGACATTAGTATTTAACTGAAAAGGAATTCTGTTCTTTGTCAACTTGTATATAGTGCTCACATTTCAAAATTGTTTTAATTCGTACATTTTTATGATGTTAAATGAATCTGGACGGATGAAACTTTGTTCCTAAAAGATATGCCCGTGTTTCAAGGCTAGAGTCAGGGACTTTAGACAAACTGGAGAGCTGCCCAGTGTCTTAGAGCCTGGGAGAGGTTCACTGAGAGAGGCTAGCCTCTCCGAGTGCTGAGCGGAGGAGAAGAGCTCAGATTTAACTTAAGTATGGGAGACAGAGTTTATGCACATATAAAATGAAAACAATAATTTTAAGGATGCTTGGGAATGAGGGAACATGGGTGATGAGGTGCAACTATAGAGTTTCCTTGCCTGGTGAAGGGGTGAATTTGGGTCTTTTGCTCACTGTTGGTGTTGGGGACAGGGGGAGGGAGAGGGACAGGAAAGACTAGTTTATGAAACTGTCTTTCAGATAGTCACTGGGAAGAAGAACAGCTGATAAATATCGTGTAAAGGGGTCTGAGGACACTCAAAATGTAGGGCATTTCCCAAGGAATGCACATTCTTTTGGGTTTGCCGGAGTGTCAGAAAAGTTGGATCCGAGGCTCAAGAAGCAGCAGCTCGGCATTTTTGTCAGTGGAGGAGTACATTTCCTTTCTGCACACAGCAGCATAGCTGACATTTTCCCCTCCTTAATAAAAACTTCCACTCCCTTGACCTTTAGAGTTGACCTTCTAAAATACAGTACACTATTTCGTGCATAATTATCACCTATTTTGTTACATAGTTATCATGCTTGGGCCCAAACTGCTGCACAGAAGATCTGAGCTGGAAGAGGCTGTAGGTGCCAGTTACATTCCTTTGGTTTTCAGTGTGAACTGTAGAGCAAATACAGCAATTCTACAAGTAACCATCCATAATCCTATTACTAAGTGAGAAATTAGTAATTGACATAGTGAAGTATGTCTGTGAGGATATGGAGGTAGGTTTGAATATTAGCACTCATTAAGAGTTATTTCCTTGAATAATAATTTTCTCAGGCCTAGCGAGTCCATGAGCCATCACCCTTGAGTCTTTAGGAGATGCATGGGTCATGAGCGGAGCCTTTCTAGCATCCTCAAGCATTGCACCACAAGTGACAGTTTCAGACAACCGTGTGGCAACTTTGTTCCCAGCATGTTCCCATGTCACATATGTTATTACATGAAGGAACAGAAAGAAGGCCAGAATGGAGCCCAGCAAACTGAGGGGGCATCAGGGCACAATGCGGGGCAGAAGCTCTGGGCAGATACCAGACCAGGCAGGTCTCGTGGCAACCACTGTTGCTACCATTAGTAATAATGACAATAGCAGTGTGATTTATGGACACTAACTGTGAGGTACTAATCTCAGCACTTCATGTGAAGTAGAATACCGCGTCATCACAATGGTTCCGTGGCCTATGGACAGCTGCCATTCCATTGCAGAGCTGAGCAATGGAGGCTCAGTGACCTGGATCTCAGTCGCATGGCTTGCAAGGGGTGGCTCCAGGGGAGCACCCAGCCCCAGCCCAAGCTCCTGCCACTAGCCTGCGTTTCCAGCTCCCGTTAAGGGTGGTGGATTCCTTCCAGGTGCGTAGGGAAGTGGTAAGGAATGCTGGTGAGGAAACGGTGCTCTTTGTGAAAAACATAACGCAACTCCCACTGTTCTGCTGTTATAGATGAGCCTCTCCTTGTGTTCGCCCCTACCCTGCCCTTACATGACTGGAGCCCACCCTCCCGCACAGACCCCATTCAAGTACCAGCTTCTTACAAAGCCTTCTATGATCCCCCTCAGTTAAGGACACCTTTCCTGCCTCAGCTCCTAGCTGTGCCTCTTAGGAGTAATCGCTTTCTAGCGGGTATTGTGGTCATTCAGTTGATATCCTACCTGGCTCTAAAGCCTCACAAGGGCCTCTGCCTGGTCACCCGGGCGTCCCTGAAGCACTGAGCATAGTGCCTGTTCAGAGCCGAGTTGAATACACTTTTGTTGAGTGGCCCATCTCTAGGAAGGAAAGCCTGGTTTGCTTTCTCAGGCCTTTCCTGGGGCAGCCGGGGTCAGAGCTTGCCTGTGGGGAGGGAGCTGGCTGCCTGTGTGTGGCAGTCATATCTGTGGTTAGTAACTGGAGCCCTGGGTGACTGATTGCAGGGGTCAAAATCCTGCCCCTAGCTATGTGATCTGGGGAAGTTACTAAGGCTTGGGGCTTTTCATTTTAAATTTAGGAGTAATGGGACTACTTATCTCATGTGTCCTTATGAGGATTAAATGATATATAATATGTGCTTGATACATAGTAAGACTTAATTTGTCATTTATTAGTATCACGGTGTGTGTACATGCTGCCTCCAGAGAGTGTGCCAGGAGGTTCTGTGGGAAACGGTGGTAGCTCTGTGGGAAACGGAGTGGATGGGTGGAGGGCAGGAGCTCACTCTCAGGGAAAGCTGACGCATCACCTGTTTGTCCCTGACCCCCCCGAGTTACAGTTAATAAGACGAGTAGGTTGCAGGAGAGGTCATCACTCCAGACTTCTCCCCTTTTCAGTCCTGGTCTGCTGAGAGACACCATTCCTTCTCTGGCTGATCTTTCTCATACACCAAGCAGGAAAATTTAAATAATCTGAAGCTCTCAGTGATCACATCTGGTTCTTTCCAAATCTCAAGGGAATGAAGTCTTGAAGTTTGTGGTTTGAGGGGCCTTTCTTTCCATTTCTGTGGGGGTGGGAGTGGAGTGAGAAGCAAAGCCCCGACTCCTGCTCCTCATGGCCCGGGCTAGGCCCTTCGTTGCACTTGGCCTTGTGTCGCAGAATCCGTGGCAGCACTGGCAGCCATGGCAGAGGTTTGTGCTCCTACGTCTCCTCGTCTCTCATTAGAGGGCCACACTGGTGGTGCCTTCCAAGAAAGTTGGGGGCAGGAGAGAGGGGAGAGAGGGAGAAGGGAAGAGAGTTTATCAAGAAAGGAAAGAACGAAAGAGAGGACGCTGCTGGAGGACACTGTGGAATAAAGCTGCGCTTGATGGGAAAAGAAGGGACACTGAAGTACAGGACGTCAGCCTGAGTGAGCAGGGGAGTCTGACCTGACAACCTCCCAGAGCCCCAGTCCTGCTCCCCCCTGTAAGCTCCCACTGCGCACAGCCAGAGCCTCCTGCGTTCAGGTCTGCAGCTCTGTGAAAAAGAGTCTTCCTGCCTCCAGCTGAAAGGACTTAACGGGTCCCAGAACCCAGTTGGCCAAAAAAGGGGGGAAAGGTGGCAGAAGGACAGCCATGGGGCCAAGTAGGTGGAGGCTGCTCCCGAAACAGAAAGCAGCAGTCACGTGGTTTCTGGGAGCAGCCGGCAGCATCGGGGGCAGCATGGGGGGGGGGGCAGCTAGGATGGGGAGCCCAGGGGAGCCTCTGCTGCGGAGAGCGCGTGACCTCATGGGCTGAGTTCCCTTCTTGCTGCAGGTGCCAGTGAACTGGGCCAGGCCCTGCTGAGGGTGCGGCGGGAGCCAGCTCGCTCTTCTCAGCCTGAACTCTGCTTCTGGCTTCAGTAGCAGCTGACAGTGTAGTCTGGTGGGTCACAGATGTCACCAACACAGAGGCGAGAGCCAAAGCGTCATCACTGTCCTATTGGTCTCTGCGCTTTCTTCTCTGGGCCCTCGCTGCTCCAGCAGGGCCGCCTTCCCCCCACTGTCCCTGGCCCCCATCCTCAGCCTGGGAAGCTGTTCCACCCGAGACCTGATCAGCCCCGCTCTGCCTCCCATGGCCCACCTCCCCCTCCTTCCCTCCCTTCCTTCCACAGATATTATACCCGTCCATCACCTCTTCCCCTTTCTTCCGCCACTGGCTAATGACTCCTGTGCCCACGGGCCTGGATGCTGTGCCCATGCCTGAGGGCTGAAGGGACAAAGTGCATTGGCTTTTCCTATAGAAAGTTCCCTAGCCCGGCCTTCCCCCTCCACCTTAACCACTTTCTTTTTTTTGATCTTTTTCTCTGTTTCCATCCTGCTGTGATGTATCTGCACTCTCCAGTTGGCTGACCTCTCTGAGACCTTGATTTTAGCTTCTTTCCTGGACCTGACCGATCAGCTGTGGCCCCCTCCCCACAGTGCCGGCCTCTGCAGGAGTTCAGGTGGACTTCAGCCTTAGGCAGGGCCCATCCTTTGCGGCACTGCAGGATCCCACCTGCGCCCCAAGGAGAAGCAAGCATAACTCCAAAGCACCTGGTCTAGGAATTTTTCTTCTCCCTGTTTCTGAGTCAAAGACAACTTGCTCATCACATTCCGCAGTTGCTCTGAGCCCATATGCTGAGAACCACTCAGGATTTCCTGAGAGAGTCCCAGGGTAGAGCTGGCCCAGCTGCCGGTGCCTGAGAGTACAGCTGCTGGTGAGGACGGAGCCCTGAGCCATAGAGGAGTTCTGGGACCCTCCTACTGCTCTCTGCGCCCAGGCTGGGCAGTGTTCGTGAGCTGTGGGGCCACACATGCAGCTGGCAGACTATGCCAGCACCCAGTGGCATCAGGACCCTTAGATTTGCCAACAGGGGACTTACCCTGACTTGCTTTTTTCTTCAAGTGTGGCTGCCAATACTTGGCTCTAACTGTATGGGGAGAGCAGAGCTGCTGAGTCTCCAGCATCCTGCCCGGCAGGGAACATACAGGCAGGTGGCCTCTTCCTCTGGCCAAACAGGCATCAATTTGCATCTTGTAGCCCTAGTCTGGCAGTTGGTAATGATAACTGCATGCCCTGGCCTGGAGTGAGGTGGATGGTCTGGAGCTTAAGGGCTGCCCCCCTTGCATAACAGATCTGGGAAGGCCTCAGGGAGGTCATGGGGGATGAATTGGCCAGGGCCTCTGAAACGCCAAAGTTTTTTGGAACTCCCAGGCCCAGAACTCTCAGACCAGGTGGCATATCTGGACTTCTTTGCCTTGTTCATACATTCGTAGTGACGGCTTCACTCTCCACTTACTCCTGACTCCAGATGGTGTTTCTAAATAAAACTTGGTGCTGGACTCACTGAGAAGATGCAGGGACCCTGCCACTAGCAAACACACTGCCAAGAAGCCAAGTGTGTACAGGTTTCAGTCACCCGTGTGAAAATCTTGCCACCTCACCCTGTGTTACAGCCAGACCTTCTGACATGGGCAAAGGGGTCTGTGGACCACTCCAGAGCAGGGAACTTCTTTTTGCTCTCAGAACAAAAATGCTTTTAGACTTGGAGGCATAGGGCAGTTCATGGACAAAACTAATCTATCCTCAAGGTTGACCTTGGGCAGGTCACTGGCCACAGATGCTCCCTGCTGGCCAGTATTTAGAGAGCCTTTAAAGTATCTTCCAGTGTGACTGGGATGGATACAAAGATTACACCTACTGGCTCTAAAGAGTGAGAAAGACACCCATATGGGAAATTCTGACAGGATTGCCGTTTGGACATCCTTCAGGTTGGCCAAGATGATCAAGGCCACAGCCCTCCACTCTTAGTGGTTCCCATGGTAAATCTTTCACTGCTAGGATGAGCTCTTAGAGTCTGCCCCACCTTCTCCTGTAACCAGCTCCACAACCAGAGTTATGGGGGGAGGGGCTCTAGTCTTCAGGCACAGTAATTACCATAGCTCCCCAGCAGTCATGGGCACTATCAGTCACCTATTCCCACAATTATGCCACACAGCAAACCACCTCAAAGCCTAGTGGCTCAAGACAGTAAGCATTTATGTAGCTCATGAGCCCACAGGTTAGGGGTTTCACTGGGTTTGATAGGTTGGTTCTGGCCTTTACTGGGCTTGCTCTTATGCCAGCACCCATCCAGCTACCAGCTGGGGTGATGGTGTAGCTGGGCCAAGTGTGTCTCATCCTGCAGGCCATCCCAGACATGTTCTTAGTGCTCTGGCAGAGGGGGAAGCAACAAGCCCACATTGTGCAAGAGCTTTCCAGACCTCTCCTGTGTCCCGCTTGCCAGTGCCCCGCTGGCAACACCCACACGTCTGAGCCCAGAGCCAGAGTGGGAGGGCAGCACAAGGTCGCAGCGCAAACCTTGGCAAACCTGGAGGAACCTCGGCTCTATCCACCTACTGAAAGGGGCGTGAGCGGGTTTCCTAAGAAGCACTCAGAGCGCTTAATATTCCCTCCCTGTTTGCGCTGCATGTGTCCTGTGCTCTTTCCCACAAGGACTTCTCCAGGTCTCACTTCCCACATATCGAGTGAACTCTCTCACGTTTAACTTCCCTGGTTTCCAAGGCATCCCATTCCTTCTACCTGGCTCTTCTTCCTGCTCCTGACCTCTTCAGACTGACAGCTGTCCAAATTGCTGCTCCATTTCCCTCTCGGCCTCTTAGCTCTGGGCTCTGCAGCACAAGGTCAGACCTATTTCACCCCTGGATTTTGTCCCACCACCTGGGATACAGTTTGGGGATGACAATGCCCTGGGTTCTACCTGTTCTGAGAATAGGAAAAGATATCTACAAAAAAGCTTAAGTCCAAGTTACACTGAAAAAGCACATTTCCTTGACTTTGTAAGTCCTTCAAAGTCTCATTTCTCTTTAATTTACCTTTTTCCAAAAAGAAAAAAAAGTTTTGAAGGTCTGATCCATACCCACTGTTTCCATTTTTTACCACACTTGCTCTCTGGTTCCATACAAACTGAATTTTTCTGCACTTTTTTTTGCCCTAAAATCTACTCTCTGAAAAGTCAGCAGAATTAGTAACATCATGTGCATTATTTTATTTAATCCTCAAAAACTCCCATGAGGTGGGTATACCAAATGTTATCAACAACACATTTACATATGCCTACAATGTGCCAGGCATTGCTGTGAGCCCTTTCCCTACATCAACCGTTTTAATTCTCACAACAATTATGTTGTTAACTCAGCAGAGAAATTAAATAACTTCCCTGGGTAATGCAAGAAATGAGGGGCCAGGATTTGAATCTATGTATTCTGGCTTTAGAGATCCATGTGCTTTGATGGATTTGAAACCAGGGCATATAGTAATAAAATACACAGCCATAGCCATGGGGCTGAAGCTTGATCCAAATATGCTGGGTAGAATACATCATTTTCTCAGTGTTATTAAAATCTGCTATGAAGGCCATGTGAGATGTGTATATGTGAATACACACACACACACACACATAATTTTTGATTAAATATTTAGAGAAATATATATATATACATACATATATATAGATACACACATATATATATATTTAGTTTTTCTTTATATACCCTTTTCAGGTCATATTGAACTCTATCTGACATTCTAATTCAACTTTAAATAGATATGTTTTTATAGATATGTGTACTAACAGTGTGTCTTTTTCTTCCTTTCCAGAACTTGTCCTCAAAAGTCGCCAGTGCTCCAAACCTGGTAAGAAGAGCTTTCAGTCCTCCTTCCTCTTTCCCACCCCCTTCTCTCTCTGTCAGTCCTACTTGGATTCTTAGGCTGACAGCTTCATGCTTTTTTTGATTTTCAAATTGTACCTTCTGTCAGGCTCTTTGGGTGACATCTTTCTTTTTGAAGGTAAGCCTTCTCTTACCATAATTTTAGGCCATAAATGAAATTTATTGATCTGCAGTATTGCCACTAAATATTTTACTATTGGGGCCAGTCCATTTGTAAGCAAATTTGGGGATGATTTTCTTTTGGAAACAAATGCAAATCAGTCATCTCACACCAGTGGAAAACCAGACATGAGATTCTGACATTTTAAAGATTTTTTGTGATAAAAACCTGGGGGTGTTAGGGGCTTGTTTATTAGATGAATATAAACTTAGGATTTAATGCATTTCAGTATACATATATGAATATAACATTTATATCCTGTTATAAAGTAAATTGTATTACTAACCACACTTCACAGCCATGAGGTCCAAATGTCTTTTCTGATGGATAGAGTAAAATGTTGCAGAAGATCATATTTTTCATCTCAACATTATTTATAGTTGTGATTTACTTACTGGGCCTAACTAAAGACTATCCAGTAAAGGATCTAGGGAAGGTATTTAGGTATTGAATAAAATATCCTTCTGTATTCCTTATCTCCAACTAAAGTGGATGGCAGCTTATGGACAGCTTTAACCGAGCTAGACAAAGCAAAATTTAGGAGATTAAACTTGAATTACATTTACGTGTCAGGAACCCAAAGATGTCTATTCATTAATAGTCATTGATGACAAATAAGGTACAGCCAATTAGCTAGGTGACTGGCTGGCTTATTTAAGTTCAGAGAATTATTTATTGATTTGGTATACCGTAGACCTTACTTGGCATTGACATTCGTTTGCCATATACCATTGGCCTGAAATAAAGGGGCTATTTTTCCTATACTTTGCTTACTTGATGCATTTTAAAAAGATGTATCTTTATTGTTGAAAGTATTACAGATGTCCTCTTTTTTCCCCCATTGACCCCTTCTACCCCACGCCTGTCACCCCCACCCCAGGCCTTCACCACATTGTTGTCTGTGTCCATGGGTCATGCATACATGCACATAAGTTCTTTGGTTAATCTCTTCCCACTCTTGATGCATTTTTTAAAAAAATTTTAGCAGTCTGTATTTGTGAAAAAATTACGTAATGACATTGGGTTCCAAAGTTTTGCATATTATGTGATGGACTGTCACATATCTTTGTATCTTCAGAATCATTTAGTGTACACTTAAATGAAAAGACTTTATGATAAACTATTAAAAACGTACTTGGTCTTTTTAATAATGTTCTTAACATTTATGATGAAGGAGAATACTGAGGCTTCCCTGCCAGGGTGACTTTCAATGGGTATATTTACCACTTGGGCGATAATTAGGCAAACTGAGTATGTTTCTAAAGAAGAGGAATGAACCTGGGAGTTACATGATTCTTATTTATGAAAGAGAGAAACAGTATGTATTTTTATAATAATATGCTGTCTAATTACTACAAATTAAATAATCGTAGAAAATTAATTTTTACATTTTTGTTTTGTTTTACTTTTTTGTAAACTCATTATTAAAAAATCTTTTATTTAGCAATAATTTATGTGTATTTTAATACACTCTTAAGCACACATGCTCAGTGGTTATCAAATTTATCAAATAGCTTAGCCTCTTTTTTCACTTGTGTATCTTTCACAATTAGATCCCTATCCTTAATGAAAATGCTTCTCTGAGGATGGATTTCATTGAAAAACACAACTATAGGAGAGAAACCCTATAGACCTGTTCTTAAAATGATGATGTTTGGAAATAACTGTTGGAATCCTCAGCAACATAGAGGTCTATGCAACAATAAAAGCCCAAAGGGAAGGAGACACTCCATAGACAGGAAAAGCCTCTACTAAATAAACTTTTTAAAAAATCATCTTTTATTTTTCAATTATAGTTGACATACAATAGCACATTAGTTTCAGGTGTACACCCAGTGATTAGACATTATATAATGTACTAAATGATCATCCTGATAAATCTTGTACCCATTTGACACCATACATAGTTCTTAGAATATTATTGACTATATTCCCTATGCTATACTTTATACCCATGACTATTCTGTAACAAGCAATTTGTGCTTCTTAATCCCTTCACCTTTTCACCCATCCCCTCACCCCTCCCATCTGGCAAGTGTCAAAATGTTCTCGGTATCTATGAATCTTTTGTTTCTGTTCTGCTTGTTCATTTATTTTGGTTTTATTTTTGATTCGATTGTTGATGGATATGTATTTTTTGCCATTTTATTTTTCATATTTTTTTATCTGCTTTTCTTCTTCTTCTTCTTCAAGAAGACCTTTAACATTTTATATAGTCCTGGTTTGGAGGTGATGAATTCCTTTAGTTTTTTCTTGTCTGGGAAGCTCTTTATCTGACCTTTAGTTCTAAATGATAGCTTTGCTGGGTACAGCAATCTTGGTTGTAGCTCCTTGCTTTTCGTCACTTTGAATATTTCTTGCCACTCCCTTGTGGCCTGCAAAGTTTCTGTTGAGGGGTTAGCCGACAGTCTTAAGGGAGCCCAGGACAAGTAGCAGCCATCTGCAGATGGCTCTGTAGCTCATGGTGGGTGGCCCCAAGTAGGGCACAGGCCGTGGCTGACCTGGCACCTCCTGGGAGGCCCCAGAGCCAGTGCACCTGGCAGACAGCCTCAGACCACACTGGGTGACAGCCCTACCACCTCCACAAGCAGCGCACTCCAGGGGCGGCCTCCGTGAGCACCAAAGCCCCACTGGAGAAAGTCCTGCTTCATGTGGTCGACTCTCACACAGCAGCTGCTCTGCTGTAGTCTGAATAGACTTTCTATTTTTCCAAATGGGGTGGTGTTAGCAACCGCAGGTATAGGTTTCAGTATTGCCTTTCTTCTTCTCTCTGGAGCCAGTCGGGATGTTGGGGTCCCCTAGCACCCTTATGCCTGGAGTCCTTCCACAGAGTCTTCTGGCCAGCTGGAAATCTTTGTCTTGTGTCAGAATTCAGACACATTATTGAAGCCTAAGCAATAAGCTGACTCCAGCTGCTCCCTTAGGAAGCCTGGCTCAGAACATGGAGAACCACCCCCAACAACCAGAACTTCATGTCCTTCAGACAGCTTTTCCCTGTGAGCATGAAACCCCCAATATAGGCCTGGTGACTTAAGGAATTTGAACCTCTTTTAAGAGCTATACTTTTGAGTTTAATGTTTTGAAGTTTTACTTAGTTTCTTGTTTTAAATGTACCATTTCAAACTTGAGCATTTGATTGTATAGTTAGAATGTTTTAGCTTTTTAACTTATCTGTAATTGAAGTCGTTCCAAATTATGAAAAAAGCAAAAATATATAGAGCTATATATTGTCATTGAGTTCCCAGATGTATTCACTATCATGCACCACAAAAATATGTAACTTTCTGAAAACTTGCTTTTTAAATTTAATTAAATATCTTAACATTTATATTTATATTAATATATTTTAAAAATAGGTTTATAGTCATTTGAAATGGAAACCATTGATCTAAATTTCACATATATTTATTCTTGGCATAAAAATGAGACAAAATAAAATTTACCATTTAGTGGTATATGACTTATAACATCAAAACTAAAATTGATTCAGAACCACTTCAAATTTAAGTTCCAAAATAAACTGAAATTCTGGCTTGACCCTTAACGCTTATGGCCAACAAGCCCAATTTCCCTCCGAGACCATGAGAGGGAGCTGTTGAATCTTAAACTGAATGTATTTGAATTTCTCCAAACCTTTGGGTAAACTCTTCAGATAATCTGACCTATAAAATGTGATGCAATGTGATAAGCAGTAGCATAGTTTTTATTTCTATTCAAACAAAAGTTATGCATAAAATTAAGAGATACTGCAGTTAAATTCATGCATATGTTTGAGTGCATATTATTTACAAGGCTCTTTCTTCTAACAGAGGATATAAAAATAAATAGCTCCTATGGTCCATAAACATGTCTGTGTGTATGCACATTTGCATTACAAAGTAGAACATAATATATAAGAACCATAAAAAAACACACCAAAATACTGTAGAGTTTCAGAAGAAAGAGATGGCATCGGGAAAGGCAGGATGGAGGAGGTAGCATTTAAGAATGGACATGGAGGACTTCTGGAAGTGTGACAGATGGAGATGGGGACGTATTCTACTTGCAGAGCACAGCACAAAGAAGTTTGGAGAACACCGAAGAATCTGGTTTGCTTGTGCATGGGTTGCATAAAGGTGACTGAGAGAATGTCGGCTGGAATCTGGCAGGTAGGGCTGCATTGGGATCCTGCATAAATGCTGGAGGACTCATTTGCACTTAATTGCTTTGAAGGTCAAAGTTCGACACCCCCCCTCCCCCCTTAGCCTGTGCTGCAGAAGTGTGAATGGGAAGCACATCCTCTACTCGCTATGGTTTCCTCCACCACCTCTGATAGTGTGAGGCCTCCCAGAGAACATCCTAGTAGTGTTTAGGCCAGTGGGGCTAGATTTAGATAAAATGCTACAGTCTTCTCCATTTATTAGGCATTAGTCACCAAAAATCTATTGAGTACATACTAGGCATAAGTTCCTAGAAAATCTTAATATTTCTTAATTCTGAACCTGATAAAGCATTTGTGAAAAGTTCAAAAATAGTTGAAAGTGATCTTTTAAAAATGATTAATAATTAGATGCTTTTATTATGTTTATTAAGACAGAAATGACTAATTCTTAGGACACTTGAAGTAACTTTAAAAATCCAAAATAAGAAAAAATTTTTAGAACTAAAAGAAAACAGAAACTACTACAGGAAGTGGGATGAATTGAGGTCTTAAGTTTACTGGCAGCCAGTGTGGGCAGCACTGTTGCCTAAGTGGCTTTCATTTGATGAATGTATCGGCAGAATCAGAAGTGTTCTTGGAATTAAATTTAAGCAAAAATGTATAGTGTAGGCTCTTATAGGAAAGGAATACTGAATAAGGTATGTTCAACAACCTCTGTGCTTTTAAAAGCAATAGCTTCAATTATTGTTTTTAAAAGCTCAGAGGTTGTTCAAACATATTTGGATTCTCTATAGAGATAGACATTACGCCTGGCCGAGCGTGGCTCAGTGGTTGAGTGTCCACCCAGGATCAAGGCAGTTGGGGTTCCATTCCCGGTCAGGGCACATGCTCGGGTTGCGGGCTCGATCCCCAGTGGGGGCGTGCAGGAGGCAGCCGATCAATGACTCTCTCATCATTGATGTTTCTATCTCTCTCTCTCTCCCTCTCCCTTCCTCTCTATGAAATCAATAAAGATATATTTAAAAAAAAAAAAAAAAGGTAGACATTACATTAAGATACTATATAGCTTGGGAAATTCTCTGGAGAATAGAGATGACATGATCCTGATACTTTGCTTTTTGATTAGCTAATTTAGAGAGAAAATTATGGAATAATGAGGAATATTTCATAGTACAATAGGTAGAATATACCTCCCAGAGTCCATGCCCTAATCCCTGGAACCTGTGAATATGTTTCTTTATATGGCAAAGAGGAATTAAGGGGGTTTCTCAACTGGTCCTAAAACAAGGAGATGATGTGGGATTATCCTGTGGGTCCAATGACATCACTAGGCTCCTCAAAAGTAGGAAGAGGGAGGCGGAAGAGTAGGGCAGAGTGATGGGATGTGAGAAGGACTTGATCCGACATTGCTGGCCTTGACGGTGGAGGGGGGCCCAGATCCCAGGAATGTGGAAAGGCAAGGAAGTGGATTCTCCTCTGGAGCCTCCAAGAAGAATGCGGTCCTGCTTACCTTGATTTTACCCAGTCAGACCCCTGCTGGGCTTTGAACCTGAGAGCTGTAGGTAATAAATCTGTTTTTTCAGTCCACTGTGTGGTGATTCCTTACAGCAGCAGCATTAGGACACTACATAGACCCTCTCAATACCAGAGCCAGTTCACAAGAGAATCCAGACAGTCCATGTTGTTGGTAGACATGAGTTGTGAGCTCCGATTTCCAGAATTGAGGGGATCAAAACTGCCAGTGTGCTGGGGAGGTTTCTGAGTCATGTACCATGGAAGTTTATGAATCAGAGTTGAGTTCTCATTGAGAGCAATCCACTTCAACACACATTGTTGTAAGGGTGGCTAAGGGAGAGTGATTACATAGACCGTGTACTAGACTCCGTTCAGGTATCTGTAATTTGATAACCCATTTGTTTCCCTAAGATTTTGCAAACTGTAGGACTTTGGGGTTTGTTTGTATTTTTAATTTATTAGGATGACAATGGTTAATATGAACATACAGGTTTCAGGTGTGTTTCTATGTTATAAGGTCTCTATATTGCTCTATGTGCCCACCACCCAAAGTCATATCTTCTCCCATCACCGTATATTAAGACCCCCTTCACTCCACCCCCTTCCCTCTGGCAACCACCACACTGCTGTTTGTGTCCACGAGTTTCAGTTTTATATTGAACATGAGTGAAATCACATGGTTCTCAGCTTTTTCTGACTGACTTACTTCACTTGGCATAACATCCTCAAGGTCCATCCACGTGGTGGCAAATGGCAGTGTTTCGTCCTGGCTTCTGGCTGAGGATATTCCACTGTGTGCATGCAGCACATCTTCTCTATCCAGTCCTCTATCGCAGGACACTTGGGTGGTTTCCATGGCCTGGCCACTGTGAATAATGCTGCAGTGAACATAGGGGTGCATATATCTTTCCAAATACATGTTTTCAAGTTTTTCAGGACTTTGAAAGAAAGATGACATAGGAAGATTTCCACACCTTGGTAGGTACTTAAATACTTACTGAGCAAATGGATGGATTAATGAGGAGAATGGAGGCATGAAGACGAATGATGCCACTGGCTAAAGAAGAAGCACCCCTGCATCCTCTGCTTGTGGCAGTCACCAGACCAGCCGCATACATGAGGAGGACCCTGTCAATAGTGTTAGGCACCCAGTCCCTCTAAGTCCCATGCCAGAGACCTTCTGGTGACTTCATGGCACTGTTTCTTCAAAACAGTGGATAGAGCGACTGCTATTCCTGTTGTTCGGTATTGAATGCTTCCCAGGTGCCACACAGTAAATACCCGAAGTTCCCCACATGTTACTTCATGATTGCGCGCCTGTCTTCTCTCAAAGGTAGTCTCTGATCAAGTTTGGGTAAGATGGAATTATTTGATCCTTTAATGTTTGGTAAAGTTGCTTATAAAACTATGTATAGAAATTGGTTTTGAATGACTGATTTGCTTTCTTTAATGGTTGTGAGTATTCTGTTTCTTTTAAAATAATTTTTCTAGTATTTTTACTAGGAATATGTGCATTTTGTGTTCAAATACATAGGCAAAAATTGATTACAGTATAGTCTTATCTCTTAGATCTATGTTATATTACTGTCCTATTGTTTTTCATTCCTGATATTTTTTGTTTTGCCTTTTTTTTCTTCATTGAAACCTTGCTACAGGTTTCTTAATTTTATTAGTATTTTCAAAAGATCAACTTTCAGCTTTGTTATTTTTATATTGTATCTTTGTTTTCTATTTTATTAATTTAGGTCTTAGCTTGATTATTTCCTTTTCTTTTCATTCTTGGGTTTATTGGGTTCCTTTTTCTACCTTTATGTGTTAATGTTCAGTTCATTAATAATCAGTTCTTTTTTCAGTTCTTCTTTTCTCACACAGATTTTAAGCAATTAAGCCTCTTTCTGGCAATGTGACCTTGGTGAAGTAACTTAACTTCTCTGTGCTTTAGTTTCATATCCTTAAATCTGGGGTGATCATAGCATAGGATTGTTGGGAAGATTAATTGAACTAATATGTAAGGAACTTAGAGTAATACCTGGTGCCTAGTAACACTTAGACAAATGCTCTTCCCACCTTCTTCTTTCTCTTTCTCTTCTTTTTCTCAAATAACTTCTTAAATATCGTTTAGCTATTTAACACCATAAACTTCAATAAAAAGTATTTTTGTTATTCAGTTTTAGTTGTTTCTAATTTCTATTATATTTATTCTTTGATTCATGAATTATTTAAGTGGTTTTTATAATTTCAAGATGTATAGGAGGTTTTTAAGGTATTTAAAAATTTGATTTATTACTTAGTTATATTGTGTTCAGAAAACATGGTTTATTTGATATCAATTTAAAAATTTTTTGAGATCTGATTTATGGCCTAATATGTGCTTTTGTAAATATTATTTGTTTTTTTTTTTTTAAACATCACAAGTTAAACTATTATTATTATACTATTAATGGTTGATTGGTTTTGTTCACATAGTTAACCACTTTCATTGCTCATCTTTTTTTCTTTTTTTTTCTTTTGTATTTGGACTCTTCTTTTTTTTTTACTGTAGTAAATTCTTCCAGGTCTTTTAGAGAGGGTCTCTTGTTGGTATACTGCCCCAAATTATGGGATTGTATCTGTTTATCAGACTCTATTTTTTGCCATCATTCTTTTTAAAAAAAATTTTGTGAGTTTATTTGAGCCAAACTGATGACATATGCTGAAAAGCAAGATCTCAAATGCCGCCCCCTTCCTTTTTCTGTTGTTAATCTTCACCTGAGGAAATTTTTTCCATTGATTTTTAGAGAGAGTGGAAAGGAGGGTAGGAGAGGGAAAGAGGGAAAGAGAGAGAGAGAGAGAGGGAGAGAGAGGGAGAGAGAGAGAGAGAGAGAGAGAGAGAGAGAGAGAGAGAGAGAGGAACATCAATGTGAGAAACACATCGGTTGGTTGCCTCCCGCACATGCCCCAGCCAGGGCCAGGGATGGAATCTGCAACCCAGGTACCTGCCCTTGACCGGGAATAGAAACCATGACCCTTGGGTGCTTTGGCTGATGCTTTATCTACTGAGCCACACCAGCCAGGGCGAATGCTCCCCTTCTTAATTTTAACTTTAATTTTTTCTTGGTGCCATCATTCTTGAAAGATAATTTTGCTGGTGCATAATTCTAGATTGATAGTTATGTTTATCCTAGTATTTTAGAAATAATATTCTTCTGACTTCCATGGTTGCAGTTGTGAAGTAGGCTAAGTGTCTAATTAGATACAAGGTAATAATATCTCTTTTTTTCTTTAGCTGTTTTTAAATCTTTTTTTTTTTTTTTTTGGCTTTGGCATCCTTCAGTATTTTTAATAATGTGTCTAAGAGTGGATCTTTCTTTAAAGTAATCTTGCTTGGTGTTCTGTATGCTTCTTAATTCTGAGGATTAACACCTCAGTTTGGAAAAATTTGAATTTGCTCTCCTTTACTCACTTTGCTATCTCTTTATGAAATTTTAATTGAATGTTCGTTGGTTCCTCTAACTCAAGCTTCAGCATTCTTCACTTCACATTTTTCTGTCTCTTTCTTTCTCTGTGTTGGAGTCTGGCTTCTAGATCATTAATTCTTTATTCAGTTATGTATAATCTGCTATTTAACAGTTGTTTTGTGTTTTTCATTTTAATAATTATATTTCTCTATATATGAGGTTTGTTTTTTAATGTTTCTGGTCTTTTAAAAAATTCTCTTTCCTTATAGTTTCCATTTCCTCTTTGTTTCTCTAAAGGTATGAACGCTTTATTTTCTATATCTGATAATTACAATATCTGAAGTCCTTATGAGTCTGACCCATTATTTCCACACACACATACCCACCATCCAGTGGATCTTTTGTATCCTTGTATGTTTTTTTGTTTTGTTTTTTATTGTAAGCTTATATTTATTTGAATGTAAAGATGCATTTCTACAGGAAGAATTTTGTTTGTTTTTACCAGGCACATAGGGACAATATAATTTTAGAGCTACTTAATATAAATATTTTTAACTTACAAATTTTTCAGCAGATAATGTGAATTCAGAACCCAAATCCATGTTAAAGCTGGCTGAAGTCCATGGATTCTCAAGGAGTACGATTCCCATAAAAAATACAGGCTGCTCGGTTAAAGTTATTTCAAATAAACAATGAATACTTTTTTAGTAATAGTAGTTGATTTATATAAGATTCAAATTTAGTATAGGTAGGTTGTTTATATAAAACTCAAATTCAGTATAAGTGGGCTTTTTATATAAAATTCAAATATATATCTCCCTCGCCCAGTATTGTTATTTGCTAAATATGACAGCTTAACTCAGGGGAGACTCTTTTTCCTTCTACTGACAGCCAAGACAGCTTGGCCAATGTAGCTCAGTGGTTGAGCATCAGCCCATGAACCAAGAGGTCCCCAGATCGATTCCCAGTCAGGGCACCTGCCTGGGCTGTGGGCTCGATCCCCAGTAAGGGCTGTGCAGGAGGCAGCTGATTGATGTCCACCGATGCTTCTATCTCTCTATCCCTCTCCCTTCCTCTCTCTCTAAAAAAATCAATACAAACATATTAAAAAAAAATAAAGCCAAGACAGTTAACTTTCCTTGTCTGCAGCTTGGATAGGGTGTTTATGTTTTCCTCATGTCTAAGACTTCTCTAAGGGCATAGCATTTCACGTGTCTGTCTTTCTGTGGTAGTCTCTGTTTTTCCTCCTGCCTTATCTCCTGCTGCCGCCTCCAGGTTTCCACTGAGATTAAAGCTCTAGGTCACCTAGGGGAAGATGCCTGGATACTAGCTGAATGTTCAATGGTCTCCTGTTTCCCTGGATTTATCCTACAGCTCTATTCCTGATTTCAGAGAAATGCTTTATTCTCTTGTTACCTTATCCATACATTTAAAAAAATATTGAATTTAACATTATGTACTGGGAGAATTTTTTAAATCTCTAGTCCACTATATGGCCAGCAGAAGACTTAAATGTTTAGGCAGATTATCTCTTTCAATCCTCACAACCTAATGAAATGGATATTATTATCTCAATTTCACAGAGAAAACTGAGATTTAGAAAGGTTAAAGAATTTGTTTAAATTCACAAAGTAACCAAATTTAATCTTAGCTATTCAATTTTTATAGCCTATATTATCACCCAGTTTGCTGCATTCTTTTCTATATCTCAATACCTTTTACCATTCAAAATAGCAAAAAGTGATAAAGCTCATTTTAATTTATTTATTTAGTTCTGATTTACTTATTTATGCCACAATTATAACTACTGTCTGTGGGGAATCTTTGGTGAATGGCATTGGCACTAGTATTAGGCCTGGCCTGCAATTCAGCAGCAGCAGTGTGTTGAAGGATTTAGCACAGTCCAAGGTCTTGTCCTTAGGTTTATTGGTTTGGAAACTCTATTGTATCAGATTACCTGGAGCTAATCTGGCTCTAGCGTACTGATTCATGCTAACAAATCTCATAAGACCCAATTCCAATATATTAATTTGCTGTGAGAGGTAGTCTTTTTCAGTGATTAGAATACTTGTGTCCACTCTCCAGAGCCTTTCCAGGTGTCAAGACATTGGGGAAAACACATCAGTGACCAGATGTATGCTTGGCAACCTTTGAATTAGAACACAGATAATTAGGTGACCTAAGAAAATTAAATGTCCTGCAGGTAAAATTGTTTCTAATAATGAAGATTCTGCCATAGAACAGGCCAAATGATGAACATATACTGAGTCTATACTACACCCTGTCACCATGCCAGGCACTGGCAGATGGTGCAAAGATGGACAAAGCAGTGATGTGCCCTTGAGGAGCTGATGATCTCAGCTCTTCTCTCTCCCTTAAGCGCTGTTCAATAAACAATGGAAATTCTCTTTCTCATGCCTAGGTGCAAAGCTCTTTATTTAATTCCAGACCTGACAATTCACCTTTGGACACCTGCCTAGACTTCTGGGTTTCCAAGGTATTCTCAGTACTGTCTTTATACGCTGTCTGGTAGTTAGGTTGCCTCTTTGGGTCACTTCTCTCCATTTTTAGGTCATTCTTCATCCACAGTTGTCCCCTGTGTGCTGAGTACTCAGGGCATTGCTGTTTCTTAGTAATTACTCATATGGCACTAGCAGGAAGTGGAATGCTGTTGGAGTCATTCCGCCTATTGCATGTGCCAGAGATTTCCCAGGGAACAATTACAAATATCTTGGGTCTCCTCCTGTTTTTGTTCACAGGGGCAGCTGACTGTGAGGAAAAGCTGTTTGCTTATTTCTTGTAATGGAGAGTATGGGGGTCTTGGGCTGCTAATAAGACATTAGAGTTTCAGGAACATGGAAAAATCTAGTTCATGAATAGAATAACTTCAAAATCACTATATTTGACAGTTAAGTTTTCCCCAAAATGTAAGCAAACTTTTAAATAAGTGTAAACCTAAATGTAGTCACACATCAGGGTGGCCCTACCCTAGTGGGTCACCATGGTTCAGGGTCTGGTTTTCAGCCTTACAATTCAGATGAGTTGAGTCAGTGCTCCTGAGACTTTAAGGTTAACTTGATTTTCTGACTCACCAAAACTGGGAATACTGGGATGTTTGTGGTAGCCCTAGCCAGGGAGTGTTTGACTCATTTATTTGTTTGACTCAATTTGGGTAAGTTGGAAAGGTTAGCTTAATATAATACTTTTAATGAGGAGAAAGGAGAAATTCATATTTTTATGTAGGTAAGGAAGACATTAACTTTTAAATGTTATTTACCTCTTAGGGGCCTGTAGCAAGTCCTTTAATGTTAGGTAGTGAATGGAAGTCCCCTGGACCTCAAGGTCTGACTGTACCATTTGAGAGCAGGACCACTCACCTAACCTCTGTACTATGTGTGAAGCCACAAATTGAACACAGCTGCTCAGAAAATAGAATTTCAAAATCTAATAAAATTGAAAGTCAAAAGCAGTCAAGTTGAGAGGCATGTAAAAAGCAGCTCCTTCATATTTGTTTTTTGATTGCACCAGAAGGATACATGGTTTTCCCTCTCTTATTATTGATGAGCAGATCCTCACAATACCTGAAATAAACTCATTTCCATTAATGAGTATGCTAATTTGATCTGTGTACAGAAGTCCTTCTGGCACCTTCCCCAGCCCAAAGTGTTCTGCTAACTTCCAGTTTCAACTCAAACTAGAAATTGACTATTATAATTAACCCTGACATGGGAGAAGGGACTAAGCACAAACTGGACACAGAGCAGATGTTTTTGGCTCCAGTTTCATGGAGCTCATTAGGCTCTGGATACCTGGCCCAGCCTGCAGTGGGAGCCGGGGAAGTGCTGAGGAGCTGTGAATGCTTGGCAGTCCCTGCGCGCTCACACAAAATGAAGAGAAGCTGTTTAAGATATTGCTTGGTGTGTCGATGGAGAAAATCACCTTTGCCATGACTGCGTTTCTGTCACGTGGAGGTAAGTCCTACAGTTCAACCAGTGTGATCGCCTTAGGAAGTCAGAGCCAGGAGAAATGTGTGAAAAGGAAATCAGGAGACGGGTGCTGCAGTTTTTGGACCCACCCATTAGTTTTTCTCATTTGTCAAGAATAGCCTTTTCACTGAACAGAAAGTGAAAGAAGGCAATAGAGAATTTGCTGTACCAAGTCCTTATTTATGGAAGAGGGGCCAGTTTACTCTGAGATTCTGAGAATTCCACACTATTCCTTTAATTTTTGTGGATGAGCTTTCAATATTTAATTGAGTCATAGGCGGTGGCTTCCCCCACCCACAGAGAAATTCCTTTAAGGAATCATGAGACCATCAACATTCAGCAGCTGTTTAAAAGAGTGTGTAGATTTCTGTAACGATGCTGGGAAATTCTTGGGCTTATGGTCTTGGGCAAGAAGGGAACTCAAGAAAGGGAAAATTAAATAGTATTATGATCTAAATTTCAAACCCAGGGCAACCTTCTTTATATAACCTTCTAATCTGCTCCTCTTAATATAGTTACTGCCAAATGGCAGAGTTCAGTGGGAAAAAAAGTTAATATCCTGTCTGCTCCTGACCAAAGATAACATGGGAGACCAAAATCTCCATAAAATTGGTTGGATTCAATCATTTCATATGCTAAATGTTTACTGCAGAGTCTGTAGCGCCCATTGTTGGTCTATAGCCAATGAACTCTGACAGTTCTTGATAAAGTGATTTGGAGTTCTGGTCCACTTCTCCATCAGTTCAGGCACTCTCTCCCTAAATGATATTCTTAAACCAACTGGTTTAGCTTTGGCGATGGAACCTTAGAAGCCTGGAGTCCTGGCACACAGCCTAACTTAGAAGAAATAAGAAACAGACATGAGGAAAAACATCCCAGGGAACAAGACTAATGGATGCGTGTCACTGAGTTGTATTCAGTTCATATAAGACAAGAGTCCTCAAACTTGTTGGTCACAGGAACCCTTTTTGCTCACAAAAATTGAGGATCCTGAAGAGCTTTTATAATGGGCTTGATGACAAATATTTATAATATTAAAAATAAAATTGAGAAGTTTTAAAATGCTTATTTTATTTGAAAAGCACAGTTAAGTAAACCCATTACATAAATAACACATATTTATGGAAATAAGTTTATTTTCCAAAACAAAACAAATGAGTAAGAAGAGTGGCACTGTTTTGGAATTTTGTAAATCTCTTTAGTGTCTGGTTTAATAGAAGACAGCTGGATTCTCATCTCTACTTCTGCATTTAATCTGAACTTGTTGCAATATGTTGTCTTGGTTGAAGTGAGGAAATCTAGCCTCACGCTGATATGTAAGTGAACAAAGGAGGAGTATTTAAACAGTCCTTTCAGATAATGATGGGTTTGAGTTTTTTGACAAGAGTATCTGAGTCAAAATGTGGAATCTGAAGCCATAGCAGTTTCAGATTCATGCTGTTCCATTAAAATCCATTGTTCTAGCTTACATTCTCAATGGCTGTTTTACCCATGCATGATTTGGTAACATCATTCTTTGATCACCTGAAAAATATTGGTTCACTGAATTATGCAGATCTTGTAAATGTTGACAAACATTTCATTATAATACAATATCAAAAAAGCACATCTGTTACTATCACCACCAATTTCATCAGAAAAGTCTTGAGATATTGGGAAACTGTCAAGCTCATGGTGACAGACACGTTTGCAATAATCTAAGTTTTGCTTGAACCTTGAATTTTACTATTGGGAACCAATACCTTCTATTGTTTTCCTTTCAGTCACAGGATTTTTGAGAAAATATCCAACATCTAAGTCTGAATAACCATAGCCTTGATTTCAGTCATTCTTTCAAGTGAAAATAGTGTATTATGGAAACAAAAGGCTTGTAACTCAGCTATTGCACTAGTGCTTCTTGAGACAGTCATTGCACTGCTGTAGGCAACAGAAGTGCTTTATGGATATTTTCCATTTTGTCATACAAAACATTAAAAAGATATGTACCCAAAAGTTAAAAGTTAAAGTTTTACTACATTATAATGGGTATTCTTAAGAGAAACTGGCTTTTTGTGTGTGTGTAACTACAAGTACAGGGTAGTGACGAATTTAATGGGACTGCTAGTACAGTTGGGGACCTTGATTCAAGACAAAGGCGCAGCAGTCTTACCCACCATTGCTTTTGCAACATTGGTACAAGTGTCAACATAGTAAAAGTCAAATGACATCTTAGTATTTTATTACAGAAATAATTTTGATCTCTAGGACTGCTTGCAATGGTCTTGGGACTCTTGCAGTCTATAGACCCCACTTGACTACCACTGATTTAAGCATCTTGATTCTTGATCTTTTAGAGCCACATGAGTGCCCCCATTTTGTCTAGCTATGAAGGACTCGAGTTACATGGCTAATCATTCCCATCAGAACAAGCTGAAGTGGACTCAAGAACTTCCTGCCCATTTTTAGCTTAGCCAAGCTCTAGTTTCTTGTCAGACTCAAATACTATACTTTTAATAGAAAATGGTTAGCTCCCTGAAGGAGGTATCACTAAAGCATATAGTCTATTAACATCATTTTCCTTCTGCTCATTTGTTTTATATCTTGCATTTATACCCCACAGGAAGAGTTGAAACTCACTCTTAAAGTAATGGAAACATTGCATTAGTCTGTTGAGTAAATACTAAGTCCTCTAAACCAAGTTCAAGCCTTGACAGTTCTAGTAGTGACATGTTTCTTTTCCCTATATCCAAACTTAAAGTTTTTAGTTCTCAGAAGAAAAAATCTCCAGTAACAAAGAAGTCCTGATCGAAATTGTTTTGAATCAACTGTGCAAGGAAAATCATGAGCCTTAAGAAGGGAGTAAGATTGGCTCATGAAGCAGATCTAAAGGATTTGAACCTCTTGAACCAAAGACTCCATGAAAGGGACCAACCCAAAATGTTAGAGCTGTTTGAGGAATATAGAGTAAGCTATAAAATAAGAGACATAAATAATGATATTAAAAATACATCTTAAAATCTTTCTCCCCTCATTTAATGATAGCATTTTAGGGGTTGGTTTTCTTTAAAAAAAGTGTACTAGAAATCCTAAAATTTAGAAAAACAAGTTTTAATTGTGTAAGTGAAAGATTAGACATCCCTCTCTGTTAAAAGTTAGAAGATTATAACTATCCTCACACTATTCACCTAAAGGAGTTTAAATTGACTCCTAACTACTGCTGGTGAGTTCTGAGTACAGCATATAAAAAAGATTGGCGCTCTCTCACCCTTTAGACTGGTCTCCCAGCTTCAAGGTGGGGAAGCACATTTTCCTGTTTTCTTAACCATATATGATCATATTAATGTTGGATTCATTCTTCCCCCAAGATCAGGACAGGCTGCATAATTTGTGGGGCCCAGTGCAAAATGAAAGTGCTGTTCTTTTATTTAAAAATTATTACAAATTTTAAGAAGGCAACAGAAGAGCATTAGGCCAAGTATCCATGCAGCCCACTCCAGCCAGGATACGCTGTTGACCCAAATACAATGATAATACAGCTTGACAAGGTGTGAGACACAGGAACAGTTTACAGGGATCACCTCTGAAGTCTTAATACCTGGAGCTTCTTTAAGGTGAGTGTCTTTGAGGGCTGTTCTAGGCGCTCCGCTTCCTGAGGTCTATAGGTAAGAAACTGAGACCTCTCTGAGCCTAGAAGACATTTGTAGCCCAACCCTCCCTGCTCCTTCCTGCTCGTCTAAAACTTAGGTGTTCTTTCAGAACTTAGACAAATCATGTTTCATCTGTGAAGGCTTTTCCCACCTTACTGAACAATAGTCCATTCTCTCAATTCCAATGACGTATTGTCTGTACCCCTTATTTGGCACTGAGTGGATGCTGTTCATTTTAAATTAATTGCCAAATAAGCACTTGCTAATTATTAAGTAATCTAATTGAAAACAGGTTCTTTGACTAGTACATTATAAAAATTTGTTTGTCCTACAACTAGCAAAAAAACCGATCAGAGTTTCTTAATCTGGGGCTGATGGATAAGCTTCTTGGGGGGTCCAGAAACCTCCAGAAATTGTAAATGAGTTGTAGATGTCTGTGTATATGTCACCTCCCCCAAAAAGGTGGAGGTTTAAAACAACCAAGATAAATCCTCAACAAATATACTCATTGGACTTTGGGAGCTTTAAATCCAAGATCTGCTATAATGTGGTCACACAGATAGTTCCATCCTTTAGACCAGGGTTAGGGAAACTTTTTTCTGCCAAGGGCCATTTGGATATTTATAATATCATTTGAGGCCCATACAAAATTATCAGCTTAAAAATTAGCCTGCTATATTTGGTCAAACATTTAATTAACTCACCCCTAATGTGATGGCTGGAACTGCTTCTCTTTAGTGAGGCCTTGGTAGGGCCAGACTAAATATATGGCCCACAGGCCCTACATTCCCCACCCCTGCTTTAGACCCCCAACTATGAAAGCACATCTTTCCATGATCGTGCCAGTGCGTTTTTAGTTCTCGTGTGTGTGTGTGTGTGTGTGTGTGTGTGTGTATTTACCTTGGAATTCCACTCATGTGATCACTTTTGAAATTCCAAGGGGGTCTGTGTTTGGGAGACATATTTTGGCTTGCCCCTTGATCTGTCTTGTCCTGTGCAAACATGTGGCTCGTGCCAGGGAAGCAGTACATATGACTACAACATCTAGCAAGGTGGCTCCTTAGTGCTGAGAGGCAAAGCAAGCATCTAACTCAGGTCAGGGGTCAGCAAACTTTTTCTGTAAAGGGCAAACAGTAAATAGTTTAGGTTTTGCAGGTCATACGGTCTTTGTTGCAACTACTCAACTCAACCCCTGTTGTACCAACGCGGCCATTGAAGATAGTCAAGGTAAACAATGGGTGTGGTTATGTTCAAGTACAACTTTATTTACAAATTCAGGCAGTGGCTGCATTTGGCCCATGGGCCAGAGTTCGCTGACCTCTGATCTAATTCATGGCTCACTGGGACCTAGGAAATCCCAGCTATAATCAAAAAGCACAACACTGAATAATTAGGCAGGCCTTTCAGAACTCTGCATCCCACCAATAGCATGTAATTCTAAATTTGGCTTTAAAAAAATGAGCATACAAATCCAAAGGAACTAGCTTATCCTAGGTAGTGGCTCAGACAGGCAGCCCAGTGAAGGAGGCAGGGAAATAGAGGTGATTTTGTTGCCCCTATTCCGGTTCTCATGACCCTTTATCAGAGACAATAAAAAAGGTCATTGTTTACACCCTCCCAAACAAGGAGTGGGCAGGCTCCTGCTATAAAATCCGGAGTGCACTCTGATCTGCCTCTCTGTAATTAGTGACCCTTTCTTTCTCTGTTCCATACAGATGATGAATAAAAGGTCCATGGTGTATGATGTCACCCAAGTTCTAAAAACAGTCTCTTGATTGTTCCACTTTAAATTCTGCCTTTGCACCCGGCTGTGGCCGCAGCTGCTAGCCATCGCTCTGCTAGCTACCGCTCATTTACCAGACTGGCTTTGTCAGCTGCCCCCTTACAGACGTTCCTGGCAGGAGGAAAGCCTGGTGGGAGTGGAAATTGTAGGTAGAGAGGTGATGGTGTCATTCCTAAGAGAACACAAATAGTGGACGCTGATTCACAACTTTTTACAGACTTTGCGAAGATGCGAAGCAAAGTCTGGAAACATGGAAGGGGTTTTAGACAATTCAACTTGCAAATCAGAATTTAAAAACAAGGCAAGTGCTTAGACTTATTTAGATTCCTTTTTATTATCAAGTTTCATAAAAAAGTACTTTCATTTTTTTATCCTCAATAGGAAGTCTTGAATCTCAAAACCAATCACGTTGTTGCACTGGTCATTGTTCCATTGTTAGTTAGCACTCTGGTCCTGGAGAGGGAGCAGAGGAGGGGAAAAACCTTTACTGTCAATCTCTGAACAAGGTACAGATCTTATTTAAGCGCCTCAAACCATACTTTTCACATTTCCCAATCAAGAAATTGAGGTTTTGAGAAGTTATATTCCAAGGCCTCATAGGTGGTGAGTGGCTGAGCCAAGATGCGAAGCAAAGTCTGTTTGAGGCTGTCTGTCCATTCCCCTTTTCAGAGTGCACAAAGCAGTAACTGCGTAAGGGAGGACACTAATCATGCCACCACGAAGAGAAGCTCGGTAGAAGGCCACTTTGTGTTCTGAGGGAGATAACATCATGTCAGCTGATGGTCACTGGTTTTAATTCAACGCCAACAGGAATCCCCAATTTGGGTGCAGTGAAGAAGGAAACTTTATTCAGTGCAAAACAGCCCAACTGTGACAGCATGGCTGTGAGCTTTGGTATTTCAGCTCCTATCAGGGAAATAGTCTTCAGGCTTAGGTGGAAAGGAAAAGTGCACTCCCAGAGCTAGCGGGAAGCTGACATATACAAAGTCTTTGCTCCTTATCGCTGATTGGTCTATCCTCATGCAAATGAGGGCTCCAAGTCCTCACAATTTGATTAGTCCAAAAGGCACTGTCCTGACTGGTCAGGATGGAGCTGCTCTGATTGGTTAGTGAAGGAGCCGTGCAGCTCTGATTGGATGGGGAAATCCTCAGTCTTATTGGTTGGAATAGGATTCCTGAACTCCTTTGTAAGGGCTGGCTCAGATGGCAGAGACAGTGCAGCAGGCAGTTCAGTGCAGAGACAGGTAGTTCAGTGCAGGCTTTTCCCTGAATCGCAGTTTGCATGAGATGCCGCTGTGTAGAAGTGGCTACTAGGTTCTATTTTTCTTTTTCTTTTGTTTGTTTATTTTTTTAAAATTATTTTTTATTTAAGCCCAGTTAGGCACCAGGAACCCTTCTTAATAGGAATCTTCTTTCTCAGGTCCATAACCATGACATGCTGACGCTGGAAGAGTAGATATAGCCATAGAATCCAGGTGAAGGTCACGCGAAAAACCAGGCGAGACCAATTTTTAAAAGGATTTCTCTGTTAGGGATACAAATTTCGCCATTGAAACAACAACAACAAAAAAATGGCTTCAAAGCACTTCAGTTTTAAACTCTTTAGCAATTTAAATCTATTCCCTCTGGCTTTTGCTAATTGTTTATTATAATCCCTTTATAAAGCTCTTTGTTCTTTTCTGATGAGAGACTATGGTTGGCCAATTGCAGGAAACTGCTTAGATTAAAGCACCACATGCTATAGCTGTGGTCCACCAGGAGCTCCCAAGTTGTGGTGGGAATTAGCAGATAGAAAGCATCTTAGGGTGAGGTGCTGGTAGATCATATAATTAAAGCCGCATTTAGATGTGAGGAACAAAAGCAGTTTTACTTTGAAACAACAAACAGACCAAATATAAATGCCAACCTGTGCTATCTATAGGAATATGGTAGGGATGGGGCTAGATGGAGCTGAGATGGTTCAAGTCTATCCATTTGGTTTAATCCACAGTATGCTCAAAACACACAGGAAGATTTGGAAAGCTTGCTTCTCACAATGAAAATGTTCTCTGTAAAATCTCCTGGCAATTTTAATGTTTTAGAAGTTCCCTGGATTTTTAAAATAAAAGCATTTCAATCTGAATTTTGGATACAAAGGGTTTTTTGTTCCCTCTCTCTCTCCTCTCTCTCTCATTTTCAACAACGTATTTTAAAGCTCATTTTCCCAATTGAGAAATTTTGACCAGGATCAGATTAGCATAATCTTCAATGCCTGTGTCAAAGTTAAATGCCTCAGAATCAGAATCTCACAAGTAAAGAGCCCTGGTATAATAGATGTCATTATACGTATTATAAAATTAAACAAAAACTCAGTATCAGTTATGTCAGATAGCTTGTAGGTCAGAGGTTTAAAGATATTAGAAACACAGACAAACCTAGAGTTATGGTGGTGGTAAGAAAATGCTTTCAAGTGCTAAGAAGTTAATTAGCACCTGAATTCTAAAGAGTACAGTTCAGGACAGATTGAGGGTCAAACACTGAAAAGCACCCAGGAGAGCCTGGAGAATGTGAAAGATAACAACTTAAACTCCACTTCTGTAAGTAATTAAACTCATGTATTATAATTTTCCTGTAATACCAAGGCATGAGGACAAATCTAATTCTTTCCCTGGTTAGAAGGTATCTTGTATGCATCTGCATTTTTATTAATGGACAAAAAGGATGACTACAGTTGCTAATATTAGCATATTAAAAGATTAGCTACTTCGACCAAAAAAAAAAAGGCTTTCTTTTTAGTCTTTTTGTTACCTCTCCACCCCACTCCAGCTCATCTTTCCATGCCTTCAAATTTGGTGGGAATATATGTATCAGAAAAGAGGAGAGAGGAGAGCTGGGCATGGGAAGAGCTGGTATTAGCATAGATGGCAGGTCAGGAATGTCATGCAAGGAGATGGGCACCGTCACACTGTGCCTGACAGGAAGGAGGGAAAGAGCGAGGTAAAGGACTTGGCCAAGGCTGTGTAGGTCTCACGTTCCGATGTATGTTCAGTAGCAGGTGGATCTTCCTTCAGGCATATTTGCTGGAAAGTCAGGGCATGCTGTGTTACAGGAGCACAGTCTGTAGCCACTCTGGTAGACTGTGAGAAAGGACACAGGGATCGGAAGACTCTTCCAGTTACTCCCAAATTTTGAGGACACACTAGCCCTGAAGGCTTATGGAGAAGCAACACTGGTCTCAGTGGGAAGTTTAAACTCTTAACTGAATGGGAGAAGGGAAAAGTAACAATTAAAATGCAAATGGGAAAGGCAGTGAAGTGCTGGACCACATCCTTCAATGCTGCCTGTTGACAATGCTGCAGTGCCAAGGCTCCCTGGGCTGTCAGATGCCACCATTGATCTTCCCCCCAAATCTCGTCGATCAGAGGCCCGAGCGCACATTCGCACGCATGCCTGACCCCCGTTCCCCCGAGTCGTCATTTGGTGTGTGACCATCAGGATGTAAGCCTTTCTGAATGAACTCTGATAAACTTCTTGAAATGTACTGTGCAGAGATATAACCCGAGCAGCTTGCTCAGCATGGACATTCCTGAGTGTCCACCCCGGAGAGGTTGCAAGCCGGGGAATCTGCATTTTATCAAGCCCTCCCAGCTGATTCTGACACAAGTGCTTACGGGAACACCACTGGGAACTTCCACTAGAAAGATGGTTCTTCTGAGGTCTGCTCTGTTTAGGTTACATGTTCGAAGCATTAACAACAGTTCGACAGTTGATAGGATGACGCAAATGCTGTGTGAAAATACAGATGTAAGTGTATTTTAAACTGGTCTGAGTTGACAGTGAAGCCCTTGGCAATGTGTGTTTGGCTCAGTTGAATGGGCCATAGGAGCTCATAAACTGTCATGTGCTTATCTTTGGTGTCGTCACGGTCCTTTCTCTTCCTCAGCTTACTTTCAGAGAGATGCCCACGGCCTCGGTGGCCTTTCTCCACCTTCCCTCTCTCTTTTCAGTGGGACTTTGCTCCCCTGCCTTACCATGGACATTCGGTTTGGCAGTGCCACCTGGACAGGGGATTATGCAGCAAACGGTTAGGCGGGCCCAGGAGCACAGCGAGATATTGTCTCGTTTGTAAGGAAACGCGGCACAAGCTTCTGCCGTCTCAGCAGCCGTGGGGAGGTTACAGGGCAAGCTTTGGGCTACTGAGGGGAGAGAATGTTCACCTCCCGGATCCTGGGTCTTGATTGATTGGTGCTTACACACATGCACGTGCGCACACATTTTCACACGTACATGTTGCACACAGGCACATGCAGCCTTGGGTTCACTGGTAGTCTCTCGGTTGGAGGCAGGACTGTGCGCTGGGAGGAAGAGAGCATGCTTCTCTGAGGATAAGCCTCCGTGAGCTGGCCCCCCGTTCTGTCCCTCGTGACTTTCAGCGGGGGAATTTTTTGTTTGTGGCCTTGTGCCTCAGGGGAAGGACAATATGTTGGGCAAGTCCACACATAGTAAAAGGTCACATTTTTGTGATTCTGTGCTGATTCATCACACACTGAAATTTTCTAATAAATGCCCTTCCTGACAAAATTGGAAAGGACAGTAAATGGAACAAATGAAATCACCCTCAAGGCAAAGGCTGCAAGGGGAAGGACACTTTTTTGCTTCTCAACCTTGGAAACCTGGGGTTTTCCCCATTTGGTGGCACTGCTAAAGATCAGATGATTTTGCATTGGTAGAGCATTTTGCATTCACAGAGCACTTTAATATGAGGTAGGCAGGGAACGTATTATTAGTATTTTTCCCTGGTAATAAAATTATTTCCTTAGTAGTAAAACTAAAGCACAGAAGGCCCAGGGTCCGCTGGTCCATGACCGCTGACTGACTCGTGAGGGTGACCTGCTGTCCTGGCCACGCCGCCTGGCTGCCCTGCTGCCACGTTTTAAAGTCCAAAATCTCTCTTTGTTTCTGTTTTAGTTTGTTGTTTTTTTTCTTGGAACTCATTCTATGAAAATAAAATCCAGGCTGTTTAGTTGTAAGATTTTCCTCCTGAATGACACTTCTGTGTCACTTCACATCGACACGCAGTTTGCATCACTTATTATCAAACCTTTTGTATAAGTTTCTTTGGCATACCTCCTGGAAATTTGTATCTGGAAAATCGGGTTGTTTTTTTTTTTTTAAAACTGGGTCTATTTCTTTTTATCAGATAAGGAGATTTATGTACTTCTTGTCTTCCAGAAAGCTTAGAGCTGAAATTAATATTCAACCATGGCCTTTGTATGATCCTAAATTAGTTCCTCCTCTTTCCATGAAGTTTCAAATAGTGTATTTCAGCTTTATTTCATACGCACCTTTTATTATGAGCCAAAGCTTTCTGGAAAAGGCAGGGTGTATGTATTTTGAATAAACATTTTTTGATCTGAGTTTAATTTGCTCTAAAGTAAAAACATCACATGCCCTAAATAAGGCTATAATATTATTAAATGGAATTGGTGGATCACATAATACAAGTCTTTTTATCCTTACAAATACTGTAAGAGTAAATCCAGTTGTGGAAGAAGTTTAGTGTATAAAGTGACACTAGAAACAATGCTAGGCTTTATTAAGACAAAGAGTATAGAAATAAAACCAATGTGCAAGGGAAGTTGAGAAATTAGATGGAAGAATGCTAAAGTTTAATTTTAGTTTGAATTATCTCTAAGCGATTCATATGAAGTAGCATGAAGAAAAACAGTTTTTGTTTGCACTTCACACTCTCACACACACACACACAAAATCTGCACACAGGGTTCCTGTGATTTGTCCTCATGCCAGGCTTCAATGCGGCTGTCCTCTTCACCCTGTCACAACCACATTGAGCTAAAGACCACCGGACTCCAATGAGAGTGATCTGCCACTTAGCAGATGTGTGGTCTTAGACAAACTGATTCCATTCAGAGCCTCATTTTGCTAGTCTGTAAAATGGGATCATAATACCCACCTCAATGGGCAGTGCTGACAATTTAACAAAGTGATTTCTGAGAAGTTAGCACAGTGACACACTTTTCCTTGAAGTTTGAGTTCTACCTTGTAAAAAAGGGAAACTGTTATACTTTCTGTGCCACAATAAATCCTGTGTAGAGCCCTGTATCAGACCTGTGCAACAAGAGTTTGCTGGGGTATATCGTGCACAGAACAGTACTCAGTCATGAGTGTGCAGCAGCTGCTGGGATATTCACAGAGTGCACACACTCATGTACCAGCGTTTAGATTAAGAAGCAGCCCTGGGTGCCCCCTTAGTCACTACTCCACCCTCGGAAGGTATCCATCCACTGTTCAGACTTCTGCCCCCATAGATTTGTTTTCCCTACTTTGGAATTTTGTATACAAGGAGTTTTCTAGTGAGTCCTCTTTTCTTTCACTAGGCATAACAGTTGCAAGGTTCATCCATGATATGTGCTGAGCTGTAGTTTGTTCATTCCTGTGTCTGTCTGTTGTACAATTCCAAAATTTATTAATTATATCGTTGACGGAAATTTGGGCTTTCAGTTGAGGGCATTATGACTAAAGCCGTTACGAGTGTTCTTATACATGTGTATACATATGTATTTACTATAAGACACGTACAAGAGTGTTCATAGCAGCTGTGCTCTCAATGTGCTGCTGACTTGCTGGGGGGTATATTGACCAGCTTTAGTAAACCCTATCGGTTTTCCAAAATGGTCATGCTGCTTCATATCCCCAGGGCGCGTGGAGTTCCTGGCCCTCCTCACCAACACTTGGCCTCGCCTTTCTTCCTCGCTTGGGCATTCCCCCTGCGAGGCTGTGTGGTGATATTTCATTATACTTGCAGTGTGCATATCCCAAGTGCCTATTGCATCTGTTGCGTTGTTAACAGGCACCTGCTTACATAAAGTAAAGTTATCTGTAGACACGAAACCACACGGACCTAAACATATAAAGCAAAAGCTATTAGAAATATAAACAGAATTTCATAAAGCACAAACACAATGAATGATTTTAAATATTCGTATTTTCACAATTAAGCAGATCTAGTAAACTTTAAATAATCACAGATAAATAGGTTCTTCACAGATCCATAATCTCATGTAACAATACATATGAAATTTGCATCCTACAGGGATGGAGGGATTGAGCAAAAAGAAAAAAAGAGAAAGAATTCATGGACACGGACAACACTGTGGTGATTGCGTGGGGAGGGGGGAGAGGGAGGTGTAGTGGGGTATAGGAGGGACAAATGGTGATGGACAGAGACTTGACTTGAGGTCGTAACACACAATACAGTGTACAGATGATGAGTTGTAAAACTGTACACCTGAAAACTGTATAATTTTGTTAACCAGTGTCACCCCAATGAAGTCAATAAAAGGAAAGCAAAGAAATGTGCACCTTACAAATAGAGAATATATAGTTTTTTCTTATGTAATTTGTCCTTTAAAATTTATAAAATTCAATTTGGTACCTGGTGATGAAGGACATTTCAAATAGTACAAGAAAGTAGAGATTTTAGAGCCATCAGTCTCTAGCTGAAATCCAGTAAAATTAGATAAACTATATAAAGACCCAATTGTAAATACTTAGGAATCTGGGTGCTGTCTCACAAAGTGTCCTAGAACAAAGAGGAAGTGGAGGGTGAAGTCACACGTTACTAGCAAACACTGAAACTAGGAGACCTCATGCCAAAGCTATGGGATTCGGGAAAAGGTGTAGAGGAAATAGCCTTAAGTGCTTTCTTTACTATAGAAGGAAAATTTAAAATACAGATTAGAAGTCATCTTTAGAAACTGGAAGAAAAAAATAACAAACCAAAAAGACCTAAGAAAAGGAAATGAGTTAAGATAGGAGCTGATAATAATGAGGTAGACACAAGGACTGTTAAATCTTTGGCTACTTAAAAATCCGTATTTGGGTTGAGAGATGTCTGAAATCTAACCTTGGACAAGATGACAGGCCTAAAAATAAATGCTTCGCCTCTCTGGTTATTTAGTTTCCTTCTCTGTAAAATTACAATAGCGGCATCAGTAATAATAATACCTAAGATGGTATAAATGATCATGGTAAGTTTTTAAAATGTAATATTGCCCTGGCCGGTGTGCTCAGTGGTTAGAGCATCGGCCTGCACACCAAAGGGTTGCAGGTTCAATTCCTCGTAAAAGGCACATACCTGGGTTGCAGGTTGATCCCGGGCCTTGGTCGGGGCTCATGTAGGAGGCAACCAATCAATGTGTCTCTCTCACATCGATGTCTCTCTCCCCCCCCCCAAAAAAAATCAATGGAAAAAATATACTCAGGTGAGGAGTAACAAAAATAAATAAATATATATATAAATAAGAATAAATAAGAATGTAATATTATTGTGTTGCAATTTAAACAATATAGATTACCTACATACCTCTGCTCTCATGCTAACTTCAGAATACTAAAGACACAAAACTGATGTACACTTAAAGGAAGAGTGGGGGTTCTGTTTGTCACAGAGGCCTTTGCACCACAGGTGTAGATATTCTGAAGAAAGTACCCAAAATGTCCCTTTACAGTGGAGACAACCTAGTCGCCTGCAGGGACCTTTACAAGCCAAGAAGAGGTAAGTCTGATTATTTTCATTGCAGACACTTTGAGACTCTTTCTGAATCATCTGTAGAAGTCATAGATTGATATTAACCTTGAATTTATGAGAAACTATTGTGAGGTTATTTGTATATAGTCAATATTCGAAAACAGATATAAAGCTGATCTTAGTTGGTAACAGGAGACTAAAATCTTCCATGTGCTCTGGTTCCTTGAAATCTGATAAAGTAGACTGGTCAGTTTCTTAGAGCTAAATTTACCTGCTCAACCAGTCCTCCTAAGAAACCAAACATCCCTGTTATAAGAAGAGAATGTTGAATATAAAAAAATAAGTAAACAAGCAAATGAGTAAATCCAGAACAAAACATACACATGCAGAATAGTTGAGATGCCTTATGTTCTATTGGATCCGAGGCTGACTCAGACCGTGTACCATCACTCGGGGCGACACCTGGGGCAGGGGGACGGGAAGCTCAGGGTGCCGTCTAGTCAGAGCGGCCCCGGGACGCGGACTGGCAGCAGCTGGGTCTCAGCCTTGGGCAAGAGTCCACAAGCCATGAAGTGGTTTTCTGTGCTGAGTCTCAGCCAGAAGTTCAAATGCAAGGACGGTAATGTACTTCCCTAGTGTTACATAAGCCTCGCCCTTGTCCAGCTCCAGATGAAGGATCCTGCGTAATGCTGATGATCTTGGCTGGCGGTTGCTGGTCTGCGCCTGCGTTGGCACGGCTCTGTGGGCAACAGCCCGTGTGATGCCCATGCCTGGCAAGCGGGGTAGTTTGTATAACACTCAGGTACAAAATCCAGGGGGGAACCTCCTGGACTGGTGCTGCAGTAATATCCCAGGGGGACTCCCATTTCTCAGAAATGTGCTTCTTTTACTTTTGTACTAAAACATCTAAGTTGTGTTGCTTGAGGGTTTTTTCCCATCGTGAGTGTGCTGTGAGTTAACTGTGTTCTAGACCCAGTTACTGTGGTGCAATTTAGACAGTGTAGACAGTGTAGACGTCATCTGCTATGATGCTAACCAGAATACTAAAGACACACTTACTAGTCAGGTAGCCTTGGGAAGGCCTCCTTTCTGTATTTCCTTAACATATATGAAAGGGATAGAGAACATGACCTCTAAGCAAACACTTCAGTGCTGACCTCCTGAGCTTCTCAGAGATTCTAGCTCCCTTTTCCTCTCTTCACACAGCACATACTTTGTTGCAGGGTCTCATGATCTGCCTTAAGGATGTAAACTGCAGAACATGCCTTCTAATTATGGTGGACAGCTTGTGCCTCAGTTATCAGGACAGCCAATCTTTGTCTTGACATTTTAGGTGAATGACCTTATAAAACTCCCCCAGAGGCCAGACGTTGTTCGTCCTTGCAGTTCCTGCCCACCCCCTGCTCCAGCTCTGCCCAGTGACCATGCTGACACCTGTCACGCTTCCCCACCCCCCTGCATTCCAGTTTGCATCTGTCCCATTTCAGTTATAGGCTACTTACCTGTGCAGGTTATGACCAGCTTTACCAGGTGCAACTGACAGGGTTGCCCCAGGTCCACAGGCCTCCTACTCAGGGGCTCTTGGAAGATGCCCAGGCATGGAACTCTGGGGGGCACTTGGATTTACACATGCACAACCAGGAATGTGAGGGGTGGTTAAACGCAGTGGGATGGTCAGTAGAGAGAAGCAGATAAAGAAATACTCTGTCCACTGGTGGAGAATAGTAGAGCCCAGAGGGGAGAATGGTCCCTGTCAGAGTGGTTTATGGGCAAGGGAGGCTAGGAAGAGACTCCACAGACGAGACCATCTGAGATGAATGTTTTTCCTGTCCCTCAACCCCTTCACCTTTGGCAAACATCAGCTTGTTCTCTATATCTATGGGTCTGTTTCTGTTTTGGATTTTTGTTTTTAGATTCCACATATAAGTGAAATCATACAGTGTTTGCCTTTCTCTGACTTATTTCACTTAGCGTAATGTCCTCTAGTTTGATTCCATGTTGTCACAAATGGCAAGATTTCATTCTTTTTTATTGCTGAGTAATATTTCATTGTACATATACACCACATCTTCTTTATCCATTCATCTATTGATGGACACCTAGGTAGCTTCAGCATCTTGGCTATTGTAAATAATGCTGCAAGATGAATATAGGAGGGCGTATATCTTTTTAAATTAATATTTTTGTTTTCTTCAGATAAAAACCCAGAAGTGGAATTGATGGGTTGCATAGCAGCTCTATTTTTAATTTTTGAAGGAATCTTCATACTGTTTTCCATAGTGGAAGCACCAATTTACAATCCCACCAAGAGTGTACAAGGGTCCCCTTTTTTCCATATTCTTGCTAGCATTTGTTATTTGTTGATTTGTTGATAACAGCCATTCTGACAAGTGTGAAGTGATATCTCATTGTAGTTTTAATTTGCATTTCCCTGATGATTGGTGATGTTGAGCATCTTTTCATATGTCTGTTGGCCATTTGTATGTCTTCTTTGGAGAAATAACTATTCAGGTCCTCTGCTCCCTTTTTAATTGGATTGTACTTTTTTTGGGGGGGGTATGAAGTTGTTGAGTTCCTTGTATATTCTGGATATTCACCCTTTGTTGGATGCATCGTTGGCAAATATCTTCATTCATTCAGTGGGTTGTCTTTTCGTTTTGTTAATGGTTTCTTCCGCTGTGCAAAAACTTTTAGTTTGATATAGTCCCATTTGTTTATTTTTGCTTTTGTCGTGTTTGCCTGAAGAGACATATTCAAAAAGATATTACTAAGACAAATGTCAAAGCATTTACTGCCTATGCTTTCTTCTAGGAGTTTCATGTTTTCAGATCTTATATTTAAGTCTTTAATTTATTTTGAGTTTATTTTTTATACGGTGTAAAAAAGTGATCCAATTATTATTATTTATTTTTTTTGCATGTATCTGTTCAATTTTCCCAACACCACTTATATAGGGTGTTCCAAAAAATGTACACACACTTTAACAGCTGATAGCTCAATTTTGAAAATGAAATGTATTTTAATAAATGCTGTCTTTATAATTATTCAGTGTGTGTATACATTTTTGGGGGACACCCTATAGAAGAGACAGTCTTTACCCCATTGTATATCCATGACTCCTTTGTCATAGATTAATTGACCATATAAGTGAGGATTTATTTCTGGGTCCTCTATTCTATTCCCTGATCTATAGATCTGTTTTTATGCCAGTACCATTCTGTTTTGATTATTATAGTTTTGTAGTATAGTTTGAAATTGGGGAGTGTGATACTACCACTTTGCTCTTTCTCAAGTTTTCTTTGGCTATTCAAGGTCTTTTGTGGTTCCACATAAATTTTAGGGTTAGTTTTCGTAGTTCTGAGGAAAATACCATTGGTATTTTAATAAGGATTGCATTGAATCTGTATATTGCTTTAGGTAGTAAGGACATTTAAAAATATTAATACTTTCAATGCATGAGCAAGGTATATATTTTCATTTATTTGTATTCTATTTAATTTCTTTAATGTCTTAAATTTTCAGAATACAGTTCTTTCACCTCTTCGGTTAAATTTATTCGTAGGCATTTTATGCATTTTGATGCAGTTGTGTGATTGTTTTCTTTTTCTTATCTGATTGCTGTGACTAGGACTTCTAATATGTTGAATAAAATGGTGATTGTGGGCATTCTTGTCTTGTTCCTGATCTTAGAGGAAAAGTTTATTATGGTATTAACTGTAGGTTTGTCATAAAAAGCCTTTATTATGTTGAGGTATGTGTCTCCTATACCCACTTTATTGAGAATTTTTATCATAAAAGTATGTTGAGTTTTATCAAATGTTTTTTCATCATTTCTTGATATGATCATATGATTCTTATCCTTTATTTTGTTACTGTGATGTATCACATTGATTGATTTACAGATGTTGAGCTGTCCTTGCATTCCTGAATAAAACCCACTTGTTCATGATGTATAATCCTTTTAATGTATTGTTGAACCTGGTTTGCTAATATTTTGTTGAAAAATTTTGCATCTGTGTTCATCAAGGATATTGGCCTGCTATTTTCTTTTGTTTTAATGTTGTTGCTTTTTGTTTTGGTATCAGGGTAATGCTGGTCTTATAAAATGAGTTTGGAAGTTTTCCTTCCTCTTCAATTTTTTGAAATAGTTTAAGAAGTATTGGTATTAATTCTTCTTTAGGTAGAATTCACCTGTGAAACTATCTGGTTATGGACTTCTGTGTGTTGGGAGTTTTTTTATTTATTATTGCTTCAATTTCATTGCTAGTTATTAGTCTGTTTAATTTTTTCTGTTTCTTCCTGGTTCAGTCATGGAAGGTTATATGTTTCTAGGAATTTATCCATTTCTTCTAAATTGTCAAAATTTTTTGGCATATAATTGTTCATAGTATTTTTTTTTTTTTTTTTAAGTATACCTTTATTGATTTCAGAGAAAGGAAGGGAGAGGGAGACAGAGAGATAGAAACATCAATGATGAGTCATCACTGATCAGCTGCCTCCTGCATGCCCCCCTACTGGGGATCAAGCCCACAACCTGGGCATGAGCCCTGACCGGGAATCAAACCATGATCTCCTGGATCCTAGGTCAATGCTCAACCGCTGAGCCACACCCAGCTGGGCTATAGTATTCTTTAATGAGTCTTTGTATTTCTGTGTGTGGATTGTAACTTCTCTTTCACTTATGATTTTATTTATTTGGGTTCTTTCTTTTTCCTTGATGGGTTTGGCTAAAGGTTTGATTGTTTATCTTTTCAAAGAACCAGCTCTTAGTTTCATTGATCTTTTCTATTATTTTTAAATTTTCTATTTTGTTTATTTCCACTCTGATCTTTTTTTTTAATCCTCATCAGAGGACATTTTTTCCATTGCTTTTCTGGGAAAGAGAAGGGAGAGACAGAGAGAGAAACATCAATGTGAGAGAGACATGTTGATTGGTTGCCTCCTGCATGTACCCCAACCAGGGCTGGGGATGGAGTCTGCACCAAGGTACGTGCCCTTGACCAGAATTGACTCTGATCTTAATTATGTTCTTCTTTCTGTTAACTTTGGGTTTTGTATTTTTCTTCTTTTTCTAGTTCCTTTGCGCATAGAGTTAGAATGTTTATTTGGGATTTTGTTTTTTATTTGTTGAGGTAGGTAGGTTTTCTCTTAGAACTGCTTTTGCTGTACTTCATAAATTTTGAAAAGTTGTGTTTTCACTTTCATTTGTCTCAAGGTGATTTTTTATTTTCTCTTTGATCTATTATTGGTGGTTTAGTCTTCATGCATTTGTGTGTTTTTCCGGTTTTCTTTTTGTAGTTGATTGCTGGTTTCATGCCATTGTGGTAGGAAAAGGTGCTCAATCTGATTTTAATCTTGAATTTATTCAGGCTTGTTTTGAGACCTAGTATATGATCTATTCTGGAGAATGTTCTATGTGCATGTAAAATAAATGTGTATTCTGCAGTTTTTGGATAAAATGTTCTGTAACTGTCTATTAAGTCAATCTGGTTTAATGTGACATTTAAGACCATTGTTTCCTTACTAATTTTCTGTCTGGATGATTTATTCATTGATGTGAGTGGGCTGTTAAAATCCCTTACTCTTATTTTATTACCATTAAAATATGCTTTTATGCCCATTAGTATCACTTTATATAATTAGCTGTTCCTTTGTTGGGTGTGTAGGTATTTATGATTATTACATCCCCTTTTTGGAGGGACCCCATATAACTATGTAATGTCCTTTATTTTTTTTACAATTTTTGTTTTAAAGTCTGTGTTGTCTGATATGAGTATTGCTACTCCAGCTTTCTTTTTGTTTCTATTTGCCTGGAATATCATTTTCCTTCCCTTCACTTTCAGTCTGTGTGTGTCTTTTAATTTCAAGTGAGTTTCTTATAAGCAGCATGTAGATAAGTCATGTTTTTAAATCCATTCAGCCATCCTATGTCTTTTTACTGGAGCATTTAATCCATTTACATTAAAAATAATTATTGATATGTATGTACTTATTGCCATTTTGTCAAAATTTTTTGGTTGTTTTTGTAGTTCTCCTCTGTTCCTTTCTTCTCTTGTTCTCTTCCCTGTGGTTTGCTTGTTTTGTTTGGGTTCCTTTATCTTGAGGTGAGTCTTAAGAGAAGTGGGTGATTTCAGGGCAGGTGGGTGATGTGGGTAGGGATTGGAGGCAGAGGGGCAGCACTATCAAATTCATGGGCGAGAGAGCCTGATCAGGTTGGGTTCCCCAGGACCAGGAGGAGGGCTGGGGAGGGTTGTGAGGGGGACAGACAAGGTGGCAGCAGGCATGAGGCCCCGGGTGTTCCCCTGATGTTCCCACGGATCTCCCAGTCTATACCATGCACCTCTCACCTATCTCCTACCCAGGTTCAGATGTCCTGTCCCCAGCTTTTCCATTTTTCACGTGGTCTTCATCAGTTGTCTCCTCTCTTATGTAGGACCTGACACTTCCTGATCGTTGGGGAATTAGTAGGGCTGTAGGCACAGCTTGCTTTTTCACACTCATTGATGTTGGGCATTCAGGGCTCCTCAGGTCTCTGCTCTTCATGCATTCCCACATGGAAAAATGCGAGAGTGAAGCAGGATTCTAAAGGATCTTGGGGTCTCAGTGACACAGTTTGATCTTAAAGTTTTTGTTTCTTGATTATCACTAACAATTGATCTTATGTTTATTTTTTTGATATTAAAAAACTTTAATTTTATCAAAATTAAATTTATTGGGTTGATATTGGTTCATAAGGTCACATAGGTTTCAGGTATACATGATCTGTATATGGCATAGTATGCCCACCACCCATGATTTTATTTTTAAATTTAGAATGGGCGAGCACTTACATTCGGGTATATAGACCTGTGACCTGATTTTAAATTTTAAAACACACACACACACACACACACACACACACACACACACACACACACACATATATATTTGTTGTTGTTTTGTGCTTGTTTTTATTTTTATTTTTATTCCATTATATGAGAAATAAATGTCCCAGGCAGGTTGCTAGAAATCTCCACCACAGCATCTCTGCCTGACTCCCCTATTTCCAAATGATAACCAGTTTGTCGAGGACAGATGGAAAGTATAAAAGGCTCTTACTTTAAGGAACTCTGGACTGTAGACTATGACTAAATTTCTCTATAAAAAGCACATTTTATAAGAAGAATATAAATATTTAATGTCTTGGCCTTAGACCCCACAACTTTCCTATGGCTGGGGGCAGGCCAGCAGCACAGGGTTGGCTTTATTAGCACTTCCCTCCTTCCTCCATAGGCTCCTTGTCTCAATCACAGCCCTGCCCAGTGTATTATTTATAAGATGTGTCTCCTGTTTTCCGTGGAAAATTGTTTCATTGAGCTTCCTGTAGGGATATTTTGGGACTAGGAACCTTGGCTTCTGATTTTTCCCCTCTACCTTGTGTAACAGCTCTGATTACTAATTCTTTTGAAGTTTTTCTCTCCTCTGTTGCTCTTAAGGCTAAAATTAGAAAGTCTCATTTACCAAACTGCTTTAAGTGTATGGGACCTATTCATACCTGCATCGCATAGTTATTTACCTCTGTGATATTTTTATTTGAGATATAGAACACGTGGTGTTTGAGGAGCAAGAATATTTTATGACAATAAAATGCAGATAAGGTCTTGTGTGAGTTACATTTGCCTGGAGTTTCGGAGCCAGCACACTTCCCAATACGCTGTTTCCTCTCAGCCTGTTTTGACCTGCTTTTCTTTTTGGCTGGGATGTGAGTTTTAATTCTTTTTTCTTTTAATAAAGCAGTGCCACAATCGATAAAGGGTAAATGAGAGAATTTGGAAAATCACTGCCTTTATATGTAAATCCACGGGAACTACCGTTGAACCACTTGCGGTGGCACGGAGGCCCTGCGTGTTAGTACCCAGGTGGAATGACCTGCGGGGAATGAGCACGAACGCCACCCAGCAGGGATCTGGAGCTGGCCACGCCTGCTAACCTGGCCTCCGCCGTCGGACCCTGAACGGAGGAGGGTCAGCTAGCCAGAGCCCTCCTAAACCTGCCCTGCCCTGCCCGGGGGTGGCGAGTTCAGGACCGTGCTTTTCTCTGCAGCCACTAGATGTCCTGGGAGAGGGCAGCTGCAGGGCTGAGGTTTCCGAGAACCCTGGGCTCCTCCCTGTTGTCGCTGCCCCTGCGGGCTTTGTCATCTCTGGGTGCTCCTGAGCCCTGCTGAGGTGAGGCAGGTGGTGCTTTGGTTTCGTGTTTATAATATTTAAGGGCTGGCGATTCCTCCATCAAGCCTCAGGCAAGAATTTTAAGTGACATCAAAACAATCCCTTCGTTTTCCTGATGGCTGTTTGCAACCCGACTGGGAACTGTAACATTTTCAGGAATGGATTATTATGCGTGCCATGGAATGGGCATTTACAAGGATTTTTCAAACATAGATGAATCAACAAAGGAAGAGTCACTGTGGATTCTTTATATGCTAAGGTGTAGACAGCTTTGAAAATGAACTAGCAAGTCACCGGCTTACCCTCTGTGTCTAGGGCTGGAGGCTCCTGCCGAGATCTGCATAATAGGAGCTCGCTGGGGGAGCGGGGAGGGGACTGTCTTGCGGAGGATGGGGGGGGATGTGGCGGAGGGTGAAACGAAGCCCACGGAGAGTCATCCTTTCAAGGACAATCTGACAGACCCCTCCTGCACACTTCCAGCACGGGAAAGCCTAGTCTTCCAGTCCCCCCTCTCCGCTGCCCTGGGGTGCAGCCACCAGCTCATTTAGCCAGGAAGGGAGGGGAAATTGTTCAGGAGGGATTTAAAGAGAACTTCAAATCCATTTGCAATAATCTTGGCTAGACAAATGTCAAATTTAGCAAAATTAGCTCTATCCAAGTGAATCTTTAAGTAGGAGGTTCCAAGGAATAACCACCAAGTGTCAGTGGTGAGAGAGAAATACCCGCACACCCAGAGCTCACTTTCTAAGTTAGTGTGATAGTGCAAGAACCACAATACTGACAAATTGTGCAATGATAGCACTAACGTCTTGTGAAACTGTGCTCTCTGGCATTTAAAAAATAAGTAGATTTAGCTAGCTACCTTTCAGAAGGTGGTTATTATGACTATGATTTTATGTTTATAATTAAAATTTTTATGAACAGCATAATTCCATTTGCTATAATTGAAAATATATATGCCAAGCAAGCAAATGTTGTGCCCTCTTATTTTGCATAGTCTCCGTCTGAGGTTCGAATCAGCAAACCTACATTCTCTAGTGGTCTGAAGGGGTATCAGACTGTGGTTTATATGTATATAGTATAAAGCAAATATGTTTGTGGTAATAATATACATTTGTATGACGCCTAATGTCTATTTTGTTTTTGTTCTTAAACTGTTCCCCCAGGCCTCTTCTCCTCCAGGGTTATATATGCTGTTATGTATCCATTGCTTTATCATTGGGAGAGCACAGTTTAAGATCACAGACTCAGCCCTGGCCAAGTAGCTCAGTTGGTTAGAACATCATCCCAATATGCCAAGGTTGTGGGTTCAATCCCCAGTCAGGGCACATACAAGAATAAAAAAATTAAAAAAAGATCATAGACTCAGTCACAAGGCCTGGGTTTAAATCTTGTCTTTGTCTTTTTGTACCTGTGCTATCTTAGGCAAATTTTTTAACTTCTGTGTGCCTCAGTAGATTATAGATACTAATAGTATCTACCTCCCTGGCTTGCTGTAAGAAATAAATGGGTTAATGCATGCAGAGGTCCTAAAGGAGTGTCTCACACACCTTTAGCAATTATCACTCATCTATTCAAAACATATGCTTTGCATGGTACTGCATGGTGCCACTACTGGCACTGTGCTGGGCACAACCAGTCCTCAGGTGCTACTAGTCCTTACCAGCCAGGTGACTCTGGCTAAGTGACTCAACTTCCTTGGGCCTCCATTTTCTCTTTTGTCAAATAATAAAGATGAAGTAATAATCTCAATATTACTTTCCAACTCTAAATTTTCTTGGATGTTCTAGTTCTAAGTCAGGTAGACCCTGTGGGACATTCACTTCAGTTGGCTCAATAGCTCAGTCTATGCTCTCCTATGGATTCAGAATAAAGTGATGGTGATACATTAGATAAGTGACATTGACAACATCATCTTATTATGGAAAGTGTTTTTTGGGCTATTTGGGGTGAAAGGAGATATAAGGATATCACATATTAACATTAGTGGCTTGAACAATTTCGGGAGCATGTTAACAACAGGTTGTACTGACGGAAAGGAGTCAGCGCACTTCTCTGTGAAAACCCTTGAAGATGTTACAGCTGGTCTTTGCAGTGAGGAGATGGAATAGAGGGAGCTAATTGGTATTTCCTGGACGTTGAAACAGTTGAATGGAGGATCTTAGCCAGTTTTTTACCAAAGAAATTCAGTTAAAACTACAAGTGATAACAAGGAATAGAAGAAAGTGCCCAGATCAGCTCAGTGCAGCGTTTATGACATGCCCACTTGAAAGGGCTTTAGGGGCCAGTTGGAGATGCGTGGGAGCCTCGAAAGGGGCGGGCAGGCAAAGCTTACACCTCTGGCTGACCAAACAGGTCTGCGTTTGGACTTTTAGAGAGTAAAAGAGCCCGGCCGGGTGTGGCTCAGCGGTTGAGCATCAACCTGGGATCCAGGCGATCAGGGCTCGATTCCCCGTCAGGGCACATGCCTGGGTTGCGGGCTCGATCCCCGGTGGGGGGCGTGCAGGAGACAGCCGATCAATGACTCTCATTGATGTTTCTCTCTCTCTCTCCCTCTCCTTTCCCCTCTCTGAAATCAATAAAGATATATTTAAAAAAAGAACAGACTTAAATTCATTATTCCTTTTCCACGTAAAATACATGAGGAATTAAATCCTCCTCGTACACGTTCCCCCAGCACTCTGTTCTGTCCTAAATGTCACTCTGGCCTCGGTGCAAGCCTGTCCCCCTCTGCCGTTTCGGCTCTGCGCAGGCGGAGGCGCCGGGGCCCGTTGCTGCGCCCTCAGCGCCGGGCGGGTGCGGCCGTGGGAGAAGGGTGTCCGCAGGTGTGTATCCTGAGTGAAAGACTCATCCTCTGACTGTGCCTACTCGGTACTTAAAAGACTCTTACCCATTTCTGTGGGTTTTGGTGGCTTTATTTTGAGAGAGGCATGAAGACGGCGATGAGCAGGTTGCTCAGTGTGCCTGGCAGGACACCCAAACTGATGCAATCACAGGGCCAGTTTTGCTCCTCAGACTGTTCCGAGATGAAAGAGGAGCGGCCTTCCTTATCTCCTCCCGCTTCCAGGATCCCTGGCTTGGCCACGGTGGGGGGGGGGGACGGGGACGTTTTCATTTGCCCTCCCCCCAGCCTTTGGCAGCTTGCCACCCACTGCCACTGTAGGTCCTCTTGAGGTTCTTCTCTCTCACTCAGAGACGGGGTCTCAGTGAGGCCGGTGTCCTCCAAGTGCTGTGACCACACGCTGTCAGGTCACAGCCTTTTGGAATCTCCATACCTCACGTGCCACTGCTTTTTCCCCTCTTCTCTGAGAGCTGTGACCCTAAACCAAGACCGCGGTTGGGGTGGGAGAGGAGGTTCACAGCCCAGCTGCCCCCTGGGGACCCAGGAGGACTAGTGAGAGGAAGTCAGGCTGAGGCTTGCTGCTCCAGGGCCCCCTCCATGTTTCCTTCTGATCTCAGCACCTGGAGTGACTGCCAAACCCCGTGTTATTGTATCTTCATCCCATGCATTGGCAAAGGGCTGCAGAAGGCAGAAAGGAACGCCCAAGGTCAAACTCAAACTTGGCAAGCGGCTGCCAGCACAGCCACAGGAGCACCTCGCACGACCCAGCCGCGATGCACTCCCGCTTCACCACAGCGGGGCCTCCGCGCCTGAGGCCACACTGGAGGGGCCTGTCTTTACATATACATCTCTTGGCGTAATTATGATGCTACATGATGTGAAGTTTTGCTGACCATAAAACAAAACCCAGAAAGCTTACTTTGGAGGACAGCTTTTAATCGTAAGGGGAATGGAGGATTGCAGTGTAGGAAACTGTCTGCAGCCCACGACCTGCTATCACTGTGTGGCTATCAGGTTAGATTAACAGCAGCAATAGCAACTCACTGCGCTGCTGCCAGCCTCCACCTGGTACAGTGTCTGGGCTCATTTAATCTTCATCACATGCTATGAACAGGTAGGTGATTCTCATATCTCCATTTCACAGTTGAAGATCTCTAGGCAAAAGAGAAAGGCGTTACACTTCCTACGTAGGGTGTTTGTTGTTGTATACAAGAGGAAAAAAATAGTTCATAAGTTTGACTTGTCCTGATGCTATACGGGCTACATGTTATTTAAAGTAATAGTTAATGACCTGATTAGAGATTCTAACAAAGGGAATTATTAATAACTTTTTGGTTTGAAACCCAGGGGTTGGAAAATGTCTACATAATTATGAAATTCACATAATTTATTAATTGTTTGCTAAAACCATGCCAGGTCAGTAAAGAATAGCTAATTATGTGGGGAACTGTCTAATTGTCTGTTCTTATGACCTACGTAGAGGTGCTATAGGTTTGTTGGTTAACATATGAGGCAGAAAACTTATTTTTGGACAAAGTTTCCAGATGGTCTTCAACCCCACACACATTATTTCCTAAAATCATCCCTCTTGTACAGCCATGTGCTTGTTATTCCAGCAGCAATGGCATTGCCCCTCACACAGGCCTGTGAGCTCCTTAGGCCGGCCGTGGGCAGTTCGTGGAAATCATTAGCACAGCTCCGCAGCCTGCATCGTCCGCTTGACTGCTCGTCTTCTTTATCACACCTGAATCTTAATAACTTTTGACCATTTTCAAAGGTATAATTCATCTTCTGAGGATAATGATTTGGCACCATTAAGTTACTTAAATTATTGTTTCACCTTCTAAGGGCAATCCCAGAGGGGGAGGAAAAAACATTTCTGGGTCTGTTATATACCAAGCACAGGTACTTTTGTTTGTTATCTCATTTAATCCTCACATCAGTTTTATAAAGTAAATATAACTTTATGTCCATTTTATAATTGAAGAAGCTGAAGTTTAGAGAGTTTAGGTAACTCACCCAAAGTCACACAGCTAGCTAGAATGTTTTAGAAATAAGATTTAACTTAGGTGCCTTTAACTCAAAGCCTAGCTCCCGCTGCTCTTGGCGTCTTGAAGGGAGGGTCGGAGATGTCATGAGCAATGAAAGCATCACTGAATAGAGATGTTTAAGCTGCCAATGAGAGTATTTTGAAGAGCACATTTATTTGCATGTGTAAGTGCTAATAGGTCCGATTTGTTAACCTAAAAATAAAAAGCCTTTCAAAGTGAGAGGCAACAAGCATTTACTTGAGATTCCAAAGAACTGCTATTGGGAAGCACGGACACCCAAATAGTGTTCTGATCAGGAGGTGAAGGAGAGGTGTATTTATGAGAAAGGGAAGGGGAATGATTACATCAATAGAAGGAAGGCATTTCTATTGGTGCAGATAAGCGAACATAGCACCCTAATTCTAAACAATGTTTTTAATTTTCAGTCCGGTAGTCATCAGTCCAGTAGTCATCATATCTGCTTTCTTGTTTTCTTTGCACACAGTTGTTGGGGACACAGTGCTGCTTTAGGCCCAGTTGAAAGTTTATTTTGCTCAGTTCTAACATTTGGAAGCTTTGAGGCGGTTCCCCTGGAATGGCAGCTCGGACTCCATTTTAAAGTGGCTTAGTCTGTATTATTTCTTTACAGTTATGCCTCAGAGTGTTTTACTGTAACTCTTGGCATGTTATTTTCTAATGCTGAAGCTATTCCGTGAAGAGCCGTGCAAATTTTTAGTCCTACCTGTACTTCTCATGGTCCCAAAGCTCTGAGCACCACTCAAACCATGTGGGTTTGGCTGAGGTTGTGATCTTTTGAGGAGAGGCTGAGGGGCAGGGCGGTGAGGGGTCGACCAGGATGTGGAGGACTTGAGGCACGAGATCAGTGGCGGTGATCCATCATCATGGAATTCTCATTCTGATGGGCTGATCTCCACATGGCAGTGAGGATGGCGCATGGCGCTGTGAGCACAGGTGCTCCACCCTCCCGGAGGTACTGTTCCTTGGTCAGGTCACCTCACCTCTCTGAAGGCCACCTTTCTTATTTGCAAAATAGAATATGTTGGGTCAGGTGACCAAAGAGCTTCTATCCATCTCTTACTTTCCTTGGTCTTACAGATGCTAGACTTGAGTCTCTGCTGGGAACGGGGATCCACTGCATCCAAGGGAACCTGCCCTGTACAAGGGGGTGGGCAGGTGCGTGCGTTTGTTATTGCTGTCCACCCCTCATTCTCCTTCACTAGGGTTAAGTAAGGGAAGAATCGGAATTTCTAAATTTTGATCTTGGATAGATTTTACTCGGGAAGCTGTTGCAAACTGCACTGGAGTTGTTGCTGCTGTTCTGACTGTGGTTATGAGCCTGTCATCGGACAGTGCCAGGCCCTGGGTTAGCTCTACCACGGTGCCCTGAAGACAGAGAGCTCAGGCCCCAGTGGCAACCCCACATCCTTCCAACCACCTCTTCAGAGCTTCTCTCCAGCAGCCTTTCTTTGTAGCCAGTGGACCCCACAATCAATGAGGCTGAGTGTTACTCTTTCAGTGGGACCAAATCTCCTGGGCCCACGGTGGGCGGGCACCCTGCCATTGAGAATCTGTCCAGCCTGAGGCTGCTCATTTTCAGAAACCATAGTCCTCTCCCCAGAGCTGCTTCTATTTCTCATACTTTGTGAGTCTTGGAAGCCAAAGACCACCACTGCCTCCTGCCAACTCACTTTGTGAAGAAGCCACTTCTGCATGCAACCCACTCCTGGGAAGCCTGGGCATCACCTGACTTCTGGGTGGTGATGGAAGTAATACTATCGACATCCTTATGCCATCCAAACTCATCATGCCACAGGTGGGTCCCATAACATCAGATGGTGACACTTCTGCACTCAGTGTGGCATTAGCCTGGCATCATACTCAAAATAAAGTTCAAAGACCAGACCAAGACCTCGAAGGGCCCGCCTGCTCTGGCTGCCACTCCTCGTCGCTCTTCCCCATGGCCCTGTATCTGCCCCACTAGAGGGTATGCTCCACGTGGCAGGGACTTTGTGTTATTCATGTCTGTGTTCTCTTTGTCAAGCCTCCATGTGGCACAGAGAACACACTCAATAAATAGCCAATCAATAAATCATCAATGAGTGAATTACTGTAATTCTTGTTCCATGCCCAAGATATAAGCCCTGTGGCCAACCACCATCCTCTCCTCTTGAACCCAAGCTGATCTGGACTTTCTCTCCCTGGGTCCAAGGGCCTCACCTGCCTCCTTCCCAAACATTTCTGCCCTGCCCTCTAGGACTCTCCTTGCAGGAACCCCCCCCTTACATCATCACTAAATGTTCTTCCATCTCCTGGCCTGAACTCAGCCTTGGCTGCCACCCAAGAACACAGCTTCCCTGAAGCCCACTCAAGTGGAGGCGGCTCCTTCTCCCACATCCTCTGCACCTCAAGGTCAGGAAGAGGGGTTAGCATTCCCCTTGCTTTTGCTTTGTGTTTTGTAAAAGAAAACAAAACAAAAACCTGCTCTTTAGTGCATGTCACCTGGATATGAAGCTGCCTACTCCTCTTTGCTGCTGTCCCGAATTGGTGCCCAATCACACCCTCAGAGTCCCAGCATTACTCTAGGAAATGTCACATGGATGGCTTCTTGAATAACTTATTGCCCCAGTTGGCTGCCTGGCTCCTTTCTAAGGGCCTCCTCTTCTATCTGGCATTCATGCTCTCCTGTGGCCACACTTGGAACTTGCCACACCCTAGGCCTGCTCTGCCTCAGGAGTCCTCAGTTCAGCCATACCATCTTCTGTCATGGCCTCCTGCCCTTCCAGCACTTCCACTTGCTGTTCTTCACTGTACCTGCTCTTCAACTTCACCAGGTCCCCCACCCCCTACTACTTTCCCCTGTGAACTGACCATCCTGTCACAGATACTGGAATAAGCTCTAAAGGTCACAGAACATCAGCATATAAACATGCAACAAAACCCCACTGAAAATGGCTCCTGTCCTAGGGTCCATCAAGCCCACGCATGATGATTTAGTGGCTAGATTACATTCTGATCTAAAGCATTACAATTGAATCAAAGAGAAAAACTGTAACTGCACCATAGAGAAATCTGGCAGCCACCTCCTTAACCAGGTGATGAAGATTAAGATCACCAATGATGCACCTCCTGACTTCATGTGACAAAAAGGGCACCACCTCTGGGCACTTTTTCCCCAGTCTAATTGTGAGCAAAACATCAGACAAACTCGAATTGAAGGAAATTTTATAACATACTTTACCAGTACTCCTTAAAAGTGTCATGAAAAACAAGGAAGGCCTGAGAAACTGTCACAGACCAGAAGAGACTAAGGAGAGGTGACAACTAAATGTATTGTGGTCTCCCGGATGGGATCTTGGAACAAAGGAAAGGGTGTTTTGCTGGTTACATCTAAGCAGATGTTGGAGTGCAGCTAGTAAATTGCCCGTATGCTGGCAGTGTGAGATGCTAACAATAGGGGAACCTGGTAAGGGACATGCGGGAACTCTCTGTACTACCTTTGCAACTTCTACATAACTCTAAAACGATGCCAAAATAAAAAGTGTAGTTCCAAAAATTAAATTTGAATTTACCTAAGACAGCCTTCTGGTGGTTCTGATCTCTCTTTGTGCCAGGTCAGCCACTTGTGACAGAGCAGAGCAATCTCTAGGGCCACCCCCACCAAGCCCAGCTGCACATTTCTCCCCCCAAATACCGTACTGAGCCACAGGACAAAACCTGCAAAAGGAGCTGAAACCAGACTCTGGTTGGAGGTTCAGAGAGGCCAGAAAACCAGGGGAATCTCCATCCATCCATCCATCCATCCATCCATCCATCCATCCATCCAACAGATCACATCGACCACCACCGCATATGGGGCACTGTGAGAAATACTGGGGAGAAAAAGTGATGAACAAAACAGACGCTGTCCTTCCTGTCTCGAAGGTCACAGTTCAGTAGGACAGGCAGCCAAGTGCACAGGCAGATGCCGCGCGGGGGCAGCTGTGGTGGGGCACCGTGGGAGCACCAAGGAGGAAAAGTGAGCCTTTGATGAGAGCACCTAAAGCGTATTCTAATTCAGGCTTTCATGGATCCTACCACAGTGCTACTAATACTTTGAATATCTATTATATAAATATCACATTTATATAACTTTGTAATATACAAAGTTAATAAATCATCTAGTAAAACTCTAGAATATTGTACCTGTCAGGGGTTGTCCGATAACGCACGTGGAACATAAAATGTATTCGATGAGAACTGTGTAGAAAACAAATTTTATTTTATTTTATTTTTATTTTTAAAAAATATATCTTTATTGATTTCAGAGAGAAGAAGGGAGAGGAGAGAGAGAAACATCAATGATGAGAAAGTCATCATTGGACACCCCCAGCTGGGGATCGAGCCTGCAACCTGGGCATGTGCCTTAACCAGGAATTGAACTGTGATCTCCTGGGTCCTAGGTTGATGCTCAGCCGCTGACCCATGCCCGGCCAGGCAGGAAATACATTTTAGGTGGCAAATAGGGAACCGGGGGCTGCCTGTCTAGTCCGAGGTGATCTCTTCTGTGTGCTGAGCTTTTCATCAGGCGTGCCCTTGGAGGCAGAGCGTGGTAGGAGGGTTGCGAGCCTCCCTTCTACGTGCACAGAAGCCAATGCTGGGGAGAAAGGGCTTGTATTTCAAGGTCAGCCACCACGAAGACAAGAGGCAAAGCTCAAATCTGCTTCCCCATCCAGGGTTAGGGGCAGATTTATGGGGCTTTAGCACTGGATCTTCATAGACATCGGATCCTTTGCTTCTGAAAGAGTTCCAGTGTCCAGGTTCTGGTCACGTCCCGGTCCTTTGGTTCCACAGGGAGGGGAGCAGTTAAGGGTTCACAAGTGTTATTCGTAAGTGGGGTAAACTTTGGTTCTGGGTATTGGGTTTTGTCAGAAACAGGACAGGACAGTTTGAGCTGGTGCTGCAGGTACAGTTCCATCACTGTACGATTCTGTGTGGTAGCGGATTCATGAAAGCAGAGCCAGAGCTCTGGAAATAGCATCAACTCTAACTCTCAGTCGAAGTCTGGCCTCTGTGCAAGTCTTATCTCAGTAAACCACCGAAAACTCAACTGACTATTCAAACCAGCTTGGACACAAAAGAGGATTAGCAGGTAACCCAGAATCAGGATAACAAAGATACAAAAGGCTCACAGGACTGGGAGAGAGACCACCCTAAGCTACACCATGTTAAAGATATCAACAATTTCTTAGGGATCAGAGGATGGAATTAACACTCATGTGGGGTGGAGAGGGTCAATGTGGGGGGGAAAGGGGGACATCTGTAATACTTTCAAGAATAAAGATAAATTTTTTAAAAACACACTCAAAACACCTGATGAAGCTGAGTTTGAAAACCATGCATAGTTTTTTACATGGTGCTGGGGGCCCATTATTCTTAACTCATTAAAAAAATAATCCTAAATTCTAAAGCATGGGCTCTGAAGTCAAATTGCTTGGGTTTGAATCGGAGCTCTTCCACTTACAACCTGGGTGGTCTTAGGCCCCTTAAGCAATCTGAACCTAAATTTGTCACAGGTACACTTAAAACTATTATGATCTTCATAGGGTTGTTGTAAGGATTCAACGCATGAGATATTTTGCATACTATGAGTATGTAGTATGTGTGAAACATAATCTATTATTGTCATTTTTATTATGCACCATTAAGGGCAGGTACCTGTAATATACCATTATGTTACAAAAGGACCCAGGTAATAGTTATTTCAGTTAGTCAATTTATGACTCTTGCTCCCTCTCCCTCTCCCACTAGAGGGTGACTTGAGTAGGGTTTATTCCTATCTAGGTATGTTACATGTGAATCTTTCACAAACAGTTTCATTGGATCTTCATCAAAACTTTTAGAAACAAGTATTCTTTCCTCAAGTTTGCAGATGAGGACACTGAGTCTCAGAGTTTAAGTGTTTTTCCCAAAGTCATACAGCCAGGAATGGGCAGTCCCTGAGCTTGAACTTTTGTTTCCTGGTTTCAAGCCAAGGGCTCTTTTCATGATGAGCCAACTGCCAAAAGGACCTGCCACACTGGGCTTCCTGAGACAGAGCTGGATATAAACTACTCTTCAAAGCAGGGACATTTCTCAAAGGCAGAAGTGCCTCGTGCATGGAGGGGGACGGCAGGTGCCTGGCTGTGGTCACAGTGGCCTCTTTCATCACCCACATGGGCCCTTTCTTTCCAGGAGCCGGAAGGACCCGTCGTAACCCCTCATCCTCCTCTCCCCCTCTGTCCCCTGCCTCGCTCGTTCACACAGGACTCTGCCTCTACCCAGCACAGCTTCAAGCCAGCGAGCAGCCCCAGGGAGACCGCTTCTCCACGATTGGGTTGACAATGCCATCTGCACTGCTGACCTTCAGGCTCCAACAAAAGCTGACCCTCTGCAGCAGTCAGAGTCAGAAACTCAGGTTAGACTTGGCCGGTCATTGAAATGGAGCCTGGGAAGGGGCAAACCAAACAAAGCAGAGGCCTGGGATTGCCACTTGCAAGATCCTCCCAAAAGCAGCCCCTGCTAACCTCACAAACGCAGTGCCCAGGGGATTTTTCTTGTGCCATCTTGAAGATAAGCATTCAGGGCTAACTCAGAAGCAGATAAAATTGGTTGTACTTCTTCCTGTCCCCCCGTCCCCACCAAGTTGTACAGATTCCCCATTCCAGGCACTGCCACCCTTCCCAGACCAAACCTCTAGGTCTTTGCACTTTTCTCATCCCTGGTCAGAATTTAACTCAGTTATGACTTTCATGAGTAAACCAGAATCCAGATAGCAAACACCTGGAAACGTGCCAATCCTAGATCCCTGACTTTTGCTTTATGCTTACTATTCTTGAGCTATAAAAACTTTCTGTAAACTGAGATGAATTGAGTAGGTTGAAAAAGGATTTATTTATAAACTTCAGAGCCTCAAAGCTGGTTGACCCAATTAAAAACAAGATATCAAGAAATACTTACCCAGTATTAAGCCTAAATCTTTGTAGCAGTCAAAAATATAAGTAGATCGAAGGAGGTTATATAAATAAGTTCATAGATGACAGGTCTGTAATAAATGTGAAATTAAAAATTCGTTATTTTGAGAAGCTAAGTCGAATATTTCCTTTGAAATTAGCAGCATGGAAAGCAACCTCTGTTCTCTTCCACTAACTGTTTCTTGTATCTTTCCTCAGGAAAAGAACCTTGGGATAGAAAAAGCTACTGATTTGAACTACTACTGCTTTTGTTTCAACAACTTTACTTGCCAACAACTATTCTCTGATCTTTTATTATATTATTCCTGTCATATTACCAATTCAATAATTCTTTCTAACATTTGGTCATAATCAATGACCAAGTGGTAATGGCTATTGTGAAAGGGAGAAAGTTGAGAATGGGCAGGGTTGAGAGGCTGACCCCCAGAAGTGACCAACAGTTCAAATCTCAGTGACCAAAGAAATGTTTCCAATGCAGGTTCACTCTGGGACAGCATTCTTATCTGCTTGAGATTTGGGGGACAGGGTGGGGGAAGTTATGGTGAGCAGCTCATTGATCTATGGTAATACTAGGTAGAGGTGACATTTGTGGGACACTATCAGAGCTCCAGCACGTCATTGAGCTCAGACAAGGTCTCAAATAATAACTGCTTATGGAGGGAACAGAGCTCAGGGACAGGGGACAGATTGCTGATGAGAATAGTCCTCATGTTGGAGTAAGTAGACCAGTTAGATCTCATGTTGCAAGTTACAGAATAACTAATCACATTGAGCTACACAGTAAAGCTGATGGATCCACTTGGGTAACTGACGTGCCCTTAGAGAGTCAGACTTTATATATGGCTTGATCAGGGCTGTGTCATCCCTCCAGGATTCTCCTGGCCTGTCTGTCTTCCTTACACTGACTTCCCCCAAGATAGTGAACAACTGCAGCACTTCTAGGCATCCCATTGAAAGGAAGAGAAAGCATGCCCTTTCCCAGAAGTCTACAGCATTTGACCACTCTCATCTGATTCGCTAGTGGTTTGTCTTGTGCCTACCTTGAACCAATGGAATTTTACAGATTAGCTTAGGCCTGAGTCTTAGGACAATATGCTCATTGAGATGGTCAACTTGACCAAGCCACAGGGTGCCCAGACATTTGATCAAACATTATTCAGGGTGTCTCTGTGAGGGTTTTCTGAATGAGATTAATATTTAAATTGGTAGACAAAGTAAAGCAGATTGCTCTTCCTAATGTGGGTGAGCCTCCACCAATCATTTGAAGGCCTGAGCATAACAAAAATGGTGACCTTCCTCAAAGTAAGAGGGAATTCTTCCTACCTAATAGTCTTCGATTTGGGACATCAGCTTTTTTTCTGCCTTTAGACTCAAACTGAAACATTGAATCTTTCTGGGTCTCAACTTGCCATCCTTTGAACTAGAACTACATCATTGCCACTCCTGGTCCTCAGGACTTCAGACTCGGACTGTCACTAAACCATCAGCTCTCCTGGATCTCCAGCTTGCCAACTCACCTTGCAGATCTTGAGACTTGGCCACCTCCATATTTGCATAAGCCAATTCTTTTATATATTTTCTTTATCTATATATACATCCTCTTGGCTCTGTTTCTCTGGAGAACCCTAATACACTGTGGTTCATGGAAGGGCTTTAGTATAATCAGGGGAACTAGGAGTGCTCAGAAAACTACCTTAGCTCAGTCATAAACTTCTTGAACATGGCAGTATTATTTCTTTATAGAAGGGAAGCTTGTATCTCAGGAGACTCACAGGAGTTGAGACTCATTCTAGACACATTGGAATGCAGGCAGCAAGACCAAAGGGCAGGAAGCCAGACATTGTCAAAACTGACACAGAAGCTAGTTGGAGCTCAACCTGCCATGATGAACTTTAGTGGATGTAAAGAAAGTGGAATAATAATGATGTCACTACTGTGTTCGGTGCAAGGCATTGGGGTAAACCTTCGTCTGCATTGCCATATTTGGTCTTCAGAAGGAACCTGTGAAGTGGGTCCGATTATCTATAATTTACAGACAAAGAGGCTAAGGCTTAGAAATTAAGTACTTTGCCCTCTATGCTCAGTTGCTTCTGTAAGGTGGATCTAAGCAGAGTAGGCACTCTGATCCGTGAACATCAATCTGCTTCAGCCCTCTCTGACCTGGAGCATGTCCCTGTGATCTCTGCCCTGCGCATGCCTCTTTGCACATGCTCTGTGTTAGGTCGGATTTAATATTCAGTGCTGGCGTTGTTGCATATGGACATTTTTCATCGGTCCATGTGCAATGGCATCTAGTGAGAGGGAGGTTCTTGGCGTCATTGTCCACTTTGTTATCTTTCTGGAAACCCGTAAGCTGTTTTTATGTTGGCAAAAGTTTTAACATGAGAGACTTCAAAGAATTTTTGAGTAAGATAATTTACTCCCTGTGCACTGTATAAAAGCTGTCCCTGGGTGCTCCAGTAGCTGGAGAACTTTTAAGAAAATGAGGATTTGCAGCTGGTTGCAGCATGTTTTTGATGGTTTTGTTGGCATAGTTAAGTCTGTAACATGTGCTTGCTATATTAATAATTCAATTCATATTCCCCTTTCTCATTTTTTATGGAAAATAAAAGCAGTGCACATACTCAATACAGGATATTAAGTAAGAGCAAATTGGAGAAACTACAAAATTTAATGCACACGTATGTGAGAAAAACGTTTTTCTGTGTCATAGAGTGAATGTTGTCTTAGAGTCATAGGAAATAGCTTGTAACTAACCCTAGAAAAACAAACGAAAACATCTGGAGTTACTGGTGCAAATCTATTTTTTAAAGCCCCCAAATCATTGCCAAAACCATTGTCTCTATTTAAGTACCCATTTGCAGCGCTATTCTGAATTGAAACAATCTTTAGAGTCTTCATGCCTGGGTAAAATCACTGGAGCCTTTGCAGAAAGATAAAGGGAAAACCAAGCACATGTATGAACGGGCGCATAGATGATTAATCTTCTAATTGAACCCTGGACAGGTTGATGTCCACAGTGTGTGCTCAGGTGGGGGCAGAACATCTTCCACCCTGTTATACAGGAGCTTCTGCCTCACCCCTCCCCTTGGCTTTAAAGATAAACTTCATTGCACGGACTTGCTGCCTCCTTCTGCCCCTTCCATTCACGCAGAGCTCGGTCCCCTGAATCCTGGCTTCCACTCGCGTGCTTTGGTTGAAACTGTTCTGGAGCATCTGCTTGCCAAGCTAGATAGAGCTCTTTCCTTTCTCAATCTCTGCACCGCCCTGTGCCTGTGAGGCTCTTGGCTGCTCCAGAAACTCTCCTCCACCAGCATCACTCTTTTCCTGGTTCTCCTAATTTTGACAGCTCCTCCTCAGTATGTGTTGTTGGCTCCTTTTCTTTTACCACCTCTGTTCAGCGTGGCCCAAGGCTTCATCCTTGGCAATCCCATCCAACACTGAGCTTAATGCACAAATGACTCCTCAATTCACATGTCCAAACCAGATCATCTCCTGAATTCTAGATTTGACTTTCCCTTTAGCATTTCAATTGAAACTGCTCAACACTGGAGCCATTTTTATCTTTTGAAATTTAAAGATTTATTTGAGGATCATTGATATTTTGATAATGCCAAGTTTTTCTGTCCAAGACAGTGGTGGGAATTTGTCTGTCATTTTTCTAGATGATATTGTGGTTGTTACGTTTACTCGTAGAAGGAGAGTATATGTTGATGTTGGAAAGCTACGGGGTGGAATGTATTCGGGGTCACCATAGGCTGTAAACTGAACATCTATGCTGTGCCAATGATGTGGACTAAAGTATGAACGGAAACTCTTGGAGATGTTGGACCTCTCATTGTCCTAATGACCTTTGTATAGCCTCTACTCTGCCTCTACACTGATCTGATCTCACATTGTACTTTTTAAAAAATCCTCACCTAAGGATGTTTTCATGGATTTTTTAGAGAGAGAGGAAGAGGGGAGAGAGAAACATCAATGTGAGAAACATCGATTCGCTGCCTCCCATGTGTGCCCCGACCGGGGATCCAACCCAAAACCTAGGTATATGCCCTTACTGGGAACCGAACCCACGGCCATTCAGTGTACAGGATGATGCTCCAACCAACTGAGCCACCCAGCCAGGGCTCACATTGTACTTTATACTTAGCATTTAAAAAAAAATTTGTGTAAAATACACATAACATTACATTTACTATCTTAACCATTTTTAAGTGTACAGCTCAATTGTGCTACGTGCGTGCACATTGTAGTGCAACCGTCACCACCATCTATCTCCGGAACTTTTTCATCTTGCAAAACTGCAACTCTGAATCCAATAAACAGTTACTGCCCATTCAATCCTCCCTCCAGCCCCTACCCTAGATACCCTGTATTAAGTGAAACCATACAATATTTGTCTTTTGGTTTATTTCATTTAGCATAGTGTCCTCAAGGTTCATCTATGGTGTCAGAATCTCTTTCCTTTTTTTTTTTAAAGAGAGGGGGAGAGAGAGAAACATCCATGTGAAAGAGAAACATCTATCGGTTGCCTCCCATACCCACCTTGACCAGGGATTGAACCTAAACTCGGGTGTGTGCCCTGACCAGGAATTGAACCTGTGACATTTCGGTGTACGGGATCACGCTGAACCAACTGAGCCACACTGGCCAAGACTCTCCTTCCTTTTTAAGGCTGAGTAATATTGCATTGTTTGTAAAGGCCACATTTTGTTTATCCATTCACCCATCAGTGGACATGTAGATTGCTCCCACCTTTTAGCTATTGTGGATAATGCAGATTTGAACATGAGTGTGTATAGTTAGCACTTTTAAAATTAATAATCATGACTATCACTTCTATAGCCCTTACTGTGTGTCAGGCATTATTCTAACAAATACTAACTCCTTTAAAGGAATTTTCAATACCCTATGAGTTAGGAACTATTATTATTCATCTTTTACCAACTAGGAAGCAAAGGGTTACAAAACCCTCATAAGAGTTAGGGAACTTTCTTCCTGTTACCTAAGTCCTGGCAGTAGACTGGGATTTAAGTGCCCAAGTCTGGCTGTTGAGTGTAGACACCCCACTACGCTGCCTATCTGAGGACCTCGATCACTTCCTGGGAGGATTATGGTGACAGTTGCTCAATGTGCTATTCCTGCTGCTGGGACTGGTGTCCCTCTGACCTTATACCTGGTTCCCTGTTGCCATTCACATCCCAGTTTAAGAATCTTTCCTCACAAAGGCCTTTCTTGATCACAGTACCTGTATTAAATCCATACTTAGCCCTATTACTCTAATATTTTAGTATTCATCGACCTACTGCTCACTGCCAGTCTCCCCTTAAAATGCAAGCTCTATGGAAGCACAGGCCTGTGCTTGTTTTATATTGCTATACCCCCGTGTGTCTAAAACTCTGGTTAGCACACTGTCGGCCCTCAATAAGTAGTTGTTGATGGAAATAGAGAATAAATGCAAAATGAATAAGCTCGGACAACTTAGAATCTTACAATAGTAAAATTAAAAATTAAGCAAATGTTTGCACTGAGCACAAGAGTTAAGTAGAATTGTTAAAATGCTATCTTATTTCTAATGACCGCAGATTTTCTGATACCTTCTGGCTGTGTTTGCTGATTAGAGCAGCTATAATGCTGGCATTGTTTCTATTTTATGGAATTGGAAAAAAAGTTATGACAAAGTTGCTTATCCAGCTTTGTAAAAGTTAAGTATTTAGTTCAAAGAAACTTGAAGATTGTCTGTAATTTCAGCTGGACTTAAAAAATGAGCGAACGTTTTTCGTCTTGCCTTCCAAATCAGGAGTGCAAAAGCTCACCGGGACAGGAAGCTCGCTCCACTCCGCGGCCTGTCGGGGGCCTTCTGTCTCACAGGCCCTTTGCGGTGGGAAGGAAACAAGGTCCTCAAATTCTTCGACATTTATTGAACTTTCTCTCCCTGTAAAGAAGAAATTCCTATAGAAGAAAGAATTTCTGCAGAAGGATTAGGACCAAAAATAATCTAGAATAGAAAAAACATACCTAAAACTAGAAAATAATGGTGCAGAAAACCCTCAATTTTCTATAAGAACTTCTGTTCCTGTCAATATCTTTACAGTGTGTTTCCCAAACTAAGTTAACCGTTTTCTTTTTCTCTCTCATCGCAACATGTTTTCCTGCCTGTAAAATAGGGGAAACATTTACTTTGGAATTCATTAAGATAATAAGCACCATTGCTGTGCATTTTTGACTGGAAAGTCTCAGAGACTCTCAAGTAAAAGAACAGAAACGTAGCATTTATGTGTTTTTGTCATTTAAGAATTGCCACAAATGTGGTACATACTAACCTGCAGTAGGTTAGTAACTAATGCAGTGAGGTGGAAAATTAAGATCCACTACTTAGAAATTAGGATATTTACCCTGTGGCTCAGAGCTAGGAATCCAGATATTCAATCAGAATCTATTTTATATCATGCCCAGGATGGAAACATTCTACTCCCAGTGGACCCCAGGAACTGGCCAACGGCGCAGCTAGCCATGGGCCTGCTTCACGGACAAGCAGCACACTCCACTGGGAAGTCTCTTCAACTTCCCTCATTAAAGTGGAAGGAAATAGAATGTTCATACTTTGCAGATCGAACTTTTCGTGGGAAGTGGGTTGTTCATCTTTGTGTACCAGGTGACAGCCTTGTGCCAGGTATGGCTCTGTCAGGCCTTGGGAGTGACAGACAAATGACTAAGCAGATCCACAGGGAAGCACGTGTGCAGTGGGCAGGGCTGAGGGGGCAGAAGAGGAAGGTAGGTGTTCCAAAGGATAGTGAAACTTACAGATTTGTTTTTGTTTTTTAATTCTTATTTTGACTTTTTGTGTGCAAAAGTGAAACAAAACTTTGTTAACGGAAAAAATGAATATTAAAAAATCAGCAGAGTCTGGGATGTTAAAACTCAAGGCCATACAGGTTCGTGTGCTCTGGTTGCCTGTGGTTTGGTGAGATTCTGCGGTGGATGTAAAATGCAGGATCTCAGGACATGGGTAAAACAGTGAGATGGAGGGAAAGGGAGAGAGGGAAGAATTCTTTTCATAAGAAGACAAAACACATCTAGAATGTCACACTTAATCAAAAAGAAGTTGCTTTCCCCAGAAAAGAAGGCAGAAGCCAAGCAGAAGGCAGGCCGAGAGCAGGGTTCAAGTGAGGTCCTCCTGAAGTGCAGACAGGATTTCTGGAGTCCAAGATTTCATGGATTAGCTGGCCTGGAGGGCTGACACACACATCATTATGGCAGAATGACCCCCATTAACCTTGCTATGTTCCTAAGAACAACTAGCTTTCAGTTAGAAAATGGCAAACTCCTTTCCTTTAATTTGCATGTTGCTGAGGGGACCCAGTTCCTTGTCAAGCCAGTTTTCACTGTTGCTGTTTGTTAAAATACTGTCTCTTGTGGATAAAGAGAAAGTGGAGTATGTCAAGGAAGAGCACATGTTACTACAGTTGAACTTAGTACTAGCAAATGGAATTTTCCACTGGGCAGGCAGTGCCCACCCTGTGAATGAGTTCTGTCCCAAAAGTTCTTTGGAACTTAAAGTGAATTTTCCCACAGGAACTAGAAATAGGAATTAGAATCCCAGTTGAAGTCCACAAGAGCTGGTTTAATTCACAATACAGCTCAACTCTAGATAATTACAGGAGCCATATTTTCCAAACCCCAAATTGAGATCCATGATTTGACAAGTACACATGTTCTTGCAGAAACAAAAGAATACCATATTGAAATTGGATTTGTGCTGGGAGATCCAGGATGAACTGCACTGTGGTACTTTGATGCTGTACTGTCGACCCCAACACCATGCATAACATTTTCTACAGGAAAATGTATGCCCTGCTCCAATAATGGGTATCGGGATCACATCCCTCCTGCTGCTGTCTGATGCCCAAGCCCCCTGCCCACAGGCTGGAAGCCTCAGGCTGTGGCCCACCACTGCTTTGATGACTGGCCTGCTCCAGGCCCCACAATTCTTAGCGCCCTCAGCTGGTTCCCCATTCTTCCCTCCTGCAGGCCCAGCCCCTCCCCAGGCTTTGGGAATAATCCCAACCTTGATCCAAGGACTTCTAAGGCCCAGCCTGCTGTCACCAGCCATCTCACTCATTCACACGAACTTTGCACACTGGTCCCAGCCACTGTAAGTTTTGAGGGAGGTTCCTGGTCTCATCACCTTGTCCCTATCCCATTCCTGTCCCTGAAGCTTAGGCTCTGTTTGGGCATCTAGGGCCAGAACTATGCCCCCTTAGGCCTCTATTTGTCGCTCACTGTCACCCCACAGGTGTCCCAGGCTAGCTTGTTGGCAAATACCAAAGACCTTCAGCCCAGAGGCTTGGTGCTGCCCAGCCCTTGAACCCAACAGGTCAAGAGAGGATCCATCTACTTTGGAGCTAGACATACCTCGGTTTGAGTTCTAACTCAGCTATTTACTAGCTGTGGGACTTTAAACAAATCAATCAAATTTTATGAGCTCCAGTTTTCTTATGTTTGAAATGAGAATGATAGTAATAGCTATGAAGTTTTTAGTGTTTACTACATGCCAAATATCACTGTAAGGGCTGTGTATGTGTTAGTTCACTTAAACCACACAAAAATAGTCTGAAGTAAATGCTATTATTATCCAATTTTACAAATGAGGAAAGGGAGGTACCTGGCACTTCAGTAGTTTGCTCAAAGAAACACTTTCAGTAAGTGATGGAGCTAAGCTTCCAATCCCGGGTGACTTCAGATGTACACCCCAGATCTCTCGGAACAATATGTGTGAATGTCCCAGCACAGTGCCCAGCATGCAGCAGGCCTCAGTCAGCAAACTACTGCTCTTTGCTGTTGCTGTCAGTCCAGATCTCCATCTCCCAGTAGGTGTGTTCATGAAATAGTTGTCACCCTAAGCTGTAAAGACGTGTTCCTAAATCCGTAATCCTGACATTAGTACACACAGCTTTCTCACCTTTACCCCAAGCTGACAATCCCAATTGTGTGATTGAGTTTCAGCCCTGATTTGCTCATTCATTCATTCACTATTCAGGCTATTATTAAATATCCCGTGTCCTTACTGCTCTGGATACTGCTCTGGATACTGTGGATATAACAATTTGCAAAGTGTACACAGCCTGTGGCCTCTTGGTATTTACAACCCAGGGGGAAAACCAATCAAATCACCACCCAATAAATATAAAATTACAATTGACAAGTGCTCTGAGGAAGGTGTGTAGTACTGTAAACCTATCACTGAATTTGATCTAATCAGAGAATCAGGGAGGGGTTTTTGGAGAAGGTGATTTTTAATTGAGAACTGAAGAATGAGCAGGAGGCAGGAGAAAATGAAAGGGAGAGCATCTGTGAAGCGAGAAAAGCATGTGCAAAGGCCCTGAGGTGTATGGGAGCATAATGTGTAGCTATAGCAGAAACTATACGGTGTGCAATGAGATTGGAGATATAGATAAGGACCAGATCATACGATGTATTTTGCATGTAGTAAACACTGAAAATATCATAGTTATTATTATCATTCTCATTTCAAACATAAAACTGGGGCCCAGAAAATTTGATTTAAAGTCCCACAGCTAGTAAATGGCTGAGTTAGAACTCAAACCGAGGTGTTATATAGCTCCAAAGTAGATCCTTTCTTGACCTGTTGGGTTCAAGGGCTGGGCAGAGACAAGCCTCTAGGCTGAAGGTCTTTGGTATTTGTGAACAACCTAGAATGGGACAGTTCTGGGGTGAGAGGTGGGCAAAAAGAGGTCTAGGTGGGCAGGCATAGTTCTAGCCATGGTGGGGGTTTATCTTTACACCAAGAACTCGGAGAAACTGTAGAGAGTGTTAAACAGAGGTAAGGTTGAGCAGGGAGTGACATGATCCAAGTTACTATGAAAAAAAATCTCTCTGGCTTTGCGATATAAAATGGATTCGAAAGAGGCCAGAGATGGAGAGAGAGTTTGTGGTCTGAACTTTCCATTTGAGGCTCTGGATGAACTTTCTTTGTTGACTTGGTTCCTGGTTGCTCTCAAGTGTCGTGTCTAGAAGAATGAGTTGATCATCCTGATTTGAGACTCAGAAAGATGCACAGATGTCTAACAATTCTGATTCTGGGGATTTCCGAGGCTTTGTGGGAGAGGCCTTCCTCCCAAGCGTCGTGTCCAGTGTTTCCTGGTCCCTGCTTCTGCCTCTCTGTGAGGATGGTATTTTTGGGTAACTGGCCAGTCTAAATCCCAAACCCTTTTAACACCAAAGTTTCTCTTTGTCAAACAACAGTTTATCTCCTTTGACTGTCCATATATCAGAATAGAAGTACCTAGAATAGGATTCTTAAAACACACCCCAATACATTTTATTGTTATAAACAACTTGGGACATCCCAGCAAACTGAAAAATCTACTGCCATGGAATGGATGGATTGTGAAGGGATTAATTAGGTTCCAACAACTTATTGGAAATTAAAACAAAGAATTGGACATGCTGCTTGGTCCCAGCCACTTGCCACCCTCACATGCCTCACTGCTTCAAAATGAGTGAAATGTTCAAATGGCACATTCTCACCCCATAAATACAAGGGGGTAGGTGGGAAGGGCACGTCAGGGTCACCGTGCACACATTTGCTGATGGGAACTTGAGCCCAGTCGGATTCTGGAATCCATTAGCTTTGACATGCCATACGTCATTGCAGAAGGTAATTTCCCCTTAAATTTGCAGTTAGGTCTGGGTTTGGCCCACGACCTTGATGTCACAGAGTATCAATTATACTGCGAGGGAGGCGGCATCCCGTGTACTTACCCGGTAACACTTCGGAGCCTGTCACCTTCTTTTGGGTTGTGTAGAGTTCAGAGTCCACAGCACGTGCTAATTTCCCACTTTACTATATGCTCTTGTGGGTTGGTCTTTAATTGTTTTAAGTCTTGTCTCCCTCCAAAGATTAAACCAGCCTTCTTGAGGACTGGAAAACCAGCTCCAACACACCGCTTTTATTTTCATCTCATTTCCTAGAAACATAGCTGGCTCCTGGTATGTTCTCAAAAGTTCCCTTTGTCGTTCCAAGGGTTCTGTCAGCCTCAGTAAGGAAAGGAGGGAAAGTTCTATGTGACTATAAACAGGTTTTGTTTTACTCATTCAAGTATTTGTTTTCTGCCTGTTATGTTCTAGGTGCTGCACTAAGTATTGTGGGTATAAAGCTGAGTTAAAGCATTAGCCTTACTCTCAGAAAAGGCCATGCTGTCCTTGCCATTGGCCTGATGGGCACAATAACTTGACTCATTTTGAGTAAATCAATCCTAGTCACAGAGCAGAGCCACCACTTTTTTTTTTTTTTTTACATAAAGTGGAGGGACCCATTAATCATGCAAAGTTCACCGATAGTCAGTACACGGCCCTTTTCTTGTTTTATTTTATTGTACTCTTTTCTCCCACTTCACCCCCCCCATTCCCACTAACTCCCCCCCCCCCCCCGACCGGGAAGCGCCCACTCCTGCCACTTGGCACCTTTGAGAAACACAGTGTTGTTACAGGTATGTAGGTATTTTAAATTTACCTCATCGGTGTTGTACTGTAGATTTCATCCTGCTTATTAATTTAAAAAAAAAAGACACATCGCGTTTTGAAGACCAGTGGGTGTTGCTGATGGCACCCCTAGATAATTCCTGTCCCAATCACAGTCTCCTGCCAGATGCAGCGGCCCTGGTTCGCATCCACTCCGCTGAGTCAAACCCCAGTCGCTGCGACTTCGCACACCCACAAAGAATGCTGCAGTAGATCGCCTGGGCCTTGTTTCTTGGTCCCGGGCTCTCTGGGAGCCTGTTTTCAGGAGTGGGATTTATAGGCCGAAAGCTCCCCAAACTTCCCCGGGCGCTGCTGCGTCGCTCTCAGATGGCTGCACCATTTGCACTCACAGCAGTCCTATGCCCTCTTCATACTTAACAGGTTGTATTAGAATAAGAACAACCATCATGTCCCTTGCCACTTATTGGACATCTGCTATCTCATCGACAGGTGAGGAGATCAAGATTCAGAAAGGGCGACGTCCTCACCCAGGGGGCACAGCTCTTCTGTGGCAGAGGCAGGATTGGAACTGACATCAGTCGCTGGTGCTGAGCCCAGTGTGACTTGAAAAACATGTATTAGCAAATGTGCTAGGTTTGTTTTACTAAAATAGCATAACTAGCTGTGATGGGGGAGGGTGACATTGGTTGGGAACTCACCTTGAGATGGGCGAGTAGTCCTTTGCAGAGTTTGGAACTTTTTTATACACAACTAGAGCTGAAATAAAAGTGGGATCTTTGCATCATTACCATGTAAATCCCACAGCAACAACAACTAACACTTCTAAGTAGTGTCAGGGTGGAAGGGCGATCTTCTCTGGAGACCTCTTTAATTTTTAAGAATAGTATTATTCTGAGTATAAATCTAAATGCTCCATGGTTGGGATAGCCCAAGCCTTCTAAGGTGGACTAAAAAATATAATTTCCACTTGGGGGTGAAAACTCATTTGTTTAATAAAAAACCTTTATGGGTGTAGAGATGGATGAGACACCCTCTCCAGCCTTGAGGTGTTTACAATCTAAGGAGAGAAAGGCACCCAAAAACCATTCTGGGACCCAGTTGGTTCTGTACCAGCCTATGGAGAGCTCCTAGGGGAGCGGAATAGAAACAGCAACTGCAGGTGACATCAGCCCCCAGCATCTAACAAAGGGTGCAGTGCCCAGGTGTCAGCCTCAGCTGTGCCTCCTGGGTCCTACAAATCGCAAACAAACTGGTGGGGTCAAAGTGGGAGGAGGCTGGCTTAGGTCAGAGAGTGCCAGGTCACCCGGGAGTGCCCCGGGACTCCAACCTGGGAGGGGGAATGGTGAACTCTGCTGGCAGGTGGCTGGAATTCTGTTAGGTTTCCCCAAATGTCTGAGCTGGTCCTTCTTCATGGCTTGCTCTGAGAATAACACTGCAGATGTTGGGAGAGCTCACTTTGTAACATTAATCAGAGCGGATTAAAATGTTTCTTTTGTCTGCTCTGCGCTGCAAGGGTTGCCTGGGAAATCAAAAGGACTCACTTTTCAGGCAGAACAACTGCACTAACTGGTTTGAATTACCATGTTCCACCAAATGGTCATGAGACTGATTCGGCTTGCTCCTTTAGGACAACCTCGTTCTGACTGCTCCTTTCCTACCTGCTCCGTCCCTTGTCACTGGGCCAACGATCCCCACCTAGAGGCACAGGTGCTTTTCTGACATTTTCCTTGAAACGGGGCAGGGGTCAACCAAGTATTTCATGGGTTTCTGCAACATGGACTTATTTGTGCAGCATGCACCGTGCCCGGCACCTGTGTTACCTGCTCCGAAAACTGAAGGTTTCTCTTGATTTCAATAAAACCAGTATTTGCCAACCATTTTCCTCCTGCTCCTCCTGCTCTTTGGAAAGAGAAAAGGGTGGGTGGGGGGTGGGGGAGAGGGGAGAGTGGGCGGGGAGGAGAATCATGTTTAGAATTGTAACCAGCTCCCAAACCTGTTCCTAATTATCTTCCGTAACTTAGCAACATGCTGGATGAGAGAAGCAAGGAGAGGAACAATTTAAATTTGTTGTTAAGATGTGGGTGGAAAGGGGCCTAGGACCCCCTGGTGTCCCTGGCACAGCGAGGAGGCGTTTGCTAGGTGGGGAAAGGCGATGTGCTCAAAGTTCTGCTTCTTTTGAGAAACAAGGGAAGGCGGAGGAGCTGGGCCCATGTGAGAGAGAAGTCGCTTGCAATGACACTTAAGGGTTGGTAGAGTGCCCAGGAAACGGAATGTGAATGCTGCACTATTTGCTTCTAGATGTGCAGGGTTGTGGGTGGCTGACAATAGATTCCAGCGCGCTAAGCACTTTCTGCACCTGACTCGGTTCTCACCCTCTGAGCACAACATGCTCTTCCTCTCAACGTGTCAGGGAAACTTTGTTTTTCTTATGGGAAGAAATACACTGTAGTTAGTTCTTCAGCTGGAGATGAATTTCTGCCGACTGCCCTGTGCCCGACTTTGGGCTCTCCAGTACACCACAGGCTCAGAGAGCCCAAGGCGGGGATGGTGGCCAGTGGAACAGTTGTCAGAGCCAGGTTTCAAGTGGTTTTGAATGTTGATCTGAAATCCAGAAGACATGTAACAGCACAATTTCCATTGGAAAATTCAAGGATAGGTCAGAGGAAGCCAACCCAACTGGACAGTTTATGAGAAGATCTGGGGATTTTGTTGGCTCATGAACTAAGAAAAAAGCAGGGATGATGGGGTGATGAACGCCTGACTCAGGTTCATGTGCACTCTCAGGAGCGTGGGCTTCAGGTCTAGGGGAGATAGATCTTTTGTTGCTGTTGATCGTGAGACCAACACTGACTGACTTGAGACTGTGCAAGAAGAGTGTTTGTCCTGTGAATACCACTGAGGGAATCAGGAGCTTTTGGCCCAAATAAGGAAGCCAGAGGAACACTAGATTCGAGAGGGAAGGTCCCTATTGGCAATAGCATGCCTTTTATAGATGTTGAATTTGTTCTTCCCTGACCTTTTATTCCCTTCCATGTCTGGCAGCTCCCTTTGCAGGGAGGGGTTTTTCCTCCACTCTGCAGGATTGTGCCTGGCACTTACCAGCCAGCTGCTCATAGTGTTCGCACAGCTGCAGCCGGCCTTCCTATGGGAAGGTTAGCCTTCCTGCTCCTGCCCAGGTGAGCAGTGCCACTTAGGGCCCAGTGTGTTTTCTGGCTCTTCAATGCTACTGACCAGGGCACTATTAATATTGCAAAGAGTCTTACCCAGATCAAAGCCAGGTAGGAAACAGACACTACAACAGCAGTATTATTGCCAAGGTACGGAGTAGACCAGTGTGACTGTAAGGAGTGGTAAGGAAAGGTCAGGTGGCAGAGAGCCTTAAATGCCACGTGAGTGAGTTTGATTTCTGTTAGGTAGTAAAGGAGTATGATTGTCAGATTTGGCAAATAAAATATAATGCCCAGTTAAATTTGAATTTCAGAAAAACAACAAATAACTTTTCGTATAAGTATGTCCTAAATATCGCATGGAACAGAGTCATATTAAAAAATTCATTTGCTGCTTATTTGAAATTCAGATTTAACTGGGCATCCTGTACTTTTATCTGGCAACTTATGCAAGGGGAAGTCACTGAAGTTTTATAACAGGGAGCCCTCTGTGTCAAGTTTTGGAAAGAGTCATCCGACTGCCGTGGAACAGCCGACATAGAGGAGAAAGACACCAGAGCAGGGCTTAGGAAAGGAAAATGCTCTTTATTCTTCTCAGTACTTCACTCCTCAGGCCAGATGTGAAGGGTGGGGGCTTCCCACACCAAGCAACTCTCTCTAACACCAGCTGTGGGTCCTACAATTTCACTCGATTCTGACACTATCTATCTGGAGGTAGTATCGGATCCCCCAGGTTGTGCAGTCCCACCAGAATGCACCCCCTTCAGATACCAATGTCAAGCCCAGGTCATCACCTGTGTTTCTAAATGACTGGCTATAAAAGGAAGGTTCCCACAGCTCCATCCTTGGGTTCAATAATTTGCTAGAATGGCTCTGTGCCACATGTGTCCTTGTGGAACCATGGATATGGACAAATATATAATATTATGTATTATTATAAACCGCAGTATCACAGGCTATTGATTGGAAAGTGATTGCATCTGTTCAAGCTTGACTAAGTAAAAGGACCTCAGTCTGCATTATAGTAAAAACACAAAAGAATGGATGGATTCAAGAGGCAAGCTCAGTGGTTCAGTCAACAGGATCTGGTGACTGGTTAGGAGCAATTTGGAGAAGGAGGCAGAGGAGCATGGTGGTGACAAGGATGAGTTCAAGGGTTAGCACCAGCGGCCTGGAGAAGCAGTTCAGATGAGGCATGATATAAGAGGAAAGACGGTGGGAGTTTGAATTCTCTTAAAGACCTCATGGTAAACAAGAAGTAGAAAGTTTCAGCAAGCAGGAGCTGTAGAACTAAGTTCCAGAAGAGAGAGTGGGTTGGAGCTGTTGGTTTGGTAGCCTCTGGATTGTGGTGGTAGCTGTAGCAAGCTGAAGAGCGGATGAGCTCGTCCAGGGAGGGAGCAAAGCGAGGCTGAGTCAAGGAGCAGCCCAGGGCAGGAAGGGAACAAGTTTACTGCACAGTAAAGATTCTAGTCTCTAATCTGAGTTAACAAGTGAGTAGCATTTCCCTGTGGCGCAAACACTTTCTGTACATTTTCAATAAAGGCAAAAAGGAAATGTGGAGAAATAGTAGCAGTTGCTGTAATGGGCTCTCCCCTGTGAACACAGTGGGGTGAAGGCCTCTTAACTCTCTCAATGCCCACAAAGGTGTTCCCTCTGAGCCTCCCACTGATGCTTCAAAGATCACCAGTGAAACCTGCTCGTGCAGCAGGCCCCCATGCATGCCAGCCCAGATCTGGGGGGAAGGGGGGGCACCTATAGACAGGAGGCCTGGGTCCTCCTAGTCCTGGCATGAGTCCTGCACCAGAGCCTTACTGCCTGTCCCTGCGAATCTGCAAACTTCTCAGTCACGGCCAACTGCTGATCAGCCCATTGCACCTCCACCTCCACTTCCACCCCAGGAGACAGTGTTTGGACCCACAGTTGATGAATCAAGTGCTCTGGTTTTCTCTCAGTCAGGGACACTGGGAGAAAACAGATTGTGAGTGACTCCTAGCCATAGACAGCATCCAGGGATTTAAAAGTAGTTTAATTTCTTGGAATCTTAATGAATCCTTAAGGTTTCTGGCTCCCGTTCAGGTGAAAAATCTTTGGGTTTTTGAAATTCCGACGGAGTGTCAAAGATTTTAAGTGAATGTTTCAGTTTTAAAGTCAGTGAACAGTAGGACAAAGTGAGGCATTCTAGGAGTGGAACTAGAAGTACCCTTGCCAACCATCTTTCATCCCCCACCCACAGAGTCCCCTAGGTCACAGGGTCTGGAGAGGCCTCTGGGCACCCTGGGAAGCTCTTTGATCTCCCACTTGGCAAATCTCCCGCCCAGCCTGGCAGCCTGGGAGCCACCAGAGCTCTTCCCCTCCCCCAGGGGCTGATGCTGGTGACTCAGCGGCAATGGAAGTTACTGATCAGGACCGATGCTGCTGGCTGGCTGCAGGCAGGCCCTCAGATAAGCACTCAGACTCACGCAGATCTAGCCCCTCGAGGTTCAGACCTTTCTCCAGCTTTTTTCCTGGCTCCCTTTGCCCAACCACACTGAATAATAATTTTATGTTTCTAGAGCCATGTTTGACCCTTCACTTTGTGCATTAATGATGCCTGGGGTCACACGTTTCTGGCCTGTGATCTCGCTTCATTAAGGGAGGGCAGACTGTCTTATGAAGGCTCGTGCTCAGACATGGTCCCAGGAAACCGGGAACTATCACGTGTTAGATGTCGCTGATGTGGTTCTGGGTCCCCAAAACAGTATTTGAGGTAGACAGTGTTTTTATTTTACAGATGAGAAACTGAGAGTCTTACGGAATTTACCCAAGGTCATGTGACTGCTGTCTAACTTGGGGTGAGAACCTGAACCCAGCTGACAAGCTCTGGACTTGTTTATACTCATGCTGCGGTGTGGAGCTCCAGTTTCATTTTTCTGCCCCTGGAAATAAAAATGTACATGAAACTGAGCATGTACCTCTGGACATTTACTGCTTCTTTCTTCTAACTGATACACTAGGTAATAAATATTGATTGTTGGGTCAACAGCCTAGAAGACAAAATCTGAGTATCATCCAAACAGGTGGCAGCTGTACTTGCTTAATATTTTTTAATAGACTTAATTTTTAGAGGAGTTCTAGGTTCACAGAAAAATTGAGTGAAAAGTAAAGAAATTTCTCATATAATATTGCCCCTCCATTGCATATTCTACCCCATTATCAATATCCAGAGTAGTACATATGTTTCATGAATGGACCTACACTGACACATCATAGTCACCCAAAGTCCATAGTTCACACTAAGGTTCACTCATGGTGTTGTACATTCTGTGGGTTTGGACAAATGTATGACATGTGTCCATCATTATAGTATCATAAAGGCAGTTTCATTGCCCAAACAATCATCTGTGCTCCCTCTCCCCCCAACCCTTAGCAACCACTGTCTCCATAGTTTTGACTTTTTCTGAATGTCATACAGTTGGAATTGTACAGTATGTAGGTTTTGAAATTGGCTTCTTTCACTTAGTAATACGCATCTAAGTTCCCTCTGTGTTTTTGAATGGCTGACAGCTCTTTTGTTTTTAGTGCTGAATAATATAACATTGCCCGGATGTACCACAGCGCATTTATCCATTCACCTACTGAGGAGCGTCTTGGCTGCTTCCAGGTGTTGGCAATAATGAATAAAGTTGCTATAAACATTCATGTGTATGTTTTTGCATGAACATAAGTTTTCAATTCCTTTGCGTAAATAAGAAGGAGCGTGATTGCTGAATAGTTTGGTAAGAAAGAGTATGTTTAGTTTTGTAAGAAACTGCCAGACTGTCTTCCAAAGTGGCTGCACCATCTGCATTCCCAGCAGCAGCGAGAGAGCTTCTGCTGCTCTTTGTCTTCCCCAGTGTACGGTATTGTCTGTGTTTTGGATTTGGGGGAGTTTAATAGGTATGTAGTAGTATTTCACTGTTGTTTTAATTCACAGTTCCCTAATGACATGATTTTTTTTTTTTAAATCCTCACCCAAGAATCTTTTTTCCATTGATTTTTAGAGAAAGTAGAAAAGAGGAGAGAAAGAGAAACTTCGATGTGAGAGACACATCAATTGGTTACCTCCCTGAATGTGCCCCAGCCCTGGCCAAGGATGGAACCTGCAATCCAGATATGTGCCCTTGACCGGGAATCTAACTCAAGACCCTTTGGGCCAGCGCTCTAACCACTGAACAACACTGGCCAGGGCCTAATGACATGCTCTTTAGCATCTTCCATATGCTTATTTGCCACCTGTATATCTTCTTCAGTGAGGTGTCTGTTCAGGTCTTTTCCATGTTTTTTAATCAAGTTGTTTGTTTTCTTATTGTTGAGCTTTTAAAGTTATTTTTAATGTTTAATTGTGATAGATATATATAACGTAAAATTTACCATCTTAACCATTTAACTGTATAGTTCCGTAGTGTCAAGTATACTAACATTCTTGTGCAACCAATTTTCAGAACTCTTCATCTTATAAAACTGAAACTTTGTCCCCATTAAACAGCTCCTCATTTCCCCCTTCCCTGAACCCCAGCCCCTGGTAACCCCATTCTATGTTCTACTCTGTGGTCATTTCATAATATATGCAAATATTGGTTCATTACATTGTACAACTAAAACTAATATAATGTTATATGTCAATTATATCTCAAGTTTTAAAAAGGGATCATAGAGTTTGCAGGCTTCCTGATCGATAAGGTGGACAGCTGCACCTGTCTCTAGAGAAGGTTATACAAAAAAAAAAAAGAGTGAATTTTAAATATTAAGGACAAGTAGAATATTGCCCAAGAACATTTGCCTCACTGACTCTTACTGTCTCCAAAAGTCCAAAGTTGGAAAAACAGAGTTCATTACAGTGACAATAGAAATACCTCTACCTGCTTTGCCCACCATGTCGAGCTGTTGTGAGAAACAAGTCCAACTAATGTATGTGGACATCGTACACAATGTGAGAAACATCTGGTTAGAGCGTTGGCCCAAAGGGTCTTGTATCTGAAAATTTGGGGAAAGAAAAAGTTGTGGTTATAAGTAACAAAGGGCCTTATGCTAGGGGATCATTTAAAGGAGGCTTCTGGATTCTCTAGGAAGGCTTCTGTACTGAGGGTCAGAGGGTAGGGCCAGTCCTCTGCAAACTCTATGATCCCTTTTTAAAACTTGAGATATAATTGACATATTATATTAGTTTTAGTTGTACAATATAATGAACCAATATTTGCATATATTATGAAATGACCACAGTAAGTCTACCTGACTTCAATCACCTCACGTTATTACAGTTATTTTTCTTGCGAGGAGAACTTTTAAGATTTACTCTCTTAATAACCATGCTGTACAGTATGTCCCCAGGACTTAATTTATTTTACAACTGGAAGTTGGTACCTTTTGACCACCTTTACACATTTTACCTACCCCCTACTCCTACCTCTAGCAATCATCAATTTGTTCTCTGTATCTATGAGTTTAGGGGTTTTGTTTTGCTTCAGTTTTGTTTTAGATTCCACATACAAATGAGATCATATGGTATTTGTCTTTCTCTGTCTGACTTATTTCACGTAGCATATATTGTTGCAAATAGTAAGATTTCCTTGTTTTCAATGGCTGAATAATATATATTCTTCATACCCATTAATCCACCAATCAACATTTAGGTCGCTTCCCTGTCTTGGCTATTATAAATTATGCTGCCATGAACTTGGGGTGCAGATGCATTTTTGAGTTAGTGTTTCCCTCCCTCCCTCCCTCCCTCCCTCCCTCCCTCCCTCCCTCCCTCCCTCCCTCCCTCCCTCCCTCCCTCCCTCCCTCCTTCCTTCCTTCTTTCCTTCCTTTTTGTTTTTTGTATAAATACCCAGAACTAGAATTGTTGGATCATATAGTAGTTCTATTTTAAATTTATTTTTAGGAATCTCCATACTGTTTCCCATCCATAATGGCTGCACCATTTTCCATTCGCACCAATAGTGAGCAAGGTTCCCCGCCCCCGCCCACCGACCCAAACACCAGTATTTTTTTGTCTTTTTAATAACAGTCAAGTGTGAAGTGATATCTCATTGTGGTTTTAATTTAAATTTTCCTGGTGATGTTGACCACCTTTTCATGTACCCATTAGCCACCCGTATGTCTTCTTTGGAAAAATGTCTATTTAGATCCTCTGTCCATTTTAATCAGATTTTTAATCTTTTGCTATTGAATTGTACGAGTTATTGATATATTATGAATATTAATTGCTTATCAGATGTGAGTTACAAATGTTTTTCCCTGTTCAGCAGGTTGCCTTTTCATTTTCTTGATGGTGTCCTTTTCTGAGTATGATCCTCTTGAGATAATTGTTGCCTATGTCATGAGGTGGGCGTCTAACTTCATTCTTTTCCACGTGGATATGCTGTCATTCCAGCACTATTTGATGAAAAGACTATTATTTCCTCAATGAATCATCTTGGCACCCTTGTCACAAATTAGCCTACCATAAATGCAAGATTGTTTCTGGAATCTCACTCTTATCCCATTGATCTATATTATCTACACTCATGCCAGTACCACATTGTCTAGCTTATTGTTACTTCACAGTAAGTTTTGAAATCAGAAAATGTGAGTACTCCAACTTTGTTCTTCTATTTCAAGATGATGATGATGATCATTTTGCCTGTTCTAGGTCCCTTTAGTTTCCATGTTAATGTTAGGATTGGTTTGTCAATGTCTGCAAAAAGACAGCTGAGATTTTGATAGAGATTACATTAAGTCTGTAGATAAATTTGAAAGGTATTGCCATTATAAATCATTCAGTCTTCTGATCCACAAGCATTGGATAGCTTTCTATTTATTTGGGTCTTCTTTAATTTCCTTCATTGATGTTTTACAGTTTTTAGTGTACAAGACTTCCACTTTTTCTGTTATATTTATTTATTTAAATTTACTTCTAAGTATTTTATTTTTTGATGTTATTATAAAATGGAATTGTTTTCTTAAATTTATTTTTAGATTGTTCATTGCTATTGTCTACATAGAATTGATTTTTTCTATATTTTTGTATCCTGTGAAATTGCTGAATGTATTTACTCTAATAGGTTTTTGTGGATTCCTTACTATTTTCCATTTACAAGATTATGTCATCTGAAAATAGATTTAGTTTTACTTCTTTCTTTTCAATCTGGATGTCTTTATTTTTTTTTTTTGTTTTTTGTTTGTCTTGGCTAGAACTCCAGTACAGTGCTTAAGAAACGTGGCAAAAGAAAAGCAGACATTTGTCTTGTTCTGATGCTAAGGGAAAGCATTCAGTCCTTCACCATTAAGTATAATATTAGCTGTGGGTTTTTCAGGTTGCAGAAGTTTTTTCTATTCCTACTGTGAGTGGTTTTATCATGAGATTGTATTGTATTTTATCAAATTCATTTTCTGTGTCTATTGAGATGAATGTATAGTTTTTGTCATCTGTTGATTTTTTTATATTACGTTAATTGATTTTAACATATTAGAATAACCTTGCATTCCCAGGATAAATTCCATCTGGTCATGATGTATAATCTTTTTTATATGTTGCTGGATTTGGTTTCCTAGTATTTTGTTTATATTGTTGCATTTATATTCATGAGTTATACTGGTCTATAGCCTTCTACTCTTGTGATGTCTTTGTCTAGTTTTGATATCTGTGTAATACAGGCCTCAAAGAATGCAATAAAAAGTGTTCTCTTCTCTTATGTTTTCTAGAAGAGTTTGTGATGGATTGGTGTTAATTTTTTTTTAATATGTCTTTATTGATTTCAGAGAGAGAAAGGGAGAGGGAGAGAGAAACATCAATGATGAGAGAGTCATTGATCGGCTGCCTCCTGAATGCCCCTTACTAGGGATTGAGCTTGCAACCTGGGCATGTGCCCTGACTGTGAATTGAACCACGATCTCCTTGGATCATAGGTTGATGCTCAGCCATTGGACCATGCCAGCCGGGCTGGTGTTAATTCTTCTTTAACCATCTGGTAGAAATCACCAGTGAGCCATCTCAGTCTGGGCTTTTCTTTGTGGGAAGCTTTTTGTATACTAGCTTAATTTTGTTACATATTATACGTCTAACATGATTTTCTATTTCGTCTTGAGTTGGTTTTGGTAGTTTACATCTTTCTAGGAATTTATTGGTAGGGACCAGCCCTCTTTTCTTCCTCAGCTCTTTTTTGCACAGGATATCTTTTTCATTCTTTAATTTTTAATTTATTTGTATCTTCTAATCCAAAGTGTCTGTCATAAATAGCATATAACTGAATCATGTTTTTTATTAAATCCATACTGCCAATCTATGCCTTTTGATTGAAGTGTATTTATATTTAATGTAATCACCAATTTGGTAGGATTTGCATCTGCCTTTTACTATTTGTTTTCTATGTGTCTCATGTTTTGTTATCTATTCCTTTATTACTATATTCTTTTGTGTTAAATAAATATCCTCTAGTATATTATTTTACTCTACATACTTTAAAAGTTATTTCCTTAGTGTTTTCCTGGTGGTTATGATTAACATCCTAACACAATCTATTTTAAATTAGTACCAACTTAATTCTAATAGTATATAAAACTTTGTTCCATTTTAGTCCTACTCATCTCTCTCTCTTTATTATTGCCATATAACTTACATCTTCATATATTATAGGCCCATTGACTTAGTTTTATAAGCATTGCCTTATGTGGTTGTCTTTTAAATCAGATAGCAAAATAAAATAATCACAAACAAAATTATATTTATATTGTCCTTCATACTTACCTCTCTGTAGTTATCTTTACCAGTACTCTAATTCTCTGTGTGGAATCAGATTACTGTCTAACATCATTTTATTTCAGCCTAAATATCTTTTTTTTAGTTTTTCTGCTAGGACAAGTCTGCTAGTGATGAGTTCTCTTGCGTTTTGTTTATTTGCGATTATCTTTATTTCTCCTCTATTTTCCAAAGGATAGTTTTGGTGGCTATAAAATTCTTGGTTGGAAGCCTTTTTCAGCATTTTGTAATTTTCTTTCTTTGTAATTTTTCTTTCAGAACTAGATGTAATCTCACTGCCTTCTGGTTTCCAGGTTTCTGATGAGAAGTCAGCTGTTAATATTATTCAAGATCCCTTATATGTGATGAGTTGCTTTTCTCTTGCTGTTTTCAAGGTTCACTTTGTCTTGGTCATTTGACAGTTTGACTATAATGTGTCTCAATATAGATATCTGTGAATTTATCCTTAAACTTAGTTTATTGAACATGGATGTGGCAGATTAATGTTTTTAAAATCAAATTTGAAAAGTTTTTAGTTGTTATTCCTTCAAATGTTCTTTCCACCTCTTTCTTTCACTCTGTTCTCCTTCTGGGACTACCATTATATGTATATTGGTCCACTTGATGGTGTTGCACAGGTCTCTGAGACTCTGTTTATTTCTCTGCATTCTTTTCTTTTTGTTCACCAAACTGAATAATCTCAATTGATCAATCTACAAATTCTCTGATTCTTTCTTTTATTAAATATATATTTATTGATTTCAGAGAGAGGAAAGGAGAGGGAGAGAAGCATCAATGATGAGAGAGTCATAGATCGGCTGCAGCCCACAACCTGGGCATATGCCCTGACCGGGAATCGAACCCTGATCGCCTGGATCCTAGGTCGACGCTCAACTGCTGAGCCACGCCCGGCCAGGCTGATTCTTTCTTCTGTCAGTTCAAGTCTGCTATTGAATCCTTGTACTGACTTTTTTATTTCAGTATATATTTTTCAACACAGAATTCTTATTTGGTTCTTTTTAATATTTCTTTCTTGTTATTGATATTCTCTATTTGGTGAGACATCATTTTCTTACTTTCTTTTAATTCTTTAGACATGGTTTCCTTTAGTGATTTGAACACATTTGTAATAGATGACTTAAAGATCTTGCTTAGTAAATCCAACATCTGGGTTTCCTCTGGGACAATTTTTATTGATTAATTTTTTCTATTAATTTACATTTTTGAACATGGACTGTACTTTCCTTTTTCTTTGTATGTTTCACAATTTTCTGTTGAAAACTAGATGTTTTAAATATTAAGTATCCAGATTTCCTTCTTCCCAGGATTTGTTGTTACTGTTTTTGTTATTGCTGTTTGCTTGTTTATTGATTTTCCTGAAATAATTCTATAGAGCATTCTTTCTCACTTGCAGCTACTGAAGTCTGTGCTTAGTTAGCTCAGTGGTTGCCTAATGATTGGGGAAAGATTTCCTTAAATGCATTGAAGTAATACGTCACCCAGCCTCTTATAAGGAGCTCTAAGCATGTTGGGGAATGTCTTCAATATTACAGCAGACCATTTATCTCTCTGCCTTAACCATCACTTCCTGCTTTTACAGTTTCAGTGTCAGCCAGAGGTGGGAGATTAAGTTCCTCTAAGATCTTGCTTGGGTGTACACATAGCCCTATACCTGTGTGTGGCCTTCTAGAGTCTCAGTAAAATGTCACAGCTTTACAAAGCTCCCTGTAGCTTTCATTTCCCAATAAAGCCTTTTGTTTTTGTTCAGCTCTTGTTAGCCTTATCTGGTATCACTACCTTAAGCAGCTGCCATATTAAATATTTTCCACTGATTATGTTTGACAAATGCCCTACGGATACAGCTGTTTGCACAAAACTTGCTCAGAAAAAGTCAAATAAAGGCAAACCATGAGAATAGAGCCTTTTATTTTCCAGAGGTGGCTTTGGGTGAGCTACAAACTCATTCTGCCAGCTCTTGTTGCTGCTGGATTATTGGTTTTCACACTTACTACTGGTATAAAGCTGTTGGTTCCTTAGGGCTACCTTGGAGCTGGGGAGAGGGATGGATGGAACAGAACAAGCTGAAATGCCACAAAGCTCACTATTCTTACTGAGATTCAGTCATAGTCCTTGAATAAATACCCCATGAATTGTTACAATGCTTTGATTAGTTCACAGAGTTCTGAAAAAGTTGTTTTTGACCATTTTTGTCAGTTTCTCATTGTTTTTGAAGATCCTTACTCCACTCTTCTAGGAGTATTTCTCCAATACTGACCTTTTAAAATGCTTTTAAGAGATTTTTCCTTAATTCAAGTAGGAAATCATAGTTATGTGATTTTTTTAGGCATCCTGGTAGTCTTCTGAGGGAACATTGTATCATAGTGATGCCTAGTGCCTCTGGAATCAGTTAAAAGAATTAGATATTTATTTCACTTATTTTTCATACCCCCAGTAGGCTTTTATTACCTTCTTGTTGTTGCATATAGATATTGAATGACTGCAATTGATAATACCTAAATGATAAGAAAAGATAATGGTTTTTACATTTTCAAAGTAGATAAGTCAATGATAGGCACAATTTTAAAAACAGTGGTGATAATAAAGTAACATGGGAAGCAATTAAGAATGAGAGAGTTTATGAGAATAACTTAAATGTAAGATTATTCAAAGGTAATTAATTAGAAAGCCCAACATTACGATCTGTTAAGAATGAACTATTTATAGCACAATGTAGAAAATCTCTACACCTGGGAATGTTTTTTGATAGCCTACTCTTGAAAATATATTGTTCTATTGATATACTTAGTTATTCCCCTTTAAACTGCCACATGTTTGGCAGCTTAATAGTTCTACACTTTTGAGTTGTATCTTTAAAAGAAGGCAGACATTTTTAGTAATTATATTTCGGTATTTATTTTGTGAAACTTTCATACTCCACAGACTTTATTGTGTGGTCTTACTGAAAAAGCTAGTAAGAACCAAAAGTTTGCTTGAGTAAGCCTGAAGCACTAACATTAAGTTGAATTTTAAAGTGTTTGATATCTGCTCAGTGACAATAAAGATGATCATTTCCTTTCAAATAGAATCTGAGAACAGAATAGCAAGCTAGGAAAATTAATCTTATTTTTCCAGAGCATCCTGGTAAAGCAGTGTGAGTGATCACGTTTTGTTAGCAAGGTTACATTTTACTTGTAATATTTTCCAAAGCAATAAACAATCCATCTATTTTCTCACCTAACCCTAATAAAGAGGCCCTATATTTCACAGGGTTAAAAGGTCAGCACAACTGAGAAACACCAGTGAGAATCTGCTGTTTCTCTTTGTGACTGAGCCTCGTTTCGAATATATTTTATAAAGGGTCAAAATAAACATCTTTGGGTTCACTCAAGCTGTTCATCCTTCTGGAATTGAATAAATGTCAGGAAATGCTGAAGTTCACTTTCCAGTCACCAGTATCCCACTGTTCTGTGTCATTAGGGATGCAATTGCTCTTTAGCAATTTCCCAATTTTAAAAGAGACCTTATAGTTAGTGATCTAGATTCTCTTAAGGTAAAATGACTTCCTGAAAATTGAGATTGACCTTAGGAAGAACCAATCTACTAAACGGTTCCAACATAAATGCAAAGGTCAGGCATATTTCAGCTATATCCCCAAGAACAGCCAGAAAGTTTGGGCCCAAATGCTCCTTTGAAATCTGATTGACGATTCTCTTCTCTACTGAAGGGAGCAACTGTGGGAAGTAGCAAGGCCACGCAGAAGACACAGAAGCTTTGCCTTGGTGGCTATGAGGGATTTGCTAACCAGGCTTGTTTTAAATTCTCCAATTATTTGTGATGTTACAACTTGAAGAAAAGCCTGGCCACTTTTATAACTGAGAGTCAAGGTTCTCACATTAAAATACAGAACAAATACAGAGGGGAAGAGCCAGGCTGAGGTCATACTTTGAGCCCTGTTTCTTAAGACACAGGTCATGGAATTATATGAGTTAGGCAGGGTGCTTGTTTAAAAATTCAGGTTCTGTCCTGGCCAGTGTTGCTCAGTGGTTAGAGTATTGGCCCTCCCAGAGAAGGGTCTCAGGTTTGATTCCCAGTCAAGGGGCAAGTACCTCCCGATCTATGTGTCTCTCTCACATCGATGTTTTGCTCTCTCTCTCCCCCTCCATCCCTCCCTCCCTTTCAGTCTCTCTAAAAATATCTTTGGATGAGGATTAACAAACAAACAAACAAAATGCAGGCTCAGTGCCTTGGTCAGTGTGGCTCAGTTGGATGGGTGTCATCCTGTGCACTGAAAAGTTGCCTGTTCCATTCCTGGTCAGGGCATAGGCCCTGGTCGTGGGCTCAACCTCTGATGGGGGGTGTGCATGCTATATGCTCCGTTGATGTTTCTCTCTCTCTCTCCCTTTCCCTTCCTCTCTCTCTAAAAATCAATAAACTAATTTTTTAAATGAAGGTTCTTGGATTTATTCCTGCTCTCATAATTTAAAATCTAGAACTTGGGAATTGAATTTAGCAGTCACCCTTCCAAAATTTTATACACGCTAAAGTTTGAGAACCACCCACTAAGAACTTCATGGAAGTTCTATTTTCCACTTATAAGCAACTTAATACCCAGTTAGCACAAAAGTTAAAAGCAAAACTAGCTTCTAGCACAAACTAAATCCTAAGTACTCCTCTTCTTTCTTAACTATTATAACCTCTGCTTGTCTGGATTTTTTCTTTATACAGCTCTCACTAGGTGTCTTCTAAGCTATTTTCATCACTCTTGGCTGGTCTTCCCTATAAAAATGTTAATTTCTTCATAATTTTTAAAGTACTTTTGTTAGCTTATTTGTCTTTCCAGACTAGAACAAAACAAAACAAAAAACCCACCTCTTTGTTTCTTGCTGTGCTTGCCTCGTGGCAAAAGTTAAGGACAGTTCTAGAACCACCTAGAGTTAGAGCAGGGAACATTTCTGTTTATAATGATATTAAGAAGGACAAGTGACTAAGTACAGGTCCTGTCTTTCAGTGAACCCTAGATGAACTGAGTTCAGTCGCTGCATCTAAACTGCTTCATCACCACCTGCATTATTTTTTGCCTCCTAACAGCCACCTTAAGCGTAGAGCTCAGGCCCGGATCAGTGGTTCTCAAACATTAAAAAGCATAGGAATCACCTAAGGAGCTGGTAAAAATAGACAGTCCTGGGCTCCAAGCACAGAGCTGAGATCAGTCAATGCGGAGCAGGACTCTGGAATCTGTCTTTTTATCAAGCACGTTTCCCACCCCAGGTTAATCTGGAGTCTTGAGCCAACCTTTGAGAAAACTTTCACAGAAAAAATTGAATTCCTATATTCAAGAATAGCTTTGAAGTTTATGCCAAATTTAGCATTGGAAAACTGCACTGGAGTCAAGAGAATCGGTTTCACACAACCAACAGCCATCTAAAAACAGACCCACAAGGAGAACTCAGTCCCGGTGACCCACAGCACACAGTCCCTTGAGAATCACAGTGCAAGTGATTTTAAATGTGGATTAGTGAAGCGTGTATCTCATTGTTGGTGATTTATATGTGTGGCAATGAAAGATGGACTTATTAGTGCTTTAATAAAATATGTGCTTAATATTCGTTTGGAATTTATAACACAAGTACTCCTCCTCCTCCTTCCCTTTGGCCCTTCTAATCCTCCCATTCCCAGACACACTCACACCCACCATACCTGCACATGCTCTGTGGCGTTTTGGTAGTTCTGGGTTTAAGGTGAAAGGTATTACTGAGAACTCTGAATTTAAGTGGTTAGAGAAGGTGCCTCAGTGAATGTTCCCAATGCTTGTGAGCTGGGGACAGAGCAGAACACAATCATTTCTATTGTAAAAGCATATTTTGTCATTTAGTGAACTGACATAAAGAAACATTGGCTCTTAATTTAAAATGCCAAAAATAATGGGCAGATTTATTGTCTGTACTGAAATTTTAATAGAAATGTAAGAAAAAAGATTATAGCGATTCTTTTGGGGGATTTTAATAAAAAACTATGTTATTATCTTACCTTAGCAGATCACTCAGCCCACATACACCCAGGGTCCTCGAGAATCTGACTTCCTTTGAGGATGTTAAGCCATCTCCATGCCCAGGCCCAGGGATGCTGCACTCTGTGGCGCGTGTGCCTGTCTGGTGCTCACAGCTGGGGGGGGGGGGCTCGCTCTTAATTAGCATATATGCAAGCCTTGGTGGAGGCAGAGGCGGAGGGGCCTGATACGGCCTGGAGTGCACTCAGATTCTCCCCATTCCAGAGGTTGACATGGGTGCCATCGAGCTGTTATAGTGCTGCAGGCCCACTCCTTGGGATGCAGATGTACATGGTGGATGTCAGCATGAGCCACACTCCTGTGCACCTGGAAAGCTCTGGAAAGATCCAGACTGTAAGCTTTGGGAGGAGAGCCCAAGCAAGATAGACATGGGCACATTTGGACTGCCCACCAATTATTTCAGTCTATCCCAAAGCATGATTTTAGTGCAGCTTTTCAATCACATAAATATCTGTGTACCTCTAGGCAACATGATCCTTTGGGAGCACACAGTGGTCTAGTGAACAGAAACTCAGAGTTAACATGGAAAACCCAGGTTTTGACCGCAGTTTTCCACTGGTCCGTTTAGTGATTCTGAATAAATATTTCTGCTTGCCCATGTAACTGTGACAAACACATGAACAATTTTGGGGAAAATAGGTAACTTGAAAACTCTCTTGCCACAGGATATCTCTAAATGCCAGCACACAGCAAAGTGGGAGAATGGAGTAGGATATGGAAAACACTGCTATTTGACAAAGTGAAGAGATGGATACACATATATGTGGTATAATAGCTCCTATTCTTTCAGTATGCTTAAAATATTTCAGAATAAATAAAGTTCACATTTGTGATAGCCTTTGGAAACCCATTATGTAAAACCACATTACAGTCTCATATGCATTAGAATTATTAAAAAACAAAACAGAAAAGGACAAGTGTTGGCAAAGATGTGGAGAAATTAGGACCCTTGTGCACTGTTGGTGGGAACATAAAATGGTGTACTTGCCATGGAAAACAGTATGACAGTTCCTCAAAAAATTTAAAGTAGAAATACCATGTGATCCAGCAATTCCACTTCTGGGTATTTACCCAAAAAAATTGAAAGCAGGGTCCTGAAGAGATATGTGTATGTTCATGCAGCATTATTCACAATAGCCAAGAGGTGGAAGCAACCTAAATGTCCGCCAATGGATGAATGGATCAACCGAATGGGGTGTCCTGCAATGAAATATTATTCAGCCTTAAAAAGAAAGGAAATCCTGTCATATACTACAACATGGATCAACCTTGAAAAGATTGTGCTAAGAGAAATAAGCCAGACACAAAGTGACAAATACTACATGATTCCACTTAGGAGGTACCTAGAGTAGTCAAACTTACAGAGACAGAAAATAGAATGGTGGGTGCCAGGGGCTGGGGGAGGGGGGCGAGTGGGGTGTTGCTGTTTAATGGGTAAAGAGTTTTAGTTTTACAAGACAGAGAGTTCTGGTTTCCTCAACAATGTGAATGTACTTAAGACCACTGAACTGTACTCTTAAAAATGGTTAAGATGGCAAATTTTATGTGTATTTTATCACAATTACATTCTTTTAAAAACTCACCTCAGGTAATTAAGAAAATTATACTGGGTTTTGCATGCATCCACAAACTCCTCTCCTCTGGGAAAGCTCAAAACTGAGAACTTGAAACATCTTTTCCTTTCCATGCATAAAAATCTGGCTCTCTAGGTTAACTTTCTCAGCTATACTGTCCCAAATGGGTCTTCCCATCCCAGAGGAGTGCTCTGATCGGTTCAGTTGTAAAAATTCTCACATCTGTCTTTGAAATGGGTCTTGTGTGGTGGTACCAGAGCCGTAACACTGCATCTCCCAGACCCCCTTCATCTCACCATGTTCTTGTAATAAGAACTAGATGTCAGGCCCTCCCCAGAGCTTTTATTCCGGAACAAATACACGTCCGCCTCTGGGCGCTGCTTGGGTTACTCCCTGTCTCAGTCTGGATGGAGTCTCATCTCTCAGAGCTCTTACTATCTACTTCGTCACTGACCCTGGCCTGCCTAGTTTATGTTCTTGTTCAGTCACTTTTTATTGTGCACCTACTGTGTGCTGTGCCCAGGCTGAGAATTGGAATACAGTAAAGAACAAAACAGACATAGCCATGGCGTCCTAGGGCTTATGGTCCTGGGGAGAATACAGACAGTAGACAGATAAATACACAGCTTAAAATTGTGATTAGAGCCGTAAAGGAAAAAGGAAGTGTTACGGTGGGAAATAACAAGAAGGACCTACTTTGGGTAGGTTTGAGGGGTGTACTGTTTTTCCCCCTACATAAAAATTTGGCTCCCTATGTTAGCTTCCCCAGTTCTTCTATCCCATATGTATGTACTGAACCACAGACCGTCCCAATAATGAAGTGATATTTAAACTGATAACTTATGGGTGGGTGGAGTTAACTGAGAAGAGCATCCACCTCACCGTACACCCTGCAGAAGAGAGAGCTCGGTGAAAGGCCTGTGTGGCGCGGAGCCTGAGGAGCGTGCGGGCCAGATCATGCTGGGCCTGGGAGACCACGTGCGGGGCTCTGAGTTGTATCCCAAGTGTAAAGGGCTCCCTTTAAGGGTTTAAGCAAGGGAACGACATGTCAGATTTTAATCTTTAAAAGGTCATCAGGTTGCCTTGTGTGGCATGGATTAAAGGGGAGCAAAGGAAGAATCAGAGAATTTAAGTGGAGACCTCTGCAGAGTCCAAGCCGAGCTGGTGGCAGCACAGACTGGAAGGGTGCCTGCAGAGCTGAAGCGGAGATCAGATTAACAGGGCTCCCTGGGGGGTCGATGCGGGGAGCCTGAAGGAGAGGGTGCTCTCCAGATTTCTGGCGTGAGACACGAGGTGGGTGGAGAAGGTATTAATAGCTCTCATACGCTGACAGTTCACTGTATACCAAGCTTTGTGCTAAATGCTTTCCATTATCCACTTAATCCTCTGAATAATCCAGAGGGATAGTTGTTTACAATGGAGAAATTAAATAACATTCCCAACGCCACATAGCTAGTAAGTGACTCAGGAAATTCAGAACATGGTCTGCTAACTCCAGGACCCAGGGTTGATAGGAAAAATAGAAGAAAATAAAATTCGGGAGAAAAGAGCCGAAGTTCAGTTTTGAACATATGCCTGATGGCCACTTTCTCCTAACTCAAAAAAATCTGGGGAGATGGCAGCAACAGCAACACATTTCTCTGACTCCCAACATGAAAACAGGTAAAGCAACCAAGGTTTTTCACCGCCCCCTCCTCCTACCCCCGCACTATGCACAGCAATTACCGAAAAAACTTGGTGCAAGAGATACCTAAGAACTCAAACAAGTGGAGCCAAACCACTAACAGAAACGAGGCCTGCATAGTTTTCTTGCCTGCACAGGAGAAAGGAGAGGGAGCCACAGGGCACCTGACTGACCTCAGGAAAGGAGAGCCCCAATATAGCCAACAGGCATTCAGCAGAAAGCGTGGTGCGCCAGGTCAGGAACAGCAGCTGAAGAGAAGAGGACGTTTCTCCCGATCTAAATGCATATTAGGGCACAATACGAAGGAGAAACCTCCTCGAGTAGACTCCAGGTTGAACATGGCAGGCACGACAGAGATGGAAAGAGAAGGTCCAGGTAAAAGTGGGGAGCGGACAGCAAGTCTCAGAAGGAGCTGCCGTGATTTTTAGTACTACATGGAAAAAATAGGAGCTCTGTGAAGTTGGAAGAGCTGCTTTAGCCACCCCTCCTCTTAGAGCAGGAAAACTAATTTCACATGAAAATAGGCAGTAGATAAATATCAAATTCAAACCCCATAAGAAGTTACTGTAGGAAAAAATAGAAGCACCACAGAGAGATATATTCATAGAACCAGGTCAAAAGGGGAGATTTCATATCAAAACAATCTTAAAAAGCATTTAAGAAAATGATCCAAAACATGGAAGAATGCAAATCAAAATGAAAAAACTCAAAAGTAAAGGAACAAAACAGAAAATAATTAGAAATAAGAGAAAAAGTCATTTCAGGAATGAAGATCAAACTAGAAGATCTTGAATGTCAATAAACAAAACTGATGACTACACTTAAAGAGAAAAAGAACGTGAGAAAGAAGACATTTTAAATAGTTTTTTTTAAAAAAGGAATGAAGGGAACGATAAAAAGTATTTAGAGAAAATGACAAATATTTTAAAATAAACAGAGAAGGTACAACTTACAAATATTGAAAGTTCCTGGATAAGAAAGGCAAAGAAAGGTGGTAATCAAATATTAAAAACTATCTTTTAGCAAATTTCATGAAATTTAAATATTTCCACACTACTTATTGACCTGAGACATTGCCTAAGTGAATTACCCAGAATGACCAACACCAAAGCATATTCAATAAAATTATTGTACCTTAAAAGAAAAAAGATTTTGAGCAGCTAGGAAGTGATTTATGAGGGAAAGATTTAAATTGTCAGCAGACTTTTCAACATAACACTTTATGTCTGAAGAGAACAGTATATTCTCTTGAACACCTTCAAGGCAAGAAAATGTGAGGTAAGAGTTTTATTCGGAACAAGATTGACTTTTGAGTAAAAAAGGCACAAACTGTCATTGACATATAAAAACTTAAGAAATATTGGTCATGAACTCTTCCTGAGGCATGTTCCAGAAAAATAAGGCTTCAGGGAACCAAAATGACTCAGATCACATTGACATAAGTACCAATGAGATCAATAGACATCAGTTGTTTGGAGAACTAAGAGTAAGTTGGGGTCAAAAAGGAAAGAGTATGTATGAAATGACTCTATGCTCAGGCAACACAGATAAAGCACAATACACGAATGGAAAAAGAATGGGGAGAACATGTGCAATGTGTTTACTTTTGTCTTTCTTTGCCTGTATGTTAGGTGTCATATCTAAGAAACCGTTGCCTAACCCCAAGGTCACAGAATTATACACGTATTTTTTTTTGTTTTTTTTGTTTTGTTTTGTTTTTTAAATAGATCTTTATTGATTTCAGAGAGAGGAAAGGAAGGGGAGAGAGAGAGAGAGACAGAAACATCAATGATGAGAGAGTCATTGATCGAGCCCACAACCTGGGCATGTGCCCTGTCCGGGAATTGAACCCCAATCGCCTGGATGACAGGTCGACGCTCAACCGCTGAGCCACGCCCGGCGGGGCTACATGTATGTTTTATTCTAAGAGTTTTATAATTTTAGCTGTACATTTAGGTCTGTGATCCAGTTTGAGTTAATTTTTGTAGATGGTATGAGATAGGTATCCAACTTCATTCTTTTGCATGCAGAGATCTAGTTTTCCCAGCACTGTTTGTTGAAAAGACTCTTCTTTCCCCATTGTGTTGACTTGTCACTCTAGTGTTGAAAATCCATTGACTACAAGTCTGTGGGAGTATTAGTACAGTACGTTTATTCTGAGACTGTTGTATGATGTGAGTCAAGTAAATAAGTAATTGTGGGATACCCTAACTCTGTCAGCTCCTTGGTCCTTGAAAAACAGGCTTCTGGTGCGGCCAGCAAAGTTCTATTTGTTGAGCTGGGTGCTGATTACAAAAGTGTTCACCTTATAATAATTCATTAAGCCATATTGTTATGGCTTTCTTTATCAATTTTTTTATCTTTTAACAAAAAAGTTTTTTTTAATGGGAACCTAGGAGTACCTCATCAAGGCACTATGCCTCTGACAAGATAATTTCTTAATGATTCATCATCATTAAATTTCCTTACCAAACCTTTTTACTAAGCGACATCTAAACTCCCCACTGCATCCACATTTAGGAAGATTACACTCTGCTCACTCTAAGGAACCAGCCAGCTCTCTAATAACTTTCCATTTTCTCCTGCTATCAACTTATGCATTCAGTTTTCAGACATACTTTTCTATAGCTCACGTGTCTTGAAATGTGCTTGTTGAGACCTTGTTCTTAGGGTGCTTCCCCCCTTTCATTTCCAATAGAGAATGTCCCTTTTTACATTTCTTTGTCTTGTAATAATAGACTGTTCTGCTGGAAAACCCATGAAGAAGACTGATTCAACCCTCTTTCATATTCACATATGATAACTGCGGTCCAGAGAGACTGACATTATTTGCCAAAAGTCACAGAACTAATTTGGAGTGAAGCTGAGCTAGAACTTTGATTTTCGAATCCTCCATTCTGTTGCTTTTTAAAAACACCTATATCTAGATTAGGGCAGATGTTGTTTTTACCTGAGCCACTCACTTCTGTGCTGCCCACAATTGTCACCTCTATTGATAAGGTTCATCCTTATCAACTTCATCCCAGCCTCCCCTTTTTTCCAATGAACTCTTGCCTTTTGGCAAGTGTTTTGATAGTCACTTCAATGGTGCATTCATACGTTCTCTTGATATAAATTTTCATTGGATTTTACAGCATTGAGAAGCGGAAAACATCTATTTTGTGTGACTGACACTATCACAGCTTTTTTTTTCAATTACAGTTGACATTTAATATTATTTTATATTAGTTGCAGGTGTATAGAGGTGTATAGCATAGCATAATGGTTATATAGTTATATAATTTACTAAGTGACCTCCCCCACATAAACCTAGTACCCACCTGGCATCATACATAGTTATTAGAATGGTATTGAATATATTCCCTATGCTGTACTTACCAATTTGTATTTGTTAATCCCTTCACCTTTTAACCCAGTCCCCCAAACCCCCTCCCACCTGACAACCATCAGTTTGTTCTCTGTATCTATGAGTCTGTTTCTGTTTTGTTTATTTTGTTCTTTAGATTCCACATATAAGTGAAATTATATTGGAAGTTCCTCAAAAAATTAAAAATAGAACTACTTTATGACCCAGCAATTCCACTTTTGGGTATTTATCTGAAGAAATTCAAAACTCTAATTTGAAAAGAGATATACACCTCTATGTTAATTGCAACATTATTTACAATAACCAAGCTATGGAAGCAACTCAAGTGCCCATCAATAGAGGAATGAATAAAGAAGACGTGGTTCATAAGTACGATGGAATATTACTTGGCCATAAAGAGATTGTAATCTTACCATTTGGGACAACATGGATGGACCTGGAGGGTATTATGCTAAGTGAAATAAGTCAGACAGAGAAAGACACATATCACAGCATTAATGAGAAATATGACCACCATAAATGCCTGAGTAATATGTAATAAAAACTTACTGGATGCTTTCAAAGGGAAATTCACACACATTTGGGGATCCAGGTGAAACTGGAAGCAGGTTACGTATGACTTTTGGTGCCTCCACTCCCGTGGCTCCTCCCCTCCCCTTGGGGCCCTGGGCTCTTGTACCCACGCACTGCAGTTGCTATTCATTCCTGTGGGCCAGCTACCCACGGGGACCACAGGGACTTCCCATCCCAGTGCTTCCTTCCCTGAAGAGTTAATTTGGTGTAATTCTTAACTTAAAAGCCTTTTTTTTTTCTTTCCTGGTTGTCAAATTACATGCCTATGATAAAATCTTGAAAAATACAAAGACCCCCTGTTAATATCCAACACAGCTTTGCTGATTGATACTGGCCTTTGTTTTCTTCCACTTTCCTCCACTCTTCTCTCCTTTCCTTTTCTCATCTGTTCCCTTCTTGCCCCCTCCTGTCTCTGCTCCCGCTCTCATACACACATTTTTCAAAACGCTCTTAAAGTTTAGTTTGTGATGTAATAAATATATATCTGGTCTCTGAACACCGTTTTTTCCTGGCACACAGCTCCTAAAATCCTTGAAATCTCCAGTGCTAAGTGCCTGTGTTTGCTAATGAGATGACTTGGGGCCCGGGCTCCTGGGTAAGCCAGGGGATCAACCACGGGATTAGGGAGGAGACACTTTCAGCCCCACATTCTGACCTTCTCAGGGAGAAGAGAGGGACTGGACGTTGAGTTAATCACCAATGGTCATTAATTTCATGACTCATGCCCAGTGAGGTGGACGTGCTGGGACAATGGCCTACTGCAGAGGGCTTGGAGCCTCATGCCCCTCCCTACATACTTTGCCCTATGTATCTCTTCCATCTGGGTTTTCCTGAGCTCTATTTTAATCTATTTTTTAAAGATTTTTAATTGATTTTTTGTAAGAGAGGAAGGGAGAGGGAGAGAGAGGGAGAAACATCAGTGTGAGAGCAAACATTAATTGGCTGCCTCCTGCAAGCCCCCTTACCGGGGATCAAGCCTGCAACCCAGGCATGTGCTCTGACCAGGAATCGAACTGGCAACCTCTGTGCAAGGGACCATGCTCAACGGAGTAAAGAAACTGGTAACCTAATAAGTAAACTTTTCCTGAGTTCCATGAGTCATTCTAGCAAATTATCAAACCTGAGGAGGGGATTGTAGGGTCGTCCAATGTATAAACAATTGATCAGAAGCACAGGTGACAACCTGGATTTGCTATTGGCATTGAAGTTGGGGGTGGGGGCGGTCTCATGAGACAGAGCCCTAAACCTGTGGGGCCTGCACCCATTCCAGTTAGATGGTGCCAGAAGAGAATTGATCAGTATGGGGGGAAAACCCCAGGCATATGGTGGCCAGAAGTGAAGAAGTATGTATGGTATAGTAGATAGTACAGGAGGAAACAGAGTTTTTTTACACATAGCATTTCATCACACAGAGGCACCCTGAACATTCTCTACATTTGGATAGTTTATTCTTAATTTGAGAGCATTGTAAGCCGTTATCCTTGGTGGGGGTTTTTCATGTTTTAATGCTAACTCATATTTTGCTTATTATTTGCCATGAAACTTAGATATTTTTGTTCCTTTACCCTGTTTGATATTGCTATGTATTCAGTTAATCTATTTTTTGTGTGTGGTAAAAAACATATTATATGAAATTTACCATCGTAATGTTAACTATATCTCTAGGACGTTTTTCTTATAAAACTGAAACTCTATACGCATTAAACAACCCCCATTCCTCTCCCCCACCCCCACCTAGCCCCTGGTAACTGTGACTACTTTAATCACCTGAGGGCAGTGAAATCACACCATATTTGTCTGTTTGTGGCTGGTTTATTTCACTTAGTATCATATCCTCAAGACAACATCCACGTTGAGCATAAACAGGGATTCCTGATTTTTAAAGGCTGAATTGTATTCTGCTGTATGTACAGACCACATTTAGTTGAACCAGTCATCCACTGGACATTTAGGTTGCTTTCATCACTTGGCTAGTGTGAATAATGGGGGTGGATGCACCTCTGCAATGCCCTGCTTTTGATTCTTTTGGATATATATCTAACCCAAAAGTGGGAATGCTAGATCATATGGCAATTTTATTTTTAATATTTTGAAGAATCTCTCCATAGTTTCCCACAGTGGCTACACCATTTTCCATTCCCACCACCAGAGCATAGGAGTTCCAATTTCTCTGGAACTACCTAGCACTTGTTATTTTCAGGTTCTTTTTAATAGTGGTCATGCTAACAAGTGTGAAGTGATATCTCATTGTGCTTTTGATTTGCATTTTCTGATAATTAGTGAACTTGAGCACCTTTTCATATGTTCGTTGGTCATCAGTTTATCTTCTTTGCAGAAAGATCTATTCAAGTTTTTTGCCTATGTTTAATTGTTGTTGTTTTTATTTTTAGTGTTGAGATGTAGAAGTTTTTAACATATTCTGGACATTAACCCCTTATCTGATATATGGTTTGTGGACCTTTTCTCCCATTCCATAGGTTGCCTATTCACTCCATTTATTGTTTTCTCTTCTGAATAGAAGTTTTTCCCCCTAGCTTTATTGAGATATAATTAACATATATCTTTGAGTAAGTAAGGGTGTACCATATGATGATTTGATATGTGTATATATTGCAATAAGCTTAATTGATATATGCACTACCTCACATAGTTACCGTGTGTGTGTGTCTGTGTGTGTCTGTGTGTGTGGTGAGAACTTTTAAGGTCTGCTCTCATAGTAACTTTCAAGTTACATTACAGTATTGTTAACCATAGTCACCATGCTGTACATTAGATCTCCCAGAACTTATTCATCTTGTAACTGGAAGTTTGTTCCTGTTGCTAACCTTCACCCATTTCCCCCACACCCCTGTTGCTGGCAGCCACCAGTCTGTGCTCTGTTTCTATGAGTTTTTTTGTTTGTTTTAAGATTCCACGTATAAGTGAGATCATATGTTACTTGTCTGTCTCTGACTTATTTCACTTAGCATAACACCCATAAGGTACATCCATGTTGTCTCAAATGGCAAGATTTGTGTGTGTCTGTGTGGCTAAATAAGATAGGTAGATAGATAGGTGATAGAGGATAGATAGATGATGATAGATAGATGATAGATAGATAGATAGATAGATAGATAGATAGATAGATAGATAGATAGATAGATAGATAGATAGATGATAGATAGATAGATGATAGATGATAGATAGATAGATAGATAGATGATAGATAGATAGATAGATAGATAGATAGATAGATAGATAGATAGATAGATAGATAGATAGATATAGAGATATATCTTTATATCTCACAGTTTCTTTACCTACTGATGGACACCGTTTATTTCTATATCTTGACTGTTGTAATAAATAATGCTGGAATGAATGTAGGGGTGCAGATATCTCTGAGATAGTGACTTTATTTCCTTCAGATATATACCCAAGTGGGATTACTGGATCATATTGTAGGTCAATGTTTGATTTTTTTAAGGGCTCTCCATACTGTTTTCTATAGTTGTACTAATTTACATTCTCACCAACAGTACACAAGGGTCCCCTTTTCCCCAGTCCTCACCAGCATTGATTTTTTTGTCTTTTTTATTATAGTCATTCTAATGAGTGTGAAATGGTATCTCACTGTGGTTTAAATTTGCATTTCGCTGATGGTTAGTGATGATGAGCACCTTTTCATGTATCTGTTGACCATTTAAATGTGTATCTTCTTTGGGAAAATGTCTATTCAGGTCCTTCGCTCATTTTTAAATAAGATTATTTATTCTTTTTCTATTGAGTTGCATGAGTTTCTTATATATTTTGTATATTAACCCTTTATCAGAGACATGATTTGCAAATATTATCTCCCATTCTGTATCTCCCTTTTCACTTTGTTGATCCTTTCTTTAGCTGTACAGGAGCTTTTTAGTTTGTTGTAGTCTGAATTGTTGATTTTTGCTTTTGTTACCTGTGCTTTTGGTGTCATGTCCAGGAAATCATTGTCAACACCTGTCTCAAGGAGCTTTTTTCTTGTTTTCTTCTAGAAGTTTTATGGTTTCAGGGGTTACATTTAAGTCTTTAACCTATTTCAAGTTAATTTTTTGTGACTGATATAAGATAAGGGTCTAGTTTTATTCTTATCCTGTGGATATCCAGTTTTTCCAACACTATTTGTTAAAGAAATCAGTAAAATTATTTTTATTTTATTATTTTATTTTATTTTATTTTTTCCATTACCATTTATCCCCTCTGTGCCCTCTTCCACCTCCAACCACACAGTTAAATTATTTTTAATGGAGTAAAATGGAAAATATCAAATCACATATGTTGTCATTTCAGGTTTCACTGCAAGGCATAATTAGAGGAGAATCTCATGAACTTTGTTTTAAAAATAGTTCTGAAAAATGTCTAAATGAGAAATGAATACAAAGTAGTTCTCAACTCCACTACATAGTCCACAGGTGTTAAACATGTTACTATCAGGACCTGTGTTTTCTTTATCTGTGTCTAGTCTGCATACACTTATTACTTGAAAATACCAATACTTACTATTTGTTCTATCACACATAGTACAAAACAGACAGCCAGAGCACCAACATATATTTAAACATATAGGTTATGTATGTATAACTATGTATAATTATACACATACATAAATATATGTATGCATTATATACATAATTATAATTACATATGCTTATATATATGACATGTAACCATATATGTGTATATATTGTGCCAACTTAAGTTTACCCTTTTTAACTTACTCCTCCTTCCAGTGCCCCAAATAAACTCAGTGGCTGTCCCCAGGGCTCCATGAGAGGCCACTCCATGATGTACATCTCAGAGAAACGGGTGCATTTGTTCCCAGATGGGATTGGTGTGTTGTGTGTGGGGGAAGGAGGAAGGCTAAGAGGACTGAGATGAGGTGACCCTGTAGAGAAGCCCACACTTAAGTAGACATGTCCCTTTACAGAGAATTTCCACCCTTTTCACAGCCGCAGCAGTGTCCAGACGGCCGTTTCATTACTCCTTTGGGGGGAATAACACAGTTGGTCCCTGCGCAGCATGGCCAGCGTGTCACTCCAGTTATGAGCTGAGTAGGAGTTACTCTAAGTAGGGCCGATTTCAGCACTTTTCAGTGATTACTTTGTTTCCTGCATCCTTTCTAATTTCAGTGGCCTTAAATACTCCTGCTATATTAAAACAACACACCGGAAGTGGGCCTCCCTCTCAGGGGAATTCTGCCTCAGCATGTCCAATATCTGCTGCTGATATTTTTATTCTGCAACGTCAACTTGCCACCTTCCTTGCCTAAGTAACAATCAATCACTTAAAGAGTCTTTATTCTAGAGTATAGCCTAATTGGATAGGATTGAAAAGTCCAGTTTCCCCCCAAAAGGACATCATACACTTTAAGCAGTTTGTTATTCTACTTAACACTTACAGAAAGTTTTAAGGGCATTTAAAAAAGTACAACCATGTTTGGGAACAACTTTTATACTCTGTTTACAGTGCGAAAAAGCACAACACTAATAGTAGTGCATGCGACAGTCATCATCCCTGTGACCTCCTCAAGTCACCTCCACACACAGACGTCAGCAGGAGGGACTGGAGAAAGGGCTCCTCTTCTATGCCCTGGGTACCATCACAGCAACTTGCTGTGGGAAATGCAGCCTCCCCTACAGAGGGTCTCATGAAAATCACTTTGGTACACTGAATTTAAAGTGAAATTAGCTGCAGGAGTTTAAATACGGCCTGGGGGAGGGGGGTCAGCCAACAATTTTTCTGATTTTGGTTGTGTCTGAGCCACAGAAAGCTTTGCTGATAAAATCTGATGCTCCAGAAGAATCTTCACCCTGCAGCTCTTGCTTTGATCTGATTTTCACCAGGACTTTAATGGCACTCACGGGGCAGTGAATGAGGACAGGAAGAGCTAGGCTCCTCCAGGAGCTAGAAATGTCCCCATCTAGACTGGGGACAAAGCTGTAGTATACAAACAAGTCCTATTTTTTAATTGTTTGTTTTATCTTTATCTTCACTTTTACATGTGTATCATTTATTTCTTTTTACTGGAGTATTTAAAGCAGACATCTTACCATTTCACTGTAAACAGTTTTTGTGTATGTCCAAAAGATAAGAATTTAAAAGAAAATATATAACCTCAGTGCCATCTTATTCCAAACAAAATTAGCAATGAAAAAAATGTTTTTGTTGTGTTACTTATACTTTGATTTATAAGGAGAGCCAGAGTAGGAAGGTGGGGGAGGAGGGGACAGACGGAGCGGTGGGGGCGAGAGGAGGGCTCTGCGGGTGCAGCTGCGGGGCCTTAGCCTCCGAGCCTCAGCTTCCCGCCTTTAAGCGAGAGAAGAGCTCCTACTGCTCAGGGCTGTTGGGGAGATTAGATAAGACGGTGCAATAAAGCGCTTGGCCCAGTACCTGCCCTATATCAAGGATGCAATAAATGACAGCTATTATTATCATTAACTGTATTTATTCTTCATAGTTTTAGAAAAAATTTAAAACTTAATTATAACCACCATTCTTTTTTTCCTTTTCAAAAAAAATTCAATTCAGTTGACATTCAATATTATTTATGTTAGTTTCAGGTGTACAGCAGAGGGATAACCACGGTCCTCAATTCACATTTCCTTTGAGCCATATCTATAAAAACAGAAGGGTTTTGGCCATGTAGCTGCTGGTGCAGAGAGGACAAGGTGGGACGCCGTCGCTTCCATCGCCTCCCCCGCGCGCAGCTGCGCGGGAGGGACAGGGCCGAGGGCCGGGGGGGCCGGGGGAGCGCACTGTCCTGGGAGTCAGGCACCGTGCTGCCTTCTTATCCAGCAGCTGAATAAATTACGTGAGGAATCTGGGCCCATCAGTACTCCATGGGCTCAGATGATGTATTGATTAATAAACAAATACTTAAGAAACCTTCTTAACTAGCGTAACAGTGATCAGAACCTCAGATTCTAGCCCGGCCCGGCGAAGCTCAGCAGCTGAGCATCTCCTAGGATCCAGGAGATGGCCATTCAGCTCCAGGTCGGGGACATGCCTGGTTGTGGGCTCCATCCCGGCAGGGGGCCTGCAGGAGGCAGCCCATCAGTGAGGACTCTCTCATCACTGATGTTTCAACTCTCTCCCTCTCCCTTCCTTTTTCTGAAATCAATATACATTTTAAAAAAAAGTTTTTACATCTTTAAAATGAAGATGATAATGGTACCTATCTCACAGATTTTTAAAGGAATTAAATGAGTTAATTATACATAAAGTATTTGGCACTGTGTACTGTGTTGGCCACTATTATTTCCTGTATGCCAGGCACTGTGGTGCTTTCAATTGTTTTATAAAGGAAATTACGTATATGACACTGTTAGAGAGTGATATATAACAAGTTTGAGAATGTTCACCATACATGTAAATGCTGAGAAAATTCCCATGAGGAAAGGTCACTGTAGGGTGAACAGTTTGGTTTTGTTGTAGATCAAATGGGACCTTTTTAAAGAAAGAGTGTTTGATGTTTGACAAAAAGAATCAGTTGATTTTATTTCATGTTCATTTAAAGGGATTCTGGTCCCATCAATCTGTAAAATAAAAACGTGAATGGCCCAATTTTTAAATAGGTTTTGATGTGAAAATTCTTAAAGGAGGCATAAGTCTACCAGTCCTTACAAAACTTTCCCTTAATATACACCCAAGGGAAAGTGTTTTATATATACACAAATATGCAAGCATCTTTATCTTCATGGCTAGATGATAGACATTGAGACGATAGTTTCTTAGGAAAAAAGTGCCCCTTTTCATTTACTCACTTATTCACTCGTAATGACAATAGGAGCATATGGAATACAAATAATTAGTAAAGGTCCTGTTAATGAGCTCGGAGTCTAGCTGGTAAGGCAAAAGTAATTGAGGATATATCTAAATAACATAATAACAGTGCTTTGCCCATAAGAGCTGTTCAGAAACCTAGATTTTACTATATTAATATAATAGTTCATTAATGTTTTAAAATATCAATTGGCTTGCTCTGGCTTCAGTCCTAATTCCTTAGCCTGGCTCCTACCTACCTCCCGAGCTTCATTCCTGCCCACTGCTATCAGTGGCCGCCAGCTCGCAACCAGACCGTGCCATTCCTTTTCACTCTCTGTACTTTGTACTCTTTGTTCCTCTTTTCTAGAATGATGTTATCTCTGTTTTCTTTTCCTCATGAACTCATATCCATCATTTTAAGAGTTTGTTTATTGTCATCCTCTCTGCTCAGACGCACTTGCTCCCAGACAGGAGCAGTTGGTACCCTGAACTCCCCCACAACAGTGCGCAGCCCTTCAGGAGGGTACTCATGGGCCTGTTATAACTTTTTTACATGTCAGTTTTTGCTCAGTGGCAGGAGTCAGCCTGGGATCTCCAGCACCAAGCACAGTGTAGGGGAGCTTTATGGAAACTCAATAAATATATGTTGAAGGAGTGGAAGAGCCAAGGTGGTATATGACATAGGTGCTAAAAATAGGCCTGCAGAGACTGTGGTTTAGGAGGATACAAGTGTAAAGAACATGGAAGTTCCCTGTTATGGGCTGGGTTGTGCTGTCCCAAATTCACATGTTGAAGTCCCAACCCCTAGTACCTCAGAATGTATGTGTATTTGGAGACAGGGCCTTTAAGGGGATAATTAGTTAAACTGAGGCCATTAGGATGGGCCCTAATCCAATATGGTTGGTGTCCTTATAAGAAGAGGAGATTAGGACACAGACACACACAGAGGAAGACCTTGTGAAGGCACCTGGTCTTCAGGTTCGAGGAGAAGGTGGCCACAGATGCCCCATGGAGAGAGGTTCAGAAGAAACCAGCCCTGCTGAGCCCCTGATCTTGGACTTCTTGCCTCCAGACCCATGAGGAAATGAATTTCTGTTGTTTAAAACCCCAGTTTGTGGTTAATATGAATTAATAGAAGTCTTCCCCATCTTTCATCTCTCATCTGCTAGAACCCAAGAGTTATTTTTCCCCTACAGTCAACTTTTCCTTGTATATGAAAAGGTAAACTATTCCACCATTGAAGGTGGTGGGGATCATGGCAGATTTTTCCATTTCCTGTCCTTCCTCTAAGTTCAGTTGTGCTGCAGAACTGTCGGTCGGCTGGTGGCATTCATAGAACAACACATGCATTGTGTTACGCTGGCTCTAAGTACCGAAAATTCAATAACAGTTTGTTTCCAGGGTGGAATCCCCTGGTGCTGGGGCCCCAGAGCTGGCTCTCGATCCAGAGCAAATGTCACAAACAAGTTCCAGGTGAGGCCATGTCCACTTTACAGAGATCCCATGTTGCAGGTATAAAACTAAGGACCTGCTAAAAGAAATGAGGTAATAGGTAATCTTGTAAAGAGAGAGGCAACAAAAGAAAAATCTTGTTCTTAAATTCATTAGGGATTCCAGATAAAGCAGATCAGGTGCCTTTGAACAAACGTGGTAACATGAATTCAAAAGGTAACCGTGTGCTAGTGTCTGTGGGCCCTCCTGGGCAGTTGAGGAATGACCGATAGGATTTTAGTCGCATTTCCTCTCTGAAAACTATATTTCTGGGAACCTTCAGATTAGGCACCAACATGAAGGGAAGATAAAAGCAGAATAAAAGGGGTAAGGAATTTATGCTTGCCAGAGCGATGGAAGGAATAAATAAAGCTTTTACAACTATATCTGGAGAGGAAATACTAGAAATTAAAGTAGATATAGTAAGTAAAGGAGAGGAGTGAAATACAAGATGATTACAAGATGGCTGGGTACTCAAATGCCCTTTTGAAGTCTCCCTTTAACAACAAAATTTAAGGCTTTAACTCTCTGTTCAGTCAGTTACCTGGGTAGTGCTGGTGAAAATGTTCTGTATACATAGGCCCAATGACAGCTGTCCCCACAGAGAGGAGGGTTAGCAATCAAAACTGCTACTGTGTAGTCCCAAGAAGCCAGGAAAATGGTTTGCCAAACATAAAAAAATCAGAAAACAAAAACCCTGAGGTTCTAGTAAGAAATAAAAGCAAAAGCAAACATACTAGCTTTTGATTTAAATAAGCTGATTTGCTCAGAAAGTATTAAAGACAAGTGGCGTCAATTCTGTGTTTGTGGAAATTCATAGAGAAAAATCATCTCATTAAATATACCTCAGTACCGATGCCAACATTTTTATATTTATGTATTTCTGAATCACATATGGAAAATTAAGAAGCACAATGATGGCCTCTCTCTATATTTTCTTCCCTTGTTTTATTTTTAAATTTTTATTGTTGACACTATTGCTGATGTCCCCCACTTCCCCCCACCCCGCCCTCTTTGCCTACCTCCGCCCAGCCCCCGCCCTCCTCCGTGGCCCTCACCACACTATTGTCTGTGTTCATGGGCTATGCACATATGTTCTTTAGCTATTCCTTCATCTCCCTTTATCCAGTCCCCCCCACTTCTCTCCCCTCTGACATTTGTCAGTCTGTTCCATGTATCTATGCCTCTGGTTCTATTTTGTTCCTCAGTTTATTTTGTTCATTAGATTCCACTCATTAGTGATATCATATGATATTTGTCTCTCTGTCTGGCTCATTTCGCTTAGCATAATAACTTCAGGGTCCATCCATGCTGTTGCAAAGGGTAAGAGATCCTTCTTTTTTACAGCCACGTAGTACTCCATGGTGTAAATGTCCTACAGCATTTTATCCACTCATCTGCTGATGGGCACTTGGGCTGTTCCCAGATTTTGACTATTGTAAATAATGCTGCTGTGAACATAGGGGTGCACATATTCTTTCTGATTAGTGTTTCAGGATTCTTAGGATATGTTCCCAGAAGCGAGATAAGTGAGATCGCTGGGTCAAAAGGAAGTTCCATTTTTAATTTTTGAAGAAACTTCATACTGTTTTCCACAGGGGCTGCACCAGTCTGCATCCCCACCAGCAGTGCACTAGGGTTCCCCTTTCTCCACATCCTCGCCAGCACTTGTCATTTGTTGGTTTATTGATAGTAGCCATTCTGGAAGGTGTGAAGCAATACCTCACTGTGGTTTTAATTTGCATCTCTCTGATAATTAGTGACATTGAGCATTTTTTCATATGTCTATTGGCCATCTGTAGGTCCTCTTTGGAGAAGTGACTATTCCGGTCCTTTGCCCATTTTTAAGGGGATTGTTTGCCTTCCTGGTGTTGAGTTGCATAAGTTCTTTATATATTTTGAAGATTAACCCCTTATTAGTGTATCATTGGTGAATATGTTCTCCCATAGAGTGGGTTCACTTTTCATTTTGTTGATGGTTTCTTTTGCCGTGTAGAAGTTTTTTAGTTTGATGTAGTCCCATTTGTTTATTTTATCCTGTGTTTCCCTTGCCCTTGGAGACATGTCTGCAAAAATGTTGCTCTGAGAGATATCTGAGATTTCACTGCCTCTGTTTCCTTCTAGGATTTTTATGGTTTCATGACTTACATTTAAGTCTTTTATTCACTTTGAGTTTATTCTTGTGTATGGTGTAAGTTTGTGGTCTAGTTTCATTCTCTGCCTGAACCTGTCCAATTTTCCTAGTACCATTTATTGAACAGACTGTTTTTACTCCATTGTATGCTCTTGCATTCTTTGTCAAATATTAATTGACCATAATGGTGTGATTTCTGGATTCTCTGTTCTGTTCCATTGATCTATGTGCCTGTTCTTTTGCCAGTACCAGGCTATTTTGATTACAGTGGCTTTGTATCATAGTTTGATATCTGGTATTGTGATCCCTCCAATTTTGTTCTTTTTAAAGATTGCTGAGGCTATTTGTAGTCTTTTTTTGTTTTATAGAAATTTTTGGAGTATTTGTTCTAGATCTGTGAAATATGCCATTGGTATTTTAATATTAATTACAGTAAATCCATAGATCACTTTGGGTAGTATGGACATTTTAATGATGTTAATTCTTCCAATCCATGAACATGGTATATGCTTCCACCCGTTTGCATATTCCTCTTTCTTCAGTGTCCTATAGTTTTCTGAGTACAGGTCTTTACCTCCTTAGTTAAGTTTCTTCTTTTTATTTTTAAGTTTTTATTGAAGCTTTATATGTACATAGTGAAAAAATCAGGGAGTAGAGAAAGGGCAACCTTCTATAGCCATTTCTGTTTTAAACCTTTTGGTAGTAACCCTCAGAACTCTAAATAAGATGCTTGTGTATTAATATATCAGTTGATATCTTTTGAATCTCTGGTATGAGAAATGGTCATTTGCACTATCCTCAGCTCTTCTCCAATTTTAATAAACTCTGTTTAGTTCTATTAGTTACATTCTCACTTTTGTATCTAGAGTTAAACCTCTATTTCTTATTCCTTCAACATTAGACTTGACACCCCAAGTGTAATATGTAACCTGTTTATGACAGGCTAATATAAAGAGCCTTATCCGGTAGCTCAGTTGGTTTAAGCATCATCCAGATATGCCAAGGTTGCAGGTTTGATCCCTGGTCAGGGCACATACAAGAAGCAATCAATGAATGTATAAATAAGTGGAACAACAAATCAATGCCTGTCTGTCTGTCTATCTCTTCCTTCCCCTCTCTCTCTAAAAAATCAATCAATAAAAATTAAAAAAGAATAATATAAACAGGTTAATCATTTGAGTGCGTGGGATGTGAAGTGCTGCCTTCCTTTAGCGGGGTGTCTGCCTGGGAACTCTATGTTGGTGTGGGGCAGACCTGCTGAATCTAGGGATTAAGGACTTGCTTTTTGGTGAGTTTATGTAGAGACACTCACCTTTAGAACAGGAATTCTCCCTGGGCAGTTTGCTGAATTTCTCTCTAGAAGAACCCTGCAGTTTGGGGCCTGGGAGTAAATGCTGGCTATTTTCCACAGCACATAGGACTGGGAGGAGACGGGTCCTGTGGTTCCCTAGGCAGACTTCCAATTTGTTCCTGGTTTTCAGCACCTATTCTTGTTCTAATCTTCAAGCCTATTGGCCCCAAGCCCAGAGCTTACCTGGGGTTTTGCCAGAAAGATTGGCTCCCCCCACTCCTGTGAGCATTATGGGTTGCACTTTACTCCACTCGGTTTCAACAATCACCACACTTGCAGTTGCTTCATTTTCCAAAAAATGTTTAAAATCTACCTTTCACTGATGAGATAGATATATATATCCATATATATCTATATATATATATTACATGTATTATATCCATATATATAATCCATATATATACACACACGTATATATACATACATATGTATATTCATGTGTGTGTGTGTCCTGAGTTCATATTTGTCTTGAGTTCATCATATTTCATCAGAGCTAGAAACTATGGAAACTTAAAAAAAAGAGAGCTCATATACATAGTCCTTTGACACCTTTCCCTCCATTTAGCTATGTTTTGAAGTGTCTCCTACATCAATATTATTTTTTTTAAGTGTGCATAGTATCCCTTATATGGATAGTTCACTTAACCAGCACCCTATTACTGGGCATGTAGGCTGGTTGTACATTTTACTCTAGTAAATTAATTTGTCATCAGTATCTTTGTTAGTTTCATCTATGCACATCACTGACTATTTCCTTGGGATACATTTTTAGAAGTGAAATCTAATGAGTCAAAGGGTTGCACATTTTTAAGCCTTTTGATACACATTGCCAAATTGCCTTACAGAAAGATTATATCCATTTTTGACTTCCATTCCATGCTAGTATCAATTTTCTTTCAACTTTGGATGTTATACTTTTGAACTAGCAAATTTGACAAGCAAAAATGTCATCTAAGTTTAATTGTTTGCTGACTTCATTGTTAACCATATAATTCCAGCTAGAAGAAAAATATGGTACTTAATTTCCTTACCTTTACTGGCTTTCTGCAGAGGAGGCAAGGAGGAGTAAAAGCTGGAGCCTGCAGAATCAGTGCAGCTCTGTGCTCCTGTGGGTTACACCCGCCTCTCTTGGAGCCCTCTCAGTTCTGCCAGCCTTGAGAGCATTGGTCAAGGTTTGGGCAAAGGAAGAAGGAAAATGGTTCTGTAACGGACCTCATTCTCCCTTGTCCAGTGGATTCTATAGGGAATCGGGGAAAAGTGAGGACAAACCTGAGGAGTGGGCTGCATTTGAGGGCCAGAATTGATGGAACTAGATCCAAATTTATTTAAGTACATGGGTCAACTCCAGACCCCTTGACTCTGCTGAGCTGCTGTAGAGACTACTTGCTCCCCTTGAATCTACATCAGCCCTGAGGACTTATTACCCCCTGACTTTGGCTTAAGCTTTGCTAACACCAGAGAATGTGGGGGAGAAGCAAGGTTTGGGGCAAATGACCATTTATTATTCATTCATCAAGCCTTTATCGAGCCCCCACCATGTGCCAAGCACAATGCTTGATGGCGGAGACATGAAAATGCAATAAACACGTCCTTGCTGGTGAGGTGTTTGAAAGCTATTTAGTAAATGAATATTTAACCTATGACAATAGAGTGATGATTTTGTAGCCCACAAAGCAGATTACACAGAGGAGGGACAAATTTTTCCAGTCAATAACCAACTTTAGATAAGGCTATGGAGAATTGGTTAAGCTAACATTAAGGCTTTTGGACCTCTGCCATAGACTGAAATATGTTTGTGTTATCTGTGAATATAATATATTCTTGACTCCTTCTTTATTAATAAAAATAATAAAAGAGAAGGGAAGAAACATTTCTAATTCTAAAAAACTAAACTATAATATCTCCCATCATTTCCACATCTATTGCTAGTATCTTAATTCAGATACTCATTCTTTTTTCTGTCTAACATGGATCTTGCCCCCTGAAATCCACTCTTACATGGGGCCTTTTATTGCCTCCACATTTTTATGTAATCAAGTTTATTATTTTCCCTTTATTGTTTGTGCTGTATTTTTCTTACTCAAAACACTCTTTCCTAAAAGAACAAAGCCAGAGCTATCACACTCCCTAATTTGTAACTATCCAACAAAGCCATAGTAATCAAAACAGTATGATATTGGTAGAGGAACAGATACGCAGACCAATGAAACAGATTTGAAAGCCCAGAAATAAACCCACACATATACAGGCAACTAATTTACAACAAAAGAGCCAAGAACATACAATGGAAAAAGGAAGGTCTCTTCAATAAAGTCTCTTCAGTAAAAGTGGTGGGAAAACTGGACAGCTATATTTAAAAAAAAATGAAACTAGACCACTATCATATACCACACACAAAAATTAACTCAAAATGGATTAAAGACTTGAATGTAAGACCTGAAACAATAAAATGCATAGAAGAAAACATAGGTACAAAGCTTCTGGACATTGTTCTCAGAAAGCCGTTTATGAATTTTATTCCAAAGGCAAGGGAAACAAAAGCAAATACAGATAAATGGGACCACATCAAACTAAAAAGCTCTGCACAGCACAAGAAACTCTCAACAAAACAAAAAAGCAACCAACTGACTGAGAAGATATTTGCAAATGATAATTTCAATTGGGGCTAATATCTAAAATATATAAAGAACTCATACAACTCAACAACAACAACAAAATCTGAATAAAAAATGAGCAGAGGATCTGAATAGACATTTTTCCAAGGAAGACATACAGATGGCCAACAGGGATGTGAAAAGATGTCCAATATCCCTAGTTATTATGAAAATGCAGGTCAAAACCACAGTGATAGATGGCCTCACACCTATTAGAATGGCTATTAATAAAAACACAAGAAATAACAAGTGTTGATGAGGATGTGGAGAAAGGTAACCCTCATATGCTGTTGGTGAGAATGTAAATTGGTGCAGCCTCTATGGAAAACAGTATAGATGTTCCTCCAAAAACTAAGAATAAAACTATCATATGACCCAGTAATTCCTCTTCTTGATATCTACCTGAAAAATATGAAAACACTAATTTGTAAAGCTATATGTACTCCTATGTTCGTTGCAGCTTTATTTACAATGGCCAAGATGTGGAAGCAACCTAAGTGTCCATTGATGAATGAATGGATAAAGAAGATGTTGTAAATAAAGGGTGGAGAAAAAGTAGGTTTACAGTTGTGAGTACATGAAACAGAGCTTATTCTTGTATGATTATTTATTAATTAGTATTGTATTATTGTTCGTATGAACAAGGAAATACTACTCAGCTATAAAAAAGGAGCCCTGCCATTTGTGACAACATGGATGGACCTTGAGAGTATTATGCTAAGTGAAATAAGTCAGATGGGAAAGCACAGGAACCATATGATTCACTCATATATGGAACAGTTTAAAAAGTAACAAATGAAATAACAAAGCAAATAACAACAAACTCAAATATCCTGACAACAGAATGGTGGCTACCAGAGGGACAGGAGGATGGGAGGACAAATCGGGTGCCAGGGGCGAAATACATAGTAATGGAAGGAAACTACACTCCAGAAGCTGTGAGCACACAATAAAGTATACAGATGTCAAATTACAATGTTGTACACCTGAAATTTATGTAATTATTAACCAATGTTACCTCAATAAAGTTAATTTAAAAAAACTTTCCTCACCCTGGCTGGGTGTCTTAGTTGGCTGGAGCATGGTCCCATACACCAAAGGGCTGCAGGTCCAATCCCCGCACAGGGCACATACCTGGGTTGTGGATTTAGACCCTTGTCAGGGCAAATGGGGGAGGCAACTGATCGATGTTTCTCTCTCACATTGATGTTTCTCTCTCTCTCTCCCCCTTCCTTTCTCTCTTGGGAATCAGTGGAAGCATATTCTCAGGTGAGGATTGAAGAAAAAAAAATAAAACTTTCCTCTACTGTCACATACTTTCTTCTAAAAGTTTGCAGTTTTGTACATTGTTATGTCTTCATTTGGCTAGAATTATGTTTGTTTATAATATGAGACATGGATACAGTTTTTCCTATATGATAGCATCAGTTATTGAATGGTTTTATATTTCTACTAAGTTCTAATGCCACTATGCCAATACTAATTTATCATATAAGTAAGGGTCTATTTTGGATTCCCTATTTCTTCCCTTGGTGTAATTGTGTCTCTATTGCCATACTGTTTTAATTACTACGGCTTTATTATAAGTCTTCATTTCAAATAGAACAAGTCATGCTCACTTCTTTTTCAACATAACCTTTGGTCCTTTATTGTCTACTTGAATTTTAAGTAGAGCTTGTCAATGTCATCCAACTATCCTCCTGTTGGTCTTTCATTGGAATTGCACTGAATTTTATATTATTTGGGAAAAAGTTACTATCTATATGATACTGAGTCTTCCATTCATGTACATTATAAATCTCACCATCTTGAAAAGATCTTCTTTAATTTCATTCAATAAACTTTTACAATTTTCTATACAAATATTTCACATATGTTTTGGTAGAACTATTTCTAAGTGCCAGAAATTTTGTTATTGTGAGTGAGATGTTTGTGTGACTTATACTAGTTTTTGTTGCTGGTATTTGGAAATGTTATGGTTTTTATCAATTGATTTTGTAGCCAGCAACCTTGCAGAACCCTCTTACTAAGCTTAACAGCTTGAGTACTGTTTTTGGGGGGTGCACTTTAAATTCAAGCTGTCATTTTCTGTGAGTAATGACAGCTTTTTCTTCCTTTGTAATCCGTATGTCTCTCTTTTATCTTCTTTGTCTTATTCTGCTGGCTACATCACTAATATAATTTTGAATAGAAGCAGCAATAGCAGATATCTTTGCTCTCAGTTTCTTTAAAGGGAACGCTTCTAATAGTTTATCTTTAAATATAATATTTGACTAGATTTTGATAAATGCCCTATATAAAAATAATATGTATTTCACATATTCCTAGTTTGCTAAAAGTTTTTATTGTGAAATAGATGTTGAACTGAATCAAATACTTTTGCTGCATCTAATGAACCAAGCTTACCCCCCTTTTATCTCCTAATAAGGTGAATTGCATACACATTTTCTAATGTGAAGCCATGAATGCAATTCCTACTTGGTCATGATAGCTTTTCAAAAATACATTTTTGAAAACTGTTTGTTAATATTTTATTTTGGCTATTTTGTCTCTGTGTTCATAATCTAGACTAGCTCCTAATTTTATTATTTATGCTATCCTTGTTTGAAATTGTGATTAAGGTTATACTATATTTATCCATTTGGTTGGGAGCATTCTCACTTTTTTTGTTCTCTAGATCATTTTGAATTACTTAGGGATTATTGTCCCTGAAGACTGGGTAAGAAGTAGTTCTTATGTCTCATCTTCCATTACGGAACAGCAGCATTTTTTATGGTCAGTTACACTGACTGCTCTCCTTGGCCCCCGGGACACTCTCATGTAGGGTAGAAACATTTCATGCTATGTTCCTGCCCATCATGTCTTCTTGCAGACCTGTGACCACGTTTGTGGCAGGACACCAATGAGGACAGGTCGGTCTCTCCTCTGGCATTTGCACACCAAGCTGTGTGATTTGGCCTAAACATTTTCTACCTCCAATAAAAACGTTCCCTGAACTTGCCAGGCCAGTTTGCAACTCTGCTCTTACAGCCCCCATAGCACTTCATACATAACTCAGCAGCACTTACCACACTGCATTATAAAGACACGTGCTCATGTGGGGGGTTTTGGGTGGTCTTTTTTTATTGACTTGAGAAAGAGAGAGACAGAAACATCCATTTGTTGTTCCATTCATTCATGCAATTATTGGTTCCTTCTTATATGTGCCCTGACCTGAGATTGAACCCGCGACCTTGGGGTATGGGGAAGATGCTCTAACCAACCGAGCTACTCAGCCAGGGCTTTGTTTTCATGTTTTATCTTCAACCAGAACATGGGCCTACAGGACACTGCGCCTCATTTAGCTTTGCAATTTCCATTCCTAATGTAGCACCAGGCACCAATAAAGAGAGCCGATGTTGTCAAATAAATGAACTAAATGTTCTAATCAGTTAAACACAAACACTCATTACAGATTTAACCTGTGGTTTGTTATCCTATCAGTTTCTAACCAGGGCATTCTAATGCCACCTTGCCACATACTAATTTATCATTTAAACAAGGGTCCATTTGGGATTCTCTACTTATTTATTCTATTGGTCTAATTGTCTCTGTTCCTATTTCCATTATGTTTTAATTAATAGAGCTTCACTATAAGCCTCAATCCTAGTCTCTGTTTTCTCAGTCTTGACCCACGCTCTGTCTCTGCAAGTCCCGTGTTTAGTTGTGGCATTTGATCTTTGCTGCTCTTGTTGCAAATTCCTACCAATGTGTTTACTCTCTTGTGCTATGTCTACTGCTCTGTGGTTCAGACATCCTTGAACGTGTTCTAGAATTCTGTTTTACAGTTCATTCTGATGGACTCCGCTTAGCAGGAGGGGCCCCTTACTGTGACGACATACAGACAAGGAAGTCTGACTTCCTGGAAGCCTGGGTGACCCGGGGCAGCATCCTCCAGAAAGCAGGACAGATGCTGCCTGTGAGGTGCTCCCTGGTTCTCTTCCCTGATGTGTCCCTGAACGCTACTGAGGAGGTGATCTGGACATGTCAACCCTAAGTTTTAGTTTTGTAAACCACTTTGTGCATATATCGAAATATTTTTACCTCAATTATTTAATATTTTAGGCAAAAGTTATTTAGGTTCAAACCATTGTTAGTAGTGACATCAATTCTTTTCTTTTTTTAAATAGATAACTTTATTGATTTCAGAGAGAGGAAGGGAGAGGGAGAGAGAGAGACAGAAACATCAATGATGAGAGCCATTGATCGGCTGCCTCCTGCACACCCCCGACTGGGGATTAAGCCCAACCCAGGCGTGTGCCCTGGGAATTGAACCGTGATCTCCTGGATCCTAGATCGATGCTCAACCGCTGAGCCACCCCTGGCCGGGCTGTAAAGCTTTTAAAAGCTGAGAGTGGAAGGAAATTTAACTTCGCATCAGTGCTTACTTGAGAACTACAGAGTTCAGATGCAGCCCAACTTATAGACCTCGGTTAGGTTTTCTAATTCAGCTGCAAGGCTTTATAAACAGTGATCCAGAAATACCTTCTGACGAAACTGCTAGTCAGCTCTTTGAAAATCTATAGAAGAATGATCCTTGTTCCTCTTTCTGGTGGTCTGTTCAATCTGAGTGTGAGTTTTCCCCAGTACTCCTGAGTGTCAGACCCGACTGGAAACCAGTATGTGAAGCTATGGGAGCTAATTCACTGTGTGTGTGTTGAGTTTTGTGTAGGTTGTCGTAGGTAGGCTTCACCTCAGTAGGCCATTTAGTGAACAAACAGAAAGTTCAAACAGCACCCGGAGCCCACACTCCACTGCCCCTCTCCCGGCCGCTGACTGGCCACTGCACTGCTTCAAGCACATGGCTACATCAGTCACATTTTTATTCTTTTAATTCAGATTATTTCTTTCACTTTTGCTTTTTGCTTTTGGAAGCAGCTCAAGATCAGTCAAGCTTTTCTTGCTTTGCCTTTGAAGCCAGCCAAGGTTGGGTCCGGGAGACTGACTGAGGAGTTTCCAGAAACATTCTCTCAGGCAGAAGACCAGGAGTTTTGCCATGTAGGCTCATGGAAGAGGAAATGGACCTGGAGGTCATGTAGGGCATCATTACCCCCAAACCTAGCGGCTTGCAGCAACAATAAACAGCCTACATCTCACACAGCTTCTGTGGGTCAGGAATTCAGGAGCAACTTGCCTGGAGGTTTGTAGTTCAGGGTCTCTCCTGAGGTTGCAGTCAAGGTGTTAGCTCAGGCTGCACTCTTGTGAGGGCTGGGCTGGGGCTGGAAGATCTACTTCAAAGATGCCTCAGGCACGCACCTGGCAGAATACCTCAATTCTGTTGGCAGGAGACCTCAATTTCTTATCACGTGGACCTCTCCATAAGGCAGTTTGAGTGTCCCCACAATATTGGGGCTTCCCTCAGAGTAAGTGATCTAAGAGAGGACAAGGCAAGAGCTACGACGTCTTCTATGACCCAGTCGCAGAAGTCACACATTATTATTTCTGCAATGTCCCGCTGGTGTCATGGGTCAGCTGTATTTGCTGAGCGGGGAAGAACACAGGGCAGGAGCACCAGCAGGCGGGATCCTGGGGGCCATCTCGGGGGCTGGCTGCCACAGGGCTATTTCTTGGACACATGACACATGCCTTGCACTTGTTTTCAACACTTTATCTTCATTATCTCATTGGGTCATCACAATGACTCTATCCCATTTTACAAATGAAATATCTCAGCAATTTGCCCAATATCTTATAAATACCAAGTGCTAGAGGCAGGATCCAACCTAGGTCTAACTGTCTCGGAAAAGTGAGGTGCTCACCGCTACGCTCTACTTTTAAATCTTCCAAAGACAATGCAAGACATTTGTTGCAAGGTAACAATTATACCTACATTATAGATGGGACTGAAAGATAAATGTAGATTTAATAACAGAGAGTGTATATAGTCTGGTTTAATTTTGAATCCTCTATTAACATACATGTGAAACCCTTGGCCTATTTGCACTAAAGGAAATAAATAAATGCTGTTGCTTTGGCCTCATGTAGGTTTTCTTCCTTCTTCCCCTGGCTCTATAACGGTTACTCTCTTTGCCAAGTCACACTACACTGCATCTGAGCAGGACTGCCATCCCCTAAGGTAATTCTTAAACTTGCCTGCGATTTCTTACAGTTTAGACAATAAAACACGCTGCCAAACATGTTTCTGTCTTTAGTAATACCTTATTTAATTAATAACTTCATAGATCTGAGCAAATTGTAGACCTTTAGGCGTGTTCAGCTTCCAATTCTCGTAACTGCCTGTATTCCGTCTTTTTCTTTTGTGAGCGTTGTTGCCTCAGAAGAAGGCTCCCTGAAATGGTCTTTAAGTTTCTTTTAAAAATCAAGAGAAGAGCAGAGAACAAGAAAGCCATCCCCAAACCATTACTGCACAGTGAGTGCAGCAGCCCGCATTAGGTTGGGCTACACAGACACAGCTTAGAGTTGGACTGCTATAATGTGAAGAAGCAACTTCTGTGCACATTCTTTAAAAGTGCTGGTAATGCATATTTTATTCTGCTTCGACATTATAGTCGTGCTCTTGAAAAACCTCACACTATCAAACTCATATTGTAGAATTTACTGTTTCCTTTTCAAAAGTGGACTTGGAGAAACTTGAGTGATGTTTGTGATCCCAAAGGAGTTTCAATAGTAATCTGTTTTTATGGTTCTCAGTTCAATTTGCTACAACAGCTACAAATTATAAATTGATTGATCAAAACTCTAAAAGAGAAAAGCAAAAGACCAGACATTGTGAGGAAATACTGAACAGCACACGAATCTAAACTTAAGCCGCTTTTAAGCCTGAGGGTGCTCACTGCCCATTGTTCTCTCTTCTTACCAACCAAGGTTTAATTCCCCCTAAGTGATGGATACATTGTTTCTGATTTACGGAGGGTAGGGGGGTGGGGGGGACTCAGAGTTAGAGAAATGCAAAAGTACTTATGCATTTATGGTGGTTACAAAAATTATGTGGGCCATTCCTGGCCCATGTGTGTTATTCACATGTGGTATGTTCAGTAACTAAGGGCTCTCTAAGCACATGAAACTAAATTCACTGAAGTTTAGAATCATTACAAAACACTTACCAGAAGTGTCCCATTTGTTTGGTCCTGGTTCTGAACCTTCAGTGGTACCTAAGTCCCCTGGGGCTTGTACCACAGGTGGCTGGGCTCTGTCCCAAGTTCTGATTTGGTAGGTCTGGGGTGGCACCTAAGAATTTTCATTTTCAAGAAGTCCCTGCTGATGCTATTGGGGCTGCTTTGGGGACCAGACTTGAGAACCACTGTGTTGGAGTTTCTTAAGGGGAAGGACCCCATTATACTCTTACCCATCTCTAGCCCTTGGCATAGTGCCTGACACATAATCACCTCTCAATAACTGATAATACAACAATAAGAACTAACTTTTCTTTGGTATTCACCATATGCTAGTCCCTGTGTGAGGAACTTTACACACATCATCTCATCCAATTCTCACAACTCTGACTGATATTCCTGTTTTACAGAGAAAACAATGAGCCTTAGAGAGGTTCAGCAGCTAGCCCACGGTCATGTGGCCAGTAGGTGATGGTGCCAGAAAGATGTTGAGGGATTGAAGTGAAAACCTAAGACCCCTGGGCAATGCTCTCTGTTTGTCATTGTTTTCAAGTTCTTCTCAAATCCTCGCCAAGGATGAATCCAGGAATATTTTCAAAGAAGAAAATTCTAAACTAACTCAATAGAAAAGTTTTCAAATTGATATTGAGGGGGAGAAAAAATAGTGACCAAACTTGCCTTTGCAAATACTATTTTTCTTCTCAGTGGACCAGGACAGGATGCCTAGGAAAATTACTTCATGGCGCATTCATCAAAGCCTCTTCCAAATACTCCTTGTGCTCCAACTGAGGTGAATGGTTATGATAAACTTTGCTTGATGTGAGCAGCTGTCACCAAAAAAAAAAAGAAAAAAGGTCCTCAAAAGCAGCCGATGACTCACTCAGGAAAACAGAGCCGCTTTGCAAGGTTTTCCCTGTCTGTGTCTTCGAATTTAGCCAAGAATCCGAACTCATGGCTCTGCAGAGTCTTATCTCCTGTCTTCACTGTGAAGAGTTCTACTGAGAGCTGAACTACTACCAACCAATTAAAGCCAGAAAGCGACCTCCCTCACAGAGCCCGAGACAACTGCAGACCCTTGCAGGACAGCTAGACTAATTCTTCCCAGTCAGTCTATGCATAGCTAAGGGAATGCTTTGAGAAAATGTCTTAATGTGAAACACCATGACAGTTCCCATTAGCATTGCCATTAGGGATCAAACGCTGAAGTTCTCTTCAAACAGCTTACAGCCTCTTAGTTGTTTCCCTACCCAACACAGCAAGAGAAACAGTCACCAAATGGCAGTGCTGTTCCTGGATTTGTTTATTCCAGCTGTCTTTGGCGGGAAATTGATCAGATCCCGCCCTACTGTGATTTGTATCTGGCTTTAAGACAACCCTGAACCCCAGCCTCCCTCTGTTCCTCCCTTTCCACAAACACTTGGGATTCTATTTCCTTCTCAGAAAAAGCCAGGATTCTACTGCTACTACTTAATTTCTAGTTAATGATTATCAAGAAATTGGCTGGAGACTACAAGGAAACATTGTAGAATGCAAAAGTCGTCCTGCCTTTGCAAATGAGACTCTCTGGGCCAGTCGCCTGGGTTACCCACTTTGGTCCTATGTTATTTAGCCACTGGGAAGATTTATGGCTTAAGTGGTCTTTCCCTGCCTTTGTCCCTACGTGCATGGCAGCATTAGGAGCCTCAAGTAATAATAAGTTACATAGTTTTCCACATGTAGAGCACGGTCTTTGGGATCAGATTGCCTTATTCAAACTTTGGCTCTACCACTCACCATGTAACCTTGAGCAAATCACTATATTTCCCTGTGTCTCTGTTTTCTCACCTGTAAAATGGGGATAATATTGGTACACAGCCCCTAGGGTTCCATGAGGATTATATGTTCATGCTTATGAAGTGATTAGACAGATTCTGACATAAAGCAAATACTCCATAAATGCTTATTGTTATTATTACTAGAAATGCCTAAAATCAAAATTGAAGAATCAGCTTTAAAATAAAAAAACAACAACACTTTGTGCATGTTTAGGAGCTGAGGGGCTGCTCAGTGTTTTAGAAGCCTTGCCTACCAGGCACTTAGAGCTTAATAGAAGAGATGGGACCAAACATGTACTGAGAGACAAGTTCTGAGTTCCATTTACAAATGGGAACTTAGGCACTGCCCCACCATGAAAGAATGGATGAAAAAGATAGTGGGAAGCTTCCTGGGCAGAAAAATGCAAGATAACAAATGGTAAAGAGGAAGTGAGAGATGGTCCATGTTTACTTGCTTTTTTTTTTTATTAAAAAAAATTATAAAAGTTATGAAGGCCCACTGGGGAATATACAGGAATGTTTAAAGCAGAAAAAAAAAGTCACTTAAAACTCCTCCACCCAGAGATAACCATTGTTAACTTCTTAACAAATTTCCTGTTTTAGGCTTTTGAAATGACCTATGCAAACTGGTCATGGGAAAGGAAGGTCAAATGCCCGAGATACACTCCCAACCCGCCTGGTCAGGCCTGGGTGAGGTCCTGGGTCCACACCAGTGGACACACTGAGGCACAGGGATTTGTCAGAATTACAGCCAAGCTCCTTTAACCCTTTGCCAAGCACAGCCTGTTTGGGGCCGTCTTCTAAGCATCCAATAACATGTACATTTGCCAAAGAGAGCAGTTATCTGAGTTCTTATAGAGAAAACCACTGCTGATAAACTGTTTTTTAAAAATTTATTTAGGGTTTTAAATTTTTTCCTTTTTTCCTTTGTTTGGGGTATTTTATCTGCTCTAGAATCTCTCTCATTTCTCGTGTATAAGATTTGGGAACCATCACCACAGTTCATTCTCTAAGTTTCAGACTCACCGGGAGCAGGCTCTTCCAGGATACAGTCTAGATCCACAGCCTCCTATGTGATCTGAAGTAACATAAAGAGCAGGAGGATAGGAAATGCTGGCCTCACCTTCCTGGTGCAGCAGCAGAACAGGTCTTCTCACTCTCAGGGGGTCTCACCTCACAACGCTATGCTCTCCTGGTCATTTGGGTGGAAATGGCAGTCCTGGATGGGGATTTGTTCAGAGGCCATCAGAAAAGTGGGACTGAATACTGGACGCTCAGCTTCGTCCAAAGCTAAACAAATCATTTGACTGAACTTCCTGAGCTTCATTTCCTTGTTTTGGATTGCATACATACTACTTTTGTCCCCTGTAATGAACAAGGGGAAATTAATTACCCCAATTTTTGTCTTTCTAATACGTATTTTCATGTAAGCAATACTTGGCCCATTTTGTAAGTTTCTAACGTTTCCTACAGACTTGTCCAAAAATTTGCAATGGGACCAGATGTCACTAGGATATTATCAGCTTTTTCCCCCCATCCGAGCCTGCCTGCCCAGATTTGTGAGAGCAAGTCCTCATTGGGGGGTCAGGACCTGAAAAGAACTGAAACTGGTTCACAGGGGAGAAACAAACAGGAAGGCTTAGAGAATGCAAATGCAAGTCCGGTCTCTTCATCCTGTTTCTCCACGTGGCTCCACTATCTCTCCCTTCCCTCCCTCCCATCCTGTGTCCCCTGTAGGCTCTTAGTTTCTGCTCCCCCATAACTTAAGCTTGCATGGCAGGGAGTGGTGGCTACAGAGGCACTGACTCTGGAGCCGGTGCTTGGCTCAGAGCCCAGCTCTGGTAGACTCTTCAACAGAAGGTTCTGTAGGCTCCAGCTGAGGGGGCTGCTTCCCACAGGAGTGGGGAGAGAGGGCCCTGGACTCAGAGAGGGGGACTTCCTCTCATTCCTAACCAGCATTGGGAAAAGAGAATTGGGAGACATATCTAGAGCTTCAGGGTCCAGGGAAGGGACAGAGTGGACACAGGGATGAGGGGAAGATCTGTTTGCCTCTTAACAGACCAGACAGGCTGGTGAGTGATTAAGTCAGGGTGGGGGAGGGTACTGCCAGGTCTCCTCCATTTTTCCTTCAGTGTAGATACAGGATGCAAGTGACCCTGTGGAGGGTGGGGAGAGGGCACATGCGGAGCAACCTAAACTTTCTCCCAGACTTTATAAAATTCCCCAACTAGAGATCCAGTGGGTTAAAGCACCGAGGGAGGGTTAAGGAGACTTGTCAGTCCACCAGTTGATCATTTATTTTTAAAATTTAATTATTAGGGTGACATTGTTAATAAAATTATATAGGTTTCAGGCATACAGTTCTATATACACCATGTGTATATTGTATTGTGTGTTCATCATTCCAAGTCAAGGCTCCTTCCATCACCATTTATCCCCCCTGTACCCTCTTCCACCTCCGCCACACAGAGGATGTAATACCCAGGAAAATTATTTCTCATACTTAGCTAAGATCTTCAGGATTCAAAAGATGGAAGTTTTTCTTGCTAAGGAGTGGGAAGGAGTGAGGTCGTTTTGGAGATGAACAAGGAAGAGGGCAGAGGTGCTTTGGGCAACCCAAGGAAAGCGCCAGGAGGCAGAAGGACATGGGAAACCCAGCACTGCTCTTAAAACTAATAGTTGCTCAATAAATGTCTCGTCAATTAATTGGCAGGGTCAATAAAGGATCAATAGAGGTACGAGGGAGCTCACTCTGGGATGTGGATTTCCAATGTTCCCTTTGCCCAGAGGCAAATTTTCTGGCAGCTGAGAGCAACTGGTTCCTGGAGAGGCAAGGATGGAGCAGGTGAGCCAGGTGCCGGTCTCAGACCCAGGCTAGAAATGATGGGAGGGCCTCTTCCCCTGTCCCTAGATCTACTGTGTGATCCTGCTGTGGTTCCACTTCATTCTCTGCCCTGAGTGCTGCAGGGGCTGCCCCGAGGGAGGAGGCCATGGGGACAGGTCACCAGGAGCCTCTGCTGCTGTGATGTGTGGTTGAGTCTGGGCAAGGGCATCTGGACGTGGGGTTCAATCTGGGGCCCATGAAACTTTTTGTTTCAACATTAAATTAACTAGAAAGGAGGGACTCAAAGTCACACCTTGGTCTCATTTCTGCCACTAACCAGCTGGAATGACAAATTACTTCTCAGTGAATGTTGGAGTTGAGTCATTGCTAAAGTTAGTGACAGTTGTATTCATCCTGGAGTTTCCCTGGACAGGAACAGGGGAAAGAGACTCCAAAATAGACATTATTACTTTATTAACTAGGCAGCTCTCCCTCTCTTCCTCTCCCCCTCCCTCTCCCCCAGACTGTCCATCAGAGGTTGGGAAATGGGTTGGAGTTCCTGCGTGTCCTCGATCTAACTTGTGGTCCTGGGGAAATACCCTAGCCTCTCTGAGACTCAGTTCCAAGTTTGTAAAATGAAGTTAATAATATTACCTCATTGTGTTGTGTGAGGATTTAATTAAATAACACCAAAGTCACGGTAGAAATGCCAGTCAGCCCTGGAGGGAAGGGGGGTGACTTGAGGAATGTTTAATAAAGGAGTGATTTACACGGGTGTAGGGAAACACAGGCTGGTGCCTACAGCAGCCTGGAACAGTGGGAGGCCATCTCCAAGCCTGAGGAGGGACTGAGAGGGCACTGCTGGAACCCGAAGGCAGAGAAATCTGCCTTGTAGGTATTGTGACCTTTATTCAAGGGCAGCCAGCCCACAGTGATGCCAGCCTGACCTCATTCCCTCCTCCGCTCCCTCCTCCCAGTCCAGCCCAGCTCCCTATTGTACAAACCCAACCAGTAGCCGGAGGGCATGGGAGCCCCTGGATGTAGTCTGTACCGGGCAGCCTTTGGGGACACAGCAGAAGGGGGACTGTAGAGCGAATCCAGGCAGGAGACAGAAGATAAACAGCACAGGAAGGGCTCAAGAAATGAGAGCTATTGTGATGTCACTTCAAGTTCGCTTTAGGTCTTTTCAAGCCCATAACTTGAAAGAGTCTTGACAGCAGGAATTTTTGTTTTTCCACAAACCATTAGTCATCCCTGAACATATAGGATATGCCAGTCAGTCCCTGTTGAACAGCACTGCAATCGCATTCTGGAAAGAGCATACAATATTGACTTGTGAGCAAGTCTAACACTTGAATTTACTGTAATGTTAAAGCACAGTATATTAAAGATGCTGCTGCTATACATTTAAATTGAATATCACAGATGGAGATAAAACAGAAAAGCATCTAGTCCGTTAAGCCTTTAATTTCTAATTTGCTTCCCAAATTGAGTGTCTATCCAAATACTTCAAAATCTCCTGTTGTCAAAATGACAGTATAATTGTCCAGCCAGTGTGGCTCAGTGGTTGAGTGTCAACCCATAAACCTGGAGGTCATGGCTTGATTCCTGGTCAGGGCTCCATCCCCAGCAGAGGGTGTGCGGGAAGCAGCTGATCAATGACTCTGTCTCATCAGTGATGTTTCTACCCCTCCCTCTCCTTTCCTCTCTCTGAAATCAATAAAAATATATTTTAAAAAAATGACAGTGGAATTAAAGAGCTGCACTTACAAATAAATATGACTATAAATCTCTTTGTAAGCAGAGGGCTAGCCCCTGCTACACACTGTCTCAGGTCTGAGGTTTTCTTTGAGGTTGTAGGGGAGCTTTTCACTTGTACAGAAGGCTCTGGATGAATGTGTTAGTTGTAAATTCTAGGGTCCTGAGGTCGAAGGAATCAAATGCTCTTCACAGGCAACACTGGAGTGATCTGTTCCAGAACCAGTACCTTTGTCCTTGGAACTGGACTCCTTGATGGCCAGTCAGACATTTTCCCACACTCTGTGGGTGAGCTACACATGTGCACGTGTCAGGCCCAGGAAAGGAAGTGGCATCGTGGCCTGCCCTCCTCAGAAATGACTCTTCTGTTCCCCAGGGACCTTGCCTAACCTGCTCTGTAAAGGTTTTCAAAACATTCTAAAGCATCAACTTTAATTTATTCTAACCTAATGCCTGGTCAGATTTTTCTGGCTCCTGGTTAGCTGTTTGAGGAGAAGGGGAAAACCCAGAGGTAATTCAATAGTGAGACAGAGCAATCGGAAAGGTCCATTGGACCAAATGGTGCTGCTCTGCCTTAAGTAGCTTGATACCAATAAGCCTGTTTTCCCTGTCCCAGACTAACGCTTTGGAAACCAGCTGTTCCTGGGCCCAGGAGTCTGCATTGTAAAGCTCTCCATTGAGGTGGACATATAGTCACCCCTCCAGATCCTTCCAGGACCCCAGTGGATACCAAAACCTTTGGGTGCTCAAGCTCCTTATATAAAATGGCATAGTATTAGCCCTGGCTGCGTAGCCCAGTTGGTTAGAGCTTTGTCCCAATATGCCAAGGTTGTGGGTTTGATCCCAAGTCAGGGCAAATGCAAGAATCAACCAATGAAGGAATGAATGGGTGGAACAACAAATCGATCTCTCTCTCTCTCTCTCTCATCTCCTCTCCTCTCTCTCAAAAATAAATAAATTAAAATTAAAAAAAATAAAATATAATGGCATCTAATTTGCATATAACCTGTATTTGCATAGAGGCTACAGCAGGGTCTGCCTGCAAACCACTTCATCTCCGTGGATTCAGTGCAGAGCTCGGTGCACGGCAAATTCAAGTTTTGCTTTTTGGAGCTTTCTGGGATTTTTTTCCTGAATATTTTTTCCATCTGCGGTTGGCTGAATCCGCAGATGTGCAGGGTTGGCTGTACAGCCTTGTTTCGGAAACAGGATTCCTGGGTGCAAGAGAAACAAAAAATATATTTAGGGAGGATTTAAACATAAAAATTTCCTAGTCTATATTATAAGAAACTGCTTACTTCCCACTAAAAATGTAAACTAAATGTTAGCCTTTAGTTCATCTTATTTCTGGAATAATTAATTTAGTGCTTGTATTTTCAATACAATGGCATTTTACTACCCACTGATTTTTAAATTTTGGTAAGAAAAGAAGTGGACTAAAAACATTTTTACTTTTTTCTGACATCCCAAAGCAAATTATTTTCTTTATTTAGGATAAAAATGGTTCTGGTAAAGTTTTAGTAAAGCAACTATCTAATCTAATCTGATGGCTGCAAATGCTGTGATAAACTCAACAACCTTCCTCCTTTGTTGTCACCCTGTGGCCCCAAGCCATCAATCCACTGAGACCCTCTAATGACCATTTATTTTAAAGAGGTGGCTTCTGTAATGTTCTCCTTAAATCCAAAGTCCAGGTGGTGCCAGCTGAAAAGAGCCTGTCTGGACCTCGGTGCCAGGGGTCGCTTTCCATAGCCTACGCCAAAATGTTGGGAGTCAGAGGAATATCCAATGATCGAAGAATTGAGTGAGAAATCTGTCCTGTGTGGGAAGGAGGGAACAGGAACTCCGGCCCAACTTTAATCCTTAAATTCCCCCTTTGTGTTTCAGGAAGAAAATTTTAAAACCTGCTAGAAACACAGATTGGGGTTGTTCCGGAAAAATGTTAAAGGTGTAACAGAAAGTTTAAACCTAAGGTTTTCAGGGTTCGTCAACCTTCTGGAGTTGGGAATGGTGGGGACACGACAGGTCCTACAGATCTGACATTTGCTGGAGACCTAAGCCTAAAACTAGAGAGTCCTGGGTTTGCTCAGCTTAATATAAATCTGTTTGGTTCCCCTGACATTTGCCTGAAGTTAGATGAGATGGAGGGCACTTTATGTCTGGGATAAAAAGAAGAGCTAGTGACTTTTGAACCCTGCAAGGATTTCTGGCTGTTTCTGTTTCATATACTTAGTGTGCCCAGGAGCTGGCTGTGTGAGGGCTGCAGACTTCTCATTCAGGACTCACAGCAAACTTCTGCCGGGCAGAAGACCTAGGAATTGAGCTCAACCAACCCTGCCCAGCTCTGGTGTGGTGAGTGGTGCTGGGGCTGTCTGCCTCCTCAGGATTGAGGACCACACAATAGCTCTGGAGCCAGGGTGTCAGATTGAAAATCCCCTGACTCTGGGCTAAAAGGTCAGAACCCTGGGGGGCCCTGGAGTCCCAGCCTGTGACTCCCAGTGCTGCTTCCTCATGATTTGTTGACTTTTCCTGATTCATAAAGTCACCTGGGACTCCCTCCAACTCCCCAGCATTTTGGGGAAGTGCAAAGAGGTGGGTGAGGCAGCCTGGAAGTTGCCCCACCCACCTCTTCCTTCAGGATGTTTTCTTTCTGCCCAAGCTGACCTCATACTGTTTAAGGACTGTCGTTACTGGAGGCATATTTGCACCATGCTCCATGTGTGCCCAGCGCCCTGTGTGAGGGAATTGTGCCAGAGAAATAACAAGTCTCCGTATGTCCTCAGGAGTCCTCCCTGGAGAGCTACTGGCTGATGCAATACAGGGCGGCTTTGTACACACAGGTGTTGGTAACTAAGTGAGCAGAACCTAGACCTTAGGTGGTCAAAGAAAAAATCCTTCCAGTATCCAATTTGAGCCAATGTGGACACCTACCTATAACTGGATTAAAACGGAAACTGCTTAGCAAACATGAATCAAACTACAGTCCCAGGATCCAGCTGGGGGGAGAGAAAACATGAAACAGAGAAGAGAGAAAATGGGAAGAGGTCAGAGATAAAGGTAAAGTGGAGTTGGTGAGAATTCTAGAAGCCCATGGGAGGAAGAATAACTCTTCTGATGTATTGGCTACATTTCAACTCATTATTAGAGGTAGGAGTTTATCAGGCAAGATCAGAAGGTGGCCAGCTTTATAGGATTAATCATTTATTCCCTGTGCAAGTTCGCTAAGCAGTTAAGTGACTAGTTCTTTGTGCTGATAGCATGCTGAAGGTTTAACAGTCTTTCAGGATAAAGTACCTGCCACAGTTGAGAAAGTAACCATTTATCCTAGGACAGGAAGCGACAGAACCCGTAAACACACTATTGTCCTGGGCCTAAATAAAGGCCTCCTCAAATTTTTACCGCTTTTTAAATTCTTTACTCCTTTCTCTGTGGCCTCTCCATATGCACTCTAAGGAGTTGGGAGTCTCAGCAGCTGAACTTGCTGAAGAGAAGGCTCTGGCGAGCTCTCAGCAGTGCTGCCCTCCTGCTTCATTCTGATTCGCGTCCTGTCTCCATAGGAGTCCCCATAGGTCCAGAAATAAAACCCATCCTAAAGGACAAGGATTTTTCAGTGAGGAAATTCAAAGGGTTTTTATATAAACTTGAAAGAAATCCAGGAAAAGGAATTGCATTTGAATAAAGGCTGCATGATGAACGGCCACTTAGGTGGCTGCTTTGAAGAGGCCATCATTTACTTGGGTCTTTAAGTTGTTGTGCATCTGTTTACAGCAAGAGAGAAAGCGAAGAATTCATAGCTCATTCTGGACATACTTTGTCCTGATCAATAGCCCTCTTCCCACCCTGCTTCCTGGCCTCCTGCACGCCCGTGTCCCTCATCTCTGCGGCCCCACAAGGCACAGACCAGCCCCAACTAAGTTCTCCTGGTGGCACGGACTCACAGAACTGCCTGCACTTACCTCACCAAGACACGGCCTGCCTTCCCATCCAGACAGAGAGCGCCTGGAAGGCAGGGCCTTGTCTCATTCACCTCAGTATCCACGGGACCTGGAAATAGCTCAAAATCAAGATGTGTCAGGTAAAAGGATTTTGCCCTACTTCCAGGTTTCCAGGAGTCAGAGACTGGATGCTGAAATGTTGGGAATTACTGTTTATGAAAACAGTAGCATCATGTGTTTGAAACGGGAAATATGAAGAAAATCCAGATTGAACATAGCTTTCATACAGCGGTACTTATTACTTTCATAGATTGTTGCTTTTAACACCTCTTTGAGTGCCCGGCTGGCGTGGCTCAGTGGTTGAACGTTGACCCATGAACCAGGAGGTCACGGTTTGATTCCCCGTCAGGGCACATGCCCGGGTTTCGGGCTGGGTCCCCAGTAGGGGGCGTGCAGGAGGCAGCCAATCAATGACTCTCATCATTGATGTTTCTCTCTCTCCCTTCCTTCCTCTCTCTGAAGTCAATAAAAAAAGAGTAGGTACTTGTATTTAAAAAAATAATAATAAAAAAATTAAACACTTCTCTGGGGAAGTAGAAGTTTTGCTGAGAAATAGGCATTGGTAGTGTAGCCTGGCTCTCTTGGGATATTGTAACCTTTGTGGTGTAGGGAACTGGGGTGAGAGAGGGCAAGGAAATGATGAAGCAGGACTATTACATGGAAACATAAAATAAAAGGAGGCAGGTTAGAGAGGTGAGCGGTTGTAGCAAACACAGCCAACCCTCCATCCTTATAATAGCTCAGGCTTTGTTCAGGTGACCATGTGCCCAACTCAACACATCCAGCCTCCCAGACTCCCTTGCAGATAGAGGTGACCAGGCGACACGGTTCAGCCAATAAGATGCAAGTGGAGTCACTGGGTGAGGCTTCTAGGAAAGCTCCTTAAAGGACAGGTAACAGACATGTACCATTTTGATTTTTTTCTTAAACAAATCCTTTTTTTAATGCCTTTTAAAAATTGAATTTATTGGGGTGACAGTTAATAAAATTATATAGATTTCAGGTATATAATTCAACAACACATCATCTGTATATTGTGTTGTGTGTTCACCACCCCAAGTCAAGTCTCCTTCCATCACCATTTATTCCCCTTTACCCTCTCCTACCTCCCCCACCCCTTTCCTGTGGCAGTCATCACACTACTGTCCCTGTCCTTGAGTCTTTCTTTTTTTCCTTTGCTTAATCTCTTCACCCATCTCACCCAGCCCCCAACCCCTCCTTTTTGACAGCTGTCAGTCTATTCTTTGTATCCATGAGTCTGTCTCCACTTTCTTAGTTTATTTTGCTCATTAGATTCCACATATAAGTGAAATCTTATGGTACTTGTCTTTCTCTCACTGGCTCATTTCACTTAGCATAATACTAATTTATTAATTTTAATTTATTGATTTGAGAGAGAGAAACATGAATTTCTTGTTCCACTTATGTATGAACTCATTGTTTGATTCCTGTATGTGTCCTCACTGAGGATCGAACCCACAACCTTGGTGTATTGGGACAACGTTGTAACCAACTGGCCAGGGCCCATTTTAATTTTTCCCCCAACTTTTTTTAATTTAAATTTTTTATTTTTAACACTATTGCAGATGTCTGCCCCCCTCCACCACCACCACCAATTTTAACTTTTGATCTTTGCCTTTTGCCTTTCCTCCTGTAATGCAGAGCTGGTACTTCAAGATGGGAATCATCTTGTCACCACAAAGATAAAAACCACATGCCAAGTGTGACAGACAGAAGTATAAAAAGAGCCTGGAACCTGATTATATTATGCAGCTGCCATGTCAGCCTCCGGATGACTTAACTCCCAATTTCTCATTATAGAGAAAAATAAACCTCTATCTAGTGAAGCCGTCATACCCAGTCTTCAGTTCCACATGCCTGCCTGAACACAGTCCTGATTTACTGTATTATTATAGAAAGGACACTGGACAGAGAGGCAGGAGGCCCGAGCTCTGGCCCTGGCTCGGTCCTTATTTATTAGTTGTGCAACCTCAGGCTCACCCCTCAAAACCTGCGAGCATCACTTCCTCATATGCGAAATTGGGGGTAGAAAAACTGTCTCGACATCTCACAGGCTGTGTTGAAGATCAAAAATTATTTGAAAACATTTTGAAAGCATAAAAAGTTTTACACAAATATAAACGTATCATTACGTGTACTAAGAAAGTACAGAAAGGAGTTAATTTGCCAGGGCCAGGCTTGGGACAAGGCATTAAGAAAGTGTGGTATTTGGAATTCAAAGTACAGGAAAGGAAACTTCCCGGATTCCCATAAAAGGAAACTTTGTACAAGTCAGGGCCAAAATTCATTTATTTTTATTTCCTCCATTGTGACTATGTGCCTGTTACCAAATAGGCACTGATAATTTTGTTATGTTGAAAGCAGAGGCAGAAATTGGTACTTGCTACTGTCAAAAGGAGGACTAGAGGTGGGACTTACCCGATGGAAGTGGAGCACCAGGGCAGAAGTCCTGGGAAATGCGGGAGGTGGGAGGTGGAGGAGGAAGGTGCTGAAAGGCTGAAAGCAGGCTGAGGAGTGTGGATCGATCGGAGACTACAGGGAATGTCTGCAGGCTCTAGCAGGAAAGGGTGGCATAAAATGATATCTTGGAAATACAATCGAAATTCTAGAGAGAATAGAGAAAGGGGCTGAGTCAGAAGGTAAAAGAAGCACAGTTTTATTCAGTTGTGTTAGATGAAAGCACAGTTGTGTTAGATGAAAGGTAAACTGTTACAGGAAAGGTGAGCTGATGGTTGCATGTATGTAGCCTGGTTTTGATGCTGAGATCTAGGGAGAGTCACTGATGAACCCAAATCGTGTTCTTTGTTCTTCTGGCCCCATTCTTGGGCCTCAGTTCTAGGAACAGGGCTCCTGTCTTCATCCTGAGACCCAGGAATCACACTGGACTCCAGTTTTATCAAGTAAAAATCCCTGTACCTGAGTTTGTGTTGGTAAATAGCCAAGCTCCAGAGTCCCTGCTGGCCAGAAACCTTGCCTCTGATCTCCAGTTAAGGGGCAGGTGCCCCGCCAGCCAGGCCAGCTTCCTTGAGGCCCACTGCCTGCCTGTCTGCTCAAATCTAAGACCACTTCCAATTTAGAAGTCCCCATCCCAGGGCTCTGTCTGCTTCTTCCTGAACCTTAGCCCCAGAAGTAGGAGGGTGACTGTTTCACTCTCAGCGTGAGGAGGAGCTATTTGGAAATTCAAAGAGGTTGAGGGGACCCAACAAGCAGAGGGGGCTCAGGTCCCACTTCCCATGTGTGCGGCTGCCTTAAGGTAGAGATGATGGGTGATGGCTTCCCTCATGTCACGTGCAGGTTCCCATGGTCTGTAAATGGTGGGGAGGGAAGGGGGATCCAGAAATCTGTCCTGTTACATCAAGGCAGGAAGGTAGGCAAAGAGAGCTGATGGGGCCATAAGTGACACGGAGTTGGGACAAGGAGGACAGAGAACCGATGAATGTTACAACTGAGGCAAGGGCAGGAGCCAGCATCAGCAATGGGCTCCTGCACATTCCCTGGGAAAAGGTGGATCTAACAGATGTAACCAAGAGACCCAGATGATAGCATGGAGATCAGCCAGGCTTTGAAACTTGCCCTATGCCCAGATGCTGCCCAAGGAAAGAGAAAGAGAAACTTGAAAGGCTATTTGCCCCAAAGAGATTGATTAACCTGGTAGAGACTATTTAAAACCACTATAACTATGCTAAATCTTTTTCTACATCTAAATGGAAATAGCAGCTCATGGGACATTTGAGATCAGTTATAAGAAATAAAGTTATATTTCTGCATGTCTGTAACATCGTATGTAAATTTCAATGCCAGCATCCACAGCTTCAGAAGGGTTAATTTTAGTGGGCACCGGGAAGACAGAGAGCCAGAAATGGAAATAGATACTCCTACTGAGGCGGGGCAGGTGCTAGATATACCTGAAGGTGAAGGAAGAAAAGCAGGTCATGCAGGTATAATATAATAGCCAGAGACAAGCAACAGGTGGTAGGTAGGCCAAAAGGTGTCCTAGGGTTCCATAACAGGTGGGCAGGTGCAGTGTGGCACTAGGAGGCCGATCAGAGAGCTCCAGAGAGGTGAGCAGATGGCTGGGGCAGGGAGGCTGCCCAACCTGCAGAACTGGGGCATGGGGCAGATAATACTTCCAGGGCCTTGCAGTGGAAAACAGCGAAAGAAAGCAGAGTTCTGGTCCAAAGGGGAAGCACTGGTCCAAAGGGGAAGTTATCAAGTCAGGGAGTTTGGCACTGGAACTACATTTAGTGTGGACGTGGCTTCCAGGGAGGCTATAGCCCAATGTCGGAGCAAACAGACAGCGTATAGACTGAGTGTTTCCCTAGACCGTCTCAGTTTTTTTGGTCTAGGAGATGGCTGACTCCAGAACCTGGTGTAAGACTGATTCCCCATAGCTTCCAGGAGCATGTGGGATTTGTGGTTGCTGGCAGGAGGTCGGGAGTGGCTAGGGAGAGGTATCAAATGGTCCAAATGAAGATGAAGGTAGAGTGGTGCCTGGGAGGGACCTGCCAGGCAAAATAAGCAAAGAGAACTCCAAAGCTCTGTGATTGCCTGTAGCTTCAGGTCCCATGAATTTCCCTCCCAGACGTGAAGACGACTTTGCCTTTATCCAAGGAGTAATGGAGACAGTACCTGATGCAGTTGGCATGTTGGTCTTGGAGCCTTTCCAAGCCACGAAAAGCCAAGAGCCCAGCCGCCTTCCCAGTGAGTAGTTGTGCTCTGGGATTCCCGGGATCCAGTGTGAGGATCAGGGGGCTGGATAAGCCCAGGGCGAACTTCTCTCTGTGGTTTATAACAGAAGCAGATGGGGAAGCAGCTGCTCCCTGGAGGTTGACCTGACACCCAGAGCAGCGCATCTCTTTTAGGCAGTTAGGCCAGACCTTGATCATCAAAGGGGTCCCACTAGGAAATGCTCTCAGGAGAGAGGAGACCTAGACAGTTTTTAGGGGAGAAAGGCAAGGGAACATCGGCAAGGGAACATGTGCCATCCTGAAAGACCAGTGGTTCTCACTGGTTTAAGGACCAGTGACCTCTAAGAGGAGCTGGTGAAGAGCTAGAGACATTTTCCAAAGGAAGAGAGCACACTCACCTATGTGCACGGATCCCAGGGCTCAGGAATACCCCTGAAGGATCTTCACTCACCAAGAGACCGTGTTCTTCAGCAAGACAGTTAGTGAGGCCACATTAGTCAGCTTCATGCGCCATTATAGATAGAACAAGACGGGCAGGAAAGTTGCTCAAATTTTCACCCAAGGTTGATGAGAAGTTAGCTATGACATAATATTTTGAGCTGGAAGTGACCTATGCAATCTGCATGAAACTTTGGCCATTGAGTTGGAGAAAAAAACCCTTTATGTGGGGTCAGAAGCTGTGGGTCACAGTCTTTCTTGGTTCTGAGACTGGTTCACGCTAAGATCTTGTCTCATCATTTGACATCTCTGGTTCTCAACTTTCTTGTCCATTTTTTCCATCCATTTAAAAGAGGGTGTTACACTCTCGTTTACTAGGTCTTTATAAGGTTTCACTGAGAGGACATAGATAAAAGTTAAACTCTTGGTAGCAGGTAATGTTGTGAAATGTAAATTATGTCATCCAGCTCACCTGCTAGCTTGTGGCATGCATGCAAGGCAAGACTTGGTCCTTCTGCGCCCAGCAGTATTTCCCACCACCCCAGCCTGAGCCTTGGAGAGCCAGAGGACAATTCCTGCATTTTCTAGTTGTAACCCACTGTCTTAGCCACTGGTGATGCCAATACTGCTCCCTGGGCCTATAAAATGTAAAGCCTCAGTTTAGTGGCTTCCTGGGCCCCAGAACGGCTTACTCATTGTTATGGGTTGAATTGTGGCCCACCTAAAACTTCATATTTTGAAGTCCTAACCTCCAGTACTTGAGAATGTGACTTTATTTGGAGATAGGGTCTTTACAGAGGCAATTGAGTTAAAATGAAGTCATTAAGGTGGGATCTAGTCCACTATGATTGGTGTCCTTATAGAAAGGGGCCATTTGGACATAGACACACACAGAGGGAAGATGAAGTGAAGAGACACAGAGAGAAGACGGCCATCTCCAAGCCAAGGAGAGAGGCCTGGAACAGATACTTCACTCACAGCTCTGAGAAGGAACCAGCCCTGTTGACACCTTAACCTTTGACTTCTAGCCTTCAGAACTGTGAGGCAATCAATTTTTGTTTTAGCCACTCAGTTTGTGATACTTCACTGTGGCAGCCTTAGCAAACTAACACATTCATCATCATAAAAACAAACAAAAACTCCTATCTTCCTTCGGATTGGCAATAATTGGCTAACAGATGATACATCAATTTTAAACAAGTATGTACTTTTAATGAAAGTTTAAAGGCTGAGTGTCCTAAAAAATGATACTTGTTCAAGGTTAAAATAATCTCCTTAGTTAATTAAGTTCCTTTTACAGAAGACCATTACTCAAGGTTGAAATTTATATAATGTGCTTCACTTTCACACTTTAATAGTCATTTTAGAAAGAATTCATTTTCCCCAACTAGGAGCTTTTTGTTAATCCTTAGAAGTCCTGCAGGATAAAGGGAACATAATGAAATGCTGATGGTCTTCACTGAGAATAAATACTCACAAGGTCCTCTGGAGTGATGCATTTGCCTGACTGGAGGCAAGGGTATTAGTCTCATAGAAGTTTGCAAATTGAGCACAATCTGAAAGAAAATGGGGGTAGGGGTACCTCTTTTGAGATAAGTCTTTGAATCTCCTGAAAACAATGTGTTCACTTTCCTAAACTGAATTAAGAAGCTCATGGTTGCCCTTTGAACAGCAGTCGAACTCAGAAGCTGTGCAGAGAGCATTAAGCTCGGTTGGGCTGGTGTGTGGGAGAGGAGTTTTCCTAAGCAGATTATTAACAGGAAATTATTTGTCTGAGGTTCTGAATGGTCTTTCACTGCCAGGCCACAAAAATTCCTTATTTTTAAGTAAACAATTGTAGGCAGAAATAACTAGGAAATGCTGAAAATTCATTAGATAAATTCTGATTTTAGACCTCCCAAAGCTAAATTGATGGGCTCAGCTTTGGGGAATACAATGTCCACCAATGTTGCTGACTCTGGGCCTACTGGCTGAGACAGATGGCCCTTAGCACAAGGCTGACACATACTAGGCCCACAGAAATATCTGTTTAAGGAATGCTGAATAGATTTGGGTGCAACAAATCTCTGTAGTTGATGGAAATTAAAGATATTCAGCTACTTATGAGACTTGTGGTCCTGCGGCCCAAAGACAAAGTTGCCTTGTAATTGTTGTGTGGATGTGGCAAAATCATTTACCCTCCTTGTGCTCCAATTTCCTCATCTGTAAGTTGACTTCTAAGTCTCCTCCAACTTTGAAAAGGTCAGTGCAAAGACTCCTAGCATCACGGAGGAGTGAGTGACAGAGGACCAAAATGAAATGAGAAGACATGTGTTCTAGTCCTGGGGCCCAGGGGCCTAGTTCAAGCTTCCTACTTACTGTTTCTGAGCCTCAGTTTCCTTTTCAGTAAAACTGGGAAGATAGCATTTACCTCAGGATTTCTTTAAGAAATTAATTATCTAACATAGATAACATCTTTTACTAAAAAGAGTTGTAGAATATATTATAATTTTTAAGACTGGAATGTGATTTTGGAATAAGACCTCTTTAAATTCAGCTTAAGTATTATTAAGAAGTGATGTGGCCCAGCCAGAGCGGCTTAGTTGCTTGAGCGCTGTCCTGTGCACGGAAAGGTTTTGGGTTCAATGCCCCGTCAAGGCACATAGCTGGGTTGGCGCTTCAGTCCCCAGTCAGGGTACATATGGAAGGCAACCGATTGATGTTTCTCTCTCATATGATGTTTCTCTCTCTCTCTCCCTTCCTCTCTCTGAGCATGTCACTTAAAAAAAAAAGAAATGATATGAAGTGATAATATTATCAGTAGGTAATACTAAAGATTACCAAGAAGTTCTTGAGCTCTCAGACTTTTGTTTGAGAGTTTTATGTGCAGCATCAGAGGGGGGGTCAGGTCCAGGAGGGTCAGAGAGGCAGGTCACCACTCTGCTGTATTTGATAAAGTCTGACAGCCATTGTTGGGTCTGACTGCCTGTTGTGTGTTCTTGAAATTTTACTCTGCTCCTTTTGAACCTGATCAGATGCCCACAGGTGATTATAAAAGTACTACTGAATAAGTATTGGCAAATTGCTTCTCAGTAGGGTTGTACTAGTTCTACGTGTCCTGCAATAAGGTTTCAGTGGGTCAGTTTTCCCCCAGCTGGACCTGCATTGATTATTGATGTTACATTGAATTCTTGCTACTTTAATCAAAGAACTACCACACTGGTATTTTAATGGGCATTTCTTTAATAAATAGCAAGGTTGAATATATATTTTCTCTATGGTTGTTTAATAATTGTATTTTTTTGGTCATAAAATACCTTGTTATAACTTTTACCTATTAGCATTTCATGGATTTTAGCATCTTATTTAATAACATACTTGTTTTAATTTCGTAGGGGTTGCCCTAACAAATTATTCTAAACCTGTGGCTTAGCCCTGGTCAGTGTGGCTCAGTTGGTTGAGTGTCGTCCCATGCCCCAAAATGCCCTTGGTTCCACTCCCGGTTAGGGCACATGCCCAGGTTTTGGGATCAATCCTTGGTAGGTGGATGTTTCTCTCTCTCTCTCTCCCCCTTCCGCTCTCTCTAAAGTCAATAAAAACATATTTAAAAACAACAAAAACAGTGGTTTAAAGCAACATAAATTTATTTGCCCACAGTTGCAAAGGCTAGAAGTCTGAATTAAAGTGTCAGCAAAGCCACACTCTCGCTAAGGTTCTAGGGGAGTATCCTTCCTCTAGGGGAGCTACCTCCGGTGTCTGCTGGTTCCAGCAACTGTGGTGATCCTTGGTTACACATGCATCATTCCAATGCCTGCCTCATCTTCACATGGCATTCTCCTGTGGGTCTCTGTGTTGAAATTCCCCTTTTCTTATAAGAACACCAGTTGGATTCAGGAATCCCCCCAACCCAGTATGACCTCTTCTTTACTTGACTATGTCTGTAAAGACCCTGTTTCTAAATAAGGTCACATTTACAGGAGTTAGGACTTCAACCTATTTTGGGGGTAGAGGGCACCATTGAGCCCACAACAGTACCTAAAAAGAAAATATGAGCAGGAGGTTTCTTTTGATGGGGCAGGAACAAAAAACTGGCAGGTGCGTGATACAATCTCAGAGGAAAATCTGTGTAAGTCTAGTACCACCTATTATATCAAGGTATGGCTGAATCCATGTTCTCCATGTTTTAAACTATTTGGATTTTAAAAACATATAAATTAGTTGTTAAGATTTCAGAATACTGGTTACTAACCACTGGAACTACAAAAATAACCTCTGGAATCTGATAAGGTAGCGAGCACATTCTACAGAGGGGCACCCTGGGTTTTTTCCTGGTTCTGACACTGCCTAGTGTGTGACTTAGAACAACTTGTTTAATTGGCAGGACTGTCCTTGTTCTAGAATCTGTAACATGCAGGGTATAGACCACCTTTAAGGCCCTTTCCAATTCTAATAACCTATGCCTGCAAATGCTGTAATAAGTTAGGTTCATTTGCTGCGGTTTTCACATGGGTATTTGTAGGGGTAAATGGTTCTTCAATTTCATGTTTCACACACAGAAGCCTAGTAGTTTAGGTTAAAGGTAGTTTATATTAAACATTGTTAACCTTGAATGCTGTGTTGGATTCAGGTAAGGTGAAGAACTCTGAGAGGTGCTGAGATGTTCACCTAATCAATTCATAGTTTGTTCTCCCTACAGGAAGAGAGGATATTTTCAAAATATAAAAGGCTCATTGATGTTGGAAGTGAAACTCGTTGACTCAACTATAGAGTTTTCACCTATAGAGTTTTCACCTTTATAAACAAGAGATTTGGTGGGACCCATGGTCACAGATTCCACAACCCAAAACGAGTAGGATCAGATGTAGAAACAGAACTCTTTGGATTAAGAGCCAACCTCTCTCCCCCGAGGTCAAAGGTTCTTGTTCAGAAGCTTGGTTTTAGGTATATTTTTGTTAGTGTGTAATTCCCTTTGAAACAACTGTCTGTAGTTTATTAAACATTCAGGACTAAAATTCAGCTAGGTACTGTTTATGAGTCTCTGCAGTTCAGTTAAATAAAGAAGCCAAGAATGCTAATATAATGAGGTGGGTGGGTCCGTGAAATCTGGGCCAAGTTTCTTAACCTCTTTCCTGATGAGCACCAGGATTCACCTCTCAGATAAATCTCTGCCGTTTTGTAATAATTTGACCACTAAAGCTTATCTGTTTCATAAAATCTTAAAAGGGCACGGTGAGAATTAATATTTTAAAAATTAACTTATTAAGTGCCCTGAGGAATTCTAATGAAGGTCACTATTTAACCTTGGGCCATGGCAGAGCTTTGCCACTTTCTACTTCACTATACACTCCGGCCACACTCGACTCTTGAAGATATGAGATTTCACAAGTCCACAAACCCCTCTGTTATTTTCTTATTACAAACTCTTATTTATTCCTCAAAGCCTTATTTCACTTCCATCTAAGCTAACCCTTCTCTCTCCTATGTTCCAAAAATGCTTCTCCTGCGGCTCTATCACAGGGCCTGGCAATATACCATGAGTAGCGAGGGCAGCCTCCATTAGAGTATGAATTCTTTGCGAGGGAATGGCCTGAGTCCTTTCCTCCTTGCAATCTCAGTGCCTGGTACACAGGAGGTATTTAATGGATGTTTGTTAAGTAAGTAAGAAATAGGCCAACTTATAAAAGCTGTTGCCTTTTATATCACTAGCTATGAGCCTCAGATGGTTACGAAAAAGAGATCCAGATATATTATTACATGAACATTGTCAATTTTTTCCTAATTCACACATCGCTTCAAGGGCAATAATGTGCTGTTTCAGAGCAGACTAACCACCACTTTGGGCAAGTCTGGTATTTTCCTTTTCTTCAAAACTGCCATTTAACTTGGGCCGGCAAATGGGGTGTTAGGTCTTCATGTAGTTATTTATTCACCTGGCTCAGGCGTCTCAGATGAACCTGTAGAAACAACATCTTCAAAAACAGTGTTTCCCAGCATGGGCTAAGCATGATTTTGCTGTACTACTATGAATATTCTAGTTTGTGTGATTATAAAAAGTAAGCCAGGCCGTGTCATTTCCCTGTTTTTGCATTTTTACCAGAAACAATCAAGCAAGCTTTCCCCAGTTGTGACTTACAGTCCTGATGTTAGAGCGATCTTGAATCCGGTTAATCGTTTGTAGGGAACATGTTTTTAGCTTTTACTTTAAAATAATTTTAGACTTACAAAAACGCTGTAAAAATAGGACAGAATTCCTGCATATTCTTCACCCAGCTCCCCTAATGTTAACATCTGACGTAACCGCAGTGCAGTCACCCAAACTAGGAGGTTAATATTGACGCGCTACTACACGCTAGTTTATAGGCCGCATTCCAAATTAGCCATTCCCCCCACTAAATGTCCTTTGCAGGTCCAAGATCTAGTCTAGGGTTCACATTGTATGAACTGTTTTCTCCAAATGGTTACGGTACTTCCTTCTTCGTTTTTCATGACATTTGTACTTTCAAAGAACACCAGCCAGTTATTCCCTCCATTTGGGTTTGTCTGGTGTTTTCTCCTATTAGATGGAGGTTATGCATTTGGGGGAGAAGAGATACTGTGTTCTTTTCGGTGCATACATAAAAAAACTTTACATTGACAGTTTGTTGTGAGTGTTTTTAAGAATTATTTATTAACAGATTATTACTTTATTTATTTGCTTTTATTAACATTTAATATTCCCTGTATTTCCCAGGAAGCCGATAGCTCACTCACATGACTTAGAATGTGGAATCCTGATTTGTGGCCCAAGGTTCCTTGAGAAGACCGTTCATGTCCCTGCCTCTGGAATCTGGGAAAAGGCTGAGCTGCTGGCCCTGCTCTTTTTCCCTTTAGCGGAGATGTGTCATCCACCAGGGCCTTTTCTTCCTGCCCAGCAACTCCCAGTCCAATGCCACCTTTGCTGATTACAAGCTGTTTCTTAGGTTGGGTTCATCCAGAGGCCGGTCCTGAGATCATGATTTTGGTCTCGGTCATTCATCTGGGAGGTGAGCCCAGGAGGCACAGGTGGAACAGGCGGGAAAGTCAGGAAGGGAAGAAGATTGGGGCATTTCTTCGCCTGCCTCAGCTCTCATGGGACGAGGGCTGCTCCCAGGGCATTCTTTCCCTGGCATTCTGGCCCGTTCCAAACCAGAGAATAACTCCAGGTGCTTTCAGTAGAATATCTGGAAACCTGTGTTTAAGGCCAATGCAAGTGCCCAGAGATCTGGGAAGGACACCACAGTGTCCCTTCTCCTTCCCCTTCCTTTTTTCTCTTTTTTCTTTCTCCATTGTTTCCAATTTTGAAAAAAATTCTAAGTGGCAACTGGAGTGGGGTTGGGAGGGGAGGGCTTCAGAATAGAAGTTTGGTGTTGGTAAAATTTCACAAATACTGGCATTCCATGATTAATATGGGTCCATTTTGGACTGATTGATGTACAGCCCTGTTGTTTAAAGATGAATGACCCAGGGCAGGAAAGAAAAATGTGTTTTCTAAACTTAAAAACGCATTGTTTTCCAAGTTGGGTCTTTCTTCCCAGGCTTTGGAACTCTGAGGCCAGTTACAGAGAGAGATGCATTACCTGAGCTTGGAGATGTCCCTTAACTCAGACACCTCCTCAAATGGAAGCACAGAGCACCTAACACTGGGAGTTTAACTCTTTTCAGAAACTTTCTGGAGACTTGCAGTGGGACAGTCCCAGAAGTTCTGAGAAAGGACTTGAGATAGAGCCAGAAATAAGGCACTTCCACACTACTCTCTGGCCAGATGTACTTAGGCGAGTTATTTATCCAAGTTCCTTGTCTATAAGATAGGAGTAATCACATCTACTTCTTGGGGTTGCGCTGAAATTAAATGAGGTCACGTCACTGAGAAGGCCCTGGTTTAGGGTCGGCCAGAGTAGGCCCTTAGCACATGAGGGACGGGGAATTTCCCACCGACTCTCGGACCTTGTGCTGTCTGTATCCCAGGTGATCCTAATACTACCTCGCCTTGGGAGGTCGGTCACTGTCATTACTCCCACTTTGCAGAGTAGGGACACAGTTCCCAGACGGGGTGCACCCTGCCTCTGTCGGTCACACTGGCAGGGTCTGAACCCAGATCTGTCTCGTTCTGATCCACTTCACTGCATGTCTCGAGTACATTATGGACATCACACCAAAGTGATGAGCAGATACCTTCCTCCCACCTTGTCTTCCTGCATCAAGTGGACAGATAGAGCTGCCTGTAAGCTCTATAGCCTTTGCCAAAAAGACAAGGGGAAAGAAGGGGACTGCCATCACCCAGCACTGTGTCCCGGGAACGACGCTGGCTGCTAGGCAAGGCATCTAGCGTAAGAAGAGCTGGAGCCCGGGGAGACAAAGCTCTTCGTTCTGGAGGCAACACTGTGCTGATGGCCAGGCTGGTGGCCAGGCTTTGCTCGAACACACTGAGGAGCTCTCCCGGAGGTGCATTGGTGCCCGCAGGCGGCTGGCTTCCGCCCCTCAGCTCCCTCCTGCTTCTCTCCCCCATTCCCAGGTCCGGCGGCAGCAGCGTTAGAATGTGGATGAGCTGCTTTCTGCACCCGCTCGGCTCTCCACCCCTGTGCCTTTGTCTCCCGCTTCCTGCCCCGAGCTCCCCTCAGACTCACAGTGTTGGTCCCTCTCCTGAAGTCCTTCATTCCTATGACCTCATGGAGGACGAAGAAATGGAGGCCCTTTGGGCAGGGATGAGGCGAGAGGAAGGGGAGAGGAGAGGGGTGTGGATACAGGCGGGAGGAGAGCTGCAGCAGCTCACCGCAATGGGCCGCGATTCTGAACCAGGCAAGTCAAAGGAAACCTCTTCCCACCACCTTCTTCTCGACTCCCTGGCAACACTGATACCGCTTTATAACTTGGAGGTTGGTGATGTCAGGAAGAGAGAGTGTAGAAAGGCATGAGAAGGTTACTTGAGTAAAATGTATAAATGTATAAATACAAACTAAAATGTATAAATGTATAAATAAAGTCCTCCAGTGCCTTAAGAATTTGATTTATTACTATGGCCACAAAATACCAAGCAACTGGACTGCAGGTGATATAACTTCTTGTCTCCTGTTAAAGGTATTAGGAAGTCTCTCTGAGAGTTGTGACACCGTCTTTGCAGGGTCTTTGCACAAGGTTTCAAGTGTGTCTCTTCAGAGGAAAAAATTATATCCACAGAAGCTGGCTGTAGCATCCCTCCTAGTGTGTCGCTCTAAGGGCTCTCGGTTAATTTGAGGACACAGCAGACATAAACTGAGTGAAATGTTAACAGGTGTCATGAAAATAATCGCAGCCTTTGGTAAGAAGAGTCAGAGGGTGGAGGCTAGCACCTGACCAATAGCATTTGTGGAGCTAGATTTGAGGGGGACCAGTAGATACTTTTTCTTACAATTCTCAGTTGACAGGCCAGAGGTGAAGGATTAGTGGCTAGGATGAGACTTGTTAGGCTTTGAGGAGGGGCCGTCTGGTGCAGGTAGAAAGGCAGTGCATGCCGAGGAAAAGCGTTAGAGAACTGTGTGCTTTTAAAGACGAACAGAGCATGGCTTTGCCTGTTACATGACACACAAGAATCAAAACGAAAAAAAGAACAGGAAGTTCACCCAATGAGGGTAGATACAGGTGACTTAATCCATATTTCTGGAAGTTCTTTGTCCAGTGCAGGAGGGCCTCCCTCATAATCCAGGCAGAGAGAAACCTGCGTGAACAAAACACAGAGGGTGGCTACATGCCAACGTTGGGGTGCTGGCGAGGAGGAGCGAAAAGACTTAGAAGGGAAATCCTCCTAGATGGCACTGGCTGAGACTTCGTGGAAGAGAGAGCACGAGCTGGGCCTTGGAGGAGAAGGCTTTATGTTGGCCACAGGAGGAGGCTATTCAGATGGAAAGAAGAAGGTAGACAAGCACCCCCCAAAAAATCACAGCCGTCAAATGTGAGGCCTGGTCTGCTTGAAGCTGAGTATAGGGGCATGAGACGCTTGGGCTGAACAGATAGTGTGGGGTCACTTTCCAGAGAGCCGTGGAAGCTATGAAGGAAATGCATTTGGGAACCTTGGCTGATTGGACAGTAAAATGATACCTAGGGAGATGGTATTATAGGCAGCACCTGTCTGCGTTCTGTTTAGGATAGAGGGAGCCCCAGGCAACAGACTTTGGGTATCCTGAGTCCATTGATGTACTAATTAAAAAATGATTGCCAGGGATTATAGCCAATTAAGTGTGAACATTCCAGCCTCAGAGGCAAGGCGGTTCCCCTTGTGGAATGGAGCGTCAGACTCTAAACCTGACACAGTTAACCATCCGATTCAGCCAACTTTCCTCGTCTTCGAAGTCACCACCATTCCTGTGATTGTTAGTGGCTTCCATGAAGGTGGGTCTACAGGAAATCCTTTGGTTTTAATTTAAAGATTGGAATTGATAACTACAACTGCTTCTAAGGAGATACCTAACTAGGTAGTCTAGAGTCTTATTTACATCGCCTTAATAAGATAAGAAACAACATAGCAACTGCTGTGACAGGTAACATAGAGGAATGTAGGCTCTAAGCAACCTCGAAAATGTTTTTAGATGATATCAGTACAGGAAGTGCACAGACATTTTTTTTAAGTCACCAATAATTTTCTTACTTGCCCATAGGTGTTTTTAAAAAAGTCATGATCAGGCCCGGCCGGGCGTGGCTCAGCAGTTGAGCGTCGACCTAGGATCCAGGTGATCAGGGTTTGATTCCCGGTCAGGGCACATGCCCGGGTTGCGGCTTGATCCCCAGTCAGGGGCAGCCGATCAATGACTCTTGCATCATTGATGTTTCTCTCTCTCTCTCCCTCTCCCTTCCTCTCTCTGAAATCAATAAAAATATATTTTAAAAAATTGTTAAAAAAAAAGTCATGATTATGTTACACATTCAGTTAGAATATCCTCTTGTATCTAAAGCACTTTCCACTGGGGTTGGCTCTCTGCTGTACATCTTATATGACGTCTACATTGTGGAACGTCGCATCCTACAGATGGGCTGACATTTGCTTAACCCTCCCCCTAATTTTGAACATTTGTGCAAAGTTCCCCCTTTAAGAGACCATATTCAGACATAATTTTTTTTTCTAGCAAAACTGCATTCCACATGGAATAAAGGGAGAGAAACATTTTGGTGATTCTTGATTTATGTCAACAGATTCTTTCCCCAATAGCCCTCCTGTGAGCTGATTCTTTTCCACAGCCTATAACCCCAAGCACACACCGGAGAGTGTTGACGAAAGAAATTCCAAACCTAAAGAAAGGTTTTTATAAGAGTTCATTTGAGCCAAGGTTTGGGGCCAGTCCTGGAATAAAAATCTCAGTGGATTGAGAAAATGCCCCAAGGAATAGCAGTTTTGCAGTTCATTTTATACATTAGATTCAGAGGAGAAGATGGAAGGAAGGTTACATGAAACCCACTGATGGCAGATTTTGGGGGTGGGAAAGGCAAAGGAACTCTCTGGGATTGGATAAAAAGTAAAATGGAGAGATACATACTTCTTTTACATTTGTGGGTGCAGGATAGTTAACAGTTAATGTACATGGTTTGCAGAGGTATGCAGGTAAGAGAAAATAACGAGGAATGTTGGGGCTGTCTCACCCTGTGCCGGCTGTTTATCTTTGGAGGTCTGGAGAAGAAATAATTCTGACATCTTAAGTATGTTATTCTAGATGCACACAAACAATGGACAGGGCTTGCTCAAGGTCAAGATTAATCTATTATACTGTATAGGACTAGGGCATGACTTCCCAGTATAACCTGTTCAATTAGAAATATTTTTATGATCAAAACATCCCATGTAGTTACTTTTAGTCATTAAGTTTATCGAGCTTCCCAAGGTAGCCTCCTTTTTTTTGTCCATAGATGGAATATGATACCCGATAGATGACATTTTTACCACTAAGGGTAGAATGTTTTTCCACATATAATAAAAACCGTATTTCAAGAAGAATAGTCTGATCAGTTGGCCTGGGGGGTGATGCCTTGATGTGTAGCATTTCTAGTAATTTCGGCAGAACACGAAGCAGTGAAGGTGGATGGAGGTGAAATGATGACAGGATTGAGTAATGTGGTCGTGATAGTCTGATTTGCTAAGGGTTGGGTTTCCATAAAGCAGTTTAGCTCAGTGCCACTGGCAAATAGGAGGATGTCAGTGTAACGTGAAAGTTGCACTAGTTTGTAAAGATTTCACAGGTTAGTGTTTTGTTTTAAAATAAATTTTTTATTTTGGAATTATTTTATTTTAATTTTTGTTTTTCAATTACAGTTGACAGTCTTTATTATATTAGTTTCAGATGTACAGCAAGGTGGTTAGACATTTATATAACTTAGAAAGTGATCCCCCTGGTAAGTCTTGCGTTTGGTGCTTCTGATAAAGCAGCACAGAGCTAAGGCGGCAGCCGGCCGGAGCCACACGCCTGTTCCCGAGCGGCCTTCACCCGCTTCCACTCCAGTGCTCAGTCGTTCAGTTTGTGTGCATCTTGCCCTTGTCCTTATAACTCATCAGTGTCAACCCTTAAACCCCTTCCATGAAGCTATGTTTTTAGTAGTTGTAAAATACACAGAACATAAAATTTCTCATCTTAACCATTTTCAAATGTACAGGTCAATGGCTTTGAGTACACTCACACTGCTGTGCAACCAGCACCACCACCATCTCCAGGACTCTTTTCATCTTGTAAAACTGAAAATGTATCCGTTTAGCACTAACTCCCCGCTCTCCCCTCCCTCCAGTCCCTGGCACCCACTATTCTATTTTCTGTCCCTGTGATTTGGGTTACTCTATCTCACCTATAAGTAGAATCATAAATATTTGTCCTGTGTCTGGCTTATTTCACTTTGCAATAATGTCAAGTCTCATCCAGGTTGTAGCACACATCAGAATTTCCTTCTTTTTATGGCTAAATAATATTCCATTGTACAGATAACACCACATTTTGTTATCGATGCATCCAGCAATGGACACTTCAGCTGCTTCCACCTCTTGGCTATTGAGAATAGTGCTGCTATGAACCTGGTGTGCAAACATCTGTTCAAGTCCCTACTTTACATTCCTTACTTTTTAAAAGATGAAGTCCTGTATTTACTGTTGTATTTATTTATTTTTTTTAACTAGGAATCTAACATGCCTTTTTCACTGTGAAGCCTTTTTATTAGGATTATTATTATTTCATTTGGGCTAAAGTCAAGGATTTGGATGGTCTACCGCAGCTCTGTTCCTCCCATGAACCCGGCAATCGTTTGTGCAGTTTTACAGAACAAGAGAGGTGTGTGTTTGTTTAGAAATGCATGTGTGCATCCTGTCATAGCAGAAATGCCCCATGGAACTGAAAGAAAATAAGCTGGAGTCCAGCTTTGCACTGTAGGCAACCTTAGACATTTAACCAAGCCCAGGCTCTCCCTCTGTCTTTTCTGTCCACTCTTCTAAATGAACTTTCTCTTATAATTTGAAAAACAAAACAAAACAAAAACAAGTGAAGAAATATAACTAAGCCCAGTTTTCTCCTCAGTAACTCTGCCTGCAGGGTTCCTGATCTGAGGTGCCTGGTCCAAATTCCAACACCTGGTCAAGTGTCATCATTTGTAATAGGATCGAGCAGAGCCTGCAAACCAGAGAGGGAATTGAGCTGGACCCCAGAGTTGAGTGTATAAGCAACTGGCTGGACTGTTCTCGAGCCTACAATTGTTTACATCCTACACAAGGCTTGATTGACCAAACAAATCTGATAAGCAAAACCCGTGAACACAAACATTCTATTCCAGCCTGAGTGTGTGTACAGGGAAATTTGGAAAGCTTGAGGAGGCCTGGGAGGGGCGAGGTTGAGGGGAGGAAGGTCACAGGAGCTGCTGTCAGTTTCGGTGGGACTGCGTGTTTGTTCTTCTTGGTTTCCGTGAGCTTTTCTACCAGTAGAGAAAGGCTCTCCTCAGTGTGCCACAGAGAGGACTGTGTGATTCAGTGACGGTGACTAGCCTTGTGGAATGTAAACTCGGTCTACAAAGAAGTAGAATGCGGATTTGAGTGCTGTATTTGTCCACTCAGTAAACTTATTTGTGACTGATAAGAGGCTCAGAGACCCACAGGAGAGTTGGGACATTAGCATGTAGTCCTCAGCATAGTTAGGCCTGAACCATCGCCAGAACTGAGTTCTTGGGCTTTCTGTTTTATGGAAATATTAGAACAGAAGAGAAAAAGAGCCCCTTTTTGGTTTTTCAGTTATATGAGAACATAGAACATATAATGTCAGTGTTATTGTATAAATAAAATTTTCAGTAGCTTAAAGTTACAATTAGAATTTACCAGAAAATGGGAAATAGCATCTATTTGTTTGGAAGGCAGGTGAAGGGGATGGCTAGCTGAACCCAACTGTCTTGGCTTTAGAGGAGGAAGAGAGGGGGCAGAAAGGAAGAAGGAAGGAAGGGAACGGAGGGATGTCACAGCTGTGCCCCATTTATCACCTCACTGTCGCAGTTTTCACATTACTGATCACCGTAGTGTTTTTCCAATTATGGGATCCCATTAGTTAGTCCACCAGAACCAAAGAAAACAATGTAAGACAATAGAGAATATCAGAGTGCATTGCCTGTGGTAAGGGTCAGCCCTGTTTGTAACTATTTTCTCCACGTGTCTATGGTCATGAATTTATGTACTGCATTATAACGTCAACTACAATTCTTACCGTGGGTTGTGGTCAGAAATTTAAAATATTCTGATATTTCACCTGTCTTGTTTTCCTGGACCTTCCTTTTCAGTGAATGCGAATTTTGTGTCCAAGTTTGGCTAATGCTAAACTCTAAGGAGGTTCTGATGTTTGTTAACGTTCCTCCATCACCTACTCAGGAATGGGGGCTGTGAGGAGACTATCCAGGCCCTTCTTTCGCAGAGGTGCCTCAGCTCTCAAGTGCCTTTGGTCCCCTTCTTGCTCTCCCACCACAGCTTCTGCCTCTCTAAACTACCTGAGTTTCCTCCTGTCTCCACCCCCACTCCACCCCAGCACCAGGTGCACCCTGGCTCCCACATATCACTCAGTTGGCATCCTGCAGAACTCACCTCCTGCCTGTCATCTAGAGAGCAGATTATAGCCTTCGTTACGTTTTAGCTATCCTTAGCATCCTGAGGTGGAATCCCGTTGGGTGTCTGACTGGTGCGTGTCTGCTCTTTGGGGGAACTTGGTTCAGGCAAGATCTCCCTTTTGAAGTCCTTCCAGACTTGCTCTCCACCCCTGTATTAGTCAGAATTCTCCAGAGAAACAGAGTAAGTAGAATATACTGGTGTGTGTGTGTGGGGGGGGGAATTTAATCCAAAATCTTCAGGGCAGACCGGCAGGCTAGAAACCAAAGCAGAGTTTCTATGTTGCAGTCTTGAGGCCAAATTCCTTCTTCCTTGGGAAAATTTCATTTTTGCTTTTAATACTTTCAACTGATTGGATGAGGCCCACCCACATTACCCACGGTAATCAGCTTTATTCAAGGTCTATTGATTTAAATGTTAGTCTCATCTAAAAATACCTTCACAGCAACATCTAGATCAATGTTTATCCAAACAACTGAGCACCATGCCCAGCCACACTGACACTTAAAATATTAACCATCGCTACCTCTCCCTCGCCCCCCACACCTCACACACATAAAGTGTTGACAAGTTCCTGTCTAGGCCTTCACTCATTTCAATTCTTTCTGTCAGTAATCCTGGGAGGAGATATAATTCTCATTATTTTCCAGATGAGAACACTGACATTCACACAGATTAAGAGACTTGTCCAGAGTCAGACAGTCCTGGAAATGGAAGCAAAGTTGTGGCCTCCAAATTCTGGTGCTTCCTACTACAGCCCGGCGGCCTCTGTGCTGTGAATGTGACCGGCCCTTCCGCGGAGGAGAGCCGTGAGGTCTCCATACCCAGTATATGTGGGCTTTCAAAGCCAGAACCTTGGTTTGAACCTTGGTTTGAATCCTGGTTCTGCCAAACACATGCAACTGCGGTCCTGGGGTCATTATTTTAAGCTCTGTGCCTTCGTTTCCCCATTTACAAAATGAAGATAAAATAAACTTTCCCCAAGGTGGTTTTAACGATGAAGTTAAATATGCACATAGTGATCATGCACTAGACAAAAATAATGGCAGTAATACAAAAATATTTCATCTTTCACAACCAGTTTATTCGGAGAGCGTGAAAATATCCAGGTATATACCTGAAAGTTTTGTCTCTACCAAGGCTTCATAATAAATGTTTCCAGTTGTGCATACATATATGCAAAATCCCAGATTGTTCCATAATTTTAATAAATGATTCTATGTGTCTGTTTATTATTTATAGTGCCATTCCTAATATCTCCTCACCTACTTCCATGTACATTTCTACTTATTTATTCCTAGGCGAGCCCCGAATGTTTGTGTTTCTGGTAGTCTATCGGATGTCTAATTTCCTTTGACAGTTTTCATACTTAGCCTCCGATTCTGTGGGGTTTGTTCTGTGTAACTTCCTAGAAGGCACATTGTTGTGAGAGGGTGGGGTCTGACGCTCAGCTGGCCCTGTTCAGGTCCCAGCCACGGGTCGTCTTGGATAAGGGGCCAGCCCCCGTAGCCTTGGTTTCCTCATGTAAAATGGGACAACCAGCAGTTCCTACACTATAGGATTATCATGAGGTCTAAACAAGTAAAAAACATGTAAATGCTTAAAACACACCCTGACACATACGGGATCTGAAATAGGCATGAATAGACATGACTGTTTTTACTATCCATATAGTCTTTCACGGTACTCAGCACTATAGACGGCTCGAGTACTCCCACTGATGACCAGCCGATTATGTGCCCAGGAAGAGGGAAGCAAGGGGAAGGGACGAGAGGGACGACCGTGGAGAGACGTGGCTCAGGTCTCAGGGAATGCTGATTCTGTAACCTGGGGGAGACCTGCTAGATGCAGCGAACACTGGCCAAGTGCCCTGTCCACCGTCTCAGGGCACGTCAGACACCGGGGGACCCGGGCGAGCATGTGGTTAGGCCTCCGTCACTCTCCTCGGCGCCCACACCCCCCCAACAGCACCTGTCACATCTTATGTGATGACCTGCCCTCCCCGTTCCACCCGACCCCGAGCTCCACGAGGGAGGGCTGTGTCCCTGCCGTTTTCACATCCCCGGCCTGCCCGGTGGGAGCTCCGTCTATAATGGGATAAATGCACGAACGTGCTCCAGCCACCCGAGTCGCAGTCACATCGCCCCCTACATCCTCCTCATGTGACCAGCATCTGGGCTCACAACACCTGCCCCACAGCTGGGTCCCTCAGGGACGTGTACCAGGGCCTTTTCAAATTGTGCCGTGCCAGATGTCTCTGTCACTCACCGGCACCTGTTTTCATACCCGACGTGCGCATTTATAAGCTTACATTAGCCGGTCACTGAGCAAGGTGCTAGGGCTAAAACGGTGAACGATTCGAAGGCTCCCCAGGGGGACGCACAGGCCCCGAACCCGTCTCATCTCTCTCACCCTGGTGTTCAGGGCTAAATGTTGATTATCTCTTTTCTTTCTCCCTTCTACATTTTAAATTGTAACTGCTATTTTCACCTCTAACTTTTATGTATTTTGAATACATAATAGTCTAATATGATAAAGGCAAATGTGCAAAACAAAAAGCAATACTGAACACGTGTCTGAAAAAATCTGCATTACACCTGCGCTCGTGTCTAATGATGTCTCCTGAGCTGAGACAGTAGTGTTCCCTCTAGACGGTGTCCTCAGTCTGACTTGATTTCACCTGCATTTTCCCGTCCACGAACATCAAATAAACATTATAACATTCCAGTGCATTACAGACACATTAGTTTTTTGCAAGCCAGCCTTAGCGCCAGACTGGCCCGTGCGTCTTCAGGATTTCCAAAGGGGCACTTGTGTGGTCCAGGGACCTCTGACGTGTGAGCCACATCGTCCGTCTGCTGTCCTGTCTTTGGGTTGCATGGCCCACATCACCAGCCTTCACTTAGCGCTTGTCTCCTTTGCTCCACTGACACACAATCCTCGTGTTCCGTTTCACTGCCTTTCTTTGTGAATAGAATTTGTCTTTGTCGTGTAGACAAGGAATAGGTGACGCAGCGATTGGTCTGTTACTATATGGCAGAAAAGTGAAGAAGGTGACAACCTACGACTAACCATGAAGAAAGTAAGCTCTTTAGATGAAGAAATCAGCAAAGGCAGCCAAGGCCACTTTCAACAGAAGATATTTGGAAGAGGGAATACTCCCCAGTAAACTGCAATGAGGAGTGTGGACATTTTCTATAAAAGAAATCACAACTATCCTTGACGTGTTGAGGCATAATTCTCTTTATCTTTTAAGACATGTAGAGAAAACACATACTTCCTGGGGATTGATGCAGGAGAACAGAATTTAAAAGAAGAGATACCTTTGAAATATTTGTGGAGATCGATGCCCATGATAAAGGGCTGGGAAGTGGCCTGTCCATGCCGCTTGGGGGTCGAGAGAGGACAGAGTTTGAAATCCATCCCTTGGGGCCTGAATCCCAGGGCAGCCGCTTCTACCTGGGTGACCTGCAAGTAAAGTGGACATAAACATCTACCATTTGTCACACAAGTGCTATTTTATGAGGACATTTGTCTATGTTCTCTCTTGATGTTCACCACAACTCTGGGTGACGGGTATTATATTTATCCCCATTTTTCTGAGAGGAAACTTAGACTAAGACAATACCAGCTGTTAGCAAGGGTGGTGGAGCACCTGGGACTCCAGTATATCACTTGAGGGAATGCAAACTGATACAGCCATTTTTGAAAGAATGCCCAGCAGTGCCAAATAATGGTAAACAAACGGAAACTCTATGACCCAGCAATATCAGCCCTGGGTGTATACACCAAAGAAGCATTTTTTTCTACTAAAAGCATGTTCAAAAATGTTTATAGAAACATAATCACCAATAGTAAAAGCAACCTAACTGTCCATCAACAGTAGAATAGGACATGGTATATTCAAACAGTGGAATACTACACAGCAATGGAAAAGAATGAACTTGTTGGTTACACAGAACATGGATGAATATCAATGACATAATATTAAGTAAAAGAAGTCGGGCCCCCCAAAAATACATACTGCACGATTCTATTTATATAAAGTTTAGGAACAAACAGAACTAATTTCTGGTCAAAGTGTTTAGAATAATCTTTCCCCTTGGGGTGGTGGGCATTGCTCACTAGGGCACATGAGGGCATCTTCTGAGGTACTAGAAATATTCTAAAGTTTGATCAGCCTGGTAGTTATATTGATATTGTATTAGTTTTCTGTGATGTGGAAACAAATTACCACAAACTTAATAGGTTGAAACGACACATATTTTCTCTCAGTTTTCGTGGATCAAGAGTCTGAGCACAGCTTAGTTGGGTCCTTGGCTCTGACTTTCAATCAAGATGTGGGCTGGGCTGTGTTCTGATCTGGAAACTTGAGTGGGGAAGAACCCAAAGCCCAGCTCGTTCAGGTTGTTGGCAGAACTGACTTTCTTGTGGCTGTATAACTGATAACCCCAACTTTTTTAATGGCTGTTGACTGGCGACTGCCCTCATGCTGATAGTTCCTTGACATGTGGGCTTCTCCAAGACGGCCACTTCATCAGTCCAGCAACAGGAGTCTCTCCCTCCAGTTGGCTAAGGTGGCTTCTTTATATAACATAACAGAATCACAGGAGTGATGTCCTATCACCTTCATCATATTCTATTGGTTGGGTGAAACCCATGGATTCTGTCTGCACTCTGGGAGTGACATACATGAAGACACAAACACCAAGGCAGGCATCGTGGTGAGTCATCTTAGGGTCTGCCCAACACACACACACACACACACACACACACACACACTCATCCGGCTGTTCACGTAAGATTTTATGTACAGTATCTAAGTTATACCTCAATTTAAAAAATATCTGAGGCTAAGAGATGTAAAGTAACTTGCCTTTAAGTGACTCAGCTATGAAGTGATGGGGGTGGGATTCAGATTGAGCTCTGATACCAAGATCTATGCTCTCCTTTCGCAGATCCAATGACAGGATGTAGGTAAAAGCCCTGTACACCCTGGCCCAGGGAATGGCAGCTGTCATATGGTGACGCCATTTCCATTTTATCACTTGTACACATTACCAGTCCAGTTCAGGAAAATGTTGAGGGAACAGTTCTGGTTCTCAGACAATGCAATATTCCTGAGAAGGTGCCAGAACCCTTCACTTTCTAAGGACTACTAAACTTTACCACTGTTTTCTTATGTCTATAAATATGATTCTGTTGTTATTATAGTTCATGTCCCTGGCACACCCATTCATTCATGCTCTCTCCCTACTCAAGTCTAGAGGTTTACTCTAAATAGTCTTTAGTTAATATTCGGATCTGTGATGTAACCCTCTGCTTTCAGATTTCCTGTAATATAACTATCTCCTCAACTTGTTCCTCATTATTTAAAGACTACGGATAGTAAACAGTGAATCACCTTGTTCTCTCCCATTTGTTCTTCTGCACTTTTGAAGTCAGTAGGGAAAAAAAGAATTAACTTAGGCTTTAAAATGGAAGAGTTGGGTCAGAGCTGAAATTCAAAACTGGTCACATGGTTCATCTCAAATTATAGTTGTGGGCTATGGTGGTTATTAGGAGTTTGCTTAGAATTTTAGAGTTGAAAGGAATTATTGTTTCAATGGGACCTTTAAAAATCAGCCAAAAAAAAAAAAAAAAAATACCCTGGCGGCCTGCCTAGATGTCAGATCTCTGATTTTAGAAACTGTGTGTGTGTTTTTATTTCCATTCTTCATGTTTGTAATATACTTTAAAGCATAACAGTAATAACTAATGGTGTATTATGATTATCACTATTATTATTTATTGAATTCTTAGTTCTTACTACATATTTAGTATTGTGGAAGATAAACTAAATAAAGTAAAAGAAAAAAAATTACTGCCCCTAAGGGGCAGTAACAAATGTGTGTTACTTTTGCCAAACAAATGTGTGTCTGAAGTCTTAGAGTGCCACCAAATATGAAGTTTATAAAACTACCTAAAGCTACATACTGTATGATTCCAGCTATATGACATTCCGGAAAAGGCAAACAATAGAGATGGTAGAAAGTTCAGTGGTTGCCTGGGGGTAGAGGAGAGAGCGAAGAACAGGTGGTTCACGAGGAAGTTTTACAGCAGTGAAACTATTCTGTATGATACTGTGGTGCTGGCTCATGACATCCTGCATTTGTCCAAACCCAGAGAACCCTGTAAACCCCAAAGTGAACCTTAGTGTGTAAACTATAGACTTTATTTAGTAATAATGTACCAACACTGGCTCCTCACTTGTAACAAAAGTGCCATACTGATGGAATGTCAATAATAAGGGAAACACAGGGAGTAAGGGGATACGTGGGGACTCTGTACTTTATGATTAATTTCTCTGTAAGCCAAAAACTGCTCTAAAATAATAAAGTCTATTAACTTACTGCCCTCAAGGAGCTGATAATCTTTTTGGTCTGCTCTCAAACTGAGTTGTGTCTGAGGTCTTAGGGTATCACTGATATGAAGTAATGAACCCTTCTTAGGGAAGTCAGGAAGGCTTCAAAGAAGTGAACTCGAGGTGAGCCTTGAAGAAGACATTGGAGTTCACCAGGCGGACATGGTTTGCTGTGTATTAGCGCCGTTTGTATCAGGTACTCTTTATAGGTCAGGCCACTCTGAATGCTTTACAGAGATCATCTCATGAGTCCCCACCGCAACTGAGCAGGTATTGTTATTTCTCTATTACAGAGGAAGAAACTAAGGCTCGAAAGAGGTAATCCAAGGCCACCCAGCTAGTCAAAGGTGAAAGGAAGACTCTAGGCCAGACCTGCCTGCCTCAGAAGCCAGTGTGCCATCACCAAGGGTAGAGATCGCATTATGGAGAGGATTAAAGGCATATTGTGTCACATAAAAGGATCAGAGTGAGAAAACAAAAACTGGTAGATGAAGGTATCACTCATGGCAGTTTAATAAAGAAGACAGGATTTCAGGAGTTGCTTGATCAAGGCAAAGAGAAAGACTGCTTGTGGAGAACTGCTCCAGAAAAGTCTCTTCTTCAGCCTGGTCAGTGCCCACTGTTGTGCAAATTCTGATGGCCTCATAAGAAAGCTGGGGACACTGTTTTACTACTCATTCTCTCTTCCTTATGGCTGCCCTGCCCATCATATTTCTTCCAGATCCTGGTGGGAAGGCATCCCTTTTGCTGAGCACACAGGGAAGGTACTACAGATGGCTGCTGAGCTGGCTCCAGGCCGGTGTCCTCCATGCCCTCCAGCCCATCAGTCTCAATGCCCCATCCCTGGGCAAAGAGCAAGGAAAATGCTCTTCTCTTTCTGCCCAAATGAACTGGACTCTCACTACCTTCCCCCAAATAGATACTTATGCCAAAATAATTTGAAAAATACGAATCATTACTCTTTCATCCTAAGAAGCTTAAATTAGAGATGTCAGATCTAATAAACTATAGGATAAAAGACAGCAAATCTTTCCTATCCATTCTAATCAATAACAACAGCCTCCCGGGCACTGAGCTAGGGCTTTACATGCATTATCACACTTAGTCTACGATGGAATGTCATAGGTAAGGAGAAAGTCACAGTGAGGTGAAGTCATTTTCCCAAAGCCATAGGGCTGGACTGGAAGGGGCTCATGTTTTCTAAGGACCTACCTTCCTCTTCCCGGGGCAGCTGTGGGCAAGCCCACTCCCCTCTTCTCCCCTTGTCCCCTTCACAACCAATTAAGAAACAAGGCTGACATATGAGGAAAGAAATGCCAGTGATATCCAATATAAAGTCAGTTGGAGAATGTGACTTTAGGTCTGTGCGGAAAGTTCTTGCTAACTAATATTCCCTGGGTGTCCCCCTGCACTCCCAGCCTGGTGTAGACCTCCAGTCACGCCACCCAGGTGACAGCCTGCTCTGAGGCAGACACTAAGCTCAGATTGCTCCTTGCAGTAGTGGGGTGGAAAGGTTAGAAAAGAGTGGATCCTCTGTACTTTTAGTAAATTACTCTCAAATTACTATTAAATCAGGTCCATTCTATCCAGGTAGGTAAAACTGTGGATTTCTCCCACCAGTCGGGTGGAGCCTGAGGCCAGAAAGGGTACCATATGGAAGCTCCTCAAAGAAAAAAATTTTAAATGAGGAGAGTTTCCTTTCTGTATTAGTTGGCTCGGGCTGCTATGACAAAATACCACAGACTGGGTGGCATCAATAACGGGAATTTATTTCTCACAGTTCTGGAGGCTGGGAAGTCCAAGGTCAAGGTGTTGGCATATCCCGATGAGAGCCCTCCTCCTGGCTTCTAGCTTCTTGCTGTGTCCTCACAAGCTCACTAACCCCCCATCGTGGGGCCCAACCCTTGTGGCTTCAACTAAACCTACTTACCTTCCAAAAGTCCTACCTCCTAATACCATCTCATTTAGGGGTCAGGTTTCAACATATGAATTTGGTGTGGGCTGGGGGGTTCAGTCATCCACAATATTTTCCTCCTTTGCCCCTTCTCCTGAAAAACCCCTGAGGAGTGGGGACTTTCAACAGATTGGATACAACACTCCTTTTTCAGAACCTTGGAGTAACTCAGAGCTATTGAGTTATATCTGTGCTATTGCTTTCTTCACAGTGTTTAAGAGCAGAAGCATGCAATCCAACCTTGGCTCCATCATTTACTAGCTGTGCTATCTCAGGCAGTGCATTTCGCTTCTCTGAACTTTATTTCTCATCTAAAATGAAGAATAATAGTGCCTCAGGGCTGCTTTGAGACTTTAAGCGGATAGTGAATGTAAAGGACATAGCATAATAAGTGCTCAATAAATATTAACAGAAAGACACATTCTAATTTTGGAGATGTTATTTTGTGGGGGGGAAAAAGGTGCACCTTAAACTTGGTGAGTGGTGGTAGTTTCTGCCCCTGAATGCCATGCTGCAGAGAGCATCAGTGGTGCTACAGTGCATCCTGGTGAAAGTTTTATATGGATACTATTGGAGTTTAAGCTGTTAGTTCAGAGTTGGGCACCAGAGTTGGGAGAGGGGGGTTCAAAGAAACCTTTGGAGGTCCCCATTTGTGGGGAAGGACAGAATGGAGACGTCAGCTTTGTTTGCAGGTCAGTGAGTGATGGCTGGTCCCGTGGGCAGAGAGGGGCCACTGTAGGAGATTAGTCATAACTTCCCTGTGAAATGATGGAAGCTGAGGGAAACTTAGAGATCACTGGTCCAAATCTCTCATTTAAGAGATTAGAAAAGTAAATCCCAGAGAAGTCTGCTGATTTATTGACTTAATACACATAGCTAGTGATGGTGCTGGGCTTAGAGGACTAGTCTCTCCATGTCAGATTACTGATTTTCCTCTTGAACCTTTCTGCCTTCCTCCAACAAGTTAATAATCTAAAACCAGAAATATCTTTTATCTCAGGAGCTCAAGATTCCCACTAAAACCCTGAAAAATATATTTTTAAAAGGACAGGACCCAATAATTATTAAGTACCTATAAGTGCTAAGATGCTACTAAGAATCTTATATGGGCTAAAGTTTTGTATTTTCCAACCAATCCAGAGAAGTACCACCGCTTCCCTTTTCACTTAAAAGGAAGCAGAAGCTCAGAAAGGTAAAGGGTTTCCCAGAGTCACAGGGAAGCAGACACCTAGAGGCCAAGTTTTTACAACTCGACAGAAACCTATTTATTTATTTGTTAGATCAATTTTTTTTTTTTAAACAGTGTTTTCTTCACTAGAAAAGGTATTGCATGTAAATAGTAATAATGGTTCCCAAGCAGGCAGAAACAACCCTTTGAGAAACAGATTTTTAAAAAACGAAAAATCAAGATTTTTCTTTTCAGATCTGTGCTATTTTTAAAGAGAAAATAAAAATCCTCTCAAATGTACCTATGATATTCTTTACTTTTAACAATACTAAAATAGATTTCATTTTTAACATTTATGAGTGCTTTATGCCGATTTTGTTGGTTATGTCAAGTAGAAATAAAATGAAATATTCCGATTCCAAGATGGTGGTGGATTGAGTGGAAGCAACACTAACACTTTCCCAGGACCAAACTGGAATTACAACTAAAATACAGAAAAGCCATCCTGAATAATCAACTGAAGACGAGCTGGAGAGCACCCTCATAACCAAGGACCTAAAGTAGAGCCCACATAGAGACTAGTAGGAAGCACAGAGGTGCAAGAGGACTGAGCAGAAGGTCCCGAAGGATATCTCAGCTGTAAGGAATTCCCACCTACAACTCTAGGGCCTAAACCCCGGGCTGGGCTTCCCAGCCCAGAGCACCAGAACTGAGAAAGGTGCCCAAGTAACATCTGGCTGTGAAAAGCATTGGGGTTTCTGTCTGCCAGGGAGAGACGGCTAGAAATGCAGGCACCCCCCTTAAAGGGTTAATGCACAGAGTTTCGTGTGCAGCCACTCACTTTGGGCTCCAGCAGAGGGAGGGCAGAGTGGACTAGAGCTGTGTGAGAAGAATCTAGGCATGCTGGGTTGGGGGATAGAGCTCAGAGAGCACCCTTCTGGATTCCTTTGCTGAGTCATTCCCCCATACTGCAGGGGACATCTTTGTCAGGCAGATATTTACCTTCCAAGCAGCTTTTGCCTTGGGGGAAGCAATTGCTGGACCTTGTTGGGAAACCTCTCTCCTCACCCTGTGGAGTTTCTACAGCCTGAGGCTCATTAAGAGACTGAATAACAATCAGCCTATGGGTGCTTTGAGTCTTTGCCTGATTTGCTTCTGGACCCAGGGCTTGGAAAAGCAGACCTTGGTGGGCATCTTGGTCCTTTCCCAAAGCACCCAGCACCAGCAGAGGGAACCACAAGCTGTGGAGTGTGGAAAGCTTCAAACAGGGTACTTAAGGCCAGTCACAAACAGCGTCTGGCATTGGCCTACACTAGAGACCATCCAAAAGACTGGGAGTCCTAGCAGATCTGCCTAATACATAAAGACAAATCCAAACAGGCAGCCAAAATGGGGAGACAAAAAAACAAGCCCCAAATGGAAAACAAGAGAATTCTCCAAAAGAAGAGCTAAATGAAATGGAGATAAGCAATCTATCAGATATAGAGTTCAGAATACTGATCATAAGGATGCTCAACAGCATGAGAAAAGATATGGAAACTGAAGGAAATTAAGAATGACATAGTAGAAATAAAAAGTACATTGGAAGGAATAAACAGCAGGTTAGGGGAAGCTGAGGATTGGATCAGCAAGTTAGAATACAGGGTAGAAAAAAAGCACTCAATCAGAGAACCAAAAAGAAAAAACAAAAAGCACAAGGACCATTTAAGGGAGCTGTGGGACAATATGAAATGTAACAATATTTGCATCATAGGACTGCCAGAAGATCTAGAAAGTAAGCAAGGGTTAGAGAACCTCTTTGAAGAAATAATGGCAGAAAGTTCCCTAACCTGGTGAAAGAAAAAGTCACGCAAGTTCAGGAGGCACAGAGAGTCTCAACCAAGAAGAACCCAAAGAGGCCCACTCACAGACACATCATAATTAAAATCCAAAATTTCAAGACAAAGAGAGAATCTTAAAAGCAGCAAGAGAAAAGCAATGTTATCTACAAAGGACCTCCCATAAGGCTGTCAGCTGATTTCTCATCAGAAACTCTATAGGCCAGAAGGGAATGGCATGAAATGTTCAAGATAATGAAAAGCAAGGATCTGAAACCAAGACTACACTATCCAGCAAGGCTATCATTCAAAATAGGTGGTGAAATAAGGAGTTTCCCAAACAAACAAACAAACAAAAAAATGTTAAAGGAATTTATCACCACCAAACCAGCATTGCAAGAAATGTTAAAGGAACTGCTGTAATAAGTTGAAATAGAAAGAGAAACACAGGCATAAAGAATTAAAATGGCAATAGATAAGTACCTATCAATAATAACCTCAAATATAAATGGATTAAATATGTCAATCGAAAGACATAGGGTAGCTGAATGGATAAGAAAACATGACCCAAATATATGCTGTCTATAAGAGACCCACCTCAGAACAAAAGACTCACACAGGCTGAAAAAAAGCCAATAACTTCTGAAAGACTTTAAGGGAGAAATTGACAGCAATACAGTCATAGTAAGGGACTTTAACACCCCACTGACTTTACTAGATGGATCTTCCAGAGAAAAAGTCAACAAGGAAACAGTGACTCTAAATGACACACTAGATTAGATGGATTTAATTGACATTTACAGAACATTTCACACTAAAGCTGCAGAATAGACATTCTCCTGAAGTGCACATGGGACGTTCTCAAAGATAGACCACATATTAGGACACAAAACAAGTCGGCAAGTTCAAGAAGATTAAAATCATATCAAGCATCTCCTGGGATATTTACACTATGGAATACTATGTAGCTATAAAAAAGGATTCCTTATCCTTTGAGAAGGCATGGTGGGACCTGGAGAGTATTATGCTAAGTGAAATAAGCCAGTCAGAGAAAGACAAGCATCACATGATCTTCCTCATATGTGGAATCTAGTGAACAAAATAAATCTAACAGAAGCATGGAACCGGCTGATCAATCTCAGAGGAAAGGCAGGGGTGGATGGGTGGGTGGGGAGAGAGATTAACCTAAGAATTTATATGCATATATACATAACCAATGGACGCAGACAATAGTGTGAAGGCCTGGAAGGGGTGTCTGTGTGCAGGGTGGAGGGGATCAATGGGAGAAAAAAGGAGACATTTGTAATACTTTCAACAATAAAAATTAAATTAAAACATTTTTAAAAAGTGGAAAAAAATGAAACTTTCAATATTAGCCTCTCATGCTATGTCTCTATAATTTTCCATAGTTTATAATATTTTTTCTGCTTTAAAAATACATGTTCATTGTCAAAAATTTGGGGAATTTCAATAAAGATACAAACAATATAATAAAAAATGTTCTATATTTCCACCATCAGAGATTACCATTAATACTTTGGTGTGTCCTTTAACTTATAGACTATTTTTAGAGCAGTTTTAGGTTTATAGAAATATTTCGTGGAAAGCACGGCGTTCCCATATACTCTCTCACACCCTCCCACACCTCCAGTTTCTATTATAGAACATCCTCCACCAGAGGTACATTCGTTACAAATGATGAGCCAAAACTGATACATGAGTATTAAGGAGTTTACTAGGGATTCACTCGTTGTGTTGTATATTCTGTGGGTTTTGACCAATGTATCCACCACTTGAGTATCATACAGAATAGTTTTTTTCACTATTTAAAAAACCCTATGCAAAGTGAATTTTGACTTCTTATTAATGAATAATTTTATATGTTCTTTTTTTAATTTTTAATTTATTTTTATTTTTGTTTAAAATATTACAGATGTCCCTTTTTCTCCCCAATGACCCGTTCCAGCCCATCCCATCCCCCTCCCCATTCCTTCTCCCCACCATTGTCCGTGTCCTTGGGTTGTGCATATATGCATATACATTCTTGGTTACTCTCTCCCCCTCCATCCACCTTCCTCCATCCCTCTGTTCTTTAGTTTAAAAAATAGTGGTTATTACTCTTTTTTAATTATAAAAGTATTACGTGTTTGTAATAGTGCTGAAACATAATAACCACTCAAATGAATCATCTAAAAAACGGACACTTTTAAAAAAGAATGTGTTTAATTTATGAATTCCATGAGTTGCATATCAGGAAACAATCTCGAAACATTTGGGGCCCAGAGCCTAGTGCAAGAAGGGTTGGCTTTGCCTCTGTGGTTTTCATGTGGATTGATAATTAGGCTTTGAGCCACACGGCAAAGGTGATAGTTCTTTGAGTGGATTCACCAATACAGTCCCCAGCAGCCTTGTCCTACATAGGCCCTGGGGGAACCGGTAGGTAAAAGATCCTCACCTAGCGTTTCCTTTGCTCAGAAAACTGTAACAGCAGTGCCTTCGTCTAGAGTGAACTCCAGGCCCAGGCAGAGGTGCGGCGAGCGAGCGGCGGGGGGCAGTTGCCTGCGTGACACGGCGGCTCCTGCAGGCCTGGGCGAGGCTGGGGGTTTGAAGCGGTGGCGGTTTGCGGAGGTCTCAGGAGGGTGGCTGGAGGGGAGCTCGGCGGAGGGTCTGGGGGTGGGGGGTGGGGGGCGGGTGTAGCTGAAGGGAAGTGGAGCTGGGGTCCGGGGCGGGGGAGAAGTGTAGCGGGGCCAGGGGGATGGCCGGCGGTGGGGGGATGCCCTGATGGAGAATGGGGGTGGGCATGAGAACGGCTGGAAGGATAGTTGGGGCCGGCCGGCCTGGTGGTCCGAGTGGGTGGGGTGCAAAGGCTGGGAGCCGGGCTGGGGGCTGGACCTGAGGGGGGAGGGGCAGGAAAGCCGCCTGGGGCGTGGCCTGGGGAGCACCGCCGGCCCAGCGGAGAGTGGGGGGAACGCAGGGCCAGAGGCGTGGCCTGAGAGGGGGAGCGGGCGGGGGCGCGGTCTGGCCGAGCCGGGGCGGGGCCGGGGAGCCGGGCTGCCGCAGCGCAGGCGGACTTTCGGCGCCGCGCTTTCCCCGCGCCCGCCGCCAGCCCAGAGGCGGCGCACCCGCGCGGAGGCTCCTCGGAGAGCCCGGCGCGCTCGGAGCCCGCGGGACGGGGACCGGCCCTGGGTCGCAGGGACGTCCTGCATCCGTTGACTTTGGAGACTCCGCGGAGTGGGGGCCGCGAGAGGTGAGCTGCGCGAGGGGAGCGTGGGGCCGGTGTCCCGGGCCGTTGGCTGGGAAGCCGGGAGAAGGATCAGCCCGCACGGCGTTGTTCGTAGCCTGAGGTCGCCCGGGAGCCGCCCGGCTGCCCACCCGTTGGTGCCCTGCGGTGGTGGCTCCGCGCCCTCGGCTGGCCCCGTGGCGCTGCCCGGGGAGGGCGTGCAGGCGGCGTTCCCCAGCACGACGGCGCAGGGAGGACCCTGAGGCGACCCCGGGCCTGCGGGGTGGCGCCGGGAGCGGGGCCCGGGGCAGCCGGTGTTCCCTGCGCAGCTCAGCTCCCTCCGGCGGCGCGACCTGCGCGGCCGGCCCCGGCCCGGGGGACCGAGGGCTGCGCTTGGAGAGCTTGGCTCCGACGTCAAGTTTCTCCCCAGGTCCCACCTGGGTCTCGTTTCACGGAAAGACCGTGCGACCCTGCGCCTGTCGTCTCTGAGTTGGTTTGGTTCCGTTTCTCTTCACGGCATGGGGAAATTGCCACGGCAGCCCCGGGAAGGTAGAAGCCGGAGCTGCTCCCCGCGTCAGGGGGAACTCAGGTGACCCGGGCTGGCGGGCCACCCATCTGACGGTGCAGGTACAGAGCCTGAGGACATTTCTCTTTCCTCCAAGGACGGAAAACCAAACCAAAGGAAAGAAACAACGCTCTTAGTTGCTTCCTTCTCAGGCTTGGAATATAAAGTTGAAAAATAGAACAGTTTGAGTTATTTAGCACTTGTTACCTAGGCTATCCAGATTCTCGTAGCACCCTGCCCTCTTCCCAAGGTTTCTCTGCGCACCACCTCATTTCCTGTGCTGCCTGGGGTGTATTTCCCTAATAACTGCTCCAGGTCCATCGGTTCTTCGCTCTCCTTTGCTAACAGGCGCAGGCATTTCCCTCTATTTTATTTCCCCCCCTTTACTAATAAATAGGACTTTTCTCTTGATGTCCACCCTCCCCCATCTTCCAAACTTCTCACTGCATTGTTCTCCCGGCGCCGGTTGGATGATTCGCCCCTCCATGTGCTGCAGAGCCTTGTTCTCACTACTGCCCCCCATCCTTTGACACGGGGCTCTTTCTTAGGCAGTATTCCAGTTGTCACCTACCTCCTTTGGCCCTCAGGTGTGCCATCTTCCTCCCACCCGGTTTCATTCTCCTTTTTCTGTTGTGCTCCTAGCACGTGCCTAGTCTTCATTCTTGCCCCAGTTTTGCCCCCAGGGCACTTTCTAGCCTTTTACCTACTTTCCCCACCAGTGTTTCCCCAGCAGCAGCCTGCGCCCCTCCACACCTCACCTTGTTTCAGTTCCTTAGGCTGTGATTTTTCCTATTCCACCATCACCCCAAGCTCCTTGTCCGCTTTCCCAGGCAGTTCTCCCTGACCTTGCAGTCATCTTTATTTCAGAAGGTCTTGAGCGTCAGGAGGAGGCAGCAAACACCTGCATTTCCTAGCAGGACCTTCCCATCTGCTCCTGTTTTTCTTACTGAAATAGTATCCTATACATAGTTCTTAAATAAAGTTAATATGGAAATTAATGTGAATATTAGGTAGCATTTATCCCCCACACAATATGTGCCCAGCACTCTTCTGAGGGCTTTATGTGCAATAATAACTTATCAGTTCTCCTTACATCCCTGTAATGTAGATACTATTACCGTCCCCATTTTACAGATGAGAAAAGGGAGGCTCAGAGTGGTTAGGTGATAGGCCCAGTTTCATGGCTGTGTGTGTAGTGTGGAGCCCCTCCTCTCACCAGGTGACTGAGCGTCCATGCCAGAGGACCTTTTACACTCAGACAAGGGATCAGCTTTGGGAATGAGGTCATTATTTGCACATTTTATTTAGTTTGGAATTTATACCAGTTGAATACAGAATGTGTACACCTGTAGAATGGTGTATGGGGAAAACCTAATGCCTACTGTCCCTCTGAAAGCCTGGGGACCTGCCTGGGCCGCCTGTCAACTCCTGGTCACTTTCAGCCTGCTTTCCTGAGGAGAATGTGCTGGCCCTCTCTGTGCCAGGAAGCCCAGAAGAAAGCTTCATGAAAAAGACCATGCCAACCGTCTGCTCCTGTGCATTGAGAATTCAATTTCACTTTAGCTGGCCAGACTTTTAGGGTTCCTCATAACCCTATGATTTTATGAGTCTTGTTTATTTCTACTTCATTATATGATCTTAAAGCCTTCTGCAAATATTTCTTTGCTGGTGTTCACCTTCCTGAAAGTTGGAGGCAAGTATTTCTACTTTTGCACTTCCTATAGCAGAGTGTTGGTAGAGTTTTATACTTTAATGGCTGGAAGGGACCTTACATTCCACAGATGAGGAAACTAGCCCCAAGAAATAGAGTGATGTATCTAAGGGAGAAGCAGCAGGACCCTAGACCTGTCCTTAGATCACAGGTCTTCTGACCCCTGGTCCAGCCTCTCTAGCTGGTGGCTTCACCCCTCTGCTTGCTGCTGGAAGCAATGAACCTTTTTCCCCTTCCTTTCCTGAGCTCAGAGGCATCGGAAGGATTCATTTAGAATGGAAACTGTCAGTCTGTCAGTGGTTTTCCTTTTTTTTTTGTCTGAAAGCTAAACATTTACAAAATGTTTGCTTTTGAGACATGTGATGGCATAAATGGGACCATAAAATTGCAGATGCATAAATTCAAATGTTCTAGAAAGAAATATTTTTGTTATTTTCAAAACACCAGGAAAGAACACCACATGTACATTGCTCTCTGGAGGCAAATCATATAATACATGGCAGTTTAAAAATTAGTAACTGGAATATTTAATTGTATTTTCCATTTGTGGAGAGAAGTGCATTAGTACAAAGAGATTACATGATTTCCTTCATCTCTGCATCTCAAGTGAAAGAGCAGTGAAGGGGAGAGCATGCTGGTCAGTGGCTGCTTTGCGCTGGCTCTGCTGTGCCCACCCCCTCTCCTCTCTGACTCAGCCTCCACCCTTGCCCTCCTCATTTCCAGCTGTGCTCCTGCCTGTCTCTTTAACCCCTATTGGAAACGCGCAGGGAACCCAGAGGGTGTTGTTTACCCATGATGCTCATCTAATTCCATATCAGCGTTTCTTGACAGAATTAAACCCCAGTGCCCTAAGGTATATGTTGTATGTAATTAACTTCACTCTTATGCCTCTACAATGAGATGGGTCCTTGGGAGAATTGAGGAAACATTTGCTCAAAGCGTTGTCTGTACTCTGGTTCAGATGAAGATCATTATACAGATGAGCAAGTTAGGTTTTACTGTTCTCCTTGCATAGTTGAAGAAATGGAGGTTCAGGGATGTTGTTGGGGCCAGAGCATTGCAGTAAGTGAGAAAACTGAGGTTTGAACACAGGGCTGCCTGGCTCAGGAGATCCATGCACTTCCATGTGTTTGCCTCCTCAATAGCTCGTCACTCCTTCAGGTAGCAATGTTCCCACAGAGCCTTTTACAAACTAGATGATTCCTGCTTGCTGAACTGAAGATGGGACATGAGAGGAGGGGCCCGGGCACCGTGAGCATGAGGCATGAGGAACTCACAGGAGTTCCAAGGCCAGTCTTCCCTCTGCCTCATTGCTGGTGTGGGTGTTGCTTTCTGACTGTGCCTGGGAGAACACTGGGGAGCTGTGGCAATGCCAGGAATGGAAAGAGAATGGCATATATTTCTGCTACTTGATTGTGGCAATTTGCTGTGGTCAGGGTGTCAACATTTTTGGACCCAGGTAATCACCCATTCTGTGGTTATAATATCAAATGTCTTGCACACAGGACTGTTACCTCATCTAACCAGGACCTTAAAGGACCTGATTTCTTGGTCAGAAATAACCTCTGCCTGTTTTTCCTGTGGTAGGACCACTCTGTGTCATTGTAGAGGAAATGAAAGCTTACCATTAGAAATTTAGGGACTCAAAGTATCTTCCACTTTAGCCCTCCAGATCTGGACCCCACACCCCTTATTCTGGATTCAGCCATGAGATTGGGGACCTCTAAGAGGACTCTGCACAGCCAACCTGGGAGAGGGAGGGGCAGCCTTTCTCCTCAGGGTCCATTAACACTGAGGCAGAGCTTGTTTCCTAGGATTAGCAGGCTGTCCCTGGAGAAAAATAGAACACACGTCTGGAAAGTATCACAGAGGGAGACAGGCTACAGGAAACTGGGAACTTCACTCACCATCTGGGGCAGGTGCAAGGGGAGGGCGAGTCCAGGATTTTATTATCTTATAGCAGAAGGGGCAGGAGGCCAGGAATGAGATTTGTTCCTAATATGGGAACTTTGACCACCGTCTTTCATAGAAATTATTGTTCTATATAACAGGAACAGTGAGCAGGCTTGTACTTGAGTGTTAAAATTACAATTCGGTCACATTTAGCAAGTTTCTGAGGTCAAGACCTAGTACTTATTCACCTCTATGATATTTAGAGATAAATGAGTTCTCAGTCCTCAAACAACTTACATACATACTTTGAAACACATCTAATTTGTATTGGGACTCTGTGGCCTAAAGAAAAGAAGCCTCTGCTTCAGAAATCTGCTCCATTTCTCCTCTTCCTGGTGGGGTGGAGTGCTTATATGTACACATTTACTGTGTACCTTTTATGTGCCCAGCCTTGTGCAAGATGCCAGAGATAGAAAGTAAACAGAAACAGCCCCTGTCCTCAAGAGGAGGTCACAGTCTTGTCTGGTGGGAGAAACACCCAGCAGGTGTATGGGTAGAATGTCAGGGAAGCACATCAGAGGCCTAGAATCCAGGAAGGCTTCCTGGAGAAGGAGCTAACTTTAGCCTGGGCTGAGTAGTAACAGCAATGAGCAAGTTGGGGAAGGAGCTAACAGAGGGAGGCATTTCAGAATAAGCAGAGGTGCGCAGACTGGTGCTGAGGGTCCCTCCCAGAGCTGTGCGTGGCTGCTGTTCCCAGTTCCTCTGGCGTGACTTATAGTGTGCCATGTGCCAGGGGCAGTGCTTCTGTGTCAGCATCATTTAGGGACTGTTAGAAAAGCAAATTCTAGGGTTCTCCCCCAGACTTACTGAATTTAAAATTTTGGATTGAGGCCCAGCAATCTGTATTTTAACCAGCCTTCCATATGATTTTCATGCATGCTAGAGTTTGAGAACTACTGCTCCAGAGCATGGGCTTCCCAAGAGCCCTAAGCAGCCCCTCCCTCTGTGGCAACATGATAATCTTTTCAGAGAACTGGAACTGTTCCTAGCTGGTCGGACTGTGTAAGAGCCTCGTCACGTCGGCAGCCATCCACATTTCTCATACTTCTTCGCCAGCGCACATTCTCATAAGTTCTTTGGCCTCCGCACTTATTTCATTACATGCTAGTAATTTATATTATTTCTGTGACATTTCCACCTGACATGATTTCTTAGTGTTGGCCAGCAGTCAAATAACCTGAGTTCAGATCCCTGCTCTTCTGCCTCCCTGCTGTGTGATCTTGGGAAGGCATTATCTTCTCTGTGCCGCAGTTCCCTTATCTGAAAAATGTAGATAGTAATGTACCCATCTCTTAGGTAAGTGTTTCAGACTGTGCTGCACATTGGAATTACCCCAGGGGTCTTTAAAAAATTGATGCCTATTACCATCCCCAAATACTGGGATTGGTTTTGCGCGTGACTAAGTGTTGGAATTTTTAGAATCTTCCCAGATGCAGTAAAGTTTGGGAACCACTGGGCTGTTGAGAGGATGACATGAGTCTACCTCTGTGAAGTGCTTAGAAGAGTGCCTGGCACATAGCAAGCGCTCAGATTAAGGCCGCCGGTGGAGGCTCTGATGGTTTTGCAGTAGGAGGAGAAAGTGGCTCCGTTTCAGTTGCTTGATGAATCCTTGTTGAATGCCTGTCCTGTTGGAGATCTGGTGGCTCCGTCTTTTGTTCTAAGAGTTGGGAGGTGAAAGAACCCCAGTGTGGTGGGTCTCCATCTCTAATTCTCTATGCAAAGATGTAGAAGATCATGCCATAAACAGCACACAGCCCCCCCACCCCCACCCCCACCCCCCCAGGCCAGCCTTCCCAGCGCCAGGAACGGTTTTCCTAGCTCTAACAGTAAACACTTGAATTTGTGGAATGTAACCAGGTTCTAAAATCATGAAGTCCCAGTGCTTCACAGTGTGGATGGGAATGGGGTGGGAGTTGGGCGCCCTAGGATTCTGTACCTGCTCTAATCTGCTGTTTGTACCTAACTGCTAGTTTCAAATACACAGTGTGCCCCTTGACCTGGTTTCTCTTTGGCACCTGATATGTCTTTTAGGATCTAAATGTCACCATGTTATAAATTGCATATTTCCAACCATTATTGAAAAGAATGTATCTTTTTTTGCATACCTTGCCCTGTCACACATATTGACTCAACCTTCATTCACTGTTTTATGAATTCAACAAGTATTAATGTGCACTTGCTTTGCGCCAAACACCAAGCAAGCAATTTTATCTCTTATTTTCTTAGTGTGGAGAGACAAACATGTCTCTCTCTGTCTGTCAGCATGTATGAAATACTTCTTTTGATTTGGATTTGTAACTGCAGCCTTCCCTATACTTGTCTGTTTTGGTGACACAATTACTCAACTTTTAATTATAGCATTTTTCATATTGGTTTCATGGGCCTTCTCTGAACCCTGCTGAGATTAATGAAATCAAACCTCCATGTAATGATTATTGTAAAATATCCTGACAAGTTATTAAAATCCAGTTTGCCCAGGACCAGGTACGTGATCCACAGTTAATACCTTCGGAATGAAATCTGTTAGTTCGTGATCTAGTTAAAGTGCTGTGGCTTTCTAACTTGGTTTAGTCCAGAATCAGGCCTATACTATGGCCAAATTAGTTAAAGAAATGAGAAGTAGGTGAATTCCTATCTCGAGTTTATGCTTTTTTTTTTTCAGTGGAAAAGTGAGGTGATGTTTTTGGTCTTGTTTGTTTTGCTGTGCACGGCCTACAAGTAGCTGATGCTTGCTGTTAGATTGGCCCCGTACATTTAAATGTGTGTTGCAAATGGAAATAATTGATTCACTATATTTGTTTTGCTGCCCATTTACAAAGTGCAAATCTACCACTGGGGAACTTTGTATGGCCAGTACACAAGCAGCTCAGTATTATGGTAAAGACTAGCCTCCATTGTGTGCTCTTACCATTGTCACTCGCGTTACCCACAGACTGAATAGGCTTTAGAAATACAGGCCTTCAAAGGAATTGCCCTTGCTTAAATGGCCATGGATCCTTCTGAAATAACATCCCCCAAACCCTCATTCAAAACAATGTATATTCAAAAGGATTAATATTTAAAATGAGAAAACTTAAAATTCATTTTAATTTTAAAAATTAAAAAGTAATCCAAAATACACTAGGAAAAAGTAAGCAAAATAGTCTTTAAAATGGTATGCTTTACCATCTGCCAGACCTGCTTTCTATGCTTTTTCTACCTCTGACTTTTCTAACACAAATCTAAACTCCCCAGAGTGGATTGCTTGGGTCATCTTACTGAACAGCCTGCTTGTTTTACCAAGTCGAGGTCAGCTCTGGCATTAGTGTCTCTCTCCGTGTCCTTAGGCCACTCTGCCAGAACTATGGTGTCCTACACCTCCCAGAAAAGGATTGGGTGCTTCCCTCTGTTTGTCTCAGCTCCATTTCTTGGTCATTGTCTACTGAGGGGTGTGTGTGTGTGATGGAGGCCGAGTGATACGCTCTGTTGTACATCAGTCGTCAGTATGACATGGAATGAGATGCTAATCCAAGTTGAGTCTTAAACTCCTGGCCTCACTCAGTAAATGAGACAGTGAGATTCTGAATAAGGAAAGTAGCAGTGCCCTGACAGGTGGCTCAGTTGGTTGGAGCTTCATCTCTTACGCCACAAGATTGCGGGTTCAATTTCTGGTCAGGGCGTGTAGGGGGGCAGCCAGTTGATGTTTCTCTGTCACATGGATGTTTTTCAGTATAAACAGCTCTACTTAATGTTGAGTTATCTGAAGGCATAACACCATCTCAGACTCAGCTCCTGAAATGCTGTGTATCCAGCGGAGTGTCTTGTGCTCCCACAAGTCATGTTGGCTCATTGATGCTGCTGCTCATTGAGATGAAGGGATAGACCATTTGTTCATAAACACAGATGCAGTCTGGCCAGGTGGGGCACTGATGCAGAGCACAGGCTTACAGTGTACAGTCTCAGCAGTTATTCAGGCAGCGATCACCTCCTCGCTCCCCCTTCTAGTCTCACCTTCTCTCATTTGATCTCTGTTGAGTGGGAGGAGATTCATGTTAACCTCCTGTAGACTTTTCTTTCCAAGCTAGAATCTTCTGCTTCCAGGAGATGGGGCCCAGGAGAAGTGAGAGGGTACATGTGTCCATCAATCGCGTCTGCTGTTCTGCCTGCAGACCATCTGTTCTTCTCGTGGCTCCAGCCAAAATTAGGAAAAATACTCAGGCTCAGGGAATGCTGTCTGCCTTCCTATTGATATAGAGGGAATCTTGTAGGAGGAAGCAAGAACTCTTTCTGCTTTTCCTAATCTTTATTTCTAATCTGACCCCTTACACAAAGTGCTTACCCTAAATGGGTGGTGCTGATCCAGAAGACTTCAAGCAGTAAACAGAAGTGAGACCGGTCTAGCATTTCAAGGTCAATGCTTATGGGTGGATAGGTCAAACCATGTGATACTACTGACAGTGCCTGAGTGTGTCTGATTTGGTAGGCCAGGTTCATTTTCATACTCATGCATCTGAAGGAAGTTTATCACATGGATTTCCAGGGGGCTGTTTTCAAGCCTGCTGAGATTAATCAAGCCAAACCCCATGCAACAGTTATTCTAAAGCATCATGGCTGCTTATGTTTCCGTGCATGCTGGACTCCTGAATTGGAATTGTTCAAGTAGATGATAACATTGTTGTTGATTTCCTGCTATAGGAGTCTGTTATCCTTTTTTATTTTTGTAGATGGATACTACTAATCTCTTCATTTTTATTTCCTGCTGGGGTGAGGAATCTAAAGGAAGAACAAAATGCCTATTGCAGCAGGACAGTACTGTTTTCTAGGCTTTCCTAGAAAGTTTCTGTAGATGCCAGGTCTTACACACAATGCATCTGTTTTTCTCAGGTTGGGGATTTTTAAGAACACCTAGTGTGAATTGGAACACTTTTCTTCTGAGATAAAGATAGTGAGTATCTAGGCAGATCAGTCTGGGATAAACAGAACATTGTGAAAGGAGCCCTCAGCAGGAGGGCTGAACTTGGACTGCTGCCTTGTCTGCGTACTTCCAGGTCAACTGAAAAGACTTGGAAGCACTTTAGTGATGATCAAGAAAGGGTTCAAAACAAAACTCTCAAGCCTATGTTTGTATTACTCTTTCTTGTGAACAGAAGAATGTTGTTCTTCTATGTGATTGTTTTAAAGAGAACTGGATCATGCAGTCACCAGCTGTTACTCGTTCCTGGTTATTGAACCTTTCCCTTCCTGTATAAACTCATTGCTGCGGGATTCAGAAAGCATTAGCTTCGAACGTATTGCTCATGGAGTTTTAGTTGGAAGATGTTTCCCCATTGGGAGGATCCCATAGCTTTCACTTCGGAAGAGTGAGGAATTCAGACTTTGTCAGGATCCACGCACTACCTGGGTGGTTTCGGATTTCCAGGGAAGTGTCTGCTGTGCCATCTGAGTGCAGAGCCACTCAAAAGCATTGCCTACTGTCTGCCTCATGTATTCATGCTGCCATTTGGCAAGAGGCAGAGGAAGATGGTGAAGTGGTGGCCGTTATCTCAGAACCTGCAAAGCAGATCTGACAGCACCTGCTGCTTCCATGTGGAGGGTGGAGCACAGAGAATTGAGCTGGGAGGGCTGAGTGCCCTGATGCAGCTCATGTATGGTCTTATAACTACAGTGCACCCTACTTCTCCCACAGTGTGAGACAGATAACAGTGGGAATGTTATAAGAGTTAGGTGAATGGTTTCGAAGGAAGTGATACAGAGGACTGATAATTATCAATGACCTAATAGGGTGGTAGCCACACATGCTTGCTGGTGCATCACTGGGTAATCTGTCCTGGAATTCAGACAGGCTTTTGGCGATAAGCCCTAGGTTCTCCTACTGAATGTGTCTACATCAGTTGTGAGGTTTGGATATTCAAGAGAAGGTCTCTTTAAAATAATTTTGAACTTCCAGTTTAAAAACATACCTAAATCCTGGTGACTGGTTGTGCAGAAGACACAGCAATGGTATATGTGTAGATTGTTTTCATTAGCTGGAATAATGTTGGTAAAAGTCAACACCTGACACAGAAGAGGCAAGAGTTGGCAGAAGACGAGAACGGGGATTTGAATGTTAAGGTAACAAAATATAATTGCATTCATGAAGAGTTTAAAATTATTGTTTATTTATTTATTTTTAAATATATCTTTATTGATTTCAGAGAGAGGAAGGGAGAGGGAGAGAGAGATAGAAACATCAATGATGAGAGAGTCATTGATTGGCTGCCTCCTTCATGCCCCACACCGGGCATTAAGCCCACAACATGGGCATGTGCCCTGACCGGGAATCGAACCGCGATCTGGATCCCAGGTCGATGCTCAACTGCTCAGCCATGCCCGGCCAGGCTGTTTATTTTTATTAAACTATATTTTAATAGTTGTAGATTGATAGTTGTAGATCACATGCATGATGTAGCACAATGATATTTATAAGATACAGTAGTACAGTATCACAATCAGGATATTGATCTAGTTAAGACACGACATTTTTATCACAAGACTCCTCAAGTTGTCTGTATAGCCATACCTACTTCTCTCCTGTCCCTCCCCCTTCCTTTATCTCTCATAACCACTTATTTGTTCTCCATATAATTTTCTCATTTCAAAAATGTTATAAAGTTGGAATGGTATGGTATGCTGGGATTGGCTTTTTCATTCAGCATAATTCCTGAAGATAATAGTCCTTTTTTTAGACACGTGGCTTGCAGATATGACCTCTGACTCTAGTTTGTTTATTCAGCATCTTAAAAAGGTCTTTTGAGGAACAAACAGTTTTTATTTTAATGAAGTCCAGTTTACTGACTTCTCCTTTCATGGATCATGCTTTTGATGCCAAATCTAAGAACTCTTTGCCTAGTCCTGGATTCTGAAGATTTTTTTTCCTATTTTTTTTTCTTCTAAAAGTTACATAGTTTAAAATTTTACGTTTAAGTCCATGATCCAATTGACTTCATTTTTGTGTAAGGTATGAGATTGAGGTCATGGTGGTTGTTTTTTTGCCTGTGGATGTCTAATTGTTACAACACTTTTTTGTTGAAAAGGGGCTATCCCTCTTCCATTCCGTTGTTTTTGCACCTTTGTTAAAAATCCTTGGGCATACTTATGTAGGTCTGTTCCTGAGTTCTTTTTCCTGTTTTATTGAGCCGTGTGTATCCCTCAGCCAATATCAAGTCTTGATTACTATAGCTATATGTAAGTCTTAAAATTAGGGGGACCAATGACCTCACTTTATTCTTATTTTTCAAAATTATTTCAGCAGTTCTAGGTCATTTCCCTTTCTATAGTAATTATAGAATACTCTATAGCTACAAAAAATTTTCCTGTAATTTGGGAGAGAAGTGATGTCTTTACCATGTTGAGTCTTCTAATCAGTGAACATTGGAGTCCTCAGTATTTCTTTCATCAGTATTGAGTAATTTTCGGCATGTAATTCCTGTATGATGTCTTAGGTTTACACCTAAGCATTTCAATTTTTTAAAAAAAATTGTAAATGATACTGTCTTTTTAATTTCAGTGTCAGCATGTTCATTGCTTGTATATGGGTTTACAGCTTTTTTTGTATGTTTAGTTTGTATCCTGCAACCTTGCAGAACTCACTCATTAGTTCTATTTTTTTTGGTAAAATCCTTGGGATTTCCTGTGTAGATCTTCCTGTCATCTGCAAATTAGTGATGGTTTAGTTTCTTCCTTCTTAGTCTTTATATGTTTTATTTCATTTTTTTGCCTTATTACACTGACTAGAGCTAGCACTATGTTGCTAGAATGAGAGTAGGGAGAGCAAACATCTTGGCTCTGTTGTTGATCTTGGGGGGGGTCATCCCATCTTTTGTCATTAAGTATAATGTTAGCTGTAGGCTCTTGGTAGATGCTCCTTATCAAGTTGAGGAGCTTCCACTCTTAATTTTGTTTTTCTGAGAATTTTTAAACGGTGAATGGGTGTTCAATTTTATCAAAAAAAATTTTTTTTGCATCAATTGATATGATCATATGTGACTTTTTTTTAGCCTTTTAATATGGTGGATTATTTGATTAATTTTCAAATATTGAACCAGTCTGGAATAAGCCTAAATGGAGTAAACTCCACTTAGTCATATGTATAATTATTTTTATATATCGCTTAATTCTATTCTATTTTGCTAAACAGTTTTTGTGTTTGTATTCCCGAGGGATATTGGTCTGTACTTTAGTTTGTTTGTTTTGGTAATATCTTTATCTGTTTTTGGTATCACGGTAATAATAGCTTTATAAAATGAATTGAGAAGTGTTCCCTCGTTTTCCATTTTTTGGAAAAGAAGAGCATAGAATTGGTATTCATTCTTCTTTAAACATTTGTTGGAATTCTTTAGTGAGACCACCAGGGCCTACAGATTTCTTTTAGGGGGAATTTTGAAATTATAAATTCAATTTCCTTAATGGTTAAGGGCTGATGAAGTTATCTATTTCCTGTTGTGTGAACTTTGGTAGTTTGAATTTTTTGAGGAAGTGGTTCATTCTATCTAAGATGTCAGTTTTATGTCTATAAAGTTGTTCACGTATTCCCTTATCCTTTCGATGTCTGCCCAGTCCATAGTGATATCTTGTTTCATTCCTGATACTGGCATATCATGACTTCTATCTTTTGTCTTTATCCGTATTGTTACAAGTTTGTAAATTTTATCAGTGTTTTAAAAAAACTACTCTTGGTTTCACTGATTTTTTTTCTATTTTTCTGTTTTTAGTTTCTTTTATATTTGCTCTTCCCTTGCCTTTTATATATGCTTTTATATGTATGTCTTTATATATATGTATTTCTTACATATGCTCTTACCTTGCCTTTTATATATGCTCTTATCTTTTGTCTTTATCAGTATTGTTACAAGTTTGTAAATTTTATCATGTTTTTAAAAAAACCACTCTTGGTTTCATTGATTTTTTTTCTATTTTTCTGTTTCTTTTCTTTTTGCTCTTATCCTTTGTCTTTATCAGTATTGTTATAAGTTTGTAAATTTTATCAATGTTTTAAAACAAACACTCTTGGTTGAATTGATTTTTTTCCTATTTTTTTGTTCTGACCATTATTTTCTTTCTTCTGTTTGCTTTGGGTTTATGTTGCTCTTTTTCTGGGTTCTTGAGTTTAGATTATTGATTTGAGAAGTTTCTCCTTACGTATGCATTTTATGCTATAAATTAACCTCAGCACTGCTCTAGCTGTGTCCTACTAATTTTGATATGTTACCTTTTCATTTTCATTCAGTTAAATGTACTTTTAAAATTTCCCTTTAGACTTCTTCTCTGACCTGTGAATTATTTAGAAGTGTGTTGTTTAGTTTTCAAGTATATGGAGATTTTCCTGTTATCTTTCTGTTATTAATTTTTAGTTTATTCTATTATGGTGGTAGAATACATTCTTTATGACTTTGGTTCTTTTAAATTTGTTGAGGTTTGTTTTATGGCACAGGACATTGTCTATCTTGATACATGTTTCATGTGCACTCCATAGACTGTATAATTCTGCTGTTGTAGGGTGGAGTATTATGTAACTGCCTAATCTTGTTGGTTGATGGTGTTAATCCTGAACTGGAGTATTTTGTTGTGGTGATGTTGGTAGTTGTTTGTTTCCTGTGTTTGTTTTCTTTTTTTCTGATAGGGGAATGGGAATGAGGAATGAAGGGCAGAGAATTTGAAGTCATTATTATCTGGCAAAAATAAGGAGACTGAAAGTCTGTATTAACAATTTGTGTCAACTTTGATGATCAGCCATGGAGAGGGTGAAATTTATATTCTCAAATGAAGATGTAGGTACCAGAGAACCATTTCACTGCATCATTTTTTAGAATTACAAAGGCTGAAGAAAACCAAGCTTGATCTCAAAGTCGGCAGTCAGACAGTTAAACTTGCCAACCAGGACGGGAGGAAAAGGATATGCTTCCAGGTGGTTTAGATTTACTGTTTACTAAGTACTTACTCAGTCATTACTTTAATTATGTCCAGAGCAGAGAAATGGATTATTAATAGAAAAGCTAACTATTCATCCATTCTAAAAAAAATTGTTGAATTATTCCTCTATTCCAGAAATAGTGCTAGTCTCTGAGGATATAAAAATAAACTAGTGCCCGGCCGGGCGTGGCTCAGAGGTTGAGCATCGTCCTAGGCTCCAGGAGACCGAGGTTCGATTCCCAGTCAGGGCACACGCCCAGGTTGCAGGTTCCATCCCCAGTGGGGGGCGTGCAGGAGGCAGCTGATCAATGACTCTCTCATCATTGATGTTTCTATCTCTCTCCCTCTCCCTTCCTCCCTTTGAAATCAATAAAGACATATTTAAAAAAACAAAACAAAACAAGTAGTGAGACATAGTCTTAAGTATCTTTTATTCTTCCACACAGGAAAAACCTAGGACTCCCAGTGGCTTTTATAAAATGATTACTAGAAAATATAAGAGAAAATTAAACCTTGAAGATTTTTTAGTTTCAGATGCTGCATCTTAAATTTGGAAAATAATATTAAAAATGCTTTGCAGGGAAACGAAACTATGTTTTATTACCTAGTTATATAGTCACTTTCAATTCAAAACCCAGCATTTCTTGCATCTCTCCTCTGTATGCCAGGCACTGATGTGGGTTCAGGGGCTCTGGGTTTGTTCAGCTCCTGGCATACTACTTCTTCCTTTTTTAAAAATTTAAATTTGTCTTTATTGTTGAAAGTATTGCAGATATCTCTTTTTTCCCCCATTGACCCCTTCCACTCCTGCCCCAGGCCTCCACACTATTGTCTGTGTCTGTGGCTTATTCATATATGCATATAAGTTCTTTGGCTAATCTCTTCTTAAGTTTGATTGTTATAAAGATAGAGACCAAGTATAAATTTCTTAAACTTTATATTCATTTTTATGTTTTATTTCTTGAGAAACAGAAGCTTCCATCTCTATTGGAAAATTTATTTACATTGTCTTTTCAATAACTCAGTTTTATAAAGAATACCTATATAAGTCATGTTGAACCTACATACAAACAGATCCTGTATTGGTATCAATACTGAAGTTACTTCACGTCCATTTGTAAACACACCATTGGTTTAACCTGTTTAACCAGATACAATTTCAGAAGGGCAACAAAGACTTTGGTCTATTGCTTTTCACGTAACAACAGAAAGTGAGAAAATACAGCTGAATTGTAGTATTTGCTCTCTTTTCCCGATGATATCATAGTTTCCCTTTAATATCTGATTTTTAGATCATGAAAACTTGTTATTTTCCCAGAAAACCAGTTGCTTTGATTAATGGGGCCAGTCCAGTCCAAGGACAGATTAAGCACACAGGTTCCTGGCGTGAGGCCTAGAAGGTCCTTAGCCTTCTTTCTCTCACCCTGGGGCTGTTTAATTTAATTTCTGTGCTTTCTGTAAAAATAAAGCCAGGTAACTCTTTAAAGGAGTTCCATATATCTAAATAAGTAATAGGCAATTGGTTGATAAGCTATTAATTGTTAATAGGTAACAAGCTACTGCTTTGTTTTGTATCATTTTATTAATGAGCCTCCTTTCTTTCTAGTATAAAAAGGAGTTGGAAGTTATACTGTCTATTCAGCTTGTTTATTATTTCTTAAAGTGTGGTGGACACGAAAACTACTTCCTTTCACCATTACTTTTAACTGTTACATTAAGTTATTATAGGTAACTGGAAGAAGCTGATCAAATACTTTTATAATAATTGAGGCATCCATCAGTTGGTCTGGCTGATACGGTTTGCCTTAGATAAATCAGGTAACTTCTCTGAGCAGTATTCTTTCCCTCATGAAATGAATCGGGTGGATAATGTGACCCCACCTATTTTGAACGGCGGTTTTCATCCCCCCGCCAGTCTTTGAGCTCCATAAGACTGAGAGCTGTGGCCTGTTTATCTTTGTATCTCCAGCCTGTGATAGCCCAGATGGTCCAAATGCTATCCTTTCTGGGGCTATGCATGTAACAGAGGAACTCAGCAGTTTGGATGGAGATTGTTGTTCCATATGTTCTGCTTATAGAGTTCACAAGGAAATGTGGCCCCGTGTTAGCAAATTCTCTTTTTTTTAAAAATATATCTTTATTGATTTCAGAGAGAGGAAAGGAGAGGGGGAGAGAGAGATAGAAACATCAATGATGAGAGAGTCATTGATCGAGCCCACAACCCGGGCATGTGCCCTGACCGGGAATCGAACCCCGATCGCCTGGATCCCAGTTCGATGCTCAACCGCTGAGCCACGCCTGGCCGGGCAAATTCTCTTATTTTTAAAGAGAATCCTGAAACCTGGATTTTATAGACATAATCTCTCTATTCTTAAATATTGAAAATGAATTCAGTTTTTAAAAAATTCCCTATGTAGGCCAAGCAAGGCATGAGTGCTATGAAATTCAATCTGAAAGCCAGTGTTTGCCACCCATGAACACGCTCTTAAAAAATATTTATTGAATTAACAGCAATTTATCGAGTTCCATTATGATACGGCTGCCATGAATAGAGATCATTTTAATACTTCCGAGGAAGATGCGTCTGTCTTCTTATAGTAAGAGCGATTTTTACTATGCAATTATGTCATTATTTGTATAGTTATTAATATTACTATTAATAATGAAGTACCATAATAAATGAGCTTACTCTGTACTGGGTGTTGTTAGGGAGGTATCAGTATCCATATAAGAAAGACACACAAATTGAAGATTAGAAAGTTTAAATAATGACCCAAGCTAACCTTCTATCTAATGGCTGAGCTGAGGTTATAACCCAGTAGTTTATATTGCACCATTCCTACCTGTTACAACCTTGTGTCTAGACTAAGAATGAATTAACACCACAGCAAAACATCTAGCCTGATTTGTTTCATTAACAGCTCCATTAAATATAATTTACATACTATACAATTCATCCATTTAAAGTGCAAAATTCAGTTGTTTTCAGTATATTCAGTCGTGCCAATTATCACCACCAATTCTAGAACATTTTCATCAACCCAAAAAAGAATGCTGTACCCATTAGTAGTCATTCCCATTTCCCCCGACCCCCTAACCTTAGGAAATGACTCATCTACTTTTGTCACTATAGATTTGTGTTTTCTAGACAATTTACATAAATGGAATCAATATGTGTGGCCTTTTGTGTCTGGCTTCTTTTAGCATGACGTTCCAAGGTTCGTCCATGTTGTAGCATGCGTCAGTAATTCATTTCTTTTTATTGCCAAATAATCCACTGAATGTATATGCCACATAGTATACTGTATATTCATTCATCAGTTTATGGACATTTGGGTTATTTGTACTTTTTGGCTATTATAAACAGTGTTACTATGAACATTTGTGTGTTGTTATGTGGACATCTATTTTTATTTCTCTTGGAGAAGCATCGCTGAGTCACATGGTAACTTTATTTTTTTTAAGCTAGGTTGGAGGAATATAGACTTTGAAAGATTTTTATTATTTTTTCAAATATACATTATTGATTGATTTTAGAGAGAGAGAGAGGAAGGAAGAGAAACATTGATTTTTTGTTCCACTTATTTATGCATTCATTGGTTGATTCCTGTATGTGCCCTGACCAATAAGCTAAGCTACCCAGCCAGGGCCACGTGGTCACTCTTATGTTTATCCTTTAGAGGAATTGTCAAACTATTTTCTGAAGTGACTGCACCATTTTGCATTCCTACCAGCAATGTGTGAGGGTTCCAGTTTCTTTACTTCCTCACCAACACTTGTGGGTATTATTTTAAATTGTGGTAAAATACATGTATCAGAATTTTACCTTCTTAATCATTTTTAAGTATACAGTTCAGTGGTATTAAATACATTCACATTCTTGTGCAACCATCACCACCACTGACTGCCATGACGATTTTCATCTTATAGAACTGAAACTCTGTGCCCTTTAAACAATAATTCCCCATTATCCCCTCCCTAGCCCCTGGCAACTACCATTTTACATTATGCAAAAAATGTCTTTATGATTTTGACTACTATAAATACCTCATACATGGTGGACCATTCAGTATTTGTCTTTGTGTGACTAGCTTATTTCACTTAGTATTACTATCCTCAAGGTTTATCCATGTGGTAGTGTATTGCAGAATCTCCTTTTTAAGGCTGAATATTTCATTGTATGTATATGTCATGTTTTGTTTATCTGTCGATGGACACTTTGGTTGCTTTCACCTTTCGCTATTGTGAGTAATGCTGCTATGAACTTAAGTGTACAAATGTCTCTTTGAAACCCTGCTTTCAATTTTGGGGGGTTATGTAAGTGGAATTGCCAAATAATTTCTAAGTTCATCTGTTGTGGTCAGAGAAGATACTTTGTACAATAGGTAGCTTTTTAAATCTATTGAGACTTAATTTGTGGCCTAACAGGTGGTGTACCCTGGAAAATATGTCATGTGCTCTTGAGAAGAATGTCCATTTTGTTGTTGTTGAGTATTCTGAATATATCTATTAGATCATGTGGCTTTATTGTGTTTAAATCCTCTATTTTCTTATCTTCTCTCTGGTGGTTCTAGTCATTGTTGTGAGTGGGGTATTGAAGTCTCTGACTATCATTGTAGAATGATTTCTCCTTTCAGTTCTATTGGTTTGTATTTCATATATTTTGATGGTCTCTCATTAAGTGTGTATATGTTTATAATTGTTGTATCTTCTTGCTGTATTGAACTTTTATTAATACTATATAATGTCCTTCTTTGTCTCTTGTAACCTTTTTTATTTAAAGTCTATTTTGTCTGGTATTAGTATAGTAGCTCCTCTCTTCTGTTACTGTTTGCATGAAATATCTTTTTCATCCTTTCATTTTCAACTTGTGTCTCTGGATCTCAGGTAAGTCTCTTGTAGACAGCATATAGTTGGATCATGTGTTTTTACCCATTCTGCCAATCTCTGTCTTTTGATTGGAGAGTTTAACACATTTACATTTAAAGTAATTACTGATAAAGAAGGATTTACATCTGTCACTGTGCTATTTGTATTCTATATGCCTTATAGCTTTTTTGTCCCATATTTTCTCATTTGTCTACTTTTGTATTTAGTTGATTTTTTGTAGTGAAACATTTAAATTCCTTTCTCATTTCCTTTTGTGTATATTCTGTAGCTATTTTCTTTGTGGTTACCATGGGGATTACATTTAACATCCTACATTTATAACATTCTAATTTGAATTTGTACCAGTTTAACTTCAATAATAAACAAAAACTCTGCTCCTTTACAGGCCTGTCCCCACACCTTTTGGTTGTTGATGTCACAAAATTGTATCATTATACATTGTGTGCCCCAAAACATTAACTAATAATTATTTAGATTAATGCATTAATCTCTTTAAGTCATGTAGAAAACAAGAACTGTAGTTACAAACCATTGTTATGGTAATACTAGCTTTTATAATTGCACATATATTTACTTTTAATGAGAACTTTATTTCTTCATACTGCTTCGAGTTGCTGTCTAGTGTCCTTTCATTTCACCTTGCTAGACGCCATTGAGAATTTCTTACAGGTCAGGTCTAGTGGCCACAAACTTCCTCAGCTTTCCTTTAGCTGGGAATGTCTTAATTTCTCCCTTACTTTTAAAGGACAGTTTTGCTGGATTGGGGATTCTTGGTAGACAGTTTTTTTCCTTTTAGCACTTTGAATACATGGCTACTGTCTTTTTGCCTCCAAAGTTTCTGATGAGAAATCTGCTTATCATTTTATTGGGGATCACTTGTATTTGGTGATTTTCTTCTGTCTTGCGCTTTGATTAAAATGTGTCTTGGTGTGAGTCTCTTTGAGTTCATCTTCCTTTAGTTCATTGAGCTTCTTGGATGTTTATATTCATCAAATTTGAGTTTTCAGTTATTTTTTCAAATATTTTCTCTGCTCCTTTTCCTCTGTCTTCTTCTAAGACTCCCAAGATGTGTATGTTGGTCCACTTTATGGCATTCCACAGGTCCCTTAGGCACTGTTTGCTTTTCCTCAATCTCTTATTAATACCTTTTCTCAGAGTCTTTAATTTTCATTTTCCTATCTTCAAGTTTACTGATTCTTTCTTCTGGTTACTGACTCCATTCAGTGAATTTTTCATTTCAGTTCATGTACTTTTTTAGCTTCAGATTTCTTTTTGGTTTCTTTTTAGGTTTTCTATCTCCTTATTGATATTTTCATTTAATTCATTTATTTTCTTGTCTGCATCTTCCTTTAGTTATTTGAGCATCTTAAAGTCTTTGTCTAGTAGATCTCCCGTCAGGTTTTCCTAAAAGACAGTTTCTGTTGATTTACTTTTTCCCTTTAATGGGCCATAGTTACCTCTTTCTTTGCATACCTTGTATTTTATTTGTTGAACAGTGGACATTTGAATGTCATAATGCAGTAACTCTAGAAATCAGATTCTCCCCCTTCCCCAGGGTTGAGGTTTTCAATTATTTTTTGTTTGTTGTTTTGTTTTTATTTTGTTTTTGATTGGTGTAGAGTGTCTTTGTGCTGAGGATCAGCCTGAGGTATAAACTTACGTCTTTTCAAATCTTTTCTAAGCTTTCCCCTGGGCATGTGTGGTCACTTTCTAATTTTTCCCATATATGCAGTTTTTAAATATTCTGGTCGTTAGTGTTTGAATCCCTAAGGGAAAAAGGCAAAAACTGAAATGGGAGAAAGGGCTCAAGTCTTTATGTCCCCTCAAAGTCACTTTAACCAGAGGGGGATGGACTTGTAACAAAGGGGAGACGTGCAACGACAGCTTGCCCCTTTGTCTGCACCTCTTGTGGTCAGAAGCTGCAGTCAGTGATCAGAGCACATATTTGGAGGACAGAGCCCTTTTGTATATGTATGAGTAAAGGATGCAACTTCATTCGTTTGCATGTGAATATTTATTTATCCTAGCATCATTTGTTGAAAGATAATTCTTTCCCCACTGAATTGTTTTGGCACCTTTGTTGAAAATGAATTGATCATGAACATGAAAGTTTATTTCTATACTCTCATTTAATTCCATTAATATGTCTATTCTTATGCCAGTACCACACTGTATTGGTTACTATAGCTTTCTAGTAAGCTTTGAAATTTTAAAGTGTAGAATCTCTAACTTTGCTCTTTTTCAAGATTGTATTGACTGCTCTGTGTCACTTGAGTTTTCATATGAATTTAGGATCAGCTTGCCATTTTATACAAAGTAGTCAACTGGAATTTTGATAGGAATTGCATTGAATCTATACATTAATTTGGAAAGTATTGCCTTTTTAACAATATTAAGTTTCCAGTCTATAAATCCATTTATTGAGGGCGTAACTTCTTTCAACTTCCTGCAGTTACAGATGTAATTTCCTTTTTGTTGTGAAAATGAAGTACCAAATATGATGCAATAAATTGTTTTGAAAAAAATTTTCTTGCAAAAATATTTTATAGTTTTCAAAGTATAAATTTTGTGCTTCTTTTATTAAATTTATTACTAGGTATTTTATTCTTTTTTGATGCTATCGTAAGTAAAATTGTTTTTCTTAATTTCCTTTTTGGATTATTCACTACAAGTATATAGAAATACAATTTATTTTTTCCATATTTATCTTTTATCCTTCAACTTTCCCGAAATTGTTTATTAGTTCAGTAGTTTTTTTAGTGTTATCCTTACTTAGGACTTTGTACATATAAGATCACGTCATTTGCAATTTGAGATAGTTTTACTTCTTCCTTGCCAGTCTAGATGCCTTTTATTTTACTTTCTTACCTGATGGCTCTAACTAGTGGTGACAGCAGGGATCTTGTCTGGTTTCTGATCTTGGCAGGGAAGCATCCAGTCTTGCACCATGAAGTATGATGTTAACTGTGGGATTTTTGTTAATGCTTTTTATCAAGTTGAGGAAGTTCCCTTCTACTCCTCATATGTTGAGTGTTTTTTAGTAGGAAGGGGAGTTAATTTTTCAAATGTTTTTTTCCTATCTGTTGAGATGATCATGTGTTAGTTGTCCTTTCTTTATATGGTGTATTGTACTAAATGATTTTTGAATGTTTAACCATCCTTGAATTTCTGGGAAAATCCCATTTCGTCATGGTGTGTAATTATTTTTATATGATGGTAGATTTGGTTTGCTACCATTTTGTTTAGGAGTTTTGTATCTATATTCATAAGAGAAATTGGCCTGTGGTTTTCTACTCTTGTGATGTCTTCTTTTGATTTTGTTATCAGGGTAATGCTGTTCTCATAGAATGAGTTTGTTAGTGTTCCCTCCTATTCTTTTTGAAAGATTTTGCAAAGAATTGGTTTTAATTCTCTATATTTGCTTTTAATCCCTAAAAGAAGGGACTAACAAAGCCATTTTGTTGTTGTTGTTAATCCTCACTGGAGGAGGATATTTTTTCCGTTGTGTTTTTTTTTTAGAGAGACTGGAAGGGAGGGAGATAGGGAGACAGAGAATCAGAGACAGAGAGACATCGATGTGACAGAGACACACCAATTGGTTGCCTCCTGCACGTGCCCCGACCAGGGTGGGGGATTGAACCTGCAACCCAGGCACGTGCCCTTGGACAGGAATTGAACCCCCAACCCTTCGGTGCACAAGCCAATGCTCTAACCACTAGGGCAACAGAATCATTTTTTAAAAGACCTGCACGTCCTCCTTTCTCTCTGGTCACTCTAACTTTCCCATTTTTTGTGGCCTAGATAGTTGGATCCCAACTCCTCCATGAAGCTTTCTCTGATTACTCTTGTCTGTGAAGCTGCTTTCACTCCTGAATGTTTCTCAATGCTAAGTCCTTTAGCACACTTAATTATGTACTGGTTTGTTATAACCTGTAGTGTTTCTTTGGTCTACTGCACTGAATATGAACCTTTTGAATGCAGTGAATTGGGCTTTCAACTTCACACATTGTACTGAAATAGACAGCACATTGCAGCAAGTATAAGTGGAACATTTTATTCAGTTACATAAAGACTCTGAAAAAAATTCTTTTTTCAAGATTCCCTAATATTTATAAGTGTGTGTATATATGTGTGTGTGTGTGTGTGTGTGTGTGTGTGTGTGTATATATAATTATATGTACATTATATGTCTGTATATACACTCTCACATACCTAGGTACATTAATTTAAACATAGACTGAAGTGTCATTAAAAGAGAATTTGGGAGACAGTGTTCCTGGGTTCCAGTCCTGATTCTTTGATGTAAATATATCTTGCCCTCAGTCTGTTCTCTATATATAACGTGGAAATTAGTGTGAGGATTAGAATAAAATCTATAAATTATTTAGTCCAATACTTTGTACACTCAGTAGATACAATTATAATTGATGACTTAAGCTCCTTTTAAAGAATGACTCTGATATTAACCAAACTTTAATATTTACATTTAATATTTATCTAGTATTAACCATGTTGTAATATTTATCTGAAATAATAATTTTGTTCAAAGCCCTCAATTTTGTTTAATGCTGATTAGCTGAAATTTTTTCTTATTAAATTCATTGACACAGGGGTGCTCTTTTTTCCTCTTAATTCTTTGCAATGCCTCTGGAAGCTGTTGTTAAGGACTAATTTTTCATGACCATAAGTGCTTGAGGAAGTGCTTAAAAACATGGGTTCCAGAGTTTGACAGCCTGGACTCAAGTTTGGTGTTCACTAGCTGTGCGACTCTCCCCACCCCCTCATCTGTCACACGGGGGTGAGTACCTGCTTCCCGGGCCCTTCTAAGGCTGTAGAGAAGTACTCAGTGAGAAGCACTTAGCACAGGGCCTGGCATTTAGTAAGTGCTGAACATAAGTAATTGTGCTCTTTATCGTCATATTCAGTATTCAGTAAATGTTTGAGTGAAAAGTTAGGTTATCCACTTACTTGTGGAAAACTCCTCTTCCAGGTTTTTTGTTTTTTGTTTGTTTTCCCCTTCTTCTAGGAAGAATTCTGCATTGGGAAGAGGCCTCGCTGGGTGAGTTGCAAAGCTGTTTCTAGATAGGCTGAGAGTCTTAGAGTTGAAGGATACTTTTCCACCATGCTCGGTTTAAAGGTGAGATTAGCAAGGCTGCGAGGCTATAATTTTTATGGTTATGTATTCATCCTGTCTTAAGATGTATCCCTTCCTTTTTAAAAACCGTCATTTCTAGTAATTTGTGTACTTTCAATAGGGTTGAATATAGTCAGCTGTGCAGATTTTATCAGCACTAGAAAACTCACTGTGTTATTCTACTTTATTAGCAGGCCCATTAAACAAAGTCTAGTCCATTAAACCAAATCCAGTGAAACCCAAAGGAGCTACTGCATGACCATCATGGCCTTGTTGGCATTAGTGTTCATGGATTAGTGGTACATGGTGGGCACCCTTATTTCTGTTGCTGCATTTGGGCTCAGAGTGTATGAAGCTTCTGGAGAAAGATTATCTACTCACATATGCTCCTTATTCATGGTAACTTGCCAGAAAAGGTAGAGAAAGATTGCTGCACATGTGCATGACCTCAAAGCAGTTAGGTTTAAGCCTTTTCTTGAGTCATTTCCAGTACTCTCTCAGGGCCTGTCTCTTACTAAATCTGATTTTTTTCATCTACTTCTCTTTCATTTGCATGCCGAGTTTGTTTCAGCAGAGAGCTGAATGTTTTAAATTAAAACATCACATAACTTGAACATAAATTTTTAAAATGTAAGTCAGATATAATGAATACAGATTTCCTTCAGGATAGACTTAATTTCTCATGACTTCCCTTTGGAAAACTACCATCAAAGCAAACCAAGATTCACGGCAGAACGAAACATTCGACCAGAGCATCATCACACCTTAACTTAGTACTCAAAAAAAAGCATAATATCCAAAAGTTGGAACTCTATCTATGTGGAAAGTTTTCAAAGAGATCCAAGTCAAGGCTTTCGTTACTTCGTAATGCTCTCCACTCCTAACAGTGGCCTCACCTGTCAGCTGCCAGAGGAAGGGAGGTGGCCTGCATTCCTGTCTACACTGGGGTTAGAAATGTGGGGCATTTATTCTAATCCTGATTGTGCTCTGTGGGATTTTTAAAAATAATCATGTAAGCTTCTGCTAAAATGGTGCTACCTAGGTTTTTCATATATTGCGTCATTTCCTACACATCACACATTGAGCGGACATTACTACTCCCACTGTATAAAGGAGACTGAGCTCAGTGAGATTAGTGAACGTACTAAAAGTCACCCAGAAAAGCTAGTTTCCTTCATAGGATTATTGTGAGAAGAGACATAAAGTGCAAAGGGAAGAGTGACTAGAACTCTGTGGATTTCTTCTTTTTTTAAAAAAAACCTTTTACTAGTATTTGTTTTCTGCTGAATTTACTCCTGAACCATAAGCTTTGTTTTTTCAGTTCCTTCTGGGATACCTTTGTCTTCTGTGCAACCTCCTCTCCTGGTTTAGGAACCATCTGCTCTTTTATGGAAGGATCATCTCAGTGTGAGCTCCTGTGTGGGCTAATCTGCCCATGAGCTCTGTAAGTTCCATGCTGCATCTTGGGAGCTTTGTTCACAAGGATGAGCTCAATGACCAGAGAACCTACGTCTAAACCTTAAGTTCAGCATTGCTCTCTGCATTTTTAAGCATGTGCAGCAAAAATTCAGCACTCTTTTTGAACCACTGACCTTGTATCCAGCACCATCTTTGGCCAGGGCCCACCTACCAACACTACCACCATAACAACAGAATGACACATGTTGCTTCTGTAAAGTGACATCTTTCAGATACTTGGTGGCTTTGTGGATATGCATACTTTGATGGCCTGGGCAGTTTCATGGGTGTTCTTAAAGTGAACACGAAGATTTGAACCCCTTGATTTGCATGATTTTGTGGGGTTTTCTGGGTCATTGAACAGTGAACCATTTTCAGACATCACCTTGGACCACCTGTGGGGTGTGGATTTCTTCATTTGTGGCGTATGTTGACTGTCATGTTTGAGTGACTGATTTTGAATAGATAGCTATCTGGTATCAGTGCTTCCTGAGAATGACTTGTTTTGAAAAATCAATGTTAAAATCATTTGGATGTTGAAATTTCATGTAGAAAATTCTCTGGAAAGGATTTTTGGTTCTGACAGAACCCAAGTAGTCAGACTGCGTTTCTCCAGAAAGGAAAACCACTCAGATCCACAGAACCTGCTGCGGTGAATGGGTCGGATGTGAGTCCGGCGATCTTTAGCCCACAAACTGCTTAGTCACAAGCAAATGTCCTCCCGTGTGTTGGAGAGTGGGGAGTAAGCATACAGATAGGGGCAGCCGACTTGCAAAGTTTATCACTTTCTTCTTTTTGTTGCCAGTTTTGTTTTTTCTAGAGTGTATATTTAACTTGTTGATTTTTTTTCCTCTGATGTGTAATTGTTGTTATACATTAACTTAATGCCAGGCAACAGCACGAACTTACAAATCACACCGGTGGGTATTCTGTGCAGGACAAAGTTCAAAGCTCTGATAATTTTATGGTCTGAGCTCCTGCTGAGCAGCTGGACCTAAAATAAAATCATACCTAGTGTGGTGTGACCTCTTCAGTGGCCTGTTGAAGACTTGGAAAGGTAGGATGGGTCCAGTCTGTTGTTTTAAAATGAAACAGTTCTTTGGTTATTTTGGTGAAGATCAGAGTTAAAGGAAAATCTGTTCTTTTATTATGGGTTTGAGTTTGAGGTTAGGTGGCAGAGTCTGACCATTGCTTTACTATTACAGAATTTGTGTAGATATATTACTCGTTCCTCAGGAATCAGTCATTTGAAAAGAGCATTCATTTAGCATTGTTTGGCCTCTCTAGGGGACCTACTTTGTAATTGTATTTATTACCAATTTTGGCATTTTCCCCTTTATGTAACTTAATATAAGGCTTTCCTAGTAATGGAGACTGGTGCACCTCACTGTGATGTGTGTTTGTGGTACTGAGAAGATGATAATTTGTATTACAAAAGATGTACAATAAATGCTTTTGTTTATAATAGTTCCCAACACATGTGATAGGCACTCAATAAAATTTTATTGCTTGCTTAATTTATTGGCAACATTTGGCCATGAGTATAACTTTAAGGGGCCCATAATTGAGATTTTCCTGATTCAAGGCTATAATTTACTTTAAAGCTAATTTACCTGGAGATTGTTGAGTAAGAAATAAGCAATGCAGAGAATTAAGGGACTGAGATTTTAAAGGGTCAGCTTAAGTTATGACTTTTATTTTACCTCTGAAAATAATTTTCCTTTAATTTAAAATCTACTAGTAGCCTTCTATACTTTTTGACATCATGATTGTTGACAGTTCAGTATATCTAGTCATTTAATATAGTCTCATTTCAGAAACCTTAAACAAATCATTGGTTTTAACATAATAGCATCATACTTTCAAGATTATATGATGCATTGTATTGAAGGTTTCTAATTACAGTGTCTGGATTTAACAAGCTTCTCCATATATATATATGGAGAGAGAGAGAGATTTTAAGGAATTAGGTTGCACAGTTGTGGGGGCTTGTAAGTTCAGAATTTGCAGGCCAGTTTGGCAGGCTGGGATTCTGGCAAGAGTTGACATTGCAGTGTTGAATCCAAGTCTATCTTGAGCTGTTGAATTCCTTTTGTCTTCAGTCCTTCTAGTGATTGGATGAGGCCCACCCACATTATGGAGGATACTCTGCATTGATTGTTAATCAATCTGAAAAATACCTTCACAGCAACATCTAGACCAGTGTTTGACCAACCAGCTGGGCACCATGGCTCAGCCAAGTTGACATATAAGTTAACCATCACCACGGCCACCAAATGGGAATTTATGGCTGTTACAGCTTTCCTGTGGATGTGGAGAAGTCACCTTTCCTCCACCTGCTCACATGATGTACAGTTAGTTACAAGATAAAGCTGGACATTAGAAACTTGGGGTGTAACCACAGGAAAAATTGGATGCCACACCAGCCACCAGAAATTAACGGTGTGACTCAGGACAGAAGTTTAGGGTACGTCAGGGATTTGCACAGCCTCATGTCCAGTGGTGGCAGGGGCTGATAATAATCTTCAAACAGAAAAGGGAGATGGAACAGCAGCATCAAGCCAGCAAAACTGATGACAGAACACCCCAGAGTCCCAGAACTGAACACAGAGCTTCAGCAGCGCACTCTGACTTAAGATTCTGGCTGAAGTGATTTTAGGTTGTCCTCAGGGTCGAAATCATGCCACTGTGCTAGGTCCAATAGCTGAAGAGATGTTACCTTTCAGAGTTTCTCAGCCTCAAATTTCTGGAAGCGGAAGCACAGTATCGTAGCATGGCCAGCACATTCGTTCTCTGCATGGAAACTACAGGCTTCAGAGAGAAGCACTCCACAGGGCAGCTTGTTTTAAATGGCAACCATTGAAGAAAATGTATCAAACAGAGAAAAAGAATGAAGGAAGGAAAGAAAGCTGTACCCGAAGATAGAGTCATGCACTCGGCTTTTGTATGGCTAATTTATTAGGAAATTCTAATGGCTCGTTTATCATTCCCACAGTCTCCCATGCTGGTTTAGTTAATAGAGCCTCAGTATGGGTTAGATGAGTAGGTGCGGGCGTATGCAAACGGAATAGAATCAACAAAGAGCCTTTTATTCATTCTGGTCCTTTAGGAGGCTGTTCCAACAAATACCAAGTTCTATGTTAGGATACCTCGGCAGGAAATTACTTGGTTCAAAGCGTTGTTACCTGTACTATCACTGGTCATGCACTTCCAGGCATTCAGAGCCCATTAATTCTTTCACTATACAAGGAAAGGGGAAAGCAGTTGGCCAAACCACACCTCTTTTTCTATTGTTGCAGAACCATCCCTGCCCCAGAGTTCTGCATGAGTCATTCCTAGAGTTCAGTGAAGCCGTTACAGCTCTCCATAACCAGGTGGGCATTTTTCTGAGTCTTCCCAGCGATCTCCAGTTCTCAGCTGGCTTTGTTAACACACAGTCATTGCCCTGTATTTCTCTACCCTCCTCTTCCAGAAACTTGGCAAGGGTGAGGAAAACAGCCAACCCCCTTCCTCGCCATGCATTTATTTCTAAAGCCCTGGCATTTGATGTGATTCGATGTCCCTCATCCAAGTACTGAAAGTACGTTCTAAGTTAAAGTGATCTCTTAATTATCAAACCAGTGGCCTTAACTTGCTATTTCTTGACGCTGTGCCGTCCTGACCGTTGCTAATCTCCACCTCCTTAAAACCCTGCTTGGCCACGATGGCACCTTCTCTCCTAGTCTGCTTTTGCCCTGTCGGTCCCTGTGCCAGCTCCTCTTCCTCCTGGCACGAGCTACAGGTGTGCTTAAGGTGTTGCTTCCCAGCACTCTCTTCTTAACTCCAGCCGTTCCACAGCCTCACTCCAAATTTCTGTGTCTCTTTTGAGTCAAGAGCTGAAGTTCTCCTGCTGTTAGCACTTGGGTGTGGCTGTTTTCTCACGAAGACTGAGTTCCCTGCCATAGACTCCACAGGACAGAGCTTGTCTATCAACTCCCACGGTGTGCTTGGGGTCAGGGTGGTGGGGAAGCAAAAGGAAGGCTTGGACAATTGTAGGAGGGGGTGTCGTGGGAGGCAGATCTTGAAGATCTGATAGGGTTTTGAGAGGCTAACGTGGCAAAAATGGCCTCCTACATGGGTAGAACTGCATCACCAGAGGCAAGGGAGCAGGGGGCGCTTTCAGGAACAAGCAGGTTCCATTCCCAGTCAGGGCACATGCCCGGGCTGCGGGTTCGATCCCCAGTAGAGGGCATGCAGGAGGCAGCCGATCAATGACTCTCATCATTGATGTTTCTACTTCTCTCTCTCCCTTCCTCTCTCTGAAATCAATAGACATATTAAAAAAAAAAAAAAGTTAAAACATGACTCTCCTACAGATATTTTGTGACGAGGTGTCAAAGATTGATTTAGCTCATTAGTAAGGGAGCCAGCAGGATTTTGCTGCTAGTACACAGAGCACTGAGGGAAAGAGCTTTATATAGTCTGTACGAAAAAGCATGCTGACATGTTGGACAAGTTAGAGACAAACTCATTAACAAAACTAGTTGATCTCCTTCAGGGCAGTAAAACCATAACCTCTGCGGTAATCTTTTCTGCAAGGCAGAAATTATTTGCATCTCTACTGGACAAAAACAATCTACAAATTAACCCATAATTTACCTCAAAATAAGGTATGTTTTCCTAGAGAATGACATAATCTTCAGGTTGGATGTGTTAGACCTGCTCTGGTGTCATATTAAAAGGTGGCCATCCTTTGCCCTATTTTCATTTCTGGTTAAGTTTTAAAAATGTGTATAGGGGCCATTAACACCACCGAGGTGACTAGATGCCTGGGACTTTCCATTGTCACTGTGTCACTTAGTGTGCATGGAGTCTCTTGGAGGCAGATTTTGTCCTGGGCTGAAGTTTCCCAGTAACATATATTTGATTTCTTAAAAGCAGAGCTGTTCTTCCCACAACTCACCTCCCCACCTTCTCTGTCGGCTCATTTTGTTCCTAAACTGTGCTAAAAATGTCAGGTCCTCAAGGCCTCTCCCCACTCCCATATAGACATAGACTCATAGGCAGCCCCTTGATAATAAAGCAGCAAACCTATTTCAGATACACATTGCTTTGCTGGGTGTTCTAGGAACTAGAAAAAAAAAGTCTAGAGGTCTGAAACTCTTTGCCATTCAATCCTTGAGACCCACTAACAAGATCAGAGGAGTTGTCCCCCTAGTGTGTTACTAAGTTTAGTCTGGGGTTACATAGAGGTATCATTCACCCCCTTGCCATGCTTTTTTATTGATTTGAGAGAGAGAGGAGAGGGGGAGAGAGAGAGATAAACATCGATGTAAGAGAGAAAGATTATCAGTTGCCTCCAGCATGTGCTCCAACTGGGGATTGAACCCGCAACCTAGGTATGTGCCCTGACCAGGAATTGAACCCACAACCTTTTGGTTCAGGAGACTACTATCCAATCAACTGAGCCACAGTGGCCTGGGCTAGAGGTATCATTCTTACTCACTCTTGTGGCAGTTTACATCTGTTTCCTAAGTAAGTGGTTTTGGACTTTAAAAGTAGGTATATGCTTAAGCAACCAAGTAGGTGAGTTTTGTTTTACAGTCTCTCCTCTCTGTCTTTGTTCTGCAAAGCTCAGCTGTTGTGTGGCTGGCCTGTCCCACATGTCATCATTAGGAGATGGAAACAAATGATGTTTCTAGTGCTCAGCAAAGTTAGTGCCAGCAGTAGCACATTGCCAAGTGATGACCCCAGGTTGTCTGAGATAGTAGCACCCCTTCCCAAATGACCTTTTCTGCTCTTTTTGTAAAGATTGTATTTTTAGAATATGCATTATATATTTTCAGGATCATAGAAGTATAAAAATGGAGGGACCTCAGAGGTTATCCATCTAGCCCCCACGCCACCTGCAGTCTGTGGCCCCAGCCACTGAGCCCTCCTCAGGTGGAAAGCCTGAACCTCGCTAGATGGCATGTTCTGTTTCTTTGATTGTTCATGAATTCTCTGTCCCAGAGTGGGAAACCACCTCATTCTAGGCATCAATTCTACCAGAGGGTGCCCATCGGAATAAATTTGTACTTCTACAGAAATGTCACTATGCTACCTTCCCTAAAAAGTGGTCTTTTTCAAGCTGAGTAGTATCCCAGAATCCTACAGTTTGTGAAAGGATATGGGTGACAGATCATTGTCCAAACCAATCCACATTTGTTTCTTTTAAGATGTGGTGCTTAGAACCAGTTATATGACTCCAGATGAATAAGCCAGTGTATGGGTCTGCGGAGGGATGGGAAGACTGCCTCTTTGGATCTCTATTGTTTGTGTGGACCTAAAGTGTATTGGAATTTCTGATAGCCACACGACAACATCAGACCACATTAGCCATCTGGTTCACTACTTCTTTGGGTTCTTTTTGAAGTAAATTGCTTTTGTGTCAAGTATTCCCATCTAAGCCATGTATAGGTAATTTTTAACCTGATTTTTAAACCTTAGGTGTGAATATTTATGATAATAATATACAACACCATTAATAATAATACATATTTTATCATAGAGAAAGAACGGTATGGCAGTTAAGAGCCTAGCACTGGAATCAGACTGTTTATGGATTCAAATCCTGTCTCCTATGCTTGTGACTATATGACCTTGAGATAATTCAATGTGATTGTGCCTGTAAGGTCCTTCCCATGGCTCCTGACACATGGTCAGTGATCAACTAGGGAGAGCTCTTTTATTCTCTTTGCCAGACTCCCACTGATCTTTTCATCAGGCATTATTCCTACTTAATCCAACTACACCTGAAGAATACTATTATTATGTCTCATTTTTTTCAGATGTGGGACCTGAAGCTCAGAGTAGTTATGTCATTTGTCCAAGGGTGTATAGTTCCCGAGTGGTGTGGTGGGATTTGAACACAGGTCTGTCTGATGCTATTTTTATTAAATGTTATTTATATTAGTTTTTTTTGACCCATCCTTTTAAGACTTGTCTATCTTTTTAAAAACTGTCGTTAAATATTTAACTTATACAAAGAATATTTGTAACATGTGTAAGTTCAAACATTAACAAATACCATATATGCACTACCCAACCTGAACTATAAAATGCCACCAACATCTTTGAATGTCCCTCCCTGTCCTCAAAGCCCTGCCAGCCTCTCCCAAGAGGTAACCATCACTGAATTTTGGGATTATCACTCGTTAACTTTTCTTTTATTGGTTTTCCCCTTACAAATATATTCCTAAACAATATTTTTCTTTATATAACTGTCTAACTGAATAAGCATAAGGTATGAGATGTGAATATAAAGCAGCTGTATTTTTTTGCTCCCCGTGTTCCCCTTAAATTAACTCTGTGATTAGTTCTTCCCGCTCCTTGAAAACTCAAGCAGGTCTCATGACTTTTCTAATCACTTTTGGGTCATAAAAATCTCACAATCACTTCAAGTTTAAAAAAACAAACTATCACTTCTGCACTTCAAATGTTAAATTCCATGTAATATTCAAGCTTTACTCTTGCTTTAAAATTGAGGCTGTTGACATTGGCAGGGCATGACTCACGCCCTGTCCCCTACCCCCTTCCTGGAAGTATTGCAGGTATTCCAAGCCCTCATTCTTTCATGTGAATTTTTAAATCAGCTGGCCAACGTTACACACATACAAAGTTCGGATGTAGATTGGAGGCATTTCTGAATCTCAGTGATGTAATGATATTAGTTTTTCCATTACCTTAGTCATGTTAGTGTGGTTATTAACACAAGGGTTGGGTTTCTGGGTATTATCTGTGCTGTGTACAGAGCTCCCAAGTCACTCGCCTGACTATGCCAGTCACCACACAGTGTCTCTCAGGGCCCCATGCTCTGCTCGCAGCTCACACGGGTCAGACTTTATATGCTGAATCTGACTGGGAGGGAGGTGCATGGAGAACTCACCAGCCCTAGGAGTGTTGCTTGTAGATGAGAAACCTTTCACCTTTCAGATCACATCCAGGGTATATCCCAAAGATAACGTTAAAAAGCCTTTTTTCCAGTTTTATTGAGAAATAATCGAAATATATCATTATATAAGTTTAAGGTGTATGGACAGTTTGATGGTTTGGTTTAACGTATATTGTGAAATGATTACCACAGTAGGTTTAGTTAACATCCATCATCTCATACACATACAATAAAAAGAAAAGAAAAACAGGGAAAACACTTTCTCCTTCTGCTGAGAACTCTTAGGATTTACTCGAACACCTTCCCTGGCGCCACACAGCAGTGCTGGCTGCCGTGCCGTGCTGGGCAGTCCGGCCCGGTGCTGACTTGCCGAACAGCGCTTCGCTGGAGAGCTGGTGATCGTCGGGCTGTGGAAGGTCTCGCTTTGTCACTAAGTGATACAAGTCACATGAACTGGGTTTTCTCTCCTGTGTAATGTAGGCTTGTGCCATAGAGAAAAGTTGACGTCTAAACAGAAAAATACTAAGAAATCAAAAGGTTCGTTTCCAAGTCCCTGAAAAGAGTGCTAGAAAAATCACCGAGAGGAGATAGTTTTTGTGCTGTAGTTGGTGGTGAGGATAGAAACACTGTGAGGTACATTACAGATTTTTCTGAGGCAGGATTTGGGAACTATACTGTGGCTCTTTTGACTGAATTCATTACCTGGATGCTTTATCCTGAGCTATGTGATCTGCTGTGTAAATTCTCTTCAGAATGTTTATTAGACTATTCACATGGCAATTATAATTAATTTTATAATTTTAATAGCTTTACTGATATAAAAATAAAATTCACATCAATCGCACAATTCATTAATTTTTAGTAAATTTACAGAGCTCTGCAACTATCTAATTTTGGAACATTTCCATCATCTGAAAAGGAAACCTCATGGCTACATGTAGTCACTGCTGGTTTCCTCCTCGGCCCCCCAAACCACTACTCTACTCTCTGTCTCTATAGATTTGCCCTCTCTGAACATCTCAGTACATCACTAGGATCATGCAGTGTGTGGTTTTCATGTCTGTCTTCTTTCATTACCCTTTTAAGGTTTCACTTAGCTTTTGAGGTTTATCTGTGTTGTAGCAACATTTATTTTTATATAATTAAGATAAATGATTATAATACTTGACTCCTATGTTCATTGATACATCTGAGTACATTATTATTCTTGCTTTTAAAAGATAGTAGGTAAGGATACTATTTTGTGTGTGTTTATGAGTTTGTTTTAAATTCTTCTAAGACTTAATTTCAGAAGGACATTCATAATCTCATTGTGTAGAAGTTTGATCTTCCTGTGACTGGGCCCCCACGCCTGCTTTTGTTGGGAAGCTGCGCAGGCACACTAAATAGGCAGCCCAGCAGCCATAAAATTTTTTCCCATGATCAAAAAGGGCATTTGGTCCCAGAGAGAACAGCACATTCTTGAGACTAGCCTGGGGACAAATGTCTGCCCAAGCACTTTCTCACCTGCACCAGAGCTTCACAGGGCCCCCAGCAGCTCAGCCCATGGAGCCCCAGGGCTGGTCTCAGGAAACACCCCTCTTTCCTGTTTTTTAGGTTCATCTCTACTTGAGGTGTAGTATTAGAATGCTCCCAGGACTTACTGTGTGTATGCAACTTGGGGAAGAACACGAAAATTGAGGTTTAGCCCAGCCGGGCGTGGCTCAGCGGCTGAGCATCGACCTGGGATCCAGGCAATCAGGGTTCAATTCCCGGTCAGGGCACATGCCCGGGTTGCGGGCTTGATCAATGACTCTCTCATCATTGATGTTTCTATCTCTCTCTCTCCCTCTCCTTTCCTCTCTCTGAAATCAATAAAGATATATTAAAAAAAAAATGAGGTTTAATACCTGAAAGGGGGATATGAGGGAGAATCTTGCATAATAATAGATAATAGATCCAATATTCCTGTTCAGAAGGCTTGGGTAGAAAAAGTGACAACCCTCTCATTAGGTGGGTGTTTTCCTTTTGTTCTGATTCTCCATTTACATTTTTTATTATTTAAGATACGAAATTTTCACTCAGCAGAAGGTAGCAAAGCACTCACAGGAGATCACAGTGTTGTAAGCACCGTGTATTGTATGAAACGCAGAATGCTGTAAAGCGGAAGCATTCCACATGCTTGTCCAGTTTGGTGGTAGAGTAGTTGATAGAAAATAGTGAAACTCTAACTTAGGAAGTAAGAAAGCTCCTAGAGTTATGCTATGATGGTTGTCATGTGAGGGTTTCTGAAGAACAGACACATAGAGTTGTCTCTTTCAGAGCTCCCCACCCCCAAGTGTCAAGGGCCATCTTACAGAGGATGTAAATTTGTGCCTGGGTGATTACCCCTTCACAGAGAAGGAAGACATACTAGATCAGCATTTCAACTTTTGTCATGTCTGCTCTCTAAATTCCACACAGAGCAGCCCCAAATTCACCAGCTATGTTTGATAAAGTCTGTTTTAGTGACTGGTTAGTCGGATATCAAGTGAGGGAAAAGGACAGAACTCCTGTGCCTTCCACATTGTTCCCTGCACCATGGCTACTGAGGATTAGACATGTATGTAGGTCTCTGTATGCCACATGGAGATGGGCAGCCCCATGTGTGTATCGGGAAAGCGTGACTTCAGTAATATGGGGCCTTCCCTTCATTTTAGGGCTGATTCCTGAAGGGAAGAAGTGGGATCAGGTATTTATTTCCTTTGGCTTAAATTCAATGGGTCGTCCAATTCTCAGATTTCTTATTTCTCTCTCTCTCCTTTGTTTGTTTGCTTTTTTTGGTAGGTAAGTGGGGAAAAAAGCTGGAAATACTTTTTTTTAAAAATAAAATACAGGTGACTTACGGAAGAATTTGGTAGTGTTTCCCATGGATGGATATGTTTCCATTATAGATATCCACACCTAACATTTATAAAGAGGCCCTGAAAGTTTCATCAAATGTTTATTGAGCTGCTATTAGGTGCCAGACACAGTACACACACACACACACACACACACACACACACACACACACACACACGGTGGGGCAAAAGTAGGTTTACAGTTGTTCGTATGAAAAATAATACAATGATTAATAAGTAATAATACAAGAATTGTGTTTTGCATACAATTGTAAACCTGTTTTTGTACCAGCCTGTATATATGCCATATGGCTAAGAATGACTAAGACCGGTCCCATTTTCAAGGAGTTTGTATTGGTGGGGGGTGCACCAGTCATGCACAAACGTCACTTTATGTCGGGTGTGTGTTAGATGCAGGCTTGCACAGCATCGTGGTTTAGCACAGGACTTGTCACTTTTGGGAAGCCATCGAGGAAATTTCACTTCTGTAACTGAATCTTTTTTAAAAATATATATATATCTTTATTGATTTCATAGAGAGGAAGGGAGGGGGATAGAGAGATAGAAACATCAATGATGAGAGAGTCATTGATCAGCTGCCTCCTGCACGCCCCCGACTGGAGATCGAGCCCGCCACCCGGGCATGTTCCCTGACTGGGAATCGAACCCCGATCGCCTGGATCCTGGGTCAACGCTCTACCGCTGAGCCACGCCCGGCCGGGCTGTAACTAAATCTTATAGGTGATGGTGGCAGAAGGCACATCACAGAGCGCCTTGTGTGGACTAAGCCAGGAGCTGACCAGAGCACCTGCTACCATCAGGCACTGATGCAGGAATAACATTATCGAGTCCTCACTGGCATCCTCTAAGGTTTCTGGTGCTATTATTCCACGGTACAGGCAAAAAACCTGAGGAAGCTTTGGGCTCAGGAATATTTGAAACTATAGGATAATTGTGAATCTTCCTGAATCATATATTTTGGAAAATTTAAAGTAATTTAACTGGTAAATTACTAAAAGCACTGTGGTTTTTATTTTAATTTTTTTAGCTAGAACTTTTTTGTAATAAAACATATATAGTATAAAATTGAACATTTTTAACCACTTTTAAGGGTACTGTTTGATGGCATTAAGTGCACAACATTTCCATTGTTGTGCAGTCATCACCACGATCCATCCAGAACTTTTCTATCTTCCCAAACTAACTCCCTCTCCCTTCCCCCAACCCCTGCCACCTGCCCTTCTGCTTTCTGTCTCTATGAGTGTGACTACTTTGGATGCCTCCTGTGAGTGGAATCATACAGTATTTGACCTTTTGTTACTGGCTTATTTCACTTAGCATAACGTCCTCAAGGTTCGTCCATGTAGTAGCATATTGCAGAATCTTCTTCCGTTTTAGGGCTGAATAGTGTTCCATCGTATTTATATATCCCGTTTTCTTTATCCATTCATCGGTTGATGGTTATTTGGGTGGTTTTTACCTCTTGGCTATTGTGAATAATGCCGCTATGAACACGGGTGTATAGATATCCCTTCAGGACCCTGCTTTCAATTCTTTCGGGTATACATCCAGAACTGTAATTGCTGGGTCGTGTGGTAGTTCTGTATTTAACTTTTTGAGGAACTGCCACACTGTTTTTCACAGCAGCTGCACCATTTTACATTCCTACCAACAGTGCAGAAGGTTCCAATCTCTCCACACCCTCACCAACACTTGTTATTTTCTCTTTTGGATAATAACCATCTTTAATGGATGTGATATGGAAAGCATTGTTTTTTATAAAAACAAACCTTATGAAAAGAATGCCAAATTTGCATGACTTGTAAAGTTAAATCCTGGAACTTTCAAATTCCTGCTTTCAGTCACTTGCTACCTCAGCCTTTCCCCAAGGTGTGAACTGGTCCTCTTGGGCCACCAGGAGAGGCAGTTGCAGTGGGTTAAGAGCTCAGGGCTGTGCCAGATTACCTGATGCAGATGCTGGCTCCATCACTTTCTCCTGGGTGATCTTAGGGCCCAACCTCAGATTTTGCCTCTGTGAAATGGGTGTGATAATAGAGGGTGGTTATGAGTGCTGAGAATACCGGGTATACAGACTGCCCCCCACCCCCCTCTTATCGATCATTACCGTCAGGGGTAACTCAGAGAAGTTGAGCAGCACTGCCTGATGGGGAGCTCTTGTAGAGCTTTCAGCTGGGAAGTGACAAGCCTGTTCTTATTGGCTGCCAGCAATTTTGACAGTGGAATTTCTTTGTCAGCAAGCTGGAGGAAGGCGATTGTCAGGAGAGGCTCAGAATTGCTGTTTAAAATCAAGGACCTGGTGGCCTTCCACAATAGTGAGGGAACTGAGAGGAATCAACATTATACCAGTGAGTACCTGGAAGAGGAGGTTCAGTTCCCAAACAGGATGAATAGAATGTGCTCCATATTCATGTTGCTTAGATGATGCACAGTGGTTCCGATTCGATTGTTCTGTTGTGGAACGAAACACAGAATATAGCATGTGCCCAAGGAAGACTGATGTTAGCAGCCTAATTCCATCATCTCCCAGTGCTGCCTGGACTCCAGGGAGGCAGGATCGATAGAGGGGAATTCTTAGACGTCTGGATGGCAGTTCACACTGGCTTTTCTCAGTGAGCTGTTCCATGTCAGTCGGTCAGGAAAGGCCTGATTGCCATGGAGCATATTCCAGGTGGATCTGGAATTGCCAATAGCTTTAACCCTTCAGCCCAGAGGACCCCCAGACTTTCTGCGTGCGTGAGCCCTGGTGTCTCAGTAAATCTTTTATGAGCTCGTAAGCCAAAAGAAATGCCTAAACATTTTATTTATTAAGTAGTTTCAATTGGCTGTCTGAAAAGGGATGTTTCTAATTATAGAGAAGAAAGAAAATTGAGAAAAGCTTTGGCTTCTTCAGAAATCAGTGTGCTGAGTTTAATTTGTTCCAAGTGGAAGTCTCAAGGAGTTTTGAAACAGGCTATAGGAGCTTCATTTAAATTGAGGCCATCAGTGCTTCTTTCTAATTTACGTTCACTCACATGATGACAGTTTGAGTCGACTTTGCAGGTGTTCTTACCTGCACCTGGCCCTGCACTGCTTATGTAACCACCCCAGAGGCAACTGAGGCAGCGATTATTGCCAAACCACCTGGCTGTTGCGTCAGAACAGTTGGTCCAGGAGGGACTATTGAGGCCTATAGAGTTGATTGCCATATCATTATAGTTCTGAAGTGATAATTGGAAAAGAATTGAACTAGCAAACTTTGCTTGCTTGTTTGGAGCAGGGTTGTTTTTTTAAATGAAATTTGAATATAGTTAATTTGCTCTCATTGGAGCACACACTTGAACAGCTACTTTGCCATATCTTGAAAAACATGAGAGGCGGGCGTTGTTTGGGACAGACAGGCTTAGATTCACAGCCCTGCTTCCGCAGAGGTAACTGCTCTGCCATGCCATTCCTGTCCCTGAGCTCTGAAGTCACCCCACTGGGAACACAGCAGACAGCAAAGAAGGCCTGTGTGGCTTTGCCCTGTCTCTACGGCATCGAGGACGTTCCTGGACTGGGAAATGGAAGGTGGCCCAGAGGCAGAAGTGACCTCTTGCATAATGGAGCATTGTGGGGGGTGAGAGGACAAGAGAGCAGCTGAGAGCAGCTCAAGGAGGATGAGGTACAGAAAGGAGGTCAGGGGATGCCAGAGCCCAAGGCACCTATTTCTAAATACTGCAGAGGGTCTTTGTCACACCGGAAAGGGGACAGCTCTCCTTCCTCTGCTGCTGTAGGAGCCCCTAAGCCAAAGAAATCAGGTTCATCTTTTTATTAACTACTATTATTAACTTAGTTTTTTATCTTTTTACTTATTAGTAACATAGTTTATTTACATGATGGATTAAAAGGGATTGGGCAAATAATATGAGAATCTTACAAGACAATGTGTTTTAAATTCTGAACAATTGACTTTTAGGATACTACTTGTCAATTTTGAGACATCTGTTATTATATCTCACACTTAGAGATGGAAAGAGTCCTGAGGCATATATTACTCCTATGCATGGAGAAAAGATAGAGCTGATTAAAAATGAGATGGTGGCTTTTAATATATACTTAGTTTCAGAGGCCACATTCCCTCCCACCCAAATGCAGGCAGTCCTTTGCTGGTCCGTCACCATGCTGACTGTACTTAACCTCCATCCGGCAGTGACCCTAGAACTGTCAGGGTGGCTCTAGGGCAGGAATGTGCTTCCGTGTATTAGTTGCACAGCAGTGACCCATGCACCTGGGTGCCTTTCCGCACCTTCACAGGCTGCGCAGGATATGCTACTTTTGCGTAAGTCCAGATGCAGATCTAAGAAGCTTAAGTCCATGAAATTTCCAACTGAGTATTTTACTTCTTTTTGATCTAGAAATTGTGCTCTAAAATGTCATTTTCTATTAACCTGTTTCTATAAAGTTTATGCTTTACAGAGGAAGGTGTCATGCTGTGAGCATAATTAAAATTTCAATGAGAATATTGTTTATGGTACATTTGTTTCTTATAACAACCCTTAGAAATATTTCAGAGAAGCATTAGGATCACATTGAGAAATCTGAGGTCAAGGATGGGGTGTGACTGGCCCAGATTCCAGAGCTAGCAAAAAAGGCAAAAAGTAAGAACCCAGACCCAGGAACTCTGAGCCTCAGCTGACACCCTTTCTCCTTCACCTAACCTGCCTTAAGCTGTCAGTCTTTGAGGCTTGGCCTTACTGAGCGGGACACTCCCCTGGTCTTATCTGGTCATCACTGGGTTCTTGGCAGCTGCTCTCTCAGAAGGCAAATCTGTTTCTTTTCTTAATTGCCTGGGGACCCACTTTATAGGCTGTTGCCTCACAGAAAGGATCCCCTGGCTTATCTTGCCCTTACCCTTTGCAACAGCACGGATGGACTTGGGAAGCATTATGCTACGTGAAATAAGGCAGTCAGAGAAAGACAAGCACCATATGATTTCACTCACATGTGGAATCTAATGAACAAAATAAACTAACAAACAAAGTAGAAACGGACTCATAGGTAGAGAACAGACTGACAGCTGTCAGGGGAGGATTGGTTGTGGGGCTGGGTGATAAAGGTGAAGGGATTAAGCAAACCAACAAAAAAACCTGGTAGACAATAGTATGACCAGAGGGAAAGGGGGCTGGGGGGAAGTAGGGGAGGGTAAAATGGGGATAAATGGGGATAAAAGGAAACTTGACTTGGGATGGTGAACACACAATACATGATACAGGTGATGTGTTAATAGAATTGTACATTTGAAACCTATATAGTTTTATTAACCATTGTCACCCCAGTAAATTCAATTTAAAAAATTGGGTATTTTCTTACTGAGTTTTGAGAGTTCTTGTTATATTCTGGATGCAAAAACTAACCTTTTTTAAGTTTCAAGATATTAAAGATTTAAAAAAAAAATTTTTTTTAAGAGAGAGGAAGAGGAGGAGAGAGAGAAACATCGATATGAGAGCAAGACATTGATCTCCTGCCTCCTGCATGCCTCCTACCAGGGATAGAGCCCAAAACCCACGCATGCACCCTGATGGGGAACCGAACGAGCAACTCAGCTCCCAGGACGACGCCCAACCAACTGAGCCATACTGGCCAGGGCAGTCTTTGTTATTCTTTACTTTCGGGGATTTCATTCCACCACATAAACTAAACTGGTTTTGAAATTTTCACAAAAGCAGAATATAGTGTTTCTTTCATGTCAGGCCTCGCCAAGCGTCTGACATACTTAAAACGTTATCATGCTCTGTGTCAAAGGAGCTGTGCCAGTGGGGTGTGTGGCCAGAGTTGGATGCATGCTCCTGTCATGTTTTCTTAGCATCCGGAAGCTCCTGGCTTGTGAGAACCAGAACCACATCAGGCAAATGAAGCTGAGGAGAGAAGGACGTGTCAGAATTCTGGCCAGGTCTACGGGTAGGCACCACGCTGGAGGTTTGGGTGAGGTCTATGGGCTGTGAGGGCCACAGGTTAACAATGACAGACATGACTGGGAAGAGAGTCAGGACTGAAAATGGGAGGAAAGGAAAGTGCTCCTTGGAGGGGTGAAGAGTCTAAGGGATAAAGCTATTTAGCATGGCTTGTCTCCTACATGCCCTGCTTCAGCAGTAGGGAGTGGATTGGTAGAGAGAGTAGATCATGAGCCGCCACCAGTGGCTGTATCCATAGAATCAGTGTTATTGATTACTGCAGCAGTGAGACCTTGTGTGCACAGCACCAAGAACTGGGCCCTTCCTCATAGCCGGTCCCCTAAACAAACAGCTAAGTGATGATGGAGCGGGTCATGTGATCCCATGGAAGCTTCTGGCCACAAACATTTGTGCGTAGAAAGAATGGTTAAACAAAAACCACCTCCAAAGAAGCTGCTAGGGGAGCCCTGAGTTGCTAGTGAGCCCCTTTTTGAGGGAAAAATAAATGCAGAGAAATAGGCACCTGAGAAATGGGTAACGTTTCCTCCACTATAAATTTTCCTCACCAGGATCCTGCCCCCTGCCCCTCTTTCAGTTTTCCTTTGTAGTTAGGGTGGGCTTGCTTTCCTGAGCCATGGGAGAGTGTGAGAATGTGGCTTCGTAATGAGCAGCAGGAAGTTTTCTTTATGTTTGACGTCCCCTGAGGATGGCTCCCCATAATAGCCTATTCCTCTAACAGAGTGGCCACAGATCGGCCCCGGCCAGCCCGCCGAGCAATCCTGAGGTTGGAGGTATGAGGTAGGGAACCTCGGCTCAGGAACAATAGCTCACTCACACTGGCTTTGTTCACTGGTGGCGTCATCTCACATTGCTATCCAGTGTGTTTCCTAAAGGGGACGGCTGTGCCAAGAGGCAAGGGCTTACAAGGAAACAATATCCAAATGTCAGTTTAAGTAGAAGACAATTTAAATTAGACAGTATAAGGCATTTCAGCAACTGCTCTAATGTGAACCACAAATTTGAGGTTGTGGGATACCTGATTGAGCAGAGCAGGGAAAATGCATTTTCTGGACCTCTGTCTTTAGTGATTGCAGAATGGGCTGCTATGACATTCCCGAAATTCAGGCCTAATTGGCTCCTGGATGGAAACTGAGTCAAAAGTTTATCTTGTTTCCTCAAAATGCAGTATTATGAATTGGGGTTGTATGCTTAGAAACACATTTTATGCAAAAACCAAAAACAACAAAACTTGAGTAGTAAAATAAATGCAGAGAAAATACAATACAGATATATACTCTTTTAGACAGTTTACATGTTTAATCAAAAGCTGGATACACAAGCTGCTCAGATCCTTGATGGGGTTTTCTGTGCAGCCTGCACTGCGTGCCATAGACTGTGAGCCCAATAACATATAGCTCCAGATCCTGCTAAATCTGCCTCTAGCAAGCAGAAACATTGTTTTTGCTCCAGTGACCTTCAAAGTGCCTTCGAGATTAGGGCCATCCATCTGGAAAACTTCTTTGCTCTGAATGGTAAGTGCAGGGGAGGCACAGTTCCTATGGTGACATCAGATTTGGCGTCGGTTGCAGGCATTTGGTAGCCTTTCTAACCGTGAATCCAGTGGTTACTGCTGCGCTCTTTTTTACCATGAGAAACAGTGGGCAGGGCATGAGGACTAGCTGTCTTCAGACTTTTAATTGGCAGTGACTCCTGAAGCATCCCAAGGCTCTTTTGACCCCAGTGTTAAAATGGGAGTGGAGGAAGGGGAGGTTTAGAGGCTGGAACTTCCCTGAGCCTTGGGGTAATGGCAGGGAAGTACAGTGCAGAGAATCATGCTCGCTGTTGCACAGACCCAGACCTACCCTAGCATGTCTTGCTAATCCTGCCTGGCCCTCAGCTTCAGACACCAAAGGGAGATGTTTCTCTTTGGTCTAAGGCCTGCCTTTGCAAATCCTCATTTTCTCTACCCGCACCGCCCCATATATTGACAAAGCAAACATCCATCCCGTTGGGAAACCCCGTCCTCACCCACAGGAATGTGGTTTAGCCTAGTAACCCAGATAGGGCAAGCCAAGACAGTCACATACCTGTATGAAATTGACACCTTCCCCAAAGATACGACGATTCAATCTCATCCGCAGTTATGTTTTTATGTATACTTTCAATTTGTAAACACTGAACTTAAGTGATTAGATATTTAAATGAAGCCAGAGCCACTGGCTCTTTTGAATTATCCCCCCTACCCTCCAACAGAAGAGATCCTTAGGATACCATATCCGTGCGGGAGGGGTCTTCCCCCTTGGACTGACGTGTGCATACTGGGTTGGAAAGGAGAGGGAGAGTGTTGTGTATTAAGGACTACGGGGTGGGGAAAGGAAACTTCATTCTTGGAACTAGAATCCGCAGTTGAATCTTAAGTGCATTTTCCTATGGAAATGTTATAAATTATGGTTAAGTTCAATGGTAGTTAGGTTATCGGTTAAAGATAGTTTGCTGGACAGGATCTGTAGGGAAATGGATTGCCCATAAGTAACTCTTTAGAATACAACCTGTTCATATAATGTGGGGTACTAGAATTTTCAGTTTCTGGTCAGAGTCTTGATTTCAACAGGTTCTAGGCAAGGCACTGGAGTGAAGGAAAGTACCTAACAGGAAGGGAAAGGGGAGAATAAAATGGACAAGTTCAGCAAATTGGAAAGAGGAAGCACCATGGTGCTGTTTCTGTTAATCCCCAAACTGCAGTTTACTCAAAATGAAAATTTATATACTTGCAATAAAGTAAAGCGTTTACTATTGTCAAATATTTTGACTATTACTACTTATCTGAGTGTCTTTTAGATATCTGTAATTTTTTTCACAGCCATCTTGACTTAATGAAAGCAGTTTGATGACTTGAGTACTAGGTTAATATGACAATATTTGGTATGAAATGAAGAACCTTATCCTTAACCCAAGTCTGAATGCATTTAACCTTAATTTCCTGGGTAAAGTGATTTATAAAGAACTTTAATAGGCTTAATTTATATACAAATTAACATTTATTTTACATGTGATAAAGTTAAAGTAGTTCCTTTGGACTAAGAGCAGGGAAAATATTTTAATGATCTCTTATTTTTTTAACTTTAAATATATATTTTTAAATTTTTCAATTACAGTTAACATACAATATTATATTAGTTTCAGGTGTACAATCCAGTAATTAGACATTACATAACTTACTAAGTGTTCACCCTGATAAATCTACTACCCATCTGACACCATACACAGTTATTATAATATTATTGAATATATTCCCTTTGCTGTACTTTACATCCCCATGACTGTTCTGTAACTACCAATTTGTACTTCTTAATCCCTTTACCTTTTTCACTTAGTTCCCCAACCCCTCCTTCCATCTGGCAACCATCAAAATGTTTTCTGTATCTAAGAGTCTGTTTCTGTTCTGCTTGTTCATTTATTTTCTTTTTTAGATTTCACATATAAGTGAAATCATCTGGCATTTGTATTTCTCTGTCTGACTTATTTCACTCAGCACAATACCCTTTAGATCATCCATGTTGTTGCAGATGGCAAGATTTCAAAATTTTTAAAAAATATGTTTTTATTGATTTTTGGAGGGAGAGCAAGGAAGGCGGGGAGACAGAGAGAGAGAAACATTGATGTGAGAGAGAAAAATCAATTGGTTACCTCCCGCACACACCCTGACTGGGGATCGAACCCACACCCTGGGCCTGTGACCTGACCACAATTGAACCGACCACCTTTTAGTGAACAGGATGATGCTCAACAAATTGAGCCACACTAACAAGGGCAAGATTTCATTCTTTTTTATGGCTGAGTCATATTCCATTGTATGTATGCACCACTTCTTTACCCATTCATCTATTGATGGACACTTAGGTTGCTTCCATAACTTGGCTATTGGAAATAATGCTGCAATAAACATAAGGATGCATATGTCTTTTTGAATTAGTGTTTTGGGTTTCTTTGGATAAATACCCAGAGGTGGAATTGTTGGGTCCTTCTTTGTCTCTTGTTATATAGCCTTTATTTTATTTTTAAATTTAATTTTTTTATCCCTTCTATATAGCCTTTGTTTTAAAGTCTATCTTGTTTGGTATAAGTATTGCTTCCCCAGCTTTTTGTTACTTTGTGTGTTTCCATTTTTATGAAATGTTTTTTTCCATCCCTTTATTTTCAGTCTGTATGTGTCTTTCCATCTGAAGTAAGTCTCTTGTAGACGGCCTATGTAAGGGTCTTGTTTTGTTATCCAGTCAGCCTCTGATTGGAATATTTAATCCCTTTGCATTTAAAGTAACTGTTGACAGATATGTTTTTATTGCCACTTTATTATTCATATTTTTAATCTTTTTTTCTTTGTCTTCTTAAAGAAGACCCTTTAATATTTCTTGTAAAACTGATTTGATGGTTTTGGACTGCTTTAGCCTTTCTTGTTGGGGAAGCTCTTTATCTGTCTTTGATTCTAAAAGATAGCTTTGCTGGGTAGAGGAATCTTGGTTGTAGGTTTTTGCTTTTCATCACTTTGAATATTTCTTGCCAATCCATTCTGACCTGCAAAGTTTATATTGAGAAATCAGCTAGAATCCTTATAGGAGCTCCCTTGTAGGTAACTGTTTTTCTCTTGCGGCTTTTAAGATCCCCTCTTTGTCTTTAACCTTTGGTATTTTAATTATGATGCATCTTGGTGTGGGCTTCTTTGGGTTCATCTTGTTTGAGACTCTATATGCTTTCTGGATTTGTGTGTCTATTTCCTTCACCACGTTAGGGAAGTTTTTTATCATTATTTTTTCACATAGGTTTTCAATTTCTTGCTCTCTCTCATCTCCTTCTGGCACCCCCATGATGCAAATGTTGATACACTTGAAGTTGTTCCAGAAGCTTCTTATACTGTCCTCATTTTTTTGGATTCTTTTTCTTTTTGCTGTGCTGATTGGGTGTTTTCTGCTTTCTTATCTTTCAAATCTCTGATTTGACCATCTGCTTCATCTGCTCCACTGTTGATTCCCTGAAATGTTATTCTTCATTTTTGACTAGTTCTTTTTTGTTTCCTGTCTCTTTATTGAAGTTCTCACTAAGTTCATCTACCCTTCCCCTAAGTTCCTTGAGCACCTTGTAACCAGTGTTTTGAACTCTGCATCTGGTAGACTGCTTGTCTCCATTTTGTTTAGTTTTTTTTCCTGGAGTTTTGTTCTGTTCTTTTATTTGGGGTATGTTTCTTTGTCTTCTCATTTTGCTTGCCTCTCTGTGTCTGTTTCTATGTGGGAAAAAGTAGGGAAAATATCAAGATAGGCTTGTATTAACTATTTCCAAGATATATTTTAGAGAAGAAATATTTTCTATTTTAAAGGAAATATATAATTTTATAGAAGAAAATCACTTTCCTAATAATTATGGTACTTTAGGACCCTCTTTGAACATTTTTTATTCATGTATTGCTGATTAACATTAAGACAAATGAATCAAAGTGTATCTTAATCAATATCTACATTTAAACATTAATGTTAACCATATTTTAAGTGTGTTACAAAACATTTATTTATAAAATTCTTGATTGGCATATTAACTTAATTCAGATATATAAGTTGTGAAATCTGACCACTCAAATTACTAGCCTTTCTAGATAAATTCACTACCTATTAAAATGAATACCTGTATTGGTAGTTAAAAAGTGATTAGTGTAACTATTAGCATGTTTTTATTTACTTTCCTATGGTATTAAGTTTTCTTTTTCACTGGATGTATAAAATAGAATTTACAAAATTAAGACACAACTGTTACAATAATGGAACATAAACATTCAGTAACTTGAGCTTTTTACTATGGGAAAATGTAGCTAACAATATTACCATTTTAAAATATTGTTTATCAAACTGTTTTATCAGTACTATCAAACAAGACATTGAACACTGTTTTATGATTGAAAATGATAAATTTCAGTAGTTTCAAAGAAATCACTGTGAACTAATTCATGGCACTTTCATGGTGTTCAGAGCTTTCTCTATATTTTATATTTCTTCTTCCTAATAGCATTATTTTAGGGCCATGGCTAGGGATGCTGCTAAACATCTAAAATCTATAGGACAGCCCTCACAACTAAGAGTTACCTGGTCCCAAGTATTAGGTTGACACACCTAAGTTGTGCCAAAGAAGTAGCGTTGTCCTCATTCATTCAGTCAGAACTTACTGAATGCTGAGAATAGAGTTAAATAGGATCTGGTTTCTGCCTTGAAAGACATTTTCAACCTTTTCAGAGTTTAGTGGAGAAAACAGACAGAAAAACCAGAATTACAGAGCAGTATGGTAAGTGCTAAAATAACCATGCCCAAGGTGCTGTGAGCCCACGCAGAAGGGGCATCTGAATTGGACAGGAAGGAAAGAGTTCCTCTAGGGAAAAGTTGATTTGAATTAATGAAAGTTAGGCAAAACACATATCAGTCAGGAAAAGAGAAACTTTTCTAGGTATTTGAAACAAAGAGAATTAATCTAGAGATTTTTACACAGCTGAAAACAAAAGAGAAGACAGTGAGGAACTCAGATGAGCAATAGCAGGAAGAGTCTACCACCCCTAGCCTGGAGGGATAAAGGCAAGAGGTGGTGCTACTTGAGCCGGACACTGTGCCACCTGGCAGGAGGAGCTGCCTAGCTGGAGCTGGAGCCAAAGAAGAGCTTCAGCAGCTGCTGGAAAAGCTACTGCAGCAGCCCACACAGAGAGAAATACCCGAGCATCTCCTACTAATGCTTCTTACTGGACAACCTGGCCAGAAGCCACTTGTCACAGGAACCTGGGGATTGTGCTTCTCTACACTGCAGAGAGACAAAAATGGCTGGGGAAAAACGCTGGTAGCAAACAAAATACCACAGAGCATAGTAGTATGAGAAAGGGTCTCTGTATTGTGTTCTAGGCTTAGGTAATTTGACATCTCAGCATCTCCAAGGGTAGCGATAGCACTAGATGAAGTGACATGACTCCATTTGCAGTTTGGGAAGGACACTGTGGCTGGGTTGGAGGTGAGTCAGAACAGAAGACAGGAGACTTGTCAGGAGCCTAATGCAGTCATCCAGGTGAAGGTCCTAAATGCTGGAATTAAGGCAGAGGCAGCCCACACTGAGCAAGGATCTCTTACATTTGGTGACTACTGAAGGAAGGAAAGGAAGTCTAGGACCACCACCAGGTTTTGGCCAGTAGGTGACACTGCTGGGGCAGAACCTGGTCCCTCTGATTCCAAGCCCACTGTGGTTTCACCTGTAGTAGTTTGAACATGGGTAAGTCTCAGATCCACTGGGCCCCAGTGTCCTAATCCTTACAATTAGTGGTCAGAAGTTCCCGAGATCTATAGGGTGATTCAAGGATCTATACTTTTACTCCTTTAGCATTTCAGATTTCAATGTCGTTTCTTCCAGTGTTCCATTTAATATAATTTATACCAACATATTACAAATACCTTCTTGTTTGTATATTTAACTTGTTATATATCCCTGAATTTCAAATTCAAGTACAAATTCTTATTTAAAAATTACTGGTCATAGTTGTTTTCAGAGAATTCTCATTGTGACTAAAATGTTCTATTCTAAAGTTCATACACCCCAGAATCTAGCTTGTAGACAATGGATTTCACAATATTCCCATCTAAAATTCTTTCTTGTAGTTCTGTTCATAAATATCTCTGGCAGAGCTCCCACAAGTTACAAGCCTGGCTACAAAACCACCGACTGAATTGCAATCCTTGTTAATAGAGGTCAAAGTGTTAGTTCTAAATAATGCAACTTGGTATGTTACTTGGAAATTCCAGGACAAGCTTTCTTCCGTGATTTTCAGTTTCTTTCCAAGTAGACACAACAATCACGTTGTTCAGCTACATGAACCAAATAGTAAGTCAATGGTCTTTTAAAAAGCATGTTGCTCCAATTAGAAACTGATTTTCTGCATGTATTTTACTGGGTCTATATCCTAAAACTTAAATAAATTTTAAGTTTTAAATTTAAATTTTGGAGGTAAATACTTAGACTTTTTAGTGTTCTAAAAATCTAAACTTCTTCACATTGGAAAAATAATGGTGGTATATTATAATGAGTTGTTACGTTGGTACAGATATTGACAAGGCAGGAGAACTTATACAACTTCACATTAAGAAAATCTTTAATCTAAGTGTGTAAAGCACATCACTCTTACTGTTTAAGAGTTCACAGCTTTGTTCTGAAGGCAGCCATATAAACCTACCATTGTAATATGTTTGGGTAAAGCAATTTGGGGAGATATCTATAACCCACATAGTAAGGGATTTAATTCATTAGAGTGGGATCAGGAAGGAATTCTTAAAGATGACACCTACAGACAGTCTCCAAGTGTTAGACTAATGGTATGCAGGCTTTTCTAAACCTGTTTTCACCTTAATTTCTACTACTACATCAAGCCATCCTTCTAACTATATTATTTTACTTACTGTAGGATGGCCAGCCATCCTAGTTTCAGCCATGAGAGTGCTAAATCCTGGAATATTTCTCACCCTTGTGGTAATTGGGACAGCTGGACACCCAGATATACTTCCTCCCAATCATGCCTGTATTACTTCCTCTTCCTTTGCTCATGCCAGTTTTCAAGTACTTTCCTGTACCCCTTGAGTCCTTAGGGTCAGTTTAACACAGTTTCATCCTGGGTTATAAAAGGTCTCCTAGTGCCCTCTAGTTGTGGTGTCAGTAATATGTCTTTGTTCAGCCAGATTACACAATACGGGCTCCTGCCTGTTCTTCTGTATCCAGTACAGATCATAACAAGACTGTTATTACTACATAATATGCAGTCAGTCAGTCCCTGGGTCTGGACTTGACTATAAACTGACTGCTTTGTTTCAAGATTCTGAAAAGCTAAAACAGTCACAATCCTCAGTCCCTCCCAGAGTACATACAGGTGGACAGGGGATGCTGAGTGTTGGATTCATTTTGCAACTGGTTAGATGTCACATCTAGCCTTGTTGCCAGGGTGATTCAAGATTCGGCTTATGTGGCTCATTCAAATGCAACCCACAGCACTTCAGTCCCCTAATTGCTCCATTATAACATTAAACTGCAGAGAGCATGTGGTGGCCCCATCAGGCTTCTGATTAATGGAATTGGGTGACTGAACATCAGAAAGGCTCTAGGGTTTGAAGTCTCTGTAGTGTGCCTGATCTCAGATGGAATCAGCCCTTTAACTATGGCTGGTCCTGAGAATCCTTCCTAACTGGGCATGACACAGGGGCAAATAAAAACAAACCCATTCGAGAATTTGGAGAGTAGAAGCAGATCAGATCTCTTTGCATGAAATCAGATTTTCTTCTGCACTCAAAAAGGCTAAGTTGAATTGGGACCTGACCTCCAGGTCTTTAAACAACTTCTCCATCTTCTCTTCTGCTTTTAATTTTACCTTTGGAGGTAATGGCATTGATTGGCATCATAAGGACTTCTGGTATATGACTTAAGTCAGGGTTATGTCATGAGGCACTGAACTTGGAGTCAGACACCTGAGGTGCATGTTCTACTGCTGTCTTTGTGTTTGTTCATGAGTTTGAAGCAGTGGAGAAGAGCACAGGCTTTGGAGGGGGCAGCTGCAGGATCCCCTGACAGATTACCTAATCTGCCTGAGCGGCCATTTGATTATCTATAAAATGAAAGTCATTCTGTTGACCTCTTAGGTTTGCATGAGTACTCAGTGGCGTGTTGTTTCTAATGCTTTTAGTACAGGGGCCTGACGTGTAGTAAGCACTTAATAAATGGTAGCCTTTTATGGTTATTATCATGATCCTTTCTTCATTCATTCACTAGTCATTTATTGAGAACAGGGGGACTGTGACATTTAAGCTGGCTCTTGAAGGCTGAGGAGGACTTGGCCTGATGGGAAAAGTTAAGGAGAGCAGGCTTTTCGTGTGTGGTGGGCTTCAGGGCATGTGGAGAAAGGAAGAAGGTGCAATATTTAATTTGAATTTTTGTTTCTGAATTTCTAGTACGTCAGTGTTATCCCCATGTCTCTCCATTCCTCTGCCAGTTGAAATGCTGTTGGCAGAAGCCCCTCACTAATGTGGTTTCCTTCACAAAGCTGACCTAATACGACCTCAGCTTGTCCCTCCCACTCCTATGTTCCTGCAGCATTTTGTAGCTCTCATTAGAATTTTGGGGTATTCTACAGATAGTAAGCAGCTGAGAGCATCTTGCACTAGTTCTTGTACATACTAAGTACTTAGTCTGCCTATTAGCTGTGCTATACTTAACATAAGCTGACATTTCATTGTGACACATTTTGAAATCGTTGCTTTTTTTATTTGAAACTAAAAATTTTTTCTTTTTAAGCAAAGAGAAGACAGTCTTGAATGATGCCTTGGCTTTTTCAGTCTAGCAGTTTTTCAGAACTTAAGTTTCAGTGGATTCAGTTTACCATCATATTGAATGCACAACCCATGATTATCTTTTTTTTTAAGGGATGTATATTTGCATTCTTTCCTTTATTGTGAAATGAATTAACTTTAACAATTAAATTTTTTTTATTTGATCAGCTCATTTATGGGGCATGCCTTTTTGTCTGTTAGCAGTTAATAAACAAAATAACTTGCCCCTGTTTATAAAGGCTCCTTCGTGGGGGAAATGGCTAAATCCTGCTGTTGTTCTCTGTTGCAGGCCGTGGCCACAACTGAGGAGCCTGATGTGCAAAGCAGGTGTGAAAGCCAGGCGGGCGGCGGCTGCGGAGATGAAGGTCTGCACGTGGGGCTGGTGGACACAGGTGCGCACGTGGGGTTGAGCCGCGCTGCCCTGTGGCCACGGGCTTCCGGCTCCAAGAACATGACAACAGCCCAGAACGGCCACGGGCGAGTTGCCGCGATCCCCTGTTCAGCCTCGGATACGACCGACCCCAGCATGGTGACTTACCCAGCCTGTCAGAACGGAGGCTGCGCCGCTGGTGACGCCGAAGCCCAGGACGCCAGGCTCGGCCCCGCCAAGTTCGTGCGCCTCTTCTCGGTGAGCAGGAAGAGGGCGGGCGCCGCCGAGCGGCCCCGCTCCGTGGTGCTGATGGGGCACTCCTCCACCTGGAACGCCCTCGCCTCCTTTCGGAAGATGGGATCTTTTAAAAAACTGAAGTCCTCCGTCCTTCAAGGAATTCAAAACCGAGAGGGGTCAGATGCCGCCAAGGAGGCGGCCTCGGAGCCTGACCTGGGCCCAGCCCTCCCAAACGGGGCGGCCGTGGGAATCCCAGCGGGCACGCGCGGCGCCCCGGAAGCCACGGGCGCGCTCCCCCAGCCCGGGCCCGCGTCCGACGGCTCGGACCCCGAGGAGGCGGACGACGCCTTCCAGAGGAGCACGCACCGCTCCCGCAGCCTGCGCCGTGCCTACGGCCTGGGCCGCATCAGCCTCCGGGACTCGGAGCCCCCGGGCCGGCCCTCGTCCCCGGTCGCCCGGGAGCCCCCGCTGTGCGCCATCCTCGTGAGAGACGCGGAGAACAACAGCATCGCCTACCGGAGAAGCAAGAGCACGGACAACCTGAACTTCCTGAGGAAGAGCTCCTTCAAGAGGAAGTCGGCCTCCAACCTCGCCGACCTCAGGGTGGCGCCCGAGCGGCCGGCGCCCCGACGGACGCTCAGCAGCTGCTCTGCGGACTCGGAGAAGCTCGGCGGGTCCGAGAGGAGGCCCAGGCGCTGGAAGAGCCCCATCAGGGCCAAGGACTTTGACCGGGTCCTCAGGCTGGTGAGCGGCGCCACGGACGCGGCCTGGAAGCGAGAGCGTCCCAAGGGCGAGGCGCCCTGGCCCGGCGACGCCACCCCGCGGCCCGGGCCTCGCAGCCGCCTGCACGACGACTACTCGCGCCGGGTGTCCAGCAGCGCGGAGCTGGAGCGCCGGCGGTGCGCCGCGGCCCCGGACTTCAGCCCCGCCGCCCCGCGGGGCCCCCGCATGGACGTGGAGACCGCCGTGTTTCCTCTCGAGGCCCAGAGTTGCGGTCCTCGCACCGGCGGCTCGTCACCAGGCCCGGCTGCCCGGGAAGTAGCGCGCGGAGACTCCCAGGAGCCAAAGCCCGGCAGCCAGTTCACGCTGGGACCCGAGCAGCCGCCCACGCCCCTGAGGCCCACCGCCCCCAAGCCCCCTAGCCCGCAGAGCCCGGGCGCGGGAAGCGCCAAGTGTCCCAGCAACCTCAGCGCGTTGTCCCTGAGTTCAGCGGACAGCGACGAAAGGGCAGACGGCCTTGTGTCCTTCCCGGAGTCGGTACAGGCCACATGTGACAAAGGCACTGAGGACAGCGGTTCCAGCAGCCACCCTCAGCTGAGCCTCGGCGGGGCTTCGGGTCCGGAGGAAAAGGAGGAGGTAAGGGCAGGGCAGGGCCTCTCGTAGACTACCTGCCGCGGGAGGGGCGCTTGTGACAGCGCCGCCCTGCAGCCCTGTTGGAGGTTGCCCTCGTACAGTGTTTTCCTTGTTTACTCTTTTTCTTTAACTTGCCGCCGGAGCGGGTGGGCTCCGAGCTCACTGTCCTACCACCATCACAGTTCTTCTTGTCTACTTGCTGTTCACCACATTCAGAGGTCCCCTTTATCTCTTTTGAAATGGAACACTAATGTAGGAAATTCCTTGAGATGGCACTTGCCACGCCATTTATTCAAAATATATTTATTGAGCACCAGCTATGTGGTAGATTGTGGGGGTGCGGGTGGGGGGAGGGGTTGAAAAAGACCTGTGTTCCATTCCAGGCAGCTAATAGAGGCTGTCAAGTTTTTGATTTTTGTAACATTTGTTATTGCCCACAGATTTCTTCTCTTTATATACTAAATGGTTTTAGTATCCTTTTCAACCCAGTGCATGTAAATGAGAGTCTTTGTGTTAAGAGACCATTACACGTTCTAAGTCCGTTTTATTTCCTAGGAGTGAATTAGAAGCATGCAGTTTGATACCTGTCAAGCCCTAAGCAATGGCAGTTCAGAGAAACTTTTATGATGGTTATTGTGCTTATTTGTAGAGTAGAACATAAGCATCTCATGAATTGAATCAACTAATAACTGTCAAGACCACAAAAGCAATGTTCTTTTCATATCCTGTCAAGCCAGACAACTTTACCTTACTGTATAATTTTCTCTTTATAAATGCATTCAGTAATATTACCTTGCAGAGCTGAAAGATGAGGAAATGCATCCATGTGGGTATGTTGCCAATTATTCTTCACATATAATTCAGACTATTTAACAGGTGTGAATTGGTGCTTGCCATAGAAAATAATTTCCTAGCAACTTCTGCTTCTCCCGATCCCTGAAGAGGACCTCAGTTTTGGCTTAATGCTGCTGATAAATCATTATGCCGCTGATAAACCATTATGCCACATCTTTTGCAAACCAGGACAGCTTCTGAACTGTCCATTATTGACCTTTGCTTTACATAGAGACTTAGAAAGCAAAGTCTATCGCAGGCTACTTTCAGGAGATCTAAATCAGCCTGAAGGATCCCTGGGCAGCCAGAGTAGTGAGTTGGCCTCACTTTTTGTGGATCTAGGTTTGCATGAGACCTCAGGGCCACTATGTCTTCCAGAGGTCTTCTTTATGAGCACTATTTGCTCATTTGCAGATTTCCAAAGAAGCCTTGTGTAACAGTTGTGAGGACACAGGACTTGCTGCCAGCCTTGGGAAGGCATTCCAGTTCTGCTAGCTCTGCTTTGTATGATCGGCCAAGGCTTCACTCCTTCCTGGTTGATGAGATGAAGCACAATTCCTTCCACCAAACACCCTGAACACTTATGGTTTGGGACTCTCCCCCACCCCTCCTCCCACCTCCACCCCTCCTCCCACCTCCACATAAAAGGATTTGCATAGATCTGGAGGATTTTTATGTTAAGGTGGGGATTTTATTTTTTTGTTTAACAAAATTAGCAAATAATAATCATTAAAATATTTTGTTCCTGAGTGCATATTAAGTGAACATATGCAAGGCTTAGTTTCATTTTTTAAAAATTGATTTGCGAGAGAAAGAGAAACATCAGTTTGTTATTCCACTTATTTATGCATTCATTGGTTGATTCTTGTGTGTGCCTGTCCTGACGGGGGATCGAACCCGCAAACTTGGCGCATGGGGATGACACTCTAACCAACTGAGCCACCCAGCCACGGCTATGCAAGGATTAGTTTCTAACTTACTTACTTCCCTGAGTGATTTGACCATTATGTAGTTTTACATGTGTATTTGTTATTCTTAGTTATATATGATTTAATTTCTACCTACAAGGGATCACCAAAGATAGCAGACAGACATAAGTTATTAAAACTGCATACATGTTGATGGATAATTCTACAAATATATCTTAAGACAGTCACCACATTTTTAAGCTGCATTCATTTCCTCAGAATTACATAGCACATCAAGCTTCCTCTTGTACTTTTAATGTAAATATCAAAAAGAAAAATATGATAATTTTGTCCAATTTTTATTTTATGTATTGGTAATCTTTAGTTTTACTTGAAGGGAAGTGCTTGTAAAATATAACCTGAAACTTTCTCTTTTATTTTTATTTACTTATTTATTTAATTACTTATTTATTTTTGCTTAAACAACAGAAATTTATTCTGTGACAATTCTGGAGGCTAGAAGTCCCAGATTTTCTCTTTTATTTTTATACTTAGAAACAAAAAAACATCTTGCAAAATGTAAGAATTTTAATCTTCATGGGTTAAAAGCAGTTTTATTTATCTTGTATAGCATTACACAGAATTAAATTTCAGTCTTTACTGTATCTTAACGTACAGTGTATTTTTAAAAATGTATTAATAGTATAGTTCTTCTTTCATGTGTAGAGCTAGTGTAAGCTGTGGTTATTTTTTAGTACAAAATGGTTGAAATCTGCATATTATGATATTTAAAATATAATGAATTTTCAATAAGGGAGAATAAATTTTTATTTAAAATCATTTATTTGTAACTAGCCACTCTAAAAGTGGCAAAATATTTTTTAAAACTCTAAACAGTTTAGTAAGATTTTATATTACTGTGGAAAAGTTGGAAAATGTTGGGCTACCTTCATTTATAAAGCATTGTCGAAAAATCACCTCCTTAATGTTATACTTCTGCCACCTAGTGGTAAACTTTGTTGTAAGAACAAAGATCAGTTGACAGAATCCCTAAAATCGTTAATTTGGTTTAAACATGCAGTGTGGCATTTATACTTGTCCACAGTGCTCTCTGAACATTATAAAGGTACGGGCACAGGAACTTAGCATTACTGCTGGTTTTCCTGCCGAGCCACGCAGGAATGCCTTTGGCTGAATTGGGTCACTGGTAAAGGGATCTTTATAAGTTCAGTAATTCGTGATAGTGTTGAAATATGCCGTAGGTAGTGATTTTCATCCTTCTTATCCCATGGCACACATAAACTAATTACTAAAATTTTGGGGCACACCAAAAAATGTTACATTTTTTGTTGATCTAACCAAAAAAATAGGTATAATTTTGATTCATTCACACCAGACGGCTCTTGTGTTGGCTGCTGTCATTTTTTTATTTGACAGTCTAAGGGAAAAGAGGTCAGTGCCCTTGACTAAACAGTCAGGTATGGCATGTTTTAAAAACTCTTTTGGCATACTGGTTGAAAATCGCTGCCATAGATGAAGCTCTTTTAAATGATGAGAATCCATTGTAACTCCTTCGCAGGGAGCTTTAGTCTTTTGGTAAAGTTTCTAGTTTGGCTGGGATCTTGGTTCCCTAATATCGGGCAAACTGTTGAGCTTCTGTTGGCCTCAGTCTTCTCAAGGGTAGAATGTGGAATAGCTTTATCTGCCTTGGAGTTTTTAAGAACTAAGGAAACTATGCATGATAAACATTTAGCCTTGAGTTTAACACTGGCAGTCACTCGATGATTACTATCAGTTTAGATGATTTTTCCATTCTAGGTTGACCCAACTGCTTACGATATGGGCCAGTTAAGGTCAATTTTTCCAAAACTGGCTTTTAACATGCCACTGTATAATGCAGCCTCAGAGGGACTGTGACATTCTTCAGTTAGTTTGACTTCACATTAATTTCTTTCAAATGCATGAGTTAGGTTTTGCCATAACCTAACGTTTATGATATTTTAATAATGCACCAAACTAAATTTGTTAAGCACCTACCAGGTATAAGACACTGAGTTAGGTGTAGCTCTATTAGGAAGAGTAGGAGATGCCAAGGAGATTATAGATGAGCTAAGATGTATCTAAATCAGTAGACCTATGCAGAATGGATTAAATCCCACAAAAGAGGTAAAACCATAATGCTCTAGGATTTCAGAAGAGTTGTAGTTTTTACTCATGTGCCAAATTAAGGAAGGTTTAGAAAGGGTGATCAAATCTGATTTGAAGCAGGTGGGATTTCTGCAGGTAGTTATGGAGAGAACAGTGGGACATTTCAGCTGTTAGCTGTACAGAGATTTTTTGTGTGATTTGAGAGAATAGGAAGTAATGTAACTTGGTTTGGTGTAGGGCAATGATTCAAGTTAGGATAAACTCATTAGGTCCAGATCAGAGACATTCTGAAATTCCAGAGTAAAGAATCTGTACATTACTTGGTGAGCATGGAGGAATCAAGGATATTTTTGAACAGAGAAGGAGCCAGGCTCAGAACTGTGTTTTGGAGGAATTAGTCCACCACTGGTAAAGAAGAGAATTGGAAAGAAGGGTGACCAGAGGGAAAGCTCTCAGGAATGTATTGCCAATAAAAGCTCAGAGGTAATACGGCTCTGAAATAGAATATATAGGAAGGAACAGGAGTGAATGAAACGACACATAGTAAATAATAACTAATTCCTCTAAAACATAGTTCTGAGCCTGGCTCTTCTTCATTTATTACCTAGCTACTGTTTGCCAGCCATAGGGACCAGAAAGAGTTTTTTAAAACGCTTTCTTACTCTCTCGGGTTCACAGTCTAATTGGTAGGCTGGAATGTGTACAGGTAATTATGATACCACGTGATGAGTTTCTAATGAGGAGTGTACAAAGTAGCACAGAAGCTCCAAAGGCAGAATTATTAACTCTGGGTGAAGAATGGCATAATTGGGGAAGGACATTGAGTGGGGTCTCAAAGATTATGATGGGGGATGCAGGGGGCATCAGTTGAAGAGGGACATGGCTGTCCAGGCTACCTGTAACAGCCTGGAGGAGGAGGCAGGCACTAGACAGGAAGGCATTCAGCCAGCAAGGTTGTCTAAGGTGCAGTAAGATGCCTACCTACGGCGTTGGGTTGCTGTGAAGATTTAACAAGGTGATGCGTGTAGAATACTTAGCATTGAACTTTGCAAATGAGAAGTGTCCACAGAGAGGCTAATCTGTTGTTCTGAGGGAACTGCAAATTGCTCACCATAACTTTTGTACAGGGTGGGTGGGTGGAGGAGTGAGAGATAAGATTGGACAGATAGGTCTGTTCATAATTAGGAAGGTCCTTGCTTGGACCTGTGGAGTTTGGACTTTACCCTGCAGGCAGTAGAAACCCCAAGAGGTGTCTAACGTGGGATCGCAGAGGGGGACCAGCTACGCAAAGAGGATTGGGAGGGGGTGGCCCTGGAGAGAGACAGTGCTGCTCCGTAGTCTAGTTCAGAGGTGATGCGAGCTGTTCTAAGGCCAAGGAAATGGAGAGGAGGGGATGATTCCAAAATGATTTTGCAGTTTATATTTTTAACTAGCATTTGAATGTTTTGGGGGAGAGAGAAGTCAACAATGTCAGGGCAATTGGAAGACAGCATTGTGTTGGGATCAATAGTCAAACAAGCTACAAAACCAATGGATTAGAGCTGAATTGGGGTTATTATCCTAGCCTGCTAATGTGATGGCACCTTGTGGGGAATCACTTTCCTTTTCTGAGCCTCAATTTACTTAACTCTGAAATTCAGGGTTTTATCATTTTCTTCCTCAGGGATTTGTAGCTTCACAATTGTTGGAAGCCATTGGACTGCACAGTCTTATAAAGTTAAAATGATGTGAGTGCTTGACTAGGACATTTCAGTTCTGTAGAATACAGATTGCCATTACCATGGGGTGTTACTACGCAGGGAGTGACTTGCTCTGGCCAGGTGCTCATGGTGTTCTCCAGTCTGACATGGTGATTTTAGCTTCCCCTCTGCTGCACTGGCTCTCATCCCAGCCTGGGAAAGAACAAGGAAGGGAATTCTGTGGCAGCACAAGGTACAGTGTCACGAAAATAAAGCCTCCTTCCCACTTCGAGTACCAGAACCGTTCAGTAGGCGAGCAGGGGTAAATGAAGCCTGTTTTCCATGTAAATTACAAATTGTGGAGTTTTATGATGATGATGGGTACTTCACATGTAATGATAGCTCTGAGGTGCTGTTTCTGTTTGATTTAATCAGAAGACAGATACATTGCATAATTTTGACTCTTTGTAGGTTACTTAGACGTTACTCTTTGGGTTACAAGAATAGCTAGTTGGGAGATTCAGACAATTCTCATGGAGGTTAGAAATTATCCACAGCTGTTTCACAGAGCCATTCTTTGAACCAGAAAGATGGGGTTGCATATATAGATGTAAATGTAGTGACTCTGGAAAGTCTGCCCAAGATTTTTTTAGGAGTTTTATTTAGGTGTCATTTGAATAAGAACATTCACCCACTGTAAGATACAGTTTGATGATTTTTAGGAAATTTGTAGAGTTGTGTAGCTACCACCAGTCAAGCATAGAACATTTCCACCATCCCCCAAAGTTCCCCTGCCCTTCTACAGCCAATTCTTGCTCCCACTAAAGGCCTAGGCAACTGCTGACCAGCATTCTGTCTCAACACCTTTTTATGTATGTAACTCAGTGATCATTTATGGACTTGTGCAGCCATCACCACTGTCTAGTTCTAGAACATTTCCATCATCCCTGAAAGAAAACTTGTGCTCATTTGCAGCCATTCCCTGTTCCATCCCTAGTACCTGGTCTACTTCCTGTGTCTATAGATTATACCATTCTGGATATTTCATAGAAGTGGGGTAAGGTAATATATGGTCGTTTGTGTCTGGCTTCTTTCACCTGGTATATTTTTTTCAAGGTTCATCCATGTTGTAGCATGTATCAGTACTTCATTTCACTTTATGGCCAAATAATATTCAGTTGACTGCATAGCTCACGTTTTGTTTATCCATTCATCAGTTGGCATACATTTGAATAATGCTGCTATGAACACTTACATGCAAATCTTGTGGATATATGTTTTCATTCTTTTGGGTAGATAACTAGGAGTTGAGTTTCTGCATCATACGGTAATTCTATGTTACCATAACTGCCAAACTGTTTACTAAAACAGTCCCATTGTAGTTAACCACCAGCAGGTGTATTAGGTTCCAGTTTCTGTGCACCCTTGCCAGTATTTGGTATTGTCAGTATCCTGGATTCTAGCCCTTCAAGAGGGTGTATAGTGGTATTTTATTTTTATTTTTTAAAATTGACATAATTGAATGTATTTGTGTCAGTAATTTTATAATTATATATAACAGCTATATGACAGGTACACATTTACATGAAAACAGAATAATGATAGACATATTTTAATAAGGAAGATACTTTATTGATAGAGGATACATACAGGTGACCTCAAAATAGTGATCCTTGAGGCACATAGCAATGATAAAATGAGAGGTAGGGATCATCACAGTCTGAGTGGAGTGTAAAAAATCTAAGTAGGCATTTTGTAGAGTCCATTTAAAATTGTATGAAAGAAAGAGTATAGTGATATTAGAAAGATATGAGCAGTGTCACTGTGAACATAATTATGACCTTAGGAAGCACCATCTTTCCTAGTTCTGTTTTTTCAGTGGCCGTAGAATGCCATGTCATCACCAGTCTGCTTGTTCCCTGGGCATCCAAATATTGATCTCAGCAGTATATTTCATTAGCAGTAGCCAGGGCTCCTTCAAAGAAGCTGAGACCCTATTTGGGAGCCAGAGGAAGTCAGAATGGCCTGAAACATGTTGCTATTGCCAGAGAACCAGGGTGCTGCAAAAAATGCTGGACCATTGCTGCAGAGACAAAGGGGTCAACTGAAAGGGAAAGGGCATCACTCTGGTCAGGTTGTGACAACCTGCATGTTACAAAGAATAACCAGATCGACAGTGTTGGTCTGTACGTACAATCTGAGTCTATCAAAAGCCATGGTCCATAATTATAAAAAGGAAAGGTTAATATCATAGGTACTGTAACACACATATAAATGTGTAATTACAATGCTACTTGTAATTCAAAGGGTAAAAATAGAATATTTTAGTAAGTAGGTAAGTTTGGCATATATGGGGTTCTGTTTCTTTTTAAATTTTTTTCTTCATTGATTTTTAGATAGAGAAAGGGAGGGAGAGAGAGAGATTTGTTGTTCCACTTACTTATGCATTCATTGGTTGATTCCTGTATGTGCCCTGACAGGGGATTGAACCTACAACCTTGGGGTATCGGTACCATGCTCCAACTAACTGAGCTACCCGGCCAAGCTGGTTATTTTTATTGTAATTAGCATTTTCCTAATGACTAATGATGTTGAGCATCTTTTCATGTGTTTATTAGCCATTCATTCATCTCACTTGGTGAAGTGTCTATTCAAATTGTTTGCTCACAGTTTCACTGCATTTTTGTTTTATTATTGAGCAGTAAGATTTTTTTATGTATTTTGGATACAAGTCCTTTATCAGATATAAAACTTGCAAATATTTTCTCATGGTCTCTGAGTTGTCTTTTTTTCTTAATGGTGTCTTTTGAAAAGCAAAAGTATCTCATTTTGATAGAAATTTAATTAATTTTTTTCTCTGTTAGGGATTGTGCTTCTGGTGTTAGATCTTAGAAATCTTTGCCTATCCCAATGTCATAAAGATTTTCTCTTATCTTCTGGAAGTGTTATAGTTTTAGCTCTCATGCTCCATTTTTAGTTGACTTTTGTGTATAATGTGAAGTAAAGGGTTTGGCTCCTTTTTTGGCCTATGGAAATCCAATGGTCCTGCCTCCGTTTGTTGAACCGCCCAGTTTTTACGTCACAGAGAAGGGAAGTTTCCATATTCTACTGGGCTCTCCATTTTCTCTGACAAAGAAGCCCTGGAATTTCAATCACTAGGATTGAAATTACAGTTAGAATGATAATTTGAAAATATACTATTATTTGTACTTTCAATAAATATTTTATTAATGAAGTTAACATTTTCTTACAGGAATATTTCTAGAATGTCAGTGTTTTATATTCCCTAAGTAGCAACCCCGGGGTGCACATCCTTTAGCAGACATTTTCCCCTAGGTGGTGCTTTTTCCTGTGTTGTGAAGAGAATTAAGGTGCTATTAGTCATCTTAGTGCTAGCTTATGTTTAGTTTCTCCTAAGGTGTTTTTGGTTTATTTATTTTCACTTTCCTTTGGGCAGGAGAAAAATTCCTAAGTAGAAAAAAAATCTCTTGCTGAAATTTTATTAAATCATAAGAATGCAGGTCATGCATCTAAATGTGAAAGTAACTTTTTAGTTTAACAATTGAGTCAACATTTTCTAACTCAGTATTTGTTTTTTAATTTGTTTTTAAATTGTAGTTGACATATCATATTATATTAGTTTTAGATGTACAACATAGTGATTAGGCATTTATATACCTTACAAGGTAATCACCGTGATAAGTGTAGCACCTGGCACCGCACATAGTTATTATGATATTATCAACTCTTTTTCCTATGCTGTACATTACATCCCCATGACTAATTTTATAACTGGAAGTTTTAACCTCTTAATCTCAATCTTTTTAAAAGAAGTTTCTACTTGCTCTGAAAAGGTTTATGCTCGTCATACGTAAACAGCTATTTGTTTTCCAAAGTATTTCTAAGTAGATGCTCAACGTTTGACAGGCAGCAGAACTTTAAAAACTTAAAAAGCTGCTTCTAAAATTATTTCTAAAAATGTAAAATCTAAAGAAAAGTATATACAGGTATCATATAGTAAAAGTATCGTGTAATTCATGAAATTTACAGTGGCTCATTTCTCAAACATTTTCTCCCTAGTGCAGTGTCATTAAATAGGATTTTCCCATTAAAAACTAGGAGGGCCCTAGTTGATGTGACTCATTTAGTTAGAGCATCGTCCCGTGCACTGAAAGGTGGTGGGTTCGATTCCTAGTCAGGCTCCATACAGAGGCAACCAATCGATGTTTCTCTCTCACATCGATGTTTTTTCTCTCTCTCTCCCATCCTCTCTCTCTAAAAATCAATAAAAACATGTCCTCTGGTGAGGATTACAAAAAAAGAAAAAGACACTAAACTTCAAATATACCAAACTATTATACTATTGTATGTCAACTATAATTGAAAAATAAATTTTAATAAAAGCAAAAAAACAAGGGGGGAGAGGGAGAATTATATACCTATATACCTGAGCAAGATCCTAGTTTTTATAGAATTTATTATAATAAATTCTAATAACCATTTGTAATGAAGTATAAACAACATACTGTATTATATTAATGATTAAGCTTTCTAAAGTATATGAAATATGTAAATGCAATGATATGAACTAATATAATAGTGTATTTGCTGAAGTTTTAATATTCTCTTATTTAGTGACTTTGTTTTACTTTGTAGGTAACAAAGTCATAATAGATCTTACTGAAGTTACACAGTACAGAAAAGTGTAGTGTCACTGTTTTGGGGGAGAAATTGTAGCTTGATGATTAAGAAACTGATGCCAGATTGTATGGTTTTCTCCTGTTCTTATTTTCAAATCTTTAGCTTCCCTATAATAATTAAGATCACAAAGCGTCCAAGGTTGGGAATCACTTTCCAGTGGGCTTAGTGACACATGTTCATTTTGACATGTCTGCCATGATAATCAAAAGGAATACCCTAGGTTTAGTTGGCAGAAGGGCATACAAATTGCCATATGTCACTATCTGAACTGGATATTATTCATGTTTCTCCTGCTAGTGACATTCTAGAGACAAAACAGTAATTTGGAATGCTTCCTTCACGTAGAATGGTCATAGTAAAGGCGGGAGGCGGGGACTGACACTCAGGAAAGAGCACTCACAACTGGTAACTTCCTAGGAAACCAGCATCAGTGTGATTGCCAGCCATCAGTGCCAACATTTCTGAGTGGTCAGGAAGGTACATGGTGTAAAAATAGGTGAGTTTTGTAATAGTGCTGCCTGAGTTCAAATCCTAGTTTCACTACTATCCAGCTCTGTCCTTAAGAAAGATACTTGGTCTACTAAAGCCTCTTTAAAGTTTAACTTTCTTTAAAAATGAAGATAACAGTACCTACCAGGATTAAATGAAATAATGCATGTAAGATATTTATAGTTCCTGTAACAGTAAATTTAATAAATGTTAACTTTTATCATAATCATAATTGTTGTCATCATTAAAAGTACTGCATTTGGTCAGACATACTCCAGTACAGACCAGTTAAACTTTGCAAACTCTAATCTTCTAGCCACAGAGTTCCCCAAAGTTTGGAATGAAGATGACCCAGGATGCTAGCTAAAGGTACAGCTGGAGCTACTGAATTGGGATCACTAGGGTGGACACCCAGTAGTCTGGGCTTTTAACACACTACCCAGGGATGTTCTTTTTGCCACACTAAAGTTTGAGATCTTTTGTCCAGGCTTTCCTTTATTGTATTTCACAGATCTTACTTTTTTAAAAATTGGAAGCAAGACCTTTGCCAACAAAAAGATTATGACTCGCTTTTTTGCAGTGGTCTAGAAGCAAACCTCCAGTATCTCTGAGGTATGCCTGCATTAAGTATTCTTGGCATGGCCATTTCTCTTCCAGATCTGCACTGCACCCCCCAACCCTCTGCCCTGTTAACTCTTGATTTAGAAAAGAGAGGCATTCCTGGAAAAGTTAAAGATTGCCCATAATTCTATTTTGTTCCTTGAACTATTTTATCAATTGGATATGAATTTCTACAGAAGACAAAAAATTCCCTTTGGCAAAAAATGAAATTTTTTCTTCCTTTTCAAGGAAGAAATGGTGAAATATAGCATTTGGTCTGAAATCTATAGAAGTATGTGATTCCAGCAATTGCTCCACCCATTGCTGGGCACTGGAATTTTACTAACTCATTTAGGAACTTGAAGAATGTAATTGTCTCTCAAAAATCAAAGTGTCGATAGTAACCACTCACATTTATAGGATACTTTTTCAGCCTAAACAGGCCCTTCAAATCACACAGCCACCCAGTAAAATAGGTCAGCAGTTTGGGATTTGCTTTAAAAAGTAAACTAAGGCTTGAGAAGGTTATAGGACCCTCCCAAAGTCATACAGCTTATGAGTGGCAGAGCTGGGCCTAGAGCCAGGTCTCAAAATGGGGAGAAAGTCCCAGAAACAGCATCTGCTTCGTATGTGACATGCAGACTGAAATTCTAACCATCTGCTAGTTTCCTGATCTTCGGTAGACTCTTAATTCTTTTTAAATCTGTGAAACAGAATTAAAAGTATCTAATGTACAGGGTTTTTAAATTAAATGAGATGGGATCTTCAAAGGCCATATTTCAAATGGTGGTATTGTAGTGGTTTGATAAATTTCCACTTCGTTTTCCCTTTTGACTTCATGTCTCTTTTGACTTCATGTCCGCTAAGCTTGGGACACTTACTACTGCAGTTGGTTCCTGCCCAAATCAGAGCCCTTCCTCTTGATTTTTTGGCTACCTGGGATAGGCTAGGTAGTTCAACTAAAGAGCTTCACTCCTTTTTCTGGCATCTTCTTTTGGTAGTTCACCTGGTGGCACAGGAAAGAAAGCCACTGTGGACAGAAGTGTTACTTAAGGGCTGAGCTTTCCCATTTCTAATACGTCAGTGCCACAGGAGGGGACTCAGGAGGCATGGCAGCTTAATACAGTTTGTGACTAAGGTAAAGTATTTCTGTTCCATTCCCTAATGTCCAATTTAAATTTTTAATATATTTACTTATACCTAGTTTCCATTGTATATTTGGCTTTATGTCTTTACTCTTTGTGTAGTATAAATTATTCATCTGTAATTCTTTTACTGCCAAATTTTGCATTAAATATTTTCAAGGTATTTTGAAAATATTTTGAAAGGTTAGATTCTCATATCCCACTATGCAAATAAAAAAGAAACATGACCTGTGCTGTCTCTTTTTTATTTTTTCAGTCACAGTTTATATTGAATATTATTCTCTGTTAGTTTCAGTTGCACGGTAAAGTGGTTAAAAAATCATATACATTACAGAGTGGTCCCCTCAATTCTTCAAGTACCCACCTTTCCCCATACGTGTTTATCCTGATATTATTGACTGTATTCCATGTGCTGTAATCCACATCTCTGTGGATGTTCTATAACTACCAATTTGTACTGCTGAATCCCTTCATCTTTTTCACCCAGCCCCACAACATCTCTCCCCTCTGACAGCTGTCATTCTGTTCTCTATATCTATGACTCTGTTTCTATTGTTTGCTTGTTTATTTTGTTTTTTAGACTCTACATATAAGTAGAATCATATGGTATTTGTCTTTGTCTGATTTATTTCACTTAGTGTAATACCCTCCAGTTTCATCTACTCCTATGCTGTTGCAAAAGATAAGATTTCATTCTGGCCAAGTAGTGTTCCATCGTGTATATGTACCATAGCTTTTTAAAAATTTACCTTTATTGTTGAAAGTATTACAGATGTCCCCCCTTTTCCCCCATTAGCCCCTTCTACTCCACACCCGAACCCAACCCCAGGCCTTCACCACACTATTATCTGTGTCCATGGGTTATGCATATATGCATGTAAGTTTTTTGGTTAATTTCTTTCCACCCACCCTGCCTTCCCTCTGAGATTCGTCAGTCAGTTCCATGCTTCTATGTCTCTGGACCTGGAGAGTATTATGCTAAGCGAAATAAGCCAGGCAAAGAAAGACAAATATCACATGATCTCATTCATATGTGGAACCTAAAGAACAAAATAAACTGATATACCACAGCTTTTTTTATCCACTCATCTATTGATGGGCACTTGGGTTGCTTCCATATCTTGGCTATTGTAAATAATGCTGCAATGAACATAAGGGTGCATATAGTCTTTCGAATTAGTGTTTTGGGTATCTTTAGATATATTCCCAGAAATGGAGTCTCTGGGTCATAAGATAATTTTCTTTAAAAAATTTTGAGGAACATCACACTGTTTTCCATAGTGGTTACATGAATTTGCATTACAACCAACAGTTTAGTAGGGTTCCTTTATCTCCACATCCTTAACCCCAGCTCTTCATTTGTTTGTTTCCATTTTCATGAAATGTCTTTTTCTATCCCTTTACATTCAGTCTGTGTGTGTCTAGATTCATTGAAGTGAGTCTCTTGAAGACAGCACATATATGGGTCTTGTTTTGTTTTTCATTCAGCCTCCATATGTCTTTTTTTTTTCATCAGTGAACTAATTTATTATAGGCTGCAATGTTTCAAATTGTGGAGCTTCTACTTGTCTTTCAATTCCTTCAGTCTTCTGATGGCAGACTTTACTGGGTCGACAGAAGTGTTGTAGGTCCAGGCCCCACCAGCTACTGTTTTCATGCAGGAACCATAGTGCCAGTTCCCTACAGCTCATCTCGTCATCTTGGTTTTGCCACAGGAGGAACAAGTGTATACTTGCTGTGCTGGTTGATTTCAGTTTTTTTCACCATTTTCCTGAGGGAGGCACCATAACTGGTCCCATATTTACCGATGATTCCAACCTTGGTGTGTTGAGCCATATCACTGCAAACTACGTCAGAACCTGAGCCCATGTCTTTTGATTGGAGCATTTAATCCATTTGCATTTAAAAAAATTATTGATAGCCCAGCCAGCATGGCTCAGTGGTTGAGTGACAACCTATGAACCAGGAGGTCATGGTTTGAATCCCCGTCAGGGCAAATGCCCAGATTTTGGGCTCAATCCCCAGTAGGCAGCTGATAGATGATGTTTCTCTCTCATCAGTGTTTCTATCTCTCTCTTCTTCTTCCTTCCTCTCTCTGAAATCAGTAAAATAAAAAATAAAAAAATAATAATTATTGATAGATATGTATTTATTGCCATTTTAGTATTTACATTTTTCATCTTTATTTTTTTTCTTCTTAAAGAAAACTCTAACATATCTTTTAATACTTGTTTGGTGGCGATGTACTTCTTTAGCTTGTTCTTGTTGGGAAGCTCTTTATCTGTTCTTCAATTCTAAATGATAACTTTGCTGGGTAATCTTGATTGTAGGTTCTTTCTTTTCATCGCTTTGGATATTTTATGCTAATCCCTTTCTGCCTGAAATGTTTCTGTTGAGAAATCAGCTGAAACACTTATGGGAGCTCCCTTGTAGGTAACTGTCTTTCTTTTGCTGCTCTTAAGATTCTTTGTCTTTAACCTTTGACATTTTAAGTGTGATGTCTTGGTGTGGACCTCTTTGGGTTTATCGTGATTGGGACTCTATGCTTTCTAAGGTATTCTTTATTTCAGATATTGATCTGCTTTGTCTTCTAATCTTGGTATGGTGGTCTTATGTAGTAGGTATCTTGTGGGCTGTGGGACAATCTTCCTGGTCACCTGAGCTAGGTGCTCTAGGAATATCTCTTGTGTGGCTTATATGAGCCTTTCTGTTTTAGTTCAGTCTTGATTTCTGTTTGCCCATCCATGTGTGGGGTTAACCCTCAGGCTGGCTGACTATGCAGATATGCAGATTGATCTCGGCCACAGTGTATGAGCGTGTGTGTGTGTGTGTGTGTGTGTGTGTGTGTGTGTGTGTGTGTTGGGGGAAGGTGCCCTCCAAATCAGAGTTGACCCTGGCAAGGTCTGGTGCCTGCCTGGATCACCCTTTGGGTATTCCACTTGTGTGGCTAATTGGGTCATGCTGTGGTGTGGTCTGAAACCCATCATTGGTTGTATTGGTTCTGAGTCCACTTGGGAGAGACTCTGCAGGTGAATGTCAGATGCTGCCTGTGACCAGTTTTGGGCTACCTGTCTGGAGCTACCCAGCTATTTGCAATTTGTGGCTGCCTCTACTGGGCCTGGGTGCACGTGGAAGGGGCCAAGCTGTGTACAAAGGTCAGCTTCTACCAGCTCTGTGCCCAGGGGCAGATCAGTAAAAGGCCCAAGGCACCCAGAGATCCATCTTTACCAGTTCCTGCTCCACCCTCCCCTGAGGCTGCTGGATTTCCTTGAGAGCCTTCCAAACAAAGTCTATACAGTGGGCTCAGGCTCCCTGCAGCTCACAGACTCTTCCACAAGGCACAATCTCTATAGGGCAGTGCAACCAGTGTTGGGAGGACAGGGCTAGCGGATATCCTGTTTGGAAATGGTGCCAGTCAGGCACTCATTTAGGGGAAAGTGGCCTTTACTCTAGAGCCACGCCATTCAACCTCTGCCTCAAGAAAGAGCACACTGCAGGTACAGGCTGGGTACAGCCAGCAGACTCTTCTGCAAGGCTGAGATTAACACAGTGTGGCCATGGGGGAGAAGGTCAGGCATGAGTTAATGGGTCTCTTGTTGGGGGACGCCACCGGTGACATGCAGGGGTGGAGGGGAGGAATGGCTTCTACTTCAGAGCCATGCAAGTCAGTGTGGTAGTTAAGAAACTGCCAGGGCAGTTCTGTCCAATTCTCCAACAAGAGCTCCACAAGAAAAAATGTACCACATTTGCAGGCTGGGTGCAGCCAGCAGACTTTTCTTTAGGATGTGAGCTCAGCAAGGTGGGGCCACTGGGAGTTGGAAGGATAGGCCAGTGAGTCTCCTGTTGGCGGCCAGGGGCCAATAGTGCACAGGGAGGAAAAAATGGAGCCACACAATTCAGTGTCCTTTCAAGTCTCCGACAAGATTTTCTCAAGAAAAAACGCTCTGGTGCAGTCTCTTGGTCTTGCCTTATCTTTGCGACAGGCCCGCTACAGGCACACCGAGTGACTCTTAGTAGAAGAATTCTTGGTGGACAGCAGATCTAATTCAGGGTCCGTGTTTGCTTGACTCAGTTCATTGCTGCACTGTTACAAGTTTAAAGGAGGGGCGACACAATCTGTCATCATGAGTGTTGCCGAAGAAAGAAAGAATCCAAGTGAAGTGGTGGTCGTGACTCCCCCGCCTCTTGTTTCCCAGCGTTTCATCGCTGTCCCCTCTTGATTCACTGTTTCCTTCAGCGTATCCCAAGCTCCTTTCTCCTCACATAGCACTGCTTCGAGCTTAAACTGAAAATACAAAAGCGAGTTAAGACACTCCCAGAGCAGTTCCATGAGGCGGAATGATGGAGCAGATTTGAATGTTGAAGTGCTGTCACCCAGGTCTTGACATGCCAGTGACGCTGCAAACACAGACACCTTCCCCCTCTTCTTTCTCTAGAGAAGGTTGGGGCGTGCGTCCCTGCCTCCCATTCTTGCCCCTCTCTGCCCTAGTCCTTATTCCATAATATGTTTTTCATTCTCTCTTAATATGATGGCTTTAAACTGTCTTTTTAATCTTAATAAGTCCAGGCATAAAATGACTACCTACAATTCTGTTTTCTCTGCCTGGGTGTCAGACTTGGTGTTGTGTTGCTGTTGATTTTGAGATGGTAGGATGGCCAGGTTTTTAGTTAAGCCCAGAAAACGGGGTTCCGACGAATGATTATTGCAAAAACTAGGGAAGAAACCATCAGTCCAGAATTTTTCATAGTTACATAGTTGTTGTTTTTTAATCCTCATAGAACTGGGCTAACAGTGTTTAATGTTCTCATGAGCTTCAACCCAGAGAAAATACCAAAAAGAAGCACATGGAGGCTTTTGTGGAGCAGTGTTACACGGTCTGGTATTTTTAGAAGTTGCTGCTAAGGTTTTTTTCCATAAACCATAAAACCATTTGGCATTTTCTCGCTAAGATGAAATGGAATGAACTGCCTGAACTCTCTCATGTGCTCTTTCGTTAAATCCATTGCCTTCTCTGTGACTGGCTTCTCATCTCTAAAATGGGTATAATAATTTCCTCTTCACTTACCTGAAAAATACAGTGTTAGGTAGATGTTAAAGTAAGCTGAGGAAAATTTAAGATATTTAGGGACAAATTTCTAGTTATAAGATAAACAGTACTGGGATGTAACATACAGCATGACATAGTGTTAACACTGCTGGATGGTATATTTAAAAGCTGCTAAGAGTATTTCCTAAAAGTTCTTGTTACAAGGAAAAAAACTTTTTTCCCTTTTTCTTTTGTATCTATGAGATGATGGATGTTAAACTTACTGTGGTAAGCATTTCACAATATATGTAAATCAGGTCATGCTGTATACCTTAAAATTATATAGTCATTTATGTCAGTTATGTCTCAATAAAGCTTTAAAAAGATTTTAAGTAAATGAAAGATATTGGGTGTTAAAAATACACACACACACAAGTAAAACAGGAAAATGTCATTAAGGCTCAAACTTTTGTCTTTCTAAATATTTTTACAAAATAATACACAAAATATTTCCTTGTTCCTTGCCTTCAACTCTTTAAAATATGGTAGTTAATCTGGGATCTTCTGAATTTGCTCCTCATTTAAAATCCTAGTACAGCCCTGGCTCGTGTGGCTCAGTGGTTGGAGCGTTGTCTCATACACCAAAAGGTCACTGGTTTGATTCCTGGTCAGGGCACATACCCAGGTTGCAGGTTCAGTCCCCGGTCGGGGTATGTGTAGGAGGCAACCAGTTGATGTCTCTCTCTCCTCTCCCTCTCCCTCTCCCTCGCTCTCTAAAATCAATTTAAAAAATTAAAATCCTACAACCTATATTTATATTATATCCCATTTCAAGCACTGTATTATCTGAGCCCCATCCTAAAATGGGCGGGTGCTGTGCAGGGTCTTTTTTCATTATGATGCATTAATTTTCATTTAAGGGAAATTAGGTAATGATATATAGCTCTAAATAGTGAGATGCTGCTATTTTTTATTTTATAATATACAGTAGTATCTCTCCCACCATCCATGGTTCACTTTCTGACATTTCAGGTACCCCACCCCCACCTCCCAATCAACTGTGGGCCGAAAATATTATGTGGAAAATTTCAGAAATAATTTATAAGTTTTAAGTTATGTGCTGTCCTGAGTAGCATGATGACATCTCACACTGTCCTGCTCATTCATGCCTGTAATGGGAATTACCCCTCTGTCCAGTGTCTCCATACTGTACACACAACCCACCCATTAGTCATTTAGTAGCTGTCCCAGTTATCAGAGTGACTGTGGTAGTATCACCGTGCTTGTGTTCAGGTAACTTGTATTTTACTTAATGACTCCAAAGTGCAAGACTAGTGATACTGGCAATTCGGATATGCTAAAGTGCTTCCTTTAAGTAAGAAGGTATGTATGTATGGGACAAGACATAGTACATGTAGGGTGGAGTACTAGCTGTAGTTTCAGGTATCCATTGGGGGTCTTTGGAAGGTATCTCCTGTGGGTAAGGGGGTGGGGCTATTGTATAAGGACTGAAATTTAATTTTTTGGAGTTGGAGCGCACTGCTGGCTATTCTTAAGTGATATTATTTACACTGGGAGATTTTGTTTGAGGCTTTTAAAAATAATTTTTATTTCTGATTGCAGTTGACATACAATATTTTATTAGTTTCAGGTGTACAACCAGTGATTACACATTTGTATAACTTATGAAGTGGTCACCCCAACCACCTGGCACCGTACATAGTTCCTACAATATTATTGACTATATTCCCTATGTATATTTTACACCCCTGTGACTATTCTGTAACTGCCAATCTGTACTTCTTAATCACTTCCCCTCTTTCACCCAGTCCCCCAACACCCTTCCTATCTGGCAACCATCAGTCTGATCTCTGTGTCTGTCTGTTTCTGGTCTGCTTGTTTATTTTGTTTTTTATACTGCACATGTAAGTGAAATCATATGGTATTTACCTTTCTCTGACTTATTTAACTCAGCACAGTATCCTCTAGGTCCATCTGTGCTGTTGCGGATGGCAAGATTCATTATTTTTATTTTTAATGGCTGAGTCATATGTCATTGTGTATAGGCACCACTTCTCTATCCACTCATCTACTGATGGACACTTAGGTTGCTTCCATATCTTGGCTATTGTAAATAATGCTGCAGTGAACATATGCATGCATATGTCTTTTCAATTTAGCATTTTGGATTTCTTTGGATAAACAACACTGGGATAAATAACACTGGGAGATTTAACCTACATTCACTCAAGGACTCAATAGACAGAAATAAGGAAGTGGGGAATTTACTTTTATTTTTGCTAACCTCTAGCTAAAATGTCGCATTTCCTTCCATTATGAATGTAGGCATCAAACCAGAGCAGTGTTAGCAACACCTGTGGTATTGTCACCAGTAGAATTCACAGATCTTTTTCACATCATACAACAGTCTTTGCTGATATCTTAAAACATTTCATACTCTTCAGTACTTCTTCAGAAGTATGACAGTTATTAAACTTATCACTAGTTCTTTTAATTCATGTGGTACTTATAATATTACAATCCTTTTACTATTGTGATCATTGTATTTTAAAGTAATCAATTTACTTTATAATCCTATCTGTTTTGTTTTATGCATTTAAAAATGTGATTCTGAGCATGGTTCCCAGGCACCATTATCAGAGTCTCTTGTAACTGCTTGTTGCTTCTCTCCTCCCTCCAAGCAAGTCTATAGCTCAGGGCATAGAGCTGGAGGGGAGAAGGGAAAGTTCTGTTTTCCTTCTGTAAACTGGCCAGAGAGGAGAGAGGTTGGGGGATGGGAGGTGGGTGAAAAAGATGAAGGGGAATAAGAGGTACAGACTTCCAGTTACAAAACAAATAAGTCACAGGGATATAAGGTACAGCACAGGGAATATAGTTAATTAAAGCATAATAATTTTGTATGGTGACAGATCGATACTACTAGATTTATCATGGTGATCACATCGTAAGGTATTTAAATGTCGAATAACTATACTGTACATGTGAAACTAATATAATATTATATATGAACTATAATTATAAAAAAAGAAATACATTTGTTTTAAGTTTTGAAAAAAAAAAGAGTCTGTGCCAAGGATGCAGGGCTGCAAAGTGGAAAGGACAGATTTTGAAATGAGATGAACTGGTTGTAAAATGGGCCCTTCCCCTTTCTGGCTCTATTAACCTAAGTGAGTAATTTTACTTATTTTAACCTCAATGTCTTAAACTATAAAAAGTGGCAAATATGCCCTCTAAGGCTGTTATGGAGGTTAAATAAGGTAACATGTGCTTGGTATAGTCATAGTTTTTCATTAGTTTCATTGTAGCAGTCCTCTGTAACATTGTCAAATTTTCCCTTCTCCCCTCCAGCTCCATGACTGTACCTGTCCTCCCTACAGTACCCAGGATTCTGAATACCTGGGAAACCTAGGAGGCTTACGTATTATTAGTAGTAGTATCTTGAAAGTACCTTTGCTTGTTCAAAGGAAAGCCTCTTTGCTTCAGGGTTTTTTTTCTTTAATCTACACAAAGCATCTTAATTTCTTTGCCTATAATATTTTCTTCTGAATTACCTTGCTATGTTAGTTTCCTTGAGCTACTGTAACAAATTACCACAAACTAGGTGACTCAAAGCATTTGTTCTCTTTATTATACAGGCCAGAAGTCTGAAATCAGGTGTGGGCAGGGCTAAGCTCCCTCTAAGACCCTAGGGAGAATCTTGGGCGTCCTATAAACCTGTGTCAGATTTCCCTCTTTCTCTATGACACCAGCCATTGGAGTAGGGCCCATCAAATCCAGTATGACCTCATCTTAACTCAGTGCATCTGCAAGTACTGTATTTCCAAACACGATCACTGGTCAGGGCTTCACATATCTTATAGGAGGATGCAATTCAATCCTCAGCACTTGCAAATGGACCCCATATACTTACTTAAGATCAGGCTTCTGAATGGACATATGCGACATCCATTTTTGTGTGTGGGCTTCTTTCTTTTTTCCTCCAGGTAGTAATTTAATCTCGCCTTGGTTTTAAAAAATGTTTTGAAATGTCTAATTGGAGGTAATGAGATCGATCTTGGTTTTATACTTTTGTAAAGAAAGGAATCTTGTATGGAAGAAAAGATGTAGTTTCCCCTGTCTAGAGAAAGTACTTTAAAAATGTACTGAGACGCAAGAGTTAAAAGAGCCGCCAGTTCACTGAAAAGTCTGTTTACAAAAGTTTATGACTGGGGTGTGAATTGGCCATTCAAGCTTAGAGAGCCCTGGATTGAGCTGAAGCTCAGGCTGCTGACCTGTGAGAAGAAGCTGACCAAGCAGAGCTCTGGCCACTTACACCCCTGGTTGGCGTGTCTTAAAGGCAAGAAGAAGTCTCAGAGAGCATGGATGTGGTCAACTGCTTGCTCCTTCAGTGTGTCTGTGGGCCGCCGCCACCTTCAGCCGAGTCCGGGGTAGGTTATGGCTGGTTGGAGAATGTTGTTTGTTGGTGCTGGGTTCGCAGTTCCAGGTGTAGCCACACTCCATGTGCGTTCCCCAGGATGAACGTAGGTTGTATTTCGAAAGTAGGTAAACTTTGCTAAAAGAAGATTTAGTCTGGGAATATGCATCAGAGTTTAGATTTGTTCTATAAGGTATGTAAGTCACTTCTGGCCAAGGATCCCTGTTTGAATGTGAACTTAACACTGAGGGCTGAGGGACTTCACGTTGCTCCCTCCCTTCTTCCCTCTCTCAGTACTTTTGCTAGGAGTAAAAAGGACATTTCAGTTTTATATATTATTCTGTTAAATAAGTTTTGCAGTTCCTAGAACATTTGGTACCACTTGGAGGGGGTGTTTCTCCTTGTATGTCCTCAGTGGGGCTGTATAAGTAAGTAGGTTGGGGGGGGGAGCTCCCATGCAGGACAGTGGCTGACACTGAGGCCTGACGTGATGGGAATGAAGCCGGCACCAGCCACCTCCTGCCCTCTAATTCCCTGCTCTCATGGCCTCCATCACTTCCTGGACTGTGTTTTGGTCTCAGAAGGATTCAGTACCTGAACAGCTAAAACAGCTTCTTGTTTTCCTAAGCCCCTTTTCTTACTTTCTTTTCGGCATCAGTGAGGAAAGGCAGATGCATGTTGTATAAGTGCAAACAAAACCACATGTAGATGTGTGACCAGACTACTCATTGCCTATAATTTTGTTGTACTTCTGTTTTTCTAGCACAGTCTTTCTGAACCTTTTTATCACAGGGTGATAGTATAAATGGGTTTAGTCTCAATGCGTGCTTAAGTTGTCTGTGCCATTCGATATGGTATTTAAAATAATATTAACTTTTCTGTGATTTTTCTTATACTTTCCCAGGGTGGTGGTACAGAGGAAAAACTTTTCCTCTACCCTCAGGTTTATGCTTACGGGTGAGAATTAAAGTTGACAGGACACAAATTTGCAAGAGAAAAGATAAATTTTATTCATGTAGGTAAGTGGAGTTAACAAAAAAGTGTGACTCCAGGAAGTGGTTTGAATTGGGGGTTTATAGACCATCTCAATGAGGGAGAAGGGTGCCCATGGGAAAACAAGGGACTTTTAGGACAGATAAGTGGGCCTGAGAAGAACAGGTGGGAAACAGGATGGTTTTGTGACCATGTCTATAGGTGAGGGCCTTTTCTCTGCAGCTGTAAGAGTCCATCTTTCCTGGTTGGAAGAAAGAAATTCTGTCCCAGGGGAGCAGCTGCATGACCACTGAATTCTTCTGGGAGGCCCTGCTTTCAGGCAGATGAGCAAGTTCAGGAGAAAAGCTCATTCTTAACTACCTGCAGCTCAAAACAGTCTAGGCCACAGCACTGTATTCTGGATCCCTTCAGTGGTGACTTAAAAAAGGGAGCGTTCCGGGCAGTAGAGTCAGTAGACAGCAAGGTCACTGGTGATTGCTGGAACCCATTTCCTTTGAGCAGAGGTGACTTGATATAGTGGGAAAATTTCGTGGTATAGTGGGAACAGAAATTGCGAGACCCACATTTCAGTGTCTCTGTTGCTGCTAAATGGCTGGTGGCCCTGAGGAAGTCACTTTACTTCTATAGGTCGCAGTTTTCCTAATTTGAGAAATGATGGGCATAGAGTAGGGTATCTGTAATCCTTTCCTGCTTCCTTTGCTCTTCATCACATTTTTCATGGTACGTGATCCTAGGGAATGCTTGGGTACATCAGATCGGAAATTACGGGGTCTGCATTTGAGGTCTCAGTTGCCACCAATTGGCAAGAGGTGGGACTCCTTGAGCCAGCAGTGCTGATGGGCAGGGTGGGGCTGGTCCTCCAGGGGATGTCACATCAGCTCTGTTGGCCATCTCCATCCTGCAATCACAAGAGTTTCTGGTTAATTTAGTTCCCTTCCCGTACCTGGTTATGGGTTTTTTTTTGCATTTTTAAATAATGTATAGTGATGGAAGCACTGAAGGCCCCAAGGCTCCCAGGCATGTGACTGTGCCTGCAGTAGACTTCGGCCAACCCCTCTCTCTGCTCCATCCCAGAGAGCTCTGAGACCAGACTCTGAGGGGTCTGTGAGATAGAGCTTATCTCCAGGCAGGGCAAATCAGGGGATGTAATTCTAAGGCAGTACTTTTCAAGAGTAATAATTAACTATGGCCGATAAGGGCTGTCTTAACTATTGTAGTATATTATCCTCACTATGACCCATTTTCCCTCGTGAACAGTTACATAACCCAATCCACATAAGTTAAGTAACTTGCCTGAGGTTACAAAGTAGCTGGGGCCCAATCTTACACAGAAGTCTGTTCATTTTCAAACCTCATGGCTTTTTTTCCTAGCACATTGCATTGCCTCTGAAAAAGTTACTTAAAAAATTAGAATGTATTGCCTAATTTAGGATCATAGACTCTCCAGCTGTGGTATTGTCTACTCTGAAATCTGAGATCCTGAAAGGTCAGTTGTGACTTGTCCCAGCTCACAGAGCTAGTTAGTAGCCTGATCTGGTTCTTTAAATCCTAGTTCAATGCTTTCCCCTCCTTCCCTAGCAACCTAGACTTAGTCTCCTGAAAGCACCTTCTATTTTTAAACATTATTGCAAAACAATACCTTAGAGTAGTAATGGGCAGCATTACACCTGCATTCTTCTACTGGCATACCTGCCTTTCCCCACATTATTGTTATATATATTTTGGGTGACACCCCTACCATACTTAGAAGTTCTTTTTATTAACTCTTAATATTTTTAAAATATCTTTTATCAGGATTCATTAGTCACCAAACATCACTATTTAAATTAGTTTTAATTCAGCCTCCAATTAAAGATAGATTTGCTTATTTTAATCCACATTTCAGTTATGCCTGTTACACATAAAACTTAAAAATAAACAAGTACCCCAACCAGGCATGGCTCAGTGGTTGAGCATTGACCTAGGATCCAGGAGATCGGGCTCAATTCCCAGCAGGGGGCATGCAGGAGGCAGCCGATCAATGACTTTCTCTCATCATTGATGTTTCTCTCTCTCCCTCTCTCTCTCCCCCCCTTCTTCTCTCTGAATCAATAAAGATATATTTAAATAAATAAATAAACAAGTAAATCTGGAAAGCCTGGTGGCAGAGCTGAGGGTGGGTGGAACGGAATGTGTAGCACATTCTTTTTTAATACCTTCCTGGATACTGGCACTCACCTAACTTGTTGGAATTTGAAAAGGTTGTTACTGAAGAATCCTGGAGGCGGGGCTCATCCCTGGAGGAAGACAGGACAGAGGCTCAGAGGATCTCCAGGAGGAGATGGAGCTCTGGGAAAAGGTCAAGGCCTCGACCACTCTCAGACTATGGCCAGTTTGCCAGCCGAAGTTTGTCTATTCCTGAAGACTCAATTGCTGTGGACCCCCAGAAGGAGGACATTGTGGACAGTGACCACCAGCTGAGCATGGCCTCCACAGTCCCTGCAGACCAGAATGCTGCCATGGGCTGCCCCAAAGGAGGCCAGAGAAGACGCCCCATCTCTGTGATAGGTGGGGTCAGCTTCTATGGGAACAGCCAGACAGAAGCAATAGAGAATCTTCTAACCCAAGTAAGATCTGGTGTGCGTCTACCAAAGCCAGCAGTGCCCTCCACTCCCTGGCCTTTGTTCTCCCTGCAAACTAAAGGGGATGCTGCTTTCCTTCCTTGTCTGACTCAAGGACTCTGCTCACCACCTTTCCTCCTACTTTGCAAGCTGCGTGTACTAGAACTAATCATCTGACCTTTGGATGTGTTTTACTAATCTGTTTTTGCTGGCATCTTGAACGATATGTGACAATAGTTTGCTCTTTGTTCTAAATCATCTGAGATGTGAACAAGGGGAAAGTAACAGTGCGTATTTAGTGAGCTTCCTGACAGAAGAAATTCTTGAAAGAGACAGCATCACCCATTGTTAACATGTACAGATAAGAAGAGAATAAAGAAGCCGATTTTTTTAGGAGATAAGGAAATAATTTTTTCCACCATTTTCTTGCTTTTGAGTTGCAGCTTTGCAACTACTTTGACAATAATTAAAATCTTATTATCATTCCCTTAGTATAATGTAGTAATTCAGCAAGTATTTATGAGTTACCCAAAGAGCTCTTTGAGGATACGAAACATTTAAATTAGGGCGCTGTTCAGGAGGAGTTTCTGTTATTTAGCAAGGCAAACACCCCACATCCAAGGTTCAGAACAGAACATGAGTAAGTCGCCAATTTCTTACTGTAAACTTGCTAGCTGATATCATAACCTGTAAAATTCTCTTAAAGGAGAAATCTATGTTGGGACAGATTTTATGTTTGCATTCTGCCTGTAAAGCCCCGCACAGCGCCTTGTGTATACAGCAAGCATTCAAAACTCTCTTGCTTAACTGAATTAAATTAAATTGAATTCTTAAGGTAAAATCAAAATTAGTTGAAGAATACCACAAACTTTTTCTTGTGTTAAGATGCTCTACATGCTGGGAAATAATTCCAAACTAAAGCAAACTATAACCTCTTAATTCAAAAACACAGTATAGGAAAAATCTAAAGCACTTAGAAATTGTTTCACACTAGAGCATCAAAAAGGAATATAGTCAGATAACTGTAACTTTCTGCATGGTAAGCTCATTTAGGGGACTAGGTGGAAAACCTAAGGAAAGTACCAACCAGCTTGGCCTTTGATGCAGTTACAGAGACTGTTACTATGGAAAATCAAAAGGGCATAGAAATGATCCTATAGACCAGGGTAAATTTTCAGAAAGCCAGCTCTTTTAAACAAAGCTCAGTTGTCTTGATAGTTTAGGGAAACTAGAATTGTATTTCACAAGTACTTAGCTGGTGCCTGTGTGTGGATGAGTAGGAGACAGAAGTAAGTAGCTGGGCCACATTTGGTCACCCTGTCCGTGGTCTTTGGCACTGATTTTGCTTTCTCTGGAGGCTGCTGCTGGGAACACATCTTCTTAACCTTGTGACCCTGCATCTCTAAGAAGGCCACCACTTCCTAAATTTGCTTTTCCTTTTCTTAGCTAACACTTTGCTTTGACTGAATGTTGCTATTGGTATGTCGCTGACAGATAAGATGAAACGTTATGGTGTGAAATAGGAGCCAGTGGGCTGATACTGATTTTTTTAAACCTCAAAATAATTCATTGCTTTGAGCCTCAGTGCAGCGGAAGCTTTTGACACGCTTTGGAGAAACCATGTCACATCTGTGAGTAGCTTGGAGGTGAGAACGCTGAGCTCCTTGCAGCTGTGGTTGTGAAGAGCTTGTAGGAGCTGCCACTTCCTGGCACCGTCTCACAGCCTCTTGCTTTCCTTTTGTAGCCAGCAGCCAGGCCTCCCGTGCCAGCTCACCAGGTGCCGCCCTACAAAGCGGTTTCAGCCCGATTCCGGCCATTCACGTTTTCCCAGAGCACCCCCATTGGGCTGGACCGCGTGGGACGGCGGCGGCAGATGCGAGCATCCAATGGTAAGTCTTACAGGCCCCTTTTCGGGGTCTTCCTCTTCAGAAACTGGTGCGAAACCCTCACTTTGACTCTAGTTAAACCGAAATAACCCAGTTGACTGCGTACCCTTCCACCTATCTCTGGACAAGGGTGGTGTTTGCCTGACAGTGAGGAAAGCTCATCTCAGGAGCTGGGTTTGTCATCGGCTGTCCAGGGTGGGTGCTGTCTGGGTGCTCTGTGTCATTACAGTGGCCTTGAGTATGAGAAGTTTTCTTGTGGTGTCTGTGTACCTAAGTGTCTTTGCAGGTAGAGAACTGACTGAGAATGCAGCCCTAGGGATTCGCCTTGACCTTTTCCAAGCTCTTTCTGGGTATTTAAGATTCACAAATGCTATTTTGAACACCAAGGAAATGTTATCTAATACAGTAGTTAATGTACCATCTTGTTGATTTGAAATCATATCCCATTTTTTGGGAATGGTGTTTAAACTCCTAAAAAAGACAGTCTTCCCCTATACCAACATTTATGTCAGTGTCAGCCAGCTGGGTGGGTAGCAGCCTGGTCCTGGCAGTCACTGGGCAAGAGTAAGAGCCCATTTTTGTCGAGCACTCACCATAAGGCAGACAGCATCCTGTGTGCTCTGATGTTTTCACGCATGTGATCTCTTTAGCTCTGTGCTGTGGTGGATACCATCATTTTCCTCCGTTTACAGATAAAAGCCTGGGGATAAATAGGTAAACTGCTCTGAGTCACTTACCCAGCAAGTGGCAGAAATGGAATTTAAACCTCCAGTCAAATAGAATTTTCAATAGCAAGGCCCATGTTTTAACCATTGAACTATGCTGTTTTAAGAAATGCAGCAGGCTATTGATGATCATAGCTTCAATTGCTGGGTTTACTGTTTCATTTTTAAAAATGAATGTCTGTGGTGAGCATGAGAGTGGTGAACCTGTGGTAGGAGGCAGTGGCCTAGGCCTGGGCTCTGGTTCCAGCACTGCCGCTAACCCACCCACCGTGGGGGCAAGTTCTCCCCATGGTGCTGGTGACTGAAGCTGTAAGAAGTGGGGAGATTTAAGTAATGGTTTTTCAAAAGGCTTGGAAGAGGCTAAGGGTGTTACTTAGAGAACACTTAGATTGCAGGAGAGGAGGGGAACCAGGATGGGTCAGAGGGGAAGAGAGCAAGGAGGTATGGAATCACCTAACAACAGCCTCAAGAAGGTCACTAGTGGATTCTGACACAGAAACTGTTGAGGAGTTGTCCTGGGAGGGCCAGCATGCCAGGGGTTAGAGAATTGGTGAAGTGGAAGGAAGTGTTACCGCCCTTAAGTATGTTGGCCTGGTTTCTAACTTGTGTCACATATATTAGGAGGGATCAAGGCTAGACTCTTTCATCAGACAGCAAAAAGCAAAGAGAAATTAGATGGCAGCTAGGGGTTGAGGAAACTTGCAATCATCTCAAGCACAGATGTCCAAGAAAGAGCCTGTTTCTAGGAAACATGCCTGTGGCTCCTCCCGTCATTGATGCCTTTGTCATTCTCTCCAGGGAGTGGGCTGAACACCTTGGAATCATTACTCCCCTCATCCGTGGTCACTAGGTCTGGTCCTCAGCATCCCCCTGCTTCTCAGGCTACTCAACCCTTGCTCTCAGCAGCTGCCCTCCCCAATCACTTTCTTGGGCTGGGCTTTTGTACGCTCTAGTCAGAGTTAGTGTTCATGTTCAGCTCCAACTTTGATATCCTTGCAAACTTTCCCCATCATCATTAGAATAAAGTCCTAATCCCCTAAACAAGTTTACAGGTTTCTCCAGGCCCAGTCTAACGTTCCATCTGTTTCTCTGCCTTCTCGTGCCCGTGCTTACCATTCGGTATTCCCACCATCCATTCCAGCCTCTCACGCGCCTTTGCTCAAGCTCACCTAGAATTTCCTTCCATTCCTTTACCATATGTCAGCATTCTTTCCATTTAAAATTCAAAACTCATTCCCTGTCTACCCTTGGCAACAGAATAAATTCATTGTCATACTTCTGCAGAGTACTTTAGCCACAGGTCTCATGTTCATTCTCTGATTGTCATTGGCTTCTAGTGATATATTTCAAGAAAGTTATACAAAAGGAGAGAAAAGCTACATACACAAGATGGTCTTCACAATGTTATTTGTGATCGCAAAAAGTTGAGCAGTGCCAGCATCCAGTCACAGTGGACTGTGGAGTTGGAGTCATAGGTGGGTCACTACTTCAAAACAGTTTATAGCATAATTAGGAAAACCAAGGAACAGCATGGAAAAGGACTGCTATAATTTTAAAGGGAGAAAACAATTGGAAATAAAATCATATATATACATATATATATGTGTGTGTGTTTGCAAGAGCTGCCATAACAGAGTACCACAAACAATAGAAACGTATTGTCTCCAGTTCTGGAGCCGGAAGCCAGATAAAGATGTTGGCAGGGTTGATTCCTTCTGTGGGCTGTAGGTGATTTCCCCTCCAACACTATACATATACAAACTGCTTATTTCTGTACTTTTTCTGTAAGTGTTTTGTTTTGTTTTGTTTTGATTTTAGTGTTTTGTTGAGGCAACAAATGAGTAGTTTAAGCAAAAAGAAAATTTAACAGAAGGGTGTCACGTGTTCCCAAAATTGATAGACAGCTTGGAGAGCCAATGTAGGAAATGGATGGCAGTCAGGGTCCCCTCTGGGAACCAAGGAACCACAGGGAAGGAGCCAAGGCAGGCATGTAGCAGGAATACTGGCCATAGTGCTACCCCTGGGAATGTGTGAAGGCCAACCACTCCTTCTGTCCTCCTGTCACTCAGTCAAGTTCCTGGATAGAGGATTCAACTCTCAAAGCTTAGTGACATGTCCACCAGTTGGTGGCACTGAAATGGAGAAGGCATTGGGTGCCTTCCGGGACCCCTAGCCTTTTGTATTAGGAGGCAGGCACATGGAGTCCCTGTCCACTAAGGTGGAACACAGTGGAGTGGAAAGGAGGTCATTTCCCCAAAGAAAACGCAGGTGGTGTTAGAAATAGATTCTGAACCAGCCCTCCATTTGTTCATTTCTACATTTAATAACTATTGAGTGCATACCTTTCCCAGGTGACAGCAGTGAACAAAACAAAGTTCTTTAAACCGCTTCCATTCTAGTGAGGGGGTAATAAATTAACCAGTAACTCTATAACACGGCAGGTAGTCCTAAAAAGAAAAAATGAAGCAGGGTAGAGAGTATTCATTTTTAAAAGAGTACTATTCTAACACGATGCATCTGTTCCCTGTGTAATTAAAAACCCTCTCCTCTCAGGGGAAACAACCAAAGGCTCATCAGTTACTGCAAACATCTCCAAGTCTGGGCCCCTGAGTAATAGCCACACCTTGTCCACTTCTATTGCAGTGCCTTTTTAATTTTTATACCCAGAGGTCAATTTAAGCAACACACCCTTAGCATAACAGAAAGAGGTAGGGAAGTAAAGGAAATAGAGAATAAATAAATAGTATGCAGACATACATAGTACCATAGAAGGAAATTTCTCTCCTGCCTCTGGTTGCAAGGCCATATGCGCCACTTGTGACTGTGCTCACCTCCCTGCCCTGCGCGCTCCCCTCGCACTTTACCTGGTACTACGCTTTGCCAGCTGGGGTGGTCCAAACCTTTACTCCATAGATGTCTGAGCTGTTAGTGGTCCTGCTTGCTTAGAGTTGCCAGTCTCCTTTTCTCCCCTCACTTAGTTAATCAAAAATCAGTCAACAAAAATGTGTGGAGCACCAACTATGAGCCAGGTACTGTTTTTACCATTTGGAATCCAGCAAAGAAAAAAGCATCACAAAAAGTTTACATTGTAGCATTGAAACAGATTCAATAAGTCAATCAATAGGATTATCTCAGGCTCTGATTGCTTTGAAGAAGAGGAATGTGGGTCATGTGCTGGAGAGTGAGTGGGAGCGGGGTGGCAGAGGGCAACTTGATTCTCTAAGGGGGTGACGTTGGAGTGCAGACTTGAAGGGTGAGCAGAAGGTAATGGTCTGAGGGAGGAGAGGTCCCAGTGGAAGGAACATCACATGCCCAAAGACAGGCAGGAACATGATGTGTCTGAGGGTCAGCGAGAAGGCCTGAGTGGCTGGAGCACATGTAACAAGGGCAGGAGAGGAGATTGTGGGTAGACAGAAAGGACATTGAAGGTCCCCAGAAGGAACTGGGGTTATTCTAAGTGAAATGAGAAGCCATTGCCAGCAGGGGAGTGATATGCTCTGACTTACGCTTTAGAGAGAAAGTACAGCTTGGGGAGAAAAGGCAGAAGAAGGGAGACTGATTTGAAGTTTGTTGCCTTAGTTCCATTGAGGAAGAGTGGTGGCAATGACCGCAGGACATCCATGGCTTCCTGGGTGCTCATCTTTCCAGCGCACAGGAGGCTACAGTGGCTGCCTTGGGTCTGAGTAGGGCCAAACCTGGGAATTCTGGTGGAAGTACTTCTCCTTTGGGGGAATAAATTCAGTTTTGATGGAGCAGAGTTTGTGGCTGGGAATAAAATATTTTTCAAATGTATTACTAAATAACCATAAGAAATAAACCTTGTGTTTACTGTTTGTTTCTGGATCCATATATTCTGGCTAAGGGCGAACATCTCCATATCAATCGCTCACCCTGTCCAGGACAGCATCACAACTTCAAGATGTGTCCCCAAGCCGCCTCCGTAACTTGGTTTTAATTAAGCCATTATGCAGTTTGATATGATTCCATGCTTCTGGGTGATGTAAACGAGAAAGCTAATGCCATTTGTGGGCACTGGCCTATCACCACACTCCTCTCACTGGGAGTCCTCTGGTAGAAGCAGTGTTCTGTGAGATCCCATAATAGTGTTTGAGGCCTTTAGCAAGATTCCAGCAGGGGTCTGACAGGTAAGGGAAACAAATCCAAATCTAGAATAGATTTTTCCTGTAAGGACAAATCATCTACCCCTCTGTTATGAAAAGGGCCCATTGTAATCAACTTTCCACAAGTAAATGTCTGGGTTCCTTCAAGGAACCATATCATTAACTTTGTTGAGGGGCACCCTGTGGCATTTAGCCCAGGCTTGGCATCCATTTCTGCCACTGTGGCCACTTTTTTAACCCACTGAGTTAGCATGAAAATGACAAGGTTTGACATTGACACAGTGGGACATAACATCCACACAATTATTCAGCAGCCTCTTTTGTAATAGGATTCACATGGGATACAATTGGGCATTCACATGGATGGACATTTTCTCATGCTTTCAGTGTATTCTGATATATCTAATCATACTCCTTCCATAAACCAGCCCATTACCACTTTGTTCTTTCCAAATTCCTACAAGCCATCCACTTCTAACCATGAACCCACACAAGCTAAATCCCCCTTGAGGCCATCTCTCCTTTCAGTCAGAAAGCATTAGGAAGAGTATTGCTTAGACCTTACTACTGGGGATTTCCCTTTCCTGGGGGCCCAGTTACCAGGTAAAAGGTGGAAGATCCCTTTGGGGAAGGCTAGAAGAAAGTTGTAATAGTGAGATACCTACCCCAAGGACACCTAAGTCTGGGGACCACCTGGGAGCTGAGTGAGGGCCCTTGATTCTCCACCATGGTGGTTTAGGTCAGACTTGCCAGATTCGGAGATTTCCTACTATAAGAATCAAGTAATACCTTAGTGGAGTCGCTTATCAGTTTTGTTCCTAGGAACCCCATGATAAGGTAGACACAGCCAAGATTAGGTGGGTCAGACCATTCCAGTGAGTGAGCTGGCCCTGCTGCCCAGTACTGAAACTATGTCCACCTTTCCTGTGACGGATGCCCCTCCTCCGTGGAGGTCCTCAACTTCATTGCAATAGAAGTGTCTCGCACCAACTTCCCTTGCCTAGAGAGATGAGCAGTACATTGCCTAAAAAAGTTGCCGCCACTTCCATGGTCTGGGAGGTGTAGCCCAGGGGAGGGCGAGTGTATGGTAGACCAGCTCCAGCTTTTCTGTCTCCTGCCCTCAAGAGTGGGCCAGTACTAGGTCGTCATTTACATCCCATCAGAGTGCTATGATGAGTCCTGCTTCATGAGTTCATGTAGTGAATGCAAAATCCCTGGTAGATGCCACCCAAATGGATAAAGTCGGTTTAATCTGCATTATGTTTGGTAAATGTAATGTGTGAACCTTATTTGGATTCTGATTCCAACAGATAAGCTGTAAAAAGATCATTTTGAGACAAGTGGGGAAATGTTTACATCACTGAGTATTCAGTGAAGGAATTACTATTGACTTGTTAGGTGGGATAGTGTAACATTTTAAGTCCGTATTTGTTATGGGTGCATACTAAAATATTTTTCGTATGAAATGATATATGTGAGATTTGCTTTAAAATACTCCAAAAGATAGTTGGGGAAAAATTGGTAAAATATTGGTAATTGTAGGTTTGTTATATAATTTCTCTACTTTTGTGTTTTAAATTCTCCATAGAAAAGACATTTAAAAATAATGAAAATATGTTTCCTCTTCCCTGGTCAAATGCTGTCAAAAGTTTCCAAATCAAGAAATGCCCACAAGTATATTTTTCCCAAAATGCAGAAATTCGATTATTAGCAATTTATTTTAAGAAATGAAGACCTACTTCTTTTTAGGTGAAAGTGAGCCTTTGGTCCTCAGAGCTTTGCAGCACTGCACTGGGATCTTTTCTGGCACTTGTTATCTCGCTCTTGCTTTATTTAGAGTATTTGTCTAATTAGTATATCTCCTAACTAGCCCATGTGGACTGTGAAGAGAGGTCACAGGGAGCAGTCCTCAGTAACGGTTATTGACTGCATAGGTGTTGTATTGAAATAATAGAATCCAGATCATGAATCACAGGGGCTCTTATATAAGTGTTTTCATAAAGTTTATGGATGGCAGGCCGCCAGCCTATAGAAATCCTACTCCTTTATTGGTGATGGTGTTTGTCCCCTGGGTCTTAGCAAGCGTGTCTACACTGTGATAACCTTCTCTTATGGAATTGTCTTCGCTGCCTTTACTTTCTTCTTTTGTGAAGCTTTTCTCTTATATCGAAGGCAGCTTATTCGATCACTGCCTACCCATGCTCCTAATTTTCCCGTACTTACTTTGGGTTTCTGCCATACTTCCTCCTCCCTCAGCGAGTCTCTTTTGATCAGAAGTTGAATTTGACCGCTTTTCAAAATTCTCACTCTCGTGTCTACTCATCCTTCTCTTTCTACTCATCCTGCCCATTGAGTTCAGATTAGTTTGTGCATGTGACATAAACCAAGGGATCATCTGAATTGTATCCCAGAAAGGACATCCAGTTTCCTTAGCTCTTACTCTTGAGTGGAATCTTTATGGGTCACAGCAAAGGGCTGAAGCATGACATTAAGTCAGTAGAGTAAGGTATGCCATTTAAAAATTATCATTTGTTACATTTTTAAAAGCCTTCAGTTAACCAGTAAGTACTATATTCAAGTATTTTCATTTTAATACTAGACAACAAAGGAGAGAAAACAACAAGATTAGGTACAATAATAGCTAAATATAAAAAGTAGAGAAAATAATTTTCTGAGGAGAGACAAACATGAGAAGTTTACATAATTAGACTGGCTTTTAAAAATATTTCTAAATTACTCAGATTATTGCTTGATTTGATTTTTAAAATTTCTACATTTTAATTTCTTATGACTATAGTCATTTTTTAAGTTTTTTTTTATTTTTCAATTTCAGTTGACATACAATATTATATTAGTTTCAGATGTACAACATAGCTATATAACTTACTATGTGATCACCCCAATAAGTCTAGTACTCATCTAGCAACACACATAGTTATTACAGTATTATTGACTATATTCCTTATGCTGTACTTTACATCCCCATGATTATTTTTATAACTGGCAATCACGTTTTCAAGCTAGGAAAGAGAATCAAATTAAGCCAGTCTTACCCTCTGGTGACCTGGGCACGAATCACTCAGTTTTCAGCGGAATGATGTAATTATTTAAGTGCTAACAAAGGGATTGTAAGACTCTTGTCTACATTTTTACTAGGAAACAACCAAACATTCCAGCCCTTAAAGGCATGATATATTATATGTAAAGAACATCTTGACCTACGAAGGACAGAATGACCCACGGATATGCTGGCCGGTCTATCCGGAAAGCGTATAAGAAGCTGGCCAGTGATTGGTGAGGGAGGAACTATTTTGAAATGCGACCCAGGTTTTAAAAGTTCTGGTTCTGCTGTCAGTAACAAAGCAAGTGAAAAATATTGCAGACTGCACTCAAATTGGTCATTGATTTGTTCAGAGTCTACCACTTAGAATAAAGTTAGAGCTAAGATACCTTAGAAATTTCCAAAGTAAATTACTTAGTGGTAAGAAATCCAACATACTACAATTTGCCTTTTGCCACAAGAACAAATTTGGGGCTATTTTAGAGGAACGTTTAATTCTAAAAAGGGTGCTGGTAACAGTGTGTACCACTGAAAAACTCCCAGCTGCCCCACAGCTAACAATGCTGTTCTTTCCCTGTCCATACCCAGCTAGGCCAGGAGATGAGAGCTAGAGCATATCCTTGTTTGCTCAGTTAACACCTTTTGGTGTGGACCCATTGGCCATTACAGTCTGGCCATAATTTTGATAAACATCTGCAAACTGCCTGTAGGCACTGGCTTCTGCCCAGTGTCTTAAAGCTTGGTCAGTCTGGTTTGTGACCTCTCCTGGGACTGAACTGGGTGCTGTCCTCCTAAGAGTGGCCTCTCAGAGGCTTGCCTAGCAGATGATTGGCCAGATGAACCCATGGGAGCACCAGGAGCCCTTCTTGCTGACCCAGTGACCCAAAAAGCCCCAGCAGAAATGTCCAGGTGTGGCAGCCTCTTGGGGGAGTGTCTTAGGAGAGCTCTCAAACCGAGGCCAGAGCAGCTGCTATCTGTACCCCATGGGTTTAGTCCCGGGAGCCTCTCCAGCTGGAGTGAGGTGATCTCCATCCATGTCTGTGCGAATGGAGCGCTGTCCCCACAATGTCTCCCCCCACAACGTCTGCTCTTCCCTCAGTACCACCCCCACGACGCACCACAGACACTTGCTTTTACCTGGTAAATGTTTCCTACACAGATTTAAGGTTGGTTTGTATAAAGGGGGGAGAAAAGTGGTCTAAAGTAGTCTTTAAAACCAGCAGTTTCAAGGGGCAATTGGGGCTTTCACTCAGGAGTGACATTCTTTCCGTGTCTATAACTTCTGTTTCAATTTGATTGTATACTGAAGTGTACTTTTTCATAAATGGAAAATATTTCCTTTGTATGTGTTTTTTACTTTCCCCCACTTAGGAACCTAGTGTTGGTTTTAAAAACAAGTTTATTCAGCCTTATTATGAAGTCGATATGCCCATCACTGGGAAATGATATAAGACGTTAGGACATAAACAGTGGTATTTCAGGAAATGCCCAAGGGACTCTGAAACCTTCTTTTAATGTGCTTTGGTTTAGCCGATACCTCATCTGTACTGATCCATGTTAGAAATAATCTGTGATGCTGTATAATATATACATGTGCCCTGTTTAAGGGAGGCACTTTGAAGCTCCAGTATGGTGGGCAGATGGGACAATGAAGAGGTGAAGTGTAAACGGAGGGCAGGCAGAGTAGATCTGGGGAGTCCTGAGACTTCCTGGAGAAAATGGCCTCACTGTGGAGACTTGAAGGATGAGTGGGAGATTCAGTTTGTTGGTAGGGAGGGTATATTGCAGGCTGAAGGGAAGAGCGTATGCAAAGGGCAGAAGCCACAGAAAGGAGAGCACATTTGAAAAACCAAGGGTAGGATAGCCCCACAGAAACTGTCTTGGCCCATCCACAGACTTACCGGGTTAAAGACGTCCTTGTGCAGACTGAAGCTGTGGCCGCCGAGAGCTGCTTCAGGGGCTTCTCCCCGGCTGCTGCTCTCACTTACTGAACAGGATCCTTATCCGGAGTCAGTGGCAAGGGCTGGACCCCGAACCTCATTATGACAGCTGACAGTTGTATTTATTATAACTGTGGAACTTATTTAGCTCTGTAAACAAATGAAATATAAATGTAAGATTGAAAAGAGACTCACGTCTATGACAACTAAATTGAATACTTTGGAGAGATTCAATAAAGGTGAATTGTTAAAAAATATTTTCTGTCACAGATGAGAATTGAGAGCTGTAAAAAAATGGAAAAATCAAAGAATCTGTACTCAGAATGTTTCACAGTGTCTGTGACTATTACTGTATTTTAAAGAAGCTAGAACTAGAACTGGTGGTTAACGCATTCTGGGTGTGGCCTATGCAAGAGAGAATGCAGAATTCCAGTTAGACGGTCTTATACAAAGGCTTCTGATCCTGCAGGATAGCAAAGATGAATTAATTGCACCTTCATATTTTTTAAGTTAAAATGTTAATGGCACAAGTGCATGTATCATTTTTTTCTGATTTAGGAGTTTTAGGTAATCTGACTACACCTAGTGGGAGGAGCTCTGCTATAGGTGGCTGATGTAGGTGATGATGAGGGGAAGGATTGAAAGGTTGAGAGGTGGGTCTCGACTAGAGATCTGACTATAAGAGGTAAGAAGGAGACTGCCCATTTAAGGGCCTCCTGTTCAGGGGACTTTATCTTGGGGGCAACCAGGAACCACAGAGGATTTTAAGTGGAGTGAGATTATTAGGAGACAGGAGGAGTCTGTTGCTTAATCAAGGGGAGAGAGCCCTGAACTAGGAACATGACAGTAGTAGTGGAGAAATGAAAACTTGCAGGTCAAGCTGATTGCCTAGATATTTTGGGTGCTGCTAACCAGATGCCTGAGTTTTGGGAAGCATAGGAGAAGAGTACACGAAAAGGGGACTTGGTCCGGTTCCAAGCATGTTGAGTTGGAGGGGCAGCTGGGACAGCTACCTGGAGGTGTCACCTCACCCTTAATCATAAGAATCAAACTTGAGGAGACCGACCCAGACTAGAGGTAAAGACTCAGGAGTCATCAGCAAATGGATGGTTATTCTTAAAGCTATAGGAAGGATTGTTACCATCCTGGGTATGTATGAAAAATGAGAAGAGGATCAGTAACTTTGGGGGACCTTTAAAGGAAAAGAAATTCACAAGAAGATAGAGAAGGAATGGCCAGACAGGTAAGTGGTGTTCCAGATTTCAGAGGAAGCCAGCGTTCAGAGAGGGAATGGTTGGCAATGTCAAATGTGACCAGTGTCAAGTTAGATACTTACTGACTGAAAAATATCCATTGGATTTAATGTCCAGGCGTGTGCTGATCTTGACCAAAGCAGTTTCAGTTCACCAGGAGGGCAGAGCTGGAATGCAGTGGGAGGGTGGCTGCCCAGGCCTGAGAGAAGCCAGAACAGTAAGTTTTGTATAGAGGTGCCTATTTTGCTTGTCTCTGTTGGCTTTCTGATTTTTGTAAATGAAAATTTCCCCTAAAATCTAGAACTAAATAAAAATTATTTTTTGCTCCCGTATTAAAAATTATTTGGGCTTTATTTTACTATATCTGAAAGCTCAACATGACTGTGTTTATTTGGACTAAATATTTTTGAAAGAAGTACTAAAGTTAGAGTGCATCAGACAGTTCTATTCCTTGATTTAGAGTTATGATGTAACATCCTAACATTTAGGAAGTGGGGGAATTTAATCCTAAATATTTATGCCATTTCAACTTTGATTTTTAAAAATTAAATGAATTGTAAGAAATTACTGAAGCACATTTTTTTAAAAGCCTTGCAACAAAGTTAATAAAGTTATGAAAGCACTTTAGGTTTATTTTTTACTTTGTCAAAACAAAGAAAGTAGGTTTTTCTCCATTGCCTTAGTACTTTTTATTGTTGATCCTATTATTTGTTGGAAACTACAAATTTACTGATAGTTCAGTTAAAAACAGATCAGAACATATTTCTGTTTTTTCCATAGTATGATCAGTGGAATAATACGGTAAGAATACTTGTAGCTAGACTTAATGAGTTAGAAAAGAAAGGGGACTCACAATGATTCTGGCATTGTTCTATTCTGATTATTGTTAAAAATTTAATTTTCTTATTAAAACAGACCTTTGGGTCAAAAAAACACAGTTGAATCCCAATCCTCTACTGACTAGCTCTGTGACCTTGGGTAAGTTTCTTGACCTGAAAGTCTCAATGTCCTCCTCTGTCCTAAGAGATATTAATGTTATGTACTCACAGGTAAGTGAGAATGACTTGGTACATAGTAAGCATGTAGTAAGTATTAGCTGCCATTATTACAAAGAACTAAAGGGAAGCATGAACTACATAGGCAATGAGCGCAGTGGTGAGCAGTAAGCCATGTTTACAGCCATAGAACTGAGTTACTTATTTAACTGCACTAACCTGAGACTTAACCTTAGACAGGTCACTTAATCTAGTGAGTACAAAGCCCCTGAGCACCAGGAGTGTGTATAGAACAATATTCTGTTGTTATTTTTTTATTATTCCAATATAGGTAGAACAAATTTAAAACACATACACTCCAGTTATTAAAGGGAAAAACAACTCAACTGAATCTTTTCTGTTGATTCTTTTAACCCAAAATTTCTTTGAAATTATTTTAAACATACCATAAAACCTTCTTGTCTGATCGCTTATGTTTGGATTATCTCTTTTGCATTCGATTTTTAAAAGTTTTCTTCCAGTAATGAATCAGAGAAAATAGGAAATCAGATCTTATCCTTTTATCACCTATTGAGAGTGATAGTAACAGAATTCTTGGGAAAGCTGGTTGAAGTATTGGTGACATAGCTCTTTGATGGTCAGGTCTGGATGTCACGGATCTGGCCTACTTCTCTTCTCCCTTCCCCATCCGGGTTTATACTCTAACACCAAGGAACACTGGCATTGGCCCTGTTTATTTGTGAAACAAGATAATTCAGTTCAGTTGTCTTTAGGCATATACTTGCGGTAAAAATGTTTTCCTGACTGCTAACGCTGCGCACACTAAAATCCCTCTCTTCTGACTGTGCTGTGAGACGAGTGTGGATCCCACAGTCAGGAATTCAGAAATTAGGAAGGGTTCCATATATAGAAACAAGTATTGCAAATAAAGTATTGAACATTTTCCAGCAAACTCTTGAAATTATTATCTTCTAACAGTTAAAACATCCTCAGTTCTAAAACTTGTGTTTGTTCAAATCTTCTTAACCTACTAGTCTTCAAAATATCATGTGTCTGATGCTAAGTTTTAGAAATTGGATTTTAAAAGTCAGAGGAAGGAGAGCAAGAGATCTAAACATCTAACAAACAACCGCCAAGTGCCCGTACTCTGTGCATCTTACTGGTCCTACAAACAAAGAATCCAAGACTTAAAAATATGCAGTAATTTTTCCTCTCTCTGCTAAGCAAGATTTAAGTCATAGTAGTGGAACTGGTGTTCCAAACAGATCAGACTGGCTTGAAAGCCCAGATTGGTTTCCACTCACTATCTTTGAGGTGCTGTACTTTTCCATGACAAACCACAAAATTATTCCATCTACGTGCACAAAAGTGTACTACTTTGGCAGTTTTAAAGAAGACACTTTCCTGAAACTAATGTTGTATGTCAGTTATATCTCATTTTTTAAACGATTACACCTTAGCAATTACCTTTTATTAAAACAAAGAAGAAGTGAAACTCATCCAGTACCCATTTTGTTCTTGTTATGTTTGAAACCTGTTTGGTTCCAAGAATCCAAAGACAAATAGATAAATACAAGAAAGGTGAAATGCATACTAGGCCTTGAAGGGTGAAAGAGCCACTTGTGCTCACAAAGGACAGGAAAAGCAGGGGTCTTAAAGTTATGACGGCACCTTATCTTTTTTTTTTTAACTTTATGTAAAAGATTTATTTCAGCATTATTTGTACCATGGAAAAATAGATATAACCTAAATATCCATCAACCTAGGAGTGATGTATGCATTATGGTACAGCTATACAATGGCTCTGTATCCTAAAAAGAGTAAGGTAGATTGGTATGGGCTGGTATGGAAGGATGGTGGCACCTTATCTTTTAAAGACTGATTTTATAGTTGCTTCTGAATTTATCTAAAAGTTCTAGTCAGTGCCCAGGAACAGTGTGTTTTCTGGAGCCATTTTTAGAGGCATTGGGGCCCGGAGAAGCTATGAATGATGGGAGGGTGCATTGAAGCCACTGAGAACAAATTTTCCATTATTTTGTGTGTTCACATTCACATAAACTCCAGGTTGAAAGGAATAGCTTTCATCATGCAAAGAGAGGCACCTTTTCATCCTCTGGCTTCTGGTGTACTTGGCGTGGTTCTCACCCAGCATGTCCTTGTAACCTGGGCCCATTTCACTTGTGCCCTGTGATTGGGCCCTCCCCTTTGTGGTGAGTCGCCCAGCTGCTGAATGGTGTTTCTCCCTACATGAGTAGGCGGCATTCTGAAACAGTGGGTGCAGTTGTATATTGATATGTGCTAGAAAATGTATGTTATGTTGACTGTTTGTGTTATATTTTCTTATATTTTTCAGGAAAATAGTATAATTGTGGCCTGTAAATTAAATAATGCTTGTCTTTAATACATTTAGGAAAAAAGGGATTACTCCGTATACACATTTATGCTAATGGACAAGGCTCTTGCACTAGTCTGAATAACTGTAGCCAGTTCCTATTAAGGAATCCCCCACTCCAACCTTGTATCAGCAGTGGGGGGCAGCACATGAGTGTGCACAGAACCCTTGCTATGTAACTCTTGATTCTGGGTAGTCATGGCTCATATGGGAATTTAGACCGGGGCTCAGTCTAGCCAAGGGTAAGGGGGACCTTTATTCTTGGCTGATGTGGTATCCATCCTTAAGCCCATTTTCTGAGGTTGACAATAGTGCTGTGCCAAAGAATAGGATTACTGTATCCTCTGGGGCCTCCTGCTGTCTTGTGCCTGTCCTGTAGCTCTTGGCAGTAAAGCTGTATCCAAACTTAGTGGGGACATAAAGTTCCTAGGCTGTTCATAGGTTAAGGACGCCTCTGTACCTGCAGAGAGGTTACTGCTTTAGTGAAGCAGTGGCAGTTGGGAAACTTTGGTTGATGAGTAGATAACCACTTTTTCCAAGTGGTCATATGAAAAAAATCCATACCATATTATACTTAAAATAAGAAGATATCAGAAATTTGGAGCTAAATAGAACCTTAATGACTACCTAGTCAATCTCAAGAAGTAGTCCTAGAGAGATAAAGTGATGTTAAGTGGTCTGTGTTTGAGGCACCATTACTAATTTACCTGCCCAACAGTTTTAGGGCATTTCTTTTCCATATGTATGTATGTAAATATATATGGGTCTTAGGACCACTTTGCTGAAAATAACTTTAATTTCTATATCTATAGAATAAAATTGATCATAACATTTTGTGTTTTCTACTTTTATCCTGTCTGATTTCTGGATATTTGATACTAATATGTAATTTGGATTTCTCTACTCTCCTATGAGGTTGATTCCTTAGCTTAATTCTTTCAGTGTTGCCAGTAAGCAATGTTTGTGACTTCCAATCCTGACCATGTAGTGTAGTGGTATCTTATCCAAGGAGAATAGATTAATGCATATGTTGGAGGGGTGGGATTTAAGGCTTCAACTATACTTAAGATTTTTGTTGCAGTTTTCTTATTGGCTCTAACCACTAAACGTTTTTTTAAAAGTTAAAAATCAAACCTCTGTAGCTTCTTCCAGAAAAATCTTAGAAGGGTTGTTGGGTCAGCATCCTTTGAGAAGATGCCTCATTTAAAATACAGTTTTTGTTTATTTACTTTTCCCCTTTTTATCTTTATTTTGTTTTGAGTGTGCAGTAGAGTATGTTTATTTAGTGAATGCCTTTGTTTTAAGATTCTAAAATCCCAAGGATCTTATTCTAGTGCCCTGACCCCATCTCTGGATTTAGAAAAAGTCCTTGGGAGACTAAAGCTGTCTCCTTTACCAGCTGCCAATGAAAAGTGAAAGTGAGCGAACAGACCGTTGGCATGATACTACAGAAATGTGGCAAAGCAATCTTTTTCTTTTTGAAAACTTGCAATTTAAACCAAAAGAAGAAGAAAGAAAGCAAAAGAAAACACTGTGGATTTTATTTGCCTCCTGTTGGTATTTAAACTTTGTTAGAAAGGATACCCATCACAATTAAGTCCCACTCTCCACTGCTCTGTATCTCAGTGTTCAGCATTTCCCCTCTTCATCCTAAGTAAACGAGTTCTACCCATTCATTCCACTGGCTTCATTAGCTTTTGGCTTGATGAAAACAGTCTAGCATTCAAGATGTTGCCTCAGAGCAAAGAGTTTATTGGATTTCCTAGAACAACACTTCTCAGACCTGAATGTGCATTTGAATGCCCTAGATCTTATTAAAATGCATCCTTGATTCCACAAATCTGGGTGTGGCTTGAAAACCTTAGGTTCTAACCTGCTCCCAGGTTGTGCCTATGTTGCTGGTCCATGGACCACAGTCTGAGGAGCAAGGCCCTGGGAAACGTTCTTTGGAGTAGTAATATGTGTTATTATAAAAAGAAAGCTTTGTGGCCAAACAAGATTGGGAAATTCTGTCTTAAACAAGGTTATACAGATGTCATTATTTGGACTTCTTCGAGCCTGTGTGTCCTGTGGATTTCCAAGAGGTATATGTAATATGCAGTGGTTTTCAAATTTTTTTTATGGACTATATTATGTAACTAGTACTTCCTGTGGTATATAGGAAACTTTACCTTATGGAGAGTGGTTGGCTCTGCAAAACAATTTCAAGCAGTTTTTTGAGCCCATAGTTTAATTAAGTACCACCTTTTTTAAGAATAGATATGTTCCTATCAGGTGATCTATTAACCATTTTAAAAATTTGACTCTTTTAAGTTATTTTAGAAAAATACTTGTAAAGGAAAGATTTGAAGGCAATCTGGTTTTGTGAATATGATTGTGTGTGTGTGCACACGTGTGCGCGTGCATGTGGGCATTTGCACATTTGTTGTAGGTTACTGAAGCCCTGAGTTCCCTAGAAAACCTTCCTGAGCTGGATTGAAGGGTGGGGTGCACCAAGTCAATAGAAGTAGTCACACATATTTAATGGTAAGAAAAGCCTATAACATAGCACCTTGTCAACATGGGTATTATAACTAATAACAGCTTTGCCTGTTGAGTTCACACTGTAAATTCTGTGGAAATTAACACATTATTATGGACCTCGGGTTTTTCAGAGTAGCAACAGCTTGATTGGTAGCATTTGCTAATCCTTAATGAAGTGTCTGTATTGTTCTAAACACTTTGTAATGTGTTCTCAATAACCTTATGAGGGCCATTGGTCAGTCTACAGATTGGGAAAAGCTACCTAGAGATTCAGAAACTTTCCCTAAAGTGTTGGCTGTAGAGTGGACTTTGAACCTGTGTAGTCTGACTCACTTCACAGCCCATCATGGTAAAGCCTGCATTTACTAATCAGCACTACCATTTCTTAATCAACATTTATTGAGGACTGACCATGTGATCACTACTTTGCATATATTATGTCATGTATCATAAAATTCCTGTCATAAACAGATTGAAGGAAGCACAGTTTGTTAACAGTTGTTTCACAACATAAAAGACTTGCTCATTGTAGAGAACTTGGAAAATACCAAAAAGTATAGAGGAAATAAATAACCCATATGTCATCTTGAGAGAACTTCTGTTAGGAAAAAAACACAATTTCTTCATTATAGAGTATATATACTTTATATCGTGAAAGACATACCTATCATTTTCACATAATAAAAGGTACACATATTCACATATATATTTTTAAACAAAATTCCTCTTTAAAGTGATTTTGTAAATTTATAGTTAACATAATGCAATACTATAACTCAGATTTTTGTCATGCCATACATAGTGTGCAATCCCAACTCCATTTTTGAACTTAGCAATAACCTCTGCTTTTTCTCCAGTAAACAGATACCTTTTTAAAAGCTCTCTGAAAATGTAACTCAGGCTTTGGGAATGTAAGGAAAAGCAGCAAACGCATTTCTTCCACTTTCACGGAGGGTTGTTGACTGCACCTGATACACTTGTCAGTGTGTGTGGGTTTGGCATGTGCAGGTTTGCCTTAGTTTAGCATTTCCTCCCTGGCATCCGGAGATGTCTGGAGCCGCCAGCCGGGGAGGTGCTGCGCAGCGAGCGCGCTGTCAGCTTCTCAGCAGGCTCTGGCTGGTGTGGTCACAGCGACCGCGTCAAAGCTGTGAATAAGCAATTTCTGCAGTTCCAGAGCGAGAGCCTGTGTGACTCTCGGGATGCCCGGTCACACCCCAGTCCTGCTCTGAGCGTGGCTGTTTTTCAAGCAGAAGGATGGTAGCTAGAGGGGAGATAGCAAGATTTTGGAGTCTGGAAAGCCTTCACTTGGGTATGTGTGCCGAGAAAGGATTGTTTTGTTGCTGACCTGACTCTTTCCTTTCAGAGTTGCAGTGCTGTCTGCCTTTGCTGCTGCTTGTCAGATGTATGCGCATGTGAAAGCTCATTTGTCCTAGCCCAGTGTCCCGAGTGTAGTTTTAGTTGTAGACATAGTAAAGCAAAGAAATTGGTTTTGTTTATGGCAGAGCAGTTAGAAGGATATAGAAAATAATAAGAATCAAGAACAAATCTGATTTTTATTGTGCTACTTTTTGTTTCTATTACATGAAATTTCTTTATATAAGAGTTTGTTGTTGGGTTATATAAAAATGTTCATTGCTAATTTGAAGTGGGTAAGGTTTAAGGCTATGGATTGATTTTTGAGAAATACTGTTTTCAAAAATGATATTACTCGTTTTCCAGTTATTCCAAGGTTTTTTATTTTCCCTTCCTTTTCAATATTTTTGTATTGTCATTTAGACTAGTTTCTATTTAAATGTGAAAGAAATATGGTACTCAGACTATGAAGTTGTAAATTACAATCCATGTATTCTTAATAGGAAGTAAGAAAAATACTTCACTGAAAGGATTTTAGCTGACTGCTGCACATGGATACAATAGATGCTTTAAAAAGTCTTGTCTCTGTTTTTGCCTTAAATCAATGTCAGTAAGTCACTGAAAGGAGTGAGAACTATAGCTGACAGCTTGAAGGCAGCCTGGGCCCTGCCGAAGCAGTACAGTTTGTAGTTTGTGCTTCTTCCTTGGTTTGATTGGTTTTCTGGGCTGGCTGAAAGCAGACAGGGATGTGGTTATGGCTTCTATATCTGGCAGATTGAAAAAACAAGACCAGCATGTACTCCATTTCACTAAGGAAAAGTTAGAAAAAGAACAAAGTTGCCCAATGATTTCTGCATTCGGCATGTAAACCTGCATACAAAGTGTCTGTGCTTGTGGACGTGAGTAACTGGGTATGATGGTCCCAGTGTCCGTGGAGAAGTGTGGCTGCCCTGCTCATCTTGAGCCTGATGGGTGTAGCTATGTTTATTCCAGCCAAGCGAGCGAAGCCAGTGCGGGGGAGGCAGAGGCGGCCAGGCGGTCAGTGATGGTTGCCCTGCCATCCTTCTGCTCCTCCCTCTGGCATTCCTCCACTCCCAGGGCATGGTTCCCGTCATCTTCCCACACTCACGCACAGGCCAAGGGAAGGCCTGACCCAGCCTCTGGCTCTGAGTGGAATGATCTCGATGGAGCTAGAGACCCAGCATGTCATAATCTGCTGTGCAAAACTGTGCACCCTCCTCCCCTTACCAGTACCATCAGGGCTCCTGTGCTCCGGCCCTGCCATCGCAAGTGGCTCTGTTGCCACAGTGAGCTTGGCTGTGAGAAAGGAATTCTCGTGCTTCTCTGACTTGGGAGACCGGTTCAGTGTGTTCCAGAGACTATGTGAATGTGTATAAAGAAATAGAAATGAGCCCTGGCTCATGTGGGCAGGTTAGTTAGAGTGTTTTCCCATGTACCAAAGGGTTCTATTCCCGGTCAGGGCACATGCCCGGGTTGCGGGTTCGATCCCTGGTTGGGGTGAGTATGGGAGGCAACCAATCCATGTGTTTCTCTCACATCCATGTTTCTCTCTCTCCTTCTCTCTCCCTCTCTCTGTAATATCAATGGAAACATCCTCGGTGGGGATTAAAAAAAAAAAAAAAAAAGAAATGACAGCAAAATACCAGAACAGGAGGAAGCAGAGCTACTGGCTAAGGACTCTCAAGCCATTGTGCTCCCAGGAGAGTGGAGAGGAGACCCAGGAGTGTTGACAGCCCAGGGCTTGTGGCCCAGATCCTCCTGCCTTTCCAGGGCCCTGAATACCCATTTTACAGGCATATATGGCAGAACTCTAGGACGAGTTTTGGCTCTAACTTGAGAAGAGGGAAAATTATTCATAGGTAGTTTAAAATAAAACTTACAAAAACCATTTGTAGAAACAAAACCCATTTTCAAACTTGAAGTAAATTAAGCTCAGTCATGAGGTAACTTACTCTTCTCACTGCTCAGGGCAGCAGAAGTCAGTAAGTGACCCCAAGGTGAACACAGATGGAAAGCCACATGCTGGAAAGAATTCTGTTCAGGAGATTCTTAGACATTATAAAAGTTATCAGTGAGGGTTAGCAAGTCCATTTCTAGGACCCTTATTTTTGATACATTTTGATATGGACAAGATTCAAAAATACTGTATGGAAAGTGATTTGAAAGTCTAGATTAGGCCTAATGGTGATTTTCGTGACAGTGTTCATTTAAATTCTGGAATGTGAAAGATGTTTCATTTTTTATTTCAGTCAGCTTATACTGACTGATAAGCAAGTTTTTATCCCTGAGAAAGTCATAGCTGGAGTAGGAGTTGGGGTTGGATATTAGGAGTTAGACACATAAGCAGCTAGTGAGAATATTATAAACAGATAACATATAATAATATAATTGTGATAAATATTTTTAAAGAGGTAAGCCTGACATGTTTCTAGGACATTAAAAACAGCTACTGTAACCACAGGGGGTCAGGGAACAACAGGGAGGAGAGCCGAAAAGTCCAGATCCTGTCATAAGAAGTGATGTCTAAACTGGGAGGGTGAGTCTGAATTTGATCACCTGTTTGGGATGGGAAAGTTGCTCCAAGTGGAGAGGTCAGCATGGACAAAAAGATTTTGCCATTTTTGTTAATACTGGGAACACTCAGTGGTACACATGTGCCTAAAGCAGAGGTTTTCAGCCAATGAGGTCAGAATCCATTGCCTTCCAACCTGTGGCTTGCTGCAGGGATAGGCAACAAAATGAATGTGTCCTAGAGTATGTTTGTGCATGTGGGTTTAAGTAAGTTTAGCCTGAAGTTCCCATGGTTCCCTCACATAGCCAGGCATCAGAATCCTTGGAGAGCTTTTGAAAATACATTCTCAGCAAACTTCCCCACCTCACCTCCCCACCTCTCTCAAGAACCTGGTTCCATTGTCCATCCTGGGGCAGAAATCTTTATTTTTCTAAACATGATCGGATGCCATCAGCCCTGGGAGTTTGGGAACCCCTGGAGAAGAATGGTCCTGAAAGTGGTGTAGCACGTTTTGACATTGAAGGTCAACTTCCTGTAACCAGTTTGTTCCCTCTGTGTGCATCTCCATGGCTTGAGAGTCCCCCTCGGTGATCATGGCTTCAGCCCAGACAGCAGTGGCCTTGTGAAAGCTGCTCATGATCCTGAGCACTAGCCGCCTGCCCGCCTGCGTTGGCCATTTCCGTTTGAAGATGGGAAGCGAGAATGGCTTATCTCATATTTGAGGAAGTCTGAGTGATCAGCAGGAGGTTTTCTAAAAGATGTGTTTTTAACAGATTATTCTAAGTGTGGGAATTTCCCTGCAGCCAGCCTTGATTTAGTGAGGGGAAATCCCCACAGAGGAGCTGTGTTGGCTGGGAAGACTGCTGCTCATCAGGTAATTAGTGTTGGTGATGGCCGAGGCCCTTCATGAAAATAGCCAACATCCATATTGCCTTCCTGCCAAGTGCCTGACTGTGAAGCCCAGGGTGCGAGTTCTTACCTTCCTTTTATTTTACCCTTGCATATCTGCCCTGCCACCCTGCCACATGAGACAGGCACGACAGTGGCATTTTCCTCATTTACAAATGAGAAAGCAAAGGCTCAGGGAGGTCAGGGCCTTTTCTAACCCAGGAAAGAGGCCTGTTATGTGTCCTGAGAAAAACTCCCACCAGGACATGAGTGGAGGGCCTGTTTTTTTCTGTGCCTAACTCCTATAGGAAGTTCTTATCCTTTGGCACGTGTTATAAAATGGTTGTCCATTGTTGGTGCTATTTGATATTTCCTGTCATAAAAATTCACCTTCATAATCAGTTGTCAGGTTTCATCCCTTCTCAAATGTAAAATCTAAGTTCAGACAGAAGGATATCTCAAATATTCTGAGGGGTGTAGAAGCTATTTATTGCTGGCATTTTTAAACACTTATATCATCTCTAATTGTATTTCCAACAGTGCTACTGACTGGAAGCCTGGCCTAGCCTCTCTAGGTCGGCAGTTCTCGCCAGGTGTTTTTAAAGCTGCATCTGGCCAGGGCTGGAAAAGGGGGGAGGGGGAGCCTTGTAGGTGGCAGCTGCAGGAGAGTTTTCAGGTCATTGGGGAAGTAATGAAGATTACTGAGATTTGGAGGCAGAGGAGAATTCAGGGGCTGAATCTTAACACAGGACTGTGTGAGGAACAGACTGGTAGGACAGATGATCTACACAAAGAAGCTGCCCAAGTACAATGACCAGGAGACCCAGCACAACAGCCTTTCCAGAGAATGCTAACTGTGATGACTAAACAAGAATGTTAAAAATTCACTTTTTACAAGTTTAGAATATTTATACATATATCCCTATGGAAAAGGTGCATTGTCTCAGAACTGTTTCTAGCTAGAGGTATGTGCTTAAAACCCGTATACAGAGCTTTTAGGTGATAAAAGATGTTCTCACTCGCCTTGACTGAAGTTTCTCTGCCCCCTTATCATCATGCCTAGGAGTTTGGGGTTTTAAACATGATTTCAGTTTGCAACAGTCCTTGCTCCATGTTTACAAGATTATTTTCAAAATGGCCTTTCCACACAGGTTTATGCAATACAAATAATAATATGGTTGACAAGAGTGCAGAGAAATTGGAACCCTGTGCACTGTTGGTGAGAATACAGAATGGTGCAGCCATAATGGAAGACAGGGTGGGTATTCCTCCAAAAGTTGAAAATAGAATTACTATATGATCCAGCATTCCCACTTCTGGATATATATCCAAAAGAATTCAAAGCAAGGTCTTGAAGAGATGTGCACACCCATGGTCATAGCAGCTTTATTCACAATAGTGGAAGCAACACAGATGAATGGATAAAGAAAATACGGTGGGTGCATCAACAGATGAATGGATAAAGAAAATACGGTGGGTGCATACAGTAGAGTATCATTCCACCGTAAAATGAAGGAAACTCTGATACATTAGACTGTGTGGATGTACCTTGAGTATATTGTGCTAAGTGAAATAAGCCAGTTACAAAAGGATAAAGACTGTATGAGAATAAATATATTCTCAAAATACAAGAGTAAGTTTCTTTCTTTCCTTCTTTCTACTGTGGTAAAAAACATTAAAATTAACTATCTTAACCATTTGACTCCATCTGACTCCATTTGACTCATAGGGAGTAACTAGTAGTCAACTTTATAGAAACAGAAAGGAGCAAGGTGTTTGCCAGGCAATGGGGGGGGGGGGGGAGAATTAGTGTTTACTGGGCATAAAAGTGTCAGTTTTACAAGGGTCTGGAGCTCTCTTGCACAACAGTGTGGATGTACTTAACACTACTGAACTGTACACTTAAAAATGGTTAAGGTAGTTAATTTTAATGTTTTTTACCACAGTAGAAAGAAGGAAAGAAAGAAACTTACTCTTGTATTTTGAGAATATATTTATTTCCCCTAGTTTTGCTTAAGTACATTTTGAGAACTTATAGTAGCTCTATATCATGCAAAATTCCCTTAAATAAAAAGTCATCATTATTAACTTTAATCTATAGTTGAAGATTTTGGAGCTATTGAAGTTAGTGGTTCTCCATCCACGTGAGAAGTGATATGAGGCATGAGGAAGCCTGCGATCACACAGGCAGCACAGGCCAGTGGTTTGGGCGTGGTGAAGGGTCCGCCCAGTGGAAGCTGTGGCACCCAGTGGTAGATAAAGATTGTTGAAGTAGACTGGGGCCAGATTACAGAGGGCTTTGAAATACTGCAGAAGAATTTTGTCATGATGCAACAGATAACTATGTAGTTTCTCATGGAAATGATGAAACCACTGTTTTATGAAATTTACCTTGGAAGTAATACATGGGGTGGCTTGGAGTGAAAGTTGGGGGCTGTGGAGGCAGGAGGAGGGTTTTCTGCTAGAGGTTGGAATGAGTCCTGAATGGGAGGCAGGAGACCTGGGTGTGCATCCTGCCTCAGACCCAGCATTTGTGCAGCCCAGATAAATAAACTTTTTGGAACCTTAGTTTCCCCATCAGCAATTTGCTGTTCAGTTGAAAAAGATTTATTGAGTGCCTCCCGTATGTCAGGTATTATGCTCGGTGCTAGAGATACAGAAAGAAAGACTGCCCCTTCCCTGGAGGAGGTTATGATCTCAAAAGGGAGACACACGTGAAGACAGTGAGTGTGGAGAATGAGCAAACTGTGCTATGAGCACAGTGTCCAAGTGTAGCTCTAAGATCCCTCCCAGCCAGACACCAGACACTGAAAAACCCAACTCCATAAAATTCACATAAGTTACAGGCAGGGACACAAGGAATCACCAAAGTAGAAGGTCTATAAAGTCATGATATAGTTAAGGTCATGAAGGCAAAGGATACAACAAAACTTAATGCTATTGTTGCAGACCCAGCTGGAGACAGGGATCAAGAGTAGGAAGAAAAGGTTAGTAAAAGGAGCAGAGGACCAGTGAATTTGCTACTATCCAAAATGTTGTAGAAGTACTAGATATGGGACATTAAGCTATTTTTAGTATTTGTCTAGTAGCTTTTGTCTTCTCACTAGTAACAGAGTTAGTCCTATACTGGAAGAGGCAGTGGCACGCAGTGGGCAGGAGTTAGACCACGTGGGCTTGGGGCCTCTCTGCACACAGGCCTGTGGTGTTTCGACTTCAGTCTACTCATCTATAAATGGGGAAAACAAATAGAATCCACCACAGAGCGGTGTCTTGAGGATCATATGAGCTTGAGTCACACAAAAAGGCTTAAAACAATGCTTGGCACATCCTAAGTACCCAGTAAAACAGTCTTGCATTTCTTTACAGTTTTTTCAGTGCTTTCATATATCATCATTTCATGCGTGGCTCACAGCAAACTAGTAACAATTACTTGTTGAGAATTTGCAAGTGTCCCTGTGAGGTGGGTATTATTATCCACGTTTGACAGGTAAAAAACCTTGAAAGGGACTTGACAAAGGACTCACACTAAAAAAATTTAAAAAAGAATTTGTGCAGCATGATTATTTTAAGAAAGGTCAGTCTGACTTCAAAGCCCTGCTCTTAGTTCATGTGCTGTATTTCCATCCATCTATCCGTCTATCCAGAAAAAACTTATTGCACCTATGTGTGCCAGGCAGCAGTTTAGGTATTAGGAGTACAATTGAGAACAAAGCAGACAGCCCTGGCCAGGTGGCTCGGTTGGAGTGTTGTCCTGTACACCAAAAGGTTTCGGGTTCTATTCCCGGTGAGAGAGTGTACAGGAGACAACCAATCAATCTTTCTCTATCACATTGATGTTTCTTTCCCTCCCTCCCTCCCTCCCTCCCTCCCTCCCTCCCTCCCTCCCTCCCTCCCTCCCTCCCTCCCTCCCTCCCTCCCTCCCTCCCTCCCTCCCTCCCTCTCTAAAAAATCAAAAAAAAAATATCCTCAAGCGATAGGAACACAATATATTAGATGGTGATAAATGCTATGGAGAAAAATAAACCAGGACAGAAGAGTGGGTGGGGGCAAGAGTTGCAGTTTTAAATTGGATGGTCAGGGAAGGACTTACTGAGACTTTGTATGCTTCGGGGAGGGTATCCAGTGCAGGGAACGGCAGGCCCTGAGGGAGGGGTGCCTGGTGTATGAAGCAGGCAGTCATCGAGTCCAGAGCTGAGTGAGCTGGTGGGAGATGTAGTGTTTGCTGGGGGAGGGACTGATCTTCAAAGACCTGGGCTTTCTCCCCTGTGGATAGTTTGGAGGGAATGATCCAACTTCTGAATGGGTTAGCATTCTGGCTGCTTTGATGAGAATTGTAGGATGGGGGCAGGGGTAGCAGCAGGGAGACCAATAAGGTGTTGCTGGGGTAACACATCTCGAGGTGATCGAGGCTTGAGTAGTGGGAGAGTGGGAGAAGTGGCCCGGTTCTGGACACATTTTGAAGCTCTGGATTTGCTGATGAGTTGGACATGGGATGTGAGAAGCAGAAGAAAAAGAATGACCCCTAAAGAGAGAAAATGTAAATTTACTTCCATTTTACAGATGGGACAGCTGAGGTTGGAAGAGGATAAGTGACTTGCTCTGAGGGCATTTAGCTGGAAAGTTTATAAAACTGGGATGATTTCTCAGGTATTTTCAGTCAAAATTCCTTAGCCTTTTCTGTGTACACATTGCATCTCTCCCACCCTGGGCCTCCTGCCCCACCTGGCTGACCTGAGCACTTAGAACCCTCTAGTTTCCATAGTGCTCAGCAAATACTAATCTACGATGTTGAAACATTCACTGTTGAAATCTTAGGAAGCACCTCAGCCCGAGCCATTTGTCTAAGTGTTTATGAGAGCAACTCAGAGATCATTCAATATATGAAACCCATATCTGTTTCCAAAGAACTTGATTCTAGTACCTTCTGTAAAGGTTTAGCATTTTTTTGAATGGGAGCCTTTTTTCATTAGTCTTGTAAGTTGTGGATTTGTACATTATCACTAGTGGTTTTTATTGTCCTCTACTGATTATCACAGCCACAGCCAGACCCAATGATAAGGAATTCTCTGTAGGAAAACATTGTTCCGTGGGTCTGAGGGAGAACGTGCCATTTTCAGGGCTTTGCTGTGGGTTAGAGGCCCAGGTGCCTTTATTTTTCTGAGCTTCACGTCTTTGGGCCAACCACAGCTGACCTGTCATAAGGAGCCGTGGGTGATGCCAGGCTCTATAGATCAGCGCTGGCTGAAACAAAGATTCCTGCCACTCTGGAACCCCTTACAGCCCAGAGATAGATGTGTATCCTCTTCGCCCAGGATCACTGGGACATTCCAGCCGTTGACCAGCTGCTCCAAGGACTCCGGGCAGAAAAGACTTTCAGCTTTAGTGTTACCTCCTTTGTAGTCTAAGACAGACTTGTGCATGTTCAAAAAAATGTGTATTTGCTTCCTCAAGACCTTCTCCCCACCCCCACCCCCACCCCCACCCCCACCCCCACCCCCACCCAAACACCCACCCGAGGAAAGTGCACTAGACCAGGTAGCCTTGTGTTCTCTGTCTGCAGGCACTCACTGTAGCATAGGAGGTGGGAGTCACCAGGTCTTATCCAGGCTCATGCACCCTTCTCAAGGTGGCCTGAATTTCTCAAGACCCCTACCCAAAACCCCTAGTACTGGGCAGCAGCAGCACCACCAGCTTTGTGCTCCTGAGGGAAGCCCCCTGAGAGAGAGGGTCCTGGTATGTGGCATCAGCCCCTATCAGGACAAACACATGCATGCACACACACAGCTGGCTCTCTGCTGCCCACCTGCACTCCCCTCACCTGGACTATCAGCAGTGCTGTGGGCCAGGTGCTGCCTCTCTCGGTGAGTTGGTAAGCAAGCTGGGGGGCCTAGAAGGCAGTGCTAGGTGTCTGGAGAGCTTTCGTCTGCTTTTTGACTTTTGGTCAGGTTCCAGAACATTTGTTTGCTGCAATTTCTTCCTCCCTGAGGCAGCTCACTTTCACTTTTACCTCTTGGACACACAGGCCCTGATCTTTCCTGAGTAAGATGAACAGAGAGGGTATAGTGAGGTACAAGAAGGTGTCAGGCACCATGTGGTCTGAGCCAAGAACCCTCCTGTCCTCCAAAAGCACCAGCTCAGCTGCTTAGTCATCAGCACATCCCAAGTTCACTGACTGTGCCAATGTCCAGACTGGCCTAACTGGACATAGACATGGAACTGGTGGGTTATGCTTTACCATGCAAGTGCTGCGATAGAAGGAAGGGCTGGAGGAGCTATTCTGAAGAGGAGGTGACTGCAGCTGGGGTGTGGGGTGCACAGGAGCACCCCAGGCTGTGGGAGAGCTTGTGTAAAGCATCGCCCCCTTGTAGAAACCTGGCTTGTTGGGCATTGCCAAGAGGTGCTCTGTCCAGAGCTCAGGCACAGAGGACGGGCATCTGGGGAAGAGTAGAGCCAGCTTGTGGACAGTGCGCTGGCCGTCTGTCTTCCTACCATGCACTTCAAGTGTTCCTCATCTCTCTCAGCATCATCATGGTCCTATCTGTGCTTGGCAAGGGAAACTTAAGAATCCAGTGCTTGAAATATATTCATAGAGTTTATTTTCACAATGCTTATTACCTTCCATTGTTGCAAATCTTTTTCAATGGTGTTTGCTGTTTTAGTGTAAGAATTCTAGGCTCTGGCCCGGCCGGGCTTGGCTCAGTGGTTGAGCGTCGACCTGGGATCCAGGCGATCAGGGTTCGATTCCCGGTCAGGGCACATGCCCGGTTGTGGGCTTGATCGATGACTCTCATCATTGATGTTTCTATCTCTCTCTCTCCCTCTCCTTTCCTCTTTCTGAAATCAATAAAGGTATGTTTAAAAAAAAAGAATTCTAGGCTCTGTTTACAAAACATGCTGCTTTAGCCCACCTGGGCGTGGCTCAACGGTTGAGCATCAACCTAGGATCCAGGAGATCAGGGTTAGATTCCCAGTCAGGGCACATGCCCAGGTTGCGGGCTGCAGCCGATCAGTGACTCTCTCATCATTGATGTTTCTGTCTCTCTCTCTCCCTCTCCTTTCCTCTCTCTGAAATCAATAAAGATATATTTAAAAAAAAACAACAAAAAATAAAAACATGCTGCTTTAAAAAAGTTGTTCAAGACAACAGCATAGCTGAAGAGCTGGGGGAGGAAAGCCATGGTGGCTATGGGTGTGGAGCACCTGAAATGTGCTCGTCTAGATGGGCCAGGCTGCAAATGTAAAATGCCCATCAGATTTTGAAGACTTAGTACAAAATAAAGAATAGAAAACATAATTTAAAAAAGAAAGTTGTTCTGCCCTGGCCAGTGTGGCTCAGTTGGTTGGAGCGTCATGCCATACTCTGAAAGGTTGTGGGTTCAGTTATCGGTCAGGGCACATAATCCTCAGTGGGGGCATGCGCAGGAGGCAACCCAAAGATGTTTCTCTCACACATTGATTTTTCTCTCCCTTCCTCTCTCTAAAATCAATAAAAAGCATATCCTTGGGTAAGGATTAAAACAAAGGAAGAAAGTTCTGTTTAGAAAGTAGACCTGTTTCCTAATAGTAAATTATTAGAAATTCAGAATCATAAGTCCTTGATAAAAGCAAGGGCAGACAGCTCCCTCCCACTGCAGTCCTAAACCAGCCTTCACCCTTCTCACCATACTGGCATCTAACTTCCTTTTCTTAATTATCCCAGTACCTTGGGACTTTTCGAATCATTGTTGCTTTATCTTCTTTGTTGCTCCACACATCAGCTCAACCTGCACACCATTCTACATTTCATTTCCTGTGGCCATTTCCCAGATGCACCTCCCACCTGGCTTCCCTGGATCCAGTCTCTGCTGCGGAGCCCTGCTCCTGCCACCCTCGCTGTCATCACCACAGTAACTCTCTTTTAGTGAGTTCCAACTGTGAATGCAGGATGCTAGGAGCTCAACACACATGATTGCACTTAATTCTCCAGAAAGAAAGAAAATACGTTTTACAACAAGAATGTAAAGTTCAGAGAAATTACATTGCATGGTTAGAGTCTCCTGCCTTCAAGGGACAGGGCTAAAATTCAAATCAGGCCTCTGTGACTCTAAGCCTTGCTCTCTTTCTGTAGTGCTAGGGGACCTCCATTCAAAACCTGTCACTCCCTTACTCAACCTAAAAGAGCAACCCCACTGCCAATGCCTAGTTTTGTTCCATGAAGCCTTTCCCTGTCCTCTTCACAAGGGTTGTTCTGTTGTGTTTTCTTAAAATTCCGTTCACTCAATGACGGAATAGCCTTGGTGAGAAGAACCCACTGTCCCAAGAAAGAAAATCTGAACACCAAGGTGGTTAAGCCAAAATGTTATACCCATCCTTAAAAGGCCTTTCTCTCTTTTTTGGTAAATTCCCAATTCTGATATTATGAGTTCCAACCCTTTCACCTGTGGAAAACTAGTAAAAATGGCTACATGTTTTCACTTAATGATATTACTAGGACCTTTGGATTTTAGTGATGCTACTGCTTTGCAGGTGAAGATGGAAGCAGAATACTTCTTAAAAAATGATTATATTTTTCATTTCCTTTTCTTCCTTAAGCTTTATCAACATGTTGCTTAGAATTATTATCTATATTTTTAATAACCACTTGGCAGTACTCTCTGAAATGTTCCCTTTTCAACTTAATGTAACCCTTAACCCCAGCTCTTCTTAGCATCAGTCCTTGGATTAATAGATCAGTAGAAACTTTCTAATGATTTGTTATTCTGGGTAAGATAAAAAGGATTACTTTCCCTTGGAGGGTGTGTGTGTTCTCTATCCTTTAGTTTGTCACTTAAAATGTTCATTAGCTGTGTCTTTTAAACCATGCCCTCCCTTTTTTTTTAAGTTTCTTCAGATGGTGGCACTGAGTCCTGTGCCTTAGTGGACGACAACGGCAGTGAGGAGGACTACAGCTATGAAGATCTCTGTCAGGCCAACCCCAGATACCTGCAGCCAGGTGGGGAGCAGCTGGCCATCAATGAGGTATGGGGATCCCATACATGACAAAAGGTCTTCAGGGACCAGCATCACTTCAGATTTTGCTCTCTCATTATTTCTTATTACACATCCTAAAACCTAGCACTTTGACTAGAAAACTGAGTTTCTTGCATTTTCAAGGACAACTTATGTGATTAAGTTCCTCCCTTTATGTGATTAAAGCAGCAGTCGTTAGCGTTGGGCAGAGCTGTTCGGTTTCTGACATGCTCTCCCTTTATCATAAATCTCACAGCTTATCTAAGAGATGAATGTTACAGTTATCATCCATATTTTAACAAGTACTCTGAAATTAAGAGGCTAAATTACTTGTTGTAAGGGGCAGAGCTGGCATTAACCACATATTTTTCACTGGGGATCTGGTATTCTTTCTACCAGTCTGCACCTTTAGCCTTTTTTACAGCAATCTTTCTAGAAGGCACCACTGGCTTTGGAGTTCTTGAACAGAGCATGTGGAGTGTGACATCTCAGTGAGTTAGTGTCCCGTTAATGGCATCCCCCGTTTCTCTAGAACCTGATGGTGTCCCTGGGAGCTGAGCTGATGTGTAATCTTCTGCCCCTGCACTGGACTAAGATGAGCTGTGTCTGTTCTTTACTTTTATCATTAACTGTTAAATATCCTGAGATCATGCTGTTTTCTCTTTGACTGTAGTAAACTATAAAGTTTATTCAAATTGTGAATTAAGTATGAATACTGAGTTCTGGGTGAAGCGGAGGGTCTTGTGGTTAAGCACATGGGTGACCTTTGGAGGTTTGGCTCGGCAACATCTTGCTTGGCATCTCAGAGACCATTTTTGGGGTGAATATTCAAGATATTCACATTTGTTAGTTAATGTGATCTACAGATAAGTCAACTATTTTTGCTTTTTTTGAAAGTGGATTTGGGGTTTCCTTTAAGATCATATGAGAGGCTCACCTGATTCTCTTTTTCCCTAATGTTTTTCTCCGTTCATTTTGTGTAACAATTAGTATTTACCCAAAGCTGTTGGTGTATACAAATGAGAACTAGATGTGCCTCTCACCCTGAGATAGCACACAGACGCCCCCTCTCCCACCCTGCCCCTGTGCTGCCCCCTGGCTTTTGCACTAAGCACGCCCCCGTGTCTCCATTTTAGCTGATCAGCGATGGCAGTGTGGTCTGTGCAGAAGCCTTATGGGACCACGTGACCATGGATGACCAGGAACTGGGCTTCAAGGCAGGAGATGTCATCCAGGTTCTGGAAGCATCTAACAAGGACTGGTGGTGGGGCCGGAACGAGGACAAGGAGGCCTGGTTCCCTGCAAGCTTTGTCCGAGTAAGTGTTGGTGCCCTGCACTCCTCACCCCTGCTGCTGTGGGAGCCGCAGAGCGGGTCAGGCCAGACTCGCTCTCGTACATGTTGAGTTCTTTTTAATTGTTTCAGTTGAGCCTTTTAGACATGCTATTGGGTCGAAGGGAAACTTTTAACTAAGGTGACGAGTTTGGCACCGCTGCAGTGTTTTGAGCTGCTGGGATAGTGTGGGGGACCAGGGAGGGCCCCTGCCTGGGTCCGGTGCTGCCTCCCCACGTCCCTTGTCCCCTCTGTGCGTGCAGTTGCGAGTCAATCAGGAAGAGCTGTCAGAGAACTCCAGCAGCACACAGGGTGAGGAGCAGGAGGAGGATGCCGGCAAGACCCGCCACAAGCACCCTGAGAGCAAGCAGCAGATGCGGACAAATGTCATCCAGGAGATCATGAACACTGAGCGCGTGTACATCAAGCACCTCAAGGACATCTGTGAGGTAGGAAGCCAGGCATGGGGCCTCACTGAGGTGGTCATGTGACTCTGATGTGCCCACATGGTTTTCTTCTGTCTCCAGTCAGACCCTCCTATTTACATATTTTTCTAGAGCCCTCATTTCTCGCCTCCTCCTACTCCTCTGGCCCCTCCACACGCTGCTCACTCATTAAGTACATGTCTCCCCTGGTGGGCATAGATGCCTATCCTCTGCTATTGGAGCAAGTTCTCTTTTCAGGGCATGATGCCATTATCTCTTTCAGGACTGAACTCTGAGACTATTCAGAGTAGGTGACTTTTAGAGAAGTCAACACCCTATAGGTGAAACCTACTTAATTCAAAGGTTTGTCACTGTCTACAGCCCACTGCCTCTAACCACTGTCTTACAGCCGAGATTCTGAGTCATTGAGATGTAGACAAAAACAAACAAAAACTGGTTTTATCTAGTGACAGCCAAGGTTGTATTCTACAGCGTCATGATAGTTCTGCTGTACAAACATTTTATTTCTCCTGTGGTATTTTTTTGTTTTCCTGGGTTTTGTGTGAGCATTACACCAAACTGCTGCTTGCCTGGTGGTCATCCCAGCTGTCTTGCCTCAAGTGCTGACCTCTGCATTCTTGGTTCAGCTGAGGCGATTCAGCACTGAAGACCAGCTGAAGTGAGGCCACTACACATTTTGTAACTGGATTAACTGGCCAGATATATCTATACCAGTGTTTAGCTTATTTGTGTCAGTGACCCTGTTCTGTATGTATATATGGCTAAGGCAGTTTCTTTAAAGTGACATTTTAGGAAAATAAAAGTAATTGCTAATAATTGTTGAGCATGGACTATGTGCCATTCCTTTACCTGCATTAACTCATTTTACTCTCACAACACTCTCACTAGGCAGGTCCTCTTAGCCCCATATTGCAGATCAGGAAACTGGGGCACAGAGAAGTTAAGTGGTGGGGTTGGGTTTTAAACCAGGCAGTCTGCCCCAGAGCCTATACCCTGAACCGTTACATTGTCTTTCTATTAAAATTCATACCAAATAGTCAATGATGGGATTTCACCATATAGTCAGTCTAGTCTGTAACTGCATGATGCTCATTTGGGAATAATTATTACATAACTTACGCCCTTTCCTTCACACCTTGATAACTCCTACCTAAGCCATAGTACAAACAGGGTGGATAATTAATAGTTCCTAACTAGTGCAGGCCTCGGGTTAAAGATCTATAGATTTATGCCATATATAGAAAGTAGGTGAAGGTGGAACCCGGGTAAGAAGTTCTTGGCTCTTGGCCATGACAGTGAACAGAGCTACATGAGCTGTTTAGCAAGTTCTGGCATTCGGTATTTGACAAGTCTTCCCGACTGTGAGAATCAGGGATAGGAGAATGATTACCTGAAGAGCTTAGAAAATATATACCATTGCCAGTTTTGAGCAAGTATTTGAAACCAAGCAACTCGTTTCATCAGTATAATCTGGAAACTTGATACAGTTTCTTGAATGATAAATCCAGTCACACACATCTTTTTGCTTTCCTTTTGTTTTTAAAATAGGGCACATTGTAGTCCTGGAAGTATGATTATCCCATCAGAGACCCAGAGAGGTTAAAATAATTCTCTCTAATTAAAATCTACTCCAAGACAATGGCTTTGGGCCCAAATACTGTATTATTCAAAGAAATAATTCTATGACTTTCCAAATTCGTTTTTAAAAGCTTACGTTCTCTTTTGCAGGGCTATATTCGACAGTGTCGCAAGCACACGGGAATGTTCACAGTTGCACAGCTAGCCACCATTTTTGGAAACATTGAAGATATTTACAAATTCCAAAGAAAGTTCCTGAAAGACCTTGAGAAACAGTACAATAAAGAGGAACCTCATTTAAGTGAAATAGGATCCTGCTTTCTTCAACATGTACGTCACCTGTCACCTGTTACTTCTTATTGATAGCACCTGGTTAAATAATTTTGAAATGTTTCTTCACTAAAAATAGGAGTCCTTTTGTTACTTTGTTTGCTAGACTAATTTCCCGTAGAATGGAGATGTCACTTGTAAAGTAAGTTGATTGGCTTATATGGTTAAACTTTAGCTAAATACCGTAAGTCCATTTTTTCAAAATATTCCCACTTTTATGCAGTTTGGAGTAATTTTTAATAATGTCTATTAATTGTCTATTATATGTTAGGCACTGTTTTCAGGATCGTCTTGTATTAGCTCCTGTACTCCTGTGAGGGAGGTATGATTATTGTCCTCATTTTACAGATGAGGAACCTGAAGCCCAGAGAGTAACTGACTCAGGGTCACACATTAGTAAGTGGCAGATGGGAAGTCAGACCGAGGTGTGTGGCTCTGGGACCTATGCCTGTGACCATTGTAACTGCTTCAGGATAATCTCTTGATGGTGACATGAGCTTATCATTTAACTGATGATTGACTGTCACTACTTAATACTAAAAGATTTTAGAGGAAGATTTTATTCTCAGCCAAAATGGCCAGGGCATAATAAAAGTAATAATAATGGCAGTGACAACCACTACCACCCCCTTGGCAGCATGTGCTGCGTGCTGGGCCAATAGCTTGTAGAGGCAGTGGAGTGAGCAGGTCCCCAGGGTGATTGCTTTCAAGTAGCTGAAAAAAATGCTGTGGGGGTAATGCAGGTAGGAAGGCCGACCCCGTTACGGCACTGTCCTGTGTGGGACTTTGTAGAAGACCTGCCTGGCCAGAGTACAAGGTTCATGGAGCTTAAGAGAGAAGTTTCAGAGGCCACTGCAGGTCAGGCTGCAGAGGGAGCAGTGCCTGATGGGGAGGAATCCAGAAGGTGGATCTCGCCTGGAGGACAGGAGAGTTTAGCTTCGGAACAGAGGAGTTGCTGCTTCTGGGCCTGGGCAAGGGTGGTGGCAGTGGAAACACAGAAAGACAGACTTGTTGAGATGGGTATTTTGAAGACAAACTGACAAGACTAGTCATAGGTAGCAAAGAAAAGCAGCCATCAGAACCACTCGCAGAGTTTTGAGTCTGAATTAACAGGTAGGTTAGGAAAACCTGCCTTCTAGTGAAATAGGAGTTTGGTTGTGGATGTGTTGAGTTTGAGCATGCCTGTGTATAAACTTTGGAGTGGGCATGGCCAGAAAGGAAACAGACATTTGTGACCATGAAGTGGGGAGCAGAGGCCCGAAAACTGGGCGGGCAAGCCTGCTCCTGGGGGTGTACAGGGAGGCCCACAGCACACGGAGGGATAGAGGGAGGGCCGGAGTGGGCTCTGCAGAGTCCAGGAGAAGGGCAAAGGGCAGGCATCGCGGAGAAGCTGGCAGGGTGGCCGCAGCCTGGAAGTGACCCAAGGAGAAAGGAAGTGAGTGAAGGGCTTGCCTTTGGAGGTTGGTGGGGGGATGTGTGTGGAAGCCAGGTGGTGGGATGTTAAGGAGAAGACTTGTGGTGAGGAGGCGGTGGCTTTGAATCCTCACCTCTTGGTCACGGTGTTTATCAGGGAAAGTAAAGAGCACAAGGAAGGAGCCAGTTGGGCATAAGAACAGCACCTTCATCTCTTAGATCAGAGCTGAGGTGAGGAGGGTGACTGCAGAGGGTGCCCATTCCCCGGTGACACACCTTTTTAAGGTCTGTGGAAGGCTGCCGTGAAGGGGACCAGGGCTCTGAGTCCTAGCACAGCCTCTCCCTGTTCCCCCCAAGAGATAAGAATCCCCTGGAGTGTTTGCAAATGCCCCTTCCCACAGAGAAGATCTGGGCCTCTTGCCCAGGCAAGATTGCAGGACTTGGGACGCCATCTCCCTCCTCCCAGGAATGTCCCCTTACATAGGACTGGGTGTTGCCTGTCATTGTCTCAGCCCACAGCCCCCCATAGCCTGATGACATTGTGCTTTCCCTTCCCCAGCAAGAGGGCTTTGCCATCTATTCCGAGTACTGTAACAACCACCCGGGCGCCTGTGTGGAGCTGTCCAGCCTGATGAAGCAGGGCAGGTACCGGCACTTCTTCGAGGCCTGCCGCCTGCTGCAGCAGATGATCGACATCGCCATTGATGGCTTCCTGCTTACGCCTGTGCAGAAGATCTGCAAATACCCTCTGCAGCTGGCCGAGCTGCTCAAGTACACCACGCAGGAGCACAGGTGAGAGAGGCCACACGGAAGCAAGGCCCGTGCTTTCCACACATGCTGAGTCCTTCAGCTCTCCCCAGAGCTTCCCAGGATGGCAGTGACAGACGGGCTCAGGGGTCAGGCTTGTCACTTTTGTTTCCTCTGTGGAAGAAGTTTTCAGATTGTTTAAAATCTTTATGATGGCTAACTACTGAAATAGGTTGTGGTTCAGTGGTTGAGCATTGACCTAGGATCTAGGAGATGGAGATTTGATTCCCAGTCAAGGCACATGCCCAGGTTTTGGGCTCAACCCCAGTAGGGGGCGTACAGGAGGCAGCCGATCAATGACTCATCATTGATGTTTCTATCTCTCCCTCTCCCTTCCTCTCTTTGAAGTCAGTAAGGACAAATTTTTAAAACAATAAAATAAAATAAAACAGGGTTTTTGGAGCTCCAGAATATCCATTCTTAGAGATATTTAAAAAATAAGAAATTACTTGGGCCCTGGTTAGAGCATATTCCCAATATGTCAAGGTTGTGAGTTTGATCTTCGGTCAGGGCACATACAAGAATCAAACAGTGAATGCATAAATAAATGGAACAACAAATTGATGTTTCTCTCTCAAATCAATTTTTAAAAAAAAAAGAATATTTCTTAATCTGTATTCTGAGCACATGGAGACTTTTATTGTGGTGTTGATCCTTCTCGTTGACATATTTTGTAAATACTCTTTTTTAGCTACTCAGTAGTTAATAATAACAGTTTTTTAAAAATAGACCAATTGAATACAGTGTAAGAAGTATTTTCTGTCTTGTACTCCTTTAATTGCTTCCCATTAACTCACCCTCAGAGCAGTGTTATTTACTGCCAACAAAACGTTATTCTATAGAAGGATTGAGGACATAGAAAAATTTGAGCTATAAAAAAGTAGGGAATCTCAAGGCCTAGAGTAGCGTGTGGAGTCCACTTGGGAGACACATCTCACAGAGATCCCATTCGGCTCTCAGCCCTTTCTTGCTCAGCCCGGGTGCTTGCTCTGTCTCCAGAGTCTGTTCTACCCATCTCCTCTCCTTCCAGCACAGGGTTTCACGTGATTGGCTGCCTGCACTTTCCATCTCCCTTTGGGGCTTACTTTGTGGCTAAGTTCTGAGGGAGCCAAAAGTTCTTCATTGCTTGCTTAATAGCAACGCATCGTTTTTCCTGCATGCACAGAACAAGGTATAATCATGCTGTGCTTGTATGTAAGGTATCACTCATCCAGTACTGGATGAGCACATCCACTGTCCTGGACCATGTCACCACAGCAAGACCCAGCTGTTTGGTGCCTTTAGGTGACAGCAGTTGGGTCATTGCTTACTTCAGCAGAACTGAAATGCTGGTGGGGACACAACCGTTACCAGGTGAGTATTTAGGATACAGCTGACTGTTTCAGATCACAAAGCTTTCATGACACCTGCAGCCCTTGAAAGGACCATCTTGAAGTATTCTAGTGGGAATGGGGAGAGGGAAAAGATTGTACCCAGAGGAAATCTGCTGTAGCAAACCACAACTATTTTGGGTTTTAGCAACTATTGTTCTGAAAGCAATCACATTCTCCATGGCAGTGCTTGGGCCTGCAGGGTGCCCAAAATAGATCATTCTTTGCTCTCTCTGCCATTGGACTCCTGTGGAGAGAAAGGATTTGAAAAAGGAGTCTTTTTACAATTAGACTGGAAGATAGGAAGAGAACAAGAGCTTAGGTGGCTGAACACTTAACCCTAGATATGCGTGTTTAAAGGGTTAGGATTACAGAGCTAAGAGAGGAAAGCTTATTGAAATAAATGAAAGAGCTATATTTCTCTTTCTGATGGAAATATCAGAAAAGTTTGGGAAGAAAAGAAAATCAAAAGAATCACAAATTAAAAAGAAATTTTTAAAAAAAGAACAAAAAGGCATCATGATAAGAAACCAGAGGAAAAAAATAAGAAAATTAAGAAGGAAAGACATCTGGAAACACCCGGGCAAGCAGATTAGATTCCAGGATGGAAAAGCTGTGGCCAGAAGTCCACTCATCACCCTTCCACAGTTAACTTGCACTATGGGGCATTTGCAGATATGACCTGTTTTTTAAAAATAATTTTAAAGGAAATGACAAAAAGCCCATTTCCTTGTTTTAAGTAAAACAAAACAAAATTTAAAAAAAATTACACTCTGTTTTTGGTGGGTTTTTTTCTGGAATTGCATAGAAAAACTTGCCAGAGAAAAAACAATTATCTTGCCTGCTTTCTTCATTGCTGGAGACCTCCCTGGAGGCTTTGCTCCATGGCTTTGGCAGCCCCCTTGAATGACTTCTCTCCTTTCTCTGCTCTGCTGCAGTGTGTGAATAGGCCTAAGATAGCAGGCTCTGCCTTCTGGGCAGATTGCCAGAGACTTCCCGGGAGCTGGGTTTAGTGGTGTTTGGTAAATAAATAATAGAATCTGCTTCCAAGGCTTTTTTCCTGGCTGTACAGGAGGACTCTGATTCAGTCCCACTGAGTCCAAAGGCTCTGTCTGTCCTGTAAGACAGAGGCAAGTGCTAGAAGGTAAAATATTCAGCTCATCCGCTGGACAGTTGGTTTACATGTTCCCAAGTTATTAACGCTGAGCAAAGCTTGAATGTGAAAGTTTCCAGTACCGGGCATCTCTTAGCTTGTATGCAAATTAGACCTCCAGTTTTAGATGTTTTACTACCTATACTTTCAGAGGCCTTGGGAACGGGGGCCTGCTGTGGCCAGCATTTGAGTTTGATTTGACTGTAGCATATGGAAAGCACAGAAATGAAGATCTATTGATGTCAGGTAAACGCTCACTCAGTCAACCTTCTGTGGCTATCCCCTGGTGTCCTTTCCTGAACAGCTTGAAAGATAAGACTCAGAGCAAGTCATCACTCTTGAAAATGGTTAGTGATTATTAAAGTGCTTTCTTTAGCAAAACTAGCTACATCCAAATCAAAGCAACCATAAGGACTGCCCTTTCTTTAATAATGAAAATCATTCATTGTCCCTGTGGTTAAAACATTTCTTGTGTGGCATTTTACTTTCATTCATGGTAATTTCTGGGAAATGAAGGATAACATTCTTATTCCAAAGAATTCTGGATTGCAGTTGGTCAGCTCCCTTAAACTATGCAGACTGTAGTCTATTCATGGAGGAACAAGAAAAAGGGAACAGTGGCTGTTGTTTAAATGCCACGTTGTCTAGACTATTTGTATACAAATCAGGGAGGGAGTGTATTATCAGTACTCATTTGGGAGTTGTGTGACATATGGTTAAAATTCACCTCTTATTTTTCAGTGACTACAACAATATAAAGGCAGCCTACGAGGCCATGAAGAATGTAGCCTGTTTGATCAATGAGCGCAAACGCAAGCTGGAAAGCATAGACAAGATAGCACGGTGGCAAGTGTCCATCGTAGGCTGGGAGGTGAGTGGATACCCCACACACATAGTTCATCAGCACTCACACCCTCCCCCACCTCTGATATAGTTTAATGACAAACTTTAATGTCCTGTGATTGACACTTTATACTCAGGGCTTTAATGGTACACAGGATTCCCCGGCTATCTGGAATTAGAACTTTATTGTGAAACCGTCATATGGTGAAATGGGGCCAAGCCAAAGACCAATACCTGGGGGGGACACATCTTGCTAACAGGTGCACAGAATAAACCGAGATAATGCACAGATGCTCACAGACTCAGCTGAGCTCTTGCGCTAAATGCTGAGATTCTGAGTGTGCTTCCATGAAGGAGCTTCATGGGGCCATTCTTTAGGCTCGGTGCTGGATGCTCGGGGTGCCACTGCCTCTATAACGGCTCGTTGCAAACAAACACTGAGCGCTATTTTCGCTTCTTGCCTTTTTCAGTAAAAATGAAAATTCTCTTTGAATTTCTTTCGGTTAGCAAAAACAGGTACTAATGTAGGTCTTTAGTAAAAGTGAAGTGGTGTAAAGAGGACTTTTGAAAAGCAGGGGATACCTGTGTATATTTTGAGGCATATCACTGAATTTAAGTCAACTACTTTACGTCGCACCTCCACCAAGAAATACTCTGAGGAGTGTCTGTAATTAATTTATCACCTGTGCCTTCTCTCCTGCTAGAGAGTGAGCTTCATGAGAGCAGCTGGAAAACATTTAGAATACAAATTACAGTGTGGTGAGAGTACGGACTGTGGAGCCACCTGCCTGGGTGTGACTCCTCTGTGAACTGGGGGCGATCAATATTTTCATCTATAAGATGGAGAGGAAAGATTACCTACCTCATAGGGCTATTTCAAGGATTATATTAGACAGTACAAATGCAGTGCTTAGTACAGCCTGTAATAATGCTCCAGCATGCATGCTTGCACATACACACATTTATTTATGAAAACAAGAACAATGACAATAGCTAGTGCCTGTATTGTGTTTACCACATCCTAACACTGGTCTAAGCAATGCGTATGTATGAACTCATTTGATCCTCAACAGTCCTGTGAAGTAGGAAACATTATCCCCATTTAACATACAGGGCAACTGAAGCCCCGGAGTTAAGTAGCTTGCTGAGGCCACAGAGCTAGGAAGCGGCTGAACTGGATTCAAATCCAGGCAGGCAGCCTGGCTTCATAGGCCATGCTGGCAACCACTAGGCTCTGTGGCCATTATTAAGAATAATAAATTGATGCTGTTCATATTATTTTTAGAACAATCAAAATTGATCCTACGTCAAACTAATTGGTCAAAACTCACTCTCCCAGCTCGGCTAGTGTCGCTCAGCGGTTGAGCATCAACCTGTGATCCAGGAGGTCATGGTTCGATTCCCGGTCAGGGCACATGCCCGGGTTGTGGGCTTGATCCCCAGTCAGGGGTGTGCAGGAGGCAGCCGATCAATGACTTTGTCATCACTGATGTTTCTGTGTCTCTCCCTCTCCCTCCTCTCTCTGAAATCAATAAAGATATATTAAAAAACAAACAAAAAGAAAACAACTCACTTTCCCAAAGGATTGTGAAAGTTTAGGTTGAGAAATTAGGTTTTAGCTAAAGTAGGTAATAGTGATGAAAGTTTGAAAGAGATAGTTGTATTTCAAGGGCTTTATAGCCTTTTGGAGCTTGGACAGACCCTCAGAGATCACTGAGTCTAGCTCTTATTTTGTTGGTGAAGAATCTGGGTGTGGAATTGCTTGAGGCAAGTAAATAGAAAAGGCATTTTGGAGTCAAGAGCTTTTGCTTACAAAGAATGTTGTGTATAATTGAGATGAGAGGAGAATAAACTCCTCAATTTGTAAAATTAAAAGCCGGTGTCATGCCAGATACCATAAAGTTCCACTGGATTAGCCCCACCCTAAATGTGGTAAAAGTCTGGTTTTCCTTCCAATCTTGGACTCTGACATTGGAGCGATCATTTATTGTCAGAAGTTCAGCTGTTTCTTGCTGGTAATTTGCCATCTGGCCTTTTGTTTCCAAAGACCCTACAAAAGTTATTGCAGGGAGCTGCTGCACACATGCCTCAAAGCCAGCGTGTCTGTAGGCTGTGTCCCACCTGCCCAGACCTGCCTGTGCCCTCATTCCCCGAGAGCCAGTCTTGGTCAGCTGCCATTTCAGACCTTGATTGGACTCCATTAATCCAGCAGGCTTTTTGCCGCTCTTTCTGATAAGGCAGGCACCTCAGATAACGTAGAGACACAGTAACATTTTCCCACTGAGTAGGAGAAAAAGAAACCTCACACATAAAACTAATAAACCAAGGTTTTAAATGGCCTTTGAGGCTTGGTCGCCTGTGAATGAGCCTCGGCCACCTGACATATCTGGGGACAATTCTGGGTCAGGGCCTTGGCCTATATCCTCGACACCTGGAGGAGTAAGAATTGGAAGGTCTCACAGTGTGTTTTCATCCTGCAGGGACAGGACATTTTAGACCGAAGTTCAGAACTGATCCATTCTGGGGAGCTGACCAGAATCACTAAGCAAGGCAAGAGCCAGCAGCGGACATTCTTTCTGTTTGACCACCAGCTTGTGTCCTGCAAGAAGGACCTACTGCGCAGGGACATGCTCTATTACAGGGGCCGCATGGACATGGATGACATGGAGCTCGTGGACCTGGAGGACGGGCGGGACAAGGACTGGAACCTCAGTGTGAAAAATGCCTTCAAGCTTGTCAGCAAAACCACGGATGAGGCTCATCTATTTTGTGCCAAGAAACAAGAAGACAAGGCAAGGTGGCTGCAGGCTTATGCCAATGAAAGGAGACGGGTGCAGGAGGACCAGGAAATGGGTAAGCAGTGCCTCAGGGCCAGAGGTGTCATTGGCCTCTGATTCTGAACCTCATCCCCCAGCCCTCTCCTGCAGTGTTAAATCTCACCCTTGGGAAAAGAAAAGGATTTGCAAATTCTAAATATTTCTAAACTTGTTTACAAGACGGTCCGTGGCAGATGTAGTCACTATAGTCAACATTTACATACCAGATGCTCTGCTACACGTTTGCCGAGATCATCTCATTTAATCTCAAAATGTGGATACTATTGCTATACCCATTTTACAGATTTTAAAATTGAGGCTTAAGGCCCTTGCCCACTCTTACAGCATGACCAAGTAACATTTAAAACCAGCTCAGTGTGCCCCGGGGACTGAGTCATACTCTGGTGACTGTTACCCAGGCTATGAGAAGTATCAGGTGATCCTGAGGCTTCCTTTTCAGCTGTGCCTTTCAAGTACCTTAAATTTATGTGCTGCCACGGTCCACTCTGACTCCACACCTGCCTGTATGTTCCCTCCTCTCAGCCATGAAGCATCCTGTGCTGCAGTGCAGGCCACACCTCTCCACACTCAGGACCACACTTGTCTTTGCAGCTTCTGCTCCCCTGCAGGCATTGACTGGCATGAGACAAACCATCCAGCATGGTGTTGACAGGGGGAGCATGGTCTCTGAGCCAGGCTCAGGGCCTCCCTGGCACAGTAGGATTTTGAGCACAAACTGTTGAATGGAAGTCAGGATGCCACAGGGTCCTTGGGCCCCTAGAGATAGGTGGGATAACGGATCCTCATCGGTGCAGCCCTCCTGGGCCCAGACCTCAAAGGCTGTGTGGTTCCTGATGGAGGAGAAGGCCGTCCCCTTTCTGTTCTTGCCCACTGCCATGAGGAAAGCTAGAATGAATCCAGGAGCTGCTCTGTTGGCCCTCCCTGTGGTGTGTGTCACCAGCACTGGCCTCAGGCTTGGCTATGGGTGTTGCCCTCACCCACAGGAGGTTTCATGGGATCGTATATTAGAGTAGAAAGGGCTTTACAAGTCAGTCTGACTAACTTGGCATCAGAAGCAGGAATCTCTTCTTAAACACTCTTAACAGGTGAACACTGGCCCATACCTCGACCTCTAATGACAGAGCTACTGCAACAGGTTACCTTCCGCTAAGTGGAAGTACCCTTTATTCCCAGAGGAAAGCTGATCCCCAGCAGCTTCCATATATCGGTGCGTCTTTTGACTTTCGGACCTCACTGGAATAAGTCTCATCACTCCATTGTGCCAAGAGTTCTTCAGACAATTGAAGGTCACACATATTCAAATACAAAATGAGAGAGCCACAAAACCCTAATCTTGCTTGCCGTGTAGTGTTGTCTAGTGCAGGGCCCTGAAATCATTCATAAGATGGAGTGTTTTGTTTTTTCCTCAGATAGAACCACATGTTACAAGGGTATTCTAAATGCTGCTCAACTCTGCCCCTTAGCAGGAGAAGCAAGGAGGGACCTGATGTCGTACCTCTGCAGTTCAGTGCTCAGAAGATATACAGGAATGAATGAACAAATGAATGAGTTAGGCACTCCTGGAGCCATTAAGTCTGTGATCAGGGTGAGAGTGGACGAAAATGGGACCACTCCAGGCTCTTGCCTGGCATGTTGTGTCAGCCTAGGTGCCCAATACATTGTGTGATCGTGCCATTGACCAGGCGGGGCATGGAAGGTGGGAGTAAGGCAAGACCGAGTCTGCCTAGGAGCAGTAGAACCCAGGGTCTCGGTGTACGGAGCCTGAAGGAGATGTCAGGACCCATTAGGGACAGATATGGGGCATGTGGAGGAACCAAGGCACAGGGAGCAAAGTGTTTGAAGGTGGAGGGCAAGCCCTCATGGTGAGTGACCCCAGGCAACAGAATGCAGATGCAGAGCCCAGGTCTCCTTCCACAGGAGGAAGCCTCCCTCAGGGCAGGGTCCAGGCCGGCAGCCTTAGCCTCCTCTGCCTCTGTCCTTGCCTCTCCTCATGCTCTCTCCAGTTGGTACAAAATCCAGTTCCCATTACTCAGGTATTACCTGTGTTCAGCAGACAATCAAAACTCACTCAGCTTTCACAGCAGGTGGGTGAGCAGACAGGGGCCCCTTTGATTTGTCCTCTCCTCCCAGGGCCTTGTCCGTTAGGGTGATAATTAGGGTGACTCTGTATGAACGCTTGTCTGGGTTTGCACAGGTGCCAGCAGCACCCGGTTTCAGCCTTTCCAGTGTCTTAGTGATAGTCCTGGCTCCTTCCTTTTCCTTTCCCAGTCTTTTCAACCTCTTCAGCTTCATCAAGGATTAAGGTTCTTTGCTTCAGGTTATGGCGAATACCTCAGGGGTAATATGGCTTATGGTGCAAGTTTTATTCTGAAATGTTTTCATTTGTTTTGAATACATATTACCTTTGTTTCTAAATCTAGGAATGGAAATTTCCGAAAACCAAAAGAAACTTGCCATGCTAAATGCTCAAAAGGCGGGACATGGGAAATCCAAAGGTAAGTTCTGCAGAAGCCTTCATCTCCGTAATGCATCTCAGCACCGGAATTAAAATTGGGGAAAGGCTCAAAGTTGCTAGCATATGACCAACTCTGAATGAAGGAGAGGAGGTGGGTGATGCTCAAAATGATAGATCCAAAATAACGGACAGTTTTACCATAATGAGCATTTGATTTGAACGTGCTTCTGTTTTTGCTTACATTTGCCTATGAGTCTATAAAAGGGGTTTTGAATTGGTAGCCAAGAGCTTCCAGACCTCCCTGTCCTGCCCACAGCCCCTCTGGGCATCCCCTTCTGAGGAGATCAGGTCAGTGTTCACTAGTCTGAGGCAGGTCACTCTTGCATCTTTGCAGCATGTGAGGAGGAATCTCCAGCCCCAACCACATGTTCCCTGCAGGCTACATTCTAGGTTAAGTAAGAAAAAAGATCTAAAAGTTCTATACATCACACAATGAGCTAAGAAAAAAGATACACTAGCTCATTTAGAGCAGGGGTTCTCTACGCTCCGTGCACATCGGAATGGCTGGGGCAGCTGTTTAAAAATACCAGCCCCCAGGGCATATACCCCCAGGGCCCGATGTGCAGGCAAAGGTTTCCCTCAAGTAGATAATACTAATATTGTATCCCCACAGAAATACTGAAGATCTTTATTCCAAAAGTGTTGTATTTTATAAACTTAATTCAGATTGACTCCTGGGGGATTACCCTATGAAATGTATCGCATTCAGTATTTTCCTAACTGAAAATGCAAAAGCAAGGATCAGTTCAGCCCAGGACTGTGATAAGCCATCAACTGCTGAGCCAAGAATTCATTACCAAACACTCAACATTTCCCTGCATTTAGAGCATTTCACTGGTGACATGCTCTAGAGTGCTGAGCCCTCTACTCAAATGCACAACTTCCCCCCTAAGTTATAAATATGTTCAAGGAGGAAAACCCACTATTGTTTTTTATGTCTCCACTTTAATGGCAGGTGACCAATAAATACCAATTTGTTACAATTTATTCATTTCTGTATCTTCCAAGAGTCACGAGCTTAATGGTGAGGCCCCTGAGGAACAGGACGATGGTCGCCCGTCGGCACATTCCTCGGGCTCTGTGATTCATCCCCCGCCGTCCTGGGCAATGAGGAAAGCCTAGGGCGAGTCAGAGGCTTCCAAAACCCACACTCTTTCCTCTTTTCATGCTGACTTTCACAGTTACTGTGTGGTCTTATAGCTAATTCTGATAAGCCTTTTTAATGACCTCTGCACAAATTTAAAATGCACAAAACTCTAATAAAATAGTTTTGATTAAACTAATTAGGCATCTGGGTCACAACTCTAGGCACATTAATTAACTCGTTTAATTCTCATAACCCAGTAGGCACTGTCATCCCTGCTTTAGATTTAGAGAACTGAGACACAGAGAAATCAACTGACTTCCCAAATAATTACAGCTAGTAAGTGGCAGAGTAGGATCTGGGCTGAGCGGTATGTTATTGCTTCTCATCCCAAATAGCAGTCCAGCTCTAATGCTGCCACTTACGGCTGTGTGACCATGGGTCATTTACATAACCTCTCTGGTTTCAGTGTTCTTCTTCGTCACATTGCTATAATGGTATCTTCCTGGAAGGATCTTTTTGAGGATTCAGTGAGATAATCTATGTCACATCCACACTGGACACAGTATGGACCAAATGTGTTACGATAGCTGTCAGATGTAGTTTCAGTTAATGTGAATTGAGAATCAGCTAAGAGCTTCAATCTTGGCATTGTTTTTTCTTTTTTGGTTAAAGTGACCCTCAGTCCCTCTGTCATCTTCCTCCTCTCTTGAGTTAGGCTACAGCGGATGCCCTGTGGCCCCGCCGCACCAGAGCTTGCATCCCATCCACCAGCGCCATGTCACCGTGCCCACCAGCGTCCCTCAGCAGCAGGTCTTCTCCCTGGCAGAACCCAAGCGGAAGCCGTCGCTGTTCTGGCACACCTTCCATAAACTCACCCCCTTCAAGAAATGAAGGCGGGAGGGCCGCGTGTCCACTGAGGTGGCCGTGAAGAGGACCTTATTGTTCCTTCTGTGCTCAACCCAAGGACGGACGGTCTGTTGTACCCAGTGCTGGAACTGCTTTTGGGGATGCAGAAAGATGAGAAGGACTTGGGCTCCCCTCAGTCCCAGAGACCAGCTGCCTCCTTGGAACAGGGAGAAGGTGATGATGCTTCCATGTACACAGGAACCTTCTGTGACCTGTGCTGAGGTGGCCGAGACCAAGAAACTGGTGATATGCTCTAAAGTGAGTGCTGGGCAGTGACCCTGCCAGCCTCGCTGATGACGAGTGCTGGTGCTACAGCCCAGGCCCAAGTGCTGCGAGGAAGGGCAAGATGGCTTGGCATGTTTGCATTTGATTTGAAGGGAATGGTCGTCCTGGGTTGGGACCGTACTGCCCGTCACTGGCACGGGTAAGCTGTTCCTCTTTTCCATAGTATTAGGGGACTTGGTGCAGACGTGTTACCTGGTGTCATCTGAATCCACACAGTTGCCAAATGGTAGTTAGCAGGCTTCATCTTGCCAAGCTGGAGGGACAAGCAGGATGAGCCTCTCACAGGGAGCTCTGCAATGCAGAGCGACTTCAGCCCCCTAAGTATAAGGCCGCTTCCCAGGGAGGGAGGCAGGGGCATCCTGCGGCGGGCTAGATCAGTCCTTCTCAAGTCAGATGCTCTCCTGCCCACAGGCAGTGTGGAACCCCATGAGCAGAAACCGTGTCTAGTGGCAAGTCATAACCTAAAAGTTCTATTCAGAAATATCCGTTTGCAATATAAAACCTATAAAACCCATTTACTTTAGTTTTATGATCAAGGGAATATGCAGATGCACTGATTGAAAGGCATTCTCATTCCACCAGTTGTTCGTGGCCCCGGCACCAATTAAGTTAGATGACTTTGACATCCCCTTGAGAAAGCATGAGCTTCACAGTAGTCTAGTTGCTGGCATGCGTAGCTCACTTGGTTGCATTAACCCAAACAGTAGTGCTAACTGTGCCATTATTAGCATGTCAAGTGGTTTCTGAGGCTTCCCTCTTTATAAAAGAAACCTTAACAAAATATATCTAGACTCGAGATAGCAGTCTTTTTGTAACGAGGGCCACATGGGCTGATACCTATCAACAGTTTTCTCCTAGTCTTTGTCTATGTTGTACATTTTGATGAAAATAACTTTTCTCCAATGTGTTGGAGAAGACAGACTCTAAAGAGAGAGGCCATTGTAATGGACTTAGTGCACTGGACCAGGGGGCAGGGATTGTATAACACAATTTGTGGTTTTCTATTTGAAAATCTTCTTTTTTGTATGCTACTCTCAGAAAGTTCTTTTTTCTACTAGACCCATGCTTGAGAATAAACAGACCTGTACTGTCAGACACAGAGGTGTAATCTGAGTCTCTGGGCGTGTGGTTCATCCCCTCCCTCACCCTCTCCCATGTCCAGAACTGTTCCTGAAGGAAGTCACATCCTGCAACAAGAAGACACCATCCTGGGCCTCTCCAGGAAGGCTTAGAGCAGCAACATGTAAACGTTTGTCAGGAAATCGTCCCTGTTCTTGAGCACCTTCATGTGCCCACTTCCAGGCAGTGTTGCTGGAAGGCCATGCTGCTCCAGGCCAGTGTCCCTGGGCCGTTTCTGTAAACCTTCTAGTGAGTGTCCCAGGATAGAGGCTGCTTCTGTGAGGAGGTTTCTCAGGATGTGCTGTAACTGCATGTGTACATGCATGTGTGTTTCAATTTTGAATAGACATCTCAATTTAGTTGCGTTTATGTAACTGACATTTTTGCTAACAAAAATGATACATTTTATAAACTATGCTAAATATGCTTTTTGTGGACCCCTCAGCAATAACTGTAGGGGTCTCTGTGCTAATAGAGTTGTTTGTATATACAGCAGTTTTGAACAATTGGTTGTGTTTCTTTTTTTTTTTTTTTTAATACAAGAGAATTATGTTAAGGAAACAGAATTTGCTTAGGTTATATTTTTAGTGAGGACTCAGCAAGTAAAGAACAACTCAGAAGGCTTCCACTTACTAATATTTATTAATGAGCAATGAAGAAATACTTTAAGTTCTGAGATGAGTCCTGATTTATTTCCCAGCTGAGCCCTAACTTTGGTCCCCACCTCTCGCTCAGTGGGGTCCCAACAGGAGCAGGAAGCTCGGATACCAGAGCCCTTAGGGCCCCCAGGCTGCCCTGTCAGCTCTGTACTGTGTGAGAATCACCTGGTCAAATACGAGTTCTGGGTGGATCCTGGTGATTTTGAAAACTGCTAAAATAGATTTAAAATGATAGAATGTCCTTTGACGATTTTAAGTCTGTATGTCCAGTTTCGGTGGTTTTACCAAATGCCTGAGTTCTATAAAGAACAGATGGCTCAAGCATTCTGATTCTGGTTTGCCAAACTTCTTTCTTGTTCCACTCAGAAAGTAGAGAGAAAAATAAAGAGCCTTCTATACAGATTATGTATGACTTTCTTTGGGTATCTCGCTTTCTGTCTTCTCTCTTTTTACCCTACATTGCGTAATATGGTGGACCAAAAGAAAAAAAGATGATAGAGACTTTTGATGAATTTCACTAATACTGTTATTCATATTTCAGAATTTGCCAACCGTTTTGAAAGACAGTTGCCTTGGCCTTGGGTCAAGAGCAACCTTCATCAGACCTAAGGCATAGGGCAGCCTCGCAGTGCTATAAGCTGCCATAGAGTAGAATATTTATAAAGTCTTGGAGAAGCAGCATTCTTTGTCTTTGGCCTGCAAACTGGAAAGCTTTGCCCAGCAGCTGCCCAGAGCTTTGATGAGACCATCTGCATAGTTTGTTTTGAGTAGATCTGATCTATTTGTCCTCTGGTCAGATCTGATTTTGTAGTTTAAAACATTTCACTTCCATCTCCCCACTATTTCTGAATATTGTTGTGTCTTTGTATACCTGATCTAGATGAAGACTAACTCTGTGCCTGTTCAGAAAAATCCCCCTCCAACAGACAGTGCTGTTTTCTAGACAGAACAGAAGTGCACTTAATTGAAAATTTGGTTCACAGTAGAAATCATTTGTAAAATCCAGGTGGTGCTGTATTTTATCAGTTGGAAGTCTTTATATTGCCCAAATTGCTGATACTCCCCAATAAAATCAACTTACTTAGCCAGAGAACAGCCTGATTACCTGGAGTTTGGGGGGAAATTGCTGACGAGAGAAACAGATGTGTCTCTCCCAGGACAGTGCCAGCAAGCGTGAATAAATGTCCTTTCAAGGCTACAGGACACAAAACAACAAGGTTAAACCGCACAAAAACAATTGTGCCTGTAATAAGCTTATCCTACAGATTGTTCTCCTTGTTAAAATTCCACGTGGCTAATGCTGCTCTCAGGATGGATGTGGTAAAGTAGAATTTAAAAGATTTGGGGAAAAACAAAACAAAACTGTCTGATGTTGAAAAACCCAAAAGTTTAAATATTTGATGCAAATATACTTAGCGACAGTACATGTAACAATATTGCTTATAATTATTCCATGGGCATCAACATTTGTATTTAGAAAGTACTTAACTTGATTCTGTGATTTCATAATTGGTCATTTTTGTAAGTATTCACATCATTCATGTTTGACTTACCTACCTACTTTGCAAGGCTTTGGGTAACCTTTTCATTTTAACTCATCAGTGTCAAGATGGTGTATCCGTATAAATTGTGACAGCTTCCAAACTGATGACTTGGCTGTTGACCTCTGAAAGATGTTGAACAAGATTGCTGTAACTTGATATGTATTTTTGTTGAATGAAGTTTTTGTAAAAATTTATATATATATATTTACAATGTTATTTGAATAATTTCTTGTAAATGCTGTGAATCTATATTTGTTGTTTTGTATCTGTATATTAAACTTAATTTGCCAAACTGGTTCTAGTAATGCATTTGAGTGTTAGAATAAGATTTTTTTTTTTTTAATGGAGAGAGAGTGTCACGGGTGTTTGTGGGATTCACAGCTTACTTCCTGCCTGGAAGTCAATAGACTTCAGTAATAATTTGTCCATTAATGAGCTGGGTCAAACCACTGAGCAGGTATGAGAAAGAAGGCTCTGGGGGAAGCAATTAGGGGCTACTTGACTTGGGAAAAGTCACCAAACGTTGGAATAACACCAATAAAGCCAAAACCCCAAATGGGAAGTCCTACTTTGTAGCAGCAGCTTTTGCACTGGTGGTGGAAGGCAGACAACAGAAGGAGCCTGTGTGTGCCTTTCATTTCCCTGCTGCTGGCCAAGGAAAGCCGGGCCCCTTCCCGGGAGATCTGCTCGTGGCGCTAAGCCTGCTTACCCGCTGGGGTGGGGTAGATAACAATTTCCTCCTTTCCCTTACAGCTCAGCAGAGCGAGTAAATAGCCCATTGTTTGCTGTGACTGTAATCAGAAAAGGATTCCTATAAAGGTTGCCGGGCAGCTAGTTTCCACTTTTTGTTTGTTTACTCTAATAACCACCTACTTCCCAAACTGGTTTCCCCTCCTGGGGCTGGACTGAAAGGAGGTTTAACTTAGCGGTGGGGGGATTGGAACGGGGGAGGGTGAAAGCACTGGGAACCAAAGTCTGCCTCTCAAAGATTGGCTCCCAGGGACTCAAGGTGGTACCGTAGGCAGGAGTAAAAATAGGGGGCTGTGGCCACTTCTGGAAGAGTTGTGGGGAGATGAGAGTTGAGCCACCTACCCTGTGCCCTGGAAGGACCAGCTGAAATGTATGAATCCTCCACAGGAGCTTATGGTCGAAGAGGGAAGACAAACACAAAGTACAGTTAAAACTGAGTGTGAACTGTGTCACAGGAGAAGAGTGTACAAGTTAGGAAAGGACTTCAGGAGACGGAGCCCCTTCCTCTGGTAGCAGGGTAGGAAGGCAGCACACAGAAGGCCAGGGCCCTGTGGGACCCTGGGGGTTAACCCAACACAGCAAGGCCAGGTGTGATACAAGCTGTGTAAGAACGAAGTGTTGGAAGCTGGGTCACAAAAAACCTGTGGACCACGGTGAGGCACTGGGATTCCATTCTGTAGGCAAAGACTTTAAGGCAAAGAATGTTGTGGCCAGATTTGTTTGGGAGCTCATTCCGGTGGCAGAGAAAAGGGTGGATTGGAAACCAGAGGCAAGGGGGTGATTTAGTATCCAGCGAAGAGACCATGGGGAAGGAGAGGAGGCTGGATGTGAAGGACGCTCAGCGGCGACAGCAGGTCTCAGTCAGCCACCGGATGTTGGGAGGAGATGGCGGTTTCCAAGTTCTGCCTTGTGGTGACCTGTGGGTGCTAGTGCCATAAACAGATAAAGAAAATACTGCATGGAGGGGTAGGGGCAGGGCTTCTGTGTTTGGGTTCCTGACATGTCTGTCCAGTGGTCAGATGAACAGAGTGAAGCCCAGACGGGAGGCCAGGGCAGTGGAGATGGGATGAGGCACCGCCAGTCGCAGTTAAACCGCGGGAGTGGGGCTGAGCCAGACAGCAGGCAGCAGGAGGAACCCCCGGAAGGATGCACAGGCAGAGGGGAAGCGGCGGTGGGGGTGGGGGTGGGGGTGGGGGTGGGGGTGGGGGTGGGGAGGGACAGTGAAAACGGGGGGGGGGGGGGTTCAGGGTGTTGTCAGCTGGGTAAAGGCTGCTGTTGTCCCGCAGAGAAAGGACTAAAGGTACCTGAGTGGATTCGGGGATCGAGAGGACAAGGCAACTATGGGGGGTGGAGGAGAAACGGACTTCATTTGCTGACCTGACTCATTCCCACCGCTGCCCTGGGACCTATGCATTGTTATGCCCACTGCATAGATGAGAAAACTGAGGCATGGTGAGAGGAGGGGAGGTTTACCTCAGTCTAAGTGGGACTTGCCCTACACCCGCATACCCCGCACCCCAACTCGGTTCTCAGCACCTCTGAGAAGCAGTGTTGGGTACATTTGTCCTCCAGGTGCCATTTTTAAGTTAGAGGTTGCTGTTATAGACACTGATTGGAAAGAGGGAAGAATTCAGTGTTACATAGCATTGAAAAGTTTCGCCATATTTTTCTCAGAGGCAGGTAGGCGGGTGTGTGTGTGTGTGTGTGTGAGAGAGAGAGAGAGAGGCAGAGAGAGAGGGAGGAAGAGAGAGAGGGAGAGGGAGAGAGAAGGCGATAGGCATTAAACCCTTATGTACTAAAATGCCTAAAATTAAAGGAATTACACAGAAGTTTGAAAGACCTAGTTAAGTGGTGTCAGCTCCAAGGGTCTGGATTCCCGACAGGCCCAGGCCTGGTGTTTTCGGTTTTCTTCTCCTGCCCCAGAAACTGACCCCAGGTCAGCAGAACGTCTGCTCAAGCAAAGGCAAGGACATCACTTCACTGAAAGCCACCTGCCGCCTGCCGGGGGACCTCCTCCAGGCTCCACGTGAACGAGACCTCGCTTTCTCTCGTTTCACTAGAAGGGGCGGGAAGAAGGAGCTCAGCTTCCTAAGCTGTGGAGCTGGTGGAGGATGCTACCTGGCTCGTGTGTGGCTGCTGTTTTGACGCTCTTCCGAGACATTTGTGCCTCTCTGGTCCCGCCCCTTCCTGCTGTTTTGCAGATATTCCCACCAGGGAATTATATGTCAGGAAGGCGTGATTTTATTTAGTTTGCCTTTGAGTCCTTGCTTTGGCAGCACCTGCAGCCTGCAGCCCTCGGGGGCAGGTAAGTGCATTAGGAAACTATTTCTTTAAATTCAGTTTAAGGCACCAGAGTCCTAAAAATGGTTCTTTTATTATTAGTGTGTGACAGTCCTGCTCAATTACTTGCAAAGTAAAAAGGCAGATGTCTGCAGAGTTGTGGGTAGGAAAGGAGTAAGCCTGTTCCAAACTTCATTTGCGAGGGAGGGGCTAACTAGGAGATAAAAGCAGATTTTGAAATTCTTCTGCGAGAACTCTGCACATTGGCTGGGAGGAGGCATGAAACCTTAGAACAACCACAAAATGAGCAGATCTTTCTAGAACTTTCTAGGGAAGCTCAGATTATTTTGCACAAATTTTAATGTGTATGCTTTTATATTTATGGCTATATTAATTTACACTAGTTTTTTTTTTAAAAAAGCCCTTCAGCATATGTTGAAAAAGGAATACCTAAAGTATATAATGTATAGAGTGCATGGAGGAAAATGTATTCAATGAAGGCAATTCAGACATTTTTAGATTCTTAAACTGTCAGCTCTGGAGGGATGTTGGGGATGAGCTCATCCCCTGCACGAAGAAGCAGAGGCTCAGAGGTTTGGAGACCATACAGATTGCTCAGCACAGTTCTGGCCGGTCTTTATGAAATCTCAGTATTAGGGGATTCTAGCTGGTTTGTCTCGGTGGTTAGAGCATCAGGCCCGTGGACTGAAGGGTCACAGGTTTGAGTCGGGTCAAGGGCACATACCTCGGTTGCAGGCTCAATCCCTGGCCCTGGTCGGGGAGATGCAGGAGGCAACCAATCCATGTGTCTCTCACATCGATGTTTCTCTCTCACCCCCTCTCTTCCACTCTCTCTAAAAATATCAATGTAAAAAATATCCTCAGGTGTGGATTAACAAAAATAAAATAAAATAAAAATCTTAGTATTGGGGAAGTAAGAGTCTTAAAGAACGGAAACCCTTAACCTCTGCCACGAACTAGGGGCATCATATCCTTCGGGAATTGAGTAACCTTTTATCATGAAATTCTGTAGTGAAGGAGAAATATAGGTCAAGCATAGAAGAAACAACCCAGAAATAAGAAGTTAACTAAGTAAGAACCTATTTTATTTGAGACAAAAAACAGTAACCTGAGAATCATTTGCAGTCTGAGTCCCTGCGCCCCTGACAGCCTCAGCAGGCCAGGTTATGCGATCGCAGCAGCTTCCCGAGGATGAGTGACCACACCTCCCACAGCAGAAGCCTTGCGTGGGGGCAGATGTAGGCTTAGCTGTGTATGAAAGACCCCACATAATGGTAGCTTAGTTGAGTTGATAGTATATTTCTCTCTCATGTCATAGATGGACTAGTGGGACAGGTCCAGTCTGTGGAGTCATCAGAGACCAGGATTTTTCTATCTCCAAAGTGTTGCTTTCCTCTGAGGGGTCCAGGATGGCTCCCCATGTACACTTCAGCCGCAGGAAGGCGAGGGGCAGGGGAGAATACACCCTCTCCATTTAAGGCCCCAAAGTTGCATACATTCCTTTCGCTCACTTCTCACTGGCCAAAATCTAGTTTCATAGTAATATCCAGGCTGCAAGGGAGGCTGGGAAATGTATTCTATTGTGGGCAGACCACAAGCCAGCTAAAATTTCTGTTACCATGTAGGAAGGTGAGAAGGGGTGTTGGAGAAACTAGCAATCCTCACCAGAAGCATTGACCAGGGTAGATTTCATAGTCAGTCACCTCCCCAGGTGATGAGCCACACACAGTTAGAACTGGGACAACCAGCCTCCCTCCCTCCCTTCCCCCTCCCTCCCTCCCTTCCCCCTCCCTCCCTCCCTTCCCCCTCCCTCCCTCCCTTCCCCCTCCCTCCCTCCCTTCCCCCTCCCTCCCTCCCTCCCTCCCTCCCTTCCTTCCTTCCTTCCTTCCTTCCTTCCTTCCTTCCTTCCTTCCTTCCTTCCTTCCTTCCTTCCTTCCTTCCTTCCTTCCTTCCATCCTTCCACTCATTCATTTATTCATTCAATCATTCAAATATTCACCTGAAGCACTGGACATAAGAAAGTGGAAAGATGCCGCCACCATCTTCTAAAAGCTATAACCTCGTTTGGTGCTTGATAAGATACCCTTAGTCTAGCTGCAGTGTGAACAGCCAGCGGGGTGGAGGGGACAGTGACCTGGGTGAGAGGAGAAAGACCGGGAAGGGAGGGGGAGAGGTGGGGCTTGGCGGGTGGGCCTAGCTCTAGTGCACTTCGGGAGACAGCAGGCAATAAAAGTCAAGTGTAGGAACTGGTCGAACTCATGAAACAGGATCCAAGCCCTGGCTTTGCGAGAGCACAAATGTAATTGTTTTGTTTTTAAAGTAATACATTAATACAAATTCTACCACATGCCTTGTGAAAACTTTCATGTCCTTCTTCTATGTTGTCTTATTAGAAGGAGTGTCATGACTCACTTCACTGCTTATTTGGGAGCCATGTATATTTAATTATTCAAAACCAATTGCTGAAGGTTGCCTACGGGCTGGGCGTGAGGGACAGGCAAGCTGGCTACAATCTCTGCCTAAATCAAGTATAGGGCGTCCTCAAAAATGTATACACACACTTCGGATAATTACAAAGGCAGTGTTTATTAAAATACATTTCATTTTCAAATTGAGTTAACACCTGTTAAAGTATGTGTACATTTTTTGGGACACCCTGTATGTAAAAAACTAATGAAAGATTTTGAGAAGAATAAATATTTGCTTTTACCTTAGCTCTTCTTTGGCTGGAGAGCAAAATAGAGTTTATCACAACTTGACACCTTTTTTATCTTAAGCCTTTAATTATTGGCACAATTGTAACACATTTTGAAAAAATTAAAAAGGAAAAAATATAGACCCCTTAACAGAGGTTGGTCTGTGCAATTTAGATTTGACTACTGCCAGTCACTTCTGAGTTAAACAAAAGAGGCTGATGTAGATTATTTATGGAATTTGGCTCCAAGAAAACTCAACTCAATTTCCTGAAATGGCACATGTTCATGGCTTCAAAGGGAAACATCTGTATTTTCTTTTCCAAAAATATTCTATTTGCCTCAAGCTCTGTGACATTTAGAGCCTTCCATAAGATGGCAATGTAGTTTTTTGCGTGGCAGAGTCTATCTGGTGTGTTTGTGTGTGTGCGTGTGTGTATTTATAGACACTAACAAAAGCATTTTTTCAAAAGGAAAAAACCCCATAATCCCAGCATTCCAAAGCTGCCATGTTCAATTGGGTCTATTTGCTTCTAGCTTTTGTCAAGATGCATATATAATTGCATAGGTGCATCTTAATGCGCATGGCATTTTAGTCTACTTTTAAAAAAATTCAGCTCAACCCAGCATATATCTTTTACATATTTCTACGTGACCTTCATAATCATTTCAGTGGTTACATAATATTCTACTTTCTAACCCGCTTATTGTCACACATTGTGTAGTATGCAATTTTTCACTGTTACAGATGATGCTGGGGTTAATATCTTCCACACACAAACTTTGGGTTATTGAGAATAATTTTGGGATGAGATTACTGTGTCTCAGATACGTATGTCACTTCTCTTTAGCTTTCTAAAGGGCTGTGCAGACTTCTCTTGCCTTCAGCAGAGGTTCTGGCTTCTGACCAGTTGCACTAGCCTTATGTTATTATTTCAAAATCTAGATATTTACCGTGATACATTCATTCCACTCAACACATATTTACTCATCCTACTGTCCCAGGCTTAACAATCAGTACTGGGAATACAAGAATGAGGAAAATACAGGCAGATGGGGAGCCAGGTTTTTCTTTACACAATTACGTAAACAAATGCAACCCCCCTACCATGGTGCCGTAGGGAGATTGACCTGGTCAGGTAGGTCCTGCCCAACCCAAGTGTTCACATTACTGCAGGGTCTTGCTTGTGTTGTTCTCTTTGTCTAGAACATTCCTTCAGATCTCAGCCCCCGCCTCACCAACCAGCACTGTCTTAGCTTCTGATGAGGTTGGAAAGCAAATCAGTAACTTGGAAGGGCGATGTGAAAGTGTACTTCTCAAACTGTGTGCCCCAGTGTGCGCGCATGTGCTCTTTTTCACAGTGGTCCCCTACAGAAACAGCCCTTAACTCAAAGAATACATCTCATCGGAGCAGAACTACTTGGAACACTTTAATATTTTTAAAATAAATTTAATTTTTATTGTGATTAAGTACACATAAAACTTGCCATTTTAATCACTTTTAAGTGTACAGTTCAGTGGCATTAAGTTTATTGACATTGTTGTGTAACTTAGCATAATGTTTTCAGGGTTCATCCATGTAGCAGCATGGGTCAGAATTTCCTTCCTCTTCAAGGCTAAATAATATTCCACTGTATGGATATACCATATTTTGTTTATACATTTATCTGTCAGTAGACACTTGGGTTATTTTCGCCTTCTGACTATTGCGAGTAATGCTACTATGAACATGGGTGTAGAACTATCTGTTGGAGACCCTGCTTTCAATTCTTTTGCCTATATACCCACAGGTGGAGATGCTGGGTCCATTGCTAATTCTATGTTTGCTTTATTATTTATAATGTGCTTTCATGCACATGGTGATCAAACTGGGTTTTTATAGCAGCTCTGTGAGACAAGTAAGCGTTAATATCTCCTGTGGCTCCGAAAGTGGTTCGCCCAAAGTGAAATGGTAAATGGAAGTGTCTTACTTGGAACCTGGCTTTCTCTTTGATTGCTCACCATTAAAAGTGGTCCCAATCACATGTGTCACTTCAAAGGACAATGTCCTTCTGGTTGTAAGCATCTTGGTCTGCTACCAGCTTCTACCCTGACCCACTCTGACCATTCTGTCCAGGTCTCACCAGGGGTGGGTCCATTGCCAATGGCAAGGAACAGAGGCTGTGTTATGGTCCCAGAGACAAAGGTTTCTCCTTTTGGTCTGTGTTTCCCTCTTTCAGTTCAGCTCTGTCATCTGAACCATGAGGGTCTGGTGGCTCCTGCTTGCCACCGGAGTCTGCATAGAGAACGTGAACTCACAGGACACGTGCAGGCAAGGGCACCCTGGTGTCCCTGGGAATCCTGGTCACAATGGTTTGCCTGGAAGGGATGGACGAGATGGAGCAAAGGGTGACAAAGGGAATGCAGGTACTTACCACCTCTTGGCCTTTAGCTGCTGTTCCATTTATTCCTCCATTCCTTTTACCTCATTCATTTGCCCATCACCTGTGTGGTCATCACCTACTCACTCACTCACTCACTCACCCACTGCTCAGCAAACACTTATTGAAAGCCTGCTCCACACTGGATCCTGGGTAAATGCTGGGGTACAGCACAGGACAAGACTGACAGGAGCTCCGTCCTCTTGGACTTTCTCATCTAGTGGGGGGAACCTGTTGGTAGCCATTATCTTTGCTATTATATCATCAGGAGTAGATAATGTCATAGATCTTCCTGCCTCAGGCAACAGGTATGACAGATCTTTGGCACATGGGCCTATAGAGAGACCCAATTGCTAAGTTTTTGGCAGAGAACAGCCAGCTGCAGTGCAGGTGGGAGTTGATGCCTTGCCATGCTGTAAGGCAGGTGACTCATAGTGACAGAGAATAGAAAAATGAACAGTAACCTGAAGCCACATTGCTGTTATTCAGAGATCCATGCCATGTGCTGGGACCTGCCCCAGGGCTTGGGGATTTGGGGACAGGATCCAGCCTCAAGAAAGTAGATTTGCAAAAACCAGGATGTGAGAGTGGTTTTCATAACACCAACCATTAGGCTTGGTTTTTGAATGGGGTTCTTTAACCCCAGTTTGACCGTTAGCAGAATGATTCATCTGGGTTCAGGAAGAAAACATCAAAAATTCTACTAACATTTTAAAAGATGAATTTCAGTGAAGAAAAAAAAATGAGCTTTTAAAATATTTAATGCAGGCATACTTCGTTTTATTGTGCTGTGCTTTATTGTGCTTCACAGAGGTGTTTTCTACAAATTGAAAGCAAGACCCTTCGCCAGCAAAACTATGCCTTGCTTTATTGTAATACTCACTTTATTGCAATGGTCTGGAACTGAACCTGCAAAATCTCTGAGGGATGCCTGTATATGCATTGGCATGGGTGGCCTCACTTAGTCCATTTTCAGATGGACATGTGTCATTTGAAGACTGAAATTGTCCTGTGGGAAGAGTGGGAGCCCTCCTTCAGTCATCGATCGCCTGTGGTGTATTGCAGTTATGTGTGCCTTGGGCAGGAGATTTTCAAGCTATCACAAACAGATGGATGCTTAAATTACTCCTGCTAAGAAACTGAAGGTTGATAGTGGACTTGATAATACAAGTGACTCACATGAAAATAGCAGAGCTGTCATTTCTATTCTTCATGTGAACTATTCAACTGTACATTACTAGGGAAAATCAATGATGAAGTAGTCAGATCTGAAAAGAAGTCTTTAAAAACCTAGAAATTATTAACACTTAGGGCATATGAATTTACATTTACATTTATTAAGTTGAACCTCATCTTAACTGTAAACATCAAAAAGAAAAAAGAATTTTAAAAAATGATGATAGTTTAAGGAACATATCGACATGAAGTGTAACAACATTTGCATCATAGCAGTATTAGAAGGAGAAGAGAGAGAGAAAGAGCAAGAGATTTGAACTTATTTGAATAAATAATGACTGAAAATGTTCCTAATCTGGAAAAGGATATAGACATACAAGTCCAAGAAGCACAGAGTATCCCAAACAAGATGAACCCAAAGAGGCCCATACCAAGACACATCATGATTAAAATGGCAAAGGTTAAAGACAAAGAGAGAATCTTAAAAGCAGCAAAAGAAAGACAGTTACCTACAAAGAAGCCCCCATAAAACTGCCAGTTGATTTCTCAACAGAAACATTTCAGAACATAAGGAATTGACACAAAATATTCAAAGTGATGAAAAACAAAGACCTACAATCCAGACTACTCTATCTAGCAAGGCTATCACTTAAAATTGAATAAAAAATAAAGAGCTTCCCAGGCCCCGGCCAAGTGGCTCAGTTGGCTAGAGCATCATTCCATACACCAAAATGGTTGTGGGTTCAATCCCAGTCTGGGCACATACCTAGGTTTTGGATTCAGTCCCTGGCCCAGCTGGTATAGAAGGCAACTGATTGGTGTTTCTCATTCTCTCTCCCTCCCGTCCTCTCTCTAAAAATCAATAAATCATATCCTCAGACAAGGATTTAAAAAAAAAAAAAAAGCTTCCTAGACAAGAAAAAGCTAAAGAAGTTCATTAGTACAAAAACCAGTATTACAAGAAATGTTAAAGAGACTTCTTTAAGAAGAAAGAAAAAATAGAGGAATATTATTAGTAAGACTCAAATGGCAATAAATGCACACCTATCAATAATCATTTTAAATGTAAATGGCTTAAATGCTTCAATCAAGACATAGGGTAGCTGAATGGATAAGAAAACAAGACCTGTATATATACTGTCTAAAAGAGACCCACCTCACAATGGAAAAAACAAAGACGAAAAGTTAAAGGAATAGAAAAAATATCATAGAAATAAAAACAAGAAAAAAAGATGGGGTAGCAATACTTATATCAGACAAAATAGACTTTAAAACAAAGGCTATAATTAGATACAAAGGAGGACATTACATAATGATAAAGAGATCAGTCCAACAAGAAGATACCACCCTTGTAAACATTTATGCATTCAACATAGAAACACCTGAATATATAAAGTAAATCTTGACGAATGTAAAGGGAAAGACTGACAGTAATATAGTTACAGTAGGAGATTTGAACACCCCATTGACAGCAATGGATAGATCTTCCAGACAGAAAATCAACAAGGAAACAGAGGCCTTAAATGACACTCTAGACCAGATGGATTTAATTGATTATTTTCAGGGCATTTCATCCCAAAGCAGCAGAATATACATTCTTTTCAAGTGCACATGGAACATTTTCTAGGAAAGACCACATTTAGGACACAAAACAAGTCTCAATAAATTTAAGCAGATTGAAAAGATATTGAGCATCTTCTCTGACCACAACTACAAGAAAAAAACTGAAAAACTCATAAATACATGGAGGCTAAATAACATGTTACTAAACAATGAATGGGTTAACAATGAGATCAAGGAAGAAATCAAAAGATACCTTGAGACAAATGAAAATGAAAACACAATAACAAAAATCTATGAGACACAGCAAAAGCAGTCCTAACAGGGAAATTCATAGCATTATAGGCCTACTTCAAGAAACAAAAAAAACTTCAAATAAACAATCTAATCTTACACCTAAAGGAACTATTTTAAAAAAAAAAAAAAAAGCCCAGAGTGAGCAGAAGGAAGGAAATAATAAAGATCAGAGCAGAAATAAATGAAATAGTGTCTAAAAAAGCAACACCAAAGATCCATGCCAAGAGCTGGTTTGTTGGAAAAATAAACAAGATTAATAAACATTTAACCAGACTCATCAAGAAAAAAAGAGGACCCATAAAATCAGAAATGAAAGAGAAGTAACAATTGACAACATAGAAATACAAAGGATTGTAAGAAAATACTATGAACAACTGTATGCCAACAAATTGGACAACCTGGGTGAAATGGATAAATTCCTAGAAAAATACAATCTGCCAAAATTTAATCAGGAAGAATCAGAAAACCTGAATAGACTAATTACAACTAATGAAGCTGAAGCAGTGGCCAAAAAACTCATAGCAAACAAAAGTCCTGAACTGGATGCCTCATAGGTGAATTTTACCAAACATTCAAAAGAGAATTAACACTCTTCTTCTCAAATTATTCCAAAAAATTTCAAGAGGAGTGAAGACTTCCAAGCTCACTTATAAGGGCAGCATTATCTTAATTCCAAAACCATACAAAGACAATACAAAGAAAGAAAATTGTAGACCAATATCCCTGATGAACATAGATGCTAAAATCCTCCACAAAATATTAGCAAACTGAATCCAGCAATACATTAAAAAGATCATACACCATGATCAAGTAGGATTTATTCCTGCAATGCAAGGTTGGCACAATGCCTGCAAATCAATTAACGTGATATGCCACATAAATAAAATGAAGGATTAAAATCATATAATCATATCAAAAAGTGCAGAAAAAGCATTTGACAAAATTTAGCACCAGTTTATAATAAAACTCTCAACTAAGTAAGAATAGAGGAAACATACCTCAACATAATAAAGGCCATGTATGACAAACCCACAGCCAACATCATACTCAATGGGGAAAAACTCAAAGTGTTTCCCTTAAGATCAGGAACAAGATAGGGATGTTCACTTTCACTCCTCTTATTCGACATAGTACTGGAAATCCCAGCCACAGCAATCAAACAAAAAGAAGAAGAAAAAAGGCACCCAAATTGGAAAGGAAGAAATAAAACTGTCATTATTTGCAGATGATATCATACTGTATAAAGAGAATAGTAAGTATTAAACACACACACACACACATATAAAACACCCTACTAGGGCTGATAAATAAATTTTCTGAAGTACCAATATACAAAATAAACATTCAGAATTTGATTGTATTTTTATACACCAATGATGAACTATCAGAAAGAGAAACTAAGACAACAATCCCATTTACAATTGCACAAAAAACTACCTAGGAATAAATTTTACCAAGGAGATAAAAGACCTGGACTCGGATACTGAAGAAAGAAATTGAAGAAGATATAAAAAATGGAGGCATATACCATGTTCATGGATAGGAAGAATTAACATAATTAAAATGTCTATACTACCCAAATAAATCTATAGATTCAACAAAATTCCTATCAAAATATCAATGGTATGTTTTACAAAGCTAAAACAAATAATACAAAAATGTATATGGAATCACAAAAGGTCCAAAATAACCACAGCAATCTTGAAAAAGAAGAACAAAGTTGGATGAATCACACTACCTGATAAAACTATACTACAAGGCTTTAGTGATCAAAACAGCATGACTGGCATAAATACAGACAAATAGATCAATGGAACAGAATAGAGAGCTTAGATATAAACCCACACCTTATGATCAATTAATATTTGATAAAGGAGGCAAGAACATACAATGGGAAAAAGACAGTCTTTCAATAAATGGTGTTGGGAAAATTGGACAGATACATGCAAAAAAATGAAACTAAACCACCTTCTTACATCATATAAAAGAAAAAACTCAAAATGGATTGAAGAGTTAAACGTAAGACACAAAACCAGAAAACTCCAGAAGGAAACATAGGCAGTAAAATCTCTGACATTTCATTTAGAAATATTTTTTTCTGATATATCTTCCTTGGGCAAGGGAAACAAACAAGCAAACAAAAAACTAAATGGGACTACATCAAACTAAACAGTTTTTGCACAGCAAAGGAATCAAAACATAAAATCAACCTACTGAATGGGGGAAGTTATTCACCAATGATACATCTGATAAGGAGTTAATATCCAAAATTATAAAGAACTCATACAACTCAACACCAAAAAATCAAACAATCTAATTAAAAAATAGGCAGAGGACTTGAATAAAGGCTACTCCAAAGAGGACATATAGATGGCCAATAGACATATGAAAAGATGCTCAATGTCACCAATCATCAGAGAAATGCAAATTAAAACCACAATAAGGTATCATCTCACACCTCTCAGAATGGCTACCATCAATAATCCACAAACAATAAGTGCTGGTGAGGTTATGGAGAAAAGGGAACCCTCCTGCACTCTTGGTGGGAATGCAGACTGGTGCAGCCACTGTGGAAGACAGTATGGAGGATCTTCAAAAATTTAAAAATGGTGCTGCCTTACGACCCAGTTATTCCACTTCTAAGTATACATATCTGAAGAAATCCAAAATGCTAAATTGAAAGAATATATGCACCCCTATGTTTATTACAGCATTGTTTACAATAGCCAAGGTATGGAAGTAACTCAAGTGGCAATCAGTAGACTGGTGGATAAAAAAGCTGTGGTACATATATACAATGGAATATTACTGGTTCATACAAAAGAATAAAATTTTATTATTTGGGGCAGATAAACTAGAGGGTATTATGCTAAGTGAAATAAGTCAGTCAGAGAAAGACAAATACCATATGATTTCATTTATATGTGGAATCAAAAGAACAAAAATAAACAAATGAACAAAATTGAAATACTTATTGACACAGACAGACTGATAGTTGCCAGAGGACACTGGGGTTGGGGTACAGGGTAAAAAACTTAAAGGAATTAAGAAGTACAAATTAGTAATTACAAAATACTCATGGGGATGTAAAGTACAGCATATAGTCAATAATATTGTAAAAACCATGTATGGTGTTGAGTAGGTACTGGAGATATCAGGGGAAGACTTTGTAAAGTATATGATTATCTAACCACTATGCTGTACACCTGAAACTAATACAAAATAATACTAAATGTAAACTGTAATTGAAAAATAAAAATTTCAATTTAAAACAAAAGGAATAAAGAAAAGGACAGAAAGCCACCCAATGCTTCTGACATTTTTTAAAAAGTTTTTTAGAGAGGAAGGGAGAAAGAGAGAGAAACATCAATTGGTTGCCTCCCACATGTGCCCAGACCAGGAATTGAACCCGTCACCTTTTGGTGTATGGGACAATGCTCCAGCCAACTGAGCCACACCAGCCAGGATGCCTCAGATGTTTTATCATGGCCTGAGTTCTCCTCACATGAAAAAACACAATTGTGATTATCTGTACACATGCTCCCTTCTTGTCCTGCCTTCGTGGAGCTGGGGCTTGGAAAGTCCACCCAATTCATTTTATAATTCACTTTTACTCAACTCAGCACCCTTGCTGCTCGCTCACATCTGCCTCTCTCCACCTGCACTTCTGTAGGGAGTGTGTGTGCCAGGGCTGGGGGTCACTCACTGGACTCTCCAGTCTACATCACTGATTGAGACCAATGTCTAATAAAATTGGAACTTCAACTCTTGTCTGTTTTTTTCTTTTCCATCTAGGAGAACCAGGACATCCTGGTGGTCCAGGAAAGGATGGAATGAATGGAGAGAAAGGAGAGCAAGGTCAGAAGCTGTGTTCCATTCTACCTTGCAAGTTCTGAACCATCACTGATTTACCTACTGCTAAGTTCTAACCAAGTGCTCCTCCCATGAAAAAACACAATTGTGATTATCTGTACACATGCTCTTATTAAGTTCTTACCAAGGACAAGTACTTTACTAGGCTGTGGGAATGATCCAACAATAAAGGTAACACAGTTCTTGCTCTCATAATTCAGTGCAGAGATCAGCAAACTTTTTCTGCAAAGGGCCAGATAATAAGTATTTTCAGCTTTGCAGGCCATATGGTCTCTGTCACAACTACTCATCTCTGCCACTGTAGCAAAAAGCAGCCCTAGACCCTACATAAATAAGTGGGAAAGTGTTCCTGGGAAACTCTATGAAAACTGAAATCTGAATTTTATATAGTTTTCATGTATTGTGGAATCTTATTTGTGACTACTTAAAAATGTAAACCATTCTTAGCTTGTGGGCCATACACAATCAGACAGGAGGCTGGATTTGGCCATTGACCATACTTTGCTGAAGTCTCAGTTAGTGTATGAGTGATGAGGAATGACACTGAATTTTGACTCAGTGCCTCTGGCAGCACTACACAAAGAAGATGGCACTTGAATTGGGCTCTGAAGGGAAGGGAGGAGCCTTGGCAATTATGACTGAGGGGGATGGAGAACGGTCATAATGGCTAATATATAACATCCACTTTGTGCTAGGTTGTTCTAGGGGCCTTTCATGTATTGACTCAACACAACAGCCTATAAATGAAGTAATATTATCCCAATATTACAGAATAGGAAACAAGTGTAAGTGGCTAGTCAACTTGCCTAACATCCCACTGTGCATAAGTGGGGAGAGGGGATTGATTTCTTGTGTTTAACTTCAGAGCCCATGCTCATAACCATGACTCCCCCCAGTCAAGGCGAAGGAAACGGGAAGCACCGAGCTTTTATGCAGAATAACAAATAGTGTGATGTAGTTGGCACAGTGGGCAGGCAGGGCTGGGCAGTAGAGAGCAATGAATGACACACTGAAGACTCTAGCTATTGTTCACTCCTGTGAGGACCTTTTCTGGGGACGTCACATAATTGGATGTCCATTTACTGAAAGTACCCTGAGTTAATCTGCCCTTTGCTGTTATTCTCTCTTCCAAAGATGTGTTTCCTCAAGGACCGGTATTGCTTCGTGCTCAAATAGTACGCTTAGATGGTAAAGAGCTGTACTTTCTAATGAGAGCCCGGACACTAGTTCAGTAGTGTTTTATGTGGGAGCATGTGCACACACAATTTAGGAGTGGATGGATTTTCAAGCCCTGAGCATATGCTGAACCTGTACACTGTTTTATCTCACCTGTATACTCAATAGTAGAAAAACCAAAGTTGTTTTCACAAGGTAATGTTCCACAAATAATTTCTTCCTTGGTTCTCTCTCTACCCAGGGGCAGATGGAAAAGTTGAAGCAAAAGGCATCAAAGGCGATCCAGGCTCCAGAGGACCCCCAGGAAAACATGGGCCAAAGGGGCTTGTTGGTCCCATGGGGCAGAAAGGCCTCAGAGGAGAGGCGGGTCCTCAAGGGCAGAAGGGGGATAAAGGCGATGTGGGTCCCCTTGGTCCAGAAGGGCAAAAGGGCAACACCGGGCCTATGGGCCCAACTGGTTTACAGGGCCCCATAGGCCCCATTGGAAAGCCTGGTCCCAAGGGAGACGCAGGGCCCTTGGGGCCTCAGGGTGAGCCAGGAGTCCGGGGATTGAGGGGCTGGAAAGGGGATCGAGGAGAAAAAGGGAAAATTGGTGAGATTCCAGTCTTGCCAAAAAGTGCTTTCACCGTGGGGCTCACTGTGCTGAGCAAGTTTCCTTCTTCAGACGTACCCATTAAATTTGATAGGATCTTGTATAATGAATTCAACCATTACGATATAGCTACTGGAAAATTCACTTGCCACATTGCTGGGGTCTATTATTTCACCTATCACATCACTGTCTTCTCCAGGAATGTGCAGGTATCTCTGGTCAAAAATGGGGTAAAAATACTGCACACGAAGGATGGTTACATGAGTTCTGAGGACCAGGCCTCCGGCGGCATTGTACTCCAGCTGAAGCTTGGGGATGAGGTGTGGATGCAGGTGACAGGAGGGGAGAGGTTTAATGGCTTGTTTGCAGATGAGGATGATGACACAACTTTCACAGGCTTCCTTTTGTTCAGCAGCTAATGCTGGCGAAGTGTTTATAAGTCTGCCTTGCCATCCGTCAGAATTAGCTTGGTGAAGAGATGATTAGATGATTTTTCTATATTAATTACTCTCATTATTGCAATAATCATAAAAAGGTAAAAATAGAAAAAATATTCTTAAAAACAATTCTATGTAATTTACTATCTTTCTTAGAGTAAATTTTTAAATACTTGCATCATTTATTATAATTTTGATATTTTTCATTATTTTCAGTATCTGAAGAATCCTTTGCATGTGCATTTCTTGTGGAGTGTTTTGATATCATTTTAGTGCTCAAAGGAGCCATTTTATGATTTACCACTCATCTGTATTTCTGAGAACATTAGGGAGAAAAAAAAGGAAAATGTTTTCTCCATTTATGATTAACAAGAGTTTTAAGCTGGTGACAATGAGACATCCTAGAAACAGGCAGAACACTTCACTCATATTCTAACTTGGGTTTTAATTGCCATTCATTTCAACAAAGAGTTGTTTAGTAAGTCATTTGCCAGACTTGAATCTGTATTACTTCCTAGGATTGCCCTAACAAAGTAACCACAACCTGTGGCTTAAAACAACAGACATTTATTCTCATAGTTCTGGAGGCAAAATCAACGTGTTGGTAGGTCCAGGTTCCTTACAAAGCCTCCAAGGAAGGGTCCTTCCTTGCTGCTTCCAGTTTCTGGGAATCCCAGACATTCCTTGGCTTGTGGCAGCATCACTCTAAGCTTTATCTCTGACTTCACATGGCCATCTTCCCTCTGTTTGTCTGTGTACAAATCTTCCTCTTTTTATAAAGAAACCGATTATATTGGATTAGAGCCAACCCTAATCCAGTATGATTTTGAGTTAGCAGCAGAAAAATGGCACCAGGTGTTAACCTTGGTTCAGCAACCTCAGTACTTGAGTTCTGGCTAAGAAAGAATTCAGAGTCAAGGCTCAAACTATAAGAGAAAGTTTATTTAGAAAGTCACAGAGCTAGAAGAAGTGAACCGTAGAAGCAATGGCCCCAGGAAACAAGTTGCAGCAAAAGAAGGGCCCCTGGAGCTGAGAAGGAGGGAAGGGAAAGAGAGGGGAGAGGAGGAGAGGAGAGAGAATGCCCTAGGGAAAGAAGGGGGTGGGGAAAGACATGGACACACTCCACAGAGAGGGCAATGCTGGGTTCTTCATCCTGAGGACTTTTATTTGAGGTCTCAGGGGAGGCTCTCAATAGAATATTCATCATCTTTCCAGGTGTACGCCTCATGGTCTCCATTGGTTGATCAGCCCCAGGGGAGGGGGTTATTAACCATTGCAGATCGTTCTGATGTCAGCCATGGAGCCGCTCCATCTGATTTTGCTCCTTCTCTGGACCTGTAGCTGAAACACAGCTGAAGCCTAGATGTCAATCTCCAGAGGTTAATACTTAAGGGAGTGGTCATGCAAGGGCTTGCAGTTTTGCCCATTGCTAGGCACCTGGGGCTCTCTACCCTGGTGACCCTCTGCACCTGGCCCATCATTCCTGCTCTGCTCATGCCCATCTAACTGCCTAATACAATCTTAACCTGATTACATCTGCAAAGATTCTATTTCCAAATTAGGTCACATTTACAGATACCAAGGGGGGTTAGGATTTCATGTCTTTTGGGGAAACATGATTCAACCCATAACAGTCTGCTCTCTAGTCCCCTCAAATTCATGTCCTTCCCACTTGCAGAATACATTTATCTCATCCCAACATCCCCAAAAGTCTTAACAATTTCAGCATCAACTCTAAGTCCAAAAATCTCATCTAAATATTCTCCGAAGTCCCAAATCTTATATTCTTAATCATTTAAGTCTGTTATAGGTGAGATCTATTGTGTGAATTATCCTGGGACAAAATTCTTCTCCCCCTGTGAACTTGTGAAACCAGACAGCAAGTTATAAGCTTCCAAAAGTGATGATGAGACAGACATAGGAAAGATGCTCCATTCTAATGGGAGAAATAGGAAGGGAAAAAGGAGTCATGGGTTTCAAACAAGTCTGAAAGCCAGCAGGACAATTCCCATTGGATTTTTTCCCCACTATTTACCTTCTAAAATTTTAAATGAGCTACACAAGAGAAAAGGGTTATTGGACAAGACCTCAGAGTTACATTTGAATAGGGTTGAATTTACTAAGAGAGTAGAGTAAAAGAGAAACTTGCCCTTCAGGTCTGTAGCCAACATTTCTCATTGAAACACGCACCATCCACTTCGCTTCGCTCTGATGAAAGTAGCCTAATGTCCACTCTCAGGCCCAGTCTTTCAGATGTTGTATGTTCTACAGTCGGGGGCGGGGGTGGGGTGGGCATGGGACTCAGGCTTGGCTAATCAGAACAGCACTTCCTCTAGCTATGGTGACAATGTCCAAGACGGCACTTGATCCAGTCAGAGCCAATGAGATGCCATCTGCAACTGTGGAAAGCCATCAGAAAAAAAAGGCAAGACCTTTCTCAGCTGAAGTTAGAACTTTCGCTGGCGGTCATTTTGCTAATCTACAGAGTATGAGAACCAAGCCAAACGCTGGAGAGAACCCACCCGTGAGGACATTGTTTAGGGCCCTAAATCCAGCTGTACCTAAATATTCCTGGGGTATTTTGTTGTGTGAGCCAACAATTATTTGTTTGATGCAGATTTTTTGTTCTTGTTGTTACTACCACTTTCTTCTAAAAGAATCTTGAGTGGTCTATGGTCCAAAGAGAGATGCAGCATAATTATAGTGGGAAAGCCTAAGACAGAACTGAGATATGGGTTGTTGTTCCAGCCATGACAGAGGTATTTGAATTGTGTGCGTTTTTGTTTGTTAGTTTTTGTTTTTAATTTACTTTATTGTTTAGAGTATTTCAGATGTGCCCCCCTCTTTGCCCCCGCCACCCATCTCCCACCCTGTGTGCATTTTTTAGCCTTTCTGTGCCCCAGTCTCCTATTGTGCAATAGTGGCTTCGAAGCTCACAAGTTAAATTGATACCTTTTTCTATTAGTAAAGAGCAACTAATATAACAGCAATAGAACCCAAGCTCAATGCATATTCAAGCTATAGCATTTTCTAAACCACACTGGGATGAGTTGTCTGACAGGATGTGCCACTTGAAATTGGGACTTACAGCCATTCTATCTGTACTCCAACCAAGTTGTTGTGGATATGGTGATATCTTCATTTTCTGGGAAAGTGGGATTTTCTGAATTATCATTATGAGCAGGCAGCACGTTGATAGGTGAAATACTAAAAAATTACTTGCTGGCTAGGGAATATTTTAGAAATAATTTCTATTTATAGGTATTTTATTGGCTTTCCTTGATATATGTTTCTTCCAGAACAGAGCCAGGATTAGAGCGAAGCCAGGATTAGGTACCCAGGGTGTAAAATTTAAGGAGGCACTCACTCTGAGGTGCTGACACTGCATGCACATGACCCCAAGAGCGCCTCCTTAAATTTTGCACCCTAGGTTGGGAGTTTGTCTCATGCTCTGTCCAGCTACAAAATGACTAACTGATCATTTATTTTTTTTAGCCAGAGTGTTTTTATTCTTTGGCTTTTTTTTTTTTTTTTAATTGTAATAACCCAAGCTATTTTCCCCCTGTGTAAAGTCTAGTTTTGTTATGGACCCAACAGGGGAATACATGTGCTGACTCCTTCTATTTAAGACCTCAACTTTATAGGCTGAGATGAGCATAAAGAAAAAAAGTACAATTTATGACTGGGACATAAGATACAAATTTTTATAAAATAATTTTTATAGGGCAAATATAGAAGCTGAAATGTAAAACATGCTTTAAAGATCTTTAAAAAGATAACACCAGGATCTGGGTAGGGGGTCTAATTTGCCATTTGGGATTATTTCTCATTGGTTGTCTGTCAATCTGGACTGCAAGTTCAAAAAGTAGAACTATGACAGGCTCTCTGAGACACAAGACATGTTGCTAACTAACCACAAGTTCGTCATCATCCATTGAAGGCACTTTTAGACTTAAGTGCTTGCATTATAAATGGTTGGGTACCCTTATATGAAACCATTCTGGGCCCTGGCCTGTGAGGCTCTGTTGGTTGGGTGTCAACCCAGGCACTGAAGGTTTGCCAGTTTGATTCCTGTTCAAAGACCTAAATATAAGACCTGAAACAATAAATTATATAGAAAAAAAAAAACATAGTAAATTATGGAACTTGGTCTTAGGATTTATTTTATTAATTTGACCCCAAAGGCAAGTGAAGTAAAGACAAAATAAATGAATGGACAAACTAAAGACCTTCCGCACAGCAAAAGAAACTGTCAACAAAACAAACAGGCAGGCGACCAGATGGGAGGTGATATTTGCAAACAGTAGCTCTGACCAAGGCTTAATTTCCAAAATATTTAGAGAGCTCATAAAACTCCAAACAAACAACCCCATCAAAAAGTGGGCAGAGGACTTGAACAGACACTTCTCCCAAGAAGACATACAAACAGCTAATAGATATATGAAAAGATGCTCAACTTCACTAGCATTTAGGCAAATGCAAACCAAAACTACAATGAGATCCCACCTAGAGCGGCTGTGATCAACAAGACAGGTAGTAACAAGTGCTGGAGAGGCTGTGGAGGAAAGGGAGCCCTCATTCACTGCTGGGGGGAGTGGAGACTGGTGCAGCCACTATGGAAAGCAGTCTGGAAATGCCTCAAAAAATTAAGAATAGAGCTACCATATGACCCAGCGATCCCTCTCCTGGGTATATCCCCAAAAAACTGAAAAACATGTATTCACAAAGATACATGTTCATTGCAGCATTACTTAAGGTGGCCAGGACATGGAAACCACCAAATTGTCCTGCGTTAGAGGACTGGATAGAGAAGATGTGCTTCATGCACACAGTGGAATATCCTCAGCCATAGCCAGGATGAAACACTGCCATTTGCAACCACGTGGATGGACCTTGAGGATGTCATGCCAAGTGAAATAAGTCAGTCAGAAAGAGCTGAGAACCATGTGATTTCACTCAGATGTGGGATATAAAACTGAAACTCGTGGACACAAGCAGCAGTGTGGCGGTTGCTGGAGGGAAGGGGGTGGAGGGTGAAGGGGGTCCTAATATAGGGTGATGGGAGAAGGTTTGACTTTGGGTTGTGGGCACACAGTGTAATATATGGACCTGGTAACACAAAAACCCACACCTGAAACCTACATGATCATATTAACCAATGTCACCCCAATAAATTTAATAAAAAAGAAAAAAAAAACTACAACGAGATCCCACCTCACGCCTGTTAGAATGGCTGTTACCAACATGACAAGCAATAAGTGTTCGAGGGGTTGTGGAGAAAAGGGAGCCCCCATTCACGGCTGGTGTTGTCTCTTGTTAAACCATCCAGAGACAATTCACACACACGCACATGCTGTCTGGCACCGACACAGGAGGAGCAACATTTCAGGTGTTACTGCCAGATATGCCATTATTTCGTGAGAAAGGATGATCTGTACCCAAAAAGCTGATGTTGACAAAATACTGTATCATATTATGCCAGCATCTATGCCAGACCCTCGCATAATGTAGGTGCTCAGAAAATACTTGCTGAATCAATGGCCAGAGCTCTACTAAAATGTGGCGGCTGCAACAGGCAGTGCAGACGAGACAGAAGAGAAATAAAAGCCAGTAAACCAGTTAGGAGACGCTACAACATTCCAGGGAAGAGTAACGGGGAGCTGGCCAAGGCAGCGACTGGAAAACCAGAAAAGTGATTCGAAGAGTAATGGATGGTTATGAGAGAGAGAGAGAATATGGTTACAAGTTTCAAAGCCTTTGTTCTCGGAAAGCCAACTGTTTAAATATTTATTGAGGATTTACTTGGTGCAATATGCTATGCCAGGCGTTAGGAATGCGTTAATAAGCAAAACATAAAATCTCTGCCCTCACCGGAGCAGAGGTAGGAAAAACAGAGAGATCACATCTCGGGAAAAATTAAGTTTGGTCTAGCAGGCCACAGGAGATGTAGGCCTGAAGTTCTAGAGAAAAGTCAAAGCCAGGAAATAGTTTAGGGCCACCTCTAGCTTATACTTTGTGGGTTTACAAGATCAATAAAGAACATGTGTAGGGTGAGCTGAGATACCAAGGCCGAGCCTTGAGGAGACATCTCTAGTAATATGACGGTGGGGAAAAATCACGGAGGAAAACAGAAGACAGTCAAGAAAGCTAGAAAAAGAAGAATGAAGTGTTTTTTAAAAGCTAATAAAAATGTTTGAAGATGGAGAGGTGGTACAAGGGGCTAAGTACTTCTGAAACACATTTCGCTGAAACGTGCAAAATGACCTCGGCAATACTCCCTTGGGCTTGGTAAGGCGACCTTTAAGAAAGAAGTTTCTGGAGATTAGTAGGAATATAAACCAAACGACAAGGTAGGAGAAAAAAGATGGAAAGGAGAGAGAGGGAGGAGAAAGAGAGCAATGCAGAGGAAGACAGGAGTGGCAGAAGAAAGAAATAGGATCTTCAATTGTTATTGGAAATCACTGGAAACATATTGGTATACAGCTACTCCTCTGAGGTTAAATGAGTGTCAAAGAAATTATTTGACCGTCTCCTGTTTTCCTCCGTGATTTTTCTTTCATCTTTGTAGAACTGTAAACATTCACGTTTAAGGTAGAGCAGATACAATGAAAATAAGAAAACTAACTGTACTTAACAAATTAGATATATAAAATCGATCGTGGTCAGAATCCATCTTATATACTGTATATACTATAAAACAGCATGCCAATAAGTTTTTTCCTCCCTTTTACAAATATGAGGTTTGGGTTTTTTTCAAAATATGCTTACTGATTTTTAGACAGAGAGGGAGAGGGATAGAGATAGAGATAGAAACATTGATGTGCATGGATGGGCTGCCTCCTGCACGCCCCCCACTGGGGATCGAGCTCACAACCCGGGCAAGTGCCCTGACGCGGAACTGAAACTGACCTTTGGTGCGTGGGATGACGCTCAACCACTGAGCTGCACCAGCCAGGCTCAAATATGAGTTTTTAATTTACCACCAATTTATACTAAAACTTATAATCTAGAATTTCCCTGTGTTTATAGGGTAACTTGAAACAAATACATTCAGAAAGCAGTTAATTTTTTAAACTATTGTGTGCATAGTGTTATAAATATTTACATTTTATGTCCATATGAACAGTAATTAAAACACAAGAATATGTTCTAATGCTAAAGAGTTTATACAACCTTTTAGTAAGTTCAAATAATATGGTCCCTAATTAAAGAAAACATGTAGATATATATTTTTTAAAGTTATTTCTTTTTTATTTTGTTAATTAATTACTTTATATTTTTAAAATTATGTTTTTAATGATTTTTAAAATATATTTTTGTTGATTTCAGAGAGAGGAAGGGAGAAGGAGAGAGAAGTAGAAACATCAATGATGAGAGTTATTGATTGGTTGCCTCCTGCACGCCCCTTGCTGAGGATCGAGCCCGCAACCTGGGCATGTGCCCTGGATCACAGGTCGATGCTCAACCACTGAGCCACACCAGCTGCGCTGTTTTTAATGATTTTTAGAGAGAGAGGAAGGGAGAGAGAGAGAGAGAGCAACACAGATGAGAGAGCAACATCAATCTGTTGGCTCCCCTACGTACCTTGATCGGGGATCAAACCCGAAATCTGGGTATGTGTCCTGATAGGATTGGCTGAGACCTTCTGGTGTATGGGATTACACTCCAACTAAGTGAGCCACACTGGCCAGTTATTATTATTATTTTTTAATCATACTATTAGCACTAGAAAGAAAAATAATCAAGAAATCATTCTTCACTGTGAAATTACTAGATATAAATAAATGTTTATTAGATGAAACTGTACAATAGACAACAGTAAAAATATTTAAGATCCTTTCAGTAAATAAAAAAAGAATAAAGCATTGACTTAATTAAAGAGCAAGGGCAAGAGCAGTAGCAATAATCATATTTTAAATTTTATCTGGGAAGAAATAAAGACAGGGATCTACAATTTTCATGACGATTTTTCTTAAAAATCCAATATGTGACGACAAGATTAGAGTCACAGAAATCAAATCAAACTGCTACTACAACCCCAACTTGGCCATGTTTGTTTGTTTGTTTATTAAATTTATTGGGGTGACATTGGTTAATAAAACCATACAGGTTTCAAGTGTACAACTCAATAAAACAACATCTGCATAATGCATCCTGTGCTCACCACCCAAAGTCAAGTCTCTTTCCATCCCCATTTATACCCCTTTGCCCACTTCCACCTCCCCCGCCCCCTTTCCCTCTGCCTATCACCATACTCTTGTCTACGTCTATGTGGCATACATGCTAGGTGTCCCCAAAAATGTATATGCACTTTCAATGATTATAAAGTCAGTGTTTATTAACAAACAGTTCATTTTCAAAATTAAAAAATATTAAATTTTGTATTTTTATAAGTTATTTTTATAAAAATTAAAGAATCTATGGAAATGATAACTCGTTTTGGTCAATACCTGTTTTCAAACTAATGACCATTCTGGTCCTGGCACTCTAGGTTTGTGGTAAAATTTAGAAGAAATAAAACCAACCTAAAAGATTTTGTGAAGAGTCTGATTAACTGCAAAAGGCAGTCTTCTCTCAATCGATGACTCTTATAACCAGCAGATGGTGCCCTCCATAAAGACAACCCTTCCACTACATAGTACAAATAAGAAGTTAGGCTTATTCTTGGCCAGGCACAACTAAAAAGCTAATGGGAGTATTTTCTAAAAGAAAAATAAATCAATTTATTCTCTTCTAGGGATATAACCTTAAAGCCTGTTTAAATATTTTCCAACCATTCAAAAAAAAAAAAGAGCTGCTTTTCTACATACAGTGTCACCACTAACATACAATTCCGCTCAAATTAATCTTTATAATTAAATTAAGAGCATTTAAGTTATTTCTATTATTCCTATATGTTCTGGTAAAACAAAGTAATTTTAAATACTTAGGGAAGTCCTTTTAGAAAGCTGACTCATTCAGTTTATATCTTTGGAAATGTTTACTTATTTTTAAAGAGAATCAATGTTCTAGAAGGGAGTGTAGTTGAACTGGTTCAAACAGGAAAAGAACCCCAGGTCCTCAAACATCTCAATTAACAACATAGAAAGTTTCAAACTAACAAGACAGAAAGTGTTTTCTTGAATCCCTTTACAGTAATACTTTTCATGTTAATGATAGTATCTCTCATTTATTGAAAGACTGATATGTCTCTAGTCAGTAGTCAGCTTAATGTCTCATTCAGTAGAGGAATATACAGTGGGGTAAAAACAGTCTATTCAATGTTGGGAAAATTGGAGATACATGCAAATTAGAAACTAGACCATCTTCTTACACCATATACAAAAATAAACTCGAAAGGGATTTAGACTTAAACATAAGACCCCACACCATAAAACTCCTAGAAGAAAACATAGGCAGTAAGATCCCTGACATTTTTCTTACCAGTATTTTTTCTGATATATCTCTTTGGACAAGGGAAACAAAAGAAAAAATAAACAAGTAGGACTACATCAAGCTAAAATGTTTTTGTACAGCAAAGGAAACCATCAACCAACTAACAAAATGAAAAGATGACTCACTGAATGGGAGAACATATTTGCCAATATATCTGATAAGAGTTAATATCTAAAATTTATAAAGAACTCAGACAACTCAACACCAAAAAAGAAACAATCCCCTTAGAAAATGGGCAGAGGACCTGAGTAGATACTTCTCCAAAGAAGATATACAGATGGCAAATAGACATATGATAAGATGATCAATTAACGCCACTAGTCATCAGAGAGATACAAATGAAGGCCACAATGAGATATCACCTCGCACCTCCCAGAATGGCTACCGTCAATAAATCCACCGACAACACGTTTTGGTGAATATGCGGAGAAAAGGGAACCCCATGCACTGTTGGGTGGGAATGCAGATGGGTGCCTCCACTATGGAAAACCGTATGGATGGTTTTCAAAAAATTGAAAACAAAGTTGCCTTATGATCCAGCTATTTCACTTCTCGGTATATATTCGAAGAAATTAAAAACACTAATTCAAAATTATATATGCACCCTTGTGTATATTGCAGTGTTATTAACAATAGCCAAGATATGAAAGCAACCCACGTGCCCATCAATAGATGAGTGGATAAAAAAGCTGTGGTACATATATACAATGAAATATTACTCAGCGGTAAAAAATAATGAATTCTTACCATGTGTGACAGTATGGATCCACCTAGAAGGTATTAAGTACAATAAGTCAGACATAAAAGACAAATATCATATGATTTCACTTATATGTTGAAACTAAATAGCAAACAATCAAACAAACAAAACAGAAACAGACTCATGGATACAGAGATCAGACTGACGGTTGTCAGAGGGGAGAAGGGTTGGAGTGCTGGGTCAAAAAGTTGAGGAGATTAAGAAGTACAGATTGGCAGTTACAAAATAGTCCGTGGATGTAAAGTACAGTATAGGGAATATAGTCAACAATATTGTAATAAGTATGTACTGGTGTAGGTACTTTAAATATGGGCAGGTGGAGACCACTTTGTAAAGTATATGATTGTCTAACTACTATGCTGTACATCTGAAACTAATACAAAATGAAATTGAGCCCTAGCCAGTTTGGCTCAGTGGTTAGAGCGCTGGCCTGAGGACTGAAGGGTCTTGGGCTCGATTCTGGCCAATGGCATGTACCTCAGTTGCAGGCTCGATCCCTGGCTCCAGTCTCTGTCAGGTGTGTGCGGGAGGCAACTCATTGATGTGTGTCTCTCACATTGATGTTTCTCTCTCTCTCTCTCTCCCTCCCACTCTCACTGAAAAGCAATGGAAAAAAAAATCCTCAGGTGAGAATTAAAAAAATAATTTTAAAAATATTGAATATAAATGTAATTGAAAAGTAAAATAAAGTAAGTTATCTAAATACCTTTTTCTTATTATTTTCTCAGCAAACAGAAATACAATGGTCATAACCATCTAACCCTAGGTCCATAAAATATTTAAAAACATTTTTTTCTCTCAATATAAAATAATTTAGAAATTAAAAACATTTCAGTCACAGAGGTCTCATGGCTTTTAATATAATTTAAGAAGATTTTGATTTTGACATTTAAAAGGGCAGGTACATAAAAGTCTGCAGACAACAAAAGCAACGTTTATAATGTTTAGTGTTTTAAAGCTAATATCTAAGAGAAATGATACATTTTCAACATCTATCACAGGAAGCTCTGTGTCCAGTATTCCTAAGAGTCTGAAGTCAGATCATCCGCACTTGATAGAGTTATAAACTCGGGCCAGGCCGGGCGTGGCTCAGCGGTTGAGCATCGACCTAGGATCCAGGCGATCGGGGTTTGATTCCCGGTCAGGGCACATGCCCGGGTTGCGGGCTAGGCAGCCGATCAATGACTCTCTCATCATTGATGTTTCTAACTCTCTCTCTCCCTCCTTTCTTCTCTCTGAAATCAATAAAGATATATTTAAAAAAATAAATAAATAAAAAATAAACTTGGGCAAGTTCTTTAACCTCTCAATGTTCCCATTTATAATATATGCATAATAAAAGCACCTTAGTCATTAAAAAAAGCCTGGAAATAATTGCCTAGCGTTTTAACAGCAAATCCTTATGCTTTTTAGGGATGCAGAAGTCACACACACCTGGGTGAACAGGTCCCACACTTTGACATAACCCATGTTAATAAAAATGTTTTTGGATTTTTTATTTTTTCTTGCACATGAGGTTTTCCTTTTCTCCGCATCCTCGCATCCTTGCCAACACATGCTATTTGTGGATTTATTGATGATAGCCATTTTGGCAGATGTGAGGTCATATCTCATTGTGGTTTTAATTTGCATTTCTCTGATGATTAGTGACATCGGCCATTTTTAGCATATTTTCATATCTATTGGCCATCTGTATGTCCTCTTTGGAGAAGTGTCTATTCAGGTCCTCTGCCCATTTTTTAATAGGATCATTTTTTGGTGTTGAATTGTCTGAGTGCTTTATAAATTTTAGATATTAACCCCTTATTAGATGTATCATTGGTGAATATCTTCTTCCATTCAGTAGTGTGTCTCTTTATTTTGTTGATGGGTTTATTTGCTGTACCAAAACCTTTTATTTTGATGTAGTCCCATTTGTTTATTTTTTCTTTTGTTTCCCTTGCCCAAGGAGATATATCAGAAAAATATTATTAAGAAAAATGTCAGAGCTTTTATTGCCTATATTTTCTTCTAGGAGCTTTCTGGTTTGAAGCCTTACATTTAAGTCTTTAAACCATTTGAGTTTATTTTTGTATAGAGTATAAGGTGATCTAGTTTTATTTTCTGTGTTCATTTGTCCAGTTTTCCCAACACCATTTATTGAAGAGACTGCCATTACCCCATTGTATGTTCTTGCCTCCTTTGTCATAGGTTAATTGACCATATAGGTGTGGGTTTATTTCTGGCCTCTCTATTCTGTCCCATTGATCTATGTGTCTGTTTTTATGCCAGCATTATGCTGTTTTGATTCCTATAGCCTTGTAGTATAGTTTGATATCAGGTAGTGTGATACCTCCAACTTTGTTCTTTTCCCTCAAGATTGCTGTGGCTATTGGGAGTCTTTTGTGGCTACATTCAAATTTTAAGATTATTTGTTCTACTTCTGTGAAAAATGGCATTGGTATTTTAATAGGAATTGCATTGAATCTATAGATTGCTTTGGGAATTATATTTTAACAATGTTAATTCTTCCTATCCATGAGCATGGTATATGTTTCCAGTTATTTGTATCTTCAATTTCTTTCTTCATTGTCATAATTTTTTGAGTACAGGTCTATTACCTTCATGGTTAGATTTATTTCTAGGTGTATTTTTTCAAGCAATTATAAATAGGATTGTTTTCTTATTTCTCTTTCTGATAGTTTTTTTTTTTTTTTAACTTTTATAAGATTTTATTTAAGCCAAACTGAAGACATATGCCAGGGGGCAAAAATCTCAAATGCTCTTGATAGTTGATTATTGATGTATAAAAATGCAACCAATTTCTAAAGACTAATTTTGTATCCTGCTACTTTACTGAACTTATTTATCAGTTCTAGTAGTTTTTTGGTGAAATCTTAGGGTTCACGCTACATAGTCACATGTCATCTGCAAATAATGACTGCTTTACTTTTTCCTTTCCAATATGGATGACTTTTATTTCTTATTGCCTGGTTGCTGTATCTAGGACTCCTAATTTTATGTTGAATACAGGTGGTTAAAGTGGACATCCTTGTATTGTTCCTGATCTTAAGGAAAAATGCTTTTAGCTTTTCACTGTGGAGTATGATGTTAGCTGTGGGTTTGTCATATGTGAACTTTATTATAAAGAGGTATGTTCTATTTATTCTCACTGTGCTGAGAGGTTGTTTTTTTTTATTGTAAATGTGTGCTGTATTTTGTTAAATGTTTTTTCTGCACCTATTGATATGATCATATATTTTTATTCTTTATTTTCTTTATTTGGTGTATCATGTTAATTGATTTGCAGATATGAAACCAACCTTGCATCCCAGGAATAAATTCCACTTGATCATGGTGTACGATCTTTTTAATGTATTGCTAAATTCAGATGTTAATATTTTGTAAGGATTTTTGCATCTATGTTCACTAGGAATATTGGGCTATAATTTTCTCTTTTTTTATGTCTTTGTATGGTTTTGGAATCTGGGTAATCTTGGCTTTGTAAACTGAGTTTGAGAGCCTTCCCTCCTCTATATTTAGGAATAGTTTGAAAAGGATAGATGTTAATTTTTCTTTGAATGTTTGGTAAAATTCACCTGTGAAGCTATTTGGTCCAGGACTTTTATTTGTTGGGAGTTTTTGGACTACTGATTGGATTTCATTAGTAGTTATGGGTCTGTTCAACTTTATATCTTTTTTACTTAATCTTTGAAGATCGTATGTTCCTAGAAATCTATTCACTTCTTTTAGGTTTTTCAATTTGTTGGCATATGATTGTTCATAGTATTTTCTTACAATCCTTTGTATTTCTGTGGTATTGGTTGTCACTTCTCTTTTATTTCTGATTTTATTTATTTGGGTTCTCTCGATTTTTTTCTTGATGAGTCTGGTTAAAGGTTTATCAATTTCATTTATCTTTTCAAAGAACTAGCTCTTGGTTTTTTTTATCTTTTGTATTTTTTTAAGGCTCTATTTTTATTTCCACTCTCATTTTTATTATATCCTTTCTTCTACTCACTTTAAGCTTTACTTGTTCTTCTTATTCTAATTCCTTTAGGTGTAAGTTTAGATTGTTTATTTGAAAATTTTCTTGTTTCTTGAGGTAGACCTGTATTGCTGTCAATTTCCCTCTTAGAACTGCTTTGGCTGTGTCCCATTTTTATTGGATTGTTGTGTTCTCATTTTTATTTGTCTCAGGTATCTTTTGGTTTCTTCTTTGATCTCAATATTAGTTAACCCATTCATCATTTAGGAACCTGTTATTTAGTCTCCATGTGTTTGTGTGTTTTTCAGTTTTTTTCTTGTAATTGATTTCTAGTTTCATACCATTGGGTTTTGAGAAGATGCTTGATATGATTTTAATCTACTTAAATTTGTTGAGAATTGTTTTGTGTCCTAAAATGTGGTCTATACTGGAAAATGTTCTATGTGAGCTAGAAAATAATGTATATTATGCTGCTTTTAGGGTAAAATATTCTAAAAATATCAATTAAATCCATCTGGCCTAATGTGTCATTTAAGGTTGCTGTTTCCTTGTTGGTTTTCTGCCTGGGTGGTATATCAATTGATATCAATGGTGTGTTAAAATCCCCACTATGACTGTATTACTGTAGATCTGTTACTTGATGTCCATTAATATTTGCTTTATATATTTAGGTCTTATGTTGAGTGCATAAATATTTACAAGAGTTATATCCTCTTGTTGGATCAATCCTTTTATCATTATGTAATGTCCTTCTATGTCTCTTGTTATAAACTTTGTTTTAAAGTCTATTTTGTTTGATATAAGTATTGCTGCCCCAGCTTTTTTTGCATTTCCATTTGTATAAAATATCTTTCTCTATTCCTTTACTTTCAATCTGTGTGTGTCTTTTGATTTGAAATGGTTCTCTTATAGGTAACATATGTATGAATCTTGTTTTCTTGTGCATTCAGTTGTTCTGTCTTTTGATTGGAGCATGTAAGCCATTTACATTTATTTATTATTTATTATTCTTTTTTAAATATATCTTTATTGATTTCAGAGAGAGGAAAGGAGAGGGAGAGAGAGAGATAGAAACATCAATGATGAGAAAGTCATTGATTGAGCTCACAACCCGGACATGTACCCTGACCGGGAATCGAACCACGATCCTCTGGATCTTAGGTCTACGCTCAACCACTGAGCCATGCCCTGCCGGGCAATCCATTTACATTTAAAGTAATTATTGATAGGTATGTAGTTCTTGTTATTATTTTTTTTCTATATTTTTTATCTTTTTTTTTTTTTTTTTCCTTCTTAAAGAAGTCCCTTTAATATTTCATGTAATCTGGACTTTTTTCTTTCTTTCTTTTTTTCCTTTTTTTCGGGGAAGCTCTTTATCTGTCCTTCAATTCTAAATGATAATCTTGCTGGATAGAGTTATCTTGGTTGTAGGTCCTTGCTTTTCATCACTTTGAATATTTTTTGCCAATTCGTCTGGCCAGCAAAGTTTCTGTTGAGAAATCAACTGACAGTCTTATGGGAGCTCCCTTGAAGGTAACTAACTGCTTTTCTCTTGCTGTTTTTAACTTTTGGCATTTTAATTATGATGTGTCTTAGTGTGGGAATTTTGGGGTTCATCTTGTTTCAGATTCTCTGTGCTTCCTGGACTTGTATATCTACTTCCTTTGTCTTGTTAAGGAAGTTTTCACTCATTATTTCTTCAAATAGGCTTTGCTCTCTCTCTTCTTCTGATACCCTTATGATTCTACTGTTGATACGTTTGATGTTGTCCCAGAGGTTCCTTAAAAATATCTTCATTTCTTTTCAATTCTTTTTTCTTTCTGCTGTTTTAATTGGCTGTTTTCCACTACGTTGTCTTCCAAATTTCTGATTGGTTCCTCTGCTTCATCTAATCTGCTGTTGATTCCTTCCAGTATATTCTTTATTTCAGTTATTGTGTTCTTTATTTCTGACTGGTTCTTTTTTATGGCTCCTATGTTCTCTTTTATATTTCCTATCTCTTCACTGATGTTCTTACTGAGTTCATCTATTCTTCCCCTAAGTTCATTGAACATTCTTATAACCAGTGCTTTGAACTCTGTATCGGGTAGATAGCTTGTCTCCATTTTGTTTAGTTGTGGTGTGTTGTGTGTTTTTTTAAGTTTTGTCTTTTTCTTTCATTTGGGACATGCTTCTTTGTCTTCTTATTTTGACTGCCTCTCTGTGTTTGTTTCTATGTATTAGGTAGACTGATTACATTTTCCAGTCTTGGTTGGGTGACCTTATGTAGTGAGTGTCCTGTGGGGTTCAGTGGAGCAATCTTTCTGGTTACCTGAGCTGGGTGCTCCAGGAGTATCTTATGTGAGATATGTGTGTCCTCCTGTTTAGTTGAGGCTTGATTTTTGTGGCACATCAGTGGATGGGGTTAACATTCCAGCTTACTAGCTGTGAAGACTGGCCATAACCACAATTGATGAGCTGCTGTGTGGGGGTTGACCCCACAGAGTGTGCCATTTGTGACACTAATCCAGTGGTGCTCTGGTGTGGTCTAAAGACAACCACCACGTGTGTTTATCTGGGGCCTCTGGGAGGAGTTCTTGCACAGGTAAAGTTCAACTACTCTCTATGTCCAGCCAGAGGCCACCTGGTAGGTGTGACATGGTGATCTGTGGTTGGTAGCTGCCTGTGCTGAGCCTGAAAGTGCCTAAGAGAGGCCATGCTGTGAACAGAGGCTGGCTGCCACCAGGGACAGGCTTTGGGCCACTCAGCAAGAGGCACAGGGCACCTGCCTGGGGCCTGTGGACCTTTGAGAGTTTTTAGAAAAGTCTGCAGTGTGGACTGAGTCCAGCTGCCTATGAGGAACAGTCACTGTAAGGGCCTCAAGTAGTGTGTGAGTTAGGTGGGGCAGGCTCTCAGGGAGTCATCAGGGTAACACGAGCTGAGCCGTGTTCACCAAGTTAACGAAGATTCAGATTTGGCACCTGTCTGCTTCTGCAGGCTGTGTGAGAGGAGGGATCAACACAAAAACAATGGCAACTGTGGGCACTTTAGTCCCCTCCAGCCCTTGCCCAAAGCCACACAATTTCAGTTTCTCCTGGCACCTTTTGAGCTGCAGTCCCTTTGCTGGAGCTTAGGGTGAGTGTTTGTGAGTTAGTGAGTCAGTGCTTGGGCCCTTTAAGAGGGTACCCGCGTTTCTAGCAGCCCTCCATCTCACCTAAACAGAATCCTTGCTGATTTTCATAGTCAGATGTTCTCGGGGCTCCTCTTCCCAGCACTAGTGCTCTCGACTGGGCAGCCAGGTGTGGGTCTAGGACATTTCGCTCCTCATGGTGACCTCCGGAGCAGAGATATCCTTCCTGATTCTGAACCACCATGCATGGGTGTGGGATCAGCCTGTTTCATGTCTTTGCCCCTTCTACCAGCCTTGGCATGGCTTCTTTTTGTATCCTCAGTTATAAGAGCTCTGTTCAGCTAGAATTCAGATGGTTCTCCAGGGTAATTTTTCTATAATTTAGTTGTAATTTTGGTGTGGTCATGGTCAAGGAAGCAGGAAGGATTTACCTACTCTACATCTTGATCAGAAGTCCCAGCAAACTTTTCATATCTACTTTCCCTGGCCTTTTAATGGTTGCAGCCAACGGTGCCCAATAGCTGGGTCTGTGTCATCTTCTTTTAAAGATTGGTAGAAGCTGCATCAGAGACTTCAGTTTAACCACAAAGAAAGGCCAGTTTGGACAGTGATAGCAGTCAGTCCACCAGTGTGTTTGAGCATTTGCTTATCCAGGTAAAGACTGTTCCAGACAGAGGGAATAACAAGGGTCCTCGGTGGTGTACTGGTCAGGTATGAATCAGGGACAGAAATTACATCAATAATTTAAACAGGGAACATTTGATACAAAGACTCATTAACTAGTCAAAAGGTGGTTAACTATATAAAAGGGTAAAAAGAGGTCTCTAAGGGATCTGGATGTAGTAATTGCAGAAAGCAGCTTCTACCCCCAAGGCTGAGGGAAAGTCAACAAGGAAAGAATGGTGTGGATGCCACACGAACATGTAGCCTGTGGGGTATTAGGAAACTTTCCAGAGGGTGGCACGCTTGGGTGAGAGCTAATCTGTAGAAGCAGATTAATTTACCAGCGGGGCCAGGTGGAGCCAGTCCAGGGGTTATGTGGGTGGACACTACCAAGCCTTACATACCAAAGCACTGGCTGCTGTGCCCAGAAGTAGCACATTGAAAGGAATTCCTTTCTTTCCACTGTGCTTTCCAGTGTCCTTCCAGTAGTGCCTATTCTGTCCATTGGCAAATCCTGACATCCAGCCATCCTGCAGAGGAGAAATGTTTACAGGGTCCTGTTCTAGTATCACAAAGCAGAGCAAAAAAGGGTGGCTTTGGAGATGAGAGGCAATCATTTGATAACTGGTACATTCTACCTTATTCACTACTCAGCTGCCCCACGTATCCTCCAACACACATTTGACCTTCCAAACAACCACACAACAACTCTATTTCTACCTAATGATTTATAACTGCCCTTTGTACAAGGAAGAATTGCTCATACTTTCTCCAAAATGGAGGCAATTCCTGCAAACATCATACCCCTTACTGCCTATATTCAGTACTTTCAAATTTAGTCGCAGTCCCATTGACAGTTTTGTTAGCTAATGACTAAATTATAAAGTTAACTTTAAACAACTCGTATATAAAATAATAACGTAGAGAAGAAAATAGTTACTAAATACATGTAAAGAATATATGCAAAGCTAATATAATCCTCGTAATCCATCACAAAGTCATAGTTGACGTCTGTCTTCCTTCCTTCCTCCCCATTCAATTTTCCCTTTGTTCTCAGCCAGAAACTTATGTAGTTGGGGCCCTTATCCTGGAGGGATGACCCAGACCATCTGAGTCTTCAGAGTCTTGGCTTTTCTTTTATGTGTTTGCTATAGTGTTCAGTTAACCTTTACTCTTGGGCATGGAAGTATGCTGGGCTCCAGATATAGGCCTCTTTGTCCCCCACTGGGTAGCAGCAATCCAATTTCCCATTGCCAATTGTGATCAATCACTCCAGCCAGTAGAGTAACTCTTTTTTCTGCCTGTTGGTTCAATGGCATAAGGTCCCAAAATATCCAAGTAGCAGTCTCATCTTCCAAATCAATGGAACCATTGTTACGCCTTTGATAGAAACATTTCCCCTTTGATGAGCCCGCACCTCACAGAGCCAGCAGGCAGGTGTCTTTCCATCAACTTGACTCTCACCTCTAGCCCCGCCTTGGTGATTCCAGGAGACCCTCCCCCTCCCCACCTGCAGGCTCATCCAGGCCATTTCCAGTGGCTTTTCTATGCAAGCAGACTCTCTAGCCTTATGCTTAGGACTTTCCTAAAATCTCTTGAACAGCGGCAGCTGGCCTCAGAACGCCCCATACCTCTCAGTAAGTGTCCCCAGGCCTGGCACTAGTGGCAGCCTGCATTGTTTCATAGCTTGGCCTCTCCCGGACATCTCCAAGCCCAGCACAAGTAGCAGCCAGCTACGGTTTGCTGTGTAGCTCATGCTGGGTGGCCCTGGGCAGGGCACTGGCAGAAGCTGACTTTGCACCTCCCGGGAGACCACAGAGACAGTGCACCCGGTGGTCAGCTGAATTACAGCCCTACCACATCCATGAGTAACACATTCAAGGGGCACACTTGGTGAACACCAAAGTTCCACTGAAGTAAATCCTGCTCCATAGGGAAGTCTCCAGCACAGCAGCTCTTTGGCTGTAGTTGCAGCTGGTCCTCACAGCTGATTGGCCTGGGGGTCAATTGTTCCCAGTGACGCCAACAGCAACCAAGGCTCAACTACAACAGGACAGTGCACACAGCCCACACAGGGGAGCACCTAGAAGGTCCAGCTCAGGTGACTGGGGAGGCTGAGCCACTGGACCCTACAGGACACCTACTACACAGAGCCACTCTACCAATTCCAGGAGACATAGCAGCTCTACCTACTACATAGAAACAAACACCAGGAAGCAGCCGAAATGCGGAGGCAAAGAAACATGTCACAAAGGAAAGAACAGAAGAAATCTCTGGAAAAAGAACTAAATGAAATGGAGCCAAGCAAGCTCCTAGATACAGAGTTCAGAATTATGGTTATAAGGATGCTCAAGGATCTTAGCAAGACTATTAAGGAAACTAGTGAGATCACCAATGACATAATCAAGTACCAGTCAGAAATGAAGGCTATGCGAACTGAAAGGAAAATAATTTACAGAGAATCAAAAGTAAAGTAGAAGACACTGAGAATCAAATCAGCAATTTAGAATATGAGGAAGCAAAAAACACCCAACCAGAGGAGCAAAAAGAAAAAATAATCCAGAAATATGAAGATAGCGTATGCATAACCCATGGACACAGACAATAACGAGGTGAAGGCCTGGGGAGGGGGTGGGAGCGAGGTGGAGGGGGTAAATGGGGGGAAACATGGGGCACCTGTGATACTTTCAACAATAAAGATACATTTTTTTAAAAAAGACTGTGAGTTCAACTGCTGTTGTAATTCAGCCACTTAGTTAAGCTTTGTGTTTAATGTCCAGAAATATTAGCCCTGTGGTTACAAGAAATAAAAGATTATAATAGGACTGTGGTGGAAGCTCTCTGATTCTCAGGCTATAATCTTGAGCTTGTCTTTTTCTTTCTGTGAGTGCTGCAATGTAGTCAGGAAAGTCAATTACAGGCCACAGTCCTTGTTATTGCTTCTGCCATGACAGTCAAGTGTAACAGCACCTTGGACTCCGGAGGCATTTGCTTTAATTAGCACTTCATCACAATCAACCACAGGTGATAATTTAATGAACTGGAATGTCACTGTATGTCATGGATAACTGGCATCTAATTTCCTCCTGGCAAGGAACTCTGCACTGCCCTCAAACCCAGACACATGATCAAATCCATCCTCAAATCCCACTTCTGAGCGTCTGTCTCCTCACACTGCTCCCAGTACCAGTTCTGTATCAGGTTACAATCAGGAGACAGACATTGCACCAGTAATTTGAACAGGAAAAATTTAATGCAAAGAATTGTAACTTATAAATGGTGATTAACAAACTAGAAGTAGTAAGGTAAAAAGCAGTTACTACCTCTAGGGCCGAGGAAGAGTAAATTAGGAAGGAACTAGGAATTTAGACAAGCTCTCCCCACCACTCACCGTGAGGTTGGTTCAGACCTCACTGGAGAGGTGTGGCTGCCATATGAGCACACACCTGCCGCTGCTAAGGAAACTTGCAAGAGGGCATGGGCCAGAGCTGGTCCATAGCATGGCCTGTGGGGCATAGGAGAAACTTGCTGGTGGGCATCAGCAGCCTGGAGCTGGTCTGCAAGGGCTACTGAGATGAGCACTGCCTGGCCTCTCACACAGGGCTCCATTGGTTACCATGCCTAAAAACAGCACACCAAAATTATTGGAAAGGTAGTCCCTTTCAGTGCCCGTCAGCGCCCTCTATTGACAAAGCCTCTACTGACATTGAGCCAGTTGGCCAAGTGGAAATGTTTGGAGTCAAGCTCCAGTATCACAGAGCAGGGGAAAGAAGTGTGGATGTAGTGATGAGAGGCAATAAATGGACAACTGGCAAAGGAGTGAATAAATTTTGTGTGTTTAATGCACAACAAGAAGCCAGTATAGCTGGGGTGAGAGAGTGGAACAGAGACGATGGTGGACAATGCGGTCTGAGGAGCAGAGAGGTAGGTGGGGTCAGGTCACATAAGGTTCTATAGATCATGGTGAAAACAGTGGATTTTAACCCAAGCCTGCTGAGAACGCACTGGACAGTTGAAAACAGGAATGGATGTGATCTGATTTATTTTAAAATGTCAATCTCTGGATACTTGACTTCATGGGCAAGAGGGGGAGATAAGGGAGGCTCTTATTACCAAGGGCCAGCCTACCCATGCTCCATCCTCTGTAGGCTGCACTCTCTTTCCTGGGTTCTAACTACAATGACCAAACATCTTAGTTGGACTGAGACAACTAAGGGGCCAGGCCCTCTTTACTCTCAAAAGTCCTAGTTTTAGGAAGCATAATATATGGTCACCCTTGATCCAACATATTTTGAATCCTGTCCTTTCCTGAAAACAAGCCTGACATTTCAAGATTATTAGTAGAGTTTCTGGAGGCGACTGCCACCTCCTTGCTTTGTTTGGAGAATGCCTAAAGTACAGATCATTCCTCAGGACCCTCTCCACCAACGCCCAGGAATCTCCTCTGTCTGTTCCTTCTTCACACTGTCAGGTGCCAGCCCATCAGCCCACTTCCTGCTGTGGAGTGTTAGCTTATGATGCTCTAGAGAAGACTTGGGGAGAGTCCCACTGACAGTAGCCTGACTTTGAGGACCACCCACCTTGAAAAGGAGTTTGCAGAAATCTTTCCATGTTCTAATAAGCTGTTTGAGATGGCAGCCATGTGCTGTAGGTCAAGCTATCTTTCATTTCTCACTGAACCTTGGAGCAGAGGCCAGATCACCTGCCTTGGCTGACTTCATTGCTTCTCTAGCCAAATCAAAATTCCTAGGTAGGTGAAATAGAAGCTTGTCTCATGATGCCTCTGGCCCCTTTGCCTAAACCCTCTTGCACTTTTTTTCATGTTTCCTCCCCTCTTCAGTCTCTCTCCTTAGTGCTGACAATCATTGCCCCCATTTCTCATCAAAACATGCTCTCAGATCTTGTATTTATACCCTTAGCCTTTTGGTTTCCGCTGGAATGTAATGGAAGAAAGAAGCTTAAAGAATTTCCTCTTCCAGGGACCTTAGCATTTTAATAGAAATCAAAGTCTGATTCCAGTGGTTCCTAACATTGGTCTTGATAAGAATAACTTGGAGAGCTTGCTAAAGTGCATATTGATGGCCTCCAATCTCCAAGAATCTGATTTAATAGTTTTGGGGTAGGATTCAAGAATCTGTGTTTTAATCTAGCATCCCAAGTGGTTCTGAAGGGTAGTTCACAGACCACACTTTGAGAATAAACATTAGAGAGGAAATAGGAATGCTAGAATTGCTCATGTTGGTTGAGAGAGAAGGTGGCTTTATTTGGCATACAAATGTATTAACTATATTTTCTGATTCCAAAATTGAGCCATATGGAATGTCACTGGGACCTCATTGAAACACCTGGGCTAAATGGCTGATCTATTTGACCGGGTAATATGGATTAGATATTATTTAAGCTACTCAAGAGTGCCATGCCCCCCTATCTCTCTTCCCTGTGGGATTCCTCAGGAAATCCTATGAATTGTAGCTAATTAGAAATACAAGTGCTATTTTAGCTGGAATAATGTCTAATAACGTACAATGTAGGGCTCTGTGAAGGCTGGTTTGGAGCCCATCACTTTGGCTCATCATCAGTTTAGGGTCTTTTACTCCCCCACTTATCAAAATTCTTGGCTGATATGTCCCAATGTGCCTGTGAGAAGCAAGAGATAGAGAGACTTCTGAGCCCACTTAGCTGGCAAGCCATATGGAAATGGAGAGAGAGAGGAGATAGAGATACAGAGAAAGAATCCTTAGTTCTGCTTACTACACAGAGGCAGGAAAAATGAAGTACAAGAGAGTGTCATGTATGTATACTGGCTTTTTACCATGCAGTAATCCAGCCCATTAGAAACTGTGGCCTAATTAATATCTAATACTCTGACCAACCAGATCAATAACCATGTCTCCCTTGAGGGGAAGAAGGAAGAAATGGGCAGAGGCAGACCTAATGCCGGGAGAGGAGTTGAAGGTCAGGCCAGACCTAAACAGTTGACACCAAATCATAGCTCAAAAGTGAGGACCTATATACATGGGATGACTCACTTTGGTGACATGCTCCCATGGTTGTTTCATTCCTGCCACTCCTTTTTCTCCCATTCAAGGAGGTGTAGCAAAATCCAAGGCAGAGTAACTTCATTATAGGGTAAGCTTGAATCTTTTCTAGCTGACTGAAAGTAGGATTTGCAAACTTTGGCACTTTAATGATAACTGGTAACAAGTGACACTCATTGATGGGTTGAGACCTTGTGGGCAGGTCCTGGTGGAGCACCCCCAACCTGCTCCAGGAGCTGGGGTGAGCAGTTCAAGAGGACGTTGGTCCTCTGCTGCTCTCTCAGCCCTTCTGTTCTTCTCATACAACCCTAGACTCCAGAGCTCAGGATCTGGGTGGTGGAGCAGGACAGACGGAGGCTCTAACAGAGAAGTAAGGAGGTTGGCTAATGTCTTGTAGTTCCCGGAATGGACTCAATCATCCATGAGGAGAGGGTAGGAGGGTTTCTGTTCTTATAACTGTATACAACTAAGACATGTACTTCTGGAACAAATAATTCTTGGAGCTTTGTCTAAATCAGTTTAATAACCAAAAAAAAAAAAAAGAACTTGCATTTTTTATACTCTTTAAAGTACTTTAATATACATTATCTTATCTCCCGCCTCCCTCCTTCTCTCTTCCCTTCCCTCCCTCTATCTTTCTTTCTTTCATTCATTCAAAACCAATTTTGTGCCTTTCCAAATATTTGGGGGTACAGCTCTTCTATTTTGTGGATTATCAATTTAATTCTTCCTATTCTGTCTCGTCAACTTAAATATTTTTTTTTTTTAAAAATATGTTTTTATTGCTATTAGAGAGAAAGGAGAGGGAGAGAGATAGAAACATTGATGATCAGCTGCCACCTGCACGCCCCCCACCAGGGATTGAGCCCACAGTCTGGGCATGTGCCCTGACCAGAATCAAACTGGTGACCTCTTGGTGCAAAGATTGAGCTTAGTGGCTCAATCTACTAAGCCACACCAGCCGGGCTCCTTGTCAACTTTTGAACATTTTTGTTAACATTTCATTGGAAGGAAGAGGTAGATAGTGAGATCCATGCTGAAAAAAGGTTAGAGACGACCATTGTATTCAGATTTCCACGTTCTCCCAGTTCTTCCTTTTCCCCTTTGGAGAGTAAGATGATAATTTGGGAGCTGAGTATATGTCTGTGGCCTCTAGGGAACAGGAGAGAAGAAATATGGAAGAGGGAAGATAAAATTAAACCAATGCAGACGTTGTTAAGAAATTTATTTGCAATTCTTGTTTTTTTGTTTTGGTTTTTGTTTTTTTTAAATAACATTATTCCTTAGATAAAAATGCAATCTTACAGGAATATACATAGCATCTCACACAGAGATCATCACCCTGAAGCTCTTCTGGAAAGGTCGCCCCTTGTAGACTCCCTGGCCTTTCTCGAGGGTGAGAAGGCGCAGCAGGCAAGGCCTTTGACAACGGGATTATTTGACGATTACAAACTGTACAACAATATTTACAACAGTAAGACTGCAAATCCGTGGAGCCTGGAGGGGAAGGTGTGGGTATGTGGGTATGTGGGATGGTGACAGGCATTGGGGTGACAATGGAGGCACTGTCCATCCGTCTACATCTCTCTGAGAACAGGTATGATACAGCTTGGGCTGGGGCATGAAGGCCTGAGCAAGAGTATGTGAGGAGAGGGATGCATCGGCTGGGCTGTGCCTGGAGCCTCTTACATGAAGGGAAGTTTTGCTTGGTACCTCTGGGCAAAATCAAACAGGAAAATTATGACAGTAATGGACATTCTGGTGCTTCACCACCTGGGAACTGCCACCCTGTTTCTTAATGAACGTGTGGATTTTCCCACAGGTTGTTCTCAAATGCTCCCGTCGCAGGTTGTGCAACCCTGGTTATGCCTCTGATATCCAGCCGACTTCTGTGCTAGGCCTGTTTTCCCCAGACACTAGGAGAACAGCAAGTGCTCTGGGCAAGCCAGGAAGCAGCTATGGGAGGTGCCTAACCTGGCCCGGGAGGCAAGAGGTGGAGTCCAGGTGGGGGGATGCAAGTGGCTGATGGGCGATGGTGTGATGTGAGCAAGCAGAAAGGTGCCCACAGCGCTTGAGTTGCCTTCCGAAAGAGCCCTTGGCACAGGATTGTTGGCCTCTTAGGTTTTGTTTTTCCTCTCAAGCCTCGGTATAGTTTCTCCATGCTTGGACACCTTAGGGGGAGGGACTTGGGACAGAACCAGTGACCCATCGTCTCCTCCTGTGACTCTAGCCTTCTCTTTCCTTGGCTGCGGGCTCAGGAGGGCCTTCCTCCAGGGTCCTTTGAAATCTGCAGCCCTCAGGCCCCTGTAGCAGCCAGTCACTGCCGAGGCTGGTGTCTGCTTCTAAACTTGAGGGCTTGAAACACATCAGAGCAAGAGTCCTCTAGGCCCAAACTTGGAGTAGGAATTATTCTGTCCACGTCTGTATTTCCCTGCATAGAAATCACTCTCCCTTAGCACTTCCCACTTTCCCCACCAAGGACTTTGTCTGATAATGACATTTGCTTATTCATGAGTCGTGTGAGTGATTTTTAGATGGTACATTTGTAGCCAATGTCTGATTCATGGTAGATTAAGTGTCAAGAGATGGTTTAGATTCTGAAATCTGGGTGCCTGGGATGCCCCACCAAGGGGAGCACACCTGTGAAAAGGCCAGCACCTGATGCGAAGGGAGGCTTCACTCTGGTGGCGTTTCAAGCTCTTGTGTAATTATATAGTCTTTGTCTTATCTTCCTTAATGTAGTAGGGCACAACCTGAACTCTGACTCTACTCTCAGTGGGGAGCTAATTTGTTTACTTTAGCTTAGGAGAGTCCACGGTGGCTCTAATTCCCTTTCAGAGATGGAGTAATGGCTTTCCTAACACGCCAGAAAGCCGGAGAGCCTTCTCCTGCATGTGCTGGGAACCAAGCCTCTTAGAACCATGTGAGGAAAGGTCTTGATTTAGGAGTAGCAGCATTTTCTTAATGTAGATAAATTACACCTAATCCCTAGTAACAGTAGGTTCAGAGGGCACTATTTGCCCCCAAGGAACTTACTCTGGCCCTCTCCCCATCTCTCTCTCTCAGTGCTCAGCCTTCTGGGAGGAGACAAAACCATGTGTCTAGAGCTCAGCCCCAGCATGAGCACTTGTCCCTTAAGGATGCGTGTGTGTGTACTGTGTGAGTGTATGTGTGAATGTGTGTGTGTGCATGCGTGTGCATGTGGTGTTCAAGTGTCTCCCCAACAATGTGGGAATCTGGCAGAAACCCATTTACCTGTTACATTGGTATCTGGCTCCACAAAGCAATGTTTCATTGCTTTGAAAAATAAATAAATAAATAAAGTTAAAACCAGAAATGGCTTCACAAGAAAACTGGTTGGTGGTGACTGAGCGCCTCACCGAGGGTGAGGGTGACGTTAGGGCTGTACCTCCTGCCTCCAACTGGGGCTTGTTTCAGTGGCTCACTGGCTGATAGAAGGGCAGGTCAGCAGCAGAGAGGGAGGACAGGGTGGCAGCCACCCCACATGCAGCCTGATGCTTTCATTTGGTTGGGAAACAGTGTCAGTCAGATCTTTACTTTTCTCTTCTTCCAGAGAAGATCCTTGAGACAGGAGACTCACCACTGCACTGGCTGAACTGGTCACTTCTTTTCATAAACTGGGAACAGACCCACAGGAAGTCAAACGTGCCCTTTTTGCTCCCATTTCCCTTCGTGTTCTCTCTGTGCTTACTCTCCCCAGGCCACAGCCATATCTGCAAAAACAGAACTGGCCTGGACTCTATCAGCAAGTTTTTGACTCCCCTGAGGCTTAAGGAGTGCTCCTGACACCAGACTGCCTTCTCTTGGTCTCTTCGCTAAACTGCTTCTAGCTCTTAGATGATATTTCCATTCTTCTGGCTCTGTAGGGAGGACAGACTGTCATCTTTCTCAGCAACAGGCATGATTCTGGTTTGATGGGGCTGCAACACTCCCTGCCAGGGTCCTTCACGCTTAATCCAAGTTCCTGTTACAGTCCTGGCGTCTGCAAAACAGCCACCATTCTTTTCGGGACTCCCAAACTCCTCATTTTCAGGGCCTTTATTTCTCAGAAAGACGTTGGCAGTGGAAGGGACACTTCTCCCGCAGTTGCCTGACTATCTCCAGCTGCAGGCCAAGCAGAAGTTCCGGAGGGGGTGGCTATGAGGAAGTGACAGGCAGCTTCACTCTACACAAACCCTTGCAGTTTGAGAGCAGGGGTCCAGGGGAGGGTGAGACTGGGTGAGGAAGTCTTGTTCTTTTGTCTTTGGATTTCCCAGTCAGAGGGATGCCTATCAGACTTAGAAGCTGGGGAAGGGACTATAACTAATAGCTTCTGAAGCAAAGCAGAGAAAAATTTATAAATCAAAACAAAATTTAGGGGCAAAGTCTCCTCTCTTTAACCTCAAGACCAAACAGAACCTTCTAGGAACAGGCAGAAAGGAGAGAGCTGGAAACCTCTCTGCTTAATGAAGCCATGCACGTGAATAATTGTTAAAAGACTAAGGTGTGGCTATAGGCTGGCTAATCAGGAGACAATAAAAATCAAGTGTACCAAAAGCCAGAACTTAAGCTGCACTTACTATTTCAAGACCTCTGGTCCTCAGCACAGGCTGCCTTTCTCCTGCCACACAAGGGTTCAGAAAATTTGACTATTCTGGTTTACAAGGTCATGGGGAAAGTTCTACTTTAGGTGGAGAGTAAACACCACCCAGTTCACGGTGGATGAGATTCGTTGATTTTACTAGGGTGTGAGGATGACAGGCACCAAATGTCAGTCCTGCAGGAGTCCAGCATGAGGCCCAGTTCAGAAAGACCTCAGACTGGGCACTCATCCGAAACACCTTTCCTTCACAGCAGCGCAGGGCAAAGTGCGCCGGTCACTGCAGACACTGTTCCTATGGGGCAGGGAGGAAGGCTAGCTGGTCTTCTTGACAGAGTTGACTAGAAGGGAGAATGGAGCCTTTGGGTGTGAGTGGTAAAAAGCAAGGGAACTGTACTTAGGCAGGACCCTGGGAGTACCTGGAACAAGCCCAGCCTGTAGCCCATGCTGTTGGTCAATGAGATCTGTCGATGCAGTTGGAAAGTCCAAAAGGAAAACAGAATGCTGCTCAAAAAGGCTGTACGTGTGTGTGTGTGTGTGTGTGTGTGTGTGCACGCTCAGTTAAGATTCCAAATTTTATCTAGGGAACAAATGTAAAGCAAGAACAGATATCAATCTACAAGGGCTCCCCTCTCCATCATAGCTACATCTTAGTGGCCCAGGGGCAGACATTTTGGGAAACTAGACACTATTTCTGGTAGATCTTGATGGCACTGAGAAAGAGCCAAGAAAGTTTGGATGGTTTGGGCGTGGAGAAACAGGAGGAAACTTCTGTTTCTAGAATGTAAGTTAACCTGGGGGTTTCTGGCACATGTTTCCATTTAAATGAATCAGTCTATGAAAACAAAACTCATCTTCATTGAGGAATGGACTTCCCGGGTTTAAATTTCTAGTTTGCTTATATAAGTGCCAAGAAAGACTGAGCGTACACTGGACTGGAAGAGAGTCAGTGGGCAAATTCTGGATGAATGGTTGGGTCCTCCTTTCCCCAAATCAGTCCCTTTCTGACCACCATTGTTGAAATCTATTCAAAGGACAGCATCAGTAGGGTGATGTCCTAGGTAGATACAAACTGGCATAAGAGAAGCTCCCACAAAGTCTCTGGTTCCACCACCCCGGTGAACTCCTGATGCCGCCTCTCTTGTCCTGGTCCCCTCCACGGGTGCCACACACACTATGGGAGGTCTGGAGGAAATGCTGCCTCAGAGTGAAGAAAAGATGGAGAGGTGAGCAAGAGAGAGTTGACTCTTGGATGGACAAAGATTTTACCTGGTTGCCTTTTTCTAGGCCCAGCAGTTGCCAGAGCCAGGATTCCCTTCCCCTCCCACCAGGCCAACTCTAATCCCATCCTCTCTTTCAGTGCATACTTTCTTGAAAAACCACTGAACAAAATCTGTGCTGTGGGAGTGAAGAGAAAAGTCAGCCACCTCTCCTCTCCTTCAGGGGACGCTGAGACTAGCTCAGTGAGGAGAGAGGCGGCTCAGGATGTCTTGGGACCCCTCACAGTAAGGGCGTTCCTAGAGAAATATCCAGCCAGAGAACTGGTGCAGAGCAGATAGAGTGAAGACTGGAATGAGATATGTCCTGGTCTCTCAAGTGAGATGTAGTACAAATATACCTATCATATCATTTTGGACAAATTGAGTGAAACAGAAGCAAACACAAGATATGCAAAACAGTTATGTCCAAACCTGTTGTGGGCAGTAGAATAATGATTTACACTGGTGATACCCTTGCTCATTTTACAAATTAAAAAAAAAAAATGTTTCCCTTCCCCCAACCACATATAGAAAAGCACTTAAGAGTTCAAAGGTAAAGCTTGTCACACTCCAAATACAAAATGATTTACTTACATGCAGCAAAATATACAAGAGGTGAATTCAAAAACAAACTTAATTCAATTCATTATATTCGCTTGGCACAACTGCAATTCAATTTTAAAAAAATATTTGTAAAATACTGAAACTGACCTGAATTCAAGTATAACGGTTTCTTCAACAGAAACATTATCAATGCAATAAAACATTACACGGAATATATCGAAGCAAAACGCCTTCATGAGTTTTTCCCTTAGGTTTCTGTGTTTTTTAAAATACAGTTTTAATGCCAACAAGACTCACAATTGTATTTTGAAAATGAATATTATTGCATTGTTTTTGCATATCTTGTGGGACAGAAAATGCAAAGTTACTGATTCCCGTTTCAGAAGCAGAGACAGTGATTTGTTTTTGCTCTCCAATGGCCCTGGATTCAGATCTCCCCAGTTAACCCAGAAACGGGGCTCTGCACACTCACGGGGCGCAGGGGCGCTGCGCGGGCGCACGCACACACAGCCGACACACGCACACTGCACACGGGACACACTCGGCCGCTCTCCCGCACGCTTCCTCTCTTGCGGCACCCACGGATACACCCAGCATGCGAAAGAACCCAGCTCGGTCACCCATCTGTGCAAGACCCTATCAAGTGCATTGCTGATTACCTTTAAATTAGAAAACCAAACCAAAACCATTTTTACTACCTACAGAAACCATAACAAATTATTGGGCATACGCAATGTCTGGTAAAACTCGGACAGCGGCTCTAGGGAACCCTCTGTCGGAAAAGGAAACCACACCCGTTTAAATAATACGATCAAACCTAACCTGATTTACATCTGCAAGAGTGAGAACAGTAAGGTGGGTGGCTACCGAACTTCGTAAACACTCTTCTTCCTCCCCATCCTCCTGGGGAAAATAAAATTAAAAAAACCCAAAACCAAAAAAACAAACAGAACACCAACAAAAATTAAAACTGCAACATGCTGTCGAGAGAAATGTCAAACCACAGAACAAAGGAGCGCTCGGCGGAACCCAGCACCACCTCGCTCGGCCCGAGCGCCCCTTCGTGGCCGCAGCCGCCCTCGCGGCGGGCCGGCGGCTGCGGGGCTGGAGCCCGGGGCCTGCGCGGGGGGGAGGCGCTCCCCACGCGGGAGGCGCGGGCCGGCCCGCGGGGCGGGGGTGGGGGTGCGGGCCCTGCAGCGCCGCCTCGCCTCCCCCTCTCGGCTCCCAGCTCCGCCCTCTCGCCGCTTCCGCCTCCCTCTGCGGGGTGGGGGTGGGTCGGAGTCATGCCCGCCTCCTTCCGCAGATCCACAGGGCCCTGGCTCTATGGGGACAGTGAGGCTCGTACACAATATGTGCAAAATGAGTTTTGTACAAGCAAAGTTGAAAGACACCCGTTTGACAAAGGTCCTTTCGGTGAGGGCTACCACAGGAAGCGGAGGGTCTCTCGTGTGCCCAAGGGGAAGGCTGGCTCCTGGCACAGGGCTTGACATACCGCACGGGAGGGCAGCAGCCTTCTCTGGTGCTCCCTCCCCGACCCTCCCACCTCCTCCTCTCCCCTCTACCTCCCTGGACACAAACTGGGGTTGCTGCTTTTCTTCCCCCGAAAAGCTCACTCTCCGTACCACCCAACTCTGTGTCTTGTCCCAACGAAATGAATGAAGACGCTGTTCCGTTAACTCCAGGTCACGAGAACAGTGAGGCACTTCTGAAACGAACCCTTTAGGAACATTGAGACAAATAAAAAACCCAGCATCTCCCAGCCCCGCTCCTACAGGCTGCTGACGTAGGCTCTGCTGTCCTGCAGCTCCTCCTCGCTCCTCCGGCACTCCTGGCTGGGCCCACAGGGCCCGTCCTCTTCGCCCCCTGCTCTGTCCTGCCCCCGGTCCCTGCAGTTAACAAAAGGTAATAGGGTGCCGTTGGGGCTCTGCTGGGCGCCCCCACTGAGGATGTTGTCAGCAGCGTTCTCCATCTCCTCTATGGTCATGTCACAGGCGTCAGCCAGCTCCTGGGTTGTGACCTCGATAAACTTGGGATCTTGGGCAAACTGCCCCAGTCCTTCCGAAATCAAGACCTGAAGGGGGGAGGGCCGTGAGGAAAAACCAAAGAGGAACATTATTCCTGCAGCTCAGATCTCTTCAGGGTTAGAGTGAGGGGCTTCTGACTGGAAACTTCAGGAGTGTGTGTGTGTGTGTGCGTGTGTGTGTCGTGGGGTGCTCAGAGGAAAGGAGGGGAATTCGGGATGTGTAGGCTGGGGAGAGACCTTTTGGCTGGGGTAGTTGAAGACTGATACCAAAAACATGGAAACTCAGCTCACGGAGGGGCCGCAGGGATGTGGTCTCAGAGCTAGAACCCTGTCTTTTCTCCCCCTGGGCACCCTATGTTCTTTCCAAGAGACCTTCATTCTCCTTTGGTGAAACTGTTTTGCCCGTGCCCACCGTCCATTGCCACCCGCTGCCTGTCTGGGGGTGAGGATACTGAGTATGAATTGTGCAAACACCGTGCACACACCCGCCTCTCCTGCTTCTGCTGGGAAGGGCCAGCAGGCAAAGCCAAGGCTTCACCCTCCTGCCCTGCGGCTGCCTTAGTGACTGCTGTGGGGAAATCAGACACTGGGCTGGCGGGCGGGGGAAGCAGTGCGGGGAAACCTGGAGCACTGCTCTCCCAGTTCTGTCTGTCTGCTCCCCTGTTACTCTTTCTCTTGCATTATTTTTCTTCATTGCTCCACCCCTTCCCAACATGTTTGTTTATAATGTCTTTCCTCACCACAGCGTGAGCTCATGAGAGCAGAAACGCTATCCCTCAGCAGTGGCCCCGCACCTAGAACAGAGCCTGCACGCGTGGCAGGCACTCAGTGGAGAAGTGTGGCCTGAATAACAGGTAACCAAGGCCACTTGAAGCGCCTTAGAGTCCGAAGGCACCTTAGAAATCATCTGGTTTAATTCCCCACCTCCTGCGCTACGTGACTGGACAGGCATCGTCTCTGCTTGCACGTGTCAAGTGACAGGAGGCTCACTGCTTTACAGGAAAGCCCTCCTCATTTTGGAAAGATCTCCTCATGGGAGCTAAAGTCTGCCTGCCTGTCAGGTTGATGTAGGTGCTACAGTCCTGCATTTACAACCTCTTGCCAAGGACAGGGGACCCTTCCAGGGTTGAGATGCATATCATGGCTGCTGCTTCTTTTTTTAATCCTTACTCAAGGATATGTTTTTATTGATTTTTTAGAGAGAGAAGGAAAGGATGGAAGGGGTGAGGGAGAGAGAGAAACATCGATGGTTGCCTCCCTTAAGTGCACTGACTGGGTGAACCTGCAACTTTTTGGTATACTGGATGTCACTCCACCCAAGTGAGCCACCTGGCCAGGGAAGCACAGCACGGCTTTGTAAGTCACCTCCTCTCCAGGTTTACTTCCCGAATTCCTTCAACCAGTTCTCATAGGAAATTACTTCTAGGGACCTTGCCAACCCAGTCATCCTCCTTTGGGGTGGTTGCAATTTGTCAGAGGTGCCCTGAGATGTGATGCCAGGACTGCAATAGGTGCTCTGACCAGGGCGGAGCACAGTGGACCCGAAAGTGCTCTTGTTCTGGACTAGAGGCTCTCAACCCTGGCTGTGCGTTAGAATCATCAGAGGGTTTTAAAAAATACCCATTCAACTGGTCACACGTTTCCAGAGCTCCCCAGCTGATTCTAATGAGTGACCAGGCTTGAGAACCAGGTATGACTTCCTAGGTGCACACAGGCCACCCACGCTCACGTTTGGAGCCGTCACAGCTGGCCTCGGGCATGAACAGTGGAGCCCTGCAGCCTTTCTCAGGCTGCACAGGCCTGCTGCAGGGATGTGCCGTTCACAGGTTCTCTCTCTGAACCAGCCCAGCCCCAACAGATGCGAATAGTGTCTTGTGTGGTTAGAATTTCCTGCCTGCCATGCCATCCTGCTTCAGGCCCTCACATCGAGGGTCCTTCTGGCCAGGAGACTTGACATCCAGTCCACTTGGGAGAGAACCAAGTTCTTCCTTCTTGATTCTCCATGCAAACCCCTCTCTGCCTCAGACCTTTCCTTCCTCTGCCTGCTGCGCTGCTCCGAGGCACTTACCGCTTCCACCAGACTGCTGGCGCTACCGTGGAACTGCCTGCCCCAGGCACCCGCCTGGCCGGGCACAGTGAGGGACACAGGCCGGGCTCTCCGGGTGGCGCTGCTGCCACCCTCACAGGGCGTGGGCTCCACGGACCAGGAGCTGCAGTGGACGGACGGGAAGCTGCTGTTGAGTTTCTCGCTGGACTCGGTTCCTTCGAGCTGCAGGGTGGGGATGGGCTGCGGGGGCCAGCCTCGGCTGCCGGGCATGGCAGGGGGCGTGGCACATGGCCTGGGGAAGGTGGTGGGCGAATGGCTTCTCTGGAGGAGGGGGCTCAGGCCTGCCACTGCCAATGCCTGCGGATACACAAGGAGTATGAATTACTGGGATGGCCAGGCCCCGAGAGGCAGGCTTCTTAGGGGCTACTGTTTCCAGCTAGTTCCACCTGCCTGAAACTCCTACCACCCTCATTTTCACCCATCTGAATCCTACCTCATCGAGACCAATGTAAGTTTCAAAGCATCCTAAAAAACATTTTCTGATTATCTCCGTCTGAAGTGGCCTCTGTCTCTTCTAAATTCCAAAAGCTGTGACAGACCGGAGTCAAGGTCACCTGCTCCTCAGCACTGGCTCTGTCCCCATCAGTGGTGAATTCTCCCCCTTTGCCTTCCTTGTCGGTAGACTAGAGAGGATGGCACCTGTGCCACCTGTACAACCAGGACACAGTGCCCGCTGTCTCCTGGCCTCGTGGGGTTGATGTGAGGTTAAGTGAGGGAGGGTCTGTGAGAAAGCACACTATGTACCCAAAGAGCTAGACTAAGCCAGTGCTTACTGTTCAAATTTTCACAATTCACCGGGCTGTTAATAATGTCTTGCCACTCTCCAGCTCACCTTGTTTTCGGACTATTGTTCAAATCTTACACGGTATTGTGAGTAACGTATTTATGTGGTTGTCTCCTCTGCCCCCACTGCTTGAGTGTCCTGAGGACGGGTTGTGGTCCCCACAAGAGCTGCCACAACAACCTGTTCTGATGTGCTGCACCCACAGGACAGTGACAAGCGCGGCGGGAAAGCCAGCCTGAGAGGCAGGGAGAAGGGGAATGGGAACCGCGCTGCGTGGGTGGGAGGGCAGTAGGAAGGCACAAAGGGAGGAGGGAAGTAAAGAGGAGTTTCTTGCCTTTCAGAATGATAAAACGGATGAGTGAAATCAACTTCCGAGAATCTTTAAAAATATCACACACAGTGTCCCCCCCAGCCTGCCAGCTGCCACTGGCCACTGCTCTTGATGGTGCCCAGCCTGGGGTTCCCTGGGCCCCTGGAGGTCACATGTATGTAGGCAATGCCACACGGGCCAAGCAAAGCAGTGCATTTCTTTAAGATGAAATAACAGCTACTTAGTCAAGTCACTCTGGCCATCTTACGCTGATTATGCCCTTTGATTGGCAGTTGAATGCCTTTGGATAAAAAAAAAAAAATATTGAAAGCATAGGCCTGTGGTAAGGGAGTATATAATTAAAGAGGTAAAAAGTGTAGGAAACTCTAGTTTAGAGCCTAATTTTTCTGGAGTAGGAGACTGCCTTAGGTAGTTCTTCAATGGTCCCCTTAGTTCTGAGACAGTAAGAGTGTTTTTGATGCTGGTGTCTTGGATGTCACTATCCAGAGTCATTCATGCTAAGAGAAAAATGTCAACTCTCAAACCTCCCTGGACCCATCTCCTGGGATATCACTCCCTACTCCTGACCCTGTAGCTGGCTAGTTCTTTGATTATTTCTGTATTTCAATGGACGAATTTTGTGCAATTTAATTTCCAGGTGCTTTGCCACTCTAGGTAGGACCACATCTGCCTGAGTGCCCTGAGGTATAAGCCATTTGTCCGAGGAGGTGACATCTGTGCCACTGTAAGAAGAAAGCTCAGGTGGAATCCTGGGACTAAGTGAGGAGCTCCTGCTCCCCAGTATTTCCTAGGTCTCCACCATGGGAAATGACAGACGTTGTTAAGGTTCTCACCTGTGTAGAAAAAGCCCCCTCATCCGGGGGCTGCTAGGATCAGGGCTGGGGATATAGCAGTGGTCTGAGACAGGGAAGACTGGTGTCTTGGGGACTTTGTCTAGTCTACTGGGTGGTGGCCAGTGGCCTGTCTAAAGTGTGGGCTACCTGGTGATGAACCAGATGTAAGGGCAGGACTGTCTTCTGAGATATGTCTCCCCCTTGATGCTTCTGTCGCTTTAGACATTCCAGGTGGAAGGAGGCCCTTCGACCTGCAAAGGAGCCAAAGAGCCAGCATCAGAGCAGGAAAAGACCGGGGCCTGTGATGACTCGTACCCCGGGAGGGGAAAGGGGCAGTGCCAGTGGCCCGGATACACCTCCTCTTTACCCTTCATCTTTCTCTGACACATACCACGTAGCTTATGTCCCAGTCCTATCCCAGCAAGCCCAGCCCACTGTGTGGGGGTTGCTGGAGCCAGGCCACCACGGCTTCTGTTACCCGAGCGCCTGATCAGTCATCTGGGGGTGCCCACTGGCTGGCCACATCTAGGAGCACGGTGTGAGGGCTCACCTAGGGAGGCAGAGCGGAGGAAGCTCCTCTTTGGAGACTGCCGGATGTCCCTCTTGTCCTCCTCTGGGGGTGTCAGTTGTCGGTTTTCATCATCCTGATAGGAGAGCCTGGAACGGAGAACTCCTGGGGCTTGTTCTGGGGGCTGAGGAGTGCACCCACAGGGACAGCCCACCCCAGAAGACAGTGTGCTTTTTTCCTCAGCAAAGGGAACCCCACTTTGTGCTTTCATGAAGGTTTGGGGAGGGGCAGCAGGGACTCGACACCCCAGGACCCTGCTCTCTGGCTTCACAGATGCTTTGGCTCCTCACACAGCCTGTGCACTCAGAGCCCAGCGTCTCTGATGAGAGGCAGTGAAGGCTCTCCTGGGTCAAAGTTGTCGAGAAAGTTGGGAAAAAATTCTAGGCCCACAAGGTTCTTTCCAGGAATGCCTGGGCTCTTCTCTTCCATGTGCTGATGCTCTTTACCATGACTAGTCCCAACTTTACTCCAATCCCCCTGACCCCTTTCTCCCTGGCCTGCCCACTCTCATCATCAAGAGCACATAGCAGCTGTCCATGTCACCATAATCACCCCGTGAATGGCAGAGCTGTCACCGACCATAGGGGCATCAAGCCAATAGCTTCTAAGCCTTTCTGATGGGACTTATGTAAAAACTATATTTTACACTGTGCCAGTATGTACAGACACACCCACCTGAACTAAGCGGCACGAACCATACTCATTTCATGTGTTGCACTCTGATAGTTTCTATTCTACTTTAGTCCATTCTATTTCTTAAAAAATGTCAGTTGCAATCTACTAAGTTGATTTCACGACCCCTGGTGGGCGTAACTGTCCTTCCAGGGTTGCATTCTAACCCCTTCCTTTTCCAGATGAGGCCACACTCTTGTGACTCCGGGTACTTAGAGCAGGGGTGAGGAATGTCCGGCCCATGGGCCGCATACTCCCACAAAATCACTTGGTCTGGCCCTGCCAAGGCCTCACCAAAGAGAAGCAGTTCCAGCCATCACATTAGGGGTGAGTTAATTAAATGTTTGACCAAATATAGTAGGCTAATTTTTAAGTAATTTTATATGGTCTGTGAATGATATTATAAATATCCAAGTGGCCCTTGGCGGAAAAAAGGTTCCCTACCCCTCACTTAGAGGGTGGAGACTGTGCTGCCTGTCTGCTCCTAGCTCATGACTTCCAGCATCTGCAGATGTTCAGGAAAGCTTTTGAACCAAAACCTCCAAGCCTTTCCTCTCGTTTTCATCTTGGTAAGCCCTCCCTGTTATATTTATTCTTATCCAAATTGTACCCATTCTGGACCCAGATTCTGTTTGACCTTGTGCCTGGTGCCTGTTGTGGCCATCTTCACCTTCTCTGAATGCCTGTACCCCTGGTTGTACCACTGTGTGAGCAATTAGTTAGAAAATGTCCATGTCCTTTTCCTCTTCTGAGGTCCTCCTACCTTCCAAGCGAGTTTGCATAATCTCCTTGAGTGCCGAGGCCGGTTTATTCATGATCTAGCAGAGTGCCTGGGTGCACCAAGCACTCAGTAAGAGCGAAAGTGGACGGAAGCATATGCTTTTCCTCATATCTAGGCCATGTGGCCATGTATTAATTTGCATTCTCTATAACCTTCCTTATAAAGTGCTTTCAGGAAAGCTCCTAAAACAGTGCATCTTAAACTTTTTGAATGCAACCCACACTCATAAATACATTTTATGGGACTCAGTACACACACACATACAGACATTGGCAATTAAACAAATGTTTTACAAAATTATACTTACCTTTGTGACACTGGATATGTTATCTTATACTGTCTTATTCTATCCAAGTCTATGCTATTCTGTGCTATACTTCCTTTTAAAAGTGCTGAGCATTGCCCTAGCCAGTTTGGTTCAGTGGTTAGAGTGTCAGCCCTTGGACTGAAGGATCCTGGGTTTGATTCTGGCCAAGAGCATGTATTTCCTGTGTAGCATGCTCGAGATCCCTAGTCCGGTCAGGGCACATGTGGAAGGCAGCCAATCAATGTGTCCCTCTCACATTGATGTTTCTCTCTCTCCCCCTCCCCTTCCATTTTCTCTGTAAAACAATGGAAAAAATATCCTCAGGTGAGGATTAAAAAAAAAAAGTGCTGATCATAACTAAGTAAATGTCACAACCTTCTAATGGGTCTAAATTTGCAGTTAAACCCTTCTTAAAAAATTCCAGCACTACTAAAAATCCAACAGTGCCCTCTGCTGGCCAGCTTTATTATAAGTAGTTTCACAAACATTTGTTTAATGCTCAATATATGTATGTGTTAACTGAGTCTCACTATAAAATATATTTATTTGTTGGTTGCACGCAAAACAATGTAAGAAACAATGTTTAGAAGTTTTTTCTGAAAGCACTGTATGGTGAGGAAGGGCCACGCAACCAGGGGATTGTGTGTGTCTGTATGGGTAGGGGCTTTGCATGTGCTCTTCTGACATATGAGCTCCTCCCTCTCCCAGATCACTCCCAGAGGAGGGACCCGGGACCTGCTTTTCACCCAGACTCTTCTACACACGCGGGCTAGCCTGGGGCAGAGGTGGCAGAGCTCACTTCTCTGTGGAGACCAGGCTGGGCTCACTGCAGTACTCTGCGTCTTCACCCATCCTCACGTCATAGGTCTCGTCCTGAGAAAACTCCTCCCGACACACCATGGCTATCTGGCTCTCCCGCGAGTGGCACCTAAAGCATTCAAGATGGAGAAAAAAAATCAGAAACTGCTAGCCCCGCTGTGCCTCCTCCTCCTGCAATTGCCGAGGAAGCCACGGAGCCACAGAAGCATTAGGACGGGGGTTGTGATTCTATGTGGGAAGAGGGTTAGGATCAGGGAGACCTGAGTTCCCACCCCTTCAGTTACCCTCTGGCACGCGTGACTGAGCCCGTCTCATGCCTCAGGATCCCATCAATAAAACTGGAATAACATACCCCTGCCTGACCCAGAGGCTTGTTGTAACAAAGGAGGCAACACACCAGGTGGCGCTTTGAAAGATGGGAAGGCTCAGCCTTTAGGGAAGGGTCCCAGGCTGCACTGCAGAGGGCCGGGTGGGCCAGGGAGTGGCTGTCCCTTCCCTCTACTACAGGCAGTTGGGCCTTTGGGCATTTGTTGGGCAGAGCTGAGAAGGTCCTGGTGGCACAGTTTGATATGCTTTTGAGTTTGACACTGGCTCCCTGAGTGAAGACACAGAGAAGGCTCACGTAGAGGGTTTGTTGTTCTGAGCAGAGGGGAGTGTGCATGTGCCCCCGCTGAGCCCATCTCTGCTGAGCTGAACCCTCCCGCGTCAGGGCCTGCCTGGGGTCACGCTGCCTTCGCTCCAGGCCAGAGCCTCCTGCTCTCCTGCTCTGGTCTTCTTTAGCTCTGGTCTAAGTGTTCTCCCCGTTCCTGTCTGTGCCTAGCGTAGAACCTCCCTCCATCATTCTTCCTCTAGACCCGGACTGCTGGGGCCCACTTTATCCTCAGAGAAAATCCCAGTTCAGCCTCTCAGAACTGAGGGCTGGATCAGCGCCCCAGCTTTGACGCTGGGACCAAGAGCCATCCAGAAAGGGTGAGGGCAGTTCTCCGGGGTAGGCTCCAACAGGCGGCTGCTCACCCTACCATCTGAAGGACAGATGAGATGTCAAAGGCCCCCGATGGGGTGGGAAGAGAGGGACATGGAGGGAGCTTCGGCGAGGTACATGGGATGCACTGGACACAGAGAATGGCAGCAAGCAAGCAGCACCACTTCTTGGGGGACACTGTGTGCAAGGCGTGCTGGCCTGTCCCCAACAAAAGCAAGGCCAGTGCTGGAGCCACCACACTTAGCCTTGAGCTGTGACACGAAGGTGCAAGGTCCCAGAGCTGGAATTTTGGTGAAGTTGTCTCTCTTCACAATTGGAAGCTTACTGCCCTGAGTGTTGTTTTTACCAACTGTGGCGGGAAGGGGGAGCCGACATTTAGAGAGCGCTTACTATGTGCTAAGCGCCTTGCATGGCTCTTGTTTCATTAATAGATGTATCCGTGGGAGAGGAAGAAATCCCCTGATGTCTTTCCCAACCTCCTCTCTAAAATGATTTTACCTTCCTTTACTTAATACAGAACAAAGTTTAATATGAAAATTCACTTTGAAGGAGGTGATAGTTTATACTGAGACGTTAATGATGAACATAGCAAGCCTTCCTTAAAAAGAAGTTTGATAAGGGGAGCAGGGAGAAAATGGTACTAACTGAGTCCCTGAAGGATAAGAAGGGGAGGAGGGTTGCAGAAAAGGGAGGGGCCGCCAAGACAGGCATGGGTCAGCCACCTGAATGCTGACCTTCTCCTGTGCAAAACAGCCTTTCTGATCAGCACACAAAATCCAGTGCTGAGCACACTGCCCTGCACATAGAAGGCATTGCTTTAATTGGGCAAGACTCACCCAACACTGCTTGTGGGTGGTTGTGCCAGCTAATCTTAGGCAGTAAGGTAGGCAGATGGCCAATTTGACTGCCTGTCATCAGATACTGTTAAATGGCCAGGCAGTGTGGATGTGAAAGTGGCCATGCTGGGTCCTTGAATGAAAGCAGCTCTGGACACATGTCCATGGATTTAGAAAGACACTGGAACTTCTCAATAATTTTCTGAGCTCGAGGGCAGAAAAGGACACTGGCCCAAGAACCTAGCATGCCGGGGACCTGCAGTCCTCCTCTGGAAGAGCAGCTCAGCTAAGGGTGAAACGGCAAGATGCAGAGGTGTGTCCTCTCCCACCTCCCTGGGGAGCCCAGAGCTGCGGATATCAACAGCAGGCCCTCCAGGCCCAGGCCCCGCTTCCCGAGGCCCAGAGCATGGCAGTGGGCAGTGGGCTCTATCTTCCCAGAGCATGGTAGGTAGCAATGTGTCCCGGAGCACCAGGGAACAGAGCGCAGGGAGAAAGGAGCCAGGTAGGACGTGGGAGGTGCAGTCAAGACGACCAGAAAGGATCCTGCGCTGGGCAGAATGAGCAAGTGCTACAGCAAAGGGCCTCCTGCCACCAAAATGCCCCTCCCTGGAGGGTGAGAAGGGTATAAAGAGGAGGCGGTATCTTCATTCCCCTCCCAACTGGGCCAAAGGCTGGGTTTGGAGAGACACTTGGGAAAGACCAGGGGAACAGTGTCTGTTGTGTAGCCAGGATGCAAACATCATGGGGGTCAGGGGCCAGGGCTCTCTGCACAGTTAGGATGAGAGAGCAGAGCAGGCCCTGTCCAGAGGTCTGCCCCTCAGGACACTTGCTGGCCAGTGGGGCCACGGCTTCCCCTGAGCATGGCTCCAAGGGCAGGACTTGGGAGGCAGCATTCACCTGGCCCTCTCCCCGGGTCAGGGGCAGCACCGGCCACCCCAGCTTGAGGGTTGAGTGGGAGACCTGGGGGCCAAATTCTCCTCTCTGACCCCCTCTGAGCCAGAGTGTGTGAGGCCCCTGAGCATGGGCCCTGGGTGCCCCACCCTCCTGCTTACCTCTTGGAGCTGAGCTTCCACGAAGCCTCCTGCACCCGGATGGCAGGAGACAAGGGGGGCCCGTGGCCCTCCACAGCACTGACGGTGCTGGGGTAGCCGGTGGGGCGGGGAAAGCGGCCCAGGGCAGTGTTGTTGGCATTGTTGATGTTGGCGTTGGAGCCAGTGGATGAGTAGCTGCTGGGGGTGAAGGTGGAGTCCACCAATTTCTCGTGGGACGGAGACTCGGTGTCGCCTGGGCTGTTAGTGGCCTTGTTGATGTGCAGTGGGCGCTGGGTGGTGAAGGTCTGGGGGAAGGCGCTCCGGCTGTCGCTTTGGTAGTAGCTGACATGGTTGCCGAACAGGCCACCGGCCCTCTGTAGGCAAGACGGGAGGGGTGGGTGGAGGAGAATGCCCCCTCGGCAGCCTCTCCCTCTTGGCCACGGCACGGAAAGCTGTCCGCGCTACAGAGAGCACAGCCACGCTGGGCAGCACGTGGCCTGGCAGCTTGAGTGCCAAGGACTCAGACAGTCCCCTCCGAAAGGGCTGGGGGAATGGTGAGGGACAGGGCATCCTGTGAGAACCAGTCAGGCAGGGAAGCTGCTCCCCAGAAGTTGCCAATGAGCCTTGGGAAAACTGGGATTGAGTCTCAAGGACAAGTCTAGGGTGGCAAGCCTAACCTCAGCCAGCCTCTCTGCTCGGAGGCACTGCGAGGCCTGAGGCGTGGGGAAAGGGACCAGGTGACTCCAACGAGATTTTAAAAAATGGGACTCCAACTGGCCTGCTGGGCTAGAAACTGTTAGTCAAAAGGTTTTGAAAATAAAGATGATAAATTTACTACCTCAATTATATTATGGCCTCCTTTCCCCTAGGAGGGTCTTAGTGATTTCAGGCCTGGAACCTGAGTTTATTCCCAACATCCTTTCCTTGTCCTGGGCAAGTGGGCAAGTAGCTATCTGCAAGGCTGGTCTGTGGGGTTGGGGTGGGGTCTTGTTAACTGGCTGCTGTGTCCCTGAGGCCATTCGGTCATGAACATTTCACAGAGAAGAGAATCAGAACGTGATGCCAGGACAGCCACAGGCAGAGTGGGTTCCTTTCAGCTCCCTGTGTTTCTACAGCCTGGGACCAGGGCCTGGGGCCGGGAGGGACAGCTGTGAGCCGGTCCTGGCATAGTTATGGCTGGTAGCTTCTCCCTCGCTACAGGAAAACTGTTAGCTAAATACCTTCGGGAACAGGCAGGTACCACAAATGAGTGGAGAGCTGGACGTAAGAGTCCAAGCGTTTCGGTCGTGTTCAGTTTTCACTATTAAAACTGGTGGTCAGCCTCCGTATCCAGGAAAGGAGGGGGAGGCTGGAGGGGACCTTGTGACCTGGAGAACACATGTCCTATCTAGGAGGTCATCTGCCACTGGGTCCCAGCCTCTGCTGCCATGCGGGGCACAGCCTAACGTTGTCAGATCTGATGTTTTCAAGAGAAGCCAGAAGTCTAGATTTTTATTTGAATGTGCCAGATTTTCAAATGTTGGCAAACGAAATAGGCCTGCAGATCAGGCGTGGCCCAAGGGCCACCACTTTGTAGCTTCTAATGTAAGTTTTTCCTTGGAAACATTCCCCTTAGGAAAATGGCTCCTTCTTCCTACAAAAGTAGGGAGTGTCCTCTGAGCTGCCGTGTCCTGGGAGCCCTGGCTTGAGGTGGGAAAGGTAGAGGGATAGGGAATAGCTGGTGGGAAGAGCCTGGAACTTGCCATGGAACTCGGGCCTTTCTCCCTGGTTTACTGGCAGAGCACCAGCCCACCCTCTTGCTTCAGACCAAACTTGATTAAGGTGAAGAAGGCTACTGTGGCATCACCTACCCTGAAGATGTCATCTTCAGAGGCAGCAGACACAGCCTCCTTCATGGCTTTGTCCAGCTCCTCCTCAGCGGTCAGATCTCCGGAGATGGCCCGTCGGATCTCAGGCCCGATGTCGTGCAGCGTGCGCAAGCCAGCCTGGAACCCAGGGGACCTGTGAGCCCCGGCGCTCCTCCACCCAGCTGCCCACCCGCCGCGCCGCCACCAGGCAGCAGCCTCCCGAAGGGCCATCGGTGTGTGCTAGCCAGGGGCTGTGCTTCGGGGCCTCTCTGCCTGCCCCGAGGGGAAGAACCCGCTCTCCTACCCGGGAAAGATGAGGCATGGTAGGAGGGGCTGTCAGGGAACTTCAGCCATTCGGCCGAGCTCCAGGGAGCACGGGGCGCTGTGGAGCAGGCGGGACTATAGAGGGCCGTGTGTGGAAAGATCGCAGGAGGGAAAGGAACATGTCCCCCTTCACACATCTACCTTCTAAAGGGACCTGGCCTCCAGCCCACTGGTGAGAGACTTGGACCCTGGCCAGAGGTCAGAAGGTGACCAGGCCTTTCTTTGGGTGTGGCCCCCTCGCCCCTCACCTGCAGGGACAAGGCGTTCCTCTGGGAGGGCTTGCCCACGAGGCCCTGCTCCTTGCGCTTCTTGAATTTCCGGAAGTACTCTTGGATCAGGAAAGTAGCATAAAACTTGCCAACTGTGACCTCATCATCTGAGACAGTCAAAGAGAGAACAGGGAATTGGAGGGAAACAAGGGGAATTTAGTTGGGCTTTATTAATTTTTTTTCCAGCATCCATACTTTAAAAAATTTTTTAATTTATTTTTTTGAAAAGACAGAACATTCACATGGTTCAAAAAAAACAAAAACATTTAAGTTATACAGTGAAAAGTCTCCCACTGCTTCCAACTGCCAAATTACCACCTCCTATTGATAATCTTTTCTATTAGTTTCTTGAATATTTTTGCAGAAATTCTTTATGCAAATGCTTTCTGTAAACAAGCAAGTATATTCTTATCTACCCCCCCCCCCCCTTTTAAAAGAAAAAGTAGCCTATTGTCAAAATTATTTCCCACCTTGCTTTTTTTTACTTAATGGACATTGCTAACAAATTCTTATTTGATTCCAAAGCTTCAGATGCCCATCATAAATCAGCCGGTCCCTCTAAGTACAAACATAGTTCTGCTTAAAGCTCAGGAGGAGGGGCTGGTGGAAGGAGCACCTTCTTCCTAAGTTTGGGTTTTCTCACATGTGACTTGGGTGGGTCCCTTGTCTTGGGAATGAGCCATGTGATGGAGAAGCCAGTAAGTCTCCAGTGGGAATATTTCATGCCCTACAAAGAGCCCCTTTGCTCCACCTCCTAGTTCTCTGTGAAGGACAGGGCAATGGGCCTGACAGACAGCGGGGAGGGTCAGATCTAGGGGCTTGTGGTGGTTCTCCTGCTTCTGTCTCCGAAGAAGAGCCAAAGCCACAGCAATGATGGCCTTCCCCCTAGCAAGGGCCTCATTGCCATGTGGGAGGAAAGGCCCCTGAGCCCCCTGACCAGGGTAGCCAGGGAGGGATTCCTGCAGGGCAAAGAGTTCGGCCTTCTGGGGTCCCTCAGACCTGGATTTGAATCTTGAATCTGCTAGGTACTCACCGTGTAGCCTTGGGCCAGCTACTTAGTTTCTAAGAACTTTGATTCTTTGAGCAAACTTCACAGATAATGTTAAAAGGAGCAAATAAAGTAATGTATGTAAACCGTGAGGTGCTGCTTGTCTGTCTCTGTGACTCCACTTAGTCCCAGTCTTGCCTTCTCACTGGGAAGTGGTTCTCAGCAGGGCTGGCGCCACCATTTAGAAAGTGTTTGGGAATGTGTGGGACTTTTGTAGTTGTCACAGTGATTTGGGGGTGCTGCGGGTACTAAGTGGTTCTAGATGTGTCCCTTAAAGCACAGGTGCGTTTTGCACAATAACAGCTTCGCACTCTGCACGTCTTTCAAATGTTACGCTAGGACGTCCATGTGGGGAGCAACCTGCTTATAATGATCTGAGCTAAGAACCTAACTCCATTTACATATGAATACAAAACATTTTTTTTACATAGTTTTAATATATTCAGAATTTTCCAGGAATATAACTGCTGTGTAAGTTGATAGGAGACTTTCTTTTGTTTCAACTTGACCAACAGGGGCTCACATTTTGTAAAGTTGCATCCCCACTGGCAGCACTCCTTGTGGCAGCTGTGTCACCACAGTCTCTGATCCCCCTGCCTCAGTCAGCATGTATGTATGTATGTGTGTATATATGTGTGTGTAACTTATTTAAATATACTTAATTAGCCTCACTTCAAAATGACAAATACAAATTGCTGACAGTGTTTAATAGTCTTATGTCCTTCACGCACACGTATCATCATATGTGGATTCAGGCAAGCATTTTTTCAGTCATTATAACCTAGTTGTGCCTGAGCATTTATATATTGAAAAACATTTGAATTTATTCCATTTATATTAGAGGTAAAGAGTAATATTAATATTCTGGAAATTGCATGTGTGGGAAGGTTACATCACCCACGACTTTCATGCAGGACAGCAGCGGGGCACATACACTACTTGTCATAACAGGCTGTGGGCGCACAGGCCGGGCAACACTGCCCTGGGCGGACACAAAGAGTAGCCTCCAGGAGGGGATCTCAGGGCTCCATTGTTACTAGACCCTCAGCCCAGTGGTTTATGGGGAAACCTACACCTTGCAGTTTCCTTGAAGTTCTGCCAAACCTTTAAGCACTGAGGGGCCTTGGCGACTTCACCTGAGAAGTGCAGGGCAGGACTTGATTTGCAACCCAAAAGCCTGTATCCGAGTCTGTGAAGGACATGGCACCCTCATACCTTCTAACTGGGAGGACCTTTCAGCCCACAGGCAGGGTCTGGGGAGAGTCTGGCCCTCCTGCAAGCCTAGCAACTCAAGATCCAGACGAGTGGCGAGTGTGCAGAGACCGGGGACCACTCACCACCCGCGGGGGGCACCACTTGGTCCAGCAGCTTCATGCTGGTCCGCTTCCAGATCTTCTTGATTATGGCCCGGAGCTCCTCATTGGCTTGTTCCAGGTTCCCTGAGGCAGGGGGACAGATACAAGGCTGAACCGATCACCCGCCCTTCGAGGCCCCCATGGGGTGTGCCCTCTGCATCAAGCGCCCCATAAATAGTCCTGATCCATTGTTTCACTTGTTCTCCCCTGTTCTGTGCCCTGTCCAGTGCCATCCCTTCTCTGCCTGCTGCTCACCCCACACACTGCTTTTCCCTGTGGGCGGCACTCAGAGCTGACAGGACTGCTGGTGCTGGACAGAGCTCAACAGTTATCCGCCAGGAGGGCACAAGGGGCTCTCCATGGATGGCATTTCTCACGGGCCCTGGGGTTGCCAGGGAAACATGGATGATTGGAAGGAAGAGCAGTCTTCCCCAGTGGCAAAGCCCTTTGATGAGTCTCCTGTCAGGAGGAGGTGGCACAACCTCAGTGTGGACACAGAAATCGAAAGATGCTGGGTCCTCTGGGTCTACTTTCTCCCTAGTGAAACAGGCTAATTAGGTGCCTACCCCATGCAGCCTCTGGGATACTGGCCTTACTGACCTATAAAGGGAAAGCTGAAGACAAGATGTGGTAGGCAGGATCTAAGATGCCCCCAACCTATCTCCCACCACCACTGATATATACACATGCCACACATTCATTGCCTGGGACTGTGAATAGATGGATTTTACCCTGTGATTATATTATATTATATGGCACACAGGACTTTAAGATGGGGAGATTATCTAGGTGAACCTGACCTAATTACTCAAGCTCTTTAAAAGTAGAGAGCTCTCAGGTACAATCTTCCAGTTATAAAATAAGTCAGTCCTGCGAATATAATGCACAGCTTGGTGACTATAGTTAACAATACTGTATTACATATTTGAAAGTTGCTAAGATTGTAGATCTTAAGAGTTATCATCACAAGCCCTGGCAGGGTGGCTCGGTTGGTTGGAGCATTCCATTCCCACTCAGGCCACATACGTAGGCTGTGGGTTCAGCCCTGGGTCAGGGCACGCACAGGAGGCAGCTGATTGATGTTTCCCTCTCTCTCTCTCTCTCTCTCTCTCTCTCTCTCTCTCTCTCTCTCTCTCTCTCTCTCTCCTCCCCCCCTTCTTCCTTCCCTTCCTCTCTAAGATCAATAAACCAATTCTCAGGTGAGGATTAGAAAAAAGTTTTATCATCACAAGAAAAAGCATTATAACTATATATGGTGACAGATGTTAACTGGACTTATTGTGATGATTATTTCACAACATATACAAATATCAAATCACTATGTTGTACACCTGAAACTAATATAATGTTATGTGTCGGTTGTACCTCAATAAAAAACAAAACAAACAAGAAAGTAATGTGTGAAGGAGGTGAAAGGTGGAAATAGAGCCTTTTCTCCAGTTGGGAGCAGGAGAGAGAGATGGTGGCTTGGGCCTGGAAGAAAGCACGCTGTGCTGTGAACTGAACTGAGACAGGAGCCTCTGGGGGCTGATGGTTCCAGTAGAGAGCCAGCCTTATGACTGCACGAAATGAATCCTGCCAACAACCTGAATGAGCTGGAAGTGGATTCTTCCCCTGAGCCTCCAGGACAGAACACATCCTGACCAATATCCTGATTTTGGCCTTGTAAGGACCTGAGCACAGGAATCAGCTGCTCCATGGCTCCACTCCTGACCTACAAAACTGGGAGCTAATAACTGGGTGTTGTTTCAAGCCAAGAAATTTGTGGTAACTGGTCATGCAGCAATAGGAAACCAAACCAGGTAGGCCTCAAAGACACAGCGGGTTCCGCTTCAGACCGCTGCAATAAAGAGAATATCACTATTAAGCCTGTCACACAATTTTTTTAGTTTCCCAGTGCATATAAACATTATGTTTACACTATACTGTAGTCTATTAACATGCTTACACTATACAGTTTCTATTATTTTCTGGAAGGCTTTAACTGAGAGAAGGCACCTCTCTGGGTTATTCACTGAACTGAATTCCCATGTATCATTTACAAATGAAGAAACTTAAGTAGAGAGAGAATAAATGACTTATCACATGTTATCAGAGTCAGGTCTCCCATCTCTCTGCCCAGCGTTCCTTCTATTGCACTAAAGGACACTGTGACTGGCAGCCTGAGACTCTCAAGCCGAAGCATTAGGGAAAGAAGACACACTGCTTGTCTCATCTGTGCTTTCTCTGATCTCTATACAAGAGGGTTTCAAGCTTCACTTCCTGTGTGATTCATAATGCGGCTGGTTGAAAGTACAGATCCCCGAGCCCTGCTCTGAGACTCAGATTTGGAGATTTGGCCACATACTTGGGACTCAGTATTTTTTTTTAATATGATTTTTTAAAATTGATTTTAAAGAGAGAGGAAGGGAGAGGGACACACAGAAGAAACATCAATGAGAGATCAACATTGATCGGCTGCGTCCTGCATGCCCCCTACTGTGGATGGAGCCCACAACCTGGGCATGTGCCCTGACCGGGAATCGACCTACGACCCCTTGGTGCCCAGGAGGACACTCAACTGAGTCACACTGGCCAGGGAGGGACTCAGTATTTTAAACAAACTCCAATAGTTGAATCTGAGGCAGTCATCTTTTCACCACACTCTGTGAAACACTATAGAATAGGCTAGAAGCTCTTGGAGAGCAAGTGAAGCTTCTTAGGTGCATTTCATGTAGCCTTTCCGCAAAGTGGCTCAGAAATACTTATCAATTACACCGATAGCCGATTATTGTAGCCAAAGTGGCTGTAGCCCACAGGGTGCCTTTGTGCAAACTAGAAGGTTTCCCTCTAGGTGGACATGGGCCAAAGGGAGCATGGCCGGCCTAGTAGAGCATAGGTGAGATCTTAACCCCTACCTGTCGGCTGGCTGAGCCCTTGTGCCATTGTAGGTGATGACTTCGACCATAGTCACCATTTGCTGCCATGACCCTTTCCCCACACAGCTCTTTTATTTTTTTTATGTATTGATTTTAGAGAGAGAGGAAAGGAGAGAGAGAGAGGAGAGAGAGAGATTTGTTGTTTCACTTATTCATGCATTCATTGGTTGATTCTTGCATGTGCCCTGATCAGGGATCGAACCAGAAACCTTTGAGTATCAAGGACAATGCTCTAACTGACTGAGCTACCCTTCCAGGGCCCACACAGGTCTTTTTAAGTTAAAAGGAGTATTGCACATTTGAGGGTCCCACGTGCTGCCAATAAAATTTAATTCAGGCGGGGCTTGGTCTTGCTTCAGGTAACACTCATCTTTTCTGCTTTTTGAACTATACCCTATGACTTCAAGATGGAAGGTTAGTGTTCCAAATAAATAAGCTAGAGGCAAGGAGGCCATTCAAGAAGCAAAGAAAACATGACTAGGCCTCTTTCACACCCCCGAGGTGAAGGTTATTGCTGAGCCACACTCCGTACAGGACGGGAAGGTCCTGGGACTCCGCAGGCTGCCGACTTCCTCTCTGGTTAGTGTGCTAGGTCTTCTGAGTGGCTCCTCTAGTGCCCTGTGGGCAATTCTTACCTTCCGTTTTGATCCTCAGGGCTGTCCGGACCAGGGCAAATAGGGTGGCATTGAACATGACCGTCCCATCACTGTTCAGAGGCATGTTCATGGAGACCAGACGCTGGAGGGGAAAGGGAGGCAAAGCTGGTGATTATAGCAAACGGTTCTCAAAGGACCTACAGAACCGCCAGGGCAGGAGAATGCTGGCAGGGAGCCTCTAAACTTGTGTGCGTGCGTCTGGAGTGGGTAGGGGTGTAGAAACATGAGTCACTGAAATGTATTCGAAACCTGTTGTGGGGAGAATCCTGGCTCTGCCACAAGTACTCTCACCCCTCTGCACAGAGTGAGGGAGGAAGGGAATTTGTCCCTGTTAGACCCTTGCTTCCAACCCCTTCCCCCGCTCAAATGTTGCTCATGCACATGGGTGTGCTCTCTCCTGGCAACAACGAACAGCTGTGCGCAGGCATTTGCTGGGATCCCACCTGCCAGCCCGCATTCATCTAACGCCCTGATAACAGAGATAATAATAGGAGATGCTTGTAGGAGCTGCAGTGTGTCCTTTCTTCTGTGTATTGAAAAAATTGATCTGTACATCAAGCCCTATCAGAAGCTTGCTGACACTGGAGAGGGTTGGGTTGCCCTCTCCCCTCCTCTCCCAGCCCCGGACGTGGCTGCCATTGTGCTGTGCTCCTGTGTGGGGCCTCAGCATATGCCAGGGTCCCTGTGAAAAAGAGACCATGAAACTCATTCTGGCACCTGCTCTCAGGATGTGGTCAAGGATATTATTTGTTACATCACATGGTGTCCTCCTGTTACTTGTAGCGCCAACAAGGGTTATAATTGCTCTGAGTGACTCTTGATTCTAATGGACAGTGAATTTTATAGTGGTCCCTGGGAAGCAAAAACCTCAATCTGCAGCCTGTCCAGGCCATCTGGAGGCCCCGACGGACACACTGCAGCCTCATGTGGGCCACACGAGTCCCTGCTCTTGTTTTCCACTCTGCTCTACCTTACATTAAACTTGTGCTCTTTTTTCCTCTTATTTTCTTCACCCTTGGAAATCTTCTAAAATCCTTTTTTTTTTTTTTTTTTTTGGAATGAAGTGGAGGTGCAAGTGAGGAAAAACTGAGTAAAACACAGCACAAGTAGAAGGTTCTATATTCCTTCAATTCTCTATTTTCCATGAGTGGATTATCCACAGAGCTGAGATTCGCTATTTGTGCTTCTTCCTCTGTGCAGCTCTCTTAAGTCACTTCCCCCAACCCCTTTTCAACTTGTTACTTTTCCAACAAGGAATAGAGAAGGGTGATAATAAGAATTAAAGAAAGAGAGGAGAGAATGGAAACGAGACTCTTCAGCAAGTACTGGGCTCCGTGGTTGGGAATACAGGGAGGCAAAAAGGGGCACACAACTTAAGGGGGCTCACTCTCAGGGTCATGCAAGGGCTACGTGGGCAAGAGTTGGGTCTACCAGAACCTAGGATGTCTGTCTTAAACATCACAGACTCATTTAGAAATCTGATGAACATGATGGATTCTCTCCCTGGTTCAATTTGTGAGTGTTTCAGTGATTTCATATGTAATTTCTGGGCTTCTTGGATCCCTGAATCTGATGCATTGACTCGCTAATGGCCCTGTGACCCCAAGAAAGCACCCTAATCCACCTGTCCTAGAAGGGAAGTCTTCCAGGTTGCCTGATGGGGCAGCAAAGCCTGCTCTGAACAAGGTTCTTTACTCAGGACCGGACACACGGCTCCCTGGGGCATGAGGCATTCACTTCGCTTTTCCTTTATAGAGTCTGAGAACTTATTGCTGGAAGTAACCTTCAAATATGACCAGGGTCAGGCTCATTTCTTTAGGCACATAAAATACTGCCTTCACTCCCTTGAAAAAGTTGGCCTGACCAAGGTTACAAGACAAACAGGCATCTTGCCTCCCATATTTCTCTTTCTCCCACGAACCCAGTTTGTCTCTTACTTTGCAAGCCACACGGTGAGGGCACAGCTTCCCAAAACCCAGTGGGGGCTGAATCCGCCGGAGCAGGGTCACCACATCCAGGTGTTTGATGCGACCCCTAGAAGAGGAAGGAGAGGAGGGAAAGGTCAATCAGGGGCCGTGGTGTGCGCCAGCAGGCCAGGACTCATGTACCTGAGAGGTGGGGGCCCACCTACAGGAGGAAGTCTCCATAGCTGGAGCCCTATTGGTCAAACTCAGTGCAGAGTTGCAGAATGGCATGGTAAAACTCCAAAATTGATAAATACATATTGAGATTTTAATGAGCCATTTTCCAGTAGTATATGTTCAAAATGGATGGGTTTTAGTAGTGCAATGAAATTCTCAGCATGTATTTGATGGTCAACCAACCACCTGACCAAACGGTATTCATTGAGTGTCAACCAAACGTGACTGATTGACCAGGATACCCTTGGACCTGAGGCAGGAAAGGAGTTGAGATGTACCTGACCCTAAGCATCCTAACTTGACTACCTACCAGTTATTCCTAACACTAGGACCTTCTATCTTTCCATTCAACTGAAAATCATAGATATGTTCATGACTTAACCAAAGGTGCCTGGCTTCCTATTGCTGGCCCTTACCCTTGACCCTGGGGTCTGGTGCAATTCAGTGTTTCCAGTGGATCCACCCCATGCTAACCCATCTTGACCCTCTTCTATAGGTTGTGAAATCTCTCTCAGCTTTGGGAATCAGAATTTCCTTCTGGGAACTTACTTGGCTTCAGGGTCATACTCTGCCCAGATTCTTTTAAATTCGTCCAGATGGTGGGGACCAAGGATTGACCAGTCCCTTGTCAGGTAGTCAAAGTTGTCCATGATGACAGCTACAAAGAGGTTGATGATCTGCAGAAAACAGGGAGTATGATGAGTCACCTAAGAGGACCTTCCTACACACCTGCTGCTTGAATCCACTGTGCCAGTGGTGCCATGCATGGTGGAAGCAGACATTTCTAAAGACCAGTCATATGTCACCATTTACCACACCAGCCCCTGGGACTTGGGCCTCTTGGATATGAACATAACACAGCTCCCCTAAGAGTTGTGTGGACTGAACCCACGTGTGGGCTGGATGGCTTTCCTCACACCAGGCTGCTGGGTAGGGCCGCTAAGGACAGAGGACAACTTTATCCACCACGTTCCCTCATTCCCCATCAAAGTGCCAAAAAAGTCTAAGTTGCCTCTAGGCCTCCACAGACGACAACTCTGTCCTCTGGGACAATGCTACCATGACAAGAGCCAAGATGGACAAGGGAGACGCTGGTTGAGGTGACTCCGGCTCAGGCTGTCTGTCCTGTCTCACTGTGGTTGGACATTCCTACTAACTCAGTCTTTCCAAGCCAGCTCGTCTGCTGGGCCACCCTCACCAGGAGCTGCAGAGAGGGCAGGCTCGGGTGGCCCTGACCTGCGTGCTCATTCCCTGTGGCCGTTCAGTCCCACCTCGGCTTACCAGGAAGGCACAGAGCATGTAGAAGCTGATGAAGTAGAAGACGGCGAAGCTGCTGCCACAGGGCGTCTCCCCTTCCGTGCTGTTGTGGGGCTCAGACTCCGGGGCGCACTTCTTCCCTGGCATGCAGGCCAGCATGATGTCCTGCCACGCCTCCCCAGTGGCACACCTGGGGCCGAGAGGCGAGAGGGCCCAACACCCATGGATCCAAGCCCCATCGCTGGCTCCTTCTCTGCCCCTTGCCTCTGCCTCCCTCTCCACAGGGAACTGCTAAATTGAATTTGGTGCTGATCATTCCCCGAATGCTCTGATATGTTCACTAAATATGAAAATATATGGCACTGTTTCGAATGTTTTAAAACTTTATATAAATGATAACAGCTGTACCTTTTCTGCAAACTCACTGCATTTGCAATCCATGCTAAGTTTTTGAGATTTAGCTGTTTAGATGTGTCTTAGCTCTAGTTCACTCATCTGCATCGTGGTGCAGGCGTATACCTTATGAATATACCGCCTAAAAAACCCAGCCTCCTGCTAAGATTTTTCTTTTTTTTTGTTTTTTTTTGTTTGTTTTTTTTGCTGATACAGATAACACTGCAGTGAACACACAGGCCCATGTCCAGGACGCCTGCTCAGCAGTGGGACTGCCAGCTGACAGGCGTGTGCTGGTCTTCCCTAGGCATTGCCTGCTCACTTTATCCAGGTGTCTGTCCAGTTTGTACTCCCGTCAGCAGTGAAGAAGAAATGCCGGTGCTCTACGGACCTGTCAGCTCGCACTTTCCAGCCTAACTGAGCAGCAACCGGCAAATGCAACTGTCAGATATTTTAAGTGTGCATCACGCTAACTTGACACACGATACACTGTGAAAGGATTCCTCCGCCCAGTTAATTAACACCTCCATCGCCTCACATATTTATCTAGTTTGTGTGTGTGAGAACATTCAGGTTCTACTCTCTCAGCAAATTTCAATTACACGATACAGTGTTATCACTACAGTCACCACGTTACGCATCAGATCCTCAGACCTTGCCCACCCTATGGCTGAAAGTCTGCACCCTTTTGCCAGCCTCTCCCTAATTCCTTTGCCCCAGACCCCTGGCAACCACTGTCATACACCTTGTTTCTATGAGTTTAGATTTGTCAATTCTGAATATTAGTGAATTTACAAAAAGGTTTCACATGTGATGGGTATAAAATATTTCACTGCTGTTTTAATTTGGTTTTAAAATGATTAATGGGCTGAAATTTGTATTTCATCTTCTGTTGACTTGCATGTTCAGATTCTTGCCTGTTTGTCTCATGGGTTATTTGTCTTGTCTGTTTGTAGGGTTATTTCTATATTTTTTCATATTAATCCTTTTCAGTCATATGTATCATGATACCTTCTTCCAGTCTGTAGCTCATCTTTAGCTTTATTTATGCTATGTTTTGATGAATCTAAGTTTTAAATTTCAAAGTGGTCAAATTTATAATTTTCCCCTTTCTGTTCTTTTATTTTTAACTTATAATAACTGTATAACTTTATAAGGCTTTCCTTTTTTTTTTTTTGCATCTTGCTAAAAAGATTCTTCTCTATTCAGGGTCATAAAAATATTCTCCTGTATGTTCTAAAATTTTGTTTTTCATAATAACCCTTTAACCTGGAATATATTTTTGTGCTCCATATGAGGTGGACATATGCTTTCTCTTTTTCTTTATAGACAACCAATTCTCTTAATACAAATTATTGAATAGTCCATCTTTATCTATTGATTTGAAATATTTCTTCTGACATAAATTATATTTCCACACATGTGTGGGCCTCACACTAGCCGTTTCATTCTATTCCATAGGCTTATCTGTCTATGCTAGTACACCACCTGGTTGTAATCACCACAACTTTGGAGTTAAGTCTTGCTCCCTCATAGAGAGTGACTCCTTCCAGCTTGTTGTTCTTAAAACCATCTTGGCTATTCATTTCCCTTTTCCATCCCACCGACACGGTAGAATCAGCTTGTCAAGTTCCATGAATAATCCTGTTGAGTATTTTACTAAAATTGCATTAAAATATAGGTTAACTTGGGGAATTTGACATCTTTGTGATATGAAGCCTCCTAGCCATGACCATGACACATCTCTCCATTACTTAGGTCCTATTTCATGTCTTTTAATAAAATTTTATAATTTTCCCATATACATCTTTTGTTAGGCTAGTGCTAGGTATGTTATTTAAAATAAACAAAGTATTCTATTGTAAATGGAACATGTAAAACATTATATTTTTTGTTTGCAGCTAATGTAGAGGAAGTACAATTGAATTTACATACAGAAGATTTGCTGAACTCTCTTATTAGTTCTGTAGTTTCTCTTGTATAGTCTCCATAGGCAATCAGTTTTTTAAAGATATTTTATTTGTTTATTTTCTTCTTTTATTATGGTAACATACACATACAAAATTTACCATATTAGCCATTTTTTAATGTAGAGGTTAGAGGTATTAAATATATTGACATTGCTGTGCAGCCATCACCACCTCCCATCCTCATAACTTTCATCTTGTAAAACTGAAACTTTATGCCTATTAAACAATAACTCCCCCAGACCCTGACAACCACCACTATACTTTCTGTCTTTATGATTTTGACTAAGTACTTCATTTAAGTGGAATCATATAGTACCTGTCTTTTTGTGACTTATTTCACATAGCATAATAACCTCAAGATTCACCCATGCTGTGCAGTATGTGTCAGAATTTCCTTTTTTTAAAAGGCTGAATAATATTCCATTGTATATATGCCACATTTTGTTTATCCATTCATTTGTCGATGGACACTTGGGTTGCTTCCACATTTTAGCTATTGTAAATAATGCTGCTATGAACATGGACGTACCCATATCTTTTTGAGACCCTGCTTTCGGTTTTTGGGGGGTATATCCCCAGAAGTGGAATTGCTGGATATTATGGTCATTCTATTTTTAATTTTTTGAGGAACCATCATACTGTGCTCCATAGTGGCTGTACTGTTTTATATTCCCATCAACAGTGCACATGGGTTCCAATTTTTCCACATCTTCACCAACACTTGTCTTCTGTGTTTTTGATCGCAGCTATCCTAGTGAGTGTGAGGGAATAGCTCTTTGTAGTTTTGATTTGCATTTCCATTGTGATTAGTGATATTGAGTGTCTTTTAATGTGCTCATTGGTCATTCATATATCTTCTTTGGAGAAATGTCTATTCAAGTTCATTTTTAAATTGAGTTGTTTTGTTGTTGAGTTTGGCAATCAATATTTTTGGCTTTTACTTTTGTTTCTTCTCCTCCGGTTCTTACTCTTTGATTTATTTTTCTTATTTTATTGCACTGGTTAAAACTTGCATTATAATATCGATGGAAAAAGTGATAGCATATGATCTTGTCTGTTATATTTACTAATTAGTTATAAGCTATTATGGACTAAATGCTTGTGTCTCCCTAGAATTCATACATCGGAGGGAGCCCTAACCCTCAATGTGATAGTATATGCAGGGGGGCGCTTAGGAGGTAATTAGGTTTAGGTCAGGTCATAAGCTGAGATCAGTGAGTTTACAAGAAGAGTAGAAGAGACCAGGTCCCTCTCTCTCCCTCTCCCCATCTCCCCTCTCCCCCCCTCCCCCATGTGAGGTCACAGTGATAAGATGGCTGTCTGCAGGTCAGGAAAAGGGCTCTAATCAGGAACTGAATGTGCCAGGATCTTGATCTTGAACTTCCAGCATCCAGAAGTGTAATAAAGAAATGTCAATTGCTTAAGGCACCCAATCTATGGTATTTTATCACAACAGGCTAACCAGCCTACATTATCAGTGTAGGAAAGTGATTGTGTTCTTCTATTAACCTTCCACCTTACTGATCCTATTAATTGTTATAAAGACTTTTGCTTGATTTGCTTGAATTTTCTACTTGGATTAGCCCATTGTTTGCAAACAATGACAATTACGTCTACACATTTTTATATTTTACTTCTTGCCCTTTTTCTTTTCTCTCTTTTTTAAAAAAATATATTTGTATTTATTTCAGAGAGAGGAAAGGAGAGAGAGAGAGAGAGAGAGGTAGAAACATCAATGATGAGAAAGCCATTGATCGGCTGCCTCCTGCACGCCCCTGACTGGGGTCGAGCCTGCAACTGGGGCATGTGCCCTGACCGGGAATCGAACCGGAATCTCCTGGATCCTAGGTCGACGCTCAACCACTGAGCTACGTCTGGCTGGGCCCCTTTTTCTTTTCTTATTAGAATAATTGGGGAGATTCTCTACCCATGTCCATTCCTGGAAAGTTTATGTAACATAGGAATGATCTATTCCTTGCTGTTTTGGCTGACATTATACATAAAAATATTGAATTGTCACTCTTTTTGAAGACTAAAACTTTGACTACATCTTCAATTGCTCCTTTGGTTAATTAAAAATTCTTAAGACAATTTTTGTGATTTGTATTTTCCTAAATAAAAGCATCCATGTCATCTAGATTTTCAAATATATTGGCATAAAATTTTAATAATATTCTCTTATTGGGACTGTGAGACTGAATTAATAAAAACTACCACCATGCTCCCACTATGTGTTGTCTACAGGAGACACTTTATTTAATTTATTTATTTCCTTATTTATTAATCCTCACCTGAGGATATTTTTTCCACTGCTTTTCAGAAAGTGGAAGGGAGGGAGAGAGAAACATCAATGTGAGAGAGACACATCGATTGGTTGCCTCCAGCATGTGCCCCGACCAGTGCAGGAGATTGAGCCTGCAACCGAGGTATGTGCCCTTTGACTGGGAATCAAACCCGGGACCCTTTAGTCTGAGGGCTGATGCTCTAACCACCGAGCAACACTGGCCAGGGCTATAGGAGACACTTTAGATTCAAAGATACAAGTAGGTTGAAGGTAAAAGAATAGAAAAAAATCCTTCAAGTTAGAGGCAAATGTGTCAGACTGGATTAAAGTACAGGCTGCTTAGAAGAAATACATATATAAAATGTAAGAATATAACAAGGTTTATGTTAAAGTGTGGAAAAAGTATTCCATATAAACACTAAAAACAAACAAAAAGCTGGTATAGCTATATTAATATTACACTAAGTAGACTTTAAAATAAAATTATTAGGCATACACATTTTATAAGGCTAAAAGGCTCAAATCACCAGAATAATATAAAAATTCCAAATTCTAAAACAAAAGTTATTTCTCTGAAAACATTTAATAATAAAGCTAATAATCCCTGGCAATACGGATTAAATACTGAAAGAGAGAATGAGAATGAGAGTATATAACCCATATCAGCCATCAGGAATGAAAAAAGGGACAACCCCACTACATATAGACACTAAAAGAAAAAGATATTATTTATGAAAAACTGCACATCAATAACTTTGAAATCTTAAATGCAATAGAAAAATTTTAGAAAATACAGTTTATAAAAACTGACTCCAGAAGTAAAAGAAAATTTGAATGGGTCTCTGATTGTTAAAATCATTAAACCCGTAACTGCAAACCAAAAAAGAAAATCCCAGGCCCAGACTTCTGCATTATTAAATTCTACCAAATATTTAAGGAATAAATAAAACCAGTGTTAAAATTCATTACAAAACTACATTAATTAAGACAATGTGATACTGGCATAAGAATATGTGACAAATCAATGGAAAAGAACTGAGCTAAGAAAAGACCTAGGCCTATACAGACACTCGATATGTGGAAGGTTGGACTGCAGACAACTGAAGAAAGGGTGGTATTTTCAAATGACTGGCCTTAGGTCAACCAGATGTCCATATCCATATGGACAAAAATATTAAACTTGATCTTTATTTTATGCTATACATAATAATCAGTTCCAAGTGGATTGCGGATCTACATGTAAATTTTTAAAAAGTCATGGAAAATAATATAGAAAAATATCTTCATTAACTTGGGAGTATGAAATTTAATAAAGACCCAAGATAAAAAGTTTGATTAAATTTCTCTAATAAAATTAAGAATTTCTGTCCATCAGAAGACACCATTGAGAGGAAAGAGGAAAGCTATACAGCAGGAAAAAATATTTACAGCACATATAATGCACACAGGCCTCATATCCAGACTATACAGACAACTTCTACAAATCACTGTTGTTAAAAGAAAATCTATTGTAAATGGAAAAGGAGACTGCACAGTCACTTCATAAAAGAAAAAAACACACAAAAATGACCACCCGCAACAAAAATTTATAAAAAGATGCTAAACCTTTTCAGCATTAGAAAAATACAAATCAAAACTGCAATGAGAAACAACTATACACTCATTAGATTAGCTAGCAAACTGAAAATACCAGTGTTAGCAAGAAAGCAAAGCAGCGGAATTCTCATATATTGCAACCACTTTCGCAACCACTTAGTACAACCACTCTGGACAACTGTTGGGCAGTATTCACTGCATAATATATGTAACACCTATGGCCGCAAAATTCTACTCTTTCCAATAGAAATGAGTGTACTAAGAGTATGAATAAGAATATTCATTAAAAGCATATGAAAAATGAACATCAACGGTAGATTGAATTAATTTGTTGAAGAACATTCATACAGTAAGTTATATGCAGTAAGGACAAAGAACTAACTACTGATACATTTGAAAACATGCTTGAATCCCTCCAAAATAGTACTGAACAAAAAAAGACAACATAAAAGAATACACTATTGTCTCATTCCATTTCTATAAGCAAAGAGTAGTGGTCACTTTGGAGAGGAGGAAGGGAAAGTGACTGGGGAGAGGAGGGATGTCTGAAGTGTTGGTAATGTTCTATTTCTTAACTAAGATGATGGCTACATAGATGTTTGCCTTGAAAGAATTCACTGAGAAGCATATTTCTGTTTTAAGCACTTTTCTATATACAGGGGTGGGCAAAAGTAGGTTTATAGTTGTAATACAAATAAATAATACAATAATTAATAAATAATAATACTCTGTGTTTTGCTTACAACTGTAAACCTCCTTTTGCCCACCCCTGTATGTTATACTGCACACACAAAAATTAATTAGGGGAAAAATATTCTCTCGTCATTCTAAAAATTACTTCCACATGTGTAATTATGTTGCTTTTTTTATTCCTGATGTACCTTTTTTAAAAAAATGGATTTGAGGGAGCATTTGAGGTCTTGCTCCCTGACATATGACATCAGTATGGCTCAAATAAACTCATAAAAATCTCTATAGTCTAAGACATTTCTTATATAGACATATATGTAGTTGTCATTGTTGGCAAGATTCCAAAGCAGCCCATCCAGGGCCACCCTGCAGACCAGACCCAGTGTTAGGTACAAGAAAAGGCTCATTGTGCCCCACCGGCTTCCTACTTCATACCATGTGAACCTGGGTGAACCTCAAAACCCTGGGTCTCCTTGCTTTAAGTAGCAGGCTGTGACTTTATTTGAGCTGTTTTTAGAAAATTCTCGAGGTAGATAACAGTTGAGATAACTCGGGGAAAGGAAAAATGGGCTGCTGCTTTTAATTGGATTGCTTACTGAGAGTGTGCATGGAATTTTTGGTGGTTAAATGAGAAACTGAACTCTCTTTAGCTCTGAAAGAGAAAGGATACTTGTTTCCCCAACCCAAATAGCCAATGGGGTGATGATAGTTGTTCAGTGGCAGAGATGGGTGTTGGGAGTTGTCCAGTGCAGTAATGCAGCTGATCCCAGAGAACATGACAGAAGCCGTGGGGAGGACAGGGCACCCTGGAATGGGTTTACCCTGAGAGAGGAGCCCAAGAGAGGGGCCCAGGCCTTGGAAAGTGTCATGGTTCTGGCAGTATCCAGTAAGCTCTCACTGGCTCTTATTCAGGTATTTGTTTCCTGAGGAAAAATTTCCTGTAAGGCACAAAGCAGTCCTACAGAGATATCCATGCATTGGCTCATCTGGAGATGTGCACATAAGGGCTGGTTTTCACTAGAAGTTTGTTCACACTGTACAGATCTCAAATTTAACATGGGCAACTAGGCCTCTGAGGTTAACAAGCCCCGCAACAGTCAGCCACCCATTCATAACTAAGATGGCCATCATGAGGATCCTTTGATACTTCTAAATTAATCTTTTGCATGCACAATTAGAAAAAGCTGGCTTTAAAATTAGGCAGAATGCAAGGAAAGCAAACTTAATTGGTCTCTTGAAGCTTCAAAAAGAGGATTTATATAAATGGTTCAACTTAGGATGTAGTTTAGGTGTCAACCCAATTCTTAAACTACTGAAGAATTCCAGGCAAGCTTGGAGGAGGTTCCAGAGACACAGGGAGAAACTGAGCTGTGTGGTTTAAGGTAAGGACTGTCTTTCCGCATGCCTGACAGGTGCCACCTTTCCTGTGTTAAGCCCCCCCTCCACATGGCCAAATCTTAATCTGCTGTAGCCTAATGAATTTACTAGCTCTACCCTGATACTTCTAAATTAATTCTTTACAAAGTTCCCCAGGCCCCAGGCTGTTGGCAACTGGCCTCGGTGTACCCTGAGACTTTTGCTGAGTGGCCTCAGACCCAGCACTGGTGCTGACTTTGAATATGTATTAGCATGGTGGACACCACTCATCCTTACCTGGTGACTCCCTGAGAACCTGCCTCATGCAATTCGTGTACCAACAGAGGCTCTTTCAGTGGCTGAGCCTAACGGGCAGCCAGTAGGTGACGGTGGCTCTTAGGGTGCCTTCAGCCTTTTGCTGACCTGCCCCAGACCCAGTACTGGTGGCAGCCTGACTTGGTATGCAGTTTGGCCCCTCCCATGTGCACCCAGGTCCAGCATAAGGAGCTACTAACTGTGAATTGCTCTGTAGCTCTTAATAGCCCAGGGCTGGTTGCAGGCAGCATCTGACATTAACCTGCACTGGAGTCCCTCCCGAGAAGCCCCAGACCATAATAGAGCATGATCGGATTAGCTCCATAAGCAGCACACCCAAAGGGAGGTCTCAGTAGACACCAGACCCTGCTGGGGCAAATTCCTCTTCATGGGGTCAGTCCCCACATAGCAGCTTGTACACTTTGTTTGTGGCTGATCTGTACACTAAGCCAGGCTGAGGGTCAACCCTACCCATTTACATGATAACAGCAATCAAGGCTCAACCAGAATAGGAAGGCACACACAACCCACACAAGGAACACTCCTGGAGCACCTGGCTTAGGGGATCAAGGAGACTGTGCTACTGGGTCCAAAAGGACACCAATTACATAAGGCCAACACACCAAGACTGGGAGACACAGTAAATCTACCTAATATATAGAAACAAACACAGAGAGGTAGCAAAAATGGGAGACAAAGAAACATGTCCTAAATCAAAGAATAGGAGATAGCCCCAGAAAAAAACAACAACTAAGTGAAATGGAGGCCAGCAAACCAACAGATATAGAGTTAAAAACAGTGGTTATAAGGATGCTCAAGAAACTTAGTGAGAACTTCAACAGCGTAAAAAAGCACATAGAAACTATGAAAAAGAACCAGTCAGAAATGAAGGATACAGTAACTGAAATGAAGAATACATGAAAAGGAATCAATAGCAGATTAGATAAAGCAGAGGATCCAATCAGTGATTTGGAAGATAAGATAGCAGAAAACATAGTGTCAGTACTGCAGAAAGAAAAAATAATATAAAAACTAAGAATAGTTTAAGGGACCTCTGGGACAACATCAAGAATAACAGCATCTGGCCCAGCTGGGCGTGGCTCAGTGGTTGAGTGTCGACCTAGGTAGGATCCAGGTGATTGGGGCTTGATTCCTGGTCAGGGCACATGCCCAGGTTGCGGGCTCAATCAATGACTCTCTCATCATTGATGTTTCTATCTCTCTCTCTCCCTCTCCTTTCCTCTCTCTGAAATCAATAAAGATATATTTAAAAAAAAAAAAAAAAAGAATAACAATATCTGTATCATTGGGGTATTAGAAGGAAAAGAGAGACAGCAAGGGATTGAGAACCTACTTGAAGAAATAATAGCTGAAAACATCCCTAACCTGGTGAAGAAAAAAGATACACAAGTCCAGGAAGTGCAGAACCTCAAACAAGATTAACCAAAAGATACCCACACCAAGTCACATTATAATTAAAATATGAAAAGTTAAAGACAAAGAGAAGATCTTAAAAGCAGCGAGAGAAAAAGTTACCTATGATAAAGCTCCCATAAGACTTTAAGCTGATTTCTCAATAGAAACATTTCAGGCCAGAGGGAATGGCACAAAATATTCAAACCAATGAAAAGCAGAGACCTACAACCAAGATTACTCTACCCAGCAAAGCTGTCATTTAAAATTGAAAGATAAATAAAGAGCTTCCCTGACAAGAAAAATCTAAAGGAATTTATCACCACCAAACCAGTATTACAAGAAATGTTAAAGGGACTTCTTTAAGAAAAACAGGGGGGAAAAGAAACAAATATAAATAATAAATGGCAACAACTATGCACCTATCAATAACCACTTTAAATGCAAATGGATTAAATGGATAAGAAAACAAGGCTCATACATATTCTGTCTACAAGGGACCCACTTCAGATCAAAAGACACACACAGACTAAAGTAAAGGAATTGCAAAAAGATATTTCATACAAATAGAAATGAGAAAAAAAAAACAACCCACTGAAGTAGCAATACTTAGACAAAATAGACTTTAATAAAAGGCTACAATAAGAAACAAAGAAGGACACTGCATAATAACAAAGGGATCAATCCAACAAGATGATACAACCCTTGTAAACTCTTATGCACCCAATATAGGGACAGCTAAATATATAAAGCAAATATTGATGGACATAAATGGAGAGATCGGCAGTAATACAGTCTTAGTAGGGGACTTCAGCACCCCACTGACATCCATGGATAGATCATCCAGAGAGAAAATCAACAAGGAAACAGCAGCATTAAATGACACATTAGACCAGATGGATATAATTGATATTTTTAGAGCATTTCACCCCAAAGTAGCAGAATATACATTCTTTTCAAATGTACATGGAACATTTTCCAGGGCAGGCCACATGTCAGGACACAAAATAAGTCTCAATAAATTTAAGATTGAAATCATATCAGATATTTCTCTGACCACAATGGTATGAAACTAGGAATTAATTATAAAACAAAAACATAAAAACCACTTTAAAAGCCACACAAAGACATGCAGGCTAAATAACATGTTACTAAACAATTAAAGAGCTTTCAATGAGATTAAGGAAAAAATAAAAAGATACCTGAGCCAAATGAAAATGAAAACACAACAACTCAAAATCTGTTGGGCACAGTGAAAACAGTTCTGAGAGGGAAATTCATAGCAATTCGGGCCTACCTCAAGAAACAAGAAAACTCTCAAATAAACAATAAATCCCTACACTTATAGGAACTAGACAAAGAGCAACAAACAAAGCCCAAAGTGAGTAGAGGAAAGGAAACAATAAGGATCAGAGCAGAAATAAACAAAATCGAGTAAAAAACAAAAACAAAAGATCAATGACACCAAGAGAAGATTCTTTGAAAAGACAAACAAAACTGATAACCTTTAACCAGGCTCATCAAGAGAAAAAGAGAAAGAACCAAAATAAATAAAATCAGAAATGAAAGAGAAGTAACAACACAACAGAAATACAAAGTATTATAAGAAAATACTACGAACAATTATATGCCAACAAACTGCACAAACTGGAAGAAATGGATAAATTTCTAGAAACATACAATCTTATAAGACTGAATCAAGAAGAAGCAGAAACTCTGAACAGATGAATTACAACCAATGAAATCAAAGCAGTAATCAAACACATCCAACAAAATAAAGTCCTGGACCAGATGGTTTCACAGGTGAATTTTACCAACCATTGAAAAAAATTAGCACTTATCCTTCTCAAATAATTCCAAAACATTCAAGAGAAGGGAACACTCCCAAGCTCATTTTACAAGGCCAATAGATCCTGAGTCCAAAACCAGAAAAAGACATTACCAAGAAAGAAAATTATAGGCCAATATCCCTGATAAACATAGATGCAAAGTCCTCAACAAACTATTAGCAAACCGAATTTAACAATACAGTAAAAAGATCATACACCATGAAGTTTGATTTATTCCTGGGATGCAAGGTTGGTTCAATACCCACAAATCAATGAGTGTGACACATCACATAAACAAAATGAAGGATAAAAATCACATGACAATATCAATAGATGCAGAAAAGGCGTTTGAAGAAATTTAGCACCTGTTTATAATAAAAATTCTCAGCAAAGTGGGAATAGAGGCAACATACCTCTTCATAATAAAGACTATATATGAGAAACCCACAGCTAACATCATATTCCATGGGGAAAAACTAAATGCATTTTCCTTAAGATCAGGAAAAATACAGTGATGTCACTCTAACCACTCTTATTCAACATAGTATTGGAATCCTAGCCAAGGCAATCACATTAGAAGAAGAAATAAAAGGCATCCAAATTGGAAAGGAAGGAATAAAACTATCATTATTTGCAGATGACATGATACTGTATACAGAAAACTCTTAAGATTCCACCAAAAAACTACTACAACTGATAAATAAATTCAGTAAAGTAGCAGGATATAAAATAAATATTCAAAAATTGGTTATGTTTTTATACACTAATAGTGAACTATCAGAAAGGAAAACTAACAAAACAAGTCCGTTTATAATTTCATCAAAAATATATAGAAAGAATCAACAGCATTAAAATGTCTATACAGCCAAAAGCAACCTACAGATTCAATGTAATTCCTATCAAAATATCAGTGGTGTTTTTCACAGAACTAGAATAAAAAATCCAAAAATTTATGGAACCATAAAAGATCCTGAATAGCAACAGTGATCTTAAAAAAGAAGAACAAAGTTGGAGGAATTGTGCTACCTGATATTAGACTATACTACAAGGCCATAGTAATCAAAACAATTAAGCGAATAGATTTTGGAGGGACTACACATTTTAAGGTTACTTTCTAACTTTTGCTGTATTGAAGTCAGAGAAGTTTTAGAATTTATTGAATTTTTCTTTGTGACTTAAATCTTGGCTAATTTTTGTGAATTTTCTGGGAACTTAAAGATAGTGTTTTTTGTTATTTATTGAATACAAATTTATTTGATTAAGTTTGTTAATTGTGTTATTTAGATGTTCTATTTGGTCTGTCATTTTCTACATGCTGTGTGGAAGTCTCCCACTGTGTGTGTTCATTTTCTCTTTATGGTTCTAACAGTGTCTGATTGAAATATTGCTACGTGCCTGTGGTTTTATTATTGTTCTATATTCTTCATAGATTATCCCTTTTATCAATATCGAGTATCTCTCTTTGTCTTGTTTAATGACTTTCCCCTGGAATTTTATGTCTTCTGATATTGCTATTACCATCCCCTGAGGCTCCTTTCCAGAAGATCCAGGGATTCTTTCCATCAGATAGTCCGCCTTCACCATATTCTATAGAATCCTTTCTTTACACCCAAGCCCAGGTATCATTATTGCTCAAATGTACTAAATCAAAATGACAGGGCCCTTAAATATCAGTCTGACATCACCTGCTCCCTCAGGCTGTGGGCTCCAATGAGCTAGAATGACTGCAGAAAGCCTCTGGTCCAGGGTAGGGTAAAGCGGTCTCATCTCCCAGCCCTGGACTAGGTGGGATCCCAGGACAGTGATAGGAACCAAGGGGGGAGACCAGGGTCGTTAGGAGCCAGAGGTGGAGAAGCGGGCTGCACGCAGCAGGGACTCGCTCACTCCCGGGCAGGCATGAGAACCCTGCCCTCCAAGCTCGACCTGAGGGTGGCCCTCCAAGAAGTAAAGGTGTGTGGCCGGCTTAGCTGATAAGGAACCAAGCACATGGACATAACCACCCAACAAAGCAATAGTGCCAGCACTGGCACCTGTACTTGTTTTACGAGGAAACTGAGGCTCAGAGAAGTTGGATGTCTTACTCAAGGTCGCAGAGCAAGTGGTTGCTGGTTTGGCTTTGAGCCTGTTCAGCTTCCAAACCAGGGTGCTTCCAGTACTTGACTTTTGATCCCCTAGTGTTTACAGGTGCTTGATGGCAGGTTATAAACAGTGAAACGACCTGCTTCCCAGTCAGCGGAGGGAGACCCAGCGCCAGTTCTCTCCCTGCCCACTCTCCTGGAAAGATCCCCTCTCCTTCTACGACCAGACTCTAGGGCTGCATCATGCGGGCATGTCAGTGTGCACCTGTCCTCAGGACCCACCTGAAGAGGAGCAGCACAGCTTGGGGGAAGGTCTGAAAGTTGTTGTTCCGGTTGATCTCCGTGGTGTCGTTCAGGGCAATTTTCCCAAACACCTAAAGGGGGAGAGGAAAGGCATTTGGTGAACTGTGGACAGAGAGGGTCCTGGTTTCCACCCATCACTCAATGGTTTCTTCAGGGGTCACAGCTGACCCTGGGACAGCAGAGACCCCTGATGCAACCTGGCAGGGTCTCAGGGAGCAGGTGCCTGCTGCCCTGCGTCCATCCCCCACTGGACAGGTGTAAGAAGAGTGTCCCTGGGCCCTCAGGAGAGGCCCGTGGCCAAGTGGGTGCTGAGGCTGAGAACAGGCGGACTCTGCTTCTGTGCAGGGACAGATGGCTCATTGGTCTTTGAGGGGAAGGGGCTGCACATTCTTAAGAATATTTTCTCTTTTTTAAAAAAACTTTATTGAGGAGTACCTAGCAAACGTAATTGTATATATTTAAAGTGTACAACGTGGTGATTATTTGATGTACATATACACTGCAGGATGACTACCAAGATCAAGATAATTAACATTCACCATCTTACACAGTTGTTTTTTTTTTTTTTGGCTTAAGAACGCTTACAATCTGTCAGCAATTTCAAGTCTGCAGTACTGTATTACTACTAACTATCATCACCATTAGCTCCTCAGAACTTATTCTTATGACCTTTTCTTCTTTGCCGTTTCAGCTCCATATGCCCAAGCACTCTTCCAAATTTAGTTCTTGGACTGTGGAGTGATACGGAATAAGCAATCTGGGGCTTGGGCAAGTTTAATGCATTTTTTAATTCACCCCCCTGGACTTTTAAAGTGATGCTTATCTTAGAAACTGCCACTTGGATCAATGGCAAGGTAGCTCTTTTCATCTCAAAAGGTATTGGCCTATGAACCTTGGGATCTTTCTGCAACAATCAAGCAAGGGAACCGTATTTAAGGAGCTGCTGAGGAAAAGCTCCTGGTTAAGTGTGCAGTGCTGGTCTGGGGTTCTGCTGGAATCCTGAGCAAGGCTGGAGAGCTCTGGGTGTGGGGCAGGAGAAGGTACACTGGAACCCATGGGGGGCCTGGAAACTGCTTTCGTGTTTTATAGGGAGAGCTTGCCTCTCTCCTTCCCTCTCTCCTGAATAACGCTGGATTGGGGGTAGTTCTCAGGCCCACCAGACCTGGACAAAGTGAAAAATGCTATCTGACACACCCTTCCTGCTATTTCCTGAGAAAGGCCCATATCTCTTGAGCCCACTGCATAATTTGGGAGTGTATTTCTGAGGGCAGAACCTAGGCCTGGGAAAATGGGCAGAGAAGATCTCTGAGCTGTGTAGACCACTCTTGGCCATTCACCCTGCTGCTTATAAGATATCATTTGCGGGCAGGGGGGTCCAATTTCTGTAATATTTTTGACCTCATAAAGTGTAAGAGGAGGGAGCAGGATAGTCAGGAGCAGTGGGGAGGTGAGAGGGAGGAGGGCGCCAGGGAGTATGGGTCTGGGAAGGTAGGATGCACAGGAGCCGAGCACTGGGGAGCCCTACCTGCATCCCGATCACGGCATAGATGAAGAACAACATCACTATGAGAAGGGCCACGTAGGGCAGGGCCTGGGAGGAAGCAGAGAGATTGTGTGAGGCTGGTGGAGACGGCTGGATGGATCCCTTCCCGGGACACTGCACCAGCAGCCCTCAGCTGCCTGGCTTGGGGGCACTTCCAAGAGCCCCATAGATGTTCTGAGCACCTGGGAGAAGGCCTGAGCAATGGCACGACCCCTCATTTTACTTGGTTTTAATCTCCTGAAAAGCAGTACAGTATTGAGAAAAGCAAGTTTCAGAGTAAAAAATTAGTGTGATATTACTTAATAGAAATAAAAAATGAGCAAAATGTTCTCCGAGCAGACTTGTGTCTTTTTACGGCAAGGAGGAAGTCATGGAGGACACACACCAAGGCTTCCCGGGAGGCACAGGTGGAGGCAGGTCACACCCTTTCTTTGTAGAGCTTTACATTGTTCCACCAGTTGTAATAAAAATATTTACTAAGGAAAACTTAAGTAAAAGAAAGATCATGGGCTCAAATCCTATTTCTGCCACTAAATAGCTATGAGAGCTTGGGCATATTACCTAACTTCTCTGAGCCTCAGTTTCCTCATCTGAAAAATGAGAAGAGTAACAATAACCTCTCAGGGCTTTTGTGGAGTTTAAATGATTTAAGGCTTACAAATGCCTCGTGTGTTGCCTTGCACGTAGTTGGGTCCCACACATTTTATTCACTCAAGGTATTATCTGCCCAGCAGCTCAGACAACTGAGTTTTCCAGAGCCCCCAACTCTTCTCCTGTAGAGAGGCCTCTGGGACTCTGTGCTGGTGTGGTCAGGAGAGCCACATGTGCCCACACATGCCCACACTGCGTGCCTAGGAAATCCCGGCCAGGTGCCTGCACACCACTAGGTGGCACTGTGAGACCATATGGAAGCTCTGTGTCGCCGGCGCTCCAGCTCCACAGTCCAGTGTCACAAGTGCCCAGTCTGTCGCCTCTTCCTAGCCCAGGAAACGTTGGAGGGTGGGTGAGTATGTTGTGGGCCCACATGGTCACTCACAGCCGTGGGACTCCAAGGGTGCACTCTTGGACAGGGTCAGCCCAGTCCTGCTCCCAGCCGAATCCTCAGATTCCCAGGGACTAAGCAGGGCTTAGGGTGGGGTGGGGGTGGCAGGGAGGGGCCATGGCTCATCCTGAAGTGGGGAGTCAGCCTGGGCCTGGCAGGAGGAGGCTGGGCTCTGAGGTGTTCATGCCTTTGGGGTGGGGTTCCAAAGCAAGCAGGCGCCTGAGGGCAGCACCCCCACCTTTGGCTGTAACTTCAGTTACAGCACAGTTGCGACAGGGACCCTTTCCATGCCCGTCCCTGGGCCCAGACTGGCCAGGGCAGTGGGCACGGATGGGGTTCTTCAGTGCTGGCCAGTCTCCTAGTCCTGGGAAGCCTGAGAGCAATGCTTCCCTAGGCGGGAGAAGCTGCCTTCAGGGTGAGGCTGAGGAAGCCTGGAACCCAGGCAGGGGGTCCCTGCCCTACTCATCTTCAAGGAATTCAGTGACCTGACAGGGCTTTGCTTCTCATTAACTTCAAGCTAACATAACACTTCTCAGAGATGGCCAGAGGCAATCATTACTCTGCTTTCACGATGGAAAATGATGGCTGAGTAAAGACAATTCATCCCATGCTGGGCAACCCTGCACTCATCACGGGGACCATCTCTCCTCGAGGGGAGTGACACCAGGTCCTGAAGAGTTTGGCTAAGTCCACAAGGAAGTGCGAGCAGCAGTCACTGCAGCAATGCCAGAATTGGGAAAGGTCATGGGGGTCACAGTTTTCAAATTTGTTGCACCACAAAACCCCTGTCAGCCAATTCTTGCAGAAAAATATGTACATGAGAGAAGAAAGCAGAGCCATTCAGCCCCTTAGCTACTAGCCTTCCCTACCTGACTTTGGGGAAACCTGGAGACCCAGAAGCATGCTTTTGAGAAATACGAAGTGGGTCTAACCAACTCACTTCAGACACGAGGAAATCGAGGTGCATACAGGGGAGGTGCCATCACACAGTAGCGAGCAGCAGAGTGAGCCCTGTCTTGACTCCTCTATTGTCACCTCCCGTTCAGGGAGCCCAGGGGAAGCTGGGGTGGGGAGCCCTGCGCAGCCCTGCAGCCCTGGAGGTGAGGAGGCCCTTCTCCTGCCGTCAGTGCTCAGGGCAGAGGTGGGCAGAGGTGACTACCTGGAAGGACTTGATGAAGGTCCACAGCAGGGTCCGGATGCCCTCCCCACGGCTCAGCAGCTTGACCAGGCGCATGACCCGGAAGAGGCGGAAGAAGGTGATGGAGATGCGGGAGTTCTCCTCTGCGTTCTGGAATCCATTGGCAACAGGAGGTGGCAGTTAACACAGCAACACAGACGGGTGGGGCAAGAGCGGGGTGGGCCCTGCTCGAGCGACACAGCCCTTGGCTAGGATGGAGCCAGCTCAGGGCGGGTTGGCTGCACTAGGTTCTCTCCCCTGGCTACAGATGGGAGGCCAGTGCCCACCTTTTCCAGGTGGACAACCCAGCCCTGAGGTCTCCGCAGAGCCAAGCTGCGCCCAGGCCCCTGAGCCCGTGTTTCTTTTCCTATTCTCCCTGCTTCCCCTTCTTTTCTGGTTCTTAAGCTCCTGGATGAGCAACAGGAGATTCCATGAGGAACTTCCATATGCCCTGAAATCTAGGCTGGGAGCCAGCCTCTGAGGGCACATCCTGCCTCGGCCACATGCTGAGAAAGCAGCCCCGTCCTCCCTCCTGCCTGGTGTGGCTGAGGGCCCTGCATCCTGAGTGGGATCAGGTTCTCTGCAAGGTTGCCGGGCGGGTTGTGGCTCCCATTCAGGCAGTTGGGATGACTGCACTGGGGGTCTTGGTTGGGGGTGGGGTGGGCTGCCCACAGAAGGATCTTGTGCGCTGGATGCTCAGGACTCGAGCACTTCCGCTGTGTCAACTCCTACTTCCCACAGCCCCTGCCCTGCATGGCTTCTGGGAGGAGGGAATGGGGTCAGGGTTAGTGCCAGGCGAGTGTCTGGCTTGCAGCCTTTGCCTTCCCTCGGGCTCTGAAGCTGCTCCCCTTCTCCTCCCCTCTGCCCTGGGCCTCTGGGAGGCACCCTTCTCCAGGTTTCGTGAGGCCCAGGGGGAGGTAGGAAGGCAGTCATCTTCTCAGGGGAGTCCTGCGGGGAGAGGGCGAGGGCAAGGACAGAACAAGGCCACAGCGAGCAGGACTGCCGGGGGCCCGCTGGCTGAGGGATCACTCGGCACGTTGGGCCTGGAGGGTCCCGGGGCTTGGGCACGTGCCTGGGCAGGGCTCAGGGGGCAGGAAAGGCTTCTGTCACCGCCTGCCTCCAGACCTGAGAAAAACATGGACCGACCCCCTTGACCCTCCTCCTGCCACACGGGCCGATGAGCCGGGGGTGGTGACCCCAGGCGGCCACTTGCCTGCTCACAGAGCTAGTGCAGCTCACCCAGCCCTGTCAGCACCACATGGGAGAGAACGGACCTTCGGGCTTCCTGTTACTTTCCCATCGCTGCCTCCCTCTGGGTCATCGCTGGGGCCCGGTATTGGCCCCCCCCACTTCTCCATTCACATCTCCAATCACAAAGAAAATGATTATCTTTAATCATTTTCAGGTGGAGCCTCCCTGACACGACCCATCCCCCAAATCCCACCAGCAATGACAGCCCTGGAGGGCTCTCGCAGGCCCTCTGTCCTAACCCCACTGACTGTCACTGATGTGGCTGGTGGCTCCAGAGGTCACTCATCTCACTCCTCTTCAGAACGGGAGGCCTACAGGGAGGCGGGAGAATCTCGAGGCAGGTTTTACGGGTCAGCACGTCCCGCTCCTCCCTGGGAGGGCTGCACAGAAACCAGCGGGAAGGCCTCTCTAGTTTCCTGACTCTGCAGACAACGGGAGAGTCACAGGATTGCTTCTATATCCAAACCAGAGCTGTCTCCGATCCCCACAGGGTGCTTGTTCCCCGCAGGCAGGGCAGACCTGTGGATGCCGGGGGCTGCTCTGCGGGCCGCAGGAGCTGGGAAGGAAGGGCAGGCAGTGTCTTCCTCTTGCCCTGAGCCCTCCCTGGCAATGGATTTGGAAATCTTTGATGCTTTTAATCTCTGCATTTCTATCACCTATGCATCTACTTGAAATTCTACTTTCTCTCCTTAAAAGAAGATCCTGTGCCCCCAGAGGAGTCTGCAGCTGAGGCTTGGGGTTTTATAACTCAGCTGTCAGTTCCACCATGTTCCGGAGAGAACAAAGAAGAAAGAACAAGCTTGAGCAGGGAACCGCAGCTCAGTGTCCAGAGTTTGAGAAGTTGTGCCACAGGGGCGTCTGGATCCGATGAGTTAAGGAATCAGAACCAAGTCTGCAGTGTGGGTTCCAGGCTGGGTTCAGAACCCTCCCGGCTGCAGCAGGTCTAACGCTCTAGAGGAGGGTGAACACTCCACCTGGACACGGTGATCTCCTCTAATGAACCAAATAGCAGCGGAGTGAAGCAGCAGACCCCAGTGGCCGTCCCTGTGAAGAGGGGAGCATGCCCCGGCCCAGCCTTCCCTTGGGCAGTCCAGCCTGGGCTGGAGGTGCCAGGGAACAACTCCGACCCACCCAGTCTTGCTTCCTCTATTGACTCTAGGGGTTCAGGGAATCATCCCACCCACTAAATGTGTGACGACAGCCTTTTGAAGAAGGCTGCTCCAAGGAGATCTCGAGGTCACACCAAGTGGCATCTCTATCACTTTAGCCAAAGTGAATCAGAGGCTCCTACACCGAGTGGTCCAATCAAAAAACTGAGTTTTTCTGCCTGTAGCCTGCTGGGATAGTCTAATTTTAATGAACTCAGGAATTTAGAAAAATCCACAGGTAACATTGCTGGAGTGACTGGAAATTCAACCACACCCTCAGTAACAAATCCCAGCTTAAACCTTTTACTGTGGCCTCAAACTCAGAGTGCAAAGGAGGCCAGTCCTTACACTTTATTAAGGAAAAAAGTCACTGTTTGCCTCTCTGCCTCCTGCTAGAATGTCTCCCCCTTCCCTTTACCTAGGAGGCCTTACCATGGCTCTCACAGGTGCCCTGTGCAGATTTCCCATATCAGGTTAGGGTTAGAGACTTAGCCAGTGGAGTCCTCAGGGTGTTTAACAGGAAATTGCCCTTAGGTCCAGTTCTTTCCCAGTGGCTCATTAGATAGTCAAGATCGCAGTGAATTATCACCCAAAGGAAAGTTCGGGGCAGAAAGGAACACCATTATACAGACAGCACGTCACAGCACACACGACACCAGGCAGGCAAGGTGCAAGACGGACACCGTGGTTACATGCAGCAGGAGCCACGCTGGGCTCTGGGACACTCTGAGGGTTGAGTGGGTAAGAGTGGGGGTGTTAGAGGAGGTCACAGAAGCTCAGAGCGTGGTCTGGAGGGTTGGTCTTACCATAAAGGGAGAGCATTGGGTATGTTCAGTTGGCTTTAAAGAAAGGCAGATAGAGATAAGCTGTAATGAGTCTCCAACGAAGATGTCGGTATTCTAGGTCTTGGCTAACACAGGAGCAACACAGTGGCAGGAGAGGGCAAAAGGAGACAAGTGACAGAAATACAAACCACAGGCCTGGTGGGTTCTGCACCGTGAGTGTGGGCTCTGCACAGCTGGGTCTCACATCTACCAAGGACCCATCTCCACCACGTATTAAACAGTTCACACTCAGTACAAATGAGATCTTCTGGACTTTGTGGATGGAGGCCTTGTGTTTTAAATCCTGCCATGTGATCTAAGATAACCTTTCAGGGCTTACACTTTACTCCCTCTAGCTCTATCCCAGCGTTGCCATGAAGGAGCTTGCAGGCAGTGGCCCCTCAGGCTTATGGGGGACTGAATTTTAATTCTGGAGGGTCTAAAGAGGTGCCCTCACTTCCCTCCATAGCAGAGGTTAGTCCTCAAGCTGAGGCTCAGGCGGGAGGCGGTTCTGCTCAGCTCCTAGCCTACAGGTGTGGAGAACCTTAGCCATGGCATGAAAACTGAGTATGGAATTTTTTTTTAATTTGAAAGCCCTGTGTACAACTTAAGATATGATTACTAACATGCCAAGAAGCTGTTCTCATGGGTCTGACTGCTCAGCTCATTTGGGGGCAGGTGCTGTGGAAAACGGCCACAGGGAGTGACATGGCTTCTCTCTGCCCCATTCCTGAGCCTGTACCCTGCTCTCTGGGGCCCACCACATAGAGCCGAGGCCTGGACAGATCCTGGCCTTCTGAGCTGTTAACTCTCTCTAGGAGGTCATGGTTTTGCTTTTACCCTCCACTTTCAGATGGTTGCTCTTGTGTTTCGGTTTTTAAGGTACAAACAAAGAAGTGTTATAACGGGATTTTTGAAGGATGGAAATGCACAGCTAGACATTTGCTCGCAGACTTAAAATACTCCTTTGGCAACAAATTTCTCAACAAGTTCCTTTTTCCATAGCAAATGGATAGGATGTCCTTTTTTGTGGGGGAGGGATGTAAGGGGAGGCAAGGGAAGAGAGGAAAGATACACTCTCTGGTCATTTACAGAACACAGTCCAGCCTCCGTTTCTGCTTCTTGAGGAGCAGTAGCTGCCAGGCCAGTCCACATGCCTGGAGACTGGGCTCACTAGCATCTGACTAGTGGGATATGATAGAACATGGAAACATGAGGGCTCACACACACACACACACACACACACACACGGCGGGAATTTCAGGATGGTCAAGTGCTTGTGCTCCTGTGTTAATGGATAAGGAGTTCTATGTTTCTGCAGCTTCGGTGAGGGACAGTGAGGGTCAGAGAGAGGTCAGTCTATACTATACACTAGGCCTAGGCATTAGACAGAGTTCCCCACAGGCTTGGATCCAAAACTCCCAAAGCCACCCTCTTACTGCTAAGAACCCTGGGCAAACACTTGAAGGTCTTCTGGGTCAATTCCATCCCAAAGAGGACCGAAATGAAGACAAATTAAAGAACCCACCTGAGTCACCTGGTCCAACTGAACAACCCCCAGCCATCTTTTATTTTACTTCTTAAACATTCAAAACCCTTCATTTGAGATTTTTAATGTCTTAACTGTCATTTTTCTTGCTGATTTTTAGCCTTTCATAGCTCCCATTTAAGATCTCACCTATTTAAGTCAAATTTTAGTTCAAAAATTTAGCTTTAGCTTTGCTCTAATCACCTTGATTGTGTCTTGCTATTTTAATAATATGTATTAATTCAAGAGTCCTCATGATATGTCTCTGTAATAGGGGGCAAGAAGCAGACAGGAGGACCTGTGAGGGCAGCAGTGAGAGGGAGGACAGGTCTCTGGGATCTTGTGTTGGGTCCCCAGACTGGGTAATGACTGCTCCAGATCCTCTCTGGGAGAATTGGGAGACTCGCAGATTAAACTTTTTCCCGGGCTTTAAGCCATGCTTTTCAGAGGGCGATTCTGTCTCCTTCTTCTTCTTCTTTTCTTTTTTGCTCAGTCCCTCCACACCCCCGAAACCTAGTCCCCAACACTCCCCCACTCTGCCCCAGCAGCTGTCAGCCTGCTCGATATCTATCTGATTGTCGCTATTTTGCTTATTAGTTCATTTTGCTCCTTAGATTCCACATATGAGTGAGATCATATGGTACTTCCCTTTCTCTGACTGGCTTATTTCACTTAGTATAATGCTTTTCAGGTCCATCCATGCTGTCCCAAAGGGTAAGAGATCATTCTTTTTTATGGTCGAATAGTATTCCACTGGGTAAATGTACCACAGCTATTTTATCCACTCATCTACTGATGGGCACTTGGGTCAGAGGGCACTTTTGATTGTTGGGGCAGCACTGCCTGTCAGCCTCTCACACAAGCCTGTTCTATGTAAGGAGCTATGTTTACAAAATCCATCATCTCAAAATGACTGACCACTCATAATAAAACCAGAAAGCAATCATGGAATGATTTCTAAGTGGAACCAATAGGAAGAAGCCTAACACACAGTACTGGCTCTTGAACCTATGGCTCATGGACACACGGCCAGCCCCCAAAGGACATTCCTAGATGACCTGGTGTAGTTGCTCCAGCCTTCAGTCCCTTTGCCCAGCTGCAATTGGAACCCCTGGGTGAGCTAGAAGGGGAGACTGGACTAGTTGGACTTGGCACCTGCACTTTCAGCCCAGAGACATGTTTGTGTTGTTGGCCACTCTCTGTGAATCCTTAGTTTGTCTTGGAAAACTGCAGGCATCAGTTCTACTTTCTGAGCTAAGCTCAGAATTAGCTGGTAGCTTAGAATCATCCATCTCTGACCCTTTTCCATATTTGCCTCCAGTTCCCCGAGTTAGCAGACAGTTTCTTTACCCACGGTCTCCTGGGAAAGAGGGTGGTAGGACTCCCTGAAGACTTATGCCCCATGAGCCTGGAGACCCTGCCTGCTCTCCCCTGCCCCAGGAGCCAACAGGGTTGCTTACCTACCCCACACACTCCGGCTGAGCTATAATACTGTGCTGAATCCACTAACGGTAGGTGTGGTGAGCAACCAATTTTTTTAACTTTGTTTTCTACGATCCAGTAACTGTCAAAGGGTTAAAGATACTGGGTCAATTAACTTAATCTGTTCAAGCTAAGGGCAAATAGAGAGGAGAAGCCAATTAACTTACTGCAATATACTTATGCAGATTAGCTTGGTTTGGTATAACTGGCGAGGATGATAGGAGTGGCACCCGGCAGCTAGTAAGACAGGGTCTCTGAGTGAAGTTCAGAATCAAATCAGATGTGCTGCCTCAGTGGATGAGTCTTGGTTTCTGGATTGTACTCACTGCTCCTGTTCACTGTGCACTATCTCTAGACCACCCAGAGGGTGCTCAGGGAGACTCGGGGAACACAGGAGGCTGGCAGAGAGAAGCTTCCCCTAGATGGAGGGATTTCCCAAGAATGTGACAATCAGTGGAATGTCTTTCCTAGTTAATATTACCTTGTCTTTCTGGAGAATTAAAAGTTGTTGAAAATAGCTCTTAACCATATAGAAAGGCGCTTTCTCCTTTCTGCTCTTCCTCCTTTTTGCACAGCTGGGAAGTGAAGATGACTACGGATTTTGGGCCTGGGTAGTAGACATCTAGGCTGGAGTATCCAACCAAGTTGTCTTCCAGAATATTCTCTTGCGATCAGGTGGTTAGAGAGATTTTAAAGAGCTCATAAGCCACCGCTGCACCCTCCTGGACATGTTGACTGTGAAAGGTGTAGACTCCCTCCGACTCCCTTCAGGGAAGGCTGGCTCTTGGCTGAGTCAGGAACAGCGTCCACAGACGGGCTGCCCCATTCCAATGGCTGCTGTTGAGGCTACGGCTACAACATCGTGGCCACTGAGATTCCTCATCCCTCTGAAAGGGAGTCAAAGGCAATGTCATGGGAGTATGTGCGTCTCTTACTGGCGACCTTGCGGAAGAGCCTTGCTTTTTGTTTTTTAATCTTTTGTATAAAACTTAGGGAGTGAATGTGCTATCAGTTCCATTCCAAAGCACCTGCAGGTTGGGTTCCTGCTGGCACTGCCTCCACTCATCCCACCCCAAGCTCTGCTTCTCTGCTTTTGATCTCTACTCTCATCGTATCTGCAAGACAGGACGGTGAGTTCAGTAGTGAGAGCACCTGGTGTGGTAGGGTGCTGAGCGGCTGCGGCTTTGTTGGTGAATCTACGTGGGAGGTCAATTACCAGCCTGCTACACACAGAGAGGACAGGGGCTTCTAGATACATCGGACACCACCTTCGTGGCCAGGAGCCAGCAAGTGCGGGTTAATGGAGTGGGGTCCTCACTATCCTCTTACCTCCTTTCAGCCAGGAGAAACGCACACCTGGGAACGAGAGCGGCCTATAGCAGTAAAAGAATCAGAAGACACTGAATCTTAGAGCCAGCAGAGGTGGCCACAGAGAAAAGCATTTTCAGGAGGCCAAGGTAAAATATGTTTTACACCGTCAGCTTCTAAAGTTGAACTAAGAGCTTCCTTGCTAAGGGAGATGCAATGTTTAAATAACCAATGTTTAAGTCAACCGGGATATACAGAAGCTGAGGGTAGATCTCAGTAGCTTTTAGATACAAGGGTGAATGAAGGAAAGATGGGCAGCTGAAATTTCCATTTTGGTCTGAACTCATGGAGAGTTGTAAATGGATCTGTGGAGGAGGAGTGGTAAGAAGAGGAAGATGGGGGAGTTATGAGGGAGGCAAAAACACTGGACAGAAAAGGGCAGGGAACGAATGAAGACAAACCCAAAGATGATGAGGCAGAGAGTGGACAGAGCAACACCCTTTCCCCCCATGTCCACCACGTTGAAAATTCCCTGGCTGGCACCTGTTTCTCTAAGGAAGAAGTCTAGCCAGAAGGAGATGAGCCCTCTTGAATCTTTGTGGCTACAGGCGCCCAGATGAAATGCCCCTTCAGAACGTGCCTTAAGGGGAACTTTGGCCCCAAGGGGACTGGCGGGAGGTAGAGCGCAGGGTGCTGACAGTTCCTGGCTCTCCCTTGCCCCTCCTGTCTTCATGGGCTACACTGCGGAGCGTGGACAGTGATCAGCCTGTAGTATTAGCCGCCTGGTGGCCGGCTCATGTGGATGGAAGCAGCTTGAGCTGCAGGAGTCACTGTGTTTTTCACCTGCAGCCTGATGTCTCCCCAGGTGCTGTTACCTGCCAGATACACATGCTGCACAAGACTGATCGCCCAATTGCCAGGGCAGTTTTATCTTCCCTTGGGAAGGATAGTTGGTGTCTAGTTATGCAAACAAAAGAAACCCATAAAGAATAAATGGATGAAATCAGCTGTCAGCAGTGCTAACAACATGAAAGAATTCCATGGGGGGGCGGGGTAGGAAGAGAGAAAGAGAGAGACACCCCAGAAGGACAGAGGACAAGAGTTAAGACAGAGAAAGACAGAGACTCAAAGAGGAAACAAGCGAAGCAGACGATTCTTAAGGTGGGGCATAGACACAAAGAGTAAATGGGTGTTAACAGAAGTGGTGATGCTTTGGGGGGCACTTGTGGGCATTTCTGAGCCTTCCTGAGGTGTAGCTCTCTTACTCTCTGCTTGCTCTTGGAATATGCTAGGCTCCTTTGCTTTAGAAGTTTCTGGCAAATACAGCAGCAAGAGCTGTATTTCCAGCCTGTGAGAACTAAAGTAACAGACACCGGCTAGACCCAGATGGCTGTCTGGCCCGAGACTGTGCTGTGACAGCTTCCTTCCACTCTTCTATTTTAGGTGAAACGAGAGGGCTGTAGATGGATAGGAAGATGAGAATAAAGGAGGAAAGAAAACCAGAGGAAAATGAAAGTGAAGGGGTCTTGGTTAGAAGGCAGAGGGCAGGGGAGACCTGACAGGCTATAACTGTCAGATGATGTAACAGCTGAGTTAAGAACCTAAATCAGGATGCCCATAAAAAACAAACAGGTTTCCATGAACCTTTCAGGTCAAGTTTGCAGGGCACATCTCAAGGCAACAGCTTTGGGGAAACCTGCTCCTATGGGGCTGCTCATCAGGCCTGTCTGTCCCACCACGTGGGCCTCACAGTGCTCCCTTGTCTGCTGCCCACATAGCAAGCCTCACTCTTTGGAGGGCAGTGGGCTTTTCAAATGGCTCTTCCATGTCCAGTTGGACTGCCTGCTGATGGTCATGTGCTGTCTGCCTGCTAGGAATGAGTGGGGCTCTGCTGCATCTCTCGAAGGCCAACTTTATTTCCAAGCAGAGGAGAAAACTGCCTGTGTAAAAAGGTTAGAGGGTGAGGCTGGGAAACAGCTTCCTCATTTGGGGGTTTTGTTCCTGAAAGTCTTATATTAGACACACTAGACATTCAATCCTTAGGGTGAGCACTACCCTTTCCTCTTTAAAGGTAACATTACTTTTTGGAAGGGTAGCTTACTGAGTCACTACCATCTTAGTATGAATTAGTGTATTGGAAACAAGACACCTTGATGGCATTAGTTTTGTTGTGGGGATGGAAGTAAAGAAGCTAGAAGGGAGCTCCATCAGCAGCAGAGGAGGGATTCAGCAAAAGGAAATGGAGGCGTAGGGAGGTGCAGGGGGTCAAGTCTGCCTCGCCCAGCTTGGTCTGACACCACCAATCTTGCCGTAATTTACCGTAGAGCCAGCCCAGGCTACACTGACCATTGTCATTTAGACAATGTATGACAATGTGAATATCTGAGCCCCCTGCACTAACATGTAGGGGCTCAGAGAGTCAGGGGCCAGGTTTTGGCTTGGCTTTGTGTTAAAAAACTGTGAGAATGGCCCGGCCGAGCATGGCTCAGCGGTTGAAGATCGATCTATGATCCAGGAGATTGTGGTTCGATTCTCGGTCAGGGAACATGCCAGGATTTTGGGCTCAGTCCCCAGTTGAGGGTGTGCAGGAGGCGGCCAATCAATGACAACTCTTTCATCATTGATGTTTCTCTCTCTCTCTCTCTACCTCTGAAAACAATAAAGATATAATTTAAAAAACAAACAAATAAAAAACCCCCTGTGAGAATGAGCATGTTGTGCCCTGCCTCTGCCCCAGTGTCCTTGTCTGTAAAACCGATATCCTCGGCTGCTACCCAGCAGGGTTCAGTGTGTGCTCCTGCAGTCAGTGGATGGACTTGGGGCTAGATAGCTCCAAAGTTCAGTTCACTCTAATAGTTTTGGATGAATCCACTTTCTGCCTTTACCCCTCCTCAAGCTCTGGGGGGTGGCATCCAGCCCTGCCTTTCTTGTGCCATCCTGGCCCGTTCTCTGCTCTGGCGGGGACAGGAAAAGGCAGATCGAGAGCCAGGCTGAGGCCCATGTAGGCCCTGTGGGCTGAAATGTGGAGGGAGGGTTGGTGCTTTCGGGCTGAGCTCTCTGACTCAACCCCGAGGGGTGGGTGTGCAGCAAACTCTCTGTGACTCAGAACCGCTGTTTTTCCTGTCACTCCAGGCCCCGAAGCCAGAGCAGGAGCCAAACTTGCTTCATTATTTTCATGGGAGCCGGGAAGGGACAGGTAGTTAGTTAGAAGTTGTGCCTGTGGGTCTGTGGTGGAGAGGTGCCGCTGGCTTCAGGAGCTGGGGTAGGGAGGCTTTGGCGCCAGCACCCAGGGGCCTTGGTGTGCTCACTGCTGGACACTCCCTGGAGCCGAGCTCCATCCCTGCCTTGTCCCTCCTCTCATTTTCTTCTCAGGTTCCAGGTGTCAGGTGGGCCTGCTTTACACTTGCTTTGCTTTTTACTTATGAGTCCCATTAATTAGGCGCCTGAGCCCGGGCATGCACTATCAGAGCATTCCTAGGGCAGCCTGGGCTCCCTTGCTCCGGCACTGGCAGCGTCAGCAGGCACGGAGAAGTTAGGTTAAGCCTCTCTGCCCCAGGCCACGATGCTGGGAGTGCACTGAGGACCTGAGTGGCAGGGGCCCTTCGGCGATGCCATGCCCCGGCCAGCTTGGCCCAGGGAGTTGGCCAACGGGCTCTGTGGAAATGCAAGACTCAGTTCTCCCACAGAAATGGATTTGAATCCCTGTCTTGCCACCCATTAGCTACAGGCAAACTGTTCATCCTGTGTAAGCCTTGGTTTCCTCCTGCAAACAAGCACCTGGAGGAGTTAATCTGTGTGTGGGATGCCTGGCGCATGCTCATCAAAGAGCAGCATCACTTTCCTCTTCCGCTCCTCCCCTTTCTTCTCCCTCCCCTACCTTACTCTAATCAGCTAAGACCACAGCCAGGACCACTGTTACTTTATTTTCCTGCTCTGGTCACTTCTGTGGACTAGCACTTTGGCTCCTATGTAAATTCTCCAGCTTTTCCTCTCTCTGAGCCTTCCCTATGAGCTCTCCAGGCCTCACACAATCTCTGTCCCATTCCTCAGTCTCTGAAGGTCCCTCTAGGGCCTTCTCTTGCGAGAATTTCTACTGAACTATCCCAAAGCCAAGGGAGCAGATTCCCATGTAGCCCTGGGAGCCTTATGAAAGGACTCGGCCTTAGATCTGGAATCTGGCATGGTTAGGGGGAGGAAGTGAAAATTTACCTCACACAATCAGAAAATGCCCCATTCTAGGAGTGCTAGAGTGGCAAAGGCCCTTGAGAACATTTCCACTGTCCCCACCTCCATTTACATTCAAGGAAGTTGAGGCCCAGAGAATGGGGTCAATTGCTCTAATTCACATGGCTGAATAGTGCCAGAGTTGGAAACAGAACACAGGCTTCAATTTGCAATTCGGGAGTATTTTCCTGTATCTGTAATGCAAATATCCAGGCCTCTCAGCACTCTCCACTGTGCAGTAGACTTTAAAATACAGAATGATAGTGCTGGGAAAGGTGTTGACTAGGCCCCCAAATTGATTCCAATTTGAGACATTAGGGAGCAGTTTCTGATGCTCCAGGAACTTCCATTAACAATCACAGGGGTTATGTCCCTGGGTTTTCCTTCTGGAAAATATGATTACAGACCCAAGAAATAAAGGAAGACCAGAGGGCTTCCTTAGAGTGACACGATGCTGCCCTTTGCCCTCCCAGGGGACACAGAGGAAGGGAAGCCTCCGACTGAGACAAGGCAATGCCTCAGGAAGGAGAAGGTCAGCGGAGCAGAATCCAGCACAGCTATCCAAGGTGGGGACTCCTGACTGTCCTCCAGTTACCTCTGCAGTGGTTCAGAGGCACCCCCAGAGCGAACAGAAAGTGCACCACAGACTGGCTCTGAGCACAAAGGGCCCCGCCTTCCTCATGCTGGAGGCCGAGCCCCCCCAGTCCTGTCCCTCTCCTGCCTTTCTTCCCTCCCTTGGAGCTCTTCACCACTGTCACGGCTTTGAATTCTATCTATATGCTGACAACTCCATGCCCCAACCTCAGAGCGTGAGTCCAAATGTCTACCTGCCATCCCCACTGGGAAGAGAAATAGGTGCGTCCCAGCTGAGCTCCTCATGCAACCTGCCCCGCCTTCTGTCTTTCCCGGTTCATACCAGCTCCACTCTCCCCCTGCTTAGGCCCAAACCTCACAGCCATCCTGGACGCCTCTTTCTCCCACTCCCACATCCAGTCTGTCGGGACACACTGCTCATTCTATTTTCACATCAGACTGAGAATCTGACCATTTTCACCACTGCTGTTACTGCTGCTTTGTTGCAGGCCAGCATCCTCTCCCACCCGGGTTACCACCTTCACCTTCACCTGGTGTTGTGTGTCCACCCTGACTCCTACAGACAGCAAAGCCGGCCTCTGGAAAAGTCAGTCAGATCAGGGGACCCTTCTTCTCAGAGGCATCAGTGTCTCCCCTTCTTCCTCATCATGAAAGCCAAACCGGTCCCCTCTCTGATCCCTTCCTCTCCTTCTCCCCCGCTCATTCTGCGCCAGTCACAGCAGCTGCTTCTCCGGCCCCAGAAGCTCCCTTCCCAGGCATCTGCATGGGTAACTCCTCACTTCAGTCTTATTTGAAATAGCACTTTCCTGAGCACCTCTGATCCCCTTCCTCGACACTATTCCTTTTCCAAAGCACTTACCAGCTTTAGACAGACTATGATTTCCTTATTTTCTGTACTCATTGAATTGCTCACTGGCTGTTTATCCCAGCCCTCGAATGCTAGCTCATGGGGATGAGGCTTTTGTTTTGTGAACTGATGTATTCCAGGTGTCTAAAATGGTATGTGACACACCGAAGGTGAGACGATAAATATGGTAGAATGAATGAATGCTGGCTCCAGGGATCGTGGGGAAACCCTTTTCCCAGAGGGAGAGGTGCTGTAGCTTGGTAACAGCAAGGAGGAAAGAGAAGGCATTTATGGGGAGATGAGCTTAAATGTGAGGGCTATTTGGAGGGTGGTTAGGATGAATATGGCAGTTAGGTGAGGGAAATGACAGTTGATTTCTGTAGGTTTAAGTCAAAGATGATGAGCTACAGGTGAAAAGCCTTATGGATTCCTCTGAGGCTGAGTGTAGATTCCTGCCAAATAGAACATATGTCTAGGAATGAGTATTTTGTGATGATGGTAAGACTAGAAAATTCTGGGAAGGCCTGGAGCAGCCCCCAGGGGAAACCTCCTGGAGCTGTAAACTTCCTTGCGCCAGGGAGTGTCCAGACCCATGAGCTGCCAGTGGCCTGAGGCAGAACCATCTGGGCAGAGGGACCTGTCTCTGAGACTAAGCACTGTTGCTCGTATATTCTGTCATCCACGATACTGATTGCTCTCTGAGTGCAGGGTTACGCCAGGACTGTGCTTGTGGAACAGCCCTGTTGAGGATTGGGTTGTGGGCAGTGAGCTGCGCTTGCTTTGATCTGGCCACACGTGTACCCATCTCCAAGAGTCTGATCATATCTGGGAAACAAGGGCTCTCTAACAGTGTCTGTGGGTAATAAGTTATAATTAAATATAATTGGCTAGAGGCTAGGCCCTCCTAGCTATTCCAGCAGAGATTTGGGAAAAAATGTCATCTGCTTGGGTGCAACAGTCTCTTTCATTCCATAGCCCTTTACAGTTTACACAGAGTTTTAAAATAGATGCTCTTATTTGAGCTTCAGGACACAGTGCTGTAAATACCATTCTACACCTTTGACAGAGGAGGAAACTAAGTCTTCTTTTCCAGGAGGAAGCAGCAGCGAGGCTCAGCCACTTGCCAGCTCTGCCATCACGTCCAGTCCTCCCTCTCTCACACCGCCTTTCTGCCTGGGGAATGTGACATTTGTTCTTCTGGTTCACAAGCCATTCATTGTGTGGGAGGGAAATAAGTGTTGGGTCTCCAGACACCTCCTCTTGCCCTCCATCACACACGTTGTCCCATTTAATCTCCAGACAACCCTTCAGTGTGACTTTTCACCTCAATTGAGAGGACTGAAGACATTTCAACATGGGGTAAGGGAGGCTGGTTAAGGGTGCATCACAACTCCAAGGGGGGCTGATAAATCATTTTTTGTTTAGAATATAAAAAAAGTATGGTTATTTTAAATATAAATTACAGAATGTAAGGGCTGAACAAATCCTGGCTGGTGGAAATAAAGAAGAGGGACATGTGAGATGCATGTGTTTATCACAGGGTACATGGATTGGGGAGAGGGGAACTCTGGCCCAGGCCCAGGGGTAAGTGTGCATGTGGGGAGGCCTGGACTCCAGCTGTGCGGCACAGAGAGGCATTAGTCTCTCCCCCAGCTTCTTTAGCGTCAGCAACTTGGGGATGATAACTCTTGCCTGGCAAACTCACAAGGTAGTTCAGTTACATAGTTACATGAAGCAAATGCAAGGGTGACTCATCAACAGAAAGCGACGTGCAAATGGAAGGGTCTTCATGGTGGTGTCATGCTCCTTTCCTGTCCCGCACCCTCCCTCTCTACCCCCAACATGGCTACTTCTTCTGTAGAAATGTTATACCCTAAAAAGTTTCTTTTGCTTTGTCTTTGTCTTTCTTTTAAAAACACCAACAGTTTAGGGGGAAATGGCAGGTAGAGAACCCCAACAGGGAGAACCCCAGAGGACCCCGGGTGCCAACGGGTCGTCTCTGCACCAGAGGAGCAGCTGGCTGCCACCTGCCTGCCTTTTCCTGCTGTTTCTCAGGCTCCAAGTCCCTGGCACAGGTTTCACAAGGACCTACACTGCTGTCTGAAAAACTACATCCTCAGAAGGCAGGGTCTGCAGCTGCTCTCTCTTCCCTGTTCCTCTCCTTGAGTTTGCCCTCAGTCCAGAGCACCGCACAGCTCCAGCTCCAAGTGCAAACGCTCTGGCCTTGACATTCACACATACAGCTCATGGCCCTGAACCGCACCTGAGATACAACTAGGGCTGGCCAGCCTGCAAAACTGGGAGTGTGCTCAGGAATGGTGGGGCAGGGTGTGAGGGGAAGAGGCACAGAGCATGTGTAGGAAGACTGACTTTTTAAAAATAATATGCCATTATTATTTGTCAAGGGCAAGAGTACACACACACACACACACACACACACACTACCACCGCCACCACCACCACCACCACCGCCATGAGACAAAGACAACTTGGGGGTTCTGGGAGACAGACGGGCAACCGAATCTGGAGCTCCGGGTTGAGCAGGGAGGGTGCAAAGGCTGAGGGCGGGCATGGGAAGCGTGACAGCCTCCTTCAATGTCCACCTGCTGGGACGGGGCCAGACAGGGGCTTTTAATCAGGGGAATCAGGCAGATAGAATAACTTGTCAGTTCAACTGATGGGGAACAAAATATGGAGTGGAGAGGGGATGGTGGGACACAGTGGGGAGATGGTGGCGGTTGGAAGGGTGGTTTCAAACATCTCTAATCAAAACTGTACAGCGTCTGCTCCGTGCTGTTACTCAGGGGTCAGTGCATCAAAGGTTTGTGCAAACATTACCAAGTCTCTTAATTAAGGAAAAATTATGACAAAAAATTAACACATGTTAAAGACTAACTGCAGAGGGCTTGCCTATAGATAAAGAGAGAAGGTTTAAACATGCCAGGTAACAAAAAGACGTGTGCAGGAACTGGTAGGAACTGTATAGGAGGAGGCAACTCTCGTGGGGAGGCGGCAGGAGGCCTCGGAGCACAGGGCCTGGGGTTCTGTCTGAGGCCAGGGAGCCAGGGCAGGGTGTGGGGGGATGGGAGTGGGAGAGCCAGGTGGGTGCAAGAGTCAGTTCTCTGGGCTGGTTCATGTGGGAGGGAGGTGCCACTGGCCCTGCAAGAGTGAGCAAAGACCTCAGAAGAGCTCTCTCTCGGCGGGTCACCCAGCCACCTGGCTCTTTGGCCACTCCAGAGAAGAGGGGTGCAAGCAGGGCTCTGAACATGACTGGCTCTCTTCTTCTCTCCCAAACGGGCCTGGAGGGGCTGGGTCGCCTCTATGGGCTGCTGATGGTAAATCGGACAGAGCCCTTTCAGTGTGAGCGTGATGGGCTGCGCCTTGGGCTGACAAAGCAGGCAAAGACCGAGCCTTAACTCCAATGTCCCGCTTGGAGAGAGCTCCTTTCCAAGATGCTGTGGGTGGAAAGGCAAGAGGGGGAGAGGCAGAGGTCTAGGGGTGAGGTGCAGTGAAAAGAGGTTTGGGTCCCCGCCCCAGCAGCTGCCCAGAAGTTGCAGATGTCCCTTGGTTTTCTCACTCCGTGCTCCCCAAAGCTGCATCCTCCTATACAGTGTGAGTCATGCCGGGCTGGTAGTAAAGGGAGAGAGAAAGATGCAGCAGTCAAAACTTAAAGGAAAGGGAGGCCTAACTCGTTCCAGGGTTAAAAAAAGAAAACTTCCAAAATAAAGCAACAAGAAAAAAATCATTTAAATCAATTTAAACAAACAAATAAAAACAAGTAAATGAAAATAAGGAGGCGGGGAGGAGAAAGAATGAAGGAAAACAATAAACCGGGGCGAGATGATGAGTGTTAGAGCAGGCACGGACATCAGGTCCAGACGCCATGTACTTACGTTTACCTCGGTGATTGCTATATCAACAATGCTACCCACAACAATCAAGGCGTCAAACGTATTCCATGCATCACAGAAATAGTGCTGCATGGGGCAGAGAAGCCGAGGAAAGGGGAGAGAGGAGAGAAAAAAAACAAACCAACAACAAAGGAGAAAAACAAAACAAAAAGGAAGAGGGAAATGAAAAAAACAAACAAAAAAGCATGAAAGAAAGGAGAGAAGAGAAAAAAATGAGAAAAGAAAGAGGTTACGTGGGCATATTCAAGACTCTCTTACCACTCTACAGTCCCGGTGGCTCAAACCTGGGTACCCTGGTCTCGCAGGGTGGAGAGGCCTGGCAAAAGCTGGGTTAGTTCAAAGGTTCCGCTGGGCTCCGGCCGCCTGGGAGGGGAGCCGGCGGCCACCCACCGCCTGCTCCCTCCACTCGGCCCCCAGCTCTTGGGCCCCGGCTCAGAGGGCCCAGCTGGGACTAGTGGAAAAAAAGGAGGAGAGGCTCCCACTTTTTTTCCCCTCACAGGACGACGGCAGGTTCAATAAAAAGCATGACTGGAGCGGGGTAAAAACAGGAAATTAAAATAAATAAATAAAAGGAGGTAGAGAGAGAGAAGAGAGTGAGGGGGAAACAGAGGCGGCAGAGGAAGAGGAAGGAGGAGGTTTCCTGGGGAGGGCAGAGTCATACTCACATTAGTTTCACTGAGAATGACGTCAATTATGCTGCCAATTACGATGAGGAAGTCAAAAACATTCCAGGGATCACTAAAGTAACCCTACATAAGGGAGGGGCAGGCAGGATGGGGATTAAAAAGGAATATTAGACAGACAAGAACAGAGCAACAATCACCATCAGAATCACCGTCTGGGCACCTCAGTGTTGCTGCTGGAGTTGCAAACACCCTCTCCGTGAGCCCAGGGGAGCAGGAGGTGGCCAGGAGGCAACTAGTCCAATCCTCCTGCCTGCCTGCCATGGCCTCACGGCTCCCCTTCCTCCAGATCCATCCCTCTTCACCACCCTCCTGCACAGGAGCCCTTCCTACTGCCCAGCAGGGCGGGGGTGGGCGTGGGATATGGGAAGTATAAGCTGCAATGGGCAGGGACATGGCTGGGCCCTTTTCGGTCCACATTCAGCATCTCCTATGTCCCCAGTTCTCTTCCTCAGAAGGGCCTGTCTAGAGGGAGGGAGGGAGCACAGCTGGATGATCCCTTGGAGGAGAATGGGCTGTGGTCCTGTGGATGATCTGGAAACTAAAAAGAAGCAACCAGTGTGGCCCAGAAGGGTGGCCAGGTCATCTGGGCTCAGAGGTGACTCACATAAAGCTCAGCAGTGACAAGGGGACCACATCACTACAACAATGTCTATAAAAAGCTGGACTTTATGCAGATAGAATGAGCTCTAGACTGAGCCCAGTATTTTCAGGGGCAGCTCTGTCCGGGCAAAGGCTTTCCTGACTGAAAGGAGACAGAGTCTGGGTGGATCCCATAGTTTGGTATTGCAGGATATGGCCCTAGACAATGCTCCTAGGGGTGTCCCAAGCAACACCTGCCCCAGGCTCTTTTCTCAGCATTGTCATTCTGATACAGGGTCCCACTGAAATGCAAATGCCACCAAAGTGAATGAAGCTACCAAAGCCTCTCTTGAGAACTGGACCTGACAGGGGCAGTCTGGTAGAAGGGATGGAAGGGACAGGCTTCTTAGGAAGGGGTGCCATGGAGGAGAGACTCAGGCACAGAAGGGAAAGGACAGCATCCTTATCCTGTACAAATGGATTGGTTTTTTTTGCTTTCCCCCATATTTAGAAAAGGGAAGAGATGACTGTTCTTGAAAGACTTTTTTGAGGTACTTGGACAACCAATGGATAGGCTGTCCCAGGTTCCCAGAGGATCCCAGGAGTCCTGGGTGGGTCATGAGCCTGTCTGCGAGATGTGGGATTTAGAGAGCAGTGCTGTGACCACATGGGATATCTGCTCACAGTTTAGGAAGCCCTAGGAACAGGACAGCCACATTTCTCATGGGTGGAGTGGAAAGGATCTAGTGCTAAAGACATTTGTCTTCTTTAAAAACGGACATTTGCTTCTTCAGTGTTTAAGGAAATGTCTGCAAGGGGACAAATTAGAACAGGAGCACATTTGCTCCGCAGGACCAGAATCTTCCTATTCTCCGAGCCACCAGTTGGGGCTTCTAGGAGACGGAACTGTAGAGATCGGTGAGTGGGTATGAGAGCACTAGAGTTCCTCTGAGAGTTTCCCAGGTCTCTCCCCAGCTCTCTAGAAGGCTGCCAACTCTCCCTTTTTATTTTTTACTCACAAGAGCCAAGAGTCTGTGTTCTTCCATTTCCTCCTGGCTCTATCCAGCTCCCTTAACTTCCCCACTTCCCAGCCATGCCCTCTTTCCAGAGGGATCACAAGACACGCTGTCCTAGGGCTGTTATTCTTAGTGTGGGAGGTCAGGTCACAGGGAAAGGGGCCTCTCGGTTCCCAGGCATTTCTGCCAAAAGAAAACAGAAGTGCCAGTGCAGAGACTTTGCACAGCCAGATTGGGGAAGCAGAGGTTGGCCAGGGCATGGGTCAGGTGAGGGTCAGCCCGAATACGTGGCTTTCTTGTTGGCTTCCCAGAATATTTTTCTGAACATACTAGATCCTTTGAGGCATAGAGGAACCTCTCTCCTGTTTAAATCAGATGTTATGAGCAGGCAACAACCAATTGCCTCCCAGGTTCTCAGATATTCTCAGGGCAAAAGGAGAGGGCTGATTTTGAAGGGAAGAAGGTAAAGAGTGAAGGCCCCAAATGAACTATAAATATGCACATGTTTTAAAATTAGACTTTGGAAAACATTGGGGCAATATATCTAGATAGGGACACCATCTTTGTGGTAGAGCTAATTCAGAAGGGAAGGGGATGGGTGTTGAGGAAGAGAAAGGAGAGAAACAGGAACGAGAGCAGAGTCCAGGATGTTCAGCATCTAGCCTAGAAAATGTGGTAACAAAACATGATTTGGGTGTGGGGGCAGGAGGAGAGGTAGGAAGGTGGAAGGCTCAGGGCTCAAGAAAGGAGAGTGAGTTGGAGTCTTTCATCCACCAGAGACCTGAAACAAAATGGGTAAGTTGGGCTCGGTCTGCAGCACCCCTGAGAGGAGAAAGGGAAAGGAAGAGAGCAGAGAACAGGCACAGGCGAGGTTAACACACACAGGTTAATCAGCTGGGCACACCGGGGCAGGGGCTGAGACCTCAAGGGACCCTGTCAGCCTCCTGGTTGTGTGTCACTTGTTACCCCTTCTCCGAGTTTCTGTGTGCACATGCAGATGGAAGGAAACACAACACAGTCAACAACTCCTTGACTGAGGCCCACTTCCATCCCTCATGGCCACCTGCCATTGGGTCGGCTGGGCTCTATGGAGATTAATGCCCCATGCCCCGCCCTTGCCCTCAACAGGCTGTCCTTCTGGAGGCTTTTGGTTGACTTCTCTGGTCTGTGGCAAGCTACTTGGTGGGCCCAGTGCCTGGCTGCAGAAACTAGCCAGTGCCCTTGTTGCCAAGGGTTCCTGGGGACCTCGCCCTGAGGAGATTTGCATGTTGCCAGAATGTAGGGGAGAGGAAGCATGTTTGTGGGGGTTGGTGACAGGATCCCTTTAAGAGGCAGCTTTTAACCCTGCCCCACCCACCCGCCTTTCCACCCCTCTGTCCCACGGCCCATCAACCTTCCCAACTCGACCATGAAGACAGTTTCAGATCCAGCTTTCAGGTCAGCCTCCTCTTCCCACTCTTTCAGTGGCCCCTTCCTCCCACCCATTCCACCCCCCACTCCCAGAAACATAGCCCATAGCCCCATTAGGTCAACAGGATGTCCAAAGGAGACACCTGGCCAAACCCCTAAGCAGGCAGGCCTGGGAGAATTCTTCTTCCCTGAACTCTCGGAGTTTAAGAGCTTAGTGTCCTCTTATCCTCTCTTTCCCATTCTCCATCCCCCCACCCCCCAACACACGTCTGTTTTTGCCCACCTCTTTATTTGCTGGAAACCACTGGTAATGTGGGTTTCGGGGGTATAATGGAAGAAGTGGGATGGAAAAAAATCATAGGTGTTGTTTTTTTCTCTTATACCTGTCACTCCTTCTGTCCTTGGTGATAGGTCTCAAATGGTAGGGAAGATGTCAGGGTTAGGGAAAGGGTTTTTCTGGCTCTCTCTGGAGTGGTAAACCAAACCTCTTCACGTCCAACTCCTCGGAGCCACGCAGGCCTGATCGTCCAGAAGGGATGGTGCTTTCAGGGCTGGAAGCCTTTCCCTCGCAATCCCTAAACCCCAGAGTCAAGAAGATGGGCCTCTCCCCTGGCCATCCTCAGGAGGGTCTTGTGCTCTCCTACCCCAGGCTGAGCAGCACCCTTGCAGTATGCTTATACCCCAGGAATAACCCACTCTCCCGGGTGCCGCTGGCCCTCCACTCACAGGCTGATGTGGGCTGAGATACTGCAGACCTAATTGACACCAGCTTCAGCAAATCATGATTAAGAAGGAAAAATGGTTGCAGAAGTGCCAGGTGATGCATTTCACATGCACAGGAATTTTGGATTTTCCTCTCTTTTGGATTATCTGTGTCCCGACGCACCTCCATCATGGGAGCTATTCCAAGTTGAAAGAGGCACCATGGTGGTTAAGAGCATGATCTCTGGGGGTAGGGTGCCTGGGTTCAAATCCCAGCTCTGGCACTTATTAGCTGGGTAACCTTGAGCAAATAACATAACCTCTCCACGCCTCAGTTTCCCCACCTATAAAGTGGGATAACCATGGGTTATGGTGAGGATTAGATGAGAATATCTGTAATGCACTGAGACCTGTGCCTGGTTGAAGTAAGCTCCAAACAAGCTCTAGCTACTGTCATGATTTTCCAGAGGTGCTCTGTTAAGTAGGATTCACAGGTTTAATTTTGAGGTGGGACTGAACAGAGGGGAAGGCAGAGCCTGGGTGTCTGTGGACGGAGGAGGGAAGAGGCCGAAGTTTCCGGAATCCTGAGCTCACCTTGAGTTACTGCTGAGCAGTGGGACTGTCTTGAGGCTCTAAAATCTGGCTATTATTTTGAGATGAGTGACAGTATGCAAGTTGTTGTGGTTAACTATTTGAGGCTCACGTTCATCTAGATAGTTGACTGCCATGTTCTTAGAAACACTATTCCTACCTGGAAAGACCCAACTTCCGCTCCTCTGCCTGAAGGGCTGTGAAGAGAGGTGGTAGGCACATGCCTTCGCCCTTGAATTCTGGATTCTTAGTTTCTTCCCTGCCCAAGGCAGAGTTCGCCACTGTGATCTTCTCAGAGGCAACACAAGCTTTAGAACGAGTGGGTGTTCAGAAGGGATCCATAAAAAAATCTGCCCACCTGGGGCTGTGTTGTGCATTCTTAGCAATTTTGAGGTGAAAGTTATTTCGCTGCCATTAGTCGTTTCTTTCTCTTCTCTGTTCTTTCCTGCCTATGGTTCATGTCTACCTCCAACGGGTCCAGTGGAGAGAAGGTGAAGTGAAGGAGCACAGAGGTGATCTGACCCCTGATAGGGAATCGGTCTCTGGACTTCTAGTCTGTCTGGGGGGTCTCTCCTCAAAGACTGTTCCCTTCCAGGGACACGTGGGGTCTCAGAGTGTCGAAGTGGGAGACCTGAGATGAAATTAGAAGTGGAGCTGCTGGAACTGAGACAGAGAGCAGGAATGGGGAAAACTGATGGGAGGAAGATGTCGGAGAGGGGGAAGCTAACTGCCAAGGGGTGGGGATGGCGGGGAAGCGAAGGAATTACAGAAACCACATGAAAGGGGTACTGATGGGAAAGGTCCCTCGGGGAGAAGGCAGGAGAGGAGAAGGAGGAACAGAAAGGCCAGCCACACAGGTGGTGGAAAGTGGGCAGAAGTAGAGAGGGGGAGGGAGGTAGGGAGGAGAAAGAGAGGAGGGGGGTCAGGAGAGGCGAGGAGAGGTCGGCAGGCTGGGGAGTGCCCAGAATAGGCCCAGGGCCTCTGAAGTGACTCTGCAGCTCAGACAGGAGAGCAGCAGGAATCCATGAAGCTAGTGGAAGGGGTCAAGGCCACCAGGGGGAGGCAGAGCCTTAAATGGGTGAGTGGGGCGGGAAATGTCTTGTACTTAACCCAGGGGAGGGAGTTTCTGAAAGAAGGCAGAGCCCACCAACCCCTGAGTGAGCAAGCATTTGGGGCAGGAAGTTGAGCAGGGGCGGTTGGTGGTGGGTGGGGAGGCAGGGCCCAGGTCCTGGACACACTGATCTTTCCTGGGTTCCAGGTTGTGGCTGAGAGATGGGTGGAGTTGACTGGATCGGGGAGAGGAGCTGCATGCAGCTGGGAGAGGCGCAGTGGCGATGTCTCAGTGTGTTTGTGAAGAGTGAGTCCCATGGAATATCTTGGAACGTAATGGTAACTGACACCAAGCAGAGATAATGTAAATTGTATTACATTAGGATGCCATTTAGGCATAACAGTAATCATGGAAATTAGTGGTGTCTTATGGAGAAGGCATAACTGTGCACACAGCTGCTCCTGGGCCCTGGCCGCCTGGGAGGCGGCGAGGATCTCTGCCTTCCTCTGTCAGCTTCCACCCTATGATGTGCTCATTCAGAAATGCCCGAGGGCTCGCACTGCACAGCCAGCCTGGGACAGCGGGGACAAAGGGCAGGAGCAGGCAGGGGTGCAGTCAGGGACTGGGTTCTTGCCCCCATGAGGGGCCCCAGGTGGTGGTGGTGACAGGGGCTGTTCTTGAAATTATGTTAGAGGAATGTGCACTTTGAGCTGGACACCAACTGTTTCAATTTTCTTTGGAGTTAAGCTTTTCCCTCCCCAGGAAAGTTTCAAAGGTCCTTGTTCATTGATCTCACCAACACACAATGAGTGCTCACGAGGTGCCTGGTTGTGTGCAGTGTGTGCATGCAGACATTGGTCAGACCTGGTACCGTTGTTCTCCCCCTAACTGGTAGCTAGTAACTAAGCTTCTTTGGAAACCTCAGCAGGTTCATTCTCTGCCTCAGTTTGCATCCAAGTGGACTGCAGCTGTTCCACACTAATGCAGGCCGCGAGCTGCTTTCTGCGAAGGACGCCTCCAGGAGAGGGTGCTGCAGGGATATATCCCTGGGGCAGGGCAAGGCCAGCAGACGCACTGCAGCTACACAGGCAACTTTACGTTCAAATGAACAGCATGAGCACTGTGAAGAGGCAGGGAAGGCAGAGACCAGGCGGCCCTGGGAGTGGGAGGACAGCAGGAGCCGCGAGCAAGCTTGACCCGGCAGCCCTCTGAGGTTTGCCTGTCTCGAATTCTCTCCTTCCAGTCCGGCTGACCTAGACTCTGGGAGAGCATTCCAAAGCCAGACCTGGCAGGTCTCATCCTATCATCTCCATGCTCTTTCTGACCTAGCAAACTGACCCTACTTAACAAAGGGGCGGGTATGACCCAACTGTGACAAAGATGGCTGCAACCTGAACCCACTTTAGTGTACGAAATGAGCAGCTGCTTTCACTTCCAGAGGAGCCTTGAGTTGTGCAGGCACATTACCCTAACCTCTGCTTCCTTCCTATGAGAAGGGGGTGACCCAGGGCACACCCTCAGAAGGTCTGTGAGGATTACTGAGTCCATGCATGAAGCGTGCAGTGCCTGCTGGTGGCTGTGATTGTTCCTAGGACTGGAAGGTCCCCCTCCCCTGCAGCAGCAGCAGGAGCACTGGCAGTGCCTCAATTCTGGTGGGTCAGGTAACACAGTTCTGCAGCTTTGGGGATCCCTCTTCCCCTCCCAGATTTGGTGTGGTCTTGTCTCTTTCCCAGTGGCAAGAATGGAGATGGAACCACTGCACTTTCCCACCGGGCTTCTTTATACAGTGTGGGTAATTTTCCACATTAAATAATTAAATGTAATAGCTAATACTACCCTTCCCACACAAGGCTTTATGCAAGTCATATAATTATTTTTTATTATTCATAGTGACTTTTAAGCTCTCAAGCACCAGGCAAGAAAGAAACCTGTCACAGTGTTGCAACAATATGCAAATCCCTGGGTACAAGAGCAGGTGGAGGCCCACGATGAAGCCCACTTATGCCTGTCTGCGTGCATTGCTCCAGCAGGTACCCTGTGGGCATTCCACATAATAAATAATAATCAGAGTGATGCCCACTCACCAATCAGGATGCTGAAAGGCAGGAGCTCTGCCCCACGCAGGGTGCAGCTCCTGACTCAGGGCTGAAGCCTTCGGCTGGGGTGGGCTGACTCGTTCCCTGCCATCCCCTTGCAGCCTCCCTTCCTGCTCCTTCCCTTTCCTACTCATTTGAATGTGACATGTATATGCTGAGTTCCTGGGTTGAGGGGATTCCATTGATAGTGGGAGACACTGGCTTTTTAAGAGTTGGGATAAAAAGGTTTCAAGGAAAATTAAATTAGAGGCTGAAGTCGTATCTTAGCCTAAAGCCATGCTTCTCAGTGTGGGGAGTGCACTGCCCTCTAGGGGGTGTGTGGGAGCCTGCAGGGCACCACTAAGATGCAGGATTTGAGTGGAGGGGACCACCAGGGCATGCATCTGTGGAGGCTAGCTTTGTTCTGCTCTCATTCCGGGGACTTTTACAAAGCACCTGGTGCTGCAGGTGCTACTGTGTCGGATCTGGAGGAACATAAAGATGGTAAGCGCTAGTCCTGCTGAAAGACTATCCAGAGCTTCCCTTGTTCTCCTTCCTTACCCTCTCATCCACTTCACCATCAGATAAAGTCATGACTCTGCCCACCTCTCTCCATGTCTACTGCTGTCATCTGCAGGCTTTAGCTGCTCCCCTATCACCACACTGTCCATTCTTCACCAGCAGTCAGCACAATGGTTCAAAACCATACTCAGGTTATGAAACACCCCACTTAACGCCTCTGCTCCCTGTGGTTTCTGAGGGCAGTCAGAGTAAATCCACACCCCTTACAGGTCCCGAAGGGCCTGCGTGCTCTGGCCCTGCCCACACCTCCTCTTCACTCACTGCTCTCAGTTCCCCCAAAAAACTGAGCTCACCCCTGCCTCAGGGCCTTTGCTCTTCTCTCTGCCTGAAATGCTCTTCTCTGGTTCCTGTTCAACTTCCAGGGCTCAGTTTAACCGGCACCTTCCTGACCATCTTCTCTCAAACAGGTGCCTCTTCCCCCACTGCTCTCCCTGAGATACCCCATCCCTTGCTCTATTCTGTAACTTCTGTTTATCGGCATCTCCTGCAGGACACCATAAGCCCCGTAAAGATGTTTTAATATCATCGTTGAGGTGCTCAATAGCTATACAAAGAAAAGATGCTAGTGAGTGGAAATTACAGAGGGACTGTTCAGTTCAGTGTAAAGGAGCAATCCCAACAGAGCTGGGGAGTCTCTCACTGCAGAAAGCAGGAATGTGCAGAGATTTCTGTGGTGATGAAGGATCAATGATCTTAATGTTGTTTTCTTACATTAATATTCTGACTCTCTTTTCCTTGTTCTCCAGTTCTGTAATTCTCATTCATTCACTCATGCATGCATTAAACTTTCATTGAATGCCTCTTATGGCACAAAAAATGCATATGAAACAGTTTCTGCCTTCAAGGAATCCAGCAATCTAATTTTGTCTCTGCAACTTGAAAGTCTTCCATTGCAAGTGCATGTGCGTATGCGTGTGCATGCTTATTAAGCTATTGTTTCACTTTCCTGAGCCCACTTATTGGGTGACTGTCCCCTCTCCTTAAAGTACTTGTCCCTTCAGATTTGGAAAGGAAATCCAGCAGGTGCAGACCAATCCAGGGGAACATATGGGCCAAAGACAGAATGGGCAAATGAGAGGTAGGTGGAGATATAAGGGGCCTCAGAGGAGGTGGAGGGATATAGGAACTGACTATTATTCATTTCCATAGAGTTGCTACTTGAGAATGGCTTGCTTTCACTGTGTCTCTGATTTGCTCATACTTGCTGAGGAGCCACCGAGTACATGGTGACATCTCAGCTTGTTCACATTTGTCGTTTCAATGGGGGTGTAGTTAAAAAGCGTGGCTTTTGAATCACCTAAGCCTGCATTAAAATTCCCCCAAACAACAACAACAAAAACTGGCTCTTTGATTTTGGACGCATTGCTTAGTTTTTCTCTCTGAACTTCAGTTCCCTAAAGGCCATTTTACTTGTCTTATAGATTGAGTGAGACAATGAAGGGAAAATGTCTGATTTTTCGTAGACACAATATACATTTACTTCCTTCTCTCCCTTCTTCTGAATGGTATTTAATTTTAGAAGTTGATACACAATTGGTTAATGTATTTATTCATTGCTTCTTGTTAAATAGGAATAGGAGTAGCAGGCTGAATAGCAGGTTTTCTAGGGATGAATGAGCTGGTGACCTGGGGACTCTACAAGATCCAAGAGTGGACAGAGTCAGGGGAATCTGTTCTTAAAACCCAACTCTAGGGCTCACCAGCCTGCTTGTAGTCACCATTATGTGCCTGGCACCAAGCACACAGCCTGGTATGCTGGAAGCTCAATACAATATTTGTGGGTTGTTGTTTAACTTTAGGCTACAGCAAAACAATAGCTAAATAGCATACAGGCAAAGATTTCTTGAAATAAATAATATGAGGAATGACAAGGCCTAGAGACAGGGAAAGAGAGGAAATGATAAAAAACTGGGCTCAGATCTTGTGAAGCCCAATAATAGGTGGCACTGGTCACAGAAAAGGGCAAGTGACAGTTTTAGACATTAGTAGCATGGTTTATGCCGTGTGAGCACAATCAAACTCCATGGATGCATTAAGATGAGCCTTAAAATTATACTACAGTGAGAAGCAGAAATCTGGATGAAGGGGTAGCATACATGAGCTCAGAATGAGAGAGGACAGAACACCAAAATTGCAAAAGGACCAATTTTTAAATGGAAATGAACAAGGAGGACATGATAAGGCAGAAGCAAAGTTCCTTTTGTTCTGAGAGAGAGAGCTGGGTGCAGGCTCCCAGACCGAGGGCCCGTGCACAGTACGCACTCCATCCAGACGGCGCTCTCCCCAGAAGCCTAGGGGCCCTCAGACATTGCTGCGGTCTGAACATCTGTTTCCCCCCCGAACTCACATGCTGGACTCCTTATGCCCAATGGAGTCGGGAGGTGGGGCCTTTGGGAGGTGATTACTTCATGAGAGAGAAGCTTTAAGAACGGGATTAATGCTCTTAGAAAAGAGATTTCACAGAGCTCTCTTGCCCCTTCTGCCATGTGAGGACCCAGCAGGAAGGCAGCAGCTGTGAACCTGGAAGAGGTCCTGCACCAGACAACGCAGCCATGCTGGTTCCTCACTCTTGGACTTCTGCTTCTAGACGGTGAGAAAGAAATTTTTGTTGTTTATACGCTACCCAGTCTGTGGTATTTGTTTTAGTAGCCCGAGTGGACTAAGGCAGACATGATCTCACTTGGTCTCACCATATAGTCTGCTAAGCCAGTCTTCCTACTTCACAGAGAAACTGAGGCATGGAAAGAACAGTGCGTGTAGGAACAATATGCCCTACCTGCCCACCCCCACCTCATTCAAGGGGATGCCAGGTGGGAGTTAGGCTTTCTGGTTCTCAATCTACCAGAATTTTCTCTCTTTGTGGAATCTTGGGCAGTGGATGATTAAGCAAAGAAATGAAGTAAAATTTGGTTTGTAAAAATATAAAGCCTTGGCCCTGGCAGGGTAGCTCAGTTGGTTTGAGCATCATCCTGATATACCAAAGTTATGGGTTCGATCCCCTGTCAGGGCACATGCAAGAATCAATCAATGAATGCATAAATAAGAACAACAAATTGATGTTTTTTCCTCTCTCTCTCTCTCTCTAAAAAAATCAATCAATAATATAAATTATGTATATGTGTGTATATATATATATGGCCTCACAACAAAGGTATAAATGTAAAAATGCAGAAATATATAGCTCACTTAAAATTGTTAGAAGGGGGAACTTTGGGTGAATAGGACAGTTAGAGCCAGAGGTAACGTTGGAGAGAAAGTAGATTTTTGCAGGTGATGGAATTATCCAGTAAAAGCACCAAGTTTCTAAAAGATTCTCAGTGTTCAAGAAGAGGCAGTGGCCCCGGTTTACATCCTTTCCTGCCAGTCATCATCTCACTTTCTCCTTCCTTCTTCTGGTCCTTATTGGGCTCTAAGGAAAATTTCTCTCAACAACTCATGAGAGAGTATGTGGGGATCAGAGCTTGCCCTGCCCCATGGAGGGAGCCTGGGCCAGGAGGAATCTTGCCTGCAGGGTCTTCTTGGCCCCTCCATTGCTGTGCTGGTGTGTTAGAGGAGCTCTAGCCCTACCGTTCTTCTCATTCATCTGCCCAGGCTGCCCTGGGGCCCCTGTGAGGTTATTCAGGGCCTTGGTAGCAGTTGCCAGACCTTCCCATGCTGACTAGTGGCTTGTCTAGCACAAGGTTATACATCCCTCTATCCTGTGCCTGTTGCTGTCAGAGTTGGCAATATTTCGGAATCCACCCTTTGGTATGCCTCTCACTGGCCTTTCTTGGCGGGAAAGAGGGCACATCTGATTTTGAAAGTTCACGAAAACCATGGACCAAAAATGACTCCCTGGTCTGAGTAGGAAAGTGGGCTGGGCTCACAGCACAAATGGTTGATCTTGCCTGGGTGAGATGAATAGATCTGCCCTTGGACGTGGGGCTGGAGTCACCTGCGGAGGTGCTCTCCCAGCTCTCTACCTGCTGAGTAGGTAGAGAACTGGGTCCCTTTCCCAGGAACAGCTCCCTCGTGGAGGGCCAGAAGACGCCTGAGTCCCTGCCTGGGCAATTTGGACCCTCAGCCTCAGAAGCTCCTTTCACATCCAGATGGGACATGGGTGCCCCTGGAGAAGCCCAAGCAGGCTGGAGGGTATGGACTGTGATGTCTTTAGGCAGTGTGAGGAAAGCTGCTTGCCAAGGGGAAGCCAGATGCTGGCTCTTTAAGGAAAGAAGGTTCTAGACAGGAATAAAGCTGACAGAGTAGACTCAGGAATTGGGCTGCAGAGTTTCTTTGTAGGAAAATGCACCCTCCCTGAGTGCTCCTTGCACACCCCCTTCCCACTCCAGCTTTCCTGCCGCCTGTCCGCGTGTGAAGTTACACTGCCCTCACCTGCCTCTTTTGCCACAAGCCGGAGTGGGAAGGTAGCTGGTGATGACTCCATCTTCACCACACCCTCTGGGTGGCCCCATATGCTCCTCACCTAAGCAAGGCAACAATCCTTCCCTAAGAAGAACACATATGCAGAGAAAAGCTCACTCTGGGGCCACTGGAAACCATGGGGTCCCTGTACTCTACAGGCACAGCTAGAAATAAGGAGGAAGCTGCCTGGTGCATGGAAGTCCAAGGCCAGCAAAGCCTCTCAGGCTGAGGCTTTCAAGATGCAGAGACTGGCCTGGCTCAAGCACGCCACAGTGCTGATCACTGAGAGGACCACTCAGGAGCCTCTTCCTTCTCGCAGCTCTGCTGCTGCTCATGCTGGGGAGACCTGGGCAAGCCTGTGCCCAGTGCTGCGGTGAGCGGTCCCCCCCAAAAAGAGAAGGTGCTTGACCTCCATGGTCCTGAGTAGGCTCTGATTCTGTAGCATTTCGTTAACCAGGCTCCCTTCCAGTTATGACTCATCCCTTGCTCCCAGCCAAGCGAAGGGCAGAGGGGCCATTGATGGACATTTCAGGACAACAGCTCGAAGAAAGGAAGAGCTGGGTTGTTTGTTAGAATCGGCCATTGCTGCCAACCTCACCCTCTTTCTGTCTCTCTGCTCTCCAAGAGGCAGCCAAGGTTTCATGTCCTCTTTCATCAGAGATAACAGGGGCTTTAAGAAGCCCCCAAAGCTGAGAAAATAGGGTGTCAGCTGAATTACTACGCCACTGTTAGCACACACTATAAAAATGTTGGCCAACTCCCCCATGTCTCAGGGCAGGTGGCAGGAGTCAGCCCTAGACACTAGATGGCGCACAGCGAGGCAGGCTGGAGCCTCGCAGGAGGGGGCAATGGCAGGGCGAGGGTGCCAGGTGCAGCGAGGCAAAGCGGCTGGGAGTCTGGAGCCCACTTTGGCAGTGGTGTCAAAGCTTTCAGGAAGCAAGTCTCGGTCCTGCAACTGGGGTGTGCAAGGACAGGCTCTGCATCTGGGGAAGGGCAGGAGCTAGGGCTCACAGACTTGTTTCACTAAGGCACTAAAATGCCAATCAGGAGCCCTAGTCAGAAGTCCAGTGGCCTGTGCTCACCAGGGACATACCCTCCATTTGGCCATAGCAGCAAGACCAACTCCAGACCACACCGGCCGGTGCACTCTCCCTTCCACGGTTCAGGAACCAGGTGAGAAAGAGCCAGCAGGGGAGGAGCCTTCGCACTTGCAGCTGATGAGGACTGGGGGGCCCAGGGACAATTGGGAGAGCTGGCCGGTGCAGGAGAAAATGCACTGGAGACCCCAGGGCAAGAGGCTGTCTCACCCTGTAAAGAGGGATTCCACTATTATGAGTTAATTTCAGGTAGAAAATTACTAGCTGGAGAGAGTAGGGAGGATGAGAGAAACCACCGGCCTCAGGAAGCCAAAGCAGCTGGGCTGGAGAAGCCAAAATGGACAGAATACAGCAGAAAGGGAAAGTGTTGGGAAGAAGCAGTGTCCGGAGCGGCGCTGCCCTATATAGCAGCTCTAGGCCACATGCAGCCAGAGAAATGTAAATTAATTACAGTGAATAAAATTAAAAAATCAATTCCTCAGCTGCACTGGCCACATTTCAAGTGCTCAATAGGCACAGGGGTTAGTAGCTATTTCCTAGACAGTGCACATGGGACATTTTAATTACAGCAGAAAGTTCCATTAGACAGTGCTGGTCCAGAGGCCTCGTTTCATGGCTTAGGTTAGAAATGCCTTTGGGCCCTACTTTGTCCTGCAACATGAACGTGAGCCCCGAGGCTTCAGTTGTTCCTATTTGAGAAAGCCGGGGGACAGAAAGGTCAGTGAGTGTTTTCACTTTGGGTCTGTTTACCTCTCTGGACTATTCTCAGGCTGGGAAAAAGCTGAAAAGAGAGGCCAAGGCCTCGATGAGAGAGCTGCCAGGGGGAAATGCCCCCAGCATCTTCCCTTGGGGAGGGGCTAAGAGGCAGTGAGACCTGCATCCTCTGAGCAGGTAGCAGCCAATGAGGGAATGAGGTTAAGTCTCAGAATGAGCAGTCCCTGCCTCTTTACCCCTCTATGAGCCATGGGCAAGCCTGTGGGGAGGAGGAGCATGGGGAGAAACCTTCTAGTTGGGTGAGTGTCTCCTCTCCTGGGCAGATGGATTTCCACTGCAGAGGAGAAGGCAGAGCCCCATCCCCTGCTGCTCCTCACCACCTCGCCCTCGCTGAGTCATTGTCAACAGCAGATCCCAGGCACCTAAGTCGCATCATCGCTCCTTCTGGTACTAAAACCTGTGCTGACAGTGGAGTGTCTGTGACTGGTACCACTTCTGGAACCAGGATCTTGCCTCTCCTGATGTCAGAGCTGCCCAACTGGGTTGAGGCCTGGGGACCACACACCCAGGGTCATCCTATTGGCCATAAAGGTCTTGTTGGGTGGCTCCCTTTCTCCTGCCATTCCCACCTTGGGTAAAGTTCAGCCTGGAGTTTTAGTTGGGACTGCACTGTCTATGGATCAGTTTGAAGAAAAATGACATCCTTATAATATTAGGTTTTCCAATTCATGGACATGATATATTTCTCTCCATTTACTAAGTTTTCTTTAATTCTTCTTTATGAAATTTTATAGTTTTCTCTGTAGAGATTTGAGGCTTTTTTTTTTTGTTGGATTCATTCTTAGGCACTGGATACTTTTCAGTGCTTACCATAAAGTGTATCTTAAAAATATTTTTCCATCTTCTCTGATAAATTTCAGTTCATGATAGGAAGACAACCCAGCTAATTAGTTATTTTCAGACCAAAAGTTTTTCAGGCTGACCAGCTTGGTCTTGCACAGTCAAGTAGGACGCAGGTGCTATCTGCTTATCTCCCAGACATTCCTTCTACTCTCAGAAAGGGATTTCCTCTGGCTCAGTCCTACTTTATCATCTTTCCCACTCTTCCAGACATCACCAGACTCAGGTCCCTGAGGTTTGGTGGGGGACTGAATTGCTCTAAACTGGCCTATATTCACCCATAGTTTTTGTATGTGTTTGAAACAGAGTATGAATTTAGGAAGTGGGACAGCTGAATTTGGGGCAGGGATTTACTTGAATAAATTTGTTTTCCATAGAGTGGTGAGAAAAGATAGAAATGAGGAACTTGGGAACATTAGTTGCTAGGAAGACAATGAAAGAATGAAAGCAAGAGCACAAAATGGCCAACTGACCAACTGACTGACTGACCAACCAATCACAGAGACAAAAAGGACAGAGAAGAAAATCGAGTAGTGGCAACTTTAGATCACTTCTCCCTGTTGGTGACCAATGTCAGTCTTTGACATTCTTGCTGCCTAATTGTCCTTTTACAGTTAATGCTTACAAGTGCAAACCATTCATATCATACATAAGCAATCATCCAGTGAGTGAAAGGTGACAGAATTCCAATTAATGGGGAATTCATTTCAGGTCACTGTCAAAAGCCCTGGTTCTCGGGTCAAATTCAGCTAGAGCTGCAAGTAGTTTCTGGTTTGGTTTTCTGCCTGAAACATTTGTGGCTGCTTTTCCTGGAGTCTATTCCTTAATGAAGAATATCAATAAGATTCCAGGGAGCCCTGCTTTCCCAGCGCTCCTCCCACCTGGTCACCTTCGTTGGCCAGCCATTCAGTGACCATACTCCTCTATTGCCAGAAGTCACTTCAGAAGTATCCACAGAAAGGGTCCAGTTTCCTTTCTCTTTTCACCACAAACTGACCTTAGAGGCTAGAGTACACATGGCCCCAGATGGCTCTCTTTCTTCTTTATGAAAAGTCTCTTATTTTCCCCCTTATTCTCACAATAGAAAACTAGGGATTCAGGAAGCTGGGAGGCGCATTATGGTTTTGACAACCACAACTGGCTAGTTTCTGGGAATCTGGCTTGTTCCTAGATTCACAGGATTTAGGCTGAGTGCCTTTCAGGTGGAGGCCCCTGCAAGTGTCAGTTTCATTTGCTCCTTGGGGCAGGTTTGCTGAATACATCTGTGCCCATGAGATGTGATTCAGGAAGTCCCCTGCAGGGCCCTGCAGACTGCAGCAGCATCATCAGAAACACATCTGAGTCAACTGTGAAATGACTCAAGGCTTTGAAATATTTAAACCACATGTCTCATGAAACTAGATGAAAGTGATGCCAGTTTCCCTACCTAGAGGCTGCCATCTGAGATTGAAGCTCAATGTGGCAATGATCCTGCATCCCTGGCCTCGCCCAGTCATGTTGCCGTGGGCTATGAACCTGTCAGTGCTCCTGGGCCACAGGTGGGCAGAGGTACTGTGGGCCTTTCAGAAAATGGCCAGGGACACTCTGTGGTCTTCTTTAGGCCAAGACAAAAGTGTATGTCCCTTAATGGGACTTGGCATGGAAGGAAGAGTGAAAAAGACTAATTGCTGCCCTGGAGGAGACATAAAAACACCATTCTCATCACCAAATGGCTTTCATTAGGAGTCTTATTTTCTGGAAATCAGCCGAAATCCCTTGAGTGAAAAGAAGAATCAGCGTTTTAAGAATATTGTCTGTCTTATTTTTTAAATACTTCAAATGTTGCTTTCCTCTCTTTGAAAAGCACCCAGCAGAACACTTGATGTGCGAAGATGCTAACAGATTGGTGTAGAAGTACATTGAATATAAGTCAGAGGTGTTAGATTCTGTTCCCAGTTATGCCACTTAGTACCGGTGAAATTAATATTACTCTTAATTGTTCTGAACTTCACTTCCCTCTTCCCTAATATGGGGGTGCTAAGACCTATCTTATAAGGGCATTTGGAGGATTACATGGAGTGAGGTATGTATAGCACATGGTGGGTTATTATGAAATATTAGTTGGATATTAACTCAAAGAAGATGATGGATAGCTTGTCAATAAACATGGATCTAAGAGCCAAGGAGCACCTCAGCCCCAATTAGTCCTGGAACAGTAGAAGTTTGAATAAGAATGGAATATATGGCTAGGGACTCCTTTGTTTGGCCTTCTGTTGATCTGTGTTGCATCTGGGGAAATGAACAAAGGAGGGGAAGAGAAGATTCAGAAAGCCAGAGAGATTTTCTCAAGTTAGTTATGGAACAATTCTCTTAGAACCAACTCTTTCCTTCTCATTGCTCTCCAACAGGTGTGGTAGCCAGGGAAGCTGCTGAGTTACTATACAACCTCCCTCAGAAGTAGCTGCCCACGTTAGGAATCCCAGGGCAGTAGATGCCAGTGATTCTGTCCTGTCCTCAGGGGTGAAAGACTGAAGGGGTGGAACATTTTTTGCTGCTCAAACTAGCCTGTTCCTCCTTTATCCAAAACAATGGGGTGGAGTTGGTTAAAGAGGGCACAGATAATCCAAGGTGGCAGGTAATCCAGCCTTCCCTATCCTGCCGCATTCATCCAAGGGTTCTACTTTTGTCTCCCAAACTTTTTTTGAGGAGTTGCTTACAAGAAGCAAAGCACAGACATTTGCAGGTAACTGCCCTTCCTATACTGGAACGTGTAAGGAAGCAATGATGTAGCCTCTGAGGTGGGGAACAGGGGCCCCCATGGACTAGAACACTGAGCCCTGAGCTAATGCAGCCCTGGCTGAGTTCTTTACAATGAGGTTGGTCTGTGTGGCTGATGAAATGAGAGGAGGGGAGAACAGAGGCCTAAGTGGATCTGGAGGGCTGGGCCTGGAGAGGTTTGGTTTGCCAGTCTGAGGGCATAATTTCTTCTAGATTATGTACTGGGGGGAAGGGACCAGAGACAAAATGGGGAATGGCAGAAGAGAAAGTATCATCTGCCTCCCCTAGAGGGAAAGGCTCAGCTCAGGGAGGAAACTGTATCCTGTACATCATAGCCATGGTCCAGACCATGATCTGAGATTCCACTTCAAAGGCTTGACCTGGTCCAGACTCAGCAGGGTTAGGAGTTGGAACATGGATCTATCATCAGGGAAGATATGGTCCTTCACTGACTACTTCTGCCCCTCACTCCCTTTTTGATACTGGCACTCTATCCATCTGGTGCCTGCACCCCAGATGCCTTTTTTCAGAGGCTTACCTTGGGTTTAAAGGCAATAAGCTTCAGAATCATCTCCACAGTGAAGAGGCCAGTGAAGAGCATGTTGAGGATGTTCATGGCGATTTTAAACAGGCAGCTCTGACCGTAGTGCTGAGAGGAGGGAAGAACTGTGAAAATGAGGCAGGGATATCCCTAACCCTCACCACCCTCATTTCAACAGAGATCTTCCTTGAACCAATCCTGGAAGTCCATCCACTTCTCTTGTGAGCAATCAAGTGGACTCAAGAAATCTTATAAGTTCTTCCCTTTTCTGCCATCTCTGAAAACAGAGGTTGGCAGAGGTCTACGTCCCTGCTTTGACTGGTTATGACAACTGTATGGAGAATCCTGGTACTCAAAAGAGTGCTAGCATGGGTGGACCTCCCTGAAGACAGGTGGATGTAGAACCAGCCTCCACACGACATGCCTTACTGACAATAAGGGACACTTGGAGCTCACCCTTGTTCTCCATTTCCTCCACTCTGTCCACTTTCTCAGCCTGGGGGCCTACGGGTTCTGTCCTAAATCCCAGAGAGGCACTCATCCTTCAGAGAGAACACTTGTCTCTCTCCACCTGGGAGAAGGGGACAGCTCGTCTGGTCCTTCGACCTCCTTTGGCCATCAGGAAGGTGAAAAACCAGAGATGCTGGTGCAGCCCTTTTACACTCCATTTCTTTCCACAGCACTCCCCCCACGCGGGCATCGTGGGCCCCGGGCCCCCGGACTCACCTGCATGGCCAAGCAGATGGTGTTGAGCAGGATGAGTACGAACATCAGGTACTCGAAGTAGGTGGAGTTGACCACATACCACACTTTGTACTGGTGCTGGTTCTTGGGTATGTACCTCCGCAGGGGCCGGGCCTTCAGGGCGTATTCCACACACTGTCGCTGCGAGGGAGGCAGTTGGGGGGCGGGAATGGGGGCAGAGCGTGGTTAGTTACCTGGATGATGTGTGTAGGCTGCCAAAGGAGGGTGGGATGTTGATGAAACTATACACTTGGGGGTAGGGTTCTCCGGGAGTCAGAGCATGATCTATTGCTCTAGCTCATTTACAGGTTTAAGGTATTATTGGAACATTTTTTTAAAAATTTTTCTCTCACTCTTTGATCAAGGAGAGAATCTCCTCTAGTTAATCTGATCAGGCTTAGCTGAGGAGGAGTATCTCCTTTTTTCAGCTGTAATGCCTGGTGCACTGCTGACACGTAGTTGGCATTTTATTTCCTTTGCCACAGACTCTCCTTGGGGTACTTCTCTCCTCAATTTTTCTTTCCTGTCGTAAATCAGTCTTTCTTATTTACCACTGTTCACAGATCAGAAGACACAGGCCATGGATGGGTGACGAGATCTTGGGTTAACCAGATTCCTGGGTCTCCAGCACAGAACCAGTTCATTTCTCAGCACTGTGCCCAGATGTCCAAGTCTGGGACCAGGGAGTCACTGCACCTCTCCTCTTACCCTCTGCCTCCACATCCAGGCTCAAAGCCTGATCTGCCTTATTTCCTCCTACTCTCCATCTCCACTACTGTTAAACTGGTAGTAGATGAGGGTCTAAACACCTTTCATCTACACTTTCCTACTGGTCTCCTTCTTTCCTGTCTACTTCCAACCCAAAGTTCATACAGCAGCCAGAATGATGAGTCTAAACTTAAGATGTTAACATCAAAATCTGTGAGGGGTCCAGCTGGCCTAATGGGTAGAGCTGAGCGTCTTGTGCCATGTTCCTTTCCATAGACCTGAAGTTGCTCACAGATAGGGGTGTATTTCCCACAGACTCTTCCCCTGGGGGGACCCAGCTGGGGACCTGACCTTCGTGACTACACACTACAGCCCACCCTAACAGCTTCATTCCTCATCAGTGGAGTTGCTGAGGCTAACAGAACAAGTCAAGGCTAACAGAACAAGTCAAGGTAGTGGGATTACCACAGCACTACTACTTAATTAAGCCTCTTTTCTGCCCCACCTCATCCACAGGCCTCCGGGTTTTACTTGAGAAACCATTTAATAGTGGTTTTCTAAGGCTATGCTCTTCCCCGCCCCCAAAACTCTCCCTCTCTCATTGTTCTAGGTCGTTTCCTCTTTATCAATAGGGCTAACCCTCGTGGGCACTTTCTAACTCATGGGCTTCTAGATAGGGCATGAGGTTTTTCCCCCAGAATCTATCATTGTCTCCTTAAGTAGATACTTAACGAATAGTTGTTGGCTGAATGAATGCATTTGGGAGATCTGGGATGAGCATTTCCTTTGCTCAGGCTCCTCCAGAAGACTGAGAGCCCTATTCTCATTTAGAGGAGCACACAGATGATCTCAGTATCCACATGGATCTCTCTCCTGACCACAGCCTCTCTTCCGGGTGGGACACAGGCTGCCAATTACTGGCACTCCTCATGTGGCCCTGCTTCCCCTCACCACCTCGCTTCTCTCCTTTCTAGGAAGCTACCTGGTTTTTGTCCAGCTCACAGTTCTTGTACTCCTGCTCTCCCTGTTCCTGGAAGGTGACGATGACGAAACCCACGAAGATGTTCATCATGAAGAAGGCAATGATGATGATGTAGATGATGAAGAAGATGGAGATCTCCACGCGGTAGTTGTAGATGGGGCCCTTGTCTTCCGTGTGGGAGTCGATGGAGCGGTACAGCAGCCTGGAGGAGGAGACAGGCCCCACAGAGGGAACTGAAGAGGCAGTGTCACCTCTGTGGAATGATGGCACTGCTGCTCCTAGGGGCCCCTGGGCTCAGGGGTGCTGGAAACAGCTCTAGGCTGGGAGTCAGAAGATCTGGGTTCAAGTCCCAACTGTGCCACTTATTGGCTTTGTGACCTTGAACAAACCAATTAACCTCTTTGAGCCTCAGATTCTTTATCTGTAAAATGGAGACAATAATTCTGACTTTCCTACCTGACAAAGTAGTTGATTAATGTATATAAAGTTGTTTTGAAACTGTCAAAAATTATTTTAATGTAACATGAATCATGGACATTGATTTCAAATACTAGAAATATTGGTAAATATTGAAAAAGCTTTGCAAACTGACAGACTCAGGATGTTATAGTGAACATAAAATAAATCTATCAGAGATCAAATATCCATTTAGATAAAAAGAGTAGATAACAAAGGACGCCACTTATTCAGATTATTGGCAATGGTTTGGATTTACACTTAGGTAGTCTACATGTGGATGCCACCCATCAAGGCCTGGGCTCTGTGTCCATCATTGCTTGTTCCTCCTCATGGACAGGGACTGCCTCCTCCCCTTCCTTTCTTACCAGGCACAGTACTTGGTTATCCTCTAGATATTATCTATATTTTTACCATATAATAATGGTGACTCTTATCTAAGACCATGTGCTATTGTTAACTTAAAAATCTGTAGAACTTTCTGACTTTTAGATGATAATTTCACTGGAATACAAAAGTAGGGGAGCGGGCGTCTGTACAAAGACGTATGGAGCACCTGATGGACAGGCTGCCTGGTACAGGTGGTACTGTGTAAAGGCTGACCAGCTGGTGGTATAGGCATGAAAACACTGCCTCTTCAGAAAAGTTTGGACCCAGGCTTCCGTCCCTTTCTTACTTTCCACTGTAGATATAGACATGGCTTTCTCTAAGGAGGCTGGGTAGAGTCTAGGAAAACAGAGACATCTCTGCCATCTTCACCCACACTGTGTGCACGTTGGAAGCAATGACCTTGGATCCTGTGGTGATCCACGGGCCCACACTGGAGAACCCTCCCCACACCCTGCTCCCGATGCCATGAGGGTAACCACAGACCCCTATCCCTGGGGCTCACTTTGAGGTTGGGAAAGGGAAGCTCATTTTTGGTTGGAGTTTCTGAAAGGTTGACATCTCTAGAAAAAGAAGAGTCTATGTCTCAGCAGTGATGATGGACTACAGATTTTTCTAGAAACACAGCTACACGTCCTGGGGAGGACTTGGGTAAGTGTGACCTCTGGGAAGGAGTGTGGGACAGTAGTAAAACTTGGGGACTGTGTGTGCGGACAGTGTCTTGGTCTCTGATATCAGGGTGGATAGACTCTGATCTGCATACTCACTCTGGCCACCCCTCAAAGGTGGAGACCGTGAAGAGAGCCATCATGGCTGCCAGGACATTGTCAAAGTCAAACTTGCTGTTCTCCCAGCTGCGGGGCTGTATGATGGGGTGGTCAACCTCCCCGTCCTTGTATGTGATGTAGTTACCCCTAAGAAAGAGAGGAAGGAGTTAATTCTGGGGGTTTCCCACCTCTTTTCACACATGGTCCACCAATGACTCTTGGCATGCTGGGTGGGATGGGACTAGTTAGGCTTAAACCCCACAGTTCTAGCACTGAGAGGAGCTTCAGTGGGGAGAACCTGGTACATGTTATGCCCATCGAACCAGATTATCCCTGGGTAAAAGTCCAGCTGCCACTGCCATCTGAAGGAGAATGGGCCATCCCTCCTCTCACGCGAAGTCACCAACCTCCCTGAGTTAACCAGCCTTGGCGCTGGCTGCCGCCAGCCTGTACTCACTTGCATTCTGCCTCGGTCTGCTTGGAGCTGTCTGAACAGGTGTAGAGCTTTCCCTGGAAGGCAGAAGAATAGAGGGATTGGAGATGTTCATTAATCAATGACTCAATCAGAAATGATCATCTCTATACCCTAGCACTGTGCTAGGGGGGTTGGGACAAGAAGTGCAGGGACAGCAGAACCCAGGTGGAGAAGACCTGAGTCACAGATGAAAAGCAGTCAGAGCCATGGGAACCACTGGGGTTCAGAAAGAGAGCACTCCGCTCATGAGTGTTGAACACTGCAGGAGGTCTCGTGGGGCAGAGAAGTGGAGCTGGGCTTGGAGGGATGATCAGGGTGGGAGGAAATCAGGCCACCGTCTTCTTTTTACTGTATCTGTCAGGGCCCCTTCCCAGGAAGGCTGACAGGAGGAGAAGGAAGAGCCAGGATAACCCGAGCCAAGACTTTACCTTGAAGAGCTGGACCCCGATGCAGGCGAACATGAACTGAAGCAGTGTGGTGACAATCACGATGTTGCCAATGGTCCGGATGGCGACAAACACACACTGGACCACATGCTGCAGTGAGAGAAGGTGGGCAGGCGATGTGATATCAGGAAATGCCTGCAGCCAAGCACAGGCCTCTCCCAGGAGGCAGCATGGGCAGCCCTTTTGCCACAGTAGGGAACTCAGGCTAAAAGAGGAAAGCCTCTTCTCAAGGGGCACACAGGATGGAACCCAGTGGAACACAAAGGCCCCACTGGGCTCTAGGCCATCACAGGGACAAAGCCCCACGAACTTCCCATTTCCTAGGGTAGGAATATAGGAGCCTCATCCCCATCAGGGCACTGGGTTTGTGTGTGGGTCTCCTTTATGCTGAAGTTTTGTTTAGCTCAGATTTTGAGTGGCTGCCTGCCACTGTTCGTGAAGTAGGACTAGAGAAGCAGGCAGGAGAGACAGGCTCTAGCAGGGCAGCCACACGACCTGACCACTACCTCCTCCCGCAGCCCACCCTCACCTCACTTAGTTTCCCAGTCCACAGGCTGGCTGATGCCTCCGCTCAGGCCCACCCCTATCACCTTTAGTCCCTTGGCTCTGTTGATGGCTCTCAGGGGCCTGAGTACTCGCAGAACTCGCAAGATCTTTACGACGTTGATTGCACTGGACCTGGGAGAGAGAAGCAGGGCAGGGAGTGAGCTTCTCCTGTTTTTGGCAAAGCAGCAAAAAATGGGGTAAGGGGTGTCCTGGCAGGTAACCCCAGAAAACCTGTGAAAATGTAAAGGGGGCTTTCTCATCCTGGGACCTTCTCTACTCCCAGCTCCCACCCCATGAGGACCAGAGGCTTGCCTGCCACCAGGACTTTCCTGTGGGTGATTAAATAATATGCAAAGTAACTCACCAGGAGTCACTAGCAGTATCATGTGCTACTCGGGGGGCCTGTAGAGCCATCAAAACACAGCTTGGGCTGCTAGGACTTGAGCTGAAACCCATCTCTGCCATATACGAGCCAAGTCACCGAGGAGCAATTTCCTAACCTTTCTGAGTCTTTGTTCCCTCACTTGTTAGATTGAACAGTAATCACTGCATGAGGCGGCTGCAAGGACTAAGTAAGGTGTGAGTTGTCTAGCAGTGTGCTGGGCACTACTGTGAACTGAATAAGTGGTAGCTTTATTGTTAGGTCTGAGGAAGACATCACTGAACTTGAAGAAATACTACTAAAATGGAGGCACTTCAGGCCTGCGGCAGGAGGTGGAGTGTGGGCAGTAGATACCTCGGTGCTCATCTCTAAACATGTGTCCTACGTGGCTGCCCAGACTTATACATAAAACGCCTGGTTCATAGCAGTCAGGACTTGGAGGAATGAATTCTACACAACAGGTTCTACACACCTAGGAAGCCAGGGCCACAGAAAGACTTTGGGGACCCTCGGGCCACTGTTGTTCCCTAGTGGAAAGGAGGCCCTAGGGTGTGAGCCCCCACTGAGCCCCTAAGCAGGAGGGGCTATCCCCCGGCCCAGGTGGTCTTGTTCACCACGCTAGCTGGGTGAGCAACTCTGCAGTATATCCTGACCCTCATGCACTAACTATCTCACTGAGATCATCTTCTCTAGCTTTCAGAGAGCCTTATACCCACCCATCTGGGCACCTAAAAAACGTATGACATACCAGCAAGTGCTAGTTTCATTCTTTAGGTGGTCAGGATGGCGTGTTCAGGAGGGAGCTGGCAGAAAGACCTGATTTCCCTGGCTCATGGCTCTTTCATTCCAAAGGATTCAAAGGACATTCCTATCTATCTGGGTACCTCAGGGAGGGAGTTGGTTTGCACTGAATTGCAATGGAAGGGATTTAAAGGTCAGATGGGAAAAGCACAGACTAAAGGGAGGAGCTCTTGGTTCAAGGTTAAACAACGATTTGGTGGTAGTGCTGGGGTTAGAATTCAGACCTGCAGGCTCACAGGCAGATGGCTGTGGGTCAGATAACTGATGATCACTCCTCCATGCTTTGTAGGCTGACCTTGAAAACATCTTGGGAGGGGAGCCTCAGGGTCATTTTCTTTGCCACTGGTGAGACCTTGGGCGTCTCATAATGTCCTGAACCTGTTTTGCTGTCTAGAAACTGGTGATAACAGCACTCACCTGCCTACCCCGTAGGCTTTGCATGAGGACTATGGAAGAATGTGTATGTGGAAGTGCCTGGAAGTTAAAGTGCAGTGTTAGCTCTATTAGCTGATAAAACATGGAGAAACTTGGAATCGGATTCTTTCAAACCTGAGCAAGTTTGCAACCTTGGTCGTACAATCACCTGGAGAGCTTTAAAAAATCTTAAAGCCCTGGCTATACCCAAGACCAGTTAAATAAAAACTCTGGGGCAAGTGTCTTTTGAAGTTACTTAGGTGATTCCATTGTGTAGCCAAGATTGACACTAATTCTCTCTCTTTCCCTCCCTCCCTCACCAGGTGCTTTGACTGGAAAGAGAGGTCAGGGGAAGGGCAGGAGGATGGACCGGAGATCAGGGCAATGGCAGGTCCTTGGAGCTGAGGGCACCCAAGGGCACTGGGTACATGGTGGAGGGGGCAGGGAGGCCCTGGAGACCTTTTTCTCATCATAACTGGGCCTGGTCCTGCTTGCCATGGAAAGATCCAGACATTTAAACCTATTCCTGCTGGATCAACATACCCTACGTGTCACACCACTGAAGGCACGACATGGGCACAAGAAATCAAAGCTACCATGTTGTACAGTCAGAGGCCCCACACATTCACATCATAGGTCCACAGGTGGGGTGCAGAAAGGCCCTCCGAGTCTTTATGTCCTGTCTGACACCCATTCCTGGTTGTATGCCCCATGGTGGCTGAGGGACCCTACTCACTGGATGCCAAAGGAGATGAGGGACACGCTGACCACTAGCAGGTCCAAGATGTTGAAGTAGTTCCGGCAAAAGGAGCCCTTGTGCAAGAAAGCCCCATAAGCAGTCATCTGCAGGGAGGCACAGAGAAACACGGGTGTGAGTGGTGCCTGCCCAAGCTCCAGAGACCCCTCCCACCACCCTGCCCTCCCACAACACCCTGCTGAAGAGCAGTGAGGCGACAGAGGGTGGGGCAGGCAGGACTGAAGGAGATACAGTGCCAAGAAAAGGGTTCTGCAACCGTTTATACAACTGCCAAAGAATCCCCAGCTCAGGATCTATCAGTGTCTCCTTCCACATACAGCCAACGCCAGACTCTTCAATCCTATATTCGAAGCCCTTTCAAATCAGACCTCCAACCCTTCCCACTTTAACTGTTCCTCATGGCATGGCCGTGGCTCCAGCCCCGAGGGGCCCTTGCTGACCCTGTGCTGACCCGGTTTCCCAACCTCCTCTCCAAATTCCACTGACCTCAGGGCCAGCGTAGGACACTAGGTGTTGGGGGAGGGGGGGCATGCCCAGTAGGATCACAACCGTCCTGGTTTCCTGGGACTTTCCCAGTTCAGTTCTGAAAGTCTGGGTCCCAGGCAGCTGCTCAGTATCAGGCAAACGGCACAGGTGGTCCTCTATTGCCCAGTGAGCAGTTCTACCAATAACTCTGGCAATTAGCCTCCCTCCACTTCCTAGCCTCAAGCAGTGTTTCTAATCTGTGCCAAGTGTCCTAAACTCGGATCTACTGTCTTGCTTCTAGACCACATGTGCTTTCAGGGCCAGAGCTGTGTGTTCAGAGGGGCTGTGCGGTGCTGTGTTAAAGAGCACAGCTCGGCAGCCAGGCCATCTGAGTTTGAATCCCAACCCTATTGTATTTTATTTGTGTGGCCTGTGCAAGTTACTTAATGATTCTGTGTTTCAGTTTCCTCATCTGAGAAATGGGGGGGGGGCTGATAATATCTCCCCTATAGAGTTATAGCTCCAGTTGAGTTATTACGTGTAAACCACTTAGAACAACATCCTGCTGATAGTGCCGTGCATGTGTTGGGGTCAGATAACTTGGATTTGAATTCTGGATTCCTTCTGCACAACAGAAGTTCAGTTTTCCTCATTGATAAAGTGGGCACATGATTCCCTGCCTCTCTGAGGCACACATCACACACTGAAAACCATGTGAGAGCCCTTGGAAACCAAAAGGGGACACGTGGAATGATGAGTATTATCATCAGCTGTTATTACCTCCCTCGGAGCTTGGTATAAAGCCACTGCAGGTGCTCAGCAAATAGCCTTTCCAATTTTGTTGAACTGAATTAAGGGCAATGGATTTCCAGGTTAAGGGCTGTGAAAAGCCATGGGCCACAAAGCATCAGCCAAAGGGACGCTTTGGGAGCTGATGGCTGGTCACCGGGGTCCAGTTCATGTGTTTGGATCAGAGCATGCCCAGGGCAGCATGTCTGCAGAGCAATTCAAAATCAAGCACAGGGGAAACTGGCAAAAATAGCTCTTGCAACCTAATTCTTTCCATTTATCTCTTGCCGCAGGGGGTCACAGGGGACTCAGGCACCTGTGTCCTACAATAGTTCCTAGAAGTGGGCAGATTATATAAAAAGTTGCAGGGGAATATAGTTGGAGATTTCTCCCCAAGGCCTGACCTGTCTCTCAGTGAAGACCCCAGAGAGCAGACTTGGGTGGCTCTCATGATTCATGTTGACCAAAGTGCTTCTGTGCCCGCTGAAGGCTGAGCGCCCTCCCTAGCCATCCCACCCTTTACCTCAGAGAAGGTATCGGGGTCTGCTCCCGCCTTGGATATTGTTAGGATGCTGCTGAGCTCCAATAGAGCCATCTGCATTCAGGGGAAAGCATTCCCGCATTGGGTGGATTACTGGGGCTCAGAGAGCCAACTTCTGTGCTTTGATTTGGGCTCCCATTTTGTCAGGGGAATGTGTGTGTGTGTGTATGTGTGTGTGTGTGTGTGTGTGTGTGTAGGGGGCACATGGCCAGGCAGGGCCTGAGGAGGACTGGTTGTAAAAGAAAGGTCAAGGGGATGCCAAAAATTCGAGCATTTACTTGAAAATTACCGGTGGCATTCAGGGCATCAAGAAAGGCCAGGCTCAGGCCCCCAGTGCGAAGTCCTTCCTGTACTGTTTTGCTGACTGCTGCCCATCCAGTGCCTGCTTCCTGAAAGTCCTAAGCCCTCACCTAGGAAAAGCCCCTGCTTGGCATTTTCAGCCCGAGGAGTTAAAAGCAGTGGGATACAGGACCACTGACTCTGACCTGGAAGGGCAGGAAGGCCCCTCTGTCCAGACAGGGTGACCACCACTTCAGTTGTTCAGGAGGAAGTAGTTCCAGTTATTAAATGCATCTTATCTTTTGTAATTTCTGCTCATTGGTCCTGGTTCCAGCTCCTCCCTCCTCTATGTGACAGGCCTCTGCATCATTCAAGCCAACTGTTGTGTCCTACAAGCCTTTTCTTTTTAAGGCCAAACATCCCCAGGTCTTCCATCTGCTCCTGGGACTAAATGCCCCTCTCTTCTGAGAGTCTGTGCTGTGGCCGAATGCTAGGCCTTCAGGCCAGGCAGAGGGTCCAGGTGGGAAGGAGGCGCAGGGAAGTGCACTGGGGTTGGCATTAAATTTAGAAGCACATTGGAATACAGTGGAAGAGGCGGGGGGGGGGGGGGGGGGGGGGGGGGGGGGGGAAGGGAGGGCAGGGTCTTGCCACGACAATGCTCGTATAGAGAGCTTTCTCTTCTGCCTATATGGCAATGCTTAAGGAACAATAGCACCATTGAAACCCACAGGGAAGCACTGTGTGGAGGGTGTTGAGAGCTGGGCTGCAGAGCTTTTCTTGTCATAGGAAAGGATTGTGGTGTTCGTGTGCCTCCCTGAGTCTGAAGACTGAAAAAATCAGCTCCTCCTGGAAGGGGCTCTTCGGCACCATCTCTGAATGCACCAGGCCACCCTCGGCCCCCTCTCCCCACCCCAGGAACCAGACCTGGCCAGATCTGCTCTGCTGAGCAGAGAGAAAACCTGAGAAACACTCCCGTTAGCTGGAACCAGGGGCAGAAACTGGACAACAACAAAAAGGCACACGAAACTGCCCCACCCCAATTGTAACTGGGAATGGCACAGACATCCTGTGCAGGAGAGGCCTGGGTCAGGACCTGGGAGATCCACCAGGGAAAGAAGGGCCTGGGGTTGGCCGTGGCACAGGGTCAGGCGTGGACACTGGTTTGCATCAGCCACCTGAAGGGTGAAAAGGGACCCTGGCCCCTTGGGAGGAGCATCCCAGAAGAGTGTCCCAGGAAGACACTAAGCGGAAACATGTGCTCTGGAGCCTTTGACCCTTCTGTTGGGGGCTGTTTGGGGTCAGGGTAAAGTCCACGCCCTCGCTCTAAGAGGAGGCGAATGCTGAAATGCACTTTGCCTGGGTCTCAGAACTCACATCCTACATCTCACATGAACTGGCACGGTGATGCATTGCTTAGAGGCTCGAAGTATACTGGAAGAACTTAGAAATCATAATAAAATAAGTATAAGTAATCTATTAGTTATGTATTAATATAAATAAGAAACTACTTGGAAAAAGCCCCCTCATCCCAGTGCTGCTCGGAGGCAGGCTCTGTGGTTCAGGGCCAGGCCCTGTAGCACTTCTGTAGCCGAGCGGCCTGCACCTGGGCTGCCAGCGGCTCACCCGCCCGGCCTGTGCGTCCTCAAGTCTGGGCCCTGGGCCTGGAGGACCCAGCTTCTTTCAGCACTTGGCTCTCACCCCCTGTCCTTAGCTTTCCAGCATAATTCTCCCTCCTCCATGCTCAGGGCAAGGGGCATTGCAACAAAGCTTTTCAGCAGGTAACCGAGAGTACAGAAGTAATCTGAAGTTGTCTATCAGAAGCTCTCAGTGGGGAGACTGGCCCTAAATCTTGTGTTATACCCATGTCCACTGCAAGCACTGAGGAAGGTGTTGGCAATGGGCAACAAAGGGGGTAACCAAAGTGACTCTGTCCTGGCCTCTGAGCTTTTCATCTTTAGAGTTTGTGTGGCATCTCTTCTGCACAGGAGAGTTCCAAGCAGGGCCAGTCGTCACTTGCCCAGAGATGGTGTGGGCAGGAGTGTGTGGGTGTGTGGGGGCATGTTTGGGAGTGTGTGGGCATGTGTGGGGGCACTGCTGACTGGCACAGGGCCAGACCTGGTGGCAGGACGGCACCAGCAGTGACACTGGTAGCCAAATGCTAAGCGGAGAGGAGGCAGGTGCAGGGCTGGGGGTAGGTTTCTTCTGGCTTCTGAGCCTGAGCAGTGCATTAGCACAATGCCAGGGGCACTAATTCTTCTGATTTCAGACTTGAGAGTAAAAGACAGAGAATGAGAGAAACAAGAGAAAAAAGAGGCAGATAGGGCAGATAAAGAGACAGAGAATGCATTTCTCAGGTTGCATTACCTTAAGGATAATTTCTAATGTAAAGATACTAGTGAAGACATAGTCTGCATTGCCTAGGATCTGAAAAATAAGCACAATTGGATTAGTGGCTCAGAGAGGGAACCGGACAGCAACAGGAACACGTGTGTTAGGGACAGAGAGCGGCAGAGAGCTAGTGCCAGGAGGAGGACAGGAGGAGCAGGGGGGAGGGGTGGGCTTTACCTTCAGAGCAATTTCAATGGTGAAAATGGTAGTAAAAACAATATCAAAATAAAACAGAATCTGCAAAACAAAGAGAAACACGGTGGGAATGGGGAGGGAAAGGAGAAAGCAGGTCCGGAGGAGAGGTCAGTCAGTGGCTGTTCACCAGAAAGGGAATCATGCTCCAAAACTACGATACACGCCATGTGAGCATTTCCACGTGGAGACAAATTAGGAGACGAGGTGGCACATACACAGCACTGGACCCTGGAGTGGGCTGGCCTCAGGCAGCTTTGTGGCTCTGGATGACATCCCCAGATGTTTGAGGGGAGCTTCCGGGGCAGGCTTTGACTGGTCCTGAGTCTGTACAGCATCTAGTTTGATGCTTTTCTCATTAATCCAATACTTACAAACTCAAGTCAGACCACTGAGATAAAGACTTGTCAAAAGGATAGAGAGTGGGGTTTGTTTGCTCTTGCAGGAAGATGCAAGTGCTTAAGTGACACTTGTATGACTCAGCCAGCTTTCCAGGTTGGTGGAAATCTACGCTGGGGTTGTGTCCTTTGGGGCACAGGAGGGTGCATCCTCTGGTTGAGGCCCACCCAGGCTGGGACAGGCTGCCTGGTTTCATGTTTTATTATATTTCAGTGGATGGGAGCTAGGGCCAATTCCCTTCTCAGTAAAAATGCTCTGGCCAAGTGGAACCATCAAGTGGTTTGCACAGCTATGGCTTTAGATTGGTAGGCTCCTCTCTTCATGCCTACCTGGTTGGGATATGTTTTGAGGCTTTGAGATACAGCAATTCTTATTCTAGACTTTAATGTTGTTCACTGGAGCCTTGGGTGGGCCTCCAAGTTTAGTTTTCTACTGCACAGAAGGTCACCAAAGCGCTCTTTTATATAAGGTCAGCCCTATCATTGGCACCTATCTGCCAGTGCTCCCATCTCTCTAATGATTAGGCCTGGTCAGGGTATCCTGGGAGCAAGCCAGGATTCGTGGTTACTCTTTTACTAAGTTTACAGGAAACCAGAGAGTCCTGCGGAACATCCGCAGGGCAATGACAGTCCCGACCTTTGCCAATCAGGCCAGCCTGAGGTATTTGGGTACATGTTCTCTTACTTGTGGCTCTTAGATGGTTTCTACCAAAGCCTTAATCTCTTAAAGAGCTGTTTCTTTGACTATGAGACTTGGAATTGGGCTCCTGATTGAGGAATGAGGTCAGCAACAGAAACTGTGGGCCCAGTCACATTCCGGGAGGAGGGGGTGCAGAGAACAAAAGGGATGCGTACATGGTTCCTGAAGGAGGTGTGCTGGACGGGGTCCTCAGCAGCCAGGGAAATGCTGCTGAGCAGGATGAAGAAGAGGATCAGATTGGTGAAGATCGAGTCATTGACAATGCGGTGGCACTGTAGGCGAAACCTGCAGGGAAGGAGAAGGGAGGGAGAGAATCATGTCAGAAAGGCAAGGAACGCAGCTCCCTGGGTCTCAGGAGCCCCAGATCCTCTCTTCAGCGCACAGAAGGTCAATTTGGAGGGTGGATGCTTCAGCCTAAAGTCTTACTGCTACTAGATAATGACAGCCACAACCCTGCCCCCACCACGAGGCATGTCTGCACAGAACTTTGCCATTCTAAAGCCCTTTTGCTGACAGCAGACTTTTGACATTTTAGAAAGTTACATCTGAGACCTTTGCAAATTTCTAAATTTTCAAATACTGTTGTGACATTAACAACTTGGCTTTTGTTGGGGGACTTCTTTTCCTCATCATTAAAAAAACCCACTTTGAGATCTACTTCATATTTTTACGTACTGGGAACAACAGAGCTACCCAGAGATGTGGCTGCTGAGAGGATGGCTGAACCTACACTCTGCTGAGGCAATTTATTCTGTGTAATAGGAGCTAGAGATAAGGGGAGATTACCTACAAAGAAATGATAGTAGGAATTAGGAATAACAGCTAATTTTATAGTAGAATAGTACATTTAACGTGCTGAGGGACAAAACCCGTCAATCCAAAATTGTGTGCACAACAAAATTATTTTTAAGACAAAAAATGAAAAAGACAAGTATCACATGATTTCATTCATATGTGGAATCTAATGAACAAAATAAACAAAATAGATACAGAGACATAGAAGCAAGGAATAGACTGACGAATCTGAGAAGGAAGGGGGGAGGGCGGTGGGAATAGATTAACCAAAGAACTTATATGCATATATGCATAACCCATGGACACAGACAATAATGCAGTGAAGGCCTTGGGGAGGGTGCAGGCTGGAGGGGGTCAGTGAGGGGAAAAAGGGTACATCTGTAATACTTTTGACAATAAAAATAAATTAAATAAAACTGATTGATGGCCCTAGCTGGTTTGGCTCAGTGGTTAGAGCCTTTGCCCGAGGACTGAAGGGTCTTGGGTTCAGTTCTGATCAAGGGCATGTACCTCAGTTGCAGGCTCAATCCCCTGCCCCAGCTGGAGTTCACGCGGGCAGCAACCAATTGATGTGTGTCTCTCTCTCGAATTGATGTGTCTCTCTCTCCCTCTCTCTCCCTCCCTCCCTCGCTTCCACTCTTTCTGAAAAGCAATGGAAAAAATATCCTCAGGTGAGGATTAAAAAAACAAACAAAAAAACTCCCCAAAAAACTGATTGATGAAAACTAACATGTGTACATATCCAAATATATGGGTGGAAACTGAAAAGTTAAAATAAAAGAGTCAAATTTCAGTATCAAACAAACAAAAAAAGAAATGAAAACAACTATAGGTAAACAGAGGCCAAATGAATTTGTCATAAAGGAACTACAGGAACTTCTAAAGAATGTACTTTAGAACACCTTAAACTAATATAATATTGTATGTCAACTGTAACTGAAAAGTAAAAAAAAAAAAAAAAGTGCCATTTAAAAAAAGAGAAGAAAAGAATGTACTTTAAGAAGGAAAACAATGATTGCAGAAGGATGGACTGGTAAGTTGTACGTAAACCCAAACATACACTGTCTATATAACAGTACTGATGCTGATAATAATGTCTAACTTGGGTTAAAAATAAAGGTCAGGACTAAACACTAATCAACAATAACATGTAAGGCAGGAGGGGTTGAGAAGAGTTAAAACAGTCTAAGCTCCTTCTATTTGGAAGAAGTTAAGGATATTTTGCACAAAGTTAAAGATCCTGTTTAGCTTTACACTTTGTTAAGTTAAATAGACATACTAATTACCAAGAATAATCACCAAAAGAATAGAAATAGAGTTTACATATTTCAAAAAATGAAGAGAAAAATATACACAGGCCTTCCGATGCGAAATCCAGAACCCTTTTCCCTAAAAAGAGATAAGGGGCAGATAACCTACAAAGAAACGATAGTAGGAATGACAGCTGACCTTATAGTGGAATAATGCATTTCACACGCTGAGAGACAAAGCCTGTCCCTCTCTTCACACAAGTTGTGGGGAGCTGGGGCAGTCCCAGGCTCTACCCACAGGCTGGCACCTGCTGGTCTTGGATCATGGGGAGAGCAGAGCCCCACCTTCCCCCCTGTGCTCACACACCTGTTGGTGGGGCTGAAGATGAAAAATGCACTGGCTTCAGGCATGGGCGCTGCCTTTTCCTTAAGGTGCAGCTCAGAGAGAGGGCGTGGGCGAGGGCCCACAGGCATCTCAGGCTCCTCCTCCTCCTCTTCTCCTGTAAGAAAAAAAGCACCTTCTAAATAACTCCACTACTCCCAGTTACTTTTACCACTGCTCTGCCTACTTTCAGAGACCTTCCTACTGACAAGAATCAAGACATCACTTGTATTTCTGAAAACACAGGGTACCAACCAAGACAGACACTCGGCTCTCTCCTTGTGGGCACTGCTGGAGTTCATCTCTGTTAGAGGAAGACTCTCCTGATGCAGCACATGATAAGGGGGTTGTAAGCAGGGTGACTGACTCATGCCTGTTTTCCCAGGACTGGACTGGTTTTTAAACTGAAATTCCCACATCCCAGGAAACCCCTCAGTCCCACGCAGTTTGGGATGGTTGATCATCCTAGTTGTAAGGCACTAGAAAAGGAGACCAGGTTAGACTAGGGCACTGCCAGGTAGGGGAAAGGGCATGGCTTAGTTGGCTTGTGGGATCCCTTGCAAACAACCCCATCCTTACAGATTCCAGGAGTTTAAATCAACACTCTCCCCATTCCTGAAAATACAAAAAATCATGAGCTGTAGGGATAATGGGGCAATAACGCTGACCGCAACATTTAATGTGCACCAAAGGCAAATGACTTCTCCCTTTGCTTGCAAGCTCACTGCTCATGGAAGGAGACCCGTGCATGCTCTGTTCTGATCAAATGCATTTAAAATGTTTAGAAGGGGAATGGGAATTAAGAGCATGGACTCTTCAGTCAATGCCTTGGCTCTGTTTCTTTCTGGCTATGGGGATTTTATTTAGTATCTCTGTGCCTCAGTTTCCCCATCTGTAAGATGGGGTAATAGTCCATCCGTATTTCCGAATGGTTCACATAGCAAATGGTATATAAATGCTAGCTGTTGTTTTTTTCCACAGGAGAGACGCTTACCTTTAAATAAGTGCTTAGCATATCTCTCAGCCTAATCTTTGCAGGCGGCTATTGCCCTGACAGAATTTCCACTCACATCAAACTATTCCGAACACTCTCTGTATTGGGTTAAATAATGTCCATAAAATTCATGCCCTCCTGGAAACTCAGAATGTGACCTCATTCTGAAAATAGCATCTTTGCAGGTATAATTAGTTATGATGAAGTCATACTGGACTAAGGTGGGTCCTAAATCCAAGGAGTGTCATCCTGCTAGGGAGAGACACAGACACACACAGAGAGAAGGCCACACGAAGACAGAAGCAGAGACGGGTGATGCAGCTAAAAGCCAGGAACACCAAGGACTGCCATCAGCCGGCAGAAACTAGGAAGAGGCAAGGAGGGATTCTCTTAGAGCCTTCAGAGGGAGTGTGGCCCTGCCAACACCTTGATTTCAGACTCCTTGGCTCCAGAATGTGAGGGAATACATTTCTGCTGTCTAGTAATCTGTTGTGGTAGCCCCAGGAAATGCATACACTACACTCACTGTGGGCTTTCTCCTTTCTGCACAGTCTCCCTGTTGGAACTGCCCTTCAACTCCCTCTCTGCAGGGCTACCAGGATTCCCACAGACAGCATGGCTCACCTGGCTTTCCTGCGAGCCTGGGATCTAGGGAGTAACCTGTGGATTCCAGCAGCACCTTCAGCTTCCCACATTCACTTGGCACTTAGGACACAATACCTTATATGCTGGCTATTTTATTCTTCTTCTTATTTTTTTATTGAATTTATTGGGGTGGCATCGATTCATAAAACCATACAGGTTTCAAGTGTACAACTCAACAAAACACCATCTGCACACTGCATTGTGGCCCATAGCCCCAAGCAAAGCCTCTGTCCCCATTTATTCCCCTTTGCCCTCCACCTACCCCCCACCACCCTTCCCTCTGGCTATCACCACACTATTGCTATATATATATATATTTGGGTTTTTTGGATTACTCCCTTCACTTCTACCTCTTCCATTTCTTTATGCACTGAAAACCCTGGAGAGAAAAACCATGCTGGCACATAGTAGCCCTTCTTTCTTTCTTTTTTAAATCCTCACCTGAGGAAATGTTTTTTACTGATTTTAGAGAAAGAGGGAGGGAGGGAGGGAGGGAGAGAAACATCCATGTGAGAGAGAAACATGGATTGGTTGCATCCTGGACGCACCCCAACTAGGATCAAACCCGTAACCTAGGTATGTGCCCTGACAGGGAATCAAACCCCCATCCTTTTGGTGCATGGGACAATGCTCCAACCAACTGAGCCATCCAGCCAGGGGGCCCTTATTTTTTGATGATTAAACTTCTACACCAACGTAGGCTTCATAAGAAAGGGGAATTTACAAAAGAAGATCAGGTGGAGACTAAACTGGTTGGACAGAGAGTTTGGGAAGTGGTGTTATGGACTAGCAATGCTCTGCAGGATCACCTCTGGTTAAAATGAAGCCAGAGAAAAACCACCTGGCACAGAATGTGGCTCTTTATCAAGCAAGAAGCGTTTTGGGACTCAAGGCTTTTTTGGAGGAGCAGCTGAATATAGATTAAATAAATCAGATTCTTTTCCTAGAGTAATTAGAGTTGACCAACAATGCAATTAATATTTTCAGCAGGAGAGAGGCACAAGATGAAGAACTGTGTATAGGCCAAGCGTAGAAGCCTCTATACCAAACCTGGGTATGTAAAAGAAAGGTAAACTCTTTCACTTAAAGCAAAATAAAGTAAAACCAGAGTTGACCTAAATCATGATATTTACAAGTGAAATTTAAGTAAGGATCTTAAGTTTCTGCCTAGCTGTTTGTATTCTATTCAGTTTTGCTCCAAATACCCAACACTTCCTTATTCATGATAATTTGATCATAGGTAATTTAATGCTTATCTTAATCATTTGTGTTTATAGAAAAACATATTTACTAGCTTTGTGCTTTCCCAAGTTCCTCACGAGGAATCCTGCATGCTCTCTCAGTAGCCTGCCTGGGCATCTGCTCTGACCTAGCCCCGGCCCCTTTGTTCTCTCTGCTGCAAGCACACTGGCCTCTTTGGATTCCTCCTTAGACAAATGCATTCCACCTCTGAGATTGTGCACTTGCTAGACCCTCCACCTAGATAGCTTTTCCCTTCAATTTCCATATGTCTGGTTCAGAATTCCACATGATTCCTTCAGGTTTCAGCCCGAAGGTTGATTCCTCAAAGAGGCCTTCACTGACTTTACAGCCAAAGCAGCAGCCCAGTGGTTCAGTCACAGCCCGTGGTTTTAGTGCCTGATGCTACCTTTCTGGCTGGTTTGCTTTTTGCTCATTGTCTGTCTCCCCTCTGAAGTGTCAGCTGCAGGAGAGCAGTATCTCGGTGCCTGCCACGATGCCTGGCACACAGTAGGTGCTTGCTAAGTAGTTATTAAGTGAAAGAATATCTCCAAGGTTTCTTCCAGCTCTGTGTCTATGACAATAGTATGGTTCTGAAATAACTTCTTCCTTCTCCAACTCTTTGAACTCAAAGCCCAGTCAAGACCACCCTTGCCCATGAAGCCTCCCTGATGTAACCCCACCTTACTGCTCTCCTCCTCGAACCCCTTGCAGCAATTCAAGTGTCTGCCACAACATCTAATCTGGTACTATACATTTCTTCTTCATTGTGCTTGTTAATTTTAAGTCCTTAGTGACTCTTAAGAACTTGTGTCTGTTCACTCAAATCAATCAATCAATTACATAAAAACAGAATCTTGGCACAATGCTTTCCTTCCTGGGCAAGCAGATGCTTCTAAAAGCTTGTATATACCAAGATGGAAGGCTAAAATCAACCCGTGAGCTTTGGAGATTAAACCAAGAGGGAAGGACTGACTGGCCAACATGGGCCTGTATGGCTGCTCTGCGAATTAGAAACAGGCCCCTCCTCCCAGCGTTCATGGGAGGGCAGAGGCCCTGGCCAGCAGCGTGAAGGCTGCAGGTTAGGCCCCACTCAGCTGCTCCACGCACGCCTTTGGGTGCAACCTGGACAAGTAAACACAACAGCCTGCAGAGAGGGGTGATGGCAGAGGGAGCAGAAGCGCTCTGGCATTGTCCCTTTTCTCTCTGGAAGCCTGGTGGAAGGTGGGACAGGACAATGCTCACCAGAGCTGTCTCCCAAGGGGCACAGCAGGGGCGAGCTGCACATAAGCTTCAAAAGCAGAAAGGGCAGTGTTTGGGAGGACAACAGCAGGTCAGCGGAGAAAGAGGCAGGAACAAGATTCTGACAAGAAGAGACAACAGGTCAAGTGACCTTGGAGGAGTCACCGGGGGTGTCTGATGCACCTGGTACTAAAGGAGGCAGGAGCAGCTTTGCAGAGGCAGAGGCATGGACCTATGAGCCAGGAGATCATGGTTTGATTCCTCAGGGCACATGCCCAGATTGCGGGCTTGATCCCCAATATCGGGGGTGCAGGAGGCAGCCAATCAATGATTCTCTCATTGTTGACGTCTCTCTCTCTCTCCCTCTCCCTTCCTCTCTCTGAAATTTAAAAAAAAAAAAAAAGAGTGTTCTGTCCTTGGGTGAGAAAACGGAAACCAGAGATCGTGAACAAATGGGGGAGGGGGACTTAAGAGTTGGTTTTAAAGGCCTGAATCGTGATTGGGGCAGCTGAGGCAGGACAGCCTCAGTTATCTATGGACCAGAGGGAGTAGAAGCTTGGGACCAAAGGAGACAAAGGCCTTGGTATGAAGGAGGGTAGAGAAGTATGGCATATGATCAGGGAAAAGGGCATGTCCTAAAAAAATCTCAAGAATCCTGAGGAATCAGCAGAGTGTGGGAATAGATTTTCAGTTTAGAAGCAAAACCTTTCCAAGAATCCTTAAAGCTGGGCCAACAGATAGACACTTCTATGATGGCTGACAAGATGGCAACAGGGTCCTCATCAGTCCTTTCTCCCCTGGACCTGCTTCTTTTTTATTTCATTAGAGCAACAGAGAAGACAAAAGCCATGAGTATAATAAAATGACAGAGTTTGAGGCTACTGTCATAGGTGTGTATCTGCCCCACCACCTTGTAGAGAAAAGAGCTTGTGCAGGGCAGCCTCTTGAAGCCACGGGCAGGTGGGGCGGGCTCTGCTTATGGCCCAGAGAGATTTGTTTTATTACTGTCTTTCTTTTTAAACTTTAATAATAATAATCTTCCTTATAATAATCCTACACATAGAGAGCCTTGCATGGTGGACCTCCATACCCAGCTCCACCAACTATTGACAGTTTGCCCATCTTGTTTCATTTACTTCTCCTGTTCCCATTTTTTAAAAATTGGATTATTTTAAAGTGATCTCTAAATATTTTAGACTGCAGCTATAAACACTTCAGTATTTTAAAAACAGAAGTACAATGGTATCATTATACTAACAAGATTAAGAAAAACTACTTAAATCATGTAGTTCCCAGTCCATATGCAATTTCCCCCAATTATCTAAAACAATGTCATTTCCAAGCCTATTTGGTCATGCAGGATCAAGACTAAATCCTCCCATTGCATTTGGCCAATATTTTTCTATGTCTTTGAAATTCTGTGAGAGTTTCCACCCCGAAGGGTTTTAACACTTCAGAAGACCTAGTGCCCAGCACCTGGAAACACCCTCCCTGCTCTTCTGTCTAAGCCCCAGGAAGCCCAGACTTATTTCCCTTGCAGAGGGAGGTGAGAGAATGGAATGACAGCAAGCAGCCTGCTTCCCTGGGACGCGAGAAGGTGGCTGCTGGTGTCCTTGCAGAGAATCCAGCAGAGAACCAGTGGAGGGAAAGCAAAAGGAAAACCTAGTTTTGCTTATAAATGCAGAAGGTTGCCAGCTTCCTAATGTGGCTACCAACCCAAATACGGCCTAACCTATACAGAGAAGGAAATGTCAGTGAAACCAATAGTCCCTTATTGTGTGTAACTGACTGCAAGCTTGAAGCTGGTGCTAATATCTTCAATTGTAGGTAAAAGGAGGCAGACCCAGGGCTGGTACAGGATGTGGGGTTTCAGGAGGCAGAGAAGTGAATCCTAGAGGGAGGCCTAAGGAACTCTGACATTCAAACCCTCCCAAAGGAGACTGCCTGCCACTGTACAGCTCAGAGAGAAGATGAGTTGGTACTAGCTCTTTTTATAATAAGAGACCTGAAAGCAGTTTGCAAAGCGACAAGTGGGACATCTGTGGCGGCAGCTGTCCTTGTACTCAGCTCTGCCTCCTGAGTAAGGACAAGACAGATTTGGAATTTACTATTATTATTTAGTGCACATGATACTGAGACATATGTTAGACTAATGAATTATATAAAGTTAATAATGATTTTACAACATAGGATATAATAAAACCTTAAATGTATACAGAATCCATCTTCTAAAGGACATGAAAGCACCGCGCAAACATAATTTATTTAACCTTATACTATTATTGTGAGCAAACCAGGAGCAGTTTCCCCCAGAAGATAACTGGTAATGCTTAAGTACAGAGACCTGAGACATTCAGAATGGAAGGTGCTGTAGAGGAAGACTGGAACCACTGGTCCCTGATACAAGGTTACTTTCATATGGCTGTGGAATTTGGGTCCCTCCCCCAGCCTCCCCCGGGGTCAGGCAGTGGAACTGTACCTGTCGTTTCTGGGTTGGGGTAGACACTCTTGTCTTCATTTTCATTGGGCTGCAGGTCATCCACGTTAATCTAGGCAGCCAAGGGAGAGGGGAGGAAGAATCCAGTTAGACATGTCCCAGGTGTCAGAGGCTTGGGGTAGCCCTGAAGCTGCATTATAGTCAGTGGCTGAGCTATTGTCTCAAAAATAGACCCTCATTACTTTGCGCAGACCCTCGAGACGTTAACAGAGGCTGGGATTCAACCACCATCCGCTCTTCACGTTCCTGCTCTCCTGCTCCACCCTCGCTGACCTTAGCCCACCGAGCCTCTTTTCACCCTTGCTCTTTTCCGTGGGTGTCTAGCCTGGGACGGTCCCTGCCTCCCCTCCCAGCTCCTGGAAGGAGGTGGCCACTCACCTTGGTGGTGGGTGGGGACTCTCCGTCAGCTGTGATGGATTTCAGCTCGATTTTCTCCTCCTTGGTCTCCTCCACTGTCGGCTTCTCCACCGCCTCCTGTTTCTTCTCTGGGCTGGCAGTCCTGGCCGGTCAGCAGGAGAAAAACATAAAGGGATGTTTACTGGACTGATAGGGAGCAGGGATAGGGAACTGCCTGTGGTCTGTTGGGGGCCAGGGGGAGCAGATTCTCTGTGCCTATGTCTGTCTTCCTTCACCCAGGGCACAGGCCATGTGCAGCTCAATCGCAAATGCTACTGGGCTGGGCCCAGGACCTGGCTCCTGGCCACACCTTGCTAAGCTGGGTACTCGGTTGGCCTTCTCCAGCCCCTAAGTCAGAGAAAGGTTCTGGATCTCATTCAGGATGGGCTCCTGGAGAACTCTGCTCAGTACTCAGCAGATATGTGGCCTAGGACAGTCCCATCTAGACAATGACAGAAGACAATGCAGGGCCCGATTTTGCCTTCAAAACAGTGAGGGGGAATCTCTCTTTCACCTGAAGGTGCATTTCTCCAAGTGGGTGCCTCCCACCCTCCCATCCTTTGCTCCCCTTATCTACGATGACTCCTTTTCTCAAAGGAGAAAACCCTAGCTTCCTAGACAGGTGGGACAATGCAGCCACTTCCCAGAAGCTAAAATTCATCATGGTCCCCACTTTGGAACGATGCCTAGGCATTAGGGGAGAGGCCCAACCTACTCTAGGAGGTCCTAAACCCAGTGCCCTTCTGGGAGGGACACAGGCTAACAGAGGGCGTGCCCACACCTCTCTTTACCACCATTGAGAATGGCATTCAGAGCTGGACGTGGGGGCCCCGGGCCTGGGTCAGCTTAGAGGGTTACCTGGCCAGCTTCTTTCTCTCCTTTTCTTCTTCTTCCTCCTTTTGGGCAGATGTGAGGCTCTCAGCATCAGCCAGGTTGTCCACAGCAATGGCCAAGAACACATTCAGTAGGATATCTGTTTGTGTCCGTTCTTAAAGAAAATGACCCTTGGCCTTGGGATTCCAGTGGGCACAGGGGACAGGGAGGGGGCAGAACATGCAGGGGTAGAGTTCCCCACAGAGAGAGCTCAACAGTGACTCACTTTGAGGGGCAGTGAGCTCAGGGGTGTCCCTCCTCCATCCCTGTCCCTCCCCATCACCCTACTAGCTACCTGGAATTTTCTAAGGGGTAGAGAGCAGGCTGGCTTTCAGGCTAGAGCAGGGAGGGAGGGAGGCAGTGAGCCCTGCCTTGCTCTTTAATTGCTGGGTTTCAGTAATGGTTTCCCCACAGAGATGACTGGCTGTAATTGACATTATAAACAGCATTGTCTCTAACAGAATGCAGAAGGCTCTTAAGAGCTGTTCATTGTAATCGGGCACTGAGGAGGCGGCCTGATATCCCTGCCAACTCTCAATGTGAGCGGCCCATACAAAGACCCTTGGAGGGTCAGGTGGAGCTGGCCAAAGCTTGGCATGTCCCAACTGAAGTGGCTGTTTGCCCTCTTCGTCTCCCTCCACCACCAACCTTGAATGGAAACACTGTGGGTCAGAGAACTACAGAAGCAAAGAAAGGATCGCTAAACAGCCCTTACCATCTGTTAAGTCTGACCTCCACCCCCAGGCACCCAAAAGTCACACCATTTCACACACAGGGAAACCACAACCGGGGGATGAGGGCTTGTCCAAGATGCTGCTGGGCACCTGCCTTTGGGCCTCACCCCACTGACCCTCACAATGACCCACTGAGTGGCAGGTACTATCACTTTCTCACCCCAGTTTGTCATTTGCAGCAGTTGCCCAGCCTGTGTGTGGGGCCAGGGCCCATGCTTCCTGCACTACATTTAGCTGTGATTTAGACCCAAGTCTACTTGGCTACCCGCCTCTGCACACAACCTTACAGGTTTCCGACCAGGGCAGGGAGGAGTGCCCACATGTGAGGCCCTAAAACATTGCCCACGGACCTGCCAGGCCTGCCTGGTGAGGCCTGTCCAGTTCTGCCTGTGACCAAAGTCCCAGAGAGTGGCTTCAGAGGGAGGGACACTGACCAGAAAGCAGGAGGGTCATTTCAAGGATGAGGTTCAGTCATCGAACTCTCCCGCCTCCATAAGACCAGGGCAGCCAGGGCGGCCAGACAGCCCGCATCTAGGTGCCTGACACCGGGGCGTCTGTGTGAGTGGCTGCACGAGGCAATGCAGGGGTGTTTTCACCTCAACTACGATGAGAACACGCCTCCTGGAGATGGGCAGAGCCGCAGCCAGGACAGCACAGGAAGATGAACTTACATCCCGCCTGTGCCAAAGCTCCTGGCTCCTTCCACCAGGACCCTCCTCCAGCTAAGGTGGCACTGGGCTGGGAACTGTTTTCTCCCCCAGAACATGCCTTTCCCCACTTGCCTGGGGCCCTGTGGATGGGCAACCAGTTTCAGCCCTGAGTCAGGACCCACGGGCACACCTATTTGACATTGTGCTGTAAGCTGAGGGAGGGTGGGCGGCAGGGGTGGGGAGGCAGGAGCAAAGGATACAGTTTCCACAGATGAAGAGGATGATGAAGTAAATACAGACTAACATCCCTGGAAAAGAGGGGCCGCCATAAGCCATGATCCCATCATACATCACCGAATTCCAGTCCTCCCCGGTCAGGATCTGAATGACACATTCCCACCAATAAGGGACACAGCGTTAGACCAACAGCAAACCCCAAAACTCCCCTGCCCTGCCCCGCTCCGCTAACAAGAACGCCCGAAGTCTCTTTCCAACCCTGGCCATCCTCCTGGCCCCCAGCTCTCCTCCCTGGGACTCTGTGCTATTGACCTGGCAGGCTGACCCTGTCCTTAGACAAAGTGCATGAGCACCGGCATATTATTATTTGAGGAGTGACAGACAGGGCTTCCTGGTCAAACTATCTTCTGCTACCCACAGAGGGTGCACGAGATAGCCACCACTAGCCATTCCTTGGGTTAAGGCATCAAGGGCTCTTCACAGATATGAATGTGCTCATCCGGAGAGTAATCCACTACCCGGTTCTCTCCAAACATTAGTCATCTGGGTCCCTGCTTTAAGATTCTGGCAACATCCACATTTTTATTCATTTTTATCTGTAAATCAATCTACTTTTAAGCTTAGACAAGTGCTACTTTAGCTTTGCCCTAAGCCAAAATATCTGCAAAATCACAAAGTTGATGGGCTAGTTATATTTTCCTAGGGACAAGCATGGTGGATAGAAACACAGAACTCCATCCTTCCCTCCTACAACAGAGCAGTCTGCTTTTATTTGTTTATATTTTGGGCTTCCATGTAGAATTTATTTTAATAAAGGGTCCCATAGCTAAGAAAGAGTTTTCAAACCTCTCAATTAGATCTCTTTTCAATGGTCCACCCAACAGTGAAATTCCATGGGGGGCTTTGGGTAGGGGAAACTATAGAAGGAACTCAAGGTTCTCCTGGGCACGGACCCTCCATGGCTGATCTATTGCCTGAGGCTGCCCATGCAAGGGTGACACTTCCCACCACCTTGCCAAGGCCCCTTCTTCCTGCTCCCCTCTGCCTCCTCCCCCCACCACTCAATCACCCTCCCGGTCATAATCCCAGCAGAGGAGAGTCCATACCTGAAACACGGTGAGGAGGGACTGGGGGAAGTTATCAAATGTGCTCCTCCGGGTCTGCATCTCATCAAAGTTGAACTTTCCTCCGAAGAGCTGCATCCCCAGGAGGGAGAAGATGATGATGAAGAGGAAGAGGAGCAGCAGCAGGGAGGCGATGGAGCGCACGGAGTTCAGCAAGGATGCTACCAGGTTGCTTAAGGAGTTCCAGTACCTGAGGACCAAATGAGGGAGGGGTCAGCGTCCTCCTACGCTTTCCAGAACTTCATTCCTCATGCACACACCCACTAGAGTTTAAGACAAATTTCAGGTCCCTCTGCTTTCCCCTTTCCTTGGGGTGGTGGTGGTTTGAATTGGGCCGGTAAGCTCCCAACTGGAATATGCAGCTGGTTGACTCAAGGTGCCAGGATTAGTGATGTGTAATGGAGAAGAGACATAGCTGAGGAGCCAGAGCCCAAGTTCTGACCTAGATCTGCCAGTGTGCCTTTGAACGAGTCACTTAACTTCCCTTCTTCCTGCCTCCCCATCTGAAAAAACAGAGACAATAGTAGCCCATATTTCATTAAGTTATTGGGAAGATTACATGAGATAATAAAAAATGAAAAGCCCCCAGGATAGTGTCTGGCGCACAGTTGATGATGATTAGTATTATTACCACTATTGGGTTTTAGACAGAAAAACACTTTTCCCCCGAGGAATGCTGCCCTCAGCCTCGCCCAGCAGAGGCATGAGTTAGGTCACCCCTGGGTAAGAGAGGGTGTGTTACTTAGCAAAGTTTCCCAAATTTACCTTGTCCAAAGAATTGTTTGTTTTTTTTTTAAAAAAGGCTCTGATCTGAAGATCCTGATTCAACAGCTGTAATTTGAGGCCCAGATACCTGTATTATTATTTTTTCTTTATTTTTTTGCCACCTACACCCACTTTCATTCCTCCCCACCACCATCACTACACTGTTGCCCATGACCATGAGTTCTCTTTTTTCATTTTTGCTCAATGCCTCCACCCCTCAACACCCCGCACCACCACCACCAGAGCTGTCTGCCTGCTCTCTATCTATGAATCTGCCTCTATTTTGCTTGTTAGTTCAGTTAGCTCATTAAATTCCACATATGAGCGAAATCATACAGTACTTGTCTTTCTCTGACTGGCTTATTTCACTTAGCATAATGCTCTCCAGGTCCATCTATGCTGTCCCAAAGTGTAAAATGTTCTTCCTTTTTATGGCCGAGTAGTATTCCATGGGGTAAATGTACCACAGATGTTTTATCCACTCATCTACTGATGGACACTTGGGCTGCTTCCAAATCTTAGCTATTGTAAATATATGAACATAGGGGTGCATATATTCTTTTGAATTAGGTAGTCTATTCAATAAATGGTGTAGGGAAAATTGGACAGATAAATGCAAAAAAAGGAAACTAGACCACCTTGTACACTGCACACAAGAATAAACTCAAAATGGATTAAAGACTTTAACATTAAACTCGAAACCATTAAAATCCTAGAAGAAAACATAGGCAGTAAAATCTTGGACATATATTTTTTTGATATATCTCCTCAGGCAAGGGAAACAAAAGAGAGAATAAACAAACGGGACCACATCAAACTAAAAAATTTTTACACAGCAAAGGAAACCATCAACAAAATGAAAAGACAACCCATTGAATGGGAGAACATATTTGCTGATATATCTGATAAGGAGTTAATATCTAAAATTTATAAAGAAATTATAAAGTTCAACACCCAAAACCCAAAAAATCCAATTAAAAAATGGGCAAAGGACCTGAATAGGCACTTCTCCAAAGAGGACCTACAGATTGCCAAAAGGCATATGAAAAGTGCTTAATGTCACTAATTATCAGAGAGATGCACATTAAAACCACAAAGAAATATCACCTTACACCTGTCAGAATGACTGCCATCAACAAATCAACAAATAACAAGTGCTGGCGAGGATGTGGGGAAAAGGGAGACCCTAGTGCACTGCTGGTGGGAATGCAGACTGGTGCAGCCACTATGGAAAACAGTATGGAGGTTCCTCAAAAATTAAAAATGGAGCTGCCTTATGACCCAGCCATTCCACTTCTAGGAATTTATCTGAAGAAACTAGACCTGTATTATTAACAAGTGGCCCAGAGGATTCTGATAAGCAGGCAAGTTTGGGAAAATCTGTTTCACCACAGGGACGATTTGAGCAGATGGGCTGTGGGTGGGGCTCCTTATAGTTACCAACCTTCTCTCTACGGTAAATAAACACTGGGGTCCTTCGTTATAGCTTGAGGGAAATCCCTTTCCCTTGGAAAAGGGGTGGGGGGGCTACTCATGGCTGGTGGATGAGGCCTGGGTGCCTGTGAGAGGCCCAGTTCCAGATAAGGAAATGCCCTGTAGCAAAAGGGACGCAGCCTTGGTCGGCAGCAAATGTGAGAACAGAGAAATCTCATGTCCCCGCACTCCACACTGGCTCTCTGCGCTCCAGGTCACGGTCTGTGCTTCCTCCACTTAAGATGCTCCCAGCTTATGGCCACATATACAGTGAAGTGGTTTCACTGCTTGAGAGAGTGATATGCTAGCCACCCCCATTTCATCCTTCCTGCTGCACCCCAGCCAGGCGTGTCTCTCCAGAGAACCATTCCATAGCAAGTGACAGAAGCAGCTGGGCCACCAGGTTGGATGTCAACATGAACTCCTTTCTCCTTCCAAGCTGAGCCAGTCATACTCCCTCTGTTTGCAGAACAGTCGTACACATTTAGTTGTATCTGTTCTACAAGTGCTCTTAAGTGTTTTTCACTGTGACGGTCTTGTCTCTCCAGAACTGGCCCTCAGTTCTTGAGGGCAGAGACCAGAGGTTTTGTCCTTCCATTCTTTCCATCCCCAAATAAATTCTGTGTAACCCAGTACGAGTGGCGGACTGCCTGGGGCCCCAGTAGGCTAGAGGTTGTAGTAATGGTTCAGCTAAAGCAGGAAGCGAGAGAACCTCTCTGGGGCTAGATCGCCCTTCCCGTTTACATCTCCAGCAGCGTTCCCAAATATGCTAGAAAAGAAGCTGTTGAAAACAGTGATTGCTTTTAAAAAATACTGATTCCCAGGCCCCCTGGAACCATGGAATCATAATCTCTGGTGCTGGGCCTCCCATGATTCTCATGCAACCACTATAACACGTGTCAGTCAACTGGTGTTTAGAAACCAGTAACTGTAGAGCATATTTATAATGAGAATTTCAGCTGTATCAGAAGGGTGTGTGTTGACATATAGATTAAGGTGGGAGAGGGAGGGGACATGGTGTGTGTGGTGGGAACAGGTGGTGTGGTGGCGGGACCTCACACACACACACTTTGCCTAACAATGAGAAGAGGCTACTTGCACCCCCGTGTCATTTCTTTTCCGATAGGTCCCCTAAACTCACGAGTAGAGTTTCTGAGACTCCTGACTGTCCCACTGCCAGACCACGTGTCAAACTATTATGTAGCAAGAGAAGAGACTGGTGGTTGCCAGAGGCAGGGGTGGCGGTGGGTGGGCTGAAGGGGTGAAGGGGGTTAAAAGGTACAAACTTCCAGTTAAAAAATAACTTGGTCACGGGTATGCAATCTACAGCACAGGGACTGGAGTTACTAATACTGTCCTGCATGTTTGAAAGTTGCTAAGAGAGTTTAATCTTAAAGATCCTTCCATCACAAAATTTTTTTTTGTAACTATGTGTGGTAATGGATGTTAACTAGACTTACTGTGGTGATCATTTCACAACACAGCAGTCTCCGCATAGCCTCAGGGGATAGGTTTTAAGCCCCCCGGTAGATGCTTGAAACCACAGATAGCACCGAACCCCATATATGCTATGTGTTTTCCTACGCCGAAGTACACTTTATGGCTTCTCTTTGGCATATGTGAATTGCCTATATCACTACTCTTGGGCTTTGGGGCATTATTAAGTAAAATCAGGGTAACCTGAACACAAACCCTGAAAGAGCACGACAGTTGATCTGATAACTGAGACTAACTGAGCACGTACAGCGCTGGACTAAGGGACAATTCAAGTCCCGGGTTGGACAGAGGTGGTGCTGCACAAGATTTCATCACATTCCTCAGAACACTGTGCAGTTTAAAATTACGAATTATTTCGGGTATCTTCCACTTAATATTTTGAGACCGTGGTTGACCTCAGGCAACTGAAACAAAGAAACCATGGATAAGGGAGACTACTGTATATACAAATATCAAATCATCCTGTTGTACACCTGAAACTAATATAATGTTATATGTCAATTATACCTCAATATAAAAAAAACAAAGAAAAAAAATAAATGTGTCTATTTACCCTACATGGCAATGGCTTTGAGACCCTTGGGGTAGGATTTCCAGAAGAGCACTGGGAACATGCGACTCCTTTTAGGAAGAAGTCCCATGCAAACCAAAGACCACGGGCTTGAGGGTCCGAGGCAGTCTTTGCTTAAGAGACAAACTGTAGCCAGGTACACTGGCGCCACCCACCTGTCACACAGGTAAGATGCGGTTGAGACAAATGGACATCGTTTGCCTTCAAACTCTTGTTGCTTCCCATTCAATCCCGGGCAGGGTGGGGGTTCGCCTGTGGCTGGCCCGCCACCTGCACTTTTGTCCCTTCGAGCATCATGAGGGTACCCATCCCAGAATGACCCCTTTCGTGGAGACAGCCAGTGTGCAGGCCCTCGAGTCAGCGCTGCCTTCTCCACAGACCCTGGCCTGCGAGCTCTTTAGGCATTTGCCTCTTTAGTAATGGCCCTTTGTGAGCTCTGAGCCTCCGTGGGCCTGAGAAGAGTGGGGCCAGAAGGTGGGGGGAGAGGGAGGGGGCCGGATCTGATGCTCTCAGTGATATCCCAGCAGGGCAATGCTGCGAAGAGGCCGCGATTCACCTGCGAATCTGCACCTAGTCAGCCCAATTTCACATTTCAGGGCCGGGGTAGGGAGCAGAAGGGGAAAAACAGTAAGAGAAAGAAAGGGAGCTTAAGGTTTAAGAGGGAAACAGCAAGGTCTAAAGGGATTTTGGTGCACTAAAAACCAATTACATAAAAATGGAGGTACAATTAGTAAATTGGAATTATATCCAGATTTAATCTAACTGAATCTCTTCTCCCTCCCCCACGTCAGACTGGGCTGACATAGAGCAGACAAACTAGGTGCTGAAACTCAGCAACATTTAGAGCCCCGTCGAAGCAGGAGAAAGAACCCAATCCATCAGTGACCGGAAGGCCCACTGTCATGGGTGATTTTCCCAAAGATGACAAGGACTTTGGTCACCTGCATGCCTCTCCGTTCTCACTGAGGTCAGAATCCTGCCTTCCCTATTCTTTCCCATTCCAGAACGTCTCACTGGAAGCTCTGTGAAGACTCAGAAATCAGCTGACTTACAGTCTGGTGCAGGGTTCCTAGTCTTGTTTTTTATTTTTTAAGTGAGACCCACAGAATGGATGACACTCATATGCACAGTATACTTCCTAAGGCATTCTCAGATTTTCACAAAACACAAAAAAATGTAAGCACATCAATAATTCCTTTTCTTCATATACCGTCTTAAAATTCATCATACACCGGACTCCCTTCAGGCAGCATGGGGGAGCTGTAGGTCCACCCTGCTCTTGCCCATTCACAAAAGCATTTGGGAAGGCAAGTAACCACGAGGAAGGGTGTTACAGAACAATACTGAATTTACTTCTATTTTTTTTAAAAAGAAAACCCACATTTTAATATTTTAGCTCTTAGCAAATTATTTGCTATACACTGTCCGACTGCTCTGGACATACTGCTGTGTCATGACATCATGGCTGAGCCACTGGTCTAGATCAGTATTGCTGACTCTCAGACCAAAGGCCCTGGGGTGGGAAGGGCAGCTTGGAATTACAGGGTGAAATCCATGGATCCTGTGTTCACCAAGCATCACAGCACTCTAAATAAATAGCTCATCTTGAATTTACACCACCACCCTCCAAATACATACAGGTGTGTAGGGATTAATATGATCCACCTTAATTTAAAAATTACTGAATTCATAGTAGCTCTTTATTGTGAGATTTCTCAGTCAAGAACTATCAAAAGTACAATCTTAACATGGTTAGGTTAGGGGCTACAGTACAGAGAAGAGGGTGGAGACGTAAGAATCAAGGTTTTGCCCTGGCTGGTGTGGCTTAGTTGGTTGGAGCGTCATCCAGTACATCAAAAGGTGCTGGGCTCCATTCCCGGTCAGGGCACATACCCGGGTTCCAGGTGAAGAAAAAAGAGAATGAAGGTTTCCAATTATATATAAAGGTTCAGCTTTTTAGGCAAAAAAGTGGACACAGAACAGCACCAGAAAATTAGGCCAGTGTTTCTCAAAGTGAGGTCACTGGACCACTGCATGGAACTCTCCAGTTGCTGGTCAAAATCTCTAGAGGTGGGTCCTTAATGAGACCTAATCAGTTCAACCAAGAGAATCACAATCACTGGCTCAGAATACACTGTGAAAAATAGCAGTGAGACATCGCAAGGTACTCTCCAAGAGATTTTAAAAGAAGGAGAGATACACTTGTTTGAAGGCCAGACCGTACACAGATGACCTGTCTCAAGGGACCGCTGGGCCCACCCCAGTCCATATCGTAGGCATTCTCTTGGTCTCTGGAGTGCATTAGAGACAAGGTTCACAGGGAGCATGGGATTCCCCCACACAGTTAGTCTTTCTGTTGTTTTCCAAAAGCCCCCAGGGAGTTTAGAGACTGGAAAACAGGGAGATGATGGTCTCTGCCAAAGCACTTCCAATTAGATAATGAAATTATTCTGTTTACAGAGTTTGTAGAGATATGAAAATAATACTAATTTTTCTCATGGAGGGACTATGGGAGATAAAGATAGATTTAAAAAAATTATTTCTTGGCAATAGTTTCAGATCAGAACTAGATAAATTGTTGATTAAAAATAGAATGAATGTTAAATCTCTTCAAGATTCTATGACAATATCTAAAAGCAAAATTCTTTTATATAGGAATTAAAAATAAAACAAATCCCCAAACACATGGACTTTGAGAATTATTTAAGAGTCATAAGAAACTCCAAATTAAAAATAATTATCACCAGATCCCAGGAGGAGAAAGTAGAATCAGCAATTATCTAGCAACCAGAAGTAGTATGCTAAAAGCCCCCGAGTTCTATCTCAGGGACGCAGACAACAAGCCAGTTTAGCTGTCAACTCTGCAGCTCATGGTCATGAACTGCATAGAACTAGAAGTCAGAATTGCAAGCCAGGCCCACAAATGTGCCTTTTAATCCCCTGAACAGTTTGTGTGGCCTTGGACAAGTGCCTTACCTTTCTAAGCCTCATCTGCAAAGTGGGAATGATAATAGTAGTCCAGCCCCACCCTCTCTTACAGGTAACTGTGAGGATTAATGGAGCAAATGCACATGAGGTTCAATCACACTGTCTGGCACAGAGCTAGCCTTGATGCAAGTTAACAATGATTGTCATTATATTTCTGCTACTTTTATTTTAAACCAAGAATTTCCTGTAAAAAAATTTTAGAGAAAACACTCAAAGTGTTTCTGCATACACTGTGAGTGCATTATCTGATATTAAAGATTCCCCAGGGGTGCTCTCCTGTTCCCAATTCCCACAGGGCTTGACACACAGTACTACACGGTGGACAAACAAAAGTAAGCGTGTGTGTATATGTTGGCCACCCTGAGCTCTTTTCTCCTTCCCTCTCCTAATATCAGCAATTATAATGAGATTCATAATAAATGCTCCAGAAGGTGAACACTTTAAACACCTTTTCTCTTCTGACCCTCAACAACGCCGCAGGAACAGTGTGTACGTGGCCGTTGCTGAGAACACTTTGCAGAGAACGGTAACACCTCGGGATGTTTTATGGGCCCCCGATGACTCAGTCAGTCACGTTCAGAACACTCAGAGCAGCGTCTGCTTAGCTCCAGGTCCTTGAATGGGAGCTACCCACGCCAGTGCCTTCCTCTAACACAATCCGGACGATGGTCTCAGCGCTCCTGTTATCAGTCACGCTCCCAAAGCAGAGACTCTTCGGGAGGGAAGGCTTGTATCTCTGGGGGGCACAGTTTGAACTCCCTCCCTGACAAGTGTTTCTAATATGGGTTGATCACAACCCACGGTGAGAAATATATATTATACTGCAATTCAGATGTATGTGCCAAAGATGATTAGGAAACAATGTGTGCGCGCACTCGAGGCCTTCTGATGTTTTCTTATTCTACTTCATTTTTTCATGAAAACCAAGGATGTGGAGAAATTGGAACCTTCATACGTCACTGATGGGAATGTAAAATGGCCTAGTCTCTGGAAAACAGTGATGTGTCCTCAAAATCTTAAACAGAGAGTTATTAAATGACCTGGACATTCTACTGCTAAGTACGTACCCAAGAGAAGTGGAAACATACTTATATACAAAAACCTGAACATCAGTTGCATTATTCATAGTAGCCAAAAGGTAGCTAATAAACCAAATGTCCCCCCGCCGAGCAATGAGTAAACAAAATGGGGTATATATCCCTACGATGGAAGGCCACTCGGCCACAGAAAGGAATGGAGTGCTAGCCACGCCACAAAGCGGGGACACCTGAGACCATTACGCCAGGTGAAAGAAGTCAGACACGAACACCACGCATTGCGTGAGTTCACACAGCTCAACCGTCCAGATCGGGCAAATCCACAGGGATAGAAAGTAAATTAGTGGTTGCTACTGGGAGGAAGGTGGGTGAATGAGGAGTGGGTGTGGGGTCTCTTCTTGGGGTGATGAAAATGGTCTAGCCTTGGCTGGTTTTGCTCCGTGGTTAGAGCTTCGACCCTCGAACTGAAGGATCTTGGGTTCGATTCGGGTCATTGGCATGTACCTCAGTTGCAGGCTCAATCCCCAGCCCTGGTCGGGGTGCATACGGGAGGCAACCAATCGATGTGTCTTTCTCACATCGATGTTTCTCTCTCTCTGTCTCTCCCCCTCCCTTCCATTCTCTCTAAAATATCAATGGAAAAAATATCCCTGGGTGACTATTAACAATAAATAAATAAAATGGTCTAACCAGACTGTGGTGATGGCTGCAAAACTCTGAATACATATAAACAATGAATTGTATAAAGAGAGTATGTGAATTATATCTCAATAAAGCAGTTTAAAAATGATGGTTGTAATCCAATAAACTGACTTCGTCATCCCAAATGGGTCACAACAGTTGAAAATGATTGTCCTAGAGCAGGCCTCCCACTCCCGTCCCCTGCCCCCGCCTGTCCTCTACAGGAGAATCCCTGCTTGACCTGGCAGATGGACAGAGGGAGGGATGAGCGTGTGGAAGGAGGGATGAAGCCCTCTGTGGCACAATATCCGTCGCCCTTCCTCAGTTGAGGAACCTCGACTGCATCTGTGGCAGCACACGCCCAGGTAAAGACCATGTCTCTGCCTCTCACAGAGGGGTGGCCATGAGGACAGAGCTTGTGGTGAGATTTCTGGGAGAGCTCTGGAGGGAGCTGACTCAGTGGGGTTGGTGTCACCTTTGCCACTCTCCCCACTCCTTTCCTCAAATTGGAACATGATGGTTCAATCTCCAGAAGCCACCTTGTGACCTTGAGGTGGAAGGCAGGCCTAAGGCTGGCAAAGCCAAGAACAGGAGACTGGGTCCCGATGCCTTCTTGAAGGCACCTGGGCTGCCCACCTCCGGGCTTTCTTCATGTGACTGAGCAAATCCCTAATTTGCTTATACCACTGAGCTGTCTCTGGTACCAGTAGTCAAAGGGATTTCTAAATGACATGCCATCTAAATGAATCAAAGCTCCTGCACTGCTGTGAGCTGAGGACAGACCCATCTAGAAAGAGCAGCGGCTCACCCACCCAGGCTTTTGGGCCGCCCTGCCACCTGAAGAGCTTCTCCGAGTCCCGTGTCTGAAGGGAAATACCTGGTGATTTTAAATATCCTCAGGAGCCGAACGCATCTCAGCACAGAGATGCCCAAGGGAGACATAACCTTGGTCTCCACCAGGATGGTCTCCAGGATGCCCCCGCACACGATGAAGCAGTCGAAGCGGTTGAAGAGGGACACGAAGTAGGCCTGCAGGCCCAGGCTGTACATCTTCAGCAGCATCTCCGCAGTGAAAAGGGCCAGGAGTGCCTTGTTGGCCGTGTCTGGCAGGTTCAGGAATAGGGTGGGATCCAAACAGGTATGAGAGGAAGGAAAGCGGGGAAGGAGGGGAAAGAAAACACAGTAATTAACACCACTGGAAGAAAAAAGAAACTCTCCCTTCCCAGCCAGGACACCTCTCCATCCACTGCCTCCAAAACAGAACAATTAGGGCCAAATCAACAGGAAAGGGGTATTTAGTTTTAAGCACAACAAGTATTTATTAAGTACAGCAGTCCCCCCTTATCCTCGGGAGATACGTTCCAAGACCCCCAGCGGATGCCTGAAACCGCGGATAGTACTGATTCCTATGTACACTGAGTTTTTCCTTTAACTGTATATACATACCCTAAGAGTGTGAGATTTCACTATACTACTTAGAATAGTGTGCAACTTTAAAATGTGTGAATTGTTTCTTTATGGAATTTTTCCATTTAATATTTTCAGACCGTGATTGACTAGAGGCAACTGAAACCTCAGAAAGTGAAACTGAGAATAAGGGGGCTACTGCATCTACTCCAAAGGCTTTGCAGGCCTTGTTTTCTTTCTCCTCACAGCAGCTCTGTGAGGCAGGTATTATTGTCATCATGCCCATTGTTCAGATATAAGAAGTGAGGCTCAGAGAGATGAGTAACCCACCCAAACCAGCAAGCCAAGAGGTGAAGCCGGGCCACCCGAGTCTGGGATGTAGCCCCTGTGACTGCCTGGCTCCCTGGGAGTGGTGCCGAGGCCCTGGCTAGTGAGATCCTCTCCAAGGGGTCCGGGGAAGGGCATGGGCACTACCTGCCCACTGAGGACAGCTTCCTGTGCTCAGGCCACTGCTGTCCTTTCCCCTGCCTTTTGTTCACCTCATCCTCACATGTGCTGGGAAGCCCACCGGGACCTACCGCCACATATACCTGGATGCAACAGTAAAGCCCGAAGGATTGAAAATCCATTCTGGGAAATTGGCAGCCGAGGGTGTGAGATAGCCAAACAAGGTGCAGAATGTGCCCTTGTCACCTGGACCCAACAATGACTGTTGGGACAGGCAGATCCTGTGGACCCAGCTGGTGAGCCACACCTATTTATAACAAGGTTGTGCATTTTACTGTGCGGCTTTCAGGCTGCCAGGCCCTTGGTGTACCCAGCATGGCACCTGGGAAGAGCTGAGGCCACTGACTGCTTTCCTGTCCACCTTCTGCCTGCGGCTGTCCCCTCCCTGGGATTCAGGGCTGAGCTGGCCAGTGAACCAGGATGGCGCCAGGTGCTGCCTCTCACCTTGGACTTCTGTGAGCCAGTGAGGCTGGTTGTAATGCTCTGAGGCAATGGTGAGCGTGTTGAGGAACACCAGGAAAATCACCAGCCAGTAGAAGACGTTGGACTTGACTGCGGCGCGACACTTTCTTCTGCAGAACCGATTCCACCGGCGCCAGTAGCGACTGGAAAGGGTGGGAAAGGAGAGAAGGGTGGGAGGAAGCGGGCTATGAAATTCACATTTCTTGCAATCTGAAAGGCTCCACTGTGGTTTCCTTTCACCTCTTGACTGACTGGCCTCACTAGAGCAGTGCGGCCTGCTGCCGAGGAGATAAGCTTTCAAGTTAATGGGGAGCTGCCTCTTAGCTTTGTGGCCTTGGGTATGTCCCTGCTCCTCCCTAAGCTTCAGTCCTCTCATCTGTGAAATGGGAACAGGGCCAATAGCACAGGATTGTTGTGGGAATTGATGGAATACTGTCTAAGGTGTCTAGCATAAAGCTGAGGGTGGTCAAAAATGGACAATATTTTTTTTTAGAATAGTGGCATTGTTAGGAATAGTTCTGAAGTATTAGTAGTGATGGTAGTAGCAGGACTCGTAACAGTTACCATTAACAAAACCTCACATGTACTCGGTACCATAGTAGACACTTCTCATGCCTTCTCCCTAGTTCTTAAAGAACTCTGCAAAGCAGGCATTATCCTGATTTTGAGGAGGAGGAACCAAGGGCGGTGGGGGTTAAGTCCCCTGAGCACTGTCGCACAGTGGCAGTGCCAGCCGTGTTCTTTTCCCAGCCCCTGTCTTGCCCTTACTCCATGCTGCCTCGTCTGCAAAGTGTAAGGGCTGAGTCTGGACCAGAGGCGCTTTGCTTTTTGGGGTTACAGAAACTTTTGAGAGTCTGATGAATGTTTAGATGTTCAGAAAAATGAGGGCACCCCTCCACACACACACCTCTACATACAAGCTCACGCAGCACCCGGCCCCTTGAAGCTCAGCCACGGTCCATGCAATGCTCCGTGGTCTCCTGGTTAGAGACTTTGTCCGTGATTCTCTAACCTGGCTGTGCACAGAGTTACCTGGGAAAGCTTGAAGAGATACCTGAGAAACGCCCCCTGTACCCAGGTCCTAAGCCCAAACCAATAAACTCTGATTTTCTGGGGGCTGGGTACTTTCTAAATATCAAAAAAATACCACTGGTATTTTTAAAATTCCCCAAATGATTCTACTGTGCAACCATGACTGAGAACCACCAAGAAAAGAGTCACATCTTATAATTTTATGGTGGAGCATTTTAAAGCTTTTCCCTGATTTCACCCTCATGATGCAGAGAAAATATACAGCTCTATGTGGTAACTCTGTTGACCAAACGCTTGCCAAGCGCCTGCACTGCAAAGGAGAGGAGGACCGGGTGCTGGCGCGGTGCCTGGGGGGAGCTGCAGAGGGCCGTGCTAAGGACTTCGAGAGGGAAAATGACAGGACGAGATTTGATTTCAAAGCCAACCAACCAACAGAAACAGCCACTCTGTCAACTTCTCCACAAGCAACAGGATGAAGAATGCTCTCTCGGCCGTGTGGGTTGCAGAGGACGAGGCAGTGGCTTTACTCATGGAAAAGAGGACACTGAGTTGACACCAATTTTGGAGGCAAAACCAAGAGGCCTCTGCACCTGACTGGAAGTGCAGGGTGAGAGAGAAAGGGACAGAAGGGATGGTCAAGTTCCTAGCTGGGGCGATTAGGAAGAGGGGCTCGTCTAACCGATGCAGGTACAGATAAGGAGAGGTGCTCTGGGCAGGGAGGTGGCTCTGAGGAGAAAGGTGGGGCGCTCGGCTCAGGAAATACATCTGAGGGGCTCGTAGGACATGTGGAGAGAGACCCAGCAGGCAGCTGAAGATGGGAGAAATAGACGGTTTGGGTAATAAAAAAGGCAGAGTGAGAAACAGAATTGTGGAGGAGTTGTCCATGAACATCTGTATTCACATCTGTATTCTAGGTTTCCAGGGACGGAGACCTCTGCTGTTTAAGGCTCCCTTCACCCATTCCAGATTGCTTCTACCTACTGTCCATGAAAAATCCTGTTACCAAACCTTGGTTAAAATCTACGATGAGATTAGAGAAGTGAGGAGTATATCTACAAAGGGTGTGGTTTCCTGAGAACCCTGTTTTTGGTTTGCAGAGCAGGGAGGGAAGAAAGGGTTAACTAAGCTGTGTTCTGCTCTGACCTCTGTATTATTGTGGGTACTAGAATGCCCTCTCCAGTGAGCACCACATCTTTGTAGGGGACACTAACCTGCTACCTGGGGGAAATTCACTACACAGAGAAGAAATTCTCAGGGTCAGAAAATTACAGTTTCCAAATGCACTTAGGGAGGCTTGCATCCTCACACATACTACCCTGGGCAAGCGTGAGGATGCGAGAGGGTGAAGGGAGGGGTGCAGGAAGGGGACAAGAGTCCCAGGTGGTTGGTCCTCAGTGAGCGGTGACTTTTGGAGGTGGCCAGACCTCGGTACTGAGTTGTCTTTCTGGCCTAGGCAGAACGCTGCTTCTTTCCTGCTACTGTGGTTATTAATATTGTAGAGAAATCTGGTAACACAATTTTTTCCCTGAAAAATCTTCAGGACAAACTCATACCTGACCTTAAATAGCTTACACTATAGTTTCCAAAAATTGCTTTAAATAGATACAAGGTAATGTTCCAGACATCGCTGGTACTTGTTGTTCAGAGTCTAAAGGAATCAAGTTTACTTTCAGGACATGGGAGCCAACTTGGAGTCAGTTTATGCTGAGAATTTAGATTAAGCTCCTCTTTCCCCAAGTTCGGGGGTAGTGCCTGTGGGATGTGACATGGTCAGGCCTGTGCATGGGTCTGGAACGGCTCTGCTCAAACCCCTGAAGGAGAGGCTGTCACAGACAGGCCAGTAGCTCCTAAGTGTGCTGTTCCCGTGCACAGCCATTCAGGAGAGTCACGTGGACCTGAGCTGGGTGGGGGTGGGGGTAATCACTACCCCAAGAAAGTATTTAAAGATAATTATACACCTCCCACTCTTCAAAATATAGCTTTGCTTGACAACTGGTTTCCTGGCAACGCTTCCTACTGTGTAATAAATGTAATGGTTTATTAGAATGTGTGAATTTATTTGTGTTTACATATGCATGGAGGATATAGAAATTAAATGATAAAATAGGGAGGAGAAATGTGCCTGCTGTTTACGGTCCCCTCACACTAACTGGGAAAGTCATTTACTCTAGAAATAGAACTTTCCATATGTAGACATAGGCTAGAAGGATGGATAGGGCTGTCCAATCCACTTCCACACCGCTGCCTTCCCACAGGAAATTTCTGCTCACTCACCCCAACCTCCTTACCTCTTCCCAATACTGGGCCCTGCTCTTGCGTTTCCACCTACAGGGACTGTACCCCAAGCCTCAGGACCCCCCTTCCATGTCCTGTCCATCCAGCTTCTCCATGGTGCACTTTTCTAGTCTTCCCATACTGAACTGCCAGACTCATTGGTGGCCTTACTGTAGTTATATATTCAAGAAATGCTTACTAACCCCCTACCATGGTTAGTACTAGCTGGTCAGCAGCATGATAGGCACAGCCTTTGTCTGCATGAAACCCATGTGGGTGATCAGATCACTAAGCAAGGAACCGCAGAGGCGCTTAATGCCAAGGGGGCTCAGCAGAGCACATCAACAATGGGCATCCTAGCCAGCCACAGAGGAGCCAGAAACGGTCCCCAGAGGAAATGGCTTCTCAGTTATCTTGTACTGTATGGCTCCCCAGTGAGCTCATAGGTCCTTGAGGGGAAGGCACCATGTCTTGCACTTTGTTAGAGATGCACAGTACAGATCCGTCCCCCTCACATGGTCAGAGCATCTGCTGACACGCTGGCAGAGCTGCAGAAACAGGCTCTCTGCAGACTTACTGCCTCTCACGACCCAGGGATGAGGGAGGGTGTGAGGACAGGGCAGTGCTCCTGAAAGATCTTGCTTGGCATACAATTTTTGACAGTCATCTAGAATAACAGACGACGTCAAAATGGTAGACACTTCAGGCTTTTTCTAGTGGCTACAGAACTGAGAACAAGCAACACAGCAAATCATTACATTTAATTATTTTATATATAAGTAACTTAAAATGGACTATTAGAGACAGTGGGCAAGTCTGGGTGCCTTGCTGCTCATGGGACAGCAGAAGTGAAGGGAACGCTGGAGGCACACTGCACTGAACACAGTGCAAAGCAGTCCTCCGGAATTCTAGAACCGTGGGTCCACTCAGAACTGTAAAACGGGAGTCTGGAAGCTCCAGCAGGTTACCGGATTAATCCCTTTAACATGCATAAGACTTTCTGAATCATTTGTTCCCAAACTGTTTAAATCCTGTTCCAAACAGTGAGCCACAAATGTTGCAAAATTCCTTATTGTAGCTAATTCCTAATATTATAAGTCATTACTTTGCAGAATTTTCCCTAAAAACTCTGTTCTAATATTTCTTTTACATAAAGTGTACCTTTGTATCACTCAGTTTTGCAAATTCCAGAATAGGCCAATTTGAAGCTCAAATTCTATTACTTGTCATGGTTAAACTGAGTAAATGATCAGGAGTACTTGGATTTTTTTTAACTCAAATTTTGGATTATTTTTCGTTTTATGGAGTAAAACTGTTTAAAAGGTTATTTCTGAGTTGCAAAAATTCTCTCTCCATTTTTCCCCTGTCTTATCTGGCTTTCTCCTGTATTCTCCCATTCAATCTTGGCTGCTACAATCAGACATCAGAAAGTGTGAGGACATGTTTTCTTGCATCTGTAGTGGAAACCTGAGCAGCACATAGAAATTGCTCCGGGTCTACTTGATAATTTTCATGGCATGTTCAATCCATGGCCAGCCTTTGGTATTTTCTAAACAGACACCACCAAAGACTCTACACTCGAAGCCACCATGTGATAGCTGTTGAGCCCTTGGTGGCTACACTCTGCTGCAGTAGCCACTGGCCACTTGTGGCTACTGAGCACTTGAAATGTGGCCAGTTCAAATGAGACATGAAATAAGTATAAAATACACACTGGATTTCGAAGACTTAGCATAAAAACTAAATGTAAAATATCTCAATAATTTTGAAGTTAATTACAAGTTGAAATGATAATGTTTTAGAAACACTGGGTCAAATTAATTATATTAAGATTAATTTCATCTGTTTTTTTACTTTTTTAACATGACTACTAGAAACCTTTAAAAAGTGCAAGTGTGGCTTGCATTATATTTCTGTGCACTAGCACTGACGTAGAGCTATCCACCCAAGTCCAGGATACAGTAGCTAAGCAGAAACGGGGTGGAATGTTCCTGGGCAGGACCTTATCACTGAGATGGTACAGTAGTTAGCAGCATGGGTCCTGGCTGTGGGCTCTGACTCGGCCACATATGAGCCATGTGGCCCCGGCCTCTAAGCCTCAGTAGCCTCATCTGAAAATGTGTTTAGCGATAGTGCCAACCTACTAGTGATAAGTCTTTCGGGAATACAAAGTCTTTTCTTTGCATTCCCCTTGTATCTTGAATAGTAGCTGCAGAGGGAGAAACCCTTCCCAGAAGTCCAACAGTTGCTATACAGGAGGTTAGGTATGGAGCAGGTCGAGCCAAGTCTCAAAGCTGAGCAGAGAGTCAAAGGTTTAGGGGACCACTGTTCCTCTCCTCTTCTTCAAAAGCACAGGTTACATGAGAGATCACTGGATAAAACTGCTCCCAGAGTCTGCTGAGTAATCTCTCATTAGACAGAGTCCATACAAATACGTAATTTCTTGTCATCCTCCAGATCATATTGATCTATTTATTCATTCACTCATTCATTTGTTCATTTATGATTCACTGATTTGCATGTCATGAGAATGATGTTTTGGAAATATTTTCAAATGTATTTTTATCCTTTTCTACTATATGTATGGGGGCTTTGGAATTAGCAGAAACACAAAATGCTTTCTCAGCTTTGCTGTCAGATTAGATATTTTGCTTGAGTATGTGTCAAACCTGTTGTCTTACTGAGGCAAGACTGTTCATTCACTCAGCAAATACAAGGGTGGGCAAAAGTAGGTTTACAGTTGTGAGTACGCGAAACAGCTTATTCCTGTAGTATTATTTATTAATTATTGTATTATTTTCCATATGAACAACTGTAAACCTACTTTTGCCCACCCCTGAATTTATTCAGTCCTGTTATGTACCAGCCGCATCTCCAGATACTGGAGATAAAGCAGCAAATTCAGGCATTATTATTGCGAGAGAAAGGACTTTTACATTCTTAGAGCTCCCTTTCATTAATAAGAGTGAGGCCTGAAATACTTGGCCCTTGATTTTTTATGTAAAAGGAGTCTTGAGAGAAAGAGGAGGGGAGAAAAGCCTGTGTCTTCCAGTTCTAGTGGAAATATGGGAGAAAGGGGGTGTCAGAAGTAGAGGAGGAAGGCAGACACCAGAGTCCTTGGTGTCCGGCCTAAGAGCTTAGAGGTCTCTTTAGTCCCGGGAAGGCCCAGGGATGGTGGGGCTGGTTGGTAGCCTCCACCGGGTGCAGTATAGGGGGTCTCCAGGACCCTGGGGGAATGTCAGCCTTTGGCTTAGAGCTCAATCTAGGCTGGTGCAGAGACAGTGATGGGAGACAGGTAGGTAGGTGAGCCTGCTTAGTGTTCCCCGTAGCTTGTTCACGGAGTGTGAGGGACCCAGAGGTGTCCGTGCACTCACATGAGGCATGGAGGTGCTAACATTGGTGGACCAACAGAGCTTGGGGATGGAGATTTCAAGATCAGTTGCAAATATGGGGGCAGTGGGCATGGATTCCAGTGGCGGGTGCCCAAACCAGATGAACCTGCTGCACCTCAGCAGGAACCAGTTCAGAGAGCAGCTCGGACTGGCCGCCACCCAGTGGAGATAAGCAGAGGACTGGGGCATTCCAGCACCAGTCCTCACCAAGCCCCATTAACATTCTAGGATTCTGAAGCCCCTGCCCCTGTGCAACTAGATTCGAGGCTGGAGAGGAACTGGGAAAGTGGAAATAATGAGACTGAATACTTTTACCTGAAGGGACTATTGAAAATACAGCTACATTTACCCAGCTGGATTAAAATTCAGTGTTATTTATGTTTTGCCAGGGAAGCAAAACATAAGCCACCAATATTTTTGGCATGGTCAAGGTTTGTGGGAGTAAACTCACATCCCCGCTTCACATATCCATCCAGTCATCCATTCAACACACAAGTACGAACAGCCTACCACTGGACAGGCACTTAGCTAGACTCTCTGGAGATAATACCTGTGAGGCAGAGCCTATTGAAGGAAACCAGCCTGTCAGCTGATTTGGTGTGCAGTATGGCAGGTGCTATGGTAGTGTTATGCACAAAGCACTATGGGAATGGAGGGAGGTAAGTAACTTCCCCTGGGGAGTTTGTAGAAGATGTCACAGATGTGGTAACATTTGAGCTTCTTAACAAAAGTCTGAGTTCTCCAAATGAAGACATGGAGACACAGTGACTTAGGCACAAGAAAGGCTCCCAGCAAAGGCCCTGATGTATGAGAGGACAGGGAACATTCCAGTAAATGCAAGTTTCATGTGGTTGGAACAAAGGGTATGTGCAGGGGAGTGTGGGGGGTGAGACTGGAAAGGCAGAAAGGGGGCTGAAGACCATAGCCCCTGTGGAAGGTTCTGGAGCCCAGCAGTGTGGTGATCCTGCGTGCTTCCCATAATCCTTAGAGCTCATATCTCACTGTGCCCCATGAACATGGCATAGTCAGGAACAGTAGTGAGCATCCACATGATACTGATTTTAACTGGAATTCATCTAATACGGAGGGAGACACATAGTTCTCACAGCCTCCTCGGGATGGTGCTGCCAAAAAAAGACTGACAGATAAAGATAATTCAACACACATCAACTGCTGGATTATTTGCTTGATATAATCCCCAAACCTTTTGTTGATAGCCATACAAAAGAGAGCAGTTACCCCCTTTGAAGAAGACCCTCACTCTACCACCTGCCTGGAGGCTGGCTGGGATAGAGCTGGTGGGCAGAAGGAAGAATAGTGTGGATCTCACTCACCTGAACTTCGACTTGGAGATTCGGTGGCTGAAAGACAAAAAGGAGAGATTAGCAAATGACACACACATTTTCTTCCATCTCAAAGACGTTCAGTAATGCCAGAGAGGTTGATGTCCCCTGTTGACTATATGTGGGCACTAGACGGATATGACTTGGAACAACTCTGGAGAGAGAAAGAACCTATTTGTCAGCATCTTCTGGTGTGTTTGTGCATTTGTATGTGGAGACTGAGGCCTGGCCCAGCCGACAGATCTATAAATCTAGTGCCTTCTAAGTGGAGTGGGAGAGCCCCGTGTTCTCAGATGATCAGCATCTCCTGTGAGGTTCTGTGAGGTCAGGTTAGGCGGCGTGTTGGGAAGGCTACACCTTGAGAAGAGCGGAGAGAAAAGGGAGGCCTGTCCTGCAGGCGGAGGATCTCACCAGCCAGAAGCCACAGGCAGAAACAAGTGGGGGAGACCCCACTGCCGACGCTGCCTACAGAGTGAAGACGAGCCAAAGGAGCCAGCTGGAAACTGAAAGGCCACGATGGTCCTGGCCTGGGGGCACCAAAATGGGCCTAAAGAAAAGCCACAGGTCCTGAGGAAAAACCCAGCATGCTGGCAGTCACGTACAGCCCTGAAGACCTGGGGGACCTTGGTCAAGAGCACAGGGCCGGTGTGCTGCTGGTTGCCTCGAAGGGTCATGTAAGGGGGAGGGTCCGTTGAAAGGTGAACATTCAAGGAGGCCCTGAGACCACCTAGTTCATAGAGGAGAGTACGGGGGAGGCTGGATGGAGGCAGCTGGGAGAGCAGGGAGGGACGGAGAGAGGAAGGAAGGGAGACAGATAGATGGAGAGAGAGAGAGGGACGGTGCAAGCACCGGAGACAAGAACTTGAAGGCAATGTGTCAGAAAGCCTTGGCCTCGAGGGAGTAACTGGAGAGATTGCAGGTGGCAATGCAGAAAGATGCAAAATGCAAGTCAGAGGTGGAAAAAGGGACAGAGACAGCAGTAGAGACAAAGAAATGCCGAGAGAAAACAGGAGCAGGGACTTGGGGAGCGACTGCTGCAAGTCTGTGTCATCCAAGCTCAGCACAAAGCGAGCTCTGTCGCATAGCAAGAAAACAACCCCTCTCATTGTTTTTTATTTAAAAAAATTACACCAGAAGATGTGACAGGTGGCAAAGCCATCGAGCATGAGATAATTATATCTCTGGGGCACTGAGAACCTGAGCCAAGTGCCTTTACTGCTCTGAACCGTTAGCTAATAACCTTTTCCCGCCTCCAAAGACTGCCTGCCAGGGCTGGAGGGTTTAATCACATGTTAACAAAGCATGTGGGAGGGGGACGGGGAGCCAGGGCAGCATTTTATTTAGAGTCACAGTTTAATGGGGAAACAAATGTTTTCCAGGTGCTAATTGGGTGGTGGGGAGCCCGGGTGCTCTGTTCTCCAGCAGTGCCTGCTGAGCACGGCACCTGCAGGTCTTCCCTGGGCTCGCTTTGGGGCAGTCACGCTCCTGGATGTAAACAGAAGTCAATGGGGATGACCATGATCTCTGTGACTCTGTCCACAGAGCCGGCCTGGCTCCGGCCTTCTCTCAGAAATGTCTCAGCCACCCTCCTGCAGTGCCCTCAGTGTAGGCCACAGGCCCTTCCCCATAAGGCTCTCTCTCAGTCCAAGTAAGTCATAAGAAAAGTGGGTTCTTAAGTCTACCACCCAGGAAACCGAAACCTGAATGTTCACATCTCCCAAGGAAATGACTCTGGGAACTGGGCACAGGGCAGGATCAGGGCTGGGGTGACCGAAATGAGGACCGGGCCTGAGATGAGTTTGAGCATGGTCATCACTATGGTCTTTACTTGGCATCTGGCACATTCTGAAGACGAGGAGATGGAACAGGACTTTCTTCCACACTTAGTTACAATTCCTGACATATAACCCTGGCCACCACACTTGGAGACTGATTTTAGGGTTGTTATTGCTGTTCTCAGGGGATTGTGAGCTTAATTTCAGGCTTTGTGAGTTCAAAACATTCATCTGTTTTTAAGCACCCCTACTTGAGAAGGGGGAGGGTGCTGTTCGAGCAGCGTGTGTCTGGAGACACGGGTAAACCCCAGCCCTTGGAGAGCTGAAATTAGAAGTTTGTGAAGCTCAAGTGCCTTGAGTCCTCCATTCTCCCTGTGCAGGTGTGAGTCGACAGTGTGACCCGCTTCAGGAAAACAGAGGGACCCTGTTGCTCTGCAGCCTTTCACCTCCTGGGAGGTGACATCAGCTCAGGGTTTGGAAAGCGATCACACCGGTCCCCTGTGTGAGTAAGCAGGCGGGGGCTTTGTGTCATAGCACTGCGGCACACCCTGGGCTTCACACGTGGCAGATGCTTCCTCCTACTGAACGGTAGAGGCCTCCAGCTTCTCCAAACCCCACTGGGGCATGTGCAACTTGCTCAGAAGGCTTACTGGCTCTTTCCATCATCCATTCTATTATTCTATTCTATTCTATTCTATTCTATTCTATTCTATTCTATTCTATTCTATTCTATTCTATTCTATTCTATTCTATTCTATTCTATTCTATTCTATTCTATTCTATTCTTCTATTCTATTCATCCCTATCTAGTGTTTTAAGTGGATTCTTAAAGAGCAGGGATGTGGAGAAAGTTAGCATTTAGCACATAAGACGATCAGAACAGTTCCACTGGGTTGGACCTGGGTTCCATTCAATCCAAGGTATGTTCTCTACCCAGGCCTCCAAGACAAATCTTCTAGGGAACCATGGGGTTTTTTTTTTTAAATTAAGGTTCAAAATTGGAGAAAACCCCCAAACTCTTTCTGTTTTGCTTAGTTACTCAATTTGCATTTGTCATTATTTGACAAATATTTGAACTTCTTGGGAGCTATTTATATTTTCAGCTTCTCTCCCCTCCTTAGAGTAAAGAGCACCATATGTTTACTACCTGCTGTGTGAAGTGGTATTTGCTGGAATTGCCCCAATTTGCCTTTAACACAAATCAGAGGGCACTGGAGTCACCATCCAGGCTGACACACACCTGACTCAACCTCCTGGGCTCTATAGCTGCAACACCACCCACAGCTGTTATTACTAGAAGGGTCACTGCAGAGCACTGCATCAGCTACTAGGTACTGAACTCAGTTGTCCCCATCCCTGGCCAGAGTCTCCTTTTCTATTACCCCTCCTGCTCTCTCACTGAACACAACCTTTGCCCTCACTGTGTTGTCCCAATCACTCACACTCTCCCAGGGCTCCCAGGCTAATGCATACTAGACTTCCAGTTCTCAGCTTGGCCCACAGTCACGTCAGGGTTTCTCTCCACACCACACAGACCCCCACTGCCTGGGCCTTCTGCTGCGCCTGCTTGGCAAACCCCACCCTGGTTCACACCACTGTCTGTTTTTAGTGTTTCTATGCCAAAAAGCCTGCCAAAAAGTGTCGAATTGCTCTGCAGCTGACCTCACATTTACGATATGTCCCCACCACAGCTTCAGCACTGCTTAGCTATCTGTTTGTGGCCTCCTAGTGACTCGCTAGTTTGAACTCCTGTCCTTCAGGTTCCTAGGACACCTACCCCCACTTTTTGTGATGAGCTGACAGATCATTTGGTATGACTCCTATCATTGACTCTCTTCAGCAGAGCCTGTTTCTGATTCTATCTTCTTTATAGAACTGTAGGCTTTGAGAGCTGGGAAGGACACTTAGATGCCACCTGGATCTATGGTTCACAATTTATCAAGTAGTAGAGTGCTTTATTCATGTGAAATCTTACATGGGAGCCCCATATGTAAAAGAGGCAAGAGCGGTCTCCTGCACTAGCCCTGCAGGCGGTTCCCAGGGCCCCTCAGCTCTGCTGAGAGAGCCCTGAGGCAACCATCAGGCCAACCCTTCCTTTCCTGGAGGACTAGACTGAGACTCAGAGCAGCAGTGTTGGCTGAGGTCACAGGGCTAATTAGTGCTGCACCTTAGGGCTCCTGATGTCAGGTGTCTTCTTCCATCTTCCAGTTAGTCCCAGAGGTAAAGGAGCTCCTTATTCCTGTGTATATCAAGTGTCTCAAACTCTGTCTTTGAAGTCAAAGCCCCCCTTCTTAAGCACTTCCTTCCTAGAAGCCCTCATTTCCATTCCAGAGCTTTTAGCCCCTCCCTTTTCGTGGACTTCTTTATTGCCTTAAAAATCATCTCTTTACCACGATGAAAACAAGCCTCTTCTTTCTAAGATCTGTCCTCTCTCTCCCTTCCATGGCCACTCTTCCGGAGTGCGTGCCCTGTGCTGGCCCATTTCCACGCCCCTCCTTCACTGAGACTCAGCTCCCACGGTCATCTCCAGAGCAGAGTCCGCCCACTCCCTCCCATCCCCGCAGGCGACTCCAGCTCGAGCACCGTCACCTCAGCATCTCGCGCCTGGGTACCTGGCACCAGGCCCTTCCCTCCTGTGCCGCTTCCCTACTGGCCTCACTCCTTCTCATTCTTTTCTTAAAGTGACCCGTCAAGGACACAAAACTAACCAAACCCACAGCTCCACATTCCATGACTTCTCAGTCTTCTGACAAAGACTAAGATCATCAAGGGGTCTACCAGGCCCAGCCCCATCTCCAGCCTCGACTCCCGTCTCCACTCGTGTCACACTGGCCACACTGGCCTTCCCTCTGTTCCTCCACTCAAGGCCTTGAAATGCGCTGTTGCCTGACTGGAACCTCTTTCCTGCTCTGCACCTCAGTGATGTGTGTTCAACCCTTCAGTTCCGAGCCAAAATTTTATTTCTGCCCAGGAACTGTTCCTAACCTGCTAGTTGAAGTCAGGTCCCTCCCTCTGTCATTAACCCCACACTATAGTTACTCTTCCTTCTTAACTCACCCCAATTTCAATGACTCATTTACTTAACGAAGGTCAATTTCACACAGATTATGACTCCAATGAGAGGGTGTCGACGGGCTCTACTGCTCTCCTGACCAGAGCCTAGCTCCACGCTGGGCACACTGCCGCCTAGCACAAGTACACAGCTCTGTCTTGACGTCCTTCCTCCAGTGGTTTCCCGCAAGTGCTGCTGTTCCCCTAACCCCTCCTCACCTGTTTCATACACTTGCTCTTATTCTACTGTGTGTCCGTGTCCCGAGGTTCTGCCTCCATTCCTCTAAGAACAACTCTGCTCTATGACTTCATGAATAGTTTTTATACCGATAACCTCAAACGTGTGACTCCATCTCTATACAACTGGCCTCTCACTGTCTCCTTAGCACACACTGCTCTTTGCCTCCAGCCTGTTCTCACGCCATCTCTCCTACCAGGAATGTTGGCAGTCTCATCCCATAGTTGTCTGAGGTGGGGGAAGGGGGTGAGAGATGGGGAAAGACCATCATTTATTAGAAATGTATTATAATTCTGGCACCATGACCAGGTAGGTATTTTATATGCATAGCATAGGTGTATAAATGTGGACATTCGTGGGGATAACAGGGACTATTTATACAGAGCTCTGGAAGCCTGCAGAGCATGTCCTCAAGGCAATAACAGATACGAGAGAGACTGCCAGCTCCCCTCTGTGGGAGGTAATTGTGTTCTTCCAACAGAGCCTTGTGCTCTCCTGAAATGTACTCCCCAGTGGCTTCCTGGTGCCAGGTCCTCTGTCCCTCCTGGCCTGTACCTTGGGCCATGCCCAAAAGCCAGAGTTGCAGGGTCCTGAATCATCTTCTCTCCAACCCCCCTTGGTGTCAAGATCACAGAAAGCCCTAGAATGGATGGACTTCAAAGGCTCTCCCTAATGTGGCTGACTGGGGCCCACATTAGAAACTCAATTGCTTGTTTTGTATGGTTCCAAAAGAAGAAAAAGGGGGAAAGGCTTGGACTGCTGCTTAAAAATGTAATTAGCACTGTATTTTAACAACAGTTTGACAATAATTGCTTCCCAACAATGCTGAGAAACCTGCAGTGCAGACTCCCCGGTGCCGCTGTCACAGTGAGTGATTCGGAAGGCCCTGGGAACCCTGGAAACAGGTCACAGAGCTGGTCTGTGCCTAAGCCTCGACTCCCTTCTCCTTCGGCCCACAGGTCATTCTTGAGGCCAGCGTGGCTTATGTTTAGACTCAGCTAACCTTTTGAAAAGGGTTGGGTTTGCCCAGACCATTGAATCATTTCAGAGAGGAAGGGAGAGAAGATGCTGTTTTACTGATAGAGTGATCTAGAAACTTGTTTTTTTTTTGACTGGTCCTACTCAGAGCCTTCCCTCGGCAATGCCTCCCAGTGTCCAGGTGAGTTTACAGTTCTTATACCTCCCAGGCAGTAGAAAAGCAGTCTCCACTTCACAAAAGCAGTCTCCACTTCCCAAAGTGGAACCTGATTTGTCCAGGAGGAGGCCTCATGCTCAAGGTCAATATGATTCCCTGGCAGAACACGATTTTAATCTTTGAACTCAGCTTTCTAAGGCAGTGGCAATGAAACCAGCAGTTTGCTTATTTTTAGCAGGTAAACTATTTTTTCCCCTTCACTTATTTTTTTAAGGGGCATATTTCTCAGGGACTACTGGTTTTCATTTTTAAGACTGGGCTAAGATGGGTGATTGTGATAATCCATGTGTGAGCTGTTCCTCCTCAAACCTGGCCCCATCCCAGGCCAAGGTCAACTTGTTGAAGCCAGAGCCTGGGGTTCAACCCAGGGAAAGGGAATCCTGAACATCTAGGCTTGTGCTTGTGCTAGGGGAGCCAGCCGTGGTCTAGGCTAAGCACAGGTGAATTTATTAACTCCAGTTTGCATTTCAGGCACCTGCTTCCCTTCACTGGATGGGTAACTTAGAGATGCAGACAAGGACCATGTTTATCACCTCTTAGTGTATTTTCTGACCTGTTTGCTTTCCTTCCAGGTCACTTTTATCAGAATGGAAAGGGTGGTTAGCAGAACCCAGGGACCCTAACAGAGCCATCTCTTGTAAAAGGGGGTGAGAGAAGCTGGAAAGAGACTTCACAACCACCCTCAATCCCACGCACACACTCTCTGTATTTCTCTGATGTGTTGGAAAAGAGCTCAAAATCCAAGAGCTGGAGCCTTATAGAAGTGCTGAGTTGAGGAGTGGTCTCAGTTTAAGACTCATTCCCAGCCTAGGGACTGTACTCACCCCAGCCCTCCGCTTCTTGCACAGGTTTCTGTTTCCTGCTGTGCTCTGATCTCTGCCCAGCCCAGGGATGAGCCATCCCATTCTGACTTCAGGACACAGCTTCCCTGCCCACCCCCCAGAAAAGCCCAGCCCCTGGGCTCTCAGTGCCTACTCACGCCAGCCTGGCCCCACAGTTTTCTCCCTCGATGTCACCGCCAGCCACGTTCTCAGTGTTGACAGACTCCGTCTCACTTGTGGGCATGCTCACTGCAAGAGTCAAAGGGATGCAGAACAAGGCATGAGAGTGGGGAGAAGAAGGGGAGAGAAGAGCATTAGTTTGCAGTCCACCCAGTCCCAGGAGGAGTGCTTCTGGGAGGAGGGGAGCCAGCAGCACCTGCTGGTGAGGGGTAGGGGTGCTGCTGGGAGCAGGCTGAGGCCCTGGCACTGCCCTGGCCAGGTTCAGGATTTCCACGAGGAGTAACATGCCTGCTGCTTGTCTAGGGTAAGTTGTACTGCCCAGGACACTCTAAATAGTGGGACTGTGGAAGGAAACCTGGTGATAAGATCATTTACTTGGAGGAGACATCGTGGAATCTCTTGCCATTGAACCTTTCTCTACCCTCAACTCTATTCCCTCAGAGAAGCTGTGCAAGCCTTTCCCTTCACATCCACTACTTGCCATAAAAGGGGAGCTTTCAGGGAAATATTTTATTTCCCTTGTGTTTTCCACCCACCAATTCTACGGGGCTCCATTCCCAAGCTTAGGGTCTGGTTTGCTTGTAGAAAGGACATTTCTGCTGCCTGCACGACCTGCTAGATAGAGAGGCAAGCCTCTTTCCTGCAGTGCATACTGGGTCCTGAGTCTGTTACGTCTAGGGCAGTACCTGGCACAGGGAGCTGGAGCAAATCACGCACTAAGGCTCAAACTAGCACTGCAGACCTCAGGAAGGAGGAACCCTGCAAACTGACTGTACTGCGGCTTGAAGATAGACTGCAAAAGCAATCTGCCCTTCCAGCAACCTTGACATTCCCACCTCAATAGACTGACCTGGGATATAAACCACCTACTTCCACTAGCACCAACCTACTCGTCTACCTCCAGTCTCTCCCAGAGGCAGCTGGGGCTGAGTTTTCAGACCAGCAGGAGTTTTCTCCTTGGAACCCATTTGATAGCTTAGAAGAAGCCATTTCTTTTATTATTATTTTTTATTTCTTTTCTACCTTCTGTTACCCTTCTAATATGACATATCAATGAGTTCCTTATTTGTGCCAACCCTTGTTCATAGCATGGGTGGTGGTTCAGCTCTCCTTGTACAACTCCTCATGTGGAGAGAAAATGACTAGCCCTCAGCAGCCAGGGAATCTGCAATTAGTGAGGGTGTGGCATCAGGTGATGTGGCACCTCGTGACAAGTCCCCAAGGAGCCACCATAGCCCAGGAAAAGACTTTTGCTGGTTACATGGATAATGTTGCTGAACATGGATCTTTCCCAGTTTTTTCTCTTGTGGGTAAACACAAGATGGGCAGGTGAGAAGAGACTCATTTCAAGAACACTGAAGATACAAAGAGAAGCCCACGACTTACTACGTGTTTGTCAAGTATGAGCAAACTTTCAGCCTTAGGGCTCATTTTCAACAAAGTTGGGTAATAAGAAATCTAGGCGCCATTTTAAATACATTTGGAGCTGGATGGGACTTTAGACGTTATCTATCTTTAACTTGTCCCCTTCACATCACAGGAAAGAGAAGTGAGGTCTAAGGAAGGGACAGGTGCCCAAGGCACACAGTGTTTGAGGTAGGACTTGGACTGGAACACAAGTGTCAGGACCCTCGGCACCATGCTCATTAGATTGTCCCAGTGTTGACCAACTCCCTTCCCTGCACTCTAGGACAAGATGAGGTCCTTAAAGCTGAATCAGGCTGTGGGGACATCATTGGAGCATGGTGAGTTGTCAAAGGGTGGTGTTGAATTTGACAGCATCTGTACTCTCTTTACAGCCCGAGGTCTGAGGGAGCTGGAGAGCAAGACCAGACTTAGGGATAGTTTTAGCACTGGGAGCTGGGAAGATAAGACTTTCAGAATTCCTTAGCCCATCCCCATTAATGAAGAAGTAATATAACAGAAGAGCCTTCAGTCTTTTGATCCATCTCTCTCTAGCCATTTCTGACCAAGGTTCCTTTAACTCTTCAGGCATCGTTAGTTAAAGAACTGAGCTGTGTACAGAAAACTACCTAACTTTGTGACACTTTGCTCCCAAAGAGCCCCTTAGGTGTGGAGTGATGTGATGGTGGTGGTGCTGGGTGTGGAAAGACAACCAAATTAGGAGTAGGCAGGCCTCGGCATCAGGAGGAACCATATTATCTTCTAAATCAAGGCACTGCCTGTACCAGTACCAAGTTGGCATTTACATGACCTTAGTCTTGGCTGGCACTATCCAAAGGAAAGATTCCATCAAGGACCAGCTGCTGACTATCATGTCTGCTGACTTTATACATTCAAAGAGATGACAAGGCAGTGGCTGTGAGTGAGACAGATTACCATCCCCTCACAAAAACACAAACCTACATACAAACACATACACACACATATATACACATATGACCACGGCATCACAAGCCATCAAGAAAAATACCCTCCCATCCAGTCCGGGATGTAGCAACACACATTACACACACAGAGCACAGGGGAACGTTACCATGGGTTTCTGTGGAGTGACTAAACCAAGCAAACTTCCCTTTCTTCTGATCGAGCAAGCCTGCTGGAGCTCCTCCTTTCCCAGACAAGATGGTCATTTTCAAGAACCAGGAACAAGACATCAATAGAGAGCATGCAGTCAGCCACGGGCAAAAGAAAGAAACAAAGAACTCAGCTTTCACATAGAACATCCATTTTCATCTCCAAAAATAAACTAAAAATTGTCAAAATCAATAAACCAAAACAAATTATAAAACGTAATAAAATAGAACCAAAATTCCAATCACATGAACTAATGACACAAAACAAATGATGGACACTGGGGAGAAGGAATTACTCCAGCAGAGGCTTCCACCTACACTGGTGTATTTGGTCAGTGACTTTGACGAGAGGGCTTCCTAGGAGGGGCCACTGTGCATCCCTGATGTCTCCTGTGGGAGGTGCCCTTTTTCAGGCTCCAGTGGGATAACTACTAAAACTATAGCATGGATGTCCTCCTTCACCCTTACCCGACAGCCAGGTGACTGGACCTCTTTCCCATCTGAGGTAAATTCCAGGGCTTCCTCACCACTTACAACCAGGACATGCCACTTGCAGGTAGAAAACTACTGTGGATCTACTTGCCCCTTTGTCCAATTCAATCATTCCATTACATTCAGTGAAGACCCATCAAATGCCGTGGGCCTGATCACATCCCAAACATATTCATATCTGTTTTTAATAGGTTTAAACAGGCAAAGAAGTTGCTCAATTACTTGTCAATGGATGGCCTTTTGAGGAGGTTTGTGTATAAGAAAGAATACTATAAGCTTTTCTTGGGCCTGGGCTGTAGCTGAAGATGGGGTTGCTGGTAAGGATGTGGAGACACTGATTGCTGCAAGTGGAACAGGGAGTCCTGTATTCTGCAATGGACTTTGAGTTCTGGATATCAAATGCTTTAGCTAATTCCTGAGAAAGAGTTTTCCCACTCCCTTTGATGGAACTGGCATTAACTGTGCCTCTGCCAGGCCCCTGTGGAGGGTGCTGGGGGCGAGTGGTGTCAGGCATAGTCACAGCTGAACCGTGAGTTGGGAAATCTCCTACCACTCATGGACAGAAGCAGTGCCCTGATGAGAAGCAGACAGGTGGCCCCATCAATCCCAGGAAAGCACATGAAGGGAAGGTCAATACAAACTTTAGGTGCTTCTTTATCTCACCCTCTTCCCCTGAAACTCGGATGGCATTCAGTGAACATCCTTGAGTGCTGCTTGTTAGTGAGAATTCTGAAGGCTGGCTCATGACAGAAAAGGGTCAGGCTTGTTTTTAACCTAGGTAAAGGGCCATTTCCCAGACACATGTCTTTAAAAGACAAAACTTGTAATAAGCAGAAACTTCACAACCAGTAGCATTTTTTTTGCTTCTGAAAAATCCTATTTGAAAAAAGCACAGAGTTAGGAGCTGAAATGAATGACTTGGCTCAGATCTGCCTTCTGGAAAAGAAGCTATGTCTCGGTTTAGAATGATAACGGTCACTTAGGTGAACATCTCATGAGGGGTCTTTTATTCAGAGGTGTAAACATGAGGCTGCCAGTCACCAAGTCTCTGTTCACACAGCTGTCTGGGGGGCGGGAACCCTGGTCAATGATGAAAAGCCAAGAACATTGTGACCTGTTATAAGGAAGCATCATCCAGCTTTTGGCTTTGGCATCAATATTGTCCCATCAACTTCAGGAATAACTGTATAACTTTAAAAACAAGAGAAAGAACTTGATAAAATCATTGAATTTGACCAGGGCTGGTCTTTCATGTGGCAAGGTTGGCAGCCACCTGTGTGGAAAGTGATCTGAAGAGCATCTAAATCATCTCCCTTGGTGGTGGGCAGTCTCCACTAGTTTCCACTAGACCCCACTAGACCTGATTTTTTGGGTGAAGTTATATCTGAAGGTTCCTTGCTGAAATGAAAATATCTCACCTGGAAGGAACAGTGCATTAGCATATTAGTGCCTATGATAGTTCGTCCCATAAGCACATGAGTGAGTAAGATGAGTGAAGATGCAGTTGTGTTCCTATTACTAAAGGATTAGAGAGCAGGGTCACAGCTGCTTCTTTAAGGGACTTGCTACCCTAAGAGATGGACTTGGATTCCTTAGTGGAAACTGAGTTTCCGAACAGTTGAAAGTTGAGAATTATAAATATTGGAAATGAATTCTGGGGATGAGATGGACAGACTGACTCCTCCTTTGGACATTCAGATGATGAACTAGATGGAAATCAAGGCAGAAAGATGGCAAAGAACCTAGGTGCCCAAGGACACCTCTCCTCTGAAGGTAGCCTACTGGGTGCCCTGAGAAATGAAGCCTGATGCCTGCTTATCTGCAGACAATGTGGTAATGATACCCTCTGTGGAATGAAATGTGCTTCATTGAATGAATTTAGGAAGAATACTGAGGAAGACCACTAGAGAGAAAGCTAATTTTCTGACTTTCCAACTTCACTGTTACTAGGTACTGTGGATCGAATCTGTGTCTCCAGGCTCACCTTCCCTTGGCTTCTGCTGAGAAAATTCCAAAAGAAAATGAGATTTTCATGAAAGAGTAATTAACAGCTGCCAATGCAGGGAGTGGATACATAATTACATATTTAGTAATATCACCAATGGCTACAATGAGTTATATAGACTTCATCTGGCCAACAATTGACTACATCTTGAATTGATGTCAACTTTCCCCCAAACATCTACTCTTGGTGGCAACTCTTGCTTGAATGGTGCTTACTAGGACAATTTCTGTGTCTGAAGGGAGGTGCACGGTTCTTGTCTCACAGTAATCAAAGTCTCCCCTCACCTGCTTGGAGAACAGTTGTGTGGATACTAAGGGGGTTATAATAAGCCACTTCTGACATGAGATAATCTCCTCAAACTGGAAATCATGTGAATTGTGCTGGGAGAGGAGCTCTACTAGGTCTAAGCCACTGTGAAGATTGGTGTTTTCTGGTGTGTCTGGATTTAGAAACGCTCTGAGGGTTTGTTCACTAAAATTTAGGAATCCTCCATTAAATACCAGGCAGTGCTTGGAAAACACGGCTGCACAGATCAGCTGGCCAGCCTTTCTGTAGCTGTGGTAAACAGAGAAAGACTAGGCACAGAGCACACAGTCCTCTATAAAACAGTCAGGTCCTTATGCTGCTTAAAACAAATTTCCAAGTGGTGAGTCTGCTCCAGGCTGTTCCAGTGTGTTAACACTCATGTTTCCCATAAGAAGAAATTAGATCTCATTTAGCCATCACCATGTAAACACGATGCAACGAAGTTGGCCAAACTCATTTACATGAATAAAAAATGACTTTAGAAGGGGCCCAGGTTTGAGAGTAAGAGCAACTTTCATATTGATAAAGACAAAGAAAGTCACTAACGTTACTTAGCAATCAATCCACAGAGGAAACAGGAAACAAAATCTTCTTAGGTATTCAGTCCTTGACTCTCTTTTTCCTCTGCCTCTCCTTCCTTCCCTCCCATCCTTCCCATCCTTGAGGCTGGAGGAGATACCTGAAGAACCATCCACATATAAACTATCTGGCTTTGCTGCTTGAGGCCCTCAGTCTCAGATCTTCTTATGCATCCCAATTGGCTGAGTGACATTAGAGCTAAGTTAAGCTCCACTGAGGGACCGCTGAATGAACTTGGAGAGAGATGGAGGAATCTGCCTAGATCTGAAATCTTTGGGTCATGCAAAACAGCTTTGACTTTGTCCTGGGGATGGGGCTCTGCAATGCCTTTGTGACTGGCCTCTCTTGAGATTTGCCCAGTCTTCATTCTGGAACTCAGCTGGTAGCCTCATTAGCCAAGGTCAGATAACTCATCAACTGCTGTCAATCTTTCATCTCTTGTTTGAAGAGGGTTGGTACATTAGGGCCAGACACTCCGGGCAGTAGATAAAGGCATTTTCCACCCACCCTGCACTTCTCCAGTGCTGTGGAGCTGATGGGCTGAATCCTGGTCAGTCAGCCTGCTGGGACACACTGCCCAGGCTTCCATACACTCTTAGATGGGACTGAAGCACTTACTTTGCCATTTACTGGCAGATGCCCATTTTATTACCTTTTTTTGGCATATGAGTGGTATAATACGTATTCATTTTCTCAAAGTACTAATCAGGGATATGGCTAACAAGCAAAAGGATTCCTAATTTCCTACCTCACTGACTCTAATCTGGAATCTAAAACTCCCTGCAATTTGGCTCCATCCTATCTGTGATGGCTGAAGGTGCCCCCTCAGAAATTCATGCCGATGTCCTCTGGTACCTCAGAGCTGTATTTGGAGATAGAGTCTTTAAAGAGGTAATTAAATTAAAATGAGATCATAAGGTTGGACTCTAATTCAATATGGCTGGTGTCCTAATAGGAAGAAAACATTTGGACTCAGCCACTTGCAGAAGGAAGACAGCATGAAGACATAGGGAGAAGGGGACATCTACAGGCTGTGGAGACAGCCCTGGGGCACAACCTCCCCTCGCAGCCCTCACAAGGAACTAACCCTGCTGACACCTCGATCTGGGACTTCTGGCCTCCAGAACTGTGAGAGAATAAATTTATGTTGTTCTGTTGCTAGGGAGGCCCTGACTGACTAAAGCACCATCTAGTCATCCCGTTTCCTGTTACTTCCAGCAGAAACTCTCCACCAAGTCGGGCTGCCCTGCTCATTGCCCCTTAAACGTGCTATCTTTATTCCAACCTCCGGGTTGTTGTATATATGATGCTATATATAACATATCCTCTCCTGGATTGCTTGCACTACTCCAGGGGTCAGGAAACTGCAGCCCCTGGGCCAAGTCCACTGCCACTTGTTCCATAAACAAAGTCTCACCGGAGCACAATCACACCCATCCACTTATGTGTGACCTGTGATTGCTTTCACCCTCCAACCACAGAGTCGAAGAGTTCAGTAGAGGCTCTATGTGGCCCACAAAGCCTAAAATATTTACTACCTGGCCCTTTAGAAAGAGTGTGCTGGCTTCTGAACTACTCAAATGTGCCCATTCCTTGAGGCCCAGCTCTCGTGTGTGGAAGCTTTCAGGACCACCCACTGCTGAGTTCCCTCTTCTGAGCTCCAGGAACACAGGGCCTGTGGGAATTATATATAAAAACCTGATTTCAAAACCCCCTCCTGGCTGTGTAACTCTGGGGAAGTTATCTGACCTTTCTGAGGTCAGGCTTCCTACCTGTAGGAAGAAGATAACGATACCATTTATTTCAAGAAGTCCCGGCAAGAATTAAGTGAGATATCTATAAGATAACTTTGTAAAATGGCAAGTGCCATGGGTATTTGCTAATATTACCAATTAATTATGATCTGTTTTTATTACAGTTTGCTGAGCAAGTATTAGATTTATGTCCTTAACTAAATTTTAACTTTCTCAAGGCCAGGGAATTTTCTGGACTCCCTTTCAGATCCTAGTGATACTGGAGGTATATTTCTAACACTATATTTTCCTAGAGTTTTAAGGATGTATGCTAGACATCTCGAGGGCTTGTCCTTCAGATGCACTCTCTGTCCCTGCCCACCTCGCCCTGTATCCAGGAGGCTGAGCTTGTCAACTTCATCAGTGAGCTCTCCCAGGCCAGCGCTTCCCTCTGGGTTGGCCAATGGGAAGCGCTTGCAGGATGTCAGCAAGGCCTGAGGCCAGTGAGGTTGGGTGCTCACTGCCCTGGTGCTTGTGTGCAGGTTGGTGCAGACTGGCTGCGTCCACTGCTGAGGGCCACAGGTCTGCCATAGGACCTTCTTGTCATGACTACCCTCTCTAACTTCCTGAAACTGCTCCCTCACTTGGTTTCTTCAGGCCTGTGGGGATAACAGCTCCCTCTGGGTGCTGCCCTCAGGTCCTGCCTCCCTTGCTGGTTCCTTAAACTCTGCCTGCGTCTTCACTGGCCTCTCTTGAAACCACCCAGTTTACACGGCCACCTGTGCCGGCAAGGTAGACAGTATTAGCCCACTGACAGGTGAAGAGTGGACCCCAAAAGTTGAAGGTGACAGCTAGTAAGGGCAGAGAATGACTGCCCTGGAGTCCTGGGCTTTCCTGGCTCTATCAGGAAACCTCCAGAATAACCTGGCTTAAACCCATATTTTCAGGTTGAATTACTGATGAGTGAGGTGGGGCATTACCACAGGGACTGCTTGAGTCCCATGGCAGAAAAGAATCAAACATTCTGGTCACTGCCCCAGGAGACTCTTCTTCCGAGGAACTGTTTACATTTCATCAAATTTAATTTTCTCTTGCAGAAAACTAACTCGGGAAGTTATTCCTTACTACTTTCCAGTTTGCCAGATCGAGCACGTGGCCACACGCAGTCTCAAGCTGCTGGGTGAAGGAGCTCTTCACATGTCTTTATCCAGCTCAGAGCCGGGAATCTCCCTCATACTGGAAGTCTCGGAAATGTCAGGCAGTCCTGTCCTTGGCTTTGACAATAAATAGCTCCAAACCCCTGACAAGTCACATGATGATTTGGGGTCTCATATTTATCTCTTATACAAATAAATTGAACTAGATGATGAATTATAGGTCTCTTATAAGGGAAGGGAAGAGAGGGAGTAGGGGAGGAGAAAAGCAAACTGCAAGGGGAAAAAAGGAGAGATGGTGAGAGAGAAAGCAAAATGGTCCCGTCTGGGTGGAAAGGTCACAGAGAAAGATGCCACCAGCCTCCAGAGCCATTTCAATAACTCCTGCCAGCCCAGGCCCAGCATGGCTTCCTCCTCATAAGCAATTAAAACCTGGCTGATTTTAAGCTATCAGAAAGTAAATATAAAACAGGATTAAATATTAAGAAGCCAAACAAAGTGTCCTTATTAAAAAGGCACAATATAAGCATGATGTGCCATCATCATAATTATTATTACTGCTATAAGCTGGGAGGAGGCGTAAGTGCCTGCCCTTGATCTGCAGCTATAATCCAGAGAAGAAACCCAGGGTGGCTGTGCTCTCAGCAGGCCATAAACACCCAGCGCTCCCAAGCAGAACATTTCTCTCCACAACTGTGGTGCCACTGAGTCGGCTACCCAGTTACTGGGTAGAGGGGAGGTGGGCAGTGGCAGGAGGAGGCTAAGGAAGGAAGTTTGGCTGCATCTAATAAATACACATCCCTTTCCTTTCCTGCCCCCACCTCACCTTCATTAGGGGCGACCGAGCAGCATGGAACATTCTCGGGGCCTTGGGACTATGGGATAGGACATCTGATCACACAGGAGGGGTTAACATCCCCAAGGGAAAACAACTCACCCCAACCATTGGGGATGTGACAGGGATCTCCTAGACGTGGATAACAGTGCCCTTTCTTTGAGAATTCCTTTGCAAATCCAATCTTTTAGGAAAAAAACAACATTCAGGTTGGAGAGAGGACACTATTCTAGTCCCAAGGCCAGGTTTAGCAGATGGTCACCCATGTGGTATGACATGAAAGGGACAGGGAATGCCTTGAGTCCCCAATCCTCCAATCCAGTCCAGTGACATTTACTGGCAATTCCTTCATCTTAGGGCCTTGTCCCCTCAGAGTGCAATATCAGTCATTTCTATCTTAATAACAACAACAGCTCAGTTTTTTAATCACTTGTTCCACGCCAGCTACTCCTCCATGCACGTAACACAAATTAACTGATTCAAGCCTTAAAACAACCCTATGAGGGGTCATCTGTCCCATTATATGTTTCCAATTGATAGATCAGAAAATGGAGGCTTAGAGAATTTATTTATTCAAAGTGAGCAGCTAATGAGATTGAGCATTTGAACGGTGGTGGATGTTATGCTTAGTCAGCCCTCTTACCTACTGTACATACTGGATAAATTTGTAAAACCCTTTCCTAATCACGAGAGAGGGCTAGAGAGTCCTGTGGATGCCCTTGTACCTCCAGGAGGAGAGGGGCAGAAGTGTAGATGGAGGTCAGGGAGAAGCCACTCATTTTATCACCCTGCCCAGGGCCTCCCCGCCAGCGCTTCTGGGTGAAGAGGGGAGACAGGAAGCAGAGCAGGGTGGTTCAGAACGTGGAGCCAGGTGGCCCGAGTTTGAATCCTAGCTCTCCCACTTCCATATGTTACTTCACTCCTCGTGGCTCAGTTTCCCCACTGCAAGACAGATTTCAATCACACCTGCACTGCAGGGCTGGGAAGAGTAGCCAGTCTTCATTTTGCAGGTGAGAATGTTAAGGTCTAGAAAGGACAAGGGCCTTGCCCAGGGTCACACAGCTGGTTAGTGGTAGAGGTCCAGGCCTCTTTCCACCATCCAGTGGTCCCTCCTTTTTTCATTTGTCACTTACTTACATCACGGAGAGGCTAAAAGCCCACCCTTGGTCGTCATGGCTGGGCACAGGGCCAGGGCTCCCGCCCTTTTCTGGAATTCAAAGGTTGCAACGTGGGCGAGTTTTTGACAACAGCTCTGTGGAGCTCACGATCACTCTTTTCCTCTTTCCTTTGGGGTCTGTCTTCTACTTCACTGCTTCCTGCTGTTCAAGATAACTTTGGCCCAGGTCACTTTTCCTGCAAGGGGATCCTATGGGGCCCAGCACAATCTCAAAGGACGTGGGTCCCCACAGAGGGGAGCCATCTGGAGTAAGGAGCACTGCTTCCTTCCACAGGGTCTCAGCCTTGCCCTCCCTTCCAGCACTCAAGTCAATTGCTGCCTTAAATTTCTAGGCTGCATCCATTAGTGGCGTTTATGCGAAGTGAGTCACTTTAGCTTCCAGCCCCATGGTGCCTCTTCAGCTCCATAATTTCATGAATGAGTTTATGGGCAGCTGTCAGAAAATCAATCAGCCTGTCCCCTCCTGTGGCAAGTCCTTTCCTTTAATCTCCCAGCTCTGCGTGCGGGATGCTTGCAGTTGTTATTTCCTCCCTTTAGCCCTGGTTGCAAGACCGAGGATGAGGTCTACCTGGTCTACCTTGATGCTTTAATCCCTCACATCCTTCACTGAGCGGTCCCTCAGCAGCATGGGCAAAGACCCAGGGAGGCAGCGCTCCCCTCCTCAGCATCAATCAGACCTTGTTAGGGCAGAAGGTCAAAGGTCAGGACCACGGTCAGGGGGGCAGTGGCCAGAGGCAGAGTCCTGGGACGGTGAAGGGCTATACATCATGGTCTATGAAGAAACTGGCAAGGTTTAATATAGATACGGTAGGCTGGGAGGCCTCAGCACCGTCTCTTCTTTTCACAAGGGAGGAAAGAGTAGTTCTGCAGGGAACGGGGGTTGAAGAGTGAGAATTTTCCCCTCATGTAAGAAGCATTTCCAAATGGCCTGGCTGCCTTGAGAGATGAGCAGTTGCTCATTACTGGAAGTTTTCAAGCATTTGTTGGGGAGCTGAGAGGAGATTTCTAGGACTTCTTTCACCTTAGAAATAAGAAACTAAGCTTTATGAGCAAGGAGTGCTCTGTGTGATGAAACACTAGGTTGCTGATCACTTGTGAGGGGGCAGGGACTGGGCCCAGAGAGAAGCAGCTCTTGAAGCCCTTACTGAATTCTCTCATCTGATGGACAAGCCTCTCCTCAGCACCATTGCTTCACAGCATGTCACTGTCACTCACAGCATAGAATGCTCACCCTCTCTCCCAAGGCCCTTCACAGTTTGTTTTCACTCTACCCATCCAACCCCCTTGCCCATTTCTACCCAGCGTTCGCCCTCTAGCCAGGCATTCCACTCTGCTCTTGGCCTCCAGATCAAGCCACACGTGGCCAGCGTGGTTTCACCCTTGTGTGGAGGGCCTGACACATGCATGGTGTTTGCCAGGGACTGTGCACCTCCCTCTGGTCTTCGCCTGGGTGAGCCTTGCCCTGGGCTCCTCCACAGGCACACTGCCTTCCTGAAGCCTCTGAACTATGCAGCGTTCTTCCAGAAACAGGCGCCATTCGCGCCGTGTAGTGCAGAACTCTGCCATTCATACGGTTCTTTTTTCTGCTCATTAGAAAAGGAGACGGCACTGTGTGGGTCAGAGCACACTCATGAAATTACCTCACTGAATCCTCACATCCACCTGGGGAGGCAGCCAGGGAAGATGCCTTCATTCACAAGTTGTAGGTGAGGAAACTGAGGCTTTGAGGGAGCAAAGCCTGGACAAGAACGCAGGTCCCTGTCCTCTGCTCTCTGTTGCTTCCCCAGCCATGCACGCCTTTGACTGTGACTCAGGAATGGGTGGAAGAGTCAAGGCTCTCCTCATCTCGCCTCACCAACACCACCTGCCCTTCTCTGCCCCACTCTCTTGTCCTTCCATTTCCACAAAAATTTCAGAAAGCATGGCTCCTTCTCTGGACCAGGCTGACCTCCCCAGGCAACCAGATGGGAAGTGCTGCGGGGCTGGGAGCAGGTCTTGTAACTTCTGCTGGAGGCACAGGAGGCGTGCCACTCATATTGGTGGGTAGTCGGGCACACACGCCCCGTTCAGCTTTCTTCTGCTCCTTCACCCTCAGAGAGGGGGAGGACTGCACATGTCTAGGATGGGACCGGGGTCAGCATTGCTTCATTCACTCACCGTCTCTCCAGAGCGGGCACTGGGATGCACACAGTTGGCCACCCACTCAAGGCTGCTCCTTCCACCCTCCTGTGCTATTTAGGGGAAGTGCCAACATGGGCCAAAGGTGGGCAGTGGCTGATCATGCCCACAGCAGCTGAGGTGACTCTGAGCCAGGCACAGAGAAGGGGAAACCAACTGCAAACCAAATGTGCCCTAACAGGTGGATGTTAATGCAGAGGGTGCCACTCTTATCATTCTACTGAGCAGCCTTTCTCTCCAGATTCTTCCTCTCTAGACTGAAGCCGAATCAAAGGTATTAATCACCTTTCATCCCTCCTCCGTCTTTCCCCTAATCTTAGAACTCTTCTGTAACTTCTCAGGAGGGTTGGGCTTGTTGGAGAGGCTGACTGTTCTATCTTTAGAAGAGAAAAACCTAGAGAACAGGCACCACAGTCTTCAACAAGGAAAAGGCCTGGAGGCGCTGGCAGGAAGAGGGAATGCTAAGGTCCAGAAACGACTGAGAAGGGGAGGCTCCACCTTGGGTTTGCCTGGGCCTCCTGCGGGTGTAGGCTGCCCCTGTTACTGCTCCCCTCTGACTCCTAGAGTCTAGAAGGATTCCTGCTACAGGCTCAGTGGCCCGGGACACCCAGAAGAAAGGAAAGGACACAGAGTGTTTAGATGGAGTCTTGGTCACAGTGGGTGGGATACGGTACAGCTTTTCCTGTGGGGGAGGGGAGTGTTGGTTGTGTGGATCAAATGCTGAGCAGGTGCGACTGGGTCTGTGTAGAGGGCGTGGGGCCCTTGGGCAGATTGAAGCAACTCTATTGCTTTAGCTGCTTGCTGTGCAGGAGAAATCCTTACCTGATGGCTAACTGAAAAGGTATGGAGACAGAGTATTCACCTGATTTGGGGAAAGCAGAAAGGAACAGTGTTCTTCTTCTAATTCTAATAATACTGTGAGAGACTGAGCCTCCTTGCAGGTGGAAGGGACCTAGCACAGAGGTCAGCACTGGTGAGGAGAGAGGGGCTGTGTCAGCAGGGTGTGGGAAAGTGAGAGGCAGGCAGAGAGGTGTCCTGCAAACGGCACCTGCCAGTCAAGAGTCCCCAGTGGCAGGGTCCTCCTGCTCAGCACTGACTCAGTGTTTGGGAAGGACACATTGTTTTAACAGCTCACTGCTTCCCTCCTGGGTTCCTGGGAGGACCAATGAGAAGAGGTGGGCGATGCTCTCAAATGGGCATGTGAGGCAGGAGGGAGAGCAGAGACAGAGAAGCAATTAGCAGGAGTCATTAGCCAAGCGAGGATAATTAGCAGTGCCACTGGGAGGATGCAGCTGCACCCCTGACACCTCAGACCAGCTTGTGAAAGCAAAACAGCACCAGGTGTCAGCTCAGAAGAAAGAAGAATTTTCTAAGAACTGGAGCTGCACAAAAATGAAAGGGGTTTCTTGTGACCTGGTGACTTCCTACCACAGAGTGTTCAAAAGAGGTGGTGGTGGGGATCCTGTAGAGGAGTGTCATGCACAGATGGAGACCTGGTGGGAGAAGGAGAGAGCCTCTGGGATACTTTCCAGCGCTGAGATTCTGCCATTCGATGCTTCCAAGGTAAAGATAAAGTTATCCGGATACTGGCTCTGGGAAAAGGGCAGAAGGGTAAGGGCCACGAAGAGGTTGGCTGCCGGATGCTGGAGAGAGGCTGCCCAGAGTTCTTACACAGAGGACACTTTCTTGTAGCCACCTGCTGCCTGGCCAAGAGGGAGAGAGCCAGTGTCTGCCAAACGAGGACAGTCTCTCCCTGGCCCAGCCGCCCACCACTTCTGGAATATAGAACCCAGGGACAAAGACAGCGCCAGAGGGAGTCCCAGGATCAGACTGCTCAAGAATTTATTAAAAAAACAGAGATTTCTTGAGTATTACTTTTACATGTTAGGAAATTGAGGCTCAGAGAGGGAAGGGTTTGTTCAAGGTCACAGAGCATTAGAGCTGAGACGAGGAACCAGGTCTGTGGCTTCCTCTCTGGGGCCTCCCCCCCCCCACACCTTCCTATCGCAGGTATCTGGGGCTGCCTCATTCTCTGCGCTCACCTCTCTCCTGCCTTTATGGTTAGAAAGCCCTGGGTATGAGTCCCGGCTCAGCCTACTGCTGGCTGGCCGGCCTTGAGCCAATTATCTGAACCTCATCTTTCTCTTCTAAAAATGGAGCTAATAATACCAATCTTGGAGGTTAGAGGAGGTGCTTAGTAAGTGGCAGCCATCACCTGTAACACTCAAGAAGACTGCTCTGTGCGTAGGATGCTCAGACACTATATATTTATTGGGAAATGAAGAAGCAAAGCACAGGCCAAAGAGAAGACCCTCAGGACCACTTTCTGCATCTAAAAGGTCATCTGGAGTCTAAACACTTATTGGCAATGATATATGTGTTCTTGAGGCTGATGTGGCCCAAGTCCACCCTGTTCTTTCTGGGGCTATCGACATCCCAGATGTCTTCATCATTGTCGCCAGTCCTTTCATGAAATATTCATGAAGTTACTACTGTGTGCTCACAGTAACTTACCGTGACATGGTCCCTGCTTAGCAACTTGTGAGAAGATAATCTGTAAAAATCTTTAATTAGGATTAGCCATGAAAAACTATTTAAGCACAACTGGAAAAAAGATAGCTGCATTAGTCACCCGTTTTTGACACTTTAATTCTTTTTTATTAACCCTAAACTAAGAAAGGACCCACCAGAGATCATGTTCTGTTCCCTTAACCTTCTCTCTGCCATGTCAGGAAAGGGTATTTGTGACCACAATCTGGGCACCGTGGTGGTCTGTCTGGACTAACTCTGGATGCTTCAGGAGTTAGGGGTCAAGATGAAGTCACATGGCTCAGGGGCCGCTGGATGGCTGCTGCTACAGATTTCGGTAGCTTCCTAGGAAAGAAGTTTTGCTTCTATGAAGCAGTGACACTAATAACAGAGCAATAAGGGGCTTTAGTTCCACTTTGGTTTTAAATAGATTTCGGTCTAAACATATTTTTTAATATGCAACAATTGGGTTAGCCTGATGACAAATGCCATCCCGACCATTTCCAGAGCAACATGCCACTTCCATTAGGAGTAATGTTTCCTGGCCAGAGTAAGGCATGGAAAATAATATGTGGTCATCAGCAATTCCCTTCAGTTCCACTGATCTGATTAAACTTAGCAATGGAAAGAGGAATTTACAAATTAGATGCTGTTCTCTATTTATTACCAAAATGGTTGCTTTCCACGACATCCAGGAGATACAGTTGAGATCTCATTAAGTCTCAGCTTGTGATAACATTTACTCCATAAATCTCCATTGCAGCCAGTGAATGAAATGAGCATTATGCCAAAGACCACATAATGGATGAAATCAAACCTCTGCCCTGTAGAAGGCAGTTGACCTTTTCAAGCCTTAAACATATTCAGCTTTCTGGTCCTACAGAAGCAGCTTGGACTTTATTCTTCGTACTCTCTTAACCATTCCTGGCTGTCATGCTTAGCTGGCTAGCTGGCCTCACTGAAAGAGAAATAAAATAAGGATACTTCTGACATTCCTCTGGATGTATTTGAAGAGGAAAGGGGAGGAGAGGTGAGCAATGAAGTAAAACATCAAAACATCGTGAAATGTTCCTGCCCTCTCCCAGAAGTTAGAAAGAAATATTGACAGACAAGAAACAGAAGATGAAGAATTAACGTGTGTGTCTGATTCATTATATACCCTCTGCTGGACCAGATCGGGCCCCATCTGATTCTAGATCTGACACAGTGACAAGGCAGGCCCGAGTCATCTGTCCCCAATGGCAGAATTCCAAAGACTTCAGGAGAAGAGCCCACTTCTCATTATGTTACCTTTGAGCATCTTCTGTGCTCTGTCCTGAGACAGTGCTGAAACCTGCATGTATCCCTAAGAGACAGTGAATCTGTAAGAACTGTAAGCAGGGGGGATCTGCCCTTTTCTGTCTCCAGAAAACAAAGCAGTTGATAGGAGATGGGGCCTGTAGAAACAGCCCCAGTAGCACTGACAGGGGGCAGGGCAGGCCTGGAGGATATGTGGCTCTGCCCAGAGGCTGAGAAATAGACTCAGTGACCTGGGGAACCTTTTGTCCCCAGGGTTTCAGGATGCTCTGATTCTCTGGTTATGATGGAGCCACCCACTTGGCTCCACAACCAATCCAGGGCCTAGCACAGGGATAGGAAAGATCACTGCAGTGGACTGAATGTTTGTGTTGCCCCCAAATTCCTATGTCGAAACCCTAATCCCAATATGGTAGGATTCGGAGATGGGGCCTTAGGGAGGTGATTAGGTTATGAGGGTAGAGCTCTCACTAATGAGATAGTGCCTTATAAGAAGAGTCCAGAGACGAGTTAGCCCTCTTCCCACCACGTGAGGACACAGCAAGAAGATGGCCCGCAGCAGGAACCTGACTGCGCTGCTTCTCAGCCTTCCAGCCTCCAGGCTGTGAGAGACAAATGCCCGTTGGTTAAGCCACGAAGTCTGTGGTAATGCATTAGAATAGCCCAGGCTAAGACCGAAACAAAACTTAAAAGCACCAGCCCTCCCCTGTCCAGCTTTCCCTCTTCTCCCTGCCTTCAGCTCAGCCTCACACTGACATCTTCCTTCTGCTTTTCAGAATTCCTTCCATCTCCCCAGGGGAGCACCCTTCCATTAGCAACTCCCTTCAGGAGACTCTCTGTTGTTCCCAACAGCCTTCATTCCTGCCCCCCTAACCTGGAGGCTTAAATACAAAGCGAGGGAATGGGGAGCAGTCCAGTACTTAGGGAGGCTCTAGGGTTGCTAAGAGGGCGGGGGCTTTCCCTGCACCGGAGCGGGAGCCTCCTCAGCTGTCACCAGAAGCGTGAGGGTCGCCATCGCTCAAGTAATCCTGAGGGTGGAGCCCTCAAAGCTCCATATTTGGGGCTGTTACTCAACCTTTTTTCCCTTCTCATAAGCCACATCAGACAGGGATTAAATGAAACAGAGATATCTGGAATTCCACACGTGGTACCTTTCAGGGTGAAGGGACTGTTTGTTGGTGTGTTTATGGTTACAGACAGAAAATAGGCCTTTGAACATCAAGGGACAAAGGGCATGACAGGGCTCCCACTGCTAAGCAGACAAGACAAACCAGCTCTCAGGACAGGTCACTGCTGCAACCTCCTAGTCTGGAGCAGCATGAGCTGTTTATCTCAGACGCCTGGGTCCCCCCGGCAGGAGCAGACGGCCAGGAAGGCCATCCTGCCCATCCATTCCCTCCATGACTCTCATCTCGGGCCCCATCACCCTCTGAAACGACTGATCCCCCTGCTTCCAGCTTCCCACCCCCTCCAACCAACTGTCCACAACCGGGGACACAGCCACCGTACCTCCGCTTCAGTCTCTTCAGTGGCCCCTTACCCAGAGGATCAAGCCCACACCTGGGGCCCTTTGAGACCAGGCCTCTGTCTTCCCTTCTGACTTGATCTTAGCTTTCTTCCCTGTGCAACCTAAAGATCTTTCCTTCCCTCCCCCTTACCTTCTTCCCGTCCTCTCTCCTCCTCCTTCCAGCTTCCCCCTCCTCCTTCTCCCTCCCTCCCCTCCCCCTCCCATGATTTGCTTCTACACTTTACATACGCAGCTCCCTCAGCTTACAATGTCCTTTCTCATCCTTTTGGTTTATAAACTGCTACAGATCCGTAGGCAGCAGAGGCGCTGCTAAGTGTCCACCCAGCCCAGTTGTTTTGTCCCCTGGGCCCTCAGCTGGACTCTGTCTCCCAGCTCCTGGAAGCTGGGTGGGGCTGATGACTGTGTTCTGGACAACGGCATGTGGATGGGAGCAACGCCCACGCTCCCAGGCCTGGCCTCCAAACCCTCGCATGCCCCTCCATGCTCCCTCTCCCTTTCTTCTTCCGCTGGCCAGATGCAGGGATCCCAGGAGTCCCCTGAGGCCCTGGAGGTGGCACAGCCATGGAGGGAAATGAGTCCCGGTCCTTGAAGACTGGATGTGAACTTCCCTCCTACCAACACCAAACCCACAGTGAACCGTGGAGCAGAAGCAACCTTCACTGTAACAAGTGCCCAAGACCTGCTCTGGGGGCGGCCTATTACACTGGCCTGCCCTGACTGTTCCAGCCCTCCTCAGGAATCATCCTCTGGGTGGGCAGGCCATTCCACCTCCTTCCAAACTCTATTCTCTCTCCTCTGTGTTTCTCCAGTGCCGAGTTCATACCTTCAGCTCATTGCTGTAACCTGTTTATTTGTGCATCTGTCTCCTTTCCTAGGCGGTAAGTCCCCTTAGGACACAGACTGTGCTATTTATCTTGGTATTCTGAGTGCCCAGTTGGCACTTAACATGTGTTGAGTGAATGCACAAATGTGTCTCTCACACAACCAGGACAGTCTGGCCGTCGTGTGACTCCAGAGGTCTCCCCACAATGGCTACTATTCTGAGGCCAGCAATCCCAGTTTCTATGCTTTTCCACTGGCCCCCATGCCATGCGCTCCCGTGATAGGAGCTCAGTCCGTGGCTAATCTCCCTCCATTACCAAATGATAACTTTCCACATCAGCAAGCAATGACAGAGGCAGGAGCTGTCAGTCTCTCCTCCACTAACAGCCTTCTGACAGATAATGCATCTTGATGTGACATGGGGTTTTCATCTCCCAGTGTTTATGTGGAAGGGAGTGGGGGATGGTGGGAGCCAAGGGCAACTGTAGCCTGGGTGCTCTGTTTGGAGGCTGAGCACTGGTTATAGGAGGAAATGGATCAAAGGGAAATTTAAGATGAGTCACCTCCTCTTCAATCCCTCCGCTGAGCTACTCTCAGCTCACATGTGTGTTGATCGGTTTGCAAAACACCAAATTAAAATCAAATCAGCACTTCATTGGTGTCTACCCTGGGTGAGGCTGAGTGGGCAGACTGATCTGTCAAACAGTTAGTTGTGTGACTTCAGGTAGGTGACAGGACTTCTCCAAAACTCCACACATGAACCTCTCTCTGTGAGGCTGTCCCGGGCCAGAGGTTCCCTGCAGGCTCCCACAGTGCCGGGGCTCCTGGGAGTATCAGGGGCTCAGAGCGACGGCCCCACAGTCCTGCACAGTCCTGGGTCAGCAAAGGCAGGCTGTGCCATGTTCCTCACGGTGAACTGGCCCAGGCAGGAAAGGGGTTGGTCAGTGAGCTGCAACACCTCAGTCCCAAGCACTCTGGCTGGCTGCCCACTGCACCCCTCTAATCAAGTTCAAAAGCAGCCCCAAAAGGAAGAAACTCTGGTAGGTCACATGATTGTATGCCTTCTTCCACATAAGACTGTCTCTTAAACCATTCCAAATGGAGGCTTTTGATCTGTTAACTTTTTTTTTTTTGCTTGAGGAAGATAATGCCATAATCTGCTTTCATGCTTCAAACACAGTTCTTATAATCATAAATCTTATTTTTTCTCTCCTCCCTTTAAAAAAAAAATCAAACTCATGCCACTTTTTGTTAACATTTAAGGTCAGTTTTTCCTGTCTCTCTTCTCCTTTCCTCCATCCATCTTGCTTTGCATATTAAACTGAGGGTGATAAATGCTATAATGAAAGAAGCTACTCCAGCTGGGGACCAGAGGGGCCCTCTTCTAGTTCCCTGGCTGAAGGAGGAGGACAGTGACACATTACTGAGGGAAGGATTGTGGTATAGAGGAGTATGGCACAGTCAGCAGAACTGAACTCAAGGCCTATTGGAGGTTAGGTGAAATATACGAGCTGCATGTCATGAACAAATTAAGTTCTCTGAGCCTCAGCCTTCCCATCTATAAAATGGGGATATCAGCACCCATACGAGATGATCTGAGGGAGGATTAAATGTGATCATCTATATCTTGTATGCCCCCTGCCTCTGCCTTCAGCCAAGGAGAGCCCACAGAGGCTGATATGTGTCCACTATCCAACTCAGACTCCAAAAAGTGATTCCACACTGGCTATGGAATAATGGACCCCCTCAGAGAGAATGCAAGAGTGAGCGAGGTCATGCCCTTTGCTCCACTGATGGTCCAGCTTTCTCTTTGGATGGATCTATTTCTACCTTCTTTCAGTTGTTCTTCTAGGTCCACTTTTTAAATTCCGAAATTTTTTACCCCCGCTATCAATGACAACACATTCTCCGAGGGCCTACCATGAGTACAGTGAAGACGAGACAAAGGGGATCTGGCCAAGTAGGCAGCAATGCAGATACATAACCTTAACTCTCTGGCTTCAAAGAGGATTCAATTCAGTTTTTCAACATTTTTTTGGAGGGGGGAGTCTATTAAATGTAAATCACTGTCCTGAATGCTGGATGGGAAGGCAAATAAAAAGATAGTAAAGCATGTGCTCTGCCTCCTGAGGGCTTTCTATCTGACACCAGGGCTGAGCCATCCCCACTCATGCTGGTGAGGCAGGTGGAAGGTCCCGAGTGCTCTGAGGGTGCCTGTCCTGACAGCCAGGGTCTCGAAGGGTGTCAGTGAAGACATTCTCCGTACGGGCTGGCAGGCTGGGTAGGAGAGGGAAAAGGCGATCTAGGCAGAGGGAGGAAAGATGAACGAAGGTCCAGAAACAGCAAACTGCAGACCTGTTTGGACAGCAGGAGCAGTCTGGTTTACTCTTTTTCATTGCTGAGTAGTATTCCACAGCATGGATGTCACTATTCAACCATTCATCCATGGAGGTATATTTTGGTTGTTTCCAGTTTGGGGATATTACAAATAGAGCTGCTATGAATACTTGTGCACAGATTTTTAAGTGGATATAGCTTTTCATTTCTCTGGAGTAAATTGCCAGGAGTGTAACTGCTAAGTACGCTTATATTTAGTTGTTTGAAGAAATGGCCAGGCTGTTTTGCAGAATGCCTGTGCCAGTCTCTGCTCCAGCCAACAATGGATAAGTGACCCAGTTTCTCCATATCTCATCCAAGTTGAGTCACTACTGTCATTACTTTTTACTTTAGCTGTTCTTACAGGTGAGTAGATATATCACTATGGTCTAAATTTGCATTTCCCTAATAACTAGTGATGTTGAACATATCTGTGTAAAGACATGAAGCTTATCATTGGCTTCAGAGTTTCTTTTGGATAATCGCTTTACTCTCTCCAAGACTCAATTTTCTCATCTGCAAAATGAGAGAATTTAACTACATGACCCCTAAATAACCCTCTAGCTCTAACATTCTCTGTCCCAGTGGATCTACCCTGGGTGAGTTTGTTTGCAAGGTGAGGAGCTTTTAATTTTCTCTTTGTGCTCTAGCCATTCCCATCTGCCAAGGCTTTATTTTGTAGCTATGGAGAGATAGTCAAAGCTTTTGAGCGAGGGAATGACATGTCAGCTCTAGAAAGACAGATTTGTCTACATTGTGTGGGATATGTGTAAGCAGTGCCAGGGAGCAGGGCAGGCAGGTGGCTACTGGTCTGGGGGAACAAAGAGGGAGAGGAGAGCAGGGAGCAGGCAAGAGGGACTTTCTAGGTCAACTGATAAGACTTGGCAAATGATTGAATGTAGAAATTGATAACCATGGGGGGATCTGTTTTACACCGCAAGCTCTAGAGGGCTGGGACTCTATTTAAATCGTCTTAATGACATGAGAGATTCCTATATGGATATAGGATGTTTAATAAATGCATTGCATTTTTGATCTTGAAGAGAAGAGGGAAGAAATTCCATCATTATCTTTCTGTGTGGCTTAGCTTCTCTCAGACTCAGCATTTGAGCCAGGAAATGGACCCTGTGCCTGGCAGCAGTGCATCTGCGCTGATGACAAGGACCCCTGTGCAGCAGCGACAGTTTTGTAACTGGTGCCTTTAAAAGGGATGCTCATTGCTGCTCAGAGGGAGGGCAAAGGCCTCGATATTGCCCTGTCTTTTCCAGAGAGCAGAGGGGTTTGGAGGCCAAGACCCATGTGGCAACCACTCTGGAAGCGGCACAAAGGGCAACAGGGTACAAGTGTGTCCCTTTCTTGCCTCATTTCTGTCTTTTGGGGCCTGTAACAGCCCTTGAGTATCATGCTGTCCTTTTCTCCAAGGCTCTCTGTAACCCACTGCAGATTGGGATCTAATGGAGGACTGGATGCTGACCCCTTAGGGATGCAGGTAGCTGGGTTATATGTGTCTCCTCCTTCCCCCCTTTCTGGAAACCCTCAGATAACTGGCAGGTAGGTCATGCCCGAAACAGGAGGTCTGCAGAGCACTGTTTGAGGCCATCCCGGGAGGTGTCCAGACTCCAGACACTCATGAAACAGGACTCTGTTCGCCCTCAAGCTTTGGCCATCACTATGGCACCAAGCAGCTCTTGTCGAGGCACCAGGGCCCTGCACTGCTAAGATCAATGATGAGCCCCCAGCGCTTGCCTTACTTGTCTCCTCAGCAGCACTGCCCTTGCCTGTCCCACCTTCTCTGTGCCATGCCTGTCTAGTCCCCTCTGCTGGTCTTCCGCACACCGCAGACGCCAAACATCGACGGGCCCAGATTCTTAGACCCCACCCCATTTCTCTCCACACCACTCCCCAAGTGGTCTCATCCAGGCAAAAGGTTTAAATACCTTCTACATGTTGTTGACTCCTCAAAATATAATTTGTCCCTGACCTCAGATGAATTTCCAGTTGCCTACTCACCACCTGCATATGGATGTCACACAGGCATTTCAAACGTCAAGGTGCAAGATGGTTTCCCTGATACGCCTGCTCTGACACCTACTCCTCTCACAGTCTCCCCTGTATCAGTAAATGAGGATTCCACGCTCACTGCTATTTAGGGAAATCACCTGGCAAACTCCCTGATTTTTCTCTCTCTCCCACAACACATAGCAAATGATGTCATTTGGGAGCCTGACTGTATCACCTCATTGTTACCAGGACAAAGTGCAACCATCTCTTGAGGCAGGAGCCTCCTCCTGGCTCCCTGCTCTGCCCTCGCCCACCTCTCTTCCATTCTGCAGGTGGCAGCCAGGGAGCTCCTGGTAAATATGGGTCAAGTCCTGTCACTTCTCAGCTCAAAACCTCCAGTGACTTCCCAGCTCACTCCTAGTAAAAGTCCAAGTTCTTACAGCGACCACGATCTACATCCTGGTCACCGTAGACCTCATTGCCCACCTCTCCCCCCTTACTCCTCTCCTCACATTAGCCTCCTTTCTGTTCCTCAGACATGTCAGCCATGCTCCTACTTTGAGGCCTTTCCATCAGCTGCCTGATATCTATATGATTTATTTCCTTACCGCCTTCATGTCGTTATTCAAATGCCACCTTCTCGGTGAGGTATTCCTGGCACCCCACCTAAACTACAGTCTCCCAGCACTTCTGTTCCCCTCCTGCTGTTTCACCTTTCTCCATGGCACTTACCACTCTCTGACACACCATTGAACTTACTGTCTGTCCCCCAAATAGGAGATAGGATCTATGAGGACAGGGATTTTTGACTAGTTTGCTCATTGCTATCTCCCCTGCACCCGAAGCAGTGCCTAGCACAGGGTAGACTTTAATTGGTGGATGGATGGGTGCAAGCATAAACTGGAATATATTTTTGTATGTAATTTACCAGCCACATCATTTACTCTAATTAGAGAAGTACTTCCTAACTATGCTCCTTCTCTGTCTTCCCAACTACTGCTCTTTATATTCCCTCAGTGGTGTTTGTAACTTTTTCTAGGAAAATGAATGATTGGACTCCCACAGGGTAAGCTCACCTACCATATAATATGGTTTCGCTGCACCATCCTGCCTTGCAGCCACCTCTCTCTCACCAATGTCCTACTCCACGGGCATCTCGTAAGTGCCAACCCGCCTTCTGCCCAGGGGAAAGCAGAATTTGCCAGAGTCTTTTTTCTTAAAAGACTACTTAGTTTTTGAGCTGAAAAGAACTGGCTGATATCCTATATGGTAATCTTTTAGCAATTTCAGAGGCTAAGATTACTTTAATTGAAATACACATAATTTATAGCAGCATTTCTCCCCTTGTGTTTGTTTTCAAGGGCAAATTATGAAGTTCTGAGGACAAGAATACAGTTTCTGAGCCATAGGCTTGCCTTTTCTGCAAGTCTATTAGGTTGCCAATTCTCTAATAATTTAATCACATCAACTGCTTTTATTGGACTTCCCCAATAGACACAGTCCTTTGGACTGGTTTCCTGGCTCCATCACTATTTCTCTCACATTCATTCCATTGCATGGGTCTATTTTACTTTATATCTTGCTTTTTATATACTCAGTCCCTTGCCTTGCCCCTGTAGAACTGTTCTACCACCCTTTTCTCAACTGAAGGTGGTGGCTCCCATTCTACTCTCCTAGGATAAGGCTGGCTGAGGACAAGAAGCGGTCACCAAAGGCTCCTTGAGCCACCAAGAAAGAGTACAGGGTGGGAGGAAGAGCAGTCTCCAGAGTCTGATTTCATCCATATTTGGACTTCTGAAAACCTTGGCAGAGGTTCTGTCCGCTGGATTAGGCAGTTCATCATATTCATACGAGCTCATCATACTCATCCCAAAGCTTGGCCAAAAATGTGGTGGACAGGCCTTGTCCATGTGATCTGCTCCAGCAGCAAAGAATTCTCCATGCTGGGAGTTCCTTGGAATTTATTCATTTAATGGTCAGGACAGGGAACAGCACACGTCTCCTTGGAAGCTCTTGCTTTAGGCAGAGAACAGAATACTACGTTTGTCTGTGTATGGCAACTGAACTGCTCAGTAAGTAGTAGATGCCCCACTTTTTTAATATGCTAAGAAACTTGCTAATCAGCATTAATTATGACCCAGGACTCCACCCTGACTTAGGATGGAGAGAGGGGCCAAGATGCCAGTTTCTGTGTTTCAGAGGTAAGCTTCTCTGTGGTATTTATTTACCATACCACCCCATGCCACAAACCAATTAACTGCTCCACAGTTCCATCAGAGTATAATAGAACCTGCCAAGCATTTTCCCAGAAAGACCCTCAGTGGCATCATTGCTCACTGTTATAATCCACTGAAGGCCTTGTCTTGAACCTGCCAAATGACTTAGTAGAGCATGAAGGCTCCTTAGGTTATTAAGTTATGTCATTACCAGTCCCTGTTGTTGGTGTGTTTTAATTTTGTATTTGCCCCTTGAGCAGTTATCAGAAAGGGAGCAGCTGGTGAAGGGAGCAGATTCTGTTCTCTGTTGACATCTTTGGCTGTCTTCTTCCCCACTTCCTCCACCTGATCCTTCTCTAGATTCCCAGTCAGAACTTGGGCACTAGTGAGTAGAAACACACAGCAATCAGTCTAAAGTTTGAACACATGGACATAACTCATACCTATTCACAAGGCCGAGAAACTAGCCTCACTGCATTTACATATATGTGCTAGGACATATGTCCACACGTGCCTGCACACACAGAGCTGTCAAAGCTGATGGGAAGGCCGTACTTTCTCTGGGTCAGCTCTGCTGGCAGTCCTGTGCCTTCCTGGCCTCCTTAAGGAGAGAGGCATTTGCTCAGCCCGACTTCCCTCCATCAGTCTCTCTGAGCCTCAGTCTTGTCATCTCCCTCCCACTCAGGGAACATTTCTACTTCCCACCCTTACCTGCCTGTCTCCATACAGCAAACATCGTGGTTGGTTGGCTATTTAACCTGCCTGGTTCCTGACTACCCTAGATGCTCAGGGTTCAGGAACATGTTTTCAAGTTATGCTGCTTGAAGACAGAAGCGCACCTATTCAAACATGTGAAATGAAAGGGAAAGACTGCACACAGGAGGAGGAGGAATGTGTGTGGTCGGCACAGAGACTGAGGGCCAACAAAACAGGGAGAGTAGTTAGAGCTAACCCAGTTGTTCTCAAATTTACCCGGCAACGGCCTGTGCGCTGTTCAAACTGACTGCTGGGCTCCACGCAAGTCTCTGAGCCAGCAGAGGCGAAGTGCAGCCCAAGAGTTTGCATTTCGAGCAAGGTCTCAGCTGCTGCTGGCGCTTCTGGTCCAGGGACCACACTTTGAGAACTACTGGGCTTATCTGAGGAGAGCCTGAATACCCATGATTCACCATCATTCCTACATTTGGAAGTCAGTATCATTTATCATTCTCATTTCTATCTCAGCAATAGCCTAGCCAACAGTCTGCCCGTGCAAACTCCAGACGAAGGGATTTGGCTCAGTTTCTATAACCGAACTGTCAAATGCCTCTGGGCTTCCTTGGTCTTCCCATTTAGTACTTTGGATCTAACCTCATTAAGAGAAACCTTTGGCTCCTTTTCCTATGAGAAAGCACAATGGTGCCTGGAAGTCTGCTGCAAAGGGGGTGAGATTCCTGCTTTCCAGGGAGCTGCTTGGTGGAAATTATTCTTTCGAACAAGTCTGGAGCAGGCAGCCTGTCCCTCTGCCCACAGAGATGGAGCCCGCAGAAGGATGCCTGATTTAAAAGTGAAGAGCGCACCTTAGCAAACTCTCAACTGTCTTTAAGATCAAAGATTCTAAAAGGAATATGAGACTTTATAGATCAACAGCAATTATTTCATTAACTTTTATGAGTAGCAAATGATTGCAATCAATGAGACCAACGCTGTTCCAGGAAGACAACTGTAAAGAAAGGCTGGTGGTTAAAGGTTTCTGCTGTCCTCGTACCACCTCTTCCCTCTCCCCAAACCCAGCCAAGACAGAGGATGGCTGCTCACTGTTTCGGGGCTTCTCCTCATCCATGCCTTCATCTTCATTCTCGGGGTCGATGTCTTCCGCCTGTGTGATCCAGTCCAGATAGCCTTTCAGGTCCTCTTCCAGCTGTTGCTTCTCTCGCAGCTTTTGGAAATCTCCCCGAGCCTTGGCCTTCTCCCTCTCTTTGGAGAACTCTCTGGAGAGAGAGTGGAGTGGGCAGGGCAGGGGAGCACATGAAAGGAAGGAGAGGGTGGGGCATGAAGGAGAGATGGAGACAAGGGGAAACAAAAGTGTGAATGGCTTTGCACTGGGAAGCCCACCCACATGCCCTGACTTCCACAGACATCTTTCTCTAGTCATCTCAGGTTTGGTTTTACTCTCACAGAAATGGAAGGAGTCACTGAAGGGGAGGGATAAAATCCATTTCCCTTTTTCCTGGATCATGATTACAGGCTTTCCTTCAATACAACTGTTCTCCAATGACCTGGAAACTCCTTTCGAACAGTAACCAAAAAAACCTCCACAACAGTATGGAACATGCATTTGCATTTCCCCAGTAATGGGTGGCAGGAGAAAAATCTCAAGATCCTCTGGGTGACAAAAGGTGTTAAGGGCAGCTGTGTGCTGAAGCCCACTGAACTGCGGTGGCTCCTGAGAGCCACCTGTGTACAGCTCTTCCCAACTCTGGCTTTAGTGAGGTCTCTGTGGTGGCTTGAAATTGGCCATGGTGGGAATATTTACACCATGGAAATTGGCAAATGTTATAAACCAGGGCTTTCTCCTCCAAAGAGCCAATTGTTAAATATTTACCAGTACTCCACTGATTTGAGATCCAGGGGATTGAGTACCCTCCTTCTCTGTCCTCATGAGTAGGGTTCATCCTGCCACTCATAGCTGCCTGGAAGGATTTCTAATCTAGAGAAAGTTCTTTCCCACAAGGGAACAATGAGGATTCCAAACACAAGAAAATGTCCTGGGGGCTGCCTTTTAGGTTAAAAAAGAAATCTAATCAGAATGGGAAACTACATAAAATCAAGATGATATAAAAGTTAAATGATGCATTCAGTTTAAAGTAATAATGAGTAGAAATTGGAATTGAATTGGGGTTTGCCGAAAAAAGGGCCTATTGAAAAATTTGACAGAATGGCTATTTCTTTCCTATTTTCTATGGTTCTGTCCTTATTTTCTGACTTTAAATTCCTTTTCTTAGTTAGGCAGGGCTGGCAGCAGAAGGCAGTGACCAAGGCTAGTTCTTAACGTGCCAAACAAGTCCATGCCTTTCCTTCTCAAATCATACACAGGAGCATTCCTGTGTTTGATACTCAGTCTATGGGAAATGGGGCCCTCAGTGGTGTGTGTGTGTGTGTGTGTGTGTATGTGATGCACTGGGCATCTTGTTTAATTCTTAGAAACATGATTCCTCCATCTCTCACCAGTAAAAGTGTAATATAGGGCAGGAGGCTGCAGAAGCCACCTTGAAAAAATTTCTTGCCTAAGCCAAACACTCTACAGGAAGGGTACCTGGGAAGGAAGGACACACTGACAAACCATAGGGGCCAGGCTCAGCACCTGAATCCACTCAGTGATATTGGCTGGCTCTCTCACCACACCGTCTAGTATTTGCATTTTGCTAGTGCTGCTTAGGAGAGATTTTAGTGTTCACCATTTTTATGGTGAAATGGGTTGGGGCTGGGACTGGCCTAGGGAACTTTTTAATTGGGAGATGTGAGGGTTCTCAAGCTAACGAGTTCTCTTCAACTGCTGCCTTAATGACGCTCTGGTTTGGATGGAATTTTCTTCTTAAATTCGATTGAATCCAATTCTAATTGGATTGAACTTGCTTTTTCTCGGGCTTCCTGCCAACTGGCGGTGCCTTCATTTCCTTCCCAGGGAATTTAATGCCAGAGAAAAGGGGCCATATTCATAGCTTGCAGTGAAGGTGGAAGCCTCACTCTGTTTTGCCCCTCCCTCCTTTTGTTATTGGGTTGGGCATGGAAAAATGCCAGCCATCTGCCCCCTAAACCTCTACACCTGGTCACACAGCCCAAGGCCATAGGCTTGCTCTCTGGAGACAGTCACTTTACATAGAGGTTCCCTCTCCACGCAAAGGAATCAACTCCAAAACTACACTTCAAGGCCCCCTCTCGACTCTCTTTCTAGCCACATGCATCTGCATTCTCCATCCCTCTCCTGGGGAGTGGGTTTGGGTTGTAAGGTGACTGAATAACTGAGGGTCTACTTTGGCTCTTTTGGAATATTTTGCAGAGGGCTCAAGTTCTAGTTATAAAACAACTACTCATCCTTCTTCTGGAGTTGGGAGTATAGGACTGGGGTCAAACTGGAGTAGGGAAAACTGACCCAGTACTGTTACAGATCTGCCCTGTGGAATAAAAACTCACCATCTGTATCCCAAGACCTATGGGGCCCAAAGTAAACAACCACTGGGAGGGAAAAAACAAACACTGAAGTGTGTTGGGGGCATGAGGGAGATGAAAAAGCGGCAGGGTCAGATCTGAAGCCTGTGGCTTCCCTTGGCTCTCAGGGAGCATGGGGAACAATCACACTGAGGCCAAGTGGAAGAAGAGCCAGGTTTCACTGTCCAGACCCCAGCAGTAAGGAATCTTCTGGGTGGCAGTGCCTGGCTCTCTTTATCTCCTTGCCTGGATGCCAGCCAGGCACCTGCTCTGGGGACTGAGTTAATGAAGACGTGAAGCCCCAGCCTGTTGGGCTGTGCTGGGCCCAGGGACCAAGCTGGCTAGACAGTCAGTCACAGCTGTGGGATTTGTCATAGGAAGAAGCACATCTCTGGCCAGCAAGGGCCAACATGAAAAATGAGGGTGGAGAGCCAGAGGACCAGTTCTCACTAATGTAAAGCGTGCAAAGGGAGGTACATGCGGAAAATCCAATCAATACAGGAGGCTGGTGCTCTAGGCCCTCTATAATCAATGCAGTCCAGCCTCATTATTCACAGATTCTGTATTTATGAATCTGCCTACTCGCTAAAATTTATTTGTAACCTCAAGTTAATAACTCATGTGCCTTTGAGGTCACCAGCAGACATCTGTAGGATGGCAGAAAACTGAAGTCATGACCCCAGGTGAGGTCAGACAAGGTGACGCATTGCCTTGTTTCAGCTCTCAGACTCTGAACAAAAGTCCTTTTCGTGGTCTGTTTACTGCCACATTTTTGGCACTTTTGTGTTTTTGCTGGTGATTTTGCTGTTTACAGTGGCCCCCAAGCATAGTGCTGAAGTGCTGTCTAGTGTCCTAAGTGCAAGAAGGCTGTGATGTGCCTTATAGAGAAAATACGTGTTGGATGAGCTTTGCTCAGTCATGAGTTACAGTGCTGTTGGCCATAAGTTCAAAGATAATAAATCAACAATATGATTAAAGTGTATTTAAACAGAAACACACAAAATTCATGGTCATGAACTGATTATTTGATAAAAATGTTGTGATCAGAGAATCACAGGAACCTGGCCCTGTATTTCTCCTGGGAGCAGTGGTTCAGGATTTGATAATCAGCATTTGTGGGGACTTCACAGACTAATGGGAATCAACCGTCTACACTGCCATCTCTTCTGCTTCCACCCGCAAGGCTTTCTCTTGCTTCCTTCTGGACCTGGGTATTGTGCCATGGTCCAGTTATGCCTTCCGGTTGTAGCATGCTTACCCACTAGGCTCTCTGCTTTCTGGGGGAGAGAGACATGCCCATCTCCCAATGGGAAAGAACTGGATGCCTATCCATCTAAGAGGTTCTGGGCCTCTTGGCAACTGCAGGCACATGTCTGAAGCCCTCTGTTCACAATCACTTAAAAACAAAAAGGAACTGGATTTTTTAGAGTTCAGGGACTTACAGCTGATTACAGCTTCTGGTGCAATTTTGAGACTCTCATCGTCACTGCTGTTTTAATTCTGACAGGCTGGAGGCTGAGATTTCTGATGGGGAAAGTAAATGTAACCAGATTCATATCTGTATAATGCCAGGCCCGTGGCCTGTGAGGATCAATACATAATGGAAGCAATTTGTAAAAATCCACAAGATGTATGTTCCTTACGCTGACTCTATCCAGCCCTGTCAGGAATACAGTGTTCTGGATATGGGAGTATTCCAGAGAAAGGGCACCTAAAGGACCCTCTGAGGGCCCAAACTTCTCATTTCCACCTTTTAAATGGAAGCTTTATGGAGTGCCATCTTCCCTACCTTCATGAGCAGCAAGCTCCGAGCACACTTTCTTGATGACTGAGGGATATAATTTGAGCGTGACTGACTGTGCTGGGCTGTAAAATATTCTTAACTGATAGCTGTAGGTTTCATGCCCCCAGTCCCAGAATGCCCCGTGCCTGCAGTGCTGCTGAGTGGGGGGCTGTTCTCTCTGAAGGATATTACGATTTCCTGAGTTGCCTGCCCCCGTGCTGAACGGCCCTGCCCTGCTGCAGCCTCCTCTGGCCACGCTGCACTTTCCTCCAGGGACTTTTCCTGCTCCCACTGGCTGTTTCCAGGGGCCTGCCATGGACCAGGGCTGTTGCCCACTCTCTCGCCCCTCCTCACGGCAGCGTCCACTCTTCATTTCCCTTCTTCTTGGCTGTAATTTCAGGACATAGGATTAACCAGTCAAATTGGTTGGGGGAGAGTATAACATGGAGGTCAGGAATAGAGGCTATGGCTTCACACTGCTTGGGTTTAATCCTGGATCCTCCTTTTTTCATCTGTTAGAAGTGAGGTGAGTCCTTCACATAAACCTCACTTTTCTTCTCTGTAACATGGAGCTGTGACTAGCACCTCGCTCAGAGGGTTGTGGTGAGCTCTGCATGAGCTAGTCTACCTGGCGCTCCCAGCACAGAGCCTGACACAGCGAATGCTCGTTCCTGGTCATATATCGTAGCTGCAGTGAGTTTCATGGGATGCTGAGAATTTTCTGAATGCTTCTGGAAGGTTCACTGAACCAGGAGCCTAACTGATGAAAAGGTGGGAGTTTTGCTGCACTCTTGTCCTGCCTATTGAAACTCTGACTCAAAATCCAAACTGCCACCAGCAAGTAGTCAGCCAGCAGGAGCCTGAGTCCAGGTTTTGTCACTTCATGGACTCAGGGCAGCCCATTCAGATTGGCCAGCCCTCTTGACAGATTAGAGAGGGCTCCTTACCCAGGAAGGGAGCTGCTTGCCCATGGACTCTTCTTCGTCCAGGCAGAGGGTGTGCCCAGGGGCCCAGGAAGGCTTGGGAGATGCTCTGTCAGCCATTCTGGAGCTCTGGGCAGCTGGCTGCTGCTCCAGGAAGGGTCAGGGAGCAGGTACTGGGAAGGCCTTCAGGAGACAATGTACGGACTCAATGACTTGGGTGCCGAGATCAGAAGGCCTAGTGTTCCTGTTCAAAGTCTGCGCACGATTTGAGTGTTATTACTTGCCAGGCTTTGGGCTAGTGTTTTTACACACCTCACTCCCTAGGACTGAGTCAGGCCAGGACATGGTCCCCAAGTGGCTCTTCTCTCATGTCAGTAGCTGCTGACATTTGACGTCTCTGCTCTGATACCACCAGGAAGGTGATTTTTCTTGTGAGGCCAACAAGGGCTGTGGGCAGATATTCTGCTTGAGGAGGGGCGTTCACAGTCTAGTTCCACTCTCCATATCAGATTCTGGGGGATGGGGATGGGGGGTATTTTGCTTACTTAGATTTGTTTCTAAAATGGAATCATTAGTTTTTTAAAGTTTCAGAGCTCTGGCTTTTGTTACAGTTCAGCCATTCAACGTGTATCCAGTGGGCAATGATGTGAAGATGGGAGCTTTGTTCTGATATTTACCAGTAAGGTGACATCATGCAAGTCACTTAACACGTCTGGGCTCACCTTCCTCATCTTCAGAAGAAAGGGTTGAAGTAGTTCTAACTTTTGATGATTCTATTCACTAATGTAAACAATAATCCTTGATGATGGCACCATTATTGAACACTTACTATATGCTAAGTATTCACATAAATGATCTTACTCTATCATCCCAACACCCTATTATCATCTTGATGTTCTTAGGTAACTAAAGTTTGAAGAGCTGAAGTTGCTCAACACCCAGGAAGTGCAGAGCTGAGATATCTAAATTTCTGTCTTTAGTGGGGGGGATGAGGCTATTTTTTTTCCAATGCTTTCCTTGGTGATTTACATAGAAACACAGGGTCATTTTCTTGTGTGGGAACACAAATATGAAAACCCTTCTACCCTCCAGGCAGCTAATCAGGGGCCTGCACTGTCCTCATCATTCTTAGCCCTGAGGGAAGACACCTGTTTCCTGTGTGTTCTTACCTTGGCAGAGGCATGATGTCATCAAAGTCTCTAACAAGCCACCCACCATGGGAAAGGGTGAAGGTGGAAGCTGAATCGTTCCTTCACCCAGTCCCCAGGACTAAACCTGGTGCTCCTGCACTGCATTAGGCTATGGCAGGAGGTAGGAGTAGCCATTCCCAGTATATTACTGAGTGAAATGAAGATCACTCCTTTTGCCTATGCATTAGGAATGACTTTCCTATGACCTTCTACCGGCATTAATGTCCCTTGAGATCTAGGAAAGGCTATTCAAAGCAGCTGACCTGCCTGGAGCAGAGCAGAAATAGATTGTACCCCTCCCCTTGGAGCCAAGGCAGCGGAGCGTGTCACCCAGGAGCAGGTCACCAGGAGCATTTAGGTGTGAGGCCTTGGCAGGGCTGGTGTGGGCTTGTGAAGAAGAAAGTGGGCTGAGGAAATCCAGCGAGTCCCATGGCAAAGGCGGCCATCCCCAGGGCTCCTTGATGCCCCGCACATCTGCTGCTTTTACCACTTTTCAACTTCACCTGAAGAAAGGCCCAAATCAGGCAGGCTTTATGCGTGGAGCCAAGCAGATAAACTGAAAGGAAAATATATTGCTTTTCCTCAGTTCTCAAATAATCTGGGGCTTTAACAGCAAAGTGCCCTTTCCATTCAGACAAGGGGATGCCAAACATGGACTGCTCAGTCTTTGAATTAGAACAAAGAGAATTACATTTTTAATCTGTATTTGTTTATTTATATTTTAAATCAAATTCTTATTACCCTGGTTCTACACTGAATAAAGGCTCTCTGGAATCTTTACTGTGAGCCGGGAACACACTGGGATGGGGTCCGTGGGTCAGGCAGGGACCTAGTGCAAGACTGCTGCATATGTTGAAAGCACAGTCTATGAATCTTCCCTCCAATTGCAGCTGCCAAGCCTTCCTGGAGGCCCAGGGTGTCGCCATGCTACTCCTCAGGTAAGAGGAGAAGCAGCGTGCCTGCCTGAGCAGCTCCTTGAGGGAGGGAGAGGCCTGGATGAGCTGGCAGGAGACAGGTGGGCCTCGGTATCTCTTGGTGAAGCCTAAACCAATGGATCGATCCTTGTACATTTGACCCTCTGCCCAGCCAGGCCAAGGACATTCCACTTCAAGGCTCCTGAGGTAGCCCCTTATCCCAGGTTCATCAGAGCCAGTAAAAGAATGAAGCCAGGAATAGCAGAAAGAGTAAATAAAATGGAAAAATCAAGACCTTTTTCCTTGGTCCTGCTTACCCGCTAAGGACACCGAGAACCAAGTTAAGTACAAAAAATGACCCTATGATGATTAGTGTAACAAAATAGATCCAGGGCCAGTCCCTTCCTACGGCATCATTGACCTGGAAGAACGGAATGATAGTTAGTCAGGCGCACACAGCAGTCGAGCACGGCCCAGCACCCATTGCTGGCTCCAGACACTGACCCACGCAGCGCCAGGACCCGGTCCTCTCGGTGCAAATCGGAGGCCAAACAGCCTGCCCGCCAATGGGTCAGAATTTGGGGTTGAATGGAAACCTCTTCCCCTGGTTTTCCTGGGCCTCTCAGGGTCCCATCCCTAAGGATCCTGGCGATGGACAGAGTGGAACCTGGGACCTTGCTCGGCTGCATTGTAAGGAGGACATAGAAACGGTCAGCTTACCCGCTCAACACACCGAGAACCAGATTTAGAACGAAAAAGGATCCAAAGATGACCAGACTGACAAAATACACCCAGGGTAACTCATAGCCCATAGCGTCCTGCATCTGGAAAGATGAAGGAAAGTTAGGAAAGAGAGAAAGCAGAACTGAGTCAAAGCGAGGAGGCAGGCAGAGAAGGCAGTGGAGAGAATCCGAGAGGAGACGAATGGGCCTGAACTTGGTCTCTGTCTCTGTGGATCAGGGGCCATTGCTACCCCTGCGTCATCTGTATTCAGAATACTTCCCATGACCGCGACCTGAACTGTCAGGGGTGTTTGCAGGCTCTGCCTTAAGAGAGCTCTGGCTCTCTGTTGTTTTATTTTATGGAACAAACAAACAAACAAAATTCCCTAATGTTTTCTACTCACTTGTCTAAGAAAGTGGTTGCCTTGAAAAATAATTAATTCAGCAAGGAATGGTTTTAGCTCACTTGGGTTTACATGGCATTAAATCTTCGCCCCGAGCTTGGTATCGGAAGTGCCTCAGCTCTTACAGCTATAGACAGAGATCTGGAACCTTCCAGGATGTGGGGGAAGGAGACTTTCCCAAGGGGCTTGTCACCTGGACCTGAGCTGGGCCCAGCACTTAGAGGCAAAACTCTAGGGCTCCACAAACACTACAGGCCACAAGCAGGAAAGATGGGTCATTTGGGTTTATGTATTCAGACTGTAACCACAGCCTAGATGGAAACAGTCCTTGCTTAACCTGGACACTGTGACCTATAACTAACTGGACAATGAGACGCTGCATGAAAGGCTGCAAACCCCTCAAGGAGCTGGAGGCAGTGGTGTGCAGAGCTGGCTCCTGTGGGCTTTAGAGAGCCACCGAGCAGCTCTTCCCAGTCCCATGCTCAGTGACTCCATGATGGTAGCTTTACACTGGCCATGGTGGACAGAAACGGGCAAGTGATACAGATCTGCCCCCTCTATCCTTGGTCCCTAACAATTGGTTGTTACACATTCACCAGCACATCACAGGTTAGCAGGCAGACATGTGAGGGTAGGTCACAGAGCAGCATTTTTATCAAAGAGGAAATTTATTCTGATTTAGTTTCTCAGATCTATTTTTTGATGCTTTCTGACTAAAGGGTTTAGTCTTATCTTCCAAAAATGAACCCCACTTTTGTCTTTGTGAATTTAGCTACAGGAATCCACATTCCTAAGTACACATGCTTCCTAAATGATTTACATGAGTGGCTCTCAGAGTGGGGCCCGTGGGCAGCAGCATCAACTTCAGCTGGATCCGGTTTGGAAATGCACACACTCAGGCCCATCCTGCAACTCTGGGGGTGGGCCAGGCAACCCCATTATATCAGGCCCTACAGGGGAGTCTGATGCATGTATAAGTTTGAGAACCCCCCTGCTTTACATCATTCTTTCCTTAGCTCCCAACTTCAAATGCAAGGACACGGCAAATATTGTGATTTGCCATCTACCTCTGCTGTGCTGCCCAGCAGTGTTCCTCAAGTGGGGTCCAAAGACCACCAGCACCAAAACAGCAAGGAGAGGTGTGAAAAAAGCAGAGTCCCAGGCCTTCCCCCAGAACTCAGTGAGCCTCAAAACTCTGCATCTCTATCATCCAGGTGATCTAAAGCAGGCTGAGGTTCGCTGACTACCTCCAGGTGGCTGAAATGAATTCCAGGTGCACTGGGACAGTGCCACCCTCAGGCTCTGGGAAACCTAAGTATGCTGGACAAATATGTTCTGTGTGTGCTGCGCATAAAAAAGATTGACATGTACGAGTGATCTACCTAATCTGACTGGTTTAAAGTGTTACATCTCAACATATTCTTTTCAAATCTATTTATATTTATCAGGGGTCACCAAAGTTTGGTTAGAGGAATCTACCAAATGCAGTCATGGTGCAAAGTACAAAAATTATGTCAAGGGCATGGGGGTCACTTGTTAAACTGAGTCAGGGAGGAAAAGAAGGATTTCCACTTATGTCTCCTGAATCCTGTCAAATTTAATTCCCACTTCCACACACTCTGCTGTTTTTTACATAGTGCTTATCACTTTCTAACTTCTAATTTACTCATTTATTGTGGTTCATCTTCCATACTGGAATGTGAGCTCTGAGAATACAGGCAGTTTTGGTTTGTTTTGTTCACTGGTGTATTCCAAGAGTCTAGAACAATGCCTTGCACATGGTAGGTGCTCAGTAAATGTTTGTTGAGTGAATGAATGAACTTGATATGTGCTAGGCACTGTGCTATAAAGGAAGCCCGTGCTTGAAGGGAGATCAGATAAATAAAAGGCAACCACAATGCAAGGTGGTAAATGCAGTTGCCGAGGTAAGCATGCAGGGTTATAGGAGCCCAAAGGCAAGAGTGGCTGTATGAGGCAGGAGAAGCAAGCAGGGCCAGGCCGGGCAGGAGTAGAGAGAGAGCTGGAGGGCATGTGATCCTGTGACAGACCGAAGACTTTCCTAGGAAGCTGGCGTTGTTAAAAATAGAGCCTACAGCTATAAAGCCATCCTGGCTCTGGGATGGAGGCTTTTCGCAGTGGCTGAGCACTAAAACATGCAACACAACAGCAGCAGTGAGGAGGGCAGGGCGAGAGGTCTGCACGTGTCAGAGCCTGGGAGCCTCCTTCAACCAGAGGTAATTATCTGAACCAAGGCTGCCATGGAGCCTAGCAAAAGTTTTCATTATCAGGAGGGGAAAAACAAAACTGCGCCAATGTCAGCAGCGGCAGGGTTAGTGGAATGAGGTCAGGAAGGAGAAAGGCGTGGGAGCCACCGGGAGCTCATGGACCACAAGCCACGTAATGATGGCAGTGATGGTCATGGAATACTAGGGTCAGTATGTCACATTTTATTATGGCACTGTGATGTAATCCTATTTTTCTTGGCAGCAGTGTTGTTAGAGTCCCTGTTTGTTCAACAAGTATGTACTGAGTGCCTGCCATGTATAAGACATCGTGTCTGTGCCGCAGTGAGAGCCATGGGCAGGGCTGGGAACAGCCTGAGATTGGAGCAGGCATCTGGGAAGAGGCTCCCATGGAAACCCGATCCAAGGTCAGGTGAAGCCCTGAGTGTCCTTCTACCTTTCCTCTCTCAGATCAAGTCCTGCCAGTGCAGGTCAGAGCAGTCCCTTCTTCATCCTTAAGTCAGTGCTTCTTTTCTCTTTTGGGAGGCTGGGGAGGTCAGGGAAAGCTGAAGAAAGCTGGGCTCTCACCAGAGACAAGGCACACACAGCACGCTGCACACAATCTCTAGGTGCTCTGGACCCCGGGTGACTGACCAACCAGCTTGCTCTGGGCTAACCCGAGGGTAGGGGATCGAGGGGTCTGTTCTAAAGAAGTTCCCTTGCTCCGCCCAGGTTGCTGACCTCCTCGCCTACCTCAGGACAGGACAGCTGGGAGCAGGCAGTTCCAGGAGGCGATGGCGTGCTCGCCACAGCTCATCCTTATCTGATCACCCTCCGGAGCCCGGGAAGATGTTGAGTGGGAGGCAGGGCTGGTTGGCTCCTAGAAATGAAATCCCTCCTGACTGCTTCCTCTTACCCACTAAATTTTGTGAACGCTTAACCTCACAGGAAATGCCATCCTCCAGGCCCCAAAGCCCTGACCAGAAAACACACCCATGAGCCTTGGAGATTCCCTTGGGCCCTAGTTTAGGTTGGATGTCCTGTCCTCTGTGTCCTACAAAGGTGAGTGTCTTCCAGCATCATGAAGACCCTCAGATGAATGGAGCTACAGACGTGTATCACCCACAGATATTGCAGAGACAGCCTCAGGACCCACAGTACTCACAGCAGGGTCGTACTCCAGGGACTCAAGGTCCCCACCTCTCCCTGTTGTCCTGTGTTTCTGCTTTGGTTTCTTCCTGGCCATGGGAGAGCTCTTTCAGAGGTTCAGATGGGAATAGCAGGTGAGGGGTAAGAGGACACATGAGAGATTAGCGAGCTTCCAAGGTGGCCTAGGAGGCCATCGCTCCCTCAGTGAGCAACGCTCACCAGCCACCAGAGGTTCTCTGGTCTGCAGGCTCTGGCCCGAGAGGACAGAGCTCCTTTTGTTCCCATCTTACCTTCTCTACTTTATTCTAGGCCACCTACTTTTGGGGGCAGACTGGGTAGAGCACTTACAATGCTGGGTGGCTCTGAAGTAGGGCGATGCCTGAGATGAGATTGATGCCTTAAATCAGCTCAAACGGAGCTATTAAGAAGAAAAAGAATAAATACGATCATGTTTTCAAAAAATGGCCCAGATGGCTGACACCCTGATTTAGAGGTGAAAAAAGGATAGGTCTCTAACCATGAAAGCTAGTTGTTTCTTAGGCCCACAACAAAAGCAGCTTTCTGACCTTCCTTGGGAAGGCATGTGGAGAGGCCCCTTGATGTGCACCGTCTGCAGCGATGGGCCTCCAGGGCCAACAATACCAGATGACCCGCCTTTGCTGAAACACACACCTCACTGCTCCCAGAATCAGTGGACAGACAAAGGGAGTGCTGGATGGAAAATACAAAGATCCTTCTGAAACCAGTATCTAATTCTTTGATTGGAACCCAACCTTAAATCAATGTATATTTCCCCAAAAAGAAAAAAATAGAAGGAACACCTCCTGGCCCCTGTTCCCTCCAGGCCACTCTCTATCTTAGCTGATCTCTGATTTTTCAATCGGTGCTACTTTCTTCTGTAAGGTTCGGGGCACAGACATCATGCATCTGAAAAGACTGGCTGTTACAGTGAGTGCCAAGAGAGGCTGTCACTTGCCAACAAAGGCAGGAGGTATAAACCCATAAAAGTCACAGCACTTTACACAGTGTCATTAGAGGACAGGATTTGCTGCTGCCCAAAATGCCACAGCCCTGAGCAGACTAGATAAATCTGTGACTACTCATGACCTTTGTCACCTTGCTTGCTGGCACATGGGGTATCCACCCACTGGTCACTGAATGAGCGGCAAGGCAGACAACAGGTCTCACCTGACTCTTTTCTGCCGCTGCACCCGCTCACTGTTCTGCACAGAAACCCTGAGTGCCTCAGAGCACAGCAAATAGCCTGGTCTGCATGGGAAGGACACCAATGGGCTCCTAACACAGAGGAAGGAAGCCAACAAAGCCAACCCCTCCAATCTATTTTTTAAAATCCCTCAACTCAGATGGGATGGTGGGCTGACACCCTGGAGGAGGTGAGGAGCCGTGGAGAGCGGCATGTGGCCCCAGGTATGACACCCAGGTAGGGGACAGCTGGCTCATAGCCAAGAAGACATGCTTGTTTGTCCTGAGCAGCCTCGGGCATGGGTGGAGTCTGATGTCTGTGACTGCACCCCTCAGGTGGCCTTTCAAACACTCGGTTGAGTGGAGCCATTTCCTGGGTCTGTTGAGAGAAGCTGTTCTCCCCAATCTCCTGAGCTGTTACAAAGTTTGCTTTCCCAGCAGAGGAGCCTTCTCTTGTGCTCCTCACTCAGCCTCAAGGCCAGCAAAATCCCACCTGTTCCGTTTGTGCCTCACAACGCTCTCCCTGCCCCTGCCCTGGTGCACCGCCCTGTGCTGCGAGGACACACTACTTTGCTCGCCCGACTCTTCAATTAGACCTAAACTCCCTGAGGGCAGGCCTTCTTTGCCTCCCCACCAGTCCCCGTTCGGCCCTTATTGAATAATAAGGACTCATCTAATACCAGTGAAGTGAGTAAAATAAAACCCAGTAAGTAAATAAGTAATAACTTGGAGAGATGCTAACTCTCTTCCTTGGTATGTTTATGAACCAACAGTTTATACTTTAGATAACAACCTCTCTGTTTAAAGCTGGGGAAGTGGGTAACACTCTAACTGAGGCAGATGGCGAGGTAGAGACCACAGGGTCCTCAGCAGGACCTACCACCTTCTCTCCTCTGTACCCGTTCGAGTGGAGGATGCTGTTCCTGGATTACCTGAGGAGTTTTCCTCAGCTCTTCACTTAGAATGACTATTAGTCATCGATAGAATTCAGCTCTACCTTTCTGCTTTCCTGATGCCTTCAGAGACTCAATTTCTATATTTAGTGAAAAGAGGTGGCTTTTTGGAGAAATAATGGCATAGGGGAGAAAAGTGGGGTAAAATCTGAGTTACAACCTGCCTGGATGCAAAAGGCCTTTGTCATAAACAAGGGATATTTCAGCAGCACTGAGACCAGAGATGAGTGGCTGTCCTGTGGGGGGAGGGGGGAAGAGAGAAAGAGAGGGAGGGAGAGAAGGAGAGAGGGAGGGAGAGAGGGAGAGAGGGAGAGAGGGAGGAAGAGAGGGAGAGGGAGGAAGAGAGGCAGAGAGGGAGGGAGAGAGGGTAGAAATATCTTCCAGCATGTCCAGACACATGTGGAATGACAAGACAGAGTGCAGTGTCGACAACTGACTTATGAAAAGTTAAAACATCACATTTTTGTTCCCAAGGCCTCCTGCTGAACCCAAACTAATTCAGATCCTACAGAAGACACTATTTGTGATTCTAAACATATTTCCTTTATATGATTTCTCATTAAGTATTCTTTCTAATCTTATTTTTAACCGCAATTGCTAATATTTTTAAATCAGTGGAAGAACTGATCATGCAGAAACCAGTGGAGGGGCAATGGGTGTTGGAAAGAAGGTGACCCCTATGGCGGCAGGGTGGGGAGGAGCATGAGTCCAGGAAAACACAGAGCAGAGTGCTTTCCACTGTGTCACATGGCAGCAATATTCCTGGGGCCCTCGATCAGAAGGGCTTTGGGGGAGAAGTCAACGTAATCCTCTTAATGAAGAATTATTCAGGTATCTGGACGCCTAAAGACCTGGAAAAGTGTAATCTTGTGTGGTGCCTGCTCTAACTGCCGCCTCCCTTTGCACAGTTCTCACATGTGACCTCTTCCATGTTACTCTGTTTGTCATGAGCATGGATGGTGCTATTTTTTAAAATTGATTTTAGAGAGAGAGGAACAGAGAGGGAGAAAGAGAAACATCAATGTGAGAGAGAAACATCGATCAGTTGTCTCCTGTACACACCCCAACCCGGGATCAAACCCCCAACCTGGGTACCTCCACTGACTAAGAACCAGACCCACAACCTTTCGGTGTATGGGATGACCCTCCGATCAGCTGAACGGAACTGGCCAGGGCTGGATGGAGCTATTTCAAGTGCTGGACACAAAGTCAGCACTGAACAGATAACTGATTGATGTTTATCTATTTAATTGTGATCTGGTTATAATGTGGAAGGGATAATGCTGAGCTTCAAACTGACCTCCAAAATGTATATACACGCTTTGAATAATTATAAAGGCAGTGTTTATTAAAATGCATTTTATTTTCAAAATTGAGCTATCAGCTATTAAAATGTGTATACATTTTGGGGGGGATACCCTGTATGAGAACCTTACAGATCATCTTGATCTAGCAGCCTGATATCTTCAGTAAGGCACATGGCTAAACGATATAAGACAAGTAGTGAAATATTTGCAGAAGGCTAGGGATGTTAGCTTAAAAAACCAAACACATCTGAAAGTAGAATCAGAAACCAATGGTCATGCCATACAACCCTAGATTCCTCCCTCCCTTGGTGCTAAAAAAGGCTGGCACTTTTTATGTGATCACCTCTCCTCCCTAGTTCATAAGAGGTGTGGACATTCTAAGAGTAAATGGAGAGGCTTTGGCTTAAGAAGCCATTTCCCAAGGAAACCACACCCCGTGCCTGAGTTTTGTCTTAGTTCCCAAATTTCCATATCCTGTCATCTGCAGGCCTCTAGAACAGGGCACTAGGTACAGGAAATGTTTTAAGCTAATTGTTCAGCTAGTTGGGGCCTCAACCTAGTGTGTGGCCAAAGGTTTAATAGCTGAGGAAATATTCAAGTCTTACTTGACCAAGTTTGATTTTACTTTTAGTCCACTAACTCTTTAAAATCATAACAACAGGATAAAATAATGGATGTCAAAGAAAAAGAGAAACAGACTCAGTATTGTCCACAGCAGGAGGCAAGTGTCTACTGTTTGCTACTGGTGACCTCCTAAGCTCCTTCTATGCCAGGTGGTATCTAGTGATTGAATCAACTGCTTCTTTAGTGCTGCAATGATCTAGTCTCTCCCTAGGAACCTCTAACTAGCTGTTCAGTGGTTCAGAAGGAACCCAGCTCTGGGTTTCCATTTACTGCCATACTTCAGGGGTGGGGAACTTTTTTCTGCCAAGGGCCATTTGGATATTTATATCATCATTCTTGGGCCATACAAAATTATCAACTTAAAAATTAGCTCTGAAGCCAGGCCGGGCATGGCTGAGCGGTTGAGCATTGACCCAGGATACAGGAGATCATGGTTTGATTCCCGGTCAGGGCACATGCTGGGTTTCGGGCTCAATCCCCAGTCAGGATCGTGCAGGAGGCAGCCGATCAATGATGACTCATCATTGCCGTTTCTCTCTCTCTCTCTTTCTCTCTCTCATTCTCTCTCTCTCTTTCTCTCTCTCCCTTCCTCTCAATAAATATATTTAAAAAATAGCCCTGAAAAAAGTTCCTAGATTTATTGAATTTTGAGTCTCGCCTGCAGTTGATTTGGCAGGGCCAGACCAAATGATTTCATGGCCATATACGGCCCACAGGCTGGACATTCACCACCCCTGCCATACTTGAAAATCTGAGTTGCTCCTTCCCATGTCCTCCAGACTTGTCCTTTGAACTTGAAGGAAAAAGCATTCTTCTGAGTAGAAGACCCTACATGCCCCATTTCCATGGAAACTATCTCCCCAGACTGATTGAAATCCAGGGCATCAAAGCAGCACCATTCGAATTCAATAGTTTAGACCTCTAGGGGTTTTCAAACTCCAGCTTGAGCATCAGAATCACCTGGGGAGCTTTTGCAAAATGTAGATACTGGGGTCTAATTTGGAGTTTTTAATCCAATGGCTTGGAGGGAAGTCTTGGCATCTTTATTTCAGAAAGCTCCATGTTACACTAGAGCACAATGAGATTTGAGAGTGTGTGGGCTTAGAGATATAGGCCTAGAGGCAAGGAGGAGGAATGCTCAAGGCGGAGGGAGGAAGGAGTGAGAGGAAGAAGGAAGGAAGAAAGAAATGGCCGTAGAAAGGTCAAAGCAATTAGAGAAATTATCTGAAAGCAGGAGCACTGGGCTGGGAGGTGCTTCCATCATGAATACCCAAGTACAAGGCTCTGGTTCGGCTTTAGGTGTGTGTGTGTGTGTGTGTGTGTGCACATAAACACACGTATACACACACGTATACACACACACACACAACATGGCCATTTGGGAAAGGTGCTGGGAAAATCAGAGAGAGGCATGTCCCACGAGCCTGGGATTGTTCCTTCACCTCTGACACTTCTTCCATTTCCAGCCCGAGCTCTATCACACACACCCCAGGGGACAAAGCACAACACAGCTGCTGAGAATTGGTAGTTGCATGTGTGTGCTTGTTCTCGCTCCCTGCTCCGCTGTCATTAGGACAGCGTTTCTTTGGGTCACATCTGGCTGGTGGGGTATCAATGACTTGTGGTGGGGGCGAGGGAGGGAGTGATGAAGGAAGATCACAAAAATACATCAGGGCCATCAGCAAAGTAAATTACACCTACTCCCCTCAACCCCACACCCACCCACCGCCGCCCTGCCCTCCATTTGCTGCCACGGAAGGTGTTTCCATAGCAACTTAAGGCAGGGGTTTGAAGCTCACATGACGAGGCTCCAAAGCACAGTTCCACAGTCATATCTTCAGGGCCCATAGGCAGAAACTGCCCATCTGCAGAAAGATGCTTCTGTCCTTGGCTGGCCTGAGGAGCCACCCAAGGCAGAAGGACCAGTTAGGGTCACTTGGGAACTTGAGCAGCTTTGCTAAATGAAATAAATATGGCTAAGTATAAGAAGTTCAATTCTCTCTCTTTGTACAAATCATTTAAAACCAGTTTTTATTCAGCATGGGCCTAAGAAATGTTTTTCAAAGTTTCATTTTAGTTTGAGGAAAGGGTGATTTGACCTTTGTCTTCTTTTGAAAGTATCACAACACAGCAACTCTTTCACGGCACAAGCTCGTGTGCCACCAGCATTAATTTGAGTGTATTTCCCTAGACGGAGCTTTTCAGTCTGAACTGATGTGTTTTAGGTCTGAATTCTCAGTGCCTAGGAACACCCCCGGCATACAAGGACTGCTCAATAAATGTTTGCTGGGTACAAGGTGCTCAGGCAAGTTTCGTGTAGTCGTTTGCAGAGAGGTACAAATTTTATAGCAACATTGGGTTTCAGCATGTCAACTACAACATAAAAGCTGGGGAAACAGGGTTTATGAATCAAGAGGACATGATGCTTACAAAAAAATTTAGAAGACACAATACCCTGTATCACATCTGTTTTGTTACAAAACTTTACTGATTCAGAAAGAAGTCGGCACCCTCGCAGCGTTAGTTCTGTCTCCCGGGCAGCTCTGCTCGGTGGGAGGCATTCCCCCCGCTTCCTCTTCCCTGCTTCAGGGTGCAGACACTGTTCCCTGGGCGGCTCTTACATGGTTTTTAGGATGGCCAAATAAGTTTCACTATTTGCTAACGCTAGGTGAGACAGTATTTTCAAGGATGGCAACAAGCATTTCCACCCACATGTTGGAGCACAACACTGGGCTCTGGCGAATCATTCTCCTGCTGAAACAGGAGGTACTATAAAGAATTACGTTTTCTGGAGTTTTTACAAATAAGGGATTTAATTCTGCCAGAATGGAGACAACTCAAACATGGTGTGAGCATTCAACTGTGGGACAGGCTGTACAAAAACCAGGCCCTTCAGTGGCTCCAAGGGTGGTAAGGTGGTTGGCTGCTGGACAGTGAAAGGGCATCTTTAAGAGAGTTACTGTCGCTTGGCTGACACTTAAGAAGCACTGTCTCTAAACGTGCATCACAAAACCAGTAGAGTGTTCCACTGCAGTAAAAATGACAGCAATGCATTTGTCTGGACTATTCTAATATGACACGGTAAGATTACTATGAGAAATAAAAACATAATAGCAGGCGGTAATGCCACACCATTCAATAAAAATGGTTTCTGCTTAGAAGATCATGCCTGACTTTTTAGCCCTGAAAATTAATCATGTATCTGTCTTTGGGGGACAGAGGCAAGACAAGGGTAAGAAGAGAAGAACCCCACAGTGGGAAGAGGAATGAATGGGGTCCCGTGTCAGGTGTGCCTGTGTTTCTTGCTAGAAGTAGCGTAGCACACACCGAAAGGTGGCATTTCCCTTAGGCTGGTGGCAGAGAGACTCATCAGGGGGAACCTTTCATGCTTTGACTCTTGGGAAAGGCCTGAAAGAAACCAAAGGCACTCCTCAACCTCTCCATCAAAATCAGGGGGAGGATGAACAAGGGGGATGTGGGGGAAGCAAGCCTAGAAGCCTTGGGGCTCCCTGCCGCTGCCCATCGCGAGCACGTACCCAGTACAGCACGTCCGTCCAGCCCTCCATGGTGATGCACTGGAACACCGTCAGCATGGCGAAGGCGAAGTTGTCGAAGTTGGTGATGCCGTGCCTGGGCCCGTCCCAGCCGGGCTTGCACACAGTGCCATTCTGACACTGCCGCCCGTGGCCCGTCTCCAGAGCACAAGGGGAGGGGTCATCTTCTGCTGGAGCATCTCAAATGGCCAGGGGAGGGGAGAGGGGACAGAGGGGAGGGAGAGACGGGCGGAGAAAAAAGGAGAGAGAAGTCAGAGAGAAAAGTTTCAGGATAAGCTTGAGGGGATGGGCAAAGCAGCCACGGCCACCGTAACGCAGAACGCGTTTTCATGCGTTCCCACCTACGTGAATTAAACAACGTAAGGAACTAGGCGTTCATTTTAGGCTGCTATTGATTTAGAATGTCAGTACTTTCAACTAATTGTTGGAAACTGCATTTTAAGCCCAGTAATTGATTTCAAAGACAGAAGGGCTATTGCCTGTCCTGTTGTAGCAGGTCAGCATCATAGTCAAATGGCAGATCAAAAAATAATCCTGATACAATTTTTAATGGAAAATATCCTGGAAAATGAAGGAGGTGGTACACTATCCATAGGACTTCCACTGGAGTAGCAGAGTTCTGAGTGAGGGCGTGTTGACTGGAAGACTATTCCACATAATTAGCCAACAGATTCCATCCTGTAGCACTTTGAGACTACACGAAGGTCCATAACATATTACATGACACATCAGCAGGGATGCAAGCCACTTTGCCGTGCAAGCCTTATAGAGACAAAGGATAAAGTAAGTTCTGATGGTAGGGAAAGGATCAACTGTACTACAGCCCCGAGCACGGCACCGCTGACTGTGTTCTAGGCAGGTCAAGGGGAACCTTGAAGCACTGCCCTTTGCTTGCCACCACTCCTTCTTTTCAGAAGAAAAGGATCGTTTCTGACCTCTACTCAAGACAGAGTGGCAGTAGGTGTGGAAAGGGCTTTTTCAGGAAAAAGCTTAACATCTGTGGCTACAGACAGTGTTTGAGCTAATTCCAGATGCTGAAAACAGCAGCTAAAAAAAATCAATAATTTAAGATGAGGTATATATTTTTGGTGCAGAAATCATTAGTAAATTGAAATAAGATTTGATTGATCTTAGAATTTCTATTATGGTAAAACAATAAACAAATACTGAGAAAATCTTGGCCCCAGCTGCAGAAGGTAATAGTGTGGAATTCAAAGAGGTTTGTGAACTTCAGGACATTGTCTCATTCTCTAGAAAGTGACAGTAATAAACAGGATAAACCTCAGTTTGAACAAACAAATGACTGCCTCTAACAACAGTGAAAACATGGCCCCAGAGAAAGAATTTACTGCAGTTCTTCATGTAGAGATTTTCATATGCATCAAAACAATCACAAGTGTCTAGTACTTCTGTATTGAAGATGGTTGGGTGCTTGGCTGTTTCTCAGTTTGTGGCTTCAAATCTGAAACTTCACTCACAAGAGGAAGACAGGAAGAGAATATTACTCCTTAGCTATGAGATAATTCTTAAGAGAATGAAGCTGAGCAGTATGGCTGGAAATATATGCTGGGTTGTGTCTTCTTGCCTTTTTCTTCTCTCTCTCTTTTTTTAGCTGCTTTATGGAAATATAATTTACATTTCTTACAGTCCATGAATGTAAATGCACAGCTCAATTATTTTTGGTAAATTTATATAGTTGTGCAGCCATCACCACCATCAATTTTAAAACACTTTTGTCATTCTCCCAGATTCCTGTGTGCCTGTTGCCAGCCAGTCCCCACTCCTGTCCCGTCAACCTGGTCTGCATTCTGTCTCTATAGCTTTGCTTTTCTAGAAATTTCATATACATGTTCATTTCATTGTCTGTTTATCTGTCTACCAGCTGATGGGCATTCGGATTGTTCCCAGGTTTGGGCTGTTGCGAATAGCGCTTCCTGGCTTATTCTTGGCCTGGTGCTTCAGGTTGTGCGCAGGCCTCTGTGCGGTGACCAAGGTGTAGAGGTCTGCATCACTAGTCCCCAAGCTGTCTGAGAAAATGAGTGTCCACACCATTTCCCAGCTCCAGGCGCTGGCTCCTGGGAGGGCTCCATTCATGTAGCTGAAATTTCTAGTCAATCTTTGTAACATGAAATTTCAAAATCTTTGGAGATTTGGATGTAAGATTAAACAAGGGAAGGCTATAAAAGGAGGGAAACTAAAAAGTGAACACCAAACCTAAAGAATTAAAGAAAAAGAGGATGATATGTACCTAAAAAACTGAGCATTGAGAGACTGAACAGATCATAAGCTCTTATGTTCTCGCCCATCCTAGCGATGGCCTTCTAGAATGACGTGTTCAGTCAATGTTACAAAAGTTCCGAATAACATGAAAGATGGGAGGAAAAGAGAAGGGAAAGGAGAGGGACAATGTGTGTCTCTTTTCTTCCTCTTTTGCTTTCTCCTGCAGTAAAGATATGATTAATCTTTGCATTGTGACTGCTAACCTGACAGTTTCCCCCGTATTCTCAATTCCTGAAATAAGCAGAAATAAGGAAAACATGAAGGATGGCAAAGTGAGTTCTGAGCGTCCTCAAGGAAGGAAAACATATTTTGGGGTTTTAGAAATGTATGTTGAAAATAGCATGAAGGGAAGTGATCTCATTACTAACAGAGAAAGGGCTGAGATTCAGAAAGATTATCTAAAGGCTCAAGGGCCACTCCGCTATTTTAAACCTGTCTTGAACAACAATAAAAAAAGATATGAGAACAATTAAGAAGCAGTGATGATCTGGTAAAAATAGGAATCTATAAAAAACACAAAAGGGAATACTTAAAAATGTGAACACACACAAATCAGCAGGTCCTTGTGACATGCCCTGGAGGGTGAGGGGGAAATGAGCTGTAATGGGAAAATGTGTTGGTTTTCCTCTGCAGGGTCATGAAGTCCTGGGGACAGCGGGGAGGGGAGGAGTAGGAACATGAGGGGGGAGGAAGAAACAAAGCAATCTGGGTGAAGAGGGGTAGAGTCATTCTGGAAAGTCCAAATTAAGTTTGCAGTAAAATAATGGAGGCCAGATTAGGCGAGATTTTAGAAATGCGGTCAATACCAACAAGAGCGTGAAACCCTGGACGAGTGCCAGCTAGGGGTTCCAAGGAGAAATACCAAAGACAAAATCAATTACTTTTTTAGGACCCAATTTTAAGGAGTGAATAGAATGAAAGAGATTTAATTTCTAGGTTTTAGCCAACCCGTTCTTTGCCAGTCTCTGGAGTAATTATTGTGCTTGGGAGAGCCATTCAGAGTGACCTGGCTCAGAGCACCATCAGACAGATGGGACACCAGAAACAAAAGGAACCAGCATACGGTGGAGTGCCTGCGGAGGAACCAGGAGGCACCTTCCAGATGCCTTGGGGATTGGGGAAACGTTGCCTCTTCAGAGACAACCTCTCCAGGGCACTGGAGAGGCACCCCAGTGTGCCAGCTCAGAGCTTTCTTTATGGATTTTTTTTTAGAAAACGTAGCTCAAAATCCAATGTATTCTAAAATTTACAAGCACATAAAATTCAGTCTGAAAAATAATCTCGAAGTGTAAAAAGAAGAATTGGATGTAAATTCCATTAAAAATTCTAACAAAGGCTCACAAGCACTTTCTTATAATCTAAATTTGCAGAAAATATGTTAATTCAATCCCAAAGTTTGAAATTAAAAAACACCCATTCCAAAGGTGGTTCAAAACTCTCCAGAGCACAGGGGATTGGATTCAAAGGCTGCAGGGCTTAGTTTTTTACTCTGGATGCACATTCAGATTCCTGCACATTTTTCCTCCTCATTGAGTTAGCCACTGTGTGGGTGGGAGAGGCCTTGATGACAGCTGTGTCATGTTCGGTCGGGACTGATGGAGTGGGTCCCTGGATTGTCATCAGACGGCAGGTTCAGAAAGAGGAGGACATGAGCTCTGATTGCAGTACTGAGAGGGAAGGCTCCTGCAGCCACGTGTCCTCGCTCCCTCTTCCTGCAGAGAGCCTGGCTGCATGTGGAGAGTGAGGTCACCTTCCCTGTGGCACTGGCGTGACCCCCCCCCCCCCCCCATGGAGCACTCCTCTTGCTGTCCGTCCTCTGACAACCTGACTCCTAGGGCTGATGGTCATTTCCATGATGAGAGCAACCTTCTGTTCTGAACTTGTGGGGTGAAGGTAAAACCCACCACATAGATAATCTGCTGCGTCTTCTGGTAGGAAGTAGGAGATGTCTTGGGTACTCTTCCTGGTTCAGTTTACTATCAAGAATGGACAATAATATGGCCCTAAATTGGCCACTGTAATTGGTGAGGCCAGTTCAGATTTTTATACTAAAAGCAGAGAGGCCACTAAAACTTTGAGCAGGCCTGAAGGGCTGTTTCACTAGACTGTCTGGCTGTGGCACAGGGCACAGTGTCCCATCCTGTCTCTCGCTGATCTACCACGCCCACCGTTTCCTTGCCATGTGAGGCCTCTGAAGGCTCAACAAAACCCAATGACTTCCAACCACTGTTCAGGGTTGCTTGCTAGCACATGGCCTGAGAGGACCCCGCCACCAGTAGAAAACACACTTTTGCTATTTTCCCAGCAAGAGGATAGAAGCCATGTGTGGTTTGGGAAAAGTGCTCCTTAGCTAAGTGGTGCACAGACATTGGGTCACAGGGAAGGATTTCACCTTTTCACTCTCCCCTGTTTGGTATGCAGTTGATGAGAGCCACACCATCACCCACTGCTGAATTGACAGGGGCCTTTGAGACTCATCCCTGTGACTGCCTGAGAAGTTTGGGTCAAGTGGCTCACTTATCACTTCAATACAACTGCATAAACTTTAGATATACTACAGTCAGCTCCTAAGCAGGACTCAGAATGAGCTCTAACAAAGTCACACAATTAATATAAATGTATTGGGTTGGGGCTAGCTACAGAGCAAACTGAACAGAAGGAAAGGTTTGAATTCAAGGGCAAAATACTATTCATTGCATTATTTGGTATTATTTTAAGCAAGACTGGAACCTTAGATTTTAGCTAAAGGCAAGACCCGTTTGTTCCAATATTAGGGCACTTCTGTTTTTTCAACATGAGAGTTTATACAATTATGATCTAAGTAATTTGGAAATTCTCGCTAGAGTGTAAAAATGGTGTCCTATTAAATACCCTCCATCAAAAAAGTCAAAACAATTATGTGAGTCTGTGATCATGGGTTTATAGCTTTGTGTTTGTTTGTTTAGGGACTGTGGCCATGTGGCAGTGACCTTGCAAATACCCAATATATCCAATCAAGTCAGATCATCCAGATCGGGTAATCCATTTTGGTTTTTGAATATGAATAATCAATTTTACTCTTTGTTGTACAGATGATGTCCCTCCTCAGCCCCCAAAGCAAGAGGGGTCACAGTGAATTTAATTTCTGGGCTGAATGGAAATGAGAGGCAATAGATGGAGAGATGTGAGGATCCTTTAATGCTTCAGACATGCTCCCCTTTCTTCACCAAGACGCCAAAAACTAAGATGAAAGATGTTTGAAGAAAAAAATCATGGAAGTTTAACATTACTAAACCCTTGGCAGGGAGGTATTTTTTTCAACAAGTTTTTATGTTAAACTACTTTATTTGTCTGTTTAAAAACTTTGTCAATTTCTGTTTAAATGTTTTTTCAAAGGTCAAGCTGAGATTTTAGTAACCACAGACAGCAGTTCGTAGCATCCTCCATAAGCCAAAATTCTAGACCTACTCAAGGAAGTGCTTAATGAGCCAGCAGTGCTTGCTAAATATATTGATTTATGGAAGAAACATGGAAAGAAAAGTCTCAAAAAGGAAACGACTGTGAAGCCATGAGGTAGAGTGAAACCTCCTGGAGGAAAAGAAGTTTCATTGCTGGCAAGGAGGTGACTCCACACCAGCCGTGCTCCTCCCAGTGTGGGCCAGGGGCCAGGGGTTCTACTTAGGAATGGAGAGGCAGAGAACACCAAGGGCAGGGGAGCCAGGATCAGCTCCAAGGATGAAAAGCCCCCAGCCTGCTGGTTACAGGCAAGGCTGCTTTCCTGAAAGGGCTTTGGATGGCAAGCAACAAAGATGGAAGAACCGACAGAGCAGAGATCTGCCGACCCTAGGTTAGTTCTGATTCTTAAATTAAAATATTCAGGGTTGGCTAAGACATGTTTCTTGAATTGCACAGCTCATTTAAACAGTGTTTAATAGTGCTGGAAAAAGCTTGCATTTAGCTGTTTTAATAGAGATCTATTTCAGTAAAAACAAAAATTACCAAGAGAAAAAGACCAATCTTTGCCTCTCCCTTAACCATGGTATGAAGACATGAGCCCTGGAATGGAGGCCATCCCAGACACTGCTAGTCAGGTGGCTGCATGGAAAGCAGTGATAACACAGCGAAGCTTCTTGAGAGCTGGCCAGTCAACACCTTCCCTTACCTGCTATGCCCTCCTGGTTGTAGCAGGTCTTATGCATCTTCCCCATGAAGAGCTCCAGGCCAATGATGGCGTAGATGATGATGACGAACAGCACTAGCAGGGCGATGTGCAGCAGGGGGACCATGGCCTTGATGATGGAATTCAGAACCACCTGGAGACCTACAATGACAAATCATGGGCAATAACAGTAGTGAGAACGCCAGCTCCCACTGATTGCACAACGTGCTGTCTTGGATGCCATACTGACACAGTCTCATGCCATCTTCTTAGCAACTGTGCCAGTCAGTGATGTACCACGAGCCCTATGTTTCAGATGAAGAAACTGAGTGACAGAGCAGGAATTTACATCTGGGTTGGCCCAACTCCAAATCTCTCTGGAGGTACATCGAAATGAAACGACTGGTAGGGCTATTCTTCCAAGGGGAAGAACATGTTGTTTCATCCAGAACTATCCAATTTTCTAATACCCCATCTTAGAGACAACCTAGCATCTTCTCCTAGAGCAGTCTCGCTACAGGGAGGGCTCACTTTGACTGGAGGCAGCCACGCAAAGACTTACTGATCACTCAAGAATCTATGGCTGACCCATCTGCTCTAAAACAGATGGAACTGACAGTCCCGAATCAAGGGGGAGGGGCTTCCTTTACTGAAACTGACTTGCACCCCCAGGATACAGCTGGCTGGTGAGCCCTCCATGAGAGGGCTGAGGAAACAGCTCTGAGAACACCTTCTCTGGATCGCATGACAGACCTCTCTTCCTACAGACTTCTCACCAGACCACTTTCCCTCAGGACCTAAGTCTGAAGAACATTATACCCTTCCATTCAAAAACCCCCATGAAGGAAGCCTGTGTTTAGTGGGTACAGACTTTCAGTTTGAGAAAATGAATAAAGTTCTACAGATGGATGGTGGTGGTGGTTGCACAATGTAAATGGACTTAGTGCCACTGAATTGTACACTTAAAAATGGTTAAAAATGGTTAAAATGGTAAATTTATATATATACACACACACACACACATATATATATGTGTGTGTGTGTGTGTATATATATTTATATAAAATCACAATAATTTTTTTTAAAGTACCCAGATCCCTTCAAGAAAAAAAAAAGTAAGTGAAAAACACTGTTTAGCACATTTGTGCTTATCAGTGCACCTCAAGGGCTGTAGGCTTTTACTGCTGGCTTATGGGGAAAAGGACCCCCTTACTTATAAGCTCAGCCATAAACAACACACCAAAAATGCTCCTTGTTTAAGGGGGATGTTGCAAGTTTTCATTTGCAAATGCCAAGGAGGTGGTCACCGGCCAGTCACCCCAGGTTACCCCTAGTCCCAGGAAAGCTTTGTGTCAACAGTGAGCACACAGAGTCTCCACACCCTAGGAGAGATGTGGGGGAAGGGCAGGTTCTCCCTCCTCACATCTAGGTCAACTGTGCAGAAATCATCTTGTGGGCCACCTCTGACACATATACAACAGGACCCCCACCTCTGAATCACACCACAGAGGGCACCTCCAGGGTCGCTGTTTGACTTTCCCACCCACCACAGACATCGGATATCGCCCTACTTCTCTAGTAGTGGGAGCTTGCCCTCTGTGTTCACCCACCAGACTCCTCACTAGGTAAACAAAGGCTGGGCCACCTGCTCCCAGACCACAGGGAGGGGTCACTGGCACTTTGTGATCTGGTGGAGAGGTCTTCACAAGGCTAACTAGAAGAATTCTCCCCAGCCATAGCCAAACTGGTAGAGAAATAAATACATAAATGAAGAGAAAAGCTGGAATCATTTTACCGTGAATTAAGCAGTGCTTTGCAGGCTCCCATTAGAACAAGATGTTTTCAGAGCCCAGTGATTCCATTAATTAGCATGTTGTACACACATTAGCGGTAAAGTATGCGAAGCTACGAGAAAGTTGAAAACTGAACTGCAAAGCAACTTTCAGAGGTGTCCGCTGCAGGGAGAACACTCTAAGTTTTACCCACAGTAAGGGGAGGGAAACCCCCCTATGTGGGCCACCCAGGCCACGAGGGGCCTTTGTTACCAGGCTTTCAGTGCCACAGCCTCAGTTGGCAAGAAAATAGTGGGAGACCCAGGATGGGAAACTCTCCTTTGTGCCACAGCCGAGGGTCTGCTCTTAGGATAAAGACTGAAATACTTCTCACACTCTACAGGGCCCCGGAGGGTCCACTGGCCTCTCCACCCACTTTCATCCCTGTCCCCTTACCCTTCAGACTCCTGGTTAAAGAGCTTTTCTTTTAGGCTCAAATATGCCATACCTCTTCCCATCACAAATGCTGTTCCCTCAGCTAGAACGCTTTTCCCTCCTACTTACCCTTTGGCTCTCAGCCCAAGCATCTCTCTTCCCAGGGATCCTTCCCCAAACTCCCAGACCAGAGAAGTTTCCTTTCTTACATGTCTTCTTGGAACCATTTCCTTTCCCTTGGAGCATCAGTCTCAGTTTGGAATCATATGCTCATTAAGTAGTTTTTTTAACATTTTTGTCTGTCTCTCACATCGGGCTGAATTTCGTGAAGACGTAACTGTCTGTTCTTTGACCATTTTATGGCTAAGGCTTAGCTTGGTGCTGAGCACACGGCGGCTGCTAAGTGTTTACTGAAGGAGTGACATGCAGGCTAAGGAAACGCTGTCACTGTCAGGGAGCTCTGGTGGGCTTTGTTGCAATAAGTCTGCTGGACAGGCAGGGGTGTGCATGGCAGGGAAGGTTCAGGGTTCCGCAGGCCCAGGCAGAGACAACTAACTGAGTGGGATGCAAAGAGGCCAAAAGGAAGTCATAGCAGCCTGGGGCTTCCTTTCAGTCACAGGGATGCCACAGAATTCCTAAAGAATGCTGTTCCCCTGTCTGGGCTCCATTGGCAGCCACCCTGCCCACCTGAGCACCCAGGCCAGGAGACTGATCCCCCAGACTTCTCCCTCCATCAGTGACCAAGTCCTACCAGTTTGATTCTGAAGTGTTTGAGACAGGTTAAATTATTTCTGCTATATAACTAATACATGCTAACTATAGAGAAAATGGAAAACACAGGGAAACAAAAAGGAGAAAGAAGTCACCCATTGTCCTACCACTCAGACATCGCCACTGTCAAGCGTTTGGTATATTTTTTGGATATTTTGGCCCATGACTCATTTTCCTCCTCTCCCTCTCCTTGGTGTTCATCATTCGGTTAACTGATCTTCCTATGTTCAGTTTTACCCAGTCTTCATGCTGCAGTTAGAATGCACAAATTGGAACACGTAGCTCCCCTACTGAAGTCCTCTGATCACTTCCATCACCTACAGGTAAAAATCACCTGACTCCTGCCACAGTTTAACATCTGATTCCAGTTTATACCATAACTCCAGTAATATACCAAACTATCTGAACTTCTGTGGCTTCATGCTTTCTTGACTCAGCATATGCTGTTCCCCCTGCCTGGAATGCCATTCCCTGCCTAACTAAGAGACCCTGGAGCCCCATCTCATCTTTGTATCAGTGCATAGTAGTGACTCAATGCACATAGAACCAAATCACATTTGTAAGCACAGGCTGCTTTCAGAAGACTGAAATCTCAATGACGAAGGAATCAGAAGCCATGTCATTCAATGATCTTTAGAAGGAACTGAAGGCATGCTGTCAGGAAAAGTTAAGACTCGTGGAATGGGAAAAAGCACAGGCAGGGAGGGCAAGATCGATGATTTTTCACATGACTTAAACTGAAGTTTTGAGGAAGAGAAGTTAGATGAATTCTGCTTGACCATAGGGATGGAACCAGGACCAACTAGGAAGCAGTCAGAATGGACCCAGGTTCAACACAAATAAAAACTGTCCAAGAAGCAGACCTATGTGAAGGTGCTAAGAAGTAACAGATGCCCCATCCTCAGAGGTATTCAAACATTGACTAAATCATGCAAGTTCCCAAAGTCCTGTCTCCCTGGAAGGTCTGGCAGCCAGGCACTAGGTAATTTTTGGTGGAAGTAAGCTCTTGGAGGAGGTGCATTGGTAGGGGTTCAGCCACTGGGTAAAGGATTTATTCCCCTGGCACAGCAAAGCCCTGTACACCCTCACCAACGTGATCTGAAGACTAACTGTGGGCCACGTGCAATTCTCAACATTCTACTTGAATTACTCCATTTCCTCCTGGCAACAACCCTATTATTAATCACATTTTACAGTTGAGAAAAGTGAGTCCTAGAGAGGTTCAGTGGCCTGTCCATAGTTACACAGCTGGTGTCTAGTGGCATGGAGGTTAGTGCCAAGTGGCCTGGCTCCAGAGCCTGTGGGCTTCACCACTGCCAAATGCCTCCCCATGCCCTACAGACTGTGGTTCTCAGCCTCCATGATCTATGTCTATAAAGCAGTAACACATGCTTACAACATCTGCCAGGAAGGTGTAGCAGCCTAGTCCCTGCTTCCAGGAGAGCCCAGATGTTTCCCAGGCTAGTCCCAGAAAAGGCTTCTAGCTCCTGCCCACTTTCCTCAGAACCAGCCCGGAAAAGCAGTAGCCAGGCTGGCGTGTGAAGGTATGGGACCAGGATTCCTTCTCTCCAGTCCATCATGAGAATTTGGCTTTCAAGGCCTGGATGTTTACTAGCTTCTTCTTGGAATTGGCTCACAACTGTCCCACAAACAGCTCCTCCAGCTCAAGTTCTCATTTGGAAAACATAGTGACATTTTCCACCCAAGTGTTCTGAGATCGGTCATGCTTATGGGTGATAAGCAATTGCTAGGCCCTTCTTTAGGGCTGACTGATCACACTGGTGGAAGTAAATGGGGCCTTGATAAGCCCGGTGAAGCAGTAGCTACAAAATGCCGTGAACGCAAGATCATAAGGCCTACATGTATGATGATTTTATTTTCCTTGCCAAAATCAGGAAAAAAGATCTAACAAATAGCACTAGTACTTATGGATAGAATATTTGATATGAAAACTATATTGGAAAATTTGGAACATACAATTCCACAAAGATTAACATATAATCTAGAAATATAGTCTCATGTCAGGTGACCTCCTCTTGGTAGATGGAAAAACTACCTAGATGTCTGGCTGCCACACCTTCTAGGTCGATGGGGCTTTAGAAAGTAGGACCATTAAGTTCTGGGGTGAAGGAAAGGACAGAGGTGGAGCTCAGCTAACACATGTGGCTTTCCTTTTGTCCTTCTTAGACTGCTGTAAGGCCCTCTGGCCAAATATATTCCTTCTGCTCAAATATATTTTTTCCAGGGCCCAACTGGAAAATTACAACTTAGGAAAGACTTCAAGGATCTGTGTATATAAATCATCCTGTTTTTACTTAAAATATCAAGAGAAACCACAAATTATGGAGAGCAAACCTGGCATCTGCCATTAAGATAGTGGTGAGATTACCCTGAAAATGCCCAGGTTGACTGAAGTTGGTGCTTCCACACCTGTTGCCGACAGTCTACCATGATGGATGCATGGCCGAGGACATTACATTCCTTTGGTTTATTGAAAAGCACCCCACCAAGCCCTGCTTCTGGTGATGGATTGTTCTGCTCTGGGCCCCAGGGGTGCTATCAGGAAGGAGTCAGAAAGTGACTTCATGAGTAAGAGCCTGAGAAAAGAGGAGAATAAAACTTACTGGCACTGAAAGGTAGTGTGCAGAAGTGTCTGATCCAGGGCTCTGTTTGCTTCAGGCAAACTCTACTCCCATACTCCCCTCTTTCAAATTCAAATTTTAACTCATTCTGGTATAAAATGAGAGGGGAAAAGGGAGAAGTAACTTGGACCCCTGATTGGAGATCTTTGCTAATGTTAGTTTCATTTCACTGCCCAGATTCTACATTGACTTATAACTGTTTTGTTGGTGGCTATATTTCATGTTCCCAACTACTCAGACTCCATGGTTTCAGACAGGAATTAGGAAAGCAATAAAAATGACCAAGGAGATCTGATCACGGAACCCATAGGAAACAATGTTGAAAATCACTGAAGAGAAGTTTGGGTTTAGTGTGGTGGTGGTGGTGGATACAAACTTCTCGCAGATGGACTCAAAGTTTGTCAGAACAGGAAGAGGACTTTGGAATCACCTAACTCGATGCCTTAATTTTTATTCCTTCAAAGGATATTTACTGAGCTATGTTCTATGAGCAACCTGCTGTGTCAGGGATAGGGGTACAGTGATGAGTAAAAGGCCCTCGGGCCTCGCCCTCCCAGAGCTCATAATGGAAGCCAAACATTAATCAAATGATCACAAAACTGAATGATTACAAACTCTGCTAAGATCTTTAATGGAACAGAAGGCTATCATAAGGGTCCTGCTTTAGCAAGGAGGGTAGAGGAAGGCTTCCCAGGAAAGGATGCATGTGGTGAAGGCTGAACCATGAAGATGAAGAGGGCTGGCCACGGGAGTGGGCAGGAAGGTGGGCCCGGGCAGAGGCGTCTGAAAGTTCCAGAAGGCTGTCCGGCTGATTTTACAGACTCATGGGATACTCTTGGCCGCATGCTTTTCCCTTGCCTTTGTTCTACCTCTTTCAAAAACCACTGAAAGGGGATTTGGGGAACCAGTTTACTGATTCTGTATGAAGTCTGAAGCAGAAATCACTTTTACTTTAAGAGAAAACAGTTCAGGATGCACATGATAAGGGTTCTCCTGATAACTTGCTCATTGTGAAATGGAGGAAACAATCCCATCCAATGCCACAGAGGGAGCAGAGGGAGGCAGAGAACTGGGTCAAGAGTCCTCTACTGTTCCACTGGCTTCGGGGCCCCTTTGTCACCAAGATCTCAGCTGACTCATCAAACTGGAAGATTGTGGCACCACCTAAGATGCGGCTGAACAGCAAGCCTAGATGGAAAGAGATGTCTGCTAATCTCAAACCCGGAAAAAATTCTTCTGAAATGGGCCAGACCCCATTCCTGAAGCTTTAGTTTTTTCCATTGAAGTTACTGGTGGTTTCGTTGCTGGCTTAGGATCCTGCAGTGTGTCAGCGCTGTTGTTGGGAAGACATCTCTGTGTCTAGGACAAGGGAGGACTCAGGACCTCCCTCACTGGGCCACACCCAGGAGTTTAGATAATTTCTTTTTTAAAATAATATTTTATTGATTATAGAGGGAGAGGAAGGGAAAGGGATAGAGAGATGAAAACATCGATGAGAGAGAAACATCGATCAGCTGCCTCCTGCACACCCCCTACCGGGGATCGAGCTTGCAACCTGGGCACATGCCCTGACCAGGAATCAAACCAGCTACCTATTTGTTCAAGGGATGATGTTTAACCAGCTGAGCCACACTGGCCAGGGCTAGACAACAACTTGATTTAAACTGGCTGTCCTCTCCTACAGAAAGGTGGCCAGAAAAACACACTGCTTAATCCAGAGTCCAATGAGCTGAACGATGATTAACCGAGAGGCTGGGCCATGAAAGTGAGTTATGCCTTCCATATTAACCAAATTCAAATGAAAGGATAGAGTCAGTGAGCCAACTCTAAGCTTCCTTACCAGCTTCTCCTGGGACTTGGATGCTGTCTGAAAGGAATGTATTCCCATCAAGTCAAGAATATTGTCTTTACCATGTCCACTTAGCCCACTGGACCTCACTCATCTTGAACCTGGGACACTGACTTTGAAAGAGTGTAGATGAAACACCAACCTCTCTCAGGAGAAAATCTAGAATGAGTCTTTCTTTCGTCAGGTGCCTTCTCTCTCTAAGTCTGCCCTAACAGAAATGCCATCAGAGGAGCTCCCCTCCCCTAATGGAGAGGAACCAGTGTACCCAGGGGTAGAAAGCTCTTCCTCCAAGGGTTAAGGTTGTCTTTCTTCAGCACCACAGACAGTTCTGCATCCCTCAGTTGGGAGCTTACTGAGCACCTACGAAGTATCCTGCCAATGCTGTGGGAGGTGGGGAAGGAAGGCAGGGTGGTGCAGTGGTTAAAGCACAGGGTCCCCTGGAGCCAAATGACTGGGTTGAATCCTGGCTCTACCACTTCTCAGCCATGTGATGTTGGAAGCTACTTGACCTCATCTTAAAGTATCATCTTAAAGTTAGGATGATGATAGTACCTACCTTATAAACAAGTTAATTCATATCAAGTGCTCAGAACAATGTCTGGCCCATCATAAATGCCATTATTATTGTAGGTGTGGTGAGGCTATCAGTGGAATCTAAAGCAGTGAACATGCATACGGATCACATAGGATTTTGTTAAAATGCAGATTTTGATTTGCTCCCTCTGGGGAGGGTACTGAGTTCTGCTTTTCTGACCAGGCCCCAGGTGATGCCAAAGCTGCCACTGACCAAACTTTGGGGAGCCAGGCCCCAGAGCTCTGCAGTCATGCTGGGAGGCCACACTCTCGGCTGGCCTGAGGTCCGAGGCACTCTTAGCAGTTACTGGATTTTCACTGGAGCTGGTGATACTTGTCACATCACTCTTATCAGGTGATTTGTATAACTGGTAAAGTATGTACTCTTATCAGGTGATTTGTATAACTGGTAAAGTATGTGAAGCCAATGTTGGTGCAGAAAATGCCACACTCTAACTGGTATGAGGTCCTACAGAGTCATATACTAAAATTTTTGTTATTTTAATTTTTTTCTTAACACATGATCACTGCAGGGGGCAAGACAGGGACTATGCCTACACTGCACCACTGGAGAGCAGAAGAAAGGTATGTCTCTCCTTCTAGCTACAATATAAGCTGACCAGCAATTATGGAAGGGACTCTGATGGCTCAACCCACTGCTGCGACGTTACAGGTAGGAGCAGCTCAGCATCAATTTTCCCTCTTGAGAGTGGGCCTGCATCATGACTACTCTTGCCAAGCCTGCATCGCCAAATGTTACTGGTGGCCACCAACTGACCAATCCATGCCTTCGCAGTGGCCATCAATTATGAAACTCTCTTATCTCCTTGTCTCCAAGACAGTGTACAATTTTAGTTCTCCCAACTCCATAATTAGTTCTTCGCCTCCATCCTTCCCTCCCTCCCTTCTGGACCTCCTTTAGTCTGAGGAACACTGCAAAGACAAAAGAGATGAAGTCCCGCCCACGAGGAACTTTCAGCTCCATGGAGAGGCAGACATGAAAACAGCTAATTGCAGAAGAAGGTGATAATCTTCCTAAGAAGTTGTCCAAAGAACTGTGAAAGCATAAAGGAGGGAGAGACTCCCTTAACCTGGGAGAGTAAGACAAAGTGCCAGCGAATGGACATGTGCACTGTGTATGTCAGGAGGTGAAGCTTCTTTCTGCCCTTTACTCAGTTAATCTTTTACCCTTTGTGTCTCTCTCAACTCCCCTTCTCAGGAAATTCATTCACTTCACTCCCTCCTAAAGGTTCAATGGTCATCACTATAAGTGAGTCCAAATTTGCAATACACTTTCTTTGCCCTCTCTTTTGAGTTCAAGCCATGTAGCTCTATAAGCTACTAGATATTTCTACTGGGTTGTCCTACCATCTCCTTAGACTCAATAAATCTAAACCTGAACTCATAGCCTTCTCCCTATAATTGGTCCCCACGATGCTTGAACTTGGCAGTCACTCTTGTTTACTTCTTTACCAGATGCCAGCAATTCTTCATCCATAGCATCTGTCGTATCTACTCTTCCCTCTGCACCCACTACTGTCTTTACTGTCTCCTGTCTGGATTGGTATATGGGGATTCCTGCTTCCAGTTTCCTGCCACCCGACCCATTCTGCACCATTACCCCATTACTCCTCCTAAAATTGCCCTGCTCAGAAATCCCTTCTGCATAATCTGCACCATAGTAAGTACTCAAATTAATTTGTAGAAAGAATAAAACCAAGCTACAAATATCAGGATAGTAGAAACACATGGGAAGGAGAGCAATCTGTGGAGAGAACCATGTTGAGAGGACCTGTGATGATTCCAGCCCAAGATGACCTACAGGGAAGGATCTTGGGACATAAAACCCTGGCTTCACTCTTTTCCCTCTTGCTGAGCTCCTGCTCTGCTCCCCATTGAATGAAACTAGCTGGGAGCCAGAGAACAAGGGAGTCTTTAATGTAGTCCATATGGTCAGCCAAGTGGAGAAAGATGGAGAGTGGATTGGTGGGGCAAATGAAACAATGTAGGGCAGGCAGACAAGTAGCTTAGAGTAGCTGGCAAAGTATCATTGGCTTTCTATGTGCCACCATCACCATTCCATTAAACCAGGAGGAATTACCCTATCTGTAGGGCTTCTGAGTTTTATGATCAAGACGTCTCCTCCTTGGGAGGGTGATCAGATACATGTCTAACTCATTAGCCAAGTCCGGGTCCTCATCTTCCAAAGTTATACCTGACTGGAATCTACAAATGAATTCTCTTATCAGCATGTGTGGTTGTGACTATCATCATCAGTGTTGTCGTCATTGTCGTCATCATCATCATCATCATCATCACCATCATCAGGTTGTGACGACTGACTTATGCTTACTTCTGATCTTCATGAACCAGTTAGGACTGGCTAGAAATCGGAGGTAAGAAGAACTTCACAGATCATGTTTTGTACCTTCATTTAGCTAATGGAGCAACAGACACTTTTAATAGTTTCATAGGCTTAATAACTTTCAGAAGAAAATAGATCTAGAACTAGAAAGCAGGTAGTTCTCTCTTGAGTTAAAGAGTAAGTTTGTCACACTGAGGGTCAAAGGTGCCTGAAACATTTTCTTCCTGGAAGAGTCTTTCTATGAAGGGGAGAGGAACTCTTGCCTGATTGCTTTCCTGCAGGTCTCAAGGTGGTGGTGTTTTTTCATCATGTTCATATTAAAATGTCCTTATTCATTAGAGGTTTTCATTTATTTTTAATTGAGCCTTTCCATGTTAATAAATTTCTGCATCCCACAAGTGGTTTGATGAATATTAAAGGAGGCTTTTGTCCCAGGAAAGAAATGGTGTATATTATGTTTCCTAATAAATTAAAAACTATGATAGTAATTAAAATATCAACCTTCACATTGAATTAATTTTTTGTATTAGCAATAGGGGTTGGGATGAGAAAAAACACAAGATATCCTGATATTAGTAAAAAATTAAATATGGAAATAAGATGATCCAAAGCAAACAATAATCATGATAATATCAGCTCCCTTTCTTGGGGACTTGGTATATGCTTTAAATATATAATTTCACTTAATTAATCAACTATTTTGATAAAGAAAAATGAACTGAGACTTAGTTAAGACAGGTAATTTTTCCAAGATTACACACCACGTAAATGTTGGATCTGGAGTCAAAAGTCAAGCCAACCTCACTTTAAATCCTCCACTCAAATCCAGGCAAAAATGGCAAGTATATTCCACGACTTCCTGACCCTGTGCCATGGCAGATATTGTTATTAATCATGGCCTCTCATTCTCTGCTCCCAGAAGGGGCTTTACAATTCTTCCCAACAGTGTATCTCCCATGACAACACGAATTCACTGGAAATGACGGGATCATGACTTGGCACCCTGTGTGTTCCTTCCCTACTGGTGATAAACTATCTTTCAGCTATGGGCAGAATAGGAAGCAGACCTCTTTTGGTACCTGCTATGATATAGATGCTGAGGCCTTAACTTTTCCTTCTTTTAAAAAACTTGTTGATAAAAGATTTGTGAGATATAATATATACAGATGCATAAAAGAAAGATGTCACAGTCTATAATTTATAACAAAACAAATAGCTATGTAATATCATACAGGTCAAGAAACAGAACATCACTAGCTCCCCAGAAGCCCCACTCATGCCCCTTACTGAGCCCTTCCTACATCAAGATAATCACTATATTATACTTAAATAACAAGATAAAATGTAATTCACCACATTAATAAAAATTCGTGAATCTATCAATAGATTTAGAGAACGCTTCATAAAATTTCATAAAATTCATCATTTATTTCCCAATCTTTTACATTCTTGTTCGTATTTCCCATTCTTATTATTCTCTGCGCTTGATTCTCAATATTTTCCATAACCTCTCTACAGTTCAATAATTCTGTTTTCTGTGACAAGTCCTCTTTTAAATCCTTTCACTGCATTTTTCAAATTTATTATTGTATTCTTAATTTCCAAAATTTACATATGACTCTTTTCCATATCTTCTGGTTCCTGTGGGGCCCAGTGGTGCAGTCTCCCTGGCCACTTGAGCTGGGTGGTCCAGGAGTGTCCCTTGTGTGGGCGGTGTGTGCTTTCCTGTTTAGCTGAGCCTTTACTGATGTTGCCAAGTCAATGGGAGGGATTTCCCCTCAGGCTGACTGGCTATGAGGAATGGGTTTGAGTGACTATATTGGACAAGCTATTGTGCAGGCGCTGATACCATGAAGTAGGTTTCTCTTTAGCAGGGCTCTGTTGCCTGTTGAGTTCACCATGTTATTGTTTGTGGGGCTGGTTGGGTGGTACTCTGGTGTGGTTTGAAGCCAGCCACCAGGTATGTTGGTCTTGGGGCCTCTTAGTAGGGGCTCTGGTGTAGGCCAAGGTCAGCCACTGTCTGTGCCCAACCAGAGCCACCTGGTCGGAGCTACAAAGTGATCTGTAGAAGGTTGCCACCTGTTCTGGGCTTGGAGGTACCTGGGAAAGACTAAATTGTGAACTGAGGTGGGCTGATACTAGTGCCAGGCTTGGGGCTGCTTAGCAAGAGATACAGGGCATGCTGAGGCCAGATGCTGCTTGTTTGGGGTTTGTGAAGCTTTGAGAGATTTTAGGAAAGTCTGCAATGCGAGATGAGGCAGGTTGTGTAGAAAAGCTGTTGGAAGAGGTTCACACCAGCCTGCAAGTTGGGTGGGGCAGGGTCCCAGGGAATCACCAGAGCAGAGTGAATGGTGTTCACCAAATTAATAGAAAGCTCAGATTTGGTGCCCACCTGGGCCTGCCAGCTATGTGGGGGTAAGGCTCAACAAAGGGAATGCTCCTTGAGTGCCCAGCTCTGGTGGCCAGGGGGTCTTGCATTCTGGGTCCCACAGCACTATAATAATTAGAAAGACAGTTCCTAGCAGGCTGGCACCCTACTACCCCACTCAGGGCACTACGCAGACAGCGGATTAAAATGCACCCTCAGTCTTTCTGTGAGAAAGGCTATTTATTTGTCCGGGAGCTCCAGCCTGAGCAGCAGACTTCAGGTTTGCCATGCATTGAGAGGCTATAAATATGCTCTCAGGGAACATAGGTTGGTGAGTGCCATCTTCACTTGGCTCACTAAAGCTTTCTGGTATCTCCCCCAAAGAAGCACCAATTTTTGCAACTGCCACCCAGGGAACACCTCCAGATTATCTGGTCTGGAGGCCAGGTGTTTTGATTGTAGTCCCACAATTCTGTATATATTTGCATACTTTAAAAGCTAATGCTTGAGGGCCTGGCTTTCAATCTGCCTGAAACTAGGTGCTCATTAAGTTCCTTTCCTTTGGAATACTGGCAGATTTGGTAGATGCTCAACAACTGGGACCTATCAAGAATAAATCAGGCTGCTTAAATAATCACCAAGGTTTGAGAAACAACCAAAGCTAGAGCTAAGTTGAAATAACATTTTAATTATAGGGTCCAAGAAGAAGAAAGAGGGAGAGAAAAAGGGGTAGAAAACTTCTTTAAAGTAATGATTGAAAACTTTCTTAACCTGAAGAAGGAAACAGACATTCATCTCCAAGAAGCTCTGAGAATTTCAAACACAATGAATCCCGAAAGATCCACACCAAGGCATATTGCAATTAAAACGTCAAATGTTAGCCCAGCTGGCATGGCTCAGCAATTGAACATCAACTTATGATCCAGGAGATCAAGGTTTGATTCCCGATCAGGGCATATGCCCAGACTGTGGGTTCGATCCCAAGCAAAAGGCAGTGTGCAGGAGGCAGCCAATCAATGACTCTTATCATTGATGTTTCTATCTCTCTCTCTCCCTCTCCCTTCCTCTCTCCAAAATCAATATATATATATATAAATGTCAAAAGTTAAATACACAAAAAGAATCTTAAAAGCAGCATGAGAAAATTAACTTGTTACATACAGGAAATCCCCATGAGACTATCAGGAGATTTTTCAAAGCCCCATGAGACTATCAGGAAATTTTTCAAAGCCCCATGAGACTATCAGGAGATTTTTCAGCAGAAACTTGGCAAACCAGAGGGGGTGGCATGATATATTAAAAGTGCTAAAAGAAAAAAAATTTCAATCAAGAGTATTCTACCCAGCAAAGTTATTCAGAATTGAAGGAAAAAGACTTACAAAAAAGCAAAAGCTAAAGGAGTTCATTAAAACTAAACCAATCTTATAAGAAATGTTAACAAAACTTCTTTAAGCTGTAAAGAAAGGGCATTAATTAGTAACAAGAAAAAATAAATAAATATAAATCTAACTGCCAATAGTAAATATGTATGTATATAGGGTTGGGCAAAAGTAGGTTTAAAGTTGTGAGTACATGAAGCACAGAGTTTATTCTTGTATTATTATTTATTAATTATGGTATTATTTTCAAGAAGTGTATTAATTACTGATAAAGGTAGTATGAAGACTAAAACACAAAAGTAGTAAAAATAGCTATAACTACAATAATCAGAAAAGGATACACAGAATAAAAAGATGTAAAGTGTGACATCAAAAACATAAAATGCCATCTGATTTGCTTCTAAACCCAGGGCTTGAAAAGCAGACTTTGGTGTACATCTTGGTCCTGTTCAAACACACCCAGCCCCCAGCCCCAACAGAGGGAACCAGGAGCTGTGGAGTGCAGAAAGCTTCAAACAGGATACTCAAGGCAATCACAAACAGCATCTGACATTGGCCTGAACCACAGACCATCCAAAGACTGGAAGTCCTAGCAAATCTACTTAATACATAGAAAAAAATCTAAACAGGCAGCAAAAACAGGGAGACAAAAAACAAGCTCCAAATGAAAGAATAAAAGAATTTTCCAGAAAGAGAGCTAAGTGAGATGGAGATAAGCAATCTATCAGATATAGAGTTCAGAATGCTGATCATACAGGTGTTCAACAGCATGAGAAAAGATATTGAAACTGTGAAGAAAAATAAGAATGACATAGTAGAAATAAAAAATACATTGGAAGGCACAAACAGAAGATATGGGGAAGATGAGGATCAGATCAGTGAATTAGAAGACAGGGTAGAAAAAAATCACTCAATCAGAGAACCAAAAAGAAAAAAAAATTAAAAAACAGGAGAGCAGTTTAAGGGAGCTATGGGGCAACATGAAACATAACAATACTCACATCATACTCCTATGATGATATAGAAAGTAAGCATGAGTTAGAGAACCTGTTTGACGAAATAATGGCAGAAAACTTCCCTAACCTGGTAAAGGAAAAAGCCACACAAGTTCATGAGGCACAGAGTGTCCCAAGCAAGAGGAACCCAAAGAGGCCCGCACCCAGACACATCATAATTAAAATGCCCAAAATTCAAGACAGAGAGAGAATCTTAAAGGCAGCAAGAGAAAAGCAACTTGTTACCTACAAAGGAGCTTGCATAAGGCTGTCAGCTGATTTCTCATCAGAAACTCTAGGTCAGAAGGGAATGGCATGAAATATTCAAGGTAATGCAAAACAAGGATCTGAAACTAAGACTACTCTATCCAACAAGGCTATTATTCAAAATAGATGGTGAAATAAAGAGCTTCCCAGACAAAAAGGCTAAAGGAGTTTATCACCACCAAACCTGCATTGTGAGAAATGTTAAAGGGACTGCTGTAATAAGAAGTTGAAATACAGAGAAAGAGAAACAGGCATAAAAAAATAAAATGGCAGTAGATAAGTACCTATCAACAATAACCTTAAATATAAATGGATTAAATGTTCCAATCAAAAGACATAGGGTGGCTGAATGGATAAGAAAACATAACCCAAATATATGCTGTCTACAAGAGACCCACCTCAGAACAAAAGACTCACACGGGCTGAAAAATATAACAACAAAAAACTTCTGGAGGACTTTAAAGAAGAGATCAACAGCAATACAGTCATAGTATGGGACTTTAACAACCCACTGACTTTAATGGGTAGATATTCTAGACAAAAAGTCAACAAGGAAACAGTAACTCTAAATGACACATTAGATCAGTTGGATTTAATTGATATTTATAGAACATTTTACCCCAAAGCTGCAGAATATACATTCTCCTCAAGTGCACATGGGACATTCTCAAAGACAGACCACATATCAGGACACAAAATAAGTCTCTACAAGTTCAAGAAGACTGAAATCATATCAAGCATCATCTAGGACATTTACACCATGGACTACTATACATCTGTAAAAAATAAGGATCCCTTACCCTTTGAGACAGCATGGTGGGACCTGGAGAGTATTGTGCTAAATGAAATAAGCCAATCAGAGAAAGACAAGTATCACATAATCTTACTCATATGTGGAATCTAATGAACAAAATAAACCAATGAACAAAATAGACCCAGAGACATATAAGTATGGAACAGACTGATGAATCTGAGGGAAGGCAGGCATAAGTGGGTGGGAGGGGAGAGATTAACCTAATAACTTACATGCATATATGCATAACCCATGGACATAGACAATACTGTGGTAAAGGCCTGGGGGGGGGAGGGGTACGGGGGAAGGGGATCAATGGGGGAAAAAGGGAGACATTTGTAATACTTTCAACAATAAACATAAATTAATAAGAAAACAAAAACATAAAATGGGATAGGGGAGTAAAAATGTAGAATTTTATAATGCATTCAAATTTAAGATGTTTTCAGCTTAAAACAGATATACATGGCGTCCCCCAAAATGTACACATACTTTGAATAATTATCAGTTCCAATGGGTTAAATCTGAAAAGAAAGAAACATTAATTGAGCTACCAGCTGTTAAAGTGTACATACATTTTTTTGGGACATCCTGTATATGCTGTTATATGTGATATAAAGAGAGGAATCTAAGCATAATACTAAGGAAAGTAATCAAAGAACAAGGGAAGACAGCAAGAGAAGAGAAAAACAGAGGAACTACAAAACAGCCAGAAAACATTTTTTAAAATGGCAATAAGTACATATCCATCAATAATTACATAAAATATAAATGGAATAAATTCTCCAATCTAAAGACAAGGCATGGCTGAATGAATTAAAAACTCCTACAAGATCCATCTATTTGTGGCCTACAAGAGACTCACTTCAGATGTAAGGACACACACAGAATGAAAGTGAAATGATGGAAAAAAATATTCCACACAAATGGAAACCAAAAGAAAGCTGGGGTAGTTACACTTGTATCAGACAAAATGGACTTTAAAACAAGACTGTAATAAAAGAAAAAGAAAGACATTACATAATGATAAATGTGTCAATCCAACAAGAGGATATAATATTTGTAAATATAAATGCACCCAATATAGGAGCACCTAAAAATATAAATATTAACAGACCTAAAGGGGAGAAGTTGACAGCAACACAATAATAGTAGGGGTTTTAATACCCCACTTACATCAATGGATAAATCATCCGGACAGGTAATCAATAAAGAAACATTAGCCTTAAATATTAGATCATATGAACTTAACAGATATACACAGACCATTCCATCCAAAAGCAGCAGAATACACATTCTCCTCACATGTAACATCTTCCAGGGTAGACCACATTAGGCCACAAAACAAGTATTAGTAATTTAAGAATAAAATCGTATCAAACATCTTTTCTGAGTACAATTGTATGAAACGAAATATAAGAAGAAAAGTGAAAAAAAATCACACATACGTGGAGATTAAACAATAGGCTATTGAATAATCAATAGGTAAATTAAGAAATCAAAATATACCTTGGGACAAATAAAAATGGAGATACAACTTAACCAAAATCTATGGCATGCAGCAAATGTAGCTCTAAGAGGGAAGTTCATAACTACAGGCTTACATCAAGAAACAAGAAAAATCTCAAATAAACAATCTAGCCTGGCTGGGCATGGCTCAGTAGTTGAGCATTGACCGAGGATCCAGGAGATCATGGTTCGATTTCCTGTCAGGGCACATGCCTAGGTGGTGGGCTTGATCCCCAGTCGGGGGCATGCAGGAGGCAGCTGATTAATGATGACTCTCTTATCATTGATGTTTCTACCTCTCTCTCTCCCTCTCCCTTCCTTTCTCTGAAATCAATAAAGATATATTTAAAAAGGAAGCAAACAAACAAAAACCAATCTAACTTTACACCTCAAGAAATTAGACAATAAACAACATAAGAAGCAAATACCAAAGAGTAGAGAGAAAACAAATGAAATTGAGACTAAAAAGAAAATAGAAAGATAAAAAAACTAAGAGCTCTTTCTTTGAAAAAATAAACCAAATTGACAAATGTTTAGCTGGACTCACCAAGCAAAAAAGAGAGAGGCCTCAAATAAAAACATCATAAATGAAAGAGGATTTAACTCCTATCCTTCTCAAACTCTTAAAAAACAAAACAAAACAAACAAACCCAAAAAAAACTAAAGAGGAAGGAATACTTCCAAACTCATTTTATAAGGCCAGCGTTATCCTGATACCAAAACCAGACAAGGACACCATACACACACAAAAAACTTAAGGGCTGATATCCCTAATGAGCATAGATGCAAAAATCCTAAACAATTATTAGCAAACCAAATTAAATGATACATTTAAAGGATCATACACAATGATCAAATGGTATTTATTCAGGGAATGCACAAATCGTTCAACGTCCATAAATCAATCAGTGTGATACACCACAGTAACAAAATGAAGGGTAAAAAATCACACAATCATCTCAACAGATACAGAGAAAGTATTTGGGAAAATTCAACATCCATTTATGATAAAAACTCTTAACAAATTGTATATAGAAGAAACAAACCTCAACATAATAAAGGCCATATATGACAAACACACAGCTAACTTTATACTTAATGCTGAAAAACTGAAAGTTTTTCCTCTAAGATCAGAAACAAGAAAAAAATGCCTACTCTTGCCACTTCTATTCAACATAGTACTGAAAGTTCTACAAAGAAAAATAAAAGACATTCAAATTCGAAAGAAGTAAAACTATCTCTATTTGCAGATGATATGATTTTATATACAGAAAAGGTGCCTAAAAGTGCCAACAACAACAAAACAATTGTTAAAACTAATATGCAAATTCAGTAAAGTTGCAGGGTACAAAATCAACTTGCAAAAATCTGTTACATTTCTATACACTAACAGTGAAGGTGTTCATTTTTTAATTTCTCAGAAACAGACATTAAGAAAACAATCTCATTTACAATTCGCAGCAAAAAGAATAAAATTCATAGAAATAAATTTAACAAAAGAGGCAAAAGACCCGTATACTGAAAACTACAAGACAATGAAAGAAATTGAAGAAGGCACAAATAAATGGAAAGATATTCCATGCTGATGGATCAGAAGCAGCAAAATTGTTAAAATGGCCATATTGCCCAAAGCAATCTGCAGATTCAGTGCTATCCCTATCAGAACCCCAACAGCATTTTTCACAGAAATAGAGCAAATGATTCTAAAATTTGTATGGAATCATAGAGACCTTAAATAGACAAAGCAATCTTAAGAACAAAGCATGACACATCATGTTCCCTTATTCCCTGGTATCAAAGTACATTATAAAGCTATAGTAATCAAAACAGTATGGCACTGACATAAAAACAGACACATAAATTAACGAAACAGAATAGAAATAAACCCATGCATATGTGGTCAATTAATTTATAACATAGGAGGTAAGAATATACAATGGAGAAAGGACAATCTCTTTAATAAATGGTGCTGGGAAAACTGGATAGACACAGCTTGTTATCACATGACAAATTATTCTGCAGTCCTGGGAACCCACCCAACCCATTTCCTTGTGATCCTCCTGGCAGTAAAACCCTCACTTGGCAGATCACAAAAGGCTGAAAAATACCTTTCCATCCTAAGCAGTCTGTACTCATTATGGTTAAACCCACTGGGAAGAACAGAGCCACAAACATACAAATCCACTTTCCCCCTCCCAAACGTCTTCTACCTTTCTCTGAGGAACCTGATAGAGGCAGCTAAATCAACTCAGAGCAGCTCTGCCAGTGGCTTCTGGCTATAGAAAGGCGCTGGGAACAAACAGGCCATAAGACCACTTCCAATCCATGGGAATGGTGTCTTGAGATCAAGACCACTGGATCATAAAGGGGAAACCTACCTTCTCAGGGAATAGGGGGTGTTTTCCATGGCTATGGTGACACAGTCCCACAGGAATCCCAGAAGCAGATAAGAGAAAAATTAAAACTTGCCTACTAGAAAACAAAAGAAAGACCTCTATGTATCAATCTGCTAAACAGTAAAATGTCAAATACTTTAAAAAGATAAAAAAAGATTTCATTCTCACAAATTTCCAGGCAGAGAAATAATTCATTAAGCACATTAATAGCCAAGGTAACAAAGGAATTCAGAAAGAAAATAAAAAATATCCAGAAAATAGCTTAAAGACATGAAAGACTGTGATTTAAGTGACAGAGTATTCAAGACTGCAGTTTTGAAAAAATTCAATGCGACAGAAGAGAATTCAGAAAGGCAATTCAATGAGCTCAGAAATAAAATCAAAGAACAAAAGGAGTACTTCACCAAAGCGCAATATAAAAGTGAAACTATAAAAAGAAACCAAACAGAAATCCTGGAGCTTAAGAACTCAATAAATGAGATGAATGTACTAGCGAGCTTAGGAAATAGAGCAGACCAAATCGAGGAAAGAATTAGTGATACTGAAGACAGAAATATAGAAATGACTCTGGTGGAAGAAGAGAGAGAATCAAAAGTAAAAAAAAATTAAGGAACTCTAAGAAAACTATCTGATTTCATTACATTAGAATGAGCAATATAAGAATAATGGGTATACCAGAAGATGAAGAGCAGGTGAAAGAAACAGAGAGCCTATTTAAACAAATAATAGACGAGAACTTTCCAAATCTATATAAAGATCTGGATACTCAAATCCAAAAAGCAAACAGAATACCTAATTATCTCAATCCAAAAATGCCTTCTCCAAGGCAAATTATATTAAAACTGTCAAAAATTAACAACAAAAAAAGAATATTCAAGGCATCCAGGGAGAAAACAGTAACCTATAAAGGAAACCTCATTAGGTTATCATCTGATTTTTCAGCAGAAACACTACAAGCTAGGAGAGAGTGGAATCAAATATTCAAATTATTGAAAGAGAGAAATCACCAGTCAAGAATGGTATTTTCAGCAAAGTTAACCTTTAGATATGAAGGATAAAGGCTTTTCCAGACATACGGAGCTGAGGGAATTTACCACCACAAGACCTGCTTTATAAGAAATGCTGAAAGGTGTTCTTCCTGAAATAAAAAGACAAAAGGATACAAAACTGTGAGTAAGATGACTGACTGACAGACAGACAGACAGAAGCAGGAAACTGTCACCCTTGTTCATAACAGGGATTAAGCAATTAAATATAATGGTTAAAGGAGGTAAAAATATTTTTAAAAAAGAAAAAGACAATAGCTACTGCAATTTGGAAATGAATGGACAGCCTAAAAAGAAATAATTTGTAACACCAAAACAAAAAGGGGAGGGGGAAAAGGATGGAACTTGCACAGGTAAATGGAGATAAGATGTGAATAGAAGACAAAGGACTCTTTTACATATGAAACATTCTTTTCATAAACCTAATGGTAACTACAAAAACAAAACAAAACAAAAAACAACAAAAAACTAGAACTGAGATACATAAAAGAAAAACAAAGGAAAAAATCATAGAATACCACAAAACTAACAGACTGAAATATAAAGGAAAATAAACAATGGAGGCACAGAGCTACCAGTAAACAAAAGATAAAATGGCTATAGGAAATCCATATATATTATTAATCACCCTAAATATAAATGACCAAACTACCCAATTAAAAGGCACAGAGTAGTGAGATGAATCAAAAAACAAAACCCAACCATATGTTGCCTTCAGGAGATATATCTCAGCTATAAGGACAAACACGGACTCAAAGTGAAAGGGTAGAAAATGATACTCCAAGCAAATGGCATCCAGAGAAAATCAGGTGTAGCTATACTTATATCAGACAAAGTTTCAAGATTAAAAGGATAACAAGAGGCAAAGATGAAATGACAAAAAGGATGATACATCAAGGAGACAACACATCCAATCTGGGAGCACCAAATTATATAAAGCAACTACTAACAGAACTGAAGGGAGAAATTGACAAAAATACAACTATAGTAGGGGACCTAAATGACCCATTGACAGCAAATGGATAGATCATCCAAACAGAAAATCAATGAGGAAATATTTACAGAGCTCTTCATCTCAGAACACCAGAATATGCATTCTTCTCTAGCACACACTGAACATTCTCAAAAATAGACCCATATGTTGAGGCACAAAACTAGCCTCAACAAATTTAAAAAGAGTGAAATCATACCAAGCATATTCTCCAACCACAATGCTTTGAAATTGAAAATCAACTACAAAAAAGAAAGCTGGAAAAAACACACAAATATGTGGTGATAAAACAACTACCTACTAAACAGTGACTGGGTCGAAGAAGAAATAAAAGAAGAGATCAGAAGATATGTAGAAACAAATAAGAATGACAATATGACATATTAAAAATTCTGGGATGCAGAAAAAGCAGTAATAAGAGGGAATTTTGTAGCATTACAGGCCTACCTCATGAAACAAGAAAAAGCTCAAATAAACTATCTAACATTTCACCTTAGAGAACTAGAAGAAGAACAAATGAAGCCCAAAGTAAGTAGAAGGAAGGGAATAATAAAAATTAAAGTAGAATTAAATGAAATAGAAAACAAAAAGATAACAGAAACAATTAATACAATAAGAACTGGTTCTTTGAAAAGATTAATAAAATTGACAAACCTCTTGTTAGAGTCACTAAGGAAAAAGGAGAAAAACTCAGATAAACAAATTCAGAAATGAAAGAAAAGAAGTTACTAAGGACACCACAGAAATGAAAGAATATTATGAAAGTCTGTACACCACCAAATTTGGTAACCTAGAAGAAATGAACAAGTTCTTAAAATTATATAACCTTCCTAGACTGAATTGTGAAGAACTGGAAATCCTAAATAGACCAATCAACAGTAAGGAAATTGGAACAGTCACCAAAACCTCCCAAGACGAAAAAGTCCAGGACCAGATGACTTCACTAGTGAAATCTACCAGACATTCAGAGATTAAATACCTATCCTCCTCAAACTCTTCCACAAAATTGAAGAAGAGGCAATTCTTTCCTAACTCATTTTATGAGGCCAACATTATCCTGATACCAAAACACGGCAAGGACAACACAAACAAAAAGAAAATTGCACACCAATATCTTTGAATAATATAGATGCAAAAATTCTAAACAACCTACTAACAAATTAAATACAATACATTAAAAAGATAATACATCACCATCAAGTGAGGTTCATTCCAGGGCCACAAGACTCTTTAATGTAATCAAATAAGTCAATGTGATATGCCACATTAACAAAATAAAGGATAAAAATCATATGATTATATCAATAGATGCAGAAAAAGCATCTGACAAGATAAACATCCATTTATGGTTAAAACACTTAACAAAATAGGTATAGAAGGCAAGTACCTCAACATAATAAAGGCCATATATGACAGACCCTTAGCTAATGTACTCAATGGTGAAAAACTGAAAGCTTTTCCTCTAAGATCAGGAAAAAGACAAGGATGTCCACTCTCACCACTATTATTCAACATAGTACTGGAAGTCCTAGCCAGAGCAATCAGGCAAAACAAAGAAACCCAAATTGGGAATAAAGAAGTAAAACTGTCACTTTTTGCAAATGACATGATTCTTTGTATAGAAACCCTAAAGACTCCACCAAAAAGCTATTAGAAACAATAAACATATACAGTAAAGTTGCAGGATACAAAATTAATGTACAAAAATCCATTGTGTTCCTATATACTAACAATGAAATATGAAAAAAGAAATAAAAAACAATTCCGTTTGCAACTGCAATCAAAAGAATAAAATACCTAAAAAATCCTTAACAAAGGAAGTGAAGAATCTGTACATCAAAAACTACAACACATTGTTGAGAGAAACTGAAGAGGACAAAAAAGATGTTAAAAGATATTCCATGTTCATGGACTGGAAAAATCAACATAATAAAAATGGCCATATTACCTAGAGATTTCATGCAATCCCCATCAAAATCCCAAAGGCATATTTTAAAGAAACAAAACAAAACAAAACAAAACAAAATCATTAAATTTTTATGGACCCACAAAAGACCCGGAATAGCCAAAGCAATCCTGAGAAATAAAGAACAAAGCTGGAGCTATCACTCTCCCTGACTTCAAATTATACTACAGAGCTATGATAATCAAAACAGCATAGTTTTGGTAAAAAACAGCCACACAGACCAATGAAACAGAATTAACAACCCAGAAATAAACCCTCATATATATGGACCACTAATTTTTTTCTTGTTGTTGTTAATCCTTACCCAAGGATATATTTTTTCCATTGATTTTTTAGAGAGAGTGGAAGGGAGAAAGTGAGGGGAGGAGAAAGAGAGAGAAACATCGATGTGAGCGAGACACACCGATTGGTTGCTGATTGGTTGCCTCCTGCACATGCCTGGACCAGGGTGGGGATGGAATGTGCCCTTGACCAGGAGGAATTGAACCCACAACCCTTCAGTGTGCAGGCTGATGCTCTAAGCACTGAGATAAAGCGGCCAGGGTTGGACTATTAATTTTTTTTAATATGTCTTTATTGATTTCAGAGAGAGGAAAGGAGAAGGAGCGATAGAAATATCAATGATGAGAGTCATTGATCGGCTGCTTCCTGCATGCCCCCTACTAGGGATTGAGCCTGAAACCCGGGCATGTACCCTGACCGGGAATCCAACCTCGATCTCCTGGATCATAGGTCGATGTCCACCCGCTGACCCGTGTGGCTGGGCTGGACCATTAATTTTTTATAAAAGAGCCAAAAACATACAATGGAGAAAAGAAAGTCTCTTCAATAAATGGTGCTGGGAAAACTGGAAAACCACACGCTAAAGAATGAAACTAGACTGCTACTTGACACCATACACAAAAATTAACTCAAAATGGATCAAATACCTAAGCTTAGGCAAAAACATAGGTACTAAATTATGAACCTTGGTCTCAGATAGGATTTTATGAGCTTGATCCCAAAGGCAAGGGAAGTAAAAGCAAAAATAAATGAACGGGACTATATCAAACTTAAAGCTTCTGCACAGAAAAAAAGACATCAACAAAACAAAAAGGCAGCCAACCAAATGGGTAGAGATATTAGCAAATAATGCTTCCAATAAGGGTCTAATATCCAAAATATATAATAAACTCACATAACTCAACAACAACAAAAATCCTATTTTGAAATGGTCAGAGCACCTGAGCAGACACTTCTCCCAAATGGCCACCAGATATATAAAAAGATGTTCAACTTCACTAGCTATAAGGGAAAGTCAAATCAAAACACAGTGATAGCACCTCACACCTGTTAGAATGGCTATTATCAAAAAGACAAGAAATAAGTGTTAAAGAGGAAGTGGAGAAAAAGAAACCCTCACACACTGCTGATGGGAATGTAAGCTGGGGCAGCCACTATGGAAAACAGTACGGAAGCTCCTCAGAAAATGAAGACTACAGCTGCCATGTGACCCAGCGGTCCTGTTTCTGGGTATCTACCCGAAAACTTTGAAAACACTTTTTCCTAAGACTATATATGTACCCTATGTTCATTGCAGCATTATACACAGTAGCCAAGACATGGAAACAACCTAAGTTTCCTTCAGTGGATGACTGGATAAAGAAGATGTGAGATACACATACACACACACACACACGATGGAATATATAGAATAGAATAGAATAGAATATAATGGAATAGAATAGAATAGAATAGAATAGAATAGAATAGAATAGAATAGAATAGAATAGAATAGAATATATATAATATAATGGAATATATATACATACACACACACACACACACACACACATATAAAATGGAATACTACTGAGTCATAAGAAAGGATGAAATACAGCCACCTGCAACAATGGATGGACCTTAGAGTATCACGCTAAGTGAAATAAGTCAGACAGAAAAAGACAAGAACCATATGATTTCACTTATATGTGGAATATAAAATAAAGCATCAAGCAAACAAACTCACAGGCACAGACAACAGAATGGTGATTACCAGAGTGTAAGAGGGTGGGAGGAGGAGGAAGAGGGGGAAGGGGGACAAATACATGGTGATAGAAGGAGGCTAGACTTCGAGTGGTGAGAACACAGCGCAGACGATGTATCATAGCATTACACACTGAAAATTTAGATAATGTTACTAACCATGTCACCCTAATAAACTTAATAAAAATACTCTTCAAAAAGAGGATGGGATAAAGGCATTTTCAGATAAGCATAAGCTGAGATAATTTGTCAACAGCAGACCAGCGTTATAGAAATGCTAGGGGATGTCCTTCAGGGCGAGGGGAGATGATACCAGAAGGCAACCTGGATCTACAGAAAGGAATGGAGAGCACCAGAAGTGGTAAATGACTGAGCAAATATAAAAGACTATGCTTTATTTTTTCTCATAATTTACTTTAAAGGCAACTGACTGCTTAAAGCAAAAATAGCACTGTAGGGTAGGGTCTATAATACATGTATAAATGAAAGATGTGTAGCAATCACACAGGAGGGGGCTGGGTAAATAAAATTACACTGTTGTAAGGTTATTACAAATCCGACTGTACACTTAAAATGTGTACACTTTACTGAATTTGAATTCTACTTCAATAAGGTTAATTTTTAAAAAATCAAGTGCAATAGTTCCCCTTCTTCCAATCATTATAACTTGGAGCCAGGGGCAGGTAGAAAGGAAGTTGTGCCCAGAGGAATATTAACCTCTAACATTTGCAGAATGCTTCTAAGTGCTGAGCACAATTCTAAGTGTTTTACAGGCAGGTACTTATTTCATCCTCACAACAGGTCCATGAGGTAGGTGCAACTTTAACCCCAATTTATATGTCAGAAAACTGAGCCCCATAGCTAATAACTGGCTCTGGGAATTGGAACCGAGCTAGTCGGACTCCACAGCCTATGTCCTCACCTACTAGTCATTATGGATCAGTGAGAGGGAACAAACCAAGAACAGCAGGTGCATGGGGCTCATGTTCTGCCTATCGATCACTTCATGGGACGCTGTCCTCACTGTATCTTCATGTCCTCCCCTTGTTTATATCTGCAGCATTTATAAAGCATGGGTCACTTGTAAGCCTAAGTTATCGTTACCATTGCATTAAATTAAGTTACAGTAACCTTGCTGCTGGCTGTTATTTTGTGTTTGGGGGTCCCTAGGGAAGGGGCAGGCATGAAGGAGAGTCCAGCACAGAGCTTCTTGAGTTGAAGCTCCCTTTGTGAGTAACACCACCTGCCACGGTTTGGGGCGCATTAGGGGTAATGTCCCTGTTTAATAAATATGATTGACTTACAATATGACATATTCTCCCACCTCTGGACTAATCGCTACTGTATTGGGGAGCTGCAAGAGTGGAGGCACCTGGCCAATGTCATACCCTACCTATCCATGACTACATCTAGAATTAGAGACTTAAAAAATGCCCAGTTCACTGCTGTTCTCTGTCATTGAAGCACAGAATGATATTTCTTGGAAGAATTTTAGGGCTAATACAGTTTAACCCTTTCATTTTCCAGATGAGGAAACTGAGGATCAGAGGTCAAAAGGGAAGATCACATCGCTGACCAGGCTTAGAGCCCTGGTCTCCTCACCTGCTGGCCCAGAGAGCCTCCCCCATCATCACAAGTCCCTCAGGTGGCAGTAATACCATTTATCCTTAGATCCTGTGGCAAAGGGGTTCATGAACCCTCAAAATATAAAGCAACCAACACTGGAACTATCAACTGCCCTCACTCTCTAAAGCCAGGTGGGCACCCTGCTGAGAAAGCTGTGTTTTTCCCCCAACAGGGGTGGGGATCCAGCAGGGCATATCCCCAACCTGGAAGAGTCTAAGCCTGTCTCCATTACCCCACTAGCCTATCTTCATCACTCTGAGAGAAGCACTGAGACTGAGTCTATAAATTAGGGACAATGTCCCTGTCTTCCTGCACCGGGGGGCCCATTAATCAACCTACCTAGAAAGCCCTTGGAGCCTAAAAGCCTGGCACTGACACCAAATGTGGCTTTTAGTTGGTGATAACCCTAACATTATCACCACCTACATCCTGTTCTCAATCAAAACGGACCTTTTCATCGCAGGGGGGATGTCTGTCTGTGCACTTTAGTAAATTTGAGAAGTTACTTTGTGACTGGATGCTCTCAGGCATTATTATTTTGTGAACTGCTGTATGTACAGCACCATATAATAGAGACTTTCTCAGTTTAGTCACGTTCTATTATTGATAGTCAATACCTTCTCAGTAAAACTCCATGACAGCAGGAACTGGAACTTCTGAAATATGCTCATTGTTCAAATTAACCTGCTTTGCTGCATTTGTTGTCTTTCTTTCCTCACTACCTCATGGCTCATCACAATCCATATGTCTCTCTTCAAGAGGTAGATTCAAAAGAGGAGTTGTTGCTAGAAGCTCAAGGGACTTTACAGGTAAAATCTTTTCTCTGCATATACAATACCCATTACTAGTCTTACTTCATAGACAAACTAAGCCAAAGCACAAAGCAGGGAACAGAAAGGTTGCCAGCAGAGCTGGGACTGTAACTGTGCCCCTGAACTCCAGTCCAGGGGCCCCTTCTGAGGCACTTGGATAAGAGGGGTATAAGAGGTGCTGAATCAGAGGAGAGAAGGGCTGCAATGGAAGCTCAGGAATCACGCTGGGTGACATGGGAAAGAGTGAGCATCAATTCCTAGGTGCAGTGAACATGAAAGGTTTTGGGAGACTGGGGGCACGGAGTGAAATTCTGTTCTGTGTCTGATAGGTGAGGCGGGCCCACTCCATGGAGCCAACTTCAGACTCTTCACAAAAAACCAGCCAGCCAGCCAGCCTGTTGGGAATATTAAGAGGTCCTGCTGTTCATAGCTGCCTCCAGAGGGCTCTGCTCTGCCTTAGCAAACAAACCCAGGGCTGCCCTGGGGCGGGGGGGGGGGGGGGGGGGGGGGGCACACTGACATTCCCTGGGGCGTGCCTCCCTCTTCCAGAGTCTGTGAACTAATGTGTGTGAGGGAGCTTTGTAACCTCCAGAGACTACAAAACCAGAGGGTCCCTTCAGCACTGCCATCAGTCTTCCGCGGACAGTGAAGGAATGGAGTCCTGTCTGCCTGCCACCAGGTAGCTGTGTGACCTTGAGAAAGCCATTTAACTGGTCGGGCTGCAGTGCTCCTATCTGCAGAAAGGGAAGTTGATGAACCAGATATCTGAAGTCTCTTCCCACTGAGACATTCCAATTCAGGGACAGCACCATGAGATGAATGCAGGGAGTGAGGTTTTATTACTCCCTGTCTCAGTGACGGACGTGGTAGAGAAGCGTGTCTAGAAGATGCTGCGGAAAGGGGTGGGCAGTGGGACCGGGCAGCCAGTGGCCCTCTGAGAAGCGGAGTGAAGGATGGACTTATGGTGGCCCTCTGCCCATGTCCCTGTCCTTGTAAGTAGCCTTATAAGTGTCCCCTTATTTTGGTCTCAGGTCCCCTGACATTTAAGACCCCTTTAGGACAAAGGGATGAAAAGGCACAGGAAGCAAAACAAAAAGTGAGGGGGACAAGAGGGCCAAACTCAAGGACATGAAAGGAGAAAAAGAGCAGAAGGTGGGCGGCAAGGAGACCTGCCGAAGGCAAGGGGTGCCAGCAGGTGCGGGGAGGGGGACGTGGGGGCAGGAAGGCAACGCCGAGTCCAGCCAGTCCAGGCCCTTCGCATCACAGACGTGGAACAGAGGTTCAGAGAGAGAACCGACCTGCCCAAGGTCACCACACTGGTTGTGAGAAATTGTAGGGCTGGAGTCCGAGTCTCTCCCCCCTTCACTTATGGGCCACTGTGCCGCCTGCATCATGTGGACGCGTTAGGGCATTAAGTCGCATTAACCAGGAGTAAAGGCTGGACTGAGAGAATGACGACACAGGCAATAGGAAAAGCAGGAGGTGAGCAGGGAAGCAATGTGGATCTTCTCTGGGACTCAGTTTCCAAAGTGTGTAAGTTTCAGGGGCCCGAGTTACTTGATTTCTGAGTATGAGCTCTAGATAGGCTTTTCCCCATCAAATCTGGCATGGTGAGGTATCTGTAAATACAAGCGACAGTGGCGAGCTGTTTGCGGGGATCACCTCTGGTGCCCAAGCCCTCTTCCTCCCTAGCAGTGTGGGCTTCCCCCTGGGCCATAAAACACGGTCTTGGGAGCAGTAATGGTGATGGCAAATCCACTGGGGCCCAATGTACCGAAGAACGAATTTCAAGCAGGATGGCATGACTACTTTTGAACTATCAAAGTGTGAAAATCCTCGGAAAAGTTGTTTTTAGCAGCTCTAATATACCCCCCGTGGCAGTGTTAGCTAATCAGTGTGGCCAATTTCACAGTTACTAGCCCCAGGAGGAGAGAGCCCATTCTGGAGGAAAACCTGCCTCCTAGGACAAAAGTGGTCACCTGGGTACGTGGGTGAGTTTTTCACTTTGCAGCAGGAAGTTCTAAGTCACGATCCACTCCATCATGAGCAATAAAGAGAGCGTTAGGCACCCTGCAGCGTCGGATCTCTAGCAGAGCGCTGAGGGCAGGTGCCCACCTGGCCCTGGCCCACGGAAGAGAGGTGCAGGGTGGGAGAGCGCGGTGGCTCTGGTCTGGCCCTGAGCCCAGCTTTGCTACCAAATAGCTGTATCCAGGGTGGATTAATGGACCTCCCTGTAATTCAAGATCCACCATCCATTCTGACACTCGGGATTTCTGAGACATTTAGCTGTTTCTCTGTAGTGCAGTCTTTTAAATGCTTCTAATGAAGAGGGAGCAGCAGTGGCTGTTTAGAAAACTGACTACTGGCTTGGAGTTCTGGACCCACCAGTCTGTTCCCTGCTGACTTTTCTCATCTGGTTCTCACTACTTCCTCCTCCATTGTGGTTTGGTTCATGCATAGACCTACATGCTGGCCTGGCCTGGCCTGTATTGGTGACACAAACATCCTTCCATCTCTATCCCTACCTCTTCTACATAAGCCTCAAGGCTCATCTCAAATACTGCTCCTTCATAAACTTTTCGGGACTGCCACAGTCCCTGTGAAAGTTGCCCCTTGAATCCATTTCATTTTCTATGTAAGTGAAATAATCATACACATGCCACTCTGGTATTTTTTTCTTTTGTCTCAGGCTGATCTTTAAGTCTTGAATATTCTTTATCTTTGGTCTTGATAGTGATCTTGTCATATATTTTTGTTTTAAATACATAATATAATGGGATGTAAAAGCCATTTAACTGAGGGCTCACAATACGCAAGGCACTGTTTGAGTGCTTTGTATGCATTAACTCATTTAGTTCTTCTAACAACATATAAAATAAGTTCTATTATTATTCCCATTTTAGATGAGGAAGCTAAGGCACAGAAAAGCTTAGTAACTTCTCCAAGGTCACAGAGTAAGTCAGTGGCAGAAGCCAGGCAGTCTGATCCAAGAGCTCAGGCTCAAAACCACTACATCTCCCCTGGTGCCTTCTATATGGTATCCACTCATCAGCTACCAGTTGACTGATTGGTGCTGATTTGTTTTCAGGAAACAGTCCTAATCTAAGCCAGGAAAACAGAAAGGAAGAGTTTGACCCCTCCCTACACATGGTCCTCACTGCTCCTTCTCACTTTTCAATTAGAATGCAAACCCTTGCATAATAACAAGCTGTTTCGAGCCTGTGTGCTTCCAGAAATAACACTTTTTAACTGAGGAAGAGCTAACCTTAGACAAATTCATGTCATAGGAAACATGTATCCCATGAAAAGTCTCTAAAGCATTCAAGTACCTTGACAGATGGGGATAGTATCCTATTAATCTCTGTGTCCCCAGTGCCTCATCCAGTGCTTGGCTCACAGAAAGTGCTCAATAAGTGTTCACAGTCAGCTGAGAGGATGGTGTTTTCCAAGGCTGGTGCTGATCTTGCATAAAGGTGACTTACCGTTCAATCCCCTTCATCATCAGATCCAGTCGGGGCTGCTGTGCATTTTGTTGAAAGCCTCACAAATCCAAAAGACACTTTCTCACCTCCCTCTGTCTGCTCCCTTAACTCAGTCCACTCCTGAGAGTTCTCTAGGAGGGCAGATGGGATTATACGGAAAGGAGGAAATGACCCCTTGCTTACTGCTCCACAAGCAAAGGTACTCCTTATATATACATGCAAATATTTAATCACAACCCTCCATATTTATTGTTCATGTTCCCCATGTAGTGTTTATTGTTCCATATGGCTTGTCCTTTGGTGCCACCTGCACGCTTCACAGCACTTCTGTGTGGAAGAGTGGAGCTGCACAAGCAGTGGGAACCGATTTCCTTTATTGTGGAAGAGTCTCAATGAAACAAAACAGATCCTGCAATTACACAGAATTTCATTGAAAGAGTCAACTGATTTCTGTGTCTACAATGAAATCAACCCCTAAGTTGTGCAACCTTACTGTGCACAAACTCAGGGCCACAGTCATGATTTCCAGGAATGCTCGAGAAGGAAAAACAAGTAAAGGAAGGGCAGAACTAAGAAAGAACAGTATTCCGAAAGCCTAGTGAACACAGTGGTTCAAAGATAAGAGATGACCCAATGCTGCAGATAGATCAACCAAAATGGGGCCAGAGAACTGACCACCAGCTTCTGCAACATGGAAATCACCACGGCCTCAACAGAGGTGTTTGGTGCAGCAGTGGGGGGAAAGCCTGACTGGAGTGGGTTCAAGAGAGAATGGGAAGACAAGAGTTGGAGATAACAGGTAAAGGCAACGTTCTTTTGTTTTGCTTTTTTAAAAGAGTTTTGCTGAAATGTCAAAGGAGACAACCTTAAGTTATGAGAAGTGGGAAAAGGAGACATGTGGCTATGTTTGTCATATAAGAAGCGTTGCTGATATTTTCCTAGGTGATACCAACCAAACCAGTGCAGTGCCCATATTCACCTTGGTCTACAGACTTCACTGTCTCAAAAGGTCACACTATGCTATTGAGAAAGTGGGAAAGGCTGGACTGGCCCTTTCTTTAAGCTCCAAAAAGACCCCTTCTCTTTGTATTAGTGACCCACAGAAAACAAGACACAGTTGCTAGCCCCATGCATAAGCATGGAGTCACCTGTAAGGCCGCCCACACTGCAAAACTATCTCAGTGTCATCATCTTTAGTGACAAAAAAATAGTTTCCTGTTGTGCATGGCAGGTAAATTCAGAGTCTTACATTTGAGGGGCTTTCTCATGTCTTCACCTTCCTCATGTCTTCACCTTCCTGATGAGAGAATTCCAAAAAGTGTTACCTCTTCCTGACCACCACAATACAGTCCCACCATTACGTAAATGCATATGGAGACAAGACACCTCCTTCAGGAAGTTTCTTCCATAGTGGAGCCCCAGCTCCTCTCTCTAATTCTCCCTTTTCATGCACCAGAGCATGAGTGGCTCTCAGCCATATGCATCTCTAATTAAGAATCTCTGTACTAGAGTAATTACTGTAACTATTTCTGTTAATAACAATCTCCTCAGTCCCTTTGTGACAGATTGTACTATTTGTTCACAATTATTCGCCCATGCTTCTCTGTAAGTATGGTGCATGCCTTTGTCCCATTATCTTCGGGACAAAGATAGACATGTGACTTGTTTTGGCTACTGAGATGTGAGCAGCTGTGATATAAGCCACGTTTGCGCAAAAACAAAATATGCTTGTGTGGTTTAACTCTATGCCCCCTTTGTGAGCATCTATCTGCCCTCTGCCATGAGAACGACATGGCCTGCATGCCGGACGCTTCTTCAGCCTGGGCTCTGGAACCAGACGCCACACAAAACCCAGTGAGCCCAGAACAGCTGCAGCTGGCCAGCATCCTCATGTACCATGAACCAGGTAGACGTGTGTCTGGTTTTAAGTAACTGTGACTTTGGGATTGTTTGTTCCTGCAGCAAAAGCTGGCTGATATACTCTTTTATTAGATTGTCATATTCCTCAAGTGAAAGGACAATATTTGTTCTTTAATGCTATGTCCTCATACCCAGCACAAAGCTTTGAAATTTCTGGGCCCCTAGTAAGCACATACACAACAGGGTAAGATTCATTATGTCCATGTAGCTCGGTTAACTAAAGTTTGGAATCAATTCACGGTTCCTATCGCTGACACATTGGCTGCAGCATCATGAGAAGCTCCTTAAAGTCATGTTCAAAGTCATTCTCACCTTGCCTTCTCACTCCTTGATTTTGGTCTACTGAGTTATGGCTGTTGACCAAGAAAACCCAAATAATTTAGGCTTCACAAAAAGGGAATTGGGTCTTGGCGATCACATATACTGTTTCTATTCTTAGATGCCCCAAATGATTCAGGCCAAGTAGAGAGAATCTGCTCTACATGTGTTTGCGTGACTTAGCTCTGTGTCCAGTTTAGGACAGGCTGCAAGCCTTGCCCAAGGGGCCTCGCTGCAAAGAAAACAGTCCAACTCTTGCTTCATTTATCCACTAAATTCTCCTACCTTTTGCAGAGACCACTCAGGCATTGATTGTGCAGGTCTCAGAGACAAGATAGGCACAGTTCTGGGCCTCAAGAGACTTATAATGTAACTGAAGAGACAGGATATATGTGTGCAAGTCTAAGACAATCAAGAGTTAATTCTTTATGGGAGGTTTGGTAGGGAAGAGCTGGTTTGAAAGTCAGGAGACCTGGTCCTAGTCATGCTCTGCTGCTGGTCAGTTACTTAAAGATGATCTCATCACTATCCTGTGCATGTACAGAAAGGACTGAACAGGTTAATATGAGGCCCTTCACATTTCTATGGTTTTATGACTCTAAGAGATATCACCAAGCAGTATAACGTCTCCAAGTTCTCTGTCCCTGGTGCAGGTGGTAAAGGACGGGTGTGCAGAGGGCCTCTTTGCTATCCTGCCCCCTGCCCCCTCCCCGCACTAGTGTGTTTCCGGCCTGGTCACAGAGATCTCCTCTGCCTTAAGTCTTGGGCCAGGTCTGATGGAGCTGACCTGAGAGTGTAAACTCTCTACAGACAAGTCCAGAATTAGGCTCAGATACCACAGATCGAACAAGGAGAAGAAGGATAAACTCTCCAAAAGCTGATTTAGCCCCAGGAGCAACTGGGCTGGGGTTTGCTGGAGCTGATGCGGGTACCCGAAGCTGCTGTGCTTGGTGCCTGGGCCTCATCCATAATGCGACAGGCTTCTGGGAGCACTGTGGGAGGGAAGCTGCCATGTGACTGGTATCCTGGTGGACAGTATCTCCCTAGTGCCCTCCTGCTTGTTTGAGATTACTGAACACCCTCCACCCCTAGGGTGAAAGCAATTCTCATAATGACAGGTAGGGTCCATAAATAGAGCTTCTGAGGCCAGAGATGCCCCATTTGACATGGAAGGAGGAAGGGGCTGGAAGAAAAGGCAAAATAAACTTTTTAGAACATCCACTGGTGCTTTTCTGATTGTTCTTTGGAAAAATACAGGGTAGAGATAATCCATCCCATTGGTTAAAATACCCTACGAGCCTTGGGGATTAGCTGTCTCTGCTCACCTGGCTCTTTTGCCGCAAATGTATTTAAACTCCCAGCCCAGAGCCCTGTGGGGATCGCTCAGCCGGCCACAGGATTGTTTTCTCTGTGTAGGCTGTCTTCATTTGGCTGTGTGAGTGCTGTTGGTTTTCCCGCCAGTGTTTACAGGAGCTGGGACCACAGTGTGTTTTAATGGACTCACATCAGAGCTGGTTTTTTTAAAGCAAAGGAACACATTTAGGAAAAACCTCCATTTATAGGAAATCAGGTTCCTTTGCAAAGTGCCCTTGGCAATCCGGCAAAGGAAAGTGGAGGGTGGTAACAACACAAGAAAAATGGCTCTACTTACTCGGGACTCCAGACACCAGCCGCAAGGGGCGCAGCACGCGGAAAGCCCTCAGCGCCTTCACGTCAAATCCAGCCCCTTTCCCTCCTAGAGCATTTGTCCTGTCAGCTTTGGTTGCTTGCTCTAAAATTGCACTAAAAAGCCTAGAAGAGAAGAAGGAGAGAAAAAGCTGTCAGGACAGTGTTTCTTTGCCCAGCTGGGCTCTGAATTCTCTGAAGAAACCTGGGAGCAGTTCGTGACCATCTCCACCCAGGGGCAAGTGCTGCAGTGTGTGCCCAGGAGGGTCTGTGAGCATCAGAAGTTGACAGTGCATCAGTTTGGGTATCACCCAACCAAGAGCATAACCACTGCCCAGAGAGGTCTGAGTGAGGCCACGGGCGGGCCCTTTGCCCTCATAAAGCTATGAGAACACATCTGGCTCTGTGTGAGCTGGGCAGCCCTGGACAGAGTGAAAAGCAAGTGAAGTTTGCTGCCAGGTCTCCCGTCCCTTTGTGGGGCCCTCTGCTCCCCTCCGCAGGATCCTAGCTCCTTCCCACATGTGGCCACATACTTTCTCCTACTCATCTCTTTGATTTGTGCCTGGGCACAAATATATGATCCCAAAGAAATCTACTCTGTGCTGGCACATAACAGATGCTTAAAAGAAATATGTTGAACAAACGAATGAATGATCGAATGGTTGAGTGAATAAGTTTCCAGCAGAGGCAAAGCCACACATTAAGGCATGTAACCGAGACATGGAAATTTCAGCTCTGCTGCTTAGTGTTTCTGCTTGTATATCCGTCCCTCCGACAAACATGAACACCTACAATGTACCCGATAATGTTTTAGACACTGAAGCCACAGCAAAATAGACAGTCTTTACCTTCTTGGAACTTACATTCTAGTGAAGGAGTCAGACAATAAACGAAATAATCAGCAAATGTATATCACACTTAGAGAGTGATAAATGCTAAGACGAAAATGCATCAAGGAGGGGGATCTGGAGGGCCAGGGTGGGAGGCCTTCCTGTTTGATATCAAAAGGCTGGGAAAGGAACTCACTCCTAGGCTGACATTTGAGCAGAGACTTAAAGAAAGTGCGGGAATGGATACAGAGCTATGTGGGGTGACTGTTCCAGGCAGAGGGAACAATCAATGCAAAGGGCCCAAGGGAGCAGCATGGCAGTGCCTTAGGGGACAAGTGGCAGGCTGGCACAAAGCAGATAAATAGAGAACAGTGGGAGATGAGGGTGGAAGAGGAAGCAGGGGGCTCTACCGATTTTCTCTCTGAGTTGGAAGGCACGGGGGGGGGGGGGGGGAGTGTTGAGCAGGAGAATGACATGATTTGACTAAGTTTTAAAAGAATCACTCGGATGCTGTAGGAAGAATAGCCTGCAGTGGGACAAGGCCAGGGCAGGCTGCTGTGCTAACCTAGGTGGGGAGGTGGTAAAAAATAGCCAGATTCTAGATTTATTTTAAGATAGATGTGATGGGATTAGCTGATGAACTGGGTGTGAACTGTGAGAAAGACAGAAGAATAAAGACTATTCCAACTGTTTTGGCTTCAGCAACTGGAAGGACGATCTATGGGGGATGCACATCAAGGGTTCTATTTTGAACCTTGTGAAGTTTGAGTTGTTGGTTGGACATCTGAATAGATGTATTTTTTTGTTTTTATTCTCACCCAACGATATTTTTTCCATTGCTTTTCAGTGAGAGTGGAATTGGGAGGGGGGAGAAGCATCAATGTGAGAGAGGCGCATCGATTGTTTGCCTCCAGCTCACCCACTGACCAGGGACGGGGATCGAGCCTGCAACCAAGATACATGCCCTTGGCCAAAATCAAACCCGGGACCCTTCAGTCCATGGGCCAACGCTCCACTGAGCCAAACCAGCTAGAGCTGAATAGAGATCTTGAATAGGCTCTATTGGGTCTGGACTTCTGGGGGGTGGGAACTCCAGACTGGAGACAAAAACTTGATAGTTGTATAGAATGTACTAAAGTCAAATCCTAGAAAGTGAAGATGTGATAGTACTGAACCCTGGGGCTCCACCATTGAGGGATCAAGGAGAGGAGAAATCAATAAAAGAGACAAGTGGCTGTGAAGGAAGCGGTTGTGAGAAGACAGTGGTTAACTGTGTCAAGTGCTGCAGATATAAGGATGGACCATTGACCACTGAATTTAGCAACATGAAGACCATTGAGGCTTCAAAAGAAAGACTGATGGAGTGATGGAAACAAAATCCTAGTAGATATGAGAATAGGAGGAGAAACTATAGACAGGGAGAATAGACAGCTCTGTCCAACAGAAATATCATGTAAGCCACAAATGGGAGCCATGTATGTCATTTAAATTTTCTAGTAGCCACATTAAAAAAGTAAAAAAGAAACGGGTGAAATTAACTTTGATAATATGTTTTATATAGCCCAACATAGCCAAAATATCATTTCAACTATAATAAATACAAATAAAGAATTTTTAATGAGATACTTGTCACTGTCTTTTGTTCTAAATCTTTGAAATCTACTGCATGTACAATATATCTCAATTCAGCTTAGCCACATTTTAGGTGCTGGATGGCCACATGTGGCTGGTGGCTACTGCACAGACAACTCCTTTGAGGAATTTTGCTCTAAAAGGGAGTAGAGGAAAATGGTGGTTACAGAGGGGCTATGGAATCAAGAGTTTTGTTTGTTTTTAAATGAAGATACGACGGCATTTTTACATGTGATGGGACTCATCTAACAGAGACAGGCAATTTGCCGATGCAGACACAGAGGCAACAACGGAAGGACTGATGTCCTTCAGTAGGCAGGATGGGGACCTAATGCACATTTAGGGATGCTGGGCTTACATAAGGGCAGGGAGGCTTATCATGGTTCAGGCAGGGAGGCACATTACAGGGGCATGGACGTGGTTGTGGGGATGCATGAAAATTCTCTCTGATTGCATCTGTTTTCCCAGGGAAACAGGTAGCAAGGTCATCGGCTAAACATGTGAAACAGGAGGAGGTATTAGAAGTTTGAAGAGAAAGGCAAAGGAATTAAAGAATCATAAAGAAAGTGGAAGAGTGAGCAGGAACATGTAGCAGGACTGCCAGGAATCACTACTGGCCTCAAGGTTGGTGGTCATGAGTGTAAAGTGAGACTCATCAGCTTGGCTTTGCATATTTCTCTACCCCTTTCAATGGCACAGCTTCAGGTACAAAATAGATCTCCATCTAGTCGGATCTGATTAGGATTGGTAAGACAAATGAAGAGAGGAATCGTGTTGAGTACAAATGCAAGTGAAGGAGTATAAGGATGGGACTTGGCATCTAAGGTGGTTGGAAGGAGGAATGCACATGATAAGAGGAGGAACAGATGGAATGTGGCAGGATGAATGGGTTGTTGGCGTTCAGTGCTGGAGGGAGGGAGCTGGAAAGTTGGGTGGTATAGCTTAGAGAGTAGGATGTTTGATTTGAGATTATAGAGAAGTATAGTTATTAGCTATGGCATGGATATTGGCTATAAGCATGGGAGTGAGCAGCTGAGATAGAATGGAGTCAGGATCCCTAGGGAAGAAGCTATCAAAGAACCAAGAAGCTACTGGAGGGTGGTGGCAGGAGTAGTGAGTGTTGGAAAGTGGGAGTGAGCCAAGAGCTCATGTCTTCAAGAAATGAGAAGTGTCTCAAAGGTCTAGAGAGGACTACAATAAGGAGAAGTGGGGCTTAGAAATGTCTGATGACACAAGCATCAAAATAGGAGATTTTTAGTGGGAAGAACAGCGGTCTGAAAGCAGAGATAAGGGGAAAGCAGGGTTGCTCTCCTGACTTCTGGACTGTGGAATGAAGCATCTGGGAGAGACTGGCCACCTCTAGAGACTGCAAGGCAAGCAGGACCCTCAGGTTAGAGTCAGAAATTGAAAGGAGTGATCAGAAAGAACTTGTTCTTTAAATAAAGTTCGAATGGAATTCAGCCACACCCATCCCTTACGCAATTGCTGTTTTCTCTCTACAGAGCTGCACAGTAGGGACAGAGATTGCAGGGCTCTCAAAGCTGAAAAGCTATACCTGGCCCTTTACAGAAAACATCTGCTCCCCCTAAATGGGAGATGGACTGGGGATCAGAGGGCACAGTGGGCAGGACTCAGGAGTGGGGTGGAGAGGGAAAAGGGTGTAGATTAGAGGACGCACAGCCCGCATGGGATGGGAGTTTGGAGTCTTAGATTTTTTGTGGTAACCAAGAAAAATGGGGAAAAGCATACACAGGGGCAATTTCTGTCCTTTGTACGTGAGATGGCTCTTGATTCTCTGCCAGTAGAGTGCGTGCTGGGTCATGGCCTCGGGTCGAGAAGGAAGTCCGGGTATCAGAACTGGGTCCCCTAATCAAACCTGAACTCGGGGCCAGGGAGACTTTGTTTTGAGGACTAAACTGGAGCCTTGAACAACTCATGCCCCAGGGAACTGGATCTGGAACCAGAGGCTGCAGCTGCAGGTTTAGCTTTGCAGAAGCTCAGATCTAGGCAGGGCCCAGCAATGAGGAAATTGGTCTAGATTAAGGATTTTCAAACTGTGCTCCATGGAACTCCCTGGGGACTTCTTGGGCAGTGAGGCCAGAGGTGAGTGACTGGGGTTCTGGCTCCTTTTCCCATATTTAACAGTGGGCCCCCCCTTGGTCTGTGTTTTGCATTGGGCCTCTGAGTAAGGCTCTTCTTGAACAATGGGTTCTGCAGCTAAAAGGAGCTGGATTACCCCGGCCAGACCACATGTAATGTCTCTCTGCTCCAGGATTATTTCAGCTCAGCTTGGCAATCAGATGGTTTCACATGTTAGTTGGTGAAACTGAGAGGTTGCCAGGATCGGGGAACAGGCTCCTTTCTCCAGAGAAATGTTCTTTCCACTTAAGTCTACATCATGGAAATGGAGACCAGTTTGCAAGTTGGTCAAATAGCATTCCAAATCCAAATCAGATTTGGTTGCTAGTATTTCCTGGAAGAAACCAATGTGCTTATTGGAGTACAAGATGTTCACAAAATATTATTCAGTGGAGGGAGCAGAGAGTAGGCAACTTTCCTCTCTTTTAGCCCCTGCCCCAACTCAATGCAGATCTTTACTAAGTGTCTGCCTTTAGTTTTGAAGGGGTCAAAAATGCAGGAACGGATCTAGGGGATGTTGGTCTTGGCTTGTGGGGCTGCTGTGTTTCTTACCCTCATTAGACACCAGAAAGGTGAAACCACAGCTTGTGCCTACCTGCCCCTAAGGGCTGGGTTTAGATGCAGAGGCTTGGGGAGGGATGTATGCAGGAGGTGTGCCTGGCAGTTCCTTAGCTGGACATTAGGGCGTTTAAAAGAACAGGACAATGAGGCTCTCGAGGGCCTGGTGGGACAGGGCCAACATACTAGGAAGGACACAGAGCTGTGGCAGAAGCCTTTGTGGCTGCAGCAGAATCTCTAGAGCAGATGGAGCTACTGCAGATTCCCCGGTTCTTAGGGTTGGCTGGGGGGAGGCAGCTCATAGAGACCTTTGAAGTTCTCTCCATGTTCACTCAGCAGCACCATCTCCCATCCTACCAAGGAGAGAACTCCACTCTAGGAAGGAAATGTGACAGGTCTGTGGGGGGAAGGAAATGCCTCTTGTCACAGGCCACCAGAATGGCAACGCAGAGGTGAGAGAGCGGCTCTCAACATGGCACTCAGGCAGCAGGCAGGTGCGCCCACCTCTCCAGGGCCAGGAGGCCAGGAGGGACCTCCCCCAAATAGCTGCAGGGGTGCCAAGGAGAACAGATATTTCCCAGGAGATGCAAGGGGAACAGGGATACCCATTTAATACTGTAAAGGCAGCGGGAACATGAGGCACGGCTGAAGAGAGGTGGTTGAGCTATACCTGCCGTGGGGGGGTTATGTGCTATGTTTTGAGTTAGCAGGATGGGCTGAGATTTAGACTGGATGGGAAGCCCCTAGGACCAATACTCATGAAGAAGAGAAACCAGGTGCCAAACACAGCCAAGTGGGAAACTGATGGGGAAGAACTCCAAGGGTCGTGGTGAACCACAAGATGAGCAAGTGCTAGCATCACAGCCTAAGTGGCTTAAAGAGCCAACTAGAGGCATCTTTTGGAAGAATGCCAACCCTGGAGGCCTCCCTTTCTTCATCAGCCTCATGGCCTAGACCCCAGGGAAAAGCGACCAGAATCCAGGATGACCCATGGAAAACCCGCCCTCTGTGGCTGTGGAGAGGAGCAGCAGTCCAAGGGATGCAGCGGGGTCTAAACAAGCTGGGGATGAGCAGGGTCGCCCAGGGTGCAGCCTGCAGCCTGGCGCCTGTTCCTCCCTCCCAGGGCTCCTGTTGGATGCCTACCGGTGCCGCCTAGTCTCGCCTCCTGTGCTGCAGTGAAGGCTGTGAATGTGGCACAGCACTGTATCTGGTCAACTCTGACTTATTCATAAAGGTAAGAAGATGTAGCATCTTTGCCTAAACAAAACTGGTCCCAGCAAGACACCCCATCTCTCTATGACTCCCAGAAACATCAGATCTCAGCCTGGAGCTCTTTTCCACATGTGTGAAAGGTTCCCAGGAGACCGAGGCCTTGAGAAAGATTTGGGTTTTAAAAAGGATTCAGGGGCATTTGGAACAACCCCCCTTAAAGACCTTTGCTATGTTTTACTGAGCATTCAAGGCATTTGTGGAGTCACTCTTTGCTTATTCTGGCATGAACAGGAGCAGCAAAATCCCTCATATAGATGCCTCCTCACTCTGAGTCCTCTGGCACATACTCTGATTTTAGTGCTCCTCAAGCCACCCAAATATCCCTGATGTTAATGTGGCCAAAATGTGTCACTCATTGGTCAGGCAAAAACCCTAAACAGTTCCAAACAGTTCCAAAAACCCTGATTTAGGGTTGTTAAGAAAAAACCCTAAAACAGTTCCAAATAACCCTCACAAGCCATCCAGATGGCCAGAAACAAGGACATAACTCCTAATTGACCTCTATTTGCTCCTGTGTTATTTCCTGCAGGAAAGACCAGACGCTCCCATGAGATCACGAGCAGCCAGTGCTCTGGAGAAGGCATGGGAGCCTGGGTCTTCACTGGGACAGCACAGGAGGATTCATGAAAATAGTTTCTTGGGATAAGAGCTGAATGACATATTGACCTTGACACTGAAGCCTGTCGGGACTTCAAGGCAGTGAAAACGCAAGGTGGCCACAACTTGACCACTCTCCAAGCTCAGAGTCACAACAGATAGCTCAAAGAACCCAGCTTCTTCTTGAAGAAAAATCTTGCTGCAAAGGGGTCTTCCCCTTACAAAACAGGTAAGTCATGAGACCGTCATCCACTGTATAATAGATTACATCTCACACAGCAGAAGTAGGCTTGTTAGGTACAAATATTTTCTAGAGAATCTTTCTGTGAAGTTACTAATTCCTTGACAAACAGATCACTTCTAAATTTTATTTAAGAGTTCTTGCATTGTTTTATTTTTAAAGCATAGATTGACTTTGCCTCATCTGATACTAAAATGCAGCAGAGTGTCAGGTGGAAGCTGTGTTTGATTTGGGTTTGGTCACTCATCACCTTGGTCCTTCATAGTTCCCCGTTTTCTTCTCACGCACCTCTCTTGAGCAGCCTGGTTTCCTTGGCCAGAGAACAAGGCTCACTGGAGAGGTGAGAGTGGGCATCCACAGCTCCTGTGGGCCAGCCCCAACCCATGTCCCTGGACTGCATGCTCACTGGCATGCTGAACTAAATCTGCTCAGCGATACAGCAGGGAAATCGGTCAGAGGAGCTGTCAGGCCAGATGTGGTTGGAGATGGAAGAAAACACCTTAAGCAGAGGACTCTCCACAGTTGCATGAAGGACCCTGGGTTTCATCAAAAGCACTCAGATTCAATTCGTGTGTGTGTGTGTGTGTGTGTGTGTGTGAGTGTGCGGGGGTGGGAGGGAGCACGTGCACATGTGCATGTGTGTGAGCGCACGTGTGCATGTGAGAGCAGTGGTGAGGAGGTTCCTCGGTAATAAATAGTTCCTTCCCCTTTAGAGAAAGACTGAATTCAAAGAGATATTTAAAATAGATCCTCTCGTCCTGCCTGAGGCCAGTGCTGCTGTAACCAAATCAAAAGGAGATATAAATACAGAAGGAAAAAGAGGTATGTATTGGTTGGCGACAGGGGTAAGGGGAGGAAATAGAGAAGGGTAGATATACTTACCCTACAACCACAATGATAAAATCTAGTAAATTCCAACCGTTGCGGAGGTAAGCGTTAGGGTGAAAGAGAAGTCCATAGGCTATTACTTTTAAAAATGCTTCCACAGTAAAAATGATGAGAAAGAGATATTCCACTCGTTCCTAGGAAACAAAAATAGAAGAGCGAGAAAAAGAAAATTGTTAGATTGGGGATTTATAAAGTTCTGCCCAGCAGCTCTCACAAGGAGGTGGGGGAGAATGCTGCCCCCACCCTGTGGGAGGAGTTACGGGGACACTGGGTGGGGCCCCCTGGAACCCCTCCCAAACCAAATCAGTAACTCCACAGTCTGTCCCGCTATTAGAAGTGCAATGCACTGGGCATTATGGGTTTGGGGTTTGTGGGTTTTTTAATGTCTTCAAATGTTCTCTGTTAAAGTGCAAATATTAGAATGGTCAAAAATTACACATTTTTTGGAAAACATCTTACTTAACCAGTCAACATGTCGTTGTACCTTCTCAGAAGAGAACCCACAATGTCTTGACCTAAAGGGAAACAATGCCAGGACAGAAGAGAAGGGTGCTGAGAAAGGGGGGAGACAGGACTGCAGGAGAAGTGTGACACTAGTCAAGGTAACAAACCCTGAAGATAACTCAGTCCTGGGCGTGTACTAGCTGAGTTCTCTGAAATAGAACAAAACACAGCTGCAAAGCATTTGTGACACTGAAGATCTCTCGACAGCAGCTGAAACAGGCAGAACTGCTCACATACACGCGTCCAAAAATTTGAACCCTCTCTCTTTCTTGAGAAAGTAAAACTCTGTCCAAAGACATAGGGCAAGTTAGCAGTGAAAACCAGCATTTCCAGGATGGAGACAGGTACTGGGGTGGGGACTGTGGATGGGAAAGGCTCCTCTCTTTTTCTCAGGGGGCGGGAGGTAGGTAGTCTTTTCCGCCATCTGCCACCTTGAAGAAGGGCTCTGCATTTAAGGCTGCAGCTCCTGACCCAGGGAGCCCACACTGAACAGGACAAACTCATTGGCTCAATTAGAGCGAGACGACTCTTGATTCATCGGCTTCCCACACCATTAATTGCTTTCTCCCACAGCCATCCCCAGTGCAATCCTTAATGGCCCCATCAGGCCAAGGCTGCTGCCTGGATGCCTTCATGATCCACTGATCACCTCTGCAGGAGCCTCTGCCCATTTCTCACTGGAGCCACAAAACACCAGTCCACATGGCATCTGGCCACAGGTCCTCCAAGCAGGACAGGCCTGTCTACAACCTCAGGAAGCACTCAATTCAGAATGCCCAAACCTAGTTTCCCATCTTCTACCAGGCCAGAGCTCACTGCAGACCCACAGGGCCCACCCACATTGTAAAGAGTGAGCATCACCCGAGAAGGCCCTCCTCCTTCCACCTGGCCTGCGGGAAGGTGCTCTGACACTGGGGTATTGGGAGCTTGATGGGTAGCTCTTCCCATGAGGTTAGTATACATGCATGTCCCTGTGCTCTCTTCATTCTTTCTGGATCCCCTAGACATTTAGTGGGTACTAGCCTCACCCCTGGGTGAAGCAGTTTAAGGATGCAAAGTTAAAAAAATGCAGAATTCAGGGCCCCAACCAAACATACTGAAGTAGATCTCCTGGCTATGGAACCTGAAAATGTGCATTACAGACAATTTCCAGGTGTCTCTGAGGCACCTTAAGTTTAAGAACCACTGGCCCATGTGCTGATGCAGGCCCAGGCCAGGTAGCAATTGTGGGAAGAGACTGCAGAGGGTAGACTGAATCAGCATCTCAGAGGCAGGCTATCCAACCTTTATTTTCTACTCATTAGAGCATCACAAAGTTGGTCTGGGGATGAGACTGTCTAGGGGCTGTGACCCAGGCACAAATCACAGTGTCAGGGAGCCTCCAGTCCTTAAATTAGGTGATGTTGTGTTAAAATGAACATCAGGATAGTGTTGAAAAGGAAAGCACCTTTCAGAAGGGCACAGTGCAACCTGAGGAAGCTTGTGGAAGGTGGGGGGAGCTGTCAAACAGCACACAGCCCCATCCCCTGATGGTCAGAGCTTTTATGTGCAGCACCAGATGACAGAAACACCTCCTCTGTACCCCAGAAACCTCCATGGAAATCCACAGAGTTAAAGCTGGGACGAGAACAGAAGAAAAGAAGTGGAAACAAATGTGAGCTGGGTACCCACTAGGTGTCAGGCACTTTCATGTGTTCACATATGTGCCAGTTACTTTTACACGTCCATCCACCCATCCATCCATCTGCCCATCCGCCCATCCATCCATCCATCCATCCATCCATCCATCCATCCATCCATCCATCCAGTCACTCATTTTCAGTCTGGTACAACAAGATGAATTACCTTAAAGTGATGCTGGAGCTCCCTGTGGGTGTCTAAGCCTTCTGAGAGAGGCAGCACCCAAGCTGAGAATACCTCTTTCCCTGGGTAGGGAGACTGGTAATATCCCAAAGGCCCTATGTTCTGGGAAGCCAGCATTCCCAGACGGCTCCTGTAAACAGCTGGCACCCCCAACCCAGACTGCCTGGCACCAAGCAGTCTATTTATTCCCTCATCTAAAAGGCTGCTTTGCCTTGCTTGATTTCCCTATAAAAAGAGAAAGCCATGGGGTCGGAGGGGTCTTGGGCCCCTCCACTGCAATGAGCCCCACACTGCAGGCCTAGTGGCTTCCTGGACCTGGCACACCTCTTTGTGAGATGGAGGCTTGGGGAGGGGTGTCTGTGGCTTCTCTTGTGACCTGTGGCCTTTTAAATTCTCCCAATAAAGTCTACACTATGAGACATTTGTCCCACACCCTGGCACATAACACGTGGAAACTCAGAGGACCCATCTGACATGACAGTAGGTCGCTCAAATGTTCACACACACATTTATGAGCTGGGTGCTGGAGACTTGAGAGAATAAGATCTGAAATTGATCCTTGGTAAGTTGGCACGATGGATCTTGGCACAGTAAGGGACAAATGGACAGATGATTCCAGAACAATAAGTAAGTGGTGCTCTAGAGGCCAGCAGTTTGCTATGGATGCACTTCCCAAAGGTCAGGAGCCCCGAGATGAAGCTTGAAGGATGAGGAGTTGCACAAGCAAAGAAGGTGGAGGTGGCGGGGGGCGTGTCAAGGATCCCAAGGGTGGGAAGAAATAAGGAGAGGGCAGGTGTGGAGAGCTTCAGGGAAGGCAAGCATTTGATCTGGCCAGAGTGAGGGTTGTGAGAAAATGGGGGTGAGGGGATGGGTAGAAGCAAGATGCCTGGGGCTCTGTGGCCACGCCTGGATGCTTGGATTCCATTCTGAGGAGACTGGGGGTGACGGGGTGAGAAGTGCATGGCAGTGTGGCACTGCCCTAGAGCATGACAGTGGTGACAGGGGTGGAGAGGGTAGGTGAGTGACCCATCCAAAGATCACAGAGTCTCGAGCCACAGCAGAGACAGAGGGACTGGTTGAGCAGCAGGTTATTTGAGAGAGACTTTATAAAAGATGTAATTTGGCTTCTGGTTGCACCCAGGGGTTGGAGGAAGAGCCAGTGAAAGAAGTGCACTGTCCCCTCCCTAGGTTTCTAATTTGATGACTCTGAATGGTGATGCCTCTCACCGCAGTAGGGGACTTGGAAGGAGAAGGAGGGGAGACATTAGTTATGGACTCGCTGAATTAGGGCACTTGTGCGACATCAAGATGCCGAGGTGGGACTCAGCTTGCAGGGAGGCCTGAATGAGGTGGCCCTGGGAGAGCACGTGGACTAAAGAGAGAAAAGCTGAGACTGGAATCCAACCCTGTAAGGGACAACCTCTCCTCAGGAAAGCACTGCCAGATCGCGACATTTATCTCCTGGGCAGAAGTTACAGGACCCTTCTCCAAGCCATGAGTCTGAGAGAGAAAAGGACCTTGAAGGTTATCTAATTAACCTCCTCTCTTGAAAAAGTAGGATCCTGATAAGATATCAAGGCCAGGGAGGCAAATGCCGAGAACAGGAAACCGATTTCCTGACCCTTCATCCAAAGGTCCGTTCATCTCATCTGGCCTCCCTGGTGCCGGGGAACCTTTTTCACTGGTCCCCGCTTATCCCCAAAGACACAGCTGAGTCACACTGCACTTGCTAAGAATCTGAGCTAGAACTGAAAAGGGACCTGGGAGTCAGGAAGAAGGGGTCTGGCAAGAACCCAGAGGAGGGGCAGGTGCCTGTGGTTGCAAAGTCTGGACACAGCCATGCGTGCTGACGGCCACTGAGAAAAGCCCTGCATTCACTCTGACCTCAGGGGCATGAACGCCCTTAGAGAATTAAAACACACACCTAAACCAAAACACAAACAAAGACACTTAAATAAATGAAACAGCTTAGTCGATTCTTTCAAGATATGTGTGGTACTGCAATAGAAACTGTCAACCCAATAAATTCAATTAAGAAAAACAGAAAGAAACATCTAGGGGTGAATATGAACAGAGTAAAGAGCAAAGCTCTGTCACAGACTATTGTCTTGCTGCTGCCGCCTCGGGGTCTCGGGTCCTGTGAGTGACACTCCTTTACGGCGCTTGTCCTGAGCCCGAGCTCCAGGCTCCTCCCGGCTGCGGAGGGGTCCAGGGCTCTTTGAGAACGCACCCAACAGCCAGCATGCGAATGGCCCTTTCTGTGCTCTTGGGAACCAGGGAACTTGGGAAACCGACCTGCAACAGACTAAGATCCTCATTCCTACTATTCTGGGTTGAAGTTGGAAAGGGTAGAGGAGGTAGAAAAACTACAGAAGAGAGAACAAACCACGGGGCCAAGTCAGGGAAGCGTCTGGACTGGATTCCCGGGGTTCCTGGAGGAGCCCCTTTCTTGGGCCAGGGGGACCACTCTGCCCTGTCAGATGGCTCCTGGCTCTCTTCTTCGTCCTATCACTTCCCTTCCTCCCCAGGGCTATTTCCCTCCCATTGCTTCTTCCCCGTGTCCTTATTCTTCTTGCTTTCTTTCCTTTCTCCCTGCTCATTTTTTAGGGTCACCAATGGCAACCCAGGCCCATGGCCACATTTTTTAGAAGAATTCAGGGGGAGAGAGCTCAGTTCCCAGGAATCACAGCCTCTTCTAGACACTATGGAGCTAATTAGACATTGAAGAGTACAGTCTATCGCAGTGTCCCGCTTTTTTCATGTGTACATATCCAGCCTTTCAACTACGTCTTAACTTCCAGAGGACAGAGACTCAATATCTTTCAACAGTAAAATCTTGATTTTGGTGCCAACTGACTCTGTGTGTCTTTGGGCAAGTCATTTTATTTCTCTCGGTCTAATTCCTCATCTGTAAAAGAACTAATGAAGCATTTTTAAAACACAGTGCTGCAAAGAGCCCTGGGTTTCTAAAGTGCTGTTCGGGAGCAGTCACAGGTTAGGGAAGACTGAGAAAGTGGGGCTTTGGCTCCCCCACCCCTTGAAGCAGAGCAGTACCTTTTGAACCCACATGCTAAGTTGTCCAAAGGTCCTAACACAGTTGAATGGAGCTCAGGAAGCCAATTTGAGAGGGCTGTCGACAGAGAATATACACAGAAAAGAAGTAGCTACCTCTTCCTGACCAGCCTGGAAGGCTTTTATTGGCTTTATATTCTGGCTTCTGGTAAGATTTTATTTGAGAAGAGGAATCACTGCTTTTTGTGTTTTTCTTGAAACTTTGAACACCACTTCCAAAGTGGCAAATGACATACAAATTCTCTCCAAAATTCTATGGCAAGTGAGGAAGCTGGTGCCCGGTCTGGGTGCATTTCTGCCTAGAGCACAGTCAGATTCCAAGACACGGAAAGGAACAAGGAGTTCCCGTCCTTGTTCTGATGATCACCATAAATACAAATGGATTTTATAATAAAAAATCCTTCATTAAAGAGATTAGCAATATTTGTGCTTTAGAAGAACACGGACTCCTTGTGAACAGAAGCTGTGCCAGGGGAGTGCTCCTAGGCCAAGAACAATCGTGAGAGACTGTCTAGTCACGTATACACATTTCTGTACACACATCCATGGCACATCTGGGTGATGTCCAACATCTGCGCTGAACACTATACAGCTCACATATGCTATATAATAGACTAGGGTGTGAGAATTGGTACTAAGCCCATGTGCACCCTCTTAAATGTATATAAGTTTATTTATTAAAGCTGCCAAGAATTCTACACCAAACAAGTTGGTGAGAAGCCCAGTCATACAATTCCAGCTCAGGACAAGGTGCAAAGACAATAAACACAGTAACAATGCTCTGGGCAGCATCTTGTTTTTCAGATTGTTTCATAACTAAAGTGCCATTCAGTCTGACCTCAAATTATAGCCTCTTGCCTATTCTCTAACGAAGGGGGGTAAAACAACTGGAATACCACATTTCCTCCCTCCAATTCTTCTCTCATTCATTCATTAAGTCACAAATATTTCCTGAGGGTCTGCTCCAACCCCCACCATTTGCCACACTGTTATCTTAGGACACTGATGGGCTGTAGAAATAAGGACACATATTCCAAAATCCTCATTATTCAGAAGTAAGGGGACTTGTCCAAGGCCACATGTTTACCTGATGTGATGAGCACTCAGGTTTCCTAATGGCTGGTTGGTGCTCCTTCTTCTACAGTACAGCTGTTTCTGTCTGTGGACTGATTGAAACCTTGAATTACTGTGCCCACCAGGGGTCACTGGGCAGTAAAGGGCCACTTATATGGTATGGCTGGAAGGGCAGACAGCGAGGATCCCCAAAGCTCCTCCATCCTGGGGTCCCTACTGGTGCTTGAAATGCAGCCATTAAGAAGCTTTCTTCCATCAGTGGATGACTGATAAACACAATGTGGTGTTTGTGTGTGTGTGTGTATGTATATATATATATATATGTGTGTGTGTGTATATATATATATATATATATATATATATACACACACACACACACACGCATACATACAATGGACTATTAGCCATAAAAAAAATGGAGTTCTGACGTGTAATAAGTGCTATCACTGTGATCCTTGAAGACACTGTACTAAGTGAAAAAAGCCAAACACAAAAGGACAAATATTGGATGATTCTACTTATGTGAAATACCTAGAATGAGCAAATTCAGAGACAGAACATAGATTAGAGGTTACCAGGAGCTGGAAAGAGGAAAAAACTTTGGGAAGAGATAGTCGTGATAGTTGCATGACATTGTGAGTATAATTAATGTCACTGAAGGGTACACTTAAAAATGGTTAGAATGGCAGATTTTGTTATTTACTACAATGAAAAAAGAAAAAAGCAGCACTCTTTTGGATCTTAAAGGTTTTCTAACTTTTAGGGGGTCTCCATCTAAACTACCTGAGGTCCCATTAAAACCTGTATCAGCTACCACCTGAAAAGGGACTGATTCATCAGAATGTTGACAGCATAGCTTTTTGTGGTGAGTTCCTGGCCAGATGTCTGGGATCCCTGGATTGGGAAGAAGGGGGCTGGCTAGGGAGACAATTAGTTCAACTTCACAATTTTCAAGGGCAGGCCCTTCCCAAGGGCCTTATGTACACACCCATTTAGAAAGTGCCTGGTGGTTCAGATGGTGTGGCCTCAAGACTCAAGGCTTCTTGTTAAAGGAAGAAGGGAGAGGACAAACCATTTAATAGCCTAGGAGTAAAGCAGCCTGGAAAAGAACATTCACCTATTTATCAAGTGCATCTAGCAACTGAGGCTGAGTGAGTTGAAAAGTATGCCAGGGTTTTACAGTAACTCAGTTTAGAAAAATAAAAACTCTCCTCCAACTGGTCTGTTTTCTTTGTGCTTGCCCATGATGCTAAGTTGAAGTGACTTACCCACTTATGCATTTCTCATGTCCTTGTCTTCTTCTCTAGAGGCCGCCTAGCCTCAGCTGCCCAGCACACTGGCACCAGCCTCAGATCAAAATGCACTGGGCGTGCTGCCTCAGGCATCTGGGTGCTGGCCTGCCCACTCTTTCTGGGCTCTTCACTGCCTCATCCCTGAGATGGAATCTCTCACCACCCATGGGGCCCCTTCCTAGGCTGTATTTCTCAACTGCCAACTCCCACAGGGCAGAGACCGGCCTGCTGGAGTTCTCCATCTGGTGTCCAGCATATGAACGGTACAGAGGGAGCAATCACCCTTCGTCACATGCTACCTGCATGGCTCTCCTGGAGTTCAAAAGTACCCAAATGTTACACAGGCCAGCCTCTGCACGCAGCAGGAGCTCCCTCCACTTGCTGGCCTCTGCCTCAGGAGGTCATTTCCTTATAAGTCTGCCCATCTTGTCACTGGACGGCTCAGCTGTCAGAGTATGACAGCCCCTCCCTCTCCAAGAAGCTTACTCTGGCTCAGGGATGCTGCTTTTTCTTTTGGGGTAATGGAGTGGACAGGGTGAGAGATACTGCCAATCAGGGCTGAATTACTCTTGGGGACAATGGGGCATCTGCTTAGTGACCTGTGGGCTAGTGTATAATTTCCCAAAGAGAGGGAAGGCACAACAGTGGCCTCAAAGCTCTCTCCGAGTGCCCTCCTTCTTTGAGGAGCAGACTTACACCTGACCCAGGGAAACAGCCACTGTCTTTTCTGTCCATCCCACTGTCTGTCCCCATCCAAGCCCCCATCACTGGTTGTTTGGATACTAAAGCAGCTTCCTAACTGGTCACATTGACATCTAGGCTGTTTTACTACTTTAAAACCTTCAAAGGCTCCCCTCTGCATTGAAATGGAATCTAGCCTCCTGAGCCTAGCTCCCAGGTCTGCCACAGGCCAGCCCCACCCAGTCCCTCTGGCCTCGTCCTGGCCACCACCCTGCACCCCAGCCACACCAAAACCTTCACTCACCACACCTGAGCCAGAAAGGTTATCATGGGCAACTCTCTTCATGCCAGGTCAAGCCCCACCCCTTTCTCCTCATGCTCCTGGACAGCTCCCTTGTCACCACCCTGGCCTCCCTGTCTCTGAAGTCCTGGCCTCCTCCCAGTTACAGTGCCCTCTCTTTAGATCACAGTGATAGCACTTATTACACTGTGTTTTCTAGGTATTCCTTCCCTTCAGCGACAGAGCGCCTGCAGGGCAGAAGCAAGTGTCCTTGTCACCTTTGGCTAGGAGGTATCTTTAAATGAAAGGCAAAATGATGGAGGAAAGAGGGCTTTGGAGTCAGACACACCCGGGATCAAATTGTTTCCCTATTGCAAGCATCATAACCTCCCCAACTCTGGTTTCTTCACCAGTAAACAGGGGATAGTTATACAGATTGATGGGTAATTCTGAGAATTAGACATCACACAGTCATCATTCAATAGCAGTTGCTGACATCATTGCAGCCCGAGTACCTGCATACAGCAGGCGTTCTGCCCATGTCTGTAGAGTGAACATCCCTGCTCCAGGGGGCTTTGTGCGTCCTCCCCAGAGGTCCTGGCTCCATCTACTCCCACGGCGCCCCTGCTGAGCTGCGGAAGCTGTCAGCCGCACTGGCCCTGCTCCCTCTCCCTGTCTCCTCTCCTGCCCCGGCCACATCAGCTCTCCTGGCCTCTAAGCAGATGGCACAACTCACTTTTGTGCCTCTTTTGATCCTCTTGACCTTAACAAAAACTAGAGACTTGAGGCCTCACATCTATTATCGAGGAAACACAAAACAAAAACAAAAGCTTCTCTGTATCCTGTTTGCTGGCTCCCTGTATTCTGAATGTCCTTGCCCGACGTCCCTCTTTACCCTTCAGATCCACAGCAAGAGGTTCTACTCTGGCTTAAAACCCCAGTCCCAAAGCTGCGAGCATGTCCCTGTGTCTCTGGGAACCTGCTGCTCCTTTGCCTCCTAACATCATTTATTTCGACTACAGTGGACAAAGGTGAAGGACGACAGTCAGCACTCTCAAGAGCAGAGGACCCCTGGATTTAGGACAGAGGTGGGGAACCTTTTTTCTGTCAAGAGCCATTTGGATATTTATAACGCCATTCATGGGCCATACAAAATTACCAACTTAAAAATTAGCCTGCTATATTTGGTCAGACATTCAATTGAATTTATTGAATTTCAAGTCCTGCCTGTGGTTGCCTTGGCAGGGCCAGACCGAATGATTTCATGGGCCTAATAAGGCCCACAGGCCAGACATTCCCCACCTTTGATTTAGGAGGTTTGTTAGCCATGCGATAATCACTACAGTGATAACTCACTGGGAAGTACTTTACAGTTCACAAGGCACTTGCCATATATTCAGATGTTGAGTCTCATGATCACTTTGTAAAGCAGAAAGGGTAGATACCTTTCTTCTCCTCTTATTCCCACTTTCTTTTCCTCCTTACGAAACCACCATTGCCACTATCACCACCACCACCACCATCACCACAATGACCATCTCCACCACCTCTCCACTATCACCACTATTGTCATCATCACCACCACCATCATTACCTCCACTACTGACATCATCACCACTGCCTTCCCCACCTCCACCATCATCACCACCATCTCCACTACCACCATGACCGTCATCACCACCAACACCAGATCACCACTATCATCATCATCACCACCATCTCCACTACTGTCATCATCACCATCTACTGGCTTCAGGAGAGGCATGTGACCCAACCTGGCACTATTTCTTTAGCTGGACATGCTCATGTCTATATATGAAGCCTGGATCCATGACAACTATCTGGTGACCATGAGGTTTACTAGTTGAGGACGAGAGAAACATGCTGAGTGGCAGCAAGAAAGGGTGAAAAGAAATGCTCTCTCAGATAAAGCTGTTGACTTAACTCAGACAATGAATTAACTCAACCAACTTTGATGCTATCCTAATTCAGGGCTTATTTTATGTGACATAAAATTTCGTTACTGTAGCAACCATTTCAAGGTGAGTTTTCTTATTCTTGCATCTGAAGGCATCCTTATTGATAGGCTCTTTTTGCTATCTCTACCCCACTCCTGCTCAGTGCTTCCACGCCTTATCAGCCACTTGGTCACATTAAAACTAAGCTTAGTCTCATTAGCTGGGAAAGGCAGGAGCTCGTGAACACTATCAGACAAATGCTCCTGTCTCCCGGTTAGCTAGCAGCTGAGATGCTTATTTTAGATTATTGTTTCAGACTAGATCTAGAGAGATCAGCCCAAATCCCAATCAGAGGGTAGCCCTGTAAGCTGTGTTTAGCCTCCTGTTTCAGCACAGGGCTGTTGAGACAAAGGGCATGGCTGCAGGTGGCGGCAATTTAACAGTCCTGAGAAGCAGGTGGGAGGCACAGAGGGACTCTTCCAACAGCCCAGTGGCAGAAGCCTGGAGATAAAGCACACAGATGCAGACCTGGTATTTCTCTCCTGGGGTGTGGTTTTTTTCTTACCCTCAAGTGATGAAGGACTTTCTGTGCAAGGAACTTTCCAGAATCCCATACTCATCATGATACCTCCCTCCTCAGGAATTATAGGGACTATGCATTCTTAGCTCATCAGACCTCAGCTTCTCTGCTTGAATCCTTCCCTTCCCACCTGTGTACTTTGTCATTTCCTGGCACCTACCACTCATGTTCTGATGCTACCTCCCTCCCTGCTTAGCTCCATGCTGGCCACTGTGGCCCCTCGTTGGAATATTCTCACCTCCTCCAGGGCCAGCTGGATTCCTCCACCTGCTACAGCATTACTTTGATTTTCCCCAAGCTCTCAATCTCCTTTTTCTGTGGGTCCTACAGTCTTATGGCCAGTCTGTCTGTGCTGTTCGTCTCGGACTTTTATATATGATATTATGACATGTTTTATAAGTTCTCTCATTGCGGCAAGTGTTCCAGATCTCTCTCTCTTACTCATCAGCACTCCGAGGGAAGGCACTATGTCACTCTATCCCCTCAGTGCCTTGTATAGGGACCAGGACTGGAGGCTCCTAGAATCCTCTAGTGCAGAGCTGGAAGGCCATTTAGAGGCCATCAAAATCAACTTCCCAGTCTCAGACTCCCTCAGTGCCACACTTCATGGTTTACAATGGGCTTTCAGGTCTTCTTCCTCTATCTGCTCCCTAGACAGCCCGTGGGTCGGCAGACTGGCCTTTATCCTCAGCAACCTTTCCCTTCTTCCCCCACAAGGAGCACTACCAGGCCACGCAATATCTTCATCAAGGAGACCATGTACCAAGAGGCCCACCCTGAAGGGCACTGGGACTGAGGACTGTGATTACAAAGGGCATAAGACACTGCCGCTGCTCTCCAAGTGCTCGCAGTCTGGCAAGGAAGCAGGAAGGATGTGCCCGGTGGAGAGAAGTTAGGACACAAAGTCACATTTGCTACTCACCAAATGAGTACTGTGGACAATAAGCAATTTAAGGACTTGGAGAAAAGGCAGATTGTTAAGGGCTGGAGGTCAGTATATGTGGTATGGGCCTGAGGTTGGGGAGATTGTGGGCCAAGCGTGGGTACAATGAGGTGATTCCATATGGGAAACATAGGTTCTCATGGAGACACAAGGAGCAGACAATTTTTTGCTAGAGAGTAAGCGTTGGGGGAGACAAACCTGGGTAGACTGGAGGGTTTAAACAAAAGCAGTGACAGGATAGAGTTTGTACTTCATACAAAGGAGTTGTCCCAGGATTTAAGGTCTATGGTGACTTTGGCTGGTGATGATTTGTGATCAAGGGGTTATATGTGCTAAGCTAAGATAAAGATAAATATGGAAAGCAACCTGCAGATGGATCAGATTCAATTTGGGGGACCCTGCAGTAGTCTAGGAATAGGTGATGACTGTTTGAACTACAGAGGGACAGAGCAGAAGGAGAGAAAAGGCAATGACAGATTCAGAAAATGCTAGGAATGGAGGTGGGCAGAGAGGCCCATCAAACATGACATCAAGACTTCACTCAGAATGGTTGCAGGAATGAAGGTATCATTTGCAACCATGGAGTCCAAGGCAGGAGCTGCCCAACACCAGCAAGGTGGCTTAGGCATGTCACACAAGCTCTCTGGACTGCAGTTTATTTGCCAACGGTGAAGTTTGGTCAGATAATCTCCACTCCCCTTCCTGTATCCAGCTAGAAGGTGACCCAGTGTAGAGGGAATTCCATGGCACTAGCAGATCTGAGTTTTAAATTTTAGATCTTCCACAACTATTGCACCTTAGCCAAGTTACTTAAAGTTCATATGCCTCCATTTCCTTAGCTACAAAATGAAGATAATATTTTCCTATCAAGACTCCATAAGGACTGAGGGAAAAGTATATGCTAACGTGTTAAACAGGAAATACTTAAGAAATGTTGTCCTTCCCAACCCTCCAATGGTTCTAGAATTCCATGGAATCTGAGATGTCATGAAGACATAACAAGAAGAGGCAATAACATCCGAGTGGAAACATAACAGGTGATTAGAGATGATGGGTGGGTCAGAGCTAAAGGTATGGTTTTGAGAAACAATCTGTATAGATGAAGCCGTGAAAGTTATATGAAATCCATGACACAAGAACAGGGCGCATTCTGAGAACAGAGGAGAAGGGCTCAGGACAGGGATGGTGGCTCAGTGCGTCATTTCTCAAGACCATCATTTTTGCCATGTCCATGTATGTGTAGTATTGTTTACTTAATACTTTTTCTTTAAATCAACTAACTTCTCTTATATAAACATTTAGAAATAAATTTTTAATAATAATATCACTATAATTGCTTGCCATGATAAAAAGTGGCAGTAAATATAACTACTGAAATGTTTGCCATGTACTCTCCAAAATCATCTCATTGACCCTCCCCCCCACCCAAGTACACATTCATTCCACACTTGGGGAAACACTGGGCTCAGGGACTGTCCCTTGAAAGGATCAAACTGACTTCATGTGGTTCCAAAAGGTAGGAGGACGGAAGCAGGACCCATCAGTGGAATTGAGAGGAAGGCCGATTTTGCCTCAGAGGAGAAACTCTTCAGGGTTGGAGCTCTCCCACAATGGGGAGGGCTGCCCTGGGAGCTGTGCACCCAGACACAAGAATGGGTCACCTATGGGTGTGATTTCATGGGTAAGCCTCAGTTGGAGAGTTACACCACATCTCCTCCAAGGTCCTTTTGATGACCAGCAGTCCTTCATGCCATTCATGAGTGAGAGGAAAGCAAAGGAAGTGAGAGTGAATGAATGGATGAATGGGTGCATAAATGGACGAAAGGAGGCAAAAAAGGGCTATTCATCAAAACAGGCATGGATCCAGGGGAGTGCAATGCTTCTGCTGTCTTGGTCAGCCCCCCTTCCTCCCCACCCACTGGGACAGCTCCAATCTTATGGCCCCAAAGAGTATCAGCCTAAGGAGGCCATCCCTGGCTCCATGCACAGTGGATCCACCAGGCTAAGTCTTCTGCCTCAGCTCCTCAGCCTGCCTCCAGTGCTGAGACAGTCAAGTAGTAGCCTTGATCCAGGCTCCTTAAAAACCAACAGGCAAGGAAATAAAATGCCCACCAGTGACAGCCTGGCCACACTTCCTGTATGGTTCAGAGACATTAGTGTGCACATGAACTTCAACTAAAAGGAGCCTTGCTCAAGCGGCCAGCTCCTCTAGCACTGGCTGCTGGGGTCCAGGATTCTGCCTGTCTAAATGGCCCCAGGCTCCTGCCCTAAAGGAAACACTTCCCTCACCCAGTAAGGATAATAAGGCACAAAGAGGGAAGGACTTGCTGAAGCCATAAAGCTGTATCACATAAATGGCATGGTAATAATGCTCATTTACAACACTCCATTAAAAAAAGAAAAAAAGCATGTTGCATCTATGTCTTTTCTGATCTACCATCCAGAACATGTGCTTACTCCATTATCTGAACTTCCATAGCACTTCTCCTGGTAGGACCAGTGTGGGGAGGACTATGTTTGGGATCACATTCTGCCTTGTGCTGTGGCTCACTGTGAGCCCATGATACTTCTGGCCTTTCTAGAAGTCAGCACCGTGGTTTCATCGTGTACCATACCATTTATGTGATACAGCTTGTTACCATGGTTCCTGGGTACATCGCCTTGTCTTTCTGAGCCTCAGTTTCCTCATCTGTAAAGTGGCATGACAAAACCTACCTCATAAGAATGTTATAAATCTGAAATAAGGTACAAATAATATTTATTATGATCCTTTGTAATTGTTAAAGTGCTGTACAGATATGAGTCATCATTACTATAAAAATAAGCAAAAAAGAAAAAATTATCTAAATGTGAAATGAGCAGTGAGAAGTACTTATTTCCCAGTCAGGACTGAAGCATGCAGCACCAGAGACCTGCTATAGCAAAGCCCACTCTGTGGGGTCAGCCCACATACAACACTTTGTCCTCCGTAGTCATAGCCAAGAGCCACAGCCAGTCAGACTTAGTGTCAGTTCTACTCACTGACGTGCCAACAGCAATTAAGGCTCAGCTACCACAGAAGGACACACACAACCCACACAAGGGAGACACCTGGAGCACCCAGCTCAGAACCAGGAAGGTGGCACCACTGAGCCCCATAAGACACCTACTACATAACACCACTCTGCCAGACTGGGAGAAGTAGAATATCTACCTAAATCATAAAAACTAACATAGGGAGGTAGCCAAAATGAGAAGCCAAAGAAACATGTCCCGAATGAAGGAACAAGACAAAACTCCAGAAAAACAATTAAACAAAATGGAGACAAGCAATCTTCCAGATACAGAGTTCAAAATATTGGTTATAAAAATGTTCAAGGAATTTAGCAAGGACTTCCACAAAGAGATAGGAAACATAAAAATGGAGATAGAAATTATAAAAAAGAACAAGTCAGAAATGAAGAATACAATAATTAAAATGAAGAATACATTAGAAGGAATCAACAGCAGATTAGATCAAGCAGAGGATCAAATCAGCTATTTGGAAGAGAAGATAGCAGGAAACACCTAATCAGAACAACAAAAAAGAAAAAAGAATTTAAGAATGAGGATAGTTTAAGGGGTCTCTGGGACAACATCAACCATACCAACATTTGCATCACAGGTATATCAGAAGGAGAAGAAAGAGAGCAAGGGATTAAAAACCTATTTGAAGAAATAATGGCTTAAAAGTTCCCTAACCTGGCAAAGGAAATAGCACACAAGTCCAGGAAGTGTAGAGAGACCCAAACAAGATGAACACAAAGAGGCCCATGCCAAAACACATCATAATTAAAATGCCAAAGGTTAAAAGACAAAGAGAGATTCTTAAAAGCAGCAAGAGAAAATAAGTTAGTTATCTACAAGGGAGCTCCCATAAGGCTGTCAGCTGATTTCTCAACAGAAACTTTGCAGGCCAGAAGGGACTTGCAAGAAATACTCACAGTGATGAAAAACAATGACCTACAACTAAAATTACTCTACCCAGCAAGGCTATCATTTAGAACTGAAGGGGAGATAAAGAGCTTCCCAGATGAGAAAAACCTAAAGGAATTCATCACCATAAAATCAGTTTATAAGAAAAATTAAAAGGACTTCTTTAAGGAGAAAAAGAGGAAGAAAAAGATCCAAAAAATGAATAATAATATGGAAATAACTACACACCTATCAATAATTACTTTATTTTTTTTTTAAATAATTACTTTAAATGTAAATGGATCAAATGCTCCAATCAAAAGAATGGACAAGACCCATATATATGCTGCATACAAGAGACTCACTTCAAATAGAAAGATACACAGAGACTGAAAGCAAAGGGATAAAAAAGATATTTCATATAAATGGAAATTTTAAAAAGTTGGGGTAGTAATACTTATATCAGACACAATAGACTTTAAAACAAAGGCTATTAACAGCAGACAAAGGAGGACCCAGCAATTCCACTTCTGGGTATTTATCCGAAGAAACCCAAACCACTACATTGAAAAGACATAGGCACCCCTATGTTAATGTAACATTATTTACAATAACCAGGATGTGGAAGCAAACTAATTGGTCATCAAAAGACAAATGGATAAAGAAGATATGTATAAACAATGAAATATTACTCAGCCAGAAAAAAAGAGTGAAATCTTGCCATTTGTGACAGCGTGGATGGATCTAGAGGGTATTATGCTAAGTAAAATTAGTCAGAGAAAGACAAATGCCATATGATTTCACTTATATGTGGAATCTAAAGAACAAAATAAATGAACAAACGAAACAGAAACAAACTCATAGATACAGAGAACAAACTGACGGTTGACAACTGGGCGGGAGGTTGGAGGAGCTGGGTGGAAAAGGTGAAGGAATTAAGACTTACAAATTGGTAGCTACAAAAGAGTCACAGGGATGTAAAGTACAACATAGGGAATACTATCTATAATATTGTAATAACTATGCATGGTGTTGGGAATACAAAACTTTTTAGGGCATCACTTCATAAGTTATATAAATGTGTAACCTCTCTGCTGTATACTTGAAACTAATAGAATATTGAATGTCAACTGTAACTGAAAAAAATTTTTAAATTAAAAAAAAGACTGAAGCATGCAGAAGAGAAATAATTTCTCCAAGGTCAAACAGGAAGACTGTGAAGAGCCCTAGAGTTGGGCTCCCAACCCCCAACCACCTGCTCACTGTTCATGCTCACTCACCTCTGGCCTCCCTCTGACTCTCTGTTAGCCTCAGCCACCTACTCCCCAAGGCACTAACAGAGCGGTGTTGTCAGGTAGAGAGTCATAGACTCCTAGAGCAATACAAAGCTAACCCAGAGTGTTGGAGCCCCTTTCCCCAAGTTGCTAGAGTGGGTCTCCAGGTTGTCCATGAGAAGGGTGATTAAACTATTTTCATACTCTAAACATTGATGGCACCTGGCACTGTAGTGACTACCTGGGCACCAGCCAAGCAAAGATGTGAAGATACGGTCTCTGCTCTGCAGGAGCCCATGGCCCACCTCCTGTTCTGGGACGTCAGGGAATCTGTCCCTGATGACCGCTCCTAGCCGCTCTGCTAAGTAGAAGTCACCTAAAAAGGGCTAACTCTCCTGTCCTCCAAATCAGGCTCGCTCCTCACACTCCAGCTCTTCTCGGAAACTGGCTGACGCCTGGCAGATCTAATTTAATAAGTGTTTCCTGCAAGCTGCAAACAGTCATAATTTTGGCTTTTTGTGGCTGTCTTCTTTCCCTTGTAAAAAGGAGCTGTTCTCCTTGCTGATCAGTTCAATTATAATGATATAAAACAGAGAGCAATAAAAACTGGGACATGCCCTAAAAGGGGAGTGTGGTAACAGTGATTCACAGTCTTTCCCTTTGGGGACCCCAGCAGGGGTGAGTGAGGTAAGCTGTCTCTCCGTGCAAAGACAGATTTTATGGTAGGTAAGAAGGGGGATAGGAACCTCAGGATCCGGACACCAGAGGCCACAGGGCCCAGGGTCCTACCTTCAGCTGACATTCACTAAGCCCTGCTAGAAAGCGCTCACTGAGCAGCAGTGCAATGAAGCAGGACACAGCCTGTTGGTGGGTTCCTCCTGCCTTTTCATGGCAGGCAAATGAAGTGCCTGGACCTGAATAGTTCACAAATGAGCCAACTCCTGGCTCCAGCTCCCAGTTCTTGTCACATGCCAGGTCTTGGGCACAGCACTTTCCAGAGGTTATCTTACAGCTGCCCTGGGAGGTGGGTGCCATCATTACTTTCACTGTACAGGCATGGGGCCAGGGCTGCCTGGCACCATGCTGGTTGTGTGGGCCTCTCAGCATATACCACACATTTGGACCCTGGATTCCATATGGCCTCTTGCTACTTTTTCTCCCTCTGGAAACACAGAACAAGGGCAATGAGTGCACTGTGGCAGTAAGAGCACCATCCTGGGAGTCAGAAATCTTGGGCTCTAATTTTAGTTCTCCCATTACCAAATGGGGTGACTGTGGGAGGCCACACAGCTTCTGTGAACCTGACTTTTCCCATCCACAACATCCTCAAGATGAAGAGGCTGGGTTTTATCAGTGGATCTCAAATTTCAGTTCTCTGATGGCTACCTAGAAAGATTCTGGGCGCTTGTTAAAAATATAGCCTCCTATCCCCCATCCCAGATGTGCTGAATCAGAATATTCTGGGAGGGGCCTGGGAGTCTGGATTCCTTGCAGGTCCCTCAGAGTCTAAAGAGCTCAAGTTGGGTAATACAGGTCAAAATTATCACCATGGCTCCTTTCAGTTACAAGATTCTCAAATCTGTCTTTGCCTTCCAGGAGCACAGGTGCTCTGCAGGGAACTGCCTGGGTCTGCTGCATCTGACAGGAGGTGCAGAGGGTGGGGAGAGGAAGAGCACTGCCTGAAGCTGCCCACAGAGCAGTGGCATGTGGCTTTTACAGAGACATCTGAGGCGAGGCACAGTGCCGGGACACTGGGTGACAGAGTCGGCAGGGGGTGTTTCCAGGGTGGAAGGCTCAGGGGCGAAGGGAGGCCAAGTGAGGACAGGGTGGTCAGGCCTGCTCTCTGCCATCAACCTGTCCGGGAAGATCCCAGGTCAAGAGACAAACTCCTGCCAGCACAATGCATTCAATGGCCTGGCTCCAGGAGGGCTCCACAGGGAGGGAGGGACAGGGGCCTCGGCAGAGGGGGCTGCAAATGTCAGCAAAGGAACCTGGGCTCTTTTCTGTGGGCAGTGCTGAACCAATTATGCGTAAGTAAATCTTACAAAAGCACTTTTCAGATAGAATTAAAACAGATTTTCAATTTCCAAGCAAATAATATAAGCTGTAGCCTTTCCTTTGACTGTTTCTCAGCTTGAACTCCCAGAAGTGACGGGGCTAAGTGTTTGATCTGATAAGGAGTCACTGATATATAATAAACATTCCAAAGTGGCCATTATTTTGCTTTGAAAGACCTGCCTCACAAAATGCTAGCCATTCGAGGCCCAGTGGCGACTCCCTCCCCTCCCCCAGGGACACCTTCTTGATCAGGCAGACCTCTCCCTTCTGCAAATTCTTCACCTTAATCCTCCATCCACTGGTTCCCAGGCTCTTGTTAAGACTTCATGGATCAGTCAAACAGCAAAAGAATGTTAGGAACAGAAATAGGGTTGCCAACTTTTTCTCCTGCCAAGTAGAAATATTAAAAATAACAATGATCATTTATTATCCCTTTGTTTCATAAAAGGAGGGGGAAACAACCCCAGAATAAAGGGCGGCTGGCGACCCCCACTGCCGTCACCACCACTCCGCACACTGCACTCTGCTTCTGTCTCTCATCGGATGCAGCCGGCAAATCTTCACTGTAAGTCGGCACAGGCCGGCAGGCTGGCACCGGGAAGCTTAGGTCCTTCCCAATCTCTAGCTCACTGCATACTTTCTGTGTCCTTCCTCCTAAGGCGTTCTTTGCTCTGGCTCCTGAGGCCCTCTAGGGTTTGGCTCTAGCCAACCAATGTGTGGAAGATGGCAAAAAATAGCCACAATACTTTACAGCTCTTCCCATCAAGAGTCAGAGTCTATTTTCCCATCTCTTGAGTGGCTGACTTGGTCACTTGTTTTGACCAGCAGAATACTGTGGAAGAGACAGTGTGCAACACCTAAGCCCAGGCCCTTTTGAGGCCTTGCTTCTCCTTTCGCTCTGGGGGCCTTTTTCCCACCACATTAACAAGCCCATGACAGCCTGCTTCAGAACGAGAGACCACATGGAGAGTGGACGTGGCACACCAGCCAACCCAGCCAAGGCCACTAGGGTTACTGTTCCAGTAACCCAGCATCTGACTGCAGACACTTGAGCAAGCCTAACTCAGACCAGCTGAGCCCTGCCAGGCCCTGAAGAGCCACTCAGTTGGGCCCAATCCACATTACTAACTGGCAGAAATGTGAGCGACGTGAATGGTCATGGTTTAAAGCCACTAAGCACTGAGGTTTTTATTATGCAGCACAAGCTACCTGTGTTACATCACCTTTCCAACAACGATTTGCATGGCCTTCTGTACCCTCTTCTGTCTTTAAATACAACTTGGGCTTTCCTATCTCTAAGAATTTGCCTAAATTATTCCCCTCTAGACTCAGGCCTGAAATATCTGTTTCCTTTCTCCTCAGATTTTACCCTTTCTCCAAGATTTAGGTCAACTACCTCTTCTTCAAATACTTCTCAGAACTGTAGCACTCACTGTCTCTGCCACTCCTTTGGCCCTTGATGACACACACATCACCTTCGTGACATGTCGTCTTTAAACGTGTTTATTACATCTTGCTTTCTCAATTAGATTGACAGTCCTTCATGGGCAAAGGCTTGTCTTATATTTAGACTCAACTTTTAACCCAATGTCTTGTGCAGGAGAAGTATATTTATTACTCATTGATTGATGAGACTTGGAAATTCAACGAGTATCTGAAAATAACCACGCCAAGTCAGTTTCCAGCAATGCACCTTCCATGCAGCTCTGAGCTGTGTCCTGGATCCTGCTGCTTTTCCATGAGATCTGAGCTCATTTTACAGTCCCACCACAATGCTTTCTAGAATAGGGAGAATGCCCCCTCTCCCCAACACACACACCAACAGCATGGAAAGTCAGGGGGTTGCACCCAAACCAAAGCAAGCAAAATCCCCTTGCCAAATTATTACTCGACTTTCCAGTCTCCTGGGACCTTCTAGAGCTCCGGAAACTTTCCCTTCTCATTTCTGTGACCTTTCATTTGTCCCAGGCACTGGCATTAGATAATCTTGGCTTCCTGTGCCTTTCAGCCTTCACTAAGGTCTTTAAAGTGAACTACAAAGCTTCCAGGGGAAAAAAAGATAAAAAGCTTAGCATTGCAAATGAGGACAGCTTTAAGCCCAGGCTGGGCAAGAGGGAAGTGCATTCCAAAGAGCTCTAAAGACTGGCTGCTAAAGGTTAAACTGGGAAGACAAAGGCCAAGGTTTCTTGCTCTCCTGGTTCAATCCTGTGGTTAGGTTTTCTCTAATAGCCCATGTTAAAGTCAGCAACACGTGTTTGGCTCTGCCACCAAACCAGCCTCCCTTCAGAGGCTGCCTGCCCTGGCATCAGTGCCCCCTGGAGTTCCCTCTCTTGAGCCCGTCTTCCTTGTAATCTTGATCACTTATCTTCTAATAGCAAAGATAGCAAATAATTTTAGAAATTTAAGAAAATTCTAAGGAAGCCCGGCCGGGCGTGGCTCAGCGGTTGAGCATCGACCTAGGATCCAGGCAATCGGGGTTCGATTCCCGGTCAGGGCACATGCCCAGTTGTGGGCTGCAGCCGATCAATGACTCTCTCATCATTGACGTTTCTCTCTCTCTCTCTCCCCCTCCTTTCCTCTCTCTGAAATCAATAAAGATATATATATATATATATATATATATATATATATATATATATATAAAAGAAAGAAAATTCTAAGGAAAAAAAAAGGGAAATAAAAATGAACCATATCCTATTTCTTTGTGTATATTTTTGTCTTTCCAAAATTGTCATCATACTGTTCATATTATTTTATAATCTTTTATTTTTGCTTAACAATAGATTTTATACATGTTATATATTATCCAATTTTGTTTCCATGATCACTTTCAATAGCCTTATTGCATTCTAGCAGCACAGATAGGTGAACTATAATTTATTAACCCGATTTTCTGGTTTTGGTGCTTCAGGTTTCTATGCCACATACAATTTGGAGCAAGCCTCTCTTGGGGAGGTGGAGGGCCAGCGGTCTGCTTTAGCCCCAGGGCTGCTGCTGATCCCACCTTGGATGCTTCTCCTTCCCCCGGAGCTGAGTCCAGCGGCCTGCTTCCTCAGGGTCAGAGGAGCTGCTGCTGGCTGACAGGGTCTGGGTTCCCCTGCAGGCAGCCATTAGAGCTCCCTGAGCCACCAGGGCTTGGGTACCACTGAGAGGATCAAGCACTCCTGCTGGAAGGGATCTTGGTGAGCATCTAATCAAGCCTCCATTTTACAGATTAGGAAAATGAGGGGAAGATAGAGGGAATGATTTGTCTGGAATCTCACGACTAGTTAGAGGCAGCAGACCTGGGACCAGGACTCCGCATTCAGTGCTCTGTCCCCTACACACTCCTCTTTGTGGACCCCGTGACAGCACCTACAAGGTAATAGGCCTTGCTGTGGTATAAGAACCCTCCCCACACTTCTTGGCTTTCAGTGCCCATTGCCTCTGCCAGTGCAGACTCCAGGGAGAGGCTTCCCTCACCATCCTCTGCACCTGCCCTCAGGAGGTGCCCCTAGAAGATGTGCCCCACAGGGACCCTGACTCTTCACAGTGTAACCCGAAGAGGGAAGCAGGCAGAGAGATCCTGGAGACCCTGGCCTTCAGCAGAGATGGCACCCTGGGGCTGCACCTGGCCAACTCATGCTCTGTCTTGGAACACTCAGAACCCTCTTTCCATCCTTGCAGAGGTATCAGGGAGACCGCTGCCACTCAGGGCTCCATTTCCCCTTTTATGGATGAGGAGAGGCTGACATGGAAGGTGGAGCCTTCCCAATCAAGAGAACACACAATTCTCTGGGGAATGTGACTCTGGCTCCCAGGTGGGCCGGGGGTCTTTGTCTCCATTCTCAGTGCAGCACAGCACCTCTCCCCCCACCTCCATGTGAGCACAGCCCCAGGCCTGAGCCTTCTGCTAAGTATCACATTCCTCCCTGTCTCTCTGCCCCAAAGATACCATTCAGTTGACATACTTTTAGCCGAGACACCAAACACCCAAGAAAGGAGACTGGACTCTGTCTCACGCTGGGTGGAGTAGCCTGTCCTCCCATCTCCTGTCCCCGCATGCAGGCTGGGGGCTCCTAGCTTCACTGTCCTCCAGCTCTTCTCCTTGTCCTATGTCCTTCTCCTTCACTGGTCCTCTCTCCTCTGCCTCTCTAGCCTGCCTTTTCTTTTTCCCACCTAGTCCTCCTGTTCCTGTCTTCACTACCCTCAGATTTTTTCTTCTCCACCTGAGGGGTGGGCAGCTGTGCACACTTAGCATTCGCTGAGTCACACAGGAGTTCAGCTAATTGAAGCATTTCTTGCAAATTGCTTGAAATTTGTGCAGACCCATTGAAAAGGAAAAACACAGTTGTGAACATTGGCTTGTGCCATTAGCAAAACCCCAGGCCCTGCTAGGTACGGACCGAGGGGAAATTTCCTGATCAGTGTGGCACCACATAATGACCACGGGTTACTAGAGAAACGCGCCTCTTGCACAGCCCTGCCTGAAAGGGGAGAGGGGAGCGGCGCAGAGTGAGCTGGGTCCAACCGCCGACCGACCACTGCGAGCCCACAGCACCGTGGCCTACACAGCCACCCGCACCCTGCGCGCTCCCTTTACTGGCATGATCTGAGATCGACGAAGGAGAAGTTGGCTGCTAGCTGAGTAAAATATCTCCATTGTCTTCATTTTTCTTATTCTTACACTTTCTGCTTCTAACTTGTAAATATCAATCCTAAGGTAGACAGGGGACAATGAATTCGGGGGTCCTATGCAGACCCTGGGGGTCACAGTACCTGAGAAGAGTCCTGGTTATGCCACTAACTCGCTGGTCACCAGCACCAATACCTCTACTGCTGCTGCTGCCACCCAACCACCTACCACTTCCACCAACTAATCTGATCACATGGTTTCTAAGCCCCACTGGAGCCCAAGCATCCCGCACCTACTAGTTCCTTTAATCCTCACCACAACATCAGGGTCCTCCAGATAGGAACTCGAAGCACTGAAAGACGGTGTCAACGCACCCAGACTGCGCGGACTGTAAGTGCTATGGAGTGCTTGACCGCGGGCAGGCTGAGCCCAGGATGCTGTCACCTTACCTTCCTTGGCTTTAACTTGTTCACTTATAAAATGAGGGTGATAAAAGTAAAGCCTGCATCGTGTGGCTGTGGGCACATACATAAAAGCGCCTGTAAACTGTAGAGTGCGCTATGCAAATACTAGTTGGCACCAGTCCCAAAGCGTAGCTTCCCTTTGGGGCAGAGAAAAACTTCTCATAAAATGATCATAGGATGACACAACTGCAGGGGGCGGGGATCGGATGGCATCTAGCACAGTTTCCCACTCGATACGAGAGAAGCTAGATTCATGAGATTGAAAGGGGCCTTGGAAGTACCCTGGTCCAACATCAGATAGGGAAGTGAGCCCACCCAAGGTGACACTGAAAACTAGGAGCAGAGTGAAATCTAAAGCCAGGTTTCCGACCTATGTCTGGTGCTCATTCCATCACTCCCGCAGTGCTGCCTCTGCCCCTACCTGCCCTGAGGGCAGGTCCTGCCCAGCTACGCCCATGACTTTACTCGTTGAGCGGCACAGGACCTCAGAGCCCTTCTCAGGACAGCACTCTGGGCAACTGCTGTCAGCTATCAGCGTCAGCGTACAAGTGGACACTCTCACTCTCTCTCCATGATACACAGGGCGACCATACAATTTATCGTCAAACAAGGGCACTTCTGCAAGTGAAAGAGGGCAATATTAGTAATTATGTGGGGACACAGGTGTGAACTGGAAACGATGGTCACCCTCATTACACCTCAGTGAGTCTCCCAAAGCACCCAGGATACCCCTAACTCCTTGCAGGGTAAACGGCTATGGAGCTGACTTGGAAGACTTGTTGGGAGAGTCTTCCTCAGGATGGTGGGGAGGCTCCAAGGGGAAAGAAAAGGTATTCCTTTGGTAAGAAAGGGCGAAAGGCCGCCTTGGTTTGTGGACTTGTCTATAGAAGCAATACTGCCATCAAGGGGTTACCCTCCACTCTCCCCCTCCATTCCTCTCGCTCCACGAGCACTGCTGCTTGTTCTCTCCCTTTCTCCTCTTTATATCAAGTAATGGTTTCTCCTCTTTATATCAAGTAATGGTTTCTACAGTACTTTAGCCAATTACGAATGTGTTCAGGTCTCTTATGAAGGAAGAATCATTTAGTTTACTTGTTGGGAATTAAATGGGCTACACTGACTTCTGTTTTGGGAGATTTCTACGCCTTTTCTGTTTCTATATGGCAATGAAAAATTAGTCTCATTATGAATAGATTTTTCTAAATAGAAAAACAGAGAAAGATATTTTTCATTCATTGCCAAGTTCACTGTGGCTTGGCAGGGCCATAACAAGGGGTAGAGAACTACAATGATACTCAAGACTGTTAAAGACAAGCTAGGAGAGAGAAAAGGAAGTTCTGAGGTTCATGGAGAGAAGATCTTCTTTGGTAACAAGATGGAAATAAACTCTTGGACTACTTGAGTTGGGTTGTGTTGACTTTCACCTTCTCAACCACTGAAAGTTCCTCTCAGACAACTCTATTTCCTATGGTGAAACCCATTTGTTCCTCAAGAAGAGAACTGTGACTAAGAGATTTAATTAATAATACAAAACTTCAGCCCTAGCTGGTTTGGCTCAGTCATTAGAGCTTCCCCTCGAGGACCGAAGGGTCCCAGGTTCCATTCAGGCCAAGGGCACATACCTTGGTTTCAGGCTTGGCCCTGGTGGGGGCTCGAGTGGGAGGCAACCACTCAATGTGTCTCTCTCACATCAATGTTTCTCTCTTTCTCTCCCTTCCACTCTCTCTAAAAAAATAAAATAAAACCTTAAAAAAGAAAAAAAAGAAACTTCAAGTGTGGAAGATTCTAATTAGATGTGGCCTCTAATTGACTTCAGGACATCAACCAAGTGGGTCTTATTTTATTCTTATGTTTTCTCATTTATGAAGCAAAGTTTTCAAAAGTTATTGAATTATTGGGTTAATTGACCAGATTACCCCATAAATATGATTGCTAAGCCAGTTAACACAGAAAATATTACAATTACAACATATTTTATAAATACTTATAAGTTTCCTGTTAGAGTGTTTTGCTAAGCTTTAAATTTCTGACTCTTTGGGTTGAGAGTATCAGAAAAATAATCTGAGAATTTTCTTTAAAGGCAAATAAAATAGTCTTGGGACTTCAGCTCTGTCGGTCACCAGGTACAGTATATACCTTTGCCTATTGTGCAATTTACATGTGAGTCTCAGGATCTGGCTGATGTAAGTGTGTGCTTCCTACACGTAGGCGAGAGGAAGGGATGGAGGTTTCGTGCTCCTGCTAGGACATCCCTGCTCCAGATCTGCACATGAGCTTCACATACAGAACATCATTTAACCCTCTCAACCGTAAGAAATGGGCGTATGGCCTCCAGATAGGGAAAGTGGGCTGTGAGTGACTTGGGGGAGCCAGAATTTGAGTCCAGCCCTGACTCTAGCCTAGGTCCCAGCTGTGTTAGTCCACTAAGCAGAGGTTCAATGTTGAACAGATTGTGTCTGCCCACCTCGACTTCATGCTCCACCGTTTCAAAATTCACAGGATGTTCCAGAAACTCTGAAAATCGCTTTTGCTCCTCACTTACAGGGTACACTTAAAGGGACTTGGGGAATTCAAGACCCAACAGTAACGCTCTCCTCTCCCCTTGGTCCACCCCATCTCTGCTTCACGCCTGAGACAAGCTGTTGTGGGGTGTTGAGAGAAGAGATGTCAGCGGGGGACAGCGCAGTGAAAGCGTCTCCTTTAGCAGGGCACCAGCTCTGTTTAAGGGAGGAGGCCCCAATCAGCCCCACCCTCCCTCCCACGCCTCCTCATTGCAGCCAGCTGGGAGGCTGGGGGCGTCTCCTGGCCAGTCTCTCACATGAATTAACAGTGGCAGCTGAGAGGAAAGCACTTCCCAGGGTGGGGACAGCGTGGGGAGATGAGGGAGGGGAGGAGGGATAATTAGTGGGAGTGGTTCCATGTCCCTTTTGGGCTCCCTAGCTCTTTAATCCCCTGGCAGCACTCACTATTCCCCTTACCTGCCGCCCCTCCCTCCTCCCAAAGTGGTTGTTCACACACCGTTTTGCTGGACACTGGTCAGTTCCCATGCCCAGCTGAGTTACCCTGGCATGCAGAGGGCAGGTCTGTGGCCAAGTGACACCATAAGGAAAGCCTTGGCAGTGCCCAGGGCAAGGTTGAGCAAGTTGTACGTAGGCCAGGCTGGAGCATGTGGGAGATGGAGGTGGTGGGAGAGACCCCTGCGCAGGGCAGTTTCTGACCCGGCACCTGCTAGGGCTTATCTCTGCTGCCCCATCTCAGCCTTGGCACCAGCTGCCCGCTCTCCAGCTTGGTGAAGTTGGATTGCAGTCAAAATCTTTTAGGAGAAGCGCTGTGCAGGCTTGAGAAGCCTATTCTCCTCCTTAACATCACAACTGTGGTCAACGCAGGGCTCGCTGTGTGCCTTACACACATGGAGTGGGGCCTGGTTGGTGCTTGTGGAATACAAGGCCAGATGGAAGTCTGCCCAGGAGGATCTCCTTGCCACTCTTGTGCCAACCTTTGTCACAAGCTGCAGAGGGAACTAAAACAGTGAAAAGTCTCCTGCCCCAAACAAGTCTCCAGCCAGCCTCCTGATGTTCTCTGCATTCACACCACTCACTTAAAAGGCCTTTTCAAGGAGATGTGAATTTTAAAGGAATTAGAAAGTGCTGCTACCTGGGAGGGGCAATACATTCACACGGATCAGTGTCGCTGGTGAACAGCATCATCACCTTTCCTTTCTCATCTTCCGGACCCTCAGAGCCAGTCACAGGCCACCAGAATACACAGGGGGCAGGAAACTGGGGCTCCTGGCTCTGAAAGGCTTGCCCCTGGGGAACCTTAAAAAAGTGTCAGGCTCCATCCCCAGAGATGAGGTTAACTGGGACTGGGAGGGGCCCAGAGATGAACATTTTTGAAGTACCCCACAGGTCTGTAAAGTCAGGCAGAACAAAGACTCAGGGACCAGTCACAGGTACCTGAAGCCCTGCCACCTAGGGGTCTTGAGGTGAAGGTAAGTGACAGTGAGTGGGCCGCAGTGTTTTGAAGCTGCTCATCCCAGGAAACCTCTGCACAGGACCAACCAACATAGCACACAAATAGTGCTGAGTACCCGGAGACTCCACTCAAGGAAGGCTCCATGTTCCAGGCATTCTTTTACATCCCGATGGCAGGAGCTGAACCCAATTTCACCACATCGGACCATGTCACATCCTTGTCTGAGGCCCAGTGCTCAACATTTTATAGAAGTGACCATACCCCATATTTAGGCAATTATAAATACGCTTACGCCATGGAACAAGAGTTTTCGAAACTTGGAGGTGCATTCACTAATGTTGATAGGAGTGTCTCTACTGGGCAGCCAAGCAGCATGAGGACCATAGGGAACACTGGATTTGGAACCAGGAGGCCTGGGTGCAGGTCTGACCTCTGCTTCTACTGTCTGTGTGACTCTGGCCAGTCCCTCAGCCTCTCTGGGGGCCCTCATTTGTGAAGGTGATGTTGCCAACACCTTTTTCAGAGGGTTGTGATGAAGAGGAAGATGAATGAAACTCTGTGTGGCCCTGACTCCCACATTAGGTGCCAAGTAAAAATGAGCTGCCCTCCTCCTGCTCCTGGTGACATGTGCCCTAGGAGAGCTGGAGGAGCTCCGAGGGCTACCAGTTCCTTACCTATTATTTGGGAACCAGAGCATGGTGGTTAAGGGCCCAGTCTCGGCCATGAGACTGCCTGGTTTTTAATCCAGGTGCACCCCTTACTAGCCGGCTGACCTTGGCCAATTCCCTAAACATTGTGCCTCAGTTTTCTCATCTGTAAAGTGAGATAACAGTAGCTACCCCATGAAGCTGTTATGAGGACTCAGTGGGTTAATACTGTAAATTTGACAAATTATTCATTTCTCCCTCCCTTCCTTTTTCCTTTCTTCCTCCCTTATTTCTGTCTCTCTCCCTCCCTCCTTCCTCCCCACCTTTCCTCCTTCCTTCCTTTCCAGTGGAGCTTCTCCAGTGCACCTGACACTGTTCCAGGCCCCAGGAACATAGCGCTGAACAAGAAAGAGAGGAGGTGAACAGGGAGGAAAGGCCCTGCTCTCAGGGTCTGCATTCCAGTCGGAAGAAACAGACACTGAAGGAGGGAAAGAAGATGTTTTTCACAGTGATGAGCTGTTAGAAGCAATCTACAGAGGGAACAGGAACTGCCTCTCTGAGCCGGAGGCATGTGCACTAGGACCTGAGGGACAAGAGGGAACAGGCTCTGTGTGCTTGGAGGTGTCTGCTTCCCTGAAACCCTGAGCCCAGGTAAGCCTGAGATAGGGGCTCCTCTGGGAGGACAGAGAGAAGGGAGCGAGAAAGGGGCAAGAGGAGGAGCCTACCGAGGACAGGGAGGATCACTAAGCTGCAGGGAAGGGCAGCTGGGAGCGGGGTGCAGAGAGAGGGTCAGGGAAACAGCAGCTGAGGACACCTGAGAGGGATGCAGGCAAAGGGAGGAGCAGAGAAGAGCATCGGGGGGCCATGGGCTGAAGGGAGATGCAGCAGAGCTGAGGATCATTAGCTAAGGCACTGTACCACCCTGAGAGCAGACGTGCTCAGCCGTGACCGTGGTGGGGACCCTAGTGCCCGGGCTAGGCCCCGAACACTGATGGCCACCCTCTGCTGCCCATGGGATGGATCACATTGGAGGGTCTTGGGTTCCAGGGCCTGTTACCGATTGTTAATCTTGTGGTGATTTTGTTGTTCCTGCTGCTATTGTTTTAAATTTTCATTTTCTGTAGGCTTGGAGAAATAGTGCAAAGCATTCCCACTTGGGAGAGAAGCCAAGTACTTCATTTCCACGATCTCGGCTCAGGGGAACAGCTTGCAGGCCAGCAGGGGGACTGTCTGGGCCACATGAGGGGCAGAGAAGTCAGGGTAGCAGCCAGGGTGGAATTTGGAAACTTGGGTAGAGAGTGTTAATGTGGCTCACGGAGCACCAACAGGCAGGGGGTGAGTGTGCTCATGGGGCAAGAAAGAAGACAAGAGGTAAAAGGCAGGTAAAAACTGCCAGAGAGGAAAATCAAAAAATAAAAAGGAGATTACAAGGCAGAGGAGCCAGGGAGAGAAAACATGTAAGAGCAAGAAAGAAAACCGTAACATCTGTCAGAGTCTGTTTACCACCCAGAATGGACATCCAGGATTACGGTTCCCACAGCCATGCTTGCAACGCCCAGGGTGTCTGCCCAGCAGAAGGGTGTGTGCACGTATGTAACGGACGCACAGCACACAGGTGCCACGCCAAACGAACGCTGGGCATTGATCCGCATGTCCTTGTCCATCCCGCCTCCAGGGGCCCACAGGTACCCTAACTGCACATGGAGGAGCACTGTTCTGGCACCTTTGGGATAAGAGCTGGCCAAGTGTGCATCGTCTGTGGAGAAAGAAAGCCAGGGATCCCAGCGCCTCTGCCCAGTGGAAGCCCGGGTCCCCCACAGACATCTCACTACCTTCTGGCTAGAAGTCACCCTCTGCCCCAGGCTGGTCACACTCAGTGAGAGGTCAGGGCACTAGCAGCGTCTCTCTAGGGCAAGCACCTACCCCCCTGTCACTTTATCCCACTGATGCCTCTGACTCCTGGACTCAGCACTCCATGGCCTGTGGAAATGGACTCCAAGTGCCCAGCCAGAATCAAACAGACTGCTGGCCCAGTCAGATGCCCAGGGGGCCTGTGTTCATAATTTCATCAAACACTTATTGTTTACCATACTCCAGGAACTATGCTGGGCACTGGGATCCACAAGTGAAGAAGCAGTGGCCCTGGCCCGAGACACCTAAGCCTGGAGAAGGGTCTGGACAGGGCGAGAGGCCATTTCGGTAGGACGAGGCATGTGCTGAGGATGTTATACCCAGGGAACTTGGAAGGCCCCCTTTCACCTGATACAGGGGTGGGGACCGACTAGCCCTGGACCATATATGGCCCTCGACATCATTTGGTCTGGCCCTGCCAAGGCCTCACCAAAGAGAAGCAGTTCCAGCCCACATTAGGGGGGAGTTAATTAAATGTTTGACCAAATAAAGCAGGCTAATTTTTAAGTTGATAATTTTGTATGGCCCGTGAATGATGTTATAAATATCTAAATGGCCCTTAGCAGAAAAAAGGTTCCCCACCCCTGCTAACACCACAAAGAACCAAAGAGGGCATTTCAGTCTTATTCTATACCCCTGGCTCCATGTCTGACACTCACTGGACCACAAAATCCTTGTTTTTTGTTATCTCGGAATAGCTATTAACCTCACAAAGGACAGTGGCTTTCCTCTGAGACCAGGGTGGGACGCTCTGATCCAGGCATAAGGCCTTGAGCTGAACTTGGTTAAAATTCAAACCTCCTTAGAGTTAAGTCCCCTTCCTTCAGTCATCCATACCCACTCAGCACAGGCAATCAAAACCCAATCAAAGCAAAATTCAGGAGCTGATGTCTTCCCCACAGCTCACGTAGCTTGATCATCTTAGCAAAACTCCCATTCCCAGTGTAGAATCATGAAGGAACAGAAGGTAGCACTGATAAGTGTTAGTCCTTGTAAAAGAAATACTGAAAGTGATGGAGCCCGGTGAGGTAGGAGAGTAAAAAGAAAGAGGCCACTTGAGTGACTGCCATGTGTAGACATAGTAAACCAATTAATTCTCATCACACGGGGGACCAGAGTGGTCACGTCTTACAGAGAAGGAAGCAGAAGCTCAGGGAAATTAAGCAACTTGTCCCACAGCTGGTCCCAAAGCAGCAAGGTCCACCAACGGGGATGTGAACTCGGTGTGCCTTACTCCAGGTCCCATTCTCCTCCACCAAACCATGCTGATCTCCCTGCACTGAGCGCAGAGTGTGTGGGGGGTGACCTAAGTATTGGCCAGACAGGCTCAGCTTTTAAGGAGTTTATGGTGTAGTAGAAGAGGACATCATATATGGTTGACCTTTAAACAATGCAGTTGAAAATCCACATATAACTTCTGACTGCCCCCAAATTTAACCACTAATAGCCTACTGTTGACTGCAAACCTTACGGAGAACGTGAACGGTCGATGAACTCCTAATTTGTATGCAATATGTATTATATGCAGTATTTTTATAATAAATTAGAGAAGAGATGTTATTAAGAAAATCATAACAGAGAAAATATATTTACAGTATTTATTGAAAAAAATCTACATGCAAGTGGACTTGCATAGTTCCAACCCGTGTTATTCAAGGGTCACGGTATTCAAAGGCTGGCAGAACATAAGGAGTGCGGGAGCTGCCCCAGAGGGAGAAACGAGAGTTGCCTATGTCTCCAGCTCAGGAGAAGGCAAGGCTGCATGGGGGGCCAGCAAGTGATCTGGGGCATAAGGACAGGTAGGGTTCTGATGGCCTAAATGGCAATAGAGGGCCTTTTAGGTGGAAGGAACACTGTGAACTAAGTCATCAACCTTAATGACTTTGGGGACCCATGCGGCTCATATGAAGTTTAGGGAGGGAGAGTGGGCAGAGGGACTTGATAAAGGAGGCAGGAGGGGGGCCAGATACAGCCGGAAGCAGCTATGAGGCCCCAAGCACAGCAGTCCTGCAGTGAGTGGGACAGGGAGCGATTTCCAGACAGAGGCTCTGGAATGGCACGTAGGAGCATTTTATCAGGGCTGTGTCGACACACGTCTACTCCAATAAATTAACATTTCCATCTCCGCCGACTGTGTTTGGCAGGAGCAATAAATTCACATGGCAACTGAAGCAGCAAACAAGGGTGCAGGAGGGCATGGGGTGGGAAGAAGAGCGGGAGTCACTCACAATTTATCAAATTGCTTTTATTTCTTCATTCATTCATTCATTCACTCACCACAATTTGTATTATAAATTTCACCCACTTTTTAATTTGTTAGACTTGGACATAACTACATTTTTCAGTCTGTTCTCACTGACTTCTCATCATTTCTGCAACGCCATCGCGTAGGACAGGTACGCTGGCCTGCATTCAACAGATGAGAAAAACCTGGTACAGGCACTGTCTGTTCTTCCACCACAGCCCCTCCTGACTTCAGTGATTTGAAAATGCATTAAATGCATTTTATAGGCATCTGTTTAATATCTACTTATTCTCATATTGATGAAGATATTTATTTATTCCCTGGTTCAAAAACGTGAGATGATTTATTTATTGAACACTTACTATGGACTGGAGATGACTGAACCACACTGAATTGAATTAATGGGAAGGACAGAACCAGACCTCAGTTTCCTTACATGCAGTTCAGTGCTCTCTTCTGCACACAATCAGAATCTCCAGGCCTGCCTGGCTCCAGGTAGTGTGCTTGTCTCAACACTGTGCCCTGGTCTCTATATGGCTCTTACCTCATGGAGACCAAGGTGTGAGTAGCCAGGTCTGCTGGGCATTGGCCCCTGTTCCTGACACCTCAAAAGACACAGAGAGGGCCTGAAAGGCACTTGTTGGAGTACCTCATCACAAAACACACTGCCTGACACCAGAGTTTCCTAAGAGATTTTCTAACAGGTACAGAGTGTGGGAGCCCTCTCTGCAGTGTTTGCTACCTAAGGGACTCGGTCCCTGAGCCACAGCAGGCTCACTCAGGTGCTTCTGCCTCCTCCCTCTCATGGCCTCCACTTCCAGGGCGTTCTCTCCAACATGTGGCCAAGACCCAAGCTCGCAGAACCTCGTCACCACAAATGCATCCCCTGGTGTCCATGGGGCACTGGACGGTGCTACAGGTGAGCCATGCCAGGTAAACATCTAAGGACCAAGGGCAGCAGACACAATGTGTCTGTCTGTCCCTGGGGAGCTGTGTAAGAGCCACAGGAGCTTCCTTTTCTCCCTTCTAGGCCCCTGAGGCTGACCTAGTGGGATCCCAGTGTTCCTGTGGACTGCATTAGACTGGGGTGGACAATGACGACACTGGCAAGCAAACAGCCTTGTCTGCTCTGGCTGGTCAGATATGCCCAATCTAGGCCCCAAGCTCATCTTGTCCATGAAACCTGCCCAGCTGCTGAGCTGGCTGTGTGAGGGTGGCCCCAGGAAGGTGTCGAATTAGGGTGGCGTTTAAAAATCTGGGCTCTGACCATGTCCTGAGACAAAGACCCCAACCTGATGGGGATGGGGGTCCGGGAGTTGCTGCTCAGTCTCCTGCCAGGACAGCACTGTGCCTCTATAGCTATAAATCCTTTCCCCTGGGCATCCTCACCACACTCTCACCTTTCCTGGTACCTCTTCTAGCTGTGTAACCTTGGGCAAGGTACTTAACCTCTCTGAGTCTAAGTTTCTGAATTTGTAAAGAGAATAATTACAATAAGAAAATAATGATGTTTACATTTCGTGGTTGTGTGCAATTTAAATGAGACATGTGTTCAGCAAACATTCATCTGGGACACCCCAGCTTAAGTACACAGGCCATTTTGACTGTTAATCTGCTCTGATTGGTCAGCCAGCGTCCCATGCTTGTTACATACTTATCACTCTCCAGATGTATAAAAAAGGGGAGTCTACTAAGTGCTCAATAGATGGTGATTACTGAGGGAAAAGACTCCCAAATGAGGGAAAAGATTCCCAGAAGTTTGTAACTTCACTGAGGACACTCTGAAAGTAGTGACAGAAATGGGATGAAAATGTAGGATCTCTGACTCCTGGCTCTTTTCTCTCTCCCTCCTAAGTCCACAATTTATGGAGAATCTGTGGGGTTAGCTCAGGCTGGCTCCTGTAGCAGGTGTTTGCTTGGATTCATTGCTAACTGAGGAGGCTGATATGGGTAGGGGTGGGCCAAGGCCACCAAACACCCCAAATGCCCCTCAGGGCTTGGTCAGAAGCTGAGTCCCAGCTCTGCACATAGGATGTGTGTAGGCTGGGACTCAGCTTACTTGAGTGTAGGCTGAGCTGAGTTCTAGGTCTCCACTGATTTCCTCAGACTGGGCCAGCCTTCCCTGAAGGGGCAGAGGAAGGCCTGGTGGGAGGTGCTCGGGGAGTCAAGCAGTAGTCTCAGGGCTGTGGCAAGGGAGGGCAGAGGGTCCCCCTGTTCATGAAGCTGTTCTTCCAGTGTGGACCTCTGTGGCTCACAGTGACACTCAGCCTGAGCAACCCCATGCAGCTGAGAGGGGAGGGCAGGCTGGTAGGGGTGAACCTGGTGATGGGGAGACAGGACCAAGCTTGATCAAGAAGATGGTGCTGGGCCCCAAAAGAGCTTTTACTGCCCTAAAGGAGAGCTCTGAGGGATAGCTAGGAGGGAGAGGTCATACAAGTTCAGAGGCCTGCACTTTCCAGGCCCCCAGACTGCCCAGATGAAAGGAGACAGCCTTCTTAGTCCCCTCAGGGCACCACACAGAAGGAAGGCTGGCTTTCTGCTTCTCCTTGCTGACAGCAGATTTAAAGGCACTGTGGTAGGGGTCACAGGAGGGAGCCTCAGGGTGAGCAGGAGGCTTGCTTGGTTAATGCACTCCCTCCTCTGTTGCCAGGGACCCTGCAGGGATTGCAATGCATCTCAGCAAGCTGGAGGCCTCTGGGATCCCTGGTTGAGAGGTGAAGGGTGGCCTGGCCACCTCAGGGCTGGTTTCTGTCACAGCTGGAAGGCCACAGTCAGCGCCCCAGCAACCCCAGGGCAGGTGAGTCTGGGAGGGAGCAGCATGAGGCTCCAGCCCTCTGCCTCTCATTCACGTTAAATGTTTGGGTTTGACTTGCTTTACACAAAATGATCCATGGAAATCACGATCCTTTGGGAACGGAAACTACATCATGCACCAAGTTCCTTGAAGGGGTCCATTTTGTGAAAATCTCCTCAAATGATGCCTCAGTGATTTGGGGTAAGGGGACTGGTTCTTTATGCTCTTTCCTGTTGTAGACAATGGAAAGCCAGGGTCTTGTTTCCAGAAAACGGGTGCTGCGCTCCCTTAGCACCTGCCGAAACAGTGCCCTTCAAGGAGCTCAGGTGATGCAGGTTCTGCAGTCACCATGGGCACTTGTGACTGGCCGAGCCACGCTGCTCTGGACAGTGGCCCTGTCTCCGGCTGAGAATGAAGAACGGGATGCAGAATGCCACCAGGCAGGGCTGGCAGCTAAACACAACCCAGAGTGAGAGAGGAAGGAGCTACCAGCGCTGAGGTCTGGCAGCTGACAGGTGAGGATGATTCATCTCCACCCCATAGAAAATTCTCCTCTGTTTGCATTCCTGTCTCCCCCAACCATCCCGCTCATCCATCTCGCCATTCCGTTCATCCTCCCGCTGGCGCAGGCCGGTCCGTCCCCTTCTGCTCCATCTTCCTTCCAGTGTTCTTCCTTCCTTTTGCCCCGAAAGGGATTCTGTGCGCTGCCCCCGCCCCCCGGCGGACAGCAGGCCTGGGCTAGCTCTTTGTTACTTTTGGCACAAGAGCCATGGGAGGCACGGAAAAAACACAGGTGACTGACTTTGCTAAGGTGAGCGCTTAGGCTTCAGGAAGAAAGGAACGGGAGAGGGCTGTGAGGAGCAGAGGGGAAGAGGCAAGAGGAAGAAGGCCTGTGACCGGGGCACATAACCTCAATGGGGAAAATGGACAAAAATAACTCATAATTTGGGTATTGCTCCAAGTGCAATTGTCAATGAAAATAAAAAATTATGGTGACAAATCCCAAATAGGAAACTCTACACATACTGTCCATCAACTGCTGGTCCCTGCCCATCAGCAGACAGCCATCAAGGAGAACCCGCTATGGGGACACCTGTGTTTCCAACCCTCCAGCCCCCGCCCCATTCTGATAAGGTCACTGACTCTATTAGAGGTGAGTAGGTCAAACATAAAACTGGTTCAAACTGGAAGTACCCACAGGGATGACCCAGTTTTCCTTCCCTCATTTTAATGGTAAGAAATCTGAAGCTCAGGAAATAAAATGATGGGCTGCTTAATGGTAAAATGAGGACCAGAACCCAATTATCCTAATTCAAGACCATTGCTTTTATTGCCATACTAGAGTTTTTCATCCAAGGAGTATTTTAAAAACTAACAGTTATGCCCTAGCTGGTGTGGCTCAGTTGGTTGGGCACTGTCCTGTGCACTGAAAGGCTGCCGGTTCGATTCCCGGTCAGGGCACATGCCAGGATTGGGGGATCGATTCCCAGTGGGGGGCGTGGAGGGAGCAGCTGATCAATGTTTCTCTCTCACATCGATGTTTCTCTCTTTCTCTCCCTTCCTCTCTCTAAAAATCAATTAAAAATCTTAAAAAAACAACAACTAGCAGTTATGATGCAGACAAAAGGACAAGTCCAACCTAAACATGTTTGATCACATACTAATAGAAGTGGGAAAGGAAAAGAAGGCATGAGCTGAAGAAACAATTAGGACAAGAAGAGAAGTATCAGCACAAGTAGGATGAAGTACTTTTCTGATTGTGAGAGGGCACTAGTCAAACATACCTGGATTAGCATTAAAACATGTGGCAAGAGAGATGTTAGGCCCTAGCTGGTTTGGCTCAGTGGCTAGAGCATCGGCCTGAGGACTGAAGGGTCCCGGGTTTGATTCCAACCAAGAGCACATACTTCGGTTGCAGGCTCGCCCCTGGCCCTGGTCGGGGCACATGCCGGAGGCAACCAATTGATGTGTCTCTCTCACATCGATGTTCCTCTCCCCCGCCCCCTTCCTCCTTCTCTTCCACTCTTTCTGAAAAGCAATGGGGAAAAAATATCCTTGGGTGAGGATTTAAAAAAACAAGAGATGTCGGAAATGAAATGTTACAGTAGATGACAACATGCTACTTATCTGATGTTACAATGTTGCTCTGGAAATGTCTAGAAATTTTAACATAAGATTTCAGAAGTAGGAACCCTTGTTATAAAAACAAAGAATTTTTCCAGCTGTAGTTTTATATACTAAATTGAAATAAATGAGACTTCGCTAGCTACAGAAAGAAATGAAACTTGGACAGAACTCTTTCCATAAAGTAAAGTGATTTAGAGGCTTCTGTTTCTGGAAAGGTAGAGTAGACATATTTTTTCCTATTCCTCCCATGAAGTATACCTAAAATCCATGAGTGTTATATATATTAAAAACATAAAAAGACCAAATGATGGCAAGAAGAAGGCAGACTGGCTAAGAACCCCAGGACCTGAGGAATGATACGACGTGAGTTCCCTGGGTTTCTGGGCAACCCAGACATGCCAGTGGGTACAGGCAGACAAATATGCAATTGAAGTCTGCTCTCTTTAGCCAAAGGCCCAGGAAACAGACACCCTAGCAAGACAAAAACTGTTTTCAAAATTGTAGTAAAATATACATAACATAAAATTTACCATTTTAACCATTTTTAAGTGTATAGTTCTGTGGTGTAAGTATATTTACACTGCTGTGCAACCATTACCACCATCTATCTCAGGAACTTTTTCATCTTCTCCAACTGATACTCTACACATTAAATACTAACTTCCTACCTCCACTCTCTCCCAGCTCCTGGTAACCACCATTCTCCTCTCTGTTTCTATTAATTTGACTATTCTAGGTACCTCCTATAAGTAGAATCATACAATATTTGTCCTTTGGTGTCTGCCTTATTTTATTTAGAATGTTTTTTTCAAGGTTCATCCATGTTGAGGCAGGTGTCAGAATTTCATTCCTTTTTAAGGCTGCATAATATTCCACTGTATGAATATATCACATTTTTTGTTTATCCATTCATCCACTGAGGGACACTTGGGTTGTTTTCATGTTTTGGCTATTGTGAATAATGCTGCTATGAACATGGCTGTACAAATATTGGGAGTCCTTGCTTTCAATTCTGGGTATATTCCCAGAAGTGGAACTTCTAGATTCATATGGTAGTTCTATGTTTAAATTTTCAAGGAACTGTCATACTGTTTTCTATAGCAGCTGCACCATTTTATATTCCTAGCAGCAATGCATAGGGGTTCCACCTTCTGCACATCCTTTCCAATACTTGTTATTTTCTGTTCTTTTGACAACATCCATTCTAATAAGTATGAAGTGGTATCTCTTTATGGTTTTGATTTGCATTTCTCTAATGATCTGTGATGTTGAGCATCTTTTCATGTGCTAATTGGCCATTTTTATATCTTTAGAAAAATGTCTATTCAAATTCTTTGACCATTTTTAAATCAAGACAGAAAACTTCAGATAATAATCATTCTAATCCAGCCAAATACCCACCTCCTCTAGCAAAGGCCACATGGGGAGCCTAGACTTTCATCCTTGCCAGGCTATAATGAGGCACCCCAAACCCCATTCTGGGACAGTGTCAGACAAGATCATGTGGGGAGCCGGGATATCTTCCTCACTGGGGATTAATGAGGTTCTCAGTACCCCCATGGTGTCAGTGGAGACCACGTGGAGAGCACTGTGACTTAGAAGTCATGAAGTGCTCCTCCCTCTCTCTGCTGAATGGTGCCAGAGGAGCCCACTGAAGAGTTAGGCCTTTCACCACTGCTCAAAGATAATGAGCTCTCTCTCCTGCTATGGTGCCCTGGGCAGGGTGGTATCAGCAGAGCTTTTGTGGAGAGCCTGAACTCCAGCAGCAATGAGGAGACTTTGCCCTAACTGGTGTCAGCAGAGGCCTAGTGACTTCTGGGGAAACCATCTGTAACAGAAGGTTTCAAATCATATCAAGACACTCATAACAATACCCAGAATGTCCAGGTTTCAATAAAAATCACTCATCATAATAAGATACAGGAAAATGTCAACTTGAATGAGAAAAGACAATCAACATACACCAACACTGAGATGACCACATGTTAGAATGACACCTTTCCTAGACAGGAGAACAATTCCAATGACAGCAGATTTCTTGTAAGAAACCATGGATGTCAGCAGGAAGTGGCATTACATTTTTCAACTGCTAAATGAAAAGAACTATCAACCCAGTGGAAATATTCTTTATGAATGAAGGGGAAATAAATGCATTTTCACAGATGAAGGAACACTAACAGTTTGTCACAGGCAGACCTACCTTTAGAATGACTAAAGGAAGTTTTTTAAGCAGAAAATAAATAATTTAATCAAACAAACAAAGAAGAAATCTTAGATCACCAGGAAGAAAGAACAGAAAGAGCAAAAATATGGATAAGTACAACAGACTCTTCTCCTCTTGAGTTTTCTAAATCATGTTTGATGGTTAAAGCGAAAGTTATAACACTGGTGTGTTTAAAACTGGTGTGTTTTTCATGCATGTAGAGAAAATATCTAAGGCAATTATATTATAAACAGGGAGTGTAAGGAGAGATAAAGTATCTATACCTCATTTGAACTGGTAAAATATAATACCAGTGGATGATAAATTGTGTATAGATAATGTAAACCTGAGAGCAACCACTAAACGAGCTGTACAAAGAGATACCCTAAAAACACTAGAGATAAATAAAAACGGAGTTCTAAAAAATGCTCAGTAATCCACAGGAAGGCAACAAGAAGTCATTTATACAACATTTTTAAAGTAACAAAATTATAGAGATGGAGAACCAGTCAATGGTTGCCATGGGTTAGGGGTGGTGAGGAGGCAGGGATGGATGTGACTATAAAAGGATAGCATGAGGCAGGTCTTTGTGGTGCCAGGACAGTTCTGTAACCTGATTGAGGTTGTGCTTACATGAACCTACACATGTGATACATTGTGCCAATGCCACTTCCTGGCTTTGATACTGTACTGCAATTATGTAAGATGTAAGCACTCGGATACAGCGGACTATCTTTGTGTGGACCCGAGAAGAAAGATTCATTTGATGTGAACCCCGAAAAGGAATTTATCTGCTGAGAAGGACTCCCAATGGGCAACCAAGGGCCCAAGTTTTATAAGTAATAACAGCCTAGAGGTCATTTGCTAGCAAACCTTCTCACATACTCTGTACTGGTTTCCCCAGTAACCAGCAAGGAAGTTCTGACTAGAGAACTTCTAAAGAAGCTTTCAAGACTGAGAATTGAGTGTTTCCCCCAGGCAGAAATGAGCAGCTATGAGAAAGCCCCTGGGGCATCAGGGCAGGGCTGTGGTTCCTGAGGCAATGGCAACCTTCCATAGGCCATCATCTTCATCATCTTGCAATGGGGAAAGATGTCCCATGCTCCTTGGGTCCCTGAGTGACAGCAGCAGATACCTATCTACCTAGGGCTTGCTTATGAAATGGGAGGGTGTGAACTGAAAGTACGGTGGAAGGAGGTTAGGGAAGCTTCAGGTTGCTGACAGTAATCTTCTCATCTGTTATTTCCTGTACTTGTCTTAATCATATAGTGTCAATGCATCTATAAATTATCCTGTCTCTTAGCAGCTGCCAGAAGTGATGAAAGCTGTCACTTAATCAAAAAAGTTTAATTAAAGAGAAAAAGGGACAGGGAAGGAAAAGCAGCCTTGAGGTGGTTGTCTGAGACGTGATGCCAGAGCGGGAGCTTTGTGCCTGCTGTCCCATCACAAGTGGCTTTAAATCCCTCTTCTCCATGTGCTCACACACACCACGTTCACTCCCCCCTCCAACAACTTCACTCTGCAGCCCCACCCTCTCCCTCTGCAGAGAAGCAGACGACACCTACCCAGCTGGTTAGTTGTGAGGCAAGACCACAGGTTACTAATATAAGACGTATGTTTGGCCTGGAGTTATACCTGCTTCAACTTGATTTGGGAAGGCTGAAAGACTGGTCAGAAAGGAATTAAGAGTAGACCTCAAGAAATTTTGAGAAGACTGTGGCTTGTCCCTTATTACTCCAGTCCTACATCCGGTTCCATGTGTCTCTGTGCTGCCACCTAGATGCCCAAGTCCCTCTCCCCTGTCCCCACAAGGCCATTCTAATTCTAATTCCCCCTAACTTCAAGACCCTCATGATCTGGCTGTCCCTTCAATTCTCACCCCTCTCAAAAAAACCAAACAAAAGAAAACCACCTTGCTCCTAGCAGGTGGGCAAATGGGTGGGACAAAATTCTAATTATTATTCATAAGGTATTTTAGTAAGCGATAATGGCTTAAATCATGACCCAAAGAACAAATCCTTGAAGGCAGCAATGTTCTGGTGATGGTGGCAGTGCCACAGAACCTTCCTGTGGCCCGAGAGCAGGCCACTGAGGTTCCCACTGACACTGGAACCCACAAGGCTGGTCGGTGATGGGAAGTCATTGCTACATACTGCTCATCAGCTCCAGTTTACAACATCAGTGTAGCACTTAAGATATATAAATGTCACATGTGAAGCAGTCAGAGCCAGTATGAATATCCCCATTTCCCAGGCAGGACCACTGAGACTCAGAGAGGTTAAGGGCCTTGCTTAAGGTCCACAGCAGTAAGTGGCAGAGTGAAGCCTGGGAAACTAATCTCATTTTTTTCCACATCCACACTGCCTACGATGCCACCTCCTGCTTTCCTCTTCCAGCTGGCTGGCTCCTGTTCTCCAGAGCTCCACATGGGGGCCTGGCTCTGGCCCCTAGAAGCACATGGCCCTGCCCCTTCAAGCTGAGCTCTCCGGCCCAGGCACCTATCCAGCCAGGTTGCACACGGCACTCTCCCCTCACTTCATTATCATCCTCAAAGTGCCAGGAACAAGAGGAGAGGCTTAACATTAAAAGCCTGGAGCACTGCCAGCCAATAAGACAAACAGCCAGAAAGGTCAGGTACTGCTTGGATAATTACCCAGCTTTGGTGAAGTCACAGAGCCAGGCTGGAAATCAAGGTTTCCTCAAGCAGGATGTTACAGCACGTGCAGTTCACGCTGGCATCTTATTACTGAGACACTGTAATTCAGCTCGTGTTCCTGCTCTCTGCCCAGAGGCACGGACAGGCACATTCACGCACAGAGGACATCTGTGGTGTTTTAGGCAAGGGTTTCAAACCATGGGGTCTCATCCTCAGAGGACTTCATATCTGGAGCCTCCTCCAATTAATAGAAAACTAAAGGACACTTTTGTTCCTTTCCTTTTCATCATGGAGATGTTCAGAGGTACACAAGAGGAGAGGACAGAGTATAAAAAAACCTCATGCACACATCAAGGTTTGTGTTTTTACTGGACATTCAATGCTTATTATATGCCAGGCACATAAGTTAATGCTTGCTTTGTAGATATTAACTCAGTTAATCCTCAGAATGATCCCATAATTTTGTTTGTCAAGGAAACAAAATTAAAAAGTTGGGGAGCCGGGGTTCACACCCAGGCAGTCTGGCTCCACCATCACAGGTGCATCACCCAGTCAGGGGGCAGAAATACTGGTTGCTCCTGTCTGCTAGCTCTATAACCTTACACTCCATGCCTCAGTTTCCCCATATGTTCAAAGGGAGGCCCGTCCTACTTCTCAAACTCTTAGGCTGGTTATGATGATCAGATGAGGTCACAGACATGAAAATGTGTCTGTTATACAAGGGTGTCTTATGAATATAAGTATAATAAATTTTATGTCACTCATCTTTAAAAAGAGCTGAAGTCCTCATTGATGTATGTGCTTTTGGGTCTTAAACTTAAAACTAATCAACAGGCCTGTTCATCTTATTTTATTCCATGCCTACCAGAGGACCATGAGTAGCCAAGTGCCAAATAAATATTTTGGGATACATGGTTAGATGGTGACGGAGCATGAAAAATAAAAAGGCAGGCGTTAGCCCTTTCTGTAAAAAACAATCTAATATTTTCCAATCTTGATCATGAAGCTTCTAATAAGCAGAAAGGAAGCCAAAAGGTGATCACCACACCCAGGTAACATGCCTCAAAACAAAGTTGTGAGTGCCCATATTTACCATCCAATAGACTCTGCTCCTGAGAGCGTGCTTCCCCCTCAGCCTGGCACTGAGCCTGATGGTGGAGGTGGGAGAGCACATTCCCACCCCCACACTCCACAAGGAGGCCCAACAGACCCAAAAGGGCTGAAGAGACAAAAATGAGCCTGCAGCAGTAAGAGAATAATTCTGTCCCGGGCCAAACCCTGAGGTGTTGCCAGGAGCACCCCGGTTACTCAGAGAATTTCATGGGGAAGCTGCTGGGAGAGGCTTGAGGAAGAAAGGGCGTGCAGGCTGTCCTCACTTTCCCAGGCAGGAAACCCAGGAGAAAAGGCTAGGAGGGGGGAGGTGCCTGGGCACGGCCAGCAGGGCAGGCAGGAGGGGAGGCATCAGGCTCAGGGGGAAAGTAGGGTTTTGGGGCAAAAGGAACAATGCAAAGATAGTTGCAGCTAATAGCCACCAAATATTCACTGACTCCTGACCAGGTGTCGGCACTGAGTCAGCGGCTGGGGGCTCAGCAGCGAGCAGGCCAGATTGGCACTGGGTCTTTGGTAACTTGAGGAGCCAATGGACAAGCGGGAAGAGTGCTCCCAATACGAGCAGATAGCACTGTGGGTACGTAATGGGGACCCTAAGCTAATCTAGGTGGGCAGAGAGGAGACCATGCTGAGCGCTTTATTTGCATTACTCTGTTTGACATTCAGAGCAGCACTATGAGGGTTAACATGTTACAGAGGAAGACCACAAGGCTTGGTGAGGCCAAGGTCATTCAAATAGTAAGTGGGTGGTGGAGTAGCCCCTCAAACCCAGGTCCCTCTAACTCCAAATAGCATCCTTCTACTACCGATGACAACCTGTGGGTGATGGAGACAGTCTGGGCCACATAGCATCAGCTCCATGAAGTCTGTCCCTCAGTGAGCTATTCCTCATTCTGGTTTAGCCTTTGGGCTAAAGAAATGGGACCAGGTTTCTAGAGTTAAATGAGGCTGAGTTTGAATCCAAGTCTAGTAGTGATGTGTTGTATGGGCAAGTTATTTAAGTTGGCTGAGCCTCAGTTCTTACTTCTGTAAAATGGATTTAACATTACCCACCTCACAGCATTGTAATGAGGAAGAAATGAGATAATGCAAATACCAGGCCCTTAACCCATACCCAGTAGTGCAACTTCAGGAACCCAGCCCCTTCAGGAGGTGAAGCGCTAAGAAATGTAATACTATTGCTGTAAGATTCATTGTCTAAATCTCCTAAATCCCTTGGCAAGGGTGATCAAACCCCTGGTGCTGAAAGGCAGACACTTTTGCATTAACATTTCCAAAAAGCTAAGAGACAGGAAAGCCAAGGCTCAGATTCTGAAAAGCAAGCTTATTCTGAGTTCCTACTGATCTGAGATCATTGTGAGCAGCTCTTTACTAAAACAGAGGTCAAACTCACTGGGGAGAAGGAATGGGCCAAACTGTACAAAAAGCTCCGTTTTGGGGGGTCTGTGGCTTAGGGCACCAAGATGGCATCTTAAATCATTACTGATGAATTTGGGGGCCTAAAAACCTCCGGGCCCCCCTAAACCCAGGGGACATTTGCCCACCTGACCGTGCCGACTATACTGGCTGAATGGAGATGCCCGAGTACCTGTGCCCTGGTGACAAGAAGAGCCGGGGAAGTTCAGAGTGGATCCTGGAAGACCACAGCGGCATGGTCTTAGGAGAAGCTGCGGAGCAGGCTCGGGCTGGGGCAACCTCCTACCTCCCCCAGGCATGTTTCTGCTTCTGAGTTACCAATTCTGAGATGTTGGCTCTACAGATTACTTCTGGAGCTAAATGGAAGGAACGTCTAGGAGGCCCAACACTTTAAAGACAGAAAGGAATGAATCGCCTAATGATAAGGACTCTGTCCCTCTGGCCCTGGATCAAAAGGAACGCCAGAGGCTAGGGTGAGAGGTCCTCATAAACACCCCTGCAGGTGGCTTCCCAGCTCTCATTAAGGAGTCGGGAGGTCTACCGCTGGCTGCCAGGCCACAAAGCTCTCCACACTCATCTCTCGTCTTCTCAATCCCTTGGAACCTCCATTTCTTCCTCAGTAAAAAGGCCCTTGCAGAGCAGATTGACAGCTGTCAGAGGGGCAGGAGCAGGGGGCTGGGTGAAAAAGGTGAGGGATTAAGTGAAAAAAATACTCATAGACACAGACAACGGTATGGTGATTACCAGAGGGAAAGGGGGTGGGGGAGGCAGAAGGTTAAAGGGGGATAAATGTTGATTGAAGGAGACTGGACTTGGGGTGACACACAATACAATATACAGGTGATGTGTTATAGAATTGTACACCTGAAACCTATGTAACTTTATTAACCAATGTCACCCCAATAAATTCAATACATTTTTTTTTTTTTAAAGATCCTTGCAGGTCATAGAGGTCAAGTGACTTATTCAAGGTCAAACAGACGGTTAGATCTGTGCTGTGAACACTCCTTGGCCTCTAGGCTAAGGAGTCCTCGCTTCCCCACAGCAGCCTCTGAGCCACAGTGCAGGCCTAGCCCTTCCTGAAAAAGCAGTGGGGCTTCTGTCTTCAAGGCCATTCGCCCTCCGTGGCCTTGCATGGCTGCAGGCCCTGCTTGCCCACCACCCTGCTCCAGGCATATCTTCAGGGCCAGTTGCCAACACTATGATTAATCCCCAATCTAATCATCTTCAGTAGTGACATAACTCATCTCCCTCGGGGTGCTGGGATAATGTATTCAACATTACTAATAACAATCCTGCTTAGTGAGACAAAACTGGCTAAAGACACCTATGCTCTCCGGTTTCCCCAAGACATTTTCACTCCAGCAGCCTGTCCCCTGTCTGTTTCCCTTATTTTCATGTTCTGTTCTTTGACAGGTCCTGGAGCCAAGTCACTCTTCTCTCTAGTTCCCTGTAAAACAAAACTAAACCTTCCCTTTGCCACTCCTGTCTGCTCAGATCCGCTGTGTGAGTTCTCCCCACTGCACCGGGGCAGCCCAATCCTCTAAACTCCGCGGGAGAGAAGCTGGGCTGAGACGGAAACAGTCTACCCCGTGCTCTGTAGGCAAGTTGCTAGGGGATGGCTGAGGTCCTCCCGGGGGGCTGGTTCCAACTAGCTGTCCTCTCGCTCTTCCTGAGGATATCAGCAGGGAAATGGGAGAGCTGGTGATTAGAAATTGATGCCAGTTAATTGTTTATCAGGACAGAGGAGAGCCTGCAGTGGTGATGGGCGAGAATGACAGGATGGCAGGAGGCAGGGCTGCATGGTTTAGAGGCCTCTTTTCCTCTTTGGCACAAGGAAGTAGCCCTAAGGTTCCTTAAGGCTCCTTCCAGCTTAGTGGATCTTTCACTTACTGCATCCCTGCACCTTACACAGTGCTCAGCCTCCGAGATGTGGGGTGCTGGGCCCCCCTCGACAAGCCGAGTCACTGATGCAGTGTCCAGGGGGGTCAGGCTGCAGGGTCCTGCTTACTCACTTAGACACTGAATGCTCCTATGAGTCCCCAGGAAGAAATGGCCATTTGGCCTCAGAAGAGTAGAGGTTTGGAGATGGAAGCGAGACGTGGACATCAGCCCGGAGCACAAGATCATGGGGTGAGGCAAAGGAAGCAGAGTCAGCTGGCCAGCCTGCTGCCCGGTACTTCCTGCGAGTCAGGCGCAGAGCTTGTGAGCCTCAGCGGACTGACGTGGACCCTGCTGGGGACTCTCTGTCTAGTGGAGCTGGGGCACATGCAGAAGAGCACTGATCTGTGTTCACAAGAACAGCACCACCCACGCAGGGCCAGGAGGACCGGGGCAGGCACATACCACAGGGTGACACGTGAGTCGCTCCTTCATGGGTAGTGAGAAGGGCACTGTAGGCAGGGCGAACAGTACATGTGAGTGTGGGGGATGTTTGGGAAATGGTGTTGGTTTTGAATGGCAGCAAGGAGCTCACTCCGTATGGGGAATACTGCACTATCAAATTTGTGTTTTAGAAATAAGACCCTATGAGTCAGGCAGAGTATGGTTGGCCACCCATATACTGACTCACAGGTGCCCAGAGCTGTCCAGCCTCTCTCAGGGAGTTTCTACCCCTCCCTGCCCTCAGGATTGCTCTTATGGCTTCCCCACCACAGCTTTTAAGAACTCTCTCTTTTCTTTTTCTTTTTTTATATATATCTTTATTGATTTCAGAGAGGAAAGGAGAGGGAGAGACAGAGATAGAAACATCAATGATGAGAGTCACTGATCGGCTAGCACTCAACCCGGGCATGTGCCCTGACCGAGAATCGAACCCTGATCACCTGGATCCTAGGTTGATGCTCAACCGCTGAGCCACGCCCGGCCAGGCCCTCTCTTTTCTTAAGTCTCCAGGTGAGAACATGGCCGAGCCTCCTTTCTCCTCATTGCTGCCTGACCGGGTGGGCCTCTGCCAGCGTCTGGTCCAGAACCTGCTCAGTGCGGCTCTAGAGCCTGCTGGCCCTTTTCTCTGGATGAGGTAAATCCCTGCTTCTCTCTGCAGCTTTTGAACAGCCTGGGGCAACTCTCTTAAGATCTGGAATTCTGGAATGGCACATTTTAGTGTTTCCACAGACAGAATCTCCAGCAATGATGACGTGGTGGAAGGTGGGGAGGACCCAAGCTGCCCAACTTGCACATAAGGAGATACGGCTCACAGAAGCCATCTGGTTCCTAAGTACCAGTCTCCTGACTCACAAATCAGAGCTCTGCCCTCATTTAGAGCCACCAACCTCACTGTCCTTTCCTTTACAAAGGCCAAGACCATCAGTTTAGAAAACATCAATAGCAGTCAAAAAACCTGCCAAAATATTTGTGAGCATCTAATGGTCGGAGGAGTCCGGCAAAAGCAGGGATGTCACTCATATAGACAGTGGCAGACCAGCTGTGGTCATTTCTGCTCAGCTGAGGACAGGAGACAATGTGGGACAGAAAGAAAAGGCTGCGTGTGCTCACCACAACTAAGCACAGTCAGGTACCCACACTCACTCCCCGAGCCCCAGCCATGCCCCTCCTTCCCAGGCCCTTGTTTGCAGCCAAGCATCTCGGGATGCTTAAAGGGGAGGGACACATTCTTCCAGAGGCACCTATCCAAATACGGGCATGTAGCTGGGAAAAGCTTATTCAGTGTGATAACTTTATATGTACAGATGAAAAAACATCTATTGGTTTTCTTTTTTTAAATATTTTTTTTATTGATTTCATAGAGAGGAGGAGGGAGAGAGAGAGAAAGAGAGAGAGCGACAGAAACATCGACGAGAGAGAAACATTGATTGGCTGCCTCCTGCCTGCCCCCTCCTGGAGACTGAGCCCATAACCCAGGCATGTGCCCTGACCAGAAATCAAACCAGCGACCTCCTGGAGCACGGGACGACACTCAACCACTGAGCCACCCGGCCCCGCAACGCCTATTGCTTTTCTAATACAAACTTCACAAAGTCAAGCTCAGTACACTTATCTGGTCGAGGGGACTGGAAGTATTGGGGATTCTTTGGGGGAGGGGCCCTGAGAGCACTCAGTAGGCTCCATTACTGGGGAGCAATGGAACTCAGAAGACACAAATATGACTTTAAAGAGTGCGGCATTAATATTAGAGGACAAAAGTGAGAAGCCCTCTCTCACCCTTTGGAGAAGGCCAAACAGCCTCTTTCTCCTAACTGCCTCTCCACCCTGCCTGAGTTTATTCCTGTGCCTGTCCTTGGGCCCATGGTGGAGAGTTAGGGAATTGCAGGCTCAGGGCAGGGACTGGGGCAGGAGGACCCCTAGACCAGCCCTTGGGGTGCTCACACTTCAGAGCCCCTCCTGTCCCTCAAGGGTACCTGCTGCAATTCATTTGGGGGACAAATCATACCATCTGCAATAGCTGCCCAAATACCTACCTATGCTTTCTCCCCACTGTCCTCACCTCCCCCCAAATCAGAAGCTCTGAGGTGGGGGAGGGGGAAGTACATAAGATTTCTCAAAAGGCTCCTGGCTTGAGAAAGCAGCAGGAAGCCCTCTGGAGACACTTAACACTGCTCACCTGGAACAGGGTGTGTTTCCTACTCCCCCCATCTCTACCATCAGCCCTGTTTAGTTTATTGAGCTCCTACTTTGTGCCAGACACTTTATGCAGCTTAATTCCTCTGCAACCACAAGCTTGGTACCTTTTACAGGGTCACCAACTCGGGACTTGCCCAGGACCACACTATCAACAGCAATCAGACTCTGAATGTGGCTGTGCTCCCTGCAAAGCAGTGTCTCCCTCAGTGTCTGCCATTAGCACCAGGTGAAAACCATTCTTTGTCTCATGCTGCTGTATCTGACTTGTTCCCGGACCTCTAAAAAACCTGGGGGATCCTGAAACACTAATCAGAAAGGATATATGCACCCCTATGTTAATAGCAGCGCAATTTACAATAGCTAAGATCTGGAAACAGCCCAAGTGCCCATCAGTAGATGAGTGAATAAAAAAGCTGTGGGACATTTACACCATGGAATACTATGCAGCTGTAAAGAAGAAGAATCTTGTACCCTTTGGGACAGTATGGATGGACCTGGAGAATATTATGCTAAGTGAAATAAGCCAGGCAGCGAAAGACAAATATCACATGATCTCACTTATATGTGGAACGTAAAGAACTTAATAAACTGATGAACAGAATAGATTCACTGACATGGAAGCATAGATGAGACTGATGAATGTCAGAGGGAGGAGGGCCGATGGGTGGAGGGAGAGAGAGTAACCAAAGAATTTATATGCATATATGCACAACTCAAGGACAAGGACAATGGTGGGGAGAGGGACTGGGGAGGGGGAAGGGATGGGGTGGAATGTGTCATTGGGGAGATAAAGGGACATCTGTAGTATTTTAAATGGAAAAAAAAAAGAACCTGGGGCCTCTGAAGAATAGCCCTGATGACTCTGCCTGGAGGGGGCTGTCATTCAACTGAGCTCCCACTGTTGCCTGTGAAGTGTGAGGTGATTATTGTGGTTTAGGCCCTATACTGCAACTCAAGGCCCTCTGGCATTTCAAAAGCAAAAACCTGTAGACTCTTCTTCTCTGTGAGACTACAGCCCACAGTCCTCTGTGTCTAATCCTGATCCGTTTTCAGAGGCTGGCTTGTGAACACCTTGTGATTCTAAGCAAACTGTCGCATTTCATGCGCATGGGTGCTGCATTTTTCTGGGGAGAGAGTCCAAAGCTTTCATCAGATACAAAAAAAGGTTAGTCAACCCTGGCCAGGTGGCTCAGTTGACTGGAATGTCATCCAGTACACCAAAAGGTTGCAGGCAACTGATAGATGTTTCTTTTTCATACCTATGTTCCTCTCTCTCTCTCTCTCTCTCTCTCTCTCTTAAAATCAATAAAAACATATCCTTTGGGGAAGATTAAAAAAAGGTTAGTCAACCCCAAATAGAGCTACTAACAGTCTAAATAACTCGAGGGACAGATGTATTGCAGAAGGATCCAGAAGAGGAAAGAGCTGAGACAATGCAGCAGCCCTCCCTGGGCCTCCAGCCTGGATTTCCAAGTGACCAGATTCCTGAGTTTGGGATCCTTCAACAGTTTGGTTTTATTAAGTGTTCACGTACTTCCGAATGGTGTGGCCCAGCCAAGCTTGGACCTGTGCCTTTGGAAAACCACTAATGAAAGATTAAATAGTCGGAGAGACCTAGCTTCATGCCAGAGCTCTTGGCCAGAAGGAGGCTGCTCTGTGGCCACAGGCTGGGGGCTGCTGGGTCCCCAGAAAATTTAATAGGTGGTGACAGGGCAAGTCCTGGTGACAACAACTTACCCTGTTCACAGGGGCCCTAGGTTTCAGGATCCTCAGCTAGTATCTTGGATGACCACAGGCCGGGGAGCAAGCCTCTGCTCAGCTGAATTAAAGCTGAGCACATTCTCCAGACCACAGGCCCCATCAGGCCTGCCCCAAGACCCTGGTGGGGCTGGACTGCTTTTCTGCCCCCCTCAACCACAAAAAAATACCCCCAAAACCCCTGCTTGGATAGACCTTTTTGTCCTCAGACTTGGAAAGGGAGTAGGAACAGCTCTACTATTGATACTCTCAGGAATAATCAAGCTGCAAGTATTTCCCCTTTTCCCAGTGGGACCCATCTCTTCACTTCTCTCTGTTGGTCCCTATCTCAGAAGCCTCAGAGAGCAGATGCACGTCACTAGAACACACACAACTGGCACAGACAGAACCTCGGGGAATAACTCCGCACCCTACAACACGCCCTACTTTCTAGATGCTCTGTTTACTCAACCAGGGTATTGGACTCAGTGGCCAAGACTGTACAAACATACCATCTGCATGCACTCCCCATGTCAGCTGGACCTCTTCAACTGGCGAGGGCGATGCACTGCTGAAGTTCAATGTCAGGAGAGCAGACCACGGGGCTGGGCACTCGTGTTCCACTAGTCAGGGCAGTATCTACTCACTATGTGATCCTGACAAATTAATCTCGTTAGCCTCAGTTTCTCCATTTGAAAACTGGGGACCTTAATACCTGTTCCTGGCTTAAATTAAATAATATAATGCATGTCAATGCCTAGCACATTCTAAACTCTCAATAAAAGGCAGATATGAGTATGAACAACTGCTCACTTGGTTCAGATCTAGGCTGATAACAAATGCAAAAGAGGTCCCTGTTCCTTGTCTACCTTTTCTTAAATCATAAGACTCAGTGATGTACACAGGTCCTGCCCTGTAAGGTCTACGTGGTAAACTTCAGGCAGGAAGAAAGAAACTGTTCCAGCCCGGAAAGCCTGCTGCCTCCAGAACCTGCTCTTTCAGGGACTCTGGGGGACCCTGGGCTCACTTTCCGTCATTACTGCCTGTGCCACTAGGGGCGCACTGATTCCCTCCGTCTTAAGAGTCACAGAAAAAATGTTGCCTTTATTTAGCTAAAATAAAGCTGGGAATTTTCATATGAAAATTTCACTAGAAAAATAAGAAAAAATACAACAAATACAAGCTACAAACATACAGAATAAGACAAGTTGATAGTGCAGAATTTGGATCCTAATTGAAGTAAAGTCTAGCCTCAGGCTGGCTTTGCAGGTACAGCTGGCATTATATCTAGCCTAGTTATCAATGGGAAGACACACCACTCAGATGTCTAACCGGAGACAGACTGGGTTGGCACTACCTGCTATGTCTTCTCTGGGTGTGGGCTCCCATCTCCCGTCTGTAACCCTTTGTGCTCAGCCCCGCCCCTTCCCCACTGCTTCTCTGAAGACTTGCTTGGGATGTCCCAGGGGAGAAGACTTCTAGAATCCACCTGTGGTTTTACAGTATTGAAAACACTTCACATTTACATATACAGTAAGTGAGATGACGTCATCTCCACCAAAGAGAGAAGATGTCCATTTTCTCCAGGGAGCAGGGGATCTGTTTATTTTATAGGCAGGTAAGTAAAAGCTTTAGTGTTTAAAAGTCTGCTTGGGGGGAGACCTCAGGTTATTCTGCCTCTTCCCTTGAAAATCAAGCCTCAAAAAATAGATAATTTTTTATTTAATTAGTCACATATATATATATATATATATTTCAGCCCTGACATTTTGAACCCTGTATTTATCATGGCTGTGTCAAGGTCGATCTGGGAGTTAGGGCACAGCTCCTGTGTTTGTAGCAGAGAGAAGCCATACCAGGGGCAGGGAGAGGATAGCACTGGGCCACACAAAACTGGCATTTGCCCTGGCCCACCTGTGGCGTACCTGGGACCTTGAGCAAATTGTGTAGCTTCTTTCCCATGCTCCCTTATCAGTCTAATTTAGAGATGTAGACAATACCCTGATGGGTTGTTGGAATAACAGCATTTTAGATCTTATAACCTTACAGGTAAGAAAACTAAGACCCAAAAAAAGATTTTAACTTGAGAGAATAAGGGAAATTAATATCTACTGAGCATCAATTTTAGGCATCTGCTATACATCATTTAATCTCCACAATAATCCTACAAAGTCAATAGTTCTATCATCTTTTACAGGCTAGAAACAGAGACCTGAAGTTCAATGGTTTGCTCCAAACCATATAGCAAGCAAGGGATGGAGGTGAGATGTGGGCTATCAGGCTCCAAAGCTTTTCCACTCATCACTTGTCTCAGGTCACAGAGCTAATTGATGACAGAGCCAGAAAATGAAGATCCCAGCAGCTGGATGCCTGTATTCTATCCCCACCACTGGATGCCATGGCCGTACCTGGAGAAGCAGGTGCTGAAGGGCCAGGCCACCTGGGAGGAGCCCACTGTCCGGGTCTAGAGCTAGAAGTCACTCACATACTGCTTGGCTTTCTGCTGCTCAGCTAGCAATCACAGCTAGGCCTCCTCAGCCCAAGTTTCATGTTCTGCTGTTTGTCAGGCAGCCTCTGTTGCAACGTACTGTTCTGGAGTCTTGCCTCTCCTAGTGAGCCCAGATTTCTGGGGAAGATGCAATTGAGCCTTAGCTTAGGCTACAAAGCAAGGCAGTGCACTTTTATGCGCTGTTAAATCCAGGAGTGGCTACCAGGGTGAGGTTAGGCTGAAGGGCATGGGTCTGCCTGAGGGTTTGAAGTGAGGGGCAGTACTTTGCTATGAGGACTAATATTACAGGGTTAACAGTAATCAATGATGCAGTGTCTTATTAGATGTAAGGATTGCCCTATGAGTTTAAGCAAACTAATGAAGGCCAGATGGACATAGAGTAAAGCTCTCTAGTTGCCACATTTCTGCTGGATGTGTCCATGAACACAACCATGTGGGGTGGGACTAACCCTGAGAACATTCAGCCAATGTGCTCTCCTCCCCCAGGTAAAGACCAGTGGGCAACTCCTCAGGTGCAACCTTCTGTCTACCACCTGGGCATCAGCAGCACTTCTCCAGCCTGAGCCCAAGTCCTCTGCACACACAACAATGAAAAGGCTGTTCAAACACAAGCATCTTGGAGATGTAAAACTGCCCAAAGACAAATTCCCTTTGAAGGATAAAGGGGAAAGTAGCTTAGGAAGAAATGAGAAGTATGCTCTGGGCCTGTGCCCAGACACAGTGGTTTTTCAGAAATCGGCCACCATCTGATGCATACACCCAAGGAGCCAGCAAATTAGATGCTTTCAATTCCCACAGCTAAAGGTCTGCTCAAAAGTGCCCAGCCAGGTGGAAAGCTAGCAGGGCCCTGTAGCTTCCTGGAAAGAAGAGGCTATGTTGCCAAATTTTTCTAATGAGCACATAACTGTAAAAAATTTAGAAAAATTAAGTTACTGTGGATGCACAAAGGCTAATAATCAGATGGAAATAGTTTGATGGTAACTATGAAAAGGCTGTAAATAGATGGCTCATCAGAAATAATCCACTTATTTACATTTCTCTCTCTCCCCCTCTCTTTTGTTTAACATCATCAAACAATTTTTTATAGGTTGATGTCTGGGGATAATGTTGGCTTTAAAATTATAACCATTCTCCAGCATATCGGATAAAAATGTCATCTGGCTTTCTTCACTTTAGAATTTGGTTTGGAGACCAGATAACACTGACAGCATACAACATTCTAAGGAGCAGGATTGGGCAGATAATCTGATGTGGTGAAGTCTAGAGCAGTGCTGTCTGGCAGGACTTCTGTGGCGATGGAAACACTCTGTACCTGTGCTGTCCAATGAGGCAGCCACTCACCGCATGCTTACTGAGCATTTGTTGCGTGGCTAGTGAGATTGAGGAACCAAATTTTTTATGTTATTTAACTTTAACTGATTTACATTTAAATGGCCATATCTGGCTAGTGGCTAATGTACTGGACAGCACAGGTCTAGAGGGCAGAGTGAAAGATTCATTATACTGAAGAGTCCAGAGTCTTTAAGAATTCTCTGTAAAAGGGGACTTCCTTAGGACTCCATTGACCTGAAGAGAAATACTTTCCATTAAACCCTAGCTCACCTTCAAACTTCAAACTTTCTCCTTTGCCTCAACAACAATGCTAAAGGAGCAGGCAAACTTGGCTATTTTCTCCTCCCCACCCCCACCCCACTCTAGCCAAGCTCCTGCCCAGTCACTTTGCTAAAACTGCTCTTTTAAAGATCCCAAAATGCCCATCCAGTTCTGAGACCCAGTGGCCTCTCCTTGGTCACCACTGGTGTCATTGAGTGTCTTCTCTCCTGGCTTCCTTGACAGTCTTCCTCATGGTTCTCTCCCATTGCTAGCTATTCCCCTAAAGAACCTTTCACAGTTCCCTTTCCTTGGGGTTAGTCATTTCCCAAAGACCAGCCCTGGGTGCCCAAGTCCTCTCAATTCCACACCTGCCTAACCCCCTCTTCCACCATGTCTTCAATCAGTCCACTGAGGAGTCAGTATTTCCAGTATGAATTGGTCCCTCAGCCCCAGGCTGAGACATAATGGGCATCTCCATGTGGATGCACCATAAACACCTAAACACATGCCCCCAACTGCCCTCAGTAATGCCAGACCTGCCCCGTTATTACTCTAGGTCTCAGTGAATGGAAGTCTCATCTTCTCTGTCCTCAAAGTAGACTCCTCAATCTTGGTGCCTCAGTGGTCCTCACCTTCCATGCCAGGCACTAAGTCGTATCATTTCTACCATCAAGTTCTCCTCCCCTTTATCCCATCAACCCTGCCTTAGCTCAGGACCATCCCATCCCTTCTGCCAAGTGGGAAGTCTTCACATTGGCCTCCCCACCCCCAGTCGCTCCCTACTCTGGCCTTTTCCGCACCTTTATGCACCTTCCAGCATGCCACAGACCTGTGCTCATGCAGGAGACCACAGCGCATGGAGTTGATCCTTCCAAAAGGTTAAAACACCTGAGCAGGCCCTGGTCTGTTCCCAGCTTTATCTCCCACCTCTCTCTTTTGCACATATTGTCTTCTGGTCACACACTGTCTCCACATCTTCGTATTCCCCTCCTCTATAACCCTGCTCCTGGAGAAGTCCTGACCGTTCCCGAAGCTAGGCTTTCATGTCACGTCTTATTCCTCGGCCCTGCCAACCTTGTCACTTCTTTTGCTGTGTTCCCAAAGCACTTAGTTCATAAAGCTATTTTTTATCAAAACTGAATTCAAACTTATCACACCGAATTATGCCAAAATGTGTTTGCGTATCTTTTCCCCAACAATTTTTAAAGGCAAGGATTTATAGCTTACTCAACTTTGGCCCCTGTATCTAGAACCACCAACGCCTGTCCTGTAGCACATGCTCAGTGACTATCTTCTGATGTTAAACATTAGCCAAAGAAGATTTCCTCAGGTTCTGTCCATCATACTTATTATATGTAGGGTACCTAGATATCCTGGCTAGCCCAGGACAGGCACAATTTACCTCAGTGGTCCCGGTGTCCTAATTGGCGAGGGCCCCCTTTTGTTCTTATGGAAGTATCCATTTTCAAATGCTGTAATTATACGGTCACCCTAAACATAAGGCTTGGGTTGTAATCTTTTACACAGAAATATTAAAGAAGATGATCCATTTATAAAGTTAGAAAGTGAGCTGCCTAAAAGTAAGGGGATGGGTTAGATGACCTTTCAACCTCTGCCCCAATAATAAGGTCCTAGGATTCCAAGATTTCTAGAAGTAGTGTTGAGAGAAGCTGTAATGAAAACCAGCCACTTTAATTTCCTCAGCCTGGGAATAGGGGGCACCCTAAGCAGTGTTCTGTAAACTCTGATAAATGAGAAATAAAGAAGACAGGAGCTACATGAGCACATCCTAACCCGCTGGAACTCGCCCAGAAAAGAAAGAGGGAAGGATGAAGTGACTCGTGCCAGAGGGGTTAAAGAGATGAGGACAGGTGGGCCGGAGCAGAGCACAAACACATGGAATTAATGATGACCCCAAAAGGCTGGGGACAGGAGGTTTATTTTAAATATCTGTCAAGGAAAAGAAAAATGAAGGCCCAAATGTGGACAATTAGAGGCAACGAAGAATCTGCAGAAGCAGTTATCAATGAAATTAGGCCAAGCACGGAAACGTCTTTGACATTTCTAAGTGTCTCTCAGGTCAGATGCAGGGTTACAAAATGACATTGATCATATAAAAGGTCACTCTCCTTTGTTCAAAGGACAGATCACAATCTTCCTTTTTATTCTAAATTTAGTCCTCTTGCTTCTTCTACTTAAAAAGAAACAAGCTACAAAACTGAAAACCTTCCTTGATCCAACAAAATTCCCCTATATATACTGCCCCTCCCCCCCTCTTTCCCAGCCCTGTGTCCTGAGTTTATCCACTTGTCTCCTTCGTCTCACCTCCCACTTCCTTGGTGCAGTGCATCCTGGCCTCTGCGCATCGCTCCACCAACAGTCTGGCGAGCTCACCAGTGACCAACATGCTCTGAATCTGATAGTCATGCTTCAGTCCTTAGCTTATTGACCTCTCCTATCAGCACGAGCGTGGGACTCTGTTACCATTCACTCCTCCAAACATTTCTTCCCTGGCTCCCACGACCCCACACTCTCCTGGTGTTCTCTATGCTTCTTAGTCCATTCTTCCTGGACAATGATGGCCTTTGTTCCTATGCCTTCCGTCACCACCTATCCGTTGATGGCCCTCAGTCTCTATTTCTCTCCCAGAGCTCTCCTCTAAGTTCCAGATCCAAAACATCTAACTGCCTTGTCAGTAACTGCACTGAGTATGTCACAGACACTGCCGGCTCCACAAACCCAAAGACCAGCCCATGAACTGATCAGCATTCCCTGCCTCTCCAGCCAGACCTTTCATCCCTCCCTTACCTCCACCACATCTGGTCATCGTGTTCCATGATTCTGCTTCTTGAATCCATTCCCTTCTCTCCATCCCAACAGCCTCATCCCTCACTAAAGGCATGGTCTCTATCCTGTTTTGTCTCTCTTGGACCACTACTGTGAGCGGGTTCTTATGAATACAGTCCTGATAGTGTAGCTCCCTGCTTTGTGCTTCCAGTGATGTTCCACCATTTTGAGGACAGAATCCAGACCCTTCTGGTCCAGGTCCCAGATGGATTCTCCAGCCTCAGCTGTCACCATTCGCCCCTCATATGTCATGAGCCAACTTCTTTCAGTTTTTTAAACCTACTAAGCCTGTGTAGTGCTCTGCCCTCCAGCACTGCGCCAGGATATTCCAGCTTCGTGGAACATCTTTCCACCTTCCTCTTTCCTCAAGTGTCTAGCCAGACCTCACCTTCTCTGGGAAGCTTTCATGTAACCCACAGGCCAGGAGGTAAGCCTGGATCCGGGCACTCTCCGTCCCGCAGCACTTACCCACTTAGCAGCAAAAGCCACCTAGAGGTGCTGGCCAGGCAGACAAGGAAGCAACGGGCATTCCAAGCAGTGTGTGGAGAAGTAAAAACACAGAAATGAGAAATAACATGACCTACTTGGGCCACTGGAGATGGTTGTGTGAAGCTGAACTGAACGAGGCTGGGGAGAGGAGTCCTCCAGGAGATCAGGCTGGAGAGGCAATGAGGTCCTGGCTGGGGTTCTCAAGTCTAGCTGTTCATGAGAATCAACTGCAGGAGCCTTTAGAAAAGTCTGTCAAGCCCAGCTGGTGTTGCTCAGTGGTTGAGCATCAACCCATGGGCCAGGTGGTCATAGTTCAATTCCTGGTCAGGGCACATGCCCGGGTTTTGAGCTCAATCCCCAGTAGGGGGCGTGCAGGAGGCAGACGATCAATATTTCTGTCTCTTTCCCTCTCCCTTCCTCTCTCTCTAAAAAAAAAATCAATAAAACATATTTTTAAATAAATAAGTCTGTCAATACCCGAGCCCTACCCAGTGCTAGAAATGTCTAACTGCATCGGGGAGGGGGCTTTCATTTGTAGCATTCACCAATTTTCGTGCTACGAATACCCCCACGGTGGCTGACTTCAAGCTACTAATGAGACGTCAGTGAAGGTGGAATGGGGAGGAGATGTGCAGCTCGCTGTTCTACAGAATTTCTACAGAACAGGTACAATCACTGTAAATAACGTCAAGGGCAATGTTAACACAAAAATGTAGTAAAATCACTAGGAAGTGATAGATTCTGAGTATTTACAACCTTTGTTTTAATGTAATTTATTTACCTGTAAGCTTATATAATTTAATTTTTAATAACAGTTGTATTTAAAAACCCACTTGCAAAATTCCTGGAAATTTCCTGAGTGGCTCTCTTCAACCAGCGGCTGCACAGCACTGGCCCACCTGGCGGATGCCGGGGGATCCCCAAGGTGACGCCCAGGCACAGGCGCTCTTTAAACCATCTCCAGGTAATGCTAATATGCACCAGGGGTGGAACCATTGGTTTGTGAGCCACTTTAAGGAGTTTGATAATTATCTTAAGGGAAAACTGGGGCCATCGGAGGATTTTAAGACTTTTAAGCAGAGAAGTGATTTTTATCAAGATTGCATTTTAGAAAGGTAACTCCAGCTACAGAGTGGCAGCTGGATTAAGGCTGGAGCGGGCCAGAGGGGCTGGCCAAGAGATTGTTGCAATTTTCCAGGCAAAAGAAGGCTACAGAGGGAGGGGCGAGAGGGAGGGGCAGTGTGAGGGAAGCCAGGGAACACAGCTGTCATTCCTCACTGCTCTGGGGGGACAACATACGGGTAGGTGACTACTGAGAAAGTGAAGGAAGTTCTTATCTGATAGTCTCTCTTTTTCTGTGTCTGAAATCAAGGACGAGGTTCACTTGCAGAGAGACAGAGGCGGCAGGAGCAGGACAGAAAACTCAGGCTAACAGTCCCGGTCCCCATCCTGTCCTGCGGTAACTACCCCCGTGAGCCTGGCTGGCCAGCTTTCTCGTCTCTAAAATGAGAGGCTTTGAGCAGAGCCCTCTAAAGTCTTTTCCAGCCTGGAGATGATGACTATCACGCTGGCTCACGCTTTCACCGTCTTAGCTTCCTATCTGACTCAACTTGCAACCTGCTATGGGTGTGAAGACACATTTGCTCTGGGAATCCAGAGGGGGACTTCGTAAGCCTTCAGCACCTCAGAAGTGATTTTCTGCCCCGAGGAACGAGCACTGGCTTGTCTCTTTCTCTATCCCATTCTCTTCCCACGTGGTTGGCTCCCAGGCCAGAAGCTGATCATTCCCTGACCCCTTTCTAGATGGCATCAAGCAGGGACTATTAAAGCCGAATGGGACACAGACATGGCCTCTGAATAAGTGCTTTGACGGTAAGTTCCAAAGGACCAAGAAGTAAAAAGTATGTGCTAAAATGAAGAGTGGGCTTTGTTCAGACTGCAAAGGAATTTGTCTACAGGTCTCTGAAATGCTCCTGCTCCAGAGTACACCTGTCTCCACGGTGACCCTCCCTGGCACCAGAAGATGCCAAGGTGAGAACTGAGTCTTCAAGAAGCTGGTAACCCAGCTTCAGATTGACCACGTTGCTTTCCCTTCCCTTCCCTTCCCTTCCCTTCCCTTCCCTTCCCTTCCCTTCCCTTCCCTTCCCTTCCCTTCCCTTCCCTTCCCTTCCCTTCCCTTCCCTTCCCTTCCCTTCCCTTCCCTTCCCTTCCCTTCCCTTCCCTTCCCTTCCCTTCCCTTCCCTTCCCTCTTGCTACTCAGGTGAGGAAAAGAGCAGACTGTCTACTGGGAAAAGAAAAACAGAGGGCATGCCCGAAACAGGAGCGAGGGAGCCTGGGGTGGACAAAGGGCTGTGGACACAAGAGAACCATCCTCTCCTGTTATAAAGCAAGGAGTGGCCAGCCGGGTGCCAGAAGCCTGCCTGGAACTGTGCCCAGGGACTTGCCCAGACACGGTGAGAGATGCACAACTGTGTAGCTGGAGGAAAGACAGTGGGAACTGGATGCAACAGCCACCCTCGAGGTGTGAAGAACTCTTACACAAGGGCAATGACCAAGAGAACACACAGTGTTCCTGGTGCTGCTGCTGCTACCTTGTGCCGTGTGTGATCAAAAGAAGCAAGAAAACTAGCTTGTCTGAGAGTTTTACAAGTCCCAGAGATCCTTATCAGTTTGCCGGGGTTCAGCTGAGGTCCTCCAGGTAGGGGTGGCAATTGCATGACCTCTTAAGGACCTTGCACCAAAGACCTGTGAGGTCCCTGCTCATTAGCAGCCGTGACAGAAAGGGAAGCCAGGAGGTAAAACGCTAATCAATTATATTTCCTGAGCATTAACAGCATTTCTGAAGTGATTAAAGAAAGAAGTTAAAGCCAATAGATAAATTCAGAACCTGGGATCCTATCTTCTGCCCCTTAGGCCCATTTGTTCTGCAGTGGGCTGTCTTGTCCTGCTTTTCTCTGTGAAGGCTACTGGGGCAAACAGTGCTTCGCTGTATTTTTGGTTCCTTCTGTTTTGACGTGGTCTGAGTGTCTAACTCTCCCCAGGAAGGCATGGGAAAAAGCCTCTTTTCCCTGCCCTGGCTCTGACACAAAATCCTTTCTTATGATGATGACTATTGCTACTAACATTATCATTACAGGCAAGGCAGTGACAATCCCCAACTTATTCTGCTGTCTCGTTGACTCTCCCTCCTCTCCGTCTGGGAATTCATGCCTTCTATTTATAACTGCATCCGCTTATTCCAGAGCCACAGCTGACCCCTCACTCAACTGGACGTGAAGGTACCATCACGGAGAAACCAAGGAGAAAGGGCACAACCCTACCACCCAAAGAGCTGCAGCCACATTGCTGGTCTCTTGTCACCCAGGGGCTGTGATGATGAAGCTGATGCTAAAATCAGGTAAATCAGGTAAAAGGAAAGTTCCAAGCTCCCAAACTAAATGTTGTCACAGACTCCCTGCTTCAGTCTCCACTGCTCCCCATCCACCCTTCCCTTCCTGAGCCTGCCAAATGCTGCAGATGTCTACTGTGACAATGTGACAGCTACACTCATGACAAGCCAGGCACAACTCAATGAACCAGCAACCCATTCTATGGGTGAGAAAGCTGAAGCACAAAGAGACTAAACAACTTGCCTAAGTCACAGAGTTAGCGACAGTGCTGGCTGCATCCCAGACTGGAAACTAGTTCAAGCTAACAACCCTAGAGTTCATGATCTAACCCTTAGAGACACTATTGCCTTCCACATACTGGAGGCCTCACGCAAGCCCTGACTAACCTAGAGCCCAGCTTCCACGCAGGTGATGAGGGTGGATGGCTCCCTCCCTCCCGTGGGACTCTAAGGAATAGCTAAAAGGGGTTTGATGAGCTCTAAGTCAGTCAGTCCCATACTAATGCGAGTTCCTTGTCAATACTCATGGGTTATACTCTCATTACAGAGGAGGTAAAAGAGTGTCCAGGGCAAAATCATTCTTGGGTTTGCCAAGTTTGGGACCTTTCTTTGTAGGGTAATATGGTTGGTTTCAACTCTCAGAACACACAAGGTTGGCTCCTAATCATCCCTTCCCCAAACTCTGTCTCTCCCACCCGACACTCATGTAAGCTCAGGGTTCAACCCATCATATGAGCCAGACATAAGCAGCACAGGACTGAAAATGAACTGTCCATTTGTAACCTTTGTGCTCTGGGCACTTTTGGCAGTTCTGTTGATCCTGTGACTCTCTTCTGAGAATAGTGTTTTTAAAAGGAAATAAAGGATTGCAAAGAAAACCAATTATGTTGAAAACAGTTACCAAAAATACTTAAAAGACAAGTTTGCAATATAAAAATATATGTGTGTCGTTGTTAATGTATTAAATAATGAAATCTAGTGGACCATCAGAATTTCAAGGTAGTGGTGAGAGAAACAATCCTTCAAGGGACCTGCAACCATCCCAACGTGACAGGAAAATGGTTTTAGTGGTGGGCAATGTCATAGAAACTGCTAACACGATTGTGGCTTGTTTCCTATATTCACAAAGAAATAACATTATACATTTCAGTAAGAAGTCTGTGAAAATAAAGATCTAATTATTTCCCATCCAAGTTTATGGAGCCTCTGGAATTCTATCTACAGACCCCTTTGGCCCCAGGTACAGAACTTGTGATCAGAGCACGGGGAGTGTTTGGGAAAACAAAAGAGAAGGAACTTGTGTGCACTTGGCTGGAGGCAGAACTGAGATGGAAGAGAGGGCCTCTGAATCTTGGAAAGTCCCTGGGAATCGGTCTCCCAGAATCTTCCTAGATGCTCCAATTCTCAAAGCTATTTCTATTTTCTCCCAGGATACCTTCGAGCACTCTGGGAGATTTTTCTTAAGCATTCCCAACAGTCAAACTCATTATTACTAATTTATTAGTAAAATTTCAAATGAGACATGTCAATTGCTCCATAGGTCAGCCTACCTGAGACAAAGCTACAAGATGGGGATGCTAGCGATGATGGAGGAGTTAAGGTGGCGATTTGGGGGATATGGGCTTAGTTCTGTATTACAGGAAACCACTAAGCTGCCCAACAGGAGGAGTGGTCTTCAGGGTTACCTCAAAATTGATCAATGTCCTGGGGGCTTGCATTGAGGATAACGTGGGGAGAGAAGCCAGCTTCCCAGAGTTGTTGGACACCAGAGCCACCCCATTTGGGGAGCACTGCTGGGAGGCCACTTGGTCAACTGCTTAAAAGCAATTAGTTTTGGGGCCCTGAACCCAAGCATCCATCATCCAGCTCTATGACCCTGATGCTTTAGATCTGGAAGAACAAGATCGATCCTTGGGGGGCATCTCCTTCAGCGGTCCTTAACTTTGGTTTGGGGAGTTCTTTGAGAATCACATGCAAGCAATGGACTTTTAATCCCTGAAAACTATCCAGTAGCACATTCTCATTCTGCATATAGTTTTAAGAATTTCAAGGACTCTCTGAAGCCTGTCCAGGTTGACAATTTTTGACCTAACCCCCACATTCCCCTGTTCATACAGGACGAAGCTGGGGCCAGAGAAGCCAGGGACCTTCCCACACACACAGGCAGCCAAGGAGGGCCACTGCCGCACGGTCTGCACAGGCCCAGGACGGCACATGGCCAAGTCCCCGGAAATCGCTCCTCTTCTTCCACGTGCCTCAGCCCCTGTCCCCACCCCACACCTAGCCAGGAGAAAGCACAAACCCAAGGTCGCAGGCCTGGCTCCGAAGGAAGCTGCACCTTCGCCAGGCTGTCCTTGGAAGATGTGCCACAGACACAGAACACCATCCATCTTGCTTGCCGTAATGAGGACACTGCCTTCCTCCCCGCAAAGTGGGGCTTCCAAAGAGGCCAGCCCTGTTATTTAAGGCTTTATCTCTACACAAATAATAAATGCAGAGAACATGGGCCTGGGCAAGTTAATTAGTATTATTATGTCTTTAACTCTAATGTCGTTCACCGGCAGAGCCTTTTCTTGCCAGCTTTCAGCCCAGAACAAACTTTTGGGATGCCCACTCAGACAAATTCCTCTGCAGCAAGGGCTTTTCTTGTAAGAAAAGGGGCAGTGTCTTTCCTTGGGGCTGGTGATTCTGGCAGGCAAGGCTGCTGTGAGGGAGGTCCTCAGTGTGGGAGCCCCCTGACACCCACCCAAGATGCTTGGTCACAGCTAGAATGATTGGGGCCTATAGCCACGGCTGTTCCACCACATGGCCCAGGAGGGTGTCAAACACTGCCCCAATGGCTCGTGTATTTGTCCACAGGGATGAAAGAGGGAAGCGGAAACATCTTCAATCTAGCCACCTATTTAGGGGCCCAGCTTATTAGAAAAGGTTAATAGAAGGCATCTAAAGAGGTGAAAAACTCAGCTAAGTGTAACCAGATAGAGAACTAGTGAATGCCATCCTAGTCAATCCCCTCAAGATGCACGGACCGAATGCTGGCATGCCCTCCACTGTTGGTCCCATCTTTTGGACACTATATTTGAATCACAAGACCATTGTCCAGGTCCTGTTTTTCAGCCTCCCAAACTGCATTGTGCCTAAAAAGCAACAGGCAGCTTCATGTGTAAGGCTTCAAAACCAAGTCCCAAAAGTGACATGGAAATGCCCAGGCCTGTTTGCAGCAGGCAGGGTTAGGCTACACACCGCAATTTACAGAGAAACAGAAATGACACTTGTCTCTACGAGCACACAATCTACTGCCAATTATTCCGACACAGAAAAGTATGCAAGGGACCCTCCACAACGGGGGCAGAGTGTTAAACACGTGCTTAAACTGACCTGAGCACTGGGGCAAGGGAAGGAGCATTAGGGGCCCAAAGCCCACGGAAAGGAGAGCATGGTGGCATGGTGGAGGGCTCTGAAGGCTGAGCAGAGCTCAGCCTCACCTCCAGATGGACCTGCCACAGATCTATTGTGTGACCTTGGGTACTTAACTCAGGGTTTGCCTGTCTCACTGGTAAAAAGAAGGGTGGACTGGACAAGCTCTAGGACCCAGATGATCTCACACCCCTATGAGGCAGGCCAAGAAAAAAGGCAACCAAGCCAAGCCGAAAGTGTCAAGATCCTCCCACTTCCTTACACTTTTAACAACACATCTTCTTCCTCACCCCCAGCCCCATGCGAGTAAAATTCTCAAGGTTAAAAGCTTTTTCCACTTATGCTAAAATGTGGAAAAGAAAACTGATAAAGGGATGTGAACAGTTACTTAAGATTTCTCTAAAAGGCTGAAGGAGCTAAATAAAGGGTCTGATTATTTACCCAGGACAGCCTATCATCACATTACACGGACAAATTGTATTGTGTGTCACAGCCCGCAGAAGACGCACACTAATTTATCAGTCAGGACCGGCAAATTGTACAGTACAAGTACCTCCGTGGCACCGCGTGTTCCTGCTGCCGTCCCTCCCTCGGCACTGCTTAAAGGGACACTGCCAAGAGAGGTCCTGGATTCAGGCCTCAGTTAAAAAAAGCACTTTGCAAAAACCCAAAATGAATGGAAATATTTCTGTGACATTTATAAGTAAATAACAAAAGGAGGAATGTAGTATTTTCCTTCCTGGCTCCTTCCACTCCTGGGGTTTCCCAGTGTTCTCAAGTTAGTTGCCTAAATACAACAACAAAACTCAAATTGTGTAGTAAACATGAGATTGACCAGGAAGACAAATAAAACAGACTGTTGTGGCCTGTTGACTTAAAAAAAAAAAGAAGAAGAAAAAAAAAACCCCAACCAAACAAACAAAATTCGAGAACCACCAAACAGCTGACAGGGACATGCAGACCCCAGAACACACAAAAGGTGGTGGTGTGAGGGAATCTTCCTGCCCTTGGGGAGGAGTATTTTATCACTGGCATTATTTAGCATTGCCAGGGTAGGAAGATAATTGAAAGAAGACTGGCTTTTGTCAGTTCATTGTCATTTAAGATTCTCCAGAGACGATGTGCCCCTCACTGCCTGTCTAGGGCAGACAGCTCCCACCGCCTACCTTGGCATGGCCCTGGATACACTGGTCAGCACAGATGTGCCCAAGTTTGTTGGCTTGAGGAATCATGGGTAATAAAGATGGGAAGTTTTGTGGGAGGCATTGTCCAGCCCTCGGGGGTTCTAAGAAATAATTTTAAAAGCCTATGAGTTGGAAAGGCCATAGAGGTGTCTTACTCTGTCCACTCACCTAGGCAGAGTACATTCAAACCACTCCTCAGGTAGGGGCCCAGCCATTCCTTGCAACACATCCCTCCGTGTAAGCTGGTTTCTAGTATCCTAACTTGGCATTTCTGAAGCTGTTTCTACCTCTGGAACCCATTCCCAAGACCCACTGCATCACTCATTCCCAAGTAGTTATTAACCCTCTTGTGATCATTTATTGTATTATTTCATCATCACCGTTACTGAAAGAAACTAAAGTCCAAAAAAGGGTATGTCATCTCAGGGAGCTCCTGGGCTGAGCAGAAGTTACAGCCAGCTCTGCGGAGGACACTACCTCCTCGGCCCGCCCTCGGCTCGGCTCGGCTCGGCTCGGCTCGGCCCGGCCACCAGGTTCCTTGGTGCAAGTGCACTTTACTCAGCTCTTAAAGCTCTAAAGCTCATTTGGAGGCCTCAGGATGACCTTCTTCCACAGGATTTTCCACATAGGTGAGCCAGTAAAATTCTGAAACTTTAGGAAGGGAGATGCTGGCCCTGTCTGCAGGAGATGGCCAGGAGTCAGGCACACTCAAGTTTGCATCCTATCTCCTTCACAGTAACAGTGTGAGCTTGGACCTGAATGAAATGTTTGTGACTCCCCTTTACTCAGCTGTCCAAGGGGACAATACACCCTGTCTTTCAAGGGTGCACTGCAGGTTACATGAGATAAAGACACAGGGTGTGCTCAGAGCTCAGTATCTGTGGTTGTATTTTGTCAGTATCTCTTCGTTACCTCCCCACCGAAATGTCAGTTTGAACAGTACTGACAGTAAACGAAGTGAAACCCTAATTCCCTCTGAACTTGGGCCCACCGGAAACGTTGCTGGCCTACGGAGCATGGTCAGAGAGCGCCTGGCAGAACCTTGCTGGAGGGTAAGCTCCCTGGGGGCTGGGCTGAGTAGGGGCTGCAAGTAGGGCTTCTGCTGCAGTGCTGCTGGGACCAGGCTCATCTGTTTCCTGCCGCACTGTATGGGACACCCTGAAACCCCAAGCCTGGCTCCCTGAGCCTTGGGCAAGACAGCATCATATCTCAGTGGCTCCACCCTCGCCAGAATAAACTGTCCTCACAAATGGGGGCAGCGGCACCGAACCCCCACCAGGGCCCTGCCCTGCTTCTCGGGTGAATCCCACAGCTCATGCTGAAGCCGAAATGCTAACTGTGGGTTCCCAGGACAGCTCGTTTAATTTCTCCTTTTGCTGGCTGGGTCCCAGCAGTCCCTTCTTCCCCAGCTGGGGAGCTAGCCCACCCCTAATTATTACCCTGGGGCTGCCAAGATGCAGGCTCCACCGTGAGGATGGCAGCAGAGCAGAACGTGACAACAGCAGCAGCAGGTGGGCCCTGAAGAAAAGGCCAGATTGTCCTCTGTGATTACTGTCATCCGTCTCCAGGCAGGCAGGCAGGCAGGCAGGCAGGCAGGCAGGGAGCACGCTCCTTGCTGCCTCTACTACTCCCTGCTCCCAGGCCGCCTTCCGCTCCCTCTCTGCTGAGCAGCTGGGGGCGGCTGTGTGCTGTGCAAAAAGGTGTGCCTGGAACACACTCTTCCAGTGACAGATGAAGGAGCACTTACCCAGAGTAGCAGAACCCCAGGTAAAGCCTGGCGCCCAGTGTCTCTGGGCTGGTCCAGCCCTCCCTGCGTCCCCCAAAGGGAGAGTGTTCTTTGGGCAGAAATAGACAGCAGGGTACAGGACAACCCTTTCAAAGAAAGTGAAGTTTATCTTCTGCAGCTCCCAGAACATTCCTTGTCCATTTATCTGTCCATCTGTCCCCCCATCTGTTCATCCATCCACTGTTTTCTGGTAAGTGCTGGTGCTATGCCCCATGGGGATACAAAGGCGGGTAAGACCCTCTTTCCTCCTCCCTTCCCAAGCTCAGGTATATTTTGTAAGGACTTGCAACAGGTCTGAGAAAAAGGGGTGCTTGTCCTCACAAACCCAGGCTCAGAGTTCAGTGACTTGCTCAAAGTCACACACCAGGTCCAGAGCTGGAGCTACCGCCTGGACCTTTACAATCCGCTTCACTTTGGATGGCGCCATGCTTTCTACGGCAAAAACATACCACTGACCCGAGGCTGAGACTTATGGGGAACCCTGGCCTTGAGCTCAGCCTCTCTTCTACCTGAGCAATCATGGCAATTCAATCAATATTTATCAAATGCCCGTTAGTGCCAGGCCCAGGCAATGGACTGTGCACAGGGTCCTGCCTGCCCACTGCCCATCCCTTCTCATTTGCTTGCTGGGCGGTTCAGTTCTTCTCTAACAGTTTCTAGGTTGATTTACTCTCTTACAGTCCTCCCATGTGAGAAGATCCTGACAGGTTTCATCCCTGGAAAAGAAGACAGCTCTCAATCCATGTGGCCTGGGGCAACATCTCCCACTTTGAAGTGCAGTCAGCCTAGGAGTCACTTATGGGCTTAGGCAGCACCAGGAGAGCTACAGGCTCTGCACTCATGAGGTTACCAGTGTCGGAGAGCCACTTTTCCTAGCTTCATGCTAAAAATACTAAGGCAAGGGCTCAGTTTAATAATAATATTATTAATAATAATAAATAGCATCCTTATGGTGTGATGTATGGAGAGGAGAGACACAGGGGGCATGAAAAACCCACAGGCGACAATTCATTACTGACTATAAATGGGAAGTTGAAAATACCTCAAAAAGAAAACATCTGATCATCAATGAAGGCCTTTCTAAATCAAAGAATATCAGTCAATGTGACTAGTCCAGTTCTTTCGCTTTGTTGCAAGAAAGCTAAGACTTAGTCTAAGTGTGGCAGATGCCTTGCTGAAGGAGCTGGCCAGACCCCAACCCAGGCTTGCCCAGTTGAGCCACAACATGGGGTGTCATTGTCATCAGAACTTCCCAAACTGAGCCCTACCTAGGCCCAGTGTATCTCCATCCAACCCAGCCTGCTGAGGTGGCTCACAGGGGAACACTGTCCCTTCTTCTGCAGCGCCTCTGCTGTGCTAGTTCCTGACTGGCTGCACAGCATATCTGTGGCCCAGAGAGAAGGGCAGATGTGAGAGGTGAGCCATGGCGCCAGGTTTTCTTCAACCAGGTGACCTTGGACAAATCATTTATCGTCTCTTGGTTTCAGTTACCCCATCTGAAAAATGGGATAAATGTCTTATCTTCAAAAGTTTTTGTAAAGATTAAAGAATATATGGTCATTGAAAGCACTTTAACATTGTTACTTTTTGATTCCCAAACAGCATTGCCGCACTCTGAGGCTCTCCTGCCACAGGTCCCCATGTGGAACCACTCAGCACTCCAAGAGGCCAGCTTCTACTGGATGTGTGACTTGGAGATTGAAGGAATGAGTTTCAACCTTGTTGTTTGCTTTCCCAACTGTGCTGGTTGGATGCAGCAGGGCTAGCACTGATGGGATATGGCTTGTGTGTCACCTAATGCTAATGTGCCTTTCCTGCAGCTGTGGTTATTACCTATTATTAGTATTGTCTGACTGCTAAATGAAAGGCTACAGAGCTCGCTCTGCAGTGGACAGAGGAGGGGGGGAGACAAATGGTGGACGTGGGAGCCTACATGTGGGTGTGAGCCGGGAAAACCAGTCCCGGCTGAATTCCCTCCCCACAGCACAGGCCCTAGTGGTGCTGTGTGGTGTGGGCTGTGATGTGCTACACAGGGGACAGGGGGGCCTGGACGGCCATGTTCCAGCAGCCTCCCCAGCACGTGGTCCTGTTGCACAGAGTTGGCAGTGAACGAACAACACCCTGTTCCCAGTCTGGAAGATAAGCGGGGCTTAGGACAGCATGGAGAATTTAGGAGGACTCCAGTGGGATCCACAAAGAACTTGAAAGCAGAAAGGGGTAAAAACAATGACTGCTACCACAATAAAAAGCTCAGTATCACCAAAAATGATGGGCAAACTTCCCATATACTGCAGTCAGCATCCCGATACCAGGAAACTCTAGCACACTAGGGAAGACCGACAGGGCCTGGAGGAAGGTGGAGAAGACTAAGCAGAAGAGGAGAAAACAGACATGAGTGGTACATAAACGCACGTGGGAAGGGTTCGCTACCAGAGGCTCAGCCTCTAACTAGCTGTGTGACATTGGCCAGGTCACTCTATCCCTCTCGTGCCTGGGGTTCCTTATTTGTAAACTAAGCACTGGGCCTGGTAATCTCTGAGGGCCATGTTGGCTCCAGAATTCTATGAAAAAGGAATTTGGAATGTCCCTGGAAGGCTGGCGTAACGAAGTTTAGCATGCACAGGGAAGAATGATGGGACTGAATTTACTAAGCCCGAATTTAACTTGCAAACCATCTTCAAGCCTATGAAGGGCAGCAAGTGGCTTTCCTTCATTACCACCAATGGAAAGGCAAGGAAATGGGCTTCAAGAGTGTTAAGAGGCAGCTCAAGTGATTTTGAAAATATAAATCTGATTCTGTTGCTTTCCCGCTAAAATACTCTCAATGGTTCCCATATCTTTCACTTAAAATCCAATCTGTTCCCATGGCTGATAAACGCTACCCATGCGGCCCCTGGTTCCACTCCAACCACCTCCTTGCCAGTTGGGAAAACTCCACAGCACTCCTCCAGTCTCTGCAGCTGTCCTATGGGCTCCTTTGTGCAGTCAAGTCTCAATGTCACCTCCGAGGACTTCCACCCAACCACTCCACTTGCAGCCCCCCTTACTCCTATTACATCACCCTATTTTGTGTCCCTAATAGCACTTTTCACAATCCTGATATTTTCCTTTCTTTGTTTAAGGTCTGTCCCTCCATTAGAATGTAGGTGCCAGGAAAGAGGACACCTATTGGTGCTATTAAAAGCTGAACTTCGAGGGTCTAGAAGAGAGCCTGGCATGTAGATGCTCAATGGACATTTGTTGCATGGATGAATGGTGACACGTAAGTAAGTGAAATAGAAAATGGGGATGTTTTCTGCAAGGAAACCTGTAAGGCACTCAAATAAATAGTTGTGGGAAATCATGGGCCCTCCTTCAATGAGGTCTTTAAAAACCTATGGGATTCTTACTGTTAGAAACAATCTGGGTTTATGTCTTACGTTGCCTTCCATAAGCTCAGTTCATGAATGCTCCCCAGAACTGCAGGCCAGCTCCCCACTCAAAACGCAGACTGGCTGACAACACATCATTTCTTTGGAGATGAGGCAGGAGGGTCTCTCCTGGAGCTGCTTACCCATCAATTTGTTAATGTTGCTAATAAGCCTCTGCAGTGAAGCTTCATACAGAAAAGGCAGGCCCTCTGAGGCCTGCTCAGAGCTGCACCACGGACGTGCCCCACGCCAGGGATCTCTGTGGCCAACAGAACTTCTCCCCTGAAGCCTGCCAGGCCTGCTGGATGGGCCTAGAGGGATGGCAGGCTGATGGGTGGAAAAGGAAATTGGCCTTGAAAAGGGGGGTAATAGGAATTGACCCTCCAAACTACACCTTAATCTGATGAAGACATTAAAGTAATACTTTGATTTATTTTTGTGGGTTAAAGAAAGTGTGTGTGAAATTATTATTGTTATTAATTTTGGTGAAATGGGAGAGTGGAGGGCAGGCAGGAAGGACGGAGTGCATGGTAGGAAAATAGAACATTTTTCAGTACTACGTATGCCCATCTCTCCCAGATGAACTGGAGATCAAATACCACTCCTCGAGATCTGCCTGTGGTCTAAGGTGAAACCAGTCAACCTGATGTTGCTATAGGAACCAGATTTCTCTCCAGCTCCATGGCAACTGACTCCAGAGTGTGTTAAGCACACAGTCTGCTGACACTCCACATCATAAGCTTGGGAAGAGCAGCAGGAGGTTGGGAGAGGGTAGGAGGAAGGCAGTTCCTTCCTAAACTAATTAGCTAAAAATTTTTTTTTAAATGAGGCTCACTTTGAATTGAGACAATCACAAGAGGTGGGCATCTTCATAAGAGTTACTCTCATCGAGGACATCATCAAAGTTTTGGGACCTATCTTTGGTATTCTATGTCATAAACTGCTGTAATCATAGCAAGGTGTTTAACTGAGGAAGACTTCCTTCTACACTCAAATAAAACAACAAACAATGAACAGCCAACCACAAAACAAAACCCAAAAAAGCTAATTGTGGGCCATCTTGAAATCCAAGACCAATACTGTATTCCTTCATGAATGTCTAAGTGACAATGAACTTCCCACTTCCCCACCATAAAGAGCATCTGCTTCCCTTAGAGACTTTTAATGACTGGCATCAATTTATTTGGTCTGCTGATAGGGCTGTCCTATCATCAGGGCAGAAATGTGAGTCCATTCAGACTTCCAAATAGCCTGTAACTGAACTCCACTAATTTCAACGGTGTAGTCCAAAACTCGTAGATAAGAAAATCAGTTAATACTTAGCACGTGTCTGCCATTTGCTATATATTGTTGCTGGGCTTTCTACGTCATTAAGCTATTTGCTCAATAAAACCTCCACATTTATTTCTATTGATCTAAATTAATGGTTCTCAAAGTGTAGTCCCTGGACCAGCAGCATCAGTATCATCAGGAGCTTGTTAGAAATGCAGATTGTCAGACCCCACCTGCTGAATCAGAAAGGGGGTGTGAAGTCCTACAATCTGTTTTTTCACAAGCACATCAGGTGATTCTCTTGCACAGCAAAAGCCGAGAAGCACAGGCCTGAGAATCTCTGGAACCTTCAAGGGATTTTCTGCCCAATAACAGACTCTCACAGCTGGAAGAGTCTTTCTGTGCCTTCTAGGTCAATTTCTGCCTGATGTGGCCTCTCATTACCGCTCCTCCAGGAGGGTCTGTCAGCCTCTGCTGTCTGTCCTAGTGAGCATACCACTTTTCAAATTGAACCCTGGTTTTTTAATACATCTAATTGTTAGAACCCAAACCTTACATTGTTCTAAAATCTGCCTCCTTTTACGTCCTACCCAAGAACTAGTTCTGATTCCTAAAGTCACTCAGAATTAGCTAAATTTTTCTTCCTGTAACAGCCCTTCAGGTCACTGAAATTGGCCATTACGTTGTCCCTAAATTTTCTCCTCTCCAGCTGAAACATCCCTGGATCCAACCACAGGTCTTCATATAACAGGGTTTTCAGATGGCTCCCCTGGCCTCCCTCACTGGATGAGACCAAGATGAGCTGAGAAGCCTCCTTGATCTCCTAGAAACATGGCCAGCAATGGCCAAGATGTGCCTTGACCTGTACAGAGCACAGGGGACTGCTGCCTCCCCCAGCTGGACACCACAGACAACATCAAGGCCACCCAGGGCTGCTTTGGTTACAGTCACATCACCTAGCCTGTGGACAACCAAAGCCCCCTGGTATTTTAATAAATGCAGTAGTTAAGTTGGCCCTCTCCCATTTCTATTTTTTGGTCCTGCACACATAATTTTACACATCTAATAATAAATTTATTTCATTAACTTGGGTCCAGAAATTTTATTCATAAACAATTGAATTTATTTTTATACTGTATAGAAAATGCAATATTATGCTCATTTATTTTCCTTTTAAATTGTGTTATTATGCTGTCCATATGTTTTATATCCTACTATTAATGTAAAATGTGCATTTTCACTTGTAAGCTTTAAAAACATAATTTTTATTAGCTCATCACATGAATTATAACATAGTTTATTTAAACATTCTTCTTTGATGTAAGGTTATTTCCATTTTATTCTATTTTTTTGCTGCTATACATAATGCTGCCATGAACATCACTGTACATAAATATAAATCTTTACCTAATTATTTTCTTAGCCCAGATTCCTAGAAGAAATATTACTGGTAAAATGGTGTGAACATTTCAATGACCTTGATACATTACCTATTACTAAATTGTTCCCAGAAAGATTATATATTTTTCTTTTTGACCACAGTATATGGCAACCCACTTCACAACACCTTTTGCTAATGTATTATGTTTTTAAAATAAATCTTTGTCAGTTTAATTTGTGAAAATGACATCTTGTTCTAATTTGTATTTCTCTTACTGGTGAGCCTTATTTTAAAAATATATATTGACCAATGTGTAGCTTGCCTTTTGTGAATAAATCTGTTCATGTTCTTTGCCCAGTTTTCTAATGGGGGTATGAGTTCCTCCCTTACTGATTTCTAAGATCTCCTTATTCAACAGAAATACTGACCCTGTCTGTCATTTTGAAAAATAAATATTTTCCCAGTTTGTGTTTGCCTTCTAAAGTTTCCTATAATTTTTTTTGTTTGTAAAATTTTATGTTTTTATTTATTTATTTATTTATTTATTTATTTATTTATTTATTTTATTTTATTTATTTTATTTTATTATTTTATTTTTTAACCATTTCTTTTTGGGCATGTCTTCTTTGTTTTAAAATTTATCTTTATTGTTGAAGGTATTACAGATGTCCTCTTTTCTCCTCCCCATTAACCCCCTCCACTACCCCCTTCAGTCCTTCAACACATTTTATGTTTATATAAGTTATATCTCTTAATCTTTCCCTTTGTGTTTCCTTCCATTACTCTTATGTTTAAAAAATCCTCTCTAATTCTGAGATCAGTTAATATTAATTTCCCCCCATTTTTATGGTTTATTATTTTGCTTTTAACTCTTTAATGCATTTGTAATTTGTTTTGGCTAAATGTATACGGTAGGAAAGTGAAGGTAATGTTTTCTTTCCAAACACTTAATAATCCAGCCCCTTTCCCTCACCCATCTTCCACTGGACCTAACTGTCTCCTTTATTGTATACTAGCAGGTTCTCAAGAGCTATAGTTGCACCTAAATAAGACACACCCTAATTTCATTTTTTTAAGAAAAATTTCAAAATTTTTCAAAATTTCAAAAATTTAACACACATGAACTGGAGGTGATTTTAAACTGATTTTACAAGGGAGAGCAGATTTTGTTTCCTAGTACACAGTGTAAGTTACAATGGGATGAGGCAAATTTTCTTCTGCCTTTCAACTGACCCACTGTTTGGGGCTCTTAGCCTTCTACTCTGAAAATGGTACTATTGCACACAGGCTACTCTGGACACATTTCTTTTCAAAAGTGTTATTGTATACACCAGCCAATGTCATTACTAGAGTTTGTTTCCCAGCTGTTTTGTCTCACTGCTCTACCTGTGGATTCCATTACCTATACTATTCTGTTTAGCTAGAGTACTACATTTTCTTACGTAGAAGAGAATCCTTTCCTCTGTACTGTTTACATGTTTTTCTTGATAAATTCAAACTGTTATTTTTCCAGATCAATTCTAGAATTACTTTGTCAAGTACCTTTCATCTTCCCCTCTCCCCGCAAAACACCCTGGGATATTGATTGGAATTAAAGCTATGAATTAATTTGGAAAGATGTGGCATCTTCATAATGTTCAGTCTTTCCTATAAAAATATGATTGTTTCCATTTATTCAAACTGTACTTCCATGTCTTTCAGTTAAATTTAAATTTTGTCATATAGTTTCATATACTTAATTTTTAATACATAAAAAAGCTATTGATTTAAAAAATACTTATGTCATATCCAGACAGCTTTTTGCGTGCTTTTATTAATCCTAACCATTCTGAGTTACATTTTCTAGAACTATAATCATATTGTTTGCAAGTATTGACATTCTGATCTCCTCCTTCCCATTTCCTGTTTTGTTACACCCTAGACCTTTTACAATGCCAATTAGCAATGGTTTAGTGCACACCCCTTCCTTGATCTTGATTTTGAGGGAAATGCCTCCAGAGTTTCAACACTAAATGTTTGCTGTTGGTTTGAGATAGATATTATTTATCACACTGAGTAGCATTCTATTTCTAATATATTCTAAGATTTCTATTTAAAATAAATACTGAATTGTATTGCATGCTACATTTTTAGCTGGTTTTATGATGTGATATATTATAGTACTAAATTTCTCAATATCAAATAGTCCTTGAGTTCAATGGATATATCCTATCTAATTATAAATCCATGGGATGCAATTTTTCTTTCACCTGTGTATGTATGTAGATTATTGAAAACATTTTTTGTGTGTTAATAACATCTTTGTCAGGACAATGCTACTTTTGCTAAATTAATTTTTAACCTGAATCTCTTTCTGTGTTTTGCAATATATTCTCTATAAGTTGAAATTTACATTTTTCCTGAAAATTACTATTGAGATTTTCAAATTTATTAGTAAACAACTACGAATAGCAATCATTGTCTTAACCTTAAAATCTTCTATGTATATGTTATTGTTTCCTTATTAATTTTATTTTTTTAATTCTAAAATTTCCAGAGGCCACCTAATTTTTATTTCATAACACTAGCTCTTTATTTATCAAATCTATTCTTATATTGTTTCCTATATTATTAATTTTATTTTTAGCCTTTTATTTTTAGTGTCTCTCTTATACAGAATATGGTTGGGTTTATTTTTAAAGCTAAATCTGTGGGTCTTAGACTTCTAATAAAAAAAGTCTGAATTATAATTTAATCCACTTACATATTTTACCATAGTTGATATACTTGACCCTTTGCCATTTTACTTTATGCTTCCAGATATTTTTGTGTGTTTATTTCTCATTTTTTTGTTTCATAGACTATACTTTATTTTAGCCTCTTGGTGTTTTTGAAAGTAGAAAATCTAATTTTTAACCTTTATACTTATTACATATATGCAACAGAAATTTCTATAATTTAAGAAGTCCAAAACAAAACTCTGGCTCCTCTCATTAAGACAAGTATATTTAATTTATTAAATACATGGAATACCAGCTTTCTTCTAGCACCCACTATCTCCTTGTCATTATTATTTCACTCATGCATTACATATGCAGTTTCTTATCATATAATTATTTATCAAAATAGTATTTTTGAAAATAAATGCTAATTTCTATTTTGTAACCACAGTTAACATAGTTACGTTTATTAATAATATTAACAGGATCAATAAGAGCTATAATTTATTGGGCACTTGCTATGTGCCAGGAACCACATCAAGCACCTTACCTATGTTTTCTACTTAACCCGTACAGAAATCCCACTTTTCCAGTGAGGTTCAAAAAGGTTAAATAACTCCTGCTCAGTCCAACAATTAGTAAGAAGCGGAGCTGAGATTCATTCGCTGGTCTCTCTGATGCCAGGGCCCGTGCTCTTAACTACTATGAGCTAGCTCTATTTAATTGGTTTCAAGTTCAGCTCTGGTCCATTTTATACTGTCCTGGAGTCCTTGATTTCAATGCATTTCAGTCACCTGAACATTAGTATTAATTGATTTATTGTCTCAGGAGGATGACTTGAATAGTTTATTGCTGAGCCCTTGCATATCTTAATATGTCTTTATCAGACCTTTCCATTTGAATTACATCTTATTGAACAATCTAGTTCTTTGGGGGGCTGTCAGTGGTAGACGTGTGGAATGCAGGCCAGGAATGTGCCTCTCAGTCCACCCATTCCACTTGTTCTTTGATGTCTGTTCTTTACTACTCCATAATTTATAATGTGCTTGCCAATTTTAAACAAGTTGGTATATTTAAAGGTATTTTGTTTGGAAGTTCTTAGGAAGCATATCAAGTATGCTTGTTAAGTGAGAAGCCAGAATGAATCTTGTAAACATTGTGTTCTACTCAAGGCCTTAGTCATCTATCCCAACTCTGTGTCTTCAACAAATTTGATAAGTTTCCTTTTTGCAGTTTCAATGGTGGACGTGTTGATTAGGCCTCAGCCCCATGACACTGAACTGGAGACCTCTCTCCAGGCTGACATCAATCTGTTAATCCACATTCCTTCATCAGAGCTGGCCAAAAAAATCTATTTCCTATTTCTCAATATTTTTCACACAAAAAATCACAATAGATGTTTCTAAATGCCTTATTGAAATGAACACTATCTTAAGTATACTTTTGAGCTAAGCCTAGTAACCCCATGAAAAAAGAAAATCTCATTAATGTTCCTAAAATTAATGATTTCTTTCTCAAGCACACAAATGCCATCTTTTGGCGAATCTATTCTAAGAGTCTGCCAGATGATAACATCAAGCTTACTCTTCCAGAGCCTCGGACTTTGGAAAATCAAAATGTTTGCTTTCTCTGGCCCTATAAACATTCCCTAGTTCAGTGGAATCACTTTTAAAAGCTCTAAGAATATGTTAGGAGCTTCTTCTCCTACTTCTGATACAATTAGTCAAAACAAACTTTTGCCCTTTAAAATGGGCAAATGTTGTAAATGCATTTGCTCAGTTCCTCTGTGAGCATAACTGTCGTACTGCTTCTAGGCTGTAGGCCATTCTCACTGTGGAGGCCCAGAGCCTCCCTGTTCTCCGTCTTGCCCCTGCACCGCAGGAGCCCTGCCACCCCAGTTTTCCCCACCAGCCTGGGCTTTCAGAGACTCTCCTGAATCTCAAGACCGTCCTCTTCGCTGCACTTTCTGAAACATCTTTTCCTGACATCAGCTGGCTGTGCTACGTGTAACAGTCTCTCCTTTTACGAATAGGAACCCCAGAAGGGCTGGCCACTCTCCTCCCCAGCATCCTACTCCAGCTAGTCCTTTCTCCTTGCTCCGAATCGGGTCCAGCACAGCGGTCTCTAAGCTGCTCCCCTTTCTTTCAGAGAGCTGGAACTGCCAGTAATCCACGGCAGGAGTATATTTAGATGTTCTTCTTTTAGCTGAACGAGTTTTCTAGCAGAAGATGGGACTATTTTGCCGCTGCAGCTATTTTATGACCTCTACTAAGAAATCATTATTCATACCTTTGTCTCTACGGGCAGTCTGTGGTACATTTCCACATAACTTAAGGCCTTCCTTCTTTTGATCCTTGCTAGGTCTGGCTAGGTCGCCAGGCTCGGTGGATGGGTTTACGTAACACAGGCCTCGCTGAGACATCCGGCGTCTCTCCCAACCTCTGCATGGCGGCTGTGCCTCCCAACAAGCCACGCTCCATGGCTGCCGCTGCCTGGCCTTGAATCATATACCAACCATCAGAGAGGCCTGTAAAATTTGCGTTTTCCCTGGGCATGAACATTTCTAATTCAGTTTCTTAATTCTTATATCCATTCACCTAGAGACCTTCAGATCACACCAATTATGGAAGAAAAACAACTAAAATGGGGGTGGGATGTCAGCCTCCACTCTGACCTAGACTCTCATTGAGGTCTGAGGACTCATGCAAGAAGCATGGACGCTGGGGCTGGGACGGGGACAGCTGACTGATGAGTTGGGGCTGCCCTTGGAGGAGTCCGAGGGCTCATCCTACACCTCTTGCTAACCCATCACTCAAAGCTCTGAGTCCTAGCCATGGCCAGGCACAGAGCAGGAGATGGCACTGGCCTCCTGGCTTCCAGGCAGGAGGAATCACACACAAGCAATAACTTCAGAGCAGTTCACATGAGGTGCAAGGGCCTCCTTTATCCGCACCCCCACCCTGCAGCATCTTAGAATAGACTTTCACTCTCACCAAGATGCTCAGGAAGATGAGGATTCTTGGGCTGAAAGAAAATTCCCAGGTTCTCTTCCTCAACCTCCAGCCCTTACACCAAGGTCCCTCCAGAAGAATGACGATGCTAGGAAACAGGAGGATGAGAGGGTGGGGAAGGGCCCCGCTGCTAGGCACGCGGGGAGCGCTTGTAAGTACTCCCCCGCTGGGCACTGAGCAGACCAGAAAGAACTCACTGAGAAGGGAGGAAGAGGGGGTGGACAATCCACACTCCCCTGATAGCTCTAACTGGTTTTGTTGGTACCAATTAGGAAGTTATTTGGAAAGGACTATAGTATTAGTTGAGCCAGGTGAAAATAATGTGGGATTTACAAAACTAGGAATATAGAAATAATATAAAGGGGGGAAAAGAATCATTGTAGTGTTTTCCAAGCTTTTCCCAGTGTATTATCACATTAGCAAGGTGGATTTCTAGGAGAACTCGAAGCCCTCACAGGTAATCCTGAGCACAGGCAATGCTGTAAGTCAGCCAAGGGGAGGGCATGACAAGGGGCGAGAAGAGTCAGGAGCAGCTCCTGGGGTGAGGGCGGTGGTCCCTCTGAAAGCTGGGACAGGGATGTGCGGGATTTCACGTGTTCAGTCTGATAGAAGGAGACAGTTCATCTTGGCTGCCTGATACCTACTCACGCCCAGGCCACTACAGCATGTGACTAACAGTGTGTTACAGCCACTGGGGGGGGGGGGGGAGTCTGATGAAGGAACCTCTCCTTTTTTAGGAAGCAATGGTTAATAACATTATATATGTTTCAGGTGTGCAACATTATAATTCCACATGTGTACACACAATAGTGTGCTCACCACCCAAAGGCTAATAATCGTCCGTCACCATTCATTTGACCCCCATGTCACCTTCTCCCTACCCCCTCCCCTCAGGGAACCTCCAATCTGTTGTCAGTATCTGTGAGTTTGCTTTCGCTTTGTTTTGTTTCTTCATTTGTTTCATACCCCCCATATGAGTGAAATTATAGTTTGTCCTTTCCCATCTGACTTATTTCACTTAGCATAATACTCTCAAGGTTCACCCATGTTGTCACAAATGGAAATATTTCATCTTTTGGCACCATCGGCAACAGCCTAGGTATCATCAGTGGATGAATGGGCACAGAGGACGGGGCCTGTATATACAACGGAATACTGCTCGGGAAGCTTTTCTACGTAGAGGTGTCCTTTAGGTGAGAAACCACTTGGTTTTTTTATGCTCATTTCTTTTTATTTTATTTACTTGTTTATTTTTTTTGTCCCACAACACATCACCTATTCACTGTATCGTGTGCTCACTGCTCAGCTCCCACCTGGCAGGAGGAGGCTCACCCATGCCTGCCCGGCAAAGTGGCCAGGTGATGGGCGCGCCGCTGAGCCGAGCGCCCCTGGCTTTGCTCACTCTTTTCCCTTTTTGCCGTATTATACCATTTGCCACAGGAGACAGAGAAGGACCACAGGCCTGATCATGCTCCCATAGAAAAAAACACATTCTTCATCTGTAAAATTCTGCTTTCTCAATAACAATACTGAGCATCTACTATATATTTCACATAAAAAAAATTATAAGATTTGGTCTCTGCCTTCAAGATTACAGTCCAGCTGGAGAGAATGAACACACACACAGACACAAGTACAAATAGCCACCACTTCTACAATGTGCTAGGTACTAAATAAGACATCTTATCAATATGACATCTAATACTATGAACAGCCTGTGAGGTAGAGATTATTATTCTAATTTACAAGTGAAGAAATTGGCACTCGCCCGGCCAGGCGTGGCTCAGCGGTTGAGCGTCGACCTAGGATCCAGGCGATTGGGGTTCGATTCCCAGTCAGGGCACATGCCCAGTTGTGGGTTGCAGCCGATCAATGACTCTCATCATTGATGTTTCTATCTCTCTCTCTCCGCCTCCTTTCCTCTCTGAAACCAATAAAGGTATATTAAAAAAAAAAAGAAAAAAAAGAAATTGGCACTCAAGAGGATAATTTGGTCAAGGCCATGGTTAATCAGAGGCAGGGGTGTCACACCCAAGCAGACTTTAAAATCTGTGTTCCTGTTCTATGTCGTATTAGAAGGCCACTGCTCAGGACAATTCAGCTGTGGCATCTGCTATCAAGGCTGCTCTTTGTCTTTGACTTTCGCTCTCACCGTCTAAGCCAGCTCACCAAGAATCTCTTTGTAACTGTTAATATTTGGTTCAGCTGCATAAATAAAACAAAATCAATAGACTTTATTTTTCTCTCAAATAAAGCTGTCTACAGGGAGATGGGCTGAGATGGCAGCTCCATGGTCATCAAGAACCCAGGCTCTCATCTTTCTGCTTTGGCATCCTCAATACATGGCTTCTATCTTATGGTCTAATGTGGCTGCTGGAACTGCAGCCATTACGGCTGCATTCCAGGAAACAGAAGGGAGTAAGAAAGAAAGAAAAAGGGCTCATCTTTTCCCTTTAAGGAGCCTTCACTAAATTACAGCATACAGTACCTTAGTTTATATCTCTCATTGGCCAGAAATTGCCACCAAGCCTTACAGGAGACTGGAAAAATCTAGTCTTTTTAGAATAGGTAGCAATGTGCCCAGCTGGAAATCAGGAGAAGGCCAGATTAGATGCTCAGGTAGACAACTATAAATTTTTGTTATGCAAAAATTTAATTTCTTTTTTTAAGTATCAGGGTGTGGCTGGCTGGTCTCTGATAGCTCTGAAGCAAAGTTAATAATTGCCATCCAAGCTGCTTCCTCCCCCCCCTTCCCCCAACAACCCCTCCCCCCTTCTTCTTTTGACACCACTACAGCCTGGAACTCTGCAGGGATAAAGCAAACAAAACTATGAAATAATGACCCCCCCCCCAACATTCCTATTTACCCATGAACAGTACTCTTTGATTCAAGGCTCCACATTTAAAACATACAAAAACTGTTCCAAGGCCAAATAACAGAATCTGCAGTTTGGTGTGCAGCCACCAAGTGAAAGAAGAGATTGCCCGTGGTCCCGTGTGGTGAGCAGCAGGCTCACACATAAGCTGAGCTAACTGGACACAGGCAGAGTAGTATACTGGTCCTTGCGCATCCCAGCCCTCCAAGACAAATGATGGAAAAACAAAACAAAAATAACTGAATTTAAAATGTTCCACTGTGAAATACTGAACTGCATCTAAGATTGTGTAATCTTCAAGATCTGTCAAGCTCTGCAATTCTTCAAACGGCCGGCAGAGACAGAAAGATGGAGCTGGAAGGAATTTAGAGATAATCTGTTCAGCCTCCTCCAATTCCAGGGAAGAAACTGCGACCAGAGGTCCAATAACCTGCTCACAAGCAAAAGAGACATCGGCTCTCGGCTCCCAGGCTCCTTCCACTCTAGCCCCTTTGGGCCAGCGGTGGGGCTTTGGGTGACTTCTCAGTATTAGAAAACTCCACAAAGCTGGTACAAAGACTTCAGACACTGGCCAGTGAGGTCAAGAAAAAGAGCGTGGAATGGGCGTTTTCTCCAGCACCTGTGCTTCTGCCTAAGGAGACGCAGGGGTTCCTTCAGGGCTGTGGGTAGCTGTGATCACACAGGGCCAGTATGGACACTGGACAGAGCTGCCTGGGCTCTGGAAAGGTTCATGGATAGTGAAAGAGCTTGGTGGACACTGAATGGAACACAAGAGGGATCTGGGAAGGTGTCTCCATACACCAGCCCTTGTTGGTTCTCAATGAGCCAAGGGGTCAGTGAGGCTCCCCTGGGCAAATTTGTTAAAAACAAACTCCTGGACTTCCCTCCCAGAAATTCTGAACCAGAAGATCTGGGTGGGGCCCAGGAAACTGTATTTTTAACACGTGCCCAGGGGATGCTGATGCTGCCTTTAGGTACTAATCAAGGACAAGTGGTGGGATCCTCTGCGCACGAGGACTCATGGGCAAGGCTCCTTGCCCACTGCAGTGCCATCTCACTGGGGAAGACAGTGTCTGGTGGGGATACCAGGACCCACTCCATGCTGTATTTCCCACACTGTGGTAAGAAGTTCCTCCTGCACTTCACTCCCCTGCCCCCCACTGTAAGCATCTTTCCTTCTCTGGGTTAACGGGGAGCCAGCTAATTACCAGCCTCCACATCCTAACCCTTCACAGACTTGAAGCTGTTACTAGGTCACCTGTCAGCCTGCTCTTCTCCCAGTTAAATACCCTTCCCTTCCTCTCATCCCTCATCCGTGGTCCCATTTTCCAGCCCATCAATCATTTGCATGCTCTCCTCTAAATGCTCTCCAAGCTCCCTTCAGTCCTCCCAAGCTGTCTTTGTTCCCAGTTCTTCCCTTGAACAGTTTGTGTCTTGTGAGATAAAAAAAAAAAAAAAAAAAAAAAATCCCTGCTCCAAAAGAATTCGAAGGCTATTTTGACAGGATTAATTTAAGAAACCTCCTTGCAGCACCACAGCAATCCAGAAAGAGGGCAGGTTGCATAAGAAAGTCTAAGGAAGGGACTAAGGAAAGACTCCATTGTCTCCATGGCAACACACCCCAAAAGTTTCCCTGGTGCTCGCTGAAGCAGCAAGCTGCGTCCACAGGGCTGAAGGCCCACCAGATGGCAGGCCACAAAGACAGGCGGGGTGCCGAGCTTTCCAGTTGGTCCAAGTGAGGAAACTCGGGGCAGGCTGGGCTCTGGCACCGAGCCAGTGGCAGAAACAGAATGGAGCAAGGGAGCCAGAGTTGAGGGAAGGGCTGAGAGAGGTGGGGTGGGTCATCAGTAATCCAGGCGACAATGACATCCATTCATCATAAGGACAAGGTCACTTTGGGGGAGATTTTTAAGGGATGCAACACCTTAAAGGGTATGATACAACAAATCAGTAGGCAAGTAGGAAAGAGAAAGGAAGCTAGACAGCGTAGAATGTAAAGAGAAAGAGTTCCTTGGTTGAGGCAGACCTACGGTCTCTTCAAAGAGCAAGGAGAAAGGGAGACGACAGCAGAGGCTAGAGAGGGCAGCAAAGGGGGCAGGGAAATGGAGAGAGAATTTGCCTCTGCAGCCTCGGGCTGACCTGGAAAACAACTGCCATACTACCCAGCAAGGAGAGTGACTTGGAGCTGTGCTGAGGAAGTTAGGAAGTGGCATCGGGTCTAAATATTTGCCAAGAGGTGATCTCACAGGACAGCTAAGAGGCGAGTGCACTGCGCCCATTCCCACCGCAGTCCATGCTTCCTGGTTAACCTGGATTGTGCAGCTTCCAGAAGGCTGAGTACACTTACAATCTCCTAATTTAGTGCTTTTTTCCGTTTTGAATCCTTTCCCAGCAAAACTGGCATCTATTAGTGACAAATTCATGAGACTGCAGGCACTGAACTTGGAGACCACAGTGAATTCCTGGTACTGCTACTTACTAGTCATGCCCCTGAGGAAGTCTTCAAGACTTACACTCAATCCCTGGATTCAATAAATGTAAAGGGTTGCAGTGAGACTTAAAAGAGGTGATGTAATTACATGCCAAGAAGTGCTAGTTGAATATGAATGCCTGTATCTCTTTCTGCAGTGGACATTAAAGATGAAAACAAAGAGACAGAGAGAGAGAAAGAAAGAGAGAATGAGAGAGAAAGGGAGAGGGGGAGAGAGAGGGAGAGAGAGAGGGAGAGAGGGGAAGAGGGGAAGAGAGGGAGAGAGAGAGGGAGAGAGAGGGATACCACCTTCTCTGGGCTACCACTGACTAGCAGGTGAGGTAGGATGAGGCAAGGTCCTTCCAAGGAGTGGCAGCCAATCTTTCTCCATCCTGGGGCCACCACTGCTGATAACACAAGGAATCACCTGTGATCTTTTCTCATGGGGACGGATCCTGCTGGATATGGACACTTCAGGTGTGCCTGTGATAAAGTACCGATGGGAAAGTGTGGCATGTTTTGCTGTTTCCTCTCTTTAGGGGGTAGAAAAAGCAGACTGAGGCCTTTCTCCTCCCTTTGGTTCGATCCCAAACCATGGCCCAACAGCTAATTTTGTTTGTTAGCTTCTTTGTTCACTAACTAGTAATTGTGAACAGCTGGAGAGGGATTGCTCACCTTCAGAAGAGGGAATTGTGTGCTCATGAGAAATGTCACTTAGGGAGAAAAGTACCTCTCCAGTTACAAGATGAAGCTAAACAGGCCCCAAATTAGATATATCTTTAAGAGGCCAAGAAAAGAAAACGAGCTTTATTTGCCTCCCATGAGGCCAACATGCCGCCCCCTGGTTTCTGGGTAGTTCCACGCTCTCGTATCTTACAGCAGGAAACAGAAACACCAGCTGCCTTCAAGCAAGGTAATTCTCTTCTAATTTTAGATCTACTTGAAACCAGGGAATATAACTGGGGAACAGCAGGTTACTCTGGATGGAACAGAAAATCTAATCTTGAAAAGAAGGAAAAGCTCCAATTCTAACCGTGACCAATTTTGGTTCTAGTCAGTAAGTGGAACATAAAAAGCCTAGAGATCACTGTATATATTCCAGGGGTGGTTTAAAAACACCCAGGCAGAATGGCCTTATGTTTTTAAGACCCCATGAAGAGAATGGAAGGATGGGTAGAAGCTGAATTTTTGAGAAGTAGCAGGAAAGAATGAAGCAGTGTCCAGAGTGGGCAAAGTGTGGAGTCTGAGTTTGGAACCAGGCCCTACCAAGTTCTAGCTGTGTGACCCTGGGCAAGCAATGCAACCTCTCTGTGCCTCATGGCCTCATCTGTGGAATGGGTAAATGAAGCAATGTAAAGTGAACACTTAGTATATTTGGGGGAGGCACACGACATGATCAAGTCCAGCCTCTGCCTCAAAGCAGGTAAGAATTTATTATTCGCACTTATATATAAGGAAACTAAGCCCACAGGTAGCCAATGCAGCACAGGTATGAACATTTTCTTTGTGGGTTATAATTTGGCAAAACCTGCTGCTTTGCTCCACAGCCTACTGCCCCTTGGTACAGATTTTTTAAATTGATTTTAGAGAAAGGAAGGGGGAGAGAGAGACAGAGAGAGAATGGATGTGAGAGAGAAACATCGATTGGTTGCCTCCCCATGTGCCCTGACAGGGGATCGAACACACAACCTGGGTATGTGCCATGACTGGGACTCGAACCCTCCACCTTTCCATTACAGGATGATCCTCCAACCAACTGAGCTACCCGGCCAGGGCTTGGTACAGATTTTGGCCAGTCTTTAACTTCTCCAAAGGCTCCTACAAGACAGTCATGGCAAAAGTAGTTTTTAGCTCCATCTTTCTTGGGGTAATGAGAAGGTCACTGAGATGCATGGTAAATTAGGACCTAAAACTACTGTCACAGTTTACAAGCCTTTAAAGTATTCACCCTTGTCACTGAGCCTCCATGTTCACCTCTCAGGGGCCTGGTCTGGGCCCCGAGATGGGCTTGAGCAGCACCTTCTTCACTCCCTGTGAAGCAGCAGAAAGACTGAGCTACGGCAGAGGGTGATTGGTGCGTTTGCTGAACGATTGACAGGGTACCTTAGGTTCAATTCAATTTGACTCAATTTAACTAAATGAATTCAATCCAGTGCATTTACTGAGTGTCCAACTAAATGTGCAGGATCACCCTGGTTCCTGAGGGCGGGGCAGGGAGGAGTGGGGGGTCATGATACAAGCATCAGTGTGTCCTGCCCATGCGGAGCTCACAGGTAGGAGTTGGACAGACATGGAGACACGGAGGTCTCTTTGGTGCAGAGTTTCTCCGCCTCAGCTCTCCCGGCACGTTGGGCAGGCTAATTCTTTGCTGTGGAGCTGCCCTGGGCACTGTAGCATGGTGAGTAGCATCCCTGGCCTCCACCCACTAGATGTCTGTAGGACCTGCCTCCAGCTGTGACAACCAAGAATGTCTCCAGACATTCTCAAATCGCCCCTGTTGTGAACCATTGCAGTGATATGAGGTTAAATATCATCAGTTCTGTAAGAGGTATAAACCAAGTGTTCTTGGGTTGATGAAGCAGGTGACTCATTCTGACCAGGGCAGACTTCACAGTCAAAGTGACATTTGGGCTGGGCTGAAGACAGCAAGTGGGGCTTTGACAAGTATAATTCTACCCTAATCAGGGAAAATAAAGCACTAGGAAATGCTAGGATCCAGTGTCAAGGAACCTGACATAACCTGCAGGCCACAGAGAGCTTCTCAAACATTTAACAACCAGCGTGGCATCCACTGACCGGACAGGATCTGGCAGTGGGCAGCCGCAGAGTCCTGCACAGCATTAACCTTTAGTTGCTGAAATGTGCAGAGGTGAGAGGGTCCTAGAAGGGATACAGGGCCTTTCGGGGGCTCAGGGCAGCTGAAATTTTCCAGAATTTAACAACTAATATAGCCATGCTGGCACACATCAGCCAGCCTGCTTTCCCCCCTCTGGAGGGAGACAGAATGTTAAGCTCTGTGGCCAGTATAACCCCCATCCCCTCAAAGCATTTCGCTTCATTTCCTTCAGGTTCCTTAGCCTGCCTAATGTGCAAACCTGGGTTATGTTGAGTTCCTCACCAAAACAGAAGCTAAAGCTGGACAAACTCACCATCTGTGAATTGCAAATGCAGTTTGAACCTGAAAGGTAGAGAGCAGACCAGGGAAAAGAGACTGAAGCAGAAGTCAAGGCCAGCCTTGTGTCTGGAGAGAAAGCACAAGGGGTGTCAGAACAGCTATAATTAGGCATTCTCTTGCCATGCTCAGAAAAATTAAATTATAATCCACGCCGGAGTGCCTGGCCATCCCTGCCGGGGAGGAGGAAGGAATGGACCCCATTTCTGGTCTCTTCCACACCACGGGCCTCTGTACCAATACTGGACCATCCCTCCAGCCTGACAAGCACATATACTCACAATCTCCAGCCAGCCAGGGAGACATTTCCCCCTCTGGATGCAGTTCAGCTGCAAACTAGACTTTCCATCCCTTTTTCAAACAATTTCCCACCCTACCAGCATTTCGGTGGTGGCCGCACACTGTGGCTCTGCGCCTGGCTAGCTGGTTTGCTTGCTCTTCTAAAGACCTAGCTAATCAAAACTGCAAGCAGGGGCTGGAGAATGACCCGGAGACCCTGGAGGGAACACGAGGCTGCGTGCCTGGCCTGCTGCTCTCCATTCCTTGCTCTCCACTGGCTGCTGCAACAGCTCGGGCCAGGGCCAGAAGGGTGTGAGGTACCACAGTCCTGAAGGAGGCCTGCCAGCTGAACGGGCAGAGCTGATGTGGAAGGTGGGGCTTCTACCGCTTTAGAAGTTTCTGGAAAACAGATTCCATCCATTCTCTCCTAACAACCCCTCTCTCCGTCCCAGCTGCAGTTCAGAAGCAAACCCTCGATTCCGTCATCTTCGCCTGGCTCCTGGACCAGAAATGGTCACCTGACGATGTCTGTCTTCAGACTCTTCCTGTGAACACAGCTGCCAGACTAACCAAGCGAAAGCACACCCAGCGTCATTTTATATCACCTTTCTCTCCACACGCAAAAGACCTCACTGCCTAGAGTGTGACATTGAAACACAGTAATCTGACCTTCAGGAGCTGGAAGGTGTGGTTGCCACCCTCCAGCCTTGCTCTCACTTCTCTCCACACGGTTCTGCTTCAGCCAGGCGGATCTAATCATAATCCCCCAGACAGGCCGGTCCACCCCTGCCCCACCCGAGCATCCTCCCCTTCAAATCCTGTCCACTGTTCACGCTCCACTTCTTCCAGGAAGCCCTCCATACCAGAGTGTGCTCCCTGACATCCAGCAACACTGGGGGGGAGCCCTTTGGGCTTTGACTTTCTTAAAGTAGACCCTTCCATAACAAGCCCTGCTCCCATAACAAGCCCTCCCTTAGGTCAGGGTTAATCCTAAACTATTCTCTTTCCCGAACAGTCAACTGTCTGCAGAATGTGTTTCCCTCAACAAATGGTATGGTACTGAGTCAGTGGTCCCTGAGGGCGACCAGCACTACCCTCCAAGACAGGGAATGAGGCTGATACTGGCAAAGGCAGGATAATGCCAGGGAGACAGGGAATCACCTGGCATGTCTTATGAAGGTCTTCAAACTCCACCACTTTTTATCAGCTCTTCCTGCAACCCACACACATCAAATGCAGGCAGTTTGTTTTATATGACTGATGAAGGCTTTTTTTAACATAAGAATTTAATTACAGGGGAACTGCATTCCCAGAGGGGCTGTCAATTGAGGACTCACCATATAGACCTTCTGACAACCTCAGGCATCCAAAGAGACCTCATTAGCTGAGCAGGGAAGGGGAGGAGAAGATGACAGAGCCGCATGGAGTGGAATTTTCCCGCAGGGGTCTCTTGCCAGAGGCCTGTCATGGAGGTGCTGGGACATTAGGTGAGTGTCCAATCTAATGATGCCACACACTGCCCATCTTCTCACTGAGCTGCTGCAAAGCAAGGGAATGTGGCTCTGGGGACACAGGCAATTGTGTTGCATTTGGGGTGAAAGCCAGGCATTTCAGCCAACACATTACAGAGTCAGGCCACACGGAACAGCGAAGGTGGCTCAGGTCTTCTGTACTGGGTGGACGGAACACCCGATAAGACAGGAATCTGTTTCCAATCTTAGTCCTTTCTGGAGACAGAGACTGTCCCTTTCTTGCTCCAGTTTCCTTGTTGAATTCCTGGGCCCACGGTGTGTGGGAGAGGCAGTGGGGGTGAACTTGGGGCTGGGGGTGGGGAAGGAACACTATGAGGCAATGCAGAACTACAGAGCCCACAGGGAGGACACGTGTTCTCCTGGAACCAAGCCAGGACAGAAATGCTCACGATGTTCTCTACTCCGCAGCACTGGAGACACTGACCCACATGAGATAATCACTGCAGAGAAGTTCGTGAGAGAGGATAAGTGGGAAAGAAAATCGTAGAATCAACCTGGCCCCATATTCCCTGCATCCTAGGGAAGTCCTCACTCCTCAAGCTGCAGTAGCCTCCCTTGAGAAGAGGAAGGACAGAGGAGGCAGGGCCACAGCCCAAGGAGTGAGTGATTCACCATCCCATCTCCAACTCTTGACAGGGGCACTGAGGAAACCGACCGCCTTGGGCCAAGCAGCAGCCATGATCTCTCCTGGCTCTTTACCTGCAGCCAGGGTGCAGCTTCAGCAGAGCCCAGATGAAGAAAGGTGGTTTCTCTTTAGCCCATGGGCATCAGAAGCTGGGGTGTGGGCCGCCCTCTGAGCAGCTGAGGCAGAATGAGGGCTGTGACTCTCAACCAGGGACGACTTGTCCTCCTTACCTCTGGGGACCCTGAGCAGTTATCTGGAGACATTTTTAGTTGTCACGCTGGGGAGGAGCAGATGTAACTGGCATTTAGTGGGTGGAGGCAAAGGATGCTGCTAAACATCCTACAGTGCTCAGGAGAGCGTCTGACAACAAAGAATAATCTATCCCCAAATGTCACTAAGGCCAAGTTGAGGAACCCTGAATTAGAGTATCTGATAGTTCCTTCAGCAGCTGCCTTCAGAAAGGCCCTGAGGAGCAGGCCAGCAGGCCTGCTGGCCTAGCAACTGAGCCACTGCCAGGCAGCCTTTGGCTTGAGTTTATGTACAAGAGCGTTCTAGCAATTAGATGGGTATCTGGAGTCTCCGTGATCCTTAGGTGGTGCCACAGGTCCTGCCAAGAAGACTACAGAGGGACTACTGAGTTGGGTGGGAGAATAAGCTGGGTGATCTCCCTGGTTCTTTCCAACTCAGGAGACTCTAGTGTCCAACCATGAGAAGGCTCTGCGGCCAGGAGAGGGTGAAGGGGCTGGGAGGCCGACTGCCTCGTGGAGGGGGCAGAGTCAGCTATCGCTCCGTGGAGACAGGATGGAGAAAAGGGGGACTTAACGGTTCAGGCCAACAACAGCCGAGCCTGCAGGGTGCATCCGTTACCCATTTAAGGGGGTGTCTAGGCACTCAATAAGCCATTTGGGCATTTGAGCATTTGGGCTACTGAGGTCCCTTAAATAACTGGCTGCCAGACCCAGGATACTTCCTCTTCCACTTCCCGTCACCGTGAGGATATTCAGCCCCACTCTCCCCGCTTCATCTTCCTCTTCCCGCTACTGGGAGGCGGCAAGACACAGTGGTTAAGAGCACAGGCTCTAGAGCCATGTGCCTGATTTCAAATCCCAGCACTGCCGCTGACTAGTCCTGTAACTTAGGGCAAGTTATATGACCTCTCTGGTGCTTCAACTTCCTCATCTCTAAAATGGGACAATAATAGCGTCCTACCTCCTAAGATTGCTGTGGAGTGTTCAGCACACTGGCTGACACATGACGGCCACTCGGTTAGTTCTGATTAGTATTAATACTGTCACAACCTATCCCTACAGAAGGTCCACCAGGAACTTCTCTCAGCCTTGCATCCTGGTCTGATGGAGGCAAAGCGGGGCCTCTCTGGTCTCACTCGGGGGTGAGATAAGGCATACGCAGCAAGAAGGAATTTATTATAAGCCACCAAAAAAAACGATGTTACTAGAAGAGTCACTTCACTAGAGTTTTCCATAATTATCCAAAAAGGAGTTCTGAAACCTTTCACGAACCCCGGGGCCACCCCCCCTTTTTTGGTCATTTCTTTCTCTGATGTTCTTGCAACCACTGTATCTACACACTGATTCGTGGAAAATTACTCCTTTCCTCCCTAAGACTAAGCAAATAGCAAATCTGCAAATTCCTAGTCAGACTGCAGTAGTTCCTGAGCACCTACTGTATGCAGTGCCCCTTCAGAGGATACCGTGTGCCAGGCACTGTGCACAGTTCCGTCCCCATTCTATGGAGGAGGGAACGCAGGCTCAAGATCTGAAATAGCGTCAGTCTCTATGAAGCAACTCAGCAGCAGATTTGGGATTTAAAGGCAGACCAATGTGCATGCAGAGAGCCCTTCCCACCTGTCCACAGTTCCTCCCTCCGGGGGCCAGGTGCCACATGACATGTCCACGACCATGACCACACCTAGCACGGGCTGGAATCTCAGTGAGGGGGAGGGCAGGGTGGAGGTGTGGGGGCTCTTCCTCCCTTTGCATGGTGCACCCCTACTAAAAATGCCCCTGACCTGGCAGAGTCAAGCACTTGCCTGTACAAAATTTATCCCATGTGAGCTCTTTCATTTTCTCCTTAACCTTTTAAAAGATGGTTCCAATTGAGACAGTGCTGGAGACTCCCCTTGATATGCTGCTCAAATCTCACAGATGGTTGAAACCCAGCCTGAACTGCTTCCCTACACTGAAGCTGCCACGGGCCACTTCCCAAACCAAGCTCCAGTTCAGGCAGGATTCTGGAGCTGCATTTTGGTGACATCTCAATACTAAAGGCGGTTTTACTTCTCACCCTAGCAATGTTTTCACAATCTATGGGATGGAACAAACCAATTCTGCAACCTAGAGCCTTGGCTGTGCTGCTGAAAGGCTATGTGACCTTGAGCAGGTTACCATCCTGTCTTTGGGTTCAGTTGCCCTATCTATCAAATGAGGGGGCTGGGTAAGATAACACACAGTCCTTTCTGCATTCACCATCCTTCAATCCATTGTAGGTCAGGAGACAACCATCTCCTTCACTGCTAACTAAATCCCCAAAGCATAGTCCTCGCAGTTAACGCCCATCTGTCTCTCAGACGACATCCATTACAGAGGCATTTAGGGGTTGGGTGGACTTCAAAGGAGGCCTTTTCCTGATGGAATCTGAATGTTGACATTACTGGGTCACATCCACACACATCCCCATCTCACATCTGGGAAGTCCAGGAGAGGAGCAAGCTCCGGAATTACTTTCCCAACATCCTCTGGTTCCTGAGAAAGGAGCCTTTCCCCGGAGACACTCCTAGCTCCTTCCCCAGGGCACCCCACATTCCAGGTCCATCCGGGAAAAATCAGAGAGTGTGGCAGGCAGACGGAAGCACGAGTTTATATTCAGCATACCAAACATTCTCAGGAGGACTTCTAAACATAACCAGACCTTAATATAGTGCCTCTTCTTGTGCCGACTACTCGCCTTAAATCCTTGCCCACTGCTTGTGAGCCCGGCTCCCTCAGGGAAACTATTTGTAGCCCTTCCCCAGGTGCTGTGGCTCAGTGAGAAGACACCACAGAGGCCAGCAGGAAAGGGGCTCTTGCATATGCAAATCACCTCCTCATTTGAGTTGTCTGACTAAATTGCTGAGAAGCTGCATGACTCAGCCATTGGCTGGAAACCAATGGAAGTCCCCTGCACACTGGGTCTGAAGGGTCTGGCTCATCATGGCCAGGATGGGGGATTGCCTGCCTTTTCCCTGAGGCAGGAAGTAGGCCTGCAGGTCTGCAGAGCTGCATTCCACCTGCCAGCAGGCCTGGGGCATAAGGACTGGCCTGGGCTTCAGCACCTAGGGTGCCTCTGTTAATAACAGTCCTGCTGGCAGCTATCTGGGCTGCCCTCCTCCCACTTTCTCTGCAGGAGAGGCTCATTCCCAGTTGAGAATGGGCCTGCTGCGGAGTCACCTCACTGCCGTTTCTAGGACAAGCTGAGCTCCCTGAGACCTCACAAGAGTTCCGGCTGGCATTGGCTCTCTCTGCACATTCCAATGGCTATTTCCAGTGGCCCTGAGACAACAGCCTCAGGGCAAAACAGCCCTCTCACTCCCAGCCCCCTCCTCTGGAATCTGGTATGAGATCTGAGACATCACCCCACCATTCACACAGCCCCATGCAGCAGGAAGGGAGAGAGAACGGGTGGGACCTGGGTCTGAGACCTGCTCCCAAGGTGGGAAGGGGCTGACGGAAGAATGTATGCTGCTGCACAAGCTGACCAGAATATCGCTGGGCACATCTGGCCCACTGTTCAAAGCCTAGGCATGAATCAGGCCCAGAGAGAACAGGCCTGGCTGGGATATAGGCATCAGGATCCCAGAAGGCTGAGGCACCCAGGAATTTCACAGGCAGGAGCTATGAGGTTGGTCCTGCTCACTCCTGGGTTCCTGTCCTCTGAGGTGTTCAGATCCTCAGAGCAGTGCTCCTGCTGACCAGGTCAGGGGAGCGCCTGAACCACCAGTGCTTGGGTATCAGGCCCAGAGCCTGATAACATTGGGGATTCTGAGCTGGCTGCACACAGGGCCTTTCCTGAAGCTTTATACTAAACCCACAAGTAAACATGTGGAGCCTGGCTTCCTTCCTTCCTCCCTCCCTCCCTCCCTTCCTCCCTTCCTTCCCCTATCTACCTCCAGAAAGTATACTCTTATGCAGCTGGCCCATGCCTCACGGAGTTGTCTTGGAAATGGAATAAAAGAATGAATTCTGTGAGTATGCCTAGCACACAGCAGCCAGATGTCAGCTGAAGTGGAAATAAAAATGAAATGATCTGGAAGATGGGCAACCACAGTGCTGGTGAGTCTCACTTAGTTCATTCCTCACTGATAAATGTGGGGGAAGTGCAGGGTTTGTGGGGAGGTGAGAGAGGGAGCTTCATTCATCCATTTGGATACTAACTGCGTACACGTGCAGGCTCGCACCCCTAGAGACAGAACTAGGAGCAAGGCATGGGAGAACTTAGGGCAGCAGAGAAATACGACGAGGAGGGAGGTGGCTGAAGTAGGGTGTGCTACTGCACAAGGAGGGCACCCCCTCACTGGAAGAGAGTCAGATGTCCTGAGTCCTAGAGGGTCTGTGGAACTACCAGAGGAGCAGGGCTGCACAGGAGACAAGCAGTTCTGTACAGGGATGAGGGGTGGCACAGACAAAATCCAGAGGTGTGGGATTCAAATCCTGGGCACACCCAAAGAGCCTCTGAGTGAACGAGAAACTGAGATGACTGCCACATACACACTGGTTGTGTGTATTTGTGTGTGTACCTATATATTCCTATCATGGAATGGAAGCCAAGTCCAGGTTTATCAGAAAAACTTGATTTCTAAACGTTCCCTTCTAAGACCTCCCCACAACCCCTGCCGAGACCCAGCAAACGGTGCCTGTCCTACTGGAAGGCGAAGAGTCATTCTCAAGGCTTGGGAGGTCAGTGACTGTGCCCTGCAGTGGGGACTGAGTGCAACTGGGCTCGTCAGAGAAGCGGGGGAGTGATGGGCTGAGCCATAGCCATCCTGACACAGTGCCATCTCTTCCCGGGGCCTCGAATTGTAGAAATAACAAGCCCTTTGTCCCAAAGCCCTGGGACAATGAAAACATTTCCTCTAGGACCTGTGAAATGTGAGTATATCCCAGGCCTAGGGGACACATACACACATAGAACACACACGCTCTCTCTTTCATACATACAATCACACACACACACACAAACACATACAGCCCCTCCTTCTTTAGCTCCACCCACAGAGAGCCAGGCGATGGCCATCCCCTTACAGGGGAACAAGTCTGTGTCCAGAGAGCCTGGAAGGGTGGGCTGCCTGAGCCCCGAGGGGTTGGGGGTTCTAGATGGAGCACAGAGGCCGTGCTCTCTGGGTCTCCTCTGATTGCTACCATATGACCTGAGTTCCTTCACACACTTAGCAGCTGTCAGAGGTGACAGCGGGGGTTCCTGTGCTGTGCAGGGTCCTGAGGGGTGAGCTAGATTTTCCTCTCTTTTCTCCAGGTCCTGGACCTTGGAATCTGGCAGGTAAGAGAGGAGAGGGGAACTCCATGAAGGTCCTAATGTTTAAACATCTTACCCTATTCCTTTTCAGGACCTCAGGGAGGGATCACATGGTGACCCAACCTGTTCTGTCACCTCCATGTCACTGTTCTGAAATGAAGGACTTCTGGTGGCCAGCCTACTCAGCCTCCAGACAGGGGTGCCAGCAACTTGCATACAAAATCACCTCAGACCTAGCCGATTTTGCTCAGTGGTTAGAGCATCAGCCCACAGACCCAAGGGTCCTGGGTTCGATTCCAGCCAAGGGCATGTATCTGGGTTGCAGGCTCGATCCCCAGCCCCATTCGATATATGTGTGTCTCTCTTCCCCCCTCCACTCTCCCTGAAAAGCAATGGAAAAACTATCCTGGGGTAAGGATTAAAATAAATAAATAAATAAAAACAAAATCACCTTGTTATTAAGAGCACAATTTTTAAAATTAGGCGGAGAGGTTCACATCCAGCTCTGCTACCTTCCAGCTGTGGGATCTTGGAGACAAGCCTCAATGGCACAACAGTATCAACATCTAGGAAACTGTGATATTAACACAGTCTAACTCCTAGAGTTATTTGTGAAGGTCACCTAAGTTAATATATTTAATTAAGTACTTAACCTGTTAAAATACTTCCGATCTTATTGGTTAATAGATACTGCCCTGAGTCCCCAAGAATCTCCCACCCCTGGCCCTTCCTTGGGGCTCCAGGATATCCCATGACGTGGCTACTAAGGAGTTCACACCCGGCAGGCAGGGGAAGAGAGGACCATGTCTGGGTCTGTGTCAAGGTGATGCCTGTGCCCAATATGGCTCCATATTTTGCATGTCACACCTGCTCCAAAGACTGTCGTAAACTCCTCCTTTGCCTCTATACACTCCACAAGTGCTCGCAACACCTCCTCATGGGCTCTCAGTGGAAACAAGCCTTCTGGTGAGCTTCAGCTGTTCCCACAATCGACTGACAAGAAGGGCACCTGCTTGGCTTTCTCCTGGTTCTGAGCACGCGGTTCCTCTCCAGATTGAGCAAACCCAGGGATACGGGCTCACGGCCATAGAACTTGTCCTTGTGTGATGCCCAGCTTCATTTCTAAATGTTTGGAAAAGTCTGGAATTAATATCCACACTTCTGTTAAGCTAGGAAACCCCCAAGGCTAGACTCTTGGGGCCACAGCACAGGCTCATCAAAGTAAATATTTGTTAAATATTTAACAAATATTTACTTTTAGCAGTGGTTAGAGTGTCTGCCCACGCACCAAAGAATTGTGGGTTTCATTCCAGTCAAGGGCATATACCTGGGTTGCAGGTTTGATCCCCGGTCCTAGGCAGGGTGCATGAGGGAGGCAACCAATCAATGTGTCTCTCTCACACCGATGTTTCTCTCTCTCCCTCCCTCCTTCCCTTCCACTCACTTTAAAAATCAATGCAAAAAATATCCTCAAGTGAGCATTAACAAAAAAAAAAAAACAAAAAAAGAAATGGGAGTTCAATACATGTAGTCCCACCACCACTGTGCACCATCTGCCTTCCCTGGTTTGCAGCTACTGTCTTAACTGATGAAGGGGCAGGAACAACTGTGACAGCAGAGTCAGAAGACGTGAGTTTGAATCTCAACTCTGCTGTTTATTTGCTATGGGTCATGAGCCAAGTCCCCGACTCCGTCGGCTCCATACCCATGTCCCCGCCGATGCTGCCTTGGGGCCTAGTTGACACTGAAAAACCCGCTGAGAGAGGAGGTTTGGACGGTGCACCTCCATGTGCATCTGGTGTATGAAAAGCACTCAAAAAATTAGTTGAATACAAATTTTAAACAGGAGTTGCTTGGTCCTGGGATGTGTAATGTAAACCACCCAAAAGGGAAAAGAGAAAGAGAGAGTCAGGGCACAAGGCATGTTCCCGCTCCCATGAGTGCAAGAGGACCAGAGCTACCTTCACAGAGACCCACGACAGACACTGTGTGTGAGACACATGCAAAGAATGTCCTGCTAGATCACCACACTGACCAACTGTCAGCTTATCCCATAAACTTCCTTCCCCTGGGAACTTCACAGGCAACTTCCCTAAGAGCAGGTAGCAATCAGCCTCCAAAGCAGGACTTGGGAGATTTCGGGAAGACATTACTGGGGGAAAATGATATCTGAGATTTCAAGAAATTCTGCACTGCCTAGAAGATGTCTTGAGTAACCTAATTCCATTTCAAAGCAGGTTTCTCCTTAAATTTACTTCCTGAGGGAACCAAAGATATTCAAACAGTCACTGTCAGATCAACTTGAGGGTGTGGGGAGGTGGCACCACTTCCTCCATTCTTAGTACAGGATCCAACTGCTCGTTACATTAGGCAGGAGATAAACACTGTTGTACTTGAAAAGTAATTTACTTTGAGGCAACGTAAACTGACCCTTGTTTGGTTTGTGCACATGTCTGGGGCCTCCTCTTTTCCCAGTTTGCTGTCCCTTTTTCATGCGAATTGCTGCTTCTCCAGCTGGCCGCCAAACCACCTCCCTGCTGCCATGTAGACAGTGGCTCACATCCATCTTTCCCAGGAAGCATTACCTAATTAACACTATACATTTTGCAACCACGGTTTACTTTCCCAGCCCCACTCTTACTCAAGGCCCTTCTATCAGGACTGTGCCGAGCGAGACCCCTCGTGCAGCCAGAGCTCTGCTGTTGGGGCTGCAGACAAAATACAGGACAGCCAACTAGATTTGAGTTTCAAAGAGACGAAAATTAATTCTTTTTTAAATAAGTATGTCCCAAACATTACATAGGAAATATGTATACTTAAAAAAATTGTCGTTTGTCTAAAATTCAAGTTTAAGTGGGCATCTCAGGAGTTTTTGGTTTGGTTTGGTTTTTGCTAAATCTGGCAGCTCTATCTGCTATCCATGTTCCTTGTTTACATATCAGAGGAAAAGCCAATAAAGAGAGGTCACAAAGCCAGGCACTAAATCCCAAACACTCTTTGAAGGAGAGCCTCTTACACCTTCACCCAATCTTTTTACACCCCATTTTAACAATGTTTGTGGCAGGTTACCAGCACATTAGAGGCAAGAGCTGGCACAGACAGAGCCCCAGGCTGAGAACCAGGAGGTCTGGTTCCGAGTCCCACTGCCCCCCTTCTAGCTATGGGATCTTTGACACACTGCTTAACTCTTAGAAATTTCAGGGCTTTCTTTCTCTCTTTTAATCAACAAATTGACGACAATCCTGCAGAGTTGATATTAGGACTAAATAAAATAATCCATAGGAAAAATGCTGAATAAGTCCAAGATACTTGTTACCACAAAGAGATGCACTGACAGAACACGTCAGTGTGGTTTGACACTGACTTATAAGTCACGCGAGGAAGAAATCAAACCATAAACATCAAACACAAGGGCCACAGACAGAGCACTCCGAACACAGCGCTGCAGGCAGAGAACCCTGTCCACCTCAGTAAAACAGCACTGTCCCTGCAGTCCACTAAAGCACTGACGTTCACAATGACAGCTTTGCGGTAGCAAGAGATTAAATTATGCTCAATGTACTCTGTTTAAAAAGGCAGTGAAGGGCTTAACCCAGGCAAATCGATTTGGGCCGAGGGGCTCCAGTATTTGACATGGCCCCTCAGGAACCATGAGAGTTGCTTTCTTTCTGAAAAAAATGAATTGAAAACCTACTATGCACCAGGCATATCCACATTCATGAGCTTTGCTCAAAGCAACTGGCTATTATCTCTCTAGTGAATATTCACTGAATAAATGAAGAAATGGATGGATGGATGGATTCCCAGGGTGAATTTACAAAGGCTGGAAACATAAAAAGGACTCAGGACACACCTATGGCGGGATGAACTCCCCTGATGTGATCGGTGACAGCACCGGGCGGGGAGAAGAAAAGGCAGCATTATGTGACCCAGTGGGAACACTAAAAGAGCTCTGCACCAGCGCCAAAGGGCACCCAACGCCAGGTAACAGGAAGGTAATATACTTGGCAAACTAAGTCAGCAATTACATTCACATTGTAACCTGCCAGCTTAGAAGGCTTGATGGACCAAAGGGAAGACATTTCTAAAGATAATATTTAAGTGGCTAATATTTGACGAGTCATCCTACTTCTCTATACTTGGAAATAACTCGTTTTGTCTTCTAACAAATGGATGTGCCCCTTCACCACTCTCATGGTTCTAACTCACTGGGGTAGGTGGAGACCTTCCTAGCAACTTGGGATTAGCCTCTGGAAGGGTTCCCGTGAGTTACATGCAGCTACATGGGGATCTTGGGGTTGTGTAGATGGGCTGAAATAAACCACACGCAAGCTGCCGTGTGTAGGACATCACAGCCAGGACCAGCAGGCCGAGCCATTGAAATAAATTCCCACCTGTCAAACTCCCTACTAACCTTAGGTATGCCTGAATGTGGCCCATTCAGCACGCGACACGTGATGTAAGGGGGGGAGCGTCAAAGAGGATGAATGACAGGAGCTTGTCCTCAGGAAATTCATTTTCTAAACTAGACAGCAAAACCCAGGAAGGCAAAAAGATCACCACAAACTCATGCTAAAGAAGCACCTAGACAACGTCGTCGTGAAGGAGGGCTGAGCAGGAGAAGGCCTCAGGCTGGGGAGAAGGCTAGTGGCAACCTATGGGAAACTCAAAGGCAGCAGAAATCACCTCCCCAAACGAAGATTCTACAGCCACTCCAAAATATGCTGAAAAGGGCAGGATCTCACTTGTGCTGCCTCGAAATCCTAAGAAAATTAGATCTAAAAGAGCCCGTAGAGATCAGATAACATAATCCCTCATTTGAACAAATGATAAAGTGAAAGGGCAGAAGGAAAATGTTATCAGGTGCCAAACTCTTAACACGCCGCTTAATCCTCCCAATAATTCCAGGAGGCACATGACATAATCAGTTCAGAGATCACTTGCCCAAAATCAGACGGCTCCTATATAGGTGAGGAGCCCAGGGCTGTCTAAAGGACTCAAGCTCTTTCCTCCAGCAGTGGGGACCAGAAGGGCCTGTCCAGGGTACAAATGCTGAGCAGCACAGCAAGCGAGGCCCAGGCCCCCACGTCACCTCTCCTGACCTGGCCTTGAAGGTGTCTACACTGAATTTCACTCGAAGTCCAAAGAGGGTTGGGAAACCAAGGCCCCACGGCATAAATTAAACTGCCAAACATTTACTAGGATCTCTTTTTTCAAGGACATTTCAGCTATGGATCAAATCAATCCCATTTCACTACATTTCTAGAAACTATCCAAATTCCTTTGTTGTACCAGAATTTTGTTTTTCTTGTCTATATAAGGATGCCCTTGGCTGGGGTCTGGCCATATTTTGTTAAGGGGTAAGTAGAAAAATGATAATGTAGATTCATATTTAATGCCACAAAAGTGTATTCATGGTATATAATTAAAGAAAAACAAGGTTATACAGAAGTATGTGTCACAGAACTTTTTTTAACTATATATTTCTGTGTTTGTATGGTAAAGGCTGGAAGATATACACATAACAGACAGCAGTGTCTCTGAGGTCTGGGATTGTGAATGCATTTTTTTTTTTTACTTTTTAAGTGTCTTTTAATTTTTCTATGACTATGTTTACTTGCGTAATTATAATATAAAAATTATTCCTTCAATTAAAACAAAGGCTATTACTGAAATCTAGGGCGAAAAAGAAGGAAGGAAGCATTTTTCCCATAAACCAATATTGTAACTCTTAGTAAGACAATCAGATTATCCCATCAAATGTGTAAAACTGGTTTAGAGTGGTCAATATAATAGCTCCATTGGGGAGGGTGTTGGGGGGAGGGGATGGATTCCGTGGAGGAAGGGACATGGAGTTGAGAGTCTTCTCATTTTCTCAGGCCTAGGACAAGCCCTCAATGCCCCTATTCCACATCCAAGAGCACCCCCTTTAAGGCGTCAACATTCTCATGCTTCCAGGAACACTGGATCACTCATTGGGCCCCACTGTCCAAGTCCCTTTCTACTCCAAATTTATTCACTTCAAATTCTCCTTCCCCACCAAAACCTATCCCCTCAGGTCTCCCCCTGTCTCTGGGGAGCAGCAACAGAGTGGCTTCTACCCAGAGAACAGCTTAGAATGAGCTATCTTGGTCAGTGCTGACAGACTGGAAGGAAGGGTGGCCATGGCTGTACCAAGTTCCACTGGTGGGTGGAGAACTACTCTGCCTTGCAGGCCACTTCTGGCTCCAAGACATCCTGAGGAACACAGCCAGTCCTGCTGATGGTACTGGCCCACTAGTCTTTGAAGCAATGTTCCCTTTTACCCTCAGCATCTAATTCAGGCAGTCCCTGCCCACAAGGGGCCACCCTGGGACTTCGTCTTACTCTTTACTCCATGGCGATGCTGTTGTGCCCACACAGATGCCCATTTCATTTAGATTCTCTGCCTTACTTAGAAGGGGATTTCTGCTCATTAACTAGCCCCTTGTTAGATACCAAAGAGGCTATCCCTCAAAAAAGAACTGCCCCTCTCCCACCTTATATACAGCCAGCACTGATCTGCAGCTGACCATGGCATGCTCCAGCAGTGGAGAAAAGCCCAGCCTGCCTGCAGAGCACACAAGCTGGTGGTAGTGAGGGTCGGGTGTGCAGAGAGGGGACTCCAATACTGAGGACTTGAACACCATCCTGGGACAGTTAGTCTAGGTGCTGAAGGAGGACAGGGGTGCAATCAGGGAGCGTCTGTGGAAGATTTAACCGGTGGCAGTCTGCAGCATACTGTGGCAACTAGAGGCAGAGACCAAACCAGGGTTAGAGGAGCGGTGTGGTCACTGAAGTTTTCAAAGGCCCAGATTCTGGCCTGGACTCAAAAGTCCTGTATCTGGCCTTCCCACCCACGGGCCCTGCAGCACGGTCTTCAGCTCCTTTCCGAAGCCTGTTTCCATGGGTGACATGCACATGACAACCCTGCCCTCCAGGGATCTCACGGGGCTGCTGTGCGGAGCTTTGTTAAACTGTAGAGTGCTATACAAATGTTAGCTTTTATTATTAAATGGCTAAGACAGTATTTTGTCAGCAGCTTAGTTCTGCCCGGTTGAACACTAAACTCCAAACATTTCACCAAATACCAAACAGGACTTTATTATTTAGGGAAGAGATTCAGGAGCTTTCATGGAACACTGGAAAATCTAAACAGCAACTAAAAACACAGCTATCTCAGCTTCCATGAAAAGCATCTTCACTCAGATGGGGCCAGGAGCTCCTGCTCATCACGACTCTCCACGGCCAGGGAGAACCCACACCCTGCCTGAGGGTGCTGAGCTCCAAAGAGGGGTCAGGGTGCAGGGGGAAAGTGTGAAGAGAGGGGTGCTCACATGGCCCCAGCCAATGATCCTGGCTTCCTCTAGGTTTGCTTATCCAGTGACGTACCCTGAGTGCTCATCTGCCTCTACATGAGCTAAACCTCTACAGAGACCACAGGAAGTGCCAAAGTCCCTGGCTTGGAATCCTAAGATCCTAGCCTTGGAAGGGATCTTGCAGCAAGATTGCCTCTTCTCCTGCCCGTCTTCCACAAGGGGTCATCATTCCTTAGTATCTAGCAAAGGGCCCAGTGTACACACCGGAGGCCTATATAACCGGATGCATGATGAATGAATAAATGATTGTAGAGCATTTCTGATCCAGTCTCTAATCAGGAAAATACCAATCTGTTGCTTCCCCTCTTTCAGAGAAGACACCTTTCTCTTCCAGTTTCTTACTCTTAAAAAGAGAAAAATCTCCTCCCTGTGAGCCTCACCTGCCCCAACACCTACACTCTATGGGCTTCTTCCTCCCACCAGTTCTGCCTGTGGGGAGGCTGCTCTGTTAACTCTAAGGGCTGGTGTGACCCAGAAACCTCCTCCCCTGGACGCCCTGGGGGCTCCTAAAGAAGAGAAAAGGGCTAATGATTTGGCAGGCGCTCTTCCCTGGGTGCGGGATGGGAACTTTCAGGGACAGGGAGGGTAGCAGGTTTCTATTTAAACGTTATGTTTTCATTTACATTTTCACTAAGCACAAAGATCCCCTTTGAACCCTTGTCTCCTGATAAACAGACCATTCCTGCCCATCTGAGTCATACATCTCTGGGCAGCCAGGCCTCCTGACTCACTGGCCTTGAACTCTCCGATTCACAATTCCACAGAGCCGCTAAAAATAGGAACCGTGTACCTGGGCCCCAAATAGGACCCAGACAGATTCTGCTCTTTAACAACTACTGCCCAACCTGTAACATAAAAATCCAACAGGGGCTATATTGTCTTCTTTCTCATGGTCTTCAATTTAACAAAGCCACTCGGGTCCTTTGGGAATCAGCAGGCCACGTGGGCAGAATCAACAGACAGAAAGACAGGCGGGCAAAGATGAAATAATTATGCCTAACACATTCTAGTTGTTTTTATTAGAAAATTCTAGATCTTTAAATTAGCACAGGGGTATTTTCACAGCAGTGGCAGGAAAATGAAACTTCTCCATCCATGCTTTGATGGTAGTTTCTCCCTTGAGAATCAATGTTGCTTAAAATAGTTTGGGAAACTGTCACTGAGAAACGAAGAGGATGCTTGGAGGGTTTTTTTTGTGGTGGTTTTTTTTTTTGAGTGGTTTTATACTTCCTTTCAAGGCTTTTGAGGTCTCCTTATATTAAAATCTTATAGCTTTTCCAACTACTTACAAACTACTTGTTCTTGAATGGCCTTTGGACCCATCTTGATTTTATTTCAGCCTTACGTTTTTGGGCAAAGCCATCTACACCACTGTCATGTATTCTTTTTGGCAAAACTTGTGGCAACTGACTTCATTCTGAGTCTTTAGGATCCACCACTGCTCTGCCTTATTCGACCTCACAACAACCTGGAATGAGGTCGGGCAGCAGTCATCACTCTGGGCTGCAGATGACGCCGGAGGAGCAAACGCTTGGAGGGAGCAGGTAGCCCAGTGGCAAGTGGCAAAGGTGGGCCTCTAACCCAGGGTCCCACCGTGTATGTCATGCACAGGGAGATGCATCTGGAAGAAGAGACTAGAGCAGACCTGCTTTCTAGGGACGGGAGGACCCAACATATGGACGTCTTGCTCTGTCTGACAGGCTGTTAACCACAGAAATATGCCTTTCCCTCTTCTATCCTTCCATATCTTTTTATAGTTCAGGTCACTTTTTAGCTAATGAGCTTAACACAGAGTAGGTGACTTAAAGTCACCTCTGGAGACTCTTTAAGAGGAAGGAAACAGCTCTTCACAAAATAAAATGCAGCTGTTTGCTTTCACTAGTGTTTTTAATTCCCAATGACTTCTGGCAGGTGGGAGGCTGCAAGCCTGTGGGCGCACGCGCAGAGCACTGGGTTATGGGACCCAAATCATCGAGGCCACCTGTGCATCATGAACTGAAACTCCAGCAGCCACAGTGAAACTGCTGGGTGAGTGACAGTGATGACGGGTAGTCACAGTCATACTCTGGCCTTCGGGGACTGAAACACTAGGACTGCCAGTCTCAAGGTCATCTTCAGGTAAGGCTGGGCCCATGAGTGGCCACCACCAGCTCAGAAGCATGTATAAGAGTCCCTGAGTCAGGCTGTGAGGTGTCTCATCCCAGGGCATTGTTACAGATCTATGGGGGTGCAGCTTGGAGAAAGGAGTGAAAGAGGCCCTGGAAATGTAGCTTAGGACCCTTTCAAAATGAATCATGGGCCTGTCTTCCTTGAACACACAATGGGAACCCTAAAATGTAGCACTTCCCCTTAATTTAGGAGTGAACTAAAATTGATGCGAGTTGGCTGGGGCAGGCCTTTGGGATCTGCAACCTCACTAATCCTTGCAATCATACCAGGAGACGGCCAACTATTGCCTTTGTTTTACAGCTGAGAAACTAAGACTTAATGAGGTTAAAGAATTTGCTAGAAGTCATACAACTAAGAAGAGAAGTCAGCATCCAAACCCTGATTTGTCAGACCTCAAAGTCCACTTTTGTCTCATGACAGCACAATTCCTCTCTTAAAAATTTGCCCAGTCTGCTGGGCGGAAGCTGAGTCATCCTCAGGAACCAACACCGCCGTCTAGAGTGGGGTCCCCGCCTCACCCCTCGAGCCTTCCCGCCTTCAGCTCTCCTCACTGCAGCCGTGCTGGTGCCCGCTGGCGATGCCTGTGACACCAGGACATCACGGCGAGGCCATTCCACAGGGTGGGCTCCTTGCTCCCTGAGGGCTCAGTAAACCACCTTTGGAAGCCGACTGGATGTTATGTTCACGCTTCCGACACTCAGGCCACTGCGGGATGAGAATTCCCGCAGAAAAAGGAGACGGAGAGGAGGAAAGAGCAAGCTGCCTGCCCAGCAGCCCGAGCTGGCCCCTGGAGGCCGGGCGGCCGCGACTGGGGGTGCACAGGTCTGTGGGGTCGCTCCGCCTCACCTGCACCCCCAGCCTAAACTCTTGTTAAATGTTGGCCTTGGTAATCCTTTCATGTCTCCAAGCCTCAGTCTCCTCATCCACTGCGGTGGAAGGACATTCGGCAGTGCCACCATGCCGCACAGGGGGACCGCCCTCCACAGCCGCCCGGGTCCCCCTCAGTCCTCACCCCTTTCTCAAGGGCTGGGGCTGGGGCTCGTAAAGGCTGCTGGGGGGGAGGACCGGCCCCACACCGGACTTCCTTCACGTGCCACAGAAAGGCTCAAACTCTCATTGCTACTTTAATCGTTGCTGCTGCTGTTTTCTGGCTTTAGAATATTTGCTCATGATAAAAACATGCGATATTATTGAAAACTATTAAAAAGTAGGGGGCCCAGCCGGGTGTGGCTCAGCGGTTGAGCGTCGACCTAGGATCCAGGCGATCAGGGTTCGATTCCCGGTCAGGGCACATGCCAGGGTTGCGGGCTGGATCAATGACTCATCATTGATGTTTCTGTCTCTCTCTCTCTCTCTCTCTCTCATCTTTCCTCTCTCTGAAATCAATAAAGATATATTTAAAAAAAAAAAAAAGTAGGGGGAAATGCTGCACTGAGAGGCATACCTTTAAGATTTTGACATTTTTTTCCAGATTTTTGAATGTATATTTTGAATGTAATTGACATTTTACTGCATGTATATTACATTCCCGTATTTCATAGGATATTATAAGATAAGCATCTGGTCATACTGTTAAAAACTCTTCAGAGACATCATTTAGTGGGGTCACACCAGTCCCAATTGTTGAATATTTAGGCTGTCTCCAATTTTTTACTTTTGAAAGTAACACTGCAATAAGATATTTGTGAATAAATCTCTGCATAGTTATATATTTTCTTTGAGTAGAAGCAGGCCTAAAAGCTATGAATACTTTCAAGGTTCTTAATACTAATTGTCAAGTTGCATTCCAGAAACGTTGGGCCAAGCCATTCATGCCAACAGGGCCCAGGAGTTCCTGCTTTACCCACCCACTCTGCTTCTCTCATCCCTTATCCTTGCTAACACTAGAGGCAAAACAGAGCACTTGCTATTGTTTAACTTTCTATCCTGAAACAATCTCACACGTACAGAAAAGGTACAGAAATAGTAAAAGGAACTCTATAGACTCTTCACCAGACTGCCCCATTGTTAACATTTTGCCAGATTTGCTGTAGACATCCTCTCTATATAGAGAGGAAGACAAACAGATACAGAGATAGACAGACATACGTAATATATACAAACAAATATATGTGTGTGTTTTTTCTGAGTCATCTGAGACTAAGTAACAAAGGCAATGGCCCTTTATATCTAAATACTTCAGTATGTATTTATAAGAACAAGGTCATTCTCACATAGTGTGATTAGCAATTCACAGAATTTACATCAATAAATGCTCTATTTGATCTGGAGATCTTAAATTTCACCCAACGTCCTTTATAGCAGGAAAAAAAAATCAAGTCCAGGATTTAAGATTGTGTATTACATTTAATTGTCATACCTCTTTAATCTCTTCAATATGGAACAGTTCTCTCAGTCTTAGTCTTTCATGACCGTGACATTTTTTGCAAAGGACAAGCCAGGATATTTGTAGAATGTCCCTCAATTTGGGTTTGTCTAATACGTGCTTATGGATAGATTAAGGTTATGCATTTGGGGCAGGAATACACAGTAGTGAAACTGTCTCCATCTTAGGGTATCATATCAGGGGGAACATGATGTTGGTATCTCTCATCAGTGGTGAGGTTAACCTTGACCACTTGGTTAAGGTGATATCCAGGTTTCTCTGCTTAAGGTTACTATTTAACCAAGAAATTATTTATCAGGAGATACTCTGAGACTATGTCAATATCCTAGTTCTCATTAAAGGTCCACCTGCTAGTTTTTGCATACCTTGACGATGCCTGTCTGAAGCAATGGGATGGTGGCCAGGTGGAGACTTTCTACTCCATCATTCCTTCCACATTTGTTAGTTTGCAAGAAAAGTTGTCCTCATTCATCTCCATTTATTTCCTCATTAATTTACCCATATCCATATAGACTCATGGATTCTTATTTAATCTGTTAATGTCATTTATTTTGAAGCTCAAATCGTCTCAGATTTAGCCAGTGGAGTCCCTTCAAACTGGCTCCTGTGTCTTTTGACATTCCCATCATGCTGTGAGCACCCCTTTCTGGCACCAGATGTTACAGGCTTCTCTTCTGGTTACTGTGCCTTTCGTTTATTTTAGTGGAGAATAACATTTATGGACCAAGATCTGGATGCAAGGTTTGTCGTTGCTACTGGGATGTCACTCCTAAGTCCTTCCAGCAGCTACAGAGCTAGGAAATCTGTGATACATGTGTGTAGTCTATCTTATAATATGTAACATGTACATAATGCAATATATATTCTACATGAGATGCATGCACATATATAATGATATTCATGTGGCATTTATTTATTAAATTAGAATTTTTTTAAAATTATTCCTTAGGTTGAACATTTTCTAAGTGTTTATTAGGGCACTGTAGGAGCTCTTTACCCATTTCTCTGCGTCTTTGTATTTCTTATTCCTTTAGATATATTTTAAAATATATATATTAGGCAAAATATCACATTTATGGTAATTTCTGAAATTCATTGTTTGACTTTTTATTTCTGATATAGAACTTCTCACTTATCGAAGTTGGAACTCTCATCAACTTTTGTAACTTGTTCCATTGTTTTGAGCTATTAAAGTCCTCCCCCAACCAGAGATTTTATACTCACTTCTATTTTCTTCTTCTTCCATTAATTTATTTAATCAACTTGGAATATATTGTGGCAAACTGTATGAGATAGGGATGGAAATTGCTTTGACATTTTTTCCAAGTAGCTAAGCAATTGTCCTAGCACCATTTATTATATAACCCTTCCCTTCATCACTGATTTATCATTGTTGTTTTTAGAAATCGCTTTTTGTATCTCCATCTGGCCAAGTGGTTTTTAGAAAGGTTGCAGGGTAAGCTGTTTTTCTTTCCTAAGCTCACATAATTTAGAACCTTGCAAAAGAGCATACTGGCTAAGCATCTGGCCTCTGCCCTATAGCCAGGCTTCCTGGACTCGAATCCAGGTGCACTGCTTTCCCACCTGGAAAATGGCAATGATAACTGTACGGAGTCAGAACACTTAAAGTGCTTAACAAAGTAATCATTAGCCTTTTTTATTTTTATAATTATGTTGCTGTTTTTATGTTAACCCCTTTATTTCTTAGATGGGAAACTGAGGCTCAGAAATGTGTGCTGACTTTCCCAAGTCATACACCCAAGCCCTCCCAGACTGACGCATCTCCCACAAGGAAGGCAGGTCTTCTCTCATCTGCTCAGGCAGAGTCCCATCACCTGCTTATGCAAAGTCTACTCTGAGAGAGGAAGGGGGAAGAAGGGGGTAGGGAGAAGGGAGAATGCAATTCAAATAATGTGGGTGATGCCATCTACCCCTGCACCCCTACACTCAGCACAGGTGCACCCTCTGCAAGTGAGGAGATACCAACCAGCTGTTCACCTCGTCTTTCTTAGCTCCAATGAGCCTTTCCAAGACATATCCTCTGACCGCAGTGGGTAGGTTGTCAGTGTTTAAAGATGTGTTGTTGTTTTTTAAACCTCACCCAAGGATATGTGTTTTTTCATTGATTTGAGAGAGGGAGAAGGAGGGGGCATCGATGTGAGAGAGAAACGTCAGTTGTTTGCCTCCGTATGCACCTGACCAGGGTTCGAACCCAAAACCTGGGTATGTGCCCTGCCTGGGAATAGAACGGTGCATGGGACAACACTCAATGCACTGAGCCACACTGGCCAGGGCATAAAGATGTGTATTTTTTTAAACAGCATGGCCCCTAAATGCAAACCAACTACTGTACTTCCATCTGGGGCTCAACCGCCCCAGCAACAGACTTCCAATCTGTATGGAGCAAACCCAGCTGCTGGGCCTTATGGAGAAGTAGATGCCATTCTGCAGCCTGATCGTGTCCTATAGGCCTGTGGGGACTTTTTATTTCACTACAAAGACCATGACAGTAATGTCACAGCCACCTAACTGGTACTTTTTTATCTTATGTCTTTCCCCTGTAGAATTCTGTCCTTCAAAGTAGACTTCATCGAGTGTATATGGGCCATGCTTAAAACTTCCCCATGCTTAAATCTTCGCACCATGCCCTCCCTTTCACACCGCCACACAGCTTCCACAGCTGGTAAACAAGAATGTGGTCCTTTTGTCCATGGGCTAAAAACAGATTCTTTTTGGTAGAGTCAGAGTGTGAGGTGATAAGTCAGGGTAGATCGTGTGGCACAGGCAGAGCAGCACCTTGGACTTGAGGCCAGGCCTGACGGCACCGTGTCTGTTCCTGAGGTGGGCATGCTGGTGACTGCTGCCTGGACGGTGGCCGCCCAGGCAGGTGAAGCACCGCTGCAGAGGCCGTGAGCGAGTTTCCTTGCTTGGCTTGAGGATGGCAAACAGCCATAATAATATCAAGACAGAGGACCTGATTCTGGCTAATATACTATAAAGTTGCATGAGTTTAAAAAATTAAATTAAACAGTAGAAAACATTTATCTTTTTATTCCACTAATCAAACCCATTGTGAAATTACTCAAAAAGGGCATGATTCCATTAAAGAAAACGGTGGAGCCTCAAATGTAGTCATTAGGACCGCAGCACCTACTAGGGACTATGGTGTCTGCACACCCACTAGGTGGCCAAAGGGACCCAGAAGCCATTACATACCAACATCACTATCAAGCACAGTCTTTAGTTCTCTGTCACAAAACCAGGAGGCGCTCACAGCAAACTATGTTCATACCTACACTGTTGCTGCTCCAGAAAAAAAATCAATTGGAGAGGTAAAAATAGAACAGGGACTTAACTCCGCCTGGCTCACATTCAGGCAGATTCCACCTGGCCCCAGGTAAGACCCTGTACTGCTCCTGAGTCATTCTGTGCACAGCACTGACGGCCTTGTCCACCTACAGTGTTTCCACAGTGTATGCTACAGCTGCCCAATCGCATGATAAAGACAATGCATTAATAACTAAATGATTTTCTAATTGGGCTAACACAATAAAACCCCCACCTAGTCATCGCTGTCTAATCGCACCAGGACGGCAAACAAGTGGCCTGAGAACAGACCCAGTGGTGTTCTTTCACTCAGTTCCCAACTTCTGTGAATCTGACCAAGCCACGTGCCCACCTAGGTTCTCTGTACTGAAGCAGCTCACGTTGGTCTGAAGAGTGCTGACCTGCCACACACAACAGCAGACATCTGACAGTCTCAGACTACTCCTCCATCTCCACCTTCAGCTCATTCCAACATCCATTCTGGGGGCATTAAGCGATAACTTTGGACAATTTAAAATTGGTGGATTTATTGCTACAATAATATCATGCCCCTTTGGGAAGACACTGGCCAACTAGGGGAGCTGAACATCCATAGGGACATTCTGCTGTGTAGGTACAATAATAACTGAGCAGATCATCTTGAGAGATCTATGCTAACTGTCTGACCTCAGGGATCATTTGAGGGGCGACAGGTATCACAGTAAGCATCCTCTCCACTCTCCATGCACGGAGAGAAAAGGCGCAAGCAGCCTTGCCTCCTTAATGGATCTAACGAGTTTGGTCTTTTCGTTGAGATTCTATCAAAATTCCCCTTTGCAAAGAATTGGGCCCCTATCTAGGGCATATGAAAGGTGTATTCTCCTAAGAAGTAATTACATAATCTCATCTTTGAATGAGATATTCAGGAAGACGCACTATAGGTGAAGAAGGAAGACAATGTGCGAGGAACCACCTGTGGGTTTCCCCTCATGGTGCTGGTTTTCAGATATAACCTCACCCCGGGTGCTTTCTTGTCACCAGGCCTAGTCATGTTCACTTTTTCCCTGACTCCACCTTCCTTTATGGTGTGTCTAATGACAAGGCAACCCTCCAAGTTCACTATCTGTCATCCAATTCAGCTGTTGCATTGTCCCCCAATTCCATCTCGTTCCTAGTCGTGGCCCAACCAGCAGTGTTGCAAGATGAGCTAACTAATCAGGTTCCCGCATTCTAAACTCTCGCCCACACCACACAAACGCCCCAGAGAACTACACTCAGGTCATCCTCGTCGTAGGTTAGGAATGGATGGAGCGTGGAGGTCCGCTGCTCAGAAACTGTCCTTCTACAGCAGACTCCAGTTAGCTCCACAGAGCTAGTTACAGACAGGACCAGAACATCTGACACTACCAGTGAACTTCACCTTCTTCATGTAGAAATAGGACAGTCAACCTAATCAGTCAATTGCTCAGTCAACCCAAGTCTATGCTTGGCTCCTTACATAGGCCTGACAGTGTGTTTCACTTAGTAAGATTTGCAAAGGAAGTATAAGCACAGTGGCTACTCCTCAAAAGTTTTAATGCTTCTCAAAGCGTGGGCTCCAATCATCTGCATCAAAATTGCTAGAAGAGTTTGTCAAAATGCAGATCCCTAGGCCCAGGTGCACCCTTACTTAATCAGATTAAATTCTAGAATATTCTTTTTTTTTTTTAAATGTGCAGTTTTAACAAAATCCCCAGGTGATGTTTAATGAACATGAAACCTGTGTTCCCTCGGAAAGAAGGCAGGTCACATACCCTGTTACCTCCATCCTATTAACTAACCCCCACTTCCAGTCTCTCTTCCCTCCTCTTTCTCCATTACCCTTTTTCTCTCTCCTTGCTTTTTTTAGTCCTTCCTGCAAAATTCCTTCTTAAAAATTAGTCGTGAAGAATAACAACCTTCCTCCTGAAACGTGGGTGAGGCCTGACCCCACTGTGGCGGCCCTCAGAGCCCTGGGTGCCCTCATGGGTCCTTCCCCCACGATGGCCAGCAGAGGGTGCAAGCAGGCTGGATGTCTGCTCTGAGTGGTGGGGAGGGCCCTTGGGAAAAGCCAGTAGCAGGTGCAGTGGGTGCAGGTGTGGGGGTTCGAGGAAGGTCCCACTTCAGTCCCCATCTCCTACCCGCCCTAGAGAAACCTTCCTGCCACCCGTGGAGTCAGCAGCCTGAGTGCCCCTAAGTAAGAGGTTGAGGGCAAGGCCACGCCATGCACGTGGCCAGAACTGGTCTTACTCATGCGTGAAGTTGGCAGCTAATATATGACTTGCAGGAAAGCAGGAAAAAAACCTGTTTGCCCTTAAAAGGGATAAGAGTAAAGCTAATTCGAATTGGGGTTTCTCTGTACGCCAGGCTCTATGTTGTAGGTTTTAGGTGGGTAATTTCACTTAATTCCTGTGTTACAAATGATAGAGTGGAGAGGCCAGAGAATTAGTATAATTCATCCAAGTTCACACAGGCTTTGGTATCCGACTCCAAGCCTATATTCATTCCAATAAACCATATACCATGAGCCAAAATAAAAAATAATTCAGCCATTAGGTAGTTACTTGTTAGGGATTGTTTCTAAGTGTCCTCTGTTAAAACAATGTTGCCTAAGAAAGTGACCTATTAATGAACTAACCAACCATTTCATGACCAAATATTCTTACTGTATGAGGGAAGTTAGTGGATAATCTCCCATGTGAGAGGAGCTCAGGGGGCTGGGGACTAGATAGTGTTAGTGGTGGGCAGCGATTGCTCAGGAAGGGCTGTGTGGTGAGGGTGGCACCTGTGGACACCAAGTGGCACAGAGAGGAGAGGAGAAGGGAGCTGGACCAGGGCAGAACAGGGCCTCACCTCACAGCATTGTGGAGGGTGCTCAGGTGGCAAAGCTCTTTGGAAAAGGGTCCACATACCCAGGTAGAGCTTTGGAAACAGACCTGGGTTTCAATCTGTGTGACCTGGAGTCAGTCATTTAAATTCTCTGAGCCTCGGTTTTCTCATCTGTAAAAATGGAGATGATAGTTCCCTTCTCAGGGGGTGTGGTGAGGATTAATTAACATAAAAGTGCCCATCGCAGTCCTTGGTGCAAAGTAGATGCTCACAGCTTTTTCCCTGGGTTCATCAGGTGGAGCGCAGGACAAAGACAGACAGACAAAAGAGAGATCCAGTTAGGCTCCCCGCAGCCCAGGGCTACCCGCCCCCCAGCACCCTGCCAGGCGGGCCCATCGGGAGCTGATTTATGGAGGCCTGTTTATTTCCATTTTGAATTTTAATGACCTTTGGTGTCTAACACAAGTCTGTCCTGTTTCCTACTTCAGACAGGAGGGCAGAGCAGAAAAGCAGCTGAAAGCGTCAGGATCCTGGCAGCACTCCTCCTCCAACAGGTGCGGGCTGCAGGGCATGTTTACTCCTGGACAGGCGGCCTGAGTGGCTCTGAGCAGCAGGAAAGGGGGGGCTCCTCATGCACAAATAAAACTGTGGGGCAAAACAGGGGCAAATCAAGCATATCATCCAGTCACATGCTCAGATGTCATGGGGCAGGGCTGGTGCGCAGCAGGGTCATGGCTATTCCCTTCTTGGCCCAAAGAAGAAAGAACATAAAACATGAAAAAAACTCCAAAAAGCAAAATGAATAAAGACATGAACACCTGTCCGTGTCCACTGTCCTGTGAGGCGTTTCACGTCTTACACAAGGAGGTCCCGGGGTGACAGCCCCATCGGCATCTCTGTTGAGGGAAACTGAGGCTAGAGTGAGTCGCTTTTAAGCATCGGAGCTAGGACTTGCATTCCTATTTTTAGACTTGAAGAAAAGAATTGACAATTCTCTGGAAATTTGGCTTATACATAGAGCCAAACTGGCTTGTTCTCAAATGAAAATGCCCAGATTGACTGCACAACCCGGACTCACCAGAGAAATGGAAAGGGTGCCGGCACTGGGGTTGGGCAGGAGGCCTCAGATTTCATTTGCTCAGTGCTCTTCCTTTACCACCACTACCCTACTCGAACCCTTCACGCATCTGCCTCTCCTGGAAACAGGGGACGTTCTGGTCCCAGAGAGACAGCAGGTCATCCACCCCATCCCTCGGCCCCTAGAAATGGTCTGAAGAGGTCTTCCAGAAACTTGCCAAAACCCGACTCCTTGCCCTCCATGACCTCTGACCTCCATTAAAGTCACTCTTGACTCACTGCAGGTTCCCCAAAGCCCTTGTTGCTAAGATACAACCTTTTCTAGGTACCTTGTGAGGTGAGCAGGTTGCCACTTAGCAGAGTCTGGGCTGCTGAGGGCTGGAAGGGGACAGACTCAGGGCAGAGCTGTCAGCATGCAGGGAACTGTTGGGGGACAGCGAGCATGGGAGGGTTGGCGGGGTGGGGCTGTGGCCAGCCTGAGATCCCTCCTCCGGGGTGGCTTCAACCAATCCCGTTCTGGATGGCCCACTCTCCATTCGCCCATGGCAACCAAGCACGCCCCTCCCCCACTCTGCCATACTCCCCTTTCCCACACAGGGAAGCCTGGGCTCCCCCCAGGGTCCTTACCAAGAGGGGCATGAAGGTGGTGAAACAAACCCACCTGGCCCCAGGTTTCCTTCTTTCTGGGAGAACAGAGCCCAACCGCTTTGCTCTCAACAAAGGCTGCTAGGGTATTTTTTAATTTTCTGGATTGTGAGCTTAAAGAACAACTTCTAAACTTCAAATTTACTTCGAGGTGGAATCTACCAGACTGAGAAAGAGAGAGCAAGTTCTGCAGGAAAAGCCGTCACTGTTAGTGTTGGGCTGTCTTGTGTGTGTGCAGAGGAGAGGCGAGGAGAGGAACGGGATGGAGACAAGCAGAGGGCTTGAGGACAGTAACACACGATGGTGGATAAGTGGAGAGAATCAAGAAAAGGACCTGGCCCAAAGCTGGGGGAACACGGTGAGGACCTTCAAACAGACAGTCTCGTGAAGGACAGCGTGGTGCCGCTGAAGGGGCGGCCTGGCACGTTATACAGGCAGGAAACGGTCACTGAGCGCTCGCTACAGGCCAGGCACTGCTCTAAGCACCTTACTTGTATTAACTCAGTTTCACAATTACTTCAGGAGACAGACACTCGTACAACTGGCTGAATGACAGAGCTGAGGTTGAGTCCAGGCTAGCTGGCTGGCACCAATGCCACACTCTTACCCACTATACCACACTGCGCGGTACGCAGCTGCTCCAGAAAGGGTTTTGGGTGACCAGAAGGAAGGGAGCAGGAGGGGAGGAATTCCTGAACCGGAGTCCCATCTCTACCTTGGACAGCCAACTACAGTATTGTCTCACTTCTCTCATCTTCAAAATGGAGACGATGAGCCCTCTCTCACCTCTCACAGGCTTGTTCTGAGCTCGGATGAGGTGGTGTGGGTGAAAGGGCTTCAAGTCTGGACAGCTCCACATGCACAAGGAGCCACGGGGGCACTTCAAGGTGGTGGGAATACGTAATCCCTGGAGTGAATGTGCTGGCTCCTCCCAGCCCCCTGGTCATTCCTCTCGCTCTTGCATTTAGGAAAATCATTACTACTTTAATTAAAGTCACCTTAATCTGAAGTGGCTCCCAAACCACCTGAGATTCACCTAGGCTTCTCCCAGGTGAGCGAGTGACCTTCCAGGGTCCCAAACACTATTGCTTGTTCATCCTCTGAGCAGGCACAGCTGCACAGCAAGTAGTTCATAAAGGTAAAAAGTATACACACACAAGTGTAAGGCAGCTCAGTTAACCAAAAGTAGATTAAATTGATTTAAGATAGCTCTGGCCAATCTGGGACACTGCCAGGGAAGCAGCCCACCACAGGTGGAGGTTCTCTGAATGTGCGTGTCTGAGTCACCTTGGGATTTAATGCAAACTTGAGCTGCACTATTCCTTTGAGGCAGGAACCAGTTACTAACGCAACACAATCTGACTTTGCTCAATCTTTCCTCAAGCCTTTGCATTAGCTGTTCCCTCTGCCTAGAATGCTCTTCCTCCAGGTTCTTTTTCTTCATTCAGGTTCAGGCTCAAATGACACTTTCTCAGCTACATATACTATCTGAAATAGCCTTGTTTATTTACTTATTTACTTATTTACTTGTTTAATTGCCTGTTCCCCCCCCATTGCTTTTGAGACTTACACATACCACCAAATGTAAGATCTATCTTCCTGCTTTGTTCCTGGAACCTAAAGAGTTCAAGCCTGACACCCAGCCAGTGCTCTATGTTAGTGAATCACCAGAATTAACGAATTAACTAATGTCATCACCAGGCTAACTGGTATTGCATTTAATCATCGCATCTGTCTTATGAGATAGGTATATGTCCCCATTTTACAGATGAGGAACCTAAGGTCCTGACCCAGGTTAACATAACTTGTTGGTAATAGGACTCCTTACCTATACTGTCTTAACCAGAGGACAGAAGGCAGAATCCATCCAGTCATACCCAGGGGACAGAGTGGCCAAGGCTAGTACAGGCATCTCCTTCCCCCATTACACCTCTGGAAGCTGGCTTGAATGAGATCCCCTGGAAAGGTGGGAGGGTCTGAAGAGCCAACTGAGCTGAAGCCAGCAGCCAGGGCAACTGGTGTCAGCTGAGCCCAAGAGGACAGGCCTCTGCTGGCTAGAGGACAAGGCTGTGCCTCGCACACCTTTAATTTTCAATTACAAAGTGACTGTAAATATCTGATTAGGGGCTGCAGCCTCAGCCATCCATAGCCTTAAGCAGCTGCTGCTACAGAGGTCAAGGCCACTGAGGCCCTTCCTCTGATCCAAGTGTTGTGGGAGATCTAACAGGTCTAGCTCTCACCCAGCCATTAGTGGGGGGAGGGTGTGGGGTGCAGACAGACTGAAGTTTGCAAGCACATCAGGAACATCGTTCTTCTTGTCTTCTCCTGCGCAGGCTGCCTTCGCCTAAATGCCTGACTGAGGCTGCAAACCTCAGATAAGTGCTTACTTCTCTTGAGGGTTGCTGTGCCCTGAGGGTGGGTAACAGAGAAAGGCAGCCCCAGAGGGAGGCAGTGGCAACCTAGAGAGATCTGTTCACCCAGCCCCCCACCCCAGGAGGGAAAAAAGCCCAGGAACCAACCTCCCTTCTCCTGTCTCTGTGTCCCTTACAGTATACATTAATGCCACAGGCATGGTAACCGAGGGAGTGGGGGCCCAAGGGTGACTGATCACGTGCACACACCACTAATGACAATAATTGCTACTTAATGCTCTGTGTGTATTTCCTCAGACTGAGAGTGCATACGCGGAGCCTGATGCAATAGGACGTGTTGGTGTTTGGGTATTTGTTGCTTTCTCTTTTCTTTTTTAAAAGAAATATATATTAAACAGATGCATGGGAAATAAATGAAAGCAAGGCCAATAGACAGCCATAGAGGGCATAGCCTCAGGCCACTGGCTGCCTGGAATAAGGTCATGGCTGGGAAGAAGGAGGTCAGATCCCCCAGGACCCAAGTCCAGGATTTGAGTGCATACACTGGAAATCCAATTTTTCTGCTCAGTTTGGAGCCAGGGTCCCAGGGGTCAGTAACAATGTGGTTTGTCCTCAGGCAGGGGACACACCCAGTGACTTGATCTCTGGGCCTGTTAGAAGTAGAATCCTCAGAGGGGGGCAGGGTGGAAGGGAACTGGCTGTCTGAGAAGGAACGGAAATGTGTGATGGCAGAGTTAAGAGACCATCCTGCAGCAGAGCCCTGAGGGGATTGGCACTTGAGAGGGGTGGGAGCTGCGCCAAGAGCAGAATAGCTCCTGGGGCTTCCTCAGCCCTGGAAAGCGTTTGTGTTTTCCCTGAAATGTCTAAATAACTTAAGCATAAGGAACTGAAATGTCCGGTGGTCCCTCCTGTGTAAGGGGTGCCTTGCAGAGTTATCTCAGGGTCTGATCCCTTCCACCGAGTGCCCCTGTGGTGTCTTTCTCACGGAATGCTCAACCCAGGCCAGAGCACCACACTGTGAGTCCCCAATATCTGTAGGTGCATCAGATCAGACTAAAATTCATAGCACAAAGAGTAAAGAAAATGCCTAAAGAGTTTCTGATGAGTAGAAGGAGAAGATGAAGCCTGCTCTTGGTGGGGTGGGCAGGTCTGTGTTGAGACTTGGAAATGAGCAGCAGCCACGCCCTCACACCTGAGGCTCATCTCTGGGCCTAGCTCGGGACCACGGAATCCAGACAACCAGGCTGCCAGGCCCTCTTTCAGAGGAGCAAGAGAGTACAGGGCACAAGGGGTGTCGGGGGTCCGGGGCCGCGGAGGAGGGCCATCAGCTTCCTGAACTCCTGGCAGGACTGTGACCCACTCCTGTGTGGTCCATGGCAGCTGCATGTGGGTGCCTGGGGTGGCAAGGGGAGCGAGCCCATGAGGCTTCAGTAATCCAGGGGATCCTGCCTACAGGACAGGTTACAGAGCTGTTGCTATGCCATGGGATAAGCATACTTCTTTCCTTAAGGGGGGAAGGGGAGCTGTGAACCTAGTACCAGGAAAGAGCTGATGTAAGAGACTTATAAGCACCCTTTGAAGATTCAGGACAAGTCCTCTGGAAGATGGCTACTGTGAGAAGGGGGCTCAATTCTGCATTTCTCAGTCCTTGTTCCTGAGTAGGACTTAGAAGAACAGGCCAGCCTGCCTCCCTCTCTTCCTCCCCCTCTTCCTGCCCCTCTCCTGGTCTCCATCTCTCCCTCTTTGGCACGTACCTCCTCCCAGGCACTATTCTAGGTGCAGCTGCATGAATGCCTGCCTGCCATGGGGTATCTGTAAACCTGATCAAGCCATGTGTACCCACCTGTACCCCAGCAGTCACCCCGATTCTTCTGTTTTCTGGGACCCTCAGTGAAGACTTCTAGGGTAAGAACTCCTCAAGGGCGGGAGCCATGTCCTCATAGACTGAGTGGCCAGTGGCCAGCACAGTGCCTGATACAGAGAAAGAGCTTGAAGAATGCGGGCTGGTTGGTGGAAGGATGGATGATGTCTCTTTGGCCTGTGCTGCAATCCTGAGAATAAAGGATGATTTATCCCAAAGCCACTGGATCTGTCTGCTCTTCATCTTCATCCTGGAAGGAAGTCACCTGCCCCTGGAAGTGATTTTGCCTGAGGACTTGGTGCTGGGTCATGGCTCAACAGGGCCAGTTTACCAGATTAGGAGAATTCCCCACTGTCAGCTGGCAGCAAATCATTGTTTAAGCTTTTGTAGAGTAAGATGTCTCCTCTGACTTGTAGCCACCTGTCAGGTCTGTAATTACACTTCATGGTTCTAACAAAACCTTTTCTGGTTGCGTGGGCTCCAGCTCTGGAAGGACAAAGACTCAACGGAGGGGCCCAGGGATAATTCTTTAAACACCTCATGAATTTGATCAGGGAACATCAATTAAGCCTAGAATACCTGTGCACATTCCTGACCATTGGCCAGTCATAACCAAGCCACTGCTAGTCACCAGCATCACTCCCAACCCCAAGCAAACCTTCAAGTGCGTCTTGGGCCTCTAGCCCCGGGGCTGTCTACTTGCCGCCTCTGTGGCATGTGTAGGTGGCACATTTCCACAAGCCTCAGCCTCCCTGAGCTCTCCCCGCTAATTACACTGTGATGTCAGTTATTTATTCCTTAGAATGAGTTCAAGTCACTGCGCTCTCACCTCTCCCAGGGCTGCTTTCAATTTAATTATAAAATGAAAGGTGATCATGTTTGTCTCTCTGCTCTCCTGAAATCTCCTGAGAGAGCAAGGAACCCGGGAAGTAGCAGACATCCCCTCCAGAACCCACCTCTCTCCTCTGTGTCCCCAAATCCAGTCACCAGCCAGATCCTCCCAACTGCCCTGGCCGATGGTGATCGCTCACACCAAGACATTTCTCCTGTTAAGCTGGATTCAGATGCAGTGAATATTGGTTGAGTTTCTTCTATGCTTTAAGTTATTATTTTCTTAATTGTGGTAAAAGATACATAAATAAAATATTTACCATCTTAACCATTTTAAGTGTACAGTTCAATAGTGTTAAGTACATTCAGGTTGTTGTGCACCAACTTTGTACCCATTGAACAGCAACTCCTCCTCTCCTCCCCCGTCCCCAGCAACCACCATTCTACTTTCTGTCTCTATCACTTTGACTAGTCCAGACACCTCCAACAAGTGAAATCATACAGTATTTGTCCTTCTGCGACTGCTTATTCCATTTAACATAATGTCCTCACCCATGCCATAACATATGGCAGAATTCCCTTCCTTTTTAAGGCTGAGTAATATTCTGCTATATGGAGAGACTACGTTTTGTTCATCCCATCATCCACTGGGGACACTCCGACGGCTTCTACCTTTTGGCTGTTGTGAGTAATGCCACTATGGTCATGGGCGTGCAAATAGATCTCTTTGTATATTTTCAATTCTTTTGGATATATGCACAGAAGTAGAATTGCTAGATACGGTAGTTCTATTTTAAATTTTTAGGAACTGCCATACGGTTTCCCTTAGGGGCTATACCATTTTACATTCCCATCAACGGCATGCAAGGGTTCCAATTTCTCCGCATCCTCACCAACACTTGTTCCTTTCTAGTTCTGTTTTGTTTTGTATTTTTTATAGTAGCCACCCTAGTATGAGGTAATGATTTCCTTTCATGTTTCAGGCACTACGCTGGGCACTTGGCATGTATAATCTCACTTAACCCTCGAAATCATACCAACACTCAGTTGGTGGTGGCCACTTTCTTCCCTGAATCACTGGTCATCTTTTTACGTGTGTATGTATTTCTCACTAGCAAACCAGCTCTCTCTGTAGCCTGCACACAGGCACAGTCATGCAGGCTGCCAGCACAGCCCTGACTTAAGGATACTTGGTGAACTAATGAGTGGATGGCATTTCAGTCATCATAAGTAGCTACGGTTCTCTTTTTGACCTGTGGGTCTCTAGGGATCTGACCATATAGATGCTCCTCTAGCCATGCCTGAGTCCATGCCCAGCACATCATACAGGCCAAGCAGGGCTTTCCTCACCAGCTAAAAGCATACTCTTGAATAATGACCAGTCTTTAACTGAACACTGTGTGTCAGCACTGTTCTGGCTTGTGCATGAAGCGTGTACCCAAATCAGGTGCTGTAGTAGGTGCCCGACAAATGATTTCCCCAACAACAGTAATAATAGCCAACACTTTTAAATGTTTAACATGCGCCCTTAACATTACATTACTGACCGATTTAATCCTCATAACCCAATGATAGGTATGATTATCACTGGTATGATTAGGTAAGTATGATTATCTCCATTTCACAGATGAGGAAACTGAGGTCTCTGAGGAACACAGGCACCTTCTCAAGGTCCTACAACTAAGGGGTGACAAAGCTGGGATTTGACACCAGAGCCTAGGCTCTTAACTGCTCTGACCTGCCATCCTTCCAGATGTGTCCAGCTTTGGGGGCCACTCCAGCTTAGTGGAAGGTGAGCAGGCCCAGACCCAGTTCTCTTAGTGGAGCAAGTGGCCTCCTCAGTGGGAGCACAGGCCCCCAGTCATCAGCCACCTGCTCTCTACCCACAAGGCCCTGTCCTCTGTTGACAGCTTGTGATGATTCTCACGCTCAGAGCTGGTCTGGCAGAGCCCAGGAGAACCTTTCATACAAAGAACTGTAATACTGCTCTTTCTGTTGTTGCAGTTGTCCTTTGCCTGATGAGAACAGATTCCCAGGGTTAGGGAACATTAAGGCACTTTGGTCAAAAAGACACGTATTCTTAGAGCACTCTCACCCCTAAATCTAAGTAAAAATCTCAGAAGATTTCTGTGATGGGGAAGTGAGCAAAAGCTCTTTTAGTTGAGTTTTAAAACTAATCCTTCATTCATTCATCTGCTCAGTCAACTGTGTTCACAGGCCTAAAATAATGCCCAGAACCTAATCTTTGCTCAATAAATATACTTTTCTTCCCTTTCCCAGCCCTCGCCCCAAGCCCTTCTCAGGAAGTTGGATAGACGACTGGAATGAACCTGCAGCTCCATGCTCGCACAGGAGCCCGAAGCTCTGCCTTCATTCTTTTCTTAATGAAAACCACCAGTGGCAACAAAGGACTGCTAGGGCCCACTTTTTCGCTTCAGTAATCAAACACATGGACAATACATCAAGAAAGGTGGGTAGCTGGAAGGAAAACCACAAGTATGTGGCACGCTCACCCGGGCATCCAATCAGTCTAGTTGATGGAGGCTGGTCCCTTGTCATGAATTCAATCTTAAGTAGACACTCATTTTTCTCTCATTCCCACATTACTGGCACAAAATGTAAAGCACATAGCTGCAGATGATGTCCATCAAGGGGGGGGAAGAGATTCATGCTTCCCAAATCCTCCAGAAAAAATGAGAAGGTGACCACTGTGGTGCTCACCTGTGTTTAAATATCCAGAGTTCCATACAGGCACCGTGTGAAAAATGATCAGTGCATAAGGATGGGTGGGGAGGAAGTTCCAGGGCGATTCCCTCATACCCATCAAAGGGAAGAGTCCTTCAGAGGCTAATGGAAAAGTCAACAGGTGAGAGGTCAAATGATCCGACCTTTTTGACTCTGAACAAGTCACACCTCTGTTTCCTTTTGTAAAAGCAGGTTGGTAGTTGGGGGAAGGGTACAGAACTGTTCTTAGGTTTTTCTGTATTGGTAAAAATTCATAGACTGGCAATAATAAAGCTAAATGTACACACCCAATGACTCAGTAATCCTCCCCTACGAATTACACTCAACTGAAGTATATGTGTTTCCTATTTTTTTAAAAAAACAACTAAATAGCCAACACAGCAGAATGGGTAAAAACATCATGGTCTATTCACACAATGGAATACTATACAGCAATAATTAAGACCAAACAACAGCTATAGGCAACAGCATGAATGAATCTCACAAAAATAATTTAAAATGAAAAAAGCTAGACCAAAAAATACTGTGTGATTCCACGTATGTAAAGGACAAAAAAAGGCAAAACTGATTTCCACAGTCATAAGTCAAAACAGGGGTTACAGGAGATGGGGGTAGTGACAGGAAGGCGACACAGGGGTGCAAATACAGTTCTGCTTCTTGACCTGGGAACTGGCTACGCAGTGGTGTTCACCCCATGAAAACTCACCAAACTGTACTGCACAGTTACAGTTTTTCCATTTTGCCATATGCACATTATAGTTCAATAGAATTTATATTTAGCTTGATCCCCAGTCGGGGGCATGCAGGAGGCAGCTGATCAATGATGACTCTCCCATCATTGATGTTTCTATCTCTCTCTCCCTCTCCCTTCCTCTCTGAAATCAATAAAGATATATTTTTTAAAATTATATTTAAAGGATTTATTTTAAAATAGCAAATCATGGACCTGAGGAATTTTGAACTAAAAAAAAAAAATCCTCAGTAAGATAAAAATTTGACCCTAAGCTAACCCTTTGAGATCACAGTTTTAGGCATCCTAATAGATAAGCAGCCCTGCTGGTCCCAAGAATGAGAGAAACGAAGAGGGAAGGAGAGAGAAGAGGAGGGAAGTCCTCCAGAAACACAAGCTACACCCAGAGCTGGGGTCCTGTGCCCACAGAGCACGCAGGAGGCTGATGGTTCTCTCCTTAGCCTCCTGACCACGGACACCCGGCATGTGATGGAGTTGCTTTGCCGGTAATTACATCCTGCTCAGACAGGGAGGTGATAGATCATCTCAGGGGAGGCTCCCTAATTGAAAAAGTGTCAATAGGTAAAGAGCAATAAAAGCTTCTTCAGCTGAAAGCCTGGCTTCCTTAGCTCTGTCTGCTTTCGTTTCCAGCAACCTGCTAATGCCACCCCCAGGAAGGGCCCTGTGGGTCCTCTCCAGCTCCTGCCTGACAGACTTGTCCCGAGGGAGGGGCGATCAAGCATGTTTCTCATGGGAGGGCAAGGCCCCCACGTCTTTCAGTCAGGAGAACCCACTCCCCAAATCTCTGCACCAATGTTCTGAATGAACCAATGAATAAGCATTGTCCCAAACTGTCACTTAGTTTATCCTCGTTTGTTGCAGGGATGATCTGAAGACGTTCTGGGCCCTTTTCCTACTGCTCCTTACAAAGTCCTCTGAGGTCGTTTCCTACCAGAGGTGTCAGGTGAAAACAACTCAAAGCCCCCACTTTACTTTGCGAGCAGTTTTGAAGAAAGTCTTTTGGGGTGAAGAGGAAGTGAAGTCTGAATTATCACCTACCAAGAGGTTTGGGATGTCCAGTATCTTCACTGATTAACTCACCCCACAGAATGTACTGGAACGTACTGGACACCCACCACCCACGTGCCAAGGACTATGCTCCCCCGTTAGCCTGCCCTGACCGAGAGAGTAAGCGTCTCATTTAACCCGCCGCTGTGCAGAGGTGCCATCGATCCCTGGGAACAGAGTGCAGAGCCTCGGACTGAATGATGGGGCTACGTGGACTCAGCGCTGCTCTGTCACACACACAGAGCTGTGATTAATGGGTCGCTGTAAATTGAAAAGGTGGTCTCTCTGCTTCCTGGCCCAATCCTGTGCAGCATTTCTATCAACCCATGACATACAGAGTTATGACTCAGATGAACATACAGACACACTCAAAGCCAGGAAAGGAGAGTGGGTGGGGAGTCAGGATTGAGTATCTCAGCCTCAAACAGGCTGCTTCGACCTAATGAATTATTATAAGATTTATGGTAAACTTCTGGATTTAGGTTAAATAAATTTACCTGACTTCAAGACTGGGGAGCCCTTGCTCAACAGTCATTTATATAAAAAAGGAAAGGATTAGGTAGCCATAAGCTTTTTTTTTAAAGGCAAGAATATCATATGATGGTTAGAATGTAACACCAAGCTATAGTGCTAGACAAACGGTGGTTGAACAGAACAGATAATAAAACCCCTATGCCCCTCCCCAAGCAGACCACTATTAGTATCGTTTAGTTCTGGCATCACTCTGAACAACTACTGTGCGCCCAAAGGAAGCTGCCAGGACAGTGAGGGGTCTGGAAGCTGTCACATATGAGGAGCGTTTGAGAACCGAGGACAATCAGAGGAGGTTAAGACAGGAACAGGGATTTTTTATTTTTTTTAACAAAAGAAGGACTTTCCAACAATTAGAGTTGGGACAACACTGAAGCATTTTTAAGTCCCTTTTCTCCTTTAGAAATTGGGTGACCTAGATGACCTCCAGCGTGTCTTCTAATGGTTACAGTCAATCATGAATGCAGGAAACCACTTATCAGCTTTCCTTAATGCTCCGTGCCATGAGTCACCACTCAAGACATAGAGGGGATATGAGGGACTGGCCTGTCCCAGGGACCTGGCTACCTGGTATTTTCCATATATGCACCTGAGACCCCAGCATTGTGTGAAACTGCTCTGAGGGAGCCACAGCCCCGCCCTCTTGTGTTATACATGGGGAGGGAAGAATGGTCCAGGGACTCGCTTGGTTTACCTAATCCCAAAGAGCCTTTACAGCCTGAAATCATCCATCCTGCTCTTTTATTTGGTAGGTAAAATACAACAAACATAAAATTTACCATTTTAACCATTTTTAAATGTATAGTGCAATAGTATTAAGTACATTTATATTGTTACGCACCAGCACCACTCTTCATCTCCAGAACTTTCATCCTACTTTTCAATGCCATCATGAAGTTAAAAAGTTATTCTCGAAAGCTGTTTCTAGTATTATCAGCCACATACTAGATACCATGGCTTTCTCTGCAGGTCCACAATGGACCTGACTGTTCCTCTTTGTGCATGCTTGCATTCCTGATTAAACAAGCTTCTGGTGTCTATGCAGCCATAAAGAAGTTCATGCCTGTCACCGATTCCAGGTGAACACGTGATGTCCACGCGTAGTCTGTCCTCTGTTTGCTTTGGTAGAGACGATGGATTAAGAAACCTCTTTTTATGTTGAGACTGACAACCACCCCTGAGGAAATGGGTCAGCTTCAGTCCAATTTCAATTTTTTCTGAAGGTAAAGGGGGAAAGTGATATTCAAGGGTTCATGAAGTGTTCCAGTTGATCTGCTTGGCTTGGTGTTAATGTAAACAGTTAATTGCAGGCTTGTAGGCCTCGGAGAATACAGGGTAGTTTTAATTAATTCCAGTACATGCCTTGCAATGTTTACATTCCAAATTACCTTCAAGTCAGAAGTATGTGGCCCAGAACCACAGTTTGGGGCAATAAAATTCCACTGGCCGCTGCTTCCAGCATCTGGAAGTCATTTGTTAAAAGACAGAGTTTGCTATGTGGAAAGTTAGATGTGCTTCGAGAGAGATGAGGTGACACTGGCTTTCCCCTAAGTTGCTGACATAAGGAAAGAATCAGGCTAGTTCCAGAGTAAGAGTGTGATGTCCTATGGCTTCTGAGCAGAGGGAGGAAACCCTCACCATTTGCTGACATCAGCATGAAAGGAAGTCTAAGACAAGGGCCTAGGGAAAAGATGTTACTTACAACAATGACCAGGATTCAACTTCTAGAAATTATTTCATGTTGGTATAGATACTAGCCCTAGGGTCTGCTAAAATCGGGGGTTGTCTTCCTTTCCCCACTCCTTTTCTACCTCCCACCCAAGGACCCTGCAAGGATTCACAGAAAATTCCATCTGCATCAAAAAAGGTGTTTGGAAGCAACAGTTGTTTTTTCTGATGTTGTATTAGGGAACATTACAAGTTGGTCTCACAACATCTCTAAAACACACTGGGTCCTAGGCACTTCTTACATACAGAGAGCTGGAATCCACTGAATGAAAGAATCCTGTGAGCAGAAGGCCCTCACAGATTTCATCTAGTCTGTCCCCTGCCTTTAGGATGAGCTAAATATAAACCACTTTAGACTTTCTGTCACCTACCATATTATTTCCCCCTTTAGATCTAAGAAAGGAGGGCTGGGTTATGAAAAATACTTTGCATTTGCTCCTTTGGAAGTCAAATTTCCAACTGAGTCAACAACAGTAAAAGGTTTACAATATCTCTCTGAACAAATCAAAACTTCACGCAAATCCTATTATTTGTAATGTCATTTTGCCTCCCACTCATTCGAAAGTCAAGTTAGATTTGTTGGTGATACACTTCGAGAGTTCTGCATTCTCTCCCTCTCTCTAAGTGGGAAGCAGGGGACAGGAAGGGGACAGAATGCCGCCCCATCTTCTCAGCTGCAGGAACCAAAGGGAATAAAAGTGGGCTGTGGAGTCAGACTGACCTGGATCGAGGCCCTGACTTGGGTTAACTTATTTAGCTGCTGAGCCTCTGTTTCCTTATGTGTAAAGTGGAGATAATACTAAACTCCTCTGATGGGGTTGTTAAAGGATTAAATGAGCTAAGAGTTGTAAAGGGTTTTGCCACCAAGAGCTCCCCACGTGGAGCCATCCTGGCAGCTGAGTGGCTCTGAGGACCATGCAGCTCTCACAGGCTCCCAGACCAATGTATCTGACTGCAGGTGGCACCGGGTGCACCAGATGCTCCCTCCTGGAAGCTCCGAGACCTCAGCTGTCCCGTGCACTGTGTTACTACCAGCACTCCAGTGCCGGTCCCGCTCCACTTCCTCATCCCCTCCTTCCTGGAAGTTGCCAGAAGGCAGGGACCACACCTGTGCAGATCGCTGGTGCGGTACAGAGTGCTTACAGTGCCACTGGCAATGCGATGCTCACTAAATTTTTCTTAAATGATCATCAAGATGACATCACTGTTACATATTACCCACATTAAAAATAAAAACACCTTGCTCCTTTCTCTAATCCACTTGGACAATCATGGACCAAGTTCCTCATATCCTAGCATGTGGGTGTTTAAAGGATTCCTATAATTAAGCAATTTGGGGTCTTCACTATGTAGGTCAGCATTTCACCAAGTGTAGTCCAAGGATGAACTGCATGCATCAAAACCACATGGGGTGTGTGTGGGTGGGAAGAGGGTGTGCTCTTAAAAATGCAGATTCCTGGCCTGCACCCCAGACCTCCTGAATCACAATCTCTGGGGACAGAGCCAGAAATCTTACCTTTAAATAAACCCACTTGGCATAGCCTCTGTGGTTCCAGGTGCTTTTGTTTCTACCCTTACTTTATAGAGTCTGCAACAGTGGGCAGTTATGTTGGTCTTTGGGAATTCAGGGAATGGCCAGTTAGTTACATACATGGGCTTAAGCCAGAGGAATTTGCACCTCCTGCCTGTCAAAAGGCCATGAAAATTCAAGGCACCAAAGAGCAGGAAAAGTCTCTCAGGGCTCCAGAATTTGCAGTGCAGAAAGAACACTCAGTCCAGAGCCTCAGAAGATGGAACATCCTTTCCAGGCAACGTCCCTGGGCTTTTCCTGCATGGTCTTGGTCCTTCAAGATGGATGGCTCTGTAATTTTTAGGAAGTGCCCTGGGTGGCTGTGCTGCACAGTAAAATTTGAGAGCCACAATTTAAGGCCATGCATCTCTGTCCCTGTGAGCTCCGCAGAGAGGTAATACCATGCAGAGAAGAGACCCACAAACCCTAGGAAGCTGGGAGCTGGGCTCTAGTCCTGGCTCTGCTGTCTCCAAGGATCCACGTGTCTTCCAAGATGTCCCTGAGCATCTTGGGCTTTAATTTGTCTTAACTATCAAATAATGGGAGTCAAACTAAATCAGCAGCTTTCAGATTTTGTTTTGGCAATAAAATCATTCTTGGAGAAGCAACCTTCCCAGTACCTGGATACAGAAAACAGATTGAAGTGCAGGGACAAGCACCACCTACAGCAGCCCTGGGGGTTCTTTGGCAGGATCCTGGATCACTCAGAAGGCAGCTCTTAAGCCTCTGGGCCACTTGCTCTAACTAAGGTCAGGTCAGACTTGTAGCTTTGCACATCCCCAGACTCCACCCCAGGAGTAGATGGGAGGGAAACTGTCAGCATGACCAAGAGCAGATATGAAGAGCTGGTGGGAGGATGTCTCACGGTGTCAGCCAGGTGTCCCACAGGTGGTTAAGAGCGGCCTCTGGGTAGCAGGTGTCCTTTTGGGAAAGGAGGTCCAGCCCCCTCAAATCTAGCCACTGGGGATGTAGAGGCCCAAACAGCTTAATTTCCCTGACAGCAAATGGCCACTGTTTTGCTTCCTATCACTGCCAAGCAGGAGCTGTTCCCTTGGAAACTCACTGTATGTGAGACTATCTCCAAAGCATGTTTGCGTATGAAAGACCCCTGATAAGTCCAGTAGCAAATCAACCTGTTTAGCATGTTTTTAAGCCATCAAGTTTCAAACTTTTATTGACCGACAGACTCTTTTTACAAGTAAAAGTTATCGAACATTCTTTGGAAGACTGTGAAACACACAAGTATAGTTTCAGAAGTGTGTGAGTGTCGGTTTTGGGAAAAGACTGACATTCTGAGGATTTGGAGGTGGGGAGAGGCAGAGGTGGAATTATTTTTAGGTTTTTTTCCCCTTTAATTTTATATTCTACGGGACAAAAGACTACAGGACTTAACTTTATGAAGACACAAGTGTTAGGACTTAAACTAGCTATCTGTGAGCTGTCTGCAGGTGCTTCTAGTTTGCATGCTCTCTCTGGCAGAAACACAGGACAAAACAGCAGGCATTACCAGGGCCCTCAGCACCACTCTTTCCTAGAAGGCTGCCTGCTGGCCCTGCATGCAGCCCTGCAGGTGTCAGACTGCAGAGTGCACAGGCTGGAGGTGTGCCGTCTGCTCATTACATGCTTCCCACCATGGACCTGAGTCTGGGAAACATCAATCTGCACAGCCAAACACAGCTTCTGGAAGCTTCCAAAGTCCTGTTCACATCTCAACAGCCTGTCACCCAATAGGATGAGTGGCACAGTGGGCCTTCCTTCATAGCTGAGACAGGTATGGTTAAGAGCATGGGATCTAGAGCAAGACTACCTACCTGGGCTCAAATCCTAGCTCCATCACCCAGAGCTACATAACTGCTGGCAAGTTCCTTAAGGTAAGTTAACATAAGTAATATACTTTGAACAGTACCTGGCATACAGTAAGCACTAGAAAGGTGTCTGCTGTTATTAACATTATATCACAATTTGGCCTCACCAGCACACTGTTTTGGGGTAGAGGGGAAGGGTTGGCCCAGCCTGAGTGGTTTCTGAGCCTCTACAAATATGCATACCTGAAAGGAAGGCATGATGGGGGAGAACATCCAAGATAAGACAAAAAGGTTGTCATGTAGGAGAGGTGCCCCAGCTTAGGGGCCAGGAGAGCTGGCCTCCTCTTGGGGCTCCACCATGAACTGGCTTTGTGACTGAAGACCAGTTTCTGAGCCTCTCCAAGCCTCAGCTTCCTTCTGAGTGAAGTGATGGGGTTGACATAAGTGATTTCAGAGCTTTTAAATTCCACGATCCCAGACCCAGGTACTGGGTACAGGAAGGGCTGGTGGTGGGGGTGACAGAAAGAGCCCAACTGAGCAAAGAACTGCCCCGGTGGTGTGCATCTGTGTGCTGGATAGGAGATCGGGGGAATGGATGTTCAGGCACCTTCCTTGGTCCCCGCTGAGGAGTCTGTGCCCTGTCGTGGTCCTCTGAGGAGCTCAGGATGGTGCTGATGCCCAGGCAGATATTGTCCTGAAAACATTCTCACATAGTTGCCATCCAGCTTACTCAGAGCTGTGCTCAATAGGTAGGAAGTTAATGTCATTTTCAAGACAAAAGCTTTGTAACAATGTTAAGCTCCCCAGGGCAGCTGCTTCTCAAGTTCCACATACTCAATTTGCCAGACTAGCATCTCTCTTCCCTATCCCCTACCCCTCTTCTTTGTGCTCAGGTATTGGCATGGAGGCAACCTCACCTTAACTCAGTGTTTGGATGCAAAGAGCATCTTTTTTTTTTCTTTCAATTTTATTTTATATTGTTTTCAGTTGTACAGCTTAGTGATTAGCTAGGGATGGGGAACCTTTTTTCTGCCAAGGGCCATTTGGCAGAAAATGATTTATAACATCATTCACAGGCCATACAAAATTATCAACATAAAAATTAGCTATGAAAAAAGCTCCCAGATTTATTGAATTTCGAGTCCTGCCTGCGGGTGCCTTGGCAGGGCGGCCTGTAGGCCAGACATTCCTCAACCCCGGCAGACAATCATATACTTTATATAGTGTTCCCCTCAATATTTCCAGTACCCCAACTGGCACCATACACAGTTATCACAATATTATGGACTACATAAGAAGTTACAAAACAGTCACTGGGACAGAAGTAGAGCATCTTTTTAATTTAAAAGCAACTGGCTAATCTTGCAGGAACCTCTGTGCCTGTGTGGTGCAGACAGGGCCCACTCACTGGGCGGTGCGGGCCTGCAGAGCCCTCTGGGAACGCTTAGTGGCCTTAAAGAACCGCTCTCTGTACCTTCTCGGAGAAGGAGACAGGGAGTGTCTCCCCTGCACACTCGCTCACTTGAGCAGGCACTACTCTTACACTTTATGGAGTCACTCTGGCTCTGCTCATGGGGCAGAACAGTGACAACACAGGGGGGCAAACATGTTACAGTGAAAGTCATTTCATGTGCTCAGAGAAACCTGACACCAGGAGATCTGCCGACAGTGCTGGCTCAGTACCTCCAAAGTGCTCCCCGTTGCTGCCATTGCCTGCTCAGTGAGGCCTGATTTGGAGCAGAGAGATGGATGTGCAATTTCTTCTAGGGCTTATACCTTTTCAAATGCCCTGTGCCCCTTCACACACACACACACACACACGCACACACATGCGTGTGCACGCACGTGTGCACGGGGTCTGTACTCACTCTGGTTGACAGGTTTGTAACTCACCAGAATCCGTCTCTGATGTTTCACTTCCCACCACAGTTCAGAGCCCTTGACAGACATCCTCTCACCTATCCTCATCTGAACCCCTGGAGCCCTGACAGAAGTGACACACACTCCTACTCCCGCCCTGCCTCCTACCCAGGCACACGCGCGACGTCTCATCAGGACGCAGCAGGCCCACCGCAAGCAGCCCGCCACAAGCTCCGTCACCACCCGCCCGCTCAGACACAGCGCCCACCCTGTGAGCAGAAAGGGACCGGGATAGAAGTCCAGCAAGACCTGACTCTTCCCCAAAGCAGCTCATTTCCACAAACACACTGGTTTTCAGGGCCACCACCAGACCTAGGGTACTTTGATGGGACTTACTAGACAAAGGAGCTCACCCTCTGAATGATTTTCGAAGGCAGTCTTGCCCATTTAGACATGTCCACTGGTGGGTTCTCTTACAGCTAAACATGTCCCCCCAACTTCTCATGTTCAAGTTCTAACCCTCAGTACCTCAGAATGTAACCACATTGAAAAAAGGGGTTTTTACAGAGGTAATTAAGTTAAAATAAGGTCCTTAAGGTGGGCCCTAATCCAATTTGGCTGGTGTCCTTAGAAGAAAGGGAAGTTTGGACACAGACCCATACAGAGGGAAGACAGTGTGAGGACAAAGGGAGAAGACAGCCATGACAGGCCAGAGAGAAGCCTCAGATGAAACCAACCTTGCCCCCACTTTGATCCTAGACTTCTGGCCTCCAGAAATGCAAGAAAATTAATTTCTGTTGTTAAAGCAGCCCTGGTGAACTCATACAGATCCCTTCACTCATGTTTGAATCTGTAAGACACTTGCGTGGCTGGAAGCCACATTCATGGGCCAATACACACTGGCTCCGACACTCAACCATGGCCTACCGGTTAACGCCTCAGGCTCTACAGCATGGTGCTGGTCTCCATCCTTGGCTAAAGGAGGAGATGCAGAGGCGATGAGGGTGTGGATAGGTGAGAAGCAGGTGAGTCAGAAGAGGAAAGAGGGTCCAGGGCAATGTTGCCACACAGCAGTGCCCACAGCACCAGGCTGCTATCGCCACACAGCATGAAGAGCCAGCTCTGCGTCTTGCTCTCCCGCCTTCCCTACTTGCACTGTGACTCAGGTTCCACGTTTACAAAGCCTCCAGGCAGCACACACGCCCCTCCCCAAAGCGACGGCAGTACTCTTCAGCCAGGGCACTCAGTCTAAAGGCCACAAGCTCCGAGATGGAGCCAACATGTTCCGAAATCCTAAATTAGAACATGAAGGGCAGAGAAACGCAACAGGCCAAAATACCATTCTTCTAATGAGAGAATGTTTACTGATAGTTTATATATGCTGAGAGTCTTATGTAAGAGTCAAAATGTTCAAAGTCCTTAAAATAGGTCTGGATACATTTTGATGAATAAGCTTTTGATGTATTTAACACTTTTAAAGAAAGAGCATATATATGTGAGAGGGTAAGTGGCCACTCCTTATCTACATGCAGCCCAGGCTGCCCCCAACCCTGGCTCACTATGGACTACTGGAGGCAAAAGGACACAGACACAGGTAGGATAGCCCCCACCCAGCAAGGCAGAAAATTCCTCAGGCTTCCAACAGGGTACAGATACAAGAGAAGGAACTTCCAGGAATTGGTGACTTCCTGAAACTCACCTTTGAAGGGCATGGAGAGTATATACGAGGTGAGGGCCTCTGCAGCTATCCTCCTGCCTCCTCTGGAAGATGAGCTTGGCATTTGTTCTCAACAGGTGGGGCAACCTGGCACTTGTGGGGTGGAGGTGGAGGGAGGGCAACCATGCATAGCCTTATGCCCCTAATATCTTCTTCTACTCCTACCATCCAGGCCAGGCAGTCTCCATCTTGATGTCCCACTAGTGGGAGAGTCCCTCAGCTGAGAGCCAAGGATGGTGAATGAAGGGCTAAGGATGGTGAATGGGTTAAATCACTTCGGATGAGGTCTCTGGGTAGAAATTCTTTGTAAGAGGTTCACAGAGTAGCCAAGGTGGCCAGAGTTTAGTTTGTAAACACTTATCGGTCACAAAAGTCATCCAGTCTCAAAAGCTGTATCCTTTTCAGAAACCCAAACACTTCTTGTAAGTGAACCAAAGTTTACAAATTTTTTCCTAAGGAATCAGTTGGATCATACTCCTTTTGTAAAATTACTGACCCAGAAACAAATCTAAAGTATTTTCAAAATAGCCTCCCAACCACACTGATAATTCATACAATTGCAAAGCCTGCCTAGAGTCTCCTCTCATTCTCACTTCCAGCTGGTTAACAACTAAGGAACATTAACCAGGAGCAGGACCTGAGCTCCCAACCACGGCACGGCCAGGCTGGGCAATCCTGGGAAAACCTCTTCAGCGTCCAGGGCCTCTGTATGCCTTACTTGGAAAATGATAGCTGTTAGGCTTCTTCAGGCTCTGCTTTGCAAGAACTTACTATTCCAGTTTTTCCAAAGGAGATTAGCCTAAGACTAGTTTCTCAAAATGTTCATGGATGATATCTGTGAAGGGTTCTGTAGTTCAGACAGTTTAGAGGTGACGTGGGTTCTTGACTGCAGCACTGCTCTGAATCCTGAAAACACGAATGCGCATCTCTGTGACTCCAGGAGGAAAACTAAGCCTATAGCATTTATGACATAAGGGATAAACTCTAACCATTTTTTAAAGATTTTACAAGATTGGAAAGCTTTTAAGACTCACAGATAGGAAAGCAGGATAGGGTGTTGGCCCTCTGGGAGAGAGGTTCTACTGTTACCCCTTAAATGGTAGCACAGAGAAAGGAGGCCACTTGTGCTGAGTCAGCTCAGCCCTGGAGCTGAGTGCCTCCCCAGACAGTATTCTTGGGGTGGGGTAGGCCCAGGCCATGCCCACAGCTTCCTGGGCAGACCCAGCCCTGAGGACCTGCTCAGAACAGGAGTGGGTGCATGCCACAGACCACAGGGAGACCTCCAGTGTTCACAGAGTAAAGTGACCCTGACTAGAAGTGGCTGTGTGGCTTGGGGATCCTAGGCAGGCCAGCTGCTCCTCACCCCTGATCTCGGCTGTGTCACTCTCGTCCTGGCTGCTGCCCAGAGGACTCTCTTTGGACATTTCTTGTGTTTGGATTTCCCGGCAGTTTCCTGACTCAAGCCCTTCTCCCCACTCCCTCAAGAGGCCTTCTCTAACCATCTTCAGGGCTCATTGAGTTCCTGCCCTTGAATCCCTTTGCCCTGGAGAGTCCGAATGACACCATTTAGCACTTAATTACACATCCTCTCATCTTGCTCCTGTTCTTCAAAGGGGGCTAATGGTGCTTCCCAGACCAGAGTGCAAAAGCCCTGAAGGAAAGGAATGCTGCCTATTTCATGTGATGCCACTGAGCACAAAGCTGAGCAAACAGCAGGCACTCAATAATGAATGTTAATGAACTCATTCTGGATGGTAGTCAGGACCCGTTTCCCAATGATGGCTTTTGTTCTTTATATATGTCTTCAATGTGACATGTATAATCATGCTCCAATCCTCCTCAGAGAGGTTCTTGGTTCAGATACAAGTTCAAAACCAATTTAGCCCCTAGAGTTGCCACAAACTTCAGGGCGAGAATTTCTGAGTTCATACTCTTTAAACCTTATAAATTTATCTTTTAGCCCTAGCTTGTATTTGAGTTACAAAATGATGATATTAATGATGATGATGATAGTTAAGTTTTTATGCTGTGCCAAACACTTTACGTATTTTAACTCATTTAATCTTTCCAACACTTTTATGAAGTGGGTACTATTATGGTCCCCATTTTAAAGATGAAGAAATGAGATTCAGGGAGGTTGAATATGCCCCAAGCTCCTAAGAGGTCTATCAAGTGGCCCCAGAGCCATCAGAAGATAGAAAGGAAAGATATGAAGTCTCTTTCCTGGAAAATGAGGATTGAGTCTCCCTCTCAGTGGTTTCCAAATCTGGCTGATTATCAAAATCAAGTAATAATAATAAAGACTCCTCATTCTCACCCTGAGATTCTGTTTCATCAAATCTGATGGAGGCCCAGCAATGCATTTTCTCAAAGATCACTGGGTGATTCTGATGATCATTCAGGACTGAGAAGCACCAGCTGTGTATGTGCCCTTCTGTCCACAGCACCTGAATTAAACCACTCCAGACGTCAGACAAGAAACTTTTGGGGAACACTTACTGCACACCCACCGAATGGGGAAACCACTGGTTGATATGCCAACCTCCCTCCTGCCACCCTCCCTTACACATTGGTAAATGGATTTAACTTAGTCCAGTGGGCTGCAACCCTGGCTGCATGTTAGATTCACCTGGAGAAGACGGGGAGAGCAAATAAAGAGGTGGGGTCCAGGGCACCCCACACCAATATTTTTAAAGCTTTCATGGTGATTCTATTGTGTAGCTCATACACTTGTCTTTTTTAGGATGAAAGACTCTGCCCATTCAACCTTAGCCTTTGAAAGCTCCTTTCTTACATAAACAAAATGACAGCACAGCTACTTTTAAAACTAATAACACTAAAATGTTTTAATACCCGCACTAGCCAGTCCAGCCTCACTAGGAAGAGTAAATAGAAGGCAGTATATTACACACACACACTCACACACTCAACTTAGAAAGGCAAGTCCCTAGGAGATGGTAACCACACTGGTATCATTCTTTAAGTCAATTTTCAGCACACTGCCCTGTGCAATTAAAATTACTGGGTAGAAAAGGTCAGGGCTGGGAAGGGCTTCAGAGCCTCTCAGTGAGCACACTGTGGTCCACAAGGAAAGAGACTTGCCTAGACCTGGTGGCAACACCAGGACTGGAACCCAAGTCCGGGGCTGCAGACAGCGCCGTGGACCTGGTGCAGTCAGCCCGAGAGACTTCCAGACTCTCCTTTTTCACAAGTTTCAGGGCAGAAATGAATAATATTGGTCATTGAGTTCTCAGCGTAAGACAATGTCACCTAAGAGATACTTGCCTTTTAATCATCGTATGAATGATTTTGTTCCTTACTAAGGAAACTCGAGACCCTTTCTGAGCACCCTCACAGGGCAGGCGGGGTCCATGTTCTCTACACCCGCCCTCAATTCAGCACTCCTACAGCTCCAGAGCAGCAGGGCCGCACTCCTCCTCGACAGGGACACCAAGGCTTGGTCCAGAGTCACAACAGCACACAGAAGTATTCACAGCAAAGTAACCGCTGGGAGCACTGTCTCCTTCAGTCAGGACAACCAGGAAGGAAGGATGTTTGGGAACAATTGCTAAGGGCCCCGAAGAAGAAATGGTGGCTTCTTTCAGGTACTTTTCTCCCCCCTCCTCCCACTCCTCCTCTTCCTTCTCTTTCTTTAAGTGTGTGGGGTTTGGGGTTTGTTTTTTTTTTGGCCAAGGGTTGGAGTGCTGCAACACATCTATATATATCCAGCTGTTAGATACAAATATACACACATTACATACATATGTATATGCATGGAGTATGGAGAAATACTCAAATGTAAAATATATATGTGTTTATATTCACAAATTCACACACACATCATATATATTTACATATATATGTTTGTATGTATATTCACACATATATTAAATAGATCTGCATGCCAAGCAGAAGGGAGGACCCAAGATTCTCAGAGATGCAACCTGAGTGATTTCGATGTTATAACATCACTCACAAAAGTCACGAGCGCACTGCAAGGCTTAGTGACGGGGAGGGAGTCCAGCACTTGGTGTTCGGATTCCACAGGGAAGATTCCTCAGCATCTCTCTCCCCCTGGTTTTTACTCTTGGGAGCCAGAGGCAACAGCCCATTTTCTCACCACCTACTGTCTCCTGAGGAATTAAAAATAACCAAAATAACAGCACTAGTGAATCAAGCCAGTGTTGTCCGCTAATGACAACTTACTGATTCTGCCGATGGTTTTCTATCTGTCCCATCCTCCTGGTGCCGGCAGAATTTCTGTCTCAAAGCCCAGCCAGTGCTGTGGATGAAACAGTCAGCCTTCGAGCGCAGCTGGGAGACGCCGTCAGTAAGGCGGCTACAGCAGTGGCTGCCCATGTTTTCTGGGCTCCCCGTCTCTAGAGACTAAATAATGACAGACATTTGGAGGGTGGGCCAAGGGGGTAACACTCAGGAAGCTTGAAAACATGGGAGTTGGATTGAGTATTGATTTGCTTGCTTCCTTTTCCTGCACATAACATCTTCCTCTGGCCATGCATATTTTTCTCCCACAAACTGGCAGAGGATTGTACCCCCAAGGCTGACCCAGGCAAAGTGCTGATAAAGACAGAGTTGACTCCTAAGCCCGTCTCTGTTTCCTCAGTCAGTTTTGTGGATTTATTTGATCTGTGATGAACTAAGTGACTCTGATGAGGGTGTTAGCAAGTTAAAGTTTTGTCTTTCCCTGGAGGATTATGAAATAATGGACGCAAAGCAAACTAATAAGGGTGAAGTTTTAGGCAGCAGGCATTTATAAGGAAGACAAATTTCCACACCATACAGATGGATGTTTCCCTATTGTTGGACCACTGGCCAACTGGGGCATTTAATATTACTTTGGATCCCTCAAAACCCTTGTTTCCCTTCCCCTTTCCCTCACTCCTTGGCTCCATGGTAGAGAATTCAGACAGTGTCTGTTTGATGCGGGAGACCTTAAAGAGGGAGGCTGGCCACAGAGAGCCCAGCTACGGGGTGGTGGTGGTGGACAGCGATGGTCCAGGTTGGAGATATTTGAAAGCAGCTCCAAATATTTCTTGGATTGACCTTGGAAGGGAAGGAAAAATGAGCCTGCACCTCTTTTGACCCAGCCTTCTACCTATTCAGAGCTGAAAATGGCCTTGGACTCCTTGAGGGTCCAGAGGCTAAAGAGCCAAAACCAGTATCAGGGTTAAATTTTCATCAATAACAACTGTCTTCACTGCCTCTGACCTGTCTTTGGCCTGTGAGTCTGGACCATTCTAGAACTGCCTCAGCCCTTGTTTACAGCCAGGGGTTTTGGTGCCTCCGTCCCTAGGGTGAAGATCCCTTGTGCTTCCTCATAACCATTAGAGCAGAGCGGCTATCACATCCCCACTCCATTAGCATGGACAAACGTTTGTGCTCGCTCATCACCTGTCAACATCGCTCTTTTCCCCACTCCCTTTTCATTTTCCCGTCTAAGGCACAGGGCACAAGTCATCCATTTCTATGACACCTGCTGAGCAACCTCATTTTTCTGACCACTCTGGCATGTGACACTCCTTCCATTCTCCTTGCTCCTTGTCAAGGCTGCTCCCATATTCGAGAGGAGGGCAAGACCCAATTGCAGGGATCAAGAAGCAACATGGTGCAAAACCTAAACAATGAAAAAGCCCATGCAGTCTGCGACAGGAGCCACGACAGAGGCTGTGCCTTGAGAGGGTGGGAGTGTGGGCTTAGAATCAGACTGCTGTTCCGCTTCCACATCTGCAACTTCCTAGCTGTGTGACTGTGGGCTTCCCAGAGTCTTAGCCTGCTCACCGGCAGAGCAGAGAGAACACCGCCCCACAGAGTGGTCAGAACAATGACATCATGTGATGACCGCAAGGGGTCTAGCACTGTCACAGGGAGATGTAAGAAAATTCCCTGCTCTGGAAACAAACACACAGACACACTTGCCATGTGGCAAAGGTGTGAGGGGTACAGTAAGGGCTGCAGGACGTCAGAGGGGCGCTGCACTGAAGGAGCTTGGTTTGAACAAAACCTTGAAAGACAGAAGAGGAAGAGGCATTTTCAGTGGTGGTGACAGAGGTGGGAAGCGGCATGATGTGCATAAGAAATAAGGGATTAATCAGTTTGGCCCTCTTGGAGAATTTGGAAAGGAAAATAATGAGGAATAGGCTTGAGGGGGGTTGCCAAGGGCCACCTGTCTTAATCTGATTGATCTTTATCCTAGGTGTTTATTGTTTAGGCTTCAAAGAGCCAGAAAAGCTTTTCTAAAAGGAGATTAAAGGGCAACCGGGGGTTAGGGAGAAGACCGTAGCAGGGGCATGCCCGGAGAGCTGGGCAGTGCACGGCTGTCCACTGGGAGCCTGCTGGAAGACCACTGCAGAAGCCAGGCCCAGGAGGCATGGCGGGAGAGGGGACAGGAAGGAGGTGAGATGGGAGACTAATGCCAGACAAATCCTCTTCCTGGGAAGAGCGTGCCGCAGAACTGCGAGCCCAGTTACTGCCTACCTGGCCATGAGATCCCACAAATGGGGCAGATGTGACAGTCTGCATTCCAGATGCATACGTGGCCAGAGACTACCCGGCCCACTCACGGCTTAATTTTCTGGTTTGACTACTTGTCTGGGTCAGTGTGACCAACACTGTGTCTGCAGTCCCAGCAGCCACCAGAGATGCTTCATATTACAGTGACGTATCATATATTAACTAACAAAGCCGCTGTAACTAGTGGCTCCCCTTGGATTGTCTGTCTTGGATGGCAAGAGCTCCACTCTCATTGACCATCCTCTCTGCTTCTTGGCCCTGCTGGCATTCTTCAAGCTCTATGATGTGCTCCAACAGCAGAGACCGAGTCTCCCCCCCCCACAGAGCCGCTTCTTTTTGGACCTGCTTTCCACCTGGATTCTACCCTCTCCACTGCAGTCCAGGTGCTCTTGACCTCTCTGACCTACCATGATGGCTTCCTGACCAGCCTCCCTGCCCACTTTCCCTCCTCCCACCTGCTCTCCACTGCCACCAGAGGGGCCTTCCAAAGTCTCCTTAGGGCACTGCCTGACTATCCACAGGAACAGACTCAGTTCCTTCCCAGGATATTCAAGCCTCTCTGCTCTAGGCCCAGTCTACACCTCCAGCTTCCTCTCTCACCAAGCTTCCTACTCAGGGTTCCTCAAATACATCAGCCATACTCAGGCCTCAGGCCATGGGCCATACACCCTTTTCTCTGCCGAGACCACTCTTCCTTCTTTCACTCCCCACAACTACCAACTTTCTTTCTGGCCAACTCCTACTTAGCTTCAAGATTCAAATCAAATATATCCTCTATGGAACGCTCTCCTTTACAGTAGGCAAAAAGTACTCCCTCCATTTTAAATTATTAATGCATACTCTGTATGAACATATTATTAATTGATATTTCATTTTAAATTATAGAAAGACCATGTCTTTATATCAGTTTGAATGTCTGTCTCCCCGTATGGATGGTGAATGCCCTCAGGGCCGGGCCTTGTATTACCTTTGGTCACCAACACCTAATAATGGCTGGTGCATATTATTATACAGGTAATAAATGGTTAAGTTAATATATTAGTACATAGAGAAGACAACTTGATATTAGTTACTACAAGAGTTCCCTGTCACCTCAAGAATAAAGATAAATTATAATATAGTACAGGCACTGGCAGAATCTAGAAGTGGCTATAATCAACCAGTCATTCAAACATTAGTGTTTACAACAATCAAGCACTATTCTAGACTCTGGCAGAGATATGAATATAAATTATAAATGTAGTTGGAAAATAAAATATATACATATAAAAATAAGTAATAAGCCAAAGCAAGCTATTCTAAAGGTCAAATAGTGAAAGAGTCTAGGTTTAGAGGCATTCATAGAGTCACAGGATTGAAAAACACTAATTAGACCAACACTTATTAAGTGTACTAGAAATTTTGTCCTACAGGTAGGACCACACTTATGTCATCACGTCCCAATCAAATGAGAATCACTCATATTTACCAAAAGCGTATTGTTAACATGCAAAAGGGTGTTTTGTCTCTATCAGGGATAAACTAGGCATGTCTTTTCCAGCACACCTATGCTGTGGCTGGAGCCCATTCCTTTCACTTTTGGTCTTCAGAGAAGATTTTAAGGTATTACTGCTTTGTGGTAAGAGGCCTTCACAGATAAGAGGACCACTGTTTGGGACGAATCTCAGACATGAAGAAGAATCGAGATGACTGCTCAATGTGACATGCTAACCCCCTGGCTCCTAGAGGCTTCAGTGTCCAGATGCCTCCTAACCTCCTCCCCTTCCACTCTTTTCCCTCTCCCGCCCCTGAGCCTGAAATGTACCACCAAGGGCTCAGGTTTTACTAGAGCCCCATGAAAAAACAAATAATACACACAAGTATTTGTGCCTGGGCATATACCAAGGAAGGTATAAAGGAACTACAGAGGGAAGTGGAATTTCCTGAGTTGCCAAGGGCTTTTCAAACTAATAAATATGCCAGAAAATAAAAGAAAGGAAGCAATTATAGAAAGCTCCTTGGCAGTGCCCCTGTAACCAGGCACGCAGGTCCTCACCAGCACTCCAGTGGGGCTAGTGCTGCAGGGCACAGACAAAATAGAATGAGAAAGGCAGGAAGGGACACTAAAATGCATTCCCATATGGCCCTTCACCAGGGTCTGCCCATTTGGGGCAGAGATCTGGCTGAGAGCTAGAAGATCCCCAGGCCACTTAGAAGTGGCGGCTGTGTTTAGATACTCCTCCTTGTCCTTCCCACCCCGTTTACCTACACCTGCACATCCTAATGCCTCCAGGCCACCTCAATTCCTCTAGCTTGTCTGCTTTGGCCACCATAATAGCCCAATGTCCTCACAGTAGATACTCATATGTGTTTGCTGATTGAATACATGGGGCTGCAGAGAGGTTCAATAACTTGGTCAAGGTCACACAGCTAAGAACTGAAGGTTTCAGTGGGCGGATTTCTGAAATAGTGCTCCCGACCTCAGTGCTGTACCAGGTGGGAGTGGGAGAACACACGGGGTAAGAAAGGGTGCCCGGTCCTATCCCTCTCCAAATGCCTTGGAGCATCTACAACAGTGATCTCTATACAGAGAAAGGACAGCAAGTGTACATGAAATTGAAGCGTCATCTTAGAGGTCAGGAATCACATCCAACCCAAAACATGCCTACTTCCTTCTGTAATATTCCAAAAAAGAACAGACCTATCTTATGGCCTCATCACTCACTTCATTACTGTGGACTTGCTTAGCACAAGCTTGTGTCACATCCGGAGCCATCATCTTCCTTAAGGATAAGGTCAGGACCTATGCCTCTTGCCTCCCCAAGGAACCAGCACAAGGACTGGCACTTAGTAGTGCTTAATGGATGTCTGTCAATTGATTTCCCCTTATTTCCAATCCTGGTGATGCCCTCCTACTAGGTTTACTAACAGTCAGGCTCAGAGCAGCCCCAGTCTGGGCCAGATCATTAAACCCAACTGAGCAGTAAGAAGCTGAAACGGTCCTATCTTGTCTTCTTAGTTGGAGACATACTTCCAAGCCAAAACTCAAAACGAAATGTGGCACGTCTCCCTAATTTGGATCTCTCCCTTCTTCTGGCTAAGGTAAAATAGGTGACATTAATAGCAAATGAACCAACTTCGGTGCGTTGGTTACCTTTACCTCTCTTGTTTCCTGGAAGGGACAAACAGCAAACTAGAAGTGGCCTGGATGTGCTACCAGGAAAAGCACTTCTCAGTGCTGCCCCCGGAAGTCACATCTAGCTCCTATCACAGCCAGATCCTGCGTTCTCCACTGCAGGATGCGGCTGTGACAAGTTTTAATAAAACTATATTTATGCCAAACAAAATCTCCAGACTCTAACATCTTATTTACAAACACCTTAATTTGAAGTAATCAAAAGAGTTGCAAAACTACTAGTTACCTTCCTTTTCCTCCCCCCTCTTCCTGGTGTCCTCCTCACCAAGGAGCGAAAGCCAGAAAAGGAGTTTGTAGTTTCAAGAAACTCCCAGTAGGTGGTGCAGGCAAAGTGTCCCCTTGGTTCCAGGGCAGGGCTGTGCAATAGGGAAGCAAGGGGCCTTGGACAAACACCCATCTGGGTTCCATTTTGATTGTTTTGGCTGGTGTTTCTGGATTTTGAGGCTCCCTTGTTAAAAGACTGCTCCATTTCCAAATAACTTGGTGTGTTTTTTTTTTTTTTTTGGCTTCAAAGGAAGGACCTTTTATTGTTTTGTTTTAATAAGGGGTACCATTTAAGTGCTTCCTATGACTCAGACACACTACTAGGTGCTTTAGAGACTATAAACCCTGTGATGTATTGGTTATTACCTCATATTACAAAGGACCTAGGACTCTGCAAGTCTAAGTGAACTGCCCACATGGTTGGCAACTGGTAGTACTGAGGGTTTAAATCCAGTCAACGTAACTTCAAAATCCATGCTGGAAACTGCCATTTCCTCCCCCCCCCCCCCCCCCCCCCCCCCCGTAGATTGGCTAGTTCACACAACCCATCTGGGAAAGCCAAGGATGTGCTTAGAGCAGTGAGGAAATTGTCCCTGCCCCAAAGATCCTATGACCAGTGCTGACAATACTGGCAATCTCATTGCTGGGATGTCACTCTTTTCACACACATCTCAGACGCCTGTGGAAAGCACCACCTCTTCAGACAGTTGTCTTACTCTGGTATGAGTCCTGGACTCCTTTTCTCAGCACAGGTTTGACTCCTCACTCTCCATGACATTGAGAGAATGGTCCTGAGTCCAGCAAGAGGGATCCTGGCTGGAGTAGCCCTGAGCATCATAAAAATCAGGCGGGAGTTATCTGATCACTTTTCATGTACAGTACAATTATTCATGTTCCCAATGCAGCCTTCCCACCTGCCTTCTGGTCACCTTCCCTAGATCTGCATGGTTGGGAAAGGAAGTTCCTGGACACACATTATTTCTTTCCACCAAAGAGGGCATTTTCTCTATCTCCAACCAGCACTTTCTCCTACATTTTTACACTTATCCTTCAATGTTTCTCTCAGGGACCAGCACCCTGCAGGACTTTCTAGAGGAATCATTAACATCCCTTTCTAGAAACAAGCACCTGCTCTGCTGAGACCAGAGGGGTTCAGAAGACAGTGTCCCAGCGTCATCCCTTTCCTGATGCCCCAATCCCCAACTGCCTTGACACCCGCTGAGGGGGTCAGGTGCTGGCCAGGAGGCTCTCTTTGATGTCAATTCTCCACCTGTCCACATCTTCCCTCCTGCAGACTTCAGCTCTGCTGTGCCAATTAAAACATTAATACTTCAGAGTCAGAGCAGTTAGCCCTAAGTGGCCAGGAACTTCCCTGAATTGGCTTCCTTTTTGCAAAAGTGACACAACGAGGCAAAGCCAATGGGCTCCTAGGCTGGGAGTCAGGAAAGCAGACTGCCATCCGAGCTTTACTGCCAACCAGCTGCATCATTTTGGACTTCTCTGGCTTTGTATCCGCACATTTAAAGTAGAAAGGGTGGGCTGGGTGATTTTCCAAGTGCAAATACTCAGTAATTCCACATGACTTAACAAAAACTTCCTCTTATTAGAAGAGGAATTTGAGCTCACTGTGAGCATGTAACAAGCAAAATAGGAAAGTTGTCCTTTTGTAAGCAAAACAAATAAATAACAAATATCTGGGCTGGAGCGCTTAGGATGCTGAAAAGTCATTTCGGATCTAAGTGTCCACAGTGGGTGACCATAAGCACCTTTGACCATGTGGCCCTGATACATTTATCATGCGCTGCCCTTTGATGTTAACATCATCGAGAGCAGGGACGGTGTTTGTCTCACCTACTGCTGCATCCCCAGTGCCTAGCACCATGCCAACACGCTGTAGGAACTCAATAAATATTTGTTGCATGGATGAACTTCCATTGTATATATCTGATTTCCTTAATACACCAGAGCCCAAGCAGCAAGCACACACTTCATAGATCTGTAGCTCTCTTCCATCCCTTCCCTGGACATTTCCATAGGAAATCATTCTAACATTGAGCTTTGTCCCAGAGATTTGCCTCTGGAGAATGCTGGTTCCCCTCCTCTGACCCACTCCCTCCCAGGGGCTGCAACAAATGGGATGACTATTGGGCCCATGGCCTTGATGGCCACAACCCCTGGAAGATACACACAATTTGGTGATGTGCCATGTGCTCTTCTCTCTGACATGCTCCATTCTCCCACACAGAGTCCCGGCTCTCACCACCACCTCCCTCTGTGCTGCATGCACCCTTCATATTGCATGAGGGGAAACCCAGCACTCCTCAGGGAGCTTTTGGTTCCAGGGGGCACATCGTCCCCATATGGGATGCATTTGGTACACAATTAATAAAAGGCATCTGATTTCAATGAAGCTCTCGTTCTTACACTTGGTGCACTTTGCATGAGGAAACCCTCTTAAACTGACTGGCAGCCTGACAGGTTGGCATTGCTTTATCCTTACAGGCAGGCTGAGGGGGAGAACAGACTTTTAATTAAAATTTGCCTTCCTATACATGTGCTGCCCTGCCGTTTACATTGTAATTTTCAGGTCACACGTACATATTAGTGCTACCTTTTGGTGGCTAGCAGTGGCAGCCCTGGTGATGAAGACTACCATAAATAATCTGTTGACTGGATTCAGAGCCACTGGGCTTGGGCACCCTGCAGCATGGGGATTCATCCAGAGCAAGGCAGCAAACACACATCTACTCCCCGTCACATGCAGACCCAAGCACAGGGCAGTGAGCGGTCCTGGGGAGACCAGGCCAAGGAGGCTCTGCCAAAACACAGAGCACAGGGCGGTTTTCAGCCCAGCACCCAAACTGTGGAAAAACGGCCATTCCTGAAAACCTCGGAAAACACAGGCTACATCAAGAAACACAAATCCAGTACCAGAAGAGGGCTCAAAGAGGAAAATGGAACTGCAAACACACTTGATAGAGAGAAGAGGAAAGGGCAGTTTTTGGGTGCAATCAACCTATTCCAGAGCAACTGATGATGTTTTCAAGGTTGCCAGGGCCAGCTGGTTGATTGGTTCCTGAACTGTTCAAGGGTCCAGAATCTGCACAAGAGTCTCAACCTCCAGAGTGAGGTAAACAACCCGTCATCATTTATTTGGCAAGAAGTCATCAAATCTCAGAGGGGAGCTGGTTGAAGGGAAGGGGGCTTAGGGCAGATGGCATTGCTGCCAGCAGCCTGCTGCACACTTGTGCTCAAGGGAAACGGGTGGGAGGACAGAGGCTTAACTTCACTTCTCCAAAGGGCAAGGAAAGCACTGGTGACCGTGGTCAGGGCTCTGCTCTCTTTGATGGTTCAGTCATCATTGGCGCTCCTAAGGGTCTCTGCTACTTCGACATGGTGCCTGGCATATAATCAGACCAGTGAGTAGTCATCAGATGATGCAATACACCAGTGACGTGAAATAGTTTTTAGCCATGGGCATACATTAGAGTCACTTGGGAAGTTTGAAAAATCCTGATGCCCAGGTCACCAGCAGAGATTCTCAGCTGTCATTGAGTTGTCCACACTATATTCTCCAAGTGTGGTCCCCAACCAGTAGCATCAGCACCAGCTGGTTACCAGGTCATCAGCTTCCACATTGCCTGGATGTCTTTCCCACAGGGCCCACGGCTGGTCCTTGACTGTATACTTATAGACACTGGCCCTTCAGATTCGGCATCCTGCCTAAGGCACATTTTCATCTGCTTGCTCCACCTCAAAAATTTCTGTTCTAGGAATACCAGCCTCCAGGACATTCCCTCAAGTTCCTTTATTAAAGAATAGGTAAGAACCAAGGAGAATCAAGGTTCTTTTTTCCTATTCCCTTTTCATGTAAACAACCAAACCTAGTTCTCAGGCCTGAGTTTTGATATTACCTCTAAGAGGAGAGTTAAGTTTCAAAGTTCTTTGCAAAGACAAAGGACAAGTAAAGACAGAAATGGCCAGATTCAGATGATGAGTATTTGTCTCTTGGGAACTGTTCATTCTAACATCTCCAGCAGTTATCCTCAATTCACATGGATGATGCCCTTTTAACCCTCAAGTGAGAAAATAGGCAAAGGGACTGGGAGAGCTTACTAGCATTCGGCCATTGGGAAACCTCCCTGCCTCAGTCTCCTTGCCTGTAAAGTGAGGGCTAAATATCTATAGGTAACTTCCAACCCCCAAAAGTGATGACTTAAAATACTACAAAGTCTGAAAAGCTATGTTATTTAAAAAGCATTTCCCCACCTCCAGTGTAAAATGACTGAACTCCAACATCAGTGTGGTGTTCCTTGGGCTTACAACTTTAATCCCCAATAAAACACCCCCACCCCACATATACCCCATAAAAACACTGGGTAGATATGCATCGATCTCTCTTTGAATGAACACACTGGCACCAGGTTGTTTTTAAAAAAGTAGAAATGATGACAGATAAGAAGACAAGGTTTAGGTATTAGGGAATGGTGGGAGGGGATGGAAAGGAGACTAGGAACACAGAAAATAAGTCTGTTCTACAACTCAGCTTGGAGTTAGTCCAGCTCTGTTCCAGAGCACAGGCCTCAAAAAGAAGAACTGGATCAACCCTCTGAGGTGAAAGAAGTGTCCAAAGAGAGTCCTAGAGAACGGAGACCCTAAGTTCAACCAAGCTGTGCAGTGGTGGCCAGCACAGGAGGATTTCCTCTACTGCCTGGTTTCTCCCTCATCTCTACATCACCTTCACAAGAGGTCATAACCAGGGGTATGTTGGTAAGTATTTAACAATCAGCTTCCTAGGGGACAGTGAGAGGGAAGCCTTGGTTTGTAGCATTTGCCAATTTCCATTGTGTAAATTCTTCTACTGTTGTTCATTTCGAGCTATCAGTTTGATAACACTGAATGCACAGTTCAGAACTATGAGTTCAATCAGCTCTCATGATCTACCCACCTAATCCAAGGAAGAGGACATTCCTGTCAGGTAAACATGCAAATGGAATAGAGAGACATGAAGTGTTTCTAAAAAGAAAACCAGGTATAAGAGACAAGCTGCTGCCAGCCCTTAGTGACCCGTTGTTCCCAGGGAAGAAGTCAGGCACCACAAGAGGCAGAGCCAGGATCCAGCAGACCTGACCCCAGGCTCCTTCCACTGCTAGGAGTACCCTCACCAGAGTGTGGAGAGAGGAAAGGGGACACAGCTCTTGGCAGGCTTATTATTATTATTTTAGTGCTCAACCAAGGATATGCTTTTTTCATTGATCTAGAGAGAGAGGAAGGGAGAGGGAGGGACAGAAGGATAGAGGGAGGGAGGGAGAGAGATCCATATGACAAACATCATCAGTTGCCTCCTGCACATGCCCCAATCAGAAATAGAACCAGCGACCCTTTGGTGCACAGAATGACATACAACCAACTGACCCACACCAGACAGGGCTGGCCAGGCCCATTCTGTGGCTACCAGAAAGACAGTGAGAAGAAGGCTTGAGGCGCTGAGAAAAATGAAGTTTGGGGATTGCCAGTAGAAGTTAATTACTCCTGCTCTTGGAGCAGCAAGCGTTGGCTGCAACCTCACATTTGAGCAAAGCTGAATTGAGAGCCTTATAGCTGAGGGGCAGGAGAATTGTCTGGTCTGGCTGCCAATCAGTCAGGAAACTGAACAAAGCAAGATCCCATGGATGGCAAGACCCTGAATTACGGTAAGTTACAAAGACACGATAATCATTTACATATGAACATGCCTTACAGTGTACACATCACTTTCACATACCCCACCCACCCCTTGTTTTCCTTTTTATCCTGGGAGGAAGACCCGTACAGTCAGTTCTTTCCCTAACAAAGTTGACAACATAGAAGCTGACTACATGCCCAATCAAGGACATCACTTAGTAATGGCCTTGGGCTCTGTCCTGCTCGCCCTCACCCTCCGCCCCTCACTGCCTCTTCCTTTTGAAGCATTTCTCATTCACTCCATCTTGGCAGCAGCCTCTTGTGTAACTGAAACCACAAGAAACTTTTTGTTTGACTTTTAATTCACAAGAAATTCCAGTAACTCAGTTCCCGCTACCTAAAAAAAAAAATCCAGAGTTCTGCTCTAGAGAATCAGCTTCCCCCCCTGGGGCTCAAATGTTCAAAGAAAATGTATTTCTCCCTCCCCCCAGCTTCCCCCAACCCCCTTCCTGAAGGCCACACTGTGCCAGGGAAGCTCAAACATCCAGCATGCATGGGCCCCTCACACAGCCACTGAGTCCCAGCATTTCCAGAAGGCCAGGGCTGAGACGGGTGGAGTGTTTCTGTATCATGGCTGGAGCCAAGCAAGTTAAGAGATGTTGAAAGATTTGTTTGGCTTTGCAGGGCATGCTGCTCATTTTTGTTTTGGGCAGGAGAGAGCCCAGGGAAGCAAGGGATGAGATCTATAGGTAACCAGGTTCCCTGCCCTGAAATAAGCACAGCCACCTCCCCACCCCCACCCCCGCCCAAAGGTCAACATCTAATATCTGCTAACACCCTTATATGAATAAAGGTCTTGACTCTGCATGTTCTTGGCCCTATCTATTCAAAGAGGGGTCCAGGATCTGCAAGAACAGCATCACCTGCAAGCTTGTTCTGAACACAGTATCCAGGATCTCCATCCCAGAAGGACTGAATCAAAATCCGCACTGTAACAAGATTCCCCTTGTTCAACTGGGCAAACTGTATACACACTACAGCTTGAGAATCACTTTAGCAAGAAAATGTGCTAGTAACATTTCAGTTTAACAGACATTTATTGGACACTGCTGTGTGTCAGGCACTGTGCTTGGTGCTAAGACAAGGAGGTTCTGTAAGTGGAATTCCTGCTCTGTGAAGTCGCTCACAGCATGGCACACAGGACCACACAGCTTGGGACAAGGACACCCTGTCCTTGTGGGCTGGGTGTGGACATGGTATAAGCAGGCCTATAGTCCTCCCTTGCGGATTGAAAGGCTCTAACTTGCCCCAACTCAAACTTGTGACCTCAGAAGCTTCTGCAGCCAGCATTTTCAGTAGAACTCTAGTTGGCAATTTCCTACCCAAACTCTTCCTTTCTCTCTTCTCTTTTGCCCTTTCTACTATAAAGGCTGAAAAAAAAGTAAGCTACTTTGTCATCCTCTCTTGCAGCTAGCTATAACTCTGTGACTAAATTCTGGTGATAAGGTGAAGGAGTAGTCTTGTACCTTACTACTCAAAATGTGGTTTCCAGCAGCATAAACATACCCTGGCATCTGGGTGAAAATGTGCAATTTTAGGCTCCACCCTAGACGTACGGTGTTTTAACAAGGTCTTCAGATGATGCTTATGTACATTAAAGTTCAGGATGTATTACTGAGGGGGCTTCTGGGAAAGCCTCTGTTTTCTGTTAAAAGGGACAGAGTGTTATGGGCACCATGCCTTCCTAATTGTCCCTGCCTCAAATGTGAGTGTGATGCTTAAAGCTGCATCAATCATCTTCAAGAACCAGAAAACAAGCTTGAGTATGAACAGGCTTAGTATGAGGAAGTGGAAAGAGATAAAAACCCTTGGTCCTCAGTGGCATCTTAAGCTGCTAGACCAATCCTGAGGCTACTTCCAGACTTCTTAATATCGTATTACTTGAAGCAGCAAACATTCTTAATTGACACATACTCTAAGTCCTTGACGATGAAGAAGAGTCTTAATGGACGTGACCAAGCCTATAGAAAGCTAAATATCCTATGGAGACCTGCCATAGCCAGAATGCAGGTCTCTCTGCCCGCCCCCCCTTCTCGGGTAGGAATTAGCTGAGCCTCACCTGGTCCTGACAGCTCATTCTCTGGTAGGAATTAGCTGAGCCCAGCTGGTTCTGACACTGTGCACACACATGTACAGAGCATGCCTATTCCTCCTTCTCCTAAGCTCTTACATGGACCACCATTCTCCCCTCTTATGTGGCTGTGGGGGAAGAAGTGGTCATGGTGACCTCCTCCTAAAGTCACTGTCCCAACAGAGCGCCTGTGTTTTCTCCCAGGTATTTGACACTCAGCTTGCACAGAGTAGTCAGTCCTGCCTCCCTCCTCAGATAGGATCCTTTCCTGTTGAGAAGGAAATCCAAGCATTAAGCTCTGTAACTCAGGAAGGCATTCAGGCTGTCATATACCTTTTGGCTCACTTTGACTGTCCTTACTTTGGGGACAGGAAAGAAAGAGAATGAGGAATCAAGAGCAACTGGATGCATCCCAATCCAGGCTCCAAAGTGTGATGCCATGCAAAGCCCACCAAATTCCAGAAATATCACCCCTGGGTTTCACCCCTCCAGGAACTTCAACCACTAGTCTGGCTTTGGGCACAGATGTCTCAGCCTGTGCAGTACAGACTGAAACGCTTGGGTTTGTTTTAAAATAATCATCATTATCAAATTCTTAGGTAAATCTACCTAGGTACTTCTAAAGAAAAGTGGAAGGTGAGAGGCAAGAGGGCAGGAGGGGGGGTGGGTGAGAAGACAGGAGGCAAAGAAGGGCGGAAAGCATAAAAACTTAGGCTTGGTGCATGCAATTTGATCTTAACCCCTAACAGCTATGGCTTTCTGGAGCAAATACTCTCAAATCCCTGACCATGATACATCCATGCAATGGAATACTACTCAGCAATAACAAAGGAATGAATAGCCAATACATGTAATAACATGAATCACTTGAGAAAGCATTTTGCTAAATTGAAAGATGTCTTATTCAAAAGGCTGTATGACCCCATTTATATGGCATTCTGAAAAAGGCAAAGCTATAGGGATACAAACCAGATTAGTGGTCACCAGATGCTGTGAAGAGGAGTAACCACAAAGAGGCACAGAGAGCTTTTTAGAATGAGGGCAGCATTTTCTACCTAGACTGTGGTGGTGGTTATGTGATTACATAAATTTGGTAAAATTCATAGAACTGAAGATTTATGCTTCTGGCCAAGATGGGATAATAGGGGCTAGATTTACACTCTCACCTGAAATTGTCAAAACCAAAAACAAAATAGAAAAAATCCCACATGAAACAATAGTTTTCAAGACATTGGACATCAGTAAACAAAGGACAATGCTTAAGATCTATGGGACATGGGAAACAAACAAAGATGAACTCCTGACTGCACCAGCTTACTGCCTTGTTAGAGTTTCCAAGCCACAGCCTAAGTAGGGAAAACAAATATAATTTAAAAAATATAAACCCATGGCCTAGCCAGTTTGGCTCAGTGGTGAGAGGGTCAGCCTGAGGACTGAAGGGTCTCGGGTTTGATTCCAGTCAAGGTTGCAGGCTCAATCCCCAGCCCCAGCCGGGGTGCGCGCAGGAGGCATCCAATAGATGTGTCTCTCACATCAATGTTTCTCTCTCTCCCTCTCCCTCTCCCTCTGTCTCTCTCTCTTTCTCTCCCCCCCTTCTACTCTCTCTGAAGGGCAATGGAAAAAATATCCTCAGGTGAGAATTAAAACTAATAATAATAAAAATAAGTACATAAATAAAAATAAAAATATAAACCCATGAATTCAAGAAGATTAATGAATTCTAAGCATGAGAAACATGAAAAAATTACACATCAAGGTACATTATAATCAAATCACTCAATACCAGTGATAAAGCAAAAGCATTAAAAGTAGTCAGATCATAAAGAGAAATTCATGTAGAGGAACAAAGACAAGGCAGCAGCAAATGTCTTGTTGGAAATAATGTAAGAAAGAAGACAGTGGAACAACAGCTTTAAATTACTGAAAGAAAAAACTGTCAACTTAAAATTCTATACTAAGTGAAATTATGTCTCGAAAAATAAAGACTTTTTCAGACATACACAAGCTAAAATATTTCATTTCCAACATATTTGCTCTACAAGAAATGTTAAAGGAAGTCCTTTTAAGCAGAAGAAAAGTGATACAAGATGGAAGTACGGATCTACTTGAAGGGTGCCAGAAATGTATATGTGATTTTTTCTTTAAAAGACTGCTTAAACAAAAATAATAATGTATTGAGGTTCATAACAAGGCATAAATAGGAATGACAATAGCATAAAGGTAATTAAAGGAGAAATGTAAGTGTTATACATATGTGAAGTGGTATACTGACACTTGAAGGTAGACTGTGGTGAATTAAGAATGTATACTATAAATCCTAAAGCAACCATTAAAATAACAAAACAAAAAATTTTAGCTAAGAAGCCAACAAAAGAGATAAATGAAATTAAAAAATAATCCAAAAGGAGGCAGGAAAAGAGAGAAAGGGGAACAAAGGACATAAGGGACTAATAAAAAACAATAGTGAGATGATAAACTTAACTATATGTTAATAATCACATTAAATCCAAATGGTCTGAATACCTCAACTAAAAGTCAGAGACAATAGATTGGATAAAAGAGCAAAATCCAACTATATGTTGCTTATAAGAAATCCACTTTAAATATGAAGACACAAATGGGTTAAAAGTGAAAGTATAGAAAAAGACATACAATACTAACATGGATTTTTAAAAAAACAACAACTCAAGTGGCTACATTAACATCAGGCAAAGTAGAGTTCAGTTCAGAGCAAAGAATATAACCAGGAATAAAGAAGGGCATATTCACAACGACAAGGAGGTCAGTTCTTCAAGGGGACATAACAATCCTAAATCTTTACACGTCTATTAATAGAGCTTCAAAATACATAAAACAAAAGCTTTTTTATTGTAGAAACTGACAAGTAGAGTCTAAAATTCATATGGAAATGCAAAAGACCCAGAATAGTTCTAACAACTTTCAAAAACAAAAAGAACAAAGTTCAAGGGGTAACGAACACTATCTAACCTCAAGACTTACAAAGCTATGGTAATCAAATATGGTTTCGATGTAAAGACAGACAGAGGGGTCAATGGCGCAGAATAGAGAATCCAGATAGATCCACATGTACATGAAAACTGGTTTCTAACAAAGGTGAGAATAAAAACAAGCCACAGACAAATAAAACATTTACAAAGCACACATCTAATAAAGAATGAGTATCCAGAATATATAAAGAACTCTCAACATGCAATTATAAGAACACAAAAGAATTATAAAATGGGGGAAAATATATGAACAAACACTTGGATGGCAGGTAAGCATATGAAAATACTCAACATCATTCATTATTAGGATACTGCAAATTGAAAACACAATGAGATACCACTTTAAACATATTATAATGACTAAAATTTAAAATATTGACTACACCAAATGTTGGTGAGGATGGAGAGGAACTAAAACTGGCATCCACTGCTGATGGAAGTGTAAAATGGCACAACCACTTTGGAAAACTGTTTGGCAACTTCTTAAAAGTTAAAAACACAATATCACTTGATGAAACCACTCAGTTCCTTGATTTTTACCCGGAAGAAGCACATGCCCATATAAGATTTATACACAAATGTTCATAGTGACTTTACTTGAATAGCCCAAATCTGGAAATAACCCAAATGTCCATCAATAGTTGAACAAGTGTGGTATATGCATATAATGGAACATCACTCAGCAACAAAAAGGGGTGAACTATCAATACATCCAACAACATGCATGAACCTCAAAGTAATTAAGATCAATGAAAGAAGTCAAAGACAGCACATACATAAAAGATTCCATTTATATAAAACCATAGAAAACATAAACTAACCTATAGTGACAGAAAAGAGAGGAGGGTGGGGAGGATGAGCTGGAGAGATTAACAAGGGGCACCAGGAAACTTTTGGGGGTGCAGATATGTTCACTATCTTGATTGTGGCGATGGTTTCACAGGTATACACATATGTCAAAACTATTCAAAGTACATGCATAAAATATGTGCAGTTTGCTGTGTGTTCATTATATCTCAGTAAAGCCAATTTCTTAAAAGTTCATAAAATTGTAAACCTAAAATGAGATCACTTTATTCTATGAAATTATACCTCAGTAAACAAAAACATCTTTAAAAATAAATGGCAGATATAAAAGCCATGAGAAAACATCTGGATATCTGGTGACTCCACATAGTGGTCAGTTTCTATAGAATTTAAAATCAGGTATACTATACTTCTGCCCAGCTGGGCGTGGCTCAGACGTTGAGCATCGACCTAGGATCCAGGAGATCGCGGTTCGATTCCCGGTCAGGGCACATGCCCAGGTTACGGGCTCAAAACCCAGTTGGGGGTGTGCAGGAGGCAGCTGATCAATGACGATTCTCATCATTAATGTTTCTATCTCTCTCTCCCTCTCCCTTCCTTTCTCTGAAATCAATAAAGATTTTTTTTTAAAGAAATGATTCAAATAAGATATACTTCTGCCCAGCCAAAGTGACTCAGCTGGTTGTCATTCTGTGCACTGAAAGGTTGCAGGTTTGATCCCTCGTTGGGATGCGTACAGGAGGCAACTGATGAATGTTTCTCTCCCCCAACCCCTAAGCATGTCCTCGGGTGAGGATTAAAAAAAGAAATTAGGTATATTTCTGTGCCCTGCATGGAAGATTCCAGCAGCAAGGACAAAGTTCCTGGATCCATCACTCCAGCATGGGCAGAGTAGGGAGTGAGGGTGGGTCCTCATTACAGGCCTGAAACATGCCAGGAACCAGTGCGCTGGGTGCTAGTGATCAGGCCAGCCCCGGTCTGTGCTAAGAGTGGTGATAATATGTAATCTACCTCAGTGTGACTCGATTAAAGGTGTCTTCTGCATCTATTGTAATACCTGAGGGTCCCTCTGCTCTCCTGTCAGTGCAGGTATGATAGGATCAAGTCCAGGATTTAACTGTTAACACACAATATAGAAACATCAGAGAAAACAAACCCACTTGTGGTAAGCAGTTGGGGTTGGAGGGAGATGGAGAATATAAGAGCCACCTATCTATTATGTAGAGGTGGCAAGAGAGAAAAGGCTCCCTCAGCTATGGGGGACACTGCCTGGTCAAGACCCAGTGGTGAGGGACTCCAGCCACACTGCCTGGGATGCTTGAGGGAAAAGGTGTTGGGGGCATCCTCTTGCAGTTCTTCATAGGGTCCAATAGTAGGGTTGGCAGGCACTACTGCTGCCTGAAGCCTCCTGAGATTTCTGAGCAGAGCTGGGAATTCTGAAGATGGTTTTGTTGTTGTTGTTGTTGTTGGGGAGCAAAGGTAGAGAAACTGCTACAGAGAAGCAAGAAGCAAGATCCTTTTCCTACCAATCCTCAGACCAAAAAGAGAGGGGTGGGTGTGTCCTTCTGTCTGCCTGTCTATTAAAAGAAGAGAGAGATGAATTAAACTAAATGTTTCTAGGACATGGTTTGATAAATATAACTGTTAGGAATAATTGTTAATGATGATGCTTCCAAGCAATGTCTCAGCCTGTGTTTCTACTGTAAAATGCGGGTTATAATAATAGAGCCTCACGTGGTACTGGCAGAATCACCTAATATGAGAGTCTTATAAAGTATGAAGTGTTGTGTGGATGTCAGTTCTCAATATTAGTTGAAGGCATAGCTCTGATAAGAAAGCTTAATGCTGTAACTTTTTTCAGTGATTCTGCAGCCTCTGTGGCATGCTAAAAAGCAACGTCAGCCATGGCAGAGGTGTCAACATTTGCATACCCCAGGCAACATCACTGAGTAGCTAGAGTTTATGTTTGAGACCTTCTCTGGTCTCTCTGGTCCCTGCACCCCTGATTCAGGCACCCGGCTTCCAGGCTTCCATGTTTCTTAACCTACTCCACCTTGAACCCAAAGACACCCCAGCTGAACTTGACCTCCCCATGCTGCAACCATTTCCTTCTCTAAGTAGCTCTTTAATTCAAAAATGATCCTGTTGGGAACCCCATTCTTTCATAGTCCTGGTCCCTGCTTTCAATTACTCTGACAAACAAACCCACACTAAAGTGTAGAAGCCATGAGTGTCTTCATCTACTCATGTGCCCTGGTAATAGGGGCCGGCCCTAACTGTCTTCTCACTAGATTCCATGGAGCTGAATGAAGGTTCTAGAGAAATGTCTAAGGGACCTCCTTGGAGAATCAGGGGAGCTGAACAGGTGTGCTCTGGGTCATCCACACCTCTTCATGCACTTAAACCAAGGTGTCCCTGCTCTTTTCTGTTCTGTATCAGGTTTTGTCAAAAGAAAAGGTTCTTTAGCTATAAAATGTGTTTTAATCCCTGATAAAACTTATTCCAAAAGGCAGGGCTAAAGGTAGGAACGCCCAGGAGGAAATGCCAGACCCCAGACACCAGCACACAGGCCGCTTCTATCATGAGACCAGCCGGCCCACTTTTGGACAGAACACAACAGAGATCTAGATGTCAGCCCAGACCCACTGCCAACCAGCTGTGTGTCTTGAGCGCATCCCTGCCTCCCTCTAGGCCTCAGTTTCTTTGAATAATGAAGTCACAGACTCAGTAACCGAGGAGTTTCTTCCTGGCTCTGAAGCTCTTGCTTCTTGAGTGTTCACTATGGTGACCCTCTCCAGGGAAGGCCTGCGGGAGCACACCCACCACAGGCAGGGACGAGCCCCTCACCAATCTGCAGTGCCGGCTCCCTTCTCCCCACCTAAGCTTCCATGGCAGTGTGGTGGCTCCCTTCTCATCCTGGCCTGACCACACAAGAAAAGGCTGCTATGCAGTTTGACTGAGACTGGCAGCCTTCCCATGGAGAGTGATGCAAAGGTCTGGTGGTGCTGTGGACTGGGGGACATCAGGCCCAGCTCTCCTGGTTTCTACGAGTGGGTGCAGGCACCTGAAAGCAGATGGCAGTGGCAGATCAAGGGTGGAGACTGGGGCTGTGTGGGGTCTGCAAGCTGGAGTGGATGGGAAGCTGCAGGTGAAATGGAAAGCACGTGCCTGTGTGGTGGGGAACAGTGGGAGCCGGGAGGGCAGGGAGAGAGACAGGGCAAAAAGAGTTCAGGGTGGAAGTTCACTGGACAATCCATGGGGCATTAACCTTCTGGAAAGACACAGCCCACAGGGTCCACGGTGAGAAGCCAGGGTACACAGATGGACAGGTAGATAGACAAGCAGTCATCCCTTTCCCGTGGCCCTCAACACACAGAAACTGCACAAATTGGGAAAAGGAGAGGAAAATCATGTTTGCTGGGCTTACATTGCTGATGGTAACTTCTCGCTAGAAGGACAACGATTACATACCAAACTCACTGCAGCAACTAATTTTCAAGCAGATCAAAATAAACCAGAAAGCAAAACCATTCTGACAGCAGAGAAATGTGGAAATGTGTTAAGAGGTAATTACAGTCCTTTCCCCCTTGTTTCCCCTGCATTTCTCCTGTCACTGGTGCACGTGTTGAATTACAGCTGTCACTCCGTCAAGAGGCCTGTGTGTACTAAAGGAATTGTGCAGGGTGTGCTGGGGCCGGGAATGCTGCCAGCAAGCCTGGCCGCCTGGGGACCAATGTCTACTGACAAAGACATCAGTCCCATGTCTGACGCCTGAGGATTGGGGGGAGCCGACATCCCATCCCAGCCAGGAGCTGCCTTGCCGCCAGCCCTGCACTGCACCATCTGGTGCTCCTTGAAAGCAAACCCATCACCTCTCGCTCCAGACTGCACCCTTGCACTAGCCACAGAGAGCAGAGCCTTGGAATCAGACAGACACAGGCTTGAATTCCAGCCCGACCAGCTCCTAGTTAAGTGTTCTTGAGAAAGACATTTGAGCTCTATATGCCTCAGTTTCCCCATTAGGAAATAGGATTTAAGAATGCCTACCTTTTGCAGCTGTGAGAATTAGAAGTCATGCATGTAGAACATCCCCACATGGCAAGCTCTACTAAGGGTTGCCATGTTCATTATGATTGTTATGGCATTTTTCTCAAGTCTGAAATGACATTCAGCAACTGCTGAGCCCTTTGATTGTACCCAGTGAGGATATGGGAGGCTTCCCGGTAACTGGGGTGTCTCAGGACCTCTCCCAACTGAAAGGAATGCTCACAGCTCAGAAACCTCAATAGATACTTCACAGCTGAATGAATGAAGCCAGCAGGAGCTAAACTACTCAGGAGTGTTAATATCTGGTGAGTACCTGGTCTCCTCAGGGCTTTTTGAGGTGGCTGCTGGGTGTCCAGGTTAGGAATGGGATGGGCAGAGTAACGACTGGCTGCAAGGAGGAAGCTATGTAGGAAGCAGGACAAGGCTTCACATTACGACGAGGAGCATGATGATGCTGATCATCATGGTCATCCGTCCAGCTCGTAAGTGTATATGTTACTCCTTAAAACAAGGGCCAAGGTAATTCCTGGTGAATGCTACACAGAACCCAGATGAGCCAGCCCCGCCTACTAGAAGCTACATGTAAAACCCATGTCCCTTGCACTGTACAAATCAATAGCTCTCCATCAAGTGCTCACTAGGGTCAAGGAAAAGAACTTGCATAAAAGTGATGTCCAGGCATTGGTACTGAGAGAAACAGAGAGTCCTCTTGTCCCCAACCAGATCTTACTCTTTAGGTATGAGAGCCCATTTCAACTTTTAGGCCTGCCCAAAAGGAGCAACTGGAAGCATCCTCAGAACAAGTGCAGCTCTCCAGCTGTTTCTGGATGTGACCCATGCCAGCCAGCACACCCCAATCCCATTAGTACCCCACTTTCTGCCTGGTGCTAGTTACTGCCATGGAGAATTTGAGTCCTGAAAACCCTGTGGGAAGCTGCTTCTCTCCGGCCCCACTCAGAACCTAGCCTAGCTCCTGCAGTGACTCTCACATGAACTTGCATGGGGAGCGTGTTCCACTGAGCACTCCCATCTATAAGCTACACCTGCCTAAGCCAAAGATGGTTTAACTAATCATCTTTGTATCCTTCACAGGGCTTGGAAAAATGTTTGTAGAATCCTCAGGCCAAGCATCTGGTGCCAGTAAACCTGGATGAGGCAGCAAAGTAGAAAGGAAATGTGGACTAATTTTAAGTCAGTAGACTGTAGAACGTTTCTTTGACTAACCCTGAATAGAGCAGGCCCCTGATACCTGCAGGGTACACACTCCAAAACCCCCAGTGGATGCCTGAAACCACGGATAGTACATGTTTTCCTATGCATACATACTTATGATAAGTTTAATTTATAAGTTAGGCACAGTAAGAGATTAACAACAATAACTAATAATAAAACAGAACAATTATAACAGTATACTATAATAAAAGTTATATGAATGTGATCTCTATCAAAATAACTCACTATACTGTGCTCACCTTTCACTTAAGGGAAGCACCTCATAGCTTCTCTTTAGCATATCTAAATTGCCAGCATCTCTACTCTTGTGCTTGGGGACATTATTAAGTAAAATAAAGGTTACTTGAACGCAAGCATTGTGATACTGTGACAGTCCACTCAATAGCTGAGAAGGCTAAGTGACTACAGGTGGGGATAGTGTACTGCCCGGATATGCCGGACAAAGGGATGATTCATGTCCTGGGCAGCGTTGGGCGGGACGGTGCAAGATTTTATCACACTACTCAGAGTGGCACGCAACTTAAAACTTAAGAATTGTTGATCATTGGAATTTTCCACTTAATCTTTTCAGACCGCCTCTGAACACGAGTAATTGAAACCACAGAAAGTGAAACCGCAAATAAGTGCTGACTACTGAAATAACAACGGTAACTTCAGTATTTCATGTCTGCCGGCTTCTGCTCTAAACAGGTAGCATGCCATAACTCAGGTCATCTTGCACCAGCCCTCTGAGGTGGGTCCATTGTCATCACCATCTTACAGACAGAAAACTGGACACAGAAAGGTAAAGGAGCTTGCCCAAGGCCACATGACCAGAAGTGGTGGAACCAGCTTCCCAGGCAGGCAGGCTTCTGAGGAGTCTACCCTTCTCTGAACCAGCCACCTCCTCAGGGCCTCCCACTGGGCATCCACCTTGGGGGTTACCTCCTGAGCATGAGGGACTCATAGCTAGGAAGGTGGCCCTCTCCCTTCTCTGCAGGAACACTCCCTACGTTGTCCATCAGATTTACAGGTGTCTTCCTCTCAGCCCACAGGACAGTTTGCAGAGTTCCTCAAACACTCCTCCGTCTGCTTGGGCTCTCTTTGCCAAGTTACTCCAAGTCTCCATCCTTCTTCTGGTTTCACTGTGATTTGATTCCCAGGGAATATCAAGGTTCTCTTCCCAGTTCTTAAAGAAACAGCATGTCCCCAGGTACCAGCCGTCCTCTTGGTCCTAACCTAACACCCAAAGGAGCTCCCCTTGCTGCAGAGAGAAGCAGGTTTCAGGGGCCCAGTTTTTCTCCATCACTTCTATTTCTTTCCCTAATGTCATGGGCCTGGTCTCTGGGTCCCCACTTTGAGATGCTGATGTCTACATCTGAGATGATCAAAAAGTAATCTTGGTAAATAACAATTAATCTATAATTAAAAAGCAAAGGTATCAATGAGACAAACATTGATACAACATCTATTAGAGACAAAATTAAGTGTAATATATAATACATGCAGTTTCTTTTTAAGAGCCAACATCAGAGTCTTACTTGCCTATAAATTGATTTCTTTTAGCTGTGGAGAGTTATTTTATTTAAGTCTGGGCCTATGAACATGTGCTCAAAGGACAGATAAGTACACTGTAGTACTGACCATGCGGTGACCTGCCTCTGTTTCAGGAAACGACAGGCAAAGGCAGCAGCCACAGACTCTCTGCTGTCATCTCACAGGCACATGAAACGCAGAGTCGCTTCTGCATTACAATCATGCTGTATTGAGAGAAATGAGAAAGAAGCCAACTGCCAGAGTATAGATACTCCCTACAAAACCAACTGTGAACTCTCTGCAATGCCAGGCCCTAGGAGTAACATCTACCAAGTAGCTCCCTTCTCTGTATTCGTAAGAAAGGTTCAAATATAGAAGCAAAAGCAAATCAGTGATGGGGCCCATTAAGGCCTCCCTGGTGAGGCCGAGGTTTTGCAGCGAGGAGTAGGTAAGGTTGGGAGCCAAACTTCGGAGAGGATCCAGACTATATAGTCAAGCAAGCAGGCTCACCGGAGGCTTCCTGATGAAAGAGAGGCTTGGGGATGTTTGTCCCTCAGCGGTCTCACAGATGCCTGTCTCCCCAGAGCCCCAGGAGAATGCCCTGCCCAGAAGGGTGCGCCTCATGATCACAGGAGCAAACCTAGGCACCGAGCACTCTTTGCCACACTTTACACACTTTAAATCACTCAGTCCTCGTGCAGTATCCCCAACGACACAACGATCATCCCTATTTTATAGATCAGGCAACTGAGGAACTCAGATGTTAAATAACTTACACCTGCTGGGAACTGGCAATACCGGATGTGAACCCAGGCAGTCCAGCTCAAGACCCTTAAGCTACACTGCCTCCCAGGGGAGATTCTCTCTGGGTGCTTCTCCCAAGCACTGTCTCCACTGCTGTCTCCACATTCTGTTTTGTTTCAAAATACCAGCGCCAGGGCTGCCCCCTGGACTTAAATCTACAGAATTTGTTTTCATTCAGGACAGACCTGGGAAAGAGAAACACGAGTGGGGAGGAAAATTTGCATTTTGCCTAAAATGTCATTGGAAACCACGAACTTGGATTCCACACTCCACCCTACCTGGGCCATTGCAGCCTGGGCCTGAGCAGTGGCAGCCCCCCCCACCCCACCCCCCGTGAAGGCTGTAGGGGACAAAGCCCACCTGCCCCTGGATGCCACAGAAAAACAGTGCCCAGCAAATCTGGAGAGGAAGACAGCCATGAGAGGAAGAAGAGTGTCTGCTGTTATCCCTAACAGGTCCACTCTGTCCTCGGCAAAGGGCGTGTCTGGTGCCTTCATCTCCCCTTTGGTTCTTGGTTCCCCTGCACCTCTACCCACCAACAGGCACCGACTGGCCCGAAGCTAACCCAGCCCTTCTCACCTGGCCAGGGAGTGAAATGACCATGTGGTCCTCTGGATATGCTAATGACTTCACATGCCCTCCCCGTTAGATGGAGACCTCACTCCACAGAATCATCTATATGGTGGCAGCACAGACATCATGATCTCAGGCCGGCAAAGACATGCTCATGGCCAGACTTCAGCTGGAGCACAGTCCCTGGTTTCCCACTTCTGTATCTGAGTTCCTGAACTCCACTGCCACAGGCCCTACTAGGGGGGCTGGCTGCAGTCTTTCACTGGAGGGCTTACAGTCGCCTTCAGAGAGCTTGTGGCCCTCTCGGAGCCAGGCCTCCTCTTTTTCTCTCACTGGAGAACTCAGGCCGCCTTGTCACCATTTTGTCAGCCTGGAAGTGTTGTTATGAGGAGTCGGAGTCACTGTGCTCCGTAAAGTGTAAGACACTGGACATATGTGGGTGCGTGAAAGTTACTAAAGACAACTGGCAATAAAAGACTCAGCTGCTATCCTCACAGAGCTGGAATCTCGCAAAGAAAGGAGGTGCCCTCGGGGTGTTTCAGAGCCCCGTTATAGTCTGTTCCGTGTGTTCTGCAAGGCATGCATGCTAGTCCTGGGAACAGAATAACCTGAAAGTGCGTAACCTCTTTATAAATTTCCCTTTTCAGGATGGTCCTTCCAGAATTGGTTAAATTAACCTAATATTACAAATAAGCTCTTGCTCCCTGATGACACCCCTAGGTCTACTCTCTACCCTCCGTGTCCCTGCTCTGTGCCCTGGAAGACAATACCTTGGGCTGTGCCTCCCAGGCTCTCTTGCTCTCTGGCCTCAGGTTGGTTTGCCCAGTAAGAAGCATCAGCAGGACACTGACAAATAGGAAAGACAAGTGAGGGTGTTTTCTTTCCACGGCCCCTAATAAGGTGCTATGGTCGTGGCAATGGCCGTATCCTTGCATGACCAGTTTCCAACTCATGGGACCCCCGCTCAAGCTCCATCCATCTTCCAGTGGCTGCAGCACCACTATTGCCTCCCCTCAGACTTCTGTCGCCAGCCCCAGGTGCCTCAACACCCTTGCAGGTTCCCTTGGCCCTCTGTAAATATGCTCTTCTCTAAGGTGTTTTTAAGTGGGCCATCTGTGTAAAATTCCACCTCCCTACTGTGATGTGTGCTGAACATGCTGATACCCATTCTTTGTATTTAGTCAAGGAAAGTTTACAGAGAAAATGCACAGCATTCCTCCCTTCCAGGAGTGATTGTAACCAAACCTGTCCTAATTAATCAATCACCATTCTCGTTTTCAAATTCTCCACAAGACAACACACTTCTATTGTCTACAGGACAGTGTGTGTTTGCTTTGGTTTGGGTTTTTTTATATATATCTTTATTGATTTCAGAGAGAGGAAAGGAGAGGGAGAGAGAGAGATAGAAACATCAATGATAAGAGAGTCATTGATGGGCTGCCTCCTGCACGCTCCTGACTGGGGATGGAGCCCGCAACTGGGGCATGTGCCCTGACCAGGAATCGAACCCCGATCGCCTGGATCCTAGGTCGATGCTCAACCGCTGAGCCACACCCTGCCGGGCCAGCGTGTGGTTTTGAATGCAGAACCTAGAAGCTCAGAGTTCCTCCCCAAACTCTGGTCAGGTACTTTACTTCCATTCCCATCAATAGAGCCAAGATAGCTTTCCAAAGCAGATCGGCCCATCTCCTTTAGCACACACGTGAACGGGAATTTCTCCTGCTCGCTTGCTTTCAAGCCAGCCTATAAATCAAGCACTAATCCCTATTACTGCTCCTGCTCCAGGATTAGCCCTCCCTCCAGCCTCCACGGAATGTCTTTTGCATATTGAAGTCATTTTGCTCACTGCTCACCCTTCCCTGAGTAGAGGCAAAGGCATTTTGTAACTGTCAGTGTTTTGACAAAGTACGAGTCTAATCATATGCCTGTTACACTGCTTGCCCAACAACATGTGGGTTTGCTGTACCTGCTGCCAGGGCAGGACAGCAGGCAGAGAGCAGGCGTTCCCCTACCCGGGCCCGGGCAGGGTGCGGGTGAGCCAAGGTGGTGGGGTCCTCCCTTTACAAGATACTTGGTCTGCCCAGGACTGTGTAAGCCTTCACTTCCACTTGAGGAAAGGAATCCTTGGCCCAAGTGAAGAGAACCAAGATTAACTAGAACAGAAAGGACCGTCTTATTCTTTCCCTCGCCTCTTCCGGATCTAAATCATCTTTGGCAGATGGTGTTTCTAGCCATGGTCTCCCTAGGAAACCATCCCCAGTGCCTAGCAACCTTCAGCACTGGCAAGTCCTTGCTGCTTTGGTCTAGCCTAATCCCAAGAAACTCCTGGCTTCAGGCATCCATATGCCTCTCTCACCAGACACAGCAATTACTGGAAGAAGCCCTGGGAGGCACCCTCACAAGAGTGCGGACACCACAAGACCAACTGTTCCTGCCCTGCGAGCCTAGCTGTCCAACCAATGAATATGTGACCTCCAAACCCCCACCCCATCCCGAACTCACAAACCCCCAGTGCACCTGCCCAGGAACATTTCTTCTGCAGCCACCTCCAAACTTCCCTTTCTCAAAAATATTGTTATTTAGAAAGAAATAATTTTCTAAGGCCCAGGGAGTTAATCCATGAAATCGTCTGAACAAAAGCAGGTGGCCCAGGCCCTGGGTAAATCGATCAACAAATGTGCCAGAGTGCTGCGTGGTTCAAAGTGTTCTTTGTCCCAGCCTCGGGCATGGATCTCACTGGGTCCTGCCAGTGACCCTTGCTCCGCAGAGCCTTAGCTTGCCACTTCTCAGCCCCACTCTCAGCGCCACTCCTTGCAAGCTAAACTCTCTCTGAGGGACCGAGTCATCATTGCCCCCAACAGTCTCTCCCTCTTTCAGAAAACACTTGATTAAAAATTTTTGGAGCAAATCAAGGTTCAACAACCAGTGAAAACAAAACTGGTCCCTTGCAAAAGGCACAGGCTGTTCAGTGTAAGTGGAGGCCCCATATGGTTGTTATTCTCAGAGAGAACCAAAGACCCTCCAACCTGTCTCTTAGACAATAACAGGAGGGAGGGGGGACAAAAAAACCTGTTTTTAAATACCCACTCTTCATTTTACATGCAATCGATCCTGAACGGTGTCAGATGTTTGGCGGATACTCCAAGAAGACCAAAAGAACAGTCAGAGAAACAGGGCTGGCGAGACCGGCAAGACGTCAAGATTTCCCAAGAATCACAGAGGGGGAATACCCCCTCCCAGATGTGCCACACAAAAGGAATTCCAACCCTGCCCTCAGCAGTTAGAGACATTCCAACCCCCCTTCTTCCTCGGAGAGAGAAAGAACACAGCGCAGGCTGCCACGCAGGGCTGAGGATCCAGCTCTGAGGTAAAAGAACTCAAGGGAAATTAATTTCCTTCACTCTGACTCTTATAAGTCAGAACTGAGCAGTCCTTCGGGTTCTTTCTCTCTCTGAGCCTCAGTTTCTCATCTGTAAAATGGGCATTATAATCCCTATTTTGTGGGCCATCATGAAGGATAAATGGTCTATCTTTGTGGGTGGTACCTGGTGCATCCAGGGTGTTCAGTTGTTTCCTCCTTGTCCAGTCCTGCCCACACACTATTCCAAAGGAGTTCTAACAAGTACTGTGCAATGGGGCTTGCCTCGCCAATTCCTAGCTATGTGACCTTGGGCACATCTGGGCCTCATTGTACTCGTATGTAAAAATGAGCATAATAATCATATATGCCTAATAGATTTGTTGTAGGAATCAAAGGAGAAATCGTGGATGAAACCCTTAGTCTCCCTTTACTTCATGAACATTCTAAAGCACCTACTATGGGCCAGGGACCAGGCTTGGCTTTGGAAATTCAATAGTAGACAACACCCAACAGGAACCCCTGCTCTCATGCCATTTATTGTCTCTCTCAATGAGACAACACACAAGTCAACAAAAATCCTTACAAAGTGATATGTGACTGTCAATTCTGCTATATTCTATGGAGTTTTTGTGAAGAGAAGGAATGAGTCCTGGCACATAACAAACATTCTATAAACAACAGCAGCCTTGCTATTATTAATAGTAACCAGTCAATGCAGTTTTAATATCCCTCAGTTTACAGATGAGTATAGAGAAATTCTGAAGTTACATTTCCCCAAATCGCACACCCTGAAGGGAAATGCTAGAATTCGAACCCACGCCTTCCCAGCTCCAGAGGCCGTGTCCTTCCCTCGATATCCCACGCCCTCCATACAGGTCACTGTCTGATATGAAAGCTCCCTCTAAGCCTCCCTGAGCGCTTTCACATTACTCCCCAGATCCTTATGGCATTCCTGGAAGGGGAGGATGTCCTGCCTACGGGCAACTCAGAGATATTGTGGGGGCTGGTTCCAGACCACTGCAATAAAGGGAGCTGTAGTCATTTTGCTGATGGAGGACCTTGCCTTCAATTTGTAAAAAACACAACAAAGTTGTGCCCTAGCTGGTGCATTTCAGTTGGTTGGAGTGTCATCCCATGAACCAAAAGGTTGCCAGTGTGATTCCCGGTCAGGGCACATACCTGGGTTGCAGGCTCGATCCCTGGTGGGGGCACATATGGAAGACAACCAATGGATGGCCTCTGATACACCGATGTTTCTCTGTTTTGCTCTCTCTCTCTCCCTCTCTCTCTCTCCCTCCCTCCCCTCTCTCTAAAATCAGTAAATCATATCTATCCTCAGGTAAGGATTAAAAAACAACACCAACATCTGCGAAGCGTATAAAATGAGGTGTTCCTGTACAGGAAAACTGAGGCCCAAGGTCACTCACTCAGCATGCCAGAGAAAGGTCTGTTCTCACTACAGCTCCTGCTTCTTTTGGAACCCACTGTGCCTTCTAGCTCCCGAGTCCACAAAGGGAACAGGGGCACAAACACATTACGCCAGCCCCAGCAGTGCCAACCTCAAGATTCCCAGGTTCCACTTAACAGGTGAGCCCTGAGCACGGGAGGGGCACTGCAGAAGCAGCATGACAGCAGGTGTCCGAGGCCCCCTGTGCCATCCTGAATCAATATTCACAGCTTAATTACTTTCAGAACCTGCCCAGTTGCTGGCGTATCCAACTTGGAGCTCTACACAGGAAAACAAGGCCATATGCTCCCGACACCAGCCCTCCCAATACATTCTCAAAAGCCAACAAGCTCAGAGGCATTATTCTGGAGGTATAGAAAGGGAAAAAGTAAGGTAGCTTTGGGGAAAACAGGGGCTTTGGGACAGAGAGAATGTCCTTTTGCCTAATGTGCATATGGCGATCTGCAGGCCTGCCCGTTCCTCCATTGCAGCCTGTTTTCAGAGCTCTTTGATAGAGGGGTAGGAGAATTGCTACTGTGTCCACAGAGCCCAAGCATGAGGCATTTCTCTCATCAGATTGTTGAGATACAGTGTGGGTGTTTTGATGTCATTACCGCAGGGAGTGTGCAGTGGAGGGGAGCAGAGATACTGACATACACAGGATCCTTTAAAAAATATACTGAAAACAAAAAGACTACAGAGAACTGTCACATGTCTGAACCAGAAGGGCTCCCTGAGATTGCTGGCCCACCGGGCATCTCCTTTCTGTAGGGGACTGCAGCACAGGGAGTGAGAGAACTTGTCGGGTGAACAAGAGGGAGGCTAGAGTATAGGCATATAGGCATCTTTCTCCTCATTTCCAGGCTCATTCCATAGCTCCATAGGTTTGAGCTCTAGAATCTACAACAGGGAAAAGATGATGGTAGAGAAGCAACCTCACCCTGTATTTGCAGGCAAGGTGGTCCCCAGAATGTGCCATTCCGCAACCAGAGAATGAAAATGGTTTCCACATGTATAAAGAAGGGATGGGCTGAGAGGAGAAGGAGATATGGGAGTCCTCGATCCTTGCTTACAACCCACCTCCCCACTATCCAGCAGAGTAAAGCTGAGGAAGACACAATGCAAGGCAGAGGGGGCGCCTTCCCTCCTTGTCTTGGAAGCAAGCATCAGCACCTACGGGCTCAGAGAAGCCCAGCCGTAGGATTGCCACATGCAACAGGAGTGGAATAAATGCCTCAGTTTGCTGGTTCCAACTCTGTAAGTTTCAAACCACTAGCTGGGGGCAGTGGGTTCAGAGCTTTTTCCCCAGAGAGGCAGACATTCATGGTTCTGAGCCGTTCCTTCATGTGAAGGTCAGAATCACTACCCACTTCCAGAAGGGCCATGGGCCTCCCACCAGGCCAGCAAAGATGCTGATCTTCAAGCTCACTGTCCTGGAATCCCTGGTATTGTTGCTCAATTCACCAGGTCACTTGAGGGTAGGAATGACCTCAGCTCCTCAGGCAGGCGTCCTGGAGTTGATATTTAAGGAGAAATCCAGAGGCTTAAGAGTAGTCAAGAAAAAGGCAGCTCAGACAATTGGAAGGACAGAGAGATTTGCAGAGAACAAAAGGAGACTGATGTGGGATAGAACAAGCCAGAGAAAACAGCTCTGGGGTGGGGTGGGGTGGACTCTGGCAGATGAAGAACACCTTGGACATGGGGAATAGAAAGCCAAAGGGGACAGCACTGATTTTAAGAAAGATATTTCTTGAGAAATTACTGGCTGCCAAGGAATTCATGTTTCATCCGATGGGGTAGCCGGATTGCCAAAGGGCTGGGTGATCTCAGGGCTGCCCACTATTCTCTGAACTCTGATCTGGCATCAAAACACCCATGTGGAGGAGTGAAGGAGAACAAAAACTATGAGACCACAGCCATCTCCAAGCCAGCACATTGGGGAAAAGGCTCTCTTCCTGGCTTGGTAGCAAGAGTTAAGTAATTTGCCCTTCATGCCTAGAAGTTCTGGGCTATGAAGCTTCTAACTTGGACAGGTCACCATGATCTCTCTGGAGCTCTGTCAGAAGAGAAGGTTAGACAAGATGCTCTCTTTGTCAATTCTGACATTCTGCAGATCTAATCAAGAACTTCTGATCTGCCAATTCCACCTCCCTGGATAACGTCAGTCATCTGAAGACAGGCCCAGGAAAACCACAGTGCCAGAAGACTGGTCTGGGAGAAGCAGAGTCTGGATCCTCCTCAGAAGGCCCCCTGGGAGCCCTTGCAGAGGCAGCTGCAGTCTTAGGAGACATCATGACACACAGTGTGTCCATTCCAATCCCAGCAGGGCCTCACCTTCCTGCGCACTCCCTAGGAGTCAGCCCTCTTCAAAGTAAGGCTTAGAGCACTGTCTTCTGCAGCCCAGTAGGAAGCACCAACAGGGAGGAGGGAGAAGTGGCTCCTCTGAGGTGCATTTGATCCCAAGGGTAGGACTTGGCTTCACAGGAGCTGCTGCTGGTTCTCTTTCTGGTTGGCACCTCTCAGGTCATTTCCCTAATTCTCCCTGCCCTGGCCTGGGCCTCTCCAGTCATCTGCTTGATATTGCCACTTGGAAATCTCAAACTAATGTGTCCAAATTCCAATGCCTAAACTTCCCACAATTCCCAACCCTCTCCTGCCCATCTCAGATAATGGCTATCTCCAGCCTTCCAACTGCTCAGGCCAGGAAATTTAGAGTCAATCTTTATGTCTCTTTCTCCCATACCTAATGTTAAATATGTCAGCAAATTGTTTCAGCTCTACTTCTAAAATATATTAAGACTCTAGCAACTTCTCTCCTCCTTCACCATCACTACCCTGGTCCAAGCTACTAACAGCTGCCTTCTGGATTGTTGATCTAGTCTCCTGACTGATCTTCCTCCTTCTACCAACCTCAGAACCTCCCCCTTCTATTCCCTTTAAAAACATCATCAGATCATGTCACTCCTTTGTTTAAAACCCTTCACTAGCTCCACACTTCACTCAGAGGAAAAGCCATAGTCCTCACAATGACCTACCTGGCCCTACGTATTCGTCCCTTATTCCTCACCGACCTCATCTCAAAGGCCTTGCTGTATCCCAGCCCCACCTCCCTCCTCAAACACACTCCTACCTCGGGGCCTTGCACCCACTGCTGCTTCTGCCTTTCCCCAGATATCTACAGGGCTTACTTCCTCACCTCCTAGGGGTCTTTGCTCAAATGTCATTTCTCAATGAAACCTTCCCTGACACTTATATTTAAAATTATAACACCATCCAGAAGCACCCTGTCTCCTTCCCTGCATTTATTCCCCCTCTGTATCCTATACTATACATTTTACTATATTTTTCTTTATTTTCTCCTTTCCATTATTTTCTTCCTCCCATGAAAGTGTAAGTTCCTTGAGGGAGGCATTTTGCCCTTTTCATTCACCAACATAACAACTGATGTGTTGACACCAATGCCTGACACGTAATAGGCACGCAATAAATATTTGCTGTAGGCACCTGGAGGCCGGGGCCAGGGCACTGCCCAAATCTGCCCTGTGTTTCTGCACTTCTACCTGCTGTCACTTTTTCCTGCCTCCACTAACCTTCTGGACTTTTACCATTTGCACCACACTTTAGACACCCTCACCCCCACCTTGATCCTGTGAAGCACCACTCTGGTTCCCGGCCACCTCCTGGCCACCTCCATCATGTCTCTGTCTTGCTCTGCCTCTGCCATCCACAGATGCTGATATATATGACGATGGGCGTTGGCGCAGGTCAGATTCCTGGTCCTGACTCCCTGCCCTTCAGCCTATGGCCGTACACACTCACTGCTGATGCCAGAGAAGCGGGTGTTGGCCTCAAGAAAGACTATCACTCTGATTGGTCAATGTTCCTTATTCTTTCCCCTGGTGGGCGACGAGGGAAGAAATAGATTGGGAACTCAAAACACACCAGGTGTTTAATAGATGGCTAAGTGAAAAGGATTTCCAAACTGCATGCCAACACAGCAGCTAGCCACAGCATTCAGCCCACTGCCTGCATCATGGCTTTTGGACTCAAAGAAAGGCCAAGGGAAAGGTGGTCGTGAGTGCCAGCTGATTGTCATGTGGCATGTAAGTCTCCAGATGGAAGGGCAAAGTCATGGGCTCTGGCCCATATCTCCATCCACTGGGTGGAGCTGACAAGTTCTGTTTCTAGCCATCGAGCCCTGAAAGCACTACATTGCGCCCCCAGCAGGCCCCTGCCAATCCTGCTCTTTTGCTCCTTACCCTGACTCTGCTCAGAGTCGGGAAACGCTGGGTCAAGTCCTGGCCCTGGCATTGACTCACCTTGGACCAGACAGACTCCCCATGAGGACACTGAGAACACAAACAAGATGATGGAGAGGCAAGTGCTTTGTGACGTCTTCAGGTTATGCTAACCTCATTCCCATATTAGTACATATGCACACATCCTAGCACTGAAGCCTGAAGCACACCCTGGTGCTGTCAGGGCACTCACCGGCCAGATGAGATGTCTCGGGACTGCTCTGCAGCAGCAGGAGCATCTGCTGGGTGTGTGGGTTGTGCAAGGGCCCTGCAGAAGGCAGAGCCAAGTTCTATTCTCGAGTTCAGCCTGGTTATGTGTAGAAACTGCCTCTGATGCTGTCTCCTAGCTAATGGTGGTGTTTATAATCATAACTTATGACTCAGTGCATAATATGTGTAAGGCAGTATTCTAAACTCTTGTTGTGATTTATTAACTCCGTGGTTCTCTAAGTGTGTTCCTAGAAGCGCCCCTAAGGCCCTTTTAGTGCGTCTTACAAGGTCAAAACTAGTTTTATAATAATTCTAAGACGCTATCCCCCTTCTCACTCTAAGGCTCCCAGTATATAATGGGGCTTCCCAGAGACTATGTGACACGTGCTATCACAACACATTGAGCCACAAGGCATATATTAGAATCCAAGTGTCTTCTATTAAGCCAGACCTTAAAGAACTTTTTAATAATGTAAAGCAATATCACTATTCACTAAATTTTATTTTTGTTTTGGAAAACAACTATTCTTTATCATTAAAAAGATGCTATTTATTAACGTGTAATGGGTTTTCTTTTGTAATGAATTAAGTTTTAATTTCTAATACAGTAAACATAACCCACATAAATAAAAACTCTTTGGGGTCCTCAATAATTGTCGAGAGTATAAAGGGGTCCTAAGACCAATAAGGCTGAGAACTGCTGCATTAACTCATTTAATTCTCAAAACAATGCTGCAAGGTATATATTGCTATATATATTGTTAATACCCCCATTTTAGGAATGAGAATGTTGAGGCTGAAAGAAGCAATGGTTTGTCTAAAATCACACATTAACAAGTGGTCAAAACACAACCTGAGCCAAGTGCACACTCAACTATTATGCTACACTGACTCCTGGATGGTCCATGGCCTCACAAGCAGAAGCAAGCCCTTGCCTTTGTAGGGGTGGGCCATCTGCACTCCTCTTTTCTTCCCAGACTGTGTCAGCAAAGTGCCTATATCAAGCACATGTGGCCAGCATAGCACGAGTAAATGGTCTCATGGAAGAGCAGGATGCCTGCTCTCCTCTGGGCTTGCTGAAGCTGCTGGATCAGTGCTTCTGAGAATACGCCTTTCTCCTGTGCACTCCTATGCGATCTGGGGAACACCAGATGGGAAAAGGAGTTCTGTGAGGATGACTATAGAACACCTAAGAAAACAGGAATTTAACTAATGCTTTTTCTACTGAAAAATTTTTTTTTCAAAGCATAGTTGACTAATTATTCAAGTTAAAAAAAATTTAAGTACAACTCTTGTGCTAAATTACACGAAGAAAGTTACAAACCTAGACCCAATACAATGTTCAATCCAACGCTGCCAGGCTCCTGGCCACGGAAATCAGGCTCCCCTACTTCCTCTCGTCAAGAGGCCCTCAGAAAGTCTCCTGCTCTTAGCTCTCACTCCATCACTTGGGTCAAATTTTGCTTCTTTAAAAAAAGTAATTTTCTAACAGGCAACTTACTTCCAGTCTTTAACCTTTAACTTGTGAGGTGTTTTTGTTTGTTTGTTTTTAAGGACAAAGGCATTCATTTTTCTAATTAGCATTTTTAATTTGTTCAGAGATATTTTAGCTACCTTGTTCCTATCCAAATGAAATCACTTCCACCTGGCCTCAGAGGTTGTTTTAAGACAAATAGTCACAAATTTCATAGTGCAATAGGAAAGCCTGGTGGGCTTGTGAGAACACTAACTGTAGGTCCTACCCCAGTGGGGGGGGGGAGGCTCTGTGATCTGGGGCAGAGCCTGAGATTCTGCATTTCCAATAGGCTCCCCAGTGCTTTCTGATGTTAGTGGTTATAGATCACAGTTTAAGGACCGCTGCTTTAAGCTACCTTTCCTGGCATCTTTGTGGCCCCAGAATTTTTTTTCTTTCAGAAGAAAAAGAAAAAACAGCTCGGCCAGCATGGCTCAGTGGTTGAGCATCAGATGATCCAGGAGATCGTGGTTCGATTCCCAGTCAGGGCACATGCCCAGGTTGCAGGCTTGATCCCCAGCAGGGGGCATGCAGGAGGCAGCCAATCAACGACTCTCATCATTGATGTTTCTGTCTCTCCCTCCCTCTCCCTTCCTCTCTCTGAAATCAATAAAATGTATTTTTTTAAAAAAATAAAGGAAATATTGAGATAGCTGATCTTCCTCAGGCCCAAGTAAAACACTTTCAGTTAGAAAAAGTCATCACTGGTCATCATGCTTACTCACAAGTGGAATTTTAGAAAGTATAAAAGTTCATTTATACTAAATTTATAACATTATTTTATTATATCATCTCTCAAATGTACTTTTTAAAAGTGTTTTGCCTTCTGCCATCTCTTCTGAAAACTTAAAAATTAATTTTAATGGAATGAAACTAACCAGAATTTGATCAAAAATATAGTGACTTCCTTTTAAGGAGATAATGCTCATGCATCTATAATAAGAATTAAGATAGAAAAACATTCAAGTCTCTTACAATATGAGAGGGAAGAGATTAAAGTGATAGTGGGCCGTTCAGAAAAGGCTGCACCCGGGAGAGGAAGGAGCACTAGAGTCAGACCACGTCCTGCACCCCATCCCAGTCCTATTACCACACTGAACAGCTTTGAGGGCACAAAAAAATCTTTTAAGTTTCATGGACCTCAGGTTCCGCATATGTAAGATGAAGGTAATAAATTCTTCTTCAAAAGACTGTTATAATTAAATTTATTTTTTTATCCTACATCATTTTTAAAAAGGACTGAAATCTCACATCTTTAAAATAACTTGAGACAAAATGACAATTATCAAAAATTAGTAAACATATTTTTTTAAAAACAAACATAACAACCAAAAGCACGGTGTTATTATTCTGACTAATCACAAATGCCAGCCTAAGTTTCCTGGCAGTAAAGCTGAAGAAGGAAATTATTATATAACTTGCATTATCTCAGTAATTGAGAGTCGGAAACAAACCAATTCTTCAAAGCAATTAAATGAGATAATATATGTGAAAGCTTTTAGCAAATAACCAGAAATAAGATGCCATCATTAAGGTTCAAGGAAGAGGTGAGATATGAACTCAATGTTATTATGATGGATAGGGCAGGCCCAAACACATCGGCGGGTAATAGGAGCTAATGCAAAGAAATTGCCTACCTCTTCTCTCTCTTTCCTTTGGCCTGACTCTCAAAGAAATCTCTGCCTCTTGGGCACTGGTAATGTGCTCAACTGAAGGCAGATCCCAGGAGAAAGTTAAGTGTATAATATTCAACTGAACCATTAAAAAAAATGCCATTTTGTAGGGCAAAAAAATATCAAACACTAATATGCAAACAGTAACGCCATATAGTTTAGCCTAAGAGGAAGAGTAAATGAAGGTGAGGAAGAGTAATGAGGGGAAGGAGGGACAGGCATAAGGAACATACAATTTTAAGGACTTCTTTGCAGTTCTGATAAGTGTAAAGGAATTCTGACGGCTAGAGAGGTACAACTGATGCGAACCTCACTGCTTGAGAGCCTGGGAGAATCTAGAGAAGGAGAGATTGATGGAAATGATTAAAGAGCTGTGGAAGAAGGAACTGTGCTAGAGACTGTGGCAGAGCAGAGCTGGCCGTTTATGATTCCCAGTGTCTGTGCCCCTGGGTGCCCCTGGTTGACTACATTTTCCAGCCTCCTTTGCCACACGAGTGACCCCTGGCCAATGGAACATCAGTGGACGTGATAGTCGCCACTTCCAAGCTTGGCCCGTAAGAACCACCATTGTCCTCCCTGCTCCTTCCTCTGAGTGACTGACTGCTAGGTGTAAACACCAGGGATATCTTGGAAGCCGCTTGTCCAAGATGGTAAAGGCTCCATCTCTCAATAAGTGAGCAGAACCACTGAGCCCTTGATTGGATTTACATGAACGATAAACTGTGTTAAGCCACTGTGATTTCAGAGAGCAACTGCTACACAGCTAGTGTAATAGAGGAATGGATAAAGGAATTGTGCCCGAAGAAGACAGAACTGAACTAAACTGGGGGGAAAAACAAATGCTGTTTAAAGTGGTTAACTGGTATGTTTTATCAACCCAGGAACCCTGTAAGCTCATCAGGGACCAAGATTATAGCTTTTATACTTCTTTTCTGAACAGCATGAGCTAGGCAGGTAATAAAAGCTCAATCAACACTTTAGTTCATTTGATTGTGCAGTTATTTTCCACACAACCAGAATAAGAGGGGGAAAAGGACTTTTCTAGCAACCTAGACCACAGGACGCTAGACTAACAAAACCATTCCGAGTGTATATATAATTCATTTTTAAGACACCAGCATGCTCAAGGACGTGACCGATCATTCTTTGCCTTGATAGACAGGTAATTAGTTCTCAAACTTTAATGTGCACAAGAATGAACTATAAAACTTATCTAAAATGTATGTTCCTGGATTTAACCCCTCTATGTTCTTTCTGATCTAGTGGTTCTGGGGTGGAGCCTAGGAATCTGCATTTATGATATCCCTCCTCACACCCCATCCACAATTCCTATGCACATAGCAAGAAACAGTGGGTGTGGTTGTAACCTCTGTGGGATGAGGTCAGGATCAGATCTACCTTGTTTAATATCACACACACAGGGCCTAGCACACTGCCCAGCTCACAAAAGCTTAGTCACTACCTGTTGAATGATACTCATCTGTCAGACTTATCCTAACTACTGACCTTCCTCAAAGAAAGGAAATGAAGTAGGTACCCCTCTAGTCCCCTGACAGCCACCAGCTCACTGTCATACAGTTAGTAAACTGGGAAGTGTCCCTCCTGACTGCCTCAGGCCCATCTGCTCCATGTTCTAATTGAGGAGCCGACCTCCTTTGATTGGCACTTCCCTCTTGTTCTGCTAGAGACCATCTGTCCCCACCACCTCCTGACAGCTCAGACATCCCTTTCTCTCTGCCGGTGCAGAAAGGCAAGGGCACTGGTAGGAGACCCAGACCTGGAGGGAGACCTGCCTTTCATACACTGGGATGACCTGCACAGGTCCTCAGAACTCCCTGAACCTGGGAAACGATGCTTTCCTAATAAATAGGTTTTGTTTCCGCGGCAGAACTCTGAGCACTACATTCGCTGATCTCAATCACTCTCTCAGTACCTCAGTAAAACCAGTAGGTAGCAAGTATCTTTACCCACATTTTGCAGATGGCAAACAGAAAGGAAATCTGACTTGCCCAAGGTCACACAGCAGGTCAGTCATGAAGCCAGGGAGAGCATCCAAGCTCTCTGCATCCAAAGCCACTGCTCTCCCACAAAGTGCCTTTAGGTTTATGGGGAGTTCACGGCTGCTTTAACTCAAGGCTGGTGCTCCTGAGTTTTGCATCAAAGCATATGTTCTTCAGGAAAAAAATACCAAGCTAAGCTTTGTCTCCCCTCATTTAAAAGACTTTTGGGCTGAGTCTCTTTCAAAGAGACCATTCCTTGATTGTGATCCCAGGTGAAGAGAGGAGAAAGGAATAATGCGCGATTTTTCTCTTGACCCTGGAAACAAACCTATGGGTCTCAAGATGAGCAGTGGGTGGTGGAATACAGAAGAATCATATGGGGAACTTTTCCAACACACATCTTCTCCCTTCCCCAGAGAGTCTGACAAGTCTAAGAAATTGACTTCAACCCTGACTCCACAGCAAATAACAAGATGGAGCAGTCTTTCCTCATCCTCTGGGGTAGGTAGTAACAGTCAAATGGGGAAAGGTGAGCAGCAGGAGAAGCCCTAACCCTGGACAACAGACAGAGGGCACTACAGCAGAGATGGAAAAGACACGCAACAGCCACAGGGGACAAGACAGGGCATCAAACTGGCTCTCTCGGATCCAGGGGGCAATCAGAAAGTGCAGGGTCACAGACAGAGTTACATCCAGAGCTAGAACAAAAGAGGCATGAACCACTGCAAGAAAGCAATGGGATGGCAGGGCTGCTCCAGATACCCAGGGGTCTGAGAACAAGACTTGGGCCCTGTCCTCAGGAAGCCTGCTGGCTGACGGAGTTCTGTGCAGCTGTAAGATGCTCTTCTCTGTTGGTCTTCTCCTCCTTGTCTAGAGGTTCCACAGTGATGAGCACAGTGCTGGACATGCACAGTGCTGGACATACAGTCAAGTTCCAAAAAAATGAGTTGATTTTGCATTCCAAATTGTGGGAGAAAAAATTACACATTAACATAGGATACCTCCAGCAGCTTCTCCTGGACCTTGTCAATCTTTGCTTTAAATAAGGCACAAACTCAAGAGTGCCCAGATGAGGTCAACCAATGCGGACGCCAAGGCCCATCACCGCATCCCACCTTCTCTGGACCCCTTGCTGTTCCTTCCCCCTCTCAGCACACATCCCTCACTTCTCTCCATTGGTTCTGAAGTTCTCTCTTTCAAATGGCACCATAAATGAGGTACATGGGATACGAGGTTTTCTCATCACATACTAAGCTTATAAACTGATCCCAATGAGATAAAAGAAATGACCTTCAGTTGCAACAAGGAAGGTGCTTTAGACTTCAAAATGAACTTTCTGACAACAGGCACTATTAGCCATGGCATAGGCAACAAAGGGACGGGAGAGACAGGCATTTATTGATGACCTACTATGTGCGTGTGTGCATGTTATTTCCTTTAACCCTCAGTGCCCTCCTGTCAGGCGAGTGTTATTATTTCAGAGATTAAGAAAAAAGAAAATAATAATATTTCTATAGCAGACATTCTCAAAAAAACAGGAGCCATAGACTTAGGTTCTAATCTGTTCTAAATAGTACTGTTAGGGGAGAAAAGGGTCCACAGGTGTCGCCTTGCTGCCATCACACCCAGAGCTGCTCAGACAGCCTTCTCTGTGCACCGTCAATGAGCAAGGATGGGGTCTGAAGCTTTGGGCAGTGGCCAAAAAATAATAATCCTCTCTTCCCTTATAAGTTCAGAGTCAATTAAGAAATAAGATATGGAGGCACACAGATTGAAATCAAGCTAAAAGCTTTATTCCGAGCAAATTTTAAATTGAAAGATATGATTTAGATGTGTGGTTATAAAGAGCTGCCTAATATTTCACTCAAATTAAGCTTACCCAACCAAAAAGTAGGAACATTGTAGACTTTCCCCAGGGCCAGAGCCAGCCCCAGTAATTTGACAAAACCTTCTTTGGGAACAAGTAGATTCAAAAAAAAAGTCCCAGAAGAAGCTAAGCTAAACCCACAAATCAGATAAGTCACTTCTCCTCCACTGGGGTCAAGGGCATGAGGGGACAGAGAGAAGTGGGAACTATTCCTCCCATATCCCATACCTTTCCCTCCTCCCACCCATGGTAATGTAGGAGTAGAGAAGTAGTAGTCCTCTGGGGGGGGGGGGGGGTGGCATTAACATGTTCAGGCTAGCTCGAATGTACAGGGAGGGTAAAAAGTAGTGCAATCCATGGACCAAGCAAAGGGACATCCTCTGAGCAATGACACAGAGGTCTGGGAAGGACCCAAGAAGGTGTTGGGAAATAAAGCACAAATGGGAAAGAGGAAGATTAGAAAGAAGAAGGACTTGACTCAACCAGTCTGTAGTATAAAACACACACTGTCCAAGGGCCAGTACCTTGATCTGATCTGGCATTTGCTCTAAGCAGAACCTGAATAATCTCCTTGGCAAAGCAGGCCTCTACCACCTGCAGAGACAACCTTGACGTTAGGAGCTCATCTCTCGTGTCCCTGCTTCTTGATATACAGTAAAGGCCGGACTTGAGGACAAGCCAGGAATCATGGCCACAGGCCGTCAACCCTGCTTCAGCGCTCCCCAACCTCTCAGCTCTCAGCTGTCTGGTTCCCCATCTCTGTACCCTCCCACCTCCCACTCAGCACTCTGCCCACCCTCTTGCATCTTCCTTCCAGATTATCCTGGAGACCCAAACATTTGTGTATAATATCAGAGCTGATGATTTGAAGAGGCCCTTGACTGTGGCCAGATCACAGAAGCCACTCTGAATAAACCAGTCCTTTTTTGGACTTTCTTCTTTGGGCAGACTGAATATTTACACACTGGGAGCAGGCCCCACAAGAGCTCCTCAGCAGATAATGCATTTATGCAGGCAGTCATCTCTGGTGGAAAAATCGTTATTAATTGGGGTTAGAGCATTCATTTTAACTGCAGCAGGAGCTGAGCTGACTAGATTTAGTGGTGTGCAGACTTTTCCTAAACTCCAATAGAAACTTCACAAATAACAATAAAAATGTTCATGGCAGGACAGATAGGAGTAGGCTACATAGCTTCCCTCAGTAAATAGCCTCCATTGACCACACACAAGGACTCAAGCTGTGTACGTGGCTGGCCGCTTTGCCCAGGCCTGCTGAAGATGACAGAATCAGTCTTCACCGTGTGGAGTCACAGGGAGAAGCAGGTTTCATTAGCCCTGTTTAACAGATGTAGAAACCCAAGGCCAGTTAAAGGAGTGATTTAGGGTCATTCGAGGTGGTGCCAGGAGTCCATCTAAGCCCCACCTCTCACCCAGCCCTTATTCTGCTTGATTTCTGAAGTGTTTTTGCTTCATGGAGGCTAGGAAGATTCCATTCTCTGGTGAACTGCAGTGCAGCTGTTTCTGATTATTTGCCCAAGACAGACACCCAACCAAAAGAGTATTTGGGTTATAAAGCAATTTCTTGTTCTGCCCACTGGAAGCTGTGTATACTCACTCACATGGGACAGGGGCTGGGTTTGGTTACATTGCAATGACAATGTCTAGAAGGACTCTACTAAGTCAGGAGATTAGTAATAGGGGACTCAGGGCTGTGACAGGTCCACGTGGGTAAAAACCAGGATGTCCAGCTGCTACCTAGTGGCCCTGCTGAACCTCCACCTCCCTGCTTTGGAAGCCTCTGTCAAAAACCACACAGAAGCAAGTCCTCCCCTTAGAGCACCTGCTTTTCATTATGAAGGGGGTTTCAACCTGGCTCAGCTGAGTTCTTCAGCTCGCCGCAATAGCAAGTTGGGTGTAGGTCTGACTAGCTGTCCACGGTCCACCTGGCTGAACAGCAGTCCCCAGGTAACAGGTCAGATGAACCACATTCTTTACTGGTAACTCGCCTTCCCTTTGCCCTTCACCCCCATGACCTTGTGATGGCTGTAAATGTGTTCCATTTTCTCCTATTCTCTTCAGAAGCTTTCAGGAATTATTTTCCACTCCACAGATACTGATGAAATAGAAATTAAATGGTCAAGGGGCATTCACACACACACACACACACACACACACACACACACACACACACCCCTCAGGGCTTTCCAGAGTGCCATGACTACAAAGGAGCTGAGCTGACTCAGAACAGTCCCCCCTTCTGCCTCACACTGGAAGCTGCTCTACGGCAGAAGTCACTATGGTGGTGGGATAGTCTCTTTTTCCGGAAAATGCCAAAGGACAGATTGCTGGCCTAAACTCACTGGGCAGAGGACAACTTCAAGGCTAAAGACTGAAAAATAAAGTTATTTTTCGGGTAGCTTCTAGTCACCTCTACTGAGGGCAGAACAAACTCCTAACGCACAGAGAATGTCCATTACAGCCCAAAAAGAAATATCAGACAGAGAGGGTCATTAGACAATGGGGTGAGCACACGAGGGGACGGTGTTGGCATCGCCACAGTGACCAAGTGAGGAGGCCACTGGGGGAGGGAGAATGGCTGAATTGCGATGGAAGACCAGGACTCCATTGCGGGCTTGGCCACTGATTTTAATACATGAGAGTGGGTGAGGGTTCAGTCTCTTTCAGCTTCAGCTGTTGGGCAACCATCACCCATTTCATCCTTCTGAGTGGTTGCTGTGAGGACCAAATGAGATCACAGACCTAAAGATGCTCAGTAACCAGGTCAGTCATCACCAACCACACCTGGGCCCTGACTGAAATCTGGGGATGGAAGAGGATCTTGTCCTGTGCCCTCCCAGGCTCCATGTTACATGTTCAACTAGGGGAGTTCCTGCCACTGTAATAAGCGGAGTCCTCCCAATTCCAGTAGCCAGGGAGGTGGCCAACGAGAGCTGGAAATATCTCTACATGGCGAGCTCCTTGCTGGGGGCTGGCAGGTGGGGTGGGAGAATTCAGCAGACACCACTGAGGCCAGCTCTGTGTGTCGCACTGTTGGTGCCTTGGGGAGCAGGGCAGATACAGAGTGAACAGCCATGGCCCTGCCTTGAGGAATCCACATAGAAGGCAAGGCAGCTGTCTCTGATGTGATGCCACTAGCAGAGCGAGCCCTGAGCTAGAGTTAAGGCCTGGCCCCCACTGTGAGCAGGTCTCTTATGTCCTCTGAATCCCAGATCCTTCACCTATACGAAGGGAATGATCATAGCTATAATAGCTTTCATGTACCTACTTCACAAGGTGAGAGTGAGAGTCTGCTAAGGTCACAAACTAAAGGGACAATAATGACAGCAAACACGTCTCCAGCATTCACTCTGTACCATGCCCTGTTTAAAACTTTTATAATCAGAAGTCAGCACACTTTCTCTGTAAAGGACCAGAGAAGAAATATTTTAGGATCTGGAGGCCAGGCAGCCTGTCACAACCACTCATCTCTGCTGCTATAGCAGAAGAGCAGCCACAAACAGCATGTCAATGAGAGTGGCCCTAAGCCACGAAGACAGTTTACAAAACAGGTGGTATCTTGACCTGTTGGCCAGAGTTTGCCAACTCTTGCTTCATATACATTCACTGACCATAACCCTGTGAAGTGTATATCACTTATACTCATTTGGCACATGAGAAGGGCGAAGCCCAGAGATGTCAGTTAACTTGCTCATGGTTGTATAACTGGTAAGTGACAGAGCTGGGATCCCAAGGCAAAACTGGTTCCAGAGTCTGTGCTCCTTACTGCTCTGCTGAGAGCCTCCTCAGCACACTAATAATGAGGTGTAATAACTACTAAATAAAATTGAGATGCCAATCAAATGTGACGGTAATAACAGCCAAAATTTCCTGAGAGCCTGCTGTACGCCAGGCTCTGTGCCAGGTGCTCCCCAATACAATCCTCACCGCAGCCCTGTGACATCAATGCTATTATGACTCTCATGTTACAGATGGAAAAACTGAGGCTTAGAGTTGAAGCACACCAGTGTTGGTAAGCGTCCCAGTGTTGGTAAGCGTCACTGCCATCACTGAGGCTGAGTCGGCCTACACCAGGGCCAGTCCTTTCCCCTCTCCCCTGAGAGCCACCACAGCAGGAGGCTGCATCTGCCCTTCTCTGGTTCACCTCTCTCTGAGCTCCATTTGAAAGTGGAGTTGAGCATTGTTCCCAAGAGCATATGCCCCCTGAGGCTTTGGACACACGAGCATCTGTGTATTGACTTGGGAATAGTCACCCCTGCCACACCGGAGAGGAAGAAGGACCACTTTTGTTCCCTAAGTGCAGCCATCCCCTCTCCAGCATTGGTTCTTGCTCATCCTGGAAGTTACTTAGCAACATACATCTCCTGTCAGTTTCCTTGGCACCATGGACTTAACATCTCACCTGTAGTCTGCTAACTAAAACTATGGGAAATGGAGCACAGAGATGGGCCTGGCTCTTTCACAAAGGAAAGGATGTTCCCTCGGATCCTTGGCCCAGCCGTAGAGGAATGTTCCTTGGAAGGACATCATGAAGATTCCCAGCATTCCAGTTCTGACTCCAGACTCATCTGCTCCTCTCCTTAGCTGGTCAGGAGCTGAGCAGGAAGAGACACTGATCACTGGTTGTATTTGTAAAGACTCCACCTGCCAGGAAGTGGCACTTAAGTGTTATGGACCGAATGTTTGTGGTAGTATTTGGAGGTAATTAGGTTTAGATGAGGTCATGAGGGTAAAGCCTCCGTCGTGGGATTAGGGACATTAAGTAGAGAAAGAGGCACCAGAGTGATCTCTCTCCACGCACAGGCACCAGGAAAGGCATGTGAGCACAGCGAAAAGGAGGCTGTCTACGAGCCAGGAATCCGGCTCCAACAGAAACCAATCTTGTTGGCATCTTGGGCTTCCAGCCTCCAGGAGTATGAGAAAGAAATGTCTGCTGTCTAAGTCCCCAGTCTATGGTATTTTGTTATGGCAGCCTGAGCCGACGAAAGCTGTAAGAGAATGTATAGTATAAACAGAGCAGAGAAGACTTGCTTCTTAACTACTTTACAGGAGACATTTGAGCTAAACCTTCGCAGGTTACCTAAGTTGTCGTGGTGCTATTTTACCCTCAACAAAAAGAAACACACACACACGTATGTATATACACACATACATAGAACTTTTGAGTTAAAAAAAGTTCTATGTATGTTTGTATAAAAAATGAATAAAGATACCCAATAATCCAGCTCAATTTTAGAAACAACTTTTTTTGAGACTGGAATAGGAAAAAGGAGTTTTTGTTCTTGGTCTACAAAGGCTCTCAACCATCTGTCCACCTTCTTCAGGGTTCACAGCACTTTTTCCCCTTTCCCCACATTGTGTTTTATCCCTAAAATCCAAGTTGTCTTCCCTTCCTTGGGGAGCAAAGAGAAAGAGCAGCAGGTAAAAAGGAGGTTTGTGGGAGTGAGAGAGAATTAAAGGAAGGACCAAAAAGCCTGGCAGGAATCTGGAGTTTAAGAAGAAAAAAGAATTGAGGGATTAAAGACCTAAAAAGTGTCAGCAAAGGTTTCTTCTGTTCCTACAAAATCTGCTATCATCATCCACAGGAAACTGAGGAAGGACCAGGAGGTCTGGACCCCACTCTGCTGACAGGAAGATGTGGAAGCCTAGAGCTCAGCCACAGGGACAAAGTACCCGCTAGGGGGGCGAAGGCTGCAGTCACGCTGCCGTGATAACTGGGACACTCCGCCACAGTATGGCATGCTTGCACTCTCTCCCAACCCCGAAGTCCCTGGGGAACCGCCCAACGAAGCTGATGTCTCATTTGGCACATGCAAATTTAGCTAATTAAAGCCCATCCAGAAGATGGAGTCCAAGGACAGAGAGCACCAGACTTACACAGAAAACGGCCCCCGGCGCTGACAGCGCAGAGGCAGTGCAGGGAATCCGAGGGTGGCCTGGGGGAAGGGGGCGCTGCGCCGACTCCCAGGGCATGCGCCATGCCCATGCAAAGAAGCAGGTTTATAAACGGCCACCCCCACCACCCAGCACATTTTTAAGAAAGAATACAGTTTGTTTCTGGAATAATCAAAGTGAAAACTGGAAAAGATCAACTCAGAATGAATTAAAAGAAACCACAGATTTTTAGGAGCCAAAAGATTGAAGGAAGGCAGAATTGAATGTATATAGTCTTGGCTTTTCCTTATTTTGAAAGAATTTTAGTTCTACCTATCAGGGAGTTATTCCAGGGCACACAATACAAGAAAGTGAGTGCTTGGGGACAGAAAGGCCTGGGAGTGGGTGGAGAGGGGAAGCAGGGGTGTAGCCTCTAGGCATAAAACTGTCAGCCAAGGGCCTCCTTAAAGACATCAAATTACATTTCTTATTGACGGGGTCATAAACTTCAGGACATCACCCCTACCCCACCCTTGTCTCATATGCCTTGGTCACCACCTGCCCTACCCCACTCCCTTCTACCACCCTCACATTTCCAGGGGAAGAGCAAAGTGTTCACTGAAATCCCTGGAGCTAATGGGTTAGTCCACACCCAGGATGGCAGTGCTGATTTTTAACAGCATCATTTCTAGGATATGTGGAAGGGCAGGTTGCGGAATCGGGCAGCAGTAAAAAAGTAGAGTCCTTGCTGGCTGGGTTCTCAACATAACCTCTACACTCATATGCACTGGACCCAGGGCAACTGGCTCACCCACCTAACTTCTGTGTCTCAGTTTCCTCATCTGTAAAATGGGGATAATAATAGTATCTACCCTTCACAGAGTTGCTGCGTGTCAAGTACCTAAAGTATTAAGAAGAGGCCAATTATATAGAAAAGTGCTATATCAGAATCAGCTGTTATTACCCAAACATGTTTCAGGAAAGGAACACAGGAAGCCCGGGATTTAGGCTCTAACTCACTCTGGAGCCATCCAAAAGGCTCAGCAAAGCCCTACATTCAGCAGGTGACATCTCTGCTCAGAGTTCTGCCATGGCCTCCATGTCCACAGAACTGGGTCTGTTGGGCAGTCAGGACCACCAGAGAGTCTGGCCTCCCTGCCCTCCTCAGTCCCCTACCACTTCCTGGTAAGCATGCCTCCCTTCCTCCGGGATGTCCTGTGCTTGTCCCAGCTTCTGAGCCTGAGCTTCCTCCTACAGGGTCTCCCCGGCCCCACTTTCTCCTCTTGCCTACTTAGGGCCTATCCCTCTTTAGGGCGCCCCTTCTCATCAACAGCCCCAACTCCTGTCCTCCTGCAGCACTGACTGTGGACGCTCTTCACCTTAGCTGTTACCCACACACTGCCCTGGACTGTCGTCATCTGCACCAAGTACCTTCTTTTTCTTTCTTTGCTGGCCCTTCCTCTCACCACTGTATGGCAGGTGCCTAATGAAGACTCTGGACAGGTCACCTGGCTTCTATGACCACCTCGCTACAGGTGCACAGTGTAGGCATGTCCAGGTGCTGAGGTTTCCTGCTAACAGAGCAACCACATGCCACCAGTACTCACTGTGCACAGAGCTTTGGAGAGGGCCACAGTCCCTTACAGCAAACTCCTGGGGCTACGTGCATTTCAGAATTCAGAATGTTCCAGGTTCTAGAAAGGTATTTTGTTCACATATTGTATATAACACCACAGCAGGATGAAGGACCCCACTAGCCAACACATTTCTGCAATGAATCATACAATCACTCTAAGCAGGTTAAATAAAGACTGTAACTTCCCTCATGTCAGTTTAGGTCCATTTTGGCTCCATACGAGTTCACTCAAGTTTTGCTGCATTTCAGAATTACAAAGAAAGGACTATGGATCCTTAGTAGGCACTAGAAATAAAAATAAATAGGCAATATAACTGCTGCCTTTAAGAGGAACCGTGAAAAAAAATACAGGCTCAGGCATTTTACAAACCACCATCTCTGAGCCTCAGTTGTCTCATCTGTGAAATGGGATGGCACACATGTGACAAAGTGAGGTTTATAAAAGCACCCAGCAAATTCCTGGTCTGAGATTCTGTAAGTATTCTTCCCTTTACTATCTGGCTAGTGAAAACTTCTACAGTGGTGGCCAAGTACACAGGTGTCAAAGGAATCCCTCAGGAGAACCAAGCAGAAGATTCACCTAAGAAGCTTCCAAGAGGAAAAAGACTCAGCAAATCCTTATGCTTCACCTTGTTGTATACAAGATAGGAAAAAGAGAACACCACTCATTGAAGCACCCCTTCTAAAGAATACAGAATTTCAAGTAATAGCACATGTTGCATTTGCTATCACAAATGGCATAGGCCTCTGCACTTGGCCATGCAATCTCATCCTATCTGCTCTTCAACACTTTCCTAAGACACTTTCATTTCTAAAGACATCACACACACAAACACAATTAGGCAATCATCTCAGCAGTGGAATAGTTTACAGGCCATGAAAGAAACTGGTGGGAATGGCAGGTAAGAAAACAAGATAAAGGCCTTGGACTTGATGAATCTGGGCTTACAGTTTATTCTGTTTGTTTTTGTTGATAAAAATAAAGTCTTCCCACAAAGTCCACTGTAAAGAGAGTTCCTTTTTGCATAAATGAACCTAATCCCCTGTTTATTAACATTAAACTTGACATTTATAGCCCTAGTGCTTTACCAGCATTAACCAATAATCCTCGGCGCATTCCTGTGGGGTAGTTCAGTGTGAGGCTGAGAACTGCTCAACGAGAGCCCACACACACCAAAGCAAGCACACTACTTTGCTCTCAGGAGGAAGGTGCTTATAGGAACTGCCCATGGCCCTACACTTCATGAGCCCTACACACCAGGACTCAGTACACCCTCTGCTAGCTCCCAGAGAGAGAAATGTGTACTGACTCAGTGACAGTGAGCACAAAGTAGTTGACAGGACAATCCTGAGCCACAGCTGGGACCTGGGGGCAGTTCCAAGAGGAGTTGCAGTTCACAACAGAGTCATGGGGGCCTGGCCAATGCTGATCGATGGGAGGATGAGAGCTGTTTTCAGCTGGGACTCCCCTAGGGAAACAGCCTTCCCTGCCTGGTGAAGGACACAGGCTCAGAGCCCCAAGTGCTTCTCTTTGAGAGCAGAGCTGCACCCAAGTCCATACCATCTTCACACTAATTAATGAGGAAGAAACAAAGTGACAAGGTCAAGTGCCTAACTACAAACTAAGGAGGCTAAAGGCTCTGAAACAGAACTGGGGATCCTCGCAAAGAACGGCAGGGATGGATAGATGCAAGGATGGGTGGAGCCTCCCAGAGCAGCCAGAGACCATTCTCTTACTCACCCAGCTGAAGGCTTTAACCAGACTTAGTAAAGAGGAGCTGGAGTTTCATCATAACTCAGCCATGTAGCCACAGTTGTGTATAGTTGGCCTTAAGTTTAAATAAATTGAAAATAGCTCTCTTTCCATTACATAGCCCTAGTCATTTTCTTTTTTTTTTTTTTTTTAATTCATTCCCAACCATCACTTTTTTTTCTTTTAGAGAGGGAAGAAGGGAGAAAGAGAGAGAAACATCAATGTGAGAGAGATACATTGATCAGTTGCCTCTCATATGTGTCCCAATCAGGGATCAAACCCGCAACCTAGGTATGTGCCCTGCCCAGGAATTGAACCTGAGACCTTCTGGCACATGGAATGACATTCCAACCAACTGAGCCACATCAGGCAGGGCTCTGCTTATTTTTATTGTCTTCATAAAAATCTCCAGTTAAAAACTCCTCCAGGTACTATTTTAAAGGAATACTTGGATTGAAATCTCATCTGACAATTGCAGGGAAGAATTCAGTGCCCACTATTGGCCAAGCCAGATGAACAGTGCTTTTATGAATATCACGCTAACAAAGCAATTTCTAGCTGCTGTGCACTGCACTGAGCCCCAGTCTGTGCCACGCACTGTGCAGGTGCACTAGCATGAGATGTTATTAGCCTTCCTCACGTTCACTTGAGGTCAGCACTGCTATTCTCGTGTGGTGAAGAAACTGAGGCTCGACAGTTAGAATGCCCACAGCCAGGAAATAGGCAAACCCAGATCTGACTCCAAAATCCCACCATGTCATCCAATCTTTCCCATCTCCCAATTTGGTGGTCTTAGATGGTGACCATCTTCATGGCAGCTGCCACACATGCTATGCTGCACATTTGACCAACAGCTACTAGCAGACTATGAAGTGAGGGTTTAGAATCACAGAGTCACCAGGCCTTGACTTTCCTCAGACACAGCCAGGCTTTGGTTTTCAGTTATTGCCCTCTCTCAGGTGGCACCACCACTTTCCTTCAATTCAGTTTATCAGCAATTGCTTGCCAAATGCTTTGACAGGCATTTCTGCATTAGCTTGCACACCTGACTCCAAGTATTCACAACCTGGTACAATTATCATATGTCAGATAATCCAAGCTCAATTAGCATGGTGTATAGATAGGCAGAAATGTATGGCATATTCCTTATTGTTAACAACCCATATAACAATAAGCTCCTTCCTTCTCCTGAAGTACCCACAGAGTACCTCACAGCTTACCAAGAAAGAGGACCTCTTTGTATCCAAAAGTTTGTAGACCAAAACATAGCACCAAACCTCAGGAGATGAAAGACCCAAATGCTGGATCCAGCTCTACCACTTATAAGCTATGCGATCTTGGGTAAGTCATTTAACCCCTCTGAGTTTCAATTATTTCCTTTTAAATTGAGAATAATAACACTTTCCAGGCCTACTGCACAGGGTTCTTTTGAGGGTCAAATGAAATCATGCATATAAAAGCACTTTGAAATTATAAGCCAAGCAACTGAAAAGGTCAGATATTATTGCTCCCATTTACAAGTGAGGAAACTGATGCCAACAGCAGAACCAGGTCAATGGTCTCTCTTCAGTCAATGGTCTTTCCACTGCACGATGCTGGTTCTCAAATTCTAAGGAGCATGTGGAAAGGGAAAGATCCAGCTGGGCCTCAGTGATCTTGGAAGATGCTGAAGTCAAGGTTATACACCAGAGACCAGCAGGCCAGTGTGTCCCATGGATATGTTTTATCTGGCTGGCAAAGTTGTTTAAAAAAAAAAAAAAGTTGAGCCAACATTTAATAAGCAGTAAGCTTAATGTAAATTCTACATTTCCTGTCTTAAAAAGATCAGGATTCATAACAATAGGTAGACTCCCTCATGGTGATAATCTGCTACAGCTGCACCTTTTGGGGACGTGTGTTCTTGAGCTTGTCACAGGCCCCTCAGCTACTCCTATTTCTCCAACATGGAGGCCAACTATCACTCTTATTTTTGCATTGTTGTTTTCACACAACAATGGGAATGAGCATACTTCTAAGGAAAAGTGAACCCTCTACCTATACCTGGCCCACTTCACTTACGTCGCTTCTTTGACTGACTCCAGTAGGCATTTAAGTTGGCAACCTCTGACCTGAAGGGCAAAGAAAATCCCAGGAGGTGTGAGGGAGGACTGTAGCAAGAGCAAAGCAAGGCTGGGAAAACAGCATGGGAGTGTGGAGACCCTGAAGAAGCAGCCTGGCTGGAATGAGGGGCAATGCGGATGGGGACAGGGACAGCTGGAGGACTGGGAAGACATTTGGATTAAAAAAAATGAGGTTGCATTATGAAGAGAGGATCTTGAGTAATAATGGTGACTACCTTGAGGTGTAGAGGAAATGAAGATGTCGATGGCTGGGAAATAGGAGAAATGCTTTTCAAAGTCGCTCATTCGACAAAATCTTACTGAGCACCTGTGTCCTAGGCACTGGGAGTACAAGGGGATAAAACGAGTCAAAAGCCCTGCTTTCATGGCATGTACAGCCAAGTTGGGAGGGATCTTGCCACAAACCCCCTGTTAATAATGATGCCCCATTAGCCAAGTGCCTTGGATGAGCATTTTTGAGCAAGGACAGACAAATGGCAGAGTTGATGGTTTTCCCCCAGAGGACTATTGTACAAATTGAGGGGAAGGTGTTGTGGGGTTGAAAATGATCCACCTGCCACTGCTCAGCCCATAAAAGCACAAAGCAACTCAAAAGCCCACTCATTAATCTTCTAAGATGTTGGACAAACTTCAGAATTACAGCAAGACAGTGGATCCTGTCATTCCTTTGACCTATTTTTCCAGGCTTCTCACATTGTGTGATTGATCACATACATATTCCCACACACAAAGGCTGCCTTCTGCTTGCCCACTCTAGCTTGTGTGTGTGTGTGTGTGTGCGCGCGCGCACACGCACACACACGTGCACCCATGTACACACACACACACACCCCTATCTTTGAGCTTTTTCAGAAGGGGTCACCTTGACAACAAGATCATCTCATGTAAGGAGTATTCTGCATTTGGAAAAACGGGAAAACACACAAGCACAGCTCATGGCACCTCATGACAATTTCTTTAGTTCCATTGGCGGAGGAGACAGAAAAAGTAATTATTGGGGCAACTAAGGAAACATGACTATTTCCGTGTAAAGCAGAAGTGTGATGAAAGCTTCCTTCCACTGAAGAGTAGCCAAGGGAAATGCAGAGAGAGGTGTTCATAATATTTCTTCCCCTAAGTACACACATCCGCTAACTATATCCACCACGGACCAAACACTGTCTACTTGTTTTGCTCACCAGCCTCTAGCAATCAATCACTGCAGAGCTGAGAAGGGCACGTAAAGAGGGAGCAGTTGGTGTAGCTGGTGATGCAGAGGAAAGGAACATGAATTGGGCAGATGCAGTGGGGAAGAGACATGAAGGCATTATAGGTTAATACCTTCCATAGTACTGCATGCCTGGCACTGAGCTGGCCACTAGGGCTAGTGGGGTGATACACAGAGTGGGAAGGAGAAGCCAAGGGCCAGAACGTCTAAGATGGTAGCCTGACAGAAGAGGGACTGAGGAAGACAGAAAAGCTTGGAGAAGGCGGGGGGGGGGGGGGGGGAAGGAGGGCAGGATATGGAAGGCAAGGAGGAAGTCCTGCAGATGAATGAGCAGGAAAGTGATGGAGGAAAGGCTACAGCAGGCAGATAGGAGGGTTAGAACCCACGGAGGGAAGTCATGTGCATGCCACATAAGCACACTATGTTGATGAGCAAGGGGAGAGGGAAAGAAAAAAATTATGGCATATACTGAACAGATCTGAAATAGGGATAACCAGGATTTGAACTCTAGCTCTTCTACATGACCTTGAGCGAGTTACTTAATTGTAAGTTTCTATGTCCTCATACTTAAAACTGAAGGCCATACTATGTACCTCAGAGTTTTGATGCGGACAGACGACATAACCTGTATGAGGGGACACAGCCAGTCCTGCACCAGACACAGTGGGTCTGCCATAAATTCCACCCTTCTCACTGTGCTCCTCTCTCCCCGACTCATGGGAGGAGTTAGGCTTCTCGACCCACTTGCAAGTAAGAAATAAAGCTGCTGGAAACCTTCAAGGACACGCCTCTCCTCTCTACCGGCACCTCATATTGTTCGGAGAGACGAGGCCAAGACTGGTTGTGTGAACTGTGTCTCTCCGGCATTATTTAAGAAATACTTGAAATCCCAATGATAATTCCATTTGGGTTAGAATATATATTCCCAGTTACCCCTTGTTAAAATGCAAACATAATCCCTGGGAGGAATTCCACACTAACCAAAACACGCACTAAGATGGTGCCGTGAGGAGATGCTCTCCATGGAAACCTGAGCTCTGAGGGGCACTTTCCCAAAGGGTAGTGACTGGGAGAGGCATTTCAGGACAGGGGCCACTGGCTGGGACAGCAGCCTGCGTGAGGACTACAGAACGGGGCTCTGGCTTGCCAGAGGGTGGGGCGAGGGTGGGGCAAGGAACATGGCAGAAAGAGGGTAAAAAAGGAGGGACTGAGGAGGCCAACGACGCCTACTTTACCATTTGCTAAGGACCAGCCATGGATAAAGAAGGCATCCCATTCCCCTGACCGACATCCATCAGTATCTGCCAGAAAGTGAACTCAACTCTGATACTGGCACCCAAGGCCTGAAAAAATGTCTTGCCCCTTCAAGAGTCATTCCAGGCAGCGTGGTGCTCAGACCCGAGTGTCCAAACTGTAACTACCACCCCGTCGCAGGCCCTGCCCTATATACTGAGCTCAGGCGCACAGTTTCTGTGGGGATTTTTGCCGACTTCAGTAAAGCTGCAAATATAGCCTCACACATCATGGACCCACCGGAAAATTTCCAAATGTAATCCAAATTCTTCTTCAGCCTTCTTACTTGTCAAGATTGTTCATATCACTGACTTCAAGAAGGGCTATGTTATGTCTTTTTTTCATAATAGGGAAAATTTCCAGAACCACCACCCACAGTGAACTCCGATGAGAAAGCCAGTCACAGAGGGAAGCCTGTGAGGAGCCCAGGCAGCGCGGTCTCAGTTCCACCGCATCTGCAGGCTACAGATCAAGCAGAGCATCGAGTTATCATCGCAAGCCATTTGTGCTTCATGTAATAATGCCCTAATGATTCAATTAGCATCGACTCCTCAGCGGCAACAATATTTTCTGACTGATCAAGCAATTTAGCACTCGCTGTTGATTGATACAGTTCTATGAGTAATAAAGCATTTTGAAAGAAATGTGTTTAATTCTTCACAAACCACTTTTTAAAACATTTTAATTTTAACTTGATTTCCATTTTTTCCTACCACTGCAGGTTACGAGGACCCTTTACTCTCCCCATGGGCACCCCTGCAGCACTGGTCATGCTGTGGCCAGGTCCACCCTGCCTCTTGTCTGGGCATCTTTAGCCTTTGTGCTCCTCCCCCACCCCACCCCCGCAGATGCCTGGTGGCTGCAGCCAGAGGAACAGATGGGGCACAATCGCCGAGCCTCTGTGAGTGGTGCCCAACACACAGCCACTGTGGAAATGGCCCAGGCGAGAGCCACTGAAGCAGGCTTTCTGAAAACCTGCCCTGGTAACACTGCTATATTTGGAAACAAGGCAGGGTGTGTAGGGGGACAGGGTGGGAGGCCGGTGGGGGAAAAGAGGGACAATCAAAAACAGAAGAGAGAACTAAACCAGACTGTTGGCAGAAAGCCTCTTACCCGTTAAAAACTGGGCTTCCCAGGAAAGGAACTAAAACTAGGCTGGTGAGAGAAACCCTAGGAATGAACAGGCTTTATGACCCAGGGACTGGGCAAAAGGAACAAGACTCTGTGGCAGCTGACCCCTCTGCAGGCTCCATGCTAACTCATTCTGATGCTGCTTCCAAGGCCCTCTCCTCCCACAGCGCCCCAGCTGTGGCTTCTACCAAGGGCCTTTTCCAGGACAAAATGTGTGTGTAGGGAAAAGCATGTGTGGAAGGAAAGCTTCAGGGGCTGAGAGGGCTGTGCTGTCCCAATCCTTGCTGTCAGCCAGGCAACGCATACCCCCCACAGTGGCCAGTGGGCCCTGGGGAATGGAACCAAACTGGGGTGTTCTGTAGGCAACTTCCCCTACCCAGTTCTGCTGCCATTTTTGTACCAACTCTCGTGTGCGCTTCTGGCTCTCTACAGTCCCTTCTCCTTGTCCCAATTATACTTTCCCACCCAGGCTATTGTGATATAACTACAAGTAGTAATAATAACTTCTAAAATTTCAAGAATTATTATGTGATAGGCATGATATTAGATAAATGACTCGCATGTTATATTATTTCGTGTAATCCTCTTAACAAACTTCTAGAAAAAGCATTATCCCCACTTTACAGGGGAGAACATTATGGTTTAGGGTGGTTAAGCAATCTGATCAAAGACATTCAATAAGCTGAGAAGCTAAACTAGTCAAAATGAAAAATTCTGACCTCTAAAACCAAGGTTAGGAGTTCCAGAATCTCTCTGGATCATCAATTCCCATATTTCAGCCACAGCCAAGGAGATTTTCTCCTAACTTTACCTTGTCTCCACTTTCTGCAAGTACAACCCTCATATTTTGCTTCTCAAAAGAGATGAAGATGGACAACACCTTTTCAGACTCCCTTTGGACACAGTGACCTTCCACCCAAAGCACCAAGTAATCTAGACCCCACTCCCTGGATTACAACCAATCCTGTCCTCTCCCAAGTCACATCACAGGTTCATCCCAAAGCCCATGTCACATTCACCAGACCCTTCAATGTCCCATCAGAGCTACCCATTAATTCTCACAGTGGAGTCAAAATGACTGATTCCCTCCCAATTTTTCTATAAGATTGAATGTGATTTGGATGGAATTCCTACCACAGCCTCCAATTTCCCAAACCTTTCACCCTTCAGCACCATCACAGCCAGAGAATGGGTTATTAAAACATCTGGGTCTGTAGCCCAGAAACCAGATTTAAGGAAAGGGTAAGAGACATACTTTTTTGACTATGCTCAGTTCTTTCTAAATTCAGGAAAAGTATATCTATGCTCCAGTGCCATTATTTCTGGGGGAAGATCATGTCCAAAGTAGCTAGTTACAGTCACTCCTTCATAAGAAATACTTCTTGGTTTATATACACACCTTGATTACTACCTACACTGATTATTCAGGGGGGACAGGGCTGCTTCTTCTGCATAATGATTTCCCAGTTTCATGTGCATGAGCCTTGCTCCCAAACCTGATTCTGTCAGCTTTGAGGAAGAAGATTAGAACAAAGAGTATCTAGAAGCAGCAGTATTGTTGGCTTTTAAATAAACCTACATTAAAGAACACATGGACAGGAGCAATAGTCAAAACTGCGTTTGTTTATTTTAGGTTTTCAATATTAAAACCAATAATTGTCACTTTCATACCACTTAAAATGATTTGGGGTATGTATCTAAGAGTAGAATTTGGCAGGGCAGAGGCAGGTAATGTAGGGCTTAATTTAGACTGACAGCAAATTTGTTAATTAATACCCTATCAAAGGATGCACTTTCCTGAAGTTTGGCTTAGCAGTGAAAACAGTGCCATTAGCTAACACTGGTTTCTTGAAGCTTGTATATAAAAATGAAGAGTAATGCAAGTGATATTAAAATCATTGTCTGTATTCATTTCTTCCTTGGATCATATCTTCATAAAGCAACATCATTAAAAATGAGATTCCATAGGAGTCGGGAAGGCCTTCCCAGTTGATAATGTCTCAGCCATTGACCATTGGGAGTGGAGTGCTCAGTGTCTTCTTAGGGACTGAACACAACCTTCTGAAGTGTTTCCATATCTGAAAGGTTCCTTTTAAGAAGTCATGTGGCCAAGCTAATGCAACTTAGTTCATTGTTTCCTTTCTATCAAATAATAATAACCAAAATCAGCATTTATGTTCCTTTGGGTCATTTTGGTTTCTTTCATCTTAGCTCCATTAAACATTAGGTCATCTCATGGTTTTAAGTGAAGAGGTACAGAGTGCTTCTCTGATGATGTCATCCAAATGAGATGGACGAAATGAACCCACACCATCGTCTCCTGAGCAATGGAGGCCATGGAGAGAGGCAGAAAGGGAAGCAAGGTAGAGGAAATTGTTTCAAATGATAGAAGGTAGGTTTTTGCCTTAACATATAAAATAGAAACCTGGATCCAGAGAGCCACACTTTCACTGGTTCCACACAATGGAATTAAGGAGGCTACCATGTGGTGGGGACTGTTCTGCCTCAACCCATTCACTACTGGATTTGCCATACACTCCACAACAGCAGTAAGGAGATAAACCAAAATACTGACACATTAACACAGCAAGACTCAGCTGTGGTTTCCACCAAAACTCAAACCAGAAGAACAGGAGCATCCCAAGGCACTGCAGTATTCTCAGAGGGCTGGATGTTTAAGATCAGAAAACTCCCTGGAAGCTAACTTCAAGATTCCAGGACGGGAGGAAGGTCTGAGTCATACTTGGAATCTTCAGGGCAAACAGGAGTCCCGGCTGTCGGGGTGAAGATACAGCAGCCTAGTATGGGCAGGGCACCGCTTCCCTTCATTTCCTGGGAGATCAACTTGGCTCACTTCAACTATCAACTCTGCTCAGTTGCTGGGCACACTCAAGAATCAAAGGACGTGGTTTCCATGGTGACTCTGCTTTTGTGATAGAATCTAACTTTGTGTCTGATCCCTTGTACATTGCTGGGGTGTCACTGGAAGAATTGTATATAATGGTGTCTCAGAAAAAAACTAAGACCGAAACTAGCCCAGGAGTGTGAGTTAATCCCAAGAACAAATGAACGACACTTGGCTAACACACATGAAAAGATTATGTCTATAATCTTTCCATTTTCTAGTAAAGTCCAAAGAAAATTTGTTTTTAAACAAATATTGATTATTCTCAGCTACTATCGTTCCTTTATTTTCTAATGGATCACTCATTAAATTCTCATTAAACTCTAAATGCAAGGGTTTCTACAATAGCCAGGTAAGTACAATTGTCCTTGAAAGCCACAGAGTAGTCTACTAAGGCTTTGCTACTCAATGTGTGAACCACAGATCAGCCACACTGACATCACCTGAGAGCTTGTTGAAAATGAGCATCTCAGGCTCCACTCCAGACCTGCTGAATCAGAACCTATACTTTACCAAGATCCCTAATGACTTATATGAAAATTCAAGTCTGAGAAGCACTGTCCAAATGGGTGCTATGAATTCTGCTCTGAAAACCCTGTGACTGAGATAGAATAGAACCTACGCTACTGACAGTATGACTTTGGTATAGCAGACTGGACTCTGAGGCCAAACTTCCAGTCCTTAACCCCTAGCTCCAGAAATAAATGTTTATGAGCAAATTTATTAACCTTTCATTGCCTTAGAGTCCCCATTTGTAAAACAGGGACAACAGTAATACCTACTCAAAGGGTCCTGTGAGCATCAAATGAGTTAATACACAGACAGCACTTAGAATACTGCTAGTCACCAGTAAGTACTATATATGCTAAGCAGACAGATGACAGGATGGATGGAAATTGAAACTGAAGACCGGAACCAGAAGTGGCTTCTGTGTTTCCCATACACCTAACTGCCTCCATCCGGCCTGACAGAGACAGTTTTTTGTTAGTTACTCCTTCCTTTGTCCTCTCCCCACCCCCATCTGACATGGTCCTGCGTTGCACCCTAGTCCCGAGGAGCCACAGAGAGAGTCTGGAGAGTACTATACTTCATCTGGTCACAGCCCTAAGTAAACCCTCATCACCCCAAGATGGTCTAGGCATAGGAGCACTGTGCAGGCAGCATGTGGGCCTGAGAGCTAGCCCTTCCAGTGATCACATAATCTCCTGACCTTCTACCAGAAAGAAAAAAAAAAGCTTCAAAATAAGCCAGCAATTTAAAAGATCTAATCCATGATTTTCTGAGTGAAACGATGAGCCCTGAGCTCTCCCAGCCCTTGGCATCTTCATCCTGCATTGTCGAGGCTGGTGCAGTGCCCAGCTGCTGAGCTGGGTACAAAGGGGAAAATGCATGTTGGATCCAGGCTGAACGACTTTCCTGACTTGGTAGCTCCAGATGTTAGCCTGTCATGTAGAGCAACTGAGTTAATTAGGAATTTGTGTGGAATCAGAGATCTAAGTGGTAAGCAAAAAATGGAAAATAAGAATGGCTTCCCTGTGTTATGAACAGCATTTCCTCTCCATATCTTACCTTAGGACAGGACAGAGAGAGAGGAAGAGCACCACCCCTTCAGAGAACCACACAGAGACAGCTGAAAATGGAAAAATGGATGCTTGGAAAATTAAGGAGTAATGTGCCATAATCCTCCCCCTAAAGAGGGTTAGTCTGCCCAACCCCATGAAGATTGCAGGTCCATAGCAAGGGACACCAGAAGCCACCGTCACAAGGGCTTCAGCCATGGCAAGATGTCAAAGCATCCATTATTGCAATCAATTATGATTCCCACCCTGACCTCTTGACACTTCTATTGTTTTACCTGAACCACGGTTCCTAGGAGGGATCTTGCCCTCCCTGTCTTCCACCTCTTGCCAGTTTATACTCTGTTGCTTTTAATTGAAATAGTTAAGCTATGTAGGTCAGCTCATTTAAAATTCTCAAGGGCAAACCACCACAGTACAAGCTGGATGGGGCATACAGAGCTGTTCTCTAAACTGGATTTCATGTAATAAAACACACACAGAGAAAATTTTTGTGAAAAGCACCAAATAAAAACTGAGACATTTTCTAAAGATTCATGTCCATAATCCGGCCCCTGGTCATCTTCAGTTTCAAAGTTGAAGGATCAGCCACCTTAGATGATGACTCTACATGCTGAAGAGGGTGTACCTAGTTGTTATCTTTGGCACATCTGGCAAATGGATTCTCCGATGTCTGGGCCTTACATTACTTTTCATGGCAAATGCAGGTGATCCCTATTGCCCTCACGTTTCTGACCAGAGTGCATGGCAGTCAACTTAACCACAGCTGCACTGTTCCATTCTTCCCAAGAACAGGCAGGAAGTTAGTTGGCCGTTGTGTATATACTTTACATGCTGAGAACACACATTTGTTCAGTGACGGAAAAGACTCATAATTTAATAAATACCAGAAAGGGCTTATAGGAAGAGGGAGCAAGGCTTATCATAAGTTTTTGGCATTCCCATCTTTGCCAAAAGTAAAGGAGACCAGCAGGTGCTTCCCAACAATTGACTTGTTTGTAAGGGTTGCATTTTCTCAGAATCCTCTTTGCCAGGGATACCTTTCTGGGCTGTGAGTGATTCTTAGTTTATTTATGCTTTTTTTAAAAGTCAAAGGAAATACTAATAACCAGCCCAAGTGAGAAGCATTGGAATAATGCTAGATTGGATTAAATCAGATGGGAAGTATAAGAGGTGGGAGTGAGAATATTACATGTCCAAGTGACCTTCACTGACATTACTATTCATCTCCTTCAGCCAGAACCCAGATCCAACTTGATGTGTAGGTGGAGTAGATTAACGTCAAGCAACAGAATCTTTGAAAACACACTTTGCTGAAGGGATCCTATTGAGGTCTGAGAGCAGTTTGAAGAACTCCCATCCCATACCCCAGCTTGGTGGGAAAGGGGAGTGCTGAAGATTGAGCCCCACGCTTGCAGCAGGCTTTTCTCCTTCCTGCCAGCAGACTTTCTTTCACATGGTGGTTAAAGTGAGCAGTTAGATTCCAAAGGTCAAAGCATAGACCGCTAGTCTCCTGCATGAGGCCTAAGAGAATCAACCGCCTATGTGTCAGAATCAAGTCATGGGCAAGGTTTTTAGGGGATAGCCTCTTCATATTCTAATGACTTCTGAGTCTAAAATAAATAAAAATTTTAAAGCCTCCAGGCTGAACTTACAAGGTTTAGAATGCTGAATAATCTGAGATGAGTTCTCATAATATTTGTGACCTAGAAAAAGGAGCACTACCCCCTAGATTTAACAGAAGATACTATATAAGCTCCTCAGGAGCAGAACTTGACTCACCATTGTAAACCCAGCGCCAGCCACAAGGCCCATTACTTAGTGTGTACTCCACATATATTTGCTTAATGCATGAGTGAAAGAATAACATTGACTCACAACTTTAATTTAATGGAATTTAAAAAATTACCACCAGATGGATCACATGTACACAGTGACAGAACCACTGAGACTCAAAGTGGCAGGGTCACAAATTATGACTGGTCCATGACAAGTAACTATGGATAAAAAAAAAAAACAGGTTATAGCCATAAGCACACCTAGTACCAGGTCTTGGTTGTTAAATAAGGACTCCTCAGAGAAGCATTTGATTCCAGGGCTGGGGCAGGAAACATTCAAGATGATCCTAGAGCATCTTATGGTCCAAAAGCAAGAAAATGCTTGAGAAAAGATGGGGCATGTCACAGGTATAGGAGCCAGACTGAAATAGCTCCCAGTGGCCAAAGCTGAAGCAATCTGAACAACAAAATAAATAAAATATTAGATTGTAACCCACAGAACAATATAAACATGATAGCGATGGAAACTAATAGTTGAATAAAGAGAGATGAGGAAGAAGGGAGCTCTTCCTAAAGAAAAACTCCAATTAAGGAAAAGAGGACAATAGAAAATCATCATTAGGCAATAACTGTTGCAGGCACGATCCACAATACTTGCTAAAATTGAGAAGAAACAGGATATTTGCATCACCTCAAAATAAAATATCTCCCCCTGGATAGTCATTAATTAGAAATGGGGAAATAGCAGCTTTGCAGTGAAGAAACTCAATAGACACCACCTTCACCAAGTGATGAAGCCTAACAGCACTAGTAAGGAGACATGGCAACACCATTTGTCCCTAGTAAGATAGAGTGCGAAAGGCATATCGCTTCTGTGATACTCAGAAGTGATGCATATATTCACTATGCAAAAATGTATAACCTCAACCTAATAATGAGGAAACAACCGACAAATCCAAATTAAGGGCGATTCTCCAAGATAGCACACCTGTACTCTTCAAATGTGTCCAATTCATGAAAAACAAGAACAGACTAGCACAGACTTGGAGAGACTAAGGAGACTTGACAAATGCAGTGTGCGATCCTAGATCAGATCCTGGACTAGAGAAAGAACATAGGTGGAAATCAAAATAAAGTCTGAAGTTCCATTAAAAGTACTGTACCAATGGTAATTTCTTAGTTTAAATCATTATGTTATAGTTATGCAAGATGTTAACAATAGAGGAAACTGGGTAAAGGGTCAATGGGAACTCTCTGTATTATTTTTCAACTTTTATGTAAGCCTAAAATTATTTCAAAATAAAATATAAAAAAGAAAAATGTAAGGTAGACTAAGCAGTGTTTATAGACGTAGCTGATTTACATTCTGCCGCAAGCTCACAATCTCACCATGGATTGGTAACTGGTAACTGGTCTACTAGCTGGGGACCATTTTCAGTAGCACTGTGCTAGATTAATTTGTCTGCAATATGCCAAAAATTGAGGAACGAAAACACTATTGTTCATGCCAAATGAGTATCCTAGGTCCTGTGTTCAGGCTTTGTACCCAATAGGTGTGTGTACTGGTATTGTTCAAAAAATAGGAAATCAGGAGGTCTGGGTTCTGACCTCAGCTCTGATTTCAAAACAAAATTTTAAAAAAATAATTTTTTTAAAACCCTGTTTGAGACCTTGGGAAGATCACTCATCTCTATCCTTGGTTTTCTCATAATTAAAGTGGAAAAATAACACGTGTACTACCCCCCTATGAAGGTTGGCAGGAGGGCGAAATGAGACAAACTGCATGGAAGTTTTGAAAATCATGAAGACATTGTTCAACTGTAATATCTTATGATTCACATATTTAAATATTCTCTTTTTCATTGTTTTCAGAAATAAATGGCTGCCCAGCCAGCACGGCTCAGCGTTTGAGCATCGACCTAGGATCCAGGAGACCGAGGTTCGATTCCCGGTCGGGGCATGTGCCCGGGTTGCAGCTGGATCCCCAGTGGGGGGCGTGCAGAAGGCAGCAGATCAGTGACTCTCTCATCATTGATGTTTCTATCTCTCTCTCCCCCTTTCCCTCCTCTCACTGAAATCAATAAAGATGTATTTTAAAAAAGGGAGAAAGGAAAAAAAAAAGAAATGAATGGCTTAAGTGAGAATTGGTTACCAAACGCATCCATTCAACATTAGAAATTATTTCATATTTAGTGAACATTTACTATGTTTAAGGCATTGGCTTACATACCATAGTAAATACAAAAATGAATTCCACGTGGATTCTGGCCTCAATGAGTTTCCAGCCTTAAGAAGGGGGATCATATACATGTTGATAAATTATAGAATAACACAAGAAGTAGGAATTGCCAAGCAGGTACCCCACACTGATATGGGGACAAAAGGGAACTTAAGTCAGCTTTTTTCCTTTTGTGACCATACAATTCCTTTGTGTATATATGTACAAATTATTACCAAAGCTCCCTCACAAAATTCTACATGGTAAATAAAAAATAATTACAAGACTGAAAAAGGGAAAAGAGATAAGGTTTCTGGAGTCAGAAGCATGAGTTCAAACAGTGGTCCCTGCACTTATTAACAAGCTCTTTGGGCAAGGTCCTTAACCTCAGGTTCACTGTCTGAAAAATGGAATAATAATGCTCCCTATCTTGCAGGATTGTTCTGAAGACTAAAGGAGCTATTGCAAATCAAGTACACATAACTGCACTAAGCACTACATAAGAGTTGGTTGTCGGTGTTACTTTCTTCTTGTCTTGGGGAAATGTATTTATGGCTTATGACTGACAGTGGAAAAAAACCCACAAAATCAAAATAGAATAGAATTCTAGTTACAAAAGCCTTTGCTCCAGAAAAGCGCAGATCCCCTTAAGCGACCAGCAGAGAAAGAGGACAAGTCAGCAGTTCCTGGTGCTGTTGATTATCAGGGTGGGTGTTGTGTAACTTCATTCACCACTCCCATCTGTCACCACTTAGCCTTTTGGACACTTTAGGTCGAGCTCTCAGCTTTCCCGTTCTCAGATTCTTCTTGGGGGGTGGGGGTGATCCATGTACACACCCTTGGAATTTCTCACTGCTCAGCCATTGTGCTTCCAGGATCTCACCACCCCCTCCCCGCTGAGAACTCCCCTTCCTCGTTGGCAGGCACAGCAGTAGAGTCAGGGCCTTCAGCATATCCTCAGTCTCAGTAGTGCTCTTGTTTCTGAAACACACCAGTGCAATGTGCCCTTCCCTGGCCCATTCAACCACAATCTGGACATGCTCAAGGCCCGACCCCAGACTGGTGGATAGGCCAAGAGCTCCTCGCTTCCTGCTGCACGTTCCAAGCCCACAGTGATGGGAAACCATTCAGACAAAAAACAAAGAAGGGCCAAACCCACAATGCGAACCACATTTCCCAGGCCTCCCCCTCCTCTACTGTCCATTTTCATTTGGCCTTCTAACCCAAGGTAATTGCATTCCCAGCTGTGAACTATGCTGAGATACAAACACAAGCATGTGCGCACGTGTGTACATAGTATCCTTCCCCCAAACATGATTTCTCCACACAGCAACCACAGTCATTGTGTTATAACATATCAGTACATGGTGCTCCTTTGCTCAAAATTTCCAGTGGCTCCTGCCTCACTTCAAGTAAAAGCAAAGGTCCTCGCCATGGCCTACAAAGCCCTGCACCATCTGGCCTCTGGTTAGTCCCCTGTCCTCACCTTCAGCTGGAGCTCACCATTGCTCAGGCCACTCCAAATATGCTGGCCTCCTTGCTGTTCCCTGGGCTCACCAGGCTGCTCCCACCTCTGAAAGTTGCTCTTGCAATTCCCTCTGCCTGGAATGTTTTTCTCCCAAATATCCACCTGGCTGGTTCCTTTAAACATCCCCTTGGGGAGCCTTCCCTAATCATTATTTACAAGGTAAACCTCCACTCACACCTACAACCCCATTTCCTGCTTTACTTTCTCAATACCACTGTCACCATCCAACAAAGTCTTTTACTTACGTATTGTCTCTCCCTGCTAAAACATAAGCTCCCTGTGGGCAGGGCTGCGGGGCTGTGTTATTTACTGCTAAATCCCTGGCACCCAGAACAAGTGCTCAATAAATATTTGTTGAATAAATCAAAGAACTGTAAAATCTTCCTACATATATACAAACATATGTGCACATATTCCTATGTATACATATTATAGCTGCTACTTACTGATCACCAAGCATATCCCAGACACTGGATGAGGTCTGCATGAAGCACAGTACTTTAAATGAAAGTCTAATTCATCCTTTCAATGAGCCTGCGAGAAAAGTACACTTACCCACCTTATAAAGATAAGAAAACTGAACTTGCCCAAGTGAGTGGGCAAGGAAAAGACAAGGCTGGCTACACCTTTCGAGACTCCAGATCCTGAATTCTTTCCACCAGTCAGCAATGTCTCTCAGTTCTCAGGCCCCCATGACTATTGCCCATGAATGATAATCGGCCAGTACATCCACTGCCTTCTCTATCAGTTTGGGCACTCCTGGAAGTCATGGCAGTGTCTCCCGTCTCTGTTTTTCCAGGGCCTACATATATAGTAGAGTTCCTGGCACACAGTCAGTCTCAGTTACTCACTACTGGAAATGCTAATTTTCTTTCCACCTGAGTTGATAGATCATCAAGCACTTCCTCCTCTTTCCCTGGCAACTGGGGCACATCTGACTCCAGGCAGAAGGGAGAGGAGCAACCTGCTGTTTTCATCCTTATGAAAGAAGAAAATCACAAATGAGTAAAGTGCAATCCTGCTCCTGCCTGACAACCACAGCCCATTTCGCTGGGCAGGGATCTGTGCTGACACTTATGAGAGAGGTGGTAAGATAGACCAAGTAAAGCCAGAGGACAGGAGCTGAAAACTCACTTGGGAAGGTTCAACATCTTGACTGTTTTCCTCCTTTCCATTCTCTCTTACCTCCACAATCCATAACCTGCCACCCTCCACACCTTTAGCACATGGCATGTCAACTAGATTCTTAAACTCAAACTCAGATTCAGCTCCTATGTGGTTTTATTGTTGCTGCTAGTGAAAGCAGAGTGGTGACAGTGCAAGGACCACTTAGCCAGCTCTGCTTGGGAAAGAGGAATAGGACAGAGTGGTCCATATTGTGGACACTGGAGTTGGACATACCTGAATTCAAGACCTGGGCAAGCAAATTAAATCCTAAGCCTATGTTTCCTTGTCTGTAAAATAAAGATATATCTACTTTATAGAGGTGTTATACTAATTAAGAGACCTTATATATGCGAAGTGCTTACCTCAGTGCCTGATACACAGTGAGTGCTAAGTGTTTGTAAAAAGCCCAATCTGCATATTACCTGGGGAGGCCAGGGCATAGAGAAAAGCATGGTGGCCCGCCAGTTTTGGAATGAACATTCAGCTGGGATCACCTCCCCACCATGGGCCACAGTGTCAGCAGCAAGGGCAAAATCTTTGATCAAGTCCAGGACAGGTATATTTTTAAGCCTTCAGCAAGATTAGTATCTTCCACCTAGACAGGAATCCAGACGCGGCTCATTCAGATTTACTGCTTACACAATGCATTCATTAGAAAAGAACTGCACTACGATAGGCCATTTTTCAACAGCCCTCCCAACGCCAGTAGAATACTTGAAACCCTTGCTGAAAAACAACAGGGAGAACTGGAGGAAGATGGGAGTCAAGCTCCATGAATTTAATAGCTGCTGAAGACCCAAGTACATTGAAGGACAAGTTCTGGGCTTGCTAGCTTCAATTTGGAGTCTCCTTGGAGCAAACAATGACACTATATAATTAAAAGCAGCAAGTCAGGTTTTAACCATACTGTGTGCTATGAGGACAAATAATAATCATTTAAAAATACGAGATGTTGAGAGGAAATCCAGATATCTAGATGCGGCTTGAAGTCTTTATATGGAAAACTTGTCATTGACAGATTGGCCTTTAAATACAGGTGGCTTTAATGCTGACAATCTTCTAGAGAGAAAGGCACGGTGTGGAAATAAATGTACAGTTCAATGACCTGGTCTCCGTCTTAGATTTACACTGGTTCCGTGACCTTGACCGAGTCATTTAACCTCTAAGTGTCCTCATGTGTACAATGGTGATCATCAATAAAAGTGTCGCCTACCTTGAGAGCTAGTTTTTGGTGTCAAATGAGATCACACCAGCAAAAGGATGCTATAAACTAGGAAGAGAAGCACAAATAATAGCTACTTAAATTCATTTCCTGACAGCTTTCACTACCTTTCTATAAAGAAAACACGTGTGTCTGTGTGTAAGGAGCATACCTTGGGGGTTTGGCTTCTCCAAGAGGAAGCAGGGAATACTTTAGTAAGTAACCCGAAGATCATCACCTCCTTCTCCTAGCACTGGGGAAGCAAATGGCATTCTCTCTGGGGCTACTCTTCCAAGCGTTTAATTGATGGGGAAGTCAGATGTATACAGACTTGTGAAAGTTCCTCAGATGATTCACACACAGAAGATTCAGTGAATGCTTTTGTATGGCTGCCTTGCTCTCCAGGGCCTCATCCAGCTTGATGTGGACCTTGTTCTCACAAGCGCAGGACTACAACATTCAGGAAACGCAATGGGAATTACCTTCTGCCCCAGAGCTCCCTCTCTAACACACAGGCCTTTCTTCTTTCAGGGTCTTCGGCCTTAATGTCGGAGCCTTAGTTGCATTGGTGGAGAAGAGATAGTGACAGAAACCTAAATACCAGAATCCTCTCCTTGCTTGGATCTCAGGGGACAATGTTTGACAATTTTATTACAGAAAAAAAGGTTCCCATAGGGCTTAGTTCCAGATAGGCAAGAACTTCCCAATCATTTTATCTACATTATTTGGACATGAGCTCCATCTTAATAACCGAACTTCTTTCCATAACAGCTCTTCTTAATTATTTATCCACTGTTACTTGTATCTCATAACACAGAGATAACATTTAAATTACTGTTATCCCCTTAGCCTCCTAGTTTCTTCCTTTTTAAGAAGATATTAGAATATAATCTAGAGGGCAAGGCTGGGACCTAGTCTTTACAATTCTTTTTTGTACACCACCATGTAAGTGCTGAATAAATGCTTTTTAATGCTGCTGCAGCTGAAAGGGTTCCACACACTATCTTATTCATACTGAGGATATCCTGGCAAAGTGAGCAATGTCCACAGACAAAGAAACAAAGCAGCAGAGAGGTGCAATGACTTGCACAAGAACGGAAAGCCAATCAGAAACGGAGATTCGACAGTCTCTGCACTCTTCACTTTGGAGTCCTATTGTTTATTCATTCATTCTAAAAAGCCACAACTTATTAAACATCCAAGTTCTCCAGTCCTGTAAATTCTGGGTGTGACAAAAAGTACTTTATAAATTGTGCTAGAAAAAAAAATAGCCGTAACAGTTGGCTCAGGTACATATTGTCTCTTTCAACCGAAACCACTTTGTAAACAAATATTACATTATCACAAACACCCCCATGACAACAATGGCAACAGCATAGTGATGTTTACATAGACCTCCCGTCTTTGGGCCCCAAGGTGCTTTTCAATTTAATTACCTCCAACACTGATCTGTTTGCTTATACAAAGGAAGCCAAGTTGCCTTTTCTTCATCAGGAAATTGATGGCAAACTAGGCAAACTGCCCAAGATCCTAAAGGGAGCCAACAAAAGATCGTGACCTCCAAAGTCACCTTGTAACACAGGACTCTAGACCAATCACCCCCCCTTTCCCTAATAATAAAATACAATGTAACTAACCATCCTTGTTACCACCGTGAGGTGTCAAGCAGATCAGGTGGTTGGGAAGTGGGGAGCTCATGATGAAGGGAAAGTGGGGAATGATAAATTCTGTTTTGCGCTTAAGTCTAAGAAAGCTTGGATAACCAAGTTTAGATGCTCAGCCAGGTGTATTAGAAGTACAGGAGAGAATTCTAGAATAAAGATAAAGAAGTGTGGTCCAGTCACATACAGAAGATATGGAGGAAATGAGAAATCATACTTTTTCATATAGGTCTTGAGACCAACCATGTTTATAATAATAAAACTCCATTTCTGAATTCTCATTCGTAAACGTCACTGAGAAGTAAAATTACAAAGAGAAACAAACCAGGGGCACAGGGTGAGTTGTAAGAATCAACCAGCCAGCTGCAGGTTCAGTTTATAATCCAAAGGCAATGTCAGATGGGAACTAACCCTCACCATCTCTACCTGTCAAAATTCCAATCCTTCTTTAAGTTCCATCTCAAAAATTACATTCAGCCCGGTCGGGCATGGCTCAGCGGTTAAGCGTCGACCTAGGATCCAGGCGATCAGGGTTCGATTCCCGGTCAGGGCACATGCCCGGGTTGCGGGCTGCAGCCGATCAATGACTCTCTCATCATTGATGTTTCTATCTCTCTCTCTCCCTCTCCTTTCCTCTCTCTGGAATCAATAAAGATATATTAAAAAAAAAAAAAAAATTACATTCAACTTGCTTTTTCCTGATTTCTCCAAAAAGAGGTATTCTCTCCCTTCTTTAAACCCCAAAGGACTTCACATGTGCCTCTTTTATGAGCTGCATCATAATCTGACTGGGATTGTGGGTGTCTGTAAACTAACCTAGGATGTACTTATATATTACTGTTGACTCAATAATTCTTGCTATAGACTTTAAGCTCTTAAAAGTAATATGTAAGCTTTTGGGGGATGGAATCAAAATTTATTCATTTTTCTACCCAAGCAGCACCTAGTACAGAGCAGGCCCTCGTTAGTGTATGTGGTATAGAACTGAATTCGAAACCATCACTAGTACTAGGAAAACAACTCAGTAAGAAGTGGGGTACTGGAGGAGTTAGAGTGTAAACCTTAGAGTCAGAGAAACCGTGGTTCAAACACCAGGTTAGTAACTTTTTAGCTTTGTGATGCTGGGCAAATTACTTAACCTCAGTTTCCTTATCTGTGAATTGGGGACAGTAATACTTACCTCCCAGGGTTAATGCAAAGATTAAACAAGATGATGTAATAGGGCACTTGGCACAGTACTTAGCATAGAGTAAATTAAATGCCCATTAACAGTAGTGGTTACTGTTGTCATTAGCCTTCTGGTATATCTTAACAAGTGGGTCAGCAGAGTCATCTACAACAGGGAGGACAGTGAATGTTACAGCTGGAGGAGCTACACAATGTGTACACCTTATTGGCAGCTCCCAGGGTACTTGCTCCAAATGGCAAGGGTAAGGTTATCTTCTTAAGAGTCAGAAAGCGCTACTGGGCACCAGAATTCTTTCTAACATGGCGTTCAAGGCTGCAGTTATCCTCGTTGGTAATGCGTGTGTGCTGTATTTTCCACACCTCAATGAGGCTGGGAGTCCCCAGGGAAATAAACCTTAGAGAGTGGTCAGGCTTGGCTACTTGATCTCCCTTTTCCCAGAAATCCCCAGCTGAAAACAGGCCTCAAACCCCCATGCCATAGCTCTGGACAAGTTCTCTATACAGCTTCTCTCGGGAGGGTAACACTCCATTAAGACATCCTAATGCGGCCCTGTCCGGGTGGAGCAGTTGGTTGGAGAATTATCCCATACACTGAAAGGTTGCAGGTTTCATCCCTGGTTGGGGCGTGTACGGAGGTAACAGGTAGATGTTTCTCTCTCTCTTTTGCTCTCCCTTCTTCTCTCTCTCTCAAAATGAATTTTCAAAAATCAGTAAAAACATATCCTCGGGTGAGGATTTAAAAAAAAAAAAGACATCCTAATGTGGACAACACTATTCAGTACACCAGAAACACTGGAGAGCCAGGCAGCATGTCCCTGGCCTTGAACAATTCAAGAAATTAAAAATCAAGTGCCTGTCACTGCTCATCAGTGTTCCTGTGCACGTCCACTCCAGTACATAAGGACCAATTTCTGATCCCAGCGTCCAGCTCCCATTAAAAAGCAAATGTTTGCTTTAAACGGAGGGGCAGTACATTTCTCCCTCACCCTTATTCTGACTGGCACCTCCCTCTGCTCAACTCTTTTGCAGGTTCGTTTCCAAGAAGTTTACATAACAGATAGATCAGCTGAGTGATCTATCAAAGGGACTCCAGCGTGGTTGCTGCTGAGATGGCATTTCATGTACAGCTTTCCGGTGACTAAGAAAGCACTCCTCATTTGATGGCTGCCTGCCGCTCAGGACAAACAAGCTAATTGTACCTTCAATTCAAATTGTTTGCTTTTCTGGGGGCAGGGGATCAGAAGCGAGCTGGCCCAACTTAAGAGTGTGGCCCTTTGCTGAATGAGGCGTGCACTGCAGCACACCACAAATGACCCACCCAAAACACATCCGTGCCTACCATCCAGTCTGTGTGAAGACCTGGGCCCTGGAATATTAGTATTTACATAGTGTCTTTCCTCCTACCAAATGTTTTCTCATTCCTTGTCATTATATCCTCACAACAATTCCATGAAATCATTATTGCTGTTTTCATTACCATCACTGATTCCGTTTGCAAAGTGAGGAAGCCAGTGGCCTGTGTTAGAGGCTAAGTGTAAGTGGCAGAGCCAGGACTCCTGCTCTAATTTTTCTGACTCAAACCCAATGCTTTTCTCAATACAAACTTTCTGAATACAAACACTGCCCAATGTATGGCAGGGTATCTAGAAGGGGCATTAGCTCACTATTCATTATTCTAATTTATACTCAGGTATGGTGAGACCACCCATCACTAGGTTTTAAAAATAACACTTTTTTTTACCTTTGATTTCAAAATATTTATCATAGAAAATATGGAAGAATCATAAATATTCAGAGAATGAAATAAATAATTTGTAATTTCATTCCCTGAAATGGCTTGTTGTTAACACTCTAATGTACACCCTATTAGACTTCCCAGAGTAGTGTATATCCTATCTCTACTGTATGAGATGTAAACAGTTTATATATGTTTTATAAAATTGGGGTCATATTATACGTAACAATCTATAATATATTTTTCCACTTAGCTATACTGTTCAGCCTCTTCCCATGTCATTAAATATCCTTCCCCTCATATCTGAATGGCTACCTAGTGTCTATTATACGGATGGCTTCTAACCCATTCAACCAGTCCCCTAGAAATTGAAAAATAGGGGAGAGAAATTAAATTATTTCAAGTTTGACTCTATTAGACTATGGAGAAATACTTGTAAATAGCGTTTGTGTGTATTTCTGGTTATTTCCATACGAAACAATCCTATGGAATTCTTGGGCCAAAAGGAATGGACATTTTTAAGTCTTTTGAACATTTTCCCAAACTGCCCTCTGAAGTGAGGCATTTCCAATGCCCTGCAGCTCAGCAAGCCCTGCAGCTCCGCCTCCAAAGCACAGCCCCTTGTCCCAATGGACAGATCACATCCATTCATGTCACCTCCACTGCTGGTACGGGTCCCAGCCTCCATCCCTTCTACCTGACTGGCCCCCAAACTGGTCTCTCACCCTTCCCACGCCCATTTTCTATCCACAGGCAGAATGATCATTCAGAAACAAAAAAGACCTTCAGCACCAGTCATGATATAGCCCCTGCCTACCCCTCTGACCTCCTTGCCTGCCACCCGCCCCATCATTCACTGTGGGCCAGCCTTGCTCTTCTGTTTCAGACACACACCAAGCTTGTTCTCAGGGCATCTGTACTTGTTCTCTCTCCTGGAAGGTTCTTCCTTTCTTTCTTTCTTTGCAAGCCTAGCTCCTTCTTGTCATCGGATCCCAGAGGGGTCTTCCCTGGCCTCCAACTTAAAGTAACTCCCTTCCTATAGTGATGCTATCCCACCATTTTGCTTTGCTTTGCTTCTCTTATATTCCTTTTTCATAGCACCTACAATAATATGAAGATGTCTTATTTATGGGTTTGCTTACTTCTGTATTTTCTGCCTCTTTTCCCCTCCCCCACATGCACAGAGAATGGAAACTCTCGCTCACTGCTGCATCACCGGTGCCCATCAGAGTGCCTGGCATATAGTATGTTCTCAGTAAACACTTGTTGACTAAGAAAATGCACAGAAAAAAGTAATTTTCGTGCTGCCCTAACCAAGCATAATACTAGAGCTAAATCTAACGTGTAACATATCTCCTGCTGCTTTTCAGAAACAAGGAAAAAGACAAGAGTCACCACAAACAATATCCACTCAAGACTGTGGGTAACTGCAGGCCCCCAGGCTCAGGCTGTGATGCGTCACCTGCATGAGCCGGGTTTAGCAGAATCTAACCAGGCATCAGATACAGATCTTTTTGCCCTGGAAAACAAAAGTCTGCATCTTTTAGAAAGTCACCTGGAAAATAAAAAATTTTATCATAAGAAATTACAACATATAGGAAAACACCTGAGAGTGTATTCTTAGGTGTGTCCATATGAATTGTTTAAATTGTCAGTTCAATAAGACATGCATGGGGTATATAGCTGTTTTTCAGGATTTCAAGACCCGGTGTATTAATAAAACAAAAATATTAAAAATGTACACATCAGACCTCCAGACGACAGCAGGAGCGGTGGATAGGCACGCAACACTCAGCACGTCAGCACTCCTTCATCCTGGCAGCAGAGGCAACGCTGGTACCAATTACCTGCTGCTGAGGCCTCACCAGGGAGCCCACGCTTTACCTGGCACTTGACCTGCATGACCACGTATAAACCTCCCAAACTCCCTGGGGCACTATACCCCCACTCAGGTCACAGAACAAGTGAATTACATCAAGATCCCAACACATACCTATCTAACCCCAAATATGTGCTTTTCGCACAGTGGCCCAGGATGCACACAGCACATTCAATCTGAGAACGGAGTGCCCAGATTCCCAGGCCCTCGCCATTCCCAACTGCTCATGCTGATTCTGCATATAAGGGGCAAAGAACCATCTCCTCAGCCTCTGAAGCAGGAAATCCTCCCTACAGTCAAAAGCAGCTTTCCCTGTAAGGTTTTCTGTCAGTGACACGTCCAGAGTTATCCTGGGCGGGAGTGCTCTTCAAGGATGGCCACTCTCCTGGGCCACCCTGGCCAGGGCCAGTGGGCCTAACAACTCGTACTTCCTCACTGTCCCAGCACCTGAGACAGCACCTCTGCAAATCCCTTTCAGCTACCATAAAGCCCATGGTATGTGTGAAGGAAAATGCTCCCAGGGTTCCAGACCATCCAAAGAGAAAATTCCAGTCATTTAAAAAGAATAGATTCTCTCTCTAATCTGCATCATTGCGAAGAGATAAAGCCAAGCCAATTTAGGGGAAGGAGCCTGGAGCTTTGCCTCTGGAAGTCTTACAGGAAATGCTGGACAGGAGGTATATTTGACCGTTTTTATTTATCACTGAAGAAAGCAGCACAATCCTCAAAAATACTTGATCCTGTATTTTTTTTAAATAAATAAACAGCAACAACAAAATGCTTGGTTTCTAGTTGGCCAGGTACACCATAAGAAAGGAGTTTTCTGAGCTGAGTGAGCAGCTCTGCCTGTTGGTCTCTGCTTCATTGAGGCTCTCTGAATGGTGGATGACAGCAGAGTCAGGACAGAGGTGCACGGAAGCCGTAAGGGACAGGGACGATGGGAAAAGCAAGGTAGTTGTATGGGCTCCTTCCACAGCTCTCTGCGTGGCCCACCAAGGCATCGGGTGGTCCTCCACTGAGGGGAGAAGCATCCAACAGCGATCACAAAGGGGAGAGCAATTTCGGAAATGAAGCTCCACCAGGGTGACTTTTAAAACAAATAGTCAGACACCTATTTGCTGGACTGGTTTAACTCGGCACAGGTGTAGAGGTGTAGAGGTGTAGAGGTGTACACGTGAACCTTCCGCCTGCAATGTCAAGCACACAAATGCACATCACGAATTTAAAAACTGACGGCCTCCTTCCTGTGCCAAGTGTCTTGTTTTACTGGCAAGGCATTTCCTGGACTAAAATATTGAGACACATACAACTCATACAGTGATGTTCAGGCTGCTAGACACTGGCAAGTCAACCCATGGTCAACAACTGCCAGTAGAGTGTCAGTAGGATTAAAACCAGATTGAAATGATCAGATTCCAATGTGCAACTTACAGCTGATATGAGGACTTCCCTTTCCCCTTTCCCCCATTTTTTTTTTTTCTGTTGTTCTAACAAAACAGATATTCTTAAATATATTTCATATATTGCAGTAGCCCGGACATCAAATGTTTCCCAGATTGAAATTAAATATAGCATTTTATTTGGAACAAGCCAGCCTAACTCAATTTTCCCTCCCAGCACTGCCACACGGAGACCTTCCATTTGGCAGCTAAAAGATATGCTCAGCTCTGAGCTGGACTCAGAATTTCTTTCCATGCTCTTGATAATCCATCTGTTTCCTTTGCCTGAGTCCAAGCACTTCAGGAGTCATAAAGGGGCCGTCTGTCCTTTTGTGCCCATGTACTGTCTTTAGTGGAAAATACCCCTCTCCTCCCAGCAGAATCTCTCCAAGCACCTTGCAAACACAACACTGCATCGTTGAACATTTAACTTCTTAGCAAAGGCCAATGAGTCGGCGATGGAGCAGCCCGCCTTCCGCGGAGGGAGTGGTTCATAGCCGGATGCTGTTTGCGCTGTTTAACCTATGACAGCGAGAGAGCTCAGCCGACTGGGAATCTGTTGCCCACAAACATTACTGCACACCCACTGAGGACTCTGCATCACCTCAGGTAAGGAAAGGTGATGGAGAAGCAAACAAAGTCAGAACCACAAGACTCGTAAACCAATGGGCTCGCTTTATAGATGCAGCAACTGAGACCCAGGAAGGACAACGGTGCTCCCAGGGCCACAGCATGGGCGGCGGCCACAGTGACTTCCTAAGTCTCAGGTCAGGGCTGTTCCACGCCCTCTCACAAGCTTAGACAAGGGGAACACGTGATGAGTAGATGCCTCTAACAAGTATGTTAACATCAGCAGGGGCCTATAGTGATTCTTCAATAACAACTATCATTTCCTGAGGCCCAAGTGGGTACTTGGCATCTCTTACCTTTAATTTCCACAACAGCCCTGAAAAAAGGAAACTTAACCTCAGAATCAGACCCAGGGTCACAGATCCTGAATGGCACAAGTGCATTTTGAACCCAGTTTGTTTTCAACTCCCAGCCTGGCTATACTGTGTTGCCTAGCTGACCTATTGCCTCACTCAGCCCTTCCTTAAAGGGAGCATCTCTAAGAAATGAGTATTAAACCAAAGCAAGTCCAGATGAAAACCCAGGTAGAAAAGTCATACATAAAGTGAGGGCCAAAGTATGTGTGTACATGTTCACACCCTTGCCAACAAAAGAAGACTTCTAAATACCAAGTGGTGGCTTTTGCATTTTCTTCTTTCCAAAATATTTCTGTCTTTCCAAAATATTAAAACAAACAAATAGGCATACAAATAGTTTTATTTCAAGCACCTAAACTTCTTAAATCCTGAAGTATATTTTCAGAATGTGCCGTAGTAGATTAAAATTAGGATATATCTTTTATTGGTTCCAGCCTGGAAAATAGAGCAAATTCTGTGCTGGGGCCTGCACATTTTGCCTTCTATAAACCAGTGGTTTTCAACCCTGGCTGTACATTAGAATCACCCACGGATACTTTTTAAGAATACTGATGCCAAGGTCCCACTGAAGATCTCTAAATTATAATCTCTGGGTTGAGGCAGAGGCCTTGAATATTTTTTTTAAAAGCCCCCCACCACCACCTCCGGATTATTCTGCAAGAAGGAGAATACCTGCTATAAATTCTTCTTGGGGGGGGGAGCCTTGTCTTTATTTACAAAATCTCTGCCCTATGAATCACTTCTCTCCTTTTCCCCATCAAAAGCGAAAGGGTTTGTAAACCAGGTAGTGGCCTAGTTGTTTGATTATATTTCAACTGAGAAAGATTCCTCCATAGCATTACCTCCTCCCGCTTAAGCCTTTTATCTCTAATTGTGCAATAGAGCCCGCTTCTTTCTTGGAAGGAATGTCGATAGGAGTAAGCGGGTAGGGAAGTATTCCTAGGCCTATTCAGTCCTTGAAGTAATTATACTCTAGTCCTTTTACAGCAGCAGGGACAGGATGAGGGACCAAAGATGTGGTCCCAGGCCCTCTCAGGGCCAGAAGGAGGCTGCTGAAGAGGCACAGTCCCTGGTCTCGCTAGAGAAGACAGAGGACCAGAGTCATCCTCTCATTACTCCAACCCTGAAACACCCCAGCCCTGGCCTCCTTCACTCTCACCCAAGGTTCCAGGCACTTATTAGGTGTGTCCTGGGGAGCTGGGTGTGGTTTTGCCCAGTTCTATATTTGATCACATACCCCCTGTAACCAGCACCCTGGAATGCCTCCCTGTGCTGCTGTGTCTGACTTGAGCTCTTAACAGCAGAGTGTCAATGAAAGGGGAGCACGGTCACTTCACCATGGCATAAGTCCTAAACTCCTTAGTCAGAAACTTCACCAAAGGCAGACATGATAGCAGCAGCAGCGGGACACATCCTAGAAACAGATTATCTCTCTGCTGCTCCCTGTAGGGTTCTCCTCTTCCAGTGGGCAGACCTGGAACCCCAAGGCCCTTCACCTCACCTTGGGGCTCTTCTGCCTCTTTGGGGACAGTCCTCCAAACAGGGCATTAGAAACCATTCATTCTACAGCCACAGCAGCAGCTCCATACGCCCAAGGACTGGCCCATTGGGACCTGAGAATAGGGCCCTTGTCTCTTCCAGGCCAGCCCTGGACCTGCACCTAAGGGGCTGGGACATGTCTGAATCCCGCTGGCCTGGTCAACTCTGTTCCTAGAGGCTAGCTCTCCTCCATGTGAAATGCTCATGTAATAGAATGGCAGAATGGCAGGGACAAGAGCCATGGCAGCAGGTCAGAGGACAGAAAACATGAGCTAGAGGAACCATGGCAGCTGCAGAGAGGAGGCAAGGTGTGGGGTGGCCCCTGTGGAGGGACAGTGGAGGACGAGGACCTAGCCAGCCTAGGAGAAGGAAAGAGGGCATCTGGTCCAGGGGACAGGCCCAGCGTGGGTGTGGCTGGGATGAACAAGCCAGCTCTGAACTCTTCCCCATCCTCTCAGGCATGCTGGCCCCACAAAACCACGAGGGATCAGGTTAACAGGGCACTGGGTACCATGAGCAATGACCAGAGTCTATCCTAATAAGTGGGCAAGCTCACAGAAAAGAAAGGGAGGGGAAGTGTGAAGGTTAAAGGAAAATGAAGACTGAAGCCCTGAAAAATGCAGCAGAACACTGACAAATAGCAGAAGGTTAAAGCTAACACAGGGAACTCAGAATGGCACGTCTCTGACATTCTCCAAACAGGAAACCCAAACCACGCAGCCACACGGGGTCTGTCTCTGCACCTAGTGCAGCAAATCCTTGGTGAGCACACACTTAGTAGCAATCATGGACTCTCAAAGTGCCCCCTGGATTTTATGCCACCTTCCTCCTGACTTCCCACCCACAGGGCGCTCGAGTCCAGAGTCCAGACCCAGAGGGCGCCCCTCGGCCACATCAGGGGAGAGAGGAGGGAACGGCAGCAGCAAGGTGCTGAACAGTATTTTTATCCCTTCTTCAGTACCTGGCTCAGGCGGGGGTGAGACAGTGCTGCACATTTTATAGGTAAAGAAACAGAAGCATAGACTAGAAGAAGGGCTGGAGTTCAAACGAACCTCACACATTAATAAGATTACATTTGTGAACCAGGAGAGTCTGCCTTTGGACTACCGCTAGGCCTGCAGGGAAGAAAGGAAAGAGAGCTGGGTGCCATGAGGCCATCACAAAATTAAAATATTACAGTCACTCCTGGGGAGCTAACTCCTGCAGCCTAGGCCTGTGGTTGAGATACCTCTGTGAGCACATTTACATAAGAGAAGGCGCGTGGAGTGACTGAAAGGGCACAGGGAAGGGAGCCAGACAGACTTAGGCTCAAACTACAGCTCAGTGACATTTTTAGCTCTGACTTCAGACTTCAGCTTTATAATGGGTGATAAAACGCTGGTTTAGGAATTAAAAAGAATTTTAGTATTATTATGCTGGTTATACTCAATAATAGATCACTATTACTATTACCTTTTAGCCAGTATTAGGCTTTCCTAATAAGCTTATATCACAATTATTCACACACTCAGCTGGAATAAAAACTCAGTAAAACTTTTAAGTTGCCTGTTGAAAATGACCAAGGTAACTCTCCTTGTGTATTGATAAGGAGCAGTTTTCCCAGTACAGAAAGGTGAACAAAAACATAGCACAGGACAGAATGCATAAGTGTTCGTTTCAGGAGTGAAGAATCTATCTGTATGTCTGTGCTCGCTGAGGCATATGTCTCTCTGCAGGGAGAGGCACTAGAAGGCTGGGGCAAGGGAGAGGGGACACTTTTCACTGTATAGCCGTTTGTGTATTTTTATTTCGTACTACACAAATGTGTTACCTTTTAAAAACTATATAGAATGATTTACTTAAAAGATCTATGCAGGTACAAGGAGCTAAAAACTTCAAACAAGCTAGAGGAATAAGTGGTGATGTGTTTTCTTAGCCCAACAGAAAGTTGCAGGGAGTCTGACTCCATCGCTCCATACAGGGCCTTAACAGTAAGAGCCACCTCCCTGGGGGTGACACTTACTAATGATTGTAACACTGGCTCACAGGGCACCTTCTATCCAAGGAGTGCAAAGTGCTCATGCACATTACGAGGCCCCAAAGCCGCCGCAGGAAAAGGGAGCAGCTGTACCTGTGTGAGGATCAGGAGCCAGAAGGGCAGGGAGGATGGGCACCACCACCAGGCTCACCAGGGCCAGCCCTCTAGAGACCCTGGGCAGTTGCTCCACTTGTCTATGCCTCAGTTTCCTTCTTTCTAACTTGAGAATATAACAGTACTTATTTCACAAGATCAGTGTGAAGATTAAATAATGACCAGATAGAATAATAACTATTATTGAACCCTTATTTTATGCCAGACATTGCTTTAAGCACTTGGCACATATTTATCTGGCTATCATCCTAAATTTATAAGTGAGGAAACTGAGTCACCAAGGACAGGAAACCACCCACATACTGATGAGCAGGAGCCTGGAGCACTGTGCGCAGTCACTCCTCAGCAGACTGACATTGAGGACCAGACCATCAAGATTCCAGACTCACACCACTTTAGAGGTAGAAAAACCGAGGCACAAAGAGGCTGCAGCAGTTCCCACCTGCTCTACCTCTCGTGTCATCATGAGGCCATGGATGACAGCCTCTACAACAGATGTCAGAGAAAGCCAAAGGTCCAGGGTACAAGCTGTCACTTCCTCTGTGAACCCCAGCTCCATCCAAGGCCAGCAGCAATCTCCCCTCTCTTCAGGACTGATTCCGAGGCTTGCTGACCAACTGCAAAGAAGGTGCCATAAAAACTGTGCAAATCCCAAGGTGCTGGCACATGAGAAAACTGGTTATTGTTCAACAGCCTACGGCTGCCACCGACGAATCTAAAGGGAGTGGCCTGGTGGAGGAGGGGAGGCATGTGAAGCCAGCAGGCCCATTTGTAATACAGAATAAGTTAGGAATGTGTAAGCAGGACTGGAAATCCTCCTGGCCACTGCCTCCATTCCCTTCCTTTGCCGACAGGGCCCGGGAGGCCTTCAGAGAAGAGGGGAGCCTAATGTTTAGCCTCTGATGGCCGGAGAGATAGCTCCTCGCAGTGTCTGTCACAGAGCACCGGGTAAAACAGACACACTGAGAGCTTCACTCATTAACATTGGTGTTGCCATGACAATAAGCTGTTGCCAGGTAGCGGTGAACTAGAAGAGTGAGAATTAGCAAAGCCTAAAAATAAAGCTGTTATGTTTCTTCCCCAGTCTAGATGTCCATGTGTAATAAGCAATAATCCCGCACCTCTCCCCAGCCCTGGAGGCCCACCCCAGACCACGGCACCCTGCACAGAAGGGCAGGGTCTCCTCTCAGGGTCAGTGAGGAGGCGACACCAGAAGACACACAGTGGTTCATCTGAACACCACGCAACAAGCAGCAGGAGAGAGAGCTGCAGTGTGAAATCTAGGAGGCCTGTTTCCTTCCGTCAGGGAGCTGCTGACCTGGGGTGTCAACTGGACTCCAGGCTAAAGGAGGGGCCCACTCCAGGCTGTCAGATACTCACCCAACTCTTTAGCTCTGAAAGAATGGGAAGTGCCGGTGCCTCTCCTAACCGGCCACTTCTCTCTTGGAAAAACACCTAACTAGGTCCAGGTCCCTGAGGTGTCTGTGGGAGTCAGGAGCCTGGATCAGGCAGCATGCCTGTTCATGGTTTCTTTTATAAGTATGATACCACCAGAAGCACTGTCAGAATACTAATTCTAAAATGTAAGATACTATAACAATAAAATCACCAAGCAGTTTGTAAACATCTTCAAGGAGCAGGCAATGGAGTCATTTACAGGGTCTTCGGGGCTGGTTCTGATATCAGAGGAGAAAATGCATAGTGTTCAACAGTTGTATGCTTCCTTGCCCCATCCCACTCAGCAGACTCTAAGCTCCATGAAGGCAGAAAACACATCTAATTGTTCACCCTCATAACTCAACATCTGCTGCCATCCAGACACACAAGGTTAGTGCACAGTAGACACACTGAAGAAAAGGGGGGGGCAACTGACTCAAACATGACAGAGACAGCATTGTGGGTAAACAGCAAAGACACTGACAGTAATAATATCTGACCTGGATAAAATAGCTATCTTGCCAAAAATTCTAAGCTCTGCATTCTAAAAACTAAATCCTACTCCCTACCCTCTAAGTCTCAAAAAAATGATTTCTCATACATACAGGTGTGTCATAGCATATCCGATAAAATACAATACAGAATTTTGTTGGCAATACTTTCCTTTACAAGTAATCATAATATGATTTCTTCAAAATGTGGACCAGCCTAATTTCTTCAAAGTATAATTTGTTTAATTCAGATAGTATGTGATCATTTGAACCATACTTTGAGTACAGCCAGCAGCAACGACTGAATTACTGCTTTCTTTCCTTGTACCACACTCATCCTTGAATTCTCTCTCCCTACCACTGGTTGATGTGCGCTCAGCAAATGCAAACATTTTAATATCTGTGCAGGAAGTACAGACTCAGGAAGCGAAAGTCATTATCCCTCACCCCAGAATAACAGACAGTCCAGAACAAAACATTTCTTGGTCCTTCAATTGTTCTGGATTATCAAGCCATTAAACTGATGCCAATTCCTGCCTCCAGTCCCCCAAGCTTGTGCAAACAAACGAAGCATAGCACAGAGAGAATGACAGGTGAAAGGAGCCGAACGACTGGGGATCTGAGAGCAAACCCTGTTGATCGTCCATCCAAATCCCAATCTCTGAGCAGACTAAAGCTGTATGAATTAATTTACTTATGATTTTGAGAAAACAAGAATCAGCAGGTGGGGTCCTACTGAATAAGTTACATAGATGCACACAACTGCTGCATTTCAACAAGACTCCACAGAGATTCAAATTTTTACAGTAATATAGCAACAATGGCCATCAAGTTTGCTTTTAACACTGTCTCTACAGAAGTTAAATGCGCACGTCCCTTCTCTACCAAAATGAGACTCTCCGACACTCTACTGAAGGGATCCTGAGTTCACAACACCTGATGTTCTCACGGCCAGCCACAATCTGACCAATCCAATTATGCTACCAGAACATGGTTTCTACAAGTGTGAGAAAGTGGGATAGTCTCCTGTACACTACAGAATCCCAAAGTATAGCTGGCCCTGACGTGGCACACTTGAAAGGGCTCCTAACTTAACTGCTTTCACTACTGAAGCTGAGGTCACCTGTATGCCAATTCCCACTTGGATCCCTGGGTTTCAGTAGGGCCTTCACTTGACAAAACAAATGCAAAAGTCAGGCTGGACAATAACTACAGAATAGGGCTCTTTTGAAAGCTGTATGGTCCTTTTTGCTAAAATGTGCCCCAAAGGAAAGCTCTTACCATCACTGTATCACCATACTGATAACACAAAATCCCAGCTTGTCTTCCTTACCCATCTGTATGCTTCCTTCCTTCTCTATGGCACGAAACATCCAGTTATAGCTGCAGATTCCAATGGAAAGAAGTTACTGGAAAGGAGGAGATGGCATCGCACCTGGCTTCCATCTACCCCAAGTATGGCCTCCAGCACTATGCTGACCACCTTATAGGTAACCAAGAAATCTATGTTGAATAAATGAATGAATAAATAAAAAATTAACTTAATAAGTTTTCTCTAATTCACTTGATTAATGGGATGCTTCCAAACTTAGAAACTTGAGATGCCAGCTCTCTGAGATTCCACCAGTCTGAAGTTGATCAAGTCTGCCTTGTTACTGACTTTGAGATCATACACACTGGCACCAAAGGTCAATGAAAACGGCTGAAATCCCCTTTAACCTTAAGTCACCTAACCCTCCACCATATCCCCAGATTTCAGAGTGGAGGTACCACCACCAGTCCCGTGCTTCCTCCCAGGAAAGGGAGCAAGGCGAGCACAGCCTCAAATGAAGACGGCATAAATCCTCAAGTAGCACTTTCATCACCATCCCACCTAATACACTACTTCATATGCCACCACTTCATCCTACCCCATCCTCAACTCCCAACCTTGTAAAGAGTCCTTATTTTCCATCCTGGTCCTGGTAAAATAAATCTCTGACTATGACCCTAATGAAGAAACTGAAACATAGGCAGACCCCCAGCTGTGCACTGGTCCCCAGATGTTCTGTTGCAAAAGCAGTATGACAAAAATGAATCACACCATGCAGAAGAGTGGACGCCTCTCCCTGCCTTTCCCTCCTCCCTGCAACAGATAAACTTGTTTTCTTACTTTGCATTTGCCATTTTTAGAAAGTAAAATGAAAGTCTCTCCTGCAGAGAAGGATAAGGGTATCAGTGTCTCTCCCTCCCCGTCTCCCTCTCTCATCTCTTCCTCTCCTTTTCTCTCTCCTCTCTCTCTCTGTCTCCTCTCTGGCCTGTGCTACTAAATTTTATATAGCTTGACTTGCTGCATTTCTGATACAAGCTGCTTATACATAACATAACCAGTCACACATTTTTAAGAGTATGCAGCGCTTAAAATAACTGGATTTTAAACCTTCTGATTTTAGTTGAGAATCTGATTGGGAGACAGGATGGGTTTTGGCGCTTGAGAAAGCAAGGCAATTACTGTTTTAAAGAAATGCTGAGTAACTCTTTCAGAGGGCCATGGACTGAAATGCAGAAAAATCTGACTTGCTTTTTGCCCCACCAGACAGACCCCTTGGGAAGTACAAATATCCTTCCATACATGGTTTCCAGAGATGAGTTTTCTGAAGTTCAAAACAGTTATTTTAAACTTCAGCTCCTTAAATTGTATTTTTAAAATATAATTAGGGATTCTTTACTCTTAGCAAAACAACTGCTTAATAGGGCACCATGTGTACGACAGTTTAAGCCAGTTTTAAGAACCTTATGAAACAATCCCCAAACTGGCACGCTTCTCCCCCTTCTCTCTCTCTCTCTCTCTCTCTCTCTCTCTCTCTCTCTCTCACACACACACACACACACACACAGATGGAACACCATTTGTCTTCCAAGAGCTATCAAATTTCAGGCAGTAATTTTATTACTACAATCATCAAACAGACCACTTCCGACTGTTTTGTTCATTTGTTTGTTCATAAGGATTGTTAGTGTTTGTTTTCCCTTGGTTTTCTTTTGAAATGTACCGATATATAGAGTAGGTGCTTACAAATTTTTTTAAGCTATTTGATTAGTGTTTTTATGAAAACAATCCTACTAATAACACACCTCACCCAACACCAAGCCTTCAGTGAGGCACAGGATGACCGGCTGTTTCTTACTGGTGGGAATGAGGACCAGGGGTGGGATTTAAAAATCGCCCATTGTCAGAATGGACACCGCCAGCCAGAGGAGCTGGCCTGGGGCTCTGGAGCCCTCTGCTGTGCTAGGTACAGATCTTCAATTTACTGGGTTCAGGGGAGGTCGGGGGTCTGGGGCAGGGGCCAGGGTGGTGGGGGCACTTGAATGGAATATGAATGCTCAGAGTGTTTGGAAAAGGTAACAGGTTTCTCCTTCATTTCGATGTGGGAAGATACTCAGGCCATCAGTTACACCTTCAGGTTAAGCTAGGCCTAACAACCCTAGAGAAAAACAAGACATTTTTCATGGGGTAAAATACATTTTCTGGGCTGGGGTGAGGGAGGGTGGATAGCCTATACTCCTGGCTTCATCGGCTTACCCCAGGGATTCTTACATGAGCTGATTTTTAGCAACTAGGTATGGTAAGTATATACTGATTATTAAATACTCAGACACTTCTGTATTTGTTGGTAAATAGTCATTGCCCTTAGTTTTCCAAATGTCCCCCACTACCCAGGTCCCCTTCCTCAGGCCTCCTGGATCCTTCCTCCAATCCAGCAAACAGAAGGCTATGCCTGGCACTGTAGAGGGCTCCAGAACCCACACTAGCTCTCCGGACCAGTGGCATCCATCTGATGAGTACTACATGACCAGTAGTCAATAATATGTGCAATCCTAGTCGGTATCTTGGCTTAAGTCCATCTCAGCTAACGCAACTACCCAAGCCAATGCGCTGGCAACCTCTCACATACATGTGTAACCTCCCTCTCTGAACAGTGCTTCATCTAGTGGTTCCTCTCTTTTAACATGTTTTAACTTTTCTATCTTGAATTATGTTGTGTGTGTGCATTTGTGGGTTTTGGTGTATGTTTTTTTAATGCACACACCTCTTCTTAATCCTCTCAGGCTTAAAGAGAGAGCTTCAGGGCAGACATCAGGCAATGTTTTTTGGTCTTTTTGCTTATTACTTTATCCTTAATACAGTACCTAACATATTATAGGTATTTAGGAATGTTCATTGAAAGAAACTTCTAAAGCCTTAAATTCAAACAGCCATTGGCCTGTAAGTCGATTCCCATCCTATCCAGGCCCTGGCGTTCTCAAATGTGCACAGGGTCTTGTCCCTTCCACGAAACTTGTCTGGATACTCCTGGAAGATGAGGACCAGGTGCTTAAAAGCACGTGTCAGTAATCCATTCCTGAAAGTCTAACATTCTGTGGGAAATGCTAACCTATTTCTCATTATTTTAAATAGGAAAAATTATAATGTGTTGCATTACATCAACCCAAAACCAATTTCCTAAAATGTAACCAAAATACATTATAAGGTAGTTCCTAAAATGTAACCAAAATATAGCATGTCTACTACATAACATATATAATATTATATAAACTACCACATTAGGGAATAAAGTGTTTAAAAGAGCAGTTTCTGATCTCTCAGTTTAATGTGCAAGAAGCCTGTCACCTGGTTTCACCCAGCCCTTTAGAAGGGCCCAAATGGATGACCCCCTTCTAGGAAGATTGGTGGGCAGAAAAAGAGAAGGGACAAGAATGTGTGTGTGTTGTGGATTAGAAAAGCACGCTGGCTTCTCAAACCCAACACATGTGGTCAAGACCCCCACTCCCCAGGAAGAGATGAATGTTCTTTGAGATTGTGTGTATGTCTGTGTTTGCACGTGTGTGTGTGAAATTTAAATTTGCATTCTGAGAGAAATGTAACTGGTTCAGATTCATGCATAACTCATCAAATTGTTGTTTGCATGTGCAGTCTGATGTCCAAGAAATTGCCATGCCTCCTTCACCATGTCCCCCTTTGAAGTGGTGGTTGTGTAGATGTCACACATAGCCTGTATATGCACTGAAGAAAAGGGCGTGGGGCTCTGGGCCCTGACAGTTGGCAAGAGGCAGACCTGCTGTGAAGATCCTTCAGGTCGCAATACCCCAATACCCCATGCTGTCCCCTTGCGCACTGATTAGCAGTCTCTCTGGTGTAGAAAGCAAAAGGCCCACGGGTATAAGGGGAGAAGAGAGTGAGGGGAATGTTAATTGATGTTCATTTCACTTATTTGCTGACTAAAACCATAATGTGTCAGTGGCCAAGTGAACATAAGAGAGAAGTCCCTCCTTCTCTAGATTCAAAAAACTGCCCTAAAAACTAAGGAAGTTAAGGGATAGGCTTAGACATATGACTTTGTTGAGCTTCCAAATTCTGGCTCTTAATTAATTGGTGCCTAACGAGCAGCATGTCCCCCAGGAGATGGTTAGAAGCCAGTGGGGCTCTTCTGGTCGTCACCACACCAGGGTGGAGAATTGAGTGGGGGCGAAAGCCACGGGTTCTGAACACCCTGCAGTGGGTGAGACGGGCCCTGACAATGTGCTGAGAGCACCCAAATGAGAGCTCCAAGAAGACAGAGCTGATGCGGCTGCAAACAGTGACACAGGCTGAGGACAGCATGAAGGCAGGACAGGCAGACGTAAGGTCCTACACCATCTTGGTACAGTCAGTCACTTCTCTGACAGAAGGGTCTGAACATTTCAGGGGCACAGCCCTTTATGGGAAAGACTACCTTTGCTTCACTTTACACAACCTAGCGTAGAAGTCAAGTCACTTTCTAAATACTCAAGGGAACTTACCAGGATCCCCCGTATTTGAACAGAAAAAATGAAAACTCTTAGAGTACAAGTCACGACTTCCCAGATTTCTATGATTACGCACTTAGGTTTCCAAAAACAAAGCTTCTCATGATGGAGAAGAGAAGTCTGTCTTGGACTGTGGGACATGGCAGGCTTTCTCAGACAGACACCTTTACCTGTGGGGCTTGGAGCATCCTAACAGCCCTCAAGCCTTTTCTCCATGGCCTCATCTCATCCTCTGCTCATGGGGCACAAGACAGCAGAGCTCAAAATGTACTCACAAAACATTTTTTAATTAAACGAAGGGTCTAAGAATAGTGTCAGGCAGGATGCTCTTTCCCAGGTGAACCAAGGTCCCTTTCTCTTCTCTTCTGTGGTTGTTGAGACAGCCATGGTCAGGCTTGACTTCAAAGAAGGCAGAAGAGGTGCCACCCAGAAAGTGTAATTCTAAAGGGCCTCAAAGAGAACTGAAGGTCTCTTACCCCCCAAAACAATGCCCATGCCTATTAAAAATTGCTTTAAATGATTCAAGAGAAGACTTAAAATATGAAATCTCATAATCATGCCGGGCTATAAAAGACTGCTATTTAGCTCTTGTACAGGTTCTAACAGAGACAAAAACTTACAGGTGCACAATAGCACTGATTACCTGGAGGGAAAGGGAACCAAGCATCTTGAAAGTAGAAGAAGGACACAAAATGAAAGACTTGAGGCACCAAAGGCAGGCTTCAGAGAACTAGCTATGAGATGCCCTTAGCAGCCTGAGCCTCAGCTTCCCTATCTGTAAAATAAAAGAGTGAGTTCTTTAAGGCACTCCAAACCTAAAATCCTGTAAACCAAGCTAATTTATCAAAAGCAATGTCTTCAAATTCTCATTTTTCTAATCATTATAACTTTAAAACACACACACATTTTTGCACATGATGAAGGACTAGAAAAATATAAGTGGTCAGCATCTCTGAGTCCTGGCCAGGAAGAATAATGATGGAATTGGACTCGCCACCTCCCAAGAAGTAATCCCTCCTTCTCCCTGGCTGGTAGGGCCCAGATTTTGTTTGGGTGTCCACCCCTTTCCCAGCGATCAAGGTAAATCCTAATTCATCCAAACCAGTGAAGACAACCCATTCTTCTTGTTAAAGGAACATGTGACCAACTCCAGGCCAATGAAACATGGCGGGTATCTGCTGGACACTTCTAGGAAAGTGGCCTCATTCTTAAGAAACACTCAGGGAAGAGGTACCTCCTATTTCCTTGGATATTGTGGCTTCTGCCTGTGGTTTCTGAAGTGGTGATGACCATCTTGCGATTTCGAGGGGGAGCTCTCTGAGCACAGGGCTGCCACACGGAAGACAGCAGAGCCCAGAAAAATGAGGATGCCTCCAAGTCTGTCAGGACATCATGACCACGACAGGGTGATGGAACAACTTGGAGTACTCTTCCAAGGTCAGAAGGGACAAACTCGCAGCAAGTATTAGCAGAGATGAGTTAAGGCAGCCAATACTTAACTCACAAAGGCTAAATTATTTGCGTCAGACACATTTTCTCCAGAAAAGATTTATGGATATAAAGGGGACGAAAGTTTTACCACCCCAATATATGCCTTTGGGGATACTGATTTTAAGCAGGTTATTGAGAAACAAAAGACTCAGAAAGAACCTTTGACACACCCTACCCTTTACCTGCCTAAAGGATTTCACATAGGAAAACCTGCTTCAGGAAGGGAATCTTGTCATGTTTGCATTAGCATGCATGTATTAAGTGTGGCAGTCAGGGACAAATCAAGTACCCCTCTGTGTTGGACTCCCCTCTGTGTCCCATTGTTTCTGGTGGCACGGCAAGAATTTGTTTGCCACATGTTTTCTCCCTCTCACCTACCTGTGAATTGCCTGCTTTCCCTTTGAATGCAGACTCCTGCCCCCTCTCCTTAGTCCAGAATGGCAGATAAGCTTCAACCGTTCAATGCCTCCTTGGTCTCATGTTCTTATGGCCACCCCCACACGTACATCCCTAATAAAATTCGGACATTTTCTCCTATTAATCTGTGTCATCTTAACTTGATTAGTCCAGCCAGGAGAACTTAGAGGGTGGGAGGAAAGTTATTTTTATGACCCCCCCCAATAGATAACAGCCCAGAATATATGATTGAGAAGAATTAAGAGTACATCAAAATGCATCCCTCAGCTTGAAAACTAAAACCCACATAAAATAAATATGCCGCTCTGCACATCACCCCTTGGTGGCCCTGTCAAATGAATGCAGATCACAACAGCCCTGAGCAACGGTGCCCACTGGGCTGGCTCTTGCCCTTTGCCCTTAACACCAGGCTCCCTGCTCTGACCCTCCTACCTCCTTCATCATCTCTCCAACTCACCCTGGTATAACCTGAGAGCTACAGGGTAGAAAATGAAAAGATTTTTTTTCTATCAAAGACATTATACCTTTTCTTCCAAGCTTGGTTCAATTTTTGTTATATTTTGTTTTTAAACTGAAGTCTTCACAATGGATACTTCGGAGAAGTTCACTAGCATTGTGCAATACTGAGATTACGCCCCCCCCACACACATACACATGCAGGGCCTATACAGTATTGCACTGTAATAATTATTAAATGGTGAGTCATCCTTATGGCCCAGGAACACATCTAAATAGCCTCCTAGGAACATCTCAGTAGCCTCCTTAAAAGCCACTTCCCTGGAGGGAGGCAGAGGGGTCAAGCGGGAGAACACCAGGCAGGCAGCCACCCAGGTGCTGGGCACCTGCTGCCTTCGGAGATGCTTTCAGCTGATCCACCAGGTCTGGACATTTCGTCATAAAGGGCAAAGGCACAAGCAAGGACCTTCCTTCCTGAGGATGTCCTTCGCTCCTGCCTCTAAGTAGCTGGGAGCCTTGAATGCGTAACTCTGTGATCAACATTTCAAGGCCATGTCTCCCTGAGGGGCAGGCAAATCACAGAATAATAGACCATTTCCATACAAGGGCCTTCCGGCAGTAAAAATTCAGGAGGAAATAAATTTGAATTGAATTTACTAGACCCAGAAAATGCAAATCAGGGCACATTCCTAATGAAATCGAGGCTTCCTTTGGAAATTGTCTTACTGGGTTCTTTCCAGATACAGGTTTATTTCTGCGCTGTACTGATTCACTGTGTGACTATTTAAGAAGCCCTGGTTCTATTAAAGGGTCCTCAAAACGTCAGATTTTGAAATTAATAAGTCATTTCAGTTTGGAACTTCTGGTTCAAAAATTAATTATCCTCCAGTTTGGTCCTATTCAATCACTGATTTAAATGTAGGAAAATCTCACTTATCTGAATGTTTTTGGAGGAAGAGGAAGGAGGAAAGTTTTGTCTAAATTGTTGAAAAAATTCCAAACAGCTAATTTTTAGGAGAAAAAAGAATGGTTCTAGGACTTGAAGTATTGAACATATAATAAGCTAAGATTTAAATGAACGCTAATAAGCAAAATTAAGTTAGCCACTGAAAAATTACAATCCATAATAGGCTTTTGTTGCATAATAATGAATTACATTATATCACTGAGTTTTAATTTTTTAAATCAATGGAAAATGCAGACTGTGTCGGATTTCCTGGGGTACAATTTGAATTTAAGTTACACAGCACTCAGGATTTAATTGGGCATTTTCAACGGTTAATGAGTGGCTTCAGTGGATGCAGTATACAGTGAAGATGGAGAGGGAGAGGAAGCGAAGGGGAGGAAAGGGGGGCGGAGAGGAGACCAGGAAAAAGAGGGGGCAGAGAGGCGGAAAGGAGGAAGGGAGGGAGGCATAGAGAAAAGGAGAGATCTACCCAGGGAAGAACACATAAATTCTTAAGTTTGGAATCTCAATTCACAAGCCTTATAGAGAAAAGCAGCCAGGAGAGTGATGGGATTTGAATTCCCTAGAGCACAGGGTGCACAGTCTGGGAGACAGTGAGGGACCTGTCTGCAGTCTCCCTGTTCTGACAGCTTTTGCTCCACATTAGAGAAGCAGGATGGAGCCTCCTGGAGGAAGGGGTGCTGGGCCAGCCTATACCTGGTAGAAAGCCAGCTCTGGATGTAGCACTGGACATGGGACTGCTGGCCTAGAAAGGGCCAGAATATGCTTTGGTGGGCAGCTCCAGTCCATCCATTCTGAGCCAGAAGGCAAGCTGCTAACAGGTTCTGCCCTTCAAAAAATCTAGAAGCCTAGAGTCTTCCCTCCCTCTACCCACCTTGCTCCTATCAGCTCTGGACCATTGGTTCATGTGACATTTGAAATACTCAGGAAAAAATGTTGACAGGAGACCAAAAGGGCTGCGAAAAATCATGGCCTTAAGATCTCTAAACCCCACAGGCTCTTGGCTGCTTCCCCGGGACTGCGATACAGAGACCCGGCTACCTCTTGCTCCTTCCTGATTTCCCTGTATGAGAGGAAAAGAGTAATCGGACATCCTTCTTTCACACTTCAGTGTAAATGTAAACATTTGTGTTCTGGCTGGAACTGCTGAAGGCCTTCCTTTCAAAAGTGGTTCAAGATAGAGGGAGTCCGTAACTGCAATTCTATATTGCTCATTTGCAAAAATATTATTTTCCATTATGTCTCGGGGCAACTATATAGTGTTTCAGCTGTGCTATGAGTTAAACAGGTCAGCCTGGAAATCTAAATGTCATTTACAATTTTCTAAGTTTGAAATACCAACTTAACAATGAATAAAAGAGCAGTTCAGAAGTTGGGGATCATTTATACCTTACTTTGTGTTAAAAGCTAAAAAATATCTTACCACTGGGACCTCATTCAGGCTTTTACTACACCTGAGGTAGAAAATGTTGACTGGGCTTTAATCACCTGAGAAGTAGCACCTGAATTCATTAATTCCACTAAGAAAGTGGTTCACTGTAGACTGAGCTGGCAAATCTTAGGTATTCAGGTTAGATGGACAAGAGGGGCTTCCTGAACCACAGAGTGGGCTCCAGGCTCCTGTCCCGGGGCACTCGGTGAACCAGCCTGACAGATGAACTTTTGCCCACTTGTTTTAGGCACATAAGTCAGTCTCAAAAGTCATCATCAGTTACCCCATAACCTCTAAAGCAGAAGCTATTGGAAGAGAAGCTGAAAGAGCCTTATCAGGTCCTCACTCCTATAGTCACCCCTACTCCACCAAGACCCGCTCTTGAAGATACATGTATCGGGGAGGTACACTTGAGGGGCCTGGCCTGGGAGGCCCACCTGGTCTAAAATCTCCTCTGTCAGGGCTCCTCTGAGAGCTTGGACCATTTGGCATGGATGTTGACATCTCTTTCTTCCCAGGGCTGGGGATGACTAAAGAGCTGCTGGGGTCCCCTTCCAGATCTGACATACGGATTCTGAGTTTGGGGCTGAGAGGAAGAGCCTTATCAGTTGGCCATTCGCTGTCTCCGGCAGGCTCCGACTGCAGAGTACAGTCAGGGGCACCTAATCTTGGCCCCTCAAGCTCATTTCCCTGTTCATCTGAGGATGCAAGTCCATCTGTCCCCCTCCCCCTCATCTGCACCCTGCTTCCTGTAGAAATGGTTTCCTGTCTCTGCCACTAACCTCATTCACCTGGTCCAAGCCCAGAAGACATTTTGATAGAAGGCAATTTTTTTTCTTGTGACAACAATGTTGTCCAAAGGAACCTGTCTCTGAAATAAGAGAGATGTCAAGCCATAGACTTGTAGAGCTGGAAACACTCTGGAGCACACCTAATCCAATTCTCCCTTTACCGCAGGAGAAACTGAGGCCCAGAGGCTCACCTGTGTGGCAGTAGCAGTGGCTTCTCTCCCACGTGTCCTGTCTGTGGGAAAATGCATCATCCTGATTAGAAAGGAGTCCCTGCTTTGGCGGGAGGTGGTTCTCAGAGTCTAACCCTGCAGGGCAGGTCTGATAACCTCCTGACCAAGGCTGCAGGACACTAACACCCTCCTCACGACTTGTCATACGGACTAAATGCAAAGGTGTGCAGAGTGCAAAGCACAGCCCAGGCATGTAATGACTGTCACGTCATCACTGCTGTTATTAGCAGGGGTTCTAAAACCACAGCTGTTTCTTCTCCCATTCAGGAAAGTGTACGTGGTTCATTTGCAAGACGACATTAGAACACACTCTCTATTTTGGTAGGTCAAAAAGACATCCTAGTCTTTTTGGTAGGTCCCACCAAAAAGACATCCTAGTCTGTGTTTGCTCTTAGGAATAAAGTGGCCCCAGTGTCCTCACGGGACCTTAGTTTGGAAAGCATTTATAGTCTCTATAGTGATGGGATTTTCAAATATTCCTGTGTGGCATGTAGGGTAGGTCCTTATCAACACTGTGACACCTCCCCTCGGGTGTTCAATGGCGGGTTGGGACTTGAGGACAGTGTTCCTGTGCGGCAAAATGGGATGGAGTCAGAGGAAACACAGTGTTCACAGGGAAAGAAGCTCATCCATAGATAAGAACAGAAATTCCTCTATCACTGAAATACTGTATCCATAGTGGGAAAGGAATCAAGAATGTCACAGAGCGAAGGGGGAAGAAACAAAAGCAGGCAAGGGGACCCAAAGAGGGGCAAAGTGTGTCAATGAAAAACATTTAGTAGGAAATCTCCAAGGACAGGGCTGAAGAAACAAAGCTTACCAGCAGCTGCATATATGAGAAAGGACTGAGGAATTCCAGTTGCCTGAAAGGTCAACATGAGTAAACAATGTAATGGGGGGGGGGGGGGCAGAGGAAGGGGGGAGAAGAAGAGGGAGAAAGGAGGAGGGGGAGGGGGAAGGAAGAGAGGAAGAAGAGCAGGAGGAGGGGAAGGAGGGGAAGGAGGGGGGAGAAGAGGAGGGAGAGGGGGAGAAGGGAAGAAGAGGAGGAAGGGGGGATAGAAGGGGAGGGGGAGGAGAAGGGGAAGGAGGAGGGGGAGAAAAATGGGGGAAGGAAGGTGGAGGAGGAGGGAGGCTGCACTGACAGAAAGGACCTGCCCCTAACAAAAACAACAGCCTCTCCTCCCTGGGCCAGGTGGGGTTGAAACATTGTGGGTCCAGGGCAAACAGCAGAGTTCAGATATGGTGGCCAGGACTGAGACAGAGGGGCAGACATGAGAATGGTCACCCTTCAGGAAGACGGCAAGGCACATGAACGCTGTAGCAACAAGGATGCCACAGGGAAGTGGTAATCCTCCCCCTCCAGAAGGCAAATGAAGAGCAGGTAGGAGATAAAGAAGGGCAGCTCTGCGAAACGCCTTTCTCATGATTACAGATACCCTCCAAATGGATTTCCATCCCTGGAGGTGCCATGGCAGGAACCGGTGGCCCCCAAGTCTTTTCAAGGCTGCAGGAGAAGGCCTGCCCTGCTGGCTGAGCCCCAGGCCCCTTCCAGCTCTGGGAGGCCATGAAGTAGCAATGGCGGGAGAGAGAACAGTGAGTCCAAGTGGCCCATGCGATCATATGACTGCTCACAGTTGGCTGAGGTTCTTTTCCTCTACTTTTTAAGGGGAAGTGAAGGTGGAGGGAGTCCCCAATCCAGTGCCTACAGGAGGAGTGCCTGGGAACCTGTCAGCTTTGTCAGCCACTTCCCTTCAGGGTCCCTCAGGTGAACACCAGTGCCTTGAGTGACAAGTTCCAAGCAGATCTTCCAGGAGAGGTCAGTAAGCCACGCAGGCCTGGGAGGAAACCAGTGCCTGCTCCCCTAACTGCAGGTACAGAATCTTAGTGCAATTAATAAGCTTCTCTTGGGTGTGCCCTGCAAAGTCAAACCTACCTGGAGCCACATCTTGAATCTCAGTCACAAATTTCTGCTGAACCAAACAGCTATTTTAAAAGGCTCTCCTCCCATTTATATCTGATGTGCTCTGTTCTCAATTCTGAATGTGAAGGTTAAAGGCCCGTCTCCCTGAGAAAAATGCACAGCATGAAGCTATGTGGCCCCATTGTGCTCTGCAGCTCCATCTCTGGCTCCTCCTGTCACATGCTCTATATATACAGTGACTGGCTGCATTTCTGACCACAAAGTACCACGCCTTCTAATGCCCTGTGATGGGGGGGACAGGAGGGGGGGCTGCCTTTAAATTGAGGATCTACTATGAGGCAGGCACCATTTTACACACTTCGGTACATGATCTTATTTAATTCTCACAACAACCCTGAAAGTTTGGTGGCAACATTCTCATAAGAACCTTAATGAAATTAAATACAAAAGAAAAAAGAGTTATTTAAAACAAAAATTGACACCATCTCTTCTGTCTCCACAGCAACAGGGAAATGAATCTCTCTTCTGCTCCTTTCCCCTCGTTAAGGGGGACAAGTCAGACCCCATTAGGTGGCCCATCATATGGGGAGGCACGCCAGTGGACATGCAGCAGGCTCTGAGCTGAGTTTAGGGGTAGGGATATCTAGAGCGGAACTGCTTTGCATAATAAAAATTGGGGAAGGGGTGTTGCAGTTGTTTGGGGGCAGCAAAGGGGAAGAAGAAGAGAGGGCAAGATATATATAAAAATGCTGAAGCCCAGGTTGGCAAAAATGCCTGAGGAACTATTTAAGCACAGTAATTTCAAACATTCAATATTCACATTATAATGATGTCAGCTCCCTCAATCGTTCCAAAATTTGAACATAGACTGATATACTTACAAAAACTTTGTGTGAGAGTGGAATGAGCATGGGTGTGGGTCTGCATGTATAAATCAAGAAAAGGGGATCAGGTCCATGTCAGGGTTCATCTGGAACAGAGAAGGACAGCGACAGAGAAAGTGATTCTTGGTGAGACTGCAGCCAGTGGTGACTGGGAAGGCAAGTCCCCAGGTGACACTTGCATCCTGGATAGGGCATGAAATGAAGGGCTGAAGTTGACACCTGGGACAATTAAGGGCCAGGCCGTTACAACGTCGTTAGTAATTGTGCGTCAATACTTAAATCCTGTTCTATCTGAAGACACGCCCAAGCTGTCACCTTTGCTCGGAATGCTTTTCTCACACACCTGTTGTCCAGCCACTCGACAGCCAGCACCTGATGTCTCCACCTGGCCAATCCTTCCCACCCTCATGCTCACCTCTAATGGAGCCACTCCTGACTTGCCCAGGGTGAGCAAGTTGCTCCTTGTAGAGACAACAACATGAATGCTCACCAAACTGCTTCTCTTCCACCTGAGCACACAGCTAGACCACATCTCCCAGTCTCCCCTGCGGGAGGCAGGACCATAGATTGCATTTAGCCAGTGGAACATGCAGAAAATTATGAGCACCACTCCTAGGCCTGGACTCTAAAATTCATGCTCGCTTTCTTAACCCTTCCTTGTCAGCTAAATTCTGAGCATCCAGAGGAAAATTTACAAGTCCAAGGGGATGGCACAGCCTCTAAAAAGAAGCCTGGGTCCCTGAATAATCCCTCTGCCAATCCAGGTTGGATTGATGCAAGATATAAACTTGTATACTATTAAGCCACCAGCAGTTGGGGGTTATTTGTTACAGCAGATGGGCTACCCTGACTAATGCACTCCTTCTCAAGGCTGTCATGAAAATGTGTTCATCTCTCTACCATCCTCCTTGCCTACCAGGTTGTGTATTTTTATTTTCCACAAAAACATGTTTTCCCACTTGGCTAACCTCTCCAAGGAAAGGAGCTGTATTATACTCCTACATTTTAACACCTAGGACAGAGTTTGTGTGTCTTCATTAAGTGTGTAACACATAAATGAATGAATGATAGAGCACGGCTGAGCCCAACATGTGTCTACAATACCCTGAAAAAAATGATATTAAAAAAAGCCTTAGGGCTAGCTAAGCCCTGGATGAAGGGAATGGGAGGGTCAGAAAATTTGTTGGCAACTGGGAAGCCACGTGAGAAGGAAAATATTCCCTCTTCTGCTAGGTTCCCCCTGCGCTGGCACACCTGGAAGGGGCAAAACCTCATTGGAAGAGAATGCTGGCTGGCAGGAATTTTTCACTGTGCTTCATGCTACAGTATTTTGAAATCTTTTGTTTAAATCGATTGGCAATGTTTAAACACACCATTTCACACTGAAGTACAAGATTACTAATTAGGCAATAAGAAATAAGACAGTGTCATTTATGGTAATGCATCATGTACCAAAAAAAAAAGCCCTCCCTCTTTCAAATAAATTGTAAAGGATTTCACATAATCTCATTCATAGTGTAGAACGGGTATTCTATTCCAGTAAGCAGAGAGCAAGTTCTGGTTGAGTGTGCTAGTCCCTTAACGGAGAAACACCAGGCATGGCCCAAAAGACGTGTTTCTTGGGTTCATGAAGTACCAATGTCCAGCCATAAAGATTCCGGCTCTCGCCTTGTTCAAAGGCAGCCACTTGAAGGACCTCCTTTGTTCTCTTACATCAGTGATCTTAAGGTATCTATATTTTCTTTTCCTGTAGTAAATATCCTCAGATTTTTTTGTGACTATTTTTTCTTCTTTAAATATCGCTAGTTATCAGAGCTCTTTTTAAATTTTTTTTATTTCTTCCATCACCATTTATCAGAGCTCTTAATGAGCATGTCACATTAAGGGTGCCTGCTACAATTTCATGCTGCTTCATTTAAGTTTTTCCAATGTCACTGTGGTTGAGGACAGCCAAACACGCTTTTCTTTCCCTCCTCCCCGCAGGTTCCCACTCAACTTGCTGACAAAGTTGTCCAGATGGGTAGCAGCCCCTCCTTGAAGTTACCCTTTGAAAGCTAGGCCTGGCCCCCTCCTCTTAAACAGCACAGCCAGAGCCCAGCTTCAGTCCCTGCATAGGAAGCCATTATGTCCCCACATGGCAGAGTGTCTTCCTGTTTCCACGGACTGGACCTTTCTCCATGTTGGGGTGAGCCAGGTCCCCTGGTCTGGGAGAGCTCTCTCCAGCTTTCCTCTCCTCACATGTATTCAGCCCTTATCACCCAAGTCAGTTCTCTCTGTGCTTCGGTCGCCGTCAGTGCTCAATATCTGCACACACAGCCTGTCACAGCGGCATACAGTGCCAAGCTCCTTTTTGGAGGGAGGGAGAAATTCAGTGTCTACATTATGCCGGAGCTACACAGAGGTACTAGTCAGAGGCTCAGGAAGAACCAGCCCTCCCCATATCTTTACCCTCTACTTCTGAAAATCTGAGCCTTTTGATACAATTACATTTAGAATCTATACCCTTCCTTCTGCCAAAGGTTTTGAGGTAACTGAATTGTTTGGGATACTTAAAAACTTTCCACATTTCTTACTGAACACTTCTTATATTTTATAGTTGCAAAAACAACACTGAAGAAGAGACTAGAGAACCTGAGAATCTAGTAATAATTTAGGCCAAGAAACTGAATATTTTTCCAGGTTTTTTTTTTAATAACTGGAATTTATTTTTCAAAATAAATTCACTGGAGTAGTCTCTTTCTCTCTTTCTGGGGCTGGGGGCTGGTGAAGGAAGAAGATATTTTTTCCATTAGGCACAAGAGGCTCAACACCTATACCCTACAAGCTTTCACTGTCCCACAAAATCACTTGAAATTAAAAACAAAACCCTGGCCAGGTGGTTCAGTTGGCTGGAGCATTGTTCCATAACCAAAAAGGCTGCGGGTTCGATTCCAGGTCAGAGCAAATACCGAGGTTGCGGGTTCAATCCCGGCCAGGGCGCACATATGATAGGCAACAGGTCAATGTTTCTCACATCAAGGTTTCTCTCTCTTTCTCTCTCTCTCTCTCTCTCTCTCTCTTCCCCTTCCTCTCTCTCTAAAAATCAATAAAAACATATCCTTGAGTGAGGATTTTAAAAAAAGAAGAAATTAAAAACAAAATTAGACTAGGTCCAAAATATAAAACTAAAAATCAAAATGAATATTTAACTCAATGTCTACAAAACTTAACATGTGTCACCTAGTCAAATACAGCTCAGCTCAACCCACAGAATTACCTATCAATATAACAGAGTATGTTTTATGACCAAAATCAATTATTTATTATTAATAAAACTCAACATTAAAATACAGCCATTCTTTATAATTTTGTTACAGCAAAAATATTGTATTTGATGTGTTTTGTGGATATATTTTAAGATGGTGATATGCTGAAGGGGAGAGATACCAGGCCTCAGGCCTCAGGCCTTGGAAGGTCTTAACCCTGGAGAAGATGGTGGTTATTATAATAAGTGGCCCCCTGGTATTGTGTTGATAAGTGTTTTCGTTTTTGTTGTAATTCTGAGTGCAAATACTCTTCCAGAGGCTGCTTGTCCTGTTTGGGCATCTGCATCTCTTTGACAGCTGTTCTTTCCTGAGGCCTGAGCCAGGGTTTCAAGGCCAGGCAGCTCCAGGTTGTTGCTGCTGCTTCCATGAGGGCCGAGGTGCCTCTGTGGGTGTCCTCCTCCTTGCCACTGGGCAGATGAACAGGCTTAGTCCCTCTGAGGGGTCAACAGGCCTGGCTCCGCGACCAGTACATCTCAGGGGCCTAGAGCTTCGGGCCTTTTGCTGCAACCACATGGAATTTAGCACCAGGAGGGGTCACGGGGAGGGAAATCTGCTGTTGTTTTTCTAGCAGTTCTCCTTAAAAAGGGGGAAGCAATACCACAAGGCAGGTAGGCAGGTATCCTGCCCACTGTGGACAGCTCCTGGTCCCTTTGGCCTTGCCTATTTCTCTCCATCCTACCCCATCCTCTGGCTTGCTAGTCACTAAAATGCTCCCTCTGAATGGTGAGTCTCTTCACACTTGCCTTAAATATAATCATTTATTTTGTTAGAGGGGAGACTTTTAAGGAACTCCCAGGAATGAACAAATTAAGCCATGACTTGAACACTGGGCCTTGGGAAGACGCTACAGCTCTCAGAGGGCAGTTTCTGTGTGCCCCTCTGTCCCTCACTGCCTCAACATCTCTCCACCCACCACCAGCCCCACCTTGACTGAAAATGCAAATCACTTCTAGGTTCCCTGGACACTCAGGATGGAGTGGATGCTATGGAAAAGATCGCTTCTCAGAGAGGTGGCCACCTGGAAGTAGAAGACTGCTGAACTTGAACTCCAATACTGTGGACTTGCATCCTAGCTCTGCCACACAAAAGCTGTGCAGTGCAACTTAATCTCTCCAAGCCTCAGTTTCTCCTTCTGTAAGAATCCACAGAAAAGGCTCTGAAAATGTGCAATGGAAAAGGCTCTGAAAATGTACAATGGCACACAAATTTAACACACCCTTAAGACTGCATTTGTATCCTTGACTTGCTGGCAGCAGGTCGGGGAATGAGAAAGGAGTGGGGTGTGCTCACAGCCAATTTGGGAGAAAAGGACCTCATGGGATAAAATGGATGGTACAGTCCCAAGAAAATAAAAAAATAGTGCCACATATGTTTAAAATTATAAGCTTTGATTCACACAGACCTGAGTTCAAGGCAGCTTTTTTCCTTGCCAGCCATGTGCCCTATTCCAAGCTTCAGTTTCCTCTTGTATGAAATGAGAATAATGAGAGTCCCTCATAGGACTGTCACAAGGATTAAAGGCGGTCATGTTTATAAATGACTTCGCATAGCACTTGGCATACAGTAATCACTCAAGAAGTCCTATGACTATGAAACGGAGATCCACATTAAAACTATACTTCAGAAATCTATGTTTCTCCCTCCCCCTCTCCGTCTCTTCCCCTCTCCCTTCCCCTCTCCTCCTTCCTCCTCTTCCTCTCCCTCTCTCTGTACTTCTGTCTGGCTTTTTTATCCTGTCATCTTCCTGCCTCCCTCTCTTTGTCTATCTCTCACTGTCTTTCTGTGTCTCTGTTTCTTTTCCTCTAACTCTCTTTTTATCTCCATCTCAGTCTCTGTCTCAAATTCTGAGCTCTAGAATTCTTAAGACTTTTTCTTCCTTCATTATTTAAAAAAACATTTAAAAAATAAAATTAAATCTAAGTTCTATTTAGGCAAAAGGTACATTTCTCACTGAAAGGTGTCCTATCTCTATCAGTGGCCACCTCCCATGGCCTGCTTCAGAACCCACCTCACACACTGTCTGGCCTTCCTCCAGATGATTCTTGCCAAAGGGGGGGAAGTGTGGGTGCCTAACCTTACCAAGGTTACCCGGCTGCCTAGGCTCTGAAACAGCAAGAACCTGACTTCAGTCCTATCTGGGTAACATGAGCTAAGCAGATGTACCACACAGCTGAAGACAGTGACCAGAAGCCCAGGAAGGAAACCTATCTCGTGTGGCCAACTTCAGCCACATAAGGCTATATGCTTGGCCACACTGTATGGCAGGGAAACCTTTATTACAACCATCCTTCCTAATCAGTCCTGAGCTGGGCAGGTTTCCCATTGAGATGAGAGGCCTAAAAAGCGGCTCACCAAAAACCACAGCCCACAGTGGGAGCAGCTGCTGACGTGAATCTGGCCACTGCTTCCTCAGATGGGGGACCAGGGGGGGCACTCCAAAAAGAAGCCACACTGGCTGGGAAATGACTGGTGGCCTGGCTGGGAAAATCAGTCAGGCCACAGTGTTTGTTGGGCACTTTTCACGTGAGAACAATAAAGATGGCAGGAAGTCTAGGCTGGTCTCAAGGATCAGATGAAGAAGACATGGTGCATGAGAAAAGGTCACCAAGGATACAGGGCCGCTTCTGCCATGGGCCACACAGGGAGGAGATAAGTGCCAGAGGAATTAGCCAAGAGGCTGCCCTGTAAATAGGCTTGTGTGTTGGCCTCGAGGGATCAGGACCAGGCCCTGAAGGAATGGTGGGGAGACTAGAGTGGTGGAGGGGGTGGCAGGGAAGGCACTGTGGGTGGAGGAAGAGCTGCCTGCTCCTCCCCTGCTGCAGGACCCCTCCTTCTCCTTCCTCTCTGTCTCACCTACCAACCGCACTGAAATAGAGAGGAACTGGGAACACTAGTAAAGTGGGAGGAAAACCAAACAAGTAGAAACCCAAGAGAGACAACTTGTAGGGTGGCAGTAGAGAGACCTGTACCTTCGTAGGGCTTGGCCACGAGCCTGGTGAATAAGCTACAGCCAGCCAGGCAGCATGAGCCGCTGCAGAGGGAGAGTCCAGGTCTTCCCCCCCAAAAGTTAGCTCCACGTCCCTTTACATAAGACTTTAACCCTAGTTTAAAAGCAAATACCCATGCTTAGAAAACAAGATTCTGCTTCATCACAATGCCCGGGTTGCTCCTTGCCTCCCTGGGATATAAGGTCCACGAGAGCAGGACCTAGCCTCCTCCTGCACTAGACTCCCAGCGCCTTGACTGTGCCAGGCATGGGTTAGACAGGCAGGAAGTATCTGTCAAGGATGAATGAACAGAAAAATGAGCAACTATATAGAAAGATATGGCACTCATTGATTATTTCCTATTCCAGATGTGGCCTCCAGGAGGGGGGATTCTGTGTAAGGCAAACCACAACCACGTTCTCAGCTCCACGTGGTCTGTGATTAGCTCTGACAGCAGACAACAAAGGAACAAGTGCCCTAAGTCGACACCAAAGACTGCAAACTCACAGGAACTTAACTCAAATGATCAGAGAACCAGGTCACTCATAGGGGCCGGAAGCAGCCGTGAACTTCTGCCCCTCAGTGGTGAGCATTACAGCATTGCAAAGAGAGTCAGATTTCCTCCCACAGCTGATGGAGCATCTTAGAGGAGACTGACCAAGAATACAGAAAACAAGAGAAAAGTCCAAGTCTCCTAACCTCAGAAGGCATGTTGAAAAACAAGTCCCCTTAGCTGCCAAACCGAGAGCCAACATTCCCTTCCTGCCTGCTTTTACCATCACACACCTGAAAACCCTTCAGAATAACATCCCAGCTCTGGAGCCTGTCTGCCTTGCCAGGAAATCAGATGCTTAGGGTGTGGGGGATGGGATAGAGAAAAGAGAGAAGATAGTTACAGAAGGAATTGGGCCAATTAGGAAAATTGCAAAAGCTTTCAGACCGTGGTGAGGCTGGCTCTCCTGCACACACCAAATCTCTGTTTCTCTCTTTCACTCAGATTAATATAATTCATAACAGATTTTACATTTACAGGAACCAGACAGAAACATTTTCCATGTCAACTTTGCAGGCTGGTTACGACTAAGAATCTTAAGAACCTCCAGAGACAGAGCTGAAGAGATGCCCCAGGTCCCAACAACTTACCTACCTGCCAGAGAGTCAGGTGACCAACTGCTGTTATTTCTCTGGGAATCTCCCAGAGTAGAGGGTGAGGGAGGAGGGCCAAGCAGTGCTAGCCTTGGGGACTATTTTCTGTCCTGAGCCCATGTTCTCCAGGCCAACTTTCTGTGCCCGCCAGCACATAGTACACAAGAGCAATTCATAATTTTTGTGGGATCATGAAGTACTTTAGGAATCTGATGAAAACTCGGGGGTCTTTCTCTGGAAAAATGCACACACACACACAGACACACAGACATTCAGACACTTTTGTACATATTTTCAGCAAGTCTCCAAACCTAGCTATGCCTCAGAATTACTTGAGGAACTTGTCAGATTCCCAGCAGGGGGTGTGCAGGAGGCAGGCCCTTCCTACACTCACTAAAACAGACTCTTTAGCCCTGGCAGCTGTGGCTCAGTTGGTTGAGCGTTGTCCCGTGCACCAAGAGGTCACAGGTTTGATTCTCAGTCAGGGCACAAGCCTGGGTTGCGGGTTTCATCGCCAATAGGGGGCGTGCAGGAGGTGGCCGATCAATGACTCGCTCATCATTGATGTTTCTGTCTCAGCCTCTCCCTCTCCCTTACTCTCTCTGAAATCAATAAAAACATATTTTTTAAAAAGAAAGAAAGAAAAAATATACCTGCTGACTATAACACCCACCTGGGTACCAATCTGTCACCAGGAGTTTGGGGACCACTGCCTAAGGACTCATGGAACCTGAGGTTCAGAATGTCTGTTCCCCTAAGGTCAGGAAGGGAAGGGAACGTTCCTTTATTTAGCCAGACACTATGCTAATGATTTCCCTATATTAACTCATTTAACTTGATTTTCATAGAAGTCATGTGACGGAAGTAATATTATCCCCATTTAATAGGTGGAGGCCAGTGGCTCTGAGGGGTTAAGGAACTTGCCCATGATTACACAGCATGAAGTGGACCGAGAACTAAAACCAAGGCCTGTTCGATTCCAAAGCCCTCTCTCCACAAGGACAACACCATCAAAACCAGCCTGGTGACATCTGGGTAAGCTCCCTCCGCTGTGCTGACACAGGCCCTGTATGCCTTTATCCCAATGCTCATCACACTGTCATCGCTTACCTCCCTATGTCCCTACCTAAGGGATACACGAGGACACACCTTAGTCACCTTCGAATGTCCAGCCCCAGCACAATTCTGGTCCATAGGAATTCTGGTCCCAGACAAAGATTTCCCACATAAATTAGACAAAGGAAGGGAGGGAGTGTCAAGCTGAGCTGACCACTTATCCCTATAAAAACTTTAGCAGAGGCCATTTCCCCAGAATGACTTTAGATCTTGTGACCTCAATGTTATATTATAGCAATGACATCCACTTGGCTCACCAATAGGCAAGAAAACTATGAAACCTTCACAAATGTCAGTGGATTTCAATTTAAAGGTGGAGTGGGAGAAAAGAAGAAAAAAGTCCTGTAAGGAGAAAGACTTGGGAAAGGCATTGGAACAGGGGACTGGTAGAAGCAGAAGCTCAGGACATCCATGAGAAAGCACCCCACTCCAGAAAGCACCGATCCTATCACTGTGCCATCCATCATCTCCTCATATACTGGACACCAATGCTTGTGTTTGGCTTACATTAGGATTACCTCGTTTGCTCGCACAACTTTATTATTATTGCTCTTTTGGGGGATATTATTAAAGAAGATTATGTGGGTTCAAGGCAGGGACCACTGTTACTTTTTTGTGGACAGAAACTCACACATCCTCTGGCCAGTTCCAACCCAATGCCAGAACTCCCTCTCCAACATCTCAACGGTCCCCCAGCCTCTGCTTGAATGCTTTCAGGGATGGAGAACCCGTGGCCTCTCGACATGTTCTATATCTAAACACTCTTTACTGAAGCCATAGCGTTCATGAGTTCTACACGAACAGGCAACCCACAGTCAATTCACTCCCTCTCTCATGACCCCCTAAAATACATCTTCTTGCCTGGATCCTACAGCTGTTCTTTATGGGTCATGGGCAAAGCATCCCTGTCAGTCCATTACTTCACTTAAGGACCAATGTTTTCATCTATAAAATGGTAACAATAATAATATCCACCCCATGGGCTTTTGTGGGGATTAAATAACCAGCTGTAAGTAAATGATCTCACATATGTAGGTCTACAATAACTCCAAATTAGCAGCTACTTCTAGTCTTATTTTTCTTCCCCTAACCTAAATACTATTCACCATTCATCGTTCATCTTTGGATGCAGCCTGGAATTGTGTCCTATTTTTAGCAGCCCGCATCACAAAAATAAAAAATAAAACTACCCTCAAGTCTGCTCTCTCCCATTATATGTTTGGGCAACTGAGTTTGGGAACCTAAATCTCAGACTCAGTCTGTTGTGATCATGTTGATCTCCATTCTAACCCTGCGCTGGAGGCCTGGCTGCTGCCCCTTCCAGCTGTCTCTCCACTTGTATTGAGGGTCCCTAAATAACTCAAGCTTGATCTCAAAAACTTCAGCCCCAAACTGGAGGCTCAGGGACTTGCCCTTTGGGATGATTTTAATTCAGCTCCACATTTTATCGATAAAGAAACTGGGGTGCAAAAAGATGAACTGGTTTATAGGAAACTGTAGAGATAATAACTATTATTGTAATCGCTGTCATGTGCTGAGCACCTCCTATCCACAGTCGTTAGGCGGCTGGGCTTCCCCACTGTGACCCTCCCAAAGGGGACGGCCAGTATCTGTGGCACAGACCACCATGTGCTCAGCACCCAGCACTGTCCACACACATATTAGGTACTCAATAATTACGTGTGGGACAAACGAATAGGTGATCTCATTTGACACTCACAACAACACATATTTTAAAAATCATAAAAACTAGGCTTCAAGAGATTAAACCATTCACTCAAGGTTCCCAGCTGGTTCTGGAAAGTGCTGTGATTGGAACCCAGTTTGCCTGGCTCCGAAGCCAGCCCTCTGAACCACTCATTGTACCACTGCCCTGTCAGCAAAAATGTTCTAGATGGCAGCACCCTGGACAGCCAGAGAAAGGCTTTCTGCATCAAGACTGAGAACTTACCACTGCAGTCACATGCCCCAAACTTATATCTACACAAGAGAAGTGGGAAAAACCTACCAAGACCTAAAATATATTTGATCAGAGAAGATCCTTTATCCTCTCCTCGTAAAGTAACCCATGCTCTGGTTCCCTTCTCCTGCTGATACCCTGCTGGGACACTTCGCTTCTTCTGCAGGGAGAAGGGCTCCCTGCCAGGCTTGCCAGTACCTGGGCCGGCAACAAATGCTGGTTCCAGGGAGAAAGGGGAACTGAAGCCCCTGTGTCCTAACGCTTTTCCTGCCAACCATACCCTTGCGTTGATGTTTACAGCTCTCTAGGACCTTCACCTTTGGCCAGGGATGAGAAAAGGGGTTCTCTCTCTCCACCTGTGATTAGGGGTGCCAATGTTTCTGCATGTGCAGACGAATGGGCGTGTGCTTATACCTGGATGCTTGTTTCCTCAGAGTGCAGGCTTCATTCATTCCCTCATCTACCATATGCTCAGCCTTGTGATAGACACCGATGGAGGTTACAGGAACTAAAAACGAGCATGAGCAAGGATTCAGAGTAAGGCCTGCTCAGGAGGCTGTGGGTGGACCCAGCTGACCTAAAGAAGTTTTTATCAAAGGGTATAGAAAGAATAGGAGGCCTTGAAGACCAAGCATAGAAAGTTCTAACTTTCTCCAGTTAGACAAGAGAAACTTAAAGTTTCATTCATTGCAGAGAAGGGCTGTGGAAGAAGCCAACTCTCAGGAGATCAGTCCAGAAGCGGTGTGCACGATGGTCTGTAGGGCGAAGAAACCAAAGGCAGGAAGGTAAGAGCTCCTCCTGACAGAAGGCTCACATCACTTTATTTAATTACTGAATATTCATTCATAATCATTATTATGAGACTTGATTGCTCCTTTTGATCCTACTGACTTACTTTTTGCTCACTGCATCTATACTCTAACTGCTAATTAATGCCTGTTGCTTCCTCAGGACATCCTTATTTTTAAATCTCTTCCAATTTGTGGGTTTAACTGGAGCCAATATTCTAGCAGCATTCAAGTAATTACAATAATATTCTATACCAACAATATGGGCCTGGGTCATCATTCCGAATGCAGGGCCCAGAGTTTCTGAATCAATTACCAATAAAGCATTCAATGGGGCGATGTGCTGGATGACCCCAAAGGCCCTTCTAACTTTGAAGAATCTATGAGTCTAAGTTGCTGACTCCACTGATAGGTTTGCACTTTTTCCTTGTGTCAGGCAACTCACTTGATCAAGAACCTAGCCAAAACCATCAGTTCACTGACCTACCATCAGCAGGCCAGGGGACACTTTGTACCTCTTTGATAATGCACCACCCCCTTATTTCTGTCCTATACCCCCAACTCTGACTGGCAGGATGCCTGTAATGGCCACGGGTGCTTGGAAATACAAGAGAACACTCAGACTAAAAGATTTTAGATTCCAAGTATTGAAACATTCATTTTAATGCTTATTTAATCCATTAAACAAGTATTAGGTTGTTCTAACCACAGAAAAGACCCCTATTGCTCCTATCTTTTCATATTCCTCTTGGAGCCTGTGAAATTCACCTGAAAAAGGAGGACACCCACAGGTCCTGCTAAGAACTTGTACGCAAGCAGCCCCAAAGTCTCCCTGGAGGGAATCAGGTCAAGAAGAATGTTGCAGAGTCTGCGTAGGGGCTGGGAAAGGAGTGCATTTTCCAGGCACTGAGAAATATTCACAGCCTTTTGTGGCAACCCTGGAAGTGGCTCAAACTCCAGGTCTTAGCACCCAGCTCCCCAAACACAGATGCCTTAACACCACAAGATGACTACTTGGATTCCAACTCAGATCATTCATTGAACCTCCTGCGGATCCTGGATTGTCTGCAGAACAAAATCTCACATACAGCATCAATTCTGAGTTAGGTTCATCCCATGCAAAAGGCAAGGCTTGTGCCTCCTTGCAGGTATTTTTAAGAAAAACGGCTAATACTGCATGACCCCTCACTGACACTCAGTAAATGACTGTAGTGTTCCCTTCCCTTCCTACCAGCCTCTGGCTCCTCAAGAAGCCCCCTGGGATGAGGGTTCCATTTCCTGCCCTGCTACACTGACGGGTACTGGCAGCTACCAAGCACTGTCAACCATCTGAAATGTTCTGCCCCTCCCCCAGCAAGCAACCCTTCTTTTAATAAGAGGCACAGAGCCCATTTCTAAATCACAATGTTCCCTCACTATGTCCTTTTGCCTCTGCAGAACCTGCAGTTTGAGAAGAATGCTGCAGTGCGGAGAGGCCTGGCCTCTTCCAACCTCTTCACTTCCTTTGGCACATCTCATCTTCATGTTGGCCTGTGGGAAAGAATCTCAGAAGGTTATAGAGAAGCACCAGACATAATGACAGACAGAAAGGGATGCTAGGTCTGCTTGAACTAGATTTGGTTTAATTTTTTTAAATTTAAGGTCAAGTTTAAGTTGAGGTTGAGTGTCTCTCCAGTTGTTTTCATTGCATTTACAAACCCAGAGGAGAAGATGAGAGAGGAACGACTACTTTACAGGCATACAGGCTGCTTATATCATATCCTCTCCTGGTTGCTAAGCACCAGAAAACCATAAGCAGCCTATGATAGGTGGGGATTACAGGCAAGACAGATGCTCATCTACAAAAAGGCCGTCAGGATGCTGAGAAGGCAGCATGGATGAAAAGGTGGGCTCCAAGATGACTGACAAAGTCTGGATGGAAAGCAAAAGGGTACCTAATAAGCTGATCTGCTCCCTATGTCATCAGGCACTTCTTAGCTAAGCCACCCTCGCCATGGTTAAAGTGGTGACCCTGGATAGATTGATGTCCTATGCCATCACAAATGCTGTCTCAGCTCTAGAGTCATCAGAAACCCCCACTGGATGTACCTGATTAGCCAATACCAATTCTTTTTTTTTTTCTTTTTTAAAAATATATCTTTATTGATTTCAGAGAGAGAAAGGGAGAGAGAGAAAGAGAGGGAAAGAGAGATAGAAACATCAATGATGAGAGGGAGTCATTGATTGGCTGCTGCTTGCATGCAGGAAATCAAGCCCTCAACCCTGGCATGTGCCATGACCGAGAATTGAACCACTATCTCCTGGATCATAGGTCAATGCTCAACTGCTGAGCCACGCTGGCCGGGCAACACCAGTTCTTTAGTGATGGTGAAGATATGTTCCAACACACTCCTAACCAAGCATAAAAAAAGATGTGTCAAGTGGTAACTTTTTCCCCGTGTATCATACTTTTAGTATGGGACAGAATTCGATTTCTCTGGGATGGTGAACATGTAGTCACTCTGTCTAGAGTTTAGGGGAAGGAGGTTTCTGCCCTGGGAACTTATGTTATAAAAAGGTCAACAATGTCAAGGAGAATGCTAAACCTAGGAAATTTAAAGGATGGATTAAGAGGGAAGCATTTTTTTGTAGTTCAGTTTCTAGCCAGATGCCCCAGTTTCCCTCCAAACAAGTGAAGTACCTTCTGTCCCCCTTACCAGGCACCAGCTGACAGGAAGGAAGTGTCTGCTTTTAAGTCTAAATTCAGCTCTTCCCTTACCCGACTGCTCCATCATAAGTCAGGTCATACCATACCTCTGCTCAAAGTCCCTCAGTGGCTGTCTGTGTCATTCAGAGGAAAAACGAAAGTCCTTAAAATGGTCCACAAAGCCCTACCTACATTCTGCCCTGCTCGGCCTCTCTGACCTCACCGCCTACCAACTCCCCCTTCGCTCTCTGCACACCAGCCACGCTGGCCTCTGCTTTCCATCACACACTCCAGGCATGCTGGCCCCTCCAGACCCTCTGCCTGGCATGCTCTTCTCCAACATATATATAGCTCATTTTTACCCCTTCTCATAAGCCTTCCGGACCTTATTTAAAATTTCAAACCCAATTCCCACCCCCTCCAGCATCCTTTATACCCCAGTCCTGCTTTATCTTTCTCCTTAGCCCTTGTCATCACCTAGCAGAATACCAACTTCCTGGGGCGCTTATTATCTGACTCTCCCGCTAGAACGTAAGTTCCAAGAAAGCAAGGATATTTATCTGTTTTGTTCACTGCTGAACCAACAGGTTTTAAAACCATGCTGAACATATAGTAGGAACTCAATAAACATTTGCTTGTTTAATTAATTAATTAAAGGTCTATTCTCCTTTGCTAAGACACCAACTCATTATTCTGAAAATTGACAAATGCCAGAAAAGCACTTGTCCTGCTTTTTTTGTCAAACTGTATTTCGGGGATAACCAAACAGCTGATGAGGGAATGTTCTTCTTTATAGAAGGCTTCCAGCTAATAAGGCAAAAGGAATGATGGAATCAAAAAAATGAGCATTTTGGCCCTGACCAGGTAGCTCATTGGTCCCAATTTGCCAAGGTTGTGGGTTTGATCCCCAGTCAGGGCACCTACAAGAATCAACCAGTGAGTGCATGAAAAAGTGGAACAATAAATCCATGTCTCTCTCTCTCTCTCTCTCCACCCTCTCCTCCCTTCCTCCCTCCCTCCCTTCCTCCCTCCCTTCCTCCTTTCCTCCTCCCTCCCTCTCTTCCTCCCTCTCTAAAATTAATATTTTTTTTAAATGAACATTTCACAGCCCTAATGAAATAATGGATCTAGGCAGCAACGGTCAATGTATGCTATGACCCGAGGTGAAAGGTCGGTGGGGAACTCTGTAGCAGAGGGCCGGCTGCCAGCCCAGCACAGTGCTTCCTGGTGCGCTGCACCAGGGAGCACACAGCCCCAACCAGGAGACCCCGACCCTCCCTCCAAGCAAAGGAAACCTGAATCTAACTTCTAGGTTACAGAAAATAAGGAGGATAAGGGGCAAAGTATATGAAAAAGTGAGGAGGTAGTCGACCAAATCAAATGTGGAACATTCTACAGGACAATTGACCCAGTTTCTTCAAGACACAAATGACATTCAAAATGGGAGGGAGAACAATAGCAGATAAAAAGAGGCTTAGGAGACATACAAACAAATGTAATATGTGGACCTTATTAGGATCCTGATTCAAACCAACGAACTGCCAAAAGATATTTTTGAGACAATACAGGAACGTTAAATATAAACTGAGTCATAGAGGATATTAAGGATTTACAGGGTATGCTGGTGTTATTACTGTCAGGGCCGATACAGACATGTGGGGGCTTTTTTTAAGTCCTTGGCTGTAGGAGATGCATGAAAATATTTAAGGTGAAATTACATAATAACTGGAATTTCCTTTCAAACATCTCAGAAAAAAACGTCTTGAGGATAACAGATAAAACAAAATTGGCAAGTGTTGATCATTGCTGAAGCTGGAGCTGGGAGCTGGGTGCATGGGAACATCACACAAGTCTCTTTACTTTGATTGTTTGAAATTTTCCATTACAAAAACATTTTTAAAATATAACTTCCTGTTTTATAGATGGACTTAATGAAGTAAAATAAAATCCAAAGTACCTAGAATAGTTCTGAGCTATTCTGGATGGAGGTCAAACACTAGAAGCATAGGAGCTGGCCATTTTCTGACTGCAGAGGTGCCCACATGCCTTCCCGCCCTCATTTACAGGAAGCCCTTCCAGTTTTTACCCTGAGACTAATGCCAGGCACTCAGGACCTCTAAAGTCCCTCTTGCCTGAGAGTGCTCGGAAGACTGGCCATCCATTTTTCTAGGTCCCTGTTTACCTTTTCCACGTAAGGCCACGCACCCCTCTCCCTGCCTGCTTCCTTCCCCTTGGGCAACTCCCCTGTCCCTTCAGTGAGAAGTTCTTGGACCACATCTGAATATATTATGTAATAAATCTGTGAACTGACCCTTGATGTCCACCTCTGACTCTAGGAGGAAGAAGGCTAACTTTTATTAAATTCCAGGCTCATAAAAGGTAGGTATTACTGTCTGTTTCCCAGATGAGGAAACTAAAGGGCAGAGACTGAGTAAGTCACCAGCTGTCTGAGAATTAAGCATAACAATAGCCAGTACATGGTGTTTGCTTTGTATCAGGCACTGTCCTAGTCTAAGTGCATATTAACTGATTCTATCCTCACTACAACCCTTCAAGGCAGGTACTGCTGTTATCCCCATTTTACTGATCAGGAAACTAAGGCATAAAAAGGTTAAGTAACTTGCACAAGCCTAGTGAGTGGCCAGAGTGGTTGTGGGGTGGGTGGGGGTAGGTCCTGACAATGAAGAGAACGGTCTCAGGCAGGAGGGAAGGAGCCCATTCCTGGCAGAAGATGGGGAAACAAAGGTGGAAACATGCACTGGGCACACAGCAGGCATCTTGTGGTGCCTAGTTTAGAGTGGAGTGATGTGTCATAAGTGGGGTCACCACACGTTCCAGTTTGCCTGGGCCAATCTTTGTGTGCCTATTGTCTACACATAATTATTAACAGTACTCCCCTTTCTTTCTCAAATGTGCCCTAGTTTGGATGATAAACTACGTGGTCACCTTAATTATAAGCTCCCCCAGGGTAAGAAAAGTACATAATAGCCAATTAATACCTGTTAAATAAAAGGTTAATGAATTCTTTTAAGGTGATAGGACCTTCCTGGAAATGGAGAACTAACCAAGTTAATGGTCTCCAAGATTTCCTTGGCAACCCTTTTGAATTGTGTGACTCATAACCTTTTCATAAGTACTCCTCTCAGATGTAAATGCCCACTCTCCCCAACTCCCCTGGGTTACCCCACAGCATCTCAGGGTTCTGTGAAGAAGTGGATGTGAATTAGAGCCAAACACTTGAAACTCCTGCACTCTCCTTAATCACTCCTAAGTAAGAGACATCCCTGGGCACATTCTCAATTCATTGTCCACCTCCTTCATATTATATCTGCTCTCTCTTAGATAGAGGACAATCTTCTGTCCTCAACTGTCCCTGCTGCTCAGAACTCAGTGCTTCTTGATGAATCCCTCTCTACTGACCAAAGCTGGCCAGTTCCCCTCCCCCACTCCCTGACCCCACCCCATATCCTCTCTCCATAGACAAGTTTCATCAGGGTAAGTCTGTTCAGATTTTTCTCCAGTCTTAGCATTTTGTAGTATCTAATTAATTCTAATCCCTTATTTGTGTTTCATCTCCCTACTGTGACATTAAGATAATCCCATTTCCCTAATTCTATCACACTATTCTGGTTGATTGCTAGGAAAGATTAGCTATCTTTACAGGGTCAGAGATCTTCAAGGCTGAAGTCATTTTCCCAACTTCTCTGTGGGTTTTCATTTCTTCCTAAGGCACAGTTGGCAGAATATTTGGACATATATTTTAATGCTTACATTTTGAGCTCTTTAGAAGAAAGGCATGACATAAAATTGTGATATTTTATTATTATTAATAATATTAATTTCTAAAGGCAAGATAATTTGGTCTTGATTCATTGCAACCATATGGTACTTTTGGACAAGGACATTATTGCTTAATTATTGCTCCTGGTGACGTGACCAGAGTCTGGAAATGCTGTCTTTTGAATTGACATTAAAGCAGGACAGAGCCTCCGGCTTAGACTACAACAAAAGTAGAGATGAGCACTCCTTTGGCTCTTCAGCGCCTCCTGTTGCTGAGGTGATGATTGGCTTTCTTTTCCTGGGCTCAAGTTCCACATCTGCTTCAGGTCCTCTGCACTGCTAGGTACACTGATTTACGCTGCATTCAATAGGGTGGCACTAACTGCTGTAGCAAGTAAACACCAACACTTAGGTGCCTAACACAACAGAAGTTTATTTCTTGCTCACAGTCCAAAGCATAACCAATTCTGGAGAAGCTTTCCTCCACCCCTGGATTCAAAGACCAGGCTCTGTACCCCTCTCAGGGCATTGTGGCCATCTGCATGCTGGTCTTCCCCACATCAGGGCCACCGCATTTGCTGCTGCCTCTGTTTATAATTAGCTTGCTCCCAGGCCTATAAGGAGGGGCTCTTCACCATGTCAAAGCCCAAACAGCATTACCTCAGGGAGGCCTTCCCCTGCTGCCCATCCGAATAGCCACATTCCCCTGGCATGCCCCCTCTCATGACCTTATTTTCTTCAAAGTACTTGCCAGTGTTTGAAACAGTCTGACTTATTCAGCTGTGTACCTCATTTCTATTGCTCTCCTCCTACTGGAACGTCAGTGTTATCTGTATCATTTTCCACTGCATGCTCATTACTTACAACCCCTAAGAGGCACTCAAAAAATATTTGTGGAGAAAAGAAAAGGAGGAAAAGAAGGAGGGGCAGAAAGAAGATTCAAGGGGTTTAAGTGATGTCCTGAAGGTCACTTATCCAGGAAGGGGCAGAACCTGAACAGAGCCCCCTCGGTCTGCATTTTTCTACTATACATTCTTCTTGGCAGACCTCCCCAGCGGTGGCCTTGCGCAGCGCAGGGCAGAGAACAAGCCTCTTGCTCCTCCCTTGGTGGTGGTGGTGGTGGTGGTGGTGGTGGTGGTGGTGGCGGCGGTGGCGGTGGCAGGCAGTAAGCCACACCCACTCTCACCTCAGCCTCTCATTTGCCAGTGGGCTGGAGGGGGGACTCATGAGAACAAAGGGCGGGGTTCAAACTCTAATGGGGGTCAACTTGCTCAGTCCCAAGAAAATTTCTGTCCCATCAGACACACCTCTGACTCTGGCCAAACAGCCACAGAACTTATTACCCTGACAGGTCATGCTGTTCCTGCCCCACAACATATGTCAATTAGCTTTCCAGACCCACGTCCACCTCACCTATCTGGGGATGCCCCAGTATTCCAGCCCAGCACTTTAATCACACACTGGCCCAAGGTGCAAGTCCATCTCTCCCGCCACAGGGCATTCTGCAGGCCGCACAGTCATAGACGCCCTGTTCCCTGCTTCTAAGGAGAACAAACAGTGGGGGCTGGTCCCACTCCCATCTGGAAAGCCATGCCCACCAAGTACCCCCTGAGAAGTCCTGCAGGTCTGGCAAGCATCTCGACTTCAGGCCCTATAAGCATTGCCTGCTGCACTCCTCTCTGCTCGGCCACTCTTCTACCTCCAATTGGCCCGTTTTATACCACTTCAAGCTCGCGCACACACACACATACACACACACACACACTGTTTCTCTCATGTTCCTGCCCCTTGAAGGTGGGAGGGAGAAAGCAAAAGCAAAGCAGCAGAAAAGAGCGTGATCCCCTTCCATCTCCCCCAGCTCACTGGCTTCTCAGACACGCCGCGCTCCCCAGGGAGTGGGAACGAGGCGTCTTCTGCCTCAGCTCCCTAACTCTGAAGTTGGAACATAATGTCTTTAAGATGGTGACTCACTAGAGCAGTGAAAAATGACTAATTATTTTGATCTTCTTGAAGCCACTTGCCTCATTAGTGGATATTCTCCGTCCTGGACCAAGACCCAGTACTAAAGTAAAACTTGGCTGACTCAACTGTACCAGGATAGCAGGTCCCTCTCCTTTCCTTAGGTTATGTTTGAGCTCCCCTCTCTCTTGTTCTAAAATGGACCTTTCCCTCTAAAAATGGGTGTCTGACCTAAATCACAGCAGGTAACTCAAGTGGAAGGCTGATCCTCATATTGGGAAAAACACCTCTTTCCTCGCAGTCCTGGTCATGCTAAAGCTATATTAAAAAGAATGAGACAAAGCAAAAATTCCACTATCCAAAAATGCAAAGAATTCTTTAATGACTCAATACTGGCAAGCTTAAGTCAGGGCTGAGATTCACAGATCTAACTGTCAGCCAAGGCTGGACCTGGGATTTTCATTTTCTGAGCATCTGCTACATGCCAAACACTGGGCTAAGTGGTGGGGATAAAAGAATGAAAAAAAAAAAAATCCAGGCATACAATCTGCTCAAGCTCCAACAGGAGACTTCCTATTCCATGTTCTTTCTCATTACTCTCAACCCTGAAAGTCACCCCTTCCTCCCACTCCTGCCATCCACAGTTCCCAGATGTAACATCATAATTAAGTCAACATGCTTCCTCCATCAACTCCTTCCAATATGATGGGCCCTATACATAGAAGACCTCTGGAGGCAATGCCTTAACCCATGATGACCCAGGGGGCAATCCATGATGATGCTATGAGTTAAACCACTGGCAGAAAGTTCAGGCACAGAGACAAGGAAGTAGGAGACAAAGGCCTTGTAACATCCTCCAATAACAAACAGCACAGGAGTCCAAGCAAAGGCCTGTTACACCAGAACCAATAAAAGAGAAGTTGGCAAAATGTCAAGTGTAACCTAACTTGAACATCCCATGCCACAAGCACATTTTCCCACTTCCTGGTATTTTCATCAAATTCAATTTGGTGACCACAATGTGACAGAAGAGAGAGAACCACTGTGGAAAGGTTTGTCATGTTTTCAAGCTCATTTTGCAGAGCACAAAGCCAAGCAGCCAAGGAGAAGCCATGAACAGGTACTTAAACTATGGCCTCCCTGAAGACAAACAGTGTATCTCAATCACTGGAATATCCAGGGCCAGCCCAGGTGCCTAGTAAATATCTGAAGTGATGTACTCATACACTCTAAGCTGAGAACAGATCAGAGGAAACTATTAGAGCCATACAAGACAATATCACTTAGTCAACTCTGAGTAAAATGACATTCATCAAAATGAAAAGCCAGGAAGGTAATTCACCAGTAACCACACCAGGCCTTGCAATCCCAGGAGCGAAACCTTGTTTATGTCACATGCAAGCAACAGCATGTAAGAATTATGTGGATGCTTTTGTAACTCCTAAAACCTGACGTTTTATTAACTGAACATAGGATTAATTTGCCAAGGGTGGTACATTCAGCTAGCTTTAAGCACTATGAGGCCTGAGCTCCTACTGAATAAAAATGCATCATGCTGAAGGTGAACTACTGGACTCTGGCCTGCCCTCCTCACCAAGGACAGTTGTTGCTTTTCAGCATGTCATCTGCAATCTCTGACACAAAAGAGCTCTTTGCTCTCCAGGAAACCTCTTAGAAGGCTCAGGGATGCCTCACTTTCCTGTTGGTTCAGAACCAGGAAAGGGTGACATCACCATGCCCATCACACTGCCATCAGCATCTCCTGAGGCCTTCAAGGGGCTTTAACAGAGCATCTTTCCACCCTTCCCAATTTAGGTGTCCCTACTGCAATGGGTTCCTACTACGCCCATCTCGTCTCTTTGAGGACTGAAAAAAATCAAATCTAGATTAATAATAAACCATTTAAGATCACATGGAACAGCCAAATACCAATTGAGATACAGGCGGTCTAAGGGAGAGCTGGAGAAATTCAAAGGATGTTAACTATCTATGGTGTGTTTATGTGTGTTGTTTTGTGTCCCCATACCTTAACCTTTTCATAAACCATAGAATATCACCAATAACTATGTTTTTTTCTAATGGTATCATTTAAAGCCTGGGATCAAAGGGCTGTGTACAGTGCTCTTCAAAATACACACTTATAGGAGCTCCCAGCTCCAGTAAGGCCAGTGAGGGCACTGACAGGAAGACCAGAATAGTAGAGCTATGAGACATTAATGATCAGCTAGTTCAACCTCTCATCTTGCAGAGGAGTTCAGTAAAACAAACTGAACTTTGTTTTACCCATCAGCCTCCTATGTTCCTACCTCTTCTGGTTCATCCCACATACAGATGTTAAGCAATGTTTCTTACACATAATTCTGATCATTTATTCTTTTGATTCAAGTTCTCCATTTTGGCCTTCATATAAAGCTCAAATTCCTTAGTGTAACACACAGGGCTCTTAATGATCTGGCCTCTACCTTTCTCTAAGTTGTGTGTCTTTTCAATACCCTGAAACACATACATATACACACACACACTCCCTCCCTGACAACTACAATGAACTGCTTGAAGTTTTTGAAATATACATTTAGCTGTTTTGCTTCCAATATCCTGAAGGAGCTTATATTGAACCAATCCTTTGTTCATAACTATAACCTAATAGAAAATTTAAAATAACTATCTGGCCTGAATGGTCTTGCTCAGTGGTTGAGCATCAACCTATGATCCAGGAGATCACAGCTTGATTTCAGGTCAGGGCACATGCCCTGGTTGCAGGCTCAATTCCCAGTAAAGGGGCATGCAGGAGGCAGCCGATCAATGACTCTCTCATCATTAATGTTTCTCTCTCTCTCTCCCTCTCCCTTCCTCTCTCTGAAATCAATAAAGATACATTTTTTTAAAAAAACTATCTCTGTGTACTAGAGAGCAACCAAAAGAAGAAAGAAACTGGGAAGAGAGAGCACTAAATGAGTTTTCTGAGCTTTGTAACTTTTTGCTTGAGAAAAGGCCTCAATCAGTACCCTGTGGAGTGGCTAGAAATCAGAAAGAAATGTGCTGAATCAGAAGATAAGAGTTTGGGGCATCTGGAAAATGAAAGGAGAAATACCAAAAAGGAGAGAGCCGCAGAAAGGATCTCCAAATTCTGCATATAAACTCCATTCAAATCTCTAGCAGACTCCTGAGCTACACATGCATGGGACAGATTCCAAGCACTCCAACTAAGATTAATAGAATTGATCAGAGACTCCACGTTCTGCCCACCACAGAACAGATAAAGTTTAATGTTTTAGTTTAGTCTAATTAAATGCCTCCTAAAATAAAAAATTAATACTCTTCAGAGGAATATAATAGAATTCATAGGCTCTACAATATATCATTGACAATGTCCAGAATACAATCCAAAATTACTAGACACATGACAATGTGGTCCAAAGTTAAGAGAATAGGCAATCAATGGAGACTGACACTGAGATAACTCAGACGTTGGAATTAGCAGGCAAGGATTTGTCACACGCAGTGCTCTGTCATCCATGCCTTTGCACATGCAGCATCCTCTGCCTGGAACACCCTTCTCCCTTTGCTAGAAAACTCTCTCATCTAATCTCAGGTATCAACTGCTCCAAGAAGCCTCCCCAGTATACTCCATTCCTCCTGATCACTCAGGAACTTGTGGTCTCATTGTCTGGTTAACTTGCCTGCCTCTTTCTTCCACTTTCTTAAGGAAAAGGAGTGGATCATTTTTACCTATAGCAACAATGTGCAGCACAGGTTTTGTGATAAATGTGGACCAAATGAATGAAGCAATGAATAAAGTAACTGAGAGTGATATTAAAAGTTTGAGTATTATTGACTCACAGGTAGCACCTCTGCACCATGCTCACACAGTCTTGAAATTGGACAAGTCCTTTTTCTCTTCCTGATGTACGTTATTTCTGTGGCAAGGAGGAGGTAGACACTTAAGCACAGACATGGGCTTGCATCCAGCACATTTCCAACCTCAGAAGCCTTCTGGCCAATCTTCTCCCTGATCTCCACTTTTCCCAGTAGGGATCTTTTTCCTTCTTAATATCAATTACCAACATTCCTACTAACCCGTTTCCCTTATACTAGTTAACATAATTTAGCTGACTTCTATGATGCCAGGCAGGCACAGTGCTAAGTATTTACCAAATACTAACTCATTTAATTCTCCTAACCACTCTGTGAAGGAGGCATTATTATTATTTCCTTTACATGTGACAAAACTGAGACTGTGAGGTTAGCAATTAGCAAACCCCACTGCCCACCATACTAAACAAAGAGAAAGACTTCGAGAGAAGCAAACTTTCCTCTCATTTCTGACACTCCTTAGGTATCTGGATTCTAATTTAAAGAGGCATTTTGAATGAGGATAGTGTATCTACCCATCATGAAAATCCTCAGAAAAACATATGAAGAATTGGTCAGCCAACCTAAAGATAACCTGAGCACATGCTGCCTCCCCATTCTGTTTTAGTTTCTTTTGCCATTCAAGGGGGTAGAATGAAAATCCCAAATGCTAACTACTTGGATTGGAGGCATCTCTCTGCTCCTCACTGGGACTGGTGTGGAGGGGGACAAGCTGGAGAAAGATGGGGAAACACAGAACAAAAGCCTATCATCCCAACAGTACAGAATATTTGCAGGACCTACTGGGGCTGGAAAAACAGTTGGAGGGCTGATGTAACATAGTTCCCCAGAGATAATCAATCTCTGAAAAATCACTGGAGCACTAATGGAATTAATGGGCAGAAAACACTTCTTTGAAGTTTCACCCTGTCATGTTTTATCCAAAGCTATTTCTTCATTAGCCACATGCCCTCTGCAATGTATGCTGGTCCATCATTCCTTTTTGCTCTCTGAGTATTTGTTAAAATTTGGCTTTCTGGTTCTCCTTTGTCTTCTGGAATTCTTTCTGACTCAGAGTCAATGTTGAAACTCAGTTAAACATAAATTATTAAGATAAGACATGGGAGATCTGGAAGTGCTAAGTCTAGCTCACCCACCACTGGTGAAAATATATTATTTTGATCAAACACTTTTCTGATTCTTAAAGGCATTGTGTGCTAGAAACCTTTACAAATACTTGAATTCAGGCTGACAATACACAAACACACACCCTGGATTCTATCCAAAAGTTACTTGGAAGGTAACACTCACTCAACATACATTTGTTTCACTTAACAGAGAAGGGTCATCTAACATTTTATCTCCTCATTAATACTTTCCAAAGCCAGGTTGTGTTCATCATGTCATCATATAATTTTTGTAGTGGTGAGATTGAGATATCCAGGGTTTGTAAGTGATCTTCCCAGCATCTCAGAGCAAGGCAGTTGGAAAATTTTGATTCAGACACAAAGTCTTTGTTTAGTCTCCATTGCTTGGCTCACTGAGCCACCCTCCAACTTTAATACTTGAGAAGCTTTAGTTACTTACACCCAAAGCAGCTGGGGGCAGGGAAAGCAAATACAATAGAGGGTCTGTTGCTTTTGGTAGTCCAGGGACAAATTGGAGAGTCTCTCCTTAGCACATCACCTCAAGAATAAAGTGTCTTATTAAAACTGTCTTATTGTTGAATTTGTTCCATTTTTCACAATTTAGTTAAAAAGTAAAGGTTTAAACTTCATTTATTTGCACTAACAGGTAGTATCAGTACTGAAATCTGAGACTCCAGAAAGTCAATCCATGTTTTTTGTCTCTCCTAATTCCATGAAGTATGGTGCTCCATTGAAATTCTATCATGTGCATAATTAGTACTGCTAGTGTTCTTAGTTGAACTGAAATGATTTTCTTCAAATCATTACACTGATTATTGAAATGATAAAAGTACTGTCTTAAAATACAACCAACAGTTTACCAATCAGAAAATGTTCACTGAATGATGAGAAGTCACTCCTTTTGCTTTCCAATTACAATATTAATTATTGCCACCACTACTTATTGAGCATTTACACTGTGTGTGCACCATATATGCTTTACCTCACTTATTCCTCCATCACCTAGGGAAACTGGTATTACTAACTCCGTATTTCTGATGATAAAAGTGGTGTTTAATGAAGTAACTTTCTCAAGATCACACAACTAGTAAGTGGTGGGGTAAGGATTTAAACCCAGGTTTGTTTGACTCCAAGTCTCTGCTTCTAAACACTACTCAGGATTCCCTCATTCTTCCCTGTAGCCTTCCCCTGAGATATGAAGATAATTGATTTTAAGTTACATGCAGCCAAATCATAGGTGCAGTTGATAAGCAGGTCTTACAGGCAAGTAGGATTCAGGTAGACAAAGAGAGGGAAGAGGAACATTGCAGGCCCTGGGGATGAAAGGACAAACTGAGTGGCCTGGTCAACCATTCATGGTAGTAAACAACTTGGTTTTCCAATTCCTCAAGCAAACCTAAAGACAAAGATTCTACTTTTGGATGTCTGCTACACACTGATAGGCCTGAGCCTGAGAAGCCAGCCTCGCCTGCAGGTGGCTCCAGTTATGTTTTAAATCAGCCACTAACAGCTTTGCTTTGTACTAGGGCCACGACCCTGACAAGCCATCATCATCACTGGAATGAATGCCTTAGGGCCAAAGGAAATGCACGAAGCCGCCAGAGTCATTGCAACATAGATCGAAAATCCAGGGGGAGTGGGGTAAAGGGACTGACTCAGCAATGGTGAACTTACTTGCCAAAATCTTCTGGCACCTGGACCTGACTCGAAGACATTTCTGGATCCCATTTTTCTGTAAACCTTCACCACAAGCTAAAAGCTATTTTTCTTTCCTTCTTAGAAAACAGAAAAGGGTATGCATGATGCCTCCCATCAGGAGGTAATAAATAAAGGGACTGGTCTGGTTACGAGGCTATGGACAGCAGCATGGAAAAAGCACTATGGATTACAGAAAGGAGCATGGGACATAGAGTCCAGAGACTATGTCCCCTCAGCCATAACCTTCCTGTATGAATTTAGCATGGTACTTGAGCCATTTCAGCATCAGTGTCCTTATCTTTAAAGTAAATATAGTATACTCATACCAGCTACCTCACAAAGCTGTTATGACATTCAAATAACATGAGAAAATTCACTGTAAATTCTAAAGTATTATGCAAATTTCAATGGTCATATTTTTAAATAGGAAAGGCATATACATAGGTTTTTCAGATGCATGGGCAAATGAGGGACAAAAATTATTCTAGGGTTTTTTGTGTGTTTCTTTTGTTAATCCTCACCGAAGATATTTTTCTATTGCTTTCAGATATCGTAGAAGGAAAGGAGGAAGGAAGAGAGAGACAGACAGAGACAGATAGAGGCAGAGAAACACTGATGTGAGAGACACATTGATTAGTTGCCTCCAGCACATGCACCTACTGGGGCCCAGAACCTCAACCCAGGCAAGTGCCCTCGATCAGGAATCAAACCTGAGACTCTTCAGTAGTGCATGGGCCTACGCTCTAACCACTGAGCAACACTGGCCAGGGCAAAATTATTATAGTTTTAATTAAGATGCTCAAGGAGGCCACTTGCTTTGTGTGGATTCTCAGTGGTCCACAAAAGCACACTGACATGGAAATTTCATCTCAGCAAATTTCTGTGTTTACATGCAGCAAGGACATCAACTCTGGGAAGGGCAAACCACTACTAATAATAAGTTATGCTTTGGGAAGCCCCTCCCATGGGCCAGGCAGTGTGCTAGGGGTTCTATATTCATCATCTCTAACTCCCTTTATAAGGCAATTTCTCCCTGGCCTGTCCTCTGTTTATTACTCTGCTATTAATTAAAGGTACCTGCATCCCTCTTTCCATCCCATTTCTAGGCCTCCTTATAGATGAGTAGCTGTTCTAAATAGTCATACCCAGGGATATTCAATGGGCAGTGTTACTGTACATCAAAGGCATGTCCTCCTTACTCATTCATTCATTTTTGTGGATGATAAAGAATGGGCCATAGCCCTCTGTGAAGTATCCTTGGTCATTTCCTCCTACTTTCTCTTGCATTCCCAGCCTCCATGTAAAACCAAACTGAGTGGGAGCTGGTTTCTCTATGGAGGTGAAATCATTACCCTCACCCCGGCTGGACTGGACTCAGTGGGAGGAAACAAGGGCCCTCAAAGACCGAGCACTTCAAGAAAGTGTCATGTCTCTCATTTTAATGTTGTTCTTTGGTAAGCTCCTGTCTGAGAAAGTCCAGGAAGGGAGAGGGTAGATGGAAGGATCTGAACCAAATTGAACCCCTAAACCCCTAACACAACGAACCTGCAAAATAGGCATTTTACAGACAAGAAAACAGGCTTACTGTTAAATAAACTGGCATCCGCGACCTTACCATCTCATAGGAAACATGAAATTAGAACACATCAAAACAGAGAACAACTAAGTACCAAAGTCTGCGATAGTTCTAAGTGTCACACAAGGTAAGGGTGTATTTATTGAGTGCCTCTGCTTCCAAATCTCACTTCTTCAAAACAAAACCAAAGTCCCCAAACCACTTCCACCCCGAGTCACTGAGGTAAATGGGCAGGCAAAATTTCATGTATAATCTCCAGCTTGGATTTCTTGAGTCTGGGCTCAAAAGCCAGACCCATTGGAGGCCAGGGCATGCCATTATTTGCCAAACGGCATCCTGGCATGTCTCCACTCACATCTCCATTCTTTAGAGTGGAGCACTTTGGCTGTGCCCCAGAAAGTGCAAGTGACTTCTGCAAGGCAAGAAAGTAGGCCATGATCTTCATCATTTTTCATGGCTTGAGGCTCCAGTTCTCTCTGGATTTTTGCCTCTTGGAGAATTTGTCTCTGCTGCTGCTGCTATGTGATGGCATCTAAACTGCAGGGAGGGTCGACAAGCTGGGCAGCGGTACCAGCCTCTCAGGCCAGCCCTCAGCAAAGTGCCAATGCAGGTCACTGAGGCTGATCTTTGGAGCCCTCACATCAATCCTTACACTCCGTCCTATGCCCTCAGCCTCGCTCCCCACAGAGCCCTAGAAATGGGTGAGCTAGCATTCAGTGCCCTCATCTCTTCACTCCCAGACTCCTTTCATATTCCACCACACCAACACATCCTTTGGCAAGGGTTTACCAACTGCACTGATAAAGATGATCTCCCCCTGCCATTCCTATACTTATCAAAGATAGCTGGCTACTAATCAGAGCATATGTTCAGCAAGGGAAAACTAGAGCTACCATGCCAAGTCAATACTCTTTCAACTAAGAGCAAAGAACATTTACATTTTAGTTACTCTTTACAGCCTCATCTTGAATAAATGGGCAGTTTCCATTAGGTGTTTTGAAATATTAAAAAGAGCTCTCTGGCCACCATTATTACTTTCATGAGGCACTGGAATGCGGAACTCCAGGTTGGAAATTACCATGATAACGGTTCATAGCGTTGTTCTTTTTAGAGGAATGTGTAATTTCTTAAATTTCAAGACTCTAAGTATTGAATCTCAAATAATAAGATTTCAGGAAGCAAAAATGTAAATATGGAAGGGTCAGGAGGGCTAAAGCAGAGCCTCTAATGGCCCCACCTACCAAAGCTAGGGGGTGTTCTGGGGATGCAGCAGGTGGATATTTGGTCACTCTGAGGAGGAGAGGAAGAGGGAGGAAACATGCACATGTCAGAACCACCATGGTCACCCATCGAGTGCTCACCATGTGTCAGGCACTGTGTTAAGCAAATAAGCTACAGGCTGTGTGCACTAGGAATTGTGGCTATGGCAAACTTCTTCCCTTTACAAGAAAAAGCAAAAAAGTATCACTCCTGACAACCTACCACATGAAAGCATGAAGAAAGTACAACTGAGACCACATTAGAGCCACAGGCACAGCCAGGAGAAATCTAGGGAGAGAGGGTATGGGACAGGTGGTCACTACTGCCTTAAATGTAGGGTCCCAGTGGAAAGATCCAGAACAGGAGCAATGAAGGGCAAATGCTAAAAAAAAGAAACTGCTTCAATGCCTAATACCTAATAGATGCTCAAAAACATATTTGTTGAATAAATAAATGGACAACACAGGACTCTCATTTTATTTTTATGTGAGATAATTCCAAAGAAGATAGCCACTTATCTGCAATAAGCTATTTATTTTTCCAATTTTTATTTTTATCTGTTATGAATCCACATAATTTAAAGCAGGGGTGGGGAGCATGCAGCACATGGGCTGCGAAATGATTTGGTGTGGCCCTGCCAAGGGAACCACAGGTAGGACTCGAATAAATCTAGAAGCTTTTTTCATAGCTAATTTTAAGTTGACAACTTTGTATGGCCTGGGAATGATGTTATAAATATCCAAATGGCCCTTGGCAGAATAAAAGTTCGCCACCCCTGATTTAAAGAGTCAAATAGTTCTAAAAGGCTCATCGTAATCAATCAAATCCATTCTCTTCCTTACCCCGCATTCCCCCCTCCCTAAACTACCACCACTTTCAATTCCTTAGTTGTTTCTTTAGGTATTTCATCCCATATTTTAAAATTATAAGCTGATATAGCTTCTTCCTGATTTTTAACTTTTGTTCTTACCATGGAAAGTAAAGATTTAACACTTTCACCCCACACATCCTCCTCAGTAGCTATGTTATAACTTAATTTAGATCAATACCCTATGTCTGCATCAGGATGACTAAAGGATCCCCTTTCCATATCTATTGCCTCTTTCCTGTACTGGATCCCCTTTCCCTGAACTCCATGCTTTCCTTGGTTTACTTCCTCCTACGGTGAAGACTGTCCCCCAGGAGCTTCGTAAGAGAAGGTACATAGAAGCTAAGTGGTTTGGTTTTTGTTGTTGGTTTTTGGGGGGTGTTGTTGTTGTTGTTGAGACTTTTACAGGCCTGAAGATGTCTTTGTTCGAATTTGTTGTTTGAGTGATAGTTTGGACAGATAAAAAATTCTTAACTGGAAATCATGTTCCTTCAGAATTTTGAGGGGACTGCCCCATTGTCTTCTAACTTCCTATGTTAAAACACCTGAAACCATGCTGATTCTTTGTTACATATTTTTCTTTCTAGAAACTTATAAAATCATCCAATTGTCCCCACTTTTCTGAAATTTCATAATGATGCACCCTTGGTATAGGCCTATTTCAGCTATGTGTGTGCACTAACCTGGAAATTGATGGCTTTTAGTGCCAGGAATTGTACTAGAGTTGTCTCATTGATGATTTCCTCCCCATTGTTTTTTCAGTTTTCTTCTTCTGGAACATCTAGTATTCAAATGTTGGACTTAGACTAGTCGTCTAACTGTCCTATTTTTTTTCTCATTTCCATCTGCATTTTTCCCCCAACTTTCCTAAAAACTCCTCAATTTTGTTTTCCAACCATTAAGAGCCCTCAGCTATCACATTTTTAATTTCCAAGAGTTCCTTTTCGTTACTGGAATATTCCTTTTACAAAGAAATCAGCTTCTGTTCCAGGGATTTGGTATCTTCTCTTATCTCTCTAAAGACAGAAAAGAATGGTGGTGGTGGTGGAGTATTTTAATTTTAAGTTTTCTTCTCCTTGCACATTCTCTTTTAAATATGTACCCTTTGCTTGTTTGCTTTGGTTTCTATTTTAATTTTAAGGGACTTCCTCAAATATTTCAGTATCCTTAACTGGCTGATCATATTTAAGAGTGAAACAACAAAAAACTGACAGGATACTCAAAGTAGTAAGTGGGGCTTATCCAGTGGGGTTCCTACAGAGGGCTAAGGCTGGACTGTTTTGTTAGGTAGACCATGATGTATCTTTAGGGCTTTGTTCCTTAGGCTGGTCTACTCTGCCAGATGGATGTCAAAATCTGCTGCCCAGAGGGAATAGGCCTAGAAGCTGGCACTGTGAAAGCCATGTGGGGAGACAGCTCAGAAGTCTCAGTCCCTATATTCATCCCTAGTATCCCCCTTAATTGTGCCAGCCATGCTCCAGTACAGAGAGCATCTCCTTCACCCTCCACAGAAAACAACCCTCCAGTGTCCAGCTGAAGTGGGGGAAAGTGTTGGCTGCTAGAACTGGAGTGGGATCTGAGATTTCAATGTATCTTAAACACACTCTGAACCAATTATTCAGGTTTTTTTAGCCCCATTTTCACCACTACTTCCAAAGATACCTGATACCCCTAATTCCCAAACCTTTGGGGGGGCTGTGAGTTGCAAGTTTAATTGTCTCAAGTTTCCTCGTTTCAGCTTAGGATTCAGTAAACAGTATAGGCAAAGCCAGTTACTACGTGTCCATCTACTTTCCAGCTTTCAAAACACCGCTGCTGCCTTTCTCTGCCACAAACTTAACCAAACACCATGGCCAAGGAAGGCATAGCTTCTTGCGGGTGAAATGGACATTAACAGTGCTTTAAAAGAGGTGCTGAGGAATGTCCTTGCCCATCACAGCATAGCTTGTGAATTTGTGTGCCCCATGCAACTGTGATAAGTCTATGTAGAAAAACCTGGTAGAAAAACTGTGCACTGAACACCAGATTAAATTAATTGAGGTTGGTCACAACCAGAAACTAGAGGAACAGGTAGGCCTCTGCAAAATCACTGATGAAGCAAAGCCCCGTAAAGCAGCTGATTGCAGTGCACGGTTGTTAAGGACCATGGCAAAGAATCTCAGGCCAAATATGCCATCCAAGAGTATTTCAAACTCAAAAAATAAACGAACAAAGTGAACACACAGAAACTGTACCCTCATGTGTGTGTGGGGGGAGGGGGGCTTTTGTCTTCTTTTCCATTCATTTTTGTCTTTGTGGTTTATGCATTTTTTAAAGATTCCTTTATCATCATTTTAGTGTGGTTTTGGAAGCGAGCATTCAATCTGCCATATTTATCTGCAATTTCTAAACTGCTGTGTTTTGGGTTTTTTTCTGATTTCCATATCACTTTATTCTATTTTTGTAAAATAGAGCATACATTCAGAAAAGTACATAAAACATATTTTTACAGATTAATGGATAATTATAAAGCAAACTCGCATGTATCTACCATCCAGATCAAGAAACACCACTGCAGCACCTCAGGAGCCCTTCCCCACATGTCCCTCCCCCATCGTGACCCCGTCCCTCCTCCCAATCAACACGACTACCTAGGCCTTTGATATAACCATTTCCTGACTTTTCTCTATGGTCTTACCACTTATGTATGTGTACCTTAAAAGATAGTTTAGTTCTGCCTGGTTTTAGCTTTATATGAATGGAACCCTACTGAACATACTCTTTTGTATTGCTTCTTTCACTCAATCTTATGTTTCTTAGATCCATTCTTATGTCTAGGCTATTGATTTTTTTCTGCATCTTTACCCTTTAATGAAAAACACTTTATAAGATTAATAATAAAAATGAGAGGTGTTAGGGAGCCGTGGAGATGACATATAAAGAAAGAGGAGTTATATAATTTGCTCAAAGTTTAAGAGAAAATCCTCAGGATCAGAAATATTTCTCTCTTAAATATGGAACACAATTAGATTTTTCAAAGCAGGTACAAAGCTCCCTAAAATGGCTTTCCAGGGATGTCTGGCTCATCCTCCCACCTCTGGGTAGATCGAAACTAGTCCAAGTGCCCTTTTTTCATCAGGAGACACCTGGTTTTGACTTGGTGATGTCTTCTCAGAGGTAGTCAGTATCTTCTCTCAACAATCCAATATATTCCTATAGTGCTTTTAAGTTGACCGTAGCCCCAGGAGACATGAATCTCTGTGACTAATTTTTTATATGAGGAAAATAGACTAAAGTCAGAAATTCCTTAACAAACAATCCAATTATTCTAGTCAGTTCTAAGAAGGCCAAAAAATGGTAAGAAAAGCTCATTTAGAATAGAATTTTTAAAACCTCATTGAAGATCCTTTTAGGGTAATCCTACTTTTTTCAGATAAGGAAATTGAAGCCCAAGTAGGATAAAATTATTTGTCTAAGTCACAAAGCTCATTGGCCTTTTCAGCTCTCTAGGCTGCAACCTCTTCGTCTGTGGAGGGCAGGCATTGTACTACATGACCTCTAAGGTCTGTTGTCTACAGGTAAATCAATCCCTCACCAAGGGAACAGCCATCAGAGAAAACGTATCTTCATGCTCTATGTCCTCCCTGCAAAGCAAGGCCCATTACACATCAGTGGTGTGACTGTGTGTGTATGTGTATGTGTGTGTGTGCACTTAAGTGACTGCAAGCAAAGAGAATTATGCTTGCATTAGGAGAGTCTTCCCACAATGCCACAGGTTTCACCAGCAGAAAGATCTTTCATTCCCTCTATAACTCAATAAACAGAGGGAGATCGCACCTACACCCCAGGGCAGCAGGATGGGCTTCTTTAGGAACACGGAGCTGCCTCAGGAAACAAGCAGAAAACACCCGCTTCCAGGAGCTTTGTCAACATAAATACAGCCATCATGAAGCACCCACCTGCCCTCTGTCCTGAGGGAGCTTCTGTCTCATTGGCAAGCCAAGGCTAACACATGAAAAGAAACTGTGAGAAAACAGTACAAAGCAGCGCGCTAAACTCTGATCAGACATTCTGCCTTTGGAATTGAGAGAAGGAAGGATGCATCCTGGGGACAAATCCTAAGAGGAAGGGTCTTCTGGGCCTTAGTTGATCCCAGTATAGAAAATTCCTTGACCGCTCAATGACTTCTGTCCTGGGGCCCTAGGTTCTCTCCTCAGCAAATCCCACAGCGTTGGAGCTGCAGTTGGAAACACCACAGGCTCCACACTCAAACACAGGACTCCACGCTGGGAAAACTGAGTCCTAATCTTGAGTCTTTAACTGGCCCACCCCAGCCTCAGCCTCCGTGACAAGTCTCCCTTCCTCTAACATCTATCTTGTTCCTTTTTCTAAGTGGGCACCAAGATGCTGAATACAGCCGGCCATGACCGCCATGAAAGAGGCAGGGGGCTGGAAGACTCCAGAGTTCACAGGAAGGAAGGAGCTCTATACATCGAGGTGGTGTTCTTTAGACAATCCCGCAGACTTTGTTTTCTGATCACCCACCCTCTGTCTCACTGCCAGACCATCCCAAGTCTCAGAGTCACCTTTCCAAGCCTATCAGCGTCTCTCCCTGCCTAGCCGGTCTCAACAGCACATGGCTGGAGTGGGATGCAGGGTTTCTCAGTTTGTTTTCTAAGAAGCCTGTCACTGGGGGAAGATGACAAAGCCTCATTTAGTCAGGAAGAACCCAAGATTTTTAAATAGAGAACCTAAAGGGAAAAAATCCTCTGGGAAGGCCTACTATTGAATTTTATATAGGAAATTCCCTGGTCTGAGAAGAGGCCTCAAGAATCACTGGGGAGAATGGTGCAGTCTTATTTTTTCTTAACTTTATCAGAACTTCTGCCCAGCATTTTGAGAGGGAGGGAGCAGAGTAGGGGCAAGGGAAAAGAACTGTCTGAGGATGGCTGAAAGCACAATTAAAGCAGCAGAGCTTGGAGGGATTCTGTGACCATTTAGCTTTTCTGAGATACATAATACTTAATATTTTGCCAAGTACATTACTGCTACCTTATTCATGATTCAAATGAAGGAGGCAGACACCATTCTCTTCATCTCCCAGTAAGGCAAATTAAAAGATGAAATGATGGACAACATTTTAGCACAGAGCTGCTATATCCTACACTGGAGAAAAGTAGCAGAAATACAGTTTGGAGTCCACATTCCCACTGAGCACAGTCCCTGGTTCCTTCCCACTAGCAAGGAATTCATCGACCTCTCTCCACCTTAGTGAAAAGTGCCTCCAGCCACAGAAGGACAAATGCTGTGCAATTCCACTTCTATGAGGTACCTACAATATTCATATCAGAAAGACAAAAAGTAGGATGGTGGTTGTCAGGCCCAAGGGGAGGGGGGAATAGAGAGTTAGTGTTTATTGGTTACAAAGTCTCAATCTGAAAAAAATGAAGAAGTTCTGGAGATGGATGGTGGTGATGGCTGCAAAACATGGTGAATGTACTTAATGCCACTGAACCGTATTGTATGTACACTAACATTCAGAAGTAAGATTGGACATGAGGCTCTCTCCCAGCCTTCATTCTGCTAGTCTGTGCCATGCTGACCGTGGTGAGCAGCTGAATGCTTCAACTGCTTTCTCTAGAACTAACTTAACTCCCTAAGCCTTTGTCTATCACCCAATACTAATTGTCTGTCACCACTCCAATCACAAAATTGGATAAGAGCCCTCATATTGCCCAGTACTAAGGGTTGCGGGGCTGGTACCAGTGGGATTCACAGTCTTTCCCACAGAGCTCACCAGCCCTATATGAGATGGGAGAAGAACAGGACAATGGGCTTCCATGTTCTGGTTCTGGCATTCTGCCTTTTTCATGGCACTTCAACTTGGCCGTCTTATACAACTGCCATCTTAAGTTTTATTTAGAATCCCAATAAGGAAGATATAACTTAAATTATAAATTAAGCTGTAGTTGGCAGAGCCTACACATGAGACATTATCACTCTCATGTGGAAGTCCAGGTTGGTATGAGGGCTCCCCTCCAACCATGGTCAGCAGCACAGGCACCTTCTGCATGGTTGCCCCACCATCCCTGGGGCCGGCAGGATCTAAAACGGCTCATCACCGTGACTGCATTTATGCCAGCAGGGAGGAGGAGAGGGAAAAGTGTGGGCACACCTTTCCCTTTGAGGGGAAAACCTGGAAGCTGCACACACACTTACGCCGACATCCCATTGGCTAGAACTTAGTCCCACAGCCTCACTACCCACAGGGAGGCTGCAAACTATAGTTTGTTCTTCCAGGCAGTCATGTACCCAGCTGAAAATTTTATTACTATAAAAGATAGGGAGAACAGATATGGGTGACTATGAGTCCTTTTTTGTCACTGATGGAGTTTGTGTCCTGTTTTTCATGAATAACCCCCACCATACTGTGCATACCATAATGTGGTCAATTGTGATGTGGCTAATAGGGAACTGCACATCTGCTCTTATCCTCAAGCTGACTGATCATGACCATGATTACCAATAAAAGATTGAGTTCCAAGCATCTCAGACCAGTTGAGGTACTAGAAACATGAGGGTTTAAAATCTGCCCACATAGGCTGACTGTAAGTCATCCATCAGTTGCCACATCACTGCTTAATTCAGATCTGTCCGAGGCATGCTATGACCCTGGGGCAGCACAGGCTCAGGACATACTGTCAGGTACAGCTATTGAAATGTGCTTCTGCCCAATCTTTGGCTCATCCACTCATGTATTAGAATGGATTCCTGAGGGTCCACTGGACTATGTATTTGAAATGGAGGAAAATAAACTTAATATGTCTCCCCAAGTGGCCTGGTGTCATCCCTACTTTTCTGAAGCAATATCATCATGATAGAGGCCAAGACAAGGTATAAACCTCCCTCCTCCATCAACAAAAGCCATTTCTGCAAACCTGGCTCTGTGCCCAGCTTCACGACTCGTTCTATGACAAGTGCTTGTTCTCTGGCTGGGATGTATTGAGCCTCCTGGCCAGATCCCTTGGCCTGACTACTGAAAGGGGTGTGATAGAGACAGAGTCCAAAGCCAGTGAGTCTTTTATGCAGAGTCGCTCCTGAAAAGGGAAAGATGATTTTTGATCCTGCTACTACAAATCAATGCAAATGCCTTATAAATGATGAGCACCGCTTTAAGTCCATAAAATGGCTCCTCAGTCAGACACCCACCCCTGCCATCTCAAACCCCATGTTCTAGCCACCACCAGTCAGCCAGGAGTGTATGCTAAGAACACTGGCTATGGTAAAGATGACTTTAATCTTATTTAGGCCTAAGCAAAATCTTACTTAGCCTGTTTCTTCATTTGTAAAATCAGAGTTAAATTAGCTGACCTTCAAGTTTAGCTTCAATGATCATAAACTTTGATTCCTACCACAGTTGAGTTTAGTTGTGTCTACAGGAACCCCACACCACTTGTAGAGGTTGTTGTGAACACTGCAAATGAATTCAGTGGACCTCAATGAAATCTGTGACTGTTACTCACACGTCTCATAATTGTCAGAGGCAGACGAACAGTGAACTCTGCCATAAGAACCAACGAACGCAAAGGAAAGCACAAAAAACACAAAGATGTGGGCTGCCTCAGGCCCTTGGCACCTGATAGAGGTAACATTAACACTGTTTTCCATATCATCTTCCTACAAGGCATACCCAAAGTGCTTTGAAAGGGACTATTATTAGATCAAGAAAACAGAAGAGGTATAGACAGGACTCCCTCAAGAAGGAGAGAAGCAGAGGGAACTGTGACATCAAACATTTTGATTCTGTGTCATGTCTTTAACACACCAATGTAAACAAGAATCACTGCATGTCAACCCTTACACGTTTCTCACCAAACGCCCTTCCCATCAGAACCCACAGAGGGAATGAGATTGGCCTGACCTATTTTTAAAGCCACCTGACTTTCTGGAAGAGAGGGAATGCACTGCTGCCCTCGGTGCTGTCCTGTAGCCTGGGAGCCCTCTTTGGAAATTCTGAGGGCAGGATATTGTGACATGAACAGGCTCTTCTTCCTGTTAGTGGGAATTCCTCATTCTGAGTGTGAGAGACTCGTCCTAAGACGCCCTCTGCTCGGTCTTTCCTCTGCTCTGTTTCCCGGGGGGGGGGGGGAGCTCCCTTGTTCCTTTGAGTTTTGTTAGTCAGTCAGTTAATGGACACATGCCTTTTTCCATGCAGTGGTTCTTCTAGAGACTGAGGCCAAGACCTTCCTATTCTGCCACTTCATCCTCATGGCAGTCAGGCCCTGACTCATCTCAACCTGCAAACTCCAGGCCAGCCGGACCTGGGATCGAGTGCCAGCTTCTCAGTAGCATGGAAAGCCACTGGGCTGATGGGGAGGGCACCTGCCTTTTTATGGGGGCTGTTCCTCTTGCCACCCAGATTCTATCACATCACGGCTCTCTACTGCCCATTCTCTTGCCAGATCCCTGACTCCCACTATGTGGTCTCTGTGCCCAGTACCCATCACCAGTTGTCATAACCTGGATCCTGATCCTTGCTTCCCGCTGACTGCCCAGTTGTGACTCATAAAGCCAGTCTGGCTCCCTGAACTCTGAGTGCTATCCAGATTGCCCAGTCACTGGCTGCCCCAGGTCCTGCCTCCCAGCTTTCTCAGCAGCCCTGCCTTGGGGTTTGCCCAGCCTGAACCCACACGTGCCCTCTGAGAGCTGGGCTTCCTTATTTGGGCATTGGCTCTCCTAAGCCCAGGTCCACCTGCTGCTCTCAGCTGACACAAACCTCTCTCACTGCACTCAGGCCACCATCTCTTACTTAAGAGCAGTCCTGATCCAAGAAACCCTTGGGTATGGTAGACAGTTAATAAATAGTCAGGAAAATTAACATACTGTTGAAAACCAGAAAAGACAGTAGCTTGCTCTCTATGACTATAAGAATCCCTACAGCTGGGATTTTCCTAGGCTCCTGCCTTCCAAAGCACCATCAGTACAGATAATTCTTACAACTGAAATATTAAATGGGTCCTGGGCTTTTTAATGAGTCTAGGAGAAGGGACTATGACATTTCCCATGATATCTTGCCAGGTTTGTCTCTTTCCTTTGGCTTTGAGCCTAGGATGGATGCAGACTCAGCCTGATTCTTCATACTGGCCTGGCACGAGTCTCAACATGTGTGTTTATCTGAGCGTTTCCAAAGGGTCATGAGAACAAAGCACGAAATCCCAAGTCGGGTCAGAGCTGCCCTTTCTTCCTCAGCCTCAGGTGTTCAAGTGCCCTTGGTGAGTTCTCAGGTCCAGCAAACTCATCAGTTAATTCCACATAAGCCCCAAATGTCAGCTTGAAAGATTTCTTCTGCTGCTCAGGTGACCCCAAGACCACATCTTCCCAGATGCAGAACATCATTACCCAGATGACTCTGGGAAAATCAAATCCTGTGTGGAATCTCCACTAAAAAGGCCAAAGAAACAAATTTCGGGGTTGGTCCAAACAGGATGCAAAACAGTGAGTCCCACAGACACCCACTACCTGCCTACAGGGTGGCTTCTAATAGTGCACAGGCCCAGGCAGCCCATGTCCAGGGCCTGCTTCCAACTACTCACTCACGCCTGTGGTCTCAGACATCAGACCCTCCCACTTTCCTCCCAGGCCTCTTTGACACTATATCTGGGGTAAACAAACTTGCAAATATTCCGTACACTGGAAAGGACAAGCGCTTAGAGCCACACAGAACTGGGCTTAAGCCCTAGCCCACATTTTCAGCTATGTTACCCTAGCTAACTTACCTTGCCTCTAAACCTGCTTCCTTGTTCACAAACAAGAGCTGAAGACTCTAGATTTGCAGAATTGTTATGAAGATTAAAGTTCATGGCACATGCTCTAGAATTATCTAATGATAGTCATTAGTATGACTGAAGGTGAATGGCAGCTAAATCGAAGATGTGACCCAGAACCCCTGGACTATAATGCACTCCCAAACACCAGGAGCCCTGGCCTGGCTGTGGAGTTTGACTAAATAGACAAATGTGGACTGCAGACAGTAACATATGGAATCTTTGAATAGTGGCTGGAAGACAGGTTCAGATAGATAGCTCCTTGCCCATAAGTGGGATCAATATCTCCATGGCAGGTCTTTTCAATGCAATCTTTTAATATGAAAGGCAGAGTCGATGTTTCCAAAGAGAACTGTCAGGAGGAGGGAGTTTATTTCACAGGAGATTTATGAGAGATTTCTGCGGTTGTGTAGATGATAGGTTTGCTGCAGAGTGATATATTTAGGCTTTTTCCCTCCTCTTTCTCTATTCTAAAGTCCCTTCAGAGATTTCTTTATGACTTTAGAGTGCTAATTACTTCAAAAATATTTGAAAGATTTGATAGCTTTTATACGAGTGCATGTGTGTGTACATGGGCACATGAACATACAAACAATAAAAAGCCCTAGAAGCTGCATAAACATATTCCCGTTCCCGGCGTCCTCCTAAATATTACCAGATGTACTGACGACGAAGCACTCGCCAGCGGGACCCACACAGCTGACAGTGGTAATCCAAGGATTATGAATCAAGATCATGCAAACCCAAGTGCTAAGAGGTAAATTTTTTTAAATGATTCACCTGGGAGAAAGCCTGCTGCCTATTCCCAAAAGAAGTCTCTCAAAAGGTCTGAGAAAGTAGAAAGGTCTCCTTTCTCTTTAAAATTCACACTTCCTCCCCCTCCAATTCAGTGGTAGTATGTGCATGCTTTCCCTTTACGTGTCATTGTCCTAAGAACATGTTTTCTCTTCACCTCCCTCTTCAACCTCCCTGATCCTCCAGTTAATCCTGAACCTCACTTGATTTTTTTTCTCTCTCTTGCCTCACTGTTCTGCCTTCTCTATCAATAACCGAGTTAATGGAAATTATTGAACATTTGTCATGAAGCAACAGGTTCCCTGGAAAGTATTTCATAGCAGATCATTTTGGTGAAGCCCCAACAGCAGTAGTAAAGCTCTGCCCATATTTGGCATTTCACTCCCCAAGGCTGCCTGAGGAAGTTGTCAATAATCCTCACATTATATTAACGTCACACAGAAACTTGCTGTCTGGAAGGGAGACTGGCCCGGCTGCAAGAGAATAATTGTCAGCCCCTGCAGCACACTGTCTCTAGCTTCCCCTCCTCTATGGTTGGCCCCATTACTTGACATTTAACCTAAAGTGCACAATTCCTTTGACGTTTCTGAAAAAGTAAACAAGCAAACCGCAACTTTTGGGAGGTTGCCACCTGTCTCAGTGACTTGTTTGTTTTGATTTCCCTAAATGACAGCCCGAATCCTTAAAGCCTGAATTTTGCAGCTATAGAGATAGGGATAAGGAGAGCTAGGGATAGAGATACGCCTTACAGCGAAATGAATTTGCTTTGATAAGCGGAGGGACTGAAGTATTCTTCAGGGGGCCGTGTCTGTCCTCTGTCTCACTTGCCATCATCTGGGACCCAGGCTGCCCTTTCCTGTCTCTTCCCTGCTTCCACCCTTCTCCTCCCCCTCCACATCTAGCCCTTCTTGGGTTATATTAACCCTTAAACATTTACTTTCAATGATTCAGGGTCTGAAATGTCAAAGGCAAATTACTACAAAAATCCCTTCTGTAAAAAAGAGAGAAAATGCTGAAAAGGGCTCCATGAGTTAGGTTTTATGCTGCTCTTCCTACCGGCAGGTAAACAAAACGAGGTATTGAGAGTAGACAGCAATCTCTTAATCTTAATAGAAAGGCAAGTAATTAGATGCTATCAAGAAGAGAAACATGGAGCATCTTTCCAGATGGTTCTGCTTGTGTCTCAATCCTGCCCTTCCTTCTAGTCAAGGTTCCCTGCTTCTCAGTCTCCTTTCCAATGGCATCCCCCCAGGGCTGTGCTCCCTCTGTCTCCTACAGCCTTGGCGGTTTCCTCACCTGGGCCCCAGTACAAGAAATTACTACCATTTATCCTGACTCCCCAGCCAAGCTGTATCTCCCTTGCCACATACCGCTACTCGATAAATCTTTACTTTATTAATGATGAGAGTAAGAAGGTGATTCTGATGCTGATGCTGGTAACAGCCACATTCAAGCACCACTTCCCTAGTGAAGCCTTTCCTGAGTGTGACCAGAATCGCAGAGAAGAAAAGCCCAGAGAGAGTCTCAAACCCTCTCTCCCTTCTCTCAACTACTAGTACAGGATTCTCTAACTGATTCTTGTCACTGAATCCAATCCTAAACTCAAGGGTGAGACCCATTCTCTGGTCTCTTCCTGCAGACCAGTCTGCAATCAAAGGCAAGATGGACATCCAGCACAGTGACAGAGCAGAGCAGAGTGGTGATAATAATGCCCCATCTCCTGCAGTCACCACCTCTGGTGTGGAATTAGGCACTCAATAACAAAAATAACAATACTTTCCATTTGAATAATGCTGCACAATTTTTCAAAGAGCTTTTAAAACCATTATCTCTAATGAGATAATGCTCCCACAAAAAGCCTGTGAGTTAAGTAGGTATAATTAGCACCAAGTAACAGATGGAAACTGAGGTTTAGAAAGATTAAGCAACTTGCCCAAGGGCAGAGAGCCAGGTTAGCACTTCTGGTCCCAGGTCAGCACTTTCTCTAAGGCTACAGGGCCTCTCCAGACTCTTAAAATTTTAGGCCGAACTATCAGGAGAATTCAGCAAGAAAGACAAACACCAGGAAAATCCAAGCCTTCCACCAAACCCCACACTTGGCAATACTTGACATCTGCAGCAACAGAGATTAACCTAGTGTTTTCCTCACAATGTCTTCAATAACTGAATGCCCTAGCCCAGGGCCTGGTGCATGGAAGGCACTCAGTGAATGAGCGCTGAATGAGCAAAGGATGAAAAATAAATTAAAAAGTGAACAAGTGCATAAACCTACAACAAGAGGTGTACCATCCCTGTAGATGTAACCGAGACAAGGTTTCACATCTAAGGAATCCACCAGGTTCAGAAAAGCTGATTTCAATTTATAGAATTACAGATGTTTGACATAAAACAGCTCCAACTATAAGCAAAGGCCCACCAGAATAAACACAGAGTTTTATTAGTTAGCTCCAAAAGGCCGAACCCAAGAATCCTACATTGGAGAGGAGGAAAAGAGAAACGTTATTTGATTCAAGCAGAAAACCCTCCTGATTCCAAAAGGATAAAATGACTATAACAAAAAAAATTTTTTTATAAAAATAAACAAGCTTTACTAGAAATGGCTGGATGCAGAGAGAAAAAAAAAAAAGTATCTTTGGCAACCCAGAATCGCAAATCATCCTGCTGACAGCAGGCAGCACTTGGAGGCTCAGCATCTTCCCACAGTGAAAACACCCTTTGAGTGCAGAAACTTCTTTGCGTATTAATTGAGTTTCCTGTTGAACAATCTCTTCAATGCAGTGCTGCCCTCCTGACCCTAAGATGGCAGAGAGCTGACAACTCTGCTCAGTTCCTTCCCCCTGGAATATGCTTTCTTTCCTCCTGGAGTCCTCTCCTCTTATCTATGACAGGTATGACCTTGCTTCAAATAACCACATCTCCTCCTCCATGGACATTTATATTCCGCCACCCTTCACCCTTTTAGTTCAGCAAGTCTCAAGTTTTATAATCTAGGAAGCACTTTAGCATGATGAAAAATTCCACAACCTACCCTAAAACATTTTTAATCATAATTTAAGGGAAATGGCATCTTTATGATCTAGAACTCCCTTTCATGCAATAAAGTGATCATTATTAGTTCCAGTTTTGTTTTTTCAGTAGATTAAGGGAAATATTAATTTAAAACAAATATAGTCACACCCAAACATAAACACTTTAGAGGCCTATAACTAACTGAATAATTAGCTATTTAATTAGATGCTGAATACCTGTCTTTCTTAGACAGAATGATGCCCCATGAGGGCAGGAAATGTACATGTGTCTTAAGTGCTGCTGTGTCTTATACACAGCAGGTGCTCAATATTTGTTGACGAATGAATGCAGATCACCCCAAGAACGTTCTTAGATTGAACCTTGAGAACTCATGTTTATGTCAAAATTGAACCTTTTGCACAGAATTGTATCTCCTATTTTCTTACCTGGAATCTCTTCACTCCTACCACAGGACTAGCCAATTCCTCCACAACCTTCCAAGCTTCACTAAAGCCCAACTTCTTGCAGGAAAACCTTTCCTAGCACTCCAATCCACCCTAATTACTTCCCTTTTGGCCTTTTACTAATTATATTACCACTAGTCCTACAGATTAGCCCCTAATTTTTCCATGTCTTAGTTCTGCTTTCTCAATGCTATAGAAGGAAGCTTATGTCCCTGATGCCCACACAGAGCCAACCACAGGTGACAGAGTATGGCTCCATTCATCTTTGTTGGATGAACCAACCAACTAGCCTACAGTGGTTATTTTCTTCAAACACTGCTAATACCAGTGATTATAGATTTATAGTCAAATGTCTTTGGGCAACTTTAAAGTAAACTAAAGCTACAACTTACAACATATAGGTAGCATGTCCCACTGTGTGAGGTAGTATTTTCTTGATTTGCCTTCCTTTTTATCAATTAATAAAAATAATTTTTGTGCACTGATTGTGCTATTTCCTCCCTTTGGAATGTAGACTTTGGTGCTGTCAATGGCTTATATTCTGTCGGGTTCATGAGAGGACTTCATATAACATTAGAATTGGAAGGTCATTTAGAGATCATCTTACCACCCATCTTACAGATGAGTAAACCAAGTCCCAGCCAACTGAAGCCACTTGCCAAAGTAGTAGGGGAGAGCCCAAAAGCATGAGCTCTGGGTTCTTACTGTCAGGCGCAATCACCCAGGCAAGTTATCCACTTTTCTAGCCTGTGTGTTTCTCTGACACAGGGGATAATAGTGCCTGCATCTCTTACAGTGATAGAGGACTGGATGTGGCGATGCATGTAAGGCACAGGGCTGTGGCATTAGAAATGCTCATATACATCAGGGATCAACACAAGGGCACATGGCCAGGTGGTGGCTGTGCCAGGACCAGCCTAGGGACCGCCCACCTCAGGCCTTTCTCCCACACCTAAGTCTTGTGCTAACCTGGCAGCACTCCCCAATCAGGGGACTAATGGACAGGAGTGGATGCCCCTTTAACATTACCCCTCCAAAACTTGGACAGGCTTCTGGTTCATGAGATCCTCATGTGGCCCAGGTGATTAAAGCTTATGTGAGGCTGACCGCACCCTCCTTCCAGACGGATGAGGGCCAAGTGCATATGGAAATATGGATACATGGAAATCAAGGCCATCCAGAGTGCTACAGTCCTTTCCCTCTAACAGCAAAATGCTGCTAGGGCCAGACACCCTGGGGGCAGCCTGCTGAGCATACTGGCAGGCCCAAACCTCTCCAACCCACAGGGGGGCAGGGCATTTTCACACTGCCCTCAGGGAAAGGCCAAAAGGGTGCCCCTTGTGAATCTGGATGTAGAGAAGTTGCCAGGTAACTAGGCTGGATCATGGAGACCACATTGTACAGGAGTCTCAGGATAACTGCCTACAGAGGAGCCTGCCTCCATGTCCTGGAAGCATTCTGACAAGTCCCGGTGACATGTTTCTGTGACTTGGCACCTTCCAGGGCTTTCTTCTCTTGGTGAGACTGGCCCAGGCCCTGATGACACATACATCGGTGTGGGAATGCTGAAGAATAGCAGTAACCTTCCCTTTCTCTGTTGACCTCCTAACACTATTCCAAATACTTCCTGCTCTTTTGGAGGACTTCGCAAGCCACCAGGACCTGCCAACACCATGCTTCAAATGAAACCCAAACTCAGCACGGCTTAGAAGAGCCAGCCCCTGCCCACCTCTCCACTCATCTCAGTCTCTCCTCATCTTACTCCATGTGCGCCAGCCACCCCCACCAGACACACCTCCACTGCCGGGGTCCTTTCCCTGCTGTCAAGCCCCCATAGGCCTTCTAGTGCCCCTTCTCATCATCACATACCAACTCAGGGACCACATCCTCACAGAGGCCCGCCATGCCTACCACCCTCCCCTGAACTCTCTTCTCATTAGCCTCGCATACTTTCATCTTCATAGTATTGATAATGCTCTGAATTTATCTTACTTATTAATTTGCCTAGTTGTTTACTGACTTGGCATCACAGAAAGCAAGCTCGTCAAGGGCAGAACCTGTCTGTTTCTGTACATTCTGAGTTTCCAGCCCTAGCCTGATACACAGCAGGCACTCAGTAAGTGTTTACTGAATGAATACACGAACGACTATACTGATACCAAGCCAAATGGTCTATTGATCAGGCAAAGAACCACAGATGTAGAAAATACAAAGGATCATGTGAAATAATCCTCTCCTGGATTATAAAAATAAACAAACAGAGGTCAGAGTGGCAAAGACACTTGCTGAAGGTCATCTCAGTAGTGAGGAGCAGAGAAAGGTCTGGAATGCAGGCTCCTGACTCTTCATCTGGTGTTTCAGATGAAGAGGATCCTCTTCATCTCTCCAGGATCCTCACGCATGAACAGGTTCTCTTCCTCACCACTGCACTCAGTTACTTAATCAGAACATATCCACTGAGGGCAGTCTATGTTTCAGCAACCGGCCTTGGAAGAGTCCACATCAAGGTGCTGGGTGCCCCTTGTCTGCATCCCCAAGAAATTGCTGGCAGCAATGAACATACTCCCTTGCTGGGGGCTCTCAGGAATCATCCCACAACTCATCCATCCTCCAAGACAGTCCCAGAGTGACTGGAGCCTGACCCTCTCCCAGGACAGAGACTCTTGAACTGGATGGGCCCTCTGCCAGGACACTACAAGGACACACAGCTGCAGAAGCAGTGATGGGGACACCGCTTCTAAGGGTATGGAAGAAGCTGGCTGAGTTGCCATGTGTCTGCAAAGAGCTTCTTCCTATTTGGACTGAAGCTTGGCAAAGATAAGCTGCCACTGAGGCCTCTGCAAACCTGCTCCACACGGCTCTGAGTGCCCAGAGAGAGGCGGGAGGACCCAGGCCTGCCCTGGTCAGTCACAGTGCTTAGAGAACCAGAGGGGAAGTGGGGCTCTGCTCTGTGGCCCTGAGAGGGGCCTCCTCCTCGCTCTCACTGGAACCAGAAAGGACTAAGGAGATGTCAGGAATCCACCTGCTGTGCTTAGACAGCCTTCCTGCCCAAGGACGTCCAGTTCTGACTGCATTTTCCCTTCCTGTGGGGCACCTATCTGACACTAGTGGGCCAAGGAGGTAAGAGACAGAGGGGAAGAGAGGGTTCTGAGCAACAGGGCTGAGCTAAGGTCTCAGGTGCTCAGGGTGGAAGGGACCCCCTCTTCCCCCCAAGCTGCTGTCTGCCAGGCAGCAGGATCCTGCCTCGCCAGCAGCCACGCCCTCACTGCACAGCCAGGCACTCTGCAGACACAGATGACACTCCTACCGCAGGGAGGTGCTGTGCGGGATATAGACAGATGTCTTTGCAGATGTAATCAAGCTAAGATGAGGATACAGTGGATTAGAGCAAGCCCCAGCCCAATGGCTGGTGTCCTTGTAAGACGAGGAAATTGGGACACAGAGAGACAGACACCTGGAGGAGAAGGCCAGGTGCAGGTGGAACAGAGGTTGCAGTGATGTGTCTAGAAGCCAGTGATGTAAGCACTGCCAGCAACACCAAAAGCTGGAAGAGAGGACACAGTAGACACCCCTCAGAGTACCCAGAACCAACCCTGCCAACACCTTGATATGGACTTCTGACCTCCTGACCTGTGAGAGAGAAAAAGTCTGTTGTTTCAAGCCACCAAATTTGTGGTGATTTGTTATGGCTGTCGTACCAAACGAGCACTGTCCGAGACACGTACAAGCTAATGGGAGGTTAAAGGGCCTTCACCAGGGGATACCTAGAATGCCATGGAAACGCAGAGGGGCAGAGAAAGCTTCCTACAAAAACTGACTTCCAGTCTGTGCCTTGAGGATGAATAATACACAGCCAGAAGAACAAATACATAAAGTTGCTTTCTGGGGTCAGGGAAGGCTTCCAGAGAGCAAGAGTGAGGCTAAGACACTGACAACCAGTTGCCTTCAGCGGGGCAAAGTGGAAGAAACAGTGACCCAGGAGGAAATAAGCGAAAGGGCAGAGACCTGCTCAACCCAGAAATTCTGGAATGTAAGTACAAGGGGTAATGGGGGGGGGGGGGGACATTTGGTGTTCCCACTGCTGTGTGACAAATTAACACAAATTCAGTGGCTTGAAGCAAAACCCCCTGTTAGCTCACAGTGCTGTAGGTCAGAGGCCAGCTGCTCTTCACCGTGTGCCAAATTTGGAGCACTCCTCCGACAGGCGAGGAAAGTGGAAGCCACCGCCAGCTGGTGGGGATTCACCACTGCCTAGGTCATTCTCTCACCCACCCTCTCTTGCTAGCCTGGCAAGGGTGGGACTCAGAACCGTATCTTGACCTTCCACACCATTCTCCATCAGGCCCATCCCCACCAACCCTGTCCCACTGCCATGATTCAAACACAACTGCATTTCAAACAGTGTCCATACAACCCAGCCCCGAACCATAATGTCCATGCCCTGCTACCTGGCCTCGCCGACATGACCAGAATCTGAGGTCTGTGCTCCCTGGTCCTGTGACAACCTAACCCCACCATGAGTCCTACAGCACTTGTGGTCAGATCTGCCAAAGCTCCCAGACAGCTCATGAAGTCTGCTCGCAGACACAGCCACCCTTCCTTACTCTCAATGTCTGACCCTGTTCCTAAGGGCTCAAAGACAGTAGGGAGAGAGCCTTTCCCAGGCCACATTTCAGCTATACTCAGCTGTGCCAGAGTTAAACTAGACCCAAGGAAAAAACAGCGTGCTCCCTGAGTGAGGGGATGGTTAGTTCCAGGCCTTCACACAGCCAAGGGGAGGATGGCTGTCCCCTCGCCTGGCTTTCCCAGGCTCCAGCAGCCCAGCTCAGCTCTCAGCAGCAAGCAGGGTATGGCCACACCACTCACATCCATCTCGGAAAGGTCAGGAACTAAATTTGGAGCTTGGATTTTAGTTCTTTTGCATCTCTAAGTTATCTTGAGAGGAGGCTGAGGGAAAAGGTTCACAGAGAAAGGAACATGCCAGAAAGAAAAGAGTAAACAAGTCAGAGGGAGAATATATCTGTCTAGCTTTAAGAACAGTAATAATAGTTATTGTGATAATACAGCTACATTTATATGGCACTTTGCATGTTCCAGAGCATTTATACACATCCTCTCATTTGAACCTTTCTGTGACTGTGAGAGAGAACATATCTTCATTTCACACCCAAGAAATCTAAAGTCTGGGGAAGTGAAATGACAAGGCCAGGCCACAGTCAGTGGCTGACTGGGTGCTAGCACCCAGAACCATGATTCCCGGCTCAGGCTTTCTCACTGCCCATCATGCCACCCTGTGGTCTAGGCCAGGGCTCTACAATGTCTTCAAGCAGTTAAGGGCACAGGCATGGAGCAGACCCCATGAGGTCTTACACCATGAAAGGGACATGGCTCTCACCTGAGGCTGGGTGCCATTGAGTTCCCCCACATCTGATGCTCCTAGCCCTACCATTAGACGGTACTGGCTGGGGTTCCAAGAGAGCCCCAAGCTCAAACGTGGGCCCAGGTAGCTCCCAGGACCTGCTTCTAATAACTCAGTCCCCAAGAAGGTCATTCAGGTTTTAAGCTTATCTCAGGAAGTTAGGCTGATTCTGCATTCCCCAACCCAACCAAAGGTTCTCATCTATTTAGGAGGAGGCCTGGGACCTATTTGGCTGAAGATCTTAGCTAATGTGAATCAGTGGACCCTGGGAAAATAGGAACCTCAAAGCCTAGACTCCCACTCAGACAGCAGCAGATAGAAATGAGCCTCCTCCTCACCCACCTCCCATACTTTCCAAATGGCACTGACTAGGGGCTCTGGGGCCACACCCCTAAGACTTTCCAAAATGAAAACAATCTGAGGCCTTCATCCCCTACGTTCAGTGTGGCACTTCCTTTGGCAGCCCTTGGCAAGGAGATCATCGCACGGTACATACATGTTAGTCAAGATCCCAGTAATTAAAAGGCCATATTCTAAGCAAAATACTCCTCCCTTATAGACTTTAGGAAGGTCGCACAGCATAGTACTTAAGGGCACACAGACTGAGGAGCCACACACCTGGACTGGAATCCCAATTCTACCAAATCATAGCTGAGTGGCCTGGGGCAAGTCAGCTCACTTCTCTGTGCCTCATTTTCCTCATCTTTAAAACAGGGCTGTTGAGAGAACTAAATGAGTTAACACTGTGACACACTTAGAACAGTGCCAACAATGTACATATAAGCACCATAAGTGTGGATGTTAATGCTGCTATTATCATTAGTTGGAAGGGCACTAATCTAACTATGTCAATCATACAGAAACCAGTATGAACAAAGGGATTAAGGGGGGGCTTCTGAGAAGCTAAAATCAATGTCATAAACTCCATAAATTAAAGCTAATGCACTTTATTCATAAGTGTGTCTCTTCAATCAGAATCTATTTATTCTTTTTTTTTTTCTCTCTTTAGAACGTATTTACTCTTGCTTTGCACATAACTATAATGGATTTGGTCACCTGGTTTCCAAGCCCACAGGAGAGAGAGAGCAGCAAATTAAAAGGGTCAGTACTGGCACAGGCAGACCCTCCAGGTGGTGTATGACTATCGTGTCTAGTGTGCAGGAACCGTCTGGAGGTGCTCTGCACTCCCAGCGGCCTCCCAGTATTACAGAAGGTTCGACGATTGAAATTTCTAATGATTGTTCAGTCCTAGGAAAAGTATGAAATGTGTTCAGAAATTTTCTTTTAATGATTCAGGGATATGTATTTTATATTCTAGAAAGACTTTCTTCAAATGTACTCAAATTAAAAGGAGCTTAGACATGAAGGGATTTCCATTACATAGAGTGTGACTATATATGGAACATTTCCCCCCAAAAATTAATACAGATGGGTACCAATGGAGCAAGAGGAATCACCATACTTAGACTTCAAAGCATTGTCTCCTCTCACCCCACCTGCTTGGCAAAGGCGGAGCAGACAATGTGTTCTCTGAAATATTTAATGAGGAAACACTGAGTCAAACCAATGCTGCAGGTCCTCTAAGGACTTTTGCCAATTAGATAGAGCACAACTCTTATCAGAGAGTTTGCCCTCCTCTGGAACACCAAGCTCATTCTGCAGCTGACCTGGTGGGCACTGCTGGCCTTCTTTGCTGCACTGGCCTTGCAACCTTCCCTACTGTGCTCCCAGCTCTGTCTTCTGTCCTACGGAATCAGTCGTTGGGGATGAGTTTTCTCCTGTCTCTGGTTGTAACCCACTGCATTACTCCAGCACACTTACCACAGTGTGTTCCAAAGAATACCATTCCCCAAGCTGCCTGCGACAGGGAGGGCTGAGAAGGTGACGCATGCCCTGCCCAGTCCAGGAAGCCCAGGCACCTTCACACACAGGGGCAGCTACAGCACGCTGGTCAAGAACATACACCTGGATAGAATTGCCTACATCGACGTGACAGTCGTGTCACTTCACAGCTATGTTTTACAGGGCAAATTACGTCACTCCTCTCTGAGCTTCAGTGTCCTCACCTGTGTATAACAGTATCTGTTTCATGGGGTTATGACAGGCTTAACTGCATTAATATACACAAAGCATGTAGGACAGAATCTGCACACAGAAAAAACTCATAAATCGTGCTAAAGATTCTGAGAAGCCACACAATAAAGTAATTTGTTTAACTTTGGTTACCTCAGCATTTACCAAATTTATTTTGCAACAGAACCAAGTTTGTTTTTTTAATACCTATTACTCCCTACAACAGTGTGCTGACTCTCTGAGACATTTTCACATCTACCTCGCTCTGTGCTCACAGCAACCCTCCGTATGCCAGAGAACAGAGCCAACAGTCGAAGAAACGGCATCATACAATCCTGAGTTCCAGTTACAGCTCTGTCACTCATTCGCCAAGTCATTTTACGTCTCTGGGATACTGTATCCTCATCTGAAATAAAGGCTCACTGCCTGGCAGGGTTCACTCATTCACCCATTAATTTGCACAGCACATGTTTATAAGAGCCTGGCATGCGCCAGTGACTGCTCAAGACCCTGGGAGCACAGCAGTGAACCATGGGGGTGAATTCTCTACCCTCAAGTAAATAAATAAAGAGATAATATAATTTATTGTTGTGGGCATTAGAAACACTGTTTGCAAAGCACTGGCACCTGGTAGTCACTCAATAACGGTAATTATTATGACTAAGCAGGCTTTCTTACTCCCACTTGCCAGAAGAGACACAAATAGAAAGGTTAAGCGACTGACCTAAAACCACACATTGCAGGTCTTGCTTCCTAGGTCGGCCCCTGGCTCCAGAATGGCTGTTAAGACATTCTCATTCCCAGGTCCCACTCAGGCCAGTCCAACCAGAATCCCCGAGGGGAGATCTTACTCAGTTTTCTCAACCTACAATGTCAACCTAATTCTCTCATCGAAAGACACTCTGCTGCCTCTCCCCATCTCACCACCCAGCAGGGAGAATTAGCGTATGATACAATAGCCATGTGGCTTATTATCTGTTAGTGTATTTTATAACCCTCGTGTTTCTGTAATGTGTGCGTGCCTGGTGCATTAGGATGATACATACAAGAGAGCAATAATAAATCTCGTTCTGTTATGATCATTATAGTTGATGCATGAAAGCCCCACAAAGACTTCTCGCTCTTAGGCAAACCTGATGATAAAAGAAATCACAACTCACAGCAGGAAGATTAGGGGCACCCCAACTGGCATTTTTATTCATTTGTCAAACAGAGACTCTGACTTGAGGTCACATATACTTCTCAGAGCCTGGTAGACAGGCCTCAGACTCATCTCAAAACTCATGGTAGTCAAAATGCAGGACCCCTTGGGAGGGTCTTCAATCCAGCGCCTCCTGGGAGTGGGGGAACCTCATCTTCACAGTGCCTCAGGCACACCCCAGCTCCCTGCCCTAGGAGCAGGGTTGTTCCAGGCACAAAACACCTGTGGGGGAGGGGGGAGGGGGAGGGGGAGGGAGAGGGTCCCCACAGGCCACCCAGGACTCTCCCTTCAGGCTCATTTTTCACCACAAACACATGTTTGCTTCCCTCCCCATGTAGCAGTGAGACAACAAGGGTGAGGCCTGCACAGACACACGCCAGTCTTGCTGGATTAGAGTTGCCAGAAACAAGAGCTTGTGGGTCTCCTCTCCCACCCTCTGAGGCAAAAGCTAGTCTGAAGTGCCACTGATCCTGACAGCCTCAGGAACCAGGCAGAGGGGCTGGGCTTTGAGTTCTGAAAGACAGCACATGTTTGCCTGTGCCAGGCATTTTTCTAAGCATTTTACCTCTGTCAACTCATTTAATCCTCACAACCTAACTATAATGTCCCTCTTATTTACTGCCCCAATTTCACAGCAAAAAAAAAAAAAAAAAAAAAATGGGGAAACCTGACATCCTGCCTCCTTCCTAGACCCCGATGAACTCATTCCCCTGGAGCTCTCTCCTCTCACATGCCTAAGAAGAAAAGCCAACCCCAAAACGACTCCTTCCCTTCTCTTCACCTCCACGTAAAGCCTGGGTCTTGATCAGAAGTACACAGCACTGTTCTCTGTACAAGGTCAAACGCCAAATATATTCTCTTACTATTTCACGCAACCCCAGCCTTTGTGGACTTCGGGGTTTGCAGAGAACTGGAGCTTTCCACACACAATGAGGTCGCTCTGCTCACAGAGGTTGTTCAACAAACATCATACAATTTACGCCCGGGTACCAGCTATTGGTAGAATGCATTTGCAGCTGCTATATTATAAATGATGTACTGCATAGTAGGTGGCACTGCCAATAACAAGACTGTGAATAATAGAGAAAGAAACATCATGTCACAGTCCAGTGTGAGTTTCATTATGCCTCACTAGCGCGAGGGAAAGAACAAAGATGATGGATTTGGGTGCAAAAGCATATGTTAGATGGAGCATAAAACAGACTTTTATGTAAATAATGAGAAAAAGATCTTTTAAAATTCTATACTCAAATATTTTCACCAGAAAACACAGAAAGAGAAGAAAGCAAGTGCTAGAAAAATAAATGGGGGTTATATTAAGTAGGTAGAAGAAAGGAGAGGGCTGTGAGAGAAAAGTGTGAGCCAAGGTAAGGACAGATGCGAATCTGCAAGTGTGTGTGAAGACTCTTTCCTAATTCCGGTGTGTGAGTGTGCTTTGCTAAATAGATTATTCTTGAACCCAATAGAGTGGGAAACCTCTGGGCAGCTGACACACCTCACCTTTCTCCTGGAGAGAGCAGTGGATAGATAACAGCAGACTGGAGACAGCAAGCTGAAGGTGGACACAATGGCTACATTTTAAGGTCACTACTCAAAGAGCGGTCCTCGATCCCGGCATCAGGTGAGCCAGTGGAGCCTGTTAACAATGCAGACTGGCAGTGCCCGCCCGAGAGTCAGAATGGAAAGCTCTGAGGACAGGGCCTAGGGATCTGCATTTAACCAACTCTCCATATGACTCTTGTGCACTGAGGTTTGAGAACCACCGCTGTTGGTGCATCGTCATCTCTCCTTTGCTATTTCTCAGAACAGAACTTTGAAATAGCGATTATTTTTAAAAATATAAAAGTACTATAAAAGCAATGGGGGAGTTCTAAAGTTTCATTTTAGGGGTACTTAAATGACTTTGGGCCACATTCTGGCATGACAAGACAAATGTTTCAGTCACTGAAGCATTATTAATAAGCAGTCATGATGCACCTACTATTCCAGGGCCTCGCTGAGGCTACAAAAGCAGATGAACATCCCCTCATCCTAGGCTGAGCCAAACCCAGCTCCTCCTCATAGTCAGGCCAATCCTCCTGTAAGCGACCTTGAGTTGTCATAAAGGCAAGTCTGAATTAGCAACCAGTCCCTCTGCTGTACTGTTAAATACTCGGTTCCCTTAGCCTCTAAGGGTCCATGCTCTCAGATTTCCCCTCCTAGCTCTCAGGCCAGCCCTTCCTTATGCCCTTTATTGGCTCGTCTTCCTCCACCCACTCTGCATACATCAGTGATCTTGGGGTTCCAGCCATGGGGGTCACCTCCTCTCACTCTCCACCAAGTCTCTCTCTTCAGCATGAACTGTCTCGTGAGCTCCTGACCTGTATCTACTGATTATTGGACATTTCTATCTGCACATTCCATGGGTTCCTCACTTAACAAATCAAATCATACCCCTCATTCCCTCCCCCTTAACTGTGACCTTTCACCTAAAGACCTTCTCCTGGCTAATGGCACCTGGTTACCCACATCACCATCCTGGGAGTCAGCTCTCTCCTTTGTCCACAACATCAAACTGGTCACAAGTCCAGGCAACATTATCTCCTAAATCCACGCCCCCCACTTCTCCATCCCTGTTGTCACTATCATCTGTACTTCTGCAGTTTCCTTTTCTCATCACAAAGAGTGAGGCCTCCCTCTGGGCCGCAAGAGCACCCTTTCTAAAATACACCTCTGGACCCAGCACTCTCCTGCTTTGAAAATCTCCAGGGTCTCCTGATCACCTGCAGTTAAGCTCGACTATTGGCACAGGCCATAAGCTGGCTCTTCTCATTGACTGGAAACCAGTACTCAATCCTTTGGTCATAAAGGACACAACCACAGGATCTTTGCACACGTATGAACCTCAGCCTGAACTGCCCTTTTTGGTCTGGAAATCATGTCCTATTGTGAGATGCAATTCAAATGTATCCTCCTATGCGAAGCCTTCTCTCATGCCCTTCCCAATAGCGAAAAAAATCAGTGCTTTCTCCCAACACCCAGACCCCCTATAAGACCATGTTTATTGTCGCTGTTAGACGCAAGTTCTGCCTCTTGAAGAATCCCAAACGTAGTCCTGGCTCTTGGCACAGACGTTTGCAAGACATTCTGGCACATACAACTGTGTACCAAGACCACACTGGGTACTTCATGGTCACTGTCTGCCTTATACTCTTCCCCAGAACCCTGTGAGAGAAAGGCCCCTCCATCTAACAGGCTGGAGAACTGAGGTCAAGAAAGACTCAAGCCCGGCCGGGCATGGCTCAGCAGTTGAGCGTTGACCTAGGATCCAGGCGATCGGGGTTCTATTCCCGGTCAGGGCACATGCCCGGGTTGCGGGATCGATCAATGACTCTCTCATCATTGATGTTTCTATCTCTCTCTCTCCTTCTCCCTTCCTCTCTCTGAAATCAATAAAGATATATTTAAAAAGAAAAAAGAAAGACTCAAGAACTTCCAATTAGATTCAGTTACAAAGTGGAGAAGCCAAGATTTGAACAGAAGCCAGCCCAATTCAAATTCTGTTCCATCCAGGAGGCCAGTATCTCTCAAACCTGACTTACCATTAGCACCCCACCCACATCCACACCCACACCCACCAATGAGGAATTTTTTAAATGCATTCCTAGGCCATGTTGCAGAACTACTAAATGTGAATCAGAGCTACCAAAGCATAGGAGTCTGTATGGTTCAAGCTCTCCAGGTGGTTGTAACAATCACTGGTTTCAGAAGTCACTGCACTGGTCCCCAGGCCTCTCTACTGTAGAAAATGCTGGTTCAGGCCCCTGGGAAGAGCTTAGAGCTGGAGACATAAGTCCAGGAACAACCAACCTAGAAAGGGATGTAAAATTGTCGAAGTAGCTGGGCTCACCAAGGGAAGAGTATAGAAAGAGGAAAAAAAAAATGGGCCAGGAGAGAACCCTGGTAAAATTTCCTATAGAAGAGGGAAAGAAGCTGGGAGAAACATGAAGAAATGGTGAGAGAAAGGAGACTTAATAGTAACTATGTACCAAAGCCAGGGGATAAAGGAGTTTTGCAAAGAAACATTTGATAGAGAGAAAGTGGAAGGTCAGGGCCCAGACCAAAACACTCGTGTTGGCTATGTCATGGACCAGAATAATATCCTGATCTATAAGCTGATGTGGGTTTTGCTTGGTTGTTTGTTTTAGCGGTTTTCTAATACTCCTTGACCAGTGTGGTCCCCAGATCCCGTCAGCGGCCTTCACTGCCACAGAGAAGGTAGGACACAGTGGAATAGCAGAGAACAGGAGTCAGATTCTGACTCTGAAGTTCGAGTGTAAGTAAGAGCATTGATGACAGTCTGGAAGACCACAGAAGGAGTCTATTGGGTGACTCTGTCCCAAATAAAGGCACATCTGTCCCAAGATGGCACACAGAAAAGTATCATCAAGGAAACAAAAGTGAGTGAGACCCTGAAGTGTGTCCTTGAAAAGGGCCCTTGGAATCTTCCCCGTTCCCTTAGTCCCAGAAGTGACTGGGAGATCTAGAGCTGGAGAGACCCCCCCACCTGGGGACAAGAGACCATACTGCCTGCATGGATTGAAGACCAAGGCCCTGCTAGAAGGGACAGGCATTTTAACAGTGTGGACTGACCATGCCAAGAGCCCCATGATACAGGGCCCTAGAGAAGTCCCAGAACTAAAGATGAGGTTTATGCCACTAGGCAAAATGAAGTCCCAAATCAGGCATTATGTTCAGTTACAGGAAAGTAACAATAAACTACATTTCTTTCCCTCCTGAATTTGCCAACTGAGATTCATATCTATTACATTCCAGAGATGGGGACAGAAGACAGAGAGCACAGAGCTGAGGAGAGAGCAAAATTGAACTGGCAGAGGTAGAAAATGCAGCCTCCTCCTCAAAAAAAAATTTTTTTCCGTTTGTATACATTTCCATCACAGGAAATTCATGGATAGAGCAAGCCAAATTAGGGCTCTGTGTGTGTGTGTGTGTGTGTGTGTGTGTGTTTCAGATGGACAAAACCTGAGCATGCTTCCTTAATTTAGTACATTACTGCCCAATCCATGGCTTGAAAGAGGTTGGAATTGCCTTAGCAACCAGAAGCCCCTTTTCAAACTCCCACACTCTCTTCTGCACCCCCAATTCCAGTGCAACATCACTGACAAAGTTCACTGGCTGCCCCCACCACCTCTCTCCCTCCACCTACCTAACCCTTCAGTTGGAAGGAATAGAGGAGCCAAAGGCAACAGAACCCTGCTGCCGAGAGGCCTTGACAAGCTTGGGCTCGCATGCTGGTGTTATTTTCTTAAAACAGCAGCTTTCTTGAGGTATAATTTACACATCATAAAACTCACTCATTGTAAATATACGACTCAGTGATTTTTCATAAAGTTGTATGGTTGTGCAGCCATCACCACCATCTAGTTTTAGAGTACTTCCATCACTCTGTGGTGTGATTTTAAAAACCGTGGTTCTTCCAGCATTCTCCATACCTGGCAACCTCTCTCCAGCTCCACAGTAATGCAACAGGGCCCTTGCTCTCCAGCTGGCCCCTCTGCTTCCAGCGGCAGGGGGTTCATAGATCTGCCAGCCCCTGCTTCCTTCTGGTGCAGCTCCCCAGGTTGCCCTACTAATCCTCCCGGGAACTCCGGGATACAGCTGTTACGGGGCCATCTCTGGAGCCTGGGACAAAACCAAACTCCTCTACCTACCTTCAGCACTACTTTGGCCTAGAGAAGACCCAAAGCTTCACTGGCTTCAGAACAACACATGGATTCTTTCTTTTTTTTTCAGTTGCAGATTAAGTGCCAAACTGCAGGGGTTTTGGACAACCATGGTGGGGAGAGGGTGTGGACACATAGAAAAGAAGTCAAACCACTGATGGAAGGAGTGCCTGCCTTTCCAGGGGCCATTTGGGAGATGCTTTGCTTATATTTATTTTGACACAGTAAAGATTTCTCGCCTGTAAAGAGACAAGGTCACACCTCAGAAGGCCACGTGGACTGCAGCTAATGCTCTGCCTGCTGACTCTGGCCATGTCATCACCCAATGCTCACTGGCCAGCTGTGGAACCTGTCCCCAACACAGGGCCCCAGCCAAGCCACAGAGCCTGGCTCATTGTGAACACCTTGCCCAATACGAAGTAGGGGCTAACCATAAAACTGGGAAATGGCAGAGAAGTTTAAAGCGTGCATCAGATTTATTTGCTGAAGGGCCAAAGAAAATATCAAAGGTTAAAAAGCAAAAGAATTACACACATGATGTCATCAGCAGCCAGCAACAATGGAAAGGAGAACCTTGTAACCCCACAGCTTCTGTTAGAAACGATCTCATCGGACAGTTCAATCTTGCCAATTAAGGGAAGGTGCTGGCGACGTGGGAAGATGGGAACAAAGAAGTGAGGGCGTCTCTGCCGGGGGAGAGACAGGATTTTCTGCATGCCCGTTGCAGAGGCATTCCCGTGTGCCCCAGTTTTGCCAACCGCATTCCAGAGCTCATTTCCTCCCATGCCCAGATGGAGCAAAGGCCTCTGTAATGACTTCACACTCAGCCAAAAGTAAACACTCCCCATGCTTTTTCCATGGACAAATTCTAACCCCAAACTGCCAACACCGGCCTCTCAGCAGTCCAAATGGAAAGCTGCCTTTCCCAAGAAAATAAAACCTTTTTAACTAAATAATATATCTTGGCTGCAAAAGCAAACTTTCCTAAAAGCTTCCTAGAAATTATTTATCAAGCAACCATACTGCAGACCACCTGACCAAGCCCTACCAATGGACAGAGGCACCTAAATACAACGAATGGCCGGAGAGTGAAAGTCAGCTCCACAAACACCTGCCCTTTAATGCATGCCACATGTGGTAGCACGAACAGGACCCGCCACACACACGTGCACATGCACACACACACACACAGAGCTCACTACCGCCTAGTTGGACTATCCTTTCTAAAACAGGCCGTGATAAGACGGGTGCTGGTTCGAATGAAGAGCAGAACAGCCATGAGTCCGCGTGCAGCGGCGCTGCTATACACGCCACACGCACGCCTCAGGCATGTCTCACTGCTCTCCCACATTCCAGCTTGAACCCATGTGATCCGAGCCTGTCCTCCACCAAGGAAGAGAGGCACAGACGTGGGATGGTGGACTTACCAGGTTGGAATTGGTGGCGTTGGAGTCATCTTCTGGAAAGGGAATATAGATCGCTAAGGCCACACAATTGGCAAAAATAGTCAGTAAAATAATGATTTCAAATGGTCTGAGGAAGGGAGTTAAGGAAGTTAATGTTGCAGAAAGCACAAGTGAAACAAACATACATATATATTCTTAAATGAATCAAAGATTCATAAGAATTTTGTTTAAACAATACATTCCAAGCCCCTTGTATTCTGAAAAGAAACATATGCCTTTTTAAGTACTTCCAATGGGTCCCCGCCAAAATTTTTCCTAATATGTCAAAAGCAGTGGAGGCCAGTCGCGTGCCAGAGTAAACACAGATTTCTAAAAACTTTTTTCCCTTCTTTTATTTATTTAGATTGCATTGGACTTCATTTTCCCGCATGTGTGCTCAGGTTGCTTTTAAAGTGCAGGGCCTGCTCCAGTCAGGACGCAGTCCCCCGGGCACCCCTCTCCTTGTGGTTTCATGCTGCCACCCAGGGACTCAAGCGTGGGAGGGGAGAGGCAGGACAGAGGCGGACTGAAGGCAAAAACTAGACTTTAAGGTTTTTCATTTGGAATTTGGAGATTTTATTTTTAATCTTTTAATTTGAAGTCCAGAGTGCTTTTTTTTTTTTTGCTTTTTTTTTGCCTTCTCCCTATTCTGTGACACCTTCCAGAGAACCAGAAGGTGGCCAGGGCCTCGGGATGCCCAAGGCCATGGTAGCATGTGTACTGTGTTTCTAGGGTAAGACAGCCACCTTTCCTTTAAGGCACAGCTCCATGCAGAACATCTAAAACCTTTCCAGGCTGTGGGGGCCCTGGTTCCAGGGGCAAGGCTTACGTTCTAGGTCCTCTCCACCTTCCCTTCATATGTGCTGGGATCTAGCAGGACAAGCCACAGCCTACACACCAGCAGTAGTGCCCTCCTGGATTCTGTGCCTGGACTTATTTATCGAAATATCAGGACAGGACACAACCTCAGGAGAAAAATAAGCTCATGTAATACTACCCTGCACCCACAATTAAAGGTCAAAAGGGGGAAGCTTCAGAGGAAGCTCCTAGTTTATGCTTTTCCAGCACCACCTCCCCCAACCCCTGACACTATCAAGTTTTCAGCATGGCGCATGGGGTCTGACGGGGGGAAGAGGAAGAAGATGGAATTCCTGGGAGAAGGACTTGAAGCCTGTGCTCATCAAGTTAACAAATCCTGAAGTAGGAAGAGACTTAAGGATCAGCCAGTCCAAACCTCTGAGGCCCAGAGAGCCCAAGAAACTTTCCCAAGACCCCACAGCAGATCCTGACTAGCCACGACTAAAACCCTGACTCCCTGACCTCTGAGTCCAGTGCCCATTCCCCTGCCATAGATGGCCTCTGATGTCTGTTAACAGGCAACCCTGAGTCTGCAAGGAATCTTCGTAATTATCTAGTCTAGGCTTTCCAGCCAGTGTGCTGGTTATTGATCCTCCTTGGCCCTATGGGTGCAGCTGAGGGTCCATTTGCCAAGCATGCCTCATGAAGTCGCCATTTTCTTTGTGTCTTGATATCAAGAATAAAGCATGCACTGGGCCTGTCCAACCTCCCAGCTTGACAGACATAGAAAATAAATAACATCTCCTAGCTGGGAAATAGCAGAGCCAGGACCAGAACCAGACCTACTGACTCATCTTTTCCAACATGCCTGTTGCCCCTTGAGCTGGCCAAGGAACAAGTGATGATGATGGTGATGTTGATGATGACAACGGTGGTGGCAACAGTGAGGACATAGCTAACATTTATTGGGAGCTTACTCTGTGCCAGGCACTGTTCTAACTGCTCTACACAAACACCCTAAGTGGAATGTACAATTATTATTCCCACTTCTAAGTGAAACGTTAAAGGTAAACGTGTCCAAGGTCACAGAGATCGTGGAAGGATGGGCTTCAAACCCAGGAAGCCTGTTTCCAGAGTCTGGGTTTGTAAGAACAACTCTGCACTGAAGAAGTTAGCCTGAGGCATTTAAGGAAGTTAGTTCTTTTAGGTCTCCTACACATTCCTCTTCCCTCCTAGCCCTTCCCCACCTGCTTAGGAAAGTGACATTCAGCCCAAAGGCTGGTCAGTTTCATTCCCATCATCTGATTCTCTGTGCTCCCCAACCAGGGCAAGGGCACATTAACTCAACTAGGCCAGACCTCACACATCCAGTCCTCAAAATGTCAGCTTGGTCCCTCCACCAAAGTGGGGGAGGGCTACACTTGGGATGTTTCTTGCACTGTTAAGTTTCACCTCCTCCCCTATCCAGGCTATCCATCTATCATCTTGTGCTAAAAGTACTGGCTAAACCTGGGGAAGATTATGAGTAAAAAAACAAATCAGGCAGATAAGAAAAGCCATCAGCAGCAGAGGACTGGGTAAGCCCTGGAAGTGTTCTGTGTCACCCTGATACAACCAGATCATTTTTTAAACTGCCTTGTCTTCTTAATGGCGGCATCAGATTCCACTCTTTCAAGAGCGTTAACTGACTAGTATACCAGACCATCTCCTTACCTGACACCTACCCTTCAAAGGCAATCTGGGATGCCACCCAACCAGCCTGCCCAGGCTGGGTCTCCTTCCTCTCCTGTGGATGGAGGACATATTCCTTAGGAGAGTGGCTACAGCACCCCTCTGCCCAAGTGTGTGGGGGGGTGCAGTACAATGAGATGGCTGAGGCCCACAATTGGCACACTGGAACCTGATCACTCTTCCCCCACCTACCCTGTGGAGTACTGTCACCTCCCCTCTCTCCCCTTCTTCCCAGGCTTTGTATGTCACCGGCATCAAGAACCCATCCATCTCAGGAGGTTAACTAGTACTCACTGAACATGTCTCCTAAGGTAGATTTTCTGAGCATGCTTCCACATGTACAGATTCTACAGCCCTAATACTTTGGGAGGTGACTACGGTTATTACCTGTTAGATATGAGGAAACTAAAGCTCTGGGGGTTCAGGTGGCCACAATAGGATGGGTGTTCAAGGCCCCAGATCCAAGTCCTAGTGGGGCAGGATGGTGTCCCCTGAATATCCGCCCTATTACTTCTCTTCTGTGCTATGGGTGTATGGGGTGTAGGAAGTACATGGATTTGGGGATTGGGGAGCCTGGGTTTGAAACCCTGCTGTCAGTTGCCAGCTGTGTGATCTGGGCACATTTTGCAGCTTCTCCAGGCCTCAGTGTCCCCTTTCTAGGGAAGCCTGACATTCAGGGCCCCCAGCCTCCCACTCCATAATTCTGAGTGAATAGCTATGACAGTGGCCTGCAGGGGCCACCCAAAGCCGAGCCTCTTGCCCAGTCGTCTGAGAACCAGGACCACGCTTGGCCACTCAGCACATACTGGCCAGCTCTGGGGCAGCCACTTGGCTTGAACTGCATTCTCTTAAAGTTACTTTTGAGTTGAGGGGTTCAGACATTTATGGAACTAACACATCTTGCTGAACACAAACTTTCTTCTCTCCCTGAGTCATCTTCTTTGGGCTTTCAACCACTACCTAAGACTTCTAAATCTTTCCATAGAAACTCATGGATGAAACCCAACACTCCCATCCTGAACCTTCAGAGCCATGAGAGCCCTGTCTGAATGAATTATTATAAAAATGCCCAACACTAAGTATCAGGGTTCTAGTCCTGTCTGTCACTGACTGTATGACCTGAGAGTCACTCCTGTGGGGCTCAATGTCATCATTAGGGAAAGTCAGGGGTGGACCTACTGATCTTTAAGGTCCTTTCCATCTCCACCTACAATTCCTATGATGTCAAGAGGGCTGTAATTCCACAGTGAGAGCCCAACCTTTCAAAGCCATTTTGTCTCAAGGACCCAGCCACTGGTTTCCATACAAAGTGGATTTCTGTTTAATACTACAGGCCAGTGTTCACTCTGGCTACACATTAGAATCACCTAGAGAATTTTAAAATACGCCTGGGTGGTACTCAGGAACCTGTATTTTGTTACCGCTTTCCAGGTGATGCTAAGGTGCAGTCAAAGCTGAGAACCACTGCTCTGAGACCTTGAACCAAGAGCTAGAGTCACTGCGCACCCCTGTCGTGCATTTCCTAGGCTCCTTCACCCTAGAGAGACGAAGGTCATGAAACTATGCCAGAGCCATGACATGGGAGGAAAAGAAGGTTCTGGAGAAGTAGCATGAAACCACTATTAACCCAACATCTGGGTCCCTGGGCAAGCTCAGCTAGGTAAGATGGTATGTCATGACCTCTTACGCTTATTTTCTCAAATGTTGCTTATTACATGAAAGAAACACACACCTGGGGAGCCTGTTATATAGGCAGAATCCTAGGCCCTATCCCCAGAGATTCTGACTCATCAAGTGCGGAGTAGCGCCTGGAACTCTGCCCGTAACAGTGCCCCAGCAGATGCAGGAGGTCTGACAGCTGCTTCATAGGCTCATCAGGGACAACAAAGCCCACCGGCTGGCAGGTGTTGGGGCCCTGGTAAGATGGTATATCATGCCCTACTGGGGCTCCCAGGGACACACCCCCCGCCCAGACCAGGACACAAAGGATATTTCCATTCGACGATGCTGATGCACGCCCTCCGGATGGGGTTCTTCAGCGTCAGGCAGAGCAGGGCGCGAGGCGGGCGTGTGGCAGTGGTGCTGCCCTGCTTCTTGGGTTTCCCATACTGCTGCCGCTTCCGCTGCGTGGAGCTGACCGTGGAGATGGTCGCGTTGCCAGCGCTTCCCATCAGCTTGGCCTGCCGGGCCGCATCAATGGCCGCCTGCCAGGACAGGGCCGCCCCCGGGGTGGGGATGTGCTCGGGGGCGAGCCCTGCTGCTGCATTGGCATTCATGTTGGCATGAGCTGGGCGTGGGCTCCCATAGTTGGAACCTGCAGGAGAAGAGGGCAGAGGACAACAGTCACCGGGGAGAATACAGGACACCTTGTGATACACTTTGGATCCTAGACCCACAATTGCTTAAAACCCTAATTCCAAACTATTGCAGTCTGGAGGGGGCACATGGAAACACTAATGTGTGATGCTGAGAAAAGTCAGGAAATCTGCTCTAGTCCTGGTTCAGCTGTGTGACCTTGCATATGTCACTCCCCCTCTCTAGTCTCATTGCGTCATTTTAAGCAGACATGACACGAGATGTGTGTATGACAACATATATGAACTTCAGAAACAGCGCTAAAGAAAGGCAGGATACAAACAAAGACAAATACAAAATGCAATATATGCAAATTAAAATACATTTATATAAGAACATAAATAAAATGATATTCATTAAAGAGAACAGAATGATTGTTTAAGGAAGGTGAGGAGGAAAATGGGAGTGGGATATGGAGATAAAAAGAAAAATGAATGGATGAATGAATGAATGAATGAAGTGAATAAGAGAGCCATTGCATGAAACGATAATGAAAAACACAATGAATTCAAGAGTATGCTTCACTCAAATCTCTGCACCTGAGTTCCAAAAAGTAAAAATAAATATAATAAAATGAGGGAGTTGGACCAAATATAAGGTTACATTCAGATATCTCCAACCTATCAGACACTGAGTGCTGGTTTAATAGGAGGGGGGTAGGGGGCTGTGATGGTTTTAAATCAGGCTAGTCAATCTTTTGACATCCACCTCCCATTGAGAAACAGGATCTATTCGCCCTTCTCCCAAAATGGGTTTGGCTTTTGGTGAGTTTTGACCAATAAAGTACAGCAGAAGTGATGGTAATGCTGCATTCACCCAACTCTCTCTGGATGCTGGCCCTGGGGGAAGCCAAACACCCCAAGAGGTAGCCTGGTTGTCCTGAGGCTGCTATGAGGAAGCCCACCAGCCCTACATAGAGAGACTGAACACAGAGGGACAGATCCCCAGCCAGCCCCCAGCTGCCCTGGTCACCATTTGGCTGCAATGGCATGAGACACCCCAAGCCAGAACCACCTAGCCAAGCCCTTCCTATGGCAGGTTGTCAGGGTGGAATAGAGGGACACTGCAGGAAGGAAGCCTGAGTAGGAACCAGTGAAGTCCAAAGTAGGGACACCTGCAGTGCACTGGTTTAATGGCAACTGGAGCCTTCAAAACTGTCCCTAAGACACCATACATACTTAGTCTGGTCAGCCTGGTGCCTCCCCCAGAATCCTACAAGGTTTGCCAAGTAATCAGTCCAGGCTGAGCCTAAACCTGAATGCCCCAGAAGAGAAGCATGACCTTGAGATCTGTCAACTGGCCAGGTGCATCAGGATTAAGAGCAGCTGCAGGGAATGGGGTGCTACTGTGGGCAGAGAGCCTGGCATCTGGATGCCATCCATGTCAGTTGCCTGAAAGACTGTAGCTGGAGCAGGCAGACTAGATGCATGTACATCACTTCCAATCCCCTCACTGTGATCCTCCCCTCTGCTCAGCGTACATAAGGTCCTTCCAGGGAAGCTGCTGAGCCCAGAAATAGATACCCAGTGGAGTCCTTACCTCTCCTCACTGCAACTCACCAGGATTCAGATGAACACTTGGTACCTTGCCAGCCACCTCTCCCCAGCTCTTATCTGGTGCTGATTCTTCTACTTTTAACTTTAAGATAATCTTTGCTCCCAGTGTGACCTGCTGTCTGGACCCTATCATTCCTACCACCAGCCCTGTTCTCCACAGGAACCAATTCAGAGATGAGCACATGACCCAGCTCAGCCAGTGAGAACATTTTTACCCACAGAAGGTCTGTCCTAGGACAGACTCTAACAACCTCATTGGGCTCCTGCATCCAGCCGTGCCTGATGCTAGCCTTACCCTGAGCTTTCTGATTTTAGTACTTAAGTAACTTAGCTTAAGCTAATTTGAACTGGGTTTCTGTCCCTGACAACCAAAAAAGGTCCAACAAATATGCTTGCTCAGTGCCACAATTTTTCACCTTGCTGGGGTGTCATTTCTGCCAGATTCCAAAGCCTATGTCCTTTCCATCATCACACCAGTGACAAACAAAAAGTTTGCATTCTTATGCCAACTGACTGGCCTCACTGTCCAAACTGCTGTACCTAAAGGATTCTGAGACTTTTCTGAGTACAACAGGAAAGCATATCATGACAGATTAGTGATGTCTGCATGGGCACCAAGGGTAGGGAATGGTATCACAGATGCCACGTATTTACCACCCTGTATGATACCAAGATGAGCACATCAGGTCTTCTTTAGTACCAGCTGGTCTACTGACTTCTTGTCCTCTGACAGTTGCCTCCTGCACTATTGCCATCTGGTCCCTGTAGCATTAGAGCCCCCCCTACCCCTAAAGCCTAGAAAATTGCCTCTTTGCTATACTCAATCGATGGCTATATTCTCAACATGATGCTGACTCCCTTCTCACCATATATTCCCTTCACCCTCTGCCTTTCCTCTGTCCCAGCTGCTCCAGGCAGCTGCCGCACCCTCAGGGGTAAAGTATGTTAACCAGAATGTCAGAATCATGGAGAACCCAACACTTTCTAGAAGTATCTTCTCTCACATAGCTCCCTGCCCTCACCGCATGGAACCTAAGCATAAAGCTAGAAGACCCCAATAAGGCTGGGCCTTCACCTGTCTTATAAGATCCCAGAGAAAAATATTAGAAGAGAGGATTTAAATTAATAAAGGCACCTGAAGCAAGAGAACTGCTTTAACAACCAGCAAGCACGAGTATCTCCATTTAACACATAAGAAAACAAAGGAGCGTATGACTCATTAAAGGTCACAAAGTGAGACAATGGAAGATTTCTGCAGTGCACACAGGACTCACAGTTAAATGCTAGACTACACTCCGCCTCCTCAGATCTCACACACAGTCCACAGGCATGCACACGTGCGTGCTCACATATGTGGCCACAGCAAAGCACACACTGCCTACTGGTTTATGGGCCTTGAGGTTGAAGGTTCTGACCCCAAGAACATCCTTTATGTTTACATGATCTTCACAGGACAACATTCACTACATGAACAGCCCCATTAGTAACCCAGGGAACCTTTGAGATGGATCAAAATGGAAGGTGTCCCTGTTCCTATTTGCTGCATTGGCGTGACTGGGCCCAACCTCATTTCTTATCTTACTGGGTTCACCAGATTGGGCTGCAACTGTTCAATTTGAGGTACATCATTTTTCCTTCCTAGGCTCTCTGTTTGGCATTGACGATGCTTAACAGACTATTTTATTCCTGGACTGACTTCTCTTCCCTCACCTACATGAAAGCAGCCATGTCTCCACACCGCCCCCCTTTCCAGACCCCAATTCTCTCCTGCAAGCCCTCAACAATTCACACCTTCCTCCTGTCTTCACAATCTAACCTTTGTACTCACCCTCAAGCATTGTTAATCACCCTCCCTCACACCACTTGCCAGTTCCAAAAACCAAGGAGTGTTTGGACAACGTTTGGAAAGAAGGCAGGAGGCACCAGCATGAGAGCATATCCATCACCTTGGAAAGGCTGTATGAGGGGGTGTGGAGACCACGGCATCTGAGAGCTAAATGGCCGCTGGTTTTGAAAGCCATGCCTTGGTAGGCTGCCTTATGAGCCACCCTGCACCACGGGTGACCTCATTCACATTGTGAACCGTTCCCAGGGCACAAGGACCTCTCTGGAGCACACCATCTGGAGAAAGCACATACAAATAAGCCCGTGGGGAAAAGTGGAATGTCAACCTCTTCCCAGCTGGAAGACAGGAAAACAGCCTTCAGTATTTTGGTCCTAGCAGCTGTGAATGTTGCCATAGCCCAGTGACATGACTAAGGGCACTGCCACACAAAGCCACATACAGGTGAGGCAGGTGTGGCCCCTCGAAGCTCCTCCACTAGGGCTCTACTCCAAGGCCCAGCTTGGTCGCCCCTTCTCCAAGCAATTTCCCCCACCCAGACTGGAGGCTCTATGAGTACTGCCAGGTCCCCCACGACAAGGGGTCACAATTCCCCAAGAATCCCAGGAATGGAAAATCTCCATCTTGGGCTCAACATTTTTTAATCCAAAGCAGTGCCATGGAGGAAAGGCAGGCAGTATTGTGTCCCCGGTGGCTTTTGTTAGCACAAAATAAGCCATCAATGCAGAGACCAATTTTCAAATTATGAAGCTGATTCAAAGCTCTGACTCCTGGTTGCCAGCTGAAAGGATGCCACTATTTAAGTCTGCTCTGGCTCCTGCCTTACTAGAGTATTTCCACTGCTGCTCTCGTCCCTGAATGAGCCCCAGAGCAGCAGCTCAGCAAATCAGGCCACACAAACAGGTGGGTGCCCACAGCAGTGATCTCTTCCTCATACATAAGAAAATGACTCCCATTTGTCAAATGGCAGAGCCTGCCTGAAGACAGCAGCAGCTCCCTCCTCCTGCACGCAGTAGCTGCTGCTTCTCCAAGGGAATAAGACGAGAGCAAGACCCCAGCACGAACTGGTCAGCTGCAGGTCATTCCGCTGTGCAAGGTCCATGGAGGAGTCCAAGTCAGGAGGCAGTGGCTATGCTTCCTTGGTGCCTACTCCTCCACCTCCGGGGGGCAAGGTGTGGTGCTGAGGACCTAGAAGGTGGTCAATGATGAAAAGGTTGATTTCTTCCCTCCCCTTTAATCCATCTCTACCCACGAACCTGGTCCAGGGCCACATGCCATAAGATGCTCAGTATCTGTTTGCTAATGACTTTACTGACAGTGATAACATGATAAAGATGAAGGTGGACAACAGGAAACTTCAGCAGCACTGTTGGAGTTGGCCTGTCTGTGCTCTAAGGCATGGGCTTGTTCAGGCCCTTACGCTTACTTCCTTTACGTGGTACTGGGGGAGGATATCTGAGGGAAGGGGCTGTGAACAATGACTCCACCTCCCTTGCCACCTCCCCCGTGCAAGCCACCATCCATTTCTTCCCCTGAAAGTTGAAGTAGCCCCCTGGCATTTCTCTCATTTCTCTTGCCTATCCCTAATCCAAACTCCATGCAGCAGCCAAAGTGACCTTTTAGGGGGGAAAATCATAAATCAGGCCTGTCATTCTCCTATTTAACTCTCTTCAAAAATCCAGAGTCTACATGATTTATGAAGCCTGCATAGGTTGGGTCTGGCCTGCTTCTCTGAGCTCATTTCATTGGTCTCTTGGCCCAGTCCCACGCACTCCTGACATACTGGCCTCACTTCACCCCTGAGAAATGCTCAGCTCTTGTCTACCATAGTACCTTTGCACATGCCTATCATGTTGCTCCCTCTGCTCTTTGCTTGGTGATCCCTCTTCCACTTCAGGTTGGGGCTTAAGTGATTCCTTCACAAAACCTCCAACCCTGGTTCCCCAATCTCAAGAAACAGAGCCCAAACACTAGCTGCCAGTGTGCTTCCCATCTCCCTGCCTCCACACTGTCCTTCAACAGAGATCCCAAACCCCCGGCACCATAAAGGGAACCCCAATTAGGCATGTGTGTGGAAAAAGGCACGGGGCTACAGGCCTGCTTCAACAGCACGGCCTCCTGCTTTAGCCTTAGTATCTCAGCCATACACAAAGGAGGTCACTACTAATGACCAGTCTTTGTACACACAACTACAGCCAAGGCTGATTTATGAAGAGAAAGAAACAGCAGTTCATCCCCAGAAAGGAGAGAACTGTAAATGCAATTCTCTTAAAGTTCTGACCATCCTCTCACTTAGCAAAGGAAATGCTTTGACTCAAGCCAGGTGTCACCTTTCAAAGATCTGTGCAGAAATTCATTTAGCTCTTGCTGTCTGTCATCTCACTATAGTGACAGGGGCCTACATTCCCTTTAAGAGTGTAGCAGCCAACCTGAAACAGAAACCATGCTTTCTCTGCCCATTAAAGGCCAAATAACTAGAAAACAGGAAGCCATTAATCTTCTCTATCTAGTGCACAACAAAGATAGCCAGGAGGCTCAGACAGGGAAGATACGGTTTCTTGGTCTTAGAAGATAACCCAAGGCCCTGCCCACTTCGAGCCCAGTGGTGCTCATCCAGAGAAGAATCAAGTCTGGCTCAGCACCATGTGGCAGATGTGGTGGACTAGTGGACTGACTAACTCAGTAGCTCTTCCAACTTCCTTCTGCTGTGCCTTCCTGTCCAGCAAAGGCTGGAGAGCTAAAAACTATCATCTCTAATCAACCCTGCAGCTAAACTTCTTGATGTGACTATGAAGTTGGCCAACTCAAGAACTGAATTGAAATTAGGTCTGGTAGGGAGGGTATCTGTCTCACTGCTTCAGGGCCAGCACAGTCCTGGCAAGGGCCTCCTGATCCCTGCAACCTAGAGCCAGCTCTTGGCACAGCTTCTTCCAGATTCCCCAGCTTCCTAATTATCCCAGAGTCCCAGTCTTATTAGCAGTCCAGTTGTGCAGTATTGTTCTGGGAGTCATTCCTGAAGGCCCAGCCTAGAGCCTGTTCTCCCAACCCTTCCAATTACTTTCTAAGCCCTTAAATTCCTGTATTAAGTATCTTTCCTATTAAAATGGCTACAGTAGTGCCCGTTGTGGGTCTAATACAACAATCCACAGTCGCACTGTGCAACAGAATGTCTATAATGATGAAAATGTCCTGTAATTCTGGGTTGTGTTGTCTGATACTGCAGCCACCAGTCATTGTGGCTACTAAGCACTTGAAATGTAGCTAGTTCAACAGAGGAACTACATTTTAAACTTCATTTAATTTACATTTACATTTAAATAGCCACATGTGGCTAGTGGCTACTATATGGGACAGCACAGGTCTATCTATATTAAGAGGAAGTCATAATGGAAAGAGCATGATGAGGAATCAGGTGTGAGAAACAGAAAACATTAACAGAGCCTTGAATTCTAATTTGTATAGAAATTTTAAAAAAGGAAAAGCAATCAAGAACTGTTTCAGATTCTGATAGGCGGGTGGATTTTCTGATCAGAAAATAACCACCTGTGCAAAGATATGTTTTCAAAGCATAAAAAATTCTAAGACCCAACAAACAACATAGAAACCAAAAGTCATTTTTCAGTAGCTAATACTCTTGCAAGTGAATGAGAAACTAATTATACCAATTGGCAGGTGAGGAAGCCGACATTTCCCCCCAACCTAAATTGGGCCTAAGAGAGCCCCAAGACATCCCAGCTGGGCTGTAAGCCTTCTCCCCACAGCAAGCACCAAAGGGTCTTCTCAGCATCTCAACCATGGTGCTCTACATCTGTCCCTTACCTGAGCTATCTTCACACTCTTTTCAACACCATTCTCCTACTATTTCTGCTCACCTCGTCTCTCACCCTGCTATGAACAGAGTTCATGAGAGGTGGGTCCTGCTCAGAACAGGCCCATGACCATAAGTAGTCAAAGCTGCTCCAAAACAAGGAGACATGAAGGACCAAGGACATCTGTGGTCATATCCCCGACTCAATCGATCAGCACTGCCTTAAATAAAACTGTCTCTTTTCTATTCTACATCCCACTTCTTTCTGCTGACGAGGGCCAAGGCAGAGAACCTAGAGCATTTCAGAAGCCCAAACCAACTGGAAGAGTGGTAAAGCTACTGGTGCTCAACCCTTCTAGTGATCCAGAAAACTAAGCCTTTTTTCTGTTCTTCACAGGGCAGCTAGTCAAAAGGAGGAAAAGGAAGGAAAAGGAAGGAAAAGGAATCCTAGGGCAGACTCCCACTAGAAGTAAACTAGCCTCATCTAGAGGGGACCAGAGGCCAATATTACCGTGGCTGGAAGACCCTAATCATAAAGCCATTTCCCCCATGGTACTCAGGTCATATTGACATCAGAGAGCAGAAGGAAGAAAAGCAGGCAGAAAACAAATGAACAGATATAAACAGCTAAACCATACTTTCCAACCAAAGATAATAAATTGCAATAATAGTAAAATACTCCTTTCAATTATTTCCAAGCAGGGAGAGGAGGGAAATCTCTTCTTATTTGAACTAAGGCACCCATCTATCACCCACCACCTAGGATGGCAAACCTAAATTACAGGACCTAGTAGAGCATCATTTCAAGGTTATCAAAAGTGAGCATTTCAGCTTTTTAAGTGTAACCAAAGAGTAGCTTTTGTACTGTAAAAGCAGATCCAGCCCTGACTGAGCTCAGATGCTTATCCTGAAAAGTGGGACATCTTTCAGGTTGCTCATATCTGGGGACGGGCAGGGGGTATAGAAAGCAGGGAAGAGTGCCACAGTAGCCTGCACAGGGACCTAAACCTGCTCCTCCTCTCCTCTGTATCAGCCAGTGAGGGCCTGAAAGGAGCTACACTCCAATATGTGGGTCCTTCACTTCTTCTCCCAGTGATTCCTAAGCTCCTTGACAGCAGGAACCAGCTTTGCACCCTCAGAAATCCAAGCAGAGTGGTTGTCAGTAGGCGCTCAAAACACATTTGCTGCACGGAAGTTCTCGTGCATAATCTTTACTTAGCCTTCACAGGTTTCTATACAAAAGTTTACAGAGATGATATTATTCAACTTTTTAGATGAGTATGTTTGTCATATGTTGAAGGTGTTTATCATCATATGTTAAGTGGATATTTGTTCCTCTCCTCCCCGCCCCGAAGGGAAGCCCGCAGAAGCAGGCACCTTTACCTATTTTGTTCACCTCTGTATCCTCAGAGCCCAGACAGCCAGGAACATGGCATGTGCTCAGTAGAAACGTGTTGAATGAATGAGTATCGCAAAATGGAACTGTCCCAGCATGTCAGTTACTTAGACTTCCAGCCCTCATAATACTGACATTTGTTGCTTTGCCCCATTTCATTGGTAGAAAAACAGAGGCACAAAGTAATGGCACCTTTCCCAATCACCAGAACTAGAACGTATGAGGAGGTAGCACTATCTTGGGAGGACAGTTTTTAGTCTATTAAGTGGCCTTACCTCCTCCCTTCTCACCATCTGGAAGGATGGGGTGACAGGAAGGCTTGGCCAATCCTCACCCTGCCTGCTTACTGTCACCCACTGAAGTGGACAGGGCACCTTTGGGAACCAGCAGTAATTCCTCTAACTCCATTTCATGCCTGTTAATGCCCAGTCATGGCCAGGAGGCTGACTAGGGCGATAGCAGAGAGGTCCGGCAGCAGAGGTCCAACCCAGCTGAGGCTTGAAGCTCAGAGCTCACAGACTCAGCCCCTCGTGGACATGAGCCTTTCAGTTGTTTGGGAAAGAAGGTTTAACTGTGCCCGGGGCTCCTCCAGCTCCACCCAGAACCCTGCCCAGCCTCTTCCACTTTACCGGAGGGGAACATGAGCTGATGAACTCTGTCAGAAAAGCAATTTAGCACTCTTAACCAGAGTTTTTAAGTAATCCTAGCACTTGACCTCCCTTCTCAAAAGCTATCCTAAAGGACTAATCAAAGAATCCAGCAAGCAATGTGCCAACTTGGGTCTTTACCACAGTGTGAATTATAGCAATACCAAATTGGAAATCACCTGAAAGCCCATCACGAGGAAGCTGGTTAGATAAATCAATGCACATCCATATGACATAATTTTAAGAAGCCAGAAAAATTATGTTTTTGCAAAATAACATAGAAAAAAATTCCACAACATAATTTTAAACAACAGAAACAGGGCCCCAAAAATATATACAGAAGGATCACAATTTTTCAAGAGACACATTTTTTCATAGAAGACAGACTAAAATGAAGCACACTGAAATATAATTAGTGGTCATGTTTAGGTGACAAGTTAGAGTTGTGCCCAGAAAGACAGATCCACCCACCACACAGGGCCATAGACTCAGAATCCAGGCACAGTGGATGTGAATTCTGGCTCTGCCAGTTACTGGCTGTGTGATTGGACCAACCATGTGACTCTCTGTACCTGAGACTGTTGTGACAGTCAAATGAGTTAATAAATGTAAAACTCAGGTTACTGCTTGAGAGTGAGAACTTTATAAGTGCTAGCTATTTTTATTACATTAGCCACATTCTGTATAATATATAATTCTTTGGTAATCAGAAATAAAAAGTTATGATTTTGTTTTATTTTTTAAATATGCTTGCAAAATTTACTATGGCCAAACCAGCCTCACATGCTGACCACCCACAGGGGTGGGGGAGGTGATACATACAGACCCCACCTGGCAACTGGCTGCCCCCCTTCACACCTGCTAGAGCCTCTTCCCCAGAATCCCCAGCACCACAGGAAAATATGAGCACCTGCCCAGTCACAGCAGAACAAGAAGTCCATGAGAACTCAGCACGCACCTCTGTGTGGCCCTTTGCTGACTCAAACCTAAGCCCTGGACAAAGGATAATTCACACCCCTGTATCCCCAGCAGTAACTCTCCGTGAACAGAAGTATTTAGGTTTAGGGTAAAGTGAAATGATTGATTTGAAAATTCTATGAGACACATGGGCAACAGCTTCGTGTTTTTGTTTTTTTAATCTTTTTCCCAAAAGCACACCCTCCACGTTAAGCAACCACTTCTTAAAAGTTCCTGTTTCTCACATAGAAATACTAATAGTGTAAATTGGAAAAGTGAATCTGTCCAGAGAATTCGGAATACACAGAATTCCAGAGACCCTATAAGCAGTGCTCATTGGTCGCAGATCCTCTGTTGGTGAAATTCTTCCATTGTCGGTGGGACTGCACTGTGTGGGGAGGGGTGACTGCACATATTTACACATGACACGAATGCACTCTACTCAGACTATGAGTCCCACTCCTATACATCTCCAGTTCTCGTTAAGGTGGAACAAAAGAAACACATTAGCTTACCCTCTACACTGAGAGGCCATCTAATCATGATGCTTTGTATAAAGAATAATGCTTCTTTCATTTAGAAAAGTCAGCCATTTATCTCATTAATCCCCACAAAACCTCTGCCAGCAAGCAGGCAGACTAGAAGGTGGAAGGCAGGATAAATAAGCAAGTCCCCTGAGGCTGCTGCTTCCTGATAAATATTAAGCTTCAAATAGCTTTGAAGCCATCTCGACCCTTCCCTGAGTTTGGTGGGAAGAGAGCCAGGCCAGAAGTCAAGAGAGCTGAAGTCCAGTCCCAGCTCGCCACCCATTTGTTCTGTGCACTCAGGCAAATCACACTTCTTCTTCAGCTGTTTCCTCTTCTTTAGGATGAAAAGGCTCAACCAAGGCCCCTAAGAGGTCCTTCCAGCTCAGTACTCAGGTCCTAGAACCCTTTGTTACAGGCACCTCATTGCTCCCATCACCCTCCCCAGCTGGTCACAGCCCCATGAAGTCCTCGGTGTCTGGATCTCCTTCCCATTCACCTCAAAGATCAGGGCTGATAAAATGCAGCTGGACATCCACCTTCCGCCACCCACTGGGTTCTTCACTAGAGAGGTAGCCTGAGAGAGTGTGTGCTCAGCTATCCTGAGGGGCTGCCTCCAACTTGCCTGTGCTTACCAACCTAAGGGGCTGCTGAGCCAGGAAGGGCAACTCAGAGAATATGACCCTCCAGCCATCATTTCTTTTCTAGTTTATTATCCCAGGGTTTTCCCAGGACTCCTGAGGCCTCAACATGGTTCACATGGAAGTCCTAAAAGCCACAGCATACATCATACATATCCATTAGTACAGTATTATCAAAATCAGAAAATAAGTGTTGCAAGGACACGAAGCAATTGCAACCCTTGTCCATTTCTGGTTGGGAATGTTTAAGACGATTCAACTGCTAAAGAAAACTGTATGGTTTTCCTCAAAATAATTAAATATAGAATTACCCTATGACCAGCAATTCCTCTTCCGGGAATATACCCAAAAGGACTGAAAGCAAGGACTCACACAGGTATCCTTACGCCCATGTTGACAGCAATACTATTCACAACAGCAGAAACGTGGAAACAGCCCAAGTGTCCATCGACAGGTAAATGAATAAGCAAAATGTGGTCTGTGCATTCAATCAACTATTATTCAGCCTTAAAAAGGAAAGAAATTCTGACACATGCTACAACATGGATGATCTTTGAAAACACTATGCTTGGCAAAATAAGCCATTCATAGAACAAATACTGTATGATTCTGCTTGCATGAGATACCCAGGGGATCCATAGATACAGAAAGTAGAATGGTGTATACTAGGAACGTGGAGTTAGTATTTTAACGGGTACAGAGTTTTACTGGGAATACGAAGAACTTCTGGAGATGGATGGTAATGATGGTTGCACAACAATATGAATATACTTGGTGCTATTAAACTATATACTTAAAAAAGGTTAAGATGTTCGATTTCATGTTATGCACATTTAACATCATATAAACATATAAAACATTTTAATTTATTTTTTTAAAGCCAGAGAGGGATGAGTGCCGGACTTAGAGCTTGGAAGAACATTCCAAGAGGAAAGAAATCTAGGAAGGGAGGGCTGCCTTCTCAGAAAAAGCAAGCTCGGAGGTGAAGGCATCTAGAATGTAAGCTACTCAGGAGTGAATTCAGACCAGTCCAGAGAGGAGATTTGCAGCAGAACAGGTGCCTACCCCTACCCAGTGCTTCCCTGCACAGCCCTCTGCACAGGCCCTCAGCAAGTGACATAGGCCCAGAGAAAGATGCAAAGAATTTGGGTCATAAATTGTTTTCAAATATCAAATAAATCACACATGCACATACACAAACATGCCGTCACAATGGAGTGAAACCAGACTCACATCCAAACACATCTACAGTATTCTCCAGGGCCACTGAATACCATCAGGCGTCAGATCTCTGGCTGGGATAGGTGGTGAGCAGAGCATTAGATCAATCCCTGGCCTTTCCATAGTTTCAGTCTGGTCCAAAAGCTCTGCTTTGGACACCAGGAGTAGCTCTAGGGCAGGCCTGACTTGTTCATCTCTGTAGCTCTGGTGCCTAACCCAGCGCCCGACAAGCATCAGGTATAAAAAGAAGAGTTCGCTAAAGGGATGCTCAGAGTCCTGGTAATTTTAGGTGAGGAGACAAACATGATTCCCACTGTGAATGATGGAGACAGGGCAGAGGGAAGCACATGGTACTCATCCAATGAAACCCAGGCCTGGACTGACTTATCCACCCCTGAACCCTCCAATTACTCTGGCATCTTAAATACTCAGAGCCTCTTGCAGCCAGGGACCTCTTGAGCTCTCTCCCTCCATGTGTGTTTCTTTCCCATCCTTCTTTTCATTATTATTAAATGTATTGGCGTAACTTTGGTTAATAAAATTAAATATATTTCAAGTGTACACTTCTATTGTTTACCACCCAAAGTCAAGTCTTCTAATACCATATATTTAACTCCCTTTACCCTTTACTTTCCCACCTTTCTTGAGCCAACCTTCCTTTTCTCTTATTTCTGCTTGGAATTTTCTGACACCTTCTAGACCAGAAGTATCTGACGCCTCCTGGCTCCTCTACACCATCTTTTTCTCCTTGGAGAACTGAGGAAACATCTGATGAGGACCCTCTTTGTGTGGGGCAGAGACTCAGGGCAGTGACTGATACCTAGGTTGAGGGTCCTCAGAAATCCAAGTTTCCTATTTGGGCCAAGGGCACCTCCAGTGCTGCCCAGATTCTTCCCCAGGCCTCAATTACATCTAAAGCCTAAGCCAAAAAGGAGTGGAAGGGGAAAGTTAGCCAAGTCCATCTTGAAGAGCCCAAAAGTAGAAGGCAGAGGTCAACAGCATTTCCATTTCACATCTCAGAATGGAGTTATGACTCACAGAGCAGAAATCAGGGCTGTAAAAATGTTGTAAAACTCTATAATCCCTAACTTTGTCACCCTGTTCACCTTAGTCTCCTCTATGTCCCCATAGTGATTAGGAGGCTTATAAACTTGAAGACAAATGGGATCTGGTGCTGGTCTATGAAGACAGCAAGGAAAGAGTGGGAAGCAGAATGTGGGATGTGGAAATGCTGAATCCTAGGGACAGATGCTAGGGAACTGGGTGAATAATGGCAGCCAGGAAAGAGAGCAGCAGGGTCTGAGGTTAAAAGCACAGGTCAGAAGTCATGTGAGACCAAAGTTCATATTCTGTATGGACACTTACAAGTTCCATGAGCCTGGGCAAGTTATTTAACATCTCTGAGACTCAAGCACCTCTGAGATGTTTCAAGGATTTTAAAACATTTATAAGCACTTAGCATGATGCAGCCTTACACGAAGTTCTCAGTGAACAGTAGCCATTAATTAGAATTGCTTCTGTTGTTGATGTTGTTATTAAAGTGAGCTGAGTCCCTGGGGCCCACAGCAATGAAGGAGAGGGATGGGGACACCAAGCCGCTGGCCTGAGGCACCACTGGCTGAGGAGGGCCCTCAGGCTCAGCACCAGGAAGGCCTTCGCAGGCACCCAACACAGACCTTTCCCTGGGTATTAGCAATTCACAGCCTTCCCATTTCCACTGAGGCACTGAGCTCCAACCACTCCCACTTCCTGGTCCGCTCTCCCCTTCAGTAAAGAAGGCCAAGAATGAAGTAGAGTAGGGCTGGATACATGGGTCTCCTCCCTTTCCCACTAAAAAGCTGTGTCACTCTATACAAGTTCATCTCCCCCTCTGTGCTTCAGTGACCTCATCTATAAAATGAGGGAGTTTACCAAATGATCTCTAAGGTCTTATATACTTTTTTGATATTCACTGATTATAGAATTCACATGTGGTTGGCGGAAGAGTTTATCATCTGGAGCATGCTGGCAAAAGAAATAGGCTACTCAGATGGATCCTCAGAGCCCCCCACCCCATCCCTGAATAATAAATACTTGAATCTGAAAAGCATTTACCTACTAAGGCAGTCACTGAAACAGGGCTACGATCATGAGTCTCAACAAACATGGCTAATGGATGAGGACCGCCATGACTCCTTGAGAAAGAGGCATGCAATGTTTGCACCCCAACAGTGCCCAGCTCCTGCAATGCCTACTGACTTCCTGAGCTGCTCTTCCTTCCCCTCTCTGATGCACTCAAGATTTGGAGCAGGATTGCCACTGGAATCACAGCTACCTACTTATTAGCTCCCCTTGAATGTCTGATGCACTTGGCAGCCTTTCTATAGGTGGATTTCCTAATCTGTGAAATGGGGCTAATCACAACTAGCTAACAAGGGATAAAAGCATGTATGTGGAATCTTTGGGGTGACACAGAAGCATCTTTCTAAAGATAAGAGTTACCTAGTTTTTATACATGTAGAGAAGGTTATTGGGGCAAATGGAGCATTTGCCTTGGTCTGCTCTATGCACTCAGTATTCCACTGAAGAAAAGTGTCCTTTTGGTATACAACAGAGATGGATTAAACATAGTTTTGTTACTGGGTGGTCCCCTGGCAGCCTGCAACTGCAGTCCCTGTTTACTGAGCATCATAAGAGAAAGGCAGGTTTTAAAAAAAAATAAACTATGGGCTTATGGCTCTCATTCAGAATGGCTAATGCCTGGTCCAACTTTCCAATTAAGCCAAGGAGTTATAAAGCCCCCACCCAGTGACCCCAAATCATCAACGATAATAAAATCATATAAAGGGATCAGTGATTGGGGAAGGGACAGCAGCTGCTGCCTGCCCAGGATAAGGGGTCTGGGAAAGCAAATTCCTCACATGACCATGGAGTTACCCTCAAGCACACACTCACACATGCACACACGTATAAATATGTGCGTACAAATACGTGTGTGTCCCTAGTGTGTGACTTGGAGGCACAGAGCACCATCACCTTCCTCTGCTGCTCATGGCCGCTATCACTGCTTTCCTTCTATCTATGTAAGTATGCATGTGCCTGTTCCCCAGCTCAGGCATAACCCTAGAGCAGAGCCTCCATCCCAGTCCATTCCTCTGTCTTAGATCCACAGTGCCAAGCACAGGCTGAGTGGTCAAGAATGTCTGGGTATACGCCCAGTGTGGCCCACTGGTGCAGGGGCTGTGGGAAACACAGACGGGTAAGATACTCTCCCTGTCTCAACAAGCCATCAGCCTCCTCAGGAAGGAGAGGCCACAGTTGCACATTCACCCACACAACTTGCACACACGTGCTCCAGTAACATTTGCCCAGCCAAGGACCTTGCTCTTTCAGAGTCTGTAACTAAATTTGCACCTAAAACCAAAGCAGCCAATGAGCTGGCCCAAAGGTTAGCTCCAGGCAGCCTAGCTTTCTGAACCACTTGTCTTGCCTCTGCCAGAGCACGTGTTTTTGAGCTGTCACACTCTCCAGGCTTTGGCTCAGTGCTCAGTACCTGAGACTCCTCCTGCCCCCGTTAGCCATGGCTCCCATACTCCATGTCCAAGGGCAATAGTTTTAGGTGAAGGGAAGAGCCCAGGAGATACAAAGTGCCATAGTAGAAATAAGATGAGTTTTGGAATTTGACATATCTTACTATGAGTCTCAATTTTCACTTTTTAGCTGTGTGATCTTTGCTAAGTTAACTTTGATCATCAGCTTGCTTAACAGTAAAATGGGTATTATATTACAAAGAAAATAGGATTCATTAATACCAATTGATGCTCACTATTATTTAAGCCAACATTTTCTCTTGAGTTGGCAATGATAAAGAGTGATGAGAGACACAGAGTTACAGCCCCTGTCCCAGCCACAGAAGGATGCCACTTATCTTCCAGCCAAGTCTCCCAGCCCGCTCCTGGGCCACCTATCTCAAAGAGAATAAACAATTCCTAATGCTGTCTTGCCCCTCAATGCCATGTCCAGAGTTGACAAGACTCTCTCACTTCCTTGAATACAACAGTCCAGACCAGTCACCACACAGATGAGGTTACACAACATCCGGGCTAGTGGGAGATACAGATTCCATCTGGCTGGCAGTTTACAAATATTTGACCCTGTCAGGCTTGAATTAGAAAAGAAGGATAATTGAAGTTTCATATGAAATCACTGTGCATGTTATGTTGACCCAATTAGGCTTACAGGGCATGTAACATTTTCATTTGTTTGTTTCAAGGATACTTTATGTGGGGGCTGCAAAACGGGGGCAGGCAATAATGCCCTTGTGCCCTTCACTTCTGCTATCTCTGGCTCCCTTTAGTTAACTGGCACACAGGAGCCATTGTCACAAAGCCTCACATACCTGTCCTCTTGTACCCCTTCAGGGCAGCCTCGGTCTCTCCGTGAGCTGACAGGAGAAAGCAATGTGAGGAAATGGGAGAAATGAGAGCTGGGTGAGGAAGGGGAACACATTCAGCCATGGAAGAGCTGGAAGAACCCTAGAGACCCAAGGATCTCCTTTCATAGGTGAGGACACTCAGGCTCAGAAAAAGCAAGCCGCTTGCCCTAGGTTCCAGAGCCAGGTCAGGTCAAGCCAAAACTTGAGCCGCCCAAGCCTCCAGGTTCCTATATGTTGCTTCTACTAACCCAGGTTAAAGGCTAAAGCTGGAAAGCACAGAAAAAGTAGTCAACCCATGTGTTCTAACCACTGCTCTTTACATACCAGAGGCCCAGTTTGGTAGGCTGAGCAATGACCCCACCCCACCCTACCCCAAGATGTCCATGTCCTAATCCCTGGAAACAGTGAACATATTACCTTTCATGGTAAAAGAAATTATACAGGTATCATTAAGCTAAAAATTTGGAGATGGAAAGATTATCTGGAAATATCCAGGTGGGCCCAGTATAATCACAAGGGTCCTCATAAGAGAGGCAGGAGAGAGAGAAGAAGAAGATGCTACAAGGCTGGCTCTGCAGATGGAGGAAGGGGCCATGAGCCAAGGAATGTAGGCAGCCTCTAGAAGCTGGAGAAGGCACACAAACAGACTCTTCCCCTACAGCCTCCAGAAGGAATACAGCCCTATCAACCCACTTTAGACCTCTGATCTCTAGAACTATATATATGTTTAAGCCACTAAATTTGTGGCAATTTGTTACAGCAACAATAGGAAACTAATACACCCAGCATCTCATATGTGTAAAATCACTGAAAGTTGAAAGCAGCAGGAAGTGGGCACAGTTAAGTAGTTAAATCATAAGCAATACATTTAGGACTTCTCGAGGGCCAAGTCCCCACCGCCCTCAGCTTCTGCTGGTACAGAACAGGTATGGCCATCTCTGCAGCAACAGGCCAATACCAGATGCCTAGGGATAAGGCCAGAATAGAAACAAAATTGTCTAGGTGTTGATTTAAAAAATGGGTAAAGGACTTAAATAGACATTTCTCCAAAGAAGAAATACAGATGGCCAATAAGCATATGAAAAGACGCTCAACATCACTAGTCATCAAAGAAATGCAAATCAAAACTACAATGAGATACCACCTGACACCCATTAGGATGGGTACTGTCAAAAAAACAGAAAATAACAAGTATTGATGAGGATGTGGAGAAACTGGAATCCTAGTGAACTGTGGGTGATAATGTAAAACGATGCAACTACTATGAAAAGCAGTATGGGGGTTCCTCAAACAGAATTACTCAAGTAGAATTACCACATGACCCAACAATCCCATTTCTGGGTATATACCTCAAAAAATTAAAAGCAGTATCTGGAAGAGATATTTGTAAGATTATAGTCCTAGCAGGGTTACAAGAGCCAAAAGGTGGAAGCAACCCAAATGTCCATCAACAGATGCATAGATAAGCAAAATGTGGTATATACATACAACGGAATGTTATACAGCCTTAAAAAGGAAGGAAATCCTGTCATATGCTACAACATGAATGAATCTTGAGGACATTATGCTCACTGAAATAAGCCAACCACAAAAAGTTAAATACTATAAGATTCCACTTATATGAGGTATCTAAAGTAGTCAGATTCATAGAACAAAGTAGAAGAGTGGTCACCAGGGGTTGGAGGAAGGGGGAAAGGGGAGTATTTAATGGGTACAGAGTTTCCATTTTTCAAGATAAAAAAGTTCTGGAGATCTATTTCATAACAATGTGAATATACTTAACACTACTGAACTGTTTACTTACAAGTGGTGAAGACAGCAAATTTTATGTTATATGTTTTTTACCACAATAAATTAAACTAAAAATAATAAAAAGTCTCTAAGTGTATGAGCCCAACTGGGGCCCCAAGGATTCTCACAGTGTGGCATGGGTAATAGTTCCCATTGCTGTGCCTTCACTCCTGCACTCACCGCAACCTGTTTTATTTATGGGTTTGTCTCCCACAGGAGATCATGAGCTCACCAAGGACAGGAGGCGAGTCTAATAACTCCAAGTACCTCACCCAGCACACAGCATGGTGCTCTACACATAAGAGGTACTCGATGAATATTTGTTGAGTTTAATTTTTCAAGAGTGTGGCCTTAGCCTCCTGCAAATTAATCCTACTCTTCCAAAGTGCTGCTTATTCTACCACCCCCTCCATGACTTACCTCAGGGTCAGGGGCATCAGGCCCAGCACCAAGGGGACAGGGAGGGGTGGATCAGGGCTTATGGAGGAAGCCACACTGTGGTGAGCACAGTATAGTTATTCTCTATATGCTCATAGAATCTGACTTTTCTACCCCCTGCCCCAGCCTTCCACATGTGGCAAGAAACAGGTGAAATCACTCAAGAACACAGAATCACAGGGAAAGGCAGAATGATTCACCAGGAATGAAAACAGCTTGGATTTGGTAAGACTGTGAAGTACAAAGTCTCAGAGCCCCAAAGACCCTACCAGAAGTAATATCATGGGTCTGGAAGCCCTCACCTACCCATTGAGCATCTCCTGGATTCATTTAAGAATATCAACAGAGGGCAAGCTCCTAGGTCTGTCTCACGCAGTGCAGTCCTCTAATATCCCCTCGTGGTGTGATTACATACAATAACCACTTCAAATAAACTGGTTACTCCAGTTATACTCTGTGTTGACGGTCATCTTCTGACAAAACTCAAGTCAGCAAGAGACAGTGAAAAGATCTTCCTCGTCTCATCTACAAGCATACAGTCAGTCCTGGGGCCCTTGAAATGTATGGGAGGGGCCCTTTTCAGCAAGTAACAAAGGAGAAAATGAGACAGGGGTACCTTTCTCAAAATCTTGCTTAAAAATAACAGTAATTTTACAGAGCATTTACTGTTCTCACAATTCTATATATATTGATTTACTTAATCCTCTCAACATTTCCATAAGGTAAACATTATTATTATGCTCACTTCACAGATAAGGACTGAGGCACAGAGGAACTAATTAACTTGTGCAAAGCCACCAGTTCTAACCAAGCAGGCTGGCTGCTTTCTTCACTCACGACCTTTACAGTTAGGTCCCTGGCCTGGAGGTGTTAGCTTCCAGCTTCCTCCCCAACAAAGGGTACCATTTCAGGCCTCTCTAGGAGAAGCACACAAGTTTAGGGAGCTATTTCTAAAAATTGTATTTTAAAAAAACTGCACGTCTCAAGGCAAGACCCAAAAAACCAAGATGCAGACAAATGTACCTAACAAAACTATAATTACATAGGATATTTTACTTATGTATTCTAAAGCATGTTAGAAACATGAATTACTTCTCACCCAAACCTCCTGAAAATTCATCCCATCCCATCTCCACTTATTAGATTATCAGACCATCCAACAAATGGAGAAGTGACCTGCCCAAAGTGGGTGACCTACAGAGTGAGTGGGTGATAAAATAGGTAATGGAATTCAGGCATCATAGTTCTTGAAACCTTACAAGACAATACCCCTTCAACCTATGAAATCATTGGGAAATATTACCCAGAGACAAATACTTTAAGTATGAGCATCTCTCAAAAGAGGTGTGAGCCAAAAGCGTAACACCCAGCCTGTTTCTCTCCCTCTCTCCTCCTCTCTCTTTCTCTTCCTCTCCCTCTCCCTCTCTCTCTCACAGAATCACAGAATGGGGAAAGATTTCGAGTTTGCTCATCCGCCTCCTGCCACCCAGCAAGTCACTTCTAAGGCACCTGGGATGGGCTCACCCACTCATAGGATTTTCCAGGAAAGCACATGACTTAACCTCTCTCAGGAACTCACCCCAGATCCCAAAATTCTGGAATTCATGAATTCTTTCTTCATCTCTTACCTAAAAATCCAACACTAAAATGTGAGATACTTTCTTCTTTCTCAGTATAACAAAAAAAATCTACTCTACCACAATCACCTTTAAAACCATTTTTAAACCAACTTTTTACATATATATATAGAGAGAGAGAGACTGGCTCTTCCCTTCACGCTTGTCTCCTTAAAGATACACAGTACTGACCCTTTTGGCTTCCCAAAGCTGTATTTTCCAATGCCTTATTATTTTATGGCTCTTATTGCAACTCTTTACATTCTCTAACTAGAAGTAGAGCTCCAATCCATACCCAGTACTACTCATAGGAAGGACTTCAAAGCACTGAACATACTGAAAGGATTCTCCTCTGTCATGTTGGTACTTGGACTAAGGTGGGCTCTCATCCAAGGAGCACACATGCGATGACAGGCAGAGACCAAATGAGATGGTCCGGTCCCAGACATGTGAGCATGCAAGTGGGTTGCTAGGAAACTGGAGAGATGAGGAGTCAAAATCCAGTCAAAAGCAAGCAAAGTGACCAGAGGGTTTGAGCAATGAGCAAAAATCAGGTTGGGAGATGGAAGGTCAAAGGGCTTGGAGCACAGGAAAAAGCCCTGGATGAGAAGGGCTTTGGAATCCAGCCTGGGACACACAAGGTCAGAACCTAAGACCGAGTGCAATGGCAGAAAATGCTAATGCTCACAATTATCTGTTCCCTTTCTCCTCCTGGGGTCACAGCCAGCCCACATTTTCCAGCCACCCTGGCAGTTGGACACAGTCTTATGACTAAGTTCTGGTCAATGAAATGTGAACAGAAGTGACTGGTGCTACATCCAGGCCTGGCCTGGGAAAACCTCCCACACAGTGTCTCTGCTCTCCCACTTGCAATCCCCTCTTTCCCCAGACACCAGTGGAATGGAGAGGACTCTGAGGATCTAAGAGGCAGAGCCACAAAATGAAAGGAACCTGGGTCACTAAACACCCTGAGGAAGGCCACTTGACAAGGAATACCTGCATTGCCACAACTAATTACATTTTAATTGTGTCAAGCCAGTGAGATTTGGGGGCTGCTTGTTGATAGCCTTCCCTTACAAACACAGGGTCAGAGAAACAAATAAGTAACTAAGCAGTAAAAGGGAGTTTAACACGCCTAGAATGAATGAGAAATCAGATGATTTGGAACATCTATGAAGAAAAAAACCTAATCAATGCCAAAGTACCTCTTTTACTTTTTTTTTTTTAATATATCTTTATTGATTTCAGAGAGAGGAAAGGAGAGGAAGAGAGAGAGATAGAAACATCAGTGATGAGAGAGTCATTGATCCTGCACGCCCCCGACTGGGGATCAAGCCTGCAACCCGGGCATGTGCTCTGACTGGGAATCGAACCTCTATCACCTAGGTTAACGCTCAACCGCTGAGCCACGCCCAGCCGGGCTACTTTTTAAGTACAATTTCAAGGCCAGAGAATGGGAAGGATGCCACAGACACAGAATTATAAAGCACTGAACGGGGAAATTAAAAGTATAGGTGAAACAGGAAATGATTTGTCAAGCCACCCATCCACCCATTCGCTCAGCAAACCCTGAGTGCCTGTTGTTTACTAAGCCCTGTGCTAGGAGTTGTGGTTACCAGGCAAAGAGAACACAGTCACTGCCTAAAGGGCCCTCAACCAAGTGGGAGACATAGACAAACTATTACTCCACATGTGACAAGGTATCTAGTGGGTATGCCTAGAGGGTCACAGCAGCTCAGGAAAGGGACTCCTAACTCAGCCTGGGGCTGACAGGGGAAAAGTACCAGAGCAGAGCATGCTTGATCTGAGTTCTGAAAAAGGAGTGGAAGTTGGTTGAGCAGAGAGTGAAAGGCATTCCTGGTAAAGGGAGCAGCATGTGCAAAGTACAGATGAATACACTGCACTTGGGAGCCAGCAGCGGACAGGGTATCTAAAGTGCAGTGTTGGTAGAGGGAGCAGTAGGAGGTTAAGTCAGTAAGACACGAAAAGGCCGGACCAGGAGGGGCCAGCCACTATTTACAGTCAACAGGGAGCCAGTGAAGGGCTCTAAGAGGTATAACGCCCTAATATGATTTGTGCTTTTGCTTTCTGGTGACATAGTAGAGGATGAACTAAAAGGACTAAGACCAGAAATAGAGAATCTAGTCAGAGGCTCTTATAATCGTATAAGCAAGACAGACCAGAGTCTGGGGCGTGGGTTATGAAATATTAAGGAAGGAGAATCTCTAAGACCAACTAACGAAATTAACTGTGGAGTGGGAAGAAAACAAAGACACTCAGAATGCCTCCCAGGCATTGGCTTAACCAACATGGTAGTGCCGTCACTGAAACAGTGATCAGAGAAAGAGAAAAAGGTTTTAGTAGGCAGAGAAACAACACACTGATTTTGAAGCACTTGAAGCATGCTAAAGATATCCAGTAGAAAATTTAAAATGTGAACTTGAAACAGATATGTGGGCTGAAGAAGTAAATTTGAAAGTCATAAGCATACCAATGGTGGGTTCAATAATGGGCATGGTTGACACTGCCAATAAAGAAAGTTAAATAGAAGAGTCACAAACAGAATTCACCTCACCGAAGTGGATGCAGCACTTAAGTGGGCCTGTGGTTGGTGACACATGGGTGCACTGATGACTGATGTATGCAGACATGCACTGATTCTACGCACAGGGGCTTAGGGCACTGACTCTCAGACGCATTTAAACTTGGAAGGTCTCTACTGATGTGACCCAGGGTTTTGTCTTTGGCTCTAGTTTTTTAAACACTGAATTAAAAATCTGGATGAAGACAAATTTGTCAAATGTGCTACTGACACAAATCTGGGAGGAAGAGTTAATAAGTTGGAAGGTTGAATCAGGATTCAAATGACCTCAATATGATGAAACTATGGTCCAAACTGACAAGATGAAATATAATAGCCATGAATCTAAAGTACTGCACTTAGATGAAAAACTATCACTGCCTAAACATAAGGTAGGAGGAACCCTGGATTATCAGCAATTTATATGACAGACCCCGGAGGATTCAGTAGGCTGCAACTCAATATGAGTCAACAGTACAGCACAGCCGCCAAAAAGGCAAATTCAATCTTCACTTCCTTAATCTGCATTCAGAGCCCAGGCCAAGGGAAGCAGCAGGCTGAGCACTCAGCGTAAGGCAGCCCACAGATAAAGCCTGTGTCCCTCCCTCTGAGCAACAGGCTCCAAGAGGGACACTGGCAAAGTGGAAGGTGACTGGAAGAGGGTGAAGAATTGAGAATGAAGCCATAGGAGAACTGGATAAAGAAAGTGGGGCCCTGGCCAGGGTGGCTCAGTCGCTTGGAACACTGTCCCATACAACAAAAGGTTGCAGGTTTGATTCCCAGTCAGGGCACATACCTAGGTTGTGGGTTCGATCCCCAGTTGACGCACATACAGGAGGCAACTGATCGATGTTTCTCTCCCACATCAATGTCTCCTCCCTCTCTCTCCCTCTCTCCCCCTTGCTCTCTAAAATCAATAAAATAAAATAAAACATATCCTCAGGCAAGGATTTTTTAAAAGTGAGGACAAAAACCCTAGAAAATATGTTTAAAAGGAACAGGTGGCTTGCTTCAGGAATCTGGAGGGCTAAATAATATGGAGTAAAAATGCATTTTGTTTGCTCCAGATGGAAGGAGTAAGATGAATGCGCAGAAGTTACAGGGTGTCAGATTTCAACATTATCTTATTTTAAAAGATAAAGGCTGTTCAAAACTAGAATGGGACGGCTGTTCTGTGGAGTGAGTGAGGCCCCTTTCCCTAGAATTATCAAAGTAGAAGTTAGATGCCTACTTGTTAAGAATGCCAGAGACTTCTGCATGGGATGGAAGGTTGGGCTGGATCAGTGGTTCCTAAGCTTTTAGATTTCAAGGACCAGTAACACCTATTTTGAATTTACTATGTGAGAAATTTTTCAAAAATCAACTACCACCTACTATTATCATTTCATAAAATGTAAGACACTTAACACGAAAGGGCAGGGCAGACATATTATGAGCATAAAGGACAACGCTTTATACGAGGTGGGGCCAAAGCAGGTTTACAGTTGTGAGTACTCGAAACACAGAGTTTATTCTTGTATTATTATTAATTATTGTATTACTTTCCATATGAACAACTGTAAACCTACTTTTGTCCTGCCCTGTATTAAATGAACTTAACTTTCTAGAAAAAAACACAACATATATTTCTAACTTGGTGAGAAAACATTAACCATGATTCCATTTGTCTTGTTCACTTATATCCCCAGGGCACAACGTTTAGCAGCTCTCAGTACATATGCTCAGTGAATGACTGAATGAATGCATGCATTTCATACATAAAGCCCTGGCTTCCACACTTAGTCCAACAGCTTCTCTACTTCATCATTAATCAATATTTATTGATAGTTCTCATTCTTGGCACTGAAATACGGTACAGCAAGGGCCATTAACTCCTACAGTCCATTCTCTAAGCACTGAGAGTAATAATGCCTTATATTTGTACTGTGTTTTACGGTTTACAAAGCATTTTCTCATGTTATCATTTCACTCAATTCTCTTTATAACATGGAGATTAATACCCTGAATTTACAGCTGAAGAAACTGAAGATCAAAGGCTTTCCCAAAGCCACATCTGACATGGTGGAGTCAGGAACTCAGTAACTCCAACTGCAAGTGGATGCTGTTCCCACCTGCCTCAAGATGTCTCCCTAAGAAAAGTATAGCCTGGCCACCCTGGGGAAACTGGAATGCTCTGTCTTAGCCACAAAACCACAGCACATGGGCCTCAACAACATAGGCTGCCCTGGTACTGATGGGATCTGGAGTCAGGGCCTCTTTGTGGAAAAGTAGAGAGATTAGAGGAGCCCACATCCCCATCAGCAGCAAACCAAGAGTCTTAGTTTGCCTTTAAGATACCATCTGTCCACCAGGCCTGCTAACACTGGCAGTGTAAACCCCTCTGAGATGGATTTGATGTCAGGTCTACCCAAATGCACACCAAAAAAGGAAGGAAGAAAAAAAGATCCTCAAAAAGATGATGACATTGTATGAGAAGCCAGTAATGGGAACCTAAATACATTCAGAGCTTCCCTTTCATTCTATGTGTAACCCCATTCTGTGATGTGGGACTACCTGTTTTAGCCTGAAAGCAACTGGCAATTCAGGAAACCAAACAGTACAGTCCATGATTAAACACACCAAAGAGGCAAACAACAAAATTATCTCACAGACGTAACCAGTTAATTTGAGGGGGGGGGGGGGGGGGGGAGAGATTCTCTAGTGTGTGACTAGAATAGGATCCAGTGTAGCTTAGCAACCCCAGGTGCTGGTTTTCTCACTGGTAATTCATTGGTTAAAGAAACCCGAGGTTTGGGATCCACAGGGAGGCACAGGGTCAAGGTGCTGCAGCAGCAGCAGTGGGCATCCTGAACAGATGGTAAGGGCAGGTGTCGGAGGGGGGAGGAGAGACGGTGCACGCTCTAAATGCTATGATGATTATTGCATTTCCTAGCAACACAGTGCCAGCGATGTTGTCTGAGTACCACACAGAAACCGGGAGAGACAGGCTTGTGAAAACAAAACAAAGACCAAGAGACTCTGTCCATCTGCGTGACACACGGTAAAAACACAGCCGGGGCATCAGGTCTGAATGGACATGTCACACGGCAGACCACAGAATGCATGAGAGGGCAAAGTGAGGCATCGATTTACAGGAAGCCGCTCACCCAGAGAAGCAAATAATGAGGGCAGAGCACATGGAGTCAGGACAGCGGCTTTACCACTTTTTTAATACTGTGACGTGGGCTAACCGCTGACTACGTTTTAACCTCCGCTTGGTCTGGCTCACCCATGTTTCCAGAGCACGTACTACTGCCGTATATTATTGTGAGGGATGGGAATACAAAGGTTAATATGCCCCGTTTCCTTACCTCTCAAAATGGGAACGTGACCTTTTTAATATGGTTGCTGTGAGATTAAATGAAATAACATAAATGAAATACCTTGGCACACAGTAAGAATTTAGTATACGTTGGTTGTTATTCTAGTGATAATGATGGGTGTCCAAAGGTCAACGTCTGGATATTTCTTTTTTGTTATAAATTAGGAAATACTTTAAATAATAGTTTATTATTCCTCTGAAAAATATCAGGACCTTAGAATGCATTAAGTTCTGATATTTGCACCCACCCCCACCTATTGCTAATCTTCTACCTTATTGTTGTTCAATGTTTAACTCCTTATTTTCAAATCATGCTAAATCAGGAAGGAAGGAAGGAAGGAAGGAAGGAAGGAAGGAAGGAAGGAAGGAAGGAAGGAAGGAAGGAAGGGAGGGAGGGAGGGAGGGAGGGAGGGAGGGAGGGAGGGAGGGAGGGAGGGAGGGAGGGAGGGAGGGAGGGGGGGGAGGGGAGGGGAGGGGAGGGGAGGGGAGGGGAGGGGAGGGGAGGGGAGGGGAGGGGAGGGGAGGGGAGGGGAGGGGGGGGAGGGGAAGGGAGGGGGAAGGGAGGGGGAAGGGAGGGGGAAGGGAGGGGGGAGAGAGAAAGAAAGAGAGAAAGCTTTACTAAAAATTTGTTGGGGGTAGATCTCTCATCAAGGATCACTTTAGAGGTAAGTGCTCTCCATCTTTGTTTATATGAAAAATGTCTTTTCATACTAACTCTTGCATGACAATCTAGCTTTGTATAGAATTCTAGTTTGGTATTCACTGAGCACTTCGAAGATATTACTTCATTGTCTTCTGACCCCTATTGTGGTTGATGAAGTCTGCTGTTTGTAGACAGATGATCTGTCTTTTCTCCCTGCTTGCTTTTAAGATTTTCTCATTTTCTTTAACATTTCAGCAGTTTCTACATTGAGTGTCTAGATGTAGATATATTTTAATTACCCTACTCAATACTCAGGGTGCTGCCACAATCTAAAAATCAATATCTTTCTTAAATTTTGGAATGCTCTTGGCATTATCTTCTAAAGCAATGCTTTTTCACCATTCTCTCTACTATCTCCTAGAACTCCATTTAGACATATATTGAAACTTTCATTCTGTCCTTCAATTCTCTCAATTGCTCTTTCATAGATTCAATACTTTATCTCTCAGTGCTAAATTCTGGGCAAGTTCCTCAGGTCTAACTTCAAGTCACAGATTTTATCTTCTACTATTTCTTACCTGATGTTTCGCCCATTCAGTAAGTTCTTTATTTCAATGGCTGTTGTTTTTTTTCAGTTCTAGAACTATTAGGCCCTTTTCTCAAATTTCCTTTTTCAGAGAGTACTATTCTTTTATTTTGCTATTTCTTTTTTTTCTTTTTTAACTGCTTAAACAGATTATTTTATAGTCTCCTCAAATTGCCCTATTACTTTAGCTCTTAGGGCATTAACTCTCATGCCTGTTATAACTGCTGACTCTTCCTCATAGAGGTTTATTTTGTTATGAAGTTTATAAGTTTTACTGTTAGCTCCTCTTCAACCAGGATTGCTTGTTTTATGAAAGTGCTGAGGGCCCTGAACTGTAGAACTCTGCTTCAGCATTGTTTGTGTTTATTTTTGAGGAGTCATATGCATATTAATTATCCCCATCTAGGTGTGTTTTTATTGTGGTAAAAATGCACACATAGTATTTATCATCCCGACCATTTTAAGTGTACAATACAGTAGTGTTAACTATGTGCCCATTGTTGCGCAGCAGACCTCTAGGACTCTTTCATCTTGCATGACTGAAACTCTATGCTGACTGAACAACTCCCCTTACCTCGTATAAGTGGAATCATGCAGTATTTGTCTCTGTATCTGGCTTATTTCACTTAGTATAATGTCCTCAAGGTTCATCCATGTTGCCATATATGGCAGGATTTCCATCTTTTTAAGGCTGAATAATATTCCATTGTATGTGTCTTAGTCAGCTTGGACTGACATAACAAAATACAATAGACGAGGTGACTTAACCAAAAGAAATGTATTTTGACACAATTCTGGAGGCTAGAAGTCCAAAATCAAGGAGCCAGCCTGACTGACTTCTGGCAAGAGCTCTCTTCCTGGCTTAGGGATGTCCTCACATAGCTCTGCTGTCTTTACTTACATGGGCACTAATTCCACCATGGGAGCTCCACCGTCATCATCTCATCTAAGCCTAATCACCCGCAAAGTGCCCATCTCCAGGTACCATCACTTAGGGCTTCAATTTATAAGTTTGGGGGGACACAATTTAGTTTATAACAGTATATGTCACATTTTCAATGTCCAGGATATCATTTTTAATGACAATTTGTTTATCCTAAAGTTCCTATAAAAGGCAAGTAGCATGAAGTCAGGCTCCACACCTGTGAGCAATACAGGCACACAGTCTCTCTCACATGTGGGACAGCAAGCTCCAGGGCAGACAGTACGCTTCTTTACTATCTGCTAGACCAGTAAACAGGGCTGTTCTCATCTCCCTTTCTTGAACAGGAAGCTCTTTAAAGTCCTGTGCCTTATGCAAGGGCTCCATTCCAGCTGCCCCAAATCTTATGAGGCCATAATAACTCTCATTCACCATGGATTTAGCTATTTTGAACCTATTCTCTCTTTTGTGGAGTTAAAATACACATTATCTATGACACAGGACTGTTTTGAGACTTAAATTACACAATTCACATGAAGTTCCTGATATAAGAACTAGCACACACTAGAGATTCAATGAAGCATGGCTATTTTTATTTCTAAACCCCAACTCTACCCATGCAAGCCAAAACCATTTCCCTTCCTCTTAAAAAAGTTAAAAGAAAATTTTAAAATAATATATAACATTATGTACCTTAGACTACCCATACATAAATATCTCCCCTTTCTCTTGAAAAAGGCAGAGAAGATAAGTGAAATAAAAGATATATCTACAATTAATTGCAAATCCTGAGCCCCAAAATCACTTTTATATGTGATATATCCCCAATACAAAACACTTGCCTAGAAGGTTGGCTAATGTTCAAATTTAAACAAAAGTGCAAAACTCTCACCAACCTCACACACACACACAATTAGTTGTACCTAAATTAAATTTCCCAAATGATCATAAAAGGTACACATCCTAAATCAAAGTCCACTCACTCTTCAAGTGGGCAGCATGTTCGTGTTATACTGAACACTGGTCAGCCTCGTTGCTAAACATTAAACTTCAGCTAGTTCACATAACATAAACCTAGTCCAGAGTCTGTTCCAGATCACGTTGTCTTGCGAGCACTTCTGTCCCTCTCCTGGATTCCATGGGTGGTTGGTCCACGCTCCATTTTTTTATTTCCCTTCCAGTGAAAACTACGTACTGTAGCACACAACCCTGTATCCTTCAGACACAGCAGCTGCATGTACCAAGAACAGGTTCCTGGGCCTTCCTAACAGATACCCCACCTAAGAAGTCCTATTATATAAACAGGAGTTCATTTTAATTGAATCATCTTACAGAAATCAGCATTGGTCTCAATGTCAGTGTTTTTGACTCTAGAATAAATGGGAATCAAACTTGGAAGAAAAGCCAGAGGTAAATAATTTTATGACTGCAAAATACATGGTGCTAGAGCTATAATCTCTGTTGCCCTTTTCTACCCCCTTGGAAAAATGTTTTGTCTATTGAATTAAAAATATAGTGGAAGGTTTAGAGGCACAATCATGTTGTAGAGTAAATCAGTCCTTCTGTTCCCCATTACTGACTGGTGTTCCATTCTGTGGATGTTCTGCAACGTTTCCCCATTCACAATAGAAGGACATTCGGGTGATTTCCAGTTTAGGGCTGTTAGGAATCAGGCTATTATATATTTCCTTGTATAGATCCTTACGTGGATGTGTATTTGTATTTCTCTTGGGTAAATGCTATGTAAAATAGAAGAATACGTTTCTAGCTGATCTGTTAAAAGAGGGATTGGAAAACTTTCACCCATGTGCCAAATCTAGCCTGCCACTCACATCACCTATGTACTACATGATTTCATTTATCATTTATTCATTCTGGAAAAGGCAAAATATAAATAACTGAAATCAGATCAGTGGTTGTCAAAGACCTTGGATGGAGAGAGTACTGAATAAATGGGGTATGAGGAAACTTTATAAAGGATTTATATCCTGACTATTGTGTTACATGACTGTATACATAAAAGGTGAACCTCAGCATATGTAAAATATGCATCAATAAACCTGATGTAAAAAATATAGAGAGTGGAGGGAAGGAAAGAAGGAAAGCAGGCAGGAAGGAGGAGCGAGGGAGGGCAAGGGAGAGCAAGAGAGAAGGAAAAGAAATGTGGTTTATCCCCAAAAGCAGCAGACTCCACATGAGCGTCTGCATAGACATGTGCATACTCCTTTATTTACTGTATCCTCTTGGAATACATTCAAAGCAAGAACATTAAGTATGTGTAATATCCAAAGTGAAAACAGCCCCTCTTGACATTACTCTCCAAGTTTCTGCCCTAAATGAGACAGTGAATCAGAAAGTTACATCTGCGGGTGGGTTGGGGAGAGAAAATAGAGTCCCACGACATGTGCTGGGAAAAAACTAAAACTAAGGCAAGCCTGTGTGATGACGTTTTTCAAGTCAAGAAAGGCAGACCCAGGCTAGTCTTGTTTTACTGTAGTGCAGATAGTGACAATTCCAAACTGATAAAAGACAGACCCAAAAATAGGCACTATGTATCAGTCTGCTCTGTATCCCTGGGAAAGAGCCATTGTGTCAACTGGATGTCAATCCAAGCATTTTCTTACTGACCCACCTCCCTGACTTTTATCTCTTGAGCATGCAGATAAACACATATGACAGTCCCTAGAGATTATTTCTAAATATACCAACTGCTGTTTATACCAAAACGGATTCCCTGCCAGGCACAAGCCCTGGCATATACACTCCCAGGGGAAACCTGGAGCAGAGCACAAACCAAGACCCTGGGACCCTGGTTCTCGTTGGTCTAAATCTGAGGTTGGGACCAGGCCATCATGCTGACACCACTTCCACGATGACACCCATTCCTAACCCGAGCTTCCTCCTTCCAGAGGAGTCTGAGCAGATCCGCAGGCTTGTTCTGCCAGCATGGGGGCTGCTATTTAAACTACCAAGAAGAATCTCAAAAGTCCAAGAGCAAACTATCCAAATTAGAAAAGAAACAATATAATCATGGCAGGGCTTTTTAAGAGCAAAGGCTCAGAAAACAGGCTAAGTTCAAATTCCAGCTCTACCATTCATTAGCTGTGTGGTCTTAGACAAATTACCTAAGCTCTTTGAACCTCAGTTTTCTTTTCTGTAAAATGGGGTTAATAGTAGTTCCTACCTCATGAATTGGAAGTGAGAATTAAATGAGATAGTATACATGATGTACTTAGCAAAGTGCCACTGGGAGCAATAAGTGAGGGCAGAGAGAGTCTGCCTGCACCCACTGAGCACAAACACTCCAGGAGGAAAAGCCCTACACAATAGCTTATTATGCTTCAGAAAGCCCTCCTTACCACCCCTTGCAATCATCAAAGTCCCTGATTATAGAAACAAATCCAAATGGAGGTCTGGGCTCGGACGAGCCAGGGTGAGAAGATGTTGGCTGTCAAGACACTAAACTGTTTATAACCAAAGGAATGCATTAAGACACTCACGCTCAGAGAGCTGATTTATGTTAACTAAATGGCCCCACATCCCTTGGATGTCTCCACTTGAACTCTCTCTACAGCCTGACCATTTAAATGCACGCTGATCTGGGTCTCCACTTGGGTGCTGGCAGGTTGAAAAGCACTTCCAAAGCCAACAAGCTCTAGAAAGCCAAATATGGCCAAGACCACTCTAGGTGAACCTCAGGGAGGCCCCCCCAGTGGGTGCCGGAATATGGTGAGGGGTGACTCAGACAGCATCAGCTGACAACTTCAGGGTACAAATGACTATGGGTTATTTTCATTTCCAAACAAAATTTTCCATCCTATAAACCCCAAAGTATTTTATCGAAGCAGTGGGGTCTAATTCATCAGCCTGCTGCTAAAAAGGCAACCTCTTAAGCAGAGCAAAGATGCCATTTTGAGTCACTTGGCAACTTAGTCTCCTGCCCCACGGTGAAGATATCAACAATAATCAATTAGATGGAAATTTCCTAGAGACCCGGGGGAGTCACAGAAAGTTCATGGTAAGGAGGAGGAAGGCCAGGGATCAGGGCCAATCCTCACCTGCTCATGACAACCTTTAGCAAGTCAGATCATCTTGAGCTTCAGTTTCCCCATCCGTGTACTAGCAACAAATCTCTCACAGGGACCACATGAGAATAAAATAAAATAATAAGTGTGAAACGTATTGGAAATATTTAGAAGGACAGTATAATGAAACTATAAAGTACTATCTAGTGACTACTTCAGGAAAGTTAGACCAGAAATGTAGCCCTCAGATTTAAATCACCTTTAAAAATATGTCTATGATTTACCAACTTAGCTGAATAAAAAGTGAAAAGCAGGATTTATAAAATAGTTAACTTTTTCTTTTTGTTTCTACTTTATACCAAACACATATTTCAGCTGATTTTTTCCCCACTAAATTGGCTATTTGTGTGACGCACTGATCGAATCAGCTAGCTAAACAAAAGACAACCTAAGTATCATGCTCATCTCTACAAGAAATGGCCAAAACAGTCGGTGTGCTACATGCCTCACCTCCATCCTGAGTCAGTGGCAGACATCACTAATCACCCACTGCACCCTTTCCCCTGAGCTCAGGCAACAGTTCAGAATGCTTTCAACACGCAGCACTCTAGGCAGCCGTCACCAGTCCCAAATCAGCACAGCACCTTAAACCTATCTGTAATCTCAGATGTGCTGACCCTAAGAAGATACCTACCGAGAAGGGTTCCTGGTGGCTAACTGGCCTCAAATTTAAAAACAGCCTACCGGCCATTTCTAACAGGGGCCTCTCCCTCAAACTGCACTTCAGAGAGAAGCCTGCACTGAGCTGCCTGCCTCCCGCACAGAACTGCCTTCCTCTGGACTGTGTTCCTGCCATCTGAGCCAGCCCTAACAGAAGAGTTCCTGAAACTGTATTTCAACCAACAGGACTGAGATGTTCCCTGTCAAATCAGAGCTGCGCAGCTATACGCCCATCATCATCTTCATCAACCAATCAGAGAGGCTCCATTCTGATCAATCAGGACAGTGCCTTTTGGGCCAATCAAACTGCAAGGATTTGGAGCCTTCATTTGCATAAGGACCAATCAATCAATGACCAAGGGTGGGGACTTCTGTCTATATAAGTCAGCTTCCCTTCTGTCTATATAAGCCAGCTTCCCTCTTTCCACCAAAGGCTGAAGATTGTGTTTCCTGGGCTGAAGCTGGAGAGGTGCCTCACCCCAGGGTCCTCTCACAACAGTGCTGTTCCCCAGCCATGCTGTTTCATAATTGAGCTGTAACACTATTGAGCTGTTCACAGCGGTGCTGATTTCATGGCCATGCTGTATCACAATTGCGCTATTTGCACTGAGTTAAGTTGCCTTCTTTGATGCATCCCAAATTGGGGATCCCTGTTGCACTGAATTAGTGCCAAGGAGCATATAGAACCATGGAGCAGTCAGACGAATTTCAGAGGGAAGGCAGGAGTGGGGGGGGGGAGTAGATTAATCAAAGAACTTATATGCATATATGCATGACCTATGAACACAGACAATAGTGTGGAGAAGGCGGGGGGGGGGGGGGGGAGGTGAATGCCGGTGGAGGGGATCAATGGAGGGAAAAAGGGACATCTGTAATACTTTCAACAATAAAGATAATTTTTTTAGAAAAACATTAAAAAAAGAGAGAGACGTATCTTTTACCTGATTTAGTTGAAACCACGAGCTTAGGAAAATCATCCATAGAATGATTTAGTCTTACTAATTCCTCCTGAACTTATTTGCTGACAACTGGAATTTCTAGGGAAAACACCAAGTCTTTCATTTCACAATTAGACAAAAGACTGAACATGAAAATACTTCAGAGAGGAAATAAAATGAATTTACACAAAAATATAAATAGTTGATTCTAGCCTCCCTCTGAGCAGGGTCCAGGTGGCCCTACTCCTGGAGAAACCACTGTCCTCCCACCCACTCAATGCAGTTGGCCTCCTGGGACATAGAGCCCACCCAAGGCATGCCTGTGACTGCCAGGATGAGCAGGGACGGTGCTGCATGGCTCTGTGAGGGATCTGAGCCTTTTATCTGCGAGTACATCTTCACAGAGAGAAGGAGAGGTAAACGCAAAGAACCCTGGATTCCTGAGGGTGACATGAGAAAGCTCCATAGCAATGGGAAGGGTACAGAAAGGGGAGATGACAATCAGAGATATACCTCAGTGACACAGAGATAGCAACTCAAACCCACAGCATCATCTTTCACACTGTTTGACCCCCTTATCCCAAAAGATGCTCAACTCCTAAACTAGGTATTTTTTTACACCAAAAAAAAAAAAAAACAACTTAGTCCTTGATGGGATTACGGTCTCAACTCCATGAAAAACTGAGTCTGAAGGATTCACTCATTTCTCAAGTGGGGTTGCCATTCATTTCTCAAACAAGTGTGGTTGCAACAGTGTACCATGTTATCACCACTGAGAAATTCAAACGCAGCTCAACCAAAGGCTCCAGTGTAAGCTCCAGGAGGGCAGATGCCCAGCTGTTTCATTCATCAATATATCTAGCACTGTGTCTGTCTGGTATCTAGTACTTAATACACAGTTGTCAAAAATTGGTTGTTTGTTTATGCCCTCTGCCAAGTGGCTATTACAGTGCCAAACTCATAGTAAGCACTCCTTAACACTGACTGGCTAACTGATGACTGACAGTCTGTCCTGTCTTTGGCTCCCTTCATGAAGGAAGCAGAATGAATCAGCCTGATGTACCTGGTATAAACCTAATACACATAATTTACCTAACAGACACCTAATGTACCAAATATATCTTTAATTAATATCTAATATATACTTCTTAAGCCTAATGATATTAAAAAGAATAATGGATTCTGACAGTTCAAAATATTCTAAATGAGTAAATCCCAAAGGACAGACTAGAAATCATTAGGTGCCATAAATGAGAAGTGACAGTTAAAGGAGGTATAAACTATTGGATATCATCATGTCTCATTAGTTTGTAAGAGTTCCCCCCTATAAACATAGATTTACTAAATGTCCATTCCAAAGGAGAATGGATTAACAAACCAAACAGAGGTATACTTATAATAATCCTGTCCCCATAAATGGATCAATACTTTCAAAGCATGTCCACATCCATGACCTTACGTGTCCTCACAACATCCTTGTGATGGAAATAGAAGTATTACTAGTGGCCTATACAGTACAGATACAAGTTTCCACTTCTGGCAACAGGGCAGGCCAAGTTTAGACCACCAAGAAATGGGGAATTCATTCTTTTCATAATGCAAAGAAATGCCGAACAATATGAGCTGAGCACAAAAGAAAGGGAATTCCTCAGTCCCAGGAAGGAAGAGAGAACTTAAAGCTGAGTAATGAGCTGGGATACGATCAGCTGTGATGGCTCTGGAGGGTATGGGATTGAAAGGCCCACAGGCCAGGAGTGGGTTCCTAACCCCTACACAAAACAGGAGAAAGAGCTTGGGGACCCACAAAGCCAAAGGGGTTACTGAGACCCTGGCATACACCTGAGAACCCGGAACAATTGATTCTCAGTAAAAAAAAAAAAGGGGGGCGTCTAAAACCTCTGCCCACCTTCCCAAGGAAGAGATAAGAAAATGTGGATCACCAGATGCTGATTGGGACTGTTCTTGTCTCAGAATTCCAGCTAAAGCCCCAAACCTAAGAACCATTAGTGAGAAGTATCCCTCAGACAACAGAGGCACTGGGCAGCAGGACTAACAAGGTAGCCACACTGGTCCTTGACCCCTCCCTCCACCACCCCACACAGCGTCTATAAAAGGACTAGAAACATAGGCATCCTGGAGGTAGTAAGGGCTGGGCCGAGGCACAGTGTGCTTCCCCCAACCTCCTACCAAGCCAAGTGAAGTGGGCACCAAGGGGAGCCTCTCTAGACAACGGGATGGAATGATGGGAAACCAGAGTCTCACCCCAGCCCAATGCCCACCTTGGAGTACCAGAGCAGAGCGCTATTCTTGGGAAAGCATGAACCTCGCTGTTTAGAGTCTGGAGGGTGCCTGCTTCCTGCCTGGAAACTTCTCCAGGAGATTTGGAGCAGCTGTGCTGACAGGACAGGGAGAAAGGGCAACAATGGAAGACAGTCTGCAACTCCAACTTTTAGCTAAATACAGAAGCCTCTGCTGGACTGATGACACATGCGGTGGCCGGATTCAAGTCACTGTAAAAATATTCCACCCAAGAGGGCTGCCTCAGCAGAAGAGGCTGTGCAATTCACAAGAGGTCTGGCAGAGACCACATCACCCACATGGGGAACAGAGGTATAAAGGACCCCAAGGGGACCTTAAAAGAACCCACAAAGGTGTCCTAAGAAAGAAACAGTATTGGGATGGCTACCATGGTAGAAAATGATGGCCAGCCAATATCAGGCAAAACAGCACCAAGGAGAAAGACTTTAGCCCTGTTTCCTCTAAGTCCCTCTCCACTGCCCTAATCCTGGAAGATGAAAGTAGGGGAGGAGTGGGAGAACTAGAAGAAAGAAAAAAGTAGGACATAACCCTTTTCCCCCATATAAATCTGAAAGCCATGGGTAAGGCCTGAAGCAGTGTATGGACTTTTAATATCTATAAAATGAGTCCCAATTATTATTAAAAGGACTAACAGGACTGTTCTAATAACTGAATGTGAGTGGAAAGCTAACATAGGCCTGAGATGATATGGAAAAAAATGGAAAGGAAGATCTAACAGAGCAGGTCTGAATGCAGCAATGATAGAAAAATAGAAATGTTTCCTGTTTATATGAGTCGGCCCATACTATATACATGTTCCACTTGTCTCTGGCTGAGATCCTGGGTGTGAACATTTTTTTTCTCATGAAATATTAAAGCACCAGTAAGTATGCTGTGGACACCCAAGTTGAGAAGCTAATATTAAAATTGTTTATAGACCATAGAAGCCACTAAGATTGCCCACTGGAGGCAAATGCAACACCTCCACAATTTGGGGTCCTCAGACCCTAATGGGGGAAAATTCATAAAGAAGATGGGCTCACACTCAGAAATTTTATATGTCACATAAGGATCCACCATCAGTGAAAGTCAGCAGAGACGAGAAACAGGATAGCTATTCTTCAAGGGCTGAAATAGATAAAATAATCTAAAACAGACTATAAGTATCACACACACACACACACACATATGTTTAAAATGATTAACAATCTAAACTATGGGAGAAAAACCATGAAGGAAAAAAACAGACTATTAAAAAAAAGATTTGAAAAAGAACAAAATATAACTTAGAAATAAAATAGTCATTAAAAATAAAAAGCATTAAAGATTAAACAGCAGGTTAGATACAAAGGAAGAAAAAATGGAAGACAGAATAGGAAGACAGAACTGAAGATATCACCCAGAATGTAGCAAAGAGAGACAATGAAATACAGGCTATGAAAGGGTATTTAAGAGGAAGGGTAAAATGAGAAAGACCAATACACAGTTTAATAAGAGAGTTCCAGAAGAATAAAAGAAAAAGACTGAAGGAGAGGCAATATTTTTAAATGCCTGAGAATTTTCCAGCACTGGTAAATGAGGTGAATCCTTAGAATGAAGTACCTCATCAAGTCTCAAGCAAGGTTGTTTTATTTAAATCTCTGTTATTAAAACAACATTGTAAAATGGCATAACACAAAAGACAAAAAGAACATCTTTTTAAAAGTCAGAATATTGATTCGGACTTATACTGATTTCTCATCAGCAACAGTAAAATCCAGAAGATAATAGACTATCTTCAAATTACTGAAGGAAGATATTTGCTAACACAGAATTCTGTACCTGATTAAACCATCACTGAAGAGTTAGGACAAAAAATAACAATTTCAAACAAAGACTGAGGAAATTTACCACTAAAGACCACGGCTGAAAGAAATACAAAATACATGCTTCAGTATTTAGGGGGAAAAAAAACAAGAAACAGAAGGGGGTAGCCCAGCACTGGCCACCAGGGGTCGGGATCCAATACCGTGTGCCACCGACACCCACCCGCTGTGCACCTGTGCACCCTGATTCCTTTCGGATCTAGGTCCAGTGTGGCAACTCTCAAGGAGCAACTGGTTGTGAATCTTCATAAGGAAAAACAAAGCCCCAGAATGAGATCAGTCATTGGGGTTGGTGCTGTTGGCATGGCCTGTGACTTGGCAGGTGAACTTGCTCTTCCTGATGTCATAGAAGACAAACGGAAGGGAGGGATGTTGGATCTCCAACATGGCAGCCTTTCCCTTGGAACACCAAAAACTGTTTCTGGCAAAGACTATATAATGTGACCACGAACTCCAGTCTGGTTATTACCACATCTGGGGGAACATCATCAAGAAGGAGAACAACATCTTGATTTGGTCCAGCGTAATATGAACATCTATATTATTATTTTTGTGTGTGTTATTCTCATTGTTCATTACAGGAAAACGATATAGGTTAAAATCAGCTAAGGGAAGAAGTGCGTGGAGCATCTAGCTGTCCTCTCCGTGTGGCCAGGACATGTGAACACCTTTAAATTCTTCATTCCTAACGTTGTAAAATACACCCCAGCTACAAATTGCTTAATTTCCAATCCAGTGGATAGCGTGACCAATGTGGCTTAGAAGATAAGCGGCTTTCTCAGAAACCATGTTATTGGCAGTGGTTGCAATATGGATTCAGCCCATTTCTGTTACATAACAGGGCAAAGGCTGGGGGTTCACCCATTAAGCTGTCACTGGTGGGTCCTTGGGGAACATGGCGACTCTAGTGTGCCTGTATGGAGTGAACTGAATGTTCCTGATGTCTCCCTGAAGAATCTGCCCCCTGATTCAGGCACTGACGCAGATAAGGAACAGTGGAAACAAGTTCATGAACAGATGGTTGATGGTGCTTATGAGGTGATCAAACTGGAAAGCTACACATCTTGGGCCACTGGACTATCTGTGGCAGATTTGGCAGGAAGTATAATGAAGAATCTTAGGCAGGTGCATCCAATTTCCACCATGATTAAGGGTCTCTCTGGAATAAAAGAAGACATCTTCCTTAGTGTCCGTGCTTCTTGGAACACAGTGGAATCTCCAACATTGTGAAGGTGACTGACGTCTGAGGAAGAGGCCCGTTTGAAGAAGAGTGCAGATATACTTCGGGGGGATCCAGAAAGAGCTGCAGTTTTAAAGTCTTCTAATGTTGTACCACTTCGTTGTCTAGGCTACCACAGGATTTTGGTTGGAGATTGTGCATTTTGTCCACTTTTTCTAATCTGTGACTAACACAGCAATAAGACAGCCTAGGAAAAGCATCAGTTTCCTAAAGATAGAAATAGTAATGGTTCAGATAACCCTGCATCTGTACCCTGATGCTGGATGGTCCTTACCTTGTGTGAAAGTTCCACCTCCCAAAGGTGCACACGGCAGTTGCCCTTCAAACTAGATGTGTTCACTGTGTTAAACTACTTGTGGTTCCTTTACCCAACATGCCTAGTCCTGTTTTTCCTCTAATCAATCACATCCTGGGATCCAAAGTATAAATTTAATATTGCATGTCTTGTGCATAACTGTCCTAAAGAATCTTACCTTGTGTACTACATGTATCACAATAGTATACATTGTCATATAATATAAAAAAGAAAAGCCCACACATAAACAAATACATAATGCAGCCAACTATCCAAGTGACATAAGTGTGATATCAACTAAAGCACCAAATAAACCTTAAAAAAAAAAAAAAAAACAGAAGGAAGGAAACGAATGAAAGATGTAATAAAGCTTCCTCACAAAGACTTCCTTGGGAGGGGAGCAGGTGTGCCTTCTTAGACACATCTACTGCATATAAGATAAAGCACCCCAATTCAAGACCCCCTTTCAGTAGCTTCATACACAGGACATCCCCCTGCTTCTGACACCCAAAGCCCCTTTTCTCCAGTATGTTTGTGAAGTCATGCAGCAGAGTGTTTTACACTCTTCCTGCCCCATCCCAAGACATTCTTGCCTAGAGAAAACTTAGCTCAGATATATGATTTAAGCATTTGAGCCTATACTACAATTTCCCCATGCAGCTGGCAATACATAAAGGACCAGACACACAAAGTATTCTCCTGTTGTATTTCAATCAATCCCTTTGAAATATTCAGGTAATAGTCGTTGATAAATGAGGTTGAAAAAAAAACAGGTTCTTAATTGGGGGACTGGGGGCAGCAGATCCCCAGATCTGCGGAAGTTAAAAGATTCCATCAAAATACCAAAGCAAAAGGTAGAGGTTCATCTAAGCACTGGTCTCCCTGTGCCCAGATACGCCTGCTCCTGTGACACATGCTGTCTTTCAGGGTTTCAAGTGAGTCGCACTGTTCCCCCTCCTCTCTGCTGCTCCTCTGTCTCACACACATGCACTGGCCCACAAGTGTTAGAGGAATCTTTCCTTAACAGTCTTTGGTTTGAATTTCAGTTCATTTATTTCTGAGCCTGAAAAACACAAGCTAGATGGCATTTATTGCCATCTCATCCTCTCCCTTTCAAACAGACCATGACCTAAATGGAACCATGTAGGAGACACTGGCCTGTGGCTGTCCATGGGCCAAGTGTGCCTGAATGAAACTACACCCTGTAATACCGGTGGATGTTTCAAAGAAGAGCTGTGCCCCGTTCTCAGAAACACCAGGCCCATTCCATCGCTTCATCCAACCCAAGAACATTTTTCTTCCAGTCATTTCCTTCTTTGGGATTTTCTTTTATACTTCTTCATTCTCTCAAAGTCAAACGCTAAAGAAATGCCTAGGACCAGATGTTTAGAGGGTGACAGCAGGTGGCACTGAGAAAACCTGTTCATGGGGACCAAGCTCATTCCACAACTGGAGGGAAACAGTGCATTCTGCCCAACTTTCACTGGAGTAAGAAAAAGGGAAACCCCCACAGCTTTCTGCTGCTCAGATCCAGCAAGAGATAGAGCTGGGGTCAGCACTGCCCTTGAGGTTCACCAGAACAAGGCCAAACTCTGCAAGTAGGTTTTCCAAGATAAGGCCAGTCAGACAGGGTGAAATGGTGGCCACAAGGCTGGCCATGGCGATCCCCAGAGACTGTCACAACACACTGTTCCCAGGCAGGCAACAGGCAACTGGTACTACTTCCCTAGACAAGAAAGGCAGAGGAAGTGTGAGGGAGGACTTGGAGCCAATAGGCTGTCTATCATTTTACCATGATGATTAGTACAAAGAACCCGAGGGAAAATGCAGGAGCCGAGTCTCCCTGTCTTGGAGATGCCAGGCCTTTGCAGCCACTGCCACCCTACTGCCTCTGGGAAAGGCCCTCCAGTCCACTGACACTGCCCTCACAACAGGACCCTTCCACATGTGACAAGGACTGGGGCAGTCTGGGGTTGTCTCCTAGTCATTAACTCTATCCTGGACCAAGAATGAGCTCAGGGGCCACCCAGAAGAACATACTCCCATGATATTCAAATAGTGCTATTGACTTTGGCACTAAAAATTCACTAAACATTTTTGATATTTTTTCTCATTACAAATAAATCCAACCATTGCAGAGCTCAAATGGGATCCAACTAGAGATTTTCCAGTGGTCTATAACATTTTTGTTGTGAGGTTATAAGAGGGGAAAGGATAAAGAGAAAAATAATAAAAGGTTTTGTTCTCAGAAATAGGATATTCTGATATAACTATAAGGATATAAAACCACAAGGCTTAACACTCCACAATGCTAACAAGTTCTACAGAGCCAGTATCATAGGTGGGGAAGCCTGGCTGGTGGGGGTGGGGAGGTTGGGAGGTAGGGGTGGGAACAGCATGGAGGCAGGTCATCCCCAGAGAACCATCCATAGGCTGGCACGTCCAATCTGAATTGCCCAGAACATTCCTTTCTACTCTTGAACCATGACTGAGGCCCACAGTGCAAGCTCCTTGTCCATGATGCAATGGTCTGTAATGCCCGATGTTTGACACCCACCCCTACACCAGCCCTGACATCACCTGCTTCCTTCCATGCATGTCTTAGACACAACCTCAGATCTATAGACCAAGAGCACTCTGTTTTGGTGTCAGTGCCCAGAAAACTCAGGGGGCCAAATTGTGAAGCCAGTAAAATCTGTTTCCATAGCCTACCCTTACACATACCCACGCACACATGAACGCACGCTCATACACCCCTCATCAACTCTTCTAACCCTTCTACCATCCCCACCACCCAGGTTCACCCTCTTCTTCCTGTTCTCATGCTCCCCAAAGAAAGTCTACCCATCCCTTTGTACATCCACTCAGACCTCAAGGGGCCAACCAGCTATTCTGATGAATAATCTGTGAACGGGCAGACTTGAGGAGTCAGACTCCCAATCCTACTAAAATTCTGTGTCCTGGGACCTCCATTCCCATCAGCCACCTCAAGTCTCCCATATCAACTCTAGCTTCACTTGTCTCCTTATAGAACTAGAACCCTTTGCCCTCTCGACCTAGTTTGTACCTATCTCACTTTGCCAAACTCAATTCTGGGGAGCCTTTCTCTAAGAATGCTGATCATTGCTGGCCCCTAACTCATGCCTCCTGACCTCAGCTGAGTTCCCTCTCAGACTTGGGAACCATTAGTGATTTCTTAGGGATGAGTTTGAGTTTTCTACTGACTGTTACCTCTTCCTCTCTTTTCAAGCTCAAACTCTACTCCAGCTGCCCTCATTTCTTTTAAGACCCAGCACTCCCCTCTATGTGACCCCTAATGTCTCCTTTTTAAGTTCTACCTGCCAAATATCACTCTGTATTTTCTCACCCTCTGCTACCTTATGTCTGTTTCTGAAGACAGAATTCCACCTCCTTGGCTGGGGTTAAACCTTTCACTCCTGCCCATGACCCCACTGCCTACTGCCTTCCTCTAGATCTGCCTCATCAATAGCCCCCACCCCTCTGCCATTTCCAATCTCTTCTGTGCCAACAAAGCCATCCCCTCCTTTTTCATTCACAGTCAAAATTCTTGAAAGAATGGTCCACAGGTGCCCCGTCCCATTTCACGCCCACCATGCCTCAGCATTGTGCAGTCTGACTGCACAACAATTGTTCTGAACCACTCTCAGAGTCCACTGATGATACCCAAATCATCAAATCTACTGGGGTGTTCTCCCTTTCCATCTTCTACCCACCACTCCATTCAACACTGACAGCAATCGTCTCTCCCTGCCCTCTGTGGCCCCGCAGCTGCAAGGCTCTCCTCCCACTTCCCTGACCACTCTGGCACTATCTCCTCTATTTTATGCCCTTCCTGTCATTTAAGAGCTCTGTCTTCAGTCTCTTCATCATTTCCTTTTATCCATTTCCACAGTTTCAAGTATCATCTTTAAAAACACCTTAATTCCGCATGTATGCTGGGTATCTTCGACTTGTCCTCCAAACCCACCCTCTACCCTTCCCATCTAGATATGAGCAAAGGGTTCCCTTGCCCTCTTGCTTTTGTTGAGAAAAATCCCTCCTTCCCTCTCTTGCCTGGACTATGGCAAAAGCCTCAGCTCTGGCCCTCTACCTGCGGTCATAACACCCCCACCTCACCCTCCAGCCTGCTGCCTGACCAGCGTCTGATCACACCAGTCCCTCACTCACTTCAAAGGGCTGTCCACTGACTACCAAATGGGATGCAAACTCCTCAGCCCCATAAGAGGGCTCCCCACAGGTTATCCCTTTCCTGCCATTCCAACCTTCTCTTCCATTTCTCCCGCACACATAACCTGTGCTCTAACGAAACTCACTCTCCCTCTAGAATTCAATGCATATGTTTATCAACACATTAGTTACTCTACCATTCTTTGTGGGGAATGTCCACCCTTCCTCACTGTCCATCCTTCAAGGTCCGGCTATGTTACCGCCTTCATATATGCTTTCTCCACTTATTCCCTAAGACTACATCACCCTCCTTTAAACCTGTGAGCCCTTCATCTTTACCTCCTGCAACATTAAGCATGTCTTGACTTTTATGACAGTTGTGGGTATCTATGTGTCTGTGTATGTGAGTGTGTATCTTACCTCCTACCAGATTATACATACACTCCCTAAAGGAACAGATAATTGAGGGGCAGCAGCTTTGAATCCAGGTCTCCTGGAATCCAGAGACTCTGTGAGCAAACTGCCTTACATACAGCAGATGCTCAGGAACTTTCTGTGGATGACTAACTATCCCAGTTCTGGGAGGGAAACAAACAATTTAGGATTATTTCATCACAACTGGCACGAGATACCCCATTTTCAGAGACATTTCACAGTCAATTTATCCTGGGAAAAGACTTCTTATCTCCTGGTCTTTCAGACAGCTGGGCATAGGTCAAAATTTTTGCCTTTCAAACAATTGAAAAACAGAGCCACAAGATCCTATCCACTGTAGTCCAAATATGAGATCTGAGTCACTGCAATCCCCTAGGATGTGGAGTCAGATCCCTGGGATGTCTTGGGCTGCCAGACATGGCGACAGACGCTCTGACCTTGGAGAAACAGTGTGCAACATTTCAGCTCCGGACAGTGGCCAAGACACCCCTGTAAGCAGAACCAGGGAGGGGATGTGAAGGCAGAGCCGACGAGGGAGGAATTTACCAATAGTTTCATTACACTAAGTGTATCGGCCTTCGAAGTGTCTGACCTGCATTTCTTTCCTAGCATACTGTACTGTGTTAATCTGAGAACGAAGCACACACATACACACTTATGCCCCAGATGAGTCCACCAACCAGAGAGCTGGGTATGGGTGAGAAGATGCACAGGCTCATGCAGGTTCAGCAGAATGAGGCTTTGAGATCTGTGCATAAGTCAGGACACGGGGCCCTAACATGATACAGTCAGGCTACGAAAAGAACATGGACCAAGAGTCAAGAGACAGGGATTCCAACCTGTTCACCAAAAACACTGTTCCAACTTTAACAGGGTTCTTTTAAAGAATAAATGAAAGAATATATGTGAGCTCACCAAGGATAAATATACAATAAAGTCTAACATACAATATTCACTCAAAAAAATCTGACTAGCCCTAGCCGGTTTGGCTCAGTGGTTAGATCATCAGCCATGGACTAAAGGGCCCTGGGTTCAATTCCAACCAAAGGCACATACCTCAATTGCAAGCTCCATCCCCAGCCCCACTGGGGCTCGAGCAGGAGGCAACCAATTGATGTGTCTCTCTCACATCGATGCTTCCCCCTCTTTCTCTATCTTTCACTCTCTCTGAAAAGCAATGGAAAAAATATTTTCAGGTGAGGATTTAAAAAAAAAATCTGACTAGTTTTTTTCCTTCCCTAACCAGTCAAGTTGTCCAGATTCTCTAGGTCCAGGTTTCTTCATGTGAACAAATGGGAATAATAAAACTTGTCCCACTACTTCAACAGATTTTTTTTTTTTAAGAACAGATGAAATAGTAGATATGAAAAGGATTTAAAAGGTATTTTGGAATAGTCAAAATGTAAGGTGACGTTACTACTTTTAAGTAAAACAATTACCAAAAAAACCACCATCCCAAGGTTGGAAAAGGGCTTCCTGAGTTACAAACTGGGCCGTCAATTGCCAGCAAAAGCCCCACCAAGGGTTACAGCTCCAGCCACTCAGCTTCTCCTCTCTCTTCCACTCCTTCCTCTTTTCCTGATTCTCTTCACCAACTGCTTCTTTTTCTTCCCACATTTTTTCCTCCCTTTAAATGTGTGAGGAGCAGGCAAGGGCCCCTGGGCTCTTCCCCGAGGCAGCTCCAAGAATGAGACAGAGACCCCGTGCCAACCAGGCCATGCCACCACACTCCACCAGCACAGACACACAGCAGCCACTGAAGGGGACTCAGCCCAACTACATGGCAAGGAGCCAGCCTCTGCCAGGGTCCTGATGAGTGCCGGACTGGACACTTCTGTCCACAGGCATGGGTGCTCCTGGACTAGTCAGACAGGCAGATGGAAAGGCAGAAACAGACAGACTAAATAGCTCTGTCCTGTCAAACACCCATTTCCTGTCAAGTTACAAAGCCCAGTCGGCACAGAGGTGAACACTGAACTGAATCTAGAGAACTTCATTATTTTTGGAAAGGAGGCAGCATCAGTCACTCCTCAACAGTGGGCAGCTGTTAAATTGTTAAACACCTAATTAAAGTCAAATATCTTATATAGGCACTGGAAGCCTAAAGAAAACAGTAGGCCCTCATTACTGACACAATACTATGTTCTCATCTACATAGGATTCAAACTTGGGGAGCCACATAAGGAAATGGGCTCTTATAACTAAAAAGCCTTAATTCAGACCCAGCAATTCCACTCCTAGGTGTATACCCCCAAAAATTAAAACCGAGGACTCAAACAGACACTTATATGCTAATGCTCATAGCAGCAGTATTCACAACAGCCAAAAGGTGAAACAACCCAACTGTCCATCAACTGATCAATGGATTAACAAAATGTGGTCTATACTTAAAATATTATTCAGCCATGAAAAGGAATGGAGTTCTGATGCATGCTGCAACATGAATGACCCTGAAAAACAGTATGCTCAGTGAAATAAGTCAGATACAAAGGACAAATATTGTGCGATTCTTCTTCTATGAAATATCTAGAATAGGAAAATTCAAAGTGACAGAAAGCAGATTAGAGGCTGGAGACAGGGAGGAATGGAGAGTTACTGCTTAGTGGTTACAGAGTTTCTGTTTGGAGTGATGAAAAGGTTTTGTAAACAGTTAGTAGCAAGAGTTGTCCAGCATTGTGAATATAATTAATGCCACTTAACTGTATATCACTAAGAATGGTTAAAATGGCAAGTTTGGGGGGTTTTTATTTATATATGTGTGTGTATGTGTGTTTAAATGGTCATAATTCACATCTTCTTTAACTATCAGTTGATATGACTTAGAGACTTAGCTTTACTGAAATAGTTAAAAGAAATAAATCTTAAAACTACATTTTATGTAACTGGAAGAAAGTATTTAATCTCACCTACAAATGACACCCAGGTCCCTAACTAATCTCATATGCTTCCTTTTAACTCCATCATTTATCATGCAGACTGTCACAAATTACCTAAATCTGAGATGCATGAAATGTGCTGCCAACAGTTAGACTACACAAGCGAACTGCAATTGTAGAATTATTATCACTGTCAATAATACATGAAAATCCATAGAAACAGAAAGTAAATTCATGGTTGTCAGAGATTGGAGGGAGGGGGGAATGGAGAGTCACTACCAGTGAACAGAGGGTTTCGTTAGGGGGTGATGAAAGTATGCAGGAATTAGACAGTGGTGATGATTGCACAGCTCTTTAAAAATACTAAAAATGCCCAGCCAGGTGTGGCTCAGTGGTTAACCATCGACCTAGGATCCAGGCGATCAGGGTTCAATTCCCAGTCAGGGCACATGCCCGGGTTGCGGGCTGCAGCCGATCAATGACTCTCTCATCATTGATGTTTCTATCTCTCTCTCTCCCTCTCCTTTCCTCTCTCTGAAATCAATAAAGCTATATTAAAAAAATAAAAATTAAAAAAAATAAAAATAAAAATACTAAAAGCCACTGACCTGTACACTTTAAAAGGTGAATTTTATGGTATATGAATTAGACCTCCAGGCTATGTTATTTAAAAATTAATAACTAAATAAGTAAGACATGCAGACCAGGGAGCTCAGCTTGCAAGGATGGTCCTCTGAACTCACCAGAATCTTGTTTGGGACTGGAAAGCGTCTATTTTCCAAGGGGAAATTTCTGAGAAGACATTACAAGAATGGATGGTGAAAAGCAAGACCACGCATGAAGTGCTCATCTGGAAGCCCAGGCCCGCTGATCTAGGTCTTCTATTAAGGTCTACAGAGGCATCAGAACCAAAGAGGGCCCAGGCAGAAACCATGAAAATAAATGAATAGCCAGGGAACAGGACTAGAAGGAGAGACATGTGGAGTGACCACACAGCAGCCAGCACAGAAGAGCAAGCGTTCAGCTGTTTATCCACCACACACCACCAGCGGACTCCGGCACCAGAGTTCCCACAGAGCAAACCCAAGCAAGGTCCCTGAGGCTAACTCAAGGTAGTTCTTCCCAAGATGGACGGATAGCAGGTTCCTCCTTCTCCCAGTCCCTTCATGGAGAAGAGAAAGAACATATGCTTTAAAAGTCTAAAAGACCTGGATTTAATTCCAATTCCAATTCCAATACTGTCAGGGCGACCTGGGCCACATTACTTAAGGTTTTTGGTCCTCAGTTTCCCCTCCTGAAAAATATTTTTAAGAATGATGTGATACTAAGTGTATGAAGCACCAAGAACATTGCTGGAGACACCAGGCATTCAATAGGTGGCCGTTATTACTAGAGATACAGAAAGGTAGATGTTATTCTTAAATATGGTTTCTAAAATAAAAATGAAAACATGATGGCTCCATAGATCACAGGACCAGAAGCTGGGAGGGGGAGGGGGCTGATGTGGGGAGCAAGGTGCACACTTAAACATAACTTTCCCAGGCCACTTTCTGATGACAAGATTATTTTTGCTTTAGGAAACTAAAGGCTAATCTGTCTCTTAAAATGTGAAATTAAAGTCCTTTCCTACTTTGATAATTATCTCAAGATGCTATATGGAATAATTCCTTCCCTTTATCTATACCTCCAGAACTGCTATATAAAAAAATTAGTTTATTTTCCAAAGCCAAGGTTTACACTTAATGAAAAGTTTTATTTTCCAGGCAGTCTGTCCTTCTGTACAGAGGGGTTGTGTTTAGATCTGGGGAATTCATGTTGGAAAGCGAATAGTTTATTTGCCCAGGTGGTGTCCTTCCTGCTCTCAATGGCCCTATTTCCAGATATTCAGACCATCAAAGGACTTCCGACTGGTTTGGCTTTGGGCCTTAGGCTGAAGGCAGGGAGCCTTGTGCCACAGCTGTGAGAAGATGGCAGCGTGGCAGGGGACAGCTGCTGCGCATAAGGAAACCCTGAAGCCCAAATGTGGTCCTCAGTTCCTCCCCCTGAGGTCTCAGTCCTGGGATCCTACTGGTCTCAGGATGGCTGGCAATTGTCAAGAAAACCAAAATACCGGGGCTCTCTTGACTGATTTTCACTTCCTCACTGATTCCTCCAGTATTAGCCAGGGCACCTCAGATTCTACATTTCCATCCTTGAAATTGTGGATGTCAGCCATCCAACATGTATAACGCTGTTGGAAATGCTTTGAAAGTTGTTTCATGGCGCTGCTTCTTCAAACTCTAGTGCTCTGCTCTTTGATAAGAATAACTGATATCTGCACAGTGATTCACACTCATTTTCCCATCCAGAGCCTCACAGCTGCCCTGATAATCTGACTGGCTAAAAACTATTATCTCCATTTTATGGATTAAAAAGATGAGACCTGATTCCTTCAAAACTCTTGGAGAAAGATCAAATCAGAGAATGTGAGTCCAGTCATTGTGCTTAGCCATAGCCTTATTTATTTTCATTTCATCTTTTTTTTTTTTTTTTTTTTTTGCTAACTAGCATCTTTGAAAGGTTTTAGCCCAACATGGATTATTTTGGAAGGATATATACCTGTGTGTGTGTGTATACACATATATATATACACACATATATATATCTGAACATGGGCACAATGGTTACAAAGTAAGTAGAGCTTAATTGAGTAATCAAGGCAACATTTCTTCCTACAGGCAATACTAGGAAGAACACTCCCTTGCTGTCTGGACTTTGGCTTGGTTCTCTAAAGGACAGGAGACAAGACTACTTTATTTCCCTTTTAGCTAGGCTCAAGCGGGCAGCACCAAGTGAAGCCGAGTGTATGAAAAGAAACAGAAACCCCTGTTGGCAAATTGGCAGCTTGAATATTTCATGAAATTATCACAATACTATGTTTTGAAATGGTGGCTTCCTCCAGGGATCTCAAAGGCCACATCTGTAAGTGGAGTCTGGCTCAGGCCTCTGTCGTAAAGCTAGAGACCAAATGGGCCTCAAAGGCCTCCCAGTTTCTGGGAGACAGTGTGTAAGGGCATCAACAAGTCAGCCAATGTGAACACTTCAAGGGTGATGGAATGCCAGGGGCAGGTCCAAGACGAATTCCCTTCCATGTGCTGAATTTAAGCCACCACTCCTTATTTCATTGTCCCCCAGGAAGAGGTAAGTGTCGTCCTAGGAGACCAACCCTGAAAAAGAAGCAAGGAGAAGCCTCTGTTCTTCCAACTCAGGTAAAATGCATGGCAGCCTGTCCTCTGGCCAGTTGGGACCTAAATGTCCCCATGGTTTCCGCCCTGCAGTTAATCTGTGTCTCCGTGCCTTGGCCAACAGCAAAGCTGGCCAGTCCACAAAGAACGCCTAACAGCTCATCAAGGGAAGTCCTATAACACAGTCTGGCCCTCATCACCCCACTCTCCCTAAGGGGCTGAAAGGAAGGGAGCATATAAAAAAGGCTTGAAGGCATATCCATTTGCAGACAAAATAGTAATCTGAATTTTGCTGCAGTTCCTTATGGACATGTAAGAACTTTTACTCTGTAGTCTAAAAAATTATTTTTAAACCTTTCCAATGATAGATACCCCATGCTGTTTCCAAATATAACATCTCAGAAATTATTTTAGCCACTACAAAGGTGGGTTTGGGGAGCAGGGAGGACAGGGAGAGATTGAGAAGTTTATTAAGAGATTTACTAACCAGAAACACTAAGCAATGCTCTCTTACAGGGCTTAACGTATACCAAGTGTGGTCAAGAGAAAGCAGGTGGGAAAAAAGACTAAAAAATGTTTCTGTCACATCCCTGCCTGAGTGACTGGCTCTTTAGGGGCCTCTGTTTTCTCAACTGGAAACAGAGTTTGTCCCTATGGTTCCTTTTACCCATAAGATGTTCTGATCCTAGAAAGTAATTCCCAAAGAGACATTACATCTGTTCTACGTCTGTCTGACAAACCCTCCAAAGCACACGAGTCTAGAACCATGCCCCACCCCATCACCCACCCACCCACACACCCACATATACATGGTACAGCAGAACATGGCCATTTTAGAGTGAACATGTTATGGAGAGCATGGTTTGGTGGGGTTTGGGGAAGGGGAGGAACTGAGGGGTTTTGGCTTCTTGTCAGTTAACCCTCCCCTTTCCTCATCCTCTGTTCAAAGCCAGATTAACTACTCCTTTAGTTCCCTTGGTCTCTAGGGGAGGAAGGGCCATTTCAGCCTCTATTTGACTCCTGAACTCCAAGCCCAACTGCTCTTTATGTCCCTTAAATTCCATTTAAATTTAACTCAGTTTCACAAGTAGTAACTCTGTTCCCCAAATTACCCCACAGACAAGCCCTGTCAGCTAGGCCTCTTCCTGTGTTCCTCCATCTCCCGCCAGCCCTGGTCCCTGAAGCTCCCAGTCATTTCACAGCTCTGCTTCTCAAGGTGCCCCTTCTGGGCTCCCACCCACACAATACACTTGGCTAGAACTGCAGCAAGGCTCTCGGGGTCCCAAGGCTCCTGGGAACCTGAGACTCCACTCCAGTTCCACTGCTGCCACAAGCAGCTGCCCACAAGTGCCCCTAATGCCTGGCAGGGAAGAGCAAGGAAGTCTGCTGAATTGTGACGTTGGGCCAGGGAGGCCTGGTCTTGAACAAATAAGCACCCCTTCCAGAAATTAAGACCCAGAAGACCTTTTCCACAGTACCTGGGTTTTAGGTTCAAACAACCACATTAATTACTTCGGCCCTCCATTTCGCTTTTTCTGTGATGGGTTCCATTAAAGTCTATGCACCCAGCTTTCAAACAGCAATGAAAGGCATTCCACCTTCGCAAGGGGATCCTGTCACTTTTTTTATACAGTACTAACCTTGAGGTACATGTAAACAGGTGTTTACTAAATTATTTTAATAATGACAGTCATGGCTTGGAGTGTTGTTTCATTATCAGAATGTTTAACACTCATGTCGCTAAATATTTAGCACCTGATATTTTGCAAAACAATTCCCGTGCCTATTTTGTCTGTCTTCTGCTCTCCTCCACAGTGCCCATCATTAACTTAGGCAACAGTGAAGCTGGACTCTAGAAACAGACTAAATCGGTGTGATTATTTTGCTAATTAGTCTCACTGTTAAGTCTCCAGGTGTTTCCCAATCTATCATCTTTCTTTAATCCATATTAGAAAATAAAACTGTCCCCTGGTTTTGAGTGCTGAGCACTGATTTCAGAGTCCCAGAAGGAACAATTGGGAGGACTCTGGCTGACCTGTAACTACCGTATAACAAACAGCTGCAACGCCAGGCAGAAAGAATTACTGTAAAAGGAAGAAAGTGCTGTCAGCCACTCCCTCACCCTCTCTTAACACGGTGGCAAGGGTTTCTCAGACCTCATAGCACTTGCCATAACAACTAGGAAAGCCAAGTGAAGGAAGGGATAGAAAAGAAAACACCAGGAATTGGAGAACATCACTGAAAATGAGAACAAATCTCAGTTACTTCCTAAGCTAGGTCTCCAGAGCTTTTCTGCCATTACCCCAGCAGGACACCAGCCAGACTCATAAACAGAAATCAGCTGTGAAGTATACCCAGTTGTTTTGTTTTTTTCCTTAATAAAGTTAGGAAAATGTTTTCTTGTCTTTGAGTTGTCAAGCTTTGTAACCCTATAGGTTAGGGTTTCCAGATCCAAAATTTTAGGTGGCCTCATGCTCCACCAGCTCCTCTGGTTAAACCATCCATGGTAAATCAGGGAGAAAATTAATATACAGCCATAACACGTTCAGCTAATCACCCAAAAGGCTCCCTCAAGGCTCTGTAGGATACTCTCTGTGCTAGAGGTAAACAGAAGTCTGAGGTAAGAGTGTGCAATAGAGTGAGAAAAATCCAAAGTAGGCTTTCATTGCCAGAGGGTGACAAAGTCACCAAGGGACTCAGCCTTACTGGGGGGAGGTGGCATGGGGACACACAATGCTCTTTGGGGTTCTCTGCACCGGGGAGAGGTGCAGGCATGATGAAAGAGGCACAGCAGACAGGAAATTCTCTCCAAACCCTCCCGACATCTTTCCTCACTAAACCCAACAGGAGTGCCCCTGTCTTGACTCCTAAGCCCTGGAGCGCCACCTACTGGGAGAGGCAGAAACTACACTCCCTTTAGGTCTTGTGGGTCTGCATTGGTTCATGAAGGCAAGCATTCATTCAGTCATGTATTAAGGGCTGAGAATGAGCTGGAGCCTGTACTAGGAAGTGGGGATGAAAAGATCAGCAGGGCCTCAAAAGCCCCATTCAGTATGCTCCTTGGACGCCTTCAGTCTAGGTCTTATGCACAGAAGAACCCACCTCGGGCAGTTTTAAGTCAAAGAGAAAACTCTTCAAAGGAAGAATCCTAAGTCATCACCAAGACTCTGAGAGATGGCTCCAGAGGCTAACAGCTCACCATTTCATTTACAGAGTACTATACCTGCAGAGGAGCATCTACCTGTAGAGAACAATTCACCACTTAATACGAGGTAGAAATGTCCAGTCTTAGGAGACTGCATTACCAATATTCCTCTCTGCAACACACTGGGTCCCCAAAGTGCATCAGGCTCTTGTGTAATCTATTTAAAATAGCTTTTCCTTGGTGTGTGTGTGTGTGCACGCGCGTGCACCCGTGTGTGTGCAAGCACACACTTAAACACTGTTAGCATGTGCTCTATGAAAATAATGAATAATTGATTCTTGTAATATAGTCTATTATGTAGTATTCTGATATGCTGCAAGGTATCTGAGCAACACTAGGAAAAATGAACCTCAGTCCTTTTCCTCCAGTGTCCTCCATGCAGTATTCAGAGAAGGAGACACTAATGTCATGCCTTCTTTCACCTGCACAAGGTGAGGTACAAGCAACATTGTCCTTTGGCCATTTGTAAAAAAAGGTAACTGTGACCATTATTATTCCTTTATTATGATTACTATTCTGCCGTATTGCTAAGTAGTTAAAAAGAAAGCACACAGTGTCTTCTACTCCCAGAGAATGTTTCTCCCCTCTGCCGTGTCTCCAGCAGATAAGGGACATACTGATGTTTTATTTGTTAAATGGTTGACTATTAAGAAACTCGTTTGCTAGCTGGAGCCCAAAATGGAAAATCAGCCCAGGAAAGTGGGAGTCTAGGGTGGGCCCAGAGCAGAAAGGGCACTAGAGGTGAGGCAAGGCCTACATGAGCCATTTCCAGCCTGAAACCCAGAGTCAGAGGCCAGTCCTCAGGGAACTTCCAGGCTGTTCCCATGCGCTGACCACCACCTCCATACCTGGATCTCAACACACATGTGGGGGCGGGGGCTGGGGGAGAAAGGGCTGATACATTCAGTGCCTTAGAGCCTGTCAAGAAGAGAAGCCCAGCCACTGGCAACTTTTTTGGTTCTCTGCTCTGGTTCCTCACCATCACTGCTCTGAGGTAATCATTTGGCCTCTCCTCTCTCTCCTGAAACTCTAACCCCCAATTATGTTTCATTGCCCCTTTGGTTATTAAGTCACAGCAACCCCTTCCTTGCAAATATTCATGCTCTTCCAGGTCTGCTTCTCCCCACCTTCCTCACCCTCCTCCTCTTCTCCCCCAGAACACCTGGGCAATGCCAAAGAGGCAGAAAGAGGGGGTAGGAAAACAAGGGAGACAGGGATCCTGGTGCTCTTTCACCTGAGAACCGCATCCAGGAATGGAGGCAAAACCACTCCTGTGAATTATATAATCACTGCAGCTTCTAGGGAGAGAACTGGAATTCAGGTTGCCATAGTGTTCGTTGGCATGTTGCTGGAAAGGCAGAGCTCCTGGCCCTGCTCGCTCCCTTCCTTTCCCTCCATCTTCCCACAAACCTCTCCAGGGTCAGCTCCTACTCTTAATGTCTGTTCCCTGCATTTGTGTGTGGGGAGGGGGCTACTGGGGGACAAAGGGGCGAAAGAAAGGAAAAGGGCCAAGGATGGGTTTATCCTGCACTAAGTGAAGACCTTGTGAGCTATTTAAGGTTATCATTATGTGAAAAATAATCATTACCACAGTATACTGCCATTATTGGTAGAGTAAAGACAATACTACTGAGCTCTTCTCTTCGAGGCTGCTTAAACTGAGCTGAGAACTTGGGAGAAATCCATCCCCGATCTTCACAAATATCACCCTTTCCTTTGTGTCTCTCATTCCCTCCCTCCTAATCCAGCCACTACTCCATCAGCTGGGAAAGGGACAGGGGAACAGGTGGGGATTGGGACATGGCGTAGAGAAATCAAGGGACAGAGCTGCTTTTGTGACCCCAAAGCGCTGGCTTACCCTAGAACTCATGACCCTTGACCCTTGACAAAATTCTTTCTACCAAAAGAGGCCAAAATCCCCACACTCCCACCCAAGCTCAAAAGGAGAGGGATAATTAGCCCCCAAATCAGTTTCAGGATGGACCATAGATGGAGACCAGGCAGGTAGGGTGCCTGGCAGCCTCTGGCTCTAAGGGTAGGGGCACTGTCCCCAAATGGTGGAAATGGGGGCAGAAGGAGGAAGGAGGCTGGAAAAAAGAAACATGGAGACAGCCCCTCCCCAGGCTGGTCCTCAGAGGATCGCTTGAAGTATCCCAGCAAGTAACATGACCAACAGCGACAGGTATTCTGGAGGAAGAGATCGAGAGGAAGAATGTAAACAGGGAGGCTTGGAAAACTGGGAGAGAAAAGGGAGCGACTACACCCAAAGAGACAGAGAAAGCCATGAAGAACAGGCGGAGATGGAGTTGGAGGCTGCCACACTCCAGCAAGACCACCCCTCCCCACTCCATCATTACCTTAATGGTTGAGTGATGCCAAAAAATAATAACTTGTTCATAAGGGGGGCGGGGGAGAAAGTTTCCGGGAAGTGGGGAGTTACCTGAAAGCCTTTCCCCCTTCACAGGGGGAGCTGGTGACACTTGATGCCCAGGATGGAGATGCTTGGAGAACACTGGGCAATAGTGTAGAGCCGCGTGAGCTCGGCACACCCTTTAATCGTTTCCTTAAAACATGAAAACGCAAAGCCCACACACCTCCCGACTCTCACCGCTTCCGTCCTCAGGTGCTAGCCCACATGTGGGTGCGAATAAGAACACGGGGGCGTGGGCACCCTCGGGGTCAATGGCGGGGGGGGGCGGTGAGCGGCGGGAGCGAGGAGCGCGGCGCGGAGGCTCGCATCTGCCTCCGCGGCCCGGGAGCGCGCGGCCCAGGGCAGGGGGCCCTGGAAGCCAGCGGGACGCCGGGCGGCGGCCGGGCGCGGGGCCGGCCTGGTGCGGGGTGCGCGCGCGCGCCCCCAGCCGCGCCCGGAGCGAGGCGCGGGCCCCCGGCCGGCGGGGCTGGAGGACGGCGGCGCCCACCTTCCCCGCGCGCGGCGGACCGGGCAGTTGGGCTTTCCAGGCAAACGCGAAAAGGCGAGGCAGAAGCAGACACTTGGGGAACTTTTCCCCCTCGCCTGGAATCTCATAGGAAACACATGCGCCGAAGAAGCCGGCACGGGAGGGGGAGGGGCGGGAATTTTCCGCTCGGTCTCGCGGGGTTCGGGCCCGGGTCCCGCCGCCCGGGCGAGGCGGAGGCGCCCCGGGCAACTCTGCGGGGACCGGCCCCGGGGCGAGCCGGAGCGGGCGGGGAGGTCGGGAGCCCGCGCTGGGGCCTTGGCCGGGCGGCGGGGCCAGCCTTACCTTGGTGGTTTTCCTCTGGGATGTACATCCTCGTGTTTTCATTGACCATTGACCAAAAATTGTTTTAAAAAGAGAAGAAGCCACAAAGAGGAAGAAATGTCAAAACACCCCCAGCGGGTCTGGATTAATCCCTCCTCCGAGGCTGGCGGCTTTCGTGCGAAATTCAAGGAAGCCGTGGAGCTGCGGTGTTTCTTCTTCCCTTCTGATGATTACCTGATTCCCATTATTGCATCAAACACCAAAAACTGCTCCTTTCCACTACTGCCTCCTTGAGTGAAATTGTAATGCATCCTCAGTACATCCGGGCCCCTTCCAAGAATTTAGCCCCGCACCTCTGGCGGCTACACCGTTTGAAAAAACCAACCGAGGGAGGCGGCGCGAGAAGAGGCGGAGAGGAGGGGCGAGGGCAGCGGCGGACCCCCACACCGGGAGGTCCAGCAGGGGCCGAAGCGTCTCGGCCGCTCCCGGCCAGTCCTCCCGAGGCCCCGCTCGGCTCTGTTCTGTCAAGAAGCTCCAGCAACTCCGGAGGCGCGGAGGCAGGAAGAGGCGCCGCCGCTCCGGGCCGCGCCGCGCCGCGCGCCGTTCTGGCAGGAGCTGTTTCTGCAGAGGCAGGGAGAGGGAGACACGGGGCGCGCGAGAGCCGCGCTCGCCGCCTCCAGCCCAGCCCGCCGCCGCGCCCGCGCCCGCGCCCTCCCCGCCCGCCCGGCGCGCTGGAGGCAGACGCGCTGAACGCTTCCAGATGTGGCGCGGCGGCGGCGGCGGCGCGCGGGGACCGGGCGCACGACGCAGGGCGCGCGGCGCAGACCGAGTGCCTGGTGAGCACACGCTCGGCCCTCGGCCGCGCAGCGGACCGGCCCCGCTGCCCACATGACGTCAAAGGGCGCAAGCGAGGTGCGGGCCTGGAAAGGGCCGCGGCGGGGGGCTGCGCGCGGCGCCCCCCGGGGGGCGGGGCGGGGGCGCCCCACCGAGACGGGCCGCGCGCCCCGCCACCTCCAGCCACCGCCCCCGATTTGCTCGGCGGCACCGGCGCATCCCTGAGCGGCCGTCCACGACGGGAAGGCCTCTGGGAGCGGAATTCCAACAGGGGGGGACTACAATCTGCCCAGCTACCAGAGCCCCTTTGCATACCGGGCCACTGAGCATAACTGTAAAACGAGCCGTGGTTCCGTGATTCTGTCTGATCAATTATAATCTGAGCGGTCGTAGAAGTGACACACTGAGGAAGATGGGAAGAGGGGAGGGGAGGGGGAGAGAGAGGGCGCGAGGGCGGAGCCACCTAGACAAGGCAGCGGTGCCCAGATGTGTGAGCAGATTAATGGACTCAGGTTTTCTTAATTCCTTGCAGGCAAGAGAGCACGTGTTCTACTAGGGGATCCTTACCTACTTCTCTTAATTATTTTTGCCATTCTGGCAGGAATCTGAGCCCGGTCCTTCCCAAAGAAGTGAACATTTCTCTCCATCTTTCACTGCAGCCACAACAAGTTCCATGGCACCCCCTGCAGGCCCCGGCTCCCTAGAGTGGGCTTCCTAAATCCTAGCGGGAAGCTTACAACTCCCTCTTGGGAACACCTCCATCTTCCTGCCCTCCGACCTCGCCACTCCCTTTCACACTCATTCCCTGGATGATCCACTCCATGTCCATGGATTTAAGCAGCTGTCTCTGTCAAATTTGTATCTCCAGCCCAGACCTCTCTTCCTGAAGGCCAGGCTACACAGCCAACCTCAGTCTCCAGCTGGGTGTCCAGTACACCTCAGACGTCACATATTCAAACACTGAATCCTTTTTTCTGTGCAAAACCTGCACCTCACACAGCCTTCCCTATCACATTTGATGGGACCAAAAGCCTGGAATCATTCTTGACTAGTTTTTCTCAGCGTCCCACATCTAATCCTTCAGGAAATCCCCTTGGTTCTACCTTCAGATAAATTCACTTCTCAGTGTCTCCCCTGCTGCCCCCAGGTCTGAGCCAACATTGTCCTTCATCTGGGTTTGTGCAGAAGCTGCTCTCCCTGGTCTCCTCTCCCCACCTGTCCTGTGGCTTGTTTTCAATGCAACAGAGTAATCCACTTAAAATGTCACATCACAGCACTCCTCTGCTCAGAGCCCTCCAGTGGTTCCCCATTTCACTTAGGAAAAGCCACGGTCCTTAGAGCAGCCTGCAAGGACCCACATGAACAGCCATGGACAACTTCTCTTGTCTTTCCCTCTCATACTGCTCTCCCACTGTTTCAGCCACACCAGCCTCTCTGTTCTCCAAACACTCCAGGAATCATGCATTTCCTCCCCGCCCTCCATCACTATCTATAGATCTAGATCTTTATCTCTCTCATCTTGAGCCCTTTGCTCTAGCTGTCTCCACTCCCAAAACACTCTTTCCTCAGATATGCACCTGGTGAACTCCCTTACTTTACTCAAATTTCATTTTCTCAATGGTCCTCACTCTGACGACCCTGTTTAGTACTGCGACATGCCCACCCTGCCCCCAGCACTTCCAATCTCACCCTTTCTCTATTTTTTTTACATGGCATTTAATCTAACATATAACATAATTTATTTATTCATTAATTGTATTCTTTATTGTCTGTATTTTCCCACTAAAATGTAAACCCCATAAGGGCAGGGATCTTTGTCCATTTTGTTCACCAGTGTATCCCAAGTGTATAGAACAAAGCCTGGCAGATAGCATGTACTAAATAAATACATATGGAATGATGAATGAATAAATGAGTGAATGAGATGTTTTCAGGAGTGCTACATTCACTGCATCAAAATGCCTCCCTCTGTCCCCTGCTTGATATCTGAAAGCTCACCACTCCAGCTTCATGCCCTTTGGCCAAGGATTTTGGCCACAGTTAAAAATGCAAATGTCCCTGTGAGAGGCATTAAGCCTGTCAGTCATCTTCATTCTACTGTGAACAGCAGTCTAGATTTGTTGGTTACAAGAGAAATCTGGCCTCTTTCCCATTCTGGCGTGTTCATACTCAATTTTCAGTCTAACAGAAAAAATAGAATGACACAAATCCAAATATCTTCTCCATTTAGCTTTAGGACACATTACAGGTCTGTGTTTCAGAGGCCATGTACCTGATTATTTGTTTCAATTAATATTACAATTGGTTTGCATTGCTTTTATCTACTGTAGAACAGGAATAGTAATAATAGCTAGCACTATTAAGTGCTCTGTGCTGTGACAGGCGCTTTACAGTCATTACTATTTATTACTCCTTGCAATCCTATAAGGTAGGTGATATTATTATTAATCCCATTTTACATATTGGAAACTGAGACTTAGAAACTTAAGTTACATGTCCAGGGTCACCCAGCTGGTAAACTGTGGAACCTTAGTCCAGGAGTGTCTGCCTCCAAACTAGTATTCATACCATGATCCCACTCTTGGAGGGAATGACTGAGGGTGAGCTGAGTTGGGGGCAGGGAATGACCACCTGAAAATGACAGTAAAACGGCTACAAAATGTGCTGCGGAGAATTCACAAACAGCCAGATAACTGAGAAGAGAGTGTATGTGTGTTGGCAGGTTGGTGGGGAAGGGGCATGTGCTAGATTTATAGCCAGGCTTTTTCTAAAGGTAGGCACTGTATAAATCTAGCAAGTAAATATTACCTTCATGCTTCTTTAGTTTCATTTTTCACTTCTCTCTTCAGCTGTGAAATGTGTTCTTTCCTTTCCAGAAAAAGGTATTTCCTAAATATTTGGTCTTGCAGTGTAAGCCCATATCTCGGCTTCTAACTTTGGAACGCAGCCCTCAGTGCTCTTTTTTAAGGTAACAAATTCTCAGCATGACAAATGGAAACCGTTCTGAATTCTGAATTGTGGATTTGGGGAGTGGTGGGACTGAGGAAGAAGTCTTTTTTTCTCTTTTATTGCATGAGGTAATTCTCCAGCTGAAAGCACTCGCTCTTCTCTCCCATAGTTCTTCATTTATGCCGCTCTATCTATATAGTGTTATATTTCTGCATAGTATTTATATACAAATGTGCCTTTTCTCTGCCCCCACTACAATTTTAAATGTCTTAAGGAAGAGAACTGTGTTCATTTTTCTTTGTGCATAACAGTGTTTTGTACACATGGACACTCGACGTATGTTGAGCACATGATTCACTCTGGAAAAGATTCCTTTATGTGACCACAAATATTTCCTTTGGAAGCAATTAAGAGTACACTGAATTTGTTGATTATAGTGTATTCGTAAGAGTGAAAAGCCTGGAACAATCTAAATATCCAACAAAAAATGTTGGCTAAATAATAACATTGAGAAATTATCTGCATATAAAAAGTCTGTTGTTCCAAAGAACAACCCTATGAGGGAAGTACTATTATCTTCATTTTACAGGTGAGGAGACTAAAGCACAGAAGGGCCATTTCGCTTGCCCACGTTTTCACAACTAGTAAATGTTGGAAGACCTGGGACTTGAACCCCAGCAGTCTGTCTTCAGAGTCAATGCTGTTAATCACTTCATAGATAAACTAGGGTGAATGCATACAATGAAATCCTTACACAGATGTGAACAGTATTAAGGGATAATATTAGTGACATGAAAAAAAATACTATTTACACTAAAAGAAAAAGAAGTTCTTTTATACAAAATATTACATAAAATATCATGTATGCTATGATTCCATTTTTCTTTTATTTTCATATTTTTTATTGATTTTTTTTGTTTGTTTTTAGAGAGAGAGATGAAAGGAGAGGGAGAGAAAGACAGCAAAACATCGATGTGAGAAAGAAACATCCATCAGTCGCCTCCTGGGACTGAACCTGCAACCTGGGCATGTGCCTTGACTGGAATCGAATGTGCACAGGACAATGCTCAGCCAACTGAGCTACACTGCCCAGGGCAATTCCATTTTTCTTTTCAAGACAAGTGCATATTTGAACTAGGATATAGACTACAAAGGGTTCACACCAAAATGTTGGCAATAGCTTTCTTTGGGAAGTGGGACTGCAGGTAAATTTTTCTTCTTTTTTCCTGCCTGGCCCAAGGCTTTGAAAGCCAGGTTGCCAGGCATGGTCTTCTCTTCCCTAGGCGCCTACACTTTCAGGCAAGAGCCCTCACCCCTCTCCCAGTAACAACACCTCTAATGAACCACTCTGGACTAACTCTCCTATCAAAGCCACAAGGTGTCTCTTTCCTTCCTCTCCCTCTGCTCACCCTGACAGCCTCTCAGCACTAAATGCCACCACCTACCTGCAAAATACCACTCCAGTGTCTCTTACAAATACTCAGGTTTCCTGGTTGCATTTCCAGGTACCTGGTAAGTGTCAGCTGCTCTGTGCTAATGATAAGAGAGCTAGGAGCATGTCACATTCTTTAATTTCTAACCCATAGGATTGTCTGTGTGTACCTATAAGGCTGGGCATTTCAGACAAGGTCAAAATTATGGGCAAACCAGAGTAGGAAGAGATGAGTCAGAAGGCCCTGCTTCAGTGTGCTTTCCAACAGGCCACCCTCTTTACCTTAATATAGGGTGACACAGGACCATCCTTTTCAGAGGCCAGAGATTGGAACATCAGTGTGCTGGTTTGGTATTGGGTCAACTTAACCAAGCCAGAACTAGATTTCTCAGAAGTACCTTCCCTATGTGGCTCCAGGTTAGGCTTGTCCATAACAGATACTTGCAGAGCAGTTGGAAGGCAGAAGTGAAGCAGCAGCTTTCACGCTGTGAAGGTCCATGCACAGCTACAGGGGCTGCTTCAACAGGTGACATGCTGTCGCCCACCAGCTGGCTTTCCCTGTTGTTGTGAGCCCACAGCTCCTCCAGTTCCTGCCACCTCTTCCTCAGCTACTCTGAGTGCTGGACAAAGCGTATGGCCAGGTCTGTGGAAAAGGGCACCAGCTTTATGTTTCACAGTCAGGGCTGGAAGTGGTAAGAGACAAACAGGGGCCCATTTGTCTTCGGGGCTCCACTTGCGCCTCACTCTCTCCCACATCTCATCACGCTTTCTTTCTGGACTTCTGGCTCTGCTGAGCTATAGCAACTTCAGAAACATCATCAGATGCAAAGCAGCAGCCTTCCACAGACTTGTCACTAGGTCCCACAATTGGGCACAGTTGAATCCCTACAATCGATCTCTTACTCATGGTTGTACTGTTTCCTTGATTAACCCTAACTGGTGCCTTAGTGCAGTGTTCCCACCTCTTTCAGGTTACTTGCTTGGATGTTTTCATTAGTAAATAGTTAGTACCTGGCACACAGGTGCCTCAGTATATATTGGTTGAATTCATACCAATTATCATCATTCATACCAATTATCACCATTGTAACCATGTCAGTTACAATGACATGAACTTTAATTGCAATTAAGAGACTGATTTTCCCTGCTAGGAACTGTGGTAATTTGTTGCCTGACTTTACCTCCTAATGTCCAGATTCTATAAAATGAAGCTAACAGTGGTACCTACCTCCCTAGGGTGGTTGTGAGAATTAAATCATCCAGGTAAAGTATGTGAAATGTACAATGTGCTCATTTAATGTTAGCTGTTATTATCCTTTAGCCCCATAAGAAAGACTTATCAAGTGTCTATTGTGTGTCCTGACTTCACTACAGCCCTGCCAGAGATTTACCACCCCCATTCAAGCGCATAAAGTGGTAGCTAAGAGGTTCACATTTTTGCCCAAGTTGGCTTGGTCAGTAAGTGATACTTACTAGTCAGTAAAGGATTTGAATCCAAGTCTATGCAAATCCAGAAGCTGTGCACAGTCCACTCTACTACACAAGACATTTCAGGTACTAGAACTAATATGGAGGGGAGAGGAAGGCTGCAAGAAAACTCTCCAACAATTCAGAGAATAGAGCTGAAGAGGGTGCAAAGTGAACCCTCCCCTTCTTTTGAAAGTCCCATAACACTGATGCCTTCACAACCTGTGTCAGCACTTGAGAACCTCTCCTGGCAGAGTTTTTTCCTCTATCACATTGAAATCTCTCCTCCTCACCTACTCTTCTAGAAACCACAGGACAGGACAGGTCCCTACTAACCCACTGGGCTGTCTTTATATATTGAATTTAAGGAGAACTCTCCTGGCAGCTCAGCCCTAATTTTAATCCCAAGGGGAGGCCAGAGTGGCATGTGAGGGGAAGTCAGTCCTCATTCTACAGCAACCTCAAATTGCAGGGATAACAACATCGTGGTAAGTGCCTACCCTTGTGATTTTCAGCAATGCTGTACTTAACCACCAAAGATAGAAAGCAGCAAAATGGTTAAGGGCCTGATCCTGGGACTGGCTCTCCTGTGGAAGAGTTCATACACCATGTGTGAGTTCAAACGATGGCAATCTCTTTCACCTCAGCAAGTCAGTGGTTCAGGTTCAGTCATATAAGCAGCCTGTAACCCTATTTGCTCATCTGTAAAATGGGGACGTGTTGCTTCATCTCCTATGGCTCTTTGCAAAGAAAAGCTGATAGCAAAAGAAGAACTAAATCATTAAAATTATTTTCTTAATTACTTGCCAAGACCCTGAGAAAGTTAATTTCAAATAGATGACCTGCTAGCCCCCAGAAGGAATCCCTCAACCCAGGTTCAGACCCCATCTAATATTTTTTCACTTTTGAGGTGCTCAAAGGCCATCACAGAATGGAAGCCATTCCTACATGAATTAGTGTCCTAGGGATGCCATTAAAAATTACCACTAACTGGGTGGTTTAAAACAACAGAAATTTATTCTCTCACAGTTTTGGAAGCTAGAAATCCAAAATCCAGAGGTCATGCTCCCTTCAGGAGCTCTAGGGGACAATCCAGTCTTTGCCTCTTCCAGCTTCTGGTGCCTATTGGCATTCCTTGACTTATGGCCACATCACTCCAATCTCTGTCTCCATGGTCACATGGCCTTCTCCCCTTGTAGTTATCAAATATCCCTCTTCCTCTCATTTTAAGGACACATCACTGCATTTAGGGCTCACTGGATAATGCAGAATGATGTCTTCATCTCAAGACCTTAAGTTAATTACATTGACAAAGACTGTTTTTCCAAGTAAGACAATATTCACAAATTCTAGGGATTAGGATATGGACATATACTTCAAAGGGCAGCCATTCAACCCACCACACTACCTTAACTTACACTAATGTTTCTCTACCCATTCTAATTTAAATCTCAAGTCCAACATTGACTACTTACTAAAACTTTGGCAACCTCTCTCTCTTTCTGAGGCTCGGTTTCACATTTATAAAGTGGAAATCATGGGCATATGTTAAAACTTAAGTGAGTTTTAAATCCAGCAGAGTTGTTAGACTATAGAAGGCATTCCTTTCCCTCAATACTCAATCTCACATTTAGAACAACTCTACAAGTTAAACATTATCCCCAGTTTTTAAATTAGAGAAATTGAATGTTTGGAGAAGGTAAGTAAGCTGACCACACCAAATCAGCTATGTAAGAATGGACATGACTTTAAAAATCAAAGCCCATTCTGCTAGCCAGCCCCCCTGACCCCTTTACCTTCTTAACCGGTCCAGGCCAATTCCAAAACTATTTACTAGCACTAGACAGAAAATGTTTTCTCAAAGTAAACTGCAAATGTTCTCTTTAGTAGGCCTTCCAGAACCTTCCTCTTTTAACCAGCTTTCTAAACATTCTTTCTTTTCCTCTACCTTTCTTTGAATGCATGCTGAGTTCTCTGTTATCTTTAAAACATGGTCCTGAGAATAAACTACCTTTTTTCTGGCCCTCAGAAATCAGCTTTTAACTCCCTTGTTCAATTTACAGCCTTCCTATTAATATACCTCTTGGTAATTTCACTTTTCCGTCAGTATTTCAGCTGGTGTTCAATCTATAATATTTTCTCCCTCTGACCTCTGGTTCTTCTCCTTACCCATGGATAATGGTTCAGCTCATATTTGTTCTCTGGATTACTCTTTCCTGAATGGTCACTTTGCATGTATCCCTCTCAGAATTCCCTGGTATTAATTTCTAGCTTGCTTTCCTGTAATATAAGAAATCATGTAGCCTTGAAAATTTCTGGATCCTAGTCTGACCATAGGTCAAGTAACCTGTTTCCCTGACATTTGAGGCAAGGACACCTTATTAGACAAAAAATGGATATTTGTTCCCTCAGACTTCTTTTTAAAAAATGATCCTCTGTTCTGATTGTAGAGGCTATGAATCTCTTATAGGAATACCCTTGGGTCAGCCTATAGCAGTCCCATCCTTGTATCAAATTTAGAAGAATACTAATATAGGCTACACATATAGGAATAATTCCAAATATTTACATTCTCTAAAAGTAAACCCAAACACCCTATAACTAATTACACTTGGTACTGGATCTGGCTTAATCACTCATTCTTCTAAGTTGTTGAAAGGTGATTTTCCAAGTCCCACGGGGTGGAGAAGTTATAGCTAAATATCATCAGTGAGGTCAATGCCCCATAATGCATTTAGATAACTTAAAGCAAAGTCAAGGGGCTTACATAGCTCACAAAAAGGCTATCTTCTTAGTGGTAACTATCATTTTGTCAAAGGACTTCCATTTAGCATCCAGGTGCAGCCTGGTGAAACCAAGAACTTAGCAGAGTTTTCAAGTGTGTCGGGACATTTCCAATGATCTCTTCGTACGATCCTACAGAACTAACTCTACCGATTTTCTACCCTTCTCGTGTTCAGTCCTGCTTCTATAATCATCTTTTGCAGTGACTATAACCTCATTATTTTGTTATTAATCAACCCTTAGAAATCATTTTTAATGCTACTTATAAAGTAACACCTGTATTAACTTCTACTACAGTTTAGTTCCAAGAATATTCTGGCCGCCTGCCCTTTCTGGGCCCATGGGAGAGTGCACTGCTCGATCTTTCTCATTTGGGCACACTATTGGACTAGTTTTGACCAACGAAATGTAAGTACAAATGACATGTCACTTCCCTGTTGAGGCGATGAAAGACCCATTGTGATGATTCTATTTCTCTCTTCTGCCACAAAATTCGTGTGGTACAGCTACAAAATGGAGAAGTGTCCCTCAGGCTAATCCCTGAATGACTTTGTAAGCAGAACCTCTCCCACGGACCCCTCTGGACATGTAGGATGAGCAAGAAATGAAGCTCCGAGAATTTGGAAGTCGTCACCAGCATATAACATTGCCTGTCTTGACAAATAGCCTAGTGTGAATGAGCACCTCTGTGCACGTGATCCACGTGTGATTAGGGATTTGCCAAGTTCTGATTCGTGGGATTGGTTTCCTTTCCAATCAGCATAAAATCAGTAAATGATTCTAATTCATAAGAGGGCAAGTTATAACTCTAATGATCTTATGGTGGAATAATATTAAGACATTTATCATTTATGTAGCATATAATAGTTTTTATTTGTTCTACATAAATCAATGACAAGTATCCACTTCAATGACAAGCATCCACTATAGATGAAATACTCCAAACTCTGCTGAAAGTAAAGGAATATGGATGCTGTATTTCTACTGAATAGTTTATGCAAACTACTCTTGTATGGATGAATAAAGGACATGTTAACAATTTCCCAAGCGGGCTTGGAAAGTGTTTGGAATCTTTTATGGCATCTTTAAACTGGTATATGATAACCATCATGGTAAATGGATGGTTTTAATGGAATAAGTTTCCAGATCCTCAACTTTCATATGTACTCAATCTTAACAGTGATTGGAGGACAACCTGGGGCAGAGGCTGGAGGCTGCCTGCCACTTTCCCTTTCTCTCCTGACCTTTCACAGCCACCCTTCTCCCACACTGCAGAAGAGAGGCGCGCTTCCATGCTCCACCCCCCCTTTCTGTTCATGGTCTATTTCTGTCTGGTGTGACTACCACCAGGGCACTAAAGAAGGAGACATTTGAAATACTGGTGTCCAGAAAGCCTCCTTTAATCAGACTCCATAGCCCTCTAATTATCATCTTTTTAAGAGATATATTTCTAATACTATTTAAATTTTATATTAATGATTGCTTTAAAAGCTCTTAATGTAATTATATTGTTTTACGCAATTGTACATTTATAATGATAATTCAACCCAGAAGAAATTTGTAGCACCAAGCCTTATAGTCATGGGAATTTTTTTTAATTTAAATTTAATTTTATAGACCTCTTTTTGTTGCAGAGTAATATGATAGTGTGATCAATGAAAAAATTTAGAGCATAAAAATATATTGTATAAGAGTAAAATTTTATGGAGAAAATGGAATAGAAATATGTTTTCAAGGAGAGAAAGAAATATGCAAAATCTTTGTTTTTAAAAAGACAGCTTTTATATAATTTTGAGTGGATAATAGATGGTTTTAAATAGCTATGGTGTTTATATTTCATTGGGAACTTTTTAAAGAGTGATGCAACAATTTTGTTTTGTTTTAAACTGTCAAGATCTACAAAGCACTAGAAATTGTATCATTTACAACCATTTAAATTTATCATAAAAATTTTGGACGTTAACTTGAAAATGTGTAATAAGGCACATACTTTTTCAAATTCTTTCTGGATAATATGCAAGCAAAGCAGTGTAGAGAGTCCTGATTCAGCACAGGCTGAGGCCCTGGGAGACGCAGGCTGGCAGCCCTGGTTCTGAGCACCGGTGTGGGCTCTGCTCTTCAGAAGGAAGGGCAGGCTACTGATAGCAGGTGCTTGGCATAGAAATACGTGTTTGTGAAACAAAGGAACATCTCTGGTTTCTCATTCTCACTCTGTTTTCTATCCCCAATATGATCTTGAGCAATTTGCTTCCTTCCTAGAGATTTTTAATCTTCTTGAGATCCTTGGAGAAAGAAATACAGAATGTCATGTGGTCACATTATCCCAGAGGGTACAGAGAACATCCTTAGGACCATAGCAATCCAAACCCTCCTGAGGAGTCTTTTTGATCCCAGATTATTTTTTGTGTTATTTCATGGCAGAATCCTTCCATTTTTAAGTATGTTTTTAATCCATAAAGGCCAAACAGGGCAGACACTGGGACTTTAATGCCTGTATCCACCCTTTGATCGACTTGAGATTGAATTTTTTCAGCCTCAGAAGAAATTTTCTCCATTCTGGCATTCAGTCAAGATTTATTAGACAGATCCGAATCCATCATGTTTTCATTTACAGTCTAGGAGCCAAGCGTTGGGTATTAGAATGAACTCTGAGTTCAAAGCTTGTATCTGTTCCTATTCAGCTGTGTAACTTTAGCCAAGTCTCTTGTGTTCTTAGAGCATCAGTTCCCTCAACCATAAACTGAAAAAACCCCAAGGGAAGAGGTCTGAGTATAAAATTAAATATTACTATGAAAATGAGTGGTAAGTAAAAGTATAGAAATAGCAGGATATTTATTACTAGGAAGATATAATTTTATATCACCTTTGATAATCTGTAGTAGCATCTAATAAACATTCCTGGTCCAACCTCGATCCCATTACCCACAATTCCAACCCTTTTCTTCTTTTTTTCTCTTCAGAAGAAGAGAACAGGTGGCCACCACCCCTTCTCTAAGAGTCCATTCTCTCTTTGAAGAGAAGGTACTTGGAACCAATTACTCAGAAGTGGAAGTCAGGAGTATTCAACATCTCTGCATTACCCAGGCTACGCTTAGATGTTGTTAACCAAATTCTGCCAAATTTCTCATGAAAGGCAAATTAAATTTTAACAATTTTATTCAAGTAACCACTTTCTACTTGAAAATTTACCTTAAAATTCTGACAACAAATTCTGTAGGGGTAGTAGTTAGATTAATTAAATTACTGCTATCAAGTCCATGCATTTAGCCAGGGCCCCATCAGGATTTACCGTTCACAGAGGTCAGAGCAAGCTTTGTTTCCTGGGACTGACCAGTTGTACAGAGGTATGATAAGCATGGGGATAAAACGTTTCCCATTATACAAAGACCTCATTTAAGCCATCTTCAATGCCCAAATTATCAATGTTAAAAAACAACACCACACAAAGGGAGTTTTACTGTCCAACCTCGAAAATCCACTGGTTAACCCTCCCATTGCTGAAGTTATGGTGAGCCTCTGCTGAGTCAGAAAGTAGCACCTGGGTGGCAAAAAACTGAATGAAGAGGAGATAACTTGAAAGAAAAATCTGGTCTGTCATGCTTTCAACAGTGGCCAAGCAGACAAAAATGGTCTCTGCCATCTCCATCTCTTTGTAGAAATCCACCCCCACCCCACTGCCCCTCCAGAAGCACTCTCCGAACACACATAGGTATCACACACCTATGTGATGTTACATGGGAATCCAAGGTCTGTAATCTCCCCACGCACAGGGATGCTCCCCCTGCCCATAGACCCCCATGGTCCAAAAATCACCCCTTATTCCTTCTCTCTCACAAGCAGGTTGCCAACCTCCATCCTTTGCGTCTGTCTGGCATCTGTCTGGCATTCTTTGCATCCTGTAAGACTCAGATCAAGAGTCATGTCCTGAAACCTCCCCACACTGTCCCCCATAGAGCCTTGTGGTTATCTGTATCAAAGCGCCAGTTATATTGCTAATTATTATTTATTTATTTGGTTATTTGTTTACCTCCTGTCTCTTTGACTAGACTTTGAGCATCTCAAAGGCAAGGATCATGTTCTACTTGCCTTTAAATTTCCTTTACCAAGAATAGAATTCGGCTCATAGTATGTTTTTAAGAAACAGTTGATGAATGAATGAATGATTGTTCTATTAATCCCTGGAGATGGAAGGGAGTTAATCTAAAGGAATATAATTGCTAATGGTGAAATTTCAGGCATGTTGGAGGCTGGTAGAAGAGATATTTTGGGACCAGGAGACCTGCTCTACTTCCCTCAATCATTTCACAAAAGTCTCTACATGAAAGGCTGGCCTTGAGCTGGTAGCTAATGTTCCTGAAAAAGCTCCCTGGCAGGTTACCCAGGGAGATTAGTTTAAAGCGAGGTTGCTTCACTTATTGTCTCATCTTTATTTAGTGGGCTGCCAAACAACACAGACCCTGTGCTAGGGGGCTGGTACTCTGCCTGAAAGTTTTTGCTTTTATTTTTCTAGTAAGAGACTCGCATAAAGCACAAGGGGCTAACTGTTGGCCCCACAGACCGTCATTAACTGTATCTGTCTTTTTTCCAATTTCCTACCTATGAAAGCTGTTTACTTACATAACATTTGCAATTCTTGCACCTGGCAATGTCCCATCTGTAACACCTGGCTTTATGCATTTTCTTTTCCTAGCATCTGTCTTTTACAAGCTCTTATTGACAAAATCCAGCTTAGGGATTTCACCTCTGAAAACACCTGGGCCCAGGACACTCAGGGAGTTGCTGTGCTGTTGAAATGGATCCCTGGAAAGTAACTTGAACGAAAGAAAAATCAGAACAAGCAATAAAAAGGAGAAATACCATGCAAGACAGATCTGTCCCCCCAATGACTAGAAAGGAAATGAACGCTTCAAGTCAAAGCTGCCTGCAGAGCTGGCGCCCTGTTCAGCACGAATTCAGCTATCTCCAGGAACAGCTCTCAGAGTCATAGCTCAGCAATTCTCTTCTTTTATATTGCTTTGGCTTATCAAAAACCCTCCTAAAATCCATAGCTTATTTATAAAACTGGACTTTGTATCTTAAGTGGCCAAATATATCAACAATAATATAGATATGAAAGAAATACCTGAGACGCAACACTAAGACTTTAGTGTCTGTGTGAGCACAGTGAGGACTTCTGAGCCTGAGAAGTTTTAGGGTCACCGTTTCAGTAAGGGCCAGTCTGTTATGTGGTTAGATTAAGTGGCCACCTACATAATGTCAACTGAGTGATTAAGAAAATCCCCATATCCCCCAGATAGCTATAGTCTGCATCAGATCATAGTGCCACAGTGACTCAATTTCTATGAACAGAAATGTCATCTTTAGGTCAAACAGTGATTCATTAAGTACCCTATTTTAGAGTAATGCCCTGTGGGAAAGAACCCCTCAAGTTTCTAATTCATTGACACTACTGTAGGAGGAATTGCTCGCTCGTGTAATTTTCTCCTGTACGTAAGAGACTTGGGCCATGCCATGCCAAGCGTGAAGTCTTTATTGTCGTCCATCATGGGGGTTTTTTTTTGGGGGGGGGGAGGAAGGGGATGAAAGTAGAAGGGAATGGAGGGACAAATATGTTTCAATGAGAGGAAAGAATAACATAAAGTAGAGTGGTGTTCCCAAAGAAAAACTTTTCCTGCTTCTCAATGTTGCCTAGGACCATGCAATCAAAATCTACCTGGAAGGTCTAGCCCAGTGCTCCCCAAACTTTAATATGCATTCATATCACCTGGGAATCTTATTAAAATACAGACTCTGACTCTGTAAATCTGGGATAGTGCCTACTTTTCTCTTATATGCTCCGATGATGCCAGTGAGGCTGATGCTGCCAGTTCCCCAACTTTGAAAAGTGGGTGGCTACATACAAGGCTCAAGTATCTTCAAAACTTTGTACGAGTCATCACGTGGGGGACAACTGGAATCCAGAGCAAATTTCAGTCCTTCCCTGACTGTTAAAATCTGGTTCTACAGTGCCGGTCCCCCAATCTGCACAAAGTGGGAAGCCCTGCCGCCCCCCAGGAGATGGAATTCAGGTGGGGCCATTCTGCCCTTTCCCAACCCTTCAGAGGCCCAAGGCAATTTTTGGTGTCCCCAACAACTTTTGTTGTCTTTCTTTTGTTTTGCTTTATTAAGATTTTATTAGAGCAGTATTAGGTTTACAGTAAAATTAAGAAGAAGGAGCAGAGATTTCCCACATACCCCCCCCACACACACACACTCATACGCAGCCTCCCCGTTGTCAACACCTCCCGCCAGGGTGGTACATTTTTTACGAAGGGTAAACCTATATCGACCATCCTAATCACCCAAAGTCCATAGTTTACCTGAGAGTTCATTCTCGGAATCATATGTTCAGTAGGTTTAGGCATGTATAATGACATCCATCCAGCATTATAATATAGTACAGAGTATTTTCACTGCCCTAAAAATCCCGCGCTCTGCTTATTCATCCCCCCACCCACCCTTGTCAACCACTGATATTCTTATTGTCTCCATAGTTTTGCCTTTTCCAGAATATCATATAGTTGGAATCATAGTATGTAGCACCCTCAGTACTCTATGACTTTTAACAAACAGTTTTAAGACTGGGTTGGGCCCTTAATACACTTTACGCGCAACTAACACAAATAATAATATGAGAACTGCTGTCGGTGGGCAGTGGCCCCAGTGCAGTGTTTGATGACACCAGTAATAAAAACAAGAAAGATCTACAATCTCACATTTATACGTGTAGATGATTAAAATTCCTCGCATGCTTCCCCAACAATGAATTCTTTATTTCTGTCTCCTTTTAAAGAGCTTGAGGAGGTAAGAGTATACAAGTGAATGGCAGGATAATCTGTCTCATGATGTGATCCGGTCACTGGCTGGAGCTGGATTCACTGCTGTGTGCAGATGAGGTCGCATGCTCGGAGCTTAGCTGGTGGACCTTTGCCTAGGATGAACCCCGCCTGACAACTCTCCCCTAAAGAGAGGTATCTAAGGCCAGCCTGGAGCAAGCTGGCTCCTCAAGGTAGCAGACATGAATGGTTTTTTGTGTGTGTGTAGTTCTTTTTTTGTTTGTTTTTTATCCTTACCTGAGGATATTTTTTCCATTGCTTTTCACTGGGGGGGGGGGGGGGGGACGGAAGTAGGGGAGAGAGAGAGATCAATGTGAGAGACACATCACATCAATTGGTTGCCTCCTGCACGCACCCAGCCGGGGCTGGGGATCCAGCTTGCAACCAGAATCGAACCCGAGACCCTTCAGTCCGTGGGCCAATGCTCTAACCACTGAGGAAACCGGCTAGGGCAGACATGAATGTTTTGAAGAAAGTGGGAAATAAGTGAACTTTGTCTTCAGCATCCTCTTGCTTCTTGTGGAGACTTTGTCCCTGGCAAACCCCCACCCCCAGGCATCCTAAAGCCTCCCATGCTAACCCCTCCTGTCCTGGACCCAGCGGCTACTCTGTGCCAGCTCCTCTCTTCTGACACGTGTTAACAGCTCACTACTGAGTAATATGACAATGGTTTAACGTATTATCCTTCCCAGGACATTGGCTTTTTAAAGATCGGGAAGGGCGAGGAGGGTGAAAATCTAGCCCGCCATACAGCAGCCCTCCTCTGGGTAATTATTTTCTCAGCTGTCAGGAGCCGCAAACCGTGACTATCCCTTCTCCATTCAATAGATGGGCAGAATGCCTACCCTGCAGTGATTCTAAAAGGTCCAGCTTTGAGTGGCTGCAGCCCCTCAGCTGTTTGTTCTTTCTACAGCCTCGCTCTATGCCACTAACATAGAAGCTTTCTGACCTAGGTCTGTATGGCATTGTTTCAAATTTCAGCTACAAGCTTTTCATGCAACAGGGCATTAGTATTTCCATGGAGTATCAAATTGCCCGGGATACCTAAGCAGCACTTTTAATTTTGAAAAGTCATAGCTTTTAGAGCTAGAGGAGCCCTTACAAATCATCCCTAACTCAACCCCCATGTTTATCAATAAAGAGAATAAACCCCAAAGAAGGGTGATAAAATAGATGAGTCCCCAGGCCACAAAACTAGGAACAGGCTCCTCCCCTCCCTGAAGAAGATCCACAGTGTTTACCCTCAAGAAACAAAGCTTAAATCACAACCAAAGAGATTTAGATTCGGCATAAAGAAGAACTCGCTGGTAATGGAGATGATTAAATACTAAGACAGCCACAGGGAATTGTGAATCGGCCTCCCTGGAGATCTTTTAAAATAGGACAGTTAGCCATCTGTCTGAGATGGTTTAAGTACAGTCCTGCCTTGGAGGTAGGGAAATAATGAGATGGTCCCCTCGCCTGTCACATTGGGGGTTCTAAAATCACACCTGGATGTGGGTGCATTGTGGGGATCCCAGGCTGAATGTGGCTGTGCCCCCGCTGGGATTCAGATGTGTCTGAGTCGTTGAGAGTGTGGGAGGCCCACAGTGCTGTGGTTGGGTGCAGCAGGAAGACGTCTGCACGGAAGAGGTTAGTGCTGGGGTTTCTGGGGGAAAACAATGGAGATGGGAGAAGTGGATATTCTATTTGCCAGACCCCCCACCCCACCTCTGGCCCCTTGTAACACCATCCTACCTTCTCCCTGCCATGTGAGTCTAATGGACTGTAGCTGATGCCTGCAGAACCAAGGGACACCAAGAAACAGAGGGACACAAGCAGCCCTGCTTTGTTTCCTAGTGGAGGGAAGAACAGTCACCCCATTTAAAAAAAAAAAAAATCCAGAATGGCTCTAGTGAGCATTTCACGGGGGAAAACCCCCTTCCAGGACTTTGACTTGGAAGTTTTGGACACCGCCTTGGAACAGATTCGCACATCCTCTGGGAAGGCTCCACGCTGCGGTGGCCCAGAGGAGACCCAGCCTGCAGGGGCGCCGAGCTCTTTCTTTACCAGCAGGGGGTGCTCGCACCTGAAGTGCGCCATTGGGCTACTTGCAGTTCTCATCTGGGCCACAGTTTCTCAAGCCTCTAGGGCAGTGACTTTCAACCACTGTGCCAGGGCACACTGGTGTGCCACTAAGAACTTTTAAAACGTGCAATACCTGACTATTTAGTCAAGGGCACTGACCTCTTTTCCCTTGGGCTGTCAAATAAAAAAAAATATGACGACAGCCAAATTATGTCTAATTTTTTTGGTCAGATCGGCAAAAAAAAATATTTTTTGGTGTGCCACAGAATTTTAGTAATTAGCTTATGTGTGCCATGAGATGAAAAAGGTTGAAAATCGGTGCTCCAGGGCTTTTACATATGCTTTTGCCTCTGCCTAGACCTTTGTCCTCTTTGCCCCCACCATGCAAGCTCCCAAGTTTTTTCCTGCCTTTCCATAAAGTTACATTAGGTATCTCTTAGCATGCTATACTTTCCTAATTATAGCTACACAAAGTGCTAAAATCACCTGTTTACACATCTGTCTGCCTTTCTGACCTATAGACTTGTTGAGGACGGGGACTCTGTGTTATTTGCCACTCTATCTCCAGGGCCTGGCCTGTAGTACACACTCAGAAAAAGATTTGTGGAATACATGAGTGAGTGAGTGAGTGAGTGAGTGAATGAAGAATGAATGAATGGAAACTACAAGTTTTAATGACAATAGATGGCACAATTAGCCCTTGCATTGTTTCCAAGTAATTGAGTATTGGCCCAGCATATTACACTGACCTCTATTTGAGATTGTGTTTTTGTGGGTTTACTTTGCAAAGAGGAATAAGACAAGAAGGATCGTGGGAAAGTCATCTGCTAACTTCTTAGAGTGTTAAGTGACCCCCACCACATCTCAACATTAGCCTCTCGGCCTTGGCCTGAAGACCTCTGAGGAACTAGAAACACAGGTCCAGACTATGAGAAAGTTCTTCATTATATGGACTTGAGTCTGTTCCTTTGATGTCTTCCCTGCAGCTCTAACTCAGTTCTCTCTTTCACATACCAGGGAGACATGGAAGAAGGAACATGGCCTTTGGATCTAGAAGGACTTAGATGGGAATCTTAGCTTTGGCACTTACTAAGTGTGTGAGTTTGGGCAAATCACTTAAGTTCTCTGACTTCATTTGCATCACCTGCCTAATGGGGATAATTATATGCACCCAAAGGGGTTGTTGTGAGAACTGAAATGAGTTAATATATTCAAAAGGTCTAAGACATACTAGATATTCCGGATGTGATTGCTATTGTTGTTAATAAATGTCATAATACAGATAATATGTTAAAATATGTATAAAATCTTCCTTGCTTCTCCATGAATCTTTTCTTCTCTATGCCAAAACCTGAGCTACTTACACATCCTCTCCACCCTCATCTCCTCTATCAGTGTTCCTCTGAAACACGCTACCGGAACTGAGCTGTCTTCCCAAGTGGGGCGACTAGGGCAGTAGGAATATCGCCCCCTTAGTTTGGACCTTATACGGTACTTCTACTAGCGGTGCCTAAGGCTACTTCAGCTTTATTGACAGCTGCATCTCCCATGGCCCTGGGCACGTTGGCCAGGTTACTCTCGTCTCTGTAGTGAGATGATTGCTGGAGATCTGACTTGTGATCCAATGAGGGGGAGCTAGAATTTTGCTGTTTTTCTCATCTATTTTAGCATGAATTGCCAGAAAATCTTTGCCCTTAGGATTATAGTATAAGTCATATGTAAGGCCCTGGAGATAGTGCCCCTGACCCCATGAGGCCAATATAAGACATTTATCATGGAAGAATGGGGGTGAAGGTCAATTTTTCAAGAAAGAAGATATAATCAGAATTTTCTGTTTTGAAGGTATAAAAGTAGCCTGTGTTTGAAGGAGAAGGGGATCAGTGTTCTGGGTTCCAGAGGTGTCAATGCCTGAGCCTCTACACAGCATTTCAGGTAGGTTTGCAACCCAGGTGTGTGAATGGGCTTAGGAACACTGAGAGCAGGCATCGGGCACTTGTGGCAGGAGCCAGAAAGAGGACCCAGCTGGGCTCCCCTTGCTGTGGGAGGTGCTGCCCACACATTCCCCAGGGTTCCTTGTAAGTCAAGGACTGAGAAGCCCACGCACCCCCTCTCTAGAGGTGGACTATGCCAGTGGGACACCCCCAGCGTTGGTTCAGCTACGTCACTGCACCAAACCCAAATCCTGTCAGTGCCACAGGGTTCTCTTGGCATTTTCCTCCACCACCCCCATCTTCAGTTTAAAACCCTTTTGATCAGATTGACAAACACTTAGTTTTTCACAAAGAAGGCCCCCCAAAGTAAACACTGTGTGTGTGTGAGGGGGTGTCTTATGGGGAAAGAGATTCTCTCTCTACCGATTTGTGTTGTTATTTCCAGCCCAAGGGCTTCAGTGATTGTTAAATCATAACCTAGTTCTATAAATACTACTGATTTTAAAAGCCACATTCACTTTCTCTACTTCAAAATCCAAGCCTGAGATGGCAGCAGCATCTCATGGATACAAAATACACAGAAAACACTGCACGGTTGTTAGCACCACCTCCTGATGTTCTGAACTGCCTGCCCAGAACTCAGAGGACATGACAAGGTCACTAATAAACACCACTGAACAGTGTCTCCTTCCCTAGGTTCTGCAGAAAAATGCTGCAGCCCCAATGAACACCAAACAAGTATAATGGATTGGTTTAATTCACATTTGAACACCCACAAACACAGCCGCCTAATAACACTGCTGTTTCTAGCAGATTTTCATGCTTGTCAATTATTCAGACACATCAACTGTCCTAACTCTGACTTCAGTTAAAGATGCATTTGGTGTTTAGTTAGTAAAGAAAGAAAAACCAAAATGCTAATCCACTTTTAAATTCTTTTCAAGAGCAACAGAGTCCATTCTCAGTATGTGCCATCATAAGCACGGGCTTGCACCTTCTCGCCAGAGAAGACCCCAAACATGGCAGGTGTATGTCAGGGACCTTCTGTGGCACTGAGACTGATGGGAATCACAATATAAACAGATAAAACCTAAATCTGGGAAAGAACTCAAGCAGAGATGGGTGGGTGTTTGGGACCACAGGAATTTCCTCAAGCTGTGCCCCAGAACATGTCTTCCATATCTGGGTACGGGGACTCCAGCAGGCAGTGCCCCCACCCCACTCACATCTGTGTCAAGCCCGTGCAGACATTTCAGCATGGAGAGGTTCCAGATGGGAGCTTGTGGTTACATCATTCCCACCCTCCCCACCCCCAAACACACACACACACACTCACAAGAAGAGCAACCATTTGCCTCCAAGATGGAGAGACTGCAAACAAACATGGCTATTCCATATGTTCGATAAGATTAAACAGAAGTGCTTTCCATCTCCTGAGCCTGCCATTGTTCAGGAGGCCAATTCTCAGGACATCTCAGGAAGGGTGGAGCAGAACTTTGAGGGCTCTTCAAGGAAAAATTTTTTAAGGCACCAGAGAAAGCCACTGGGCCCTCTATACTCCAAAGGGTACCAAAGCTCTTCTTACTGTATAAGAAAATCCAAGGAGATATTAAAGCTTGTATTTATCAGAGGTAGATGGAATTAACTTCCACACATCTGGAACCATCAGAATGTAAGAGAATGTAGGAGGGGGTGAAAGGTCAGCAGGGACTCTGTCTTTGATGAGGAAATTGACGCTAAGACAAAAAAGAAACCATCAAGAGCTAAAGTTTATGTCCAACAATAAAGTTTTATGAATACGAATCATTCTATAACAGTTAATATTTATTAAGCATCTCAATGGGTCAGTTGCTCGTTTGAAACTTTTACAGCCAATAATGCAAACGGATCCTCATCATCACCCTACAAGGCAGGTGCGGCTGTGAGCCCCACACTGCAGTGAGGAAACAGCACAGCAAGCGGCAGAGTCACAGTTTCAAACCAGCTGATCCAGAGCCAGAAGCCAAACTTTTTTTTTTTTTTAAATATATCTTTATTGACTTCAGAGAGAGGAAAGGAGAGGGAGAGAGAGAGATAGAAACATCAATGATGAGAGAGTCATTGATCGGCTGCCTAGCCCGCAACCGGGGCATGTGCCCTGACCGGGAATCGAACCCCGATCGCCTGGATCCTAGGTTGACGCTCAACCGCTGAGCCACGCCCGGCCGGGCAGAAGCCAAACTTTTACCTGCTGTGCTGCCTCAGACACTAAACTGAACCTGCAGTGAAGCCTGGTTTCCTGGTGATTCCATCCAGAAAGGAAAGGCGGAGAGGGCTGTCCCAGCTAGGCCACTGCTGCTGCTTCACTGAGATGGTGGTTCCCAGCCGCGGCTGCACATTGTGGGATCTTCCACAGCGTGGGCGGGGACTCACCTCAGAGGTACTGATGTGGTCAGTTAGCAGTGCAGCCTGGGATTGGGGTTAAGCCTCCCCAGTGGTTCGGTTGTGGTCCTCTTGCTGGCCCTCCAGCTCTCTCTACCTCGCCTCTAGTACAAAAGTCGGCATTTAACCCTTTCTGCCTCAGCTACTCTGAATTTAGCTTCTCTGAGTTCAAGTGCATGGTGTCTAGACCCACAGCTTCAGGCCTGCGGTGCATGGACTCGTGCCTGCTTAACTGCCTATGCCCATCAGATCGCTGGCTGCCGCCCTGACCCTTTCCAACACATAAGCCCTGGAGGGATTAGCACGAATAAGCCCACCAACAAGACAGACACAGCTTCACAGGCACCGGAAAACCAGGACGTGGCCCCTGCGTGTGGGCAAAATGCAGATCCCAGGGTACACCTGAGAACCACGAAGGGCCAAAGGGAGCCACTAGCCACTGCGGGCCAGGGAAAGGAGGACACTGCTTTCCTCACCACAGCCCAAATAAAGACTGAACCCATAAAACCTGACTCAAAAAACATGTTTTTGGCAAAATATTCTACGAAGTTCTTCATTGATGAGAGTAAGGAAATTAAAACCAAGAAAAAAATCTATGTTGGGCAAGATTTTATCTTGACAGTGTTCCTTTAAAGGAATTTACTGTAATTGATTCCAAGGAAGGATGCCAGAGAGTTCTCGTCATTAGATCTGAGCTTAAAATAGGAATTATTGCGCCTAATTAGTATGGTGATGTGTGTGTGTTTTAATCTCTCCTCTATAGTTCAGACGTCCATCCTTACAAACAAGAACATTAACAAAGGGAACACCTCAACATGGTGAAATGACACTGACGTATCACTCTGGTGTCCCATGGCTCCCCTTTTAGGCCATGGGACAACAAGCTGACAGAGGTGGCACTGATGAGGGGAGAGTCACTCCACCGCCATGTGGCTTCCGCACAAAACCAGGTATCATCTGGGGGCTGAATGTCCAGCCTCTGGCATCTGTGTCTTCTCCATGCTGCAGCTGTCAGCCCAGTCCTCTGAGTTCACAAATACCTGGGCACAAGCACGTGTCCAAATGACAGGCCTGGGGGAGGGGTAATGGAGTAAGCTCCACAAAAATAGCAGGTGGCTGAGCTTTCTCTAGCCTGAAAAACTAGGGGCAATTTTGTTGTAAAAAATGGAACCACTTTGTAGCCCCTGATCAATGACTGAGGTTTGGTGTGGGAGGGAAGAAACAGAAAACTGTATTAAAGTGAGTTAGCCTCACTTCAAGGGGTACTGGAAGACAAGGGGAGAGAATGGAACGTTAATCAAAATGCAACATAAAAATCATAGAAAGAATTGAAGTACTGATACATGTTACAAGGTGGATGAGACTTGAAAACATTATGCTAAGTGAAGTAAACCAGATACAAAAGTTCACATATTGAATGACTGCATTTACATAAATAAAAAATCCAGAATAGATAAAACTATAAAGGCAGAAAGCAGATTAAGAGTAGACAGGGGCCAGGAGGAGGGGGGAATGGAGAGTGACTGCTTAATAGGTACAATTTTCTTTGAAAGTGATGAAAGTGAGTTGGATCTAGATAGTCGTGCAGATGTACTTAATGCCACTAAAGTGTATACTGTGAACTGGTTAATTTTATGTTAAGTAAATTTCACCTCAAAACATAAACATAAACATAAACATATTGGTCCAAAAAATAAGAAGTGGTTTTAGGATGGGCTGCAGGCTCCCCAGGATTGTGTCAGGTGTCTCTCTTCCCTGCTCTCCATTTGGAAAATCCCATATGACTGAGCAAGTCTTTTTCAATCCCGAGGCCCCAGCTCTCCCTCAGTTATCTGTAACATAAGTTTCCAGTTAATAGCCTGTGGTCCTATCGCTCCTCCTGCCACATGATCCATGGCTCTACCAGACGTGAGGAAACACGCTGATCATCCTCAGCACCAAACAAATAGGATCGACAGGCTGCAGTGCATCCGAGGGCAAGTTACAGAAAGCCCAGGCTCCAAAAGCCTGATGATACAAACTTTTAAATACAACCTAATGTTTATTGAGCATTTGGTACTTGCCACACACTGTTGGCAGTATTTGTGCACCCATTGCCTTATTTCATCCAACGGCCATCCTGCACTGATGAAGCAGGAGAGCGCCAGGAAGGTTAAGTAGGTTATGCAAGGTCACAGAGTTAGTAACGGTGGAGAAGAGATTTGAGCCCAGACAGTCCACATCCACAGCCCACATGCTTAACCTCTCTGCTTTACAGCCTCTCTATAGACAGAACCCATTTTCTTTCAAGTTCTATTTTAGTTCTAAGGTTGGTACAAATAGGTCCGTGCTGGTCCTGGCTACAGTGAGAAATTCAGTCGTCATCAGGAAAAGTAAAGAGCACTGGTAGAGACTGGTAGACAAGAGATCAGTGTTCTAGACCCATCTTGGTCATTGGTATTGTGACTTTGGGCAGATTATAAAACCTCTCTAGCCCTCAGTATCCATTCTGTGAAAATGGGAAGTTGGACTAGATCAATAGTTTTCCAGCTATTTAAGTAGCAGAATTCATTCTTAAAATTCAACTTTACTTTGAAGCCCAATATACAAAACTGATAAAAGCGTGGAGCTGCTCCAGTATAAGGTGGAGGAGGAAGGGTGCCGAACCTCTCTCCATGCCTCAAGCAGTTCCTGAGACACTTTCTTGGAACCCTGGTGACTCTGTAGAATGCAATTTTAAAACCACTTGAATAGATATTTGTAAAGTTCTTTTAAAAATAAAACCTAAAAACCTTAATTTCAAATATTGCATCCTTAGGCATTCTTTAACACTGTGGGGGAAAATAGAATATTCTAGTCACTTTGCTCAAAGGTATTTATAGTATTTGGATTGGTGGCCTTTTGCAGGGTTGGTGAAGGTTTCAGCTAAGAAGTGCAAGTGGATCCCTCCAAGGACATAACCAAGATTCAATAAAAGGACGTGGAGAACCTAAGCCTTCCAAAGGGCTCAAATCCCTCTGAACTAACTGCTAAATATTACCAACGCAGCGGACTCCTTATGGGAGACAAGCTGTTCAATTCTGAATCTGTGTTTTCTCTAAACAGCTCTAAAATTACTGAGCTAGACTATTTGTTAGAGTTTCACATCAATCAAGGTAGCACCACTCCATTCTCCATGGAACTTAGTACTAATATCTTGCTACATCCCTGTATTCAATGTGGTCAATGAGTAATTGGACAAGAAATGGTAGGGAGAGCATGAGTCTCTCATACTAATTCTGGAAAGGTCAACTGACAGAGACCTCCAGGGACCGGAACTTCTCTTTTAAACAGTCATGAGCAAGTCAACCCCATTCTCTCCTCTCACTCTACAGGCATTTATAAAGTCCAGCTTGCTGCAGTGCTTGGAAGCGGTTATACAACTGTTATGATGCAATGTTCAAGGCAGACAGCTACCCATAACTCAGAGGCCAAGACAAACAAGAATATATTAATAGAAGCTACAACATAAAGATAATTTATTTGAGTATCTGGGAGCTGAGAAGATCAGCAGAAAGACCGGTAAACATTTAGGAACTAAAGCAAAGGAGCTTAACAAATAGGGAAAGAGCAGGAGAGAGAGGGAGGAAAGAAAGATTGATCTCCTTTGGAAACAATGGAGCATCTGAACTAATTAACTAACTAACAATTATGTGGTTATGAGCAGTACCAAACAAAGGGGAAAAGACATTCTCCTAACTCCCCTCATTCTGCCATTTGGGTGGCATATACCACCCAAGGGATAAAGCATTTCTTTAAGTCCTAGAAGAGAGATCATACCAAGAAACATTTTCTTTTCTTTGTTCAGATTGCTGGCCAGATGGCAGTAAACAAACAAACAAAAATTGGTTTGAATTTAGTAAAACATCACAGTACCTTTCTTTAGGGAATGGCAAGAAAGAATTAGAAAGCTATTTCTCTACTTTTTTAAAACTGATAAAACCTGAAGTAAAAGAATCACTTTACAGTTTTAGTTTTTCTTTTAAAACATAGCAGGGAACACATTTTGATTGTGTTCTCTCAGAATGTATACTGTGCACTTCCCAAAATATCACAAATAGTGCTTAACAATAAAATCATCTGACCACCAAGTCGGCTGATCATCAACATTTCCAAATCTTGTACTCGCACAGTAAACTCTCACGTAAAATGTTTATAATCAACTTTAAAAAAGTAATATCAATATTGTCCAAATCTTAGGAGTTAGTGTCAAAAATTAAATGTCCACAAAAGTATACATCATTTGTACACAGTGTTGTTTAGAAATCAGCTGATAAAAGGTAAAACAGGGCCTTATGCAGAGTAAAAACTTCCAGCATCTGCAGCTTCCTCCACATCCAATGCTTCAACATCACTGACTCAGATGTGCTTCTTTCATTCATTCCTAGCCACTACCACTGTTAGAGTTCAGGACCTCTCCTCACCGCTCATCTTGCTAGTGTCATCGTTTAACAGGAATTTGTACCGAACTGATCAATCGTCTGGGGTCTCACTCCCCCCCCAATCAATCTATTTACATGCTGAATCCAACATCATCCTTCTAAAACACAGATGTAATCATGCCACCCCATGTTTAAGAACTTTCAAGGCTCCCTAATACCTCCAGGGTAATCCACATGCTTTAGCAGAGCCTAAGAGGCTCACCATCTCGCCCTCCTTGCCCTTTCGGCCTTACCTCCTGTTCGTTTTCTTTCCCCGACTCAGCGTGCACACACCTCCAACTCACCTCCCGACAACCGATGAACACTAACATTTACACTCCTGCTTCCCTCAGTTCCCACCTTTCTCTCTGATCTGTCAGGCCATTAAAAATGCCAGCCCCTCCATGAAACTTTCCAACAGTTCTAGGCAGTTGGTTTTATTCTGGTCTTTCAAAGTATTTGCATACATATCTACTAGTAGAGGAACCATTTGTTCTGATGTTGTTGTTTCCAATAACTGCCTTCCCTCCTCACTTATCTTAGGGAAGGTAATTATGTGTCCTTGTGCGCTTAGCACAGTACCCAGCACAGAGCAGGCCTTGTAAATGACTAGGGAAATGACAAGTGAATGACTGAGACATGAATAAAAGAATTCAGGTGTCTACAACCTAAGTGAGAAAAGAAGTAAAAATATGTGAAGTTAAATACTTAACAATAGAGATCAGTAATAATAATTAATCAACAAATAAAAGAAATATGAGGGACAATCAAGTGTCATAAAGAGCCAGAGGCTGGCACTTATCTGCCAGCACATGTCCCATGTAGCTGCCCAGAATAAAGAATACATTTCCCGTCTTCCAACAGACTAAATTCTGGTTGTTGGGCTGGGAAGGGAAGTGATGGGTGCAGCTTACTTTCATCTCCCTTCTTTCATACTTTTGCCTGGACTGTGCACATGGTAAGAGCCACCTTGGGCCATGCAGGTGAAGGCGGCAGTCTAGGTGTGGAAGAGCAACAAGGCAGAAGGGCCCTGGGTGTCTGACCCTGGGAAACTCTGGGTTACTTAGAGAGAATTAATGTCTGTTTCCATTTAATTTACTGTTATTTTGGGGGTTTCTTTACTAGCAGCTGAATCTGTATCCCTATCTAAGGATGTCATATACAATACCTGACCCAGGTAGATTCTGCCTGACTTTCATCAGAGCCAAGATTCCACAGCTCTGTGTGGGAAGCCAGGAAAACAACCTTTTATGGAATTTTCTCATACCGAGCCTCCTGTTTGCTGGGTAGGCTACATGTTAATCTAGTGCTGTACTCACAGTGCAGAAAACAAGAAGACCTCAGAAAATATCTCGTTATTGATTAAAAGCCAATGCACTTTGAGCCAAAACAAGGCGACTCAAGCTCAAAATCTGTCCATATCCCAAATATGATGGCTTATAAAATTCCTGGACTGGCTATGAAGTGCAGAAATTGGCAATTGCTTACTTTAAGCCCTCATTTAATTGGGCAAGATAAAGCTTGTTGGAAACCCAGCTTTCCAAACTCTCAGACCAGGGCTCTTCCCAAGATACCATCCTGCCCTTTTGAAGGCATCCACAATCTAAACGAAGACTGCTCAGCAGGGAAGCATCATAACAGGCGCCTGATGTTATAAAGAAGGTGTTGGGGATGGGTGTTACTATGTGTTGCTTGTCCTTTTTCTTAATGGTTAGCCACAGGCTGAGCCACATTTACTTAGAAAGACACATTTTTGTTAAGCTGGATATGCTAAGCAACTGAAAGCAGACATCCCAGGAGCACTGCTGTGACCTCTCCCAGCTGACTTTTCCTGGAACAGTTACTAAAAACCCAGCTGCAGCTGCATATCGCTCCTCGGCCAGCTCTCGTGAAGCCTGCATTCCCAACATTTACAACAGGCTGAGGAAGTAATGAGGAGAGCTGAGCTCTACGTCAGCCAAAAGGAGGAAGCTTTCCCTTGGCAGGTGGAAGTTTCTCCAGGGGAAATCCTGCAGGCTTGTTGTTCCTGTCAACTCCTATAATGTGCCCATAAATTTCATTTGACAGAAAACACAGTGTCAAAAGAGTAGAAAGTAGCAATCCCCCAAAATGTAAAAGCATCTCTGCCAGAACTCAGCCTGTCCACCACTCATGGCATTGAAGACCCAGGAAGGAAACCACCCACACCACACCCTGCACCCTGACTGCAGCAGGTGCCCACTGGGGCTCTCCTGGTAGGGAGGTCAGGAGCCACAGAACAGGAAGGGGGTTCTACAAATTATGCCAAAACATGTTAACCTTCAGAACCACAGGACACTAGATCACCACACCACCAGAAGGCTTATTTGTCAACTTGATTGTTTTCAATGGTAGACCCAGAACCAGTTAATAATTTGGGGGGCTCAGTATGAAATGAAAATGCAGGGCTCCCTGTTCAAAATTTATTCTGAATTTCAAGATGGGGACAACAGAACATTAAACCAAGCTCAGAGCCCTTCTAAGCAGAGAACTTGCACATCCATGAAGCCAGCCCCAAGAAGACCCTACCTTCCATAGCATTCTCTTTATACCAGGTGGAATGGTTTATTTGTTAGGCATTCTAGCCCTAGATCCAAGCTGCCTGTATGCAAATTACAGCTCCTCTGTCTATAACTTGAGTAACCTTGAGCAAGTTATTTAAGCTCTCTGAGCCTTAGCTTCCTCGACAGTAACATAGAAATGGCAACATGGGAAATAATACGTGCAAGGCTCCTGGCATGTAGTAAACACCCATTCAGCTATTATCAGCTCTTATCATTACCTAGCACAAAGTCAGTTGATTAAGAAATGTATGAAAGTCAGTGATTAGGGAGCATTTGTGAACTCAGTACCCAGGAATAATTTTACCACTAGGGGAAAACAGTCTATATGTAGATGTTTCTGTATTTTTACCCTAGAAACTATTCTGTGAAAGAGTTGTATATGGCCCCAAGAAATCAGTTCCTGGCCACTGAGTAGAAGTTATTGGTAGGCAAATATGGTTTTCATACAGGAAAATTTTCTAATACACCATCTACTGAAAGAATCTAAGGAGTTCTCCATCTTAAAGAGCATTCAAAGGCTGAACAACCATCTTGTCAAGATGCAGAGCAAATTTATATATTAGGCAGATGGCATTCGAGTTTTCTTTCATTCCTGGGATGCGGTAGATTCAGTATAGTTTCAGTGCTCCATTCTGCAACTACAATATCTAACTTTATTCCCTCAATGGCCTTCCACCAAATAGTCCCTTTTGTCTTCCCTTCTTTCCCATTCAACCATTTCATTCTAGCTAGTGTACTTACAGACTTGGGAAGCTTTAAAGCATCTTCTTTTCTACTATATTCACTGTTGCCTGAAGTAGCCCACTTTCTCCCATTCCCCAGTAACTTCTATATTTATTTCTTCATTCTGAAGTTAACTCCACTGAGATTTACTTCAGGAAACCTATCCTGATTAAATGATTAGGGAAGGAAGGCACTAGAGCTAATGGTACAGAGCACAGGTTTGAAGACAAAGAGCTGTAGGTACCCATAACAGCTCTCCCACCTACCATGAGTGACCTTGGGCAACTTGTTTAATCTTCCTGATCCTCATTATTTTATGTGGAAAATATGTGTAATATTAGTACTTACTTCATAGAGTTATTCTGATATTTAAGTGAAGTAATGCATGTAAAGTGCTTAGAATGGTATCTAGCACATAGGTAGTCCTCGAAGTTAGCAATTATTTTTATTTATATTCACCAAAGGGTATTTGCTGATGGGGTCCTGTTCTTGCCTATTCTTCAGCTTCCAAGAGAAGTTGTGTGTGTGTGTGTGTGTGTGTGTGTGTGTGTGTGTGAGAGAGAGAGAGAGAGAGAGAAAGAGAGACAGAGAGACAGAGAGAGAGACAGAGACAGAGACAGAAAGACAGAGAGAAGCTCTTAAAGAACTATATGCTATTTTGTTTTGTTTGTCTTTAATGTTATTTTTTTTTAATATATCTTTATTGATTTCAGAGAGAGGAAAGGAGAGGGAGAGAGAGAGAGATAAAAACATCAATGATGAGAGAGTCATTGATCGGCTGCATAGCCCGCAACCCAGGCATGTGCCCTGACCAGGAATCGAACCCTGATCACCTGGATCCTAGGTCAACGCTCAACCTCTGAGCCATGCCCAGCTGGGCTTTAATACCATTTTAAAGATTGCCCACTGTATTGATAGAACAAGACTATATAGTAAGAAAATAAAAAGAAATTTAACAAATGGTTCTTCTCTACCAAAAGTAAAAAACAAACAAACATGAAAAATAAATGGAAGCATAAAAACATCTATCATTGATATCTTAAGAATACCATTAAGTGGTAGGTATTTCATATTAAATACTATTGAACATATTATAGACACAAAAAACTATCTGTGAGCAAATCAAATGAGCACCATAGTTAACAGTATCCAAAGATCCAAGATGGCAGTGGGCTAGTTAGATGTTATACTCACCTCCTCCCTGGACCAAACTGGAGTTACAACTAAAATACAGAACAATCAATCTGAGTAACCAACTGAAGACTAGCTAAACAGAGGTCTCGTGACCAAAGATTTACAGAAGAAGCCACATCAAAACTGGTAGAAGGGTAGATATGTGAAAAAGGCTGGCCCTGCTCCCACAAGCTGTGACTGAGATTCTGGGGGGATATTTCAGCTGCAAAGGTTCCCCCTGTGGAATGTGGAATCTCAACCCCACTCTGAGCTCCCCAGCCCAGAGCACCAGAGCCAGGAAGAGGTGCCCACATAACATCTGGCTGTGAAAATCAGTAGGGATTCTGTCTGCCAGAGAGAGACAGCAGTCTGCTAGAGACACAGGTGCCCTCCTAAAGGGCCAATGCACAAAATTTCATTTGCAGTCACTCACCCCAGGCTCCCACAGAGGGAGGGTGGAGCAGGTTACAGTCATGTGAGGAGAGACTGGGGTTTGTGGCACTGGGGAGAGAGCCAACGGGACAGCCACCAGGAACCTTGTGCTGAGTCACTCTCCTGCACTGCAGAAACCATCTTTCTTGAGTAGAGTACTCTCCTTCTTATGACACCAGCCTGAGGGAATGTAATAGTCCCACCCTCTGGACTCCCTATTACCTTACCCAGCAGAGCTCATGCCCTGCTGAGGAGTCAGCTGCCTGAGCAGGGGCATAGCAGTATAAGCAGAAGGTGTCAATGACTGAGAAGTGTGACTTTGGGGCAGGGGCCATTCCCCCTACTTTCCCATGAGCCTGACTGGCATTTCCTCCTCATGGGAGACTCACTAGCCCCACTCTTTGGGCTATGGGTAGAACCACCCTCCCAACTCCTGGTGGCTCTGCCCTGCTAAGATCTGGGCAGAATAGGAAGCTGACTGAGTTGTGTGACTCTAGGCCAGGGGGCACTCCCCCCACCATCTCCCAAGCATGACCAGCACTTCCCCTTCACAGAGATCCACTAGCCCCATCCTCCCAACTTCAAGAGCCCCACTACCCCCTACACCCCCTACCCCCCCGCCTGCCAAGCTGAGATCAGGCTCCTGGCAGAATCTTGGACAGACTGAGTTCTCTGGCTCTAGGACGGGGGTCAATTTTCCTTCACACGCCCAAGCAGTGCAGAGCCCTCCCTTCACATGGCTAAACTTGGTCTGTTTGGGCTTGATAAACTCTGCTGGCCTCACCCTGATGACTCCCTGAGACCCTGCCCCACCATAAAGGTGTGCAGTCACCCAGTGGGTAGAAGCTAAACTTGGTATACACTGAGACATTTGCTGAGTAACCTCAGACCCAGTACTGGCACCAAATTTGAACATGTATCAAACTGGTGAACATCACTCACCCCTATCTGATGACTCAATGAGAACCTACCTTATGAAACGCGAGTACCACCAGAGGCTCTTTCAGTGACTGAGCTTAACAGGCAGCTGGCAGGCAGCAGTGGATCTTGGGGTATCTTGGAACTTTTACTAACCTGCCCCCATGCCCAGTGCTGGTAAAAACAAAAATTAGCGCACAACTTGGTCATTTCCACACACACCCAGACCCAGCAGAGGCAGCCACAAACTGTGGATCACTTTGTAGCTCCAAGCAGGTTGCCCAGGGTCAGTCACAGGCAATGTTTTACATTGGCCAGCACCAGAGTCACTCCCAAGAGGCCCCAGAACCAACACACTCAATGTCCAGCTTCAGACAATATCAGAGCAGGATCCAATAAGCTTCACAAGTGGCATATCCAAAGGAAGATCTTGACAGACACCAGAACCTGCTGAACTGAATTCTGCTCTCTTTGGTCAACACCTGCACAGCAGCTGGTATGCTGTGGTCAGGGTTGATCTTTATGTTCAGCCAGCCTGAGGGTTGATCTCATGCACAAATGGGCCAATAGCAATCATGACTCAATTACAACAGGAGGGCTAACATAATGCACACAAAGGTCGTTCCTGGAGCACCCAGCTCAGTTGACCAAGGAGACTGCACCACTGGGTCCCACAGGACACCTACTACATAAGGCTACCCTACCAAGACTGGGAGTCATAGCAGATCTACCTACTACATAGAGACAAATACACAGAGGCTGCCAAAATAGGGAGACATAGAAATATGACCCAAGTGAAAGAACAGGAGAAATCTCCAGAAAAACAGCTAAATGAAAAGGAGACAAGCAATTTATCAAATAGAGAGCTCAAAAAATGATTATAAGGATGCTCAAGAAATTTAGCAAGAACTACAACATGAAAAAGGACATAGAAACCATAAAAAGAACCAGTCAGAAATGAAGAACACAATATCTAAAATGATGAAAAGAAGGAATAAAAAGTAGGTTGGATGAGGTGATTGACTGAATCAGCATGTGGAAAACAAGGTGGAAAAAAACACCCAATTAGAACAGCAAAAAGAAAACAATTTTTTAAAATGAGGATAGTTTAAAGGACCTTTGGCACATGAATTAACAACATCCACATCATTGGGGTATCAGAAGGAGAAGAGAGAGAGCGAGGGATCAAGAACCTATTCGAAGAAATAATGGTTGAAAACTTTCCTAACTTGGTAAAGTAAAGGACACACAAGTCCAGGAGACACAGAGATTCCCAAACAAGATGAACCCAAAGAGGCCCACATTAAAACACATCATAATTAAAATGCCAAAGGTTAAAGACAAAGAGAGAATCTTAAAAGCAGCAAGAGAAAGACAGTTAGTTACCTACAAGGAAGCTCCCATGAGACTGTCAGCTGATTTCTCAACAGATACATTTCAGGCCCGAAAGGATTGGCATAAATATTTTAAGTGATGAAAAGCAAGGATCTACAACCAAGACTACTTTACCCAGCAAGACTATGGTTTAAAATTGAAAGAGAGCCCAGCCAGCATGGCTTAGTGGTTGAGCATTGACCTATGATCAAGAGATTGCAGTTCAATTCCCAGTCAGGGCACATGGCCGGGTTGCAGACTCAGTCCCCAGTTGGGGGCATGCAGGAGGCAGCCAATCAATGACTCCCTCACCATTGATGTTTCTATCTCTCCCTCTCCCTCTCCCTTCCTCTCTGGAATCAATAAAGATACATTTTAAAATAAAATTGAAGGAGAAATAAAGAGCTTCCCAGGTAAGTAAAAGCTAAAGAAGTTTGTCACCACCAAACCAGTATTACAAGAAATGTTAAAGACTCTTCTTTAAGAAGAAGGAGACAAAGAAAAAATAAATAAAGAGGAACATAGTTAAAAGAATAAAATGGCAATAAATATGTACGTATTGATAAACACTTTAAATGTAAAAGGCTTAAATGCTCCTATCAAAAGACATAGGGTAGCTGAATGGATAAGAAAACAGGCCCATATATATGCTGTCCACAATAAAGCCACCTCAGAACAAAAGATACACACACACCAAAAGTAAAGTGATGGAAAAAGGTATTTCATGCAAATGAAAAGGAAAAAAGAAGCAATACTTATATATGACAAATGGAATTTGAAACAAAGGCTATAGTAAGAAGAACAGAAAGACACTACATAATGATAAAGAAACTAATCTTAAAAGAGGATGTAACCCTTGTAAACATGTATGCACCCAACATAGGAGCACCTAAATATATAAAGCAAATCTCAATGGGCATAAAAAGAGAGATTGACTGTAATACAGTCATAATAGGAGATTTTAACATCCCATTGACATAAATGGATAGATCTTCCAGACAGAAAATCAACAAGGAAACAGTGGCCTTAAATGACACACTGGATCAGATAGATTTAATTGATATCTTCAGAGCCTTTCACCCCAAAGCAGCAGAATATACATTCTTTTCAAGTGCACATTAACATTGTCTAGGATAGACCTCATGGTAGGACTCAAAACAAGTCTCAATAAATTTAAGATCAAAATCATATCAAGCATCTTTGGCCATAATGGTATGAAACTAGAACTCAGTCACAAGAAAAAACTGAAAACATACAGACATGGAAACTAAACAACATGTTACCAAACAATAAGTGGGTTAACAATGAGATTAAAAAAAATTAAAAGATACTTTGAAACTATTGAAAATGAGAACACGGCAACCTAAAATCTATGGGACACAGTGAAAGCAGTCCTAAGAGGGAAATTTCTAGCATTACAGGCATACCTCAAGAAACAAGAAAAATCTCAAATAAACAATCTAACATTACACTTAAAGGAACCAGAAAAAGAACAACAAACAAAGTCCAAAGTGAGTAGAAGGAAGAAAATAATAAAGGGCAGAAATAAACAAAATAGAGTCTAAAAAAGCAATACAAAAGATCAATGAAATTAAGAGCTGGTTCTTTGAAAAGATAAATAAAATTGACCAACCTTTAACCAGACTCATCAAGAAAAAAAGAGTGAGGACCCAAATAAATAAAATCAGAAATGAAAGAGGAGAAGTAACAACTGACACCAAAGAAATACAAAGGATTGTAAGAAAATATTATGAACAACTATATGCCAACAAATTGGACAATCTGAATGAAATGGATATATTCCTAAAAACATACAATCTTCTAAAACTGTGTCAGGAAGAATCAGAAAATCTGAATAGGCAGATTATAACTAATGAAATTGAAGCAGTAATTTAAAAAAAAACACAAACAAACAAAAAAACAAAAGTCCAGGACCAGATGGCTTCACAGGTGAATTTTACTAAGTATTCAAAGAAGAACTAATACCTATCCTTTTCAAACTATTCTAAGAGATTCAAAAGAATAGAAGACTCCCATGTTCATTTTACAAGGCCAGCATTACCCTAATTCCAAAACCAGATAAAGACATTGCACAAAAACAAAATTATAGGTCACTATCCCTGATGAACATAAATGCTAAAATCCTCAACAAAATATTAGCAAACTAGATCCAGCAATACATTAAAAAGATCATACACCATGATCAAGTGGGATTTATTCCAAGGATGCAAGGTTGGTACAATATCCACAAATCAATAAGTATGATACACCAGATAAACAAAATGAAGGACAAAAATCACATGATCAGCCCCAGCAAGTTAAGCTCAGTGGTTAGAGCATCTGCCCGCAGACTGAAGGGTCCCAGGTTTGATTCCGGCCAAGGGCACATACCTCGGTTGCACGCTCAATCCTCAGGTCGGGGTGCATGCAAGAGGCAACCAATCGATGTGAGTGTGTCTCTCTCACATTGATGTGTGTCTCTCTCTCTTCCACTCTCTGTGATAAAGCAATGGAAAAAATATCCTCCATTGAGGTGAGGGTTAAAAGAAAAATCACATGGTCATATCAATAGATGCACAAAAACCTTTGCTAAAGTCCAGTGTCCATTTAAGATTAAAAAACAAAAACAAAAACCTCTCGGCCAAGTGGAAATAGAGGGAACATCCCTCAACATAATAAAGGCCACATATGACAAACTCATGGCCAACATCATACTCAGGGGCAAAAACTAAAAGTGTTTCCCTTAAGATCAGGAACAAGACAGGGATGTCTGCTTTCACCACACTTATAGTACTAGGAGCTCTAGCCACAGCAATCAGTCAAGAAAAAGAAATAAATGGCATCCAAATTGGAAAGGAAGAAGCAAAACTGTCATTATTTGCAGATGACATGATACTGTATATAGAGAACCACAAAGATTCCACCAAAAAACTACTAGGCCTGATAAATGAATTAAATAAAGTAGCAGGATACAAAATATACATCCAGAAATCAGCTGCATTTTTATATACTAATAATAAACTATCAGATAGAGCAACTAAGAAAGCAGTATCATTTTCAATTGCATAAAAAAAAAAAAAATACCTTGGAATAAATTTAACCGAGGATGTATAAGACCTGTACAATTAAAAGACACTGAAGAAAAAATTGAAAAAGATACAAATAAATGGAAGCATATAACATGTTTATGGGTAGGAAGAATTAACATCATTAAAATATCCATACTACCCAAAGCAGTGTATAGATTTAACACAATCCCTGTTAAAATACTAATAGCATATTTCACAGAATTGGAACAAATATTTTAAAACTGTATATGGAACCACAAAAGACCTGAAATAGCCACAGTAATCTGAGAAAAAAGAACAAAGCTGGAAAAATCATGCTACCTAATATCAAACTATACTACAAGGCCGTAATAATCAAAACAGCATGGTAATGCCATAAAAACAGACATATAGATCAATGGAACAGAATAGAGAGCCCAGAAATAAATCCATGACTTTATGGTCAATTAATATTTGACAAAGGAGCCCTGGCCTATGTGGCTTAGTTGGTTGGCACATTATCATGTACGCCAAAGGGTGGCCAGTTCAATTTCCAATCAGTGCAGGTACCCAGGCTGCAGGTTTGGTTCCTGGGCAGGGTGAGTTCACGAGGCAGCTGATCAATATTTCTCTCTCTCTCTCTCTCTCTCTCTCCCCCCCTCTCTCTAAAATCAATTTAAAATATATATATTTGGCAAAGGAGGCAAGAACATACAATGGGATAAATCAGTCTATTCAATAAATGCTGTTAGGAAAATTGAACAGATATGTGCACAAAAATAAAATTAGACCACCTTCTTACACCATATACAAAAATAAACTCAAAATGGTTTAAAGACTTAAATGTAAGACTCAAAACCATAAAAATCCTAGAAGAAAACAGTAAAATCTTGGATATTTCTCACAGCAATATTTTTTTCTGCTATGTCTTCTCGGGCAAAGGAAATAAAAGAAAAAAATAAATGGGACTAAATCAAACTAAGAAGTTTTTGCACAGCAAACAAAATCATCAACAAAATGAAAACACAACTCACTGACTGGGAGAACACATTTGCCAATGATACATCTGATAAGGGGTTAATATCCAGAATTTATTAAAAAAAAAACTTACACAATTCAACACCCAAAACCCAAGCAATCCAATTAAAAAATGAACAAAGGACCTGAATAAACACTTCTCCAAAGAGGACATACAGATGGCCGATAGACATATGAAAAGATGCTCAACATCACCTGTCAGAATGGCTACCACCAATAAATCAACAAACAAGTATTGGCTTGGTGAGGCTGTGGAGAAAAGGGAACCTTCATGCACTGTTGGTGGGAACGCAGACTGGGGCAGCCACTGTGGAAAATAGTATGGCGTTCCCTCAAAAAATTAAAAATGGAACTGCTTTATGAACCAGTGATCCCACTTCTGGTAATATATCCCAAGAAACACAAAACAGTGATTCAAAAGAATGTATGCACCCCCATGTTCATTGCAGCATTATTTATAATAGCCACCATCTGGACACAGCCCATGCGCCCATAGATGAGCGGGTTAACAAACTGTGATACATTTACACAATGGAATACCACTTGGCCATAAAAGAAAGGAAATCTTACCTTTTGTGACAGCATGAATGGACCTGGAAAGTACTAAAAGTGAAATAAGCCAGTCAGAGAAAGGCAAATACTGTATGATTTCACTTATATGTGGAATATAATGAATAAAATGAACTAATACACAAAATAGAAACAGACTCATAGATACAGAAAGCTGCTAGAGGGGAGTGGGTTGTGGGGCTGGGTGAAAAAGGTGAAGGGATTACACAAACAAACAAAAACTCATAGACACAACAGTATGGGGTTACCAGAGAAGAAGGCAGGTGGGGGGAGGTAGAAGAGGGTAAAGGGGGAATAAATGGTGATGGAAGGACTTTGGGTGGTGAACACACAATACAACATACAGATAATGTATTACAGAATTGTATACCCGAAACCGACATAATTTTATTAACCAATGTCAACCCAACAAATTAAGTTAAAATTAAATCCCCTGTGAGGGAAAAATAAAGTTGTGTGTGTGTGTGTGTGTGTGTGTGTGTGTGTGTGTGTATGTGTGTGTGTGTGTGTGTATATATATATATATATATATATATATATATATATATATATATATATATAAACAGTATCCCCTCATAAAAGTAACATGTTGCCTAGAGGCCGTCCCCATTCCATTGCCCAGCCTCAAGCATCTCCACCTCCTCTTCTCCCTTCCCTCCCTCCTTCCTACCAAGCCGCCCATCCTGCACCATTCAAGGGCACTTAAAGACACCTAGTTTAGAGCTGAAGCAGTGACTCAGGGCATCACCCAGTTTGGCTTCTACATGTCCCCTTCAGCAGCATCCTCAGAAATCAGGAATCCCATCTGTCAATGGAGGAAATTTTACTCCCTCGTTAGGCAATGTTTAAGAGAGGGTTAGATATTTTTTAAATTAGGGACTTGGGACCATTTTATTAGCTGGCTTCGGCATATTTGCACGTTTGTCAGAGAGCTAAATTAGGAAAGAAATCCCAACGTTATGGTAAGGGAAAAGCTCTATCTTTTGTTTTACCATGATTGACTTACTCACATATAAATTTGAATACTGTGTTTTTAAAATCAGATTTACCATATATTATGTCAAGTTCTCTGTCCTTGCCAGGTTTTGGTCAAACCGAGCTGAGTTTTCTTCCCAAATTAGTTGAGTCATGCTTATTAAGATAGAGGGACCAAATTAGCTCTGTAACGTCACTACCATCTTGTGCAATGGCTGTGCTTGCCTACCTCTCTGTGTCCACAGCCATGACCTTCATCTTTCCTCGTGGCTTCACTCTAACCCCACTGGCCCTCGACATTCTCATTTCCCTTCTCCTAGTGGGGGAGTGCTGGAGCCAGCTTGTACCAGCTTGTGAAAGAAGATCGTTAAATTTTCAGAAATTATCTCAGCCCATTGTTAAATATAAGCCACTGTTAAAATTAAATTATGCAAACTTTCAATCAAATAAATTACATTAAAAGCAAAGGGAAGAAATACTCAAAATCCATCACTTTCTATTTTCCCACATTTGAGTATCATCTTTGTTCTCGGAGTTATTAACTCTATAGCATCTGTATAGTGGAAATACTGCACACAGTACATTGCGTGTTACTGTGGTCTCTTCTCAACATGAAATAGTCATGTTGCTCTTTGAAATCCAGTCATAATAAGAATATTTACAGCAGGGAAATCAGCAAATACTATACTACACATCAGTGCTTGGTGTGTTGTTTTAATTGTTTAGACCAGGGGTCTGCAAACTCTGGCCGGCAGCTTGTTTTTGTCTGACCTTTGAGGTAAAAGTGGTTTTTACATTTTAAGCGTTGTGAAGAATATCTAGAGCCTCACTTTGGTAGAGACATTAATAGTGTGTCAAGTCAGTTTAGAAAGAGACCAGTGTTCTCCTAGTTTGTTGTGCTCGGCCTTCTAGCCAGGATGTGGGCCTCTAACCAGTCTCTTCCTGCCTTCTTCCATCTCTTCACTGAGATGATGGGTCTGGCATTGGGGCCCAACTGACAACTGAATTTGCTGGAGCATAAGGCAAATGAATCCAGTCATCTCACCACCAGAGTCATATTAGCTCCACAGACCCAACAATGGCAAAAATATGTTTCGATTAGCAGAGGCATTAAATAAGGCAACCCCCCCCACCCCACCCCCACAAAAACAACAAACAAACCCTATCATCATCATCAGTGTTAAGTAGATATTTGGCAATTATCCAGGTAATTGTATCAATGTAAGTAGCCAGACCACCCCTTCTCTCCTCTGTCCCTGAAAAAAATCTTCTTGGAAGCTTAATGATTACTTTGCCAAAATTATCTGGATAATACAAATGTGTCCTTTTTTTGAAGGGTTATAACTCACCTCTGTATCATTCTGAAATCCACAAATGCTTGAGAGCTCTTGAAGGAGCTGCCTTCACTTAAAGACCAACCTAATAAGTGTCAACTGAATTCTTTAAATGTTCACCAAGAAAGCAACAATTTAACTTCAAAGCTGAAAAGCAGCAGAAGGAAAACACTTTCGTTTCTTTACTCCTTACTTTTGCCCGAGTGCTCAGGATTCTGACCATGCCCAGCGTTAGAGTCCCTCCACCCCAGTCTAATTCGGGCCCTGGACATCACCTCTTCCCCCCTAACAGATTACCCTGTCTGCAGCCCTGCCCATTTTGTACACAGCAGCCAGAATTATCTTTCTGAAACTTAGATCTCACTTCTTTCTTTAAAAATCTTCAGTTGGACCCTATTGCCCAGAGAATAAATTCCGAATTCCCCAAATCCAAGCCAGGTCCCAGCAGCCTCCTAAACAGCTAGCTCCAGTTTCTCTTTCCAGAGTTACATCCTTAATGAGCAGGAACTTCTAAATCAGTGGTTCACAAACGTTGATGTACATTAAAATCACCCGGGAACTTCTAAAAATCCCGATGCCCAGGGCACATCCATATCAATTTGACCAGTGTCTTTGGGTGAAGCTAGCATCTGGCACCTTAGGTGATACCAAAAAAATCATGGTGTTTTGGTCACCCAGATTGCTTGGAGGACTAGAAACTGTTCTTAGAAATTTTCTCCCCAAACCTGCTGTTATAATAAACATATGGTACAGTAATTTGTTTTAGTATATCTCCTGTATTCAACTTTAAGCTCCTGGAAGGCAGGGTCTGTGTTTAATTTTTCTGCTATACTGATAATATTTAGGTAGTACTTGCACCTAATAGGCACCCAGCAAACGTTTGTCAAATAAAATGACAAATGAATGAACAAATAAATAAATGAAGTATACCAAACAGGAGACCGAACTAAAGTTTTAAAGGCCTTAAAAAGAAGGAATACTTTTTCTTATTGAAGAAACAAGGCCATTCATGTGGTTTTGTATGTTTTTTTAATAAAGGGAATCACTTTACAGGATGAAGCTCCCTATTTTCTGCTGAACTGATCTCCACAGACCTTAAAGATGAACATGGTAGAAAGAGCAGTGCCTAGAAATCAGGAGACCCGAAGTTTAGTCTTGTTCTGCCATTACCAAAAGCAATCTCCATAATTGTTCCTGTGAAGTGCTTGATATGTTTAAGGTGCTTTACTCTATTTTTTTATTTAATCCTCAACAACACTCTTACAATGTAGGTATCATTAGTAACCTCATTTCATAGAGAAGAAAACTGAGGTTTACACAGGATAAATAAATTGCCCAAGTCCCCACACTCAGTGAGCCACATTCGAACCCAGTAAGCCTACCCTTGGCACAGAAGCTGCCTGATCAAATCACTTTGAGAAGAGTTACCAGGGCCCATCCTCAGAGTCTGATTAACTTGCCCAGTGAGCCCTGGTCATTGGTACTTCTTTCTGAATGCCTCCCAGTGCTTCTAATGCGTCCAAGGTTGATGGCTCCCGCTCTAGGCTCTCTCTACTCTCAACTGACGTAACCTCACAAAAGCCACTTCTCTGGCTTCAGTTTCTTCCACAGTGGCTGAAACCACTTATCTTGGCCATAATTCCAACTTGAATCCTTAGGAATGACCCCTGCCCCTCCCTCCACCCCCTAACATTGTGCCCAGGTGAAAAGGGGCCTCCTGGAATCTCTGGATTTGGATTCCCCGCCAGCCTTATCCTGGATCTCTCAGCCCTGCGAAATAGGGCTGTGAGAAGCTAACACTCTCACTTTGTGAAGGAAATAAAAGCTGTGTAGCTCCTCAGGAAGGGCAAGGAGGAATAAGCAGAGCCCAGTGAGTGCTCCTAGGTAGCCCTATCTGCACTTGCAGTCCCAGGGAAAGAGACAGAGAGCACAGATGAGCCTGCTGACTGGTAAACAAGCCCTTTCATAGACTGACATGGTTTCTTCTGCCTGCCTTAGGGCCAGGTATGAAAATATAGAAAAGCCAGTCTGACCTTTTAGGAAGGGAAACCCTGAGGAGCAGGGTAAGAGAGGGCTGAGCAGGCAGAAACTACGGGGGGTTCAAGTACATACTGGTCATATAGGTAATACCTGGGCTAAGACCTGGTAGTCCCTGAGGAGGAAAGGATTGCCCTTGGGAGGGCCTGTCTCAGTGAGCTATGCTCCAGGGTCAGGGGGGATCAAAGTGGCTTTAGGATGATGCCGAAGGCACAACTCAGACAAGTCTCTAGCTCCTCTGTAAGACCGAAAGTTCAGACCGCCCAAGAGAAGTTTTTTGGTCTAAAAATGATCAGGGCCTAGCCTTTAACCCTTAGGGCCGTTCCACCCTGATCTAGGCACAAAGATGGGATATACAATGCCTTTGTTTTATTATATTTGGCAATTCGTTTAAAGAAACTGAAACCTCTTTTATGCCTCTGCTGTGTGCTCAATGGCATTCCAAACTTTTCACATAGCACCAACCCCACTGCTGTAATTCCGTTTCAGTGTCCATTTCTCCATTAGACTGTAAGCTGCAGGCGGGCATGGCGTGCCTGGCCTGTTCACTGCAGTGTCCTCAGCTCCTAGCCCAGTGCCTGTCGGTTCTTAAGAGCTTCATAAATATTCATTGAGTGAACAAATGGTTAGATGTGAAGGTTATCTGACAAGTGAATACAGCAATACTTGCTACCCACTTCATGGGAAAGTGGTGAGATAAGAGCTCTCCCTGTTTAGACTACACATGGCTTATTTGGGTTAAATAAAGATATTTGTTTTCTGACAGTTTCTTGTTTCCTTATAAAGCCCACCCATATAATTCTTAATTCTTACACTTAATAATTCTTAATAACAAAACCAAACTATGGCTTCAGTGTTTGCACTTCTTTAAAATGTAATAATACTAAAGGCCATCAGGCAGCAGCCCTGTGCCTACGTGGTCTCTGCTCCTAGGAGTCTCCATAACAGCAATGAAGGTCAAAGCCCTGGAGCAGGCTGTTTATTTCCAGCAGGAAATGTAGAAAACACCCTGCCCTTTAATCTTCATGTTACCTCATGGAAAACAAAAGCAACCTTATCAGCTGGCTTCACACACAGAGGAAGCAGAGCCTCCTTTGGACACTCAGACCCTGGTTTTAAAGCCTCATGTCTTATGATTACATCAAAACATTTAGTGTTCGTTTCAAAGAGCTCTTTCACAACAGTCACAAAAATCAATATTATTATCCCCTTGTTACAGATAAGGAAAATTGGTATGGTTTCTACATGATTTCTTCTATAAGCACAGAAATGGGTGAAAACCTAGGGATGCTGCCGGGCAATCTACAGGGCTAGTCTTACTGCCAACCCACCTGACCTCTGGAGACAGTCAATGCAGACCCTGAAAGCACCCATATTCCTGCAGCACATCGGATCTGCCTAGGTCTGTATTTGCATTTTTTATACACTGCTCCCTGTATCAAGGTGCTCAAGGACATAATGTAAATAAGTTAGGAGCCTGGCAATGTTGACAATGTGAAAAATTAAGAATCACAACCATTAGTAAACTAAAAAATGGGGAGCCATAGTTTCTCACTCTGCATTGCATATAAGTGCCTTTAGAAACTACAGAGTGCTAATTTTTGTTCTGGAAGTAAGTGTAATTCTATTGTCCAGGATACAGATCTTGCCATTACCAAGGGCAGTGCTCAAGGACTAAACATTCATGGAGCCCGGCCGGGCGTGGCTCAGCGGTTGAGCATCGACCTAGGATCCTGGCGATCGGGGTTCAATTCCCGGTCAGGGCACATGCCAGGGTTGCGGACTGCAGCCGATCAATGACTCTCTCATCATTGATGTTTCTATCTCTCTCTCTCCCTCTCCCTTCCTCTCTCTGAAATCAATAAAGATTTTTTTTTAATTAAAAAAACACACAAACATTCATGGAGCCCTATTTTTGTCACAGGCACTTTACACTCTGAACACTCCGCAAGCATTATACTGTTTAGTTCTCACAACAACCCCAAGAGGTAGACAGTATTATTGTCCCTATTTTGTAGATGAAGAAACTGAGACCCAGAGTTTTACAGAACCCCCCAAGGTTACATAGCTGGGAGGAGATGGGGCCAAGATTTAGACCTGGGTCTCCTTGACTCCAAAGCATACACTCTGGATCATTATACTAATTTGTCTCCAAAAAAAAAGACATTATGCAACTATGACTAGATTCAATTCTCTGTAGTTTAGGGAGATTAAAGGAATCCCATGTTCCAGAAAAATAAGTTATCTAAAGTTACTCAGAAATATTTCTGGTCATTAAGGTATCCCCTAAGCAGTAGGCCAAAAATATCAGGGACTTAAATGACACTAGAGTAGAAATACAGGTCAAATCCAATTATGGAGGATCTCATGAGAGCATCCAAGCTTTTATTGTGTCCTGGAACTTTATTATATTAAATATTGCCTTCTCCAACTACTAGAGGACTCACTGATCCTCCTTCCCTTTCTCCAAATTTTGGTACTTGTCAATACATCACAATGTAACCTTTGATTATATTATCTTTTATTGTTCACGTTTTTTTTAATGCATGCTGATCTTTGTCTCCTCAACAAGATTTTAAATTCCCAAGACTACAAAGTAAGCTTCATACTTTGTCCCCTTTCCATCTATTGTGTGCTTACAATGTGCCCAAGATGGGTGCCTACTGAGCATGTAGAAGGTCCCCAATATAAATTATTTATTGACTTGTTTAAATATGTAGACTGGGGGTCAGCAAACTTTTTCTGTAAAGGACCAGAGAGTAAACATTTTAGGTTTTGTAGGTCATTTGGTTTCTGTTACATCTACTGAACTCTGCTACTGCAGGGTGAAAGCAGCTATAGATGATACAATGAGCATGGCTGTGTCCTAATAAAACTTCATTTACAAATCAGAGAGAGGGCTCGATTTGGCCTGTGGTCTGTAGTCTGTCAACCTAATAGAGCCTATTTATGATAGGCTTGGGGGACTAGATTGGGAAATGTTCTCAAGTCTTAGCATTATTACAGCAGATTCTGTACCTCCCCTCAGGCCTCTTGCCCATGTTTGGAGTCCTACCTCCTGACCAAACCACGTGTTTTTCCAAAGCCTCCCACCTTGGACTGAAGTTTAATTCAGCACAGTATTTTGCATCCATTTTCCTCTGGGGCTTTATACATCAGTTTAATTGTTTAAAATTGATTTGACAGAGAGGGGGGCAGGAATTTGTGTTCCACTTGTTTCTGCAATCATTGGTTGATTCTTGTATGTGCCCTGACAGGGAGGAGATCGAACCCGAAATCTTGATATATGGGATTGACTCTCTAACCAACTGAGCTACCTGGCCAGGGCTTCATACATCAGTTTAAAAAGAGAAAAATCAACCACAAAGAGCTGTCATGGTAAGTTATAACAACAACAAGCAATTAGAAAATTCTTCGAATGCATTCCACACAGGAGTCTCTAACACTTTTTCTGGACTGCTTTTTGTAGACTGCTGCTTAAATCATCTTAGACAATTTGAAATATGCATTTCACCTGGATTAAAAATCTGCAGAGAGCTGATAATCTGTAGCAGGAGGCCACATAAAGGGTGGCAAGGATAGACATTCATCCTCCCAAAGTGACTGCTCTCCGCTGAGAATGGGCGAACTCAACAAATGAAAGAAAAAAAGAGAAAAAGCACCGTTTCTCTTAATCAAAGTATTCAGCCCTCAGTTTTGATATAACATTAAAAAGTCCTTAATGGACTGCTACCTTGACCTCATTTTAATGCACATTAAGAAGATTGTTCATTATTGTTTCTGGGCTATCTACATGTTTGTGAAGAGAGCTGCATTTGACATGAATAGAGATGGTTCAACAGACTACCACAAAATTTGGAACTGGAAGTGCCCTTCTAATTCAGTCCCCTCACTCCACAGAGAAGTGAAGTGACTTGCCTAGAACAGTGGACTCTCTGCTCAAATCAAATAATCATAAAGCCATCCATCCCTTTATGACAGTAGTGCTCGGGCCATGAACCAGCCAGCTCCACACACACGTGGCTAATTTGAGAAGCAACTCAGATCCCCTGTTCTAAGGGGCAATCCACTAACAACCCCCAAACCTCTCCTCTGTCCCAGGTCAAAACTCCTTTATATGAAATCAGCCACATTCAATAACCACTTCCTCAATTACGTGACACAGAGCTGCCTGTGTTTTCAGAGATATGGCAGACACCGTCTACACAATTTCCATTGTCCCTTCCATGGTGCACTCGGAAAATAGGAAGATTTGTCTTCTGCCCTCTCAGCTCACCTTTCCCCACTTTGCTCTCCCTCTTAGTAACCAGATGCTGGTATTAGTTACCACAGTCACCTGTTTGCATTTTAAGTTTACAATCTCTTCATGTGACATTAAAGGCACTTCCTCACGTCTTAGCATGTTCTGGGCATTGGGAAGCAACTATAAAGATGTTGTTATTATTGAGATCCTCGCCTCACCCCTGACAGTAAAGTGGACAGATTTTATGGGACTGGCAGAGAGAGGGAAAGAGAGGTCAAAAGGTAACGTGCATGGATGATGTCCCCGCTCCAAAGAGTTCTGATCACCCCAGGCCCTCTCCCAATCAGGTGAGCAGAGGCTTAGCCCAGGCAGCTGCGGGGCCTAGATTGAAAAGCTCTGACACTGTTTACAGTCTCTGGCGAAGGATCACCCAAAAGTCTTCTTCCTCCCCCACTTCTGCCCCTTCTCATTCTGCTCCAAGTCTCTCTGACCATCATTTCAAATCTGAACCCTTTGTAATCTTGTGAAACACAGAGCTATATATCCTATACCATTTCTCCCTCTGATTGTAAAGTTTCTGATGAATATGTGTTAGCTCGCATCCCCTAGCTTATAAAAATAATGAACTGCCTTGGAAATTAATGTGTTCCTTTTCACTTATGCAGAACTTTGTTGAGATGATTTGAACTTTGGCTAAGTAATTGCACATAAAGGGTCCCTTCCGAATTTGTTAGAACTAATAATGATATTCTTATAAGAAAAATCGCTTTTTTAATTGGCGGAACATTTGAAAGATTGCAAATTTTTTTCAGGCATATTTTCTCACTTGATCTCAGTTATCCTGTGAAACTGGTAGGGCAGATATTATGAACTCCAAGTTACAGGTGAGGTCACTGTTATAGGTCAAATAGATAAAAAGAAGTTAACTCATTTCCCTTTCCAGGGGGTGCCCTTTTCACTGTGCTCTGCTGCTTAAAAAAGAAATAAACCCTGCATTGAAAACAACTGATAACACACGACTTCAAGCTCTTTTCCTCCTCTGAGAGAAAAAGGGCATTAATTCTTCACTTTTGTCAACTTTTAGTGTAAAATTCCTAGAAAAAGGCAGTTCATACAGGCAGCACAAGTCATTTTAGAATCACAAACTCTTAGGGGCATACGGGAAGCTCCTCTTTTCCCTGCGCTCCAACAAATTCTATTTCTGGACAAATGCAAAACTTAGAGGTGATTTACACAGTAAGGAAAAGAATACTAATAAAGCAGACTGTGTATTTATGTTTTTAAATTATTATGCCATAAAGTCAGCTTGTATTTTTATACAAATACTCATACATGCCTACAAAACCATTTTTCAGTTATATTCCTATTTTCAAACAATTTAAACACCCTGTGTTCTTACAATTATCTTGATTAGATGGTGTATTTTATCTTAGCAGTGCAGTGGTATAAAAATCCCAGACCCAGACATTTTTTTTTTATCATGTTACAAACTTGTTTTAAATTTGGTGTACACCTTTATAATACGAAGTGTTAGCACAGATTTTATCTCATAATGATAATTATAAAATAATCATAAAACCCCAAAGTTACCAATATTTGTTCAAAGTATCACGAGGGGGCTTCTGGAAACACAGTGCAAGTATGCCAGCACTGTGGAAGCCAATGGAAGCTGAAGTTATAAGGATTAAAAAAGAATTTGCCTATTTTAAATGGTCCTTTCCTAATAAGGACCTGCAATGTAATGTATTTGAATAACTGATGACAACTTGACTTTAAAAGCACAGATTATTCAAGTAGAAAGTAGAAGTCTGTCTTCATCCTAGAAGTTTAGAACTTTAAGAATTTGGGAAATTTTTAAAAAAGAGAACAAAGCTATGCATTTTCTTCTGAATGTGACTTTTTAAAATATGTTTTTTATTGATTTTAGAGCAAGAGGAAGGGAGATGGATAGAGAGAAACATCTACCAGAGAGGAACATCCATCAGCTGCCTCCTGCCCCCTACTGGGAATCTGACCAGAAACTAGGGCATGTGTACTGACCAGGAATTGAACTGGTGACCTCTTGGTTAATGGGTCGACACAAAACCACTGAGCCACAATGGCTGGGCTCTGAGTGTGATTTTTAATTTTCAAGGCTTTTTCTTTACAATGTAGAAAGTTGTTTTTTGTTTTAAATATATCTTTATTGATTTCAGAGAGAGGAAAGGAGAGGGAGGGAGAGAAACAGAAATATCAATGATGAGAGAGTCACTGATCGAGCCCACAACCAGGCATGTGCCCTGACCGGGAATCGAACCCCGATCGCCTGGATCCCGGGTTGACACTCAACCCGCTGAGTCACGCCCGGCAGGGCTACAATATAGAAAGTTTTAAAAAAATTCCCATTTTTCCCCCCATCTTCCTTAGAATGTGAACTAAAAGATCAAGACTTGCTATTGTATGTTCTTTTATCCCCAACTTGGATTTCAGTATTCTATAAATTATGAGCTCTTTTTTAAAAATGCCAACATCTAATGAGTAAAAATTCAACCTATTTTGCTCAATAGGATACGCATTTACTAAATCTCCATTCAGCACAAGACATTGCACCAACTGCTAAGGAGAGAGCGAGGGAGTACTGATGCTCCCTAAAATGAACAGAAGGTAGACTTGGCTCCAAGGCCCCAAGACTCAGGGATAAATTCCTTCATAAAAGAAATGTTAAAGGCTTATTGAAAGATTTAAACAAAAATGTACATTCAGCTATGCGTATACCAGAGTGATAAATATTCACCTCTGTTGAGGTTTAAACAGCAAATTCCTCAACACGGACTTTCCAAATGTCCATTGACTTCATCCGAAAAGTATTGACTTCACACTTTCAAGTATTGAAAAACTGTCAAGCTCATGGCAGTGGATCCATGTTTTCTAAACTTATAATTCTCCCTTGAAAGCCCCCAAATCACCATTGACAGCAATAATTGTCCCTTGTTTTCCCAGAAGTGGCAGGTGCACGTTATTTTTGAAAAATGCCTGTCAAACACCTGTCTGGATAACCATAGCTTGTCCACCGTTCTTTCAAGTAAAAAGAATGTTCGATGAAAATAAAAGCAAAAACACTAGTTCAGCTTGCAATTCAAGCACGGAAGTGTTCTGCTGGAGATAAACAGGCGCTTCATGCTTTCCGCACACTTCCTGTTTTTTCACACAGAATTTGAAAAGTGTACCAAAGGGGTGAACTTTAATAAATTTAATAATATTTACATATTATTAACTACAGTCCCTGCGCTGTACATTACATCCCCATGACTTATTTTTCCTGTTACCGCTATTACAGATGTTCCCCGCGTCTCCCCGTTTGCGCGCCTCCCCGCAGCCCCCGCCGGGGCCTTCCCCTCGCCGCCGTCCGCGCCCAAGGGCTGTGCAGCGCGTCTGTAAGTCCCTTCCCTAATCTCCTCCAGCCCCCTCCCCCCGGGATCATTTTCACTTCTTCATCAGGACCTCTTTCAAGTGGCACTAGCTCTCACAGTTTGGTGCCCCCGCCTTGATTCACGATAAGACGCCTACACTTTTACCCAGCCCTTTTGCACCGTCTGTGCACCGCGATTCTGGCGCGGCCGACCCCGCGAACGGGTCTCAGGGGCCTCCAGGGGCCTCCAGGGGCCTCCAGGGCCACACTTTGAGAACCACTGGGTCCCTGAGCTGACAGAAATCACAGCTCTTTCTCTTCGGTTATCTAATGCTGGAGGCTTATTTATTACTGCAGGTCTGATCACTGAGCGATAATCGAAAGACACGCCAAGGCACTGAACACCTCCAGCAGAGACAGTCCACCGCCGCCGCTCCCGGGCTCGCTGGGAGGACAACAGCTCTTGGGGGGGCGGGGCGGGAGGGCGGAGCGCCCGCCCGGCTTGCAGTTGCCAGGGGCAACGATCCGCCGCGGGAGGGAACGCGGCCATCGATTAGTCGCGTCTGGGAGATGGCTGGAGGAAGGAGTCCCCGAGCGCGCGGTCGCCGCGGAGCTCGGTGGCGGGCAGCTCGCTCGTTCTGCGATCCACTAGAGTGGCTGCCGAGGGCTCGGGTGGCTGTCGGGCAGGGCGGGAAGATGGCGGCGGTAGCGGCGCGCGGCCCGGTGGGGAAGGGGCGCGACATCAGCCTGGCGGCCCTGCAGCGCCACGACCCCTATATCAACCGCATCGTAGACGTGGCCAGCCAGGTGGCTCTGTACACTTTCGGTCATCGGGCCAACGAGTGGGTGCGTGCGGACGCGACGGGCCGTGCAGGCAGGCGGGGTGGGGACGGGGTCGTCACACCCGGGCTCGAGCCCCTAGGGGAGGGGACGCGACGCCCTGGAGGATGGAGGTGGACGGTGGTGGCTCGCGGGCTCCAGGCCGAAGTTGGGGGGATTGCACTCGTGCGCCTCGGGGTCTGGGGGAGAGGGGGGCTGACCTGTGAAACCTTCTGAAACTGGGGCAAGACTTAAATACCTGCGCTACCCCCGTCTGGGAGACCGGACGGGCCGGGGCCCTGAGGCCGGACGGAAAGAGAGGACGCGGTGCCTTGAGGCCGGAAGACTGATGCTCCGGGGACGCGGCGCGGAGCGCGAGCTGGTACCGGGGGCGGGGGGAGGCGGGCGCGAGCGCAGCGCCGCGGCTCTGAACTTCAGGCGCGGACGGGACCGGGACGGAGAGCAGCCGAACCTTGAGAGCGGGAGGAAGCCGGAGCTGCGAGCTCGGGGACGCCGCCGGGGAGGAACGGACGTCGGGGAGTAAAGACGAGGGGGCTGGGTCTGACTCCCGGGAAGATGATTACACCACAGCCACCACGGCCGAAACTGAGTTTAATGCCCGAGTGCATTGCGAGCCCGACTGTTTTAGGGCTCTTGTCACCCCAAACCCCAGTAAACAGCGATGGAATGAAGTTTAGTTCCCGCAGTTACAGTGGGGGAGGAGCGCGGGACGTGTGAGCCCTCCCGCAGGTTGCAAGTGGACTTTGAATTTAAGAGAAATGGATTTTTTCCTCCGAGTGATTTTTGTCCACATAACATTAATCCGTCAATTATATTACCATCCATCCATTACTTCTAAATAAGTTACAAAACAATATAAAGTACTGAGCCTGGATGAATGGACTTCAGATTTGTAAAAATTGTGTTCTCCAAGACGGTATCAAACATCAAAATTTAAGCAAGAAAACATCCATATTGAATAAATTCGTGTATTTTTAAACACCCACATTCATTTTTATATAGCCTACTTATTCACCTGAAAATCACTAACAAAAATAAAAAGATAAAAGTTAAGTCTTAAAATGAGCAAGAAGAGAACACTTTTGCCCTAAACTCTTAACTGAGGAGAATTACTGAAATGGACTTAGGGCTGCTCTCCAAGTACCCAAGCAAAAAAGAAAAAGAAAAGCATGGGGAGTTCTTTAATATTCATTGTTTTGTAATAGGAAGTATACCACTTGGTCATGAGAGGTTATTTCTCCCTAGTTTTCAGAGGAATTTGCCACCTGGATCTTTATATAAAGGACATCGAGCAACATAGTGGACAGTTTCGTCAATGGCAACTTAAAAAAATGCAAACATATTGTATACATGGCTTTTATACTGCTCTATAGAAAAATGCCAGAGGCATAATGTCATCATTCTGTCAAGGTAATTCTATAGTACAGGTCAGGATCAGGGATGTATCCTTCTACAAACTGACTTGACACCAAGATTAGAGTCTGGAAAATCCTGAAACATAGAGGAGAGCATTCCTCTTGAATAACAATTGTTTCCTAGAGGCTTTTGAGACAGATACCTGTTAAAATTGTTACAGAGGTTTCCTAGATACCCAGTGAAACCTTTATACTAAAGCCTCATGAAAAGGCAGAAGTGTCACAATGTATTATTTACAGGATTATGTTTTCCTGCTTCCTGGACTTGTTACCGGCATAATTCATTCAGTAAAAGGTCATTCTTTCAAAGTACTAATCTTCAAGGCTGTGTTAGCCTGAAAAAAAGAGACTCACTTTAGCTACAGAGCAGTTGCTAGGGATAAACAAATTGTCCCCATTGTCTCTATGTGCCATCACTCAGGCCTGGATGGGAGCCTTTTGAATACAAACCTAATAGACATATAAAGAACATTCTTGAGAATGGAGGAGAAAGCATATAAAGAAGAAATGTGGTGTGTAAAGGAAGGGAGTTCTTACTACAATGAAAATAAGTGAATGTCCAGGCATTCAGAGCAGGAGGAATTAGGAAGGAATAGTGAACAGAAAATGAGCTGCTTTAAGGTAGAATTAAGAAAGATAGGTCATGACTAAAAGAAATTTTAGAACTAGACTGACTTCCCACTACCAGGCAAGACTACGCCCCCAAAATACCCTTGTGTGGAAGAATATAACCCTGGTGTTATGTGTTATTTCTTCCTCTTAGCCCTGAGAGCAGTAGTTGTTAAGGATTTGATTTGACAGTGTCTGGAGGAAAATTTTGGTTGTCTCACTGAGAGCAAAGTGTTACTGGCATCTAGAGGGTAGAGGCCAGGGATGCTGCTAAATATCCTACAAAAGTGCTGAGCTTGAGAAACTGCCTTAGTGACTAGTGCCCCATTTTTTCTAGCTAGTAAGGTTTTCTGAGTTCTGCATTATCACAGTTACTGGGTATGAGACCCAAGCATTTGATATTTGTTCAAATATAGGTGACTCGAATGCTACATACATGACTGAGAAAGACAGATTTAGAGGATAAATGGAGACCTATTTTTTCATTTTAACATAAAATAATCAGTAAGGTATAGATTGAGTTGTTTCAAAGGTCTCAAATAGTGTGCTGAGTCCCAATAATTTGCAAACTAGCACTATTTTATATTCCACTGTGTTATTTCAAATTTTGAACTGCTTAATTTTTTAACACCTGTTAAATTATTTTTATAATAGAGCATGTTAAATCAATAGTTGTACTTGTTACTAAGTAATTTACTCTTAATAGCTATTTGCTCTTAAAAATCAGTTTGATATAATTTGGACCATAGTGGATTTTGTTTTCATGACTCCTAATACAGTTCTTTGGGCAGAGATTATGCTCTTGAACTAAAGCAGTGGTCCTCACATAGCATCACCAGAATCACCTGGGAAGCTTAATAAAAGAGACTGCTGGGCACCAGCCCCAGAGTTTCTGATTCAGTAGGTCTGGGGAAGGACCCAAGTATTTGCACTTCTAACAAATTCTCAGGTGATGTTGCTGCTGCTGCTGCTGCTGCTGATATGGGGACCCACTGAACTGTGAGACTCACTAAATTTTGAGTCTCACTGAACTACAGTGACCAAGAAGATTGCTGAAATTACTTGAGCTTATGAAAGGATCATGTTTCCAATTTTTTTAGTCTGTCTTTAAAAAGTATTATTTTAATATTACACCTTTGTACGTAAAGACTGTGTTTTTCACCAGAATTACAGAGTACTTAAACTTTGAATGACTATGGTAATGGGTATTAATACTAAACTACTATGAGGTTAGATAGAATGCTGTAATTAAACCATGTAAATAGCAAACATACATTTTAAATTCTGAATTATAATAGTCTGATTACTGGTTAATCAAACAAATGGGTACTTAAATTTTTTTTTAATGCAGTGTACTGGTGAACATTTTTATCAGGCCATGGGATCCTGCCTTTGTTGAAATGGAAAAGAACCTTTCTGAATGAACTAAAATGACGTCATTTAACTTTACCACTTCTCCCAGTTTTTCTTAGGCATATTTCTTGAGTCCTAGCTTGGTAATGTTTCTAACGTAATTTCAAATATCAAACCTTACTCTGTTCCACACCCAGTAGGTGATTGAAAACTATGGCATTGTTGCCGCCTTCTATACAGTAGTCAAAGTAGAATTATTGACAGATTACCTGCTCTCCTAGGTGACAGAATATAGCAAGAGAAAATGAACCCAGAAAATAAAGAGAAGGGTAATGAGATGCAGTCAGCAATGATTTCTGCAGCTTGGCTTACACCCCGTTCAGAGGGCAGAGGAAAAGGCAATGAGCTTCTTATAATCTCTTCTTTCTAATGAGATCCGTGGAGCACCTTTATTATTGTTTCAGCCAGAGGTGTGTTGCTATCCCTGCCTTTGGTAAAGAGAGATAATGATGGCTTATTTTGTAAATAACAAAAGGAAAATGCTTCCTGCTGCTTAATCAGCACAGGCAATGTCAGGCAGAGATCCTGCTTTTCTCCTTTCCCAAGAATAACCCCTCTTAAATCAGATGTTGCTTAGATTTAGTCCTACTTGAAACTGGGAAGAATTCCTGTTCTGTAAGAAGTTTATGTTCTTTAACCTCTGTGAATGTTTACTATTAATGAAGAGAATCTACATATTTTCTGTGTGTTTTGTTTTTATGTCCTAGGAGAAGACTGATGTGGAAGGAACCTTATTTGTTTACACAAGGTAAGAGCACTTTAGTTTCAGAAAAAAACTGATAGTCATTCTTTAATTGTAGTTTTATTTTTAAGACAAGTAAATGAAATGAATCTTAGTGAAGTTTTGAGTTGACATAAGGGAATACTGAATAATGTCACCTGGGATAGTGTGAGGCATACTAATTTCAGAATATAATTTAAACTTCAGTATAGGTGAACTTAAATCTTTGTGTGTTTTTTAAAGTAGTATTAAATGTTTGTTCTTTAATTCAAACAAAGTTCTTGAATATAATGCATTGGCAAGGAGCTAGAAGTACACTATTAAGAGTATTAGATTATTTAATCAATATTTAGAAAGGGGTCCAGATATTTTTTAATTTTTTAATTACAGTTTACATTCATATTATTTTGTATTAGTTTCAGCTGGTTAGATAATCATATACTTTACAAAGTGTTCCCCTGAATATTTCTAGTACCCAATGGGCACCATACATAATTATTACAGTATTATTGATTATATTCCCTATGTTGTACTTTATACCCCCATGACTATTTTGTACCTTTCAATTTATACTTCTTAATTCCTTCACCTTTTTCACTCAGTCCCCCAACCCCCCCTCCCCTCTGGCAACCATCTGTTCTCTGAATCTATGAATCTACTTCTGTTTTGTTTGTTTATTTATATTGTTCCTTATATTCCACATATAAGTGAAATCATATGGCATTTATCTAAATATTCCATACCCAGTAGCATTTTATTGATGTCTCCCCCAGCACCCTTGACTATTTAAAGAAGCGTGATCCAAAATTAAAGATGCCTGAGTCCCCCATTATTTAGTTAGTAGAATATGTTTCAGGATAGATTTAATACATTCTTTATTTTGATTATGAATACATTTAATAATAAGCTCATGTTATTAGTAATTTATATCAGATATTGTTACTGTCACGCACACAGAGACATATAGTATGTATATTATTTTAATAGATGAACTGTTTATTCATATAAAGTATCATAGCTAAAGTCCATCGCCATCAGTGGGGGTTCAAAGATAAATACAAAGGCCTAGTACAGACCCTAGGGGAGACAGAAAATACACACACACACACATATTTTTTACACATGCACTCACATTTAAAGATAAACTGCAATGCAGATAGACTACCCTGAGTGCCAGTTGATAGGTTACAAGCATTGAATGGGCTGCTGAGGTTGTGGAAGGTTCTATAGAGTGGTGAGTCCTGAGTCAGCCTCAGGAATAAAGGTAGAACTTAACTTGCATAGAGGAGAGAGAGATGGGTAGTCTCAACAGCAGGAATGGCATAAGCAGAGGCATGGAACCTATAGTGATAAAGGGACAGTAAGGAAATGACTCTGGGGCAGAGAGTTTACATTGGCTTATATTAGAAGTTAGAAGTTGACAGTGAGGGTAAAGCAATTTTGCTGGCTTGGAATGTTGGACTAAGGATTTTGAAATTTATTTTCTTAGAAGTATGGAGTTACTGAAGGTTTATGAACAGAGGAGTAGTAGAATTACAACAAAATGTGTGGGAAAAGTTAGTGTGTCAGCATCATGAGGATGCATTGGTTCTAGAAGAAATTGAAGTAGGGAAGGGCACTGAGAAGGTGCTTGCTGTGGATATGAGATGATGAGAGTGGGGACCAGAGTTTTGGAAGTTGAAATAGAAATATTTATTGAAATAATGCATGTATAGAGGGAATGGTGACTTTTTAAAAATAACATTAAGATTTTGAAATGGAAAACAGAATTACAATTATTGATGGAATGGAAAAATAGGTCAAGAATCTGGCTTGAGGATAAATGTTAGTTTTATTTTGAAATAATGATTTTGGGGTGGTAGCAGGGCATTCTGGTGGAGATGTCCAACCACTCAGGGTCGGGCCAGGGCTGGAGATACAGAATTTGGAGTCATCTGCAGTAATTTGGTCATTGAGACCATGAGAGAAAATCTGTTCTTTGAAGGAGAAAGAGGAAACTGAGGAAGGCTAATGCTTGGTTTTAGAGCCAGCAAGGATCCAGAGGAGGGCCAGCCATAAAAATAAAAGCAGACCTAGAGCAGTACAAAGAGGCCAGTGGTGGGCGTGGCCAGGATCAGTGGGAGTCTGTGTGTAGGTGGAAGCAGCAGTGGGAGTGGGGAGAAAGGACTGGATGGGCAAGGCCATCAGAGCAGGTGAGAAGGAGGTCGGTTTATTCCGTTTCAGAAAAGTGATGGGAGTGTCCAGGAGATGTAGGCTGTATTAGTTTACATTGTGTTCCAAAACATTCCAAAAGCATCGGAGCACACCACCAAGTGAGCTTGTTCAGGAGACACTACTCTGGAGAATTCTGAAGAATGAAAAGAAAAGCAACCGATTGAACTCGACTGTGTGCAAGCACATGATATGCATTCTCATTCATGTCTCACAAGAATTATTCTTTTGAGAAGTAAAAGAAAACATAGTAATATGCATTAATGATTTATTTTAGGGATTTTTAGTAGAGTTATTTTTTTTTTTTTTAGTATACCCAAATCAAATGTAGGTTTGTATTTTCAAGTACTTCGTAATTTACTTTGAGTTCTTAGTGGATCTGTCAGTTAAACAAACCATTAAATTGAGAAACAAATCCTTCCCTATTTCTTAATCTCTTCCTCAATGTAACTCAACAACAGAAGCCCCTCCTCCCCCCTCCCATCTTCCCCCAAACCCCTCCTCCTTCAGTGCCAGATTCTAGTATGTTGAGGTCTTTCCTCTGTAGAGAGTGATAGAAAGCTCACAAAAATCAAAAAGGAGTTTGGGGTACAGGAAGTGGAGCTGCCAGTGATATCTTTGCTCTGTGCCTGCACTAGTAGAGAAGTTAATGAAATACTTGAAGAGTCAAACCTGATTAAGTGTAAAAAGACCTAATCCTATTTTTAAAATTATTTTTTCGCTTATTTTCTCCCATGTCTTCCTTTCTGTAATAGAGTTCACAGAGAACCCACTGGTGGTTTATGAACTTGACACTTCTAAAGGCCTCTGTCAGAGATCTTTGGAAGTCAGTTTTCATTCCTCAGAATTTAAGTTGAAATGATTACATGATTATATCTAGTTTTGATTATATGCCTACTACCACTTTACCTCACTGTGAAATGAATTACACAAGGATTGCCTTCCATCAGTTTTAAAATTGGAGGGCTCAAAAGGAAATTCTGTAAGTGGTAATGTAGCTGTATTTTACTTCTTTATCAGCATCACAGATAGCAAGTTTATATCAAACCAAGATACAAACACCTTGTCTTCCTATTGCTCACAACACTTCTGTGGGTTTGTTACCCTGGTGCCCTGGTTTAAAGTAAATAAATGAATTCTGCTTCTTTCACTTTCAGTATGTAAGTATGTGGGTTTTCATTTGTCACAGAAGCTGCGTAGCTGAATTGCTATATGGCTGTCACCCAAGGGTAGACAAATGCAAATGTAGTTATTAGAGTTTCTATTCTGTATAATTTGTTCTTTCTGCCTGACAGAGAGTAGGCATTGAAGGTTTGGTGAATAAAATGAAAAGTAAAAAAAAGTCACTAAATACTATATTTTTATGGAGAAAGCTTTATAGTAGTGTATCTATGAAGCTGTTTGCTCTAAACAAAAGATCTGCTTTTAACTATACTGTATTTTCTCACCAGTTGATTGACCAGAGTTGCATGATTTATTTTAAAAGTTTCACAACTTTTAATTTCAGACCAACACCAAGATTTTCTGTTAAAATTTTCTTTATGTAATTGTGATGTACACTCTGTATTAACTCTCATGTAATTTTTAAAATAGTAATTACCATCTCCTCCTTAAAGGAATTTATAATCTAGGTAGGGAAACAAGATACACACACATACACACACACACACACACACACACAGTATGTAAGTAGGATTTGATTTTACCAAAGGGTCGGTAATGACAGTCATCCTGCAAGTGTTACATAAATTAATACATTAGTGCTATTAGCTACTAGTAAAGAATCATTGCTTTATTTGTGTACAGTCTGCTTGCACAGAGCTTTATATACATACAAAAAGGTTGAAGACACATTCAAATGTAGTTATAGTAAAATTGTACTATACTGAACAACTTGTCTTTTGATGTCCTCCTCATCCCTTGTGATCCTTAGGTCTGCTTCTCCAAAGCATGGGTTCACCATTATGAATAGGCTGAGCATGGAAAATAGGACGGAACCCATTACTAAAGACCTGGATTTCCAGCTCCAGGACCCTTTCCTTCTCTACAGAAATGCCAGATGTGAGTCTTTCTAAATGAATTGAGTGGTTTTATTTCAGCAGCTTGTCCAAGTGTTTAAAATTGTACGGTGTATGTCTTTGTGTTTGTGCTTAGTATCAGTGATTCTAGGGGTCAGCATTGGTTAGCTTGGGAAATGCATACCTAACTGAGGGAATAGGTCTTTCCTGGGGAAAGTTTACATGAAAACTATGTGAATATGATGATGTAAGTATTCAAACCCTGTCTTCTGCAGTGAGACCACTTTGTAGTGTGAACCCATTGGAGAGTCTAACTAAGTCTGATCAGGACTGGGTAAGGAGTTTTTGGTCAGGAGACTGCAGAGGGTCACATAGGTGGTGCTGTAGGACATAGAATTAGTGATTCAGCTGGTGGCACTTTCATCAAGTGTGAGCCTTCTGATAATATGTTTGGGGGAGAGGACCAATATTCTAGAATTGCCATCTTTCAAATATATAGTAAATGAACAATCAAAGTCCAAAGAGTTTTGGCCGTTAAAATTTTGTAACACTTTGTAATGTTGAAGTTATGTTAGGTAACTAAATTGTCCTTGTCAGGTTCAAAATGAGGTAGTAATTGCCTATCCAATATTCTGTTTTACTCTTGTAGCTTATCTGACCATTTGTGTTGGACCATTGGAAAGACCAGAGAAAAATTGATGGAAAATATATAAACTGCAAGAGCATCAACGTGTGTTTGTGTACACACATGCCCTGTGCTTTTTCGATAAGTTTCAGAAAGATCTTGCAGTTAAATGTTTTCCATTCATTTTCCACCCTGCTCTTTGAACTCAAGATACCAGATTTGCCTACTATATACTGTTCAGTGTAATCTTAATAATGAATGTAATACAAGTGATATTTAATGTTTGCACTCCAATGACTTGTTTTGAAGTAAATATAACATTCCTTTTAATGCTATATTTACTTATAATTACATACATATAATTAAGTTATATGATAGGTAGGCATCCTAATATTTAGAGAATATGGTTACATTTTTATGGGGGAAAAAAGGAAGCTATTAAAACTGTAACATGGCTTACTAATGATAGGTCCTGTGAGTGAAAAATGTAGTAGTACAGAGAAATATTTTGTTTTCTATTCCTATTTCTTTCCCAGAAGGTATAGTTTCATCAATTGTAGCTTGTAGTTTGAGTTGTTTGTATGCTTATAATAATGTCAGGTTTTATTTTCTTTTTTGAGATTATAAGATTCTATGTCAAATTAATATATAATTTCAATCCTAATAAACAAAACAGCCACATAAATAAATATAAAATAAGTGAATATTAGTCACTTATAGTAATTATTTTTGGTAGCTCTTACTTTGCATACTTAGTCTAGTTAGTACAGATAATATTTTAAGTTCTTTATACCAAAAATATAAAAATTACAAACTCTCTTTAATGTGGTTGATTTAAAAATTAACTTTCATACGTCCCATGGGACTTATCTGATAGGTAATACTATTTGGATCTAATAAACATATATTAAGCCTCACCTTGGTTCCAGGCCAATGCTGTCTAATATGGTAGTCTAGCTGCATGTGGCTATTGAGCACTTGAAACATGGCTTAGTCTGAATAGAGCTGTGCTATGAGTGTACAATACACAACTGATTTTCAAAGACAATACAAAAAAATGTAAAAAATCTCAATTTCATATTGATTTACCTGTTGAAATAATATTTTAAGTATATTAAGGTAAATAAAATATATTGTTGAAATTAATTTCACGTGCTTTTTATTTTTTTATTTAAAATTACATATGTGGCTCACATTTGTGGTTCACCTTATATTTCCATTGAACGGCGATGTCCTAATCACTTTCATTTATTTTACCGTATTTTATAATCACAACTTTGTAGCGTAGACATTTTCTCTGCCATTTTGCAGATGAGCAGACTGAGGCCCAGTGAGGTGACAGACCTGACAGATACCCATAGTTTCTGATTTCTCATAACTTTTTCTTGAAAATACTAATATTTTTGTTTTATAAATGAAGAAACTGAGGTTAAAGGCATTAAGTAATTACCATGGCCCATGACTATTTGGAGATGGGAACAGCATTTGAACTGAGAAAGCCCAACTGCAAAAGACAGGCCCAAGTAGTGAAAAGTACTAACAAATGAATGATGTGTCTGAGCAAGGTTTACTTCTTAAGACTTACTTAATCTTTTTAGTGTGTGCTCCATTGTTTAAAAAGCAAGTTTCTTTTTTAAAAAGTTGAGAATGTATTATATCGCAATTATTAGAGAGGAAAATATCAAATAAAAACTAATGTAACAAAAAGCTGAATTTGACTATTTCTCTCATATTATTCCCCTTTAGTAACCTTTTGCTGTGTTTTCCATTTCACAACTAAGTAAGATTTTTGTATATGGAGATATATTTTAGAAACGTATTTTCCCAAATATTTAATAATATATAAGATAAGTTATGCCCAGCCGGGAGTGGTTCAGTGGTTGAGCGTTGACCTAGGATCCAGGAGATCGGGGTTTGATTCCAGGTCAGGGCACATGCTCGGGTTGCGGGCAGCAGCCGATCAATGACTCTCTCATCATTGATGTTTCTCTCTCTCTTTCTCCCTCTCCCTCTCTCTCTGAAATCAATAAAGATATATTTAAAAAACAAAACAAAACAAAAGATAAGTTCCCGACAGCAATGACAGGTAGATTTCAGAGCCAGGCCAACGGGTTGAATATATCATTGTCTATGCTTACAAGATTAGAATGAAATTCTTTTGAGCTGCTTGATTTCATCAAAGACATAAGCCTGGAGCTTAGAGCAAATTATAAAAGGCAAAATCAAGATATTTAGGATCAAAGCTGTTTTACAAAACTCCTCCTCAGTTTTAGTGAATTTACTATATTGGGTAGTTTTGTATTAAAAAAGAAATACAATTTAAATTCTTCTTTAATATTTGTAGGACCTGGGAAAAACTGCTATAAATAATGGGAAATGGTAAACTAAATGAAAATGATAGGTACAGACAGTTCTTATCTTTCAAACTGGCCATATCCTAGAAATTCCCTTTTAAAATGATTGGTGGTATTTTAGTTATACATGGCAGACTGAACACATTCTTGGAACTATAGAAATGATAGTAAAGGGGGAAAAAGATATAAACCCACAAGAGTGGTGGATGCATTTCATGAAAAAGATGGAGTTAACAAGAAAGAAAGAGGAAGACTTGCTATGATAGCTTTATTGTTTATAATTATTAACTTTGCCTCCTTGCAGAAGATTATATCTCTGTTCTTTTGATGTCAGACTTGACTATATGATTTGGTTCCCCAACCCCGCACTGACCCCTCTAAAAGAATATTATGTGGTCACCTATTGAACTCAAATATGAATGAATTGCTTTGGCCAATGAAATGTGGTTAAGAGTAATATATGTCACTTATGAGCAGATACTTTAAGAACTAGCTCATGATTCATCATGTCTTTTTTCCTTCTGCTGTGATGACTAACAGTATTCTAAGCAGAGGCTGCTCTGTCAACCTGGGTCCTGAAATGAAAATAACATGGCACAGAGGTAAAGGCAACCCATGATGAACATGTAATGTGTATAAGAAATAAACTTTTGTCATTGTAAGCCATTGAGATTGTGGGATTGTTTGTTACTGTAGCATAATTTGGGCTATTGTGACTGATACACAAGCCATCTAAGAAGAAAGGAATCCAAACACAGGATGGAGGTAAAGGAATTCTGAGAACAGTGATAAAGAGGAGTCCCATAATGACTCCTATGCAATTAAATTAAAGCTAATTCAGTCTAAATTAAGGATAAAAGTCTTCAGGAAGGGTGTCCAAGGAAAAAATTACAACTGACAGTTTGAATCTGTTGAGATAGTTACAGTTCCTTTTTAAGAAAGTTTGATGATGATATAGGAACATTGAAAACTGAGATGGGGGGAAAGAACAATAACAAAATGAGGCAGTTCCTAATTCCTGGGAAAACAAAATATTGTATAAGAAAGGAAATATACTCATAGTGTATTATATGGCTTTGCAGATCATAATACTTAATTAAATTATAAACACTGAATAAGAAATTGTATTATACTGAGACTGCAAGGGTGGGGGAAAGTTTGTGTGTTTGCGGGAGTGTGTATATATGGTCAGAGAACTAAATCCTCCTCGATGGGCTTTAAAAATCAAGAAGTAGTGTATTCGTTCTATATCAAAAAAGATTTAAATACCAGAAAAAAAGTTGGATGACAAATAAATATAGAGAGCAGAAATAACTGTCATGGATGTAACTCAGGTTGTTTTGGAGGAGCAGTAATTAGGAATGTAATGGCTAGAGAAGAGTTCTCTGTTTTTATACACTTTATAGTATTTGGCTTTTAAAATTATGTACATGTATAATTTTAAAAAGATAAATATAAAAATATAATTGGATATCAGTACATTCATAAAAGTAATGGTCTAATTGGTGGTTAGGTTTTTAAGTCAATTCATAAGAGCCTTTTTAGCCCACTATACACCTACCTAAAAATAGCACACTAACATAATGATGTACCTATGAAATATAGCACTAGCATGTATAGCATTATTCCTATAGGAAAATTCATTCAAGAGTAAAACTTGTGTAGACCCCAAGAGTATAACATCCTTAGTAGCAGGGCAGGGGGCTTCTAGTGCCCATTTATAATAACAGATCATTTATAAAGCTAGGTATTCCTGTAAATTATATGTTAGCACATGGTAATAGTAAAGTAAACTTTGAAGCCTTCACAGCCTATTGCTAAGTCTCAGTTCTGTATTGGTTCTGCAGTTCTGTATTGCTAAGCCCTGCAATTCTGTATTGCTCTCTCCTCTTTATTCCCACATCCATTCCAGTTCAGGATTTCATTACCTGTTACTTGGAGTATTTCATAATTCTTCATAACAAAAAGATGTTAAGCTTCCAGCCCAGCCAAAATAGAGTAAGTTCACTACAACGTATGTGTCCCACTGGTTACAACTAAATGTTCTGGGCAGCCCTACCTGGTTTGGCTTAGTGGTTAGAGCATCGACCCGTGAACTGAAGGGTCCCAGGTTTGATTCCTGCCGAGGGCATACACCTGGGTTGCAGGCTAGATCCCCTGCCCTGCTTGGGGTACATGTGAGAGGCTACCAATCAGTGTCTCTCACATCAATGTTTCTCTCTCTTTCTCTCCCCCTCTCCTCCTTTCACTCTCTCTGAAAAGCAATAGAAAAAAAATTTCCTCTAGTGAGGATTAAAAAATAATAATGATAAATAAAATAAAATAATAAATAAATAAAATAAAATAATAAAAGTTTTCGGCAGAATAGACCCACTCCCCCCAAAAATCCTAATTGAGGATTCTGAAAGTAAGCAATAACAGGCATATTGGGGAGGAAAGTCAGAACCTGAAGAACAACCAGTATAGTGGTGAATTTCCTGATTTTATTCTTCTTTATCTCCTGGCTTTGACTCAGGAGTGGGCTAAGTCACAGAAATGTGGGCAAGAACAACAAAAAGCAAGAGAAGCCCTTCTTTCTAGTGTGGGTACTAGAGAAATAGACTCCTGTGAGTTACAAAGTGTGAAGAGAATTGCCCCCCTCCCCCTTTTTTTCTCTCCTAGCCCTACTTTGAATCCAGTTGCAGTGCATAGCTGAACTACCACTGTGTCTGTGATGGTGGTGGCACCTGAAGATACCAGAAAACAACTTAACTCTGTCAGAGGAACTGCAAACAAGGGCCCTTGTGGTCTGAAGAGTTTGGGGAAAATTCAATTATATATTTTCATCTTTGTTTTGCTCCACCTTGTGGGCAGCCCAAGCTGCTATGCAGACTGCCTGACACTGTGAGAAGCTAAAACTCTGAAAAAAACCCTGACTTTCTAGCTAGAGGATTGGGGAAAAGGGCCATGATTGTTGGAGAGTTAGGGAGACTCTAGAGGAGAGAGCTGGATAAGGAGATCCCCTAATTCTGGATGTAAACTGACACAAATCCTGGTCTCAAAGAAACATAGCAAAGACTTTGAGAACTAACCTACAATATAAACCACTATCCAAGCTCCAGACTAACTCCTAAGTTGTCTATACTAGGCAGATGCAAACAGCTCCGAAGATGAATCTGACATGGAAACCATTGCACACAAAAGGCAGGACAGAACTTCTTGTCTAAACATAACAAAATTGATTGCATTCTCAAACAAATTCTCTGGAAAGTTTTAAGAGGACTCAGAGTCTCACAACATAATCAAAATGTCCAAGATACAATCCAAAATTACTAATAAAAAGAACCAGAAAAATAGGACCAAATCTCAAAGGAAAAAAGTCAACAGATTTCCACCCTGAGATGAACTAGATGTTTTAATTATGAGACCCATGACTTTAAAACAGCTTTTATTACTACACTCCATGAGGTAAAACTGAATACTCTTTTTTAGAGAGAGAGGAAGAGGAAAGAGAGAGAGAGAAACAGCGATGTGAGAGAGAAACATCCATCAGCCACCTCCCATACATGCCCTGACTGGGGATTGAACCCACAGCCTGGGTATGTGCCCTGACCGGGGATAGAACACACTACCTTTTGGTGTACAGGACAACGCTCCAACCAACTGAGCTACAGTGGCCAGGGCTAAAACTGAAACTCTGGAAATGTATAGAAAGATAGAAATTTTCAGCAGAGCAGTAGGTATGAAAAAGAACCAAATGGAAATTTTGGAACTGAAATAATACAGTATTCAATGAATGGACTGACTCACAGAATAGAGATAACAGAGAAAAGTCAGTGAACTCAAAGATAGATCAGTAGAAATTATCCAATCAAGAATATAGAGGAAAAAGATTTAAAAACAAACAAAAAGACCCAGGATATCCAAGATATGGAAGCAACCCAAATGCCCATCAATAGATGAATGGATAAAAAGTTGTGGTACATATATACAATGGAATATTACTCAGCCATAAAAAAGAATGAAATCTTACCATTTGTGACAGCATGGATGGATCTGGAAGGTATACTAAATGAAATAAGTCAGAGAAAGAGAAATACCATATGATTTCACTTATATGTAGAATCTAAAGAGCAAAGTAAATGAACGAACAAACTAGAAACACTCATAGATACAGAGAACAGAAAGATGGTTGCCAGGAGAGAGGGGGGGTGGGCTGGAGGGGAAGCTGGGTGAAAAGGTGAAGAGATTAAGAAGTATAAATTGGTAGTAACAAAATAGTCACAGGGATGTAAAGTACAGGAATATAGTCAATAATATTTTAATAACTATGCATGGTGCTAGGTGAGTACTTGAAATATCAGGTGGACCATTTTATAAAGTACATGATTGTCTAATCACTATGCTGTACACCTGAAACTAATACAAAGTAATAGCAAATGTAAACTGTAATTGAAAAATAATTTATTTTTTTATAATGAAAAGCTCTCAACAAAAAAAAAATTCCCAGGACTTCAGAAACCTTCAGGGCAATATCAAGAGGTCTGAATTTGTGTCATTGGAGTCCCATGAAAGGAGAAAAAGACTGGTGTAGAAAAAATATTTGAAAAAATACAGCTTATAACTTTCCAAATTTGATGTGACACAAGTATACAGATTCACAAAACTCAGTGAACTGCAAAGAATATAAATGCAAAGAAAACCATTCCTGTAAACATAATCAAACTGCAAATACTAGATTTTTTTAAAGCTTGAAAACAACGAGAGGAAAACAATATATTACATATATGGGAACAATGTTTTGAATGGCTACAGATTTCTCTTCAGAAACCATGAAGTGTGGGAGACAGTGGAGCAACATTTTAAAGTGCTGAAATAAAAGAACTGTCAACTTAGAACTCTCTCTCCAGTGAAAATATCCCTCAAGAATGAATGTGAAATAAAGACATTCTTGGATAAAAGCAAATTGAAAGAATTCTTTATCAGCAGACCTGCTCTAAAATAAATGCTAAAAGTTCTTCAGACTGAAGGGAAATATTAAAGGGAAAGTTGGAGCTGCAGAATAAAGAGCAACAGAAATAGTAAATATATGAATAAATAGAATAGACTTACTTTTTTCTTTTTTCAAGTTTTTAAAAATACACATGAGTGTTGAAAGCAAAAGTAATAAATTAAGGAGGGGGCTTACTGTATGTAGATGTGATACATGTGACAACTACAATGTAAGTGGAAGGGACCTATATAGTTGTAAAGCCTTTACATTTTACTTGAAGTGGTAAAATAAAAACTAGTAGACTGAAAAGTTAAGTATGTGTATTGTGATTCCTAGAGCAACCACTGGGAAAAAAATTCAGAGATATAACCAATAGATAAATTAAAATATTAAAAACATTTCATCCAACAACAGCAGAATGCACATTCTTCTCAAGTACACATGGAACATTCCTCAAGATAAACTTTTTTTTTACAGAATAGACCATTTTACTTTATAAAAATAGAAAGGGATAAATATAACAAATGTCATTAACATTTACTTGAAATGTTTTAAAGAAAGAATAAAATTTAAATGACCAGTCATACAGCAAACCTTAAAAAAATTTTTTTTTAATTGAAATCATACAAAGTATGCTCTGTGACCACGAAGGAATAGAACTAGAAATCATTTATGAGTAAGATCATGTGACACTTGTCTTTCTCTGACTGACTTATTTCACATAGCATAATATTCTCCAAGTCCCACCATGCTTTCTCAAACAGTAAGGGATCCTTTTTTACAGCTGTATAGTAGTCCATGGTGTAAATGTTCGAGAAAATGCTTGATATGATTTCAGTCTTCTTGAACTTGTAGAGACTTGTTTTGTGTCCTAACATGTGGTTTATCTTTGAGAATGTCCCATGTGCACTTGAGGGGAATGCATATTCTGCAGCTTTGAGGTGAAATGTTCTGTAAATTAAATCCATCTGATCTAGTGTGTCATTTAGAGTCACTGTTTCCTTGTTGATTTTTAGTCTGGAAGATCTATCCAGTAAAGTCAGTGGGGTGTTAAAGTCTGGTACTATGAGTGTATTGCTGTCAATCTCTCCTTTAAAGTCGTTCAGGTTTTTTTTCAGCCTGTGCGAGTCTTTTGTTCTGAGGTGGGTCTCTTGTAGACAGCACATATTTGGGTCTTGTTTTTTTATCCATTCAGCTACCCAATGTCTTTTGATTGGAGCATTTAATCCATTTATATTTAAGATAATTATTGATAGGTAATTATCGCCATTTTATTTCATTTTTTTAAAATATGTCTTTATTGATTTTAGAGAGAGGAAGGGAAAAAGAGAGAGAGAAATAGAACCATCAATGATGAGAGAGTCATTGGTTGGATGCCTCCTTTACACCCCCTACTGGGTATCGAGTCCTGGATCATAGGTCAATGCTCAACTGATGAACCATGCTGGCCGATTACCATTTTATTTCTTTATGCCTATGTTTCTCATTCTCTCTATTTCACCTTTTTATTACAGCAGTCCCTTTAACATTTCTTGCAATGCTAGTCTGGTGGTAATAAACTCCTTTAGCCTTTTTTTGTCTAGGAAGCTATTTCCATCTATTTTGAATGATAGCCTTGCTGGATAGTGTAGTCTTGGTTTCAGATCCTTGTTTTGCATTGCCTTGAATAGTTCATGCTATTCCCTTCAGGCCTGTAGAGTTTCTGATGAGAAATCAGCTGACAGGCTTATGGGAGCTCCTTTATAGGTAACAGATTGCTTTTCTTTTGCTGCCTTTAAGATTCTCTCTGTCTTGAATTTTTGGCATTTTAATTATGATGTGTCTGGGCATGGCCCTCTTTGGGTTCTTGCATGGAACTCTCTGTGCCTCCTGAACTTGTATGACTTTTTCCTTGACCAGGTTAGGGAAGTTTTCTGCCAGTATTTCTTCAAACAGGTTCCCCAATCCTTGCTTACTTTCTACATCTTCTGGTACTCCTATGATGCGAATATTGTTTCATTTCCTAGATCCCCCTTAAACTGTCCTCCTGTTTTTTAATTTTTTTTTTTTTTTTTTTGATCTCTGATTGAGTGATTTTTTCTATCATGTCTTCTAACTCGCTGATCTGATCCTCAGCTTCCCCTAATGTTTATTCCTTCCAATGTATTTTGTATTTTTTATTTCTATGTCATTCTAATTTCCTTCATAGTTTTCATTTCTTTTCTCATGCTGTTGAGCATCACTATGATCACTATTCTGAACTCTATATCTGATAGATTGCTTATCTCTATTTAACTTAGCTCTTCTTCTGGAGCATTCTTTTGTTCTTTCTTTTAGGGCTTGTATTTTTTTGTCTCCCCATTTTGGCTGCCTGTTTGGATTTGTTTCTATGTATTAGGTAGATCTGCTAGGACTCCCAGTCTTTTGGAAGGTCTGTGGTACCGGCCAATGTCAGACACTGTTTGTGACTGGCCTTGAGTACTGTTTGAAGCTTTCCGCACTCCACAGCTTGTGGTTCCCTCTGCTGGGGCTCGGTGTGTTTGGATAGGACCAAGATGTGCACCAGGGTCTGCTTTCCCAAGCCCTGGGTCCAGAAGCAAATCAAGCCTTGATATTGTTCTTCTGTTTAATTTGAGCTGTTCTAGGAGTTCTGATGTGGTATCTCATTGTAGTTTTAATTTGCATTTTGCCATAATTAATGTGTTGAGCACTTTTTCATATGCTTATTGGACATTGAGTGGACATGTGCATTAAAACCAGAATGAGAATAATACCACTTAACTTACTGGAATGGCTAAAATTAACAAGACTGACATTAGCAAGTGTTAATGAGGATATGCAGCAACTGAAACTCTCATACATTGCTGGTTGGAGGGTAATATGGTACAACCACTTTGGAGAATTCTTTGCCAATTTCTTATAACCTTAAACATATAGAGTGTCCCCAAAAAAGCATGCACACACTTTGAATAATTATAAAGGCAGTGTTATTAAAGTACATTTCATTTTCAAAATTGAGCTATCAGCTGTTAAAGTGTGTATACATTTTTTTGGGACACCCTGTATAATTATCAGCAAGTTCCGCTCATAAGTATTTACTTAAGAGAAATGGAAACATCTGGTTTGTTCATAACAATTTTATTTATAATAGCAAAAAAAAGGCTGGAAAAAACCCACATGTTCATCAATAAGTAAATAGAAAAAATTGGTATATGCATATAATGGAATACTACTCAGCAATAAAAAGGAATGAACCACTAATCTATTTAACAGCACAGATGAATCTCAAAAACAGAATAAGAATCTCTTATTTGGAGCAAAAGACATCACAAAAGAGTCGACACTGTGTGAACACATTTATATGAAGTCTAAGAATAGGCAAAACTAGTCTATGGTGATAGGAATCATGAAATGGTTGTCTCTGCTAGGGGTAGTGGTGGAAGTGGTGTAGTTGACTGGAACAGGGTGAAAATGTTTTATATCTTCTTTGGGGTAGTTGATGACAAGAGAGTATATTATTGTCAAAACTCATCAAGCAGAACACTTTACTTCTCAATTTTAAAAAGTAGAAATAATGGAACTTTATAAAAGAAGACTTTAAAGAAATGAATACTTAAGTATTTTGTGTTACTTTTCTTTTTCACCCTGTCATTTATTAACCACTGTTTCATTTAACCTCTAAGTCCTCTAAGTTTATTAGAATGTTACATTAACTCTTCTCAAGTTTGTATCTTGGCTTCCTCAACCTGGAAATACAATCATCCGTATGCTAAAATACATCTTTAGGACTTTAAACCACCACAACACCGAAGCCTTTCATATAATGACCTCAACTGACATTTTAAGTAATCTCAGGTGACGGAAATAGTTTAATTTAGTTCCAGATTGTTAGGAAGACTGTGCCCCCTTTCCTCTGGCTTGTGGCATCTTCTCTCCATACAGTTAGAGGAGAAAGATTTCTTTTTGCTGAAAATATGAAAACCTGAACCACTTAATCTTTCTCCTGAGTAGAAAGAATTAACTTTCCACTTCCCTCTCAAGGGTCAATTTTTTTGAAGTGAGTTTTCTAGCAGAGATATTCCTTAGCATCTATTATGCAGTCCTTTCCCTAAAATAAAGTGTATGGTAAACAACTAATAAGGCTTTTAAATAGAATTATAGGTCTTTTCCTGATGGCTGTTACAGAGACATTATAAGGTATAACTAATTTCTTCCAAAGCACCAACTGAATTGTACCTATATATACCATGATAAATAATAGCAGTTAGAAAGTCAAATCTACAAACAGATAGGTCATAATTTGGAAGCAACATTGCTCACTATACTTAGAATGCATATTGTGAAATATTTGCTCTGTCATTGTACCACCATTAATTAGTTGCAAAAGCAGTGACATGAGTAATAAATTACAGGCAGAGACTTGTGGGCAGAGACTACATCTTATATCTTATTTGTATTCTGTGATACCAAACACAGAAAGTGAACAGAGCTGGATAAGAATTAGACACATACAGTGTACTGAAAGCAATCCCCAAATCATTTATATTAATTCTAGAAGTGTTATATGTGTGTATATGTCTGATATTTTGTCCAGCTTTGAAGGTACTCTGCTTGGGGTGATTGAGAAAGAGCCACAAAGTTGCCCAGTTTTCCAAAATTTTTCCCTGTTCTCACTTGACAACAGAGATGGAAAATCCTACCTCTCAGCTAACGCAAAGCAGTAACGGGAGCTGAACTGTGTGGTTCGCCCTTCCCATGACTGAAGATGCTAAGGAGTCTGTGCTTTCCAGGCCCTCTCCTAGACTTCAGGCCACATGGGGGAATAAAAGGTCTTCCAACTTAACAAATTCTGAAACCTCCAGACGTTATGTTTTCTTAACCTTGGAATCAGTTCAGGCAATTATTACAAAAGTAATTTGAAAGGTTAAAAGTGAATGGTGTGTAAATTTATTCCTGAGAAAATGAAAGCCACATTATCTGCCCATAGGTAACTGAGAGTTTGTTTCTCCATTTTGAGATATTTACTGGTATATAGATAGCCTCAAATAGTAGTTGTTACCTTTCTTTGAGTCACAAATCCCTTTGAGAATCCGACACATTCCCTTCATTCCTGCCTGCCTGCCTCCCTCAAATGTTTTCTAATTGCCTACTATGTGCCAGGCATTACTCCAGGGCTCTATACTTTGTACTTCCTGACCTCCAAAAACATCTGTTTGCATATATACGCACCATTTTGCATACAATTTTAGGTATTTTATTGAACTCCCGAAGCTCTCTAGAGTCAAGAAATGTCTTTAAAATAATTATATAGCTGAAAATACTTGACATTTTTACTAGACAAAATCATAGTATTTGCAGGAATAACAATAGAATATCATTTAAAGTAAACTCATTCAAATCCTGTGCAGTATGGAATGGGAGACAAGGGATCTGACATTTCATATTTAATCAGAGTGCTCGCTTTGGCAGCACATATACTAAGATTGGAATGATACAGAGATTAGCATGGCCCCTGCTCAAGGATGATACGCAAATTCGTGAAGCGTTCCATATTTTTAAGAAAAAGAAAGAATAGTGAGAGAAAGGTACATCAGCATAAAGGGGGAAAATGGCATTAAATAAGTTTATATCAATAGTAATCTTAAATGTAAACAGAATAAATGGTCCAATCAAAAGACATAGGGTAGCTGAATGGATAAGAAAACAGGACCCAAATATATGCTGTCTACAAGAGACCCACCTGAGAGCAAAAGATTCACACAGGCTAAAAGTGAAGGGATGGAATAAAATATTCCATGCAAATGGAAAGGAAAAGAAAGCTGGAGTAGCAATTCTTATTTCTGACAAAATAGACTTCAAAATAAAGACCATAACGAGACAAAGATAGTCACTACATAATACTAAAGGGATCAATCCAACAGGAGGAAATAACCCTTATAAACATTTATGCACCCAATATAGGAGCACCTACATATATAAAAAATTTCTTGGTGGACTTTAAGGGGGAGATTGACAGCAACACAATCATAGTGCGGGACTTTAACACCCCACTGTCAGCATTGGACAGATCATCAAGACAAAAAATCAACGGAAACACAAACCTTAAAGGACTCACTAGACCTAATGGATTTAATTGACATTTACAGAACATTTCACCCTAAAGCAGCAGAATACACATTCTTCTCAAGTGTACATGGAACATTCTCAAAAACAGATCACATGTTAGGGCACAAAGCAAGTCTCTACAAATACAAGAAGATTGAAATCATATCAAGCGTCTTCTTGGATCACAATGCCATGCAACTAGAAATCAACCACGATAAAAAAAACTCAAAAATATTCAAACACATGGAAGCTAAATAGCATGCTATTAAACAATGAATGGGTTACCAATGAGATCAAGGAAGAAATCATATTTAATCAGAATGAGTAGCCTATACAGTCTTGAGGCTCTTACTGTGTGTGAGAGGAGTGGTTGCTTGCGCTAGATAACCTTCAAGGACTTTTTTGACCAGCTAACTCTGTGCTTCTTAGTGAGAAAGAAAGAAAGAAGGCGACTGAAATTAAAATATGATAGTGTGGTCATTCTGTGTCTATAAGCCTACATGGCCATTCTAACTGAAAAATTGATCTATTTATTATGTGCCATTGCTCAGAGCTTATGTGTTTTAATATGGTTAAGGGTTACGCATCTACCATAACTTGACTGATTAAACTTGTCACTCCGACCTTAAACCCAGAATTATTTTTTTGTTCTCGCTGCCACTTATGCTGAAGGGAAGAGATCTAAACTCTAAAGAATACTGTTTATCTAAAGAACCTGGCATTCTCTCAATTAAAGAGGGCTCTGAAAAGCCTCATGTAAAGCAAAATGTTACTTTTGTGTCCTGTGGTACGTCTGGGTTTTATGTCTTTGCTTTTCCATGTGTTGAGTTGTGATATCTGATGGCCCCTTGAAACATGCACAAATAAACACACCTACAATATGGGTAAACAATGCTTCTCTAATTTACACAACCTACACTTGCATCACTTATGATTAGGGGCTCACTGTACATAGACCTTCACGTGAATTTAATGGGAAAATGTGTATACATCTCTAAACTTATTTAACTTAACAATCTGGCATGCTTAGATGAGGAAGAACCTGTGTGGCAGAGTCATATATGGTGATGTACACATACTATATGAAAGCAACATACAGAGAGTAATATTGTGTCTTGGAGTGTATTTCATACTTTGTTTTTAAGAACCCAGCTTGGCATGATAGAAGTCTAAATTTTGGCAGAGAAAAGTTGGATTCCAAATTGGCTATATTGAGTATTCATATCTGTTCTTTTAGAGGCTTTTTTTTATATTACTGACTTTTTTCCAAAAATCACTTAGGAAATACTTTTAAATGTTTTTTATTTTTATTTCAGAGAGCAGAAGCTGAGAGGAAGAGAGAGATAGAAACATCAATGATGAGAGTCATTGATGGGCTGCCTCTTGCACAGCACCTACTGGGGATCGAGCCCACAGCCTGGGCATGTGCCCTGATGGGAAATCAAACCGTGACCTCCTGGTTCGTAGGTTGATGCTTAACTGCTGAGCCATGCCAGCTGGGCTTGAAAATACTTTTAAATAATCAATTTGAAACTTTTGGGTTCATTTACTTCTTAACCCACAGAAGGAAAAATTATAATTTTTTCATGTTCTTGGGGGTGGTTTTTGAAGAAAGAAAACTATTTTAGCCAAGAATTGGTGTTAGAATTATCCTATATTCAACCTTAGAGCTCTTATTTAATAGTAGAACCCAAACATGATTTAACTGTTTATAACATAAAGGGCTTTGGGGAAAGTGCTATCTACTGTATCCATAATTATAGATTAAGGTCAAAATGAAAAGAAGAGAAACTCAGGCTCACTTTTCTACAGTCAAGAAGTAGTATTAGTCTCCTTTTTCTAGACCACTACTGTGTAAAATCTTAGAAATGTTTCAGTGATCATATGTTTTATAGTTAGAGTATTTTCAGTAAAGCTATTCCTATAATTGTTAAACACTTGATTAAATAATCTGATTCAAATATGAGGAAATCTGTTTTTCATTAGAGCAAATTTTAACTGGTAGAAATACTCTGTTTTATGTTTAGCTTAAACATATATTTCTCACAAACTATAGTTTATACACGACTAGACTCATTTTGCTACATTGAGATTTATATAAAGTAATACATTTTCATTGTGTTCCTGGAATAACTGACATTGCACATAAATCTTATATTTTTAAGATTATTTAGGTACTTGTATATGTAAGCTTCAGATTACTATTGTCAGACAGAACTGGCATATGAATATCTTATTTTTTCTGCTAGATCAAAGTACTATTAGTTATACTCTGAAAACCAATGCATGTGATTTCGCAGATTGATTGCATTCTTTGAGCTCTTAGTGGCCAGTGCCTGACACATATCAGGAAGGTTGGTATATGGTGTAAAATTGTTGTATTATAAGTACACATAAAATGAGTACATTAGTGCCTACCCAGTGCTGCATCAATAGACATATACCATCCTAAGGAGCTTATACCCTAAAGACAAAATCCCATAACACTACTTATGCCTAAAAGTATCAAATATTTGAAGCAAAATAAACTCTGAGTGAAGTTAGTGGGAGAACAGAAGGGGTGATGTGAAGAGTCCACCCCCTTGCTGGGACCCTGGTAGGAGGTGTGATGTCGATACAGAGGATCGAGGCACATCTTGTCTGTGATGTTCTATTAAGCCAGAATAGTGAAAACTATTAATATGAGCAATTATAAGCAGTATCGATGGCATAAGATCTTGAAGTCTTAGATTTCAGCTCAACTCAGCAAACATTTGTCGAATGTGTACCTCATGCTAGTCGTTATACTGGGCATGTTAACCAAGCCCTGCCCTCCAGGAGCACATAGTCTAGTGGAGGGAACAGTTGCATAAATACTTAATTATGGCATGTATTTTGTTTTGTTTTTTAGTCAAAGGATATACAAATAACTGGAAGCAAAGAGAAAGCTGAGACTGTTTATCCCTGGAGGATAATGAGAAAGACTGAGTCCTTAAGGCTAAGAGCTCAGGAGAGAGGGAGGCACTTTAGAGAGCCCATGTTGTTGTTTGTGGCACAGGAGGTTTTGAAATTAATCAGCAAGATTATGAACAAAATGAAAATATAAATTTAAATGGCCAACAAAACAGAGTAAGTCATTCCTATTTATATTTATTATTACTTATGGCTTTTCTACTTCCTAATTTTTTAAAATGTTTATTTAGTCTCTTAGATTAAAGGAGAATAAATAAAGTTTATTAGAAGTTAGTACATAATGAGGACAATTCCATCAGATGCTCCAGAGCCTGTGGGTAGTCACAGACCCAAGACTCCCACTTTGGGAGGGTAATGACCTCTGAAGGTTCAGAAGGTCTAATGACAACCTGCATTTGTTATAAACGAAAACTTTTAAAAAGATAAATCCATCTTTTTCTTTGAAGATAATTTCTCATTTATAGTTTGAGATACATATTAATTTAACCCAAGTTAGTGTAATGTTTTAATTGAGAGGTTTTTGTTGCTGTTTTTTATGGCATTAACTTTCTAATGAAGTTAATTTATTTATAAAGGGGAAGGTTGTTTCTACTTCACAGTATTTGTTTAAGTTTTCTACTGTTTCCTCAAAAATGTTCATGAGCATTTAGTCAACCATAAAAGAAGTTTCATATACTGTGAACCTTCCAATATTTTGAGATCATGGGATCACTGATTTGTGAGGTGCAGTAAAACTATGTCATATGAAAAGAACCAGACCAGAGGCCAAAGATAACAGTGTTATGTAGACTCTCAGTGGCCAGCGAAAACTTTGTTTTACAAGATTATGCCCGTGTTTGGTTAGTAGAGCTAAGCAGAGGTGAATGAAAGAACACTGCTTTAAGGGCATTAAAGAACAAGCCGAAAGAAAGCATTTTTAGTGCAAAGCATTCCAAATGGGGTGGAAGTGCAGAGTCAGCATAGAGCAGCCAAACACAGCCTACGTTTTCCATCTGTGGGCACCAGTACACGGGCAACGTGATTGCTGCTCAGCATTTACTGCCGTAAAAATACAGCCGGTACTAGGAATCGCGATTCCGTGACTGCCTTCCTCTCTTTCCTCCCTCGCTCCCTTTCTTTCCTCCACACGCATTTCCCCCTCTCCCTTTCTTCCATCCTTCCTTTTTTCCTTTTGAGAGTCCACATAAACTCATATAGCCAGCCTACAAATCAAACAAACCTAAAAATTGTTTTAATACTTTTTTCATTTGTAAGGGTGGGGGAGGAGCATATTTTAGAGAAAACAGATTGAACTAAGAAAAATGACTTTGGCTAAGCCATTTAGCCTTGTTAGACCACATATTACTCATTAGCTAAATAGGTTGCTGAACTGCACACTTCTTAGCTGATGTCCAACTCTAAAATCTCATGGTTCTGATTTTCTAATTTGTTAACTATCTTGTGATCTTTCAGAAGGGTAATAGCTGAGTGTGTGGGCTTACTACCAGATGCCAGTAACTAGTCATCATCAATGTAGTCAAACTTATAAAAGCCTGAACTAGATAAATGGTACAATAAATCAAGAAATATTGTTTATGCCAAAGTATTTACACCAAATATATGGTTAGATGTTCATGGTCCTTACATTTGGGATAATTATTCCACTCATTTGAGAAGGACTTCATGAAAGGAATGGGGTTTGAAGGGATTTTTAAATTCTGGTTTAAGTGCCCAGAAGATATCTATGTAATTTATACTGTCACTTTTCCATGGTTTTCCTAGTAAAAAAGAATTTAAATGCCTTCTTGCTACATACTGACCAAGAAAAATATATTTTCCTATCATTTTGAGAGAAACTTGTGACTTAGAGAAGAGCATTGCAGCATCATATATCCTTATTCTGCATATTAAAAATTTTCCTATGTAATTATGTATTATCTACCTACTAACTATATGGAAATATGTCTTATTTTAAAGTTGCACAAATATTAGCATGAATCCTTGTTAAAGGGTTATAAGCTATCATTCGTGATTTGGAGTTGAAAGATATTTGGGGTAAAATATGGAACAAATGATAAATGTTTTAAAAGAACAGATTGGAAAGAAATATTTATTAGGAACATAAACTAAATGAGGTAAATCCCTTAAGAATGTCCAGAATGAATGAATGCTCCATGCTAATGATAATCAAAGGTCCAAATGAATGTGCATTTAAGGATATTTGATATTGCTCTCATGACCTCTTAACTAGCCTCTTAAATTTGATCACCTTTAGATTTTTCTGCTGGAGAAATTAAAAAGGAAGACAATATCATTATGAAATATAATCTGTTTGCTCTCTCTAGTCAGATATGAAATCTAATATGGAAATTTTGCTTTCCTTAATCTTTCTTGCAGAATTAAAAGGCAAGTAGAAGACTGGTGTTTTAGCAGACATGTAGAGGCAATATTGCATTGCCTGGTGCCTCGAACACTGCTTTTTTTCAACTGAGAATTTCCAAATCATGACATAAACCAGGACAGTGCAATTTTAGGCACAATTTCACAACTGTGCTGTTAAAAATCCTGTATTAAATATGAAGAGGACTGCCCAAAAGATGAGTCCTTAGAGTGAGGGAGTCACACATTCTAGGCGTCAGGAGAGTATTTTAGAGTAAATGTCAACATTTTCTTTCTATTCTTTACTCCACTTTTGGGTTCTTACCTCCAGGAGGGGTGTAGAAACAGTTGAGTTGAGCTTCATGCACTAAAGTGCCCTTAAACTTCACCTCTGTTTCAGCAGACGGGAGACTGGGGAGCGGCTGGTATGCAGGCGTAGCGGGCTGAACAAAGGCTCGAAGCATGGTGAATTTCCAGATGCGTACTTGTAGGTCGATTTTCAAAAGTAAGAAAATACCCTGCTCGTGAGCTTTTCTCCTTGTAAATTTTTAAAACCTAAAAACCATTCTCATAGTCACATTTCTGTGCTACACAAATTAATGAGGCCTTATCACGTCACTGCAAATTTAGGTGACAGGAATTACTCTAAGTTTTAGAATCCTAAAAACCAGGTCTCTTTTGTGGTTCTTTACAACCTTGTCTTTTTCTTTCCTCCCTGCTGTGCTCACTGCCTACGTAAGGATGGGCCTCTCCCCTAGTGGCTTTACAGGAAAACTGGGATTGAAATGTGAGGCTAATGGTTTCTGTCAGCCTGTCAGCTCATCACCTCCCTAAGGCATGATGATCTCTGGTTTTTATTTGTCACCACGAGCTGCTCTGATACACCCTCTTGTGTAGAAGAGTGATAGGTTTGTCCAGGGGTCGATGGACCTTGGGCCTAAGAGACAGAAAACTTTAGTTGGAATGTGCACTTTAATGTAATTCACTGCCCCTTTCCCAGTGGAATGCAGCTCAAGTGGCAAAACTATTTTAGGGAGAAAAAAATTAGGCCCAGTTCTACCGTTTATCTTGGTGCTACCTTTCTGTAGCCAGACTGTTGGTAAGTCTGTTCCCCACCCTACCCCTACCTCTTGGCTATTTAAATTTTATGTTCAAAATAAATATTAACTGGAATAGAAAAAAAGAGCTATTTCAAAATGGTCCGTTTAATCTGAAAGTCAAGTTGCTTCAGAGATGTGGTCAGGTCCTAAAGAAATCTCCACAATGTCTTATATAATCACTTACAAATCCAGTCTCCTTTCATTCTTTGACATCTGAAAGATGTTTTTATAGCATTTTCCCTCCCTAAATCTGCATTTCAGTTATCTCCTGGTAATGATACTGTCAAATTGCATTTCTCTTTGTATCAACTATTTCCTTGGCATTCTACCCTTATGAAAATCTAGCTCCTTATGTCAAATGCCACAAATGTGTAACATCAAAAAAAACCCACAAAAAACACCCAAAATATTTCTACTAATACGTTCTACTGATGGGACACAAATGGCTGTTTTTTTCTCTGCAGTTGGACCTTGAATTTTTTTAGTTATGCTGTTTGTCTCCCATGCTACCACTTTTCCTCCCAAGGAAAGGAATGGATAACCAAAAAATAGACCAGGTTCCTAGTTTTGTAACTAAGATTAAAGCCACCAAAATACATAAACTTATTAAGTAGTTGAATGTCATGTACTTACAAGAACATGAAACTGGGTGGGTTAGTGTGTGGGCATCTGTGTAGGCAATCAGGGTAAACAATTAATGTTGCTGAACTGGAAACAACCTTGAATAAAAGTTTCAAGATACTCATTTAATGATCTTGAGATGAAAGAATTTCTTTTTGACATAAAGGCTGTTACAGCTCATTGGCTTCAGAACTCAGATGTTCTTTTTCAAAAGATTGTCGCTGTATTAAAGGCAAGATGTGTATGTATTTCTAAGAAGGTAAAATGTCCCAATTCAAGGAAGAGCCAGTTTCTCCACTTCTTCCTCTTCACATATGTAGGTAGGTAAGATAGAGATTCCTGGTACACTAATCATGCAAAGTTGAATTACTAACTTGCAAGTTAGTAATTCGGATTTATAAGGTTTCTTTTTAAGATATCTGCCTAAAATAGCACTAAAAGACATTTCCTGTACCTATTGATATCTGAATCATCCCGGGAAAGAAGCAGAAATTCCACGTTGCTCGGGTGAGTGGGGGAGAGGTCATAGTTAAAATATCACAGCTATTTTAATGACCAAATAATATTCATATAATTAAATGTTTTGAAAGTATAAATTACAAATGTTTTTCCTTTTAAAAATATGTTTTTTTGCCCAGCCGGGTGTGGCTCAGTGGTTGAGCGTCGACCTAGGATCCCGACGATCGGGGTTCAATTCCCTGTCAGGGCACATGCCCGGGTTGCGGGCTCGATCAGTGACTCTCTCATTGATGTTTCTATCTCTCTCTCTCCCTCTCCTGTCCTCTCTCTGAAATCAATAAAGGTATATTAAAAATATATATATATATATGTTTTGTTGAGCCCTAGGCAGTTTTTCTCAGTGGTTAGAGCATGGGCCTGTGGACTGAAGGGTCCTGGGTTCGATTGTGGCCAAGGGCACTTACCTCAGTTGCAAGCTTGATCCCCAGCCCTGGTCAGGGGTGTGCGGGAGGCAACCAGTTGATGTCTCTCTCCCTCTCTCTCTCTCTCTTCCCCTCTCTCCTCCCTCCCCCTTCCACTCTCTCTGAAAAGCAATGGAAAAAATATCCTCAGGTGAGGATTAATACACACACACACACACACACACACACACACACGTATAGTTGGTTTTCATTGCCTTATAACATTGCTGCTATTTTCAATGAAGATTTAAAAGTGTATATGTAGTGAGTGCATTATTTATATGAGTAATACCACTAGATCTTCAGCTAGGTATCTACACATGTGCCTTTGCTATTTAGCCTTTGCTATGAAGATGATGTAGATAAGCCCATACCACAGTAGACAATTTATTTGAAAATTGTCAAATGAATCAATAGCAGCTATTCATTTGTTACTAAATGATAGTCATAGCCATTTCTAAGCTTTCAACAGTTGTAAATTTTCTGTACAGACATTTTGAAATCAGAGATTTATTATGGAATCTAATTTTTTCTGTACCCTATCCTAACTTACATCTTACAAAGCCAAATTCTCAGTTAACGTTTACCTGGGAAAAGGAGAAGGGAGAGGGATTCCTATGCCTAATTTGTGCATTAGGTGTCTGAATACTTGAAAATAAAGATGAACTATGTCTGTGAAATGTGCAAATGGAATATGGAAACATTATGTTTCAAAATCAAGAGTTTAGAAATTCTGATTTCATTTTCAATCTAGTCATTCTTTAAGAAGTGTTGACCAAATTCTTATGTTTGGGTGCTGTATTTTTAAGGACAATAGACTTTATTGGGTGTGTGTGTGTGTGTGCATAAGACCACTACAGATTTCTCTGTGGGCTTAAAAAATTCTAGTGCTAGGTTTTCAAGCTTTAATTCCAATGACTGGTTTCATTTATTCAATAATTGTGTTTTCCTTCAAGATGGAATGGGACTTCCTTTCTATTTTGTAGTTTTGAAGATGCCCATAATTTGTTTGATGTGTTTTTTGCAGTGTCTATTTATGGAATTTGGTTTTATGATAAAGAAGAATGCCAAAGAATTGCAGAGCTTATGAAAAAGTAAGTGCTGAAAGACTACATGCCATTTTTCAGGACCTGGTGCTTTTGTTTATATTTCTAAGTATGCATAACTACCCCATAATCTTAGCAGAATATATCTTACTACTACTTTATAAATGAAAAGTAGACATAAATACAACTTTTTTACATTTCCACGAGGTAACATTTACCATGTGGAATGGCTCACCTCATTGTCTTCTGCATATGTGAAGTACCTGTAATATGAGTTGTTCCAGATGGCAGCTTTCCTTAATATCTTACTGATTTGTGATTTAGCAGTTTTTTCTTTGAAAGCTCTCAGTATGTCTATTAGTAGAAAGAACATTCAGAGACATTCTAAAGGGCTGCTCCAGATTCTCTCAGGTCTTTCGTTTCCTTCCCGCCCTAAATGCTTTCCTTTAACTGCACACCTGTGGTTGCAGAGGCTCAGAGCTTCCTTACACCTCAAACTCTGTTTAGGACAGTATTTGTTTTCAATTTCTTTGGAAATATATGAGTTAATGTTAGTTCAGTGATCGGTAGACAGAGTCACTCTCTCTCTCCCTCATTACTAGTCTCTCTTTCTTCCAATCTCGTGCCACCTTGTGATTTGTGCCATTCTGCATTTGGGGAAACCTAAATCCCTGCCTGACCTTCCTGCTCTTCTTGGCTTCCCTGGTTGTATTGAAAGGAGTGCCCAGGTAGGCATGCTGCCTTCTCTGTGACTGGTCAACTCTGTCATCAGTTCTTGAGCCTCTGGGCTGCGTGCTGGGAGGCAGTTATTTCCCTGCTCTTTATGGGGATGGCTTAGAGCTCAGAATAAAATGTTTCCCACTTGTGCTGGACTCAGCTGATCACACAGTGTGGCTGCCTCCCACATGATTTGACAAAGCAGCTCTGTATGCAAAAGAACCATTTCCAAGTTTAAATCTTGGGCAATCATATTACTAAAAAGTGACTCCCAAAAATGAAACTTGGGGAGCGCTTTCTTATAAATATAATTGATTTCTGAAAATCTAGCTTGTGACAGCTAATTTTAGGTAACTAGCTCAGGTTTCAGATGGTGATTGTGTTCAAACTGGTATTTACCACTATAACAACTAGTTCCTAGGACTTTCATGTTATTGTAAACTGCGCAATGGATAATAATAGCAGGATTTCATGTAGATTAAAAATTACCCTGCAGCTCAGCCAAGAGGCCATGTTAAAATTGCTAGCATTCTGCAGTAATTCCTTAACAGCTGGGGCAGGAAACTGTTGACTAGCAATAGCAGCTGATCTGTATGGATTCCAGCCCTTCCTCAGTTAGAATTAAACCTCTCAATACATTCACAGATCTCTTTGACCACAAACTTCATGGCACTTATAAAAGAATTTGAGCTGAAAGTCAAAGCACACAAAAGGAACAAGTATTTTTCTCAGTGCACCTAGCAGCATATAGGAGCATATGGTCTCCCTTCTGTACTGTTTCAGGAAAACAGAAGACATGCCTCATTGCTCTGTTTTTTAAGCACCTCTCCTCTAGAATGGAATCTTCACTGTTTTCAAACTGACAGAGAACCACAGGGTTTGAGTTGCTGGAATTACCCTTGCTTTGACTTCAAGGCACTTTGGAAGGAAGGGGAAAATCTGATTGCCATACACTTCGCTCAAACTTTGAGAACTCTCAAATCGGTTTCCGCAGCAATTAATGAGTCCTTTCAAATGCTCTAAATGAGGAATTGGCAGACTTTTTCTGAAAAAGGCCAGGTAGTCAATATTTTTTTTGCAAGGCCATACTGCCTCTGTCACAACTACTCAACTCTGCAGTTAGTGTGAGAAAGCAGCCCAGCCGTAAGGACCGGCTGTGTTTGTAACTCTCTTTATAAAAACCGGTGGTGGGCTGGATTCGACCTACAGGTTGGAGTTTGCTTGCCCCTATTCTAGATTCTTATATCTAAACAGTGTACTCAGGACCTCAAATCTCATTTTCCTTCATTCAACTCTTAAGCCAGTCTTATTTCTAATATGATCATAACAGGATAAAAACAATTGGGTGGTTTTAAAAATCATTTGTATTGAATTGTTTTTTCTGGTGTGGTTCTTCCCCTATACTTTTCTAGCCTAACTCAGTATGAACAGTTGAAAGCCCATCAAGGAGCTGGAGCAGGAATCTCCCCAATGATCCTCAATTCAGGAGAGGGGAAGGAAGTAGATATCTTACAAATGCTCACCAAGGCCAAAGATGAATATACAAAGGTGAGTTTTTGTTTTTCCTTGTGATACATGCTTAATTCTCACAGTGGGAATACGCTCCTTAAGAAAGACTTAACTGCTATTCCTTCCACCAAACAAAATTATATGAAAAATAAAATCTTTGTTTTTAATAGGCTAAAGAAGACTGTTTGCTTTTAAATTGATTAAAAGGTAGCCTGAGAAATCAATAACCTTCTTATATACAAATAGTACCCAGTCTAAAGGTTTACTGGAAGACCCCTTAAAAATAGCATCAAACTAATATAAACTCTTTGGAATAAAGTTACAAGAAATGAGCAAAACCTATATAAAGAAAACTTTTAAACATTCCTGAAAGGCATAATAATAGACTTGAACAAATGGAAATATATGTCCTGATCTTAGACAAGGAGATAAAACTTCAAGCTCTCACTTCCCCATAAATTAACCTATAAATTTAAGATGGCTCCTAAACAAATACAAACTGGTTTCTTTTTTTTTTTCTGGGATCAGATAAGTTGATTATAAGGTTCATATGGAAAAATATACCAGGAAGAATAACTGGGAAGCCCTGGCAAAGAAGAGCAATGCTGGGTGTGGAAGGGGGCAAGCTCTACCTACCTGATACTAAGACATTAAAGCCTAAACACTTAAAACAGTGTGGTATTGGTGTTGATGCATAAACAACCAGATAGAGCAATGGAACAGAGGAGAAAGTCCAAGATGAGACCCCAATGGATATGAAATTTAGGATATGATAAAGATGAAAATCCAAAATCAGTTATTTGAATAGATTTTTAAATAAATGGTGCTGGCTAACTGGTAGCCACTTGGAAAAGTACAAAATTGGATCTCTGCCTCATGCCATATACAGGATAAATTTCAAATGTATTAGAAATTTAAATGTAAAAATAAAACTATGCGAGTACCAGAAGAAAACTTGTATAGATTTCTTTGTAATCTGGGAAAGGGGAAATCTTCCTAACTATGACTCAAAACCCAAAAGCAATTAATTCAACTACAAAAGAAAATGTGTTCCAGGGTTTTGAAAAACCACAAAGTGAAAAGATACTAAAAACTAAGAAGAGCCCAGCCAGTGTTGCTCAGTGGTTGAGTGTCAACCCATGAACCAGGAGATTGAGGTTCGATTCCTGGTCAGGGCACATGCCCGGGTTGTGGGCTCGATCCTCAGTAGGAGGCATGCAGGAGGCAGCTGATCAATGAGTCTCTCTCATCACTCATGTTTCTATCTCCCTCTTCTTCTCCTTTCCTCTCTCTGAAATCAATAAAAACATTTAAAAAAAATAAATAAAATAAAAACTAAGAAGAAATGTTTACAGCTAAATAACAGAAAGAGGGTTAATCTTCCTATTTTATAAAACACTTTTATAAAAATCAAGAAGTTAAAGATTAACACTCTAGAAACACAGGCAAAAAATAAAATTAAGAAAAAAGAAAAGAAAACTCTAGAATTTGAAAATTAGATGAAGTAAATGTACATAATTGAATATATTATGACATAATTACTTAGAAAATAAATCAGAGCGACTTCAGAATCCCTTATTTGAACTAAACACCCTTAGTGGGTTATATTTTAAGGACAAAAAGAACTACAAAGAAATTATAAACTTTATTCAGTGGTTTTGTTAGTAGTAATGTTGGCATTGTAATTTTTCAGGATATAATAATCGAGTACAATTGACCCTTTAACAATGCGTGGGTTAGGAGTACTGAAACCCACACAGTTGAAAAATCTACATATAACTTTTGACTCCCCAAAATACTTAACTAATATCCTAATAAAAAGTAGATTAACACATATTTTGTATGTTGTATGTATTATATACTGTATTCTTACAGTGAAGGATAGAGAAAAGATGTTATTAAGAAAAATCACAGGGAAGAGAAAATACATGTGCTGTATTTATTGAAAAAAATCACATAGAAGTGGATTCGTGCAGTTCAAATCCGTGTTGTTTAAGGGTCAACTTTGTGATCAGAACAAAACCTTCAGTGTAACAGAAAAATAAATAATGTATAATGTTAAATTTTAAATGGAAATGTCAGACAGAATTAGTTGACATTTTACTTCTTAAATATGTAGCTTTTAACTTTCCCCTGAAAAGACCTAGAAATAAGTGACAACCCAGTAGCAATAAACACCTCTAGCCCCCAGATTATTGTTTCTAAATACTATTTCCTCATAAAAGCTACCAGGGCTCTTTAAAGAAACTCCTGATTCCAGGTCTGGGATATGAAAGTCAGACAAATAGGGACATGTGGAAGGGGCACAGTAGTCAGCCTGAAGGGACCACTAACCAAAATAACGAATTCTAACAACAAGAATGACTGCAATGGATTGAAACCCACTGATTATATAAAATCTATGAGTTCATGGTGATGAGAGAAAACAAGCAACCAAAAATATAAAACAAAACAAAAAATAATTATTGGCTATCCTTGGAGGTACTAGGGCTCCTTCCTCTGAAAATTGGTACTTAATGGAAAATAATTAAGCATTTATTCTACCTGGCAAGTATGGACCATATTTGAGAGTAACCAAATAGTACTGGTTGATGAGGGAAAGTTCTCTATTAAAGAATTCCAAGAATTCCCTTGTAATGTAGATAAGATGATAGAACTTAAAACACCCTAGTAAAATAATTGATTCAGGCAATGATCATCAGTAATAATATTATGAGAAGGATTAATAGAAACTTGACCATGGAAGGGTTAGGCTGCCACCACCTAAACCCATTGATCAGCATCACTAGAAATTGAATAACTAGACATGTGCCTCCTATATAATGTGAAATATATACCACCTTGAAATACTCTTGCCAAAAGAATCTAAGTCTTGAGCTCTAACTTTCTAGTTTACAGAAAATGAAAGGGAGGAGGGAAGAAGGGGCACCACAAGGAAGCAGTCAGAAAAGTCCTGAATGAAGTGTGACATGGACGGAGTTTCTTTAACCTGCCTTTGACTTGTGAACTCACCCTTGATTGTTAGACTGTGAGCTCCGTGAGTACAAAGGACATCACTTATTCATCTTTATATCTCTAGTCTTCATCAAAGTTCCTGGCACATAACAGCCAAGTGAATGAGTATGAATATGAATATGACTATGAATATGAATATGAATATGAATATGAATATGAATATGAATATACCAGTTATCCTTCTAGCATAGGGCTTGGGCAGAGATGCTTTAATTTGAGCTTCAGTCAATAACAACTATTTATATTAGTTGTTTATTTTGTTTAATTCTTCAAGTCTTTAAAAGGCATCCTAATTACTTGGCAACTAATCAGTAATTAATTATACTTTATTAATTGTACTATGTTAGGCACACTAAAGATTAATCTTAAAAAGTGACATTTTACCCTCCAGGAACTTTGTTTCTATGTGGCCAGTAAATAATAAATGCAAATATTGAACAAATATTTTTTTCTCCCTCTCTCCTCTCAACACACACACACAGTACTGTTTATATATTTAATGTTCTGACACCTTAAAAATCTTCTGGTTGGGGACAGATGCACCTCCCTGGGCTTGCCAATTCTTAGAGAGGGCAAAGCGCCCAACCAGAAACATACCTTCCATATGCAAACTAACGAGCCAGAGCCATCCCTCCACTATCTGGCCTGGTCCAGGAGGCAATATTTCCCCCCCGGCCTTAATCATATCAGGGCCCAGCCAGCAGCTAGGGACCAACCCTGCAGTTGATATCCTGCGGAAATGATTCAAACTAGCTAGTCCTAAGGGGCAGAAACTCCAGGAAAGGTGCTAGTCTTGGTTTTCCCGTTGCTACCGATTTTTCCCTCCTAACCACCACGAGGCTTCCCCATGTGGCCCTGCATGGTGGCCTTTGCCTCCCGTTTCTACAACCTGTGAGTATAATAAACTTGGTTTCCTGAGCCTCTCCAGTGCCTCCTCTTGTAGCTACATCTAACTGTCTCATAAAATAACACAGAACTCACACACACTCATGGCTTTGGGGACTTCACTTTATACTATACCTACAACTTGGAATGATTTCCCCCTCATTTTATTTGCCCTTTAGACTCTACATATCTTTCAATGCCCAGTTAAAATACTGCTTTTTACGTGTTTTCCCAGATCACTTCATTCAAATTCTTTCCATTGAACTCACCAGTCTATTAGTATCTAGAACTTATTTTGTTTTCTCATTTATTACAGTTAAATTTATTACAGTTCAGTGAGAAAGAACAAAGTAAGTTCTAGACACTAATAGATACTTCTCCCACTACACTGCTAACTTGAGGTTGAAACAATGTTCTGTTCATCATTATGTGCCCACAGACTGGCTCTTACAATGTTGACGGGAAGTGCAGATATTAAATCAAATACATGTTATAGACACAATGTTAATTGCTCCAGCTGTGAGGTAAATAACAGAAGAAATAATTCTTTCTCCCATTAACAGCCAGATGATGTAATGTAACCTGTGTGATCACGGTACTGCTCTGGTCTAAGTCCTTGTTTTCTCATTGCCTGCTATACACGAGCCTGTAGACTCTGCGAGCCTTCCGTTACACAGCCTCGGGTGATTCCTCTAACCCAGTACCTTCTACTCCCTCTGCCCCCTACAGATATTTGAAACTCCAGCCAAACCGAATAACAATCTTGCTTCCTAACGGTGCCTTCATGCCTTGTCCCATGCTGTCCCCGCTCCTTCTTTACTTTAAAATACCGTCAGTCTCTCAAGGCCCATTTCATATGTTCTTTGTCCGTCGTGTTATTTCTGATCTGCCACCAGATGTTTACGCTCCCCCATAACATCCATTGCATCTTTTCATTTGCCTTGTGTTTGCGTTTCCTCCTCTCCCGCACACCAACAGACATTTCAGAAAAGGTGGCAATCGTGAGCCAGATGGCTCTGAAATACGGGAGAGGGGGGAATTGAAAGAGGGCAAAAGAGAAAGAAAACAAAAATGTTTCCTCAGAATTCTTGTTAGGAGGAAGTGAATTTTCCATTATTGGAAGTATTCAAGAAGACACTGAATGTTTACATATTGGAGACAGTATAAATTTTTTTTTACTTCTCTGTATAAGTGTTAAACTGAATAAATGACTTCTGATATCCTTTCCAACTCTAAAATTCTTAAATTCATGAAAATTCCAAAAAGTTAGAGGAGGAAACATTTTAAACTATAGGTATATGATATTAGTAAAGTGAAGCCCAGTGATAACAGATACAACTTTTTATGTAAAGTTAATAATTTGAAACACTATTTGGCTTAATATTTTATGCTTTCTTCCCTAAGAAACAACTTTCTATAATTTGCTGTAAAGTGGCAATGATATTAATTTGAGTGGCATCTCCTTTTACCTCCTTACTTTTTTTAATCCTCACCTGAGGATATTTTTTTCATTGCTTTTCAGAAAGAGTGGGTGGGGGGGAGAGAGAGAAACATGGTTGCCTCCCGCATGAGCCCCAGCCGGGATCGAGCCTGCAGCTGAGGTATGTGCCCTTGGCTGGAATCAAACCTGGGACCCTTCAGTCCGCAGGCCGACGCTCTAACCATTGAGCAAGCCTGCTAGGGCTACCTCCTTCCTTCTTGTAGAGATGCAAATGATCCATAAAATAACCAAAGTTCAGTGAGAAAAAGAACCAGGCCAGAAGGGATCTATAGGCTACATAGTTAGGTTCTTAGTACTCAAAAGTGGACTATTTTGTGTTTTGTGGGTTTTGTCAAGAATTAATAGTTCTCTTCTCAATATAGCTGAGATCTACTTATGAAATTAAAGAAATTATTAAGTGTCTTTTGATGTTCAATGGGAAAATTCATAAACATAAAAAAGGAAATAGCCCTGGCTGATGAACTCAGTCGGTTAGAGCATTGTCCTGATATGCCAAGGTTGCGGGTTCAATCCCTGTCCAGGGCACATATGAAATGAATAAATGAATGAATAAATAAGTGAAAAAACAAACTTCTGTTTCTCTCTCTCTCTCTCTTTCTCTCTCTCTCAAATCAATAAATAAAAATTTAAGAAGAAAACAAAGACCACCCACAACCCTATAACTCAAATACACTTTTGGTGTATTTTCTTTCAGACTCTTCTCTTGGCATAGCTAATATGTTTGTGTGCTTGTGTGTGATAAAATTGAATTGCATGATACAGTTTTTGAGGCTTTAGAGAAGTGACTCAGGTTCTCTAGGAAGAATCCATTATACACTTTTTCCAAAACTATGTTTTTTCCCAAATATTTTAAAGTTATTTGGGTCAGGAGAAGCATAGAAAATTAAACAACTGGAAAATGAGCTACAAACTATTGAGGTGGATGATGTTAATTTGGAGCAATTTGATAGAGAGTGATTTTTATGTATAAGCAAGGCTTCATAGATGGGTAGACAATTGCAGTGACATAGAAAACAGCTCCTGGCAATTTCACCTAGAATAGTCAATCTGGGGTTATGCAAGCAAAAGACAGAGCAGCCAGTTGGCCCACGTGGATATGTGCACAGTGAAGGTGGGGAAAATCTGGTGAGGTTTTTTTTTTTTGGCTTAAAATTCAAGGTCTCTGAACATAGAATGAAGAAGCACAGAAGGGTCATTCAGGGAAAATAAGCTAAGCATCCATTTTTATTTTTTAATTTTTTTCCTTATTTATTTTTAGAAAGAGTGGAAGAGAGGGAGGGAGGGGGGAGGGAGGGAGAGAGAAAGAGGAAGAGAGAGGGAGAGTAACATTGATGTTAGAGACACACCACAGGCCCCAACCAAGGCTGAGGATCCAACCACGACTGAGGTACGTGCCCTTGACAGGGACTCGAACACACGACGCTTTGGTCTGCGGGCTGATGCTCTAGCTCCTGAGCCACTTTTCTTTTAAAAGCAAGCAGAAGTTAAAGTCTTTTCATGCTAAAATTTTGTAAGTGACTATATCTTAGGCTGTATCCTTGTCCTGTGTTGCTTAGCCATATCTCGAAAAAGCCAGGCTGGTTGGTCCATGCAGCCATACCACTAACCACCATCATTCACCTAAGAAGAATTAGAAATAACATTTTATGATTCATAATGTAATTTCACATCCCATTTAATCCAAATCCAAATTACTTACAGAATTCTGTGAAGAAAATAATTAGTCCTTCATACAGTTAACCTTACAAACCTAAGTGAGCACGGTGGTACTTGACCCTGTGCCTCTCCTTGAATTAGAAAATACAGCCCAGTAACTGGGGACCTTGGGTGTCTGAGGGACGAGATTGTGTTTATAGCACATTCCAGTGTGAAATATTTTCTGACCAAGGCCTTGACTGTACAATTGAAACCAGCAATTCTATAGCGGGACTGTAGTACAGAAGGGAGCGTTTTTATACTGTTTCATTTGTAACAAGTCAGATGCCGGCATCATCTGTGTTCTTTCTGTTATGAGTCCTACTGCGTCAGTAATTGCATGGTTGGTTAGGCTGATGTATAATAATGATTCAGTACTTGAAATAAGGAGGCATGTTTGTCTCTTTTCTTTCTCTGTGAAATTCTAATTTGTAGTGAGTGGCTCCGAACACTCAGGTTTGAATTACTCTGTTTATCCAAAAAGTCACTTATTAAATAAATATGATGTTAGTAATTTTTAAATCAGTGATTTGAGTCAGCTTTACTTTTTGGTTTGTAGAACAAAAACGGGTTACTTACTCTGATGATGGAACTCACCAATTTTAAATCAACTGCTAATAGGTGAATAAAAACCTTCTGCAATCCAGACATGGTATTTAAGGAATAGTTTCTATCATTGTTTAGCATTGAAAAGCACTAGACTCTCTATACGTTTTTGTTGATTTCAGAGAGAGGAAGGGAGAGGGAAAGAGAGATAGAAATATCAATGATGAGAAAGTCACTGATCGGCTGCCTCCCGCACGCCCCCTACTGGGGATTGAGCCTGAAACCTCAATGGTCAGAGCATGAGCCATGCCGGCCGTGCTAGGCTCGATATTTTTAAACTATTGCTTCTTAAGCATATTGATAGCCTTTCAAGTATCCAAGTATCTAAGATCCTTTAGGGTCTTGCAGACTGATACCGTTGGTAATATTTTAGAACACTGAATTGTGTGACTGAGAAAAATTAAGCTTAAATTTTATTTGTACTCAAATGTAGCTCAATAAGAGGCAATTAAAAGACTTACTTTTGTACATGAAACTCTATCAAAAAATAGCTACCAGTTATGCCCTAGCAGGTTTGGCTTAGTGGTTTGGGCGTCAGCCCTCGGACCAAAGTCCTCAGTTCAATTCTGGCCAAGGGCACGTATCTGGGTTGCAGGCTTGATCCCGGTCGGGGCTCGTGTGGGAGGCAACCAATTGATGTGTCTCTCTCACACTGATGTTTCTCTCTCTCTCCCTCCCTTCTACTCTCTGAAAAGCAATGGAAAAAATATCCTCAGGTAAGGATTAAAAAAAAAAAATCGTGCCCTGCAGGGCATGGCTCAGCGGTTGAGCGTCGACCTAGGATCCAGGTGATTGGGGTTCGATTCCTGGTCAGGGCACATGCCCGGGTTGCGGGCTCGATCAGTGACTCTCTCATCATTGATGTTTCTGTCTCTCTCTCTCCCTCTCCTTTCCTCTCTCTGAAATCAATAAAGATATATTTAAAAAAATAAAATTAAAAAATAGCTACCAATTAGGTAAAATAAAGAGCAAGAAGGAAAATATGTTCTTTTTAAAAGAATAAAGCTTCTTTTACACCAAAAATAAGGTCTTTTTTCCATTTCAGTGTAAAACCTGTTCTGAGCCAAAACAGATAACCAGTTCATCTGCCATTTACGACAACCCCAATCTCATCAAACCAATTCCAGTGAAGCCCAGTGAAAACCAGCAGCAGTGCATACCTCGACCCAGTCAGGTACTCAGTTCTCTGCTTTTCATTTAAAGTGTCTCTATAGGGTTCTTAATGAACTTTTACCTAGAGTATAGTCAAGGGAGGGCCTGGTGCTGTCTGAGGATGCTTTAAGGTAAATGCAAAAAAAGAGAGATTTCAAGTTAGAGATTCTTTTATTATTAACAATTTACTCTTCCTTAAAAGGGGTTAAAATTTTTACTTTTGGCATTTACCATACTCTATGCTAATCTTTTATGGACTTGAACTCCTTACAGGATAATGTATTAAAAAAAAACAAAAACAGCAAACTATAACATCATCAGAGTTAACAGGAATATTACCATGAGGCCCACATTCTGCTGAAGTTGATGGTTGGTTTCCCAAAGCAGCCAAGGCAGCAAAATTCAGTTTAACATTTCTGAGCACCTCCTTTATACCAGGTACAATGCCAGACCATTGTGTATACAGAATGGGATTCCTGTCCTGAGGAGTGGTATAACAGTTCTCTTTAGACCCAAAAATTTGTCATTGTATTTGCATCTAATTATAAATATTATAGCAGTTTTTGTATGAATTTACATACATATGGATATATATTTTAGAATAGTAAAGTAGTAACAAAATTGCTAATCTGCAAGTCCCAGAGAGAGAGGAAGGAAGGGAGAGAGAAACATTGATCAGCTGCCTCCTGCACGCCCCACACCAGGAATGAGCTTAAAACCCAGTGAATCAAACCGGCAACCTTTCAGTGCATGGGAGGACATCCAACCATCTGAGCCATACGGGACAGACTGTGAGTCCCATTATTGATTGTAAATATAATGTGGCTGTTTCCATTTCTTATGGTTATTCCTCATTAAAGTTTTTTTTAAAGGAATTGGTTTAAATCAAGTTTGAAAATGAACATGGAACCAAAAGACATAAAGACTAGTTAATGAAAGTCTTGTGTTGAATTTTTTAAAAAATAAGTCTTTTCTAATTATCTTTTACTTTTGTTTGCTTTCCATGGAAATCTGTTATTTTAGTAGATAAATGAGAATATGCTGATTTGAGAATGAAGCTTCTGTTTTCTTAGCCCAATAATACAGAGAGCAACAGAAAGAGCCAGAGATGATATAGAGCAGGAAGGAAGCAACTTTGTAACTGGCTGGGCCACGGCAGATTTTATGATTTGATGATTTTTTAAAGCTACTATTATATAGTTGTCAACCAATGGTAGTTTGTACCAATTCAATGGGAACGGGAATCCTCAATTTGGGGTGCAGTGAAGAAGGAAACTTTATTCAGTGCAAAACAGCTCAACTGTGATACAGCAGGGCTGGGAAAATAGTACCCCTGGTGAGGCAGCCGTGGGCCAGGCCCCTACCTGGCTAGACAGCTCTGCTCTACTCTGTACCAGTCTGCTTTGTGCTGTGCTGTTCTTGCAAGACATCTTCAGGATTTCAGCTCAGCCAGGGAAAGAGTCTTGAATCGTCCATGGAAAGGGAAAGTGTGTTCCCAGAGCCAGAGGGGAGCTGGCTTATTGAGACAGAAGTCTCAGCGCCTGGTCCATGATTGGTCCATCCTCATGCAAATGAGGATTCCAAATCCTTGCAATTTGATTGGTTCAAAAGGCACTGTCCTTATTGGTCAGAATAGAACCACTCTGGTTGGTCAGCTCTGTGCAGCTCTGATGGGATGGGGAAAGCCTCAGTCCCATTGGTTGAAATAGGACTCTAGGAACTCCTTTATAAGGATGGGCTCAGCTGACAGAGACACAGTGCAGGCAGGCAGTTCCATGCAGGCTTTTCTTTGAAGCATGGTTTGCGGCAGAGGTCCCTGTGTAAAAATGGCTATTAGGGTCCTTTTTAAATATTTGAGCCCAGTTAGCCACTTAATAGGTATCTTTGTTCTCAGAGTTTATATAGTCGAAAGGATCAAGTTGGATTAAATGACATGTTTCTTTCTCACCCTAAATTTCTATAATTCTGTGAAAAGCTACCAGGAATTCTGAAATCCTCATAGTCCTTTGAATTCTCAGTATCTTCTTATACTTTGCAGAGTTAGATGGACTTCCTGTTGAAGAGATTACTTACCTTCTAGTGGATATAATTTTATACCATAGTGGTTCCCAATCTGTGAACCTCAGGCCCATCAGGACTCATATTTCTATTTCATCAATCAACAGATACTAAAATATAACAGCTACCTTGGAAGTGGTAGGGAAGAATGCTGTGAAAATTATTGGAATTAAAAAGGTCTCAGTTTTGTGAAGTTTATTATAATTAAGTTTTTTATCCTCTCTAATTAATCCTTTATAAATAGAAAAAAATGATTGAGTAAATTATGTTTCATATCCCCCAAATAACCAAATTGTATGTAGATCCATTTTGAGACATTTTTATTTTTCCAGACCTTAGACCCTGAACCCCAACACTTGTCCTTGACAGCGCTCTTTGGAAAGCAGGACAAAGCTACATGTCAGGAAACTGTGGGGCCTCCGCAGACCTTCCACCAGCACCAGCAGCAGCAAGAGAAGCTTCCGATTCGGCAGGGGGTTGTACGTTCCCTGTCCTATGAGGAACCCAAAAGACACTCACCCCCCGTTGAGAAGCAGCTATGTCCAGCCATTCAGAAACTCCTGGTAAGGAGTACAGACCTCCACCCATTGTCAGAGCTGCCTGAAAACCGGCCCTGCAAAAATGGCAGTGGCCATTCTGCTGGGGAAGATTTTACGGGACCTGTCCACCTGGGGTCTCCCCAGAGCGCTGGGACTTCTCATCGTGTACACAGTGCTTCCAGACCTCAGAACCTGTTAGAGAAGCTCCAGAGTGCCCCGGGAGCAATGAACAAGTATGACCCTAGTACACCAGCACCTGCCAGCTCAGCGGCCCCAAGCATCACAACCCTCACTGCTGCCACCCCTGCAGCTCCAGGACGGGTGGCTCAGCCACAGCTGGTACATTTCAATGGCTCCCTTCCACCTCAGGCACTAGGATGTCAGGCTCATGAAAAAGAACAGCCCACATGCCCAAGACAAATGCCCCCCCCCTCTGGCAATCAGACTAGTGGTTCTGGAGTGATCTCCCCTCAAGAGCTACTGCAAAAGCTTCAGCTTGTGCAGCAGGAACAGCAGCTGCATGCGTCTAACCGGCCAGCCTTGGCAGCTAAGTTTCCTGTGCTAACTCAGAGCTCTGGAGCAGGGAAACCCTTGGAATCCTGGATTGACAAGACATCCAACACAGAAAAGCAGACTCCTCTTTTCCAGGTAAATATCCACTGGTTATTACTGTGATGCGGTAAAATTTAGAATCAGCTTCTGGGCTCTAGGGACATTTCTGTCCCAGTGTCCAAAGCCTCCCCTGTGCAGCTTATATCACCTTAACTTCCTGCCTGGAAAGAGAATCTTCGCTTTGTTTAGCAATCTGGGAGCTTCCCACCTCTCAGATACTTTATTTGTAGAGTTAAGTCTTCGCAGTTTATAAGGTCTGAAGACAGGGACATGCGAAAGGACACAGACACAGGGGGACCCTAATCTTCATTCTGGGGCATAGCTGTCTGGCCTGTTCTTGTCATTTTAGTCTACAGTAATTGGTGCTTGTTCCCTGCCGGGCGCCGTGCTGCATGCGGGTGCAGAGTGGTGAGGAGCACAGATGCTGCCTCTGCAGAGCCACAGGCCCTGGGGTTGGGAGTCGGGGAGAAACGTGCCATTAACTCCATAAAGGTGTGGCCTGTTTTAATTCATATCATCTGCATAGCGTAATGAAGATGGGGAGAGAAGTATGCTATGTACCCCCCCACACATACACAAATTTCCAGACAGGGAAAAATATTGTAATTTTTAGAAATTGTTTATCCTTCAAGGAAGATGGTTCTCTATGTTCATCAATAACTTAGAACAGTAAGAAAACCGCAAGCTATTCTGTTGCCTGTGGGTAACATCTGGAGATCGGGCTTTTTTTTTTTCATTTGAATTAGTGCAAGTTCATTGAAAATGCAATAGGTTTAAAAATTAGGAAGCTGTCCCTGTTACATGTCTCAGCATTGGATGGTTGTCATGTTTTGGCAAGTAGCCAACAAAATCTTCCACTCTTTTTGAAAACCAAGATCATGAGCATGTAGCAGCTTTGTGTCCATGAGGCACTGAGTCAGAGAGCTCTTGTCTATTTTTTATTAAAACCTCAAATCTGAGTACCCGTTTCTATGGAAACAGTACCTACCACTCATCCTCATCCTTCTTTCAATGTAATCTTGCCCCGTTTTTATATGACTTTTTCTCTTTGATGGTTTAGATTGGACAGTAGGACACTTGGGGTTGAGAGTCAGACATGAACGTCTGCACGCGCAGCCCTCTTGTCTTTCAGGCTCACAGCTGGAGCCGAGGAAGAAGGTCCAGTGAGCCACACGGTGCTGGCCCTCCTTCGGGAGCCTCCAGCACGGCCCTGCCCCTGTGAGAGCCGACAGGGACAGTTAAACAACCCACCTTCCTCGAGGCTAGTTTCTCCCCAAAAAGATACCAAGGGAGTGATTATAAAATTACAGCAGCTTCTCCCTCCTGGTGGGAAGTGAGTGGGGAGGCTGCTCTCACCGGTTCCTCCGTAGAGAAATCCGAGGTGGAAACGTGTGCGCCTCCAACAACTCATGTCGGTTGTTGGAACTTTAGATCAGAGTAGTGGACAACCAGCCCCGAGGACAAGGCCAGCAGTCCTACGTGCATGTTACCAAGCGATAACTAGAGCAGAAAAGTAAAGTGTTACTGAGAGGCCAAGCTCTGTACGCAGTGGGAACAGTAGTCAGCGCAGCAAGTGCTGCCAGAGCTGCTGTGTCACGACAAGGGAGATATGGGGGACTGAACAGGAGTCAGTTCTTTCGAGCTTTTCCCATCCAGTGAAGTTGTGAACAGTTAGGATTTAAACTCACCTCTGTCTGCTCTTGCTAACGAGTGGCCTCTTTGTCTCTGTACCTGTTGTTTCAGTGAGCTGCTACTTACTCCTGCCCTCTTTGTATGTATTTGCTATGAGCAGGTCATCTCACCTCAGCGCATCCCTGCTACAGTTGCTCCTTCTCTGCTCATGTCCCCCATGGTGTTCACACAGCCCACCTGTAGCCCACCAAAGGAGAGTGGGCTCTTGCCCCTGGGAAGCCAAGAACCAGCTGCCGCCTCCACCAGCCTCCTCCTGCCTCTGCAGAGCCCGGAGCCCTCCATACTCAGCAGCAGCCCACTTACCAAGAGGCAGCTTCAGGAAGCACTGCTGTTCCTCATTCAGGTAGGGGGACTGTCGTCTCTCTTCTTCCCTTTACCAGTCCTGCTCACCTACTGGTTGCCACTCTGAGGTAAGCACTCAGTTAGTGAGTGTCTGCACAGTACTGCCCAGGAATAAGCGGACAATGTAACAGCTCACCCCAGACCACAGTGGCTCTGTGCTTAGCTGGATGAGATTCAGGATATCAGCTGTGGCTTTAGGTGTCTCCATGCCTTAAAGATTTTGTAATTTGGAAGACTAAGTCCTCCAACCTGTCACCTGTCAGAAAAGAAGGAAGCAGACACTGTAATTAAGGACTGTCGATGCTGTGGGGTGCCCAAACCGAGAACTCGCCTTCGGGAGCAGGAGTGATGTCGTCTGAGCAGGCGGAGGTGCTTAGTGGAGAGTCAAGCAGACTGTTGAGTAAGAAGTAAGCAGGTAGGGGAGCAAGTAACGGCTGTGACTGTGGCTACTACGGGCAAATTTACAAATAGTTGTGAAACCTGCTCATCAGAACAGCAGAGGGTGACGAGACTTCTTTGGCAGCCATGAGTCTTACTTGTCTCTATGAAATAACAATAACAGCTGACACTTACACAGAGCTGTGTGTCAGGCACTGTTGTAATGCCTGACATTCATTAATTCATTGGATCCTTACATAACAACACTATCATTTTTCATTTTAGACAAGGAAACTGAGGCTAAGTGACTGGCCTGAGGTCACACAACTAGTAAATAGCAAAGCTGGGCTCCAAACAGTCTGGCTCCAGAGCTCTCCTTCCTGCCACCCACAGTGGGGGCCGCAGTCCTAGGGAGACTGCTGCAAGGACTCAACCTCTGGGTGTCCACCCAGCAAAGCACATCCACAAATAAATGGCAGATCCTGAAAAGTGGGATGCTTTTCTCCAGACTTCACACACCTCAGTTAACATCTTTAGGTATCCTTTTGATAGTCTTTAAGAAAATTTTTGTGGTATTTGGCTTAAGCTTCAGATGACTTTTAGGGAGCAGGCCAGCACTTTTGCAGCTGTCTCATCTTAAGAAGAAAATGGTCTCTGATAGTAAAAACATTTTTTAAAGGTGATGTATTTTGGAGAGAATGGAAGGGATGGGGCTAGAAATCAGCTGTAAGTGTGAAAGTGGAAGACTACTAAAGAGGCTACGATTGTGCCTGACTAGGTCACAAATATCAGGATACCAATGGTTTCCACCTTTTTAAGCATTTGTGATGTGTTCATGAAGACTTAGATAGGACATCATTGAGCAATAAAGGGAAAAAAACAAATTTGAATTTTAAAGTTTCGTATTCCTTCTGGCTCGTTCCAATTAAATCACATTGTTCCAAAGTTCTCTGTGCAGGAGCTAAGGCTCTGAAGGCCTAGAGCAGACCCTGTATACTGATAGTTAGGAGTTATTTCCCCCCACTCTCCATGTACGTTTTACTTTTTCCTATGTTTCAGACGTATTTTCCTTGTGAACTGTTAGAAGTCACTAAGCAGTTTGTTTTCAGTATTTTCCTGTTCGCAGGACGCAGTAGGGACTTTGTGGTCACTTTGTAGGAAGAACAGAGATAAGTAGCTCTCCTTCACTGATGAGAATAATGTTAATTCTGTGAGTGGGTGCCAAGAGGGAGTGAAGGGGGGATGTGTAATGTGGGTGAATTGCTAAAGCTTTAAAGGATTTGAGTGGGAAGCAGAAGTCTCCAGAATTAAAAACAAAACCACTAGTTAGACCTGTGATTTTCCCTCAGCCCTTAGCCAGGCAGAAGGGCTCAGAGACTGCCGGTCTAACTGCTGTCCACTTGCCAAGGCCAGACACTTTCCATAACTAATGGGAGAATTATACCAGCTTTGATGAGATACTGATGAAGCATATTGCAAGTAAGATCTTAACTAATGCCAAAAGCATAAAATACCCTAGCAATCTAACCAAACTTCGAGAACCACCAACCTCAGTCAAGCCCTCCCTATCCAGTCTTCTGTTGGGGACCTCTGTGTTTTCACCCACAGACCTAGGACTTTCATGAGTGAGCCTCATTCCATACACCACATAGCCAGGCTGCCCATCTGTGCTGTATGTAACATACTGACCATTGAAAACCTGCAGTGGACTGTCTGGCCTGGCCTTCAACCCCACTTAACATTCACATATGCAGTAAAAAACTACCAGCTGTTAGACAAACAGGAGAGATGAGCATCTTAGGATCAAAGTGCCAGTGCAGCTCTAAGACAGAGGAAGCCTTTTGTTTCTGCCCAACAAATCACATTCCCTCGGTCTTTTGGTTTTGTTTTCCAGAATGACGACAACTTCTTAAATATAATCTACGAAGCTTATCTCTTCAACATGACACAAGCAGCCATGAAAAAAACTATGTGAAAGCAAACATTTTAAAACTGATTTTCAAGGTCCTCCAGCTCAAGGCTTTTCTGTTAAGTGTTGTTACCCTAAGTGTTTCTGCCTTTTTTTAAAAAGTATGTGTAATATGAAGTAAAATGTTTCAGACTTTTTTCAGTCAAGCTTTTTTTTTTAAAAAAAAAAAAGAAAGAAAGAAAATACATCCTTCAGTACACCTGGTACTAAGAATTGAGTGGGTAGAAAAAGTGCTTTGCTCATATCACACAGTAAATGCCAAACTTAATTATTTATATTTCTTACTATGGGGCCATTTCTAGAAGAATTAGCCTCTCCATAGGATGGGCTGTTCTGGAAACTTGGTTTCTTTTTTGATAGCTCTGGTTTTCTGTGAACACAGTGTGTGTAATGTTCCCATTGCTGAGCTCCGCGCCTGCCTCGATGCGTGCCACCACAGGGTGGCAGTGTCACCTCGCAGACTGACCTGCGCAGCCCTTCCCCAGCCTTTGGAAGCAATGCTGGTGTGCTTGTACCAGACAAAATAAACCTCTTGCCTGTAAAAATCCAATTGGCATGTCATCCCCCAGGCCTTTGAAGGGAGATTATTTCTAAAGGTATTATAGCTAGTTTCTAGAGGACAGTTGTTCTCGGAGTCCACAAATAGTCCAGATTTCCAGTAACATCTCCTTTATCCCAGCTCATTGCTGTTTCTTTTGGACCCAACCAGCGGAATATGCCTGCCTGTGTTTCCAGATAAACATTTTATCATTTTAGCAAATCGTGCTGAGAGGAAGGTGACAAAGGATTTTGAAGCTTTTCTTAGCCTCAGAGGACAGGCAGTGAATAGTTCAGGGTGTAATGATAAGCATTCTTCAAGCTTGTAGCAGACTGATCTTTATGTTCAGAGTTGAGCAGCTCAATCTTGGGAGGAGTCAGGAGAGCCCTTGCCAGGTTGTTAAGGCCCAAAAGAGTGGGCCTGGGAGTTACTCCCTGCTGAGTATTAGTAATAAATAAAGCTTTGCAGTTCTATGGCCCTCTTTATTCTGGATCATAAAAAGATCTCTAGATGACTGCACAGAAGATAGGTTCTGTTCTAGTTTTATAGGTCACAAAAGGAAGCACAGGGAAGGTAGGTTTCCTCAGAGCTTTAGGAATAGGGTCTTATTGTAAGACCACCTCCCCACTTCCCACACAGGAGTACTTCTGAGGAGAAGAGGTGAGCAGAAAGGCAGTGACTCTTACTGAACTACGGGCCATACTCAAGGCAGAGGAGCCTACTGTCATTCTCCTACATTTGGGAAGGGATGGTTTCTTTTGTTTCTTTGATTTCTCCTACAACCTCTAACACAGTGACATTCTAACAAAATACTTGGGATTGATAATTGCTTATATAATATCTTAATATTCTTATAAGGAGACTGCAGAAAGAGAAAGACACATGGATCTGTTATCCAAAGTCAATGACTTTGGCAATACATACACTAAAACTGGAACAAGTCAATGATATACTTAATTGCAGGCAACCTTTTTTAAAAAACATCTCTTTGATCTTTAGTACATGTTCAGAGCTGCTTCTCTCTCTAAGGAGAAATTAATTCCATTTTAAATGTTTCTAATATATTTGGGGCAGCAAATGGCTAATTTCATGAAATTTTTCTTGTACCTCAGCATCAAATAAATAAAATAAAAAGAAACATCAGTTACAGCAGCTAATGTGAAAAGATACATGTGGTAAGGAAATGAACCCCAGCCCAGCATGGTCCTACCACACTGCAGGCCTCACTCAGGCCTTTGTAGGTCAACACCACAGGGATCCGTTTTGAAAATAATAAATTCCCCATTCTTTACTGGAGTGATACACTTTAATTTGGACCAAATCACCCTCTTAAAGGACACTTGGTGATGGGGTGCTTATTCCTTCTATATGGTGATGCAGGTAAGAGCTTCTTTGTACAGGAGCTTTCTATAGTGAGTGCAAGAAATTGGTTAAAAGGGTTATCTAAGGCACCCCAAATTAGATTTCATATGTAAAGTAACTCTTTCCCACTGCCACCCCAAAATCTGAGAACATCACAAACCCTACTCCTAATGTCAGTGCTCCCAGGCAGCAGTTTTAAGCTGATTGAATTTCAGATGGAACCCTGAGATTTTGTTGCTAAAGGCAGCATGGTCCATGCAGTGGATTTCAACCTTGTGAAGTTACGGAAGTCAGTTCTGCCTGGTGTGGGGACAGGACACGGAGTCAGACTTGCCTTCAGTTCCTGGACAGGTGAACTTTTTCAACATGCTGTTTTTTCATTTGTAAAATGAAAGTCATACCCTCCCACAACGTCCTTAGGAGGATTAACTGGGAGCATCATATGTAACATGTTTCCTGCCGTGCACTCTAGAGTTTCTGCCTGCCCCTCTGCCTTGTCTGTTAGGCCCAGTCCTCTGACCTTTGGGACAAGGCCGACAGCTGCTGGACTGCACTTCATCTGCCAGCCATCATGACCTATGTTCAGCTGATACTGACACATGTACCTGTGGTCACTTTGCCATACCCTTTTCTCCCCTTCATTTCTTTCTCAATAAAATGAAAACAGTTACACATATCCCTTCCTTCCAAAGGAAGTGCCATGAGCTCTTCAAGACAAAGATGCCAGTTTAATCCAAAATAGTATTATTGTTACTGCCCTACATTTATGGGAAAAGTGCCATTTTAATTGCAAAGCCAGAGAAGGCAGTGCTGTTTGATAGAACTTACAGTCCCTGAACAGTCTTCTGAAAAGACACTTACGATGGTAGGCATGGTGGTAACTGTAGGGTGAGAAAACCTTTGTTAGCATCTTCAGGAAGTTCCTGGTATGTGGACCCACCATTGCTGATACCCACAAATGGCTTCTTCCAGCTCATTCAAAAGGGAGGCCAGGGCAGAAAATCCCCAGGCTGAGGCTCTCCCGTGAGGGCACACGTTGTTTTCATCCGGTAAGTTTATTCTTCCCTCAAACACTATTAGCTCATCACTTTCCTCATGTTCCTGGACAGACAGGACTGCTTTCTTCCTCTCGAATGAGGAGGGTGCCAATCAGAGAAGAAAGTGCCTTTCCTCCTAAAGAAATTTCTGTTGATGGATAACATTAGCCCTCTTTAGTCCTCTTGTGTGCTAAAGAGAAAACCCACAGTTGACACGTGTGAAGGCTTATGTCTCCAGATGTGTCATGCTAAGGATGGGAGGTGTCAATCCAAGACCAGGCCTCTAGACGCCAGGCTTCACTTGGGTTCAGCCATATGTCAGTGCAGACACAGGGAAAGAGCAGCTCAGAACTGAACCTTAAAGAGAGTTCCTTGTTCGGCAGGGCTGGGGTGGGGTGAAGTGGAGGGGGCAGTGTTACGGGCCATGTCTTCAGATTGGATGGACAAATCATTGCTCACGCCTCCTGGCGAAAGAGAAGCCTTTCTTTCATGGCATGTGCTCTATTCAGACATGTACCTTCTCTCTGTTCAATGAGAGCAGCTTGCTTCCCAGGCTTTGGAATGTCGAGCCATCTTTAAGGTTAAATTTACCATCTGCAGCCAGCAGATTGTAGCCACTTTCTCATGTAAAGTTACTTGGCTGCACAGGTTGGTGGGTCTCACCAACGTTTTGCTGAATACTTGATTTTTAGGTTTCAAATGCTCCCCATGCCCCTCCTTCTTACAAATGGGAGTGAGAGAGGCCCTTGCAAATACTTAGTATATTTAACTCAACCTTGAGTATCCAGATAGGTTTTCACCAAATCGAGTTGTGAGTAATGCCTTCCAACAGCTTAGAGCCTTGAGAAAAGTACACAAACAAAAACTGCATGTGCAGATATGGTCTTAAAACACCAGGGTGGTTGGAAGCAGAGCACCGTTGGTAACCTTTCCCGGGGGCTGGGCAGTGCAGACGGCTCTGTGGCGCCAAGCCCGCTACAGTGGCCAGAACTACACAGCCGCAGCCAGGTTTCTCAGACAAACTAAGGGCACAGCAGGAGGGAAGCAAAGAATGTTCCCAATAGGCAAGAGAAAGGGTGGGAGACCCTACAGGTAAAAGCCAAAAATCTAAGAATTCCCCTGCAAGTCTGAGAAGATGAAAGGTGAAAGTCAAGGTAAAACATGCCATGGAGGTCGGCCGGCGCCGAGACAGCCACTTGGGAGGTGGGAGTGTCCCCCTTCACGATGCTGAGCCACAAGGCCACCGACCTAGACTAGATGTTCTCAGGGGTCGTATAATGGAGGCTGCAAGTCACATCCAGCTGTGTCAATTCGCAATTCTGTGGAAGACATGGCCCAGGGAAAGGAGGCTCCAGCTCCCCCTAGAGATTTTTTTCCCCTCACTTCCTACCACCTGGCCAATAGGTAACTACATCTTCCCTCAGCACAGCTAGAGCCTACCTAACCCAGTTAGGAGTTCCAAACACCAAGACGGCAGTCCCAACATCATGGTTGCCATGAGCTCCTTATCCCACATGTACTTAGAGTCAAAGAGTTCTGGATTCTAATCCCACCACCTCCTGTGACTTTCCTTAACCAAGTGTCAAGGGGAAATTATTTTGTGTGTGGTTATCATGCCAACATAGAAATTGTCACTTTGGGTCAGAGATGGCTGTCTCTTTTGTGCAGTGGTGTTTTCTGTTGGACAGTGGCCCTATGGAACATGCATGGGAGCAAGCTCTTTACTCCCAGCAGCCCCAAAGGGGGTGAGGCTCAGCGTCTCTGTGCTGCCATTTATGGCCCAGTCATAAATCTGCCCAGAATTCTGTTTCATGCTTCTGTACTTTCTGCCCATAGCCCATAGGGTTATGAGTTTCTTAAGTTTTATTCCCTTCTGTGTACATTCCAGTTCACCAACCATGCCCAGGGGCTAAGAAGTTGTGGGTTGAAGAAAATCCATAAATAACAGACCCTTATAGGACGAGAGACTCTGCTCCACAGTGGAATGCCAGCCTGTGTGTGAATGCCCATGGCCTGGCAGAAGCATCTGTCTTCCCAGACCAAGCTCGGAATGTCAGCTAAGAGCTGTTCCTAGCTTTGGCTTCCTGAAAAGGTTTCATCCGCTTTGGTGCGTTTCCTTCCCTCCTAGACTTCCTTCACTGGGAGGGTCAGAGGAATGTGCCTCATTTGGCAAACATACCAAATTTTAGGTGCAGACACAAAGGTGAATCAGACCTGGTCCCTGCCCCAGGTTGGAGGAAGACTAGTTATAAAACATGCTAAGGGCAGCCACTGATATGCTTAGGATGGAAAGAGGAGGCAGAATGGCCGTGTTTGCAGGCTAGCCTAGGCTTGGGGGAAAGGGGAACCTACAGCATGCACTTCCCAAACCCAGATTTCTCCCCCTGAGCTGGTGACAGCAGAAGAGGGTCAGTCATAGGAATGATGGAATCTGGGTCCCGTGGGCCCAAGTTGACAACTTCCCAGGGTTTGACTCCAACATTCTGTTGCATCCCTGGGTGTCAGCGAAGGGCCCCAAGGCCCCTCATGGTCTGCGGCTCTCACAAAGTCTCTCCTGAAAGCTTCCTGACCTCCTTGGGCAGAAGGGGCTGTGCCTCTGCCTATGGTTCCCAAGCAGACCCCCAGCGAGCCCTAGGAGCCTCCCTCCCAGCCCAGCTGTCACTCCCTCTGCTCTCCTGAGGGAAGCAGCAGCCACTTCACGTTGGGACCTACAGATATTCCCCTGGCTTAATGGATGGAAATGGGGTGGGCATGGGAAGGACTGGGAGCAGTCCTTGGCTCCCCCCCACTACCCAGGCCTAGCTGCCAACAGGGAGCCCTGCCCTCTGTGAATGTGGAGGTGGCCTCCTGAGGAGCACAGGGCAAGGCCCAGGAGACCTGGGTTCTAGTTCACGCTTTACTATTAACCTGCTACATGACTTTTCCCCCCTCTGCATGTCAGCTTCTCTATAAATAAGATGGTTGGACTTGATAAAAAAGAAAACTGCCTTGTGTGTGAGGAGCTTTTTGCAGTTCCAGACCCTGCAACCCTGTGACCATGTATTTCATGCATGAGGACCTGCAACAACTGTTGGTCCAGGGGGACTGCCCTGTTTGGGTGATGTTGGGGACCCCTCTGTAACTTAGATGCTGGGGCACCTTCCTTTATTCCATCACACCCACTCCACTGGGGGAAATTAGAAGACGGCAGCCCCACAGCACGATGTCAGCTGGGGCCTGCAGCCTTCACGAGGTATTTTGTAGTGAACAGAGGTCCTATCAGTTCTCATGACAAGGATTCTGGAGATTCAAATCCTCTTTCTTCTTTAGGGCCACCCAGTTGTCATCAGAAAGATGGCCCCGTAACCTATCACCCAGTTAGGATACTTCTGAGCATGAACTATTAATAATTACAGCAGACAGTAGGCATAAACCTGGAGCATCCTGGGCTAACGGGGACAAATGGCCACCATATGTGTCATCTATATACCCTGCCAACACTCAGCCATTCGGTGAGCACCAGCCTTAGATTGAGCCTAAAAGAAATCAGACTGCAGACAAATAGCTACCCCTGAAATCAGGAGGCTGAGTTCTGGCCCAGCTCTGTCATTAATGTGCTGTGAGTGACTAAAGCCAGGTCATGTAAACTTTTGGGGCAACAGCTTCCTCTGTGAAATGAAGGATTTGAACAAAATGTGGTTTCTTCCAGCCTCAGCATCCCTCTTTCTCCTTTTGGATCCTCCCTTTCTGATTAAGTTGTAAGTTGTAAGTTCAGGTGGCCTTTGGTCCTGAGTATAAACCGACCACGACGTTCTCTGCTTCCATTGCCGCCTGGGAACAGGCCCCTCCCTGCCCGGGAGAGGGAAGCTTTGAAGAATGGTGGGAGAGCATTGCAGCCCCGTTTTGGCTCCGCCATTGATGCCACCTGAGGCCCTGCAAGTTACAGGCCATTTCTAAGCCTCCCTTAGAGAAGCCAGTGCTGGTCCCCTATCAGCAGGTAGAATGGTCCCGGCCGGCCACAGGGCCCCTGCCGGCTTCTCTCAAATGCATCTTCTGGCCTCAGCTTGAGACCCCTCTGTGACCTTGGCCAGAGGCACTGACTATAAAAAGTGAGCATGAGGAAGAATTTTGTGAGATGATAATCCAACCCTTTCATTTCCTAGTGAAGACACAAGCCCAGAGAGTGCTGACCTGCCCAAAGCTATGCAACTAGTTAGTGGTGGAACCAGGACCAAGACCTTGGCTCTGCACTGCGGCTGCTCCTCTGGCTTCAGTGGTCCCTGCCCCCAGCACAGCACAGCTCTCCCCCAGGGGACTCAGGCATTAGTCAACCTTTAGGGGTCTGTTTATTTATAAAGCTGCTGCCTTTCTTCCAGCATCTGAAGCATTTTACAGGCATTAATTAAGGAAGGTTCACAGCAAGCTCAGGAGTAAAGGAGGGAAAGAAGAGTTCAGGGGATTCTTTAAAGGACCAGTTTCCTGTGCTGGGGGCCTCTCATTTTTTTCTGTGACTTTTCAGTGTCCAGAACTCACACACATGCACACACACACGCATGCACACGCACATAGACACACATGCACACACTCTCACAGACACACGCACACACATGCACACACCAGATCATTTCCAGAGGCCTGCTGGAATCCTTCAATAGAGCTCCGCTAACCCCGCTCCTGATTGCATCTCTGATGTATCCCTGAGCCTTGTCCGTAGGAGTTTCACCCCAGCCAGCAGTGCCCAGTGGATCTTCCATGGTCAATCACTTCACCTCACACAACCTCACCCTATACATCCCCTCTTCCAAACATCCATTCCTGAATGTCCCCCACACTTCAGCTCAAGTCACCTCCCATGCTGTAGAGGAATAATCCTTTACTGTTTTCTCCCATTGAGATGGGAGGGGTTGACAGGGGAAGGCCAGGACCAAGAAGGCAGGCACCTGAGTGCCTGTGCTAGGCCCCTGTGTCAGGTTCCTGGGCTGCTGTAACAAAGCACCACACACTGGGGGGCTTGCACAACAGAAGTTTATTGAATCACAGCTCTGGAGGCCGGAAGTCTGAGGTCAAGGCCTCAGCAGGGTTGGTTCCTTATGGCAGCTGTGAGGAAGAGTCTAGTCTATGGCTCTTCCTTATCTTCTGGTGGATTGCAGACAGTCTTTGGCTTCCTTGGCATGTAGAAACATCACCCTGATCTCTTCCTTCATTTTCATGATGTTGCTGGAAATGGGCTGGTGTGTGTGCACGTATATGTGTGTGTGTGCATGTGTGTGCTCTCCGTGTGTGTGTCTGTCTTTAAACTTCCCCCTTTCATAAAAACACTGGTAGTATTGGATCAGGGTCCATGCTAATGCAGGATGACCTCATCGTAACTAATTACATGTGCCATGACCCCACAATTCCTAATAAGGGGACGTTGCGAGGTATTGGGGTTAGGACTTCAACGTTTGAATTTTGGGACGACACAGTTCAACCCAAACAGCTATGTTACTGAAATTCCACAAAGCAGGGGTCCCTCCAAGAGTAATTAGTGTCTGTCACTGGTGTCCTGAGTATCTTATTCCTGCTCAGACACCAAGACCCACTGACCAGTGGCTGGAGTTTCTTAGCCAGAGAACCCAAACTGGCCTTGGTGTGCATGTACTGGTTGCCAAACACACAGCTCAGATTCAGTCTGCTTTAATTGCCAGTAGGACACTGGACATGAGAAGCTTTAACCCTGAGTGACCAGAGTCAGAGCTCTGTCTTGTGTTCTTTTGTCCCTGTCATTGATTCCATTCTTGGCGTTGATCAGACAAAGGTGGCCTGCTCCTGGCAATGGGCTACTCTGACTGTAGAGACCTCAACTCTCTCAGTTTTCATTTAGTTTGAGTTCCTAAAGCCTATGCTTTCTACCTGAACTCTGACTCTCCTACTCTGCTGCTGTGGCTCTTTGTTTTCACTGCTTCTTTCTCTCTGCCTTGGGCATGCACACACAAAATTGAATTACTCATACTCCTTAGTTTACACAAGCCTGTAATATTGGTTTGAACAAGGACCCTTTCTAATTGTACTCACTTCTTTCCCTTTTATGTCTAAACCCCACTTCATTCCCTTCCTTCTCAACAACCCCCCACAACCATTCTATTAAGTCCAATGTGTTCCTTTTTGTCGATTCAAGTTCTTACAAAATGTGTGTTGTTTTGTGTTGATGAATTTATTCTAATTTTTATTGAGGATAACCTACACACATAAAGAATGCAGACTCTTAAGTGGGCAACTCAATGAGTGCTATAAATAACTGTATATGTGGGCTGCTGTCTGTGTTAACCCACCATCCAGATTAAGATCTGAACATTTCCAATGCTCCTGAAGGTTACTCACGCCCCTTCTCCATCAAAACTATCCCCCAGGGATACCATCCTTCTGATCCTTACCATCATAGGCCCCTATTTTGAATTTCAGATAAATGGAGTTAAATAGCACACAGTCTTTATAACCTTTTTTACCTGGCTTCTTTTACTCATTACGTTCATTTTTATCACTGTATGGGATTCAGTCATGTGAAGTTTGAATTGTTAGGCCTACTGATGGACCTTTGAGTGTTTCCAAGTTCATGACTCTTACGGATAAAGCTACTATGAATATTTTTGTGCATGCCTTTGGTGAACATATGAGTTTATTTCTTCCAGGAATATGCCCAGGAGTACAACTGTGGATCATAGGGTAGTAGGCATTTCCCCATCTCTGACACGCTACATGAGGTACCAACTGACATTTCCTCCAGCAACACATGACTTCTCATGGGTGCCATCCTTGCCAGCTCAAGATGTGGTCAGCCTTTCGTTTGTAGCCATCTTGGTGAGGGTGTGTGGCATCTTATTGTGGTTTAGTCTGCCTTTCCCTGAGAGCTGTAGATGTGGATATCGGCTCATCATTTATGGTTGTCTGTGAAGTGCCTGATCAAGTTTGATGCCCATTGTTTAACTGGGCTATTTGCTTTTCCATATTGATTTGTCTTATTTTTAAATGAGTCATTTATTGGATGTAGAGAGAAATACCTTTTTCCAGCCCATTGGTGGTGGCCTTTTCACTCTTTTAATTATGTCTTTTGACAAATTACCAATGTTCTTAATTTTAACGAAAACTAAGTTATTAATTTTTCCTCTGGTGATTGGTGTTTTTTGTGTTTTAAGGAGCCTTTTGCTAGCCCTGGCAAATTTTAAATTTATGTATTTTTTGCCCTGCCGGGCGTGGCTCAGTGGTTGAGCATCAACCTAGGATCCAGGTGATTGGGGTTCGATTCCCAGTCAGGGCACATGCCCGGGTTGCAGGCTCGATCAATGACTCTCTCATCATTGATGTTTCTATCTCTCTCTCTCCCTCTCGTTTCCTCTCTCTGAAATCAATAAAGATATATTAAAAATAAAATAAATAAATAAATAAATAAATTTATGTATTTTTCATGTCTTCTTTATTTATGTCAGTGTTATTGTGTCATAAATCCCACTTTCCCCCACCAAGTGCTGTTTTTACTTTCCATTCTCATTGCCATCTGCACATCTAATCTGCTTCTAACCCCTGCGCAATGCTCCATGATGGGCATCGCACTTTGTCCAGTGGCCCCACTGCCCTGTCCCTTCCCTGTGTGTCCACTCCTGTATCACACTGGGTAGCACTGCTGGGGGTGGGAAGGCACTCAGCCAGGAAAGGTTTGTCCTTAAACTTGATAACATGCAAATGGTTGTGCAGAATCTCAGCCTCCCCACACTTCATTGACTCCGGGATGTGTTGACCTCACTCCTTGTGGTTAAGTATCTGTGTCTCGAAGCTGACCTTTCTTGTATCTGTGCAGGAAAGCCAGTAGGGATGGCTCCCAAACTTTGGCCAGTGCACTGGGGGTCACCCTAAGGAGACTTGGGGCCCCACACCTCAGGGATTTGGATTCAGAAGGTATAGGGTGAGGTCTAGGAACCTGCATTTCCAACAAACTTTCTAGGTGATTCTGATTTGCAACTAAGTTTTATCTACTCAAGAAGTATTTATTGAGCACTACATGCCAAGCACTAAATGAGGTCCTGTGATAGAGCAGTGAACAGAGCAAACATATATTGCATCCTCGAGGAGAAGAAGATGGGTAATAAGCAAGAGAGACAAGAAAAATATGTAAGATGTTAGAGAGATAGAAACTCTGAGAAGGAAAATTAAACAGGGAAGGAGAACAGCAGGTGTCAAATGAGGACTGCACTTAATTTTTTATTGTAACTTAAAATTTTTATTTTATGATTATAGTTGACATCCGATGTCATCTTAGCATGTCAACATAGTGGTTAGACATTAATATAACTTAGGAAGTGATCCCCATGATTAGTCTTGCCCTAATCTAGCACCATAGATAATTATTACAACATTGTTGACTTTTTCCATATGCTCTACTTTACCTTCCTATGACTTTTATAACTACCGATTTGTACTTCTTACTCCCTTCACCTTTATGACTCAGTCTCCCACCTGGCAACCATCGGTTTGTTCTCTGTGTCTATGAGTTTGTTTCAGTTTTGTTTGTTCATTTACTTTGTTTTTAGATTTCACATGTAAGTGAAATCACATGGCATTTGTCTTTGTCTGACTTATTTCACTTAGCATAATACCCTCTAGGTCCGTCCATGCTGTCACAAATGACAAGGACCGCACTTCTTGATCGGATCACAGGAAGGTTTCACTGAGAAGGAAACAATTGAGGAAAGACCTGAAGGGGCTTCAGGGGAGCCACTTGGGAATCCAGGGAAAGATCAGTCAGGCAGAGGACACAGCTGTCACTCCTCTTCTTGTTAACACTTTAATGCCTCTCATGTGTGGGTTACATCTGGAGCATAGCTTGCTGTGCCCACGTATTACTGAAACCTGTGAAGAAGGCGTTCACTATCTGGACATAGGCCCTGCTGCCCACATTCCAGGCACCCCAGACCGCCCTGGCTCGTCACAAGCAACCATCCACCACCCCCTTCCTCCATTCCATCAGACCTCAAGCTTTCGGGTGTCCTTTGTATGGCCACATTTTTAGGGGGAGATGGGGCCCAGCACCAGTCAAAAAGGGAACCATGATTCATTTAAGCTAGTCATGGCAGTCCCCATTCCCTTGCCACGACTCCTTCAGGCATGGGAGTAGGATCCAATCTGGCTGTTGGGGAAAAAAAAGGAAGTCGGCTGCATGATTTCTGCAGTAAATGTTCCTCACAGGTAAGAGATGCACAGGCAAAATCAGACCCTCTCCTTCAAGATATTGTCATGTCTGAGTGTGACATCTGGAACTGAGGATGACAGGGAAGAAAGATGGAAGGAACTTGGGTCTTTGGCGATATTGATGAGCTGCTGCATTAACCAACCCTGGAACCATCTAGACTGCTTATGTCTGATATTATTTAAATCAGCTGAGTAGGGGTTATCTGTTACTTTTGGCGGCCACAAGCACTAACTGACAAGCACTCCATTCCCACACCCTCAGCATATTTAAGACAATTTTCTGATAGTTCCCTGAAGATCAGGGTGAGGCACAGTCACTCTCTACTCTCAGGACCTAACGGACCACTGGGCATTTGAGATATACTTGGACTTACTGCCACACTTGATCTGCTATTACAAGGGCACAAAGCAAGTTGTGAGGAGCAAAGGGCAAAGACGGGGGGGGGGGGGTGTTAGCTGCTCCAGGTCCCCACACTCACCTCTTGGGCTCTTTTGTGTCTGCCTCCTCAGCAACCCATGAGCTTCCCCAGGGCAAGAATTTACCATCATCCTCACTGCTCTGAGTCCTCAGGGCCTGCATAAGGCCAGGTGCACTCGAGGTGCTCAACAGAGGTTTGCTGAGTGTGGGTAAGTGATGGAGAGTAACTGAGAAACAAGAGAAAAGGAGAAGGGGGAGGGGGAATAGTAGTAGTGAACAGCATTAGGGAAGGGAGAAAATGAGGAGTGAGGTTCCAGAGAATGGTTTGCAGTGTGGCTTCTTCATGGGAACCAGCCAAGGCCATGCAGCAGAAGGGTGGAGACCCAGGGGCCCCAGAGGCCAGTGGTCACGCGCACAAGGAGCCTGAGCAAACAGTTATCAGCACGCCCATCTGGTCCCTCCCCCCTCTCCTCTGCTTCCTCTCCTCCTCGCCCCACACCCCTACCTGTTCTCTCTCCCTCTTTCTCAAATGAGGACGTGGCTTAGGCTTGGAAGGATGAACCTCTAGCTGAGTGTAGTTCCAGCTGTGGTTCCTAAAATTGCTTTGGGGATTCATCAGAACCAATAACTTTTGTTTCCTACCTCCACCCTCATCCCGCTGCTCCAGAATAGCTGCTGACGCAGGCAGAGGGGAGGCTGCACAGATGTCGCCACCCCCGCCTCCAGGGATGCTGCTGCTGCAGACAGTCTTGCCAGGGAGACTGCCTGCCTGCCTCACAGTGACTGGTCCACGGGTGTCGGATGATGACAATGATAAGAAGCCTGATGGCCACAGCATTCATGAGTGTGCCATGTGCCAGTGACACCTTCAGGTATCACTGCCCCCCCCCCCCATTCTACTGAGGAGGAAATTAAGAGTCCAAAAAAAAATGAAACTGGCCCCAACTCTCCTTTACCACATGACCTTCTGTGACTTTGTTTACCCAAGGTAGAGGCAGGAGCCCCTTCCCCATTGCGAATGGGAACCAAAGCAAGACATGGGACCATCCCGTTGGAGGACGGCCGGCCAATGGGATGAGAGTCCGTTGATGAGTGCAGGGTTCGGGTCACCAAGTGCTGATTCAGCCTCTTGACCAGAGGAAACTGACAAAGCTTTGCGTTACTCACACATTTCCCCTCCGGATGGAGTAGATGAGAGCTTCCTGAGGTCAGTGGAGTTCATCTGAATCGCACAGCACATCGGTGAGGTTGGCAAGGCAGTATTTTCCTTACACTTCGCTTCAAGAACACTCTGGACAGCAGCCCAGGCTCCTGCCAGGCTCCTCACTGTTAGCCTGGATAATGCTGACCCTGCGTGTCAGCCACAAGCCTTCCCTAGAATGCTGTCCCTGGGAAGCACTGAGCTGCAGTTTCTGAGCAAGCTTCCAGCCTGGACCAGCCCCTCTCAGCTCCTACCTGCTTCCCCCCGCACTCCTCCAGCCTGTAGTGGCCCGTGACGTTTAGTACCGGTGCTACTGCTGAGCATTGCTACGTGTTAGCAAGGGCTTCCAACACCTCAGTCTAACTGGCGTGTGCCCCAGTATTTCTAACAACAGGGCTGGGCTTTGAAAACCGCATTGCCAGGATACGACAGAATGATTCTAAATTTAAGCTCATGTAATTTTTCAGACACGAGCAATGGTGTGGCCCTGGGGGACCTACATCCACTGCATCTTGGCTGCCTGGCCAAGTGCTCATTCTGACACTCCTGGGGTAGACGCTAGACAAGCAGGTGGCAGGCTGCCCCCACCTCTTCAGGGAGCTGAACTTTCGTGGCTGCAGAGGAACAAGTTCAAGGTGAAGTAGGCAGCTGATTTCTAAGGGCCTTCCTCCTTCACTCTGACCTCCAGGGCACCCAGAGGCCTCTCCCTGGGTTGCTGCTCAGACCCTGTGCCTCCCCTGTTTTCCTCCTCATTCGGGTCTCATGGCTCAGTCCCAGCCTCCAGCCTGCCAGAAGGAGGTGGGACACTGAGCAGAAGTGACTCAGAAGCCAGTCTTTGAAGTGCTGTGATCCTCCTGGCGAGAGCCACCTCTAGAGGACTGTGAGGATATTCCCAAGGGCAATTGACACAGTTTACACATTTCCACATGGAGAGAGTCCTGGAAACTTCCTGCTGGCCTGATCTGATGAGAGCTGCCAGCACCCCTTTGCTGAGGCCAACTGACCTCAGCCCCAGCCCTGCCCTTCATGGTCGCTGTGTCCTATACAAGCCCTTTTACACTGTGCGTCACCTGGGCCCACCTTGGCAGACAATTTACATATGTAAATTTATGTGTGTGGAAATTCCAGTCACCAGTCCATGCTTCATACATGTGTTTGAAGTGGGACCTTGCAGGAGGGTGTGTGCGTGCTTACTGCCCCACTCCCACCACTGTCCACTGTGCTCCCCAAGGTGGGCACCCTGCTCCTTCCCACAGGACTTAAATGTCTTGCATTTGCATAGAACATCATGCCTTCACATGGTCTTACATGGTCCTGCCCTATAAGAACCATATACATTATTGCATATAGATGACAAAATGAAGAGGTAAAAGGCCCAGTCGTGCAGGTGACTAGTATCAGGAGAGGACAGGAAACCGGGCCTTCTGAGCCCTACATGGGTGTGGCTCAAACTACAAAGGCCAGGAAAAGGCTCCGGGAAGCCACAGGCCCTACAGCGGAGTCCCCTAAAGAAGAGGGCTGCACCCTCTGCCAGCTCCTCTGAAAGTGTCCTGGGAGAAAAGGTTTACTCATCAGTCTTTCTATAGGAAGAGAATTTATATGTAAGTAGTAATAGAGAATGTTTTTGGTGCCAGAATCTCATTTACTATACGAGGGAGTGGGGCAAACCTGTTGCCCACATAACATCCAGCCTCCTGATTGTCCTTGACAACAGCCAGCCTCAGGCAGGACTTCGTGGTTTGTCAGACCAACTGGGATGGTCCTGTTTACATCTTTCCAGCCAATCTTGCAGCTCATGGGACTTCATGGTCCACTCTGGCCAGTGGGTCAGAAACATAGGTTTGCTGGCAGAGGGGGTGATCGAAGTTCTGGGGAAAGCTTTTACCTTCACGCTAAAAAAAAGAACAGAAGTAGACATGGCCCTTCTCCTTCCCCCACCCTATTTCACAGATAAGAAGAATGAGATGCCTTAGACAACAGAGTAAGGCAGAAATCGTACTAGAGTTCAAATCAGAAACTTGGACACCACAGGCTGAGCTCTCTTATTGCCAAGAGTTTTTTAAGCAAATTACTAGTATACTTAAGATTGCACGAACATTTATCCTTTTTAAAAGGACACTTACAGGCTTGTCTTCACAGTAAATCAAGCACAGTAGCCCCTGTTCTCTGAGCTGCTGGTGTCCTCTCTCTGGCCACAGCCACTTGGATAGCCCCTCATGAGAGGATCTGGGACTCACCGGGGCTGAGATAGAGACCATCTGCAGCGGGTCAACGGCAGCCTACAGAGGACCCCAGCTTACCAAGTTAGCCCCTCCAGCCTGCAATGAAGAAATAGGCCCAGAACCGTGGCTGGTGTCACACACTGGTTAGAGCATCAACCTGCGCACCAAAGAGTCAGAGGCTTGATCCTCCGTCAAAGGCACGTACCTCGGTTGCAGGTTTGATCCCTGGCTCCAATTGGGGCGCGTGTAGGGAGGGAACTAATCGTGCCTTTCTCACATCAATGTCTCTCTCTCTCTCCTCCCTCCCTTTCACTCTCTCTAAAAATTAATGGAAAAATATCCTCAGATGAAGATTGGCAAAAATAAAAATAAAAACAAAATAAAAAAGAAATAGGCCCAGAGAGGGAAGTGCTTGGCCCAAAGGCACCTCCAGTTAAAGGCAGAGCTGGAGCCCAATGCCAGGCCTCCTTCCCCAGGTGGGCGCTCCCTGTCCTTCCCAGAAGTTTCTGGAGCCCCCTCCTGGTGCTGCAGCTCCCAGCCCACAAGGTCAAGACTTGGACCAGATCTGAGAGTAGAGCTTTTGTGTTCCCCGTCCATGTCCCCACAGTGAGGCTGCTGACCCCATAGATGCTGATCAGTCTCTGGCACGGCTATGGTCAGATTGCCACCCTGTCCCCATTTCCCTGTGTATGTGGGGTCATGGGGCCAGGAGCACGGGATCCTGGCTCACTTGTTGGTTAAGTGGGGGAATTACTGGCTTGTGGCTGGTACCTGTCCGCAGACACTTTCTCTGGTCTTCCATCTCAAAGCCACTTCCTCAGAGCTTGAATTTCCCCTTGAGGCTTCTCCACACTCCTCCTGGGCTGTGAGCTGGACAGAAATGCAGACAGCTATGGAAATTCACCAACTCCTCTACCCCCAAGTCCTCCCCCAGCTACTAAATCCCCTCAGAGCCCTCCTCTTCCCCTTTCTTCCTGCCTCATCTCCACCCTCTGTTTCCTTCCCCCATCTAAACACACACACACACACACACACACACACACACACGTCCTCTAACAAGTTACCTTCAAGGTATTTATAGACCCAGCAGGTCCCAAGGGGCTCTCTGGACAGCCAGCTGCCTGCCTGGCCAGCCTCTAATTAGCCTGGTGCCCTCTGCCTGCGGCTTTGATGTGCCTCAGACTCTCCAGGCAGAAGGGACACGTCTGGGGCCTGATGTCCCTCCAGGGACTGCGACAGCAAATCTAGGTTGACACTAGGCTGATGCCTGAATTGTCACCTGCCCCCAAACTGTGTTTCCTCATGGTGGGCAGGGAAGGTGTGTGTGTGGGGTTGGAGGAGGTGCATGTGGCCAGTCAGACCACAGCATTTTGTTCAGTGGCCTCATTTCTCCCTTCCTGTTCCTTGTTAAGAGTAAAACTTGTCCCAACCATGATTAAAGGCATTAGGAGTCTAAACCTTTACTCTTCCATTCAGAGCTCTAGAATCAACCAGAAGTATTGTGTAGCAAGGGAAGTTTTAAACATCGGAAGCCACCTCTGGGAGACAAGGCAGGGGCCCAAACTCCTGGCTCTGCCCAGGGCCTCCCCTTTTTTTCCCCACTTTTTAAAAAATTGTGGTCTAAAAACTCCACAAAACTTGCCATTTAATCATCCTGAAGGGCACAGTTCATTTCTGAGTGTAAAGTACATTCACATTACTGGGAGTCCAATCGCTGCAACTCTTTCATCTTCCCAAACTGAAACTGTGCCAGTTAAACACTAACTCCCATCCCCTCCCCCAGCCGCTGGCAACGACCATTCCACTTTCTGTCTCTATGAATTGGACTATTCTAGGCACCTCATATAAGTGCAACCATACAGGATTGGTCTTTTTGTAACTGGCTTATTTCATCCTGTCCTCAAGGCTTATCCACAGTGTAGCATGTGCCATAATTCCCTCTTTTGAAGGTTGAATCACATTCCATTGTATGAATAGACCCCATTCTGCTTACCCATTCAACTGTTCCTCCAGGAAAGTTGGGTTGCTTCCAGCTTTTGGTTATTGTGAATAGTGCTGCTATGAACATGTGTGCAAATATTATAGATGCCCTTGGTGATGTCCTCTGTGTCATCTGACGATGAAATAAGCCACCCAAGACACTTCTCCAAATGAAGGGGAAACGAATGCCTTTACATGGCTCTGTGGTGTTTCCAGATTGAGCGCAGAGCCCTGGGAAGCCTGTCCAAAGGCCCTGGGAGGAGTGGGGAACAGGTAGAACTTGGCCCGAGGCTCCCACCCTCACCTCCAACCAGAGTAACTCCACCTTCAAACAGTTGTTCATTCGCATGTATCCATCTGCTTGTGCTGGGCACTGTTTTAGAAGGTGGCAGGAACGCAGAGGGAACAAATTAGACCACAGTCCCTGCCGTCACAGAAGTTACACTCTCATGGAGAAGACGGGACATGAACACATGACAAAAGGAAACTACTGTATGTGGTATGTTTGATGGCAACCACTGAGGGGGATAAAAGGTGCTGGAAAAGGGATATGAAATGTTGGGGGCAGGTAAAATTTTAGATCCCGTGGCCAGGGAAATCTTCATCATTGAAACCACGACAATTAAAAAGCATTTTTAAAACATAAAAATGTGCTCTGGGTGGGTGGCTAGGTTGGTTGGAGTGTTGTCCTGTCACACCAGAAGGCTGAAGGTTCAATTCCTGGTGAGGGCACATATCTAGGTTGAGGATTTGATTTCCCAGTTGAGGCACATATGGGAGGCAACTGATTGACATTTCTCTCTCACATAGATGTTTCTCTCTTTCTCGCACTCTCCTTCCTCTCTCTCTAGAAATCAATAAAAACAGATCCTCGGGTGAGGATTAAAAATAAATAAATGAATGAATGTAATTTACATACCATAAAATTGGCCACGTTGGAGTGTATAGTTCAGTGGTTTTCAGTGTGTTCACAAAGTTGTGCACACCACTATCTGATTCCAGAACACTTTCATAGTAAAAGGTTGCTTTTGAGTGAAGATCTGATGCTGGATATCTTCCACCTGCTCCCACATTAGCTCTCTCTACCCACCTCTGCCTGGGAGTGGACCTGGGTGGCTCCATCTATGGGCCCCTTTTCTCAGGCTTCCGTGGCTGTAACAGATGTGAGCAGCAGCAGGAGATCAGAGAGAGGAGGAGGAGGCGTGGGACACTTAATCTCCAGCCCACTCTGGGTGGAGTCGCTACCGGCTGGCTTCATCCCGAGGCTACCATTCCTGTGGGACAGCTCTCTTTGTACAGCTTCCTCTCTTCCTGGTTCCAGTGACTTTCCCTTCCCTTTGTCCCCTTAGGCCCAGGGTGATTCCTGCTGTTTCTAGCCCAGGATACTGTGCTGTCCCTGTGGTTTTCCCAAATACCCTGTCCATGCCTCTCTAAATAGTCCCTTTATTAAACTTTCCTCAAGTCACCCAATTCAGGTGCACCATCTCTTCCTGCAGGGACCCTAGTTGACAGAGCCCTGGTGGAAATGAGAGAGCCAGCTACCCAGGGACAGCAGGGCAGACAGAGCCAGAGGAGACTGCCCACTCAAAGGCCCTAAGGTGAGAGCAGGCTTAGGGTGCTCCAAGGAGCAACTTGGAGCTGCTGTGGTGGGGGCCTGAGACTAAGGGCAGGAGCAGGAGACAGGCCAGGGAGGAGCCAAGCCCAGATCATGCTGAGCTCTGTGAGCTGTAGTAGAAACTTTGGCTTTTACTCTAAGTAAGGTGGGCAGCCCTGGGGACTTCCGAGCAGAGGAGTGATGTGGTCTTACATTTTAGAAGGAGCCCTGTGCTGTGATAAGAACAGACTGAAGAGGGGTAGGAGCAGAAGCAGGGAGACCAGCTGTGAGACAGGGGTCCAGCAGGAAATAAGTGGGACATTCAAGAAAAGTTTCTTTCCAAATGTATAGATGGAGAGGAAACACAAGGGTAACAACTTAACCCAAGGCTTAAGAGCAGCTGAGCTATCACCTCCTTCTAAGTCACGGGAAGGAAGCAGTTACTACTGAAGTCTAAGGGCATGTGATGGTTAATTTCATGTGTCAACTTGACTGGTCCACGGTGCCCAGATATTAGGTCAAACACTATTCTGGGCGTGTTGGTGAGGGTGTTTCCGGGTGAGATTAACATTTAAATCTATAGACATAAGTAAAGCAGATTGCCCTACCTAATGTGGGTGGGCCTCATCCAATCAGTCGAGGGCCTGAATAGTACAAAGGCTGACTCCGCCTGGGAGTAAGAGAGAACTCCTCCTGACTCACAGTATTTGAGCTGGGACATAGGTTTTTCCTGCCTTTGGACTGGAATTGAAACATCGCAGCTCTTCCTTGTCTCAAGCCTGCTTCTTTTGGACTGAAACTACACCTCACCTCTCCTGGGTCTCAAGCCTTCGGATTCAGCTGGAATTATACCAAATGCTTTCCTAAGTCTTCAGCTTCCTGGCTACAGAGCTTGAGACTTATCAGCCTCCAAAATTCTGTGACCCAATTCTTTGTAATAAATCTCTTTCCCTCTACATATATATCCTATTGGTTCTGTTTCTCTGTGGAGCCCTGACTAACACAAGAAGAAGCAGCCACATGAAGAGGAGCAGTGATGTTGGGTTGAGGGGTGCCACCAGCCAAAGGTAATCTTGCTTGCTTTCCAGGCTGAGTTCAATGCAAGCCAGAAGGCACAGGACTCGGCAGAGGTGGTCTGGACAAATGAGACTGCAAGGGCATGGAGCAGGGACAGAGGACAGAGCCAAGCTCCGGAGGGCAAACAGAAGACATTCAGAATAAGCAGCATGAAGAATGTTGCCACAATCCAGGGAATAAACAATGGGGTTTGGCCAGGATCGTGGCAGTGTTTTTGGGAGGAATGGTTAGATATATTTATAAGTGGAGCTGGCAGGATCTGCTGATGGCCTGGATGGAGCAGACCTGACAAAGAGGAGTCACAACTGACTCCAAGGCTTTTGGCCTGAGCAACGAGGCAGAGTTGCCATGGACTGTAATAGCTTTCTTTGGTTTCTATAAAAATTTCTTTCGAAAAGAGGATTCAATTGCTAAATAAAAGTTTATAAATTCCTTCTATGGTAGTCTATATTCCATCAACAAAATACACTTACCTTGTCCCATTTGATCTTCACTGTCCCCTGAAGCAGGTGGGGAGGTATTGGATGACCCTTGAGGAAACTAGACCAGGGCCCAGTGCCCCAAATGCATGCTTGTGTGTGCTTGTACGTCTTTGTGGTGCGGATGAAAAAATTACATGGACTATTGAGAAATACTGACTTATATTCTGTTGCAGAATTAAGCCTAAAGCTCTGGTTCATTCCCTTTGTCTGTCCTGCTGTTGCTCAGGCAGGGAGAGCTCGGAGATGAGTGAGCTCTAGCCTGGATCTTGAGGAGCCAGTGGGCCCAGTGCACGTGGACAGTCAGCAAGAAACAGAGCAAGGGCTGTGCAGGGGAGGGAGAGAGCAGGCCAAAGGGGAAGAGAGGGCAGAGGGGGGAAGCAGGGGAAGGAGGCAGGCAGGAGGGGGAGACAGAGGAAGGAAGAGAGCTGGAGGGGGACCAAGGGAAGAGGTAGAGGGGGAGGGGGAGGGGGAGGGCAGGAGGAGGGTGCATGCACACTTCTCACCAAGATTCTCCTGAACGGTAGAGCTTGAGGACATTCTCACTGACCAGCACTCACTAGCAATGGGAAAAAATGTGACTTTGTGGTCTGCGCACAAAGGACCTTAGCTTAGATACTAGACTCTTTTATATCTTTTACTTCTCTGTTCCTTTTTCTTCCCTTCCCCCACCCCCTGTACTGCCACACTCATAAATCACTACTTTTCAATGAACATGGATTTACAGTAGGTGATTATTTATTTATTTATTTATTTATTTATTTATTTATTTATTTTTAAATATATCTTTGTTGATTTCAGAGAGAGAAAAGAAGAGTGAAAGAGAGAGATAGAAACATCAATGATGAGAGAGTCATTGATGGGCTGCAGCCCGCAACCTGGGCATGTGCCCTGACCAGGAATCGAACCTCGATTGCCTGGATCCTAGGTCGATGCTCAACCGCTGAGCCACGCCCAGCTGGGCTACAGTAGGTGATATTTAAGTTTAATTTTATTTTTTTAAATATACCTTTATTGATTTCAGAGAGAGGAAAGGGAGAGAGAGAGATAGAAACATCAATGATGAGAGAGTCATTGATCGGCTGCAGCCCACAACCCAGGCATGTGCCCTGACCAGGAATCGAACCCCGATCACCTGGATCCCAGGTTGACGCTCAACCACTGAGCCACGCCCAGCCGGGCTAAGTTCAATTTTAGAAATAACTAATATATCCCTTTATCATCTGGGTATAATCTAACTTTCCCCCAGCTGCATCTCCTGCCACTCCTTTCTCTCTGCCCTGACCCCTAACCGTCACCATCCTCCCTTATCCCCAACCCTACTACCCTCACTGTGGCAGTTCTCAAATGTGTCTGCAAATTTTGACACTCCTCCCATTGAGAGGTAGGTCCTGTGTCTCCTCCTTTTGAGCCTGGGCCAAACTGGAGCCTAGCCAATCAATAAAATACAGCGAGGTGATGCTCTGTGACTTCTAGGCAGACCACAAACGGCACTACGGTTTCCCCTATATTCTCTTGGGATTCTAACTCTGGGAGGCCCGGGACTGTGCTATGAGGAAACCCAAGCGGCCCACGTGGAGGACAATGGAGTCTCCAACCTCAGCTCCAGCAAGTTCCTAGCCCACAGCCAGCACCTACCTGCCAGCCATGTGAGTCAACCATCGTCGCTGACCCTGCCTGGAATGGAGAACCTTGCCTGCTGGGCCCTGCCTAAAACACACATTTGTCAACTAACTAAATAATTGCTTTTATTTTAAGCCACTAAGTATTTTAAGCCACTAAGTATAGCTTAGTATGCAGTAATAGACACTGATACTCTTACTATTCCACAAAAGGTATATATACACACTATCACATGCCCATGGTTTCCTCCTTTTGTTCCTTGTACCATCTGTTCCTTATAACTATCCCTTCAGTAGTCTTCATTTGATGAACTCCTATTCATTATTTAAAGCCCAATTCAAATGTCCCTTTTACTGTGAAGCTTTGCCTGAAATGTCCCTTCCCCTTTTTCCCACCAAGGGGAAAACATAATTATCCCTTCCACTGTGTTGCCAAATACTTTCCTCTGCATCACAGCAATCAGCTTGCTTTCGCTGAGTGTTTTCTTGAGATCAGCTTCCTTGGACAGATTTGAGTATTTATCTCAAGCATCATGTCGAATATTCATTCCAACACTCTGAATTCTTTCTTAGCCAGGACTCAAGTACTGAGGTCCAGCCTGACTCCACCAGTGTAACACCTGGTGCTGTTCTTCCCACTGACAAAGGTATTCAGCTCTAAAGTCCTCTGTACCACCTCCACCCCCCTTAGCGCTTTACAGTATACAGCAATAAGAGGGGCTATAATTAGCCAGGCAAACAATGCATACTTAGCATATATAGCATAAAATGCTGTATTTTAGAGTTACTTAAAAAGTTTTTTTCTCTGTAAAGCTGGTTAGGGCACACTTGTAGAGTGCAATACCTTGGTAGGTCTTGTTCAAGAGAAAAAAATCACAGGCCCAAAATGGAGTCACTTGTGCTAAAGCCATAACAATGAACATTGACTTAATACCTGACCTAAGCGCAGTTTCAATCTTCTCCAAGAACGTACTCTTAGTCAGGAATTTTCTGGTCTATGCCAATGAGATAGTCTATCACCACATGGTCCCTCTCCATTCCCCAAAGGAAGCTGAGGTAATCTGCCTGATAAGACTTCCACCTTCCCCTGAGGCAAGGTAACGTTGCCTGAAATAATCCTTTCTTTTCTTTCGTTAATAACCTTCTTGTCTTACCCAGTTGCTTCCTATAAAAACCTTCCATTTTGTACAACTCCTTGGAGATGGGATGCTGCCCAATTCATGAATATTTTCTTTTTCTTTTTTTAAATATAGAGAATGGCAATAGAGAATTAGGTTTTGTTTTTTAATCTTCACCCAAGGACATGCACCTTGACTTTAGAGGGAGTAAAGAGAAAGAGAGAAAGAGAGAAACATAAATGTGAGAGAGAAATATCAATCGGTTGCCTCTCATATGTATCCTAAGTGGGGACCAAACCTGCAACCTAGGTATGTGCCCTGATCAGGAATCGAACCCGTGACCCTTTGGTGTACAGGATGATGCTCCAACCAATTGAGCCACACCAGCCAGGGCCATGAATCTTTTATAAAACCAATTAGATCTTCAAATGCACTTGATTGATTTTTTTATTCTTTAACAGTCTTTGAAAAGACATAATATTACTTTACTCAGCGTTATAATATCAGTATTTTTCCTTACAAGTACTTTGAGCGCTTCCCAAGCAGAGGTAAGGGTCTGGCTACCCAAGCTACCACTGTGCCTGTGAAATGAGTACAATGGCAGGGACAAAGCCTTCTAAGCAGCTCCCATGCTCAACCGTCAGGGCAAGGCCGTGGCTTCCATCAGCAGGCGCTACAACGAGGCACGGGGGCTGGGTTTAAAGTACAAATTTTAAGAAGTTGATAAATACCACAAAACCTAGAAAAATTACATATTCTTTTTATTTATTAGTTGCCCCACACACCTCTGTAGTACTTCTCCTAAATTTGGGATGATTTGTAATCCTGAAAAATATACAGAAGTCATCTGAAGTCAAGGCTCCTGTGAAAAGAATTCAAATACACTTAAACTTGCTGCCACGCGTGTCGAGCCACATAGCTGTGCCACCAGATGACTCTGATGCTACAACACTGACTCCCTGATGAGTGTGTAGGAGTTCTGTCCCCGGAACACTCGCTTCTTCAGACATCTCTGCGTTGGTGGCAATTTTGCCTGCCACTTCGCCGGAGCCAGCAGATTTTGCCAGGACGCGATGCCTCTGATAGACTAAGAAGCACTCTGACTCGTGGAACGAGTAAACTGTGATGTCACGTACAGTGCCCTTGTGGTACTACTACCAGTTTGCACCCACAAATGCAAGAATTTTGTTCAAATTCCATTTTGTGTAATCCCCATTGGGAGAGAAGACAACGTGTGGCATGTTCACAAGTATACATTTCCACTATCAACTGCTTGCCTCACCAGAAAGAACCATTTCGGCCAGGCCTTGATGAGAACCAAATCCTCTGCTGACAATTTTATTTATTTAATCTTCAGAAGGCTCTTCCAGACTAACTTCTGGCTTAGGGTATTTCAAACTTTATTTTTTTTCCTCCCCTCCCACGTACTTCCAGCAGGGGGCGCTGTAGGATGTTCACACTGTGATGAACTCCTGATGCTCCTGAGCGTCCTGGCGCAGGGCCAGTCAGCACTAAGAGTGTTCCTACTCCAGGATGGTTGGGGATAACTTGTCTATACAAGGAAGTAATTGTGAGCTGCATAAGTATATCCCACTAAGTCCAAATTAAATGCTTCCCCAACTCATCTTCCTCTTAGCTAGATCCCCACAATGTGCACAGCCACTAAACATCACCCAACTGAGGGGAAATCAGACAGAGAAGAGCTGAAATGGGAAGAAACAGTCTTAACCAGTTGTGGCCAATATTCCCTTTGCACATACTAGGAACATGTTGCTACGCAGGGAGGGGCCCTGAAGCTTCATCGGCTTCCCAGCCACTGTGCCCCTCGACTAGAACCAGGAGCAGGTGCAATATGGGGCTGTTGGGGCCCAAGGCAGCAGGCCTGGAGACATGAGCCAGAGTTGTACTCTCAACTCTGTCCCCAAGCCTCCCTGTGCCTCAAGAGCCCCTGAAAACAGAGACGGATGACACTGACCTGCCAGGATCACTCTGAGGTTTAAAGAGGATTTGTTACAGTTCTTGGTAAATCGGAGCTCTGGGCAAATGTCAGCTGTTGTCCTGGGCCAGTGTCAGTGTCCTCCTCTGCTTGGGTCCACAAGGGCTGCCTCTTTAAAGCAGGAGCGTATGCTCTGACCCCCAAGGAAATGGGTGAGCCCTGTCTTCTGAAATCAGAGTAATCCTGCTGAGGTCACTCCTGCCAACCCCCCTCCTCCCTGCTGTCAGCCTGGGGATTAGAGGAGAGGCCAGTGGATTAACAGGTTCATTTGTCACAGCCTCCCCTGCCACAGGCAGCTCCTCTCCTGGAAGCCTGCTAGTGAGGTAAGGCGGGTCCTCTCTTGCTGTTCTCTGTGGGGCAGAGAGAAGCCCTTTCTCCTGCCAGGCATTGCAGCCAAGGCCGGGCTGAAAGTTGGGAGCCTCAGGCTTGCCAGGACCCTAAAAACAGAAGGCTTGGGAGCATCCTAGGGTCTGGGTAACAGGCAGAAAGAGCCCAGGGTCTGAAACAGCTCTTTCCTCTCGCACGCTCTGATCCCAGCAGGAGCAGTGTGCCCAGACCTCCCAGGTCCCACCCAGACCCCAGCTCCACCTCCAGCAGGATGCCCTGCTGCCTGAGGCCCTCCCTGAGGAAGACTGCAGTCATCCTGTGTCTGCTGCTGTCCAGCACCTACCTGTCCCCCGCGTGGGGGCAGGCCAAGATTCCTTTGGAAACGTGAGCATCCAATTCAGCCCCCTCCCCATAAAACCCTTTTACCCTTTCCTCCTTTCCTTCCCCCTGGCAGACCTCAATCCCACCTCTGATCTCCCTCCGGCTCTCCCCTGGGGGCCACGCTCCCTTTCTTGGGGTGAAGGCCTTTTCTTCACCATCCTCTCTTCCATTTGGGAGCCCCAGCTGCCCCCCCCCCCCATGGTTGTAAGCAGACCTGATCAGCAGCGCTCGCACTCCCCAATGGGATGGCAAGCAGCATCTGGAGCACCTGCAGGGTGATGCTCCTTCCAGGACAATCGCTGCCATGAGGTGACTGGGAGTGGGAGCCGTGTTGACTCAAAATGATTATTGCGGCTTCCCAAGGACTTGTTAGGAAATTCCTCTTAACATTCTGAAAGGGTAAAGCAGTTCTAAATCAAGAAAATGGCTCATGCAACCAGGAATTAGGTCAAATTGGACTTTGGTGGTCTCAGTCTTCCCTCCCTCTGCCTTTCGCCCTCCCTCCAGGCCCTGATTCTACACCCTGTCATGAAGACCTCGTATCAGTCATTTACACTTTGGTATAGATTTAAATTACTGTGCAACCCCTCTGGGAGTATCTGTTTTTAGTCCTTGGCTCTGATGGTCCTGTTAAAGCAATTTTCAATACATCTGGGAGCAGAGTGCTGTAGACTAAAGGGGTTTACCTGCTCAGTCCACATCGAAGTCTAGCCTCTCAAATGCAGCATGAGAGTCAGGCTTCCAGAACCAGCTGTCAACCTCACATCTTAACAGAAGTGGGGACAGGGCGCCAAGGCAACACACAATGTTTGCGTTAGCTTTGCCGATAGGTGGATTTGCGCAGCACTGTTGCCATCTGGTTGTATAACCTCTACTTTTTCTATGCCTGGCATGCTGTCAGGTGCTTTACAAATGACACCTTTAGTCCACACAGCAGGTCAGTGAGGTGGGTGACAGCATCCCTCTTCTGCAGGCGAGGCGACTTCCCAAGTTAACGTAGCCAGTAAATGGAAGGGCCAGAATCTGACCTCAAGTCGGCCTGGCCTGTGTGTCACTATCACACCCACTGCTGCCTGAAAACTATCCATTGTTGACAGAGATGTTGAGAACAATTTTCATCCCCAGAATACGCAGCAGTTAACAGTAGAAGGCAAACTCTAGGGTCAGGCTGAGTGCCAAGTCGCGATAACTGGAATCCAGGCCTTGACTGAGAACTGCAGTGGACCATTGGCATAGAAACTTCCAGAGAGAGTCACTGAGGTTAAGGGCCCCCAAACATGCCACATCTGCACCTGTCCACTCCCTTGGAGCCAGGTGTCCACCCAGGAACTTGACCCCCCTCCCCTCTCCCACGGATCCTTCTCAGCCTTTCCCACCCCAGAGTCCCCGAATCTCTGTCCTGTGGAGCTACACCATCCCTCCCACTCAGCCCCCATCCTCCAACACCTGCCCTGACTTCTACTGCCCCCCCCCACATCTGTTCCCACCCAAGTCATCAAGGACCCTCATTGCCCAATCCAGTAAATATCTCTGCTCTTATCTCTTTGGACTCCTGTTTCTGACACTAGCCTCTTCCTTTTCCTTGAGGTTCTGTGCCTCAACTTTCATAGCACTGTGCTCTCCTGGGTCTTCTTGGGCACCTGTTACCTCTCTGTCTTTGTCAAGTGCTCCTTTCCCTCTGCCTGCCCCTGAGATTGTTGGTGTTCCCCAGGGTTTGTCATCCACTCAGCTCTTTTCACGATACACACTCTCTCCTTGAGGGAGCCCATCTACTCTCAGAATTTCAACTGCCATCCACATACCAATGACTCTTAGCCCTGCCTCTACCTGTTAGACTCATATATCCATTGCCTACAGACAGCTCTTCCTGAACATCTTGCAAGGTTTTAAATTCAAGTTTGTGTCTTTCAAGATACAAAGTGATTGGTGCTTTGTGGAGTTGGGCAGCACACAACCTGCCCACCATCACTCTGCAGCATAGCTCAGCATCAGAAACCCCACATTCTACATACCCCAAGCTACATCCATGACCTTCCACCCTCCCAACTTGCTTCCATGTTTTCCTGATATTCTTAATTTTATTTAGTAACACCACCATCAGCTTCACCACCCAAGCTAGAAACCTAGAAGTCACGTTTGTCTCCCCCAAGCTCTACTCCACCTAGAATTTGCTTCCAAATCTATTTGTCACACTAAATTCTCCCAAGCTTCTAACACTCAACTCAGATCCCACCTCCCCCAGGAAGCCTTCCCTCATCACCAACAGCCCTCCCCAAGCTTCACTGGTGCCCCTTCGAACATGTATTATGCTATCTGTATATGAAGGGGAGTCCCTCTAAGGGAAGGTTTTACAAAGGTGAGGACTGTGATGTGCCTCCAGGACTTTGCACAATGCCTGGCGTGTAGGAGTGAATAGATATTGGTTGAATGACTGAATAAAATCTGACCTCAAAGTGATCACGTGGGCAAACTCTGCTCCATCTGGAGAGGCTCGGACACAGCCTGTGCCTATCCCCAGGACTCCTCCAGCCTGTCCAGATGGTGAGATCTTGATATCCTTCTGGGGACAGACAAGAGGTCAGGGTTTATCCACTAGGCTGCCTGCATCAAGGGTGAGGTGTGGCCTCTCGTCCCCTCCCTGCCTGGGCTGCCCTCAGCAGGAGCAAAAGCAGCTGAGGACCTTTTCCTCTGCCCCTGTGCTTCATGCTCCCTCTGAAGTTTCAACAGAGGATGCAGCAGCCTGCAGCGACCTTGAGCTGAGAACGCTGGAGAGGGATTGACTCACTGAAGTTGCCGCTGTGCCCAGGCTGTTCCTGTGTCTATCTTCAGGGTCCTCTCTGCCCTGCCCTGGACCCATCCACAGCCTCTTCTCCTCCCCTGTTCTCCATTCTCCACCCACAAACCATAGCCTTTGGGTGCCTGAGGGCAGTCAGGCTTTGGTTCTGGCTCATCAGCCCCTGGCCCTCACCCCTCAGCGGGAGATGCAGCATGTTCAGTGCAGATGCTGAGCCCCTGGTGGGTCCTCTGAGTCTCCTGCCATGGCCAGGAGGGACAGGGGTTCTTTGTGTGTGTCTTTCTGGGCGTATGTCTGTGTGTATGCATTTGCGTGTATATGTGTGTTAGTGTGTGAATCTCTGTGTATCATGTGTGTCTCTGTGTGTGCACCTGTGCATCAGTGGGTGTCTATTTATGTAGACACTTGTTTTATAAGTGCATGTGTGTGTATCTATGTCGTGTCTCCATATGTGTGTGTGCACATGTGTGTACACATGTACCTTCATGGCCTGGCAGAGTGAAGCTGTGGGCAGACACCTTTGGCGGGGACCTGTATGACACCGTGACCAAATACTCAGGCTCTCTCTTGCTGCAGAAGGTCAGTAACCCCTTCCAGGGAGCCCACGGGGTCAGAGGGTGGTCAGCCAGGGAGCCCTTCCAGGGAGAGGAGCGGAGACGCAGAATCCCTGAAAGTCTGTGCTGTGTGGGGTCTTAGAGATCTTCTAATCTAATCCCCTCATTTTCAGAGGGGGAAACTGAGACCCAGGGAGGGGAACAATTTGCCCAAGTCATAGAGCAATCAGTGGGGTGGTCAAGAGCATAGGGTCTGCTCAGATCCCCAGGAAGCGGAGGTCAAGATGGAATTAGACAGACGAGAGATTTCTTGGGGGAGGAGCTGTGAAGAACAGAGAGGTGAAAGCAGGAGCAGCAGACGGGGATGCAGGCCTGACGCCTGCCAAAGGGGACAGGGCAGAAGGGGGAGGGGTGAGTGGGGCCTCAGCCAGCACTGTGGGGAAAGTCCTGCTGCAGCTGCTTGGGCGGTACAAGCCCACCTGTGGCCTCTGTCCAGGGAGAGCTCCCCTACCTCCAGACCTCGGAGCTCCAGCCGTGCTGGGGGCTGCAGAGCTCACATGGGCCCCAGCAGGGGTCTGGGCCATGCCTGGCCCCTGGGCAGGACGCAGGGCCAGACGGGGAGGACCGGGCACCAGCAACCCCGGTCCTCACTGATTAATTGCCTTATGTGTAGACTGACACCTGGCCTGTCCTCTTACAAGATTATAAACAACCTCATCTTCCTCTGATATTTATAACTCCCAGACCAGTTTTAATAATAGCTTGCCATTCTCTGTTATTACCATTTGCTAAGAGCTTTATATTCAGGATTTAATCTCACCACAACTTCATGAGGTGACTGCAGCCATTTTCTAAATGATGCTAAAAGCAACTTTCAGGCTTTTATGCCCACTCCTGACCACCAGGCAGCCCCTTCCTGTCTCGCATTCCCGACAGCCCACAGGAGGAAGCAGGAGCCAAGGTGCCCCAGCCCTGGGCCCCCACAGGCCACTGTAACAATGACAGCTCATCCCACTCCCCACTCACGCCACACTGCTACTCTGCAAAGTACCATTTCATTGAGTGTTCTCATTTGTGCCCTCTAACCCCGGATGAGAAAGATCTAAATAAGCAATAATTATTGTGGCCGTTTTGGGTAAAATATTCTCTAAGTCTATGCACTCTAGAACATTCTCTAAAGCTATGCAAATGTCACTCTTGCGAATGAGGAAACTGACTGAATAACTTGCCTAAGGTCATGTGGTCCATATGTTGCCGAACTGGGTCATTAGACAAGGTGATATGAACCCTCGCACCCTCTGGGAAAGATTATCTCCCACGGCCCCAGAGAGTAAATTTGAAACCAGCTCTCTGGACTCTCCTAAGCTCCCTGCCAGTTTGGTGCCACTGAATTTGGTCTGGAGGCGATGTGCATCATGGGGCTTGGGGGAAAGATGAACTGGTGCTTGGGGAGGTGTCGCAGTGCATTTGAGCAGCCCCGGGGAGATGGCAAGCATGGCTGCACAGAGAACATAGAAGTCTCAGAGACCTGGCTGTGTGACCTTGATCAAGTTCATTGACCTCCCTGAGCCCCAGTCTCCTCCCTCTTAAGGATATTAACCAAATGTGTCCAGAGCCCCTGGAAAAGAGAGGACATTTGATAAGAGGCTGCTAGTATTGTTAGTTGGGGAGACTATGTGAGGCGGAAAGGGCCTGTCCTTGCCTCTAGCTGAGTAAACAAGGCTTCATGGGCTTGAATGTGGTAGTTGAGAGGACTGTAGATGACGTGTAATCAGGTACCAGACATCCTGGTGCCAGATGACAGGTGCCCTTTTCTCCCACATTCCCCTTAACAGAAATATAAGGATGTGGAGCCCAGCCTGAGGATCCAGGAGGTGGATGGCTTGGAGTTGGTGAGGAAGTTCTCAGAGGACATGGAGACCATGCTCCGAAGGAAAGTGGAGGCCGTGAAGGTGCCCCAGGCCCTATGATCTGGGGAGCCGGGGGGGGGGGACTCCACCCAGCCTCTCACACCAAAATGACCCCCACTGATGCCGTGGCCCTGGGTCTCTCACCCACATCCTACCTCACGAGCTTCGGCCTTATATCCCCATGGCCCAAAGAGCCTTGTAAGGGAAGAAACGATGGGGAGCCCGGAGAGAGGGGAGGGCTGGGAGCAGAGCTCTGCCTTAGAGACAGCATCCAATGCAACAGGACCAACCTGCAGCGTTAGGAGGGACTCTGCATCTCACCGCTCTGTCCAGTGACAGGTGCAGAGCAGGAACAAAATGGGCGCTGAGGAGCCACCCGCTGGCCGGCTGGCTGGTGGACGCATGGGTGGCGGACGGGTGGGAGGATAGAAGGAAGGAGAGCATGCAAAGTAAAGCTCCCCCCTCCTCTTTTCTCTCTCCCTTACTCACCCTCCACCCATTTCCCTTCTGCCATATCGGCCCTAGTGCTCTGGGGGCTGCCCGGACAGCATCGGCGCTTACAGTGACGGGCCTCCTGCTCAGGCCACTCCACACGGCACAGCCGCCGAGCCTGGCTTGGCTGATTGAAACAGAATGTGTCACTTCCCTGGCATGAACTGCCTACCCCAGCGCTGTGGGGACCTGGATGGTTGGACAGACTTAGTTCCTGCTCCACCCGAGCAGAAATCTGGCCATCCAATACCAATGTTGTCCCTCAAAAAATTCCTTTGGGGAGGCAGAAGAGAGGAGTAGAGGCTGGATAGTAAACTGTTGGAGGGGAGGCTGAGGCCGGCGCTGAGGCCGGGAAGTGGGGAATGAAGCTGCAGCCTGGCCAGCCCGCCTGCCTATCTCCCACCTCCCCCATCGAAAGAATCACCTGGGGGGAATCCTGTAAAATCGCTGGGGCCTTCTTTCCCACATTATAATTTGCAGTCACTTTTCTCCAGGCTTAGGGGCAAGGGATCTTAGCATCCGGAACCACTGAGGAGACACTTGGGGGCTGGAGAGCCCATCCTGGCCTGTAGCAGGGGGACACTGACCTCCCACAGAACTAGCCCAGCAGTACCCCTACAGCCTTCAGTCTGCAAGGCTGTGGAAACCGCCTCCTTGGGCGGAGCACAGACTCTGGAATGCAGGAGCACACCACTTCAGGGGGCGGTGCTAGAGCCCAGCAGTCCTGGCTCACCCCCAGAGCCCAGGCTCTGGGGCTCCAGTTGCCCTGTGGCCTTCCCATAGCCTCAACCTCGGGAAACCAATCAAACCAGCATTTGCTCTGCAGACCTTCTCCAAGCACCAGTCCCTGCTCCCTGCTGGGGGTTCAGGGCGGAAGGGGGGGGGAGCACAGCCACCAACTCTTCTATGGGAGTACCCACAGGAAATTTCCTGCAAAGCAGCACTAAGATAATTTTGGCCCCGTGGAATTTCTTCATCACATCCTAGGAACTGGGGGATGGAAGTAGGGAAGTTAAGGACTCTTCTACTCAATTTACAGTTATATAGAGACCCAGAGAGGCTTAGTGGCTTGTCCCTGACAAAGCCAGAATAGGAGCTCAGATCTTCTCCATTGCCCTGCCCTCCCCTAGATTTATTGAAATATAATTGACAATCAAAAACTGAGTATATTTATATTCGGCAGCTGAAAGGTGGAAAAAACCCAAATGTCCATTAACTGATGAATGGATAAACAAAATATGAGATATCCATAAAATGGAATATTATTTAGCCATGAAAAGGAATGAAGTTTTGATACATGTTAAAACATGGGTGAACCTTAAAAACATCTCAGTGAAAGACTCCAGATACAAAAGGTCACATAGTGTATGGTTCCATTTATGTGAAATATCCAAAACAGGAACATCCAATTACAGAAAGCAGATTAGTGGATGCCAGGAGCCAGGGAGAAAGGGGAATGAGAGCAACAGCTTAGTGGGCACAGGGCTCTATTTAGGGGTAGTGAAAAGTTCAGGAACTAGATAGTGATGCTTGCACAATATTGTGAATGTACCTAATGCCACTGAACTGCACACTTTAACATGACTAAAATGTATACACACACACACTTAAACAGACTATTTTTAGAGCAGTTTTAGGTTCATAGCAAAATTGTGAAGAAAGTACAGAGTTCCCATATGCCCTCTGCCCCCACAAACACACAGACTCCCCAACTGTCAACAGCCCCCACCAGAGTGGTACATCAGTTACAATAGATGAACCTCCACTGACACAGCATTATCACCCAAAGTCCATAGTTTACATTAGGGTTCACTCGGGGTGTTGTACATTCTGTGGGTTTTGACAAACCCATAATGACATGCGTCTACCAGTATAGATCATACAGAATAGTATCACTGCGGTAAAAATCCTGTTTTACACCTATTCATCCCTCTCTCCAAACCCCGGTGACCACTGATCTGTTTACTGTCTCCGCAGTCTTGCCTTTTCCAGAGTGTCATGTGGTTGGAATCATGCAGTATGTAGCCTTTTCACACTGGCTTCTTTCACTTGGAAATATGCATTTACCTTTGGCTATTGTGAACAGTGCTGCTGTGAACATTTTGTGCACGAGTTGTTGTTTGAGTCCCTGCTTTCAGTTCTCTTTGGGTAGATTCTTGGGAGTGGAACTGAGACCCACTGACCTCCTTTGGCCCATGCATCTCCCCTTTGTATTCCCATCCCTCAGAATCTGGTAGAGGCCGCTGAGGAGGCTGACCTGAACCATGAATTCAATGAATCTCTGGTGGTGAGTCCTCCTGTTCCTAGAGCTGCTGCCGAGAGGGTATCATGGTTAATGTCCCACCCCCAGCAATGGACAGTCACCTGAGTACAGAATATGGAGGAGTAGGAGGAGGAGAGGTCCAGCACTATCTTTTAAAGTGCTCAGGATTTGTATGAACCTACAATAATTTGATTCTCAAATGCTCCGGAGTCTTTTGAGAAAGGATTTATGGGCCAAGTAGGAGAGTCAGCTACCAAATCTGGGGCAGGGGTGTAGAATGGCCATCGACTCTTCCACAGACATTTATCACCCAGTGCTACATGCTAGCCTCTGCCCAGGTAAAGTCAAGAAGCTCATAGACCAAATAACTCTAGCATAAGGCCTATAATGTCTTCATACAAATGGTAACATGTTCAACCATGCAGAAGGGAAGGGGAGGGGCTCAGAAGGTCCAAAGGTAGGGTAGCCTCCACACCGGCCTGGGCTGAGGGGAATTTGATCAGCTGAGGGCATGAAGAGGGTGTTTCCAAGCCGAAGGAAAAGAAATAGGAATACACAAGATTGAGGACATTACCAGTGGTCATCTCTCTCTGTCCAGGGAATGGTGAAGCAGAAAGTGACCATGGTAAAGGTAGGACTCTGGCCTTTATTTGTCCTGAGAGGTACATATTGAAGGCTTTGAGCTGGAGAAGGACACAGCCGATCAGTGGCAGCACTGTGGTGGCATGGGCAGGACACAGGGAGCGGGGCTGAGGGGCACACTTCCAGTCTGAACCACGTGGTATGGAGAAGTGGGGGAGAGGGTCTGATTACGGCTGCAAGCGGCTCCAACACTGTGTTTAAGAGCAGAGAGCAGACTGTTGGCTCCTCATGGGCACCCCGGCCACAGGATGTTAAAGAGGGAGGCCTCACCTCTCAGGGCCCCCTGTCTGGGTCCCTAGGAGTCTTCCCGCACTGAAGAGGCTGGTGGTACTGCAAGGCTGCCTCTCTTTATCTCTCCTGGAATCTGTCTGCCTGTCTCCATCTCTGGCTGTGTCCACACACGATAAACAAAGCAGAGAACTGAGCAATAATCCAGACAATTTACATCAAAACCCAATTGAATCAACCACCTGCTCCAATTATCTGGATACGTATTAGCCCCGAATCCTTTGGGTCATTGCCTGAATGCCCCCAGGTGGAGCTTGTGTGGACACTGTCAGTCCATCTGACGTCTCTCATATCTCGGTCTCCTGATTGAACCATTTCTCTTTCTCTCACGCCTTCGATGCGGGTCGGTGCCTGCGTGGGTGCTGTCTCTGTCCCGCCCGTTCCCCTCGGCCCTAGTTTGACTATTACAACGCAGCCCTGGTCAACGAGCGGGATGCCAGTGGCGAGCACGTGGAGCTGGGGGCTGAGTTTGTCCTGGAGCCCAACGCGCACTTCAGCAACCTGATGGTGAACACATCCCTCAGCAGCGTGCAGCTGCCCACCAACGTGTACAACAAAGGTAGTCCCCGGCCCGCGGCCTGGCATGGTTGTTGGGGTGGAGCTGGTGGAGGTTAATGATTCGCCCCCATTTTCCGGAGAAGCCCTTCAGGGGGTCAACTGATTCTTCAGCCTCCCTGACTGAGGAAGGGGATCCTTCCACAGGAGCCTGGGGGATGGAAAACTCGGTGCTCCTGGCTTAGAGGGTGTGCGTGTGGCCCTCCAAGTGAGATGTAGAAGGAAATTGTGAGCTGCATGACTGCAGGCTCTGTGTGCATGCACGTGTGCATGTGTGCACGCATGGGTGTGCGGCAGGTGAAGGACTGGTCACTGTTGCTCCTGATTTAGTGTGCCCTGAAGTTCCTTTTACAATCTCACCCTTCAGACCCAGATATTTTAAATGGAGTCTACATGTCTGAAGCCTTGAACCCTGTTTTTGTGGAGAACTTCCAGAGAGACCCAACACTAACCTGGCAATATTTTGGCAGCTCAACGGGATTCTTTAGGATCTATCCAGGTGAGGACAGGGGAGGCATCTCCAAGATCCTCTAGGCTTCTTCTCTGGGAATAAGGCAATAGGGGTACTGAAGATAGACCCTGGTACTCAGACTCCCTGCTATCCAAATGCACCTGCAACCCACACTTTGACACTCTTCACAACATAATATGCACATTTTCAACAAATAGCTGTTGAATGAATGGATGGATGGGTGGATGGATGGATGGATGGATGGATGGATGGATGGATGGATGGATGGATGGATGGGTGGGTGAATGAATGGTGAGTGAGTGAAACACCATGGTAACTAGCCAGTAAATGCCCACATTGAACTCTCTCTCCTATGGAAAGCATTGTGGAAGGTGCAAAGGAGATAAAACTATTCTTGATATTAAGAAGTTTACATCTTAATTGGAGAAATGGGGCATGCTCACTAACATGTTCAACAGCAATGTAGAGATATCTCGCATCACCCATTCCATCTGAGGTTTCAAATCTATTTCAGTGAAGCTATTATTCTCTTACTATCTTTTAAATTTCTGCTGTATCTGTAATTGTGTCTTCCTTTTATTTATATTATTATTCATTTTTTTCCTTTATCAAACTACCACTGATTTTTCTATATGTTAGTCTTTTCAGGAATCACCTTTTGTCTTTGTTGATTGCTCTGTATTATTTCTTTGTTTTTAATTTTATCTATTTTAGCTTTAATTTTATCTTCTTTTTTTCTCTTTTATTCTGTTGTTTTTCCTCCTAATTTATTAAGTTGGACACTTAGATTTAATTTTTAGCCTTTCTTTGTTTCTAAAATAAGTGTTTATGGCTCTACCTTATCATAGGAACTCTACTTTTACTCCATCTCACAAGTTTTGATTGGTAGTGAGTTATTATTATTAATTATAGTAAAATACATATAAAATCTAGCATTCTAACTTTTTTAAATGCATGACTCAGTGGCATTAGGTATATGCACATTGCTGTGCAAGCATCACCAGCGTTCAGCTCCAGAACTCTTTTCATGTTGCAAAACTGAAACTTGGTACACATTAAAAAATAACTCACCACTCCCTCCTCCCTAGCCCCTGGCAACCACCATTCTACCTTCTATTTCTATGACTTTTGCTATTCTAGGTACCTCACATAAGTGGAATCCTACAGTATTTGTCTTTTTATGACTGGCTTATTTAACCTAGTGTAAAGTCCTCGAGATTCATCCACATTGTAGCATGTATGAGAATTTTCCTCCCTTATAAAGCTGAAAAATATTCCATTGCAAGGCTCTGCCACACTTGGTTTGTTCATTCATCTGTCAATGGACACTTGACTTGCTTCCACATTTTAGCTATTGTGAATAATGCTGCTATGAGTATGGATGTATACATACCTCTTTGAGACCTTGCTTTTAATTCTTTTAGGTATGCACTGAGAAGTGGGATTCCTGGGTCACATGGTAATTCTGTTTTTAAGTTGGGGGAGAACTTCCATACTGTTTGCCACAGCAACTGCACCATTCAAATTTCCACCAGCAGTGCCCAACGGTTCCAATTTCTCCATTTCTTCAATAGCAGCCATCCTACTGTATGTGAGGCAGTATTTCATCATGGTTTTAATTTGCATTTTCCTAATCATTAAGGATGTTGAGCATCTTTTCATGTGCTTTTTGGCCATTTGTGTATCTTCTTAGGAGAAATGTCTGCACACGTCCTTTGCTCATTTTTGAATTGAGCTTTTTCTGTTGTTGAGTTAGTTGTAGGAGTTTTTGTAATATATTGTGGATATTAACTACTTATCAGATATATGATTTGCACATACTTTTTTCCCCGTTCCATGGGTGTTTTTTGTTGTTGTTGACTGTGTCATTTGATACACAGAGCTTATTGCCTATGTTTTTGGTGTCATGGTACTGTTTTAATTATCATTATAAATTTCTAATTGAATTGCTTTATAGACAGAGAACATGATATATGTGGTACTGATTATGTGAAATTTGTTGAAATTTAGTTTAATAGTCTAGTATATCATCAAGTTTTATAAATATCTCAAGTGAGTTTGAAAAGAATTTGTGAACTCGGAATGTGGGATGAAAAACTCTGCATATGTCATTAGCTCAAGCTTGTTAATTGTATTGTTTACATTTTCTATATCTTTGCTGGTTTTATGTCTACTTGACCTGTATTTGTCTTTATTACACTTTGTTTTTAAATCTATTTTGTCTGAAATTCATAAGAAATACCAGAATGCCCTTGATTATCCTGATATATATTTTTCCATCATTTCACTTACAATTTTCTGTGTCATTTTGTTTTAGTCATATCTCTTGGAAATAGCCTATAGCTTTAAAATTTTTATCCAGACCAACAGTCTCATTTACTAGTTGGCAAGTTCAGCACATTTGCATTGATTGTATTGATATAGTTAAACATGCTTATGTTATTTTTTTAATAATCTTATTTTTAAAATTTCTGTTTGTCCCTCTATTTTTTGTTTCCTTTTTCTCTTTTTTTGTCTTTTTTAATGATTAACCTTTTTTGATAAATCCTCTGTTATTTATCTCTTTTTCTTTCTATCAGTTTAGAACTTATTCTTCTATTTATATTCTTTCAGTAATTATCCCTTATCAGGCATATTTAACAAGATATTAAAATTAAATAATATTTTTACCCTTTTTCCAGTCAACAAAGGACTTCAGAACTCTTCCACTTACATCTCCTTCTCCCACCCTGGTTTCCGTCCTCTTATCATCTAATATTTCCATTTTTGTCCCCACAAATTAGATAGTATTATGTTATCTGATGCAAACATTGCTTGTTTGGTGTTAACTACTTGTTGACCATTTTATTTGTCCCTTCTAGTAGAGCTCTTGGTGTTAAGCTGCTTCAGCTTCTGTTTATCTACAAATGTTTTATTTATTCTCATTTTTTTAATTAATTCTCTTTTTTTGCAAGTTCCACAAATCATTTCCTGTTGTCATTCTATCTAAGCAGAAAAGACCAAATTCTATTTCTTTTTTATTGGAGGCAAGTGACTGACTAAGCCTCCATTTAGTGACACACCCCTGAGAAACAGGTTACAGTAAGTAACAGCTCCGGGAACTACAACCCCAAGTAGAACTCAGAAGACAACACTGTCGTCTTCTCTCCTCGTTCTTGAGTGATAGTTCTGCTGGGAATGCACTTCTAAATTAACAGCTATTTTCTCTCAATGCCTTCAAACATTTTTCTACTGCCTTCTGGCTTCCACTGATGTTGAGAAAATCTGCTATTAGTTTAACTGCTGTTCTTTTGAAAGCAAATGTTCTAGTTTTCTGGCTGCTTTCAAGGTATTTATTTACTTGCCTTTGGAGTTCTGCAGCTTCGCTAGAATGTGTCTCCAAGTGGATATCTTTTTATTTATCCTGCTTGGGACCTGCTGTGCTTCCTGCATCTGTAGGTTGGTATTTTTACCAGTTCTGGGGCGTTGCCACATTGTCGTTGTAGTCATGGTGTTTCCTTGTGCTCTCCCTTTTCTCTTTCTGTGGCTCCAGTCGGGCACATATTAGACCTTCTCCTTCCATTCTAGCTTCCACAGGATTCTGGACGAATCTTTCAAATGCCTGAATTTTCTCTCTACTTGTGAATAATCCACTATGCTTGTTTTTTTCCAACTTAAACATTTTCTCATATACAAAAGCTCCATACTTTTCAGGCTGTTTCTTGGTTCCTAATCATTTTCTGGTGTATTCTTCCCTGTGATTTCTCCAACACAGCTATCCTGAGTTGCGCATTTGGTGGTTCCAACACCTGTAATCCTTGGGCGGACACACCTGGTATTCTTGCTCCTGCTGCCTCTCACTCGCAGGGGCCTGTTCCCAGAGTGTTTGGTAATCTTTGCCTGTGAGGCCATGCCCCTTGCAGTCTGTGGGAATCCTTGGGAAAGCTTCCCCTCAAGAGAATCACTTCTGTTTCCTCTTGGAGTTGAGGGTACCTCCACCCTGGACCACCAAAGCCCTCTTCCAAGGTTCTGGTTCAGAGCCAAGAACCTCAGACTCACTTTCTCCTCCTAGTTACTATTATAAGCGTCAAATTCCCCACACCCCTGCGACAGGAACATGTCCTTAAAACCCCGCTGCTCACCACCACTGCAGGCCGATGTCAGAACCATGCTCCCCGGGCTCCCACCACACCAGCTGGGCCCACGGTTCTGTCCTGCTTCCCTTCCAGGCCGTGGCTCCTGACTGTTCTGGCCCCTGCCTCTCACCCTTTGAACTCTGCTCCCATTTGTTTGGTTTTGGGAATATGCTCCCTGGAAACCTCTCTTCCCTTTGACAGACCAACAGTGCCTCAAAGTGTGTATCTCATCTGGAGTCTAACTGCTGCGGAACAGAAACTTCTAGACATTCATGACACACCACAACATTTTTCTAGCCCAAACATAATGTAATAATCTCCTTATTGTGAACCCACTCTTCCCAATTTTTAAAGTCTTTTCAAATAGAGATTCCATAGTGGAGCATGTCAGTGTTATCTGTGCTCTGTGTGCATTTATCCAAGTTTTTAATTTGATAAATAGGACAGGATCTACCCCAGCACCCTGCCAGTGGGTCAAGGAGAGATCTTTCATACCCATTCATTTGCTCTTCCATTCATATGACAAACATGTACTGCGCATGAGGTCTCTAGGTGCTATCAGACACTGTGCCAGGTACAGGCAGACCTTGGAGATACTGTGGATTCGGTCCCAGACCACCAGATAAAGCAAGTTTCTCAATAAAGCGAGTCCTAATCTTTTTTGCTGGTGGAGGGCCTTGCTTTCAATTTGTTCCATGAAGTGCGGTATGCCTGTACTTGGAACCCCTGACCTCAAGGAGCTTACAGTCTTGTGGCCAATCATTTCTCCCAGCCAGCTAAGGGAACGACCTTGAGCACCAACAGGCAACCAGACTAGAGGCAGATGGGCTAGAAGTTAGAGCATCTTCGCTCTGTCTGTGCTTTTGCTGGATGGTAATGGATGTTAAAAGTCATGCCTTCTGGAAGCTTCCCCCTCCACAATTCGATGTGAGGTTTAGCTCACAAATGAGTCCCAGGCACAGCACATAGGGGTCCTCCTGTGAGATTCACCCCAACTCTGGGTCTGGGCAGTGTGGGTGGTGAGTGTCCTTCCCTTGAGCTGGCCTCCCTCCTTGCCTTTGCCTCAGTCTACTTGGTGCTCTCGTGGCCCCCACTCTGCTGTCCAGGTCCACGCTGGCCCTGTCCTGGGGGTCATGGCATTCCTGGGTGTCAACACCCAGCGGAGGCTCTGGAGCAACCTCACTGAACCATTGAAAGAACCAACCTTTGTTTCCCCAGGCATCAAATGGACGCCTGACGAGAATGGAGTCATCACCTTCGACTGCCGAAACCGCGGCTGGTAAGAGTTCCCCGGGGAAAGGTCCCTGGTGCCGGCTTCCCTCTTACAACCTTTGGGTTTTGCCTAGTTCTACGCCAGTCCCTGCCCCCCAGTCCAAGGGTCTCAGGGATGTAGAACCTTAACCTGACACAGAGTAGGAAGAAACTGTCTGCCTCCCTCTCACACAGCTGCCTTGCTGCAGGGCTGGTCGCATTGTCCTTCCCAGCCCACAGCTCCTCCAGGACACTGAGCTGTCTCCAGACCCGCCCTCTGCCAGGCTCCCCTCACCCTCCACATCCCTCCTCCGGCAGACTTGTAACAGAATCTGAGGGTGGAATCCAGTTCTGTCCCTTCCTGCTGCCCACCCCTCCGTGACCTTGGCCGGCCCGAATCAAAGAGGACAGTTACCACAAGAACTTGACCTCTCTCCCACCTGACAGGCCTATTAGATGGGCACATGCCCGGCTGTTGCCCCCAAAACGGCTTCAGAGCTATGCTAAGTGGTTATGGAACGTGATACAACCTGACATCAATGGGGCACCTACCTGAACTTCGGATAAACTTGAGCCAGAATCCAAACAGAAATAACGAGAGTAGATTGGGTAGTTGCTCTGGCTTTGATTTTCCCATTGCTGGCCTGTCCCTTTCTTGCCGCTAAAGGTACATACAAGCTGCTACTTCTCCCAAGGATGTAGTGATCGTGGTGGATACAAGCGGCAGCATGAAGGGGCTGCGGATGGCCATCGCCAAGCACACCATCGCCACCATCCTGGACACTCTGGGAGAGAATGACTTTGTTAATATCATCGCGGTGAGTGCACCTTCCTTCCTGTTCTAGCACAGCTCTCCCTTGTCCTAGAGAAACTTTCCTGTGCCTGCACCGGAAGGACCTGCCCCTGCAGCCACGGGTGCTTCGTGCTGGAGTGATTCCTCTGAAGCCGGGCTCGTAACCTAGGGCCCGACCAAGGATGGGCTGCAAGAGGTCCGTGGAGTTTCTGAAACTATGTGTTTGTCCATTTCTCTGAGTCCACAGAGTTCATTAATTTGGGATGCAACAGAGATTAAGAAGCACTGGCCCTGAGTAAACACCTAATTTATCCCATCCCTGTGCTCTTGGCTGGCTCCCATCGCTAAACAGCCTCTCCATTCTGCTGTAAGACGAGTGATCCCTGGGCTCCTGCCTTCCAACAATCCCAGTTCTCCCACTCCCTTCATCCCAAATCCAGACTCATCGGGAGAAAGGAGAAAGTAGGGTGGAAGCACCTGACAGGGCCAACAAACCCTGGTCCTGCTTTCACAGCAACTCTTCCTGAGAGTAGCTCTGCCTGCCCCAGAAACATCATGTTTGGAAGAGAGACAGCAGGAAGGAAAGGGGACAAGTTAGGAGGATGCTTTCAAATGCAGTGACAGAGGGGGCCAGCCCTCCACAGAGGCAGAGCTGGCAGCCACCTGGGGTACCACTTTGAAGGCTACCTGATCGAAACCTTTCTTCCACCAGGCTGCCACATTGCTGAAAATGCTTATCTCTAGTGGACTTTACTTCCCTAGTAAAGAAATACCAAGGCGGAATGGTCTAACTTCAAAATGGTCATCCTGGGATTATGAGAAGGGCCCCCCTATCACTGAGCTGCTGCCCAAGGCCTGTGTCACCTACCCACCCGCATGCTCCCATCTCCACCACCTCTCCATCCCTGCTCCTGACCTGCAGCAGAGGCAGGACAGCTCCAGGAACTGGTCCCGCCACCTCACCAGAGAGGGGGTGCTCCTGCTCCTCCCTCAGGGCCTGTTGATAGCTAAAGGACCATCTTCATCAGTGCAGGGCAAGGAGGAAAAAAAGCACAGTTTCGAGTCCCTGGACCCAGGCACTGGGAGGGGTCTGCATGTGGAGGGCCCTGGGATTCCCATGGAAAACGCTCCGTCTGGTCGTGGCGGCAGAGACAGGGACTCTCTCAGTAACATGTGGTTCCCTGTGTGCCCCAGGAGATGGACAGGATTCAGCCACCCAAGAAAATGAACCAAGACTGGGATTTGAGGGAGAATTTTTAGAGTTGAGTCCCTGCTGTTCTCTGTACTCCCACCTCTCTACTCAGAAAAATTGCTGAAAGCACAGGGTACCCCAAGATAATATACACAGGTGCTCAGGGGACCCCACCCTGTGAGTTGCCTGAACTTCTTCACTGGGCCCTGACTTTCCAAAAGGCCTCTGTCTGTTCTCCCCTCCTCTCTTCCCTCCGCAACTGCAGTACAATGACTACGTCCATTACCTCGAGCCCTGTTTCAAAGGGATCCTTGTTCAGGCGGATCGAGATAACCGCGAGGTGAGTGTCACACCAGGTGAGTGCCTGAGGCTGAGCCCCTGCTCTGCCTTGAATGGCGGGAGTCATCTGTGCACTTGGAAAGGGACACAGCAGGCCTGCAGCTACCCCACAAATACGTCCACGAAATTGCCACCATGAATCTGCTGCCTGCCTATCACAGCAGTGAGAGAAAGAGAGGCCTCCCACCTGAGGAACCTCTTCTTCAGGGCTGGTTTTTTACTCTGTGGATTGTCCAGGACGCAGTTTTCCCCTTTGCCTCCCCCTGGGCATTTCCACTATGTCAATTTTCATGAGGAGCTTCCCAAAAGGAGGAGAAATTCAAGCCTATTGTACTGAGCCCTTTTCAAAGGCCAAAGAGGAAAGGATGTGGCAACTCTGTTTAAGGGAGAGTTTGCATGTCACAGGCCCTTCCCTCTGTGCCTGGGGAGTTGGGATTTGGCTTTCTCGTGAATCCTGGCCTTGAGTTGGAGCCCCTGGCAGCCTCCATAATTTCTCCTGTAAAATGCTTGCCACTGGGGTAAGAGCTGAGATGCTGAGGATGCTGGGGACCTGGGGACCTGGGGACCTGAGCATGGGCCTGGACTGGCCTCCTTGCTCTGGCTGAAATGACACTGGCATTTTCTTGCAGTAGTGGGGATAGAATTATGCCCAGCCACTCACACTCTCTCAGTTTATCTTGGGAGCATTTGAGAAATATCTGTTATGGGGGTCCAGCCATGAAATCAACTGGGCCATGGAGAGATGGATTCTGCAATCAGGTCCTGGGCAGTAGCTCTACACAGCCTCTGAAATTAAGACCAAAGATGAAGTTTCCCTGGCCCACTCCATCCACTGACACTCCTCTGGTTCCTCACCCGCAATAGCATTTCAAACATCTTGTGAACGAGCTGATGGTTAAAGGTGTGGGGGCCGTGGGCCAAGCCCTGAGGGAAGCCTTCCACATCCTGAAGCAGGTACTGCACCTGAGGAAGCCGAGGGAGAGCGGAGGGGCGGAAGGCAGGCTGGAGGGGTGGGGAGGGTAGTTCACAGCCTGCAGTCATGGAGCTTCTCCTCCCCTGTGCAGTTCCAAAAGGCCCGGCAAGGAAGCCTCTGCAATCAGGCCATCATGCTGATCACAGACGGCGCCATAGAGGACTACAAGCCAGTGTTTGAGAAGTACAACTGGCCAGACCGCAAGGTTACTCCTGGTGGTGGTCAAGGAGCAAAGGGGGTGGGGGACAAGGGGAGCGGTCTCCTACTGCCGTGATGGATGGCCCAGAAAACCCAGGCCCCCCCTGAGTTCAAAGAATCTACCCATTAGCCCATTAGTAAATTCAGATGTCCCAGACTGAAGTTCCAAAATCATGGTGACTCTCCGCACAGGGGACTCATGCTAGAGGACTCAGGGAAGTAGACCAGAATGTGGTGGTGAGATGTGAAAACTGCCCTGGCGAGTCCTCGTGCTGCCTGGGCCCAAGGGCCCTTTCTGGTCCAAAGGAGTGAGAATGGAGGCTCCAAAGTCGGCAAAGTGCTTGACAGCTAAGACTCGTGTGCATTATGTTAACATTGCCCACGGCCAGGAGCTATGGCTGCTGAGCTCATCTGTGTCTTGTGGATTAGGTGCGAGTTTTCACTTACCTTATTGGGAGAGAAGTCACTTTTGCTGACCACATGAAGTGGATCGCGTGCAACAACAAAGGTAGGTGACCTGGGCAGAGCACCCCGCAGCTTGTACCTGAGCACAGGTGGAACAGCATTGCCCGGTCACCGGGGGTGCTGAGTGGTGGCCCCTGCGTGGGGCCTTTCGAGGAGCGGTGCAGTGTGGAGATGAGAGTATCTGCCCCTCCTTCCCACTCGGAAAAAATAAGTCAAAACGCAGATTGCTCCGTAAAAGCTTGATTACTCCCCCAGGGACTCTTAGCCATAAAGCCACCTGAAATGAAACTTAGAGGTCATCTATCCAGAAGAGAGAGCTGTCTCTTTAAATAAAGCCTCATAGAAACCCCAGCAGAGACAGAGTGAGGCAGGGGTGTGACTGATGTTACAATGTAAGTTCTCTCTTGTGTCCAGCCTCCATTCTTCTTGCTGCAAATTAAGCCCATTTACTCTGATTCTACTTCCAAACAAAAAGCAGGGGGTCACCATTTTCTTTAGAATAATGTTTTGTGTGCAAACTGTCCTCATCTATCTCTGGCCAGAACCTAGGACCTGGGCCTCAGGTTTGGACCTGGGTTTGATTCAACCAAAATTTATCGAGCACCTACTATATACCTGGCAAACTTTCCAAACTGTGGTCAGGATGGGCTCAGGCTTGCTGTTGCTACTGTCCAGCTGGGGAGACAAAGCAGTGAAGCATCAGTGGTGATAGCATCTTGAATGCCCTAGGAGGGCGGAGGGCCACAGGCAGGAAGGCAGTACTGGGAGCTGGGGGACAATGGCAGAGGCACTTCCCCCATTTGGAGGTGGCGGGAAGGCTTCCTGAAGGAAAGGGTGTCCATGCTGACATATGAGGAACAGGCAGGAGTCAGACATAGAGAGCAGGGAGGGTGTTCCAGACGGAGAATAGCACATTCAGAGGGTCTGAGACAAGAGGCATGCTGGGAACTGAGAGCTGCTCCACTTTCCCGGAGTGTGGGGTGAATGTTTTGTGGGAGGTGACGAGCAGTGAGACCAGAGAGGTAAAGATGTGCTAAGTCACTCATGGCCTTGGAAGCCATTTGCTCTTTTAATATCACTGTGGCTCCAGTGAAGAGGCTATGGCACCCCCTCCATAACTGAGGAAGGACAGCAGTGAGAGGAAGGAGGAGGTGGGGTTGTGACAGCTGTCACAGACTGGGGTCCCTGAAAACAGACCTGGACAGAGCTGCATGCAGCAGGGAGCTACCCCGGTAAGGAAGTGTGGAGAGCAGCATTGCGAGGAGAGGCTGACCCACATGTCCCTTGCCATTGAGGTCCTGCTGCTTCTGCAGCACCTCTGGAGCCGGGAGGCCCCTTACAGTTCTCCAAGTGAGTCAGGGGCTGGGCCTTTGAGTCCCCATCAGCACCACTGACCCCTGCTACCCCCTGGAAGAGGGACAGCCTTACGGGAAGCTGTTCCCTGTGGCCCAGAGCAGCTCACATTGAGGGGCCCAGCTGTGAGCCGTCAGCAGCTGGGGGGAGGGTGTGGGCCCTGCAGAGGGTTCCACGTGGAGCACCCAGCCTTCCACAACCACATGGCTCCTCCTCTCCTCCAGGTTACTACACGCAGATCTCCACTCTGGCTGACGCCCAGGAGAACGTGATGGAGTACCTGCACGTGCTCAGCCGCCCCATGGTCATCAACCACGACCACGACATCATCTGGACCGAAGCCTACATGGACAGCAAGGTGGGCCCCAACCCACTCCAGAGTGAGGGACCCCAGGGTATGAGAGGTGACTTCCTGGGTGAGGAATGGGGAGAGCAGATCACAACCTCGGGAAACGTGAAGGGGGTGAGCCCTCCCACCCACTAGCAGACCCATCACCTGCATGATGCCCCAGAGGCCCAGCAACCCTGTGAGCAGACCCATCCGAGGTTGAGCCCCTCTGCTCCAAGCTGGTTCCTCCCTCCTTCCCGTTGTCCTCACCTCCTTCATTGTCCTCTCTCCCACCTGTTATAGGAAAAAGGAGTCCAATCAGTAATTCAAGATTCTATAGCTTCATCAAGTGTCCCCTTCCCTAGCCCCTGCATTTACAGAGTCTGCCTGTGGGCAGCAGTAACTTACAGGAAGGAAGAGATATCAAAGGCAGAATGTCAGACTGAAATGTTGGGGGAACGGGACCTTCTGGTACCTGGCAAACCACACCACAGACACCTGCTTCAGTGATGATGCCTCAGACTGGGAGTAAGACAGACCTGCAAATAGTGGCTTAAATAAAAGTGTATTTCTCCCTCATGTAAAAGACGTCTAGAGGTGGCAGCCCCAGAGCCAATGAGGAGCTCCCTGGTCACCAGGGACCCAGACCCCTTCCTGTTGTCCCCTTGATCGTCTCTACAGACCTCTTGTTCCAAGTGAACAGTGGAACTCCAGTCAACAGAAACCACTCGCTCTTAGGAAATCTTACTTCAAACTCTAAACTGAAAAATCAGATGAGGAAGGGGGTGGGGACTTGACTGTTAAAAGTTCTTCATTCCCCAAGGTCTACTGTAGACTCCACGGCTAGGCAGCCTTCCTAAGGAAGGTCAGGCTTATGAGACACACCCACACATACCACTTCTCGGGGCCTATCTTTGTGATAAAGTGGGGCACATGTGTGAAGCCCCTTCCAAGGGGACTGGAGGAGCCAACACAGTGAGGTGAGGAGTCGGGAGGAGGGCCATCTCGGAGGCCAGGAATGATGTGGCTCTGGCGTTCTCAGTGGGGAGGAGGCTGTAGATTCATCCTGCGTGGGAAGGTGGGGGGTGCAGTGGGGATGACTGGAGGCTACTACAACCACACCACAGCCTGCTCTCGCACTGTGGCCCCTCACCATGCACTTGTGTCTGACTGTTGCCCTGTGTCAATGTCGCTCTCCCTCTTAACTGGCCTGGGCTGTAGTTTGTGCCAACATTGGGTCTGTAGCAGAGCTTTTTGGAAGAGCTCTTGCTGTGTTAAACCTTTTTGTTTCTGGGCATGCCCGGGATGAGCCTGTTCCGTGGATTTCCTCTCATCCGAGACAAGAGGGCTTAATGAGCGTGCCTGGGAGCTGGGCTGTGGGATCTGGGATTCTGAGACTCACCCTGGCTCAGTGACGGCCTGGTCATTCTCCAGCCCACCTCTCTCCTCCAGAATTTCTGCCAGCTCTCCCTTTGTAGAGAAGGGAAAGTGCATTTGGGATTGCTTCCTCCAGTTGGAAGGTGACACACTAGTTGACACCGGTGACCATGGGTGTTCCACACTGTGAACTCTGAGCCCTCTGTCCTCTGCTCTTTCCTCCCTGGCAGCTCGTCACCGCACAGGCACAGAGCATGATGCTCCTCACCACCGTGGCCATGCCAGTCTTCAGCAAAAAGAATGAAACGGTGAGTGGCCTTCCCTGAGAAGCTGCAGCGGGGCCACCACTGGCATCTTTAGACCAATAGTTCTTGGTGTGGCCTGGCATCAGAGCCACTTTGGGAGAGCTGCAAATGCAGATTCAAGGCCCTGTGCCCAACCAGCTACATCAGAATCTCTTGGTCGAGAGAGGGTGAGGTGAGGGCTGAGGTTTGGTCCAACTTCCCAAAACTCCATAGTGGTTCTGCTCAGTCAGCTTGGGGCTGTCCCACTGCTCTGCATTTGGGACACTGCCTTAGGGATATAAGATTAACAGGTCACCTGCCAGCTTTTCAGCAAAACCATACCTAACCTACCAGTTCGGGCAGACTGTAACTCCTTTGTAAAGGCTTGTTGAGAACATTTCTAGAGCTTTCCTTCCTCCATCTGGTCAGGAAATGTTTCCTTACAGGCACTGTGTGTTTCAGACCACTTGTAGATTAGAGTCCCTGGGATCCCAATCCTTCAGCTTCTGCTATGAAGGTGAATATTTCATTCAACTTTGTATTTCATTTAAGTATTACATCTTAAATATTAATGTTGGACATTAATCTTCCCAGCAGCTAAGATTACTCCTGGGGCTTTCTGCCAGGTTCTTGATTTTATTCCAGGGAACTCAGCCTAAAATCTAACTGCGGAGGAAGGACCACATAAGGCCCAGGTGGCTTCCTCTCCCAGGCTCTGGGGGGGCTGAGGTCCAGTCTGGCCCTGCGTTCAGGGAAGCCAGATCTTCCTCTGACCCTGGTGTTCTCCCTTCCAGCGGTCCCACGGCATTCTCCTAGGGGTGGTGGGCTCTGATGTGGCCCTGAGAGAGCTGATGAAGCTGGCGCCCCGGTACAAGGTGAGCCTGGGTCAAGTCGCTGAGTGGGAGTCACAGGCTCCCAAGGAGCTGCCCCACCAGTCTCAGGAGCCTCTCTGCAGACAGTGCAGACAAGCCCAGAGCTGGTATGGGGCCCTGCCTCCCACTCCCAGAGATGTGCAGGCATTGAGCTCGGGCACAGTGGCTTGGATTCCTGGAACCCTTTGTTACCACCAGAACTGACTTGCTCTGTGGCCTTTAGCAAGTGCTTTCCCTTCTGGTACCTCAGTTTCTCAATCTGCTCCTCCATGCCATACAGTCCTGTTTTGGGAACGAGTGAGATTATCATCAAAGCACCTAGAGCATATGGTGGGAAAGAGGCCAAGTGATGATATACATTATTAAGGCTGCTATAAACAGTAGAATTAGGAGAGGAATTCAAAATTAATGGCTGAAACACAGCACTGGCTCAGTTATATTCCCATCTGGAAAACTCGCTGCTGTGTGTTGCTGTCTTTAACCCGCCTGTGGCCCCAAACCCCTTCTCACCGGCAGTCCTCCAGCACTCACAGCTCTGGTCTCCCTCGGCCCTGTCTTTGTAGCTTGGCGTGCATGGATATGCCTTTTTGAACACCAACAATGGGTACATTCTCTCACATCCTGACCTCCGACCCCTGGTAGGTACAAATCTTATTTGTCTTGGGATCTTAACCCTATGGGGTTTGGGGTGCTTCATAAAACAGTTACAACAATGAACACACGCTGGGCTCCACCTAGGAACCCAGTGGGTAATATGAGAAAAATTGTAAGTCAGGCCCTGTTTCTGAGTTGTTCATAGTCCAGCAGAAGAGACAGGCAAAGATACATGAACTAACTGGTGAAGAGGCCAGCGAGCATGTGGTGAGCGTGCAGTTCCCCCGGCAGGACACAGCCACTCATGCTCCCGTCACTGCCTCAGCAGCTCCACAGTCCTTGGAGCCTGACAGTGGTATCAGTAGATCCACGGGGGCATGAGTGTTGAGTGGACAATAAAAATGTCAGAGGAGCTGTCTTGTGAGAGGCGGAGGGCAGGAGAGCAAAAGCTCCCCTGGGTTTGTCTTGGTCTGTGTCCTTGGGTGCTCCTGCCTCCTTCCTAGCTCTCTCCATCCTGATACAGGGATTGGGAGCATTTTCACATGCATTCAACTGAACAACAGATGGCCAAGAGAGGAACTTCCACCATTTCATCTGAAAGTTCTGCCTCCAGGGCTAGGGGCTCCCTACTGCTCCACTTCTGGTCATGGCACTTTACAATAATGGCCACACCTCTCAGAGGGATTGCTGGGGTATTGGGGGGAAGGAGTTAGGGTCCCAGAAGAATCTTAACCCTTTCCCCTCTGCCAGTCTTATACTGAATCGGGCTGATAGCTGAGGACAATAACTAGCAGAGTACCTTTCTGAAAATTTACTAAGGGGCTCATCTGCCCAGGTGCCATTTGGGGAGATCAGTATAAGCCATATTCCATTCCATTTGGTTGAGATAGTTACTGAGTGTTTGTAAGGCAACTGATTGTGCTATTGCAGGCAAACTATAGAGGTTCAGAGTAGAGGGAGATCAGGGCACACTGGAAAGCACTCTGTCTTCCCAATTCAGACTCTGCTGGGGAAGCATATGAACCCATAATGGGTCACTGACCTATACCAGTGGGTTCTGTAAGGGGCAGCCCCAGTGCCAACAAATGACTCACTAGGGAAATAATAAATGTGTTGATCCTGGAGCTAACTTGTAGAATGAAGGGCTACTAGTCAGAAACCCATCTATTATCACCTATGTAATCTAGATAGATATATGACTTCAGCCAACCAATTCATGTTGTAGACTTACTGTGTGCCTAACCTTATAATGCTCTGAGAATGCTGTAAACAGAAGTTCATAGTCTAATTAAGAGAATAGACTATATACAAATAGACTTACACAAATGAAACAAATTAGAGAAAAGCACCATGTAGAATATTATTATATAACAAAAGATATGGCAAAGCCAACTTCATGAGATCCCTAAGGAAAGCACTACTGATTTGTGATAGGTATTAAGGAGAACAATAGTTGAGTACAAAAAAGAAATATAATAGAGGACATGTCTAGTAACAAATTGAAACAGGGTCAAGAGCCACACTTTTGACCTGAAATCTTTTTATGTCAGTGCCCAAAGTATGACTAATTAACAAAGGGGGATTCTGGTCCTAACCTGAGGAGCTAAAGATGCTCTTTCAGGTATCATGGGGAATTATGAAATAGAAATGAATGAAAAATGTTGCAGCTTATTCAAAAGAAGCAGATCCAGTGTCGAAACTGGTAGGACAGTGCTGTTTGTCATGAGTGTAGATATTCATAAGGCCAAGAATGGAACATTATCCACGCAGGGACAAGGAGGAAAAGAGGAGAGGAAAAGAAAGATACCATTGTGGCAGTTTTATTACAGATCTCCTGCGAGGGCAAGAAATAAGGATGAGGCTTTTCTGAAAAAAGAAAAATTGCCAGAAGCAAGATGCACAGTGATAGGGGATGTCAACCATTCAAGCATCTGCAGGGGGGCCTCATTCAGCTAAAAGTAAACCCTCTGATTAATTCTTAGTTTACACTAATGAGAAACCATTCTCTTTCTCTTTTTTAAATTATTTTTTATTTATTATTATTATTATTTTTAATATGTCTCTATTGATTTCAGAGAGGAAGAGAGAGGGAGAGAGAGAGAGAAACATCAATGATGAGAGAGTCATTGATTGGCTGCCTCCTGGATGCACCCTACTGGGGATCGAGCCTGCAACCAGGGCATGTGCCGTGACCTGGAATCAAATCTTGATCTCTGGATTATAGGTCAATGTTCAACCACTGATCCATACCTGCAGGGCTATTTTTTATTTTTCAATTACAGTTGACATCCAATGTTATATCCATTTCAGGTGTACACCCAGTGATTAGACATTATATGACTTACTAAGTGATCACCTCAATAAATCTCATACCCATCTAACACCATGCATAGTTATTAGAATATTAATGACTATATTCCCTATGCTGTACTTTATATGATTATTCTGTAACAATCAATCTGTACTTCTTAATCCCTTCACCTTTTTCACCCATCCCCTCCACCCCCTTCCATATAGCAACCATCAAAATGTTCTCTGTATCTATGAGTTTGTTTCTTTCTGCTTCTTTGTTGGTTTTTATGGGGTTTTTTTTTATTCAATTATTGATATATATGTATTTATTGCCATTTTATTGTTCATATTTTTATCTTTTTTTCCCTTCTTCTTCTTAAAGAAGGCCCTTTAACATTTCATGTAATACTGGTTTTGTAGTGATGAACTCCTTTAGCGTTTCCTTGTCCGGGAAGCTTTTTATCTGTCCTTCAATTCTAAATGAGCTTTGCTAGGTAGAGTCATCTTGCTTGTAGGTCCTTGTTTTTCGTTACTTTGAAATTTTCTTGCCAAACTCTTCTGCAAAGTTTCTGTTGAGAAATCAGCTGACAGTCTTATGGGAGCTCCCTTGTAGGTGACTAATTGCTTTTCTCTTGCTGCTTTTAAAATTCTCTCCTTGTTTTTAATCTTTTGCATTTTAATTTTGATGTGTCTTGGTATGGGCCTCTCTGGGTTCATCTTGTTTGGGACTCTCTGCTTCCTGGACTTGCATGTCTATTTCCTTCATCAAGTTAGGAAAGTTTTCTGTCATTATTTTTTCAAATAGGTTCTCAATCCCTTGCTCACTCTCTTCTCCTGGCACCCCCATGATGTGAATGTTGGTAAGCTTGAAGTTGACCCAGAGATTCCTTACAGTGTCTTCATTTTTTTTATTTATTCTTTTTTCTTTTGGCTGTTCTGATTGGGTGTTTCTTGCTTCCTTATTAAATTGCTGACCTGATTCTCAGCTTCATCTACTCTACTGTTGATTCCCTGTAAATTATTCTTCATTTCAGTTAGTGCAGCCTTCATTTCTGACTGGTTCTTTTTAATGGTTTTCATGTCTTTTTATATGCTGTTCAAGTTCTCTTTAAGTTCAACTACTCTTCCCTTAAGTTTATTGAACATCCTTTTAACCAGTGTTTTGAACTCTGCATATAGTAGATTGCTTTTTTCCATTTTTAGTTCTTTTTTCTGGAATTTTGCTCTGTTCTTTCATTTGGGTCATGTTTGTTTGTTTCCTCATTTAGGCAGCCTCTCTGTGCTTGTTTCTATGTATTAGGTAGAGCTTCTTATGTCTCCCAGGCTTAGTAGAGTGGCCTAATGTAGAAGGTGTCCTGTAGGGTCCAGTGGAACAGCCTTTCTGATCATCCAAGCTGGGCACTCCAGGGGCATCTCCTGTGTGGGCTTGTACACCCTCCTGTTGTAGTGGAGCCTTATTTGCTGTTGGCACATCAATGAGAAGGATTTACCACCAGGTCAGTTGACTGCAAGGACTGTTTGTGACCACCAACCTCTGTGGAGGATCAGCTGTGCAGGGACTGCCTCACAGAACAGAGCTTACCTCAGCAGGGCTCTGTTGCCCTCTGAGTCTGCCCATTGAGTGTGGTTGGGTGGTGCTTTGACATAGTCTGAAGCTGCCCACTGGGTGTGTTGGCTCTGGGGCCTCTCAGAAGGTGCAGGCTAAGGTCATTCACCACCTGTGTTCTTCCTGGGGCCATCTGGCTTGATTTGCATATAGCTGCTACTTGTGCTGGGCTTGGAGGTGCCCAGGAGAGGCCAAACTGCAAACCACATGCTGGGCCTTGGACTACTTAACAAGAGGTATGGGACATGCTGAGGCCAGATGCTGCTTGTTTGAGAGATTTTTGGAAAGTCTGAAGCTTGAGACAAAACAATCCATTTGTATGGAAAAGACACTGGAAACAGCCTGAGTAGTCCTATAAGTTTGGTGGTGCACCAGGGTGGGGCAGGGAATCACCAGGGTGGGGCACAGAATGATAACTAGATTGACAGAGACTCAGATATGGCACTCGCCTACTGGCTCTTTGCAGGGAAGGCTCATCAAAGAAACAATGGCCTCTGTCTGCACTTCTGTCTGGGAGAAGGCTGCCCCCCACCCCTAGCTCTTGCGCTGATGCCAGATGATTCAGTTTCTCCCTATATGTTCCTGGTGCCTTTTGAGCTGCTATCTCAGTGCTGGAGCTCAGAGAGAGTTAGTCCAAGTAAGTCCATATGCCAGCCCTTTAAGAGAAACACCTCAGACCAGCAACCCTCTGTCTCACTCAGCCTCAATTCCAGCTGGTTTTTACAGCCAGAAGTTATGGGGACTTCTCTTTTCAACACTGGAACCCTGGGCTTGGGCACCTGGTGTGGGGCTGGGACCCCTCATTCCTCATGGGGGACCTCCACAGTCAAGATATCCCTCCCAATTTTTATCTGCCACACATGGGTGTGGAAACAGCCCCTTCTGCATCTTTGCCCCTCCTTCCAGTATCAATGTGGCTTCTTCTTTAAATCCCTAGTTATAGAACTTCTATTCAGCTAGATTTTAAGTGTTTCTGAATGATGATTGTTCTGTAGTTTAGTTGCAATTTTGATGTGGTCGTGGGAGGATGCGAGTACTGCATTTACCTATACTGCCGTCTTGACCAGAGGTCTATTCTCTTTTTTTATTTGATCTATTACTAAGCTAAACCTGGGAAGTGGTGCAGGCCTAATAGGAGGGAGGGAGAGGGGGGGGGGAGAAAAAAGTCATGGTAAGAAAATAATAATAACATTCAAAGAGTGCTGATTAATGACTCTATGTCAAGCTGGAAATAGATCTTTTATTGGGCATTGCAGAATATGTCTGCCCTTGGTTCTGTCCCACTCAAAAAATTCTATCAACAAGATGAAAACACAGAAGGCAGATGCCACAAAGTCCGGAAGGTATGGCTAATACAGTAAGTGAGAAAATTAGTATTCAGGAAGTATTTTTCCAAAACAATGAGCTGAAACTAACCAGATGAAGTATATTAGGGATGCATGAAAATTTCTGCAAAATACTCAGTCCTCAAGCTTAAGATTGTAAAGACGTAATTTAACAGTGTGTCACGTGAGGAAGGCCCAGGAGATTAACAGGCTGAAAACTCGATTTGTGCTGTCAGGGCAGCTGTCCTGGAAGTCCGGCAGAATCAGAGGCAGCAGTGTGATAGTTGGACCACACACCACACCAGTCAGACGCTATCTGAAATATTGACTTTTGTCTTAGGCACTCCATTTTGGGAATGACACTGACAAAGTAGAGCATGTTCCAAGGGAGCTGAGGCATTTGCAAATTAGGAATGTTTGGCCTGGAGAACTGAAGTCTTAGGAATGACAAGCACCTTCAGAAATCTCAAGGGTTATCAAAGGGAAGACAGTCTGAGTAGCTCCAGGTAAATAACTAAGACCAGTGAGTAAAAGTTACAGGGAGGCAGATTTCAGTTCTATATGAGGAAGAACTTTCTAACAATCGGAGCTGCCCCAAACTATGACAAGCTTACTTAAAAAGAGGGAGCTCCTCCCATGGGAAATATTCACTCAGCGGCTGTGAGACCACCTGTCACAAATGTTAACAGGAAAGCTCTGCATTTGGGTTAAACATTGGCCCAAATAACCTTAAGGAATCACTGAGATTCTTTGATCTTATAAATATACCCATAAGGCTTTATAGAAGAGATGAAACTTGAGCAGGCCCTTAAGTAAACCTCATGTTTTTCTTTCTGACCTGCCCACTCTAGTACAAAGAGGGGAAGAAATTAAAACCCAAACCTAACTACAACAGCGTGGATCTCTCTGAAGTGGAGTGGGAGGACCGAGCTGAAATCGTGAGTGGGGAAAGTGGGAGGAGAAGGAGCTAGTTTAGCTCTATGGCCAATACATGAGCAAGCTGTGTGGCTGGAAGCTCTAAACCGCTCTCTACATCTCGGTGGAGCCTTCCAAGCCCAAACCAGTAACAATTCCTATAATGGGCAATTCTTCAAATAACTGTAAAGATATAACAATATCTTCCTGAATCACAAGGATTACTGAGACTGCATGAGCTCATGTTTATAAGCTACAGAGTTGGAGTTCTAGAGGTGTTTTAGTCTGGCGTTTGGTGTCAGTAGCTCATCCTAGAGGAAAGTATGTCTTGGTAATATGACACTATGTTCCCTCATATATCAGTACACTTTGGAACAGTATCTTAGTGAATTTCCAGAATTATAAGCTAAATGGAACCTAGAATCTGGTCTCTATTCTTCTCGGTGCTCTGCTCAGAGGAAAAAGGAAAGAAACAAAAGTGTTCCCAGGCATCACCTACAATCTGACCAGTAAAGCTCCACACTCCAGTGTGAGCCAAGGAACTAATTCCATTCTTTTTCTCTTGAAGCTGAGAACAGCCATGATCAACGGGGAAACGGGTTCTCTCTCTATGGACGTGAAGGTTCCGCTGGACAAAGGGGTAAGGTACTAGAGAAAAAAAGCCAGGCTCTGGTCCCAGAAGGCAGCATTGCCGTTAATTGAAGTTGGGGGTGATGACAAGGAACACGGACTTAGTTAAATTAGAGCTTCAGACCTTAGAGCTTGCTGTAGCCTAGAGGGTTTGGTTAGAGAGCAAATCCAAGTGTGCATCAGCCCCAGAGAAGCATCAGGCCCAGGAACCGTCGCTCACATCAAGGCCGGGTTCTTGGGTGACTACGACGCGAGGCAGCTGGTCAGCCCGAGTTTTTACAACTCTTCTTTCTTCCTTATGCTGCCTGCTACTTGGCCCTTTCGCTGTTTATGATGGAAAGGAGAAAAGTGACAGTTAATTTTGCAAATTGCTAGCAGCTCCTGTAAAACATGTTATATGGAAAGAGGTTAAAAATAATTGCCCTTCTCTATAGCTGATTTTTATCCACTGTAACCACAGATGCTCAAGAATCGATACCCTCACTGACACCATTACTGTCTTCACAGACCCACACATCACTTATAAAAGATCATTTCACCTTCTCGCTTGAAAGGTTCCAATGCATTTTCAGTGAATTTTCATTGTCCCTTGACATATTTACAAATGTCACCTCCTCCCTCACAGCCACCCCCACCTCCTCCTCCTGTTGCCCATCTGTCTCAGCTAAAAGAACACAGGCATCTGTCTGCAACAATTAGACCCAAGTTCTTCTACAAACACAGACCTCCATGGAAGCCAAACAAGAAAGCACTGGGAAGGAAAGGCAATTCATTGCATTCCTTTGAGATACACAGACTGACTGTCACTGGGACCAATATCTGATTTCTGTGGTAGCTGCCTTCTTTTTATAAGTTCTGGGCTGAGAAGGGCCTCCTTTAGGCAGACTGGGCAGTACCAGTGATGTGAGACCATCTATTTCAGCAGCTGCTCCTCCTGATCCAAAACAATAGAGGTCTCTTCCATGAGCCTCTGCCTTGATCCCATCCAGACCTCCACGCATATGCACGAGGGTGCCCTCCCCTGCCCAGCCCTGCCAGAGCATTAAGGTAGGACTGATGCTACAACGAAAACTTTAACGTGCCCATGGCATACGGCAACTTCAAGACAGATTTGAGTGTGACTCTACTGTATCGAATTCAGACCAGCTTATGAAGTGGGTGTGGCTCTTTGAACCTCCTTTCCTTCTCATGCTGCTTTCACACTTCCCAAAGCCACCAAGGAAGAGCCCTAACCTGACCCAGGCAGCCTGAGCTTCTCCAGAAACCTCAGCGCACCCTTTTGATACGTGTGCATCGCTGCTAATAAATCATCCGAGTTAAATTTTTAATTTAAGAAAGGCTTCCTGACACACAGGTGCTTGGACATAAAGAAGTAGGGTGGTGATGATCATGGTCACAACTGTGATGGACATGTCGTAACACGCACATGTTCATGCCTTACTGCTACTACTATTAATAATAATAAAATAATAGTAATAATGGCAGAAACTGGACTAAGCACTTAATAAGTGTTCACTCACTCGACACTCACAACCTTATGAAGTAGGTACTATCCTATCCCCATGGTACAGATGAGGAAATGCAGAGGTTATAAACTTGCCCAGCGTCACCTAGGTGATTACCACATGGGCCACCACGTGGATTTGATTCTAGACCACACACTCTTTTTTTTTTTTTTAATCCTCACCTGAGGATATGTTCAGAGAGAGGAAAGGATGGGGAGAGAGAGAGAGAAACATTGATTGGTTGTCTCCTGTACACACCCTGACTGGGAATCAAACCTGCAACCTTTTGGTGTACAAGACAACGCTCTAATGAGCCAGGCCACCTGGCCAGGGCTAGACCCCATACTCCTGACCACTACTTTATAAAGCCTTTTTATAGGACTGGCCCTGAATTCTCAACTCACTCTCCAGCCTTAAAGATTTTCCAAATCCCTTTAGAATAGCATTTCTAGTCTACCTTTACAGTCCATTGTCTTCTCTGCTTCCTTACCCCATCATATCAAAACTCCACCCTCTTTCATCTTCCCTCTCTCTACTCTCATGCCAGAAGCTACTGCACTTGCACTGTGTGGGGGACATTTTGCTGGTACAAGGGCCACTATGGTGGAATCCAGTCTCTCACTGCTCTGGTCCATAATGATGCCACTCTTCCCCAATGGTGCTCCACTTGGTTCACCACCAGCTGCTCTGTTTCTCCTTCGTGTCCTCTCTTTTTCTCAGAGTCACAGGCAGTCTCGTTGTTTGCTTGCCTGCCAATCAATCTATCCCAGTCCTCTCTCAGCTCAGTGGTGCAACTCACTTGGCAAGTGTGTTCCTCAGTAGCAGCGCTCTTCAGGTCTAGGCCCATTGAAGCTTTCTTAAAGCATGCAGGTATCTCTTTTCACTCAAGCCATCCTCCTGGCAGGTGACTTGTTTTGTTGTTTTCCCCAGGGGATTTTATATGCATCCCTATTTCTCACAGATTATTCAGGCCTTTCTAAATCTCCCCTAAACTCCAGACAGACAACTATGGTGACATGACCAAGCACAGTAGTACAATCCCAGCATGATTTAGGACAGGATCCACAAACTCAAAAACCTATGGGACCAGATAAGCCATGTTCAGAAATGTGAGTGAGAGAAGGGATAAGCCTCAATCCTGGGAGTGCTGGCAACTATGGCAAACTGGGGAGTACACAGGCAATCTAAAGGAGATAGCCAGGAATCCATATTTTTTAATGTGTGTATCTAATTCCAAAAATGTTAAAAACACAATCTGGGCCAATATCTGGTATATAAAACTTGTAAGAAGTCCATGTTTGTCATGTACACCTTCTACTTGCCACATTGATAGAAGGCTGTTTGCCCCAATAACAGGTGTCATAATTTCTAACCCATCAGTAGCATCCTGGCCAGATATCCTGGGACATGTTTAAAAGAACAAATCATGAAAAACAGAGTATCCTGGAGCATCTTATCTAGGACTATTTTTATCATTTTCATGTTGTTTGATAGTTTAGAACAAATATTTAGTAGTGGAGGAGGGAGAGAGGCATACAGGTTCTTGCAAATTAACCCTGCTAACTGGGGTGTGTGGTATGCGCGCATGTGCACACACACGCAGCTGGCACAGGCATTAGGGCAGCTTCACCGCGTGTTCCTCTAATCCCCATGCACTGGATCCAAAGAGACAGAATTAGAGTGCTCTGTGGTGCTCTCTCTCTCTTTTTCTACCTCTCTCTCTCACACAGAACATACTCACGTGCTTTTCTTTTCCAGCACAGGGAGGCAATCTATTGAAGGGAGAGATTGTTAATACACCTCTTTACTTTCACCCTCCAAACCTCTCCAGTTTTCTCTTTCCATTAATTAACAGGATTCAGGGACTCCCCACCCCACCCTTCTCTCTCCATTTGCTTTAGTCTTAAAAGAAGACTCAAAGATCTGATCTTGGTCATGAAGGAGTAGCTTGCATTTAGACTCACCTTCCAGCAGATGATAATTATAAATCTGGAAGGTATATTAAAAAACAAACTTTATAAAGGCACATGGAAGTGACCAAAAGCAGGCAGAAATGAAGGCTGAAGAGTATTTCAGCTGCTGCTGGTGGTAATGGATGGGGGGTGCTCAGTTTGGAATCTGATTCCCACTGAGGTGGGGAAGCTTAGTAAATGCCATAGGGTTTCCTTAGAAAGCACAGAAGAGCTGCACTTTTGGAAGGAAGACTATGTGTCAAGACCCAGGGATTCACCCTAAACCGAAAGACAAAGTTGAAACAGACTCACCCTAATAAAAATGTAAGTCCAAGTCTCCACAAGCTCAAGGTGACCAGAAAATGATTTATCTGATGATAAAATAAAAATCAACACTCTTCAGAGGAAGACAATGTGTGTACAACCTATTCTTTACAACAGCCAGTATACAAAAAAAATTATTACACATGTGAAGAAACAGGGAAGTGTGACACATAGTTAAGAGAAACACATAGTAAACTTAAACTTAACTATGGAGATGACCCAGCTAAGGGAATTAGAAGAAGGATTTTAAAGAGGGTATGATAAATTTGCATAAGGAATAAAAAAAAGATGGCCATAGTGAGTGAATAGATGGAGAATCTCAACAGAGAAATGATTAGCATTTGATTAAAGAAGCAGAACCACTACAAGTGATATGAATATAGGGTTTTATTCTAGGGGCTAGACTTGTGAAACTGTGGGAGCTGGTAAAGTCTACAGAAGGCTGGTATCTCTGCATCTAGTGGTGACCAAGAAGTCATCGTAGGACAGCAAGGCAGCAGCTGGGAAGGAAAGCTGGAAGATATGTGGGGAAAGCAAGAACAAACTGGAACCCCCGAGGAAAAACAGGAACCTATGAGGAAAACCTAAAATCCAAATTTGTCTCTCACTACCTCCAACCACAGTGACGTCAGTGATCTGCAGAAAGAGCCCTTCATGTGGAGCTACACACTCACAGGGCTTGGGTCTCAGAGAAAAGGAAGGAGACCCAGTGGCTGTTGAGGAGGCTTTGAGTGTGGCTACTTACTCAGGCCAAGAAGGTAAACCAACAGCTCAGAGCAAGCTACAAGTGCTTTTAGTGTGTAAAATGGTTGCTGCTTCAAGTTTGCCTTAAAAATCTCATGCAAACTTCTCTTTTGGACAACCCTGAACTTGGAACCATACAGGGAAGTGAATCTGGAAATGGAGTTACAGCTTAGTTAATTTGACACAGCATAAAACTACCCCAAGAACCAAATACAGTTTTTAGAACTGAATAATACAGTATCTGAAATAAAATTTTTACTGGATTGTAGTTCTGGCCAAGATGGCAGAGTAGGTAAATACTGTGCTCACCTCCTCCTATGACCACTTCAAAATTACAACTAATTACAGAACAACCATCATTGAGAACCACCTGTAATCTAGCTGAACAGAAGTCCTACAACCAAGGATATAAAGAAAAGGCCATGTTGAGACTGGTAGGAGGGGTGGAGACACAGAAGAGGCTGTTCCCACACCCATGTGTGGCTGTACAAAATCAGAAAGGATATCTCCTTGCAGAGGTCCCCCTGAAGAGTCAGGAATCCCAGCTTCACACCAGGCTCCCTAGCCCAAGATTCCAGTACTGGGAAGAGAAGTTATCATAACTCCTGGCTGTGAAAACCAGTGGGATGGCAACTGAGTGAGATAAGGGCAGCTGGACTCCCAGGCACTGCAGGTCTTAAAGGCCTGTGCATGGACTTACATTCACTCACTGGGGCCACAGCTCAAAACACACCAGGGACATACAGGGAGAAACTGAATTGTCTGACTTCAGGGTCAGGACTGAAGGAGCACTTCGCAGGCTCCATTGTTCCTTTGCTGAGCCTTTCCCCATCACAGCCTTCAGGAACAGGCAGTCATCAGTCTGAGGTTCCATCAACCTGGTTAACACTGTTAGCCCCTCACTGGTGATTCTGAGACCCTTGTACCACCCAACTTGTGGGCCCACCCAAGCCTCTTTCAGCAGCTTTCCATACAAACAGCCTGTCTCAGCTCATGCTGCAGACTATCCTAAAATCTCTCAAAGGTCCACAAAACCCAAACAAGCCACATCTGGCCTTGGCATGTCCATACCTCTTGCTAAGCAACCACAAGCCTGGCACTTGCAGCAGCCAGCCTCAGTTTGTAGCTTAGCCTCTCCCGGGCACCTCTGAGCTGCAACCATCTGCAGATCACTTTGTAGCCCATACCAAGTGGCCCCAGACTAGGTACAGGGAGCAGCTGACCTTGGCCTGCATCAGAGCTCCTCCCAAAAGGCCCCAGAGCCAACACGCCTGGTGGCTGGCTTAAGACCACAACAGAGCACCACCCAACCACCTCTACAAATGGCACACCCAAAGGGTAGACTCAGCAGGTACCAGAGCCCCAATAAAATGAATCTTTTTCAGTGGGGTCAGCCCCTGCACAAAAGCTTCTTGGCTGTAGTCATGGCCATTCCTCACAGCCAATTAGCCTGAGGGTCAATCCCTTCCACTGATGTTCCAACAGCAATCAACAGGCAGGACAACAAAATCCACACAAAGGACACTCCTGGAGCACCCAGCTCAGGTGACCAGGGAGACTGTGTTACAGGGCCCCACAGGACACCTTCTGCATAAGGTGCTTACTTACATAAGGTGCTCTACCAAGATTAGGAGACAGAGCAGATCTACTTAATAGGTAGAAACAAACACAAGTCAGCCAAATGAGGAGACAAAGAAACCTGTCCCAAATGAAAGAACAGAACAAAACTCTAGAAAAAGAACTAAATAAAATGGAAACAAGCAATTTACCAGATGCAGAGTTCAAAACACTGGTTATAAGGATGCTCAATAAACGTAGAGGAAAAATAGTTGAACTTGGTGAGACCTCTAACAAAGAGATAAGAAACATAAAAAAGAACCAGTCTGAAATGAAGAAAACAATAACTAAAATGAAGAATAGTCTAGAAGGAATCAACAGTAAATTAAATGAAGCAGAGGATCAAATCAACAATTTGGAAGACAAGATAGCAGAAAACACCCAATCAAAACAACAAAAAGAATCCAAAAAATGTTTAAGGGGCCTTGGGGACAAAATCAAGCATACCAACATTCGCATAATAGGGATACCAGAAAGAGAAGAGTGAGAGCAAGGGGTTGAGAACTTATTTGAAGAAATAATGATGGAAAACTTCCCTAACCCGGCAAAGGAAATAGACATACAAGTTCAGGAAGCACAGAGAGTCCCGAGTAAGATGGGACCCAAATAAGAAGGGAGCTCCTATAAGACTGTCAGCTAATTTCTCAAGAGAAACTTTGCAGGCCAGAAAGGATTGGCACAAAATATTCAAAGTGATGAAAAGCAAAAGCCTACAACCAAGATTACTCTACCCAGTAAGGCTATCATTTAGAATAGAAAGACAGCTAAAGAGCTTCCCAGACAAGAAAAAGCTAAAGTAGTTCATCGCCACCAAACCAGTAAGTATTACAGGAAATGTTAAAGGGACTTCATTAAGAAGAAGAAAAAAGTCAGATATATGAATGATAAAATGGCAATAATTACATCCCTATCAATAATTACTTTAAGTGTAAATGGATTAAATGCTCCAAACAAAATACATAGGATGGCTGAATGGGTAAGAAAACAAGACCCATACATAATGCTGTCTATGAGAGACTCACTTCAGGTTGAAACACATACAGACTGAAAGTGAAAGGATGGAAAAGATATTTTCATCGGAAATGAAACAAAAGCCGTGTTAGTGATACTTAGATCAGACAAAATAGACTTTAAAACAAAGGCTGTAACAAGAGACACAAAAAGACCCAACAATTCCACTTCTGGGTATTTATCCAAAGAAATCCAAAATACTAATTCAAAAAGACATATGTATCCCTATACTCTTTGCAGCATTATTTACAATAGGCAAAATATGAAAGTAACCAAAGTGTCCATCAAGTGGATAAAGAAGGCATGGTACATATATACAATAAAACATTACTCATCCATAAAAGATAATGAAATCTCAACATTTGTGACCTGAATGGACCCAGAGGGTACTATGCTAAGCAAAATAAGTCAGACAGAAAAAGACAAATACTGTATGATTTCACTTACACGTGCAACTTAAAAAACAAAATGAACAAATAAAACAGAAATAAACTCATAGATACAGAGAACAAATTAATGGTTGTCAGATGGGAGGGGACTTGGGAGGCTGGGTGAAAAAGGTGAAAGGGATTAAGAAGTACAAATTGCCAGTTACAAAAATACCCATGAGCATGTTAAGTACAGCATAGGGAATATAGCCAAGAGTATTGTAATAACTATGTGTGGTGTCAGATTGGTACTAGACTTACCCAGGTGATCACTTCATAAGTTATATAAATCTCTAGTCATTATTTTGTACACCCAAATCCAATATCATATTGTATGTCAACTGTAATTTAAACAAATTTTTAATATATTTTTAAAATTTTTACTGGATGGGTTCAACAGCAGATTGAAGAAAAAATGGGGCAGTGAATTTGAAGACAGATAAATAAAAATAAACTAATCTGAACAACAGAAAGACAATTTGGGGGGAAAAAATACCCCTCCATTACCAGTGGTTTAACATATGTCCTTGGAGTACCAGAAGAAAGGAGAAAAAATGGAGCAGAAAAAAAAATTTGAAAAAATAATGCCCTAAATATCCTGAATTTGGTAAAAAAACAACAACACATCAATCATCAGATATAAGAATATTAGCAAACACCAAGCTGGATAAAAAGAAAAAGAAGCCTGGACAGTGTGGCTAAGTGGTTGAGAGTCATCCTGGGCACCAAGAGGTCACCGGTTCAATTCCTGGTCAGGGCACATGCCCGCGTTGCTGACTTGATCGCCAGTAGGAGCTCTGCAGGAGGCAGCCGATCAGTGTTTCTCTCTCATTAATGTATTTATCTTTCTCTCTCCCCCTTCCTTCCTCTCTCTCTAAAATCAATTAAAAAAACATTTTTTAAAAAAGAAAGAAAGAAAATCACACCTAAGCACATCATAGTATACCTACTAAAAATCAAAGATAAAGGAAAATTCTAAAAACAGATAGAGGAACACAGTAATAGAATGATGGCTGACTTCTCAAACAAGAAAATATTTTTAAATGCCAAAAGAAAAAGACTATCAACCCAAATTTCTATATACATATAGAGAAAATATCCTCCCCCCAAAATAGGTAAATAAAGACAATTTTTGATAGAATAGAACAGAGTTTGTTTCCTCAGAACTGCACTAAAAAAATGCTTAAGGAAGTTCTTTAGGCTGAAGAAAAATGATGCAAATGGAAGATCTGCATGAGGAAACGGAACACATAGGAAATATGTGAGTTAATATAAGGCTTTATTATTCTTTTAATTTCTCAAAAGGACAACTATTTAAAGTAAAAATTTTGACATTGTGTTGTAAGGTATATAATGTATGCAAATGTAAGACTAATGAAAACAACAACACGTAGTGGAGTTATCCCAAGAATGTAAGGCTAGTTTGACATTCAAGTCAATCAATCAATGTAATTCATTACATTAACAGAATAAAGGAGAAACACCATTTGGTCATCTCAACAGAAGCTAAAATTTAACTGGGAACAGTAGGAAACTTCCTCAATCTGATAAAAGGCTTCTATGAAAAAGCTAACTTTTACTGGTGAAATAATGAACATGTTCCCCCTAAGAGTGTGATCGAGGGATGGTGTCTGCTTTCACTACTTCTGGTCAACACTGCACTGTACCTTACAAGGACAAAAAAAAAAAAAAAAAGCACAAAAGAGTTTTACTGTCTTAATTCACAGACAAGGTAATTGTTTACATAAAAAAAAATCTCAAGAATTTGCAAAACAACTGCTGAAACTAATAGATAAATTTAGCAAGTTCACAGAACACAAGGTCAATACTATAAAAATCAATTGTATTTTTATATACAGCAGCAAATAATTGGATGGTGAAATTATTTTTAAGGTCCAAACAACATAAAATACTTTAGTCATAAATTTAACAAAGATATATAGATGATAGATAGATTAGATCAATAGACAGATGATAGATGATAGATAGATGATAGATGATAGATAGATGATAGATAGATTAGATAGATGATAGATAGATAGATAGATAGATAGATAGATAGATAGATAGATAGATGATAGATAGATAGATGATAGATAGATAAATAATGATAGATGATAGATAGATAGATGATAGATTAGATAGATAGATAGATAGATAGATAGATAGATAGATAGATAGATAGATAGATAGATGATAGATAGATAGATAGATAGATAGATAGATAGATAGATATAGATATAGAACTTTATAGTTTCTACACTGAAAACTTCATAACATTGTAGAAAGAATGTCAAAAATAAAATTAAATAGAGAGAAAGATATAACCATGTTTATCGGTTGTAAAATCAATATTGCTAAGATGTCCATTCTCCCAAAATTGATCTATAGATCCAGCACAATCGCAATCAAAATTTGAACATAGAAGACAATTCGAAAATTTATTTCAAAATGCAATTGACCTAAAATGGCCAAAACTATCTTGAAAAAAAACACATTTGAATGATTCACACTACCTGACTTTAAAACTAATCATAACACTACAGTAATCAAGCAGGGTGGTATTGACAGAAGAATAGTAAAAATGATTGAGAATCCAGAAATAAACTCACATGTCATCGATTGATTTTTTTTTTTAATTTATCTTTATTGTTGAAAGTATTACAGGTGTCCCATTTCCCCCCAAAATTGACCGCCTCCACTTCACTCCCACTCCCTCCCCAGGCCTTCACCCCATTATTGTCTGTATCCATGGGTTATGCATATATGCATATAACTTCTTTGGTTAATCTCTTCCCACCCTCCACCCCCCTTCCCTCTTCCCTCTGAAATATAATCGTCTGTTGCATGTGTCAATCTCTCTGGATCTATTTAGTTTGTCAGATTCTTTTGTTCATTAGCTTCTTCTTAAAGAAGATCCTCAACATTTCATGTAATACTGGTCTGGTGGTGATGAACTGCTTTAGCTTTTCCTTGTCTGAGAAGCTGATGATAGCTTTGCTGGGTAGAGTAATCTTGGTTGTAGGTTCTTGTTTTTTATCACTTTGAATATTTCTTGCCACTCCCTTCTGGCCTGCAAGGTTTCCGTTGAGAAATTAGATGACAGTTGTATGGATGCTCCCTTGTAGGTAACTAACTACTTTTCTCTTGCTGCTTTTAAGATTCTCTCTTTGTCTTTAACCTTTGGCATTTTAATTATGATGTGTCTTGGTGTGGGCCTCTTTGGGTTCCTCTTGTTTGGGACTCTCTGTGCTTCCTGGAATTGTAAATCTATTTCTTTCCCCTGGTAGGGGAAGTTTTCTGTAATTATTTTTTCAAATAGGTTTTTAATTTCTTGCTCTCTTTCTTCTCCTATCGGCGTCCCAAAAATACTAATGTTGGGCCACCTGAAATTGTCCCAGAGGCTCCTTACACTATCTTCATATTTCTGGATTATTTTTTTCTTTTTGCTCTTCTGGTTGGGTGCTTTTTGTTTCCTCATGTTCCAAACTTCTGATTTGATTCTGAGGGTCCTCTACTCTACTGTTGATTCCATGTAAATTATTCTTCATTTCAGTTCATGTAGCCTTCATTTCTGATTGGTACTTTATTATGTCATCAATGATCTCATTTGTTTTTTTTAATAGTCTTACTAATATCCTTAAGCATCCTTATAACCATAATTCTGAACTCTGTATCTAGTAGCTTGCTTGGTTCTATTTCATTTAGTTCCTTTTCTGGAGATTTCTTCTGTTCTTTGCTTTGTGACTTTGTTTCTTTGCCTCCACATTTTGGCTGCTTCCAGGTGTTTGTTTCTATGTATTAGGTAGAGCTGCTAAGTCTCCTGGAATTTGTAGAGTGGTTTTGTGTAGTAGGTGTACTGTAGGGTCCAGTGGCTCAGCCTCCTCAGTCACCTGAGATGGACCTTTTAGGTGCTCCCCTGCGTGCACTGTCCTGTTGTAGTTGAGCCTTGGTTGCTGGTGGCATCACTAGGAGGAATTGACCCCCAGGCAATCAGCTGTGAGGACCAGCTGCAACTATAGCCAAAGAGCTGCTGTGCTGGAGACACCCCTATGGAGCAGGATTTACTTCAGTGGAGCTTCGGTGTTCACCAAGTGAGCCCCTTGAGTGTGTCACTCATGGATGTGGTGGGGTTGTAATCCAGCGTGGTCGAGTCTGACCACCGGATGCACTGTCTCTGGGGCCTCAGGGGAGGTGAACAGTCAGCCTCTGCCAGTGCCTTGCCCAGGGCCACCCAGCATGAGCTACACGGCTACATAGTTGGCTGCTACTTGTGCTGGGCTTGGCGGTGTCCAGGAGAGGCCAAGCTATGAGCCAATGCAGGCTGCTGCTAGTGCCAGGCCTGGGGCCACTTATTAAGCCAAATGGGGCCCACTGCTGCTTGTTTGAGAGATTTTAGGAAAGTCCTAAGCATGAGGCTCAGGAGGCCACTTGCATAGAAAAGCCCCTGGAAACGGCCAGGATGAGCTGCAGGTGGGGAGGGGCGGGGCCTCCGGGAATCACGGGGCGGGGCCAAAGGCGTGAGTCAGGTGCTGGCGATTCAAACATGGCGCCTGCCTGCCGGCTGTGTGCGGGGAGGACTCACCAAAGGAGCCATGGCCTCTGCCAACCCTTCTGCCTGGGAGGAAGCCGCCCCTCCAGCTCTCGCCCGGATTTCAGGCAGGTTAGTTCCTCCCCGAGTGTCCCAGGTCCTTTCCGGCTGCTTCCCGGAGCTGGGCTCAGAGGGAGCGTCCGAGTGAGTCCATGCCGGGCCCTTTGAGAGGAGCTGCTGGGGCTCCCGCAGCCTCTCGACCCTCAGCCACAGTCCCTCCTGATTTCACAGCCCGAAGTTGTGGGGATTTCTCTTCCCAGCCCTGGAGCCCTGGGCTGGGGGGCATGATGTGGGGCCAGGACCCCTCACTCCTCTGGGAAACCTCTGCTGCCGAGATTCCCTCCTGGGTTTAAACTGCAGCACTGGGTGTGGGCCCGAGGCCGTGTCTCTGTGATTCAGCCCCAATCTGTCCACTGCTTTTTCAGTTCCCTGATTGTAGGACTACTGTTCAGCTAGACTTCAGGAGGTTCTGAGTGATGGTTGTTCTGTATTTTAGTTGTAATTTTGATGTGGTTGTGGCAGGCAGCGGGTACAGTGGTTACCTACACTGCCACCTTGTTCAAGAACCCCATCAATTGACTTTCAATAGACACTTTGGCAAATCAATGGAGAAAGGCAAATCTTTTTAACAAACGTTCCTAGAACAACTGGATAAGTGTATAATAAAACAAACACTGAGCCATTCACACCGTACACAAAAGTTAATTTGAGATGGATAATAGCCCTCAATGTCAAAGTGGAAACTATAAGGCTGCTACAAAAACATGTAGGAGGAAATCTTCACAACCTGAGGTTATGCAAGGATTTCTTAGACAAAACACCAAAAGCACTAAGCACATAACAAAACTTGACAAATTGGACTTCATCAAAGGCAAAAAGTTCTGCTCATCAAAAGGCACCATTAAGAAAATGAAAAAGCAGGGCACCGATTGTACCCAGAATATATAAAGAACTTCTACAAATCATTAACAAAAAAGCTAATGACACAATAAAAAATGGTCCAGATACTTGGGCAGACACGTCACAAGTACACCTGTCCTATAAATACATGAAGGATGCTATCATCATTAGTAATCAGAGATACAAAAACTACAGTGAGGTTCCATTTCACACTTTTACCATAATTGAAATCTAAAAGACTGGTAACACGAAATTACAAAAAATGTAGAGAAATTGGAACTCATACATTGCTAGTGGAAGTATAATAAAACAACTTAGAAAAATTGTTTGGCAGTTTTTTATAAAAGCAAACATACAGTTAGCATATGACCCAGCAATTTTATTCCTGGATATTCATAAAGAGAAATGAAAACATATGTTTACAAGAAGACTTGCTCAAGAATGTTTGTAGCAGCTTTATTTATTATAGCCCCAAACTGGAAATACCCCAAAGGCCCATGAATAGGTGAATGTAAAAGCCAACTCTGTATCCACACATTAGAGAGCTACTCGGCAATAGAAACACACAACATGGATGGATCTTAATGACATTATATTGAGCAAAAGAAGGCAGACACAAAGGAGCACATACTGTAAGAGCAGGCAAAACTAATGCATGGTGATAGAAGTTAGAACAGAGTTGCCCGTGGAGGAATGGGTTGGGGACTGACTAGAAGGAAATTTTAGAGAATGCCCGCATTCCGTATCTTGACTGGGGAGGTAATTACAGGCCTATACACATTTATCAAAACTAATGGAAGGATACACTTAAGACCTGTGCATTTTGCTTTTTTCTTTAGTTAAAAAAGAAAAAAAGAAGGAAAATTTTAAAAGATGATCTCCAGTTCCGATACTCCAGCCAGCCCCGCCTTGGAGCACAGGGCTCCCAAGCCCAGCTCCGCCCTTGCTGGCTCCTGAGTGCCCCACGAGTACTGTGAGAGAGGGAAACTGGAGAGAGGACCCACTGAAACAGAGGGGCAGGAGGGCATCACATGGATGAGACTGTGCCAGACAACTGTTCATTTGGGTTTGGGCCAAAGCCAGTTTCCAGTAGAAACTAACCCTTTTTCCCGCCCCTATCCCTATGTCTATTCCAACATCTTACTGCAATTTCCAAAGTGCAAGACAAGACAGAAAGAAGTAAAGGGAATAAGAATAGCTCCGAACCGACTGGAACATGTGGCTTTCCCAAAGCCATAAACTTGAGTCTGTAGACCAGGCACTCTATAGGACTTCAGAGCCCAGAGCAAACCCTGCTGCTCCCTGGACCCGCTCCCATCTATTAAAAACACACTCACACCCTCACAGCAACCACGTGCAAGGGGTGCTGCTGTTCACCCCAATTTACAAATTAGAACTCTGATGCTTAGAAAAGTGAGTGACACCCCAGAGCACACGGCTTAAATCCAGGTCTGTCTGATGCCCAGCCCATGCCGTTAGCCACTGTTTACACTACCTGATGCTCTGATTTATGCAAATTCAAGTGAATCCTAAAAGATAGCAGCTTTGAAAGGAAAAAAGAGTTGTAAAGGGTGACATGGCCCTGGGAGGGATTTAGTGGAGAGAATGGTGATCCCACTCTCCCTCAGCTGTAGTCAAGGGAGTGGGGGGTTGTAAGTGGGTCGGACACATATGAGCTCCAGAAGCTTTTAGCACCACCTAGATTCCCTCCAACTATATCAATATTCAACTCTGGTCCCATAGGAAGCCTAGAGTGCGCCTACACCTGCACTGTCTAATACAGAAGTCTCTGCCACATTGGCTATCTCACTTTAAATTTCTCTTAACTAAAGTTTGAAAATTCATTTCCTCACTTGCACATATCAAGGCTCAGTACCATAAGTGCCTAGTGGTCACTTCATGGGACAGCACAGGTCTAGCCCTTGGTCCTTCAGGCTGGCCATCCCCAAAGGCTGCTGGGCCTTTGATGACTCTGCCTGTGGCGTCCGCAAGATGAGGCAGGCTGGTGCTGGTCAGGGAAGAGATAAGAGGTGAGGGAAGTGGCACAGAGCTGATGAAACCCCAAGGACATTAGGTAAGGAGGTGGGTGGCATGGTCAGACATTCTTCTCTTCAGAAAATATCCTTTATTTTCTCTTTCAGAAGAGAGTTCTTTTCCTGACCAATGATTACTTCTTCACAGGCATCAGTGACACACCTTTCAGGTGAGGGATACATGTTTTATTTTCAGAAGGGAAGGGTGGATGGAACGTGAATACTAGCAACACAGGGTAGAACTTTCAGGTCTGGGGATGGATTTACTCATAGTTAGTTGGCAATTTTGTGGTAAAAGAAAAAGACCCAGCTCTGCATTCAGGAAACTTGAGAGGTCTAGACCTGCTTAGAGCTCTAGTCTGGAACCAAACTGCCTGGGTTTAAATCCCAACTTCACCACTTACAGGCTGTGTGAGCTTTGTCAAGTTACTTACCCTCTCTGTGTCTTAGATTCCTCATCTGTAAAATGAGGGTAGTAATAGTAGCTACTTTTTGAGGGTATTGTGAGGCTTGAATGACATAATCTACTTAGAGATCTTAACGCATGCAATTGTTACAAATTTGAAGATCTCCTAGGTTCCCTCCAACTGTATAAATATTTAACTTCAGGCAATATACAGATTAGGAAACAAATAACCCATATCTCTGAATTATCACATTTCTCAGTAAATCTTGGTTCCCAGCCCTGCTGGCTTGTTAGAATACCTGAGGAATTTTATAAATTTGCCAAGTGTCCAGTCCCCATCTGAACCAATTTAGTCAGAATTTCTGGGATAAGGGCCAGGCACTAGTATTTTTTAAAGCTCCCCAGTGATTCAGATATTTGGCCAAGGCTCAAAAGCGATGTTTGCCAGGAGAGAGAGGGAGGCATGGCGGGATTCACCAGGTGGGAAAGGACTCTCCTATTTGTGGGGCCCTGTGAGACCTGGAGACCTTCCTACCTGTCAGAGAGGTTCAGGATGTATCTTGATTAACATAGGAGCTGCTGATGAGGATGTGTGTTCTCTGCTCTCCCCAGTTTGGGAGTGGTGCTGTCCCAGGGCCACGGAGAGTACCTCCTCCTGGGGAACACATCTGTGGAAGAAGGTGGGTTGGCGCCAAGTATTGATGACAATTTCGAGGGGAAATAGGTGCTCCTGGGATACTGAGCAGGGCCAACCCAAGCAAGAGCTGGTTTGACAGCTTCCAGGTCCCAGGCTTGAGACCAGGCTCTGAGAGCCAGGCCGCAGGGAAGAAGGGGGTCTGTGTGTCCGGGGCACCCTGGGTGTGCCGGATCTGCCAGTCAGCCCGAGATGTACCAACTGTGCATTGTCAGATCCTGGGAGGCTTTGCTGGGCTGGAGGGGTGAGCCGGAGGGGAAGGCTTCAAGGGGATGTGTGTCTCTGAATAAAGCTGAACTTTACCTGTCAGAAGACTATGAAGAAGGCATGAGAAAGGAGGCTGGGAAGCATGAGGAAGCAAACCTGCAGCCGTTCGCTCGGGCTGCTATAACAAAGTGCCACAAACTGGGTGGCCCCAACAATAGAAACTTACTCTCTCACAGTTCTGGGGCCATGCTTCCTCCAAGGCGTCTTCCAGCTCCTGGTAGCCCCAGGAGGTCCTTGGCTCTCACTGCAGCTCTTCCATATCACCTCCATCATCACATGTGTTCTCCCCTTGTGTGTCTCTATTTTCCCTTCTTATGAGGACACCAGGCATCTTGGATTAGGGTCCACACTAATGACCTCATCTTAACTTGATCACACCTGCCAAGAGCCTATTTCCATATCAGATCATATTCACAGGTACTGGGGCTTAAGACTCAACATACCATTTTGGGGGACACAATTCAACACATAACAGGAGCTCATGGAAGTGAACCTGAGAGGGGTGGCAGGAAATGGGGGGAAGGATGGCAGAGAAGGCCCCACCTTCCCTAATGCAACCTGCTCCTGACTGGCAGCTGCCTGGGCACCTTGAGAGAACAAAACCCATACCAGGGCTCAGGGATATCTTAGGACATCCTTGGGAGATGAGGCCACAATTCTCTTCAAAGCCCACACTTTGCCCATTCTCCGTTTACTTTCCCTTGAACGTATCTTGTCTCTCCTCTCTGCCACTGTCCTAGTCACTGCCACCCTTCCTGGATAACCACAGCAGCCTCCAGCTGATCTCCCTGCCTCTTCCTTTCTTTCAACTTCTTTCTGCCAGAGGGAACTTTCTAGAAAAGTCAAAATGGATTTTATTGCTGCTAAAGGACCTTCAATGGCCTTCTGCTTTTTTTCATTTCCCCACACACTAGCTTCAAGGTCTTCCCACACTCTACACTCTCCCCCGAAATGCTGTCCTCTCCAGCCCCTGTCTCTTATCCCAGCCAACTCGGACCCACTCCTTGGGCCCAGCGCACATGTCACTTCTCCAGGAGCCATCCCAGGAGGCCCCCTCTCCCCACTCAGGCTGGATTACTGCCCAGCTATGTGCCCCACGTCCCCTGCCTTCGCCCTTTCACAGCTTATGTCCTGATCCTGGAACATCCTCCTTCCATCTTCTGCTGGTCCCAAAACAAGCTTTCTAGGCCACCACAGTCTCCCTCCTCCCTATGCTTTTCTTCCTCTACCCAGATATCCCACCTTTACTGCTGCAGGGGACACGGGGTGCTCCCCCTTACCCACTTCTCTGGGGGAGACCAGCCAGTGATCCAGGCTTCCTGGGCTTACTGTGGGGACAGGAGTGTCACCCTTTGACAATCTGCCTGTGTCTGTGTCAGTCCAGAACCTCTTTTAGTGATGCCACAGATGTCCCTTGGCATTTCCATCATCCTTGCCTTCAGTTTGACAAACCTTAATTTGAGCGCTTATTTATTTTTGAGCACTGAGGGTGCTCAGTAGGATGTTTTTTCATTCATTCATTCAGTCAGCAAACAGGTCCTGATCCCATGGTCTGTGTAGGTGCTGTGCTGGGCCTGAGGCTACAGAGATTACACAAAACAGACATGGCCCATCTCTGGGATCACCTTTTCACTGGCCATTTAGCTCAGTCAGGTACAATGAAGCCAGAATCACTGGTTTCAAAGTGCTAGCTCCTTCGAGGGAGACCTAATAGGTAGAGTCTGGACATGAGGCAATGGGGAGAAAGAGCGTTTCAGGGAGTGAGAGCGACACAAACAAAGGCACGGTCTGTGCAAACCCAGCCCAGTCCTGCTCTGAGCAGAGAACAGGGAGGAGGGAACCAGCCCTTCCCTGAAGAAGCTCCCTGCAGTTGTTGCTAAGCTAGTCAGGGGCACATCCTCACATCGGTGAGCGTCCTGTGAGTGTGAGCTCTGCTTTCAGGCCTGCACGACCTTCTGCACCCGGACCTGACCCTGGCCAGCGACTGGTAAGTGGAAAGTCCCTGCACAAGGGTGGGTGGGGAGGGAGGGAGGGAGGGAGGGAAGCAGAATTTTTTGAGGTAACTTTTACCCCTAAACTTTTACCCCCCCTTGGTTGCAGGATCTACTGCATCACAGATATCGACCCCGACCACCGGAAGCTCAGCCAGCTGGAGGCCATGGTCCGCTTTCTGACAGGGGAGGACCCAGACCTGGAGTGTGCGTGCTGTCCGCCCACTGAGGGCTTCCCTCTGGGACCCTGCAGCTCAGGACTTTGCAGGAAGGGAGGGCTGGGGGCTAGGGAAGAGCTGCCAGGTAGCTCTATCCTGGAAACTCACTGATGGCTCAGGGAGGCCAGGGAGACTTCCCAAGACAAAGCAGAGCCAGCCTCACTGTGGGGCCAGCTGGTCACTAAGTGTCCTTGGAATGTGATGCATGAGCATATCCCGTGTCAGGGACTGGGATTTCGGCAAACCTCCTTCACCTGAGCACTATTAAGGCTCCAGAGGGAACTCCCACAGTGTCAGGGCATCCGCCTGACCTTCAGTTCTGTCCCACCACCACCTGGCAGCGGCCCCAAGCCAGCAACTGCGCTCCAAAGTCCCCATCTCTGCAGAGAGAGCGTATGACCAGACGGCCTCTCACAGCCTGTGGGCTATGGGTGCTTTCTAACACCTGGTTCTCAGACTAACCTTAAGTCCCCTCCACTAACTCAACTGTGAAATTATGGGGCCACTCCCTCATCATGGTACTTCTTTTTGGAAGAAAGAGCAGGTCATTTTGTCACATAAATGTCACCACCAAGAGACGACTCCACCTTCCATGCTGTCCCAACATTCACTCCATGAAGAAATCTGTACTGAGCATGTCCTCTGTGCCCGGCCTGGGCAGGCACTGAAGCTCCAGCGATGCCCAATTTATGTTCCATGGACTGCACCTCAGTAAAAATAAGTAGTTTAAAGAGAGTGAGGGAAAAGAATGAGCCACCCATGCAAAGAGCATCCTGAGCAAGGGAACAGCATATGTGGAGGCTCTGAGGCAAGTTCAGGTTCACTGAACGGCCAAGGCCAACCTGCGTGAGGGCGCTGATCAAGGTGCAGGGCCGTAGAGTGGAGACGGAGGGTGGGCCGGGCACCAGCAGAGGCCTGATGTCTCTGAGGAAGTCTCCTGATTTCATAGAACATTCGCACTGAAAGAGCGTTAGAAATCATTTAGTTCTGCTCACATATTGTTTGGGGTTGAGGCAATAGAGGCTGGAAGAGGCTGTGACTTCCTCAAATTCACGTAAGTGGTTTTACGTGGTCCAGACCCACATTTATGAGGCACATCTTGTTCCTTGAAGTTCAGACTTCCTCAACGGGGCAGACAAGCTGTGTTTATAATCACGGGGAAAGTAAGTGGATTGGTCTCCTTTGATTTTACACCCAGGTGACAATGAGCTGGTGCAGGAGGTACTGTTTGATGCAGTGGTGACAGCCCCCATGGAAGCCTACTGGACAGCGCTGGCTCTCAACATCTCTGAGTATGTACCAGGCTGGGGCTGAGGGCTCCCAGAAGAGAAAGAGGTTCTGGCCCCTGGCATTCCCTTGGCTGAGTCAGGGTCTCTCTCACTAGCTGGCTGGCAGCTCAGGAGATCACCCATATCCTTTGGCCTAAGATGAACAGTGATGAGGGTGGGAAGACACGGGGATTGAGAGCAACATTCATACAGCCCCGGTTAAAGCAGGAGCTTCGCAAAGCCTCCCCTCAGAAGGAACATCCTGAGTAGATCCCCCGGTCACAGGACAAGACCCCCAACCCACACCACAAAAGCCCCATCCCAAGAACCCCTCTCAGGGTTGGGCTCTCGCTGTGAGAGCCACTAGCCAAAGTGCCCTGAGAGCAGTTCAAGCAGATCAGTGGCTTATCTCCAGCAGGTGAGATCAAGACACCATGAAGTACAAATCTGACCTCGGTATGTCTCAGCGCCTTAGATTTCCTCACTGCCTCTGCTGATCTTTACCTGGTGCTACTGTGTTTAGTAGGCAGAGAGAAAGAAGAGATGAACGGCTTGTGTGTGCATGCACGTGTGTGCATGGGTGTGCATTTGTGTCACAAGCACATGAGTGTTGGGAGGGGTAAGACATTAATGAGGTTGAGAATACAGTGGGCCACACTTTGCTCCTGAATAGGAAAATTCAACACCAACATCATAAAAATGTCCAGCCTCCCCTAGACACTCGATAAATTAATTAATACCGTCCTAATGAAAACACTAACAGAATATTATAGAAACAATCACCTATTTAGAAAAGCAAGATGAAGAATGCTTTGCATAATGTGCTACCATTTCTATAAAAAGAAGGAAAAATGTAGTCTGTGTGTGTGCATATGCAGGGTGGGGCAAAAGTAGGTTTACAGTTCATATGGAGATAGTACAATAATTAATAAATAATAGAAGAATAAACTGTTTCACATGCTCACAACTGTAAACCTACTTTTTCCCCACTCTGTATATAAAATACCTATGAAAGGCTTTATGGGAATAGTTCTCATTGGTCGCTAAAGTTAGAAAAATGAGTAACTGAAACAGGGGTGAAAAAAAAATACACTGGGCCAGGCACTATTCTTAGAACTTAGTGTATATTAACTCACTGAGCCTCATGGCCACCCTACTGTCATTACAGGTGCTATCATTACCCCACTTTACAGGTGAGGAAACCAAGGCAGAGTAAGATAAGCAACTTGCCAAGGTCATATGCTTCACATGTGGTGGAGCTGGACCTAAAACCAGGCAACCTGATTCCAGAGTCTAGACTCTTAGCTTTTGGACTGTCCACTTTCTACAGAGGGAGTTGGAGAGAAAGGGCATGAGCCTCATCTTTCCAAGTTCAGAGACTAGCCAGACGTGGTTTTAGTGTTAAGAAACATTGAAGAGCAAAGATTCTCAACAAGGGCATGTATCAGAAAAGATGACTTGGGGAGCTAATATAAATAGCATGTTAATAAGGCTAAGAAGGAAAATTATATAATCATCTCCATAGATGCAGAAACAATATTTGAATAAATATTAATATCCATTTATGTTTTTAAAAACCACTCAATAAAATTAAAATTGACTTAAGCTTGAAAGTCAACATCTGAATGGGGCTAGAGGCTCTCTCAGTAAAGATAAGATCTAGACTGGACCAAAGCCCCCACTGCCGTCTAACAAGGTCAGAAGATATTCATTTGTGCAACCAGATGAGAGGACACACCCAGAAGCAATGAGAAGTGGGAAGGAAGAAGCAACCTATCTCTGTTTAAGAAGATGATTTGTTTGTATACCTAGAAACCCCAAAAGAATTAGCAGAAAAACTATAAATAATAAAAGAATTTAGTAGGGTAGCAGTTTATAATATGTACACTAAAAAATTAATAGCCTTGTTCTATACAAACAAAAACCAGATATGAGATATTTGAGAAGGCCTATTTAGGAGAGCAAAATATAAAATATAATAAAATACCTAGTCATAAACTATAAGGAATATCCCAAAACTCACATAAAGAAAATTATAAAGCACTCCTGAAAGATACAAAGTAGACTTGAACAAATGGAAAGATATTCAGTGTTTTTAGGTAGGAAAATTCAACCTCACAAAAATATTAATCCTCTCTAAGTTAATTTATAAATTTAATACAATCTAAATAAAAGTGCCATTAACATTTTCCTCGATCCAGATAAAGTGATTATAAAGCTTTTTTGGAAGAACTGGAAAGAATAGTCAAGAAAATCCTAATATTAAAAGCAACAAAGGAAAGTTGGTCCTGGCAACATATTAAAACATATTACACAATCTCTTACAATGTATAAAGTGTGGTATTGACTCATGAATAGACAGGCAGACCAAGGGAACAGAATAGTAAATCCAGCCCAGAGTGGTTCCATTGGTTGAGCATCACCCTATGCACCAAAAGTTTGCTGGTTTGATTCCCATTAAGGGCACATACTTGGGTTGTGGGTTCAATCCCCAGTCAGGGCATGTACAAGACACAACTGATCTCTCTCTCTCTCTCTCTCTCTCTCTGTGTGTGTGTGTGTGTGTGTGTGTGTGTGTGTGTCTGTCTGTCTGTCTATCTCTCTCTCCCTTCCTCTTTCTAAGCATGTCCTCAGGTGAGGATTACCAAAAAAGCATAGTAAATCCACAGCTTCACCTAAGTGCATGTGGAAATTTAGTATATGACAAAGGTATCATGTCAAGTCAGTGAGGGAAAGATGGACTTTTTAATAACTGGTTTGAGAGACATATGGAGAATTATAAAAATTGTATTCTTTCCTCACACCGTATACCTGGATAAAGTCCAAATGATTCAGAGATTTAAATGCAAAAAATGAAACCACATAAATACTAAAAAAAAAACAACATGTGCCAAGTCCTATAAAATCTAGGAGCGAGGAAACCTTTCCCAATGATGACTCAAAATTCAGAAGCAACAAGGGAATGACTGATAAATTTAACAACATAAAAATGCTTATTTAGCAAAACTAAAACTATGAGCAAGGTGAAAAGAGAAATGACAAACCAGGAAAAAAATGTCTGCAACTTGTAAAACCAAGGTTACTATTTCTATATTATGATTTCATGATACATAAAGAGCTTCAAAAGTAGAGAAGTAAAAGACCAGCCACTTTATAGGAAAAATGACCAAGAGATATGGACCAAGAAGATACATGCAAGTTGTCCTAAAATATATGAAAAAGTTCTCAACATAGCTCTCAATAAAAGGAATGCAAATTCCAACTGTGCCAAGATTGTATTTGTTACTTATCAGATTGATAACCATCTAAGTTTGTTGATGTGCACAGTTGGTGAGGCTATGGGGAATCAGGCAATGTAGTATATTGTCAGTGAGAATACAAAATGTTTCCAAGTCTATGGAGGGGAATTTGGCAATCTTTAACAAAATTACATATGTATTTATACTTTGATCCAGCAATCCCACTTCTAGGAATGTATCCCAAAGATATACCAGTAAAAATAAGAAAAGATATACACATGAGCTATTCATTACAGCATAATTTATAACAGCAAATATTGGAAATAACCTAAATGTTCATCAGTAGGAAGCTAGTTAAATAAACCATGGTAGGTACACATAATGGAACCCTGTGTAACTGTAAGAAAATGAGAACTATTTCACAGTAGTCAGACAAGGGGGGGGAAAGGCATCCAAATTGGAAAGGAAGAAGTAAAACTATCATTTATTTGCATATGATATGATACTACATATAGAGAACCCTAAAGATCCCACCAGAAATCTATTAGAACTGATAAATGATTTCAATAAAGTTGCAGGATACAAAACTAATATTCAGAAATCAATTGTATTTTTAAACACCAGTAACAAACTATCAAAAAGAGAAATTAAGAAACAATCCCATTTATAGTTACATCAAAAAGAATAAAATGCCTAGGAATAAATTTAAGCATAGAGGTAAAGACCCGTACTCAGAAAACTGTAAGACATTGCTGAAAGAAACTAAAGACATAAATAAAAAGAAAGATATATAAGTTCTCATGGATTAGAAGAATTAATATCTTTAAAATGTCCATATTACCTAAAGCAATCTACAGGTTCAATGCAATTTGTGTCAAAATACCAATGGTATTTTTCACAGAACTAGAACAAATAATACTAAAATTTATTATGAAACCACAAAAGACCCCAAATAGCCTGAGCAATCTTCTGAAAGAAGAGCAAAATTGGAGATATCATGCTACCTAATGTCAAACTATACTACAAGGCTATAGGAATCAAAACAGCATGGTACTGGCATAAAAACAGACACTTAGATCAATGGAACAGAATAGAGAGCCCAAAAATAAATCCACACATATATGGTTAATTAGTCTATGACAAAGGAAGCAAGAATAAACAATGGCATAAAGACAGTCCCTTCAATAAATGATGTGGGGAAAACTGGACATATACATGCCAAAAAAAAAAAAAAGAAACTAGACCACTTTCTTACACCATATTCAAAAATAAATTTAAAGTGGATTAAAGATTTAAATGTAAGACTTGAAACCATAAAACTCCTGGAAGAAAGCATAGGCAATACTCTTTGACATCACTCTTAGCAATGTTTTTTTGAATTTATCTCCTAGGCCAAAGACAACCAAAGTAAAAATAAATGAATAAGACTTACATTAAACTAAAAAGCTTTTGCAACACAAAGGAAACCATCAACAAAAAGGCAATCTACTGAATAGGAGAAGATATTTGCAAATGAAATATCCAATAAGGAGTTAATATCCAAAATATATAAAGAACTCATACAGTTCAACATAAAAAATAAAGACCCAAACAATCCAATTAAAACATGGGCAAAGGACATGACTTTCTCCAAAGAAGATAGACAAATGGCCAACAGACACATGAAAAGATGCTCAGCATCACTAATCATCATGGAAATGCAAATCAAAGCTACAATGAGATGTCACCTCACACCTGTCAGAATGACTATTATCAATAAATCAACAAACAAGTATTGGCAAGGATGTGGAGAAAAGGGAACCCTGGTGCACTGTTGGTGGATTGCAAATTGGTAGCCATTATGTAAACAATATGAAAGTTCCTCAAAAAGTTAAAAATAGAACTACCATAATACCCAGCAATTCCACTTCTGGATATTTATCCCCCAAAATTGAAAACACCAATTCTAAAAGATATATGCATCCATATGTTCATTGCAGCATTATTTACAATAGTCAAGATATGGAATAAATCCAGATGTCCATCTATAGACAAATGGATAAAGATGTGGAACATAGATACAATGGACTATTACTCAGCCATTAAAAATGAATGAAACCTTGCCATCTGTAACAACAGGGATGGACCTAGAAGGTATTATGCTAAATGAAATAAGTCAGGCAGAGAAAGACAAATAATATGTGATTTCACTTATATGCGAAATCCCAAAGCAAAGTAAATGAACAAACAAAATGGAAATAAACTCATAGATACAGAGAACAAATGATTGCCAGATGGGAGGGGGATTAGGGTAATAGGCAAAAAAACGTAAAAGGGATTAAGTACAAATTGCCAGTTATGAAAACAGTTATAGGGATATAAAGTACAGCATAGGAAATATAGTCAATAATATTGTAATAACTATACATGGTGCCAGGTGGGTACTAGACTTGTACATTTCATAAGGTATATGAATGCCTAATCACTATGTTGTACATCTGAAACTAATATAAAATAGTATGTCAACTATAATTGAAAACTAAATTTAAAATAAATATTTGAGTGAGAAAAATGAGAAATATCTCTACATACTGCTATGGAATGATCTTAGCAATGGAGAAAATTCTGTATAATACCCACTGTTTATCTGGAATATTTCCTGTAAACAAGGAATTGTGGAGATTCTAAGATGGTGGCAGATTGAGTGGGAGCTACACTGACACTCTCTCAAGACCAAACTGGAATTGCAAGTAAAATATAGAAAAAACATTCTGAATAATCAACTGAAGACTAGCTGGAGAGCACCTTCAAAACCAAGGACCTAAAGGGGAGACCACATAGAGACTGGTAGGAAGTACAGAGGCACAAGAGGGCTGGCTGGGTTCCCACAGGTAACAGCTGAAGGTCAGGAGAGATATCTGAGCTGTGGGGGTTCCCGCTGAGAACTCTCATGTCTAAACCCCAAGCTGGGCTTCTCAGCCCAGAGCACCAGAACTGAGAAAGGTGCCCACATAACAACTAGCTGTGAAAAGCAGCACTGTTTCTGTCTGCCAGGGAGAGAAGCCTGGAAATTCAGGCTCCCTCTTAAAGGGCCAACACACAAAGTTTCGTGTGGAGCCATTCACCATGGGCTCTGGCAGAGGGAGGACAGAGTGGACTAGAGTTGTGTGAGGAGACTCCAGGATTGCTGGCTCGGAGGAGTAGGACTCAGAGGGCAACCCTCTGGATTCCTGTGCTGAGTCATCCTCCCATATGGCAGAGATCTCTTTCTCGGGCAGACATTTACCTTCCAAGCAGCTTTTTCCTGGGGGCAAAGCAATTGCCTCACCCACTGAAAACCTCTCACCCCACCCTGTGGAGATTCTACAGTATGAGGCTCATTAAGAGACTGAATAACAGCCTCTGAGTTGTTGCCTGATTTCCTTCTGGACCCAGGGCTTGGGAAAGCATACCTTGGTATACATCTTGGTCCTGTCCAAACACACCAAGCCCCAGCAGAGGAAACCACAAACTGTGGAGTGAGGAAAATTCAAACAAGGTACTCAAGGCTAGTCACAAACAGCATCTGACACTGGCCTGTACCAGAGTCCATCCAAAAGACTGGGAGTCCTAGCAGATCTAACTAACACATAGAAACAAATCCAACAGGCAGCCGTAATAGGGAGGCAGAAACAAGCCCCAAATAAAAGAAAAAAATAATTCTCCAGAGAAGAGCTAAATGAAATGGAGATAAGCAATCTATCAGATATAGAGTTCAGAATACTAATCATAAGGATACTCAACAGCATGAGAAAAGAAATGGACACTATGAAGGAAATTAAGAATGACATAAGAGAAATAAAACAAAATAAAAACATTGGAAGGAATAAACAGCAGATTAGAGGAAGCCGAGGATCAAATCAGTGAATTAGAAGACAAGGTAGAAAAAAATCACTCAATTACTCAACCAAAGAACGAAAATGAAAAATCAATTGAAAAACAGGACAGTTTAAGGAAGTTGTGGGACAACGTGAAATAAAACAATATTCACATCATAGGAGTGCCCGAAGATGTAGAAAATAAGCAAGGGTTAGAAAACCTGTTTGAAGAAATAATGGTATAAAATTTTCCTAACCTGGTCAGGAAAAAGTCACACAAGTTCAGGAGACACAGAGAGTCCCAAGCAAGAAGAATCCAAAAAAGCCCAAGCCCAGACACATCATATTAAAATGTCAAAAATTCAAGACAAAGAGAGCATCTTAAAGGCAAGAGAAGAGCAATCTGTTACCTACAAAAGAGCTCCCATAAGGCTGTCAGCTGACTTCTCCTCAGAAACTCTACAGGCCAGAAGGGAATGGCATGAAGTATTCAAGGTAATGCAAAACAAGGATCTGAAACCAAGACTACTCTATCCAGCAAAGCTATCACTCAAAGTAGATGGTGAAATAAAGAGCTTCCCAGACAAAAAAAAAAAAAAAGGCTAAAGGAGTCTATCACCACCATACCAGCATTGCAGGGAATGTTAAAGGGTCTGCTGTAATTAGAAGTAGAAATAGAAGCATTGCAAGAAATGTTAAAGTTACTGCTGTAATAAGAAGAAGAAAGAGAGAGAGAAACATAGGCATAAAGAATTAAAATGACAATAAATAAAGACCTATCAATAATAACCTTAAGGACTTTAAGGGAGAGATCAACAGCAATGCTATCATAGTCATGGACTTTAACACCCCACTGACTTCACTGGATAAATTTTCCAGACAAAAGTCAAAATAGAAACAGTGACTAAATGGCACACTAGATCAGATGGATTTAATTGATATTTACAGAACATTTCACCCCAAAGCTGCAGAATATACATTCTTCTCAAGTGCACATGGGTCATTCTCAAAGATAGACCACCTGTCAGGCCACAAAACCAGTCTCTACAAGTTCAAGCATCTCAGATCACAAGGGCATGAAATTAGAAATCAACTATAGTAAAAGCATTCAAAAACATTCAAACACATGGAGGCTAAATAGCATGCTATTAAACAATGAAAGGGTTACCAATAAGATCAAGAAAGAAATAAAAAACTTCCTAGAAACAAATGAAAATGAACACACAACCCAAAATCTATGGGACACAGTGAAAGCAGTCCTAAGAGGGAAGTTCACAGCACTGCAGGCCTACCTCAAAAAGCAAGAAAAATTTTTAGTGACTATCTAACCCTGCAACTTAAAGAATTAGAAAGCTCCCCTGTGAGGCCATCAGGACCCGGGCTTTTGTTTGCTGGGAGTTTTTTTATTACTGCTTCGATTTCATCAGTTATTATTAGCCTATTCAGGTTTTCTGATTCTTCCTGATTCCGTTTTACATGATCCCACTTATATGTGGAATCTAATAAACAAAATAAATTGAGGAACAAAATGGATCCAGAGACATGGAAGCATGGAACAGACTGATGAATCTCAGTGGAAAGGCAGGGGTGGGGGAGTGGGTGGGGAGAGATTAATCAAAGAACTTATATGCATTTATGCATAACCCATGGACACAGACAATAGTGTGGGGAAGGCCTGGGGGGAGGGCGGATTTGGGGGGGAGGGGATCAATGAGGGGAAAAAGAGGGGGATATCTGTAATACTTTCAACAATAAAGGTAAATTTTTAAAAATAAATTTTAAAAAACTCATGAGGCTATTGAATTATTTGATGACATTAAAGAATTGTGAGGGTTTATTATGTGTGATAATGGCATTGAGGATTTTTTATTTCTTATATTTTAATAATACAAATTAAAGTTTTTACCAATGAAATGATTTCTGTGTTTGCTTCAAAATAATCTAGTTGAGGTCTGGGGAAGGCTGTAAAAGAAACAAGATTGGCTTGGGTTGGTAATTGTTGAAGCTGAGTTATGGGAGCAGAAGTGTCATTAGACTATTCTCTCTACTTTTGAATAAATAATTGCATCAAAAAACTTTTTAAAGATACACGGGTGCTTCAGCCTCCCCCCCCAGAGATTCTAGTCTCTATAATACTGCAGGGGACAGGCCCTTTCCTCCATGATTTTCCAAACTGTAGACCAAGGGTTTTAATCTAGCATCAGATATTGTCAGTGGACATCGTATGGTGCAGCCTTCACCAGGCTTCCATTAGGGAAACCCACACAGCCATACAACTGAGCTTTGATGGGGGGGGGGGGGGGGGATGCTTCCCCTTGTCAATGCTTTAGGTATTGGCTACCTGATACACTCACAAAAACATCAATCCAGGCACTGAGAGAAATTGGGGAATAGCCTGCAATAAACTGGGCTAGGAGCAAGAATATTAATAAAGATAGAAGTGATTAAATAAATCCCTGTATGATAAGCCCACTGCTAATAACATATTCAACGGTAACTGGTGAAAAGCTAAAAGCTTTTCCTCTATCAGAAACAAGACCAGGATACCCACTCTCACCACTTTATTCAACATACTAGTGGCAGTCCTAGCCAAACAATTAAACAAGAAAAAGAAAGAAAAGGCATCCAAACTAGAAAGGAGAAAGTAAAACTTACTCTCCTTACAGATGGCATATTATATTTAGAAAGCCCTAAAGACTCCACAGACAAAAACTGCTAGAACTAATAAACAAATTCAGTAAAGCTGCAGGATACAATATCAATATATAAAAATCAGGTTTTCTTGTACACTAGTAACAAACTATCAGAAAGAGAAGTTAAGAAAACAATCCCATTTACAATTGCATCAAAAAATAAAATGCTTAGGAACAAATTTAACCAAGGAAGTGAAAGACCTATACACTGAAAACTATAAAACATTGAAGAAAGAAACTGAAGACACAAATAAATGGAAAGATATTCCATGCCCATGAAGTGGAAGAACTTATATTGTTAAAATGTCCACACTAGCCAGAACAATCTACAGATTCAATGCAATATCTATCAAAATTCCAAGGACATTTTTCACAGAAATACCTAGAGCAAACAATCCTAAAATTTGTATGAAACCACAAAAGACCCCAAATAGCTAAAGCAATCTTAAGAAAGAAGAACAAAGGCAGAGACATTGCACTTCCTGATTTCAAACTATATTACAAGGCTAAAGTAATAAAAACAGTATGATGTTGGCATAAAAACAGACACACAAATCAATGGAACAGAATAGAGAGCCCAGAAATAAACCCACACATTGTGGTCAATTATTTATGACAAAGGAGCCAAGACTATACAGTAGGAAAAAGGTGGTCTCTTCAACAGATGGTGCTGGGAAAACTAGACAGCCACAAGCAAAATGAAACTCGATCACTATTTTACATCAATCACAAAAATCAATTCAAAATGAATTAAACATTTTGAACATAAGACTTGAAACCGAAAAAACGCCTAGAAGAAAACACAGGGGGTAAGTTCCTTGACATCAATCTTGGCGATGATTTTTTTGGATTTGACACCAACAGCAAAGGAAGATAAAGCAAAAATAAACAACTGAAACAACATGCAACTGAAAAGCTTCTGCACAGCAAAGGAAACAATCACAAAATGAAAAGGCAACCTACTGAATGGCAGAAAATATTTGCAAATTGTATATCTGAAAATATGCAAAATAAAGAACTCACATAACCCAACAGCAAAAAAACAAACAACAATTTGATTTTTTTAAATGGGCAGAAGATCTGAATAGACATCTTTCTAAAAAAGACATATGAATGGCCAGCAGGTACATGAAAAGATGCTCAGCATCACCAGTCATCAGGAGAAGCAAACCGAAACCACATGATATACCACTTCACACCTGTTAGAATGTCATCAAAAAGACAAGTATTGGCATTATTGATGGTGTGGACCCTGAGTAAAGATGTCTGCTAGGAAGGGCTCCTGGTGGCTAACTGGGCTCAAATTTAAACAAAAAAAACACACACACAAAAAAAACACAAACCACCAGCCTAGCAGAAATAGACCAGATATGTGCAATCTTAAAATAAAATTTTAAAAAGTGAAACAAAAACAGGGTAGAAAAGCAGTTGCTGAGCAGTGGGGAAATAGGGAGAGGCTGGCGAAAGGGTGCAGACTTTCAGCTATAAGGTGAGCAAGGTCTGAGGATCTGATGTGAACCGTGGTGACTATAGTGATAACACTGTAGTGTGTAATTGAAATTTGCTGAGAGAGTAGATCTTAAATATTCACACACAAAAAATAGATAAATATGTGAGGCGATGGAGGTGTTAATTAACTGGGTGGGAGGAATCCTTTCACAGCACAGACATATAGCAAACCAGGACAATGTACATTTAAATAGCTTACAATTGTATGTCAATTATACCTCAATAAAGCTGAAATTTTTTTAAAAAAAAGGTGATTACTGCCAACCTGGTGCATCTTCGTAACGACATGGTTTTGAGATCATGAAAACAATTAGTTCCACTCCAGCTGCCTAGTGGATTTTTTTCAAGTCTCTTGGCAAGGTTATGAAGTCCAGCGGGATTGCTTAGGTGATGCAGACCGTGTCCGCGCCTCCCCCTTTTACATTTCATGTAAGGTGAATGTGTGAGGACTTTGAGACTGTGAGGTGCTGTGTATGTGTTGGTCCGGAGAAGTTACTATTCCTTAGGTCCCAGGACAAAATCCCTCTTCCTGAGATCCTTCTGCCTTCCAGAGCCAAGTCCCCCAAAAGCTGAGTGGGCAAATCAGGAGCTAGATCTGAAGAAGCAGAGGACAAGGGGACCCCATTATTAAAAGGGGTGCTGCCCAGGGGAGCCCCACCTCGAGTCAGACGGGCAAGGGGCTAGAGGGCCCCCGGGTCTTCCCTTGCTCCCTGTGCCCTCCTCCTGGACCTGCCACTGTGCTGCATGGTGGTGACACCGGCTCTGTCTGCCTCACAGGGAGTCCGAGCGGGTGGCGGACATGGCCTTCCTGGGCACCCGGGCGGGCCTCCTCCGAAGGAGCTTGTTCGTGGGCTCCGAGAAGATCTCCGACAAGTGAGTGTGCTGGGTGGCGGAGCGGGGTCCCTGTAGGGTTCGTGGGCTCTGAGAAGATCTCCGACAAGTGAGTGTGCTGGGTGGCGGAGCGGGGTCCCTGTAGGGTGTCCTGGGCATGGCGCAGGCAGGAACGTGGACTCCTGGAGTGCGAGGAGGTTGGAAGGGCTGGGCTTTATAGAGTGGAGTGGGGGTCAGAAAAGTACCCTTCCACCCATCTCATCCTGGAGGAGCCCCCAGAAGAGGAGGGAGGGCAACCCAGTCAGGCAAGAGAGCCCCCTGAGACTGAAGTTAGGAGAGTGAGTCAGAGGGAAACCCAGAAATTGTTTTCCCCCCGGGGGAAGGCCTCCATGTGACAGGCTAAATATTCTGGCTGTGTTCCCTCCTTTCTTGACACTTTCTCCATCCCCTGAGCCAGCAATTCTCAACTGGAGGTGACTTGCACTCACCTCCAACCCACGGACAATGGGCAGTTTGGGTCGTAGAAACTGGAGGAGGGGGTGCTTGTTACTGGCATCTAGTGGTGGAGGCCAGGGATGCTGCAACCCATCCTACAGCGTGCAGGACAGCTCCTGACAAAGCGTCCCTCATGCCCAGGCTGAGAAACCCTGCTCCAAGCAAAGCCCAGCTCGGAGAGAGTCTTTCTGGGCCCAGGGACCAGCCCGCCCGGTGTCCTCCCCACTGAGTGTCAGCAAAGGGACAGTGGGAGCCCAGGGAAGGGTTTGGAAGGGAGGGAGCTGAGCAGAGCCACCGGTGCTCTGCAAATCATGAGACTCAAACAGGCCGGGCAGGGCCACCAGGCATCTAGAGGGGAAGAACTGAGGGGGCTCCTGAGCAAACCTGACCCACATCCTCACCTCCCACCCACTGACTCTTCCTCTCACTAAATCCAAGCGCTCAGCTACCATCTTGCTACGTAGTGCCATCTCTGAGTTTCTTCCAGGACTCTGTGTCAGATCCACGCTTGCTAGAGAGCTGAGGGTTTCTAGGAAAACTAATGAAGTTGCTCTTCCCTCTCCCCACCTCCCCTCACTCCCTCGGAAATGGAAACAGGGGACACATGCTGCCTTCTACCCGTTCCCATGGCCCTGTCAGAGATATAGCAAATAGCTCAGAGGGACTGCGCTGGTAGGCAAACTGTGGGTTCACCCTGAGGCCTCAAAAAGTGTGGGAACCTTTCCTCCCCAAGCTCACTACCCTCTGGTAGTTCCTCACCCCCTCAAACTTCACCCCAGATAGAAAATCACATGTGTCTGTCTGGCCAACTTTGGACAGGTCAACCCTGTCCAAGAGCGTGAAGGGAGAAAGCATCTTGGCGGCCCCCTGCACCCTCTCTCTAAAAGTCTTTGAGAATGGAAGAGGGAAATCTCCCAAACAGGCCTTCCTGAGTTAGGAACCCAGCCACCCTGATGGCCTCACACGCACTGCACACCTCCAAGGGCTCCCTGCACTTCCACGGTGATGTGACTGGCAGCCCAGGAGTTGGGGAACAAGGCAGGTTGCTTCGGGAACACGTGAGCCAGGCCAGTCTTGAAGTCCCACCTCAGCCATCCACCTCGTGGGTTATCCACAGTGACGTTTTTATTCCCACCAGCTTCTCTCTGCCTCCCACTCTGCTTCTGGACCAGCATTCCCTTCTGCCTGCTGGTGTGCGTTCAGGGAATGCTAAACCGTAATTAGCAAGATAAAGCTGCTCAAAAAGAGAAACCTCATAATGCATTCTAAAACCTACAAGCAACAGCTTTTGAAGTAACCATTTTGGTGGAATTTATGCTCCTGTGTTAGCTCAGGGATGGAGGTGACTATACAGTTTCCGCACTCAGACACTCTAATTAGCCAGACAAAAAGAAATTAGGCTGTATCCAAAAGAAATAAACCCTGCAGGCAAAGCCGTTTACATAAAAATGGAAAATATTCTTTCAAAATACAGGCTTCATACCTCTTCTAGCTACTGATGTGCCATCAGGTGCAACAGCATCTGGGAGGGGCAGGAGTTGCTGGGAACATTGCCTGGGGCGCCACTGATTAGGAGCCCACATTTTCTACCTGCAAGTCCACTAAAGCAGAGGGGAGTCACTCTCTTGGCCCAGCCAAGATGACCGTGTGTGAGAAAGGAAAGGGGATGAACGTGTTCTCAGGTCTGAAGGGAGGCACCAAATCTTTCTCCTTGCAGGAAGTTCCTGACCGCTGAGGACAAGGCCAGCGTGTTTACCATGGACCACTTCCCTCTGTGGTACCGCCAGGCCGCCGAGCAGCCTGCTGGCAGCTTTGTCTTCAACCTCGGCTCAGCAGAGGGGCCAGGTAATCCACACCCCCCCTCCCGCCGGGGGGCCAGGGCCGCCACCCTCCTCCAGGGCTCTTAGTGTGTAAAGCAGAACGTCCCGGCTGCCGGGTCCCCTTCCTGCCTCCCTCCTGACACCCAGTAGCGACTTGAGGAAGCTTGCTGGGGCCTCACCACACTGCCGGCCTCTGCCCTGTGATTAGGACGGGTCATTGCATTCCCTGCCAGCCGTCGAAGTTGGCAGTGAAAAACCAGCATGGGACAGAGGACAGAGATTTGACCAAAAATCAAGAAGAACTGGATTCTACCCAAATTTCAAATAGACGGATATTGGAAGAGTTACTCTCTAAGATTCTTCTATTTCTAAACATCTGAGTATCTTTGAAAGTTCCTTAAACCACCCAGGTGAAAGTGACACTTTATTCCATCTGGGACGCCTGTACTTGCTGATGGCACTGCCCCTCCTCGGCTCTTCCCAGACAGGGAAGTGGCCTGGGCTCCACTCCCTGGCGTCTCCAGGGGCAACAATACTGAGCTGCTGGCCTGCTCCTCAGAAACTCCCTGTGATAATGGGGCGCTCCCACTGGATGGCCACTGGGGGCTTGAGGGTTGGAGGAAGGGCAGCCAAAGTTGAGCCCCACAGACCAAGCCAGCTAGTCCAAGACCAGGTTTCAGAGCTGCAGGCACCCAACTCCACCCTTACTCTGAAAAATGGCCCCGAAATGTAAAAGTAAGTGACTTTAACAGAACACCAAGAAAATAGTAGAACAGTTAGAACAGGAAGGACCTCGGAGGGCACACAGCCTCACATCTTGGCTTACCTATGAAGAGACTGGCCTAACGAGGTAGGACTCACCCAGGGCCCCAAGAGTGTGGGCAGAGCAAGCTCTCCACCAGTCACCTCTGGAGGAGTCTGAGCCCAGTGGGTGGAGTGAGAGGGCCTAGAAAGATCCACATCCAGGTCAGTGAGCCAAGGAGGAGGAGCGGGGTGAGGACTGGAGACCTCAGAAAGGAGAGGGGAGGGCTGGGAGTCAATTGGAATGAAGAGTTGCACCTCCCTTTCTAGATGTCCCCCCCAAAACCCTCCGGGTCACCACTTCCACCAAAACCTTCCTCCAGCTTTCTGGTGGAGAAATGCCCCAAGCTGACAGATGGGCTCCTCTGGGGCTGCCGCAGTAGGAAGGCTGTCCTCTCGGTGCCCTCTGGATGGCCCCTTCACCTTGTGCTTAAGAGCAGCCCTCCACCCCAGGCCTCTTCCTCCCACCTGATGCATCACTACCGTGCTCTGCAAACCGCTTTCCCGTGTAACACACTTACCTGCACAGCCATATAAAGTGAGTGCTGTTATTCCTCCCCCACTTACACAGGGAGAAGCTGAGGCTCAGAGAGGTTCTGTGTCTTCCCCAGGATCACACAGCCAGGGAGCCACAGAGCCAGCCTAAAACCAAGGTCTGCCCACCAAAGTGCTAGCTCTTGCACTAGTGGAAGGCAGAAAGGGGAGGGCACCAGGGGGTGTCGTCACTCCTAGGGAAAGCTCAGGGGGAGGTTCTCAAGGCCAAGGTGAAGGTCCCCTTCCCACACTGCCCACTCTGAGGCAGAGCCAGAGCGAGGCAGCTCTTCCCTCCTGGCACCATCTCCAGCAGCACTGAGGGCTCCCCAAGGAGGGGCTCCCCAAGAGGGGTTCCCACAGATCCTGGGGAGCTTACCTGGCCCTAGCCCCCAGCCCAGGATGATGCTTCATCCTGCCAGAATTGTCACCAGGACAGGCCTGCTGGTTGCTGGGGTAGCTTTTTGTGGCAGTGAGGTAGGAGGGTCGGTGGGTGGGAACTGAGCCGCAAGAAGAGAGGGAAGCTGGCAACACAGAAAGAGGGACAGTTGAGTCGGGAGGCAGGAGCTCACTCCCTTTTCACACCCTCACTCATACATATGCTTAGAGACACATAGACACCTCTGCACACTCCCATTCTCCACCCAAGAGAGAAAACAACAATTTTATTTTAAGAGGAGAGGGAGCCCCAAGGAGGCAGAGGAGTCAGCTCGGGTGAGTGGAAGCTTCCCCCTGCCTCTCCAGGTTGACTCCATTCCCCTGGTCCTGGTGGGCTGAGCTCTGCCCACAGCTCTGTCTTTTGTCAGCACCTGAGAAACCCACCCGCAGGGAGCAGAGTCTCACCAGTGGCCAGGCAGCTCAGGCCTGCTACTGACCCTTCTATAGCCCACATCTCCCTGGGCTGCGCCCCACCACCGCCGCCACCCCAGCAAGTGGTGGCCTGCTCATTCACCACAGGTGCTGGACTAAGTAGCTGCTAGGTGACCCAGGTGCTAAAATTCCTGATGTCCCCAGATATGTCATTAGGGCCCCCACAAGCGTATGGAGCACACATACTATGGAAGGCCTGTCCAGGAAAGCAGCCTGTGGGCCTGGAGAGACCTCAGCGGGTCAGCCACACCAGTATCTTCCAGACATTTCTAGAAGCAAGGCGAGGAAGCCAACTTCTCTGGCCGCTGTGGTCCCTTGTGGCTTCATCATGGCAAATCCTACAATCAAAGACAACTTCACATATTTTAAGTTCCTAGAATCTGAGTAACTTTACATTTCTGTGGGTTATTTCATTACAGCCAGGTGAGATGGGTGATCTTAGCAAAATAGCAGGTAAGAGAAATCAGTGATCAATTTAAGTTCCATTTCAACTGACACTGTGATTACAATCACCACACAAGATTCTTATGACCCGTTTGTTTCAGCATTTCATACAATGATGTTCTAACAAGAGAGCACATGATAAAATTTTGCCCCTTTCTTGGAATGTTTAGTAACGGAACTTGACCCTTAGATAAGAGTGCTTTCAAAAGCTAATCCAGGAAAATCGAGAAGCCTAAGGTCATGTACTAGCCTGCACCAGCTCAGCCAGAAAGCTGCCTTTCTGTAGAGCTGAAGGTGCCACCTACATTCTGCACCTACTGTGGCCTAATTCCTAAACAAGGTGGGAGAGCCCCTTGCCCTTGAGAAGCCTGGCAGCATGCCCTGGAAGTGCAGTGACCAACTGCAAAGCCAGTGATGGCTGGATGATGTATGGTGGTGGGCGGGCCACGAACAACCAGCACTCATGGAGTGCCTCTGACGTGTCAGCCCCAGCCAGCCTCCTGTGCCAAAGCAGCTCTGGTGTCTGGCTTCCTGAAGAGGCTCTCAAGGTCACCCTGACTCATGTGACTGATGAAGGGCAATCCAGGATCTACAACCATGGAGTCCTGGAACACAGCCTGTCCTTCTGCTAGAAAAAGTCATCTGATGCAACCCAACTCTTCTAGGTGGAACACATGTCAAGAGGACAGTCACAACAGAGTCCCGGAGTTCAAATGAGACTGCAGCAAGTAGACAGGTTTGCTGCTCTGAGACGGAGCAAACTCCTGGTGTCTTAGTGACACTGACAGCACTGCATTGTCCAAGCAGCCAGTGGCTACACCGTATTTATCTGGCAGGTTCAGATCTGCACAGAAAGGGGCCTTAGGAGGTACTCTGCAGAGACCAGTGCTTTTTGGTAACAGAGCTGCCCAGCAACAGCCTCCTCAAATACCTCTGTTATTCAAGGCATGTCCTTGCCTGGTTACACTTGTCTTCTTGGCTCCCCCAACCAGCCACTGAGAAAGTGACTTGTAATTTTTGTTTCCCCAGAAGGTCCAGATGAGCCGGTGGTAGTAACAGCAAGCACAGCTGTAGCCGTGACAGTGGACAAGAAGACAGCCATTGCTGCAGGTAGGAGCTGCCCTTTGTGATCCTGAGGCTGGGGGGTTATGAGTCAATGTTGAGAATAAAGCACACAGTAATGGCAGAAGGACTCCTGCCTGTGGTCTGCAGATATCGCAGTCCTCGGCTGTAAGTTTTCCTGGGGAAATGTAGGACTGAGGGTAGTGGAGTCTTCCCAAGCCATTTTGTTTATAAAACAATAAAACCTGAGATCTAAAAGAATTTACAAAGGGAGTAAAATGAAGCCCAGAGAGGTTAAGAGATCTGCTGAAGTTCACACAGGACAGAGACTGCAACCCAGACCCCCTTTCCACCCCTTGGCATGCTGTTTCCCTCTTCACCACCTTGGGTCTAGTGTCCCATTGAAGAGAGAACGGAGCTGCGACTCGCATCCTAAAGTAAGAGCTCAGTATGTGTGTCAGCATGCGCCAGGCACCTGGGAATCGGCTTCTCGTTCACGTTCTCATTCAGTCCTTAAGGTGAACCAGTGAATCCAAGACTTTTGGCTTCATTTTTACAGATAAGGAAACAGACACAGAAAAGTTACTTACCCAAAGTCTCACAGCTAATAATTAATGAAGCTAAAATTTGAACTCAGATCACCTCTCTTTAAGGCCCAGGTTCACTATTCTGTGTTGCAATTTGCCTCAAATGTGATGAGAGCACCCAATGACCCCCATAGCTCCCTTGACTTCGTAGTTTCTTAGTGCCTAAAAAAGCCCCAGGCATCGCGGCCTCGTTATCTGAGCACTACCAGGCCTGTGCACCGAAGCCTCTTTACCCTGGGTTTAGTTTCCATGTCTCAGATTCAGCTGTGTCCTGAAAAGTGCGATCCAATGGGCACTCAAGCATCAGCCATCATGTCTCCTTGGAGCCCTTAGCCACGTGGAAGTACTCAGCAGTGGGAGTGGAAGTGGGGTGGGCAGGCAGGATCAGTGCACCTTCTCCCCTCAGGCTGAGCTCAGGGCAAAGGGGACGGAGGAGCAGGCTGGCGTCAGGCAGAGATGGTCCAGCTCTGACTCCCTGTCTAAGGAGGGCACAGAGCCATCCTGAGTCAGGATCCTGGAAAGCAGCCCAGGAGCTTGACTCAGGATGGCCCTGTGCCCTCCTTAGACAGGGGTAAGAGGGGGAGGGGAGTGACTTGGCCTGATGTTGCTCAGCACCCATGTTAGGAAACACTTGCATATAGACCGCCTTCAGGATGCACCAGCACAGCATTTGGAAGGCACCCAGGCCGACTTGGCCACCTTGTCTTTCTAAGTCCAAGGCTAATTCCAAACCCATTTCTAGGCCAAATGTTTATCCCCTGAAGACTATTCTTGGTTCCAGATGAGTCTGTGCCTATCCTGCTCCCTCCATATCATAGGCCTTCTCAGCTCCCGCACACCTGGAAGTCCAGGAAAGAGAAGGACACAGGGTCAGGCTGCTGGCTATGCTCTCATTTTTAACTCAGAGCTGATTTGGAGCTGTGAGGTGTTGCCATAGAAACTGTGTCCTGGCGCCTCTGGTTTAATGCACTGCAGACAATCCCTCTGATGATCTGGGGTGCATAGATGTGACAGGAAGAGGATGAGGCACTGGAGACCTTATACTTCAATTACTGGGGGAGGAGTGTCTCCTCTTTTAATTTCCTCTCCCTGGCCTATGGCTCACCCTCCCTGATCCTGGGGCCAGGGGGGCCTATTGCTCAAGGCAGCTTGTTTGCTGTCCTGGCAGTTTCATCCCTTGGAAACTGGCAGCATTGTGTGCATGTGAGCTCCAGGACTGGGTGAGCTTGTGTGATTCTGTGCACTGAGGAAGGAGATAAGGCCACTCGGACCGGCTACAGAGGCCAGCTGCATGCAGGCAGATGTGTGTATAATGCCATGAGCTGGTACAGGAGGGGAGACAAATTGCAGAGGGATTATTTTCATCTCTAAGCTGGTGATTTATCAACAGTGTTTGCAAAATTTCTTTAAATCTAACTTTTTAGTCAGGATCTATTTTCAATTCTCCATGCCCTCCAGGCCCTAGTTAGGGAATGTTGACAAACATAATGTCGACGGTGGTGGCACCATAATGTGTAAATGTGTTTCTCTAGTACATGTTCTGCAATACACACGTGACCCTGGCAGAGGCCTCTGTGTGCTGGGCCTGCTGCCTGGAGCTGCACGAGGCTCCTCTCCATAGGATTCTGCCCATATGTGAAGGGCCAACCGAATACCTGTTCGCACACTCAGGACGGCGATTGAATAACGCATCTATGCATTGCCCAGACTTGCCCCATACTTGTGAGGGGCCCTATCTCCACTTCTGCAGTGGGGCTTGGGGAAAACTTGGCGCTCAGGCCTGCTATAACTGTTAGGGCTACAGGGGGGCAACACCCCACAGTTATCGCCACTGAGAAAGGGGAACAGCCCAATTCTGCCAGGAGTCCAGCTGAGCTCCAAAAATGGGAATCTGATGGTTCATTTCTCCATGGGATTTGCTCCTGGCTCACTGGAGTATCATCCAAAGGAAGACTGGGAAGGTGAAAATTCCATCCTGGTCTCTGAAGACTAGCTAACCGTATCGCCCAGGCCCAGTCAGCCAGAGGCCAGCTGAGGCCTAGAGGAGGGTCACTCAGGCTTTGCACGGATGATCAACCCCAGAGGCCTCATTCTCTCCCTCATCTCCTCTCCCGGTCCCCCCACCCCCCAGGCCTCCAGTCCATAATCCTGGTTCCCTGCCTGCTCAGCCCTATGGAAAGATCATATTTGTAAGCCCAGAGTGTCATCTGCCTGCCCCTGAAGTCAGTCTTGAAAGTGCAAGGTGGTAATAGGTGAAGCAGGGCTCCTCCTTCATGTCAGCAAACTTCACTATCCTCACTACAGCTGATAAAACCCAGGCAGCAGAGAAGTCCCCTAACTGCTCTTAGGGAACACTCCCCCACTCCCATTACACGAGGGTCCTCTGGGCAGATGTATGCCTTCCTGCCACATGGGCCCATCTGCCGGTGACTGTCAGGGTGGGTTCACTGAAGCCAGGGTAGATGAGCACCCACAGGGCATGGAGCAGTGACGGGTCTCACTCCATCAGCCATGCTGCTGCCCAGGGAAACCACCTGAGGTTCACATACCCTACTGTCAAGCCAGCATGTGGCTGAGCTTGCTGCACTCAAATACAGGACCTATTCTCATCCAGAACTCAGCCTTCTCTCTCCCAGCGGCACCCCAAGGCAAGGCCATAGGTGGGAGGACCCCACCTATCTTACGGAGCTCTGGGCATTGGGGTGACATCTGGCAGCACTTTGTGCAGCTGCCTGGGGATGAGGGGGCAGGAAGCCACTCTCCCAGCACTCCCTCCCCTCCCCACCCAAGGAAACCAGGAAGTACATAGGAAAATACAGTCTTTATTGGTCTTCTGAAACAACAAACCAGAAATATAATTTTGCCTTTAAAAATCTTCTGTCTCAAGATGAAGATACCACCATTGACAATGCCCACCCCTCCCCCATTCCCATTAGGAAATCCCTACATCTGGTTTCAGCTGGCAAACCAGAAGGAAGACTGTGCCTCCACCCCGGGGAGGGCATTTAGCAGCCTTGCTGGGGCTCCCTCAGCACCCACTTTGCTGCAGAATGGCCTTCTCAAAGGCAACTCTGCCCCTCCCGCAAACTCCCTCCCCATCGAAACTCATCTATGAGATAGAAGGGTTGAGAGATGCAAGGTGAGCTGGGCTTGCCCTGTCCTTCTCTGTCCTTCCTCAGACCTGGGGCCTCAGTGTCCTGGCAACTGTCTCCTGGTGCACCATTGAGCACCCCGCCCCTCCCAATCTTAGAGCCAGAACCTAGTCCAGTGTCTCCACCACTGTGGGTCATGGGAAAACTAGTGTCTAGCAGAGGGAGACCTAACACTCACTCAGATCAGACTTAAGAGGAGGGGCAGACCTAGAAAAACAGACTAATGACCCCCAAACCGTGCACAGTCCTCTTCACACTGCCACTCCCACACCCCTGCAAGCAGTTATCTCTGCCCCTTTGGAGTAGGTTCAGGCAAAGAACAAACAGGACGCCTGGCCCATGATCTGCTTTGGAGCCCAGTCCAGGTGCAATGGAGAACTCTGGGGAGTCTGACTGAGCAGGGCAAACTGTGGGAGAGGGAGCCCCATCACTGAAGCCTCTAAGCAGAGCAAGGCAGCCCCTGTGTGGGAGACATTGGCAGGCAGTGAGTTTCAGTGAAGGCCACCTGCTTTCCCAAGATGCCACCAATCACAGAATATGACCCAGTCCCCGTCCAAAGTCACAGGCTCAGAGGTGCTGAAGATGGAGGGGTGAGAAGTGCAGAGCAATGGTTCTCAGGCTGCAGGCTACAGAAGTGGAATTGGTGGGTGTCCCCAGGGGGCTGGCAGTGATGATGTGCTTAGGCTCCCTGGGCTCTCAGGGGGCTGCCATCCACAGGTGTTGCAGCTTCAAGGCCTCTGGGTTGGTGTCCTTGGAAAACCCAGCAGGATAGGTGAGAGGGTTACCATGGTAACAGGCAGGCTCATCCACTTGGCCCACTTTAGGGGATCTCAAAGGCATCCTGTGTTGTCATCCTGGGTTTCTCCCCTTGTTGACTTGAAAAGATTGCAGTAAGCAAGCAAACGGTTCCATGCTCTGAGGACTAGACATCCAAAGGGAAACACGCTTCTGCTCCCCAAGCTCTCCTGACCTCTGTCTCCATGTGACTGTGTGTGTGTGCACATGCGTGTGAGATTTTTTTCAGTCGATGTGATTTTGCTGGTGATGCTATGAGTTTGTGTGAGAGTGAATCAGTGAATCCAGGAGCAGTGTGGTTGGTGTGGTCTCGAACAGATATAGGGACATAGTGGCTTCAGCCAAGGGAGTGTGTTATACTCACAGCATTGTGTTTCTAAGTGCTAGATCCCAATGACAGGGTTGGTGTGATTGCATGATAATACCAGCTCCTGAAAGCTGGACCCAACTTTCACACCGAAGGGTGGTTAAGAATATCTTCCTGGCTTAGAAGAGAGTCACAGAAATGGGCCCCTGGCCCTCATATTACTTCCTCCCCAGCCCTAAATGCAGATGAGGGGGGCTGAGCAAGAGGTAGGGAGAGTCACCCAGCTGTGACTACACCCAGGGCAGGAAGGACAATGGAGTGCTCAGTCCAGAAGCCTCCACTTGCATACATATTCTTTCTTCCCCATGGCCAGAGGCTCAGGGAGATCCCCGAGGTGTTCCAAAGATTTGGTGACCGGAGAGGAGCATCCGCAGGAGCCTTCAGCATAATGGCTGCTTCCACAGATACTGGCAGCCCCACTGTGGGTGGTTTGCTAGAGGGCTGGGAGGAAAGTAGAGCTGGGGACTGTGACAGAAAGAAGGGCCAGGCCTTCCTGGAGCGGTCTCCGTGTGTTCTCCTCGCCCTTCTTACCTGGGCCAGGTGGGGCTGGGCTCTCATGCCACAGAGGAGATCTGCTTCTGGTCTTCATGCTCTCCCTCCGGGTCCCCCATAAGGGGCTGGCGCTTCTTCAGCTCCCGGTGGTACTTGGCCATGAGGGAGGCGTAGATGCAGCCATAGGCAGCAGCCACCACCATCATGATGCAGACGATGCCACAGACGACCCCGGCGATGATCACAGTGCCGATGGCCCTGCGCACGCTCACCGGCCGGTACCTCTGCTTCTGGGGACAGGCTGTGCTGGACTCTGGCTCGGGCTCGGCCCCAGGCTTGGGCTTCACAGGTTCTGGGCTGGCCTTGGTGCAGGGCGGCCCAGGACCATCCAGCCCAGCCGAGCTGTTCTCCTCCTCCAACTGGGAGCAGTAGTCGAACATTTCCATGGGGACCACGCGCATGTCCTTCCCCCTTAGCTCCTTGGGCAGGGTGCAGGCCAGCTGGTCCAGGCGCCCCCCTGCATTGGGCGATAAAAAAGGAGGGGCTGACCAGGCATCCAAAACTGGACTCCCCTCTCCCCATCCCTAGGTCCCAGAAACAGAAAGGCCAGAAGTTCTAGTTTCTATCAGTAATGCAGTCAGTCCTGGGATCAGATGGATAGGAGAGGAAGGGGGCAGGGAAACTAGCATCCGTTGAGCCAAGTACCGTGGTCAGTGAGGCACATACATTTCGTCATTTAATCCATGCAGAAGCCATGTAAAATGGGTATTGTGATGATTCCCATTTTATAGAGAAGCACACACCATTTCAGTCATGCCTACTCACTCCAGAGTCAAACTGACCCACAGGGTGAGACAATGCTGACACATGAGGGTGCTCACGAATGAGTCATCAGTGCAAAGAGAGCACCAAGAGGCCTGCAAGGCCGTAGTTCCACTCCTCTCCTTGCCCCTGAATCTGCCTGCTTACCACCTGTCTGCAAACCTGGGGCACTGTGCTCAACACAGTATCTTATCCCTCCAGTGCTCTTTCCTCACAAAAGGACAAAAGCCAAGTCACTGCCAAGGCCACACTCTTCCATCCAGGACCTTTTGGTTGCCTAAGAGTACCTCCTTGGAGTACAGAGAAAAGGGGTTGGGCAAGAATGCTTTTCTTTTCCTCTTTAAAGCAATCCATCAGCACCCCAACCTCAGCATCTCTGAGTGCAGAAGCATCTTGAGAGGGAATCCTGAAGACCCGTGAGGGCAAAGGAGTGGGGCCAGTGCTAATGGGGGCACAGCAATGGGTACACAGGTTCACCATGATGATGGTGAAGCCCACTCCACCATGGGGGGATGGAGATGCAGAACATGGGGAGGGCGAGAATGAGGGCAGCTAAGGAGAATGAGCTGCCTGGACATGCCCTGGGATCCAGTGAAATCTGGATGCAGGCAATAAATGCCTGTGAGAGGACTTGGCTGCTGCCACTCCATCGCTGCCAGTTCCCTCTCCCAGCCCAGCTGCTGTGTACAACAGGCATCAATCTTCCCCCAGGATGCTGATAAAAACAGCCCAGGATTTTTTTTTTTTGAAGAAGTGCTAGGTTGACAACAACTCTACTATCGAAAACTTCTGAAAATATATGTCTCCATTCCATGCCCTTTTGTGCTGAGAGTATGAGATGGCAAGGACGTTCCCTGATAGCTGTATGAGAGGGCAGGGACATTCCCTAGCGATAGCACATTGGCCTGGATCAAAGACACTTGGCCTCTAGTTCTCCCCCATCCCCATCCCAAGATGCTGACTGCCTAGGTGACTTTAGAAAGTCTTACATCCAGTGAAATGTGTCCAGGGCAGCCTTTCTATAGGTAGGAGCTGGGTGTTGGCAAGGGGCACCCTTATCTTCCTACTCCAAAGACCTGAGGGTGAATCCAGGCTATGTCATCTTGTACAAATTATTTAATGTACTTAATTGCTTATGAGTCTTAGCTTTCTTGGCTGTAAAATAAGAAGCCATCTCAATTAGCTATGAGGATTAAAATAGGTAATATACATGAAAAAACACTTGTAAACTGGGCACTATGCAAGTATTTATTATTTCCCCACTCACAAAAATAGTGACTAACATTTTATGGCACTTTACAGTATGTAAAATTGTTTTTAATAACACTTGAGAATGTCATGCAATAATTGAGATACTGGCTGCATATGAAGTGAAAGGAATGAGACTTTGATGGAAAATGTTAGCATTCCTTTCACAAATTTTGATATTAATTCATTCAGCAAATATTCATTGAGCTTCTACTTTGTGCTGGGCACCAAATTGTGTCTTCTTAATCCATTTAATAGCATGACTACTACTAGCAAATGAACAAACAAATAAGTATTATTGAGGACTTGCTTTATGTTGAGCACTTTTTAAGACACTATGTGCATTACCTATTTAATCCTCACAATGATTATATGAGACAGATGTGTTATTCACTCCCACTTTACAGATGAGCGCACTGAGACAGAGAAATCAACTTCCTCAGGATCACACAGCTAGCAAGTGGCAGAGCTGGCACTTGTAGCCACTACGCTTACTTCTTTGCCCTTCTTTCCCATATCATTTCATCACTCCATGGGTCACTATAGAACCTTCTTGGTTAATGATAGGGGAAGGAAAGAAAGTAAAACCAAAACCATTTGGCTTCTTATTAAAGCTTCAATCACAAAAGTTCTTCGCGGAGAGAGTTGAGGTCATCATCAAAATAAAAATTTGGTTTTATCTGTGGATTTAAATTACATTCCACCATCCTGAAACGGTGGATATTTAAGAGATTGTTGTATTCAGAAAAACAGGGTGGTTTTTCTTCCTCCTTCTACCATGCCAGGGAATCCCAGAACCACACCTAGAGGGGTGCAGAGAAAAATTATACTGTATCTTTAAGTTCCCTCATGAAACCTACAAAAGTGAGACCATAACAGTGAGTCGATCTGAAAGAAAATGAGAAGAGACAGGCAGAGAGTGGGGAGGGAGCAACAGAGAAGAAAGGGGAGCAGTGGGGGGGGGGGGGCGGGGAGAGCAGCACCCGGCCTCTCTGCCCTGCTGGTCACTCTCAGCGTGGCTGGTGAAGACAGGCCCACACCCTGAGTCAGCTCCCGGCCTCCAGGAATGTGTTGGGCCAGGGGTGACCCTCCCAATTCCTCACACCCAGGCAGGGCTGGCCGTGCTCACCTCGGTAGGAAAACCACTCCATCCAGTGCTTGAAATCACGCAGGTTACAGTCACACTCCCAGGGGTTGTCCCCAACCTGCAGCAGCTGCAGACTCGCTAGAGGTTCAAACGTCAGCCGGGCCAGGTTCTGCAGGCGGTTGGAGCGCAGCGATAGGGAGCGCAGAGCAGGGAGGCGGTCAAAGAGGCCCGGAGGCAGCTGGGCCAGGCCGTTGATGGACAGGTCCAGGTGGCGGAGCAGGGGGCAGTGCTGCAGCAGGTCCCTGTCCAGGGTCCTGATGCTGTTGTTGCGCAGCTGCAGCTCCGTCAGATTCGTCAGGTCCTCAAAAATGGAGCTGGGCAGCTGGTCCAGGAAGTTGTTGGATAGATCCAACCGCTGCAGGCTGGACAGATTGGCAAATGCCCAGCTTGGCAGGGTACTCAGCTTATTGTTCAAGAGCAAGAGGGTTCGGGTGGCAGCAGGCAAGTCCGGGGGCACCATGGTGAGGCCTAGGCCGCTGCAATCCACCTCCAGGCTGCGGGTGTCACACTTACAGGAGAAAGGGCAGGCAGGGAGGGCCTCCACAGCATACAGGGTGACCCAGCAGGTGATCCCTGGGGCGGGGGGGGGGGGGGGCAGACAGGTGGAAAGAAAGTGACAAGTGGGGATTACCTCCTCCTGCCTCTATCCCCACCTTACTCGTTCATATCATAATGGCCTCTTGCCTTTGTCTCCTTTTTCCCAAGCCACGATCAATATACAAATGCTTATTGACCACATAAAAAGATAATTAACAAATCCAAAACACTTCTGCATTAATGGACATCACAGTGTCAGTAGGGCTCCTTGCCTTGCAGCACATCTGGCAAAGCAATCCTCTCGTGGAGTATGATCCTGCGGAATGGCAGGCCTGAGTCCAGAGGACAAGCAATGCTGGTCCACAATGATGCCTCAGCTCACACGGCCTCCCACAGCTGATCTCAGGAGCTTGGGCCCCACTGACACCATAGATGTTGACAAAATGGACATGAGGATGTTCGAGAAGCCTGCCCTCGTGTTCCTCTCCCAGAGTCACTGCCAGGACAAGGTTCTCTATCTAAAAGAAAATGGCCACACTGCTGCTTCCTTCCCCTCTGCACCCCACCCCAACCTGCAGCTGCACTGGGCTAACACATGCCACACATGGAAGGGAGAGCACAGAGGGGCCCTCCCAGCCCGCTCCTACAACTCCCAGTGTGTCAGATCTGCTGAGTCCCACATCCAAGACGGCACCTTAGTGTGAGCCAGCCAGGAGCCCAGCCCACCCAGGGTCCACTGTGCAGATGATGAGGACAGGATGCGCAGTTCCACTCCACACTGAAGAATGCTTGTGTCAAGCCATTGCAAATCATGGGGCCTAGGACAAGTTCCATATTTACTCTCATTCTAAAGCCATTCATGCCCATAGCCTGAGCTCCTGCTCCTAAGGGCTGCAGGGTAGCATTTCTGCAGAATGGACCCATTAGCACCATTCCTTCTGTGGTCCCATGTTTTGCCCAGGACTCTCTGAGTAGCAAGCACAGGGCCCAGCCTGTGGAAGGCCTGGGGGGCCTCAGAGAACAATCACAACAGAGCAGCTCATTCTATTGTCCAGCAGCCCTTTCTAAGAGTGTCTGAAAAAAACACCTTAACTGTCCCCCTGAATATCAGAGAAGACTGCTCACTGTGAAAGGGAAAAGGGATGAGTTCAAACTAGCTCAACCACACTAAGTCAGTCCCAAGAGGCCCAGAGGAAAGGCCCCAGGTGGAGAAGCAATGGAGATATCCAGACCCAGCTCATGGCCCATTGGCCCCACCCAAAGCAGAAGCAACCATCCCAACCTAGGTTCCTGGATGGGATGGTGTTGGGTCTGTGTCTGGTAGGTGTCTGGTTGTCTGGTGTTCCAAAGGGCAGATGTGGAAGGAACAGGATGAGCTGTATCCCTCCCCTGCCTGGAGGGTCAATGAAAGCTGAGAGACATACTGCAAGGCTGACACCTGAGCCTCTTTGTTCTCGAGGGAAAGTGAGCTCCAGCATGGCCATGGAAGCCAACTGGAGACCCTTCCTGGCCACGTGGGGGCACCTGTTGCTACCTCTCACCTTCTCACCCCTCTGAGCCCATCTGCTGCCAGGTCAGCCTGTCCCACACTGCCCCCACCGTGCCGTTTTAAAATCGACCTTCTTCAGATTTCACTCTCCTGAGAAAAATATTCAACCCATCCAGCTTCCCTCTCAATCAGTTCCTCATACCCAGACACCGTTGTTCCCCCACCCCCAAGATATTTGGAGTGGCATAAAAGCCCTAGTGACAAGAATACATAATCCTGTATTGCAAGGTGTTGAGTGATTCCAGAATGAGGTTGAAAGGGGATCTGATCGCTCAGGATCAACCACTCTTGCATGGTAAATAATTCAGGCTGCTTGTGTGAGGCAGCCACATGATGGGCTGACCATGGGAGGGGAGAAGTCAGGCTGACTATGTCCTCAGGACCATCTCTTACCTCTTACGACGCAGCCCTGGGCAACAGGGTCCTCACGGACCTTGTCCCTTTACCACACATGAAGAGAACTCGCAGGGCTGCTTTCACCCTGACAGCTTTGTAAGTTTCCTTATGGGACATGGAGGGCCTGTTTCCTCATCCTCACAAGGGGTTGGACCAGTCCCTAAGGTCCCTTCCAGCACCACATCCCAAAAGCCCACTAGTTCCCCATTTCAGAGTTGGGGAGATTGAGGCATAAGAGAGGTCTCCATGTTCATCCAGCAGGCGAGACAAGAGGGAGGCTCACATTACAGCAACAGGGCCACTCGAGCCAGAACCACAGGGTGGGTGGCAGCGGACTTCACTGTTCAGGAACAGACCTCCAGCTCCTGATCCAACCACTGAGGTTCTCAGCAGCTACTCTTTCTTTAGCCATCACAGGTGCCGGAAACATGGCAGGTCTGCAGAGGGTAATCCCTGGCCTCCCAGAGCCGGGCCTTGGGCCTCCCGGGAAGATCTCAGGCCTCCCAGCAGTCCAAATGCATCACTGCAGGCCCCACTAACCCCGCCACCCTGACCCCACCCTCCCACCATACTCACAGGAGATCTGCCTCCACTGCAGGGCCAGCCTGGTCCTCTGCTCTGGGCCACTGCTGGGGGCCAGCATGGTGAATGCCACAGCTCTCACAGTCCTGCACCTCTGGGGACAGAGGAGCCCCTTGGTAGGTGCTACCTGTCAGTCCTGAGAGAAAGAGAACACACTGAGCAGAAGCAGGCACTTAAGGCCCAGGCCCATCCAGCCCAGGGGTGAGGGAGAGGGCCCGGTATCTCTTTACACTGCTTGTCATTCCCTCTCTTGTTCCCAGCTATGATTCCCTGGGTTGGGGGAAGGAAAGGACTGAGGGGGCAGAGAAACCAGGAAAACTTCAACCTCCCTGGGGTGATCGGGGGTGGCGTGGGGGGCTCAGGGAACCCCAGGAGCCCTCAGTGTGAGGCGCAGTGCTGAGCTCTGGGCTCTGGGACTCAGGAATTACCCCACACTCTCCCCAGTGTCCCTGCCCCCAGCCTCCCACCTCTTTTTGTTGCCTCTCTGATGTGTTGGTCTCTAAAATGTTTTCAGAGTCATATGGCCTCCTCTGTGTCTGGGCCTTTCCGTGTCACAAGTGGGGAAACTGAGGGACATCTCTGCTGGGTGCAGAGTGAGGCTACAGGCAACACTGGTCACAGTCCCACTGCCGCTCTTACCATGGGCCCCGACGAGGTAGAGATCAGGCCCTCTGCAGACTTTGCCGCTGGATCAGGCTTGCGGCCCAGGCTCCGTTCTTGCTGCTGGGTGGCCCCCTGCTTCCCCTCCACCTTCGCCTGGGAGGTGAGTGGCAATGCGCGTCTTCCTCACGGGTCTATAATAAGACTCAGCGGCTCAGGGGTTCCTGCTGCTGCAGCAGCTGCTTGAGTAAGAGACAGGGACACGGAGGAGAGGATGAGATTGCGAATCAGAAGGAACAGGCCAGGGGCTGCAGGAAGCAGTTTTCTTTTCCAGAGAGGACAAAAGAGGGGACTCACCCTTTCTAGGGTCTCAAGGACTTGTCCTGCCCCAACCCAATGACTTGTAAGCAGGACACAGGCCCTCCTCTGGTCCCCACTTTCTTCAGGGTATGGCCAAGGCCCTTAGAGCCCAGAGCCTTCACTCTCCCAGCTCTGTCAGACGGTGGGAATGGGGGCGGGGGGGGGGGGCTGTGGTGCTAGCTATTATAGCTAGCGCAGAGTAAGATGGGGCATGGGATGGAGGAGAGGCGGCCAACAGCCCGGCCTCCTCCTGCTCCCAAGGTGCAGCCCTGTCAACCCACTGTCCTGCTGGCTCCTAGAGTTCCAGCTTTCTTGGTTACCACATCGTCCCTGGGTGATTCCTGGTTGCAGGCCTCCTCTCCCCACTCCCACAGGTCTAGTTAATTCTGGGAGCCTCAGAAGCCAGTGGCAGAGTTAAGCAGACAGCTGAGGAGGTGGAAAGAGCTGCTGGGAAGCTAACATATTCAGCTCTGAAATCTTGGGTGAAGCAGGGTTCCCCTCAGGCATCTAGGATCCTGCTGCAGCTCTTGGTATCTCTCACTGAGTCTCTCCCCACCCCCCTGGGTTATATCTGTCTCCTATAGGGTGGCAGAACGCACTAAGAACACAGCAGTCCCCACAGGACCTTTAGCTGTGCTCCCAGCAAACGCAGCCTGCTCAGGAGGGGAGGGGCCTTGCCTGCTCTTGGCTTTGTCGTTCCTCTCCCTCTCTGCCACATTAGGAGGGCTCTGCTTATGAAGGCCTCGCAGGGGCTAGCAGAGTGTGTCTCAACAACTGGGCACAGATTTGCGGTGTGAGGAGCAGCCCAGTCCCCACACTGCCTCCTGGACGGATCTCAAGGCCCTGGGCTGAGGCATGGGGTAGATGCTTAGGGTAGGTCAGCTGTTGTTCCCAAATGCTCTCTCAGGGCCAGGCCCCAGCAGGCTCCTGGCTCAGATGCCCAGGTCAGGCAGGGCTCTGTGTTCAGTTCCTTGTCAGGTCATTCCCTAGCTGTATAACTATAAACCAATAACATAAACTCTCTGGGCCTCAATTATCTTAGCTCTAAAAGTGACGACAGTAATACTCAATGGGTGGAATTTCAGTGAGGATCAATTTAATTTAGAGGGGAAAGTTAACATTTATTCTATTTAGCACAAAAATTACCTTAGAAGATAATTCAGGTGAATGTGCCTGGCTTGGACTTAAGACCCTGATAGGTGTTAGAAAACACCAGCAGTGTGCAGCAGGCCTGTGGGACATCTCTTTCCTGTCCCACCAACTTCACACATGGGCCTACTCTACTGCTGAGCACGTGCTGCATTCCTGAGCCCGAGCCAGGCCTGTGGGCCATCACACGGTGCTCGCTTCAGGGTGTGCTCACACACGCAGCTGTCACAGGCCTCCATCCCAGACAGCGGTGTCCACCCTCTCCGTCCTGCAGGCCCTGACCCCCAGAACAATGTCTTACTCCAGCAAGATCCCTCAGAGCAAAGCTCACAGCATCCACACATAGTAGGCAAGTCAATGGCCACCCAAGGCACGAAGACAATGACCAACTTGCCCAAGGTCACACAATAGGTGGGGGATGGAGTTGCAGGCTTCTGAGCCTGGCTGCTCATCCACTTCCTGATGACAGTCACCCAGCATGGCCCCCGTGGGGAGACACCTATGTGTGCACAGAGCGGGTTGCACACAGGCTCCCAGACACGTGCTTGGAGCTCCCAACACAGCACGTGGTACAAACACACACCCACAGAAAACCGTGCAGTTGGGCACGTGCTGACACGCACACGCACATGCACACGCACTTGTGCACACACACATGGCCTGCTGGCAGCCCTCCAGCACTCCTCCTCACATTCAGCATGCAGGGAGCAGAGTGGGATGCCCGGCAGTTCCCAAAAGCCCCCTGCAGACAGGTGTACAAGGATACTTCCAGCTTAGAATTAAGGTCCGAAGCAAACCCTACAGGGCAGTCCCCTACAGGATGTATTCTCTGCTTAGACCCACACTAAGATGAGGACCCAATCCAACCTTCTGCTCCCACTCTATCCAGCTTCCTGCAGGGAAGCAGGTGGTGAAGAGCCCCTCTCACCCAAGCCCAGGCCCTATTTCTACCTGAGCTTCATCTCCTCTCCTCTTTCAAACCGACTCCCCTTCCCACCCCACCTACCCCTCCCCGGTCTCAGTATTCTCCCCAAAGGGAGCCCAGGGGTTGAGCAGCAAGTGCCACTCAGTGGAGGTGGTGGCCTCAAGTGCAGGTCCTACTGCCCCATCTCCAGAATGAAGTCACTATACAAAGCAAGGCAGGCAGGTCTCCACAATGCAGACCCACAGGTGGTGTCTTGCAAGGTGGCAGGCAACCATTGACCCTCGTATCTCTAGAGAAATGTGATGCAAACAAGGCACCCAGGTCCATGAGGGGAACCTGTGTTTCCTGGGAGCTGACCCTGCCTCCGTGGGCACCAGAGAAGTGACCCTTAAGGAGATATGGGCTTGAGCCCAGCACTGTCTAGCTCCTTGGCCCTCTAGAGGCTCATCAGCACACCTCCAAACAAAGGACTCCTTTCCACCTCCAAAAGTCTCCAGCCTCATTAAGAAGGGGATGACCTACATTAGGAAGCTTGAGGAGCAGCTTCTGCAGCAAGAACTGGCCAGCTGCTGGATAAATTAATGCCATCCAAGAGGGCAGTCTCCACCCAGGGTGGAGAATGGGGGTGGAAAAAGAGTCAGGGGTTCCTGCCAGAAAGATCTACCTTCACGTCCCACAGCCTTGTGGCTCTGGATGTTGGATCTACTCCCAATCTTCATGGGACTTTTTGTCCCAGTCCCAGAGACAGAGACACCAGAGAGAAAAGGGGCCTCCGTTACTGGGCTTTTCTGGGAGACTGAGGATTGAAGGCTAGGGCTGAGCCAAAAGCAGTCAAGTGGGGAACTCCTCGAAAACCAGAAACACAGGGCTGTGTGCTCCAACCCCTTGCTACTCAAAGTGTGCTCCATGGACCGACTCGCAGCAGGGGCTCACCTAGGAACTTCATAGAAATGCAGAACCTCAGGTCCCACACCAGGCCAACTGAATCAGAATCAGCACTTTTACCAGATCCAGACAATTTGTTTGCGTATCTAAGTTTGGGAAGACTGAGTTAGATCACATCTCTCTCAGCAGACCCTGGTACCTCCCAGGAAGCCAGGCTGGTCAGTCTCTGGAAGCTGGGCACCAGCCAGGGAGTGGCAGTGACCTGGGCAGAGAAGAGAGGGTACTGACATTAGCACCTCCTTCCAGAAGCTTCTGTGTGGGGAAAAGCCATTACCAGAGCTGCAACGGCCTGTGCATAGTGTTCTTAGTCCTCATAACAACTCTTAGGTTTGTATTATTAACACTATTTCATAGATGGGGAAACTGAGGCACGGGAAATTAAGTAACTTCCCCCAGATTAGGTAATGGAAGAATACAGCTTTGGGCCTGAGTGGTCTGGTGACAAAGCTCCTCACTCATCTGCCTTTATAGGCTCCTGGGTCCACTCTGTTCCTGATCTGCTTACACACTGAGGTTCCTGATATACAATGGGAAGGGCAGGAAAAGGGAGGTGCCACCTTTCATTTGTGCAGAACCTCACAGTTAACGGGCATCTCCTCATTCACTCTCTTGCTGGAGCTGAGAAGACGTGTGTTCTTACCCCTCCTGCTGGTGGAGGCACAAGCTCTATGTCCTGCTGGACTGAGACGCCAGCCAGGTTTGCCCCAGCTGCCTTCTGTCCAGAAATATCCCAGATGCAGCAGGGAAAGCTCTGGGGGGCCAAGATCTGGTTAAGGGAATGGAGGGAGCTTTCTAGAAACCTTCTGATGGAGGATTGGGTATTGAGGTGAGAAGGGTGGGCTGGGAATGCCAGGGAAGCCAGGGTGGTAAGGCAGCGATGGAACAACAATGGAGGCAGTAGTAAGAGCAGATGGTTCCATGTGCTCCTGCTGAGCTAAGTGGGTGCAGCGTCCCCTAGAGACTGAGGGTGGGATCTGCTTCTCACCTCTGCCCGCATGTCAAGGAGCAGCCTGCCCTGCTCTCATTCCCTGCAGGTGCTCAGGTTAGGATGGCTCAGAGCCTGACCTCTCCGTGCCTCTGTCCCAGCCACTTAACCTACAGGTGGAGGTTAATCTTCCAAGTAGAGGAGGCTCAGACTCCAGCTAGAAACCACCAAGAAAAACACCACAGGCCTGGTATCCATGCCCTTCCTTTGATGCTTCCGCATGTCCATCCCCGCAAGTCAAATGTCCAAACCACACAGCCAGCTAATGTCCATTGTGCTTGGACCCAGGGTTCCTGGTGCTTGAGACAGCATGCTTGCCCTGCTGGGCACACCCTCCCTGGTACCTCCCTTTGGTCAAGGCTCCTAGACTCAAGATAAAGGTCCCCCTCAGCACCAGACTCACAGAACCTAGAAGCAAGAAAGACCCTTGCAGTCTCCCCTGCACCTCCTTTGTTCTGCAGAGAGGTGGCCACTGCTAGTGAGAGACAGGGCCAGGGTTGGGGCCACTTCTTAGGGCTGCAAGGACAGTGTCCTCCCCACCCCAGGAGGGCAGCGAGGGACCTGGACGACAGGCTGTCCCAAGCTGAGTCCTGTGTGGCAGGGACCATACAGAGCTGGGCTCTCCACCTGCTGCCTTCAACCTGGCCATCCAGGCCCTTTCAGGAAACATTCTCAATCTTCTCCCTGACAGCCATCCCCAAAACATGTACTGCCCAGGCAGCACGGAAGCAGGCTTTTAAAAATCTCTGTATTTGTACTTGGAACAGACAAACCCTTCTGGTTCATTTTAAAATTCCCCATTCTCACCCCTGGCTTTCTGCACCTGGTTTCCTTGTGGAACATTCCTAATCCCAAACAGACCCTCTGGGAAGCAGAACAGAAAAGCCCCAAGTCACTCCTCATAAATAAGCTACGTGTTCACTGAGGCCCTGGATCTGGGCTCAGGACAGCGCTGGCAGGGGCAGAGGAGGCCTGATCTGGGAGTTAGGAGGGAGGCCCTGAGAGGGGAGAGACTGCTTAAACTCCTTCTCCTCTCCCCACCCAAAGCTCCCCAAATACCCCAACATTACATAACCTCCCTGTCCCCTAGGCATGTGCCCACTCAGCCCAAAGCAGTCCCTCACCCCAGCTTTGGCACCTAGAAAGTGGGATGGGGTTTGCTTATCCGGGCCCCAGACACAGCTTCCAGCCAAACCCCAAAGGAACCAGATCGGTTGCTTTAAAAACCTCCCTTTTTCTCCTGCCACCCCCGGCTGGCTTTCCTGGTCTCCCTCTTTGGCAGCGCCAGGGACTGAGCCAGTGGGGAAACGGGGTGGGAAGAGCAGGAAGCTGCTGTGGGTTTCCCTCCAGGCTGGACTTCCCCCGCCCATCTCCACGTGCTCAGCTGCCTTCCCCTCCCCCAGCTGATGTAGTTATCTAAGCTGCAAAGTGTCAATCTGAGTCACAGTGAGGTGATGGCCAACATGCCTTGACAGTCAGGAGCCAACCTCACCACCGTCATCCCCAGAAACACAGACTGCACTGCTCAGGGAGGAGACAAAGCAGCCAACCTGGACTTGAGTGGGAAGTGGGGACTCCTAGTCAGACCCCCTCTCTCTGCATTGTCAAAATGGGCCTCAGGGCTGCCCAGAGCAGCTGTCCTGCTCCCAGTTGGGGTGTCCATGCCCCACTGGGCCGGGAATCCAGGTAGGCATGGCCTGGCTGCAGACTCCTGCTCCCCCTAAGCTAAGTCACAACCTCCAGTAAGCCTTGGGAGGCTTGAGCAAGGCCTTGGGCTCACCAAGAAAGAGCTGCCAGGCTCTTCTCCCTCATCCACTCCCAGCCACACCCCCATCAGGGTGGCTTCCCCCACAGCTATGTGGACCCATATCCAGCCAGGGAAGGGCTCCTCAGCAGCCTTGGCCAAGGACAGCTGCCTGAAGGCCACCACCCCACACTTAGGCCATCCTGTAAAGAGGACCATGAGGTCAATTCCGGTGCCTCAGACTGCACAGCGCTCCAGCCTGCCACCCCCAGGCTGAGCCTTGGTGCTCTGTGCCCACCCTGTCACCAGCACCACCTCTCCCACAGAACCAAGTTCCCAGGCTGTCTGTCTAGCTGGGCATGCAGATGGCACAGGGCTCTACGCTGGCTATCCCCTGCTGCAGGGACTGGTTTCTATGCCACATAGGCCTGTCGTCTGGCACTGGCACTGCCCTCCTCCCCCCTGTCCTCCCCTGGCTTGCCCCTCCCCAGCAGAATCCTAGCTCATGTCCCCAACACTGTGAGGTCAGAGTTCCCTGTGCCCTGTATCTCTGGGCTGCCCAGATGTCCAATCCTGAGCACTTCCCCAGGCCCAGCAATTGCCCCCAGGGGGCAGGAGGCAGCAGCAGCTCTCCGTCTGTGCAGGGCAAAGGGACCTAGCAAAGAGGGGACCCAAGTCCCCATGCCCCAGGCACTCTGGACCCACCAATCCTTTATTCCTTCCCACCAGCGCACAGCACTCACCTTTTTCCACCTGACCTCGAGCTCCTTAAATCAAGTAGCTGTGAAATGTCAATGAGCCCCTCCTGGGATTCCTGGGCAAATCCAGACAGCACCGCCAGCGGAGCCCAGCGCGCACGGAGACCCGACCCGCCGGAGCGGGGACCTGGCCCGCAGCACAGCGCGGGGAGAAGGAGTGCCCGCCGCCGCCCCGGGGACCGGGCTGCTGGGTCAATAGCGAACTGAGAGGGAAAGAGGGAGGGGCGGCGGGAGACAGATAGGAGAGGGGAAGGAAGGGAGAGGAGGAGAGAGCACGCGCGAGCGAAGAGACGGAGCAATGGAGTGACAGCTGGGGGGACATCTGTGATGACAGCGACAGGAGCGCACACAGGCGAGGGCGCGCACAGGCGCACACACCGAGGCGCTCGCGGCGGCCGGGGAGGGCAGCGCTCTCCCTGAAACGCTCACATTTCAGTGGAAAAAAAGGCCTGTGGATTAATCGCTCCCAACTCCAGGGAGGAGAGGCGCGGTTTGACCGCGTCCCTCCATCTTCCCTCCCAGCGCTCCCCGGCTCTCCCCGCCCCTGGCCGCGCCCCTTCGCCGCCTCTCCCCTGCGCTCCCTTCCCTTCGGGGAAACAGGGTCACGACCCACGGCGGAGGCCCCCGGAAAGCTGGGGCAGCCTCCGGTTCAGGGACTCGTGGGCGGTATCTCCCATCCTGCCCCTGGGGCATTTATTTCAGGCAGGATAATTGGAGGGGCTCGGAGGGAGGGATCAAAAGGAGCCCAGAGCCTCCCAGCCGGGGTCACATAGGAGCGCAGGGGTCACTGAGCCTCAGAGACCACAGATGCAGGTTTATTCAGTGGAGCAAAATATAGGACCTGCTGGCGCTGCTGGGCAGGTGTCTGCGTGCTCTGGGGTGAGGGGAGGCAGGCATTCAAGAACTCAGAGGCCTCTTTATTAAGCAATCAGGACGACGACCTTGGAGAAACTGATATTCCGAGAGGTGGCCAGTGTCCCATCCAAAGGCAAAGGAAGCTAATCCAGGGAGGAGCCCCGCCTGGGCATTGACCTCTAAATGACCCTTCCTTGCAGTTCTTAAAAGCTGCCTGACCAGTGGATGGCAGACAGTGTGGCATATTGGCAATGTCGGCAACATCAAGGATATCCCAGTGTCCCTGTTCCATTCTGCCTGCTTTCCTGGAGGATTCTCCATCAGAACTGGGGGTGGGATTAAGAAACCCCCCCCTTGACTCAGGACACTGCTGACAGGACACTACTGCATCTTCCTTTCTGTCTTCTCTGCTGGGTGACACAGCAGTGGGGGGGCCCGGCTGCTGTCCCAGGAGGTTAGACCATCTTTTACTCCTCAGAAGTCCCCTTTGACCTACACAGATGTCACATGCATCGTGCCCTTCAAGCTAAATGCTTCCACCTGCCCCTAAACACTTTCCACTTCGCAGCCCCAGAAAGTGTATCCTTCTCTGAGGCTGGAATGCTCTCCTAAAAAACTCAACCTGAGCAGGGCCTCCTCTGTGACGTTTCCCTTCTTAGTCCATAGACTTGACCTTCTCCTCTGTCTATGGCCTTTCTTTGGGCCACCCTATGGTTATCACAGAAAATGTACGGCAGCTTTCTGCGGTTGGTTTGCCCACTTTCCTGCACTGCGAGCAGTTCCAGGAAAGGGTCTCTGCCCCACGCAGCCCAGAGATGACTGCGGGATGGGAGGGAGGAGCCCACGCCTGGGCACCAGAGGACACAGTCAGACTCTGCTGCTCACTAACTAGCTCAGTGAGATTCACCCTTTTCCATCTCATGACACACATGAACTAATTACTAAAACAAACAAATTACTAAAATTCTTCAGCACACCAAAAAATATATTTTTTGTCTATGTGACCAAAAAATATATATATAATTTTGATTCATTCCAACAGGATGGCTATTGTGCTGGCTGTTGTCATTTTTTTATTTGACAATCTAAGGGAGAAGAGGTCAGGGCCCCTGACTAGTCAGGTATTGCATGTTTTAAAAATTCTTGTGGCACACCAGTTGAAAATTGCTAAACTAGCTAATAACTAGTTAATTACCTGACAACCTTGGGCCTCGGTTTCCTGCTTGTAGAATGCGGAGGTAAATTGACTGGGATCTCTGGTCTCCCTTCTGGCAGTGGCACTCTGTGAATGGAGAAGTCCCTGAGTACCTGCAGACTCCCCAGCTTGTATTAGGAGAGGTGGCCTCGCCTCACCCCACAGTCTGTGGGCTGGGTTCTCCAGGCAGAGGAGGGGGGAGAGCAAAGTAGATATGAGAGCTAGGGGGTAAAAGCTGGAGTTTCTAAGTCCTCGGGGGTTCAGACCCTGACAGGGGTCATTTCTGTGTGTGTGCACGAAAGTGTGCATGAGTGTGTGTGTGTGTGTGTGCAAGTGTACATGAGTGTGTGCATGCACAGCTGTTTTGTTTTGCCTTCTGTGATGACAAAGCAGCACCGAGGTGACAGCCAGGATGCAGAGCAAAGAGGTTCATCTTGATAAGCCGTCTGCCGCCTGTGGCCTTATTGAAGCTCTTTGTTAAGTTGTCTGCCAGCTAGGGAGATCTTAAAGAAAAGCTGTTTTGGAAGAAAGCATGAGATCATTGTGGAGAAGCAGGCGAGAGAGCAGAGGGAGAAGGCCAGGCTGGGTTAGGGCCAGGAGCAGGGGGTCTGATATCTCCTCCATCAGGGTACCAAGGTCAGAGCCTAAAACAAGGACCCACATACAGAGGCATGAGGGGGATCTCTTAATAACCCATGAGGGGTAGGGGGAAGCCACCCTCAAAGCCAAGTGCCTCACATTGCCTGGGCCCCTTTGCTTGGATTCCTCTCTTCACCAGGAGTTAGTTCTGAGCCTGCCTGCAAACAGTGGCGTGAGGTATCACCTCCTGCACACAGTAGGCTTATTAGGAGATGCTGGGAGATGGGTAGCCAGCCTGGTGCTCACCCAGATGAAGGTCCACAGGCTCTGACAATAGCTGAAGACCCAAGGTAGCAATCAACCACAGCAGGAACCCAAGCTGCCCTGGTGAGTCTCCCAGAAGAGAAGGCTGGGCTTTCTCAGTGTCTGGGGTGTGAAAGCATGGTTCAGGTTGTGAGGCAGGAGTTGAAGAGAAGATCTGGAATTATTAAAGGCAAGGCGCACAAGCCACTAGGCGTGGCGGAACGCAGTTGACTTGTTAACGATGTTCCCATGCTCCTCACCACCTTCCCCCCAGCATCCAACAGTTCTTACCGTGAGGAAGGTCTTCGTGTCTCACCTAAATTCCCTGTTTCTTAGTTGATTTCCTCCTAGGTCTTCAAGGGAATCAGAGCACAGCTAAATCTCTAGGATCTCAAGTCCAGCATCTGTAAAAGGGCAGAGCTCTGTATGGCAAAAAGGAGTTCAGCAAGTCTCAAACCGGAGGCAAGGGACAAAGGGATCTTGTAGAATTTGCTTCCCAATCAAGTGGCTGATGCAATGGAATTCACAAGTATTTCTTTATTGTACCCCACTATGTGCTAGGTACTATTCTAGGTGTTGGGATCAGGAGTCAACCCCTTTGCCTGCTACTAGCCATTCTAACAGTGTGAGACAGACAATAAATGAAAATAAAATAAATAAACTATGTTGCTTAGAAAATAAAAAGAGTAGCCCTGGCCAGGTGGCTCAGTTGGTTGGAGCATCGTCCTGTACACCAAAAGGTTGCAGGTTCCATTCCTGGTCAGGGCACATACCCTAGGTTGAGGGTTTGATCCCCAGTTGGAGTGCTTATAGGAAGCAACCGATCAAAGTGTCTCTCTCTCTCTTTCTCTCTCCTCCCCCTCTCAAATCAACAAACATATCCTCAGGTGAAGATAAAAACAAGAAAAAGAGAAAGAGGGATGAGACAGAGAATGAGTGGCAAAGGGGAAGACTGCTCTGTCCTAAGAGATCAGGGAAGGCCTCTCTAAGACATGATGCTTGTGCTGAGATCTGATGTCAAGGAGCCAGCCATGTAAAGTTCTAGGGGAAGAGCATTCCAAGAAGAGAGAACAGCTGATGTGAATACCCTGGAGTGGGAATGAGGTTAGCATGTTTGAGGGAGATAGCAATTCCCATTGAAATCAGAGATATCAGCAGAGCCAGCTCCTTAGAGCCTTGTAGACAATATCATAAGCAGTTTAGATTTTGTTCAAAGAGCAGTGGGAAGGCATTGGAAGGTTTTTTCTGGTGTGTTTGTGTTTTGTTTTTTCTAAATATGTTTTTTAATTGATTTCAGAGAGAGGAAGGGAGAGAGAGAGATAGAAACATTGATAAGAGAGAAACATTGATCAGCTGCCTCCTGCATACCCCCTACTGGAGATTGAGCCCAAAATCCAAGCATGTGCCCTGACTGGGAATCAAACCAGTGACCTCTTGGTGCAGGGACAATGCTCAATCCACTGAGCCACACTGGCCGGGCAGCATCAGAAGTTTTTAAGCAAGGGAGTGACATGATTTGATCTTCAGAAAGATCAGTCTCATGTCTATGTGAAGAACAGATTATGAAGAGCAGGGATACCACTTAGGGGTTTATTACATTAATCCCAGTGAGATAATGGTTCAGCCCAGAGTGGTAACCAGGGAGGAAAGTGGATAGACAGGCTCATGACGTTCTGGAATAAGGTCTGCAGAACTCAGATGGGATGGAGAAACATGATGACAGTTAGGTGGAGAATGTGCCCCCCAAATGGGGAAATCTCAAGGATGGTCAAGTTTTGGGAGGAAATGCCAGAGTCAGGTTTTGAACATGTGAAGAAGTTGAAATGCCTATTGGTGACTCAAGCGGAGAGGTCAATAGACAGTTGGAATGTCCTAAATTCTGCAAAGGACACCCAGATGCACAGGACCCAGAGCCTGCCTTGGAGGAGCTTATGGTCCAGCTGTGAGATGGAACCTAGAGGAGGAGAATCTGCTCCGTGCCCCACTCCTGCCATTTCTACCCAAGAGCCTCAAAAACCTGTTTCACTAGGGAAGAATTAAGCCCACCCTCTCGAGACTCCCTCTGCTAGAATCATGGAATTTCTCCCAGCTCAGAAATGTCATAATTCTCTGAGACTTCGCACTGACCAATGTGTAGAGAGGCAGAGTCTTGTTCTAGGAATAGCCTGAGAGCTCTTTGACCACAGGGACCACGGGCCGGGGTGAATAAACTTTCCTAAATCCCAAAGACCTGACCATTCTAAGCATTAGTGTGACTCCCCTCTGACAATTTTTAGGGAAGTTTCCTCCTTTCTTTTTGTTTCTTTTTCTTTTTTTGTTAATCCTCGCCCAAGGGTATTTTTTCCATTATTATTATTTTTTTTTTTTTTTTTAGAGAGAATGGAAGGGAGGGGGAGAGACAGAGAGAAAGAAACATCGATGTGAGGGAGACACATCTATTGGTTGCCTCCTGATGCGCCCCAGCCCAGGGCTGGTGATCGAGCCTGAAACGGAGGTACATGCCCTTGACAGGAATCGAATTCACAACCTTTCAGTCCAAAGGCCAACACTAGGGCAGGTTCCTCCTCTTTCATTCAGTCTTTTTCTACAGGTGAAAAAAAAATCTATCTAAAATGAATATCAAGAGTGGTCTTAAAAGGAAGAATCAGGCGGAGTGATTGAGGGCCACCTGCAGCCTCAGAAGGAGGGGGATGTGAGAGGGACGAGGGGAGTGGCAACCAGGGCTGCTGATCACTCCTGCTGTGTCCGTCTCTCTCATGAACCAAGAAGTGGGTCTACCTGTCCCCTTCCCTCCTACACTGTTGGGCCACCTGGACCTTGAAGCAACAAAGAAGCCCCCATAGAATTCAAATGTTCCCATATCATAGGACCTGTCCAAGAGGGTGGCCAGAGCTCCAGCCTCAGAATGGCCGTGAAAGTTCCAGGGAGGAGAGGGCCTCTCAGGGTCTCAGTATCTTCATCTGTACACGCAGAGCTCTAGAATTGCATTTTCCAACATGGTGGCCACCAGCCATACGTAGCTATTTAAATTAATTAAAATTAAATAAAAATTAAAACTCAGCTCCTCAGTCACAGTAGCCACATTTCAAGGGCTCAAAAGCCACATGTGACTAGTGACTACTGTGGGGGACAAGTCAGATCTAGAGCAGCTTCATCATCTCAGGAAGTTCAATTAGTGATGTTTTACAATAGTGCTTCCCAAAATATGGTCCTTGGACAGCAACAGCACCATCACCTGAGAGCACTTTAGAAATGCAGATTCTCAGGCCCCACCCAGACCTATGGAATGGGAAGCTCTGGGGATGGGGTTTTAACAAACCTTCCTTGTGATTCTGATGCATGCTAAAGCTAGAGAATCAAGACTCTAGCCCCAACCAAGGCTGGAACTCTAGCCCCTTGACCCTTCCCTGGTCTCTCCCTTTTTTCCCCATCGAATTTCTCTAGGATCATTTCATACTGAAAAAAACAAAGGATACAATTCTGTATCTGTGCCACACTGGAAGTCCAGTACATTTTAAAAGAATAGTCTGAATTTCAGGAAGTTAGAATGATTGTTATGGAAAATCTCTGCAGTGAATGCCATCAGAGTGACTGTAGAATGTCTCATGAAAACAGCAGAATGGCTGGGAACCCAGGTGCATTCCCACTTTACAGATGAGGGGACTGAGGCCCAGAGTGGGCGAGTGCTGGCCTCTTGCTCCTTCCTGATCCCGGGGCTGAGTCAGGCCTAGGAAATAGAGAGGTTAAAAGCCTTAGGGACAGGCCCAGCGTCCTGGTTCTGTATTTAGGGGCCAGGTGACTTGGATAAGCCCTGTAATCTCTGTCAGCCTCTCTTTCCTCAGCTGTGAAGTTTGAACAATAATAGAACTGGTCTGCTGTGTGGATGAAACAAGCTCAGGGACATAAACGTCCCTGACACTCAACACATTTTCGATATTATTATACCAGGCAGTAGGAAGTCGGCCTAGTTTTTTCATTCCTTTTCTTTTCAATATAAGCTGCTTTTTTCCTATTCTTTGGGCCAAAATTTCTCTTAGGATTTGAGCACCAGCTTGCATCCTCTACACCTATTTGGGAACCAAAGAGGCATGGTGGCCCTTGTAAGTGGCATCATCAAAAGAGTAGTTTTTGCAGGCTGGACAGTCTCTAGTTTTCTGCCTATAAATCTGGGAGAAACTGGGTACAAGAGAAGTTGTTAAGTCAGGCTGGGAAGCTAGGAGGCCTGTGAGCTACCCAACCCACAGGGGCCATCAGTTCTACCACTTTGGGTCATGTGACCTTGAACAAATGGTTCAGTCTCTCTGCATCTACTTTTTCATCTGAGGGAAGGAGGAATGGTCTGCCCAGTGTACCTGCCTTGAGTCCTAAGATCCGAGGATGAATGCCAACCTAATTGTTCTCTAGAACCCAGGCCTCATCTTTCTCTTGGGCCATTTTCTGGCATCATCCGCTGTGGAGAGACAGAAGCCACCATCTCCCTTCCTTTCTCCCCGACCCCACTTGCCAGGAACCTTAGTCCACATGCTGCTGGCTGCCTGAGCTCTCCCTACCCCTTCTCCGCCCTGGTGCTCTCTCTCCTCTCAGTTCCTGCTGATGCACCCCCCTTTTTCAAAAAATTATCTTTATTGTTGAAAGTATTACAGATGTCGCCTTTTGTTCCCCCATTAGCCCCCACCCCCCTTCACCACAGATGCACCCTCTCTCTTTAACTGGAATCTATTTTTTCTCTCACTGTCTTTTTTCTCCCACCACCACCCCTCCCCCAAAACAGCGGTGGGCATCCAATTGAGGTTGGACTTCCTGCAGCGCAGATTCTGGGCAGCCGTGAGGCAGGTGAGCGTGGTGGTGGCAGGGCAAAGTCAGGGCTAGAGGTCTCCCCAACACCTCAATGGTGAAAAGCGGCTGACACTGTCAGACCCACTCCCCCGCTGCCCCACTGCCCCCCAGCCTACCTGCTGGACCTCTGTCAGCTCTCCTGGATCCTCTCCTCTGACCTCCTTGGCTCCTGCCTCTGCCTGTGGCCTCAGTTTCTGGTCGCAGCCTTCCCCACCCAGTGCTCTCTCTCGTCTTAGACCCAGGACAAAGGGCAGGACACGGCGTCCCCTCTGGGCCTGGCCTGTCTTTCACTAGGTCTCTGCTGCCCCAGATCCCCCCACAGCAGAGAAAGGAAACTGCCCTCCTCCGTCCGTCCAGCCAAGATCCAAGCTGAATCTGTGGCCCACCGCTGGGAGCTCGGCCTTACCACGGCCCTCCCCATTCCACCTCCTCCTTCCCCGCCTCTGCTCCCAGAGCCCTCAGACTTGGCTCCCCCTGGGCTTTGTAGGGCCCCTCACTGCCCTCCACAAGCTCCTCCGGCCCCGAATTTGCCCCACGGCACCGAGCCTCCTCTGCGCCGTGGCCCCACTCACTTGCTGCTTCGCCCTCACTGTGAGCAAGTTTAGGGAACCAGAGAATGAAGACGGAAGGGATGGAGCCGAAGCAGCGCGAGCCCCGTAGCCGGGGGTCAGTCACCACACCAAGCAGGCCGCCATGAGGCCTCCAGCGTTACCTCTTACCTTCTGCCCCAGCCCCAGCTGCAGGGCTGTGGCAAGGAAACTGCTTCAGTGCCCTGCCCACTACCACACACCGCCACACACACACACACACACATCAAATGCACACATGCACACATACACACATCACACACCACACATACCATACACGGACACAAACCAAACACAGATACCATAGACACACATGCGCAGGTACCACTAGTATACCATGAACACACACCCCCAGTCCCCACACATCAACACACAGCACAAATGTACCACACGCAGCATTCCCACACTCATAGACTACACATTTACCATGCAGACCGGGCACGCACAGTTGACAATCTCTCTTCTGCTTTCCAGTGCAGTGCGGGGGATGGGCCGTGCCCGAAGAGCTGCCGGGATAGTGTAAGTTCTTCCCCATTGTGAAGCGGGAGGAAGTGGGAGCCTTGGACCCCTCAGATCACGTCCTCTTGATGGGCCAGCTCCCCTCCCTTCCCGGGGCCCTTCTATCCTGCAGTGCGGGGCTCTACAGAGGATACCTTCTCACTAGACGGGGAGGCCTGCCTTCCCCAGGGCAGGCAGGGGACCAGGGCTTCGGGGGCAGGGCCTGAGCTCACCTCCCTTCTGGGTTTCTCCCCAGGACCTGGACTGCTTCATCATCGACAACAACGGGTTCATTCTGATCTCAGAGAGGTCCCGGGAGGTACGGTACTGGGGAAATGGGGTTAGGGAAAAGTCCACTCATCCAGGAGCCATGTCTTTAAAGAAAGGGTAATGGCCCCAGGAAGCAATCTTGGTTTACAGCCCATTAGAGTGAAAGTTCTGAAGAAAATGAGATCTCCTCTTAAAACCAAAGTCAGCATAGCAAGATTACAAAATCAGACATTTTTCAACTCAGACGGTCATAAAAAACATTACTTCTTGATTTTGTCTGTAACAAATCAGGCATTTTCCCGGGGTTGGTAGGGAAATTGTCCACAGAATGAGGAGAGGCTCAGCACAGCTACCTCTCAGGGCCCCACGTTTTCTGTGCTGTCTCTGGTGGACATGGCCTCCGAGGGGCCTCCTCCCAGAGTGCTGAGCACCCTCCTACTGCTCATTAGCTCACTCCCCATGTCACTTTCCCCTTCCCGTTTGTCCATTCAGGCTGGGTGGCTTATAAACAACAGGAATTTATTGCTCACAGTTCTGGCAGCCAGAAATCCAAGATCAGGGCACTAGCATGACCTCATCCAGGTCACAAACTTCCCATTGCATCCTCATGTGGTAGAAGGGACAAGGGAGCTCTCTGGGGTCTCCTCTGTGAGGGCATTGAAACCGTTCCTGAGGGCTCTGCTGATGGCTAATTGCCTCCCAAAGGCTCAACCTTCCACCATCACCTTGGCAGTTAGGTTTCAACATGTGGATTTGGGTAGACACATTCAGACCATAGAACCCTCCCTTTCTACCTTCATGGGGCCCAGAGGGCCAGGCCTTCCCATCTTGTGAATTCTACTCTAGCCCTGCACCTCGGTTTGCAAGCGGGGAAATAGAGGAATCGAGGCGATCATGTCACAGGCCGGCTTGCACGTATACTTCCCCCCCACACACACACTCTACGGATGGCTCCCCGGGCCCTGCATGTGTTCACAAAGGCAAAAGAGAAGGTGCAATCATAATTTTGTTTTGCCAAGCCCCAAACTGTTTATTTAGCCAGGAATCAAACTAAAAAGAAGCCTATTCAAACCTGAGCCAAGCCTGAGTATCTTCACATAAAGTATTTCTTTGAAACAAGCCAGAAGCATCGAAATGGCCTCCCTGCTGAACCTCAATGGAAGTGAAATAGTATTTGGTCCAAAGTGGGCTTTGCCCCTAATTAGACATGTGGTTGGGTTGAGCAGCTTCTGTTAGCCGTGCCTCAGTTTACTCCTCTCTAAAGTAAGGGGGCTGCACAACATGATGTCTAAGGTCACTTCTAAGGCCAGACTCTCGGTGCCTGGGGTATGGGCATAGCTGAGGGGACCGGGCTGGGGTTGCCGAGGCCACGGCCATGGCCATCTCCATGCTCTGGCCTCACCAGAGCCGGGTCAGGGTCCAAAGAAGTCATCAGAACACAGCAGGAACCAGGGCATAGGAAGGAGATGTGGGAAAGAGGGCAACTGAGGAAGGGGCACCAATGGGTCACAGAATCTGACTCCTTGAGGAGAGGTTTTGAGTGACCCGCCTCGCGGAGCCCGTCGCAGCAGCAGGAGCGAAGAGGAGGATGGTTCTGTCCATTTTCCCCTGTCGTAGGAGGTAGGGGCCAGCTGACCATCATGACGCCTCCTGAAAGACTCCAGCTGCTAATCATTCATTGTGGCTCCCTGGGAGCCCCTGCTTTTCCTTCTTGTCCCTTTCATGCCCCCTCTCGGCCATGTCACTCTTCCCTGGACAGAGCCGCAGTTTATGTAGTATTTCTCAGTTGCTCTGGGAGAAAATGAGTGATGACAGAAGCTGAAACCGGTGGTTGGAAAGAATCTCTGGGCCTAGCTGATGCTCTCAATCATTCATGCGCTGACCCCTGCGTCCTGGGGAACTGAGACGGGCCTGTCTGCAGGTCCCTGCGGTGTTGGCTTTCAAGGGCCAGAGTTTCAGAGAGAGTGTGGAAGGCTGGACTCCTGGGGAGGAGAGCGGCAAGATGCAGGGGAGGACAGCCCCGCCTGAGAGGCCGAGCTCAGGAGCGGTCAGCAATGGCTCCTGCAGGGCCAGGGGATGCGTGTTTAGGTTTGCGAGCCAGCCCACCACTGCTCAGCTCTGCTGCTGGTCCGTGGGTGCAGCTGCTGTCAGTATGAAACGATGAGCATGGCTTTGTTCCAATAAAATTTAATTATAGATACTGAAATTTGAATTTCACATAATTCTCATGTCCTGAAATATTATTAATCTTTTTATTTTTTTTCCCAACCATTTGAAAACAGAAACACATTCTTAGCTCAAGAGTCAGATTTGGCCCGTGGGCCATCATTTGCTCACCCGGGCTTGAGATGCAGCAGGACAGCCTTGCAGGGAGTGGGGCTCAGTGGCAGGCGCTCCTGAGGGGCCCTCTGCGTAGCTCACTGCGCCCCCGCTGTACACTCACTCAAATGTCTTCACAAACCATGGCATCACTGGGCACCACTTTGGATAATATATGGTAGCAAACAGCTATTCAAAGACTTCTATTTTATAAAGTATTTACTTAGCTTATTTACCCCTGTTTTCTCAACTATTGTATTATCTTATAACATTGGATGTAGTTTTATAAATCCTGCATAAAATGAAGCAGGGTACAAATGGAATGAACACTAATCTTCATTAATAGGGTTGGGACCTACTAGGAACTCCTCCAGAGCCCAAAGCTCCCACTGTGCCTGGTCACCGCCCATTGCTTCCCCTTCCCCTTCTCCCACACTGTGAGGCCCCAGGAAGGGAAGGGGGGGCAGTCCTGGTGATGTTATTAGTCTCATTTTATACCAGAGGAAAACTGAGGCTCTGCAAGGTTAGGTTATCAACCCCAAAACTCACAGCTACAGAAAAGCCACACTTGCAAGTGAAGAGCAGTGATGTGAGAGGGAGGGAGGTCAAGCTGGGAGAGCGCGGATTCTGATGGAAATAGAGGATTTGTTGGGCAAGGTGGGTGAACCTTCTCTGGAGAGCGTGGCAGGCTACATATCAGGGTCTGCTGGGCAGCCATCCTGCTGCCCAGCCCCTACCCTCACTCACTCTGTTCATGCTCAGGGCAGAGTTTACTCACTGAGCTGCACTGGTCTGAGTCTCACAGGATTAGGACCAATGCTCTAGGACCCTGAACACCAAGACCTAGGAATCAGGACCCTTGGGTTAAGTCCAAGGCTAGTGTCCAGGCTCTGGAAGCAGCAGCAGCATGACAAGGCTCCTGTTTCCTCACTCTGGACACCTCTGCCCCCGTGGACTGAGCAGTGTCAGGTGATAAGAGGACATGAGGGGACTAACACCCAGGCCAGAGACCAATGGTATAAGCAGCACCCGGCAGGCCAAGCCATCCATCCATCCATTTTTGCCTTTTTTTTAAAATTAATTCATTCAATAACTCTGTAGCAGTTACCTATTGCTGCATAACAAATTATTCCAAAATGTAATGACCTAAAACCACAAGTCTTATATCTCCTAGTCTCTGGGGATAAGGCAGCTGGGTGTGGCGTCTGGCTCAGGGCAACTCCCAGGGCTGAATTAAGGTATCAGCCAGGGCTGCTCCATTCAAATTACTTCAAGGCTCTACTAGAGAAGGCTCAGCTTCCAAACTCACTCACATGGTTGCTGGGAGGATTCAGTTGCCAGGTGGACTTCTCCAGAGGGCCGCTCTCAACATGGCAGATGGCTTCCTCAGAGCAAGTGAGCCAAGAAGAGCAGAGAGAGGAGAGCAAGACAGAAGTCACAGTCTTGGGAAACTAATCTCAGAAGTGATATCTGGTCACTTTTACCATATTCCATTTACTAGAAGCAAGTTACTGGGTCCAGCTTACACTCAGGGGGTCTGGGCTTCCACAAGGGCCTGGCTGGAAGAGGCTAGGGCCATTGTGAGCCATTTCAGGGTTATCCACCCAAACCTGCCCCACCCTAAGCACACCCAGTGTCACCAAAGGCCGCAAGCCTGGGCCTTCCCCCAAATCAGTCCTTCCTGATCCCCCCTTTTTTCCCTAGGCTTCAAAGTGTGTGTGAGGGGGGAGAGGGACCAGCAGCAGCAGCAGCATCTGGGAGCTTGATAGAAATGCATTTTCCCAGGCCCTGCCCCAGACCAAAGGAATCAGAAACTCCAGGTGGCCCACCATCTGTGCTGTTGCAAGCCCACCAGTGATTCTGGTGTGTGATGAAGTCTGAGAACCACTGCCTAGGCCTTCATGCCAGTTGTTGTGGATCTGGATGCACTTTCCCACTGGGCTAATGTGCTGAAAGGTCCAGGCTATTTCTCATGCCTGCCAAGGTCCATCCAGGTGCCTGGGGAGAGAAGCCTGTCGCTGCTCCAGTGCAGTGATTCTTCCCAGATAAAGTCCTTCCCAGCCCTTCCTCACAGGGCCCTCCTACCCCACAAAAGGCCAGTGCAGAAGCCCAGGGCAACCCTTGCAGCCTGCCTGAGGGAGGGGCACTGGGCTCTCTCCCGGTCCTTTGTTGTGCCAGGCCTGATGAGTGGATATTTGGCCCCTGGGCCTCTCTTCCAGCTCAGGACTCGGTGTTATATAAAGAACTACAAAGGACAGGATCACAGCCGTCTGTTTGGGGCCTAGAAAGAGCAGACAGCAAGGGCCAAGAGAGTGACAACAGCTCTGTGGATCTTTGTAATGTTTACAGTGGATCTGTCACCTTGGATTCGGGGACTCTGAGTCCTGTCATGTGCCTGTGGGTAGCACCCACACACGGGAACTTCAAAATGGACCTCAAAGGGGCAGCGGAGCTACAGAATCAGACACCCCATAGTGGTGTCTCTCCCTAAGGGCTTGAATCTCTCAAAAGACGAAGCACCTCCTCCCTCCCTGTCCGCAGCCCACAGAGCCAGTGCCTGCAGGGCCCTCAGACCAGGGCAACCCCTTCTGCCCACACAGGGCCTCTGACTGAGGGGCCCTCCTCCTTCCCTACCTCCGCAAGCCCTTTGTCCTCGCTGCCCACATGGCAAGGCAGGCTGTGCTCAAATCAGTCCCGTGCCGTGGGTGCAGTGGGTGACATGGGTGCAGGAGAAACCTCCCAGCCCTGCCTGTGCTCCTGAACTTGCCCCTTCAGCCCCCCATTCCTCACCGCCCGCCTCAGCATGTCTCTGGGTCCCCGCGTACTCTACCTACCAGGGGCCAGGGCACCCTCACTTGGGCAGCTTGAGCTGGGTGCCTCCCAAGTGAAATTCAGCAGGTCACCTGAGCCTCGAGACGGCGATGGCAGCAGAGGCTCTCCAGGAGTGCAGAGCTGGTGCCCACTCCTCCGGTTTCTTTCCCCCCTCGCTGCAGTGTCAACGGCACTTATCAAGGGAGGGGGCCCTCAGGCGAGGCCGGACAGCAGTAAGGAATGAGAGGATTGGTCTCCACTAGGAGCCCACACAGTGATTTCACTCTGGTAATTCATTTACTCCTCGCACCCATTAAGATGAGTTTTCCTGTTTTTAGAGGAGAAACTGAGGCTCTGCCTAGATAAGGAGGCCATATGACATTTACTCCATTCTGACACCCGAGTGGATCTTTGCCTTAATTCTCCCTCTGGTCCCCCTTCTCTCCGGGGTGACAGACTCAGACAGGCATGCAAATCAGCCCATGCCCAGGAGCTGCTGACAGTCAGCAGGATGCTCATCAGTTCTGCCTTCTTGGCTGCCACCTGCCCACCTGCTTCCTGCTCAGGGCTCCTGGGAGTGCCTCGCAGGACCTCCCCTCACTCCCACCTCAGTACAGACTGGAAACGCAGGAAGCCCCAGGCCCTTGGCTCGGCAGCCCAGTGGACCATTGCCTCTGTGTGAGTTACCCTCAGGGAAAGCGGAGCCCTGCCTTGTGTGAGCAAACCTAGCTGGCAGGTAGAGCTCCCAGAGCCCCTTCAGAGTCTGTGGCTGTAAAAGGCCACAGCCCCCCTGCCATGCTGGGCTGGGTGCCCCTCCACATTCAGCCTGAGGGGGCTAAATTGACAGGGTACCCAAAGTTGAATGTTTGGACCTTGGCTTTGCAGATTCAGGAAATTCGATCAATTCATCTATTTGAGGTACTGATTCACGCTAAGCTCAAATGAAACTATCAGCTAGGAATTGTGCTTTACTGTCAGGAACAGCATCCCCACTACAGTGACTTAAGCAAATTAAAGGCTTATTCTCTCACTTAAAGACTGGACGAAGGCAGCCCAGGCCTGGTATGGCATGGTCACCAGGCGCCCCATCTTCAAGATCACAGCACGCACACAGGAGCTCCTGCTTTCTTGTCCACTTTCCAGACAAGAAGCGGGAGGGCAGCAGCCCTGAATGAGGAGCCCCTCCTGCAGTCGTCGCCCTTTACACAGGCTCCTGGAAGTCCCACCATGACTTTCTTCACATTTCATTGGCCAGCCCCAGGCGCAGGGGAGCCTGAGAAATGTAGTATTTTAGCTGAGCATATTGCTACCGTAATTAAAGTCAGGATGTCCCTGCCAAAGAAGGGGAAGGTGGGTATTCCCTGCCGAGTGACATACCCCCAAAGACAAGTTGCTTATTTACAGAGGAGGATACATTTTTTCCAGTGTCTAGCAGCTTGTCTTCCTCTCAGGGAACCCCTTCTTGGAATCGAGTATCTAAACAGCAGGGGTTTTGGTGAATAAGCCTAAAATTACAGAGGAGAAGGGGACAGCCTCGTCAGGAGCCTCAGTTCCACCTCCCTGCCCTCTCCCAGGGAGCAGGATTCTCACCCCGTCCGTTCCTTCCCCGTCTGTGCGCTCATCCCTTCCTTCAGCGGGCGTGCCCTGAGTAACAGCATGAACAGGACTCTGGCGGTCCCTGGGGAGCAGAGGTGGACGTCCCCCCTGGAATGCCGCTGTGTGGCCATGCAGGAGCACACACCCAGAGCCTGGAACAGCAGGAAGGGAGCCCCCGCTGAGAGGGAGCCCTAACCCAGGGGGCCTTCAGGTGGCTCAGGGCTGCACCTGGAGGAGCAGGGAGGATCGGACGCCTCTAGCCTTCCCGTTGCCATTCTGTCCCTGGAATGCCCGCGGCTCCTCCGTGCTGTCCCCCTGCTGTCCACTGCCCTCTGCAAAGAAGCCTCTCAGGCCTGCCAGTGAGAACGCATGGGCCTTCCAGACACAGGGAGGGCAGAGCTCAGACAAGTCTGACTCTCGTTTTTGTCCTGTGAGCTTTTGCGGTGAGCCTGTCAGTGTCTCGGTGCAGAGGGAGGAGGCATTCCTTCTGCTGGAGAGGTGGGAAGAGGGGCTTCTTAGAGGAGGAGGAGAAGGAAAGCCCCTGGGAGTGAGGCCTGGGGAAGGCCAGTCAGAGCAGGGAGAAGAGCCGTGGTCCTAGTGTCTCACTGTCCTACTGGCCGCCACTTACCCAGCATCTGCTGTGGGCCAGATGCTTGGCCTGCACTATCCCCAATCTTCCTAACAACCTGCCTGTGAATCAAAAGCCAACACCGGGACCCCAGCTCTCTGGGCCATGCTGAGGGCCAGCAGGAGCGAGAGGCAGAGGGGGAGGGGCAGCAGCGAGGCTGGGCCCCCAAAGCTGCACCGCAGGCGGGACGAGCTGGCCTTGTTGGCTTGGAGGACGCCCAGCGCATAGTCAGGCGCTCACCTGGTGTCGGTGGTCTGGATACTGAAGGGGGGATGGAGGGAGGGGTGTCCTGTTTCAGGAAACAAAGAAGAGAGTGACCCTGTCCCAGCTGAGTGTGAGGAAGACCGTCGGCTACAGTGACTGGGGACTGGGGGAGCCCAGTTACGAGGGCGGAGTGGCTGCAGAGAGGACACTGGCTTAGGTTAAGTCACTATTCGTGGAGTCCGGATGGTGAATGACAGATCTGCAGGAAACGCTGATTAATTGGAAAGGAGGAGGGACGGCAGGAGGGAGGGGAAATCAAAGGCAGCTCCAAAGTTCCCAAACCTATTTATTTTAGTTGGGTGATAAGGATATCTGTGTAAGAGACCGAGCACCGCTTTGAACCTCTTGTGACCACGGCGCACCGAAAGAAATACATTTCACATCTTACCCACCACACACACACACGCAATCAAGTTTTCACAAAACCATTTAACCTTGCCGCAAGTGATCCCACTGATTTGTTCAAAGGAATCTGTACCTTGAAGAAAAAAAATGTGATTACAGCCCCTAGAATGATTTCATAGACAACTAATGGATTGCAACTTAGAGTTTTAAAAGCACTGAGATGACAATATGGGGGGAGCAGGTTAAAAGGAGGGGAGGCGTGGAATGGATCCAGCTTTAAGTATGTTGAAAGGCATCTGCAGGGAAAATCCAAGTGGCAGCTAAAGTCCAGAGCTCAGAAAGGAGCCCTGGGCCAAAGTGGGAGGTTTAGAAGTTCTCACCCTGTGCCAGCTTTCTCTTTCCTCCCCCCCCCCCCAACAGATGGGAAGATTTCTGGGGGAGGTGGACGGTGCTCTCATGACCCAGCTGCTCAGCACGGGGGCGTTCAGCCAGTAAGTGGGACGTGTTTCTCCCCCATCTGAATACTCACAGAAAAGGCAGGATCTGGTGCAGATCTCGGGATCCTGACCTCAAAAACCCAGAGTGAAAGCCCCAAAATGTTCCTATGCAACTTTTCTGAAGCCAGGGACTTGACAGGAGGTGGTGAGGGACATAAGGACATGTGGGTCCCTAGAAGGAAAACCAATTTGCTATTCATTTCTTTAAAGCAAAGTACAGAAACGTAATTTTTGGCGTCTCTCTTCTGATCTGCCCATCCTAACTCCTGAACTGTCAGGAATCTGGGTGAATAAAACTTGGCAGCAGACCCTCCTGGGGCAGGGGCAGGGGCAGAGGCAGGGGAGGGTCCAGACACCATATTCTGCCTCTGGCTTTCAGAGTGACCATGTACGACTACCAGGCCATGTGCAAGCCCCCGAGTCACCACCACAGCGCCGCCCGGCCCCTGGTCAGTGTGAGTGTCACCCCAGACCCCCTCCACCAGACAGCAAGCCCCCACCTCCCCTGAAATGAAGTTACTAGGTCCCTGGTTTCATCCAGCCTCAAGCACCTGGCCTCGGGGTCCCTCTTGACTCTGACCAAAAAGTCCACTCCCAATTTTGCCTCCCCCTATCCCAGCCCTGCAGGGCTTGTCTGCGGGTCCTCTGGCAGAGCAGTGCGGTCACACAGATCGTCAGGGCCCTAGAAGCATCACCAAGAGGCTCCTCAGGACGAGGTGCTGCTTGACCTTCTTGATGGGCATATCTAACCCAGGCTATCTGGCCTGCATATGAGTTTCTCAGATAACCAGCTTTCCAGGCTTCCCCAGCTGGGAAGGGGTGGGAGGGCAGCCGGAGGGGGTGTCCCGGGGTTGTGGTCTAATTCATCACTGCTCCCCAGCTTGGGGCTAACAGTTTGTCCCCCTTCTTCCCAGCCCATCTCTGCCCTCCTGACTGCGACCAGATGGCTGGTGAATGAACTCTTGCTGTGAGTGGGGGGCTGGAGGGGGTACTTCACACAGATGTGTCTTCTGAGGGGGCCCAGAGGAGGAGGGAAGGTCCAGGAGGAACTGTCCTCTGTGTATGGGGCCTCCTCCTTCCTGCTGCTGCCAGGGCCACCTCTCTGCTCACCCAGAGACCCTCAGGCAGGGGAGAGGATGTCCTAGAGAGCAGGGCTGGACCTGGGGCCAGCTGGGGGCTCTGGTGCCCCAGCGCTCAGGTCTCAGAGAGAGTCGGTGCTTCGTCCGACAGCTTCCTGCTGGAGTGGAGTGCCTGGGGCTCCCGGCATGCAGACCACGGGGCTGAGGGTGAGTCCGTGCGGCTGCATAACCGTGTGTTTGGGATCAGTGCCATTTCAGTCAGCTAACTGGAAACCTATCCCCTCTGGGTGGGTGACAGAGGGGACGGGCTCTGGGCAGTTCATTGCTCGCATCTCATCCTGCTTGGTTTCTCTCATCACCTTCCCCTCACTCCTGGCTCCCCTCACCTCTGTGTGGCATCACACCATCTTGGGCCGCCACTGCTCCATGTGACATCATTCATCCCATGTGACATCACCACCGTGTGACATCCTGACCTCGTGTGACATTATGCCTGCCCTGTGCTGGGCCTCATGTCCTGGGCAGCCAAAGCTGTCTTCCATCACTGTAAGTAGCGCCTACTGCAGAGCCGAGCCGGGTGGGCAGGTGGGGAGAGCACGGAGCTGCACAGGGCTCGCCCTGAACTCTCCGCTAAAGGGGTGCATTCGAGAGGGCTGAGCTGTCCCCATCCCTAAGCACCCGACTCAGGGGACCTCCCAGCATAAAGCCCCATTCCTTAGGGGTGCACTGACCTCATCCCACCCAGGACAGTCCTGCCCCAGGGAAGACGGAAGTTCAGCTGTCTCCTCAGGTGAGAATGTTTACAATTCCAAGAGGAAAGGGTTATGTGGTCCAGTGGCTGTGACCACATGCAGCTGAGCAGCCACCAGGTTGCCCTGTGGCACACGGACAGTGGTGCCTCCAGCTCAAGTGTCCCCTGAACCCTCAGCTCAGGGTTGAGGGGGTGGCAGGCAGAGGCCTCATCTAACCACTGGGACACGCCTGGGATAATATATCTCCAGAGGATCTTCTGAGGACAGTGTGTCCCCAAAAGGTCTGACCACAAATCAGAAATGTCCTGTCAGCCAGCAGTGACTCGAGTGAGGCCACCTGGTCTTTACCTGCAAAGGGACATGGTCACTTCCAGCCCCTGGGTGGTCCCCGGCTCCTACCTCACAAGACTGTGGCCTTAGCCGGTTTTGCTCAGCCCCTGTGCGCTAACCCTTTCCCTGGTGTTCTGCAACTTCTCCATGGCCTGGGCTGCACACCCCACCCCTTCTTTTCCACAGTTTGGCCTCCTGATGAAAAAATCATTCGCACTGTTGTCCTCTCTCTGGCCTGCTTCACCCCTCCTCTGCCTGCTCCCACCGCTGGCCTGCTGGGGGTGCTCGGAGCCCCAGCTCACGCAGCCAACCCCTGGCATGTTTATAGACTCCTTTTGGAAATCACACCCCACAGTCTTCACAGGACTGCTCTGGGGACAGTTCAGTCTCTGGGTGTTTGTGACAAGAACCAGGAACTAGGTGTCACTACCTATTTAGAAACAGGTCCCTCCCCCCCCTGCATGGGAACACAGGGTCTCTGCCAGCAGCTGCGTCTTACAAAACCCGAGAGTGACCGCCCTAATTCCACCTGTTTAGAATTTCCCTCTTCAGGCCCCTGCCATGGAGCTCTTTCCCTCCCTGCCCAGCAGGCCTGGTTCGGCCAGTCACAGCCATGTCCTTGGGGAAAGAGCACTGGGCTTAGAGTCCAAGGGCCTAGACAGGGTGCAGCTGTGTGACCTTGGGGAGGCCACTTGCCTATTGTTCGCATGGTCATTCTTGTTATCACTGAGGTGACTCACCCATACAAAGTGGCTCAGCTGACAGGGTAGACAGGCCAGACTGAACCAACCCCACCGGGTGTGAGGCCAGTGTAACTAGGCCCGGAAGGAGAGGAGCCAGGTCTCGAGCATCTGCAGGCTTTAGCCAGGGCATCCAGTCTGGAATCCCAAGGGGCCCTGGAGAGCAAAGCTGCTCAGCAGCCACCCTTGAAGGTCAGTGTGACCATGGCTGAGACCTGACCATGAGTGTAGAGCCCACGCAGAACGTCATGGTTGTTCCTCTAAGCTGGGACAGCTCTGCCTGCAGACTGGCCTCCCCTTGTCATCAAGGTCTGGTGGGGGTTTCTGGGTCTGGTTGGTAAGGAGGCCTATATAGCTCCCCTACTTACCTTTGTGTGGCCCTGTAAAAGGTCACATTTCCACAATGTGGGATAGGACCTGCCCTGCCTATTTCACAGATAGGCTCTGAGAACAAAAGGAGAGGCGTGGAAAGTGTCTTGAAGAAATAGAGAGAGTACTGTAGTAACAAATGACACTGCTATTTTGAACAAAAACAATGACCTTCAGCCTGTAAGCTGGCCCTGTTTGCTTTTTGCTTGCTCACCTCAGGAGCAAACATGGGCCATCCAGGGCAGGCTGCCAGGGACCCTACTTTTCTTGTGCTGAGTCCTTTCCGAGTGAACTCAAATGCACCATAAAGATGCACTGAGGCCCCTGCCCAGCCGGGAGCTGGCCCTCGCTGCTCTGCTCTCTCACCATCAGCAGGGACAGGGGAGCAGCCCTGGGGCTCGTCCAGGCCCTGCACTTGCAGAGCAACCTTAGTTGGACTGAGAAAATGTCACCTGTCCATGCTGAATTGGAGAGTCATGGGGTGAAGGGACTAATGTCTGCCCGAGCCACACCTGGGCACTCTGATCACCTCTGCTTTCCTCTCAGACTCTGCACATCAAAATTCAAAGGAGCCTTCGAGAATGCGCCCTCCTTCCTCCCCCAGCCCCAGCTTACAATGAGGGTTCAGGCTCCCTTAGGCAGGAAGCGGCTTTTCCAAGATCAGGGGGCTAGTGTGTCAATCACACATCATTGACCCCCAGGGCACCCTGAGGCCCAGTCTGCTGCCCTTTCCACTGTGGGCCACTCCACTCCTTTGATTCCGTTCCTTTTGCCTCTCTATTTTTCTCCCACCCCACCCCTCCATTGCATGTTCTGAGAGCTTTCTGACAAGGGAGCCATCTGCAAGCGGACTGGGGGCATTTCACTGTGTAGCTGCCACACCGGCCCTGGAAGTGTTGAAGCCGAGATCCCTGCAGGCATGACATCTATGGCCCTTCCGATTTGAAGATGCCCTTTCTCCCATCCGCACCTCTGTCTCCCCGCAGCCCACAAGCACAAGAAACAGGACATGCTGCAGCCCTGCGACACGGAGTACCCCGTGTTTGTGCACCAGAGGGCCATCCAGGAGGCCAATGGGATCATCGAGTGTGGGGCCTGCCAGAAGTAAGACCTGAGGCAGCTCTTCCTGTCCCCAGTCTCAGGGCAGGGCTTGGTCAATCACAGGAAGGCGACTCTAAATGGGGAGGAAGAAGGGGGTGCTCTAAATGAAAGGTCACGCTCCGAGGTCTTTGTTTCCCACTCTCCTTAGTGAAAGAAACACAAGCCCAGGCAGAGGGTATGAGGGAGGAGGCCAGTTGGGGACAGTGAGCAGTCTGCTGTGCTACGTTAGGTGGGCTAGGAAACGGTGGTCCTGAGGCCAAATCCTCGTCAGCAAGCCCACCCCCACGCCAGGCCCCAAAGCCATCCCAGAGAGAGGAAAATGATCCCACAATTCAATGTCTGCCTCACTCATGCCCGCGTAGCAGCTCAGTGTCAGGGCCTGCAAGCTGAACTCCACGGTGAGACCTTGGAAGGCAAGGGTAGATTTGAGGACAGAAACAAGCCAGCTCTCCAGTTTTCTTGGGACTATTGTTACTTGTGCACTTAGCTCAAAGGCTTGTTGTGAGGATGAAGTAAATGGTATGGTGCAAAACAAAGACTTTAGGGCGGACTTGAGTTTAAAAGGTGGCTCTGCTACTTCCTAGCTGTGTAACCTTGAGCAAGTTACTTAGCCAATTCTAGCCTCAGTTTTCTCATCTACAAAATGGAAATAACCACCTCATGCAGTGTGGTGAAGCTATGTACACATACACATATGTGTGGGGAGGTGCATAAAGCCAACCACCCCAGAGGAAGTGCTCGGCGAGGGGCAGCTGTTATGTAATACACCCAACCATGCGCACAACAGGCTTCTGCTGTCCTTCACTCCCTCCCTCTTCTCGGGACTCCTGGGCAGTATGCAGGGGCACTGTGCCACCTAGTGGCCCAGGCTGGGCATTGCATCTTCCCCCACCCATGGCCTGCCCCCACCGCATTCGCCCAAAGCAAGGATAGACACATGTCCCTATTTGCTTGTCACAGTCCTCATTTATGCCTGTTGTCCTTGCATATATTAATAATAACTCCTTTCACTCTCAAAATTTTTACAGTTTGGACTTCCTCCCCTTCTCCAATCTGCTAGGAAAGGAGCATTTGCAAAGGCTTGAGGGTAAAATAAGCCAATAGGACTGAGTCAGTTGCCCAGAGCTGTTCCTGTATCTACCCTGATCTGACCTTCCTCTTGGCTCCATTTCTTCCCCTGCTACCCTAACTCTATACTCGAAGCCTCCAGTGGGGCCCCCGCAGAAGCCCAGTGTCAAGCCTTCCATGGATTCCATGGCCCCTCCTCTCTCTTTGCTGCAGGATATTTGTGATGCAACAGATTCCCAATAGTAACCTTCTCCTCCTGGTGACAGACCCCACCTGTGACTGCAGCATCTTCCCTCTAGTCCTGCAGGAGGCTGCAGAAGTCAAATATATCCTTCCAATCTTCCAGGATGTGAGGGATGAGAGTGCAGGAGAGATTGAGGGGTTCAGATTTTGAGGCTGAGGCCAACCTCCCTCAACACCACCATCCCACTCTCCCCTACAAAGCATCATTATTTGTTCTCCAGCCCTTCTCCAGGCCCCTGGGTGCTGCCTCCTGACCCACAACTTAGTCTCCAGAATCAGCTCCTGTCATGGGGTGTTTGCCTTAACAGTGAATTCCTCACATAATGCCTCTATCAAGTGTGACAGGATGCGCTCCCAGAAGCTCCGCCGGCGACCAGGTTCCTGTCACGCCTTCCATCCAGAGGTGGGGCTGGAGGGAGGTGAGGGGTGGGGCTTGGTCTCATCCCAAACCCTCAGCTCTGTGGCCGTGCCTACACACCTGCATACATGAGGGCATCTGGACCCAGGAATGCAACTGCACGTGGAAACCTTCATACATGTGCATCAAATACTAAGTCAACCAAGATCCAAGGGGGCTTCTACACAGTCCCAGTCCCAGGGTTTGGGCCCTCAGTGAATCAAAATACAGCTTCCCCATATTGTCCGCATTGCCACTACACTTAGCTCCAAGTTATCTCCGCAAACAGGAGGAAACCATTATGTGCAAAATACTAATGGTGACCGACATTTATTGAGTACCGGCCATGTAGCAGGCCCTGAGCTGGGTGTTTTATACACTGTATCATCTTTGCTGGACATGGCTGCCACAAATAATCTGCATCAAAGGTGCTCCCAGAGTCAGTGGCTTCCCTGAAGTCATTCTAAAAGGAAGACCCCACAGCCACTCTAAGACTGGGGCAAGCAGAGAAGTCTTTAGCCCAGCTCAGGGGCTGAGTGTACAGCCTCTGCTTCCCCTTAAAATGCATGGGGTCTAAGAAAGGGGGCAGTGCTTCCTCCACTTTCTGAAACCTCCCTTTCCCCAGTTTTTTGGCCCCTATTAGTCCCAGAGACCCCCGCCCTACGCCTTGCCTCCTCTGGCTGGAGTGGTCACCTCATCTTGAACGCTGCCCTCTCATCTCTACCCTGCGTTCACAGGAGAATGCCCAGGACTGCGGTGGCACCTCAGAAACCTCCGTCTCGCTCCCCCTGCTCCTGCTGCCTCTGTGTGCCTGGCTGTTGCCACCCCAGCTGCTGCAGTGACACCCACCGAGGCTGACCTCGGTTTTGACAAGGTGATCCTTCCAGAGACATTTTAAAGAGTTAGCAACTGACGTGGGGCCCAGCTCACTCCAGTGGGGTTATCACAAAGGTCAGTGGTCATCTCAATCCTGAGCTAATGGGCCCTGCCTCCTGAAATTGCCAGATGGAACCAGAAACCACTTCCCAAAGACCTTCCAGGGTGCCTGGAACCACTCACCCCGTCTCAGTGGGCATGCTCCCATCCTTCTTACCTCCTCTTCAGGAGCCCAGCATGAGCTCCACTCGGACCAAGACAAGAGGATTTAGTTCCATCTACTCTCCAGAAGTCCAGACCCAGCCAAAGAACCTCGTTGGTCTTCAGTAGAACCCAAGGACTTAAAGATACTGAGAGAGAGGAGAGGAATGAGACCAATACCAACAGCAGAAATGAGACAAAGACAAGAACAAGCCCCCACCATAAACACTGCTGCCTCAAAGTGAGATGCACAGTGGAAGCAGCTCAGTTTCCTCCTGCTGCTCAAAATAAGCTCTAACTCTGTGTGTGTGTGTGGGGGGGGGGGGGGGGGGCAGAGAAGTGAATAGTAATGGAAAAGACCCAGAATCCTTTTGCACCAACATGGTTGCATGTGATGTCTGCAAACTATTGCTATTAAAAAACTTCTAAAAACATCTTTGCAAAGCCCTGATGTAAAGGAATTTTGCATCTCTCTGAGAAAAGGCCAATAGGGTAAGATGCACAGCTGCTGCACTGGAAGATAATGTGGGTTCGAGGGAGGTGGCAGGAGTGGCTTTAGTGGAGTAGAGGTCCCAGGGAAGAGCAGCCCCTCACAATGGCATGGGCAGGGGTCTCCAGAGGGCTTCTCTACACTCCCCAGGAGGTCCAAGTCCCATGATGGCCTTTTTCTGGCCACTGATCTACAAAAGAAACCACCTGGCTCCGTTCCTGGGGTGGAACTTTGGGGAACACTTCAATTTGCCGGGCAGAGTATACTGGGAAGGGAGCTATATTTGGGGAGTCCCTCCCCACATACACACTCCTCCAGGGTCTCAAGGCCCTGGAATCTCCTCTTCCCTCCCCCTCAGACCTAGCTCCTAAGAGACAGCGGTCTCCACTGTGAGGGCAACATTAAAGGCAGAACTGTGCAGAAATTCTGGGGTGGCCTCAGATTCTTCAGTTTAACCAACCTCCAGTGAGGAAGTCTAGCCACACCCCATAATCATAGGCAAGGACAGGGCACTGGGCCTTCAGGGACCCTTCTTCTCAGCCTTCTACACTTCAAAGTACAGGTTTCCCACCAGTAATTGGCCCCACTTCTCTCTACAGTAGGCCAACTCAGTAAAACCCATTCATTGTATTTGTAAAATACCTTATGCTATCAATTATACAATGTTACTTCCATTACCATTTGTCTCGCAACCATCCTGTGAGGTAGTCATGAACAGCCTGTTTACAGCTGAACAAACCGAACCTCAGAGAAGATAAAGAACCCACTCAGCCAGTTTAAGTGGCAGAATAATGCTAGGAATAGCTAAGGTTCACATGTACCAGGTGAAAACTGGTATTAGCCCATTCAACCACCCATTGTCAATACCTACTGCAACACCAATTAGCCCATTGCAACACCCCCTGAAGTAGGTACTCGTATTAGCCCCATATTACAGACCAGGAAACTGAAGGACAGGGTTGAAAACTGGCTCCGAATTATTAGAAGTGTTGTGAGGTTGGAATGTGACATTTCTAATAATGTGCCTAACTACTATTACCTTGTTTTGTGGAGGAGGGGACGGAGAAATTCCAGTTTGGATGCCAGGAACAGTAGGCAAAGGTCACAGGTGTCTACATGGTGGGGGGTGGGGGTGGGGAAAGCAGCAGGGAGCCCTTTCTCCAGGCCCCTTGGCTGTCATGGTTCAGAGCTTCCCCACCATCCTGTCAAGATGACCTCATTGTCGCAGGATGAGCACTTTCTAACCATTGCTCCAGCCCCTCTCAGCATGGGCCATGGCCACCCACATGCCTTTCTGTGGCAATTATAAACTGACAGGGCCTCCAACAGCATCTGACCTCAACTACTGCCTCCCAGACACCAACTGCTAGTCTCTCTAGGACAACCCAGTGTTGTCTTTTGAAAGACTTGCCTTCCCCACCCACCCCGAGAGAACATTTTCAGGCAAATTTATCAACTATTTTAGCCATATAATTTAAAAACCAAGCTTAGGAAGTGCTGTGGCAGATCCTGGCCTCATTTTGTTCTCACAATCCCCATGCCTCTACGTGGCCGGCAGTGGACTGTAAGATCTGGAAATCTCTTTCAGAACCAATGGAACAAATGACCATGCAGATCAACTAGCCTTGCTCTTTACCTGGGAGAACAGAATATTCTTTTGAGCTTTGCCTTCATAGGTCAGAACCATTGTTCCTTTCTGCTGTTTACAAAATCACTAAAAGGACAGCAGGTGGCAGCCTGGCTCAAGCTAAAGAGCCATCACCTTGCCTTCAGAGGAACAAAGTTCAAAATCACATAATAAATGACCAGTGTCTGGGGTACAGAATCTTGAAACCCTTTTCTTATAAATGTTGCACATCTTTGGATGACCAAGAATTCAAGGCTGCTGTCAGATCCTCCTCCCTCAGTACAGGGATATATTAACTGAATTCACCTAATAGTTTTGTGTATTTTAATATTAATGCTTTCAGGTAAAATGCTTCTACAGCCACTTCATGACGCTACGTGAAGTTCTGGTTCAGGAGAGCAAAGGAGTGGACATGTCTTAAAATCAGAAAAGTAAATATTGGGGGGGGGGGGCACAAGGGATGTCACAGAACACAAGAGGGAGGTGTTAGAGCAAGAGTTTGACAGAAACGCCAGCCAATCACGATGGGAAATTAGAGAAATGTTGATCTGTAAGAGCATTTCACAGAAAGATGCAAAGGATGTTAGAAACCCCATTTTAACAGGTGAGAAAAGAGGCTGAAGAAATGACTTGCCTGTCACCTTTCAAATGGCAGAGCTGGGGCAGAGCTGGGCTCTAAACCTAAGGCTCTATTTCTAGGTCAGTGTAGCTGGCAGGGGAGGCTGGTGGGCAGTAATGAGAGGCTTTTGTGGTCATGCAGCTGGATCCCCGCTTCCTTAGGTCGCCAAGTCCCCTCTATGCCTTCACAAGCAGAAGTTACAAGAACCAGATTGACTTTGTTTCACCAAATCAAATAGTTGAAGGCAGAAAAAAGTTAATGCATTAGGATACAGGGAGTGGTGGTCCATAGTTCATGCCCACTGAGGGAATACAGAATGTGCTGTAACTGAAGCAAAATATTCGAGGTAAGAATATTATTTCTGGGGTAATTTTAAAGCAACACTGCTCAGAGGCTTCTCTAGACCTACCATTCTGTAGTCAAAATTCAAACTTGGCCTTATTATTTCCTTCACAATATCCAGAGCTCACCCGAGAAAGCAAGCATATAGACAGCTTGTGCAAAAGGCTAGGAAAAAACGAAGTTATTTGTAGGCATCACCTTATTCTTCAAAGGCAAAATGCAATCCAGTGTTCTCTACGAATATGGGAAACCCTTAAGTATTATCTATACTTAAAAATGAGAACTCAGAGTGGACACATTATCCCAATACTGGAAATTCTCTGCAAAACTAAATTTACCTAAGAAAAAAGAGAAGTCCTCTTTAGTTACATAGAAGGGTTAATAATCCCCAAAACTTTTAAGTCAATATATGTAAGACTGTCTCATCTGAATCTTCTTCTTAGAGAGAGCCAGCAGTCCACCTACACTTTTCTACACTAAAGTTTTTACACCGATGAAATGTGACCTGATCAGTTCATAGGGTAGTGGCTGGGGTTACATGAACTAGCAAGAGTCCTTTAACAGACCCCTGTGCATATGTGTTCATTATATTAGGTATTAGTTTCATAAACTTTAATAATAAATTAAGAACTGCCCCCTTGGAGTTAGCCCTCCCCCCCATTCTAAACCTCGTCAGAAAGGTTGAGAAGTGAGCTGGGCATGAACACTTTGGTTTATGAATTCAGACTACAAAGTTCCTCAAAATACCTTAAGCTTCAGTGCTGAAATTGAAACTTCAAGTCAGAAATGCCAAAAGCTTTGGTAGTAAAAAAATACACAACATAAGTTCATTTTCCATTTGGTTCCTTTTATTAGAAGTTGAGAATACAGCAAGTAGGGAAATCCCATGGTGTGTGGAACCATCACATAGGTGCCTTTCTGAAACCCCAACCTTCTATGATCCCCAAAAATGTGCTTTGTGGCTTCAGCAATTTTTAAAGGGTAAGGAAAAAATACTGAAAAAGGCCACTATTTAATGGTGATAGTATGAAGCTGTAGAGGTCCTAACCAGCCTAGGGCCAAAAAAGAAAATTAAAAATCTGCACAGAGCAAGCAAGCCTCAGACTGCTGAGAGTAAGGCATTCAGGCGCCAACCTGGTGAGTTCTCAGCGAGCACAGTAAGACCACGTGCAGTGAGGCTGTTGGTAGTCAGTTGCACACAGACACAGACATATAAATGGGTGTGCGCACACTCACTCACCCACCCACCCCCACCCACCCCCACACACCCACACACACACACCCTCAAGAGAGATTTTTACTGGATTATACATCGTTGGTGTTAAATTTCATGTTTGCTAGGGGTTTGTGCTATATTGAACCAGATTCAGCTCCTCCTCTGGGGTGTGGGCTGACTGCTACCTCTGTTGGTGTTTCAAGGCTGAATCTTACACCCCGCACTTCAAAGTGCATGACCGAAGAGCAAGTCTGGCTTCTGATATGTGCTGTTGCTTCCACGGAGCTAAGTGAGCTTCCTTCCAGATGGCCACTGCCCTGCTGGACTGTCCCCTCAGAGGAAGTAATACTGCTCTTTATTCTGTCAGGCACTGAACCATTTCACCCACTGAGTCTTTTGCTGGGTCCACCTAGCACCTAGGGCAGTAACCTTACCCAGAACCAAAATACTCTTAAATTCCTCCCAAGTTCTAAAATGGATTTTTTTTCTTCCCGGTTTGCAGCTTTTGCTGGAGATTGGAAGAGGAGAAAAAGGAGAGAAAGAACTGAGAAAACCCTACACGGAACAAATGGGACACCCTTCCCACATCCCCAAACACCCAGTTGAGGATGCCAGCCCCCATGCTTAGGGCCTGTTTAGTTCTAATGCACACAATTCCAGGATGTAACAATCACCTGCAGTAAGTAACTGGATGACAGTAAGTAACCTAAGACTCTGGTGCTATGTGAGTGGTTTGCCTATGAGCCAAGATGAGGATTCTATGAACCAGAGCCTTCCCCTAAGACTCTCCCTTCACCATAACGGTACCTCAGAGACAGAAGCAATCTCTTTTTTTACTTCTAGTAGCTCTTCTAAGATACAGCTTTAAAGATCTACTGACTCCCTGGCAATAATATACAATTTCCTTTTAAAACTTGCCACCGTGCTATCCCTTAAAAATGGGGTTCAAGGGCTGCTACTACTCCATGGTGGGTATCGGGCCCTGCTTGGTATTTTTGTTCAAGGAGAGCTGATATGTTTGTCACACCGAGGTTCGCAAACACAGTGTACCAGGTGACACTCACCCTTCCTAACCCAAAGGAAGCATTCTCCCTAGCCCAGTAAATGAGCTCAGGAGGCACCTGGACAAGGCAGACTCTTGTGGCTGGCTTAATGCCAAGAATGATGTCAGAGAAAGGTCATTTTTATTCCCAGGGGTAGGATGGGTAGTTAGGGGCAGTTATTTTAATAAGAGGGATATTTCCAGGGTATCTCAAAACTCTGTAACAAGGATATAGAAAACTGTCACATCCCTGCAATCAAATAAAAATCACCACAAAATTCAACAGGATGCCAGGAAGTAATCAGATCAGCCCTGTAGCATTTCCAGAGCTCCTCCTCTGTCTCTACTACCCCTCTGCCAGCATAGTTTCTGAAGCAGGTGGCTCTACTCCTTAGAGTGGGTCATCAGCATAGAAAAGTTGGTCTAAGGACACCTTACCTAGAGCTTTTATCTACCATCCTGTTAGCCATTCACATGCTGCTCCCACTTAGAAAACACATACCATCTCCATCTACCTCAGGACTCCCCAAGGCTCTTAGGCAGAAGAGTGGTCATGTGACCACTGGGCAGGGGCTGTGCCCTCTGCCCCACCAGGGTCCAGGGTATGTCAGCCTCCAGAAGGCAGCGTGGTGCACCAAGGCATTATGCATTCTGGGCCATCACCTGATCCTCCTACAATCACTTTGTGCAAAATTGAAACAGTGTGTGGTACTTGCATGTTTCATTCTATACAAAAATTCTCCCACCCTCCCCTACCCCTATGTGTTAAACATTTATATAAATTCTTATTTAAACAGTAAGTTAGAAATCTTATTTACATTAATTTGTTTGTTCTCCCAAAAGAGCATCTAAAATCACACTCCCACCCCGTAACAGGATATAAATGTTCACCTAAATTGGTTTGTATTATTGTTTTAAGGAGAGAGAAAGGGAGAAGAATGAACTGCCAGCTAAACTGTTTCCCCGTCTTCTACAAATAAATACGATACGGATCAGAAGCCAGTTTGCCAAGGGTCTTGCAGAGCCCTCAATCAAGTACATCCCAAAAAATACGTCAGGGTTTGGGTCATTTCTCCTTTTCTCCAAATTGATGCACTCCATCCTTTGAGGTATGATTTATTTTTGTTTTTCTCTTCTCAGTCATGTGCCACATGGAGCCTCTGGGGTGTCACCAAGCACACGAGGCTGTCAAAGTTTTGGGGCTCCTCTGGTACTGGCATCAATGGCCAGGAAAGGAGAGGCCTGCAGGTGCTGCAGGCCCTGGTTCAGGGTCCCAGCCCTGGCTACTGTAGGTGTCACAGTGCATCCTCTTCACTGCAGCCTCCGCCGATCATGAAACGGAACTCCTGGAGATTTGAGACCCCGTGGAAGTGAACGAAAGCGCCAGCAACCACAAAGATGTGGAATAGCTGATGAGAGTGAAACTGGAGGCAAAAAAAAAAGAGAGGGGTGGAGAAACCCATGCATTATTAAAAGTCTGCTAAAGGTTCTTAAGATCATTTATGCTGAGCAGAGGGCAAGGAATGGATGTGACAGAGCTCAAATTTGAGGTGTCCACAGGTCTTGGGATATACATTAGGCATATCATATTTTGCTGAACTGAAGGCTAGCTGTCCCCAAAGAAATCAAGATGCTGCCGCTAAGGTCTAGACATGAAAATGTGCACACTTAACAGTGGATTATCTGGTGAACTCAGGGACAAATGATGGACACAGGCTCTCCTGCCAACAGGTCACAAAGACCCCAACGATCCCCTAATGTCTAGCAGTGGGCTACAGGTAGACAGAAGGGCATTTTCCTTCTTGCTGATGGATGTTTTTGTCATGGACTGAAGCACCTGAGCTATGGTCATTCAAATGTTAGAAAATGCACTCTATTAGAAAACCTAAAGGGATTTCCAGGATCAGGTACAAGGTCAAAACATACAGTGGCTAGAGTTTTTCCAGCTCAAAGGCTCTGGAATTACACAAACAACGTACTATATTGAAAGAATAGGAAAGCAGGACCTTTTACTTCCTTCTCAAGTCAGAAGCTGGCCTACAAATGTGTGATATTATCTATTTAACCTACTCTATAGAATGTTCAAAAGGGGTTATCAAATGCTCAGTGCACCAACCATTACTTCAACATCACACTATCCTGCCCAGCTGGCACGGCTCAGTGGTTGAGCATCAACCTATGATCCAGGAGGTCATGGTTCAATTACCGATCAGGGCACATGCCTGGGTTTCGGGCTTGATCCCCAGTAGGGGGTGTGCAGGAGGCAGTCAATCAATGACTCTCTCATCATTGATGTTTCTCTCTCTCTCCCTCCCTCTCCCTGAAATAAACATATTAAAAAAAAAAAAAAAAATCACACTATTCTCTCATTATAGTCTCAAAATTAAAAAGTACAGCAGCAAAAAAGGAAAAGAAAAAGTACAGCAGCAAAACAGTATTTATCAAGGAAAGACACTGATTTTGGAGTGTAAACTAGGTCTATAAGTCACATCCATAGTGATGTTTCCTGGGAAACCAAAGGAGACTCATTTGTCCCTAAAAGGAGAAAAGGTAAAAATCTCTCCATATCAATGTCAAAATTATGAGGAGGCAATCTTGAAGAGACAAATTAGCTAATTTGAAGCTCAAAAGATTGCCTAAATTAGTATTATCTTCATTTTACAGATAGCGAAACTAAATTTTAAAGAGACTATATATAATCAACTTAATCTATAACAACCAACAACAGGTTAAGGAACAGAATTCCAGAGGTCAGACTTCATATCAAACACCACTCCAATTCTGACTGTTGGAAGTTTCAGGCCATCTTCTGTTATAAAATTTTCCGTCTACTGGTCTCTTATATGTTCTTTGCCTCTTCTCTTTCCTCCTCTCTTACCATTAACTGTAATCTAGTTATCTCTACCTCCCATTCCAACCAAACACATATACACACTCATTCTCTCATTACAAGTCGCTAAATTTGGTGATCAAAAAGGACCTAAATAAAAATCTGGCCCCAAAGGGTGCATTGGTAGAAATCTGTTCCATCACCATCATTTCATAAATGAGGAAGCTGAGACAAAGAATGACTAAGTCACTTGCCAGTACAGTGCAGTATACAGGAGCACAGACTCTGATATTAGGCTAGCCTGATTCAAATTCTACCCCTACCACTGAACAGCCAGGTGCACTGGACAAGTTACCCATCTCCCTAAACCTCATTTCCTACTCTGCAAAACAGACACGTTAATAACAGCTGTTATACCTGCTAGGGCTAATATGTTATATGGGTAATCTGTGTGAACTGCTCACTCAGTCCTATGCCAGGCACCTAGTAAGTGCTCAATAAATACAGCTATTATTGTACTTATCACCCAGAGAAACACAACTCATGAGGAAGAATTAGGACTAGAATACACACCTATCAGGTTTTGAGTCTAAAACTTTTCCAATTATTTCACTTCCTAGTCTGCAAATAACCCACTAAGAGATAAGTATGTATACACAATAGCCACTCTGATCACACTTACCCAGATGTCACACTTGCCAGGAAAGAAGCGTTCAGGGATGCGGGCAGCATACAGAGCAGCCCCCGTGATATAGAGGCTGGCCATCAGCATCAACCAGCCAATCTGTCCTATGGTGGCAGCCTTCAGGAACCCCTCCGAGATGACATAGTGCAAGGCAGGAATGATTCCACTCAGGCCTAGGCCCAAAAACACTCCTAGGAATCACACAAATAAAGCAAAAATACAGAAGAGAAATCAGGAACAAGAAATAAATACTACAGCACAGAACCAGTAATTCTGTTAAACTAAATACTTCAAAGTAGAATGCAGTATTAGCTTCTAGTTTGAACAGAAAAAGGTTCTTCAAATCTAGGATACTGCCACCGGAGACAACACAGCTATGTTCTAAGAGACAGATCTATTTACAAATGCAAGGAGCCTCCTGCTGAGAGAGGCTTAGCTTAAGGAGTCAGCAGTCCTCAAAGCATGTTGTGAAGTATTTTAGAAATAGACAGCTCTAGGAGTTTGTTTAAACCTCCTTAAATTCTGCCTCTTTATAGACACAGGTTGTAATACAAAGCAATTTTACACATTTTATCTTCCCTTTAAAGCAACAGATATTCTGAGGTAGAACGGGGGAGGGAATGAGAGAGTGAGGTGAGGGTGAGGAAACAAAAGGTAGTTATTAGTTCTGATGAATTCCCAAACTATTTTTGGGAACTACACTCACCTAGAGGTTTATCCCTCCAAGCCTAAGAAAGAGAGATAGAGATAGATGATGATAGATGATGATGATGATGATGATGAGGATAGATAGATAGATAGATAGATAGATAGATAGATAGATAGATAGATAGATAGATAGATGATAGATAGATAGATAGATAGATAGATAGATAGATAGATAGATAGATAGATAGATAGATAGATAGATATAGATGATACATAGATACATAGATAGACAGATAGATAGATGCTTCTGAAAGTTCCCAGGCCCAAAAGTACCAATCAGGTACAGAAGTCTACAGAAGTCTATCAGAATCACTCCACCAAGCCCTACCTACTGCCTTCAAAATCATCTACAGCAGTGTTTTTCAAACTTCTGGATATGACCAACTAAGTGAGTCTGGATCAGGATTTTTTAAATGAACTAAAAATAACAAATATCAGACTGTGTCTCAAGTGGAGAGTTAAGCACTAATTTGTAAAAGTTTTATAATTGCTATTTGTCAATTTGTGTGTGTATGCACGTGTGTGTGCATGTGCGTGCATCCATGCAGGGTTGTAAGAGAAAAAAAATGTCATGATTTAAAAAGTTTGAAGGCAACTGATGTAAAACCACTTTGAAATCTGTGTCAACCAAAGCACCACATGAACTCCCTGCAAGAGCTCTAACTGCTCCTACATTTTTGACACAAAGACTTAAGAATGACGCTTGTAAAACAATCACTTGGTAAGCTTTCTCAAAAGAAAGGGGCATACTGCTTGCTTCAGACATTACTACAGAAGCTGCTGGTATGTAACAATATATGTATGCACACATGCATGTTCATTAATAAAACGGACATCAACAGAGAAGAGGAAAATGGCAACGCTCATCTCACAAAAGAAAGAAATCAAGCAGGTCTAAATAAAACTACTTCTTACCTCCACTCCTCACTAAAGAAAAATCACTGTGACCCTGTTCTTTCACTTGTTTTCTTCCTCTACATGCTAAGCAAAGGCTACCAATGGTCTTGCCTGTCACTGTCTCAGTCAAAGCTCAGGAACATGCTCTTCTGATGTACAAACAGCAGGATGTCCAGCTCTACTCAGCAAAGACGTTCTTATCTCCTGTGCTCAAGCAGGCATAACACCACAGTGAGATACTACTGAAAGCCAACCCTGACCACTGCTCGTTTGCTCATACAAACACTTAAACAAGGAAGAGGACAGAGTGTTACAACAAGGTCAGTTCTAACTCCTAATCTTCTAGGTAACTGCAGATGAACCATGTCTTAAATTTTAAATACTCAACAAGTTGTTTAAAAAAAAAAAAAATTGAAAGGAAAAATACTCCATTTAATACTTCTTATTCATTCTCAGTGGGCACTGGGTTTGATACTGGGAATAGAAAATTCAAGACACAGCCTTGGCTATAAGGAGTCCCCAGTCCAGTGGGAGACAAAAACCTGTCTCTGTTAGCCCTGTAACTTCTGTACTCCTACAGGAAAGTTCACCCAAGGTACTCAAAGGCTTCTGGCTTTCCATATGATCTCCAGCTTAACAGACATTATCCTAAAAATAAAAGGCCTCTTTATCCCTACATCACAAGAGATGTATGGTGCCTACAATAATAGAACACAATCAGTATGAAGTCTTACTTAGCTAAGCAGATTACACATTTTAAAATGAATATACAAAACAAAAATAACACCAAAAATACACCTCATGCTGAGAGTAAGAGGAATCGCTGTTTATTTTACAAAGGTTACAGAGCCCGTCTTATCGACAGTGTACGGCCATATACTCAAGTGAACTACACTGCCCCAAACACACTGGCTCACGTAGCTTACCACTGTTCCTCAACTCTAATGAACAATACATTAAAGCCCCTCAAGAGGAGGAGCAATGATTTATTCATCTCTGCATCACGAGTACACAGCATAATGCTTAGACAATGGTAGGCCTTTAGTAAATGACTGGTAAATAAATAACTGTTCAATGTAAAACCTCCATGTGCTCTTACCTGCTCGTACTCCTCGATACTGCGGGGTGGCAAACATGTCCCACTGGGAGACTATAATGGCTGCGATGCCCAGCACACAGATGACAATCAAGTAGATGAAGCAAGGTTGTGGGTTACAGTAGAAAGAATAATAAAGCCAAGGAACAAAACTTCCCATGATCAGAAGAGCAATACCAGAGTAATCCAGTCTAGGACAGAAAAAAAATCCATTTAACGTTAAAAATCACTGCTTACTACATGTTCACGTTAATCCCCCATGACATGAGCTAGCAATGACAGCTAAGAGGCATACTGGGGTGCTTGCTTTAAGTCTTTTTTTAAACTTTCTATGAGAGGACATTAATTCTGCCAGCTCTGCTAGACATTTTTCACTAACCCACTGACTCTAAATCATTGATCAAAATATAGACTTCACAGATACTTACTTAGAGAAGAGTCGGGAGACCCCTTCTGAGTGGCAGTAGACCGTGTGGAAGAGCCATGAAAAAGAAAGGCAGAGAATGGCCCCCAAGAAGAATAATCCAAAGACCACCTTCTCTTGCAGAGGGGCCACAAAGAAGATGTTTGGGCGAAACATATAAAAGATCCCCAGGCACAGGAAGAATACACAACCTAGGAAAAAAACACAGGGGAGAGAGAAAAGATATCCTTTTGAAGAGACAATGCTATGTGTTACTTATGTTTTCAATCCTTCACAATCAAAATGATAACTGGATTGAAAGTTCCACGAGAAAAATTTTCTAAATAACTGAAGCCTATCCAAAATTTTGGCCACTTCAGACATTGTTGGCATCATACACTTCTCAGCTTCATAAACTGAGTACACAAAATATAATCACTTATTTGTCTAAGAGCATAATCCAAAAATAAACCATACAATGCTTCTACTCTTAGAAAACTGCATCAGTCCACTTCTGTCTCTAGATCTAGTATGAAATTTCATTTATACCATTTTTTGGGCACATTTACAGTACAGCTTTCAAGGTCCATTTTGCATTTGCTTTTGCAATAAATTCCAATACCTCCAAACCCTGCCAAGAAATACAGCTTTCCTCCACCAATAGCTGTCAAGGAACACTATGCTTCTCTGGTCCTTACCACTTGGCCCAATATTCAAGAATTAAGGACAGTAAATGCCTATACAGACTATTTGATAAACAATTTTTACACTGTTCTTCACAGTAAGATGTCATGTTCTTACTGCTTAGAGAAGAGTCACTTAACAAAAGGAAGGCATAGATATTAAGAATTTAAACATTTGCTAAGTGATTCTGTTTGATCTATTTCATAAAGCATTTACCCTGGAGTTAGACGTCAACAACAAACTTGATTTCATTCTCTGTTCTATTCTCACTATATTAGCAAGGTAAGAACATGGGGACACAGTGGAAATCAAATGTGACAAGAAATGCAAGTCAAATGGGATATGGCCAGAAACTATTTAGTATACAATTGTTCTCCCCTTTATGCAGTTTCACTTTCTGCGGTACAGTTACCCATAGCCAACAGTGGTCTGAAAATATTAAATAAAAAATTCCAGAAAAAAACAATCCATAAGTTTTCAATTGCACACCACTCTGAGTAGCATGGTGAAATCTCAAGCCATCCCGCCCCAGGTCATGAATCACCCGTTTGACCACAGTGTATACACTTCCTGCCCATTTGGTCCCTTGGTAGCCGTCTCAGTTATCAGATTACTGGGGTATGTACGTGTGTGTGTATCACATTCACATAACTTTTATTATAGTATATTGTTATAATTGTTCTATTTTATTAATTATTATTGTTAATCTTTTACTGTGCCTAATTTATAACTTAAAACTTTATCGTAGGTATGTATGTATAGGAAAAAACATGGTATATATAGGGTTTGGTACTATATGTGGTTTCAGGTATCCACTGGGAGTCTTGGAACATAACGCCCTTGGATAACAGGGGACTGCTGTATTCACAAGGTTATGAAATTATCACTACTATTAAATTCCAGAACATTTTCATCACCCCAAAAAGAAGCCCTATATCTGTTAAGAGTCATATTTCATTCCCCAATCCCCACCCCAGACAACCACTAATCTACTTTCTGTCTCTGGATTTTCCCATTCTAGGTATTTCATGTATATGGATCATATAATATGTGGCCTTTTGTGCCTGGATTCTCCACTTAGCATGTTTTCAAGGCTCACTCATGTTGTAGCATGTATCAAGTAATATTTCACTGTATGGATATACCACATTTTATTTATCCATTCATCAGCTGATAGATTTTGGGCTGTTTCCACTTTTTAGCTATTACGAATAATGTTACTAAAAACATTCGTGTACTCATTTGTTTGTTTTTTGTGAACATGTTTTCAATTCTCTTGAATATATACCTAAGGAGTAAAATCGCTGGTAATTCTGTTTAACTATCTATCTGAAGACCTGCCAAACTGTTTTCCATAGAGGCTATACCGTTTTATATTCCTACCAGCAATGTATTTGAGTACTAATTTTTCCACATGCTTGCCAAGAGTTCTTATTTCCCATTTTCTTAATTACAGCCATTCTAGTGAGTATGGTGTGGTATTTCATTGTGTTTCTCAAAGTATTTGATCTGCGTTTCCCAAAATGACTCATGATGTTGAGCATCTTTTCATGTGTTTGTTGGCCATTTGTAGATCATATTGAAGAAATTACTATTTAGATGCTTTATTCATTTTTTAAACTGGGTTGTCTTCCTATTGTTTAGTTGTAAGAGTTCTTTAATAGACCATTATCAGATATATATTTTGCAAATATTTTCTCCTATTCTGTGGGTTACCTTTTCACTTTCTTGATAATGTCCTTTGACATACAAAACTTTTAATTTTGATACAGCCCAATTTATCCATTTTTTAATTTGTTTGCATATGCTTTACGTGTAAAAGCTAGGAAACTGTCATGTAACCCAAAATCACAAAGATTTATACCTATGTTTTCTCCTAATGATTTTATAGTTTTAGTTCTTATGATTGTCTTTAATCCATTTTGAGTTAATTTTTGTATATGGCATGAGGTAGGTGTCTGGCTTTATTCTTTTACATGTAGTTACTAGGTTATCCCCAATACCATTCTAGCTCTTCTTTAATATACAATCATGATGGAAAAAATACCATATATCACATTCTACTTTAAGTCAAACTGAAATGTAATTGTGAATATTTGAAGTAATGACTTTGAAAAAACAGTTTACTTCTATTCAATAACTACCTTTTTCTCAGTGTTCATTAAAATATTATACCACATTTTGTATAGTACCTTTCTCTTGGCCTGGTTCAAACACTGTCTGAAAATCCAGTAAAGAAAAATATGACTTAGCTGTAATAAAATCATAGTGCAAACCACAGAAACTGCATCATCAGAAATCCAGAAAACAAAATGGCAAATCCCAAATACATTTTTAAGTTCCATCCTTACCATCAAATAAATGGGGGTAAAAATTAATAAAGATCAATTCATTACACCACTGCTATTACATACCTAAGAGATGTGTCCAGATGTTGCCTGTCTCTGTGTGTATTCTGAAAATGCTCTTAAAACAGGCCCGGAAAGAAGGCATAGGGGGCCGGTGTCCATGTAAAAGGTAATCATTATCCTTGAGCCAGTCTGGTAGTACATCATGAGGGATTACTCGCCATCGACCTTCCCAAACCTAAAAGAAAAATATTATCAAATCCTTTGTGGTTTTAATTGTAACTTTAGCAACATTGGTCCCAAATAACAATCTCTTACATTTTCATATGAGAAAAATAACTTGTTTTTAGAAAGACAAACTCATTCAAAATTTACAATGTCCCATATTCTGATTTTTTAAAAACCAGACTAATCAAAAAGATATTTTTTAAATGGGGGAGCTTTTCTTAGGAAAGGGGAAGAGTAAATGCACTTATAGAACATGCACTAAAGAGTGGTTTCAAACTTTGTTTCATTCTGACTAAAAGTAGGGTGAGGGGTCCAAAGTCCCACCCATACAGATTCCTTTCTGTCCTCCACAACAGACTTTACCTCTGAAAAATCCGTGATAGTAAATATGATCATTTTTATACTTAATATTCCTGTTAGTGAAAAAAGAACTATATAGAATCATACTTTTGTGCCTTTTGCTAAAATCTCTTTCTCCCTTTACTCTCTCTTCTCTTCCTATCAGAGCAAATATGATGAAGTAGAAAAGAAAGAACAGAGGAGTCAGAAAATCTTGGATGTCTGGCATTAACTAGTTGAATGAGCTTTAATCACAAAATCACCAAGCCTCAGTTTCCTCATTTATAAACTGGGGATTATAGTGCTTCGATTACTTCATAAGAAAGTTATGAGGATCAAGTGAAATGACTCAAAGCACTTAAAAAATGAGTTAGCAAAACCCAACATCCACCCCAAAGGTGGTATTAACCCTAACCATCCCCAGAGGCTATCACTTGTCTGCAAATCAGTAACAAATCCACCCTCTTCATGCTGGAGAGATGACAGAGAAGTTTGGCCTCAACTGCCTTTCAAGCCCCTTCGCTCCCCTTGCTCCCTTTTCCTCACTGTCCCTCCCTATCACACTCGAAAGGAAAAGGAATCAGAAGTTTGGTATATCCTCTTTAAAAAGTTTGCAGCAAAAAAAAAAAAAAAATGCCCTATTTATTCTCTCATTAGCTGTTACATTGAAAGTTTTATGTACTTTATTCTTTATTTTTAGTTCAGAAAGAGAACAAAAAGGCAGTGAGGTTAACTACAGTACCCCACTGATAATATAAATATTAAAAATCCCCAGTGGCCCAGACACTAAATACATACTCAAGTTTGAGAGAATGAACATCAATGGGTTGCCTCCTGTACACACTCCAACTGGGGATCAAACACACAACCTAGGTACGTGCCCTAACCGGGAACTGAACCCAAAACCTTTTGGTATACGGGAAGATGCTCCAACCAACTGAGCCACCCAGCCAGGGCCTAAATGTGCTTTTTGATAAACAAAATATATCTTTTGTATCCTTCTGTGCTAATTCTCCTGAGTCAGCGATCACTAGAATAGATCTATTGTTTTGCTTGGCTTTTTTTCCACCAATTTTCAAACACTGATTAAAATTTCCTGGGCTCTAAGTAGACCCATAAATGTTTATACTCCTTCCCCATCCCTCTCCACCCATTTTGGAAGGGATGCCTATATTAGGATTATAATGTTTTCTTCTTGTCCTCCGGTATAAAGTACAATATTCTAAGTCAACTGACCCCAATTATTTCTACTGTCACTCTGAATAAAGAAAAACCTAAGTTTAGTTTTTAGGATCTATGACCACATGCATGAAAAGTCTTGGTTTCACAAAACCCATGAAAGAGCTGAGCACAAAAATTTCTCTGTAAATGATCAAGAGATTTCCAGGAATGTTTAATATGTAAATGAACTTACTTACACATATGCACAGACAACTGACTTATGTTGACTTTAGTTCATACCTGCCAGGGCCCTGACTGATCAGATTAATCAAATGGTGATAGATTTACCAGTGTCCCTGACCTATTTTCTCTAAGCAAGCAATCGCAATTCCAGTTACCATTTCAGAAAAGAAAAAAAAAAATCCCCACAATAGGTCCTAATGAATCAGAAAATGAATTGGAAGAAAAAACTTAAGACAGAAAATATACCAGCTAAACTGAAAACACTAGACACGTGTGTGAAAACCAGGCAATTCCTATCTAAAGAGTCATCTGATGACCCACAGAATCCCTAGAAAGAGTAGCAACTTGCCATCACAGTCAACAGCAGAAATAGATTCAAGGGACTTGGAGATGGCATCTTAGTATCTCCAGGCATTAACCACTCCCAATTTTGTTTCACCCTGCCTTGTCTAAATTATCAATAACCTATATTAGGAAAGATTTGTTTCCCAGTTGGACATTCCAGTTTCTCAAAACTTTACCATTGCTGCTACAGGCAAATGTATTATGCCTTGAACGGGGTTAAAGTCATGAGATTGCTTTTGTCTCCATTTTGCCACAGATTATCCCCAAAGCAAATCAAAGGGTAAGGTATTACCACTCTCCTTAAAGGTTTCTGTTTGGGAAGGGTGGATCATATAACACAAAAATGACAAGAAATTGCCATCATACCTTACAAACAAACTCTTCCATTCTTTCCATAGCATGATGGGCTTGTAAGAGAGGGGACATGCCCATAAATCCATCCTCTTCCTGAGAAACTCCATCATTACAGTCATGTTCCTCAGAGCTCTGCAAGGCAATCAGAGAAATAGTTAGGGATAGAGACCGGGGCCAATGAAAAAAATCAATACACTTTCCTTGAAGAATTATAATGAAATTCTCCTAAGGTCAAAACAAGGCCTCAAACAAGTAACAATACAGGAAGTAAAGTCAGTTTATTATAGAATTATGAGTATTAAAAATGAAAAACAGTTACTCAAGTTTTCTCTGACAAATGAACTATAACAACAGCATTCCTTTGTTTGTTTCAGTACCAAATTCCTGGAACATGAATGGTTTGGTTTTTGTTTTAAGAATTATATTCACAGACCACATAATACTATTAAAGTTACAGAGGAATTACTGAGTTGAAAATCTCCAAGAACCCCACCTGGTTACATATAAAATAAATAATTGTAATACAATGTGCTCTAGGGGAAAAGGAGAAAAAAACATTTACTAAAGTCTTAAAAAATAATGCTAAAAAAATAGATAAGGATTAAATAAAGAAGGGGAGCATTTCTTTAAAATAAAGAAAGGGCTTTATACAGGCTATCTACCTTAATGCTGACAACCACCTTATTAGGTAAGTGTTCTTATCTAATTTAACATGTAAAAAAAATTAGGCAAATAGGTTAAATAGCTTGCCTACGGTTAAAACTGGTAATGTAAAAAAGTAAAGTCTTTCCCCATTCTTGAAGAAATGATCAATTTGTCTAAGAAAATGGAGGAAGAAATGCCAATCTGGTAAGACCTTAAGGGATAAATCACTAAAATTAAGATTTGTTGCCAGATCAAGCTTCATACTAGTTTAGAAAGGAAGATATTTGTAAGAAGGGAAATGGACTGAGATAAAAGTCAGGAGACCCAAGTAGTAAGCCTGTTCTGCCACTAATTTTGATCTTTAGACAAGTCTCTCAACCTTTCTGAGCCTCAATTTTCTCATTCTATCTAAAAGGAGTTTAAACTAAACCTCTACAGCCTCCTCCATTCTCTCAAGTTCTGAGATTGTGTAACTCAATGACTAATGACTGCACGAGAGAACTGTAATTCCACATCTAAGAGTCCATTAGATGAATAGTACGACTAACATGACTTCATAAAGAAATGAACTGATCTTCCACCTCCAATCAGAAACAAATTGGTAAGGATGAACATGCGGAAGTAATAGATAATCTACCACAACACCCAAATTTGCATGTTTAATAAGAAATTCTAAGATTTTATTTTTCTACTCTTTACTTTCCAAGATAGTTAGAGGCTATCAAGCTGTATGTCAGACAAGTTACACACCCAATCTCAATTTTTTTTTAAATCATGTTCTCAAAGAAATCTATCTTGAACTGATTCTCTACACTCTTAACAATAAAATGCTCCCCTTCTTTATTTAATCCTTACCTATTTTTTTTAGCATTATTTTTTAATCCTCACCCAAGGATATGCTTTTATTGATTTTAGAGAGAGGAAGGGAGAGAGGAAGAAAAAGAAACATCGATCAGTTGCTTCCCTCCCATACGCACCCAGACCAGGGATCGAACCCACAATCTAGGTATGTGCCCAAACTAGGAATTGAACCAGCAACCTTTGGGTTGCTGGCCAGGGCACCTATCTATCATTCAGTGCCTCTATCCCATCATGTCTCTTGTTTAAAACTCTTCCTTAATTACCAGCCTAGCTGTTCTCAACCTTTCTTTCACGGCTTCCACCACCCCACCCCCACCCCACCTCTAGCATTTTTTGATTGCTTCTCCCATCCCCATGAAATTTTAACAACACAGATATACTATATATCTGTTTATGTGCTGTGGCCCTTTGGAGGGATACAAAGCACTGTATTATTTAAGAGTTCTTCACTCCTTACAAACGAGAAACAATTTTCACCAGAGAATATATACCCTACCTAACCCTCCTCTCTTTAGCACTTAAAATTTGTACCCCTCACTGGACAACTAATAAAATCTCTGATAACAGCTTGTTTTATTGACTTACACTATTTTATTTAATGTTTAACAGAGTTTTACATTTTTAGTATATCATTTCCTAAATTAGATTTTAAGTTAAGTGTCTGTCTTCTTCCCATGGCACTCAGAACAGCAATATTTTATATACTTACACAGTAGCTAAATTAATGCTTTAAAAGATTTTTTAACAAAAAATTTAAAAGGACTATGTCTAATTAAACAAAAATAATAAAATTCCATTAAAACATCAATTGTATGAAAACTGAATAGACAATAGCTTGAAATGATAAGCAGACCAACTGTAAAGTACCAAATATAAATTCATATATAAAATATAAAATAGCTCAAATATTTATGCATGTTCAGCATGTATATGATTATTCACCAAAAAACACACACAAGAACTCAACCTTGATTATCATACAAATTATGGCAGCATTTTCCCATAGACCTACAAATAAGCATATAAAACAGAACCACAGTTAAGTGTTTCCTATATACTATCATAAGTAAAACCTAAGTTGTACACAGTCTGAAATATCAATAGGATTACTTACAACCAGTTCATTTTCAGGCTAAATGTGTTTGGATCCATAGAGGATTGCTGATAGGAAAAGATAAGCCAGCCTTGCTAGCAGAAGAAAGGGCATTTCACACACTTAACCTTAAATTCTGTTACAGATTTAGATTTAAAAAAATGATAGGGTGCCTCTCTCAGTAGGCACTCACCACTACACAAGTCTGTAGGGAAGAGAGAATTGTTCAACCTCCCAATCACAGGGAGGGAAGAGGAACAATGACATTGCTGTTGGAGAAAGAACAGCTTTTGTGTCTTCAGCAGTGCTAAGAGATATTTATTGAAAGAAAACAGAAGTACATTCGAAATGTAGGATGTATAGTTGAGTCAAACACCAGCAAGGGGTCAAAGACTGTTTATCCATTTAATCAAACATGTCTTAGGAAAAGGTGGCTTGCCATATAGAAATTAAGCCTGAGTCTAGCCCAGCTGACGTGGCTCAGTGGCTGAGCATTGACCTATGAACCAGGTCACAATTCTATTCTCGGTCAGAGCACATGCCCAGGTTTTGGGCTTGATCCCCAGTAGGGGGCTTGCAGGAGGCAGCTGATGAATAACTCTAATAATTGATATTTCTCTCTCTCTCCCCCCCCTTCTCCCTTCCTCTCTCTAAAATCAATAATAAATAAATAAAAAGTGAATCTGGCCCTGGCCAGTGTGGCTCACTTGGTTGGGTGTTGCCCTGTGCACCGAAAGGTTGGCAGCTCGATTCCTGGTCAAGGCACACGCCCAGGGTTGTGGGCTCAATCCCCGGTAGATGTGCAGAAGGCATCCAGTTGATGTTTCACTCTTACATCAATGTTTCTCTTTCTTCCTCTCCCTTCCTCTCTCTCTAAAAATGAGTAAACTACTCTTTTAAAAATAAAAATAAAAATGAGTCTGAAGCCGGATAAATTCTGTAATCCTTGAAAGATTACAATCTCTCTAAGCATCAGTTTCCTTATCTGTAAAATAATTTTACAATATTGTACCTACATTGCAGGTCTGTTTTAAGGATCAAAGGTAATAACAGAAATTATCATAGGTCCTAGGACCCAGAAAGCAATACATAAATGATGGTCTTTATTATTATAATGATGGACTAGGCACCAAGAACATTAAAGTAGGTATTACAACCTAATGGAGAGGATATGCATGTAAGTAAACAACTACAGCAATGAGCTGGTAAAGAGTATGAAAAGGGTCTAATGCAAACACAAAAAACAATTAACTCCGGCACTGCTGAGAAATTTTCTAGAAAGGTTAACTTCTGAACCAAGCCCTGGAAAATGCATTCAAGAGTCAAACATGGCTCTAGCCGGTTAGAGCATTGACCTGCGGACTGAGGGGTCCCAGATTCGATTCTAGCCAAGGGCATGTACCTCGGTTGCAGGCTCAATCCCTGGCCCTGGTGAGGGCACATGCAGGAGGCAACCAATCAATGTGTCTCTCTCACATTGATGTTTTTCTCTCTCTCTCTCCTTTCCACTCTCCGAAAAGCAATGAGAAAAATATCCTCAGATGAGGATTTTAAAAAAAATAAAAGGGTCAAACATGACTGGGAAAGGCATGACAAGCAAAGGTAATAGCAAGTGTCCAAATACACAGAGGAAAGAAAAGGCATGACACAAATAATATGCAGTTTAGCATGGATGCGGCAAAAAGTAAATTAAATGTAATGCGAAACTGTAAAAGGCAAGTACAAAATAACCCAAATGTCCGTAAATAGATGGATAAACATGTGGCATCTCTATACAACAGATATGACTGGGCTACAAAAAGAAATAAAGTTCTGACACATGCTACCACATTGATGAACCCCTAAGAAGATGATGCTCAGTGAAATGTGCCACACACAAAAGGGCAAATATTGTACAATTCCACTAATATGAAATACCAAGAAGAGGCAAATTCACAGAGAAAGTCCCTTAGAGGTTACCAAGGACTGGGAAAGGAGAAGGAACAGACGGAGAGTTATTCCTTAATAGGTAGAAAGTTTCTGTTAGTGGTGATGAAAAGTTTTGGAAATAGTGGTAATGACTGCACAACACTGTGAAGTAATTAGTGCCACAGAATTGAACACTTAAAAATGGTTAGCCCAGCCGGGCATGGCTCAGCGGTTGAGCATCGATCTAGGATCCAGGAGATCATGGTTTGATTCCCAGTCAGGGCACATGCCTGGGCTGTGGGCTTAATCCCCAGTCGGGGTTGTGCAGGAGGCAGCCGATCAATGACTCTCTCTCTCATCACTGATGACTCTATCTCTCTCTCTCTCTTCCTCTTTCAATAAAGGTATCTTAAAAAAAAAAAAAAGAAAAAAAATTTGGTTAGAATGGCAAATTTTATGTTATATATTTTATCACAAGAGAATAATTCAAAAACGAAGGTAAAGAGGTTCATAGCAGCATTAGATGGCACTGCCTGGTTTTGCAGATAACAGTCAAAAACCAAAAACAACCCAACTATCTATCAATAAGAAAACCGAAGTGTGATATATTTATATAACAAAACAAAACACTACTCAGTAATTTTTTTAAAAAAATACTGACATAGCCCGGCCGGGTGTGGCTCAGCGGTTGAGCATCGACCTGGGATCCAGGCGATCGGGGTTCAGTTCCCGGTCAGAGCACATGCCCGGGTTGCGGGCTTGATCAATGACTCTCTCATCATTGATGTTTCTGTCTCTGTCTCTCCCTCTCCTTTCCTCTCTCTGAAATCAATAAAGATATATTTAAAAAAAAAAAAAAAAAAAATACTGACATATAAAGTAATATGGGTAAGTAGCAAAAACATACCAAGTGAAAGAAGCTAATCATAAAGAGTATGTATTGTATGATTCCATATTATTAAGTGCAGCAACAAGCAAAACAAGTCTATTGTGGTAGAAGTCAGAAGAGTGGTAATCTCTGAGAATGGGTGTGATATGGACAAGGGTTACTGATTCAAAAAGGGCATAAGAGAAGTGTCTGAAGTGATGGAAATAATGTGAATCTTGATCTTTGTGATGGTCATTTATATATGTAGTGTCATTGCGCTATGTATTTAAGATTTGGGTATTTTAAATTATCCCAATAAAATGTTAAAAAAAAAACACAACAGAAGGGGGGAGGAATGAAGATAGTTAGGTAGGAACCAGCTCCTTAAAGGCTTTTGATATTAAGGTGCTTTAGGCTTTATCCTGTAGACAAAGGTGAGCATTTAAATGATATGAGGTTGGGGCAAGCGGGAGCATTATTAAATTTGCATTTAGAAACTATTACTTTGCCAACAGAGAAAGGCCACATTGAGGAAGGGAAACAAGAAGTAGAGAAATAAATTAAGAAAATACTTTAAAAGTCTAATGCAGTTGTTGCTCCCCCCACCTCAAATCTGGCAGTATGTGAAGTCATTTTTACTTGTCAAAAGTGGGGGGAATGCCACTGGTATCTAGTAGGAAGGGCCAGGATGCTGTTAAACATCCTGCAATGCAAAGGACAGCTCCCCACAACAAAGAAGTATCTGGCCAAAATGTCAATAGTGTCTGAGAAACTGATCTAAAGAAATGCCGAGAGGGTCTATACACTTCAAATTATACATGCCACAGTGCAGTATTATGTGCTTACATCAGAAAAAAAAAATATTTTATCAGATACTTCACTATGAAAAATGCTAATAAGTGAGCTATTCACTAAATAAAAGTATTCATTTAGTCCTAGCCACTTTGGCTCAGTGGTTAGAGCATCTGCACGCGGACTGAAAGGTCCCGGGTTCAATTCTAGCCAAGGGTATTTACCTCGGTTGCAGGCTCAATCCCCGGCCCTGGTCGGGGCTCATGCGGGAGGTAACCAATCGGTGGCTCTCTCTCACATGGATGTTTCACTCTCCCTCTCTCTCTCTCCCCCACTCTCTGAAAAAGAATGGAAAAATATTCTCGGGTGAGGATTAAGAAAAAAAAAAAGAAAGTATTCATTGAGCAGCTACTATTTTACAGATGAGGAACCTAAGGTTAAATGATTTGTTCAAAGTCACACACTTAGAAAATGCCAGAGTCAGATTTTAACTCAGGTCCATATAGTTGCAAAGTTCATACTCTATTCTTTCCACTCGCAGTTTTCTAGTTATGACACTGCCTGATTTTGGAGGTAACAGACATTTGGCCAAAGGCCATAACACATACAGGCAGGCCTTGCTTTGCGTGGTAGTACAGGATATACTAAAGATGGTTGTAAGTCAAAACCCTGTAAAAAAATTTTAATAACCAATGGGGGACACAGTTAATAATGGGGTGAAGGCCTGGGGAAGGGGTGGGAGCAAAGTGGAGGGGGTCAATTTGGGGGGGGGGAATGAGCCACCTGTAATACTCTCAACAATAAAGATAAATTAAAAAAATAAAAATAAAAAAATTTTTAAAAATAACCAATGGGGAAATGACTATTCCACCATGACCTTAAAAAATTTTTGTCAAACCATTAAAAACTGTCAGTTTATCTCAGATGCTATATTTTAAAATAGAAACACTGAGAATTAAGTATTTACTTATTTCTTTAAAACTTACCAGGAGTAACTGGAACAGTGCTTGCCTTCCTGTGGTATAACTTACAATACAAAGTGAGCATCTTTTCTGTGCCTTGGCAAATTGCCATACTCCTAAATTTGGATCAACTTTCAGCATATTATTCTTTGCACATTCAGTGTCCTAAAATATCTTTAAGAGTTCCTTTAAGTTGACTTTTTTTCCTTTATCGTTTCTCTGGACATCCTCATCCTTTTGGTCACATACACTTGACTCATTTATGTTGGCAAATTTGCCTTCTCTAAGTTCCTCTGGCTGCCTACTTGAACTCTCTTAAGTGGCGTGTGTCAACATTACCACAGCCAGCTATTTCTTCTGTAATCCATTTATGTTTGACTTTCACTTTCAGCATTTTCATTTTTCCTTTCTTTGCTTCACTTTTTAAACAATATTTATTTCTTAGAGAGAGAGGAAGGAAGAAGGAAAGAGAGAGAAAAACGTAGGTGTGAGAGTAGGACATCAATCAGCTGCCTTCTACAAGCCCCCTATTAGGGACTGAGCCTGAAACCTGGCATGTGCCCTGACCAGGAATCAAACCAGCAACCTTTCAGTGCACAAGACAACACCCAACCAACTGAGCCACACCAGCCAGGGCTCTTTGCTTCACTTTTATCTTCATTAGCCAATTCCCACCTTTGATTAATAATTTTCGTAAAAAATCACATAGATTTATCACTAGGAAGCAACACAACTATACACTTTGCCTGTCTTGTGCATTATGAATAACAGAAGTCCAATAACCAGTCACTGATAGACTTCAAAGAAGTGACATGATTAGTCGCTGACCATGACAAACATCTATTATCTAGCAGAAAAGCTTGTACTCTATGCAATTACTCACAGTAAAACACCATGATAACTAAAGTTTGAACCATATGGTTCAGGAGCTATTATTACTTAACTAACCCACGGCAACAAACTCATATATACTGGAAATTTTCAAAGCATTAGGGCTGCCTGTATGCATCTTCTCGTCACATCTATCACAACCATCCTTTCTTATCTAAAATGGGTGCTTCTAAAAAAGCTAATCTCAGTCCAAGAGAATGCATTATTACTGTTGGTAAGATTTCCATCCGGTGGTCCAGTATATGTTATCAGGTCAGAGGTAAGAAATACATATTACAGTAAAGAGAAATACTTCCATCCACCCTAGTATGTCAGCAAGATTTCTGAATTTTTATTAGAAAGTTTCCCTCAGAAGCACAAAATACTAATACATCTATTATTTATCATGTATCATCCCCAATTCTCACCCTCCTGTAACAAAATACTCACAAATATATCCTCAAAAAACTTCTTAAATGCTAGATCATAATTAGCCATTTATTGTGTACAAGTATTATAGAGTTGCTAACTAGGGATCTGTGTGGAGTGGGTGGTGGCAAATACAGTTCCCTGGGTTAGACAGGATAACGAGTAGGAATAAAGCGGCAGAGTCAAAAATTGGCCACAAAACAGAATTTAAAAAAAAAAAAAAATGCTTTCTCTTAGGGTATGTGGGCAAGTTTATAGCTATGCCACATAGTTATGCTTGAGAAAACCTACACTGGGCACTATATATAAAATAGGCTGGCCCTGGCCAGTGTGGTTCAATAGTTAGAGCGTCAGCTCGAGCACCGAAGGGTTGAGGGCTCAATTCCTGGTCAGGGCATGTACCTTGGTTTTAGGTTCACTCCCGGCTCCAGTCAGGGCACATGTGGAAGCCACACAGTCAATGTGTCTCTCACATTGACATTTCTTTTTCTCTCTCTCCCTCTCTCCCCCTCCTTCCCTCCCTTCCGTTCTCTGAAAAGCAATAGAAAAATATCCTCAGGTGAGGGTTAACAACAAAAAAAGTCTCTGTCTTCCAATATTAACTCTAAAGAACTACCTTGTCATAAGTAGAAATTACTTTCAATTTCCCACCTAGCAGCCGCTACACCACATACCCAAAGATCTCTCTTTCAACACCGAATGGCATCTATATTAAGATGATCACATACAAGTGTTAAATATATACTATGTTCTGTTCTATGGTCATACCTCTAACCTTTATCAAAACAAATTATGAAGAAAAACAGGACATTATGAAAGATTAAAGAATTAAAACCAAAGCTGCCTAACATTAAGGCATAAAACTTAATTCCATAAGGCTTTCTATGAATAAATCACTATATTTAAACTTAACTTAAAGAGAGAAGTCAAAACAATGAAGTGCGTACAAAACACTTTTTAACATTTTTCTCCTCCTGCATTCAGTGAGTCCATCTGTGATAAGACTGAGATTGGTTATATTTCAAAAATATAATGATATTTGACTCTGATGATCTGTCTAAAGTGCAACCTAAAATGATAGTTCTCTAGAATGTGCCTTTGGAAAGACAGAATCATAAAGATCAAAGGCTTTTAAGATCAGTTTAATATGAAATAATTCATGAATCTACTGGGCATTTACCTGTTTCAGCCTGACTCACTTCAGCAGAGCAGCAATTTTCAACTGGTATGCTGCAAGCATTTTTAAAACATGCAATAGCTGACTATTTAGTTGGGCAGATAAAAAAATGACAACAGTCAACACAACAACTGGTCTGGTGTGAATGAATTAAAAGTATGCCTATTTTTTGTCAGATCAGCAAAATATATAACATATATTTTGGCGTGCCACAGAATTTTAGCAATTAGTTTATGTGTGCCATGAGATGAAAAACATTGAAAATCACTGTAATACAAATATTTATTAAGAGGGTTTTTTAAAAGATGAGTAAAATATAGTCTGTTTTCCATGGGCTTACACTCCAATAAGGGATTGAATTAGCCACATAAATGACTATAATAGAAATAAGGTATAGTTAGTTTAAAGACAGGGAGTGTGGGACTCAGGAAAGGTTGAATGAGGAATAGAATTTTAAAAGATGAAATGAACAGCAATAGTCAAGAGGGAAAAGGAAACTGAAACTTAGGATGCCTTTAGGGATAAATTATATATTGAAATACTAGTTGAAGTCAGTAAACAAAGTGCCACAGAGATCCATAATCATAATACCATCTACAGTTAGAAGATTAAAGTAAAGTAAATGTAAAATACCCAGGGCTGGGAACAGTAAATATTTAATTAAAATGTGTCTGCCTTTATAGATGTCATTGAGAACTGAGACCTTCTACATTCACATAATTTAATGATAAAGAAGAATCTAAAGACCTTACATCAACAAAACTTTATCATTTGTTCCAGGAAATTCTTGCCCAGGAAGATAAGGATACAAACCAGTAAATAACTTGATTATCAGCTTTAGGAACTTCTCAAAAATCCATTTAACTAAACAACAGGCTGCTCCACCGGCCCCTTAGCACAATAAATTGCTCAGCTAGGCAACTCTTCTCGCTTATCAAATATTTGCTCATCAAAACCTGCTCAACGAGTCCTAAACTATCCTATCACAAGCTTTGCCCAGTGTCAGTATGTTCTGTGTATTGAAAGATCTGCCTTGTCTGCATCTATGAGGTTTTTTGTTTTTAGTTTTGCTTTATCCCTCCACCTTTTCCACAGACAACAGTATGGTGATTACCAGAGGGAAAGGAAGGTGGAGGGAGGAGGTAGAAGAGAGTAAAGGGGGTGATGGAAGGAGATTTGACTTTGGGTGGTGAGCACACAATACGATATACAGATGATGTATTATAGAATTGTACGCCTGAAACCTATATAATTTTATTAACCAATGTCACCACCAATAAATTGAATAAAGAAAAAAAGTCCTGCCTTAAACCACTAGAACCCAGGCCTCAAAACCCTATAAATTTCTATCCAAGACCACTCCTTTCTAAAACACTACTGGAATTCTTTAGAGCAATGCTCACTCTCACTACAATATGTGTAAACTTGGCTTAGTTTAAGCACCAAGTTATTTTGATGGTTTTGGAAATTTGACAGCTTGAATTGAGTTTTAAATTCAGAATTCTGAAATGTATAGTAAAGGCATTAGCAAGCTGATATAGTTAACAAATACAAACACAAGAGTTAGTGGAAATTAAGATGTCTACAAAAAATAAATGAAAAAGTAAGCATTGATGAATGTGGTTATCTTCCAATAGAATAAATACAGTATCTAGTCTATATGAGGATTTATTTTGGACTTCCTAGAAATATATATACTCTTAGCCTGTACAGACTACAAGAGGTTCTCAAATGAGATGCCACAGGAACTTAGCTCTTGTTTATATCAATTAGCTTATGGTAAAATTGGTTTTGTTATACATTGTTTCATTACAGAATCAACTATGTTAAGTGAGGACTTGCTGTAGTTATCTTTATCTCTATCAGAGCATGATGGAAAAGACCTTCAAAATCATCCAATTTTCGCCCGGCCAGGCATAGCGCAGAGGTTGAGCATCGACCTAGGATCCAGGAGATTGCAGTTCGATTCCTGGTCAGGGCACATGCCTGGGTTGTGGGCTTGACCCCCAGTCAGGGGTGTGCAGGAGGCAGCCAATCAATGACAACTCTCTCATCATTGATGTTTCTATCTCTCTCTCCCTCTCCCTTCCTCTCTCTGAAATCAATAAAGATACATAAAAAAAAGTTAAAATCACCCAATTTTTTTTATTCTCACACAGCAACTCTAATCCTTTTTTTTTTAATCCTCACCCGAAGATAATTTTTCCATTGCTTTTCAGAGAGTGGGAGGAAGGGAAGGAAGAGGAGGGAGAGGGGGAGAGAGAGAGAGAGACAGAGAGACAGAGAGAGAGAGGGAGGGAGAGAGAGAGAGAGAGAGAACAGGAGAGAGACATTGATGTGAGAGAGACACATTGCTTGGTTCCCTCTCGCACAAGTCTTGACCCCAACCAGGGTCTGCAGGGCCAGGGATTGAGCCTGCAACCAAGGTACGTGCCCTTGGCCGGAATCGAACCTGGGTCCCTTGTCTGTGGGCTGACCCTCTAACCACTGAGCCAAACCAGCTAGGGCTCTCTAATCTTAATTGAATTTCTAAGTAGACTTCCTGAAGGTGATTGGCAGACAGGATGATGAACTAACTTTCTTCTGATGAACTAACACACAGTGGCTTCTTAGGTGTTTGGTTAAAATAAATGAGATCAACAGAATAATTCCTAGGTTGAATGAATAAAAGTTGGCTCCAAATTCCGCCGTTTATGAAAAAGAATCTGGAACAGAGAAAAAGTAGGACAACTATAAAAGCTTCTCTCTTTATTCAACTTAATACCTTGAAAACTCAGAGATGTGAAATAAAGCCATAAAACTAATGATCAGGGCAACCTGTTTTGAAATGCCTCTTTTATGTTTTTGCCTGAAGAGGCTTACACAATATTTAACTTCTAAAGTTCAAGGAATGCAGTTAAAAGAGTCCAGGCTTTAGGGTCAGAGGCCTAGAAGCAATGGCCTATTAATTTCAACCAATACACATTACACATTTGAAAAAGAATTTTGGATAATTGAAGAATATTGTTGAACCAGGAGTCTAGAAATACGGATTTTAGGTGCAGATCTCTAGACTAGGCTTACTTGTTACCAAATCTCTTGTACCAGGATTAAGCCGCTATGCTAAACATTTTGCAGGTTAAGACATCAATATATACCAACGTATACTCAATACGTGTTAGCTATTATTATTACCACTACTCCACTATTCTTACTTCCGGGTCTTCGTACTTGCTATTCCCTTTCTCTTGGCTAACTCTGAAACTCAAGTTTTACCTCCCAGATCCCCGCCTGGGGAAGAGTTGCTCCCATAATACCCTGTGCATACGGTCACACAGTACCACAAATGTGATTTGTCTGTCTCTCCAACTAGGCTATAAGCTTCTTAAGGGCAGAAAACATGTCTTATCTTTGTATTCCCAGGGTACCAATACACAGAAAAGAAACTAAAACCATCTGCAGAAAGAATAAATGCATGTGTGCATCTACTAAAGTGATTTGTGGTATTCCTTCCACTCTGACATTCTAGAAGCCAAGTTTGGGTACTTGAAAGAAAGTTGGTACTATTTAAAAGAAATTAAGAAGTCAGAAGAGTGAGCTAGTGGGAGAAGAAATAGGCTAAATTAGTTTAACTTGAAAAGTTTAAAGGTCTAATAAAAAGGCCAGTACTAAGATGACAGATTTAGAAATCACTTTTGTGAAAAGATTGTTGAAATCCAGGGTAGTTGAGATATATGAATAAGTTCAGGATGCGTTTGCCAGGATTTATTGCAATTACATCAGTTGAGTACTATGACAAAGGAAGGACAAGTGAATTAGTATTTATTGTGTACTAACAACATGTCAGGCACTATACTAAGTACTTTTACAAATAAAAAACCAAATCCTCACAACAACCTTCTGAAATGAGTATTTCTATCCCCATTTTATAATGTGGAAATCAGGATCAAGTGTGGTAAATGAAAAAATGGAAGCTAAGAAACCGTTACACAGCTGTAAGTAGTACCTTGATTCCCAAACTAATGACAGTATCTTACATACAGGTGCTACTACTGTCCAACTACTACAAAATACAAATTCACTTAAGATGAACTACATCCATGGTCAATTTCTATCATATCTTTATTTCAAACTAATATTAAAAATAGGACTATCATGTAGGGGGTGTGTCGAATGTTTCTGACATTTAAAAGAAAGGAGCCCTAGCCGGTTTGGCTCAATGGCTAGAGCACTGGCCCACAGACTGAAGGGTCCCAGGCTCAATTCTGGCCAAGGGCACATACCTCGGTTGCAGGCTCAATCCTGGCCCCAGTCAGGGCACGTACGGGAGGCAACCAATCGATGTGTCTCTCTCAGATCAATGTTTCTCTCTCTATCTCTCTCTCTTTCCACTCTCTCTGAAAAAGCAATGGAAAAAAATATCCTCAGGTGAGGATTCAAAAAAAAAAGGCAAGATACTTTCCACCATGGAACATAGAGTCTATAAGCAAAAATAATTATTAAATGTCTAATCACACAAATATATAAATTGTGATATGTTGTTATAGAAAATAGAAGGTATGATTACAGACAATATAAGAATGAAGTGAGGATAGGAATTTGAGAAAGGTTTCTCTGAGGAAGTAACATGTAAAGTGAATACTACAGGGTGAGCAGCAGTTAGCCAGAGGTGGATGTAAGAATCCTCCAGGCAGAAGAAATAGCCACGTTTGAAGGCTGAGGCTGGAGAGACCCCAGCCCATGTAAAGTGAAATAAGGCCAGCATGGCTGAGGCTCACTGAACAAGAAAGAGAAGGTCTTGAAGTTAAAGAGATAGGCAAAGGTGAGGTGATGCAGAATCCTGTAGGCTATGTAAAGGAGTGAAGATTTTATCCTACGTGCAATGGGAAGCATATGAAGTATTTTTAATATGGGAATGGCATAACAAACTCTGCATTTTTAAGAGCTCTCTTTAGCAACTATGTGAAGAATATACTGAACAGGAACAAGTAACAAAACAGAAAGTCCTGTTAGGTCTAGCCCAATATTCCAGATGGGACATAATAGCAGCTTAGACAAAAGTAGTGACAATACAGATGAAAATAAATGGGCTATTAAAAGTTGAATTGAGCCCCGGCCAGGTGGCTCAGTTGGTTGGAGCATAGTCCCATACACCAGAGAAAGAATAAAAGGGCCCGGCGAGCGTGGCTCAGTGGTTGAGCATCAACCTATAATCCAAGGAGATGGAGGTTCGATTCCCAGTCAGGGCACATGCCTGGGATTTCTGGCTCTATCCCCAGTAGGGAGCATGCAGGTGGCAGCCAATCAATGACTCATCACTGATGTTTCTCTCTCCCTCTCTTTTCCTCTCTCTGAAATCAATAAAGACATCTTTTTTAAAAAAGCTTGTGGGTTCAATTCCCAGGTTGGAGCATGTACAGGAGACAAATGATCCATGTTTTTCTCTCACATCAATGTCTTTCTGTCTCTCTCTCTCTCTCCCCCTCCCTTCCTCTCTCTCTAAAACCAATAAACATATCCTCAGGCGAGGATAAAAATAAAACAAAACCAGCCTTTAAAAAAAAATTTGAATTGACACAATTTTTGTAGGTTTGAATTTAGCTATTTCCAAAGTCTTCAAAGAGCTTAAATTGGTATCTTCATCCACAACTAATTTCAGTAGGTCTGATAAAGGCTGAAGAGTCAACTGTAAGATACCACTTCACACCTACTAGGATGGCTATATTCGAAGACAGACAAAAGCAAGTGTTGGCCAGGATTTGGAGAAAGTAGAACCTTCATACATTGCTGGTGGGGATATAAAGTGGTAGAACTGCTGTAGCAAACAGTCTGGCAGCTCCTCAAAATGTTAAACATCAGAATTAACACATGATCCGAAAAAGTATTCCTATGTATGTACCCAAGAGAAATGAAAACATATGTCCACACAAAAACTTGTACATGAATGTTCACAGCAACGTTATTCATAACAGCCAAAAAGTGAAAACAACACAATGTCCACCAACTGGATAAATTAATAATATATAGTATATCCATACAATGGAATATTTAGCCATAAAAGGGAATAGAGTTCTGACACATGGTACAACATAGATGAACCTTGAAAACATTATGCTGAAGAGCCAGTTACAAAATACCACATAATATATGATTCCATTTATACAAAAAGTCCAGAGCAGGCAAATCCAGAAAGCAAATTGGAAATGGCCTAGGGTTTCAGCGTGGGGATAGGGAATGACAGCTAATGGGTAAGAGGTTTCTTTGGGGATGAAAAAATGTTCTAAACTTAGATTGTAGTGAAGGTTGTGCAATTCTGTGAATATACTAAAACCATGAATTGTACACTTTAAATTGGTGAATTTTATATGTGAATTATCTCAATTTTTTAAGTCAACTGTGAATAAATGTGGAATTTTCCTTTAACGAATAAATCTAACTTTATTTCCCAAATATTCTTCAGAGACATGTAGAGATTTGTCTTTTTGTAAAGCATGTTCCTGAGAAGTTTTTAATACATTAACTGTTTTAAATAAAACAGAACTAACTACTCATTTTCAAACAATAGTGACATCGTCATCACTTGTGAAGCTTTTTAAAAATATATACATCCAGGACCCAAAGATTCTGGTTCAACAGTTCTGGAATAAAAACCTGGCATTTGTATATTTATTTTCTTTAAAGGGCCACAGGTCATCAGATAAGAACTCCTAATAGACTTAAAGGAACCTGCTGGTAAGCGCTTGTACAAAGAGACATATCACTCAGTAATGCATCTAACTACCTTTAAATTTTATTTTTACAAACTCAGGATTTCATTTAACTTGTTTGTAACTTTAACAAAAAACACCACTGTTGCTTTCCTATTATATTTTTATCCTATGCACACTTGGCATTTAATGCAACTAGAGAGTCTAAGGGAAACTACCTTTTTTTTTTTTTTTAAGTCTATGCAATCTAGTTAAATTCTACATCTTAAGAAGAGGGAAACAAATACTCAAAGAAAATGATGCAAAATCATTAGAAATATGAAGGACTGCACCATGATACATTAGGTTTATTTTCAAAATAAACAGAAAATCCATTAAAAGGTTAGAATGCACCTAAGAAGCAAAATTAACCTGGCTTAACAGAAAATACGGTGTGCAACAATTCCAGCAAAAAAACAAGTACCAACCGCTGAATCTAACCTCTAGGCTCAACATAAACACTCAGGGGCAGAGTTTGGAACTGAGAAACACAAAGTCAACTTGGTGCCGGCTGTCACAAAGACAGCTTTGTTCAGCAGGAAGAGCAGTCAGAAGGCGTAGCACATGCTCTTTTAGCCATGTGACCTTGGGCAAATCGCTCTAAGCTTTCTAAATCTTACTTTCATCCACTTGCAAACAGAGATCATATCTGTTCTTCCTATTTCAGAGTGCAGTTTTGAGAAGCAAACGAAATAATGCCTATGGAAACGCTACATACAAATTTAAGGCATTATTAGAATTAGGTAGAAGGATACACTCTACTTGCTAACAGTTCAAATAGTTCCACTTCAAAACTGGAAATTGTAAGAAATCAGTCCTTTCTCTAAAAAGAAAAAAAAAATCAGTATATGGAACTCCTCGAGTCACTTGAAGATATAAGTTAATACTGTCTTTAATTTCAGTCTCAAAATTGTAATTTTCTGTAACCCCTTTCTTTTCTAGCTCCCACGATTATTCTACACTAATACCCTGAAATTAGTAGCAAGGGACAGTACTGTATATAGATTAAATATAGAGCAGAAGTTGCAATGAATGGAGAGGAAGGGCCAAGGAAGGGCCTGAGAAGAAGAAAAGATTTCATTGCTTAAATGCTCCAATCAGTTTCCTACTGAAACCACCTCCCATAGCACACGGCAGATGTACTTGTCTCTTCATAAACCACCTTCTCTTTTTTTTAGCAAAGAACTTCCACCAAAGAGAAACAACACACAAAGAAGAATTTTCATCAGGAACAAAAACACAATATCCTCATTGGTAAACAAGGTGGTTTCACTTTTCAGCTCTAACATTCTACAATCTATGGATCAGATCCTCTCCTTGATTCCTCACACAAAATCTGTTAATGCAGATGGAAAGAAAGAAATGATTCCTTTTGTTCAGGCTGTTGGCTTTTGGGTTAGCTCTAAGATTAAAGGAAAATCAAATACAGGTTTTCAGGGATTGAAGATGGCAGCACTCTAACAAGAAGCAGTGTGCCCTTGCTTCCAGCCATGGACTGGATTTACAGTTAAAATACTGCGTAGCCAGCTTGGAAAAACAAAAGAAATATACCTGAGTGGACATATTTCGAGTAAGGAGCACTGAAGAAACATCACAGAGACTGGTAAGAGAGGGAGAAGCAAAAGGGGAGTCCCCCTTGAAGCCAGTGAGGGGCTGTCAGGCCCCAGGGTTAGAGGCTGCAAAGCTCCCCTTCAGAGTGTGGAGACTGGCATCCAAAAGCTGGGATATCAAACCTGGAGTGGAGGAGTAGGAAGGACTGCCCATGGACTGCGGGCAGAGGGAGCCAGGGGAACAGTGCACCTTCAAGGAGGGGGCCGAGTAGAGCCTTCCCAGTGAAACAACGCACCTAAAGGCCGCAGCTGGGGCAGGAGAGTTTCACCCTGGCAGCTGCCCGCAGAAGAGGCTGTCCTGAAGGATGTGACTTCTGAACAGAAAGGGGCCAGAGGGCTGGACTCAGCAGCAACCTACAGGGACCCTCTGCTTTCCTGTACGGCATTGTGTAGAACCCCAGAAAGCATCTGAACTGTGTGGCGTGGGAAAGGGGAAGAAAGCCCTCCCGCTGCCAGAGACAGGGACAGGAGCTGCCAGTGGGCCAATTGGAGATTTTTGACCAGCTCTGAGGGGAGCTGGCATAACGTGCAAGGAGCTGCCCCAGCTTGACTGAGATCAGCTGTGCAGGAGACCTGCATGGGGTTGACTTTGGTTCCAAGGCATGGGGGAGCCAGGATCTCACAGGGCGTGTTCTCTGCATGTTTGTTGCTTTGTGTGTTTTTGATTGCTGAATGGGTGTGTCAACCTTCCTGGCTTGCATTGGGGAGACAGACCAGGGAAATTTGTGTCTGCGTTGGGATTTGTGTCTGCGTTGGGATTTGTGTCTGCGTTGTGGAGAGTTTGAACTGAGCAACCGCAGACTAGGAGCACCACCTCCAACAGGAAAGGGGCTGGTTCAGCTCACTGCAGCCTGATATCCCCCGCAGGGCACAGTCCTGAAGGGGAATGGAAAACAGCTCACGGGACCACAATACAAGACCCTAAGACTCTTAGGGACTACCGTTTGAGATCTGGAGGAAAAGCTTAAAACCCCTTCTGAGGACTGGGCAGGCAATGTGCTCACTCTGAATCTTTTTTTCATCAAACCCACTGAGCCCAGGTCACTGAAACTGCCTGGTTCTTATTTATCATATCTAGCTCTTTTTTCATGCTTTCACTAAGTTCTTGGACCTTCCCATAATGTGTCTTGTGGTTCTCATTAATTTCCTTGAGCATCTTTATAACCATTACTCTGAACTCTATTTCTGATAACTTGCTTAACTCCATCTCATCAAGGTCTTTTTCTAGCGATTCTTCCTTTTCTTTAGTTTGGGGGTTTCTTTGTCTCCCCATTTTAGTGACTCTTACTGTTTGTATCTGTATATTAGATATATTCTCTGTCTCCCAGTCTTGTGGGGTGGGATTTTGTAGTGTATGTCCAGTGGGACCCAGAGGTGTGTTTTCCTTATACTTCTGAGCTATTTGCTCTAGGCATGTCCCTTTTGTGGGTTCTTTGGGCTTTCCTATTGTGATTGGGTCAAGATTACTGTTAACCCATTCATGAGAGGACTCGCCTCTCAGGTTGGCTGTGAGGCTCAGCCACAACCATGCTGTGTGAGCTGTTGTACAGGTGCTGACAGGGCAAAACAAAACACAACCACACTGCCAGGAAACAAATAGTAACTTACACAATATCCTGATAATCAGAATGAAAACAATCCAAGAGAAAGTAGAACTGAGTGAAACAAGAACACAAATGCTAAAGCAAAAAGGAAAGAGAAAAATGGATATTATTGCTAATAGTAAATAATAATAATAAAAAGTAAAAAACAGAAGCTACTGGGAGATAAAAGGAGCAGAGAAAAGATTCTGAAAGGAAAGAAGGGTGAGCAAAAAATAAGGGTAGAGCATAGGAATAGGAAAATGGCTGAAAAAAAAATAAATATAAAATAAAAAGGCAAACAAAAAGACAGGAAGAAAATAAAAGGGGAGAAAAAGGAAAAAAAATAAAGTTATGCCAATGGAACAAGAAGAGAAAGAAGTAAATCAAGGGCAGGGAAGGAGGCCAATAAGAGATATGGAGGAAACAACAGAGAAAAGCAATAAACTTACTGGTTATAATGACCTCAAATTTCTTGTCACAATAGCCTATATTGCTACAAAGCCCTGGTGAAATTCTTATAAAAGATCTCAACAGACAAGACAACCCTCTAGAGTTGAAACCAGCACCACTATTACCCATATAATAAGCATCTCTCTTAGAATACCGGTAAAGATCCAGTTTCAAGTAAAGGCTTTCGAAATATTTTTAACTAAGACCCACAGTAAGAAATGCATACACACACACACACACACATGCGTGCACACACATATATAAAACTATTTCATCAAATAAGAGTTTATTTAAATGTATATTACTGCATACATACAGCTCAATATTTATTCTATTTTGCTGTTTAATTTTTAAAACACTGCCTTTAATACCAAAATTAATTTCACAAACTACTAATGGAGACAACCTACAATTTGAGAAACACTGTACTAGAGCCAGAATATTGAATACATGCTACATAATTCCAAGGTTCCAGAGAACATAGCAAAATGTCTATAGCAATGACTTTCTGATACTGTTTATAGATATTTCTACCTTTGTTCTCGATAGGTATAGTTGCTTGAATAATTTAAAAGCTGCTCTTCTCTCTGGGAAGTGAAAGATTAAAATTTGCCTTCTCTTCTCAGAACTCTACTGAATTCCAAGGTATGCACTAGAAATAAACCATATCTGCAGAAGTATTCCCAGAATGCAATCAGAATTTTTCCAAAAATATAAACAATAATGTCACCACTAAAGCACTACACAACCCACTTCCTTTCTCAAACAAGATAAAGCTTATTATGATTTTAAGCATCATCAGAAAAGGCATGACTATGAAATCAAGTAATACCTAACTGATTTAATAAGAGGCTTCAAATTATCTTGAACAAAAACTTACAAATGTGCTCAAGATTCCTTTTCAAAACTCCATCCTTTCTCCAGTCACACCCTCATAAATTTTTGTTTTACTTACCATCCTAACACTTCAACTTACTTTTTTATGATGGGTAGAAAGAACAGATGCCTCTAAAACAGGCTCCAAATCTCCTTGGCAGTTGTCATTATCACCTCTCCTTGTACCATCAAGTTGGGGTCCTTTTCTGAGCCGTATTTCTGGCTCTGGAGTCCTGCTGCACTCCAATCCGTTTTTCGCTGTCTCGTTCATGGGATACACAAGCCTTTCCTACAAAGAGGTCTTTCTTTCTGTACCTTCTTCTTGGGAGGGTGGACTTTCAGGATAGTGAGTTGACCCTAAAGAGAGGAAGGTTTTAAATTTAACATATTTTAAACACACTGAGTACTGGGAGAAGAGATAGGTTATATTATTATACATTCAAACAATAAAATACTTGTCAATCATTAGTAACAATAAAACAATAATGTATAAAAAGCCTGTATTTGCTGATAGGAAAGACAGCCAAAATCTATTTTTAAATAAAACAAACAGGATCAAGAAAACACATATGTTCCCACTTATGTATTGCAAAAATGTATAATTGTGTATGTACATAGAATTGTTGGAAAATATTCAAAATTGTACTCTTGGTACAAAAATACATAGAGAAGGACCTAGGATCTGGAGTGAGAAGATTTACTTTTCATTTTGTTCTACTTGCATATTTTTGCCACATACTATACATTACTTTTTCAATTAAAAATATACGTAACTGTAGAAAAAATGTATGTGGATTTTATGCATTATAGCTAGGTTTTACATATCCAACCTCATTTAGACATCATAATAGCCACCCTATAAGGTATATTTACTTCTATTTCACGGGTAAGGAAACCAAAATTCACCATACTCTGTATGAAATAAATAGGACCAAATCTCTCACTTATATAGCATATATTATTGGTAATGTTTTACATTTAAACTGTTTAATGTCTGACACTTCAATATTTTTTAGTTTTTTTGAGCTCTCACTAGACTACCCTAGAAGAAAAGAAACTCAGGACCAGAGCATACTTTTATATCCCTGTGAGTTCTTAGAAAGTGCTATACGCATGACTGTTTAATGAATATTCGATAGATGATATTTAATGTTCTTAAGTGGTAAAAACACTTTAGAAATCATCAATATCTCTCTAAAATGGATTACAGTAAGTTTCCTAGAGTTCAATATTTCAAGTCCTTGACCTTCTACCTCTGAATTCATAGTACAAAAGCTTATTTTATTATTATTTTATTGACAGAGAAAGGGGAAAAGAGAGAAACACTGATGAGTTACCTCCTGTATGCACCCCGACTAGGGATCGAATCCACAACCTGGGTATGGCACCCTGACTGGGAACTGAACCCGCCACCTTTTGGTGTATGGGAAGATGCTCCAATGAACTGAGCCATACCAGTCAGGGCCAAAGGCTTATTTTAGACATTTAGTTACATATCCAAATAAGGTGATTATGACAGGCAATCCAACTAGAAATACTAAAATAGGAAGGAGCCAGGGTACATGTTATGCTTATAAATCCCATGAGATTCGAAGTTCTTACTAGGGGAAAGGAGAGGAAGGGAAAAGTGGGAAGGCCTAGATACCATAAAAGGTGAAAGGTGTATTTAGTGTTCATATATGTGGGTACACAAGATTTAGTCCAAGAATTCTAATTAAACTAAGAATTTATTAGTTTCATAAATCATGTGACTTTGCTGCAGGATTTCTCTAAGTGTTTTCAAAGTTTTGGGAGCAATAACAAACACAAACCTTTAAGGATCACCAAACCTGGGCATGTGCCTATCACATAAGCATTTAGCAAGCATATTTATAATACTGAGATTATAAACTATGCTATTAATAGTTTCCAATTCTGAAAGAGGGAACAATGCTAATGATTTGCATTCATTTACAGATGTGGAAAGTAGGCTCAGAAATTAGGTAACTTGTTCAAGGCCATTAGCCTATAAATAAAGAGCAGCTGGGATTTATATCTAGGTCATTCTGGCCCACATGAAGTTCATGTGCTTTCTACTACTCAAAAAATTAAGACTAGGGAAAAAGAAAAGAACTTGAACCTGTGGACAAAACGGGGATTCTATAATAAAACAGCCAAGTCCAGTGATGTAAAGTGATCTTACAGAGTGATGTGATCATAAATTCCTAACTGGACAGGTCATGGTGGGTAGTCATGCTCCAGGCCTACAATTTCTTTACAGAAAGGTTTAAGCAAGTCATCCTGTCCACTGTTCTTGTGTTTCTAGGTTAATACACCTTTGAGATGCCAAACATAATCCTCTTTTCCAGACTTTTCAAGGAGCAAATAATCATCTTACTATCTTGTACCTAGCTTTCTCCCACCTTCAGGTAATCTTTATGTTCCCTCCTTAATTTCAAAGTATAAAAGAAACTGCAAAACTGGCATTCTCCAGAGTATCTGAGATCTTGCTTCCTGGCAACTGTAACCAGTTTGGCTTAAATAAACTGATAAAAATTCTCTGAAGGTTTGGACATTTCTTGTATCAACAAATCCTAAAGTCCTTTAGTTTACTAAAGAACCAAAATCTTTATTATCAAACGTAGCAAGTAGAATAAAGCTTTCTGCAAAGCAGCCTTGAACTATGACCACAATGAACTTCTCATGAGAAGGAGCTACGTATAGAAAGGCATGTTGCTCATTTAGGATAATATAAATGGAATGCTGTTAGAATTGTTTTGTAATCTTCAACTCAGAAACAGAACGCGAATGACAAGAAATAAGTTTTCCCAAAGAATCTGTAAGGATTCTCCTTAAAATAAAAAGACATTTAAAAAATCAATTTCCAGGAAAGGGCTGAGATCAACACATAGTCCTAACAACAATGCTTTCTAAATTTATAAGTACAATAAAAGAATGAACAAAAAAATAAGAGACTTTAAAATCTCCACATTCAAAAAAATTTAATTATATTCACCATTTTACATATTCTAAAGCAGAAAGGCCTACCAATATATTTTAGAGTTTCAACAATAGAACTGTTGGAAGAAAAAACATTTCTGTCAACACTCGGGTTCCCAAAGATTTAATAAAACAGCCCAATATGAGAACACTGGGGAGAACTATAATCTACTATACATTTTAGTTTATTTGCATTCTCTCTAACGATAAAATGAAGCTCTTCTAAGACTCTAAGGTAAAGTCAGAAGTAAGGTAAGGGTGTCCCTTATCACCATTATTTAACTCTGTCCTGGAGATTATAGACAAGTAAGCAAGAGGCAAAAATGAAAATTATAAAATTATAACTATTTACCCATTATATCACACTTTAGCTATAAAACCCAAAAGAACCAACTGAAAAAAAAATTTCAATAAGAAAACTCATCAAAGTGATTGGGTATAAAATTAATATAAGAATATCAACAGCTTCCACCCTAAAAAAAGCCCACAATATTTGGTTACTATAGGAGAAACTAATAAACACAATAGAAAGTAAAAAGATAAAACACTTAAAAACAAACCTTAAAATGCTACTGAAGACCTACAGAAAACTCCTAGGACTACTAAGTGAGTTCAGCTAGGGCAACAGACAGAACATGAACACTCAAATATCAACCACATTTCTATATACTAACAATAAACATGTGGAAACTAAAATTTAAAACAATGTCACTTACAATTACTTCAAAGAAATTTAAATACTTAAGTATACACTTAAAATATGTATGGGATCTGTTTACTGAAAATTACAAAATGCTAATGAAAGAAATCAAAGGTCTAAACAAATAGCAACATTTAATATTCATGAACTGAAATACTCAATATTGTAAAGATGTCAGTTCTTCCCAAATTCTTCTATAGGTTTAATGCAATTCCTATAAAGATCCTAGCAAGAATTTTTGTAGATAAAGACAAGCTTATTCTAAAATTTATATGGAAGGCACAGGCCCAGAATAGGTAAAACAAATAATGAAGTGGAAACAATTGGAGGTGGGGAGCACTGACCTAAATAAACTTTACACCCTGTGGAGCATGAACTTAAATATAAAATGCAAAACTTTTATTAAAAACATAGGAGAAAATTTTAGGATCTATAGCTATGAAAAGAGTATTGAGACTTGACACCAAAAACATGATCCATAATAGGAAAAAATGATAAACTGGACTTCATCAAAATTAACTTTACTATGAAACAGGAACTTTAGGCAAGTTGTTTGTAAAAGAGTACCAGGGAATAAGAAGGCTGGGAGGACCCCTCCTGTTGTCAGAACAAAAATTAAACACTAACCTCAGAAACTATTCCTTCAGAACAATCTCTAGCCCAGGGTATTATTAAAATCAATATAGCAATCAGCTGGCAATTATTGGAGTTTAACAACTGGGTGTGGTCAGGGAAGAGAGCAAGAGGGCCCAACCAAAAACATTATCCCACCCTATGAGCATATTCAAAACAATACCTCCCTGAGGAACAATATCAGAAACTGAATACTGTGGGCAGACTTTACTAAAACAATCCAGTTACTCAATAAACAAATTAGCAAACAAAGAGCAATAACAAGCCCTGAAGAAGGGGGGCCAGTACCTAGAGTAACAATACACCTTATCTAAAATGTCTACTATCCAACAAAGAATTAGGAGGCATGCAAAGAAACAGGAAACTATATCCATTCACTGGGAGGAAATAAAAACAGGCAACAAAGGTGTTCAAAAGGTACAAACTTCCTGCCCTGGCCCGTGTGGCTCAGTTCGTTGAGCGTTGAACCATGTACCAAAAGGTCACCAGTTCAATTCCCAGTCCCCATGATGCATATTTTACTCCACTGAAAGATGATCCGTATATTCCCTGTTTGCTTTTCTTCAGTCTTTTTTTTTTTTTTTTTTCTGTTTCTCAGCCTCAATACTTTCTTTTTTTTTTTCTTCTTTTAATTCTCACCTGAGGATATTTTTTTCACTGCTTTTCAGAGAGTAGAAGGGGGGAGAGGGGGAGACGGAGAGAGAGGGAGAGAGAGAAACATTGAGGTACAAGAGACACATTGATTGGTTGCCTCCTGCACAAACCCCACCTGGGGCTTGGGATCAAGCCTGCAACCAAGGGAACTGCCCTTGGCTAGTATCGAACCTAGGGCCCTTCAGTCCACAGCCAATGCTCTAGCCACTGAGCCAAACCAGCTAGGGTTCAGCCTCAATACTTTCCATTGTCCTGTCCTTAAGTTCTTCTCCCTATTCAAATAATGCAGTCATCCACAGGTATCCATGGGAGGGTTGGTTCCAGGAAACCTGCAGATACTAACAAGGACGCTCAAGTCCGTTACATACAATGGCATAGTATTTGCACATAACCTACACATATCCTCCCATATACTTTAAATCATCCCTAGATTTCTGACAGTAACTAAATCAATGTAAATGCTATGTAAACAGTTGTTATACTGTATTGTTTAAGAAATAATGACAAAAAATAAGCCTCTAATGTTCAGTACAGACCCAACCATTGTAGGCCTAACTACATAGTGCATATCAGCGACAAGGTAACCTTTTCTTTCTAATATTTTTGACCTATCATTTGCTCAATCCCCAGATGTGGAACCCGTGGATATGGAGGGCCAACTACTGTATAAGGTAGACTTAACATGTTGCTTAAAAGCACCAAGGCTATTTAAACGGTACCTCAAAATCAATTTTCTCTATCTGAAGAAATTGCTAGTTTGTTTGAGACTTCTAGTCTAAAAAATCTGCCTCTATTCTAGGAAACTTTTAAAAACCAATGGTTAGTATGTTCCATGAGGGCAAGGACTTCTGTTTTGTTCACTGCTGGAAGCCAAATTACAATAGATACACAGTAGACATTCAATAAAGGTTTCCTGAATGGATGAATAAGTGTTCCATTCTCTAAGGGGGAAAAGGAAAAAAAGGAATTGAAATTATTTACATTATATTTAATCATAGTTAAACTGGGCTTCTTGTCAAGGTAGATTAGTACAATGTATTACTTCACCTATTTTGTGACTTTAATTTTTATGTTGCCCTCAATTTTGAGAGTGGGCAAAGCTGTGGAAACAGTATGGAGGTTCCTCAAAAGAATTAAAAATAGAATTACTATATGATCTAACAATTCTACTTGTGAGTATACTCAAAAGAATTGAAAGCAGAGTTGTGAAGAAACATATATATACTCTGCTATAAAAGCATTATTCGCAGCAGCTAAAATGTGGAAGCAACCCAAGTGCTATGAATGGATGAAGTTAAACCAAATGTGGTCTATACATACAATATTATTTTGCCTCAAAAAGAAAATTCTGACACAAACTACAACCTGGATGAACTTTAAGAGCATTATGCTAAGTGAAATAAGTCAATTATGCACAAAAAATACTGTATAATTCCACTCATATGAGGCACCTAAAGTAGTCAAAATCTTAGAGACATAAAGTGGAATAGTGAGTGACATAGGCTAGGGGGAGAAGGGAATGGGGAGTCTGTTTAGTGGGTACGGAGTTTCCATTTTGCAAGATGAAACGGTTCTGTAGATGAATGGTAATGACAATGGCACAACATGAACACTACAGGAATGTGTATTTCACAATTTTAATTGGGGGGGCAATCTGAAAGACTTTCAGGCTATATGATTCTGTTCTAAAAAGTGTCATACTGCCCGGCTGGTGTGGCTCAGTGGTTGAGTGTCAATCTATGATCCAGGAGATTGTAGTTCAGTTCCTGGTCAGGGCACAGGCCAGGGTTGCGGGCTCAACTGCCAGTTTGGGGTGTGCAGGAGGCAGCCAATCAGTGACTCTCCCTTATCACTGATGTTTGTATCCCTTCTTCTCCCTTCCTCTTTCTGAAATCAATAAAAACGTATTTAAATAAATAAATAAAGCGTCATACTATAGGAGTTCATGACTGTATACCATTCATAAAATGATAAAAATATGGAAGTGGAGGAGATTAAAGATGGCGGTGGACTAAGTGGAAGCAACACTAACTCTCTCAGGACTAAACTGAAATTACAACTAAAATATAGCGAAACCATCCTGAATAATCAACTGCAACTGAAGATGAGCTGGAGAGCACCCTCATAACCAAGGAGGGAAAGTGGAGACTGCATAGAGACTGGTAGGAAATGCAAAGGCCCAAGGGGGCTGGCTGGGCTCCCACAGATAGCAACTAAAGGTTCCGAGGGATAGCTCAGCTGTGGGGGGTTCCCACTGAGGACTCTGGGGGCTAAACCCCAGCCTAGGCTTCCCAGTCAAGAGCACCAGAACTGAGAAAGGTGCCCACATAACATCTGGCTGTGAAAAGTTGCAGGGTTTCTGTCTGCCGGGGAGAGATAGCTGGAAATGCAGGCACCCTCTTAAACAGCCAACGCACAAAGTTTCCTGTGCAGCCACTCCTGTTGGGCTCCAACAGAAGGAGGGCAGAGTGGACTAGGGATGTATGAGAAGAACCTAGGGTTGTGGGCTCTGGAGATAGAGCTCAGAGGGCACCCCTCTGCATTCCTGTGCTGAGTCATTCCCCCATACTACAGGGGACATCATTCTCAGGCAGAAAAATTTGCTACTTTTGCCTGCGAGGGAAGCAATTTCCCCATCCTGCTGGAAAACCTCTTGTCCTATCCAAAGGAGTTTCTCCAGCCTTAGGCTCGTTAAGAGAGCAGATTAATCAGTCTGCAGGCAGAGGCAGACTTTAGAGTGCTTTAAGTCTTTGCCTGATCTGCTTCTGGACCCAGGCCTTGGAAGAGCAGACTTTGGTGTGCATCTTGGTCCTGTCCAAGTGTATCCAGCCCCAGCAGAGACCTCAAGCCAAGGGTTGTTAATAGCTCCAAACAGGGTACTCAGGGCCAGTCTCAAACTGCGTCTGACATTGGCCTGCACCAGAGACCCTCCAAAAAGACTGAGAGTCCTAGCAAATCTACCTAATACATAGAAACAAACCCAAACAAACCCAAAATGGAGAGACAAAAAAACAAGACCCAAATGAAAGAACAAGGGAAGTCTCCAGAAAAAGAGCGAAATGAAATGGAGATAAGCAATTTATCAGATATAGAGTTCAGAATACTGATTGTAAGGATGCTCAACAGCATGAAAAAAGACATGGAAACTATGAAGGAAATGAAGAATAACAGCAGAAATAAAGAATACATTGGAAGCAATAAAGAGATGATTAGGGGAAGCTGAGGATCAGATCAGCAAATCAGAAGACAGGGTAGGAAAAAATAAATCAGAGATCCAAAAAGAAAAAACAATTAAAAAACAGGAGGTCAGTTTAAGGGAGCCATGGGACAACATGAAATGTAACAATATTTGCATTATAGGAATGCCAGAAGAGGTCGAAAGCAAGGGTTAGAAAACCTGTTTGAAGAAATAATGGCAGAAAACTTCCTAACTTGGTGAAGGAAAAAGTCATACAAGTTTAGGAGGCACAGAGAGTCCCAAGCCCAGACACGTCATATTAAAACGCCAAGAGTTCAAGACAGAGAATCTTAAAGGAAGCTAGAGAAAAGCAATCTGTTACCTACAAAGGAACTCCCATAAGGTGTCTGCTGACTTCTCATCAGAAACTCTACAGGCCAGAAGGGAATGGCATTAAGTACTCAAGGTAATGCAAGACAAGGATCTGAAACCAAGACTACTCTATCCAGCAAGGTTATCTTTCAAAATAGATGGTGAAATAAAGAGCTTCCCAGACAAAAAAAGGCTAAAGGGGTTTATCATCACCAAACCGGCACTGAAGGAAATGTTAAGGAACTGCTGTAATTAGAAGTAGAAAAAGAGAGAACGAGAAACATAGGCATAAAGAATTTAAATGGCAATAGATAAGTCTGTATCAATAATAACCTTAAATGTAAATAGGTTAAATGCTCCAATAGGGTGGCTGAATGGATAAGAAACATGACCCAAATATACGCTGTCTACAAGAGACCCACCTCAAAACAAAAGACTCACACAGGATGAGAGTGAAGGGATGGAAAAAATTTTTCCATGCAAACGGGAATGAAAAAAGAAAAAAAAAGCTGGGGTAACAAATTCATATCAGACAAAATAAACTCCAAAATGAAGACCATAACAAGAGACAAGAAAAGTCACTACATGATACTAAAGGGATCAATCCAACAAGAGGCTATAACCCTGATAAACATATATGCACCCAATATAGGAGCACCTAAATTTATAAAAAAACTTGTAGAGGGCTTTAAGGGAGAGATCAACAGCAAGAATCATACTAGGGGACTTTTAACACCCCACTGATTTCCCTGGATAGGTCTTCCAGACAACAAAACAAGGAAACAGTGACCCTAAATGACACACTAGATCAGATGGATTTAACTGACATTTACAGAACATTCCACCCCAAAGCTGCAGAATATACATTCTTCTCAAGTGCATAACAGTAGAATACACCATAGAATACTATGCAGCTGTAAAAAAGAAGGATCACTTATCCTTTGGGACAGCATGGAGGGAACTGGAGAGTATTATGCTTAGCGAAATAAGCCAATCAGAGAAAGACAAGTACCATATGATCTCACTCATATGTGGAGAATGTAATAAACAAAATAGATCCAGAGACATAGAAGCATGGAAAAGACAAAGGGATCTCAGAGGGAAGATGGGGGTCGGGAGTGGGTGGGGAGAGATTAATAAAAGAACTTATATGTCTATAAGCATAACCCATGGACACAGACATTGTTATGGGGAAGGCCTGGGCGTGAGGTAGATGCAGGATGGAGGGGATCAATGGGGTAAAAAGGGGACATCTGTAATACTTTCAACAATAAAGATAAATTTAAAAATATACATATATATAGAAGTGGAGAAAAGATTAGTGGTAGCCAGGAATAAAAAAAGGCATGGGCATGAGAAGGAAGTGGATATGGTTATAACAGGGCGCCATGAAAGATCACTGGGGTGATAGAATTGTTCTGTATCTTGACTATATCAATGTCAACATCATGGTTGTGATACAGCACTATATATTGTTTTGCAAAATTTTACCACTGGGAGAAACTAGGCAAGGTGTATGGGGGAATCTCTCTGTGTTATTTCTTAGTTCTGCATGTAAACCTACAGTTATCTCAAAATGAAAAGTTTAATTAAAGAAAAAAAGAACAGCCCAGCCAGGGTGGCTCAGCAGTCGAGCACTGACCTATGATTTAGGAAATGGTGGTTCGATTCCCGGTCAGGACACATACCTGGGTTGCAGGCTTGATCCCCAGTAGGAGGCATGCAGGAAGCAGCCAATCAATGACTCTCATCATTGATGTTTCTCTCTCTCTCCCCCCCTTCCTCTCTCTGAAATCAATAAAGACATTTTAAAAAAAAAAAAGGAAAAAAGAATATACAAGTCCAGCTTCATGGTTTTATACATAATATTCCACACCAAAAATTTCAAGGAGTAGAAAATCATGCACAGTTTCCCAATAAAACATGCATACCACAATGCTAACAGAACTTGGGTACTAAAAATAATTTCCAAAAAAGCTCATTAATAAATCTCACCAAATGATGACGATGATAATTAAAACAACAGTAACAGGTTTTTCAAAAAGTTAAACATAGAATTTTTGTGACTCAGCAATTCCACTAAAAGCATGGGCTCAGATACTTGTGCACCAATACTCCCAATAGGCAAAACATGGAAATAACACAAGTATCCATGGAGAGATGAATGAATAAACAACATGTGGTATAAACATTCAATGGAGTATTATTCAGCTATAAAAGAGTATGAAGTTCAGATTCAAGCTACAACAGTTAGAATAGAGGTTATCCAGGCTGGGGGAAGGGATTAAGTAATGGGGAGTTATTGTTAATGGTTAGAGTTTTTGTTTTAGGTGATGTAAAAGTTTTAGTATAGATACTGGTGATGGTTATACAATATCGTGAATGTACTCAATGCTACTGAAACTGTAAGCTTAAAATGGTCAAAATGATAAACTTCATGATATGTGTATTTTATCACCATAAATGAGAATAACAGTAGCTATAACATATTTAGTGCTTACTATCGCAGTGTCTTTTAAATAAGGTACAAGAACTCCTCATTTAAAACCCTATGAAATGGGTACTATCAGAATCCCCATTTTATAGTTGAGAAAGTAAAGCAAGTCACAGTTTGAGTAACTAACACCAACTAGCAACTGGAGAGCTAGAATTTGAATCCAGTCATTCTCATTCCTGGTGCTCTTAACCCTAAGCTACTTCTATAATTTTAATAGATGATTAATATTAGCAAAGAAAAGCTCAATTCATTGATTCTTATTTGGGGAATAAATATAAAGAAATAAAATTATTTTTAAAAGTCAGTAACAGCCCGGCCGGGCATGGCTCAGCAGTTGAGCATCAGCGTAGGATCCAAGAGACCGCGGTTCAATTCCCGGTCAGGGCTCGGGGCACATGCCTGCATTGCAGGCATGGTCCCCAGCTAGGGTCATGTGGGAGGCAGAGGATCAATGACTCTCTCATCATTGATGTTTCTCTCTCTCCCTCTCCCTTCCTCTCTCTGAAATCAATAAAGATATATTATTTTTAAAAAGTCTTCCTTCAATAAATACTCCCTAATATTTATTTTCTCAAAGTAAAAGTAAATATAAACTAATTCATAGCCATTCTGGTTCCTCCAACCAAAAGTCCTTGAGACCCACCTTCAGAAGCATAATATTATTGACTACTACCCACAAAAAAATTTATAGGCTAATTTAGAAGCTATCATGTGTCAGGTTAGGTGAGCTTTTTATAAAAACCGGCCTGTTACATAGATAGCATTATCTCTATTTGCAAATGAGAAGACTAAGGGTGAGACTGTCTAGATAATTTCCCCAAGGTTACACAAATTAGAAAATAGAGAAAAGTATTAACTGCCCAACACAGGCCCTTTCCATTATACAACACTGCCTCCCACAAAAGTAAGTGGTTCCATTTTTCCTAGTCATGTTATCTCTTTCAAGAGAGATGAACTGCTACTTAACACTTACTGAAGCCAACTTTGAACCAGGCCAAATAGTTGACCTTTTAAACCATCTCATTTAATCCTCCTACAATTCTCATGAAAGTGTCCCATTTTACAGATAAAGAAACTGAGAATCAAGATCAAGAAACTCAAAACTTAAGTAGAAGACTCTGAATTCAAATCTGTATGTCTAATTCGAAAGACCATACTTAAGGGGCTGGCTGCCTTATAGTCACTGGTCATATAGTAAGGGCTAAAAAACACTTTTAAAAGAGAAAAGTCTCTATCCAATTCTTATAGCCATATTATAATGATGGTTTCCATTTCCCAAGATCTATAGTAACCTTGAATATTGTTTCTGAAACAAAGAATAGTACATAAAGATGCTTATGTACACTACAGGAATAACAGTCCTGAGTGTTATGATCAGAGAAATTCTAAGAAGTCCAGGATATATAAATTGTTATACCTACACTGAACCAAAATATGTAAAATATGCAAATAGGGGCTCTCCCTTTCTGGAGCACACCCTCACCTTTCTAGTCCCCTTCTTCTTCCCCCAAGGCGCTTTAACTTTATTTTTCTCCCTCCTCATCTCCAAGGGCTGTTCTTCTGCCTCTGTAACTTATTTCCTGAACCCATTTCTTTCTACCTCTGTGACTTTCTAACTAAATTTTACTTGTATTTGAAAATAACTTAAATTAAGTATGCAAAGACCTCCTTCCATACGTCATCTGTATTATAATACCATGTAACCATGCTATTGTTTCAACTATTTCATAAATAAAATCTGTCCAGGTAAAATATCTGACCTATAGAGTGAAACTTTGAGGCAAAATCAAAACCCTACTTTGGTAAAGAACCTATCTCATAAGTAAGTAACAACCATTCAGGGTCCTATCTCATGCTGCATAATATCCTCTAGAACACAAGTTTATTTTTTTGTTTTTTAACAATGTTACAGATGGACACTCCATCTGTAGGAAGTAGTTACCTTTTTCAATATCACAGTCAGAAACCTAGAATATATAACTATTTTCTGGCCTCACAGCAACTTTTCTCAGACTAAAAATGAAATAAAAACCCTTTCAAGTGAAAAGAAAAAGTTTTCATTCTTTTTATTTTTAGAGAGTGAGGAAGGGAGAGGAAGGAAGAGAGAGAGAGAGAGAGAGAGAGAGAGAGAGAGAGAGAGAGAGAGAGAGAGAGAGAGAGAGAGAGAGAGAGAACATCAATGTGAGAGCAAAACATTGATCGCTGCCTCCTACATGCCCCCTACACTAGGGATGAAGCCCGAAACGCAGGCATGTGCCCTCACTGGGAATTGAACCAGCAACCTTTTGGTGCCCAGAGAGACACCCAACCGAGACACACTGGTCAGGGCAAAGTTTTCATTCTTAGACTAAGTGATTAATAGCAATTTCTAACACATTTATGAAAGTTAAGGCTCAAATTTATATACAGAATTCTCCTAAGATCAAAATTAAAAGTCTCAAGCTTTAGAACATATATATGATAATAGCAACTGGATGACCAAATACATTTAAGTATTCTGAAGTTTCAATTATCAAAACGTCAATCCAATACATGCTTATCTAGTTTCCAAAGTCTGTGGATATTAACCAGCAATGCAAAAAACAAACGAACGAAACAGCAATCTTGTTTTCCTCATAAAAATATATCCTCAAACTGTCTGCAACCCAGATTCAAATTAAAAGGTGGAGAAATGACATTTGGGTGAGATCTACAAAATACAGGGGTTGGCAAAAGTAGGTTTGCAGTTGTTCATATGGAAAAATGTATAATACAAGAATAAACTCTGTGTTTCGAGTACTCACAACTATAAACATACTTTTGCCCACCCCCTGTATGCTCTATATCTATCTACAGCTCTAGGTTCTAGTTCTGGATCAAGTAATCAACCAGTCACATTACTCTGGCCCAGAAGTCACAAACTTGCACATGTGAAGCAGCCTGATAAAAAAACAAAATGGCTGTTATTGTGCTGAACTGAAGCTACTTAAAAGATTTACAACAAAAGTTTATAACAATTTATATGCATAGGCAGTTAACAGAAATATAAAATATATTTAAAAATTAAATTAGATCCTTGCCTCACAGGGATATCATACACAAAAAAACAAAAAAATTTCAGGCAGAATCAAGACCTAAATGTAAAAAAACAAATGTCTAAAACTTCTAGAAAGAAACATGGAAGACTCTTAATTATCTTAGGATACAGAATTCTTAAATAAGACACAAAGGACACAAACCAATAAGAAAAATCATGATAAGATTTGATAATCATTTCTATTCAAAACAAACCATATGAAAAACTCCTAAAATCAATTTATAAAGACAACCCAATTGGGAAAGCGGGGAGAAGGAACAGTCCACTCAAGAAAACCTGAATAGTCACTCAACATTTGAAAACATGCTCAATTTCATAATTAATTAAAAAATTAAAATTAGACAATGTGATTATCATTTCACACTCATCTGATTTGTAAACATGTAAAAAATATGACAATGCCATAAAAGGATTTAGAAACAATTCTCATATTCTAATGCAAAAAAAAATGCAAAATGGGACAATTTTGAAAAGCAATTTGGCAATATCTCCATAACCTCCAAACCCAGTAATTCCACTTCTAAATAATTTACCCTAGAGGACTTCATTTCAAACTTTGTACCCACATACACACACACACATACATACACACAGCACAAAACATTTATCCTTATTGCCTGCAACACAACCCGATACTTTTCCATCCTATTTTAGTTCCTAAACTGATTTCCCAATCCATTAATGGCTCCCAACATGCAGTTTGAAAAACTTGCCAAAGATTTTAAGTATGTGCACAAGCATTCCTAATCAGGAATGTTCAATGTAATAACAAGAAAAAATTCTGAAACTTCCTAAATTAAATTACAGCTGGCTGGAGAATGAGAGACAAGAGTACTTAACCAGTTAACAACTGTGGGCCAACTAACAACAGGCTGCTCATTCCTGACTGTACCTTGGAGCTTCGAATAAACTTCTATAGAGACCACCAGATGTCACAGCATGCTGCTTATGCATGAACTTTCAGGACTTGTTCAGCACCAATCAACAGTAAATATTTCTTTCTTAAGTAAGGACGGTGCACCTATCCTAGAACTCCGTCCCTTCACCTTTTCCCATCTCCTATACTTTGTAGCCAATGTAAATTCTTTCAAAACAACTTATACCCTTTTTCCCAAAAACATAATACAGGGTGGGCAAAAGCAGGTTTAGACTTGTGAGTATGCGAAACAATTTATTCTTGTATTATCATTTTTTTAAGTCTTTTTTTTCATTGATTTTAGAGAGGGAGGAAGGGAGAGAGGAACACTGACATGAGAACATCGATCAGTTGCCTCCCATACGTGCCCCAACAGGGATCGGACCCACAACCTACATATGTGCCGACTGGGAATTGAACCTACCACCTTTCGGTGCATGGGGCAACACCTGACCAGGGCTCTTGTAGTATTAGTTATTAGTTATTATATTATTATTGCATTGTATTAACTGTAAACCTGCTTTTGCCCGCCCCAGTATATAAAAAAAGCTCATCAACTCCAGGACAGACAACATGCTGCCTTCTTCATCTAGCCCCTGCTGCTGATAGTTTAGATTGCACATTGCAGGACCTGTCCTTTTCTGGCTAGCACTTGGCTCAATAAACCCTTTCTTTCAGCAAGCTTCCTGCCATGAGAAATTCACAAAACATTTATCCTTATTACCTGCAATACAACCTGATACTTTTCTATCCTGTACTGTAACAGCAGCATTGTTTTTAAAACAAAAAACTGGAAACAACCTTAATATCTATCAACATGAGAACAAATTTAAACTGGCCGTATTTTTGCCCTGCCGGTGTGGCCCAGTGTTTGAGTGTCGACCCAGGAACTAAGAGGTCATCAGGGCATATGCCCAGGTTGGGGGGTGTACAGGAGGTAGCCAATTGATTGACAATGTTCCTCTCATCAATGTTTCTATCCCTCTCCCTTCCTCTCTCTAAAGATCAATAAAAACATATTTTAAACTGGCTGTATTCTTATAATGTTACTATACAGCAGATAAACGTGATGACTATAATTAAGTTGAACCATATGAAAACAGCCATTTTTCTGGGTCAAAATGGTAAAATATCATCAACTTCCTCTTACCCTAAAAAACATGTTTCATAAAAAATAAGTTACAGAATAGGCAGAAGTGTTTACATAAAGTGTGAAAATACACAAAATGACATTATGATTCGCTTATAAATATATTCCTATGAAGTAATTACATAAAAACAGGCATTAGGAATGCTCAACACCAACATCATTCTGGATAATCATTACTTCTGGGAAGTAAAACATAATCCAAGAAGATGCTTCTACATGTATGTTTTCTTTCCATTTTTTCTTTAAAAATGGGAAGTATGGGAAAATGTTAAGATTTGATATAGCTGCCCTGCTCAGTTGGTTGGAGCATCGTCCCATGTACTGAGGTGGCGCAGGTTCAATTCCCAGTCAGGGCACATGCCCAGGTTGCTGGCTCAATCCCCAGTAGGGGAGTGTAGGAGGCAGCCGATAGATCTTCATCGATGTTTCTCTCTTTCTCCCCTTCTCCCTTCCTCTGTCTCAAAAAATCAATAAAAACATATTTAAAAAAATAAAAAAGAACAGAGTAGATGCAGATGTATTGACCTAGAAAACGATCCATGAATATTATTTTTTAAAGCACACTACTATGAGCCAAGATGGTGCCACCTGCTGAGCTCCCAAGGGCTGTTTCCCCACACCCGGAAGCAAGACTCCAACCCACAGCCTGAGAAGGGTTGGTTGGTGTCAGTGGTGTGGTTTTCTGAGAACTGCTCACTGTGAGCCAGTCTGCAGCCAACATGGCCAGCAGAAACAAACACAAGCTATCCAGCAAACTGAAGCAGTAATAAAGTGGGCCCTCTCACCTACACTGAGGAATTTCTCCAACAGTAAAAAGCTCACTATAAATCCAATGTGGAGATTTTCAAATTGCAACCAAATACACCCTGCAAAGTACTGGCAAAGCTGGTGATGTTTATGGCACAGATTGGTCACTGCTATACAGAACAGTTAGAACATTCCTCAAGAGCTGAAAGATCTCTCCTACAATTACAGTCTTGAATCTAGATCTTTCAACAACATTTTGCAAAGCTTGGATCTCACTGAGAAGAATCCAATTTATCTATTGTTTGCTCGAGCTCTCCTTTGTACTTCTACACTGCCACAGAAGCATCTAAGACTTTATATACTCATTTTTGTGGCTGGTGAGAATACAAGCGCAAAATACAAGAATAAAGTAAATACAGTATCACAGAATTTCAAGTAACATGTCAAGAAGCAGCAATTAACTGCACTCAAGACATCTTTGGAAGTGGTAAGTGAACTCCACAGAAGAAATGATGCCAAAAATGTCAATGTTATCACAACTGCATGCTTCTCTAAGGTCACCAAGATATTAGCTGCTGCCTTGACATTCTTCCTAAAGAAAGATGAACAAGAGGAACACAACAGTAACTCAATGCTAGTGCAGTACGCTCCAGAGAAGACAGAGTCCAAACACAAGAAAAGGCTGAAAGGTGATGAAAGTGCTTCAGAAAAAGGAAAAAACAGAGATATTTAACTTTTCAGTTATCCATTTGATTCATAATCTCCAAGATTTTGCAAAAAACAAACAAACAAAAACCTGTTAAAGGAGACAGTTGAAGTGAAGATGCTCGTGAACTTTATAACCAGACTGGTGGGAATTCAATGAGCTTTTTCTAACCTCTATCCCCTTACGCAAAGGTTTCTGCAACAGCACCAAATCAAAGGGAAGTAACAAGATATGTCTGCTGCACAAACATCTCATCACCTGGTAATCCCAAAGATCATTCAGTCATTGCTCATGACTGTGGTCTCCCACTTGTTATGGACAAGAAGTCTGGGAAAGTCATGACAGTAGGAATCAGTGCTATGAAAAATAACAGTTCAATGACTTAAGAATTCCTAGCCCTAGCCTGTCTGGCTCAGTGGTTAGAGCGTTGGCCCGTGGACTGAAGGGTCGTGGGTTCTATTCCAGCTAAGGGCACGTACCTCGGTTGCAGGCTCAATACCCAGGCCCCAGTCGGGGCACATGTGGGAGGCAACCTGTTGATGTATCACTCTCACACATCGATGTCTCTCTCGCTCTCCCCCCCCCAGCCCAGCCCCTTCCACTCTCTCTATAAAGCAATGGGGGGTGGGGGGAGAATTTTCTCAAGACCTGGCCTCGTATAAAACACACAAAGATAAGAATGTGATGATGTCTGCTAGAATTGATCCTGTTCCTCCAAACACTGATTCCTGAGATGCTGCAGAAGAAATCTGGGGTAATCAAGAGCACAAAAATATGGATAATTAGATGCTAAAACTTAAGTTCTGGAAGTTAAGGAAGAGGAAGAGAATGCCGAGAATGATAAAGACGGCTGCGGAAGCACCAGTCTCAGCGAGGAGGAGGATAGCGATGGTAAACGGGTTTATGTGCACCACTCTTCCGATGAACAAGTAATCTCCAAGAAACTGAACAGCTTCATGGAAGAGCGAAAATGTCCAGTCAAAAAATAACCAGTATTACTTCAGAGAAAAGCAGCTGGTACTGCAAGATAAACTTTTGAAAAAGAGAAAAAGAGTGAAGTAACTCCCAAGTTTTCCACTTTCCAAGGAGAATGCTAAGTTGGTGTCATTAATTTGCAAATTAGCGAATCAAGAATGTTTATTTGCATCAAAAAGTCCAGAAGCACTATTATTTTGAAAACCACCCAAAAATCACACTGCTAAACAATGACTGGTTTGATTCCATTTTTTTTAATCCTCACCCAAGGATGTATTTGCCATTGCGTTTCAGAGGGAGTGGAAAGGAGAGAGAAAAAGAGAGAAACAGCAATGTGAGAGACATATCAACCGGTTTGCTCCCACATGCACCCCCACCGGGGCCCGGGACTGAGCCTGCAACCGAGGTACATGCCCTCAGTCCCCAGGCCAATACTCTAACCACTGAGCCAAACCAGCTAGGACTTGATCCCATTTTTTAAAAAAACAACTTTGCAACACAAAAAATAAAGCTAAGATAAACTGGACTTTAGTAGCAATGCAACAATACCGGTTCATGAGTTATAACAAATATGTGACATTATGCAAGATACTATTAACAAGGAAAAATGGGGAATAGATGATATGGGAATTTTCTGTACTATCTGCAAATTTCTGTAAATCTAAAACTGCTCTAAAAAAATAAAGTACTGCCCTGGCCAGGTAGCTCAGTTGGTTAGAGTGTCATCCCAATATGCCAAGGTTGCAGGTTTGATTCCCGGTAATGACATATACAAGAATCGACCAATGAATACATAAGTGGAACAACAAATCAATCTCTCTCTCCCTCCCCCCTAAAATCAATCAATAAATAAAAATTTTTAAATAACTTAAAAAAAATAAAGTATTAATTTTTTAAAACCTACATATATGGACAGATATGCAAATAAACATTTGCAAATGCAAAGAGCTGTAGATCAAATTGTTAACAGTGGTTTTCTACAAAGTGAAATGGAAAGAGGAACATGAGGAATTTTTACATAATATACCTAGGGACTGTCTAAACTTTCTACACTGAACAGTACTCTAAGGAGAGGCTCTGTAGCACACTGAGAGTCTTAGTCCTGAAACCATACCGCATGGATTCAAATTCCAGCTCCACCATTAACTAGCTGATAAATTTGGGCACTTAATTTCTCTGTGCCTCAGTTTCCCAATGTGTAAATAGGGACAACAGTATGTGTCCCCAAAGAACTGCTACAGGTATTAAATGACTTACTACATGTAAACTGTTGGAAAACTAGTACATAGTTAAATGCTCAAAAAATGGTGTTCATGACCATCATCAAGTATATATTATTCATCATCAAGCATCTATTATTCCTAAATTTTTTAAACCTTTGATTAATAAGACAAATGAGGAAAACTTGGTTCATCAAGTGTAGAATCTTTGATGCACAAAAATACAACTGTATTCAACTGCCAAATAAAAATAACCTGAGATTTCTTTTAAGCAAATCACAAACCAACACTTAACAATATGAACCAATTTATACAAAAATAATAACAGCCTGGACAGCATGGCTCAGTGGTTGAGCATCAACTTATGATCCAGGAGAGACTTATGAACCAGGAGACACTTATGATCCAGGAGACTGAGTTTGATTTCTGGTCAGGGCATATGCCCAGGTTGTGTTTCAGGCTCAATCCCCAGCAGGAGGCAGCCAGTCAATGACCCTCTCTCATCATTGATGTTTCTCTCTCTCTCCCTTCCTCTCTCTGAAATCAATTTTAAAAACATATTAAAATAAAAACCAATAATAAATACTAACAAATTCTATAGGGATAATCACAAAAACAAACCCCTCTGAGTTGTATGATTCTGGATAACTTTTACTTTCTCTTATACTTTCCTGACTCATTTTAATTTTCTACAGAGAATATGCTTCTTTTTTTTTTTTTTTTTTTAATCCTCACCCGAGGATATTTTTTCCATTGCTTTTCAGAGGGAGTGGACGGGAGAGACAAAGGCAGAAACATCCATGTGACAGACACATCGTTTGGTTGCCTCCCACATGAGCCCCAACTGGGGCCGGGATGAAACCTGCAACCAAGGTACGTGTCCTTGGTAGGAATCAAACCCAGGACTCTTCTGCCGAGGGCCAACGTTCCAACCACTGAGCCAAACCAGCTGGGGCTAAGCATCATTTTTAATGAAGTAAAGCAGAAGCCCTGGACAGTATGGCTCAGTTGCTTGGAGTGTCATCCCATACACCAAAAGGTGGTGGGTTCAACTCCTGGTAGGGCAAATACCTAGGTTGCAGTTCGATCCCCATGCCAGGTGAGCACAGGAGGCAACCAATCAATTTTACTCTCACATCAATGCTTCTCTCCCTTCTTCTCTCTAAAATCAATAAAACATATGTATAAAATAAAAATAAAATAAAGCAGGAGTCGGCTAACTTTTAATAAATATCTTAGGCTCTGCAAGCCATATGGGTCTCTGTCCCGATTACTCAACTCTACCACTGCGCCACAAAGCAACCACAGACAATATCTAAACCAATGCATGACTATGTCCCAATAAAAAATTTACAAAAACAGGCAGCTGGCAGGACTTTGCCCACAAGCCGTAAAGTTTGCTGGCCCCTGAAATGAAGAATAAAACAATTTTCATTTTGGAAAACAAAATGTGATTTATACCAAAAAAAGTGCATCAACTATATTGATACTATTGATAGGGGGGGAAATCCATTCACTTAATTTATACAAGTCTAGGGACAGAAAAACACTCTGGAAATCCTCCTCTTATCCCTAGAACCCAAGTAATAAGAGAAAATTTGCCTAAAATCTAACTAGGAACATACACTGGTGGGTGGGCAGTTAAAAACAGAAGCTAAAAGAAATATGCCTTTCAAATTTAAATCAACTGAAATTTTTCAAAGTTCATAATAATTCACCACCAAACAGCTGCTACCAAGTTGGAAGTCCTCAGTACTGATGAAATTATTTGAGTTATGTATCATCAGTCACCACTCTGACAAATTTCTGAGAAAAAATGAAAACATCAATGAACAACAGCATCAAAAATGAAATTTGTATGAAATGAAAAATTAGGAAAGAAAAAAATCTAGGAAATTCTAACAAAATAAATGTCAGGAGCGTGTTGAAAGGAGAGACATAAAGGTGGCCCTTGACATGAGGATGCTTCAAAACTTCAAACTGCAGAAGTGACAAAAATTTATGATCCCCTCCCTCCACAAAATAAAACTTTGGGCCGGAAGGAAATTATTTTTAACATTTCATTGGGAAGAGTTTTGTGATCAAATTATTTTAAATATTGTGACGGATTTTTTGGAGTTCTAAATGGTTGGGGGGGTGGGCTGTTTCTGGAAAAGATATAATGGGACTAAGGTAAGGCTGAGAAATCCAGTGTCTAAAAATAAAAATATTAAAAATCATTCTACTTTTTTTTAAAATGCCAACAGCCTGCAATGAAGTCAAATCAATCAGTAAAAATCCCAGTTAGGCATTTGAGTCTTTCTACCAAAACTCACTGCTGGGCCATCCCATTAAGTTGTCAAAATTCCAGAGGCAAACGTTTAAAAAGGTCAAAAGCCAGGAGTAGGAAAAAAGTACCTGTTAGTTTTCAATCCAAACTCTCACAGACCCCCAAAAGCAGCACTCTGAGAGACGAAAAGCGCGATAGGGCTTTGGGAAAACAGGGCCCAAGTTAACTCTGTCAACTAGGTTGTCCGAAACGCCACCTAAGAAAAGATGAGGAAAATCTTCACGTTCCACCTACTGTCAAGTAGTACTAAGCAGAACCCATTCGAAGCCTGCACCAAAGAAAGTCCTAGAAGTGATAAAAGAGAAGGAAATGAAAAACCGGAGGGCAGATTCTCTCCGTGGGCAGTAAGGAAGAACAACTGCAGGAGAAGTGAAGAAAGCTAAGAGGGTTCTGGACCCTCTGCTAGGAGGGGCGAGGCGGGCGGTGGGTGCCAGGCTCCACAGACGGAGGTTGAAAACGACGACGGACCCAGGCCCCCTCGCCGTCGGCCCCTCCGGCCACCGCGCAGCTCACTGTCCTGGGCGGACGGGTCAGGTTAGGAGGTCAAGTTCAGGGCTGGGACAAGCGCGCGCTCCCCCGCCCACACCTGGGACACTCGCCCCCTCAGCGGTCTCCTCCTCCCGACCCCGGGGCTCTACCTCTTCGTCGGGGAAACGGCGCTCACACTCCAAAGACCCTTACCCAGAGCCTGTCGCCGCCTCGCTGCACGTCTCAGACTCTTCAGGAACCACAGGTGAGGGGAGGGGGAGGAGGGGAGGGCGGAGGAGGGAAGGAGCCCAACCCGGTGCAGCGGTGCCGCTGCCGCCGCCGCGATACCGAGTCTTGGATCCTTCGCACACAACCGCGACCGTCGCCGCCGCGTCTGCCCGCCCCACGGCCGCACGTCGCCGTGACGTAAATCGCACGAGGAAGTAATATCCAATAAGACCACAGCTCCAGCGCAGTCGCACTGACCAAAACCGGAAGGTACTTCTCCGATTGCCTAAAACCTAGATGCATGCTGGGAATTGTGGTTCAGCCCGGGGAACTCAATGAAAGCAATGTTGAGCGTCCAGGGATCCACAGAAAGGGCTCCACCAGCGCTCGCGTAAATTCCTTTCCTTTATTTCACTCCTACCGAAAAGGGAAGCAGTTTAGATCAGAAGAGGTGGGGGCTTCCTTAGCTCGTGGACGCTTTTCCCAGTCTCTATGGATACAGGTTACACACCTTGGGCAGAAGCCAAAACTTAGGGGTTTAGGCTAGATCATGTGTTTCTTCCAAGGGCCAATATATTATTAGACGTCGTCTGTGAAAGCTTCGGAAATAAATCCGAAAGCATTAGACAAATCTTATCCAAAACAAAAGCGTTTGCCTTTTAAGGTATTATGATTTATGCACTACTACTTCTAAAAAACAAACATGAGCCATTTACTCTTAAAATACAATTCAGAAAGATTTTTAAAATGTTTTTCATGTAATAGCACATCAGAAGCTATTTCAACATTAAATACTGTGTCCATTTACCCAGAATGAGTGATTTTTTTTCTACATGTGAGCTTTCCATTGAGCTCTAACTTAGAAAACAAGAACAGGTTTGGTTACATACTATTCTATAAGAAAAGGAAGTACAGGATAGGAGCTGGCATAGAAAAATATATTCTTTCTTTTTTTTTTTAATTTATCTATTGTTGAAAGTATTACAGGTGTCCCATTTTTCCCCCCAATTGACCCCCTCCACCTCACTCCCACCCCCTCCCCAAGCATTCACCCTGTTATTGACTGTGTCCATGGGTTATACATATATGCATATAACTTCTTTGGTTAATCTCTTCCCACCCTCCACCCCCCTTCCCTCTTTCCTCTGAAATATGATTGTCTGTTGCATGCGTCAATGTCTCTGGATCTATTTAGTTCGTCAGATTGTTTTGTTCATTAGCTTCTTCTTAAAGAAGCCCTTCAACATTTCCTGTAGTCCTGGTCTGGTGGTGATGAACTCCTTTAGCTTTTGCTTATCTGTGACGCTCTTTATCTCACCTTCAGTTCTAAATGATAGCTTTGCTGGGTAGAGCAAGCTTGCTTGTAGTTCCATGTTTTTCACTTTGAATATTTCTTGCCACTCCCTTCTGGCCTGGTAAGATTCTGTTGAGAAATCAGCCGATAGTCATATGGGTGCTCTCTTCTGGTAACTAATTGCTTTTCTCTTGCTGCTTTTGAGATTCTCTCTTTGTCTTTAACCTTTGGCATTTTAATTATGATGTGTCTTGCTGTGAGCCTCTTTGGGTTCCTCTTGTTTGGGACCCTCTGTGCTTTCTGGACTTTTAAGTCTACTTCTTTCCCCTGGTAGGGGAAATTTTCTGTAATTATTTTTTCCAATAGGTTTTCCATTTCTTGCTCTCTTTCTTCTCCTCTTGGCACCCCAATAATACGAATATTGGGCCTCTTGAAGTTGTCCCAGAGGCTCTTTATACTATCTACATATTTCTGGATTCTTTTTTCTTTTTGCTCTTCTGGTTGGGTTTTTGTTTCCTCGTGTTCCAAATTGCTGATTTGATTCTTAGCATGCTCTACTCTACTGTTGATTCCCTATAAGTTATTCTTCATTTCAGTTCTTGTAGCCTTCAAATTGTTACTTTATTATGTCATCGATTTTCTCAATTGTTTTCATAATACTCTTACTAATATGCTTGAGCATCCTTATAACCATAATTCTGAACTCTGTATCTGTTAACTTGCTTGGACCTATTTCATTTAGTTTCTCTTCTAGAGATTTCTTCTGTTCTTTCCTTTGTGACATGTTTCTTTGCGTCCACATTTTGGCTGCTTCCAGGTGTTTGTTTCTATGTATTAGGTAGAGCTGCTATGTCTCCTGGAGTTTGTAGAGTGGCTTTGTGTAGTAGGTGTCTTGTAGGGTCCAGTGGCTCAGCCTCCCCAGTCACCTGAGCTGGGCCTTCTAAGTGCTCCCCTGTGTGGGCTGTGTGCACTGTCCTGTTGTAATTGAGCCTTGGTTGCTGTTGGCGTCACTGGGAGGAATTGACCCCCCGGCCAATCAGCTGTGAGGACCAGCTGGAACTACAGCCAAAGAGCTGCTGTGCTAGAGACACCTTTATGGAGCAGGATTTACTTCAGTGGGGTTTGGTGCTCACCAAGAGCACCCCTTGAGTGTGTCACTCATGGATGTGATAGGGTTGTAATCCAGTGTGGTTGAGTCTGACCACCAGGTACCCTGTCTCTGGGGCCTCCCGAGAAGTGCAAAGTCAGCCTCTGCCAGTGCCTTGCCCAGGGCCACCCAGCATGAGCTACACAGCAAACCGTAGTTGGCTGCTATTTGTGATGGGCTTAGAGGTGTCCAGGAGAGGCCAAGCTATGAACCAATGTAGGCTGCCATTAGAGCCAGGCCTGGGGCCACTTATCAAGTCGTATGGGGCACAGTGCTGCTTGTTTGAGAGATTTTAGGAAAGTCCTAAGCATGAGGCTCAAGAGGCCACTTGCATAGAAAAACCACTGGAAATGGCTTGGAGGAGCTTACAGGTAGGAAGGGTGGAGCCTCTGGGAATCACCAGGGCAGGGCCAAAGGTATGAGTGAAGTGCTGGAAATTCAGATATGGCGCCTGCCTGCCGGCTGTGTGCGGGGAGGACCCGCCAAAGGAACAGTGGCCTCTGCCAGCTCTTCTGCCTGGGAGAAAACTGCCCCTCCAGCTCTCCCCAATTTCAGGCATGTTAGTTCCTCCCCAAGTGTCCCAGGTTCCTTTCAAGCTGTTGCCCAGCACTGGGGCTCAGAGAGAGTGCATCTGAGTCTGTGTGCGGGACCTTTAAGACGAGCTTCCTTGGACTCCCACACCCTCTGCGACCCTCAGCGACAGTCCCTGCTGGTTTTCACAGCCCGAAGTTGTGGGGACCTCTCTTCTTGGCCCTGGAGCCCTGGATTGGGGGGCTTGATTTGGGGCTGCGACCCCTCATTCCCCCAGGAAACCTCCCCCGCCAAGATATCCCTCCTGTGTTTAAACCTCGGCACTGGGTGTGGGCCTGCAGCCGTGTCTCTGTGATTCAGACCCAATCTGCCTGCATCTCTGCCCCTCCTACCGGTCTGGATGCTTCTTCAGTTCCCTGGTTGTAGGGCTTCTGCTCACCCAGATTTCAGGAGGTTCTGAGTGATGGTGGTTCTGTATTTTAGTTGTAATTTTGATATGGTTGTGGGAGGCGGCAGGTACAGCTGTTACCTATGCCACCATCTTGTTTCCTCTTAGATCATCTTTTAAAATACTAAAATAAAATACAAGTTTCTGGGAGGTGAGCCTGGCTGGATGACTGGGGCTCGCTCGGCTCCACAGGGGGCACAGGGCTCTGAGGGAGGACAAATTCCAGAGCCTGCGGTGGGGGCTGTGTCACCAGGAGGCTGCCTGCCTGTCCACCTGCCTGGCTAACACTGGAGCCCAGACTCTCCGCCCGGTATGCGCTCTGGGGGTTGCTGCTGGGTGGGTCTGCGAATCCTTGGCCTCTAGCAGAGGGAGGGCAGAGTGGACTGGAGCTGTGTGAGGAGAACCTAGGGCTGTGGGCCCTGGACGTAGAGCTCAAAGGGCACCCCTCTGCATTCCTGTGCCGAGAAATTCCCCCATACTGCAAAGGCAGACATTTGCCTTCCCCAAAAAATGTTTTCTTGGCATTTAGTTCTAAGAGGAGTTTATCATACTCTGAAGAGATAATTGCCTTAACTGTCAAAACTCTTGTTGTTGACTAAATAAAATCCATAGCTTTTAAGAACACCTATGCCCATGGCTTGTTGTCCTTCCATTGGCCCACAGCAATAGAAAACAAAGAAGGATGCCTGAAAAAGCTGCACAGAAAAAGCTGCATGTCTGTATAAGACCTCGAGTCTGATATATGAGGAAAAAATAAAAATAGAGAACTCTTCAGCCATAAAATGTAAATTCTAAGAAGTGATTAAAATTACTACAGCCACAAAAAGCATGAATAATATGGTCTTAATACAGGTATTTTAGGCCACTCAGTTAAGCTTGAAAGATAAAATTAGTATAAATAAAATTATGAAATTAAATTTAAAGGAACTAATTCCCTTTGAGTAGTAGTTTACATTGAAAATATTAATTATATTTTTAAGTTTACATAATTTGTAAAAACATAACAATAATGACACCTATTTTTTCAGGTACAACATAAAGCTTTGAGATTGCAATCAAGGAAGACATGCACTTCCACAACAATGAGTAACAGAATACAGGTGCATTTGAATAGAAAATTTGACCCAGTATACAAACTCACATAGGACAAAAATAAGAACAAGAACCTCAGGCTTCATGAGACGTCTACTAAAGGTGACAGAGTAGATAAAAAAAAAAAAAAAGACAAAAAAGAGCCTGGCTGGTGTCGCTCAGTGGTTGAGCATTGGCCTAGGATCCAGGATATTGTGGTTCAATTCCCAATGAGGGCACATGCCAGGGTTGCAGACTCCATCCCCAGTCAGGGGCGTGCAGGAGGCAGCCAATCAATGACTCTCTCATCATTGATGTTTCTATCTGTCTCTCTCCCTCTTCCTTTCTCTCTCTGAAATCAATAAAGATAAATTTTTTTAAAAAGACAAAAAAGAATATTCAAGGATTTCAAACCTTTTCTACATCCTTCTCTCGATTTTGCTTTGACAAAACAAAGCACTTTATTCAAGGAGCTTCTTCTGGACTTTATGGTGTGCTAAACCATGTGAGAATGAGCCTTAATAGTCTCCCACCAAGATTTTACCTGTCATTCTCTGTCACCTTGACCCCATTCCCATTTCACTAGTCCCAATTCCTGATGCTCACAATGCTAAAACAAACGATATAACTTCCTCAAAATGCTCAGACCTTTTCAGCTAGTGACGATGTTGCCACCATCCCTCACCTGAGGGACAATCCTGAGTCCCACATCCATAACTGCCTTCACCCATATCCCTTACCTAAATACCACCATTACGTGTTCCAAAGCAGATTTTTCAGGCTTTTCTCAGCTACTAATATTTATATGTTGTCTTCTGACTAGCTGTCCAAAAACCAATGGGAATTCAGGAAAATCCTATATCCTCTAGTGTCATCTAAGGATCTTTAGAATCTATTCCCTCCATTTTTATGGTGTCACACTTCTCCACAGGAAGTGGAGCACCTTGGAAGAGGAGCATCTTCTGCAGCACCAAGGAAAGAGTTCCTTTCACCCCTGCTCCCCATACTAGTCACCAGTGACCCAACAGTGCTCTGTGGCACAGCTAGTCTGATGCAATCATCTCTACAATTATCAGATGTTGTTGACAAGGCAAACACATCGCTGGGTGAGTAGTATTCATAATCCAGTTGCAGCCATCCCAGAATGATGCTTCAGCGGCAATGTAATATGTTGCTGAAATGATGATATTAGACTTGTTCTAGGGATACTTATCCTTCATTGTGATATATAAGCCAACAGTCAATGGGAACTGGAGATGTATCTAAAGCAGCAATTTTCAACAAGTATGCCATAAGAATTATTAAAACATGCAATACCTGACTGTTTAGTCAGGGGCACTGACCTCTTTTCCCTTAGATTGTCAACTTAAAAAAATGACAATAGCTATCCAATGTGAATGCCCTGTCTTGAACCATAAATATATAGGCCATGTCACTCATAAGGTTGTGTCTGATTGGTTACTTCTTGGTATCAGAAATCCTTATATACAAGTATAGGCACCTAATTTTTTTAAAAGTCACTTTGGAGCAAAAAGGGTAGGTAATTACTATTATTATTATTTTGTAAATCAACCAAAATTATGCCTATTTTTTTGTCAGATAGGCAAAAAACATATTTTTTGTGTGCCACAAAATTTTAGTAATTAGTTTATGTGTGCTATGAGATGAAAAGTGTTGAAAATCACTGATCTAAAGCAACAAGCAAATGAAAGTGAAGCTTTCAAATTTTAAGAAGTAAAGAAAAAAATCCTAGAACCCATTGTGAATTTGAACATGAGATCATAATTGGTTTTTGTTGCTTCTCCCTTAAAAAGAAGAAAAATTATTTCATTTTTTATTTTTCTAGTCAAAAAATTACTATTTTAAGAAGAAAAAGACAAATTGTTCTGCCAGTGAAAACCAGAATTAGTAGTCTTCTTTGAGAGAACTGTGTTTGTGACTTTTCCAAAAAAATTACAAAGGGAAATTAACAGCTTCATTATTACAAAATACTTAAAACTAATCTAAAAGACAAAATGGAAGATGGACCATAAAAAAGGTAGCCCCCCCCCAAAAAAAAGAGAGCAAGGACTGTCAAATCACTCTGATTGTCTTACATATATTTTGTAGGAGAGGAAAAACTTCCTTCTACCCTCTTAGAGTCTATGGCTAGCCTAAGAATTAAACTGACATAAGACACATTAACAGCAGAAAAACTTACAAGTTTATTTAATATTTTTATCTACACACAAGAGTCTTCAGAATGAAGACCTGAAGAAGCAGTTAGACTCAACAGCTTGTATATCTTTTTACACAAAGAATGAAAAATTGTGGTGAGAAACATTCAAGCTGTGAAGAATTTTTGTGAGTTTATTTGAGCCAAATTGTTGACAATTTCTGGGAAGCAAAATCTCAACAGATTGAGATAATGCATCAGAAAATGGCAGTTTTGCACCTTGCTTTATAGATTGCAATCCCCGGCTAGTTAAAGCAACAATAGAATCATTTCTTCAGATGTTAACTAAACTTATTGTGGTGATCATTTTGCAATATATACATATACAAATCATTATCTTGTTGAAGAGGAGCAGTCTGCCACCCCAAAATATGCCTCTTTGGGGATATTGGTTATTTTTGGCTTGTTAATTTTAAGAAACAGAAGACATGGGAGAAGCTCTGGAAACCAAGTAGAAGTTACCCTTTGTAAAAGGACATTACATTTGTAAGGGAAGGGAAATCTTCATTTGTAAGGGGGTCTTCCCCACTGGACCAGGCCTGTCTTCACCATCAATGGAGAAGGCTTGGGCTTAAATCTGCATAACAAGATTATCCTTGTTTGCTGTGCTTGTCCTGGTAACCTCTCCTAACAACTCTACCCTCAACATCCTCTCTTTTTTTTAAACATGTTTTTATTGATTTCAGAGAGAGAGGAAGGGAGAGGGAGCCAAAGAGAAATGTCAATGCGAGAGAAACATCAATCCGTTGCCTCCCATACACACCTGACCAGAGATGGAATCTGTAACCCAGGTATATCTCCTGACGGGGAATCAAACCAGCAACCCCTCAGGGCATGGGATGACACTAAACCAACTGAGCCACCCCGGCCAGGGCCCAACATCTTTTGTCTTCAACTGAAGGTGATATTTAAAGGTGATGGCTTTGACTATTTTGGACACTTACTGAGTTTTCCTTGGTCTGTACCATGTCTACACTGGGTATACATGTTATTAAACTTTTTCTTTTGCTAGTCTGTCTCATGTAAATTTAATTATTAGGCCAACCAGAAGAACCTAAAAGAGAAGAGGAAAATTTTTCCTTTCTGACACTACACCTCAAACTTATACAATGTTAAATGTCAATTATGCCTGGCCCGGTGGCTCAGTGGTTGGGCATCCACCCATGAACCAGGAGGTCACTGTTTTGATTCCTGGTCAGGGCACATGCCAAGGTTGTGAGCTCAATCCCCAGTAGAGGGCATGCAGGACACAACAGACCAATGGTCCTCTCTCATTGATGTTTCTATCTCTCTATCCCTCTCCCTTATTCTCTCTCTCAAATCAGGAAAAACATATTTTTTAAAACATCAATTATATCTCAGTAAAGTAGATAAAAAAGAGTGTTCTCTTCCTGATACAGGGCAACTACCTTTCCCATAGGAAATTTTATGACCTGCTTTTAGGTAGAAAAGGGGAGAGCTAAGAGCCTTCCTGAATCTGTCCTCAAGTGCTTTTTTTTTTTTTTTTTTTTTTAATATGTTTTTATTGATTTTAGAGAGAGGGAGAGAGAGAGACCTAGAAACATCAATGATGATAGTCATTGATCGGCTGCCTCCTGCATGCCCCCCACCGGGGATTGAGCCCACAACCTGGGCACGTGCCCCAACCGGGAATTGAACCTCGGTCTCCTGGATCATAGATTGATGCTCAACTGCTGAGCCACACCAGCTGGGCTCAAGTGCTTTTGAGGGTATGTGGCATAACAGCTATAATCAATAAAAGCTACAGGAACTGTCAAGAAGAAGGAAAACCACCCCCTACCAGATTTATGGCTTAAAACTGGCAGATACCAGCTCTATCCAACATGGTGACTAATTTAACCTAACAGTAACCCCTAGTCTCCTTATATGCTCATTGTAATGCATTAGCACGCTACATGCACACCCAAGCCCCATGACCCAAAACAAAAAGCCCATGTACAAACTCAAAATGGCCAACAGAGCTCCTCTGAGAAATGCCCGCCCCTTTCCTGGGAAGATCCTAAACACCCTATCCCCGACTGAATGAACCTTGACAAAGAAAGCAGGTTATGCTCAAGGGGGGCTCTTCTGCCTGCGCAGGAGTGCACTCTGTCTCCATGCTTCACTAATAACTCATTTTCACTTTACACCCTATGCTGACTTATATTTGAATTCTTTCCTGCCCAAAACCAAGAACCCAGAGTGGGTCCCAGACCCTAGGGTCCTTGGACTTCTGGAACGCCCGCATCACTTCAGAACAAAATAATCAATGTGCCAAAACGGCATATGTAAAAAATAGGCAAATGTAGCCAACTTATTGGACTTTGAAGCATTGGGATTGAATGGTATTAGCTGCTTTGAATGACCTAGTCATCTGTATGGCTAAATTAGAGGGAAATACATAAATATCTATATTCTGCCTTAATTGTAATCAAACATATCCAACGACTTTATCAATAAAAATCACATTAATTTTGGATTTAGAAGTTTCTAAGCAGTTCATTTAAAAAAACTTAGAGAAACATCATAACACTAAATTCCCTTTTGTGCTACATTATAGCCATGTTTAAAACTGAAGATAATAAGCAGTGTAAACATTTTCATGATTACATAAACTATATTAGCATCTCCTCAAACACGAGTTAGATAACATAGCCCTGGGGAATGAGCATAAGATGGAGAACTTCATTACCAACTCTGCTTCTTTTTTAATATATTTTTATTGATTTCAGAGAGAGGAAGGGACAGGGAGAGAGAGAGGTAGAAACATCAATGATGAGAGAGTCATTGATTGGCTGCCTCCTGCACGCCCCCCTGCTGGGAATCGAGCCCACAACCCGGGCATGTACCCTGACCGGGAATCAAACCACAGTCTCTGGGATCAGAGTTCGATGCTCAACCGCTGAACCACACTGGCCAGGCCCAACTGTGCTTCTAACTCATTGTTTAACTATGGCCTATGCATTAATTTTTTTAAGGATGTTTATGAGTTTATTTGAGCCAAACTAATGACATATGCCAGGAAGCAAGACCTCAAATGCTCCTCACATTAGTTCTTGTTAAGCTTTGATATTTTCATCAATAAAATGAAGATGTAAGACTTCCAGTCAAGATGGTGGTGTAGGTAAATGCAATACTCACCTCCTCCCACAACTACATCAAAATTACAGCTAACCTCGCTGGTTTTTCTCAGTGGTTAGAGCATCAGCCTGTGGACTGAAGGGTTCGATTCTGGCCAAGGGCAGCACCTCAGTTGCAGGCTCGATCCTGGTCCCGGGTCCCGTGCATGCCAGAGCAACCAGTCTGTGTGTCTCCCTCACATCAATGTTCCCCACCTCCTCTTTCCATTCTCTCTGAAACGCAATGGAAAAAATATCCTTGGGTGAGGATTTAAAAAAAAATTACAGCTAGCCTACAGAACAACCATCATTCAGGACCTCCTGAAATCTGGTCTAATGAAGTCTTACAACAAGTGAATTAAAGAAGTCACATTGAAACTGGTAGGAAGGGTGAAGACACAGAGCTGGTTGGTCCTACAACCACATGTGTCGAATAAAAATTAGGAGGGATATCTCAGCTGCAGAGGTCACCACTAAGGAGCGAGGGGTCCCAGCCCCACACCAGTCCTCCCAGCCCAGGGTTCCAATGCCAGGAAGAGAAGTCCCCAAAACTTCAGGCTATGAAAACCAGGGTGGGTTGAGGCTGAGGGAGACAGAGGGCTGCTCCAGTCGCAGGCTGTTCCTTTTAAAGGGCTCATGCACAGACTTACTCGGACTCACTCCCTCTGAGCTCCAGCCCTGGAGCAGCATCAGAGGTATACGGGGAGAAACTGAATTGCCTGGCATCAGGGCAAGAGCTGTGGGGCCCCAAAGTTTCCACAGGTGGGCACCATATTTGAGACTCTATCAACCTATTTGCCCCACCCTGATGCCCTGCTCCCCCCAACTTTCTGGCCCACCCAGCCTGTTTCCAGTGGTTTTTCCATTGGAATGGCCTGTCTTGGCTCATGCTTCAGATTTTCCTAAAATCTCTCAAACAAGCAGCATCTGGCCTTGGCATGCCCTATACCTCTCGTAAGTGGCCCAAAGCCCTGCACTAGCAGCAGCCAGGCTTCATTCAAAGCTTGGCCTTGCGTGGACACCTCCAAGCCAGCACAAGTAGCAGCCATCTGTACATTGCTTTGTAGCTCATGCCAGCTGGCCCTGGGCAGAACTTGCAGGTGGCGGCTGACCTTGGCCTGTACCTCCTGAGAGGCCCCAGAACCAACACACCCAGTGGACAGCTTCAGACCCAACCACACTCAACGGACAGACTCAGAGGGCAACAGAGCCCTACTGAGGTAAGTTCTGTTCTGTGAGGCAGTCCCTGCACAGCTGATTCTCCACAGAGGTCAGTGGTCACAGACAGTCCTTGCAGTCAATTGACCTGGTGATAAATCCCCCTCATTGATGTGCCAACAGCAAATAAGGCTCAACTACAACAGGAGGGTGTACAAGCCCACACAGGAGATGCCCCTGGAGTGCCCAGCTTGAATGATCAGAAAGGCTGTTCCACTGGACCCTACAGGACAACTTCTACATTAGGCCACTCTACTAAGCCTGGGAAACATAGAGAACATTTTTACAGTTGCCGGATGGGAGGGGGGTTGGAGGAATGGGTAGACAAGGTGAAGGGATTAAGAAGTACAGGTTGGTTGTTACAGAATAGTCATGGGAATGCAAAGTATAGCATAGGGAATATAGTCAATACTATTCTAACAACTATATATGATATCAGATGGGTGAGAGATTTATCAAGATGATCACTTAGGCCTGGCTGGGCGTGGCTCAGTGGTTGAGCATCGACCTAGGATCCAGGAGATCGGGGTTCGATTCCAGGTCAGGGCACATACCCTGGTTGCAGGCTTGATCCCCGGTCAGGGGAGTGCAGGAGGGGGCGATCAATGACTCTCTCATCATTAATGTTTCTATCTCTCTCTCTCCCTCTCCCTGAAATCAATAAAGATATATTTTTTAAAAAGTAAAAAAAAAACAACACTAATACTTAAACAAAAAAAAAGATGATCACTTAGGACATTATGCATTGTCTTGTTACACAATGTCTAATCACCTGAAACTAATATAATAATGTATATTACCTGTACTTGGAAAATAAAAAATGGTTTAAAACATAAAGTAAAATGAAGGTGTCTGTAAATACATTGTTTTGTTTTGTTTTAAATATATCGTTATTGATTTCAGAGAGAGGAAGGGAGAGGGAGAGAGAGAGAAACATCAATGATGAGAGAGTCTCTGATCGGCTGCCTCCTGCATGCCCCCTCCTGGGAATCGAGCGGGAAATCCAGGCATGTGCCCTGAATGGGAATCAAACTAAGATCTGGATCATAGGTCGGTGCTTAATCACTGAGCGGCACCAGCCGGGCAATACATTGTTTAAATGGACAGAAAGGAAGCACAACTTATGAATGTGCTTGCCAGTGGAAGGGGTAGTAAATAGGTCTGGGAACTAAGAAGACTTCACTCTTATCTATATGAAAGAGATAAAGCAAATGACAAAATACATAACATTTATTAATTCTAGGTGATGTGTACATGCATGTGTATTATCATCTCCTCTGAACATTTTTTATACTTTATAAAGATCAGCTTTATTGATGTATAGTTTACATACAATAAAATATGCCAATTTGTGGACAAAAAGGAATTACGCTGAAAGTAACTACACAGGATGGTCTCATCATAAATTCCTAATCTGGGCAGGTCATGGTGGAAAGTCATGTTCCAGGAATATAATCTCTTTAGTAAAAGGTTTATCTTTGCTTCAGTCAAACCCTGTCCGTTGTTTTTGTGCATTTAGGCTAACATAACTTCGAAATAAGCATAACCACTCACAAGGGAGCATACTCTTAACGATACTGTAATCCAATCCCTGCCTTGCTTTCTCCTACCTTCATGTAATCTTTCTTCTTAATGCATAAAAGAAACTGCAAACTTACTCTCCACAGCATTTGTGATCTTGCTCCCCAACAATTGTCAACAGCTTGGCTCAGATAAAGTCTTATAAAAATTTCCTACAAGTTCGCACACTTTTTACGTTGATATTTACTTGGTGCATTTACTTGGTGCAGTTAACAAGACTCTGAGGGAACCCACCAGGACCACCCTGTGGACTCAGAACTGGTGCTAGAAGCTAGACACCGGCAAGGGCCCATTTTGCCCCACTGGCTCCCTGGTTTGCATCAGGTGAACTTGAGTGAGTTTTTCTGCGTAATCAAAGACCTCCTTGCTTTAAGTAGCAGGTCCTGACTTTCTCTTGTTCTTTTTGTTGTTGTTAATCTTCACCGGAGGATATTTGTTCCATTGATTTTTTCAGAGAGAGTGGAAGGGAGGGGGAGAGACAGAGAGAGAGAAACACTGATGTGAGAGAGACACATCGATTGGTTGCCTCCCCCACGTGCTCTGACTGGGGCCAGGGATCAAGCCGGCAACTGAAGTACCTGCCCTTGATGGGAATCGAACCTGAGACCCTTCAGTCTACAGGCTGATGCTCTAACCACTGAGCCAACCAGCGAGGGCAGTTTGACCTGCTCTAAGAAAATCATCAAGCCCTGGCCAGGTGGCTCAGTTGGTTAGAGCATCATCCTGATACCCCAAGTCGTGGATTTGATCCTGAGTCAGGGCACATACAAAAATAAACCAAGGAGTGCATAAATAAATGGAACAACAAATCAATGTGTTTTTTTCCTCTCTCTCCCTCTCTCTCTAAAATCAATTTTTGAAAAAATCATCAAGATGAATAAGGGTTGAGATTATTCAGAAAAAGGAGAAGAAAAAAACAGATGATAGCTTTTAATTTTGGCTTTTTAGTGGATTGCTTACTGAGAGTCTAAACAAAATCTTTTCTGGTTAAATGAGAGACCCAACTCTCTTTTTTAAAAAAATTTATCTTTATTGTTGAAAGTATTACAGGTGTCCCCTCCCCCCCATTGCCCCCTGAGATCCAACTCTCTTTAGCTCCAAAATTAGAAATGACACTTCCTTTCCCAACCCGAATAGCCAATGGGGTGACAATAGTTGTTGCAGATCCCCAGATTCGAGTGGTGAGATGGGATCCTCGAGGTAACCAGTATGGTAACACAACTGAAACCTGAAAAGCCGCAGAAGGGAGAGTTCTTCATGAGGGAAAATTCCCTGGAATGGGTTCACCCTGAGAGGAGGGACTGTGCCTTGGAAAGCATCACAGTTCTGGCGGCATCCAGTAAGCTCTCACTAGCCCTTGCTCAGGTATTCTTAGGTGAGTAAGAGTTTTCGTGGGGTTCGTGAGGAACAATTTTCTCCAGGGTGTGAAGTAGTCCTATAGGGTATAGACAGAAAGTAACCTCAAAGGTCCTGACTGGTTTGGCTCAGTGGTTTAGAGCATCAGCCCCTGCACCAAAGGGTCAGGGGTTTGATTCCAGGTCAAGGGCACATACCTGGGTTGCAGGTTCCACTCATGGCCCAGTCAGGGTGGGTGCGGGAGGCAACCAATCAATGTGTCTCTCTCACATCAAAATTTCTCTCTCCCCCTCCCTCCCACTGTCTCTAAAAATCAGGGTTGAGTATTAACAGAAAAAAGGGTAAGCGTGATCTGATCATAAATTCCTAAGTAGGCAGGACATGGTGGGTAGTCATGTCCCACATCTATGTTCTTTAGTAAAGGCTCATCTTTGCCTTAAGCAAGCTCTGTCCATTGTTTCTGTGCATCTAGGTTAAGACACCTTTGAAATGCCTCTTTTCAGACCTCTTCTAAAACACGACCACCTCTAGAGAATACATAATCTTCTTAACCTCCTGTAATTTGATCCTTGCTTTGCTTTCTCCTACCTCCAGGTAATCCTCTTTATGTTCTCTCCTTAATTTCAAATGCATAGAAAAGCTACAAACTTATTTCTTGGAAGGATTTTTCTTAGTCTGTGGAGATCTTGTTTCCAGGCGTAGCCTCTGTGGCTCAAATAAATTATTGTAAAAGTTCTCTACAAGCTTGGATGTACTTAGGTTTGACAAGGAATATTCACTGCATTTGGATCATCTAGAGATGTGCTCCAAAGGGCTGATATTTTCCTAGAACTTTGTTGAGATCCTACAGATCTCAAAGGAAGAACTTAAATTAACACAGGAAATCATGCCTTTGAGCTGCAGGACAATCAGTCTCCCATTAATACTAAGTTGGGCAGAACAGGGACCCTTTGATACTTCTAAATTAATATTTTGTATGCACAATTAGAAAAAGCCTGCGATAAAATTATGGATCAACCTACGATGTCAGCCCAATTCTTTCTCCCTCTCTCTCTCTCTCTCTCTCTCTCTTTTTCTTTATTCTCACCTGAGGATATCTTTTCCATTGCTTTTCAGAGAGAGTGGAAGGGAGAGAAATAGAGAAACATCGATGTGAGAGACATATCAACTCGTTGGCTTCTGAATATGCCTCAGCCTGCACCAGGGATGGAGTCGGCAACTGAGGTATGTGCCCTTGGTCAGAATCGAACCCAGGACCCTTCAGTCCTCAGCTGACGCTCTAACCACTGAGCCAAAACAGCTAGGGCCAGCTGTCCTTATTTTAAAAAGGGGAAGGTCATTTGACACTGGATTTGTCAAGGGCAGATATAAATTGTAAATGCCTCCAAAACAAAATTTAGATCCAACTAATCTTACATAAACTAGTGACTTTCTTCCAAAACAAAATTTCAATACAACTGTTCATGACTAAAATGTCTCTGTGTCTCTGTGTGTCTATATATGAGTGTTGTAAATGTGAGATAAATTTCTACCTTCAGATGGTATTATCAAAATTAATTTAAAGGTAGGCCTTATAAGCATTGGGCATTTTAAAATTCTCAGAAATATAGAAACTAACTCAAGGGCTTTTCAAGTTTACATGATCTAAGATTAATTCTTAGTAAACAAAAGTTAAAGTTTGTTGGTTTAAGTAGAACATTCCTTTCAAGTTGTTGATGTAAATATAATAGTTATGTTTTATCCAGGTTTACAAAAATAAGTTCATGTTAATAACTGACTTTTTTTTTTCCCCCTTTCTTTTCCCCATTGATTTTTAGAGAGACTGGAAGGAAGGGAAGGGAAGAGAGAGAGAAACATCAATGTGAGAGACACACATCGATTGGTTGCCTCCTGCACGCACCCCAACTGGGACTGGGGAAAGAACCTGCAACCCAGGTACATGCTCTTGATGGGGAATTGGACCTGAGACCCTTAAGTGTGTGGGCCGACGCTCTACCACTGAGCCACATTGGCCAGGGCAGTAATTGACTTTGAAGTCTGTGAAATATGTGTCTAGAAGTTATAAAATGTCTTCATAAATCTGCTAAGATAGCACAGCTGGTGTTGCTCAGTGGTTGATCAACCACCTATGAACCAGGAGGTCACGGTTTGATTCCCAGTCGGGGCCCATGCCTGGGTTTCAGACTCGACCCGCAGTCGGGGGCGTGCAGGAGGCAGCAGATCAATGACTCTCATCCTTGATGTTTCTCTCTCTGTCTCCCTCTCTCCTCCTCTCTCTGAAATCAATAAAGACATACAAAAAATCTGCTAAGATAAAGAATGCTAATTGCTTACTTTTTAGTTTCATTTAGAAATTGAGGGGTTTTTTTCTTGTTTTTTACTTTTTTGTTCTTATTTTCTTTTTTTTCCCTTTATTCTTTTTTTTTTCTTTATTCTCTCCCCCCCCCCCCCCCCCGGGTGTTTTCTTAGAAACTGAAGTTTTCAGGATTAAAATCTCAATATATGTAAGAATAACTTTGGGGTGTTCCAGAACACATACATAAAAAGATTTGTTTTTATGTTAAATTGCAGAGAAGCATTGTAAAATAAAATTTAAAAAAACTTCTATGGTATATTGTATGTGTGGCTAGACAATAATTGTAAATCAAATAAGTATTCTATAAGAAACCCAAGATGGCAGCTTGGTTCTTCAAGTCTCCCTGGAAAACCCCAATTTTCAGTTGTTTTGATGTTTAGGTCAATGAGGGACCACATAAACCATGGCAGTCCCATAAGATTATAGTGGAACTAAAAATTCCTATCACCTAGTGAGGTCATAAATCATAGGCCTCTTGACGTTGTAGCACAATGCGTTATGCAAATACTTACCATTGTGATACAGGTGCCTATAGTATTCAGTATAGTAACGTGCTATACAGGTTTGTAGCCTAGGAACTGTAGGGGAACAGAATTTGTCACCCCAATATATGTCTCTTTGGCTTAGGATTCTTTTAGGCCAGTTAATTTTAAGAAACAGCAGACATCGGAGAAGCTCTAAAAACCAAGTAAAAGTTACCTTTTGTAAAAGATATTTACATTTATAAGGGAAATCTCCATCTGTAAGGGTGTCTCCCTTGCAGTACTTGGAAGAAGGGGGTGACCTTACCTCTAGAAACTCTTATCAATGTGTAAGAAAAGGACTTAAATGTGTATAACCTTGATCTAGTTTACTGTGCTTTTCCTCGTAACCTCCATAACTGACTTCTCCTATCCCAACATCTTTTGTCTTCAGCTGAAGATGGTATTTGAAGTGGTGATTTCAGCCCTGGCTGGCTGCTCAATGGTTAGAGCATCAGCCCTCGCACCAAAGGATCATGGGTTTGACTCCCCATCGAGGGCACGTATCTGGGTTGCAGGTTCTCCACCCCATCTGGTCAAGTGTGGAAGGCCACCAGTTGATGTGGCTCTCTCACATTGATGTTTCTCTTCCCCCACTCTCTCTCACCCTTCCCCCCTTCCACTGATTCTCTAAAATCAATGGAAAAAAATATCCTCGGGTAATATCCCTCTCCCTACCCGAGGCAGGGTAACCACTGGTCTTTTATCACTATAGATTACATTAGCCTCTTGTAGAATATCAAATCAACAAAATCATGCAATATGTACTCTTTTGTGACTGGTTTATTTCAATCACTATAATGTATTTGAGATTCATTCATGTTGTTGAATATATCAGTAGTTTGTTCTTTTCTATTGCTAAATAATTTGGCGTACCACAGTCTGTGGACCCATTGATGAATGTCTGAGTAATTTCTAGTTCCTGGCTGTTATAAATAAAGCTGCTACAAATATTCATGTGCAAGCCTTTGAGAGGACATATGTTTTCATTTCTTTAGGGTAAATACCTAGGAGTAAAGTAGCTGGGTCATATGATAAGTTTATGTTTAACTTTTTTTTTAGTAATTTAAAACTTTTTTAGCTTATTGATTTGAGAGAGAGAGAGGGACGTCAATTTGTTGTTCCACTTATTTATGCATCCATTGGGTGCTTCTTGTATGTGCTCTGACTGATGATCGTGCCCACAGTCTTGGCCCATTGGGACAACGCTCTAACCAACTGAGTTACCTGGCCAGGCAAGGTTTAACTTTTTAAGAAACAACTGACAAGTTGTTTTCCACACGGCTGTGTTATTTTACACTCTCACCAGCAATGTTTGACATTTCCAATTGCTCTACATCCTCCCCAACACTCGGTTTGGTCGGATTTTTAATTTCAGGTGTTTTAGTGGGTATGTTAGTATTATCTCACTGTCGTTTTAAGTTGCCTATCCCTGATGACAAATGATATCGAAACTTTTTTATGTGCTGATTAGTCATTCTTTTACCCTCATGATGCATCTGTTTAAATGTTTTGTCTATTTCAAAAAAAAAATATGTGAGTTGTCTTCCTTCTTACTGAATTGTAAGAGTTCTTTGCATATTAAGTGCTTTGCCAAAATGAAAAGCAAGCAGAAAATAATTTTTAAAAAAATTTTATTGATTTTTAGAGAGAGAGAGGGAGAGGGAGAGAGAGAGAAACGTTGATGTGAGAGCACAACATTGACCGGCTGCCTCCTGCACTCCTCCGGCCCAAGATCGAGCCCACAACTGGGCTTTAAAAATGTAGAGTAATAAAGCTTTGTTTTAGGAAGCTACAAATGCTGGGGGGGGGGGGGAATAGAAAATAGAAGTTAAAATCAATAAAGAAAAAGGTAGTCTTATAAGTAGCTTAAAAGCACCTGTTAATTAAGGAAAAATTCAAGACAGCATCTGTCCTGTTGAGTGACTACTTAAGCAATAACTTACACACAGATAACTGTGACTCAAAAAAATAAAAAGAAGAAGAAGAGGATTTGTTTCACTAAACTTCAAAATCCACAATATAATGAAGGTTTATTAACTTTGAAATATCTTGATGCACAGCTAAATTCAGAATTTACAACCAGATGCTTAGTCAGGGTAACTTGATAAAATCATTTCTTCAAGTTACCCAGGATGAACTCCTGAGCCCTTGATGTTGCAATTTGGTCAGGTGACAATTTGCAGAAATAAGTTCCAAGAACTGGCAGGCGTTTACTATGGAGGAAACCGAACTAACCCAATGAATGAATAGTCACTGGAGGTGAGACTATGGGGTTAGCATTTGTTCTCCGATTTCCCCCCCTTTTCTGTTGCATGTGAGGTAAAAGCAACTGGGTAAGAAAAGGGGGCTCTGACAAAAAGACATAATTCCTACAGAAAAAGTGCCCAGATTATTGAAAGTCTTACTCCTCCCTCTCGAACTTTCTCTGTTTAATAATTCATATGCTTTGGGTGTTATCAACCAAGTTTAGCCATGCCTGGGGTACAACCGACAGGCCCCAAACAAGGGAAGAATAGAAGAGGAAAGGGGAGAAAGAAGAATAAAGAGTGTGAATCCTTAGTTCAGTTGATTAGAGCAGTGTCTTGACACACCAAGGTTGGGGGTTCAATCCCCGGTCAGGGCACAAACAAGAATCAATCAACGAATGCATAAATAAGTGGAATGACAAATCGATGTTCCCCTCTCCCTTCCTCTCTCTATAAAATCAACAAATAAAAATTTTAAAAAGAAATAAAAAGAAGAAAGAGCCTGGCCGGTGTGGCTCAGTGGATGAGCGTCGACCCATGAACCTGGAGGTCACCGTTCAATTCCCCGTCAGGGCACATGCCCTGGTTTCTGCCCGATCCTCAGTAGGGAGCGTGCAGGAAGCAACCGACTGATGTTCTCTCATTGATATTTCTATCTCTCCCTCTTCCTTCTTGTCTCTCTAAAATCAATAAAAACATTTTTAAAAAAGAATAAAGTGTGAAAGAGCAGAAAAGAATGCTGAAGGTGGTGCAAGGTAGGTGCTCTCAGCTGCCTCCGATAGCTCTCCAGGAAAACCAGCCAAACACTTTAAAATACAGAATTGCTTTTTTTCTTCCCAAGAAAATGAAGAAAACAGGTTTTCAAACTTTTGTGTACAAAATCAACCTCTGGAATTTTTTTTTTTTTTAATCTTCACCCGAGGATATTTTTTCCATTGCTTTTCAGAGAGTGGAAGGGAGAGAGAGAAACATATTGATTGGTTGCCTCCCTCATGCTCCCCAACCAGGGCCGGGGATTGAGTCTGCAACTGAGGTACATGCCCTTGGCCGGAATCGAACCCGGGACTCTTCAGTCCGCAGGCCGATGCTCTAACCACTGACCCAAACTGGCTAGGGCTGGAAATCTTAAGAATGTCAACTCCCGTGCCCAGCTGGCGTGGCTCAGCTGTTGAGCATCGACCTAGGATCCAGAAGATCACGGTTCGATTCCAGGTCAGGGCACATGCCCGGGTTGCGGCCTCAGTCCCCAGTGGAGGGCATGTAGGAGGCAGCTGATCAATGACTCTCATCACTAATGTTTCTCTCTCTCTCTCTCCTGCTCCCTTCCTCTCTCTCTGAAATCAATAAAAATTAAAATAAATATATCAATAAATCATTGATGTTTCTCTCTCTCTCCTTCTCCCTTCCTCTCTCTGAAATCAATAAAGACATATTTTATATACATTAGAAAAAGTCAATTCCAAAATTATCCCCAGAGATTCCAACTTATTAATTCTCTGGTAGGACCCAGAAATCGGACTTTTACCAGTCAGATTTCAGAGCTTCTGATGTCATGGGCCCCTCACAGGCTGGGCTGCATGGAAGTCCGGCCTGTGAGACTGCACAGGGCTCTCTACTCAAAGGGACCCTACACTAGGTTTAATGCTCTCTTGTCACTGTCTTGAAATTCTTAATAACTTTGAAGAAAAGGCCCCCCATTTTCATTTTACACTGGGTGTTGCAAGTTATATAGCTGGTCCTGTCCCCATGGACCACATTTAAAACATACAATACAGCCCTGGCCAGTGTTGTTCAGTGGTTAGAGCATTGGCCTGTGCACTGAAGGGTCATGGGTTGAATTGCTGGTCAAGCATGTACCTGGGTTGCAGGTTTGATCCCTGGCCCGCGTTGGGGCGCATGCAGGGGGCAACCAATCAATGTGTCTCTCACATTGGTGTTTCTCTCTCTCCCTCTCTCTCTTCGCCTCCCTATCTCCCTTCCACCCTCTCTAAAAATCAATGGAAAAAATATCCTCGGGTGAGGATTATCAAAAAAATAAAATTAAAAATACGCTGCAACTCTGGCTGGTTTGGCTCAGTGGTCAGAGCATCGGCCAGTGAGCTGAAGGGTCGTGGGCTCGATTCCTGGTCAGGGGCACATACCTGGGTTGCAGGCTCAGTCCCCGGCCCTGGTTGGAGCATGTGCGGGAGGCAACCAGCTGATGTGTCTCTTTCTCATCAACGTGTCCCTCTCTGTCTCTGTCTCTGTCCCTCCCTTCCACTCTCCAAAAAAAATTAATGGAAAAAATATCCTCAGGTGAGGATTAACAACAAAAAAAAAAACAAACAGTACAATAGGCGTGCTCTCCCTCTCAAGCATGCCCTTCCCCTTGTTTCCCCCCCAAGCACGTTACCTCTGCCTTTCTCTCTTTTAAGATCCAAGGGCCCGTCTACTACTTTTGTAACTTTCTAAATAAACTTTCTCTTATAATTTGAAAAAATATATAAAATAAAATAATTAAAAACACTGCAAGAGGAGTTAAGCCTTACGCTTCAATCTTCCACTCCTGAAAAGAGTCAAGCAATTATCTATAGATCTATCGGATTTTAAGTCCAATAGACAGCCGGCATCTGAATAAAATAACTTTACACAATTTTTACTTGGCACCCTTGGGTTAGGAGTTCCCCGAGTGGATGTCTCTCCAGAGGCAGAGCCCAGGGAGAGAAGTAGCCATGGTTGTAGAAATCGGATTCCTGGGGGCCGTCATTATGGGAATTGGCAATTATTTGTGCAAGGAAAGGAAAAAGAAAAATAGGGGGGAAAATAGTAGAGACCTCAAAAATAATAATAGGAGAAAGAAATCACTCTCGGGCATTTGAGAAGGCAAAACTGACCCACCAAAGGTAAACAGGTAACGCTGAAATTCAATTATCTAAAGAAAGCTTTGGTCATTCAAAGTTAGAAAAAGTTAAGACCTTTGGAACAAATTCTAACCTAATCTAATTCGACTAACCCTTTCAGCAGTGGAAGTCAGTGGGTGGAGATGCAGACTTAAAGAAATTTTTCTCAGATTGCCAGTGTTTTGCGGGAGACCTGGAAGAGAGAAGCTTTAGGACAGCTAATCAAAAGTTCGCAGTTGCCCATCCACTGTTTATCACTGGCAGAGCATCGACCAGTGTTTCGTGGGATAAGAAAACAAACACAGAACCATGGTAATGAGTCAGTTCCATCCAAGCTAAAAAACAGAATCAATGTACATTTTAGTTAAATCTAAAAAGCAAATTGTTTTTGCCACTATAATTCAACCTAAATACACTCATCTAGGCAGTCAAGTCATATTCCCAAGCTTAAGAGTCTGACTGGCCTTAAATAGAACAAGAAGGAAAAGGCTGTATTAGCTGTACCTGGGATGGTCAGCTGGTTATTCAGGGCTTCTTGTGGTTGTTCATTTTCATTCACTCTTTAGTGTTTAGTGGCTTTAGGAAGGTTTAAGTCATCATGATTTCCACCATCATTATCATCAGTGCCACATCTATGTAATAATTATAATAATAGCTAATATAGAAAGAATACTATGTGCTGAGCATTTTCTGAGTTTTATATATATATATATATATGCAATAGTACTAGGTCATGGGATTGTGGTGAGGATTACACACATATATATGACATAGTACTAATGTTATCTCCATTTTACAGGTGACGAAACTGACGCACAGAGAGGTTAAGTTACTTGTTTAAGGTCACACTGCTATTAAACAGCACAGCCAGGACTCAAAAAGAGGGACTGTAACTATTTCCCAAGCACTTAACCACTAGACTATGTAGCAAAGCAAACAGAGTTGCTATTAACATTTGGGGGGTTATAGATTCCTTTTAGAATCTGTAACACTCAGAAAAAATATATATATACTACATATTTACAAGTTGCCAGAAGACTGCCTCTGCTCCTCTAAGAGCATACACTTATTTTTCTTTATGACTCAATCCCAGGTAGAGGCTGTCTATTCCAGGCACTAATTGATTGAAATTGTAAAATAGCTATTACTATCAAAGAAAAAGATTTTTTTTGGAAATCTAATGGTCCTATGAAGTGTAGACCCCAGAGCATTAATAAAACAGCAAACCTTACACATGCACTATCATCAAACCCAATAACTGGCTACTTTTTTTTTTTTAATATATCTTTATTGATTTCAGAGAAAAGAAAGGAGAGGGAGAGAGAGAGGTAGAAACATCAATGATGAGAGTCATCGATCGGCTGCCTCCTGCGCACCCCCGACTGGGGATGGAGCCCGCAACCAGCGCATGTGCCCTGACCGGGGATCGAACCCTGATCGCCTGGATCCTAGGTTGATGCTCAACCGCTGAGCCACGCCCGGCCGGGCTACTTTTATTTTTTTAATAGGAGAAAGTTTTATTTAGAAAGTAAGCCGTAGAAGAAATTGACTCAGGTAACAAGTTACGGAGGCAAAAGAAGGGCTCTTGGAGCTTAGGAGAGAGAGAGATGGAAAAAAAAACGAGCCTAGGGGAAGAGGGTGGGGGAAAGTGCAGGCATGCTCCATGCAGAGAGCCTCCAAGAACTGGCTACTTTTAAATAACAAACATTATTACCGCTTTTCATCAACTGTCAAATTATTTCAAGGTGGAAGAGTGAAACACAGTAGCTTCCAGCATATAACTTGTAATGAGTACTCAGTAAGTGTTGATAGAGAAGGAAAGGTAGACAAGGAAGGCAAACGTATCTTGATGCCTTTTAGTAGTGTCTAAATGTGATGTCAAAATATCATTCAACTTCTTTTTAATAGCATTCACTCCATTCATTCATTCAACAAGATTTATTGAATATTTACTATGTAATAAGAACTATGCTAGACATCAAAGATAGAAGTTTAAAAGTTACTATGGAACAAACACATCAAAAAATGTAAACTATGTGAAAAGCCAGTTGTCACATAATGAGTAAAACTAGCAATTAAAGAAGTACATAAAGGAATACGTAAAGACTGAAAGCAAAATCGATGTAGATGTTGCAAATTTGGTGAGGGAACTGCATATTTACCTTTGCCTTCCAGACTCTTTCTTCCCTAAGAACACCCTCTCTCCACAACCACATCTTAATCACCCATTCTCAGAATCAAGTTATTCAAGTTCTTCTGCAATAAACTCCTTAGCTTCATAGACCTACTGCTTTTCATCAATTAAATACTAAATGTGGCATCTCGAAATAGCTGGTGCGTCTTTAAATTTAGCCAATTAAGAAACAAGCTATAAAACAATCCACAACAATTTGGGGAAAGGGAGACTCACACACAGGAAACATGAAAATAACCTTAGAATATACCACAGTAATGTGAAAACGAGTGTAAATTAAGACAATTTATATTGCCACCATGCCAATTGGATATTGGGCCCAGTAGGGAAAGGTGATTGATTTGGCTTGCTAAGAAATTTAGAGATGGAAAGTCCAGAGTAATGATTATAGAAGATCTTGTTAATAATAGAAGCAGATAGTAGGAGACTACTTAAAACTCTGATGTTGCTAAAAACAATTGTTCATATTCTATGGATCTGTTTTACTCTATTTTCCCTGTTTTAAAATCATTTTTCAAACAACACTGATACATGCTCTTCAAGCCTGGGTTCGGTCACAGGAGAGCTCCAGCTGGCTGGACAGGCTAATTAGCAGGCGTTTTATAAATAACAGGTCTAAGAGTATATAATGCCACTCCATTGGGAAGTGACTTCGCTATAGAGAATTCAGTCACATGTTTATATTGACATCTTCTCTTGGCCCCAATTTGGTTAATAACTACAATTACGCTTTTGTCATTTCAACAGCTCTGAGCCTCTGTCAGACATTACCTCTGTTATTTGCCTTCGGACCTTCTTTTTGGGCTGCTGCAACAAGTTCCCGATTGGTCTCTCTGCCATCAATCCCACCACCCTTCACACTCTGTGTACTGCTGTCAAGACTATGAATTAAGTTTGAAAACCTTCAAAGGTCCAATTTCCCTTAAACTGAAAGCCAAGACCCTCCACAGTCTGTCCTTAATTTATTATTCCAGAAATTTGCTCACATTACTCCATATACAGCGATCCAGCCAAACCAACCATTTACCATTCCCAGAATATGTCCTTCACTCTTTGTCTTTCATTCTCTTGGAAAATCTTTCCTTCTTACAGCCTATTAAAAAGTCCTTCCTGCCCGGCCGGGCGTGGCTCAGCGGTTGAGCGTCGACCTGGGATCTAGGCGATCGGGGTTCAATTCCCGGTCAGGGCACATGCCTGGGGGGGCTCGATCAATGACTCTCTCATCACTGATGTTTCTGTCTCTCTCTCCCTCTCCTTTCCTCTCTCTGAAATCAATAAAGACATATATATATATATATATATATATATATATATATATATATATATAAAAGTCCTTCCTAATTCTGCAAACTCAACTATATTTGGTAATCCAAACTGTTCTCCAAAGTGGTTATACCAATTTACAGTCCCATCTGCAGGAGGCAAGAATTCTTACCATTGTCATTTACATGTTATTCCTTATTGCATTGCATTTCTTTATTGCAGTTTTACCTAACCTATTAAAAGTTAATTAATAAATTTTAGGTAGGTGTATTTCACCATAATTATTATTTTTTTAATCCTCACCTGAGGATATTTTTTCCATTGCTTTTCAGAGAGAGAGGAAGGGAGAGAGAGAGAAATATTGATGTGAGAGAGACCCATCAATTGGTTGTCTCTCCCACTCATCCCAGGGAGTGGGAATCGAACCTGCAACCGAGGTATGAGCCCTTGGCTGGAATCGAACCTGGGACCCATCAGTTGGCAAAACCGATGCTCTAACCACTGAGCCAAACCCACCAGGGCTACCATAATTAATTTTTAAATATTAAAACACACACACACACACGGTTAATGAATAGATTTCAAGTTTGGCAAGACCAGATGAGCTGAAAATTCCCCTGTAACAAACACCTAGAACTGCTGAATAAATTCAACATGCTTTCTTTTAAATACAAAGCTGAATGCTCAAGAAAGAAAGTTAAATTTCCAGGTGCCAGAAACACAAGAGGATTGAAAACCTCTGTAGTAAATGTGAGTTAAAGCTTCATTTGCTTTGGAGATTGATGCTATAAAGTATTTAAAAAGTATAAAATATCTAAAAGAAGAAATATAAGAAAGAACAAGTATCAATGAAACAAGTAGAAACGCAAAATAATTAAACCATTGTTCTAAAAATTATAAATAAAACAATAAGTTGAACAGCAGCTTAAATATAGTTAAAAAAAACAACCCAGTGGACTGGATGGATTCACCCAGAAGGCAGCACAAAATGAGAGAGAAAAATAGGGATTTAGAGACAACGGGGGTAATATGTTCACTATAGCTCAAATAATAATAATAGCAGAAGAGGGAGAGAATGAAGGAATGTCAATATTCAAAGAGATAATCACTGATAATTTTTAAGAATTGATGAATGACATAAATCCTCAGATTCAGGAATCTCAATGAATGCCAAGTCAATAAACAAACTGAAATTCACACCTAGACACACCACGGTGAAATTACAGGCACCACAGACAAAGATCTTAAAGTCTACCAGAGACAAAAGACAAAGGACAAAGATGATGAAATAATAGTTTCTTTTTTAAAAAAAAAAATGTTTTTATTGATTTCATGGAGAGGAAGGGAGAGAGAGAGAAACATCAATGAAGCGCGAGTCATTGATCCCGGGCTTGAGCCCGAAGCCCAGGCATGCGCCCTGACTGGAATAGAACCGTGACCTTCTAGCCAGCATGGCTCAGTGGTTGAGCATCGACCTATGATCCAGGAGGTCATGGCTCGATTCCAGTCGGGGCACATGCCTGGGATTTCGGGCTCGAGTGTGTGTGCAGGAGGCAGCCGATCAATGACTCTCATCATTAATGTTTCTACCTCTCTCTTCCTCCCCCTTCCTCTCTCTGAAATCAATAAAAACATTAAAAAAAAAAGTGCAGGCAAAACAAAGACATTTTTAAAAAGACAAAGGTGGTGATGGAAGAAGACTTGACTTTGGGTAGTGAACACACAATACATGAAACAGCCCTGGCTGGTGTGACTCAGTTGGTTGGAGCACTGTCCTATACACTGAAGGTTTCGGGTTCAATCCTCAGTCAGGGCACATATGGGAAGCAACCAATTGATATATCTCTCACATCGAGATCTCTCTCTCTCTTTCTTTCTCCTCCTTCATCCCTCTCTAAAAAATCAATAAAATTGTTTCACACACACACACACACACACACACACACACACACACACACACAGCGCATTGGTATTCTAAAAACAAACAAAACAATATACAGATGATGTATTATTGAATGGTACACCTGAAACCTATATAATTTTATTAACCAATGACACACCAATAAATTCAATAAAAAAGGGAAAAAATAGTTTAATGCCATGACATGACATGTAGCTATCAAGAAAGGAGGCAAAAATGGAAATAAAGATGACCTTACCTGAAACACAAAATGCTTAGCTCTGTAAGTAGAAGAAAAAAAAAATTAAAAATAAAAGTAAAAACACAAAGGACAGCTTAACATTCACAGGTTTTCTCTGAAAAAAAGCTATGCTAAAGTACATACTTCAGGAAGAAGGAAACTGAACCCAAAAGGAAGAAATAAAATGTAAAAGACAATGGTAAGAACTCTCACCTCCTTCAGGTGGGGGTGTAAATTTGGTTAAGCACTTCGGAGAACAGTTTGGATTACCAAGTCTAGTTGAGTATGCAAATGGCCTATGGCACAAAAATTTTCCCTGCTCAACACAGAAACTCCTGCATTATGTGTACTAGGAAGCATACAGTTCATTACAGAACCATGATTCATTATGCAACAACCCAAATGGATAAATAAGGTGCTATACTATATATTTACATAATAGGATAAGCTGTGAAAATTAAAGATTAAACAACAGCTACATGTGTTATTAGCATGATGAAGCTCAAAACATACTGTGTTTATAAACAATTTCTGGAAGAATACATACAATATGATTTCACTTACATAAAAGTTTAAAAATGGTCAAAACTAACCTATGTATTGTTTAGGGATAGATACAGAGTTGTTCATTCTTTTGTTTGTTTGTTTGTTTTTAGAAAGAAAAGTTTATGAGTGAAGCAGTGAGACAGAGAGAGTGGCTACTCCACAGGCAGAGCAGCTTGGTTTTTGTTTTTGTTTTTTTTAAAAAATATATCTTTATTGATTTCAGAGAGAGGAAAGGAGAGGGAGAGAGAGAGAGAGAGAGAAACATCAATGATGAGAGAGTCATTTATTGAGCCCGCAGCCAGGGCATGTGCCCTGACCGGGACTCGAACCCTGATTGCCTAGAATCCTAGGTTGAAGCTCAACTGCTGAGCCACGCCCGGCCGGGCTTGTTGTTATTTTTTTAAAGCAAAGAAATGATAAGGAAGTTTGATTAGGAAGTGACACCCACATGACTTTTGAAGCATAATAATATTACATTGTTATTTTTGGCTTGGGTACACATTATTGTTATTTTTTAAGCTGCACGTTTTGTTTGTTTTTTCATTTATTTGCTATATTTTGAGAGCCCACCCTGGGTCAGGCCTTGTGCCGGGTGTTGGAGATACTACAGTAACCAAGTTAGGTCACCCGTCTTCATGAAGTTTGGTATGATTCAGATTTATGAATTCCAATTACCTGTACTGCAGAAACAGAAAACTGACCTTAGAACTCACATGAAAAAGCAAAGGACATGGAAGCCAAAACAATCCTGAAAAAGAACAAAGTTGGAGGACTCACAATTCTCAATTGCAAGATTTACTTCAAAGCTATAGTAATCAAGTGGGCTCTCTCTGGAGCACATCCACACCTTTCTTCCCTGTCAGGCGTGCAGCTTTACTCTCCTAAACTCTGAGGGTGCCCATGAGACTTGCAACCAGGGGAGCAATTGGCAGTGGCAGCTTGACACTGGCTTAGCCCTGGATCCTCTCTCCAAAACTCCCTTTTCTCTGACTTTTCAGTGAACTAACAGTAGCCCCACTATGGCTCACTTCTTTCCTGTAACCTTTTGAAGAGCCAAAGCAGAGCACCGCCTAGGCTCTCTCTTGTTGCTTCTTCTACCCTAAGCCCTTTCTTTGTTTCAAAGTCCCCAGCTTTAATAAACGTACTCTCAAGGTAAAAAAAAATTAAAACAAAATTTTTTTAAAGCTACTGTAATCAAGACAGATTAATTACCTATGCCCTCACCCACTTTCCCCCTTCCCAGATTATTTTGATATGTATCTCAGATACATACATAAATACTGCAGTATGTGCACGTTGTCATATAGTTTTACTTGTACGATCTATTTCCCACACCCATACGTATGCATACAAAGGAAAAGAGTAAATGACCCCACCAAAAAACAAGAAGAAAGATAAAAAGACTGGTGAGCAAAGAAACTGGTACGCTTTAAGCAAATCTAAATATGCATTCACTGTATAACTGGTGTGCTGCGAGAATTTTTAAAGCATGCAATACCTACCTATTTAGTAAGGGGCACTGACATCTTTTCTCTTAGACTGTCAAAAAAAAAATAAAAAATGACAACAGCCAACACAACAATGGCTGTCTGTGAATGAATCAAAATTATACCTTATTTTTCAGATCGGCAAAATTATTTTATAATTTTTGATGTGCTGCAGAATTTTAGTAATTAAAAAGGTCGAAAATCGCTACAGCAGATGAAAGGATATGTAAAATGTGGTCTATGCATACACTGTAATACTGTGTGTCATTAAAAGGAATAAACTAAACCTTTGTAGGTCAGTGTGCACAGATCTCAAAAATACATGGACTAAAAACAAATTGCAAAACAACATGAACAGCCCTAGCCAGTTTTGCTCAGTGGTTAGAGCGTCAAACTGTGGACTGAAGGGTCCCGGGTTCGATTTCGGCCAAGGGCAAGTACCTCAGTTGCAGGCTGGATTCCTGGCCCTGGTCGGGGCTGGTACAGGAGGCAACCGATCAATCAGTGTGTCTCTTTCACATCAATGTTTCTCTCTCTCTCTCTCCTTTCCACTCTCTCTGAAAAGCAATGGAAAAAGTACCCTTGGGTGAGAATTAAAAAAACAAAACAAAAACAAACGTGAACAACAACAAAAAAACATGGAGTAAAATGGCATTGATCTGCAGTAGAAAGGAAAGGGTATCTGCTCATAGCATGGAGACAGAGAGGGAATAGGACTGAGTGGGGGTTAAAGACATTTTTAGCTACATTCATGTTTTATTTCCTTGGAGAAAAAAAAAAGATGAGGCACATATGACAAAAGCGTAACCATTATAAATCTTGGATTGGGAGAGTAGAGATGTCATGATATTATTTGTGTTTTTTATATTATTATCTGTGCTTAAATTTAAAAAATCTTATACATTTCTGAAAAATGTATACCTACATATACATATTTTAAGAAGAATTAAGGAGCCTGGCCAGCATGGCTCAGCAGTTGAGCATCTTCCTATGATCCAGATCTCTGTTCAATTCCCTGTGAGGGCACATGCCCGGGTTGTGGGCTCAGTCCCCAGTGGGGGGAGTACAGGAGGCAGCCGATCAATGACTCTCTCATCACTGATGTCTCTATCTCTCTCTCCTTCTCCCTTCCTCTCTCTGAGGTCAATAAAGATATAAAAATTAAAAATAAATAAATTCATTAAAAAAAAGAAAGAATTAAGGAGTCTGACGAGCAATCTATGCTTTTGGCCTAATGTCATCTATAGTATATCCCTGCTAAGATATGAATTTTATTGGAGCTATGCACCTGCTCCATGGAAGGACACCCACCATTTTTAATCTCTATTCTCCCATTTCTAGATTCTGACAAAACTGATCCACATTTTCAGATTTTCCTGTCTTCATGAGTTTAACTCCAGAATAGGATTCAGGTAGGTAAGAAAGAAACATTCTATTTGAAGTAAAGGCAAAGATAATATCCTAAATTAAGGAGAAATATTTATCTAGCATTTATATTTTTATACTTATCATATTAACATTCTCCTAGTAGGAATGGATTCTGTTCAAGATGCGTAGGTTTGTGGGCAAGGGTGTAGCCAAATACTTAGTAGACCAAAGTAGCTGGAGAAACAGACTCAGGTGCAGAGGTTGGATCTGAAAAGGGTGCATCTGGGGTTATGGCAAGTTCAGCTATAGTTAGGGCAGATGTCAGCCCTGAGAGCAAGGGACAAGTGATTATTGGTGGCTGGAAACAGTAACTGGGTAAAGAGTGTTAGTTGTTTGGTGAGATTAAAGGTAAGGGTGTGGCAACAGAGTAATTGCTGATGACCTCTGACCATTTATGTCAGGATTAGAGCTGGTATGCAGAGCCAACATTCTGGGAGAGGAATTTGGTAATGACTAATCAAGGTAATATGACTACATCCTAGGAGCTTAGAAAAGATTTTTTTTGCATTGGTCAGGACTTGTTTGGTTCCTAACAATAGAAACTCAGCTCACATAATTGGGTGGCATTGACTTCAGATGCAATAGGACTCAGGGGTTTAAATGGTGTACTCATAACTCTTTTTGACTTACCATCTATGTTAGTGAGGTTTGTTATAATCATAGTGTGTAGCAAGTAGCCCCAAAATCTCAATGCTATATAACAAGTAACCTCAAAATTTCAATGGCCTATAACAACAAACATTTACGTCATGATCATAGGTCCACAGATTGACTATGATTAAGCTAATATTGACTCAGTTTGGCTGGGCTCAGCTGGAATCCAGGCTTCAAGCTGACTACAGGTGTGCTTCATGTCTTCATCCTAGGACCAAAGCAGAAGGATGAATAGTCCCCTAGGGCCTGTTCTTCTCATAGCAGAAAGCAGAAGCTCCAAAATGGTTGATGGAAATTCTTAAGGCGTCAGCTTAGACTGGGCACACTGGTCATTCCATCCACAATCTGTTGGTCAGAGCAAGTCATATGGCCAAGTCCAAAGTTAATGGGCAGGGATAAAAATTCTATTTACTCTAGTGGGAGGCACTGCAAAGTCACATGGCAAAAGGTTAGATAGGTAATAGATGATAGATAAATAGTTGATAGATAGACCTTTCCATATATATATAACTTCAGAGAGACAGTGAAAAGTTGAAAGCAATAATCCAATCCAAACGCTATCTCTGAACTTTGCTTTTCCCTGCTTGGCTTTACCCTGCATGGGGGCTCTATTGCCAAAGGCAAAATGGCTGTTAGCTATCCCTGTCTCACTTTCTCCAAGCTTAGCAGCCCTAATGGACAGAGACCATTTTTCCAGGTAACTTTAGTTAAAAAAAAAAAAAAAAAAAGTCTAAGAAGGGCTCCATTCGTCTGGCGTGGGTTCTTTACCTCTCCCTGAACCAACCACCACAACCAGGGAGGACAGAGTCCTCTGACCTGCCAGGCTGTCACATGCTCACAATTTGTCATCTGGGGGTTAAGAGGGAGATGTGGTCAACTAGGATCACATAAAGCTAGAGAGGGGTAGCTAAAGGAACCAGTACTGGGCAGACATAAGCACTACAATCTCTAATCTCAACAGAAAACGAGAAGCCTAGACAGAGAAACCAAGTAAAAAACCAGCCCTGTGGTGTCACATGAGAGGACTAGGGAGGGAATAGCAGGTGCCTGGGGAACCAGAGTGAGAGCTGATGATTAAGTAAGAAATGTCCAAACCTGTAGAAAATGTTTATGAGTCTGTCTGAGTCAAACAGGACATGCCTGGGAGTAAGATCTCAACAGACTAAGAAAAATGCTTCTAAGAAATGACAATTTGCAGCTTCTTTTATGCATTTGAAATTAAGGTGGGAATGTAGAGAAGATTACATAAGGTGGGAGAAGAGGGGATCCAATTTTAGGATAGTTAACAAAATTATGTGTTCTCCTCAAAGTGGCCACCTTTAGAAGGAGGGGTCTGAAAAGAGGTATTTCAAAGAGGCATTAACCTGGATGCACAGAAACAATGGACAAGCCTTACTTAAGGCAAAGGTAAGCCTTTTGCTACCAAAGAAGTTACACATATGCCTGGAGTGTGACTACTCAGACAGACCTGCATAGTTAGGAATTTATGATCATATCACCCTGTGAGGCCACTTTCCACAGAATCCTTTTTATTGTCCACACAGCAGTGGGACTTAGGCTGAAGTTCGTGTGTACTTCTTATTCCTACATTTGACCCTACCCAAAAGGCCAATAAGCAATGTACTTCTTTCTTACTCATACTATTGTGCATCTGGGATGGGCCTGGTGGAGACCTGGAGTTCTAGGAACATCCAGCTTTAGGATCTAGAAAATGCAATGGAAGGAAATCAATGTCTTTTTAGCTGTGTTGGTAAACTTAAAATGTTTTTTAAAGGGTGAAAAAGCAAGTGTATCTGAATCTCAGGGAAAAGCTATGCTGCTCCAACTTCAAGATTAAGACATTGGACTGCCTTTCGAGGAGATTAAAGATGGTGGCAGACTGAGTGGAAGCTACTCTCCTGGACACTCTCTTGGAACCAAACTGAAATTACAAGTAAAATATAGAAAAAACATCCTGAATAATCAACTGTAACTCAAGACAAGCTGGGGAGCACTCTCATAACCAAGGAGGAAAAGTGGAAACTTCATAGAGACTTGTAGGAAGTGTGGAGGCACAAGAGGGCTGACTGGGCTCCCACAGGCAACAGCTGAGGGTCCAGAGGGATATCTCAGCTGTGGGGGGTTCTCACTGAGGACTCTGGGGGCTAAACCCCAGCCTGGGCTTCCCAGCCACGAGCACCAGAACTGAGAAAGGTGATGCATAACACCTGGCTGTGAAAAGCAGCAGGGTTTCTGATGGCCAGGGAGAGACAGCTAGAAATGCAGGCACCCTCTTAAAGAGCCAAAGCACAAAGTTTCCTGTGTAGGCACTCACCTTGGGCTCTAGCAGAGGGAGAACAGAGTGGGCTGGAGCTATGTGAGAAGAATCTAGGGTTGTGGGCTCTGGAGATAGAGCTCAGAGGATACCCCTCTGGATTCCTATGCCAAGTCATTCCCCCATACTGCTGAGGCAGACATTTACCTTCCAAGCAGCTTGTGCCTGAGGGGGAAGCAATTTCCCCACCCTGCTGGAAAACCTCTCATCCTACCTGGTGGAGTTTCCACAGCCTGAAGCTCATTAAGAGGATCAGATTAATCAGTCTGCAGGCAGAGGCAGACCTCAGAGTGCTTTGAGTCTTTGCCTGATCTGCTTCTGGACCAGGGCCTTGGAAAAGCAGACTTAGGTGTGCATGTTGGTCCTGCCCAAACACACCCAGCCCCAGCAGAGGGAACCACAAGCTGTGGAATGTGGAAAGCTTCAAACAGTGTACTCAAGGCCAGTCACAAACAGCATCTGACATTGGCCGGCACCAGAGACCTTCCAAAAGACTGGGAGTCCTAGCAGATCTACCTAATACATAGAAACAAATCCAAACAGGCAGCCAAAATGGGGAGACAAAAAAAAAAAAAAAAAAGCCCTAAAAGAAAGAACAAAAGAATTCTCCAGAAGAGCTAAATGAAATGAAGATAAGTAATCTATCAGATATAGAGTTCAGAATACTGATCAGAGGGATGCTCAAGAGCAGAGAAAAGAAACAAAAACTATGAAGGAAATGAAGAATGACATAGTAGAAATAAAAAAATACAAAATACATTGGAAGGAATGAACAGCAGATTAGGGGACACTGAGGATCGGATCAGTGAATTAGAAGACAAGGTAGAAAAAAAAATCACTCAATCAGAGATCCAAAAAGAAAAAACAATTAAAAAACAGGAGACAGTCTAAGGGAGTTGTGGGACAACATGAAATGTAACAATATTCACATCATAGGAGTGCCAGAAGATCTGGAAAGTAAGCAAGGGTTAGAGAACCTGTTTGAAGAAATAATGGCAGAAAACTTCCCTAACCTGGTCAAGGAAAAAGTCACACAAGTTCAGGAGGCACAGAGAGTCCCAAGCAAGAAGAACCCAAAGAAGCCCATGCCCGGACACATCATAATTAAAATGCCAAAAACTCAAGACAAAGAGAGAATCTTAAAGGCAGCAAAAGAAAAGCAATCTGTTACCTATAAAGGACCTCCCATAAGGCTGTCAGCTGATTTCTCATAGGAAACTCTACAGGCCAGAAGGGAATGGCATGAAGTATTCAAGGTAATGCAAAACAAGGATCTGAAACCAAAACTACACTATCCAGCAAGACTATCATTCAAAATAGATGGTGAAATAAAGAGCTTCCCATACAAAAAAAAGGCTAAAGGAGTTTATCACCACCAAATCACCATTGCAGGAAATGTTAAAGGGACTGCTGTAATAATAAGAAGAAATAGAGAGAGAAACATAGGCATAAAGAATTAAAATGGCAAAAAATAAGGACCTATCAAAAATAACCCTAAGGACATTAAGGGAGAGATCAACAGCAATACAGTCCACTGACTTCACTGGATAGATCTTCCAGACAAAAAGTCAACACAGAAACAGTGACTAAATGGCACACTGGATCAGATGGATTTAATTGATATTTACAGAACATTTCACCCCAAAGCTCCAGAATATACATTCTTCTCAAGTGCACATGGGTCATTCTGAAAGATAGACCACATGTTAGGCCACAAAACCAGTCTCTACAAGTTCAAGAAGATTGAAATCATATCAAGCATCTCAGATCACAAGGCCATGAAATTAGAAATCAACTACAGTAAAAACACTCAAAAACACTGAAACAGTAAAAAAACTCAATAACATGGCTAAATAGCATGTTATTAAACAATGAATGGGTTACCAAAAAGATTAGGAAAGAAATCAAAAACTTCCTGGTAACAAATGAAAACAAACACAACAACCCCAAATCTTTGGGGGCACAGTAAAAGCAGTCCTAAGAGGGAAGTTCACAGCACTGCAGGCCTACCTGAAAAAGCAAGAAAAATTTTTAGTAAACTATCTAACCCTGCAACTTAAAGAATTAGAAAGCTCCCCTGTGAAGCCATCCAGACCAGGGCTTTTGCTTGCTGCTAGTTTTTTTTTACCACTGCTTGTATTTCATTAGTTGTTATTAGCAGCCTATTCAGGTTTTTTGATTCTTCCTGATTCAGTTTTACATGATCTCACTCATATGTGGAATCTAATAAACAAAATAGATTGTGGTACAAAATAGATCCAGAGACATAGAAGCATGGAACAGACTGATGAATCTCAGTGGGAAAATGGGGGTGGTGGAGTGGGTGGGGAGAGATTAATCAAAGAACTTATATGCATTTATGCATAACCCATGGACACAGACAATAGTGTGGTGAAGGCCTGGGGGGAGGGCGGATTTGGCAGGGAGGGGATCAATGGGAGAAAAAAAAGGGTCATATCTGTAATACTTTCAACAATAAAGGTAAATTAAAGTTGAAAAAAAATAAGAAAAAATAAGATTAAGACATTGGTGCTGGCTGAGAACCACAGGTAAAATGAAGTCTGCACTTGCCAAGGAGTCTGTAATTATAGTGAGGACAACGTGGCTGACCTTTCACCAGGCAGCAGGTGTACTGGCCCCCTGTAGACTCATGACTCAGGACACTGTACCAGGCATCGTCTGATAACACATCAACAACTTCATACCGAAAAAGAAAATAACTTGGTTGAAGTAAAGTCTTTTCAGATGAAATGTAAATGATATCATCTTTAACTTTCAGTGGTAAACACGCAATACAAAATACAGATAATGTATTGTAGAATTGTATACCTGAAACCTATATACTTTTATTAACCAATGTCACCCCAGTAAATTAAATTCTAAAATGGTATTATCTCTTTTTCTGTTTTCTAATTTTTTAATTGATTTTTAGAGAAAGAGGAAAGGAGAGGGGGAGAAAAACCTCCACGTGAGAGTGAAACATCGATCAGCTGCCTCCTGCGTGCCTCCGCTCAGGCATGTGCCCTGACCAGGAATCAAGCCAGCAGCCTTTCAGTACACGGGACGATGCCCAACCAATTCAGCCACACCAGCCAGGGCAAAAAAATGGTATTATCTCTTAAATTAATGGAAGGAAGTCTAAACATGTAGTGATTTTTAAAGTATGTGCTCTGTAAATGCGTGGTGAATGAATAAACAATCGTTGGGGTTTCCTCCATTGACCATTTTTTCGGAAGACCTATATACCCTAAGGTAAAAGAGGGGAGGGTAAGAATAGAGAAGCGTGAATAGGAGCCAGTGTAGAGGACTGTACGCAGCAAAAACATAAAGGCAGGCGCTGATCAAGCTGAAAGCGAGTGAAGCACCTTTTGCCTCCAGACAGGTCTCCAAGGAAAACTACAAAGGGCGCAAGCAGGCCCATGGGTTCCCTTCCTGTCTTGGTTTAGTCTCCCTCCTTCAGGAGATGGTTCTCCTCTACCCTCAAATTCTCAACACTCAGAGGGATGTGATATTAGCACTTGTCTTTCTAAGTTCTTCCAGAAAGAGAGTCCGATTTGAGTGTGGAAGAAGCCCGATTTCACTTCTAGCCTGTGTTTTTGGAGATACGTTAAGACTCCAGAATGAGCCCTGTTTTTTCTGTTAACACCAGAAAAAGTTAGATGTGCTGAGGGTATCTTTGGTCTGTGAAAGCAAAATGTTGTGATGTTTCTGGCAATTTATTAGAGATTATTTGAGAGTAATAGAAACAGAAAAACAATGTGTCAAGGATTCAAGTTGTACCCAATTGTTATAATAATCTACTTCTCCTCAACCCTCCTCCTAAACCAGAGCTCCTGTTTGCCAGCAGCTGAAGTAAACATTCTTCTAGACAAGGTTCAAGCCAGGTTAGGAATATTTTAGCTAAGCTTCCCAGTCAGTGTTGGGTGTTTCCATTTCTCCGTCATCTGAGTTTAATGGCAGTGACATTTTTGTGACCTTAGACCTGGTGCTGATCCCGTGGCACTGAGTGAGAAGCTTGAGGTCCAGAGGCAGGCCTCCTCTGGGCACAGCAGAGGGGTCCTCTCATTGGTGGGGGCCGGTAGGGTGACATGCCACAGGGCACTTTGATTCACTCAGACTGGTAATTCAAAAGGAGAGCAGAATCAAGTGGGCTCTGGGGCAAGCAGGGATTGGGCCATTGATGCAGACAGTTACAAAACCAGTGTTTGGCTGGCATAAGGCGACAATAATATCTCTTCCAGAAAACAGACTCCCTTTGCCCTAGTTATGTTCGAAGTCCAAAGACCAGGCCTCTCCCTATAGCCCAGTGCTTGAGATACGCAACGCACACATATTAAAAGACTGTCTTTGAAAAGAAGTTCAGTTAGGACACTGGTGAAAAGGTCAAAAAGCAGTGCAATGCCATCCACGTGAATGTTAGCAAGGGGTGTAGCTTTGCGTGGAAGAAGTGTGTGAGAGGGTGTGGGGTGGGGGAGGGTGTCTCATAGTTGCAGCTTTTCTCCTGGTGGCCATTGCAGAAAACAGAAATGGGTTCATTGGATGTTTCCACCTTGTTTGGAGGAAACCTGAGTAAGATTCCTTTCAGATTCTCTCTTAAGGGTTGTTTTTAGTTTGATTTTGTTGTTGTTGTTAGTTATATATATGTCCCCATGTTATAGTATGTTGTGCTACGTATGTGTTGTTAGTAATGTGTGTGTGTATACATATATATGAATGTCAAAGTTTTATTTCACACTCTTGGCAGAAAATTAATAGGGAAAAAATAAAGGTGGGTTTGGTTAAACATCATGAGACATTAATAAGACTGTTTAAGCACTGTACCTTAAAACATCCAGTGAAAGGTTTTAGGATCGTCAGGATTGTCAGTCAGCTCTCGGTGGGTAACTTTTAAAAAAAATTGTGGTAAAATTAACGTAACATAAAATTTACCATTTTAGCCCAGCTGGTGTGGCTCAGTGGTTGAGCATCAACCTAGGATCCAGGAGATCGAAGTTCAATTCCCAGTCAGGGCACATGCCCAGGTTGCCGGCTTGACCCCCAATAGGGGGCTTGCAGGAGGCAGCCGATCAATGACTCTCTCATCATTGATGTTTCTATATATCTCTCTCTCCCTCTCCCTTCCTCTCTCGGACGTCAATAAAAATACAATTTTTGAGGGGGAAAAAAAAGTGGAATCACATGGTATCTGTCTTTTGTGATTAGTTTATTTTACTTAGCATAAAGTCTTCAAGGTTCACCATGTTTGTTGTTAGAGTTTTCTAGTCTACTTTCCATTGACTGAACTGTTTGCTTTTGTTTTCTTACTGAGGACTCTGACACTGAGTAGGATAAGCATCTGAAAGTTTGCTGGCCATGAGCTCTCTTCTCAGAGCCCTAAAATATACTTATTTTCACCACACTGTATACTTTTCAGTGTTTTTTCCTGCCTTGCTCACTACATAATTGGTGTGTGAATAGCTGCTCCTGGCTCTCAGCATGGCCAGTGATGCCAGGGTAGGGAGCGTGCATGTCCCTCTCTCTCTACCCCCCACCCTGCCCCCCAAACAAAGATTCAGAAAAACCCAAAGAAGCCCTTCTTCTCCTGGGAACATGAGGTACTTCTGACCTAGAGGGCAGGCCTGTACTTACCTTCCTCTCTAAGGACAGCAGGCTCTTTCTTGATACATGCTTTTTTTTTGCTCTTTATAATTATTATTATTTTAATCCTCATTGGAGGATATTTTTTCCACTGCTTTTCAGAGAGAGTGGAAGGGAGAGACAGAGAGAGAGAAACATTGATCTGGGAGAGACACATCAACTGGTTGCCTCCCACACGTGCCCCGACCGGGACTGGGATCGAGCCTACACCCGAGGTGCGTGCCCTTGGCAGGAATCTAACCCCGGAACCTTCAGTTCAAGGGCACCTGCTCTAACCACTGAGCAAACCGGCCAGGGCTCTTGTGTATTCCTTAAAGGTTCACACACATCCTTCCCACCCTGTTCCTTGAGTCATCCTGGAATTGGAAGGGCAGGGCAGTCAGCTGTTTCCTTTGCTCTCCCCACATCTCTTCTACCAAGAATACGAGGTCTGCACAAAACATTAGTATCGAGGCATTGGAGATTAAAAAATAAGACTGAGGAAGAATACAAAAGGGTCAATTATTTGTTTTGCAGACTGAGTGGTGCATTCCCTCATCCTTCTTGCTTTTCAAAGTCCTTGCCAGTGGTTTGACACTCTGCACCTCTGCTGGCCCTTGACACGGCTGCATCTTCCCTACAGGCATCTTACCCCCACGCTCTTCCCACCCTTCGCCCTCCCTCCCTCACTCTCACAAATGTTACCGAGCTCTTAACACGTGTCGGCGCTGTGCTTGGCCCTGGCAGGCCGGTGGTGAGCCGGTGCTGCATCTGACAGACTCAGGTGCTGCCTTTGGCAAGCACACAATCTAGCAGGCGTCGTACAGTGAATCACTAAATAAACCAGGCTCTTCCTTCCGGTGGCAGATCCCTCACCAGAACAGGGGTGACTGCAGGTCCAACTGTAGCCTCAAGGAAACCACGTTTATCTCTCCCACTGGGGGAGAGAGAGGACAGCTTTTCAGTACTCTGATCCCCTTGCTTCTAGCATATTAAGAAAAACTGAGCCCTGGCTAGTGTGGCTCATGTAGTTGGAGCATGATCCTGTACACCAAAAGGTCACACGTTTGATTCCCTGTCGGGGTACATCCCAGGTTGTGGGTTCGATCCTCAGTTGGGGTATGTGCAGGAGGCAGCCAATCAGTGTTTCTCACATCGATGTTTCTCTCTCTCTCTCTCTCTAAAAGCAATAAAAACATATCCTCCATTGAGGATTTAAAAATCTTTGAGATTTTTGTGGTTTCACATGCATTGGCTCACTTGAGCCTCACAGGGGAAGAGGGAAGACATTCTGATCTGCATTTTACAGAAGAGGGGTGGTGGCTTGCCTGAGATGACAGAGCATGTTAGTGCCGAGCTGGTGCTGGTGGAAAGAGACTTCAGGCAGGAGGAGCGTTCGAAGGGCCCCTGTCCTGCACTGCTTGCCGCTTCAGTTTCTCCCCCGGCCCCGACTCCGTACAGCTTCCCTAGACCGCCCTGGCTCTGCCCCTGCACTCCTCTTCCGCACTTCGCCTTCGCAACTTCAAAAGATACTTCGTGTTCTTTATATTCATCAGTGGCTCAGCGGGGAGCTGACCAATGGGCCCACATGGAAATGCAGACCAGGCCCTGGGCAATGCAAGGGTGAGGCAGAGGACAGTTCCTACCCACAAAGAGCCTGTGATTTAAGAGGCTAAGCAGATATGCAGGCAACTCTGCTGCTGTGGTGAGGGAATCTCGTGGAGGTATGAACAAAACACATCAGGAACCTCCAGGAATTATTCTCTTTTCTCCACAGCAAAGGATCTCCGGGAGGGAGAGTAAAGCTACACACAAGTTTGGAGGGAGAGGGGACAGGAGCGGCAGAACCACAGCACTGCATGGGCTGAGCCAGAACGAGCAGGGCAACGGAGAGGACCTGGGGGTGGGGGATGGGAGAGGGACCACAGAGGAGAAAGGGGCAGCTAAGGAGCAGGGTGGTGAAGACCACTGAGGTCAGGAAGCCTCAGTATGTCATGGGGAGAGATGGCCCAGGCATGCGACTTTCTCCAGCGAACTTTGCACGAGAGGGAAGAGGAGAGAGAAACTAGACGGCGGTTGGCCCAGGGGAGGAAGGAAGCCCACGCAAGCGCTGAGTGTGCAAAGCTGTACGTATCCAGACACCAGATACTGCTGTTACCCGCGGGGGCAGAAGTCAGATTGCTTCACAGCTCTGAGAAGGCTGTTCCCGGCGGGAGAGAAAGAAGAGTGCACTTGCTAAGGGGCTGGATTCGGCTGCTTTTACCCTAGTAACTCACAGGCTGCTGGGCGTGGCTCCCTTAAACGGCAGGCAAGGGGAAGAGGGAATTTGAGGTGCTAGAAGGGGGGGGTTGAAAGGACTGGACCGTGGAGGAGAGAAGAAAATGAGGGTAGGAGAGAGCAGGAGGGGGGGAAGGGTGTGATGACACTGCAGGGCAGGCCTGAGGCATGGTGGCACAGCAGGGGTGGAGGGGCGGGGGTTGGGGTTGGAGGGGAGATGTGGGCTTTGGAGCTGCCCGGTAATAAAGAAATGAGGGGTATGACACGTTCCAAGGGTGTCGCCAGCCTGATGAGTTGCTGACACGGCCTAATCTGCTGTCGTGAGATGGGCTAAGAGGACATCGTAGTGTCTGGATCCCCAGTGCCTTAGCAGAAGGACCCCGAGGTGGTCGGAGGACAGCAACCAGATGGGGAGAGGAGGTCTGGCTGGAGGGCTTACCGCGCGAGGCCGGTAACTGGTGTGTGGCGACCCCGACAGAGTCCCGCAGCACCGGGCTGGCGGGAGAAAGAGCCTTTACGCCAGAGGGTTTTTCACTAAATGACATTGTCAGGGAAAATCCAGACCTCAGATCAAGGAGCGAGAGTGTTTTAGGAAAAGTCGTTTAAAGCTCCAAGAGACTGCATTTTCATGGAACCTTCTGGATATTTCCCCAACCAGAGCTGAATCTTCCATGAAGTGAAAGCAGCCGAAGCTTCAGGCCTTTAAGGTCCTGTTCATCATGCGGTGTTTGTACATCATGTCACACATTCCCCACCCCCGATGGGCCACCTCGGGCCCGCAGAAGCTTGCTTTACCGCCGCCTGGAACTTTACAAGCTGGGGGCATGGGAGGAACCTGGGTTCTATGAAAAGCCCTGGGGCTTGATGTGTAACACAGTGATGATTGTCAGCACCGCTGGATGGCAGTTGCTAACAGAGCAGATCCTAAAAATTCTCATCATGAGGAAAAATACGTGTCTCTTTCTTTTGTACTTCTGTGAAGTGAACTAAACTTAGTGTGGCAAGTATTTCACAGCAGATATAAGCTGAGTCATGATGCTGCACGCCTTGAACTTACAAGTGCTGTCTGTCAATTTTATCTCAATCACTGAAATAAAAATAAGTACATAAAACAGTCTTCTGCGTGCAATGCAAAAACAAAACAAAACACAAACTTCAGTGTGCTGCCCTGGCCGGTTTTCTCAATGGTTAGAGCGTCCGCCCTCGGACTGAAGGGTCCCGGGTTTGATTTCAGTCCAGGGCATGTACCTCGGTTGCAGGCTCCATCCCCGGCCCCAGCAGGGGTGCCTGCAGGGAGGCACCCAATCGATGTGTCTCTCTCACATAGGTGCTTCTCTCTCTCTCCCTCCCTTCCACTCTCTCTAAAAAATCAATGGAAAAAGTATCCTTGAGTGAGAATTAACAAAAAAAAAACAAACAAAACCCCTCAGTGTTCTGATTTCCAATTTCCCAACCCTGCCTGTATTATTAAAAGATAGGAAGGAACAATGATAAGAGTTTCCCCTGGGAGCAAATTTTTTCAACATTTTTGCCCTGAAGGTGTGTTACTATGACCTTAGCTGAGGACACAGTTACCAAATATCTTTTAGCTCAGAGTGAAGGTTAAGTGGCATTGGGAGGACCTGAGGCTGTCACTGCACAGGGTGTGTCCCTTATGTGTTCCTAGCAGACATCAGAACTTGAATTTCGAAGCACAATCCACTCTAGGGATGACACCCTACCTCCTTCCTCTCCTGAGAACTATGACTGCCCAGTCAGCTGTCGGTTGTACAGAATGTCCCCAGCCTCTGAATGGGCATTGTTCTCAGAAAGAAATATGTTGTTTGGAATTGGAAGGCACTTCCCCAGATAAACAAGGGTATGTGTAATCTTTATTATTCAGACAGACTGAAAGAACTTCTTGTGTCCCTGAAATCAAGGACTGAATAGTGGTAAAAAAAAAAACAACCCTACCCTGGGTAGTGACACTTGTCCCTCAGAAAATGCCTTCCAACCTCTAACTTGAGACCTGGGAATCTTTCCTCATCATAGACCCTTTGTGGGGCCTTCCCCAACTCTCAGCCCTCGGTGTGGCTGCCATGGTGCGGGGTGGGAGTCAGAGGAAAGAGAGCTGGGCATAGGGGAGCCAGACACCATGGAGGACAGACCCAACCCCAGGAATCCTGTAGGATCTGGCTCCCTCCACATCTCTGAGCACCCCAGGGAGAGGCCTGCTTCCTTTATGCTTCTGGTCAAGGTTTCTTTGTCCTTTTAAAGTTTCTTGACGTTTGTTCCCTAGAAACAATGGCAAACAGACTGGAAATTTAAAAGTTGGCTCCCTTTTGAAGAAGAATGGATTTTTTCATTCATTTTTCAGTTAATGGCTCTCTTAGGAAAGACCCAGTTTGGACCTAAGAAAGAAGGGTGGATTTATGGGCATATAAAAGACCAAGATAATCCAGGTTAGAGTCCTTGTGTTTGTAGTTGGCTTTAATCAAGAGATGATTCCCAAGATTTTACATGTCATAATCTTGTACTTTTTAAAAAATATATGTCTTTATTGATTTCAGAGAGAGGAAGAGAGAGGGACAGAGAGATAGAAAATAATGAGAGAGTCATTGATCAGCTGCCTCCTGCACGCCCCCGACTGGGGATTGAGCCCGCAACCCAGGCATGTGCCCTGACCGGGAATTGAACCGGCATCTCCTGGATCCTAGGCCATGCTCAACCCCTGAGCCATGCTGGCTGGGCAATATCTCAATCTTTTAAAGGTTTATATTTTACAAATGGCTTTTATATCCATTATCTTATTTGAGGTAAAGATATTATTATCTGTTTTATTGCTAAGGAATTGGCCTCAGTTGGTTGGAAAGCCAGGTCTTTTGCACCAAATCTGTGTCCTTGTTGATTTTTTTTAGAGGGTGGTTAATTCCCTAAACGAAGGCAGGACTCACAGAGTCCTGGAGCTAAAAGGAGTCTCCAGGGAATGTCTGGCTTTCTCCCAGTCTCCAGACTCCACTAAATTATCCCCAACATGTAAATGCCCCTTTGTTCTTAATCTTCTCTAGGGAATGGAATCTATAACTCTCAGTTACCTGTCTTGGTGACAAATAGCCTCTCTCTGATTAAAAAGACATCTTTATTTCCACCTTGGTTCTTTTTGTTACCAAAAAGAAAAAAAAGTTTATTTGGCAGAGAAAGTGTTTTTTACTACTTCGTTGGGAAAACAATTAGGGACTTAGAAAAGAAGGGACTAACTGGCGATTACTGGGTCAGTTCACAACAGTCCACAGCACAACCGAAATAATAACTAACGCAAGCCTGGGATTGTGTACATTTTCCATATTCTTTCCTCATCTTCCATGGCAGCTCAGCCTCACAAAACCCCTGAGGGTGGCAGAGCTGGCATCAGCGCCAGGGTGATAAGCAAACTAAAGCTTGGAAGCCTGGTCTTTCATCCTACGCTCCTGTGCAAATCAACAATAGAGCTGGACTAGATTCTGGTCTCTGACCCTGAAATTTAAAAGCCATGTCTCTGTGCCCACCAAGAACTCACATTAAGCTCTTCATTCAGTGCCCTGAATTTAGGACTGCTGCTGGCAGAAACAGAGATGCTCCCCAGGGACTCTGCTTAGTGAGAACATGAAGCCCCAGTTGGCTTCTGCTGGCTGGCCCTGGGGCAGAGCCAGCGGACTGTGCAACTGTGCAGTTGCTGACCTTGCCCTGCTTAGGCCTGCGCGGGAACCGGCAGGCTTCTCTCGAGCTGTTCTCCTTCAGTTCTGTCTAGATCCACATGCAATCCCTGTGGTTTTGTACAATCTGAGTGCAATGCCACTTTTAAAAAAATCCTCGCCTGAGGGTATGCTTTTATTGATCTTGGGCAGAGAGAGGGGTGGGGGGAGGAAGAGAGAGAGAGAGAGAGAGAGAGAGATTGGCTGTCTCCTGCATGCCCCGTACCGGGGATTGAGCCCCAAACCCGGGCATATGCCCTGACCGGGAATTGAACCAGTAACCTCTTGGTGCACAGGATGATGCCCAACCAACTGAACCACCTGGCCAGGGCACAATGCCATTTTTGATGCACACCGTGTCTTGTGCATTTTTCCAAAGCTAGAGAAGACAAACAAAAACGCAGGCCAAGCTTAGGACTCAGGTTTGCCTTAAAAAAACCTGAAACACTCCCCTCCTCACCTGATCATAAAATGTGGTGCAACCGACCACAGTGGAGATTAGAAACAGGCCCAGGAAGTTACATTTACACATCTTTTTATGTAGGAGGATCTGGGGACAGGTTTTACTGCTTTTAGTCTCTTAGAAGGCTCTAATTCAGGACAGTTTACCATTTCCTCTCCCAGGTTCAATCTTGGATGTGCAGACATTGACAATTTATTCCGAATCCCCACCTTCAGACCTCTAACAGCCAGAGGCCCTGGTCACACTTCCCCTAAACCCAACTCTTCCTGCAAACAGCCCTCTCACTGCCTGGAAGGCTTGGTGTAGTCAGCAATTCCCAAACCTAGCTTCTGAGCAGACTTCCCCAAGGCATCTTTTAAAGCACAGATTCCCAGGCCCCACCTCAGATTCACTCTATCAGCATCTCTAGCTCTGGGTCCTGGGAGTCTGAATTCAAAAACTTCCCCAGATGATTTTAATTCAGTCAGATCAAGGGCAAGCAATTAAAAACCCAACAAACTCCCTTCCGGCCCCACCCAAAGGGGGAAAAGACCACTACTTTCACTGTTTGCACACATTAGAGCACCACTTCAGACTCCGGCCCAGTTGTAACACAAGCTCTGCTAAGTGTCCACCTCCACTTGCCGTCCCACACACATGAACACCTTCATGCTTTGGCCTGGGCTCCTCTTTCTCTCTGAGCAGATAGGGAAAGAGGAGCCCCAAGAGCCACTTTCTTCTAACACCTACACCCCACCCCACTCTTGCTCTGAACCCAGAGCCCAGGCGAGAGCTCTGAGGTAGGCAGCAAGAGCTGCTGGGCCTCCTCTTGCACCCTCAGTGAGCACACCCTGGGGAGTGGGAGTCATAATACCTGCCTCTAGTTCCTACCTCTAGTTCAGACCTCTCCCTAATAATTGAAGGGGAGTATTTTGCCTTTTTAAGCACCAGGTTAAGGCTGGGGCAGTCCATCCTTACCCTTCTTATCACTTAGGCCTTGCCATCTAAAACCTTCCCATAGTTTACCTATATAGCTCATTCTTTTCCTGCTAAGAGTCCATCTTATGTCTTCTGCCACTGCCTTGGTACTTTCTCCAACGGTCATCATGTCTTGCCTAACCTGAGGACTTAAGTCCTTATGCTGTGTTACATTGCCAAGAACAAATTGAAATTTTCAGTTTACAAAAAAAAACCAAAACACCAATTTTCCTGTGTAAAATGAACAACCACAAAGCAGCTCTTTAACTCATATTTAGAGTGGGAGTCACCCAGTTCTGTTACCAGTGAGAAAAGGAAACCTTGGTTCTTGTCTTCTTGAAGGAAAGATTTCAATCAGACAAAGTGTAGAAAAGCAAGCAAGAATTTATTGACTGCAGCAAAAACACACTTGGGGCAATGAAACAAGGAAGGGCATAGCACAGAAGCGGCAACAGGAAAGCCCAGGCTGGGCTGCTCTGGCTCAGAGTCAGAGAGAAGGGGGCCTTCGAGACAGGTTCAGGGGGGTTAGCCCAGGACGAGCTCCCGCTGCCCGCTGCTCCCCTGGTTGCAAGTTTCATGGGGTCCCTTAGGGGTTAGAGAATATGTTCCTGTGGGGGAAGGAGAGAGGGAATGGCTCTGGCATGCTCCCTGGAGGGAGAGCGCACTGGGACTTTCATTTTCAGGGGTTGTAAAGACTGGGTGTTTAGGGGAGATCTTAGGGGCAGATCAATAGAATATTCATCATCTTGCTGCTGATGTACCAAAATGAGATTTATTCTCTTAATTTGCCTGTCTTTGAGTTTGGTTGGCAAATGGCTCTTAATTGGATTTCTGCTATCTGTCTCCCTGAGTAGGGTGATTTAAGCTATTTACCCTCTGGTTGGGGAGCAGGAGTGTAAATCGTTTACTCTTAAGTGTCCTTGGTTTAGGGAAGATAGGATTTACTAGGTGGCTGCAAACTGCTGTTTAACTATCTGTCTCAGTTTCCCTATTCTGCTTGTCCTAGAATTTTCCTAGCTTCTTACTATGTTCTAACGGTCCCATGGTCCCAGGCATGGAACTCCCCAAGCTCAGCATTCCACCAGTCCTCGCTTTGCTTCAACATGTACATCAATATACTCTCTTCACTTGGTGCATAATTTTCTGTGTCATTGGCCACGTATACTTTGTCCTTTTACCTTAGTTTCAGGATGGCCACGTTCCCTCTGCCGTGTGTGTGACCTTATCAAGATAAGTTTCCCTAGTCGCTCTTCTCATTCAAAATTCACGGCGGCAAGATTATTTACACACCTCAAGACTTAGAAGGAAATGGGCACCTCTTATTTCAGGTGACTAGATCCTGTAATTACCCAGAAACCCACTGAGAAAGAGCTCTGGAGTCAGCATCAATTACCAGCTGTGTGAGTCAAATGACATTACTTAACTTCTGAGTTTCAGTTTTCCCATCTGTAACACATGGATAATAATGCCTACCTTGCAGAGGTACTGAGAGAATTATATAGTGTAAAATATGCAAAGCAGCTGGTATACAATGAGCACTTGATAAATGGTAGCTATAATTATCCCCACCTCTACAAGGATGGCCTTCAAGTATGCAAAGTACCCGGCTGCCTGGAAACTATGGTTAATCTTATACCTATTAGGCGGCCACTTCCACAGCCCATGCTCCATTGTCATCACTGAGATCTCTGGGGCCCAGATGAGCAGGAGTAGGCATTCAGCTCATGGTTTTCTTACCTGTACTACCTTCCACACTCAACCTTTAAAAAGTAAAAATCACTGACCTAGCTCTTTCCAAATTTGTCCAAATGAAAAATATAAAATTGTGCTACTGTCCAAATTCTGTTTCTGCTATCCATCCACAAGGACCCCACTGCCCAACTTTGGAACTGCGGTGTGAGCCGCAGACATTTGGCTACAGTTGATGAAACAGCGGCACCGTGTGGCCACACAGAACTGCAGCCTGGCCCGGAGGCTTGGTGCAGAGCAGTCAGGTCCTGTCAGTTAGAAAAGAAAACGAGGAAGGGAACATAGCACCTTCCAAATGTGAGTAGAATTGCTCCCTACTTTACAGATGTGTCCCTCTTGTCTACAGCCTAAGGTTGGAAGGCTGGATGGCTTGTGATCTCAAGTGATAAGGGACAGAAGGCTAGCCCCAGGGCATATGTGAAGTTTCAAACGTTTGCAGTGTTGCTCCCCAGGAGCTGTGGAAAATTTACAGAAAAATGTTAGCAATCCTTATCCTGCTCAGGTATTTCTTGGCACATGCTCAGACCTTATAAAACCAGGAAAAGCATGAAGGAAGCAAATAATACTGCAGAGTTATACTGTCAAAGGGAAGACACCTTCACTTATTTATTTATTTAATCCTCACCTAAGGATATTTTTTCCATTGCTTTTTCAGAGAGAGTGAAGGGGAGAGAGAGGAGGGAGGGAGAGAGAGAGAGAGAGAGAGAGAGAGAGAGAATTAGCTGCCTCCCGCATGCTCCCTGATCGAGGCTGAGGTGCTCGCCCTTGGCCGGAATCAAATCCAGGACTCCTCAGTCTGAGGGCTGACACTGCAACCACTGAGCCAAACCAGCCAGGGCAAGAAGATACCTTTAAATCATTAACAGGAATCCTTGGTCCTTCAAACAGAGCTCAGTATTTAAAAATTACTAAATCTGTATGATGGAATGTCCCCTGGGGTGGTCACTGAGTCTAGTCCAGTCACTGCTTAAATGGGTCTTTATCTCATTCCTGAAGTTATTTAGGGAACAGGAGTCTTCCTCTTCATACCAGTTTTTACCTCTTGAGAAAAGTTTCAGCACTTGTCCCATGATTATGCATTTTCACAGATCAAGGACATTTCCAGGGTAAATATGTAGGGAGTCTCCAAGCGCAGTAACAAGCTGGATGACATGTTCTCTGACCTAACCATGAGCAGGGAAGCTGTGAGGATGGAGTGGCTCCTCCCATCTCCATGAATCCTTAAACCCCTTCAATTCACTAACTTGCACTGTAAGGTCTTGGGATGGTAGAGAGCCCTGGCCTGGGAGCTCCTCCCCAGGAATTTAGAACAAGGATCACGAGAGACTCTGGGTCTCTTTTCATGGCCTGTTAACTCCGACACTGTTGGCTGCCCTATTTCCAGACATGAGGAGCAGAGGGAGCTGGTCTGCAGAGACACACAGGGGGAAGCTAACCACGGGGAAGCCAGCGGTGTCTGGGTTAGTTCCTGAAGACCCTGGGGCCTCTCAGGCTCTCCTGAACCCTTATAATACCTCCTTCTTTCTAAACTGGCTCAAACTGTTTTCTGTTACTTGCAACTTACATATATATATTATATATATATATAATATATATAATATATAATATATATATATCTTTATTGATTTCAGAGAGAGGAAAGGAGAGGGAGAGAGAGATAGAAACATCAGTGATAAGAGAGTCATTGATCAGCCGCCTCCTGCACGCCCCCAACTGGGGATCAAGCCCGCAACCCGGGCATGTGCCCTGACTGGGAATCTAACCCTGATCGCCTGTTTGACTCAACAGACAGAGGACAAGGCCCAAGTCGTAGAGAATGTATAAGAGGGCCAGAGCCACTTAAAATAGTACACAGTCCTTTTGGCTTTAAAATAAAATTGGATCAAAAGACTGGCCTTTCTATAGTGTCTTTTCTTTTACATCTTGGTGCAAGTGCTGAAGGCCCCTTCTGATATTTTGCTGATAGGCCCCACACTTAGACACACTCTCCTGATATCTGTGGTTTCCTACGTGCTTGGGCTGTGGGCAGCTTTCAGTCTATTTTCAGTTATCTTGGGGAGCAACAGATAATGCACATAAGTGGCAAATTAAATCCACAGATGATAATTTTAGAATCTAATTTTGACCACCCCTTCCCACCCAGTTACTTGTCAAAACTACTTAGAAAGCCTGAATTAACTGATTTGGTTCTTTCTTCCCTTGATGCCTTTGTTAGACTGCAAATGAACCAAGTGAAGACCAAAAGGCACGTAGCAGGAGGGAGAAAGTAAAGAATGTGAATAATCTACATGATGAACACACAAACTCTAGTTAATCTAGAAAATTAACCGTGTGAGAGGGCTCAGTCTTCCATTCTGACTTTCATACCTGACTGAAAATGGTCTTATTCTGGGAAAGTTACCCATAGTTCCTGTGTAAAATCAGGAATGAAAGCACCCTTTACTTCCTTTACTAACTGTATTAGTATAAGTACAATGCACAGATTTTATATAATAAAGGACTAATCAAAATACTGAACACTCACAGCTCAGGTGGCCCTCTCAGCTCCCCAGTCTTCCTTCTAGAGATATGAAGCATGTCATCACTAGCCAACCAGAGGGCAGGGATTTCCAATAAAGACAGACAATCCATGTTCTGCAGCATCTCAGCCAGAAGTGGTGACAGTTATTTTAAATTTTTTTACATATTCCATGCTTCAAGTACCTCTCCATCTCCATCCAAAGTTAATGAAAAACATCCATTCCTGTGTGCATGGGTGTGTGTGAGTGCGTGAGCACACACCCACACGCACACCCTCCATACACACACACACATACAGAGGGTCTCCCAAAATACCTAGAACCCGTTCAGTGGAGGCTGGCAATGCATCAGAGCCTGTGTGAAGACAGAAATAACTATTTTTTCCACCCTTTTGGGATGATGTGGCTCACTGCCCAAGGAACAGTGTTCTTTCTTGATAATCTACTGCTGCTGTCAGATCCCTATCTTGTGGAGCAATCTCAACCACAGGTGTCTTGCTAGTTCTTGGAACTCCAGCGGATGACAAAGCTTAAGTGAGAAAGTAATGATTTAAGATAGGAAGCAGGGCAGAATTTCAGAAGCAATATCTAATTTGGTGGGGTTTTGCGTGTGTGTGTGTGTGTGTGTTGAGAGGGAGAGGGAGAGAAACATCGATGTGAGAGAGAAACATTGATTGGCTGCCTCCTGCACGTGCCCTATCAGGGATCCCACAACCCAAGCATGTGCCCTGACTGGGAATCAAACCCGCAACCCTTTGGTGCACGGGACAATGCCCAACCGAGCCATACCAGCCAGGGTGAGTTTTACTATAAGCAGCAAGTTTTGTTTTTCACTTCAAAGAATGGAGAGTGGATGACCGCTGAAAGAGTTCTGCAAATTAGGATTTCCAATCCACGTTCTTGAGACTTTCATCAGAATACCTTTATAAACAGAGGCCGGCCCTGATCTTCACTCTGGCTGTGACTGCCTTCCTCCCCTCCCACCTACTTTTATACGGAGACAGTCAGGCGTACCTTTTTCCTAATTCTGTCTTGAAGACAAGGTGAATACATGCAGACGAACAGCTAAGCAAATATTGCCCTGTTACGTTCGTAATGGATCTGCAGGCTCCACTTGCCAGTCCCAGGCAGAGGACAGAGGTGGAACATTCCCAGGCAAGTCAGTTCTGTCTTGTGCCACATGCCCTCTCCTCTGAAAGGCTCCCTGGAATGGCTAGGACTGCTTGGTCCAGGCATTACATCCAATGCAATGACCTTTCAATTAGACTACATGTTAACAATAATACATGTCAGCTACTAGGGAATCCTGCACGGGGTGGCCCAGTGGGCTGGGAATCAGGACCTGACTGCCTGTCTCCTTGCCGATCATGGGCTAGCTCTAATGACAATAGGTCCAGTGCAGTCTTTAGACCACCAGCTTGTTGTCTCAGGCCCTCGGTAAAGGTGCAGACAGTCGTCCCAGCTCCACCCCAGACCAAATAAAATTTTCTGGTATTGGAGGCCTAGGATTCTGCATTTTTATAGCACACTAAGGTTTGGGACCTACTCAAGATTTGGAGGTCCTTATCTGGAAACTCGGGAGCTGGAGGCCTGACTGTCATGTTCTCTTCCTGCTCTAACATTCTGTGGCTCTGGGCAGAAGCTCATTTTTTCTAGCTCGGTCTCCATATTCTCCAGCCACATTCCTACTGGTCACTTCACAGACAATTGCCAATTCACTGTGATTTAACAAGCATATGACAATAACTATAACTTCTTCCCAACCTATTTTGAAAACTAAGTATTTCCTAACCCTGGCTGTTGGTGGATATAACAGTCACATTGGTATCTGAACATATGACTTGTTCCCCACATCAGAAACATTCAAAACTTATGCCATCCCCTCAGCACAATAGGGATGGGCCATCTCCCTTCACAAACACTTTTTAGGATTGGGGACAAGTCACTCTCAACTAATTTCCTGTAGTTACTAATGATGAGTTGGATTTCAGCTCTTAAAACACTTTGAGTGATATAAAGTAAATCTCCACGCCTCCCCACGCGACGTGGCAAAGAGCAATAATGCCAGCCAGTGTTTCAAAACCTGTATTATCACTGCTGAGCTATGTGGCCAGTTAGTTTGTTTGGTTAAATGCTGACCAATGAAGCCAAGGACATGGTTTTGATCTTTTGTAGGCCACCTAATTTCAATCACTTTCTTTCATGGACCACTCATCTTGAAAATGTTGACCAAAGGAGTCTGAGTAAGAGTGTGAAGAACAGTTACCGGTAAAATAACCCTGCGTCTGATAGTCTTTGATGTCAAATCAGAAGGTTCCCCTTTAGATACTAAAGACACAAATAGTATATATAGCCATGGACCCTCAGGCAGATGTGTTCATTATAACTCAAGTTAATTCTATAATTCCATTATTTTCCCAGAAATAAACTTTTCTAGAATAAAACGGGTGTCTATAAGTGGTTACTGGCTCACCTGAAGGCTGGTCACGCACACCAGTGCAGCCCGAGTCAATGTCTCTCCCAGTAACGCCTTCCTCCCTCTCTAGGATATAACAGCTCCTTCCTGGATCCCCGAGCTCTGCCTTACTCTCTCTCCTGGCCCCAGTTACTGGAGTTCAAAACTGGAGTTGGCAATTTACAGAATCCTGCAGAAAGCATCCCTATTGCCTGTGCTTTTCCAAGGACCCAGCGAACAAATCAGGGTTTACTTGGTAGGCTGTAAATGGAGTTAGAAGGGAAAGGAAAGGTAAATGTGAGATTTAAACTTAAATCTCTGAATTCTTTTGTTCATAATAGTAATATGAATAGCTACCATTTATTGAGTATTTAACTTTGTGTTAGCCCTTGGGGACAGCACTTAAATGCATTACCTTATTTAATTCCCATACCATTCTCCCGTCCCTGTCCCTGATCACCAAACTAGAGCTCTGAAAAGTCTCCATTTCCTTGCCCTCTTCCATATGTGTACCATGTAGCAGGGTTCTAAGGATTAGGTCAAAAATAAGAGGAGACTCATAAAAGATAATCATGTGTCCAAATAAGGAAAGGGAGGGAAACTTCAATGAAGGGTATTTAATGTCAGAGAGAAACTGTACATCTGGGGCAAAGATGAAGAGACCACGCCAGGCCAGCCGAGCCTGACCTAGCTATGCATCCTGTCATTCATGAGGCCTCCACTGACGGAGGAGGTGACAGCAGCAGCATCACAAGGTTCCTCTCCCCGGGTGGGAGCACAGTGCAACGTTCACTCAGTCCAGTTATGTGCCCGGCTTTCTGCAGCTCAGGCACAAATATTCAGTCCATGTCCATGTCTTTCCTAATATGTCAGGCCAAATGGCTCCCTTTCCTCCTGGTGCAGGGAACTTGTGGCAGGAGCTAGTGAACTGTGGAGGAAAAGTAATTCTCACTGGAAAGACAGGCCTGGGGAGGTGTGTGTCCCTCTGTAGTCACGGGTCAGAGATGACATTGGATGGCTCCTCATTTCTGCAAGTATGCACACAAATGAAAAGGTAGGAAAGCACTGGCCCTCTCACAGAACCCATCAATATTCTGAGCAAGACCCTGAAGACTTCAAGGTTTAAGCTGAGTTCCTGCCACCTGCCACAGGGCCTCTTGGGCCAAGGCTGGGGTCACAGGGCGGTCATCCACCCTGCAAAGGCTCCAGACTTCCAGACAAAATCATCTCTCCATCTACCCACCACCTCTCTCCCCAAGGCCATGGTGGATAGACAGTGAATATTCCTAAGTCCCTACATCCTGAGAGTCCCCACCGGAGGGAGGGAAAAAGACCTTTGTCCCACCCCCTGGGAGCTGAGAACCAGCAACGTCCAATCCTCAAAGATCTCTAGTGTCTCTTAAATAAGCTTTTCCTTTCCATTTTCATCTTTTAATTATTTATCATCCATCCATTCATTTATACAAATATAAAATATATTTATATAGATTTATATAATATAATCTTCTGTGAGGCAGAGCGGAGAGGAGGCCAGGAGCGTGGCCCCGGCTACTTGCAGACGTGCTGGTCGATGACCTCCGTGCACTTCCTGCACTTGACGAAGCAGCACCAGTGGAACTTGCAGTGGCAGCGCTCCACCTGGACGCTCTTGAACTGGTCGTAGCCGCGGCCGCAGCACATGAGCTCGCAGCCGTCCATGCCCTCCGAGGTCTTGTTGCACAGGCGGCCCTGGGTGCCCAGGGAGCCCGTGGTCTCGTTGCGCAGGCAGTAGTCGGGGCTGGGGTCCACGTACACCAGGTCCTCGGGGGTGGGCTGGTTGAAGCGGCTGTTGACCAGCTCCAGCTTGCCCTTGCGGGTGATGCGCATGGCCGCCGCACTGTCGTATTTCTCCTTCAGCTGGTCCCCCACCTTGCGGAACTCAGCCAGCTGCAGCCAGCAGGTCTTGAGGCTGCAGGACCCGGAGACGCCGTGGCATTTGCAGGCTACGTCTGCCATCTTATACACAGCCTAGGGGGGGGACAAAGAAGGAAATAAGAAGGCGAGCCCCTGATGGAAGATGTCAAGAGGGTGGCTACAGCGGCCATGGCCAAGTATAGAAGGGGGCTGGTGGGGAGGAGGAGGCGTTTTCAATTGTAGACGGAGACCTTTCCAGGATCCTCGGTTGCTCAGATTGACAGCAAATAAAGGAGCACTACAAAGAAACATGCCGGCCCTGGCTGGTTTGGCTCAGTGGTCAGAGCATTGCCCCATGGACTATAGGGTCCTGGGTTTGATTCTGGCCCAGGGCACATACCTCGGTTTGCAGGCTCATCCCCAGCCCTGGTCAGGGCACGTGCAGGAGGCAACCAATCAATGTCTCTCTTTCACATCGATGTTTCTCTGTGCGCGTGTGCGTGCGTGTGTGTGTGTGTGTGTGTGTGTGTGTGTGTCTGAAAGGCAATGGAAAAAATATCCTCAGGTGAGGATTAAAAAAAAAGAAACATGCTGGCGAGCATGCAGCGGTCTGACCCGTGACAAGGACAGCATGGGGCACTCGCATTTCCTACTTTATCCATTTCTTATTACTTGAAATTTGTCACAATAAATGTGTCAGAAAACAGGATATTTCTATCTTGATCTGAAACAAACAAATAAAAACCAACAAAATGTGTCCAGCTTTCCTATGATGTGGAGCGCAAGTCAGAATCCAGCCGAATTACAAGCTATAACAGAAACTGCTAGCAGGGCCCTGGTTAGCCAAAGCTTTCCCAGTCCTGCCACATCTCCTAAGGATTCAATAGTCATTAACTCGATAGAGTTGTCAGGAGCCTCACCACAGACCACATAATATCTGATAGTCCTGGGAGAGGCGGTGACAGTGGAGGGAAAGGGGTGAGGCCTGTGCAATGGAGGAGCAGGTCAGCGGGTCCACCTATAGGGGTGATTCATTTGAAATCAAATCCACCCCGGAAGCAAGAGTAGACTAGAAAGCTGCTTGGGAAGTGATTTCCAGTGAAAGCACACTGATGCATTGTGTCAAATCACCCTGGCAGGAGGCCCAGATTGCAGATGGCAGGATAAAAACGCAAGGCCGCTGCAGAACATTTTTCTATGCTACAGCTATTATCACCGAGTAGGTACTCATTCGTCGAGACTTTTTCTCAGATTTCTCTTCAAGAGGCCCAAGATTGTGTCTTTATTCAGCATTATGCAGAGATCACTGCAGGTACAAGAAATAGCTTATCCATCAACATATTACTGTCGTCCAACTCTTCCGGGTCTTTTTTTCTGGTATGGAATTATTCCCACTATTTTATGATGGAAAAACTGAAGTTCTAGAGAGCCTCAGTGAGCTGTTCCAGGCCACCCAGAAGGCATTCAGAATGTCTAGCACTTCTGCACTCCAGTCTTGCGGCTTAAAAACAGCTTAGGGTAAAGAAGGAAGGCAAGCTCCTCCCCAAGGTTAAAGGCACCCACACTTGGCTAGCAGCTCCAGGCCCAAGGCATAAAGGAGCCAATGCCCCATTCCAACAGGCACTTCAAAGACAGGGCCTGCAATTACCCTTCTGGCGCAAATCCCCAGGTCTGAGCTGGAGCCTGACATTCTTCTGGAAATGGTCCTTAGACAGGGATGTCAGGCATCTGGCGATGCTGGAAGGAGGAAGCATTAAGGGCCTAAAACTGTGTACCTTGCTGCTAAGTGACTAAGGAAACAGGATAAGCATCTCCACTGGGAGCAAACACTTAGGGGAGATTTGGGGAAAAAGAGTCAAAGCAAGAGCTCAAAGAGTAAGGATAGGAATTTTAGTAAAACAAATCCAAGAGGAAGAGTGTCACTGATCCTCACTATTTAGATATTCATTCCATCCTTTCTCTAGGGAGAAAGACATTGTAGAGACATAATATCTGTATTTTAAAATACTTTACTATTAATAATATATAAGTTAATCTTGTAGGAAAAGGGAGGGAATCCCAATTTTTGGCCCTCCCTCTTACTGAAAAGCAATAAAATGTTTTTTAAAATGTTTTTAGTTCTACATCTTGCCCCTGGCAAAGCCCTCTTTAAGTCCCTCACTTCTATCTAATGGTGTGACTGAGCTTGATGACTGACAGGAATGTCACAAGGATTAGGCAGCTTTATTCTGGAAAATGCTTGGAAGCCCTTGAGTGACAAGGCAGTTATCAACCCACTGCTCTTGCCATCAATATCTAAAATGGAGTTACTAGAGGCTCTTAAAAGCCAAGAGAAATTTCTTGCAAAGTATGCATAAGATTTACTCTCTGGTCAAGATGTCAAATCCTAGATATAATGATTTTTTTTTTTTTTAATGTCTATTGATTTCAGAGAGAGGATTGGTGGGGAGAGAGAGAGAGAAATATCAATGATGAGAGAGTCATTGATTGCCTACCTCCTGTACGCCCCCTACTGGGGATTGAGCCCGCAACCCGGGCATGTGCCCTGGCCAGGAAATCAAACCTTGATTTCCTGAATCATAGGTTGATGCTGAACTGCTGAGCCATGCCAGTCAGGCAAGATATTCTGATTTTTTAAAAACATTTTATTTATTGACTTTAGAGAGTGAGAAGGGGGGAGAGAGAGAGAGAGAGAGAGACGTTGATTTGTTGTTCCACTTATTTACGCATTCATTGGTTGATTCTTGTACGTGTCCTGACCAGGGATCAAACCTGCAACCTTGGTGTATCGGGATGATGCTCTAACCAACTGAACTATATGGCCAGGGATTTTTTTATTTTTTTTTTAATTTGGTTGTAAAATACTTGATCTGGGAATTTTCCATCCCTGCCACCATTTATTTATTTATTTTTGTGTTTTGTTGTATGTGTGTTTTTTTACAATGCTCAACTTACTGAGCCACACTGGCTCTTTTTATTGATTTTAGAAAGAGAGGAAGGGGGAGGGAGAGAGAAAGAGAAACATTGATGTGAGAGAAAAACATCTATCTGCTGCCTCCTGCATCCGCCCCTACTACTGGGGAATGTGCCTTCAACCCAGGCATGTGCCTGACCAGGAATTGAACTGGTGACCTTTTGGTGCATAGATGATGCTCAACCAACTGACCCACGCCAGCCATGGCCCTGTCACCATTTAGTCCTTCCTGTGAAACTTATTTTTCCCCCCCAATATATCCTTATTGATTCCGGAGAGAGGAAGGGAGAGGGAGAGAGAGAGATAGAAGCATCAGTGATGAGAGAGTCATTGATCGGCTGCCCCCCGCACGCCCCCCATTGGGGATTGAGCCCACAACCCAGGCCTGTGCCCTGACTGGGAATCGAACCTCGGTCTCCCGGATCCTAGGTCGATGCTAAACCGCCGAGCCACGCCCGGCCGGGCCCTGTGAAACTTTTTATGTAGGTGTGAGGAGTTGGGAGGTGAATGCTTCTGGCCTCAGATGATGATTATTGGCCAACGCCTGTTCCTTGGGAACAGAGTAAAAAATAGAGGGACAAGAATTCCCAACCTGAGGGATTCAAGATGGTGGTGGCCCGGCCAGGCGTGGCCCAGCGGTTGAGCATCAACCTAGGATCCAGGAGATCGGGGTTCGATTCCTGGTCAGGGCACATGCCCGGGTTGTGGGCTGCAGCCAATCAGTGACTCTCTCATCACTGATGTTTCTGTCTCTCTCTCTTCCTCTCCCTTCCTCTCTCTGAAATCAATAAAGATATATTTTTTAAAAAAAGATGGAGGTGGAGTAGGTGGATGTTACACTCACCTCCTCCCAGGACCAAACTGAAGTACAATTAAAATACATAGCAAGCAGCCCTGGATGGTGTTGCTCAGTGGTTAGAGCGCTGCCCTGTGCACCAAAGTGTCATGGGTTTGATTCCTGGTCAAGAGCATGTACCTGGGTTGTAGGTTTGATCCCCAGACCCAGTTGGGGCACATGTGGGAGGCAATCAATCGATGCATCTCTCTCACATCGATGTTTCTCTCTCTCTTCTCTCTCTCTCTTTCTCTCTCCCTCCTCCTTCCCTTTCATTCTCTCTAAAAATCAATGGAAAAAATATTCTCAAGTGAGGATATTATATACATATATACATACATATATACATATATATATAGCGAGAGAGAGAGAGAGCACGCAAGCAACTTGAATAACCAACTGAAGACTAGTTGAAGAGAAGTCTGATAACCAAGGATTTGCAAAAGAAGCCACAACGAGACTAGAGGAAGGGTGGAGACACGAAGAGTGCTGGCCCAGCTACCATGGTGGTGGTTGATTTGAGAGGGATATCTAAGCTGCGGGGGTTCCCCCTGAGAAGCATGGAGTCTCAACTCCAAGCAGGGCCCTCCAGCCCAGATCACCAGAGCCAGGAAGAGGCACCCACATAACATCTACCTATGAAAATCAGCAGGGATTCTGTCTGCCAGGGAGAGACAGGAGTCTGCTTGAGACACGGGAGGCCTCTTAAAGAGCCAATGCACCAAATCTCATTTGCAGGCACTTACCCTGGGTTCTAGTAGAGGGAAGGTAGAGCAGACTAGAGTTGTGTGAAGAGAAACTGGGATTTGTGGCCCTGAGGAGAGAGCTGAAGGGAAAGTACCCAGTATCCCTGTGCCAAGCCACTCTCCCACACTGCAGACACCATCTTTCTTGGGTGGAACTCTCCCTTCCACATAGCATCAGCCTGGGGGAAAGCACTAGCCCCACCCTCTGGACACCATCTCACCCCACCCTTTGGAGCTTGAGCCCTGCTGAGGAGTTAGCTGCCTGAGCCAGGTTGTAGAGGTCTGGCAGACGCATGGGATGTCAGTGACTGAGTTGTGTGGCTTTGAGGCAGGGGCCATTCCCACTACTTTTCCATGAACCTTACTGGTGCCTCCCCCTCATGGAAGATCCACTAGTCCCACTCTCTGGGCTCCTAGTGGCACTACCCTCTCGACTTCCAATGGCCCCACCCAGCTGATCATGCTCCTGGCAGGATCTGGGACAGACTGAGTTACGTGGCTCTAGGACAGGGGCCACTTTCCCCCTCACAGAGCCTTTCCCTCACAAGGCCAAATCTTGGTATGTTTGGGCCTGATAAACTCTGCTAGCCTCATGCTGATGACTCCCCAAGACCCCTCCCCAACCACAAAGGTGTGTGAGCACCCAGTGGGTGCTGTGACAACTAGACTTAGTATACCCTGGGACATTTGCTGAGTGGCCTCAGACCCAAGTTTGACCCTGTATCAATCTGGTGAACACCACTAACCCCTACCTGGTGACTCACTGAGAACCTACCTCATGTAACTCAAGTACCACTAGAGGCTCTTTCAGTGACTGAGCCTAACAGGGAGCTGGTAGGCAGAGGCAGGCCAAAGTAGATCTCGAGGTATCTTGAGACTTTTGCTGACCTGCTTCTGGGCCCAGTGCTGGTAAATGCCAGACTTGGTGTGCAGCTCGGTTCTTCCCATGCACACGCAGGCCCAGCAGAGGCAGCTACAAACTGTGGATTACTTGGTAGCTCCAAACAGGTTGCCTAGGGCCAGTCACAGGCAGCGTCTGATATTGGCCTGCACCAGAACCCCTCCCAAGAGGCCCCAGAAACAACACACCCAGTGGCCATGTTCAGACAATATCAGAGCAGGATCCAATAAGCTTCACAAGCGGCATATCCAAAGGGAGATCTTGGCACCATATCCTACTGAGTCCAGTTCCACTTTGTGTGGCCATCACCTGCACAATAGCTCATACACTGTGGTCAGGCTTGATCCTCACAGTCAGCCAGCCCCCATGCACTAATGGGCCAACAGCAATCATGACCCAATTACAAGAGGGCACACATAACCCACACAAGAAACATTCCTGGAGCACCCACCTCAGGTGATCAAGGAGACTATGCCACTGGGTCTCACAGGACACCTACCACATAAGGCCACCCTACCAAGACTGAGAGTCATAGCAGATCTACCTAATACATAGAACAAATACAAAGAGGAAGCCAAAATGGGGAGACAAAAAACATGACCAAAATGAAAGAACAGAATAAATCTTCAGCAAAAGACCTAAATAAAATAGAGGTAAGCAATTTATCAGATATAGAATTCAAAAAGAAATTGTTATAAGGATGTTCAAAGACCTTAGTGAGAACTACAACAGCATAAAAAAAAGCACATTGAAACCATAAAAAAGAACCATTTAGAAATAAAGAATACAATATCTGAAAAGAAGAATACACTGGAAGGAATAAATAGTGGGTTGGATAAAACAAAGGATTAAATCAGTGTTTGGAAGACAAGGAAGAAAAACACACCCAATCAGAGCAAAAAGAAAAAAAGAATTTTAAAAAATGAGTATAGTTTAAGGGACTTTGGGGACAACATGAAGCATAATAACATCTGCATTACTGGGATACTAGGAGGAAAAACAGAGAACAAGGGATCGATAACCTATTGAAGAAATAATAACGGAAAACATCCCTAATCTGGTCAAGGAAAAAGACACAAAAGTCCAGAAAGCTCAGAGAGTCCTAAATAAGATGGATGCAAAGAGGCCCACACCAAGACACATGATAATTAAAATGGCAGAGGTTAAAGACAAAGAGAAAGACAGTTACCTACAAGGGAGATCCCATAAGACTGTCAGCTGATTTCTCAATAGAAACATTTCAGAACAGAAAGGATGGGCATGAAATATTCAAAGTGATGAAAAGCAAGGACCATAATGATATGAAACTAGAAACCAATTACAAGAAAAAAACTGGAAAGCACACAAAGACATTGGAGGCTAAATAACATGTTACTGAACAACGAATGGGTTAACAATGGGATGCAAAGTTGGTATGATATCTGCAAATCAATAAATATTATACAAAACATAAACAAAATGAAGGATAAAAATCATATGATCATATTATCAGATGCAGAAAAAGCATTTGATAAAATCCAGCACCCATTTATGATAAAAACGCTCAGAAAAGTGGAAATAGAGGAAACATACCTCAGTGTTATAAAGGCCATATATGACAAACCCATAGCCAACATCATACTCAACTGGCAAAAACTAAAAGTATTTCCCTTAAGATTGGAAACAAGACAGAGAAGTCTGCTTTTATCACTCTTATTCAAAATAGTGCCCTAGCCAGTTTTGCTTAGTGGTTAGCATGTTGGCCTGAGGACTGAAGGGTCCCAGGTTCAGTCCAACCAAGGGCACATACCTCAGTTGCAGGCTCAATCCCTGGCCCCGGTCAGGGCATGTGCAGGAGTAAACCAATGGATGTGTCTTTCTTACATCTCTCTCTCTCTCTCTCTCTCTCTCAACCTCCCCACCTCTTTCCCCCTCCCCCCCTTCTGCTGTCTCTAAAAAGCAAAGGAAAAAATATCCTCAAGTGAAGATTTAAAAAAATAATATTAAGTGGAAGCATATACTGTGTTAATGGATAGGAAGAATTAGCATCATTAAAATGTCAATACTACCCAAAGTAACATATAGATTCAGTGCAATTCCTATCAAGATACCAATGGCATATTTCACAGTACTAGAACAAATATTTCAAAATTTTATATGGAATCACAAAAGACCCTGAATAGCTGCAGCATTCTTGAGAAAGAAGAACAAAGTTGGAAGAATCATGCTACCTGGTATCAAACTATACTTACAAGGCATAGTAATCAAAACAGCATGGTATAGCCCTGGCTGGTAGGGCTCAGTTGGTTGGGCATCGTCTCATGCACTGAAAGGTTACTGGTTCCATTCCTGGTCAGGGTATATACTCGGGCTCGATCCCCACTAGGGGGCATGCAGGAGGCAGCCAATTGATGTTTCACGTTCTCATCAGTTTCTCTCTCTCCTTCCTCCTCTCTCTAAAAATCGTTTTAAAAAAGTTTAATTAAGAAAACAAACAAACAGCATGGTATTGGCATAAAAGCAGACATATAGATCAATGAAACAGAAAAGGAAATCCAGAAATAAATCCATGCCTTTATGATCAATTAATATTTGACAAAGGAGGCAGAAACATACAGTGTGGTAAAGAGAGTCTATTCAATAAGTGGTGTTGGGAAAATTGGACAGATATGTGCAAAAAAATGGAACTAGACCACCTTCTTATACCATACATAAGAATAAACTCAAAATGGATTAGACTTAAACGTTAGATTCAAAACCATAAAAATCCTAGAAGAAAACATAGGCAGTAAAATCTTGAACATTTCTTGTAACAATATTTTTTTCTGATATGTCTCCTCAGGCAAGGGAAACAAAAGAAAAAAATAAATGGGACTACATCGAATTAAAAGGGTTTTGCACAGCAAAGGAAAACATAAACAAATGATAAGACAACACACTGAATGGGAGAACATATTTGCCAACGATATACTGATAAGAAGTTAACATCCAAAATTTATAAAGAACTTATAAAACTCAACACCAAAATAACACACAATCCAATTAAAAATGGGCAAAGGACCTGATTATATACTTCTCCAAAGAGGACATACAGATGGCTAATAGACATATGAAAAGATACATGTGGTGAAGGCCCAGGGAGGGGGCGGAAACGGGGTGGAGAGGGTCAATGAGAGAAAAATAGAGGACATCTGTAATACTTTGAACAATAAAGATAAATTTAAAAAAAAGAGAAGATGCTCAATTTCATTAATCATCAGAGAAATGCAAATTAGAACCACAATGAGATATCACCTCACACCTGTCAGAATGGTTATCATCACTAAATCAACAAACAACAAGTATTGGCAAGGATGTGGAAAAATGGGAATCCTCGTGCACCATTGGTGGGAATGCAGACTGGTGCAGCCACTGTGGAAAACAGTATGAAGTTACCTCAAAAAATTTAAAATAGAACTCCCTTATGACCTAGCAATTCCACTTCTGGGAATATATCTGAAGAAGCTTGAAACACTAATTTGAAAGAATATATGCACCCCCTATGTTCACTGTAGTGTTATTTACAATAGCCAACATTTGAAAGCAGCCCCAGTAAATGGGTGGATACAAAAAACTGTGGTACATTTACATAATGAAATACTATGCAGCTGTAAAAAAGAAGGATCTCTTACCCTTTGGGACAGCATGGATAGACCTAGAGAGCATTACGCTAAGTGAAATAAGACAGTCAGAGAAAGACAAATATCATATGATTTCATTCATATGTGGAATTATATGTGGAATCAGACTAACAAGATGGAAACAGACTCATAGAGAACAGAATGACAGCTGTCAGAGGGGAAGGGGGTTGCAGGGCTGGGTGAAAAAGATGAAGGGATTAAGCAAAACAAACAAACAAAAACACCCAAAGAAGTCATAGATACAGACAACAGTTTGATGATTACCAGAGGGAAAGGGGCATCGGGGAAGGCAAAAGAGGGTATGGGAGGGTAAATGGTGATGGAAGGAGACTTGGTTTTGGGTGGTGAACACACAATACAATAATATACAGATGATGTATTATAGAATTGTACACCTGAAACGTATGTGATTTTATTAACCAATGTCATCCCAATAAACTCAATTTAAAATATAAAAAGAATTCTCAACCTGGAGCAGACAGAGGCAAAGGGAGAGATAAAGGGCTATAGAAGAGGTGTGGGACTAGAGGAAGGGGGGGCCAAAGGCAGGGAGACAGACAGGGGAAGGCGTGTAAGTAACTGCAGATGTGGCAGATGGAAGGGAAGGGGCTGCCAAGATAAGGGCCCAGTACAAACAAACAAATAATTAACAGCCATAAAATGAGGGCCCAGCAGAAGTGGGGTCAAGACTGTGACTGAAATGGGGCCCAGATTAGGATGAATGCCTAGTCACCTCCACATCTGTCACAATGCCCCAGGGACAGCTCAGAGCAGAGACAGGAAACAGCCCTCCATGAATCTGACCTCTCGCCAGGAAGAAATATAGAAACTTTCATCTGCATGTTCACATGCTCATACATGGCAATCCCTGTCCTCAGAAATCTTCAGCCCATGAGATGAGGCAGAGTAAGCCATGCCTCAGGAAAAATACAAATGCTCTCCTGCAGTTCCAAAGCAGAGACCACTGCCTATGGGGGGTGGGAAAGATTTGAAGGAGTAGGTGGTATTATACTGGGATCTTGAAAATGGATAAAATTTGGGCATATGAGAGAGATAAAGTGAAGGTCTTAACCTTTTCCACCAACCTCTCTCTAGTCGTGGTTAAACACCCAAAGACTGCCTATCAGACTGCTAAACAGAAAGGAAGTCCTGGAGACAGAGGCAGCCCCACAGATGCCCACAGAATGGACGGTCACCTAAAACAGTTCTGGTCTCTCTGCCCCGGTTTATACCATAACAACCACAGTTCAGAGCATCAACCACTACCCCTCACACCACCACGGATCACCACCACCCCCATACACCCATATGCAGCTAAAGAAATTGGCCTTGGAATATGTGATATATAAGGAAGACGCTAGGCAAGAGACCAATTCTAATGTCTACTTGACATCACACTATTGGAGCTGCTAAGTCTACACAAGTGTACCACATGCTACCAAGCCAACATCACAAGATCCTGATTCATGTAAACACATTCCCAATCCCATTTATTTGCTTTGTACTCCTAAGAAACATGACTTTAAAAAAAATTATTTATTTTAATTGATTTTAGAGAGGGAGGAAGGGTGGGGGAAGAGAGAGAGAGAGAAACATTGATCAGTTGCCTCCTGTATGTACCCTGACTGGGGATCAAACCCGCAACCTAAGTATATGCCCTGACCTGGAATCGAACCTAGGACCTTCTGGTGCATCAAACGATGCTCCAGCCAACTGAGTCACACCAGCCAGGGCCATGATTTATTTTTTAATTGATATATAAACACATTTTTAGAAATATATTCATATCCTGTTACTGAATCACCAGTGAACCAACATTAAATTTTTGGATTTATTTCTTCTCAAGAAACCTCTGCTCTCATTTTTTAGTTTGTCTTTGCTCTCACTAAAATACCTGGCCTGGGCCCCTGAGCCAGCTGACTTGGCACAGAACTGAATGTGGCCAACACTCCCAGAAAGAAGTCTGTGAGAGGTCTATGGTCCCTTGGTCCTTTGTCAGGACAGTGTCCCACCACCCAGCACTCAGGCCTCAGACCTCTCTATAGGGAGACCTGGATGCAAATCCACACTCCCCCTACACTGGCTACGCTGAGAGAGCCCCCTAGTTTCCTGGGGCAGAGGCCTCACAGCGCAACAAAGGAAAGAGGAGTCCAGAGCATGTGTTCAGAGGTGGGGTCTTCATGAACAAGGTGCAGGCAGAGCAAGCACGTGCTCCCCAGGACGACATAAAGGAAATCTAACGCTGTTGCCCGGGTATGCTCTGCAAGTACAATAAAGCAAGCTCACTTCAAAACCTCCAGTTTAGTCTGGCTGGTGTGGCTCAGTGGTTGAGAGTCCACCTATGAACTGGGAGGTCACGGTTCCATTCCCAGTCAGAGCACATGCCCGGGTTGTGGGCTCAATGCCCAGTAAGGGGTGTGCAGGAGGAGGCCAATAGATGGTTCTCTCTCATCACTGATGTTTTCATCTCTCTCCCTCTCCCTTCATCTCTCTGAAATCAATAAAAACATAGTTTTAAAAAAAGAAAATAGTTTCTACTGAAATTGAGGCTTTATATCTTACAAGTGATCAGAGAGACTATCTACTTGAGACTTCAAAGAATGGTCTGTCCTTCACACTTCCACTTATGTTTAAAAATCCTAGCATACAAGTGTGTCTGCCATTAGACCTAAGTGAGCTTTTGGACTAGGTTTCTGGATGGTATGACATCAGTTCTTAAGTCAGCTCTGCTTTTACCTGAGCCTTTAAGAAATCATAACCCTAGCCCTGGCCAGTGTGGCTCAGTTAGTTGGAGCATCACCCCGTGCACCAAGGGGTGGTAGGTTCGATTCCCGGTCGGGACACATACCCAGGTTGCGGGTTCAATCCCTAATCAGAGCATGTGCGGGAGGCGACCAATCGATGTTTCTCTCTTATACCTCTCTCTCTCTCTCTCTCTCTTCCTCTCTCTAAAACAAAACAAAACAAATCAATTAAAAAAAGGAATCATAAGCCCTAGACTAAGTCTAACAGCCAAAACTTCCAATCGTGCTATCAGTTTGGATTACAAAGGAGGGGCAGTCGAGACAAGAACTCCACCCCTTATGTCTGCAATTCTGATAAGACTGCACCTAAGCCCTACAGGGACAAATGTGGAGAAATAAATAAGGTTTAAAAATTGACAAGTGCATGTGCCTGTTGGGAAATGGACCCTTTTGAAGGTATTAGTTCAATACTGTGGGCATCTAGGTCAGCAGTTGTAGGTAAGAACCTCCCTAAGCAGGCCAACCCCTTTCTCCAGGGCCAGGCCATGGCTCGGAGCTCAGCCCAGGGACAGCCCAGTTGGACTTCGGTGTGAGGGGAGGGACGGGGGTGGGGGAGTGGGGGGTCCAGCTCACCCTTCGACCCGCCTCGTTGTTCTGCAGGTTCATAAGCACCCGGCCCTGCTCCTCCGATCCCTTGGCAAAGTTCTTCTCCCGCTCCCGGGCATCCACAAACTCCTTAGCAAACCGGTAGCCGTACTCCACGTTGTCCCCACAGCCGCCCCACAGCCAGTCCCGGGGAAGGTCCTTGGGCCGCGCTGTCCTGCTGCAGCCACACGTGGACAGCTCGCCCTCTCGGCAGGCCCGGCTGATGGCGTTCACCACGCCCGCGGCACTCACGGCATAGGTGAAGGCCGTCTCCCGGCTCCCTGCAAGACAAGGCAAGACGGCGGCGGAGGTCAGCCTCTAGCGGAGGCTCCTGCCCTCTGCCTCCTCCGGACCCACGCTGCTGAAGCCTCAGCCCTAACGCTCCCGAGGGGGGGAAGCAACATCGGGAAGGGGCGCCCTTCACTCCCCATGGCTCTAATGGTTCGAAACTTCTCTTGACAATGAGCTGAAATTTGCCTCCTCTGCCCTATGGACATACCAAATAGAGCGACTCCCTCCAGCCCTTGGCCTACACTAACATCCATTCCAGAAGTTTATATGATCAGCAGACCTCAAGGCAGGAGAGAGTGGACATCGAGGAATTTAGGAAACACGTGAGACCAAGAGAATGAGACTAAGTAGAAACCATGGGACTCTATCCTCACAAAAATCTCTCCCTCACAGGTGCCAATTTTTCACTCTACGAGCCACACATATGTCTTTTTATTGCTGCCATTACCTACCTAGACAGTGGCAGAGAGCAGGAGTAGAAAGTGAACTAGAATTACAACATCCAGATCATCCATGCTGTCTCCTGCCTTCCATAGGGTCCACACTGCCTCCTAACTCCAGGGAACTGGGAACCACATCTATGGGGCATTCACTCAGCAGGGTCTCTCTAAATACCCAGATCATTTCTAGTAGAAAAGTTGAGCTGTGTCCCTCTATTGCTCTAGTGAAGCATTTAAAAACCCAGATGATGTATGCTCTAATTCAATAAAAATGTTTATAAAAAATAATACTCAGCCACCAGGGAAATGTAAATCAAAATCACAACGAGACACCACTTCACATGCATGAGGATGGCTATCATCAAAATGACAACTAACAAGTTGGGGAGGGTACAGGAAAACTGGGACCCTCATGTACTGCTGGTGGGAATGTTCAATGGTGCAGCTGCTTTGGGAAGTCTGGCAGCTCCTCAAAAGGTTAAACAGAGAATTACCATATGACCCTGCAATCCCACTCCTAAAAATATATCCAAAATAAAGGAAAACATCTGTCTACACAAAAACTTATGAATGTTCACTGTAGCATTATTCATAATAGCCAAAAAGGAGAAACAATCCATATTGTCCATCAGCGGGTAAATGGGTAAGCAAAAGGTGGTATTATCCATACAATGGGGTATTATCCAGCCATAAAAAGTAATAAAACACAGCCCTGGTTGGTGTGGCTCAGTTGGTTGACCATGGTCCCATGCACCGAGAGGTCGCTGGTTCGATTCCTGGTCAGGGCACATGCCCGGATTGCAGGCTCGATCCCCAGTAGGGGGCATGCAGGAAGCAGCCAATAGATGTTTCTATCTCTCCCTCCCTCTCCCTTCCTCTCTGTCTAAAAATTAGTAAAACATAGTTAAGCCCTGGCTGGTGCTGCTCAGTTGGTTGAGTATCATCTATGCACCAAAGGGTTGCTGGTTTGATTCCCAGTCAGGGCACATAGCCAGGTTGCAGGTTCAATCCCTGGTTGGGGTACATACGGAAGGCAACCAGTTGATGTTTCTCTCTCTCTCCCTCTCCTTTTCTCTTTCTCTAAAATTCAGTAAAACATTAAAAAACGTATTTAAAAAACCATATTTTAAAAAAACTAATTAAGTACAGGTACATGCTACAATATGGATGAACCTTGAAATTACTATGCTAAGTGAACCACTTAGCATTTTGTGTCTATATTGAACCTGATATAAAAGGTCACATATTGTATGATCCTATTTACATGAAATGTCCATAATATGAAAATTCATAAAGACAGAAAGATTAGTGGTTACTGAGGGTTTGAGGAGGAGAGGGAAGAAATGAAGAGTGACCTCTAATGGGTATGCAATTTCTTTATAGGATTCTGGAATCAGATAGTAGTGCTGGTTACACAATCCTGTGAATATACACTGAACTGTATACTATTATGTATACACTGAACTGTATACTGTATACTGAACCGTATACTATTATGTATACACTGAACTGTATACTGTATACTAAATGGTGAATTATATGGTACATGAGTTATATTTCAATAAAGCTATTATAAGAAATAATAAATAACACTCATCTATGGACTCAATAATGGAAGGAAGGGAGTGGTTCTCAGCAGGAAACTGAGATTCAATCCTGATCTCAGCTATTAAACCAGACAGGATTTCTGCTCTCCGTGGGCAGAAGTAGACACGCCACAATTCTGTCTTGGCAGGTGGAGAGGGAAGCAGTGTGTAATCATTATTAGGTCTAGAGTGATCTCCCACCTTACCCTACTTTCTGATTATCTAAGCACAGCACAGTGAAGTCTGCAACCACACTGGGCAAATCAATTTTTCTCAATTAATCAGGGGTCAGCTTCTGGTCAGTTGTGGACTAGGAGCAGCCCAAGAAAAACCCAGAGATACAGGAAGTCACATTCATGACTCAGCCATCAGGCTTGACATCTGAGTCAGTGCTGAGCCAGAGACCAGGATCTATCTGGTCTAGGGGAGTCAGGCTATGAGTGTGAGCTTCCAGGACAGTAAGGTGGTTAAGAGACTCAGCAAGAGGGAGTCATGCCTGAGAAGTCTTATTAAAATGGGGCCTCTACCCCCTGACCTGGCATCCGGGGACAGGAAGGAGCCTCTGAAGCTGCAGCCCAGCACCACATTCTGTGAGCATTCCTTTCACAGCATTCCTCAGAGAAGTGGGTTGGATTCTCAAAGCAATCCATTCCATCTTTTTTTAATGACTCTAGTCACCAGAACATTCTTATATTAAGCTGAAATAGGCCTCCCTATAACTTCTGCCTGCTGGAGATACACCATCCAATCCCTTTTCCATATGACAGCCCTTCAGTATTTGAAAACAACTAAGATGCCTTTTATGTGTTCTCTTTTCCAAGCTACATATGTCTAATTTCTTCTTCCATTCTTTAGCAAACATGTTTTTCAGAGCTGAATCACCCTGCTCAGAATTGCCTTTTAAAATAGTGCTCCTGCAGCTGAGCGTAATATCACAGGCATTATGTGCTCTGGTGGTCCTTGCCTATCAGCATGATTTGGGATCCCAATCTGTCCTCGAGTAAATCAGCTGTCTCTTGCAGTCATTCTGCATCTTTTGGCAGGAGGCATCATTAGATCCTGAGTGCAGGTGGCTCTGCCTTCACAGGCATTTGGGTCTTTGGTAAGTACAGGCTACTAGTGCTATTCTCAGCAAGCAAGAGATTGCTTGGGGCTTCAGAATGGATAAGCAATGCGGAGTGGGGAATCTCTATACGGAACAATTCAGAGTGGAAACTCAAACCATCACAAGGAAAAGGGCTATTACACCAGCAGCTACTAGAGCTACTAGAGAGACCTTACTCTAGTAGGACAACAGGAAACGACAGGACAATATCATGCCTTCTCTGTTCCAACTGCCAGGAAGTTGCCTCCATGCTCCTCTGGGTGGAGACTGGGTGAAGGGTCAGTGGCTCCCTCTGAGTTGCTCTGCTGCCCTTTGGTGGTGGACTTTTGCAGCCGCTTCAAAGAAGGAAGGAATCTTTTGGAAGTCACACACAAGACAGCAGTGAGAGGACTCACCAGGAGCTATGTGGGCCCCAAGAGGGAGGGGTGGAGGACAGCTTCCCAGGGAGCATAAGCCTGCAGGGAAGCTACAAAAAGGAATGGTGAAAATAAGGCAATCAGGAGGGTTCCATTTGTAACAGAACAGGGCACAGAACAGGGTCTGCTCTCACAAGTCATTCTACCATTCAAACCTGTACCCAGCAGAGTTTCTACTCCAGCCAACGCTTTCTTTCTAAAGTAAAGCCTCATTTTTTGGCCTTCGCGCAAACAAAATAACACATGGAAAGGATCTAGCCAGCACCAGGTATACATTAGGTTATTCTCTTAAAGTGATTAGGGGGTGCCTTTCTCTATACCTGGGCCTTCCTTGTGTCCTCACCAGAAGCCCAGGAAGGAGGGACAGACACTAAGTATATTTGAGAAGAATTGATAAATTATCACCAAATCTCACTTAACCCTCAAGTCCATTCTATTGGGAAAGTTGCCCAGTAAGACTGTCATGGGAACACAGAAACATTCCTTTTATGAATCTCGAGTTGACACTGAAGGAAGGGAGAAATGAGGTTCAAAGTGTACTTTTCCCTGGTCCTTACTTCTCAATATGGGGCGGGGGAGGCAGGGGAAAGAGGTCAGGAGAGGGAGCGGGCCTTCCAAGTATCCATCATAGAGGAGAACGGAATCTCAACTCCCTACCTCCCCTGCTGCTAAAGTCGTTCTTTGGGAAAACCGTTCTTTGGGAAAACCGCAGCCTTAGGTAACTCCAGAATGTCTTTTGAGGCAAGCTGTTCTGAGAGAATGTGAGACAGGGACTTCAGTGCCCTAACACCTTCCTTTTATGACCCTGGGGATAAGACCCAGTAGAATAGGGCCGGATTTCTCAATTTCTTGCCAGGGAGAGGAGAATTACATTTCAAAAGGACCTAAAACAATTAGACCACAGATCACACCTCTATCTAAGCAATAGGGCAGCCAAAGAATCCTAGACCTGGAGTGGGAGAGGGGAGAGAAGAGGAATCTGGGAAGAGTGGTCCTCTCATCTTTCTTCTACAGTCTGTCCCCTTCCCCCACTTTCACACCCCCCCTTTCAAATGAAAAAGCCAGGACTGGATCTGGGTTGGGTTAATGACAGCTATCACCAATTTGGCCCAAAGATTCTATCTCTCTTGGGGTCCAAGTGGAAGAGGCAAAAAGCCTACAGACATTTAGGGCAAGGCTCTCAAAGGAGGCCCTTGTGCTGAGTGAGACAAAGGGCACTGGTGGTGGGCGGGTTTCCTAATTCACTCTAACTCAACTCAGATGGTCTGAGCCCTTCCCAGAGTGAGTCATGCAGGCTGCCCCAGACAGGGTGAAGCTGGAAGCAGAGGGTTAGCTGAGCACTGAGCTGTGCAGCTAACACATTAGCTGCGACTCTGCTGTCTGTGTGCATCTCCCCCTCTCCTTGTAGGCTAATTCCAAGCCTTGAGAGAACCCACTTAGACACTCAGGTGGGCTCTCTCTGCCCCCCTCCTGACAAAGCATGCTTGCACCCAGGCCAGGTGAGCGCAGCTCCTTCAGCCAAGCCACGTCTGGTGGCCACTCACCTATCTGCATGACCCTCCCAAAGACAGACGTGTCGTCCACTGTGCTGCAGTTCCACCGTCTCTGCCGGAACTGGTATTGACACTCCTTGATGCCCATCTTGGCTCCTTCCCCTATGTAGGCCATGTGCTCCTGGTACAACTGGCACAGCTTTCTCTGTCCAGGGGAGAGCCCAGGAAGCTGGCTGCACACAGGCTGGGCACCGATGATGAACATTTCAGGTCTCTGCACTGGGTTCATAGCTAATGACCTACAGCAGCAATTCAAAAAGGGGAAAGGAGTGAGCACCTGCCCGTGTGCAGCAGTAAGTCATTCATTCAACACATTTACTGAGTGCTTTCTCTGAATAAGGCCCTGCACTAAGGGCTAGGAAAAGAAAATTGGGGAGCCCTGGCCAGTGTGGCTCTGTTGGTTGGAGCATCGTCCAATGCACCAGAATGTCATGGGTTTCATTCCTTGTCAGTGCATGCACCTGGTTTGTGGGTTCAGTGCCCAGGTAGGGCACATACCTAGGCTGTGGGTTCAGTCTCCAGTCAGGGCACCTACAGGAGGCAACGGATCGAAATGTCTCTCTCACATCAATGTTTCTTTTTCTTTCTCTTTCTCTCTTTCTCCTTCTAAAATAAATTTTTTAAAAAGAAAGAAAACTGGGGAAACTGAGGCACAAACATGACATGAGATGTCAGATGCCTAAGGCAGACTTGAGCTTCTGGATCCAGAGTGATCAGATAGGGGAAGAGCTCTTACAGCTGGGGAGAAGCTTTTTTGTTTTAAACAATTTATTTATTTTTAAAAACATTTTATTTTTTTAAATCCTCACCCGAGGACATTTTCATTGATTTTTTTAGAGATAGAGAGGGGAATGGAGAGGGTGGGGGAGGGGGAGAGAGGGGGAGAGAAAGAGAGAGAAACATTGATGTGAGAGAGACACATTGGTCAGTTGCCTCCTACACATGCCAGGGGCCACAGGAGCAAACCAGCAACCCAGGTATGTGCCCTGGCCAGAGACGAACCCATGAGCTTTTGGTGTAGGGGACAATGCTCCTACCAACAGAGCCACCAGGCCAGGGCTCGGGAGACACTTTTATAAGGAGATGGCCGGAGTGTGAGCTGGGTCTCAAAGGGCATGGGGCAGAAGGAGAACACGACAGAAAGGGCAGGCTATATTCATTTGAGGCAGAGGGCAAAAAGCGCCAAACCTCAACAGGAGAGCGCTTGACTCATTCAAGGAGCAGGAGTGATTAGTTCACCTTGGCCCACGTGCAGGATATGCGATGGAAAACAATGAATTCACTTAGACAGAACTTCCCCTTATGCCTTTAAAATTGAATCTCATTTACATGCATTGCAATATATTCTAAATGTTTTCACTTCCATACCTGACCCCCCCCCCCCAACCCACTTTTTATCAGTTCAAGGGCTCTCCTTTTTCGTTATCATTCACCAGATACATTAAAGTGTTAAGTCAGATGAGAAAGCTCTACATTTGCCATCTGAGTAAAGTGTGAGCAGGACACGGACCACGCAGAACAGGTGGTGAATGCCTGCCATTTCCATGTTGACTTGGCAATGACAATAGTCTTAAAACATAAAAAGAAAGCCATACATGATCCTGCAAATCCCTCATCTGGTCATCGGGCTTACAAAACAGAAATTCTACTCTCCTTGCCCCCACCAGAAAAAAAAAAATCAATATTCCATCCAGTAGCAACAAAAGAGAGATTTCTAACCACCCGTGGGGATGGAGGAAGAGCCAGGCAAATGGGAATGCAGACAAGATCAGAGAAAAAGCCAAATGAACTAATCCTTTATCTTGTGGAAACTTTACCTCTGGGGGCTTGAGAGAGAAAAAGGGTGGTGCTAGATTTTCTGGGATAAAAGAGGTCCTTAGGATTCCTATGAGTAAAGAAATGATCACGACCCATGGTGACCTTCTCCACATTTCAATTACCAAAGGAGGCGTAGGTTGTAGAGTAGGACTTCAGCCCCTCACTCACCACCAGGAGCTGGCTTCGGCTGGGAGCTGAGCCCAGCTGGACAGCAGCGCAGCGGCGAGCAGCAGCAGGCCGGGCATGGTCGGCCTCAGCCCTCCCCAGTGTCCTGGGAAGACCCCTGGGACTGTCGGCTTCCAAAACTGGACTTCCTGGGAAAACAGAAATGGAGGGAGAATCAGCGTGGCTATGCGACGGATAGGGGAGGACCAGAAGACAGGGGAGTGAGCTCTGGGATGGGTCTAATGCCGCTTTCTGCTCTCCCAAAGAAATTCAGCCTCTTTCCAACCTCCATCTCCGACTGCTCATCTCACCACAGGACCACCTTGGTGCCTCTTAGCCCAGATTGTGAAGACCCCACTCAAGGCCTAACTCCAAAGGAAACAATGAGCTGAGAAACAAGAAGAGAGAAATGGAAACACACCACTTCAAGAACAGAGCACACTCTATGCAGCATTTAGGAAGAGCGTTGGCTGTTGCAATGCACACCTGCCCTTCCAAAAGCGAGAACCATCCCATTGCCCTTCCCCTTACCTCCCACGCCAGTCAGAGGTGGATCTCTCTAACCACCAGGCTCTCTTTTGTGGGGCTAAAAAACAATTGGTGAGTTGGCTTGACCTACAGCCAAATCGGAATCTTCCCTCTTAATCAGTAACCTCACTTTAAACAAGTTTTCTAAATCCCAACCTTTGTTTACCAGGAGTAATAATAGTAGGGAGAAGGCCAGGAGACTTTTCACTTTCTCAAGGCAACTTCTCTGAGAAATGTAAAAGCCTACAGCGAACTGGGGCCCTAAAGCCCTGGAGGCTGGGGTGTGCCTTCATAGGTGGCCCTCATCCCCTCTCCTGTCCTCAGCGACCCAGTGTCCCAGCAGCACCGACAGCAGAGTGAAGGCACCTCCAGCTCGACATCTGCAACCCTTGCCTCCACCATCTGTGCTGAGCAACAACCCCTCCCCTTGCAGCAGGAGAGCCTCCAGCATCTTTGCATCCAGCTTTTTGTAACCACCGCCTACGCCTATATCCCCCCCCCGACCAACACCTTTCCTGGAGTCCTTGAAAACATACGGAAAATCCAGCTTCTGGATCCTGGAGCAAGTATAAAAACACGCCCCTCTGGCTCACCCTCGCCTGGCTTCCATCCAGGGCGTGACCACTCAGCCCCAGTGAGTCTTCTTCCCACGACCCCTTAACGCCTCCAACCTTACACACGCAAACACACGCTTGCACGCGCTCCCAACGCCCCCACCCCCATCTCACCGCGCAGCTCTGGGGCACCCGGCTCTCCGAGAGGGGGCGGCAGGTGCTTTGGGTCATCAGCCTGGCAGATATTTTTTTGTCCTGGGGCCACCAAGAGAGCAAGGTGGCCTGAGGGAGATCCAGGGAAGCTGGCCCACAGCCTGACCCCACCCCCTTTTGGTTTTTCTTCCTGAGGTCTCAGCTGGGCCAGGGCATCAACAGGCAGGTGTGTCGGGTTGGCAGGGAGCAGATCAAAGAAGAAACTTGCGTCTTCCCCTTTGTCATGCAGAGCCAGCTCGGAAATGATCCGGTCTCTAACCCAGAGGACTAACAGCTACTTCCCTACTTCCCAACCAGACCTCCCCTCCTCTAAAGGATGACCCCTCCCCCTCTAACCTCTACCCCCCATAAATCCTCCGGGTCCCTCAGGGCAGGGGGTCTGTGAACGCACCGACTGGAACCAAGAGAGATGGAGCAGAGATAGGGCTGGCACCAGAAGCTAATGGCTTTATGGAGGGGAGGGGACCAGGTCCAGAGTAGGGAGGACGAGAGAAAAGCTTCAAAGAATCTCCTTGTCCAAACATCCTCAGCTCCACCTACCAGTCCTTCTTGGGGACTCAAGAGTCAGAGCTGCCCTTACTCCCTGTGGCCCTCCTCCGTCCCCACGCCCCCTCCCCCCCACACGGCCATCCCCACCACCATGCCTCCGGCAAAACCCCTATTCCACCGACACATCCTCACACGTTTCCTTGCCAGATAGCTGAGTTCTTTCTCCAGCTGGTGACACTTCTTATCCCCACGGATTCCCCCTTCACACCAGCATCTCTCGCTTCTGTCACACCCTTTCATCAGGCCCCTGTGAAATCTCTCTGGCTCTGCAAGTCCTAGGTGCAACCAAGGCCACACTGGGGGCCACTGTGTCTGAGCCAAGGACAGGAGTCAGTGCCAGCTAACCGTCACTGTGGCTTTGACACCCCAGTGCCAGGCTGACAGGCGAGCTAAGGCCAAACTTCCCAAGAGCTGCTAATCCCGCCCCTCCGTGCTTTATAAACATAAACTGAGACAGGATCACTCCCGGCAGCCATTCCTACCAACTTGTGCTTTCAGTCAAACTCTCAGCTCATTAAAAAAGATTTTTAAAAATTTAAAAAAGACCAAAAAAAAAAAAAACAAAAAAAAAACCAACCCAAAAAAACCCCTTGTAGCACATGTGGTGGCTTCTTTCTCTGCCTTCCAGATGTGAGCCACCCCTCGAGTGGGAGTGGTCGAGTGGTCGCTGAACCACTGCCCTCATTTACATTCTCTGATTTCCTCACGCAGGGCTGGGAGGAGAAAGGTGGGTGTCGGTGACTGGTTTCACCGGTGTGGGCAGAAGGAAGCCTCTTGTCCCAGTGGGACTGGGGAGGAAGGAAAATGTGTGGGGACTGATGGTTTGGTCTTAGTGTGTAGGAAACATCAGAAGCCCCGTGTGTGGGTCACTGGTGAGTTTTACAGCAGGTCTCAACCAGAGCAGACTGTTCCTTGTGTAGGAAAAAAGATCTAGTAATTATCCAAAGGCAGGGCGAATTCTTTTTGCTGCCTTTGTGATAACTAGAGATTTCCCCCAAAACTAAATAGCTCCCCCTTCCTATGACAGGTGTCATTTCAGACAAACCAAACATAGCTAAGTATGAGAAAATCCAGGGTCTCTCTTCTTTGGTAGTAACGGGGAGGTTGCAGGGAGGGGGAGATGAGACATTCTCCAGCAGGACCCTCCAGAGGGCCCGCATGGGCTGGCCAGGCACATCTGCTCTGCTTCTTCCTTTAGACATTCATTCGTTCAATACATTCATTAATCCAAATGCATGAGGGGTCTCCCACGTCCCAGTTACTGCTCTAAGTGCCAGAGATACAGCAGTGGACAAATAAATATATTGACCCTTGACAAGACAGGGCATAGGTGCGACGACTCCCCCAGTCCAAAATCTGCATATAACTTTTGACTCCCCCAAAAGTTAACTACTAATAGCCTGCTGTTAACCGGAAGCCTTACCAAGAACATAGTCGATTAACACATACTTTGTATGTTACATGTATTATATACTGTATTCTTACAATAAAATGAGCTAGAGAAAAGAAAATGTTATTAAAATCATAAGGAAAATACATTTACAGTATTTATTGAAAAAATCTGTGGATAAGTGGACCTGTTCAGTTCAAACGCATATTTTTCTGGAGTCAACCGTACATAATATGTTGGGTCCAGTGAATATTACAAGAAAAAATCAAGCAGGGACTAGAATCAAGAATAAGGGGTGATAAGTCAATCCGAGAAAGACAAATACCATATGATTTCACTTATATGTGGAATCAAGTGAACAAAATAAACAAACAAACAAAATAGAAACAGACTCATAGATACAGAAAGCAAACTGACAGTTGTCAGAGGGGAGGGGAGTTGTGGGGCTGGGTGGAAAAGGTGAAGGGATTAAAAAACAAACAAAAAAACACAAAAACTCATAGACACACACAACAGTATGGTGATTACCAGAGGAAAAGGGGGTCGGGGGAGGCAGAAGAGGGTAAAAGGGGATAAATGGGATGGAAGGACACTTGACTTTGGGTAGTGAACCCATAATACATTATACAGATGATGTGTTGTAAAACTGTGCTCCTGAAACCTATATAATTTTATTAACCAATGTCATCCCAATAAATTCAATAATTTTTTTTAAAAAAGAATAAGGGGTGAAAGCTTACATTACTTAGGGTCCTTGGGAAAAGCCACATTTGGAAATATCTGCCCATCCCACCTCTCCCCAAACCACTATGTAGATGGAAGATAGCAAGGTGCAGCCCTGCTGCACATGCCGACCCCCGTGGCATGCCCAAGGCCCTTACCGCGACTGCACCACCCTGCTTCACCAGCACAGCCAAAGGGCTGCATATTTGAAAGTAGGAACTCCGGGTTGTCTTCCTTTTTCTGGTTGGACTCAGTTACCAATTTTCATTTCCTTAGGGGGCTGTGGCCATCCAGCCCAGAGATAAGAGACCAAGGAGAGAGACTTAGACAAGTGGAGCTGAGACGGAGCAAATCTGTCCTTAAAGAGGTATCTCTTCGCTTTCCACACACACTTCAGACCGTGCCTGTAATGAAAACCTCAACCTACAGGACAAGGGCTTGAAAAGGTAATTAGCTGCTCTGCTCACAAAACCCACCACTGGGTGTTCAGAACTTAAGCAGCTTAGGAGTCACACAGGAAATGGTGTCCCATCCCACACCTGTCCCCCTGCCCCAGACAGGCACCCGCACACCCAGAAACCTACCAAGAAATAATCAAGATCCTTGATGGGAGCCTTTTCACGGTCACCACTGGCTAATTCTTACTGGGTGACCCAGCGAAGAGCTACTGAATGTGTAATTTAAAAATGCATTTGCAGAGGGAAAGGTGGGGGAGTGGGTGGGGAGCGATCCATCAAAGAACTTATATGCATATATGCATAACCCATGGACACAGGCAATAGTGTGAAGGCCTGGCAGGGGGTGGGGGTGGAGTGGAAGAGATCAATGGGGGGAAGAGGGGGACATCTGTAATACTTAGAACAATACAGATAATTTTTTTTAAAAAACGCGTTTGCTATTTTGTTAACCTCTCTGGCATAGCCAGGCAGACAATCCTAGCAGTCTTTGGAAAGGGAATGCTTCCCTTTGTGAACTCCTGGCTGCATTGCCGGTAAGTACTTGCCTGTTGTTAAATAACTTCCATGAGGTGGGAGCAGGTTGAGGAGGTGCAGGAATGACAGAGCTGTCATCCCCAGTCCTTGGTCATCCTTGGCCACTTCATTGCCACCACCATAAAGAGTAGGGAAAGACTTTATGGATACTGACTAACACCTCCTAAAGTGTACATGAAGTTCATTCACTTCCTTCCCTATTTCCAAGTAAGTATTCACCCTCTTACACCTTAACGCCAGAACAGTTCTTTGTGGTTTAACCCAGACAGCTCCAACACGTTTTCCTAAAATACAAACTGCACGTCATAATATTCCCATTTGAAAACTTACAGTGCCTCCCCCCCCGCCATTCTTTACCATTCTAAACATCCCACCCTGGCCCCATGTTCCCTCTTGTTCTGTTCCTGAATTTCCAACTACGGGCTCTCTTTTCCAATCTCCTCCACCTCCTAGAACAACCTCTGCTTTCCCCACAAGACCTCGTTCTGACCTCTTCCCAGGGAGGCTTTCTCCTCTCCAGTAATCCAAACCTTAAACTACTTTCAAGTCCATGCTCATGGTTCGCTTCCCCCATAAAACTGTTTTGATTAATCCAACGCCAATAAAATCTTTCCACTTACTTGGGACTTCCAGCATTTATGAATACAGGTGTCTACTCAGCACCACCTTATCCCAGACATGCTGTCTTGGAACTGTGTATATTTCTTACTTCTCCAGTGATTATAAATTTTCTAAAGATGCAGACTTACTTGTCTGACTTTCCATCTGTGCCCCATCTGCCTAGTATAGTGATACCAGGCAGTAATAAATGGCTCTGGGATAACCGGTGACAATACCAGGTATTAGTGAACACCTACTACATGCACTGAACCAAGTGTTTTACATCCAATTTTCTCATTTAATCTTCACCAAAATTCTATGTGGTACCTGCCATTATTATTGTCACTTTGAATATAGGGAAGCTAAGGTGTAGAGAGGTTAAGTAGCTTGCTCAGACAGCAGCTGAATGGTAGCTTGGAGTCCAGATCTCTCTACTCTTCCCCAACACGGGTAAATACATCACATACTTCGTGGTCCTACCCTGTCACTGGAACATAACACTCTCTCTGCTTTGCTTTTCTCCGTTTCACCATTGCCCTGTTGCTAAGGCTGTGGCTAGTAAGACAGCAAATCAGCCCTGGCTGGCATTGCTCAGCTGTTTGGGTGTCGTCCTGTACACCAAAGGGTGGCAGGTTTGATTCCTGGTCAGGGCACAAACCCAGCTTATGAGTTCCATACCCGGTTGGGGTGAGTGCTAGAGGCAACGTATCGATGTTTCTCTCTCACATCCATGTTTTTCTCTCTCTTCCTCTCTCTAAAATCAATTTTTAAAAATCATTAAAAGCAAACAAACATGCAGTACCTGATTATTTAGTCAGGGACACTAAAAAAAAAGTAAATTAGATAACAACATCCTGATTCATAGGAAGTAGAACAAAAGCAACGTTTATTTAAAAAAACAAACACAAAAACAGGCTGATTGTAAAATTACTAGTATAAACACACACACACAGCTTTATAGCCATGTGTGTGCTGGGGGCGGGGGGGCTGTCAGATTTCTCCCAACCAAAATGATGACAGGCTGCTTAAAGTTGAAGAACTTAAAATAGACTGATAGTTTTAGAGAGCTGGTGTTTCTGTGTATCAAAGGTTCCCCACCTCCTAAAAGATGAAACCAAACACCATCACATTACCAAGGCCTTTCAAAATGTGACCCTGTCAACCTTTCCATCTTGTTTCGGTTTTCACTTTGTGCCCCAGAAACTCCAAACTGCCTCCTTACCCACCTCCCACCTCTGTGCCTTGCTGGCTTCTGGGAAAAGGCTCTCCTTTCTCTGGGCGGATCAGGCTCTTTGTCCTTGAGGTCACACCTTCAAAGATGCCTGACCACCCAATCCAAAGCAGGCCCCACCTCCAATATCATCCTCTTCCTAGATTCTTGCATGTTTTTGCTACAACAGTTAATATAATGTGGCATAATATGGCATGTTTATTTGTGTTTTTCTTTCTTTCCTCATAAGCTCCACAAATGGTCTTGTTCACTATTTTCTCCCTGTGGTTAGGGTAGTATCCAAGAGTACCTAGTAGGTGCTCAATAAATATTTGTTGATTGAAAAAAGAGAATAGCTCTCGTTGGCCCTCCGGGATATAGAACACAGGACACTGAGGTCAGCCTCTCATGGAGACAAAGGAGACCTTTGGCTTCCATATGGCCCAGCCCACTGACCAACAAAAAAGCTGCTTCTACTGATGTATCCCCTTATTTGGAAATCTACTGTCTGATGCTAATGGAGATTTTGGAGATTACAGGTCCCAGTTCTGTCTCTACCTTTTGTTCAAAGACATGAGTACCATTCACCTTCTAATCCTGATTATACAATAATGTGAAACTGTTAAAGACTTTGTTTCTTGAGGTGGTTTGGTCTAGCTGGGGGAAATGAAAAACCTACTCTGAAACGCAGGACGCACGCAGTCCCTGAGGAGTCCGAGGGAGCGATCATAGTCAGGGTGAGGGGCTGGAGGGGGGACTTAAAGAATGTGTAGGCTTTAAATAGAAGAAAAAGAGCAAGAAGGATTTCACATAGAGATGTGGTTTGGTCAGAAAGAGAAAATTTTGCCCTGGCCAGGTGGCACAGCTGGCACAGCTGGTTGAAATGTCATCCTGTACAAAAAAGCCTGAAGGTTTGATTCCCGGTCAGGGTACATACCAAGGTTGTGGGTTCGATTCCCTGAGAGGCAACCAATTAATGTTTTTCTCTCACACATCGATGTTTCTCTCTCTCTCTAAAAAAATCAATAAAAACATATCCTCGGTGAGAATTTTTTTTAAAAAAGAGAAAATTTCAAGGTGCTTTTGGAAGGGTAGGAAAGAGATTGCAATACACAAAAAAGGATTTCAAGAATCTCCAATGTTCTTGGAATCATTCTTGCCATTAATTTTATGTAGCCCCTCTGAATTCCCACTGAACAGTCAATATCAATCATGTAGAAAAGCTCCCATGATCATATGCTTCTAGTTTCTGGGGGTATCACGGCAGGAATGGGCCATAGGCTTAGGGGTGGGCAACCTTTTTTCTGCCAAGGGCAATTTGGATATTTATAATAGCATTCACAGGCCATACAAAATTATCAACTTAAAAATAAGCTCTGAAAAAAGCTCCTAGATTTATTGAATTTCAACTCCCGCCTCTGGTTGCCTGGGCAGGGCCGGGCCAAATGATTTCGCAGGCAGTATACAGCCCTGGACGCTCCCCGCCCCTGGCTTAGGGGACCAGTCACCGTTTGACCATGAAATGATGGCTGAGTAAATCTTCCCAGACAGCCAAGAAGTAGAGAAGTTAAGATGCTGATTGATTACACACTCTTTCCTCACAGTCCTGCTTATTCTCTGCGCTCCAATTTTCTTCCTGATCCAGGACGAAAATCTTGGTGTCATTTTTGACTTCTCCCTTTCCTTTACCCTCCATGTCAAATCAATTGTCAAGGCCTCTTGACTGTGTTTCCATAATACTTAAAAAATGTATTCCCTACTCTCCATTCCTACTGTCATTCTCTGAGCTACTGTGAGAGCCTGCTAATTGCCCTTTTTTCCCTCCAACAAATTGCTGTCTTTTGTCCCATTCTTATCTACTGAATGATTGAATGAATTCCTTCCATACTGGGTTCTCTAATATCCAAGGTAACAGACAGCTACCAGGTTTCTCAAAATATGGTCCCCAGATGAACAGTATCAGTACCACTTGGAAACTGATTAGATATACAAATTCTCAAGGTCCACCCAGGCCTACTGAATCTGAAACTCTGAGGGTGGTGCTTAGCGATCTGTTTTAACAAGTCTTCTAAATGATTCTGACGCCCACAGAAATTTGAGAAACACTGTCATAAGGCCATCTGTAGAATATGTAATGAGTTCCCCAGCCAGTGTGGTTCAGTGGTTGAGCATCAACCTATGAACCAGGAGGTCACGGTTCAATTCCTGGTCAGGGCACATGCCTGGGTTTCGGGCTCGATCCCCAATAGGGAGCATGCAGGAGGCAGCCGATCACTGACTCTCTCATCACTAACGTTTCTCTCTCTCTCCCTCTCCCTTCCTCTCTCTGAAATCAATAAAAAATATTTAAAAAAAGAATATGTAATGAGTTAAAGCACTACATCTTTCAAGCACCCATATGTATGTTAATGGAAAATTTCTACATATCAATGCCTTAAGCCAGTGGTTCCTTACCTGGGGGGTAAAGACTTCTGGGGGCTATGGAACCACAGAACATATAGAAACCAAGCACCATCTCTAGAATGAATAAATATGTCCACCTACTCCTGTTCTGATGGTCTACATATACGCAGGCCTTGTAATTAATACAATACTAATTCATTTAAAAGTGCTACTGATGATTGTGGTGATGGTTGCACCACTCTAGGAATGGGTTAAAAACCATTAAATTGTACACTTTATTTTTTTTTTTTTAATGTCTTTATTGATTTCAGAGAGAGGAAGGGAGAAGGAGAGAGAGTCATTAATTGGTTGCCTCCTGCACACCCCCTGCTGGGGATTGAGCCCAAAATCCGGGCATGTGCTCTGACCAGGAATCAAACCACGATCTCCTGGATCATACTTCGATGCTCAACTGCTGAGCCACACCAGCCAGGCTAAACTGTACACTTTAAACAGGTGAATTGTATGGTATGTGAATTGTATCTCAACAAAGCTGTTACATTTTTTTAAAGGTGTTCCTGATGATGCACATTCCACTCTCCTGGAGAATCACCAGGATACACCGTAACAGCAGCTGTTCACAGCCTCACCCTGGAAAACACACACATACCCATCCACCACCGTGATATAGTAACACAACAAATTAGTGGGGAACTACATGCAACAACATGCATGACTCTTACAAACATAATGTTGAGAAAAAAATCACTAAAGAATATATAAACTATGACTCAATTCACAGCAAAACTATATTGTTTAGGGATCCATATGTGTCGGCGGTTAAGCCATAAAGAGTAGCAAGTAAATGATTTCTGTAAATGTCAAGAGAGTTGTTTCCTCAAGGGTGGAAGAGAGGACTACAATGAGGACGGGGCAATAAAGGAATTTCTGGAGTGCCAGCAATGTTCTGTTTCTTAACCTGGGTAATGGGTATGTGGGGGTTCACTTTGAAATAATTTATTAAGTTGTGCATATATGTTCTATGCAGTTTTCTGTGTGTGTTACATTACACAAGAAAAAAAACATTTTAAAATGAGAAAAAGTCTTACTCATACCTAACGGTTTGAGGGGATCTTATATATTTCCTCAGTGGAAAGTACTACAGTCTCATGGGGCACATGACCTTTTGCAGAGGCCTGAAAAAAGGGGCCTCGTACCCAAAAAGAAACATCTGCCTTAAACATGTGCTGGAAAATTTAGGTAGAGAGACAACCACACGAGGTAACTATCTGTAAGCAGGGGGCGCTGGTGGGGAGCACGGGGTTCACTGCAAACCACACAGGACTCACCCGGAGCTCGAGGCCCAGGTTAACTGCACATGAAGGTGCAGCTGCCAGGACCACACCAGAAGGCAGCTCAGCATTTTATTTCTTCTCTTCTTACACCAGGAAATGAGGACCTGGCAAAACCACCTTCTGTCTCATTTTTTTAAATCAAGTATTACTATTTTGTCCTATAGCTAGCTGTTTCTCTTACATGAATTTTTTCAGATACTTTTCTCCCTTAAAACTACATTTTAAAGTGGAAACCAAAGAAAAATGCAATGATGTAGCAGAAAATTCCATAACCTCTTGAAAGATTCCCCAGATGCACACGTTTCTTCTCAGCTCAAATTAACATAGCCTTTCTTTGCCAGCCTTAATGATCTCTCCCAAGGGTTTCTCTGCCTCCAGGTCTCTCTAGTTCTTCCTTCCCAGCTTTGCTCAATGAATCCTCTTAGCCTGAAGGCACGGCACTCCTTTGTGTGCTCTACTTTCTGACAGATGGTGAAGATGAAAATTAAAAAGTGGTTTTTTTTGGAGGGAGAATCCCAGCTTCCACCATATCACTTTGCAGCAGCCCTTATCTCCCAAGTAGCTGGTGTCTTTTCTCATTGTTTCTCAAGCTTGATGGAGGAATAATGCCTTGGGGGTGGGGGATGACGGAGTGATGAGAGTTTAATTCTGGCCCTTCAATAAAGATGCAAAATCGCCCTCCTCAGATATGTTTGTCATTCATAGTGATAAATCTCCCACGATTTGGGGAGCATAGAGCAAAGCAGACCCAATCACAGTGCAAGGTGGGAGGGACACAGAAATAGATCCTGAGACCTCCATACTAAAATCTAGTTTTGAGTGTTTTTTTTAAATCCTCACCCAAGGATATTTTTTCCATTGCTTTTCAGAGAGAGTAGAAGGGATAGAGGGAGAAATATAGACGTGAGAGAGAGAGACATCCATTGGTTGCCTCCCGCATGCACCTGACCAGGCCAGGGATTGAACCTGCAACTGAGGAACATTCCCCTGGCCGGAAATCAAACCTGGGACCCTTAAGTCCATGGGCAGACACTCCAACCACTGAGCCAAAACCGGCCAGAGCATCTAGTTCTTGATGTTTCAAAGAAAAGTGATTCCAAGTCTCCAGCTCTTAGTGCCGATGACTCACACCCTGCTAAACAGCAGGCAGGCCAAGTCCCCAAGACCCAGGTCCCTGGCAGTCCCCAGAAGGGGCAGATTCCACCTGAGTGCCCCTGATCTTATTTGCAAAAGCAGTTTTCTCCCTGGGTCCCAAGGAAAATGCTACTGGAAATGTGCAGAAGAAAGCAGGATTTTTCCTTCTCCTGAATCCTGATAAATTAAAACGAAGGAAATGGGGATGTAGAATTGTGCACCTAAAACCTGTATGAATTTATTTACCTGCCCGGCCAGCGTGGCTCAGTGGTTGAGTGTCAACCTATGAATCAAGAGGTCATGGTTCGATTCCAGTCAGGGCAAATGCCCTGGTTGTGGCATGATCCTGGGTAGGGGGTGTGCAGGAGACAGCCCATCAATGGCTCTCTGTCATCATTGATGTTTCTCTCTCTCTCTCTCCGTTTGTCTCTCTGAAATCAATTTAAAAAAATTTTAAAAATAAAAATAAATTTATTAACCAATGTCACCCAATAAATTCAATAAAAAAGAAACTGAGGAAATCTTACTTTTAAAAAATCAGGGCTCACCACTGGTAGACAACTAAATCTCACCGGCTAACACAACGTTTAAGAATTTTTGGGCCCGGCCGGGCGTGGCTCAGCGGTTGAGCATCGACCTAGGATCCAGGAGATCAGGGTTCAATTCCTGGTCAGGGCACATGCCCCGGTTGTGGGCTTGATCAATGACTCTCTCATCATTGATGTTTCTCTCTCTCTCTCCCTCTCCTTTCCTCTCTCTGAAATCAATAAAGATATATTTAAAAAAAAAAAAAATTTTTGGAATATGAATGCCTGGGGGTGGGGGGAGCTCTCCACAGCATTTCTCATGGCTTCTTCACACATTCATTTTGCTTGTCTGGTGCCCAAAGGCTTTTACGTATGTCATTCTGTTATTTAAAGGAAGCTTAATATAGGTATTTTATATTATAATTACATTATATATAAAATGACATATGATGGTCATTTTACTATCTGAATAATCACTCTGAACTATTTATTCATAAGTATGTTTTTTATTGATTTCAGAGAGAAGAAGGGAGAGGGAGAGAGAGAGAGAAGCATCAATGATGAGAATCACTGAGCAGCTGCCTCCCGCACGCCTCCTGCTGGGGGATCGAGCCTGCAACGCAGGAATGTGCCCTGACCTAAATCCAATGGAGATCGCCTGGATCACAGCGCTGCTCAACCCCTCAGCCAGGCCGGCCAGGTGGCTGGGAGCTATTTATAAATCTCGATTTGCACATACGGGTTTCCCTGAAAGCAGTTAGACGGATTCTTCTTTTTTCTAAAACAATTCTGTAATTCCATCCCGGAAACTAGGTTTGGATGAGAAGTTATTGCCTCACTTTATTCTAGTCTTCTTGCTCTCTTGAAATCTATTAAAGCTGCCAACCTTCTGCTTCAAAAACTGGCAATTTCCATTTGGAAAATAGGATCATTATTTCATTTTTATAAACCCGTGGGAGGCGCATAATGCAGTGAAAAGAACAGCAGATGCAGCAGCTCTGGATCCACAGATGTCCTAAACGTTGAGTGCCAGAGACGTCCTTCAGCCATCCTCAGTCAGGTACACCTGGGGAACGGCAAAGAACGGCTGCGGCCGGATGGGCTCCCGGCCCAGTGGGAAAGGGCAGACGGCAGGCCAATTCTCCCTGCAACTTGCTGCTCATGCAGAAATGACACCTGGCTTTTCATTTTGGGGACACCAGTAACTCCAAGTTGCGTGGGTCTGTTTGCTGTCTCTAGCTCTTGCCCCTGCGTTTCAAACTGACCCTGAGGCTGCTGCGAGCGCCCAGGCCCTCAGAGGGAAGGCGCGCCAAGAGCTTCCTAAGGAAAACCACCGGCACACAGTCCATCCTCTCGGGCACAGCCCACGGCCTCCTCGCACAGGCGAAGCTCGGAGCCAAGCTGGCGCCCTCGCTTCATCTGCGTCAGTACTAAGACGCTCACATTTCCTTTACCCAGACTAGTCACTGCCGGCAGCCTTCAGACCAGCTTTGCGGGGCTCACAGGTTCTGATTTGGGGGATTAAATAACTGTGTGGCTGCTTCAGGAAAAAGCAGGATCACCAAACGCAGGCCTGGGCAGGTTTGAGAGGCATTTGGTTCACTGCAAAGGTTCTGCTGTTTCGCTTACGGTTCTGCCAGGCCTCCGCATGGCACTCCCGGCCCGCACCTAACCGGCTTCAGGGCCGCCGCCTTCCCGGTGGAGGCTGGAGGCTGGAGGCTGAGGCTGGAGGCTGGAGGCCAAGCCCGGCGGCCGCACTGCTTCACCGAGAGCTCTGCGGCCACCGGAGCGAACACGCAGATGGGCCCCGGTGAGCACCTCGCGGTCAGCGGCCACGTAATAAATGTTACGTGTTCATCATTTAACAAATACTTATTGGGTGCCTACTGCGCACCTAGCACAAGATTACAATGAATTGATAAGACGTTACTCTCCTAGGAACTCAGGGTCTCTGTGCTCTCCAATGCGATGGGAGCCACCGGCCACATGGGCTATTTAAAATGAATTCAAATTAAATACTCAGTTCCTGGGTAACAGTAGCCACATTTCAAAAGCTCAATAGCTACCTGTGTCTAGTGGCTATTGTTTCGGAGAACACAGATTATAAACATTTCCATTGTCACAGCGTTTACAGATGGTGCTGGTCCAGAGTGGAAGCCAGGCAAGAAAACAAAGCATCCTTCAGACAAAACCAAAAGCACCTTTTGAAATTATTAGTCCTAAGGAACACTAATTAATTGCAGAGGAGGAGATGCTTCATAATGAAGGTGGTATTTGGACTTGTCTGAAAGAAGACAGGCAGGATTTCCACCGAGGGAGATGGGAGAGTGTGACCCTTCTACTGGGCAAAGGGGCAGAGGCTGAGAAAGACCAGAACATCATATAACAATTTCATGTCCAAAATTCAACTATAGAAAACACACACACACACACACACACACACACACACACAGAGGGAGAGGGAGAGGGAGAGGGAGAGGGAGAGAGGGAGAGAAAGAGAGAGGAGAGCCAACGCCAAAATTCAAAGAAAAACAAGTCATTAATTCTGGGTGAAGTGGGACTTTCATATGGATCCTCTTCATGGAAGACCCTGAGGCTCCACCTAGGAATTTGGGCTTCATTCTGCAGTCCACAGGAACCATACAAGGCATTTAAACAGGAGAGAGGCATCACTAGATCTGCATTTAGGAAAATTGGCGATAGTTTGCTGGCAATAATGATGATGGAGTATAGAGAGTGAGAGTCTAGAGGTCCCCCTGGGAGAGCTAATCCAGCAGAAACATGACAAGGGGCAGAACCAGAACACTGTCAGCACGAGTGGAGAGGAGGGGAGAAGGTGTGGTCTGTGCACTATGCAGCCCCGGGAATGACAAATGTTAGCGGTGGGAACCAACCACCAGTACAGGCCCTCAGGCCACTTGCCTTGGTCAATACTGAATTGAAATAAAGAATACTGGTGGCAGTATATCTGCATGTGGCCTTGGGGAGAGCCCATTATTTTTGTGCTCATCTTCAAGGCTGCATTAAATGGTTGGAGCATGTTTGATCTTCATGGGATCTGACCATCTTGCAAACACGTGCCATTGACCACTACTGAAAAAACAAACAGATGGAAGTACATATACCACCCAGGATGAGTCAGCACAAATACCTTGACTAAAATTAACAAAGACATATAGTTAATAGTAGAAATAATTATTAATAACTTCTACATTCCTGGGTATATATGTATTTGCCCAAGAATTACTTCACCCTCATCTGATGTCTTCCCACTTTGGACGATGAAAGCTATTTGTGGCTGAGCTCACGCAATAGTCACTGCATTTTTCAGCCTCTATTGCACTAAGATGTGGTCCTATGCATGAGTTCTTCCTAATGGAATGTTAGAAGAAATGACGTCTGCAACTTGTAGGTCTGGCCCATAAAAACCTCCAACAAGCAGTCGTCCGTGCTCCCTCTCCAACTTCCAGCTTGATGCGGGTCAGGATAGCAGCTTTCAAAGTGAGGGCTAAAGATAGAGTCAGACAGAAGCAGCCCAGGTCCCAGAATTACCACTTGGAGAACTACCTGCCAATAGGACATGCATTTTGGTTTTTACATGGGCTGATTTTAAAGCCAATTTAGATTTGGGCATTTGTTTATTACTTAAGTAGTACAAACTCTCAAATCCTTATTCTACTCTGTATATAGTGCATCTGTATACTTAAAAATAACCCCTTTAGACTGTAAACACCTTATTTTTATTTGTAGTTGCTCAAGAAGTGTTTTCTAATTAAGACTATCAAAGGACTTCAATTGTGGGCAAATTGCTCTCCTCATTAAAAGTATATGGAGGTGTCCAGCCACTCAGTCATACAAGGACAGAGTGAATGAAGAAACAATGCCTAAATGCCTGTTCTTTGAGGTCTATAACATTTTCTCTGTCTAGAGAGACAGTAAAGCTCAAATGTTGTGAGGTATTTAAAAAGTTCAATCCCCTATTAAGCTATTTATCTACAGCAAGATCTAAATAACAGTACATCACATTCTACCAGTGCAGTTCCAGCTCTTCTCAGCTGTGTGACCTTAGCCAAGTCACGTAACTTCTGTAGGTCCCTGATTTCTCTATTAGTGAATGAACGGCTGAACCATACAAATTCTTGTCTTTTCCAGTCCTAACATCTTTGGCATCTATTGATTAGTCAACCAATCCAATTAAACTGGCTCATTACATTTATTGGGCAATTTATTACTCTTTTAATATAACTTATTTTTTAATTTCCAACATTTAATGAAAGTAAAGCCTGATAAAACACTAAACTAGGCTTTAGTTTTACACAACGAAAGTTAATTAAGATGTTTGGATAGTATCATTTTAAAAAGTCTTTTCTCATGATAGGTAGAAAATGCTATCTCATTTTAAAATGCATTTTTTTGATTATTAGTGAGGGCATACACTTTTAGATGTTTATTAGCCATTTGTATTTCCTCTTTCATAGGTCATTTAGTTTTAAGATCAGAGCACTTGCAGTAGGATCACAGGAGGGGATATTATTGCCTGCATCTTTCAGCCAGTGGCCAACTAAAGGGGGCTAAATAAAGTATCTTGCCCAGAACTGTCACCAGCTCAACCGACGGAATTGTAGGACTCTGCCATTGGTTCAGCTCTGTGCCTCCCAGAGTATGCCTGACTTTCATTATGTGTTACATTCAATGGAATAAAAGTGGCTGCAAGCCTAGCATTGTGGGGTTCCATATTTAGTCTCGCTCTGTGACAGCCGCATCCAATTTTCTCAGTTGAGAAGTCAAGAGGGTTACACCACCCAGGATCTGGAAACCCAGCTGGGCTATTAGAGCCTCTTTCTACTTCTCCATGAATAAAGATTCTACAGAGGGGCCCTGAGGTAACTGCTGTTAATGATGTGTGAGGCAGAGAGGTCCTCAAACTCAACACAGCCAGGGACACAATGGCTCTGCCTGGTTAACTCCAGTGCAAAAATTTGTTTTCACCAAAGAAACCCTGTAACTAGATATGCGTTGAAGTCACACGGAGAGCAGAAGTGTTGAAACAGAAGGCATTTTTTGGCTCTGCTGCTTTTCCAAACCTAACCATGCTCTGTGGCCACAACACTGTCCTGATTTACCCTTCTGTGTCTAGGTGACAGTGCATGTGCAGAGACCCAAAAGTTGGAACAAACCAGCTCTCTCCTGCCATCTGGGTTCTAGCAGCAAAATAAAACAATACCGTTTGTTTCAAGAGCATTTAGAAATTTAGTTAAAAAAATTTTTTTTAAACAGACAGGGAAATTTTAATGAGGGTCCTCTGCAAAAAATGCCCTGTAGTCAGTGCCCCTGACTTCAAATCAAGGAAACATGAGCAGGAGTGCTGCTGGGGCCAAGAATAAGGGAGGAGCGATCCTGAGCTTCTGCAAAAGGTCCTTATCCTGTGGGTGCCACTCTCAGGATGGCAGTCATAGGCAGATTCAGCTGGATCTGAAGCTCCGATACACCACAAACAATGTGAGTGGATGGCACACAGCATGACCATGGTTTCTGTGTCCTCCTGGCTGCATAAGGGACGCTGCATTTTTTTCCTATCCTATGTAGCACAGCTGCTGCACCACAGAAACCCCACGCTATGGGTGGCACCCCCAGATGAAAACAAGAACAGGAATGCAAAAACGCATCCCGAAGACAATTTCCAGCTAAAAGCGACCAGACTCCTAGGAAAATTTTGGTGGTCAAATGTATTCATGTTTGTGTTGAGAGAAACCACACACCCAACCCTAAAAGCCAATATCAACAACCAAAAAGTCAATGGAAAACAGCACAGCATCACACAGCAAGATAATGTGACTGATTTGGTTCAGGAGGGCGCAGCAAATGATAAAATTACTGCATTTTTGCTTAAGAAAACATTCTCAAAGACTGAGGCAAACAGAAATGTCCGTGTGTCTTCTAGCCCAGCTCCTGCCAGTCCCAGGTTGCTACCATGACAGAGTTACTGATCTAGTCATTAAAAAACTTCCTTTTCCCTTTTCTCTCCCACTCTACTCCCCACACCCAACACATGTGAACCAAAGAAAAATGATTGGAATTAAAGTAGAAATTTAGTAAGTGCTGACTGCATACACTGTACTGAAGGATGGGGGAGAGCAGAGGCCTGGAGGTGAAGAGTAACAGAAAAGCAAAATCCTTGCCCTAGTTCAGCAGTGAGAGCAGCTAGGCCAGAAAGGTCCAGGGAGGGAGTGGCCATCACAGGCCAGAGAGGGTGGCAGGACTGAAGGGGGGGCTAAGTTCCCATCCCTGTTATATTCTGGGCAGCAGCTGCTGCAGAATCTTTACCTGTTTGCTTAGCCTGTTGAATAAACAGAACGTGTGATCATTTGTATGCAGAGAGGTAAACTTTCCTTGACCCATTAAAACCCTTCTGACTTAAACAAACAAACAACTTTTTTTATTGAAAAAACATACACAGGATAAAATGCACAAATCTTAAACCCACAAAACCACCACCCAGATCAAGTAACATCTGACCATGAAGCAAACCAAACTGATCAGCTGCAGAGAAAGGCAGGAATAGATTTTCTAATTGCCTTGGATCTCTGGTATGCCTTTCAAACATTGTTTTATTGTTGTTGATTTTATTTTGATGTTGAGAGATAGTTTACTCTTTCGTGGGGAGGGCGGAGGTTCACTCAAGAGGGATCTAGGAGGCATTCTCCTAGCAGGCACACAGACATTCGTTCAGGATAGAAGTTTCTATGTGTTTTGGATCTTTCAGGATCCCTAACATTTAAGAAATGTCTAAGAAAACATTCAGGCTTCAACCTACAGCTGCCGCAAATTTGCATCCTTATGTTTAGGAACAGGGCGTGAAGCAGTTTAACTTTCATATGTAATCTGGATACTTTGTCTTGCATGACACCACCAACTTAACTCCCTCCAACTTGTTTTCTTTGTGAACCACTTCTCTTCCAAGGTAGAATAACACTGGTAACGATGTTATTTTTAGATCTTCAAGTTTTCCTTTTCCAACTTTGTCTTAGAATTTAAATGATCAGGATAAAAAGATAAAACTTGATTTTCTTTTAAAACATCGATTTTTCAACCAGTGTGCAGGGAGAATTTTTAAAACATGTCACACCTGACTATTTGGTCAGGGGCACTGACCTCTTTTCCTTAGATTGTCAAATTAAAAATGACAACAGCTAATGCAATAGCCGTCTGGTGTGAATGAATCAAAATTATACCTATTTTTTTTGTCAGATGGGCCCAAAAATATTTTTGTTGCAGAACTTTAGTAATTAGTTTATGTGTGCCATGAGATGAAAAAGGTTGAAAATAGCTGTTTTAAAGAAAAACAAAACAAAAAAACCCTGTTTGGACATGATCCATGCATTGAAACTGAACAAGCAGTGCTCTCCCAGAGCCACAGATAATTTAAGACGATAATGTTAACCATGTGATTCTTTTCGTTGGTCAAGGATTAAGAAATGCTCACATTTTATGCACTTCCTACCTTATACCACAGAACACAGAAAAATATTAGTTAACATATTGATTCATGTAGCAGTCACAACTTTCTATCAGCTTCTGACACCTTATTGGGCGTTTTAATAAATGCCATGTTTACAGTGATCAGCATGGTGGCTGGGATATTCACTGTAGCACTTAATATCGTGCACTTTCTACAGCAAAGCGTTTCAGACTAAGGCATGCTGCCAGTGACACTGCAAGGCAGGCCCTACCAGCTATGAGAATTTCTTAGCCTATATATGTTTTTCAGAGCCTGCCAACCTGTTTAAATTTAGAGGTATAAAACCAGGAAAATAGAGAACTAAGAACCCATTTTGGAATAGATCCCAAAGATTGTGTTCCCCATTTTCCCACAGCACTTTCAGAGTCACTAACATGCCTGACTGACACACATAATCATGCTATTTACAATGCCTACTTCTTCTCTCTTAATGCAGTTACATCAATTACTAATCACGCAGTAGCATAAGTGATCAAATTGCTGTGTCCTACCGCCAATGTCTGAGTACCTTTCCAACTGCATCTGAGTCTTACTGGAACATCAGCTACAACTCCGCAGGTCACAGGGGAGATTCACTCAATCTCCATTGTTCCCATGACCCTGAGAAAGTCACTTCTTTTTTTTTTTTTTAATATGTTTTTTTAAATAGATTTCAGAGGGAGGAAGGGAGAGGAAGAAAGAAACAGAAACCTCAATGGTGAGAGTCACTGATCAACTGCTTCCTGCACACCCCCCATTGGGGATAGAGCCGGAACCCCAGGCATGTGCCCTGACTGGGAATCGAACCGTGATCTCCTAGTTCATGGGTTGACGCCCAACCACTGAGCCACGCCGCCAGTGAAAGTCACTTCTTTATTCTATGCCCTATTTTCTCTATTTGTAGACAACCCCCCACCCCCGTGAACAGCATTGTCATTAAATGTCTACACCAAGCTCCCAAAGCTTTAAAGAGAAGGTGTTACCTAATTACTAAGTTTTGTTATGCCAAAATGTTGAAAACTCCAGTTTAGGTTCTGCCAACCAGCTAAATCAAGAATTCTTGATGGGTACAACAGCAGGCATTGGTTACTAAAGTAACTTGAACTTTTTGGCCTTAAACAGTCAGTGAATTTTAAACATAAAAAGTGAACAACAAAGAATCTCTCATGTAGTGCTAGGTTTCCAGGTTGAGACAAGTTGTTCCAACTTGAGAAAAAATGTGAACGGGGTTTTCGTACTGTTTTCATGTCCCTCCCACCAGGGAGAAAAGCCAGTTTTTGATATGTGCTATCGACATCTTTAGGAATAGCTGGTATTCAGGAAAGGAGTGGTATCACAACCTATAAAAACTGATTTTATCTCATAACCATCTTTTCTGGGGTGTGAAGAGTTAACACTAGCAAGGCTGGAACTTTGCTTTTACACCCCTTGAGATTCTGGCTATTTTTTTAAACCATTAACCCTGTCCTCTTGGCAGAAAAGGGGACCTGGCTGTGAACTTTGCCAACAGGGCCAGTCCCTAATACTCCCCTGGGTCTGGCATTATGTAAGAAATGTAAATGCTCAGTTCATCCAAATAGGACTTGCCAGCAAAGCCTGGGTCAGTGCCAGCATCTTTTCAAACAGGGAATAATCCAGAAAGGCATTAGACAGCAGAGTCCCAGGCCTGATGTGGAGTTGCAAACCAGTTCTGAGTAAGATTGATCTTGATCCCCTCCTTGCCTCTTGAATATTTATCAGGATATGACAAACCTATGAGGATCCTGCTAAAATGACCTTTACCGGGGGAGAGAACACAGCCTCAGGTTATGGAGAAGCAGTGAAGTTAGCTGTCCACTCCGGGGTCAAGAAAGTTTGGAGTTTAGTCAGCCTCTGTCAGTCACAGTCTGTGCCTACTTCCTTTGGAAAAGAGAATTGAGACTGGTTATAAACATTCCTTTTCCACTCCCACTTTGGCCTTCAGTACTGGAGCTCTGGAAAAGAGCTCTAATGTACTCACTGCCCCGTCCCACAAATATAAAGTGGCAATGAGCCTCACTGAGACATCTTCCTGCCCTCTTCCAAATGTTCTGCCTTTTCTGCTTGATCTTCTCTGCCAGGAGTAGACTAATCATTATTTGTGGTAGCACTTTCCCCTCTCTTCAGATCCTGCCACCCTCCCCTTGCCTTCAGCCTGGGTCTTTTCTCAGCACTGCCCCTCCATGCCAACACCTCCCTGAGGTTCTGCTCGCTGAATCTCATTTGAAGAGAGGCACTGACACCAAGAGGGTTGTTTCAGGGATAAAGGACTAACAGGGAAGTAACCACTAGAGGGTGACATAATTACACACAAGAACATTCCTTTGGGACTAGGCAAGGCCAGAGCCAGCCAGGCATCCAGCTGTGGGCCTGGAGGCATGAAATGAATTAGCAGCATAGCTACCCACAGTATGCACACTCACAAGGCACACTCCTACTTTCCCTCTCTCTCTCTCTCTCTACACACACACACACACACACACACACACACACACACACACACACACACACACTCTGACCTACTTTGGCTAGCAAATCAACCAAGGCCTTCAAGTGTTTCAAATGAAAGCCACACCTCACCATGGCTCACTACTGCTCATAGTACAGTGACTCTCATTTACTGTTTTTTGGGGAAAGGGGGAACAGAGTTTTTTGGGGTCTTTTGCAGTTTTTGAGAGGGACTTTATCTTATTCATTTTAAATTTTATTTTTAATTTTTAAAAAATTTCAATTACAGTTTACATTCAATATTGTATTAGTCTCAGGTGTACAGCATAGTGGTTAGACTTTATACAACTTAGAAAGTGATCCCCTGATAAGTCTAGTACCCCTGACGCCATACATAGTTATTACAGTATTACTGACTATATTCCCTATGCTGTACTTTACATCCCATGACTGTTTTGTAACTGCCAATTTGTACTTCTTAATCCCTTTACCTTTTTCACCCAGTGCCTACACCCTCTCCCATCTGGCAGCCATCTGTTTGTTCTCTGCATCTCTGAGTTTGTTTCTGTTTTGTTTGTTCATTTAATTTGTTTTCTATATTCCACATATAAGTGAAACCATATGGTATATCTTTGTCTGTCTTACTTGTTGCACTTAACATAATACCCTCTAGGCCCATCATGTTATCACAAATAATAAGATTTCATTCTTTTTTATGGCCGAGTAATATTCCATTGTATCTATGTTCCACATCTGCTTTACCTAATCATCTATTAGTGGTCACTTGGGCTGCTTCCAAGTATCTTAGCTATTGTGAATAATGCTGCAATGAACACAGTGGTGCATGTATCTTTTTGAATTAGTGTTTTGGATTTCTTCAGATAAATACCCAGAAGTAGAATTGCTAGGTATCTGGTAGTTCTATTTTAATTTTTTGAGGTAACTCCATACTGTCTTCCATAGCGGTGGCACAAATTTGCAGTCCCACCAACAGTGTATGAGGGGTCCCTTTCTCTACATCCTTGCCAACACTTGTTCATTGATTTATTGATGGTAAACATTCTGACAGGTGTGGGGGGTATCTCATTGTGCTTTTCATTTGCATCTCTATGATGATTAGTTATGTTGAGCATCTTTTCATATGTCTATTGGCCATCTGTAAGCCCTCTTTGGAGAAGTGTCTATTCAGGTCCTCTGCCCATTTTCTAATGGGATTGTTTGTTTTTTTGGTGTTAAGTTGTATGAGCTCTTTATATATTTTAGATATTAAACCCTTAACTGACGTATCATTGGCAAATATTTTCTCTGATTCAGTAGGTTGTCTTTTTGTTTTGTTGATGGTTTTCTTTGCTGTGCAAAAACTTTTTAGTTTAATATAGTCCCATTTGTTAATTCTTTCTTTTGTTTCCCTTGCTTGAGGAAACATCCAAAAAAATAGTAATAAAAGTGATGTAAGAGTTTACTGCCTATATTTTCTTCTAGGAATTTTATGGTTTTGGGTCTTACATTTAAGTCTTTAGTCCATTTTGAGTTTATTCTTGTACATGGTATGAGAAAGGGGTCTAGTTTTTTGCATGTATCTGTCCAGTGTTCCCAACACCATTTATTGAAGAAACTGTCTTTACCCCATTGTATATTCTTACATCCTTTATCATATGTTAATTGACCATATAGGCATGGGTTTATTTTTGAGCTATCTATTCTGTTCCATTGATCTATGAGCCTGTTTTTACGCAAGCATTGTGCTGTTTTGATTACTATGGTCTTGTAGTATAGTTTGATATTAGGTGGCATGATAGCTCCAACTTTGTTCTTCCTTCTCAAAATTGCTTTGACTACTTGGGGTCTTTTGTGGTTCCATATAAATTTTTGGATTATTTGTTCAAGTTGTGACAAATGCAATATGTATTTTGATAGGGATTGCATTCAATCTATAGATTGCTTTAGGTAGTAGAGATATTTTAAGGATGTTAATTCTTCCTATCCATAAGCATGATATATGCTTCCATTTATTTGTATCTTTTTCAATTTCTTTCTTCAATGCATTATAATTTGCAGAGTATGGGTCCTTTATCTTCTTGGCTAAATTCATTTCTAGGTATTTTATTTTCTAAATTTATCTATATTGTTTTAAGTATTACAGATAAACCCCCTTTTTTCCCCACTGATCCCCTTCACCCCACATCCAATCCCCCTCCCCCCCAGCCAGGCCTTCTTCACACTATTGTCTGTGTCCATGGGTTATGCATATACGCATATAAGTTCTTTGATTAATCTCTTCCCACCCACTCTCACCCCCACCTTCCCCCTGAGATTCATCAGTCTGTTCCATGCTTCTATGTCTCTGGATCTATTTTGTACCACAATCTATTTTGTTTATTAGATTCCACATATGAGTGAGATCATGTAAAACTGAATCAGGAAGAATCAGAAAACCTGAATAGGCTAATAACAACTTCGATTGAAATCGAAGCAGTGATAAAAAAAAACTCCCAGCAAACAAAAGGCCCAGTCTGGATGGTTCACAGGGGAGCTTTCTAATTCTTTAAGTTGCAGGGTTAGATAGTTTACTAAAAATTTTTCTTGCTTTTTGAGGTAGGCCTGCAGTGCTATGAACTTCCCTGTTAAGACTGCTTTCGCTGTGCCCCATAGATTTTGGGTTGTTGTCTGTTTGTTTTCATTTGTTACCAGGAAGTTTTTGATTTCTTTCTTTATCTTATTGGTAACCCATTCATTGTTTAATAACATGCTATTTAGCCTCCATGTGTTTCAATATTTTTTAGTATTTTTACTGTAGTTGATTTCTAGTGTCATGGCCTTGTGATCTGAGATGCTTGATATGATTTCAATCTTCTTGAACTTGTAGAGACTGGTTTTGTGACCTAACATGTGGTCTATCTTTGAGAATGACCCATGTGCACTTGAGAGAAATGTATATTGTACAGCTTTGGGGTGAAATGTTCTGTAAATATCAATTAAATCCATCTGATCCAGTGTGCCATTTAGTCACTGTTTCTGTGATGACTCTTTGTCTGGAAGATCTATCTAGTGAAGTCAGTGGACTGTATTGCTGTTGATCTCTCCCTTAAAGTTCTTAAAGTTCTTTTTGATAGGTCCTTATTTTTTGCCATTTTAATTCTTTATGCCTATGTTTCTCTCTCTATTTCTTCTTATTATTACAACAGTCCCTTTAACATTTCCTGCAATGCTGATTTGGTGGTGATAAACTCCTTTAGCCTTTTTTTTTTTTTGGTCTGGAAAGCTCCTTATTTCACCATCTATTTTGAATGATAGCCTTGCTGGATAAAGTATGCTTGGTTTCAGATCCTTGTTTTGCATTACCTTGAATACTTCATGCCATTCCCCTCTGGACTGTAGAGTTTCTGAGGAGAAGTCAGCTGATAGCCTTATGGGAGCTCCTTTGTAGGTAACAGATTGCTTTTCTCTTGCTGCCTTTAATATTCTCTCTTTGTCTTGAATTTTTGGCATTTTAATTATGATGTGTCTGGGCATAAGATTCTTTGGGTTCTTCTTGCTTGGGACTCTGTGCCTCCTGAACTTGTGTGACTTTTTCCTTGACCAGGTTAGGGAAGTTTTCTGCTATTATTTCTTCAAACAGGTTCTCTAACCCTTGCTTACTTTCTAGATCTTCTGGCACTCCTATGATGCAAGTATTGTTATGTTTCATGTTGTCCCACAGCTCCCTTAGACTGTCCTCCTATTTTTTAATTGTTTTTTCTTTTTGGATCTCTGAGTGGTTTTTTTCTACCTTGTCTTCGAATTCACTGATCCAACCCTCAGCTTCGTCTAATCTGCTGTTTATTCCTTCCAATGTATTCTTTATTTCTGCTCTGTCATTCTTCAATTCCTTCATAGTTTCCATATCTTTTTTCATGCTGTTGAGCATCCTTATAATCAGTATTCTGAACTCTGTATCTGAAAGATTGCTTATCTCCATTTCATTTAGCTCTTTTTCTAAAGACTTCTCTTGTTCTTTTCTCTCCCCATTTTGGCTGCCTATTTGGGTTTGTTTCTATGTATTAGGTAGGCCTGCTAGGACTCTCAGTCTTTTTGGACCATTTCTGGTGCAGGTCAATGTCAGAGGCTGTTTGTGACTGGCCTGTTTGGAGCTATCAACAACCCTCCACTTGAGGTCACCTCTGTTGAGGCTGGGTGCGATTGGGCAGGACCAAGATGCACACCTAAGTCTGCTTTTCCAAGGCTGAGTCCAGAAGCAAATCAGGCAAAGATTCAAAGCACTCTGAGGTCTGTCTCTGCCTACAGGCTGATTAATCTGATTCTCTTAATGAGCCTCAGGCTGTAGAAATTCCACCAGATAGGATGAGAGGTTTTCCAGCAGGGTGGGGCAATTGCTTCCCCCTCAGGCACAAGCTTCTTGGAAGGTAAATGTATGCCTCTGTAGTATGGTGGAATGGTTTGGCACAGGAATCCAGAGGGGTCCCCTCTGAGCTCTATCTCAAGAGTCCACCACCCTAGATTCTCCTCACACAGCACCAGTCTACTCTGTCCTCCTCTGCTGGAGCCCAACAGGAGTGGCTGCACACAAATTTTGTGCATTGGCTCTTTAAGAGGGTGCCTACATTTCTAGCTGTCTCTCCCTGGCAAACAGAAACCCTGCTGCTTTTCACAGACAGATGTTATGTGGGCGCCTTTCTCACTTCTGGTGCTCTTGGCTGGGAAGCCCAGGCTGGGGTTTAGCCCCCAGAGTGCTCAGTGGAAACCCCCCACAGCTGAGACATCCCTTCTGACCTTCAGTTAGTTACTGCCTGTGGGAGCCCAGACAGCCCTCTCATGCCTCTGCACTTCCTACCAGTCTCTATGTGGTCTCCACTTTCCTCCTTGGTTATGAGGGTGCTCTCCAGCTCGTCTTCAGTTGCAGTTAATTATTCAGGATGGTTCTGCTATATTTTAGTTGTAATTCCAGTTTGGTCCCAGGAGAGTGTCAGTGTAGTTTCCACTCACTCTGCCTCCATCTTTAATCTCTATTTTATTTTTTTTTGATGCAATTGTAAATGGGATTGTTTTCTTAATTTGTCTTTCTGATGGTTCATTATTGGTGTATAAAAAGGTAACCAATTTCTGAATATAAATTTTGGTCCATGTTACTGCACTAAATTCATGTATCAGTTCTAATAGGTTTTTGGTGGAATATTTAGGGTTCTCTCTATATAGTATCATGTCATCTGAAAATAATGACAGTTTTACTTCTCCTTTTTTATTTGGATGCCTTTTCTTTTTCTTATCTGATTGCTGTGGCTAGGACTTTCAATACTATGCAGAATAAAAGTGGTGACAGTGGACATCCTTTTTGTTTCCGATTTTATAACTTTTCACCATTGAGTATAATGTTACCTGCAGGTTTGTCATAAATGTTCAGATATGTTCCCTCTATTGCCACTTTGCTTAAGAGCTTTTAATAAAAAATAGATGCTGCCTTTTTTCAAATGCTTTTTCTGCATCTATTGATACAATGATACAATTTTTATCCTTCATTCTGATTATGTGGTATATCACGTTTATTGATTTGCAGATACTATACAAACCTTGCATCTTGGGAATAAATCCCACTTGATCATGGTGTATTGATCTTTTTTAATATATCGCTGGATTCGGTGAGCTAATATTTTTTTTCTCCTAGAACCATTTTATTTATTTATTTGTTCAGGTTTATATACTTATAACTGTTTCATTAAATTAGAGCAGGTGGTGATCCTGGAGCAGGAGATCCCTGAACAAAGGTGATGATGGTGGGTTGGTATGCCACTTAGTAGGAGTAAAGGAGTTGGAGGAGGTGGAGCAATTTCTGTGGGCAGAGATGGTGCTGGTAGAGCTGATGATGGTGGGGATGGCCCTCCACCTGCCTGTGGATGTGGTGGAGGTCCTGGAATTCGTAAGAAATCTGAAAGTCCATGTTCCTCAGTCAGTGTGGTAGTATTTTGTTGAGGATTTTAGTAACTATGTTCATCAGGGATATTGACCTATAATTTTCTTTCTTTATAATGTTTTTATCTGGTTTTGAAATTAGGATAATGCTTGCCTCATAAAATGAGCTTGGGAGTCTTCCCTCCTCGAATTTCTTTTGAGTAGTTTGAGAAGAACAGGTGTTAATTCTTCTTTGAATATTTGGTAAAACTCACCTGGGAAGGAGTTTTTTGATTACTGCTTCAATTTCATTAGTTATAATCTGTCTATTCAGATTTTCTGATTCTTCCTGATTCAGTTTTGGAAGATTGTATGTTTCTAGGAATGTTCCATTTCATCCAGATGTCCAATTCGTTGGCATATAGTTGTTTGTAATATTTTCTTACTATCCCTTGTATTTATTTTTTTTTAAATATGTCTTTATTGATATCAGTTCCCTTGTTGTAGGACTTCTGTTCAGCTAGATTTCAGGAGGTTCTGAGTGATGGTGGTTCTGTATTTTAGTTGTAATTTTGATGTGGTTGTGGGAAGCGGAGGGTACCATGGTTACCTATGCCTCAATCTTGTTCAAGAATCCATAGCATTTGTTTTAAAGTCTATTTTGTCAGATATAAGTATTGCTACCCCAGCTCTTTTTCCCTTTCCATTTGCATGAAATATCTTTTTCCTTTATGGTCAGTTAATATTTGACAAAGGAGGCAAGAGCATCCAATGGAGTAAAGACAGTCTCTTCAATAAATGGTGCTGGGAAAATTGGACAAATACATGCAAAAAATGAAACTAGACCACCAACTTTCACCATACACAAAAATAAACTCAAAATGGACAAAAGACTTAAATGTAAGTTACAAAACCATAAAAATCCTGGAAGAAAACATAGGCAGTAAAGTCACAGACATCCCATGTAGTGGAATTTTCACTGATACATCTCCTAGGGCAAGAGAAACAAAAGAAAAAATAAACATATGGGACTACATCAAACTAAAAAGCTTCTGCACAGCAAAAGAAAACAGCCTCAAAATACAAAGGAACCCCACAGTCTGGGAAAACATATTTGCCAAAGATGTATTTGATAATCTCCAAAGTGCACAAAGAACTTATACTGCTCAGCAAGAGGAAAACAAACAACCCAATTAAGAAATGGGCAAAGGACCTGAATAGACACTTCTCCAAAGAGGACATACAGATGGTCAAGAGACACATGAGAAAATGCTCAACGTTGCTAATCATCAGAGAGATGCAAATTAAAACTACAATGAGGTATCACTTCATACCTGTAAGAATGGCTACCATCAACAAGTCAACAAACAACTCCTGCTGGGGAGGATTTGGAGAAAGGAGAACCTAGTACACTGCTGGTGGGAATGCAAACTGGTGCAACCACTATGGAAAACAGTATGAAGGTTCCTCAAAAACTTAAAAATGGAGCTGCCTTTTGACCCAGTCATCCCACTTCTAGGAATATATCCTAAGAATCCTGAAACACTAGTCAGAAAGAATATATGCACCCCTATGTTCGTAGCAGCGCAGTTTACAATAGCCAAGATCTGGAAACAGCCCAAGTGCCCATCAGTAGATAAGTGGATAAAAAAACTGTGGGACATTTACACCATGGAATACTACTATGCAGCTGTAAAGAAGAAGGATCCCGTACCCTTTGGAACAGTATGGATGGACCTGGAGAAAATTATGCTAAGTGAAATAAGCCAGGCAGAGAAAGACAAACATCACATGATCTCATTTATATGTGGAATCTAAAGAACTTAATAAACTGATGAACAGAATAGATTCAATGACATGGAAGCATAGATCAGACTGACAAATGCCAGAGGGATGGAGGAGGACGGGTGGGTGGAGGGGGAGGGAGTAACCAAAGAATTTATATGCATATATGCACAACCCAAGGACTTGGACAATGGTGAGGAGAGGGACTGGGAAGGGGGATGACACGGGGTGGAATGGGTCACTGGCGAGAAAAAGGGACATCTGTAATACTTTAAACAAAAATAAAATTAAGAAAAAATATATATCTTTTTCCATCTGTTTACATTTAGTCTGTGTTTATCTTTCATTCTCTTTTAGTCGGTCTCTTGTAGACAGCATATATACAGGTCTTGTTTTCTTATCTATTCAGCTACCCTATGTCTCTTGATTGGAGCATTTAAGCCATTTTCATTTAAAGTGATTACTGATAGGTATGTATTTATTGCTATTTTATTCTTTTAACTATGTTTCTCTGTTTCTTCTCCTTCTCCTCCTCTTCCTCCTCCTCCTCTCTTCTTCCACTGCCTCCTTCTTCTTCTTGACCATTTAACACTTCATGTGATACTGGTTTTGGTGGCGATGAACTCTTTTAACGTTTTCTTGTCTGGGATGCCCTTTATTTCTCCTTCAATTTTAAATAATAGCCTTGCTGAGTAAAGTAGTCTTGGTTGTAGGCCCTTGCTTTTCATCACTTCAAATATTTCATGCCAATTCCTTCTTGCCAGAAATGTTTCTGTGGAGAAATCAGCTGACAGTCTTATGGGAGCTCCCTTGTAGGTAACTAATTGTCTTTCTCTTGTGGCCTTAAAGATTCTCTCTGTGTTGCCTGACCAGGTGTGGTTCAGTGGTTGAGCACCGACCTAGGATCCAGGAGATTGAGATCTGATTCCTGGTCAGGGCACATGCCTGGGTTGTGGGCTCAATCCCCAGTAGGGGGTGTGCAGGAGGCAGCCAATCAATGATTGCTCATCCTTGATGTTTCAACTCTCTTTCCCTCTCCCTTCTTCTCTCTGAAATCAATAAAGATATACTTCAATAATAATAATAATAATAAAAAGATTCTGTGTCTTTAACCTTTGCCATTTTAATTATGACATGTGTTGGTGTGGGCCTCTTTGGGCATATCTTGTTTGGGACGCTCTGTGCTTCCTGGGAAGGTAAATGGAAAGCAGTCAGGTCTTATGGACTTCACTGCGGAAAAAAAACACTCTGGCCCTGGCTGGTGTGGCTCAGTCAGTTGCAGCATCATCCTGTACACCAGAAGGTCACACATTCAATTCCCGGTCAGGGCACATACCTAGGTTGCACCTATGGGAGGCAACCAGTCAGTGATTCTCTCTTACATCTCTCTCTCTCTCTCTCTCTCTCTCTTTCTTCCTCCCTTTCTAAAATCAATTGAAAAACAACAACACTCTGGATCATGTCTATCCTTTGAATGATCATAATTCGAGTTTTGCCTTCTGTCTTACTTTTCTGTACTTGACATCTAGTATAACATTTACATTAGCCATGATAAGAGTATTAACAATTATCTCAAACATGTTCAGTAATCATAAATAGTTTGACTATATAGAAAAATTCAAAAACCACATATAACTATTATTATGACTAATATCATTATCAGACAGACAAAGACAGTCACACAGAATGGATTCTGAGTTCAATATCAATCCACAGGTATATAGGTCTTGGAGATGTCTTGGGATAACTGTTTACCTCTGGTGTTAGTGGCTTCTTGTCCTCGAGACTCTTTGATGTCTGTAGACAGGGGTAGATGTTCGTTCATGGCTAGGCATCTGATAAAGTCCCTTCCAATGAGACTGGAGTGTCTTTTATTTGATGTCCCTTCCAATAAGCAAAAATCTCCAGGTGGCAGTCAATGATCTTTGTCTCCTGGGACTTGCTGTGAAAGGAAGCAGTTACTAACTTGGCATTTTCTTGAAATGACTCTATCAAACCTTGGCAATAGTGTAAGATGTCTCCTTTCAACAATGTCAGCTCATAAATTCCTTCATCTAAATTCAGCTTAAATGCACACTGATGCAGGAAGGAATGCAAAAACAGAAAAATGGGGAGCCAGGGAGCAGGGAAGAACCAAGTGGCTGTCTTGGGTGTCTTATAGCTCCAACAAATTTTTAAAAAAATGACTTTATTGATTTCCAAGAGAGGAAGGGAGAGAGAGAGATAGAAACCAATGATGAAAGAGTCATTGATCGGCTGCCTCCTGCACACCCCCAACTGAGGATCAAGCCCACAACCTTGGCATGTGCCCTGACCAGGAATCGAACCATGATCTCCTGGATCGTAGGTCGATGCTCAACCACTTAGCCATGCCGGCTGGGGGCTCAAACAATTGTTAAAATTTAAAACCATTGTTTATTTATACCATATGCACTAGAAGTTTTCCTCACTTATTTTACAATGGTTCCCATGCTATTTCAAATCTTTGAAGTATTCCAGGGGCCCTTCAGATACATCGCAAAGTTTTTCCTACATATATTGAGATCTTAACACTTAAAACCTCAATGTCTAATTAAAACAAAAAAGTAATTAATTAGTATTCTTTAGTTTGGGTGTTTTCTAACATCTAGAAACATTTTTCATAAACATCAAGGTCAATTATTAACACAGACATATTTCTGTAAAACCTGGGTAAAATAAAGATATGTCTGTTTTACCTAAACCAACAAACTTAAGCTAGCTTTTGTTTACTAGGGATTAATATTAGATGAACTTGAAAAGCATTTGAGATAGTTTCTATATTTCTGAGAATTTCAGAATACCAAATCCTTACAACCATTTGCCTTTAAATTAATTTTAGCAATACCATTTAGAGGTAGAAAATTACCTCACATTTACAACATACATATACAGACACACATAGACAGACACAAACAGAGAAGAGATGGATCCAAATTTTGTTTTGGAGGCATTTACAATTTATCTCTGTCCTTGACCAGTCAAGTTCCAAATAACCTTCCCCCTTTTAAAATAAGGACAACCATTTTAATACCTGAAAGAATTGGGTTAACATCTAAATGACATCATAGGTCAATCTATCCTCTTTTTGAAGCTTTGAGAGACCAATTAAATGTTTTCCATTCATTCTGCCTAATTTTATGGCTGCCTTTTTGTAATTGTGTGTGCAAAGATTAATTTATAAGTATCAAAGGATCCTCATGATGGCCATCTTAGTATTAATGGGAGGCTGACTATTGTGGGGCTTGACGGCCTCGGAGGCACTATTGCCCATGTTAATTTTAAGATCTATACAGTCTGAGCAACCTTCTAGGGAAAACCAGCCCTTACATGCACATCTCCTTATGAGTGAATATCCCTGTAGGACTGCTTTACATTCCAGAAGAAATTTCCCCCAGGCAACCCCACAAAGACTCTTAGTCACCTAAATGCCCCAGCTAGGGCCAGCAAGAGCTTACTGGATGCTGCCAGAACTGCGCCCCTTTCCACCACGCCAAGGATTTTCTAAGAACAGCTCGAATGAAGTCACGGCCTGTTACTTAAGGCAAAGGGGCTCAGGGTGCCGAGAGACTCGCCCACATTCACCCCATGTGAAGCAGGGCGCCGCTGGGCACAATGGTCCCTTGCTTGTTCCTAGCACCAGATCTGGGTCTGCAGAGTGGTCCTAGGTGGGCTGCCCCAGAATCCTGCCCACTATGCCAAGTAAACATCAATGTGAGAAAAGTCCAAACCTGTAGAGAATTTTTATGAGTTTATTTCAGCCAAACTGACGACATATGCCAGGGAGCAAGATCTCAAATGCTCCCTAAAGTTATGTTGTTAAAGGGGCAAAGCTCAATGGTTTAGAATGTGGTCTCTAGATGTAGATAGACCATGGAGTTCAAATTCCAGTTCAGCCAGATGTTTGTTCTTAAGTTCAAGTTACTTCTCTCTGTATGCCACAGTTTGCTCTTCTGTAAAATGGAGATAATACTGAAAACATCATGGGTTGTAGAGATTAGCTGTTGTGAAATATAGGCAAGTTCAAACATGTGAAGGCCTTGAAAGAATGTCTAATACACAGTAAATGCTCAATAAATATTAGCTATTTTCATTATGCTTGGGAACTGCACTAGGAGGTTACACACATTATATTCAATGCTCACAAAACTCCCAAGATATGAAAATCACTAGTTCCATTTGACGGACAAGAAGACTAAGGCTCCAACTAGTTAAATAATGTATCCAAGGTCACAGAGCTAATAAGTGATAGAGTCAAGATTTTTAACCCCATCAAAAAATAAAGAAAAAAAAGAACGAAAAAAGAGAGAGAGAAGATTTTTAACCCAGAATCTGTCTTGCTACAAACCTATGTTGTTTTCACTATATCATTGGGGGAAAAATTCAGTCTTCGTACCAGAGGAGCTTATGATCTAAAAGACAAAAGATGGGGGTGGGGGTGGTGGAGAAAACATAATGGTTTTTTTCCATGCTACTTTTACCAAAAAGGGAGAGACTTTAAGTATAATTTAACAAAAGTTTTAAGGCAGGAGAAAGAAAAGTGGGTAGTGGGAGGTTGTTCTAACCAGCGGTTCTCAGCGCTGTGGTCCCGGGTCAGCAGGTAAACCCCACTTGTTAGGAATAAATGCAAATTCTCAGGCCCAATCCCAGACCTTCTGACTGGGGAGCCTTCAAAGCTGTTCTGATGCGGACGCAAGTTTGAGAATCTCTGCTCTAAGAAAGGAAAGTGTGAGAGTTGGTAGTGAAAACACAGGTCAAAGGCAACAGGATGGATGTTTGCCTGACAGAAGAGTTTGGGACTATTTCTTGGTGACCGAACGGGACATACTCCTCTTTCTGACGCACAGAGGAGAAAATGAGGTGCAGAGAGGCACACTGCGGGCTCTCAGTGAGAGATGACTTTCTTGCACTCTTGCACTTTTGCTGTTTCCGCTCCTTTAACCTGCACATTTCTTGAAAACAGGAAATAATGTTTAAAAATGTTTAACTGTCAGGAAAATCTATATTTGTACAATTTTGGGGCACATCTGTGTGGAATTTTTTTCACAGTTCATTTATAAAAGAAAAACAAAAACGACATTTACTAGGTCCCTACTATGTGCCAGGTTCTACATTTGGACCTTCCTTTCTTGGGGATTTTTTCTCTCTCTGTGAATTCTCATAACAAAACTTAATTTGATTTTACAGATGAGGAAACTGAAGTTCAAAGAATTTAAGCCACTTTGCCATAAGTAATGAAATTTTAATGGGAGATCTAGGGTTCCAATGCACAACTTCAGATTCCAAATCTGTTGTAAATTCAGCTCACAATGCTGCCTTGGAAACAGAGGTGTGCTAAGGAGCCCTCATGTCACAGGCACTCAAGTGAGACACACATGGAAGCCACCCTTGCACCTGAGCCTTCCCAGGGGTGGCCCCCCTTCTCCATCCCTGCATGGATGTGTAACACCAAACTCTATTGTCAGAGCAAATGAGGGAAACAGACAATGTTTTAAAAGGTTTTTTGGGGTTTGTTTTTAAAGGCAGTCTTGGTTGTAAAAACAGTAGCAAAGTCCAAACCAGGAACTGAAATTTTCTTTCTTTAGATACTGAATTCCATTTCTAGATAAATAAGTCAGTTTTCTTATTCTTAAAAAAACAAAGCTAAGAATTTTTTGAAAAGGTGATTTTTAAAAAAAAGTTTAAAAATTGATTTTAGAGAGAGAGGAAGGGAGGGGAGAGAGAGAGAGAAATATCCACGTGAGAGCAAAACATTAATCTGCCATCTCTTGCACGCCCCTACCTGGGATGAAGCCCACAACCCAGGCATGTGCCCTGACAGGGAATTGAACTAGCAACCTTTCGGTACACAGGAGGATGCCCAACCAACTGAGCCACACCAGCCATGGCTGAAAAGGTGATTTTTAAAAATTAACATCACTGATTCCTCAATATGGGAGAACATAACAATGTGTGACAATGTATGGCTGCTATTACTGCATTCTTATTTTTTTCTAAACAAGGAAGGAAAAATTTCAGCCTGTTCTCTAAGTTTCAACCCTATGTAATGACCTTCCTCCCATCAACACTGATTCAAATTCTAGGTTCCCTTGTGGTGATCCTCTAAACCAGTGATTTTCAACCAGTGTGCTACAAAAGTTTTTAAATGTGCAATACATGACTATTTAGTTAGGAGCACTGACCTCTTTTCCCTTAGATTGTTGAATAAAAAAATGACAATTGCCCAACAACAGCTGTCAGTGTGAATGCCCTGTCTTGAACCATAAATATATAGGTCATATAACAGAGTTGCATCTTACTGGTCAGGTCCCGTAATAAGGTTGCATCTGATTGGTTAATTTTTGGTACCAGAAATCCTTATATACTACTATAGGCACCTGATTTTTTAAAAGTCACTTTGAAGCCAAAAGGGTAGGTGATTACTATTATTTTATTTTATTTTTTTGTAAATCAATCACAATTATACCTATTTTTTTGGTCATATCAGCAAAAAATACATATTTTGCTGTGCCACAGAATTTTAGTAATTAGTTTATGTGTGGCATGAGATGAAAAAGTTTTGAAAATCACCGCTCTAAACTGAAACATTTTCTTTCTATCACTCTGTGGGCACTACAACACTAACAAATAAGGTTACTATCAGGTGATGCTCTCTAGCTTATTTATTGCTAGGCCCTAAAACCTTAAAGGCAGAAACATCATCTTCAATATTTTTGTCTTTTTCACAACACAGAACAGTATTAAAAAAATTGTACTAATATTTCCCAAATGACTGAATGATTGAAAATCCACCTTTTTAAATGTTCAGGGCTGTGGAGATGGCTGCATTTACAAATGTTTTTTTGTTTTGTTTTGTTTTTAGGGTTATCAGAGCTACCTGTTTTGTAACAAGTACCTAAAATGCTTGTTAATATTAACAAATAATAGCTTATATTTGGGATTATTCTATGAAAGTATTTCTAATCCTTTGGTTGGATACCTGAAAATATGAAAAACAAAAACAAAACCCAAACATGTTAAAATTAACACTCAAAAGTTGCAAATTACAGCCCAGCTGGCATAGTTCAGTGGTTCAGCGTTGACCTATGAACCAGGAGGTCACAGTTCTATTCCCAGTGAGGAGGCAGCCGATCAATGACTTTCTCTCATTATTGGTGTTTCTCTCTCTCTCTCCCTCTCCCTCCTCTCTCTGAAATCAATAAAAATATATTTTTTAAAAAGTTGCAAATTACAAATTTCCCACCTCCAGAGTAAAAGGGGGGATGACTATTCATCTGGAGATGATTATTAATAGCACCCCCTTTCGCTCTCATGAGTTTTTCCAGTTTGGACAATAAAACATACAGTCATCCCAATGAGAAACTCTAGCTACTCAGATCTCAAGCCCTTATTTTAATTGTGATGGATAAAGTCCATGTTTACAGGATGTAGCAAACTAATAATTTGAGAAGAGAAGACAAATAGTTGGGGTTGTTTTTGTTGATATGAGAACAATTTTCACTTATTTTTCTTTTTTATTTACATCTTTATTTCAAAATGTTTGTTCTGTTTAAAGATTTTCATTTTAGCCCCAGCCAGTTTGGCTCAGTGGTTAGAGTGTCAGCCTGTGCACTGCACTGAAAGGTCTGGGGTTCGATTCTGGCCAAGGGCACGTACCTCGGTTGTGTCTCTCTCACATCGATGTTCCTCTCTCTCTCTCCCCCTACCTCCTCCTTCCACTCTCTCTGAAAAGCAATGGAAAAAATATCCTCAGATGAAGATTAAAAAATAAATTAATTAAGCTTTTCATTTAAAAAAGTGTTATTTATTTTTTAATTTTTCAATTACAGTTTACTTTCAGCATTATTTTGTATTGGTTTCAGGTGTACAGTATAGTGATTAGACAATCATATACTTTACAAAGTGTTCCCCCTGATATTTCCAGTACCCACCTGGCACCATGTACATAGCTATTACAATATTGTTGACTATATTCCCTATGCTATAAAATCTTTTCATTTTTAATTGTGGTAAAATACATATAACATAAAATTTACCATCTCAACCATTTTTTTTTTAATCCTCACCCGAGGACATGTTTTTACTGATTTTAGAGAGAAGGAGAGAAAGGGAGAGAGGGAGAGACATGGATGTGGGAGAGAAACATCGATCAGTTGCCTCCCCTACCTGCCCTGCCTGGGAATCGAACATGAGACCTTTCCGTGGATGGAACAATGCTCCAACCAACTGAGCCACACTGGCCAGGGCTCAACCATTTTTAAGCGTACAATTTCGTAGTGTTAAATATATTCAAAACAGGTCAGCAAAACCTTTTCATCTTGCAAAACTGAAACTCTATACCCAATAAACAGCAACTCCCCACTTTCCTTCCTTCAGCCCCTGGAGGCCACCATTCCACTTTCTGTTTCTATGAGAATAATTGCTATAGGCACGTCATGTAAGTGGAATCACACAGTACTTGTCTTTTTGTGTCTGGATTATTTCACTTAACACAATTTCTTCAAGGTTCACTCGTGCTGTAGCATGTGACAGGAGTTCCTTCCTTTTTTAATGCCGAATAGTACACCATTGGACAGGGTGGGCAAAAGTAGGTAAAATTATCAGCCATCATTACCTAAAAGATAAATCATAAGTAAGGATACGAAATAATAACAATAAGACAAATAATATAAATAAGTAATACAATAATTAATAAATAAATAATACAAAAATTAACTCTGGCTTTGGCCAGTTTGGCTCAGTGGTTAGAGTGTGGGCCCTCGGGTCAGGGTTTGATTCGAGTCAAGGGCATGTGCCTTGGTTGCAGCCTCGATCCCTGGGCCTGGTTGGGGGGGTGCGGGAGGCAACCAATTAATGTTTCTCTCTCACATCGCCATTTCTCTGCCTCTCCCCCTCCCTCCCTTCCACTCTCTCTAAAAATGAGAGTGAAGGTGAAATAAATAAATAAATAAAAATAAACTCCATTTTGTGTACCCACAACCGTAAACCTCCTTTTGCCGACCCCTGTATAGTCCACGTCTGTTTATCTGTTCATCCATCAGTGAACATGTGGGTCGCTTTCGCCTTCTGGCCACTGTGAACAGTACTTCTATGAACCTGGTGTACAAATATCTCTTCAAGATTCTGCTTTCATTTCTCTTGGGCATATACCCAGAAGTGGGATTACTAGACCACATGGTAGTTTTAATTTTTTCAGGAGCTGCCGCACTGTTTTTCACAGTGGCTGTACCATTTTACATTCCCACCTAACAGTGCACCCAGGTTCCAATTTCTCTACATCCTCGCCAGCCCTTTTTTCCTGTTTATTAATAGCAGCCATCAAAGCAGGTGTGAGGTGGTATCTTACTGTGGCTTTGATTTGCATCTCCGTAACAATTACTGATGTTGAGCATCTTTTCATTTGCTTATTGGGCATTTCTATATGTTCTTTGGAGAAATGACTATTCAAGTCCTTTGCCCATTTTTAAATTGGGTTATTTGTGAGGTTTTGTTGCTGCTTAAGTCTTCTATATGCAGTCAATGAATCAAGTCCTCACCCTCCCTTCTAATCTTCTCCAATCAAAAGACATCTGACCTGGCTGGATAGCTCAGACCACCACCCTACACCAAGGTTGTGGGTTTGATCCCCGGTCAGGGCACATACAAGAATCAACCAATGAATGCATAAATAAGTGGACCAACAAATAGATGTTTGTTTCTCTCTCTCTCTCCCTCCCTCCCTCCCTCTCATGAATAAAAGAGAGATGCCCCAAGATACTCTCCTGTTTAGAAATACTAAGAACACAGAGAATTTTGCTCTCAAGAAATCTTGAAGTTGAAAAGGCACCATATCATAAACCCCAGAACTCTCAGAGTTTTGATATGTATGAAGTCTTCCATAAAGGTATTATATTATTATTGCTTTCGTTCATTTTAGTTCCACAACACTTACAGATTATCTACTGTACCATGCATACTTTAGAGTTAATACAAAACACAGGAAGTATTTTAATTTCTTTGATCCAATACCCACCAGCTAGACTCTGGGCTACTATTTTTGGTCATACAACTGACCCTTAAACAACGTGGTTAGGAGCCGACTTCCAAGCAGTGGAAAACCCACTTAAGACTTTTGACTCACCCAAAACTTGACTATAATCCCTCAGTATCCACAGGGGTGGGGGCAGGGATTGGTTCCAGGACCCTGTGGATCCTCAGAGCTGAGGATGTTCAAGTCCCTCATATAAGATGCTGTAGAACGCACACAGTTGGCATTGTGTATTCCCAACTGCAGGCTGAAAACACTGTTCGGTCTATGGTTGGTTGAATGCCCAGATGCAAAACCCTGGGGGTCAGAAGGCTGACTATATATTCATTGTAAGAAATTCAAGGATATAAGGATCCCAGCAGTTCAAATCCGAGTTGGTCAAGGGTCAACTGTATATATTTTTGGTTTTTTTAAAAATATATCTTTATTGATTTCAGAGAGAGGAAGGGAGAGAGATAGAAACATCGATGAGAGAGTCATTGATCAGCTGCCTCCTGCATGCCCCCAACTGGGGAAGAAGCCCACAACCCAGGCATGTGCCCTGACTGGGAATCAAACTGGGATCTCCTGGATCGTAGGTTGATGCTCAACCACTGAGCCATGCCTGACTGGGCTGTATACATTTTTTAATGTGGAGTTTAAAAAGTTACAGATCTCTTTTGACCTTTTCTGCCAGACTGTCTCTCTCTGAATTAGGAAGTATACATCCTTAAGGAAGCCTGATGTTTGGATTGGGCCTCTCAGTTTTCCCAGGACCCGCCCAGGTGAAAAACACACTCTATCTGAAAATCTAGCTTCTTTAAAATTCTTGATAAAGTTATGAAGAGACTTCCTACACAGGCTATCATTTCTGCTTCTAAAGAGAAGTTCATATCTCATCCAGAAAATTTTTTATTCTGGTTTCAAGTTGTTGAATCATATACAAAAATCTCAACCTGTCCTTAAAATATGTACAGCTATCCACAGGACTTTCTACATTGGTGTACATCTTTTCCAGATCATCAAAGTCTCTGGTCCATAATACCATCTGTTTTTGTGTCCCAAATCTGAGCCTAAACCAAAACCCCCAAGAAGGCACTGCATGTGAAAATATTCTTAATCTCCAGTCAGCATTAGGAACAATGCATACTCCCAGAGTTGAGGAGACAGCAGGACTAACACAGAGGAAACTGACACCCAGGAAGAAGAGTCATTTCCTCAATAAAGTCACCAGGTCTCCAGACAGCATAGGGCTCATTTGATGCCACACTTCTTTTGCCCCCACCAATGTTCATTTTCTTAGATGCTTCCTGATATTTATTATCCTATTTATTGAATGTGAAAATAATCATACTGCTGAAAATTCTTGAAATATATGTTTGAATGCTTTAAATAAAAGGCTCTGTATTAATAAAATTCTAGAGTTCAACTCAAGAAAATTTTTGCTAGATCTAGGACCAGGTGGCCAACTTTTTTCTAGAGAAAGTGCTTCTAGGCACCTCTAAATGGCTCTTTAGACTTGAGAACAAGAGCCTGTCTAGAGGAGGAAAAATTGCTAAGCTCCTTCCCTTTAGGTCAGGCCCCTGTCTACAAATTCTCCCTCCCCTTCTCCCCTCCCCCTGGTGTGGTCTAGCACTTTGTTTTGTGTTCAGTAGCATTAACGTAGTTTGGATTAAGACCATGACATAAACACAAACATAGCTACATCTACACAACAACAAAAAAAGTGACTTTCATGTAGAGTTCAAGGTAAAAGTTTTAAGCAGAAGTGATTGAGACAACAATAAGCCTGATACACTCCAGGAAAAGAGCATTAGCCCAGGTATGCCCCAGAATTGTGACACTTAATGCCACAACACATCTGGAATCATCTGGACGACTAACATTACAGTTTATTTCAGAAAGTTACAAAAAGTCTATGGGCCTCACACCGTGTGGAATGTGGGTGAGGTAGCAAACTTGTGAGAATGTTTGCTTCTGCATTTCCTGATTTAGGAAGAGAGATGGGTGGGGGTCTAAAATGTCTTATGCCTGTTAGTGATTCTGTATGCACTTGGTCTAGTACCGGTTTCTTGGGAAAAAGAGAAGTGGTCAAAAGTTATTAATCTCATATGCTGAATATGGAACCCATTCAACATCTTGTTCAGGTCCTCAAAGGATCAATAAAACCATTTTCCTTTTTGAGAACTAAATCAGGTTGTTTTGTATCTTGGATCCATAAATTCATTAAATATACAGAGGGTCATTTTCTCTGATTCAAAAATTCTTGGTTTGGGGGTAGTTAAAATGAATCTCTAAAATCCTATCCTCTGTGTGGGCATTTAAGACCCAGGAGCCACATTTCAGAATAGAGCATTGACCTGGTTCCATAAAACACAGTTTATAAACCAACAGACATTTGCCGAAGCACCTTAACCAAGTCCAATAGCCATTCTAGTTTATAAAGAAGTAAATCTGTGTTAGCACATACAAATATATTGACTATCAGCATAATTGGGCCATACGGTTTATATATAGTTTAAGAGGCTGATGAGAAAGAAAAGATCATAAAACAAGGTTGCTTCCTTCCGAGCACAAAGCAGGCTGAGTGCGCGCCCGGGCAGCTCTCCAACAGTTCAGTTCGGCGAGTGCAGAAGTGTGGGGACGTTGTGATGGATGAAGTACTAAGGGAGACGCACTCACAGCGGCGTCTGCAAACACCCAAAACCTGCTAGAAGGGAGTAGTAATAAATAATCTTAGAATTAGGACTGGAGAGGGTCAGTGTTAGGCTAAGGTACGCATAAATACAGCTGAGTTTCTCCATAATTTAGGGCAAAGACTGGAGAGAAAGGAATCGTAAACTACCCCACTGGGGAGAACTGAGAGTGTGATAACAGAGATGTGTTAAGGGGCATTAGGGACAGTAAAAAAAAAAAGGAAGGAGAGCCGGGGTGATGATCATTGAGTACTACTACTGGAGGAGGGTCTTGCAGGGATAATAAAGGGAGAAGGGTGTGAAGTAAGGGTCAGGAATCGTCGGGGGAAGCTATGGGAAAAGACTGTGCAGACGTCAGCAGCGAAGAAAAAAGAAGGCGCGGGGCTGGGGCGTGGCCCGGAGAGGGAATGGCTCAACAGCCGGCGACGGGGTGGAAAGGAGACGGGTGGGGAAGAGCTCCGCGGCCGGCCGCTCTGAGGCGGTGCCTACAGGGTTAAAACCCCGGGCGGCGAGCAGAGGCAGAACTCGGTTTCCAGGGAAACGGCTCCGACAGTTCCGGCAGCGCGGGCTCGTACCACTGCGCCGCGCGCGCGGGGGGAGCGCGAGGGGAGGAGGGCCGAGCGCAGGAGCGGCGGAGCCGAGGGTACGTCCCGGACGCTACCAAGCGCGCGGCCCGCCCGCTGGCCCCGGGGTCTGCGCCGAGCCGCGCTCCGGCCGCCCAGCCGCCGCGTCTTCCGTGCCGAGCCGGCAGCTCCCAACTGCCCGCGGACGGCGGGGGGGGAGGAACGTGCGCCCGGTGGCCCGGAGTGGCCTCCTGGTCCCCCCGCCTGGGCGGCGGAGTGCGGGCGGCCCGGGCTGGGAGGTTTGAAAAGCGGGCGAGAGACAAAGGCAGCAGGAAGCCTCCACGGCGCCCGGAGACCGTGCGCGCAGCCCCCGGGGCCCTTCGCGGCCCGCCGGCCCGGAGCGGCGGCAGTGGTGGCGGTGGCAGTGGCAGTGGCAGTGGCAGTGGCAGGAGGCGGAGGATGCGGCAGGGGGCGTGGGAGCGGAGGCGGCGCGGGCGGAGCGGCGCGGCCCGAGCGCGGCGTGGTTAGACCCCAGGCGGCGGCGCGGCGGCGGCGGCCCGGCCGGCTCGGGAGTGAGTGAGGGGCGCCCCGCCCGGGATGTGAGGACCGAGCGGAGCCCGGGGCGGGGGGAGGGAAGGGAAGGGAGGCGAAGCCGGCAGGAAGGAAGGAAGGACGGACGGACCAGGAGGAGGAGCGGCAGCGGAGGCCGGAGCCGGAAGGCGGGGAGGGGCCGTCCGTTGGGCCCCAGGCAGCGGCGGCGGCGGCGGTCAGGGCGAACCGCGCTCGTCGCCTCCTCCCCCCGGCTCCGCGGAGGGGGGAGGAGGAAGATGGAGACCCACATCTCGTGCTTGTTCCCCGAGCTGCTGGCCATGATCTTCGGGTACCTGGACGTCCGGGACAAGGGGCGCGCGGCGCAGGTGTGCACGGCCTGGCGGGACGCCGCCTACCACAAGTCGGTGTGGCGGGGGGTGGAGGCCAAGCTGCACCTGCGCCGGGCCAACCCGTCGCTGTTCCCCAGCCTGCAGGCCCGGGGCATCCGCCGGGTGCAGATCCTGAGCCTCCGCCGCAGCCTCAGCTACGTGATCCAGGGCATGGCCAACATCGAGAGCCTCAACCTGAGCGGCTGCTACAATCTCACCGACAACGGACTGGGCCACGCGTTTGTGCAGGAGATCAGCTCCCTCCGCGCCCTCAACCTGAGCCTCTGCAAGCAGATCACCGACAGCAGCCTGGGCCGCATAGCCCAGTACCTCAAGGGCCTGGAGGTGCTGGAGCTGGGGGGCTGCAGCAACATCACCAACACCGGCCTCCTGCTCATCGCCTGGGGCCTGCAGCGCCTCAAGAGCCTTAATCTCCGCAGCTGCCGCCACCTCTCCGATGTGGGCATCGGGCACCTGGCCGGCATGACGCGTAGCGCGGCGGAGGGCTGCCTGGGCCTGGAGCAGCTCACACTGCAGGACTGCCAGAAGCTCACTGATCTTTCTCTAAAGCACATCTCCCGGGGGCTGACGGGTCTGAGGCTCCTCAACCTCAGCTTCTGCGGAGGCATCTCCGACGCGGGCCTCCTGCACCTGTCGCACATGGGCAGTCTTCGCAGCCTTAACCTGCGCTCCTGCGACAACATCAGTGACACGGGCATCATGCATCTGGCCATGGGCAGCCTGCGCCTCTCTGGGCTGGATGTGTCGTTCTGTGACAAGGTGGGGGACCAGAGTCTGGCTTACATAGCGCAGGGGCTGGACGGCCTCAAGTCTCTCTCCCTCTGCTCCTGCCACATCAGCGATGATGGCATCAACCGCATGGTGCGGCAGATGCACGGGCTGCGCACGCTCAACATTGGGCAGTGTGTGCGCATCACCGACAAGGGCCTGGAGCTGATTGCTGAGCACCTGAGCCAGCTCACTGGCATAGACCTGTATGGCTGTACTCGAATCACCAAGCGCGGCCTGGAGCGCATCACACAGCTGCCCTGCCTCAAGGTACTCAACCTGGGACTCTGGCAGATGACGGACAGTGAGAAGGTCAGGTGAGGGCGGCAGCACCAACTCCCCCCGTCCTGCCCTGTTCATCCTCCTGTCACCACCACCCTCCCTCCCCTCTCACTCCACATGCACACTTATCTCTAGATCACTGCAGTGGATGAGATGGGACAGTGACACGAAGCCTCAGGCTCATTTTCTCCTCCCTCCTTCGGCACCCCTGCCCACCACATGCCCATTCATTGCTTCTGGGGTTCTGCTACCCCTACCGTACTCCCCCCTCTCTTTTTCCCTGAGGATGGTGAGAGGGACTCAGCTACTTACCCATCCACTTCTCTCTACTGGGGAATGGAGGGGCCGATTGAGCTACTGTATCCCCACTGCGTTGCATTTCAGAATGGGGGTGGGGGTGGGGAGTAACTAGTCCTTGACCCTGGGGAGTTGAGGAAAATGTCTGCCTTCACTTAAGCTTTCATTTGAATACTGTGATCTGGTTTTTATTTTGAAATGTATGAAAGCAAACCCAACTACAACGGCCTTTTCACCCTTCTTCCACTTTGTAACTAATCCCAGTCTCTTCTCATCATTTCTCTTTTTACAGTACTCTGCTATTCATGCTCATTTCATTTTTTTATTGTCTTTTTCTTTTTTGAAGAGATTTGAAATCATGGTCCTTTTTTTTCTGCTGAATATATTCTATATATTATATATATATATAAATTTTATATATATATATATGTCTGGCTACCTCGTTTTAGTTTACCTTTTTCTCTGAAGCCCTGGAATTCTACAAGAGAGATATTTTCAGACTAAAACATTTTTGTGCCTAGACTGGAAAGATGCCCATTGGGTTTGTACGTCTTTTTTGTTTTGGCTTCTTCCCCAACCCTGTCCATCCAGTATGTCCCCCTTCCACATTTTGGCTATAATTATTTTCCTCCTTGTCCATTGGGATTTGAGGGCCCAACGATGTTCCTAAGTCTTGACTTAATTTATAGCACAAATGTGTGGGAGAAATGAGAGTTGAACTGTTTTGTTTGCTTGAGATGCAGATTGTCTTGAAAATTATTATATATGCAAATTATGCCCTACCCTCACCCTCTTCCAAGTTTCCTCACAAAAAAGGTCACACAGTGAGGCTTCCTGTTGGAAGCAGAGGAGCAGAGTGGGCCTACAGAGCCCCTGGGGCTGTAATGTGAAGGGGAGGAGACTGAAATTCATGTCTTATCTCTGTTCTGTTAATAAAATGGGAGTTTGTGGGTTTTAAAAAATTCTGTTTCTAAATGGAGGAGTAGATGACTTTATTTTGGTGGGGGTTGGGACTTGTGGCTTTAAAAAATCGCTTTTCAGTAGGATGTATATTTTTGTTGGATTTGTTTGTTTGTTTTTTTAGAGTCCTCCACAGCAACATTCGAGACCATGGAGTTAAAGAAACCCAGAGACCTTTATCAATTAATTGTACTGTTTGTGAATTTGTATAAATAATAACAAAGATCCTCTTAAAACGTTTATATTCTTACAGTAAAAGGTTAAACTGATATTTATATAATAAAAGAGGAAATATGAAGTATGTTTTTGAAAAAAAACACAAAAAAAACTTGTATCTGTGAATTATTTGGAAGGCAGCGTGTGTTTGGGTACATGCCAAAGTCGGAGGTGCTGTTTGTGTGCTTTCAAGTAAAAGGAAAGAAGACATAGACCTCGGTGCATCCTATGTGCTATGAGTAAGCTCATGGTTAAAAATTTATTCTGTATAAGGTTTACTACTGACATCTAAATGTTTTGTTTCTAGAAATATGGTTAGATTGGAGATTTATATAATATTTGGTTTTCAACTGTCAACAAAATGGAAATTTAAAGAAATTGAACAAAATGAACCTTTTTAAAAAATCAGATTTTAAGAGTCACAGTTTCCTCAGGGTAGCCAATTTTTCTTTGGGTGGAAATGGCATATAGGGGTACTGTTGAGAAAACAGGTCATGAGATATAGAAGTGGGGGAGAAAGATGGGTTTCTTTACACTTTGAGTGGGTGTGGGGAGGATGTGAAATGGTGAAGGCTGGAGGGAACTGAAGCCATTGTTCAGAAAAGTTAAAAGAGGGCTGTCCTTGCTTCCTTGCTTGCTAGCCCAGTCATGCATACTGAATCTCTCAGTGTGAGTGAGGGTCCTAGTGGAGAGGAGGAGGGCAGTTCCACCCCTCTTTAACATTCTCCTCCAGGCCTGGCTGTATTTGAGCACTTTGCTGGGGGATGGGGAGGTTTGCCAGGAGTTCTTGCACATTTGCATGTTAAGCACTTTCAACACGGAGGGTGAGGGTTCTTAGACTGTATTTAGGGGCACATAAATGAAAACCAACAATCTAGCAAAGCGGTCCCTTTGATAGACAATAATCTGACACCCTGTGGTTGGGTGAAGTAATTCATATTCCTGGGTTCACATGGGTCTTTCATAGTAATTTCTGAAGTTTTTTTTTTATTGTTTTTTTTTTTTTTAATGAAAAGTACTGATCCCAGCAACAGCTGATGAGTAGTATAAAACTTTCCTGGATAAGCACCTCTTTCCAGGAAGAGAGCTAGAACCCAGGTTTCTCTTGGATAAGACTGTTTTGTATAATGTCCAAGATTTCTGCTTGAGCATATCACAAAAGCTGCATTGTTCCTTTTTGGAGAGCCATCATAATCGGGTCTAATTGAGCCTGACACTAGATCCATCTTCCTTTTCTTTGGGGAAGGTGTGGCTCTCTTTCTTCCCTCTTAGGTTACAGTACTTACTGCTTTGGGGGGGCGGGGGTGGACCCTAGTCAGAAGTAGGGACTTTGAATTAGGGTCAGCTTTCTAATTTAGCATTTGACACTACTATGCATGAAGGTCACACAAACTATAGGTTCTTAGACTTTTTCTGCCAAGAGACTGCATGGCTGTACAGATTGTCAATAAAAATTTGAGCACCTCCTAAGTCCTAGGCTCTGTGCGCACAGTCTTCATTTTAATACCCCAAATAATCCTACCAACTGTAATTGGAAGGGTTTTATGCTTCTCTGTTTTGTTTGGTTTTTACTTTAAAGGTTAAATACAAGCTTGACTAAAGGTTAGTAAATTAATGTTTGAAAGTTAAAGATCATGAGCCTAGTGTCCTCATGCTGAACTAGGCATACTTAATATATTTGGAGCATCTCTGGAAAAGATGAATAAACCACTTATTTTCATCAGTCAAGGTTAATTTCTCATCTCTCAACCTTTTGGCTAGAAGGAAAGGAATATGTGTTAACCTATACTGTGCTTTGCATGGTGTTTGTAAATTTCTCCTTTTAGTCCTCAAAGTAACCTGCTGAAACAGGTATCCTGTTTTCCAGATAAAAGTATACTATTCCCCTTAAGTCACCCCACCACTAGTTGAGCAGAGTCAGAACTCAAACCAGCTCCATTTCTGAAGTCCAGCTCCCTTCTACTCTCTGAGAAGGTTCAGTTATTAATCATACCTTGGTTTCTAGTAAGGCAACCTCACAGGAGTGGAAGCTGTTTAGTGTGGACAAGCACTGCTGCAGGGCATGGGGGGGGGGGGGGGGGTCATCTTCACCAAACCAGAAGCATGGAAAATGCTTTTAAATAGAAGCACCAAAGAAAATGAGTTGATACATATTTTGTGGGTGGTATAAAAGTCACTTAAGGGCAATTTTTAGAACAACAGAAAAAACCTGGTTCAGGTATTTCCTAAAACTTCAAAACTGAAAAACCAAAATAGGAAGTCTGTAAACTTTATCATCTAAAAGTAATAAACCTCAAGAGAAACTCTTTAGGTAGTAAAGACAGGGCTCCACATACCTTTCTTTTCTAAGTCTCATCGGGCAGTAGCCCTGTAAGGTCTGTACTGAAAGATTATTTATAAATGCAACTGTGGGGTTCAGGCAGTTTCTCAGCCCCTAAGGACCATGGCAGGCCTCTAGCTAAGAGAGCTGGGAGTCGTTACATAATTCTCCCTGCTATGGACTCCTTCCTGCTGAATTCCTCAGCGCTAAGGCGGGGGAGGACCCGCTTGATTGATTCCACATTTGGCAATAGTGACAAGGATGCTTGCCTAACTTACAGTACATCCTTAAATAGTTAAGTAAACTCAAACTGATATATTCTTTCATGATTTAAATCAACAAGGATCTGAAAAATCGAATGTTCCTTTTAATGAAGTTTCTTATTAAAGGTAAGAACTTTCTTCAATAAGGACATATGATATGTAAATTGAAGCCTGGCCTTTCCCCAAATCCTGCTGCTACCTGCAGTGGTTACTAGATAGCTGCTGGTCTTGGGACAGAAAACCTTTCACTTTGGGCTTAGAAAATTTGAACTCAGGTTTTCAAAGGGGTAAGGGTAGTGGCTCCAGGGGCCACTCTTGTTTCCAAGGTATAAGAGCCTTCTGAATAAAAGATCAGATATGTAAAACAAAACCAAGACCTTATATAGCTTCTGACAACCAGCTCTTGCCCCAGTCCCTGAAGGGAGAGCCCCTGGCCTCTGTTCTCAGCTGCTCTGCTGTGGAAGGGGCTGTAGGAAGTCATCTAATAGTCGTCCTTTCTGTTGTCTTTCTCTTCCCTGCATCAGACACTGCTCCTTTTTAAGTTAATTCTATCCCTTTATTAGAGGGCAAGACCTAAATTTTGTGCCACTTGTGAGGCTTTTTAATTAAATAGTGTGCATCATGGGTAAAGCAAAGGATTCGAAATTGCAAAGCTACATTCAAACTTAAACTGATGCTTACACCACATATTTCATTTTTGTGTTCAAATATTAGGTAGCAAATAAAGTTTTTTGAAAAGTGAATGTTGTGAAACATGAGACATTCATACTTGGATCAGTGCCAACTATTAATTTAGAATTTATCAAAGGTAAGTGCACAGCTGGACTAAGACCGTATGTATACTCTCAGGTCTTGGATAGAAAAGGGGTATTTCTAGACAACTGGTACATGTAAATGTCCACAGATGATCAGTTTCAGTCTTTTCCTATTTCCAGGGATTGCTCTGATTTTGCCTGGTGGAGCTGCCTGTTCCAACCCAGCACATTTGGTACTATGTAAAGCCAAGTCTTCTGGGTTAGGTGCAGGAGAAAGTAAGCTTGAGATCTTAACTGCACAGCACTAAAGTGGGGTATGTTTAGCATCCCCCCAAATAAAAGAGAAGTGGAATTCCTCTGCCTGCTGTTTGTTAACCCAGAAGAGTGTACTTAAAAAAGAAAAAAAAGACAAGTTTTTATTATCCCATTCTTCCACTTTAACTCTTTGGAAGACAAATGCCACCTGTTCTTGTAAGTTTGCTTTTATTTGTGGTAGTGAAAAGGAGTCTCAGTTACAAACGAGAAGAACGAGGTCTCCAGCAGCAGCAAAGAACCCAGGTGAGAGTGTCTGCGATGGGCATGTGGTCTGCTGCAAGAATTTAGTCATAACGGTATTCAGTTTCTCAAAATTTTTGTTTTCCCAAATCTGGCATATATTGTACACTTAATTTCATAAGTAGGGAAAGAGGCTTGACAAGGGTGAAAAGATCCTGCCTAGGTGATGTGAAGAGTCAGTATCAGAACCAGAGCTGCTCCGGACTTGAATGACCAGATCAGAGAGACACTGACATGCAGGTAGCTCTTTGATTTTTCCCTGAGACGCTGTAAAGCACTGCCCTAACCCCTTGCTTCAGAAAAGCGGTGAACCAGAGCATATTTTCTTTGGGAGTAAAAAAACTCCAAATGCTGAAAGGTATTACTATTTAATAAGCATTAAATTATGCAAATGAAGATATGTTTTGCAACATTATACATAGGGCTATTCAAGATGCCCAAAACTAGTGCAAGTCAGTAAATGGGCTGTAGATTACCCAAGTAGGTAGTAGTATCAAATCTGTCACCTGTTATCCTCAGAGATTTTGAGCCAGTTTCCAAAACACTGCTTTGTCACAAATAGTGATGTGAAGTACAAACACTGAAAGTCTGTGCTTGTAATAGCCTCAGAGCTAAGAACTTACACACATTTAACATGTTTACAAATGTCTGTCACACAATCCTTTTATAAGTAGAATCAAGTTGCGAAAAACACTAGCTATTTTCATGCAAGAATAAAAAGGCTTGACTTCACAGATGTTTTAGTTACAAATCCCTCTTGTCTAGAAAGAGTAAAAGGTCTAATTTGTTAATATCAGGCAGCCTCTTATGTTTATTACTTCTCAATTTATGTAATCCACACTCTAGAAGGATCAGGTCTAGCATACAGCTGTCTCAATAATTACGACTCATCATGGATCCAAGTTAATGGAATTAGACTGTGGGAAAATAGATCTTTGAGACCAGATTAATTTTTTTTTTTATATAAATAGTGTGGAATTATTCAATATGGCTTGGAAATCATTGTTTTCCTCATTGGAAAAGAGTATGAAAATGTTTAACACAAACATCCACAATATTTATCCTTAGGAAATCTTTACCTCAAACTGGCATTTTTATGTACACATTTGTGTAGGAATAACTGCCTGCTTCCAGTTTGCTTTTTGAGAAGTGGTCTCTAAATAGGGGGAAGACAAAAAAAAACAAAAAACAGTCCTGACATTCCTAAGAATCTTTACTAAAATCACCGAGGTTAAACTTGGACAGATGGGTAAAATAAGGGAGGGATTACAATAGTTAAGACCCTCCAATTTTTAATGTTCTTGAATGCCTTCCATTTTTAAAACCTTAGCTTCATAGCTCAAAAGCCCAGTGCTGTGAACTACCAAAAAAAGGACCAGTAGGTGTGTCTTACGCATACAATATGAAAATGACAAAATTAAAGTGACAATTTCCAGTTCTAAGTTCATTTCCAACGCACAAATTTAGACTGTTTCAGGAATCTGTAAAAATAGTACAGCCAGGTTCTGTGGTCTCCTGAGCTTCATCAAGCCTGCAGCTCGCTGTTGAAAGGAGGAAAGGAAGCCTTCAAATTTTGTGAGCCTGGAATAGATGATTGGCTCTCCCAACCCTAGCTGACGTCTGCACTTGAGCCAGATGCCCTGCCATTGTGCTCAGAGTCAACCGGTGACAATCAGAGCAGCATGACCCAAAGGCAGGCAGCTGGCCTATCCTCTTCCCATGCATGCAGTTCGCTGTCTCAGTGGAATCACAAGAGGAACCGCAGAAATTCACAGTAAGCACGACGCAGGGTTTCAGCACAGCCTCATCACTGCTTGCTTTAGAAATAAAAACGTGCACATGCAAGTTAGGATACAGAGGTCAAGTACTGCACTTTATTGAGAGGCAGGGGTGGAAAATCATTTTTGTCTCCTAGATTATTCCTTGACCTCCCCCATTCCTCCTAAAAAAACAAAAAACCTCTCCCACCCATGGACACAATTCACACTCCCTACTGAGATTTGGCTATGAATCATGCCCACATCAGTTATCAGGGAGCTGGAAGTCCCACCTTGTGTTTTTCTTTACCTCAAGGTTATTAAAATGATTTTAGATGTATGGTTAATGCAAAACTCTAAAAATTTGTTTCCCAATGTGGAAGATGGAAAGTGAAAAAATGAAATTTATCCACAAAGTCTGCAAATCCTATGTTTTGTCAGCAGGCGGCAGCATTGTCTGTGAGTTGGCTATTTCCAGCAGAGAACCACGACCTCCTCCATTTGACAAATGCCCTCTGGTCACTTCCCATCCCCTCCTGCCCTACACACACCCCAAAAAAGAATTTCCCGAGAGTGTAAGAGTTGACAAAAGGGAATTTCATGTCGCCAAAAAGATGAAATGGAATTTTAAACATCAGTGAAACTATTCAAAGGAACCTAGGTGCTGAGCACTTTGTTTTCGGAGCAAGAGACACAACCTCCTCAGAAAGGTTGCGGGTTTAGCCAGCAACTCTGTTTTTTGGTGGCCATGGGACTGAAACATCAGCTTCTTGTTTTTCTTAAAGACCATCTCCTACAAATCCTGTTAGATTGCCATATTTGGGAAGTATGAGAGAACAAATGGGGAAAAATTTTAGTCATACATGCAGATACCAATTTTAACAGCAAGAGCAAAAGTGCTAGTTTATTACAAAAAAATAGAAAGTGAAAAATTCTAGAGATCTTTTGAGAAAAAAAATATTTTTAAAATTACAGAACTATCTATTTTTTATTAAAATTAGTATCTTTATTGCCCAGATGAAGACATCTTTAGAAAATCTAACGGTATCTATGAAACTGAAAATGATTAAGGGCCCTGATAAAGAAGTAAAATTGCTCACATTCCTAAAGTCTTCCTATGGAACACAGACATCAGGAAAAAGTAGCAGAAATTAAAGAACTGAGCCTACTTGGCCGGATTCCATAAAATACACAATGAGGGCAGGAAAGGCCTTGGGGCTCTTGCCCTCTTGCACTCTGGCCTCAGGGAATCAAAGCATGAACCTGAAGGGGCAAATATGGAATAAAAGGAATCCCCTGTGGCGACTCCTACCAAGCTATATTAGCTGGATGAGCACAGCTCATTAGCTCCATGATACAAAGGTCACTTGGTTAGAGAACAAGAGAAAAGAGAGGAAAAGCTTCTGGAACTCAGGGCCCAGACGTGAAGCAGATTACCATTCCTGGCACCATCTATGAAGCTTTTATAAAAGCAGACAATATGATGCTTGCAAAACATATCTGCATTTGCATAATTTAATGCTTATTAAATAGTGCTTTATGGACACCCTGATTGAACTATGCCATTGTTAGTGACCATATCCAATGAATACAGATTCAGGGAAAACAACCCAAATAAAGAAAAGAGGTGGGCGAAAGAAAAGAGACCATGTATCTAACACTCCACACAAAGCTGAGGAGGTGGAAGCACAGGGCAGGCTGAGGAGCCAGAAGGATAAAGACAGTACATAAAATTAAATGAGGGAGAGTAGGAACTGCGGACAACCAGCAGTTCCTAGAAGTGGTCCTGGGGTGAACTGGGAGGGTTGCTCTTCAATTTGGGGTCTCCAAGAACAGCGTGCCTGGGCAAGCACATGTTCTCCAGAAGACAGGCCCTTTCTCTGGTTGACTGAATCTGACTTGAGATAAAAATTTCAACCAATAGGCCGCCAGGCTGGGGAACCTGAGGGAATGGATGGAGAGAGAGCAAATGTCCTGCTGGGACACCTGCAGCTGTTACTGCCCACCCCCCCCACCCCCCACCCCCAAACATCGAGCCTCCAGCACGCTCCTGGTGGTCAGGAGGAATGCTGGGTTTTACCCACTTTCCTGTTTTCACACGGAACAGGCAAGGACAGCAGCATCCACGGGGAGGAACAAAAAGTAAGTGTTTCCAGGGCAGGCTGCTGAGCGACATCCCTCCACAGGCCCTTCAGGCAGCAGTTGGCTCCAGTGGCCTCAACACCACTTGCCAACCCACAACTCAGGCTCCCACACTCCGTCCTGGCCCAGAAGGTATAACTGATAGCTCTCAGCATCCCAAGAAGACAGAGATTCTCTTTTAGATGATGTTCCCCAAAGCCTCACCCTAGAGCACAGTCACAAAGCCTGAATACTTATTTGCAGACTGGGCAGCCACTGCTGCTGCTTTCTTAACCTTCCTCTGTCCTCTTAGTCTCTCCCCCACAAAAATTAAGGTGTCCACACAGGCATCTATTTGCTCTTTAAAGTAACCAGCACAGGCACTTCCCAGGTTCTTGATTTCCTATTGCAGTCTGTGGAGACTGAAGAGGGGCACAGAGAAGCCGTGATGGTGGGATTCCAAGTGACATGGATGCACATAACCTGTAATGTAGCAAGTCTTACAGCCTCTTACACACCACCAAGCAGGGATCGTGCATTACCTTGCAATCCTCCCTGATTTGGGTTGCCTTCCACTTGATGGCCCAAAGTTAAAGCCCCTGTGCCATTCCCGAGCCTGTCAGTTCCCAATCCTGTGTCCATTCAAACTTGTGTACCTGCTAGGAACCTGCAGAGAAACTAAGGCACTTGTGTGCAAGTGGCTGCAAATACCTTCCCACCCTTCCACTAGTGCCCAAAACAAGCCTGCTAATGCTAATCTACCCCCTCACTTGCGGCTCAACAGCTTTTCTCCTTTAAGCCCCTGATAATGGTTTTACTAAAATCCCCTTTTGATGGAAAAAAATCCCAGCTGGACAGTTCAGGCCTCTGCACAATATACAAGTCTGCAGGTCCTTTCCCTACCTCACAAAGGCCTCTAATCAAGTGGAAAATGTGCTGGAGGCCAGAGGTTTGGGTCTGCAATTATTTTTTAAGGGATTACTAGAGAAGAATGGGGGGCAACGAGGACCTCCCCCCTGCTTTGTTTTCCATTTGGCTCTGCTTTTAGACATATTGAGCCAGCAGTGGCCGCCTAGGTCTCCAGCACAAGAGCCTCATCTCTTCCTCCTCTGGTGGAAGGATGTCATCTTTGAACAACCTCAAAAAGATTCAGAGAGTTTGGAAGCAATATGCGGGTCCTATTCTGACCCCATTTAAGCTCTTATTTAGAAAACAACTATGGGACAGGATCCCGTGTGTGGGGAGAGCACTCATTCATTAACCTTTAACCCTGCTCTGTATGCAGAGGGGAGAGTTTGCACCTTGGCCATACACTGCTAAGATTGAAGGCATTCACTGGGGCTTCCCAGGCTGTGGAGGGCAAAAGGTCATGTTCCCAATCTTGCCAGATAGCCATCGTCTTATTTGTACACATTGACCCTTCCCCTCAACACTGAGCAAATACCCACGAAACTCCTAATGCAAAACATGAATAAAAATATAAAATGCTAACCATTTTTAGTACTCTATTTGGAATCTTTGTTTAAAAAAGTGCACTATGGGAGGGAGTCTCCCTTCTCTGGGTATCCTGAAGGACATTCTTTGATGTCATTTTATACATGAGTGTTCGTGAAGGATTAACTGATAAAGGTATGAACATTTCAGGTTGGCCTTCAGTTCTCACCATTCCCTTTCAGCACACAGACTGCTCATCCTTCTCAACCCACCTGGTTAGTGATATATGCAAATACCCAGTAAAAAGGAAATGATTACAAATTCCTAAACTCATTCTGGGATGATCAAGGATTAGGCAGTTTAGCTCTGAAAGTTAGAAGTCAGCATAAATTTCAAAATAAATACCAGGCTGAATAATAATTTTCAGTTCCTTTCTTCAAAGTGTCTAAATACCTTTGGTCAAAAACAAACAAACAAAAAACCCTACAAAACCTCAAAAACCCAACTCTCGTCTGCTTTCATCGGTACGAATACCTCATTGACATATCTGCCTTATTAATTTTTCAGTTCTCCCTCAGAAGAACCTTAAACAATTGAGAACTAGATGGAGAGAAGCACAATTGTTACATTTAATATATTACATTTAATACTTAATGCACATATCATGCTAGTATTTTATTATGTTGACCTTCATACTTCTTCTGGTGGGTGTTATAGGAAAAGGGGACCATATAGTTTCCCCAAAGAAAGCAAGTGAGGGTGGACTCCCTGGAGTCTGTTTCCCAAACAATGACAGGCAGGTCTGCTGAATCACTCCTGCTGGTTATGGAGATGCGGTGACAGCTTTCTCCAGGAGGGAATAATCTTCACCCTACTCTTAGAAGATGAACTTCTTTAGAAAGGCGAGGTGAAACATTCAAGGCATCAAAGGACACAGGACTATCTCTACAGCAGAGCCTAAGGGGCCTGATTTGAGATAAGTCTGCCTTATAGGGAGGGTTGTTGGAGCTTCTCTCAGGACACGCTTCCGGAGGCACTGCTCAGATGCCTCTACTCCCATCCGTGGCTTATCACCATTATTTTGGTGCTCATCAATACGCTTACCCTTCTCTGCCCTTTTCACGCACTATATGGAACAAAATACCAATTGTTTAAGAAGTCACTCTTCCTACCAACAACAATGTAGGGAAGAGTAAAAATAGCAATTTGGAAACAGTAATTTAATAAAATAGTGACATCAATGCATCTCAGATTTTTCAGGGCAGTGGAAAATTTTAGTACAGGGGTACCTCAGTTTTCGAATGTGATCCGTTCTGGAAGACCACTCGAGTTCTGAAACGTTCGACACCCGAAGGATCAACAGCCGACAGCTGGGCCTCAGGATCTTGCCCTCAGCGAAACTGTGCAGCGTGTTCGACTTCCGAGGCGTGTTTGAAAACCGAAGCGTTTACTTCCCGGTTTATGACGTTCGTAAACCAAAATGTTCGTCAACGGAGACGTTCGAAAACCGAGGTACCACTGTACTTTGGAGTGTACACATCTTTCAGACTCTCATTAGATCACACAGGTATCTAAAAACCAACAAGACCAGCTTCCTTAATTTTCTATTCAAAAAACAAGATGAACATTTTTAGAATTAAGAAGTATAAAGTATGGGCTTTCGAATTAAGAAAATTTTGTTCAAGGTCTAAAGAGAGAACGAAATTATATCTTGAGGCTGAAATGTTATCAGTCCAAAGTTCATTGTGTCCCACTGGCAAACCTAAAATAGTTGGGAAATGCCTTTGAGTCCACAAAGAAGATATACAATATGATGTCTCCAGACTGCGCCACATGGGGTCACCTACAGGGAGAAAGGGAGGCTCACTTCTCTATAGTCTTTCTCTAGCTCCTCCTCTCATTCTTGATAACCAAAGGCTACACCCAACTCCTGTTCAAACTGTCTCTGTTGTATTGCTGTGTATTTCTGAAATTCTCCCTGTTCACTCCTTATGCGTGCACTTATCACCTTGGTCACCTACCTCTCTAGACCACCGTCTCCATGCCCAACACCCGCAGACTCTACTAGGAATGGCTGCACTGCTGACTCTGGCTCTCTGCGTCCCCTGCGCGGCCCTCCAAATCCATCCCCGGTATCTCCCAACTTTCCAAACTCGTGGAGCCTAGATGAGTGATAATTGTCATTACTGTATTTGATTGGTAATCTCTCCGCCACAGTTTTTAAATATCATTTTTACTAAAACATGCCTGCCTATTTAAGGCTGTTTTGAAAAATGATACATAAACCCTTATTTCAAAAAATCCTTATTAAAAACAATCACCCAGCCCTGGCTGGTGTGGTTCAGTGGTTAGAGCGTCGGCCCACACACCAACAGGTGATGGGTTCAATTCTCGGTCAAGGGCACATACCGGGGTTGCAGATTCAATCACGGCCCCAGTAGGAACATGTGCAGGAGACAGCCAGTCAATGAGTCTCTCTCACATTGATGTTTCTCTCTCTCTCTGTCCCCACTTCTACTCTCTAAAAATTAATGGGAAAAATATCCTCGGGTGAGGATTAACAACAGCAAAAAAATTGTCCAGAACAGAAAAATTTTGGATGACAAGGCAAAATTGCCCTTCAGTCCTCACGTAATGCCACTTCCCTGAGGTCCCCGAGGAGACAGTGGGCTGGATCCATTTGGACCCAACTCCAGCTTTCAGAGCAGCCAACAGTGGTGACCAATGCCTCAAATTTGAGTTTGATAGAGAATCTTATTCTTGACTTGTATAACATCTTGAAATTAAGCATTTGTCAGCATAGGTTAAGCCCCCAACGGATCTATGGTAATCAGGTAACATTAAGAATCTCTCCTCAGGTCTCCTGCTTAAGAACCTCTTGACGTTCCTCTCTGGGAACCATTATGAGTTTATCTACATAGTGCTGACAGTCAAGTGGCAGCACTGATAAAGCTTGTGCTTGGCTTTATCAGTTACAGAGTTAAAACTACTTTAAGAGACTATAAAAATGCTAACAAATATTCCTTTTGACCAACCCATACGACCCTCGTTCACAATCACAAAATCCTGCTGGTTTATCGGGATTAACTGCTAACTAATAGTTAAAATGCTAGAGTTTATGAATGACTTTTTAAAGACACAAATTAGTGTGGATTCAAGGCTGTCTTTCACTTAGTAAATATTTATTTGGCATCTATTATAGGCTGGAGCACTGTGCCAAGGGCTGGGGACACAGAGGAACGTCTCACACTTACTTATGGACGTCTGCTTTCCTGAGTGGGAGAGAAAGAAGTAGAGTTTCACTGGGAACTGCTCCCAACCCACAGCCCGATTTATCTGTGCCGCAGCCTGTAATCTAGATATACCCATGGGTGTGTGTCCCATGTGTGTTTAGGGGAAGAAAAAAAAAAAAAAGACAAGTCAGGGTTGCTGTTTGAGAGTTCTCAGTGCAGGATGGAACCAGCCAGTGGTGGATAACAAGGCAAAACTGAGGTTTATATAAACATAATACTAATCTCCCTCTAACTTCCCCAGGAGCCCCCTCCTATTCCATGCCTGAGCTGCTGGCTCGTGGTCTCTGCCCCACCTCCTCAAGGCTGCCCTTGATGTCAATTTCAACCTGATTCCACTGGTACAAAAATACTGAGTGAGGGGCTAAGTGAGCACCCAATGGCCTGCACTGCCCCCCACCCCACCCCCAGGCACTGGAACTGCCACCCTGCCTTTCACGGGCCGGCTTAGCCTGCCTGGACTTCATCAGCGTAGCACAAGCTAAAAAGTTTCCAAGGGAGGCCTAGCCAAACCAGGTCCTCGACTTAAATGACTACAAGAGGTGGGCAAAAGCAGGTGTACAGCTCTGAGTATGTGAAAGAGTTTATTCTCGTATTGTTATTATTGTATTATTTGTATTACAACTGTAACCTGCTTTTGTCCACCCCTGTATTTGAATTATTTTCTGCTTCATCTCCAGTAATTTTGTTTTATTAGAGAAAGGGTCTGTGAGAAGAAAAGGAAATATTTAAGGTTTCCTCCTGCTGTTCAAAGCTAGTTAAATGTAAACAGAAAAAACCTGTTGGGCTGTGTTGGGGCGCTGCGTTCGATTTGTCATGTGCATCTCAGCACTGACACAGACAGACACCGGCAGGCTTCACAAAGGGGGAGTTCCCCGAGCTGCTGCTCAGGACAGGACCTTTTCTACCCAAGATCCTGCAAAGGGAGAAAGTTCGTGCCCAACCTGCATACCGCTCTGTAATAATTCCCCAGGACCCAAGCACAGACAGTTCCCCCAAGACACTGCCCCAGAGCTGGACGCCCCTCATCACTCTTCCTCTAGCGGGCACATGAAAACCAGCCGCACACGTTCCACTCACTGTTTGCCTCCTGAGAAGCGACCAGGTGCCCTCGTAAGCTCCCACGACTGTCAGCTCCAGACACTGACTCACAGCATGGACAGGCGCCAACTGCCTCTCCAGGGCAAGGACTCAGTGTGCTGGGGGTGGAGAGGGTTGATTCGGATCCCGGAGAGTCCTACTGAGCAGTCGATAAAGTGGAGTCTGCGAGCGCAGTTTTCTCACTCACCAATCAGGAGGAGAGCTTTTTCCCCAGGGGATCCTGAGGGCACACTGTCAGTATTTACTCAAAGTACCATTAATCCCAGCCATACACCAAGATCTACGGCTGGGGTTAATGGTACCTGTAATAGGACCAAAGAAAGAGCTATAGATAGGGAGGAAGGAAGGAAGTAAAAGAAAGGAAGGGAGAGACAGAGAAAGAAATAGAGACGGCGAGAGAGAGGAATTTCTCTTTGTTGAACTCTTAATCAGCATCTCCTGAGAAACTGAACTCTTTTATCTCCAAGTGAAATAAAGGAACCCCAGTGAACAGAGAAGGCTAAAGCTGTGGGGGGTGTTTATTTTTATCATAATAGAAGTTTTCTCTCCCTTGGGGTTTTGCTTATCTGTCTATGTATGTCCCTAGAAAATATTATTCTTAGAGTCCAGAGTCTGTTCACATTTGTTTGTACAGACTTTTTAGGGGCAAATAAAAGACAAGCCGAGATACTTTCGATACATACTATTACTCAAATGATGAGTTTAGACCTTTCCCATCCAGTTCAGGATCAATTTGTTTATCAGTACTGGCCAAAAAGTACTTTTGAAATACACTATTAAGTTTATCAAAGATGACTTGTAAAAGAAGGCCCTAACTTTTCCAATGAACTCCTACCAAAACCTTTCCGAAGGGCTGTGACAGGATCCGGTCTCCAAGCAAAACAGGACCCTGCTGACAGCACATGGCTGTGTCCTCAAAGCTCTCTGTCCACATCTAAGTCAGCTCAGGCACAAGGCAGAGTGCAAGGCCTCGTGTGGTTTATCACCACCGATGCCCTGGGGTCTTCAAGGCCCTAAATTGCAGATCCCTCAAAAGAAGGTTTGCTCCCTAGCTGGGGTGGCCCTTCTCAGCTCTCAGTCCCACTCCATATCCCCGCCCCTGCAGGCACCTCCTCTGCCACCAGCCTTAACTTACCCCAGCTCCTCATTCAGGCCACTGTTTCTCCAGATGGGTCCTGGATGGCCTACAGAAGATTCACTTGAGTGCCTGCTAAAAATGCGTTTTTCAGGGGGAGGCGTTCCCAAACTCTATCCCCAGAGATTCTTTCCTATAAATGTAACCAGATCATATTGCTATCCTGCTTAAAAACATCCACTAGCTTCTTGTTGTCTAAGTAATTACGTCCCAACTACTTACAGTAGCACACGCTTTCAGTGTCCCGTTTACTCCTTAAGCTTCATTTCCGGCCAGTCCTCATCCTCCTAAATTCCTGTCTCTGTTCTGATCACAAGAAACTTGCACTGTTTTGTGCCCTGTGCATGCTGTGCCCTCAAGCCTAGAATGTTCTTCCCTCCCTGTCTTCCTCACCCCTTCAAGGCCTGCCTTAAATGAACTGTGCAAGATCTTCTATTCCTTTCTCCTGTGTCCCCACAACACGTTGTCTGAGGCTGTGGTATCAGCACCCCTGGCACTGCACTGTAATGCTGTTCTGCATTACTGCCTCTCCCCAGAGGAACGCTTGGTCCTTTGCGGTCAGGGTGGCATTCGATACAAGTATAAAAGGATGTACTGAGTTTCCACTAGGTGCCAGCTCTGCACTAGGGGCTAAGGATATGGCAGTGAATGAAGTTTGCTTCCAGTTTCACAAAGTGTACAGCCCTGTGAGAAAGAGAAACAATTACTAAATAATTTCCATAATGTATGATGAATATTTTGATAGCAAAAGTACCTGGTACAGGTTGGGGGTGAGGAACACAAGTCAAGGGGACCTAACCTGTTCTAGGGTCAGAGACTGTACTCCTAGCACTGTTGCTTGCACCCTGGGAGGTTCAGAGCAAGTGTTCTTAAGTGAAGTGTCGCCCAAATGTGGGTGATCCTCAAGTGTTCAGCCCAAACTTCTGGACCCACAGGCCCAACTATTAGATATCTGTACTCTGTATCCCACCCAACACACCCAAAATGCCCAGATAAGCTACAGCCTCCATAAGAGGCATCCCCTGGTTGGCCAAACAATCTGGGAGTTATATATGTCTGATTCTTCCCTCTCTCTCATTAAACCCTATGCCCCACCAGCGCATCCTGGCCTGTCAGTTCTGCTTGCTAGGTTCCAAGTGCTTTGCCCTCCTCTCCACCCCACCACTGCCCTGAGTCAATCCTCATCATTTATTATTTCCAGGAGTGATTTTTCTAATGTACAAATCTAACATATAAATCACTGCCTTAGCCACAATCCTCCAATGGCTCCTTCTTGCCTCCCTGGTTCCTCCTGGCACACCGGGGCCTGTGCACACAGCACCCTCCTCTAGGGATGGGGCAGGACCCTGGACTTGGTGGTCCAGTGGTAAAGGGCTCTGCTAAGTACCAGATGGGCTGAAACCTAAGGACAGTTGAGGGTGCCTGGTGCATCTTAGCAACCAAAAAAGCCAAAAGTATAACGACTAGTGTTTTGATCAGATCAAAATGTTCCTGCATGGAAAGAGGCACATCATTTGCATTAAAATGTTTCCTGTATCAGGTTGCAAAGCTGGAAACTTTTCAGGATGGAAAAGAGCTCTGTATCTTGATTGGGGCAGTGATTTCATGGGGGTAGACATCTGTCAAAACACACCATGTTGTATACTTTAAATGAGACCAGTTTGTTATACATAAATTATATCTCAATAAAGTTGTAATAGGAAACGTTCCCTCCACCAAAACCGTTACATGAATTGCATACTTTCACCTAAAATGCTCTGTCACTGCCTACCTGCCTGCAAATCCTTTTTTCTTCACTGCCTCCACGGGCCTTCCCTGACTGCCTCGGGAACATTTTGGGGGCCATTTATCTTGTCTCCCACAGCCTTAGCCATCCCTCCCTACCCTCCATGGTGAGGTCTCTGAAATCCCCTTGGCAGTTAAGGAACTTCACAATCACAGAAACACTGGCTTGGGGTAGTGAGGTATCAAGTGAAGTACAGGTAACCCTGTCTTCATTTAGGTAACCCCTACACTCAGGGAAGTGTTTGGTGTAGAGTAGGTGTTCAATAAATACTGGACGAAAAAGTGGAATATAAGATACATACTCTGCACATTAGGCTCAAGTGATTCTTACTTGCAGAAGGCAGATGGAGCTATTAATAATGACCCCAAATGGCACAGGGACATTTTGCACTAACCTAAGTAAGATACCTATTAAAAACCCAGATTTATTAAAAAGTCACTGTTTGATAACTGCTGTGTCCCTGTCCCAAGGTAACCATTTCAAAGTCAAAGAAACAACATGTATGTTTAGAATATTTCAAGTATTCTTTTTAAAAGCATTATATCATTTTATGCAATTGATGAGCTATGTTGATTAAAACCGTGTTTCACAACTACTGCTATACAAAAACATGCTTTTGAAGGTATACACAAGTATAGCTAAAAGCCTAAGATATATGCAAGATTCTAAAATAGTGATTGAAGGACTGTCTAAATGGTCATGGCAATGACTATTACTATTATTTTTTAAATATGTTTTTATTGCTTTCAGAGAGAGAGGAAGGGAGAGGGAGATAGAAACATCTATGACGAGAATCATTGATCGGGTGCCTCCTGCGTGCCCCATACTGGAGATCAAGCCCACAACCCAGGCATGTGCCCTGAGTAGGAATAGAACGGTGACCTCCTGGTTCATAGGTTGAAACTCAACCACTGAGCCACACCGGCTGGGGAATGACTGATTATTAATGATAAATGCCACGTGTGGCAAAGACTGACAATAATGGCATATTTAATCTGCCACTGTCTTGCAGTGACTTCTCACACAAGAGCCAGCAGGCAAGGGTAAGGGGAGCTAAGGTATGTGACACTGGCAGTCTGTACTCTGTCCCTGCCATCATCATCCAGTCACTACCAACACCACTTGGGAGGCCACCAAAGGGATAAACACCAAGAGAGACAGAGGAGAATTAATACCATTTGGTCTCCATGAATATCATCAAAGATTTATTGAATATTTAGTGTAAGCTCAGACTAAAATAGGCAAAAATGGGTTCTACCTTTTTTTAAAATTAATTTTTATATTGATTTTTTTAGAGGCAGAGAGAGTGAAAGAGAAACATCCATCAGTTGCCTCCCATATGCACCCCGATTCACTGGTTGATTTTTTTTTTTTTGCTCAAGCTCTTTTATTTATCTTTTGTTCCTTTTGCCTTCACCAATTTTAGACAATTGCAGGTCAAAGCCATTTATAACATGTGTCTTTACAACAAAAAAATCTCTGAGTGACAAAGTGATCAAGTCTACGGCACTAGCCTGCTTAGTGATGCAATATTTTCCAACAAAAATTTATGTTTACCACACTTGGAGAGGTATTTTCGTACTAATTAGATTACAGGTTTAGCAAGGCGCTCTCTGTTAGTCAAAGTTTTAAATACCCTGGCAGGATACTTAAGAACATAGTTCTAACTCAGTATTTTCTTCTTCACCATATTCTAGAAGTGTGATGGTAATGGGTTCTGCAATCAGAGGTTTGAGTTAGAATTCTGCCTCTGATTCTTTTGGGGGTTTTTTGCTTTGTTTTAATTTATCTTTATTGGGTGTTTTCTTTTTATTGTTGAAAGTATTACAAATGTGTCCCCCCCCTCCCCCAATTGATCCACTTCCCCCTGAACCCCTCCCCTCCAGGCCTTCACCATACCATCGTCTGTGTCTATGGGTTATGCATACACGCATATGTTCTTAGGTTAATCTCTCCCCACCCAGCCACCCACCTTCCCTCTGAGATTCATCAATCTGTTCCATGCTTCTATGTCTCTGGATCTATTTTGTTCATTGGTTTATTTTGTTCATTAGATTTCACACATGAGCAAGATCATGTGGTCCTTGTCTTTCTCTGACTGGCTTATTTCACTTAGCATAATATTCTCCTCACCATGCTGTCTCAAAGGGTAAGGAATCCTTTTTTACAGCTGCACAGTACTCCATGGTGCAAATGTCTGAGAATATGCTTGATATGATTTCAATCTTCTTGAATTTGTAGACTTGTTTTGTGTCCTAACATGTGGTCTATCTTTGAGAATGTCCCATGTGCACTTGAGGAGAATGTATATTCTGCAGCTTTGGGGTGAAATATTCTGTAAATGTCAATTAAATCCATTTGATCTAGTGTGTCATTTAGAATCACTGTTTTCTTGTTGGTTTTTTGTTTGTTTGTTTTTTGGTCTGGAAGATCTATCCAGTAAAGTCAGTGGGGTATTAAAGTCCCCTATTGTGACGGTATTGCTGTTGATCTCTCCTTTAAAGTCCTCCAGTAGTTTTCTGTTTGTTTTGTTTTGTTTGTTTCAGCCTGTTTTGAGGTGGATCTTTTGTAGACAATATATTTGGGTCCTGTTTTCTTGTCCATTAGCTACCCTATGTCCTCTGATTGGAACATTTAATCCATTTATATGTAAGATTATTGATAGGTACTTACCTATTGCCATTTTATTTCTTTATGCCTATATTTTTCATTCTATTTCAACTTCTAATTACAACAATCCCTTTAACATTTCTTGCAATGCTGGTCTGGTGGTGATAAACTCCTTGAGCCTTTTTTGTCTGGGAAGCTCTTTATTTCACCATCTATTTTGAATGTTAGTCTTGCTGGATAGAGTAGTCTTGGTTTCAGAGCCTTGCTTTGCATTACCTTGAATACTTCATGCCATTCCCTTCTGGCCTGTAGAATTTCTGAGCAGAAATCAGCTGACAGCCTTATGGAGCTCCTTTGTAGGTAACAGATTGCTTTTCTCTTTCTGCCTTTAAGATTCTCTTTTTGCCTGGCCAGGTGTGGCTCAGCGGTTGAGCACTGACCTAGGATCCAGGAGATCGGAGTTCGATTCCCAGTCAGGGCACATGCCTGGGTTGCGGGACAGGCAGCCGATCAATGACTCTCTCATCATTGATGTTACTATCTCTCTCTCCCCCCCTCCTTTCCTCTCTCTGAAATCAATAAACGTATGTTTAAAAAAAAATTATCTTTTTTGTCATGAATTTTTGGCATTTTAATTATGACATTTCTGGCGTGGGCCTCCTTGGGTTCTTCTTGCTTAGGACTCTCTGTGTCTCTTGAACTTGTGTGACTTTTTCCTTGACCAGGTTAGGGAAGTTTTCTGCCATTATTTTTTTAAACAGATTCTCTAGCCCTTGCTTACTTTCTAAATCTTCTGCACTCCTATGATATGAATATTGTTACATTTCATGTTGTCTCACAGCTCCCTTAAACTGTCCTATTTTTTTAATTGTTTTTTCTTTTTGGTTCTCTGATTGAGTTATTTTTTCTACCCTGTCTTCTAATTTGCTGATCCACTCCTCAGCTTCCTCTAATCTGCTGTTTATTCAGCCTTGAGTACCCTGTTTGGAGGTATCAACAATCCACAGCCTGTGGCTTCCTCTGCTGGAAGGACCAAGATGCTCACCAAGTCTGCTTTTCCAGGCCCAGGGTCTAGAAGCAGATCAGGCAAAGATTCAAAGCACCCAGTGATCCACCTTTGCCTGCAGGCTGATTAATCTGCTTCTCTAAATGAGCCTCAGGCAAGAGGTTTTCCAATGGGTGGGGCAATTGCTTTCCCCCAAGGCAAAAGCTGCTTGCTGGCAAAGGTCTGCCTGAGAAAGATGTCCTCTGCAGTATGGGGGAATGATCCAGCACAGGAATCCAGGTGGCTGCCCTCTGAGCTCTATCCCCAGAGTCAGCATCCATAGATTCTCCTCATACAGCTCTAGTCTACTCTGCCCTCCCTCTGCTAGAGCCCAAGGTGAGTGGCTGCACATGAAACTTAGTGTGTTGGCCCTTTAAGAGGGTGCCTGCATTTCCAGCCATCTCTCCCTGGCAGACAGAAACTCTGCTGCTTTTCACAGACAGATGTTATGTGGGCACCTTTCTCAGTTCTGATGCTCTGGGCTGGGAAGCCCAGCTTCGGATTTAGGCCCCAGAGTCCTCAGTGGGAACCCCCCACAGCTGAGATCTCCCTCTGGACCTTCAGCTGCTGCCTATAGGAGCCCAGCCAGCCCTCTCACCTCCGCACTTCCTACCAGTCTCTGTGCCATCTCCACTTCAGGTCCCTGGTTATAAGGGTGCTCCCCAGCTAGTCTTCAATTGATTATTCAGGATGGCTTTTCTATAGTTGTAATTCCAGTTTAGTCCTGGGAGAGTGTCAGTGTAGTGTCAACTCAGTTCGCCACCACCTTGGAATCTTGATTGGTTGATTCTTGTATGTGCCCTCATCGAGGACTGAATCCACAGCCTTGGCTCTAACCAACTGAGCTCCCCGCCTGGACCCAAAATGGTTTCTATCTCGCTTTGCTCACTGAGTCCTCGGATTAGATTAATTAACCATCCCTAGCCTCACATTTTCCCCTTGAAAAATTAGATAAAATACTAAACATAAGCCTTGCTACTAGATCTAGGAAACACTATGGAGAATCATAAAGAGTGAAGTAACCTCAACTCAGCAAGTATGTTCTGCAGGTGTAGAGCACACAATTGGTATCCACCCAAATCCCCTCATCCCCACCACTTCAGAGCACAAGAGCCCACCTTCTAACACCAGATCCTGTGTCTTTACAAGCCCTCCCCGCTCACTCTGATAGGAATTAAGCACCAGAATTAATGCTCCCTGGGACAGCCCTCAGCCAATGACTGAGAGGAGTTGGTGTATAATGACTCTAGACCATGGGGCGTGTGCTCCACCCCTGTTGAGGCTCCCAGAGTGTTCAACCCCAGTAGTTAGTCCCCAGTGGTAGCTGGCTTGGCAACCCACCCTTTATTCTGCCTTTCCTTACCCATCTCACTCTCCCACTCTCTGACCAGCAGTTGTCTCACCTCACAAATAATCTACATAAACCACCATCTCCCTTTCCCCAACTTAGGAAAGAAAAATGAAAAGGAGAAAAAAGATAAGGCAAGACAAAGAGACAGATAAATCTGTGTTCTCATTCCTTTGACTTCCAGTCTCCAGAAATACACATACATATGCATGTAAAGATAACGCTGATTATATCCGCATGTATGTAAAGATGCACCCATCTTTCCTTTTAGTTCTGTAAGAATTTTAATGTATTCTTTATACCCACCCTTATGAAAATGTTTTTAAGATGATTATTATGATTATATTATTAAAGATAACTATTCTAGGTTATTCTTAATGTCTCAGGACTATATACTTTGTCCTGTCCAGCCCAAAGTGACCTCAGGGAGGCAAGCTTTAATTACATTTATGTGTATATGTGGGTTCATATATATAAATAAAATGATGATATATATAATGACAGTATATATTTCTGAGAAAGCAAGCTATGATTACACAGCAATAGCTGGACACACAAGGAATTCACGGCTCCCCAAAGAAAGTACATCTGGATGACCTGCCCAGCAATTCCCCCGAGATGTAGGAATGTCTCCATATTTCATTCTCCTCCTTGCCTGAAACAGTTTCAATCACTTGACAAATCATTATCCTTCATTAATAATGCTTACTGAGGGTCCATATGTGAAAGAAATTCACTACACATTTCACAGATGCAAGTTCTTTCCCCATGGAGCTTTCATTTTAATGGGAACAATAAAGAATATATATGTCTTCCTTTTACATATTCTGTTTGGGTTTGTTGTTGTTTCTTGTTTTGTCTCTCTCTCTTCTCCAGAGGAATAATTCCCTGGTTTCATAAACTAGGTTGGATCATTTCACTTCCACAAGTCAGGAAATACTTTATGAAAGAATAAAGATTTAGAGCAGACTGTGGATAAGAGATGGAAGGAAGCTGAGTCGAAGCAAACTAAGCTGGCCGAGCGGCGACGGCTGCCCCTCCTTGGTATGGAAAAAAATTCCTGGTGGTGGGTCACCCTGTGCAGGCATAAAGGAAGGATCACTGGGGACAAAAAGAGCACACGTCAAGAAGAGGTCAAACTGATAACAAGCAAATATTGTCCCATCATCACAGTTCCCATGGCCTCATCTAAACTATTAGATGTCAATGTGATAGGATCAAATTCTCTTGGTCTCGATTCCATCGCCACAGATACTGAATTCCGTATTGCACAGCTTAGGGAGTCCAGGCAGGTGGAATCTAATTTTCTCTTCCAAAGCTCTCTACCATGCTGAACCTGGATGACTTGGACTATGGGTGTAGGGAGCCTTCCTAAAAACACCATCCAGTGCAGTAGACAATTTGATGGGCAGACCTTACATTGATTTGATTTTGTTTTGTTTTTTGTTAATCCTTACCCGAGGATATTTTTTCCATTGATTTTTAGAGACAGTGGGAGGGAGGGGGGGAGAGAGGAAAAGTGGGGAGAGAGAGATATGTGAGAGAGACACATCAATTGGTTGCTTCCCGTATGCGTCCCGATGAGGGCTGGGAATCGAACCTGCAACCCAGACCTTATACTGAATCACAAAGGTTTCAAGGTAGTGATTTTTCTAGTTTAGTGGTTTTAAACCTATTTTTTCAAAGAACTAAAACTCTGCTTTCCCACTAAAATTGTATACTGAAACAAAAGAAATAAAAATATTTATGTGGCTGAAACTTGGGGAAGGGAAGGGACCTCGACACTGGCTCCTAAGTAAGAACTGTCTCGCCCTGGACAATCTTGCTCAGTGGTTAGAGCATCGGGTCCGTGGACTGAAGCGTCCCGGGTTGGATTCCGGCCAAGGGCACGAACCTCGGTTGCAGGCTCCATCCCCAGCCCTGGTTGGGGGGATGCCAGAGGCAACCAATCGATGTGTCTCTTTCACATCGATGTCTCTCTCTCTTTCCCTCCCTTCCACTCTCTCTGAAAAGCAACGGAAAAGATATCCTCAGGTGAGGATTAAAAAACACACAGAACTGTCTCAAAGTTCTGTCTCACCTCGCTCAGCCCCTCCATGTTAGGGGCACACAGCTTCCTGATGCTTAATCCTTTGCTCTTTTTGCTGTAACACCGTCTTTGAGAATCTATTCTGAACCTGTGGAATTACACATGGCAATATTAAGCCACAAAAATTACTGACTCAATGCTTTCATTAAAGACTCCTTCCTGTGCATTTCCTGAGAATGAGAGGTTTTTGGTTCTTTGTACCACATTTATTCCTATTGGTAATTCTGAATGCCTCTTGGCAGAAGTACCATAGGTCAGATTCCATTAAACACATATCACTACAATAATTAAAAAACAACAACTCAAACCCAGCTCATGGTCTACAGACTCCAGTAAGATTTAATTAGCAAGAGTTTAGTACTATACTAAAGTGTTTGGATAGTGTTTTGAATTTTGCTATAAAAAGATTTTTGCCTATATTGTACATATTGGCCTCGTTCTGGTGGATTCAATAACTCGGTTGGTAGGTGGCTTCCAAGGCCCTCACCGTATTATAAAATCCAACACGAGGGCACCACTACTCAGACCCTGGAGGAGTTTATTCCCGCACTTCATGTAGTATCATCAAGTAGTCGGAGATGACACAGAGAAGATGACCAGAACTGGCAGCACAGCCCCTGGGAGTGAGTTCTGTGATCCCAGCTTGCTCAGTAAGGACTCCCGGGTTATCTGCAAGGCCAGAGACCTTATTTAAGTAACTGTGCTCAAAGCCTTTTAAAAGAAGGGAAGATAAGAATTTGAAATAAATACATGTACCTCTTTGAAAAAATCAAGGAAAGGGTGGAAGCAGGTGTGGAAGGACGAGGTAGAGGTACCAGACTGTGAAAGCCCGTTTGGCGGGGTCTCCCTCTTACCCATTCCCACACCACTGAGGCTGGGGGGAAAGGGGGTATTGAGGTTCAGAAAGGACCGGTTGCAGAAGCAGCAGCAATGAAAAGGAGGCCACAGGAACAAGGAAATTGTCTACACGGAGTATAAATTCAAGGCCAGGATCCAAGGAAAACATCAAATTGGAAAGAAAAAAAAGTAACAGAAACATTTCAGATGACAAAGCTGAAACTGTGTCTCTGAGATGTGGCTACTTAGGTCTTCCTTTCATGCCTGACAGCTAGAGCCCTGTCATATCTAAACACAGAGTCCCACTCGGGTACAGATGGAACCCACTCACTGCGCCAGAGATGTGGGTAGGGGACTAGGTGGGTAGGGCCAACGCGCGCCCCCTACTCAGGTTTCCCAACCATTAGCTCGCATTTGAAACCTGGTATTAGAACAGTTCAAGCTGGGACACTTTCTGAATTTGGCCTGCCCTGGTCCTGGCACTTGCGTCCCACTACGGGAGGGGAATTTTAATAGCATTAAAAAAACAAGGGAAAGGATGAAATACTTGTAAAGCTCTTGACAGCACTGCGTCATACACACATACGCACGCAAGTGGAAAGAGTACTGTGTGTTCTATAACACACACAATAAAGCTCCCAGTAGAACCACCTTTACAGTACCTCATGGAGCAGCGAGGCTAAGTCAGAGCTGAGAACCAAACTGAGGCTTCTAAACATCTGGGGCTTTTAAATACCTCTGCACTCTGTTAGCTTTGGAGTAACCTACAGCTTCCTGAACAGAACACGGAGAGCACGTAAACTCTGCAGCACTGTAGAAAGAGCTCTGGGTTTAAAATTCAGTTATGCAAATTACTTGCTGCATAACCTTGACCAAGTAATCTAACCTCTGGTCCTTAGCTTCCTCATCTATAAAATGAGAATACTGAAACCTGCTTCATAGGATCATGGCTGGAATAAATTAAATGAGGTGATGTATGTATCTATCTACTATGGTACCTGGTACACAGTAGATGTTTCATGCATTCAACCAATATGAACTGAGCACCTTGCTATTTGTAAGGCACTGTGCTAGGTGCTGGAAATAAAAATGAGCCAAAATAGATTCGGCATCTGTCCTCTTGGAGCTTTCAGTATGGCCACTAGTCTAGTCACTAAATAATCACATTCATTGCAAACCGCTTGTCTTGAGTGGAGCACACCAATGGTCCTATGCGGGTTACAAAGATAACAAGTGAGGTATAGACTGTGTTCCTCAACTGCTTAAATCTGAGTGAAAAGGTAAGAGAAGCATGGCACTGGATGGCTCTGCTACCAACAGTGTGGCTTTGGGCAAGTCATATAACAATTTTGGAGCTCCATTTCCCTGTAAGTAAAATAAGGAGGCTGGATGGATTAGCGGTTCTCAATCTTGGCTGTGTATCAGAATCTCCTGGAGAAGCTTTTGAAGTACAGATTCCAGGGCTCACCCCAGACCTGCAGATCAGATCTTCCAAGTGTGGGGCTCAGGGGCCTGTCCTGATTTTTAAGATGTCCCCAAGTGGTCAAATGTAGATACGGTGGTCTTGGTCCATCTGTAAGATCCCTTCTAACAGGAAAGCTCTGTGATTAGCTACCGCCACACAAAGCTAAAGCCAAGCATGCTACAGAAAAGGCACCAATCAGTGCGTGAGAGTTTGGAAAACACAAACATCAGTTGGTATCATGGAAGTGGAACTTGAGCTGGGCCCTGATGAGGGCTTAATCTGAATTTGAGGAGACTGAGAAAGGAATAGCATGGAGAACAGAAGCCAAATCTGTGGCTGGAAAACCAAGTGCTTGAATGGGAATGATGGGTAGACTGACACTAACTTCATTATTTCCTTCCTTCTATTCATTCATTCATTCATTCATTCATTCATTCATTCATAATGTGACTATATTTGGAAACAGAGTCTTTATAGAGATAATCAAGTTAAAGTGAGGTCATTAGGGTGAGCCCTAGTCTAATACAACTGGTCTCCTTATAAAAAGGGGAAATTTGGATGCAGAGACAGACAGGCACAGAGGGAAGATCATGTGAAGAGACACAGGGAGAAGCAACGTGAACTGAACTATGCGTTTACAAGCCAAGGAACACCAAAGATTGCCGGTAACCACCAGAAGGTAGGGCAGAGGCCTGGAGCAGATTCTCCCTCACAGCCTCGGAACCAGCCCTGCTGATGCCCTGATTTCAGACTTTCAGTCTCCAGAACTGAGAAACAACCCATTTCTATTGCTCCACGTTTGTGGTACTTTGTTACCGCAGCCCTAGGAAACTAATCCATAATGTGATGGCAAAGGGAGTAGAGAGGCAAAGGGGCTGTTAGAGATTGCGTATCAGCGGCCTGGCAACTGATGTTCTGAACTACTAGATCCACCAGCTAATTACGTACCTGGAACTGTGCCCCACACACCTCATTTAGTATCATCCAGTATCAGTACATAGCTGCTGAGTAATTAATGAGACCTTGGGGATAAAAAGGAGTAAAAATGGATTCTTGGGGAGAAGGTGAGATGTGGGAGGAAATGCAGGTTCAGTCTCGGACACATGAGCTCCTCCAGAAAGACATCTAGAGGTGGCAGGGGCACAGCAGTGAAACTTGGGAGACGTCTGGCCCGGAGATTAAGTTTTAGGAACCGTCCGTATAGAGATAACAGATTAGATGCAGTTAGAAAAATTATAGAGGAAAAAAAAGACAGAACTAAAGGCAGACTCACTGTAACTTAGACAAGTTTGGTGGCACCAGACAGGAGAGGCTTCCAGGAGGAGGACCTAGCTTCACAAGTTTTGACATGTTTTGAGTTTATGTCCATACAACAGTGGGTCTTTCTTTCTAGTTTTTAAACATAAGTCAGTGACAAGCCTTGAATGGTTTTAAATGGAGCAGCTTTTGAGTTTCTTAAATGCAAGAAAAGGTTCTAGGGGAAAAAGGTGTTAGTGTTAATCCTGAGTCTTTCAACGGCAACCTTAACCTAAAAAGCTCACGGAGTGTTGAATCAAGCAAATAATCTAGTAGCAAATATTGCCTCACTAATGTCACAGATTAAAAAGCTCAGAAGCCCTAGCCGGTTTGGCTCAGTGGTTAGAGTTGGCCTACAGACTGAAGGGTCCCAGGCTCGATTCCAGCCAAGGGCATGTACTTCCTCGATGGCCGGCTCGATCCCCGGCCCTGGTTGGGGCATATGGGAGGCAGGCAATCGATGTGTCTCTTTCACATGGATGCTTCTCTCCCTCTCCCTCTCTGTCCCCCCCCCATTCCACTCTCCCTGAAAAGCAATGGAAAAAATATCCTCAGATTAGGATTGAAAAGAAAAACAAACACAGAAAATAAGATTTGTAGCTCACTTTTACCTAGACAATTTGGTTCGGGTGAAGAGCTGGGTTCTGATTCTTGGGTAAATATTCAAATCAAAGCACCAGCCAGCTCATCCATTCATTCGACACTTTATTGACCAGCTGATACTTCATCAAAGGCACAGAGATAAATAAAATCATCAAGGAGCTTACAGTCTAAAGGAGAAGACAAGTACCTTATTAGGTAGTTTAAAAACACATTAAAGACCCTAACTAGAGAAACTTTAAAAAATAATATTGATCTATTGATAGGTGACTGGGTAAACAAATATGGTACACACATACGACGACACATGGAGGAACCATGAGGACACTGTACTAAGTGACACAAGGCAGACACAAAAGGACACATATTGTGTGATTCCACTTATGTAAGATTCACAGAGTAGTCAAATTCTAGAGAGAGAGAGTAGCATGGTGGCTGCCGGGGCAGCGGGGAGGAGAGAGGAGGATAGGCAGTTAGTGTTTAAAGGGTACAGAGGTTCAGTTGAGGATGTTGAAAAAATTCTGGAGGTGGGTGGTGGTGGTGGTTACAATGCGACTGTACCTAAAGTCACAAAACTGCACACTTAAAAATGGTTACAACCAACTTACATTTTATCATAATAAAAACCCCCAATAATGCTTGTGAACCTATCAGGTAATTGAAAACACTGAAGGTCTCCTTCCATGAATCCCTATGAGGACATAAAGCTCCTTCAGCTCAGTGAATGGCCGAGCTCTTCCGCTACCAGGTGCTATGTGGAAAGGGAACTATTCTGCTTTCTACGGCCCAGTTTGACAGCTAGCAGCGTCCCACAGATCCAAAGACACATGGAGGCCTTTTTGACTGTGAACTTGCATATAGCAGGTTCTTATCCTGCACAATTAGGGGTCAAGTGAAGCTGACACAATGTTCCAGGGGTTCAGGAATTACCGCCCATCATCAGGGAGAAAAAGGACTCCCCCTGGCTCCCCCTGCTCACTGCCATGGAAGTAAAAGTCCTGCCATAGCCCTCTCAGAGAGAGACCCAACTCAGGCTGCAGCTAAGGAATCTGTCATTTAATTTAAATGGCATGCTACCACTGACATTAACTATTAATGTTGGTTTTAATAGCTGGCATTCTAAATTTTCTTAAAATACACAGAAAAGATATGGAGCAGTTAAGTAACTGACTCTGTCAATAAGTTGGAGTCAAAGTCAAGTAAAGGGCCCAGGTGTAAGTTGCTACTGCAGTACATACTACATAATTTAAAGTTTTTATTATAATTCATTCGCATTTGAATCTCTAAATATGTCTAGGTTTTACTTTATTACATGTTCACATCCAAAAATGTTAGAAAATACGACAGAAATGAGAAGAAATGGCACTTAAAACCCTATCACCTAGAGAACCACTATTAACATTTCCACATGCTGTTTTTAGCTGGAATATGTCCTATATTCATTTTTTAAAGTTCAACCCCTTGTATAGGTATTTACCATTCTCCCTTGGCACAACGTGACCTAGAAGGGAGGCTCTGGTGACTTTTCCAGCATCTGGCAGCCTGTCAGGAGGGAAGTCAGGATTAGAACTCAGTTCTCCTTGGCCATATGAGCCTCGCTGTCACTCCAGTCACCATCTGGATGATGAGAGTCATCGCCTACTACAGCCAGAGTCCCTGGCTGAAAATACAGCCTCCTCTGAGATGGTTTCCATTACTGAAATGTTTGAGAGCCAGCCAGAGCCTGGCCTGGGCACTAAGCGAACATCTGGGTAAGGGGCTGGCCAGAGAACCACCCAGCAGCTGGAGGCCATATGGGCACCGAGACTCCCCAGCCGGCAAGGCCTCCCACCCCCTCCCCCTCCCCACATCGCCCCTTCAAAGCCTTCTAGCCCCTCTTTTGCCAGATCCCAGAGCTCCTTTACTCCTCTGCCCTCCTCACTTCCCCACTCTGCCCAGGATAATAATTTCTTCTGCCTTCTTTGTTCCTTTCTTCCTTGTCACATCTTTAATGTCTTCCTTTTCCACTCTACCTGCACCTGGAAGAGTTTTTCCCTCCCTTGCTTGTCAGTCTGATGGGTTCCTCCGTGTTTCCTCAAAGCCTTTTCTTGCTGAAAGGTGTGCATGGACTTCCCACCCTGAGGCTTCCCTGCAGCTTCCCGACCAGCTGGTCTCACCAGGAGAGGGTCACTCACTCACTCACTCACTCACTCACTCACTCACTCACCCAACTCACCAAGACCGGCTCCGGGTCACACACTGCGGCCACGGCACAGTAATGAGTGGGAGGGGGCCTCTGCTCCCAAGGACCTGAGTCTGTTGAGGGGACAACTGAAACCAAGAGTCGAGGAAAGGTACTAGGCTGTATGTTAGAGCATCGAGAAGAAAGCAGCCTTGCCCAGGGAGGTCAGGCAGGTGGGAAGAGAGGGTAGTTCTTTTTTTTGTTTTGTTTTTTAATATATCTTTATTGATTTCAGAGAGAGGAAAGGAGAGAGAGAGAGAGAGAGAGAGATAGAAACATCAATGATGAGAGAGTCATTGATCGGCTGCAGCCCACAACCCGGGCATGTGCCCTGACCGGGAATCGAACCCTGATCGCCTGGATCCTAGGTTGATGCTTAACCGCTGAGCCACGCCCGGCCGGGCAAGAGGGTAGTTCTGAGTGAATCTCAGCAAAGGTGGTTGTCCCACAGGCTCCCAAGGGGCAAAGGACACTGCAAATGGTAGGGTGAGCATGTGCCAAGACCCATGCCAGGTAATCTGGGCAGGAAGGGCTTGGAACGCCACACTCAGGAGGGCCATAGTGTGCTCTCAGGTGTCCCCCGTAAAAGGGTCCTGCACTGGCCATGAGCTCACCAGATTCTGTATCTACTTATTTTCAGTTGGGAAAGTTCAGAACAGATTTCCCTAGGCATCAGCTCACAGCACAGCTAAAATCAGTGCTGAACGCACTGTAAAGGTTCATAACATCATGTAGAGTAGCCTTGTCACAATGGGCCATGAAAGCCACCATGCAGCCACCGGAGTCTAGTTACAATGAATCACTCCTGTGACGCTGGATTCTCAGACCTGCGAGTTCGCTCATCTCCTGAACAGGACTAGGGATCAGCTCAGTGACTTGCTCTGACAAAGGGTTCCGAGTCCAATAAGTATGGGGAACACTCCCTCTCCTGAGGGATTTATGTTGCATGTGAAACATATTAAAGTTCCATGGGGTTTTTTTAAAAAGAAGTGTTTAATTTGGTTGAAACCAGCATTTCTCAAACTTATTTGATCACTCAATCGTTTTTTTTCACCAAATACCTATTAACCTCTGGGGAGGAACACATGTTGGAAAGTGCTGGACTAGATGACTTCCAGCCTACCTTTCAGCCATTACAATTCATGGCTCTATGGATTGAAAATAAGTCACCGAGCTGGAACCGGAGTAATCAAAATGTAATTGGGTTTCATGTATCCCAACATTTATTCTAAGGAGATGATGAAACTGGAAGTGGGACGCGACTTTTAGGAAAAGGAGTGATGACGACGACAAGGGGTCAAGAGGGAGGCCCGGGGGCCGGAAGTGAGAGGAGAAATAATACAGAGAGCAGGAAAAAGAAAAGGTCCTGAGAGGGGAAAAGGGGGTTGAAAAATAATGCCAGGAAAACCTCGATCGGAAGAAAGTAAGGTAGGAAAGTTTGGAAGGGATGAGGCAGTTTCACAGAAATCCCCCAGGCACCAAGAAAGGCTGAGGTGGGGGTCAGAAGGCCCTGAGACCAGCCTCTCCTCAAAGAGAAAGAAAACTGTGTCCTCAGGGGCCACGACGGAGGGAAGGATCTTGACTGTGGACAAAGCACAAGTAAGGAGAGTCTAGTGAGAAAGCAGAGCAGAACCACAGGAAGGAGGAGAGGAAAAATCAGATAACCTTGGGGTGACCAGGAAGGAAAGCGGAGGGCTAATGAATGCCTCACCCTGCGACAGACTGAGCAGCAGGAGCGGGTTATCTGCCACCTACCCTCTGCTCTCCATCCCTCCCCTTCCCTGCTCACCAGTCACACTCCTCTCGCAAGCGTCCTATGCCACTTCCCCCCCACCTTCAAGGCTTCCTGACTCTGCCACCCGCCGATTCCTACTCCTCACCGCCAGCTTCCTGAAAGGCGGGCCAGCGCCACATTTATGACTTCCCGGTCAGCCCGGCACCCTCCAATTTAACATGTCCAAAAATGAATCCGTCCACTTCCCTTTCGATCCAGCCCCGAACTTAGCTACTCGCATGAGTGCCACCACCACGGTCTGGTCTCCCAGACTTAAAAGCAGCAGCCACCTCCCCATGCCCACTTAGGTGGCAAGTCTTAGGAAATCTGCCTCTGCTGTCTCTTCCATCTGTGGCACTCTGCGGGGTCTCACTGCACCACTCTGACCCCTACACAGTGGCCTTCTAAGTGTCCTCCATACGCTAATCCTGGGAGGGCAATCCTCACACACAGGTCCCCCTCCCCCGCACCTTACTAGATGTCAGTTAAATGACACAAAAATCACCCTAGCTGGTCTGGCTCAGTGGTTAGAACGATGGCCCGAGGACTGAAGGGTCTTGGGTTAGATTCCAGCCAAGGGCACGTACCTCGGTTTCAGGCTCAACCCCAGTTGGGGCATGTGCAGGAGGCAACCAACTGATGTCTCTCACATCAATGTTTCTCTCCCTCCCTCTCTCTCTCCTTTCCAGTCTCTCTAAAAAGCAATGGAAAAATATCCTCGGGTGAGGATTAAAATAAATATATATATATATATATATGAGACACAAAAATAGATTCCAGCACTATCCTGCTGAACCCAGACTCAGCCTCACAATTCTTAACAAAATACACAGCTCTAGGAGGCCACCATCAGGCAACTGAAGTTGACACTCAAGCATACATTTGATCAGTTAACAACTCTGAAATCTGAATGCAAACTCCAATGCTATCTGCCAGACAGATTCCAACGATGCAATTATGCAGTCCTGACATAATCATTGTGTCTGAACGGCAAGAGCTTGGTCAGAGCTGCTCGTATTATTGTCACTTCAGTTGAGTAATGTACATTGCTCGTAGTACACACACCAAGTTTAATTGCCATTTTAAAGGTTTTCAAGAAGATGACACCATGATTCAGCATTGAAACACAAAGTTTTTGGTACACAGAAAGGCATGGAAACAGAGTATGAATTTTACATCAGTAAGTAAAATGTCATCAGAGGATTGACCAAAATTCCGTATTTTATTGCAAAGAAAAGATACTTAGAGGCTAATGAAGTTGGGTCACTTCTCGCTAAAATATGCTTATCCCAGGACAAACAATTGAAACTGGAAGCAAGAGAAATGGCAAGTCCCTCCGAACAGATGAAAGAAATTGCAGAGAGAGGCTGGAATAAATTCACGTTTCACCAGACTATCTTAAAGGCATTGTATCATAAGTAATTGGCAGTGTTTTTCTTCCTTTACTTATAGGAAATAAAAGTATAGCATAAAACCAAAGGCATTTCTGAGTCAAAGAACTCTTGGTTCATGTCAAGCTTAACATCTCAGTAATTTTTTCATGGAGTCCCTAGGCCAAAAAAAATACCTAATACTTCCACTTAGTAAGTAGTTAAGTCCAAACTACTTAATAAGTATTTATGTTCCAACAACTTAGTAGCCATTTGAAAAGATACACACAAATTGAAAGTAAAATATTTTTATTTCATTCTTAAATAACCTCACAATAACTGTTCAAGGCGAACTCTCATAACCCCATTTAGAGAGGAGGAAGTTGAAGCCAGAGAACTTCAGTGACTTTCCCAAGGTCTCAGAGCTAATAAATGGTTCTGCCTCGTAATATAGTAATTCGTGTAGCCTTTCTTTTTATATCTCCTATAGAACATAAACTCCTTTCAGGCAAGAACTGTGTCTTAGTCCTGTGTGTATGCAGCAGAACCTAACGCAGCATCTCCCCACAAAATAAACAGAATAAATAGTTCTCAAATTAAATAGTTTCTACCAAAGAGCCCCTCTCACTGCAGTGTCGCTGGCATTTTTAGTGGCTAACTCTGCGCTTGCCACACTGAAGAGAGTGGCAGGGAAAGGGTACCAAAGGAAATAGAAAGAATAAAAGGTGGCTGATTGTACAGCCTGGACAGAGGTGGCCAAGAATTACCCAGGTGGTGTGTCCTTCTAGCCCTCAGTGCCCTGGGAAGTCTTAGGCTTACAAGCCACCCCAAGCTGTTCAGCCTTTGCAAAACCTGAACGGAGTGCCCTGCTCCTCCTGGAGTGCCAGCGTGCACTCTCCTGCCAGGACACGCCCTCAGCCGCCTAAGCACACACACCTTCCCTGCAGACTAAGGCAGCATGAACCGCATGGGGTCAATCGCAGATGTGCTGAAGCCAGCTACCCCACAGGCAAAGGCAGGTGCAGGGCTCCAGGGACAGCCAGCACCTCACTGTCGCTGCTTCAGAGCCAACGTCTGCGTCTGACTGCGGTGGCAGCCTGGGCCCCTGCGCAGGCGACTGGGGAAGCCACCTCAGCCTGTGGGAACACAGGCTTCCTTCACAGCCCTCGGCACACACGCACCTCCGCAGTGGGGGCCCTGGCAGGGCGACGCGTGAACTGGCTCCGGCTGTTTCAGGGTACCCGGTGGGACTTCTGCACGGTAAGATCCCAATCCTACACACTTAGCTATGGCCTAGGTGTGGGCCACACTTCCCAGTTATCTGTCCTGAAAGGGGTTTTTATTTCTCCTCTGGAGAAAGTACAGAGTGTGTTGGAGGGAAACATCTCTCCACAGGAATTCATTTAATTCACTTCACCTCACGTACCCTCCTAAATCCTGAACCTGAGGTATGTGCGTGTGTTTACTATGGGGTGGCTGACAGAAAATGTGTCCCCAGGGAAATGGCCAAGGAGAAACTCCATGAGGACTCAATGGATCTGCCACGCTGCCTGCCGACGAGCCCCCGCAGTTCCGAAACGACAGCAAGTTAAGAACACAGGACTCACACATCTCCCAAGACGGCAGAAGTCATCCAGTGGAAGTTACATGTAAGAAGAAAGCTTAGTAAACAGGACTGTACAGAGACGATCTGGGGCCACACAGTCCATCAGTTTGGAGACCGAGCAGAACCCCAAGTGTAAAGTTCCCACATTCCTTGTCCCAGGCCTCCCGGTTCTCTTACTGCCCATTCGGGCGTGGGCAACGCGCCACAAGGCGGCAAAACTCCACCCTAACAGCACCTCTGACTATCCTTCACATTTGTGGAAACAAGTGCAATTTCAAGGTCTTTCACATCTACGACTTCCCTTGGTCCCCACCACACCTCACTGAAGCAGGAGAGCCCACATCAGCTCCTAAAGAAACTCACAAAGAGTAAGTCCTCAGGTCCAGATCTCTCCAAGTCAGGACTCATCTGCCTCATCTTTCATCCAACACCTCAAAGCATTCTTACCACCACACGGACGGGCAAATGGCAGAATGAAGCGATTTGCCTGAGGTCACACACACATGCAAAGAATTACCATATTATCACCTGCTCTTGTGAAATGGTTCCCATGAACTACATGATTGCTGGCTGAGGGAAAGAACAGCCTGGCTCGCCCAGTCAGGCGTGGCTCAGTGGTTGAGCATCGACCTAGGATCCAGGAGATTGAGGTTCGATTCCCGGTCAGGGCACATGCCCGGGTTGCGGGCTTGATCCCCAGCAGGGGGCGTGCAGGAGGCAGCCGATGAATGACAACCCTCTCATCATTGATGTTTCAACTCTCTTTCTCTCCCTTCCGCTCTGTGAAATCAATAAAGATATATATATTTTTTTTAAAAAAAAGAACAGCCTAGCATGGGAAACCTGACTCACCACCAAAGTCAGGCATGCCACTGAAACACAATTCCTAGAAATACTTGCCACAACATTTAACAAGATGATAATGTTGTCAGAATTTTGTGTTATCTCTAACTAGCTCCAATGATCTTAAGCAGTATCATTAAATACAAAACTAAATTAATTTCAATACATATTTATTTAAAAGACAGACACCCTGCAGTGTCTTGGGAGAAGGGAGAGAAGAGTTGTCACAGCAGATACAAGTTTCCATTCCAAAAAGTTTACTTTTATTTTCAGAGCGCTTTCTCTCACCCCTAAGTTTCTAAAATTGTACAAAGACACAATGGGCATAAATCCAAGTTACTGTGGCATCTGAACATCCCTAAGATCCCTGAGTGAGCTGGGTGCCTCACTCAGCCAATGCTCCCCTTCAACAAGCCCGCTGCCAGACGGGCTTTGATGCACAAGTCATCCGTCCCAAAGGGACAGGCTTCTGAGCTCCTGGAGCCCCATCAATTAGTGATGATTATAAGATTTCCTACTTATTATACAAGAAAATCACATTAAATACTCCAAATATGTGAAGATTTATGGTCTGTCAATTTATCATGGTTTGACTGGATTTTCTAAAGATGTTCAGGTCACTTCCTCTATTGATAAGTAACGCAGGATGCCTCAGAGACCTGCACTAGCTAGTCACCATGTTTCAAACTTTCATCTTTAGTGGCACAAACAACGCATCTAAAAGTAAGTAACCCAGCCCAGCTAGCGTGGTTCAGTGGTTGAGAGTTGACCCATGAACCAGGAGATCACGGTTTGATTCCTGGTCAGGGCACATGCCCTGGTTTGGGGCTCGATCCCCAATAGGGGGTGTGTAGGAGGCAGCTGATAAATGACTCTCTCATCATTGATGCGTCTATCTCTCTCCCTCTCCCTTCCTCTCTCTGGAATCAATAAAACTGTATTAAAAAATAAAAATAAAAGTAAGTAACCCACAAAACAGGTAAGTATTTGCAAATTATATATATATGATAAGCTACAATATATTAACAATTCTTAGAACTCAAAAGACAATCCAATTTTTTAAATAGGCAAAGGATTTGAATAGACATTTCAGCAAAAAAGATATAAAAATGGCCAATAAGCACATAAAAAGATGTTCAATATCATTAGACATTAGGAAAATGCAAATCAAAACCACAATGAAATGCCACTTCTTATTCCTGTCTCGGCCTTGCTCAGGCTGTCATAATGAAATAGCAGAGGCTGGTAGCTTAAACAACAGAAATTTATTTTCACAGTTCTAGAGGTTAGAAGTCCAAGATCAATGTGCAAGCATGGTTGAGTTCTGCTGAAGGCTCTCTACCTATTTTGCAAATAGCTACCTTCTCACTGTGTCCTCACATGGCAGACGGAGAGAGCAAACAGGCTCTTCTTTCTTATAACAGCATTAATCCTGTTATGAGGGCTCCACCCTTATGATCTCATTTAACCCTAATTACCTCCAAAAGGTCCCATCTCTAAATACCACTACATTTGGAGTTCGGCTTCAACATCTGAATCTGGGGGGAAGGTACTTCAGTCCATAGCAATATCCACTACGATGGCTATAATTAAAAAGACGGATAATAACAAGTGTTGTCAATGATATGGAGAAACTGGGACCCTCATACACTGCTGGTATGTAGGTGGAATGTAAAATGGTATAGCCACTTTGAAAAACAGTCTTCCAGTTCCTCAAAAGGTTAAACACAGAGTTCCCAAATGACCCAGCAATCCCACTCCTTAGTATCTGCCTAAGAAAAATGAAAACAGCCCGGCTGGGCATGGCTCAGGAGTTGAGCATCAACCTATGAACCAGGAGATCCGGGTTCAATTCCCGATCAGGGCACATGCCCGGGTTTCGAGCTCAATCCCCAGGAGGGGGCATGTAGGAAGCAGCCGATTGATGTTGCTCTCTCACATTGATGTTTCTCTCTTTCCCTCTCCCTTCCTCTCTCCCTAAAAAAAATCAATAAAAAAAGAGATTCTAAGATCCTGGTTAATTAAGAATGCATATAGTTAGCCCTAGAGCAATAACAACAAAGGCAGGGGAAGGGATGAATGGAAAACAAACAGCAACATGGTATTCTTTAACCAAACAATATAAAAATTACATTAACTGATCAAAACTTAACATCACCAAGTAGGAAACACTGACATCATGTCCCCCTAACATGACGCATTGAGAAAGACACAACATCACTTCTGTAGTATTCCTGCCAGAAATGCATAACCACAATCTAATCATGAGAAAGCATCAGACAACCCAAACTGAGGAAGGAGCATTCCATAAATGTTCACATCAAAAGTGTCAAGGTCATAAAAAACAAAAGAAAAACAGGAAGTGTCACGATTGGAGAATAGTAAGAAGACATGACAACTAAATTTAATGTGAGTGAGATATTGGATTGGATTTGGGGCCCAAAAAAGACATGAGGAAAAACTGGTGAATTAATTGGAATAAAATCTGTAAATTACTTAATTACTTAATGTTAACTTTCTGTTGTAACATGTTAACATTAACATAGGGGAAGCTAAGTGAAGGGTATACCTACAGGAATTCTCTGAACTATTTTTGCAACATTTTTGTAAGTCTAAAATGATTTCAAAATAAAAAGTTAAAAGGCGGTACTAAATGTAAATAGACTAAACATCCCAATTATAAAAACAGAGACTGTCATATTAACCAAACTTTGTAATAATTCAAATGTCCATTGAAAGTGAATAAACTGCCCTGGCAAGTGTCGCCCGGTTGGTTGAGCATCATTCTGTGCACCAAAGGGACCCAGGTTCGTTTCCCGGTCAGGGCACATGCCCGGGCTGTGGGTTCAATCCCCAGTCAGGGTGTGTACAGGAGGCAACCGATTGATGTTTCTCTCTCACACTGATGTTTCTCTCTCCCCCCCCTTCTTCTCTCTCTAAAATCAATAAAAACATTTATTTCTTTAAAAAGGTGAATAAACTTTAGCATATTCATTCAATGTAATACTACTCAACAATAAAAAGAAATGAACTACTAATACCTCAAAAATATGGGAAAATCTAACAGATATTATGCTGAGCCAAAGAAGCTGGACAACGAAGAAAAGGAGGAAGGAAGGAAGGAAGGAAGGAAGGAAGGGAGGAAGGGAGGAAGGGAGGAAGGGAGGAAGGGAGGAAGGGAGGGGGGGAGGGGGGGAGGGGGGAGGGGGGAGGGGAGGGGAGGGGAGGGGAGGGGAGGGGAGGGGAGGGGAGGGGAGGGGAGGGGAGGGGAGGGGAGGGGAGGGGAGGGGAGGGGAGGGGAGGGGAGGGGAGGGGAGGGGAGGGGAGGGGAGGGGAGGGAAGGGAAGGGAAGGGAAGGGAAGGGAAGGGAAGGGAAGGGAAGGGAAGGGAAGGGAAGGGAAGGGAAGGGAAGGGAAGGGAAGGGAAGGGAAGGGAAGGGAAGGGAAGGGAAGGGAAGGGAAGGGAGGGAAGGAAGAAAGAAAGAAAGAATGAATGAATGAATTCTGGTATAATTCTACTTATGTAAAATTCTAGACAGGTGAAACTAATCTAGACTCACATAAATCAGATCAGCAGTCGCCTGAGTTGGGTGTGGGAGACTGGCATGTAGAAACTGTAAGGGGATCAGGGAGGAAGAAATATCTTGATTGGGGTGGTGGGTGCATGGGTGTATATATTTATCCAAATTTATTGTACTATACACTTATAATTTTATTGTATATAAATTATACTTCAATAAAGTTGATTAAAAAGGAAAAGTAAGTAGCATGTCACCGTTCAGCTGTGGCAGTACAGAGCAGCATGCTTCTAAGAAGCAGGGCAGAACTGAAGAAGTCTGCAAGTTTTGACAGTGCTAAGACTTTCCCTGACCCTCAAATGCAAACAGATTGTGGAAGCAAGTTCATGAAATATTTTTTCAGAAGCAGGCTTCCCAGGCTTTTAAGCATGAAAGTGAGATGCCACTTAGGACTCTTCCTCAGCACAGGGGATGGTTGACAGTGCACTGCAACAATCTCACTTGAAAGGAAATATTTAAAGCTGCCTGGTAAGGTTTTGACCAGGATCCTCCTGATTTGGTTACAGCGTAACAAACTATGTATTTGAAAATGCAATGTTTCTGAGGTCAGATTACTGTTGAACTGACATGTTTGTGTAGTTTATTAATACCATGCTTAAATATGAAAATAACACCAACTCTGTCCCTTCTTTCCAGACATAACCAAGCTTTTGCTTATGTCAGCAGAACTAGTCTCTGAAACTGCACAATAGTATTTTTTTTGGTGGTTGTTTAGAAGCATAATTAACATCTCCTGGGTGCTTTCTATGTTTAAGGCCCTGCTAAGTGCTTTCATGCATTTCATTTAATTCTCATGATGGCCCCTAAAGGATTTTAACAGATGAGGAAACTGAGGTCAAGAGAGTTTGGGTAACTTGCTCAAGGTCACTTCTGTGTGGTGGTCACACTGCTGTTGAGTTTTGGGGCCAGGGCTGAGCCAGCACCAACTAGGTGGCAGAACTTGATTTCTTAAGCACCGTACATAAGGTACGAGATTTATTCCATCATGATAAAGATATTTGTGTTAACATTATTGATATTTTTATCTGTTCCAATGCCAAGGCAGTAAAACAGGAAACTATAAAACAGAAGGGGGGGAAAAAAAAAAAAAAGCTCACACTCCAGTTATAGGATATAACTTTTTTTGGATACTTTTTGATAGTATTTCACTTCACCATATAAGCTTCTAAAAGTTTTCCCACTCTCTCCTAGAAAGAGAGAAATAAGACAAGTGCCAGGTATGAATCACTGTTGAGTCACCTGGGGCTGTGTTTTGTCAGTGGATTTGGAAAGTCTCTGGGTCAGTGTCCACTCTCCACATCCTACAAGTAGAAAGAGTGCCTTACATTGGTTATAAACCACTTTCATAATACTGTCTTGCTTAGTCCTGCAACAACGCTGTGAGGCAGGCAAGGGCGAGCGGGAGGTGGCTATACGGCAAACCCATTTACAAATGAGGAAAGGGAGACTTGCCCAGGGTATGCTTTGCCCAAGATCCCTGGGAACAGGGACAGTAATCCTAGACTTCTATTTCCCAGGTGACCGCAGGGAGGCTGGGCATCCTCAAGTACTGGGGTCCAGCGTTCATGAGACATCTGGTCTTTGCCTAGAATTTCCTATCTCAGTTTTAACTCTTAGTCAGTAGGTGTTCAACATGAAGGTGCCACTCTAAATACTCTATTTTGCAAAACAACAGAAGTACATTTCCAAGGGAACACTAAGGCAGACACCAGGAAATGACAGCAGGTCATCTTAGTAAACAGTGATCAATGGCATTACCTTATTGCATCAAACTTAATATGCTACCGGTTCTAAAACGCAGCATTATTTTGTACCTAAGAAAGGAAAGTACTCCCAATTAGACAACGACACATTGATTTTAAGATGCATCCTGATCTCAGGTATGTTAAAATGTGTCTTAGTATTGATGAACTATGGTAATTCAAGACCGGCTTTCTCCAAGTGGGGATTATAACCTTCTTAGAAGCAACTAGCTCATTAATTTATCAATATTACTGAATAGTAACAATGCTGACTGCTGGGTGTGAGTGGGAGGAAGGAAAGAAGATGATTAAGCATCACTCTACCTTCCAGGAACTCACCTCTCCTGTTGGGCCCCTCAAGGAAAATTCCAAGAGCCAGAACATGCAGAGTTTTCCACAGCTCTTTAGTAAAAGCAGCAGTTGTATCAGCGAGTTTCTGGGATGCCTTTGTCTCCTCAAACAAACCAAATTATACAACACTCAGTTCTTTCGAACCAAACTCTGAGCAGTTTGGTATCTGGAGCATCAAGGTGACAATTTCTTGACACTCTCATTGTTTTCAGTGAAGAGTTACGAAGGGAGCGAGCAGTGACTAAGGACACACTATGTGCAGGAATGTCTCTGATTCAAATAAATTATCACACTGAATTCTCATAATAACCTTAAGAATCGGACATTATTTTTCTGTTTAAAAGATGAAGAACTGGGAGCTCACAAAAGCTAAACAGCCATAGGTTGTGCATGGCCGAGTCAAGATTCAAACCAGGTCCCTTTGCCCCTCAAGGCCATGTGCTTTCTACTGGGCAGGGAAAAAAAGCGCAGTGGGCAAAGGCTTTTAAAAGCTTGAAACTCATTGCTAGACTAAACTGAAGTCTGGAGGGCTGATGCCGAATGTAAATTTCAAGGTAAATGACAAAACCCCTTTAGCTACAGGACACCTCACTCAATTTAGGAACCCATTTAATCAGCAGGATGGCTGTTCACTGCCCTGAGGGGTTCCCTGGTACAGTCCTAGCTGCGTGTAGGGGCTCACCTAAGATCTACCTGAGAAGATGGCTTAACCAGCCACATAGCTAGTCATGAGATCAGACATGAACTACCACGTAAGACTGAATGTGCAAGCGGCCATCACAATGTGTGTCCTAGGAGCTGGGACAGCCCATCAGGGAGCCAACGCCCAGCCACAGAGACATCATTCTGACAGAGGTGATCAGGGATGTGGCATCTCGGCTGTACCTCGAAGAACAGGTAGGTATGAACAGGGAGAGGGGAAGGGGAAGGGATTCTGAGAGGAGCACATGCATGAGCCAACACTAAGAAGCAGGACTTCTGGTTTGGTAGCAATATAGGGAGGCAGGAGGAGAGGAGTCTGGAAAGGTTGGTTAAGATTTGGAAGGATATTGAACACCAGAGTAAAGATACTACATGAATTCAGTAGGGAAATGAGGGGTCACTTGAGCATTCTGAGCAGGAGGGGGATCCAGAGCAGCAGCATGACCCTTGATTCATTGGGGAACAGGGTGACAGGTGTCCTATGGGGAGTGGACCAGGGACAAACAGCTCGTGGGAAAGCTGGGGCCAAAATGCACAGCTGATGTGTAAGGGCTCACGCTCATAGAGCAGCACAGACACAGGATGAGAAATGGACAGTAATTCCAAAGGACTTAGGAGAAATGGAAATAAGGAAAGATTGTCAGAATAAAATAGAAACACTTCTGAACAGTGACCCTCAACCAGGGGCAAGCTGGCCCCCTGCGGGACATATGGCAATGTCTAGTGACTTGCTGGCTGTCATCACCGGGAGACAGGAGCTACTGGTATCTAGTGGGTAGAGAGGTCAGGGATTCGGCTACACGTACAGGACAAAGAATTATCGGGTCCAAAGTAATCATTAATGCTGAGGTTTAGAAACAGTCTCAGAACCATAAGGAAACAAAAGTGGTAAAGACGTTAAACTCACCATGCAGCTCATGAACCAAAAAGGTAAAGAAACCAGAGGGACTGGCCCTGCCTAGACTACATCTACTTACCACTGTCCATTCACTCCTTTCATCTACAATTCCATGCACCTGCTATACGCCAGGCCCCGACAGGCACTGAGGATGACCATCTTCACTTCCACCCAGAACGGAGGCAAGCATGTAAGAAACATACCTGTACACGTTTGAAAACGCATATATGCTTATACACAGATGTGTAGAAAAGACCAAAAAGGAGCACACTGAACATTGTCAATGGTTATCTCAATATGAATTGAAAAAAATGGAAAAGATTTAATGATTTTCAGTGAACATGTCTTAATTTCAACAGTTAAAATAAGTCAAGTATGCAATGGGCCATACGTTCTCACCAGGTGCCCGACCTCTGCAGTCCGGTGAGGGGAAGGGAAGGACAGAGAGCTACAGGCCTGAGGATGGTGAACCCCGTCTACCGTTAGACTTGCCCATGGTGACACACAGAGCCTGTCATTCATTCATTCCACTCCTTCACCCGCTGTGTGTCAGACATTGCTCCATGTGCTCCAGATACAATAGTGAACAAAACAGACAAAAATCCCTGCCCTGGTGGTGTTTATATTCTAGTAAGAGGAAGCAGACAAGGGAGCAAGTAGAATATGAGAAATATGTATGTTCAATGAAAGAAAATAAAGCAGAGAAGGGGGCTCGGAAACAGGTGGGAGGGCTGCAATTTATATAGGGGAGTCACAGAAGGCCTCGCTGGGATGACATTTGAGGAAAGGCCTGAGGAAGGGGCATGGGGAGGAGAAGAGGGCAGAGAAACAGCCAGGTGCAGACCCGAGCCGAGGCAGAAGCGGGTGGGGGGGGGCTCACAGACAAGCAAGAGACCCACCTGCTATAGCGAAGGACAGAACCGAGGGGGCCACAGAGGGAAGCAGCGGTCAGATCCCCCAATCTCCCAGGCCAGTAAGCACTCTGAGGACCTGCTTGGTCCTGCATGAGCTGGGAGGAAGGCCACTGGTGGTCTCTGAGGGAAAAACCAACCTGACAGATTTCAACAGGATCCCACGGCTGACTGAAGCAGGGAGACCAGTTAGGAGCTGTTACAGTAATTCAGGAGGAGCTGCTGGTGGAATGAGCCAGGAGAGGGAGGGGTGCACCGAGGGAGGAGTGGCCAGGGCTCTGAGTATCTTCTGAAAGTAGACTTAGCAAGATTCAAGGATGGACTGGATGTGGGAAATGGGAGGGAGGGAAAGAGAAATGAAGGAAGGGAGGGAAGGAGGTAGAGAAGGGCAGACTTTGGGGTTTATGGCATGAGCAACTAGAAGGATACACAGAACACTGCAAAGAGCGGGTTTAGGGGAAAAGGTCAGAAGGTCAGGCTGGGATGCCTTTCAGATCTCCTGGAGAAAGTGCTGTTTAAGCAATCAGATGGTCAGGGAAAGGAGCAGGCAGGAGATGAACATGTGAGATTAGTAACAGTGCAAACGGTATTTACAGCCATCAAAGTGTATTAGAGAAGTGAAGAAGCTAAAGGAGAGAAAGGAGCAGGAAAGCTGCTGCCAGTGAGGGAGAGGGGAGAGCAGGGGAGTCCCTGGGGTGTCCAGGAAGCCAAGTGAAGAACAGGCATCGAAGAGGAGGCAAAGTAAGCCAGGCAGAGAAAGACAAGTGTCCTGTGATCTCACTCATATGTGGGATCTAATGAACAAAATAAACTGACAAACAAATAGGTCCATAGACATAGAAGCATGCAACAGACTGAGGGATCTCAGAGGGAAGGGGGGGGAGAGATGAGAGATTAACCAAAGAATTTATATGCATATATGCATAACCCATGGACAGAGACAATAGTAGGCCTGGGGGGGGGGGTATGGAAGCTAGGTGGAGGGGGGACTTTGGGGGGGGAAGGGGACATCTGTAATACTTTCAATAATAAAGATTTAAAAAATAAATAAATGTAGAATTGGCAAAAAAAAAAAGAAAAGATGAGGCAGAATGGAGGTCTTTTCCTATTGGTTCTTTTCAAATTATATTCAATAAGGCTTTACTGGATACTCACGCTGGGGCAATGTGGGACCAAAGAGATGAGTCCCAGTAACTTCTAGATGGTGCCAGTAGTCTGGAACGACTGTCTAGCAAGGCCGAGGACTGTGCCTGGGATGCAAGGCCCTGGGAATGATGCACCTCTGGAGCTCCTACTCCAGTTCCTTCACCATCTCTCGATCTGGTCATATACGGATGAAAAACATCCTACCAGTAATGGCAGCATGGAGGAATGTTCTAGGTCCCCCTGAGAGCAGCCAAGGACCCAGCCTGAGCAAAAGTGTTTAAGGGAAAAGGGAGTGTCCCACTTTTTCTTTCCCTTCATGACAGGCAACCCTGAACATTTGTCCTCTCCTGGTCATTCCATAAACTGGGGGCCTCTATTCCCATCGATGTAATGATCGAGATGACATCTATGCCTGATTGGACAGTGGGTGTTGGGCCAGCACATGCTGACAGAGCAGTGGATACGCTGTTACTATTCCACCTAAAGCAGCAAGTCAGGGGCAGGCGCCAAGGGGATTTAACTGCCCTGCCACTGGACCCTCACCAATAGTGCGGTAATAGCTAACGCTTCTATAGCCTAGAAAAGTCCCGGACATGGTCGAGTGCTTTACATACACTAATCCTCCCACCACCTACCTCACAGCAATCATATGAGAAGAGTGTCAAGTAACTATTTCCACTTTACAAGTGAGGAAACTGAGGCACTGAGGAGTCAGGTCACCTACCCTGGCTAAGGTTATACAACTAGCTACTGAGGCCTGGGAGTCACACCAAGCATCTGACTCTAAACCCTAGTCTCTGTTGTCTTAGCTTTCTATAGCCTCTTGTCTCCTGGACTGTCCTGATAGTACCATCTAGAACCCTCCCCCACTCACCAGCTCCTGCTTCTGAGTGCAGCATGGCATTTTCTAGTTCAAAACTTATATACAAAAATCTCTTTAAAGGTTTGATTACTTTGATTGCAGATCCTGTACCCCAAACAAGATTTGTACGAAGTATTTAGTAATTCATTGCTCAGATTTTCCCAGGAGAAACTTCTCGACAAATGTGGGTAAGGTATATAATGTTAGAGATGAGTTTAGCAAGGGGCTGAACTGTCCTCCAAGCTCCCACAGCAATGGAAACTTCCCATCAGCGCTGGGCATCTGCTGGGAAGAGAAACGGGTGGTGCTGCTCTGCACTTGTCCCCTCAGAGTCTGGCTCCTCTCTGGGGGCAGAGGAAGGCTCAGCAGCAGACAGGGTTACCTTAGGCTAGTGTTAGAACTTTGTTACCATATTTTTGCTCCGCCAGCAGGGCTCAGAGCAAATCTACTGATTGAACATTCCAGATCATTTGAAAGTGACCTTTGGGGGCTCAAGTTGGTAAACTAAGAACTTGTAATCCAGTGCCTTTTCTAACTTAAGCCCAGCTATCATTTTCCAGACCTCAGGAAATCTACTCCTGACCCTTTATCAATTAGTCAGACAAGACTAACCTTTGAAGGGTTAGCATTTCTGGGCTCATGGAAGCTGCAGAGAAGAGAGGACTAGAAACCCATTTAAGGCCCTGGGTGCCTCCCCCCAGCAACTCGGGCAGCAGCCCTGAAGTCACCCAAAGCTGGAGAAAGAGCCTCCCGTAATCCTCGGGAGGCTGGCTAACCACAGAGGCCCCTGCCAGGCCAGAGTCCAAAGCCAGGAGCACAACCTGAGCCTCCAGCTCAACCACAAACCCTGCCTGCAAGACCACGATTTGTGAAACAGTAACTCTGTGAAAGCAGTAGGTCTGGAGCCACCCCTCCACCGGGAATGCACCTCCTTTGATTGGCTGTTTCCCCACCCCCAGGCCTGGTCCACAGCAGAGGGATTTCCAAAACTGAGCCAGCTAAAGTTATTTAAAACGACAGAATGTGAGAACTGGAAGGGGACTCTAGCAGTCTAATGCAATGCCCTGACTTTATAAAGGAGACCACTGAGACCCCAAGGAGAAGCTACAATGCGCCCCCTCCCCCCCTCATAAACCTACCTGGCAAAACCTCAAGAAAAGATGGTGATGCAAAGAATAGGAAATACTGGAGGGTTGAGTTCTTTGGGGGTTTGGGGGTGCAAAAAGGAATTCTGAGAAAACACCCTGTGCCCTTAAGGGCTGCACTGCTGCCGGCCCTCGACTCGCCAGAGGGGACCCCAGAGCTGCTAGCTGGGCTGGGCAGTGATTACATTCATCGCGGCAGCCTGAGCCTAGGTTTTCTGAAACCTTGTGCATGGTGTTTGGAGGGGTCAGGGGACAGTTTCCCCCCAGTACCAACCAGGCTCTAAATCACCCAGGAGGAAAAAGAGTTGGGAAAAAAGCCACATGGGTGGAGAAGCAGGGAGGAGAGAGACCAACTTTAGAAAGTCTAGAAGAGGATTCATGCAGCACAGAAAGGCCCAACTGCAACCACAGGGGGGAAGAAGTCAGGAAATGCTGCTGGAGGAGCCAGCCCAGTGGCCAGATGGCCAGCTAGTGGGTCCACTAGGATGGAGGGGGCGGAGGTTTAAATTTAGCCAGGTAAACAGAGCTGCCCCTCCCCTGGAGAGGGCCTGGTAGGAGCAGGACAATCACCTGCTCTTCTCGCTGAAGGGAAAGTCACACCAGAACTGTATCAAGCAACAGGTCTGCTTTCCAGGCTCCATCAATGTGCAGGCAGGGAGAGTGAATAGGCTGCTCCTCAGAGATGAGTAGGTGGTCATTTTTACTTAAAAAGCCGCTCAGATGAAAAACGATCAGGTCTTTTCTTCTTTATCATCGTATCTATTCCCAAGCCCTTTGCTGGATTTTTCTGGACTCCTGAATACAATCTGAAGATGCTCCACAGAAAACCAGCCAAGGATGCCCTTCAGTGAGGGTGGGGAGCCCCAAATATTCTCTCCTCACTAGGGGATTTTTATACCTATTGTTCTTATGAATCTTGAGAAACCTGAAGGAGCTGAAAAAACCACCACCACCACGAGAAACTCTGAGGACTACGTTCAGGTGTGGGGCTGGAACAAAGCTGGAGTCTGAAGACTTGTTGAGATTAGGGAGATAAATGACAGGCAGTTTGAAAGGGCGCTAGGAAGTACAAAATCAGAATAGCCAACAGGAAAGCTTTTGTGGACACACTGGTTTTTATTTCAGAGAAGGCAAGAACGATCACTTCACATAAAAATTTCCTCCCCTGCTAGAGATGCCAGGCCGTGGCAATCCAGAAACCAGCAGAACTACCCTAGAAGTAAAAATAAGAACAGACTGGCCTGGTCTTCTGCCCTCCTGAAAGAGCGCAAACAAACAAAAAAAAATCTTTCAGCTGTGACTAGAGTAAGAGGAGGGTGAAATACACAGGTGAAGTCAATCCCAGGTTTTTTCATTTCATAGCATCTGGCTCCCACCAATCTGGCAATATCCCTTTAACTTAAACTTTTGGGATAGAAAATTTTTTTGAAAGAGTTGTTTCAAGCCAACAAGACACCCCTGGAGATAGTACAACCACCAAACATACAAAAGAGAGGACTGGTTTCAGACACCCTGAGCAAACACCTACACACACACACCTCTCCCGCACATATTCATACTCAAATACACAAGAAATCAGAACCTGGTAAAGTAGGAAACCCATGATGGAAAGGGCCAGCAAGCTCTGGCTCCTGCTCCCCCGGCAGGCAGACCTCCAATGTGTCACACACCCTCTGTCTGATTTTCTTTAGGAAAAGAAGGAGCTGCTGCTCAGAGCTACCCATAGCTATTTATCCACATATTGCTCTTCAGACCCTTTCCTCCAATCCCTCCTACCCCGGTGTCAGCTCCAGCTGCGCCCTGTAGTGGGGAGAGCTGGCTTTAAGCCTGCCTCGCTCCCTGTGCTCCTGGGCCTGGCAGCACTAGGAAGAGCCCAGCTGCATCACTCCTCTCTCAGTTGTGCAAAGAGGTCTCTCGGCACTGCCTTTCCTTGGGAGGAGACACACTGGCTTCTTTTTCCTATTTATAACCACAGACCTTTTGTGTCGCAGAAGCAACAGACACTATTTTGAAATGGAGAAAAACCACCACTCAGCCTTTCACCTCTCTTTGGTTGGTGTGTCTGCCAGGACTTGTGTGTGTGCCTGGACAGGTGCGTGGGCACAAACTCGGGCCAACACCCACTCACCCACACCTGAGGTTGGCAGTCTGGCCTTTGATACATAAGCCCCACAGGTAAATCAGACAGCTAAATCAGACAGCAGCAGGAGCAGCTGGCATCAGGAAAGGGTCCTCAGGATTTCTGAGGGTCTGCCCACTGCTCCGGGCCAGCCACAGAAGAGGTCCCTCCAAGCTTCCTCCCATGTGGAAGGGTGGAATGCTGACATGTGGCAGGGAGTGTGACCCTGCCCCACTAACCCAGCGGTTTCTGCACCCACACAGATGGCAGGGCACAAATGACCCATCACAGCTCTGTCAAATGGGCACATTCTTGGTGACTAGAGCAGTTCAGGGATTGGTAACACGATCCTGAACCTTTCTCCTGCAGGTACCAGGCTGACACTCTCTGTCCAGGGTGGTAGTAACTGAAAGCTGGTGCCAACGTGGCCAGGTGGCAAAAGCAGTGAATGGGGGGGGGGGGGGAGGAAGTGGTTGGAGAGCAAGTGCCCCCATTCAGAGCTGGAAACCCGTCCCCAGGACTGAGCAACCTCAGCTTTCCTCTCTGTAAACAGAACCAATCATGCTTCAAGCAAACTGAGCGACCTCTCACAGCGAGTTGAGGATGAAAATATCTAGGAAATCTGGCTCTGACTGAAGTGCATGAGGATCCACAGGAAGATGGACAAACAGGTCACTTTCCCCTTCTTCCAGGGCAAGACCAGATGAGCATAAGGGGCGGGAGGGGGGGGCAATGCAAGAAAAAGGAAACCTCAGACCACCGTTCGGGGCTGGACCTGCTCCGGGCTCACGCAGGAATTCAGGCACCGAACTAACACTGCTCCAGGGGCTAAAATAATCCAGATGCAGCCCTCGCCCCGTCTGCTGATGCGGGCGCGGACCTCAAGCGGCGCATTCCAGCTGGGCCCGGGCGCGCCAGCGAGAGCGAGCGGGGAGGTCGGCGGGGCTCGCGCTTCTCGCCCGGGTCCCGCCGGGCCCGCGGAGTCCCAGCACAGCCGGAGGGCGGCACCTCCCCGGCCGCCTCCGCGGACGCCCGACCCTCGGGGGCCGAGAGCCACGAGCGCCGACGCAGCGGGAGAGGCGAGAACACCCGGCCCTAGGCGCCCGCGCCCCGCGCCGCACGGGCCGGAGGCGGCGGGCGACCCCAGCTTTGTTCGCCGCCCGGGGCAGGGGGTCCCCTTCCCTTTCCGCGCTCCCTGCCCCCACCTGACGGCGCTCGGCCGGCGCCGCGCCCCCGGCTCGCGGGCAGCTCCGCCGGGTCGCCTGGCGGAGGGCCGGGCCCCGCGCCCCGCTCCCGGGACCCCTCATCCCCACGCGCGCCCGCGGCGCCCGTACTCAGCCGGCCCGCGGCCGCCGAGGGGGCGGGAACCGGGGAGCTCTAGGAAGTTTCGGAGGCGGGAGCCGAGGAGGGGCGTCTCCGGGCGGCGAGGCCGGGGGCCGGGGGCCGGGGAGGCGGCGGCCCGCGAGCGCCCCTCTCCCGTGGCGGGCAGCCGGCGCTTACCTGCATGTCCCGCCGCTCGTCGGGCTCGCGGCCGCCGGCTCCTCCAGCGACCGCCGCGCGGGGCTGGCCGGGCGCCGCGGCGAGCGGGGGCCCGGGGGCGCGGGGGCCGGGGCCGCTCCTCTCAGCGCACGGGCCGCTCGGGCCGCCGCACCGGACTCTGCATCCGCGGCCCGCCCGTTCCGCTCGGGGGGTCCCGCCGCGGCGTCCGCCGGCCCCGGGTGCTGGCGCAGCCTCCGCGGGACGCGCTCTGCCCGGCCCTGGGCGCCCGCGCTCGCTCCTGCGCCGGGGGGGCTCCCTGCTCCGCGCCCCGGACCCCGCGCTCGGCCGGCGGGAAAGTCGGGTGCGGAGCCCGCGCCGCGCGGAGGGAGGCCCAGGCCCTGGGCGCCCCGCTGAGGCCCCGCCGTCGGTCGTCGCTGGGCTGCGCGCTCGTCTCTGGAGCGCGGGACCCCGAGAAGTTTCGGCCGAGTCGGCGGCGGGCGGGCGGGCGGCGGCCGCGGCTCGGCTGGGAGTGCAGGGCGGGCGCCGGGCGAGCGGATCCCCGGCCCGCGCCCCCGCCCCCGCCCCGCCCCCGCGCCTCCTCCCCGCCCCCGGCAGCGGCGCGGGCCTGGCTCACTCCTTCCCACCCGCGAGCCCGGGACCCTCCTCCCGCGGCTCCTCCCCGGCTCTGGGACCGTGACCTCCGCACCTGCCCCGCCGCCCGGGCGGATGCAGCGTCTCCCTCGGCTCTCGGGGAGCGGCCTGGGCCTGGGCTCGAGTGTGGAGGGGGAGCCGCCGCCCGGCCCCTCCCGGCCCCGCGCACCCACTGCCTCCTGGCCCCGGAGCTCGGCCTGGTGCCCCGGGGGGACCCCTCGAATTCCCCGGGCCAGCAGTCCCCTCAGCGCCCAGCGCCCCTGCCCGGAGGCGCCGAGAGGGGACTTACATCAGTAGCTCTTAACATTTACATCAAACTCTTGCACGCGCTTTATTCTCGTTTGAATCCCCCCAAAGCAGTAGTGTGATCTGTTATTCCCGCTTTACCACCCCAATCATTCCTCTCCTGGCCACCACCCTTTTCCACAGCACCCAGCAAGAAATCTCTGGGACTGGGAAATTTGATGGGGGCGGGGTGGGGGGCACCCCAAGAAAAATGTTTCCAATGCGCGCTTTCATCACTTCTGCGACAACTTTAGGGTTGAATTCACCTGACTTTTATGGGGAAACCAAGGCACAGAAAAGTGGCACCATTAGTCCCTCGTGAATAAAGGGAGTTAGTGGCCTGAAAATATCATTAGACTCCAGTTTTTAGCCTCAGCTCAGGTCGAAGTTTAAATACTTTTATTGAGACTCCCAAGTCCTGTTAGTGGTTGCCTCCTAACACCCCTGGGTAACCTGCCCAAAAGGGAGTTAGCCAAGGTCCCATGGGATGCAGCCACTTAAGCCCCAGCTCCTGGACCCTGTTCCAGACTCTGGTAAGGGGCCAACTAGGAGCAGCCAGCACCTTTTTGAGGCCTCCCCTCAACTGCCTTTTCTTTTACGTTTTGAAACCCATCTCTTCCCTGAGCAAGTAGGAGGCTGCCCCGCTCCAGAAACTGCCTTTGAATGCAGTACAGTGAGGAAAAACACACACAATAGAAATAATCCTAGGTTTTGCCTTTTCTTAATTAGTAACCAAACAATGGGCAGCCTTCCCCTTTCAGTGGGGAAAGGGGCCACAGGGACAATGAAGGAAAGGGGGACCAGGAGCCCACCACATGGAGTTGGCAATAAGGACCTATTGTCCTCTGGTTTTTACAATAAGGAAACTAAGAGCTGTTTTAGCAAATACCAGACTAATTAGAGGGAAAAGCTTCCTTGGAATTGTGCTGGCTTGGGCCGGAGGTGCACTATGACTTTCTCACCTCATAGTGAATGGGGTTTATGAGACCAGGTCCAGCAACCTTAAATGAATGGTCTATAATTGCTATAGGGGGAGGGGGCTGCTTTCACATAGGGGAGCTAGTTCAAGGCTTTATCTCTGGGGACAGCTGGGACAGGGAGAAGAGCTGGTTTAAAAGAGGCATAAAAGCTTTGAATCCATCCACTTTGTCAAATTAAAAATATGGCCCAGTTCCTCTCCACAGAATAAAGTGTGGGTGCTGAGGTTTAGGGTCTTTGTGGCAGGTCAAGGAAAGGTCTTATCCAGGAGGCCCCGACCTTTCTGGAATGCAACCTGGGAGAATTTGGGGATTCACTTCATACACCCATTTATGGTGCTCTAAGCACACAACGATGACTGAGACCCGTTCCCAGTCTACATGAGTAGGGTTGGGACAGATTTCTCATTTGGGGTCTAAAATGAGCACAAGAAGGGACAACTTTGCTTGGTCTCCAGCTGAGAACCCAGGAGGAGAGCAGGTGGCCAATGAAGCAACCCTAGCTGATGTCCCACACGTAGCCCTCCACCTCCCACCATCTCCGTCCAAGATGAGTCAAAACTTGTGGCCCAAGAAGGGAAGCTGCAGTACCCCCAGGAAAGGAGCTGTGGCTGAGCAGCTGGGAAAACATTTGAATGAGGAGCCCTGGGCCAGCTTGCCAAGGGAAGTGGTGAGTGCCCCATTGCTTGAGTCACTGAGCTGCTGGGGAGTCTGCAGCCAGCCCTGGAGGCAAGTGCTAGTGGGAATGAGAGAGAGCTCACCATGTTTTGTCTGTGATTGCTGGGCGGGGTCTCTTGCCTTCTCCCCTGAATAAAACATATCCCGACTTGGCATTTGTGGTTGAAACAAAGAAAGAAAAAATACATATTTGGACCTATGGAAATTTGTAACGATTCCTGCTCTGTTTATTGGAGACACTTGTTCCCCCTGCCTGGTCATGCCTTCCCAGGCCATCGGCCACACTTAGAGGTCTCTTCCAAGCCAGAATGCCTAATAAAAATCCTGTCAGAAAGAGTCAAAGAGAAGCCAGCCTCCTCCATTTCCTTAGCTCTCTGTGGCCTTCCTGCAGGGGCACATTTTTTTAGGGCAGTTGTTCCGTTTCCCAGCCCAGCACCAGGAGGAAGAGCTTCAGGTGTCACTGCTGTTCCTGCTGCTGCTGGTGGTCAGAGGAAAGCACCCCTGTTTTGGGACAGTCCATTCTGCCCAAGCCGGCTTCTCTGGCCCCTTTCAAAGGGGTTATTTGGGATGCATGGAAAATTTCTCAGGGGGAACCATCCTGATGAGCCTTTGAAGCCCAGAACAAGACAGAGAGGCAAAGCTAATAACCTTTTATCCCAACAGGCACTTTACCTCTATTGTCTGTGTTACTCAGTGTTCCTTTTGTGCTTGTTATCTAGATGTTTTTCTAAAAGTGAGGGCTTAAAAAACTGGTAGATTCTGACCTAAATATCCAAACATTGTCCATAGATTAGCCCCACAGACTCACAGTAGCTGAGACAGTTTGGGACATCTGGATGGGGGCAGGGGGATTCTAAGAGCTGAAGGCACAGGGTCGTCGATAAGAATGAAACTCTCCAGTTCACTGTAGGGGAAATGTTCACACCAAGAACCCAGCAGCTGAAGGAATTTGTATAGAGGCAGAAGAAGGGCTAAACTATGGATAGTTTTAACATCTGATACGTGCAGATAAATTACCAGTTTATAAACTGCTTTTACATTTTAATCTTGAGATTTATCAAATGAAAACAGTCCTGCTCATCTCACTTGGAGGGCTCCCCTCTGACCAATTCTCCCCCAAAGAGAGGCAACTGCCCTTCCTGGAAGAGGTCTAGCGTGGTTACTGAGCAGGCTCCGGGCCAGCCCACGGAGAATCCAGACTTGCTACCTTAGTGATCTTGGGCACGACACTGATCTCTCTAAGGCTCAGTTTCCTCATCTGAAAGGCAGTGGTGGTGAGATAACCTTCCTCATGGGAATGTGAGAATTAAATAGAACAGTGCAGATAAGAAACTAAGAACCATGTCTTCCATATAGTATGTACTCAATAAATATTAACAATAGCATTGTTATTATTAAATAGACATGACCTGGTTTTCCATTTAGACAGTCTAACGTTACTGTCCTTGAACTCCTGGATTTTGACCCCATTTTTTCTCCTAAGAGAAGAGTCCTAATTAGTTCTTTGAACGAATGACCGCTTTACAAATACCTAGAATGAAGCAGTTGAAGGTGTCACTAAACACTGGTAAATCCAGAGCCAGTGATGGATGGAAAGAGTTCCATCATCCTGCAAGTGTCGCTTGTCAAGGTCCAGTAAGGAGAAAATGGGCAGTTCTGGTGAATGTGGTCCTGTTAATAAGCTGCTCCAATGCTCAACTAAAAAACCAAGCACCATTTGGAATTGTAGTCACCATGAAGTGCTGCTTTCCTTTTGAGTCTAACATCCCCTTGACGTTCCTGTTTCCTCTTCTCAACTTTGACTAAAGTCCTTCCATGTATTCTGTACTGAGGGACATTATGGAGGAAACGAAGACAGGGTACCCACCCTCAAGGATACTGTTTTCACGGTGGCCCAGGGTCCAAGCAAATGGGAACAAACGAAGAACAGATGCCTGTGTCTGCATCCCGGTGCTGGAGCCTGGCAGCTCACTGCCTTCGGGACTGAGGGTGGAGGCCTGGGCTTGCCCCTTCTGTTCTCCAAGGGCTCTTGACCTTGGGCAGGTCGCCTCCCTTCCCTGGGCCTCAGTGTCCTCACTGAATGAATGTGTGATTGAGTCAAGGGGGAAATTGAGGAAGATGGATGTGGGGGTGGAAGACAATGAATTTGACTTTACCTAAGGACACTTGGATGCCCCCCCACACACTCAAAGGATCTTTGAGTGTGTGGGGGGGCATCCAAGTGTCGACAGCAAGAAGTAGATGGGAGGGGGTGAGAGGTCAGGGTGGCTGCGGAGGCGGTTTCAGCGAAGTGAACTGATAATGCTGAAAGCCCGGGGCTAGGGGTCAAGCGGGAAGCCGGTGAGACAGTGCAGTAATCCCTGAGTTTAACGAGGAAGGGAGGGGGGACTGGAGGAAGGGAAGGGGCACTGGGGTCAAGTGATGTGTTTTCCACAATAAGGGAGCCCTGGACCCGCTTGAAAGCAGAGAGAAGAAAAGTGAGGAGGGTGAGAAATTCCTGTTGTTAGGAAGGGATGGGAAAAGGTTGGGTGGAAAGGGAGGCCAGGAGCTCAGTGAGGGGTTCACATTCCAGAGCATGAGGCACCCCTTCCTTCTGCCTCTCCAGAGCCATTTGGTTAGGACGGTTAGGTGGACAGGAAAGGCAGGAGAGAGAGAGGGAGAGAGAGAGGAAAGGAAGAAGGAGGGAAGCGAGGAGCCCTTCTGAGGAGTGCTGAAGTGCCCCTGGGGGAGACACCACTGTGCCCAGACCAGAGGGCAGCTCAAGGTCACTTGATCTGCAATAGCTCTCCGGGAGGCTTCCTAGGGCACTGATGGGTGAATTGCTGCTTTATCAGAATCTCCCAGGAGAGATGTTTAAAGCACAGATTCGAGGCTGCACCTCAGGCCTTCTAAATACTCATGGCTGTAGTCTGCAACTGTTAAGGCCTCACAGGTGATTCTGACCCTCAGCGAGGTTTGGGACCCGGCCACGAGGTTGCAGAGGCCCAGCACCCAGTAAGCCTCCTCGGAGGGGAGAGGTGCTTGCTGAAATGTACAGTGTAAACCTGAAGAAGGCCCACGAAATTTACCAGTTAAGTCCCTCACGCTACATTGCCATGGAGGTAGGAGGGGTAAAGGGTGGAGAGAGCCAGAATCTGCCTGGTTTTCCACCAGCCTTGTTCCTTCCTACCTGGGCCTTGGTGAGGACCACGTGCGGGGTGCTCAGCCTGAATAAGACTGGATTCTGGGCTCTGCCTTTGCTATCATGTTTGAGAGTTAACTTTTGCTCAGTGGTACTAATAAGGATGCTAAAGGAAATCCACAGCTAATCCAAACATCTCAAGGTAAGTAATGGTTTGTCTCCTGGCCTGTAATTATCATCAAAAGCATTTATAAACTCCTGAATTCTGCTCTCTGCGTTGGGATGCTTTGCTAGGCACTTTCCTGTCATCTGAAGCACTTGTTTGGCTTGAGGAAAAATGGTTGTACCACAAGAGGCAAACAGTGACGAGTGAGAATGTATCATTATAAAGGATAATCATTAAACATTTAGAGTGTTAAATTTACAGCATTTTGCCCAACACCCTCCTTTGTTCTCTGAATTTTTCATTCTACATAGTCATGCAAGCATCTGGGTCCCGATAGGTAACTAATGAGCATCCTGCATCCATCCTTGAGGTCCTTAAATATGTTGATCAGTAAAAATGACTCACAAAATAGCAATCAGCTACCATGTTAATTAGACTAACATTTCTCCCTTCCTACAAGCCCTTCTTGAGACTTCATGCATTGGCCATAAAGACAGTGAGATGATCAGCAAAGAGACTGAAATTACATTCGGTATTTCCTTTCCTTTCAAGGTTCAAAAATGGGCCTTAAACACCTTAATGCTTAGAGGAGAACAAACAGAAAAATGCCTTTGGTTTTTATAGCCTTAGTAGTGTGCTGGAGGTGCTGACTTGCATTTCCCAAACCCGAGTAGGTGGTGGGTAAACAGATAAGGAGAGAACAGGCAAGAGTTGACCTGCCCAGGAAGAGGAGCGCGCCGGTGACCTCACCCCACACAAGGCTGCAGCCTGTTTCATGCCCACGCTGCTACCTCCCCTTTTAATTTCCTTCCTTCTTTTCCTGTAGCCTGGTAACCATACCTGCATCCCCACCTGCATTTCATTTGTGGGCTTTTAAGCAGGAATTTCTGGAAACAGAAAAGCTACCAGGTCCTCAGCAGATGATCCTCCAGTGGTAGAATTTCAGGGGCTGTGGCATCTGAGTGGAGGAGATATTTCAGGGCCCTGGGGTCAGTGGGGAAGCTGGCGGGAGCTTTCCAGCCTGTAGATCTTACCACCCAGGCAGCTGCCTGCCTCCAGGCCACTACGTTAAGGTGCTCTGCTTGGGCTCCCCCACCCTCAGCCAGTGGCAGGAGGCCAGGAGCTGCTTGCTTGGCTTCCTTGCTTTCAGTGTCCGTCTGGGTACGCCGTTCGTTACAGGGACAGGGTCTCCAGGAGCTGACAGTGAAGGTCCAGGTAATCAAACCTATCCCCAGTCCCCAGGATTTTCCCTCCAGGGGAGATGTTCTGAGTGCATGTTTTACAGATGCCTTCATTCTAACAATTAAAGGATCAGAATAAATCTGGTCACAATCAGGTCTTTAAAACCTTCTCCCTTCGCACTTTACAGAATCCTCAGCATGACCCTGCTGGCCACCCTGGCTGATGACAGTGACCCAGGCAGACGGAGGATACTCACTTGTTCCAAAGACCAAGCACATGTATCCATGTGGCGGAGGGAAGAACGAAGCAGGCAGTCGGCAGCTGGGCCACGGTGAGGAGAGGGAGAGAAGTTTCTCTGGGGAGCAGCTGTCTATGAGCTGCCAGAGTAAGAGAGGGAGGTCCAGGGCAGGGATATGGGGTGTCCCGAGGGGGTTCAAGAAGGCAGCCGGTGGGTGTGCAGGGAGGCTTGCTCGCTGTAGGCACCAAGGGCTGGAGGGGCCTGGGCCGAGCTTTCACCCCTGTTTGAAACAAAGGGTGTACTCTCAGCCTTGTCCTTGTGTGAGGCCAGGAGACCAAAAGAGAGTAACCTAGTGAGGGCAGGTGTTGACAACGAGGCCCTCCGTGGCCACGGGTCTGCGGTGCCACACTGCCTAGGAGTGGGTTCCAGATCCCTGCTGCCGAGAGGATAGTGTGTCTTCTCCACACAGCAGCGCCAGCACCCACTCACACCCCAGTCACCACCGGGCTTTATTTCCAGTCTCAGTGGGGCCAGGAGTGACTGGTGACTGGAAGCAATAAAGGATGCTTTTAGCAGCTAAACCCACAGATGTAAACTTGGATCCTGGGGGTGGGGTCCTGGGTGTGCTGTTCTTTCTGTCAACTAAGTCCTCATGCCAGGGCTACTCCAACAACTCGGGGAAGCACTGAACCTGGCTGCTTCTGCAGCTCCCCATTTTGACCACTTCTCTGCCCCAGAGGGCAGCTGAGAGAGGGGAGGAGGTAAAGTGACTTTATCTGGCCCTTGGTCCCAACTTGGATAAGAGGAAGGAGATGCCCATTTCTTCCAGGCCAGGCCTGGCCACCTCCTTCTCTCCGCTTCCTCTAGAATTACCTCTGGGGGGGTGGTTCCAGGGCCTTTCACTGGGTGGGGGGGCAGGCCTGCTGGCTGGGGGGGGCTGCCGGTGTTCGGTGAGGTGGGGGAAGATCTCCTGCTCCAGCTGAATCCGCATCAGAACTACTGTTTTGGTGGCAGATTCTGGAGTCCAGCCATCAGGAAAGGCTTTGGGATTTCAGTTTCCATGGTTATTAAATGAGGGTGCTTTGTACCATATGAATGTTAGTTTTTATATACGTTATACTGGCATGTGGTGTGAGGAGGTGTGTGTGAGGCACCAGCCTCAACTCAGAATTGACCTGTCCCGGAGAATTAGAACAACGTCAGGACAGCAATGATAATAAACAATCTAACTGAGGGGCTACGGTGTGAGGATTTAATCCTCACAACAACTCTATGAGGTCAGCACAATTATTACCCCATTTTACAGATGAGAAAAGGGAGACCAGCAAGGTCAAGTTATTTACGCACAATTTTGCAGTTCACAGGGGCCCTAGAAGGCTTCATATAAGTTTAGAAAAGCCCATCTGGAGAGATTGAGGAGATTCCCTGGTGCTGTTTAGGCTAAACTCTCTGCCCCAAATCACCACATGCGTCCTACCTCCCTACATCGACTCAGGGATAGGAAGTCTACTCTGGCCCTAATTCTATAAAGAATGGAGAGGAAGAGTTGAGCTGCAGAACTTGAGAGAAATGTTAGAAGATAACATGCTTTTGATATGTAATCTGCTCAAGTTCACAATGAGGCAGGAAACCAATTTTCCCCAAACTAAGAATTGAGGAAAGGGCAATTCTTTGATTCTAATCTCAGTCTCTCACTCCTGGGGCCAGAGACACATTGCTTTTAACAAAACAGTTTTGAAGTGGTTCTTGGAGCTCCAGGGAACAAAAACCCTCAAGTCCAGCTCAGGCTGTGAATGGGTCAGCCCATAAGAAATGGCCTCTGGGAGCGTGGAAGTGTTGCTATTTCCTTCAGTTAATCTTACTGTCTCCTTTCTCTTCTCCACCAAGCCAGAGGCTGCAAAGACAGCCAAAGACCCCATGAAATCCCAGAGTGGGGAGCTCCCCCTAGTGGCCCAATGGACCCACTTGCTGATGGCCCCTGGGGTCTTGACAAAAGTGAGTTCAGAGCCTGGCATAAGAGAGAATGGTCCACTGCTAGGTACATGCCCCAAAGAACCAAGAGCGGGGACACATGTTCATAGCAGCATCATTCACAACAGACAGAAAGAAAGAAACAACTCAAATGTCTGTTGACTGATGAATGGTAAACAAAATTCAGTACAAACATGTAAGGGAACATTATTAAGTCTTAAAAAGAAATGAAATTCTGACACAAGCTACAGCATGGATAGAACTTGAAGACATTTTGCTCAGTGAAATAAGCCAGTTATAGAAGGACAAATATTGTATGATTCCACTTGGATGAGGAGGAGTCATCTCATTGAAACAGAATGCTGGTTGCCAGGGGCTGGGGGGTAAGGGAAAGTGGACATTTATTGTCTAATGGGTAGAGTTTTGGTTGAGGATGGTGAAAAAGTTCTGGAGATGGATGGCTGCACAACATGCTCCACAACATGTTCTACCATAATAAGAAAAACTGGAGAAAGAGAGAGAGAAAGAGAGAGAGAGAGAGAACGTGTTCATCCATTTTTGTGGGAAAAAACACACACCTTTTTCCAGGTTCCTAAAAAAATTTCCCAAATCACCCAATTTATGTTGAAATTTCCTGGGCTTGTCTCAGCCTAGAATGAAATCTAGGGGGAATGCTGTCTTAAAATCCATTCATTTTAGAAGAATGAAGCAGGAGGAATTATTGATGTGAAAACTTACTATACAGGGTGGGGCAAAAGTAGGTTTACAGTTGTTTGGAAACTAATACAATGATTAGTAAATAATAACACAAGAATAAACTCTGGGTTTTGCATACTCAGGACTGTAAACCTATAGTTAGAATCAAGGCAGCATGGTCTCAGTGGAAGGACAGACAGTCAATGGCACGGAAACAGGCCAACACAAATACGTCCACCTGGTTTTGCCAGAAGTGCAAAAACAATTGAATGAAGCAAAAATAGTTTTTTCAACAAACGGAGCTACAGCAGTTGGATATTCATAGATTAAAAATATGAACCTCAACCTAAACCTCACACTTGGTACAAAAATTAATATGTTTATCATTAACCACTAGGGAAATGCCAGTTAAAACCACATTGAGATATTGCTACACATCTATTAAAAGAACCAAAAATCAAATAGTGACAGCACCAAATGCTGGCAAGGATATGGAGAAGCTGGGTCTCTCGTACATTGACGGCGGGGGTGTAGAATGGATCAGCCACTCTGGAAAATAGTTTGGCAGTTTCTTTATGAACTAAACATACACTTACCATGCAATCCAGTAATTGCTCACCTCGGGGCTTCTCCCAGAGAAATGAAGGCTTAAGCTCACACAAACACTTGTGCACCTCTGTTCATAGTAGCTCTATTTGTAAGAGCCCCAAACTGGAAACCACAGGTGAAGATATAAACAAACTGTGGTATATCCCTACCACAGAGTACTCAGCAATAGAAAGGAACCAACTACTGATGCATGCAACGATTTGGGTGGATAGCAAAGGCATTTTGCTGAGAAAAACCCATCTCAAAGGTGACATACTGCATGATTCCAATTATATAACAGACTTGAAATGACAAAATTATAAAGATAGAGAACAGATTAGTGGCTGTCAGAGGTTAGAAATGAGGCGGGAGTGAAGAGAATGGGAGAACTTTGTGACAATGGAACAATTCTGTATCTTTTAAAAAATATATGTTTTTATTGATTTCAGAGAGAGGAAGGGAGAGGGAGAGAAAGATAGAAACATCAATGATGAGCGAGAATCATTGATCGGCTGCCTCCTGCACACCCCTTACTGGGGATGGAGCCTGAAACCCAGGCATGTCCCCCGACAAGAGTCAAACCTTGACCTCCAGGTTTATGGGTCGATGCTCAACCACTGAGCCACATAGGCCAGGCCAATTCTGTATCTTGATTGACAAGCATCTATACATGTGTTCAATTGCATAGACGCCCCCCCCCCCCCCCACACACACACACTGAGTAAAGTGGTGACATTTGAGGAAGGTCTATGATTGTATCATGTCAGGTTCCTGGTTTGATTTGTTATGTAAGATGTGACTGTTGGCAGAAACGGGATGAAGGGGACCTTTCTGTATTATTTTTATAACATCCTGTGAACCTATAATTATTATTTTTAAAAGACTAGGGAAAAACCTTCAAAAGACAAGGGAGAGAAGGAAAGTAAACGTTATGGAGCCTTTACCCTGAGCCAGCACTCTAAGGGGATCATCTCATTCAATTGTCCTCGTGGCCCTGGGAAGTATGTATTATGCCATTTCAGAAATAAGAGACCAAGGCCGAATGTGGCAATATTGTGTTTCAAATCAAGTCTCTCTAACTGAAAGCCTTTAGGAATAAAGGGAATAAATAGTCAAGATTTTGCTTTGCCTGCCAGTGTTACCATCATCTCAGAAACTAGCTCTGGGCACTTTACTTCAGTCACTATAACTTGAACGGTCCATCTCCTCAGGTTGTCCTGTTGGATGTCATTCATGTAAGCTAATCAGTACAAACCTCTGTTTTCTGAAAGCTTATGTCCTTCTTTATTTCTGTTTTTTCATGTTTTATCTTTATTGCTGAAAGCATCACAGATGTTCCCTTTTTCCCCTATTGATCCCCTCCACCCTACAACCTCCCCCCTCCAGGTCTTCACCACACTGTTGTTTGTGTCCATGGGTTACGCACATATGCATATAAATTCTTAGGTTAATCTCTTCCCACCCACCCACCCCTAGCTTCCCTCTGAGATTTGTCAGTCTGTTCCATGCTTCTATGTCTCTGAATCTATTTTGTTCATTAGTTTCCACATATGAATAAGATCACGTGATATTTGTCTTTCTCTGACGGGCTTATTTCACTTAGCATAATACTGTCCAGGCCCCACCATGTTGTCTCAGAGGGTAAGAGATCCTTCTTTGGTGCAAATGTCCAAGAAGAGCTTGATATGATTTCAATGTTCTTGAACTTGTAGAGACTTGTTTTGTGTCCTAACATGTGGTCTATCTTTGAGAATATCCCATGCGCACTTGAGGAGACTGCATAATCTGCAGCTTTGGGGTCAATTAAATCCATCTGATCTAGTGCGTAATTTAGAATCATTGTTTCCTTGTTGATTTTTTTTTTTGGTCTGGAAGGTTGTCCAGTAAAATCAGTGGGGTGTTAAAGTTCCCTACTATGACTGTATTGCTGTCAATCTCTATTTTAAAGTCCTCCAGAAGTTTTTTGTTTGTTTGTTTTGTTTTGTTTTTTCAACCTGTGTGAGTCTTTTGTTCTGAGGTAGATCTCTTGTAGACAGCATATATTTGGGTCCTGTTTTCTTATCCATTCAGCTACCCGGTGTCTATTGATTTACATTTAAGGTCATTATTGATAGGTACTTATCTATTGCCATTTTAATTCTTTACACCTATGTTTCTCTTTCTATTTCTACTTTGTATTACAGCAGTTCCTTTAATATTTGCAGTGCTGGTTTGGTGATGATAAACTCCTTCAGCCTTTTTTTTTTTTTTTTTTGTCTGGGAAGCTCTTTATTTCACCATCTATTTTGAATTATAGCTTTACTGGATAGAGTATTCTTGGTTTCAGATCCTCCTTTTCATTACCTTGTATACTTCATGCCATTCCCTTCTGGCCTGTAGAGTTTCTGAGGAGAAATCAGCCGGAAGCCTTATGGGAGCTTTTTCGTAGGTAACAGACTGCTTTTCTCTTGCTGCCTTTAAGATTCTTTGTCTTGAAATTTTGGCATTTTAATTATGACATTTCTGGCATGGGCCCCTTTGGGTTCTTCTTGCTTGGGACTCTCTGTGTCTCCCCTGAGCTTGTGTGAACTTTTTCTTGGCCAGGTTAGGGAAGTTTTCTGCCATTATTACTTCAAACAGGTTCTCTAACCCTTGCTTACTTTCTAGATCTTCTGGCACTCCTATGATGCAAATATTGTTACATTTCATGTTGTCCCACAGCTCCCTTAAACTGTCCTCCTGTTTTTTAATTGTTGTTTCTTTTTGGTTCTCTGATTGAGTTATTTTGTCTACCCTGTCTTTTAATTGCTGATCAGATCCTCAGCTTCCCCTAATCTGCTGTTTATTCCTTCCAATGTGTTTTTTTAATTTCTGCTATGTCATTCTTAATTTCCTTCATATTTTCCAGTTCTTTTCACATGCTGTTAAGCATCCTTATAATCAGTATTCTGACCTCTATATCTGATAGATTGCTTATCTCCATTTCATTTAGCTCTTCTTCTGGAGAATTCTTTTTTTCTTTCATTTGGGGCTTGTTTTTTGTCTCCCCATTTTGGCTGCAGATTTGTATTGGTTTCCATGTATTAGAGAGATCTACTAGGATTCCCAGTCTTTTGGATGGTCTTTGGTGCAGGGCAACGTCAGACACTGTCTGTGACCAGCCTTGAGTACCCTGTTTGGAGCTATCAACAATCCACAGCTGTGGCTCCCTCTGCTGAAGCTGGGTATGTTTGGAAAGGACCAGGATGCCCACCAAACTCTGCTTTTCCAAGACCCGAGTCCAGAAGCAGATCAGGCAAAGACTCAAAGCACCCAGTGATCCACCTTTGCCTGCAGGCTGATTAATCTGCTTCTATTTTTAAAAATATATACTTTTATTGATTTCAGAGAGAGGAAAGGGAGAGGGAGAGAGAGAGACAGAAACATCAATGATGAGAAAGTCATTGACCAGCTGCTTCCTGCATGCCCCCCCACTGGGGATAGAGCCCACAACCCAGGAATGTGCCCTGACCAGGAAATGAACTGTGATCTCCCAGATCATAAGTTAATGCTCAACTGCTGAGCCATGCCTGGGTGGGCTAATCTGCTTCTCTTAATGAGCCTCAGGCTGTAGGCCACAGGAAGGAGTAAACTCCACAGGGCGGGCTAGAGGTTTTCCAATAAGTGGAGCAATTGCTTCTCCTGTAGGCAAAAGCTGCCTGGCTGGCAAAGGTCTGCCTAAGAAAGATGTCCTCTGTGGTATGGGGGAATGACTCAGCACAGGAATACAGATGGCTGTACTCTGAGCTCTATCCCCGGAGCCAGCATCTCTGGATTCTCCTCACACAGCTCTAGTCCACTCTGTCTTCCCTCTGCTAGAGCTCAAGGTGAATGGCTGCCCACGAAACTTTGTGTGTTGGCTCTATAAGAGGGTGCCTGCATTTCCAGCCATCTCTCCCTGGCAGACAGAACCCCTGCTGCTTTTCACAGCCAGATGTTATGTGTCACCTCAGTTCTGGTGCTCTGGGCTGGGAAGCCCAGGCTAGGGTGTAGCCCCCAGATTCCTCAGTGGGAACCCCCCACAGCTGAGATATCCCTCGGGACATTCAGCTGCTGCCTGTGGGAGCCCTGCCAGCCCTCTCACCTCCGCACTTCCTACCAGCCTCTGTGCAGTCTCCACTTTTCCTCCTTGGTTATGAGGGTGCTCTCCAGCTCATCTTCAGTTGATTATTCAGGATGGTTTTTCTACATTTTAGTTGTAATTCCAGTTTGCTCCTGGGAGCGTGTCAGTGCAGCTTCCACTTAATCTTCCACCATCTTGGACTCCTATGTCCTTCTTTAAACACTACTTTCATAGGTCTCTCATGTCCATAAATCTAGGTGACCATTGAGTGAAGGCTAAAGCCTTTGCTTGGTGCTTAAACAGTCAAGGTCCTGCCCAATTGCCTTCTTAAGAAGTGTCTGCTGGTTCCTCCTACTGCTCTCCACATGAACTAACTGAGATAGTTTATGGCCCCCTACTGCCTTGCCCATAATCTTTAGCTCCCATTTATCCTTTCAGTGTTCTTAGCCCACCTAGATTCTGTCTTTACTGACCCAGGTGCACTGCCCACTGACAACTCCAACACCCAGGGCTCTTGTTCTTCACACTCAAGACTCCAAGTCGCTACTGGGCACACAGTAGGCACTAGGCATGGGCTTGTTGAGTGAGTCGTGAACTTATCACATATGGTTGTATTGATATTAAATGTGTATTTCTATGTTAGTTTTACCTCCCTAACCAGATGGCAACTTCCTTAGCTTACAGTTTCGTGTTCTCAACAGCCCTTATTCCAGTTTGGTAACTGATTTTAAAACAGCCACTGATAATTCTCATGCCCTCAGCTGGATATCCACCTTGATGCTGCCTCAGACAGTCACTGCTGGGGTTGCTGGTGGCTTGAGGACCAACCTCCATTGACGTCTTCTCTTTTTAATTTTTTTAAATGTTTTAATTGATTTTAGAGAGGAAGACAGGGTGGGTGGCCTCCCGTGCACTCCCTGACAGGGATCAAACCCAAAAGCTAGGTATGTAGTCTGACAGGTAAGTGAACCCACAACTTTTCAGTGTACAGGACGATGCTCCCACCACCTGAGCCACACTGGCCAGGGCTTCTTGCTTCTCTTCTTTTATGTGATCTCCTTGCAATAGCCCATCCACCCACCTCTCTCCTTGTGATTAGTTCCTTAAGCAATTATAACCTTCCTTGGGGGGCTGACTTGGCCCACATCTGGAGTGAACTCAGACTCTGGCGCTCATAGCTGTGGTCATCCATTTTTCGGGATGAGCAAATTAGGAGAAAGCGACAGAAAGTGTAACTGGAGAAAAATTAGTTAGTGGCTGGGGAAAAGGCTGGGCTGTTGCTGTGAGTGGGCCTGACCTCATCGCCTGTCATAGCATCAGTCAGCACTGAGGTTTTGAGGAGACACAACAGCAGGAGGAAGGTGTCTGTGAAACTCAAATGACTGGAAATGAGCTTGTATCAAAGACAGTGAGTAGGAGGAGCTGCCTCTCCTCTCTGTTCTCCACGCGCTTCTCAAAGGGCTCTAGGAACTCTCGTGAGACAATACGATGTTGAGGTCATCTTCTCAAGGGGTGCCCTTCAGAGGGAGGTATTGGGTGTCCTTGAGCCTTGTTGCTCAGCTGTCAGACTGGGGCTCTGACATCTAACCTCGCTCCCCAGAAAACCACTGTGGAGGGGTCCCGGGGGCAGACTCAGCCACCTGTGTCAATGCCAAGGTCCTGGTGTCCCTCCCGTTCTTTGGCCAGGCAGCAGCAGATCCCAGACAACAGCTCTGGAGAGTAAAGTGTCTTTGTAGGGTGAGGGAGGAAGGGGAGAGACTGGTGGCTGAGCCTCCAACTCTACTTAGCTGGAGACCCAGGGTGTCAGGAGCAACAAGTGAATTCACTGCAAAGGCGTTGCTGAAAGGTACATTCCCTTCTCTTCACCGCAGTGTAGACATATAGCTCTATTACTGATAGCACCCCATTCCTGTACCCATAGGGTGGCATACTAGCATGACCTGTGCAGAGCAAGCGTCTAAATTCCCAGGATTTGGGCCACTGTCCAGAATTGTGACAAGCGAAAAATTATGGTATCCCCAGATTTTTCTCTAGGCCAAGAAACAGTACCTCAGGGGCTGAATCCAGCCCACTGCATATTTTTGTATGGCTTCTACATTTTTAAGTGGATGGAAAGACATTTAATAAAAAAGAATGCTTCACTACTTGTGAAAATTATGTGAGATTCAATTTCAGGTCTACAAGTAAAGTTTTATTGGCACACACATTTGTTTATATATTGCCTAGCTAGGTAGGGCTGCTTTAGCACAGGGGAGCAGTTGCATGCAACTGTATGGGCTGCAAAGCCGAGATTAACACTGGCTACAAAATTTGTCGCACAAATGAAAATGTGGGGCTTCTTGTTAAAAAAATTATTAAGAATTCCACAGGGGCAACAGTAGAGCATTAAACGAAGTGTGGTGGCCCCTCTGAACCCAGGGCCCTGTGTGACTGCCATGAACCTGGCCCTGACTAAAATACTTAATATCTGGTTCTTTCTGGAAAAAGTTTGCAAACTTTTTGCCAAAGTTTAATAAAAAAACAATTAATGTTAGTCTCCAGCAGAAAATTTAGAGAAAATTATTGAAGTGTTTCTGGACACACTTTGAAAAGAAATTATTAAACACTAGGACACAGTGTGGGTTCACTCCTATTAGACCCTCTTTCTTTTGAATGGATTGTCTGCTGGGATGAGAGGGGGGAAGGGCAGGGGAGGTTGATGCCACGGACATGCACCAGTCCTTGCATTCAGGCAGCCATCCTGCATTCATGCCCAAATACCAGGGAAACCTGTGACAGCCTCTCCCTGCATGGAGTTAAAATTTAAAACTGTAAATAGTTCTGAGTCTTCTTATTTTTAAGATACCACGATAGCTCATTTGCAAGTCTATTCCCTGTGCTTTACAGTGTGTTGAGAAGTCATTTTTGAAAGTTATTTGGGGTTTTTTCTCAAGTCATGATGAGAACTATGAGCTGTGCATGATGTTGAACTATATTTGCCTTTTTGTCAGATACAGCACTTGAATTTGGTACAAAGGTAGGCAGCAGGTATAATTCAAGGCTCCAAAACGGGGAATGGTGAATCCCCACCGGACCCCAAAGATTTGCATCTGTACTTGTAGCTGTGGTAATTTTAGAAACCAAGTGAACATGAGTCTGAAAGCTGCAACACAGTCATTTGCCGTCTCCACTAGATGAAAATAGTTTATTAAATAAAATGAGATACAGCTTCTTTCAGAAACACCAATGGGGCATTTGCTTCTGGTTGGAGTAAATAGTATTGATCTTTGCTACTTCTGAGAACAGACTGATTCTTGTTGAGGTAGAAAGGCACAGGGGATGGGATCCAGGCCTAGCCTGTGCCAGGCCTCTAGCTGACTAACTCTTGGGTTAACCTTGGGGCAGACACATCACTGTCTGTGGCCAGGGACGCTTGCCCAGCTGCGGTACACTGTCAGGGCTAAGGCAGGAGAGAACTGGGTGTAGGGGGCCCACCCTAGCTGGTGTCTGATTTAGCTGGGCCCAGGTTGCCCCAGCTCGGAGGTCCCTTGGGCCATCCTGAAAGGAGCCCTGGGATGGAGATCAGGATCCTGGGGCTGCCACTAAGTGGCCGTGGACCTTGACCACATTGCTTAGTATTTCTAGACCTCATTCTGTTTATTATTTATTTATTTATTTATTTATTTTTAAGTATATTTTTATTGATTTCAGAGAGGAAGGGAGAAGGAGAGAGAGGCTGAAACATCAGTGATGAGAGTCATTGATTGGCTGCCTCCTGCACGTTTCCTGCTGGGGATCAAGCCTCAGGCAGGACAGGGTTATTTTAAAGATTCTTTTCAGTTCTAATCATCTATGAATCTCTAAGGAAACGTTTCCTAACATAAAAATTTGTTCAAAAATAGAACTGGCTGCCTGAGAGAGTAAGAAGGATGAGTAGTTGAGGGGAAGTTAGGGCAACCCCACTGCGTTCTCAGGACGCCCTCAATAGAAAGCAGCCTTTCTTTACTTCTAATACAAAGTGAATTTCTTAGGATGTTTCTGCTCTAAACCAAACAAATCTAACAAAAGGTTCATTTGCTCAACTTCCTTCTGCCCAATTCCAGTCTGGAAAATGGAAGACTCACTCAGGTGTGCTTTTAGAGCAGATGAGAGGAGGCCAGAAGAGCGGCCAGACAGCCTGGGCGACAGGGACGGAGGGAGGGAGGTAAGCAAGGCGCTGCCAGTGGCCCGGCCGAGCAAAGGGCCAGAAACCCGCCGAGGAGGCCAGAGGAGCAGCGGGCAGGCCGGTGCTGAGGCCTCAGAGCCAGGAGAGGCGCTCAGGCCATATCTTTGGCTAAGTGGAGACTTTGGAAGCTTCTAGACTAGGGAGTGACAGTGATCAAAGCAGTGCCCAAGACTGCAAGGACTTGGCATGGAACAGCCTTTAAATAAAAAAAAAACAATTTTTATTGTGGTAAAAATACGTAACATGATATTCATGATTTTAACTATTTGTAAGAACACAATGCAGTGGCACTAGATGCATTCAGTGCTGTTTAACCATCCCTGCAATCTGTACCCAAACTTTCTCATCATCCCCCCAAAACTATTCTATTGTCTCCATTTGCTATTTTAAAATTATTTTTTACTGTGATAAAATTTATATAACATAAAAGTTACCATTTTTAACATTTTTAAATATATAATTGAGTGGCATTAGGTACATGCACACTGCTGTGCAACCATCACCACAGCCATCTCCAGAACTTTTTCATCAGCCGAAGCTGAAACTCGGTCCCCGTTAAACACCAGCTCCCCATTCCCAGTCCCCACCCCCTCACCGTTCTCCTTTCTGTTTGTATGAATTTGCCTACTCTCAGTCCCTCCTGTAAGAAGAATCATACAATAGGTGTCTTTTTGTGTCCGGCTTAATCACTTAAAATAATGTCCTCAAGTTCCCTCCATGTTGTCACATGGGTCAGACTCTCCTTCCTTTTCAAGGCTGGATAATATTCCATCATATATATATTTTGTTTTATCCATTCATCTACTAGTAGACACTTGGGTTGCTTCGACCTTTCAGCGACTATGAGTAATGCTGCTTCTAATATGGGTGTACGAATGTCTCCTTGAGACCCTGCCTTCAGTTCCTTGGGTATATACACAAAAGTGGAATTTCCAGATCATATGGTAGCTCTGTGTGTAGTTTTTTGAGGAGCCACTATGCCATTGGGGGTAGCCTTTGCGAGAGCCCCACAAGAAGCTACGTCCAGAGAAGATGAGGGAGACTTGGGGAAGGCGGGAGGGGAGCAGCCAGGCTGGGGCGGGCAGGCCTGTGTGACTCCATGTCAGGGGATCCCGCTCAGAGCCTCTGTGTCCTTCCCATTCGTTAATGGAACACATTTTATTGGACACCTAGAATACACCAGCCACTCTTCTAAGCACGGAGATACACTGATGATAAAACAGATGTGGGCTGTGTTCTCATTCAACATCTGTATAAAACGTGGACAGCGCTCCCCAGTAACATATGTAAAAGGCTAGCTCAGTGTCTGACTCATCAGAAGCACTCAATAAAGAGTTCTTTCCTTCCCTTAACTCGGCAGCTGGATGATCCAGGATTCTGCATGTTCTCATATAAATAACCTCCTGTTGAGGTATTCACAGAAATAACTCCCTTCTAATTCTCATTTTTAAAATTCAAAGAGGGCCACTGCGAAAAAACAACAACAAACGCAGGGCTGCTTTGTGTGAACGAGCTGCAGCCTGCGATTGAAAGGGGCGCCCAGCTGGTGGGGGTGGGAGGTGGCAGTGGGGGCTGGCTGCCTGGGTGCCCACAGTCAGCGGGGACTGACGCAAGCCTGGAGGCCAGCGCAGATCGGCAAACCTCAAAAGGCACCCCAAGGAAAGCTGGTGAGAGACGCAGAACATAAATAAAGTTGTTTGGGTCAGGACACTTCCCCGCCAACCTGGCTCAGCCACCACAGTGGGATTTTGTGTCCTGGAGACACCGGCCAATTCCTCCCCAGCCCTGCTGGGAACAGGCCAGACCTGGAAAGCAGCTCTGGTGGCACCTGCACGAGCAGCTCTGGCCGCAGGTCAGCGCGCTTCCCGGGCCCTGTGGTGTCCTGAACTGGTTGCTACATTTGGAGAAGAAAACATTTTTGTGGTGGGATCCTTTTAAGCAAAGGGGGGAAATGGGAGACAAAAAAATAAGGGCAACCCCTGGGAAAGGCTTGACAGGTGGGTCAGAGGAGCTGTCCCCATGGGGCCCATGAGAGCAGGCCCAGGCTTCCTTTGGTCACTGGGCATCGCCCGGCTGGGTTGTCCCGGCAAGTGTGAGCAGTCACTGCAGCCTGGGAGCCACCCCTGGGCCCTCACTTCACCTCGAAGCCTCCCCTCTCTTTCAAGGAGGGAGAGTTCAAAGGAACTCCAGGAGGAAGTCATTACATTTAATAGAAGCCCTGGTTTGCAGACGCATAGCCCGTCAAGAGTATTTAATCGCTATTTACAGAAACTCCTACAAACACACGTACAGTATATGGGAAGTTATTCCAAGGGGATTAGATGAAGTCCCGCCAGACCCACTCCCATGCCTCAGAGTTTGCAGGTCTCAGCGATTCTGGGCAAAGGTCCTCCATACTCCCAGAGATTACACTGAGGAGATGTGTGAGAATATTGTAGCCAGTCCCAAGTTGTGCTGATGATTTTTAACACCTTATAATAAAACCAATATTTTGCTAAGACAGGAAAGATCAGTGGGTCTCCTGAAGCTGTTCAGTCTAACCGGCCAGCAAAAGATCAGCACGGTCCCCTGCACACTGAGCGAGGCTCCCTCCCCTTCTCCTGGCCCATCGTTGGGTTTAGGTCCTCAGCAGCTCCCTTGGGTCCAAGCTCAGAGGGGCCAGCTCAGGGATGGAGGGCTTATGTCAGGTGTGGAGTGAAATGGCTCCTGTCCCAGGTGCCACAGGGCCCTGCAGAGACAGCCTCCCGTCCTTGGCAAGCTTGTGTCCAAGAGGGGAGATGAGGCACGTGCGAGTCCAATGACACAAAAATCACAAGAGACCCTAGTGGTGCAGAAATGTGCTCAGGAGTAGAAAGAGATCCAGGACAGGAGCTGGGCCAGGAGCCTGTGAAGCGCCTGAGTTCGGCAGGTCACAGGGAGGACAGCAGGGAGCTGAGCGTGGGTTGGAGGTGAGAACTTTCTGCACTAAGAAAGTTCTCTGTGTTGGTCCCCTGCCCTCTGACCCTGGCCTGAATGACATTCTCACTATTGATTCATGTATTTGTTCTGATTCCTCATCTGGATTTAGAACTCCTTGCAAGCAGGGATCTGACTCATATTTCCGTGTCTTGTGAGATGCTGAGTGTAGCCCCCGCCCCAGGAAAGAGGCAACTAGTCTTTGGAGGAGAGGGTAGCCCTCAGGTTGGATGGAGAGGAGCCCAGCCAGTGAGTGACTGGCGCTTTCCTCTCTGCTTGTCCCTCGCATCCTACTCAGAGGGCGATTCTGGCCAGTTGGGGACTTGCCAGAGGACACGCTGCCCTCCTCACCATGAGTCCTGGAGGCATGAAAGAGGCTCCGTTTGTTAAGAAAATGGTATGAGGAAAGGTAGAAAAAAGAATCAGTAGTTTAAGGCCTTACCTGGCTCCTGCTCCAACCTCCCGGCCCCGGTGGGGGCTGAGTCAGAGCTTGCGGCCCCTCCCGCCGTTGTCTTCCACTCGATTCCTTCTGGATTAGCTCAGTGGAGCTTTATCCCAAAGACTGTCCAAGTTGGCAAGAGTTACACATCGGGCTGTTTGGCTTTTAATAAAGTTTATGATTTAAATCTTGTGCTCTTAACACCTTCTTTGCAAGCCTCAGAGGGAAACAAAAATGTTGAAGTTGTTTACTCACTTCCTTCATAACATGGAGACCCTCACACTTGGCCAAAGCCTGTGTGTGTATGTGTGTGTGTGTGTGTGTGTGTGTATTAACATAAAGCTAGTGTATGGCTGTATGTACACACACACACACACACACACACACACACATTCAGAGGGAGAGGAGGAACCTTTAAAAACACTGGCTGCATTTCAGTCCCTGGCAAGTTCCCAAAACATCAAATGAGGCCTTGTGCATGAAGACTTTTCCTCCGAAAACAAATACTTACATTAGATTCTGAGTTGTCACCCCCCTCACCAAAGTCAATGAGGTGAGGAAGGAGCCTTATCAGAATTCTTGAGAGCTACTGGAAGGAAATAAAAGTCCAAGGACACCGCAGGACCGGGGCAGAGTTTGGCACAGGGAAGAGTAGAGCAGGTCGCGGTAGATCCTCAACCAGAGCCTGAGGCTCTAAAGTCAAACTCTAGCTGCTTCCCTCTTGGGTGTTTGCACAGGAGAGGCAGTCGGAGGGACCCTGCTGTCTGGTGCCCTGGCCAGGAAACAAGGAATTTGAGCAGGCTTGCTCTGACCTGTCCTGCCCACAGGGGAAATTCGGTTCATAACAGACGTCTGTGCTAATATTTCAGGGACATGCGCTAAAACCGGGCCAGCTGTGGGAAAGCGTCTCCTGGAATACGAAGCTCGTGGGAAGCGGACCAGTGAGCAGATCAGCTTGAACCACCTGGTAAGCCATACCACGGCCTTGAGTACGTGCCACTGGCATGTAGGGGACCCAAAGGAGTAACAGACACGTTCCCTGCCCTCAGGGGCCTTACAGGCAGTGCGGGGACAGGCCAAAGGCGGCAGACCAGGGCTTTGGGTGGGAAGAAACAAAGATCAGTGTCCTCTCATTTCTGAGGTTGAAAGGGGACACCTCCAGCGCTTTTGCAAGTTTAGTCCCTGTAGGCGGGCTTGGAGGTATTGGAACCAGGGTTTGTCTGCGCGCTGAGGCCTGAGCTCCACAATGACGTTTTGGCCAAAGTATCCACGTTGGACTCCAGTATCCCTGAGTCTCTTGTGTCACAGTGACTAACAGGCAGGGCAGACGAAGCTTGCCTTCAGAAGCCATCTCTGCAGGAGGGTAACTGGCCCAGCTGATGAGGCAGGCACATTGGCATCTGGATTTTTTCTTCCTAAAGCAGAAGCAATATGATTGTTGGCATCTGACGCCCCTGGGGAAGGGACTGCAGCCCAGTCCCGGGACCAGGCTCCCAGGAAGGCAGGCCCTTGCCCCCTGATGGTGCCTTTCTGTGGTGGGAGGGCCTGGAGGGAGCCCAGAGAATGGGCTGAGAGAAGAAGTCAGTGATTTACCAACGGGAGGCTTCCATTCCAGGCCTCAACTTTCCCACCTGTAGATGATTGTTACATGTAGGGAAGACGTCAGACAGCAGGAGACAACCCTTGGACAGGCTCTGCTCAGAGTGTGATGCACATCTACAAAGGCGATGGTCCCATTTTCAAGGCTTTAGGCAAAACAATATGTGAATTCCCTCACAGGCCACGGGGACAGCCCTGGCCCATACATGGTGGATGCTGCCCAGCAAGAGCTGGCCTACACATGGACTGAACGGGGCAGCCGAGGGGCCCGCTGTGGCTGCCACGTGGCCTGACCTTCCCTCGTACTGGCGCGGTGACCTTCACTATCACCTGTGAGGTGCATAGTATCTTTTCTATTTTAAAAATGAGAAAACTGAAGGTCAAAGAAGTCAAGTGACTTCTCCAAGGCTACACAGCTCGTAAGCACCAAAGCCAGGCTGGGAACCCAGGTCTTTTGATTCTTGGCCCACCTGCTTTCATGTTCAAGGCCTTGGTCTTGTTCCTGCAGGCCAGGCCTTCCTTTGCCCTCAGGTCAGGGAGCAGGTTCTCTGCCCCTTCAGCAGGATGAGCATCCTGTTCCCCAGCCCTCCTGCAGGCCCGCAGAGGTTGTCTCTGGGTGAAGAGCGGTGGAGCCTGGAGACAGGCACCCCGAGGCCACAGCTCTGCAAGGGAGGCGCCCGCAGGCAGCTCGCGATGCGGGGACGGCCAGCGATGAGCTCGGCTGAAGTGAAAGGCTGACTGGCTTCTTGAGTTTTCTTCTCCCCTAAAGAGTCGGCTGACTCCGAAAAGCTGGGGGGTCATCCTGACCTCAATACTTATAACAAAGAGAAAGTGGAAGCAAAACCCTCCAGTCCCCTATTCACCCTGCAAGGTGCTGCCTAGTCCCCTCGGTTACCTCAGCGCGGGCCCTGTGGCCGTGGGCGGGGCAGTGGCCGGAGCGACATCACATGGAAGTTCTCGAGTCTGGGTGTGTCCTCGGCACCAATGCACAGTGAGGAGCCCAGGGACACCCACACATTAAAACGTGCACACAAGTCCAAGTTCAGATTGCAAACAGATGCCCTCCAAACCCTCATTTACAACCCTTAAGAACGAAATCATAATAAAAAGAAATTCAAGTTCAAGATGAACTAAACAGGAACGATCTCTCCAGCGTGAATCCCATCAGGAGCCAGAGACAGTTTCTTGGCATGAAAACCCCGCAGACATTTGATGGACGTTTTTCGTACATGTCCAGTTCTCCTCTACAGTGGAACATGGCTCGGTTCTTCACTCGCACAAGCAAGGCTGATGGGACTGAGCGTGGGGCGGGCGGAGTGTTGATTCAGGAGGGGAAAGATGAGTGTCAGTGCTCCGTCGTGGAACAGCTGGAAGGAAGGCAGAGCATTGGTTTTGTAGGAGGACCAGCAAGAGACTGTGAATGTCCCAGCCACCCTGTGAACCCAGACGGAATGGCAAAGGAGTGTTCTCAGTGGATGGGGAGGGCTGACGTGGAATTACCAAGTTTTCAAGCCTCATTCCGTTCCCACCAAGGGCCGGAAGAGGGTGAGAACATTCATGGTGCCTCATCGTCTGATTCCCGGGGGATAAATGGTGCCCAGAGCCTAACAGAGCATGAACTTCTGGCGTGACTAACATCCATCCTGCTGACAAAGCAGGCACATTATTTCCCTCTCCTCTGAACACCCAACCGCCACCTGGCCTGACGCCTCACACCCTCCAAGGCTGGCAGAGTCTCCTGTGTCCCAGGTCACACATCAGCTTCTTACCTGGCCGTGAGCCTTTAATGCTGCTGTTAGTGGAAGGAACTGGAGAGAAAGGTTTGGAAACAGATCCACCTGGGTTTGAAGCCCAGGTGCATCACTTCCTGGTGTGCACCGTTGGGCAACTTCCCTTGACAGCTCCAGGCCAAGGCCTTTTCTTCACGACGTCCAGCAGCTCTCAGGGTCATCAAGCCTGGAGACGTCCCAGAGCTGACAGGCCCTGGCGCTGTGTTTTGATTAGCCCTGCGTGGTGCTGCGGTTAGGTCACTGGAGGTGTGGGCAATCCTCTCCCAAGCTGCCCTCCTGTCCAGGGCATTACAGACCTCTCACAACATGGGCCCATCCAACTTCCTTTGAAGTTACATTGTGGCCCCCATGCCATCTCCTCCATGCTCCAAAGCCAAGTTTTTAACCGATTGACACTGGACTGCCTGCTACCCCCAACACCCCATGTCCTTCCCTACCTCCCTGTCCTTGCTCAGGCTCTTTTCTGCCTCCCTCTTCCTTGAACTCCTTTGCTGGCAACATTCTATTCATCTTTCATGGTCTATTACGAGCATTGCCTGCTCTTCTGTGTCCCCCCACATTTTATTAGGATTAGTTTCCTCCACTGGACTGTGAGCTCCCTGAGAGGTGTGGCCACAGGGTTGAAGAGGACAAGCTCTGGAGACAGAGAGGAGTTTAAATTTTAGCCCTACCACTTGCTGCTTGTGACCTTGGGAAAGGTGTTTAGCCACTCTGTGCTTCACCCGTAAGATGGGGATAATAGTACCTACTCTACGATTGCCATGAAGATGAGATAAAGCATGTGAAGTGCTGAGAATTGAGAGCTGAACTTGGCACATGCTATTATTACCTGTGTGCCTGGCCCCTGTAACAGGGGCATGAATACTGAACTGAGCGCTGTGGAGGCAGTTTGTGGATGTGGATACTTGGACCCAGGGCGGGGGCGGGGGAAGGTCCATGTGTGATCACTGAGCAAGTACAATTGAAGGATGTGATTATGTAACTTAGGAAAATTTCAAACATACACAGAAGAGAGAATACACAGAAAATGAACCCATGTACCCAGTGACCAGCATCAACCATTACGTACTCACAGTCAGTCTTCTTCTGTTTCCTGCTCCTTGCCCCCTCCCCAGTCCACATACTGGATAATTTTAAAGCACATTGCAGCCTGGCCGGGTGTGGCTCAGCGGTTGAGCGTCCACCTAGGATCCAGGTGATCGGGGTTCGATTCCCGGTCAGGGCACATGCCCGGGTTGCGGGCTAGGCAGCTGATCAATGACTCTCATCATTGATGTTTCTATCTCTCTCTCTCCCTCTCCTTTCCTCCCTCTGAAATCAATAAAGATTATATATATATATATATATATGGCACATTGCAGATGTGAAGAATGCAATTTTATGCTTTACACTATTAAAAGAGCTTTCAAAAAGGAAAAACATAACTATTTATTATCCTAATTATGGCTTGTGGCTTGTGACCTAGAAGAAGGTGGCATCATTTCACAGAGGGAAAGGTTAAAGGGAGGCTGAGAGGTCAAGGGCAGCTGAGGGCTCCAGGATACGAAGCCAGGGATCCTCCTAGGAATCTGGGAAGGCTCATGGGTCTCATACGGCTTCCTCAGAACACTCCCCCAGCCCAGGGTCTAACTAGGTCTTAATCAACTTTGAGCCAGCTTGAGATATCCCATCTCAAAAATCAAATAATAGTGATCTTTTCCCAATTCAGAGAAAAAAACACACCAAGTTAATGAATGGAATTCTCAATTCCAAGTTCTCCTCTAGTATTTCCTTAAACCTTATGATGATCTCTGCATCCATTTGTCTGAAACTGAGTGCTGGAGACCACAGAGAGAGTAAACAAACAGTGGAAAAGATTAATGGGAAACCTGGAAACAGCTGACCAGGGTAATCTGACAGCTTTCTGTGGACACGTCGGTGCGCATGGTTGTGATTCTGTACCGTGCAATATAGCACACATTCTGCTGGGAAAATGGATCCTGCCTCATGCTGAGATACTGAGCAGCACCAGGCCTTCAGTCCTGTGAATGGGGCTGTCTCTCAGGTGCCCCGCCACCTGGCAGGAGCAGCTGCCAGCTGCACATAGGGTGAGGGGGGCAGAGCCAGGTGCGCTGGGGCAGCCTGCCAGGGACTCGACGCTCTAGCTAAGCGCCAACGCACAGTGGGCAGCAGAACTTACCAGGGAGGGCAGTGCAGCAAGCAGGCTGGGTCCGTTCTGGGGTTGACTCAGAAATGAATCTAAGCAGCAAACAAATTCTCATAAAAGAAATTCCCCAGAATAATTTGTTATTGAGCATCAGGCCAAGACAAACAGCAAGGTTGGACATTTTGGAAGCACAGGCCTCTTGGCTCCCTATCACTGTTGGTATCTGCGCTTCTGGTGGCTGACACAGCTCACGCATCGCAGAGTTAACCCATCAGAATACACCGAGGGGCTCACGTCCGTTCTGAACAAAGCCCTCTCAGGCTGTGACCCTCCTCGATGCCCTGCCATCTGAGCACGAGCTGCTGATGACCCCTCAGCATGGGTACTTACTCTGCTTTCTGGAGCAGTTAGGTTAGAAATGGGGAACCTGACTCAGGGCCTAGGGTGCAAGGGAAAAGGGAGGTGGAAATTGACTTTAAAAGGCAATCAAGGGCGTTGCCAATCCAGAGTTGAGGTGGGAACCTAAAGGAGGCTCACTCTTCTCTCTTTGATCACCCAGGCCCGCCTGTCAGGGTGGAGTCAACTCCTCTGCCTCCCTGAGGGATGGGGACCCGGTTCCGGGGCTACCTACGCCCGGCACTGACCTCTTGGGGATTGCTGGCCTCCCCCTGCTTTTCTCGCATTTGAGGCCACAGCTCACTTGAATTATCAGACTGGATGACAAGGAAAGACACAGCACACAATTTTTAAATAATTTTATAATTTCCCGATGGATTTAGTTTGTGAATAAAAAAGAAAAAAAACCGAACAAAGTGTTTACAATAATTATCAAGGCAAAGTTGACTATAACACAATTTCTTTGTAGTGTCATTATCCTGTCAGTAACTCGACTCTGTACACACACACACACACACACACACACACACACACACACACACACACACACTTGAAGGCAGCGGGTGCATTTGCATCACAGACACCACCATTGCGGCTGCTACTGTCACCAAAAGGAACTCAAGCTACAAGGAAACAGTGCCCAGGGCCCCTCAGCTCCTCACTAAAGTGCAGCACTTCTCTTCTGGAACAAAGGGGCGAGCGTCCCAGGGGGACCTGTCCCCATCCTGAACACCCAGCCTGGTGTGCAGGCAGGCTCTGCCGGTCCTGCGTGGGCAGCAGGCAGAGCGGGCGGTGCACTGCCCTCAGGTGGGCCTGGCTGCGTCAGAGGACATGCAATACTGGTGTGGTGTGGAAACAGGGCTGGGCTCAGAGGGCTTGCTCTGGCCCAGGGCCCGATTCCCTGGCTTCAGCAGGGTTCACTTCCTTTCCTGACGACAGCCTCAAGGGGGCCAAGAAAGGCAGCTTGGGCCCCGGAGATCTGGGTCTAAAATTCTTAAAGGGAAAGAATCTAGGACTGACGCCAGAAGGAACTGAGATCTGAGGGTAGCTCATTCACCGGGACTGCGGGCGCTGGGCTGGCCAGTGCCCGGCCCGTAGTGGATGGTCACTGGATGATATAGCACCAAGTGGGCAGGAGAGAGGTTCTGTGGCCTGTGCAGGGCTGCTGCCAGGTGTAGGGCTTGAGTCAAGCCAGGTTGCCACACAGTATTAGGCACACTGAGCTGGGACCAATGTGGGGGTGAGAGTGGTTATAGGGTCACAAACTACCCAGAGGTCCTGAGGATGTACAGGAAAACGCTGGCGCAGCTGGGACTCTGAGCCCCCGATTCCTTTTCCTCAGCAGCCGTCTTTCAGCCAGGTAGTCACCTACCTGGACTGTGGTCCCTGCGCTTCCCAAGCGGCCAGCCCAGCTGCCACCTAAGCCGACTTGGGAGGAGGGGAGGAGTTTGGCTGCCCCATAGCTTGAATTCCTTTAACATGATATTGGTTTGCATTTTTAAAACACAGCTCCTTAATTTTTCAGTTCTACAACTACTCTTTAATATCTTAATAATCTCAACAATGGACACAATGTAACTGCCCGAATTCTCTGAACCACACAGACAATATTGACAAGCAGAGAAACAAAACAGGAGGTGGGATGGGACAAAAACCCGCTCCCCCCCAAACCAGTCCCTAAAACCACCTCTCCTCCAAGAGAGTCCGGCGGAGAATACCTACATTAGGATCACAGCACTCGCTAAACACACTGGGAAAAATCAGGAGACACTTGGTTACAGTTTTGACACGAAAAAGTTTGGGAACAGTTTTTGCTTAAAAAGAGTAAAGACAGCCATTTTGTTCAGAAGGATTTCCTTTTATGTTTTTTCTTGCCCAAGTATTCTCTTAGTTCACACGGTGGAAAACTCCAGATTCTTTTAAAACGTTTCTTTAAATGGTTGAAGTCCCTGTCCTGAGCGCCCAGGGCTGGCAGGGACGGACGAGTGGGCGGCCTGCGAAGGGCGGCCTGCCGCCTGCCTCTGCCCGCTTCCCACTGCCTTCCCCACCGTTCTGATGTCTGCAGGTGGGCGATGAGGCGGGCAGGCAGGCAGAGTTACTGATACTGCGGACACAGGGCTCGCTGAAACTTAGCAAGCGTCGTGTGAGGGTCACATTATATGTGGTGACAGATTCAATTTGCTCTTTCCTCAAAGACCCTGAGGGTAGCCACTGGGCCTACACGTAAGTAATGGGGTCAAACAGGAGGGCAGGAGGGCTCTGGGATCAGCGGAACTCTAGCAGCAAATCCAAATGCCAATCCTGACCATCAACAGGGGAGGGGTTAGTTTAGCGGTTGACTAAAACTCTGTGGTGACCTCCACTCCCTTCTCTCTCACTCTGAGGAGCGGGTGAGCCAATGAGCTTCTCATGGGAAACCAGACTTTTATTGACAGAAGTGTCAATAGTGGCCAAGCCACACTGCCACTATTGACACTGAAGGTGGTCTTGGGTTCAGTCTGCCTTATTAGTATTTTTAAAGCCCAACTGAAAGAGAGAAAAGAACTTAGATCTTCTTTAGATTGTAATGTACAAGGTTAAAGGTTAGAATTGAGACAGATTTCAGGATTCCCACTCTTATTTCTTAATATGTTAAAGACCATTTAAAGTCTTTTCTATTTCAAATGGTATCCAAAGTCCTTGTAAATCTCAATTCAGATACTTCATCAAGAACTCAATGAGTACCTGGGATAGAGGTATATGAGATGAAAAGTCACACTGTATTTCTGCAGTCATGCGCTCCAGGCTGGATTCCACCCTGTGCCCTTTATGATGCCTTCATTTGGGGTACAGGCCTTTAGGTGTTAAGGGGGAACTAGACTTACCAATGGAATGGATGAATTTGGTGAACGTTACAGGCAACCTGCAGTGAGTTTTCAAGGCTACATACAACACGTTTGGTAGTAGCTGAGTGACCTTTTACAACCTTGAATACCATAAGAAGGTCACAAAATGTATGATGGGAATTATGCATTTAGTAAATGCTGGCTTGATGAATGTTCTAAACTCAGTAAGATACTTAAACGCTAGAAACTTTACTGACTTTGCCCCTATAATGTAAATGCAGGTCTTGTTCAGCGTTAAACTTTAGCCAGAGCCTAATTCGTCTAGGACCAAACAGTCCCCAGAACCATTTGAGATACTGGGAAGGGAGAAAGATTCCCTGCTATGGTTCATACAGGCCAGGGAGACGATGTCTGCCCAGAAATTTCCTTCTCAGAAGCCCCTGTCCAGAGGACTTCCATAAGGTTTCAGAGGGAGAGCAGCAGGAAGGGTAGAAATGAAAAGGGGAAGAAGGTGCAGTAAGTCATGCAACATGTGGGCAAGAGTGGCAGGTACTGTATTTGATGGTAAAGGCTGATCAGCGGGACCCTGAGAGACCTGGCTGAGGCCTTCCCTTGCCAGACCACCGCCAGCCAGTGCCAGGCCCGGGCACTTCTCTGGGCATGGCCTCCTCTGCTCTCTGTTCTGCTGTAGTCCCGGGAAGGCTGTTATCTTACCTCAGCTCTCTGCATTATGGTATTTAAAGTGAGACTCTAATACTCCAGCCCTAAAACACTGGGGGCTATCTACATGATTTACAGGCAATGAAGTAAATAAATGGAATTGAGGTAATTGACCACAAATGACCACCACTTAATATCTAACCCCTGGCACCCCAACTCCGGCCAGCCTTGCTATCAGGAAGCATCTCAGTAAGAAGTTTATGAGCAGAGTTCATTTAAACCTTTGATAAGGAACACTCTACAGCTTCTCAGAGGGGAGACTGTTTTACAGCACAAGTCAGGGCAGCTGGAGATTTGACCATATAAGTTAATGAGACAGTCAAGGCTTGCTGGTGGGAAGATACTGAACTGATGGCCGTGATGACTTTACAGGAAGCATCAGATTCTTGGGTGAGTAACTGGGGAAGGGAAAGGAGAAAATGCAAGACAAAGGCATTTAGCCCAGCAACTCTTATCAGAAGATGAGTGTCTGGTCAGGTGTCTGGCCACAGAGGTCGTCAAAGGCCTACATTTGGTTAAGTGGTCTATTTCTTGGTGTCTGCTTTTTTATGACTGCCATTGTCTATGCTTGGGGAAAATGCCCTTCAACAAAATGACAATACCTTCAAGTGAATTTGTAACTTTGAGGTCAATGTTCTGATTTGTGACACAGAGTTGGCCAAGGAAACACTATCCACTACTGTTACTCTTTCAGGGTAAGAGCAATAAACAAAAGTCCTGAATCACCAAATGGGATCCTGTAGGCAAGTAAGTGACTCAGTCCTCAGCCCCCAAACCTATCAATTTCATTTTAGTAAGAAATGAGAAATGCTGATTTGTGCAAGATTTTTCTGGAAAAGATACCTTCTGTTAAGATGTGGGGGAAAGTTATGCCTTTTACTACTTTCACTCGAGCAGGTATGTCTCATACAACCCTTTACACCTCTCCCTCCCTTTTTTTAAAGTATGAGTGCCTAGCAGTAGGCATTTCATAGTCTTTGAATGAAAGAATGGAGGAAGGAATGTGTGTGGGATGAGAAACATTCATTTGTGTGAGAGGAGGTTCCAGGCAATGCACAGGCTAAGGTTCTAGGAAGTGCAAATCAAGAGTTACGCTACAAGGGTGGAGATGGGTCATAAAGTTCAGTGACTGCGGGGCTGCAAGAGTTTGGAGCACTGTGGTGGGAAGGCAGAAGCATTCTTTGGGGCTCAGGGGCCTGATGAAAGAGGTGTTCAGGAGAAACCAGCCTGACCCTGAGGAATAGTCACTACTGAAGCAGAGCTGGCGGTGACAGCGCCTCATGTCAAACCCCTCTTCTCTTTCCATTAGAGATATATGACCTAAGAGAAAGGCCAAAGGTCTTACACGAGGGTGACTGGAGGGAGAACTGTTTGCACCATCCTCTTGCTAACTGGTTGAGGAGAAGAGCACGCGTGAGCGAGATGGACTGGGGTGGGGCGTTAGTGTTCACCGAGCCATCGGGAGGCCTGCTTGCCACTCCCCTGCATAAAACACTGCAGATGAAAAGTAAACAAAAGGGACAGTAAAAGAAGAGTCGTTTTTCTGTTTGTCCCTGTTCTCTCTTTTCCCCTCTCTCTTTTTCTAATAATATCTTTTTGAGATTTTTTTTTTTTAATCCTTGTAGGAGAAAGCACCTGTTGTGATATTAGGACACTCAGCTCTCTTGTCCATGGGAAGCATTCTCTCAGTGTGTTGAACTCCAAGTAGATTCCAGATTTAGTTCTCACGTCAAAAACAGGAGGTATGAGGCTCCCCACTCCATGCTCCTCTGTGAGGGCAGAGCCACTGGCTTCCAGAGTTCTCCACTGCTGATGACTAGATGGTGGTTCTTCGTGGGGACTTGGCCACTTACCCACCCTGGACATCACAAAATAAGTATAGAAACAACATCCAAAGTAGAAAGGCAGAGTCAGATGACAGATGTAGAAATGGCGCTGGAATCACACTTGAAGGTAGGGTGGAGTCTGTAGTGTTTGCACAGTGCCAAGAAGCTTCTGTGTGCCTGTCCTCGTAGTTTGCTTTTCTTGGCTCCTAGGTTCACTGTATTGGGCTGCTGGGCTGGCCACTCCCGATGAAGCAGGGTCAGGATGATTCTTCCAATGCGTTGACCACCTGCTCCAGGATGTCGGGGCAATGGTCTGCTATCTTCTGGAGGATGGCATTGGCAAACTCCTGCAGTTCTGCATTGTCCCGCTCACCTTTTTCTAATTCATTCTGAAGCTGAAAGGGAAAGGAAAGGTGGATTTCAGATAAAATAAAACAATCCTATTTGCACTGAGTTAAGAATTACTGTTTATCAATAAAGAAATGATATTTGCAACAACATGGATGAACCTAGAGGGCACTATGCTAAGTGAAATAAGCCAGACTGAGAAAGACAAAGACTGCAATGGTATCACTTATATGTGTGTGGAATCTGGAAAAAAAAAAAGTCTAACTCATAAAATCAGAGAGTAAAACGGTAGTTGCCAGGGGGCTGGGGAATGGGGGGAATGGGGGAAATGGGGAGAGGTTGCTAAAAGGGTACAAACTTTCAGATAGAAGATGAATATAGACTGAGAATCTAAGGTTAAACATGGTGACAACAGTTGATTACACTGTACTGTATAATTGAAATTTGCTAAGAGAGTATAACTTAAGTATTCTCATAAAGAAAAAAAGGAACTATATGAGATGATGAATGTGTGAACTCAATTGTGGGAATCCTTTGATGATGTATATCAAATCATCACGTTGTACACCTTAAATATATCACAGTTTTACTTGTCAGTTATACCTCAATAAAGCTTAAAAAAAAAAAGAAAAAGAAAAAAGAGACACTTTCTATGTGAAGTCTTCCCACATCTAAATTAACAGCCAGAAGGGTAAAAGTAAATTTCAAATATTTTTTCATGAAAACAAGGTCTAAAGAAGTTAGTGACTAGTCCAAGTTCCAAGGATGGTAATTTGCAGAGCTGGGACTCCAATCTCAGCCCTCTCATTACAGGTGGAATGTTCTCCCCACTGTGCCCCAGTATCACACACACGTCCAGGTACATGGATGATTGCAGACAGGATCCTAATCTTGCATAATGGTCTCCGACCTAGGGAAACTTAAAATTTAAAAGATTTCCCCTGTTTCTATGTACCACTTTTATTCAGTGCATTAGACTACCCTACCTTAGGCCTGTTAATTTAGATACGAGGTAGTCTTCTGCTAGTTTAGAAGTATATTTCTAACTTCTTAGGCTTTCAAACACCCTCTCTGACATTCTCCTTCAAGCATTAAATTAACATTTATTAAGGGCCTGGAATGGGTTCTTGCCCTGAAGACCCATTTAGGTTAATAAAATAGACAAAATGTAAACGGATCATTACAACCCACCATGTTAAGGGCCGTAACCAAGGCATGAATATGTTACAGGGGAAGACGTAAGAATGACTGTTTCATCCTGGAGGAGTCCGAGATGATACTAAAGGCAACATGTGATTTGGATCTTGAGAGCTGAATAGGAGTTTGTCTGGGAGATCAACGACAGAAGAGGCTTTCTAGCAGATGAAACAAGGGCAGATGCACAGAGCTATGAAAGGGCTTGGCACAGATCTAGGGAACAGTGAGATGTTCAATATGGCTGGAGCATAAGGTAAAGGGATTGGGTGGAGAATGACAGGAAACGAAGCCGAAGAGACAGGCTGGGGCCAGATTGTGTATGTAAAGCTAAGGAGTTTAGATATAATCTGGTTACAAAAACAACAACAATAACAAAAGGAAGTCCAAGAGTTTTTAAACAATCCAGAGACATGATCAGCTTCATTTTCTTAGAAGATAGCTATAAAGATAAAAACATGTTAGACTGAGTGGAAAAAAGAATATGTGAAGGGAGGTAATTGTTACAAGCCCAGGTGAGAGTTCAGGAGGGCTAAAACAAAGGTAGGGTCTGGGGACATGGAGAGGAACAGACGGACGCGACTCTGCAAAGGGAGGGCTGACAGGAGGTGGAGACAAGTGAGAGAGAATGGAGAGTCATTCTGACAGTTCTAGCTGTGGATATTAGACAAATGAGACTGAAAATACAGGGGGCAGAGCCGGTTTTAGGAAAGGAGGGAAATTAAAAACTGAGTTTAAAGTATAGTTAAGCCTGTTCCATGCTTCCATATCTCAGGGCAGGGGGAGACGGGGAGGGATTAACCAAAGGACATATATACTTATATGCATAACCCATGGACACAGACAATAGTGTGGTGAAGGCCTGGAGTGGGGCAGGGGCTACGAGAAAGGGGGTAATAGGGAGGAAAATTGGGAGACTTCTGTAATACTGTCAAAAATAAAATAAAATGAAAAATAAAGTATAGTTAAGAACATAGGCTCTAGAGAGGTAGGCTGCCTGGGTTTCAATATCAGCTCTGCCAATTATTAGTTTGTATGACCTGAACCTCTCTGAGCCTCAGTTTCCTCATCTGTAAAATGGGGCAATAACGTTTATAGGTTATTTGAAAGATTTAATGAGGTATTCCTATAAAGTGCAGTATAATGCCTGACACATAGAAAATGGTTGATAAATGTTACATGTTACTATAATTATTGTTACAGTTGTTTTTATGGAATTGGTAAGACGCATGTAGATTAAAAAGCAAAGACAACAAAGTTCTAACTATAGTGTTGATAGAATCTCGATGCTCTGAGCCAAGGATTATCACACTGCTTCTTCAAATATATCAAAAAGCTGGGAACAGATTCAGCAATCTTTTTTTTGCTAAATGTGGACAAAAAGATCAAGACATGCAAGGACTAGATTTAGACCACACTAAGTCCTGGTGCATATCAAGGCCTGGCTGTGTCGTATAAATATAAACCTCTGGAATGGGAAAACCAAGGAGGCCAGGTGCCTTGTAAATACAGTCACGCAGAATATAATCTAGAAATACTGTTAAATGAAAAAGCTACATATAAGCAACAACTTATATGTACGACAACTCTCAAGTATCGTCAGTGGAACTGACGTCAAATCACTCAAAGTAAGTGAGGGGAATGTCAGGCTGTATTGCTTCAGATTATTCCCAAGAAAATTCTGAACTCTGGTTTATATTCTGAGCCAGATATCTGTACTTGACTCTCAACATGTCACATATTTATTTCCCATGAAATACTTTTTATTCTATTTGGCTTCAGTTAAGTAGATAAATATGAAGTTACTAATGGATACATTTTAGTTTAATAACATTTTTCAGGAGTTTTTTTGGATTTAAAAAGTATTACACATGCATTGTAAAAAATTTGGAAAAGGAAAGCACCAAGAAAAAAAATCACCTATAACATTAGCATCAGGATATAACCATTCCTATATATTTTGTCATATAGTCTGTGAGACTTTTATTATACATACATGTAATTTTAGAAATAAAATGGCAATGATATTATATAGATTTTTATAAACTGATTTTGTTTTTACCTAAAAGTATACTATAAATACATTTCCAAATCAAATCCCAAAGACTCTTTGAAACTTGGTAATTGATTCTAAAAGTTATCCTTAAGTGTAAATATATAAGAAGAGCCAAGAAAATATTTTATTTTATTTTTTAATCCTCACCTGAGGATTGATTTTTAAATTTTTTTTCTTTTTTAGGAAGAAACACCAATGTGAGAGAGAAACATACACTGATTGCCTGCAGTATGCACCCTGACTGGGGATTAAACCCACAACCTAGGTGTATGCACTGGCTGGAAATCGAACCCACAGCCTTTTGGTGTAGGGGATGATGCCCCAACCAATTGAGCCACCCAGCCAGGGTCTCAGAAAATATTTTAAGACAGAAAATGATGTGGGACTTGCTCTACCAGATTATAAAACATACTATAAAAGTATACTAGTTAAAAGTATTGTATTGATAAAATTTGATCAGTGGGATTTATAATATAATCAAAAGGCATTAGAAATCAATGAATATTTTAGGTCAACTGGGCCTAGTTGTATTTAGATTCCTGCTCATACTATACATAAACATAAACTTCAAGCTGGCCAAAGATCTAAATTTAAAAATTACACTGAGAATATACATTCTTCTCAAGTGCACATGAAACATTCTCCAGGATAGATCATATGTTAGGCCACAAAAGAAGTCTCAATAAATTTAAGAAGAATAAAATCTCATCAAACATCTATTCTGACAACAATGGTATGAAACTAGAAATCAATTACAAGAAGTAAACTCACAAATATGTGGAGATTAAACAACATGCAACTAAAAAACTGAATGGTCAAAGAAGAAATTAAAGAAGACATAAAATACCTTGAGACAAATGAAAATTGAAATAGAATACACCAAAATTTATGGGTGTAAAACCAGTTTTAAGAGGGAATGTCATAGGGATAAATGCCTACATTAAGAAAAAAGAAAGATTTGAAATAAACAATCTAATTTCACACCTCAAGGAACTAGAAAATGAACAACAAACAAAGCCCAAAGTTAGTAGAAGGAAGGAAATAAAGGTCAGAGTAGAAATAAATGGCATAGAGACTAAAAAGATAATGAAAAAGATCAATAAAACTAAGAGCTCTTTTGAAAAGATAAACAAAATAGACAAATCTTTAGCTAGACCTACCAAGAAAAAAAACAGGACTAAAATAAAATCAGAAATAAAAAGGAGACATTACAACTGATGCCACAGAAATACAACAAGTCATAAGAGATTATTATGAACAATTGTATGCTAACAAACTGGAAAATCTAGAAGAAATGTATAAATTCCTAGAGACATAAAACATTCCAAGACTGTATCATGAAGAACTAGAAAATCTGAACAAACCAAGCACTACAAGGAGACTGAATCAGTAGTCAAAAACCTCCCAACAAACAAAACTCAAGGACAAGATGGCTTCACAGGTGAATTCTACCTTACATTCAAAGAAAAATTAAAAACAATTCTTTTCAAACTCTTCCAAAAAAAAAAGAAGTGGAGGGAAAACTTCCAAACTCATTTTATAAGCCAGCATTACCCTGATACCAAAAATAGACAAGGACACCATAAGAAAAGAAAATGGAGGCCAATATTTATGATAAACACTAATGCAAAAGCCCCCCAACAAAATACGAGCAAACCAAATTCAACAATACATTAAAAGGATCATACACCATGATCAAGTGGGATTTATTCCAGGGATGCAAGGGTAGTTTAAGACCTGCAAATCAATAAATGTGACACACCACATTCGAAAAGTGAAGGATAAAAATAGATGTCATCTCAATAAATGGCGAAAAAGCATTTGACCAAATTCAACATCCATTTATGGTAAGAACTCTTATGGAAGTGGGTATAAAGAGAATATATCTCAACATAATAAAGGCCATATATTACAAGGCCAAAGCTAACATCATACTCATGGCGAAAAGCTGAAAGCTTTCCTCTGAGATCAGGAAAAAGTGGCCCACTTTGCCACTTTTATTACAAGTCTTTGCCAGAACAATTAGACAAGAAAAAGAAATAAAAGGTATCCAAATCAAAAGAGAAGTAAAACTGACACTATTTGCAGATGACATATTATATATAGAAAACCCTAAAAGGTCCACAAAAAAACTGTTAAAACTAATAAACAAAATCAATATACAAAAATCTGTTGTGTTTCTATATACGAATAAAGAACTTAGAAAGAGATATTACGAAAGCAATCCCATTTATAATTGTATCAAAAGGAATAAAATATCATGAATAAATTCAAATAAGGAGGTGAAAGACCTGTACACTGAAAACTCTAAGACATTGATGAAGGAAGTTGAAGACATGAATAAATGAAATGATTTCATGCTCATATATGGAAATAATTAACATTGTTAAAATGTTCATACTAGAGCATTCTCCAAATTCAGTTTAATCCCTACCTAGCAAAATTCCAATGGCATTTTTCACAGAAATAGAACAATTCTAAAATTTGTATGAAACCATAAAAGACCCCAAATAACCAAAGCAATCTTAAGAGAGAAAAACAGCTGGAGGCACTGTGCTCCCTGATGCCAAACTATGTTACAAAGCTATAGTCATTATAATGGTATGGTATTGGCATAAAAGTGGACACATAGGTCAATGAACCAGAATAGAGAGCCCAGAAATAAACACAAACACACATATAGTCAACTAATTTAAGACAAACGAGTCAAGATTATACAGTGGGAAAGGGATAGTCTCTTCAATAAATGGTGTTAGGAAAACTGGACAGCCACATGCCAAAGAATGAAACTGCACCACTATCTAACACCATACATGAAAATTAATTCAAAATAAAGACTTGAATGCAACACCTGAAATCTAAAAAACTTCTAGAAGAAAACATAAGCAGAAATTTCCTTGACATTGATCTTGGTGATGATTTTTAGATTTGATGCTAAAGGCAAAGGCAACAAAAGCAAAAATAAGCAAGTGGGACTACATCAAACTAAAAAGCCTTTGCACAGCAAAAGAAACCATTGAAAAGACAACCTACTGAATGAGAGAAAATATCTGCAAATCACATATCTGATAAGGGGTTAATACCAAAAATATATAAAGACCTGGAGAACATTATCCTAAGTGAAATAAGTTAGAGAAAGACCACGTACTATATGATTTCACTCATGTGGAATCTAATGAATAAACTGAACTAACAAGCAAAACAGTGACAGACTCATAAGGAGAGAACAGGCAGGCAGCTCTGAGGGTGAAGCTGGTTGGGGGGAGGAGTAGAGGGACTAAGAAAAAAAGGAAAACAGAGAATTCATGGACACAAACAACAGTGTGGTGATTGTGGCGAGGAGGGGTGTGGGTGGACGTGGAAGAGGGTATGGGGGGACAAATGGTGATGGAAAAAATAAAAAAATAAAAATTTAAATTAAAAATAAATAAATAAAACAAAAATGTTTGAGATTGAAATAATACTAAAGAACTCATATAAATTAATAGCTCCCTCCTGCAACCCAAACGATCTGACTAAAAAATGGGCAGAGGATCTGAGTAGACATATTTCCAAAGAAGACATAAAGATAACCAATAGATACATGAGAAGGTGCTCACCATCACTAATCATTAGGGAAATCAAATCAAAACCACAATGAGATATCACTTCACACCTGTTAGAATGACTATCATTGCCCTGAGTGGCTCAGTCGGTTGGAGCATGGTCCCATACACCAAAAGGTTTGGCTCCCAGTCAGGGCACATACCTAGGTTGCAGGTTCGGTCCCTGGTCAGGGTGCATATGGGAGGCAACTTGTCAATATATCTCTCTCACATCGATGTATCTCTCTCTCTTGCTTTCCCTTCCTCTCTCTTTAAAAAAATCAATGAAAACATATCCGTGGGTGAGGATTAAAAAAGAAAAAAAAAGAATGGCTATCGTAAAAAAGACAAGAAATAATAAGTGTTGCTCAAGAGGTAGAGAAAAAGGAACACTTGTGCACTGTTGGTGGGAAGATAAACTGGTGCAGACTCTACGGAAAACAATATGGAGGTTCCTCAAAAAAGTAAAAATAGAACTACAGTAGGATCCATCAATTCTACTTCTGGATATTTATCCAAAAAAAAAAAAAAAAAAATAGCCTGGCTGGTGGTGGCTTAGTGGTTGAGTGTCAACCCATGAACTAAGAGGTCACCAGTTTGATTCCCAGCCGGGACTCGATCCCCAGTGGGGGGCATGCAGGAGGCAGCAGATCGATGTTCCTCTTTTATCTATGTTTCTATCTTTCCCTCTCCCTTCCTCTCTCTCTAAAACCAATAAAAACATAAAATAAAAAAGCAACTCTAACTGCAAAAGACATACGCACTCCCTAGTCAAGAAATGTAAGCAACCTAAGAGTCCACTGGTGGAAGAATGGATAACAAAATGTAACATACATACATACATACTACATACATACTACATACATATACAAACACACAGTGAAGTATTATTCGAGTTATAACTGAAAAATCTGCCATTTGCAACAATACAGATAAAACTTAAGGGCATTATGCTAAGTGAAGTCAGTCAGACAGAGAAAGACACATACCATATGATCTTACATGGAACCTAAAGAAAAACAAGACAAACCATGAAATCATGGAGAGAACAGGCTGTTGATTTCCAGAGGTAGGGGGGTGAAGGAAAGGGGAAAAGGGTGAAGGGAGTCAAAAGGTACAGAATTCTAGTTATAAAATAAAGTAAGTCCTGGGGATGTAATATATAGCATGATGATTATAGTTAATAATCCTGTATTGATATTTGAAACATGCTAAGAGATTTTAAAAGTTCTCATCACAAGAAAAACGGAAGTGTAAGTATGGGTGGTGAGACTTAATGTGATGATCACTTTGCAATCTACACAAATATCAAATCATTATATTGTATACCTGAAACTATGATGATGATGTTATATGTCAATTATACCTCAATAAAAAGTTATTGAAATTACATCATGAAAGTACTAGAAGCAAATTTAGGAGCATTTTTTAGAATCTTGGGCTGGGGGACAGGTACATGCTTCTAATTTTATATTTCACAATAGACTGAATGTTAGGATCTCCCCCTAATATATATGTTGAAATACTAATCCCAATGTGATGGTATTTTGAGGAGGGACCTCTAGGAGGTAATTTGTCATGAGGGTGAAATTTTCATGAATGAGAATATTGCCCTTATAAGAAAAGTTCAGAGAGCTAACTAGCTCTTTCCACTATGTGAGGATACAAGGAAAAGTAGGCAGCCTGTAAGCCGGAAGAAGGCCTCACCAGAGCCAGACCACACTGGCACCATGATCTTGGACTTCCAGCCTCCAGAATGGTGAGAAATAAATTTCTGTTGTCGATAAGCCACACCACACAGTTTATGGTACGTTGTTATACCAGCCTGAACTGATTAAGACAGCATGTAATGCAATTAAAGAAAGCTATAAAAGGGAAAAAAAAAAAGGGGAAATTTGAATATATAGAAACTTAAAATGATTATAAGGAGCCAGAAGAGATATAACAAATTAAAATATAAGTGATGACTTAAGAAACATTTATAATAAGACAAAGAACAAAAAGACAAAGGATTTATTGTAAAAGCGGTACTATAAATCTAATAACTAATAGAAAAATGGGGAGAAGATATAAATTAAAAACTCACAGAAGAAATACAAATGGCTAATAAGCACATTAAAAATACTCAACTTCCTGCTCTGGCAAGTTTGGCTCAGTGGTTAAAGCATCGGCCTGCAGACTAATGGGTCCCTGGTTGGATTCTGGCCAAGGGCATGTACCTCGGCTGCAAGCTCGATCCCTGGCTCTGGTCAGGGCAAGTGCAGGAGGCAACCAATCGATGCGTCTCTCTCACATTAGTGCTTCTCTCTCTCTCTCTCTCTGAAAAGCAATGAAAAAATATCCTTGGGTGAAGATTCAAAAACAAAACTCAATTTAATTAATAATGAAAGAAATACAAGTTAAACAAGATAGGGTTTTTCCCCCTTATCACATTGGCAAAAGTTTCAAAGATTGTTAAAAATCAGTGTTGGCAGGATCTGGGGAAGTGGGTGCTCTTTATACCACTACTGATGGGAATATAGATTGGTATACAATATGGTCTTATCAACCAAATTTAATTGTATGTATCCTTTGATCAAATAATTCCAGGTTTAAGAGTATGTTCTATAAAAATACCACTAAGAAATTCAAGAATGTATGCACAAGTATGTTTACCAAGGCGATATGTAAGAGCAAAAATTTATTAACAAACAGTGTCAAGCAAGAGGTGAGAGAGAGATTTATGCTTAGGCCTATATATAAAAAACTTATGAAAGCAAAAACACAAAACTGAGCAGCTAGTTTGAGTGGCTGGAAGGACTTTCAGTTTTACTCTGTATACTTTTATACTGTTTAATACCACAAACATCAATTTTATGATAAGAAATATGAATAAAAGTATGTAATCTAAATATTCAAAGCTACATGAAATTTTAAATGTGTAATTATTATATTCTAAGATACTGAGAAGAAACAAACAGAAATGTATAAAATATTTACTCAGAAAGTATTGATTGATTTGCCAATGAAAAGGAATGCAGTTCTGATACCTGCTATAACATGAACCATAAAAACAGTAGATGAAAGAAGCCAGTCACAAAAGACAACATATTGTATGATTCCATTTTTATGAAATGTCCAGACTAGGCAAATCCAGAGTTAGAAAGAAGATGAGTGGTTGCCAAGGGCTGGGGTGAGATGGGATAATCGGGAGTGACTTCGAAGAAGTATGGATTTCTTTTTGAACTGATAAAAATGTTTGAAAATTGATTGTGGTCATGGTTGTACAATTCAGAGAACATATTAAACCTACTGAACTGTACACTCTAAATGGGTATACTGTATGGTGGGTGAATTATATCTCAATAAAACTGTAAAAAAATACTGACTGAGTACTCTATGTAAAACACTACGTACTAAATGCCCACAAAGAGGTAAAAAGTGCTACTGCCTTCAGCTTGGTAAAAAGAGGAGGGTAAGAAGGGGAAGGTTTCTTGCCCGGGCAGTGTGGCTCAGTGGTTGAGCATTGTTGACCCAGGAGGTCATGGTTCGATTTCCTGGTTAGGGAGCCTGCCTGGGTTGCGGGCTCGAGCCCCAGTAGGGGGCATGCAGGAGGCAGCCGATTGATAATTCTCTCTCATTACTGATGTTTCTCTCTCTCTCCCTTCCTCTCTCTGAAATACTAATATTAAAAAAAAACATATTTAGAAGGGGAAGGTTTCTTGAAGGATGTAGCAGTTGATATCAGAGGACAGGAAAAAGGGTCATTCGAAATGGAAAAGTATTATGAGCTAATAAGGCATGGAGGAGGAAATGCACTGGGCTGTTTACTGAAGTCGGGGAACACAGGGATTTCCCGGTCTGGAGAAGCAATACCAGCTCTTCGAGAGTGACAAAGGCCCCGAGGCTGGCTGGGCTTGGGCACCATCCCTCAGAGGACCCTCCACCCCAGTCCATTACGTGGCTGCAGTGAAGCCACACCTAGGGAACTGTGTTCCATTTCAGGCACCTCATTATCAGAAAAATGGAGACAAACTGGAATAAGTTCAAAGAAAAGTGGCAGGCATGACTAAGAAGCTGAAAAGATCCTTTTATGGGGCAGGATTAGGAGAACTAAATAGTAGACCTGACTAACTGCACACTAAGGGGAGGGAATGTGATTATTACCTACAAATGTCAGGAGGGTATAAGCAAGAAGCGGGCAGAGTGATTAGCATTGGAGGAGGAAGTATAACTAAAGGTGCTGGAAAAAGATTAGGGGGACCAAAAAAACCCAGAGGTAGACTATAAGGCTATGCCTTTTCCAAGGGTCTAATGAATGGTTTGCCCAGGAAAAGGTGTTTAAAAAAATAAAGGGGATCAGAAGAATCAAAGAGTTTAGAGAGGGAACTATTCTTTCATTAGCTGCAGTTGCTTTACATCTGGTAGGCCTTCCCCTGTTCCTCGGGAGTGTGCATGGTTTGCATTTTATCTGAAAGCAGTATTAAATGTGGGCATGGCTGAGCATGGAGAGATTTCATTGGCACTTGATCCATTATATGCTAAAATTTCCTGTCTTGAAAAAAAATCTCAAAGACCAGCCTTTCTGCGAAACTGGAATTACTTTTAAAATGAGGGCTTTTATTCTGACTTTGAAATGCAAAGCTTCCGTCATTCTGAAGTCAAAGGAGGATAGGAACGGGTTGTTAAAAAGTTTAGACCACTTCGGAAAGAGAGGCAGTGTGAAGTAACCAAACTGAAAAATTAGATCTGCTACACAGCACAGGTGTGAAAACAAATCTTGAAATGCATTAGTATCTTGTTATTTTAAAATATTTTGTTAGCATGTGCATCACATGTAAAAAAGGAAGTTTTTGTATGGTTTCCATATGCAGCAGGTCCTAAGGATAAATTGGGAAGGGTGTATGCCAGCTTCTGAAACTTAATCTAGCAGATCTCACTCAAGATGTTCTTGTTCCCTCTCCCCACTGCACACTGCCCAACCCACCCCTCCATGCCTGCCTATCCGTCTCTCACCTCCTCCCCAAAGAAACGCCCCTTTATACTTAACGCCAGAAAAGGCTTTCCTCAAAGTCCAAACATGTAATGTGTGGGATTTAATGAAAATGCTCATTATATCCTAGCTGCAATGAATTAAATTCTTCTCTCTCTCTCTTTCCCTTCCTTGTTAGAGCTACAAATACAAACTTAGTACATCTAAGATCGGGCAGTCCAACAAGATTTTCTATTTCCTACCCTCTGCTCTCTAATATAGGTAGCCTAATTCTATCACTGCAAGTAGTGCAGTGAAAAATACTGCCCTGTGTACTTTCTTAAAAGCACCATAGCTATATGAGGCACATAAGTTTACACTATGAACAATTTTCTGTGAATGGATCAAAATCTTTGCATCTAAAGACAAACAACAAACTTAAAAACACTTCCAAAGTAAAATACGTTCTACTGAACTGCAAAACAAACCTGTCCCCATGAATCCTGCAGCTCCCTCTGTAATTTGTGCAGTAAATCTTAGATTTCAGCACCTTGGTTTTCGTCGTTATATAAGATACCTACTATAAAATCTTCCTCAAGCCTCTTGGGTACCTCAAGGTTTAGCGGAAAGCCCCTTTCCGCTAAACCTTAATTGAGATACTCTGAAGGGACTGTTGGAATAATAAATGTACAGGTATGAGAATATAAAATAATATGCTCTGCTAAAAGAAATGGGGATTTGAAAATATGGATTAGAATGAACACAAGGGCACCAAGTTTGGCTGCTGCAAATCAGTGGCAAAGGGCACCACCCTAGTGGTGACTCAGTGCCATTCACCATATAAGCGACCAGTAATTCTGAGGAAACTGTTAAAGGTAAAGCAGCCATGCAACATTCTACCTCAAAATGCCCCACAACACTCCCGTTCCTTCTCTTCCTGGCTAACGTGAGCCACCCTTCCATGGCCCCATCCCTTTAAATAACTGTTTCCAATCTCTTCCCTCCCCTGGTCCTTTACCAGGCCTTCCAAGGGCACTCTCGTCTTGAAAGCACCCTTTTAATCTGTATCTCTTACAAGCTAGTACCAACTTCTCTTTCTTTTGCCTTCAAGCATCTCAAGAGAACACACTCCATGTTTCTTATTTCTCTCCTTAACATCTTTTAGTTTTTGCCATTTCACTGAAATTGCTTTCTCAAAAGGTTACTAAACTAAGACCTCTACATTGAAAACTATAAAACATTATTTAGAGAAGTAAAAAAATCTTAGATTCTACATATAAGTGAAACCATATGGTATTTGTCTTTCTCTGTCTGACTTATTTCACTTATCATAATCCCTTTTAGATCCATCCACGTTTTTGCAAATGGCAAGATTTCATTCTTTTTTATTGCTGTGGGATATTCCACAATCACCACCACCACCACCAAAACAGACTCATAGAAACAGAGTATCATTATCAGAAGGGAGGGGGTGGGTAAAAGGGAAAGAAGAATACAGTCAATAATACTATGATAAATTCACATGGTGAGAGATGATTACTAGAACTAGTGAGGATTACATTGTAAGGTATAAAAATGTCAAATCACTGTATTGTACACAGCTGAGACTAATATAACCAATGGAAGATTGTATACTAACAATACTTAAATTTAAAAAAATATCGTAAATGGAGGGATGCAACATGATCATGGATTGGAAGACTCAATATTGTAAAAGTGTTAATTCTGCCCAAATTAATCTATAGATTCAATTCAATACAAACCAAAACTTTGCCAGATATGTGTGTGTGTAAACTGACAAGGTGGTTCAAAATGTAAGTGGAAATACATAGAGCCAAGGATAACAAAAGCAATCTTGAAGAACAAAATTATGAGAAGAACATGACGAACTGTCATGAAGAAAAATACTATGATAAAGCTACAGTTGTTAATACAGCTTGCAACTGGCATGAAAAAAGATATATAGACCAATGAAACAAAAGGAACTGGGGAAAACTGCCCAAACCTGGGAATAACCCAAAGTCTGTCAACACTAAATGGTAAATGGTGTTGTATTCGTGCGATGAAATGCCACACAGTAATGAGAATGAACAAGCCATATCCACATGCAACCTACTACATGCTGTTCATAAACATGATGTTGATGGAAGAAGCTACACACAAGAGAGTTCACACTGTATGATTCCAGGTATACAAAGTTTAAAAATAGGCAAAACTAATTTGTGGTATTAAAAGTCAGTTTACCCTTGTAGGGTGGAGTAGTCACTGACAAGAGGCTTCTGAGGTGCTGGTAAGGTCCTGCTTCCTATTCCAGGTATTCACTATGAGTGTGCAAAAATTCACGGAGCTGCATACACATGATCTGTGTACTTTCTTGTGTGCAGGTGTACTCTGAAACTTACATACCCCACAAAACACAAATCTCAAGGGTCACCTAACAGCACAATCTAATGGTCCTTACTCAGTCTTCATCTGATTTGAGCCCCTTCTGTGACATTTACCCCTGGTAACACCTCCTTCTAAAATGGTCCCCGCTCTTGACTTTCTGGCTCTCCTGCCCCCGTATTTCTTCTCTATCTTGTGCTGTTCCTCTTCTTTCTTTTCCTCCTACACATGCAGGGGGTGCCAAGGTCTAAGGGATCTGCTCTTCCCCTTGCACCCTCTGCATGGATGACCCTATCTTCAACTTTATAAAGAGGTAATAATAGTGGCTAACTTATTGGTCACTTATTATGGGCCAGACATTGTTCCAAGTGCATTAGTACATTAACATATTTAATCCACTTTCTTTGCCAATTTAATTATTTCTGTTGAGTTGTGCTTCTCTGGATTTAAATTTTTTTTATTTAGCGCACATATACAAAAGAAAAGGGAATAGTATAATAACCCCTAATGACCTATATTTAACCATTCAAGGTATATAATTAGAACTCTAGTTCCTGTCTCTCTCCTGAATTTCAGACTCACATTTTTCAAATGTTTGAGGAACACTTTTGGGGGAATGTTGCACTTATACAGCAAATAATACTATTCATACTTAATAAATTGTTCTTTTTACTTAATAAATGCTACAAGTAGTTTTTCATGTGATTACATATTCTTCTAAAATACAATTCTTCTGTGAAATTCCTGTTACTGCCCTTTCCAGGCTATGTTTCTTTTGTTTTAGGTTCTTCATTGATGACCATCTTCTGGTCACAGCTCTAAATACAAGCTCTCATATCCTAACATCTTTTGCTGATGCAATAGCTTCACTACCAATTCAGCTTTGGTTTCTAAGAGCAATCTTTCTAAAACAGGTTGAATTAGGTTCCCTCCTCTCCTTCCAACATCTTAAATGACTTCTTACCTACAAAATGTCCCAATTTCTTTGGCACGGTGGCCGCAATCTGGCAGCCCCATCCTCCCCTTCCAGTTTCGTCTCCTGGCACATTGTGCCATTCCCTTGCCTTTGCTTTTACCCCGACGCAGTTCTCTCCCCCTGGAATGTGGACAGTCTTACCTCCTACACACCCCTCTTCCCTGTCTTCTTCACTCTTCTTGGTTGAGCTCAATTGCCCTTTTTCTCTGTGAAATCTCTATTTAGAGGTAAATACTACAAAAAGTATTAATTTTGTCTGTGTTTCAAGAGCTAGCTATATAATTCCCCAACTCTTATGCAAACTTCTTGATGAATTCTTTTTTACACACCACTGCTGCCTAGCAAAATACCCCGCACATAGCAAACAACTGAAAAACGACTGGTGGAGAGGAAACAAGATGGCGGCGTAGGTAACAGCCGCACCCGCCACCTCCCGCAACCACATCAAAATTACAACTAAAATACAGAACCACCATCACTCAGAGCCTCCTGAGATCTGGCTGAACAGAATCCCTACAACCAGGGAACTGAGGAAGCACCGAGACCGGTCGGAGGGGCGGAGACGCGGGCGGATCGGGGCTGAATTGCAGAGACGTGGCCGCGGGCCCACACCCGGTGCCGCGGTTGAAACTGGGGAAGGAATCTTGTGGGTGGAGGTTTCCCAGAGGAGTGAGGGGTCCCAGCCCCACAGCAGGCCCCCAGCCCAGGGCTCCAGGGCCGGGAGGAAACGTCCCCACAACTCCGGGCTGTGAAACCAGTGGGGACTGTGGCTGAGAGTCACAGAAGCTGAGGGAGCCCCAGCAGCTCCTCTCAAAGGGCCCGGCACGGACTCACTCGGACGCTCCCTCTGAGCCCAGCGCCGGGCAGCAGCTTGAAAGGTCCTGGGACACTCGGGGAGGAACTAACCTGCCTGAAATTTGGGCGAGAGGTGGGGGGCAGCTTCCTTCCAGGCAGAAGGGCTGGCAGAGGTCATTGCTCCTTTGGCGAGTCCTCCCTGCACACAGCCGGCAGGCAGGCGCCATGTTTGAATCGCCAGCACCTGGCTCACGCCTTTGGCCCTGCCTGCAGGCTCATCCAGGCCGTTTCCAGTGGCTTTTCTATGCAAGTGGCCTCTTGAGCCTTATGCTTAAGACTTTCCTAAAATCTCTCAAACAAGCAGCAGCAGGCCCCATACAGCTTGATAAATGGCCCCAGGCCTGGCACTAGTGGCAGCCTGCATTGGCTCATAGCTTGGCCTCTCCTGGACAATGCCAAGCCCAGCACAAGTAGCAGCCAGCTACGGTTTCTGTGTAGCTCAGGCTGGGTGGCCCTGGGCAAGGCACTGGCACAAGCTGACTTTGCACCTTCTGGGAGGCCCCAGAGACAGTGCACCTGTTGGTCAGACTCGACCACACTGGATTACAACCCCACCACATCCACAAGTGACACACTCAAGGGGTGCACTTGGTGAATATCAAAGCTCCACTGAAGTAAATCCTGCTCCATAGGGGTGTCTCCAGCACAGCAGCTCTCTGGCTGTAGTTGCAGCTGGTCCTCACAACTGATTGGTCTGGGGGTCAGTTCCTCCCAGTGACACCAACAGCAACCAAGGCTCAACTATAACAGGACAGTACACACAGCCCACACAGGGGAGCACCTAGAAGGCCCAGCTCAGGTGACTGGGGAGGCTGAGCCACTGGACCCTACAGGAAGCCTACTACACAAAGCCACTCTACAAATTCCAGGAGACATAGCAGCTCTACCTAATACACAGAAACAAACACCTGGAAGCAGCCAAAATGTGGAGGCAAAGAAACATGTCACAAAGGAAAGAACAGAAGAAATCTCTAGAAAAGGAACTAAATGAAATAGATCCAAGCAAGCTAACAGATACAGAGTTCAGAATTTTGGTTATAAGGATGCTCAAGCATATTAGTAAGAGTATGATGAAAATAATTGAGAAAATCGATGCTACACGAACTGAAATGAAGAATAATTTACAGGGAATCAACAGTAGAGTAGAGGACGCTGAGAATCAAATCAGTAATTTGGAACATGAAGAAACAAAAAACACCCAACCAGAAGAGCAAAAAGAAAAAAGAATCCAGAAATATGAAGATAGCATAAGGAGCCTCTGGGACAACTTCAAGAGGCCCAACATTCGTATTATTGGGGTGCCAGAAGGAGAGGAAAGAGAGCAAGACATTGAAAACCTATTGGAAAAAATAATTACAGAAAACTTCTCCTACCTGGGGAAAGAAATAGACTTACAAGTCCAGGAAGCACAGAGGGTCCCAAACAAGACGAACCCAAAGAGGCTCACAGCAAGATACATCATAGTTAAAATGCCAAAGGTTAAAGACAAAGAGAGAATCTTAAAAGACAGGAATGTCCACTTTCACCACTCTTAATCAACATAGTACTGGAAGTCCTCGCCATAGCCATCAGACAGGAAGAAAACATAAGAGGTATCCAAATTGGAAAGGAGGAAGTAAAACTGTTGTTATTTGCAGATGACATGATACTGTACATAGAAAACCCTAAAGACTCCATCAAAATACTACTAGATTTGATAAATGAATTTGGCAAGGTAGCTGGATACAAAATCAACATCCGGAAATCAATGGTATTCTTATATACCAACAATGTCAGAGAGAGAAACTAAAAAAACAATACCATTTACCACTGCAACTAAAAAAAATAAGATACCTAGGAATAAACTTAACCAAGGATGTAAAAGACCTGTACTCGGAAAACTGTGTGACACTGAAAAAAGAAATAGAGGAAGGTTTAAACAAGTGGAAGAATATACCATGCTCATGGATTGGAAGAATTAATATCATTAAAATACTACCCACAGCAATCTATAAATTCAATGCAATTCTTATTAAAATACCAACAGCATATTTCACAGACCTAGAACAAACATTTCAAAAATTTATATGGAACCAAAAAAGACCCCGAATAGCTGTAGCCATCTTGAGAAAAAAGAACAGAGTGGGAAGGATCACATTACCGGATTTCAAACTGTATTACAAAGCCATTGTAATCAAAATGGCCTGGTATTGGTACAACAACAAGCATATAAGTCAATGGAACAGAACAGAGACCCCAGAAATAGACCCACGCCATTATGGTCAATTAATATTTGACAAAGGAGGCAAGAGTATCCAATGGAGTAAAGACAGTCTCTTCAATAGGTGGTGCTGGGAAAATTGGACAGATACATGCAAAAAAATGAAACTAGACCACCAACTTACACCATACACAAAATAAACTCAAAATGGATAAAAGACTTAAATGTAAGTCACAAAACCATAAAAATCCTGGAAGAAAACATAGGCAGTAAAGTCACAGACATCCCATGTAGTGGAATTTTCACTGATCCATCTCCTAGGGCAAGAGAAACAAAAGAAAAAATAAACATATGAGACTACATCAAACTAAAAAGCTTCTGCACAGCAAAAGAAAACAGCCTCAAAATACAAAGGAACCCCACGGTCTGGGAAAACATATTTGCCAAGGATGTATCTGATAAGGGGCTAATTTCCAAAGTGGACAAAGAACTCATACTGCTCAGCAAGAGGAAGACAAACAACCCAATTAAGAAATGGGCAAAGACCCTGAATAGACACTTCTCCAAAGAGGACATACAGATGGCCAAGAGACACATGAGAAAGTACTCAATGTCACTAATCACCAGAGAGATGCAAATGAAAACCACAATGAGGTATCATTTCATACCTGTCAGAATGGCTGCCATCAACAAATCAACAAACAACACATGCTGGCGAGGGTGTGGAGAAAGGGGAACCCTGGTACACTGCTGGTGGGAATGCAGACTGGTGCAACCACTATGGAAAACAGTATGGAGGTTCCTCAAAAAATTAAAAATGGAGCTGCCTTTTGACCTAGTGATTCCACTCCTAGGAATGTATCCTAAGAATCCTGAAACACTAATCTGAAAGAATATATGTACCCCGATGTTCATAGCAGCACAGTTTACAATAGCTAAGATCTGGAAACAGCCCAAGTGTCCATCAGTGTATGAGTGGATAAAAAAGCTGTGGGACATTTACAGCATGGAACACTACGCAGCTGTAAAGAAGAAGAATCTTGTACCCTTTGGGACAGTATGGATGGACCTGGAGAAAATTATGCTAAGTGAAATAAGCCAGGCAGAGAAAGACAAACATCACATGATCTTGCTTATACGTGGAATCTAAAGAACTTAATAAACTGATGAACAGAATAGATTCAATGACTTGCAAGCATAGATCAACTGACAAATGTCAGAGGGATGGAGGAGGGTGGGTGGGTAGAAGGGGAGAGAGTAACCAAAGAATTTATATGCATATATGCACAACCCAAGGACACGGACAATGGTGGAGAGAGGGACTGGGGAGGGGAAAGGGATGGGGTGGAACAGGTCATTGGGGAGAAAAAGGGACATCTGTAATATTTTAAACAAAAATATAATTTAAAAATTAAATTAAAAAAAAAGAAAAACGACTGGTGAGTAAAATAAAGGGACAAATGCTAATCCTAGGGGAAAATGCTGATGGCTTTCCAAAAAGCTTTTGCAGATAAAAATGGAAGCACCTCCAAATCAAGACAGTCTAACAATGCAGACCTTACAGCAGGGTGGATAAGCTACACTGTAGTGCCCGCTTTGTTCAAAGTGTTTGAATGATGGAATAGGGACAAGTATAGGATACCAAGGTGGCCTCTGGCAGGAATTTTTTGGCTTTGTCTGCTGAATGTTATTAGAATGTATTCTGTTCTTAGTAGCTGTTCCAGCCCTCCCTGAACTCAGAGTGGTAATATGATTTCTAGAGGGCCTTGAGCCAAGAATCACAAATGCAACAGCAACTCAATCTGAATTGAGTTGCTCAAAGCAACACACTCTTAAGTGTGTGCAGCAGAAGAGAAGAAGGGAAAGCTTCAGCCTCCACCATCATTCAGGAGAGAAATGGACAGTGGGAGTCAGAAGGAAGGGGAGGCATTTCAGAGATGATGTTATACAACTTCACACCCGACAAAACATTCTTATGAAAGGCTGGCTGTAAAGAAAACCACTTGAGCTCTCCTGCTTTCAATGTTAGGGTAACTGTCAGGAAACAGAGCTGATGGTGTGAAGAATGATAAGGAACATAGTTGGGCTGGATGGAGGAATGGAAGTATAGCTGAGGGATGGGCTGACAGTCAGGGAAACTGCCCAGCACAGGTCTGACTTTAGAATAGATACTACATCTCTCCATAGCTGAGTAAAGACATCAGGGAGAGCTGATAAAAATCCATGAAATAAGAAAATCTTAAAGAGAGAACATAGCCTTACTTCAAGGTAAACAACTCTCCATTCACAGTCATAAAAGATGAGGTGTATAGACGGGTATAAAGAAGGGATGGTTATGAGAGGCTACTGGATGAGTTCAGTTGTGGCTGGCAGTGGCTCAGGTTAATTCCTTTCTGTAGAAGTTTGGTGGTTGACAGGAAATTACACAGATGATTGGTTTGGTTTACGCAGACGAGAAGCTGAACTTGAGGTTTTTAATAGCTAGGTCCCAGGATGCACAGGCCAAGAGGTCTGAGCTGTAAAATGGCATGATGACTGGAGCCCTCGGGTCAAGCTGAAATGGTCCCTCGATCCTGTCCAGATCTGGCTACAGCTCCCAGCCCAAATCAGCAGGCTGTTTGACTACATCTGCTTAGGAGGTATGAAGATATAAAATGACTTCCGAGTTTAGACTCTGAATAAATAGAATTAGCGGAAATGTAGTTTGCCATAGTACCTGTTGACTAAAAGATCCAATGTAAAACTTATGTGGTCAGAGGAATCTGAGAGCATAGTGGATAGTTCTAGTCCAGTCATTTACTTTTCTACAGGTATTTTTACTTTTTTACTTTGTAGAATCCCTCTAACATTTAGTAACAGGGAAAACTAAAGTTGTTCTTGAAGAATTTGTCCTATGGTTATTTCCCACAGATTAAGGCTAATATTTCAAGCCTGAGCTTGCAGCTTGAACTTCCCCACTTTCTAAGTCTCCACCCACCCTAGCTGCTGGCTATGTAGAGCTCGCAGCAGCCATGGCCCTGGCTCTGGGTGCAGCAGGAAGTGCTATTGGGCCTTCCCTTTCTCCCTCCCCAACCTGTTAATGAACTCCTTTGCCAGGAAATACCAGAATTTATTTTTATAAGAAGAAAAGGCTGTTGTTGCTTAGGCCAAAAGTAAATAAGATGTTAATGCTCTTCCATGACTAATATTGAACAAAATGTCATAATAAAAATAAAAGTTTAGCTCCATTCCATCAAGGGGGCCTGTAAATACATGATCCACAGTCAAAGTTTCCCTGCTGAACAGTATGACATTCCACAGTAAGCTCCTTAAGATTCCTGGAGAAATAAAGGAACTTCCTCCTTCCCTTCCCTCATGACAGAAACATCAAGGCAGGAGGGACCCCAAGTACTTCAGCCTCTCAAAAGGATGAAAATCTTACAGTTACTTTCTAGTGTTATCAAGAGCACTTTATGACAGGCACATAGTATAATTAGTTCCCTAAATACTTAATGAGTGAATGCTTGTCATACACCTTAGGGGAGCTAGATTTTTTAATGTTATATCATCATGTATTTTTACTTTCAGTTCTCAAAGGCTAAAAACAAAATAAAAACAAAAATAAATCAAGAGCTCTTCTGCTGGCACTGAAAATTCTGCAGTGTGATACTGGCAACTCCCTAGTCCCGAAGGAAATAAAGCAGCTAAGATTTTTAGTGAATCTGTATTAATACAAAGCACATAATTTAGTTTTCTACACAACCCCGTCCTCCTCCACAAAACGTCAAATGGTGGAACAACTAAACCAAAGAACAGGCCAGTTCTGAAATTCAGACTCCTAAACCTGGAAGGGAGCTAACAGGGCAGCCAGTTCAATTCTCTGGCCATACAAGCAAGACAACTGAGGCCTGAAGAGGTAGAGTGGCTAGAAAAGTTCAGATTGACAGAAGTATTTGTCTCAGGAAAATGTACATGTTATCCTTCAAGCCCACCAGTGAGTGGTTAGGGAATCATACTCTAGTGTCTCCAGATACAAGTTCTCCATGAAGAAAAAGAGGAAGTCTCCCTGCCTCAGAGGGAAGGTTTACAAAAATCTGGTCTTCTAGCTAACTACCAGACCTCTTGGAGTTGTCACCACACTCAATGCTGCTCGTCATTCTCTTGAAGGTTAGAGTCAGTCATGATTTTGTGAAAGTCAACAACTGAGAGGTCAAGTAATGCAGGTAAAAGCAGACAAATGAACTGGGTCAGTGGCAATCTTTAGGGCCGAATCACATGCTGCTAACTCCTGCCACTCCAAGTTAATCTCCTCACACATAGCAGGAGCTGGAACCAGGCACATACAATGGGTATAACAGTCCAGTTTCAGACAGTTATCTGTACATAAACCAGCACAAACGTCTGCTTTCCAATGATTCTATTATGTACTTGCAGATGTCACTAACATACTAATGTCTTGATTTCGAACGTACTTGTGTCTAGACACTTCTAAAATGCTGGCTGCTTTCCTGCCTTAAAGCATTCTTCCCTGGCTGAGATAATTTGCATTTTTTCTATGTGGTATTCTGTGCCTATAAGAACCTCCCAGGTTACCATCTTTCCTGAAAGGTTGTATCTTGATATAGATATTAGACCTTCTCTGAACAAGTGAGAGAAGGGAGTGGACAGCGAAGGAATACGGAAGAAAACAGAAGACAGGGCCACATGAGGTAACAATGGGAACAGAAACCTTACCTCCCAAACCCAGTAGGATTTCCATTGGTCTGATTGGCTCCCATACATTAAATTTCAAGAGCCAAGAGTCATCTCCCATGTAAAAATGTTTCTGGAACACCAATGGAACTGTGATGTAGCATCCCACTCAAAGAACAAGCCGACTGTGACTACAGTAATACCACTGAGTTGAATTTCAAAAAGGGTAAATATGTTAGGTGAAGAATATGTTAATTAACTCAATGAGGGGAATCTGTTCACAATATATACATATTACAAATCATCACACTGCACACTTTAAACATCTTAAATTTTATTTGTCAATTATACCTCAATAGAGCTGAAAAACAAAACAAAACAAGAAACAAGCCAGTTGCCCATCTGGGTGACACGCTTAGATGAAGCACAGTCCTGGCGCAAGGGGACGAATGGCATGGTTTCTACAAGGCTTTACCAGTCCAAAGACGTGCTGAGGTAGGACTCAAGGCTTGAGAAAGTGTGGAGTGTTAAAAACAAAGAACCAGATTTCCCAGCGAGGCAGAATTTTAATACGGTTGTCTAAGCTGATTTGGTAATATCTCTGACATTCAAATTAAGGGCCTGTCATTACCAGAATGGAGAAAAAAATCTCCCTCTTTGCCAAAGAGATCCATCAGAACAGCGGCAGGGCTCTGGGAATCGCAGACGCAGCCGGGCCAGCCAGCCAGCCAGTGTATTTGGTTTGGCTCTCAGAAACGAAAAGTGTCAAAAGGGAGAAGATGAAAAAACCCCAAAAACCCAAACAACGAAAGGAAATCTAATGCTGAAACTGTCAGGGTGGTAAGAACAAGGCTCTGTTACAGCAGAAACTTAAGTGCTAAACCAGCACAAAGCCTAATCCATGTCTAGCTAATCTCTCCGGTCAAGCAGGAAGAGAGAAGGACATTTCCGCCACCACAGTGGCCCGTGCTCAATGCGCTCTATGTCTGCTGCTTCCAGCAGTGTCCGATTCTAGGGCCAGGGTCACGGGAGACTGGAAAGGCTTCCACAGGTAACTATGGATCTTGATTTTTTTTCTTCTTTTAGTGCCAACCTGATATACTCCCTGGGTGTCTCCCAGCTGCCTGGTGAGGTGACAAAATGACCCGCTAGTGTGGTTACAAGCTCCTGGCCCAGCAATTCAGAAGGACCATGGAAGGGGTGCCATTACTGACCAAAGCTCTGGGGTCATGTGAGCTTTTTAAGTGCTGCCCTGGGTACACGTGGCTGTCTCCTGGAGGACCATGCGGTGAGGGGCAGGCACAATACAAAGACATGGCAGGCTGTGCCTGGTGTGGCTGACGTGGAGGCTGGGGTGGGGTGGGGGTCTGGAGTTGCACATTACTAGTTTTGGATTGCTAAGAGGAAGAAAGTATGCGATGTGATTTGAAAGCTCTTGGGAAAGGTTGGGGTTGAAAGAGAAATAGTCCCACAGCCCCCTGAAGCTCAGATAATTTTGTAGTTAGGGGGAAAAGGGTGAGAATGTGACTCCAGGGACATTTCCAGTCCAGTTTGGCTCAAGGAATGCTTAAGAAAGTGTGCACAGTTCTCCCAGAAAGTGTGGGCAAAGCCATGGCATCCCAGGGCTCAAATGGCCTCATACAGCTTTATTTCTACATGGAAGGAATGGCCAAACATGAGAAGGAAAGTCTAGACCAAAGCTCCTACTTCTAGGAAGTTTCACTAAGCTTTTAAGAGGAGAATCACCGGATCTTTTTTATTTTCTTCCCAAGGAAGCAGCTGGAGAGGGAGGTAGGCTCAACCTCGGAAGCAGTCAACTGAGAAAGCGAGCTCTACATGGGCAACAACAGACGGAGAAGTCACGGGGTCATCCCACTGCACACACTCGGGACGGCAGATCCAAATAAACAGCCCTAGCAACTCTTGCAAGTGGCTCTTGCCAACGATCCCCACGCCCTCAGGACGGCTACCCGGGGGCTGCGCTATGCTACATAGGGCTTGAGAGGTTCAACTGGCAGTGCAGGAGCAAGAGAGACGCTGGCAAAGCTACAGCCCCGAAAGAGGTTAAAGAAACTTCTTAACACATTTTAAATGATCTACTATTTACTATTCACCTTTCTCTCCCAAAGAAAGTCATGGTGCTTGTCAGCACACAAAGCCCGGAACAGACAAGCATCTTATCTGCCAGTATCCATCACTAAAACACACTCTGCTTGAGCCAGAAGGGCAGTGCCCTTGGAGCATCCTGCGGACGGTTTAACATGGCCGTAGGAGAAGTTATGACTTGAGCTTCCTCTGCCAGGCTACGTGGATTTTCTTCCAAGGTGTCTGCACGGTGAAGAAGCAGGATAAGGTTGGAAATGGAAGGAACCGTCCAGTCTCAATTCTGCCACTTGGCTTTATCATTTTGGGCAAGTCACTTCAGCGCTCTGGCCTCAGCTTAGATTAGATGATCTCTAAATTCTTTTCAGCTTTAATAATCTTTGAATAAATATAACTTATTCCTGATTAAATAACATTAGAACAGTGATTGCCAACTGAGCACTGGCAGGCTATTTCTAGGTGGAATTTTCAGCTCTCAAGGCTTCTGACTGCACCTTCTCTGTGTCTCACTGCAGGATGCTCGAGAGGACTCAGCACTTTACCTTTTCCACGGTTTCCTACCCTCCTGCTAGCTGCATCCTGACGCTCATCTGTGGTACTTACTTTTAGGAATAAATATCTACTGACTCAAATTTAGGTTTAAAGACTTACAAAGGTGGATGTGATTTCCCATAGACTCTACAGGTGTCAAACAACTGAGTCAGAGACCCCTACAGACAATGATGCCTCACCCAGCCCGGACACTGACGAGCAGATTAAGCTGGGTTTTCTTCTGGAAATTTTGTCTTTTTTTGAACTCCTCTTTCCCCAGTCACCCACTGATCTTACCATTCTCATGTTTGGGTTCCCTAGGCATACTAAGGGGACAGTGACAACATGCTGCACCTACACTGTAGAAGGCACTGCCTCAAAGAGATGCCCGATTCAAAGGAATAAAATGAACCAGTGAAATTTCAGGCATTTAGGCAGGAGCTTTATCAAATATCTCATACTCCTTTTAAACCACCACCACAGCATGCTTTTTGTTAAGCTGGCAATAAAATGTTAGTGTCTGAAGCTTGGCTTAGGGTTTACACTAGAGAAGGGTAAAAACTTTTTTTAGTCTGATAACATTAAAACCATTATTTATCTTTAACAAGAACCCTATGAAAAATGCCATCAATCAAAACCTGAGGCTAAGCATCACTGCAGTTTACAGCAAGCCTGTTATCTGCAGTGTCAAAATGAAAGGCTCCCTTCGCCAGGACAGCACATGCTAGGCAGGGGCATTTTCTTTGTGCTTAGGTGGTCTTTTGTATAAAGAGCTATACAAAGCAGTAAGATAGCATTTATACAGTGTAGAAGAACAGTACAATCTTATCTCCAGAAAATTCCTGATTTCATTCATTCACTAAACACTATGTCCATCACACAGCTTTTAAGAAAGGTTCAGTTACTAAGTTCTTTTCACACAGTATTTGGGACTGAAACCACCAGCAGGCCCCATGTCTCCCCTAGGGAGTAAGCTGTAATTAGTGGGGGTGAGTAAAGGATTCTGCAGTCGTTCCCCTCCCCGCCTCCCACCTTTTAATCGGCAGGGCCCTAGGATTTATTTGGAATGCTGTTTCCAGAGTTTGTTTGCAAGTTAGTTGCTTGAAACCTTGAAACAATTACTTAAATAGCAGTTAGGTTCCCAACAGGCCCCATGAGACTATTTATTCACCCATCATGCTAGTTATGGGCTGAATCCTACCTCTTACCCTAACTCATATGTTAACGTGCTAACCCCCATAACCCTGGAATGTGACTGTATCTGGAGAGGTGATTTAAAGAGAAGATTAAGTTAAGATGAGGCTGTTAGAGTGGGTTCTATTCCAATCTAACTGGTGTCCTTGTGTAAGAAGAAGAAATCTGGACACAACAGAGATACCAGGAATGCACGTGCACAGAGGAAAGGACACTTGAGGACACAGCAAGGAGGTGGCCATCTGCAAGTCAAGGAGAGAGACCCTAGGAGAAACCTTGATCTTGGACTTCTAGCTTTCGGAACTGTAAGAAAATAAATTTCTGTTGTTTAAGCCACCCAGCCTGTGGTACTGTTACGGCAGCTTTGAAAATGAATACAATATTGTCACAGAACCTACCACCATTCATAACATTTTATCTTTTGGAAGATGCTTCTGAGTTCTAGCTCTAGACATCAGAAATACATCTTCACTTGCCCAGTGTGCCCCGGTTCCATCTCTTCTACAGAGCATTGGAAGGAGTTCGGGAAGAAGCCTCATTTCTATGGCAGTGGCCCCCTCAGCAGGATGTTCTTATAAGGGGTGCAGGAGAACCTCTTAGAGGCTCGGGATAAGGAAGAGCAACAATAGTTACAATAGCAGCCCGTGGCTGCTGTGGGGGGGCTGGGCGATTTCAGCAGCAGGGACTCTGGCCTAGTGAATAACACAGGAAGGGAGGCTGTGGCAGTATTTCTCCCAGCTCTCGTGACCAGCAGGGCTTTATGCTGTGGGGCACAGGAGAGTCAGGTGGGAACAGCAGTCCTGTCTTTGTGTACGTAAACTGGAGTCTGCTTATATTTCAGTATACCCTTTTGATTTCACACCTGGGAAGTCATGTCCCACTGGGAGAGGGGTGTGGTCCCAGACCTTCTGCTTTTCTTAAGTTGACACAGGCTTCCCTAGAGAATTACTGTTGCACATGGCCACTGTTACGAGAGGAGCTTAGTGTTCAGGGGTGCTGGGCAGAAACATGGTGGAGAGCTCCCAGCATGCACCATAGTAGATCCTTCCTGTAAGAAATTTAAGTTACTTCTATTTTTAGACTGTCCCACCAAGCCTTTGTAGAGAATTAAACAGCTTGGAAGAAAACTAAGGACAACTTATTTCAAATGCTCTAACTAGACTGGAAAACTGTCAGTTCCCAAGTTTATAAGCTCCACTGGCTTTAAGTTTGCAGTTGTTACTCTGGTCATTTTTTTTTGGCATTTATAGGAATTAATTTTCTTCTTTGCTTAGTTGGGGGAGCATTATCTCTGGGAGTTGACACTGGAGAGAACAGACCCATGTTTAATGTACTGAATTGTAGTGATTGTCAAGACTCATTAAAATTTCAAGATGGTAAATAACCGCTCCTGCAGCTCTAGGGAACCAGGAGTGCTACCCGTCTTCAGCCATGGGAGTACTTTAGACACAAAGGAAAACATGCAAAGGGCAGCAAAAAAACCATTAAGATCTCTATAAATGCAAAACTCTGTAATTTAAAAATATTCCATATTCATATTTTAGAACTCTTAAAGAGTCCAGTGTAAGACCAAGCTAATAAAAACTATACTAAAAAATGGTTCTTGCATTCATTGCTGCAAAGCCAAGGGCACATGAGATCTGAATTCAGAGTAGGTGTTTTATGTTGTTTTATTTAGTCCCATCAAGTTGGTAGACACCAGTAGTGAGGATCAAGGGCTGACCTATTCAAGAAGTGGAGGGAAAGACCTGTAGACAAAACAGAAACAGCAGAATGGCCCTTCTCTGAGACAAGTTAAGGGGGACAATGGTTGGAGGATCTTTCATATCAAAAGAGGTTTGGTATAGCTAGATCTCTTAATACTTTCTCTCCGCAAACAAGATTATTCTACATGTAGCAGAGAGCATGTAGTTTTGCCCCTATTAAGTGTACACCACAGGCTGCTTCTCATTGGGAGTTTATTGCAATTAATGCTTAATATCTGTGTAATTTCAACCATGTGAAAGAGTTCCTCATCTCCTCTATTTTCACATTCTCATTTCCTCTTCCTTTACCCAGCTCAGCTTTAGGGGATTTCATCAAGAAGTACGGTGGCAGCTTTGTGTCCTAGGGCCCAATTTAGCACCCTGTCAGCCCTGGTTCTTTCTTGTGGTGTCTGCCCAGCTCTTCCTATCTGCCTACGCCTTTTTTTTTTTTTTAACAAGCTTTTCTCTGCCAGATTTTCAACATGCAACTGGCAACATATTCTGCTCTTTGCATAAAAAGGTTAATGGCAGCTTTCAGAGGAAGGGGAAAGTGCAAGACTGTGTGAAAGCAGAGAGGAGAGAAAAAAAAATGAGTTACTCCACAGGGTTTTTCTTGTAAATTTGTTAAAACACACACACACACACCCACACTCCCATTCTCAAGCCCAGGCCCAATACAGACACACATTTATCTCCATGGCTCTGCAGTTCTTTCTGCTGGATTGCTGGTCTTGCCTCTCTCAGCCTCTCACACTCTGCTGCTCTTAGTTTTTTTGACAAGAGTTCAACATCGGAGCCGAGGAAACGAGTTCAAACATTACAAAAAGAAGAAAACCAGATCAGAAACATTCAGGCTGGGAACCAGAACAAAGTTTGTTGCCCCACAAAGAACCATTCTTCTTTTTTCTTTCTATTTTCCCTCCCTGCTCCCCTTATCCCTTGCCCCCCAACAGCTCCTACGTCCACTTGGCTCACTCGTGTGGAACAGCAATCTGTACACACGCATCCGAGAGGAAGGTGGATGCCGTGCTGTGACTCATGATGGATGCAGCCCCTGAGTGAGGGAGACGACTTTCAGGTTCCGTGCCCAGTACTGCCCCAGCCTTCACGCCCTCCGCTTCACCACCTTGAAAAGAGAGTGGTACAAGCCAACGAGTGATGGATCAAAATCGAGAAAACAAATGGAAGAAGGAATCCAAAAAGAGGACAAGGTCTGGGCCAAGTTTTGGAACAATACTTCCCTGAAAATTAAAAATGGGACTGAGTGCTGGGAAAAGGAGTGGAATCCAAAGTTGCATGACCCACAGAGCAGGCTGGCTGATACAAGTTCATTCCAGTGGCGCTGGCCCTGACGGGAGGCTGGCATTCATGGTGGAAAAAAAGAATCTGTACTCTAGGGAGAAATTCCATTTTTAGCTTTTTAGCAGAATCTGCCCATCAGTTGAACTGCTTCAGAAAGTTCAAAAGGAGACTGGTAGTGGGGTATGATTTTTTCTGTTTTTGCTTTAAACTATCACTGACGTACAGCAAAATCCACAGATCTTTAAATGTACAATTTGATGAATTTTGATAAGTAGTCTCAATATTTTTAAGCATCTTTTTTCCGAAGAGGATGAAAATCTGAACCTCATATTTACTGATATAAATTTTAATAACTTTTAAACTTATTTTCAAATTTCAAACTTATAAAATGTAAGTTGCAAGAATAATACAAAAAACTTATACCCTTCACCCAAACTGCTAACATTTTACTACCTTTGCCTTACGATTCCTCTCTCTCTTGATACATGGATATAGGTGTGTGTATGTATACAAGTCTATCTATCTAATTTGTATCTATATCTATAAAACTCTAAGTGTTCCCTCATTGTTAAATTCAGGTTGCATACTGTTTGGCAGGAATAGCCACTTGTACTCTGCAGTGCGTGCTATCAGGATGTTCACAGCATACAATGTTGGTTTGTCCTACTACTGGTGATGTTAACATTAGTCACTTGGTTTAGATGGTGTCTCCCAGGTTTTTCCAATGTAAATTAACTAAAAGAATTTTGTGCTAAATAATTTTTTGTGAGGGGATCCTTTCAGACTGTGGAGATGTCCTGTACCTTAACAAACTTTTACCCCCTGGTTTTCATACTCATTCATAATTCTTGCCCAAATCAGTTACCACTATGACAAATGTTAAATAGTGATTTTCTAATTCCATCATTCCTTCTATATTTATTAGCTGGCATTCTACTATAGAACATAGCTTTCCTTTCCTCCCCATTTATTTGTTTATTCACTTCTTTATATCAGTATAGATTCACATATTTCTATTTTATTTCTATTCTATTTCAATGGGCTATAATCTGTTGCTATCATTATTTCTTTTGCTCCTCAAGATTTTGTCATTGGGAACCCCTGTGTCCTTCTGACATATCTTCAACATTCTTGGAACACTTTCTTACTTTCTGGTATAATAAGATGTTCTGGATTTATGTTGAACTTTGCCACACATAGCCCTAGACTCAGCCACATCTCCTGGAGCCCTGGTTGTTGTTTTTTTGGTGGAGAAAAGCATCTAGAAATGAAGATTTGGGTGCCTAGGTGAGCGCCTATTTATTTATTGGTATATCACTGCTTCTAGGTCCTCTCAGTAGAAAAGGCTAGGAAATGTGTGTGTGTGTGTATACATACATACATACATACATACATATGTAGGTGAACATACACACACAGAGAAATCTAAATCAGTCAACCAATCAATCGATAATCAATCAAACTATCAATCTCTTAATAACCATGAACCCATATCAATAACTCCAACAACAATCCAGCATCACAGGGTTTGCCTTTACCTTCCTATATTTATTACCGCCTTCTCCTATATAGGTGACAAATCTGAGATGCTCCCATTATTCTCAATACATTTACTCATTTGCTCAATCTCCTTGCATGTAACCAATCTCCCAACCATGTGTGCTGCCATCTTTGGTCCTGGCCTACTAATTCCACCACACCAGCTGAATCCTCAGTCCTGGCCATGCCAAAAATGCTGGCAATGTGGGCTGAATCCTTGGGCCATGCTCATTTAACACATCAGATGGGTTGGCAGAATCCTTGGTTCCACCAAATATATACGTTCCAATCCTTGGATTAAGCTCTAGGCCAAATATTCAAGCAATGCCTTAGCCTTTGTCCTGCTGGTCCTCTCAGCTACATCAGCCGAAGCCTTGGCCCTAGCCCCATTGACCATACCAGCTGATTCTTCAGTCACAATGAAGGGGAAGGGGTAGACTGGTTGACTGTATTTAAGAGGAACAAATACCTACATTCTGGTATTTGTCAGGAACTAAGTCCTTAAACCTACATAACATATAAAACTTTTTGATAAAACTACTAATATTTCGGGTGTACTGCCTAAATACTTTCCAAAGAGTTGAAATGTATTACTTATATTAAATAACACATTAGATACCTGAGTACTTGGGCAGCAATATTTAGGGTCTCCTATAAAATGGTTTTTATTGAAATAAACTTTGGCATTATGATATTGTTAAGATGTTAAAGAAAAAAATAGGCCTATGGGAAGTAACTGTTGTTTATAATGAAAGGATGTTGAAGATGTTGCTTATAATTTGATTCTTGATAATGACCCATGGGGAAGAAATTTCTTTCATGATCATTTCAATACATGCAGAAAAAGCATCTGGAGAAATAGAACATCTTTTCATGATAAAAACACTTAACAAATCGGTACAGAAGGAACTTACTGCAACACACTAAAGGTCATATAAGAAACACCCACAGCCAACACCATATTCAATGGTGAAAGGTTGAAAGCTTTTCCTCTAAGATCAGGAATAAGACAAGGGTGCCCACTCTTACCACTCTTATCAACATAGTATTGGAAGTCCTAGCCAGAGCAATCAGGCAGAAAAAGGAAATAAAAAGCCTCCAAATAGAAAGTAAAAAGTAAAATTGTCTTGCAGATAATATGGTCTTATATATAGAAAATCCTGAAGACTCCACCAAAAACTGCTAGAACTAATCAATGAATTCGGTAAAGTGCAGGATACAAAATCAACATATAGAAAACAGTTGTGTTTCTATACACTGCAACAAAACATCTGAAAAAGATATAAAGAAAACAATCCCATTCACAATTACATCAAAAACAAAATATTTAAGGAAATGAAAGGTCTGTACACTGAAAACAAAACTTTGGTGGAAGAAACTGAAGAAGATACAAACAAGTGGAAAGATATTCCATGTCCATGGATTGGAAGAATAAAATGTCCATATTACCCAAAGCCACCTATAGATTCAAGGCAATCCCTATCAAAATCCCAATGGAATTTTTTTATAGAAATAGAAAAAAATCCTCAAATTTGCATGGAGACACGAAAGACCCCAAATAGCCAAAGCAATCCTGAAAAAAGACAACAAAGCCTGAGGCATCATAGTCCTGATTTTAAACTATTTCACATAGCTACAGTAATCAAAACACAATGACACGGACATAAAAATAGACCCACAGACGGATGGAACAGAACTGAGAGCTCAGAAATTATCCTCTGCATGTATGATCAACTAATATTTGACACACAAATCACAAACACGCAATGGGGAAAGGAGAGTCTCTTTAATAAATGGTGTTGAGAAAATTGAAAGAATGCAGAAGAATTGAAATTGGACCCCAATCTTACACCACACACAAAAATGAAGTTAAAAACAGATTAAAGACTTAAATGTAAGACCCAAAACTAAAATTCCTAGAAGAAAACATAAGGAAATAACTCCTTAACATCAGCCTTGGTGATAATTTCTGGATATGACACCAAAAGCACAAACAACAAAAAACAAAAACAAATAAACATGACCACAGGAAACTAAAAAGGGAGCCAAACAATCCAATTAAAAAATGGGCAGAAAACCTGAATAGACACTTCTCCAAAGAGGACATACATATGGCCAAGAGACATATGAAAAAATGCTCAACATCACTAATCATCAGAGAGATGCAAATTAAAATCACAATGAGGTATCACCTCACACCAGCCAGAATGGTTACCATCAATAGATCAACAAACAATTGCTAGCAAGGATGTGGAGAAAAGGGAACCCTAGTACACTGCTGGTAGGAATGCACACTGATGCAGCCACTATGGAAAACAGTGTGGTTTTTCCTCAAAAAATTAAAAAGTGGAACTGCCTTTTGATCCAGTGATCCCACTTCCAGGAATATACCCTAAGAATCCCAAAACACCAATTAGAAAGAATACATGCAGCACCCTTATGTTCATAACAGCATTATTTACAATAGCTAAACTCTGGAAACAGTACCCATTAGTAGATGAGTGGATAAAAACTGTGGTACAGCCTGGCCGGTGTGGCTCAGTGGTTGAGCATCAACCTATGATCCAGGAGATCGAGGTTCCATTCCTGGGCAGGGCACATGCCCCGGGTTGCAGGCTCGAGCCCCAGTGGACAGGAGGAAGTTGATCAATGACTCTCTCATCATTGATGTTTCTCTCTCTCTCTCTCTCCCTTCCTCTCTCTGAAATCGATAATTAAAAAAGAAAAAGAAAAAAAAGAGCTATGGTACATTCACATGATGGAATACTATGCAGCTGTAAAAAAGAAGGCTCTATTACCCTTTGAGACAGCATGGAGAGACCTGGGGATTATTATGCTAAGTGAGATAAGCCAGTCAGAGAAAGACAAATATCACATGATCTCACTCATATGTGGAATCTAATGAACAAAATAAACTGCTGAATAAAACAGATCCAGAGACAGGGAAACAAGGAACAAACTGACGTATCTCAGAGGGGGGTGGGGGAGTGGAGAGAGATTAACCAAAGAACTTATATGCATATATGCATTGCCCATGGACACACACAACAGGGTGGTGACGGCCTGGAGTAGGGTGGGAACTGGGTGGAGGGGGGTAATGGGGGAAAAAAAGAGGGACATCTATAACATTCTCAACAATAAAGATTTTAAAAAAATGAAACAATCAACAAAATGAAAAGGCAATCAATGGAATGGAAGAAAATGTTTGCAAATTATATATCTAATAACTGGTTAATATCTAAATATATAAAGAACTCACATAAGTCAATACTTAAAAACAATCGATTAGAAAATGTGCAGAGGAACTGAATACAGTTTTCCAAAGAAGACATACAGATGGCCAACAGGTACATGAAAAGGTGCCTGACATCACTAATCACCAGGGAAATGTAAATCAAAACCACAATGAGATATCAGTTCATACTTCTCATACCTGTTAGAACAGCTACTGTCAAAAAGACGAGAAAATAAGTGTTGAAGACAAAAGGGAACCCTTGCTTGTACACTGTTGGTTAGAATGTAAATTGGTATAGCCACTATGGGAACAGTATGGAGGTTCTTAAAATAATTAAAAATAGAACTACCATATGAACTAGCAATTACACTTCTGGGTATTTATCCAAAGGAAATGAAACCAGGATCTGGTAAAGATACCTGCACTTCCATGTTCACTGCAGCATTATTCACAGTAGCCATGATAAGGAAACCGCCTAAGTGTCTGTCAATGGTGAACAGATTAAGAAGATGTGGTATGTATGTACACAGTGGAATATTATTCAGCCAAGAGAAAGGACAAAATCCCACTCTTTGTGACAACTTGGATGAACAATGAGGACATTTTGCTAAGTGAAATAAGTCAGACTGATACTGTATGATATTGACTTATATATGAAAAAAAAAAAAAGGCCTAACTCAGAGAAACAGAGAATACTCTACATGGTGGTTACCAGGAGCTGGGGTCTGGGGTATTGGGGAAATAAGGAGATATTGGTCAAATGGTATAAACTTCCAGTTATAAGATTAACAAGTTCTAAAGATCTAACATAGGATAGTGATTACAGCTAATAATACTGTACCATATACTTGACTGTTGCTAAGAGAGTAGATCTTAAATGTTCTCACCATAAAAAAGAAATGGTAATTATGTAATGGAATGGAAAGGGAATGTTAGCTAATGTATGAAAATAATCATTTTATAATATATAAATGCATCAAATCATCATGTTGTATGTTAAACCTACACAATGTTGTATGTTAATTATATCTCAATAAAGTTGGAAAACAATTTCTTTCAGGTCTCAGAACTAGAAATAATCATGTTTTTGCTGAAGTATTGGTTTGTTTTAATCTTGTAGGGTACTACAAATTGCACAGCTAATCAAATTTCTCTCTTGACAGTGCCTGAGAGCTCACTCCTGGATTCATCTTGATTTTTTCTAACCTCCGTTTCCCTTGATTATTAAAATCACTGAGTTGGAAATGCAGAAGGGAGGAGAGTGCTTTAAAAGATTCTGATATCCTTTATCTGGAGAAGCGTGCTCCAGAACCGCTCACTCAATGTGGAGTACTGTAAGTTTTAGAACTGAGTTTCTTATTATTCATTCCATCATTCTGGATCGCATTTCCCTTTAACCTTAACGCTGAATGAATATAATATAGTGAATATAACTTCTAATTTTATATAAGAAGTAAAAATATGTAATGTGAACTAGAAAAAAATAGTTTCAAAGAGGTAAAATAATGGCTGTTCTTTCATGTATTCAAGACATTTAAAAACAAGCTATCCTTGGCCATCAAGTACCTCACATATGACGTGGTCCAAATTTATTTAGTTGTTGGAAGTTTTTTTTAAATTTCATTTTTCAATTACAGTTGACATTCAATATTATTTTATATTAGTTTTGAGTGTACAGCAGAGTGGTTAGATAATCATATGCTTTACAAAGTGTTCCCCCAGTATTTCCAGTACCCACCTGGCACCATACATAGTTATCACAATACTATTAACTATATTCCTCTTTCAAGAAGAAAGAAATCAAAATTTCTACAGCAACATGCTAAATTTGAGAGGTAGGCCTTATCTTTTCACATCAAACAATAAGGTGGATGACTAATTGAGCTGTTAAATATGTCTATTATTAGGCAACAGCACACCATGGGGAAGTAAGCACAGCTCTTAGATTCAGGTTTGCATTTCTGGACCTGTGAGTTTTCACTGTTATCTTTAACATCACACCACGGGGGTCTTGAGTTAAACACAATTTTCCTTCACGTTTTATGAGTAACAAATGTTTAACAAATAGGAACTATTTGGCTGAAAAACAGTGCACAGCTTCAAAATTCTGTGAAGAGGTTTAGTAAATTTACAACACAAACTAGAAGCAAAAGGCATTTAGAATTCATGTTTTAAAAACTTCTATTTCTCTTTCTATTTCTAAGTGTGTGTTCAATTTTTTTTCCTTCCACTTTCCATGCCTGCTCTCCATCCCTATCTTCGTCCTGTTTTCTCTTTATAGGCAACAGTGAACAGCAAATACAGTGGGGGGCAGGGGGCGACTTAAACTAATCAATCTAATGTTTCTTTTCTTAAAGACGTGGTATGTTGCAACCCACAGTTCCCTAGAAACAAGTGAAGATACATGCTACTGACTTGTCAGAGACCCCTTATCCAAATATCCTTAACTCAGACTTTCCTTCAGTGGCCACAATTGTCAGTGGCCATCGCTTCTACGAAACAGCGTGCAGCATGTGAATAGACTGTCCTTTATCTTCTTCCTTCAAATCAGCCTTCCTGATACTCGAGCAAGTTACACTGAGGGAAGAATAAAGGAGCACTTCCTTCAAATGGTAATTCCTAATATCGAAAGAAGTAACCACTCTAAGAACCGTGACAGTGAGCACTGAATTCCCCAAGGTAGCTCCTACTGCATTGACCTAAGTAGCTGCTGAATTCTGATGGGGTCTTATCAAAGTTCAAGTGACTTACCTGTTCCTGGGTCATCTTCTGCAGCTCATTCTCCCAAGTTGCCTGGTCATCATCCAAGTTATAGGAAGCTGGTGGAGTGAGCCCACGAAGGATCAGGGGGTCTCGGTCATGGCAGAGGGCTGTCAGGTGTCCAATATACAATTTTAGTTTGCTTCTATTTTGGTCAAGTTCTAAGAGGGACTGGATGATCTGAGGTGGAAAAAAAAAATGGGGAAAGTTAAGGTCAATCTGAAATGAGAAGTTCAAATATCTTTATGCCTCCCAAGTCAGAGAAAACTGAACAAATCACTATTGAAATCTTGAGGATTATAAAAAGAAACAGTTCCACATACCTGCACATTTACAGTGTCACCCAACCACCATTCTGAGAGATGGGTAGGGGATGTTGGCTCAGTGTATCAATACAAGACCGAGAGGTCCATACTTTGGTGAAGCACAGGACTGACTTGTTTTTACAGAGATGACATTGCTGATAAAGACTCTAGTTACCTCACAATTTCTCTTCCATTCATTTATGAGTAGGTTACAAAAAACTGCTAGTGAAATTTGCTCATCTGAAAGCCTGGACTACATGTACTTCATGTGTTCCTCTACCTCCCAGAATGGAAGAAAAATGCTGCCTCTGGAGAAGGTGCATGTTTTCCTTGGCCAAGAGATGTGATGAGTGAACTCATTACCAATCTTCCTCATACTGGCTTAAGCTCCCCTCATTCATTTCACAGAGGCTATCTGATATTCTTTTTAAACAGTGATGGATAAATCCTTATATAACACCAAATACCTGACTTATAGCCAAGGACTCTGAAATTCTCTCAGTTGTAACATTGGTTCTATGTTTATCTTGAATAATAGTCCTCCCCCCCCCCCCCCGCCCTCTCTCTCATATTCTCTTTGCTCTGGATGAACAACTATCCCTTTGACTCCCTTTGGAAGCACATTAAATGACAGATGGCTTCTGCCCCAGAATTTCATTTAACAGCTCTCATGACAATACTATGGTCAGGTACTTGGTAGCTGGGCAAAGCCTGGGGTGTTTAGGAACAGTTGGGCCAGATCTCACAGCTCAGAACACGGAAATGTTAGAGCATCTGCTTGATACACAGCAGCTGTGAGAGCTGCAAAACACAGCCAAAATGCTGGCAATTCTCAAAATGTTCCCAGGGCTTACAAGGCAGAGGTCTGCACCTGTTGCGTATCACTGGGCTGGCATTTTTCATCAACAGGACACCTCTGACCCACCTAATGAATAAGGAGCTCAAAAATCTTCAAGTCAACAGAAACAAGGCCTGGTATTACTTTCAACAGTGACACTGATTTCTCCCTGGCCCCCTCAGAGGAGCGCTCCTGCTGCTTTCCTAAGAGTTTTAAAAATAATGTTATGTATTTTTTATAAGATCAATACATATATTTTACTCTGAAAAATATGGGGAAAAACTATAAAAGAAATAATAAAATAGCCTATAGGTATCCATCAAGAATACAACCTGAGGACTTCTGGTCAAGACGGGCATAGGTAAACACGGTACTAGCCTCCTCTCACAACATCATCAAAATTACAACTAAACTACAGAACAACTGTCACTCAGAACCACCTAAAATCTGTCTGAATGGAAGTCCTACAGCTGGGGAATTAAAGAAGAGGCCACATGGAGACTGGTAGGAGGAGTGGAGATGTGGAATGCACCGGTCCCACACCTACATGTGGCAGGTAAAAATCGGCAGGGAGAGATGTTTCAGTACAGAGGTCCCAAGAGGAGCAAGGGGTCCCAGCCGCACACCAGGCCCCCCGCCCAGGGTTCTGATGCCAGGAAGAGAAGTCTCCATAACTTCTGGCTGTAAAAACCAGCAGAAACTGAGGCTGAAGGAGACAGAGGGCTGCTGGAGTCCCAGGCAGTTCCTCTTAATGGGACCATGCATGGACTTACTTGGACTCAATCCGTCTGAGATCCAGTGCTGGGGCAGCATTTTGAAAGGCACTAGGGACATACAGGGAGGAACTGAAGTGTCTAGCATCAAGGTGAGAGCTGGGGCGAGGACAGCTTTCTCTGAGACAAAAGTACTGGCAGAGGCTATTGTTCCTTCAATGAGCCCTCCCCTCACAGAACTGGCAGGCTGGCATCATATCTGAGTCTCCATCAACCTGGCTCACACTGTTTGCTCTGCCCTGGTGATTCCCTAAGACCCTGCCCCACTCACCTTTCAGGCCCACCCAAGCTATTTACAGGGGCTTTTTGACAGGAATAGCCTGTCTTGGCTTATGCTTCAGATTTTCCTAAAATCTCTCAAACAAGCAGCATCTGGCCTCAGCATGCCCTGTACCTCTCACTAAGTGGCCCCAGGCCTGGCATTGGCAGCAGCAGCCTTGGTTCATAGCTTGGCCTCTCTTGGGTACCTCCAAGCCTGGCACAAGTAGCAGCCATCTGCGGATCCCTTTGTAGCTCATGTCAGGTGGCTCTGGGCAGAACACAGGTGGCAGCTGACCTTGGTCTGCACCTCCCAGGAGGCCCCAGAGCCTGCACACTCAGTGGACAGCTTCAGACCATGTTGAAATACCATCACCCAACCATCTCCACGAACGACACACTCAAGGGGTGGACTCAGCAGGCAGCAGAGCCCCATAAAGTAAGTCCTGCTCTGTGGGGACGAGCTGATTCTCCACAGTGGTCAGAGGTGGGTGGTTGGAGCTAGTCTCTGCAGCTGATAGGCCTGGGGGTAAAACAAAATGTCAACAGCAATCAGGGCTCAACTAAACCAAGAGACTGTACACACACCTTGAGGGCCCAGGAAGGCTGTGCCACCGGACCCTACAGAACACCAATTACATAAGGCCACTCTACCAAGCCCAAGAGATATTCAAGCTCTACCTAATACATGGAAACAAACACAAGGAAGCTGCCAAAATAAGACAAAGCAACATGTCCCAAATGAAAGAAGAGAACAAAACTCTAGACAAAGAACTAAACAAAATGGAGATAAGCAATGTACTAGATGCAGAGTTCAAAACACTGGTTATATGGATGCTCAATAAACTTAGTGAGAACGTCAAAAGCATAAAAAAAGACCAGTCATAAATGAAGGATACACTGGCTGAAATAAAGAATAATTTACAGGGAATCAACAGTAGAGTAGGTGAAGCTGAGAACTGAATCGGCGATTTGGAATATAAAGAAGCAAAAAACACCCAATCAGAACTGCAAAAAAGAAAAAAGAATACAGAAAATGAGGATAGTGTAAGGAGCCTCTGGGTCAACTCTGAGTGTACCACTATTTGCATCATGGATGTGCAAGAAGGAGAAGAGAGAGAGAGCAAGAAACTGAAAACCTATTTGAAAAATAATGACAGGAAACTTCCCTAATTTGGTGAAGGAAATAGACATACAAGTCCAGGAAGCACAGAGAGTCCCAAACAAGATAAACTCAAAGAGGCCCACACCAAGATACATAATAATTAAAATGCCAAAAGGTTAAACACAAAGAGAGGATCTTAAAAGCAGCAAAAGAAAAACAGTTAGTTACCTACAAGGAAGCTCCCATAAGATTGTCAACTGATCTCTCAACAGAAACTTTGTAGGCCAGAAGGAATTGGCAAGAAATATTCAAAGTGATGAAAAGCAAGGGCCTACATCCAAGGTTACTCTTCCCAGCAAAGCAATCATTTACAATTGAAGGACAGATAAAGAGCTTCCCAGACAAGAAAAAGCTAAAGGAGTTCACCACCATCAAACAAGTATTATATGAAATGTTAAAAAGTCTTTTTTAAGAAAAAAAATAAAATTAAAATATAAATAATAAAATGGCAATAAATACATATCTATCAACAAGTGACTCTAAAAAACAAAATAAACGAACAAGCAGAACGACAACAAAAATACCGACTGAAACATTTTAGAAATTTTCTTCCAAGTTTTAAAATATCTTATATTAATCAACTTTTTTTTTTTCAATCCTCAACTGAGGATATTTTTCTACTGACTTTTAGAGAGTGAGGAAGGTAGGAAGAATGGGGAGAGAAAGTAACATGGATAGGAGAGAGACATGGTTGCCCGCCACACATGTCCTGACCAGGGCCGGGGATCCAGCCCACAACCAAGGTGCATGCCCTTGACCAGGAATAGAACCTGTGACCCTTTGGTCCACGGGCCAATGCTCCAACCACTGAGCTAAAACGGCCAGGGCTATTAATCAGCTTTTAATAGTATCAGACTTCACATGTGCCTGATATACTGCTTATCATTTAATGTTATATTGTGAGTACTATTCACAATGTTGCATTATTACTGGAAATCATGATTTTTAATGGTTGCTTTATAAATATACCACATTTTGTTTGTTTCTAATACTATTTCCTTGACAATTAAAAGAGAGAAGAGCCAGGCTTAGTGGCTAAAACAATCTCTAGCTTATTAAACAAATCAGAGTTCAGAGTTTAGGCCCACATAATATAATACAATATAGAAATTAGAGTCTAGCTAGACAAACCTGAGAAAATGAATTAATTTAGCATTATTTTTATTTCTTAATCTCTCTCACATACACACAATTCTTTAAGAATAAAGGTTAAACACTTAGTTGCTGGTGTGAAAGGATTTGGGCTCTATAAGAGGCCCCCAATGAGCAGGCTCACAGCACCAGTTCTGTGCTGGCATTTCCTACCTATGCTATGATAGGCATATCAACACTGCCAGTCACCAAAGGAAGAGACTGGTTTAATAAAGCTGAGGATTTGGAGAGTGGGAAATTGAATGTTTTTTTTTACAAACAACATCGCTATCTCAAAAAAACTATTTTATTTTTGGCAACAAAAGCGTATATATATATACTGTAGAAAATTCAGAAAGAATTCCCAAGTTAATCTTTAAAGGCAATATTCTTTTAAATGCATGTACACTTTGATTTCAATAACTAGACTGTCTAGTCATGGTTCTACTACCACATCCTTCAAGACTCTAAGCAATGCAGCCCTATTTTAATTTCCTTTTTTCCCCTTTTTTTAGCTCAGACTTCTATATCTTCTTTCATAGAAATGGAATGATAAAATCACTTTTGGGATCTCCACTGGCTTTGTGTAACTTATCCCTCCCTTCCTCCCTCCCTCTTCCTGGGTGTGTGTGTGTGTGTGTGTGATTGCCATCACATCTGAGCTGCAAGGCTAAAACAATGAGTCATCTTAGGTAATTACTGTTTGGATTGGAAAACTGGCATAAAAAGGTATGGCCACTGAAGGAAGGGGACAATGTGATAAATGGTAATAATCTAAACATCAAATTCTCATAGTAAAATGGAAAGACAAGCTTACTACTCTATGACTGGGGATGAAAAAATTGATGTTTTAGGTCCCTGCTCTTAATCAGAGATGAATTTCAAGCTGATTTAAATGCACTTCATGCTGTAGTGCTAACTGTTTAGAAAACATGATAGTATTTTGCACTCTAATTTTTCAAAGTCCAACTGAAAAGTTGAAAAATGATGAATTAAAATTTCCCCCCGGGATAAAAATTCATTCCATGCCATGACCAAGATGTCTGTTTAAAAAACAAACATGAGAAGCTATAGAGCTTATTATGTGAGAGTACATGAAATTGCCCAACATAGTTCCTAAATCTATCCTTAAAAAAAAATCTTCTCTCTGAGAGGCCACATTTAACCATGTCAATCATGTGGGAAATGCCCTTATCTCTTCCCCTACCCGCAATCTAACTCTGGTAGGCCACTTAGAAAAGAAATTGCATTTCCCACAAGGTAGAACTGCCACTGCCTAATCTCAAGAGGGAAGAGGGACACTTGCCAAGGACAAAGAGGATGCCTTACAGGACCCGTAAGTTATGTCTTTTGTCCACATACAACTTTAGTACATTGGCAAGGAGTCCTACTCAAAACCATCAGAAATATGGTCAGGCCACATTAGTTCTATAGCTTTGCAGAACTATAGTTCTTTATCTTTTTTGGCAAAAAGAAGTTAAAAAATGAACTTGTTAACATAACCTTTGCTTGTATCAAATATAATGCCAAAAGAGCCATATTCCCCCAATCCTACATTTACCAAGTTGTTAAGGAAAATAACTTAAATTATAAAAAGGGATGGGAGATTTTTTGGTTGATGTACTGAGCACTTTGTTTTTTCTTGCAAGGATTTATCTGCTTACGTATTAGATCCTCAGTTGGCTTCAGAGGTTAGTATTGGATGACATCTAGTTAGAGGACAGTGGTCTTCGCAGAGTGTTTATTTTGACCTCCCTTTCTCTTGAGGAGGGTTAGATGGCTAATGGCTTTTGAAGACAGATGAGCTGTTCCTGTGTTTGATACAGACTTAACTGAAAATTCTAAGTACTCCATGTATGTAACCCATTCATCTATGAGATCTGAATACACTTTCTTAGCACAATTGGCTTTCCAATACTGGGATGGAATGTACAGAGCCAAAGGCCCCTAATAAGTTAATTATATGGCCCATTCTACTGTTTCTGTGTCACTTACTCTAAGTATAGGTTAGTTGGCTGCTACACATTCTAAGAACTCACTTTGAGAGGAATGGGATATCTGCATCATGAAGACTGGACAAGTAGGTGATGATTACTTGGGACTTAAGGTATTTGTCCTTGGGGTACTTAACATTTTGTTGTTTGAAAGACGCTACTTTTTTAAAAGCGAATTTTTATTGATCATTTACTGTGCTCCTGGCAAATTATTTTAATATTTCCTCTGATTTTTCTGTGGCTAGTGCACTACCCTTAATTGGCTACAAAATCTTTTTGTTGTTCTATCTGCGGAAGTCTGCAGAGGCAGGCTAAACTGTCCATATATTAACTGTATAAATGCTAGTGGTAGTTTTGATTTCTCATTTCTCGTAGGTACATCAAGAAAGTCCCAGAACAACTAACATATTTACTTTCCAGAGACATTATTCCCTTAATGGAATTCTTGTCCAGAGGCCCCGCAGAGAGTTCAAGTCTGAAAAGTGAAAATGGGAATAAAATTCATCATCCCAGTCTCAAAGTCCTTTTTCCTCTTAATAACTAAGTTTATCTTTTTGGTCAATAACGTAGTTCAGGATCAGGAAGATGAAGGACAGTGTTAAGTCTCTTCACAAAGGTTTGGAGCTTTGTGCTACATTCTTACTTAAATGCAGCAATTTTGTGAAACAATGGAGTTCTTTGAAAAAATAATAGTAAATCCTCATAATATTTTTGCTACACTGATTAGATAAACTGCATATCAAGTCACACATATTGAAACTAAAAAGTTATATAACTCACTTAACCAACATTTAGTAAATCCCACTGTGCTGTGCCATATCCAGTTTTAGCTGATGGGAATATTAACAATAATATGTGGTCCTAATTTACATTAAAAAATCATGAAATAGCCCTAGCTGGTTTGAGCATCAGCCTGTGGACTGAAGGGTCCTGGGTTTGATTCCGGCCAATGGCACATACTTCAGATGCAGACTCAATCCCAACCCTGGTAGGGGCGCTCACGGGAGGCAACCAATTGATGTGTAGAGACCCTAACCTAGTATGTGCCCTGACCGGGAATCGAGCCCATGACTTTATGGTGTGTGGGACGATGCTCCACCCAACGGAGCCACCCTGGCCAGGGCTCCTCACTTATTCTTAATCTTAATAGGAAAAAATACATCTAAGGAGAGCCCTTATTTTATACTTCTCTCGGAAGAGACATACTAGACAGAAACAAGCCTTACCTAGCCTATACCCTCAGAATAACCTATAAAGAAGTCAAAACTCTGGAATAGGTTTTGAGGTATACCTATATCATCTCCATAAAAAAACTGTATTATTAACACTGAGATCTGGAAAGTTTCAGTGGCTTTAGAGTGAATTTAAGGGCTTAGCTAGAGAGCTAAAGTCATGGGAAAAATGCTATTATAACATAGCCGTGTTTCTTTCGGGAATAGGTCAATAAACTTCTAAAATTTCTGGAAAAATTAAAAGGTAACCTAAAGTTAAAGGCAAGAAACTTCAGAGCTCCAAATCCTAACCCCCACTTCAGAACTATTTTTCATGTATATCTATTTGACTCCCCAAACAAATTTTATAGAGTGTGACTGTCTAACATTTATCTTCCAAAACAGAAATAAAAATATCATGACAAAAGCAAAAAATCCACATTGATGCTACTTATACTATAAATAGTGACTAAGTTCTTACAATATTAGCTCTATACTAAGCAGGGTTCCCTTCATCTGCATCCCTTACAGATGACTTACTATTATTACTTGTTTAGTTAATAGGGAATCACTTAGGATCCATTAACTTTCTCATTCCCTTTGTCTGTGTACTGGTGACAAAGATTCCCTCTTTGATCAAATTTTAGTCAGGCTTTTCTAAAATTTCTTCTCAACTAGGCCCTGACTGGGCTTTTGCGTTCATCTCTGCACCATCTAATTCTAGCAAGAACTCTGCTAAGTTGGTTTATCAAGAATCTCCCATCCTTACCCTCACACACTGCTGGTGGGAACACAAATTGGTACAGCCATTATGGAAAATAGTGTGGAGGTTCCTCAAAAAATTAAGAATAGGGTTACCATGTGACCCAGCAATCCCTCTCCTGCGTACCTACCTGAAAAGTTTGAAAACATTTATTCGTAAATGTACCCCTATGTTCATTGCAGGATTATTCATGGTGGTCAAGACAAGGAAACAACCAGTGTCCTTTGATGGATAACTGGATAGAGAAGACATGGTACATGTATACAATGGAATATACTCAGTCGTAAGAATGAACGAAACACTGCCATTTGCGACAACATGGATGGACCTTGAGAACAGCATGCTGAGCAAAATAAGTCAGATGGAAAAAGTCAAGAACCATATGATTTCACTCATGTGAAAGTAACAAATAAACAAAAACTCATAGACACAGACAACAGCATGGTGGTTACCAGAGAGAACGGGGGTGGGGGAGGAAGAAATATATGGTGACAGGAGGAGGCTTGACTTTGGGTCGTGAGCACACAATGATGTACTACAGAACTGTACCCTTTAAACGTATATAATTTCATTAACCAATGTCACTCCAATAAATTCAATAAAATGTAAAAACCCCCAGAATATCCCATCCTTGATTTTTGATCAACTCAGTATCTGCTCGGCGCCCTCATCCTCCACCCCCCAGGTGACGTGGGCTCGCTCTGGCCTGCCTTCGGCAAGAATCCTGTTAGGTCTGTTTAGCCAGAATCCGCCCTTATCCCTGATGCTTCCCCTTAGTAAGTGTCCATCCACCAACCTCCACTGTTCCTTGGCTATAAATTCTCATTTTCCTTGTATTCAGCACTGAGCACAACCTCTCTCTACTACAGAACCCCATTCAGTGGGCCCTATCCCTACCACAATAGTCCTGAATCAAGAAAATCTGCCTTAGCATTCTTTAACAAGTGAATAACGAATCATTTTTTCTTTAACACTGGGTAAATGAGAGGAATAGGAAATACTCATTTACCACTAGGAGTCCAGGTCCAGGGACCTCTAGGTTGATGACTGAACAATTCTCAGATGTCCTAAATTAAATTACAGCAGGTGGGAGAGTGAGAGAAAGAGACAAAAGTAGTTAACCAGATAAAAGCTGTGGGCCAACTAACAATATATGGCTCACATTCCTGAATTCCATTCCTTGGAGCTTTGAATCGACTTCCAAAGGGCCATCTATTTTTTTTTTTAATAATGTATTGGTTTCTGGAGTACAGCTTGGTGGTTAGACAATCATATACTTTACATAGTGTTCCCCTTGATATTTCCAGCACCCCACTGCCACCATATATAGTTTTTGCAAAATTATTGACTATATTCCCTAAGTTGTACTTACTTCCCTGTGACTACTTTGTAACTACCAATTGGTGCTTCTTAGTCCCTTCATCCAGTCCCTCAAACCCCCTGCCATTTGGCAGCTACTGGTTCTCTCTCTGTATCAATCTGTTTCAGTTTTGGTTTTTAGATTCCTCATATAAGTGAAATTATATTGTGTCTTTCTTTGTCTGACTTATTTCACTGAGCATAATACCCTCTAGGCCCACCCATGCTGTTGCAAAAGGTAAGATTTCTTTCTTTTTTATGGCCAAGTAATATTCCATCGCATATATATATATATATACCACCGCTTTTTTACCCACTTGTCTACTGATGGACATTTGGGTTGCTTCAATAGCTTGGCAATTGTAAATAATGCTGCAATGGACATAGGAGTGCATATATTGTTTCGAATTAGTGTTTTGGGTTTCTTCAGGTAAATCCAAGGGGCCATCTAAGAGAAGTAACCAACCACCATGCATGAACTGCCAGGACCTGTCCAGCACCAATCAAAAGTAGTAAGTATTTCTTCCTTAAGGACTGTGCACCTATCCTAGAACTGACCCCCCTTCACATTTTCCTGCCCCCTTATCTGTAGCCAATGCAAATTCTTTCCAAATACACTTTTCTTCTCTAAAACATAACGTATAGAAGAGCCATGAACTCCAGGACTGGGGACATGTTACCTTCTCCATCTAGTCCTGCTGCTGGTGGGTTAGGCTACGTGCCCCAGGACCTGTCCTTTTCCAGCTAGCATTTGGCTCAATAAACCCTTTCTTTCAGAGAAGCTTTCTGCAGTAAAAGTTTTTTTTGCTTAATAAGGTCACTGAGATGAATAAATTTAATCAGAAATCTTACTACAAATACAAATATTTGGTTCTGAGAGTAACAACTCTTTCTAAAGCTTTCAGAATTAAAGGGTTTTATGGTTTGTTGCAGTGTAGGTGCGTCTATGAAAATTACAAAAGGCCACAGGTTCTGAAATATGAAAAAGTGGGAGTCATTTAAAAAAATAACATGGGATCACTTCCTCTTAGTTACACAGCTCAGAAATCTGTTGTCAATTTTTCCCGAAGCATACATTATCACTTCAGCAAACAGAACAAAACATTCCCAATTTCTTGATCCAGCTATGAAGATAAAAAAAATTCTATACTTAAAGTTGTAAGGAGATAGGAAACAGGGTTTAGAATAAAATAAATCTTGAGATCTGAACTATAGAGTTGCTAACTGCATTTCATTCAGTGAAAACCTACCCTATATTATACAGTATAATAAATGCTACTCAAATAGAGAGAAGTATGCTGGGGGCCTGCCCACTAGTGAGGGAAGGAAATTTCCTGCTGAGCCCATATATTTGTGTGCTCATGGAGGATGTTAAGGCCATAGGTATTACAAGTACTTACTTTAATACTTGGAGAGTTGTAAGATACTTGAAAATAAGATCATTGACCAACAAGAGGGCAGACAAGTATGTACAGATGAAGATAGTGCAGTTAAATAGGCATTAAGTGGAGAGAATGCTATTATGAGGCACAGAAGCTAACCAGCCAAGGGCATATAGATTATGCATACTGAAGGGATGGTCAGATGAGAGACAGTGAGATAACCAGAATCAAGAAAGCCACCCACCCTACTAGATTCAGAAATGCTAGGAGCAGTGTGTATTCCAAAATTTTTCTTCTTTACTCTTTTTTTTTTTAATCCTCACCCAAGGATATTTTTCCATTGCTTTTCAGAGACAGTAGAAGGGGAAGAGAGAGAGAGAGAGAGAGAAACATCAATGTGAGAGAGACACACCAATTGGATGCTACTGCACCAGCCCCAAGCAGGGCTGGGGATCAAGCCTGCAACCGAGGGACATGTCCTTGGCCAGAATCGAACCTAGGACCCTTCAGTCTGCAGGCTGAACTGAGCCAAACTGGTTAGGGCCTTCCTTGCTCTTAAGAACTAATAAAGATAAAAAAGCATCTTTGATTCAGTTCTTGGCTTGAGGCTTAGCTCTCTATAACAAGTCACTTATTGTATTTTACTGAACAATGTAGGGGTACATACAATAAAGTAAAATAAACTAAAATAAAGTAAAATAAAATAAAATAGTGGAATGACTTCCCCCCTGTAAAGTTCCAGGGCTAATCACTTACAAATAAGAAATTATAGGGGGAAAAGTCTAGTTGGGGGGGAAGGCAAAAGAGGAAGAAGAGAAGTTATACTTGTTTGAGTAGGCAAGCCAAATGAAGGCTGATGCTGAATTAAAACAAAAATTTTTTAAAAAATTTGTTTTTATTGATTTCAGAGAGGAAAGAAGAGGGAGAGAGAGATAGAAACATCAGTGATGACAGAGTCATTGATCAGCTGCCTCCTGCACACCCCCTACTGGGGATCGAGCCTGCAACCCAGGCATGTGCCCTGACTGGAAAACGAACCGTCAGATCCTGGTTCATGGGTCGATGCTCAACCACTGAGCCATGCCAGCCAGACTGATGCTGAATTTAAAAGGAAAAAATTAGTAGGCAGTTAGCCACAGGCAAAAACGATGGCCTTCAACTCTTTAACTCATGCTGAACTCTGATCGGCTGAGGTCTGATGCCTAAAGTAGCCCTGCTATAATTGTTTTCTGCAGTCAAGCACAACAGTACTTCTTGGCATTACTACATGTCTGCTAGACAGGGGGATCTGGAAAACAGCAACATGCTTGTTGCCTGCTGGGCACAACACAATAACAATCTTATTACAACATTTCATTTTCTTCTCTCTTTAATGCAATATACCAAGTGCACTGGGTGTGGACGGGAAGGCCAAGCGGAGTTGCTGGAATTGCCAGGGGTAAACAAAAGGAGCCTCCTAACCTTGATAGTGTCTCAAAAAATAAGGAATGACAAAAATGGATGTGAATCTAACTGACAGGGAACACATCCATTGGCTCCTTTCACAGTCTACAAGAATACAGAGAAGAAAAGAGCCAAGCATGATTATCTAGTAACTATGGGATTTGATAGCTTATCTGTACAAGAGCTCCCAAACAGAGGTCCGTCTCTGGAAGAGACTCTTCTGTGATTAGCAGTGGTTTCAAGGTCAGGTTAAAGGTGTGTGCGTGCATACTGTGTGTGTATATAGAAGAGGTGGAGAGTAAACAGACTCTGGTGTCAAATCAAACACAACAGACGATGGGGATATTTAGAAGTCTCCTGCTGTGGCCACCAAGAGCCTCATTCAGTGTCTGAAGCCTTTGATAGACATGCCTCCTCATTAAACAGTGCTTAATAAGAGGGCACCGGTGAGAGGGAAGGAGAGTTTACCCATCACCTGGAATGCAGAGGAAAATATAAATGTATCTGTAGCTGTAAGTATCAGAAGCGGATATCTGCGTTATTTAGAGAAAGACAAGTTATATACAGGAATTTGATCTCTTAATGCTGAAATCGGAAATCGGAAACAAACGACAGGTCAGAAACATCTGCGACTGGGTGTGCGTGACAAGGAGCATGCGCAAGGCTGCAGTGGAAGGGGTGAGGGGCACGGCGGGAGGGAAGACCTGAGCAGAGGGTCCTTAGCCAATATTTTCAGCTTTAGCACAGCTTACAGCTCTATATAACTGAGAGGACAGAAATGGTTCTGAGTATTATAAGAGAGCACTTCAAGAACTGAAACCATGTGAGGACAGGAGGCACAAAAGGTGTCTGCTTAACTTCTTCCTCTCGCTACTATAAACTGAAATAGAGCTAGGTTCTCGGTGAGCCGGCAGCTAATTCCAGGAAAGGCATGGGTGTCCATCCCTACCTACCACAGCTTTGCTTTATCCCCACACACTGTTCTTCTTTTTCTTTCCTCTCTTCCTCTTCTCTCCTCCTGACCTACCCAAGTGAAGAACCTTTATTTCCACTCCACACATCCCCACACTCCAAAAAATGTCATATATCTGAGAATCTAAGAGGGATCTTGGCTGCTCTAAGTTGTCCGTTCTGGATTTATGTCTGCCATAGTCAATCAGGAAATCATATTTAAAAAGCAGATTCTTTCTGAAAATGTTATATACCATGAACAAATCCCATGGATTAACAATTTCCAGACATCACCCCTTTTACCTTGGGAATAATCTAGGCTATGGGTGGGGAAAAAGGTTTGGGAAAAACAAGAACTAGGAAGACGTTTTTCTGCCCATTTCCTTTATTTGAGAATAAAACCTCCCATACAGTCACTGAGTTAACCCACCCCTCCCCCAGCTCTAAAAGGTAAACTTGGTTGGCATAACACACACTCTGACAGACACCACCGTTCTCACATTACCAGCTGTTGGTGCCTAAGCAAAGCTTTATTATTTGAAGATATAAAGTGACTGTAACAAAAGAGGCTCTGCGCAGAAATACCGAAATCCTACACGTGCTGACCGATGATCAACTCTGAAGTGCAGTGCACGGAGCAGCCGGCCCCCTGGAGTGGGAGACAGCCTGGTGGGAAAGGGCAAACCCGAGGTTCTGACAAAGCCACCATGTCCCGAGAGGGGACCAGCAAGAGGAAAAGTGCGGTGCAGGCAGGCCGAGGGGAAGGCTCCCGGGAGCCACAAATGGTACATCGGGACTGAAGCCTGTGAGGCTACGCTATCTGACAGAGTAAGTAGGATCCTAGTAGAGTTCTAAGGGACTTGATAGTGGAAGGAAAAAGTTAAGTATGTACAGAATCTTTATAACTGCTTTACGTACCAGGTTCTAGCCCGGCCTTTCAGTACAAAGCTACCATACACATGCACCAACACCCTAATTTTGCATCAGTTTTAGTGAGGAAATACAAAGGATACAGACCACGTTTCTGATATATCAGAGTACCTAATATACGCCACGGTGTTCAGAAAATAAAAAACAGAATGAAAGAGTGAAACGGAAACCCTAGAGGTCAAGCAAAGAAGAACAGGGAGAAGGGAATGAGAAAAACACCTTTCCTTCACCGTGTTCATCTGCTGTGTTAGTGCTTTCCCGAGGCCTCTTTACAGGGAGTCAACTTTTGATGTCATAGACTTTAACTGTGACTAACAGGAAGAATAGTTCCCCCATGCTTTAACCAGTATGCCCAAATATATGCACCACACAATCTGGGGGGATTCTTCATACCCAGGTGCCTTGTGGGTTTCAGCAGCTATAATCTCACATATGAGATGCTATTGCGGACAAGAAAAGAAAACCTTTCTTGGATCACCCACAGGGAGCAAAGGTTCTGCCCCCTTATTCATCTAAGCCAGGGGTGGGGAACATCGGGCCCACTGGCAATACATGATCTGTGAAATCATTTGGTCTGGCCCTCCCAAGGCAACCGCTGGTGGGATTTGAAATACAATAAATCTAGGAGCTTTTTTCATGGCTAATTTTTAAGTTAATAATTTTGTACGGCCTGATAATGATGTTATAAATATACGAATGGCCCTTGGCAGAAAAAAGGTTCCCCTCCCCTGATCTAAGCAGTAAGATCTCATGCTGTTTGGTCTGATATACTTCTGTTAACTGTCTATCTAATAAATCGCCCACACATTATCTCGCAGATGTACCATCAAAGAACACTGTGAAGCCACTATAAGGCTGACATGTGAGTCCAATGCTGCACATTCAATATACCTGAAGATTTCATGAACATGCCGATCTCAATGATCATATTGCTGTGCTTGAGAATAAAGCATCAGGTTCACATGCTACTTAAAACACATATATGTGTACACACACACACACATGCAGTGTGGTCTGCTTGGCAGAGGCCAGGCTCCTCTGAACTGGAGCTCTTGCATCTTCATATCCCCTGGAGCAATTCCAACTTGTATCTTCTAGGAAAGCAGTTGTTTGGCTGCTTGCCTTATGTGCTCTCATGTTAGTTACTTCCCTCATGAAATTTTTTGTTAGTTAGCCATGGAATTAAATTAACTTAGGTAGTCCTCTGCATGAATTTTATCTATTTTACATTTCTCTGACATAAGCTGCTGCGGCATCTCACACCTTACAACACTACATTTCAAGCAGACACAGAGCTCTCCATTCTTTCGTGTCAGGGAAGGCAATGTGGCTGGCTGTGGCCATGACCATAAACATGACCCACCCATTCAAACACTGTAGCCATGAGCACATAGGCCCTTTGCTGGCAATCATGTTAATTACTGGGCATCAGTTTCAGAGACTGTGATGATAAAAGGGTTTTTACCCAGAGGCTGCCCTCACCAGAGACAGATTCGCATCACTTATGTTACATGCTATAAAATCTTTGCACTGTCTTGATGACTCTGTGAAGCAGTGCAGAACTACAGAGAACAGTGCAGTAGTTACGAGCATGGGCTCTGGACATAGACTGTCTGGCTTAACTCCAGGGTCTGCAACATTCTAGCTATGAGACTCAGGACTAGTGACTTTCGGGACAGTATATTTTATGAAATTATAATAATTAGTATGTCCACCACATGCTAAGCTTCTTCAATAATTATTAACTACTGTTATTTTCAAGAATCTGTTTCACCATCTGTAAAATGGTAATAATAATAATGCTCACTTGCACTCAGCTTCAGATTCAAGGACTGTGGACGGTTAGATAATGAAGAGTTGGATAAGCAATACAACAGACCAGAAGTTGGTAAGTTACAGTCCATGGGCCAAATCCAGCGCTGAGAGCTGTAGTTTTGGCAGAATGTGTAGTCCACAAAGTATAAAATATTACTATTTGGACCTTTACAAAAACATTTGCTAATCCCCACAATAGGCCAATTCCAGACAGCAGGGTAACTATAATAGTAGAGAGGAAATTCTTATATTTTTCTCACAGATTACCTAAAAAATAAATAATAATTACTGCAATTGGTCAAGGTGAGAAGCATCAAGCTGTGATGCAAGGAAAACAACTGAATTTGCCCCACTTTCTAAATGAAAAATTCAAGACTCAGAGAGGTAACCTGCTTTGTAAATATGGATGACGTTTTGGAGATCACCTAAGTCACCTACCCTCTTCCTCTTGCCCCACTTTCTAAATGAAAAATTTAAGACCCAGAGAGGTAATCTGCTTTGTAAATGTGTAAGCTACTCAGTAGTGTCCTTGCATCACAGCTTGATGCAGAACACGCAGGCTTTATTTCACGGCTCTTTATCTGACTAGTTCCTGTGGGCAAATTAACTTTCAGAACTGTAACTGGGCTGAGCTTTCAGATTGTGTTCTCTATTTTCTAAAACAAAGAAGACTAAAAATAATTTGGGATATTTTGTAGAGGAACCAAAGCTTCTTGATAATAAATACAGGGTGTCTCCCAAAAATGCATAGCTCAATTGATCTTTCTTTCTCTTCAGATTTAACCCATTGGAATGAATGAGCATTCAAGGCGTGTGTGCATTTTTTTGGGACACCCTGTATATTCCCACGTCTCTTCTATTACTGTGCCCATTCGGGCCCACAGCTTTATTCTCCAGGACAAAGGAAGACGCTCTTAACTGGCCTTGCTTCCAGTACTTGCCCTTTGCTGCCCATCCTCTACAGGCTGCAATGTTATACTGAGGTCTTCGTGATCACCTGCTGCTTGCTGCACCAGCCTCATGGCTTGTCACCTCCATCCCTGCTCTGTGGTAGATTTAAAATAAGTCCACAAATTCTTCGACATTCCTCCCTTCAAAAAGTAGAGCCTAAGACACTCTGCCCCCTTCAATGGGGGATGGTCTTAGTGAGTTGCTTCTAAGGAACAGAATGTGGTAGAGTGATAGTACACCGTCACTTTTGATTCTAGGTCATAAAAGACATTATGGCTTCCTCCTTGTTCTCCTGAATCACTCATTTTGGGGTAAGTCAGCCACCGTGTCACGAGGACATGGCAGCAGCCTTGTGGAGGGGTCCATGGTAAGGACCTTGTGGTAAGAAACTGCAGGTTGTTGCCAACAGCCAGCATGAACTGTGGGTAAGCCACCTTGGAATTGGATGCTCCATCCTCAGAACTGGATAACTGCAGTCCCCCTGACATCTTGACTGTGACCCTAAGACACTCCAGGTAAGGACTAAGGATTAGTTGCTAAGCTGCTCCTGAATTCCTGACCCACAGAAACCAGTGAGCCAACAAAGGTTTGTTTTATGCTGCCAAGTTTTAGGGTAACGTGTTATGTAGAAATAGTAATTAGTACACACTATCCAGAGTGAATTACCAAGATTATATCAAGCTGTCATGGTGTTTATGCTTTTGCATCTTTGCAAGTGCTAAAGCACTGTCTAAACGTATGTCTGCTTGGCAAATGACTACTGAGGCAGCTCACGTGTCACCTCCTCTGTGAACCTCTAGTCTCTTGTGGAGAACTGGGTGTTTCTATTGCACTTGTATAGTTTTTTCTGTTGGAGAAAATCTGTTGTTTAGTATTTGTTTTGGGGTCTTAAGACATTTATTTTATTCCATATACCTAGTGCAGTGTAGGTAGGAGGTAAACTCCCAATAATATTTTTGCGTCAATTTTCTCATTTCAGTCAGTTTCAAACAAACAATAAAAAGTTCAAACCACACTTATGGAATTATTCTCTGTAAACTTAGGACCCAGATGCCAATGATAAGGAGTATGGAAAACGTGCTTTTCAGTTTGTTAAAACATAAATTCAGGGATAAACATCCTGGTTTAATTCCTGGAAGATGTAACAATATAAATACTAGATTTTAAATAGTGACCCACCAACAAAATGACTATGAGAAGGAAAACATTTAAGATGTTTTCATTTAATACTAAAAATGGCCAAAGCAAAACTTGAATAACTTATTTTACAGGAAAAGGAACCCAGAGAGTCTAAGAGCTTTCTAGGTTCGCCAAATCCTTCCTCATGCAAAAGTTTCTGATTCTAGTCTTGAAACTGAAGAAGAAAGGATGGTATGTGTTCAGTGTTGACTATCTTTCAATGGAAAGAAATGAAATCTTGCTAACAAGTGGTTTGCCTTAAAACCTGAATTTTCACCAAAAAGAATCAGCCATCTGTTTTAAATATTTTAAAGACTAAGCCTCTATTTGTGCTTTGCTTTGATCTACTAGGATAATAGGAAGACAGTGATACAGTCCAGCTACACCTCAATCAAGTGTGCTCATTTAATTTATCCCAGAAACGCCGACTGCCAGATCCAGCTGGAAACTTCAGCCTCATCACCCCCGGATTGGGAAGAAAGAGGACATCACACATCAAGGGGGAATAACTCTTTTGTTTTGGTTGATGATGCATTTTTGTGTCTAAGAAACTACTCCTTTAACCCAAAACAGATAATAATCTTAAAGACAGAGAGAATGTATAGAAAATAACAAATTAGTGAGGAGCTGAGGACAAGTTAATGAAAGGAACACTGTAGAACCCTATGGTAACAAGAGTACTGTTTAATAGTTCAGATAAAATGTGAGTCAAATCATATACTCCAAAACATAACTGTAAAATAAAAATGTGATATAACAGGCAAGTGCTAAGCCTGTCTTCCCAAACTGGTGTTTAAAGGGGGCTCTATCATATGTGAACTAGGAACTGTGGGTAATGAAGTTGATAATTCTAGAAGGTGCGCTGGATATTGACTGGAGCTAAGATCAGTCTGGGAAACTCATAAACATGAATGAATAGAATAACCCTGTTAGGATACAGAGGAAATTAAAAGATTAAAAACAGCTAGTACTAATGAATAGAACTTTAAATAAACTACATGAAACTTTTCTTTAGTGTAAAACTCATCAGTATTTTATTCAATAAATATTTATTGAGCTCTATAGGATTCCATATTTTCATATGACTGTGAAAAACAAGTTGTAAAGAATTTTTTTGCACTAAGTGCAAGCATATATTTGTTGTCCAGGATGGATGTCTAAATCGTAAATATTACCACAAACAAGAGGACTGGCTCTTCCCCATATGTTAAATGCTCATCATCATTAAGAAAAAACTTGTGGATTTGAGAGCATATGTTCCAGAGATGTTTAAAACACTATAATTTTCGGTCTAAAGTAAATCAAGTGAGTCACAGGACAGTGTCACCTTCAATCATTCAGCAGAAACTACAAAAATGCAGGATGTTCCTGTGAAACACTAAAAATGTGATCTTAAAAATACATTAAGAGAAAAGTCTCTTCTACAAATTACTTACAACTTACTCGTGTGGCCTAAGAGCTCTCTGCCTCCACAGAGCTCAGGTAATCACTAAGCCTGTCAGGAAGTACTTAGAACCACAGTGCAGAGGTGGTGGCTTCTGCTTCTTTCTATTGCCTAAAAATCACCCTAGATCAGGAGAAAAAGTCACCTGCCACCATGGGGTGCTTCTTCTTCTTTAAAAATGTTTTTATTGATTCCAGAGAAAGGAAGGGAGAGAGGGAGAGAAAGGGAGAGGGAGAGAGGGAGAGAGAGAGAGGGAAAGGGGGAAGGGGAGGGGGGAGAGAGAGAGAGAGAGGGAGAGAGAGAGAGGGAGAGAGAGAGAAACATCAATGATGAGAGAGTCATTGGTCTGCTGCCTCCTGCACGTTCCTCACTGGGGATCAAGTCTGCAATCTGGGCATATGACCTGACTGGGAATCCAATCATGATCTCCTGGTTCATGGGTTGACGCTCAACCACTGAGCCATGCCGGCCAGGCTACCATGGGGTGCTTCTTAAAGGTAATTAGGTTTGACTTAACATTTGTGGATAACTTTCCATGCTGCGATGCCTTGGAGTGGTATCTATGTTGTTGCTCAGGCAGTACTGGTGAATGTGGCAGTTAAAAAAAACAAAGTCTTCATTTTTTTGGATCTACATATTTAGCTGTTTTGGAATGCAGTTGTTTCCTTATCAAGTTTCAAATATAAGACTGCTACAGTCACATCACACACACACACAAAAGACTTTGGGCTTTAAAACAACGAGTAGGTGAAAGACAGTTTGAGATACTTCTAGGCTGGTGACCAGTTATCAAAGAAATTCTAGTTGGGAATAAAACATGTAAATTTAGCTGAAAACCCCTGTGTTGTATCTCCTGGGGGCCTAAATGTCCTAGTGGGCCACCAGGAGGGCAAAGTCAGCTATCTCAAAGGAATGACATCAGCCGTAATACTTCTAAAGCAGAAAAATGTTTTTAAAGAAAAAAGTGGAGTTCTTGGGTCTTGCTTCCAAGATTGCCAAAAAATACTTTCACTCCCAGCTATTAAATGCAATCCAAAACAAATGCCTTACCAAAATTATGGATATGTACCAAAATTATAACAGTTTTAGCTTGTTTATTTCTGAGGAAAAAATAAGGCAGGAACAAGGGAACATTACAGTGAGCCTCCTTTAGGCTGTATGGGTCTCTCCTATTTTCCTCCCTAAGACAGCCAGATGGATGGTCTCTAACTGCCGTGAGGCTTTTTAGAACCAGAACCAACTACTCTTTTCAAACTTTCATATGAATAAACTATTTTTTAAGAGAAGATAGCAACTGTTGTATTCTATGCTCTAAAAAATACCTTGAGACAAATGAAAATGGAAATGTATCACACCAAAATTTATGGGATGCAGCAAAAGCAGTTCTAAAGGGAAATTCATAGAGATAAATGCCTATCTCAAGAAACATTTCAAATAAACATCCTAACTCAAGGAACTAGTAAAAGAACTATAAAAGCCAAGATTTAGTAGAAGGAAGGAAATAACAAAGATTAAAGCAGAAATAAGTGAAATAGAGACTAAAAAGACAATAGAAAAGAATAAAATTAAAAGCTGGTTCTTTGAAAAGAAAAAATTGACAAACCTTTAGCTAGACTCAACAAAAAAAAAAAAGAGGAGTCAAATAAATAAAATCAGAAATGAACGCGGAGATTTTACAACTGATACCACAGAAATACAAAGAATCATGAGAGACTACTCTGAACAATTATACAGCAACAAAGTGGACAACTTAGAAGAAATGGGTAAATTCCTAGAAGCACACAACTTACCAAGACTGAATCATGATGAAATAGAAAATCTGAAAAGACCAATTACAAATAAGGAGATGGAATCAGTAATCAAAAAACCTCCAACAAACAAAAAAGTTCAGAACCAGAAGGTATCACTGGTAGATTCTATCAAACACTCAAAGAAGTAATATCAATCTTTCTTAAACTCTTCTAAAAAACAGAAGAGGAGGGAATGCTCCCAAATCATTTTACAAGGCCAGCATTACCCTGATACAAAAGCCAAACAAGGAACCACAAGAAAATGACAGGCCAATATCCTTGATACATGCAAAATTTGTCAACAAAGTATTAGTAAACCAAATTCAACAATACATTAAAAGGATCATACACCATGATCAGGTAGGAAGGATTTATTCCAGGGATGCAAAGATGGTTTAACACCTGCAAATCAGTCAATGTGATACATCACATCATAAAAATAAAGGATAAAAATATATGATCATTTCAAGAGATGCAAAAAAAAATGACAAAATTCAACACCCATTTATTTATTTTTAAGTATGTTTTTACTGATTTTAGAGAGAGGAAGGGAGAGGGAAAGAGATGGAAATATCAATGATGAGAGAGAATCATCGATCAGGTGCCTGCTGTGTGCCCCCTACTGGGGATCCAGCCTGCAACCCTGGTATGTGGCCTGACTGGGAATTGAACCGTGACCCCTGGTTCATGGGTCAACACTCAACCACTGAACCACACTGGCATGGCTCAACATTGATTTATGATAAAAACTCTCAATAAAGTGAGTATAGAGGGAAAATACCTCAATATAATAGGGAAAATATCTCAACATAATAAAGACAAACCTACAGCTAACAACTGTAAAAAGCTGAGAGGTTTTCCAACTAAGATCAGGAACAAGACAAAGATGTTCATTCTTGCTACTTTTATTCAATATAATATTAGCCATGCGAGAGCAATTACGTGAGAAAAAGAAATAAAAGGCATCCAAATTGGACAGGAAAAGCTAAAAATGTCACTATTTGCAGATAACATATTATATATAGAAAACCCTAAAGACTCTATCAAAAAACTGTTAGAATAAGTAAATTCAGTAATGTTGCAGGATACAAAATCAATACACAAACCATCAGTTGCATTTCTATACATTACTAGAAATTAATAGTGAACTATCAGAAACAAATGAAGAAAACAATCCCATCTAAAATTACACAGAAAGGAATACCTGGAAAAAAATTTAACCAAGGAGGTGTTTGACTTATATATTGAAAACTATAAGTCATTAATAAAAGAAATTAAAAAAGACACAAAAATGGAAAGATATTTTGTGCTTACAGATTGGAAAAATCAGTATTGTTAAAATGTCCATACAACCCAGAGCAATCTACAGATCCAATGCAATCCCTATCAAAATTCCAATGGCATTTTTCACAGAATTAGAACAAAATCCCTCTATAATTTGTATGGAACCATAAAAGACCCCAAATCACCAAAGCAATCTAGAGAAAAAAGAACTGAGCTAGCAGCATCATGTTTTAACTATATTATAAAGCTATAGTAATTAAAACAATATCATACTGGCATAAAAACAGACACATAGATCAAAGAAAAAGAATAGAGACCCCAGAAATAAATACACACATATATGGTCAATTAATTTATGACAAAGAAGCCAAGAATATACAATATGGAGAGAAAAGTCTCTTCAATAAATGGTGTTGAGGCCTGGCCAGCATGGCTCAGTGGTTGAATGTCAACCTATGAACCAGGAGGTCACGGTTCAATTCTTGGTCTGGCACATGCTTAGATTGCAGGCTCAATGCCCAGGAGGGGGTGCGCATGCAGGAGGCAGCAGATTGATGACTCTCTCTCATCACTGATGTTTCTGTCTCTCTCCCTCTCCCTCTCTCTGATATCAATAAAAAAATATTTAAAATAATAATAACAAATAAATGGTGTTGAGAAAATTGGAGAGTCACATGCAAAAAAATGAAACTGGACCACTATCTTACACCATACACAAAAAATTAATTTAAAATGGATTAAAGACTTGAATGTAAGACACGAGATCTTAAAATTCCTAGAAAAAAACATAGGTGATAAGCTCCTTGACATAGTTCTTGGCAATAATTTTTGGATTTGACATTAAAAACAAAGGCAACAAAAGCAAAAACAAATAAGTGGGACTACATTAAACTAAAAAGCTTTTGTGTATCAAAGGAAACCATCAACAAAATGACAAGGTAACCTACTGAATGGGAGAAAATATTTGTAAATAATATATCTGATAAGGGTTCATATCCAAAATATATAAAAAACTCATATAATTCAATAGCTCCCCCTCCCCCCGACTACCTGATTTAAAAATAGGCAGAAGATCTGAATAGACATTTCTCAAAGACATACAGATGACCAATAAGTACATAAAAAGATGCTCAGCATCACTGATCATCAAGGAGATGCAAAGTAAAACCACAATGAGGTGTTGCCTTACACCTCTTAGAATGGCTATTATCAAACAGACTAGAAATAACAAGTATTGGAGAGGATATGGAGAAAATTCCACTGCTGGTGGAAATGTAAGTTGGTATAGTCGCCATAGAAATAAGTATGGAGGTTTCTCAAAAAAACTAAAACTAGAATGACCATATGATTCAGGAATTCCACTTATGAGTATTTAACTGTAGGGAAATAAAAACACTAAATAAAAAAGATAGCCCTGGCCGGCGTGGCTCAGTTGGTTGGAGCGCTGTCCTGTACACTGAAAGGCTGTTGGTTTGATTCCCAGTCAGGGCACATACCCAGATTGCAGGTTTGATCCCTGGTCAGGGAGCTTACTGGAGGCAACAAATTGATGTTTCTCACATGGATGTTACTCTCTCCCTCCCTTTCCCTCTAAAATCAATAAAATAAAAAATTTAAAAAAGGCATTAAAAAAAAAAGAAAGATTAGTTGCGGAGGGAGTAGAACCCTCTGGAAAATCATGAAAAGCAGGAATAAATGAGGATTTTAAATTTATTTTGGGGATGGAGAAAGGAGGGAGAAGCATGAAAGACAGAAAGCAGGCTGTGTACCTAGGACAAAGAAGAAACTAGTTAAAGGCATTTTTGAGGAGAGGAAATGTTATTAAATTGAAGTTAATGTGGTACAGAAACAGTTTGAATCCAAAGCTGAAAATTAAGAAACTCTTACCCAATCCTCCTACTTAAAGGAATGAGACAGCCAAGGGGAAGAAAAGGAGAAAGTAGAAAGAGAGGAGGGAGGAAGGCAGAGAGGGAAAGGGAAGGGCCTCATGCTATTAATGGTGTGTGTCTTCAGGTTGAAGACATTAATGACATTGCTCAAGCAACCATGATCTGCAAAGGCACTGTTTTAAAGGCTTTATATTATCTCATCTAATCACCCAACAACCCTATGAATTAGGTATATTATTATTCCCATTTTACAAATAAATAAAGGTAGGTAATTTGGTCCCAAAACCTGCATTCTGATCAGGACCCTGAAGCATCAGAGTGAGATGAAGAGGCAATCAGCTCAGAACACTGATTCACACAATGCCCAAGGGAAGCTGATTGCTCTTTTAATCTTCTGTAAAGCTCAATATGTCACTGTTCTTGTGAGCCACTCACATCTGTAGTTTTTCTATCTGAATTATGGGTACCTTGTACTAAAATAGAAGTGTGGGTGGGTACATAACCATAGAATGAATGAAGGGACATTGACACTCTGTTTTAGTTGGGCCAGTTTGAGTACTTGCCCCTACATACCATTCTCATTCTTAGAGCCTTCCTGCAAGTTGGTTCCTATCTGAAATTCTTTTCTCCTCCCATTCACCCAAACTTTCCCCAACCTCCAAGATCTACTTTTTGTCCCTTCCTCACCTTTGCAGTTTCAAATTCCTCACTAGATTCCTGAGTAGTTACATTTATAAAAAAAAATCAGTGAACCGAGGTCAGAAATCCACTTAGGTTCCTTTTAGTAAGGGAAATTTCTTACAGTAAAGGCAGTTTATTTCCTCACACAGGAATACAATTCAATTTAACATCGAAAGAACTAGACTGTGAAGTGGTAGATGCCTTCTCTTTTTGGTGAGGTATAGTGAGAAGAGCATGGGATCTGGAGTCAGTCCTGGGGTTTAAATGTCTGCTACATGTTACCTGTGTAATCTTAACTTCTGTGAACTCTGTTCCCTCTTTTATAAACATGTTCTTAGGGTGGCTGTGAAAATTAAATATGAGACAAGAGATATGAAAGTATCTAACCCATTAGTGTTTAATAAATGTTTCTTTTCTCCCTCCCATTTCTCTGCAGCTAGGATCCTCCTGCTTCTTGAATTCTACTGGCTTTTCCAAGCTTTCCAGCAAAGAAGAGTCTTGCTAAAATTAAAATCTCTGATTCACTTCTGAAAATACAAGGTCAAATTATTCCTTGCCTATTATGTTAAAACTAGTCCTAGTATTTGTCTAAATGGTTTGAACAGTTGTTTCAATAAACAATTTGGACCATCCTGACAAAATAGTCCAACTTACTACCCTATTCAATTCTACAAGATGATTTAACACCTCCTTTCTACGGATATATTCTCTAGAGACTTAAGAGACTTCCACTGTAGTACTTATGCAATAGGATAACTGTAGGATGTTTCAAACTGATAAGGACAATTCAACTAGGACAGACAAAAAAGGACATGCCAAAAGAAAAAGAACACTTGTTTTAAAACACTTGTAAAAGCCTGTATTAATATTTACATAACCTCTAATTAAAAAATAAAAGTTTCAAAACATACTGGTCCAAATCCTGTTTTGGGATGCTACAGAGCTGAGCTAATAGGCATACAACACATTTCCAGATTTCAGTGGGTGGAATGGTCTTATACCAAGACCAACTGCCAAGTCCCTTGGCAGGTACCTCCTTCATGTGAGTGGTCTGGCACCAGTGTACATAAACTGTCTCCGTAAGACGAAGTCCAGAAGATCACACGGCCATGATACCTACTATGCTCCAGGCTCTTCTTTTTTCAATCCTCACCTGAGGATATTTTTTTCCATTGATTTTTTTTTTTTTTTTTTTTTTGAGAAAGAGTGGAGGAGAGGGGGAGAGGGGTGAGGGTGAGAGAGAAAGAGGGAGAGAGAGAGAAATACCCATGTGAGAGAGACACATCGATTGGTTGCTTCCTGCACGAGCCCAACTGCCCTGACCAGGCTGGGATCAAGCCTGCAAGCCTACTTGCCCTTGACCAGGAATCAAATGCGAATCTCTAATCACTGGGCTCCAGGCTCTTCTTGATGGCTATGAACCACAGGTTACTAGGAGAAAATTCCTACACGAAGGATGTTAAGTTAGCAGATAGAAAAGATTTCTGAATTATTTTCAACTCCCTTTTATTTAGCATGAAATTACAGGAGGCAGAGTCTATGACTTAATTATGACTTTCTTTTAAATTCTCGACATTTCTCTACAGGTCTTTTGTCTCTAGACATTTTTCCTATCTCCCCGTCAAAACTTCCCTTCTTAAACTAGAAATGCTGATATTAATGCTAACAGCTAATTAATTCTACAGTCTTGGTTTCCATGTAAACTTTACTGTTTCTTATCTGAATTTCATGAATTTAGAAGTTAATTAATTCTATATATATTTAAGGAGGACTTGCTCTATTCTAGGCACTGTTCTAGATGATGGGACTACAAAAGCAAACGCATCTAAGTCCCTGTCCTCATGGGGCCTACATTCTATAGCAGGGAAAAACAAGAAAAAAGAAAACCCCAATTCAATTCAATTCAATTCAATTCAATTCAATTCAATTCAATTCAATTCAAATTAATCTCCTATATGTTGAAGAATTTCCTCCCTTGACTTTTATAAAGAAATTACCTACAAAAGAATTTAGTCATTGAAACTTTCCTTGAAAGAATTTGCTGTCAAGCAACCTTCCTAAGACACACAGAATGAAGCAAATATTATCTCCACTTGGAGAGTCCTTTCTCTCCCTTCAGCCTATAAAAAATCCATGTGAAATGTATTTATGTTAAGTTTGATAAGGTAAATCATTAATTTCAAAAGTTTGAAATTTTGTTAAGAAAATCTGTTCTCTGTAGACTCAGCAAGGAAATAGGTGAAGGAAACTAGATTGCAAGTCAAGACTTCTGCAGAGGTTACTCATGCACTTCTTTAGGTACAACCCTTATGATGTAATGATATTTATAGCTCATTTTAGAAAATCTGTATCATAGAAACGCCAGCTATGGCCTGCTAATTGTAACTGAAATGTGTTAATGACAACTACTAGCTCAACAGTGTGTAATTGAAAAACAAAAGCAGTAGCATCTGAACTCCTGCTAAGAGTTATTCTACTATGGGAGAAGAGAAAGGAAAAGGGAGACATCAGGAACACATCTAGGTGAAGGCTTGTTCATTTTTCAGTCTCCTGGTAAAGTTAATTATGGGCCTTGTTTCCTATAACACTAACATTTTTTTCTCATTGGCTAGAAAAGGATGTGCAACTAAAATATAATCCTGTTGATGTTCATGTGTGTGGGGGAGGTGCTTCCTGCTAAGGCATGCCAAGAAGTTTGTATGTTTTGCAGCAATAGACTAGGCAGGTTCATTTAGAGGAGACTGGTGTACTATATCCAACTAATGTATGGCCGCACTTGATTCATGATGACAAATAACTACCCTTGTAGGATATAGATTGGGTAAAGAGAAGTAGCACCCTGTTTTTCTCAGCTTTAGCTTTGTCTGGCACGCAACATTCTAACCCAAAGAGCTTTTTGGTTGGTATTGTGCTTGTCACCTTCTTTCACACCCTCAGGATAAAGTCCTGTGGAAAGCTTCCCATCTTCACAGTATATGCCCCTTTCCACAACTTACCTCACCATCCTTCCTGGCTGCTAGTGAGAGGCCTACACACGTCGCCATCATTTTAAGAAGTATAGCTCCAAGACACAGGCTTTTCAAGGAGAACTGACTCCAAAAGAGTGAGATCACTAACAAGCATGGGCAGTGAATCCAGGGAGTGCAAGGCCACCAATATGTGTGAACTTATTAATCATAATTATTATTTTTCCTAAGAAAAGGATTTCCTTAGTCAAACCTCCAGGGCATCAGATCAAAGGGAGATACTGCCACAGCTGGACTGTGTTTTCCAGCCAAATAGCCCAGAAAGGAGACTCTAGACAGTGTCCTGGCAACTGTTTAACACAGCAGCAATCCATAACGGCAGGGAAAGAATTCTTTAGACTGACTTTTTTAAAAGTCTTCCTTTACTTCTCCTTATTTTTAAGGACAGTTGGAGAGTGATGTCAAAGCCCTAGGGCATATCCTTGGTAGGCACTCTATGAGAATTACTGACCCTGAGAATTCAGAGCATTCTTCTATAAATAGAAACAAAAGGTTTTAGTTCAGAGTATAGTTTTCTTTCTTTTTTTTTTTTTTAAATACTATATATTTATATTTAATTATAAAAAGCATATCCCAAATCAACTGGCAGAGTACTTGGTCAATTTTCTATTTCCAGTTTGAAGTGAGTCTCTATAAACCTTACCAGGACACTGTAAAATCATACTAGATAGTGTACTTTATTAATAAAGTCACAACAGGGGAAATTTAGTTATATGCCCTGGAAGTTATCCCAAAATACATTTAAAAATTATAAAAGTGACTACTAACACACAACAAGAAAAAAGAAGCCACAAAACCCAAATCCCACTATGTCAGAAGCACAGCAAGACACACAGGAATCATGTGAAAGGAGAAACCAGGGAGCACACCAAAAGATTTTATGAATTACAGAGAAACAAGATGTGAGAATGATCGTGTAAAAAAAAAGAAAAAAAAAAAGAAAGCAAAACAAAAACAGCGTTTCTACAGTGAAGGAGAGGCGTTTCTCACCGTTCTGAACAAAATGGCTGTGCTAGGGGGGCCTGCGGGCTACGCCCAAATGCCCTCCTCCTCGTCCTAGGGGAGGCGGCCAGGGGGGCGGCCGGGAGCATGGGAACGAAAGAGAGCCGGTTAGTACTTAAAACAGAGACAGAAGCATAAGTAGTAGAAGAAAATGGGTCTCAAATTTCTTGATTCTTTTTATATTAGATTCTAATTCCCTATACTACTCAAATTAGTAATTAGTTTGTCGTTACACTTCTGTGCTTCCTACCTTACTACCAAGACTGTCTCTCTCCCAGGGCCTGATCTGGGCAAAATGACCATGTTGGAGACTTTTCTTTATCATTTGCCTTTTCTTCAACCTTTCTCCATTTCTGTTTGCCTCCCACTACTCCCAGGCATCCAATTACTTGTATTTATTATCAAAACTGTTTCAAGGAAAGGATCTAATACTCGTCTTGTATACATTGGCATACATTTAATCCCAGGTATCCAGAAGCAAAATGACTTCTTGGCAGAAAAAGTCTACTGGCCTCAGGCACACAGCTCTCCATTTTGTCTATATTATAGATTGGCTTGCCTAAAATATAAGGCTTGCCTCAACTGGTTTAGTAAATGTCATCATACTATGACCATAACTTCTGAATCTTAGAAAAAATTGCAATTTGGGTATTATTGCTGCTTTCATCTCCAATATTCCTCCTTCTTCTCCTAAGACAATGCCACGCCATCATTTAGTGGAGATGTTTAGTAGGGGAGTTTTCCTTGACTTTTTGATCATATGGATGTAATTATTTAACTGTTATATTTTTCCCCTCAGCTATATATTTTAAGACTGAGAATGATGGAGATGTTGAAATCTGACTTTTGGCAATGGGATATGAGGTAATCTGTTCACCACTCTCCCCCATCCATCATTTTCAAGATCTTGGGAGAGTTCCCTTTCAAAAAACTAGAGTTGAATATGGTTCCCTTCAGACTCATCAATGCCTCTTTTGCACTGATGAGAAGTTGAAGGCAACAATTTTCTTTGGAAATGACATATGCTGGAGGGGTCCACCAAGGTAGTGGAATGAAGAAACTATGTTTCAATCTTCATGTTTAATAGATGACCAGCAGACACTTTAAAATTTGCAATTAAAGAATAGTTACTTCTACACTGAATTGTGCCTCATTGAGCTCACAAGACTTAGGCATTATTTCTTTAAGAAGAAAAGCAGGACGGTTACAAATTAGTATGTGTCACTGAGAAGAGTAAGTTTTTCCCCCTCAGTATTCAAGGATTCTTTATTGTCCTCAAATCTTTTGAATATCTCCTCTTAAAATATTCAGAATCATCTACCACCTTCCTGTATAGAAATTGGGTCTGTTTAAAAAAAAAAAGAAGGAATTTTCAAAAGCTGATTATTATTATTTTTCTAACTTATAGCCTCAAATCTGTAGCAAAATACATAAAAATAAAAGCATATTGATTTTTTATAAAACATTCAAGAGCAGACTTACCTGGTCTGGGGAGGGTTTATGATTGCTTTGATTGGAATGAGAACATTTGAAGTGGTCGTCCTCATAGTTGTCGGCCATTAGCTTCATTCGATTTTGTGTCTAAGAGGAAACGATTCATAAGGTTAAATATAGATAAAAATTCTGTGACACTGTAAAGTAACAAATGCCTTAGGAATGTCATACAGTCTGGCCAGCGTGGCTCAGTGGTTGAGCGTCAACTTATGAACCAGGAGGTCACAGCTCGATTCCTGGTCAGGGCACATGCCTGGGTCGTGGGCTCGATCCCTAGTGGGGGGCGTGCAGGAGGCAGCAGATCGATGACTCTTATCATTGATGTTTCCATCTCTCTCTCCCTCTCCCTTCCTCTCTCTGAAATCAATAAAAACATATTAAAAAAAAAAAAAAAAGAATATCATAAGAAAGGATAAAACTAATACTGTCTGAAATAAACAGAATTTCTAAGGATATTGGGGGGAAAAGTTTAGGTACAGCTATGGACTGAATTGTGTACCTCCAAAATTCATTCTGGAGCCCCATCCCCCAATGTGACTGTATATGGAGATAAAGACTTTAGGAGGTATTTAAGGTTAAATAAGGTCAAAGGGGTAGGGACCTAATCAGAAAGGACTGTGGCCATGTAAGAAGAGAGACATCTCCCTGCCCCTTTCTCTCTGCCATGTGAGGACATAGTAAGAAAGGGGCTTCAGCAGGCCAGGAAAAGAGCTCTCATCAGGAACTGAATCGGCTAGCACCTTGATCCTGGACTTCCCAGGCTCCAGAACTGTGAGAAAATAAATTTCTGTTGTGTAAGATACCAACTCTATGGTATTTTGTTATGGCAGCCTGAACAAACTAAGACAGGGACCTAAATTGGTACAGGAATTTTTTTTGGGGGGAGGGAATAATTTCCTCAAATTGAGCACTTTAAGCAATGTTTGTTTTTGTTTTTAAAAATAAAGCCTGGATTATACTACAGATAGGATATGATCCTGTAACTATTTTTTCACTTCATGATTTACAGACCCATCTTTCCATGTTACTATAAGATCTACTTATCCTTTTAAACAACTATTCCACTTTGGGGATGTTATATAACACACAGGCCATAAATAGGAGGAAAAAAGTTATCATTATCTGTAAATGAAATGATTATATACCTAGAAAATCCTAGACAATCAATTGAAAAACTATTACAATTTACAATAAAGTTCAGTAAGGCGATCAGACAGAAGCTACACATATAACATCCAATATTTTTTCTTTAAACTGTCAATAAATAATTCAGGTTTTGAAAATAAGACAAAGATTTTGAAATCCCCTTCTTCAACCCTAGACTAGAAGAGAATTATTACCATTACCTTTTCTTCTCAATGTTTACCAAAAAGAAGGACTGGACTGGTGATTCTATGTGGTTGGATAACATTTTAGAAAATTCACTTTGCAGAGCAAGTAATTCAGAAAATACATGGTATACTATACATAAAATCAAACAGCAATATATATTGCACTAACAAAATATTGTTATAAGCTGAAGTTTTAAAAGTATTAAAAATAAACTTGCTAATATTATGATTTAGAAATTTCACTGAAGATAATCTGAAAAATAAAAATAAATTACATGTATATCCCTTTAATCAGTGATAATCACTTTTAACATTTAGGTGTATCCATTCAGCCTCTTCCTATGAACATAAAAAGTGGCATGCTGTTCTGATGTACTCTCTATTTCTGCTACAATATGGTATTTTAAAAAATTACTATATCTTACAGTATACTTTGATACGTGGTAGGACATGCTGTCCTTCCCCTTCGCTAATTCTGCTTTAAATCTGATTGGGTATCTTCAGCACATCTTCTTTATTAGATGAATTAAAAAGATTTTGTCTAGTTCCATAGAGAACTTTATTGAGATTTTGCTTTGGTATTTTTTCATGTAAAGATGCCTGAGCAAGGGCTTTAGAGCCAAACTGCCTGGGTGTGCATTCTAGTTCTGCCTCTTACCAACTACTATCTAAACTTGGGCAAATGACTTAAATGCTCTGAGCTTCAGTTTTCTCACCTTTAAAATGAGAAAAACAATACTTTTTCCCCATAAGAGTGTGGTGAAGATTAGCCAATTGACCTAACAGAAGCACTTAGAAAGCTGCCTGGCAAAAAATCAACACCCAATAAATTTTAGCTATCACCATCATTATAAACATTTTTATGTCATCAAATATTATTCTAAAATCAATAATTTAACTGGCTGCTTAGTATTCAATTGAATGAATGTTTAACCCACATTGTTGGGCATTTAGTTCTTCATATTTTCACCTAATAATATATGCACATTTCTAAGCCAGTTCCTGCCCCTACTATAAAATGAAAGCAAAGAAAATATGTATCAAGAATTATCCGTGATATCAAATTTGCACTCTGAGATAACTTACAGTGACAATGAAAATATGCAGGATAATTTTTCTTATGCCATGTGGTATTACATGACAAACAAAAAGTCTTATGCAAAGCAGCTCTTGGAAAAGGAGGAAGGGAGAGGAAAGGGTAAGGAGGTGCAATCAGAAAGTGAGCAAAACATCTGCACATCATTCATTTAGTCAGGAAACTTTCCCATGTTGACTTTAGTCAGAATGTGCAGCAAATATATTCTTGGCTAGTTCTTTTCTTAGAACATTATGCACTTAATCTTTAATACCTGATACCTAGTATAAGTTAAAAAACTTAAAAAGAACGAATAAAGCACACACAAATCCACCCTCAAGGCAGAATGTATTTCAAGTACTTCTTAGGAATGAGTATGAAAGCATCCCAAAGGAACTGATGACATTAGACAGATAAGATTATAGGTCACTCATCTGATCCATATAAGTGAATGAAGACATAATCGTAAGAACTTCTCCATTTCTAAAAGACATGAAGATTATCAAAGTTTAGTATTCCTAGGTCTAGTATTCAGATATTTGGTGTGAAGCCTGCTCTTTGCATAGTCATGAGGGTTAGCACTAAATATCTGATGGCCCACAGAGCACTAGGTATTACAGAGATTGTATAAATGACTCTCTGCTCTTAAGGAGCTCTTGTACTACTCTCTTCTGAAAGTATAATTCCTATAGATTCCAATTAGGTGAGTCAGATTTAGTTATAAATTTAACAAAATCTCAACAAATTACTTGTATTTAAAATTTCATTTCATGAAAAAATATAGTCATTAATTATTCTTGAGGTGTTCTGTGTGTTTGTCATGTTACACATACTTGTCTGCAGATTACCTGTGTAGTTTGCAAAGTTCCTTTCCTGTTGGTTAAACAATGGAAGCCTTGGGAATAACTCATGAGGAGCAGTGCAGCAGGAAGGAGACAGCAACAAGATTAGGAGAAATAACTGCTGAATTTAGCCCAACAGCTGTCACTGTCTGATTACCTTTGCATCCCATTTTATTATCTCAACTGGAGTGTTAGATTTACAATAAAAAGTGTGTCTTCTACTGATTTTGTTTTGATTTTTAAATAAATCAGTTTAATTTTGGTTCTGATTAGTACTTTTAGTTTACTGATGAAATCATGAAACATATTATCCCGCAAACACTTTCTATTATGCACCAACCAAAATGAAACCATAAGAAATCTCAGCTGCGGCAACCCTAAATCGGATCAATTCTCCCCATAACTGCCATATTGTTTTTTAAAACTTAATTATTATTATTTTGAATATTTCGTATATTTATATAGTGTAAGATTTTATAACAGTAAAAGTAAGTCTACCTCCTATTCCTGACAGTTCCTCTACAAGAGGCTTACCCATTACTACTTTCTTGCATGTAGTTCCAAAGATATCCTGACATTCCATGGTTACAGAAGTGCGCACACACACGTGCACACATACAATTTTCCCTCCAACAAATGGTAGCACACTCTAGTCACTATTCTGCACTATTTTTTTCACCTAACTGCATCTTGAACATATTCCATATAAGTAAATAAATGGCTGCCTCATTCTCTTTGCTAATGCACATTTAGGTTATTTCTAATATTTTACTATTAACAAACAATGCAATAAGAACAATCTTGTACATATGAGAAACTGACAAATATAAACTGTCAAAACTAAGTAAAATTATGTTATATATCATTCTTCCTCCAAATAACAGCTTTTTCCTAATGTGAAAAGCCTAAATTTGTTTGGTTATATGACTAGAGTTGTCCAGGTCCCTAAGACACAAACCTGGTTCCACAGAAAGGTAGAGGGGTGCGAATGGAAAGAACAACCATATGTCTAGTGGACTTGTACTTAGTTGAAATAAAAAACAATGAGCAGTGATGGCATTAAAAATGTATACAGCAGTTAGAAAAATTTACCCTATTTGATACGGACAGGTCAGATATATTCAAATATAGTATTTCTGAGGCAAATGGAAATAATGACATAAGTGTATATTAAGTTCTCATTATTGGTAAAACATCTAAGAGTTATAGTAGCAGGTTCTGTTTACCAGCCTATAAGAGGTTTCTTAATCCTTTAAAGGAGACCTAAAATCACACCAGATTAAATCACTGTTAAAATTACTATACTTGTGACAAGAATACGGCAGAGGTAGTTTGTGAGGTTCCCTAGGAATAAGAAGGTATTCTTCCAAACTGTTCTATTATTTCCTTTACCTTCTTTTTATCAGTGTCACATACTCATAATGAAGAGACACAGAAGCAGCATATGTCAAACACATCACCATGCAGGGAGCTCTGTTAGCTCCCCTTTCCTTCCTCAGGTCTTCTTACTATTTCGGCTGTAACTCTCCACCTGTTTGTGTGCTGTTTGTTTCTTTGTTTCTAGGTACAGGGTTAGGATTAAGGATAGGGTTAGGGTTAGGGTTAGGGTTACAGTTAGGGTTGAGGTAGGTATAGGTTTACAGTTCTGTTTAAAGTTGGGTATGAGGTTTTTGTTAGGGCTAAGGTTGTAGGGTTAGGGTGAAGGTTAGTGTTAGGGTAGAGATTAGGTTTTGGGTAGGTTTAAAGTTACGGTTAAATTTAGGGTTAAGGTGATGGAGAAATTAGGTATAGGGTTAGGGCTGATGTTAGTTTTAGGGTTAGGGTTGAGGTTACAGTTAGGGTCCATCTGGTATTTATCTCCATGAATTTAGTCACTATTCACAGAGTTGTTTCATCTAAAAATCTCAGTTATTCTTGACTTCTGCTTTTCCACTAATACTACATCCAATCAAACCACAGAGTCCTACTGCGTATGTTTCCAAATACTATTTAGGCTTATTTCTAACATTACTTTTGGTAACTTACAGGTATTTCCCCCCACCACCTCCCTTTCCTGACTTCTGGTGAATGGATCAACAAAATTTTTATTCAACCCTTTCCTTATTTTGAAGTTTTATCTTCTATTTCTATTACATTATTGCTTACATGTAATATTGAGCATGTATAAGTTGACAAGTCCAAAGTTATCAGATATTTACAACAATCACAGACAACAAAAGCCTGTGTTCTCTAGCCAAAGGAGTCTGGAAAGGAAAGCAGCAGCCTAGCAAGACAGCAAAAATTTAGGTAATAATCACTCTGCTCCAAAGACCACAGAAAAAACTGTGGCCCACTACCATCCATGGCAGCAAAGGTAAGCTTAGACTTCTACTGTCACAACTTCCCTCCCCAGGAAAGGGTGTCAGAGGGAGCCGAGGAGGAAGACAGGGCTTTCATCCCCAGTTGGCAGTAACAAAGCCTCCCCTCCACAGTGTCAGTGGAACTAGGGGTGGGTGGAGGGGTGGTCCTCCCTTGGGAATGGCCAGAGGAAGTCACAGAGAGCCAGGACTTCCACTACTACGCAGCAGTAAGGAGACCACCCCTCACTATGCACCCCACAGTGCTTGTGAGGGTATTCCTGCTCCTCCCAGGCAGGGGTACATCTGTGGAGACCTGGTGGGGATATGAACTCACACCTCTGCCTAGGAGTAACAGGGAACCCCACTCCTTGGGTGTCAACACAGGCCGAGTGGGGAACTGGACTTCTACCTCCACTGGGCAGCGATGAGGCAGCATCTTCTTCCCCTGCTGGAGTGTGCCAAAGAAAACCAACTAAAATAGAAAGTTTAAATAAGATCCATACTTGCATAGTATAATACCCAAAATATCTAGGCTTCAGTAAAAAAAATTACTTGTCATACAAGAACTAGGAAAATCTCAAACTGAATGAAAAAAGATAACTATGGTTAAAGGCACAGCAGGGACTGAAAACAATCTTCTTGCCAGGAGGTTTAGGTACTTGGGAAACTGATTAGCTATCAAAACTGTACTGTACAGGGTCAGAAAAAGCCATCTAGTTGCTTCCTTGCTTATCACTCGGGTCCTCCCTCCGCCATCAAGCCTTCTTTCACCTCCTTCCCACATCTGGACAGGTGCAGTGAGTCAGGATGGGCTGTGTGGGGGAGGGGGAACCTCAACTCATGTCAGCAGCTTCTAGAAAAGCTCTAGGCCAGGAGAGCCTATCTCAGTCTGTGTCCGGCCATGGTTAATCCACAATTGGGTTCATCTAATTACCCAAAACTCATTTCTGATCATACTTTTATTTTGGTACTACTTAAACAACTACTTCCTAGAGAACTGACAATACCTCTACACTCCCTAAGTATGTTCAGGTAAGTACTTTGACTTCCTGTTTTCAGGTTAAGAAAAATTCCTTCTTTGTCACACATGCAGCTCCTTCCCATTTACATTAATGTTAATAATAAATATTAATTTTTACCAACTCACTGATTTATTGTATATTAAGAATTTTTAAAAATTCTTAATTTATGTCACTGGAGATTATACTGCCTAGAAATATATAGAAATTTGTTACCTGTGACTTTGGTGTCATAGTCAAGAAATCACTGCCAAATCCAATAATGTAAATTTTTTGGTTTTTTTTAATCCTCACCCAAGGATATTTTTTCCACTGCTTTTCAGAGAGAGTGGAAGGGGGCGGAGGGGGGGGGAGAGAGAGAGAAAACATCGATTGGTTGCCTCCTGCATGTACCCCAACTGGGGCCAGGGATTGAACCTTGGCGGGAACTGAACCCAGGACCCTTTGGTCTGCAGGCTGGCACTCTAACCAGAGCCAAACTGGCTAGGGCAATACTGTGAAATTTTTATACTATGTTTTCTTCTAAGAGTTTTGTTGTTTTAGGTCTTACACTTAGGTCCTTGATCCATTTTGAGTTGATTTTTGGATAGTGTTAAGGGTCCAATTTCATTCTTTTGCATGTGAATAGCCAGTTTTCCCAGCACTATTTGTTGAAAATACTGTCCTTTTCCCATTGAATGGTCTTGAAACCCTTGTCAAAATCATTTGACCTGCCTGGCTGGCGTGGCTCAGGGGCTGAGCACTGACCTATGACCCAGGAGATCGAGGTTCGATTCCTGGTTGCGGGCTCGATCCCCAGTAGGGGTCATGCATGAGGCAGCTGTTCAATGACTCTCCCATTGTTGATGTGTCTATCTCTCTCTCTCTCCCTCTCTCTGAAGTTAATAAAGATATATTTTTTAAAAAATCATTTGACCAGATATGCAAGGGTTTATGTCTAGGCTCTTTATTCTAATCCTTTGGTCTATATGCCTGTCTTTACGCCAACAACACACTGTTTTGATGATTGTAGCTTTGTAGTAAGTTTTGAAATCAGACTGTGAAAGTCTTCCAGATACGTTCTTTTTCAAGACTGTTTGGGCTATTTGGGGTAACTTGAGATTCCATATGAATTAGGATGGATTTTTTCCCCCCTGCAAAAAGCATCACTGGGATTTATATGGAATTACACTAAATCTGTAGATCACTTTGGGTAGTACTGACATTCAACAATATTAAGTCTTCAAATCCATCAACATGGGATGTGCTTCTATTTATTTGTGACTTGTTTCATTTCTTTCAGCAAAGTGTTGTAGTTTTCACATTGTTCAAGTCTCTGACTTCCTTGGTTAAGCTTATTCCTAAGTATTTTATTTTTTTTTGCAGCTATTGTAAGTGGAGCTGTTTATGTAGTTTCCTTTTCAGATTGCTGAGGTAGAGAAATGCAACTGACTTTTGTATCTTGTCTTTGTACCCTGCTACTTTGCTGAAGTTTATTAGTTCTAACAGCTTCTTTTGTGGAACTTTAGGGCTGTCAACATATTAGATCATATCACCTTTAAACAAAGATTTTTTTTACTTCTTCCATTCCAATTTAGATGTCTTTTCTTTCTTTTTCTCTCTTAAAAGCTCTGGCTAGAACTTCCAGTACTATGTTGAATAGAAGTGTTGAAAGTTCATGCCTAGTTCCTGATCTGTGAGGAAAAGCTTTCATCTCAGTCTTTTATGATTAAGTATGATGTTTGCTGTGATTTTTTTGTACATGGCTTTTATTATGTGAAGTAGTTTCCTTTTGTTGCTATTTTGTTGAGTGTTGTTGTTTTTTTAAATCACGAAAGGGTGTTGAATTTTATCAAATACTTTTTATTCATCAATTGAAATGATCATGTGTTTTTTCCCTTCATTCTGTAGATGTGGGGTATTACAGTGATTAATTTTTGTATGTTGAACTTTCCTTGCATTCCAGGAACAAATCCTTCTTGGTCATGGTGTATAATCCCTTTACTATGACGCTGAATGTTTTATGCTAGCATTTTGCTGAGGATTTTTGCATCAATGTTCATATAAGGGATACTGGTCTGTAATTTTCTTTTCTGATAATGTCTTTGTCTGGCTTTGGTATGAGGGTAATGCAGTCTCATAGGAAGTATTCCCATGTCTTCAATATTCTGGACAAGTTTGAGAAACATAGGTATTAGTTCTTCTTTAAATATTTGGTATAATTCAAGAGTAAGGCCATCCAGTATAGGGCTTTTCTTTGTTGAGAGATTTTTGATTACTGATTCAATCTCCTTACTAGTTATTATAGGTCTACTCAGATTTTCTAGTTCGTAATTTAGTCTTGGTAAGTTTTGTGTTTCCAGGAATTTTTCCATTTTATATATGTTATTCAATATTTTTGGTGTTCAGCTGTTCACAGTACTCTCTTATAATCCTTTTTTAATCTATAGAATCAGTAATGTCCCCATTTTCATTTCTGATTTTAGTAATTTAAGATTTCTCTTTTTCTTAGTCTATATAGCTAAAATTTATCAATTTTGTTGACTTTTACAAAGAACCAACTTTTAGTTTCATTAGTTTACTATTTATTTTTCTGTTTTCTATTTATTTCTGCTCTAATCTTTATTATTTCCTTTTTCTGCTGGTTTTTGTTTTTTTATTGTTCTTCTACTTCCATAAGTTGTAAAGTTAGGTTGCTGATTTGAGATCTTTCTTGTTTTTTAATGTAAGCATTTATAGCTACAAGTTTCTTTCTTAGCATTGCTTTTATTGTGTCCTATAGCTTTGATATGTTGTGTTTTTATTTCCATTCATCTTGAAATATTTTCTAATTTCCCTTGTGATATTTTCTTTGATTTATTAGATGTTTAAATGTTTATTATTTAATTTCTACAATTTTGTAAATTTCCCAGTTTTACTTTTGTTATTTTCAACTTCGTCCTGTTGTGGTAAAAGAAGACATTTTGTATGATATTAAGACTTAATTTGTGGTCTAACACATGGTCTATCTTGAAAATGTCCCATGTGCACAAGGGAAGAATGTGTATACTGTTGCTGGGACGAGTGTCTTTATATATCTGATAGATCTAGTTGATTCACTGTGTTGTTTAAATCCTCTATTTTCTTACTTCTCTTCTGTCTGGTTGTTTTAGCCATTATTGCTGGTGGGGTTTTGGATTTTCCAACTATTATTGTAGACTTGTCTCTTTTTTCCTTCAATTCTGTCAGGGTTTGCTTCATATATTTTGATGGTCAGTAGGTGCATAAATGTTTGTATTTGTTATAAGCATTCCTTGTTTTATTATATTTCACTTCATTGTGCTTTAAGATACTATGTTTCTTACAAATTGAAGGTTTACAACAACCCTGTGTAGAAGGAGTCTATTGGTGCCATTTTTCCAACAGCATTTGCTCACTTCATGTCTCTGTGACACATTTTGGTGGCTCTCACAATATTTCACACTTTTTCATCACTATTATATTTGTTATGGTGATCTGTGATCAGTGATATTTGATGTTACTATTGCAACTGTTTTGGGGTGCCATGAACTGTACTCATATAACATGGTGAACGTAATTAATAAATGTGTGTATTCTGACTGCTCTACCAATTGGAAGTTCCCCCATCTCTTCCTCTCCTCTGGCCTACCTATTTCTTGAGACTCAACAATATTGAAACAAGGCCAATTAATAACCCTCCTATGGCCTCTAAGTGTTCAAGTGAAAGGAAGAGTCACATTACTCTCACTTTAAATCAAAAGCTGGAAATAAATTAAACTTAGTGAGGAAAACATGTCAAAAGCTTTGACAGGCCAAAAGCTAGGTCCCTTGTACCAGTTAGCTAAGTTGTGAATGTAATGGGAAAATTCTTGAAGGAAATTAAAAATGCTACTCCAGTGAACACAAGAATGATAAGAAGATGAAACAGCCTTATTGATGATATGGAGAAAGTCTGGATAGAAGATCAAACTAGCCACAACATTCTCTTTAGATTCTTCAGTTCTATGAAGGCTGAGAGAAGTGAGGAAGCTGCAGGAAAAAAATTTGAAGCTAGCAGTGATTAGTTCACAAGGTTTAAGGAAAAGTCATCTCCATAACATAAAAGTGCAAGGTGAAGCAGCAAGTGCTGATCTGGAAGCTGCAGCAAATTATCCAGAAATATAGTTAATTAATGAAGGTGACTACAGTAAGTAATAGATTTTCAATGCAGATGAAAGCAGCCTTATATTGGAGGAAGATGCCATCTAGAACTTTCATGGCTACAGAGGATAAGTCAATGCCTGGCTGCAAAGCTTCAAAGGACAGGCTGACTCTCTTGTTAGAGGCTACAAAGCTGGTGACTAAATTAAGGCCAATGCTCATTTACCATTTCAAAAATCCTAGGGCCCTTAAGAATTATGCTAAACCTACTCTGCCTGTGCTCTATAAATGGAACCACGAGGCCTGGGTGACAGCACATCTGCTTATAACATGGCTCACTGAATATTTTAAGCCAATGGTTGAGACCTATTCCTCAGGGAAAAAAGATTCCCTTCAAAATATTACTGCTCATTGACAATGTACTTGGTCAGCCAAGAGCTCTGATAGAGATGTACAATGAGATTACTGTTGTTTTCATGCCTGCTAACGTAACATCCATTTTGTAGCCCATGGATCAAGGAGTAATTTTTACTTTCAAGACTCACTATTTAAGACATAATATTTCGTAAAGCTATAACTGCCATAGATAGTGATTCCTCTGATGCATCTGGGTAAATTGAACTGAAAACCTCCTGAAAAGAATTTACCAATCTAGATACCATTAAGAGTATTCATGATTCATAGGAAGAGGTAGGAATATCAACATTAATAAGAGTTATCAAGAACCTGATTCCAATCCTCATGGATGCCTGAGGGTCCAAGACTTCAGTGGAGAAAGTAACTGCAGATGTGGTGGAAATAGCAAGAGAACTAGAATTAGAAGTAGAGCCTGAAAATATGACTGAATTGCTGCAAACTCATGATAAAACTTTTACAGATGAGGAGTTGCTTCTTACAGAGGAGCAAAGAAAGTGGTTTCTTGATACAGAACCCACTCCTGGAGAAGATGCTGTGAAGACTGTGTACTTTCACTGGATTCAGGCCAACAAGTGAGAGCCAATGAGGCTCCTACATGCGTTTAATGTGTCTCTTAATAGACAGCTTGGTATTGGTTTTAGGTTTGCGATTTGGGTACAACTGTGAAGAACACATGCATTTAAACACAGGACTATCAATTCAATCTCTTTGTATATTTCTAATGAATTGACTAGTTAAAAACTAGGGAAACTTGGAAGTGCACAATCAAAATTGTTTTTCGGCGAGCCCATAGTTTTAGATTTGACCATCAGTAGCTTGCAATTTTACACAAATCCACAAAATGCCTCATTCAGGAACATGATTGGCAATGCGATAAATTTTAAGCATTCTCTTCCTTGAAAACCAACTACCTCAAATACTGTTTTAGTACTAAAGCTCAACAATTTATGTAGTTAATTAAACTCTTATATTTTATAAAACTTTTGAAATACAGGTGGAAAAAACCCTTGAACCTCAGGTATAACAGATGTTCATTCTTCAACAGTCATTATTTTCTAGTAGCTTTTCAACAGCAGCTTTTCAGACTCTCATCTTTATGAACTCTTCTTGAGAATGCAAATTTATTGATTTTTAAAATTTAAAAATTCTGGTGCCCAAAAACTATCTAAATAAATCCTGTGTAATATTTTGGAAGCAGATTTCCATCTCTCTCTCTCTCATTCTCTCTGTGTGTGTATATATACACACACACATACATACATGACAGGAATAATATTTTAATACCAGAATTATTTGTGATGGTAATTTAGGGTTACTAGCACATAGGCCTTCAAACTTGGCTGCTTAATAATCAGCCTATCTGATTTCAGATACTCTCTGAGTTCTGAATCAGAACTCTCTGATCCACAGCTATTCATTAATCCAGTCAACAATTTCTACGATAATTACTGACATGAGAAGACATGGTTTGATATAAGATGGGGAACAGATTTTGTCAAGATTATAAGTTAATTTTAAAAAATTGACAGTAATCCTTTATGGCAAGTTATATATTTTCACTGTAATGTTAAATAAGGGTTGATTAAAGTACTATTTATCATGGGAGAATTATGAAATCATTAATAATATGGCTGAGGGCTACTGAAATCTCTAACCAAAAGCACACAATGATGGCAACACATTTGGTGTAGTGATTAGCAGTGTCAGCATCATAAAAGGCAGCAGTCTGACAATAGGAAGGGCAAGTTAGATTAGATGCTAGAAGTGATGTGAACTGTTTAGTCACTTACAAGCAATGTGACTGGGCAAATTACTAACGCAGAATCTCCTCTGTAAAATGAGGATAACTATACTTCAAAGGGCTACTGTGAAGATTAAATGAGCTAATTCAAGTAAAGCACTCGAAACAAGGCTTAGCTCAATAAATGTTAGATATTATTATCTGTGAGATGACTAATGGCACGAATACTGTTTTCTAGAAAGTCACATAGTAGTACAGATGATTCAGTTTGGTCATATAAATTGCCCATGTAAAGGGCACTCAGTAGCAGCTAATGTAGTTTATTCAATATTGCTCCTCTTGTCCTTGAATGCAAATATCATTTAATTCCATATTCACTTTTAATAAGTAACCACATTAGTTCAAAAGAGACCAAAAGAAGCAGTAGGAATATGTTTTATGGAACATATTTGTTTGACTAATTCTCACCAAGAGAAGTTTAGTGGGGGAAAGGAGAACCACCCTGAAACCAATCTTTGTAGATTTATGCTTAAAGGGATCCTCAGACCAAGGTCAATGAGCACAGGAAACACAGTTATAAATCATGCCACCTGAAATACCTAGAAGCAGCAGAAAAAACACACCCCACAAAAACCCAGACACAGACAATAGTATGGTGAATGCCAGAGGGAAAGGGGGTAGGGGAGGTGGAAGAAGGCAAAGGGGGATAAACGGGGGTGGAAAGAGACTTGACTTTGGGTGGCGAGTGCACAATGCAGTGCGCAGATGATGTTCTATTGAGTTGTACACGTGAAACCTATATGATTTTATTGACCAATGTCAATCCAATAAATTCAAGAAAAAAAAGAAAAAGCAAAAAAAAAGGCAGCAGAAATAGGAGGGGCACAAGCAAAGGGGCAGGAAGCCTCGGTTGATTTATTTGCATTGAGAGAATTCAAGAGGCATCAGGAAACTCAAAAGATTTATAAATTCCCTGTGGCATCATAAAAGGCAGCAGTCTGACAATAGGAAGGGCAAGTTAGATTAGATGCTAGAAAAGAAGGGAAGAAAGGGTCTTATCAAATTTTCCTACATCTGGAATTGATGACAAAAAAGATGGAATAGAGGGATGAAAGAAGACTGGGAGGAATCCAGATTTCCCTGTCTCCCAACCTCTGGACTTAACTTCAAGCAAGCAGAACTCATCAAAATATAATCTGTTTCTTTGTAGGATACAAACAAGGTTTAAGGGGATAGTGAATAACCAGGATCTTTTTAGCAGCTTCAAAATGAAATACTTGCTACTTTCACAGAATAAGCAAATTTCTATAGACAGATTTAAACAATCCTTACATACGTGTTTTCTTACGCTTTATAACTGCCTCTTTTAAAACTATTCCTAATGTCAGCAATTAGCAAATAATATAGCTATAGGTAAATACATTGATTTGTCAAAACATGAAAAATAACTTTAGACCTCAAAATACATATTTTCCATCCATCCAATATTACAGATGAAGAAGATAAAACACAGAGAGGGTAAGTTAGGCAGGTTGTGGCTGGTTTATATTAAAACACACACACACAAAACAAAAGTTAGTTGCCAACACTCATATCAAGAGATTTATAGGTAAAGGGGGTCAAAAGTACAAACTTCCAGTTATAACATAAATAAGTCCTGAGGATGTAATGTACAGCATGGTGACTATAGGAAATAGCACTGTATTGCATATTTGAAAGTTGCTAAGAGAATAAATCTTAGAAGTTCTCATTATAAAAAATAATTTTGTAACTATGTGCAGTGATGGATGGTAACTAGACTTACTGTGGTAATCATTTCACAATATATACATATATCAAATCATTATGTTGTACTCCTAAAACTAAAATGTTATATGTCAGTTACATCTCAATTGAAAAAGAGATTTAATATAAAAATCTAGATTCTCTGGGGGTGGGGGGAGGAAATGGGTGCTTGGATAACACAAGGCTCACGTTTTGCATGGTCACAACAAGCTGGAATTCCAAAGGCTGCCTCTATATACAAAGCATGTGGCCCCTACTTTATCCCAGTTCTTTCTCTCTTATTGTCTTACACGCTTCACTCACTGTTATTTATGATAGCTGCCTGGCCCATATAGCCCTAGGGTAGGTGCTAGAAGGGATTTGCATAGTACTTTGTAAACTGTGAAGTGATGTATATTAGTTGAAGGTGATATTACTGCTTAAGATCATACACTCAGTTATCAGCAGAGTTGGAGCTAGAGCTCAGGCCTCTTGACAGTTTAGTGCCATTTCTATTGTATCACTGCTTCATACAAACAAGAAAAGACACCAACAGTTACAGGATGGGGATTCTATATTTGAAGAAACAGACACACCAATGAGAATAATCTGGCTTAGAATAAATAAAACTAACAACTGTAGCATAAGTAAATAGTTTCTCTTTTTCTTTCCTCCTTGCTTGACTGAGGAGAATGCCCACAGGAGGGTGAATGTGTGGATTAAGAAAGCACAGAGCTGCTTTGCTAAAATATGGAAAACAACAGATTCCATGGCTGTAAAATTCCAAACTACAAAGGTGAGTCTTGAAGTAAAGATTAAAGTAAAGGTTTCACTGAGGAAATAGAAGGCAATTCCAGAGGTGAGGACAATAAATGGAAAATGCTTTATATCCAGCTCCTTGCAAATAAATCTGGATACCATCAGCAGGAAAAAATCTAGCAGATCTTAATGTTTGTAGTGGTTTAGAGGAAGAAGTATATATAGTGAATTTTAATATATAAAAATCTAGACTTTAAGGGAGATAGGATAATTAAAAAGAGATGAACATTTTTACCTGACCAAGTCGAGATGAACATTTGTACCTGACCAAGTCAATAAGGGTCGTTAAGTCATTAAATAGGGATTGAATTGTAATCTTACTCTGTCACCTTCTAAATACTGTAACTAAACCAAAGGTTTTCACCTTCTATGGTCACAAAACAGTAGCCACCATCAGGAGGTAATGTCCCGGAAGACAGCTGAGAAGGTGACATCAGCGTATGCAGCAAATACAGGGGAAAGTAGGCACTGCCAAGGGTAACCTCAAAGGCTTCTCCAGCGTGCCTAACACCATATGCCTTCTGAGGAACATCTGCTCAGTCAAGCAAAAGGTAGCTGGCATCATACGTGTGTGGTGAACAAATGGATACTTGAAGGCTCTCAAAGGTGGGTCTCATTATCAAGAATTTAAAATGCTTACTGAGATAGATAAATGCCTACTCCTTTCCACAAACAGCTTCTGTGGCTCTCAAGCGACTTCAACATCTGCTACTTGTTTTTCCCACTGTTCACTAACAACTCAGGAGCTCCTCGTAGCTTTACTCATTACTATTTTCCTTTACAGAATGGAAAATAGTTTTATTGTTCTCTCTCCAATTTTATTTTTATTTTTTTAAGGGAAAGCAAAAGTTTATTGAAGGAGAGACAAAAGCTCCCGCTGCAGCAAGAGGGGTCCCAAACAGGTAGCCTTCTCTCTTCAACTTTAGGTGTCACTTTTAAACTAGTTTTAATATTCTGATGAATGGGTTCTTCCAGTTATTCCAGAATTGGTGACAAGGGCCCAAAGCTGGAGACGAAGAGCTAAGCAAGCCACATTACAGAGAGAGCTTGCTAAGAGGTAGAAGAAAAAGTACTACTATCGCCCAGTCCAACACCTCAGCACATGCCTTTTGTGTTTTGGGACTGGTGTGAGGATGATGCTAAGACTGGGAGAAGAAATCTCAATGTCATGGAGAGTATATATTCATGCACAGAAGGTTCCTTTTGTCTAAGATAAATGAGAGGGGCTCAAAGATAATTCAATCCTAAATCCTAGAGTATTCAATCGTGAAGTGTGGGCGTGAGTACAGGGAAAGGAGATCAGCATCTCATTCCTTAGTCCACATGTTGATGTGCCTTGTGTTTATCTGGGGAGGAAAAAAACACAACGACGCTAGATGGCAGGATGGACAGGAGCACTGAGGCAGACTACACAGTCTCACTATGTGGCACGGCAAGAATGCATGAGTTTCCTGTGGGTAAGTGACAATTACAGAAAGCAACCAGGCTTGTGTCTTTTGGTTCTACTCTAACCTAGGGGGTCAACGCTGGCCGGAGAAGCAGCATTAGAGTACTGCAACCGTATCAGAGGACCCCAAAACTAAAGGAGAAAGAAAAAAGAGAACAGAACTTGTCCCTTTCTCACTGGAGGACACTCACGAGAGCTGAGGTAGGGAAGAAATGGTATGAATTCTGATTTGTTGTCTGATCTGCTTTCTGGGGTCACAGATTTAAATAGCCTTTTCTAGCGTTTGACATAAATGTGGAATCAAACACTATGCATTTTTCTATGTCTGGATTCTCTTGCTCAGTGTTTCTGAAACTCACCCACACTGTTAAGTGTATGTGGAGTTCATTCCTATCTATGGCTGAACAGTATTGCACTGTATGTATACACCACGGTATGTTTATTTTTTCACTGGTGGTAGCCAACCTTCAAGACAGCCTGCAAAGCTCCCCATCTCCGGTTCCCAGTTACCGAAACCATTGTGTTGCTCCCTCCCATACTGTGGAGGGTTGGTCTATGTGATCAGTAGAATAAGGCGGAGGTGATGGTAAGTCACTTCTGAGGCTACATTATAAGAGACATTGCAGCTCCCATCCTGGTGGCTCCCTCCCTCCCTCCCTCCGTCCCTCCCTCTCCCTCCTTCTCTCCCTTTGTCCCTCCCTCCACTCTCACTGAAAATCAGTGGAAAAAATATCCTCGGGTGAAGATTAACCAAAACAAGAACAAACAAACAAACAAACAAACAAAAGTGCACCAAAGTTGGAGTTGAAACATACGATAACATTTTGTTTTCGTAACCCCTCAGTACAAACAAAGGGAATTTACTAAACTTTCAAAAATGTATTCTCCTTTGGACCATGAATAAGTGTGAGAAATTTAAGTCCAAAGGATGATTTATTTGGAAAGTCCCAAGTTCCCAGAATGGTTATGATAAAAGTTACTTTTCAACCATAACTTCAGTTAGCACATCATGCTACTATAATAGACAGTAGCCATCAACGCTATGAGGAGGAAAAGACAGATGACATATTGTGTTTAAAGGTGAGCCAAGGGTCAGCCCTAGAATAGGTGTGAATAAAGGCCTAAAATCAAAGTAAGAAAGGCATTAACCTATGCACACATTCTAGTCACTGAAAACAAGGGGTTAAAATAACCCCAAATAAAGGAAACAAGAGAGAACAAATCTACATTATAGAATAAGTTGTTCGGAGTGAGATATGTGGACAGAACAGTGAATACTGTCATTACCTGTAACCAGTATTCTAAGTGGGCTGAGGAAGTCTGAAAGGATGTATACATGTGGCTTTACAGATGAGTGAATGTATGCTAGGATAGAATACAGTAAGTGCCAATTCAAAGCATAGGACGCTTTCCTGGGCCTAATCAGCTGTTGTCAGAGTTCTTAGCACTACCTGAAGAAGCAATAAATAAAGGTATCATGTGTGTCATCTGTAGCTCCTTATCAGAGATTAAAAACTGTTAGCTAGAAAGTGAACAGAATGCAATAAATGATAATTACAATATAATTAATTTAATTTAGATATTTTTTCATACTGTACCTATTGAAAATACTTGGGGCAACAGTAAAGTACTCCCTTTCCATCAAGAACTTAGAGATTAAGGAAATTAAGTGGTCTTATTAGGGTTAAACAAGTAAAATATACACAACACAATAGAAAACTAAGAAAGCATAGGAAAATACTTCGCTGAAGAGTATAGGATCACCCCCAGTGCCAAGTAGGATCACCTGGGTGTAACTGAAAAGGAAGTATAACTGGGAGAACTGAAAAAAGACTAGAACAGTGGAATGGAAAACCAGAGAGACCAGAAGCAGGCTCTGCTCAACTGGGCATATGAATCTTGACATTACTATCTGTTTGGCAATCAGCTAGCTCCTCCAAGTAACAGACACCTTTCTGGAGAATTTGTACCAGATCTTAACACACTACACAGCTCTGCACTTATATTCTGCACTATTATTCTCAAGAAGATCTTGGTTCTCTTTGAAGACACTAACTAACTGATCTTCCAATTTCCCTAATAAAAATAGGAGAGACATAATATTCATTTTATAGTTAGGGGAATAAATCATAAACACACAGCAACTCATCCAAGTTTTTTCTGGGTCCACTAAACAAGTATGTATGCATTATTTATGATTCTTTAGGTCAAATTACTTAGCTTAGCTATCTTTAGTCCACTTATAATTAGTTCTTCTATAATGGAAACCGACAATTTGTTCAGAAAATATGTAATAAAGATAAATTAAAATTAGTTTAGAGCTCTTGAAATAAGATTGTGACAAATTACTGATGAATTTTTTTGCTTAGTTTTCTTGTATAATGTGAAAGATGTAAAGCTTCTTTGCCAAAGTAGGTTGAAAAGTTGAAAATGCTTATGTGATAAAATACGTAGAAACACTGGATAAAGTAGTTGCAACGAAGGGAAGTCCCCAAGAGCCATGCTTGTTTTGCTTACCCTTGCATCACCAGCACCCAGGAGAGGGCCTGGTACATAGTAAGCACTAAATAATAATTGGTGAATGTTGCTAAGTGAATTCAGAAGAGTTTGGAAGGATCTGTTAACAGTAAAGGGTGTAGGTAAGGAAGAAGTTCCCAGACGCAGGGGAAGTTTTGAATTAACCGGCCCGAGTTCCAATTAGGAGGACTGATGTGGCAGTGCTGGCTATCTACGCTACAGCACAGAGCTACTCTTCCTTTAAACCTTTGATAACTATAGCAGATTTGCGCTGTTGGCTGATTAATGCCTTGATACTACCTTTTGTGAACTGAACTACACTAATAATAATCTGTTTTCCTTACAGGAGATCTTGTTAGAAACTAAACTGATGACAGAATTTTGCAAACACACCAAAGGGGGCAAATGAATGCTCAATACTACAGATAGCCAAATGTATGTAAATAAAAGATGTGAGGCCTTCCTGATTTTATAAAAATCTTTTTAACACTCAATTAAATTTTTGGTGTCAGTATCAGCATAGATTTCCTGAGAGATGTCTTAATATCTCATTGATGAGAATAGTTGAGACCTGGAGGAGAATGGGAAAACAGACGTATAAAGATTCATAGGTTTAATGCTGACAATAATTTTCATAATAAATTATGAATATGAGAAATTAATATTTGAGAAGGAAAGGCTAAAGCCTAAAAAATTTCATGTGATGTAATTCAGAAGAAGCTATTGATTTTTTAAATAGCAACCAATCAAAATTTTGGGCTTCACATTATGAGCTAATTGAATTATCTACATACTTAGACCTAACTTTGCATTATCTGATTAAAGAAAGTAGAGCATTGGTGATGGAAGGAGACTGGACTTGGGGTGGTGAACACACAACACAATATACAGATGATGTATTACAGAATTGTGCACCTGAAACCCCAATAAATTCAATTATAAAAAAAAAGCATTTGCCTATGGAACTCAGGAGTTGAAAAGTTCATAGTGAATACCATCATCAAGAACTAAGTTTCCAGGGTAATCTGTGATTATGGAAAATTAATATTTTAGAAGTAGTTACTTCAGATTATTTTAAATTTTTTAACAATTTATTTTTTAGAATTTAAAGTGAAAGAGAGTTTATTAGCAAAGCAGTGAGACAGAGTAGCTACTCCACCAGCAGAGCAGCCCAGATTTTTTTTGAAAAGCATAACGATTTTCTATCTCGTTTTCTCCGAAATGCAACTCATCCTAAAAGGCACCCAAATTAATGCAGTCTGAATCTCAAGTGGTGGTCAGCTAACTGTTCTTTAAGAACAACGGCATTGCAAAATGTAAGGTTTAAGAAAGACATTTAAAAACGCTGTATTATAGTTGTAGTATTAAAAAACCAGGCAGAAAAAGGAAGGAAAAAAAGTAGCGCCGTCCTGTTCGCCTCACCCTGAACCAGCTGCTCTGACTGGCTGTCCTCAGGAGGAGGCTGCAATCGCTCGTTATTTCATGGATGTCACGTTCACAGGTGATGAAAGTTTAGCCGGTGTCAGAGCTTAAGAGCATGACTCTTACCCCCATGTGAAGGCCCCACAGATGGGCCCACAGGCCACTTCCTGGGTAGCAGGGCAGAACCCCTGCACTACCCGCGGGTGGGGATCCAGGGAACCAAACTCCCCTCTACAATCACTCTCAATGTGAACAGTCTCCAGATGCTCAGGTGTCCAAGCTTCTGGGCGGCTGGCTCCCAGCGAGCGGGGGCTTTTAGGCGTGATCTGCAGGCCGCTCAAGGAGGCAGAGCGTGGAGCAGTCGGGTGCGTACTGCTTACCACGGCATGTTTAGTCCTGATAGAGCACTGCCATCTCTAACGACATAAAAGAAGCTGAACTATACTGTTATTCTGTAGCTTCCAAATTACTCTCTTAGTAATTTGTAAAACAGGCACAAATCATACTATTTCTTTTTTTGTTTCAGTTTCTTCATAGGCAGAAAGAAAGGGGAGGGGTTGAAGTATAAATAAATACCCTTTCTTATCTCTCATGGGAACAAATAAGTGTCATAAAAACTTGAAATAGTATTGTTTGTATTCTAATTCCAATACAACCTTTCTAATTACCAAGAGTCTGGATTTCCACATAAGGTGGTAAGAGTAAGAAGGGAATTTGGTTCTAATTCCATTTAATCCTTATAAAAATTTAGCCAAGAAATTTAATATTTTGGGGTCTCAGGTGTTCCATCTCTATAATACTGTGGATAATACTATCCACAGTTGTGGTGAGAATTAGATATGATGTGTAGAAAGCAACTGTGCCCTGTGAATTGTAGTCAATTGATAAGTGGCAGCCATTTTTGTAAAAGTTATTCCATAATTCTGAAAAGTTATACCAGTCAGGAATCTAAAAAAGGGACATGTATGCAAGTGGAAAGTCACAAAACTAGAAAGTAGAGAAATAGGATGTATGCTTGTAGAAAAGAGAACGTCAACGTTTTGTAATAAATGCTAGAGAAAAAAAAGGGAAAATAGGAATAGATCTAGCTTGATATCAGCAGGAGTGAAAGGCAACCAAGTACAGTCACTTCTAGTGAGGACAACTTTGGACAGGTGGGCATTTAAATGATGCTCTTCAATGATCAAAATGTAAGGTTTAAGAAAGACATTTAAAAACCCTGTATTATAGTTGTAGTATTAAAAAAACAGGCAGAGAAAGGAAGGATAAAAAGTAGCGCCGTCCTGTTTGCCTCTACTCTGGGTAATAGTCTTCCTCAGAGGAGTAGAACACGATGCATGGGTTCTGTGATTTTGAACACAATAGTCTGTTGAAAATTAAAGTTACTGGAAATGACAGAACGAGAGCCATAGTTGCTGAAATGCCCCCTTCCCTTGATGAACATGCATCACCTGCGGCATAGTTCTCACCATGGAACAGCTGTCTTTGAAAGGGAACAGAAGTGGGAGGGACCTAAGTGCTTCAGTTTTGCTGCCTTGTTGAACTTCACACCAACCCTGCGAGGTAGGTAATGTTATCCAAATTCTAAAGACGAGGAACATGAATCTCAGAAGTAATTTGTCTAACTGGTAAAGGGAGAGCTAGAGTTACAACCTAGGTCTGATTAGCTAACAGGCTGTTACTAGGAAGAAAGACATTTGTTTTCCATTAATACAATACGGGACACACAGTAGATGCTCAGTGAATCTGAAATGAATGGGCAAATAAATCACAGAATGCAGGATGATTTGCTGAGGCTGTCAGCAAAAAAAGATGGCAAGGCCAGGGACTAGACCATACAGATGGCTTTGCCACGTGTTTAGGGCAACCAGTCTTTTAAGCATTAGACTGAGAGCTTCTTTAAGGAAAATATTGTGTCTTTATTCTCTTCGTGCCTAGGAAATGTTGGAATAAAACAATATATTATCTGGCATTTAATACTAATGCAGGGGATTACAAAATTGTAGTTGTAAATGAGATTGTCTAGATTCAAACCCAAACAGTTTAAGTCTGTAGCCTTTATAATTTATGTTATCTTTGACTTTTAAAAACAGAAACCACCTAGACTGTCTTGAAAAGCCCAACCTGCCCATGACACAGCTGTATAGTGCACACAGGGACAGAGCCAGACTTCACACTAACAACAAATACAACATGGAGGTTGTAAAATTCTTGAGGTAAAAAGAAGAAAATAATGCTGAGTGAAAGCCATTTTGTCAGCCTCTGTGGCTAAACAGATTGTATTAATGCTTTCCAGGGTCCTATCTGGGTTTACATTAAATCCAGAGTGAGTGCTTGACAATCATAGTGGGGGCTTCTTCATGGCTTATAATCCGAACACACTGGTTGGCACCCACCACAGCACATCTGGAGTCTGTTAGACAACTGTTAGTTTTTATGTGTTTCTTTGGCCCTGACTCCTTCCTCTGATGCAGTCTGTCCAAGTGCTGCTTTGCCATGAATGAGACAAGTTACCCTGGGGGGGGGGGGGGTGGTGGTGGTGGTGGTGGTGGTGGTGGTGGTGGTGGTGTGTGTGTGTGTGTGTGTGTGTGTAAGTAAATTTGGACCTATCTTAGAGGATGACCCTAGTCTGTAAATCTCCTGTTGCTTCACCTCTTTCTGACAACAGGAATCACACACGAATGTCAACAGCCCATCAGGCAGTGGCAGGCCCAGTTATTGGAAAGCCTGGTCAATGCTGACTGCTTCCTTATTAGAAAATAGGCTTTAGATTGAGGCACATTCTTGCAATTCAAGGACTAGAAGCTTTAAATTAAAACAACACTGATGTCATAACCACTTTCGAAAAGTTAGTACACACACTTAGAGGAATTAAAGAATCAAAATGTATTTGGCCAGACCAGTTCCTTCTTGTTCACAGCATCTCAGACATGTTTAAAAATTAATGTGAGATTAATTTTTGTGAGATTGGTTAATAAAATTATATAGGTTTCAAGTATACAATTCTACGATACATCATCAGTATATTGCATTGTGTGCCCACCACCCAAAGTATACCTTCTTCCTTCACCGTATATTTGACCCCCTTTACCCTTTCGAGCCCCCTCTTCCCTCTAGTAACCACTGTACTGTTGTCTGTGTCTCTGAGTTTTTGTTTTTCTTGTTTGTTCATGTGTTGCTTTCAGTTTTATATCCCATACATGAGTGAAATCATATGGCTCTTGATGTTTTCTGTCTGCTTATTTCGCTTAGCATGATGTCGCAAATAAGATGAGGTACGTAATTACAATGGAATGCTCCTCAGTCATATGAAAAGATGAAATGTTCCCAGACACATTTTGAGAGGGCAGATATGCAGATATGTGAAACTTTACATAGAAGGGAGACAGAAAAACACTGTTAGGAAAGACTCCTAAGAACTACATTATCTTTCTCCATATGTAGGTCACATCACTACAGAATATTCAGGGCATATAGTTAGGTGTAAGATATTAGGAAATTTTCAGTGACTCCTTTCTAATATTATAAATTCATGGATTAATTAATATAATAACTTTCACCTATTGAAACCATATAGTCTTGAAAGCCTAGTAATCAAAAGCCACTGTGAATGAGATACAGTATTCTAGTCTGCTAGACCTGTTATTCTATTTTGTGTCTTAAGGTGGAGGGAACATGAACTAGTTTAATCATATGTCTATATTTTTAGGCCTAACTACTACTTAAGAGAACTGATATTGCTAAATATATATGCTCACAAACCAGTGAAAACTATTCCTCAACAATATCCTTCTATTTCCTATTATCAGCTGGCCCCCCTTTATTGAGATAGAACTGACAAATATAAATTGTATATACCTAAAGTGTACAATGTGGCGTTTTAATATATGTACACATTGTAGAATGATTATCACAATGAAGCTAACTGACATTTACATCACCTAACATAGTTACCATTTTTGTGTATATGGTGAGAACACTTAAGATCTACTCTCTGAGCAAATTTCAAACATACAGTACAGTATTATTAACTGTAGTCACCATGCTGTATGCTAGATCTCCAAAACTTTTTCATCTGAGTAACTGAAAGTTTGTACTCTTTGACCAACATCTCCCCCATTTTCCCTACCCTTAGCCCATGGCAATCAGAACTCTACTCATATTATCAGCTTTGATAAACCAAATTTCAGTCCTGAACTACTGATGTCTTTAATAATAAACACATTCTTTCTGTTTTACTTAACAGGCATCCAAATATTGGATGATGTGCTCTTCTTGTGACAAATTATTTTAGGACACTGGAAAGGTTTTCTTTCACTCGTAAATGAGCAATGGGTTGTTTCTGCTGGTCATCGATCTATACTATAAAAAAGGGACATCTTTGGGTATTTTCTCAGCAAAGTCAGTTATGTAAATAAAATCCATTTCTAAGCAGTTTTAATATTGGTCTACAAACAGAAAATACCTTTATTGTGTAAATATTAATTCTTGTTAATTTGAACATTAAATATGATGCCAAAAATGATACCAATTGATGATTGATCACCCAAAATAGAAAAGAAGAAATTCATTTGAAAAACTCTTTCTCAGTCTGAGTACTTCAGGCTGAAGAGCAAATCTGAGCAGCCTAAAGGCACAGGACATGTGACTGAGAATGCAGGGGAGGGTAATGGAAGATGGGGCTGTGGGCGCTGCATTAGACAGGAACGGCCAGGGAAGAGCATTAATGATAAGGGGACTCAGATTAAAAAAATCAGCTTTCTCCTTAATTTCAAAGAAGAATTCCCCCCCCCAGTTTTTAAATTGTGGTAAAATATACATAACATAAATTTACCATTTTAATCATTTTAAGTGTGTAAGTTCTATCCATTAAGTATATTGACACTGTTGTGCAAACATTATCAAAGGACAGATTTTCAGCTTTTATTTTCACAGATCAAAGGCCTTACAGAAATATTAATCATTAAATTCAAGGAGGGTTTAGGTTGGAAAAGGGCAAAACTTTGCTCTTATTTTTAGAGCTTACCCAGCCCTGAATAACTGGAAATCATTTAAATAACAATATTGCCTTCTGTAGTAGGAATCTAATTGGATATAAAAAATAAGCCTTTTCCATTTCAAATAGGTAGACTTTCACTAATTTCATCCAATCACTGCATAAAGTTAAAAAACATTCTCATAGAAGACTTGTGATATTTTTTTAAACCAGTCCTCTTACCGAAAATACTCTGCATTTGCTAGACATAGTCAGAGATTTGCGAAGATGAAAATCTCTGCTTATGAAGAGTAAGCAATATGCAGCATATACACAGTGCAATATCCAGATGATGCATCACAGAATTGTACACCTGAAACCTAATTTTATTAACCGATGTCACTCCAATAAATTTAATTTTAAAAAGATAAAAAGTCCTGAAAAAATAAGAAAATTATCTAGATACAAAGATCAGATGTCTACTATAACACACAAGGCCTTAATATATACGCTGGTAAAGACATGGGTAGAGAACAGTGTGAAGCTGGTCCCGCGGCCCCTCCTGGCGTTCAATCTTACCTGCTGCTTGAGCTGCTGCACCAGGCGATCCTTCTCCCGCTTTAGTGCAGCCACTTCCTCTTGGGTCTTTTTCTTAGAGGAAGAAAGCTCCAAAAGAGCTATATTGGCATCTTTTTCACTAATGGCAGCCAGAAGAGCTTCTTGCCTAAAAAAGAAAGAAAATGTCAAGACTTTCATTTAATCCTCACAATTCTTTGAAGCTACTATGATTACTACCCCCATTTTATGGGTGATTAAACTAAGGCTTAGTGAGTTTATATAGCTTGCCCACGTTCACACTTGAAATAAATGGTGCAGCCAGGAATCTCATTCAGTCTTTTTTCTGACTCGAAGTGTCTTTATCATGTTGTCACACTGACATCTCAATAAAGAGTTCCTAGATACTGTTAAACTTAAAATGTAAACAAAGTTAATGATTTTTAAAAAAGAATAAGCTTGTCATTTTTAAAAAACTATTCAGTAGCTTCCATGCAAAATAAGACATTACTGAAACGGAAAACATTTTTTAAAAAAATTCTAACTGGAGGATATGTTTTCATTGCTTTTTAGAGAGAGAGAGAGACAGAGAGAAGGAGAGGGAGGGAGGAAGGGAGGGAGGGAGGCAGGGAGAGAAAAAGAGAGAGAAACATTGATCAGTTGCTTCCTGTACATGCCCCGACAAGAGAGAGAACCCACAACCTAGGTATGTGCCCTGGTCTGGAATAGAACCCACAACCTTTTGGTGCAGAGAATGATGCTCCAACCCACAGAGCTAAATGATGCTCTAACCCAGCCAGGGCTAAAAACATTTTTATACATAGAGTGTGTAACATATTGTAAATGTTAGTAAATAGGATTTAGAAAATCAGTCATCAGTCATCTGTTTCCAGGGCATTCTGAACCTTTATAATTCTTTTTATCTCATTAATGCAAGTAAGTTTCCAGTCATGGCTTTATTTGCCAATGATCCGCGCACTTTGAAATAATAATTTAACCTTACAGATTCCTTGTGGTTTAGCTAACTACCTTTTGGTTAATATCCAGAAGGGAAAGAAGGTGGTAAACATGAGAAATTTACAAAATAATCAGAATTAAGTTGGTGAGTCTCCTTGTCTAAAACGCATTCCTCAACAGCTCATCTTTTATGTAAGTCATCTATAAGAAGACAGCTTTGATTTACAGGAACTATATAAGTGACCTGAGCTTTTGACACAAGGAAATGCTGAATCTGAGAATGCAGTGCCCCAGTTTAACTTTGCTTCCGTCTTTGTTAGGATAATTAGGCTTCAATAGCAGTCAAGCGGAAGAGGTTTAGTTTAGCCACAAACTGGAAGACTATCTTTTGAATATTCTGACAAGGATATTTTGTATTCTGGATGGGTAGTCTGGGGAACTCTGAACAAGCAGTACTAACAAAGGGAGGATGATTAGTTTACATGACGGAAACGAAGATTTGTTTAACTAGTCTGCGGTTGGAAGGGAAGAAGATTCTCAAGGACCTCAGTATAACTTCCCACTGTCCCCGCACTCTATATAATTCTGAGATATGGCAGATGGCTTATCCCATGAAGCTCTAGTCAACACCAAAGGGATAATGAGGTTCTAAATATATCCACTGACCACTTGAAAAAAATATGTTAAGTGGTGAAATGAGCTTAAAGGTGAAGGAGTTCAAGATGGTGTCACAATGAAGCTTCCTGTTGACTGCTATCATCTGTTCCTTTTTGGGAAGCTCAAAGACTGACAAAGCTGAAATGAGAAATGTGCTTTCTCAACTAGGGTACTGCATTTCTGTGCACTGACTGACACATTTAGCAGCAGGCAAAGAAAAGATGAATGAAAGATAAGATTATTCTACTCAATTAGGTATAGTCCTGAGTACCTTTGCTGAATGCAAGATACCAAGGGGATGGGATCTCAGTTCCATTCTATGCTTAAGAAAAGCATCATAATATGAAATAGTAAAAATCATTCTGTATTGTTGAAGCTTTGTGACTAAATTCCATATTCTTTTATAAATGATATGCTTGGCCAGCTAGTGTGGTAGAGTTAATCTCTGGGGTAAAATGCCACATTCCCAAACTGCAATATGATATAACAGGTGACCATTCAGATTGTACAATTTAAAATACAGGACGTGGCACTGAGGCTGGGCCACTGAAATGCCTTTTTAATTAGATGTATACTTTGAAGCCTTTTTGTTGTATATACAATCCAAATAGAAATTTTATTATGTCTATTTATCTTTTATTTAGCACTGATAATATACTATTTGCACAGAATCAAACTTTCTCTCCCATACCCATGGCTCTAACCCTCTAAGAATTCCCTAATAGATGAACACACCACTGTCCTTTCCATTTTAAAAGTATATTCTTCACCCTGATTTCTACATGTATATGTGTCTAAAAAGCATAATTTATAGTCAAGAGAATAAAGTGTTTTGGTTACATGTTGTACTTATAATCATGTAAACTCTGGATGGTGCCAGTAACTTTTATAGGTATATTAGATTTTGGTTCTTTTGTGTTTTTTTAAAGTTTTTGGAAAGGGATGGCAACAGTATTGTTTGTTTTGTCCATAATTTTGGTAAATTTGAGATGGATTCCACAGGAGAGAACAACCTCTTAAAAAACGTGACAGGCAAAAATATGAAAGCTAATAAATAGTAACAGTCATCTAACTTTTGGGGAATAAAAAAAATTGTTGTTCTCTTAATATATCTGATAGAAAAGACCATATGGTATAGTTGACCTTATGTGGTTAAGTTTTAAAGACAGCACTCAAGTGTCTAAACTAAAAACTTTGTTAAGAACAAAGGGAATGGGAATTCAGAGTGAAAAAGAGCAAATTGCAAAAGAATCTTATATTTTAGTAGCTACCTACTTTAATATAATTACTTCTATGAAAAAAAAATATTTTCTGATGAAATTAATATGCATTCACTGAAGAAAAACAGAAAGACACAGTAAACTATAAAAAAGAAAATGAAAATACCAGAAATAGTTCCTTTTTAAATCAAAGTCAATTGCTTAAGATCTGGAATTTACCTATTCTAACATAGTTTGAAGAAAATGAACCTTGATAGAGATTAATAATTGACTTCAAGGGCTTTACCAACTGAAGGCCATCCACAGAAAAGGAAGACTGGCTAGTGGAGCATATTCTGACTTCATTTCCCATGAGCCCCTGGGGCATAATATAAGCAAATAAAATACATGGATGCCACAAACACATAGCAAAATAAAAACTGCAATGCTCCTTCTGCCAGGCTCTCCTGGTTCTGTTGTGTCTTTTTGTCAGTTAAAAACACTGAAAATGAATGTGAACACAGAACTTTTCAAAGTGATGAGAAACCCCCTACTGCATGACTAACATGCCATGTTACCTGCGTAATGAGTACAGTAGTAGCAGAAATCCAACTTTAAGTCATTAAAGTGGCCTATTCACTCCATCCCTGGATAGTTGAGCCTGACCTTTGACCTGCAAATTCTAACAGAATCAAGATGTCTCTAAAAGTATTCTGCTGTGGAATTTGAGCTTCAAGAAACAGTAAGACCACCTCCTGTCCCCTTCCCCCTTCTGAGCAAATTTCAGAAACAGGAGGCAGATATCCAAGGCAAATGGAGCTCAAAATCCTTTCAAGAATTCCCGAGTCCTTGAAAACAACACAATAGCTTTCTATTACGAGTCAATAAGAGAGATAATCAACGTTGGAATGATGATGGTTAACAATTTAAGAGACTCCTAAATATGTGTGTATGTGTTTAACAGAAATGCAAGACACAAAAGAAATATTAATGAAGGGATGTTACCACGGTTTACTTTTCCCTCCTCCTCCAACTGGGTATTTCAAATTGAATGATTATATAATCATGTTTCATAAATTCCATAATCCTGAAAACATCAGGAAAGATCAGATAAAAAAATGAGATCAGTAGCTTTAGGCATATAATTTATGGTCATGGGCATATACTCATAGTTTACTCCAATTTTAAGATAAATCTAAAACCTAGATTCTTTAAAAAAATTAAATTTATTGGGGTAACATTGGTTAATAGAATTACATAAATTTCAGGTGTACGACTTGACTTTATAACACAACATCTGTATATACTCTGTTGCGTGCTCACCACCCGAAGCCTAGTGCCCTTGTGTCACCATATATTTGACCCCTTTTACCCTCTTCATCCTCTGCCCAAGTCTCTTACCTCCTGGTAGCGGTCATTCTGTTGTCTGTATCTACGAGTTTGTTTTGTTTGTTTGGTTTGTTGCCTTTTGTTAAAAATCTAGATTCTTTTATTGATGCTCCCTTGATTCTGATGCCTCCTTTACTTGTTATTTAACCAATTAACTATCCAGAGTGAGTTGTAAACCACCAGGATATCTCCTCCACTCTTTCAACTCATTTCCAAAGAATCCTTTTGATTACTATTTTCTCCAGATTCCCTTACAGAGATCTCAGAGGGTGTGGCAGATATACTACCTTAATTGAGCTCAGTGAAAACCTGTCTATAGGTGATCCTATGTGGGCAAGCCTGACTGAAACGCCTGATACTTCAAACTTTGGTCCCTCAACATCTTATGATCTCCTCTCTTGGTCACCTTTATTTAGATACTACTCAGAAATATTTTTAATGTAAAATGTTAACACTAAATAAAGTTTAACATCCACCATAACAAATTTCCCTTTCAACGTTAACTGAATCATCCTATTCCTAGGTCCATAGACTGCCAACATTTAAATAATTTGATTTTTTCTTTGCTCCCCATAACCAATATTCCAAGTTTTGCTGGTTCTTCCTAAATAGTTTTTAAGGAACCCACTGCTTTGCATCTTCAGCATGTTCACTGTCACAGACACTACCATACTTTAATCATGGGCCTATATTATTCTTAAAACCCCTTCTCTGATTTCCCCACCATTCTATACTTTCCTACTCTTCCAATGTCATTTTTATCAGGTTTCTTACATCAAATGCTATGGCCTAATATTTGACCACCTATAATTTTCAATATATTTCTTCCTCACTGTCCACCAAGGACCCTGTGTCACCAGTTACTTGCTTTCACTTAGGTTTATGCTACTCTCTCTACCTGAAATGCCTATAGCTTTTTCTCCTTACCTGATTGCTAATTTCTCTCTATTCAGCATTTCCTTTTAGCATTAGATTATATTAGACAGGTGTTTGCTCGTAAATGTCCTTCAATTCTTCTACAAGTGCAGGGTCTGCTTCCCCAATTGTATTATGCTCACGGCTTAGGTTTTGATTTTTTATGAGTTTACTGGTCTTGCAATTTATTTGCTTGCTAATTTAAAAAAATTAAAAATTTTTAAATTGTGGTAAAACACACATAACATAAAATTTACCATTTTAACCATTTTTTAGTGTACGGTTCAGTAGTACATTCATACTGTTGTGCAACCAGTTTCCAGAACTTTTCATCTTACAACACCATGAGTAAGTATTTAAAGAGATTATAAAAAATACTGTATAAATAATTTTGTTTTGAGTAGTGAGTATGTCCTTTCTAACTGTAGGATTGCAATATAAATAATGAGATGAGACAGACAATGATAAGTGCCATAAATCATATGGGCAGGAAATGCTGAAATAATACAGCAGACAAATCGCTATAGGATGACTGCCGGGGAATTGAGACGGGACTTATTTTGACAGAGATAATAAGAAAGACAGTGAAAGTGGCAAGCACGTCATATGTGAGGACACACTGCCTAACTGGGTGCCTACAGGGAATGGAAACTGAGAGAGAAGCTGAAAACGCGGCTTTGAATCAGAGTACAGATGGTCTGGAATGGCAGTAAGGGGTAGTCACAGATTGTGAAATCCTTAAGGGTTCTAAACAGAACCTGATACACAGATGGTATGCAAAATGCTGAATATGAAACAATTTGATTTTGGATATAATATAGAGGCAACGAAAGTTCCAGAAAAGTAAAGCAAGGTTTTAGAAAGATGGCCTTGGAGGCAAAGAGGAGAGATCAGATGATTCAGAAAGCAGAAAGGTATGGATGCTACTGCTAGAGACCTATTATGAGTAAAATTTTTATATTACAAAAACTATTTTTAAAGAACAAACAATAAAATGCTGCTGTCTGACTCCTGGATTCAAGAGTCACAGGTAGGACTATGATAAATTGCTGTCTATTCAATAAATACAAAACATAAGTATCACATTTATGTTTTGATGTTGGAAAGTAACTTTTAAATGTCACCAAATATACACTATCTTGGGATCCAGTGATGTTCACCGGGGCCCTGCCTAGTATAACGTTCATGCAGCAAAGTAGCAAGGCCTTTGCACAGCGCAATTTTGAATCCTCTAGTTTACTGCTGGTCTCATGACTGTATCTTCTGAAACACAAGAATCTGATCCATATTAAGGAATACACTGACAGAAAAATGGGTAGGAAAGTTATCTCAGTATGTACTGACTTATTTTTTAGAAGTCTTTGAAAAGAATAAAAATTAACATAATAAAAGCAGACACTCCTGGTTAGCTACAGCTCAGTAAATGAAGTCAACTGAACAAAATTTTGTAAGGAAAACTTGTATTCAGTTTTTCTCCCAACTTTTTCTGAAAAAATGAGCATCTGATACATCAAATCCACTATGGATTATAGTAAGTTTGGAAAACTTAGTTTTACTGAAATATTGATACATCTCTTATGAAGCTGCTGCCTGCTTCCCATACTAGCAAAAACTTGATGTTTGTATCTGTATTTGTTAGAAAAAACACACAAAAGCTTGTATTTGCAAAGAAATAAAAAGCAGATCAGTGGCTGCCAGAGACTGGGGCTGGAGGCTACAGAATGACTAGAAAGGAACACAAGAGAACTTTTTGGAAATGTATTATAGCTTGACTATGGTGGCAGTTACACAGTGTCTACATCTGTCAAACTCACCATGTTGTACACTTAAAATGCATGCATTTCATTGTATGTACATTATAACTCAATAAAGTTATTTTTAAATCATAAACATTCTCTGAATGAGGAATGTTGTACAGCAAACATTACAATAATAAGCATAATGTAATTTTTATTGTGGTAAAATAATACATAATATAAAATTTACCATTTCAACCGCTTTTAAGTGTATAGTTCTGTGGCATTAAGCATATTTATAATGTTGCTCAACCATCACCATGATCTTTCTCCAGAACGTTTTCTTCTCCAATTAAAACTCTGTACCTGACAAGCTGGAGAGGCTCGATTGATTGAGCGTTGTCCTGTGCACCATAAAGCTGCAGGTTCAATCCCTAGTTCGGGCATGTGTGGAAGGCAACCGACTGATGTTTCTCTCTCTCTCCCTCTCTCCCTCCCTTCCTCTCTCTAAGCATGTCCCGGGTGAGGGTTAGAAACAAAACAAACAAACAAAAGAACCCTGGCCCATTAAGCACTAACTCCCCATTCAGTCCTCCCTCCAGCCCTGTCAACCACCATTCTACTTTTTGTTTCAATTAATTTAACTATTCTCGGTACCTCATAAGTGGAACTATATAGTATTTGTCCTTTGTATCTGGTTTATTTCACTTAGCATAATGTCTTTAAATACAATGAAATTTTATTTTCCCAAATTTAAGTGACATTGAAGATAAAAAAAATACACTATTTTTCCTATCTGCTTTTCAAACTGTTTTTCTTTACTATCATTCTCTAAATCTCTAGGAATCTGTCTCCTGTTCAGTCATGGTGGACTAGGAAGGTGTGGTGGGAGAGCTAAGATTGGAGGGGTTGAGCAGATGTGGAAAGGTCTGAGGTGGCAGCACTGACAGGACTGGTGAACGATGGTAGCCTCATTGGCGCCCTGATGCTCTTTCTTATTAAGCCGAGTTTCAAACTATAATGTACAACCATGGTTTCAGTGTTGTTAGACTGGATACAACTTAGAATGTCTGTGAACAATTTGCCACTTTATGTTAAATGTCATTTATCATGATATTGAAAATCTGTTCAAGAAACCAGAGGGATATTTATAAGTTCCAATATTTGGTTAAACTTGAAATAAATATTCAATTATAGAAAAGCCTGTCCAATTTTCTAGAGGGCTGCAAGACAATGACACCCTGAAGAAGTACTAGCAACAGAATAAAGCAGTTTGGAGATAAAGGTCTAAAATAAAGAACCTCATGGGAAAACAGGATGACTTCCTTTTAAGAAGTATTACAGTCCAGCTCCACTTCCATGAGTACTTTAAATAAAACTGAGCTTTCCTGACTTTAAATCAAGTCCCAATACACTCTGGACATTCTTTCTACCCACTGCCTCCCTCCCTGCCCCCGCCCCCACACCTCATACAAAGAGTCAACTATTAGTTTTATCCCTTACTGTGCTGATTAACTGACAAGTAAATGTCTTTCAAAAACTACACCTTCAGTTTTTTATGGATAGTCATTGTCTTATAAATGATGCATTATGCAGTCCAATGTTTAGAGTTTTGCTTTCCAGGAGGCACTTCCACAAAACAAATTTCATGAGAGATTTTCACTCCTGCTGGCTGGGATACAACACGGTAGTGAGCCATCCTGGATTATGCGGGTGGGGTATGCCCCAGGGGTGGCAAGGCAACAAGGCAGGATGTCTCTGAACCTCTCATAACTTCACAGAGCAGAACTACAATACCAGTTTGAACCCTTACTTGAAAGAGAAATAAATTCGTACGTGTTTTACTCTATGATTTTTGTCAAAACAGGCGACCATATATCCAAACTAGTTTAAAATCTGCTTAAAGAGTAAATGTCTATAAAGAGTGAAATGGAGAATATAACTGGAATCTAAAAACTAGAAGAGAAATTAGAGAAATTAGAGATCAGAATTAGCCTCAGAATACATTCTTAAAAAAAAAAAAAGCTAGAAGAGAAAGGAATACCTTGGTAAGATAATGTCTGCTCACTTGGTATCTCATTTTACTTATTGATTAGAATAAGATCCACTAAAAATTTATAGGATCCACATTAATTTGTAAAATAATGGAACATAATACCTTTCTGTAAAAGAAATCGAGAACTATAAAATTAGCCAACCACCAAAGTATATGTAAAACGCACCTATATATTCTCCATGTTTGAGGACTCTAGTGATGTATCTTTTGTGATACCCAAGTATGTAGAGATCAATAGTCTCTTCAATACATTATGCAGGGAACTACAATTTATTGTGAAATAGTATACTAGGAAAGGAAACAATATTATTTAGGTAAGAGACTTAGACTATATTCTCTGCAGTCATAGCTCATTGGAGTGAGTTGTCTCCATCTCTGGTTTAGTGGAGAAGTGACCCCTGGATTCTACCTATTGACCACCTATTTCCAGAGAGAACTCATAAAAATAAAGACCATGTGTTTTATCTGACTGACTGTTCAGGCCCTCACCATGCTACAATTACTGATACTCATCTTAAAAGAAAAGAAAACGCGTCCATTGACACTACTTTCTCCTAAAGCTCTCTTCCTTTTCTTTCCAGCATTTTTTAGGACTCCAATATAGTACTAATGAGAGTTTTAGATTCCTGGTTTCCAGATGGCAGAACAAAGACCTACTAGTTTCCTTCTCCTCTAGAAAATCACTCCCAAAATACCAGGGCAATAAAAAACAGAAACGAACCCTATCTTTATTGATACAAGAAGATTTATGTTATGACAAACTATAATATAAAAAGAGAAAATGGGTAAGGAAATTTTTAGCACATGAAGGTAAATCCAAAGTGCCTATTGAGGGAAATACCTATGAAAGGGAAGTAGATTCTCGCGTGGAACCCAAGACGTGCTCAAGAATAATTAGGTTAATAGCTGCAGCAAGTTGCGTAACAAAAAGGGCAGACATCTGTAATACTTTCAACAATAAAGATAAATTTTTAAAAAAGTATCAGACTTGCTTTACAAACAGTAGTTCTCAAACATAAGAGAAATTATTCAAAATGGAAGACTGTGTTTACTACTGCCCTACTGAATTTGAATTTTAGGGAATGGGCATTTATACTTTTAAGAAGCTCTCCAGGTAATTTTGAGACCCAGTACTTAACAGAAAGATAAACTAATTTCAAAGGCAAAGGGTAAGGTATTAGGTATGCTGATTCCCTACATCCTTGCCAAAACTGGGTTTTTAGCATTTGTATTTACTTTCCCTAATTCAATAAGTAATTACAAAATCTACCGATTCCACAGTGAAAATGGTCAGTTATTTTAAATTCTGATGATTTTGCAGACACACAATATTGACTGTCACTCAACTTGGAAATATCATGCAGAGATGGCTTACTGTGGTGTTGTTCTATGCAACAGATTGTTTGGAAAAAAGTTTAGGCAAGCATCTCATAATGCATTCTTAGGCAACTGCCCTCCTATCTTCCAGGCAAGGGCCATCACAAGACAGATCGGTGAATTTAGGATCTTCTGCTTTCTAAATCTCTGCCTTTAAAAACAGCTGGCAAGCCAAGGGAGTTTTTGTTGGGGATTTACTCAAATCCTATCAAAATCCCTAGTGAATTATGTCTTAAACCCACTGATTTGTGTTGGAGATCTGGGGGGAAATAGCTTAGCATGAATCGCAAGAGATGAAGCTAAGTAGTGAGTTCACAGTAACATCTGGGGATAACGTGTACAAAAAGATTTATACTGGTCTTTTCTTTCATTTTGTCATTACTATTTCACAATAGTATGTCCTTTCTGCCTAATGTATGAGAGTATAATATAAACAGAAAAATTTCAGAATACAAACCTCACTTATAAAGACGTAGTCCTTTCAAAATAAGGTAGAGTATACCTGTCATTGTTATACTCACACTTTTGGGCTATACCAGCAATTTCAACCAGTGTGCCACATGAATTTTTAAAACATGCAATTCCTGACTATTTAGGGGCACTGACCTCTTTTCCCTTAGACTGTCAAATAAAAAAAATGACAACAGCCAGCACAACAACAGCACTAGTTAGGTGCGAATGAATAAAATTATAGTGTGGTTTTTTTTGGTCAGATTGGCAAAAAACATATTTTTTGGTATGTCGCAGAATTTTAGTAATTAGTTTATGTGTGCCACGAGATGAAAAAGGTTGAAAATCACTGGACTATACTATTTATTGTGTCTTCTTTTTTTAGGAAGTCTGTTTCCAAAAGAAAATAAGCCTTCTTCCATTGTTTCTCAGAACTCAAACTCCAGAATACCTCCATCTATTTAGATGTCTGTTTTAAGAATTATTGAATGTTTTAAGCAATTAATCCTTGCACTTTGTCACTGTCCTGCTGTTTACATAACCTTTCCCAGTCATAGATGGATAGCATGTCCGTAACAGCTGTCCACACTGTGCTACTGTGGGAGCTGGCTTGTCTTTTCTTCAGCTTGCGCTGCATTCCACGTCTGTTTGCTATGATACCTGCTAGAAGAATGCCAATGGCATGATGATGCTCATTTCTCCACTTTCTAGCACAATCAAGAGCTAAGTGTGTCTTGATTTCACAAAATAGCCAACGTTATACTGTACATCTAACATTTGGAGATGTGGTACTCTGCATGAAAAAAAAAGTAGAAATTGTTCCAAAGAGTAAATATCCAAGATAGTGTTCAAGCTGCGTTTGAAGCCTGTGAAAGCTGTAGGGATATATATGAATGATGCTGGGATACACTGAGAGAGGACAAAAAACACCGGGGTCGCTGAGATTCTGAAGGTCACCAAAAGCACATGCTGCCAAAAGAGATGAAAACAAACTCTGTAATTTATTATCTCCCTGTATTAATGATGACTCAGCCACTCCATCACTCATTTGCTATCAATCTGTTGGCAAAAATTATAAAAACTCCACTCCTACACAGGTTTGGAATAAAACATCTGTTGGTGTCTTCTGTAGAAATAGGCACATGACTTTGCCTGCATTTGGCAGATGAATTACCTCGACTGTTACTGTCAGCTGGGGTGGGCCGTCTTCTCCGCACCCTCCCTTACATTCCAGCTGCTTGTCAAATGCCAGGCTTAATTCAGAAAGCATAATCACCGCACCGATTTGTCATATGTACATGGCACATGGTTACCTACAGTAGGCATAAAAGACTGCGAAATGCAGAATCTTCTGATAAAAGTGTTTTTTTTTTAAACTTGAAAATTTTCTGCATAGCAATGTTATTATTTAATAAGAAAAATTCATTCAAAAATAGTAAAGCAATAACATCACTGCCTACTGAGTGACACACATTTACTTCAAAGATACAGAAAAATGACCACTGAAAATATCATTTCAAAACAAGTTTCATAATTTTACTATATGTAAACTAAAATTTTAAAAAAACTTTTAAACTTTGCATAATATTTTAACAAGTATAGGAAAGATTTTAAAACCACAGAAAATGATAACTATTACTGCATGTATTTTGTATGTAACCCCTAGGTCTTTTCCTCCTTGACTGAATATTCTCTCTTATAGCTCCTGCTTTGCCTCATGCTATAGCAAGGCATGCATCTGTCACATTTCTGAGAGCTGATCGGTGGCATGAACTTTTATCATGTTCCTTTTCACTTCAGCTAATCTTTGACTCAGCTGTAGTGCCTAATTGGTGCCTTCCTTACAGGGATAATTCCATTTTCCAAACTGCCATTCTCCAATCACAGCAGGAGTAAGAAAGACAAGATAATTTTTCTTATTATTTCCATTCTGTTCCACAACCAAAATTTTCACCTCTAGCACACAGTTATTCTCTAGGTTAGCATTTCTCAAAAGTTAATCCACAGAAGTATGGCAAGAGACACTAACAAACGTCCCACGAAAAAAGATTTCCATGGTCAAGTAGGAAGAACATTGGGCCTAACTGCACACTGGTATAGAACTTACAAGAGCTTTTTACGGTACACATCTTCAGTAGGTTACACATCTTCAGTAGGAGGCTATATTTTTTAAAGCCCAAACTACTGCCCACAGGCCAAATTTGGTCCACCACTTATTTGTACATCCCACAAACAAAGAATGGCTTTTAAATTTTTAAATGGTTGCAAAAAAATAATATTTTTGTGACATAATATATATAATATCTTGTAAAATTTATTTGAAATTCAAATTTCAGTGTTTATAAAAAACATTTTAACAGAACACAAACATACTCATTTGTTTATGTATTTTCTATAGCTGTTTTAGCACTACAACAGGAAATATGAGTGCCTGTGACAGAGTCTGAATGGTTCACAAAGCCCAATATATTAACTGTCTGGATTTTTACAGAAAAAATTTGCAAATGCTGTTATAAACCATTTTCCAAACTCATTTGACTATGGAATACTTCTCCCTCATTTTCTTGGTAGAACATCAACTAACAGATTGACACATACTAGTATTACAAGATAACAGTTTGCAAAGTGGTAATTTAAGCATAATCCAATGGCTCCTCAAAAGAATGAATAAAAACGCATGAATGAAGTGGGTAAAAATCCACCCTGATCAACACTGCCAGCATAATTCCTCTAGAGTCAGATATTCTGCTAAGCACTTTACATGGATTAAGTAATTTAATCCTCACAACAACCCTATGAATTTTAGAGGGGACACATCTAGTAGGCAGTTGTGTTGATGGGCCTGGAGTCAGGCCCTGAGAGGTGGATATGGAAATGATCATCATAGAAGGTAGTTGAAATAATAGGAATGCATGAGACCACCAAGATCAGAGGAGGCGCACACAGCAGTGGTAAAAGAAAAGTTTATAAAGACTTGAGGGGAAATAGTCCTAGAGGTAGAAGAAAGGAGAGAGTGCGATTTTTGGATGCCGTAGAAAGTAAGTTTTAAGAAATAAGTAGTGATCAAACACTTTCAAAGTGTTACAGATAAGTCAAGACAAAGAATACAAAATTTCTGTTGGATATTACTTTTAGAATGTTAGGAATTACTTTGGGGAAACAGTTTCAGTCCTGGGAGCAAAAGTCACATTGAAAATGGCTGAGGCACAAACAGCAGTAAAAAAGTGGAAAGGGACCATAAATTAGTCTTTCAAGATCGCAGAGAACAAAACTAAAATCACAGACTTTTAGAATAGCAGAAGACCTTACAGATCATCAAATCCATCCATGAAAATCATTGTTTCATTTTTTTCTATCACATTCCTGTCAAGTTTCCCTCCAGCCTATGTTTAAACACATTTCAAGACATGGTACTCCAGCTATTCCGAAGCAGCATATACTTGCTTTAATAGCCTAACTTTCAGAATTATGTTATAAAATCAATCCTGAAAGCTATCTCTTTTAACCTCCTTAGTTCTATCCTGTTAGGCCACATTGAGGAAATTTAATCAGTCTTTTACATGATTGTGATTAAAATATTTAGAAACGCTATTCTCTCTCCTTAGTGTTAAACAATTATTTGCCAAAAGTTTGGCCAAGGTGCTGTGGCTTAATTTAGGTCTTTACTAAGCTCAAGTACACTGAAAAAGTCTTACAGAGCCAGGTGATCTGTAGGAGCTGACAACTGATGGGCTCATTTGCTGACAGTTCTAGGATAAGCAAATATTTCCAGGTATTTTATTTAAAGCAAATCATAAGCTATATCATGTATAAAGTCTATTTTTAAAATCTCAGTTAAACAGAGTCAGTGGACGTTGGACGTCCTGCCTTGATTATTTTGGAGAACAAGGTAAGGCTTAAGAAATTAGTATAAAAAATACAAACGAGAAATGTGGACCTTCAACGGTTCTTTTATGATTAGACTGATATTAGTAAATTTTACAAGGGTTAAAACATTATATTTTTTGGGACTGCTCCTGCTTGAGTCAGATGAGGCAAATTAAAATGACCTACTGTGAACTGTATCATAGCTGCCAAAGGAACTGATTATAATCTCCAGACTGGCTAGGAATTTGGGTATCTTCTCTATGGTAGTTCTATGGTAATCTCTACAGAACAGGAGTCCTTAATACACCACATCTCTGCCACTACTGTAGGAAGTTAAGAAAATTGAAAGCCTTTTGTAAAGGAAAAAACCCCCAACATAATATTATATCTTAATATGTAAAGTTCATTATTTAATTTGTCCAAATACGCCATTGGGTAATAAGACTTGACTGCATCTCATACCCTAGAATTTTATCAGAAGGAGAACTAGGAGATCAGACTGAGAACACATGCTTAAATGGCATTTAAGACTACATTTTAAAATGGAAAAAAAAATTTCATGCTAAATTAGTCCGATTCTAGAGTAAATACACGTCTTACACAAAGGATCATAAGTGTAAGAAGTTTTATTTGTATGTACTTTGAAAGAAACAAAAAAGACAAAAAACAACAAAAAAAGAATAAAGTCAAAGCATGTGTTACCATGTCTAAAACCCCCAGATAATCTCTAATTATGTGAATTACTTTAATTTCACAAATTTCTGTGATACTGTGTGCATATACCAGTATACTTAAGCACACCTGCTTTCAGAGCCTAAGACTAAAGGTGTAAGAAAATGAGAAATTATTTGGGAATCTACTGACAGATCTCAGTTTGACGTTTTCTGTATCAAGACAATGAATTTTAAGAACATTCTATTCTATGTAAGAATTAAATATAAAGGAGATTAAAGATGGCGGAGGACTGAGTGGAAAGTACACTGACACTCTCCTAGGAACAAACTGGAATTACAACTAAAATATAGAAAAACCATCCTGAATAATCAACTGCAACTGAAGACGAGCTGGGGAGTACCCTCATAACCAAGGAGGAAAAGTGAAGTCCACATACAGACTGTCAGGAAGTGCAGACGTGAGAGTGCTCGCTGGGCTCCCACAGGCAGCAGCTGAAGGTACAGAGGGATGTCTCAGCTGTGGGGGGTTCCCACTGAGGACTCTGGGGCCTAAACCCCAGGCTGGGCTTTCCAGCCAAGAGCACCAGGACTGAGAAAGGTGCCCACATAACATCTGGCTGCGAAAAGCAGACAGATTTCTGTCTGCCAAGGAGAGATGGCTGGAAATGCAGGCATCCTCTTAAAGAGTCAACACACAAAGTTTCGTGTGCAGCCACTCACCTTGGGCTCCAGCAAATGGAGTGCAGAATGGAGTAGACTGGAGCTATGTGGGGAGAGTCAGGGGTTGTGGTCTCTGGAGAGTGAGATCAGAGGGCACCTGTCTGGATTCCTGTGTCAACTCATTCCTGTATACTGCAGAGGCAGATATGTACCTTCCACGCAGCTTTTGCCTAAAGGGGAAACAGTTGCCCCACCCTGCTGAAAAACCTCTTTCCCTACCCGTGGAGTTTCTACAGCCTGAGGCTCATTAAGAGAATCAGATTAATCAGCCTGTGGGCAGAGGCAGACCTCAGGGTGCTTTGAGTCTCTGCCTGATCTGCTTCTGGACGCAGGCCTTGGAAAAGCAGACTCGGGTGTGCATCTTGGTCCTGTCCAAATGCACCCAGCACAAGCAGAGGGGATCACAAGCTGTGGGTTGTTGATAGCTCCAAACAGGGTACTCAAGGCCAGTCACTAACAGTGTCTGACATTGGCCTGCACTAGAGACCATCCAAAAGGCTGGGAGTTCTAGCAGCAGGTCTACCTAAAACATAGAAACAAATCTAAACCGGCAGCCAAAATGGGGAGACAAAAAACCAAGCCCCAAACGAAAGAACAAGAGAAGTCTCCAGAAAAAGAGCTAAATGAAAAGGAGATAAGCAATCTACCAGATATAGAGTTCAGAATACTGATTGTAATGATGCTCAACAGCATGAAAGAAGATATGGGAACTGTGAAACATGACCAGCCAGAAATGAAGAATGACATAGCAGAAATAAAGAATACACTGGAAGGAAAAAACAACAGATCAGAGGAAGCTGAGGATAGGATCAGTGAATTAGAAGACAGGGTAGAAAAAAATCACTCCATCAGAAATCCAAAAAGAAAAAAACAAAGGACAGTTTAACGGATTTGTGGGACAACACAAAATGTAACAATATTTGCATCATAGGACTGCTAGAGGAGGTAGAAAGTAAGCAAGGTTTAGAGAACCTGTTTGAAGAAATAATGGTAGAAAACTTTCCTAACCTGGTGAAGGAAAAAGTCACACAAGTTCAGGAGACACACAGAGTCCAAAGCAAAAAGAATCCAGAGAGGCCCTTGCCCAGACACATCATAATTAAAATGCTAAAAAATTCAAGAAAGAGAGAGAATATTAAAGGCAGCAAGAGAAAAGTAATCTGTTACCTACAAAGGAGCTCCCATACGGTGACTTATTAGAAACTCTACAGGCCAGAATGGAATGGCATGAAGTATTCAAGATAATGCAAAATAAGGATATAAAACCCAGGTTACTCTATCCAGCAAGGCCATCATTCAAATAGATGGTGAAATAAAGAGCTTCCCAGACGGAAAAAAAAGGCTAAAGGAGTTTATCACCACCAAACCAGCATTGCAGGAAATGTTAAAGGGACTGCTGTAATAAGAAGTTGAAATAGAAACATAGGCATAAAGATATAAAATGGCAATAGATAAGAACCTAATAATAATCTTAAGGACTTTAAGGGAGAGATCAACAGCAATACAGTCATAGTAGCAGACTTTAACACCCCACTGACTTCACTGGATAGATCTTCCAGACAAAAAGTCAACACAGAAACAGTGACTCTAAATGGCACACTAGATCAGATGGATTTAATTGATATTTACAGAACATTTCACCCCAAAGCTGCAGAATATACATTCTTCTCAAGTGCACATGGATCATTCTCAAAGACAGAGCACCTATCAGGCCACAAAACCAGTCTTTACAAGTTCAAGAAGACTGAAATCATATCAAGCATTTCAGATCACAGTGGCATGAAATTAGAAATCAACTACAGTAAAAACACTCAGAGACATTTAAACACATGGAGGCTAAATAGCATGTTATTAAACAATGAATGGGTTACCAATAATATCAAGAAAGAAATAAAAAACTTCCTGGAAACAAATGAAAATGAACACACAACAACCCCAAATCTATGGGGCACAGTGAAAGCAGTCTTAAGAGGGAATTTCATAGCACTACAGGCCTACCTCAAAAAGCAAGAAAAACTTTTGGTAAAATATCTAACCCTACAACTTAGAGAATTAGAAAGCACCCCTGTGAAACCATCCAAATCAGGGCTTTTCTTTGCTGGGAGTTTTATTTTTTTATTACTGCTTTGATTTCTTCAGTTGTTATTAGCCTATTCAGGCTTTCTGATTCTTCCTGATTTAGTTTTACATGATCTCACTCATATGTGGAATCTAATAAACAAAATAGACTGAGGAACAAAATAGATCCAGAAACACAGAAGCATGGAACAGACTGATGAATCTTAGTTGGATGGCGGGGGTGGGGGAGTGGGTGGGAAGAGATTAATCAAAGAACTTATACGCATATATACATAACCCGTGAACACAGACAATAGCGTGGTGAAGACCTGGGTGGGGGTGGATGCAGGGTGGAGGGGATCAATGGGGAAAAGAGTGGGGGATATCTGAAATACTTTCAACAATCAAGATAAATTTTTTAAAAAAGTTAAATATATAAATTTACAAACTACACATAATAACATTCAAAGAAGTCACAGTTTGGCTCCAACTCAAATTTTCCAGACTAAAGCTTTATAGTCTTTTGGAAATTCTGTTATTTTCCAAATACCTGCCTCCTTTCTTGGTGTCTTTGGATCTTTTTCACACTAAAAATGCAGTCTTCTAATCCCTCTTGCTCCTGCCAGTTCAGTTCAGTTCAGTACACATTTATTAAATGTCTTCTATGTGACAATGGGCACACTAGGCATTAAGCGAAGACAAGGACTCAGTCTTAAAATGTTATCCTGAGAGATCTTGTAGGTAACTGGAACGGGGTGGCAGGATGAAGTCTTATGTTGGATGGAGCCTGGCAAGCCCTAACAGTCTTGTGACACAATAAGGTAGATGAAGCCTCAGCCCTTTTGAAGCTCTGAGAAGAAATACGGAATTTCAGTATGTTGTGCTGCATTAAAAGTGGTGACCTAATGGATCTTTGTGTCTTTTCAGGCAGTATATATTTAGCAGTGATTTATCAACTGTTTAACCATATAAATGAAACTGGTTGTTTTCTTCTACAAAGCTATTTGTAAATAATACTTGTAAAATTGGAAAATAAACCCTCTCTAATTTGATTGGTTAATCATGTATATACAGAAATTATTTTGCCCTACATTTTATTAATAATATCTCTCTAGTAAAAGAAGAGAATATAAAATTATTTAATTTAAACAGATAAGTCTGTATTTCTGGATACTTTTGTTGAAAACAAAAATATACCATTATTTTATAAAATGTGTTTAAAATTTTCAAATATCAAGAGACTGAGAAAACAAGCCACAAACTAGGAAAAATATTTGTAAGAGACACATTTGATAAAGGACTACTATCCAAAATATGCAAAAAACTCTTAAAACTCGGTTATAAAAAAATGAATAACCCAATTAAAAAAGGTGCAAAATACCTAGACACCTCACCAAAGAAGATATACATATAAAAAGATGTTCAACATCATATGTCATAAATGAATTGAAAATTAAAACAATAATGAGTAACCACTACACACATAAGAATGGTCAAAAGCCAAAAAAAAAAAGACACCACCAAATGTTGGCGAGAATAAAGGGGACTCTCATTCATTGCTGGTAGAAATGCAATATGGTAGAATCACTTTCGAAGATAGTCTGGCAGTCTCCTGCTCACAAGATACTCTTACAAATATACTCTTACCATTTGATCCAGGCAAACACATCCCACAGTGTATAATCAAATGAACTAAAAACAGGTTCATGCAAAAACCTAGACAGGGTGCTTGTAGCAGCCTATTCAAATATTGCCAATATTTAGAAACCACCAAGATGTCTTTCAGTAAGTGAGTGTATAAACTGTGGTACATCTGGACAATGGAATATTATTTAGAGCTAAAAAGAAATTAGTTATATAGCCATGGAAAGATGTGGAAGAAACTTAAATGCATATTACTAAGTGGAAGAAGCCATTTTGAAAAGGCTACCCATACTGCATGATTCTAACTATACAACATTCTGGAAAAGGCAAAATTATGTAGGCAGTAAAAAGATTAGTAGTGGCCGGTGGTTGTGGAGAGGGGGAGATGAATACGGAGAGCACAGATTTTTAAAGCAGTGAAACTACTCTACATGATACTACAATGGTGGACACATGTCATAATACATTGGTCAAAACTCATAAAATGTACAAAACTATGAGGAAACCCTAATGTAAACTGTGGGATTTGAGTGATAATGATGTATCAATATACATTCATTGAATGTAATAGAAGTACCTCACTGGTACCCACAGTTAATCATGGGGAAGACTATGTATATGAGGCTGGGAGTATATGGGAACTCTGTACTTTCTGCCCAATTTTGCTGTGAACCTAAAACTGCTCTAAAAAATAAAGTTTATTAATGAAATAAAATATATCCCATAACTAGTCACAGTTAGTTAAAAGCCTCTGTTGAGAGGATGAAGAGATAAGGTTCAGATTGTGGGAAAATATTTACAAACCACTATCTGACAAAAGACAAGTATTTACAATAAAGAACTCAAAACTCCACAGTATAAAACAAACTAAATAGAAAATGGAAAGAAAAAGATGAAGAGATATTTCACTGAAAGGATATACAGATGGCAAATAAGCACATGAAAAGATATCCAACATCACTCTCCATTAGGGAAATGCAAGTTAAAACCACATTGAGATATCACTATATACCCATCAGAATTGCTAAAACTGTTACACTCACCTCCTCCCAGGACGAAACTGGAATTACAACTAAAATACAGAGCAAGCAACTTGAATAACCAACTGAAGACTAACTGAAGAGAAGTCTTATAAGCAAAGATTTACAGGGAGATTCCAAGATGGCTGCAGAGTAGGTGGAAGCTATACTCACTTCATCTTGGCCCCAAACAGGATTTACTGCTAAACTATAGAGCAATCAACTTGAATAACCTACTGAAGGCTGGCTGAAATGAAATAACCAAGGATTTACAGAAGAAGTCACATAAAGACTGATAAGAAGGGTAGAGATGCAAAAAGGGCTAGCCCCCACACTCAGGTGCTGAGAAGCCTGAGGGATATCATGGCTGTGAAACTCTCTCCTGCTATGAGCGTGGAATCTCAACCCCATGCTAGGATCCTCAACCCAGAGCAACATAAATGGGAAGAGGAGCCCACAGATCATCTAGTGATGAAAATCAGTGGGGGGGGTTCAGTCCACCTGGGAGACCCAGACCACCTTCCTAGGGATAAACACACCTATTGTTATAGCACTAGCCTGGGGAGTGACCTGTCTATTCTCCGACTGTTGGCAAGGCCATGCAGCCATACACGGGTCCTGAGGAGGGGGTCTGCTGGCTGTACCCAGCAGTGACTTTAAGGGGCCCTCTTTTTCTGGGGAGGCTTTATGTGAGACTGAGACAGTGACTAAACTGTGTGGCTTGGGAAAGAGGGTGAGTCTCCCCCACCACGAGCACACACAGCTGGTGCCCCTGCCCCCACCTGTTGAATCACTTGGCCAGGCCATTGTGCTGAGTTAAGCAGCACAGGGGGACCAGAGTGTTACACAGAGCTGGGATTTTTGGACCATGTCTCCTGGGGAATCTTTTGTCTGAGAACCAGACAGGTGAGTGCTGAGGTGTGTGGCTACATTGCAGGGAAGCAAATTCTATCTCCCGTGCAAGTATCAGCCCATGCTACCCTGAGAAGAGAAAGGCCCGCCTTCCTCCTATAGGCTTATGGGCACCACCCCAACAGGAGACTATTTGCATCAGCCTGGCCAAGTCCCAGATACCTCACCACACTGGGCTCAGTTCCATGGGGGAAAGGAAGACTGGCTCAGAGCTGGGACATTCAAAGTGTGAGCTTTTTGAAGGCTCTTGTCTGGGACTGGGATGAAGTGCTTAGTCCCCTCCTGTGGGCTGGGACAGCATCATTGGCAACTTTTGATCTATCCTCCTGAGCCCGAAGTAGCTGCACCCAACCTGAACCTGCAGGAAGCCCCTCCAGTTGGAGATTCTGGCAGAGTCTGAGTGGGCTACTTTCCCTATTGAGTGCCTGACTGTATGATCTCCAAATAGGGCACTGTCTCCAAATAGCCCTGTCCTTCTGACCCTGGTTGCGCAGCCCTACTAAGCTTGCAACCTGTGGAAGGGGCTGTGGATGACTGCTAGCTTGAGATCACCTTACAGTCTTTCTCTGGAAGACTCTGAAGGAAGGCCAAGCAACCTCAGTGGACAACGGAGTAGCTGACAGGTGGAGGCCATGGTTCTTCTACAGATCTGCCTCCAGCTCTAGCTGGAGGAAGCTGACCCTTATATAGAGATTGATTAGCCCCTCCAAGGCACACCCAGGTCCAGTAGACATAAACAGTGAACAGTGTGGTAGCTCCAGAAAGGTAGCCCAAGGCCAGTTAAAAACAATGTCTGACATTGACCTGTACCTGAACTCCCCCAAAGTAGACCCAGAACCAATACGAAGGGTGGGCTTCAGATGACAAAAGAACTCAAACCAACTAGTCACACAAGTGGCACACCCTAAAGGATATTCTGGTGGTAACTGAGGATTACCCTTATAGTCAGTTTGCCTGAAGGGTTAACACCACCCATGAAAGGGACAACAGCATTCAAGACTCAACTACAACAGGAGGATCCACATAATCCACAAGAAACATTCCTGGAGCACACAGCTCAGGTGACCTGGAAGGTTGTGCCACTGAGCCCAGCAAGACCCCTTCATCATAAAGCTATCATAAAAAGTTTGTGAGTCATAGCAGGTCTATCTAATACAAAGGGACAAAATGGGGAGGCAAAGAAATATGCCACAAATGAAAAAACAAGAGAAATCCCCAGAAAAAAAATTAAATGAAATGGAAGGGACCGAAATACCAGATGCAGAGTTTAAAACAATGGTTATAAGGGCGCTCAAGGATCTTAGGGTAAAAATGGATAATCTCAGTGAGAACTTAAAGAGATAGTAAGCATTAAAAAGGACATAGAAACCATAAAATAGAACCAGACAGAAATGAAGAACACAGTAGAAAGAATCAACAGCAGGTTTGATGAAGCAGAGGATCGAATCAGTGATTTAGAGGACAAGATAACAGCGAGCGTCCAAGCAGAGCATTAAAACAAACAAACAAAAAGAGATAATTAAAAAAATTTGCAAAGTCACGGGACCTCTGGGACAAAAATCAAATGTAACAAAATCTGCATCATAGGGATACCAGAAGGAGAAGAGAGTAAGCAAGGGATAGAAAACTTCCCTAACTAGTGAGGGAAAAGTCACACAAGTTCAGAAAGCACAGAGTCCCAATAAAGATGAACCCCAAGAGATCCACACCAAGATACATCATAATTAAACTGGCAAAGGTTAATGACAAAGAAAATCTCAAAAGCAGAAAGAGGGACAGTCAGTTATATAGAAGGGAGTTCCTATAAATCTGTCAGATGATTTCTCAACTGAAACACTTCTGGCCAAAAGGGAATGGCATGAAATATTAAAAGTGATAAAAAGCAAGGAACTGCAACGAAGACTACTCTACCAAGCAAGGCTATCATTTAAAATTAAAGGTGAAATAAAGTTTCCCAGACAAAAAAAGGCTAAGGGAGTTCATTACCACCAAACCGGTATTATAAGAAATGTTAAAGGGACTGCTTTAAGAAGTAGAAATAGAGAGAGAGGAACATAGGTATAAAGAAAAAAAAGGTAATTAATATCTATCAATAATAACCTTAAATGAAAATGAATTAAATGCTCCAATCAAAAGACACAGGGTAGCTGAATGGATAAGAAATCATGACCCATATATAAGTAGTCTAAGAGAAGGACTTCAGAACAAAAGACACACACAGACCGAAAGTAAAGGGACAGAAAAAAATATTCCATGCAAATAGAAATGAAAATAAAAGCTGGGATAGCAATAGTATCTCTGACAAAACAGACTTTAAAACAAAAGACAAAGAAGGTCACTACATAGTAATAAAGGTATCAATCCAACAAGAAGATATAATCCTTTTAAATATATATGCACCCAACAGAGGAGCACCTAAATAAAGAAAGAAAATCTTGGTGGACTGTAAGGGAGAGATAGACAGCTATACAGTCATAGTAGGGGACTTTAGCACTCCAGTGACATCAATGGATAGAACTTCCAAACAAAAAATCAGTAAGGCAACAGCGATTTTAAATGACATACTGGATCAGATGGATGTAGTTGATATTTACAGAACATTTCACCCCAAAGCAGCAGGATACACATTTTTCTCAAATGCACATGGAACACTCTTAAAGACAGACCACATGTTAGGACACAAAATAAGTTTGAACAAGTTCGAGAAGATTGAATCATATCAAGCATCTTATTGGATCAAAATGATATGAGACTAGAAATCAACTACAATAAAAAACCTGAAATATGTTAAAATGCGTGGAGGCTAAAATAGCATGTTATAAAACAATAAATGGATTAACAATGAGATCAACAAAGAAATAAAAATTACCTGGAAAAAAATGAAAATGAACACGTAACAACCCAAAAACTATGGGACACAGTGAAACAATCCTGAGAGGGAAGTTCAAAGTAATATACAGTACAGGCCTACCTCAGGAAGCAAGAATAATCTCAAACAATCTAACCCTACACCTAAAAGAACTAGAAAAAGAACAGACAAAGCCCAGAGTAAGCAGAAGGAAGGAAATAACGAAGATTAGAATGAAAATAAAGGACACAGAGACTAAAAAGATCAGTGAAACCAAAAGCTTGTTCTTTGAAAATGTAAACAAGATTGATGAACCTTTAACCAGACTCATCAAGAAAAAAATAGAAAGGCCCCAAAAAATAATATCAGAAATGAAAAAGGGGAAGCAACAACTGACACCACAGAAATACAAAAGACTGTAATAAAATACTAATAAACAACTATAGGCCAACAAATTGGACAACCTGGGCAAAATAGATAAATTTCTAGAAACATATGATCTCCCCAAATTGAATCAGGAAGAATCAGACAATCTGAACAGGCTGATTACAGCTAATGAAATGAAAACAGTAACAAACTACTCCCAGCAAACAGAAGTCCTGGACTGAATGGCTTCGACAGGCGAATTTTACCAAACATTCACAGAAGAACTAAAGCCTACCCTTCTCAAACTATTCAAAAAAATTCAAGAGAAGGAAAGACTTCCAAGCTGTTTATTATAAGGTCAGCATTATCCTAATTACAAAACCAGATAAAGACACTACAAAGAAAGAGAATTATAGGCCAATATCCCTGATGAACATAGGTGCTAAAATTCTCAACAAAATATTAGCAAACTGGATCCTGCAACACATTAAAAATATCATACACCATGACCAAGTGGGATTTATTCCAGGGGTGCAAGGTTAGTACAATATTCGCAAATCAATAAATGTGACACATCAAATAAACAAAATAAAGGATAAAAATCACATGATCATATAAATAGATGCGAAAAAGCATATGACAAAACCCAGCACCCATTTATGATAAAAACTCTCAGCAAAGTGGAAATAAAGGGATCATATCTCAACATAATAAAGGCCATATATGTCAAACCTACAGCCAACATCATACTCAATGGATAAAAACTAAAAGCATTTCCCTTACGATCAGGAACAACACAGGGATGTCTGATTTCACCACTCTTTATTGATTGATTTTAGAGTGAGTAAGTGAGAGAGTGAGTGGGAAAAACAACAATGCAAGAGAGACACAATGATGGGCTGCCTCCTGCACCCACCCTGACCAGGGATTGTACTCACTACCTGGGTATGTGCATTGACCAGGAACTGAACCCACCACCTCTTGGTGTATGAAACGATGCTCCAACCAACCAAGCCACACCAGCCATTCTTAGTCAACACAGTACTGGAAGTCCCAGCCATAAGCATCAAAGAAGAAGAAATAAAAGATACCAAAATTGGAAAGGAGTAAGTAAAACTGTCATTCGCAGATGACATGACACTGTACATAGAAAACCCTAAGGACTCCACCAAAAAACTACTAGATCTAAAACATGAATTTGGTAAAGTAGCAGGGTACAAAACAATATTCAGAAATGGGTGGCATGTTTATATACCAATAATGAACTATCAGAAAGAGAAACTAAGAAAACAAACCCAATTACTACTGCAACAACAACAACAAAAGGTACCTAGGAATAAATTTAACCAAGGAGGTAAAAGACCTGTACTTGGAAAACTATAGGACATTGAAAAAAGAAACTGAGGAAGATACAAATAAGTGGAAGCATATACCATGTTTATAGATTGGAAGACAACATCATTAGAATGTCCTTACTACCCAATGCAATCAATAGATTCAATGCAATTCTTATTAAAATACCAATGGCATATTTCACAGATCTAGAACAAATAGTCCAAAAACTTACATGGAACCAGAAAAGACCCCGATTAGCCTCACCAATCTTGAGAAAGAAGAACAAACTTGGAGGTGACACAATAACTGATACCTATAAGGCCATTGTAATCAAAACTGCCCAGTAGTGGCATAAGAACAGTTGTATAAATCAATGAAAAAGAACAGAGAGCCCAGAAATCAACCCACCCCTTTAAGATCAATTAACATTTGACAAAGGAGGCAAGAGCATACAATGGAGTAAAGACAGTCTCTTCAATAAATGGTGTTGGAAAAATTGAACAGGTACATGCAAAAAAAATGAAACTAGACCTCCAACTTACACTATACACAAGTATAAATTCAGAATAGATTAAGGATTTAAATATAAGTTGTGAAACAATCAAAATATTAGAAGAAAACAAAGGCAGTAAAATATCAACTCTCGTGGCAATATTTTTGCCAATATATCTATCTCCTAGGGCAAGGGATTCAAGGGAAAAAATAAACAAATGGGACCATATCAAACTATAAAGCTTTTGCACAGCAAAAGAAACCATCAACAAAATGAAAAGACAACCCACTGATTGGGAGAACATATTTGCTAATGATATATCTGATAAGAGATTAATATTCAAAATTTATAAAGAACTTACAAAACTCAGTACCATGAAAACAAACAATCCAATTAAAAAATGAGCAAAGGGCCTGAATAGACACTTTTCCAAAGAGGACATGCAGAGGGCCAATAGAAATCTGAAAAGATACTTAAAGTCACTAATCATCAGAGAAATGCAAATTAAAACGACAATGAGATATCACCTCATACCTATCAGAATAGCTATCTTCAATAAATCAACATGTAAGTGTTGGCGTGGGTGTGGCGAAAAGGGAATCCTAGTGCAGTGTTGGTGGGAATGCAGGTGGGTGCACCCACTGTGGAAAGCAGTATGGAGTTACTTTAAAAATTTTTTAAATGGCACTGGCTTATGACCCAGCGATTCCACTTCTGGCACTATATCCGAAGAAACACAAAACACTAATTCAAAAGAATATATGCACCTCTATGTTCACTGCAGTGATTTTTACAATAGCCAACATTTGGAAGCATGCCAAGTGTCCATCAGTAAATGAGTGAATAAAAAAGTTGTGGTGCATTTACTTAATAAAATATTACTTGGCCATAAAAAAGAAAATCTTACCCTTGTGACAACATGGATGGACCTGGGGAGCATTATGCTAAATGAAATAAACTAACAAACAAAATAGAAACAGGCTCATAGATAGAGAAGAGACTGCCAGTTGTTCGGGAGGGAGGAGGGGCGGCTGAGCGAAAAAGTAAAGGGATTAAGCAAAGAAAAAAGCCTCAGACACAGACAACAGTATGGTGATTACCAGAGAGAAAGTAGGGTGGGGGGAGGTAGAAGAGGGTAAAGGGGGAATAAACAGTGATAGAGACTTGAGTGGGGGTGGTGAACACACAATACAATATACAGGTGATGTATTATAGAACTGTACACCTGAAACCTATATAATTTTATTAATCAATGTCATCCCAATAAATTCAATAAAAATAAAGAATTGCTAAAATAAAAATTGAGACAACACCAAATGTTGGTGAGGACGTGAAAAAATGGCATCACTCATATATTGCTGCTGGGAACATAGTATGATACTGACAGTCTTGAAAACAGTTTGGTAGCTTTGTACAATATTAAACATGCAACTACCTAATGACCCATCAATCGTACACCTAGGCATTTATTCTAGAAATATAAAAACAAGCTCACACAAAGACCTATGCAGAAATGTTTATAGCGGGTTTATACACAATTGACAAAAAGGGGAACCCAGATGTCCTCCAACAGGTGAATGGTTAAACAAGAGTGTAGTGCGTACATGTCAGGGAATATTACTCAATAATAAAAAGGAAAGAACTACTGATAGATGCAACAATCTGGATGAATCTCCAGATAATTATGTAGAGTGGGAGAAAAACTAAAAAGATTATATTCTATATGTTTCCATTTATATAACATTCTTGAAATGACAAAATTATGGAAATAGAGATCAGATTAGTGGCTGCCAAGATATAAGTATGGGGTGGGGGTGAAAGGCAGGTGGGTATGTGGCTATAAAAGGGGATCCGTGTGGTGACAGAAATGTTCTGTATCTCAGCTATATCCTGGTTGTGATCTTGTAGAAAGTATTACATCTTGGTTTTGTAACTTAACACCACTGGGGAAACTACCTAAAGATTACAGGAGATCTCTCCGTATTATTTCTTACAATTCATGTGAATCTATAATGACCTCAAAATAAAAAGTTTAATTAATAGACTATTTTATTCAGGTTAAAATGAAAAATTATAAGGTCCAAGATAGTGGTGGTGTAGGAAGAAGCTCAACTTGCTGCCTCCCATCAGGAAAATCAAACAATTACTCCTGTGAAGCTGCTCTAAATGAACAGCGTCTGACAACAAATAAGAGGAGACCCAAATAGAGAAGGCAGGGAAGCCTAGGGAGCCTTCCCACAGCCAATGAGTGCCACAGTTTATGTTCCCCTCCATGATGATGGGGTGGGTAGGAGCTCTATTCAGGTGCTTTCTCCTTCCTAGAGTTCCCAGCTACACTGCCTGGAGCCTTTGCTTCCAAACAAAGGGAGCAAGCAGGATCTACAGGGCATTACCACAGCCACCTGGACACCCTGCAGAGAGCTAGTGGGAGAGCAGGCTAGTGCCTCAGGTGCCATAAACATCTGCTGGGCTCCAAGTAGCTTCCCAAAACTACCTGGCACATAAAGCCTAAAAGGAGGTCTCCTGTGCACAGGGACCACTTTGGTAACAAAAAATGAGAGAGAGACTGTATAGAGAAGGCTGGAGAGCTCAATGGAGGCTGCAGGAATTCTCTGGGATCAGAAAGGGCAGTGAGTGCCACAATTTAAGGCCCCCTCCCCCTCCACTGAGTGGGTGGGGCTCTCTTCCCAGTGCTCTGGACTGCCTGCAAGGTTGCTGCAGTGTGTTTCTGGACACATCATTACCTGAGCCTGTTTAGGCAGGAACACAAGGAGCAATCAGAATCTACAGGGCATTACTATATGCACTTGGCCTCCCCACCTGGAGCTGCTCGACTCAGTGGACCAGCACCCCGGATGGCTTAGGCACCCGCTGGGCTCCTATATGCCTACCAAAACCACTCTGCACATGCAGTCTACACAGAGCCGACATCTACAAAAGACTACTTTTCCAAGAATGGAAGAGACCGCTATTTTGTCTGATTCATGCAAACAAACACAGGAAGTCAAACAAAATGAAAAGATAAAAGAATATCTCTCAAATGAGGGAACATTTTCCCCTGGGGAAAAGCCCTAAGGAAATGGAAATAAGTAATTTGCCTGATAAAGAATTAAAAGAAGCAATCATAAGGATGCGCACTAAACTTCAGGGTGGATTAGAGAAACGTAGGGAAAACTTCAACAAAGTGTTAGAAAGTCTAAGAAGCAAGCAGACCTGAAGAATGCATTAATGAAATGAGAAACACATTAGAGGGAGCATGTGAAATCTTGCTTCCTGGCACACGTTGTCAGTTTGGCACAAATAAACTCTTATAAAAATTATCTACAGGTTTGGATGTTTCTCAAGTTGACATTTACATGACATAGTGCAGCAGGATTCAGAAGCCCACCCAGTACCACCCCGGCAGACCTGGCCCCGGTGCTAAGTACACTATGCCCCAGTGGTTCCATGCTCTGCATCAGGTGAACCTGGGTGAATCTCTCTGAACCCTGGGCCGCCTTGCTTTAAGTAGCAGGCTGTGACTTCATTCGAGCTGTTCTCAGAATATCCTTGAGGTGGATAAGGGTTGAGATGACCCAGGACAAGAGCAAAAAAATGGGTTGCTACGGGCTACCTGTTCGGGACTACTCTCACTGCGGTGGGAGCTTTTGTCTCTCCTTCAATAAATTTTTGCTTTCGCTTAAAAAAACAAAAATAAAAAAATGGGTTGCTGCTTTTAAGGTCCGCTTTTTAATTGGATTGCTGAGAGTCTGCACAAAATCTTTGCTGGTTAAATGAGAGAGTGAATGCTCTTTAGCTCTGAAACAGAAGAACCTTGTTTCCCCAACCCGAATAGCCAATGGGGTGACGAGAGTTGTTCGGCTGCCAAATGATCCAGCAATTCCACTTCTGGGTATTTATCAGAAAAAACAAGAACACTAATTTGAAAAGATATATGCACCTCTATGTCCACTGTGGCATTCTAGGAATAGCCAAGATAAGGAAGCAACCTAGATGTCCATCAATAGATGAATGGATAAAGAAGGTGTGATATATGTGTGTATGTGTATGTGTGTGTATGTACACATATATATATGCATACAATGGAATATTAGTCACCAATAAAACAGCAAGAAATCTTGTCATTTGCAACAACATGGATGGACCTAAATGGTATTATGGTAAGTAAAATAAGTCAGATGAAGACAAATACCATATGATCTTATTTATATGTGGAATCTAAAAAACAAATGAATAAACTAAATGTAACAGAAACAGACCCAAAGATATAGAGAACAAGCTGATGGTTGTCAAAGGGGCCAGGGGTGGGAAGATAAAAAATTTAAAAAAGGTAAAATGAAAAATTAATTATGTTGTCCATTTTGGCTCAATATTTGGCTGCCCATATAAATCCTAAGTGCAAATCTAATAGCACCTCTTAGTGCTGGGGAATCGAGTTCCAAAAGCTAGGCAGAATTCTAATGTTATTACAATACTGGTATAGTAAGATTAGAAAGAAAAGAGGATGATTGATCAGTGGCTTATTAGTCCAATGCTGTATTTTCCAAACCAAAATGAAAAAAAAAATTGCTTGAAAAATTTATGGGTAACAATCTAAAATATTCAAGTCAATTCCACTTTATAGGTGTAATACAAGAGAAAATATTAGAGACAACAGGACTAGACAACATTTCAGAGCTATTTTTTAGATTTGTAAGCAATGAATCAAAGACTGGGTAGGCTAAAACACAGCACACAAGACATCCAAGGATACACTTCATCCCAAGGAGAATGCTGAACTTATAAACCAGCTCTAGAATTATACATTCCCTATAAAATAGGAAGAGATCTCTTGGAAGTGACATGAGCTGCAGCTTGCTCTGCCCTATCTCACTTTATGAATTTATGGCAATTTCCCAGGTAAAGACCCATCCCAACCCAGAAACCATGTGTGGCTTACATATTTGCCATTCCTACTATGGTACGGCATAAATAAATCATGGGGCTTGGGTCAGGACAGCCAGCTTGTAAAGTGATTCATGGAGCCAGCAATACCATCCCCTAGGACTGTGTACTTTATTACAGTAAACCTCAGAACAAGATACAATTTCCTGACTCGAGAAGCAGCTTTTAAATCAGGACACCTGGACAGCCCTGGAATCACTTAAAAAATACAATAGGTCTCAATCCACCACTGTTTCTCAGTGCTGGCATGTACATGCCCCAGGCCTGTTCCTTTTAACACTAAACACTAAATTCCAAAGGCATCCCTTCTGAGTGAATTATGGTGACAGAATATAGAATAAATTTAAATGTATCCCATTCTCTTTTCTTCTTTGTCCTCTGTTTTTCTCTGAATTTATTTACCCACTTAAGAAAATAATGTTCCCCATGTTAAATTTCCCTCTTAATCCTCCCAGCCTTTAAAAGTCATAAACCAAGAGGAGCCCCTCTTTTGGTGTCTAAAATAGAAAAGCAAGGGACTGTGAAGCTCTAGATAACTCAATAAGAAGCATGAGCAGTAGTGATCCTGGGGACAAAGTTGCAAGTGCATTCTCTGGGCTTGAAGGCCTACATTGCAATCAGTGTGATTTATGTAGATATGATCTTCATTGTAAACCAGCACTGGCCAGAGTTCCATTCTCTAGTTTAGGGAAACTGTAAGTATAACCAGTTGTAAAGGTTATGTGTTTGTTAAACTCCTAGGGCTTTTTACATAAAACTCTATGTATAATCACCAAGCTATCTTTTATGTCCTCAGAAATTTGAATAAAATGCATAGAGTGCTCAAAAAAAAAAACAACCACAACAAACTAAACCACATTTCTAGTTATCAAGAAGAACTACTTTTAAGCCAAAATGCCAAACAGTTTTAATTAGACAAAAACTACTAATCCTAATCAATCTCATTTTGGACTTACTGAAGCCTCCATGCCACAGGCCAGGCACATACTAATACTGTTTTATGCTGCTTCTTGTAGAAACCCTGGAGAAAAAGAATTGTTGTGACTCTATTATGACCACAGAACTGACACCAACTGAGGCAAATTTACTTCTATTCAACAAAGACCTACTTGATTAATTGTTATGTTTTGCGGCCAACAATACATACAAAAAGCTGCAGTGCTTTTACTATATTCCTTTACATTAAGAAACAAGTCAAGAGAAAATATGGAGTCTAGTTCATTAGCCTCTTCATACCTTCTCAAGTGATTGAAATGATTGAATGGTACACAACTCAAGGTGTTAAAAAATGTGAGCATGGAGATTGGAGGTCAAGGTAAACTACAATGATTAAATCATAAACATATAAAGGCTCAAAGCTTTCCAGTTAATCAAAAAGAGAGAAAAGAAATGAGTATAGGAATTCTCAGCAACTACAAATTCCATTTTGATGATGTGATCTCTCATATATCTCAAGGGACACAGGTCTTTTTAAGTCCTGAGTAGGAAATCTTGTCATATGTTGTAGGACATTATACATTTTTTCCTTAAGCTGATTCTTCATCATTGACCATACCATCCAACAAATTTCCTAAAAAGAATTAAGTAACAAAAGTTCTTTACTTAATATGTATTAAAACTGCTGCAAACAAGAGATGCCAAGTTCTTTCTTAATGACCTTGCTGGCTCACTTGTGCATCTGTGATTTCCTAGAGCAGACATCCAAACCAGGAAGAGGCAGTGGCAGATCATTTAGATTGGCCATGAGTTGTTTCCCACTAGGAAATGCCACAAACCTTTGTAGCCTGCCAGACAGTGTAAATAAACACTGCAGACAACATGCTGTAAAATGAATTACACTCTAGAGAGTCAACTAGTTGGAACGATCTATGAGAAAATGGCATTTAAAAAAGTGTTTACTTCTAGATAAGCCTTAAATTCTTAACCTGGCAGCAAAAAGGATACTTTTTGTTGCTAATGTGAAAATCGATACCAACTGCAAAACTTAATATTTTGTAGGAAATACATTTTAAGGACCATCAAAATAAACATTTGAGTGTCACAGACTTCCTTTACAGAGAAATTACTATATCACCTCAACTTCCCTCTTCAAAGTGTTAGTTTTGCTTTGAGTGTATATTAAATTGATTAATAAGTTCAGTGCACTTTGAAAAAGTACCTAGCACTAATATATATTTTAGTATTTTGATGACATATTTCAAGACATACATTTGAAAACTGCAAAGAGTGAGTCTTGAAAAAGATGAATAAAGATGAGTAATTGCATTTGTCTCAATTCTATTACTATTTAAACACTGGACTTCAAAATACCATCCTCAGTTGACCCTAACCCCAAATCTAAAAAAACCCCAAAACCAAAAAAACCTCAAAATCATCTATCTAATAAATAAATAAATGGCACGATACAGTCTATATCTTATACACTACAACAATTGACTGATAACATCAACTTATTCTATTATGGTCAATCAATCAGTGGTTCTCCTAGAAATAAAAAGAGGATTGTCAGATTTTTTAGTTGGGCCACAGTTGGCTAAGTTTTTAAGCTAAAACATGAAAATTCTTCCTGTCATTAGGACTATGATCCCTTAAGTTTACCATGCTTTTCCCCTTCAGTTTCCTCCTTTGTAAAGAGGGTCCCCATATTAAATAGATATGAACATTAATAAATATTTGTAAACAGCCTTGAAGAAATGTAAAGTGATAAATGAAACGTATAAAAAGGGACAGATTTTCTTTTCTAAGAATTTAAGCCACCAAGACAGCTTTATTATCTTTCTTATCGCATGTGAAATGAAGTATGCAAACCCCTAGGTATGGGCAGAAACTTAATGAGTGTTGTACCCACCCCACAACCTTTGTTTACACATTTTCCTGCTCCACATTCCCCTTATCCCAGGTTTACTCTCTGCTGTGGATCCTCTGATGCTGGATAAGATGGAAGCTCAGGTAGAAAGCCTGCCTGCTCTCAGTGTAGCAGAAGGCTTCTGTCCCACGTGAATCCTTTGGTGTGGGAAGAAGCCTGACAGGGCCCTGAAGGCATGTTGTACTAGCTGTACTCATAGGCTTCTCCCTGGTGTGGATACACTGGTGTTGTGCTTGGTGCTCACTGAGGAAGGAGCTGTGGCTAACTGCGCATCTGCACTCCTGGCACAGGTATGCCTCCTTCCCAGTGTGAACCCTCTGGTGCTAAATGAGGTTGGAGCCCTGGCTGAAGGCTGTCCCCAATTCTTTACATTCATAGGGATTCTCTCCATGGTGAATTCTCTAGTGCCAAGCCACATCTGAACTGTGGATGAAGGTTTTCCCACATTCCCTACATTAATAGTCTCCAGTGTGGATTCTCTGGTGCTTAATAGCATCTGACCTCTGACTGAAGGTCTTGCCACGCTCAATACATCATAAAGTTTTTCTCCAGTGTGAACTCTGTTATCTAATAAAGTTGAAGCTCTGGCTGAACAATTAAAAAACAGGAGGACAGTTTAAGGGATCTGTGGGACAACAAGAAACATAACAATATTCACATCATAGGAATGCCTAAAGTAGAAACTAAGCAAGGGTTAGAGAACCTGTTTGAAGAAATAATGGCAGAAAACTTCTCTAACCTTGTCAAGGAAAAAGTCACACGAGTTCAGAGGGCACAGAGAGTCCCAAGCAAGAAAAGCCCAAAGAGGCTCATGCGTACACACATCATAATTAAAATGCCAAGCATTCAATACTAAGAGAATCTTAAAGGCAGCACGAGAAAAGCAAACTGTTACCTACAAAGGAGTTCCCACTGGGCTGTCAGCTGATTTCTCATCAGAAACTCTACAGGCCAGAAGGGAATGGTATGAAGTATCCAAGGTAATGAAAAGCAAGGATCTGAAACCAATACTACTCTATCCAGCAAGGCCATCATTCAAAATAGGTAGTGAAATAAAGAGCTTCCCAGACAAAAAAAAGACTAAAGGAGTTTATCACTACCAAACCAGCACTGTAGGGAATGTTAACGGGACTGCATAATAAGTTGAAATAGAGAGAATAAGAAACCTAGGCATAAAGAAATAAAATGGCAGTAGATAAGCATCTATCAATAATAACCTTAAATATAAATGGATTAAATGCTCCAATCAAAAGACATAGGGTAGCTGAATGGATAAGAAAAGAAGACCCAGATATATGTTGTTTACAAGAGACCCATCTCCGAACAAAAGACTCACACAAGCTAAAAACAAGAAACAAAAAACAAAACCCACAAAACTCCGGAGGACTCTAGGGGAGAGACTGATAGCAATACAGTCACAGTAGGGGACTTCAACACCCCATTGACTTCGCTGGATGGATCTTCCAGACAAAAAATCAATAAGGAAACAGTGACCCTAAATGACACACAAGATCAGATGGATTTAATTGACATTTACAGAACATTTCATGCCAAAGCTGCAGAATATGCATTTTCCTCAAGTGCACATGGGACATTTTCAAAGATAGGCTACATGTTAGGGCACAAAACTAGTCTCTACAAGTTCAAGAAGACTGAAATCATATCAAGCTTCTTCTTGGACATTTACACAATGGAATGTTATGCAGCTGTAAAAACAAAAGATCCCTTTGAGACAGCATGGTGGGACCTGGAGAGTATTATGCTAAGTGAAATAAGCCAGTCAGAGAACGACAAGGATCACATGATCTTACTCATATGTGCAACCGAAGGACAAAATAAACCAATGAACAAAACAAATCCAGAGACACAGAAGCATGGAACAGACTGACAAATCTCAGAGGGAAGGCAGGGGTGGGTGGGTAGAGATTAACCTAGGAACTTATTTGCATATATGTACAACACATGGACATAAACCATAGTGTGGTGAAGACCTGGAGGGGGGCGCATGCAGGCTGGAGGGGATCAATGGGAGGAAAAGGGGGATATTTTAATACTTTCAACAATGAAGTAAAACATAAAAAATAAAATACAAATATGAATATAACATACAGGGTGGGGAGAAAGTAAGTTTACAGCTGAGTATATGAAACACAGTTTATTCTTGTATTATTATTAATTAATGTATTATTTTCCACATGAACACCTGTAAACCTACTTTTGCTCAACCCTGTATATGCTCAAAATATTTAATAGCCTCCAACATGGCCCCCAATGATCCGCATAGCCTGGTGGTGTTCACACCCTTTTCTAGCCTGTTTTTACATTATACCAGTGCTGATCTGTGTGAGAAATAGAAGGTGAAGAAGTGATATATATCACTTCCAAGATTAGGTTATAAAAGATACTGTGGCTTCTGTCTTCAGTGTCCTCTCAATCTTGGATCACTAGCTCTGTGGGAAGCCAGCTGCTATTCTGTGAGCAGCCCTACAGAGAGAGGGGCCCATTCAGTGAAGAAATGAGGTATCCTGCAAACAGCCAGGACTCTTCTCAACAGCCATGTGAGTGAGCCATCTTAGCCATAGCTCCTGACGCCACAAAACTGCTTCAGATGACAGCAGCCCCACCTGACAGCTTAACTGCAATCTCATGAGAGATCCTGGGCCTGGATCATATAGCTAAGTGGTTACTGAATTCAGGACTATCAGAAACTGAGGCAATAATTGTTTTAACCCACTAAGTTTGGGGTAATTTGTCATGTAGCAATAGATAACTGATATAGACGATAAGGGCCAAATTCCTTAGCATGGTACACAAGGCCTTAGTACATGAACTATGATTATGATTCTTCCATTATCCATTCTAATTTATTCTCCAATGTTACTGAATTACTTGTAATTCTCCACATCTTATGAACTGCTATCCAGCTTTCAAAATCCTTTACTGATATCATGACCTCCTAGGAGCTGTCCCTGATCATCAATTCCTACCCCTTGTTATGTCTCATATAATGTGACTACTGCCAGAATTCTGTGCTACCTTTATACGTGGTACATTATAGGGCCAGCTGCACAGCAAAGCTTGAATTGAGCTGATAATGCGAATGGTACAGTGTAGCCACAAACAAGTAGCTTTATATATATGCTCCTATTTTTTACAAGGTATTTTTATTTACATATCTCTCCTTAGCATCTAAAATAGGTATTTAATAAACACTTGTTGAATAAACAGACTTGTGTTAAAATTTGGATATAACCACATTTCACAAACAAAATGTACAACTTTAAAAAACAAGAACTGTGCAGAACCTGCAATTATGATTCTCATCTTCTATTTTTAATTATTCTAACTGAAGACACAAAGTTTTCAATCCTAGAAAAAGAAAAGGTTATAGAAATGTAGAGAATGTATTTTAGGCAATCCATATCCAAAACAAACTTTGTTGTTGTTAAAAGAGCAAAACATGTGGATTTTAGGTCCTGGAGTTTAGATCAGTGTTTCTCATCCCTTTCCACACCATGGATCACATAGAAAATGATAATATTTGTATAGAAAACTGAGATAAGAAGATGAGGCTGCTCTTGGCCCACACCTGAAACCTAGTTGTAACAGTAGTATTTTGCAGCACCCTGATTCATATACAGTGAACTCTCTTAGAATGCCTTTAAAATTAAATATAGCAATTTTGCCTAAAGGCAGATTTCAGAATTTCCTTTCCAGTACTTAGAAGAAATAAACAAAACACAGTAAAAGCCTAGAAAATAGTCACCTGCATGAACTAAATAAGACAAAGGGCATAATCTTAACTTTAGCTGCAGGTAATGAAATAAAAATTCTGGTGGGGAAGGGAGTTCTTGACTATATTCTAAGCCCAGAAAAATACCAACATCAGAAATGAGGTAATAATACTGTGAGAATTCCCAGTAACCACCCTAAATTTGGAAGAAAAAAATGACTAGAAGGGTGAATTGACAGCTCAAGAAATGAAAGCCAGGAGAAAGATTTTTCTATAGAAGCCTCAGAACAGGCAAAAAAACCTCCCAAGATATACTGCTTTCTAGGGATTCTAAAAAATTTTGTAAATGGTCTAAACATTACTCACACCTACCATTATGAATACATGACATTTATCAAAATTGAAGAGGAAAAAAAATGAGCCCAGGTCTCCAACAAAGACTGTGCAAGGCCCTGATTGAGCAATGTCCCTTCTCTCCACGTCACTGAGGGTATACAAAAGCAGAGTGAAGTCAGTTCCCAGCCCTTATACTGTGTCTGGGAGGAGGGAACAACTAGGTTTCAGATGAGGAGGGGATAGGAAAGGTATCAGGGAACACTCATTCACCCATTCTGCATTAGAAGAAACACATCCAAGAATTTCATAACCAGTTTAGTAATTCTTCAAGTATAATGTCAAAATAAACATTATTGTGCATGCAAAAACAAATTTAAAAAGAAAAATCCAGTATCCATAAATCTTTCCTGAAAAAGTCAACTAAAAATAAAATTCAATAAAAAACAACCACCAGAGAATCAAAGCAGAGTTCAGAAAAGTAAAGAGAAAATGTGATAAAAGACAGGTGATAAGCACTAAATTTAAATATAGTACCTGGACTAAGTAAAAATTTGGGAATTATAGTTATAAAATCAAATATAAACATCATAAACCCTGGTGATGCCAAAATAAAAATATATCTTTAAATACTGCTGAGAAAAAGTATTAATTTCCTCATTTTTTAGAACATGGGGTGAATTAATGCTGATTTAATGTTGAAAAACATAACCCTAATCTCAGTCCTTTTTCTAATGCTTGGGAGGGTATTTTAGGAATTCTTCTATGAACAGTAAATAAATATCCAACTGAAATCCCATTTGTTCATTATGTTAAATTAAATTTTTATTCAACATGCATGTTATGATGCTCTCATTCATTTTCCTCCTATTTTTCCTTCTGTATATGTGCATAGAAATATGACAGGAATCAATACCCACTACAAATCATGATTATTTCCTAATCATGTTTGGGCTTTTTTCTTTTTTTCTTCTTTCTACTTTTTGCTGTTACTTATATTTTAAAAAGAACAGAATAAATAATTAGCTAATTAAAACCCTCTGACTGGAGCCATACTATGAGGCATAAGAAAAAGCACGTGCTTGGGACTTTGACTCTGTCATGTACTAACTCTGATCTGAGGCAAGTAACTTCTTGAACCTCATTTTCCTTGCCTAGAAAATGGCGATATAAACGCCTAACTTTGCAGTGTAGTTGTTAAGCTCGAGACAATTTAATATACCTCTGCTACAGCTGTGAGCCTGACACGTTAGGCACTTAACAAACGTTAGTTTTCCTAGAGAGCTCAGATTGTGACAACAAAAATAGAAAGAAGAAACCCAATTATACTTCAGGTTTTCTATTTCTCTCCAATTATATCTTTTAACCTTTAGCTAAAAGTCAAACAGATATGAAGTTTCACTTCCCAAGATTAGTGTGGCTAAGGAGTATTTGCTTTGTTACAACACGATGACCAAAATTTTCTGGAAGGGATTTCACAATATAAACTTCCATGTGGTTGCAATCTTTCCTTTCCTCCTCTTGAGAGAGCGGTATCTTTTTGACTCAAAGCAAAGAGAATGTTATATTTAGGTTATGATTAGCAAAGAAAACCAATCACCGCAGGACTAGATCAGTTACCTTAAAAAACAAAACAAAACAAAAAACTACCCCTCCCCTAAACTGCACATTCCCGCCTTCCAGTCTCATAAAACTATTTCAACATAGTTATTTGTAAACAAAGATAAAATTTTTTTATATACAAACTCCATGATTTAATAGATAAGCACCACAATAGAGTTTATTCAGCATATGAGCACGTACATTAGAAGCATTAGTAAAGGGAAGTCCAGCACTAACAGGAGCTGTATGATATGCTAATCTTTCCTAGCATTGCCGAGGATGGAATAAAAGCATCTGAGACGTTACCCAGAAGGGGAGAATGAAGAGGATGCATGACGGAGGGTGGAAAGGACAGCTAAGTGATTCAGTAATGAAAGTGATGAGTTGATAACTGCTATGTAACTTCCTAAAAAAAAAGACTCAATATCAATACTAACCTAACTATAAAGTTACAAGACAATCTGCTTCAAGGAAGAATAGACATGTAGTTTTTATGTTAAATATAGTATTCCTGATGTAGCTTATAGGAATATTTTAAATTAAAAGGAGTATGATGAATAAATATTTCATACAAAAATAATGAGAAGCAAAGTTCTGAAACTGTAAAATACAAAGATTAATACCAAAGCTACTATAATATGAATGTCCCATAAAATAATTTTAAGTCTCTGGTACAGGCAAAAGGTTGAAATACTAGTTGAAACAAATGCTGCTACATTGGAAAAAACTGGTCATTTACTTATGAAGGTTAATTGCATAGAGCTCTGTTGATCTCATGCTGCCTACATGACAAATCCACAGTAGAGCTATAAAATCTGCTTTCAGTCCAGGTGCTCCGGCTCCTGTCTGTCAAAACAGGGACATTTTCTTAATAAACATTTCAAAGCTGCCTAGTGCAAGGACTGGTTAGTTCAGGGGCTGGAAAGAATTGAATACAGGATGAGTGACAGGTTAAAAAGGCAGATTACATAGATATTGGTATTTATTTCATTAAGGCTCTATGAGTATGTTTAATTCTTAAATTTAGAGAGTATTCTTGTCTGGACTCATCCAATGGGTTCCTTACTGGTCTTACTCTAGCCCCTCCCCATTCCAATCCGTCCTTAACAGCGCCAGCATTACCGTCCTGAAATATGGGTAGGATCATGTCACTTCCCTGCTCCCTAGCCTACAGAATAAAAACTGTAACTAGTAGCATGCTAAGGCCCTTCCAACTTTATCCCTCAGAACTCACTCAGAATAATCTTTGCTCCAACAATGCTAAATTTCTGTTAGTTTCTCAAATACACCTTAATATTTCATACCTCTGTGACTTTTTCTATTTTCTCTATTAAGAATACTGTCAATGCTCTCTTCTCTTATTTTTCCTTCAAGAGATGTAGTTAAAAGGTCTATGAAGCCTGCCCTAACAATCCCAGGGGTACGTGGGCTCCTCCCTCTCCAAGCTCCCACTGAACCCTGTTCATATGTCTTTTATATTCTCACCATATATTCTGATTTCCTGTTTTTCATGCCTTTCATCTATGAATTCCCAAAGCAGGCCAGTAACTGGCACAAGCAGTTTACCATTCTGTGAAATATAAGAAGAAATTCTTAGAAACATTTTCCTGAAGTTCAAACAAAGTTTTGAATATCTATTCAGCGATTCAGAAGCAAACTTGTCAACAGAATTACCTATAGTATGCCAGGCTGATCTCAAAGCCTCCAATTCCCTGCCTATTACAAAATATAAACCCTGTCACATGCTACAAAATGGGCATTTGCTAAGTGATTTAAGATAGTCACAAAAAGACAAATATTGCATGATTCCACTTACATGAGGCATCTAATGCAGTCAAATTCACAGAAACAGAAAGTAGAATGGTGGTTACCAGGGGCTGGGGAGTGGGGAAAAAATGACTGCCGCAATAAGTTCAGATTACACTCATCACCTCAAATAGTACCAAACATTTCTTTCCCTTGTGATGAACACTTTTAGGATTTACTCTCTTAACACTCACACTACACAGCAGGGTTAACTATAGTCATGCTGTATATTACATCCCTAGTACTTAGCAATCTTGTAACTGAAGTTTGTACCTCTGACCACCTTCACCCATTCCCCATTCCCCACACCTCCGGTAACCACATACGCGATTATCTGATCTCTTTTCTGAGTTTAGTTGTTTTAAATTCCACATATAAGTGAGATCATACAGCATTTGTCTTTCTCTGACTTATTTCATGTAGCATAATACCCTCAAGGTCCATACACATGGTCACAAATAGAAGGGTTTCCTTCTTTTTATGGCTAAATAAATGAGACTTATTGGAAATGTGCCCCAAAAGGCAAATGTGCCTTCTATTTGCATAAAAAAGATACTGGTTCTCAGTAATAAAACAAGGATAGTGCTTACAACTTCAGCACTGAGTCCACTGCTTCTGGCTCTGAGGAAAATGTCTTGCTTCCACCCTAGTTCCATTATGCTACAAGACTGCAAATCAGTACAGTGAGGATTAAGGATTCAGATATAAACTTGTAAAAGATTCTGACATTCTTTAAGGAAAAGAAATAAAAATGTATTTTTAGGACTACTGATACACACTAACTTTGGCTCATTTTCTCCAAAAGAATGTTTTTGGTTCATGAATATCAAAGTAGAAGATTGATGGTTTTATATCACAAACAGGTCCCTGAAAACCAGTAAGGTTTATTTCACATCTATATTAGTTTGTATATTATGAAATCAAAGGAAATATCAATTTAAAGTAACTATATACAGTGGTAATAATTAATGACCAAATAAAGAAATAAGACACAACCACAGAAGCAAGCAGGAATGGGGAACAGAAATGAGTACAAATTGGTCCATATCAGGTGCTATGAAAGAGATAAAAGATATGCCATATTTATGAAAGAAGAAATGCTGAGTAAAAACTGTAATCCTTATTCTTTAATGTCTATACATTTTTATTTATTCTTTTTTTTCCCTCAAGAAAGAGGAATAAGTGATTGGTGTGGTCAACTTTAATAATTACAATTCTTAAAAATCTAATCTGAAAAGCAAATGGAATTGAAGAAAGTTAAAAAATATGTAATATTACCTTTACTAAATTGTCTTCTCCAACTTCTGTCCTTCTAATATTAAATTTACAGAGTTTAATGAAACATACTTAACAATAAAATCAGTTGTCTTATGAGGGTTGTTTTCTTATGGCAGAGAAGGGGCTAATTAAATAGAGTAAGAAGCAAAGTTACTAGACAAAAGCAACTTTGATCTAACTTCTGAACAGAAAATCACCTGGCATTTTTTTAGCCTCTAATCTAGTTTAAACAAGCACACTATGGGTTCCTTAAAATTTATCAAGGGAAGCTAAACAAGAAAGGCAATGTGCATCAATAAAGACTCCCAGAACATTGATACAAACTGCGTTTATTCATAATGTTTTCTTTTTTTCTTTTTTTAAAAATGTGGTTTTCTGTTTCTTCCTTATCATGTGTCCTAAACTTCTGAACCACTACTGCAGATTAAAGACAAAAGGAAACCTGGATGGGGATAATAAAATTATTTTTAAACTTCCCAAAGCTAGCTGGTGTGGTTCAGCAATTCGAGTGCTGGCTCTCACTCCAAAGGGTGGAGGGATTGATTACCAGATCAACAGCATGTACCTGGGTTGCAGGCTTGATCCCCGACCCTGGTCAGCGTGGGTGTGGGAGGCAACCAATCAATGTGTCTCTCTCACATCAATGTTCCTCTCTCTAAAAAATCAATTCCTAGAGTTTTCTTTTTATCAATCTACTTTTAAGGCATATAAACTCTTATTAATTTTTAATTAGCAAGACTAAGGAAAATCTGATTTGGGAAAGGAAGTCAAGATAAATGAATTAACACAGCAAAATGAAGGATGGTTTGGCTGTTCTAAAGTGGAAAAAGAGAGGTTAGCAAAGTGGAAAAACAAGTCAGAAATGACAGTTAGGAAAATATAAGTGTGCTCAAAATGGGAAAATGACTACTGAGGCAAGTGAGAGCAGCTTTCAACAGGACAAAAGTTCAGAACTGGAAAATTTTATCAGTCGAGAAGAGGTGAGCCTAAAAGAAACTGCTGAGAATTGTGGAATTATCACTGCTGAAGATGTTTATGCTAGAACTCAACACCCACCTTTCTGGAACGGGGTTGGTGTAATGAAGGCATAACTCTTAGCAATTTCTCGTAAGTACTAGATCTCATAAAGATGGAGAAAAAAGTTGTTTTTTCTCACTGTAAACTGGATACATGAGAATACATGAATATAGATGTTGCTTAGTATAGTGGAAAGAATCCAGTGGCAACTCCAGCTCTGTCAGTAAAATGGCCTTTTGACTGCACATATTACTTGGATATTCTGAATGCCAGTTCCCTTAAAGGTAAACCAAGAAAATGGGAAGGAAGAAAGAAAACCAACATGCACTGAGAGCCTACTATGCACCATATATTCCTAGTTTTTTTTACATGTTGGTAATATTCATTTTATGTTTCTAACATCCTTATGAATTGGTTATTAGCGTGCTCATTTTCATAAGTGATGAAAGTTGGTTCAAAGAGACTAATTTGCCTAAGGTCACACCTAGAGAACAGGCAGCAGAGCCAGGGTTTGTGCTCAGCCTCTACTTGACTCAAAAGGTGCCAGCAACCTTAATTCTCTATAGGTTTGCTGATGGGAGACTTGCCATCCCTGTGGCCATTTCCTGACTGAAGATCTTTCTTCTGGCATGTTGTACTAGCTCCCGGACAGGACCTCCCTGCCTCCGTCTCTACCCTCCCTCATCCACTGCCCACAGTGTGACCAGAGTAATGTTCCTAAGGGATACAAACCTATTTTCACATCCCTGCATAATTGCTCAAAATATAGGGAAAATGCCCAAATCTTTGGAAACACACAAATGTTTTCATAGTGTGCTCCTAACTTGCCCTCCTAACGTCATCATTCCAACCCATAATGAGCTTACTTGCTACTGCCCAAACACATCTACGCCTTGGGGAATGCTGAGGACTGGCCTAGAATGCTTTTCCTCTTTCATCCACATGGCAAAAAAAAATTTCTTCAGCTTTAAAATATAACCTGTCTCTACCGAGTAAGAAACGCCATCCACACAGTTACCAGGCTGACAGCCCAGAATGTATCTCCTCCTCTTTTCTACCGGCAAAAATCTTACTCTTTAAACTATAGCTCAATTGCTACTCATCTTCTCTGTGATCTCCCCTACTTCAAATTCCCAAGGAGCTGATTCTTCTTTTGAGCTTCCATATAGCATCTCATGCATACTTTTATAAAATATTATATTGGTTTTGAGCCTGTCCTCTCTATTGTAAACTCTCAGGGTTTCATTTACCTTTGTATTATGCCCCCTCCCATTACCTATCAGTGTCTGGCAAATAATAATTACTTAGTTAAAGTTTGTTAATTGAATTAGTAAATCTGAAAAGGATAATGTGTTCATCAGTAAATACAGGGTGGGCAAAAGTAGGTTTACAGTTGTTCCTATAGAAAATAATAAATACAAGAATAAACTGTGTTTTGAGTACTCACAACTGTAAACCTATTTTTGCTCCATCCTGTATTATTGCTTCCTCATTGTCAATGTAGTGGCCCCATTTTTAAGCAAAAGAGTCAAAAATCATCTTGTTTAGGATGTCTGTATATATGGTGCAAGAGTATGGGGAAGGAAAGGAAAGATAGGAGAGGAGTGAAAGAGATAGTCTAGGACTAGGCTGTGCAGGGTCTCACAAAGAGTTGAGACTTTATCCTATAGAAGATGGGGTCTACTGAGGGATTTTTAAGTTGGGAAATGACACTGCCATGTTTACTTTGTGGGAAGATGTTTAGCAGCAGCAGCAAGTCTGAATTAAAAGGTGAAAATAGGCTGAAGACAGAGAATCAGTAGGCAACTTAAACAGTTGACGTGTGAGATGATGAAGGGCCTAAACTAAGGTAGTAAAGACAGAAAAGGGGTGAATTGCAGACGAACGAAGATTAGGTAAGAGGAAGAATCAAGGTTTTAAAAGTTTAGGAAAGTGGCTGGAAATCACTACCATTATTTAAGATAGAAAATATAGGAGGCATAATAGATGTGCTGGTAGAAATAATGACTACAGACATGTAAGAGTTTAAAATTCCTGCAGGACACCAAGTTAAAAATGTCAAACCAGAGTATGAAAATATAAGTGCAGAAAGCTTCAGGATAAAAAGGTTTGGAAGACAAAGACACAGAGATGAAATATGAAGCTGAAAAAGGGAAAAAATGAGCATCATTACCTGTCATTTATTAAGTATATTCGCTATGCCAGGCACTGAATAGGCATGCATGCGTTAATTCACTACATCTTTATGACACAGGAGAGAGTTTCTACCACCTTCATTTTAAGGATGAGAAATTGAGAGAATTAAAGTATAATCTTGCCAAGTTTACATGGTTGGAAATTGGTGGAGCTGGAATTTGAACCAAGCAGGACTGTTTTCAGAGCTCCCCTTCTTCTTCTCCCTTTTTGTTAATTCTCACCTGAGGGTATTTTTTCCATTGATTTCTTAGTGTGAGTGGACGGGAGGGAGGAGGGGGAGAGAAAGGGAGAGAGAGAAACATTGATGTGAGAGAGACACATCACCTGTGCCCCTACCAGGGGGGGATGAACCTGCAATCCAGTATGTGCCCTTGACCAGGAATTGAACCCGAAGCCCTTTGGTGCACAGGCCTATGCTCTAACCTCTGAGCCACATGGGCCGGGGCTATTTGTAAAGGCTTCTAAAGCAACTATACTTTCGCAGTATATCACCTAAAACCATGGTAAAAGATACTCTATTTGAAGTGCCCATAGAGAACATTCATCAAGAATAGAGCAAGCTTTAGAGGTCTCACGTTTCTAGGAATAAAGCTAGTTTGCCTTTAAATTACACACAGGAGTAAAACAGATAACTCGAAGCAGACGCTGAATTTTCTATGCTGACAATTCAATATATAAGTAATTAAATAAAAACATCACTAACAGGCTCCACAGTGTACACATGCAGCAGGCAACTGCTACTTTTACAAGAAATATTTTTGTTTCATATCAGAATATGTAGCAAAAGAACTTTAAGCTTGAGATAAAGTTACATATATTTGTAGAAAAGAGAACTTCAATTGTTTTGTAATAAGTGTTGGAGGAAAAAAATTATGGAGAAAATAGGAATAAATCTAGCTTGATAACAGCAGAAGTAAAAGGCAATCAAGTACAGTCATTGCTCCTCATTCGTGGTAGCTGTGGTCTGTAAAGCCACCGAGAACACTGAATTAATGGATACTGGACCACTGCTCCTAAGAAAGTATGGGGTTAGGGTCCTGCAGCTTCTGGTTACATTTTCATCAACCAATCAAAACACGTATGTTTTTTATTAAAGGCATCTTATTTACTATATATTGTTGATTAATTAACACTGAACATGTGGCTAATAGCACTCCAACTGATATCTGAACGATGTTTAATGGAAACACACATATTTCCTCCCTAAGGTACATTACAATTTTGTGTGCTTAAGAACACTAGACAATACTTTGTGCAAAAATTTGAAACATGTGCCTAAAAGGACTGTGAAAAGGACTCTTGTTTACAGTATGAGAGCTGAAACAAAAAAGTAAAACATCGGTTGTTTAACCTCAGTGGCTAATGCCAATGCAGGGCAAGTCAGAAAGTTTTGACACCTGTCCATGCCCATGAACATTTGTGAAAGTGTCATGAATACCAATTTTGGACTTACAAATAAATTTTAGCAAGTAGGTGAATTCAAAAATATGGAATCTGCACATAATGAAGGTTGACTACACTTGTTGAAAACCAACTTTTATTTTCTACCCCATTAATCAATTCTGCTTCCAGTGACTATGATCTGACAAGAGACTACCACTTTTTTTCAGTTTTGCTTCTAGTTAAGAAAAGAAGAAATGTAACTGCATATCAAGAAACTAAATTAAATCTAGTACAAAATACCTGAGGAATTCACTGTTTCAATCACAACATTGTAACTTCTTGAATAAAAACTTGTAAAGAAGATTATGGATAAACTCAGTAAATACTGAGTTTATAAATGGATCTGAACAAGAAATTGGAACTTACAATTCATTACCTCCTCAGACTACACTTTACATGATAAGAATTCTCTTTTGCCAATTCTAAGATTAATTTCATTCCTAGTGGATTCTTGAGATGGAAAAGTACAATTCTGATTCCATTTGGTGTCAGTATTCTTCCAGCAACTCTAAGAGCTTAATTTCATAGGTGAATAGTCTACCTCTGATTTCATGTAGACAACTTTGCTTCTAAGAGAAATAAAAATGTGCTCAATAGTAATACAAGGAGTGAAAGAATTTACTAAGTAGAGCTTAATGAATCCTTAGAGTTTTTTAAAGAGGTATTGAGAGTTCACTCTTCCATTAAAAAGACCTTCAAGTAAACACAGCTGCAGTGAGGAGCCTGAGAAATATAGGGCAGATTTTTAAAAATTACTGTTTTAAGAAAGACAATGAGTATTATCTAATTTGTGACAACAGCAGAGTAACCTTCCTTCTCCCTCTCTTCACTCTTTCAAAAAACACTTATTATGCCAAATGCTAGAATAGATAAAAACAATATGGCCTCAATAAATTCATAATGTATTGGAAGAGATTACAAGTAAAGAGGCAAATAAAATATAATGTGGTCTATTTGTAGTATCTCCAAACTGGAAACAACCCAAATTTTAATCTACAGTTGAATGGAAAAATAAACTTTCATATAGTCATAGACTGGAATACAATATAGCAATGAGAATAAATGAATTACAACTATATGTAGGGGTAGCAGAACACAGGAGAGAGATCATGAAGAGCTATACATATAAGAAAAATATTTCTGTGTGTGAGGGATATGAGGGAAGGAGACAGGGACACTGAATAATCTTAAGTAGATGATTCAGCATTCTATATTACTGAAAATAGGTTTTTTTTTTAATAATCTGGATTTTATACCAATCGTGATGGTAGACCATCTGAAGCATGTATTACAATGAAACAATACAACTTAAGAGGCAATTAAGAAAATCCAATAAAAATCATCATGAAGGTACAAATTCTGGTAGTGGCAGAGGTGATAAGGAAAAGAAGAGAAATCAAGTATACAGAACCCAAAGAACTTGGTGCCAAAATGACTATGAGCAGAAGACGGAGACAAAAATGAATCCCAGAATCATTTTAGAAGGACCAGGAGACACTTTTCTCTTTGTAATATATTTTTTGTAATATTAAAAAGCTCTTTAATGGTTAGCTAAGCTTTTTAGTCACAGAAAAAAATTCTAAAATAAAAATTGTAAAAGTTACCAATGAAGTGTTTTTCTATAAATTGGACAGTTCGTCTATATTACATAGGTAGGTGGGAGACAAAGAAAACTGCAGACCTACTGCATAATTGTGTATGTTGTAGCCTACACGTAGAAACTATGTTTACAGATAAGGCAGCCCATGTGCAGGTTGTTCTTATCAGGAAAATACTTGAAAACTATTGAAGTGTTACAACATCCTCAAAGAGTTAAAAATGCTGGTCACAAGAACTCACAATAAACAAAATAAAGAACAGAGGAGTATCCATTAATGTAGTGCTGTTCTAACAATATTAAAACAAGTGAAAAGAATATAAAATATCAAAATGATCTGCATGTAGAAAGGATTATTAAAGAAAAGTTTTTCCAGCAATATAGAATGCAGAGTGTGTGTATGTGTGTTACATGTTTAGATATTTATTGAATTTGAGCAAAGATCATCTAAAGATTTACAGGAAAAAAAAGGCAGTATATTAATTTAGAATAAGTTATAGTACTTTAGTATGCTTCTGAACAGAAATTATTTTAACATTTCAAAGGAAAGTCTAGAGAATAATCAGATTAATTCCCTATCAAACCCATTTAAATAATCTAAACTCACTTTCTATTCTTGTAAGCAGTACATATAAAAAGAGGGACTTTCATAGCTACCCATTTATGTCAGTAAATAATTTATCTTTTATAACTGCTGATCATCTGAAGTGTCAAAAAGAGTAGACTGGGTAATGAGTCACATCCAGGCAAACTGATGCAAAGAAAAAAGATGAAAATTAATGTACAGATGTAGAATTTTAGAAAAAAGCATAAAGGAAAAAGCCCTGGATGGTGTGACTCAGCTTAGGTATCATGCTGTGCACCGAAAGGTTGCTGGTTTGATTCCTGGTCAGGGGTGAGCAGGAGGCAGCTGAACACTGTTTTACTCTTATATCACTGTTTCTCTCTCTCTCCCCCTCTATGTTTCTGTCTGTCTAAAAATCAATAAAAACATTTTTAAGAAAAGAATTGCACTTAAGACCTATTCAGTTCTTTGCAGTTGGAGACCTAAGCTCAAGGCAGCTTGGATATAAATAGAAACCATTTGGGATTAACTTTCCAGTGGTCTTTTCTAACTTGACATCCTTGACAAGAAAAGTTTTATGAAGTCTTTGAAGTACAAATGATTTGAGAGGTGAAACTAATGGAGTGAGTCTGGAAGAAACACAAGACATTTAAATATATTGTAGTGATATGCACTTGTTATTTTTAAAAAGTAGCTATTTTTCTACTATGTGTATACACATATCACTAAGGCAAAATTTATCTCTTTATAGGAAATACCCAGAAGCTATCACTGCCTAAATTACATTGGCTTATAAGTAGATCAAGTTTATACACACACACACACACACACACACACACACACACACACCAATGCAAGACTGCAACATATGTGCCTGATAACATAGTAAACCTGGCCTAAGGATTGCTTGCATCAGCCATTGCTTCAGAATAAGTGTTTTACTCACTGAAGCACTATAACAGAGTCTAGTCTCTCTCTGTGTGTATATGTATCTATGTGCACACATATATCTCCTTCCTAGTAAAACAAATGGTTCACTTCTGCCTCTATATTTACATTTAAAGAGAGTGGAATACAATAGGTAACATTCTATGACTACATTTAATCCCTCTAAATATTAACCCTCAAAATTCCACATTACAGGAATAACTTTGAGAAGAAATCTAAAAAAATTTTACCATGTATTCATATGCATCATGTGCTGACCACTGTATTATATATTTTCCCATATAATTTCTCATTTAATTTTCATAACTTACAAGACAAGCATTTACTAGTTTTATTTACATATGAGGAAACTAAGATTCAGAGGGAAAAAATGTTTATGCCTAAGGTCACAAAGAGCACATTTAAATTTAGTTCTAACTTGAAAGCTCATGCCTTTTACCATGACATTAAAGAAATATTTCGAAAATCATCCTTAATACCCAACTTAAGACTAGCTAGAGAGAAGTCTTATAACCAAGGATTTACAGAGAAGACCACATCCAGACTGGTAGATGGTACAGAGGCTCAAGAGGGCTGGCCAGACACTCATGGGCTGGAGCTGAAGTTCTGGCAGTATATATCAGCTGTGGGGGGTTCCCCCTCAGAAGTGTAGGCTCTAAACCTAAAGCTGAGCTCCCTAGCCCAGAGTACCAGAGTCAGGAAAGATGCCCACATAATATCTGGCTGTGAAAAGCAGTGGGTTATCTGTTCACCAGGGAGAGATGCCTAGAAATGCAGGCACCCCCTTAAAGCACCAACACACAAAATTTTGTTCACAGCCATTCACCCTGGGCTCTGGTGGAGTTAGGGCAGAGCAGACTAGAGCTGTGTGAGAGTCTGTGGTTGGTGGCTCTGGGGAGAGAGATGAGAGGTGAGCCACTAGAATCCTTATGCTGAGTCATTCCCCCATACTGCAGAAACCATTTTTCTAAGGCAGAGCATTCCCCACCATGCAGCAACAGTCTGGGGAGAAGCAAAAGCCCCATCCATTGGGATCTCTCCTGACCCACCCTGTAGAGCTTAAGCCCTGCTGAGGAGTACTGCCAGAGGCTCTTTAAGTGACTGAGCCTAACAGAAAGGCTGCAGGCAGAGGCAGATCTCTGGGAGCTTTCATACTTTTGTTGACCTGTTCCTGGGCTCAGTGCTAGTAAAAGCAAACCTTGGTGCACAGCTTGGTCCTTTCTATACACACCCCAGGCCCAGCAGAGGGAGCCACTAGCTGTGTGTCACTGATAGAAACAGGTTGCCCAGGGATAGTCAGAGACAGTATCTGACACTGGCCTGCACCAGAGTCCCTCCAAAGGGGCCCAAAGCCAATACACCAAGTGGCCAGCTTCAGACAACAGAGCAGGATACAATAAAATTCACAAGCAGCATATCCACAGGGAGATATTCAAAGATATCAAGCACTGCTGAGGTGAATTCCATTTCATGTGATCTGCACCAGCACATCAGCTTGCACGTTATATTGGGGGTTGAGCACTACTGTCAGCCAGCCTGAGGGTTGGTCCCATGCACAAACAGGCTAATAGCAATCAAGACTCAATTACAAGAGGAGAGCCCACATAATGTGAACAAGGGACATTCTTAGAGCACCCATATCAGGGGATCAAGGAGACTGTGTCACTGGATCCCAGAGGTCACGTACTACAGAAGACCACCCTACCAAGATTTGGAATCAGCAGATATACCTATACATAGAAATAACCAAAAAGAGGCAGCCAGAATGGGGAAACAAAGAAACAGGTCCCATATGAAAGAGTAATATAATTCTCCAGAAGAAGAGCTAAATGACATGGAAGTCAGGAATTCATCAGATATAGAGCTCAGAGTAATGATTATAAAGATGTTCAACAGCTTGAAAAAGGACATAGAAACCATAAAAAGGACCAGTCAGAAATGAAAAATGCCGTATCTGAAATAAAAAATACACTGGCAGGAATAAACAGTAGACTCAGTGAAGTAGGGATCAAATCAGTGATTTGAGAGACAAGGTAGAAAAACCATCCAATAAGAGCAGCAAAAAGAAAAAAAACTTTAAAAATGAGGATAGTTTAAGGGACCTTTGGGACAACATGAAGCAAAATAACATCTGCATTATTGGGGAACCAGAAGGAGAAGAGAGAAAGCAGGGATCAAGAAACTATTTGCAGAAATAATGACCCAAAGCTTCCCTAACCTGGTGAAGGAAAAAGACATACAAGTCCAGGTAGTGCAGAGCATCCCAAACAAGATGAATCCAAAGTGGACCACATCAAGACACATCAAAATTAAAATGGCAAAAGTTAAAGACAAAGAGAAAATCTTAAAAGCCACAAGAAAACGGCAGTCAGTTACCTACAAGGGAGCTCCCCTAAGACTGTCAGCTGATTTCTCAACAGAAACATTTCAGGCCAGAAGGGACTGACTGGCATAAAATATTCAAAGTAATGCGAAACAAGGACTTACAACCAAGGCTACTTTGCCCAGCAAGGCTATCACTTAAAATTAAAGAAGAAATAAAGAGCTTTCCAGACAAGAAAAAGCTAAAGGATTTGTTACCACCAAACCAATATTACAAGGAATTTTAAAGGGCTTGCTTTAAGAACAGAAAGAAAAAAGCAAAAAAAAGAGGAATAGAGTCAAAACTATAAAATGTCAATAAATACATACCTATCAATAACTACTTTAAATGCAAATGGCTTAAATGTTCTAATCAAAAGACATAAGAATAAGAAAACAAGACCCACCTATATGCTGTCTTCAGGAGACCCACCTCAGAACGAAAGATACACACAGACTGAAAGTAAAGGGGTGGAAAAAGATATTTCATGCAAATGGAAAGGAAAAAATAGCTGGGGTAGCAATACTTATATCTGACAAAATAGACTAAAAACAAGGCTATAGCCCTGGCCACCGTGGCTCCATTGGTAGAGCGTCAGCCAGTGCATCAAAGGGTGGCCGGTTTGATTCCAGTCAAGGCATGTACCTGGTTGTGGATTAATTCCCCAGACCCATTAGGGCGCATGCGGGACACAATCAACAAATGTGCCTCTCTCTACTCCCTCCCTCCCTTTCCCTCTCTCCCCCTTCACCCCCTTCCTCTCTCTCTAAATAAATAAATAAATGGAAAAATATCCTCAGGTGAGGATTAACAAGAAGAACAAAAAAATCCCACCAAAAAACAAAAAAACAAGGCTATAGTAAGAGACAAAGAAGGACACTACATAATGATAGAGCAATCCAACAAGCATAATCCTTGTAAACATTTATGTATCCAACATAAAAGCACTTAATGTGTAAAGCAAACCTCGACGGAAGTAAAGGGAGAGATTGACAGTAATACAGTCATAGTGGAGGATTTTAATACCCCAATTGACATCAATGAATAGATTTTCCAGACAGAAAAAAGGAGACAACAACCTTAAATGACACACTAGATCATATAGTTTTAATTGATATCTTCAGAGCATTTGATACCAAAGCAGCAGAATATATATTCTTTTCAAGCGCCCATATAATGTTTTCTAGGATAGACCATTAGGACACAAAACAAGTCTGAATAAGTTTAAGAAGACTAAAATCATATTAAGCACCTTCTCAGATCATAATGCTATAAAAATTGAAATCAATCACAACAAGAAAACTGAAAAACACACAATGACATAGAGGCTAAATAACATGTTACTACACAATGGATGGGTTAACAATCACATCAAGAAAGAAATCAAAAGGTACCTTGAAACAAGTGAAAATGAGAATACAATAACCACAAATCTGTGGGACATAGGGAAAGCAGTCTTAAGAGGGAAATTCAAAGCATTAAAGGACTATCTCCAGAAACAAGAAAAAGCTCAAATAAATAATCCAACTTTACACTTAAAGAAACTTGAAAAACAAAAACAAACAAAGCCCAAAGTGAGTAGAAGGAAGGAAATAATAAAGATCAGAGCAGAAATAAATGAAATAGAATCTAAAAAAAAAATACAAAAGATCAATGAAACCAAGAACTGATTCTTTGAAAAGATAAAACAAGACTGATAAACCTTTAAACAAACTCATCAAGGAAAAAAAGAGGACCCAAATAAATAAAATCAGAAATGACAGAGGTGAAGTAACAAATGACACCTAAAAAATACAAAAGACTGTAAGAAAATGTTTTGAAAAACTATATGCGAACATACTGGACAATCTGGATGAAATGCATACATTCCTAGAAACAACCTTCCAAATCTAAATCAAGAAGAATCAGAGAATGTGAATGGAGAGATTATAACTAGTTAAACTGAAGCAGTAATCAAAAAATGCCCAACAAGAAGAGCCATCACTAGATGGCTTTACAGGTAAATTTTACCAAACATTTAAAAAGGAACTAACAGCTATCCTTCTCAAACTATTCCAAAAAATTCAAGAGGAGGGAAGACTTCCAAACTCATTTAATGAGGCCTGCATTATCCCAATTCCAAAACCAAGTAAAAACACTACAAAGAAAGAAAACTATAGGCCAATATCCCTGATGAACACAGATGCTAAAATCCTCAACAAAATATTAGCAAACCGAATCCTGCAATACATTAAAAAGATCATATACCATGATCAAGTGGGATTTATTCTGGGGATGCAAGGGTGGTAAAATAGCCACAAAACAATAAACGTGATAGACCACATAAACAAAACAAAGGGTAAACACCACATGATCATATCAACACATGCAGAAAAAGCATTTAATAAAAATACAGCAACCATTTATGATAAAAACTCTCAGCAAAGTGGAAATAGAGGGAACATATCTCAATATAATAAAGGCCAAATATGACAAACCCACAGCCCGCATTATATTCAATGTGCGAAAACTGCAAGCATTCCCTTTAAGATTGGGAACAAGACAGGGTTGTCATTTTCACCACTCTTATTCAACATAGTGCTGGAAGTCCCAGCCACAGCAATCAGACAAGAAGAAGAAATAAAAGGCATCCAAACTGGAAAGGAAGAAATAAAATTGTCATTATTTGCAGATGGCATGATACTGTATACGGAGAACCCTAAAGATTCCACCAAAAAACTACTAGAACTGATGAATGAATTCAGTAAAGTAACAGGATACAAAATAAATATCCAGAAATCAGTTGCATTTTTACACACTAATAATGAATTACCAGAAAGGGAAACTAGCCCTAGCCAGTTTGGCTCAGCGGTTAGAGTGTCAGTCCGTGAACTGAATGGTCCCAGGTTCAATTCTGGCCAACGGCATATACCTCAGTTGCAGGCTCAAACCCCAGCCCCGGTGTGGGGGCATGTGGAAGGCAACCAATCAATGTGTCTCTCTCACATCAATGTTTCTCTCTCTCACACTTCTATTCTCTCTGAAAAGCAAGGGAAAAATATCCTTAGGTGAGGATTTTTAAAAAAAGAAAGAAAAATTAAAAGAAAGGGAAATTAAAAAGACAATCCCATTCATAATTGCTTCAAATAGAATAAAATACCTGGGAATAAATTTAACAAAACAGGTAAAAGACCTATACTTAGAAAATTGTAAGATAGTAAAGAAAGATACAAATAAATGGAAGTATATACCATGTTCATAGATAGAAAGAATTAACATCATTAAAATGTCCATACTACCCAAAGCATTATACAGATTCAAAGTAATTCCCATCAAGATAACAATGGTGCATTTCACAGAACTAGAACAAATATTCTGTAACTTTATATGGAACCACGAAAAACCCTGAATAGCAACAGAGATGTTGAGAAAGAAGAACAAAGTTGGAGGAATCACACTACCTAATATTAAACTACACTACAAGGCCATAGTAATCAAAACAGCATGGTATTGGCATAAAAACAGACATATAGATCAATGGAACAGAATAGAGAGCCCAGAAATAAACCCACCCTTTTATAGTTAATTAATATTTGATAAAGGAAGCAAAAACATACAATGAGGTAAAGAAAGTCTATTCAATAAGTGGGGCTGGGAAAATTGGAAAGATATGTGCAAAACAATGAAACTAGACCACCTTCTTGCATTGTACAGAAGAATAAACTCAAAATGGATTAAAGACTCAAGATGTTAGACTTGAAACCATAAAAATCCTAGAAAAGAACACAGGCAGTAAAATCTCGTACATTACTCATGGCAATATTTTTTTCTGATATATCTCCTCAGGCAAGGGGAACAAAAGAGAAAATAAACAAATGGGACTACATCAAATGAAAGAGTTCTTGCACAGCAAAGGAAATCATCAACAAAATGAAAAGACAACCCCCTGAATGGGAGAACATATTTGCCAATGATACATGTGCTAAGGGAGTTAATATCTAAAATTTATAAAAAATTTATAAAACACAACACCAAAATAACAAAGGATCCAATAAAAAAATAGGCAAAGGACCTGAAGAGACAATTCTCCAAAGAGGTCATACTAATGGCCAACAGACATACAAAAAGATGCTCAACATCACTAATCAGCAGAAAAATGCAAATAAAAACCACAATGACGTATCACCGCACACCTGTCAGAATGGCTCCCATCAATAAACCAACTAACAAGTGTTGGAGAGGATGTGGGGAAAATGCAAACCTCATGCACTGCTGGTGGGAATGCAGACTGGTGCAGCCACTGTGGAAAGCAGTATGGAATTAGCTCAAAAAATTAAAAATGGAACTGCCTTTTGACCCAACAATTTCACTTCTGGGAAATTTTCAGAAGAATCCCAAAACACTAATTCAAAAGAATATATGGATCCCTATGTTCATGGCAGTGTTAATTACGGCAGCCAAGATTTGGAAGCAGCCCAAGTGTCCATCAGTAGATGAGCGGATAAAATAGCTATGGTACATTTACACAATGGAATATTACTCATCCATAAAAAGGAAGAAAATTTTACCCTTTGTGGCAGCATGGATGGACCCAGAGAACATTATGCAAAGTGAAATAAGCCAGTCGGGGAAAAACAAGTACCATATGATTTCACTCATATGTGGAATTTAATGAACAAACCAAACTAACAAGCAAAATAGAGAGAGACTCATAAATAGAGAGCAGGCGGACAGCTCTGGTGGTGGTTGGGGGGGGGGGGGGGGAATGTTGTGGGAGGTGTGGAGGTATTGAGCAAAAAAGAAAAAGAACTCATGGACAGGGACAACAGTATGGGGACTGTCAGGGGGAGGAGGTGGGTGGAGGTGGAAGAGAGTTTAAGGGGGATAATTGGTGGTGGAAAAAAGTATAAATAAAATAAAGTTCAAAAACCAAACAAAAAAGAAATATCTAAATTTTTATATAGGTAATACATTTACATGGTTAAGAACTAAAAAATATTTAAAATTATGTATATGTGTAAGTATGTATAGTGAAAATGTCCCTCTAACTCTTATCTATCCTTTTGTTACCCCACTGACTCAGATAATAACGTATTAAGCATATGTGTGTCTGTATATATAATTCTTATGCCTCTCCTCCACTTTTTTCCACTTTTTTAATCCTCACTCGAGGATACTTTTTGCATTGCTTTTGAGAGAGAGTGGAAGGGGGAGGGAGAGAGAGAGAGAGAAGGGGGGAGAGAGAAACAAACATCTATGTGAGAGAGATACATTGACTGGTTGCCTCCTGCATGAACCCCGGCCAGGGCAGGGGATCAAGCCTGCAACCAAGGTATGTGCCCTTGGCTGGAATCGAACCTAAGAACCTTCGTCTGTGGGCCAAAACTCTAACCACTGAGCCAAACCGGCTAGGGCATGCCTTCCCTTTTATTTTTTTATTTTAATATATCTTTATTGATTTCAGAGAGAGGAAGGGAGAGGGGGAGAGAGAGATAGAAACATCAATGATGAGAGAGTCATTTTGATCGGCTGCTTCCTGCACAGCCCCCGCTGGGGATCAAGCCCACAACCCGGGCATGTGCCCTGACTGGGAATCGAACCCTCATCTCCTGGATCCTAGGTCGATGCTCAACTGCTGAGCCATGCTGGACAGGCTGCCTCCCCCTTTTAAACATGGTAGCATACTATGCAGTTTTCCATTTTGTTTTTCATTTAACAGTATCAACTAGAATTACAGATGCTTATGCCATCTAACCTGACAATTTTGCTTCTGGGACTTCATCCTACTTATATACTTGTATACATGTGAAATAACTTTTGTACAGGTTATTATTATATTTATGAAATTTCTGTATTATTACAAATTTATTTTTGTAGCACTGTATATGTAATAGCTAAGTGTTAGGAGTAATTTAAATGTCCATCAATGGAGAATTAGATATAATACTACGGAATACTACACAACTAGAGGAGAAAGAGAGTGAGTAATAATATGGACAGATATCACAAATATAAAAATAGGTCAGCAAAATTTAAAAGATAGATCATATACAGTACGTCCAATCGTGTGGGGAAATACACTCGCATACACAGTTGGTGAAAGCATATGTGGCAGAGCCTTTTCTTAGAACAATTTAGCAAAAAGCATAAAAATAAAACATGCATTACATTTTGATGCCCAAATTCCATTAAAGAATCCATCCTAGAGACATGTGTAAAAAGATGCAAGAATAATAACATTCTTTGCAGTATTTTATAGTGCAAAACCGGAAATAATTGAAATTACCTTCAGCAAGAAACGATTAAAATATAATTATTTAAGCAGGCTTGATCTCCAGCCTCAGTCAGGGCGAGTTCAGGAGGCAACCAATAGATGCGCCTCTCTCACATCTCCCTCCCTTCTCTCTCTCTCTCTCTCTCTCTCCCCCTTCCACTCTGGGAAAAAAAATAATGTAACAACTATGCAATGGAATGTTAAGCAGCTGTTAAACAGAATATATCAAATGTTTATGTTGACATTAAAAAATAATCATCACATAGTCTTCAGTTAAAATATAAATGCAGAATAATAAATCTAACATTTCATGTATATACAGAAAAGTAAAGTATAAAATGAAAACCCTCTTCCCTACATAAACAGACACACATGTATTCTATATGTTTTTTATTTGTACCATAGGTTTAGCTACTTTGAAAATGAAAACTTATTATAAGTAAGTAAAGAAATACAGGATTTAAACATGCCAAGCACATCTTCGTGATGGCCAAATGTTTGAAAACAAGGCATATTATTAAACTAAGGCCTTTCTTTTCTAACAATAAACTCAACTCATGATGTTTTGGCGACAATACCAAAATGTAATATATATGAAACTAAATGGAAAGACAAAATCTGAAAGAATACCTCATTACAATGAAGTCTTGCCATAAAACCCAAGTGATACTTTTAGTAATATCAGTTTATGGGACTGTCCAGCTATGTATGCATGGATACTAACTGGTAAATTACTTGAAAGAAAATAACATGTATTCTATATAGCACCTAACATTGTTCTGCATACACAAAGGGCTTAGTACATAAATAGCAACAAGTGTAAGAAACAGAATCTCTGCAATACAGTAACTCAATCTGAGTCATCTGATATAGGGTAATCACCTCCTTGGGTGCTTTCAAGTCAGTAGCCAAATCAGAGATGGGGTGAATGATTTAAAAAAATTCTATTGGTATGTAAAGCAAAGCTAACCAATAGAGGCTAATGCTATCCTTACAGCATACATGCAGAAATACACACACATAAACAATATGGGATGCATTAAACATAAAAATTGATTCTTAAATTATAACTTAGCATAGCTGGATAATATCACTGTCGACTTTTAAAAACAGGCAATAAAACTGGCATTGACTTGACACAAAGGGACAAAAAATGAAGAACATGATCACTGTGGAATATAAAATAGCAGAAATAATAAGACAGCTATCATAAAGCAAGAATCAGGAAGCTCAAATGTCAGGAACATGGAAGAAATATGGGCTGAAAGTTCTCCTCTTTGGGAATTTTCCCCCCTTTTGGCTGGGGATGACATATTCTGACACTTAATTACTCCCACAGAGGAAATGTTTTTCTATAAGCTCTTCTTCAAAATTACAAAGAGCTGAGAACTACATAGTAAATTTTTGGCAGTTAACCTTGGAGAGACTGTTGCTTGGAGCTGCTACACCCAAACACTAAGCTTCTCAGCAAACAGGACCTGCTGTGGCCCGTAAACTAATCTCTGTGGAGGGCCCCACTGAGAGACCCAAATGTTCTATAGCAAGTGCCAACACCCCTCTCAATGCTCTAAAGGTTCACTTGCAATTCTGCATAAATTGCCAGTTTCTCTTGGCTCCAGAGACAGCTTCACCTGCAGGGTTTCATTTTTCTGTTTGACACCTTAATGTTGATTTTCCTATGTACTACAAAAGAGCCCTCTCCAGTGCTTCTCACACAATTACACAATCACTCCATTGTAACTCAGGAGAGGATTAATGATTGGGTTTTATTTGATTGTAGTTCTGATTAATCCTGACTTTGTTTAATTTGTGACCTTTGCTGGAATCCCCAGGGCTGGGAATTAGAAAATGCACAGTGTACCACTGTACTCTGAGCAGTTTTTCAGCTTGCCAATTTATTTCATGCCTCATTAGCCACAAAAGCTATGCAATTTTAGTCCAAAACCAGCTTCACAGTTTTTCAGGGTATGGGTACAAAATTCTGTATGAGCTTTTCATTCTGATTTAATTATAGTAAGCCAATAATTAAGTCTATCCTGGTTATGCCCATAGGGTCCTAATTTCAATTGGCAGGTATCTCAGTAAAATATCAAACCTAGACAATAATCATAATGCAGCTGTTCTGACTTCTCAAAGATTAGAATTAGTTTTTGTGGAAGGCTGAAAAAAATCTGATTTTTTAGACTACAAAAAAATTCCAATATTCTTTGACAACTTTGTCTTTGGAATTAAAACCAAATCCACATGAATAAATTTAACCTGGTTTGTGCTGAATCTGAAAGATATCTCATCATGAAAAAGGTGTTGTAGTTTTTAGTATTTACTATTTGAGAATCAAGTATTTATACCATTTAAATAAACATTTTATAATACACAATATTCTATATAAAAGCTTTACCCTTTGGAGATCCCAGAATCAACAAATTATTTATAAGAGACTGTAAGAGATACTCTTTTAGATGACACTCAATTCTGCTGATTACCTAAAAAGTTCATTAAAGAATAGAAAAATTCTATAGGCAAGGTTCAAAGCTCACCATGTGAGTCAATGCCTTAAATTCTGTATTGTCCTTTTTGTATCCCGTCCATTTCCAGTTTTGTTAAAGTGGGGCTAGAACTTAAAGACATTTGAAAGCAATTTCAATTTAAAACACTTTTAGATTAAAAAGTTCTCCCAATATTTATAATTATCTCATTTTTATGTAATTCAATGATTTTAAGTGACTTACTTGTATCTTCCTTCCAAAACACCCAGCTTTAATTTCATAGAAACATTTTTTCTTACAAATAAGTCTTTTGTTTCATGTAATAATAAAAATATATAATTAACAATATCAAGAATAACTGGGATGAATAAGTGTAGGAACAAACAAAACTAACTTTTAGTAATTGTACAACTCAACAGGTTAAGTGGGATGTGCAGGGTATATTCAAGAGCAGTCTAATCGCTATTCCAGCATGCTATTAATCAGCATCTTTAGCAGAGTGAAAATAAAGCCTCAGTTGCTCTGGCAAGTAGGTTACGGGTTAAGTGGAGGTTGTTCAAAAGGGCTTCTTATGTCTTTAATAGCAGTGCTTAGTTAGCCAGAAGTGCCCATTAGGATAAAAAAGATGTTTACCATTTCAAACTATGGATTTATGCTTCTAGAGATAATATATATAATTGTTATCAGTTTTATAAAGTGCTGAGAGGTAGAAGCCATGATTTACTTTCCTATCTTTCTGTACATTCCATGACACAATCTAGCTCTTATCTTTCTCTCAATATGCCAAATCCAGAATGCAGAAAAGCACTAAGAAAGGAAAAAGTCAGGATAAATTTGGGAAGGGACATGGCTTCATATTTTAAAATCTTAGGGGAAAGCTTCTGAGTATATGTTGTTTATTGACTGAAATCCAATGAAGAAATAAAAGACAAAAGCAAAAGGTTTTTATGAAACTAGACCATTAGGCAAGTTTCATTTGAAAATATTTTATTGAGGTTTTGCTATAGGTAAAATAAGCAATACCAAAATTGCATTGCTTATTTTACCTTTAAATTAAAGCAAAAAAACACAAATGAACAAGGAAACCCATAACAGTAATTTTATTTTTAAACAGCTACATATCTGTATCTAATTATCCTCCTAATACAATGTGGGGGGAAAACTCAAAAAAGTTCATGACTTACATTTTCTTTGAAGGAAAAATGTTTGACAGTAAATTAAATACTTCCTAGAAAGCTCCATGCATTTTAATTACTACATGAAAGCAAAAACTGGCTGGAGTTTAAAATACTTTATATCAATTTACTAGGTCAATCACGGTGCAGTCTAAACTTTGGTTAGGAAAAGTTTCTCGAAAGAGAATTGCAGAGTGAAAAGTTCTGTGCATTTTCAAAGTTTCTGATAATGTACCAAATTTCCCTACAGAAAGATTTATTACTGTAGACTACAACCTTGATGTAATGGGGTATTATCATATCTCTGCTACTGTACTAGATGTTGGAGAAGGGCATCTTTTTAAATTTCAGTTTAATTTTCCTTTGTCATACGTGAGGCTTAGTATTTTGTTACAGTTTTATAGGCCATTTGCATTTACATTTTTGTGAACTGCTTGTTTATGTTCTTTGCCTACTTTTCCATTAGGGCCAATATTTTCATTTCACAGATGAAGGAACAGAGGGCAGGAAGGTTAATTATCTTCCTTAAGGTTCTACAGTGAATTAATCATATTCCTAGAGTTAAAATTTTGGAATCTTTCGAATACAACAGGTGTACAGGAAGTACTGAAACACCAACAGGCAGTAAGTTTAGCATGTCAGCAAAGCAAGCTCACCACACCCTCCAGGCCATGAGCAACACCACAAAAGAATAAGACAAAATTTTAAAAACAGATTATTTGATATTTTTGAAACAATACTGAAACAGCCATGGGGAAAATTCAGAATGTTTCTGATCCTCTTTACACATATTTTGTTCAATTTTTTATAAAGTTTGAATTACATATGGGAGGCAAGTAGTCTCTTCAGTGAGTAGTTAATGCCTCTGAAGGCCAGTGCAAGAACCTAAGATGCTCGGCAAAATGAAGCTACAATGTTTCTGAACAGGAGGCTTATGGCCGACACAGTGCTGCCTGTTCAACATTCATTCCATCGTACTAGTTTACTAATGAAATCTGGATTTTGACAAGAAGAGTCCCTGCCCAACTAAAACACATAATTTCCCAAGGTTCCTCCATACCTTTTGTTGGGTGAGAAAAATAAAGCTCTATTTTACTAATATTTTCTTATACTTTATTGGAATAGGGCCATCATTTGGATTTTCATTAAAAATGAACAAAAACTCGCCCAGTGGTTGAGTGTTGACCCATGAAGCAGGAGGTGCCTGGTTAAGATTCCCAGTCAGGGCACATGTCTGGGTTTTGGCCTTGATCCCCAGTAGGGGGCCTGCAGGAGGCAGCTGATCAAAGTCTCTCTCCCATCGATGTTTCTATCTCTCTATTACCACTCCCCAAAAAGAACAAAGGCAATCCTACATTATATTGAAAAATCATAACAAAGGTAATATTTTAAAAAATCATTCTGGCATTTATATGTCAGATAGAGTTGAGAGAGTTAAGAAGACTAGTTGCAGTTACCCAAAGATAATATGATAAATGCTAAAATGAAAGTGCAGTAGAAACACACAGCATACAAAAACTAAGAGACTTTGCAAGTAAAATGTTTAAAAATAAACTTAATTTATGTGAAAGAATGGACCAACTCATAAATATGGTAGATGATTCAAGCCTGAAAATAAATGGGATTCGACAGAGAAGTAATTATTTTAGGAGAAAAGAATCAACCAAAGTCAATAGACTAAATATTACAAAAAACGACTGCTTTACTTCTCCGGGAAATACATTTTAAGAATCATTGTCACCTCAGTGGGTTATGAAGTCCTAAGCAAACATATCACTTTCTTTTGCTCCTAGCAACTGTTTCTATCACCTTTCATGCTTAAGGCAAGAGGTCAAGCTCAAGGTACGAAAAGGGCATTCAGCAGTACTCCATTCACAATCATACCCCTATATGGGATATGAAATCAGACCCCTGATTACAGATAAAGAGCCTCACTTATGTACATTATTGATGAGATAATACAAAGTAGCCATACAGGAGAAAGTGCACTGCAGGAGGAAGAAATTAAGATACCCAACCCCTAAACTGACATGCAAAAGACAAAATGATATATCTTGGGGGAGGGGGGTATATGGTTTTCAAACAATGCAATTATATATCTTAGGTAGCATAAATAATAATTGGTGTAATTTTCCAGAGTACAAAATCAATCATATAAAGTCAACGGAATAGGTTTCATATTACTCAGATCTAATTAAATTCTGTATCATTCAGCTGTTGGAAACACTTATTTGTGGCCATATAATGTACCTCCACAGGAAGAAAGAAAAGCATGGCTAGTTCAAGTGAAATAGCCAGGGGATAAATGATAACTCTATACAAAAAAGCAATGGCTCTTTTTCCAGCAAAAAATATAGAATAGTGCTCTTAGATTTTCTGCCATAAATAGCAGCCACTTCCAAGAATTTTTAGTCAAAACTAAGTTGTACCCAGAACCTATATAGAAAAAAAACACTGGAGAGAGAGAGTGTGTGTGTGTGTGTGTGTGAGATGCTCAAAGGCAACAGAAGAAAGGTTCCTTTTAATAAGGCAACAATGGATCTAGGTTAGAAGTGGCAACAAAAATTGTATCGATAAATTATTTTCCTAGACATATCTAGTAACATCAAAGGCCAAAGGCACATTTCTCTCTCTTTTAGCTCATAAGGCCTTTCATATCTCCCAACTAGAGAGAAAAACAATTTCCTACACTGTCCATCCCATCTCTACTATTTTAGGCTTGCAAAGGACTCTATTAACCAGTAACCTCTACCACATTAGACTTAACCTATGAAACACCATGTAGCTGAAAGTGGTAGGTTTAAAGATCTGATTAATTTCAAATAAAACCAGACTTTTCATTGTGTTTCTTACAGAACAAGTCTCAATGGGAAAATGAGAAAGGAAATAAGAAACAATCAAAACAGTATATCCATCCAAGTGAACACATTATATTAAATCAAAATTATAAAATTCAACATCAAAGATGGAGCATAAGATTAAAGTTTAAGCAAATTATCTCAGATTTATGTATAAAATCCTTGACATGGGCTAAAAGGCCTGCATCTTGAATACTTTTACCCCATTTTCTACACTTAATCATACTAGCTTTCTTTCGGATCCTTGAGTGGACTAAACTCTTTACCACCACTGGACGTCTCTTCATCCTGATTTCCTCTGGCTGAAATGTTCTTTTCTCCCTCTAATCCCCTACTGGTCTCCCTAGTCATACGGTACTTCTATTCATTCTTCATGACTTTTTGTCTTTAAATCTAAAGTTTTTAAAATTTCTATTTTTTCCAGCTTACTGAGGTATTATTGATAGATAACATATGTAAGTTCAAGGTGTACCACATGATGATTTGACACTGCAAAAAGATTACCACACTGCAAAATGATTACCACAATAAAGTCAACTAACACCTCCATCCTATCACAAAGTTATCATTTTTATTTTTGGTGATAACATTTAAGATCTACCCTCTTAACAACTTTCAAGTATATAAAAGAACTGTTATTTACACTCACCCAGCTGTACCTTAGATTCCCCAGAGCTTACTCATTTTACAGCTGGAGTTTGTGCCCTTTGACCAGTATCTCCCCATTGCCAAAAGCCCAAGCCCCTGGCCTGGCAAATACCATTCTGCTCTCATTTCTATTAGTTCATCTTTTTTTAGATTCCACAAAAAAATGAAAACATACAGTATTTGTCTTTGCCTGTTTGACTTATTTCACTTAGTATGTCCTCAAGGTCTATCCATGTTATCATAAAACAGAAAATTTTCCTTCCTTTTCATGGCTGAATAATATTCCACTGTGGACACACACCCCTCCAAATTTTCTATATCTATTCACCCACTGATGGACAAATCGGTTGTAAATAATGCTGCAAGGAACATGGGGGTGCAGATAGTTCTTCGAAAATAGTGATTTCATTTCCTTGGGATATATACAGAGAAGTAAAATTACTGGATTATATGCTAATTTTATTTTTAATTTTTGAGGAACCTCCATACTATTTTCCACAGTGGCTGTACCAAATTACATTCCTACCAAAGTACACAAGGGTTCCCTTTTCTCTACAGACTTACCAAGACTTGTTGTCTCTAGTCTTTTTGATAAAAGCTATTTTAACAAGCATGAGGTCATACCTCCTTGTGGTTTAATTTGCATTTTCCTGAATGATTAGTGATTTTGAGCATCTTTACATTTTCATGTAAATCAGATTCTTTTTGTTGTTGTTGCTATTGAGTTACATGAGTTCTTTGTATATTTTGGGTATTAATCCATTCTCAGATAGATAATTTGCAATATTTTCTCCCATTTTGTTAATTGCCTTTTTTCATTATGTTGATTGTTTCTTTAGCTGTGCAGAAGCATTTTAGTTTGGTGTAGTCCCACTTCTTCATCACTGCTTTTGTTACCTGTACTTTTGTTGTCATACTTAAAAAAAATCACTGCCAAAAGCAATGTCCAAGAGTTTTTTTCCTGTTTTCTACAAGTAGTTTTACATTTTCAGGACTTACATTTAATCTATTGCAAGTTAATTTCTGGGAGTGGTATAGATGCCCAGTTTCATTCTTTTGCATATGAATATCCAGTTTTCCCACTAGCATTTATATTGAAGAGACTATCTTTCCCCCATTGAGTATTCTTGGATCCTGTGTCAAATATTAGTTGACCATATATGCAGGGGTTTATTTCTGGGCTCTCAATTCTGTTCCACTGATCTGTTGTTTTTGTACCAGGTACCATAATGTTTTGATTACTAGAACTTTGTAATAGAGTTTGAAGCCAGGAATTGTGATGCCTCCAGCTTTGTTTTCTTTCTCAGGATTGCTTTGGCTACTTGGGTACATTCACAGTTCATATGAATTTTAGGCTTGTTTTTCCTCTTTCTGTGAAAAATACCACTGGGGTGTGGACAGTGATTGCATTGAATCTACAGATGACTTTGGTAATATGGATATTTTAACAATGTTAATTCTCCCAATCCATGAACATAGGTATCTTTTTTGAGTCTTCTTCAGTTTCTTTCATCAATGATATAATTTTCAGTGTACAGATTTTCACTTCCTTGGTTAAATTTACTCCTAGGTACTTCATTATTTTTGATGCTATTATAAATGGGATTGTTTTCTTTATTTCTTTTTCAGAGAGTATGCTGTTAGTGTAGACAAACAAAAGGCTTTTATATGCAGATTTTGTATCCTGAAATTTTAATGAATTTATTTCTTTAGTTTTAACAGGTTTTTGGTAGATTCTTAAGGGTTTTCTATATATAAGATCATGTCACCTGCAAAGACAAGTTTACTTCTTTTCTGATTTGGATGCATTTTCTTTCTTTCTCTTGCCTAATTATTTTGGTTAGGCCTTCCAGTGCTACAACTAGGAGTCATGAGAGAAACACTTACCTTGTTCCTGATCCTAGTGGGAAAGCTTTCAACCTTTCACTGTTTAGTATACTGTCAGTCATGGGTTTGGCATATGTGACCTTTATTATGTTGAGATACATTCTTTCTATAACCAATATGCTGAGAATTTTTATCATGAAAGGTTGTTGAATTCTGTCAAATGCTTCTTCTGCATCTATTAAAATGATATGGTCTTTATCATCCACTTTACTAATGTGGTGTATGATAGTCTTGTTTTGCTTATGTTGAATCATCTTTGTACCCTAAGGATAAATGTACCCACTTGAACATGAGGTATGGTCCTTTCTGAGTATTGTTGAAGTAGGTTGGCTACTATTTTGTATCTATGTTCATCAGGGATATTGGACTATAATTTACTTTTTTTGTAGTTTCCTTATCCAGCTTTAGTATCAGGGAATGCTGGCATTATAAAATAAGTTGGCAAGTGTTCCCTCCTCTTCAATATTTTTGGTAGTGTTTCAGAAGGATTGGTGTTAAGTCTTTAAACGATTGGTAAAATTCACCAGTGAAACCATCCTCAGCTTTTCTTTGTTGGGAGGTTTTTTTAGTTACTGATTCAATCCCCTTACTCATTATTGATCTGTTCAAATTTTCTGTTTCTTCATGATTCAGTCTTTGTAGGTTTTATGTTTCTAAGAATTTATCTATTCTAGGTTATCCAAATTGTTGGCATATAAATGTTCACAAAAGTCTCTAATGATCCTGTGTATTTCTGTAGTGTCAGTTGTTGTATCTCTTCTTTCATGTCTAATATTGAGTCTGCTCTTTTTTTCTTATTCTAATTAAAAGCTTTCCAATTTTTTCTTTTAAAAAATTAAGCATTTAGTTTTTTTGATCTTTCTATAATTTTTATGGTCTCTATTTTATTTATTTCTGTTCTAATCTTTGTAAAATTGGGCTTAGTTTGTTCTTTCCCCCGCTAGTTTTTATAGTGTCAAGGTAGATGGTTTATTTGTGAAGTTTGTTTTTTAATATAGGCATTTATCACTATAAACTTCCCTCTCAGAACTGCTTTTGCTGTATCCCATAAGTTTTGGTACATTCAGTTTCCATTTAATTTGTTTCAAGGTATTTTTTTATTTCCCTTTTGATTTCTATTTTGACCCACTGGTTGTTCAGAATTTTGTTGTTTAATTTCCACAAATTTGTTTTCCTCCTGTTGTTGATATTTAGTTCCTTACCACTGTGGTTGGAAAAGATGCTTCATATGATCTCGATCTTATTATTAAGACCCATTTTGTGGCCTAACATATGATTTATCCTGGAAAATGTCCCATTTGCACATGAAAATGCATATTCAGTTGCTGTCGGAAAAATGTTCTGCATATATCTGTTAGGTCAATCTGATTTAATGTGTTGTTTCAGTCCAATGTTTCCTTATTGCTTCTCTGTGTGGATGATATTTCCATTGTTGAAAGTGGGAAGTGAAGTCCCTTACTATTATTGTAATGCTGTCTATTTCTCCCTTCAGACAACTGTCTTATAAATTTAGGTGCTCCTATGTTGGGTACACAAATACTAATGTTATGTCCTTCTGATGAAGTGATCTCTTTATCATTATATAATGACCTTCATCTCTTATTACTGTTTTTTGACTTAAAGTCTATTTTCTCTGATACAAGTATAGCTATGCCTACTCTTTTGTTTTTGACTTGCATAGAATATCTTTTTCTTTTTTCAAACATATCTTTATTGATTTCAGAGAGAGGAAAGGAGGGGGATAGAGAGAGAGATAGAAACATCAATGATGAGAGAGTCATTGATCGGCTGCCTAGCCCACAACCCGGGCATGTGCCCTGACCGGGATCGAACCCCGATCGCCTATATCCTAGGTCGATGCTCAACTGCTGAGCCACGACAGCCGGGCTTTTTCTATTCCTTCACTTTGAGCCTATGTATGCCCTTAAAGCTTAAGTGTCTTTTAAAGGCAGCATATAGGTGGGTTTTGTATTTTTAATCATCAAAGCCACTCCACACTTTTGCATTGAAGAATTTAATCCATTTACATTTAAAGTAATTAATGATAGGTAAGGACTTACTAATGTAATCTTACTATCTGTTTTCTGGTTGCTTTGTAGTTCCCATTTCTTTCTTCCTATTTTGCTGTCTTTATGAACTGATTTTCCACAGTCGTATGCTTTGATTCCCTTCTTGTTATCTTTTGTGCAATACTGTAGGTTTCTGCTTTACTGTTATCATGAGGCTTATATAAAACATCATATAGATATAACAGTCTAATTAAGCAGATAATTTAACTTTGATTGCATACCAAAATTCTACCCTTTTGCCCTTTAACCCATATTTAAATTTTTTTAGCTCATAATTTCTTTTTATTACTGTAGCTATAGTTATTTTTAATTTTATCCTTTAGACGTTTAATCTAGAGGTAAGTGATTAACACACCACTGTATTACAGTATTATAGTATTCTGAATTTAATTACACACTTACATTTAACTGCATGCTTTATATTTTCATACATTTTCAATGTTATTACTTAGCATTCTTTTGTTTCAGCCTGAAGAACTCCTTTCAGCATTTCACGTAAGGAAGGTCTACTAGTGATAAACTCCCTCAGCTTTCATTTGTTGGGGGCAAGTCTTAATCCCTTCTTCACTCCTAAAACACAACTTTGCCGCACAAAATATTCTTGGTTGGCAATTTTTTTCTTTTAGCAGTTTAAACATATCATTGAACACTCTCCTGTCCTGCAAATTTTTTGATGAGAAATCCACTTACAGATTTATGGAGGTTCTCTTATACTGTTTTTAAAATTCTCTGTGTCTTTAATTTTAGACAGTTTTATTATAAAGTGTCTTTGAGAAGGTCATTTTGGGTTGAAATTTTGTGGTGACCTATTAGATTCATTAACGTAAATGTCCAAATATCTCTGCAGATTTGGGATGTTCTTAGCAATTATGTATTTCATAAGCTTCCTGTTGCTTTCTCCCACTCTGCTCTTTCTGGGAGTTCAATAATGTAGATTGTTTCTTTTAATGGTATCCCATAATTCATGTAGGATTTCCTCCCTTCTTTTCATACATTTTTCTTTTTTTCTCCTCTGACTGAATTTCAAATGGCCTCTGTTATCGTTAAGTAATTCTTTCTTCCACTTGGTAGAGTCTACTGTTTGTTGAAGCTCTCTACTGCACTCTTCAGTTCAGTCAATATATTGCTCAACTGTAGGGTCTTTTAAAATCGTTTTTCTTTGCTGAATTTTTCATGCATTATTTTCCTAATTTCATTTAGTTGTCTGTGTTTTCTTGTGGCTCACTGAATTTCCTTAGGAATACTGATTATTCTGAATTCTTTCTCAGACAATTCACAGGTCTTCATTTCTTTAGGGTCAGTCCCTGGAGTTTTATTAGTTTCCTTTGGGGCAGTCATGTTTCCTTGATTATTCACGATTCTTTTAGCCTTACATTGATATCTGTGCATTTGAGAAAGTGGGCACCTTTGCCAGTCTTTACAGACTAGCTGCTACAGATAAGCCCTATACCAGAGGTTAGTCTGTGGTAGTCAGCTTGGTGCTGATCCAAATGGGGAAGCCTGGGTTTATAGGTGCCCACCTGGAACCTGGGTTCACAGGGGCTAACAAGAAGCCTGGGGCCACAGGAGCCACCCAGGACCATGGGAGCTAGGACAGGGATGTGTCAGAAGCCTGAGTTCACCAGAGTCCATCAGGAGCACTGGGTCAAAGTAGCTGCCTGGGTTTGCAGGAGCCCACAGGGAACATCTAAGGCTACAGGAGTTGGCCTGGTGCTGGGGTGGATCAACTTAGGTACATGGTGAAACTGAATGCGTACCTTATTCTCCTATTCCCATGGGGAGGGTGATGCGCTCTGCGCTAGGCTGCCTGGGCTTGGTGGAGGGGTGATGGGAGTAGTGTGAATCCATCTTTTCTACCCTCCTCAATGTGTTTTATTTCCATGCTTCATGCAAGTGCTGTAATATTTCATATGAAACCTTGGAAGTCCTCTGAAGGTATTCTCATGCAGGGACAGTTGTTTAAACTGATGTTTCTGGCAGGGGCAAAAGTGCCAGAAATTCCTATGCCACCATTTTACTGACATCACTCTCATTCCTCAGGTCTTAAATGCTACTTCACAGCAAAGATCACTGCAGATTAGCCAGGATCCCTATTATAAATGTTCATTTAATACAATATTTTGTTAATTTGATATTAATTAGATATAATTAAATTATTTGCTTAATGTGTCCTCTCATCACTATGGTATTAGATAAAAGGACTGAATACATCATGTTATGTATTTCTTTTGGCCTAGAGGTCATGAAAAATTTACTGACTGCTCTGGAACCAGAAGAGTTTGGGAACCTCTGCCCTATTATAAATAAATTGGACTTTAAAAAATACAACCTTAAGGACTTTAAGGGAGAGATCAACAGCAATATAGTCAGAGTCGTGGACTTTAACACCCCACTGACTTCACTGGATAGATCTTCCAGACAAAAAGTCAACACAGAAACAGTGACTCTAAATGGCACACTAGATTAGTTGGATTTAATTGACATTTACAGAACATTTCACCCCAAAGTTGCAGAATATACATTCTTCTCAAGTGCACATGGGTCATTCTCAAAGACAGACCACATGTTAGGACACAAAGCCAGTCTCTAGAAGTTCAAGAACATTGAAATCATATCAAGCATCTCAGATCACAATGGCATGAAATTAGAAATCAACTACAGTAAAAACACTCAAAATCATTCAGACACAGGGAGTAAAGAACATGTTATGAAACAATGAATGGGTTACCAATAAGATCAAGAAAGAAATCAAAAACTTCCTGGTACCAAACAAAAATGAACACATAATCCCAAATCTTTGGGACACAGTGAAAGCAGTCCTAAGAGGAAAGTTCACAGCACTACAGGCCTACTTCAAAAAGCAAGAAACATTTTTAGTAAATTATCTAACCCTACAATTTAAAGAATTAAAAAGCTCCCTTGTGAAGCCATCTGGACCAGGGCTTTTGTTTGCTGGAAGTTTTTTTTTTTTTTTTTTATCACTGCTTCTATTTCATTTGTTGTTATTAGCCTATTCAGGTTTTCTGATTCTTCCTGAATCAGTTTTACATGATCTCACTCATATGTGGAATCTAATAAACAAAACAGATCCAGAGACACAGAAGCATGGAACAGACTGATGAATCTCAGTGGGATGGCGGGGGTGGGGGAGTTGGGTGAGGAGAGATTAATCAAAGAACTTATAATATGCATAACCCATGGACACAGACAATAGTGCGGTGAAGGCCCAGTGGGTTGGGGGCAGAGCAGATGAGGGGTGGAGGGGATCAATGGGGAAAAAATGGGGGTACTTGTAATACTTTCAACAATAAAGATAAACTTTTAAAAAAGTTAAATATAAAAAATTAAAAATAAAGAATTTTTTTATTTATTTTTGAGAGAGAGGCAGGGAGAGGGAGGGAGATGGAGAAAGAGAGAGAGAAACATCAATGTGAGAGGAACATCGATCGGCTGCCTCCTGCACACTCCCTACCAGGAATCAAGCCTACAACTCACGCATGTGCCCTGACTAGGAATCGAACCAACAAGCTTTTGGTGCATGGGACAGTGCCCAACCAACTAAGCCATACTGGCCCGGGCTAAATGGACTTTTAAAAAGAAGTTATAAGATAAACTCTAGCATTTAAGTTTGAGGAAATTTCAAGTAGTTTTTCATTTTGTGCATGTGGAACAACATAAATGCATCTTGCTTTTCATTAAAAATTCCTCAGTTTAATATAACTGAATACAAGTGTTTTTTTTATTTCTGGTCTTTACCTGCTTCTACTCTGCTACAACACTCTGGGATCAAAGGAAAAATTGTCTATGAAGTAATCATAACTATTCATACAAAAAACTTATTGCTAAAAAAGAAAAAGAATCCCAACTGCAAAAATACTACCACTGAGTAGTTGCTCACCTTTCATCCTGCCAGAGCCTCGGACATTGTCCTACTTAATGAGCAAATACTGCTATTTTTAAAATATTGAAATAAGGTCTTACATATGCACTATGAACGTTCACTCGAATGTTACCGCTGGGATTCATCTCCTGATATTCTGAATCATGTTGTCAGTATTCAGATGGGATTTACAATGAATCAAAGCTACTACTGTTCACACTCCATTACATCTACAATAGAATGCAGTATTTTCATTTGGCACTTTTTATTAGCCTACAGTTCAGTTCAGTTCTAGTCAATAAAATATACAGTGCTTTCTAAGTTGAAAGCTCTTTTTATAGTACTTCTTTAAGAAGCTGAGATGGAGGAGGAATACCACAGAGGATATGATTCCTCTGACCTAAAGAGCAAGTAAAATACACTCAATTTTAAATAGAAACTTTGGGGCGGCATAAGGGAATCATCAGCTTACCTAAACTGTAACTGGTAACTAAGTGGTTTCTCTGGTATTAGTGCAAAATGAACACAAACAAACAAACAAAGAACCCCACTCACAGCTCTGGCACCTTCTTACGCTTTAAAAGTGAAAACAAAGATGTCATTATTAGCAAGATGCAACAGGGAAGGGTCCAAAGCAAACAGTGGTAGAATAAGAAGTGCTGCTATAGCAAAGAAATTCCTACACACTAATGACACCCTCGAGTTAGCTGTAAAGGAAAGAAGTTACTTCATTCAAAGCTCGATGTGTAGCCCTGGCCAGTGTGGCTCAATTGGCGGGAGCATCCACCTGTACACCAAAAGGTGGTGGGTTCAATTCCTTGTCAGGGCACATACACAGGTTGGGGGTTCGACCTCAGGTAAGGGCGTGACAGGAAGGCAACTGATCGATGTTGCTCTCTCACATTCTCTCTCTCTCTCTCTCTCTCTCTCTCTCTCTCTCTCTCGGATCAATAAAAAAAAATGAACAAACTCAATGTGTAAATTATCTCAGTCCCAAGTACTAAGAAACAACAAACACCCTCTCAACCATTATTCTAGGACCTGTAGGCTTAGCAAAGCATCCTGCTGAAAAATCACAAATGTTGGGGAGGAGGAGGAGGAGTTGAAAAGGAAGAAGAAAATATATGATGACTCAATAGACTCACTCCACACAAAAACTTACTTTATCCAACACTTACTAAACTGACTATTCCTTATTTATTGGTTCCAAATTAAGTGACCTCATTGGCTTTCTTCAGGAAAAAAATTTAAATTGGTCTTTATTTTCAATCCAAAGAAGCTAACAATCTGCTAAAATAGTCCTTATCTTACTTATAAAAGAGATGGGATACTAATGAGCACTGGCATGTTATAAATGGTCTCTAGGGCTGCTCTTGCTCTAGAGAGGCCATCAGCACCTTGAAGAATGGTGACTGGGGAGAGGGTATTTGTCCACACTATCTGTAGATGAAACCTCCACAAAACAACCAGGCCAACCTATTTCTATTGTTTGCATGTCATGGTACATAAAAGGTTGTGTGTGATGCAATTATCTGGATACTTTCTAACAGACAGAATAACAATAAAATGAGAGGAAAACACACTTAATTAGAACAGATCCAACTAAAATACAGACATACTTCATTTTATTGCACTTCATTTTTGTGCTTCACAGATGTTCCTTTTTTTTTCACAAATTGAAGGCAAGACCCACCACCAGCAAAAATATTCTCACCATTTGTTTTACTATGATACTTGCTTTGTTGTGATACTCGCTTTATTGCAATGGTCTGGACTAGAAGTCGCAATATGTCCAAGGTATGCCTCTATGTATATTTGCCCTGTTAAAGAAACTCTCAAATTAGGCACTCTTCCACATCTGGAAATTATTCACAGTTTTGAACCGTATTACTTCATCACAGTAGGACTTCATCTTTAGCAAGAAGAGTTATAGAGTCTACTTAATAATACAACAATTTAATCCATTCTCTAGTGTCTTAGAATTTTAGTACTGAAGAGTTTACTCATATTAAGGCTGAAAAAATGAAAAATAAAAAAGCAGACCTATAAATGACATGCTTTCCAGCATAATTTTACATAGGGTGATAGAAATACATAAGCACAAAGGGACTGTCTTATCTCTTCAGAAAATTCGTAGCCAAAGAGGTTCATTCTTCCAGTTTCTACTTCAATATTAATGGGCTGAGCAATTACTACATGGAACAAACCTCTTTAATATCACCTGGTCTACTTCCCAGCAGTAAATTCCACTCCCAGGATTGTCATGGCTCATTTAAATAGTACAGTGAGTTTCCTCTGTAAGTCTGCTCCTAGAGCTAACAGAGTTTAGGACATAATAAGATACGAAGGTGTTTATCATGAGGTAGAATGGAACTCTGAGCCAAAGCAACAGGAGCTGGATATCATGAGCAGGCTGGGAACAGAAACTTTTATTTTTCTTAAAAGCATACTGGAAAAATAAACTATTCTATAAGGTTTTAGTAAAAATAAAAGTTTTTAAGCAGGATTAACTTTCCACCTTACAGATATTTAAAAGAACAAAATAACATTTCCGAAATAGAGAGGAAGAGGGGCAAGCACTTCTTTCATCACTGCCCCTTGTGACCTTTCCACATAAAATTTTGGTTCAAGAGAGTTATAATTTATCTCATCCCATAATAAATGGCATAAATTCTGTAAGAGAAAATCTGTCTAATGATTAGCAATCAAAATCCTTGCTATGGATTTTGAAGATTTCATGAAAGAAAAGTAAAGGCCAACAAAAATTAGAAAAGGAAAGGAGGGAAAAAACTAACATACTAAAAATAAATTTGGTCTAAATTGAAACTTACACTTCTGATAAATATTCTGAACGAAGGTAACAAAAAAAACCTCTCCCTTCTTGTTTGTTGTTCCCCTCTCCAAAATATTTTCTGATATTTCATTGTTAGTATATAGAAATGCAACGGCTTTTTGTATGTTGGCTTTGTATACTGCAACTTTGTTTATTGTTTCCAATACTCTTTTGGTGGAGTCTTTAGGGATTTTTATATATAGAATGATCGGTTTTACTCCTTCACTCCTGACTTGGATGCCTTTTATTTCTTTCTCTTGACTGACTGCTCTGGCTAGGGCTTCCAGTGCTACGTTGAATAAGAGTGGTGAGAGTGGGCATCCTTGTCTTGTTCCCAAAATCAGAGCAAAAGTTTTCAGATTTTCATCACTGGGTATGATGTTTCCTGAGGGTCTGTCATATATGGCCTTTATTATGTTGAAGTATTTTCCTTCTATACCCATTTTATTGAGTATTTTAATCATAAATGGATGTTGTGTGTTGTTAAATGCTTTTTCTACATCCTTTGATATGACCCCATGATTTTAACCTTTTATTTTATTAACGTGGTGCATCACTCTGTTTGATTTGCATATGCTGAACTATTCCTCCACACTGGAATGAAGCCACTGGATCACAGTGTATTACCTTTTTAATGTATTGTTGTATTCGATCTGCTAGTACGTGGTTTAGGGCTTTTGTATCTATGTTTGTCAGATGTATTGGCCTGTCATTTTCTTTTCTTGAGTTGTCCTTGCCTGGTTTTGGCATCAGGGTAATGCTGGCCTCATGAAGTGAGTTAGGAAGTATTTCTTCTAGTTCATTTTTTAGAAAGAATTTACAAAGAATAGGCATGAAATCTTCTTTAAATGTTTGGTAGAATTCACTAGTGAAAAAAGTACTCCACAGTATTCTTGTATAATCCTTTGTATTTCCATGGTATCCATTGTAACTTCTCTGCTTTCACTTCTGATTCAATCCATTTGAGTGTTTTGTTTTGTTTTCCATTTGAGTCCAACTAGGGTTTTGTCAATTTTTTTATTTAAAAAAAAACAGTTCATTTCTTAATTTTTCTCTCTTGTTCTTTTGACTTCTATTTCATTTACTTCTGCTCTAATTTTTATTATTTCCTTCCTTGTACGGTAGGCTTTGTTTTTGTTCTTCCTTTTCCAGTTCTTTAAGGTATAATGCTAGATTGTTTATTTGAGATTTTTCTTGTTTCTTGAGGCAGGCCTGTAATGTTATATACTTTCCTCTTAGTACCACTTTTTCCTCATCCTCAAAATTTTGGTATGTTATATTGTTTTCATTTTTCTTTATGTATCATTTGATCTCTTACTTCTTTGACCCAATAGTTAACTGCTCAGTAGCATGGTGTTTAATCTCCACATATTGGTAGTTTTTCCATCATTCTTCTTGTAGCTAATTTTCAGTTTCATAACATTGTAGTTGGAAAATATGCTTGATATGATTTAATCGTCTTAAATTTATTTAACTAGTTTTATGCCCCAATATATGATTTATCCTTGAGAATGTTCTGTGTGCACTTGAAAAGTATATTTAGTCCTTTCGGGATGGAAAGCTTTATAAACATCCATTATGTCCATTTGATCTGATGTGTCAGGTAAGGCGAGCATTACCTTACTGACTTTCTATTTGGATGATGTATCCATTGCTCTCAGTGGGGTATGCAGGTCTCCTACTATAACTGTATTTCTGTTCTTTTTTCCCTTTAGGTCTGTTAGTAATTATTTTATATATTTTGGTGTTCCCAGGTTGGGTGCCTAAATATTGATGTGTTATGTCACCTTGGTGAATTGTTCCCTTAATTCTTATAAAATGTCCTTCTTTGTCCCTTGTAAATTTTTTTTATCATGATATATATTATGTCTGATATAAGTATGGCTCCACCTGCTTTTCTCTGCATGCCATTTTCTTAGGGTATCATCTTCCATCCCTTCACTTTGAGTCTATGATTGTCTTTATAGCTGAGATGGGTCTCCTGAAGGCAACATATATAGTTGGGTCTTATTTTTTAATCCATCCCGCTAATCTGCATCTTTTGATTGGTGAATTCAGTTGATTTACGTTTAGGGTGAATATTGATATATGAGGACATGTTACAGCTATTTTATCTTTTGTTTTCTGGTTGCTCTGCATCTCCATTGTTTCTTTTTCCATGTTTCTGTAAGCTATTTTAGTTCGGTGGTTTTCTATTATTTCTTCTTCTGTTTCCTTTTTACGCATTTCAGTTTAGGATTTTTGTTTTATGGTTACCATTAGGTTTATGTAAAAAAGTTTCATATAGCACATAATAGTCCTTTTTCTTCTGACTGCATCTTATCTTCATTCACCCATGAAAGTTCAGTACTTTACTTTCTCCCCTTTTATGCTACTATTGTCACAAATTAGCCCTTTGTGCAATGCATTACTTTCCAAATTGTAGAAACCATAGTCTTTTTTTTTTTTTATGCTTCCCCCCCTTAAGCTTTTTAATTGTTTAATGCCCTATTCTGAAATAGCGTTGCAGTTTCCTGCTTCCATCTATCATCTTACTCCCAGTTTCATATCCTTTTATCTTATTGTTCAGGTAGAAGAGCCCCTTTAAACATCTCTTGTAGTTTAGGTCTTGTGGAGGTAAATTCCCTCAACTTTTTTTTTTTTTGTCTGGAAAACCCTTTATTTCTCCTTCATAACTAAAAGGATAAATTTGCTGGATATATTATTTTTGGCTGGTGGTTTCTCTCAATATTTTGAATATTTGATTCCACTCTTTCCTAGCTTATGATCCGATGATAATCTAATGAAGTCTCCCTTATAGTGTTTTTTCTCTTGACTACCTTGAGAATTCTTTCTTTGTCATTAACTTCTGACATTTTTAATATGATATATCTTGATGGAGGTCCTTTTACATTGAGATAATTAGGTGTTCTGTTGGCCTCTTGAATTTGAGGGTCCAGGTCTTTCCATAGGATAGGAAAGTTCCCATTAATTATTTGTTTGAACACTCTCTTCTTCTCTGGTATACCCATTATTCTTATATTGCTCTTTCTAAGGGAGTCAGATAGTTCTCATAGAGTTCTTTCGTTATTTTTAACTCTCAGTCCTCCCTCTTCTTCCACCTGAGTTACTTCTAAGATTTCTATTTTCAAGCTCACTAATTCTCTCTTCCATTTGATCTACTCCGTTTATGAAGCTCTCTAATTCATTCTTCATTTCATTTACTGAGTTCTTCAGCTCCAGAATTTCTGCTTGGTTCTTTTAAATAATTTCAATCTCTTTGATAAAGTACTCCTTTTGCTTGTTGATTTTATTTCTGAGCTCACTGACCTGCCTTTGAGTTGTCTTGCATCTCCCTGAGTTTTTCCAGAACTACAATCTTGAACTCTTTATCATTTATATCTAAATCTGCCATGTCTTTGAGTTTGGTTTCTGGAGATTTTTCATTCTCTCTCAAGCTCCTTTATTACCTTGATTATTCATGGTACTTGACAGGTTGTTTCTCTGGACATTTAAGGCAACTGAACTATTTTTTTTATGTACTGCTTTATTTTTAACAATTCAGCAGGTTGATAAGTAGAGGTCTTTCCTTTGTTTTCCAGTAAATGGTGAAATAGTACACATTTTGTTTTCTCTTACCAGCTTTACTGGGACCTCCGGTATCTTAGTGGGGCTGTGTTGCCTTAGCCCTGGAGAATGCCTCCTATTTCCCAAGGAGGTGGACATCCCCTCGTAGCTGAGTTGTCTCAGTCTCAGAGCACCAACTCTTGGCGGGATGTGGCTGGTATTGGGGCTCTGGGCCTGCAAGATACTAGTGCTCCCTCCTGTACACCCAGAGGCTGACAGCAATGCCCTGCTGCCCCCACCAGGTTCCACTGCAATGAGCGAGGGCAGCCAGGAGGCAGATTGGCTCCTCTGTGGCTTTGCGCTTTTCCTAGTAATGGTGCCCATTAGACCTCATTTTCCACACATCTGTATCTCCACTGGTCACTGGGTTTAGCCACAGTGTACACAGGTGACTCAGGCCAGAATATTGTTTCTGCCCCTCTGGCCCTCTAGGACGTCAAGTGGGTGTACTGCAACCCCAAGTCTCCCCTGCTACTGTGTCTGCTAAGGCTACAGCGAGCTTCAAGCTCTGCCTAAAACTCCCTCCGTTTCCCCACAACCTGCTCGTCCCAATATGCCCAGCTTCAGATGTATCAGAGTGTGGATGTCTCAGACATGTGTGTATTGAGCAAGAAGTCCTTTGTGGAATTATATAGTTTGTCCAACCTGTTGTAACTTCAAGGGTAGTTGTAACCAAGAGGTCTTACTCACTTGACCATGATGCTCAAGACTTTCTTTTTTAAGAGCAGTTTTAGGTTGAGAAGGAGGCACGGAGATTTCCCATATACCTTTTTAAATCAATATATTTTAAGTCAAATTAGAGAACTATTTCAGACATAATTTTTTCAAAATTTTCTTTCTGCCCTTTCTCACTCTTTTATCTTTTTAAAGTTCCAGTTACACATATGTTAGCCCATTTGATAACATGTCACTGAGGCTCTGTTCATTTTGTAAAAACACTTTTTCTCCTTGTTACTCAGACTGAATAATTTCCATTGATCTGTTTAAAAATTTAGAGACTCTTTCTTTTGACAGCTTTAATCTGTCATTGAGACCACCAGTGAAATTTTCACTTCAATTTCAGTTTTCAATTTTCATTTTTTAAAAATAGTTTTCCTTTCTTAAAGGTTTCCTATCTCTTCTATTGTCAATATGACACTTTCCTTTAAGTCTTTTAAGCATATTCATAACAGTGACTTTAAAGTCTTTATCTGTTAAATCCATTAGGGCTTCTCTGAGTTGATTTCTACTATATGTTTTTGTTCACTATGGGTCATATGTTACTGTTTCTCTGCATGTCTGGCAATTTTTAAAGTCCAACACACCATACTGCAGATGATACATTGTAAAGGCTCTGTATTCTGCTATTTTATTCTACGGAGCAATGATTTTTAGTCTAGTAAGTAATTCAGTTAATAGTTGATCTTGATCATGTATAGGATTTGGATTTATCCTTTGATAGGGTGATCTGTTAAAAGCTCAGGGTATTTCCCAACCTCTCTATCTTGGTGGGAGTCATCCCCAGAATTCTATGTCTAGTCCTATAGACTTTCTGGCGGCTTTAAGTTTTGTTAGGCTAGATCTATAGTAGGCTTTAATATAGGTCATAATTTCTACTCCTAAACCCTAGCTTTTCTGTTATTGCGGCAAGATGTCTGAAGTTTAAACAGGACTTTGCTACTTTGACTGCGTTGCAAGTCCAAATTCCCCAGCATTGCTCTACTTCCAGTATCACAATTCCACTTTCATCCCCATATCATCCAACCTCTGCTAAGGCTTGGGGAGTCTCATCCAGGGAATGTGTACCCTAGTCCTCAGCCAAGAATTCATGGATATCTGACCCCTAACTTCTCAGTATACTGTTTATATATGTTACTTTTTTTATTTATTCAGAATATTTACAATTATAGTATTAAGAGATCTGAGAAGGTCACCTAGTCAAAGAACTATATAATTTTTAAAACCACAGGGATCTTAGAGATTTAGGAAATCCTTTTATTTCAGAATGAAAAAACTACAGACCTGAAAAATTAAGTGTGAATTGGATTGGATTTTCAGTTGTATTGTTTTGCAAATATTCAGCCTCACCAATTTCAAAGTGTTTTCATTACTTCATCTCATTTAATCCTCACAACAATAAGGTGGGTCCAACTATTATTATCCCTGTTCTATGGGTAAGCAAACTGGGTCAAAATGTAAACACACCCTTTGGTACGAACAGCATCTTATAATACTGTTGTACTCAGGATCCTCTGATAGGAAAAGGTTATGCTTAAATGAATAAGTATCTTTTACATCCAAAGCTTGAGGGAAGTTTTTACCCATTTACAGAATGAGTAATTACCTACATGATATTCTCTGAGGAACACTGAAAAGGAAGATCCTGAAAGGAGATTTTTTTAAAAATCCGAAACACCAAACACTTCTCATACTGGTATATTAGTAAACAGATTTTCTTACCATCGCTATGGGTATTGCCATTAGGTTAAGGCATTAGGTTACCTACCTAAAACAGTTAACCTTTTAATTGAGTCATATATATTTAACAGAAGAGACTAGGGTTGACACTCCACCTCCAGTGGAGGAAAAAATAGGAAGAAATAGGTCAGTTATCCCATTCCTTTCCCCTTTGGCTGAAAGGATGACCTATATTCTTAATCTGATCCCTGTACAGGGGAGGACAGTCTTGCACACAAATCATATGTTAATAGGGAGAGAGAAAGAATTATAAAACCTGGAAAAGGGAGGCACTTTAGGGGCCTTTATCAAAAAAGCTCAGTTCTTTGCTTGCTACTGAAAGATTACTCCAGCCATCTGAGCCTTTTTTACATGAAAAAATCATCAGAATAATTTATAAAGAATGTGGTTTCTTCTGTTTGGAGGTTACACCTGACCTAAATGGCTAAAAGGTGGAATGGACTTAGGTGTAAGGGAGGAGAAAGGCAAGGAATATTTAGGGTAATTTGCAATTAATTCCAACTTAGGTCACAAGAAAATAAAAATATTTGAAAAAAAGTATTTGTAATACATATGCCTCATCTTGTGAGAAGCTGAGCATCATTGTCAAAATTTAGAAGTGGGAAGAGGTAAGGAACTCTAATAATTACTCCATTTAATAAATATGTTTACACTACTGTCCTATAACAACTCAGAACTCCAATTAAAACTGTTTGTTCTGACGAGGAAAGATATTAGAAACAGTCCAGATCACACATTCTTTAAGGTGGACAGCATAAAAAAGTTGGATATCAGGGTAGAAAATGGGAAGGCAGAACTAAAGAGTTAACTAAGACTAAGGAGCAAATCCCAAAGTCCCAAGGGATATGATTATAGATCATACAAACTTTGCTTTATAATTTTAATTATGATTAGTCCCACTAGTGTAATTTGTTTATAGCTATATTGTACATATACTTTGTTTTCTTTTTTCAATTCAAGTGTAGGGAGTTTTTATATTAATTTATGTGATTTCCTATACGATATTTAAACCTTAATATTTTAGGTCATTGTGAAAAATGACCTAGAAGTTCTATATCATTTGTCTAATGACTCTAAAAGCATTTGGTGGAAGTATAAATAAGTGTGGCTTTACAAAAAGAACAGGTGTTCTTATATTGCTACTAGGCTATAATTTGCATAACTATTTTCAATTTTGCGGTTAATTTGGAAGACGGTTATAAATCCACAAGTGGGTTTGTTTTTTTAAAATGCCAGCAACTCTACAATAAATTTTAAAATGAAATACTATAGGATACCTTGAGATAAAATAATTTAAAATAAATTTTTAATAATTCAGGGTATAATAGACTGATCACCGAATTATTCCATCCCCAAATAGCCTGAACTTTTTCCAGTAACTATTTTCTATAGCTTTCTTAGTCCTAAGCATAGTCTATTTTTCTCTCTTAACAGGCAAGAATTTTTTAAATGTCAGAATTCAGATTATATTATTATTTTAAAATGTATTTATTGATCTCATAGGGAGGGAGGGAGAGGGGGAGAGAGAGAGATAGAAACATCAATGATGAGAGAATCATTGATGGGGGGGCCTCTTGCACACCCCCTACTGGGGATCGATCCTGCAACCCAACCCGAGCATGACTGGAAATTGAACTGCAATCTCCTGGATCATAGGTCGATGCTCAACCACTGAGCCATGCCAGCTGGGCCAGATTATATTATTGGACTCTTGTTAGGTACATATAAAAATTTATTTTCTGTTTGTGGGAAGTCAGATGTTTCTTTAGCCAAAAGGCATCTCAAGAGTATATACTTTAGCCCACAGAGGTTTGGATTTCTCTGCCAAATTTAACAATGGGATGCTACTTATCAATCAGCTCTGGATTCTCAATGAAACTAAAGAGCTCTTCTGCCACCTCCCCTAACAAACCAGTTCTCAGAGTACTCAAATTCATAGTTTGATAAAAATTTTATTCCAAATGAAAAATTAGTCTTTTAAGCTTTATTTGTAATGGTGAGACTAGCAGGAGTTTAAACGCAGGGTAGTAAAAAATGAGTCAGCTCATCTAGAAATCTTAATAGTGAAGCTCATAACCTGAACTAATACTTAAAATTTATTATGGTTATTAGAGTAGACATTTATTATTTTTCCCCTTCTCCCACTCATCCTTTCTTTCTTAGGAAAAGGGGCTAACATAAAAGTGGAATAAAAAAAATAATGGCTAACAAAACCACAGCACAAGGAAAAGAAGAGCCAATGTGGGAACTGCCAAGAAAAACATTCCTTCTCTTTAGGGCTAGCTAACCAGCTCACATGCTTCTATTGAATAATCACTGGCAGGCTACCAAGTGAACGGTTTCACATCTCCCTGAATTCAAGGCCACCATTTATCTGTAATAGATACTCAAAAATTATAATCATAAATGCTAGGCATAGAAAAGAACTATTAAGACATTCCTTTTGATTTGACTAGGTCAGGATTATTATAAAAAACTAGACTATTCTCTAGTGCTTTACCAAAGAATTTTTTATACAAATGGGCCAAAGCCTTTTCCTCAAAAAAAGACTTCTTATTCTAGATTCAGTCATATATATGCATGTTTTGGTATCTTTTGCACATTGCATTGCCCTGATATTTCTTCTACATTTCAAGTTCTCCAAAAGTAAGATATTGCCTTTCTCCTTTTAAATTTTGCTTAAATAATTTTGTTTTCCTGCAAATCATCACCAGGAAATACTTAACAAGCTAATAATGCCTACTATTAAGTGCTCCCTGTGCTAGGCACTGTTCTCAATTCTATATATTAATAATTTCTTATGTTATTGTCATAAAAACTATATGAAGCAGAAACAATCATTATTACCATTTTTAAAATGAGGAGACTGAGGAATAGAGAGGGTAAGTAACTTGATGAAGTTACAGAGCTCATAAGTGCTGGAGTCAGAATTCAGACTCAGTCTCTTTTATTCCGGGAAGTATCCTCTTAGGAGCTGCCGTAAGTAATTAGAGGCAGATATCACGCAAAACTACTTGGAGGAAGTTAAATCCTTACAAATTGACATAGGAATGAAGTAAATTCTGAGCAAAGTTGTAGAAATTGAGACACCCACAACACTGGACAGACGATTAGCACAACTTGTTCAATATATGGAGAGGGGTCCCGAATGTCACAGAAAAATGTCTATTCCCTTGGGCAGCTTCACAGTGAAAAGGAATAGAAAGTTCATTACCAGAATCCACAATCTGTCATTCATAGTGTTTTGTGTGTAATTATGCTTAGGTTAATTGTACAGTTTTCAACTGAGTTTTTATGAGTCATTACTTTATATTTACTTTTATGCCAAAGTTTTAAAATCTACATTAAAAAAAAATAGGGTTTTAATTCACTGTTCTAGATGAAAAGAACAGAATAACTGTTGCTCCCCACACTTGGTAGAACTAAGTGGCTTGGGTTGCAGGGCAATGCAAACAGAGATCACCTGTTAAGAACCACCAGTCTCTAGAGGATTAGGCCTAAAGCACTGGGGTAATTTATTCAAACAAGGCATTAAACAACTATTATAAGATTGAAAATGAAAGACAAAAACAGGGAAATATAAGTGCAAATTAAAGCAAGAACTACTTTAAAAATTTAAGTTGATAAACTTGAACGACACAAAACTTGTGGAAAACTTAAGAACATAACATGATGCCACAGTAATAAATCCTGAGCAATTGAAGAAAGTGATAGAAGAGATATGTCATCTGTTGGAGTCAGGTTTTTACACTTCATTTCCAGAACTTTTATTATTAATGTTTATTAAATTTCTATACTACTTATATAAATGTCTCTGTACACTTTAATTACTTATCCCATGCCTTACTGTATACAAGTGCCTGATCCTACCAAAAAAAGTTTTGCTAATCATAGTATTTTTCAAAAATGTAATCTCCAACCTAGGTTGGCAAGGGAAGTTCATAATACAGTTTAGTACTGTGGCGTGAAAAACAAATTACACACAGTTCCCTTTGCATGGTTTAAAGTCGAGCATTCTTTAGAAAAGTATTTCATATCGTTTCAAAGTCCTAATAATAAAAGAAAATTCTTAGACAAATAACACTACTATCTTCCTATAAATAGTCATTTGAACTTAGTGGGAAAGATTTGACAAGTCAAGTCAAGATATTAATACAGAGAGAAAACAAAAACAAAATACACACACACATACACACAAAACACAGTTGTTTTAGCAGGACCAGTTTCTGTTTTGAAAAATCACATATGATACCTTGTTTTCCCCCAAATTATATTCACCCTTCTTCAATTTTCTTATTTACTTTAAGCGCTGATTTAATTTTCTTAACTCTATCTTCTACCGTGTTCTAGGAATGGTTCCCAGACCTCTTCAAATCTAATGACTTTACTCTTTATCACCCAAGAGTTATGTCTTCTACTCCACATCCAAAATATCAAGCTTCGAATTATACAACCCATGACAAAAAACTTGTCTTATACCTCTTTCACTAACTTGCTCCTGAGAAGTATATTTGTAAACATTTCTCTCATGATGACACTCAGAACCCTAACCTCTCCCTATTCCCCCAGCATATCAATTTATTTCTGCTTCAAATATTCACCACTTCGAAGACCAAATCATCTGTAAAGCTTGCTAAAAGGTTAGAATCTCTTAACCTTGCACTGTGGCCTAATAATCCGTTATGAGCAGATGACATTGCAACATGTGCTTCCTCAATTCTTGGGTTGCTGTCATGATATCACAGTAATCATGTACCATGAAAATTCATACTAAGGCAAGATCCTCTACTACTCTATAATCCTGGTATTCAACATTCATTGATACTTCAAAGTAGCAAGAAAGAAGAGGTAATGTTAGCTTAAAGAACTAGCTGGGGTGAGAAAAGTTTGTTTACATTAGGTCAGAGAAGTTGCACATTTATGCAGAGAAGAAGGATCTAATAGAAGTGAGTGAGGATTATGTGAGAAAAAAATTAATGGAGGAAGAGTGCAGAGGAAGGACGAGTGCTTAAAATCTGTGATAAAGATAAGAAGCTAGCCTTACGAAGAAGAATCTCATCTGAGACAGAAGAGAAGACCAAAAAAAAAATACAAAAAAATACAGATAACTGCAGAGGCAAAGGTAACTGAGGGATCCCAGGACAGACTTGGTTTCAGTAAAATGAGAATGGATAATCAGGTAGGGGTGCGGGTTGGGAACAGTAGAGGAGACAGTCCTACTGGAGTTTCAAAAGAGATGCTTAGTCTGAGGAGGACACCAGAATTTTTCAAAGTCACAGAGAAAAAAAGAAGCCTCTATTATGTACTAGCAGATGTATATATGCTTCACAAAAAATTACTATGTCAGAAAACCACAAGATGTGGGGCAAGGAGGAAAATATGTACAGCAAAATCTTGCTAAAAGTGACAATTTTGTAAAAACTGACTGGTAAGTGTGGTAAAATGTTAACTGTTAAATATGGCAGATAGGTGTGCAGGGGTTCATTATACTATTCTCTCTACTTTTATTTACCTTTGGAAATGTTTATAATAAAGAAATATTTTTAAAAACCGCCTAGCCATCATGGGATCTCAGGACCAACAGTCATCTCAATAAGCTCAACCACTTGCCAAAACTTTCCAGAAGATTTGAGAAATTTCAGAGATGGAATTAGATACAGATACATATACTATAGGGGACTTTTATATTCAATGAAGAGGAGTAAAAAAATAATTCTGTTTGTCCAGGATTTGTTCCAGATTTGTTCTGGGGAGTGAGAAATACAAGTCAGCACTGAAAGCCGCCCAGGAGCGTCAGGGCTGACGAACAGGCGGCAGAAACAGGCAGCGAGGAAAAGCGCTTCCGCTAATAAGCACGGGTACGAGGAAGAAGACGGAAAACACTTACTTCATCTCCAGAACTTCCTCCAAGTGTTTCCTTCTCTCTGCCCGAAGGTTCGTCAAGTGAGTTTCCTTTTCTGCCAGAGACTGTTGAGTCGAGGACAGCTTTGCTTTCATGGACTCGAGTTCCTGCTTCACCTTCTCCATGGCCATCAGCAACTCCTCCACCTGCGGTGGACACGGAAAGGGAAAGCCTGAGCCTCTGATGGGTTCGGTCCGAGGACGGGGCGATGGGCAACTCCCGGGTCCACAAAGCTGAATACACACCCATTAAAACTTCGGATCAGGCATATATATCAAGAAAATATAGCAAATACTGAATAAATCTCTGATCATCCCTCCACTGTAATTCTTTTCAGTTTCGGTCATTTTCTTTTTGATAAATGCCAAGGACATACAAGTTCAGGCATTTATTTAGAAATGGCCCAGAAATTTCCATGGAAATAACAATAGAACACAGATAAAGATATAAAGAACAAAATTATATTAACTATTTATAGAAAAATTTTAGGAAATAAGTGATATAAATTTGACTAATGACAGATTTAGTATAAACATAAATGGTTTTTCTGTTTTACATCATTAAAAAGAATCTTCTTAAAGAAATAGCTGGAATGCAATCAGATAACTTCTTGCTCTAAAGGCAGAAGTAGAATTTTTCAAGGAAGGAAGCAATAAAATACATATAATATATAATAAGAGAGCAGATAGAATACTTTTAAAAGACCTGAAAAAACACTCAGGAGAAGAAGACAGAATACTAAACCATGAAAAACTAAGAGGTAGATATGTACTTTGCAGTAATTTCTGGGTGGTTCCCAAATCAGATTTAAATAAACATGTTCATTTTAATTCAGAAGCAGAAAATATGCTGATAAGAGACGGTATTATCAAAAACAAACTTCAGTCAGGTAATCAACCAGCCAACTGCACCAATCATGAGAGTTTTTCAGGCTGCTGCTTGCAAAAAATAATTCTGGTGACAATAAACCTTTTGAGAGGTAGAGGTGAGAGAAGGCAGAGATAGGGGATCTTCCATTCATTGACTCCTACATAAAACCAATTTGTGTGACAGTAAAACTAAGAGCAGTTTGGAGACAAAATTGCAATATAGCAAATCAGAGTTATTAACAGACCCCCTTTAGTACCTCATACCTAACCAAAGTCTCCATGTTGATTGGTAACAGCTGCTAAACAATGATAATAAACAGATAATTATGGATTTTGCTTCTTTGTGTACCTTTTCAGACATCATCAAGTTAATGTACTTAGCTAATAGCATCTTCAGTCCCAGGTCCTGTGAGAATATATATTATGCAGATCTAAGATATATCTTCACATATCTGCTACCTTTACATAAACATATATCACTGCCCACCCTTTTGAAAACTGCCAATAAAAATTATTTCACTTTATCAGTTTAATTCATGTAAAATCTTATCTGAAACGGAATTGAACTGATATACCAAGGTATGTTCTTATGACACAAAATCAGTATTGGATAGCATCACTTATACAAGCTCTAATATAGTGTGGGATGTGTCCATCTTTTATGAACTTATTTTAAACATATCTCAAAAAACTCTCCCTCCCCTCCTGTCCTTTACTACCCCAGGCAAGAAATGGTACCAGTTTCTTATATAACTTGGAGACATATTCCGTGCATACTCAAGTAAGCATGTATAAATAATGTCACTAATCATCAGAGAAATGTAAATTAAAACCTCAATGAGATATTACCTCACACCTATCAGAATGGCTGTCATCAATAAATCAACAAGGATGTGGAGAAAAGGTGCACTGGTGCAAGCACTGTGGAAAGCCGTATGGAGTCAAACCCCAAAATTAAAAATGAAACTAACTGCCTTATGACCCAGCGATTCCACTTCTGGGAATATATCCGAAGAAACCAGAAACACTAATTTGACAAAATATATACACCTCTGTGTTCACTGCAGTGTTATTTACAATAGCCAAGGTTTGGAAGCAACCCAAGTGTCCATCAGTAGACAGAGAGCATCAATGGACCTGGAGAGCATTATGCTCAGTGAAGTAAGCCAGAGAAAGACAAGTATCATACGATTTTATTCATATGTGGACTCTAATGAACAAAATGAACTAACAAGCAGACTCATACAGAGAGAGCAGGCTGACAGCTGCTGGGGATGGGGGTAGCTGGGTGAGGGGGAAGGGAGAGGGACTAAGGAAAAAAAAGAAAAGAAAAACTCACTGACATGGGAAACAGTGTAATTACTACCAGGGAAGGGGTGTGGGGGAAGGTGGAGGAGGGTATGGGGGGGAAATGGTGATGGAAGATTTGACTTGGAGTGGTGAACACACAATACAGTGTACAGAATTGTGCTCCTGAAACCTGTATAATTTTGTTAAGCAGTGTCATCCATTATATTCAATAAAAAGAAAAAAAGAATAGCACTTAGCAAAAGTATTACAAGATATATACACTGGAGATTACAAAACGTCATTGAAAGAAATTAAAGAAAATTTAAATAAATGGAAAGACGTCATGGTCATGGATCAAAGACTTAATATTGTTAAGATAGCAATACTCCCCCAAACCATCTACAGGTTCAACGCTACCCTATAAAATCTTTAGCTGTCCTTTTTTTTCCCCCCACAAAAAATTGACAAGCTGATCCTAAAATTCATATGGAAATTAAAAGGAGCCAGAATAATATAAGCAATCTTGAAAAAGGAAAATAAAGTTGGAGGACTCATACTTCTTGACTTCAAAATAGAATACAAAGCTTCAGGGTTGTAGTGGCGTAAGGATGACAAAGAGATCAATGGAGTCCTCAAATAAACACTAACTTTTCTGATCAATTGTCCTATACAATGTCCCACATTTTGGATTCAGTTGACTTTTTTTTATGGTGCTATTTATGCTGTTCCTCTTGTTCTCCTGTTTCCTATAGACTGAAACTTGTATCTTAAGAATTTATTAGATTTGGGTACCATTTTCCTTTCTTTCCGACAATAGTACTCCATAGGTAAGGCTTTGCAGTTCATACAAAGAGACACACAGAGGTGTCTGTCTTGCTTTCAGCAATAGCACTGATTAGTGGATGCAGATGGCAAGAGCCTGATTTCTTCATTATAAATTTCTCAATCTTTTACTAAATTCTTTTATCATTTCAATAATAATCAGTGAAGTTAAACTTGTTTCAATTGTTTAGGGACCATTTGTACTTCTTCCTTGTAACTCTCCAGCAAATCTCTGTACACCAAGCCCCAACCCTCCCACCCCCACCCCAAGATTGTTTTTCTTATCTTTGTGGATTTGGAGTTTTAAACATATAATCTAGATATCAACCTTTCATCAACTACACGTGTAGCAAATCTCTTCCAGTTTGTGGCTTATGTGTTCCTTTCATTATGGTGTCTGTTTTTTAAATATTTATTTTTTTTAACTTAGAAAGAGAAGAAGGGAGAGAGGAAGAGAGGGGAAGGGAAGGAAAGGGAAGGGGGAGAGAGAGGGAGAAAGACCGATTTGTTGTTCCACTTATTTATGCATTCACAGATTGATTCTTATATGTACTCTGACTGGGGATTGAACACACAACCTTGGTGCATTAGGATGACGCTCTAACCAACTGAGCTACCCAGCCAGGGCCTCATTATGATGTCTTTTGATAATCAGAAATATCTTAAATGATCTGATCAAATTTATTAAGCATTTATTTTAGGATTTGTGACTTTTACATCCTGTTTAAGAAATCGTTTCCTATATCCAAGGTCATTGATCATGATATTCCCAACTTTCATATTGCCTTCAGCAGTTTGAAGTAGTGGTCCCAATTATTCACTCCTCTATAGTAACAGTATATTTCCACATCACTGCCATGGCCTCATGATGGACAAAGTACATTTCTTTGACCCTAGATTTTGGTTTAGCGATGTGACTTGCTTTGGGCAATGTGATGTTAGCAAATCAGACACAAGATGAGGCTTGCAATGTGTGATTAGGCTGAGTTTCTACCATTGAGGAAAAAAAAAATAATGTATTGAGTCTCAGCTGGGTCTTACAATGAGCCATGAGGACCACAGTCACCCAGCAACTAAAGCAGAGCCAACCATGTTAACCCTCCAATCTATGTGACTGAAAAATGTTTATTATTACACGTGCATTAGTAAGGGTTTTCCAGAGAAGTAGAACCAATAAGATATAGTATATTGAATACAGCGTGTTTATGCGTACATATACACACATACATATACTATATTCAACATATATCCTGTTGATTCTGTTTCTCTGAAGAACCTTGATAAATAAATAAATAAAACCAAAATATATTAGTGTTATATTTAGTAATATAATTCATTATAATATTAATATGTCATACTATATTAATATAGTATGACTATATTAATATAGTATGACATATTGGTTCATGTGATTATGGAGGCTGACAAGTGCCAACATCTACAGAGTCAGTAGGCAGGCTGGAAACCCAAGAGAGCTGATGGTGTTGTTCCAGTCCAAAGGCTGCAGGCTCAAGACCCAGGAACAGTGGATGTTTCAGGTCGAGTCCAAAGGCAGGCAAAAACTGGTATCCCAGTTTGAACATAATCAGGCAGGATTTACTCTTGCTCAGGAGAGGGGAAGACTTTTTTTGTTCTATTCAGGCCTTCCAATGACGAGAATGAATAAAGCAGGATGAGACCCACCCACATTAGGCAGGGCAATCTGCTTTACTCAAGTCTATGGATTTAAACATTAATCTTATCCAAAGACATCATCACAAAAACGCCCAGGATAGAGTTTTAGTAGATACCTGGGCACCCGCCCCGTTCAGTCAAGTTGACAAATAAAATTAACCGATCCAATTTGCTATGTTATTTTGTGATTGTCTGACTGAGAAGCTTTCAAAGAGTTTTAAAGTATTATATTTCACATTTAGTCTTTTTTTTTTTTTTTAAATATATCTTTATTGACTGTTCAGAGAGATGAAAGGAGAGGGAGAGAGAGAGGTAGAAACATCAATGCTGAGAGAGTCAGTGATCAAGCCCACAACCCGGGCATGTGCCCTGACCGGGAACCGAACCCTGATCGCCTGGATCCTAGGTCGACGCTCAACCGCTGAGCCACGCCCGGCCGGGCCACATTTAGTCTTTAATCCACCTGGAACTGATTGTTGCATATGGTGTGAGGTAGAGGTACAATGTCAATTTTCCCCATAGGGATATCCAATGTCTCAATACCATTTATTAAAAATCCATTCTATCTTCACCTTTGACATTTTTCAAGTATGTTTCTGTGCTTTCTATTATGGTCAACTGGTTTGCCTATTCCTGCACCAAAATTACATTGTCTTAATTGTTATAGCTTATAAGGCTTGATATCTAAGATGCTCAAAAGAGCATCTTGGCTATTCTTGAATTTCTACAAAAAATATTTGAGCCTACCATGTTCCAGGCACTGTTCTAAAACAGTTCACACAAGAGATATAATTAGGACTTCAATACAGTATCTTTCAAAAAGTTGTATGATTTTTCTCATAAATATCTCAAATATTCTAATGATATTTATTCTTAGGCACTTTATATGCTTTTTAAATGTTGTAGTAAATAGTATCTTATTTTTTTAAAAATCTGTTTGGTAAAGGTTATAGAAATGCAACTGATTTCTGTATGTTGATACTGTAATCCAGTAGCCTTCTTAAATGTTATTTATCTATACATTTACTATGTAGACAACCATATCATATCTGAATGATAGTTTTTTTCTCTTTCCTTCCAATCCTTATAAAATGTATTTCTGTTACTTGCCTTACTGCACAGCCTAGAATGATGACGGCATGCACTCTGTTTGTTCCTGATCTTAAAAGAAATGCTTAAAGGTTTATCCATAAATAAGTCCTCTATCAGGTTAAGGAAACTCCTATTGCTAGCCAGTTAAGAATTTTAACTAAAAATTAATATAAATTTTCTGCATTTCTTGAGATGATGTGACTTTTATCATCTTTTAAATAGGTAGACCATAGTAATTAAGATTTCCATCGATACCAATCTTAAAATCCTGAGATAAACTACGCTTCTTCAAGAATATTTTTCTTTTTTACATACACTAATTTTTGATTGGCAATATTTTGTTTAGAAATTTTGCATTTATATTCATGATTGAGTCAGGCCTGAACTTTTCCTTTCCTGTATTAACTTTGTCAAGTTTTTATATGAAGTTATGCTACCCTCATAAAATGTTGGTGATCACTTATTCCTTCTTTTTATTTTCTAAAACTGTCTCTGTCAGACCGAAATGATTTGCTCCTTGTATGTTTATTAAAAACCACTAGTTTAACTCCCTCTGCTTGAAGTTTGGGGGGGAAATTTATTACTGACTCATTTTTTTTCATGTTTCCTTTTTCACATTTTACTGAATTCCATTTTTCATGGCATTTGTTCATTTATTCTAAATTTTCAAATGTACTGGCAAAAATACCTTTGTATCTTTTTTTAAAAAAATATATCTTTACTGATTTCAGAGAGAGGAAGGGGAAGAGAGAGAGAGAGAGATAGAAACATCAATGATGAGAAAAGTCACTGATCGGCTGCCTCCTGCATGCCCTCTATTGGGGATGGAGCCCACAACCCGGGCATGTGCCCCGACCAGGAATCGAATCACAATCTCCTGGATCCTAGGTTGAAGCTCAACCTCTGAGCCACACCGACTGGGCCCCTTGTATCTTTTTAATACCTGCAGGACTTGTAGGTATGAGCCCTTTATCATTCTAAAAATTGTTCATGGTGCCTTCCTTCTTTTTCCTTTTTAGTCTCACCAAAGGTCAGTCAATTTCCTTGGTGTTTTCAAACAACCAATTTTGGGCACTGTAAATACTGTTTTAAAAAGCAGAGAAAGATTGGTTGTTTATTAGATTCTCTACCATGAGCTGCCATGGACCTTTTCTTTTGGACTGCCAATATACAAAAACCAATTTTCAAGCTCAACAGCTTATCAAGCACTAATCTTTAAATTCCCTGTCTATTCACCCTCTGACATGAGAAATTCTTACTTTCTTGCCAACTTATGAATACATATTTTATTAACTATCTTCAATTGTTTTTGTGGAGTTATTTTCTCAGTGTCTATTCTGCCATGTTTATAGACATGTTTTACCTTTCATTCCATTCTTTCATTTACAGAATTTTGCCTGTTACTAAAACATAATTTTCTTAAAGATTGCTTAATTTCCCCATCCACTTGAGTGCCAGGCCCTCAAGGTATTTCTACCTGAGATCATACATTCACTTTAAAAAGTTTGAAAGCATGTTAGCATTTGAGGCAAGAATGGATAAACCAGGATTTCCAAATAATCATCTGATTTGTGCTCTGGCTCCAAGACAGAGAAACAGTCTCAAGGTCAAACGGAAATTCTTTGCACTTTCTGTTACTTTACCATAATCGCGGAGAACACATTTTACTATCTCTGTTTGGCTATCTATTCCACTACATGCCTACCACACAGCAGTTATTGTACAGTTTTGAGTATAGTTACTGAGAAATGATGGTAATGAAAGCTGAGTAGAAGAAAGAAGAGATACATACCACACTAAACAATGAAGAAATTCTCCACAATTTAAAAATGTGCTTGAGGTCACAGCACAATTTTCAAAAGCATATGTTTTAAGACATAAAAAAAGACCAGGCCAAAGCTGGGATTCAAGTATGTAACTTAACTGCCTCCAGTAACATATTAAGGAGAAAACACAGGGCTTGATAGTCTGCAGTGCCAGCAGGACCAGATGGTTTGCTTAAATCACAAGCTAATAAACTTTTACTCAAAATAAGAAGGGAACAAATTATGACTTTACCACAGACCCATTTTCCTTAAGAAAGCAAAGTTACTGGGTGCTTCAGGTGCTGGCAAAGACTGCAACTTCAAGTTTCCCACCTTCTTCTGTTCCACACTGAGAGGAAAAGACTTTCTGTAGCTTCCAAGATGCTTATGGAAAATCTTGTTATAGTTTCTTGGGAGATTAAGAGGCATAAATCTCCAAAGGGGGAAAAAAACAACAATTAGAGGAAAAGAGTAGTAGTACATAAAGAAAATTATCTAGAGGTTAAGCATTCGTCATGTAAGTCAGAATTTCATTTGAGAAGTCCACTATTTTCTTAATTTCAAGGAAATTCCAGATTAAGAACTACTCTGTTTTATAGTTACAAAAAAACCCACAAAAACAGTTGCCAAGCTAGAGGTGAGGAGCATTTTTGAAGTATTAGTGAGAACGTACGTTACATACATACATTCAACCATCCTCTTGTAACAAATACCTTTAGGTACCTCACAATCACTACTAATAAGGATTTGAATTTAGAGAATATGTAACAGAGTTTTATGGTAGTGTTTATACTAGAAATCTCTTTTTCCCAATATGTTCTTTTGGCCAATGCATGGTAATTCTTTGACAAGATATATAACAATAGCACAGTACTTTGTGAATATGGAATAGCTATAGTGATTGCAATGATAATAGCAATAGCAACTTACAGTATATGAATACTTTGAAGTACTCTAAGTGCTTTACATATGTTGTTTTACTAAATCTTCACAATGATGCCACGAGGTTAATATTAGGTATTATTATTATTATCCTCATTTTTATAGAACAGGAAACAGGTTCAGAGTTTAAGTGTCACACCGAAGGTCATACGGCCAGAAGAGACCGAGCTAGGATTCCAACCTAGACAGTCAAATTCCATTGTAGTCACAGGTAATACCACTTTGCTACAATGTTATCAGTGTTCACAAAGTCCTAGAACAGCTTTCTACAAGTATATTTAAAGAATTACTCTGGGGAGTGTTCCCATGCCCACTTGTGCATCTTTCCATCCTTCCTTTCTGTCTCCCTTCTTTCCTCCTCCAAAATACTGATTTCCTACCATGTACCAGATGATATGTGTTATGCACTGAGAGCACAACAGAAACCAAAAGACATGTTTCCTATCACTCTACAGCTTAGAGTCCATAGAGATATACTAACGAATTAATAAAGTTCATAAATAATTATAAATTGTGAAGAGTTATGTAAGAAGTTACTGGAAGCCATAATTGTGAGTAACATGAGGTTCTGATCTATGTTTTAGGAGCCTAGAAAAAGTTTCCCCAAGAAAGCTGATGGAGAGGAAAGGGGAATTCCAGCTTCAGGTCCCAGAAGCTGAAACGTATAGTAGCCCTGAAGTGGGAAAGCACATACCTACAAGAGAAGATAAAAAAAATCAAAGTATCATAAGCCCTGAGAACAAAGGGGAGAAGGGGGCAAATGTGGCAGGAGAGGGAGGAAGGGACCAGATGTGCACAGGTCTCTTGTAGGCCATAGTGGGTACTTTGCTTTTATCCCAAAAGCAACAGGAAGGTACCAAAGGGTTCTGACTAAATAGAGGAGTAAGAGGATTTAGAATGTTAAAATCAGAATTACTAAAATAATGGGCCAAGGAATCTAAGCTGAACAGAGAGGGAAGCAAAGACAGGCTAATGAATTAGAATACACCAGCAGACGGATAAGTTCAAATGATGTGGAAAGACAGGTGTAGTGGTAACACCTGAACAAGAAAGCTAAAATGATAGAAAACGTGACTAGAGTGGACGATGCTTAATGAGTGAAGCTGGAGGTAGATTAGATTACTACAAGGTCTAGAATGCTAGATACAGAACGAAGAAAGTCAATGGAGGCAAAGACCATTGGTCAAGAAACTGAGAAGACAGAGTAACAAATGGGTGATCCATGTAGATTCTGAAGTCAGTGAGACAACAAAAGTCTTCAACGAAAAGCTTCGATGCTACCGCTAAATGACATAAGCCTTGAAGAAGCAACGATTCTTGTAAGAAGGTGATGGAATAATAAATGCCCCAGGAAACAAAGATGTGAGTTCTACCTCTGACCCTAAGATCAGAATAAATACATACCACAGAAAGGGTTGCTGGAGTTTCCAGGGGAGAGGACAGATTACACTTCAGGCAAAGAAGGTGAAAGATGGTTCAAGAAAAAAACTTAAGAACGTATGTGCCAGGGCCTGGCACAGAGTAGGTAGATACTCAATGAATATTTGTTAAATGAATGAAAGAAGAGAGGTGAATCTGTGAATTTTGGTGACTTAGTAGGGAGATGTTAAAGGGGTAAGAAGGGTTGGAGAGCTGGGTTAAGGCAAGGAAGTACTGAACAATACAGGGATGAAGGTGTGGCGGAGGATGAATGATCAGGGGCTTATTTTTTAGACAATGTCTGATGAAATCCAGGATGAGAGGTACAGTAATATTAACTCCACTAGGTTCTTTGAAGAGGGTGGGCCCTGGTCCCACTGGACCATAACTTCAAAATAAATCAGATGCTATCAATAAGAATTTAAAAATTTTATTTTTGCTTTTAGTCCCCATTTACATGCATATGACTTATATTATAGTGCTGATTATAATTTTCTATCCCATTCATTGAAAATAAAATATTCTAAGTGATTCTTGAGGTAACCTAGTGGAAACAGATACCACTGACTTCAGCACTGTATCAAACTTAGGAACTGCCAGGTACCACTGCTATCTTTTCCTCCTGATTTCACGAAGGACACGTATGCGAGCAGGAGTCACAGAGGCAGCACCGAAGAAGAAACCACAGAAACCCCTATTTCCATAATTCAACTCTGGGAGTCACGAGACTTCTTCTCTTTTTATATATTGTTGCATTTCTCCAGTAAGTCAACACTGCCAAAGGTTTGTGAGAATAAAATTCACAAATGACACTTTAATTAATGTGCTCCATGGGTGAGGAATTTTCAAAATGTTTTTACTTTCTCTCAAAATATGGCTGACATTCCCATGAGACATTTAACAATGCCGGATATTTCTATAAAAGAATATGGTTCATAAGTATCCACATGGTTAAGATTGACTTGTAGATGAGGTAAATTCACATTGATTGGCTGGGTGCCTTCACTGGCAACAGCTTTAGGTTTCCAGTAATATTATGCTATGGTAACAAATCTTCAACTGAAAAGAAATTTTAAGAGTGGAAACATGACAATGTGAAAGAAAAACGTCTTTTTCAAGCCATCTAAATTTTCCTTTAAAAAAAAAATCAACTCAGAGTTTGGGTAGATAAACGCTATAATAAGCACTCACCATTCCTAGGTGAAGCCTGAAAAATCAGACATCAATAAAATGTGCATACACACTTTCAAAGCAAAGAATATGTCCCCTGCTGCTATGACTCTCATGTCACGGATGTTGGAAAGAGGATCTAAGAAAGGACAGTATTTAACTCACTGCCAACTCTATTTAGGTGATTTTATTGGTAACATACTATCAAAAATAAAACTAAAAATCTGAATGAAAGCACTGAAAATTATTTTTTTAGAAGATTGTTACTTGATTAACATCTCCTAAAATTTGCTTATTTTTAGCAACAAGAAGACTATATCAGAATCAAGTAAAACAAAAATTAATAATTTCATGGGTCCACATAAACTCCATAGTTCCTAACTCTTGGAAGAAAAGACGGAAATAATCTAAATAACATCACCTTTTCTTTCTCCAGCAGCGGTAACAAAAATGTGGTAATCATAATCTTACACTCTTCTGCATGTGGGTCTGAGACTTCTTTATATTTCATTAGAGTTTATGAGTAATTCAGGAAAAGAAATACAAATAGAGGTGGAATGACAAAACTGTCCTTGAACTTTGAGCCCTGGTAAGTTCTCTTCTGAAAAAAAATTTTTTCTGCTTTGCTAGGAAGTCAGATAAACAGGATAAAGTGGGTGCTAGAAGGGCTGTAGAAGTTGTCCAGGTTTTGAAAGAAATTTTTTTCTTGGTTGAAATTATTTCAAGTGAAGAAATCATTAATTCCATTTTATTACAGAAAATGGCAATCCCTTCACTAGTATAAAGTCACCAACAGAGAAGAGAGCATTTAGGGCTTGAGCCCTTTTTCTGGGATCAGATGAACAATTTGAATCAAACAGCTTCATACGTTTTCCTTAAGTTTTCAACAATAAAAATAAAAGTTTACTGGCATTTTAACTGACAATTTTAATCCTTATTTGCACTGCTGAAAAAATAAGTCAAACAGCTACCTGGAAGTAAACAGAATGATATTTCACTAATTAGAGACACATTTTTGTGGACAAAACATTATTTCAATAGAACCCCTGAAAAATGATTACAAAGAAAATATTGGTCAATGAAATGACAGTTATTTGATCTCATCAAAAGTTTACTCTTAGCAAAAGGAGAAAAATAAAAGGGTGGAATTAACTGTCTGGCAACCCAAGGACACCAAGACGGAACTCATAAGCATCACGTGAGTGCATGTGCGCGTGCGCGCGCGCGCACACACACACACACACACAGGATTATTGTGGCCATGATAAGAAGACTCAACACTTGTATCCTGCCTTTATAGCCTACCAAGACACTTGCGGGAACAATAATTTACTTCTCACAGATGAGGCTACAGAGGCTTAGAAAGAATACAGAACTTACCCTAAACCACACTAGTAAACAAAAGAAGAAATAGACTCCACATCACTTCACTTCTGGTTTAATGCACTTACACTAACCCTTATTGCCTCTTTATCTGTTCATTAAAGAGGGTGGAGATAAGAGGAAGAGACAAATGAGTGCCAAAACAGACATGCCACACACAAAAATTACCTGTAGTGTAGGATAAATCCTGCTGTGCAAATTTCTCTAGGAAAATATGTTTCAATGAAAACATCCAGGAAGGTGCAGCCAAGGAGAACATAAACTGCATATAAAAATCAGTGGGAAGCCATCTGGCGCTCATGACTTCACCTTCAGACATATCTTGGATGACTGCCTCTATCATCAATAACTTGGTTTATCAAACTTCTCAGTAGGAGATAACAGAGTAAGGGCCAAACGCCCCAAGAACTCATTACAAGCAAACTAAATATCATCTGTTACAGATCTGCCACACAGATTCCAAGAGTGCTTCCCACCCAGTGCAGCGGTGCTTATCCAGTTTAGACAGACGTATATAAACATGTCTACTTTGAAAACCAGTATCTATAGACTCTGGCACTCTTCTCTGTGGCTCAATTTTTGTGCCAACGTTTTATTTCTTTTCCACTGCAGTTAATCTTTTCATTTGATTATAACTTTTGAAAATATAGATATGGTCCCTTTGTTGAGTAAAAAGGGAAATCTCAAGCTGAAATTCAGAGACATAGATATTTCCTGAACTTCTGGGACAGTCCAATCATGTACTATCCTATCAAAAAATTTTCAAGAGGAAGAAACTATGAAACAAAAGACACAAACGCAAATGCATTTGTTAAAGAACTCGTGTAAATAGAATTTTTTTAATTTTTATTTTTGTCATACCATCATACGTGGTCATTTTCTGGGGGCTTCAGTTTTCCTTCACAGTTTCTTTAGTTGTTGTCTACTGACCCCATCTGGTAAAATTATAGAGGACGTTATAGTGGCTAAAGCTTCTGCCAACTCAACTTTTTAATTTTATGTAAGGAAATTTTTTGAAGAAGTGGGAAAATAGATCCGGGCAAAAGAATCTAAAGATTCTCAGCTTTCATTCCTATATAATACATAGGATGAGAAGGAAACATGTAATTAAGAAAAGGTCATGTCACTGAGTTATAATAACTTTAAATTCTAGCTAACCCTCCTCACTCTCACTTTACATCACATATAAAATCTCTGTACTTTTACTGCCATGTTATTTACGAAGTTTTTTTTTCCTTTTCAAGTATACTAAACATGACTCCATCAAAGGGATATCTTTTAGGGCTTTCAATATCCTAAAAGGAAAAATTCATGTTGCTGCCTTTTCCTTGTAATTCTGGAAGATGTTTGTTAGTATTCTAATCTTTTATTAAAAGTTTCATTAAAACTGAGATCTTTTTTGTTTTTAATACAAAGATCAGATAATTATTTCAAAATTGTATCCAGCATAACTAAATAAGATTTTAAATAGTATAAGGTAGTTGAAAATTTTAACTACAGTTACTAGAAGTAGAGAAATGTCTGCTTAAACTATGCCAATCAGCCTTGAGAGTATAGGTTTTAACTGCCAGCCATTCTTACTATAAACATTCAGAATCCGATTCTACTAAAGGAGGTGAAAACGTAAGAAGAAATTGAAGGAGAGTTTTAAAAACACACGGGGAGTTTCATTTTATCCATCATCTGACTTACTCCACATTTGTGAAGGTGGCTACTACAACATTAATACGGACTTTCAACTATTCTTTTGAACATTCATCCTCTGAGACATTTGAGTTTTCAGACTTGCTGTTATTTGAACATATTTGAGTAATTTCCATTAATAAGTGGAGTGAAATGCAGAATATTGGGTTGCCATTACTACACACTATATGATTCCTTTAAGTTAAAGCCCATTTCATACATCTTTGTAAGATCAAAAGGAGGAGAAGTCTAAACATGGAGATTTTTGCTATGGCAGGGTACAGCCATTTAACTTCTTTCAACAAGCCAGAGATGGCAGAATTCTCTTTGAAGTGGCAGCCCTGTGGCCTTTGAAGTCCCTTGTCAATTGCAGAATGGCTCTGGTGGGGTTTGTTTTGTAGCCAGCTGTCACCATGAAGGCAGACATGACGTATTTCCAGCAGTCTCACTTCAGGGTCTGTCAAGTGACTGATTTCATAACCAGTCACCATAACAAAGGAGATTCAAACTCATGGGCATTACAGCAAGAGTCTACAATGAAACTTACTAGGTTCCTCTTGACAGAGCTTGATTTAAATACTGAAACGATCATACAATGGCAAAGAGAAAGTGATTGTGAATTTAACTGTCACAGCTCCTAGTATTCTTGGAACATTAAAAAGTACTCTCCATATGTTTGTCAACAAAAGGTTTCATAGTAACACCTTACTTCCTAAAAATGAAATACCTTTGAACAATAGCAGCTTCAATCTTTGCACTGACAAAACAGATGACCTTCTCCAGAAATCAGTAAACTACTTAAAAAGCAGAGTTTATATTGCTCACTTACAACTGAACTTTTTTATAAGACTGAACAATTCTGTACAGTTCTGAGAAACATGTTTGTATTCGTAATACTTTCAGATTGCACAGCTACTCACCTCAGAAACCCGTATCACTACTGACATAGAAATCAGTTTAAGACTTTTAAGGGTAAGTAAAGAAAAAAATATTGAAACATGCTAAGAAACTTCTATAAACTATAACTGTAGCCCAGTATAGCACTATATAAAAGGAAGCAATGGTAATAATATTATAAATCTATTTTTAAGGCGAGGAGAGAAAAATGTTGAAAAACCTAATGTCAAATTCACTAATGATGATCAGAAGTATCAGTCCCACTGGGAGGAAATAAAGTAGGATTAAAAGATTTTCAAATTAATTTGATCAAACTTTATGTTCGTTCTGTAGAATGTTTTGAATTTTTACATGTTTTTATGAACATGGTTTACTGGTATTTCAGAGCTGAAGACTGATGCTACATAAGACTTTTGGCTAGTTCCGATTAGCCAAAAATTTAACAAGAGCAGGGCTAGAGTGCTGCACATTCATCCTATAAGACATAATAAGTCCTTTGATCCCTATATATGGATAGGTAAGGAAAATGATGATTTCTAAAGTTTATTTTTCAATTCTTGCTACCATGCTTTAAAATCAAGCACTAAAAAAAAAGTTACCTGCAAATGCATAATATCTATACTAATTCTTTAAATCCATAATTCTGAAATCTTTGCACTTATCTGGCCAGATAAAGTGCTTCGAATCCTATGGAAAGGAACTGCAACAAAGAATAAAAACATGCAATAATTCAAATATTTTTTTGGTGACTACTATAAAAATCATAAAATTACCATTAAGCCTTAAATTGTTTAGTAAATAAAGTGATGCTGCTATTATTGGAGGGTGCAAACATTCAAGGGGGGTCAAAATAAAATTTCATTCATTCGCTCAATAAATATTCACTGAGTGCCACTGTGGACCAGATGGTAGATATTAAGGATATAATAATAATAAACAAGACACAGCCACTACCCTTAAGGAGCTTTCATTCTATTGGAGAAGATAGAGACAGTCCAAGAAATAGACAGTACGTAATAATACGGTGTTGTAAAACAAACAGTATAGGAGCTGATGAAAAACATGGGAGACAGATAACTCAGACTTGGAAGGTCAGACAAAGTTTTATGGAAGGAGAACTAGGATCTATCCAGACAAGAGGAGAGAGTAAAGATAAAGACAATGCTTCAGAGATAGGGAACATGTAGTTTAATACTTGCAAACCTTTCCTCATTCTTCTGAAAAAGGACCCAAGAGCACATATGCTCCTTTTCTGTCCAGGAAACATTAAATATATTTACAAAGTTACTGTTTAAATGATTAAATAATACTATTAATTAAGAAAGCAGCCTGGCCAGGTGTGGACGCCAGGTGTGGCTCAGCGGTTGAACGTCGACCTGGGATCCAGGCGATCAAGGTTTGATTCCCAGTCAGGGCACATGCCCGGGTTGCAGGCTCGATCAATGACTCTCTCATCACTGATGTTTCTCTCTCTCTCTCTCTCCCCCTCCCTCTCCTTTCTTCTCTCTGAAATCAATAAAGATATATTAAAAAAAGAAAAAAAGAAAGTAGTTATCACGGTGACTGGCAGTTAACTGGCAATCAATAAATGTCAGTATCTCAAGCCTTATAACTGCATTAAGAGTAAGATACTATGTACTTCCAGTGTGTCACATTTTCCAGTAATAACTGAGTCACACATATGGAGTCAATGAAAGCGTAGTTCGAAGACATGCAGAGAGTTAATTAACAGGTACCCTCTCAGTTTATGTGCACTTGAGATTAATTGGAAGAAGCCTCTATACTGTGAAAGGCTAACATAAAGTTAGTCAGCATATGTTATCTCCCAAGTGTGTATTTTTTAGCTCAGAGCGCTCTTCTGAACTAAATCCATATATTCAACTGCCTGCCTGACATCTTCATGAGAAAGGGCACAGCATCTCAAATTTAACATGTACAGAGCTGAATCCCTACCTTAAACGCCTCCTCCTCCAGTTCAATAGCCACCACCACCATGCACTTAGGTCCTCTCAGCCTGCCACAGCCCTCCCCCTAACTTCCACATGCAATCCATCAGCAAGTTCTGCTGAATCTATGTCCAAATAGATTTCCACCTCCACTGCCAACACCCTACAGTGCTCTGGATCATGCAGTATCTGCCTCATAGGCACTCCCTATTCTAGCCTTGCTCTCCCACTATTCTTCATGTAACTGCCAGAATAATCCTTTAAAAACATAAAATGGATTTTTATCACTCTCCTACATAATGTTTTCCACCTGCCTCTCCAGTTTCATGTCAAACCATTGGCTCTTTCACTCAGTTACTCGCTCACTCATTCCCCACCTACCCACTCACCCACTTCTACTCAGTCTTCTCCACTGACGGGTTTCTTTTGGTTCCAAGTATACCATGATCTTCCCGTTATTAGGGAACCACACATGTGGTTCCCCTAATGGCTGAAGTAAACTCTTTTCCGTTCTTAATCTAATTCCTATTTACTTTTCAAGTCTCAATTTAAACAGCGATACCTTTCCTGACCATTCAATCTAAATAAGGTCCCCTTGTTATACCTTTATAAAATACTATACTTCTTTATTTGCATGTATCACAATTTTGAAGAATATATTTATATCTGTGATCACGTGATTCATCTCCCTAACTAACACATGAACACCATAAAGAAAGGGACCATATTTGTTTGGGTCACTAATGTATTCCCAGCTTCTTGCACATAGTAGGCCCTCAATAACATGAGCTTAATGAATAGTGGAGCAATGGAATAAAGTCAGCGTTGGGGTGGCATCTTCTCATGATGGACAATGTCTCTTTCTCACTTCTGTAGCTATCCTACTCCTTTTCCCACACTAATTCCATCACTCATGCTATAAACTTCAGTGATTATTATTATGTGGATAGTTAACACAACACACGATTATGACATCTCTTGAAAATGGCGTAAGTCCTTTACTAACCCAGTCTTTCATCATTATTTCTCAAAGGAAAAATTACTTTTCACAAACGTGTTTTTAGACCACAGATGATTTTGTAAAAACAAAAATGAAAAATGGAACAACTACATCAGAAAAGTGCTTGTAATTGTGTATTTTAGTACCATAACTCTTGTCAGGCTCAGGAGGAAAACTAAGTGTGTGTGTGTATATGTAAGTGTCCATCCGACACATTATAGGAGGCAGCTAGCTGTCCAATACAGTAGCCACTAGCCAGATGTGGACACTTAAGTTTAATTAAAATAGTGCTTCAGGTGCTCTAGCCATATTTTAAGTATTTCACAGAAACATGTGGCAAGGGGCCATCATATTGGACAGAAGACACATGAACATTTCCACTATTTCAAAGTTCTATTGGCTAGTGCTGCTCTATAGAGACTACAGAGGCACTTGAAACCAATAGGCACTTAAAAAAGGAAAACAGTAAATTCTGTTTGGAATTCAAATCCTTTTTTTTAAGTTTTAATTTAATTTTCTTCTTTTTATTGTTGAGAGTATTGCAGATGTCTCCCATTTCCCCCCCTTACCCCCTCTACCCATCTTCCACCCCTCCCCAGGCCCCCACCTGTCCATTGTCTGTGTCCATGGGCTGTTTATATATGCTTATAGGTTCTTTGTTTAATCTCTCCCGCTCTCCTTCCCACCTTCCCTCTGAGATCTGTCGGTCTGTTCCAGGCTTCCACGTCTGTGGTCCTATCTTGTTCGTCAATCTATTCTGTTCCTTAGATTTCACATGAGTGAGATCATGCAGTACTTGTCTTCCTCTGCCTGGCTTATTTCATGCATAATACTCTCCAGGTCCATCCATTCTGTCCCAAAAGGTAAGAGATTCTTCTTTATAGCTGCACAGTATTCCACGGTGTAAATGTCCCACAGCATTTTTATCCCCTCATCTACTGATGGGCACTTGGGCTGTTTCCAGATCTTAGCTATTGTAAATAATGCTTCTATGAACATAGGGGTGAATACAGTCTTTCTGATTAGTGTTTCAGGATTCTTAGGATATAGTCCTAGAAGTGGTATCACTGGGTGAAATGGCAGTTCCATTTTGAATTTTTTGAGGACCCTCCCTACTGTTTTCCATAGTGGCTGCATCAGTCTGCATTCCACCAGCAGTGTACCAGGGTGCCCTTCTCTCCACACCCTTGCCAGCACTTGTCGTTTAGGGAATGGTGTTAGATACTCCCCTAAGCTATGGGAGTGTGCACCGCTACTGAAACAGTCACAGCTATCTAAGCAGTTTCAGTACACAGGAAATGTGTGTGTGTGTACACCTGTGTGTTTAAGAGAAAGGTTATGAATATTCGAACAGATATTCCAATTCAAATTTAAAATTAACAAGATCAAATACTTAAAAAAATTTTAATCCTAAATTTTCGATGTCTTCTTACTTCTAGGAATAAGGTCTAAGCATAATGTTCTAAAATCCATACTTTGTTTCAGATTGTGCTAAAAAAGTTTTTTCTCTCTCCCTCCCTAAAGGAAATACAGAATACATGACTATGTAAAACAAAAAAAGCATTAGGATTGAATTTCACAGCACACATATCTAGCGATTTACTAAATCTACCCAAACTATTTTTATGAAGAAAACATAAAAGTAAATTGAAAAATAATGGACTAAGATTCTACATTGCCTAAGACAGACTCTCAAAAAATAAATAACCAGATGACAAGAACAATGTCCATCTAACCAACCTGTTAGTTGGCAGTAACATTCCCAGCTGATGCAGATACTACAGATTCTAAGCTGGGCAAGGGGAGGGGACAAGGATTCCCTCAAGTCACAAGGATCAAAACTTGATATATATAAATAGAAAATTTTAACAATAAGCATGTCATCACTGGTTCTGAGTCAACCAGGTAAGGTCTACTGATACTAAATTTCTCTGGAGCCTTAGACTGGTCATAGCAGCTCCTTCCCTTGGAGCTATTAAGGGCAGAGGTAGTAAGAACAGAAGTATCCACAGAAGCTAACATTTATGGAATGCTTACTATATGCCAGACTCTGTTACAGGTGCTTTATACATATAACCTCTCTTTTATGTGGCAGATACAACAAGTATCTTTCTTTGACAGCTTAAAGAATTGACACAGAAGTAACCTGCTTGAGATCAAAATTTGTTTAAGTGATTAAACCATAATTCCAACTAACACTTCTAACTCCAATACCACTTCCATAGCCACTATGTAATATAATTTCCCTAAAGTTCTGGAATGGCCTTCTGAACCAGAGAATCAGGCTCTAAAATCTCTATACCTAACCTATTGCTTCTACCTTTCTTTTACTTGATTCTAACACTCACTATGCCTAATTTCAGTTTTGTAAGGTATGAGTGTTTTCTCAGATGAGATGAAGAAGCCTGAGAGAAAAACCGGTTTGAGGGTAGGAATCAAGAGTTCTGAATTAAGATGGTTTCAGGCTGAGATGTCAGTTGGAGTAAAGAAATGAAGTAGGCTTAGTTTGGATCTCAGAAGAGAAAACTGGGCTGAAAATATAAATCTTATGTGCTAAGAATTCTACTACTAACGATAATACAGTAACATTTCTTCAGCATAATTTCTTGGTTGTTATCCTCAAACAAGTTTTTCCATCAGGCTTTCTCATTTCAAAAAATGGAACCACCATTCCCTCAGCTGTCCATCCAGAAACCAGAGGATCATCTTTTATCCTTACCCATGCATACAGTTCACCAAATCTTTTCAGCTCTATTTCCAAAAGACATTCCAATGCCATCCACTATTTCCCATGTCCATTGCCGCTATGGAATTTACTCAGCCATTGCCTAATCTGACCAACCTCGTCCTGGACCAGGAGTCTTTACACAACTTTCCTTGCATATCTTCTAAAACAGTTAATAAAACTATGATTTTAACCTAATGTTGAATTTTTTACCTTGTAAGTTTAAAGAGTTGCAAAGAATGTAATTTCATAGGTATTTTTTAAATAGTTTTTAAAAAATATAATGAATCACTTAAAAAAAGTATCCAATGAAATATAAATACTATGGTGACTTGATATCCATTATTATATATTTAAAAGCTATAAGAACAAACTATTCTTTAATGATAAGTTTTACATTTTCCTTTTTCTCTTTTACCTTGTGTTTTCATTCCATTTCTCCTTAAAATTTTACACTAATGAAATTTATTTTATGCTAGACTATTTGTATGGATCCCTGTGTACTTTTCTGCAACAAAAATATGTATATAAATGTAAATTAGATAGTTATAAAATTTCCTGTGGTCATAACTCTGTTAAAAAATACCTTTGGATTGATTTATCATTACAATGACTAGAAACATACAATAATCAAAATTAATACAAATATTTGATATTTTGAGAATAAGAAATATAGAGTAAAATTTTATTAAATGTATCTTATCATTAAACATATTTATCTTAATGAGATTGATGAAACTTTTAATTTTATTAGTTTAGATATCCCTTAATGAATATAATTTATTGCTAGAAAGACCCAGGAGTCAGTCTCAATTCTATGGTGTCATTTTCATAGGTGTAAGCACTAACAAGCCTTTATATAAATAGTTAGAAATGGAAGACAATATGACTCAATTTTTTTGTACTCATTCAGTGTTATATGCCTCAAATCACATACTAGTCACGATAACATGGATGAAATGCCATAGGAACTTAATTCTTGTTTATGTCAATTAACCTACGGTAAATTTGCTTTTGTTATACATAATTTCACAGAACCTAACAATAGGTTAAGTTAGGACTTATAATAGTAAGATAAGATCAAACATGCTTTGACATGATCTGATTGCATGCACTCCCCTCTTCCTCCCTCCCTCCCTTCCTTCCTCCTTCCCTCCCATGGATCTTACCTTTCATATCTGTCCTGAACTATAGCTACTAATCTCTATTTAAAGTTCCCTAGATGCTTCCAGCTTTTACCTGTGCTAGTCCCTCTACATGTGATGAAACTGGACACAATGGGTCCAGGCTGCCTGTCGCTACTTCAGCCAGTTAAGCAAAGACAAGGTTGAATCTTACATGAGCATTTATTCTAATAATGTCATCAGTATGGGAGAGCAGCAGGACTCATCCACATAAAATACATGCCAGCTGCATGTATTGAGTAGAATGACAAAGATTACATGGGCAAGTGGGCAAAAAGGAATACGAGTGGGTCCAATGGGGTCACAAAAGGGTGGAGCACCTCCAGGACCCCTTTGTTTCAGGAACAAGGTTGTTATCCTTCCATGATAAAAGGAGAATGGACAGCACTCCAAGGTCAACTCCCATGTCCTGGGGCGAACAAACCCCAGCCAGGCTAGAAAATGCTTTTTCTAATTAGAACAGAACAATCACAGTTAACAGAACATGACTAATATTTCTTATAACTACAGCTAACAGTCACGGTCAAAAGGACATGATCAACATCTCTGCCCCCAACAGTAATACACTGAATATCCTTCACCTCTTCTTTGTCTCTTTCTTTTTAAAACTTACCTCATGCATTAGCCATCTCCTCCAGGAAGCCTTCTCTCGACCTCCCCAACCTGGATTACATGCCTTAAAGCTCTCTGTTCAGATCACAACCATGGTACTTATCACACCAAACCATAATTATAGTTCCATTCTCCAGTCTTTCCCAGTAAACTGTGAAATTTTCAAGGCAGAGGTTTTATCTATTACCTTTTTATTTCCAATGCTCAGTTCAGGAAGGTATTCAATAAATGTTTATAGAAAGGTTGCATAAGTAAAAGTATCATTTCTTTATTTCCAGCATTACTGCCATTTGATTTAAAAATGAGGGAAAGAAAACATAAATATTCAGATTAGTACAGGATTATGTTTATCAAACCAAAGAATAAACTGTCCACTCTCGGAATAGCTAAAAGTGAGAAGGCAATGGGGAAGATTGGGGAGTGAAACTACAATTCTATTACCACACATCACCTTCTACAGGCTACTCAGCTACCAGTGGTACTTCAGTAGCCCTGCTTTATTTGAAAAGTACTTTGGTATCATGGTGATAACTACTGTGTAAGTGACTAGTCAGATTTGTAGCCCATTGACAACAGAGATTTTCATTCTTAATACATCTTCAAGAGAAAAAAAAAATGGCACACTCGGCAGTGGCCACTGCACAGACTGAATTCCACTTGCTCATGTGTCTAGTTCTGTTTCCTATGCAATCATGTCTGATAAACCAGATATGGCTGTGATTATGAAATTTGATTAAGTTGAAAATGAAGATAGAAACACAAGAGAAAATCCACTGCCTTCAAAGGAAACAACCTAATAGGAGAAGCAAGCAGGTGAATCATGATGAGGTGTGTGTCACCAACATGCACTGTCCATTCCACAAGCACTGCCTTCTTATTTTACTTCTTTTAGCTATTTAACTGTAAGATGTAGAGATGTTGGATCAAATTTAGATGACTGTGCTGCCTATTTTCATACCAAGAATCAAGAACTACTGACAATGAAGGCCATACCTGCCTGTCCCATCTGCCTGTGTGGATGGCAGGGAAGGAAAAAACCTGCATGTTAAAGGGAGAAGCTGGGTGGGACAACAGTGAAATCTAGAGTAAAAAACTAAGCTGGTCCCAGGTGTCCTGCAGGCTGTAAAATGCAGTTTCATCAAGAGTGCCATATTTTTTGTAATTCTTAAAAATGCTAATTAACCTATAACTATCTAGCAAACCATTGGTAAAATCTTATGATCTTCTAGGTCAAGAATTTACACTTAATATATAAGCCAAATAATGTCAAAATGGCAAATTGAAGAAAACGAGTATCACTATTAAAAATGAGCTTTTAAAATAAAATCAGAACTCATGTGCAAATGTTAATTATGCTGAGAGGATGTATCTTTACTCAAAACATTCAAAAACATTCTTTAGGAACAAAATAAATCCAATTTATTAAGCCACAAGAGAAAGTCTTTTACTTGTAAGGCATTTTAAAAATCTTACTTAGCAATCTATTTGAAAATGGCTCCCTCAAAAATAAATTTACTCTCTTTGGCCGGTGTGGCTCAGTTGGTTGAGCACCATCCCATGTACCAAAAGGCTGCTGCCTGATTCCCCGTCAGGGCGCATGCCCGGGCTGCGCACCTGCTCCCCATCACACACCTCATCATGACTCCCCTGCTTGCTTCTCCTACTCGGTTATTTCCTTTGAAGGCAGTGGATTTTTCTCCTGTGTTTCTATCTTCATTTTCAACTTAATCAAATTTCACAATCACAGCCATATCTGGTTTATCAGACATGACTGCATAGGAAACGGAACTAGACACATGAGCAAGTGGAGTTCAGTCTGTGAAGTAGGGGGCATGCAGGAGGCAGCCCATCGATGTTTCACTCTCACATGGATGTTTCTCTTTCTTTCTCCCTCTCCCTTCCTCTCTCTCTAAAAAATCAATAAAAATATTTTTTAAAAATAAAATAATAAGTTTACTCTCAAAGTATACCAGAGAAGACATTTAAAACATTTTCAAATGCAAAAAAACAAAATAAAAACGCATTTCAAAAATTTTAACTTCATAGTAGTACTGCTGAACTACGGATATTGCTCCCTACCTCCTGATAATTCTGAGACTTAAGAGAAACAATTTTACTCTATGTTCATTTTAAGAAAATGGGTAAAGGGGACCAAATATACCCACTTTGGGTAGTGAGCATACAATGCAATATACAGATCATGTATCATGGATACGTACACTTGAAACCTACATGATCTTTTTTTTTAATCCTCACCTGAGGAAAACCTATGTGATCTTATTAGCCAATGTCACCTCAATAAATTTAATTTTTTTAAAAAAATGGACTGTCACATTCAACAAAACACAAAACCTGCCAAAACCTGAGTAGAGAGGTTTCAGAAGAAAACCATGTGGAAAGGAACCCTGGGGTTTCCTCATGGGATTGTTCCCTTTCCTCCCTCCATTTGCCAACACAGTTTAGAAGACATCTCCCTTCACTGGATCATTAGACATCTTCTCCAAATTTGGAGCATGGACTCAATGTAGAGCAGCATGTATTTGGAACAAAAATACTGGAAAGGGATTCTATAAAGAATATAGGAAAGGCATCAAGAAACGTTTTCCTTTGAGAGTTTTTCTCTGTTCAAACTTTAAAAGATTCTGTATACTTTATTTCAATAAGAGATATGGTCCCCAAACAATTTTACTTTGTACTTTTTTTTTTTTTTTTAATATATCTTTATTGATTTCAGAGAGAGGAAAGGAGAGGGAGAGAGATAGAAACATCAATGATGAGAGAGTCATTGATCGGCTGCCTCCTGCACGCCCCTGACTGGAGATTGAGCCGACAACCCAGGCATGTGCCCTGACCGGGAATCGAACCCCAATCGCCTGGATCCTAGGTCAATGCTCAACTGCTGAGCCATGCCTGGACAGGCTACTTTGTACTCTGAGAAATCAAGAGATGCAGACATCCTCCTCCTATCAGAGGTAGTCATTTATTCTCAGAGGCTAAATTTAGACAAGAGACATAAATTCTGGGCCTGAGAAAGATAATAAGAATAATGTCCCTAGCCAGAAAAAGCTTCACCCATTTAAGATATTTCAAATGAATACTTGATGTATACAATTAATAAACAGTGGGGTTAGAAGACACAAAAAGATAAAATAAGAAAAGATGATGAGAGCAAGAGGGGACAATAAATGAGATTTATACAACCCCAGAAGTATAAACATAAAAGCAGTTTCTTCATACCTTAAACCACTTAAAGCCCAAATGACTGGTCTCATGCAATATTTCCCTTAACAGCTTCAAATAGGCAATGAGTAGCAGAATGGTGCAAAAAAGATAAACAGAAGAGAAAACAGCATGCAATTAAAAGCAAATTATATATAGCCACTTTGGGGGACAGTTTTGCAGTCTTATAAAGTATAGTCTTACCATACAATCCAGCAACCAGACTCCCATGTATTTACCTAAATGACTTGAAAATTTATGTCCATACATAATGGACATAAACATTTATAGAAGCTTTATTCATAAGTGCCAAAAATTGGAAGCAATGAAGATATTCTTCAAAAGGTAAAGGAATAAGCAAATTGTGGCACATCCATATAAGGAACATAATTCAGAGATAAAACCAGTTTTCAGGCCACAAAAAGACATGGATGAACCTTAAATGCAGAGGCTAAATGAAAAAAGCTAGTCTGAAAAGCCTACATACTGTATGATTCCAACTATATGACACTGTGGAAGAGGCAAAACTATAGAAACGGAAAAAAGATCAGGGACTGGGGAGATGGGGGAGGAGTGATTAGGTGGAACACAGGTGATTTTTAGGGCAGTAAACTACTCTGTATGATACTGTAATGGTAGATACATGATATAATACATTTGGTAAAACCCACAGATTGTACAACTTGAAGAGTGAAACAAAATGTAAACTATGGACTAGTTAATGATGTATCTATATTGGCTCATCAATTTTAACAAATTTACCACACCAATGCAAGATGTTAATGATAGGGAAAACTGAGGTGGAGAAAGGAGTATACAGGAACTCTGTATTTTCTGCTCAAGTTTTATGCAAATTAAAAAACTGATTTAAAAAAACTGATCTAAAAAAAATTATAACCAGTTTACACATCAAAAGCTTTACAAAGAACACATAAAAGTAGTCCATAGTCCATAATGACATTATCTACTATTGTCAAAATTTCTATACACTCTCTGATTTGTACAACTTGGAACTAACTGATGATTCCCAAAGCAGAAAGAAATCTTTATAGGAGGAAAAAAATGGGTGACACTTTGAAAATAAAGGAAAGTGCGTAAAAAAGGTAAAATCAAGCTAAAAGAAGATCCCTTTTCATTCTGGAACAATGGCTGTCACCATCCCGTCTCTGAAACACTCTACTACCCAAACTCTATTCAACTGTACATCAGGAAATATTCAAATAGAAGGTGGACTAAGGCATTTATCTGAGGACAAGGCACTGAAGGACAGTCATTCTGTGAAAAGATCAATTTTCCTTCAGCTCTCCAATGTCAGTCTGTCTTTCTTTCTATACTTGACACTAAAGAAACTATATCCTTGCATCTAACACAGTTATGAAGGGTTCCCTTGTGATACATACTGAAATATGTCTGCTTTGAAAAGTACCCTTCTTCCTTCCTATGCAACTACATTAATACAAGGGCACTGGTGATCTGATCCAAGAACATCCCCTGCATTCATGTTACCCTCTCAATTGAACTTTTTACTTGTTTAACATTTATATTTCTCCAACAAAGAAATGGAAAAGAAATAATCACTGGAAAATTAAATGTCATGAGTCTCTATATGAGGCACGTTCAAAACCTCCAATCATGCTCTCATAATGGGACTTGAGATTAGAGTCTTCACTGGTTAAAACTATTTCTTCCATTCACATCTCCCTCTTTAGTTATTCTTCCTAATAAAAAGTTAAAAGCAAGGGTATGAGGATCTGAAAAGGTGTGGAAAAATATATTTAAAATCCCAGCAACAGAACTCTTTAACAAGTCACCTTCAGAGAAATGCTGATCTGGGACTCTCAAGTGTCACAATACCTCTGGTCTTTCGTACTCGTTATTAACCTTAACATATTATAGCTTTAACTGCTCTTTTGAGTAAGCCAGGATTTGCTATTTAAAATTAACATCTTTTATTCAGAAATGCTTGTGTTTTTCCATTCAATTTAAAAGCAGGGTTGTGCTGTCTTGTAACAAACAGACACGTTCCATTTTATCTCATCAAATATATGAACATATACTACATAAATGTATCTGAAATAAGTCCCAAATTATTAATACAGAGACCTCTGCATTAACACGAGCCAATTCTTACATAGCTATATTTCAATTCTTATTTAAGTCTAAGTACTTACACTTGATGAGTGTTTTTGAAACCGTATAAACATACATTATGTATAGTTTCCCTAGACTACACTGCTTGGGTTTTACCTTTGGTTTAACCAGCTGCATTGCCAGTGATTGTATAAAATCGCAGACCTGTTTTTCAGCATTGGTCCTGGCTGATTCCTCTTGTGCTAGCACCATTTCTCGCTCTGCAGTTATCTGTACACTCTCTCTTAGTGCTTCTTCCAGCTCTTCAATTCTGTCATCCTTCTTACGGAGATTGTCCTGGAAAACGATGGAAGACTAGGTGAAGTACCCAAGGAGAGCCTATTTATCAACAAGGGCTATTTACTTATTAAATGTTCTTCCCTTTAGAAGTAAATTCAGGTCAAAAAGATATCATCAGAGAGGGGAAAATAAAATGAGAAGAAAGAAGTAAAGGAGGTTGAATAAGTATTAAGAGCAAAGGGTCAAGTTATGAAGCAAGAGAAGCATGCGCTGGACTTGTTCTCCATAACGGAGTGAATAAAACCGTTTGTGCCAAGCAGCATAGGTAGCAAGGGCCGCATTGTTTAGAAACACAAAGCTATTTCTGAACTACTCTCTAAATGGGCCTACAGCCAGCTCTGAGGAAGCCGAAGTAATAAGACTCAATGCCAAAGCATACTCCTTCCCTGAAAAGTTAAGCCTAGATGAAAAAGTTAAGTAAGCAGCATGATCTTTCAGATTATATTCTTCATATAGACAATTATTGGCAAACTAATTTTAAAAAGAGAAATGAAAAAGGAGTTTTTCCTAATGAATTCAAGAAAGCAAAGTTTTCTCTTAATCTTATATAAAAAAACTGGAAGGAAAAAATACGCCCTGATATCAATGACTGGCCAGGCTAAGAGTGAGTAATTTAGTTAGGCAGCCAAACCCACCGCCCTAATACTCTAAACAAGTTTAAAAGTAAATTTTGGGGAAGTAACTAGATATGGATTTCTATCAGAAAGACAAGCAAAACCCCACAGGACTTTAAAAGAACATGTAAGATAGGAGATTTTAGAATAAAAAGAATAAATTAGCAGTTTTCAAGTAGGATGAAAAACTTAATTAATGAGGTTATAAGCATTTCCTCTTTAGATTCCTACAGAACCAGAAGATTAAGAATAAAGTACTGTTTTATATTATATGAAACACAAGAATAAGATTTGCTAAACCATTTTCTAACTTTCAGAATGCTCGTATCAGGAAGATATCAAAGGAATTTGTCTTATAGCTATGCAATTCTCATTTAATTAGACTGTAGTTCACTTTTATAAGTACAAGTCCTTTGTGGCAACTTTGTCTTCAGAAATCTAGAACTTGAAATATGTCTGATTTTGAAATGTCAGATTTTTCTTCCAACTTTGAAGGAATGGCATATATATTTAACATCCTTCCTAATAAAATGTTGATAAATTTTTTGTTCTCTTAATTTTTCTCAATTTAAAAACAAATGATATTTAGAAAAAATATTCACATTTCAGTGATGTATGCTATGTTCATTTTTAGAAAAAGTTTTCATTCCTCTCAGAGATAATGTCATAAAATACTCTGATTTAGTCCTATAAGCAAGGCTCTGTTTTATGCAGAGCATCTTAGTCCTTCCAGTTTGCTTGCCACAGACAGAATACAGTGAGTGTTTCTAAAATGACGCCAAGCAGAGAGAGACAAGAAACAAAGTCCAAGGTAGTTTCTATTGATTCAAAGAAAATAAAATGTAACAGAAGGATTATGTGGAAAGAGATAAATGCAGTGATCAGTTCATTCAGTCCTCTCAAATCGTCTCATAAATAACTGTATGCAGTAACACGGGATTCTGAATTACAATTGCTGTGAGCAAAAAGAAACACTAATGTTTCCCATTATCAACTTGTGACTAACTCAGTATTAGTTTTTGTCTGGTCTATATTCTTCACTCTTAAACTGTCTTTTGGAGATCTGCTGAGAGGCTTCTGCTATCCTAACCTAAACTGAAGTTGAAAAAGTTATTCCAAATAAATTCCCAGGAACCAATTTCAAGCAAACAGGTTTACTTGCATTTCTGCATGGGCTAAAAAATGGCTTTGTGGCTCTATCAGTAAAACTACTTTTTAGAGAGGATGATTAGTAATTTGTCATAATGCAGAAGATCAGGGCAGGTTTTCATGCTGAAAGGTTCTGCAAAATCTGTGGTAAAATCAGTCTACCAGAGGAGCTCAGTGGGCAAGGCCATTTACTTAAGGAAAGTGTTCTGTACTTAATGGCAGAGCCTGCTTCAAAATCTTCCTCTTTAATAAGAATGAAGAGTAAAAGTCAAGTGAAAGCACAAATAAAATGAAAAGGAGAGCACTGTTAAATAATATTTATGATACTATAAGTTGCACAACACCTCAATGTAAACCTATATATGGAAGCATCTGCTCTAAGGAAACCATATTAAACCGGGGCAGTAGCAAGAAAATGAAGACAGCAAATAACCTCATCACCTTCATTGCCAAAGTCCATAACTACTTAGTCCATCTAGTAAGTAAAATTTGTCTCTAGTTTTATTTTCGGAATCTTAACAGAGATCTGCTAAGGTAAACCAAGGAAGTTTCCTTTGTACTGAATTACACCTTGAATCTATTTCATTTAATAAAATATTGAGTCAATGACAGAAATAAACAGAACCTTTTAGTTCTACAAATACTGGAGCCCTAGACACAATGATAGGTCATATTTATAATTATTCTTTCTTGTCCTCACTCTTTCATGAAGATTAAATGCATTTTTCCGCACTTAGATTATATGCACTCTATTTTTTTCTAAGTTTAGAATACTAGAGAAAAGAAAAGATCTTAAAAGGTTTTAGAAAAACCCAAATTGATCACCCAAAAAGAATAAAAACTTGGAAGGCACTGGAATTTTTAAGGGCAACACAGTGAACTAGAAGACAATTGAAGTAATTTCTTAAAAACTCTGAGGGAAAAATGATCTCTGATTTAGAATTCTATCTCCAAATTATCAATCAAATGTGAGGGTAGAATGCAGTCTGAAAAATTTATATCACATTACACACTCAGAAAGCTACAAGGGATGCGAACTATCACACTGAAGAATTAACCTAGAAAGAGGTTAATTTTAAAAGGACAATATATTGCATGGATCAAGAAAAAAGAGGATCTACCACCAAGTGAGTGGCTAAGGGATCCTTGAGGGTGGCAATAAGCCTAGAGAAATAGTACAGTTTATAGCAGAGAATAGAAACTCAAGGAAAGATGTCCCCCCCACCCTCCAAAAAGTGGATGTATAGATTACCTGGGTTAATAAATAAATTTTACAATAGCAACAATACCAGGAGGAATGGTATATAGTTCGAGAAAGGAAATAGGGAATAAACCAATGATATGTATTCAAATAACAAAACAAACAACAAACCCAAAGCAATTATTACCACCAGGAAAAACTAAAAGTACAGTAAAGGAAATATAATCATAATATACTATGCGACTTAGACACCATAATGTAAAACTTGACATTACTACATTAGAAAGATAGAAAGAGGGGAATGTGTGTGGTGGCTTGTGTGAAAGGGCTAATTCCTCATCATTCATAATAAGAATAGATAACTATCAAATAAGAAAAACAACAACAATATAAGAATGTTATCTGGAAAACAGCAGAAGAAACAACCAAAAGTGGTGAAAGTGGTGGTCTCAGGAGAGCGGGAATCAAGGCTAGATAAGAATGAGGTACAGGACTATTATTTATTATAAGCCACACAGTATTATTTCACTTTGTACTTGATATAAACATCTATCTGAAAAAAATCAAAATCAGATTTAAAAATCTTAAAACACTGCAAATAAATTAATGAGAACATAAAGAACTTCTGGAAATACTTAAATGTGACTATTTCAGAAACCGATACTCTAAACATATGGGTTAACTATTTACTGTGAAAAGAGAAAAGCAGACTTGGCAAATATACCTGAAGACAGAACTAATGGCAAAAAAAAAAAGATTTAAGAGAAAAAAACCATGAATTTTAAGTCATTAGGCTCTTCAGTTTTTTATTCTAAAATCCTGTGAATTTCTTCATGCTAAGAATTTGCATGAGTTAAAATTATAAGAAATTCCTTCCCAGTCTATAGGCAACCATGGGATATTCCAAATAACATTTTTTTAAAAGGACAATATATTGCAATAAGTTCTGCTATTATTCCAAAGATACCTAGAGTTTAAATATCCCAACAGCGGATGTCTGAGACACAGCGCCAAGCTAAGAGCTTTCAAAACTGCCCCATCCCCTTTTCCATGCAAATAGTCTCCTCCCTCCCCGTTTTTTACCATACCTACAAAACAGTAGTGAGTAGATTTGGGGGACAGAGTTTGACACGAATTTCTAATGAAAAAAACTGTTCATCTTCACCATACTTAATGGTGCATTTTGATTTGAAGGAAAAGAAAAATCTCTGTTCAATGCCTGAACTCTGAGTAGCAGTAACAGTTATCACCAGCTTCTCTGAATATGTGTGAGCCAACAAAATGTCAGTTGGTAAAATACTGGACTTCAGAAGCTGTGAAACACAACAGATTTGGTTTACTTCTGCTCTCATGCCCAGGCTCAAGAAGTAAAGGGACGTGCTGAAAGCCCTGGGATGCTTCTAAACCAGGTATAGCCGAGGGACCAGAATATGTGCTTCACAGTCTTAACTATACTTCATCTTTCAAAAAGTCCACATTCGGCAGTCTTCAAGTTAAACTGTGAGGTAGTCATGCCATTATGAGCCTGTAATCCTAAACAAATCTACACAGAACCTCTGATATCCCTAATCCTTTCTATCTGTAAGATACTCCATAGGTCTGAAGGTTCTGAGGCATTCAGAAAACAGAAGGATGACTTGCTTTGGAAACAAATGTAGATACAGATTAAAGCTAAGGTATGACATGTCACACTTAAGTTTGAGAAAACCATTCCTGTAGTTTATATGCATTATTGGTTTGCTGCTAGCTTGGAATAAAACTTTTCAAACTTCTTCTGCTAAATTCATTATTTATGCTGTCGAACATGATAGCCACTAGCCACATGTAGCTACTGAGCACTTAAATGTGGTTAGTCCAAATACACACTAAATCCCGAAGACTTAGTCCCGACAACAAAAAAGTAAAATATTTCATTAATAATCTTCACATTAATTATATGTGGAAGTGATAATATTTTGGGTTAAAATATATTAATGTCATCTGTTTCCTTTTAGTTTTTTATCAAGCTATTGAAAATTCAAAATTATATATGTGCTGATATATTTCTATTGGTCAACACTACTAGAGCAAAATAGTTTTTACACATGAAATGTATCCATAAAAGTCTCTAAAACACATCAAGTTTCATACAAATTCATAACTTTTCTTAGCTCATAGCCTATCAGTGCACATACATAAGTTACATAGGTGAGAATCCCTATGGCAAACTCTGCCAAAAGCTCTAACAATCCTTAGCACTGAAAATCACCGAGGTGATAACATTAATGAAATAAATTCAAAAGCACTTACTCTTCTGCCAACAGAGAAAACTGAACTGCGGATTTCAAGGAAAAACAAAATTCAGGCATTTGGCCAATCACTTTAATACTTAGGATATTAAAGTGCCTATATTAGTTGTTTATTGTTATATAACAAGTTACCTCAAAACTTAGCAGCTTAAAACAACAGTGAGCAATTTTTATCTCAGTTTCTGTGAGTCAGGAACTCAAAAGCAGCTTAGCCAAACAGTTCTGGTTCCAGGGTCTCTCATGGGGTTAGAATCAAAGATGTCAGCCAGAATTCAGCCTCTGCTTCCACTTACATGGTTGGCGAGTGGGTAACAGCTCTTGGCAAGGGGCCTCTGTTCCTCTCTACAGGGCTGCTGAGTACCATTATGCCATGTCGCCTGGCTTTCCTCAGAGCAAGTGATCCAAAAGAGCAAGGCAGAAGTGTCAACATCTTATGGTCTAGCTTCAGAAGTCACATAACATCACTTCTGAAATTTTCTGTTGTTCACACAGGCTAAGCCTGACACAATGTGGGAGAGGGCTACACGAGGGAATGAATACCAAAGATAAGGACGATTTGGGGCCATCTTGGAAGACGTTTAGCATAGTACCCAAGTGTGTAGCTCCTGTTAGATGGGCCAGGTACAGAAACTCAGGTACAAAGACTCACCAGGGCAGGAAGCCCCAGATGCCTAGCAAGGGGCGAAACTGGGAAAATAAGAACTTTGTCCCTGGGGTAACCTACCCTCCCCTAGCATATCGCTGATCATGAGGTTTAGACCCCTGAGCATTTCCTCCCTAAAGATAATATCTAGGCCTCAGTATTATTTCAGCTCCAGGCCCAGAAAAGCAGCAAAACCAGACAAGTGGCGCCCTGGCTGCTTCACGACCAGCTACATTGACTAATGACCCCCTGCCTGGCACTGATCAATCAGAGGAGGGCACCGACCAATCAGGGGAAACCACGACCCTGAAAGAGCACACCTGGAAAACTGATGAATATTCTAGTGAGACACTCCCCTAAGACTGCCCTTAAGATTCCTACCTGCAAGAGACAGATAAATATGCTTAAGACAAAGAACCCAGTGTGTGCACCCCAATAGGGGAGCACACCAGTGCCATCTCTATCCCTCCGAGGGGACCCCACGAGGCTTGCAACCAGTGGAGCAATGGGCAGTGGCAGCCTGTCCCGGGCTAATCCCTTGAACCTCCTCCAAGGTCCCCAAACCTGCTCCCTTCTCTCTCTCTGACTTCTCAGTGAGCCAAAGCAGCCCAGCCTGGGCCCTCCTGTTGTTTCTTCATTGCTCTTCCTTGTCTCACTGTCCCAAGTATATTTTGCTGCTATCATGGATCCAATACCCTTTGACTCAGGGCTGTGTAGCCTTTCCCTTTGGATATACCCATCCCCTTTCCTTAAATAAATTCAATCTTTCTTTATGCACCTTCTGAGATGGGTATTTAGCCTGCCTGCGAACCACCACCTTACCCTTTCAGCTCCAGTAAAAGGAACAAGGAAACTGGATTATCAGTGAAACAATGAAAATTGTGATTATCAAAACTGCCTCTGAGAGAAAAGTATGTGTTAGGATAACAGGGCCTTTACTACAAAGACACAGCTGTTGTTATGAGATTATACTAACATGGAACCCAATGATACCATATTATGATGGAACACAAACATACTTAAAATGTAAAAGGCAAATATTAAGGAGACTTCGCAAAATTGAGATATGGATCAGCATATCACTGAATATGAATTCATCAAAATGTGCATTCTCTCAGGAATTATTCAGAACAAAATTTGCAGTTGGATTGAATTCTATTAAGAGGTGTTTTCTTCACTAATCAGAAAGAATATATGCACCCCTATGTTCATAGCTGCACAATTTACAATAGCTAAGATCTGGAAACAGCCCAAGTGCCCATCAGCAGATGAGTGGGTAAAAATGCTGTGGGACATTTACACCATGGAATACTATGCAGCTGTAAAAAAGAAAGATCTCTTACCCGTTGGGACAGCATGGATGGTCCTAGAAAATATTACGCTAAGTGAAATAAGCCAGTCAGAGAAAGACAAATACCACATGATCTCACTTATATGTGGAATCTAAAGAAATTAATAAACTGATTAACACAATAGATTCAATGACATGGGAGCATGGATCATACTGACGAATCTCAGAGGGAAGGAGGGGGGCGGGTGGGTGGAGGGGGAGAGGTTAACCAAAGAACTTACACGCATATATGCATAACACAAGGACACAGACAGTGGTGTGGTGAGGGACTGGGGAGGGGAGTAGAATGGGGTGGAATGGGTCAATGAGGAGAAAAAGGGACATCTGTAATATTTTGAACAAAATTTAAAAAAAGATGTTTTCTTGTGATTATGTAAAAATTACAGTAATCCAACTTAATTCATTAATAGCTCAGTACTAGGAATGCTCAATGATATGCCAATCATTCACAGTTCAACTAAAAAAATTTATTTGGGAAATGTTTAGAAAGCTATACAATAGAAGTTTATTAATAAGTTTAGTCCTCACATTTTAGTGAAGTTCCTTTCATTGGGGAATCAACACATTTTTAAAGAAAATATGACAGTAAAATATTCATAGCCCAAATGAGTAAAGACTATCTTTAGATTCCCATTCTTTCATGAATTTTCATTATAATTTATTCCTACTCTTAAGGAGAAAGGGGGGGAAGAGTCACAAAATTTAGCTAAAAATGAATCTAATTCAAAATAACAAAAAGAAGAATTATTTGTATTGTTTGGAGTTAATCAATGTTCTAGCACTCATTATTTGGAAACAAAGTATTAAATTGGCAGCCTGGGGGGAAAAGAGGAGAAAGAGACTTCAATTTCATTCACCTGCTTAACTTGGATAGTTCACTCTGTTTAACCAGTTCACGCAACCCCCAATTTAGATACGAACTGTGTGCCACAGAAAAGTCACTAAATATCTGGAGACAGGCTGAACCATTCTAAATAGTTCATTAATCTAAATCCAAGTCATTAATTAATTAAATCATGTAAAAGCAATACCTTAAGAATTTTACTTCAACAGCTATAAATTAAGTTTGTACTCATCAAAACTAAGGCAGATCAGTTTTCTTACCACTGAATTAGGTACTGAAACCTACTTATTATGCCAACTATACTTATCAAATCAGACCACTTCATTCACAGAGTAAAGGGATCAAAACAGGAGGTTTGTGTGACTAGTTCCGGGGGGATGGTGGAGGGGGAGAGAGAAACTGGGAAGCTACCAAAGAATTCCTCATATCCTTAAATAAGATTTCTATATTCACCAGATTAAGGCAAAAGCTGTGACAGCTGTAACTATGACTTCACTCAGGCAAATGAACAAGACTGGACCTCTTAGCAAATCCCATAATACTAGTCTCCTAATGCATTCCTCTGAACTTCTTGACATCAGCTCTGTGAACATTAAGCCATATACTACTGTAGCTATAAGACTCTAGTCTTCACCATCTTTCTTTCAAATCAAACATTCAATAAGGAAAGCAAAGGAAAAATAGCAATTAAAATTAGTATTTTGTTCTCTTCAAACACCTCCCTCAAAATTAAAAGAAAAAAGGCTCAATAATACAGTAATATAAAAAGAAGTCACTAGATAATGACAGCTCTTATTATGTTTTCCCCTGTTCAGCAGTGGAACGAAGGTCCCTACAAATTTCCATAGATTATCCAAGATAACAGCTTCCCACACTCATTCATCCCTTTCCCAATTCGGACTCGGCCATGGTTATGGAGGTCATTTATTTGGGTTCATTTTAAGAGCTGTTTCCTCTGGAGTAAATGCCACTTACCAGAAGGACTTTAACATATTCTAAAAGATATTAATGTTAACTGCTATCCATTATCCTTAATGTAAAGATAGTAATTCTTTATGCCCTCAACCCCACTGCTTATTCTTCCCCCCACTTTCCCACCCCCCAAGTATACATATACATGCAGAAGATTTCATTAAAATCATCCAACTTATCAGAATTCAATTACCAACTGCTCTGATGTTGGGGGGGGGGGGGGGAGGTTTGAAGCCAGATGCACTGATGCGGTCAACTTTAAGAAAAGAAAGCTAGCCGGCCAGCACGCGTCAGGGGTTGAGCACTGACCTATGATCCAGGAGATCTTGGATCGATTCCCAGTCAGGGCACATGCCCAGGTTTCAGACTCAATCCTCAGTAAGGGGAGTGTGGGAGGCAGCCGATCAATGACTCTCTCATCACTGATGTTTCTCTCTCTCTCTCCCACTCCCTTTCTCTCTCTGAAATCAATAAAGATTTTTTTTTTTTTTTTAAAGCTAGCCTAACAGGCAAAATTTGGTTACATACCAACTACTTTTTATTTTAAGGAAATGCTTTGGATTAAAATATTTTCTTCCCTCTTTCCTTTAAAGTCCCTCAAATATCTCCCTCAGTTACAGGAGAACTCTGATATAATCTTGATTTTAAATGTCAAAGTCAAAACAAAAGCAGATGCATTTCGTTAAAGAAATGGAAGCACACAGCCCAGCCGGCATGGCTCAGCGGTTGAGCATCGACCTATGATCAAGGAGATAGAGGTTCAATTCCCAGTCAGGGCACATGCCAGGGCTGTGGGTTCGATCCCCAGTCCGGGGTGTACAGGAGGCAGCCGATCAACGACTCTCTCATTATTGATGTTTTTCTCTCTCTTTCTCTCTCTCTCCCCATCTCCCTTCCTCTTTCTGAAATCAATAAAGACATATTTTTTTTAAAATGGACACACACATATAAAATGATGAGATATATATATATATATATATATATATATATATATATATATATATATATATAAAAATAATTTTTGCAAAGCACTTAGTACAAAAATCCCATATATTAGCCAGACTGTCATCTCGGTTACGTATCAGAAGCTTGGGCAAGGATATGAGGTTTACCTAATTTAGGACACGTCTCCTATGGTTGGTGCGCTTATAAAAAAGAACAAGCATACATTTTCAAAGTCTTTACAAAAAACCTCCAAAATAATCTTTTACTTAAAATAATAAACAATCGATGAGGTCCATAAGAGGTTAACACTTGCATTTGAGGTCTTGGCAAAGGCGCTACATATATGTCTGCTTCTGCTTTCTCTTAAAAATAGAATCTTATTGGAGACTTCACTTTCCAAATGCAAGAGAGGAGTTTCCACAATAACACAAAGGAAAGGAATAAACCATTTCATTTCACTGAGGTGAGAACACAGAATGTTACTGCCAAATATAACTTTAACCACTCATTGATTTATGGTGAGCATTCTTGTAATAAGCTCAAAGGATGTGGCCAAAAACTCCCAAAGAATAGAACTAAACTCAGGAATGGCTGAGCAGGCTACACGTCAGTACTATCAATAAACACTATTTCAATAAATTTCACTGACTATCAAATGGAACTGAATTTTGGCCAGAGGGAAAAGTATCTAAAGTACATTTCAAATACTGCAGAGTTTTTAAAAATAATTTTCCTAAATGGTTAAAAAGCTGCACAGTTCGAGCTAAAGCTTTAAAAAGTTGCATACATGACAATAATTTGAGTAGATGCTTTACCTGCAAAAAACAATTTTCAAGTTAATTTTAGCAACTACCCACAGGATTATAAAATGAGGTGCTGATTTGTATGTACACTTCTGTGATGTAATCCTAACTCCATTTAGTACCTTGTCGACAATACCATAAAAACCCACCCACGCCCATATTCTAGATAGAAAAAGGCCTATTTTGCCAAGGGAAAAATAATTAAAAAGGTAGAAACTGCCCAGCCGGGCGTGGCTCAGCAGTTGAGCCTCGACCTAGGATCCAGGCGATCAGGGTTCCATTCCCAGTGAGGGCACATGCCCGGGTTGCTGGCTCGATCCCCAGTCAGGGGCATGCAGGAGGCAGCCGATCAATGACTCTCTCATCATTGATGTTTCTATCTCTCTCTCTCCCTCTCCTTTCCTCTCTCTGAAATCAATAAAGATATATTTTTTTAAAAAACTGTGAAAAAAATACTTTTTTTTTAAAAAAAAAGGTAGAAATTATGTAAGATTAAATCTGTAAATAGGTCAATGAGAAGGTCGGTTAAGAATCCAAAATTTGTTTTTACAAAAACAAGAACATCAGTCTCTTAGGGGTATCTAGCATGTGACACATCACATACTATTTCTAGAAAGATGTGAGAAAAATCTTAATTTTAAAAAAGGTTTTCTTAAATAATTATCCCATGACCAATGTGAAAACCAAGGATAAGTAGTCTAAATTTCAGAAAGGAAAAAAAAAAATTTATAAATAGAGTAAATCAAATCAAATTTGAAAGAAAAATACAAATGTTTCCCTAATTCTGCATTTAAGAGAATATTCATATACATATGAGAATATTCATATATATGTGTGTGTGTATATATATGAATATAGTTGCTTTCCTCTATCTCTACTTCTATTGTTTTCACTTTCTTTGAACTTTATTCTTCACGTCATTGGTCTATGAGAGCTGACTCATAAGAGCCACAGTGCTATTTCAGCAGTCCCATTAATCTCCCTGACAGCAACCTCGCTCAAGATTAAATTCAGATACTTATCTTTGTTATAAATAAAAACAAAGCACCAAACCACTATTAATATAAGCTCCCCTTCCAGTCCAGTCTTACCTTGTCTTACTAAAATGTGACAAAACTTGTAGTTTTGTCAAAAGACAAAGAGAGTGTTATTGCTTAAAGAATAAAAATACGTAAGGTAAATATTCTCAAGTGAGAGAAGAGGATATTTCTTCTGTTAAAATATGCAAGGCCCTTAAAGGGTAACCTATGAAATATTGGAGAATATTAGGATGTTAAATGTAATACCATCATACAAAGTTCTTTCTAAATTTGTAACTATATTTTTATTTTCATTATTTATAACAATAATTATAGCTGTAATTAATGAACAGCTTACCTGTGCAAAATTTTAAGAAAATCAATAAAGAAAATTTTAAAATAGCCCTTAATTAACCTAGGACCAACATAAACTAGTCAAGAAGGGAAAAGAAGAATTACTAAATCACACAGGAGCAATTATAAAACAATAAAGTAAAATTAAACATATAGACTGAGGAACAATGAATAAGACAGTAACAAGAACAGGATAGAGTTCATCAAACAAAGGTTAATTTTAAGCCAGAATATTTAAGTGGCAAAACTGGAAATATATAGGAAAAAGATTCTGCATAAGCAGAGAAGCATAAATTAATTAGGAAATCAATAAGGAACCCCAACACTATCAGCTTGCCTAGAATATAGTATCTATGCTAGCTGGGTATCTCACGTAAAAATGAGGTTAGAAATACAGCTGAGCTTTGAACAGCACAGGTTTAAACTGCATGGGTCCACTCATATCTGGATTAAAAAATATATATTGGAAAAAATGTTGGAGATTTGCGACAAATCGAAAATACTTGCAGATGAACTGTGCATCCTAGAAATAAGCTAAAAAAGACTATGAAAAAGATATGTCTGCCCAGCCGGGCTTGGCTCAGTGGTTGAGCATCGACCTAGGATCCAGGCGATCAGGGTTTGATTCCCGGTCAGGGCACATGCCCGGGTTGTGGGCTCGATCCCCAGTCGGAGGCACGCAGGAGGCAGCCGATCAATGACTCTCTCATCATTGATGTTTTTATCTCTCTCTCGCTCTCCTTTCCTCTCTCTGAAATCAATAAAGATATATTTTTTAAAAAAGAAAAAAGATATGTCATGAATGCACAGAGAGACAATTCATCTTGTAGACAGACCATGTAAACTTATGGTACAAATAAATACAGTACTGTAAATGTACTTTCTATTCCTTTTGATTTTCTTCATAACATTTCTTTTCTCTAGTGGACTGTATTATAAGAATACAGTATATAATACATGTAACATACAAAATATGTGTTAATCAACTGTTTAGGTTATCGGTAAGGCTTCCAGTGAACAGTAGGCTATTAGCAGTTAAGTTTTGGGGGAGTCAAAAGTTCTATGGGGATTTTCAATAGGGGGAGAATGTCAACGCCCCTAACCCTCACATTGTTGAAAGATCAAATGTACTTAAAGAGTTTGAAATGGGAGACTCCCAAAGGCCAGGCTAAGATGTTTGTGAATGAGAGTTCTTGATATCTATCAATGCAACTGAAATCAATAAACATTTTTATAGAGAACGAAACTATCTACAAAGTAACAAGACATGGCTCCCAAACTCAAGTACATGGGGACAACGACACACAAAATCATTAGCAAATAATACAAAGTCAGATAAAATAAGGCCTGAAATCAAAGCAGAAATAAACTCTAACAGAATTACAACAGAGGGTGTGATTAATTTCAAATATGAGGGTTTAGGCAGGATTCACAAAGGAGAGAGAATCTGATCTAACCTTAAAAGATGAGTAGGCTTTCAATGAGAGATTTTCTAATCCCCATATCAGCATCAGTCAAATCAGCTATGATTATGTTTCCACAGAATTTGGGAGGCTCTTGTTGCTAGGATTTACCTAATTTCAGTTCTTCATAAAAGCAATCACTCTATCAACTGCACTATAACACAATTTTTGACATATACACACAAAAAAGGTTATAATGAGCATATTTAATGTTCATAGAAAGGGGGAAAACATTTCTTATTTGCCTCTGTATCTTCACAGACTCAACACTGAATTTACTATACAGAGCTAAATTCTTTTTTTTTCCCAATTACAATTTATATTCAATATTATTTTGTATTAGTATCAGGTGTAAACCATAGTGGTTAGACAATCATACACCTTACAAAGTATTCCCCTGATATTTCCAGTGCTCACCTGGCACATACACAGTTATTACAATATAAACGACTATATTCCCTATGCTGTACTTTACAACCCTGTGACTTTTTTAAACTACCAATTTGTACTTCTTGATTCCTTCACCTTTTTCACCCATTCCCCCAAACCCCCTCCCCTCTGGCAACCACTAGTCTATTCTGTTTCAATTTTGTTTGTTCGTTTATTTTGTTCTTTAGATGTGAAATCATATGGTATTTGTCCTTCTTTGACTGACTTATTTTACTTAGCAGAATACCCTCTAGGTTTATCCATAATGTTGCAAATGGTAAATTTTCATTCTGAAATTCTTGAGTAAGGCAAACAAAGTTTGGCAAAACTAAATGTAGCACATCAACAGAAGAGGTGCTATAATAAAAAAAAAACAACCCATAATCACCATTGTTTTTATCATTCGTGTACTATATGCATGACTATCAACTGGAATTGTAAAATAGTTTAAATGTGAATATATATGGACAATGCTAGAAACACTTGTATAATCAAGTCTTAAAATAGTCATGTATATACCTAATAAGACATTATAAGATCCAAAGATCTTGTGAGAGATCTTTTTGTTAAGCATGTTCCTACTTTCTGTAACTGCAAGGTTGCTCAGGCTCACTGTGTATTTTCCCTGCCCCAGCCCTGGAATCAAACACTTTTCCAAGACATCTTGGATCATTTTAGTAAAGAAAGGTGTATGGAAACCAAAATCTGGTTCCCCCTTCTTTCCACTCCTCTCCCAGCCACTCCCATAGATAACTGGCCTCTTTAGTTTCAAGTCTATCCTTCCTGTTTTCTTTTGAAAATAAGATCAGATATGTCTGTACTTTCTCATACCAAGAAGCATATTACAGATAGTCTTTTGTGCCCCTACCCCCACTTGACAGACTGTTCTGGAAATCACTCGATTTCAGTTCATTACAGATCTTCCTCATTCTTCTTTTTTTTCTTTTTAATCCTCACCTGAGGATATATTTTTATTGATTTGAGAGAGGAAGGGAGGAAGGGAAGAGAGAGAGAGAAAGAGAGAGAAGCATCAATCAGTTGCCTCCCGTACATGCCATCCGGAGATCAAACCCGAAACCTTAGGTATCTGCTCTGACCTGGAACTAAACCTGCAACCTTCTGGTGTACGGGACGACACTCCAATTGAGCCACCCAGCTGGTGCCCTCATTCTTTTGATAAGTTGCCAGTCTTGCCCAGCTGGCATGGCTCAGTGGTTGAGCATTGACCTATGATCCAGGAGATCGAGGTTAGATTCCAGGTCAGGGTACATGCCCAGGTTGCAGGCTTGATCCCCAGTGGGGTCTGTGCAGGAGGCAGCCAATCAATGACTCTCTCATCACTGATGTTTCTATCTCTCTCTCTCCCTTCCTCTCTCTGAAATCAATAAAAAGATATATATTTTTTTTAAAAATTAAAAATAAAAATTAAATAAAAGCTGCCAATCTTCAATGTGTGGATATACTATAGTGGGTTCAAGCACCCTACTATCTATAGGCAATTAGGTTGTCTCCAATATTCTGCAATTACCAACAATACTGCAAAAATTCTGGTGCATATGTCAGAAACATCTAGATGCTGGACAGCTGGATCGGTAAGTAACTGCATATGTATAATTATAAGGCACATAAAAAAAATCACTTTTGGGACTTTAATAATTTTTAAGAGAGTAAACAGGCTTCTAAAACCAAAAAGGTTGAGGCTAGTTAATACACATCATCGTTATAACTTTCCAAAACACAAAGGTACAAAGAGGATACAACTGAGTGGCAATAGGATATTTTAAGAAAGGACATTCATAATTAAGGCCAGGATAAACAAAAGCAGTGTTTAGAGTTTGTGGGAGCACTAGATTCGGTCCATTTGGGGGTATCATTTTCATTTCATATGTAAGGAATTTAATATTTTCAGAATACTTTTAATGTGTTGAGCCAAGAACAAAGAGCAAAGTAATTTATTTCCAAATGTACTTTCTGCCAAAAAGGAATACTTTTAGTTCCATTAAAGTATTCAAAAAATGTAAAATTGGAAAGGAATAAAATTATCTTTTTCAGAGCACTTTCAAGATAAAATACAGAATTTTGAATTTTGAAAAACATAGTAAGCAAGGACAATAAAAGGACAAATGCTAAGTGCAACTATCATGAATAAATTTCACACATGATGTTGAACAAAAGAAGTCACAAAAGAATAAATACAAGGACTCCATTTATATAAAATAAAAACATGCAAAACTAACCTATACTTTTTATTTAATATATACACAGGTCATAAAAAAAAAACACAAAGAACAATAAAAGTCACAATAATGATTTTCTCTAAAAGAATGGCGCAAATAATGATTGGGAAGAAATATGTATGTATGATTTCTGGGATGCCATTAGTAACCCTGTGATTATCACTTTATACATATTATTTACACTGTGTGTGTTATATACTTTTTAAAATGTATTTTATTTTTCATAACATAGTAAATAAAAAGCAGTACTACTACTTTGTGGCAAGCTGTAACTTCTACCTGAGTGTAGCCAGGGAAGTACTTAACACCATAACTGGCAGTCACTGAATAGCAAAAGGTAAAAATGAACCTTAAAGTTTAAACCAAGTTTTAACCTTGACAAACAAAAGAAAACACACTATGTGTTTGTTAACACAATAAGAAGAATTAATCTTTGGTGGTATCAGATAAAGATTAAATATTCATTACTTATCAAAGTTCAAAACATTAAGTAAAAGTTATTTCTTTTTAACATAAGACTGTATTTTAATCCTAGAATTATTATGCCATAGTGGAAACATTAAAATACTAAAATAATTCCTTCCTTTTACTTCTCCTATTTCATGACAACATCAATAGATGGAACTAAATGTATATTCAGAAATTAAAAACACAAACAAAAAAATCAGAAGTAAGAATTTTAAAAAATACAAATCCTCAATCAACTGGTTTCCTACTGTTCTACTCCCTCATAAATTCTACTATTAGCCGTTTCTCCAGGAATAGCTAGAAACTTTTAGCAGGGAATCACATTTAGAGGTCACAATCTGGATGCTGTGGATATTCACTATCACTAGGCTGTCATTTGCAATAAGGCAGTTAAGAAATAACTAGCAGAGCTAGTTAGTAAAAGAACTGAGAGCAGATCCAAAGTATCCTATCTGTAGCCCAGTGCTCTTTTCACTATATTTAAATGAATTATATCCATGTGTCTTGCATATGGCCATCAGCTATCATTTTTCACTACTTTAATCTTTAATATCTATCACATACTACTGAATCACCTTGGAAAAGTCATTCATCCACTCTAAATCAGTTTCCTCTATATGTAATATATAAATAAATACTTTGATTACTTATCTCTTGGATTATAAAAGGAGGAAATAAAAGACTGCATATGAAAGCACTTTTGTTGTTATCAGAAGACCAAAAGGGCACCTTTGGGTTGCAAAAGCAGGCTGGTAGTAGAAAACATTAAATGGGAGGGAGAAACAAGACAAATGAAACAGTTAAGGAGCAAACATAAAGAAGGACTTATCATAAAGAATTTTCTATAATTAAAATAAAATGTGATCCTAGTTCAAGAAGGGAGATTAAATTGAAACCCTAGAAACAGACTAATTATTAAAAGATTTCATAGTAATGAAACGATTTTTGAGTAATGAAATAATTTCCTATAGTGTAGTGAAATTGGTAGCAATGAAGAAAAGCTAAGACCATCACCACACAAAATATCCTAAATTATTTTAAATTAAAAAGAAAAAGTAGAGAAGAAGCCTAGAACAACTTAAAAAGATTTATAGGTAAATATTTATATGTTCTCGAAGTGGGGGAAACTGGGCAAAAAATTCATGGGAAAATAGCCACCATGGAAGAGAGATAGATTTGAGTTACGTTAACAAACAAATGAAAGTTTAAGACATGAAAAATACTCGGTCTCACTGATAATCAGAGAAATATAAATTAAAACAAACATTAAGTATTTCCCACTCATCAGATCTGGCACACGCGGGCACACACGCACACACACAGAAGAGAAAATTCACAGTGTCAATTATCGCTGGCAAGGGAAATTGGTGTGCTTTTTTTCAAAAGTCGGAATATTTGAGTAAATTTATACTGTTTCTATAAGGTGTACTGTATATATTTTATAATCAGTAAAAGTTATATAAAATGAAATGAAAACAGGTATTAAGTCAGATTTTCATGTCTGAAATGAATGTTGAAAGCCTAAAAATGGCTTCTACATAGTAGATAATAACTCCTCCAAATCAGTCCAGTAAAGATTTCACAATTATGCAACTGTGACATGAACACTCTATCATACCCAATTAGAAGTAATAATGAGAGAGAGAAAAAATCTGGCCATGGCTTAACAGTCTCAGCAGAAGTGTCAGGTTTCTAGCAGGTTTATGGCATTCTTCTCTAGAACGTAAACCTTCATTCTGACAGACTAGAGATCCAGGAAATCTCAGAATCATGACAGAGTCACTCAGCTGTGTGTGTATAGGTTATGTAATTCAATTTCTCTGAGTCTATTTCATCTGCAAAATGTACACAAGATCGCAGCCACACTGGATCACTGTGAAGGTTAGGAAGAGTGAATGCCCAGCTCAAGGACTGGGCACATAGTTGGCACTTATCATACAGTCACTGCTACTATTGTTATCGAACCTGGTTTAACTTAATCTGTAAATAATTAGGTTCACACATCAATTATCACTCCACTGAAGTAAAAAAGTATAGTTTATACATCTTGCATGACTGTGAAATATGCTCTCTAAACTAAATTTTTAAAAAAGGAAGGAAATAAAGAGGGAGGGGAAAATAGGAAAGAAAGGTGGGGAGAAAAGGGAAAAGAAGAATGGGAAAAAGAAGTTAAAATACAGACACACACCAAGACCAGCAATGCACTCTAATGAAAAAAAATGGCAAATAGTTACACTGACCACCCTAAAGCACAACAGTACCCACTCATCAAACTGACATTGAACTTACCAGTTAAGTGCAATCAGCTTGAAGCAAGATGAATTTTCTCCTGTGCTGAGGTGTCCTCGCAAAGCTGTGGAATAAAACTTGCCTTTTCTATTTAAAGCCATTTCTTTATTGCTAAGCAGTTGGTCTGAGAGGAAGGCAGGAAGCAGGGTTAGAGAGAAGAAAGGAGGCAGATACAGATAGATCAAGAGAAAAACATGCAATTCTGGATCAAGTCTCTTCACCAGGTCCTTGCAGACTCTCCCATGTTCTCACCTGGAGCTGTGCCGAGCTGTCATTGAGACTGTCCTCCCTGCGCCGAGCCTCCTCTAGCATCTGCGCACTCTTCTTCTTTTCTACTTGTTCCTTGTGCTTCAGATTTGCTACCTTCTTATTCTGGTCTTTCACTTGCCTGTTGATAAGGGGGGAGAAAAATCATGCTGTTCATATATATGCAGAGGAAAAATATGTTTATTTACAGTTTTACACCACTGCCACCCAGGAATAGCTGCAAACCAACAAAGAATTCCTGCTGCAAATTAGTTCCAACCTTTTCCCGTGCACTCCCACCAACAGGAGCAAACTGTTAACAACATTTCAGGAACATGTATTTCAGCATGTACTTTTTGAAGCACAATAAAATTCTAAAACAAAAGGAGGGCATAAGATAGTCTAAAATGAAAAAGAAGCCAAGTCAGAGATTTATGTTGGAAATATGGAAACAGTCTCCTGACATCAATGCTATGAAATAGTAGAATGATCAAGAAAGATTTTGTAATATAACTCTTATTTTATTATTATTAAATCTTTCACACTTTCAAAAGGCTATATGCAATGTATATGTAAATGAAAATAATGCTATAAAGATCTGGGAACCCAGCGTAAGCAACAGAACATTACATCTACTTCTGAAGCTCCCTATCCTGTACCACTTCCTCCACACTATTCATATTTTCAGTTTCCTTTCTTTAACTTAGTTTTGTGGCTATTAGTTCTATATTTTTACTCCACAGACTAAAGGATAACTAAATATGAAAATAAAATGATTTTATCTAAGTCAGGCAACCAAGGAAAGTATAGACAGTTGTGAGAGGATTAAAACAATCCCTTTCCTGCTGGCTTTCATCCCCCCCTTCTTGAATTGTGTGTGTACACATGAGAGCACGAATGCAAGTATAGTTCTGAATTCACAAATTAACTGGAACAGATGCATACACAGCTTTCTTGCCTCACTAATACCCTTTCCAATACTGTTTCTCAGAGAAAGGACACAAAAGGCAATATCATCAAAACATGTTAATAAAAATGGGGGGTGTTTCTTGAATATATATTCAGGAATAAATGTTCTGTAACATTAGAATCTGTGAAACATGGGATTTCCTTCTCTTCACTTATGAACAGATCAATACATAATTTGATTTAAATCTGAACTTACATGAAAACTCACACGTTATTAAGCACATACCTTAAAGTGCTTCCAGAAAGAAAAGGATTTAATGGCTTAGGATAGACTTTTTAACTCTCTCAGATTGCCTCTGTACCTGAATTAATCCATTAGAGTTAAGTTCAAAGTGAATTTACATCTTTTATTATCTTTTAAGCAAGAAAAGAAATGAAAGAGATTCATAAATGAATTAATAAATCCTTTAAAATCAGATTCTCAATTTATGAGTTCACAACTACTACAATAAACAATGAAATGAATAGATTTAACTCTCTCCACACAGATATGAATAAATTTAAAAGCAAAAAAGAAAAAGCAAAGATGAAAAAGGAAACAGTTTAATTTCTACTGTTCTCTGCCACAAGAAGTTCTGTAAAATGTGATCCATCATTTTGCTTATTCAAAGAGTGATCCATGAACTCACCTCATCAGCATCACCTGGGAGCTTGTTAAAAATACAGAAGTCTCAGGCTCACACCAGATCTACTAAATCAGAATCTGCATTTTAACAGGATCTCCAGGTGATATAAATGCACACTAAAGTTTAAGAAGAGCTGGTCTACTACATAGCCTATGCGTGGCAGTCCTTGCCCCTATTTATTTGTTATTATTCCCTCTGCCTCTGTTTCCTAAAATCCAAACTCAAATTTAGGTAAATCTGTTAGGTCTGAACTACTACTAACATCCCCCGCCCCTCGAAACTCCCACATCACTTTAACTAAATGTATCTAATGACATGTTAATTTGCCCCCCATATTAGAGTGATCCATGTTCATGTTTTCTTATACCTATAAAAATGCCTAGCATAAAAATGCCTATAACAATTCCTAGCATAGTTTTTCATGGTGTAGACAGATGTTCATTAAATATCTGTTGAACAAATGCATAAAAAGGAAACTAAGTATATTCCCTCTACCCAAAATATGTCTCAGAAGGAAAATAGTTTGTTTAATATCTCAAAACAACATAAGCACTGAGAAACAAATGCCTTCCTTATCTCTCAAATGCCTAACAAAATTAATTGGGAAAGGAATTCATCTTCTTTGTCTTCTTCAAAACTTATTCCCACTCTATCTAGCAACTATCAGTATTTTTGTCAGAGACTACACTTCTACTGGCTGTTTTGCTTTGTAAAAAGGATACCTAATACTAGTGTAATATGCTACCCTGCCATAAACATCTCCCACAGAGAAAAAAATACGATAGTCAAGTTTAAAGAAATACATAGTAAAAATCAAATTTGACTCATGTATTTTAATTGAAAAACAGAAGTTTAAGCTAGACAGCTAAAAATAGATAAGCAAAATGATATCGCTAAGGAATATGTTATATATAAACATCTATATTATATTAAAATGTTACATACATAGAGAATATATACACTGTGCACACATACAGTCTCTCCCTTTCCTGCTACCATCCCAAGAGTGACTCCATTCACCTTCAGTTAATATTAAAATATAAAAATCTCTTATTACCGCCCAGCTGGGCGTGGCTCAGCAGTTAAGTAGTCACGGGCATGCAGGAGGCAGCTGATCAATGACGACTCAACATTGACGTTTCTCTCTCTCTCTCCTTCTCCTTTCCTCTCTCTGAAATCAATAAAGATATATTTTTTAAAAAATAAAAAATAATAAAAATAAATAAAAATTTCATATTACCGCCTGGCCAGGTGTGGCTCAGCAGTCGAGCATCAACCTAGGATCCAGGAGATCATGGTTTGATTCCCGGTCCAGGCACATGCCCCGGCTGTGGGCTCGATCCCTAGGTCTGGGGTGTGCAGGAGGCAGCCGATCAACGACGACCCTCATCATTGATGTTTCTCTCTCTCTCCCTCTCCCTTCCTCTCTCTGAAATCAATAAAGATATATTAAAAAAAAAAAAATTTCATATTACCTAAATATCTAATTGGGCTTAAAAATAAGAATTTCATTTTATACCTGCCAAAAAAGTATTCAAGAAACTAAAAATAAAATAATAATAGTTTTACACATTGTGTCTAGTTAAAATGTTTTTGGATTATTTCAAAGCTGCTTTAAAGAAGAATATTATTTTTATCGACTGCATCCCTAACAATCTAAAGAAAATAAGCCATAATAAAAAAGAAAATAGGTATCAATGTAGAAATGTAAAATCATTAACAATGTAGTGTTTTATATAAACACTTTTAACTTCTCAAAAAATATTTTAAATTATCAATTCAACATATTTTAATTAGCAAGGGAACAGCATGATAATTAGCTCCATCTTACATTTGGTTTCACTTATTTCATGTTTGTTCTCACTACCACACTCATCTCCTCTAAGGCAAGGACTTACTTTGTATATCTCCACAGATGTTAACAAGGCCTGTCTCACAGCAGTTACTCAGTTTACTGAATTGAAGTGTTTTAACAGAAAGCTCTTTTTTTATGCTGGTTCTCAGAATAACTTTTATTACCATTAATTCAACAAATATTTCATGAATGCTTGTATGTGCTAGATACGATCTTTGAGAATACGGCAGAGAACAAAACAGACAAAAATCTCAGTACTTACTGAGAGTACAGTCTACAGGGAGTGAAGAGAATAGAAGTAAAATACACAATGTCAGTTGGTAATAAGTGAGGAAAAATAAAAGAGGAAAGGAAATAGGAGTGCAGGGATGGGGGTAAGAATGCAGTTTTAAAAAAAGTGCCCAGGAAAAGCCATGCTGTGAAGATAACATTTAAGCAAACGTGAAGAAAGTGAGGAAGCCACAGCTACGCACATACTGAGGGAAGTGAACCACCCAGAGGAAACAGCAAGCGCAAAGCTCCCGATGGAGTGGAGTGGACAGAGAAACAGCACACTAGAGATGAGGTCAGGCACGTAACAGGGCCAGGCCCTCAGCAACCGTTAGCAAACTTTTTTTGTAAAGGGCCAGATAGTAAATATTTTTACACTTTGTGAACCACATGTATACAATTTGTGTCACATATTCTTTATTTTTTTTCAACTATTTTTAAATGTAAAAAACCATTCTTAACTTGCAGGCATTATGAAAATAAAGTGCAGGTGGGCTGCAGTTTGCTGATTGCTACTGTAGAGCTTTTTAGGTTGAAGTCTTTTGCTTTAGGAAGCAATTCCTTGGAATCAAAAAGTACAAAGAAATAGCCCATAAACATTAATAGAAAGAACCTAATAAAAATTCAAGTTATCAACTGAGGCAAAGCAACACAATTGTCTATAATTTAAAAACCAGTATATTACCTTTTATGACAGCATGGATGGACGTGGAGATCATTATACTAAGTGAAATACATCAGTCAGCGAAAGACAATACCATATGATCTCATTTGTGTGTGAAATATAATGAACAAACTAAATTGACTAACAAAATAGAAACAGAGGCATGGATACACGGAAAAGATGACAGCTGTTGGGGGGTGGGTTGGGGGGCGGGATGAAAGAAGGTGAGGGATTACGAAAAAAAATTTAGATAGATGATTGATGATAGATAGATAGATGATAGATGATAGATGATTGATAGATGATAGATGATAGATAGATGATAGATAGATAGATAGATAGATAGATAGATAGATAGATAGATAGATAGATAGATAGATAGATAGATAGATAGATGATAGATAGATAGATGATAGATAGATAGATAGATGACAGATAGGTATCACTCAGACACAGGCACAGTGTGGTGATAGCCAGAGGGAAAAGGGGTGGGAGGTAGGTGGATGTGGGCAAAACGGGGATGGAAAGAGACTTTCCTTGGGTTGACGGGTGCATGATACAGTGTGCAGATGACATTTTATTGAGTTGTACACTTGAAACCTATATGGTTTTGCAAACCAATGTCACTCCAATGAATTCAATTAAAAAAAACATTATGCATTTTCAACTCAATTGTCAACTTTTTCTGAAAAGAGTTGCCCTTCACTTATTCATTTAGTAAATATATACTGAATGCCAACCAAGGGCGACACAGTTTTAAGGAAGAGAACAGAATACAACCTCACTGCCCTCATAAAACTTAATTTTCAAAAGGGAGAGGGAGACAACACAAACTAACAAGCATCTCATTGCACAGTCACATGTGCTAGAGAAAAAAACAGTCAATGTAATGGAGATTGTGGAGGTGACAGGGCAGTATATTTAGCTACAATGGTCAGGGAAGACATCGCCAAGGAACTGCTGTGAAGGATGTGAAAGTGAGCCATGTAAAGATCGGGAGTAGACAGAGAACAGAAGTACACATGCTTTGAAAGAACTTGGATTACTTTTTTTTAAAAAACGATATGGTGAAGGGGAAGCAGGTGGTAGGGACACAGGGGTGGCAAGAAGTCAGATGATACAGAGTCTTATTAACCACAGCAAGGGGAGAGCATAGCAAGGTTTTAAGCAAGGAGTGACAGCATCTACTTTAGAGTTCAGTCAAGTTACTGAAGAGCAGCAAGATACGGAGAAGTGACCAGCAGAGGAGCAAGACAAGCAAGATTAGCAGTTAGAAAGCTACTGTAGTAGTCTGAGCAAGAGATAATAGTTCATAGCAGGAGGTAGAGAGAAATTTCAGATCTACTTGTGAGATGTGATAGGACTTAGTGATAGATTTAATGTGGGAAGGGGGAGGAGAAAAGAATCAAGGATTAGTTGGTAATTTATTCCCCATTTATTGAACTAGGCAACATTAGGGGAGAAGTTTTGAGAGGGATCAGAAAAATCAAGAGATCTGCTCTGGGCAAAGTTATATACAGCACATAAATTAGTAGTATATTAGTATGTGTGTGTGTGCACACGTGTGCGCGTATTAATTTATTTGGGAGCTATCAATATATGGATATTGAAAGTCATGAGACTTGAAGACATATTCTGAGAACGTGTATGTAAAGAAGAAAGCATGGCTGAGAATGGAGCCCTTCAGGGATCTAGGAGAATATGGTGGAACCAGAAATGACAATAGAGAAAGAATGACAAGGGAAAGGGGGGAAATAAGGAGACTCTGCTGTCAGAGATGCAAAATGGAAAACAAAGTTTCAAGGAAGGTAGTGTGTAGAATGCGGCAAAGTAAAGGTGGCCAGAGAGTGACTTTTGGACCTGTCAATGCATATGTGTATGTGTATGTGTATGTGTATATATATTACTGATAACCCTGACAAATGCAGTTTCAGGGAAGTGATGAAAATAGATTTTAAAAACAGATAAAAATAGAAGCCTGCTTTGATGAACTTGAAGAAAGGTGAGGAAATGCAGATAGCAATTCCAGTTAATTCTTTTAAATAGATTTGCTGAGGAGAAATGGGGTGCCAACTAGGAGAGGATATCACATCAAGGAAGGGCTTTTAAGGCATACTCACGATAATGAACCAGGGGAGAGCAAAATTTTGAAAATAAAGGAAAGAGAAGGATAACTGAAGGAGAGGCATCCTTGGTATAATTTGTGGACTTGGTTTTACTATACAATTGTTGCCAGTTTTCCAAATTGTGTAAAAATAAGAATACAGCACTGTTGGTATATTAAAAATCAATTTATAAAGTCTGAAAAAAAACGACCAAGGGTACAGCACAACACCATGACTATTATATCACGGAATCTGAATATGTGGCAGAGAAACAGAGAACCACAGAAAATCCCTGCCTTAAAAATGCTGACTTGGCTTTCTGGAACTATGACAGAATAAGCACACTGTGAATTGTTTTCAGTTTTTCTAAAGGGGAGGATGTTGCGGCTCTATGTTGTTCACTCTGGATTTCCCCTCCGATTTATTCATAGTAACAAAGAAAAAGCACCAAGCATTTTTACGGAAAGCATCCATTTCTTTTATGCAGTACCTTAATTTCTATCACTGTCTAAAACAGAACATACAACCGTAGACTTTTGAGTGAAATTTTGGTACTAAAAAAAATCAACACATATATCCTCATGATCCACCTCTATTTTTTTCCCCTTTTAAGTTTTATTCTTCTGCCCCAATACTCCTATTTCATTTAATTTTCTTCTTCCTTTCATATTTTTCTATTTATATGCCTGAGCTTCAAAGAACCACAGGGATTCAACGGATCTTGGTGGAAGTTGGACCTATGGAGATGGCTGGCCTCCTGACATAGGAAAAGTGAGTTCTAGCATTAACAGAACAATGAAAGAGATAATAAGGCTTTTAATTTCCTGCTATTTTGTTTTTCTCTTTCAGTCTGAAAAGTGCTTTTGTAGATATTACTCCATTTACGCCCTCCCCAAGGTTATGTTAACAATGAGTGCTCTGAACACTACATTTTAATCATGCTGTACAACAATGTATTAAACTGTATATGCAGAGTACACCATCCATAGTTTTCACCCGGTAATTTGACAGGACCCAGTCCAATAACTAATTTAACTTGGACAGTTTACTATAACATGCACAGTGCAGAGGAAATAATTGAAGGCTACTGTGGGGATCAAGGCATTAATGAAAGTGTTAATATCAACCAGATATATTAAGTAGATAACCGTAAGAGCTTTTTTCTGATGCAAATAAATGCTAGTGATCAGAAAACTTCATAAGTGGTTTTCTTCATAAATTCTAGTTAAAATACAATGAAAATCATTTAATCAACTGGGTAGAAGACAATCATTAAAGCATTCCACTGAAATGTGAGGAAATAATAAAATTTTAAGTTTCTGATTTCATTAATAAAGGATGAGCCTAGAGGAAGAGAGGAAGGCAAAAATATCAAAATGTGAATTATAAATCTAAAAACTTACAGGGCAATTTATTTTAATTACAGAAACATTTACATTCCACTTCCAAGGGGTCCTTAACCAACAGAATTCTGATTTTATGTAAAACATGATTTAATTTACAAAAACTCAGTATGCAAATTATAAGTTTAGTTTACATTCCCATTTTTTGTTCTTGTTGGATTCATACTGAGTACATAATAAATTCAAATTCCCTTAATAAGCACCAAAGGCCCTTATAATCATCTATATTTTTACTATTCCCTCACACAGTAAGTTTTGTTTTTGCCTTTTCAGATGTCTTAATGTCCTTACTCTTTCCTTTGCCCTGTCTCTGCAGAGCATACATGTACTAATTCTTTTTTTAAAATATTGTTAATACTGACACTATTGCAGATGTCTCCATTTTCCTCTGCTTTGCCCACCTCCCCCCACCCCCATTTCCCCATCCCTTGGCCTTCACCACACTACTGCTCATGTCCATGGGGTATGCATATATGTTCTTTAGCTAATCCCCTCACATCCTTTATCCAGTCGCCCCCACACCCCTTCCCTCTGGAACCCACCAGTCTGTCCCATGTATCCATGCTTCTGGTTCCATTTTGTTCATCAGTTTATTTTGTTCATTAGATTCCACATATTAGTGAGATCATATGGTATTTGCCTTTCCTGATTGGCTTATTTCAATTAGCATAATACTCTCCAGGTTCATTCATGCTGTCACAAAGGGTAAGAGTTCCCTCTTTTTTAAAGAAACGTAGTATTCCATTGTATAAATGTACCACAGCTTTTTTATCCACTCATCTGCTGATAGGCACTTTGGCTGTTTCCAGATCTTGGCTATTATAAATAATGCTGCTATGAACACAGGGGTTCATATATACTTTGTGATTGGTGGTTTGGGATTTTTAGGATATATTCCCAGAAGTGGGATCGCTGGGCCAAAAGAAAGTTCCATTTTTATTTTTATATTATTATTTTTTAATCCTCGAGGATATTTTTTTCCATTCCTTTTTGGAGAGAGTGGGGGGAGAAGACACAGAGAGAGAGAGAAAGAGAGAGAGAGAGAGACACTGATTGGTTGCCTTCTGGAGCATGCACCCTGACTGGGACTGGGAATCGAGCCTACAGCTGAAGTATGTGCCCTTGGTCGGAATCGAACCTGGGTCCCTTCAGTCTGCAGCCCGGCACTCTAACCACTGAGCCAAACTAGCTAGGGCAAAAGTTCCATTTTTAATTTTTTAAGGAAACTCCATACTGTTTCCACAGTGGCTATACCAGTCTGCATTCCCACCAACAGTACACTAGGTTTCCCTTTCTTTCACATCCTCGCCAGCACATGTTGTTTGTTGGTTTATTGATAGTAGCCATTCTGAAAGGTGTGAGGTGATACCTCATTGTAGTTTTACTTTGCATTTCTCTGATGATTAGTGACTTGAGCATTTTTCATGTCTATTGGCCATCTGTGTGTCCTCTTGGGAGAAGTGTCGATTTAAGCCCTTTGTCCATTTTTTAATTGAATTGTTTGTCTTATTGGTGTTGAGTTGTATAAGTTCTTTATATATTTTGGAAACTAACCCCTTATCAGATGCATCACTGGCAAATAGGTTATCCCATACAATGAGTTCTCTTTTCATTTTGTTGATGGTTCTTTTATTGTGCAGCTTTTTAGCCTTATGTAGCCCCATTTTTTTTAAAATCTTTTCCTGAGTTTCCCTTGCCCTCAGAGACATATCAGCAAAAATACTGCTGCGAGAGATGTCTGAGATTTACTGCCTATGTTTTCCTCTAGGATATTTATGGTTTTGTGACTTACACTTAAGTCTTTTATATGTTTTGAGTTTATTCTTGTTTATTGTATAAGTTGGTGGTCATTTCATTTTTTTGCATGTACCTGTCCAATTTTCCCAACATCATTTATTAAAGAGACTGTCTTTACTCCATTATATGCTCTTGCCTCCTTTGTCAAATATTAATTGTCCATAAAGGCATGGGTTGATTTCTGGGCTCTCTCTGTTGTGCTCCACTGGCATATGACTGTTCTTATGCCAGTACCAGGTTGTTTTAATTACTATGGCCTTGTAGTACAGTTTGATATCCAGTATTGCAATATCTCCAACTTTGTTCTTCCTTCACAAGATTGTTGAGGCTATTCCAGATCTTTTTTGGTTCCATATAAATTTTTGGAATATTTGTTCTAGATCTGTGAAATATTCTATTGATATTTTAATATGAATTGTGTTGAATCTATAGATTTCTTTGGGTAGTATGGGCATTTTAATGACTTTAATTCTTCCAATCCATGAACATGGTATATGCTTCCACTTATTTGTATCTTCCTCAATTTCTTTCTTCAATGTCCTATAGTTTTCCAGTCTTTTACCTCCTTGGTTAAATTTTTCCTAGGTACCTTATTTTTGTTGTTGCAATACTTGTACTCATTTTTCAGGATGAAGCTCAAATGGCAGCATCTTGGCAAAGCTTTCCAGCACTCCCCTAAGCTTCATCCCCATGACTAAAGAATCTGCATCTGAACCATAGTACAGGTAGTATAATTGTAAAGGAAAATATTTCTAGATCCCCTGTTTATAAATTATAATACTTAAAAACACACAAATATTAAATCTAGAATTTAGACATTATATATAAGGAAAAATAAAATAACAATGAAATAAAAATTACCAACATTAATTTAATATGCAGTTAAATCACTGCTCACCATGTACTCATAGTACTTACTACTATGGTCCAAGTTCTTTTAAGTCATAAGAAGATTAAATTGTCCCAAAACTTTTCTTTATTCAATTGCTAAAAATAAGTTTGTTTCATACATGTACTAGAATATCACCTGAACTTTGCTTGAAATAAAGTAACTATATATTGGGTCCACTGTGTTCTTTTCTCATTGGCCCATAACAAGTGCAGCAGTAACACTTGAGGACATCAAGATCATAACCATAAAAATGGATGATGCACCTACATATGTCACTTAGTTATAAGCTATTCACCCAGATGATCCAAAATATGTATATAAATAGTGGTTTTGATTGTAACTAAAATGAAAACACAAAACCATAACATCCGCATGGTAAACTCACAAACCTCAAAACATGGTCATGATCACCCAGGGATGTGAGGACCACTGATGGGAATACAGTGATGGAGAGGTTAAAACCAAAGGTTTTATAAATTAGAGAACTCTGGATTAAATACTGACTCACCATTCATTACCTATGTAATCATTAGCTTCTTTAAAATTCAGGGTATTGAAAAATCTTTTCAATTTGATACAGAAATAATGCCCATTTCTCACAGAGTTATTTTAAGAATAAATAAGATAATGTATAGAAAATGCTTAGCATAAGATTTGGAACATTGTAAGAGGTTAGTAACATTCATTCTCCCTCCGCTCCCCCCACACACACTTACTGTATTACATTTTCATATATCAATTTAAATATCTAAATTTCCCATACATTAACCTCCAGAGAATCAGGGAATATGCTTCTTTTATCACTTGGGTGGGGAGCAGGGGGCAGGGAGGGGTGAGTGTGTGTGTTGGTTATTGAATGTCTGTGTAATGTATTTAAATCTAGCACTAAAACATATATAACACTATAATAACCCTTATAAGTTACTCATTATATACCAAGTCCTTTAATGTTTATCATCACATTATTTCATTTGTTATTTTATTCAAAACACTTCTATGAGGTTTTATTAACTCTGCTTTATAGATGAAAAGACCAAACTTTCAATATAATTTTGTAATTTGCCCAAAATCACAGGTTCACCATTACAAAACCGGCACTCAAGCCCAGCTCTGCCTAACTGCAACTATCATACACTTAACATCTCTCCTATAATAATTATGCACAAAATTATTTATTTGATAGGATCTTTGATGCTAAACACTGAATGAAGATGGCTTACATAATACATAAAAAATTAAAAGGTGAAAACCCATAGCTTTATAGAATTGTTACCTTACACAGCTGCCTTTGTTAAGAAATTTTATCCTTTTCTCCAAAAGGGCAGCACATCTTGGCGTTCTCATATTGATTCATTTCATTTTTTCCAACTGAACTCTTCTCAAAGTGAACTTCAACTCTAAGGTTAGTAGCATTTCTGTACATTTTGTCTTTTAAAAAGCTACCACTTTCTCTCCACTTGAAATGATGAATGTCACAGAACAAGCCTTTAGTTCTTCCATAGAATTTGTCTTTTCATTTACATTAGGTGGTAAAAGTGAAAGTGTGTTCTAAACTAGTAGATAATAAATAAATATAAGACACTATGATTTTATTTCAACTTTATATGGACAGGTTGAAAAGGTCTTTAAGCCTAATATTTTAGGCAGTGAGAGTCAGAGAATAATTTTCCATCTAGAAGGAATTACCTCAAGGCCATACAGTTACCAGAAAACTAGATCAAATACTAGGTTACAGGTAATGAAGACTAAGGGTAAAATCAGGATTACCAATGAATTAAAAATAAGTTTAAGGCACTGCCCAAGAGAAAATGGACTCTGGAATGCAAGGGGATCTACATTTGTCTAAGCTTTGACAGTCTGCTAAGTTCTTTACATTTTCATTATTCATTAAATAGACAAATATTTGGTTAAACTTACCATCATGTATCAAATATACTAGGGATACAAATCCATGAATAGAAAGAGTTCCTGCTCTCAAATACCTTCCCTGCATCCAAGCAAATACAGTACATATCAAATGCTATGAGAGTCTACAGGAAAGGGAACTAACTTAGTGTCCGGGTAGGGGTGGTGGAGATGATCAGGAAAAGCTTTCTGGAAAATGATATATGAACTTTCCTAAAGTTGAAAAAACAGAAGAGAGACAAAAGAAGCTAAAGGTAAACAAAGCCAAATAATTATCTCATGCTAAGCAAGAAATTTGTTGTTTATCCTAAGTGTACAATAAGGCTTCTGTAAGGAAGTGATATAATCACATTTCGAAAATTTTGGAAAACAAGCCAAAGGAGAATCATATTGGGGTGGAGGGTGTCAAACAATTGGCTACATTTTACAGTAATGAAGAGAAGAATCAATTTGACTATGCCCCGAAGTAGCATCAATAAACTGAACTAATAACAGTAACAGACAAGCTCACACGGTTTTATTTAATTAACCTCCTTTAAATTAGGTAATGATAGCCTGTGGTAAGTTTTCCTCTCACAACACATTCTATAAAAGTTGTTTTGATTATCTCCAAACTAGATCATCATGACCGCTTCTCATATTCCTTGCCTCTAGTTCTCTTGTAAAGTCATTGGCAAAGAACTTTCTTTTTTTACATCAATCTTCAAATCACATTTAAAGAGAATCAATTTTCACTACAACTTTCAAAATAATTAAATTTCATATATTTCTTAAGTGATTTTTTAATTCAGAAACTCATAATCACTAACACTGAAATGTTTAATACCTGGACCAAATAGGTAGCTATAGCATCTTAACAATGTATTTTTTGTCCACTGGTGGCAAATATCCCCAGCACACAGAAATAAAACAATCCCACCTTAATGAAGGAAAACAAAGAGAAAAAATTTAAGTAGATACATTTCTTCTTGTTTATGACAAAGGTCAAGTTCCTCAATTCCATTCTCCTTGTACCTTAAATATGAATTTTACTTGTAGAAAGAAACTACTTTAATGATACTTTTATTATGCTCTAAAATTTGTCATCCCATATAGGAGTCAGATGGCTAATGTAATACAACTAGACTGTCAAAGAAAACACCAATGATGGATAAATACCTTACTTAATTTTTTAAAAGAAACTAATACCAGTGTGTATGTAAATAAACCAAATCACCTTATAAATCTGTTAGCTGCGAGTTAAGACCACTGGTTTCCTCTTCTGTTTCTCCCAGTCCACAATCTCAAATTGTGAGACCCTTAAGTCATATTTAAAATAGAAAATGGAGACTGGAAAGAAGGCTTCTGTCAAAGTATAACCCATACTCAAGAAGCCAATTGTTTTGAAGTTTGTGACTTTCTCATCTCCTTTAGTTCCACTCTCAATTTCTTATCACTTTGTTATGCTGCTCAACATGTTTTTATACATACAAAGCGACATGGTAACAGGTGCCAATGAAACAGCACTTTTACTCTAATATTCTGAAATTTTTAACTTGACTCTTCTACCTGTGTCAATATGACGCGTCAGAGGGACTTTAACAGAGGCCAGGGCGGCCTTGTTATCCTGAAAACAATGGAAAATGATTTTTATAAAGAGTTCATATGAGTTGGTGTAGGGAAATCAACAGAGAATGTTAAATGTTGCTAAAAAAATTTTTTAAAGGAGAAAAAAATCAATTCTGAAAATGTTAATTCTTCGCAAGTGTTGTAAAGCCTTGCCCTTCAAGGCTTGCTCGCCAGATCAGCACCATCAGTACCACCTGGAAGCTGTTAGAAATGCAAAAACCCAGGCCCTACCGAAATCCACCAAATCACAACTGCATTTTAACAAATTCCATTCCATCTGTTTGACAGGAAAGTCTGAGAAGCACTGTTCTAAAATACAGATGATGTATCATAGAATTGTACACTTGAAGCCTACATAATCTTATTAACTAATATCACCCCAATAAATTTAAAATGTTTTAAATAGGTGGAAAAATAAAGTAGGTGACCAAATAAATCACATTACCTAGTACCTAAAATATAAGCTGTATTGTGGAGCTTTCCTTGAGCAAGTCTGAATATGTTGTATAAATCAACAGGGCAACACTCGTAAGTAATCCAGTCAATGCTGAAGGAACTCATACAACAGTATAGAAATGGTGAAAGTGCAGCAATTCTCCCCTAAGAATAACAATTACTCCAACCCCCACATTCCAAGGAGCTAAAAACATATATTTTAAAATGTATTTAATGTACTTATCATTTCTGCACCTCACAGAGACATACAGAACAAGAAATAGAAGAAAAGGAAAGTATATGGTAAACATAAAATCAGAGAAACTGGATTTGTACCCTAGACTCTGCCAGTTAGAAGTTATGATCCTGAGTAAGTCCCCTAACTCCTCTGAAGCTCAATTTCTAATCTTTAAGGTGGGAAAATATTCACTTCATAAAGCTGTTATAATTTAAAGTGAGATAAAGAATGAAATTGGGGAGGCAGAAACTAAGTTTGTTAGATAAAATATAAAATGTCCAGTTAAATTTATATTTCAGATAAATGACAATATTTTAGTAATAAGTATATCCTAATATTTATGACATATTAATACTTAAAAATTATTTACTGTATATCTGAAATTCAAATTTAACTGAGCATCTTATGTTTTTATTTGCTAAATCTGGCAACCCTACAGAAACTCAAATTTTGACTAACGGTAAATTAGTCTTTCCTCCCTTCTCTATTGAATTTGCCACGTTTAGCTCAACTATGAATACCAGGTAGTATCTACAACTGCTATCTAGAAAAATAACAGTTGCCACTTTTCAATGCATAATAGCATAAAACTCAATACTTTTCAGTAGAGTTAGGTAGATCAGCACAAGTCTGTGTTCACACTTTCTTTTCCTACCGACAAATCATTCAAAATTGTAAGACTATATTTCAAGAAAGGTTTGTTAACAGAGGTATGGCAACACTGTGGTTGCATGGCCTATTACAAAAACACTAGGCAACAGTATTGCTTGAAAGGAAAATAAATGAGGACATACACTCCACAACAAGGTTGTTTAAAAAAGCCAAGGAAGCCCTGGTTGGGTAGCTCAGCTGGTTAGAGCGTCATCCCCATATGCCAAGGTTGCAGGTTCAATCTTCAGTAAGGGCACACAGGAGAAGCAACCAACGAATGCATAAATAAGTGGAACAAGAAATGGGTGTTTTTCTCTCTCTTGTCCACCCACCCCCTCTTCTCTCGCTCTCTCTCTCAAATCAATTTTTCAAAAGCCAAAGGAATAACAAGTAGAAGCAAAAAATGCAATTAACAACAGATCATTCTCCTAAATTATAAACTCTTGCCCTTAAGTCAAACTCCTTATAAACAGATCCTATAGGGTCAGAAATATTCTGGGGCATATAAAGTCCTGAACACTGACTTAAAAATAAGAAAATAACTAAGCTTTCAAAATAAGAATTTGTAGCTCTAGCTGGTTTGCTCAGTGGTTAGAGCATCGGTCCGTGCACTGAAGGATCTTGGGTTCGATTCCAGTCAAGGGCCCATACTTCGTTTGCAGGCTTGATCACCAGCCCCGGTCGGGAGCTTGAGGGAGGCAACCAATCAATGTGTCTTTCTCACAACAATGTTTCTTTCTTTCTCTCTCTCTCTCTTCCCCTTCCTCCCTCCCTTTTACTCTCTCTGAAAAGCAATGGGAAAAAATATCCTTGGGTAAGGATTTAAAACAAAAGAATTTGTAAAATGACGTCTTATGAGGTTTTAGTGACTAGTGTCAGTCAATAATAATAAATAAAAAAAAATTATCTTTCTAAATTGTACAGTCAGAGAAATGGCTGTTTGACCAAGTTAGATTTCAGGAATCAATGTAGAACTTTTTCATCAAACTAGATGAAAGATATTTATAACAACACAAATGTATTTGAGCAAGGCATGAAGTATTTAACTTTCATTAGATAACAACATAGGGACTCTGATCTTAATGCAGTTATTAGGAAATATCCCACAGATTCCAAACATTTGTTTTGAAGACAAATCTGCAAAAGTCACTGCTAAATAAAACACAGGTAATAATAATACTGAGCTCAATTTGTTTAGATTCAAGAGTTAAAGAGAGTGAAAAAGATGACATTTATAGGCCTCACTTCTTAAATATCTGCCTTTAGCCAAATGTGCTGCTTTATAGTAAAAAGTAAAGATGAATTCTGAACCAAATCATATCTTTTTGTCTATACATGAACTTATTTCTTTGTATTCATTTTCTGGGGCTAATGTCACTAAACAAGAACTAAAGAGATGTATACGTTTAAGATTAGAGCACATGAATCTTCAGTCATCATCGCTTTAAATAAAATCTCTATGTTTAGTACTAAATGAAAAGGGGGACAGAAGAGGGTGGGAAGGACAAGGGAGGAAAAGAAACAAAAAAGTTTATCCAAAATAGAAATGCTTAGTGGAGATACTAAAATACAAACACTACAGTTAAGTATCACTATTAACACAAAACAGGTGGTTAAAAACAAACAATGAAGGGTTAACTATTTGCCCAAGGTCATATAATGAAGTCACAGAAACATCCAATCCAATCTCAAACCATAAATTACACTCTCTTGATTACCTACTCAACTGGATTTGGCAAAACCATAATTAAAATCGTGAAATGCATATACATATAAATACTATACTAAATTCCAATCTGGAATGAAGAGAGGCTTCTTTACATATCACCTTTGCCACTGGAAAAATATAACCTGTTTTATTTTGTGTGCCTTGGAAAATAAACTTATTTGGAAATAAGTATAGTTTAATAGCATTTACTGTTAAGGGTAAAAACTACTAAAATGTCACTGTCTAGGTGGCTCAGTTGGTTGGAGCATCGTCCTGTACACCAAAAAGGTGGCAGGTTCAATTCCAGGTCAGGGCACATACCCAGGTTGCAGGTTTAATCCCCGGTCAGGACATGTATGGGAGGCAACCAATCAATGTTTCCCTCTCACATTGATGTCTATCTTTCTCTCCCTTCCTCTCTCTAAAATCAATAAAAGCATAACCCTGGGTGAGGATTAAGAAAAAAAAACCTACTAGCCCAGCCGGGCGTGGCTCAGCGGTTAAGCGTCAACCTAGGATCCAGGCGATCGGGGTTCGATTCCCGGTCAGGGCACATGCCTGGGTTGAAGGCTCAATCAATGACTCTCTCATCATTGATGTTTCTATCTCTCTCTCTCCCTCTCCTCTCCTCTCTCTGAAATCAATAAAGATATATTAAAAAAAAAAAAAAAAAGAAAAAAAAACTACTAAAATGAACCAGCTAACAATATTATAATTAACAAAACTTGTAACTCAGGAATTACGTATACATTAATGATTTTCATGGACAAATTCTTCTTGAGCCTTTCCAGAAGAATTTTAGAAGTTTTGATTAGAGACACTTAGATCAAACTTGCCATGCCACATTAGGCCAGATAAATTTTATATTTTTTGGCGCATTTCATGAAAAAGCAACAGAATATGCAGTCTTTTCAAGTGCACATGGAACCAGCATTACTTATAATAGCCAAGATATGGAAAGCAACCTAAGTGCCCATCAATAGGCATTTGGGCAAAAAAGAAAAAAAAGCTGTGGTACGTATATGCAATGGAATCTTACGCAGCCATAAAAAGGATGAAATCTTACCATTTGTAACAACATGGATGGACCTCAAAGGTATTATGCTCAGTGAAATAAGTCAGAGAGAGAAAGACAAATACCATATGATTTCACTTATATGTGAAATCTAAAGAACAAAATAAACAAAACAGGAAGATATTCATAGATACAATAGATACAGAGAACGAACTGATGGTTGTCAGATTAGAGGGGGGTTGGGGGGCTGGGAAAAAAAGGTGAAGGGATTAAGAAATACAAATTGGTAGTTACAAAACAGTCATAGGGATATAGAGTACAGCACAGGGAAAGTAGTCAATAATATTGTAATAACTATGTATAGTGCCAGGTGGGTACTAGACTTATTGGGGGAATCACTTCATAAATTATATAAATGTCTAACCACTATGCATACACTTAAACCTAATATAAAATAATTGAACATCAACTGTAATTGGAAAAAAAAAAACTGTCATGAAAAAGACAAAATATGGGAAAAAGCGATAAAACTTGCCAGTAAAAGTATGAGTCCTCTTGAAGCTTAAGTTAAGACATGAAAGTTCTCTAAACACAAGGCAAAGGCCTTCAGATATTTTTCTACTAAAGCTGAATTGTTTTCACATTTTGAATTACGTAATTCCAAATAATTTCAGACTGTAATATGTAGAGAAAATGTTTAGAATATAATGTGGAAAAAGCACTTTTGAAGTACAGTATTTGTGCTTGCTATTTTTACTGCAAACACTAAGATTTCTTCTGCAGTGTATATAGTTTATTTGAAATAGGAGTTCCATACAATTTAAATAAAACTGAGTCATTGGTGGTAACAAGGCAGGTGACCAATAATACAGAATCTATATTATAGATGAAAGGAATATTTTTCAGACATGAGAAACATCGAAAGTTAAGAAACATTTTGTAAAAGAAGAAAAGCAAAATAGACTAAAAAATGTCAATAAGATAGTAACAGACAGTAAGAAAACAATGTCACATAAACTACAAAAGAACAGTTTCTAGAAGGAAGGGAGATAGTCAATAACATTTAACACCCCAGAAAGGTCAATTTGACCAAGACAAACAAGGTCAATGAATTTGGCACCTAGTATAGAACATCACTGAAGCAATTTTAGTACAGGAGTGAGAGAAGAATCCAAATTACACTGGTTTGGAAAATAAATGGGAATTGTGAAAGTGGAGGTGGCGAGAATAAATGATTGTTTCATAACTGTGCAACCAAACAGAAAAAAAGTAAAAGGTAAAGGTAAGATACTGTAGTAAACTGAAGCCAAGGAAAAGACACTGGGAAGCATTATTTACATTTCTTTTTAAGGATTGGGGGAAAGTAGGATATGTCTTATGTTTGGGAAAGTGAGTGGAAAGAAAGAGAATAGATGTAAGGAAATAGGGAGAAGAAGGATCTGATTTATGGAGCATGCTTTTGAAAACTAGTGAGAGGGAAGAAATATAGAGAATAGGAAGGTAGAGCCTGGGTAAAGAGCTGGGCCATTAGTTCCACTGAAACAAAAGGAAGGTAAAGATGAGTGAAGATAGAAACTTCAAGACTGTTAATACCCTCCAGCTCTATTTACTTGGTAAAGCAGGAGAGGTCATGGCTAAGAGAGAAGGAAAAAAGTGTGGATCTGACTGAAGAACCACCTTCATGAATTAGATTAATATATCAATTACTCAAGAGGGCTTCATTTTGTGTTTTTAACATACTTACACCCACATAAATTGCTTATTTTTAAAGGATTCAAAGGTAAGGGGACTTTTTCAGAAATACTGTTAAGGTTTGCAATTTAAATATTGAGATGAAATAACAAGGAGTAGAAATGGGAAAGGGAGCCTTTTTTCAAAAGAGCCTCAACTTCATCTTTCTACATGTATCAGAAATTTCAGCACCTAAAAAGTGGAGTCTTAAAATACCAATACAAAAGAAATATATGTTTTTTTCTCATTTTCTACACATACACAACTTTGCACTGAAATTCTACTTTGCACTTTCTATTGACACTGGTATGAATCAATAAAATCAGTATAGTGATTTAAAGAACCTGAAATGTTTGGCATCATGCTATGACATCCTGGATCAAATAGGACTCCATGAAAAAGGTAAAAAGGAGAAATCGTAATAGATCCATGTATCGATTGCTTACCTGGTGCCAGACACTGTTCTAAGTGCTCTTTGTATTAACTCCTTCAATGTTTACAACAACTCTGTAGATTAGATAACTGTCCCAATTCTACTTAAGAAAATTCAAGCAATCTCAGGTTTCATAGCTCATATTCTAACTCCTACACTACAGTACATATAACATAAAGAGCTCTAAGATTGAAATGAGAGGATCTGGTTTCAAATTCAAGTATCATCACTTACTAGTTGGTTGACCCTAGAGAAATCATGTTCCCTAATCACAGTTCCTCATTAGAATAATCTGCCCTGGGTAAACCCATATGCTAACTGTAAATCAAACAGACAGGTGTTTTCCTAAATAATAAATATATATGATGTTATTATTAGAAAAGAGCTGCTACATAAAATGCATATGGTATTAATAATATCATTTTCCAAACCCTGTCAGGAATTCTCACACCTTAATATACATTACCATGACTCATATGCAAAATGAGTAACTTTTAAAATGCAGGTTTCCAATTATTTTCTGCCAGCTTCTCTTACTAATTTACTGACTAATGAAGATGTAAAGCTTCTACCATAGTGCCTCTGACACATAAATAGCAGTAGTTGGTGGCTGTTTTGTTATCACTAGTTCTACCATCAGCAGAATCACAAAAAAACAAAATTTAAGGATTGTGTATGTGAAATAATTCAAGGTTTCTTATACAAATGCATACTGTGGCAACTTTCCCTCCATCATTCACCCTGCTAATATAATATTATTAGCCCAAATGTCCCCAATAAAATTTTATTTAAATTAAAACAATATTGTTTTCCTCCTCACTCCCCTGGTGGGTGGCTCCTTTCACCTTCATTTCTCTTCCAGTCAAAACACTGGACTGATTGTTGCTTTCTGACTGTTCTTACTGTCTTTTGAGGTAAAGAACTTTGAGCCCACTCTTCTGGTAAACTAAAACTCCTGACATTTTATGCACTCATAACTAGATTTCTAGACATTGCTTTCCTGGAATAAGTTCTATCATTTCAGCTCAAGACAATGTTAGTATACAATGCTCTACTACATGTCTTTGTTTTAGTACAATCATACTGACCTTGAGGTGAGACTGAAGGAAACAGCAAATCCAGGAAGAAAATGTGAAAGAGAAAGTTAGAAAGAATTAATAAGGACCATATTCAAAAATAATATTATTCATAGACATAGACAAACATAAAGTACAGGATTAAAGAAGGGGAAGGAGTCATAGATTCTGCACAGGTACTAAAAATTAGTAATTTCAGAATTTCAACTCTCAACAAATGTATTTTTACATTATATTTACTCCACTGTATCTTAATGTAAGGTTCTATAGAAAAAAAATTTATTTAAAATTTACCACTTCCTAGGGCAGGGAAAAAATTGTTAAACACAAAGAAAAAGAAGAGAAGGTTAGCGCTCCCCCTTTCCATTTAAGTAGCTAAGTGATTTCACAACTTTGGAGAGCTTAGTTGTATACACACCCGCCTTGTAACTGACTACCTTTACCCACCCCGCTCCATTTCTTGCATCCGAGTTATCCGTGAGCAAAAGGAGAAAAACACTGACAACTTTGGTTATTCTGTAGAATACAGGACTCTAATTTATTTGGAAGAATTCTATATAATATTCTCAAATATGAAAACAAAATTTTCCCCCCAATTTTTCCCCCCAAATATTTCTCATTTCAAGCCTACCAAAATCTGCCTCAAATGGTGCAATATTAAAGCACTAAGGAAGAAAAATATAAGGCTCTATAAACGTCAATTCATTTCCAATACTGCTCAGCAGTAAAAGAACAAAGTAGCCATGCTTAATATTCCTACAGAGCATGAAACTTCTGTGGTTCAGTATTGCTTTTTATAACAATAGACAGTTTACCTTTTTAAAACTTAATCACTGTCACTGAAATTACTATCATCCTACAAATACTTAGATTTTTAATGGCCAGTGCCATCCAAATTGGCTTCGGGATCTAAATTTTACCTTAAGTATATTTCTTGAATGCAAGCACTATTTCAATTTGTATTTTAATTTTTTCTAATGTTTCAGTACTTAAAACAAGTTTTAAAAGTCATGAAAATAATGAAACAGTTTATTATCCCCATTATACAAGATAAAAATATGAAAAACAAAGAAAAAATTTAACTTCCTCACAATCACACAGTGAGTGTGTGGTAGATCCAGGATAAGAATCTAGGTCTGCTGACATACCACCTGAGCATACTTTAAATGTTCTGTGATGCTTAACGATTCCTATCTATAAAAATCCAAGACTCTTTGGCATATATAAAACAGTGTAGAATACAATGTTCAAAGTGAAAAAGAGTGTAGAGTAAAATCTCTAAACGGTTGTTCCCAATGATCTTTTTACTGGTTATGATGCAGTAAGAATAATTTTAGATTAACAGTGACACTAACTGAAATCTATAGATGCAAGGCTTTATATAAGGAGCGGGTAAATACACTTTTTAAAAAAACAAGCTTATTCCTGTCAACAGTGAGCAACTTTAAAAATCTTTTTACCTATTTCATGAGTCATAGTTCATTTTGGTATCAAACTATAGCTTTGGGGAAATAAACTCAGGAGAAAAAATATGTACATAAAATAACTGTATATAATTCTAGCGTTTATACTTTTAAGTAAAAATTTAAGTTAACTATTACATTCCTATCAAGACGGTAGTAACAAATTATAAGGTACTGTACCCACAAGAAACCTTGGGAAGACGACCTAATAGAATTGACTACGTTAAACGAAATCAGTGAAATTCAAGAAAGAAGGAACAAGCAGCGTCCCCAGGGCAAGGGCTGAAGCAAGCAGGGTCAGGTGAAGAGCCCCCACGCTCAGGGGTAACACTCTCAGCATCTTTCTTTCCTTTTTTCTTTTGTTCCTCTTTTAAACACAACTCATTCTCCCTCAACCAGGGACACACAACCACCACAGCATCACCAGTCATCTCTCTTTAACTATGTTAAGACTATATTCTCTGACACTGTACTTCATGAACCAAATCCATAACCATAAATTTTAAAGTAAAAAAATTATTCTCCAAGGAACCATTTTCCTCATGAATTGCATACTGGTTTCTGCCAAAGCTATATACAGATTAATATTAATTTATATATGGAAGATATTTTAAAACATTAAACTGAATATCAATTCAAGATTTCCTTATGGAGATACATTTACAAACATGAAGACTAAGTACGTAGGTTTACATTTTCAGGTTTCCTGTGCTCGAGTATACGGGACATCAGTATAAAGCCCACAAACATAAAGCCCATTTTCCCAAAGAAAAGATCCAAAAAAATGTTTTAGGTCAACCTAAATAAGTAAACTTCCAGGATGTAGGGAAACAGTTACATATCTAATTATAACAATAAATATATTCATTTGGTTACACACATTTAAAATGGAAGACATGAGAAAATAATGTTAATCTGGAAATATTTTCTTCCACTCTCACATCCACTGAAAGAATGTTATCCACTCTCTGCATGCATTTTTAATATCAGTTCACCAAGGATAGAAGAGGTACCATTACTTTATGCATAAAGAAAGAAAAAAATTATACCAGGTAAATTATGCCATGCCATTATTTATACATGTATCCCAGTTTCAGAGATGTCAAAATGTAAAAATAAAAGTTAAAACTGGCATTTCATTGTGACAAAACAGGAAAGAGGTTATCTATATTTCGTTTACCCTGCAGAATGAAGTCATCCCACTGAGTTATATGAAATTGTAAGAACATTATAGTATATGAATTTACTTCAACTTTTACAGAAGGAAAAATATATGTAAATTGTAAACATTACAAACATAGAAAAGAAATATAAAAATAATAATATTTTCAGTATAATAAGTGTATAAAAGACTATTAAATCTCCATCTGTTTGATGAAAGGTCTGAATATATGGGCGGTGGGAAGGTAAAAGGGAAGAAATGTGAGGCGATTAGGTGGTAAAATAGTAAAGAAGTTCTGTCTCTATGTTATATATATTTAGTGAGCGCTCAATAATGTGTAGTCACAGGACAGAATGTGACAGATACTATAGGAAAAGTACAAATAAAGAAAAAAGAAATTACTACCTAAGTGAGGTCAGTTAATTTTTCCCCCCAAAAAGGTAGCAGTTAAAAGGGGTCAGGTTCCCACAAACAAATAAGGGGAAAGAAAATTTTAGTCAAAGAGAAAAGAAGAAAAAAAAATGAGAAAATACCATTCATCTTCTAACCTTGAGGTCCATTTTTTAAGAAAACAGAGAGTTAATTCTATCAAACCAAAATGTGGAAATATCATCTGCAAACTACTTCAAGTTTGCCAATACATTTTAGAAGATTTATAAAAAAATAAAAACAACTTCATTTTCATTACATAAAATTTCAGATATTAGTAATCTTTAAAAAGCAAGTTAAAAACTAAAGAGGCCATATCCTTGAGCCATGAGGTTCAAGTCTAGCAATTATCTTCCTTAATTTCTCCAACAACCACCAGGAAAGTTCTTTCTCTTAGACAGACATGCATGCAAATAATACCCTGAATTAATCTTACTCTTGGCATGATAAGAAAACCACCACATTCTTTATGTTCAACACAGTTCAGTATATTGATCTTGATCCTCAAAAGTACAGACTCCTCTTACTAAAATAAGGTTAAAAGTTACTGCTTTAAGCAGTTCAGACAGTTAATTCAGGGCCTAACTACCTTGAGCCTAAATCCTGAACAAACTGGGAATGCTCTTGCTTGAAAAATGAAAATCAACTGAAGTAGAACCAAATACTTTGAATAGATCATAAATCACTTATAAGTCACTTGTTTATAAGTCAGAATGTAGTTCCCTTGAAAACAATATTATAAGTACAGGCTAGGTTTTCTTGCTAGTCCACAAAATTTATGTTTAATCATGATGGAAAAGCCTAGAGCTAACAGTTCTAGATGATGTCTGGAAAAGATGGTTAGTGAAGAAAATAACAGTAACCATCACAAAACAGAAAAATTAAGTTTTCCTTCATTATACTTATAAGAATGTGTGTGTGTGTGTGTGTGTGTGTTCATATACTATATGAATGAATAACAAAACTGATCTCCAGTTCTCTTGCCTTCCTCAGAATAGTCACAGCAGCAATACAATATCCTGGCTTTCCCTTTTCATTTCATATCTCTAATACTACAGTTCTAGGAAATGAAATTAGCAGTCTAGGATCCAAAATTACCTACTGGCCTTCCAACCAAACTCTCAAACCATTATCATTTAATATTGGTCTCAAAAATTAAAAGACCAGCCCAGCCAGTGTGGCTCAGCGATTGAGCATCTACCTATGACCCAGGAGATCGGAGTTCAAGTCCCAATCAGAGCACATGCCTAGATTTCGGGCTGATCCCCAGCAGAGGCAGCTGATCAATGACTCTCTCTCATCACTGATGTTTCTGTATCTCTCTCCCTCTCCCTTCCTCTCTCTGAAAAGCACATTCATTATGAATCTTTTAAAAAAATAATAAACCCTCTAATATGCTCACTTTAGAAATTTTCAATTACATTCAGGGTTCCTGAAGCTAATCCAAATTGATTTAGTTATATAAGGACTTGTCAAGTTCTAAGTTTTTGTTTGTTATTGTTGTTGCTTTTTTTCCTGAAATTGATCTATAAAGACTATTCAGAACCACCAGGCGATGACTTTCTTGAAGTGTCAATTTCCCTGGTCAACAGGGCCCAGTTACTTAAACACTAATCTAGGTGTTGCTGTGATGGTATTTTGGACATATAATTAAAGCCTGTAACCCATTTATGTAAAAGAGAGATTATCCCAGATAATCGGAGTGGGCATAACTGAATCCTTTGGAAGGCTCTAAAAGCAGGGCTGAGGCTTCTCCTGGAGAGAAAAAAATTCTGCCTGAGGACCACAATTTTGGTTCATGCCTGTAGGAGTTTTATCCTGCTGGTGATCTCTTCCTGATAGCTTGCCATAGAGATTTCGTACTTGCTTAGCCAACCCCCAACAATAATACAGGACAACTACTTGTAATGAATCTTTTTATATAGATATACGTGTGTGTGTGTGTGTATAGACATATATGTATAAATATACATACATATATCCTACAATCCTTTGTAATAAATATATATATATGGTGTATATCGTATGTACGTTTGTATCCCTCCTACTGGTTCTACCACTCTAGTTGAAATCCAAGTGATATACACCACAGTATGGAATTTATAAGTAGTACTTCTTAGATTTAATTAGGGAAAATATTTTATATTTGCAGATATATAGGTGGACTTATATAATCCTTTCTAAAACTGCAGTAGGTCAAGACAGTGGTACAGCACTAACTCATCTATGACAGGAACTACTGTAAGAGCAATGTAGGGGACTATTCATTTTTCTCAAGACCACAAATGGGTCTGAGAATTTTTCATAATGTAATCTAAACCTTTTAATATTGGATATTTTTACATAAAAAGTACTAGGAAATTTTAAAAGAATACTAAGAATTTTCTTTAGTTCAATAATTTTAACAGTTTGCCTTTATTTTTGCACTTAGAAGGTTGCTGAACACCCTTTACAAATAATTCTACCTCCTGAATTATGGTGTGGCATACAGTTGCATCAGCTAAGTGGACTTAAAGGGCAATTCAGCATAAGGACAGCCACATAAAAGATGGGCTAGAAACAAAGACTATGAAAATTATAACCAACAATATCAGAATCTTACCAGAGAAACATGCACTTGATCCACAAACAATGTACCTAAGAAGTACAATTCAACTTGACATATAACTGGCTGTTCTCTAATTCTGACCAAGCAAAATCCCCAGCAAGCCCCAGCAGTAGCAACAGCAGCATTAGCAATTCAGTTAGCACAGAACTGTAGCCTTACCTACCACTCACTTTCCCAGGAAGTACCAAACAAATCCCCCTGATGATGCAGAGACAAAAACCTGGTGTGGAAGGTACAAACTGTGAGAGGCTGGCTTTCTGAGAACAGCATGGCCAAGAGGGATCACACATATAAACATGTACATACCAAAATCCAAATGGAATAGGATCATGATAAGACAAATCAAAAAAAGGGTGAAGAAACTCAAATTATAAATTATGGGCCACAGATACCCACACAGAGGAAGTGGTGGAATGGCAACACAAGAAGCCAGTAGTGAGAAACACAGCATGCTACACACATGCCCTCAGTACTAAATCTGGGAACAAAAGGCATTATCTAATCCCAACTGTCCTAGACTGTTTACTCCTATCTTTATGTTGCTCAGTAACAAATTACAAAGACAATAAGCAAAAACTGAGTTTTAAAAAGTGTTTCTTTTCTTTTTTTGGTTGGTAGCCAAGAAACTGTGTGTGAAATCCTAAAACAAAATTACAACCTTGCGTGACCAGTGATTTATCAACCGTATGTTACATTCCATGGAAAAAATATATCATTTATTACTCTTTGTCAAAATGTGAGAAATATAATAGCTAATTAAACCTATATCATGGGCTTTGGATACCAAATATATATTTAATCACATTTCTTACTCTCACTCAAATTATATCCATCTCCAAAAATCATTATGGGGTCAAAAATGAATTGAAACGTTTTCAAGCAAGCAATAATTTCAACAAATCAGACCAAAGATTAAAACTTTATCAAGGAATTCCTTTTCTGAAATAGTGAAATATATTCAGTGAGAATTCATTAATCTATTAAAAGTGCTGTATTTTAAAATCTATGCAGTACTGCTGCTGATTTCAGGCCGACACAAAAACAAAGAGAGGCATGTATTCATGAAAGTACATAAGGATGTGTGTGTGTGTGTGTACATGCATGCACGTGCATTGTGTATGGGGGGGGAGATGCAGTGCAAACATGAAGGAAGACATATAAAAACACACATAATCTAATCTTGAGATTCAGGTAATTGTTAATTCTGATATAAAGAACTTATTCAGTTGTCTTAATAGAACCAGAAAATATAAATTAATATCGAGATAAGAGAAAACAAGTGAATGGATAATCAGCCCATATTATTCACACTTTCAGGATAGTGAAAGAGAACTGTAATGGTTGAACTTTGTTATTTTAGTTTCTTGAAAATCAAACTTCTATAGATATAGGATAGGAGAAATAATAACTTCTAGAGGAAGATATCAGGTCTACCACTATTCCAAAAATTTAAAACTTAATACATAGCTTATGAAAGTAGTCTAATACTTCCCAACCTTCAAGAAAATAAAAATAAAAATATTCCTAAGAATCAGGCTCCAAAGAGCGAAACAGATTAGTGACTTCATTCTGTCACTGTCGCTCTCTCTGACTGTTCAGAAGAATATGGGTGATTACTGAATTTCTACTGGAAGAACTGTTTCTAAGCACTTGTGAATTTGTGTTAGCTATATAGTAGGTGTAAAAGAAGAGGTCAAGAGGCATATGCTTAATCCTTAGTATAATACACCCTAGTGAGAGAGAGAAAAAACAATTCCAAGAGAACTATCTGACTGGATCTGTTCAAACACAGTACATTTCAAAGAATTCAAAGTTAGAGTTCCATAAATATTATATCCAAGTCTCCTAAATTGTCCTCAAAATGTCCTCCTCCTTCTAAATTTGGCCTATGCACTGGTATAATAGCCTGCTTTTCTACAATACAAATCGTAAAAGTCGAAAAATGCATAGCCCAAAGGAACAATCAGCTCAACAAAAAAGATCTAAACCAATGAAACAATATTAACTCCTTGAACTTAATGCTCATTTGCTCCTCAGATAAATACTAAGAAGCAAGTGGCTTTTTATACTCTCTTGATTAGCCAGTAGAAAAATTTAATTTCTTAATGAATACTTTCTTTCTAACCAATAATAAAGTCCATGGCTTCCCAACGTATTCCCATTCTGTGCTGCCTTTTAGAGACTGCAACAGTGAATTTATACTGACTCAGAAAACAGTGCATAATAAAGTAACATCAAGCACTCATGAACCTACATTGAGAGAGGTAGACATACTGAAGAGCGTGCCCTCAAAAGTATATAACTGAAGTTTTTAAAATCATACTTTAGCTTTTTGAACAAAGTGGAACACTGTTCAGCTTTCCTTTCCTTACCTTTCCAACTCAGCGATCTTCTTATCTTTGTCATTCTTCTCATTTTCCACCTCCTTCAAGATTTCCAAGAGGCGGTCAACTTCTGCCTGGGCCTTGCTAGATTCATCTTTGTACCTGGCAATCTCTCTCTCCAATTGCTGTATGCGGTCACTCATCTCTGGGCTAGCTCTGGCCTCCAATGCTGCCTCATGTGCCTACAAAGAAAAGTGTTCAAATTCTATCAAATATGCATACAGTGCAGTGGGCAAACCATGTCCCAACGAACTATCTATACATCAATTTCAGTAAGATATTATCAAACATCCAACAGCTAGTCTTCAATTTCTAAAGTTTTTCTCTGCTTAAGTATTACACAGACCAAATCTACCTTTACACCTCAAGGAACTTGAAAAACAAAAACAAAACCCAAAGTCAGTAGAAGGAAGGAAATAAAGATCAGATAGAAAACACATGAAATAAAAACTAAGAAGACAATAGAAAAGATCAATAAAACTAAGAGCTGGTTCTTTTAAAAGATAAAGAAAATAGATGAACCTTTAGCTAGACTCATCAAGGAAAAAAGAGAAAGTATTCAAATAAGAAGAATCAAAAATAAAAGAGAAGTTACAAGTGATACACAGAAATATGAAAGATCAGATGAGACTACTAAGTAAAATTGTTCACCAACAAATTAGACAACCATGAGGAAATGAATAAATTCGTGGAAACATACAATCTCCCAAAACTGAACAATGAAGAAACAGAAAATCTGAATAGACCACTTACTAATTAAGGAAACTGAATCAATAAACAGGAACCTCCCAACAAACAAAAGTGCAGGACCAGACAGCTTCACTGATGGTATAAGTCAGTTCATCTCTCTCTTTAAAGTGTTCTCACCACACACAAAAAGGTAACTTTATAAGATGATAGATATATTAATTAGCTTTACTGGGGTAATCATTTCACACTGCATACATATACCAAATCATCATGTACACCTTGAATATATATAATTTTTGTTTGTCAGTTATATTTCAATAAAGATAAAAAAAGAGTCAAAAATGTATACTCTAGAGCAATCTTTTTTTTTTTAATTTAAGAAATATAACTGATACACTAAGAGAGGAAAGAAATAAAGTAATATAAAATGTTCAGTTAAAATAGACAAGGCAGAAAAGACGTGAGAAAAGAGACAAAGAACAAACAAAGCAAATAGGTAACTGCAACAGTAACCTCCTTCTTGAAGGAGGGCACTGTGGAAGCAGTACACTAGGAAAGCATCAGTAATTAACTAAAATAAAGAGGAACAATCATCCAGAATGAATCAAGGGAAAATATGAAATGCAAAATGAGCAAAGTTGGGGAAAGCCATCAACCCTTCTACCCAAAAATAACTTTATTTTTTTCATGAACCTAAATATTAAGCCTAAAATATCAGAGATCATATAAATGACCACCTGTAGAAGCATCATGATAAAAGGAGATTAAAAATAAAAAAACAGAAAATGTGGGGTTGTCATAAACAGGGAAGTTTGGAATGATAATGAAACATTATTCTTGATAGTTACCACTCAGTTTTATTAACCCTAAATACACATAACAGCTTTACCTTCAATATTCGAGTATTAAATAAAAAATTACCTCCACCTCTTCAGTGAGAAGAAGAAAAGCCCATCTATCAAATCTGACTTGGTTATAACCAGAATCCTTAATCTCAAAAACAGTATTTTCCTACTTGTTCAAAAGTAACTTTAAGATACTGGATTTTCTTCCTTTCCTTAGCATACGAATATAATTTTACTTTTTGGTACACCCTATATGATGATTCATTATAAGAGTACCATGTTGAAAACGCCCAATATATGAAAAGAGAACAAAACTTGAAGTCTCCAGAGTAGCCTGTACCCCCTTTTTTGTTAGTAACCATATTAACTGGACACAGCTACTATAACTGCTCAAAAGTCTCGGTTCCAGTTCTCATAGAGTTGATAGGTCAGAGACATCAAGTAGGAAAGCACTTCGAAAACTATAAAACTGCCATAAAATATTAGAGGCATAAATCAAAGAAATGAATAGTAAATATGTACACCATATCCTAAATTCACCAATGTGAGTCACCGTCACTGTTAAATTACCTCCCTGTAGGAAGCCTGATGCTAACAGAAGAAAACTACCAGATAATTGAGTTACTACATTGTGGCCTTGTATTTCATCCATAAGGGAGCTTCATATTTTAATCTTTCTCTGAATTGCCAATTTTCTGAGAGTTTGGGGATTCTCAGGAGTAAAATAAAATAGGATAAAAATTCTAAGATAATCAAGGTATAAATGATATTTTGAACTTTAGGGGATTATCACTCCACTGGTAAGTTATGACATATGCACATTACATGTAGAGTTTTCTGGTATGTTCTTATTTAAAGCAAAGTAAGGAAATGCAAAATTTTTCTTTAACCTTTTTCAACTGTGATTCCATTTTCAGACATTCCTCCTTCTTCTGCTCCAAAGCAATCTCTAGTGTCTTCAGCCGTGAGTCCTTCTTCAGTCCTGAGGAAGCCAGGGAAGAAGCATGCTCTTTCAGATCCAAGAGTGAAGCCTAAAAAGAGTAATACACATCTAGAATAAATACTAACTATAAACCAAATGTAGATTTAAATTTTTAAATTTATATTCTTGGTGGCTAGTAGTTTCTTTCCATTATCATAAAGTGACATACTTCTATTTCAAGAACATGAAATATAAAACAATATTCACTTTAGCACGCAAGTTTTAACTAGAATAAGATGAACTCCCAAGAACTACAAATTGAATAATGGTTTAATGAGTTCTATCAATACATATCCATTCCCACAAAATAAATGGAAGTAGATCAAGCTTTGTGAATGTACATAGTCAACTTCAGTAGCTACACTGACTTAAATATAAAATATGCTCCTCTTTTAGAAGAAAAGTTCTTTTCTAAAGAAGATATGTCACTATACTTATGGAACTTAAATTTCCATAAACTTTCGTAAAGATATTAGGAAAAAAATATCTTTCTAATGAAAGATGTCCTTAAACCTCATGAGCTATCATCCGATCACAGGGCAATATTAGCCATTTATGTCACATTAACAGGATTCCCCAAAAGCAAGATCAGAGTACATTAAAGTCACCTAACTGGTTAACATTTAAGATATCTCTGCCAATGGTAAAAGCTGTTATAAATAAATTGTTCTCCTTTTGCATATTCCTTTCACCCATCACCTTTCTTATCATTAGCACAATACTTCTCCAAATATAACTGGGCTTCAGTTATTTTAGGATCTTTAAAACTGTCACTAACAAGTAAGAAATTAACTCATAACACACTGAAAGAGATAAGACATAGGAATTAAAGGATCCATCTACTATGTCTCTTCAAAGCTTCCTTAAATACACTGTAAGGTCTTCCAAAAGGCCTGCTATAAGAATAATAAGAAAATTGTCCATCAAATACTTTTTATATGTATTGTTAACACCCCGACATATACACACACACAATGCAGTAACTAAGCAAACCAAATAATTCTATTATGGTGATCTTAACCTCTTTCTCTGAGAGGTCGCTTTGCAGTAGGCTGACTTTTTCTTTCAAGTCTTTAAGATCTTTCTTGTAGTTATCAATTTCCTCTTGCTTCTCTCGCTCATCTCTGTCCCGCTGCTCCTTTAAGCGTTCGATGGTCCGCTCCTGGTAAGAGGGCACATCGATACATGAGAAAATTCCTTTCATACTTGTATCATATGACTATAATTCAACTTTTAGCTGATAAAATTTCACACTTCCATCCCCCACTCTAAATACATGATAAATTGTCAAAATTTACTTTGGGAAGAATTCATCCTTCCTATCTATCATGCTTTAACAAAGATCTGGCTTTGTTCTTTTGATTCCCTTAGGTTTCTTTTCACATAATCTCAACTAGTATTAGATATCCCCAAAGTATATATTCTTTTGGAATAATCCCATTTATTCAATTCCCAAATAACCAAACACACACACACACACACACACACACACACACTCCACTTATTTGACAATAAGTAACAAATATTTGTTCTTTTATGTAATTTATATGGTGCCTATAAGGCAATGAAAACAACTCACAATTTACACACCAAAAAATAAGAGTGAGGTTAGGGAGATTATGTGCTGAGTTTAAAACATAAAAAGGGTAGCCCCGCTGGTGTGGTTCAGTGGCTGAGCATCAACCCATGAACCAAGAGGTCACTGGTTCAATTCTCCATCAGGGCACAAGCCCGGGGGGTGTGCAGGAGGCAGCGAATCAATGTTTCTATCTCTCTATCCCTCTCCCTCCCTTTCTCTAAAATAAATAAAAACTTTTTTTAAAAAAACAAACATAAAAAGGGTAAAGAAAAGGGAAACCATTACAGCTTTTTGTCAACACTCAGGAAGTTTGAAAGTTAAGTAATTTAAGTACATTTCTGGGTATTATTTATGAATATATTCAGAAATCAAGCCTTGGTTCCTGGCAGGCACCCTGAAATATTGTAAGTCTAAGAGACTTAAGAACAGTAACCCTATTCCTTTAAAAATATCCAGTTAAAATGTCCCACTAAGACTCCTTAAACGTCCTTCATTACCACTTGTTATGCTGGGCTACTTTCTCATTTAGTCAACCATTACTGCAAACCTCGGTTTGCTCATAAAGGCAAAATGAAGTAGCAAGGCCAAGACTAGAAAAACAGCAAGTGCATCATTCATTGTATTAATAATTGAAACCCACAAATATATTAGGTACCAATGCATAGTAAAGGAGAACTAATTATATATTGCTTCCTGATGGTCAGTGTCTGATACTATTCCCACCTCCCCAAATTCTAGTTGACCATATAAATAAAAATAACTTTTCTTTTTCTTCACAAGATCGTAAATGGGGGGGTATATGGCTAATCCTAGAACTTCAGTCACTGCCCTCTAGTGAGAATCCATCTTGCCTAGGAACAGATACGCAATAGTACAGGGAGCTCTTTTCCCTTTTGCCCAAAAGGGATTTCTTCAGTAGTCTATATTCAAGTCTCATCACTAGAAAAAATATTAGATTAATGAGAAAGCAGAAGAAATGTGTCTGTGAACAGTCTGGACCAATCACTCACCTTCTCTGCCAGGGCCTCCTCCAAAGTTGTCAAGGCAGTGTCGGTGTTGGTGGTATCAGCCTGCAAGGATCTGACTCGTTCTTTCAAGCTGCTCATCTGCTTTTCCTTATCTCTAAGTTGCTCTTGAAGATTTTCAATCTGAGTGTGCATATACATTTAAGAAGGAAAAAAAGAAATTAAAATAAGTACAAATAGTCACAACAAGAATAATTTTAAGTTGGAAAAAGGTAGATCAGGAGTGTCTGTGAGTGTGTTGCCTATAAAAAATAATTTAATCCTAAAGGTTTCAAAACTGCAAGCAAAATTTTAAACCCAGAATTTATCACCAGAACAGAGAAAAGATGCATGCATGCATATACATGAATCTCTAAAGAAATAAAAAAAATAGCTAGGGAGAAAAGGCCCAATATATAGAGATGGGAATGGAGAGAGGAATTACAAAGAGGAAAGTCATGAGAAACTGGATTACTTCCAAAATGACAGTGTAAATGCCAAGATGGATGCCTTCACAAAGAAAAGAGGGAGGGCAGAGAGTGGAACGGCTAGACAGTAAGGAAAACAGAGCAGCTGTATAAAGGAAACTATGTTTTTTCTATAATAATTTTAATTGAATTTATTGGAGTGACATTGGTTAAAAAATTATATAAGTTTCAGGTATACAATTCTATAATACATCATCTGTATATTGTATTACCAAGGAAAAACTGTCCTTAAATGCTAGTGTTAAGTTAGATTTTTATATCATCTTTTATCTAAACAGCAATCATTTTCAGTGAAATTTCTTACTATAGTTATTCCTTCTTTCATACACATTTTTATGCATTCACTTACTCATGCCAGACTCCAGTGACACAAAGTATGTAGCTGAATCCAAGCTATGCAAGGGTTTTGTAAAACTTCTATTCTAGACAGATGGATTAGGAATTTTTAAGCAAAGAAATGATCCAGTGATTTTATATAGATAATGCTGCTAGCTATAAAGAAGAAATTTAAGGGGACTCGCATAGAAACACAGAAAATAATTAGGAGACTATCAATTCAGGTAAAAGATTTTGGAGATAAAATGAGCTAACAAAGATGGAAAAGGGGATGGGTTTGAGAAACATTGTGGAAATAGCATGCTATCATTAGGAAGTTTCAAATACGCGTAATGAAAAGTACAAAGCAAAAATATGAAGGAATTGTAGAGATACATTCTTAATAAACTAAAGAAAAAATAATAAGGCAATTATTCTAGAACTCACAAACTTCATTCATTCATTCATTCAACATATATTTGAGCTCCTGCTATGCATCAAGCATTTTTCTAGGTGAAGATACAAAAATAATCATAAACAAAAATCCCTACCCTCAGAGAGCTTACATCCTAATATGGTAGACAGTGAATAGTTAATGAAATGAACACAGTATGTAGCATGACCCTAAGTTCCATGGGGAAAAATGAAGCAGGAGAATGTAATCATATTCTTCTCTTGAGCTAATACTAGAACTAGCTGGTTCATTCTACAGAGCTTTCAAAAAGCAACAAAAAAGCTATCTCCTTTGGGAAGACTTTCTTGCTCTTATCCCCCTAAGAATAATCACTGTCCACGCACGCACACACATCTCCATTCTTTCATCTATTTATTTACTACATTTACTTCCACTCTTACATCCATCTATACATTATAATACAAATTCCTAACCTTATTGTAACTATTTGTTTTGTACATGTCTCCACAAGTAGACTGCATCCTGCCCATTCACTCCAGTTTTCTATTTTCATATCTGGCACATATCAGGTCTATAATAAATACTGGTTAGTCAGTAAATGAATAATACATAAACTTGGACTTTTATAACTGTACTTAGGCATACACATAAATTTCTGCCAAGAAAGGAACTATAAAAGAACCCTAGATCCAAGCTTCAGATAATTTCCTATATTAATCAATTTAGTGTAAGCTCTTTAAGGGCCTGCTTCATTCCAAAGCAAGAAAAAGTAAGTCCCTGTCTAGAGTCAACAAGAATTCCACACGCAGAACAAATAAGTAAAGCTAAAAGATTTGGTAAATTTAGAACAGGGTGCCATAAATACTGTAAGGCTTGGATTTTTATTCTTTAACAAAGAAATAATTATACAGGTGCCTAAACGAACTGAATGTTGTTGGGCTGGAGGGGAGGAAAATGATGTCTATGCTTGGACTCCTACTTACTTTTAAAGAGGAGGAATAAACACTCCATAGTGAAAGGCACTGACACAATGAAGAAAGGACAGTGGACACTAAAAATACCTCCTTTTGGCAAGTTGCCATCAGTGAGGAAGACCTGAAATAGACATGTGTGTGCAAGCTAGCTGCATAAGCATGGAACAAACCCAAAAGATGCTGTGCGTGATGTGAGGGAGGAAAGGCGTGTACAAAAAAGATTTTTCTTTATCCAGCTTCATGATGAATAACAGTTGAGCCCTACTGAAAGTTCCTGCTACAAATCTTCGCTTTGCTTGTGATTCAAAATTGTGTTATTTTGATCAAGGGTCTCTGGTCTCTGTGTTGCCAACCAGCTGGCATATGACTGCTACCACAACATTCCTGCCATTACGCTCTTCTTTTTCACTGATCTTATGTTGAGGCTGTAAAAGCTGTTCACCCTCATAGTCCCATATCATATCGTTTCAGTACTTATCATGTAATTTCAATAAAATTTATAGTGGAGACCTTATTCTATACTAAATTTAATTATCCACAGGATCTGAAATATATGACTTACAAAGTGTTTTGAATACAACAGTGGAAAGAAAAACTGAATCTGTTTCCACATACTTGAATAATAGTTATAAAGATAACTGTTTGGAATCATATTAAGTGAAACAATACTCCTTTAAATATGCTCAGAATATCCACACAAGAAACAAATAAACAAACAAACCCAGAACTCTCCATTTTGTAGAAACAGAAACCACAGAATCCCTAAAATACCAACATGATACCAAGTACGATAAAAACAATAATGGTAGTGGTGGTGAGGAGGAGGTAGTGGTGATAACAGGGACCACTAACACTTAAAAACAAAGAGAGTAGTATGTTATGTGGCAGACACTATTGTAAGAACTTTATATATCAACTATTTAAGCATCACCACAGAACTATGAGAAAATTACTAGCCAATCCAGCTACAGAATCCTACTCTTAATCACTATAAATAATGTTTTATGATGAAAAAACGGAAAAAGTCAATCACACAGAGGTGACTCAAGCATCTTTCCATAAACTATTCCTTATTATTAAAGATCATTTATTAATAAACACAGGACCTTATTATTATGGTCACTTATATTAAAATGTTATCCCTTCTAAAGCAAAGAATAAAGGGTGGAGGTACCAAATCACTACAAATGCAAAAGTACATCTTCCATGGGAGGAACATATATCTAAACACAATACACTGAAGTGGTGGACAGAGCCAAAGACACCTAATACCAGGATTGCAGCATCACGATATTATTAAAATAGTCTGCACAGCCTGACTTTCAAGGGGTAGAAGTAAGCGAGATTATTTATATAATGGACTAAAGAGCACTTGACAATGAAACAGCCAAAAAGCTTTTCTTCTTTTCCTTAACTTATTTTTAAAAATATTGAAAATTAATAAAATGATTATTGCCTAAAATGATATATTTTATCATTCTCTAGGCTTTTTTCTACTTTATGCATACCCCATCTGATCTAGAAAGAAATCATTAAGTACCTACTAGCATGTATTCAATTTCTACATGAAAAAAGTTTTGTAGAGATCAAAGGAATTGGTGTTTATTCTATGTATTCTGTGCCCTTGACGAGAAATGAGGGGAAGGATCAATCAGGTTTATACATACAGCTTATTATCATAGAGAAGAAATAACAATAAAGAATTCAAGAAGGAAATATTTTTAAAATAACCATTTAGAGAAAGAAGACATTTTCCTTAAAATGTCCTTCCTAATCATAGTATAGCTGTTAAATGGGTTGAAAAGAAAATAGAAATAACATTATTATACTAGAGTCTTTCTTCTCCTCATACAATTTTTATTTTACAAAGAGAGAAAAACCAATGAAACCAGAGGAAGACTAATGCTGAATGCATGCTACATGTGATTTAATCAAACCTGCATACCAATTCCACACTAGCACAGATTTCTTGAAATCTTTTGTTTTGGTTTTTATCAGCACTGCCAGTTGTCAAAAGCTATCACATTTCACTGTGGGTGATTTATTCCTCTTGGTCAAGTGGGAGTATTCCTTTGCCTTTGAGGCCCTAATCCCTGAAGGCAGAAGACTTCCTCTAGGACACAGTTCTAAGGACAAGAAATCCCCAAACACTTCTTACAATCACCTGGCTACTTTAAACATCATTTAAGGGAAATAATTTTTTGATGACGCCTCCACAGTTGTTCTAAGCAGCCATCAGCATCAAATTTTTTGTGTGAAGCAAGTTATTCAGAAAGGCTCTGACCTTTTATTGTCTTGGTTAATAATACCTTTCAGTATCAGTGGTAGAAGTATAGTGTGGATGGACTAATCAGCTGGCACTGATTACAGTAATTAATAGAATCTAAAAAGGAAAAATTCCTTAAGTCCCCTAATGTCTAAGCAATTGTTTGTCTACCACTCTACACTTCAGGGAAATCTACAAACAAGGCACAACTATAATTTACCAAAATGAGCAGGTTTTGCCCAGACTATTTACAGGGTGGGGCAAAAAGTAAGTTTACAATTGTTAGAATGGAAAATACAATAATTAATAAATAACACAAGAATAAACTCTGTGCCATGGCCAGTGTGGTTCAGTTGGTTGGAGCATCTTCCCATTAACTGTAAGGTCATGGGTCTGACCCCTGCTCAAGGCACATACTTAGGTTCTGGGTTTGATCCTCAGTCAGGGCACGTGTGGGAGGCAACAGATCAATGTGTATCTCTCACACCAATGTTTCTCTCTCTCTCTTTCCCTCCCTCCCTCTCCCCTCCTCCCTCTGTCCCTTCCACTGTCTCTAAAAATCAATGGAAAAAATATCCCCAGGTGAAGATTAACAACAACAAAAAGTAATACTTTCAACAACAAAAATTTTTTAAATTTTAAAAATAATAAACTTCATCAGTGTACTGCTATATTTTATCCAAAAAACTGTTCAAATTGAACTATATAGGAAATGTAGATATAACCTTTAGGAAAATGCATTCATAGTGCACTGCTCCAGCAAACTTTATTAATTGCTGGGAGGGAAAATAAGTTCCTTAATAGGACAGATAATGGATCTAGAGACCTCTTACATTAAAATAACTGGATATTATGAAGCAAAAGCTGGTGAGACCAAAGGTTACTGCCAGTCAAAATCTTCTTTGTAGACAATTATGGAAATGGCTCAAATATTTCTTTTTTTTTACTTATCTTTATTGTTGAAAGTATTACAGATGTCCCTCTTTTTTCCCCACTAATCACCTTCTTTTTATATCTGGCAGGCATATATAAAAACTTGACAGACCTTTCTGTACTAAAATTGCTCAAAAAAACAGAGAGGATCCATAAATCCACAATGGAAATCCTTCTTAGGCAGTAGCAATGGTGAGACTGCCCTTAGGACCTCAGTGCACATTATCTATATGAATGGTATCCCTTGAGTTGTACAATAACAACGGCTATCCAGATAGAAGTCTTATATCAAATAGTACACTACATTTTAGTGATGAAAGAACCCATTATTTTTAAGTAACTAAAGCAGACACACTAGCCTTAATTTAAAAAACAAAACAAAAAAAAAAAACCACTACCCCTTGTATTACTTATTAACAATAACAAAGTTAAGAAAAATCAAATAATTAATAATAAAAAGCTAGCTAAATTATATATGATCTGGATAGAATATTATGAAACCAGTATAATTCAAATACATGAGGATTAAATCAAAGATATTTGAGGAAATCTCATCAAATTTAATAAAATTTTCCTCAGAAATTTGGATTTCTCATCTGGAAAACTTCTCTAGGAAAAAGTGTTAGGAGAAAAAAGTAAGGAGATCTGGCAATTACAGGAAGATAAAACAGATAAAGGACAAAATACATGTCTGAAGCTTGAAGCTATTTTCTTTCTGATTACTGTGTACATACCGGTGTGGCAGAGAGAAGGAAAAGCACAAAACGCTACTTCATCCAAGTATGATTTAACAACTTCTTCAAGTGGTTATTTCAACTTCTCAGCTAGAGTTGACAGGTACCTGGGCATCTATCCAAATGGCCATTCCCACAGGTAAGAAGGCAATGCAAGTTAATTCATGTCAAATATAAGCAGTTTTAAGGAGAAGAAAATATTGACTGTGCATCAAAACTTTGATCAAGCATTCTCTTTTTCAAATCCTTTGTCTCTTTCTACATTCTTGTCCAGGTATTTATTACTCTGACAAGTTCCTGCTATGTCTCCTGAGACACCACTAAGAACAACATTTGTCACAATAGAGATCTGACCATTCCATATTAACTTGTTAACTATCAGTTCTCAATTTTAAAATGTGTGCTCAGTCAAAACAGAAGTCAGGACATTCTGAACTAGAGCTTGCCAGACTCTGAGAATATTAATATGGCATACTATCAATAGAAAATGACAAGGATAAACAAACCCTCAAATTATTCACTAAGTTACCTAAAATTCCAAAGAAATGTTTTAATAAAGGTCAAAATTATGTCTATGTTGTACAAAGCATTACAATAAAAGCCTTTGAGTAGTTCTTATTTCTATTACACCCTAGAACTAAAAAATAAAGCCTTCATTATCCAAAGGATATGTTCTCTCAGGTTCAATCCTATGGCCTCCATGATAACGTTGGTAGAACAAGTTTACCCAGGTGAAAAATACAAGGCTATTTAAAAACACAACCATTCTTATCCCAGGGATGCAAGGTTGGTTCAACATACAAAAATCAATCAATATAATGTACCATATTAATAAAGAACAAAAACCACATGCTCATCTCAATAAATACAGAAAAAGCATTTGACAAAATCCAACACCTTTTCATGATAATATATACTCAATAAACTAGGAATAGAAGGGAATGTCCTAAACCTGGTAAGAGGCATCTATAAAAAACCCACATCATACTGGGGAAAAATGAAAGTCTTTCCCCTAAGATAAAAAACAAGATAAGGATGTCCGCTCTCACCACTTCTATTCATCACTGCACTAGACAATCAGGGAAGGGCAATTAAGTAAGAAAAAAAATATATCGGAAAAGAAAAAGTATAACTATCTCTATTTGCAGATGGCATAATCTTATATATAGAAAATATTAAAGAATCTACTAAAACACTATTAAAGCTAATAAAGAAGTTTAACAAAGTTGCAAAACATAAGATCAATATTTAAAAATCAGTAGTATATCTGTATACAAGAAATGATTAATCTGATAATAAAACGAAAACAATTCCACTTACAAAAGCATCAAGAAGAATATTTAAAAATAAATTCAAAGTGCAAGACTTGCAAACTTAAAACTACAAAATATCAATAAAAGAAATTAAAGACAACATAAATAAGTTTAAAGACATCCTGTGACCACTGAAAGACTTGATATGTTAAGATGGCAATACTCCCCAAACTGATGAACAGACTCAACACAATACCTATCAAAGTTCCAAATGCCTTTTTTACAGAAATGGACACAATGATCTCAAAATTCATATGGAATTACAAGGGACCGCCCCCCCCAAAGCCAAAACAATCTTGAAAAGAAACAAACGGTAGAGGGTTCACAATTCCCAATATCAAAACTTACTACAAAGCTATAGTAATCAAGACAGTGTGGTATGGCACATGGATAGACATACATATCAATGGAATAGAATCTAGAGTTCAGAAATGAATGTATCTATGGCCAACTGATTTTCAGCAAATGTCCCAAGATGACTCAACGGGGGAAAGAAGAGTCTTTTCAACAAATGCTGATGGGACAACTGAATATACACATGCAAAGTAATGAAGTTGGACTCTGATGTTATATTATATACAAAAAATAATTGGAATGGATCAAAGACCTTAATGTAAAAGCTAAAACTATAAAACTCATAGAAGAAAATGTAGGAAGAAATTTTCTTGACCTTTAATTAGGCAATGTTTTCTTAGATATGACACCAAAAGCATAAGCAACCAAGAAAAACAAAGATAATTACTCATCAATTTAAAACTTGTGCGCATAAAAAGATACTATCAACGAAGTGAAGAAATAAACCCCAAAATGGGAAAATATTTGCAAATCACATATCTGATATTTTGGAGCCTCCAAAATATATAAAAGGTTTCTAGAACTCAACAATAAAAAATAAAAATAAAAACTCAATTTAAAAATGGACAAAAGATTTGAAGAAACATTTCTTCAAAGAAGATATACAAATAGTCAACAAGCACATGAAAAGATGTTCAACATAATTAGTCACTATGGAAATGCAAATCAAAACCACAATAAGATACCAATTTGTACCTGTAAGAATGACTATTTTAAAAAGAAAAATAACAAGCATTGGCAGGAGTATAAAATTATGTAGACACTTTAGAAACAGTTTGGCAGTTCCTTATAAAGTTAAACATGAGTTAACATCAATTCCATTCCCAGATATATATGCAAGAGAAAAGATATATTCATACAAAATCCTGTGCGTGAACTTTGAGAGAATAATTATTCATAATATCTAAAGAGTGGAAAGAACCCTCATTTCTATAAATTGATGAATAAACAAAATTTGGTATATTCATTACAGTGGAATATTAGTCAGCCATGAAAAGGAATAAAATACAATACCTGCTACAACATGAATGAATCCTGAAAACATCACGTTAAAGAAGCCAGACACAAAAAACGCATATTGTACAATTACATTTATATGAAATGTCCAGAATAAGAAAATCCAGAGAAAAAAAGTAGTTAGTGGTTGCCAGAGGATAAGGGGTTGTGACTGCTAACAGGTATTAACAGGTATGAGTTTCTTTTATGGATAATGAAAATGTTCTGCAATTGAATAGTGGTGATGGTTGAACAATCTCATAACTATTCAAAAAAAATGAATTACACAGTTTAAAATAGTAAATTTTATGGTAAGTAAATTACATCTCAATTAGGGAAAAAAAGAAAACATCCATCCAATTAACCCTAGTGCTAGCTTAAAAGTCAAGGTTTCACAATATCAATGAAGTGTGAAACTAATAAACTTGAGATTTATCCTGCTTTATTCCCCAAATAACATAAACCAATTTAGCCAAGTTTGTCTGTTCTTAACAGATTTAAAAATTCTTTTGCACTCAGTGTATCATCTGTGCACATATTCAATCTGATTATCTTCTAGATGACAGTCTCTTCCATGTTAGATCACTAATATGCAAATTTTTCATCTAGACAGTTATGCTTCTCATTGAAGGTGAATCTCCAAAATAAATATGTAGCATAAATTCACCTTCTGCTGTCAGTCCGTCCTTCCAATACACCTTATTCCCCCGTACCCTTTTCCTCTGAATTCTTTTCATATCCTGTAATAATTTATGAATCTGGTAAAACAATTTTAAACTGTTTAGAATTCCTTCTGGTTTGAGGTGACTTCTGTTGGGAGCAATGAATGATATAGAAGCCCTATAAATAATGGGTTAAAACACTAAGTTAAACATAGAAATAGAAAAATTCTTCATTCTAATAACACTGCAACATCATAAGACAACTAGAATAAGAAAAAAACCACAAGAGTCTTATTACCATACCACACACAAAAATCTCACCCTCATATTCTAAATCCTTTATCCAATGTGTTATTCAATGGGAGCAGATATTGTTCAAAAATGGCCACAATATCTCCCACATGACATGCTCTTCTACAATGTGGCATTGACACTCCTCCATGAAGAAGTGGAGTCTATTTCTTGATCCCCCTGAATGAAGGGAAGTCCTGTGACTATTATGATCAACAGAATAATACAGAAAAAGGGATCCTCTGCCACTTCCTAGCATACCCCTTAACTAGTCAGGCAGCTTCTGCTTCTATCATCTATGACTGTGGAAGTCAGGTGCCACATCAGAAGTGTAACTAATCTCATCATGCTGTGAGATACTCAGGGCATGTGCAGGAGTCTGAGGCAAAAGCAGCCATGTAGCCATATAGCCTGAGGCCAGGAGTACGTAGGCAGAATGTGTGCAAGTGAAGAAGCCACCTTGGTAGTAGATTATCTTACCACAGACTGTCACCAAAGGAATCAGGGACAAAGTACCCAAGAGAGCCCTTTTTGAATTCCTGACTCACAAATAAGTGAGCAAAGTAAAATTATACAACCGAAACTTACATAAGCTTATTAACCAATGTTACCCCAATAAATTTAATAATATTTTTAAATAAATAAATGATAATTTATAACAAGGTAAACTAAGGTCCTTCCCTTTTCTTAGGGAATAATTTTTCAGTCATTATAAAATGACTTGTATAAAATCAACTTCATTTAAAAAGTTATCTATTAATAAATTGGAGGTTAAATTAGACTTTGAAAGTTCAACTATCTACCTCCTTAAGGTTTACTTGAAAAAGAGAGGGTAAAAAAGTTATATGAAGCAAAGTAAATCCACATGGAATATATTCCCCAGTAGAAATATCATCACTCATCAGACTTTTCACTATGCATTGTTTTCTTTTCAATAAAATGGTATTTCAAGAATTTAGCTATACACATTCTCCATAAACAACAAATTTTAAATAACCTGAGTTCTATTAAAATTATAGGTAAAAGAAAGAAGAGGGAAAATTCTAATCCCTAAGTATATTAAGTTTCCAACTTAAAATTTGACTGGAGCCAAACTTGGTCTTCTTTTATCTTCTTTAACGCCAACTTAAAAAAATAATAACATTTAGAAAAGACTGCAATTAATCCTTATGAAAAATAAAACAGTGGAATTTTAAAAACAAAATACTAATTTTCTCTGAATTAGTAAATAGTTTTTAATGATAAAATATACTCTCCTTTCTATTTTATAATATGGAAAGAATGAAGAAACTTACACTGCCTTAGCCAACACTCCAGAGAAAACAAATATAATATGTAAAGAACCTACTCTTTCTGACTTCCTACCCAAAACAAAATAGAAGAGGCTGAAAGAACCAATCTAGGAGTGCCCCCATACCCTCCACCAAAACTCATCTAATTCTATAATATCAATCGGCTTTCTGCTACTGTTAAATCTAAACTCTAAATACCAAAACCTAGGAAATAGAAGCAAGCAAGGTAAAATAAACAGAAGGGAATGATAACATCTGCATCAGCAAATTAAACTCCAAGCTACATTATCATTTATAATCAATCAAGAAGCTGAACAATTTTAACAGATTTTGAATGCAGCTCAGGTTCAAATGCTCAATTACATTTTCCAGGTCAGTGATTTGCTATAAAGATAAAAAATTTACTGTAACACAAAACTACTTTAAACCACAGGGGAGAACCCTGGGAAGGAGGAGCTCAGTGCTAATCCCCCTGTACTGCGTGCTTGGCCGTCTGCTGTTGACCACAGGGTTATTCCGGCACATACAAATGCATACGCTGCCTAGAAAGCTGGAGGATTCTGGGTGGAAAGTGGTGCCTAATCAGAGCCAAAAACAGTCCACAGAGTATGTGACTCTCAATCTAGCCATTATCACAGCTACTTCTGTTCTCAGAAAACAAAGTTTTTAAAAATGCCTATCTGGAGACCCAAGATGGCGGCAGACTGAGTGGAACTAATACTGACACTCTCCCGGAACCAAACTGGATTTACAACTAAAATATAGAAAAGCCATCCTGAAAACCAACTGAAAACTAGCTGGAAAGCACCCTCATAACCAAGGAGGAAAGTGGAGACCGCACAGAGACTGGTAGGAAGTGCAGACGCGAGAGGGCTGCTGGGCTCCCACAGGCAGCAGCTGAAGGTCCAGAGGGAGATCTCAGCTGGGGGGGCTCCCACTGAGGACGCTGGGGGCTAAGCCCCAGCCTGGGCTTCCCAGCCAAGAGCACCAGGACTGAGAAAGGTGACACATAATATCCGGCTGTGAGAAGCAGCAGGGTTCTGCCTGCCAGGACAGGCACCCTCTTGAAGAGCCAACCCACAACGTTTTGTGTGCAGCCACTCACCTTGGGCTCTGGCGGAAGGGGAGTGGTGTGGACTGCAGCTGTGAAGGGGAGTGGAGTGGACTGCAGCTCTGTGGGGAGAGTCTGGGAAGAGTTATTCCCGCAGACTGTGGGGGACATTTTCTTTGGGAGGCGAATTTTAGGCTTTTGCCTGAGAGTGGAAGCAATTGTCCCATCCTGCTGGAGAGCCTCTCACCCTGCCCAGAGGAGTTTCTACAGCCTGAGGTTTGTTGAGAGACTGATAACGACCAGCCACCCCACCCTATAGAGCTTCTACAGCCTAAGACTCATTAAGAGAATCAGATTAATCAGTCTGCAGACAGAGGCAGACCTCAGGGTGCTTTGATTCTTTGCTTGATCTATTTTGGGACCTGGGCCTTAGAAAAGCAGACTCAGGTGTGCATCTTGGTCCTGTCCAAACACACCCACCACCAGCAGTGGAGACCTCAAGCCTGGGGTTGTTGATAGCCCCAAACAGGGAACTCAGGGCCAGTCACAAACTGCGTCTGGCATTGGCCTGTACCAGAGGCCCTCCAAAAAGACTGAGTGTCCTAGCAGATCTACCTAACAGGTAAAAACAAACCCAAAAAAGTAGTCAAAATGGGGAGACCAAAAAACAAGCCCCAAATGAAAGAACAAGAGAAGTCTAGAAAAAGAGCTAAATGAAACGAAGATAAGCAATCTCTCAGATATAGAGTTCAGAATACTGATTGTAAGGATGCCCAACAGCATGAAAAAAGATACGGAAACTATGAAAAATGAACAGTCAGAAATGAAGAATAACACAGCAGAAATAAAGAATACATTAGAAGGAATAAATAGCAGATTAGAGGAAGCTGAGGATGGGATCAATGAATTAAAAGACAGGGTAGAAAAAATCACTCAATCAGAGACCCAAAAACAAAAAACAATTAAAAAGCAGGAGGACAGTTTAAGGGAGCTGTGGGACTGCATAAAACGTAACAATATTCATATTATAGGAGTGCCAGAGGAGGTCAAAATTAAGCAGGGGTTAGAGAACCTGTTTGATAAAACAATGGCAGAAAACTTCCCTAACCTGGTCAAGGAAACAGGCACATGAGTTCTGGAGGCACAGAGAGTCCCAAGCAAGAAGAACCCAAAGAGGCCCAGATATTGACCCATGCCATTATGGTCAATTAATATTTGATAAAGGAGGCAAGAACATACAATGGAGTAAAGACAGTCTTTTCAATAAATGGTGTTGGGAAAACTGGACAGATACATGCAAAAAAATGAAACTAGACCACCAACTTACACCATACACAAAAGTAAATTCAAAATGGATAAAAGACTTAAATGTAAGACATGAAACCATAAAAATCCTAGAAGAAAACATAGGCAGCAAAATCTCAGACATCATTCATAGCAGTATGTTTGCTGACACATCTCCTAGGGCAAGAGAAACTAAGAAGAAAATAAACAGCTGAGACTGTATCAAAATAAAAAGCTTCTGCACAGCAAAAGAAACCATCAACAAAATGAAAAGGGAGCCCTCTGTATGGGAGAATATATTTGCCAATGACACTTCTGATAAAGGGTTAATATCCAAAACATATAAGGAACTCATACAACTTAACAAAAGGAAGACAAACAATCCAATTAAAAAATGGGCAAAGGACCTAAATAGACACTTCTCCAAAGACAACATACAAATGGCTAAGAGACATATGAAAAAATGCTCAAAGTCACTAATCATCAGAGAGATGCAAATTAAAACCACAATGAGTTATTTCACACTTGTGAAAATGGCTACCATCAACAAATTAAGGAACTACAAGTGCTGACCACAGTGTGGAGAAAAGGGCATGCCAGTACACTGCTGGTGGGAAAGCAAACTGGTGCAGCTACTCTGGAAAGCAGTATGGTTTCCTCAAAAGATTAAAAATTGATCTGCCATTTCACCCAGTGATCCCACTTCTAGGAATGTATCCTAAGGAACGTGAAACACCAATCACAAAGAACTTATGCACCCCTATGTTCATAGCAGCGCAATTTACAATAGCTAAGATCTGGAAACAGCCCAAGTGCCCATCAGTAGATGAGTGGATTAAAAAGCTGTGGCACATTTACACCGTGGAATACTATGCAGCTGTAAAGAGGAAGGATCTTTTATCCTTTGGCACAACACGGGGGGAACTAGAAAGTATTATGCTAAGTGAAATAACCCAGTCAGAGAAAGACAAGTACCACATGATCTCACTTATATGTGGAATATAACAAACAAAATAAACTGATGAACAAAGTGGATACAGAGGCATAGAATCATGGAACAGACTGAGGGATCTCAGAGGGAAGGTGGGGAGGGGGGGTATGGGTGGGGAGAGATTAATCAGAGAACTTACATGTTTATAAGCATAATCCATGGACACAGACATTGTATGGGGAAAGCCTGGGGGGTGGAATGGGGGGGGGGGTGGAGGGGATCAGTGTGAATAAAAAGGGGACATCTGTAATATTCTCAACAATAAAGAAACTTAAAAAAAAAGGAATAAATGTTCATTTCACACACACACAAAAAATGCTTATCTAATATGCCAAAAGTAATGCCAAAGCAATATATTATTTCTCTCTCTCTCTCCCTTCCTCTCTCTGAAATCAATAAAAACATATATATATATGTACATATACATACATGACGGTTAGATATAAACTGGGCTTACAAAAAAAAAAATCTACAGCCATCAAAAGGAGCTTTTATCCCTGGCTGGTTTGGCTCAGTGCTTAGAGCATCAGCCCTCAGACCGAAGGGTCAAAGGTTCAATTCCTGGTCAAAGGCACATACCTTGGTTGCAGCTTCAATCCCAGCCCTGGTAGGGCATGTATGGGAGGCAACCAATCAACGTCTCTCTCTCACATTGATGTTTCTCTCGCTCGCTCACTCTTGCTCTCTCTCAAAAAAAATTAAAAATCAAGAAAAAAAATCCTCAGGTGAGGATTAAAAAAAGGGTGGATTTTAGAATTATTTTGATAAATATATCCATCTGATAGCATCTTTTTTTTTTTTCTTTTTTTAAAATATATCTTTATTGATTTCAGAGAGAGGAATGGAGAGCGGGAGAGAGAGATAGAAACATCAATGATGAGAGAGTCATTCATCAAACCCGCAACCCGGGCATGTGCCCTGACCGGGAATCGAACCCCGATCGCCTGGATCCTAGGTCGACGCTCAACCACTGAGCCACGCCCGGCCGGGCTGATAGCGTCTTCTTACAACATACCACAAAAGTTTTCTGGGCATACTCAACATTATATCACTTACATAAAAGTATAAAGAATATGCTCATAAATGGATAGAAGGCATAAAACTGAAGAAGGTAGACTATATAATCAAATCAAGACTCAAAAAGATGCTCAAAGATTAGAGCAATTGGCTATACTTAAAGTAAAATTTAATAAGAATAAACAATATTAATACCTTACATCTACAGGTTCCAATGTGCTTTTCATATACATTTTTTTTAAAAACACCCTGAGGTAACTATTATATCCTGTCTAGAGATGAAGAAACTGAAGGTTAGTGAGTTTCAGTGAGTTGCCCAATATAACATTTCAGCTAGTGCCAAGAACAGAACATTAATAACATCCTAACCATTTTTTTGCAATTAGATCCAAAATTCCAAATGGACTAAAGTATGGAGGAAAAATTAGTTTAGACAAGAAAATTTAATCAAGACCAATAGGAACAATGGAAGAAACAGAAATATTTTACCTAGAAAAATAAGCTTTGAGGGCAAATAGCAAGTTTCCAATATCTAAAAAGCCATCCCGCAGAAGGATTACACTTGTTCAGTAAGCTCCCAAGTTAATCTCAGTGGGCAAATACTATATAAGCAGCCAAATTCTGGTTCAAGAAAAGAGGATAAAAACAGTCCAAGTCATTTATGCATCATAATTGGGCATATCTGACCATAAGCTGAATAAATCCAATTGCCAGAGACTTTATAGGATGAAAGTAATTCAACAGACAGCTGGACTTTATCAAATGAGACTCAACATCTGTATCAGACACTGTTTCAAAATATTTAAATGAACTTCTAAGAAAGGTGGTTCTAATTTCAGGATTATAGAATTAGATATACATTTAATACCAAATAAAGGAACAATTCTTTTTCAAAGAAGATAGGCAGGTGTATGTAGAGAGTTTTTTCTAAGAATTTTTATTATTACTATTTAAACAAAAAAATATATAAAGTTAATAAACACCCAAGTACCAATGATGCAAGTTTAACAAATTAACCTGTCTCCCATTATTTTAAATTATATCTAAATATTATTTAATATATTACATATATTTAATATATTACATATATTAAATATTTAACATCTATAAATGTTATGAAGTATAATAATAAGTATGTGAATCCATTGCTCATCTAAAGAATGAGAACATTACCTAAGCTACTTTAAATATTTATACATATATGCTTCCTCATCACATTTCTTTCTTCCCTACCTCTAGAAGAAATGACATGGCTCAATTTTTATCCTAAATATTCCCTTGCCTTAAAACAAAAATATTATGTTCCATTGTGTGATTATACAATTTACTTAACTCACTCTTCAGACAATGAACATTTGCAGTGTTTCCTCAGTTTTTGTTTTGTTTTGAATCTAAATAAAGTTACTATGAGCATTCTTATACATGTACTGGAGTTCGTCTATGGTATGTGGTTCTGGGTATGTTTATTTTTAATTTAATAAGATAAGTACTCTCCAAAGTAGCTGTACCAATTTAAAAACCCAAGAGCACTGCAGCAACCCAGTTGCCATATTCACCAGCACTGAATATTGTCAGATTTCTTACTTTTGCCAACATTGCATAAAATGACAGGTATAAAATGGTTTCTTAATCTGGTCTTAGTTTACATTCTCTTGATTACAGTGAGGGTAAATTACTTCTTAAATTTATTTACCATGTGTATACCCTCTTATTATATTTTATTAATACATATATAAGTTGTAAAAGTATAAAAATATACATCTTCCTGAGCTAAGAAAAATCAAGTGTTTATCTCTAGAAGAGAATAGAGGGGAATACTATCAAGAAAAGATATACCAAGAAGCTTTAACTGTGTATTAAATATTACTTCCTAAATTGAGTAATTAAAATTACATGTTTTATTATTCTTTATACTTTTTTTATATCTCTGAAATAATTAAATGAGTGGATAAAATAAAACGAGTGAGGAAAAAAGCTGTGGTACGTTTACATAATGGAATACTATTCAGTCTTAAAAAGGAGAGAAATTTTACCCTTTGCAACAATATGGATGGACCTGGAAAGCATTACACTAAGTGAAATAAGCCAGTCAGAGAAAGACAAGTACCATATGACTTCACTCAGATGTGGAATCTAATGAACAAAATGAACTAACAAGCAAAACAGAGACAGACTCATAGACAGGCTGACAGCTGTTGGGAAGGTGGAGGGATTGAGCAAAAAAGAAAGAGAAAGGAAAAGAACTCATTGACAGGGACAACAGTTTGGTAATTGCCGGAAAAAGGGTGGGTGGGGTGAGGTGGAGGAGGGGATACAGGGGATACATGGTGATGAACGGAGACTTGACTTGGGGTAGTGAACACAATATAGTGTACAGGTGATGTGTTGTAGAACTGTGCACCTGAAACCTATATAATTTTGTTAACCAGTGTCACCCCAATAAATTCAATAAAAAATAAAATTGCTTAATATTTTACTTTATACTTTTTGTATCTCTAAAATAATTAAATTATAAAATACAAAAAGATAGTATAAACACATGGTCAACAAGCAAGAATTTGGGAAATATAGCACACATGACCTTTCCTGAAAAAGTATTCAAAGGAATTCTTGGGCAACCAAGAATAAAAATTTAAACCTTGGGAATAATTAAGCTGTGATGCTACAAGACTAGTGATAAACAAGGTCAAGAATGATCAGTGGAAAGAAACAAAAATAAATACTTCACTATATGTCAAGATTAACCTGGGAAACTGTGTGAGCTGTTGACTGAACTGTTTCTCTGAATCAGCTGGTACTCTAGTTTTAAAAATTCACAGGGGGCAACCTGAAATCCAGAATCTTCTCAGAATGGAATGTGTGCAAGTCTGAATATATTGTCAAACAAGAAGAGTCTCAAACTTTGGAAAGAGCCAAAATGCCAAAAGAATATGCAGAGCTTTGTCCACATGGGTGTGACAATCTGATAATTATCTAGCAAATTCAGTGAGTTACAAAATTGTCATGGGGATGTAAAGTACAGCATAGCGAATACAGTCAATAATATTATAACTATGTATGGTGCCAGGTGGGTACTAGACTTATTGGGAGAATCACTTCTTCAGTTATATAAATGTCTAACCACTATGCTGTACTATCTGAAACTAATATAATATTGAACGTCAATTGTAATTGAAAAAAATTAATTTTAAAAAGAAAAATAAAAAGTATTGAAACTAAACAGAAGTGGTAGTTACACAACATAGTGAATACACTAAATGCTACTGAACTATATACTTTATAATGATTTATTCTGTTATATATAAATTTCACCTCAATAAAAAGTACATTAAAAAGTTAACTTAAAAAACAATGCTTTAATGCTTATTTCCATCTAATACTCCCAATGAGGAAGTGTTGTAATGGGAAAAGCTGCATTTTGGAGTAAGACTAACCTTGTAACAAAATCTGAAGCTATCCCTTTAAAAAAAGCTAAACAAATTTGCACAAATTATGTCTGAAATTTGTTTTGAGTTTCTGTTTTGGTGGTAGGAATAGGGAAGCATGGGGGAGAGGATGTCAAGGTGTAAAAGTGTTTCATTAGTGAGTACTGAAATTACCTAATGGGTCAGGACTAACATTTTTTTATTCCTTTAAGAAATGGAAGAAGATAGTTCAGAGTACTTTCATGAAGTAAAATATATTTCGTGAAAGTTTTAGCTATAGCTTCTAACCATCTATATTACATATGGGTACAGATGAATGTGTATACAAAGTCGCACGTAAAATATATTTCTTACTATGTATCATGGTTTAAAAATTTGGCCCCTCATTTGAGATAGAGCAATCAATATCTAAAAACCACTGCCAAATGAATGGAAGGATTAAACAAGATTATAGATATAAAATGTCTAGAGTAAGTATTGCCATTCTGTTTTTAGTAACTATGACTATTTCAGGATAATAAGTTTTAATTCTAACTTCTAACCTCTAGTCACAGTTAAAAACTTTTTAAAAATGTTTACCTAGTTAAAAATAAGACATGCATTACTTCCAAACAACTTTTGGGTTCTACCCTATAAACCTGTTACTTGGCAAAATCCACCAACATTACAAAGCATATCCTTTCACCCAGCAATTCTACTTCAAAGAATTTACCTAGAAATATACTCCACATATGTATAAACTAAGCATGTACAATACTTTTTAACTGCAGCATCATTTTAGATAAAAGCAGAAATTTCAAACAAACTAAATTACCACCAGTAGAAACCTTGTTAAGTACATTTTAGTACATACACAAAATGTTGTCAGTCAGTAACAATGAGGAAAAAAGGAAAGGAACAGGCAATAAGGAATGGTAACATCTGTGTTAAAAGAAACCTTTTTGCTCTATATGGGTTATGCATAAAATGTTTCTGGAAGAATACAAAAACAGGTGAACATAAAAAGAGAGAATATATATTTGCCTATGTATATATAGGCTGTTTCTGGAAGAATGTGTAATAAACAGGTAAGAGGAAGTAAGCAGTTGGGGGGAAAGGGTGAGAAGAAGACACACACACACATATATATATAGATAGATAGATATGCATAAAAATTTGAAACAAATTAGCATCAACTAACAAAATATATTTAGAGTGATCAAATGTTCATGTTTACTTATAGAAAGTAAATGGAAACCAAACGAATATAATATAGGACAAATATAGGACATGGTCCTCTGTACATAAAAGAAAAGCTGAACTTGAGGTTTAGTAAAGAATTTTATTCCTTGGCTATTGTTAGAGGTTAAAAATAAACTAGGAAAATGTCAAATATTTCTAATGTATCACCTCATGGAGATGAACAACATCTACCAGAGTCCATATAACTGCTACCATAATTAAGCTAATAAAAAAAAAAAAAAGAAAGAAAAATTATTAGTACTTCTTTTATTCCAGAGTTAGCTTCTTTCTAATAGTGATTAAGGTAAAAAGGAAAGAAATTCTTTCTCTCCTTGACACATGTACTCTATATATTTTTTAATTTATGTTTATTGTTGTAAGTGTTACAGATGTCCCTCTTTTTTCCCCCACTGACCCCCTGCACCCCAGTTCCACCTCCCATGTACACTATATGTTAATTATAGTAGCATGTTTTCTATTCAAAAGTATAATATTAATCGCATAGATGGAGTTGCGACCATCCCAAGTCCATATATAATATTAATTCATGTCATTACATGAATTGGAATTACAGTTCCAATACAGAAGAAGTAGAAGGATGTCTATGTAAACACTCTGGCAATTTACAAGGCACTTTTCAGAAATAACAGCATGCAAAACACTGTTGAAGATACTAATAGTGTTTACCTAAAAACCTTAAAAACTGAATATGCAGAGCAGTTCTAATAACTTACCTATTGCAACAACAGTTTCAATTACTAACCACAAATACATAAACAGAGAAATGAGAAATGTTGCCAATATCAGGTAAACTCAGAGGTATGTATACGTGACGTCCGCCAGATGAGCTCGGAACACCTGCAGCTTACCTTCTTCTGAAGAACATTCACCTTCCGCTCCTTCACATCCAGCATGTCCTTGAGGTCGTGTATCTCCCCAGCCTGTGTTCCCTTCTCCTCGGCCATGTCCTGAATTTGTTTTGTCTTCTTATTCAGCATAGTTTCCTTCTCTTCCAAACGCAATCGGAGAGCATCAACCTAAGAATGTACGATTTTTCATTAGAATCAAAAAAATACCACTCTAAATATAAGTATTGCTATTTAGAAATTAATCCTGAAATTCCGTGAGCCCTTTTATAAGAAAAATAAAATTTACATCAGTTAAATTACCTCCAGATGACAGCATGATAAGTAGCCTTCTATCAAGGGGACAAAATGGAGAATTGTTATAAAGAGGTTGAGTTTTGCTACTTCAATATAAGTAGCATAATCCAGAACCATGTTTCTCAAACTCTATGTGCATTACAATCACTTGGAGGGTTTAAACAGAATTATTCTGATTCAGCAGGGGTGGGGCTCAAGAATTAGTATTTCTAAGTTCCCAAGTGACACTACACTGCTTTAGAAAACCTAATATTAGAAACACACCACAAGCATCACCAAGCATGACACTTGCTGTATCAGATAATACAATCTAGCTATAAAACATGAGTTTTAGGACAAGCCCATAATGTGCTTAGAGAGCTGCATAACACAAAGCAAAGGTCTACTTTCAGACCCCAAGACTAGTCTGCTGAAGTGTGGTATCCAGTTCCCTTTATCCCTGAAGCTGAACAGCTACTGTTAGGTATAACTGTAAAATTACTTGAAATCTAATGATAGCATTATTTTTAAATCTATCCCCAGCAAATTTCATTAAGCACACTCATAGACCAAATTTTTTTTTATTTTTGCTTTTCCAAATTAAAGATTTATAATTCAGCAAATAGTTACATATTTGGTTATAGTAAAAAAAAAGACAGGTAGCCTGGCCAGGCGTGGCTCAGCGGTTGAGCATCGACCTAGGATCCAGGCAATTGGGGTTCGATTCCGGTCAGGGCGCATGCCTGGGTTACAGGCTCGATCCCCACTGGGGGGCGTGCAGGAGGCGGCCAATCAATGACTCTCATCATTGATGTTTCTATCTCTCTCTCTCTCTCCCTCTCCTTTCCTATCTCTGAAATCAATAAAGATATATTTCAAAAATATATCTAAAAAAAGAGAGGTAGATTTCTTTCATATTAAGATAGTGCTGTTCAACAGGAATATGAGTCATATATGAAAGCCACATACGAAATTTTAAATTTTCTAACAGCGCCCAGCCAGGCGTGGCTTAGCAGTTCAGCATCCACCTAGGATCCAGGAGATCACAGTTCGATTCCCAGTCAGGGCACATGCCCGGGTTGCAGGCTCCATGCCCAGTCGGGGGAGTGCAGGAGACAGCTGATCAGTGACAACTTTCTCATCACTGATGTTTCTCTCTCTCTCTCCCCCTCTCCCTTCCTCTCTCTGAAATCAATATTTTTTAATAGCTACATTAAAAAGGAAAAAAGGAACAGGCAAAATTAATTTTAATAATATAATTTATTTAATCTAATATATCTACAATGTTATTTCAAACATGTAATCCATATAAAAAAACTATTAATGAGCTACTTTACATTCTTTGTTTCATGCTAAATCTTCAAAGTCCAATGCATACTATAATTTACATTTATATCACATCTCAGTTTGGACTAGCCATATTTCAAGTTACCAATAAGCACATGTGGCTGGCTGGTGGCAAATCTAAGATATCAAGTATGTTCTATAAAACATCTTTAATCTTGAACTTGTCCTATATTATTTTTTGTACCCTAATATGGATTAACCCACAAAGAAAAAAACAGATAATATGGGTAATGACTCACATTTACAGTACAGCAAAACTCTCAGGAAAGATCTAGTATTATAACTAAACTATAAGTTATCTAGAACCAATGCTGTGTTTACAGTGGTAGTGACTGCTCAGTAAGTATTACAGAAAATTTCCGAGGTGACTAGTCTCCTTTGCTATAGTTAAGTCATTATGTACTTACAAATTACATCAAACTATACTGGAAAGGAAAATATGTAAAATAACTAGCTTTCACGATGCTAAACTATAATTCTCCCAACCGCTTAAATGCCACCAAGTCAGAAACTGGGGAAGCAATCATTTTAGGTCTCATTTATAATTTTTCACAAATTCTATCAATAAACACTCTTTTACCTCCCATCTGCCTTTATTCTACTTTTATAAATATTACATGGTTAACCATATTATATTCTGGAAAGGTCCACCTAAGAACTTTCATACTCTAAAAATCCTATTTCTGAAACAATTCTTTTCTTTCTTGTATGCCTACTGAATCTACCCTTTGTCCACAAGGTTAACCTCTGATCTATCATACCTATTTTTTTTCATCTCTATTCTGGTTTCACTTGTTTTTCCCCCAGCCTGGGCAATCCTTTCCAACGCAGTCTCACATCATCACCTCTTTTTTTTTTTTTTTTTTTAGTCATATTTATCTTACAAATATTTACTCCTGTATTAAACCATTTCCTTCATTCTACCCTCTGACTTCTGAACCTTCCTGCATATGGTCAGGCACAGGCTTGCCAACCATATATACAGCATATTAAAAATCTCCACAATTCTATCCTCAAGCATTGTATTTTCTTCCCTCGAATTCTCCCTGAGAAAAATTTCACTCTCCTATGGCAACCTGGGAAACTGGGACTTGGGACAGCAGGCCCAAGATCTCAAAGCTATAAATAAGTCAGAGAGCAGGAATTTAAGATTAAATGGTCTGTCTCCAGATTCCACCATTTTAACCACTAAGTCTGTATACACTCTTCCCCTCAGAGCTAGATAAAAAGAGTATATACTATATGACTTCATATATGTAAAATTCTAGAAAATGCAAACTAATTACAGAAATAGAAAGCAGATAAAGGGTTGCACAGGAATGAGGGAGGAAGAAGGGAGAGTGAAGAGTATCGGGGAGCGGCAGGAGAAAGGGAATGCAAAGAGGTACAAGGAAACTTTTAGAACAATATTACCTTGATTGTGGTGTCTGGTTTTATAGATGTATGTGTCAAAACTTACCAAACGGTACATTTTAAATATAAGCAGTACATTTTATGTCAATACATTTGTGAATTTTTTTAAAGCAAAATTAGAAAGCCTGGTATTGGTATAGGAATAAACCAGTAAACCGTTGCAACAGAACTCAGCTACAGACCTACACACATATATAGAACAGAGGTGACACTGTAATCAGTAATAAAAGGATAGCACATTCAATAAATTGTTTTTAGAACACTGGCTACCCATATTGAGAGCAGGGCGAAAATCCCTAACTCCTATCATTCACAGAAATGAATTCTGGGTGAATTAAAGGTCTATATAAGAGAATCAAATCTTTAGAACTTCTAAAAGGAAATATAAGAAAGTACTTTTAGTTAGCATAATATCCTACAGGTCCTTTTTATGGCCAAGTAGTATTCCATGGTGTAAATAAATATACCATAGCTGTTCTATCCACTCATGTACTGATGGACCCTTGGACTGCTTCCAAATCTTAACTATTGTAAATACTGCAGCGAACATAGGGGTGAACTAAGCCAGTCAAAGAAAGACAAATACCATAGGATTTCATTCATACGTGGAATTTAATGAACAAACCAAACTAAAACAAGCAAAACAGAGACAGACTCACAGATAGAAAGCAGGCAGACAGCTCTGGTTGGGGGTGTGGGGAGTGGAGGGATTAAGCAAAAAGAAAAAGAGAAAGAGCTCATGGACACGGACAACAGTGTGGTGATTGCAGGGGGGAAGGGGGAGGAAAAGGGTATATGGGAAATAAATGGTGATGGGGGAAAAATAAAAGAAAGAGAATACTTTTAGGACATTGAGGCATGAATTGATTTTTTAAAAAGACACAAAAGAGATACATCTTAAAGAAAAACTACTGGAAAACCCAACTATGTTAAAATTTAAAACTTCTGCACATCATGATACTGTAGTTTTAGTGTTTGTTTTATTATTTTATCTAACAGAAATCAGACTGATGGTTGCCAGAGGGGAGGGAGTTTGGAGAACTAGGCCAAAAAGGTGAAAGGATAAAGAAGTGCAAATTGATAGTCACAAAATACTCACAGGGATGTAAACTATAGCATAGGGAACATAGTCAATAATATTTTAATAACTATGTAGTGCCAGGTGGATACTTGAAATATCAGAGGGAACACTCTGTAAAGCATATGACTGTCTAACCACTATGCTGTACCCCTGAAACTAATATTGAATGCAAACTGTAACTGGAAAAAATAAAATAAGTAAAATGTGGACATTTTGTGAACTGGCCAAAATTAAATATGACCCAATATTAAACTTAAATTTTCAAAATCTACGACCATTTACAATTGTTCCAAAAACATTAAGCACTTAGGTATAAATGTATAAGATCAATCTGTTGAAAATTACAAACTGCTAATGAAAGACATCCAAGAAAATCTAAATGAGTTCTTCCCTTGAATACTATGTGAAATATAAACATGACATGTGTCAAGATAGCAGTCTATTTAAACTTTTCCTTGGGGACAAGGAAACGGAAAAGAATTTTTATCAGTGATAAAATAATGTGTTTTACTGACAAATAGCAGAAATACAGTAAGTCAAGCTCAGTGAATCCAAGAAATGTTATACTAAAAATTTCCAGTTTGGGTACCTGAATTCAGCACTAAAAACCTCACAGCAAGAATTAAACTCCAATGCAAAGCAAAGATGAATTGCATGATTACCACTAAGTTTTCCAATGGTCTTTCTAAAGTCCAAGATAACAAGTCTTTAAGTTTCCCTTGGTTGCTTTTCATGCAATGCAGAATTTAAATGTGCTAGTCCAGAGATCTGAGATAAAACAACCACAAAAAACACTTTGCTACTGCTAGATTAATTGCTCTGAATTCTAAACTGATCTTTTGGTTTGGAGGGAACTAAAATTCATAGTATAATTTTGTGTGAGGTCCATATTTTGCAAACCACAAAAAACATACTCAGGAAAGCACATCAGAGACTAGCAGGACACACAGTCATCACCCTAACACCATTCCTGGCAGGAGAAAGAAGGCCTTGTTTATTCACATCAACTGAGCTACAGGAACAGTGTCCACCCAGCTTGCCAAACATCAAGTTCTGTGGCAAACAGGTTATGCCAAATTCAACAAAAACAGAAGGTTTTTCTCTACAAGATTTTCAATAGACATAAACAGAAAACTGGCTACCTTGCTATGCTGACCTCTCACTTCTGATCATAAAACTATTAATTATCTCAAGCTATCTTAACTTTATTTTTCTTTACATCAATAAATAGATCTAAATGTAGTAATTACTGCATGGAAACAATGGCTTGTTTCCTGTAATTCCTCTCATGACTTTATGACTTTACCAATACGATTCACTACCTTTCTAATTCACTGACCACATCTTTTCAGTTTTCTTTACTGGATCCTCTGTTGTTTCCCCCTCTTCACATCTCACTTTATACAACATCCTCTGGAGAAACCAATTAAATCCTAAAGCTTTCACCACCAACTCCATGACAGCTTTCAAGTCTTTATTCCTGGCTCAACCAGTTCTAAAAACCAGAGATTCTAACAAAATTTTCGACTTAAACCAAATCTTTTATTGAATATTTAGTTTAGAGTAAGTTTTTAGAAACTTTCCTTTTAAAGGACCTTTGCAAGATCAACAAATGCAGTCAAACATTAAGATAAGTTAAATCTGAGTAGAATCTACTATATTATTTTCTGAACTTTTCCTGTATTTGTCAATATTTCATAAAATTTTAAAAATTAAATAATCTGCCCTAGCCAGGATGGCTCAGTTGGTTGGGCATTGTCCTGTGAACAAAAAGGTTGCTGGTTCAATTCCCAGTCAGGACACATGCCCGAGTTAAGGGCTCGATCCCCTGTAGGGGGCATGCAGGAGGCAGCTGATCAATGTTCTACTCTCATAATGTTTCCTTTTCTCTCTCCCTCTCCCTTCCTCTCTCTCTAAACGAATTAATAATAAAAAAATTTAATTAAATAATCTATCCCTGGTCAGGTGGTGGCTCAGCTGGTTGGAATGTCATCTCACATACCAAAAAAGGTTGCAGGAACATACCTAGGTTGTGGATTTGATTCCTGGTCAGGGTGCATACAAGAAGCAGCAGATCAATGTTTCTCTCTCACATCAATGTTTCTCTCTACCCCCTTTCTCTCTCTCTAAAAATCAATAAACATATCCTTGGATGAGGATTTTTTAAAATTTTAATAATCTAAACTCCAAATTATAAAGCTGAAGAAATCAAAGCCCAAACAAAGTGGCTTGCCCAAGATCACTAAGTATAATTCCTGCAGCCACATTTCCCATTGTTCCCATCTAGAAAGGAGGCTGAATGAAGGATGCTGGGCCATGGTGTTGACAACATATACAAGTAAACCTTTTTTTTTTTAATTTTTTTTTTTTTAAGTATAGTTAGTATACAATCTTTCATTGGTATATTAGTTTCGGGTGTTCAATATAGTGATTCAACATTTTTATACCTTACAATGTCATCACTCCACTAATTCTAGTAATTATCTCTCACTGTGTAAACTTATCACAATATTATTGACTATATTCCCCTACCCCTTTTCATCCATTCCCCCATACCTTCAAGTAACTAACCCTTTGGTCTCTGTTTCTGAGTATATTTTTGTTTTGTTTTGTTTGTTTTTGATTCACATATAAGTGAAACCATATGGTATTTGTCTTTCTCTTCCTGACTTATTTCACTTAGCATAATACCCTCTAGATCCATCCATGTCTCAAATAGCAAGATATCATTCCTTTTTATTGCTGTGCAATGTTTCATTGTGTGTACAGATATATATCTATATCTCACATCTTCTTTATCCATTCATCTATCGATGGACACCTAGGTTGCTTCCATATCTCGGCTATTGTATATAATGCTGCAATAAACATAGAGAAACATTTCTCCAAAGAAGACATACAGATGACCAAGAGACATACGAAAAGATGCTCAACATCACTAATCAGGGAAATGTAAATCAAAACCACAATGGGGTACCACCTCACACAAGTCAGAATGGCCATTATCAAAAAGTCAACAAATAACATGTGTTGGCGAGGATGTGAGAAAAGCAAACCTTTGTGCACTGTTGGTAGGAAAGGAAACTGGTTTGGCCCCTATGGAAACAGTATGGGGATTCCACAAAAAACTAAAAATAGATATACCATATGACCTAGAAATTCCTCTTCTGGGTATTTATCCAAAGAAAACAAGTAAGCCTTTTAAAAAGGCTATTTCAATAGACTACACAGAGCTCTGTTTGAAGCCTCATACCTGACAAAAAGCTGAAGAGCTCAAAGAAATATCAAAAAGGCCATTCCACAGTACAGTTTATTTGTACTTTGTTTACATTAAAAAAAAGAAAAGCTGCAAATTTATAATCTAAAAAACCAATGTCAACATCATCTCCACCCACTTTCCCCTGAAAATTTATAACAGACAAAGAAGACACAAATTGGCTATACAGAGTATATACTGTAATAAGCTACATATCCCCAGTGGAAATGTTAATACTCTTGTCTCTGCCAATCCAAGAAAGCAGTCTGCCAACCTAGTTCTATCACGACCCCTCTAAGCCAACATATCAGTAATACTTCCTCATTCTGGTATCAGAACAGATCAACTAAGCCTTAAAGCCTTCTCTATGTGAAAACCCTTAGAATCACAGAGAATTTCCACATCGGAAGGACCCTTAAGGTTACCTGATTAAATCTCTCACTTAAAACTTGACTCTCTTCATACAATATCCCTTTTAAGCAGGCTTCTCTAGTATTTCACTTCCAGTGAAAACCAGGTACACGGTTCCTCTCTAAAGAATGTCCACACTCTGCTTTTAATGGCTAGAGTAAAAAGGCTAACTCTTATCTTGAAATACATTTTTTAAAAGTTTTTCTGCAGTTTTATCCATTGGCCCAAGTATGACCCCTTAGGCCACATTCCCTTCCACTTAACAGCCAACTAGATACATGCAGGCTATCATGAACTCCAAAAGGCATTTCTTTCCCAAGCTAACCTTCGAGTGTGTTCCTTACATGCCATGGTGTTAGATGCTTTGAGTCTGAACATACTTAAATGTGCCAATGTCTCTTAAATCACTGTACCCAGAACTCAATATTTTAGGTGTGGTCAAATCACCTCATCCTTATTTCTAGACACTTCTAAAACAACTTAAGATTGCATAAAGTTTTAAGGGCTTTTGGGGGGGGAGGGTAGGTGGTAGCCACTATAGAGATATTGAAGGATTACTTACATAGATTTTTGTTTTGTTTCATTTTGTTTTTTTCCTAGCTCTTGTTAGAAAGGGAGGGATAGAAAACTAAAGATTTTTACAGTCAATCTTTTAAATTTTACCCTGCTTGACTTAGTCCATTATTTTGTTCTTTAAAGATCTTCCAGATTGCTTAATTTCTTATTAACATTCATGTTACATACACCTTGCCCACATTTTTCCCCCCACCCAAATCATTAATAAAAATGTTTAACAAGAAAGAATCAAGGTTAGAGAAATAGGAGATACAACCAGAAACTTATATGTAGGTTAACATACATCATTAAACACATCTTTTGGGAAAAGTCATTTTATAGTTAAGAAGAAACCAAATTATCATCTTATCTAGCTTACATTTCTTCATCTTATTTGCACTGTTTGCCAATGCCTTAAAGAGGTATAGATCTACCATATCTGCCACATGTTCCTGATCTTCCACACTACAAATCCTTTGAAAGAAGAATTTAAAATGAGTCTGAGATAACCTAGTTGGAGTGGTAACTTTTAGTAATCACTGCTTCTTCTTCAAGGTTCTCCAATATTCCATTCTAAAAATGTACTTAGAAAAAAATTAGGTTGTGCATAGATGTGGCAATCCCCTTTCTTCCCTTTTTTTGAAAATCAAAATAGCATTTACTCAAAGACAGCCTCAAAAACCGCTCTTATCTTCATGATTTCTCAACAACAGATAAGTGATTTTATTTGCAGCTGGGAATTAAACTGTCCTAGCCAAAAGACAAAAAATTTCACAGCACTTCTTAAACTGAGGAGATTGTTGTTAAAATGCAAATTCTGGATACACAATACCATAGGCAGTAAGTACTAATGCTGTAACAGAAAATAAAATTAATCACCCCAAAAATGCAAAGTCTGATTCATAAGATCTAAAGTAGCTCAAGATTTTGTGTTTCTAATAAGCTCTTAGATGAGCCAATAGTGCTTGTCTTTCAATCATACTTTGAGCAGCAAGGTTGTAGATCTCTTGGATGCTGTCTTATATCTATTTTCACACATCTCGGACTTCATTTTCATTTTTCCACTGCTGAAATTATACATCCTACCCTATTCAGTCCTATGATGTTCCTCTTGATGGGAAAGACAAAAACAATCTAGATGTGGAATTTCACATGCTCTATCATCTAGCAACATTATACCAACAAGTAGAAGCAAATGATAAGGTCTTCCTTTCATGATCTTTCTCCAAAAGTCTTTACCTTTATTGGCTAAATTTCCACTGATTTTAGAGTCTGGGTTTCATGGTCCTATTGTTTTTTGATTTTTTTCCTACATGTCACATTAATATCCTCTTTCAATATACTTTCCTGCATCTCAATCCTTCTGATACAGTTTCTCTCTTTTTAGCAGTTCTTTATAAGTAGACTCATGGTTGGAGAACTCTCAGTTTTTGTTAGTCTGAAAAAAAATGTCTTTATTTTACCTCCACTGAAGAATGAGTTTCGCTGGGTAGAGAATTATGAGTTACCAATGTTTTTCACTAAACTTTGAAGATTTTACTCTACCATATTCTTGCTCCTGTTGCTATTGAAAAGCATGCTGTTGGCCTAATTGTTAATCCTTTGTTATTAAACTTTTTTCTCTGGCAGGTTTTAAGATCGGTTTATCTATGGTTTCATTAGGATGCACACAGATGTGCATATTTTCCTGCTCAAGAATAATCTGCTCCTGAACTGAAGGTCCCTTCCTATCATCAAGTCAGAAATATTCTCAGCAAGTATCTGTTTTAAAATTGCCTTCCATCCCCTCTCTTTTTGAAACTCCCATACATTAAGTTAGATTTCTATTTTCCATAGGCTTCTCTTCAGTAATTTCTATCTTTTTATCTGTCCTATTGCTCTCTGGATAGTATCTCATTAGATCTATCTTCCAATTCACTAACTGTACCTTAAGCTATCTGTAATTTATAGTTTAATTAATATACTGAGTTTTCATTTCAGCTACATATTTCATGTCTAAAATCCTGTTGTGCTCTTTTACAGCCTGCCTAGTATTACTTATAGTGTTTTGTGTTTTAAACCATTCCTTCATGTATTTAATAAAAAATATTTACTGAGTGCTACTATGTACATGTATTAAGTCATTTAATCCTTATAACATTCTATGAAGTAGTGTTATTCTTCTCACAGATGAGAAAATTGAAACATAAAAAGTATAAGCATGCCCTGGCCGGTGTGGCTCAGTGGTTAGAGAGTCTGCCCACACACCAAAGGGTTGTGGGTTTGATTCTCAGTCAAGGGCATGAACCTGGGTTTCGGGTTCGCTTCTGGCTCCCAATCACGGTGAGTGCCAGAGGCAACCAGTCAATGTGTCTCTCTCACATGGATGTTTCTCTCTCTCCCCCTCACCCTGCCCCCTCTTTTCTTCTTTCCCTCTCCCCACCCCCTTTCACTCTCTCTGAAAAAAGCAACGGAAAAATTATCCTCAGGTGAGGATTAATGAAAAAAAAAGTACAAGCTTAATATAACAAGTGGCAAAGCCAAGATTAAAAAACACACTACACTAAACAGTTAGTGCAAACTTCACTACACTGCATCAGCTTTTACTCTCAACAGTCCTGAAACAACATCCCAATAAGTTACATCTGTTCACCGACTCTGGAGAGTGCTCCCATGCTTATTTGTCCATCCGTTAAATTTAGTCATTTAATTTACAGTTTCATTCATTATCCAATGTTCCTAAGGATCTAATCACTCTATTTGTTCTTACTTCCTTTAAAAATTTTATTGAATTTATTAGGGTGACATTGGTTAATAAAATTTTATAGGTTTCAGGTGTACAATTCTGTAAGACATCATTTGCATGTTGTATTGCGTGTTCACCACCCAAAGTCAAGTCACCTACCTTCACCATTTACTCTCCCTTTACTCTCTTCCAACTTTCCCAACCCCCTGAGCTTTTTCTCACTGGTAATCAACTTACTATTGTCTTTGTCTATGAGTTTTGTTTTGCTTAATCCCTTTACCTTTTTCACACAGCCCACCATCCACTTCCCCTGACAGCTGTCAATCTGTTCTGTGTATCTATGAGTCTGTTTCTGTTTATTTTGTTCATTAGATTCCACATATAAGTGAAATCATATGGTAACTGTCTTTCTGACTGGCTTATTTAACTTAGCATAATCTCCAGGTCTATGCATGCTGTCCCGAAAAGGTAAGATTTCCTTTTTCGTGGCCAAGTAGTACACTATTGTGTAGATGTACCACAGCTTTTTTATCCACTCATCTACTGGATACCTGGGCTGCTTCCAAATTTTGGCTATGGTAAATAATGCTGCAATGAACATAGGGGTGCATATATTCTTTCAAACTAGTGTTTCACATTTCTTTGGGTGTATTCCCGGAAGTGGAATCGCTAGGTCATAAGGCAGTTCCATTTTTAATTTTTGGAGGTAACTCCATAGTGTTTTCCACAGTGGCTGCACCAATCTGTATTCCACCAACAGAGAACAAGGATTCCCTTTCTCTACATCCTCACCATCACTTGTTATTTGTTGGTTTATTCATGATAGCCATTCTGACAATTGTGGGATGATATCTCATTGTGCTTTTAATTTGCATCTCTCTGATGATTAGTGAGGTTGAGGATCTTTTCATGTGACTATTGGCATTTCTATGTCCTCTATGGAGAAGTGTCTATTTAGGTACTTTGTCCATTTTTTCATTGGATTGTTTGTTGGGTATTGAGTTGTTTGAGTTCCTCATAAATTTGGATATTAACCCTTATCAGATATACCATTGGCAAATATGTTCTCCCATTCACTGAGATCTTTTCATTTTGTTGGTTTCCTTAGCTGTGCAGAAACTTTTTAGTTTAATGTAGTCCCATTTGTTTATTTTTTCTTTTGCTTCCCTTGTCAGAGCAAATATATCAGAAAAAATGTTGCTAAAAGAAATATCTAACATTGAACTGCCTGTTTTCTTCTAGGATTTTTAGGGTATTGATTCTTACATTTAAGTCTCTAATCCATTTTGAGTTTACTCTTGTTTATGGTGTAAGAAGGTGGTCTAGTTTCTTCATATATATGTCCAATTTTCCCAACACCATTTGTTGAACAGTCTGTCTTTACCCCATTGTATGTTCTTGTCTCCTTTGTCAAATATCAATTGACCATATAGGCATGGATTTATTTCTGAACTCTGGATTCTGTTCCATTGGTCTGTATGTCTTTTTTTATGCCAGTACCATGCTCTTTTGACTGCTATGAACTTGGAGTATAGTTAGGTATCAGGTAGCATGATTCCTGCAATTTTGTTTTTCTTTCTCAAGACTGCTGTGGCTATTCAAGGTCTTTTGTGGTTCCATATAAACTTTCTGAATATTTGTTTTAATTCCGTGAAATACACCTGTGGTATCTTGATAGGAATTTTACCCTCTGCAACAGCATGGATGGACATTTTACTAAGTGAAATATGCCAGTCAGAGAAAAACAAGTACCATATGATTTCATTCATATGTGAAATTTAATGAACTGAACTACCAAGCAAAATAGAGACAGACTCATAGAAAGCAAGCAGAAAACTGGGGATAGGGGATGGAGGACTGAATCAAAAACCAAAAAAAGAGAGAACTCATGGACAACAGTGTAAGCATTGTAGTGCTTGCAAGGGTGGGGTGTGAAGGTAGAAGAGGACATAGAAGGGATAAAGGGTGATGGAAAAAATAAAATTAAAAATAAATTTTTAAAAAATTTGATGGAGTCACTGAAGATATTCTACTTAAGATGTAATACTTTCACTGATTAGAGATTTTCCTTTACAATGAGGTATTTAATCAGTCTGGAGTTCATTGTTTTCTTTCATAAGATGGGTGGTCAACTTTATTATCTGTATAGTATATCTGTTTTCTAACATTTGCTCAGTTCTTCTTCTTTTTAATTTATCTTTATTGTTAAAAGTATTAAAGATGTCCCCTTATTTTTCCCCAATGATCTCCTCCACCCCACATCCACCCTACCCCCAGGCCTTCACCACACTGTTGTCTGTGTCCATGGGTTATGCATATATGCATATAAGTTCTTTGATCTCTCCCTACCCACTCACCCACTCCTGCCTTCCCTCTGAGATTCATCACTCTATTCCATGCTTCTTTGCCTCTGGATCTATTTTGTTCGTGAATTTCTTTGGTTCATTAGATTCCATATGAGTGAGATCATGTACAACTGAATCGGGAAGAATCAGAAAACCTGAATAAGCTAACAACAATTGATGAAATCAAAGAAAAAAATCAAAAACCTCCCAGCAAACAAAAGTCCTGGTCTGGATGGCCTCACAGGAGAGTCCATCAAGCATTCTACTTCTTATTAGAACAGTCCCTTTAATATTTCTTGATTTCTTGCAATGCTGGCATGGTGGTGATAAACTCCTTTAGCCTTTTTTGTCTGGGAAGCTCTTTATTTCACCATCTATTTGGAATGATAGCCTTGCTGGATAGAGTAGTCTTGATTTCAGATCCTTGCTTTTCATTTCCCTGAAGACTTCATGCCATTCTCTTCTGGCCTGTAGAGTTTCTGATGAGAAGTCAGCTGACAATCTTATGGGAGCTTCTTTGTAGGTAACAAATTGCTTTTCTCTTGCTCTCTTTAAGATTCTCTCTTTGTCTTGAATTTTTGGCATTTTAATTATGATGTGTCTGGCATGGGCCTCTTTGGGTTCTTCTTGCTTGGGACTCTCTGTGCCTCCTGAACATGTGTGGTTTTTCCCGTTAACAGGTTAGGGAAGTTTTCTGCCATTATTTCTTCAAACAGGGTCTGTATCCCTTGCTCACTTTCTTCACCTTCTGGTACTCCTATGATGCAAATACTGTTACATTTCATGTTGTCCCACAGCTCCCTTAAACTGTCCTCCTGTTTTTTAATTGTTTTTTCTTTTTGGATCTGATTGATTTTTTTCTACCCTGTCATCTAATTCACTGATCTGATCCTCAGCTGCCTCTAATCTGCTGTTTATCCCTTCCAATGTATTCTTTATTTCTGCTTTGTCATACTTCATTTCCTATAGTTTCTGTATCTTTTTACATGCTGTTGAGCATCTTTACAATCATTATTCTGAACTCTATATCTAATAGATTGCTTATTTCCATTTAGCTCTTCTGGAGAATTCCTTGTTCTTTAATTTGGTGCTTGTTTTTTTGTCTCCCCATTCTGGCTGCCTGTTTGGGTTTGTTTCTATGTATTAGGTAGATCTGCTGGGACTCCCAGTCTTTTTGGAGGGTCTCTGGTGCAGTCCAATGTCAGACAGTTTGTGACTGGCTTTGGATACTCTTTTTGGAGCTATCAGCACGCCACAGCTTGTGGCTCCCTCTGGAGGCTGAGTTTGTTTGGAAAGGACCAAGATCCTTACCAAAATTTGCTTTCCAAGTCCAGAAACAGATCAGGCAAAGACTCATAGCACCCAGAGGTCCACCTCTGGCTGCAGGCTGACTGTTCTTAAGTCTCTTAATGTGGCTCAGGCTGTAAACCTCAGCAAGGTGTAAACTCCACAAGGTGGGGCAAAAGGTTTTCCAACAGGGTGGGGCAATTGCTCCCCCCCCCCCCCCAGGCAAAAGCTGCCTGGTAAAGGTCTACCTGAAAAAGATGTCCTTTGCAATATGGAGGAATGACTCAGCACAGGAATCCAGATGGTTGCCCTCTAAGCTCTATCCTCAGAGCCAGCACCCCTAGATTTTCCTCACACAGGTATAGCCCATTCTGCCCTCCCTCTGCTGGAACTCAAGGTGAGTGTTTGCACACAAAATTTTGTGTGTCAGCCCTTTAAGAGGGCTCCTGCATTACTAGGCGTCCCTGGCAGACAGAAATCCTGCTGCTTTTCGTAGCCAGCTGTCATGTGGGTAGCTTTCTCAGTTCTGGTGCTCTGAGCCCAGCTTGGGGTTTAGACCCCAGAGTTCTCAGTGAGAACCCCCCACAGCTGAGATGCCCCTCCGGAACTCTAGCTGCTGTCTGTGGGAGGTAGGCCAACCCTCTCACACTTCTACATTTCCTCTAGTCTCTATTCATCCTCCACTTTAGGTCCTTGGTTATAAGGGTTTTCTCCAACTAGTCTTCAGTTGATTATTTAGGATGGTTTTCCTATATTTTAGTTGTAATTCCAGTTTGGTCCTGGGAGAGTGTCAGTATAGCCTCCACTTAATCTGCCCTAGACTGAACCATGAATAATTGGAATACCTAAATAGACTAATAAATAATAAGGAAACTGAAACATTAATCAAAAACTTCCCCCCAAAAAAAGCCCATGACAAGATGGCTTCATGATGAATTCCACTAAATGTTCAAACTCTTCCATGCTACAGGTGAATATCTCTGATGAACACAGATGCAAAAATCCTAAACAAAATACTAGCAAACAGAATATAACAATACATCAGAAAGATAATACATCACCATCAAGTGGGGTCTATTCCAGGGATGCAAGAATGATTTAACATTCACAAATCAATCAATGTGATACACCACATTAACAATATAAAAGATAAAAAATCATATCATCATATCAATATATGCAGAAAAAGCATCACAAGTTACAACATCCATTTGTGATGTGATTTTTTTAAAAACACTCAATAAAATGGGTATAGAAAAAAGTACCTCAAGTTAATAAGTCCACATATGCTTAATCTTCAGTTAATATCATACTCAGTGGTGAAAAACTGAAAGCTTTTCTTCTAAAATTAGGAACAAGACAAAGATACACACTCTCACCACTGTTATTCAACATAGTACTGTAAGTTCTAGCCAGAGAAATTAGGCACAAAAAAGAAATAAAATGCATCCAAAAGGAATGAAGGAGTAAAACTGTTATTTGCAGATGACATGACTCTATATAAAGAAAACCCTAAAGATTCCACACCAAGACTATAGAAACAATAAACAAATAGTCAAGTTGCAGAATAAAAAATCAATACATAAAAATCTGTTGCATTCTTATATACTATAACAGAAATATTAGAAAGAGAAATAAAGAAAACAAGCCCAAAAGGGTAAAATACCTAGAAATAAACTTAACAAGAGGTGAAGGACCTATACACTGGAAACTACAAGGCACTGTTGAAACAAAATGAAGAAACAAAAAAAATGGAAAGATATTCCATCTCATGGGCTGGAAGAATTAACATTGTTAAAAAAGCCATATTACCTAAAGCAATATACAGATTTAATCCAATGCCCATCAAAATCCCAGTGTGATTTTTCACGGAGAAAGAACAAAACCCCTCGAATTTATGTGGAACCACAAAAGACCCTGAATAGCCGAAGCAGCAATTTTGAAAGGGGGAGGGGAGACGAAAGCTGGAGGTATCACATTCCTTGACTTCCAACTATACTACAAAGCTACAATGATCAAAACTGTATGGTATTGGCAGAAAAATAGACACACTGGCCAATGGAACAGAACTGAGAGCCCCAAAATAAACCCATACATATATGAGCAACTACTTTTCAACAAAGGAACCAAGAACATACAATGCAGAAAAGAAAGTTTCTTCAATAAATAGTGCTGGGAAAACTGGAAAGCTACATGGAAAAGAATGAACCTAGACTGCTAACTACACTGCTCAAAATGAGTTAAGGACTTGAATATAAAACCTGAAACAATACAATACATAGAAGAAAACATAGGCACTAAACTTATGGATCTTGGTCTTAGAAAGGTTTTTGTGAGCTTGACCCCAAAAGCAAGGGAAGTAAAAGAAAAAGATAAATGAACGGGACTACATCAATCTAAAATATTTTGAGACAGCAAAGGAAACCATCGACAAAACAAAAAGGCAAACAACCAAATGGGAGTAGATATTTATAAATGATACCTCTAATAAGGGGCTAATATCCAAAATATATAAAGAACTCAGACAACTCAACAACAAAAATACAAACAACCCTACTAAAAACTGGGCAGAGGACCTGAATAGGCAGTTCTTCAAGGAAGACATACAGAAAGCCAATATATACATGAAAAAATGCTCATCTTTGCTAGCTACAACAGAAATGCAAATCAAAACCACAAGATACCACCTCACCCCTGTTAGAATGGTTATCAATATGACAAAATATAACAAGTGTTGGAGACGATGTGGAGAAAAGAGAACCTTTGTATACTGAATGGGAATGTAAACTGGTGCAGCAACTAAGGAAAACAGTATGGAGGTTCCTAGAAAAAATGAACAAAGCTACCTTATAACCCAGCAATCCCTCTTCTGGTTATCTACCCGAACAATTTGAAAACACTTATTCATAAAGATATATGTACCCCTGTGTTCAGTGCAACACTATTCACAATAGCCAAGATGCTGAAACAACCTAAGTGTCCTTCAACAGATAACTGGATAAAGAAGATGTGGTATATATATACAATGGAATGCTACACAGCCATAGGAAAAGATGAAATATTGGTATTTGTGACAACACGGATGGATCTTTTAGAGTATTATGCTAAGTGAAATAAATCAGGTGGAAGAAGACAAGAACTATCTGATTTCACTCATATGTGGGATATAAAACAAAAAGCAGCAAGTGAACAAACACACAAACAAAAAAACAGATTCATAGATACAGACAACCGAATAGTGGTTACCAGAGGGAAGGGGGTAGAGGAAGGATGAAGAGGGTAAAGGGGGTCAAATACAAGGTGACTGAAAGAGACTAGACTTTGGGTGGGGAGCAAACAATAGAGTATATAGGTGTCGTATTATAAAGGTGTACACCTGAAATTTACATAATGTTATTAACTAATGTTGCCCCAATAACTAATTAAGAAAATTAGTTCCAACTGAAACCGGCTTTAGTTATAACCCATAGATTTTCTTTTACTTCCTATTCTATATATTTCTATATGTAATGCTTTCATTGTCATTCATCATTCACTTCTAAAATTTTTATATTTCTCCTTTAATCCAAGGGTCATTCAGTAGTACATTTTCAGATTCCAAACTTATTTTGGTTTTCTGTTCTAATTCTTTATTATTGACTTCTAATTTTGCTGCATTAGGGATCAGAGAACACAGTCCACGTGACTTTGATTTTTGGGAATGTTGTCGCTTCCTCTTTGGCCTAGTACATGATTGATTTTTATGACTTCCATAAGCTCTTAAAAAGATTGCTTATTCTCTATTTGCCAGTGCAAGATTCTATATATACCTGTTAATTTGAGCTTATTAATGTTATTGAAATTTTCTAAATTGTTGTTTACCTTTGTTTGATCAAATTCTGAAAGGAACATGTTCAAATGCTCAACTGCAGTTATTGATTTATCTGTCTCTCCCCATTGTTGTTTTACACACTTGAAGGCATATTGCTAAGATGTATAAATGTTCACAATCATATTTTCTTGATCTATTGCTCCTTTTTTTCAGTATATAACACTGCTCTGTGTGCTTTATAACGTCTCTGCCTTAAAAATAACTTAATTAGCCCCAGCCGGTTTGGCTCAGTGGTCAGAGCATCGTCCCATGTACCAGGAAGTTACCAATTCAATTCCCAGTCAGGGCACAGGCCCAGTTACGGGCTCAGTGCCTAGTAGGGGGTGTGTGGGAGGCAGCTAATCAATAGTGTCTCTCTCTCATGGTTGTTTCTCTCTCTCCCTCTGCCTTCCTCTCTCTGAAATCAATAAAAACATATTTAAATAAATAAATAATTAGTGTTAAAATGAAGTGGATTTGGGGAGTCATATTTTCCTGGTATACCATTTATTTTTTTAATAAATACCATTTATTACCATTTTATTTTTAATTTGGCTGTCTTTTTTTTTTTGGTCTTATTTTAACTCTACTGACAATATATATCTATACCATATTTTTCAGCCCAACTGAGATTTTGTATTGACCTAAGATTAACTTGTTTGCATTTATTGCTGTTCCCGTTATTCATAATTATTTCAGCCAAATTTTTTCATGGTGTCTACCCACCATCTTTTCCCCCAATTCTTTTCTATTCTCAACTGGATAACCTGCATTTTATACTGATGGCCTAAAACATGTACATTTCATTTCTGTTCTCTTAGTGTACTAACAGCTGTACTTACACTTATATTTTCTGTCAATTTCTTAAGCCTATCATGATCTACATCTCCCTAAACAAGACAATGCCCCATCACCACTGTGAGTGATGTCAACTCACCATTTGAAGGGGGGAAATGATGGTGGCAGGAAATAAGCCTGCCAGAGCCTCTGGTATAATGATCAGCACCTCTGCTCTGCAAAAGCTCTTTTTCTACAGCTATCCTTCAGCTCAGGTATAGAGGAGATGTGGAGGGAGGAGGGAGCATTCAAAAGCTGGTCACTTAATCTTCACAAGTTGGCCTGAAAAGCACACCAAGGTTACCCTATACCACCTGCCCCCAACGCTACCCCGTAACTCTTATGGGGCTATGCACTCCTCACAGTGGTGGTGGGGCAGAACAATATGAGAAACAGTCACCTGAAAAGTATCCCAAACTAGTTCATGCACCGAGAAACAGAATGACAGCCGTCAGAAGGGTGGGGCATTGGGGACCAGGTGAAAAAGGTGAAGGGATTAAGAAAAAAACACAAAAAAAAACAAAAAACTAATAGACACAGACAACAGTATGGAAAGGAGAGTGGGGATGGTAGAAGAGGGTAAAGAGATGATAAATGATAGAAGACGTGACTTTGGATGGTGAACACACAATACAATATACAGATGATGTATTATAGAGGTATACAACTGAAAGCTATATAATTTTAATAACCAAAGTCACACCAATAAGTTCAATAAAAATATAAAATAATTTTAAATTTTTTTCAAAAAAAATATTTAGGAACAAGAAAGTGAGCATAAAATAGAAAAATTCCAGAAAACATTTTAACCAATACTCAAAGTCCCTGGGTTACTAGTGAGACTGGTCCTAAGTGCCAATCAAAAGTAATGTGCTAATAAAACACATTACATAATTCTTAACTGCAAAGCAAGAAAAATACCAATACTCTCAAGAGTAAATAAAACAATAGAGATCAAATTAAATAAAATTATTTGTAAACTCTAAGGTGTGTTTTTTCTCATTTTTAAGCCATTGATATTTAATATTTACCTCCAAATTCAGATGAGACCTACACAATTATACATCTTACATCTACTTTAGCCATATTAACCTTAGGCAGTTGGTATTATTATTATCCTCACTTACAGATGAGGACATGGAGTATTAAAGAGGTAAAACAACTCATCCAAGGTCACATAACTAATAAATATAGAGGGTTGTGTTTCAATCCTAGGTCTGACACTGAAGCCATGCTTTTGACCACCATGTCACTAAATTCAGACTACCTCTGTGAAGGTCAACAGGTTAAAAGAGATGTTCATAAAAAGGAGCAATTCTATAGATACTGTATACTGCACATTGCTAAACAGGAGAGGGCCTCATTCCCTGGACCCTGAACAGGAAAAGAAAATTAGATCTTTTCCAATATCCCTTTTTTCCTTAAAGAATTTTGAAATTTTAAAAACTCCTTGATCCATGTTCTTTTTCATATGTGCTGAATTTAGTGATTTGAGAGTTAAATCAAAGTCTAGGATAGTTGCAGAGAGAAAGACAAAATTAATTCATATCAAATTACAGAAAGATATGAATTTTCAGAATTGATTCAAACTACCTATTATGGGCTCTAATATGAGAATGTTGCTTTGGAAAAAGTGACTCTTATCAAGTGTCACCAGATTAATTTAAGGGGAAAAAAGCAAATGCCAATAAGCAGGTATATTACATTCATATAATCATCCCAAATTCAAAGGAAAGTTAGCTATACAGTGTTATATTTTAGGATGAGACAGATATATTTGAGCAGTTGTCCTAGTAACTTATGAGGTAATCACTGAAATTCAGTTACTCCCATAATAGTTAAAAACAAATATAAAAACCATTCAAGAATGACCACAAATATAGTCTTTATTCTCTGTGCTACAGGAAACCAATCACAAGCCCATCTGTGTGAGACCTAGTTAATAAAAACATTGTTTGAGAGTGATACAAAGAGAAGGATGGATTGCCAAGAGGAAAGAGTCATTTATTAGACTGTGACAAGCTTTTAAATGTTTGCATTATCATTAACCAACTGCCTGGTTCTCTGTTTCATACACCTGCCACCTCTATCCAAAGTTATCACAGGAGTAAACTTGGGAGCAGCCTCATGTCTAAAACACTCACACCCTCTTCTGACCCTTTTGAGTACTGCATACACACCAGTTGCTGAAGTAAAAAACTAATAAAGCCATAAATTAGTAACCTCTGCAAGTAATATTTTCCAGATAACTTTATATTTGAAATTCCCTAAATAAATCTAAATTTAGCTTAATAAAATATGAAAGAGCAGATCTTCTATATAAAATTTATGCTCATGAAAAGAAAACCAACCATGTTCTCGTAACATTTTAAAAGTTATATATTAGCTGATTTTATTACAAAAATTACCATGATGACAATAACTAACATACAAAGACCTTACTGTGTGTGGCAGGCACTGGGTATGAATAAACTAGTTTGATCCTAACATCAACCTTATAAGGTAGGCACTCATCTTACAAATGTGTAAAGTGAGGAACAGTGAAGTTAAACAACATGCCCAGGATCATGCACCTGGGTGGTAAGTGGTAAGGCTAAAAGTTCAAACTCAGTAACTGTGACTCTTATTAACTATGAGACTTATTTATACCCAAAATATCTCTCTAAGGTAGAATGGCGTTGATATGATAATAAAATGAAACATTAAAATTTTATTAAAAATTTAAGATGTAAGGAAAATTACAAACAAGTCATTCAAATCTCTCATTTTCAAAAAAGTCCCAAATGGTACAAAAATATTACATGAAATAGTTTTGGTCATTTTCACAATCCTCCTCCCTTGAAGATTCTGATCTTCTGGGTGTCTATGATATAGTTTTTATGCATTCTTTTTACTCCCCATTCCTTTTTTCCATAAAATATGCCCTTATTTATCTATGATCTGGTTCTTTAAAAGAAAAGGAAAAACTAATCCACACTGTATGCTTTATTTTTCTTCTGTAAAGCAGAACTATTTACCTATTCCTACCTAAATTCCCTATTTCACTGAGACCTTTTAAAAATATTTGCATTAAGATAGGAAGTCCAAGTAACATCATCAATTCCTTCTCATTGCAAATATGATATTCTCATCTGCCTGGAAATATTTCAAGTATTCCTACCTAAAACCAGGGCTGACAGACTAGATAATCTAAGATTTCTAAAAATACTAACTTTATTTTCAAACAGGATATAAAGGCACAGTATCTAATAATCTGTAATTCAAAACAAGATGTATCTAGAACATTTCTAGATTCCACTTTTGCCTATTTAATGCTATTTACAATATCAGAAATTAAGAACACTTAATAATCCAAACACAGGATTATTTTAACCAAGCTCACTGCCATTCATGACCAGAAGATTCACCATGGTTAAGAACAAAAACTTCATTCAGGTTTCTTTTTTACAACTATGTTTTCAATTCATGTTAATTTAAGGTACACTGAGAGAAAGTCCAACGTATTAAAAACATATAAACTGCACCAGTTCAAATATATTAGATCCAAAAACAAAATGGTTATATTTTAGTACAATAACTGATCATATTGCTAAAGAATTAATCATAATATTATTCTTATCTCCCAAATCTAAGCATAACAAAAAGAGCACAGGTAATAATACATATGAAAAGGTGCCAAGTAATCAACTCCTTGCAAATCCCAGGACTATTTTTACCTCTGTCTGCAGGATGGCAGCTCTTTGTTCCTTAGCAGTCAAGGACTCCTTCAGCACTTCAATGTGTTGCTTACTGTCCGAGAACTGGTTCGTAAGTGTTTCTAGCTTTGTCTGTAGAGCTAGTAGTTCTGTGTCCTTTCTGGAGAGCTCCTGCTTCACCTGACCAATCTATAGAGAAAAACAAAACATGGTAAGGAAAAACGAAACACCCACCTCCGATCTGGATCTTTGACAAAGCTAAATCACTAAATATGAAACTAAAGCAGCATTAATCATTAATTTTATGACAGGACATAATTCATCTCTTTGCATCACCCAATCATAGACAACCACCCCTGCCACCACCAAAAAAAGCCCCACAAAGCTTATTAGACTAATAGGGAAATTTCCAGTTTTCATTTATTGTGTCTTTTAAACATTTTTTTAAATCCCTTAGAAAAGGAATGGAAGGAGAAAAATCCCAATAAATTAGATTGCTATAATGCAGTAGTAAGAATATAAACAACACTGTTCTGATAAAATTTTTCATTTTGTGAAGTCAGACCTTTTCAGAACATAGAGCAGAATTAGTGTAGATGTATAATTCAGAAGGAAAAAAGAAACCTCCTAGTATTGCTATTTAAATTTAAATTCAAAAGCTGTCACTGCTGTATTTTGTATTTTTTCATTAAGATTTTTCTCATTCTCAAACAAAAGTTCACATAGAATTCCTATCTTAAAAGCCACTTTGTATTGTAAGACATTATAAATACGTGCTTTCTAAAACTTTATAATTTTGATGAATTGAGAGTATTGACCTAAAAAGATTCCACTTACAAAATTAGATCACCTACAACATGTCATTCCAACTAAATGTAATGCATAACATTTCAACTAAACAGAGAATGCATAAATCTCATTCTGTAAGCATCTACATGTGTAATTTGACAGAGAAATTAATCCATAAGTCAATAGGTGTCATTCATTTTCCTATAAGTTTCTCTCATCTTAACTTAGAAAACATTTATTTCTAACATCTCCTTTGCATTTCTGTGTTTCTAAAAATTTCCTAAATAGTCTTTTATTCTAAATGTACGTCAAAGTAACAGAAATCAGATCTGCTTTTACATTATGTCTACTGCCTAGGAAGGTAACTGTGCACTGAAAGACGGATTAATTATTGTAAGCAGAAATATGACAAGAAGTCAGAAATTTCAGTATCACTGATGAAACAAAAAGTACTTTTTATTTTTTTAATTGAATATATGTAAAGTATTTTACTGTAATAATCATAGGTATAAGGGACAAATCTTTTCAGAACAATTTCCCATGAAGAAATATAAACTTTACTTTAATTAGACTTTTAAAAAGCCCTAAAAATAAATTTCTAATTTACTCTTCTGTTCGCAAGAAGACAAGCATTTTTCCCATATGCATGAAACCTCCAATTACAGATACAGTTATTCATTTAACAAATATTTGTGTACTTATTTCATGCAAAGTACTTGAGGATACTAAGGACATCAGTGGAAGATAATTGTAAATGGCAACTATTTTCATCCTGTTGTATAGATATGTACCAGGAGTTACCACATACTGTAATGGTATAGTGTCTTTCATTACATTTCTTTACAAACAAACATCAAACATTAGTATTATCCTATTGCTAACATACAGAATGTACTAAAAGACAATTGTTGTTTGAATGAATATTCAAGAGGAACATTCAAAGTGTTATCACTCCTCAGCTAAAGAACTATGGCTTAAAGTTTTCTCAAATTTCCAGCTACCTCTAGTCATGTGATCAAAAACAAATATAAAATCTCAGTTTCCTATCATCTGTATTATTAATCTTCAAATAATGTTATACTGACCATAGAAACCGAGAAAGGGAAGAAAATATTCTAAATTGAAAGCAGAGCTCCAAAGCACAAATTGTGCTTAAAAGTTAGGAGTACAAGGCTTTGCAGTTTCTCACACACGAGGATGAGTGTGACTTTGAGTAATTATTTTATGTCTCTAGGCCTTGGCTTCCTAATCAGTAATAAGAAGAAAATGAACCAGTTCTACTGTGCTGTTTAGAGATTAAACAAAATAATGTATGGAATGTGTTTAGCCTGTTGTTTGACACACACACAAAAAATGATTTAATAGTAGCTGAGAAAAAGAAAAGAGAGAAGTTATGGATTAACTTCTCCTCTAGACAATACATAGTTACCACAAACCAAATTAGACTCTTTCAGACAAAGTATTTCACTTCCCTACCTATACTATGAAGTGGTCCATAAACAGCAAACTCACCAAATTAGCATAAAGGTTTTTTTAATGTTGTATTTCAGTCTTATCCCACAATTGTTTTCAGAAGCAGTTTTTCTGACACTTGTATGACACGTGTGCACAGCCTAGGATAGGGCAGTAGAGTGAAGAGCTTACCAGCACAGATTCTGGAACCAGATTACTTACTGTAAAAATCAAACTCTGCCTCTTACTAGCTGTGTTTCCTAAGCACCACTCTGTTACCTCAGTTTCCTCATCTATAAGTTGGGGTTGATAATATACCTACCTTAGTAGGTTATAAAATGCTTACAATAAGTGCTCAAGTATTAGCTATTTTATTATATTTTGAAATGAATTTTAAGTTCTTTAGAAAGAAAACAACTAGATTTAGAGACTTTAATTATCTAATTTACTAGATAACTCTAAATAAGCTAATTACTTTCTATATATCTGTTCTAAAGAAAGAAACATTTGCTGCAAAGTCACCAAATAGACTTAAAGATTGTGTCTGTATATGAAGGTAAAGCACTTTACTCAAGAATTTCAAATTCAAATAAATACTAGAACATCTGCATATACCTAAAAAGAAAAAGAGACTACCATTCATGTAAACCAACAAATCTCTAGTAACAGAAAAGAAGTTGAGAAAAAACAAGCTTTACCCATACAGTGACAACAGCAACAATAAAGAACCAGGTACAGGGCTTCCAGAACATGTGGGGGCTCACTGCACACAAAGTGACATATGGTTCAAACTGCTGAACAGGTGTTGGTTAAAGAGCAGAGCAGGCTGGTTAGTACCAGTACTGGGCAAAGCTGCCAACCACAGAAAATGAAAGTATAAGCCACCCAGAAGCCAGAGCTGGCAGGGTCCCACTGTGGGATCACTGCACACAAAAGGATAAATCTTACGGCAAAGACCTCAGCCTGAAGACCAGCCGCTCTCTTTTTCAGCTCCTCCCCTTGAGCCTCTTTCGAACTTAGTTCCTCCTTCAGTTGCTCTACCTGTCACGACATTGTTATTCTTTTTTATTTATGTGTCAACTTAGGTCTTATCTGCTTTTGAGCCAGAGCAGTAACTGGAAATAAAAGTAACATACAACACAATCAAATCTGTTTCCCTCATTCCCTCTATCAAAGACCCTAGATGGTTTCTCTATTTTCACAGGATTTTAAAAATTAACTGGAATGTGCTAATCAGCAAATGGGAAGCAGAGCTTATATTGCTGTATATTTAGTTCTCAAAATAGGGTGAAAAATCCAAACTAAAAAGAAGTTTGAATATGTGAATTTTTAACTTTCTAATTAACATGAAATTGGCAGTAGTCATGTCATTAACAACAGATTCTTACAATAATAGAGGAATATTCTACAAATTTATATGCCAGGTATGCGTACCACAATAAGAAGCCAGAAACTGGAGGGGGAGTTATAACTGTGTCATTCCCTTACACTTTTCACTTCTAAGAAATTGGGGAATAATACAATTGGGATATGGTAGAAGGAAGGGGGGATACTTATTTTCTAGGTAATATTTTATAGCTGCAATTATGATTTTTAATTGAACCACAACAAACCTGATAAATTGACAACTACAATAAACTAAATCCTCAATGTGCCTAAAGAGTTTATAGAATCACGCTAAATGGCCTTAGATCTAAGGAAGGAATATTGTGACTGAATTTACAAATACAGCTTGACATCAGTGATACCTATCTTACTTTACATACACCTGAAGCATACATGGGAAACAATAAACCTGATACAAATGGATCTTCTCCAAGGGACAGAGCAAATGGTTTTCCTTTATGGAACTGTATTTGAAGGAAAAACATGATTTTATTTCAACCATATCTGGAAAAGGCGCGGGGGGAGGTGGGAAGATCTGGGTTCAACTTCTTAAGGTTTTGGCTTTTAAAATACTTCACAAGAGGTAGAGAACTAGATGTCTCACATAGTGAGAAAACCTCATCTGGATGTAATTCTACTAAATCATCTCAGCAATACTAATAGACATGAAATGTTAAACTGTAAAAATACATACTTTCCTCATACAGGTAATTTTTTTTAAGTGAAAACTTGAAGTAACTATAGAACATCCATTATTCCAACTTTAATTCTGGGCAAATTCCACTTGAAAGAATTATTTTAGTAGTACTCTTCCCTGAAGTCTGATAAAACAGGGTGAAGTCCTTTATCATCACCAAGGACCTAGGGATATGTATCAATTTTTCAAACCTCATTTTTAAAATTACAGTATCACATGCCATTACCTTATTTTTCATGAATTTCGAATGACTCCGATAGACCTCCATTTGCTTCATTTCTTCCTCCCGTTCTTCAGTACTCAAAGCCCCATTCGATTTCAGCATCTGAATTTCCTCTTCCAAGTCTCGGAGACCACGCTCCATAGAGGAAATTTTTGAATCCTGAGGACAATGGAAGATTTAGACATTAAAGTATTCACGAAAAATCAGAGAAGTTAAACAACCCAGTCTTAGAGATATTAAATTTAATAAAAATAAATATGCAGGAAAATTGCTGTCTAGCAACTGATACCTAACTTCTAAAATATAACCTTTATGGTAATTTGGGTGGAAGGAGGAGGACTCATATCTGTAATATGATTTTTCCTCTATCTCTTCCTCTCATCTGCACCCTTTCGATTAAAGCTAAGACAATTAACTAAAGAAGTAAAAGCAATCGAAAACTGGTAAAAGTTTTTTTGTACTTTATGGTGGACAACTATCTAGTGAAAATTTTTGTAATATTAACAGTAAAACCTTTTCCAGATATAATATCTTATCATATTACTTGGTGACTTCTAAAGGGTTTATTTCTGCCCACAAAGGAGGGGGGAGATGTGTAAGAAGGTTTCAAAGATTTATACAATAATGTGTATATATTTATAAAAATTAAGATTTTACAACATACCATTGCAGAAAAACAAAGAGATAAATAATTACATTAACAGTTAGAGTTTATCATATTCATAATATTTTTCTCTATACTGTTCCATACATATGAAATATTTCATAATAATTTTTAAAACATCATTGTCCTTGTAAATCATGACCACCACAAAAATCACTTCCTAGTAGAATATCCCTCTATATTCAATGTCTTGGTTTTGTTTGTGACAGTATCTAGTGATTACTTTAGATGTCATCAATTACAGAAAGATCACTTTATATGTTGTCAGTTATAGAAAAACTACACAGAACGAATACATTTATATCAATAATGCATATGCTTATTCATCTAAGAAATAAAGATCTTAAAGATCATAAATTAAGTATAGCTTTATTTTATTTGGAATTTTAGAGAAACCATTCCTTTAGAAGGTAATTTTGAGAATGACTTCCTGTTGCACTTTAGCTCGAGGACTGCTAGTTGACTTTCCTTGTAATAATTCTTAAAGCATGCAGATAAAAGTTAAAGGATTTATCATGAGAAAACTACAACTAGCTATTTTTAGGTTCAGGAGAGAGGAGAAGCATGTATTCCTCTGTCTTGCATTATATTACCTTTAAAATTATCACAACAAAAACTTTCTTTTACAAATCTATTCAAATTAAACTTACATTTGGTTCAAAATTAAATGTATTAATCAGTAAAATCAGAGACATTCTAAACCTAAGCCAGGATTTTTATTTACTCATTTAAAATGACTGGGCCTCAGGTAACTACTTCAATTGCACTATCTGAAAATTCACTTTTGAGATGACTATAAATCTTCCTGGAGCTATCAGGGTCCCTCAAAAATGGCTAAAATACTAGGCACATGCATGTGATTAACCCACAAATGAAAGAAAGTGAAATGTGGTTCACCTCGAACATTAGCCTGGGTGGCAATGAAAGAGGGCCAGTGGAAGGAGAGAGTGTATTTCTAGCACCATTGGTGCTCCTCCACACAAGGCAAAATAGCCTTCAGCTAAGAACTCCAGCTCTGCACATCACACAAATTACACCTCTACAAAGTCCCTACAAGGAGCTTGCCAAGAAACATTATCCATCTTCTCCCCTAACCCCAACACAGACAGAGAGGCAGCTCTTTACCAAATCAGCACCCCCACTACCAAATCATGCAACATAAAAGCTTCTCCCCAGAAAAGGACCGCAACTGCAGCTCTGAAAGCCTTGAGGCAGGCTTAGGCTGAACAGAAGAAGAACCTGCCAGGCTACTCTCTGAAATCAGGCCAGAAAATTAATGCCTGATATGCTCAACTAGTTCCAGCACCAACTCAAACAGTATTCAGGCTGGATTTATTTGGGGATAGTCCTTCCAGTGAGGTTTCTTACTCCTAGCATGTATAATAATTAAGTAAATAAATTCCTTATCATCTTACTGCTCTGTACTTCTCCAGCCCTGGGTCTTCCATCATTAACCAACCAATCCCACTAAGCCTAGTGAAATCATGTTCCTTAATAAATTTCCAATTCCTCAACTTTTTTTCAAAAGTTGTCTCCCTATTCCAAGTAAAACATGGCTTTCCCAAAGGATATAACTTTCCGGAACTCTCTCCAGTGTAGGCCACTAATCCTCCAGCACCACAAGGGAACAAGGGAAAAGTGTGGGCATCCTGGTTCCTCAACGCTGTTCCCCTTTATCTGAAGCTCATATTTAAAGTTCCTTTTCACTCTACCTTCCTCACTGCAGCCATCAAGGGACTTCTGCCCTATTTTTTTTTAATCCTCCCTCAAGGATATGTTTTTATTGATTTTAGAGAGAGGAAGGGAGAGGGGGAGAGAGAAACATTGATGTGAGAGAGAAATTTCAATTGGTTGCCTCCAGTATGCGACCTGACTGGGAATCAAACCTGGAACCTTTTTGGTGTATGGGACAATGCCATACACCAACTGAGCCACCCAGCCATGGCTACGCCTGCCCATTTTAAGAAGCCTTTGGCACCTGGCTTCGGCACCAATCTTCCCTTCAAATGCCTCTTGCCACCAACCTAGGATTTCAATGTCTGAATTCTTTAATGTCCTTAATTCCACTGACCTCATCCTCTAGTCCATTTTAACTATCCAGTTTATAAGACTACACTCTGGAGCCTGCTGTTACCCAGGACTCTCTTCCCAGGCCTGTCACACCAGGACTCTCATTATCTGCTGTTCTTCAACCTCACAGAGATCTCCGCTTCCCTAACTCTTACATTTTCTCCCAACCTATCAGTCCATTCTAAATTCTCTTTCTTCCCATCCAGGTTACATTCCTGGACTGATCATCCAAATTACTCTTTCACCATCACTCTCAATTCATTTGCATCCCAATAATTTTTCTGTATCTACCCAGCAAAACTCTAACCCTAGAGCCGTACAGTAATTCTTCCCTGCTTCTCCCCTGCTGAAGGAAAAAGAAAAAAAAAATAGAGAAAGAAATGAAGAAGCATGAGATAGAAAAGAGGGAAAAGGTAAAAGGAAGGAAGAAGGCGGGAGAAGAGAAGGGGAAAGGGGTAGAAAAAAAAGAAGGGGGGGAAGGAGGAGGAGGAAAATTACATCACCTTGAAGATGACTGTTGGGCTCTTTTATTGTCTATCATTTATCTTTCTTTCTCATTTCCCCCAAAGACTATTCTAGATCATCGTAATTCTGTCAGGCTCATGCCACACTCTCAGCAACTTAACTATTTCAGTCGTGATTTCAGCATAATGTCCACCTGACCCCACTGAGTCACCAGAATCTCAGAATCTCTTGCTTCTTAGCAAAATGGCTAAAGGCTAACAGGACTTTAAATAGATCCACTACGAATTAATACCACTACACTTCCCCACTTACCCCAAAAGGTAAGTGAAATAATTTTGTGAATGTAGGTACAAAATTATTGATGTATTTTAGTCTTAGGTTTTAACAGGGATCAGGAAATAACATCTATAAATAAACCTGAAGGAACTGGGAACATTCAAGTAAACCTTTCTAAAGGTTTTTTACAAGATTATGTTCAAGACTACTAATTGACTAGCTACAAAGAATCCAGAATCTACTAATTTGGAATTGGTAAATCCTTTCCCCATTGAGAATAAAGATGTATACAACATAAACAAAGTTTTAGAGGAAATCATACAAATTAAGAGAACAGTTCTTATAACTGTACTTGAGAAGCATCTATTTATAGAAAACTATTTATATACCAAAAACTAAATACTCGTCACATCAACAAATATTAAATGAAGGCCCATAATGCAAAACACAGTGTCAAACTTTTTAAGAGATATGAAGTTAGAGAGAGAGAAAGAGAGAGGGAGAGAGAGGTGTCCCTATCTGTAAGAATCTTTTAGCTTTATTTAAAAAGAACATGTTAATAAAAAAAAATAACAGCAGCAGCAGTATACAATGACTGGATGTTTACTATGTGCCAGGTCCTCTTCAAAGTGTTTTACTCTTCTAACTAATTAAACCTCAAAATAACCTATGGGATGGGTGCTATTACTACCACAATTTATCGATAAACAAATTGAGGTGTAGAGAGGTTAGGTAACTTGCTCTGTGTCATACAGTTGATCAAGTAAAGCCAGATTTTGAATCCAGGAATATAACTGAGAAGGCAAGCTCTTCATCACCAACTGCCATATCGTACAGCCTGAAGATTTCTAACTACTCATTAACTTAAAGCAGAGATTTTCAAAGTATGACTTGTGGAATCCTGAGGGTGTCCCCCAGACCCTTTCAGTAAGGCTGCATAGTCAAAACTATTTCCTTAATAATACTATCACTTTATTTGCCTTTTCTATTGTGTTAACATTTGTTAACATTTTCACCCAAGGTATAAAAGCAATAATGCCTTAGGACAACAGGCAATAGCACCAAACCACAGTAGTCACTGTATTCTTCAGTGTCAGGCACTCACAGAAAAAAAGAAGAAAGAAAATTTTTAAAAGACTGCCTAACTTAATGACCTGTTACTTTATTACTTTTAATAAATCTCAACCTTGAGCACACATCTTTTTAATATTCTGTGTGATAAAACAGGAAGGAGCTAGGCACTTCTGCTGCAAGAAGTACAATGACTATTCCCAGGAACAGCACTTGTGTGCTTCGAGTTGAAACTGAATTGGCTACTTTTTTCATAGTAAGCTATTTTTACTAGAAAGAACAGACAAACTATGGTTACTCCGACTTGATATTTGGCAGATATTTTCTTAAAAATGAAGGAAATGAGTCTATCATAAGAGTATAAAGGGGTCCTGAGATCAAAAGGTTTGAGAATAGCTGACTTAAAGAAATTGTGGACAAACCTTTTTGTCCAATTTGAGTTACATGCTACAACTAAAAGCAACTGAGACTAAAGTTCTTTTTAAAGTGTCATTTTCATTAAGTCTTACTATTTCTTTTCAATTTGCAAAATGAGTAAAATATTATTACATACCACTTTCTAAAACTCACACATGACAGTGTGTGATCACTTACATGTGTAAAATGACTCATAAGATTATTAGATTCTCACCTTCATTTCAATAACAGTTTGCAGAGCTTTTGTCTTGGCAGAATCGGGGGCGTTCTCAAATCTCCGATGCATCTCCTATACAAGAGAAGTAAAAAAAAGAGTAAGTATCCTTTTTTTCACTCTCATTTTAAAAAGGGGGGGAGGGAGAAGGAGTAATTGTGTGTAAAAGATGGTCACTCGAGCCTTGTAAGACACCCTGATCCTTCTCTGTTTCCCTGACCTTTCTCTGTGAAGAAGGTAACCCACAGACTGCATTCAGGCTAAGAAAGCATAGGAGGGTTCCAATCTCTGAACTCCTAGTTATTTAAAATTAGTCATACAGACCCCAGCTACTACAACAGCTGAAACTACAGCACATCCCCAGGTTGGTGTGTCAATCTTCCACATGACTCCAAGACATATAATCAGAACTCCAAATGACCCAAAAAGGGGATTAGAAATATTCCCTTTTAAAAACGAGAAATAAAAGCAGTCACAATTAGCCTGCATTCCACAAGCACTAGTGTTGACAACATCCTTTCCATAGCATCCACCCCCAGAGTAATAACCACCTGGCTACCTATGATGAAAATCTCTCCAGTGGGGCTACAAGTAGAAAGAAAAGGGGTAAAACCGCTGCACAAGTTTCCTAAGTAGTTCATGTTTAGAAAATGTCAGAAAAACATGGCTATTTTTTAATCCAAATTTTAGTGAGTTTGGGTTCTGGAAGGAAGGAGGCAATGGTAGTAATATCACAACTGGGGTCTCCAAGTATCAGCCTGAAGTTACCAGAACACCTCAGAATATTTTCTTGTCATATTCTGTGAATGTCTCCGAGTTTGCCAGTACTTCCAAAGTATCCTGGGACAGACTCTAGTGACCCCAAAGAATACACAAATGAATTCTTTCCAAATGACAGTGCTTAGCCATAATAAAAAGAAATGTACAGCCCCAGCCCCGGTGTGGCTCAGTGGATAGAGATTGGCCCCAGCACCAAAGAGCAGCGGGTTCGATTCCTGAACCCAGTTGGGGCATGTAAGGGTCTCTCTCTCTCCCTCTCCCTTCTCTCTCCTTTCCACTCTTTCTAAAACTCAATGAGAAAAATATCCTTGGGTGAGGATAACAAAAAAAGAAATAGAATTGTATAATACTTTAATTTTACCTTTCACCTAATTTACTCATTCTTGCCTGACCAGGAAGAATAGTTTGAGAGAAACAAAATAGAACTGCAAACTTCTCTGAGTTATCTATTCCTGAAAGAGTAGTCCTAATGAAATGACAAAAATTCTAAACTATGAACAGGAAACGTTTCAACACCAGTAATTTCCAAATACCCACATTCCCCATCTGGCTGTTTATCTATGGTGTAAACCACTCCTAACACACACTATGCTTTCTGCTATCTCTCTCCCTAACTCCAGCCTTAAATATTCAACTAGGTATCCCACTTATATGTTAACACACACCTCAAACTCTACATGCCCAAGACTAAACTCGTGGTAGTGGCCCCAAAACCTACTCCATCCTTCCAGTTACTCAGGTCAAAGACCAATGCATGTTCTTCATGCCTTCCTTTCTCTATTCAAGCCACAGCCAGTCAGGAAATCCAGTTAACTCCATCTTCAAACATATCCAAAATCCAAGTACTTTATGAACATCTCCACTGCTACTACTTGGAGTGAGTCACTAATAAAAATATACCTTGTAATCCAACAACAACCTCCTAATCAGGCTCTCCACTCTTTACCTTGCTTCCCTACAGAATATTCTCAACAGAACACTAAGAGTACCCCTTTTACACACCAATCTGATGTTGTTACTCCTTTGCTCAAAACCCTGTCGTGCCTCCCCATCTGACTCAAAGTAGAGCCACAGTCCTTTCAGTAGCCTACAAGACCCCACCTCTTACCACTCTCCCCTCAGTCACTATGCTTCAGCCATACTCGACTCCTTGCTGTTCCTCAAATACGCTAGGCATTCTCCAGTTCCTTGGGACCATTACACCAGACGTCTTGTTTCCCAAACTCTCTTTCCTCTCCTTCAAGTCGTGGCTCAAGTATCTCTTCTATGTTATTAGGTTTATTAGTTGTGATAACTGCATTGAGGTTATGCAAGAAGATGTCCATATGTTTTAGAAGTATGTACTAAAGTCTACAGAGGTAAATTACATCCTGTTAGAAATCTGCCTTAAAATCTTTGGTGAAGAAAAGAAGAAAAAGAAAAAAGGGATACATGAAGCAAGTGTGGCAAAATGTTGGTAACTGGAATATCTGAGTGATAAGTATACTGAGATTCATTATACTATTCTCACTACTTTTGTGTCAGTTTGAAATCTTTCATAAAAACAATGCTTAATGTTCTCAGTGTAACCTACCCTATTTTAAAACTTAAAACTAACAGAAGAACCCGCATGTCCTTTCCCCTTTACCATCCTCTACTTTTCCTTTGTCCTATAGCACTTATCCACTATCACATTATGCAGTGTTTACTTGTTATGTGTTCTGTTTATTATCTATTTCCCCCTATAAGAATGTAAGTTCCACAAGGGCCAGGGTCTTTGTTTCATTCACTGATGAATCCAAAGTGCCTACAGCAGTAGCTGGTACATTGGTAAGTGCTTAACAGGAATTTAAAGAATGAGTGTCAAATGAATGAATAACAAATGGCTACCAAACTTTCAAGAATTAGGTAAAGAGAATCTTTTAACCCCTTCCTACTCTTGTGCTGAATTATGTGCTCTTCCTCTTATTTTTCATACCACATGCTACATAGCCATCCTTTAACACTCACTACATTATATTTGAAATAACTTTCTTCTTTAACATAATAATATAATCATTAATAATTATTTCTCCTCCACATCCGTTTCTCTTTTGTTGGATGAATGGAAGAACAAATAAATGAATAAATTATCAGCTAGTTCCCATCTTCGCTGCTCTACTGGACCACTCCCTCTGAAATATTGAATAAAGAATCTCCTTGTTTCTAAATCTAATAGCTGTTACACTCCACATCCTCTCTGGAATCCATCTAATAGGTGACTGTTTTTTTAACCATAGATAGATTTAAGGGTGGAACATCTTTAAAATTTTTGACTGGCTTCCATTACAGAATTATCCTAGCTTTAAATGCTTAGTCTCTGCCCCTTCCCCTATCTTACCTGCAGACAGACATTTCCTTGGAACTCTTCTCAATTCTATAGCCCCAATCCAGGGCCTCCACTATTCCACAGAGTAACTTAATGTGACTTAGATAAAAGCAATACCTCTGGGGTAGTTGCAACTTTACCATGAAACATGGGTTGAGTTTTGGGCCCCACTTGCTCTACCAGCAGGAAGCTCTTGTTCAGTGAAAAACCTGCACATGCAACCATCCAAAGTAGCCCTTTTCCCTAATCCCACAGATCTGATTATTACCCTTTCAAGGATAACCTGCAAAACCTATTTCTCTAGCCCTAAAGTGGATGGATATCTATCACTCTCTTGCCAATGCTATTTGATCTTTCTATGTTTGGGATTCCACATTTTAAGGTAGAGTCTACCTCCCACAATAGGAGCTAAAAATGCTACATGCTTGTTTTTCCCAGCCTTTCTTGGAGTCAAAGCCCAAACACATAACCTGATCACTCCAATCAGGCTTGGGAATGGCAGAGGTTCCAGTGGTTGTGAGCATTGTCAGTGATGTCAACAGAACAAGCTACTGTGCCTGTGCCCTGCACCAAGAGCAGAACCGTCCTCACCAAACCAATAAAGAAGCATTACTGAGGGGAGGCACTGACTTTGGCTATATAACTTCTGACCCAGTTCTTCAGCCCACCTAGGGATTCTGGGACCTACATATTCATTCCTTTATTCACGTCAGGAACTATGCCAAGTTTGGGAGATACAGTAGTGAGAAATAACAAATATGATCCCTTTTATCATGGAATTTTTAGTCTACCATGAAAAAATAAATTTTAACCAAATAATCACCTAACAATTCATCAGTCACCAATGACCTCCACATTGCTAAAAGCCATGATTCATCCTTAGTCTTCAGCTTACTCGATCTATGAGCAGCATTTGACATAGTTGCTCAGTCCCTCTTCCTTATTATACTCTCTTCCCTTGGCTTCCAAACTCTAAGTTTTTCTTCCTATCTTACTGATTCATTTTCTGCCTAACTTCTTAGGAGTGCCGTAGGCATCAAACCTTAGTCTCTTCTCCAACTTACTAATTCCTTTAGTGTTCTCATCCAGTCTCATAACTTTTGACACAATCCACTTAATAGTGACTCCTAAATTGTACCTCCTGCTGAAATCCACACTTGTATATACCATTCCTCCTTAGCATCTTCATGAGTGTATCTGATAGATACCACACTGTTAATATGTCCAAAACTGAACTCCTAAGTTTTTCCCTTTAAACTTGCTTCATCTATCACATCCTGATTAATGGTATGTGTCCACCCAGTTGTTTAGGTCAAAAACAGGAGTCTCCTTTTTCTTACACCTACATCCAAGCTATCAGGAAATCCTGTTGTTCCTATTTTCAAAATGTCTCCACAAACCAACTGTGTCTTATTACCTCCACTGCCATAGTGATCTGAGCTACCAGTATCCTATTCCTGGATTATAGCAACAGTCTCCCGAAGTTGACTTCCGTATTCACAATAGGATAGCTAGAGTGTTCTTTTTGAGACAGAAGTCAAACATGCTTGACAATGTCAAAAGCTCCTCATTTCACTCAAGGAAAGTCACAGCCCTTATGCTGGCCCAGAAGGCCTTATGTGATGTGGCCCCGTTATTTGCCCGGCTTCATCTCTTACTGTTCTCTCCCCTTGGTCTCCAGACCTATTAGCCTCCTTGCTTTTCCTCAATACATCAGCCCTGCTCCTGACCTAAGGCCTTTGCATTCATTGTTTCCTCTGCTTGACTCTTTCTTCTTCCCTTAACTTTCAAGTCTGTTCAAAAGTCAAACTCTCAAGAGGCCTATCCTTATTATTTTATTTAAAATTAGAAATTACCTCTAACGCACACTTCCAATATCCCTAACCAAGCTCTACTTTTTGCTTAGCATTTATCACTTTCTAATAGCATATTACTTATTATGATAAACATAACTATCTCAGGGATCTTTTTTCTTTTTTATTACCTGATATATACCAAGCACTCAAACCAATACCTAGCACAATGGTATACTCAAATATTTGTGAGATGAATAAATGATGTTTAAAGAACTGTATGATTCATGTGTGAAAAGTGTTATGAAGAAAAATATCCACAGTAACATGAGAAAAATGTGAGGGACCTTGATAATACTCGAGATCTTGGAAAGTTTCCTAAGGAATACTTGAGAGTGAAGAGTGAGTAGGAGTTAGACTGGGCAAAGTTCAATCAAAAGGGAGGAACTCGAAGGTATGTTCTCAACTAACTAACAAATGGAAGTTGAGAATCTGGAACTGCCCTGCATGCTACTCACATACCCCTGGAAAGTCTTTGTAAATGCCAAAGTATACAAATACCCCAGCCTTAAAATTGCTGGTCTACACCAGCTATCTCTCCCTCACTTCCCATTCAATCTTTTAACTGTAAAATATTTCAAGCATACAAGATTCCTTTACTAATCTGGCTGCTTCTACCTCTTCACTCTAACAACTCATCAAAATCACCAATAAATTGCAGCAATAAATTGCCAAATCTAATAGACACCTCTCTGTCCTCATCTTCCTAAAATTCTCAGAGGCATTCAAAGTAGTGGCCCACACCTCCAATATATTAAATTCTGGGTCAGCAGGGGGTGCGCAGGAGGCAGCCGATCAAAGACTCTCATCATTTATGTTTCTATCTCTCCCTCTCCCTTCTTCTCTCTGAAATCAATAAAAATATATTTTAAAAAAAGACAAACAACTCAATCAGCTTCCTCCCAGTCTCCAGTTTGTCCACATTTAATCAATTCTCCACACTGTAAACAAGGTGATCAACTGGGTACACAGGAGATATTTAATAATATTTGTTCAGTAAATGAGTATAAAACTTTAAAATGTGTAAACAAAAATCAAATAAATCCTGCTAACTGTAAATAATCTTTATTAATAAAATCCTGTAACCTATACTTTGTTTTTCATTTGCTATTTCTGTATCCGCTTGAAAATATTAAAACTGCATTTCTTTACCTAATTCAGATACTGAACTAATTTAACTGACGACTTCCCCATTATCTAATTCCAAATTAGGTAAATTTCAAAATGCTTTAAGGCAAAACTATTATAATTTCATTTTAACCCTTATTTAGCATATAAGCAAAACATAAGAAAACAGAAATTCATTTGAATTTTTTTTAAATCCTCATATGCTAAGAAACCAGGATGTATTTTGAACCATTTAGGCATAAAACTTTCCTATTAAGACATTTTAAAACCTATCACTCATAAAAACTTTCCATTGAGAGGCCTGCACATTAAAGATTATTATGAACATATCTTGCAGTCAGTTAGCTGATAACACTCCCCGCTCCCAATGAGCACATCAAGCCTCTGACTCATGCACTTGTTAATAATGAGATGAGACTCTGGAAATAGAAATGAATGTACTATTCAAACAAATGTAAGAAGTAGAATATGTTATTTGCTCACTTCATTTAGATCCTTTTGGCCTGAAAATTTTCATTCAAAAAAATTTAAAGTACAGGTAAAATTATTTGGCTCTTGCCACAATGTCAACTGAGGTTGACAGTAGAAAATGTGTTCATTTCCTCTCATTAATTCACTAAAGAATTTTTAGTAGTTTCTTTTTCAAAGTTAGCCAATTTTTACTTACATAACTGAGAGAAAGGAGTATTTGTGACTGAAAAGTACTACTTGCTTATATCTGAAATTTCTTTAAGGTATCAGCCTCTAAAACCCTTGGTTCAAGGGTGGAAACTCCATATTGCTTTTGAAGTCGTTTCATAAATTCAATCCTCCACACAAGTTCTAGGTTTACTATACTTATGACAAACAGAAGACAGAAATAAAGGGAAGGGTAAAAGAAAAAAATCCTCACTACTTTTTCTGTATCTTAACTCAGCCACTGTCAGACAACATTGTACTTCAACCTTTTACCATCTCTAGTAATGGCATTAATCTGAGAAAACGTATCTTTTGTTAAAATGGAAATTAGGCCCTAGCTGGTTTGACTCAGTAGTTAGAGCGTCGGCCCTCAGACTGAAGGGTCCCAGGTTCGATTCTACCAAGGGCACATACTTGGGCTGCAGGCTCCATCCCCGCCCCCAGTTGGGAAACATGAGGGAGGCAACCAATTGGTGTCTCTCCTTCACATCAATGTCTCTCTCTCTCTGCCCCTCTCTCCCCCACCCTCTTCCACTCTCTCTGAAAAGCAACAGAAAAAATATCCTTGAGTGAGGATTTTTCAAAAAATGGAAATGAGCAACAAATGACAAAAATAAAAGAGGAGAAATAACCCGAATAAGATACATATTTTCCAAAATCACTACAAAAGAGCAAACTAATTAAGGACTCCTTTTTCTTTTGTAATTCTTCCTATTCTTTGTTATTTCTAGGTTATCTATATATATCTCTATTAATTTTTCTCCTCCCCTCTCCTCTGCTTATACCTTACAACTGCCAGTGATAGAGACAGGCATTCCCCAGATATGCTAGTTAGATTCAGTATTTCTAGCCTAGAACCTAGTCAAATATTAGGACTTTTAACCTCAAACATTTCTGCAAACCCTAACATGATTAACAGTTGTACTAACAAGGTTTGTTGATTGAAATATTACAGACAAAAACTAGAATGAATGTAATAGCACCTTAAAACAAATCTGTATTTTACTCATCACACCAGCATCTACATTTTAAAAGATGAGAGTGCACGTAAGTCTGAAATATATTCTTTATTTGGCCTATAGACAATACTTGATATGCATATGAATTGCAGATCCAAAAAATTCCATAGCTAATAGACCGAGAACCAAAATGTGGGTCTCAAACTTTGGTGTAAAACAGAATCACTTATAAAGCTTGTTAAAACTCCATATGCACAAGCCCCAAGCACTAAGTCTTCTCTGTAATTCAGTATTTGTCCAATAGAGGTCCTCACTCTTCTATCAATCAAAGTAAAGGTACTACAGTAAACAATATAAAACCTAACATTGTCACATAACATAATTTCGGTACAAAGAGAAAATACAATGCTTAATTTAAATTTTATTTTTTCTTCTTTGGCTCTATTTAGGGTATTTACCTGTTATCTACAGAATCATGTTCATAAACAAAATGACAACCTAATCACAAATGTTACTTGATTATAAATGCACTTTTAATGTTACCCTTTTTCATCAAATCTAAGATTCCATTGATTTTAAGACATACTATTGCTTGATGTGCTGGAAAGAAAAGGAGGAAATGGCTCCAAATAAGTCATGACATAGCTTTATTATTCAGAATTTTTACTTTACACCAACTGCAAGAGTTCTTTTTTACTTATTTAACCAGAGTTTAATCATGTATCATTCTGAACTATTTTTACGACTTTTTCCACACCAATAACTTTTTGTTTCAATGTTGATTCACCGTGCAATATTCTGAAGACACATTGAAAAACAAATTAAAGTCAATAATAAATACCAACATGGCTCACACCATCAACTAATGTGATAACAAAATGAACAGCTATGACTATATTTGTGAATGACAGGCAACCAAATCGAGCAGGACTGCTGCCTTACTGACAAAGATTATAAAATGCCATCAAGGGTTAAGACTTAACTCAATTTTATATTTTTAAACTGGAAAAAACTGTGAGTCTTAGAAGTGACGAAATACAGATTTTTAAAAGATTAACAATAATCCACTAAGTAATAAAACCTATGATATCCTGGCACTGCCAAGTCACAATTCTTTTTGCCTTTCATGATACACTAGTGATACAATTTACAACAGTCATTTCACGTCACCATTCACTGAACCTAGGTTAGAGCTGTGAAGTTCTTTACTAAACTTCATTGTTCACGCTTGACTATCACTTTCCCATTTATTCTCAACACAACCAGAGTAAATTTCAAAAGCTAAACCAGATTTTATCACTCCCTTGATTAAACACTGGAATGGTTTTCTCTTATACTTTGAGTAAAATTGTTGCATTATCTGCAAGGATCATGAAGGCAAGAACTTTGTTTCCTTAAGGGCATGAATTTTCTTTTATTCACTGGTATAGCCCAGTGCTTTGCACATGGTTAGTGCCCAATAAGTATCTGATGAATGAAATAAATGAATCTGACCCTAAGCTACCTCTTCAACCTCTCTGATGCCAGCCTTCCTGTTATACAATATACTTTTGCCCTCTAGCCTCCTTGCTGTTTGCTCAAAACTCTTTCCCATTAAACCTTTGAAATTAACAACGCTTCTTCATGAAATGAAGCATTTAACCCAAATGCTCAGCAAGAGTATCTCCTTGTCTTTCTTCAGATCTCCCTTAAAGGGCACTTCCCCAAAAATGCTTACCCTGTTTACAGAAATCCTCTCCCCCAACATGATTAGATTCTACTCAATTCCTTTATTATATCTCATAATTATCAGTTTACTATCTCCTTTTATCATAATGCTGACTCCATCTGCTAATGGTTTATTTGTAATTTCTATATCTAAACTCATAAGCAAAACTGGTTTGGAGGTTTAGTTTGTTTTGTAACTTTCATCAGGTTTTAATACCCAGTGGTCACACAGGGGAAAAAACTGGAAAGGCTAACCTTTCTGTAAGCTCCAGGTTTAAATTTCTTTGCCTACATTTCAATTTATCCAACTAACATTTCCTGAGTACCCACTGTGTATTTTCAGACATTGGCAATTTAAAAATTAAAAAATGGAAACCTCTGATGCAAAATTATTAAGTGAACAATGAAGAAACATACGTTAGTATACTACAACATGATTGGTTCATCTACATATATAGGGAGAGCTGCAGAAAAAAGACTTCACAAAAGAATTAAATTTTGAGCTAAATCTTTAAGGTAATAAGAGAAACAGAAAGGAGAACAAGCTTTCTAAACATTTATTTCTGAAGCAATCATTCCATTTGCTCTTAAATAATTTTAATTTGTTTCCTATAAGATGATGCTATACTGCTAATGGCAACTGAAGTTGTGTTGGTATGATTGACAAGGCCTATATTTCCTTTTTCCCCACTTTTTATTTAATTTATTGGGGTGACATTGGTTAACAAAATTATACAGGTTTCAAGTGCACAATTCCACATCATCTATATACTGCACTGTGTGTTGACCACCCCAAGTCAAGTCTCCTTTCATCAGCATTTATCCCCCCTATACCCTCCTCCCTCCTTCCACCGTCCCTGATAATAACCACACTGTTGTCCCTGTCCATGAGTTTTTCTTTTTTGCTCAGTCTCTCTACCCATCCCCACACATCACACATACACACACACACTGACATCTGTCAGCCTGCTCTCTCTCTATGACGCTGTCTCTATCTTGCTTGTTGGTTCATTTAGTTTATTAAATTCCACACAAGATTGAAATCATATGGTACTTGTCTTTCTCTGACTGGCTTATTTCACCTAGCATAATGTTTTCCAGGTCAATCTATGCTGTCAAAAGGATAAGAATTCCTTCTTTTTTTACAGCTGAGCTGTATCCCATTGTATAAATGTACCACTGCTTTTTCATCTACTGATGGACACTTGGGCTGCTTCCAAACCTTGGCTATTATAAGTAACACTGCAATGAACAAAGGGGTTCATATATTTTTTCAAATTAGTGTTTTGAGTTTCTTCGGATAAATACCCAAAAGTGGAATCATTAGGTCATAAGAGAGTTCCATTTTTAATTTTTAGAGGTAACTCCATACTGCTTTCAACAGTGGCTGCACCAATCTGCATTCCACCAACAGTGCACAAGGGTTCCCTTTCCTTAACATCCTCACCAACACTTGATGTTTGTTGATTTATTGATGATAGCCATTCTGACAGGTGTGAGGTGATATCTCATTCTGGTTTTAATTTTCATTTATCTGCTGATTAATGATGTTGAGCATCTTTTCATGTCTGTTGGTCATTAGTAACTTCTCTTCGGAAAAGTGTTTATTCAGGTCCCTTGCCCATTTCTTAATATCTTGTTTGTTTAGTGTTGAGTTTTATAAGTTCTTTATAAATTTTGGGTATTGACCCCTAATCAGATGTACTGGCAAATATGTTCTCCCACTCATTGGTTGTGTTTTCATTCTGTTGATGGTTTCCTTTGCTGTGAAAAACCTTTTTAATTTGATGTAGTCCCACCTGATTATTTTTTATTTTTATTTTTTTTATATATCTTTATTGATTTCAGAGAAAGGGCAGCAGAGGGAGAAAGACAGAAAACACCAATGATGAGAGAGTCATTGGGGATCGAACCCGCAACCCGGGCATGTGCCCTGACCCAGAATCAAACCTCGATCTCCTGGATCCTAGGTCGATGCTCAACCGCTGAGCCATGCCCGGCCAGGCCCCACTTGTTTATTTTTTCTTTTGTTTCCCTTGTCAAAGGAAATTTATCAGAAAAAATACTAATCAGAGGAATATCTAACATTTTATTGCCTATGTTTTCTTCTAGGATTTTTATGGTTTCAAGTCTAACATTTAACTGTTTAATCCTTTTTGAGTTTATTCTTGTGTATGGTGCAAGAAAGTGGTCCAGTTTTTCTTTTTTTTTTTCTTTTTTTGCATGTATCTGTCCAATATTCCCAACACCATTTATTAAATAGACTATCTTTACCCTTTACCCCATTGTATGTTTTGGCCTCCTTTGTCAATTAATTGACTATAAAGGCATGGGTTTATTTCTGGGCTCTATTCTGTTCCACCCATCTATATGTCTGTTTTTATGCTAGTTCCATGTTCTTCTGAATACTATGGCCTTGAAGTACAGTTGAGTATCAGGTGGTGTGATTCCTCTAACTTCGTTCTTCTTCTATCTCAAGATTGCTGTGGCTATTAGGGGTGTTTTTCCTTCCACATAAAATTATGAAACACTCATTCTAGGTCTGTGACATATGCCATTGGTTTCTTGACAGGAATTGCGCTGAATGCACAGATAGCTTTGGGTAGTATGGACATTTTAATGCTGTTAATTTTTCCTATCCATAAATATGGTATATGCTTCCATTTACTTGTATCTTCTTCAATCGCTTTCTTCAGTGCATAATTTTCTGAGTACAAGTCTTCTACATCGTTGGTTAAATTTATTCTTAGGTATTTTATTCTTTTTGAAGCAATTGTGAATGTGAATGGGACTGTCTTAGTTTTCCTTTCTGATAGTTCATTATTGGTGTATAAAAATGAAACTGATTCCTGGATATTTGTTTTGTATCCTGCTACTTTATTGAATTCATTCATCAGTTCTAGCAGTTTTTTGATAGAATCTTTAGGATTCTCCATATATAGTATCATGTCATCTGAAAATAATGAGTTTCACTTCTTCCTCTGCACTCTGGATGCCTTTTATTTCTTCTTCTTATCTGACTGTTTTGGCTAGGACTTCCAGTACTATGATGAATAAGAGTGGTGAAAACAGACATCCCCCACTTGTTCCTGATCTTATGGAAACTGCTTGTAGTTCTTGCCCATTGAGTATGATGTCGGCTGTGGGTTTGTCATATATGGCCTTTATTACGTTGAGGTATGTTCCCCCTATTCCCATTTGCTGAGAGTTTTTATCAAAAATGGGTGATGGATTTTATCAAATGCTTTTCTGCATCTATGATATGATGTGATTTTATCCTTCATTTTGTTTTGGTTTTCCATCACATTTATTGATTTGTGGATACTGTACCAACCTTGCATCCCCAGAATAAATCCCAGTTGATCATGGTATATGATCTTTTTAATGTATTGCTGGATCAGGTTTGCTAATATTTTGTTGAAGATTTAGCATCTATGTTCACCAGAAATATTAGCCTATAATTTCTTTTCTTCGTAATGTCTTTATCTAGTCTTGGAATTAAGAAAATCCTGGCCCCAAATAATGAGCTTGGGAGTCTTCCTCCCTCTTGAATTTTTGGAATAGATTGAGGATAGGTGTTAGTTCTGCTCTGAATGTTTGGTAAAATTCACCTGTGAAGCCATCTGGTCCAGGACTTTTGTTTGTTGGGAGGCTTTTTTGATTACTGCTTCAATGTCACTAGTTATAATCTGTCTAGTCAGACTCAGTGATTCTTCCTGATTATGTTTTGGAAGATTCTATGTTTCTAGAAGTGTATCCATTTCGTCCAGATTGTCCAATATGTTAGCATACAATTTTTCGTAATATTTTCTTATATTCCTTTGTATTTCTTTGGTAGCAGTTGTTATTTCTCCTCTTTCATTCCTGATTTTATTTATTTGGATCCTATCTATTTCTTGATCTATCTAATTAAAGGTTTCTCAATCTTGTGTGTCTTTTCAAAGAACCAGCTCTGGGTTTCATTTATCTTTAGATTTGCTTTTTTAGACTCCATTTCATTTATTTCTGCTCTGATCTTTATTATTTCCTTCCTTCTACTCACTGTGAGCTTTGTTTGTTGTTTGTTTTAAACTTCCTTTAAGTGTAAAGTTAGATTCTTTATTTGAGATTATTCTTGCTTCTTGAGGAAGACTTGCAATGCTATGAATTTCCCTCTCAGGACTGCTTTCACTGTGTCCCACAGATTTGGGGTTGTGTTCTCACTTTCATTTGTTTCAAGCTATCCTTTGATTTCTTCCTTGATCTCACTGTTAACTCGTTCATTGTTAAGTAACATGTTATTTACTCTCCATGTCTTTATGTATTTTTCAATTTTTTTCTTGTTATTAATTTCTAGATTCCTACCATCATGGTCAGAGAAGATGCTTGATATAATTTCAATCTTCTTAAATTTATTGAGACTTGTTTTGTGTCCTATCATGGTCTATCCTAGAAAAATGTTCCATGTACACTTGAAAAGAATGTATATTCCACTGCTTTTGGGTGAAAGGCTCTGAAGATATCAATTAAATTCACATCTGATTTAGTGTGTCATTTGAGGTCACTGTTTCGTTGCTGATTTTCTGTCTGGGAGATCTATCCACTGGTGTCAATGACGGATTAAACTGTCCTACTATGACTGTATTACTGTCAATCTCTCCCTTCATGTCTATCAAGATTTGCTTTACATATTTAGGCAATCCTATGTTGGGTGCATAAAGATTTACAAGGATTATATATATCCTCTTTTTTAATTGGTCCCTTAATCATTATGCAGTGTCCTTCATTGTCTCTCACTACATCCTTTGTTTCAGAGTATATTTTGTCAGATAAAAGCATTGCTACCCCAGCGTCCTTTTTTGCTTTCGATTCTCATGAAATATCCTGCTGCATCCCTTCTAGTCTCTGTGTACCTTTGGTTCTAAAGGGGCTCTCCTATAGATCTCACACACACATATGGGCTTTGTTTTCTTATCTATTCACCTAACCTATGCCTTCTGATTAGAGTATTTAAGCCAATTACATTTAAAGTGATTACTGACCAGTACGTATTTATTGCCATTTTATTAACTATATTCCTCTGGTTTGTTTTGTTTGGGTTTTTTTCCTTCTTCTTCAAGCAGGCCCATTAACATTACTTGTAATACTGGTTTGGTGGTAACAAACTCCTTTAGCTTTCTCTTGTCTGGGAAGCTCTTTATTTGTCCTTTAATTTTAAATGATAACCTTGCTCAGTAAAGTAGTCTTGGTTGCAGGTCCTTGCCTTTCATCACTTTAACTATTTCATGGCAATCCCTTCTGGCCTGGAATGTTTCTGTTGAGAAATCAGCTGACAGTCTTATAGGAGCTCCCTTGTAGGTAACTTGTCTTTCTCTTGCTGTTTTTAAGATACCCTCTTTGAGTTTAAACTTTGCCATTTTAATTATGATGTGTCTTGGTGTGGATCTCTTTGGGTTCATCTTGTTTGGGACTCTCTGCACTTCCTGGACTTGTGTGACTTTTCACTTCACCAGGTTAGGGAAATTTCTGCTATTATTTCTTCAAATAGGTTCTTGACCACTTGTTCTCTCTTGTCTCCTTCTGGTAGTCCTATGATGCAAATGTTGTTACACTTCATGTTGTCCAAAAGTTCCTTTAAACTGTCCTTGTGTGTTTGTTTTTTTAAAATTTATCTTTATTGTTAAAAGTATTACAGATATCCCCCTTTTATTCCCCCATTGATCCCCTCCACCCCAAATCCACCCTCACCCAGGCCCCCACCACACTACTAGGTCCATGGGCTATGCATATATGCATATAAGTTCTTCGATTAATCTCTCCCCACCCATACCCCAATCCGCGCCTTCCCACTGAGATTCATCAGTCCATTCCATGCTTCCATGTGTCTTGATCTATTTTGTTCCTCAGTCTCTTTTGTTTATTAGATTCCACATATGAGTGAGACCATGTAAAACTGAATCAGGAAGAACCAGAAAACCTAAATAGGTCAATAACAACTGATGAAATTGGAACAGTAATAAAAAAAAACTCCCAGCAAACAAAAGCCCTGGTCTGGATGGCTTCACAAGGGAGCTTTCTAATTCTTCAGTTGTAGGGTTAGATACTTCATTAAAAGTTTTCTTGGTTTCTGAGGTAGGCTTGTAGTGCTATGAACTTTCCTCTTAGGACTGCTTTAGCTATGTCCCATAGATTTTGGGTTGTGGTGTGTCCCTTTTCATTTGATTCTAGAAAGTTTTTTATTTCTTTTTTGATCTTATTGGTAACCCATTCATTGTTTAATAGCATGCTATTTAGCCTCCATGTATTTGAATAGTTTTGAGTGTTTTCACTGCAGTTGATTTCTAATTTCATGTCATGTGATCTGAGATGCTTGATATAATTTCAATCTTCTTGAACTTGTAGAGACTGGTTTTGTGTCTTAACATGTGGTCTATCTTTGAGCAAGACCCATGTATACTTGGAGAGGAATGTATATTCTGCAGCTTTGGGGTGAAATGTTCTGTAAATATCAATTAAATCCATCTGATCTAGTGTGCCATTTAGAGTCACTGTTTCCGTGCTGACTTTTTGTCTGGAAGATCTATCCAGTGAAGTCAGTGGGGTGTTAAAGTCCGTGACTATGACTGTATTGCTGTTGATCTCTCCTTTAAAGTCCTTAAGGTTATTATTGCTAGGTCATTATTTATTGCCATTTTAATTCTTTATGCCTATGTTTCCTTCTATTTCTTCTTTTTTTACAGCAGTCCCTTTAACATTTCTTACAATGCTTCTATTTCTACTTTTAATTACAGCATTTCCTGCAATACTGGTTTGGTGATGATATACTCATTTAGCCTTTTTTTTGTCTGGGAAGCTCTTTATTTCACCACCTATTTTGAATGCTAGTTTTGCTGGATAGAGTAGTCTTGGTTTCAAATCCTTGTTCTGCATTACCTTGAATACTTCATGCTATTCCCTTCTGGCCTGTAGAGTTTCTCATGAGAAGTCAGCTGACAACCTTATGGGAGCTCCTTTGTAGGTAATATTGCTTTTCTCTTGCTGTCTTTAAGATTCTCTCTTTGTCTTGAATTTTTGGCATTTTAACTATGGTGTGTTGGGCATTGGCCTCTATGGATTCTTCTTGCTTGGGACTCTCTGTGCCTCCTGAACTCGTGTGCCTTTTTCCTTGACCAGGGAAGTTTTCTGCCATTATTTCTTCAAACAGGTTCTATAACCCTTGTTTACTTTCTACTTCAGGCACTCTTATGATGTGAATATTGTGACATTTCATGTTGTCCCCACAGCTCCCTTAAACTGTCCTGGTTTTTGTTTTGTTTTTTCTTTTTGGATGTCTGATGAAGTGATATTTTTCTACCCTATCTTCTAATTTGCTTATCTGATCCTCAGCTTGCTCTAATCTGCTGTTTATCCCTTCCAATGTATTCTTTAGTTCTGCTATGTCATTCAGTATTCTGAACGCTATATCTGATAGACTGCTTATCTCCATTTCATTTAGCTCTTTTTCTGGAGATTTCTCTTGTTCTTTCATTTGGGGCTTGTTTTTTGGTCTCCCCATTTTGGCTGCCTATTTGGGTTTGTTTCTATGTATTAGGTAGGCCTGCTAGGATTCTCAGTCTTTTTGGAAGGTCTCTGGTGCAGGCCAATGCCAGACGCCTTCAGTACCCTGTTCAGAGCTATCAACAACCCATGGCTTGAGGTCCCCTCTGTTAGGACTACGTGCATTTAGACAGGACCAAGGTGCACACCAAAGTCTGCTTTTCCAAGGCCTGGGTCCAGAAGCAGATTAGGCAAAGACTCAATGCATTCTGAGGTCTGCCTCTGCCTACAGGCTGGTTAATCTGGTTCTCTTAATGAGCCTCAGGCTATAGAAACTCCAAGGGGTACAGCAAGAGGTTTTTCCAGCAGGGTGGGGAAACTGCTTCCTCCTCAGGCTAAAGCTGCTTGGAAGGCAAATGTCTGCCTGAGAAAGATGTCCTCTGCAGTATGGGGGAATGACTCAGCACAGGAATACAGAGGGGTATCCTCTGAACTCTATCTCCAGAGCCCACACCCTTAATTCGCTTCACACAACTCCAGTCCACTCTTCCCTCCCTCTGCTAGAGCCCAAGGTGAGTGGCTGCACACAAAACTTTGTGTTGGCTCTTTAAGAGAATGCCTACATTTCCAGCCATCTCTTCCTTACAGACAGAAACCCAGCAGCTTTTCACTGCCAGATATTATGTGGGCACCTGAGTTCTGGTGCTCTTGGCTGGGAAGCCCAGCCTAGGGTCCTCAGTGGGAACCTCCCACAGCACAGATATCCCTCTGGACCTTCAGCTGCTGCCTGTGGGAACCTGGCCAGCCCTCTTATGCCTTTGCACTTCCTACCAGCCTCTATGCGGTCTCCACTTTTCCTCCTTGGTTATGAGGGTGCTCTCCAGCTCATCTTCTGCTGCAGCTGATTATTCAGGATCGTTTTTCTGTATTTTAGTTGTAATTACAGGTGGGTCCCAGGAGAGTGTCAGTGTGGCTTCCACTTAGGCTGCCGCCATCTTTAATCTCCCTGTCCTCATGCTTTTTAAGTATTCTTTTTTTTTTGCTGCTCTAATTGAGTGATTTTTTTTTTCTACCTTGTCTTCTTTGCTGATTTGATCCTGTGCTTCTTTTAACCTACTGTTAATTCCTTCCAGTGTATTCTTTATTTCAGCTATGTCATTCTTCATTTCTGATTGGTTGTTTTTCATGGTTTCTATGTCCTTTTTCATGCTGTTGAGCATCCTTATAACCATTACTTAGAACTCTGTATTTGATAAGCTGATTACCTCCATTTCATTCAGTTCTTTTTCTGGAGATTTCCCCTGTTCTTTCATTTGGGGCATGTTTCTTTGTCTCCCTCATTTTGGCTTCCTCTTTGTGTTATTTCTATGTATTAGGCAGATCAGCTATGACTCTGTATCTTCATGGGGTGGCCTTATGTAGTAGGTGTCCTTGTGGGGTCCAGTAATGCAGTCTCCTTGATCACCTGAACTCGGTGCTCCAAGGAATGTCCCTGTGTGGTTTATGTGGGCTTGCCTGTTGTAACTGAGTCTTGATTGCTATTGGCCTATTCCTATGTGCAATCGACCCTCAGGCGGGCTGACTGTGATGCTCAACACCAACCACAGCATGTGAGCTGCTATGCAGGTGCTGACCACACGAAGTGGAATTCGTTCAGCAGAGTTTGGTGACTGCCAAGATCTCCCTTTGGATATGCTGCTTGTGAAGCTAATTGAATCCTGTTCTGATGTTGTCTAAAGCTGGCCACTGAGTGTGTTGGTTTCAGGGCCTCTTGGGAGGGACTCTGGCACAGGCCAAACTCAGACACTGCCTGTGACTGGCCCTTGGCAACCAGTCTGTAACCATAAGCAATAGATAGTTTGCGGCTGCCTCTGCTGGGCCTGGGTACATGGAGGAAGGACCAAGATGCTCACCAAGGTCAGCTTTTACAAGCACCAGACCTGGGAACAGGTCAGCAAAGTCCCAAGGTACCCTAAATCCGCTTCTGCCTGCCTCTGTCCACTGGCTACCTCATAGGCTCAGTCACTGAAAGAACCTCTGGCTGTACCAAATTTTGTTAAGTAGATTCTTAGTGAGTCACCTGGCAGGGGCGAGTGGTGTTCACCAGACTGGCATAGGTTCAAACTTGGTGCCAGTGCTGGGTCTGAGGCCACTGAGCAAATGCCCCCTGGTATATGAAGTCTACTTTCCACCCACTGTGTGCTTGCACACCTTTGTGTTAGGGCAGGGTTTCTTGGAGTCATTAGGGTGAGGCAAACAGAGTTTATCAGGTTCAAACAGACCGAGATTTACCCTAGTGAAAGGAGGGCTCTGCTCCAGTTAGGCATGTGAGGGAAAAATGGCCCCTGTTCTAGAGCCAAATAGCTTAGTCTGTCCCAGATTCAGTCTCAGTGTGGCTTCTTCTGTAAATCCTTCATTATTAGACTTCTCTTCAGTAGTCTTCAGTTGATTACTCAGGATGATTTTTCCATAATTTTAGTTGTAACTCCAGTTTTGTCCTGGGAGGAGGCAAGAGTAGCTTCCACATACTCCTCTGTCATCTTGGATTTCCCCAACAAGGCCCATATTTCTTTCCACATTATGTACATAAGTGGAACTTGATATTTGTAGAGCCTGTTATTTGAAAATTAGTGGTAAATTCATGGATTTTCTACCACTTTTTCAAATTTACCAAAATTCTGATTGTTCTGCCAGAATACATGGGGGCTTTTCACAATACTTAGCAATTTACTATTTGTTAACCCCAAAACTCAAAATTGAATAGATGTAAGTTGAAATAATCAGAAGAGAAGCAGTAAAAATGTAATATTCAAAGTCCATCATGATGCTGGTACAGTTTTCATGTTGTATGATGTTTGAGATTATTACAACTTCTCTAACAATGTCCTATGGCCAGGTTCTGGATTACCTCATTAAAATATAGTCTTTGAAGTAAACTGAAACTCAGGATGTGTCTATAACAGGAATTTACAGAAAATTTTCTATAACAGTATGATGTGGTAATTTGAAGAACATAACATATACATTGCTACAGATTAATCATAAGAATATAGTGTATGTTGTTGAGAGGATCAACTGGTCCAATCACTCTAAAAGACAAGATAATGTTTCAAAAATGTACATACTCCGTGAATAAATTTATTTATAGGAAATTATCCTAAAAAATTAATGTACAGGGATATATGATTAAGGATATTTAGTGCAGCACAATTTTATAATACTGAAAAATTAATAGTGGTCTAAATATTCAATAGTAAGAGATATTCAAATAAATGCAATGAAACATTATAAATGCATCTGAAATTACAAAACTCTACACGTACTGACAAAGAAAGACAGTCCAGACAAATTATTAAGAAAAGCAGGTGACATTACATTATTTATAGCTGCATACACAAAATGAAAATTGACAGTTAGCACTAGGTAATTATACCTTGGATTTAAACTTTTTGCTAATCTATTTTCTAATTTTACTATAATAAACTACAATGGATTTACTCTATAATAAAATTGATTTTAAGAAACAATGAATTTCTCTTTCAAAAATAAAAATGTCCTCACTAAATATTTCAGATTTTTGGCAAAAGGAGAAATTGTGGAACAAACTATAAATTTAAAAGTATTATTTTAAAAGTTGCTATTTTGTTGTTTTGGAAATATTCCTTTTTTTTTCCAACAGCCTTCCTCACATTTCATTTAAAAAGGAATTATTCACACTGGCACTAACACAATTCTAAGTTTTTTTTTTCCCCTATCCAAATCTGAAAGTTATGTGAGGTCTCTGACCACATGTAGAGAATTATAGCTGTCAATTTCTTTAATTCAGTGTAAGAAGAATTTTTTATTTATGCTTTCTTAAAATGAAGCATTATCTAGAAAAGTGAAAAATTATCAATAGTCACAGTGGTCAGCTGAACTCTGAGTTTACTCTCTAAAAAATAAGTGACAGTGTGCCTATATATCATTCTTTCTCACTATGCCTCCTTGGCAGCAAATGATTTTTATCACATATATTTTACAGCAAGGCAACAGTTTCCATGGAAACCACAAGGCAAACATCCATTACTGCTGCCAAGGACTTTATGAACACACCTAAACTGAAGTTACCGTTTACTTTCTCTTATTAATATTTTAAAATTGAGCAACAGTTAGCTACTCTGATTCTGGTTTTGTTGCTCCTCTGAACAAATCAAAAGATGAGTAACAAATAAAGAAAATTCTGTGACTCTCTAGAAACAAAATGAGTCTATAGAAACCAGGAGGGGAAAAGAAAGATCCAGAAAGTTATCAAGCCAATATATATACCAGTTAATATCATCTTGTACAAGAGAGCAAATCAGAATAGAAAACAGTGAACCACTTAAATACCAAAGAAAAAATTCCCTTCCACTAGCTCAGTAGAGCATATAAATTTATCTAGGCCAAGATGCTGACTAATCATGATAAAAGGACAGTAAGTTGTAACAACTGAAAAAATGGACACTCACCTCTCTCAACATATTGTTTTCTTTTTCCTTCTGCTCCAAAAGGCTTTCTAGGTGGTGGACGTGCATCTCTGCCTCTGCCAGTCGTCTTGTTCTCTCATGATCTTCTTCAGTAGCCTTAGCAGAAAGTCCTTTGCTTTGCAACATCTCCAGAAGCTTCTTGATGGATTCATCCCGAGCATTCAGGGTTTGCTTCTGAGTCTCAATACGCAGTTCCATTTCCTCCAGAGTCTTCCGAAGGAGAAACAGCTCTTTGGCCTGTCTTTCATGTTCAGCATGTAGTCTCTGGAAATTCTCCTCCGTCAGCTCTGCCACACAAGGTTCACCAGTCCTACTGCTACTATCTTGCTGAAACAGCTGGTTCAGGTCCCTTTGGATCCGTAATTCATCCTGGAGAGCCTGAATTGTCATTTGCATGTGCTAGAACCAAGACAAAAAAGAAAACCTCAAATCAGCTTTCCTCCTCAGGCAGCAAAAACAGAGCAGATTAGGGAATCAGAAAATAACTATCAGGACTCTCAGAACCCTGCAATTAGCCAATCAGGATCCACATTATTCCACATTACATTGTCTTAAAAAATGATTGAGATAATCTGTAGAATATCAGTAATTTAATTTATGTTTATTCCCAAAAGGAAACAAGTATAGCAGCTCCTCACTTTGCATAAGCCATGACATAATAAAGACACTGTTCAAAATAATTGAAGGTATTACTATATAGAACTGAGGGGAAGGGAGGAAAAAGACATGGGAAATTTACAGGATACAAACATATCATACAAAAAATTTCACCAAAAAAACCCCAAAAACAACAGGATATCAAAACACAAAATGACTTCTAATAATTTACCATTAAATTTACACATTAAACAATAACGACTAGCATTTATTTAGTTTCTACATCCCAGATTGTGTCAAGCACTTTTTGCGTTAATTCATTTTATCCTCACTAGGAGACATATACTATTATTTCAATTTTACTGATGATGACACTAGGCTTACAGAGATTTAAATAATCTGGCCAAGATCACACAGTGACAGAACCTAGATTCAAAACAAAGTAATTCTCCCAGTCCACTGAAACTAGTACTATCCAAGGGCAATAATTTGAAGCTAAAAAAGACAAAAACAAAACTTGACTATGTGAGCTTTTTATACAGGGAAGACAATATAGGTGAGTAATTAAAGGAACGTATAGATGCAAATAAACTACTAAAATGTTTGAGAGGGCACATCTTTAGCCTATGCCCCCAATGAAGGTATATGAACCTTAAATCTCAATGAAAAAATTCCAGCACATTATAGAAGGAATCTAAAAGTTGTTTTATTGCCCGGCCAGTGTGGCTCGGCAGTTCATCTAGGAGATCGCAGGTTCTATTCCCAGTCAGGGCACATGCCTAGGTTGGGGCTCAACCCCCAGTAGGAGGCGTGCAGGAGGCAGCAGATCAATGACTTTCTCATCATTGATGTTTCTATCTCTCCCTCTTCCTCTCCTTTCCTCTCTCTGAAATCAATAAAGGCTTTTTTTTTTAATTAAAATAAATAAATAAAAGTTGTTACATCAACAATCTTATGTTTAGAAATGAAGAAGCAATAATAAAAGATCACTCTTTGTATTTAAGGTATCGAGGCCACAGTGAAAAGAATATTAACCCACGATCAGAAGAGATGAGTTTTAGTTCCAGTTCTCACACTAATTACCAATGTAATTTGGGACACATTGCCATCTTCTGGGTTTCATATTCTTCATATTTAAAATGAGGCTATAAATACCTGTATCATATCTTCAGAGTTAATAATATCATGGAAATCTTTGTGGTGTGTATTTTAAAACATACCTCACTGAATAATTTTGGCCAACTGCAAAAAAGCAGTTATAGTAAGAATCTCAAAGAAATGATTTGCCAAGCGTACGAGATGTATGTACAGAGACCCTCATTGTTGTTTATGATAGTCACAAAATTAAAAACAAACCTAAGTGGATATCAGTAGGTGACAAGTAAATGAGGAATGTCCACACAATTCAACACTCTACATCAATAAAAAGTAACAATGTAGATTTATATTTACTAATAAAAACTATGGTCACAATATAAGTATAAGAAAGCAGACAATATAATAGCAAGTACAGAATGATCTCAATTCTAATTTTTAAAAGACTATATATGTGAAGAGAAAAGTCTAAAAGGATATAAACAATTACCAATGACTATCTCTGGGTATGGGTAACTTTCACATTTTTTTCATATCTTTTTGTACTGTCTAAATCTCCTATAGTAAGCATATAAACCTTTTGTAATTTAAAAAAAAAAAAAAACTTTTAAAATAAGAAAAATAGTCTTCAGAGATTCCTGCTTAGGTGCAAAACACTGTGTTCAATTTGCTATCACTCTGTGTTAAAAAAGAAAAAAAAAGAAAAAAAAGGAGGGGAAAAATAAATAATTACTATTTATTATAACTGGGGGAAAAGATATTTATAAGAAATTAAAGTATATCTGGAAAGTACACAAGAAACTAATGGTTATTTTGTAAGAAGAAGAAGGCAGAAAAGGAGGAGGGGGAAGAGGAGGAAGGAGGAGGAGGAGGAGGAGAAGAAAAAGGAGGAGGAGGAGGAGGAGGAGGAGAAGGAGAAGAAGAAAAACTGGAATGGTTGAAGGACAAATTATAAAAGACTGTACTATATTTATTTTATTCCTCTTGAAATTTTTTTAACTGAGGTATGATTGACATTGAAAATTTTTTAAAATAGCTTTACTGAGATATATAATTCATATACCATAGAGTCCACCTATTTAAAGTGTACAACTCAGTGGTTTTCAACATATGAAAAGTTGTACATTGATCCCTACTATCTAATTCTAGAACACTTTCATCACCCCTAAGCGAAATCCAGTACCCATTAGCAGTCACTTCCTATCTTGCCTCCTCCTAACTTCCTCTTGAATTTGAAATGAATGTACTACCTACTCAAAAATTAAATTTTAAAAAAAGTACCTACCAATATTTTTCAGCCTTAAAAAGGATTGAAATTCTGACACATGCTACAATGATGAACCTTGAGGATATTACACTAAATTAAGTAAGCCAGTCACAAAAGACAAATATTGTATGATTCTACTTATATGAGGTACCTATAAGAGTCAAATTATAGACATAGAAAGTAGAACAGTGGTTGCCAGGAGCCGCAAATAGGGAGTTATTGTTTAACTTGCAGAGAGACTCGGTTTTACAGGATGAAGAGTTCTGGAGATGGACGGCAGTGACGGCTGCAAAACAATATGAATGGAGTTTAGGCCACTGAACTGTACGCTTGAAAGATGATTAAGATGGGAAACTGAAGATAATGTAAGGGGTATTTTACTGAAAAGGGGGAGGGTGGTAATACCTACCACAGAATTCTACTGTTGTGGATATTTAATCATTTGCTTATAACTATTGATAAATATTTATGTTGGTTCTCATTTTTCACTATTGTAACAGGCACCTTCATATGTATATCTTTGCACATGTACCCAAATTTTTCTTGGAAATCAATTTTCATAGGTAGAATTGCTGGATTAGAGGATATACAGTTACAATATTGATACATATTCCAAATTATATCTCATGGGGTCTGTAGAGATTTAAACTTCCACCAAACAATGTCTGGGAGTGGCCATTTCCCTATACCTTTAACAACTACGGGTTTTTCTTTCTTTCATTTTCTGGCATTTCTTTGATTACAAGTGAGGCTGAATATCTATTCACACATCTACTGGCACTTTGTATACCTTCCTTTGCAACTCAGCTGTTCTTATTCTTTGCCAATTTTGCTATTGGGACATTTAATTATTTTCCTAATCCATTTTAAGAGCTTAAATAACCTTCTGCTTGCTGTGTATGTTACAAATATATTCCCAAGTCTGTCATTTTTCTTTGAACATAGTTTATAGCAACGTTTAAATAGAAAAAAAATTAATGCAAAGATATCAATCTTTTTCTTGAAAGCATTGCTTTTTCTCACCAAGAATAAATATACAATAACATTAATTCATCAATTAAAATTACCAAATAAAATTACACGCCATATAAAACAATAAATTCAAAGTGGATTTATGATTTAAATATAAAACTCAAAACCATACAACTCCTAGAAGAAAACACAGGCAGTAAGATCTCGAATATTCCTATTAGCAATATTTTTTCTGATATATTGCCTCAGGCAAGGGAAAGAAAACAAAAGATAAACAAACGGGACTACATCAAACTAAAAAGTTTTTGCACAGCAAACAAAACTATCAACAAAACAAAAATACTACTTACTGAATGGGAGAATGTATTTGCCAATGACACATCTGATAAGGGGTTAATATTCAAAATTTATAACAAACTCATACAACTCAACACCAAAAAACCCAAACCAATTAAAAAGTGGGCAGAGGACCTGAATAGACACTTCTTCAAAGAAGACATAGAGGTGGCCAATGCATATGAAAATATGCTCAATGTCACTAACCAGAGAAATGCAAATTAAAATCAGTGAGATATCGCCTCACAACTGTCATAATACCTATTATCAATAGAATACCTATTATCAATAAATTAACAAACAACAAGTTTTGATGAGGATGTAGAGAAAAGGGAACCCTCATGCACTGCTGGTGGGAATGCAGATTGGTGCAACCACTATGGAAAACAGGAGTTTCCTCAAAAAATTACAAACAGAACTTCCATATGACCCAGCAATCCCACTTCTTGTTATTTATCTGAAGAAATACAAAACACTAACTTGAAAAGATATTAATGCAACCCTATGTTCATTGCAGCATTATTTACAAGAGCTAAAATATGGAAGCAGCCTAAGTGTCTATCGATAGACGAGTGGATAAAGATATGGCGCATATATATAATGGAATATTACTTGGCCATAAAAAAAGAATGAAATCCTGCCACTTGAGACAACATAAATAGACCTAGAAGGTATTATTCTAAGTGAAATTAGTCATACAAAGCAGGACAAATACCATATTATTTCAGGTATATATGAAATCTAAAAACAAAAACAAAAGACATAAACAATACAAAAACAAAGTCACAGACACAGAGAACAAATTGGTGGTTGAATGATAGGAGACGGACTGAGGGGATGCGTGAAAAAGTCAAAAGGGATTAAGAAATACAAATTGTCAATAATTAAAATAATCACAGGGATGTAAAGTACAGCATAGGGAATATAATCAATAACATTGCAACAAATATGTATGATGTCAGATTGGTACTAGACTTATCAGCATAATCACTTTGTAAGTTATATAAATGTCTAATCACTACATTGTACACCTGAAACTAATATAATATTGTATGTCAAATGTAATTGAGAAATTTTTTTAAATAACAGGATAAAAGCAAAAATAAATAAATAAACCAAATCCAGCTATTAAGCAAACAAGAATGAAACTGACTACACTAGGCAACTGACAGACTATAATAATCTACTATTGTATTGTTTTAGAGATACTAAGAACAAGTGTAGTAAGACAAGAGAAGGAAATAAAAGGTATAAGAATTAGAAAGGAAGAAACACAATCATTAGAGATTTTAAGATAAAAATTTAGTAGAAATCATAGATAAAATATCTGATTCATTAAGAGCAGCAAACCTGGTGACTATAAGATAAACATAATATTTAACTAAATTTCTCTACACAGGAACAAATCTTAATAAAGTCTAATTAAAAACAGAGAAAGAAAGCCTTGATAAGACCAAAAGGACACCTGGGGATAAAAATAACGAAAGCCCTGACCAATGTGGCTTGGTTGGATGGAGCGTCGTCCCTTACAACAACAAAAAGTGGTGGGTTTAATTACTGGTCAGGGCACATGCCCGGGTTGAGAGTTCGATTTCCAGTCAGGGCACATGCAGAAGGCAAATGATCGATGTTTCTCTCTCCCCCCTCCCTCCCCTTTCTCTAAAATCAATTAAAAATAATAACAATAACAACAAAAAGTAAAGGATTTTATAGAGAAAATCATGTATTTTTCTTGAAAGTAAAGTAAGTATTTATTGCATACAATCCCCTAATATTTTTCATGGCAACCTTCAAATCAAGTGTGTCTAAAACTCTTTTGCACATGCTACTGTAAAATGTTAAGTACATAAAAGAAACCTTTAAAAATTAATGAAAATTTTAAGAAACAAAATAAATCAATTTAGATTTATTAATCAAAAGATTGCTTTATGTTTTAGCAGCACTGTGGAGAGCAAATAAGAACACCATATGGAACTTCATGGGGGTATTTAAAAGGAAAATAAATTTCTTCACTGTAACCAATTCTATCACATAAACCCCATTAAATACATTTGTTACCATGATTTTCAAAATGACATTTAACTGCTGCTGAATACATATTTGCAGGTACCACACTATACTTGCTATTGGAATATCTGTCTATGACCGAAATCTTTTACCACCACTGCAGCTGACAGTATACTTTTAAGGGAGAGATATTTGGATATCAAGTTAGAAACACTACTAATATAATTAAAACTTGACATAAAGAAAAAACAAAACAAACACAAAACAAAAAACAATAAAAACAGCTCATAGACAGAGAGAACAGATTGGTGGTTACCAGAGGCAGGGAGTGGGGGGTGGGCAAAATGGGTGAAGACAGGTCAAAAGGTTCAAAGGTCCAGTTATAAAATAAACAAATGCTGGGGATGTAATGTCCAGCATGGCGACTATAGTTAATTCTGTACTGCATATCTGAAAGCTGCTGAGATCTCATCACAAGGGAGTAAACCTTTTCTGTAACATGTATGGTGACAGATGTTAAATAGACTTCTTGTAGTGATCATTTTGCAACGCATACAAATACTGAGTCACTGTGTTGTGTACCTGGAATTAATATGTTATATGTCAATCATATTGCAATGTTTTAAAAAATGTGTTTGAGATTTATCCGCACTGATACATGTAGCTCTAGTTCATTCGTTTTATCAGCTGCATAATACAGGTTCACATAGTTTCTTATCCAAATTCTAAAATCCAAAAAGCTCTAAATTTTTTTCTAAACTTCTTTAATGGGAAAACCTGACTCAGCAGCTATGAAGCTATTTCTCATCTATTTATCCAATTTAACATGAGTGTAAGTTTTACTATAAATATATTAATATATTTGATTATTGGGTACTGCTCAGACCTTAGTGGGAGTGTTACACAATGTACAGTATATATATTCAATTATTTACAAATTTTGAAAAAAATTTAGATTCCAAAATACATCTGCCCTCAGTATTTTGGAGAAAGGGATGGTGTACTTACATTCCATTTTATAAGTAAATACCAATCTACCTACTAACCTACTGAAGAGTAGTTAGATATTTTTCCACTTTTTCACTATTATAATAAACATGTACATACATCTCCTTGTGCACATATGTAAAAGTTTCTTTCAAGTAGCCACACAGAAATGAAACTACTAGGTAGTACAGTGTGTTTTAAACCTTACCAGTCATTTAAACTTACCTTTTTCAATTTAATACAGAATGAGGTACGTAATACTGATGATAAAAGGAATCAGATATCCAGCATGGAATCTTCCTATCTATAAAATCTTCAATCATATAATATTTTTCATTAATCATACAACCATTTTCCTAGAAGGAAACTTCTTGTAGAAATGGATTAAGTTGCTTTTTTAAAATAAATTTTTAAAAAGCTAAATTATGTGTTTTCAATTCCCTCCGTAAGGAATAGGCAGAGTATTTTCAAAGTAGTTAATTATGAAGTTGCTTATCAGAGCCCTAGCTTCATTCTGGAAGCATGAGAATTTTTTTTAAAAAGAAAAAATTCTAACCACAGAATCTTCTCTCTCTGAAAGAGGAATAAGAGAAGAAACAGAAAAGATTGGGAAGAATTTTAATTTCTCTCCTCTTTTCACCTAAAATGATATCTTACCCTGAGAATCCCCACAGAAAGCAACTACTTTAATCTTACTACCAAAATTTTGATCTCAAAGATTTCTATAATACTATCTTAGAGATAAGGACCCAGAAGATTTGAAAACAATCATCAACAGTTTCAACAGTTTTCCCTTTGTCCCTTTCATATTTATTGCAAAAAATAAACAAATAGGTTTCCTTTTGTATCAGGTATTTGAAAAGTGAGTCACACAGGGATACGTGATTCAGTTACTAATGTTTAAAATAATTTTGAAGTAAATATATGAACTTTCTTTTTTCTGACAGCTTTTACAAGTTCTTTGATGCCCGTGGTATAGGGAAAATTGGCATTGTAAAATAAAGCTACTTATTTATTTTACCAAACATTGAAGACTAGAGGAAAAATACTAAAATATAATCTCTCACTGATGGAAAAAATATTTTAGTTGCTATTATGTGTCAGGCATTATGTTCCTTGCTTGAAAAACCATGGTAGATAGGCATAATGAACATGATCTGTGTCCACATAAGGGTAGGTAAGATAAACAACAGTAGATAAGGTAGTCATTAATCAAAATGCAGACACACATATACAGACACACACAATTATAATTGCAAACAGGAATAGAAGCCACAAATTCAAGGTATTAAGTGAACACATAACAAAAAGACCTTGACCTACCTTGGGAAAAAATACTAAAGTATTTTAGTAAACTGGGAAACTGGGAAAGTTTACCTAAGAAAGTTTAGTAAACTGGGAAAGTATACCTAAGAAAGTGATTTGGGGGCTAAATGAGATTTGAAGAATGAGTTAACTTCTGTTAACTATTTAAAGACACTTTCCTATGAAAGGACAATATATGTGAAGACCCTGAAGAAGGAGGGGCCATGGCACATTTGAAGAATTGAGGAGACTGAAGCACAAAGGATTTTAATAAGGTATGGCAAGAGTTTTAATGGGCTTTAAGGGCAATAGGAAGCCACTGTAAAGTTTTGAGCAGAGAATTAGCATCAGCATCAGCATCACTAACATTTATCAAGTGCTTGCCACGTGCCAAGCATGTATGACCTCATTAAATTCTTACAACAGTCACATGAGGTAAGAATTATAACCATTTTACAGATGAGGAAAGTGAGGTTTGGAGAGACTTAGCAACTTGTCAACAGTCACATAACTAGTGAGTGGTGGAGCCAGAATTCAAACATCACATGTGTATTTTAAAAAACTAAAACTGGCTGCAATGTGACTGCACATTAAGCAGAAAGAGAAAGATTGAAGGAAAGTTAGAAAACTGTTGCAATAATCTAAGCTAACAATGATGAAGACCAGACTATGAAAGTAGCCATAGGGGTGGAAAATGGATACTTAGAGCAGAGGTGGGGAACCTTTTTTCTGCCAAGGGCTATTTGGATATTTATAACATCACTTGCGGGTCATACAAAATTATCAATTTAAAAGTTAGCTATGAAAAAAGCTCCGAGATTTACTGAACTTTGAGTCGGGCCTGCGGTTGTCTTGGCAGGGACAGACCAAGTGATTTCATGGGCCCTATATGGCCCATGGGCCAGACATTCTCCACCCCTGGCTTAGAAAAATACTTAGTGAGGGAGGAAAAAAAATCAACAGGACTTGACTGGCAGGATGAGAAATGAAAGAGTGAGAAAATCAAAGAAGATCCTGGAGTTTCTGACTTAAACACACTGGACCAGTGATGGTACCATATATAAAAATGGGGGTGGGGGTGGGGATAAGAAACAACCAGAATTGAGACAAGATCATGAGTTGAATTTAAAGTGTCTTTGAGATGTTGAGGAAAAGGTTTCAAGTGAGAAACTGAGACTGTGAGTCTGGAGGAAAGATATGAGCTAAAGATACATGGAGGCTTTGATACACAGATGTTAACTGAAGCCACAATAGTAAATGAGCCTACCTATGAAAAAAAATAGAGCAAGAAGAGACAGCCATAAGACCAATCCTCCATTGAATGGATAGTACGAGAGGCTGGCAAAGAAGTCAAGAAGAGCAGTCATAAAAATGGATAGAAATAGGAAAACACAGTATCACAGAAACTAAAAGAAGTAATAGGACCCTTTCTCTAGATTAAGTGGAGAACACAGACCAAGAAAGATTTGCCTTTGGGTTCAATTCCAGGTTCTATGAGGATGACTTCAGCAAAGTTACTTAAACACTCTGAGTCTTAATTTATTAATCCATACTATGATAATATATAAAGAGGGTACCTATCACATTGTAAATGATCAATAAATGATAGTTACTACTGTTGTTGTTTGTAAAATCAAAAGGTGTGATTAGTGGCTTACCAAACCAGACTCTGAAACCTAGGGGGTTTGAAGAGCATCTTCTGGGAATGCCTGGCTGAACAATACTGGGAGATCTGGGCTCCCCATTTCTGCCTCAATAAGAACAGTTCTGCCTTTTTATTTTACTTCTTAAAATAAGTTTTAGTTATCAAAATATTTGTTTGAAAAAAGAGGTCTGCAGCTTTAAAAAATTTTTCAAAAACCAGTGACTGGATCATCTCAACAGTCCCTTCAATTCATTGGATTACAGCTTATAACTCTTCACCGAAGCAAAATGGGGGGGGGGGGGCACAAAAAACAACCTGATAACATAACCCCCAAAAGAAACCTTACCATTTATGAAAGTTAATTAGAATAATGGTTATGAATCACTTATCTATTTATCTACTTTAAAAAAAACAGAATTCTTCTTCAAACAGAAGAGAAAATTAGAAGCAAGAGACAAAACACATGGCCCACGTTAATCTGTAAATGTTTAAAATACATACACACACTTATAACGGAATCATTATGTGATATGCCACCACATGGAAAACTGAAAGTAACCCATTTAATTACCACAAATCTGTTCAATAAATAAATGTCTTCATCAACACTATATTTCCTTATTTGCCATTATAAACACAAATAAACCAATCAACCTTTCAGAAGTTAGTTCCTTTCACGCAAATCTGTCAAATCCAGTTCTCACGTTCTTCATGATTAGGTGAACTGTTAAAATGAAGGCAACTATTGATCCACCATCATCTCTTATTAATTGCTCAAAATTTCCTTCACACACTATGTCATAAGAACCCCAAGAGCACTGCAAAAGCACACGATTTTAAAACACAAAAAAGGAAAGATACAATTAAAGCCTTTAAAAAATTCAACCTGTTTTTGCTGATTTGCTGATTGATCTGCCATTGGAAATTACTACTAGCAAATGCTATCATTTAACAGAACTGACTTAATATTACTTAAGACTGTAAATTACAAAGTTTCAGTTAAAAAAGATACTGTCCTAAATGAAAAAGGGAGTCAGTATCTAGGTCACAAAATCTGCATGGCTCTGGAAAACCTCTGTCCCCTTTTAAGACAAAGTATTAGGACATCTATGCCACAGAGTTTCAAGCTAAGTATCCCTGAGAATTTTCCGCTGCAGCAGAGGAACAACTGCTCAACACACTAGACTAAAAAGTATAATGGATAATTACCGCAAAAAGGGCCAGGCACAATGATGATAAGAAAAATAATTATATAACAATCAATGGCATAAGAAAAAATATATTAAGAGAAAATTTTAAAGGTACTAACTTCAATGAGAAAAGACTGGTGAGATTTTTCTGATCCTCTGCTTAGCATTTTCCTTTACACAGGTATATCAAAATAAAAACTACAAATAATCTGAGCATGTTAACCAACGTTATTATTTTTCATGCAAAAGCAAGCCCTGAGTTTAAGATAGCTTAACTCTTCTTCACTGTTCACACAGTTGCAATCTTAAGCAAACAAACAAAAAATCGCTGATTATAAGCCAATGGTGCTTCAATGGCAATGATGACACTGACCCTAGTGCAATTAATCCTTTATATCAATAAAGACAAAACTGCAGGAGTAATAGAAGCTAAGTTACCCTCCTTTAGCATTTGAGTAAACAAATTTATTGGGGTTAGGCAGGAAAGCCAGCAATGACAAAGAAACATTTAGGAAGAGAAAAAGTCTGAAAAGAACAAAAGCTAATGATATGTTAGAGAACTGAGTTAATAAAAGCTAGAACAGTATTTATTTTCTTCACCCAAGCAATTTTAAATCCTTATAGCTGTAACGTTTAGAAAAACAGTATAGATATACATACAGATTAGTACGGGGACACTGTGCACTCAGAGGAAAGTGCTCTACTACCTCAGCTTTTTTATATTTAAAACTCATTGTGTTAATCATTTTAAACTTCTACTACTTTTATATTTTAGTTGATAAAACAAATTTTATAATTTGTTGTATAACATTCAGACACACAGGGGAGAGGGCCTTAGCAGTGATAGGAGATTGTCATACAGAGAGAGAGACTAATAAAATATGCAAATATATTACAGATAATGGCAGCCAGGTTTCTTACTGTAGTAAAGGGGAATGACAAATATGCAAAATAGCCTGGCCAGGCATGGATCAGCAGTTGAGCATTGACCTAGGATCCAGGAGATTACGGTTTGATTCCCGGTCAGGGCACATGCCTGGGTTGCAGGCTCGATCCCCAGTCGAGGGGTTTGCATGAGGCAGCTGATCAACAACGACTCTCTCATCATTGGTGTTTCTATTTCTCTCTCTCTTCTCCCTTCCCCTCTCTGAAATCAATAAAGATATATTTTTAAAAAAAAAGTGTTGTGCAAAGTAAAAAAATACTAGAATGAATCCTATGGCGTTGGATTGGAAATGAAAGTCTCAGTGTGAACTCATGGTTTCCAATGTACAAAGATAAATATTATAGATATAAATGTGTGTAGATATATGTGTATAGGTATGAATATGCTCATGTGTGTCCACACACACACAGATATTCCCTAGCTCTGTCCATTGAGAGGGACTGGGAAAAGCAAAATCTCAATAGCAATAGCACACCTTGACGTTCTTATCTTGGCATCTAAATATTTTCTACTGAAAGGAATCCAGGCTCCTTAAAGAAATGGCAGATTCCAGGCTGAGGCATGGAAAGTACAAAGTGAGTTTGGAATCTCTTGTTATGCCAGAAAGAAAATATTCAGACTAATGAGAACATGTCAAATAAACACAGAAACAAGGTTAAACGGACACCAACTGGCAAATGCTGGGACAAACTGAGCAGCAAAATAAATAATAGTGGTACAACCTACTGAAGAAAACAGGAACCCATAGGTCCCTATAAAGACAAATTGATAGTTTGACAAAGAACGTGATATTTATATAGTCTCCAAGTATCTCTTCATAAATTACTTATTAACTACAAAGGGAAAGAGTAACTGCACAGTAGAGAAGTCTTGACATTAATCAAGTGATCAAAGAGATCATCATCAGTAATGGGACAAATGAAAATCATGAGCCATCTCACAGGATGCAATGACAAGAATATAGCATTACTTCTGTGATACTCTGTCCAATAACACACAAAGTGAATATATCATGAGGAAATACAAGACAACCCTAAACTGAATTATAGTCTATAAAATTACTGATCTGTAAACTTTAAAAATGTCAAGGACATGAAAGTCAAAGAAAGACAGGAACTGTCCTAGACTAAAAGACATGCAATCTGTGATTCTGAACTGAATCTTTTTCTATAAAGATCACCATTAGGACTACTGATGAAACTTAAGTGAGGTCTGAGGATCAGATGGTAGTAACTGTAATAATGTTAATTTTCTGAATTTGATGGTTGTATATGGTTATGGAGGAGGAGGAGGTCCTTGTTTGTGGACTTTTTCTCTAAGTTTGAGATTGCACTTTTTTTATTTACTCAAAAAGTATAATGGGGGGAAAATTCCATTCAAAGTAGAAAAAATTTACAGTTTACCAAACAGTAAAAAATGTGCATGACCTAAACTAAGAAAACTAAAAAACTATGCTGGAAAAACATAATAAAGTTTTAATCAGTATAGAAATACACCATACGTCAAATAGTTCCAAAATAATTTGTAGGCTTGACAAAAAACTGAGTGTGGTTGAGCTAGAAAAAAAATGTTTCTAAAGTTCATTTGGAATTTATTCAGTAAATCAAATAATATTTATTGAGTGGTTACTACATGTCCCATGCTAGAGAAACAGCAGTAAGCAAGGAAAACAAGATGCCCTCATGGAACTGATATTTCAATGAAAGTGACAGTTAACAAAGTGCCAAGCACGTTATTTACTAATTGTGATTAATACTATTGAAGAAATAGGATAACGGGGCAGAATAGGAGCAGAATGACCTTCTTTAGATACGGTGGTTAAGGAAGGTTAAGAAAGTAGCATTTAAGTTGAGACCTAAAACAGCCAGCACATAAGAAGAGTGGAATAAGAATATCCAACAGCAAAAAGAGTTGAAAATGGCCAATATATACGGTATATACAAAGGAAATTTTTTTCAAAAAATTTCCCAGCCACTAATACAAATTATAAACTTAGTCCCCACCAGGTGGCTCAGTTGGTTGGGGAGTTGTCCCATCCACCAGGAGGGTGGCAGGATGAATTCACCCTTAGGGCACATACCTAGCTTTCGGGTTTGATCACTTGTTGGGGCACCTGCAGGAGGCAACCAATCGAAGTTTCTCTCTCACACTGATGTTTCTCCCTCCCTGTCTGTCTCTCCCTTCCTCTCTCTCTAAAAATCAATGGAATATATCCTCAGGAGAGAATTAAAAATAATAATAATTATAAACCTGTAATAATTAAATCAATGTCATGCTGGAAAACAGATCAATGGAACAGATCTTACAATAATTACTTAATAAAGAAAAAGGAAGTGCCACAAACCAAAAGGAAACAAATTGGTCATATGTTAAGAAAGTTTTTCAATTATTAGTAAAACATCAAAGTAAATATGTTCTCCTCAACAAAATTACAAAATAAATTCCAGAAGATTAAAGAACAAGTATAAAATTCAAATTAATTAGAAAATAAAAAGAAGAAAATATAGACATATTTAATGATATTCAGATGGAGAAGGGCTTTCTAAACAAAAAAGAAATGTAAGAAATTACGAAGAAAAGTATAGTACATTTTACTGCTTAGAAATTTATACTTGTATACATCAAAACTAAAGAGCAAATGACAAATATTAAAAATTATTTACAATAAAAGTGACCAAAAGAACCTTTATCCTCACTATATAAAAAGCCCATATTAATACTAAGCCCATTTAATACTAAGACCTTCCTCTCCCCAGGAAAAAATAATTAAGTAGGAATACACAATTAACAGATAATGTACAAATAGCCAATTAAACACATGAAAATGTGAAAAAATTCAAATTAAAAAAAAATAATACCTTTTAACCAACAGAACAAGCAAAATATTTTATTTATTTATTTTTTTAAATATATCTCTATTGATTTCAGAGAAAGGAAAGGAGAGGGAGAGAGAGAGGTAGAAATATCAATGATGAGAGAGTCATTATCGAGCCCACAACCCGGAGATGTGCCGTGACCGGGAATCGAACCCTGATCGCCTGGATCCTAGGTCAACGCTCAACCACTGAGCCATGCCTGACCGGGCAAAAGATTTTAAAACATTATATTAACAAGTAAGGTGAGACAGACATTCTTATATACTGCTGGTGATCACCTAACCTGGGTCCAATCTTTCTGGAAACAATGTGTCAAAAGGTATATTCATCTCTTTTATTATATAAGCACAGTTGTATCATCCTTACAAAGCAGTGTCTACCTTTTAGTTATGCTGTTTTTCTCTCCAAATATACGATAGATAAAATAGTAATTTGGAGAATCGTTTTTATAACATTTTCTCATTACAAAGTAATAAATATATGTTAAGCATTTTAAAAATACATAAATGGAAAAAAACTCTCCTATAATTCCTTTGATCCTCCTTGATCAAGACACTCAATTTGTTAGCAATCTATCACAGGAAAATAATCAGAAATGTGAAATGTATTAACAAAGATAGCCATGAAAATATTCCATATAACAAAAATTTTGAAAAATCCTAAATGTCTAACAAATGAAAAATGGCTAAAAGTATGACAATTTTATGTAGTTACTTAAAATAATGTTTCTAAAGAATATTTACTGGCCCAGCTGGACTGGCTCATCATTTGAGCATTGACCTAGTAACCAGGAGATCGAGGTTCGATTCCCGGTCAGGGCACATGCCCAGGTTTCAGGCTCAATCCTCAGTAGGGGGTGTGCGGGGAGGCAGCTGATCAATGACTCTCTCATCACTGATATTTCTATCTTTCTCTCTCCCTCTCCCTTCCACTCTCTGAAATCAATAAAGACATTTTTTTAAAAAAAGAATATTTACTAATATAGGGAAAATACTCACCTCATATTAAATTTTAAAAAGTAATACAAATAGGCACATAAATATAATCCCTATTTGGTATGTCTACAACAAATGAAATTATAGGAGTTTTTATTCCCTACATACATCTACGTATTCTTTTTTTTAAAATATGTCTTTATTGATTTCAGAAAGAGGAAGGGAGAGGGGGAGAGAGAGATAGAAACATCAATGACGAGAGAGTCACTGATTGGCTGCCTCCGGCACACCCCCTACTGAGCATCGAGCCTGAAACCCGGGCATGTGCCCTGACCGGGAATCGAACCAAGATCTCCTGGATCATAGGTCAATCCTCAACCGCTGAGCCACGCTGACTGGGCCATCTATGTATTCTTAAAATGTTTACCATATGTATTTATTACTTTGTAATGAGAAAAAAAATGTTATCAAAATGACTACAAATTACTACATTATCTACCCTATATTTGCAAAGAGAAGCAACATTGCTAAAATACAATGTCCACTTCCTGAAGAAGACACAATTGTACTTTAAAAAAGGGACTGAATATAATGTTCTTAAAGAATACATATATCAATATTCTTAACAGTATTATTCTGATAATATGTCCTTCCATGTACTCCAAAGTCAGTCTCCAGCCTGGAAACTCTGATTAAAACCACATGAACACTTACTAAATGTTTACTACAGTTGGTACATTAAAACTAAGAAATTGGCTGACCCTTCAAATGTACATTAATGAGGGACATTGAAAAGCTATTTATCAATAGTTTTCCTTGAGATTTGGCCTATATGTAAAATCTGCCTGCCATGAAAATCCCTTCCCCATCCAGGGTCACCAAGGTTCTAATCAAGTCCTAAGTTCACTTAAGTGTAAAATTTACGCAGCAAATAACCTGAAGTCAATATGTGAAAGCTTCATTAGGCAATATAAATGTAATCTACAGAGTCAAGAGAAACTCTCATTTAAGCAATATACATAGAGTTTATAGACACAGACAGTAACAAAGAAACTGCAAAATCATCTTATTTTCTAACAGAGTACTAGTAAGAGTTCATGCCTATCATTCAGAAACTCTGAAGTCAATGTCTGACATTTGGAACAAGACTATAATACGATCTAGAATCTTTGAAGTAAAAATGTCAATCTGACACAACTACCTATGGCTATTACTCTAAAAAAGAGTGGCTAAAATGGAACACAGTGAAAGTGGCAAACTCCAAAGGACAAACACATAGACTGTTTTACTACAAAGTATGTTTTTATATTATGAATTATCTCATACATGATCATGGTAATTAGAGAACTAGCATTACATCAAAGCTGTGTTGGTTCATAAGCAATTTTTCCCAGACAAAGGAACAAAGGACAGAAGTAGAATTATAGCCTTCAGCAGAAAGGAAAATACCTTCAAATTGGTTGCTTGGAATCCTTTCAGCTCTGCTTCAGGAAAATTTAAAATTAGCACCTGCAACCAGGGACCCTACAAAAGCACACCTTCCTTCCTTAGGAACCTTCCTTCCTTAAGCATTCATGGCTCTCTGTTCAAGGCAGGTTGTACTTCCTCTTGTGCTAAGAGATCCACATCCATCTGCATTGTGTGAGTACTACAAGCAAGCATTTCTACTCAATTATTTTTCTAAGTTTCCAATATCTGCTAGAGTAGCCACCAGCCACAAGGACTTGCCGTCTTGGAGCTATACGTGTTATCTCCTGAGATACCATTTATCTTTTCTATTAAATATTCTGATTATAAAGTTGCAAATACTTCGATTTGTCTACACAAACCCTAACTTTGTTATAGTAAAATTTTATAGAACCTAATGGTCTCCAATAGAATAGAAGAACACCCAAATTTTACAATAATGACTTTTCAAGCTTACTTGTTATCAAATGACTTGTAAAATCAACTTAGAGGTTGACAAAAAACAAATTTTTGGTAAAACAGAATAAAATTTAAAATATCTAAGTACATCTGTCAAAAAGCAAATGCATGATCATGAAACTTGTATTTTGTTTATTTAGGAATATGATTAATATAATATATATAATATAAACTTCTACACTAGGTTATGACTTTTAAAAGTACTTAGTTTATACCAAATTAAAATGTTTATTGTCAAAATAATTCAAAATATTAGATGTCATTAAATGGCTTCAAAAGAAATATTGTTAACTACTAACCGTTATTAAAATGACCACCAGTTTTTAAAATCAAAGTGCTACTGAAGGAAGCAAACTTTCATTCATATAATATTCTCAATGGACCAGTCATGCCTAAAACATTAGTATCTGACAAACCCAAAACTGAGTATATTTAACCAGGATTTAGATCTGGGTATAAAAACAAACAAAAAAATAGACTTATCAAAAAGAAATTGCTTGCCTAGTTAAAAAAAAAACACAAACTAATCTAGTTTACTACTACTTTTAAATAAACCACTCATTTAAATTATTTCATACAATACAGATATATTTTTAAATTTTTAAGTGTAATTGTCATAGTCTATTTTATCTTTTTACTCTAATAAAGTATTTTATTGTATTAAATAAGTGCCTGAGACTTTGCTGTCTTCTTCACAGTCTATTTTAAATCAAGAATATCCAAGAACTTGCCCTAGCCGGTTTGCTCAGTGGTTAGAGAGCTGGCATGCAGACTGAAGGGTCCCAGGTTGAATTCCAACCAAGGGCATGTACCTTGGTTGCAGGCTCATCCTCGCCCTGGTACGGGCACATGCCGGGGGCAACCAAGTGATGTGTCTCTCTCACATCATGTTTCTCTCTCTCTCTCCCTCCCCTTTCCACTCTCCCTAAAAAGAAATGGAAAAAATATCCTCGGGTGAGGATTTTTTTAAAAAAAGAATATCCAACTTAAATACATAAGGCTGCAAATTCAAACACATTTTGTATGGCAAAAAAATCTCAATCACAATACTTAAAACTGGAAGATAAAACACAGAATTCAGAAAAGTATAAGTTCATAATCACATGCTTGAAGCTGGCTATTTCCAAAGTATCAAAGTCATACAATGAATCTAAATATCTGACTTACATGCTCTAAACATAACCAGGGCAAGGAAAGCAACAAGAGTTCTCCCAACTGGTCAGTTTTTTATTAGAATTCAAGAGCTCACTCAAAGTCAGTATTTTAAACTACAAAGAATTTTTCTTTTTAAATCCTCACCTGAGGATATTTTTCCATTGATTTTTAGAGATAGGGGAGGGGAGGAACAAGGGGGCGAGAAAGCATGTGAGAGAGACACATCAACTGGTTGCCTCCTGCACACACCCAGACCAGGGCTGGGGATCAAGCCTGCAACTGAGGTATGTGCCCTTGACTGGAAATCAAACCCACAACCTTTCAGTCCATGGGCCAATGCTCTAACCACTGAACCAAACTAGGCAGGGCACAAAGACTTTTTTAAATCCACTACTATACTTCTTTGTATCCCTGTTCCTAATGCCTATCTTGCAAAGCTGCTATAAGGATTAAAATCAATAAATGTGAAGCCTCCAGCCTGCAAATACTCAAAAATGAGTTGTAATCTTCTTCTTTACAGTACACATTTTAAAAAATAACTTATTGAGGTGAAATTCACATAAAATTAACCATTTTATTTCTTATTAAAGTGTATTTGACGTAGAATACTATATTAGTTTCAGGTATACAACACAGTGATATAACATTTATATATTTTACAATGTGCTCACCACATTAAGACTAAGTAACCATCTGTCACTATGCAAAGTTATCACACTATTATTGACTATATTTTCCTTCACCTTTCACCCATCCTTTTACTTCTCTCCCCTCTGGGAACCATCAGTTTGTTCTCTATTTCTATAGTTTGTTTTCTTGTTGCTATTTATTCATTTGTTTTGATTTTTTCTTTAATTCCACATATAAGTGATATCATGCAGTATTTGTCTTTCTCTGTCCTACTTATTTCACTTAGCCTGACACCTTCTGGGTCTATCCATGTTGTCAGAAATAGCAAGATTTCATTCTTTTTTAAATCCACTACTATACTTCTTTGTTTCCCTATTCCTAATGCCTATCTTGCAAAGCTGCTATAAGGATTAAGATCAATAATGTGAAGCCTCCAGCCTGCAAATACTCAAATACTCTTTTTTATTGCTGAGTATATTCCATTGTATATATGTACATCATCTACCAAATGGACACCTAGGTAGCTTCCATATCTTGGCTATATAGTAAATAGTGCTGCAAGGATCGTATGGGTGCATAAATATTTTCAAGTAAGTGGTTCTGTTTTCTTCAAATAAATTCCCAGAAGTGGAATTGCTGGGTCATACAGTAGTTCTATTTTTAGTTTTTTAAAAAACAGAGAGAGAGAAGGAGGGAGAGAAACATCAATGTGAGAAAGAAACAGCTATTGGCTCCTTCCTATATGTGCCCCAACCAGGGATCAAACCCACAACCTAGGTATTAGCCCAAATGGGGAATTGAACCTTCAACATTTTGGTGTATGGGATAACACTCCAACTGAGCCACCCAGCCAGGGTTATTTGTTGACTTTTGCTAACAGCCATTCTGATTGGTGTCAGGCAGCAGGCATGTCACTGTGGTTTTGATTTGCATTTCCCTGATGATTCGTGATGTTCAGCATTGTTTCGTATATCTATTGGTCATCTGTATTTCTTCTCTGGAGAAATGTCTCTTCATGTTCTTGGCCCACTTTTTTTCAGATTATTTTTTGTTATTGAGTTATATGAGTTCTTTATACATTTTGAATATTAACCCCTTATTGGATGTATCACTCGCAAATGTATTCTTCAATTCAGTAGGCTGTCTTTTTATTGCATTGATGATTTCCTTGGCTATGCAGAAGCTTTTTCGTTTAAGTCTCATTTGCTAATTTTTCCCTTTGTTTCCTTGCTCAAAAGGACATACCCAAAATATATTACTAAGGCTGATACCAAATAGTTTACTACATTTTCTTCTAGAAGTTTTATGGTTTCAAGTCTTACATTTAAGTAATTAATTTTTACTTTACTTTTGTACATGGAATGAGAGAGTGATCCTGTTTTTTTCTTTTGCATGCATCTGTCCAGTTTTCCCAACACCACTTGTTAAAAAGATTCTCCTTTCTCCATTGTAATTCTTATTTCCTATGACATAGATTAATTGACTATATTCAAGGGCTTATTTCTGTGCTCTCTATTCCACTGGTCAATGTCTGTATTTTTATGCTAGTGCTATACTGTTTTGAATATTATAGCTTTGTAGTATAGTTTGAAATCAGGAAGCATAATGCCTCCAACTTTTGTTCTTATTTCTCAAGAGTTCTTTGGCTATTATTCTGGGTCTTTAGTGGTTCCATATAAATTTTAGGATTACTTGTTCTAGTTCTGAAAAGAATACCATTGGTAGTATTTTGATAGGGATTGCACTGAATCTATAAATTGCTTTGAATAGTATGGTCACTGTAACAATATTAATCCTTCTAACCCATAAGCATGGTATATTCTCCCATTTACTATGTCCTCTTCGATCTCTTTCTTCATTGTCTTATAGTTTTCCAAGTACAGATCTTTCATCTCCTTGGTTAAATTTATTTTTAGATGTTTTATTCTTTTTGATGCAATTGTAAAGGATCTTTTCTCCGAATTTCTTCTTCTGATTGTTCACTATTAATGTATGAAAATACAAGAGACTTCTGTATATTAATTTTGTATCCTGTTTCTTTACTAAACTCACTTACTAATTCTGATAATTTTTTTTGTGGATTCTTTAGGGTTTTCTATACATAGTATGTCATCTGAAAATACTGAGTTCATTTCTTCCTTTCCAACTTAGATGCCTTATCTTTTTCTTGTCTCATCACTGTGGCTAGAACCTCCAATACTATATTGAATGAGGGTGGTGAAACTGGGCATCCTTGTCTTGTTCCTGTTCTTAGAGGAAAAGATTTCAGCTTTTCATCACTGAGTATGATTTTAATAGTGGGCCTGTCACATGTAGTGTTTCAGTTAAGTTCCTTCTATACCCACTTTGTTGGAAGTTTTTATCATACATAGATGTTTAATTTTGTCAAATGCTTCTTCTGCATCTATTGAGATAATCATATGGTTTTTATCCTGTTTTGGTGATGTGATGAATCCCATTAATTGCTTTGTAGATGTACCATATTTAGGTCCCTCATATAAACCCCACTTGATCATGGTATAAAATCTTTTTTCAATGTATTGTGGAATTCAGTTTGCTATTATTTTACTAAGAATTTTACATCTAGCCCGGCCGGGTGTGGCTCAGTGGTTGAGCATCAACCTAGGATCCAGGAGATCGTGGTTCGATCCCTGGTCAGGGCACATGCCCGGGTTGCGGGCCCACAGCTGATCGGTGACTACTCTCTCATCTTTGATGTTTCAACTCTCTCTCCCTCTCCCTACCTCTCTCTGAAATCAATAAAGATGTATTTAAAAAAAGAAAAAAGAAGATTTTTACATCTATATTGATCAGGGACATTGGCCTGTAATTTTTTTTTTTGGTAGTGTTTTTCTGGTTTTGTAATCAGGGTAAATGCTGGCCTCACAGAATGAAGTTGGAAGCGTTCCTTCTGCCTCAATGTTTTGAAAAGATTTAAGAAAGGTAAGTATTAATTATTCTTTAGATGTTTGGTAGAATTCATCTGTGAAGCTGTTTACACCTGGGCTTTTCTTTGTTTGGAGCTTTTTTTCACTAATGCTTCAATATCATTCCTAGCAACTGAAGTGTTTAAATTTTCTGTTTCTTCCTGGTAAATTTAGTATTGGAAGGCTGTATATTTCTAGAAATTTATCCATTTCTTCTAGATTGTCCAACTTATTGGCATTATCATTGTTCATAAAATTCTTTAATAATCCTCTGTATTTCTGTGGTGTTGGTTGTAATTGCTCCTCTTTTATTTCTGATTTTATTTATTTGGGCCCACTCTTTTTTCTTGATGAGTCTAAATAGAGGTTTGCCAATTTTATTTATCCTTTCAAAGAACAAGCTTAGTTTCACTGATCTTTCCTATTGTTATGTTTTAGCTTCTATTTTGTTTCTATTTCTGTCCTGATCTTATTTTTTCCTAAAATCTACTTACTTTGGGTTTTGCCCATTCTTTTTCTATTTCTTTAGGTGTAAAGTTTAGATTGAGATTTTTTCCTTTTTCTTGATATAGGCCTGTATAGCTATGAACTTCCCTCTTAGAACTGCTTCTGCTGCATCCCATAAATTCTGGAAAGTTGTTTTCATTTTCATTTATCCCAAGATAGTTTTTGATTTCCTGTTTGATTTCCTCTTTGACCCATTGGTTGTTCAATAGCATGTTGTTTAATCTCCCTATATCTGTGTTTTTTCTACTTTTCTTCCTGTAGTTGATGTCTAGTTTCATGCCATTGTGGTCAGAAAATATGCTTAATTTCAATCTTTGAATTTACTGAGGCTTTTTTGTGGCCTAATATATGATCTATCCTGAAAAATATTCCATGTGCACTTGAGAAAAATGTATTCTGCGGTTTGGGAATGAAATATTCTAACAATGTCTATAAGTCAATCTAGTCTAACGTGACATTTAAGGCCATTATTTTATTACTTTTCTGTCTACATAATCTATACATTGAGATAAGTGCAATATTAAAGTTCCAACAATTATTGTATTACTGTTAATTTCTGCCTTTATGTCCATTATTTGTTTTATATACTTAGGTGCTCCTGTGTTGGGTGAGTAGATATTTAAAACTGTTATACTATCTTCTTGGACTGGCCCTTTTATCATTATGTAGTATCCTTTTTTACCTCTTTTTACATTCTTTGTTTTAAAATCAATTTTGTCTGACATGAGTATTGCTACCCAGCTTTCTTTTAGCTTGTTTCTATTTGCATGAAATATCTCTTTCCATCCCTTCACTTTCAGTCTGTGTGTGTCTTTTGATCCAAAGTGAGTTTCTTCTAGGCAGCATATAGACAGGTCTTGGTTTTTTATCTATTCAGCCATACTGTCTTCTGATTAGAGCATTTATTCCATTTACACTGAAAATAATTACTGATAAGTATGTGCTTATCGCGATTTTGGTTATTTTTGTTGTTCTCTACTATCTTTTGATTTGCCAGTTTTCTTTAGTATTTTGTTTCGTTTTTCAATTTTTTTGTGTATTTTCGGTAGGTTTTTAGTTTGTGGTTACAGTGAGGTCCATATATATCTATCTGTATTTATAGGAGTCTCTTTTAAGCTGGTATTTAAGTTCAAATGCATTCCACAAACACTACATTTTTACTCTCCCCTTCATGCTTTATGTTTCTGACATACTGTTTTTATATCTTTTTGTTTGGTGTATCCTCTGAAAATTCCTTGGAGTTATAGTTGATTTTGATACTTTTGTCTTTTAATCTTCTTGTTAGCCTTTTATGTGGTTGACTCCCTGTGTTTAATATATATTTGCTTTTACCAGTGAGATTTTTTTCTTTCCTGTATTTTCTTATTTCTGGTTATTTCTATAAGTCATTAATAAAAGGTTATGCCTTTTATTTTCTGCATAAAGATGACCATTTAACATTTCTCGTAAAGCTGGTTTAGTGATGAACTACTTTAGTTTTGCTTGTCTGGGAAACTCTTTATAAACTCTCCTTCTATTCTGAATGACCTTGCCAAATATAGTATTCTAGGTTGTAGGTTTCTTTCTTTCAGCACTTTAAATATTTCCTGCCACTTGCTTCTGGCCTGTATAGTTGCTACTGAGAAATGGAGTTTCTCAGTATGTGACTTTTGTTTCCTTCTTGCTTCCTTCAAAATTGTCTCTTTTTCCTTAACTTTTGCAATTTTAATTACAATATGCCTTGGTGTAGGCCTCTTCCATTTCATCTTGTTTGTAACTCTGTGTGCTTTCTGAACCTAGGTTTTTGTTTCCTTCCCCAGATTAAAAAAGTTTTCAGCCATTATTTCTTCAAATATACTTTCTGCCCCTTTCTCTCTTTTTCTCCCTCCAGATCCCTATAACGTGGGTGTTGGAGCACTTGTTGTCCCAGCAGTCCTTTATACTATCATTTAAAAAATTTTTTGTTTTCATTTTGCTGTTCTGATTGGGTGATTTCCACTATTCTGTCTTCCAGGTCACTAAACTGTTCTTCCCTAATTAACTAATCTACTGTCAATCACTTCTGATGTAATTTTCATTACAGTTATTGTATTCTTCATCTCAAATTGGTTATTATATTTTCTAACTCTTTGTTGAAGTGCTGATTTCCTCTATTCTCTCAAGTGTGTTGGGCATCCTTATGACCATTTCAGTGAATTCTTTATCAGGCAAATTACTTATCTCCATTTCATTAGTTTTTCTCTGAGGTTTTTTCTTGTTCCTTCATTTAGGCCATATTCTTCTGTCCCTCATTTTGTTTGACTGTGTTTTTTTCCCTGTAAGTAAGATGAAATAGCGCTCTCAATCTTAAAGATGTGGCCTCTGTGTAGATTGTGTACTGGATGGTTTGGGCAGGCTGGTTGTATTCAGGGAGGCCACACAGGGTGCCTGGGGTGTCACCCGACCTGCAGAAGTAGGTTCCAGGTAGAGCAGCCTGGAACACACATGTGCCACAGCTCCCTATGATTCTGGCTGTCCACCTCTAGCACAGAGTCAGGGCAGGGTAGGCCAATGTGTGCATACTTCCTTGCCCTTCTGATCTGGGCAGGGCTGTCTAATGTGCACTCAGCATACTGTGTTGCTTTCATTGTCTCTTGCCTTAGTCATGTCTGGGCAGAACTTCTCCGAGCCTTGCAGTACCCTATTAGTTCTGAACTTTCTTCACATGGGGCAGCCCTGTGCATGCACATTACAACACTTTGCTAGTTCCACACTTTCTCTAGGTGGGGGAGCTCTATGTGCCCGCGAGACCTCACTCTACTAGTTCTGCACTCTCTCTGGGCAGGGCAGGAAGCTCCATATGCCACACAGCAGCAATCCATTATCTCCACATGTTCTCTGCACAGGTCAGTCCTGTATGCGGGTACCGCAGCGCTCTGCTAGTTCTGCACACTCTCTAGGTAGGGGAGCCTCACATACAGACACAGCCCAGTAAGTATGCACAGCTGCACCCTGCCATACCCACTGAATCAATCTCTGGGTTGAGGGGTCATCTGCACATGTGCTATGGCACCTTCCTGTTCCTGCCAGAGCTAGCTCCAGAAGGGGTAGGTGAGGAAGTACTCCAGCAACCTAGCAGGTTGGACACAGCACTTCGATAGAGCTCCCACCTGCTATCCAAGTGCAGGGGAAACATGAACAATGGCAGTAGCCGGTCTCTCCAGTACTGGAGTTTCCTTCAGCTCTTATGGTTCCTCAACCATCTCCATGTGGTCTTCCTCTTTGTTGTGCAGATAATGTTCAACTGGCCCTCAGCTGTCTCTTAGGCAGAACTGCTCTAAATATAGGTGTACATTTGATGTGTTCTCAGAAGGGGGCAAGCTCAGCTCCTACACTGCCATCTTGAACCAAAATTAACCATTTTAAAGTGAACAATTCAAGGACATTTTGTACAATCACAAGGTTGTACAACCACCACCTTCATCTAGTGCCAAAATATTTCCATCACTCCAATGTAAAACTCCTTACCCATTAAGCAGTTTCTCCCCATTCTTCCATCCCCCAGCCATTGGCAAACACCAACTATTGTTATATCTCTGTGGATTTATCTATTGTAGCTATTTGATATCAGTGGAATTAAACAATATGTGATCTTTTCTATCTGGCTTCTTTCATTTCATAAAGTTTTGGAGGTATACTCACATCATAGCATGTGTCAGAACTTCATTCCTTTTTATGTCTTAATAATATTCTGTTTTATGTATATACCATATTTTGTTTATCCATTCGTCCACTGATGGACATGTGGACTATTTCCACCTTTGGCCATTGTGAATTATGCTGCTATAAACATGTATATATGTGTAATAGTTTGAGAATCGGTTCTCAATTCTTGTGGATATATACCTAAAAATGCAGTGTCATATGGTATTTCTATATTTATCTTTGAGGAACTGCCAAACTGTTTTCCACAGTGGCTGAGCCATTTTACTTTCTCACCAGCCATGTACAAGGGTTCCAATTTCTCTACATCCTTGCCAACATTTCCTTCCCTCCCCCCCCACTATTACAGCCATCCTAGTACATGCGAAGTAGTACCTTAACTGTGGCTCTGATTTGCATTTCCCTAATGACTAAAAATGTTGAACGTTTTCATGGGCTTGTACTCATAATCTTCCTACATGTGAGGAAATCTCCTTGTTATGACTCCTGTTTCCCCAGTGTAAGAGTGAAAACTCAAACTCCCACACTCCCTTATAGCTAGACCCAGGCATGTGATCCAGACTCTGTCAACAGGTCGTATACATATAAGACATATGGAATTGAATAGAAACAGATTCTATTTCCATTTTTACTGGTACAGATAGTGACAGATAGATGACTCCAGTTCTAGGAGATGGAAACAGCAGCAGTTTCCCAGTAATTACAAGGTCAATTCTTGGCTCATAAGTAGCATCAAAGCATCAACTGAACCCAACCGGTGTGGCTCAATGGTTGAGCATCAACCTAGGATCCAGCAGATCAAAGTTCTATTCCCTGTCAGGGCACATGTCCAGGTTGTGGGCTCAATCCCCACGGTGGGGCATAAAGGAGGCAGCCAATCAATGACTCTCTCATCATTGATGTTTCAACTCTCTCTCTCCCTCTCCCTTACTCTCTCTAAAATCAATAAAAATATATTAAAAAAAAAAAGCATCAACTGAAGTATTTCCTATAGGATACAGCGAAGCAACGGCAACAGTGGAGGTTCCCTCATCCGATAATGTAGAATGTTGTAGAAACTAAACCTCATGCCTAATTCTCTGGCCTGACCAGCAATTCTATAAACTACTAAATATTCATTTGATAAACTCCTTTTTTATTACATCATTATTCTGGAAGAAGCATTAGATTTATCTTACCTAGCTCCACACTGAATACCTAAAATAAATGTCAAACAGATGCACAGAGGTAGGCCTAATTAAATCTATGAAAATTTCCTAACACTTAGATGTCTACCAATTTTTTTAATTTAATAAGTTACCTTAAAACAGAGTAAACAACTTTAATGTTGATATCACATCTGTCAGGGATAATGTGAAGGAAGGTGGAGAGTTGAACGAGACATCCTTTAGTACTTTTACTCCTCTATTTCTACGATGTTTACTATACAATTTAAAGATAAAAATCACACCTTTGTAGCCCATTAAATTTCACTCAAATATTTACTAATTTATTAGCAATTAATTCTAGCTTTTGCCATGTAACAATTCATGTAAATGTTCACACTAAACCTTATTGTTCATTATCTTTTACTTTACTATATAAGAAAAAAAAGGAATGAGAGATAAACAAAAAGAAAGAAATCCATAATCCTACTCATCTGAGAAAATCACTAAAAATATTTTGGTGGATATCCTTCAAAACATTTCTTCCTATGCTGAAATTCACCTGTAAAAAAAGATTACAATAAAACAAAAGTAATAGCCCTAGCCGATTTTGCTCAGTGGTTAGAGTGTTGGTCTGTGGACTAAACGGTCTTGGGTTCAACTCCCGGTCAAGGGCATGTACCTCAGCTGCAGGCTCAATCCCCACCCCAGTGGGGGAACATTCAGGAGGCAACCAATCGATGTTTCTCTCCCCCCGCCCTCTGAAAAGCAATGGAAAAAATATCCTTGGAGGATTAAAATTTTTTTAATCAAAAAAAAAAAATAAAAGTAATAGCTAACATGTAATTAGTGCTTACCACATGCCAGTCCCTATTCTAAATGTCTATGCATTTTAATTCATATAATCCTCATATCTCCATCATGATGCACTATTATTTTCATTTTACAAATAAGGAAACCAAAACACAGAGAAGGAAAGTAAACTGCCCTAGGTCACCTGAATAACAAGTGACAGAACCACCTAGCAGTCTAAATCCATAGTTTGCATTTTAACATTATGTTTTAATAATTATACTGCTTCCAAAAAAAACTGATCATAGTATACATACCACATATATAACATTCTCCTAATATATTATATCTTTCCATTTTAATAATTTTTAAGTCCTAAAATTGTGGGAAATACTCTATACATTTTAAGATATATATCTTAATGTTTAATCTACATATAAAATACCAAATTTAAAGAAATCCTTAACATTAAATAATATCCCACTTATATGAACAAGTTGCACCTCAGTGAGGAAACAGCTTACTCTTAGTATCCTGAAGCTAGTCTAGGTCAAAATACTCTAGAATTCTGCCCTGCCAAAAATTAACCTTTATGAAACCCTCTTTCTATGTATATATTTAATAATAACATGGTTTTAAACTCCTTAAATGTGCATCTGTTTCTCTCTTCTTTCTCCTCCTTCCCCTTTTCTTTAAAAAACAAAAACAAAAAAAACCTCAAAGCACCCAGCATACTACTGGTCATTTATAGTAGACACTCAATAAATATTTATTGATAGACTGGTTAGACAATGCTATGTTGAAATAGAGAATATGCAGAAACAAAGGTCCTTTCTCTCATCCCTTCTCTCATCAGGAAACCATATAAATACAGTGGCCCAGATAATACAGTGTCCTACCATAAGAAAAACAACACTTCCACCCAGTTTGCCTAAATGCTGAACTTTGCACTGTCTAAGGTCAGGTAAATATAAAAACACGCAAGGCACAAAACTAAGTGAACTTTTTTAAAAGAGGGATGGGGCAAGAATCCTAGTCATACACAAATGACAGGCAAAAACAATTATATTAAAGGGCTCGTGACATGCAATTCCTAGCCAATTCCTATTGTTCATCATACTACACAATGTGTCCATGTCCTGGAAAATCATTTGGCCTTAGAGCAGCACTCCACAAAGAAGGAAGTCAGTTTCTGATTGACCTTAGATTTCAAAGTTTGGCTAATCCTCATGAACTGAAAATTTTGATAGTTCAAACTCTGTATGCATTGATTTTTACAGCATACAACATTTAAAATGATATTATCTCTGTGAATTTTCAGATCCTTATCCATGAATATGGGGAATTCAGTTTAAAATAATAATAATAAGCTATATATTTTTTCTGAATCTAGAACCAGTATACTACAGATAACATAGCTATCTGTAGTATGCTTTCTGACATGCTGGTCCTAATTACTGCAAACATTTTAAAGATGAGCAAATACTACCTAGAAAGTCAAGGTAACTTAAAGGCCACACTTCCATGTTCAAGAAAGAAAAAAAAGAGGTGATTCCCAGAGAGAAGAGACCAAATCCCCAGTCTGTATGAAACTGAAGCAAACACCTCAGTAATTTTCAAGGTCTCTGCCTTAACTTGTCTTCTACTACCTGCATATACATAATATGTGAGCTGCAAATACAAAGTGACCTCCCTGTTAAAAGAAAAATGGAAAAAATTCTTTTCCTAAGGTCTACTTTATGAGTGAAGATAAAGAGTTCTAGCAAGAGGGAACAAAAAGGAAAGCAAATGGGAAAAGAGAATGGAAAGTAGAAACAAGTGTGTCAACAGGATAATTACAGGAAATGTGATATGAAGAATGGATGAATGAATGGATGACTGGGTAAAGCGAGGGTGGCAGGGAGGGGAACAAATTGAAACTATCCAAGGATTTTCATCAGACAGTAAGTTTATACTTTCCAAAGTGATGTACAAATCCTCACTTCAAAGAAAGTGAGGAGAAATCAGAAGCCAGCCAGTTCAAGGAATCCTGATATTAACTCCAAAATGAAAAGATACATAGAGGTGATTAACAATGCCCTTCAGAAGAATATAAAAACAGCATCATTTCTTCCTCACAAAACGAACATGGCCGGAGAGATCGCTACCATATTGAAGCACCTATTTAATGCATGACCAAAAGCTAGGCAAGACTAATCAAAACTACCTGCTATTCCAGAACAAAACTGACGGCATAGACTATAAATTCAGTGTTTGTTGAATGAATACCATCGATACTTTTTTCCTCTCAACCTACATATTTTTACAGAATGTCAATTGTATTTAGGGAGAACAAGCTGTTTTAGAACTGAACAAAAGATATAGTTACCCCTTCAGGTTATAAACTCCTATGTTTTCACAAGACTATCAAACTTTTTATACCACCATACATAGCAGCTTACCTTTCTCCTCCCAGGTTTCTAGACACTCAAGTAAATGCAGTTTCTTAATTCTGTGAACTATTCAAATAAACTAAACAGAAAAACAGGATAAAATGACTGCATCTGATCATTTCTTTTTTTTAAATATGTAATACTTTTTATGTTTTTCTCTAGATTATATTTTTTCTCTGCCCTTTTTACTTTTGTTCCCTGAAAGACTGATGAAACAAGCTAATAAAGCATAGTTGCCTCTTCAAGATTTTAGTAGTTTAACCTAAAAAGCACTGACCTCAAGCCCAGAAAATTGCCATATTTCACTCCTTGTACTCAAAAGTGTGAATTAATATACAGCAGACTAATATGACCAAAAAGGAAATGTTAATTCATAATGAATATTTCTCCACACACCATTAACATTTGGGTTGTTTCATTATTTTTAAAGTGTTCTAGATATATAGAGAGAAAATAAACCTAAATCTAATGTTCTAGGTTTCTAGCTTGGTTGACTATATTAGTGTTTCTTCCAAGTGTGATGCCTAGACAGAAGCATAAACGTCATCTGGGAATTGTTAGAAATACAAATTCTTGGGCCCCGCCCCAAGCCTACTCAATCAGAAACTCCGAAGGTGGGACTCAGCAATTTGTGTTTTAACAAACACTACACATAATTATGATGCACACTTAAGTTTGAGGCTCTCTGACTAGATAAAATATCTTACCATTCACCAAGAACAGAAAACAAGAGAAGCAGGCTGGGGCAGAGGAAAAAATTAGGATAAATAAAGAGCCTTGATACTTTATCAATCCACCTTCTTTGCCCTCCTTCCTGCCATACTCCTAGATGGCCACTCTCTTCCTTATTTCTAATTCAACCCAGAAAATCCATTTAGCACTCATAAATTTATGCTTCTTAGTCTATTTACATTGTACTTTTTTAAATCTCTAAATTCTCATCTCAAAATATGTATTATGATTACATTACCTGGGAGAGTGTTTTAAAAATATTGACACCCAGGTCCTATCAAATGGCAATAAAATCAGTTTTTCTGGGAGTGGGGACTGGCCAAAAGTGTCTTTTTAAAGCTCCTCATCAAATTCTAGTGTGCAACCACAACTGAAAAATCACTCAATCTAAATGAAAGTTTTTGTCTCTATTTGCCTATATTTATCTATATTTCCAAGTACAATGAGAAAACTACTTGTATGAGAATCACAAAAGGCATATTTCTCAAAATGATATTCAAGATCATGTTCAGTGATACATACATATAACCTTTTTAAAATAGCTATGTATTTACTTTTACAAATTTTTTTATTGCAAGTAATGTTTTCCATTTAAGAGTCAGAGTTTCATTTTAAAATAAGATTCCATTTTTTATAGAAGTCGATATTTTTAAAAAACAAACACTAAATAAAGAATAGTACAAAGGACAGGGCAAACACTGCAAAGATGGTAAGCAAACAAAAAAGTATGATTAACCTGGACCAATGTGCTTATTAAAAATACAGATTCCTGCCCTGGCCAGTGTGGCTTAAGTGGTCAGAGCATCGGCTCGAGCAGGTTTGCAGGTTTGATTCCCATACAAGGGCACATACCTGGATTGCAGGTTTAATCTCCGACCTCAGTAGGGAGATGTGCAGGGGCAACCAACGGATGTGTCTCTCTCACATGGATGTTTCTCTCTCCCTCCCTCTCTCCTTCCCTCCCTTCCACTCTCTCTAAAAATCAATGGGGAAAAATATCCTCAGGTGAGGATTAACAAAACAAAACAAAAATACAGATTCCTGAGTCCTACCTCAGCAATAGTAAACCACACTTTGGAAATGTGGTCCAGAAATTGACATTTTTAACAAGTGTTCCCAAGTGATTCTTACTCACATAAGTAGAGAAATGCTCTAACAGGAGGTATGTGAGCTTTCTGCCACTAGGCAGAGAACAAGCCTGGATGTAAAAGGAAACTCATTCCATTCATTTTACTAACTCCACTTCATGGTCTCACAGAAGGATGAGCTCCAGCTACATCTGCTGGGTGAGGAAGGAGTCCAGTTTCTGCTTCAAGACTCAGATCTCATCCTGACTTCCTATTCTACCCTTTTATTGCAAGTCTCCCAGAAGCCAGAGCTCATTCTAATTTCACCCTTAACAACAGCCCTGTGCCTTGAGTATTCCCATTTCAATATGACCGCCTCCTGTTCCATTGCTCATTTACTTTTCCAGCTGCCCTTTGAAGCTAAATCTTTAAAAATGTCACAAAATACTGATAAAATTTAATCACCCCCAGGTTATATCTGTACTCTCAAATTCCAATGATAAACAATCTCTATCCATTTAAATGGACATTGTTTTTAAATGTTCATATATTGTGACATGATTATAAACCACCTCACTACACAATATTGAAACAGATTACAGTTCATGTACCATTAGTAGTAGCCAGTGGTTCTCAACCTTGACTATACATCAGTACTATCTAGGGAGCTTTTAAAAATCCCCACATGAAGGCCATGCTCTCGCCCAAATTAAACAAGAAACTCTGCGGGTGAGGGTGAAACCAGGCATCTTTTTTTCCTCTTAAGTTTCTCAAGTGATGCTAATATGCAGCCAAGTTTGAGAACCAAGAGCTAGTTTTTCACCTAGAAAGATTACCAAGACAGATTTGGAGATTGTCTGCAATGGGTGAGCAACATTTTTACCATTATTGTACTAGATTCACTCAGTCACACACAGGAGATTCTCACAGAACAGTGACTTTTGAGGACAGAAATTCCAAATCCCAACATTAATGAAGACAATATGCACATATTTGTTTATATTTATCTTAAGTATTTTTTGTCAAGAAATACCCTATATTTGTTTACTCTGACCTGGCAGGTGTTTCTTAAAGCCAAACACCATACCTCTAAATATGAACAGAATTTTCATAGACTTAAACTGGCCTATATTTAGAATAAGATAATGCCATATATATCCACCAATGGACAAGAGGGATACTGAGCAAGAAAGTTAAAATGGACAGACATTATTGTTCATTAGCATGTACCAAAATGCATATTCAAATATAAGTTCAATACCACACATGACAATTTTAATGGTTTTTGGAGTCTCTGTGATATTAATCCCTTTCATGATATTCATGCAGTAAAACTAGATCTACTCATTCAATATCTTATACAGACTGCAGTCTAATATACTATAAATCTCTGAATATGTGAAATTCAGATTTTAAAACCTATTTTGTAGTAAATACGCTACCAAAAAAAATAGACATCGAGTGAAAAGTATATTCTAAAAAAGTAATAAAATTCACTTTACCCTTGGTATGACAAAGAAATAACGTTTAATTTTAGGAAGCTATAATTCTTCCACAAAATGAACACTTGGCAAAGAGAGTCAAATTATATCCACTTCCTGCCATAAATGCCAGCAGCAAGTACATCCAATTTCAAGTCCCTTTGAAGCCAATGAGTGGGCAGAAGACAATCACAGCCAAAATGGGGAACACATGGTATTCATTCTTTGAAAAAAAATCAGCAGTGAAATACAACCAGGAGGGGAAGCCATCTGTCACAAGGAAAAGAGGTGGCAGTAGCTATCAAGGACTATAGCATGCCACCTCAACCTGAGCAGAGTGAAGTTTTAGATTTTAATTCCAGATAAATCTTGTAATAAGCAAGAGTTTTCAAAATTATTAGTGTCGAATTATGAATGGAATGAGTGAGAGAGAAAAACTACCAACATGTAATTCTACCAATACTGTAAATTCTATCTCCCTATTAGGAAGAGCAACAACATAGCAAATAGAAACACACACATGCAAAAATTCGGAAACAAGTCAACACTTTAACAAATTTAATTCCCTTCAGTACAGAGAACACTGGCAGTTTTATCTGCATTATATTCCTAGCCTATTAACTTTTCCGCAAAATAAAAATTAAAAAAAGCAACTTCCAAATATGAAAATAAAAGCGAACCAAAAGTAAAATATTCAACTTTTACCACTGCCTTATCCCCTTCACCTAATCCCCCAACCACCCTAATCAGCACCCTCACCCTTGCAAAGCACTATAGTCCATTCTTTAGGATTCCATCTTTAAGAAGGTAAAATCATTGGGCAATTAAATACATGTATTTGAGAAAAGAATCTTAAGTGTCAGTCCTATCTTCTGTATGGTCTTAAACCCATTAAAATCAGTTTCAGACATAGCAGGATTCTAAAGGATAGCAAAACCAAGTGAAACATTAGTTACCAACATTTTAAAATTTCAAAATATAGTTGATATTTAATTCAAACAAAGTATAGCTACTAGACCTCAATTTCTTTAAATCAGCATTTTATACTGTCATTAAAATGTATAAAAGCTGTTTTCAAACACAATATATTATTTGTGAAATTGGAATCAGTAATACTAATTCTAGTTCAGTTATTTCCTTCAGTTCTGTAACCTCACTTCTCCTCAAAGCCTTCTCTATATGAGAAATAGTCATTTCCTTCAGAATAAATTCATCTAAATACCCAACTACTGGCCATTTAATTTTTCTTTGGCATACAAAGCCATATATATTCTAAAAAAGAAAAGCCATGAAGTTTTTTAAATTAAACTATGCCTGCATAATTCAATACAAGTTTAATTTTTAAATCAATGACTTGGGAGGTATGCCTTATGCTCCTAGGAACAACATAATAAATACTTACTTATGATGATGATGAACAGAATTAAGTTACCCTTCATCAAGTTAATAATGCAATTTACTATTCTAATTATACCAAAAGTGAAGTCAATATATGATACAGAAAAGACAGATTTATTTGCTCAGAAGTTCAATAAGTAGGATATCAATAAACAGATCATCTTAATCAGCAAACTTCTTGGAAAAATCCACTGAGTCAAACAAAAAAAAGTTCATATATCATTTGTAGTAATTAATATTGACTTCTCCATTCAACTACTCAATGATAATATTTTGAGCAACTATAGAATAAGGCTACTTCTCTCTTTTCCTGAAATAATTAAGGTAAATGTGAAGAATATATTCAGTGTCCTGAAGCGTCCATTTTTCATTTTTCTGACAGTCCAGTACAGTAGGAAGGAGCACAGACAATGGAACATACTGTGTGGGCTTGAATCCTGCCTCTGCCACTTAACAACTGTGTGACCTTGGGCAAGTTATTCTTTCTAAGCTTCAGTTTCCATACCAATAAAATAAAAATAACAGTACCTACCACATAGGATTGTTATGATGATTAATATAGGCAGAGCACATAAAACAGGGCTTCTCCTTAGTAAGGAGTAGTAGTTGTCTGTTAGATATTACACTTACTAGCTATTACTACTTGTTAGCTGTTACTACTACCACTTAGCAGTAGCTATCTGTTAGCTATTACTATAATAAGTAAGCATGGCTATTCCAATAAAATGTTATTTATAGACACTAAAGTTTGGATTTCATATCATTTTCATGTACCACAGAATATTATTCTTCTTTTGATTTTTTCAATCATTTAAAAATGTAAAAACCATTCTTAGCTTGTGTGAGATGTACAAATCCTCTAAGCAGAATTTGGCTTACAGGCCAATTATGACGACCCCTGTTACAAACCAATGCTTCTTTTTTAATTTATTTATTTATTTATTTTGGTTAATCCTTACCCAAGGATATCTTTTCCATTTATTTTTAGAGAAAGTGAAAGAGAAGGAGGGAGGGAGGAGAAGGAGGAGGAGAGACAGAGAAACATTGATGTGAGAGAGACCCACTGATTGGCTGCCTCCCACACACCCCAAACGGGGCGCCAGGGATCAAACCTGCAATCCAGGTACATGCTCTTGCCTGGGAATTGAACCTGCAACCCTTTGGTGTGTGGGCCAACACTCTAAGCACTGAGTCACACCAGCCAGGGCTGTAAACCAATGCTTCTTAAATACCAGTCCATGAACAAGTTTCCACCAATCCTTAACAAAATTGTCACTGTAAGATTAAAAGCTATATATTTTCCTGGGAAGAATTGTCCTATACTCTGAGATTATGCAATTCTGACTCCTTGGTATTAAAATGTTTTATTCTCTTATAAAATGGCAGTAGGAATACAGAATCATTTATCCTTTTTTAATTGTCTTTGACAATCCCACGCCAGCCCCCAGCCCCCACCATTGTTTACAAAGTGGAGGGGAGTTTATTGTTATTGTTTATTTTTTATTTTACTGGTGCATGAAATCCAAGTCTGGGAATCATTAATATAAAGCTTTCCACCTAATCAAAATAAGAGAAGTACAGTACTTTTCTATGTGCCATTTATACATGCTGATGCAGACTGATTAATCAAATTACATCTTTACCATCTGCTCAAATGATCACCTATATCTCTTCTCTGTCCTTTCTCTTAATAACTCCTTCCCAGAAGTCTTTGGAGCCTATGAAACTCACATTCTTGTGAAAATTAAATCTTCTTCATAGAAGGCACATAGTTTAAAATATTTGCGAAGAGTTTTGGGTCTAACTGACCAGCCAGAAACTCCTTACCACAAAAAGTAGAGCAGTAAAAAGATTATTTCCAGATATATTACATTCCTTTGGGAAAGCACTCTGTAATTCATGGATGAGTCACTGTGGAAATCAAACTGTTAAATAATGGCTATGACTGTAACTGAAAATCCTGAGAGCTAATTACCCTACTCAAAAGTTTCTGGTAACTCCTTCAGGAATATTAAGCTACCCTGGTAGTAAATAGTTATTCAAATAAAACTTATTATTCACTGGGAACCACTTTCTACATGCCATGCTACTACTTCTGTTCTCATAGCAGATTATAAGTTACACTTCAAAAAAATATCTTACAATATTATATGTATTTATAAAATATCTGACTTGATTCTAACTCAGTTAACTTTTATTAATGTCAGGTAGTCTTGTGCATCATTTTATACATATTATCTTCTTTTATTTCTTTTAACTTTCACAATGACCATAAAAGCATTTTCCTCATTTGACAGCCAATGAAACTCAAATGCTCTTTTATATGCAAGCACTGATTTTATGCTGCCTATCTTGGCAAGAACAGCAATAGTAAAGTATTTCTAACTCCCAGAAGTGCCTGTTAGTTACATGAACCAGTTGAATCAGGGCCTTACAAACAAGGTCAAGAAACTCTCAGAGAATTCATTAGGATAACTGACAAAAACAAAATCAGGTAATTTTATAAGAAACAATCTCTACAGACCACCTTGTCCAACTCTCTGGGCTTTTACAGATGAGAAAACTGGATCCAAAAAGATTAAATAATGTGCCCATGGTCATATACCCAGTTACTGATTGGCAGAGCCAGGATCAAAATGAGAATGCAAGTCTCCTTTTATAAAATCCAGTGTCCTATTCACTACACAAGTGATTCTTAAGCTCATCAGACCCAATGCCACCTCTCTTTTTATTTTTTTTTTTATTGATTTCACCAAGAGGAAAAGGAGAGGGAGAGAGAGAGAGAGAAAAACATCAATGATGAGAGAGTCATTGATCGGCTGCAGCCCACAACTCAGGCAATGTGCCCTGACCGGGAATCGAACCCTGATTGCCTGGATCCTAGGTCGATGCTTAACCACTGAGCCATGCCCAGCCGGGCCACCTCTCTTTTTATAACAAATATTTGTAATGTGCCCTTTACTATCCTGAAATTCTTAGATAATAATCCCACCCTCACATGCAATCAAGAAAGTGAATATAACATTCTGTGAAAGAAAAAGAGTTTTATACTAAAATAATACGTATGTTAACATGTAAATGCTGCAGACAGCTACACCAAAAGACTCATGTACACACAGAGGCTGAATAAGTGGCTGCACTGGCCAACAAGGCAATGCTGCTGTTGAAGTAATTTCCCAAAATGATAAAAACTCTAGGTAACACAGTACAGAAAATGAGAAAAATGCATACGCTTCACAAAAGTATTTCAAATCTGGTCCACAAAGGAAGAACAACATTTTCAATACAAAGTTAAACATTTCCTTGCTGAAAGTACATGTTTTGCAATATGTCTTTTTAACAAATTTACTCCAAATTTCTCACTAAAAGGTGCATGATCTTCAATGAACTTGCTGTTAACTAAAATAAAGGACATCTATTAGAAGTTGATTTATTACAGGAATATAAACCACTATTGACCATTTTCAGTGAATAGTGAAGTGACTTTCAGGAACTGAGAATCACACAAGTTATCTGCCTTCAAAGAAAAGTACCACAACAAAGATAGAAGACCAAAACACAAAAATATCTGGGAGAGAAAATATATATAAAAACATGTACCATTTAATGGCTTCTCACTTCCTCTCTACTCCTTATTCCCACAAGTAGAGACACATAGCTTATGATACTGAGTTAACTAGATCAGTACATTTTCCAACATTAACAAGCATACATATAACATAATCCACATGCATGTACCTAAGATCACAGTCATTTGTCTCTTATTTCCAAATGCTTATGAAAAATTTCTACTCAAATAATTAAAACTAATTCACCATTTGTTGCTCTAAATCTAATTCCACTTTCTAATCTCTATCCATTTTCATCACTGGCAAAAACATTTCCCCATGGTTCACTGTAGTCTTCTCTCTTGCCATCATAGTCCACATCCATATATTTCTTTGGAAATATCACATGAATGTGTACCTTCTTCTCTATTCCTACTACCCCAATTTGTCTAGGCCTTCTGCAAAAAACTCATTTGCTTTCCCTGCCTTCCTTCCTTTAGTCCACTCTGCTGAGAGCAACATAAGCTGCTCCTGAACAGTATCTATTGTTATGTCACACATTCCCTGCTTCAGGAACTCCTACGGCAACTTCCTATTACCTTCTTCAAATTCTTCTCCAAATAAGTCAGACTAAAAAAAAAAAAAATTACACACTTTTAAAGGATAAATTGAATTACATCTTAATAAAGTCATAAAGGGAAAGAAGGAGGGAGGAAGCAAGAGATGGAGAGAGAAAAAGGAGTGGGAAGGATAGTGGGAAACTCTACACGGTTCTCCATGAAGTACCACTTTACTCCATACAATTTCAGGCACTCTGAAGAATTGAAACTCTGAGCACTAACACAATCTGGCCTCCCAATAACTGAGTCTAGTAATGGTCAAGGATTACTTTGTGAAATTGACTCTTCCATCAAAAAGATATGGCTTTGTTAGAAAATATATTCCTCCATGGAGCCAAAATCTAAAATCCTAAGATTTGTACTCATTTTTCCAGTGTTAGCCTTCCAAAGAAAATACCAAAAAAGAAAGAAAAAACTTCCTTCTATATGGCTGCCCATCAAATACACAGAGGAGTATAACTATAATGTCACACATCTTGTCTTCCTTACTTCCTCACATTTTTATAAAGCATGGTTTCTATGTCCCTCAAATACTCTTCTGGGCAAATAAAGCAACTATAACATGATGTCAAATTCCAAAGTGGTAAGATTTTAAAAAATAAAATGGAACTATGACCACCCTTGATCAATATTAATGTAACTAAAAACTAAGTTCATACTCTGGTTTCTTTTGCATAAGAGAATAAAAAGTGGGTTTCCCAACTCATATTTAAGCTGCTATCTGCAAAGTTAGCGAATCCCTAAAAACAATTCTATTTCATTGGGATGAAATCACACACTAGATTGCACTGCGAAATGCAAGAAGAGAGAGGAGACAAAAAAAAAAAAAACAGGCTGCAGTCCTCTGGCAAATTCTCTTCATTCCTCATAAATAAGCCTTCTCAAATATTTGCACATTTTTTATTAAATTCATGAATCATTTTTCACGGTATTCCACTACATTTCAGATAAGCAAACTTAGCAACTCTATAAGATGCCAATTTCCAAACCCACTTATATAGCTGCATACATGACAAGATCCAATGGATGGGTAGCTTAAATTTCTATAAGTGACACGTGAACAAATTTCTCTTCTTAAAATGATTAACTCCCCCAAAGGAACATATCTATTTTACATCTGATTTAATTTTCTCAGGGAATTCTATATAGTGCCTTTAACATATCCCATATCTGGAACACCAAAAAGATCAAATCTATCTGGAAAATAAACTAGGCTACTGATTTATCCACAATATTCTGAATAACCATTCACAATTCATCTGTATGTTAAATCAGAATTATCAAACAGAAAAGTTAAATAAATAATCTAAGACATAGATCCCAGATTTTAAGATCGGACTTTGAATAACAGTAAAACAATTAGCAACCTCATGAAAAAACTTATTTAAATTCAAATAATAATGGCTTTCACCATGTTACAAACCAAGTTACAACCTAAAATCAATAAAAATGTTAAATAGTTACCTGTGTCCAAACAGTGAGGACAAATGACAAAACCAAGATTCACACAGGGATAGTGTATCTTTTTGTATTTCTGAACTTGAAATTCTCTTGATTTGATCCCTAAATATAACCAAAATCAAAAAATCTGCATCCTGAATAAAATCAGACTCCAAAAAGAAAAAAATACACAAAGCAGAATATTACACTCACTTGTCACACTATAATATTAAACAGAACATATTCTGTCTGCACAAAATTCCAACGAAAGTGCTTTAAAATAATTATTTTTAAAATAAGCTTCCAACTAAACTCAACATACAGAAATATTCTAAGGTATAATAACAATAAAAAGTATGACAATATCTTGCTGGATGTCTGTTAGAATAAAATAAAAATATAAAGCATCCAAAGCCTCAGCTTTGCCATTCAAGCAAGCTCACAACTGGATTTTTATTCTTCATCAAGCAAACATGTACTAAAAGTCTTACTTGTTGTCAATTTTAAAAAAGAAAAAAAGGCCTTTCCTGTTAAAACATATATTGTTGCATCTCACCAACCACCAATATTTGAAAGTTCAGTAACAAAAGGAATGAGACATAAAAACAGTTGGGTATTTATTTTAGAAACAATCTTCCAAAAGGACTCCATAATAATAAACCATACATATTAGGCAATTCTTACAAATGTGCCTTTACATTTTATAGGATTCTAGACCAAGATCTCCATGGCCCAAGCTGATCAAACATTTAGGATGCATCTAAATCCCCAGTTTCAAACTGAAATGGGAAAATTTGTTAAATTATTGAAAATCCTATTGAAACAATCTTCTTTGTAAAGTGGAAAATGTCTGACCTTGAGGGCTATGGAGAGTATAATGAATGCAGAGTTTAATTAGGACCCACTGCTGGTTCACTATAATCTATTAATTAGCATTCTCAGTTCTCTATGTCTCACTGCAGTGTTTCACTTTACTTTAAAATTGTACCCTTCAATTTTTGGACCAAAGATATACAATTTTAGGATTGTGTGATAATTATAGTGGATGCAGGAAGAATACATTCCTGCCAGCCTTAGTGTTTAATTAGGGCAAGGGGTGGAATCGAGATAAGGCAATGTTCACCCTCCTTCAACACATATGGTTTTTTTGGCATCACAGTCCTATGGGCTGTTTCACTTCCACTGGACTAAAATGCTGTCCCTACTATAGTCTCTTCAGGAGATTCAAATATTTGCCTTTGTATGTAGCTTGATAATTAGGAAGGAAATTGTCATTGCTTTTTATCCACACAGCTTTTAAAGTATGGACATAATCAGCTGCCTTAATATTTTGAAAATAAAGAAATATGCCAATAATTTTTTCCTCATTAAAATAAATATTTCCAAGTTGCTTGATAATAAAAACTATCTTGGTGATAGGTATATTTTTAGCATTGTTAAAAAGATACACTGGAGGCTAGTTAATTCAGTGATAGATCCAGTAACCTCAATTCAATTTCTACCAAAATCCACTTTTAATTTTATACACACACACACGGCCCAGCCAACATGGCTCAGCAGTTGAGCATGGACCTATGATCCAGGAGATAGAGGTTTGATTTCTGGCCATGGCACATGCCCGGGTTGCAGGCTCAATCCCCAGGAGGGGGCGGGCAGGAGGCAGCCGATCGATGACTCTCTCATCACTGATGTTTTTATCTCCCTTTCCCCATCTCCCTTCTACTCTCTGAAATCAATAAAGACATATTTTTAAAATTTTTTAAAATATTGAATTATATATGTGTGTGTATGTATATATACACATATAAAATTAAAAGTGGATTTTGGTAGAAATTGAATTGAGGTTACTGGATCTATCACTGAATTAACTAGCCTCCAGTGTATCTTTTTATATATATACATATGTATACACACAGCACATATACATATATTCATAGATTTTTATAAATACACTATATATACACACACGTATACATATTATATTTACATTTACACACACACACATATACAATCTACTCCTAAAAGGTAGAACTTTTAAAGTAAAGTGTTTATTCATGTATAATTTTTACACAATACTTGTAAGTTATAGCTCACTTTTCAGGTCAATGAAAATAAACTGTGATTTTTATATTAACAATACATTTGAGATTGGATAATATTCAAGTATGATGTACGATGATGCTTAATTGTCTAAAGTTCCTCATATTTGAGCACTGATATGCCACCAGTATGTACATACTCCAAATTTATCAATCTCATTTTTACAAAATTAAAAGAAACTAATTATTAGGAATACAGATACAGTTTCTAAGATCTATGCTACATTGATACTTTACCACAAGGCTAAATTAAGCAAACTCATTACTCCTCTCTTGATATTTACAATTCAACACCAAACTAGAAAAACTTTCAAAATGTACTATTATTTTACATTTAGGAATGATAAACTTCTCATGTTTTACTTCACTTTCTGCAACTTAAATTTTAAATGAAGGAAAGTTATTTCTTCATTCTGTTGTCATATATCACCTGAGTATTTTATCTTGTGCATCTCCTCAAGGTGAGGAGACATCAAAATCACCTGGATGGCTTTTTTAACTAAACATATCTAAGATTTTAAACACCCTTTTTCCATACTCATATTCCTTCTACTGAGGGACACTGTCACAGTTAATAATCATTATGTATAAGAATCTGTCACAACCCTGAGGTGTAATATGACAGAAAAAAAGGATGAGAAGCATTGAGGCAATGGCCCCTTGTTTCTTTTCCCATCTTTCACAACTGAGCCCTAAAGTGGCAATAGAACCATCACAAATTCCCTGTGGCAGATGAGCAATAGACTAGTTTAAGAATTAGGTGTTGTAGGGGAGCTCAGAGATGCACTAGACTCCAGCAGTAAAGGCAACATTGGACTCCGTTGAACCTTCTGTGACTATTTAACTCTCCGTAGCCTCAGGTTTAGCTGACTACCCAGAAAGCAGGAATGCTGCCCAAAGATAAACATCAAGGCCCCAGGAAGGAGGTTAATGGACGTATACAGTGTGAATAACTGCCTGATATTATCTGTTAACTTAGAAATGCATTGGGTGTGGATCTCTTCCCAGCCCTCCACCACTGGGAGCTAGCAGCTGCTTTGCCCGTGTCTGTAAGTTTCTCCTGTTAAAACTCTTAGGAATTTGAGTAAGACTACATGTCAGTTCTTCGGAACTGATCCTGAATTTAGACTTCTGGGGCTTTCCCCCAATAGATGTATTAAATTCTAAGGATCCCCACACTGGTTTATCATCATAACCACCAGAGAAACTTACTTAAAATAGAAGTTCCTGGACTCCATCTACATAGATATTTACTTAGTTGGTATAAAGCAAAGCCTGGGAATCTATATTTTAGGCAAATATATCTGTTGATAATGATGTATCCAAGCCAGGATTTAGGAAGCCTGTCCTTACTTTCAAGATTTAACACTGGGGTCTATTTTAGTTCTTTTTTTTTTTTCCCACAATTTTAAAGTCTTAAAGATTCAAACTCAAAGAACTTCCTGAGGAATACTTTTTAAAGGCATTTCCTCTTCTTTAAAAAGGCTGGGTCTCTAGAAGACTTAGAGATTTAAGTGTAATAACGAAACATTCAGATTCTGTGGTGACAAGTTAAATTTAGTCACTGGTTAAAAAGCAAAAGCATTTTGTATGTTAGCTATACTTTAATTTTTAAAAAGTAAAAGTAAAGTAGCTTAAGGTTGTATCTGAGAAAGAATAAAATTATCATAATTACTAATTATTTTGAAGTCTGATTCAAATGAATTAAAGGTTTAATTTTTAATTCATATTGTACCATCAAATAAATATGAAGATTTTTAACTCTCTGATGTTAGGTAACTTAACTAGTACAGACACAACAGTATACAGTCATTAAAAATAATGAAATATATCATAAGGCTTTAATATGTGGTAGAAATGTTGTCTTAAATAAGGTCAAAATATAACACCTATAATATTCCCTTCATGTAAAATTTGTATGTGTGTATGCACGGAGATAGTTCATTAGAGAGAAACATCAAAATGTTAACAGTGGAGCCTGGCCAGTGTGGTTCAGTTGGTTGGAGCATCATCCTGTGTACCAAAGGGTAGCAGGTTTGATTCCCCAGGGCCCCATAGCCAGGCTGCCAGTTCAATCCCAGGTCGAGGCATGTGAGGAAGGTACCAATTGATGTTTCTCTATCTCTCTTATATCAAAAAAACCCCAAACCCACCAAAGAAATAAAAGAAGAAAAGTACTAAATGTGTTTTAAACATAAAGTATAATTAAGATTTTAACTGCTGCAGTTTGAATATGATTTGTCCACATCTTTGTAGTCATAAGCCACTGAATGGAACATGGCTATGGCAAAAACATCAACTATAACCTGGAAGAGGGCAGAAAAGTAATAAATAAATGAGTATCTAATAATACAGCACTTAGCTCTTAAAGTGCAAAACCCATAATTATAATGCCTAGTTATCACATTTATTTTCTAGAAGCCCAATCACACCAAATTGACTTTTTTCCACCTTAAATCGGTTAAAGAACTAAAAGAAGAAGAAAAAAAATCACATAAGCATCCTGAAGTTAAACTACCGTGAATGTCCACAGAAAGAACTGCTCCTCATTGTTGTCCAGAGGACATGGCAACTGGGGAGAAAAAAAAAATTAAGGCACACGACCAAATCTGGGAAAAGCCAAGAAACAGAGAACAGAAAATACTAAATTAAATAGTACTCAGGAAGATAAGTGAACCAAGAAGGGAAAAACCTAAGAAAGAAAAAAAGAATGGTTCATTTGTTCATTTCACTTACATATACAAACTCAGACAGTAAAGGCAAACATAGCACAAAACTAACCTGGTTTTCCTCCTGCACAACTCTATACTGTTCCTTCCAAACAGTGATTTTGGAAGCTTCATCTTTTCTGAGGGCTCGCTCTTTCTTCAGCTCTGGGCTCCAGAAGGTCTTGATACTATTCATTGAAGAACTTAATTTGCTCTCCTTTACTTCCACATCCTTTCGCAATAGATCGTTTTCCCTTAATACTTCCTTCAACTGTGTCTGAAGATCCATGATTGTGTTATCTCTTGCCTGACGAAGAGAGTGAGGAACAGTAGATGCCATACTCACAGGAGGGAGGTGATGCTCTCCAAATGCTATGGTGTCACTAGCAACCCCACCGCTAGCTATATTGGGACTACTGCCCATAGCAGTCATCCTCACACCATAAGGCAGACGACCCCCAGAACGGCCAAGTGTCATGGTGCTTTTAGGTGTTTCTGAACCCACATTTTCATGGTCACTTAGGTACATAGGGCCAGATGTGGCATAGGCAGCATTTAAGGACTGGATATTCTCCATTGAAAGGGTTTTCCCACTGCCGCCTCCAACACTGCTTCCAGAACTCCCTCCTGTACTATTGGTTCGACGATGACCCAAGCGAGGGGAACGTGGAAGCCTAGGAGAACGCCCAGGGCTCTGGTTGCTCGGTTCCGCCTTCCCAACTGAGCGAGCACTTCCATACATGGCTGCAAGATGAACTTATGTACCAGGAAAGGTATAAAGCAGAAAGCAAAATATGGAACTCCGTGAGGTTTCTCTATGGCTGTAAGTTTGCTTAAGGCTAATCAGAAATAACAGGTCCTCGGCTGTCCAGTCTTGAAGAAATATCTTACACCATATCTGTAATGAAAAGATCACACAGTAAATCCTCCAATAGTAACCATTTCCCTTCTAAGAAACTTTTCATTACCCCCACTTGAGGAAGATCTCCCTTCTATCCTCTATTTACTCATGCATTCAAAATTTGTTTACAGCACAATTTATTTCACAGTAAACATCATTCTAAAAATATTTCACATGTCCAAAAACTGAATACTGAAACCATACCAAATGAAAAAGAAAAAGTGACTGCCAAGGAAAGGATAAAACTTTTTGAAGGTACGATTTTCTACCTGGAAAACCCAAGATTATAAAATGAAAAGTTATTAGAACTAATAATAAAACTCAACAAATTTGTCAGACACAAGATCGATATATAAATAGCAATACTTCCTACATATCAGTAATAGCAATCAGAAAATGCAATTTTTTAGAAGTTCATTCACAATAGTAACCATAAAAATAATGATATAAATCTAACAAAAAAAACGTGGTTTTTTATTACAAAATTTTACTGAAAGAACACCTGAACAAAAGGAAAGATATCCATGTTCATTGCTGAGAACACACATCCTGTAGAAGTGGTCATTTCTTCCCCAACTACTTCAAATCCCAAAGAAATTCTCTACAAGATTCTTCACATAACAACTTGACTCTAAAATTCAAACAGAAAAGGGTCAAGAATAACCGAAACAACCTGAAATAAATGAACAAAGAGGAAGGTGTCCCCTAAATAGCAAGATAAATTACAGGGCCACGAACGATCCTTTATTTGCAATCCAAAAATCCAAAAAGATCTGAAAATAAGGTTTTTTTCTTCTTTTTAACTCACTTAGGAGCAAACTCTGACCTAAGTCACTTATTGTTTATATGTATCTTAGTGTGCTTCTTTGTACACTGCACTGAAAAAACAATGTGTAGGATTACAGGATACTGCAAAATGCCCACTGGGTACTACAGGTGGAAAATCTGGACTCCAATATCACATCTGACCCCTCAGGATTTCTCATAAGGACTTATAGCCTTTTAAAGCTATAGAAATTAAAAAGGTATAGTACTGGCCCAAAAATAGTCTAAATTATAATTATAATTTAGTATAATTACAATATTTAGGTCCAGTATAGTATATGCTAAAAGTAACATTTCAAAACAGTGAGGAAAGGACAAATCATTCAATAGTGGGGTCTGAACAACTGGTACTCTTGGAAAAAAATCACATCCCTGCTTCACACAGTACACAGAAATAAATTCTATGTACCTTAAAAATATACATCTGAAAACTATTAAAATTGTTAGAAGAAAACTTAGGATAATATTCTGTGAACCTGAGTTAAGGCAGGGCTTCTTAAATAAGAAACAAAAAGCAAAAACCATTAAAAAAACGAATATATTAGTTTTTTTGTCATTTGTCAAAATGACAAATTATACAAAAAAACGCATACTACGAGCAAAAATTTAAAGGAAAACAAAAAACAAGGTGAAAAAAATATATCTAACATGTACAAAAGACATATTTATTTATATGTGTTTTCTTTAAATACAAACTATATCAAGAATTCCTACATGGGAACTGCCAAATTTGAAACAGCAATGATTAGAGGGGAAGGGAACATATTGTAAGGGGAGGCTGGGGGGGAAGGGAATGTTTGTGGAGGCTTCAGCTTCACTTATAAATTTTTATACTCATACTACAATAAAGCTTTAATTCTTAAAAATGAAAAAATATAGTCATATCCTACAAATATAATTAAAACAAATTTTAAAAACATATCATAGCTATCCTACTTTCCACATTTCTCTCAAAGATAAATCAATAAAGATCTAAACTAAATCTCTGTGATTTCCTAGTATCATTCTACCAAAGAAATGGCTTAGTTCAAGTAACAGGTTTCAGTGTGTATCACAGAATATCAAAGACTTCCCTAGTTTTAAGACAGTGTGTCCTGCTAATCTAATTCTAAACCTAAACTTTAGGGCACATCTCAGGTTTCCTAGGTATAAAACTAAAACAATCACATTTATCTTTCTATTAAGGAGAAAGCTGGAGGATCACTTAGTAAGTTACATAAATGTCTGACGACTATACTGAACACCTGAAAATAATATAATATTGAATGTCAACTGTAATTGAAAAAAAATTTTTTTTTAAAGGAGACTTTTTTTTAAAAATGGTGTACTGCCCTGGCCAAGTGACTCAGTTGGTTTGGAGTGTTGTCCCATACACCAAAAAGGTTGTGGGTTCAATTCTTAGTCAATTCTTAATCGAACCTAGGTTGCAGGTTCGATCCCCAGTTGGAGCGAGTAAGGGAGGCAATTGATCAGTGTTTCTCTCATAGATGTTTCTCTCTCTCTCATCAATAAACATATCCTTGGGTGAGGATAAAAAATAAATAAATAAAATAATTTTAAAAATAAAAGCTGGTGTACAAAACAAAATAAGTAAAACCAACAAAATAAGGGGTAATAATTCAGTCTCAGCTACCATGCCATCAGAATTTTAAGCTACCACATTCAATTTAAAAATTCCCAAGTGTGCTTTGTGAAGAACTCTACTTTCATGCAGTCAGGTAACTAAATCACACTGAATAGGCTAAGATCCAGTAACGAAAATTCACACCACGTTTTCAACACTAGCAGGTGCATTCTAATGTTCAAGTCATTTTCAGATCCAAAATGGCATTTGCATGTAGAGTTTTTGTTATTATCAGAACTACATTCATTTGTACAAAAAAAGAAGGAAATTCACTAGCTCTGTCTGAAGCCCTCAAACTGGCTTTTTTTTTCAATCCTCACCTGAAGATACGTTTTTATTGATTTTTAGAGAGAGACAACAGGAAACATTGATGTGAGAAAGAGATTCGTTGCCTCCCATATGCACCCTGACTAGAGATCAAACCCACAACCTGGGTATGTGCCCTGAGTGGGAATCGAACCCAAAACCTTTTGGTGTACAGGTCGATGCTCCAACCCACTGAGCCACCTGGCCAGGGCTCAAACTGGCTTTTTAATCTCATGAGCTTCAGGGAAGATAGTGTTTAAAATAAATTAATTTAACAATATGCCAAAAACACAACCACAAAATAATTCTTGCACTCTGAACAGCTGACCAAAAAAAGTTTTTGACCAAAAAAAAAAAAATTCTTCAGTTTGATTCCATTGATATAAAACTCTAAACCATTATGACAGAAAGCAAATCAGTGAGAGCCTGGGGATGGGGATAAGGGGAAGGAGGAAACTTTTGGGGTGATGAAAATGTTCATTATTTTCACTGGGGTAATAGTTTCCCAGGCATATACATGTCAAAACTAATCAAACTATATACTTTAAATATGTTGTTTATTGTATGTAAATTATACCACAAAAGTTTGAAAAAAATAATTTCACATTCCAAACTTCCTTGCCCATGATTAGTCCAAAACAAACACCTTCATTGACTACACACCTGGAATCCTGGTTGTTACTGGAGAAAATCATGCAGCTGTTCAGTTTGAGCCCATCAAGTTGCCCTCGGAGTCCTACAAATCCCAGTTAGCTTCGTATCCAATATTTTGTTAGCTCCCTATCTAGAATCTGCTGTGGTGGTTATTCCAAACCTTCTCCCTCTGCCTATGATACAAGAGTCTCCTGGCTCAGAGACAAAGAACTTTATTACTCAGAGCACAGCAAGCAGTATGAGCATCAAGTATGCATTGGCATCCTATTACTCCTAAGTCCCACAAGGTGACACAAATGGATTGTGTCAGATAGATGCTACATATGGATTGATTTTGCATCACAGCTGAGGAACATTGAGCTTAGTGAATCAACCACTTTTACAGTAAACAGTAAGCCTGCGCTCTCTCCCAATGGGAGACAAATTCTTTGATACTGTTACTGTTGTAATTAGCTAGTTATACATAATAAGAAAGGAGCAAAAGGGAGGCCAGATATTATAGGCATGTCACTTGTGCAGCTTCACCAGGAAGCTGCAATTTCACACTCCCCAGGGAACCACCTGCCCATTCCCCTACAGATTACTGGGAAAGGGACTAGACAAAGGGGAAGATGGGTGCATGCACAGTGAGTCGGGGCGACTAGGGTCAGTGTAAATCAAACCTGCGAACAGAAATCACTGGCTAGAAGATGTGGGGCCAATGCAAGCCCACGAAAATTTGGGAATACATAATCCCCTAGACAAAGGAGCTTGCGGTCTTAGCTCTCTTGCATTCGCCAGTATGGCCCACAGCCATGTGAACCCCACATGCAATGGACTAATGGACTGCAACTGGGAACACAAACTAAGCTAGCCTGATGCTGGATTAGACTGTATCCCAACATGAAATGGAAACTTTGGCCCGCCCGGGCGTGGCTCAGCGGTTGAGCATCGGCCTAGGATCCAGGCAATTGGGTTCGATTCCCGATCAGGGCACATGCCCGGGTTGTGGGCTCGGTCAATGACTCTCTCATCATTGATGTTTCTATCTCTCTCTCTCCTTCTCCTTTCCTCTCTCTGAAATCAATAAAGATATATTTTTTTAAAAAAAAGAAAAAGAAATGGAAACTCTGGACACTGGCTTTGATTTTAGCTCTGCTAAAAGCAAAAGGAGACGCCTTCTATGGTGGTACTGAGGGAAATGGGACCTTTGAAAGTCAGGGGTTTAATTCCACAGAAATAAAGCTTTCTACAATATCTTATCCTCCAGCTGAGTCTCAGAAAATTCCTTTTCTCAGGATATCACCAGAAGCCCATTCCCACTAGCAACACGTTGGGCGAAGGATCTCTCCCCACCAATAACAATATTCCCTTCAAGAGGGGAAACAAAATTTCTCTCTCTTTGAATGTGGACTAAACTTAGTGATTAGCTTCTTATGATATATCATTTCCAATACTAAATCACAAAAGACAATGGGGCTCTGTCTTGGTCACTCTCTTGGATCATTTGCTTGGGAGAAGCTAGCTGCCGTGCTGTAAGGATACTCAAGCCACCTTACAGAGTGAGCCACACAGTGAGGAATTGAAGTCTCCAGCCAACAACCATGTGAGATAGCTTGGAAAAGGGTGCTCCAAACCCAGACAGGAACTCAGATGACTGCAGACTCAGCTGACATCTTGACTGCAATCTCATGAAATACCCTGATCCAGACCACTCAGCTAACACTCTTCATTAAAACTGTGAGATGTTTGCCCTGGCCAGTGTGGCTCAATGGTAGAGAATCACCCCAAGCACTGAAGGGTCGCAGGTTAGATTCACAGTGAAGGGCATGTACCTGGGTTGCAGGCAGATCCCAGGCCCTAGTTCGGGCTAGTGCAGGAGGCAACTGATGGATGTGTTTCTCTCACATCAATGTCTGTCTCTCTGTCTCTCTCTGCCTCTCTCTCTCTCTCTAAAATCAATGTAAAAAATATCCTCGAGTGAGGATTAACAAAACAAGACAAAAAAACTGTGAGATGTTTTTTTAATCCAGTAAATTTTGAGGTGATTTTTATACAACAAGAGATAACTAATACAGTATTGTTTTCTAAAACTTGTTTCAGGTGTGCATATACATACACATGTGCATACTGGATCACAATTTACAATCTATTTCCTTTTATAGGTTCTAAACAATTCTCAACACCACTGCCAAAATGATCTGCTAATGTACAAATTCTCCAAGTGGGTCAGGAACCCATAGGAGTCTCTAAGGACTTTTCTGGAAGTCCATGAGAGCAAAACTATTTTTTTAATAATATGACATTATTTGCCTTTTTCACTGTACATTCTCACAAATGTATAGTAGTGTTCTCCAGAGGCCACAGAACATGTGGTATTATTCCATTGATAGCTAATGGAATGTGTGCTTGTGTACTCTTATGTATTAAAATTCTCAGTTTTACTTTCTAATATGGTAAACAGTAATAGATATAGCTACATAAACAAAAGTTATTTAGTGTCCTCATTAATTTTTAAGAATGTAAAGGGATGCTGGAACAAAAATGTTTAAGAACCACTGCTCTAAAATTTAAATATGACATAATCACACACACCAACATACATCCTTTGATGGCTTCCCAAAATAAGAAGCTAAATTCCTCAGCTGTGCATATAAGATTTTTCATTATTTGGGCTCTGCCTACCTCTCTCTAGGCAGGTAACTTCTGAACCACTTTCCTTTGCACGTGACAACTATGATCAAGTACCTAAAATTTACTGAAATACCATGCTCTCTCTTGCTTCCATGACCATCCTCTTTCCCATCAACTGACTAACTACCTACTACTTTCTTCCAAATTAAATTTAATAGTCACAATTCTACACGAACCTTAAATCCCTCAGTCTAATTTATGTGCCCCTCTTATGGAACCAGAGCCTTTTGAAATAGTAATGTACTTACTATGTTTTAGTTAATTACTTCCTTAAAAGCAAAGGAATGTCTCATCTGCAAAACCCTGCACAGCACCCAATACAAATCAAGCAAACAATAAATGTTTGCTGAACCTACAAGTTAAACTAAATGCAGTAAAAATCACTAAGATAATTCATTATCCATTCAGAAGGTGGTAGTAACTCTGAAATTCATTTATGAAAACTGCAAATAAGTGCAATGTAAGACAAATATAATGAAAGCCTTTTTATCATTTTCTTTATTTTAATAAACTTTATTTTTAACTGTAACCAAATTCCATAAATTGACAACCTCCTTCTCTATATGCACTGCTATGTAATTTTGTCCTGAAAATCATAAAGAAACTTACTAAATAGTGAAGATTTCAATTTTTTAAAAAATTAACTGTTCTTCTTACATGAATAAAAATAGGAAATTCTGTAGCTTAATCTTAATTCCAAGAAGACAGCATAAATTCAACAAGAACAGACTAATGCCTCTCATCTTCTAAGAGAAGAAATTAAAAATTCACACGACAGAATAATCACATGCAGAAAATATGCGTATGGGTACAAATCCGCTCTCAGTGCTGGAAAACCTCTATTAAACAATCTGTCAAGTTAATATTATAGCCACAGACCTATCAAGTACTTAAAATGAGTTTCCTTATACTATATTTTGAGTCTTTAAAAATACTAAAAAATATCAGCACAGCATTTAAATCTCAACTCTGCCCAGATTTATGTTTACAAAAATGTCCTAAACTCTAACTCTGACAAGAACATTACCAGAAAACTGGTTTATCTTAAATTTCGTGTTTGTGAACAACAAAGTTCTACCATCAGCTCATATTTCCATATTCCCATAAAAAAATTACAATTTAGGGGCTTTTCTATTTTCACCAAATAAGCATTCTTAACTCAAAAACCACCTGAAAGTCTCAAAATACTGGGTTTCCCTACCAAGAGAAGGCACAAGTGTTTCTCAAGGGGGAAAAAGACAAGAAAACTAAAATTAATTCCATTTTGGTCATATTTACTTACAAGCAAAATTTTTTCAGATATACAACATTTAAAGGGATTAGGTTTACTTTTAAAACAATAAAATGTGCCCTGGTCAGCATGGCTCAATGGTTAGAGCGTTGGCCCCCAAGTGGACTGAAGGGTCTCAGGTCTGATTTCCAATCAAGGGCATGTACCTAGGTTGCAGGTTCAATCCCTGGCCCCGGTCCAGCTGCATGCAGGAGGCAACCAATTGATATGTCTCTCTCACATCAATGTTTCTCTTTCTCTCTCTCTCTCTCTCTTCCCTTCTCTCTCTCTCTCCCTCCTGTCTGTCTCCCTCCCTCCTTCCATTCTCTCTAAACATCAACGAAAAAAATGTCCTCAGGTGAGGATTAACCAAATAAATAAATAAAGCAATAAAATCTTTTTTTACCTTCCCAAAGTGGAATGTCAAAAGTTAAAAATACAATTCCAAATCATGAAGCAACAACAGTGCTCAGAGTACATGGACACAGTAGTTTTTATATTATCCTCTTTAACAATGCTGCCCTTTGTATTAAGGCATATTAGTAACACTATGCTCAAGTATGAAACCTAAAATGTGACCTGAAATCTTTCCCACAGAGTAAGTATAAAAATGTGCAGTAACAAATATGCAATGTATAGACCTTAAGTACATTTCATCCTAACAAGTGCCTGTAAAATAATTCTTACTGTGATCCTGAGGCTTAGTCATCTAGTGACAAGTAGGAAAGGCCTGGGCTGATGCAACTCCACTATTTAAATGTATAGCTTTCAATAAGTGAATCTTTCAAAGCCTCTGTATTTTCATCTGTGAAACAGACATATCTTCTTCAAAGGATGGCTAAAAGATCAAATCAGTAAGTATAAAATACTTGGCTCTTGACAAGTGTCAATAAATATCAGTCATTACATTTCTAGGAATTTATCTTACACTTGTTTTCACACAAGTGAAAAAAACTAAATAAAAATAAACTGTAGAATTTTTTGAAATAACAAGATTCTGGTAATAATCTATATAATTATAGGAATACTATGCAGCTATTAAAAAGAATAAGGAAGTTTGTATGTACTGATAAGAAAAATACAAGCTATTACACGATACAATTTTAAATTTATAAAAAGAGGAATACAAGAAATCGTGGGGAAAGGTGAGGTTTTACATTTTTCTTTTCTGTACTGACTGAGATTTTAATATGAATTACTTTTAAAACTTGAAAAGTAATTACAGACCCACACTTATTTGGACTACTCATTTTTGACAAAAGTGCAAAGGCAAAACAGTAGAGAAAGTAAGACAATTACGGTCCCCACAACAGGAGATCTGAACAGTACATTTATTTTCATGGCCACCACCGTCCATTCCTTGCATTGCATAATTACTTCACATGGGGACAGGAAGTAGCTTCTCCATGATTCCCATAGGCCTCTGTTCTTGACGAGAATCACAGAAGAGGCAGGTTACTGGGACAAACTACAGCTGCTGTTCATCTAAAAAGCACAAATAGTACTTATCTTCTTACTCCTCTACTCTTCTAAACCGCACTCACCCTTAGTTGTCATCTCAGTAGATCTTAGTGGCTTATCCAATGGCAACCCAAACTTCCAATCCTAAGGGTCGTAAGACCTTAAAAATTATATTAATCTTGCCCGAGCCAGTTTGGCTCAGTGGTTAAGAGCATCGGCCCAAGGGTCCCAGGTTCGATTCCAGCCAAGGGTATGTACCTCAGTTGAAGGGCCAATCCCCAGCCAAGGGTACGTACCTCGGATGCAGGTTCAATCCCTGGCCCTAGTAGGGGCACATGCAGGAGGCAACCAATCGATGTGTCTCTCTCACATCAATGTTTCTCTCTCCCCTCCCCCTCCCTTCTACTCTCTCTGAAAAGCAATGGAAAAAATATACTCAGGAAAAAATATCCACAGGTGAGGATGAAAAAAAAATAAAATAAATAAATAAAAATTATATTCATCTCACATGTCCATTCATAATTAAGAGGAGGCAGGGGAGTACCAAAAGGTACTCAACTGGATCACATAGGTTCTGCTACATGCATTATTCCCTGCCCCCATTATGTTTATAATGGTGAAAAATTACAATCTAAATGTCTAGCAATGAGGCATTAGCTATATAAGTTAAGGCACAGCTATAAAATGGGTTATTATCTATAATGAGTTGAAGAGTTTCCCCAAAAAATTCAGGTACACAGACTTATGTGACCTTATTTGAAAACAGTGTCTTTGCAGATATAACCAAGATAAGATGAGTTCATATTGGATTATGGTAGGTTCTAAAGTCAATGACTAGTGTCTTTCTATGAGAAAAGAGATTCAGTTACAGACAAACACATAAGAAAGGCCATGTAAAGATGGAGGCAGAGATTGGGGTGAAGCAACTACAAGCCAAGGACCACCAAGGACTGCCAGAAGCCACTTTCGGGAGCCAGGAAGAGGCAATGAGGGATCCTCTCCAGAGACTTTAGAGGAAGCAAGGCCCTGCCTAAACTGATTTTGGACTTCCAGCCTCCAGAACAGTGAGAAAATAAACTTCTGTTGTTTTACATTACCAAGTTTTTAGTAATTTGTCACAGCAGACCTAGAAAACTATCATCTCATTAGAAATGATGATGTGGCTCTATACTTAATTATAGAGAAAGATGTCTGTGATCTACATCAAACAAAAAAGAAAAAGAAAAAAGTTATAAACACAGATTCCACCTGAGGTATTTTTTTCTTGGGTTTTTGTTTGTTTGTTATGGCTGGGTATAAAACTGGGTAGTAGAGTTTCTGGTGATCTCACTTTCTCTCCAAATCATAAATATTTTTCTACGAGCACACACTATTTTAATAATCAGGACAAAATAAAACTATTTTGGAGACTGGTAGTACAAAGATATACAACAGAAAGGGTATATTGCCCTAAGATAAGGCTCTGGATACTAAACTCCCAATACCACTTCTAGAATAAAGCCAGAATGGTTTCCTTACAGCCAAACTCAATGGAGTCTCTTTACTTCTACTGCACTTGACACCACTGACCACTTCTATCTTGAAACTTTTACCTGGGTGTCTCTAATACTACTCTTCTGGTTTCCCTATCTCTCCAAGCCAATTTCTGATTTCATACATTTTACTGGCTCCTCTTCTTTTACCTACCTTTAAAACACTGGTACATACCTTAGAGCTGTGTCTTCAAACATGTTCTTGTATCCTGCTATTTTACTTTCCCTGGGCAATCTCATCCACAACCACTGTTTCAACTGGTTTCAACTATTACCTATTTTAGGTAAGTACATATTTTGGTTTAGCTTTTCTTAATATTCCCAACTCTGGCTTCTCCCTTGGGCTGCAAATCTACATGACCAACTTACTCACTGTATATGTCTGCCAAGATTTCCCATAGGGAACTCAACAGTTCTACCTATACATGTATTTTCCCTAAAACATGCCCCTCTCCTCCCATGTTCCCTAGTTTGATAGTATTCATTTTGACTCCTCTCTTTTCACTCCTCTATTCAACTCCCAATCACTGTGTACCATCAATTGTTATCTTTCTAATAAATTTCCTTTAGCTCCCTACAACCTCATCCTGTCTGGCCAGTACTATCACAATGTAAACTCCTAAACAGCCTCCTTGCATAAACAATCTTGCCTCTTTCCAATCTACTGATTATTCATAATTTTATTTTCCCAACCCAACATATTTAAAGGATATGACACATTATCTTCATCATTAACAGCAGTTATTTTGATAGACATTCTCAAATTGAGGGTAGGGGACATATTAGAAACTCCAGAGGCCAAAGGGTCATTTTTCACTTGATAAAAGCTCCATGCCCCACTGAGAATCAATATACTTTGTATGCCTTTTCACTTTTGTTCCAGCACTTTTAACTGATATAATTCACATACAATAAAATTCACCATTTTAAACCATACAATTCAGTGATTTTTAGTATATTCACAACGCTGTGCAACCACACCACTATCTAATTGCAGAACACATTCATCATGGCAAAAAGAAGCCCTACTGACACATAAGCAATCATTCCCCATTTCCCACTGCCCAGGACCTGACAATCATATACTTTTTGTCTCCATAGATTTGTCTCTATACCATATAAGTAGAACCAATCATACAATATGAGGTCTATTATGTCTTGTTTCTCTCACTTAGCACAGTATTTTCAAGGTTCATTCACCTTGTAGCATGTACCAGTAGTTCACTCCATTTTATGGCTGAATAGTATTTTGCTGTATGGAGAGTCTACATTTTGTTCACCTATTCATCAGCTGATGAATATTTGGGTTGTTGCTATTCTGAATACTGCTCCTATGAGCATTCATGTACAAGATTTTGTGTGGACACATATGTTGGCAATTCTCTTGGGTATATAACTAAGAGTGCAATATAAAAACTCTGTTTAACTTTTTAAGGAAATATCAAACTGTTTTTCAAAATATCTGCAACATTTTACATTCTCATTAGCAATGTATGAGGGTTTCTAATTTCTCCACATCCTCATCAACACCAGTTACCTCTATTCATCTTTTTTTTATTATAGCCATCCTAGTAGATGCAAAGTGTTATATTAGTGTGGTCTTGATGTTATGACTTTTCACTTAAATACTACTCTTCAGAAAGTTTGAAGCCAAATATATTTGGTGTTCACTCTGCTACTATATGTTACTAATATATTTAACCTGTGTCATTAAATATTACTATTAAATGAGTAATACATGCACATAGAAGAAAAAAACCTCAATTAAAAAGTCTCCCACCCCCTCAGGCCTCTTTGTTAGAGATAACTACTTTTGACCATTCTGCTTTTAATTCTTTTACTTACCTCATAACTCTAAATTATTTAACTTTTTTTTAAAAAAATTAAGTTTTATTAATTGACTTTAGAGAGAGAGGAAGAGAGAGAGGGCAGAGGGGGAGAGGGGAAAAGGGGAGAGAGGAAGAGAGAAAGAGAGAGAAACTCTGACCCATTGTTCCACCCATTGGTTGATTCCTGCATGTGCCCCCACCTGAAATCCAACCCACAACCTCAGCACATCAGGACACAGCTCCAATCAACTGAGCTACCTGGCCAGGGCTAAATTATTTAACTTTTTCTTCAAAGCACTTATTACCACAAAATATACAATTTGTTACACTTCTCTGTTTTGTTTATTGTCAACCTCCTTCACCAGAATGAAAGCTCCATGAGAATGTAACTTTTCCCTTATCTGTTCACTGCTGTACTTCAGCACCTAGAATGGAGCTAGGCATACAGAAGGTGATCGATGAATATACACGGGTGGTCAAAAATAGGTTTGAAGTTGTAATACAAATAAATGATACAATAATTAATTAATAATATAAGAATAAACTGTTTCATGTAGTCACAAGTGTAAACCTACTTTTGCCCACCCCTGTATATTAAATAAAGAAATAAATATCTATTTCTTGTAATCTAAATCTTTAAATGTTTCTCGAGTCTCTCCCCATAAAAGGTGAGAAATTTTGTTCATAACCCCTTTTTTCCCCCAATTTTTGTTGGGTTACAGATTATTTTTACTTTTTCTCATGATTCACTTTATAATTTTAACTAATACACCTTAACTTCTGTGGGGTTTTTTCTCCATCAAATTCAAACTTTTAAATCCCCACCTAAGTATAAGATGAGGAATCTACGATTCAATACACTCAGCTAGCCCCAGCTGGCTGACTCAGTTGGTTGTAGTGTCGTCCCATGCACCGAAAAGGTTGTAGGTTCCACTGCCGGTCAGGGCACATACCTAGGTTGTGGGTTCAATCACCGGTCGGTCAGGGTGTATACAGAAGGCAACAGACTGATGTTTCTCTCTCACATCGATGTCCCTCCCTCCCTTTCTCCCCCCACCCTCCAAAAAAAAAAAAAATCAATAAACATATCCTTGGATGAGGATTAAAAAAACACCACCACACCTAGCTATATCCCATTAATCACATATACCATTACTTTTATATTGTAGAGGTGTATAACATTTATTTTTTTACCTATAGCTGTCCTGTTTTGTCTACAAACAATTCTATACACAGAAAGCCAATAAATAATTTACAATATGATGATAATGTAAATGTTACTCACTGTAGAACCAGGAAGTAATTGGAACTACAGAGAACAAATAATTCTGTTTGTTCAATTCCTAGGATTTACTACAACTTACAATTACTTTCTTTACATGTTTAGCCTATATTTCTTACTATATCATAAACTCTATGAAAACAGATTTGTTATACACAGAAACACATCTCTTATTCATTAGTGGATCATCCACAGCCCTTATTACTATACGTGGCACATAACATGCATTCAATAATTATGTTTATAGATAGATGGATACTTTGTGAAAGGAAGAGGAGGGGGAAAGAAAAAGGTAGAGCCATCAAGGATGTCAAAGCCAACTGACTTTAGATATTAAATATCGTTATATAATATCCATTCTCCAACCTCAATCTACAGTAGTTAGAAGAAGGAAATAAATCTACATAATCTACAAGCTCTAGAGTCCAGCAAATGTCAACTAAAGGCTAGAATAAGAAAGTAGTGTCCTATTTATTTTATAATTTTTACAGTAAACATTTACTGCTTTTAACAACCCATTTCTTAATTTTAAAAGCCTTCTATACATTGGGGGGAGTGAGAGACTGGATTTTCCTCCCTTAGTTAACAAAGTTCCTTCTGAAAAACTTCAATTTTAACTCCAAACAGGAAAAGTACTTTCTATCCCTTAAGAACATAAAGACGGCCATAAAAAAGTAATAATAAAATAATCCACTTCAAAGCCTCCAAAAGGAAGCAGGAAAATGCTGCTGAGTAAAAACAGAAAAGCATGGAAGGTGGAAGAGGCACAGCTATGAAGGTCAATTCTTTGTGGTCTAGGGTCTTTAACATCTAAATCCTACTTCCCATATTCATTACCAAATAAATCTCCAAGAGGTCTTAAAATAAAACAACAAAAAAACTGAGTTCACACCTGGCCACTACTACATATTCACACCACAAAGCCTGTCAGCTAGGTCAGGAAAACTATAAAAAGAACAAGTCCAGAAAATTCCAGAATCATTTTTTCCCTACAAGAAAAGCATTGGTCTTAATACCTATACACATACTGAGCAAGAACACCAGACAGCCTGGCTTTACCCCACAGACACCCATATATACCCACTCAGAATCCTGGAGTATACCCAGGGGCCTAAATATAAAAATACTTCCACATACAATGATTGTATGTTAGCCTTTAATTCTCACTCTTCCCACAAATAGCTACAAGCATAACATGCAAATGCAAACAGGAGTCTCTCACTCCTACCTCACAGATTAGAAGGATAATAGCAGCTCTCTACAACCTGAGTCTCCAAAGGAACACCAAATATTCATAAATCAAATGAAAATAGAAAATCCTTTAATGGCAACACAGTAATCTACTTCAAATTAATTACAACTGGATAGGCTGACATAGATGTGCTATGACGTATTTATAAGGTTAACTAGAAAATATAATACGTGAGCCATTAGCTATATGTGAAATTCTGACCTAATCTCAAAATTACTAGTCCAGCCCTGGCCAGTGTGGCTCAGTGGCTAGAGTGTCAGCCCACATGTCAGCCCACACACCAAAAGGTTGCAGGTTCGGTTCCCGGTAAAGGGTGCGTATCTGGGTTGCAGGTTCGCTCCCTGTCCCAAGGGTGGGGAGGCGGCACATGCAGGAGGCAACAGATCAATGTGTCTCACATCGGTCTTTCTCTTTTTCTTTCTTTCTTTCTCTCTCTCTCTCTCTCTCTCTCTCTCTCTCCCCCTCTTCCTTCCCTTCCACTCTCTGAAAAGCAATGGAAAGACTATCCTCAGGTGAGGATTAAAAACCAAAAAAAATTACTAGTCCAACATGCTGTGATGGGTTATACTAATCACTAATTAGCATTTATTATCAGAAAATGAGTTGAATATTTTAAAACACTATTTCAACATTTTTAAAGATTCTGTTCATTTTGTTAAAGGCTTATAAATGTCACTAGCGGCAAGAAATATGCTACTGAGGCACTCTCTGAAAAGACTAACAATAGACCAAAATTTTTAATCCCATTCAAATACAATTTGATGGCATCTATCAAAAAATTTTAAATGTGCAAACCCTCTGACCTAGAAGTCTCACTTTTCAAATTATTCTCTATACGACATATTTCACAGGTTCAAGGATAGGCATGCAATGATGTTCAATTACTGTATTATTTGTACCAGCAAAAAGAGAAAGAACAACTTAAATTTCTACCAAGAGATTGATTAAATAACGATATCTCCAAACTATAAAATAAAATACTACTGTTTAAAAAAATCTTTAGTAAATGTCTATACCTGACAAGCTCTATAAAGACATCTATGATATGTTGTGAAGTAAAAAAGAAAGCAAGTTACAGAAGTGTATAATACAATGCAATCAGTATACAAAAGTATATACATATGTATGTCTGTATATACACAGAAATTATTTGGGTATAAGAAGCTATTTCTGAAAGGTCCAATGAAGCCAATTTTTCCCTTGCATGTATACTTCTTTTCTATGTAAATCGTTTTAACAGTGAGCATGTGTTACTTTTACACACACATCACATATACACATACACACACATACAAAAAGTCACTATAAACTAATGGCTTAAATAAGAACCTCAATCATTTACCACTATTACATGGTAATTAATGGGCTGGGCCCCAAGCTGATAAGGTGTCTGTGAGTAGCAGGAGGCTGATGACCTCTACGAGTTAAAGAAAGCAAGCACAGATGTCTCTGCTTCCACCCTCAGCATGTAGCATATCAGGTTTCTAAGACCAGGCATTCAGGTTGTATGACCTTAATCTGATTCTCCTAGGGACCAGAAATTACACATGGCTAAAGCAGCACTGCTCCGGTGACATACCTACCAAAAAGGGCACCTCTGCTAGGAGCAGCAGATAACACTTAAAACACCTGTCAGTTGCCATTTCATTCTTTTTTATGGGAGGGTGAGAAGATGAGTAACTCAGCTACAATCAAGTTAACTGTGGTTTTTAGTAATTCTTATCAATCAGTTAATCAAGTTAATTATAAGGTCTCAGCATGAGTTCTCAGCATGACATATATCTTGTCAAGCAGATACTTAGAAGCAAATACTAGGTTTTTAATCATAGCTGTTCTCCCCTTACATCAACAATCTGTGCCACTTAGTTCTAGGTTGTGTAGCCTTCCCCAATGAGTCCAATCCTCACTGATATCCTGATTTCTTAAAATCCTAAAATATTACAAATTGTTTGTATTGTAGTTATATTATCTTTCATTTTATACACACATCTCATACATTGTGATCAGTTCAACACAAAGTTTAACAAATCCTACCAGATTGATCAAACTGAATGAACAAGCACAATGAACTGATGCACCTGTTCACAAGCCCATATCCACAAACCTGAGTTCTGAAAACCTCTGTAAGTAATTTGGTGGCAAAACCACACCTAAACTAATGCAGAAATACCAATGTGTTTGATGAAGAAGTTGGGAGGCACCCGCCCTCCAAACTTGCTCGGAAAGTTAGATAATATATAGTATATGCATCATATCACCTTTCTTAAAATATTTGAGAAATTCTCAATTCTGGCAAAAAAGATCTTGGATATAGACCTGTATTACTGCACAGAATTAAACATCCACATCATTATAAAGACATCTATAATCAGGCAGAGTTACATAAGGAGTTTTTAACTCTATAATATTTTATTTAAGCTAGGTGGTGAATACACAGGTAATAATTGTATGATTCTTTTTGAACGTATGAAACGTTTCTTAAATTTTAAAACTGTAAGTGAAACATTGTAGGTATACAATGGTTTATTTTCTTCCTTAAAATAATAAAAGCAGTTGAATTCAAAGTATTTGGTTTTTTCCTTAAATTAATAAGAGGATATGGGAAGGAGCAAGTTTGAAAATGGTTAAGGGTCTTAAAAACATTCATATTTTTGATCCAAAAATTCCATAAACAGTAAACCAATATAGTGAAATGATCCAAAATACAGAGAAAACCAGCTACATTATGAATTATGACATACCAGCTTTATTAGTACCATTCAACTGAGAAATGTTTAAGTGAAATCTTTATGATTTAACATGCCACCTACAAAAAATATATTTACAACCAATGTCTGACAAAAAGTGTTTATAATACAGTAAATGAAAGTGGATATACATTTAACATACTCTTGACTTTCCAAATATACATATAAGAATAGCAAAAGAACGGGAGGAAATGTGTTTATCATCTTACAAGTTGTCAAAATTTTCCAAATGGGTACATATTTTTTAAAAAGAAAAATGTTTAAAAGATTTAAACAGAAACAAAAGGAAAAGCCATTGTAATTTAAGTGAATATTTATTCCTTTTGGACCTGGTCTCAAAATCCTTCCCAACACAGCACTTCCACCTGCCACCACCAAATGTACTTGGCACATAACATTACACCTATCTATTGGTCCTAAAGGCCAGTATTTTCGTAAATTGCAATAATAGATATAAAATGTCTAATGTTATTTCAGACCTCAGTGAGTATATGGAAAATACTGTGAAGACAGCATGATTTCCCAGCACACACTAGGTATACAATGCATGGGTGGTTGGGGGGGGGCAGGTAAGCGTTATAAAATTGTTTCTTGTCCCAAACATTTGAGGAATGGCAGACTGCCAGATAGAATGGGCAAGATGGGACTCGAGAGAAGGCTCAGAAAAAGAAATTGCAGAGCCATTAAAAATCATAATTTCTTCTCACTGATCTCAAGAGTCCATTTTTTTCCTACTTGTTACCATGCTTCTCAAAATAAACTCTACCAAGGATTGTTGTTTTTTACCATAATTATTTACATGGATACACCCAAATGTAGAAGTACAGATTTAGTGTAGAACACCAAGAAATTATAAATTTAAGAGTATCTAAAGAGATACAAACAGAATCAATTAGTTCCTGAATTAACTAAGAAAAAGAGAAGACCATAGTACGTTTCAAATTTCCAGAATTAAAATAGCTTTCTATTACAAAGTGTACTTAAGTGAAACTTTACAATAGAAATATACATTGTACATTTTTTTAAAAATACATTATATAAACCATAAACTGTGGGGATAATAACGAGAACTCATCAGTATGAACAAGAGATGTATTTCCTCTATCTTAAGATACACTTTTTTCATAATTTAAAGTTTATGAAATTGGAATTCAGCTTACAACCTATATAATTAAAATAGGTTTCTTTTTCCCCCTAAAAAAGAATAAATTATTAAATTGACAGTACACTCCACAAAAAATAAATGGCAACTTAGAAATAAGGAGACATGGTATTATAGGTGGTAAATACTTGCCATGAATAATTCCTTTAACCCTTCCAGCAAAACTTTCAGGGAGAAAGATTTGTTATCCCATTTCTAGATGAGGAACTAAGGCTTAAAAAGGTTCAGCAAGTTGCCCAAGATCACACACCACTACAATATGCTGCAGACTCATCTACTATTTTACTATCATCAGTTGGGTTTATAGATTTTTTTTAATGAAGTACAGAGATGTTAATGCTGGTTTGTCCAAAATCACAAACCTGTTTATCTCCACGTTCCTCACAGTCTCTGCCATCTACCTGTATTTCTACACCTCATTCCTAAGCTCAAGACCTGAATTTCCACCTATCAAGTGAATACCCTTGGTTATTCCAAAGGTACAATGTCCAATATGGTAGCTACTAATCACATATAGTTGCTGAGAACCTGAAATGTGGCTACTTAGACTAAGGGACTAAATTTTAAATTTCATTTCACTGTAATTAAAAGTTAAATTTAGGGACTCCTGGTCAAGATGGTGGAGTAGGTAAATGCTGTGCTCGCCTCTTCCCACCACCACATCAAAATTATAAACTAAATTACAGAACCACCACCCTTGAGAACCACCTGAATATTAGCTGAACAAAACTCTTATAACTAAGGATATAAAGAAGCAGCCATATGGAGACTGGTAGATGGGGTGGAAAGAAGTGGGCTAGTCCCATACCCATGTGCAGCGGTAACAAATCAAGAGGGATAACTGAGCTGTAGAAGTTCCATCCTGAGGAGCAAGGGGTCCCAGATCCACACCGAGCTCCCCAGCCTGAACCACCACTACTGGGAAGAAGAGTCCCCACTCCATGTGGCTGTGAAAATCAGTGGGCATCCTGTCCAGGTGTGATGAAGGGCTGCTGAAGTCCCAGGCCTCCTTAAAGAACCAGAATACAGACTTACTCGCTGACAGAAATATTTGCTCTAAATTCCATGGCTTCAGAGCAATGACTGGAGGGGCAGCTATCTCCACAAGTCTGTTCCTTTGTTGAGCTCTCCCCACTACACAGCCAGGAGGTAGAGGTGGGCTCCAATATCTAAAGTTTCCATTAACCTGGCATATCTCTCCACCTCACCCCACCCAATTCACACAGCAAGCACAAACCTCTTTTCAAGGCTAAGCCACACAAGCAGCAAGCCTGGGCCCATGCTGCAGACTCTCCTAAAATCTCTGGAAGATCCACAAACCCTAAACAAGTAGCAGCTGGGCTCAGAGTGCCCTATACCTCTAGCTAAGCATCTCCATGCCCAGCACTAGTGGCAGCAGGCCTGTTTTCAGCACAGCCTCTCCCAGGTGCCTCCAAGTCCAGCCCAGGCAGCTACCAACCACAATCACTTTGTAGCTCCTACTAGGTGGTCCTGGGCTAGGCACAGACAGTGGCTAAACTGGACCTGCATCAGAGCCCCTCCCAAAATGCCCCAGAACCAACACACCCAGTGGGCAGCTTCAGACCAAAACAGAGCACCACCCAATTAGCTCCACAAACAACACACTCACAGGGCGATCTTGGCAGCAAAGCCCCACTGGGGTAAATTCCACTCCATGGAGTCAGCCCCCACACAGCAGTTTGTCCTCTGTAGTCCTGGCCAATACTCACAGTCAGTCAACATGTGGGTCAGTTCCATCCACTGACATACAAACAGCAACCAAGACTCAACTACAACAGGAGGGCACACACAACCTACACAAGATATACTCCTGGAACATCCAGCTCAGGTGAACAGAGAGACTGAGCCCTTTGGCACCATAGACAACTTACTATACATAAGGCCAAGACTGGACGATGTGGCAAATCTACCGGACATATAGAAACAAACCCAGAGAGGCAGCCAAAATGAGACAAAGAAACATGTCACAAATGAAAAAACAGGGGAAAACTTGAGGGGGGAAAAAAACTGGAGGCAAGCAATCTACCAGATACAGAGTTCAAAACACTGGTTATTAGGATGCTCAATGAACTTAGGGAAAAAACAGATGAACTCACTAAGAACGTCAACAAACAGATAGGAAACATAAGAAAAGATGTAGAAATCATTAAAGAAAAACAGTCAGAAATAAAGAATACAATAACTAAAATGAAGAATACATTAGAAGGAATCAACAGCAAATAAATGAAGCAGAGAATCGAATCAACAATTTTAAAGGCAAGGTAGCAGAAAACAGCCAATCAGAACAACAAAAGAAAAAAAGAATAAAAAATAAATAAAAATGAGGATGGTTGAAGGGACCTCTGGGACAACATCAAGCATACCAACATTCACATCATAGGGGTACCAGGAGGAGAAGACAGCAAGGAATTAAAAACGTATTTGAACAAATAATGATGAAAAACTTTCCTAACCTATCAAAGGAAATAGGCATACACGTCTAGAAAATATAGAGTCCCAAACAAGATGAACGCAAAGAGGCCCACACCAAGACACATCATAATTAAAATGCTAAAGGTTAAAGACAAAGAGCAAATCTTAAACGCAGCAAGAGAAAAGCAATTAGTTACCTACAAGGGAGCTCTCATAAGACTCTAAGCTGATTTCTCAACAGAAGTTTTGCACACCAGAAGAGATTGGCACAAATATTCAAAGTGTGAAAAACAAGAAGCTACAACCAAGATCACTCTACACAGCAAGGCTATCATTTAGAATCAAAGGAGATAAAGATCATCCCACTCGGCCTGGCCAGGCATGGCTCAGTGGTTGAGCATTGACCTAGGATCCAGGAGACTGCAGTTCGATTGCCAGTCAGGGTACATGCCCAGGTGGCGAGCCCAATCCCCAGTCGGGGGCGTGCAGGAGGCAGCTGATCAATGATGACTCTCTCATCATTGATGTTTCTATCTCTCTCACCCTCTCCCTTCCTCTCTCTGAATCACTAAAGGTATATTTAAAAAAAAAAAAAATCATACCAGACCAAAAAAAAAGGCTAAAGAGTTCATCACCAGCAAACCAGTATTACAATAAATATTAAAGGAACTTTAAATGTAAATGGATTAAATGCACCAATCAAAAGACAAAGGGTGGCTGAAGAATAAGAAAACAGGACCTATACATATGCTGCCTACAAGAGACCCACTTCATATGAAAAGACAAACAGAGATTAAAAGGGGATAGAAAAAGCTATTTCATGCAAATGGAAGTGGGGGGAAAAAACTGTGGTAACAATTCTTATATTGGACAAAATAGACTTTAAAACAAAGGCTGTAGCAAGAGACACTGAAGGACATTACATAATGATAAATGGATGAACTCAACAAGAGGATATTACCCTTGTAAACATTTACATACCCAACATAGGAGTACCTAAATATATAAAACAAACATTGACAGATATAAAGGGAAAAATTGATAGTAATACAGTCATACTGGGGGACATTAACACCCCATTGACATCAATGGAGAGATCATCCCTAAAGAAAATCAGTAAGGAAAAAGCCACCTTAAATGGCAAATTAGTCCAGATGGATATAATTGATATTTTTAGAATATTTCACCTCAAAGCAGCAGAATACACATTCTTTTCAAGCACATATAAAACGTTTTCCAAAACAGACCACATGTTAGGCCACAAAACAAGTCTCATTAAATTTGAGAATACTGGAATCATACTAAGCATCTTCTCCAATCACAACAGTATGAAAAATCAATTATAAGAAGAAAACTGAGAAACACACAAATACATAGAGACTAAATACTAAATAACATGCTACTAAACAATGAATGGGTTAACAATCAGATCAAGGAAATCAAAAGATACCTTCAGACAAATAAAATGAATATACAACAAACCAAAATCTTTAGGGCACAGCCAAAGCAGTTCTAAGAGGGAAACTTACAGCCACAGAGGCCTACCTCAAGAAAACAAAAAAATAATCTCAAATCAACAATCTAACCTTATACCAAAAGGCACTAGAAAAAGAAGAAAAAAGCCCAGGCCTCCAGGAGATTAGCACAGGGTGCATTCGCACCTAGGCCACCATTTCTTGCCATCTCTGGAGGAGACACCCCCTCCTCAGTCTAGCTCATGACCTCTCCCCTCTGGTCGCCACTGCATAGTCATGCCAGCCCAGTTACAGAAATGCTGAGCTGCTTCTTCTCAGGCATCAGTCCATGCATAAACATGCTGAGAAGAAACAACTCGAAGCCAGATTGGTTTCGAGAAGAATAATTTAACCCTGGTGGTGTCAGAAGATGATGATCAGGGCAAAGAGCAGGAGCATACATTTGTCTTTAGACTGAACCATCCAAAAACATGCAAACATTTATGGAAATGTGCTGTGGAACATCATGCTTCTTCTGCCTCCAAGGCCCTGTCCAAAAGTGTTCTCAGTGATCAGGATTTACTCAACTAAGATCACAATTTAGGTATAGTGGTAAGACTGAGTATCAGGACACAAATAAGTGGAAGCATATTCCATGCTCATGGATAGGAAGAATCAACATCTTTAAAATATCCTTACTACCCAAAGCAATCTTAGACTTAATGTAATCCCCATCAAAATACCAATGGCATTTTTCACAGAACTAGAACAAATAATTCTAAAATTTATGTGGAATCACAGAAGAACCCAAATAGCCAAAGCAATCTTGAAAAAGACCAATGTTGGCAATATCATGCTACCCAATATCAAACTATACTGCAGGGCTATAGTAATCAAAATAGCATGGTACTGGCATAAAAAGAGAATGGAACAGAATAGAGCGCCCAGAAATAAACAGTCAATTAACCCATGAAAAAGAAGGCAAGAATATACCATGGAGTAAAGACTATTCAATAAATGAAGTCTATTCAATAAATGGTTGAGAAAGCTGGACAAATACATGCAAAAAAATGAAACTAGACCTCTTTCTTACACCATACACAAGAATAAATTCAAAATGGATTAGAGACTTAAATGTAAGACCAGAAACCACAAAAGGCTTAGAAGAAAATATAGGCAGTAAACTCTCTGATATAGCTCTTAGTAATATTTTTTGGATACATCTCCTCTGGCAAGGGAAATAATAAATAAATAAATAAATAAATAAATAGAACTACATCAAACTAAAAAGGTTTTGCACAGCAAAGGAAACCATCAACAAAACAAAAAGACAATCTACTGAATGGGAGAAGGCATTTACCAATGATACATCCGATAAGGGGTTAAAATCCAAAATATATAAAGAACTCATACAACCTAACACTAAAAAGACAAACAATCTGATTTAAAAGTGGGCAGATGACCTGAACTGACATTTCTCCAAAGAGGATGTACAGATGGCCCACACACGTGAAAAGATGTTCAACATCATTAATCACCAGAGAAATGAAAATTAAAACCACAATGCGATATCACCTCATACCTATCAGAATGGCTATCATTAATCAATAACAAACAATAAGTGTTGGTGAGGATGTGGAGAAAAGGGAGCCTTCATGCACTGCTGGGGGGATTGTAAATTGGTGTAGCCACTACGGAAAACAGTATGGAGGCACCTCAAAAAATTGAAAATGGAACTGCCCTATGACCCAGTGATACTATTTCTGGGAATACATCTAAAGAAATCCAAAACACTAACTCAAAAAAATATTAATGCACCTCTGTGTTCATTGCAGCATTATTTACAATAGCCAAGATTTGGAAGCAACCTAAGTGAATATCAGTAGACAACTGGAAAATGAAGATGTGGTACATATATACAATGGAATAAAGAAATCTTACCATTTGCAATAACATGAATGGACCTAGGTGATAAAGAAGAAAGAAATCTTACCATTTCCAATAACATGAATGGACCCAGAGGGTATTAGGATCAGTGAAATAAGTCAGACAGAGAAAAACAGATTTGATTTCATATATGTGGAATTTAAAACACAAAAACAAATAAACAAAACAAATGAACTCACAGATACAGAGAACAAACTGATGGTTATCAGGTGGGAGGAAGCTTGGGGGGCACTGAGTTAAAAGGGTGAAGAAATTAAGTAGTACAAACTGGCAGTTACAAAATAGTCAGGGGGATGTAAAGTACAGTATAGGGAATATAGTCAACAATATTGTAATAACTATGTACAGTGTCAGAGGGGTACTAGACTTATCAGGGGACAACTTCCTAAGTTATGTAACTGTCCAACCACTATGCTGTATACCTGAAACTAAAATAATATTGAATGTCAACTATAAGTGAACAAATAAACGAAAGTTAAATTTAAGAACTGATACTCAATTCAGATCCTGGAAAACCTTTACGCACATCTGGAACTGGTTGGATATGTGAATCCACTTTTTCAACAATAAATTTTATAAAGTCTAAATACAGATCAAGTATTTCTGAGAAAAACCTAGCATCTGAATTAAGATATGCTATTAAAATACACAAATGATTTCAAAGACTTAGTTTGAAAAAATAATGTAAAATTGCCCATTAATAATTTTTTTGGATGTTTTAGGTTAAATAAAATACATAATAAAATTATAAAATCTAATAGTTTCTTTTTACTCTATAATATGGTCACTAAATTTTTAATTATATGTGTGGCTCACATTGTTTCCACTGGACAGTACCTTCTAGAGGTTCCTGTTGCCCCCATCATAGCCATCAATAGCTCAATGAATAGCATCACCATCCCTCTAGCTCAGTGCTGTCCAATAGAACCTTCTCTGATTATGGAAGTGTTCTATATCTGATGATGACTGGGTGGTGGTGGTGGTGATTGTGTCTGACTCACAGAATCCCTTAGGATATTGTAGAGCCAGAGTTCTTGGGAGACTAGAGAATACCATCTATTATTCTGACTATTCTCTGGGGAAAAGGTAGTAGGTACAAAAAACTGCAGACCAGTGCTGCGCAACAGAACTTTCTGTGACAATGGAAATGTTGTATATCTGCACTGTCCAATACAGAAGCCACTAGTCCCATCTGGCTATGGAGAACATGCAATATTACTAGTGCAACTGAGGAACTGAATTTTAAATCTTACTTCTTTTAAGTTAGTATAAATTTAAATAGCCATATATGGCTAGTGACTACTGTATTAGACAACACTACTTCTAGCCCACCTTCTCCACCTGAAAGTCTGGGAGCCACCTTAGTCTCCTCCATCCCCATCAACTGTCTTTCCTCTACGGAGGTACACACACACACAGATGCTGAATTACCCAGTCCTGGGTTCTTTAAAGCTTTCAATTCTGTATGCTTCTCCATCTCCACTATCACTACTTTCCTTTTCAGGCTTTAGCAGGAGTGGGGAACCTTTTTTCTGCCAAGGGCCATTTGGATATCTATAACATCATTCACAGGCCACACAAAATTATCAACTTAAAAATTAGCTATGAAAAAAGTTCCTAGATTTATTGAATTTCAAGTCCCGCCTGAGGTTGCCTTGGCAGGGCAATGCAAATGATTCTGTGGGCCGTATAAGGCCCGTGGGCCAGATGTTCCCCACCCATGCTTTAAGGGAATAAGGCCACTGCCTCCCAGTTGATCCTTAGACTCAAGAGAGAGGTAAAAGCTAAAGACAGAAAAAAATGAATACTCAACATACAGATGAAAAATGAAATATAGGAAATGAATCACCCAGGGAAATTCAAATATTTAATGAATGGGTAGAAAAAGGTTCAACAAAGGTGACTGTGAAAGAGAGCCCAGAGACCCAGGAAGAAAAACTGAAGCGAAATCTGAAGACCCCAAAAGAAGTGAGAGTTTTACAAAAGGAAGGAGAAATCAACTGTGTCAAAGGCTGCTGTAGTAAGCAGTCTTGAAAATGGCTCTGAATGATCTCTGCCTCCTAGTATTCATGCTCTTGTGGGATCCTCCTCCCAAACCCTCCTGTGTGTGTTGGACCTAGTAACTCCCTTCTAACGAACAAAATACAGCAAGAGTGATAGAATGTCACTTCCTAGATTAAGTTACAAAAACACTCTGGCTATTATCTCCCCTCCCCACCTCCTCCATAGAGTTCTTAACCCAGGAGAAGCAATGTGCATGTTGCTAGTAATCCTATGCAGAGATCCTAATGGCAAAGAGACTGATTTCTCCAGCAAACAGCCAACAAGGACCTCAAACCCGCCAAGAGCCACATGAGTAAGCTTACAAGCAGACCCTCCCCCAGTCACCTTTGAGATGACTGCAGTTCTAGTCAACATTTGACTGCAGCCTTATGACTTACCCTGAATCAGACATACCACACCCAGATGATGCCTGACCCACAGAACTGTGAAATAATAAATGTTCACTGCTTTAAGTTTGGGGGTAAGTTGTTACATAGCAATAGACAACCAGTTAGTAACCCCAGCAAAAGTTTTCAGTGAAACTCTGAAGACAGAAACAAGACAGAAATAGGTTGAGAAGAAAATCACAGGTCCAAGAAATGGAGGTGTATAGCTAATGTAGACAATTCTTTCAAAAGGTTTGGCTATAAAGCAGAAAACGACTTAGAGCAAATATTAGAGAAAGTATGAAGTTAGAGAAGAGTTTTTTATAGAAATGAGAGACTTTCTAAAATTTAAGAAGCCAACAGGGTGGGAAAATACACTCTCAAGGAACATCATTATCAAGAAACTCCTCTAAAAGTTCTCACTACCTTTCTGCCTTAACTGAAAACTGGCTTTCCACGGACACCTCTTTCCATGCAGCCTTTTCACTGGAAGCTATTAAGTCTCTCATACTCCACACCCTACATTGGAAAATGAGGCTGGTACCCATCTTTCTTCCAGTGCCACCTCCAGACCATCATTCCTGAACCGTCATGTAAAATCCTTGTTACTCTGATTCTCACACTATTCAGCAACACAGTCTTCTACTTCTGCCTCTTTACTATGAGCTAATAGCCACCTGGACATCCTCCATACTCAATGAAGATTATGCTGGCAAATAGTTCCCACTATCACTATCTTCCATGGCACCACTCCTGGGTGATTTCATGGATGAGTCATCTAACACCAGTTCCTCAAACCCATCATCCTCAGTAAGCAACACTCTAATCTCTGGGTATAGCCATTTACCAGTTATGAAGTCACTTAGTTGTATTATTATCCATTCATTTATCAAATATTTAGTAAGTACCTATTATTTGCTCAGTAGAGAACACAGGACAGATAGTCCCTATTCTCATGAAATCTAGGACATATTTTTCATATTTTCCACAAAGACAGCATGAAAAGATCCAGTTGAAGTCTAGGTACATTACAACTATATTTCCTTTATCGGTCTAGGAACCACGTCAATTCTAGGAAACTAGAATTATTTCTGATGTGACCTAGTGAATCCATGCTGAATCCTAGTAATCATTATTTCCCTTGACAAGGCTTCCAAAACTACCTTTTAAATAATCTATTCTAAAATACTGCCAGAGTTCAATATTAGATTCATCGATCTATAAATGTGTAACTGTGCTGCCCAACATAGTAGCCACTAGTCACAATGGCTATTTAAATCAATTTTAATAAAATTAACAATTCAGTTTCTCAGTCACACTAGCCATAGTTCAATAGGCACACGTGACAAGTGGCTACTGTATTGAATGGTGAAGATAAAGAACATTTCTATAGTCACAGAAAGTTCTATTGGACAGTGCTGGTCTAACGTTTTTGGCATTCACTTCCTTCCTCCTAGAAAAAAACTTAAAATGATAGGGGTCATTTTCCAGTCTCCCAAAACTCTCTGGGGCTCTACAATATCCTGAGAGATCTCATTCCATTATCACCATCACTGTAATCACCCTCAACACCACCCGATCGTCATCTTCATGAGAAGAGTTAATTTTTTTAAATATGTTTTTATTGATTTCAGAGAGAGGAAGGAAAAGGGAGACAGAGAAACATCAATGATGAGAAAGAATCATTGATCGGCTGCCTCCTGCACACTCCCCTACTGGGGATCTAACCTACAACCCCAGCATTTTCTCTGACTGGGAATGGAACCGCGACCTCCTGGTTCATGGGTTGACGCTCAACCACTGAGACATGCTGGCCGGGCAAGAGCAGTTAATTTTTATTGAATACCTACTATATTCTAAGCACTTTATTAAAAGCTTTATGAGCCTGGCCCAGGTACTCAGTGGTTAGAGCATCGGCCCAAGCACCAAAGGGTCGAAAGTTAGATTCCCAGTCAAGGTCAGGTACCTGGGTGGCAGGTTCCATCCCCGCCCCTGATGGGGTGAGTGTGGGAAGCAACCAATCGATGTGTCTATCTCACATCGATATGTCTGTGCCTGTGTGTCTGTATCTGTGTGTCTCTCTCTTTCCCCCCTTCTCTACCCCTTCCACTCTCTCTAAAAAGATTATTTCTTAAAAATCAATGGGAGGAGGGAGGGCGGGTGGAGGGGGAGAGAGTAACCAAAGAATTTATATGCATATATCCACAACCCAAGGACACGGACAATGGTGGGGAGAGGGACTGGGGAGAGGGGTGGGATGGGGTGGAGTGGGTCATTGGAGAGAAAAAGGGACATCTGTAATATTTTAAACAATAAAATTTTTTTAAAAAATCAATGAAAAAAATATCCTCAGATGAGGATTTAAAAAAAAAGCTTTATGAGTACTACTTGCTTTATTCTTCACAATCACATTCCCATTTTATAAGTGAGATAATTCCCATTTTATAGATGAGAAAATTAACTGAGTTTTAGACAATAAAGTAACTCACTCGAAAATGTTGACAACAGCCTGGCTGGCGCGGCTCAGCGGTTGAGCATCGACCTATGATCCAGGAGATGAGGTTCAGTTCTGGTCAGGGCACATGCCTGGGTGTGGGGTGGATCCCCAGTAGGGGTCGTGCAGGAGGCAGCCGATTAATGACGACTCTCTCACCATTGATGTTTCTATCTCTCTCCCTCTCCCTTCCTCTCTCAGAAATCAATAAAGACATTTAAAAATTAAAAAAATAATAAAATAAAAATAAAGACAATAAAGTAAACTCTCTATAGATTGCTATCACAGATAGGAAATGACAGCAATCCACAGAGTTTCAGCAAATTAATAATGTAATTATTTCCCGCACCAGTGTGGCTCAGTTGGTTGGGTGTCATCCCGTGCACCTAAAAGGTTGCCAGTCCAGTTCCCAGTCAGGGCACATGCCTGAGATGCAGGCTCTATCCCCGGAATGAGATGTGCAGGAGGCAGCCGATCAAAGTCTTGCTCTCACATTGATGTTTCTTTCTCTTTCTCCTCCCTTCCTCTCTCTCTCAAAATCAATTTAAAAAATATTTTTTTAAATAATTTTTTTGCCTTTTTAGACAACACGTTTAACAAAAGGGGGTGATACCAACACCTCATACTGGCACTTGACACTGCAAACTACTTTCAGATCCCCTAATCTGCCCTATAGCTTTCTTGCCTTAGGGTTCTGCACATGCTGTTCTCTCTACCTGCATCCTTTTCATTTGGCCAAATCCTACTTATCCTTAAGATCTCATCTTAGATCATCCCACAATCCAGTTTAGCGATCCATCCCATGAGCTAATGTATAAAACCCTGTAGGTCACTAATTGAAGACCACAAACTCCTATTAATTTTTCCTCTTTTCCCAGTAGTGTGAAACTCCTTAAGAATAAGGAACCCTGTCCCTTATTTATCATGGAATCCATATGGCCTTAGCACAGGACTTGGAACACAAAGGGTACTCAATAAACATTTGATAAAGGAAGGAATGGAAACAAGATGCTTAGATAATCAAATCATTTCACAAGTATTCACTCAACCAAATAAAACATTACCTGACTTTTATACAAACCTATGCTTCTATTCAATCACAGAATGTTAAAAATGTACTAAATGGCCAAGCCAGTGTGGCTCAGTGGTTGAGTGTCAACCCATGAACCTGGAGATTTCAGTTTGATTCCCAGTCAGGGCGCATGCCTGGGTTGCAGGCTCAATCCCCAATAGGAAGCATGTAGGACACAGCCAATCGATGTTTCTCTGTCATCAATATTTCTCTCTCTCCCCCTTCTTCTCTGAAATGAATAAAAATTTTTTTAAAATTATTTAATGCACTAAATGGCTTCACTGCCATTTAGCTGGTAACAAAGTATTTCACAAATATGTTTCCCACATAATATGCAAAACAATACTTAAAAACCAAAGGTGAAGGTGTGACTGCTAAAGAACAGGGTGCTAAAAATGTTCTAAAATTGATTGTCATGATGGTTCCACAAACAAAATTGAATTGTACACTTTAAATAGGTGAGTTGTATGGTATGTAAATTATCTCTCTATAAAGCTATAAAACAAAGTTATAAAACAAAAAGTCTGCAGCTAGACTTAAATTATGAAAACAAATATTAAGCCTGCAAAAAAACAAATATTAAGCCTGCATAAAAAACACCTAGAAGATAAAATACTTGTTATATTTATGTAATTTTAAAATAGCTAAGTGCCATATTATTGCACTAAGTTTTACTGGTTAGGAAAAACAATAAACTGCAAATAGTAATTGTCTTCAGGAATAACTGGATGGGACAGGAAAGACCTACTTTTCCCTGTGTACTCATTTATACCTTCAGATTTGGTACATGTATTACCTATTTTTTTTAAATAATAAGTATATATAAGATAAATAACAACAAAGTCACATCTCTCCTTAGTGCAGTAAAAGTATATACCCTCAGGCTGCCTATTCTATTCTGAAAAGAAGAAAATATATATATATATTTAAATCAATCCAATTTTTTCATCTCACACTAAAAAGCATTTAGTCACTTCTCTGATATGAGACATTATAATCAAGCAGAATTATCTCTTATCCAACACTCTGACACATCTTTAAACAATGACATAGTTATCATTCCCTCCTCCTTGAAAACTTGCTTTTTCTTCACTTCTAGTACATCACTCTCTCCCGGTTTCCTAACTCCATTTCTCATATCAATTTCCTTTGCTGCATTCCTCATTTCCCCAGAAGATATTTAGAAGATAAGTTCCATGAAGGCGGTGATTTTTGTCAGCTTATACACTACTGTATACGTAGCTGCTAAAAAAGTATCTGGACCCATACTCAATAACAACTGTTAAATGAATAAATGAATAAAAGAGTGCCCAAGACATACAGAAGGCATACTGATGAACTATAGAAACAAATTACATTCCACACAGCCTGTATTTTATTTTATTACATTATATTTCTCTGAAAATTGATAATTGATGTACTGATTATTATTTGATTAACCAAAATGCTTCATTCCCTGGTCTTTCTCCATCAATGTTTTTGATACAGTATGTATAAAATGCACATTTAACACGTCTTATACTACTTCTGAAAACATAAATGTAGTGTAGAAAAAGAGCAGCTGTTGCTATTAGAACCTTCACTTTTATTTTGTTTCCAGTATTAATGTTGAATTAACAGACTGACATACTTGTGACTTTAGTTATGGAAAAAATAAATAAATAAAACACTTCAGCAGACTGAACAAGGATATCACAGTAATGACAAGCAAGTGACATTTCTTGAAAATAAAATATAGGGGTTTTACTAATTCAAAAGAATATATACCCCTGTGTTCACTGCAGTGTTATTTACAATAGCCAAGATTTGGAAGCAGCCCAAGTGCAAATTAGTAGATGAGTGGATAAAAAACCTGTGGTACATTTACACAGTGGAATACTACTCAGATATAAAAAGGAAGGAAATCTTCCCCTTTGCAACAGCATGAATGGACCTGGAGAGCATTACACTAAGTGAAATAAGCCAGTCAGAGAAAGACAATTACCATATGACTTCACTTAATGTGGAATCTAATGAACAAACAAACAAAATAAACACAGACTCATAGATAGAGAACAGACTGACAGCTAGCTGTCAGAGAAGAAAGAAGGGTTGTGGGGCTGGGAGAAAAAAAACAGCTCATACACAGACAACAATATTGTGTAAAGAGGGATGGGGGGGGAGGTTGAAGAGGAGTATGGGGGCACAAATGGTGATGGAAGGAGACTTCACTTGGAGTGGTGAACACACAATATAATATATAGATGATGCATTATAGAATTGAACACCTGAAGCCTATATAACTTTATTAACCAATGTCACCCCAATAAATTCAGTTTTTTTTAAATGTGAGGGGTTTTTTTCAAGCATAAGAAATTATAAAGAGAAACAGATCACATCCACCTTTACATTGTCCCTAAATCATATGATTTCATTCCCACAAGAAGAATCACAACTCACTGTCAGCCATGCAAATGTCTTTTTAGCAATATATATAAAGTTTCACCTGGAATCTTCACAATTGTCCCCATGTGTACCCAATTAAATCAAAGTATAATTTAAAACCCAAAACTAGGTATGTAAATTTTCATTTTTCCTTCTAAGTAACTAATCCAAAATCAAAACTATTCATTGTACCAACTTACAATTTGATCTGTCTGAATACAGTTAAATATTTTATTTATAATTACGATTGGACCACACCCTTTCTCTCTTAATAGATATGGTATCATATGTTTCCTGTAAGTCTCTTCAAGCAGAAGTACTTCTAGAAGATGATAGTCTGCTCATTAAGTAGGCATGTTAAAAAAGGCAATGATCTGCAATTACTGACACTGACATCTATATATTTCTCTCTTGGGTTACAGGAAAGCATTTCTCTGGCTATGTTCCCAAATAAATTGAGTAAGCCTTGGGAAAGTCACTGCTTAAATTCCATTTCACGACGGTTTCTCTTCCGCCATAAATGAATTATTGAGAGCCATGCCTACTTCCATCCATTACATAATACATGTCCATCACAGGACCTGTTTCTGAGTAAGAAATAGCTTACATGACAATGATAGGTAAGGTCAGTGAATACTGTAATCTCACAGGGAGCAGAAATCCAGAAGATTCTGATTTAATGTGCTAAGTTGTGAAACACTGATATGAAGAACACTGAACACTGTTTACTCTTACAAGTATCTCCCTATGAAGTGATACATACCCCCAATATGTTATTAAAGAGTATTTTTAAAGCACTTGATTCCAAGAACATTTCTCAGAAATGGAGGGGGTATACTGTGGAAAAAACATTATTCCACTTCATGTTTAAAGCATCTAGTAAAGACATCTGCAATTGAGAAATAAAAATAATTAAGTGTTGAACACAAAATGTCTAAATGTCAAGGTCTATTGAAAAACAAGTTGTAAAGGGCAGACGTGCTTTAAAATATTTAAGGATTTTTCATATAATTAGCTCCAAGAGAACTATTCAAATTGTTCATTTTATCCATCAAAGCAGTCAACCACAACCACCTGCACCTATTACTGTACTCAAAAATTTGTCTTCCAAAGCAACCACCTGATTCTCAGGCCTTGTCTTAAGGGGCCAGGTAAACGCTAGTAAATGAGGTGATAAAAAGATCTTTCAGCAAAGTAAAAACACTGGAAGGTAACATCTTTAAGGATCTAAGTGTAATAATACCTATTTCCCTAATACTGCTACCTGAATGAAGTTGTCTTAACCCAAGATCTCACTCTTCTTGAAGGGTGTAAAACTTCAAACCCATCCACGCTCACAATTTACCCACCCCGAGCCGAAGCAGAAGAATTCTCTTCCCTCCCCAACCCACACACCCACCCCACCAGGAGGGTAAAAAAAAAGGAAAAATAACCAAAACCCTAAAGTAGAAATCTGAGACCTAGTGCAATAGCTCCTCCAACAGCCTCAAAGGCTACATCCACAGCTCATCTTCCTTTTGAATACAACCTTTCATCTCCCATCTTACCATTACCCGAAAGGAAAAAAAGGAATCCTTATCCTCTTCAACATTTTACATCATTCACCCAAACCCATGGATCCACCCTGACCGCACCCCAACCTCCGCAAGGCTCCCCCGTGTCTCCATCCCGCCACCACCTTGTCTGCAACAGCCCGTCTCACCCACCTTCCGCCCTCGGTTCGCCAAGCGCCCAGAGCCCCTATCTCCCACCCTGCCCCGGGTTCCCCACATAGACCGCTTCGCTCCCGCCCAATCCCGGAGCTCGACTGGGTGGAGCCCGCCGGTGGGCTGGGGCGGGATGAGATGGGTTGGGGGCGTCCGCCCCTCCCCCGGACTTCCCCATCCCCAAGGCAGGGACTAGAAGGGGAGGGGGTCCTGAAGCCTCACCTACAGCTCCGCCCCTCCCCGGGGGCGCGCTGCCCTGCCCTAGCCTGGGCCGTGAGGAAGAGGCAGGGTTTGAAAAGGCGAAAAAGCCTCAGGGCCAGCGACGGGCGGGAAGCTGTAGGTCCCGCCTGACTTCCGAGCTGCCGCCACCGCGGCCGTCTCACCCGGCTCAGGGTAGCTGCTGTTGCTGCCGCCGCCGCCCCGGCGCCGCCGCCACCACCGCCGCCGCCGCCTCTGCCACAGCCACAGCCACAGCCACAGCACGGCCCGGGCGCCCGCCGACGTCACCGCGCCCCGCCCCCTGCGCGAGACACCTAGCCCCGCCCCCAGGCCTCGGCGGAGGGAGGCCGCGAGCTCCGCCTCCCCTCGGCGGAGCCACCTCGCTTCCCCGCGCCCTCCGGGGACCGCGGCTCCGCAACCTGCAGGCCTCCGTGGCCTTCCCGGGAAGGCCAGGTTAGGGACGGGGAAGTGAGGTGACTCACGCCCCGACTGTGGCTCTGCGCTGAAGCTGAGTCACGGGCGAGGGGCGTCCGCACGTACACCCCCCGCGCGCGGCCCCTGCGGCCACGGGGGCTCGGGGCCGGAGTCAGCTCGGGAAAGCGGCAGTAGGTGGGAGCTGGGAAAGGCGGCGTTTGTCTCCTTCTGCTTTCCGTAGGCAGTGGACCGGCCGGGCCCGGAGCGCGGAACGCCGCTTTCCCCAACCTTTCAGCCGCCCCACCCCCGCCTGGGCAGGCCCGTTACTCTACCCGAGCCCGCCTCCGCCGTCGGGAGCAGGTCTAGGGACTGGCGGTGCTTTCCCGGCTGCGCTTCCACGGCCCCACTGGGCACCCTTTGTCCGAGGGAAATTGGCTTTTACCCCGCCCGTAGCTTTTGCGAAGTGTGGCTCCTGAGGTAGTAATATGATCTGCATCTGAAACACAGACCTGGGGAAAGAACTTAGGTGTCGCGGGAGACGCAGGCCAGTGTAGGTCGTTTTCCTGTACTGGTTGTGACGGAAGAGAAGAGCATGGGCGGAAATTAATGTCCACATGCAGCCCCGCGATGTGCCAGGTACTGTGCTGCGTTGTCTGAGTCCAAACCGCAGCGCGGCGAGTCTGCCGGACAACTTGTTCTGTATTGAGGCAGCCCAGTGTCCTGTGCTGCGTCGCGGCCGGGGTTCTGTTGCTGGAGCCATGCCTCCGCTAAAGATGTATCTCTAAACCAAGAATGTAAGTGATGTGAATTATGTTTCTTCCCAGCCTTCTAGTAGTTATTAAAATAATTTAAACTGCCCTTGAAAGTTGAATCATCATTTTACCCTTACTTACTCTCCACCACCACCATTAACCAGTTTATACTTCTTCGTAATGCGACTAACATTTTCCCGTCTCTCGTTAGTACTCACATTCATTCATTCATTCATTCACCAAATTCTACGGGTTCATTCTGCCCAGGCTCTCTTAATTGTTCCCTCCCATGATCATTATTGCAGTTCCCCGTCCTGCTGTATAGTCGCCCCCTTCAGTACGTTCAACATACGGCTACCAAATGTTAGATAGCCAAGTAAGCACCCTAAAATATTTCATTTTCTTGGACATCTGGCTATTTACCCAGGAAAAGTCGTCCCTTGACTGTTTTTCAAGAGAAGTGAGTCATTATATCTTTCTGGTTTCCATTCTGCCCCTCTCTACTTGTGTTACCTTGGAAAATCACTTTACTTCTGGGCCCTACTTTTCACAACTGTAAAACAGGATGTGAACTAGATGTCTGAGATCCATCACATCCCTAAAATGTGTGGGTCTGGAGAGTTAAGATGCTAAACACTAAGTTATACATACACAGGAAGACTATCAATATCACAGACTCAGAATTTTGTTTTTGTTTTTCCGGGTTTTGTTGTTGCTGTTTTTTCAGCCATTCCATTGGCTGTTTTTTCTTATTTCCTACTCTGCCCCCGATATCTTTTTTTTAAACCTACATTTAGGATATATTAAAGCTGGATAACAGCACATACATTAATTGCTGCTTCTTCCTGAGACCCCATTAAAATGCTTGGAATAAAAAAATCATACAAAATAGAAAATGGGAAGGGGGCCCCATAATTTTTTTTAAACTTGACACACCGAAAGTAAGTGCAGTCTGACTAAACAAAATGGAAAAAAACATAATGTGTAATAGGTACACAGGGTGCTGCTGGCAAAGAAGGGGCCTGTCTGCCAGAAGTGATCTAGAGAAACTGATATTTGAAGACACAAGACAGCAAGAGTGAGAAGCAGGGCTGAAAACAGGGAAACTAAGTAAAGGTTTGTATATGGAACAGCACAATAGCTAGGCATTTATCCCAGGCTGAAAATTAAGAGTTCTCAGTCTCTGGGGAGGAACCTGGGCAGCTATTTGGGCATTTATGACTAAGAGTAAAGCATTCTTCATTCTGACACAATAGCCCATTTCCTACTTACTCAACCTAGAGTGAACTTGTGCAAGTTGGCAAGACCCTGCTAAGTTCACAGCATTCCTAATCAGCATTCCAACTACCTCATTTAAATATGAGCAGACAACCGAGTTATTTAAGGGAAGTCTCCAACTTGAGGGGAGAGGAGAAGATAAACAGAAAATGTAACCACAGAGGAAACAGAAACATCAGAGAACTTAAAACTAATTAGTATGCTCATAGACCTTTATGACATTTATGAAACAAGAATAGTATACTCAGATGAAGAAACAATCCAAGAATAGAAAATAGGTCTTGAATTTAGAAATAAGAAATTGCCAAAAATTATACATTTACCTCAACTACTAAAAGATAAAGACATTTTAAAGAAAATGAAAAGTATGCAATTGCAATTTATTTTAATATTAAATTTATATACTACATATAATATATACAGTATATTAAATTTATTTTAAAGAAACAAAAATACACAAATTGCAAGAGAAAATATAAGAATTTGCAACAAAGTCCTTCATAAAGTACTCATGTCAATTATCAGATACCATGCCTACTCAGATATAAAGGCCAAACTTACTCAATACAGACATTTATTAAAAATTAAATATACTAAAATCTTCATTATCAGAGTACTGGAGTGAGAAAACAACACAAATTTGCAGCATTCTATGACACTTGAGGGTTGCGTTGCACAGAATGTAATATGTTACCCTGTGCCAGAATACTGTATTGCTGATAAAGTTCCTTACCTCACTGGAGCTCTGTGTTCTTCCAGATAGGAATAAAAAACACATGTCTTAATTTCTCACGTGTGTAAATTTAGGTGGCTATAGGCAAAAATAAAATTCCCAGATCTGTTTTCTAATTTTCTTTGAAAGTGTATCTGAAAAAACATTGGAATATGTAATAAAATTGCATCATGATAAAAAAAAAGAAAAGAAAATATGAGAGAAATAGTCAAACCAGCAGGATAAGAAAAAGAGAAGACAAAGTAAATAAAGGATGGAAAATTACCCCAAAGTAATGGAAGAAAATTTTCCAGAGCTGAAAGCATCCACTAGTGCAGGGCATAAACAGAAAAAAACAACCCTGTGAAATATTATAACTAAAGATAAAGAGAAAATCCTAAATTTCCAAAAAGTGGCATTAGAATTCTTACCGGCAACCCTGGATAAGAGAAGATATAATAGACAAAGACCTTCAAGTTTCTTAGGGAAATATTTCTTGAACTTCAAATTCTTAGGAAAAAATTTTTACAAACTCTATTTCTGCTGAATTATCATTAAGTAAATGAGCAGAATGAAAACATATTCAAATATGCAGGGACTCAGAGAGAATTTGACTGAATAGTTAATTACTGTGATAGAAAGTTTAGAAAATGCTGTTTTCTGGTATTCAACTTTTAGATCCAACCTATTAATAGATTATAATCTTGCTATAGTTAAGGTGCAGTTTATAAATTGTATGAATGTCGACTCTACCCTAATTCCTACACACTAACTCCATATTCCCCTCCTCACGCCTCCACTCTGCAACTCCTCACACTGGCAACTACCCTGCTACTTTCTGTCTCTATGATTTTGGGAAGATGAAAAAGTTCTGGAGATGATGGTGGTGATGATTGCATATCAATGTGGATTTACTTAATGCCATACAACTGTACACTTAAAATGGTTAAAATGGTAAATTTTGTGTTATGTCTATTTTACAATTAAACCATTTTTTTTATCTTTTGTACTTCAAGGGCAATGTTTTGGACTGAATTTTGTTCCTTCAAAGTTCCACGCCCTTTCCCAAAGGACAGGGTTCTGAGAGCTTCCAAGTTGATGAATACATGGAGATGCAGGGAAAGTGGTGCACCGGGAGAGATCAGGGAAGCTCTGCACCCTTTTCCCATTCTTTACCCTATGCAGCTCTTCCATCTGGCTTTCCTGAGTTATATCCTTTTGTAATAAACCAGTAATCTAGTAAGGGAAATGTTTCTTTGTGTTCTGTAAGCCACTATAGCAAATTAATTGGACCCAAGGAGGGGGTCATGAAAACCACTGATTTATAGTCAGTTGTTCAGAAGTACAGGTAACAACCTGTACTTATGATTGGCATCCTGAGTTGGAAGTGACCATTGGAGCCTACAATTAGAGTAGCCAGTTGGTCAGAAGGACCAGTAACAACCTGCCCTTGGAACTGGCATCTGAAAGGGAAGGGATGTGCGGTGCTGTGGGACTGAGCCTTCAACCTGTGGAACCTGATGCTCTCTCCAGATAGATGGTGTCAGAATTGAGTTGAATTTAGGACACCCAGCTGGTGTCTGGAGAATTGCTCCTTGGTAGTATGGGAAAACACACTCGTAGGTATATGGCCAAGAGATTTTTCAAGCATATGTCCACACAAAAACACAAAAATGTATATATGAATGTTATGGCAGTGGAAACTAAATCATGACTACCCAAAATGTATAATTTTAAATAAATTGCTCTCTTGCAAGAAAATAAAGGAATCGTCCTCAAAGATTCTGGCATATAAACAACAAATATTTATTTCTCACTGAGTTGGAAATTGACAGCTGGAGGGAGAGGCAGTGGCTATGCTCTGGATACAAGTCAAATTCAAGTTAGTTCTACATGTCTCGCATTCAAGGACCCAGATTAAACAAGCAATAGCCACCTGGGTTATATTTTCCTCATGGTGGAAGGCAAGCACACTAGAGGCCAAGCCACAGAAACTCATTTGAAGCCTCCGCTCAGATGTGTCATATGTCCTGTGTGCTCACATTGCATGAACCAAAGCAAGTCACATGGCCAGGCCCAACATAGTGGTGTGGGAAAGTATATTCTTCTCATGGAACAGAGGGAGGAAAGAGAAAAGGGAAGGAAAAAACATACCCTTATCTTTAAGAAAACTTTCTAAAAATTGTGCACACCATTTCAGCTTATACCCCATGGTAAAATCTTAGTACATGGTCATTCCTTACTCAAGTGCAAATTGGAAAAATAGCCTTTATTGTGTATGGCCATGTACTCAATTAAAAGTAGAAGTTTTATTACTAAAATAAGAAAATGGCTATTGAGAGACAGCTACCAATCTCTGCCACAAACTTCTAAAAAATTACAAAAATTTAAAAACAACAGATACATTAGACGCATCTGAAGAACAAATGAAGTAGAAGATGCACCTCAAGAAACTACCTAGAATGCAGCTCAGAGAGGCAAGAAGATTAAAAAAACAAATGGCAGGTAGAAAAGGCAATTTTCTGATTTAAATCTATTTAGAGTCCCAGAAAGAGAATTGAGAGAATGGAATAAATTTATGTTCATATATGTAGTGAGTGAGTACTTTACCCAAACGATAAAAGACAAGACCACAGATCAGGAATCACTAAGGATACTAAGCAGGATCAGTAACAAGAAATTCAACCTAGATACAGTGTAGTGAAATTGAGAACATACTCAACAACAGATATTTTTTTGACAACACATCTTTAAATCAGTTATATATTAGTTTCCTAGGGCTGCTGTAACAAAGTGCCACAAACTGGGTGGCTTAAAATAACAGAAATTTATTGTCTCACAGTTCTGGAGGCTAGACGTTCAATATCAAGGTATCAGCGGGGCCATGCTCCCTCTGAACCATTAGGGAAGAATTCTTCCTTGCCTTTTGCTCTGTGATTTGCTAGCAATCCTTGTCATTCCTTGGCTTACGAGTGGCAGCACTTTAGTCTCTGGTTTCATAATCACATGGCATTCTTAGTTTGTGTGTCTGTGTGTCTGTTTCTCTTTTCCTCTTCTTAAAAGGACACCAGTCATATTGGATTAAGAGCTCGCATTCTGCAATATTAACTTAACTAATTATGTCTGCAATCAACCTATTTCAAAATAAGGTCACATTCTTTGGTACTGGGGATTAAGGCTTTAACATATCTTTTTGAGGGATAAAATTCAACTCATGGCATCAGGTAAATAAGTGATCAGTTTACTTACAAAGGAATAGTAATTAGACTGACAGCAGACTTATTAATACACAACAGAAGCCAGGAGACAGTAAAATGATATCTTCAAGTACTGAGAAAAAATAACTGTAATCTTAGATTTGTGTACCTGGTAACACTATTTTATAAGATCAAGGATAAAATAAAGACATTCTCAAATAAACAAAAGCACAGGGTTTATTACCAATTGATCTTCATTAAAAGAAAATCTAAAGATATTTCAGAAGAAAAATAATTCTAGAAAAAGGTCTGAAAGATGGGAAGTTCATGATTAAAGATATTAGTGAACATATGGTACTATCTAAATATACATTGTTTGTTTTTAACTTTCCAAAATGTATTAAAGAAGACATCATAAGTCTGAATGTTCCTATAACAAGATATTAAAAACTCTTCCATTAAAAAATCCGAGAAGGTTTTAAAGATCAGTTCTACAAAATATTCAAGGAGCAATTGATTTTAAACTTATTCCAACCCTACATTCTACAAAACAACTGGCCCGGAATCATTAAAAATGTTAATGTCTTAGCAAATGCTGTCAGTGTCCTGCCTATTCCTTCAACTTTCCCATTTCAACGTGCTCTTAAACCTTGTTTTTTAAACCTCCGCCTAAGGCAGGCTAGTGGGAAATTGGCCCCTACAGGAGCAGCCCTCAACCAATGACTGATAAAAGTTAGCATATAAATATTCAGGTTTCCCTGCCCTCTGAGTGGGATAACTCTGAAATAGATGTTTTACATTAATTCCCTGAATAGTCCAACAGTATAAAGCGATTTCTTCAGTGGCAACTGGCTTGATAACACACCCTTTTATTGTTTGCTTTCTTTCCCTATATCACTTCCCCACTACTCTACTAGTGTTTCCTGGGATCACCTCCCAAATAAGCTACTTGTACTTGAATCCTGTCTCAGATCCTGCTTCTGGTAGAACACAAAATAAAACATGTCCACATGGAAATGTCAGATATGCAGTTAGATATGAATCTGGAATTCAAAGGAAAAGTTCAGGCAATTTGTGAATCATCGGCAAAAGGTGGTATTTGTTCTGGTTATCTGTTGCAGCAAGAAAGATTACCCCAAAATTTAGTGGCTGAAAGCAACTTTTTTTTTAGCTCACAATTTTGTGGATCAGAAATTTGAATCTGTCTCAGCTGGGCAATTCTTCTGTCCCACACGGCATCACCTGAGGTCGCTCACTCCATGGTGTTCGGCTGCCAGATGAGCTCTAATCTGTCACAGCATCTAAAGCTATAGCCAAGATGAGAGCACCAAAAGTGTGAGTGGGGATGAAGTCCAAGCACTGAAACATCCAATGTTGAGAAATCAGTGAGCTGAGGAAGAACCAGCAGCAGAGACCGAGGACTATGTCATATGCTGTTGATAAATCAGTAAGATGAGAATTAAAAATTGGCATTGGATTTAGTGATATAAACATCATTGGGAACCTTGACAACAGCAGTTTATTTTGGTGGTTGATTGAAAGTTGATTGATTGGTTGGAGAAAATGGGATGGGTGGATATATAAGTTGTGAGTATTAGCAATTCTTTAGAGAATTTGTGTTATAAACAGAAGTGGGAAAATTCTTCAGGCACTGGTGGGGAAAGTGAGGTCAGTGTTATGTTCCCATGAGCCTTCCTCCTATCCCAAATTCCATTTGACATCTTCTACTTCAGGTCATTTCTGGTTTGGGACTTGGGGTGAAGGAGGCATACTGGCTGGTATAACAGTTTGGGGTCCTCTTTTATAACCTATTTTATTTGCAAAATGGGAAAATAACTAAACTTGCTTTAAGTATCTACTAAATCATGTTAAATCCAAAATTGCAGGGAGGAATATGAGAACGGTTTTTAGTCATAGTATAGCCATACACAGTATTATCTAACTTTACCCTTTGTATTTGAAGTTTTTTACACCTGATAAATGTCTGTATTGTGTAGGTTAAATAGAATTCGCCACAGTAAGTTTTATAGTTGTAGTTTTATGTTGAATTCTACAACCACAAATATTGGAAGGCGGTATAGTGGAGTAGGTATGGGCAAGCACTCAAATTAGAGTGCCTAGGTCCATGTTATGGCTTAACCTCTCCATACTTTCATTTCTTTGTCTAAAATGGAGATAATAATAGTAACCATCTCATAAGGTTATTGTAAGAATTAAATGAGAAAATACATATGAAGTGCTTAAACTAGTAAGTATTTAATATGTAGTAAGGACTTGATAAGGTTACCTACTACTGTTACTGAGCCGTGAATCAGTTAGGAATGCTTTCAAGTGTAAGAGAATACCTAATTTACAGTGGTGTAAATAAGAAAGGTTTGTTTCGCTCATATGGGAGGCACTTTGGAGATAGGTGGTTGCTAAAACTGGTTCATTTCTTCAATGCCAGGGCTTGGCCTCTCTTCAGTTCCCTTGGACTTTCCATGATGGTTCAACACCACCAATCATCACATTGTCAAAGGCATTCAGAGGCAGAAAGCAGGGGACAAGGAAGGGCAGAGAGTTTATCTTCCTGTGCCTTTCTCTTATTAGAGAGGAAGTCACCTCTCTATTTCTTGTGTTTTGTTTTGTTTTTCAAGATTGCCATAGTTGGAGAAAGCATCTGGCCAAGAGCTAGATGTGCCGGTAATTGGAGGTCAGGATGTCCTAAGGGCACTATGTGGGACTGTCAAAGGGAGTGGCCGAAGCCCCTGCTACAGCTGCTCTGAAGCATCTGTAACCCTACATGTTCAAAAACAAACTTCTGATTTCCATCCCCAAATCTGCTCTGCACACACCTTCCCCGTCTCAGTAGATGGGAAATCATCCTCTCAGGAGCTCAGGCCGAACGTTAGCGTCCTCCTTAATTCCTCTCTTACACCTCACACTCTTTAGTTAATAAATTCTGTCAGCTCTACCTTCAGACTATGCCCAGAATCAACCCCTCTCATCACCCCTGTCTTTACATTAACCTGACTGACTCCCCATCATTTCTTGCCTCAATTATTTCAACAGTTTCTTAGCTGGTCTCTGTGCTATCTTTCCCCCCTCCCGCCAACCTTTTAAAAAGCTGAATCAGCCGGGCTGGGCGTGGCTCAGCTGTTGAGCATCGACCTAGGATCCAGGAGGTCGCTGTTCGAATCCCAGTCAGGGCACATGCCCGGGCTGCGGGCTCCATCCCCAGTGGGGGGCCTGCAGGAGCCCCCCCATCAATGATTCTCTCACCATTGATGTTTCTATCTCTCTCTCCCTCTCTCTCTGAAATCAATAAAGATATATTTAAAAAAATAAAAAGCCAGATCATACTATGTCATCTTCTTGCTTGAAACCCTCCAAAAGATTTCATTCTCATTCAGAGTAAAATCCAAATTCTTACAATGGCCTCTAATTACTACATGATTTAATCCTCTCTGACACTTTGACCTCAGCTGCTGCTCTACTTCTAGCTCATTCAGCTCCAGTTGCACTGAGTTCCTTCTTGTTCCACAACCATCCCAAGCACACTCCCACCTCCAGGCTGCTCCTTCTCATGGGCACAGTCTTCTGCCGAATAGCTTCAAGGTTTGTTTCCTTATTTCCTTCAGGTCTCAGATGTCACCATCCCTGAAGCCTTCCCTGACCCCTATACAGAACAGCCATCTCTCGTGTACTCCCTGACCCCTTACTCTGTTTTAATTTTTCTCCATCTGACATACTATATATGCATATTTATATGTGTGTATGTACTATGCTTATTCAGTTGTTTACTTTCTATTTCCCCCACTGAAATGTAAGTTATATGATAGAACTTACTCAGATTTATTCCATTTTACCCCTAGTGCTTGGAAGATAGTAGGCACTTGGAAAAAACTTGCTGAATTAATAAATGAATGAGCAAACAATATTGGACATTTGGGTTGCTTCCAGCTTTGTGTGTACAGAGTTGTGTGCATATTTCTTCTATATTTTATGATTCATCTGTATATATTCCCAAAAATGAGATTATTGAATAAGAAGGTAAAGACGTTTTTTGGCTTTTAATAAAAATTATCAAGTGACTTTCAAATATAATTAAACCAATTATATAGAGGATACCAGTTATATGATGCCTTTGCTAGGCATTATACTTTCAAACTTTTCCATAAGTTTTATAGAAAGGCCTGGCAAAATTGATTATGTTTTCGTATCATTTGTAGCCATCACTAGTACTTTTAAGTTAATATAATATAATGCTAATATAATATAACACAAATAGTACTTTTAAAAAATTAAAATCTCACCCACAGACTTTCTCAGGTTTACTCACCCTTTTGGCTCTGACCTATCTCTCGCTGTCTAAAATTAAAGGCGAACTTATGAACCTACTCTAAACACTGCTTCCTTATTTTCCTCTATTAAGTGTCATAGAGACCTCTCAAGTCCAAGATTTCAAGCCCTATTTATTAAGTTTTATCTTAATTAAAAAATTCTCTCAGTGTTTTCTGTATCCTGTAATGTTATGAATGGACAATTGTATATATTATATATGTCAAATATGTTATATAAAATATAAAAATATTTTACTTGTTATATATATTCACAGTTGAAGACTTTTTCCTATAATTGTTAGCATTACAAGGAGCTAGAAAGTAAACAACTGAATAAGTATATAGTACATAACATAGCATGTACTATAAGCATAGTACATACACATATATAAGTATGCATATATACTATGTCAGATGGAGAAAAATTAAGACAGAGTAAGGAGTCACAGAGTACATGGAGAGATGGCTGTTCTGTATAGGGATCAGGGAAGGCTTCGGGGGTGGTGACATCTAAGACCTGAAGGGAGCAAGATATCTTGTTTATATATGTCCACTTCATACAATTATATTTTCATAGAGAGTAGTTATATATAGTTATGTTTTTGTTTGTTTGTTTCAAAGCTCAGCAAGGGATGTGCCTGGCTTTGGTTATTGGTGAGAAAAGTAGTTAATGTAACATTCAAATTATTTATTTAGATACCACCTTGTCTTATGAGCCACCTACTCCCAAATGTTATTCTAAATAACCATTTGCAACTGTTTCCTCCCAATGCCCACTCCCAAATGCCTTTCTAAATCAACATTTTACAGTTCCTACTTTGTTATTGTTCTTACCAGTTGTCATTTAAATCTAAGAGCTAATTATCTTTGTCAACCACTATTCCTAATAGCCTCAACTTTCAAATTACAAGAATTTAAAGAAGTTTTTTGGTTAAAAGAAATGTTCTCTCAATTTTGGTTATAAATATCTTGCTTTTTATTTTACACTAGCATAGCTTCCTGACTGTATTAGGTTGTGCTAAATAAGAATCCAGTGACCACACTAATCGGCAAAATGAGATAATAAAACAACAACAAAAGGAATGTGACTCTGGAAAGAAAGACTTAATTACCATTATATCACTGGAAATCTGGGTGGGACATACGAAGAACACATTTCTCAATTCTCACTGATGTGACCCATAAGTCAATAGAATGGAAGCAAAAGTTTCTAAATTATCACCAATATATATAGGTACAATGTCTAGTAAACCTCTACATAGTTATTTTCATTGTACTACTCCCAGATTTTGTACTTCACACTTAATTTTGTAAAACTAAATTAAAATTCTTATAATGCTAACAATTATAAGAAAAAGTATTTGATTATGAATATATATAACAAGTAAAATATTTTTATATTGTATATAATATATTTGACATATATAACACAATTAGGGTGATCCCACCAAATTCTCATTTAAATAAAATGATTATTATTTATTTATTTTTGTTAATCCTCACCTGAGGATACTTTTTCCATTGATTTTTTTTTAGCCAGAATGGAAGAGGAGGAGGAAGAGAAAGAAAGAAAGAGAGAGAAACATCAATGTGAGAGAGACACATTGATTGGTTGCCTCCTGCATGTGCCTATGACTGTGGCCGGGGATCGAACCTGCAACTGAGGTACATGCCCTTGACCAGAATTGTACCCTCGACCCTCCAGTCCACGGACCAATGTTCTAACCACTGAACCAAACCAGCCAGAGCTAAATAAAATTATTGGTCATTATGCTTTGAGTATGAATCAATTCTTTATGTTAGAATGTTAAATAATTCTTTGATTGATGTTACTGAGATGCAAAAAGACTTACTAATTTCTCTTCATCTTCTTTTTTTAAATATTCTCCGTAGAATATGTTTCTATTGATTTCAGAGAGGAAGCAGGAGAGGAAGAGAGAGAAATGTCGATGTGAGAAACATTGATCAGTTGCCTCCCGTATGTGCCCCAACCAAGGATCCAACCTGCAACCCCAGGTATGTGCCCTGACCAGGAATCAAACCCCAAACCTTTGGTGTATGGGATGACATTCCAACCAACTGAGCCACTAGGCCAGGGCTCACTAATTCTTCTTGATTTGTTCAACAAATATTTATTGAATTCTACTACGTGTATAGCTCATGACAATGAGAATGCAGGGGACAAACCCTCTGCCCTCATTGAGCTAATATTCCTTCACGGAAAAACAGATGTAGGTCTCTCCTGAGCAGCACACAGCTTTAGGCATGTGCTGGTTTTCTACATTACCAGGAATGTCAGAATTTTCAAAATTCCCTAACTTTTTCTTTTAAGCTTTAGGTTAGCCCAGTGATTTTCAATCTTTTTCATCTCACGGCACACATGAACTAATTACTAAAATTCTGTAACATGCCAAAAAATATATTATATTGTTTGCCGATCTGACAAAAAAAATAGGTATAATTTTTATTGATTCACACAAGACAACTATTGCTATGTTGGCTGTTGTCATTTTTTCATTTGACAATCTACTGGGAAAGAATTCAGTGCCCCTGACTAATAGTCAGATACTGCATGTTTTAAAAATTCTTGTGGCACACCAGTTGAAAATTGCTGGTTTAGCTTATGGTTTCTCTAATGTTATCCACCAGCTTAGGCAGCAAGGAAGTTAAACAATTACCTCTAAACACTTTCAACAAATACCTTTCAGGAAAAGGTATTTGAAGGCAGTGTTGCAAGTGGTTCTTCTAAGGAATCACGAGACAGATCAAGTGAGGAATGACCAAAAAAAAAAAAAAAGGCAACAGGAGGTAAAACAAAACAAAAACATGAGTTGAAGGCATATAACAGAAAAGTCCAAAATAACTATGGCTTAAACAAGATAATTAATTTTCTCTCACATAAAATAAGAATGGATGTAGATAACGCAAAGATAGTATGGCAGCTTTACAGTGTGACCAGGTACCCAGGCCCCCATCTTTCTGCTTTGCCTTTTTTTTTTTAAACATATCTTTATTGATTTAAGAGAGAGGGAAGAAGGGAGAAAGAGAGAGATAGAAACATCAGTGATGAGAGAGTCATTGATCAGCTGCCTAGCCCCCAAGCTGGGCATGTGCCCTGACTGGGAATCGAACCCTGATCTCCTGGATCCTAGGTTGATGTTCAACCACTGAGCCAGGCCCGGCCAGGATGCTTTGCCATTTTTAGCTCATGGTTTCTAGTCTCAGGGTCTCCTCAGGGCCCAATATAGACACTAGCACTTACATTATCATAAAGATAGAAGAAAAGAGGAGCACATCCCTTTGTATTAAGGAGATTTCCAGAGGTTCCATACAACACTCCTACTTACATCTTATTAGCCAGGAGTTGGACTGTTCTGATCTAGATTTAAGGAAAGTTGGGAAATACAGTCCCTTGTCTGAGTGGCTTAAACTGGGATTCTGCTCATGAGAGAGAAGATAGATTTGGAAGGCAAATTAGCAGTCTCTGCCAGAGGGACAATTAATTCAGGAAGCAAATAGACTAACTTATATGCATCAAGAGGCCTTGAACACATCTCACACACGCACACACAGAGTAACCGCGTGAGGTGACAGAAGTGTTAACTAACCTTATTGTGGTAATCATTTCAGAGTACATGTATATACCAAATCATCGCATTATACATCTTAAACTTATACAATCCAATAAAGCTAGAGAAAAAAAGAAAAATATATAGATATATATTGGTCTCTGACCCTGCTTCCTGGCACAAAGTTCCTAAATCCTTCGTATTTTCCTAAGTGTTAAGAGCTTTAGAAGCATCTTTTGTTCTAATGATTGGTGTTTAACCTTGGTTCCTGGCACAGAGATTTAGGAGTCCTTTGGAATTTCCTGAGTGATAGGAGGGTCTTTTGTTCTAATGAGGTGACTCTAGGTGGGCTCCTGAATAGCATCAGATTGGGGACTGGTCAGCAGAAAGACCAAGCCGTGAAGCTTGGAACTTGCAGTCCACCTCGCCCACATCCTTTGGAAAAGGGTGAGGGGCTAGATACTGAGTTTATGATCAATCATGCCTACATGATAGAACCTCCACAAAAATCCCAAAAGTGGGGTTTGGAGAGCTTCTGGATTGCTAAATACATCTGTGTGTTGTGAATAACTCCATGGGGACAGAAGTTCCCGCGTTTGGGACACTTCCAGACCTCATCCTATGTATTCCCTCAGCTGGCTGTTCATTTGTATTCTTTATCATGTCCTTTATTATGTAATGAACTGGAAAATTTAAGTAAGTATTTCTCTGAGTTCTGTGAGCTGTTCTAGCAAATGATCAAATCCAAAGAGGAGGGTCATGGGAACCTCTGATTAGTAGTCAAGCTGAACAGAAGTTGAGGGTAGTCTGGAGACCTCCTACTTACAATTGACATTTGAAGTGAGAGGCAGTCCCATGGGATTGATCTTTTAATCTGTGGAGTCTGCCTAACTTTGGTTAGTGTCAGAATTGAATTGAATAGTGGGACATCCAGCTGGTGATGCAGAGAATTGATTGATTGATTGATTGATGATTGATTGATTGGAGAGAGAAAAACATCAATTTGTTGTTTCACTTATTTATGCATTTATTGATTGATTCTTATATGTGCCCTGACTGGGGATTGAACCTTCAACCTCGTCATATTGGGACGATGCTCTACCCAACTGAGCTACCTGTCCAGAGCCTGCAGTTTTGTCTTGAATGCTGTTGGCCCTTTAGCCCTTCAGGCTGGCTGACTGACTTTAAGGATAAATCACAAACACTGTGTAAAAGTCACTGTACAGGAACTGCCCCCGAGGCAGAGTTGTTCCCAGCAGGTTCTGGTGCTGGCCAGAATCCCCTTTTGGGTGTGATACTTGTGTGGCTAGTTCAGTTAAGCTCTGGTGTGATCTGAAGCCCACCACTGGTTGTGTTGGTTCTGGGTCCACTTGTGCAGCGTTCAGGTACAGGTCAAGGTCAAAAGTTATGTATAACTGGCCTTGGGCCACCTGTCTGAAACTACTACACTATTCTCTGTTTGTGGCTGCATCTACTGGGCCTGGGCGTGTGGGGGAGGGGCCAATCTGTGTACAAGGGTCAGCTTCCTCCAGCTTAGAGCTGGGGCAGTTCTGTAAAAGGTCTCAGGCTCCTCAAGGACCTCCTCAACCTGTGGTCTATTCCACTTCCCCTGAGGCTGTGTGGTCTTCCTCCAGAGTTTTCCAAAGAAAGACCATAGAGTGTGTCCAGGCTGACAGCCCCCATAGACCCTTCCTCAGGTTGCAAGCTTGGTAGTGCAGGGCAACAGGGGTTAGGAGGAGGAGGCTAGTGGGTCCCTTACATGGGGGCTGCGTGGCCAGGCACTCAATGAGGGCTACTCCAGAGCCAAACCACTCAGTTTCTGCCAGAGTCTCCAATTTTAGCTCCCCCAGGAGGAGCACACCACAGGTTCAGGTTGGGTGCAGCCAGCCATTCCCTCTGCAGAAGCAAGTTTAGGAGGGTGGAGTCACTGAGGCTCAGGAGGACAGATCAAAAGGGTTTTCTGTTGGGGTTGGTGCTGGCTGAGCTGTCAGGAGGGGGGCCAATCACTTTGTCTCAGTCCCAAACAATAGCCTTTGAGGGAGACACACTTGGAATGTCCCAACTCTGAACAGCCCTCTCTTCCCTCAGAGGAACTGAGCTCAGCAGGATGGGGCCACTGGGACTTGTGTGGGCAGATCCCACACATTGAGGGTAGTGCCAACAAGCCTGTAGGAGGAAGGTAGGCACTTCTTCCCCTTCCTGGAGTAGCATGGGCTGAGCTTGCAGTGGAGATAAGAGTACCACCCCCCCATGATGTAGCTATACAACCCAGCACCCACCCATCTGACTCCCAGACAAAAGCTTCCCAGGGAGGTGGCACTCCAAAAGTCCCAGCTCTGTGTGGCACTCTGATCCCCCTTACTCCACTGATCTCAGCAGGGTGGGACTACAGAATGGAAGGGCAGACCCAGTAATTCAATGGCTAGTGGGTAGCCTGAGCTGTGTGCTCAGGTGAGGAAGGATGATCCCCTTTTTAAAGCTATACAGTTCAATCACTGTCTGAGTCTCCACCAAGAGCGTCTCCATAAAAAGAGCACCCTAAAGCTCCCTGCTGGGTGCAGCCAGCAGACCCATCTGCAGGACCCAAGCATGGCAGAATGGTGTTGCCAGTAGTTGGAAAACTGGGCAGTGCATTCCCAGTCTGGTACTGTAACAATAGGAGTGCTTAACCCTGGGAAGGTGGCCTCTGGGTCTCTAGCAGACTCACCTCTCTCCCAGGGGAACGGAATCCCCAATGATTTTTACCACCAGATGCTATGCAGGCTCCTCTTCCTATCTCTGCTGCTCTGGGTTAGGGATCCCTGTGTGATATTGAGACCTGAAGCTCCTGGGGTAAAGAGTTTTGCAGCCAAGATATCTTTCTGGCCATGTCGCCACCCTTCTTACCAGTCTCTATGTGGCTTCTTCTGTAAATCCTTGATTATAATCTTTTAGTTCAGCTAGCCTTCATTTGGTTATTCAGGTTGACTGCTATATAATTTAGCTATAAATTCTGTTTGGCACTGGGAGAAGGTGAGTGTAGTTTAAACCTACTGTGCAGCCATCTTGTACGTCTTCTTTTGAAAAATGTCTATTTGGTTCTTCTCCCCATTAAAGAAAAAAAAATTGTTTTTGTTAATCTTCATCAGAGATTATTTTTTCTATTGATTTTTAGAGAGAATGGAAGGGAGGAAGGAGGGAGGGGGAGAGAGAAACATCGACGTGAGAGAGACACATCGATTGGTTGCCTCTGGCAGGTGCCCAACCAGAGCCAGAGAGCAAACCTGCAACCCATGTATGTGTCCTTGGCACGGAACAGCTCCCAACCAACTGAGCCACACTGGCCAGCTGGGACAATTTATGATGGCTGTCTTTAAGATTCTAGATTGAAAGACAAAAATACCTACCCTTAGTCATTTATTCTCCTTCCCCTTCAACTCCCCTCCCCCCACCAATAGACATTTATGGGTTGGTCATCTGCTCTGGAATTTACATACAAGTAAACAGATAAATTACAATGCAACACAGTGAAAGTCTTATACAGATAAGGAATTTGTCAACAAGAAAGACCAAAATGATACCAGGCGTAGAGCCCAGATTCTTGCAGATTTCTTTCAGAATTTAAACAATGGTGCCTACATTTTTCTTTCTGCCATTGATATGCAAATTCTTTCCTCTGACCTTTGGTAGCTTAAGAACAATTTCATACAACCAATTCCTGATTTTACTTGCTAACAAGAGTTACAGATATTTCATGAATAGTTAAAATCTACAGGAATTCTCAGATTACATTGAAGACAATAATGTCAACCTAATCTACCTAATATTTTACCAGAACTGCTGTAGCAGAATAGGTTGTAGTTCTTTGCCCACTTTCCAGTAGAGGAATTAATGAATTGTAAAAGGGTGGAATTATAGACATTTGGAGGGAAAGGGTAACAAGCAGTTTGAATAATCCAATGCTGCATGTATTTTAGTGCCAGAATAAATAAATAAGGAGCACCTCCTTATATACGTAATAAATTAGCTCAACTATAGGTTCAAACATAAGAAACTGTGAATATTAAACCATTTTTGACCTGTAAAAAATAGCTATTTCTTATCATTTAATATCAGGCAAAAGAAGAAAGACATCAGAAATAGGAATGAAAAAAGAGGCTAAGTGAAATTGACAGAAGTCTTCAACTCCACCTTCTAGGGTTCATTTATTCAATAAATATTGTTGACAAAAAAGTAAAGAGAAAAGAAAAAGTAAAAAGTAAAATAAAAATAAAATAAATAATAAATATTATTGAACACCCCTGGGATATTATAGTTCAGTCAATTAGCACATAGTATTGAAGTTAATTTCTACACCTAAGATAGAGTCACTCCTGCCTAGGTGCCATGTCAGCTAACCAAAACTTTGATAACTTTCCTATCCCTGTAAATGCTTCACTTGACTAGAAACCCAGTGTTTCTTGTCAGCCATTCCACAAACACCAAGCCAACTCTGGGCTTTATACTTATTTCCTTGTCTTTTTGTTTTGTTTTGTTTTTTAATTTATTGGGGTTAATGGGATCATATAGGTTTCAAGTGTACATTTCTATGATACATGATCTGTATATCGTATTGTGTGCTCACCATTCAAAGTCAAACCATCTTCTGTCACCATATATTTGGCCTCCTTTAACCCTCCACCCCACCGCACTCCCTTCCCTCTAGTTACCACCCTACTGTTGTCTGTATTCATGAGTTTCAGTTTTATATCCCATATATGAGTGAAATTATATGGCTTTTAGCTTTTTCTGACAAACTTATTTCACTTAGTATAATATTATCAAGGTCCATCTATGTTGTTGCAAATGGCAGTATTTCATCTTTTCTTATAACTGAACAGTATTCCATACCTACCACATTTGCTTTATCCAGTCCTCTATTGAAGGACACTTTTGTTGTCTCCTTGCTTGGCCACCATGAATAACGCTTCAATGAAAATAAGGGTGCGTATATCTTTGTGATAAATGTTTTCTAGTTTTTTGGGAAGATGCCCAGAAGAGGAATTGCTGGGTCATATGGTAACTCTGTTAATTTTTTGAGGAACCACCATACTATTTTCCATAGTGGCTGTACCAGTTTACAATCCCATCAGCAGTTCCCTTGTCTCTGCAACCTCTCCAACACTTGTTATTACCTGACTTGTTGATAATAGCCATTCTAATAGGTGTAAGATGGTATCGGATTGTAGTTTTGATTTGCATTTTCCTAATGGCTAGTGAAGTTGAACATCTTTTCATGTAACTGTTGGCCATTTGTATGTCTTCTTGGGAGAGGTGTCAGTTCAGATCTTCTACTCATTTTTTAATTGCATTGTTTGTTTGCTGTTGAGTTGTATGAGTTCTTTATATATTTTCGATATTAAATCCTTGTGGGAGCTTTTGTTTGCAAATATCATCTTCTATTTGGCTGGTTGCCTTTTTGTTTTGTCTGTTTCTTTTGCTCTGCAGAAGCTTTGTAGTTTGATATAGTCCCATTCATTTATTGTTGCTTTTACTTCCCTTGTCTTTGGGGTCGAATTTGTAAAATGCTCTCTATGACCAAGGTCCATGAGTTTAGTACCTATGTTTTCTTCTATGTAGTTTATTGTTTCAGATCCTATATTTAGGTCTTTGGCCCATTTTGAATTAATTTTTGTACATGGGGACATACTGTAAACTAGTTTCATTCTTTTGCATGTGGCTTTCCAATTTCTCCATCACCATTTATTGAAGAGACTATCTTTACTCCAATTTGTGTTTCTGGCTCCTTTGTCAAAAATCATCTGCCCATATACATGTGGTTTTATATCTGGGCTCTCTATTCTGTTCCACTGATCTGTGTGTCTGTTTCTGTGCCAATACCATACTGTTTTGATTATCATAGCTCTGTAGTATAATTTGAAGTCAGGTAGTGTGATACTTCAAGCTTTGTTCTTTTTTCTCAGGATTGCTTTGGCTATTCGGGGTCTTTTGTGGTTCCATACAAATCTGATGATTTCTCGTTTTCTGGAATTATTACTTCAAATATTTCTTCTTCATTCACTCTGCCTTCTCCTTCTGGTATCCCAGTTGTACTTTTTGCAAATTTCCCATACCTTTTGGAGGTTCTCTCTTTTTTTTTTCATTATCCCCTTTTCCCCCTCTGTGCATTTCAGTTTGGGAAGTTTCTTTGACCTATCTTCAAGCTCACTGATTCTTTCCTTGGCCATGTCCAGTTTACTGATAAGACCATTCTTCATTTCTGTTACAGTGTTTTTCTATCTCTAGTATTTCCTTTAGATTCCTTCTTAAAATTCCCATCTCCTCTTTCACATCACCCATCTGTTCTTGAATGTGGTCTACTTTTTTCCATTAAAGTATTTGGCAAATTAATTATTAATGTTAATTAATCATTATTATCTTAAATTCCATCTGATGATTGCAACATTGTTTTTTTTTCTCTGAGTCCTGTTTTGTTGCTGCTTTGTCTCTTCAGACTGTGGTTTGTTGTTGTTTTTTTGTCTTTGCATGCCTTATAATTTTTTGTTTAAAGTCAAATGTGTTATATTGGGTAATAGAAACTTTAGTAATAGCCTTTTCTGTGAGTATTTAGCTAATCTTGCTAGGATTTTTGTCTGTATTTATTTACTGTAACTATAGGTGTCAGAGACTCAAATTTCTCTAGCATATTTGTTTTTGTCTCCCCTGTTGACTTTGAGCTTCACTAAGTACTACTCCTTAGAGAGTCTTGTCTTTGCATATTTTTCAGCTGAAATCCCCTTTCCTACTGGAGCCTGAGTGGTGTGGTGGTAAGGTGTTTGGAGGAATGGGAAGTGTTTTATAATCTTTTGACTAAATCTCAGTTTTTTTACTGTGCCTATATCCCTGGGTAGTTACCTTCACAAGTATTTATATTTTTTTCCATTCCTTGAATAAGCCTGAAAGACAAGAGAAGACTAGAGAGGACTACAGAGGGAGAAATGCCACCTATAGCATGTGAGATAAAATTCTGGTAAGTCTTTTCCCCCAGAGAAGAGGCATTTGTTAAGAGGCATTTGTTAAGGAGAAGGGGCATTTGTTAAGGAAAATATTTCACAAAGATTATTTTTCTCCAATTCCTGTCCAAGCCAGAAGTGGAACTTTTTGACTCTTCATCATGAGAATTGGGTGGAGTTCCTGAAGGTAAAATTCATGAAATGGCGGGTGTCCTTCTAAGACTGAGGTTTTTAGAAGTTTCTCACTCACACTAGTTCATACTCAGCCTCAAGCAATTTGTCAAAATTACCACCTAACTTCACCTACCATTTTTTGGTTCCAGAGGCTTGCTCCACATTAACAGATCTTAGCAGTGACACTCTGGATTTGTCTGTCTCTCCAGATTTCAGGGTGCTGGCTTGTCCTGAAAACTCAGTTTTTTGATGGGTTCATAAAAGGTTGGTTGATTTTCAGTTTTTTTAGCTTTTTGTTCTAGGACAGTCCTGATAATTTCCAAGCTCTTTACATGTCAGAACTGAATCTAAAAGTAACTCTCTTTATATATACACATATATAAGCATACCTTGTTTTATTACACTTCAGATATTGCGTTTTATACAAACTGAAGGTCTGTGGCAACGCTGCATTGAACAAGTCTATCAGCACCATTTTCCAAACAGCATTTGCTCATTTTATGTCTCTGTCTCTTATTTTGGTAATTCTTGCAATATTTCAAATTTTTTGTTATTATATTTGTTATAGTTATCTGTAATCAGTGATCATGATGTTATTATTGTAAACGTTTTTGGGGTGCCATGACTCATGCCCATGTAAGATGACAAACTTAATCTATAAATGTTGTGTGTGTTTTGACTTCTCCACCAACTGGGCCATTTTTCATCTCTCTCCCTCTCTTCAGGCCTCCCTATTCCCTGAGACACAATAATATGGTAATTAGTTCAATCGATAACCTTATATTGATTTTCAGTATTCAAGCGAAAGGAAGAGTTGCATGTCTTTCATTTTAAACCAAAATCTAGAAATGATTAAGCTTAGTGAGGAAGACATGTTGAAAATGGAAATAGGCTGGAAGATAGGCCTCTTGCATCAAAAAATTAGCCAAGCTGTGGATGTAAAGGAAAAGTTCTTGAAGGAAATTAAAAGTGCTACTCCAGTGAATACAAGAATGATAAGAAGGTGAAACAGCCTTATTGCTGATATGGAAAATGTTTTAGTGGTCTGGATAGACGATCAAACTAGACACTGCATTCTCTTAAGCCAAGCCTAATACAGAGCAAGGTTCTAACGCTCTTCAATTCAATGAAGGCTGAGAGAGGTGAGAAAACTTCAGAAAAAAAGATTGAAGCTAGCAGAGGTTTAAGGAACATTTCTTTTTTTTTTTAAATTTATATATATCTTTATTGATTTCAGAGAGGAAAGGAGAGGGAGAGAGAGAGATAGAAACATCAATGATGAGAGAGTCATTGATCAAGCCCGCAACCCAGGCATGTGCCCTGACCGGGAATCGAACCCCGATCGCCTGGATCCTAGGTCGATGCTCAACCCCTGAGCCATGCATGGCCGGGCTTAAGGAACATTTCTATAACATAAAAGTACAAGGTGAAATAGCAGTGCTAATCTAAAGGCAGCAGCAAGTTATCCAGAAGATTTAGCTAAGATAACTAACGAGGTTGGTTACACTAAACAACAGATTTTCAATGTAGAGGAAACTCTTGTATTGGAAGAAGATGCCATATAGGACTTTTATAGATAGAGAGGAGAAGTCAATGCTTGGCCTCAAAGCTTCAAAGGACAGGCTGACTCTCTTGTTAGGGGCTATTGCAGCTGGCGACTTTAAGTGAAAGCCAATACACATTTACTATTCTGAAAATCCTAAGGTCTTTAAGAATTACGCTAAATCACCTCTGCCTGTGCTTTATTAGTGGGACAACAAAGCCTGGATGACAGCACATTTCTTTACAACATGGTTTACTGAATATTTTAAGTCCGCTGTTGAGACCTGCTGCTCAGAAAAAATTTCTTTCAAAATATTGCTGTTCACTGATAATGCACTTGGTCACCTAAGAGCTCTGATAAAGTTGTACAATATTAATGTTCTTTCCAGTTTGCTTTTTAAAAATTTTGCATGGGAATTGTCATTTTAAAATAAAGAATACTGTGTCATTTTTAAAGTAGGAATGCTCTAAAGGCAAGTGAATCATTAATATTTGTCTCTATTCCTTACAGCAGTTGAAGACCAATCAGTTACATAATTCAGGCTTAATTTTTATTTTAGAATGGTAACATCAATGGCTCAATGTGCCATGATAACAGATTCAACATAGACTATTATATTCTGTATTCTGAGCATAGGACATAATAGCTCAAATAAAAATGTTTCTGGCCAGCCCGGGCCTATGGGCTCAGTTGGTTGGGTATCGTCCCTTGCACAGAAATGTTGCTGGTTCCATTCCTGGTCAGGGGACATGCTTGGTTTGCAGGCTGGAGGTAGCCGATAGATGTTTTGCTCTCACATCAATGTTTCTCTTTCTCATTCTCCCTTCATCTCTCTCTAAAAATTAATTTAAAATCTTTTTTAAAAAAATACTCTGGACAGCCTTAAAACACTTTCTTTTTTAAAATTATTGTTGACAGTATTACAGATATCTCCCATTTTCCTCCACCTTTGCTCTCCTCCACCCAGCCCCCACCCCACCCCAGGTCTGCACCACATTATTGTCTGTGCCCGTGGGCTAGGCATGTATGTTCTTTGTTGATCTCTTCTAGCCCTCCCCAACCCTGCTCCCCTCTGACAGCTGTCAGTCTGTTCCATGTATTCATGCCTCTGGTCCTATTTGGTTCATCAGTTTATTTTGTTCATTAGATTTCACATATAAGTGAGATCATGTGATATTTGTCTATTCCTGACTGACTTATTTCATTTAACATAATAATATCCAAGTCCATCCATGCTGTCGCAAAGGGTAAGAGTTCCTTCTTTTTTATAGCCTCACAGTATTCCATGGTATAAATGTACCAAAGCTTTTTTATCCACTCATCTACTGATGGGCGCTTGGACTGTTTCCAGATATTAGCTATTGTAATAATGCTTCTATGAACATAAGGATGCATATGTTCTTTTTGATCTCTGTATCAAGATTCTTAGGATATATTCCCAGAAGTGGAATCACTGGGTAAAAAGGCAGCTCCATTTTAAATTTTTTGAGGAAACTCCATACTATTTTCCACAGGGCTGCACCAGTCTATATTCCCACCAGCACTGTACTGGGGTTCCCTTTTCTCCACACCCTTGCCAACCCTTGTTATTTGTCGATTTATTGATGGAAGGAATGAGGTAATATCTCATTGTAGTTTTAATTTACATCTCTCTGATGATTAGTGATGTTGAGCATTTTTTCATATGTCTATTGGCCAGCTGTATGTCCTCTTTGGAAAAGTGTCTACTCAGGTCCTTTGCCCATTTTTTAAATGGATTGTTTGTCTTCCTGGTGTTGAGTTGTATAAGTTATTTATATGTTTTGGAAATTAACCGTTTATCAGAGGTATCATTGATGAATATGTTCTCCCATACAGTGGGTTCCTTTTTCATTTTGTTGATGGTTTCTTTTGCTATGCAAAAGCTTTTTAGTTTGATGTAAACCCATTTGTTTATTTTTTCCTTTCTTTCCCTTTCCCTAAGACAAGTATCAGCAAAAATAATGCTATGTAAGATGTCTGAGATTTAAAAAAATATATATATCTTTATTGATTTCAGAGAGAGGAAGGGAGAGGGAGAGAGTTGAAACATCAATGCTGAGAGAGTCGTCATTGATTGGCTGCCTCCCACATGCCCCTGACCGGGGATCGAGCCTACAACCCGGGCATGTGCCCTGACTGGGAATCGAACCGAGATCTCCTTGATTCTAAGTTGATGCTCAACTGTGAGTCATGCTTGGCTGGGCAGATGTCTGAGATTTTATTTCCTATGCTTTCTTCTAGGATTTTTATGGTTTCATGACTTACATTTAAGCCTTTTATCCATTTGAGTTTATTCTTGTTTCTTGTGTAAGTTGGTGGTCAAGTTTCTTGTTTGTTTTTTTTTTTTGCATGTACTTGTCCAATTTTCCCATCACCATTTATTGAAGAGACTTTCTTTACTCCATTCTGTGCTCTTCCCTTCTTTGTCAAATATTCATTGACCATAATGGTGTGGGTCAATTTCTGGGGACTCTGTTCTATTCCATTGATCTGCATGCCTGTTCTTGTGCCAGTACAGGCTGTTTTGATCACAATGGCTTTGTAGTTTGATATCTGGTATTGTAATCATTTTAACTTTGTTCTTCTTTCTCAAGATTGCTGAGGCTATTTGGGGTCTTTTGTGATTCCATATAAACTTTTGGAATATTTGTTCTAGGTCTGTGAATAATGCTTTTGACATTTTTTATTTTTAAAATATATTTTTATTGATTTTAGAGAGAGAGGTAGGGAGAGGGAGAGAGAGTGGAGAGGGAGAGAGAGAAAGAAACATTGATGTGAGAGAGAAACATTGATTGGTTGCCTCCTGCATGCATCCCAACTGGGAATTGAACCCACAACCTGGGGATGTGCCTTGACTGGAAATCAAACCAGCAACATTTTGGTGCATGGGACGACACTCAACAAATTGAGCTAAACCAGCCATACCATGCCTTTGATATTTTAATAGGGATTGTGTTGACTCTAGAGATTGCTTTGGGTAATACGGACATTTAAATCAGTTAATTCTTCCAATTCATGAATATGGCATATGCTTCTACTTGTTAGTATCTTCTATTTCTTTTTTCAATGTCCTACAGCTTTCCAAGTACAGATCTTTCACCTCCTTGGTTAAAATTATTCCTATGTATCTTTTGTTGTTGTTGTTGCAGTGGTAAATGGGATTTTTTTTAGTTTCTCTTTCTGAGAGTTAATTATTGGTGTATAAAAATGTCATCTTAGTGTTAATTTTGTATCCTGCTACTTTGCCAAATTCATTTAATCTAGTAGTTTTTGGTGGAGTCAATATCATGTCATCTGCAAATAATGAGTTTTACTTCCTCCTTTCCAATTTGGATGCCTGTTATTTTTCCTTCTTGTCTGATTGCTGTGGCTAGGAATTCCAGTGCTATGTTGAATAGGAGTGCTGAAAGTGGACATCCCTGTCTTGTTCCTATACATAAGGAAAATGCTTTTAGTTTTTGACAATTGAGTATGATGCTGGTTGTAGTTTTGTCATATATGGCCTTTATTATATTGAGGTATGATCTCTTTATTCCCACTTTGCTGAGAGTTTTTATCAAAAATGGGTGCTGGATTTTATCACATGCTTTTTCTGAGTCTGTTGATATGATCATATGATTTTATTCTTTATTTTGTTTATGTGGTGTATCACATTTATTGATTTGTGAATGTTGTGCCAGCTTTGCATCCCAGGAACAAATCCCACATAGTTATGGTGTATGATCTTTTTAATGTATTGCTGGATCCTATTTGCTAATATTTTGTTGACAATTTTAGCATCTATGTTCATCAAGGATATGGGCCTATAATTTCTTTCTTTTTAGTGTCTTTATCTGATTTTGGAATTAGGATAATGCTGGCCGTGTAAAAAAAATCTTGGAAGTCTTCCCTCCTCTTGAATCTTTTGAAGTAGTTTGAGGAGGATTGGTGTTTGTTCTTTTTGAAAGTTTGGTAAAACTCATCCTGAAGCCATCTGGTCCAGGACTTTCGTTTGCTGGGAGTATTTTCTATTACTGCTTCAATTTCATTAGTTGTTGTGGGTCTGTTCAGGTTTTCTGACTCTTTCTGCTTGAGTTTTGGAAGACTGCATGTTTCTAGGAATTTGTCCATTTTCCCAGGTTGTCCAATTTGTTGGCATATGGTTGCTGATAGTATTTTCTTACAGTCATTTGTATTTCTGTGATGTCAGTTGTTACTTCGCGTCTTTCATTTCTGATTTTATTTATTTGGCTAATCTTTCTTTGTTTCTTGATGAATTTGGGTAAAGGTTCATCAATCTTGTTTATGTTTTCAAAGAGCCAGCTCTTGGTTTCATTGGTCTTTTGTATTGTTTTTTAAAGTCTCTGTGTCATTTATTTCCTCTCTGATCTTTATTATTTCCTTCCTTCTACTTTCTGTGGGCTTTTCTTGTTGTTCACTTTCTAGTTCTTTTAGTTGTAGGATTAGATCGTTTATTTGAGATTTTTCTTCTTTCTTTAGATAGGCCTGTAATGCTATGAACTTCCCTCTCAGGACTGCTTTTGCTGTGTCCCATAGATTTGGGTTGTTTTGTGTTCATTTTCATTTGTTTCGAGGAAGTCTTTTTATTTCTTCCTTGATGTCAATGGTAACATACATTGTTTATTAAAATGCTATTTAGCTTCCATGTGTTTGAATTTTTTTATTGTAGTTGATTTCTAGTTTTGTGTGATTGTGTTCAGAGAAGACACTTAATATAACTTCAGTCTTCTTGAACTGTAAAGACTTATTTTGTATTCTAATGTGCTCTATCTTTGAGAATGTTTCATGTGCATTTGAGAAGAAAGTATATGCTGCAGCTTTCAGATGAGATATTCTGTAAATATCAATGAAATCTATCTGATCTAGTGTGTTGTTTAAGGTCACTGTTCCCTTGTTGATTTTTTTGTCTGGAAGATCTATCCAGTGATGTCATTGGGATGTTGTGAAGTCCCCTACTATGACTGTATTGCTTCCAATCTCTCCTTTAAAGTTCTCCAAGAGTTTTTTTAAATTTTATTTAGGTGCTCCAATATTGGGTGCACATATGTTTAGCAGGGCTATATCCTCTAGTTGGAGTGATCCCTTTAGTATTATGTAGCAAACTTCTTGTCTCCTTTATGGTTTTTTTTTTTTAAAGTCTGTTTTGTCAGATATAAGAATTGCTACCCCTGGGTTGTTTTTTTTTTTTCCATTTGCATAGAAGCTTTTTCCACTCTTCACTTTCATCCTTTGTGAGTCTTTTGTTCTGAGGTGGGTCTCTTGTAGACAGCATATATGTGGGTCATGTTTTCTTATCTATTCAGCTACCCTATGTCTTTTGATTGGAGCATTTAACCCATTTACATTTAAGTTTATTATTGATAGATACTTATTGCCATTTTTATTCTTATGCCTGTGTTCCTCTCTCTCTCTCTTCTTCTTACAGCAGTCCCTTTAACATTTCTCGTAATGCTGGTTTGGTGGCCTTACTAAATAGAGTAGGCTTCAGATCCTTGTTTTCATTACTTTGAATACTTCATGCCATTCCCTTATGTTCTATAGTATTTCTGTTGAAAAGTCAGCTGATGGCCTTATGGGAGCTCCCTTGTAGGTTACTGACTGTCTCTCTCTTGCTGCCCTTAAGATTCCCTCTTTGTCTTCAACATTTGCCATTTTAATTATGATGTGGCTTTTTTGGTTCATCTCTGTGCTTGATTGGGACTCTCTGTGCTTGCTGAACTTGTGTGACTTTTTCCTACACCATGTTTGGGAAGTTTTTTGTCATTATTTCTTCAATCTCTTTCTCACTTTCTCCCCCCTCTGAAAGCCCTTATTATGTGGATGTTGTTCCATTTCATGCTGTCCCAAAGTTCCCTTAAACTGTCTACATGCTTATTAAGTATTTTTTTCTTTTTGCTGCTCTGATTGAGTGATTTTTTTCTACCTTGTCTTTTAATTTGTTGATTTGATCCTCTGATTCTTGTAACTTACTATTAATTCCTCCATTGTATTCTTTATTTCAGCTATATCATTCTTCACTTCTGACTGGCTGTTTTTCATGTTTTCTATGTCCTTTTTCATGCTGTTGAATATTCTAAAGGCCATTACTTTATACTCTGTTTCTGATAAATTGCTTGCCTCCATTTCATTTAGCTTTTTTCCTGGAGATTCCTCCTGATCTTTCATTTGGGGCCTGCTTCTTTGTTTCCCCATTTTTGTGTCTGTTTCTGTGTATTGGTTAAGACTGTTATGTCTCCCAGTCTTGGTGGGGTGGCCTTCTTGTGGAACCCAGTGGTGCACTCTCCTTGATACTCTGAGCTGGGTGCTCTATGAATTTCCCTGGTGTGGGTTATGTGGGCCCTCCTCTTTTACAATGGTCTTGATTGATGTTGTCCCATTCATGTGTGGGCTCAGCCCTCAGGCTTACCGATTGTGATGCTCAACCCTGACCATGTCATGCCAGTTGTTATACAGGTGCTGACAGAACAAAACAAGAGAAAACAAGACCAAACTGAAAACAACATGAAAACACACACACACAAAACAAGAACCAAGACCGAAAAAAATGCTAAAAGACACAGGTCCAAAATAATTAGAGGAGGAAAAAAAGAAATGATAAACAAGATTATGAAATAAAAGATGGAAGAGGAAATAAACAGAATAAGAATTTTAAAAATGATATAATTTTTAAAAGTAATAATAATGAATAAATAAAATATAGAATAGGAAAAGAGAAAATAAAATAATAAAAATTTAAAAAGAAAAGAGAAAGAGAAAAAGAATAGAATAAAAGGAAAGAGAAATAAGAGATATAAAAGAAAAAAGAGAAGAAAGAAAATGAAAAGCTTTGGATCTGCTATTTGTGGAGCTCGCTGGATTTTGCTCTGCTACTGTTGAATCTGGCCCCTTGGTGTGTCAGTCTTGGGCTTCCTGGGAGGTTCTCTGATGTAAGCCAATGTGAATTGCTGTCCCTGTGGGGTTCTGGGTTACCTGACTGAAGCTGGGATGGGAGGAACTCCAAGTAGTCCAGTGAGGGGGGCCTCCATAACTCAGAGGCTGGGTCTGCCTCTGGTCTCACACCTTGAATGCCCCAGCTAGGAGTTGCTCTCCCTTTTCCCATGGAACTGGGCTCTGCAGGTGTATCTGGGTCCTGGCTAGCATGGTTTAAACAGACTTGCACTGCGGGTGGTGCCCATAGCTTGTATGAGGGGGTGGGGTGGGCACTTCCTCTCCTTCTGATGCCTTAGCTCTGCCTGGCTCACTGGCACCCCCTCGCCCGCCACACCAAGCAGGAGGGGATAAAAAATAATATAAATCATCCCTGATTGGCATCCACCCGCTGCGTGGGGCATCCACCCAGGCTCAGACAAGGCCATATGTCCAAGTTTCCTGTGCTGCCAGACGCAGTGGCACAGGCACAGATTTCCAGCCCAGGTCCCTCGACCTTGCCTCAGGTTGCAGCAGGGTGGTGCAGAACAGCTGTTCCATAGGTGGGGGAAAGGGTGCCTCCCTTGCCCTGGAGGTGGGTAGGACTCATCCTCTTTCCCGGGCCACACTGTCCAGCCCCCATCCTGCTCTCTGCCAAAAGTTCTTCCAGAGACTAAAGGGTCCCTTAGATTCACTGCTGGGTGTACAGGTCAGACCTCTCCGCTGGCCCGAGTTCCTCCAGATGGCCCCTCCAGCAGACACAGATAGGGCCGAACTGCCCAGGCTGGTGTTATAAGAAAGCAATCGCTCTTTGCTTAGGGTTGTGCCATCTGAGTCTCCCCAGTGGACGGAGTCCCCACTGATTCCCACCACCCAGTGCTACGCAGGCTCCCCTTCCCTCCTCTGTTGCTCTGGGTTGGGGGTCGCCGCGTGGGGCTGAGATCCCACACTGCCAGGGCGTGGGGGCTGCGCTGCTGCTCCATCTTCCCAGCTGTGCAGCTGCTGTGCAGTTATGCAGTTGGTTCACCCTCTGTGCATCTCCTCCCGTCCCCTCTCTGCGCTCCCTGCTCACAATATTTTAGATTAGCTATACTTCAACTGGTTTTTGAAGCTGAATGCTTTGAAGTTTAGCCGCAAATCAGGTCAGATGCTGGGAGCAAGTGGATAGAGCTTCCCGCTACCCTGCAGCCACCTTCATGCACTTCAATTATGGTAAGTCTTCAACTTGACAACACTTAGATTTAGTGAATCTGGTATCACATTGGTTACCTCATGAGATTTTTGTAAATACTGTAAGAATTAAATGAGTTAATATATGTAAACTGCTTATAACAGGGCCTGGCACAAAGTTAGCACCATGTAAGCACTACTGTTATTATATTTTTCCATATTTAGTAATTATTAATTTCAACGGTTGCACCCTCTAATCTAGCTTTTAATAGAATGTCGTAAGTGGTAAGGTTATGGGAACTGCAAAAGGAAAACTAGGGGTTTCTCCAAGGTGAAAATAATATAGCCTTGGAAATTAAGACTCAGTACCACTAAAATAGGGAAAAGCAAATGAGAATACAGTAGGTTTTTGTAGAGCCAGACTCTTTAAATTCCTCTCAATTAAACTGAATGCAAATGAGAATATTCTGGAAATAAAAACATCAAGATTATGGTGGCAGCACTGGCCTTATCTCTCTCTCTCTCAACAGTTTCTGTGCTGAACCACATTTCTGTTCTGCCACTTTGCTGTCTGGCAGGAGTTCCACCATTTTCAAGTTAAATTGCTTGTAAAAGACTCACTTCATTCTAAACAGTGACTGATTCTGTAGCAAGAGGAAGAGAAACAGTGTTTTCCCAAACCTCTTTGCCTGCCACTGCCTCAACTTCAGCTAAATAACTTTTCCCAGGGAGTAGGTTAGTTGGGAAAAGGTGTTTTGCATTGAAGCAGGGTAGTTCTGATCCCAGCTGGCTCCATCTCAGAACCACTTCTTTGGATGTTCAGTCCATGGTGGGCTTTGTGGAATGATAATTATTAAAGAATGCAGCATGGAGATTTCCACTTGACAACTGCTACTTTGAGTTCTCAGAGCCTCTTGTCTCCTTGTTAAGAAACAGTCAGTAGCCCTGCCGATGTGGCTCAGTGGTTGAGCATCGACCCATGAGCCAGGAGGTCATGGTTCGATTCTGGTCAGGGCGCATGCCTGGGTTTCAGGCTCAGTCCCCAGTAGGGGGTGTGCATGAGGCAGCCTGTCACTGATTCTCTCTTATCACTGATGTTTCTCTCTTTCCCCCTTCCTCTCTCTGAAATTAATTTAAAAAAGAAAAGAAACAGTCAGTAGAATGTATAGAAAATTAAAGTTTTATTGGGCATACTGCTTTGGCCGAGACCACACCTATGTATTAATTGTCTCCTGGTACGTCAGCTCCTGCTTTTCAACAAACAGGAATTAGGTCATCATCTACTAAAATTCACTAGTCGCCCAGTTGGCATGGCTCAGAGGTTGAATGTCGACCCATGAACCCAGGAGATCACGGTTCGATTCCCGGTCAGGGCATGTACCTGGGTTTCAGGCTCCATCCCCAGTAGGGTGGGTGAAGGAGGCAGCTCATCAATGACTCTCTCATCATTGATGTTTCCCTCTCTCTGTCCCCCTCTCCCTTCCTCTCTCTGAAATCAATAAAAATATATATTAAAAAAAAAATTCACTAGTCTTATTCCAAGCATTAACTTCACTCTGGTCATTACTTCAGTAGGGTCGCCCTAGCTGGTTTAGCTCAGTGGGTAGAGTGTTGGCACGCGAACCGAAGGGTCCCAGGTTCCATTCTGGCCAAGGGCACATACCTCAGTTGCAGGCTCAATCCCTGGCCCTGGTCGGGGGTGTGTGGAAGGCAGCTGATTGATGTCTCTCTCTCTTTCTCTCTCTCTCCCTCCCACTTTCTCTGAAAAGCAATGGAAAAAATCCTCAGGTGAGGATTAAAATAAATAAAAATAAAAATTAGAAAAAAATAACTTCAGTAGGGTCAAGCAGTGGAGGAAGGGCAATAGAATGTGGGTAGTTTCTCTTGCTGAGGATATCAGTGGGCTATAGAAATGAAGGATTGGTAAGATCTGAACGTAGTTGCTTCTCTGTCTTCTTCACATCCCTCTCTTCTGGCCCCCAAAGCATAAGAATTCAGTCCTCATTACTGTGGGGTGACAACCCAGGTAGGATAGATTGATTTTCAGTATGGCTGGTTTAAGTGGGTGCTTGAAGACAGTTCACAAAGCCATCAGCGGTACTGGAAGGGGAAAGAATTTGTGCTACTCACAGGAGTGTGCTCTCAGATTATGGACTAATGCCCCTGTTATGAGGTATGACTCAACCTGTCTCTATGTCAAAGACTTATGCTTAGAATAAATTATAAAGCATAATTTTAAAGTCCTGTAGCATCCTAGAAGCTGTTTAATAAACACCAGGTGTTTTGATATAGCTAATCCAATTATTGTGAGGCAACTTTGAGGAAGTATCAGGATGTCAATCTGCTCCGAAGTCATGTAGGTTGTATTGAGGGCACATATCAGGAGAAACAAAGAATGTCTCAGTCGCCATTTAGACGTGTTTTTTCTGATTATAAAAAATAAGACCTGCTTATTTTGGGGGTAAGGGATATAGAAATGTGTAAGTTTATAGCAAAAAATAAAATCACCCATGATCCCATCACCCAGAAAAATCTGATATTTCCTTTATATCTTTTAAAAAATGAATACATACATAATACGTCTGATACAAAATTAGTATATTGCATATGTACTATTTTAAAACTTTTTATTTGGAAATAATTTCAAGCTTACAAAAAGTTGCAAAAATAAAAATTAACACAAGGAATATCTGTATACCCTTTACCTGGATATGCTTTATAGGTAACATTTTACTCCATCTGCTTTATAATTTTTTTCTATCTATCCATCTATAATTTAAGGGTGAGTTACATATATTATGGCTTTTACTCCTAAATACTTCAGCGTGTATCTCCTAAGAATAAGAATTTTTCTCTAACATAACCACAGTTGTCACCTTTATAAATTCATAAATTTATGTTGATTTAACAATTAAAAAAATAATTTTATCTAACCCACCATCCATATTACATTGTTGTCAACTGAATAAAAAAATGTCCTTTATAACATTTTCCCAGCACAGGACCTAGTTTAAGGTCAAGTATTACATTTGGTTATCAAATCTCTTCAGCTTCTTTTATTCTGGGACATTTTCATAGCCTTTATATTTTCTGACATTGACATTTTGAAGAATGCTGTGCCTCCCACCCCTGCCCCCAACGCATACTTTAAAAAAAATAATTGAATGTTCCTCATTTTGTGTTTATCTGATGTTTCTCTGAGGTTTTGCATTCTCTGTTGGAACACCGGATGAGTGATGCTGCATCCTTCTCAGGGTATCACGTCTGGACACACAGTGTCCTGCCATTCTTCATCGGCAATGTTAATCCTGATCACCTAGTCAAGGTTTGTCCAATTTCTCCATTGTATTATTACTGTTTCCCCCCCTCCTTTGCAATTTATAGGTCTCCTTGTCTCTTATAGAAGACAATTTAGGATCATGCAAATATTCTCCTCCGCATCAAAATTTCCCCTTAGATTTAGCATCTATTGATAATGCTTGCCTAATTCAATCTTTACCATGATAATTTTCCAACTCCAGCATTTCCTCAGTTGGTCCTGTAACAAGAGACCTTCGTTTTCTTCATTTATGTATCTATTATTTTATTGGGAAGGACTCATTAATTCTTGTGAATTCACATTTTCCACATGTCCAAAAAGTCACATAATCTATTAGCACCTCCACCCCTGCACACATTTCATTTGGAGCTCTTCATTTTCCTTTCCACGCTGGACTGATGGCTCTCCAACTAGCCACGTAGGTGTTTGCTTCTTGCCATCTTAGGAACTTCATGACCTTTTTTTCTGTGTTGGATCCTGTTTCCTGAATCCTGTGCTTCCTCTTTCTGAGTATCTTTTTACATTCTGATGGAGACAGTCTTCTCTAACCTTCTAAGAAAAGGTAGGCAACAAGTTACTTTTTTTTTGAGGATATATATGCTTAAAAATATCTTTATTTTTTCTCTCACTTTATTGATAGTTTGGGAATTGAATTATAGGTTAGAAGTTATTTTCCCTCAAAACTTTGACAGCATTGCTTTAGTGTGTTTGGCTTCTATTGCTGCACTGGAGAGTCCGACGCCATTCTGCTGCCTGATACTTTTGATACAGCCTGCTATTTTGTATGTAATAATACTTTTTTGGTTTTCATTCTGAATGTTTTCATTTAAGATATTTACTCTTATGACCCGAAATTTCTGTGTAGCTCCTTTGAAATTCATCATACTGAGCCCTGGGATGGGGCCTTTCAATATAAAGATCTATGTCTCTCAGTTCGGAAAAGTTTGTGTGTTTTTCTCTTTGTTAACTTCTTCCTGGTGTTTTCTTATTCTCTCTTTCTGAAACACCTACTTGTGAGTGAGATATTGAACTTCCTTGACTGATGCTTTAATTTTCTTATTGTTTCTCTTTTATTATCCATCTTCATGACCAACTTTCTGAGTGATTTCCTTAACTTTATCTTTTAACCTTATTACTGACATTTTATGTTAGCTTTCTTATTTTTAAAGAGCTTTCTTTATCTAATAAAATTTTCTTTTTTCTTAGAACATACTGTTTTATTCATGAACAAAATACAAAATCTTCTTAACTGAGAATATTACTTATATTAGAGTATTTGTCGTTTTGTAATGGTCTTAATTCACTCAGCATAATTTCCTCAAGTTTCATCCATATGTCAGAATTTAATTTCTTTTTAAGGCTGAATCATATTTCTTTGTATGTATTTGCCACCTTGTTGTTGTTTTTTACATATTCATCTGTCACTGGACACTGGGGTTGCTTTTTCCTCTTGGCTATTGTGAATGTTGTTGGTGTGAACGTGGGTGTATAGATATCTCTCTAAGACTTTGCTTTCAATTCTTTTGGGTAGATATAAGGAAGTGGATAATTCTATTTTTAATTTTTTGGAGAACCACCATACTGTTTGAACCATTTTAAAGTCCCACCAGCAGTGCACAAGGGTTCCAATTTTTCTACATCCTCACTAACACTTGGTATTTTCTGTTTTTTAAATAGTAGCCATCCTAATGGATGTAGACAAGCTGTTTTATGTATATAGTTTTTAGACCCTGTTTTTCCCCCAGAAAATGATCTTGAACATTTTTCCATGTCAATAGACATTTTTCTAAACATGATTTTAAAAAAATCCTCACCCGAGGATATGTTTTCATTTTTAGAGAGAGAGAGGAAAGAAGGGAGGGAGGGAGGGAGAGAGAGAGAGAGAAACATCGATGTGAGAGAGACACATCAATTGGTCACCTCCTGCACGTGCCCTGACTGGGAATCACACTTTGATCTCCTGGATCATAGGTTGATGCTCAACCACTGAGCCATGCTGACTGGGCTTCTCTTGCTGCTTTTAAGATTCTCTTATTGTCTTTAGCCTTTTGAATTTTAATTATGATGTATGTTGGTGTGGGCCTTTTTTTGAATTTTAATTATGATGTATGTTGGTGTGGGCCTTTTTGGGTTTGTCTTGTTTTGGGCTCTGCACTTCCTAAACTTGTATATCTATTTCCTTAACCAGATTAGGGAATTTTACTGTCATTATTTTTTCAAATAGGTTTTCAATTCCTTGCTCTCTCTCTTCTCCTTCCAGTTCCCCCATGATGCAAATATTGGTAGGCTTGAAATTGTCCCAGGGGCCCCTTACACTACCTACATTTAAAAAAATTATTTTTCCTGTTCTGATTGGGTGTTTTTTGCTTCCTTATATTCCAAATTGCTGATTTGATTCTTGGCTTCATCTACTCTACTATTGATTCCCTGTAAATTAGTCTTCATTTCAGTTAGTGCATCCTTCATTTCTGACTGGTTCTTTTTTATGGTCTTACCAAGTTCATTGAGGATCCTTATAACCAGTGTTTTGAACTCTGCATCTAGTAGATTGCTTGTTTCCATTTTGTTTAGTTTGTTTTTTCCCCTGGAATTTTGTTGTTTTTTCATTTGGGACATGTTTCTTTGTCTCTTCATTCTGGCAGCCTCCCTGTGTTTGTTTCTATGTACTAGATAGAGTTGCTATGTGTCCCAGACCTTGTAGAGTGACCTAATGTAATAGGTGTCCTGTAGGGTCCAGTATCACAGCCTCCTTGTTCACCTGAGCTGGGCACTCTAGTTGCACCCATACCCCCCTCCCCCGTGTGGGCTGTGTATATCCTCCTGTTGTAGTTGAACTTTAATTGCTGTTGGCTATCAATGGGAAGGATTTACCCCCAGGCTGATTGGATGCAAGGACTGCTTATAACCATTGACCACCGGGGAGGATCAGCTGTGCAGGGTACTACCCCACAGAGTAGGACTCACTTCAGCAGGGCTCTGGTGCCTGTTGAGTCTGCCCTTGAGTGTGTTACTTGTGGAGGTGGTTGGATGGTGCTTTGACATGGTCTGAACAGGTGTGCTGGCTCTGGGGCCTCCTAGGAGATGCAGGTCAAGATCAGTTGCCGCCTGTGCTCTGCTCAGGGCCACCTGAAATGAGCTACAGTGATCTGCAAATGGCTGCTACTTGTGCTGGGCTTGAAGGTGCTTGGGCAAGGATAAGCGTGAACCAAGGCTGGCTGCTGCTAATACTCAGCTTGGGGCTATTTAAGGAGAGGTATGGATCAGGCCAGATGCTGCTGGTTTGAGAGATTTTAGGAAAGTCTGAAGCTTGAGGTAGGACAGGCCATTTGTATGGAAAAGCCACTGGAAACAGATTGGGTGGGTCTTCAAGTTGGTGGGGCAGAGTATCAGGGAATCACCAGGGCAGGTTGAACAGTGTCAGCCAAGTTGATGGAGACTCAGATATGGCGCCTGTCTGCTGGCTTTGTTAGGGGAGAGCCCAGAAAAGGAACAATGGCCTCTGTCAGCAATTTTGTCTGGCAGAAAGCTGCCCCCCCCCCACTTCCAGCTCTTACCCTAATGCCATTTCCTCCCCATATGTCCCTGATGTCTTTAGAGCTGCTGTCCCAGTGCTGGAGCTCTGAGGGAGTGAGTCAGAATACATCCATGTATGGGCCTTTTAAGAGGAACCTCCTGGACCCTGGCCAGTGTTGCTCAGTTGGTCTAATATCATCCCGTGCACCAAGACATCTCTAGATTGATTCCTGGTCAGGGCACATGTCCAGGTTGGGGGGCTCAATCCCCAGTAGGGGCCATGCAGGAGGCAGCCAATTGATGTTTCTCTCTCTCATCAATGTTCCTCTCTTCCTCTTCCTCTCCCTTCATCTCTCTCTCTCTAAAATCAATAAAAACATTTTTTTTTTAAAAAAAGAGGAACTACCTGGGACTCCAGTAGCCCTCCATCTCACTCAGCCACAATCCCTGCTGGCTTTTACAGCCAGAAGTTATGGGAATTTCTCTTCTTGGCACTGGAACCCTGAGCTTGGGGACTGGCTTGGGGCTAGTACCTCTGCAGCTGAGATATCCCTCTTAATTTATATCTGCTACACATGGGTATGGGACCAGCCCATTCCTCATCTCTGCCCCTCCTACCAGTCTCAGTGTGGCTTCTTTAAATACCTAGTTGTCAAACTTTCATTCAGCTAGGTTTCAGGCAGCTCTGAATGATGGTTGTTCTGTAGTTTAGTTATAATTTTGATGTGGTTGTGGGAGGATGCAAGTACTGCATCTACCCAGCCATCTTGACCGGAAGTCTTTATATATATATTTAAATATGTCTTTATTAATTTCAGAGAGAGGAAGGGAGAAAGATAGAAACATCAATGATGAGAGAGTCATTGATCGGCTGCCTCCTGCATGCTCCCCACCAGGGATAAAGCCTGCAACCTGGGCATGTGCCCTGACAGGGAATCAAACCTTGATCTCCTCAATCATAGGTCAATGCTCAACCGCTGAGCCATGCCAGCTGGGCAAGTCTTTATATTTTTAATATATATTGCCAGATTGCTTTACTGAAAGGTGCATCAGTTTACAGTCCTACTAGCACTATGAGAGTATCATCTACTCTAGATATTATCACACAAAATTGTATCAATGTATGACCATCAATACAAGGTCAGCAAGAAAATATATCAACTGGTAACAATGGTTAACTGTGAAAATAGGACTTCTTTTCATGTATGTTGGTCAAAGAAGTATTTTAATTTTCTAATTTAAAACAGAAATGGATGAAATGATATACTTATTTTAATATGTATGCTTTTTATTTTTAAACCTTTTTTCATATTTATTATATTTCTGTTGTGAAATAGCCACTCATTTCATTTGTCTATTTTTCTTGAGTTGTTAGAACTTTTTAGATATGAACTCTCTTTACCGTACATGTTAATATTTCCCCCATTTTACTGTTTACTTTTAAAGTTTTATTTTATTTTATACTTCCAGAAGTTTAAAAAGTATTAGATAGGTACTTACATTTATCCACATTCACAATTTATTTCTCAGCTTTTATACTTAAAGCTCTTCTCCATTCTGAGGTCGGATATTCATCTGTTTATTTTTTACTTTGTTTTTTGTGTAACTGTATGTGTTTCAGAAATTATTTTAGTATGGTTTTTGATAAGGAATCTAACCCAAATAGTTAACTGTCCCAACACCACTTTAAAAGTGAGCATTCCTTCCATTTTTTTACTTGAAATGCTACCTTTATAAAAGAAATTATTTATGCATTGGTTCTGATTCTAGGCTTTTACTCAGCTTCCCATGGTGTTTCGCGGCAGATTAGTCGTCATCCAGGAAATGACTTGCCCTTAAGTAGTTCTACTCAGATAAAAGTAGTTTAATTAAAAGGGGTTTATTGAAGCAACAATTTGAAAACATAACAGAATTAATTTGTTCTTAGTATTTCATTTAGGAGTGTGATGACTAAACTTTTAAATCTTATTTTTGAGCACTCCTAATAGAATGTGCAGCCGTCACTCCAGGGCAAGGCCCAGTTCCCAGGGACATTCGAAAGCACCCCCTACGCGCCAGTCGCCGCGCGTTCATTTCCTTCCCGTCCGAGCTAATTTAAGAAGCCATCTGGGGACGGGTGGGACTGTGGCTCGGTTTGCTGTACCTGTGCGGGGAGGGGTTTGTGAAGGGCTCTGATAACCATTTCTTAATAATACTTACAAGCATGGCTTTCCTTTCTTGCCGTATCCCGAGCGTGCACGGACGGGCTCTGAGAAGTTCCTCCCCCGCCGCCCTGCCGCACTCTCACCCGGGAACGGGTGTGCGAGGTCCCGCAGGAAGGCACGGAAAGAGTGGGCCCAGGAGGATTTAAGTGCATTCCCCGGGCGAGCTCTCCGGCCGCCAGGGGGCAGCAGAGACCTGGGCGCCGCACAACCTGAGGGCGCGTTGGGGAACCGCAGGCGGAGGAAGGGGAGAGGGTGGCTCAGAACATAGAGATCAGCGACGCGCGTCCAACTTGCTTTACGGCTTTCGGCAGATTGCTTTGCGGTTCTTCTCCCGTTCCGATTTGATTTACAGCCCCTCCTCCTGTCCTTCCTGCGTCCTCCCCCGGATCGCTCTCGACTTAGACCTCCTTCCCAGAGGCCCCTTGCGCTGCCTTCCCAGTCTCCTCTGCGCGGCTCTATCTAAACTTCCTTCCCCTCTTCCTTAGCCTAGACCGAGCTCCCTGCGTGCACCGCGCGCTGCCCGAGGCGCGTAAGTTGGGAGGGAGGGCGCGCAGCGGGGTGGTTCTGGCTGGGCCTGTGGGCCGGGGCGGGCCAGGTGCCGAGTAGAGCCCCAGAATGGCGGCTGGGCCCGTGCTGCGGGCCCCAGCGTAGTCATCCTGAGCCCAGAGGCCTGTAGTAACTCACAGCAGGGGTTCAGGATCACGGCTTCCCGCGCTCGGTTGGACGGGAGTACCGGGGACTTGCACCAACTCTGGCAGCGCAAAGCCCAGGACCCGCCGCGCGAGGAAGGCAGCCCCTTAGCGGGGGCGGGCGCGGGGCGGGCGCCAGGCCGCTAAATGCTGCTTGTTAGCCGGAGTGAGGGGTGCTGAAGTTTGTGTCAATGGCCGGGCGGAGTTGAAAGGAGTGGCTGCGGCTTGGAAAGAATTTGACGCTCAGTTTAGCCGTGTATTCAGCCCTTTAGGCCTGTTTTTTAAAAATTGAGATACAACTCATCTACGATTAAATGTATCCTTTTAAAGTGGACAATTCAGTGGTTTTTAGTATATTCGTAAGTTTATACAACCACCATTGTCTAATTCCAGAACGTTTTCGTCACCCTAAAAGGAAACCTGGAGCTCAACAGCAGGCACTTCTCATTACCAGCTACCCCAGCCCCACTAATCTTTTTGTCTCTACGAATTGGCCAGTTCTAGATATTTCACATAAGTGGAGTCACAATATTTGTCCTTTGTGTCTGGTTTATTTCACTTAGCATTATGTTGTCAGGGATCATCTGTGTTGTAGCATGTGTCAATACTTCACTCCTTTCTATGGCTGAATAATATGAATAATAACCAGGTGTAGGAATATACCACATTTTGTTTCTCTATTAGTTTATGGGCATTTGGGTTCCCCCCACTTTTTGGCTTCGTAGACCTTAAGGTCTGTTCCTGCACTGAACTCTGCATCTGAGGTGCAAACATTTTAAAACTAAATTTAATTCTGGGAGTGGGTCAAGTATTTCAGTGACCTCAGTTTAGGAAAGTTTTTCTTTTTAAAGTGTTCTCAGTTCACCACTGGTTAAACAATTAATTGTAGTAGTAATAAGCAGAGAAATGTTTGTGTGCAGTTCTCATCAGAAATGCTGCTGTGTAATGTATGTCAGAACCTGTTATCTTGTGTGTGGAGGAACTGGGTGTAGTTGGAGATGAGTATATGAAAATGTAACCCAGATAGCTGTGGGAGAGTGGTTTTACCTTAAAGAAACCCACAGTTGCTCTTTTACTTGTCAAGTCTGTATTTACGAATTTATCTACTCAGTAAGATTTCTTTCGAATCCTAAATCCCAAATCAATACTCAGGGCACTTTTGCAGATGTGCAGAATTCCGAAAAATTTCAGTTTCTCCATGTGAATGTGCCCAGTTGAAGTTAAACCAGGCGATGCTCTGCCTTCTTGTTTCGACTTTTCATACTGGAAATGAGAGTCCTTGTTGCAGGTATATTTAGTGGCAAGTGTTTGCTGTTGTTTTCACATTTTGTGCTTTTTGTTGGTGATTTCACTGTGTGGAAAGGCCTCCAAGCATATTGCTAAAGTGCTGCCTTGTTTAAATGCAAGAAGGCTGTGATGTGCCTTACAAAGACAAGCTTCTTTTAGATAAACTTTGTTCAGCAATGAATTCACTGTTAATGAGTCAATAATGTATAAAGGTGTCTTTAAACAGAAACATACATAGAACAAGGTTATGTATTGACTGGTTGGTGAAAATGTCTCCAGAGGCTTGCAGGAGCCTAACCCTGTATTTCTCCTAGGAGCAAAGCTTCAATATTTGATAATTCAACGTTCATGGTGACTTTACAGAACATAACTACCGTGAATAATGAGAATTGACTGTATAACCAATTTAAATATTCAAAGGCAGAAAGCCTAGTGTGGATTTTTTTTTCTTTTTTTGGTTAATCCTCACCAGAGGATATTTTTTCCATTGTTTTTCAGAGAGAGTGGAAGAGAGGGAGGGAAGAAGGGAGGGGGGGAGAGAGAGGGAGAAAGAGAGAGAGAGAAAGAGAAACATCAACGTGAGACACATCCATTGGTTGCCTCCCGCACATGCCTTGACTAACTGGTGGTGGGAGCAGATCTCAACCCAGGTACGTGCCCTTGACCAGGAATGGAACCCTCCTCTACCCTTCTTTGCGTGTGCCAACACTCTAACCACTGAGCAACGCGGGCCAGGGCTAGTGGATATTTTTTAATCTCTGTAACTTTTAACATTTTTTCCACTTAGGGTATTCCCTTTTAATACCATACAGGCAGTTTTTAAGTGGAGAGAAGCTAAAATAAAGCTAAACTGCACTTTATACTATGTGCTGCTTAGGACACGTTAAGTGCTGGAGATTCAGTAGTTAGTATATGGCCCCTGTGTTCTTGAATGCCTGGTTAGGATTACGTGTGATATGCGATCTGACATGTGTCTAAAATGCTCTGGGAGCACAGGATTAATTCTATTTAGAGTGTAGTGAGGAGATGACATTTTGAGATCTAGTTCCTTTTTTTTACTTAACTTTTTTTCTACTCTTGTTAATTTTTTTTGTATGACAAATTATAGCAACATGTACATAAATGAAGAAAACCCTTGCTATCCAATCCTGCTGTTCTTGATCTTCACCCATCACTGAGTCCTGTCAGTTCTGCCTCTGGTAGTGCATATCCAGAGTCCATCCTTTCTCTACATTTCTTTGATCTTTGAGACTTTATCATTTCCTTTCTGGACAGTTGTAACATAGACTCCTAACTGATCTCTCCCTCAGTTATTCACTGTTTACAACTTTCTAATGCATAAATACCGTTTTCAGCTTAAAATTTCCATTGCTTCCCCATCGTTTACAAACTAAAGTTCTAAACTTTTAAAGATGGCTTTTATTATTACCCTTGAAGATTTTCTCTTTATTTTTGTTTTTTAGCAGTTTTTCTATGATGTGTTTAGGTATGATTATCTTTGTATTTATTCTGCTTTGAGGTTTGCCGAGCTTCGTAAATGTATACATTTATTTCTGTCACCCAACTTGGGAAATTTCAAGCCATTATTTTTAAAAATATTGTCCCCCCATTCTTTTTAACCACTATTTTGGGACCTCAGATGTTTGCATGCTAGCCATTTTGATATTATCCCACAGAACTCTGAAGCTCTCTAATTATTTTTAGAGTCTTCACTGACTCTTTTTTATGTCTAATTTTGCATTTTGTGAACAGAATTGACAGTTGGGATGACATATGAGATTCTTGATTCAAGGGTAGTTTCTATTGCTTTGTGAGTGTAGTGAGTAGCCTTTTTATCAGAAGACTTTTGGGGGGAGATGGTTGTATGTCCTTCGACTTTTAAATTTCCTCTTGCATTATAGGATCCTGTATTTTCCCTTTTTTCCCCTTCACAGAACAGTTTCACAGGGCATCTTGCCTTCCTTTCAACTTCTTTTCCTGAGAAACATTGACTTTCCAGGCTACTGCCCCATGCAGTCTGGCAGACTACACTGATCTACCAGAAAGCTTTGTCAGTATCTTCATACTTAGTGTGGGTTTTCTTTTTCCAGGAGTGGTTTTAGTTCCACTTAGGCCCTCCATCGTCCTTTTCTCTCTTCTATGCATTTTCCTTCCCATCTGGTGCCCCACCTTGCTCTCCTTAAAGAGTTGGGATGAGAGAAATCTCTCCACCAGAAAAGCTATAAAAGACATTAACGGGGACAGTGAGGAAGTCTGATGATGGATTGCGTAATAGATGCAGAAATTGATGTTTACTTTTTCTACCTCCGGGCTAGATGAGGCATGTAGTAGTTTCAGTCTTCTAATTATGTTAGAAGATACGGGATATTTGTGGTTTTATTTTTTCTTCTGTTCGTCTGTAATAGTTTTTGGAGGATGTATTGGGATATTTGGATTTATGTAGCTGCATTAACCTTGACTATTAGGAGGTGTTTCCTAAAATTTTATTTTGGAAAATTTGAAGCTTTCAGGAAAGTTATACAATAAATACCTGTATACACTAGATTAATAAATTTGTTACTTTGTTTTATCTTTTTCTCTTCCTCTCTTCACACGTGTGCACACAGTCACATTTTATTAGTTGAATGATTTGAAAGTTGCAGAAAACATGCCATTTTTTTCTAATACTTTATCATATATCTTCTACATAACCAGGATATAATTATCACACTCAAGAGGTTTAACAATAATAAAAGACCAGCATCTATTAATGCAGTCTATCATCAGACTTCCCCATTGTCCCCCTAATGTCCTTTATAGCTTTTTTTTCTGATCTAAAATCCTATCAAGGACCACACAGTGCATTTTAGTTGTCATGTTTCTTTAGTCTTTAATCTGGAAGACTTTACTAGACTTTCTGTTTTACTTTGTTTTGTTTTTTGAGACATTGACACTTTTGAAGAGTCCAGGCCTTGTAGATTTGAGCTTGTCTGATTATTTCCTCATGATCAGTCATGAGTAGATTGGTAGAATACTACCTAAGTGATACTGTGACCTTCACAGTGCATCTTTCAGAAAGCACATGGCTGCCCAGCCAGCATAGCTCAGCGGTTGAACATCGACCTATAATCTAGGAGATCGAGATTTGATTCCCAGTCAGGGCACATGCCGGGGTTGCCAGCTTGATCCCCTGTAGGGGGCATGCAGGAGGCAGCTGATCAATGACTCTCTCATCACTGATGTTGCTATTTCTCTCTCCCTCTCCCTTCCTCTCTGAAATCAATAAAAACATATTAAAAAAAAATAAAAGAAAGCACATGGTGTGACTGTTATTGGTGACATGTTTAATTACTTGGTTAAGGTGGTTTTCTGCCAGATTTCTCCATTGTAAAGGTATCTTTTGCCACCTATCCCCCACTCCCCGAATTTTTCCCCCAAGTACAAGTAGTTTATTTGGGAGATGACCCCAGGACATGCTGGTAGAGGAGAAGAGAGGTGAGATGGGAAGGAAAAGTCATTCCACAAAGGTACACTGTCAAGCCAGTTACCACTGGTGGGCAACCAAACCCGATTTCACTGGGGAACTCTGGAGCCAGTGCAGAACTATGCTCATTGTTATCTCACAGAATGGGTAAGAAATCTAGAGTCTTTACCCACCAACTCCTGTCAGTCAATGTTTGAGGCTGCTTCCAGGGGCTTCCATTCTCTGGTGCTTCCAGCTTACCATTAACAGGTACAAAATGGGCCCTGGATGCCAAAGGAAGCCTTCAGGTAAAGAGGTGCACATGTTGGCATTTGGAAGTTAGGCCAGGGTGCCCTATTGTGGTAGGAGCTGAAGAGATAATTGGCAGAGCATTCATAGTGTCTGCTATACCTGTGTACTCCAGAATCTGGAGCTTGAGGCAAAAGCTTACATGCTATTATGTTTTCAGGAAGTGCAATTCCAGGAAGCAGAAGTGAGGAAAAGTGGCATTGAGGAGAGAAGGAAAAGTCAGTTCAGGGGTACATTTCCAAGCTGGCCACCCCTTGGTAACAAGTACAACTGATTGCTTGATTTCCTAAAGCTGTCTCCCAGGAGGAGGGGTAAAGTACTGCATCCCAGGACAATCTACCTGAAGGAAGGAAGAAGATTTGCCCTTCAGCTTCTGTATCTCATTGATAAAAGCTTTGCCCCATGGTACATTTACTCCCTCAAATTTTCAGATTGTGCATGTGTGGGCATTAGGTGGGTCCCACAGATTCTCACACCTCAAAGCCAAGGGGGAAGCCAAGAGTGAGGGGTAAGAGGCATCCAGCATGAGCAAGAAGTAAGGGAACATTGGTTGTGCCTGTGTGCAGTTGGTTAGAACCCACACATACATGGCCTGCCTAATTATCTGGGATGAAAATAAGTAATCAGGGACCTCAGACAGGTGAGGCCGAGAAGACTTGAGATGCTGCTGTATAAAATATGCCTGATATATTTGGATTCTACTTTTTAACAAATATACATACATGTGAAACACATACACAAACACTTATTTAAAAAAGATAACAGCTATCTCTTGCTGGTGAGGATCTAGCCAAATTTTATTTCCATCCATATATACACAACACAAGGTGTCCCCCAAAAATGTATATGCTCTTTGAAAGATGATAAAGTCAGTGTTTATTAACATACAATTTTCAAAATTTAAAAGAACCCACAGAAGTGAACAATTTTTGTCAATGCCTGTTTTCAAACTGATGACTGTTCTGGTCCAGGCACTGCTGATAATGTGAAGCAATGGAATTGCAAACATCAAGAATCATTTCATTTGGTATTTGCTCTCAGTTCGTCCACTGTTGCCGATTTTGTACCTTAAACTTTATGTATCCCCATAAAAAAAGTCTAGTGGCACTTTAGGATAAATTTTCTTTCTTCAAAGCTCAGCCTGGCTTCAAGCATTATTTCAAATCAATTAAACCTGAGAAGGAATGAAAATGTAAGTGAGTTATCAGCTGTTAAAGTGTGTATACATTTTTTGGATTATTAACCCTCACAAGAGGATATGATTTTATTGATTTTCTTTTTTAGAGAGAGAAGAAGGGGAAGAGAGGGAGAGAGAGAGAAACATCGACGTGAAGGAAACATTGGTTGCCTTTCGTGCGTACCCCGACCAGGGATTGAATCTGCAACCTAGGAATGTGCCCTGACTGGGAATTGTTTTTATTCATTTTTAGAGAGGAAGGGACAGAGAGAGGAACATTGATCAGTTGCCTCTCGTATGCACTCCAACTAGGTATCGAACCCACAACCCAGATATGTGCTCTGACCGGGAATCCAACCCACAGCCTTTTGGTGTATGGAATGATGCTCCAATCAACTGAGCCACCTGGCCAAAGCAAGATGTTTTAATTTTATAATAGGAAAATAGTTGTAAAACATTTAGAAAGGAAGGCAGAGCAGTAAGCAGTTTTTCAAAGCAGAAACTAGGAAAAGTGATTTCATGTGTTATGGGCAGAGATAAGGATTGTCCAACAAAAGGTTGAATCTTACGATACTGTTTAGAGAAGTAGTAACAAGTTGCTTTTTAAATGTGAGAAGCGTAACTCTTTCCTAATTAGTTTCTAAAGAATTAAAAAAATACTTTGTCTAATTTCACTCATTCCCTCATCTATTCATTTAATTACTACCCCCCTACTATAAGTAAGGTACTGTGCTAGTCACTGGGGGTGCCAAAATGAATCAAGAGGAATCCTCCACCTTCTGGGAGCTCACACTGGAGTCGGGCAAAAATGTATGTGGCAGAGACAGTACTCGCTAAATGTTCAAATGCTTTCTTACATTTCCCAGCCTCCATTGCAATTAAGTTGGGGCGATGCAACAAGTTCTGTCCACTTCTGTCCTACGGCAGCTATGACCTGGTGTGACTCCTTCAACTCTCTCTGCCCCTTCCACTATGACCTAGGAGGTTGCATGTGCTACGTGACACAACTACAACATAGATAAGGCCACCAGACTGCGTTAGATCTTGTATGGGTTGAGATATAAACCTTTATTGTATTAAGCTATTTTTTAGTGGTAAAATGTACATAAAATTTAACCATTTTTAAGCATGCAATTCAGCGGCATTAAGCCCATTCACAATGTATATACGCGTTTGTTTTAACAATCAGGTGCTCATTTGGGACTTTGCGAATATCCTGTTCCCCCACAACTTTTAGCATCTAATGACAAGTCTTGCTGGATGTTGCTGTTACCATATCATTTTAATATGATAAATTTATGAAGTTGATTTTATTCATACTCACAAGTGAGGAAATTTAGGCACGGAGAGGTTAAGTAATTATCCAATTTAAGTAACTTGTTAGAACTGGATATTGAACCACATCTGACTGGAACGTTCAAAGCATGCTTTATAGCAGGGGTTGGCACACCATGGCCCGTGGATCAAATCTGCCACCTCTTTTTTTAATAAAATTTTATTGAGACACAACCATGCCCAATCTTTACATATTGTCTGTGACGACACTCATGCTAAAATGCCAAAGTCGAGTAGTTGTGACAGACCAGGTAGCCTGCAATACCTAAAATATTTACTGGTTGGCCCTTTACAGAAAAAGTTTGCTGACTCCTGCTTTATAGAATAGGTATTTACATTTTTAATTTTTGTTTTTATTAAAATAATACATGCACATGTTTGAAAATCAAATAGTGCTAAAAGCTTTATTTTGTAAAAGGAGTTTCCTGCTGTACTCTACTCCCCGTCACCACTCCTCAGACAAATATGTTGCATTCTTTTAACTATTTTTTCTGGCCTTTACAGTTACATTCTAAATAATATCCTTATTCCATTATTTCTTGATGTATCAATTTTAGATTCTAATTATTAACCTAGTTTAGGCCGCTATCCTACTTTTTAGTGCTATCTTATAAATAAACTTATTCTTGGCTGAAATAAAATGTTTTATGATCATTTAGTTGTCTGCAGTTTCTTCATAATGTACATAAGAAAATTAACATGAATTTAGCAATAACATTTATATAGTACTTTATATGTGCTAGGCACTATTCTAATGCAGTTTAATGCAGTAAATAAAGATTAAATGAATCTTTACAGTCCTATTATTATCTCTATTTTCTACATGAGAAAACAACATTTATGCCCTGCCAGGCGTGGCTCAGCGGTTAAGCGTCGACCTAGGATCCAGGCGATCAGGGTTCGATTCCCGGTCAGGGCACATGCCTGGGTTGCGGGCTGCAGCCGATCAATGACTCTCTCATCATCGATGTTTCTAGCTCTCCCTCTCCTTTCCTCTCTCTGAAATCAATAAAGATATATTTTAAAAAAAAGGAAAAAGAAAACAACATTTAGAGAGATTATGTGATTTTTTTTCTCCTTGGTCAAGCACCTAGTGGTTGATAGAGGCAGAAACTGACATTTAGAACTTGAGCTCTTAAACATTATATTAAAATGCCATGTGCAGAATCATTACTTTTTTACATTGATAGATTTGTAGTTCTGTTAGCAAATCTGAAGATTTATAACATCAATTTGCTGAGGCAGCAACTTTGAATCTGATTTGAGACAGGTGTGGGAATAGGTAAGTAAGTGGGTCAGCCAGTTGCAGGTGCTTTTCTGAGAGTAATTCTATTTTTGAGTGGATTATAAATTTGCACAGCCTCAGTCTAATCTACTGTCTCTCAAACTTGAGCTTGCATCAAAATCACCTGTTAGGCTTGGTAAAAGCACTAATTCCTGGGCCTCACATCTACTTTCTGATTCAGTAGGTCTGGCGTGGGGCCTGAGATTTCACATTTCTAACAAGTTCCAGGTGAAGCTGATGCTGCACGGGACCAAACTGGGCTAATGCTCTAGGAGTATTCTGTGTTACCTTCTCTTGCTCTTTAATTGTTTCATGTCTATTAGCCTTCTCCCGCCAGCTAGCTTGTTAGCTCCTGGCAAACAGTTCAGTTACTGTGGCCAGGGTCATGTTACACACGTAGCAGGTAGCAATAAGTTGACTGCTCTCCCTTAGAGTGTTTTTGTAATTTTTACTTTTTCATTTATAAACATTATAATTGTAATATGTAATTATAATACACTCTTATTATAAAAATCAGCTTTAGTAGCACTATCATCTTAGCAAAAATTTAGCAGGAAAGTAGAAGAGCCCCTAAGGGATTTTCAGGGGATGTGAGAGTGGAGCTAAGCACTGAGGAACTTAGTCCTTGATTGGGGCAGTGTTTAGAAGTATGTAAATAAAGGGAACTTGTAGGTTATTGCCTGTGGATGTTTTATCTGATTTTTAGTAGGATTCTTGCCTTTTGACTGTAGCATTCTTTGAGATTTTTTTTTTTAAATCTTCTGTTTATATAGAGGTCCACCAGAATCGACATGTCTGGGACTGAGGAAGCAATTCTTGGAGGCCGTGACAGCCATCCTTCTGCTGGTGGCAACTCTGTATTATGCTTTGGACAGGTAACGGTTTGGGTTCTTCACACCTGCAAAGAGTGAGGTTAAGTGAAAAAGGCATGAAGAAGCAGTTTGTAGAGCACCATCAGGTACATGTGTAGAAGCTATTTATCATTATTAGTTTTTCCTTTAGATGCATTATATGGGAGCCTTTGATGAACTCAGGGCATTTTGGAACTTTAGCATCAAAAGACTAATAATAGTTCTGGGGATTATGTTTAGCTTTAAATTTTATTTAGTTTTTGAATAGATTACATATTCATATGATATAACATTCAAAATGAAATGATTATATGTGAACAGTTTTGCTATTTCCCTACCACGCCTGCCCACGTTTCACCCATTTCTCTTTTTTGGAGGCATCCAAAGTTTCTGGTGTCATTGTATGTAGAGATATCCTGTGCATGTAAAAGAGATTCTTGCCTTGTCCACCCAAATTCTGTATCTTTACCAGAGATCTGTTTGTATTTATTTCATCTGAATGGGGCAGAGGGGAAACAACCAAGGGGACAAAAATCCAAACAACTATTTATCTGTGTAGGATGGGATATTGCTCAATTGAAGAAGAGGCACACAACTTTGGAAAAGACAGTGGAAGGAAGACTCCCTGTCATGTTTTCTCTCCTCTTCTCCTTTGCCTGCGTAAATGTCATATGTAGACTCAGAAGTGGGAATTTTTAGTTTCCAATTCTGGCTTGAGGAAGTTTTGTAGGGATGGTAGTAACATCAAAGGTAGTGGTTCTCAAAATGTGGTTCAGTGACCCCTGGGGATCCACGAGACCTTTTCAAAGTCCGTGAGGTCAAAATTATTTTCATAATAATACTAAACTACTACTTGCTTTTTTCACTCTCATTCTCTCATGAGTGACAGTGTTTTCCGGAGACTGCATAGCATATAGTGATATCATTGCTCTGATGGCTAGTGGAATGTGTATTTTTAAAGTCTCTCAGTTTTAATTCCTCATATTGGTAGATAAAGCTCACATAAACAAAAGCTCTTAGGGTCTACAATACTTTTTAAGAGTGTAAAAGAGTGTGGAGACCAAAAAGTTGGAGACTTGCTGACGTAAAGACTGTTGAAAATGTGAATTTAATTTTCTTTCTGGATTGTAGTACCAGTACACAGCAGAGGAGTACCAGGCCATCCAGATTGCTCTGAGGCAGAGGCTGGGCCCAGAATACATAAGTAGCCGCATGGCTGGGGGAGGCCAGAAGGTAGGAGAGTTCTATAACTGAACCAGTGGGTGCCCATATGGCTGACTTCTCAGATGATCGTGCCAACTCCCACTCTGGGTCCTCATGGTTCAGAATGTCTCTTGTTCACTGTTAGCGATGTTTCCTGGTATTTTCGGGAGGGGATGGCTTCTGGCCTTCATTGTCATCAGAAGTCACCCAAGAATTATCTTGAGACTGATATACCTGTTATCATAGGATTTTTACGCAATCCTTTAAAAATATGTCTCTTGCCATTTGTTCCTAATTTTAACCACTCTGTATGTTTTTGGTCTTCTGTAACATGTCAGCCTGAGACGTGTACTTTTTTGGAAACTGAGTTTTGGAAACTGCTAGGCAAATGAATATATTTACCCTTGAGTCTAATCCCTCCAGAGAGAGCATTCATTCTAACTGGCTCCTTCACAAAGGAACTTTGAAATAAGTTCACTTAAAATTTACCTGGAACTTTTAAGGGCAGTTTTGCCAGAAAAGCCTGGTAAGGAGTAAATGAAGTAAATTTTGATCTACATATAAGTACGGTAAGAAATTTTAACAAGCTTTTTTTTTCTTTAATTTTTTTCCAGGTGTGTTACATTGAAGGTCACAGGGTAATTAATCTGGCCAATGAGATGTTTGGTTACAATGGCTGGGCACATTCTATCACACAGCAGAATGTGGGTAAGCAGTGGCGGCCTCTTCATTTCCCTTACTTGGCGTCGTCTAATTTCTGATTAGAGTATTTTGTGGGTGAGGATGCTGGGTAGGTGTATTTGGTCGCCAGCAGGGAGAATCTGTGTGAAGCACAGGGATCCGTATCTTCTCCTGGTTTTCTTTCCCACTCCTAGATTTTGTTGACTTTAACAACGGCAAGTTCTACGTGGGAGTCTGTGCATTTGTGCGAGTCCAGTTGAAGGTGAGGGTGAGGAAATAGACTTGCTGCCTCCAAGGCTGGGGGGGCGGGTAGAGAGAATGAGCAGGTGCAGGGGCTCTGGGCTGTGGCCCAGCCCGGCTGCAGAATGGGCCCCGGGGCTGGGTCTCAGCCAGTGTTCCTGAGGATGGTGGTGTTCAAACATTTTTCCCTATGTGGCCCCTAAAAGAATTTTGAAAAAATGTCTCTGAACATTTTTAAGTTGACACTTAAAAGTTTTCACCATAGATATAAATAGTTGCTAGAGTTTATTTTTAGGCATATTGTAAAATTTGACATTCTAAAATAAGTCTGTTATATCTTTTTATAATGTACCAAATGATTCTGAATATTATAGAAGATTAAGCACTGTCATCCATTTAAAAAAATACATGAGCAAGCTATTCTTTTACTTTTAAGCAAGTTATTATTTAATCAATTTTACATTATTTCTTCTTGAACTCATATTTCCATTCTATTTCTCCACTGGCTTTTATCCTAATGTATATTTATCATTGAAACATTTTTTAAATAATAACTTTATCATACTTCTCTGTCTCTGTGTGTGTGTGTGTATAAAATTAAAATTTTTTTGGTAAATTTCCAGTGATCTGAAGGCTCTAAATAATAAAAAATTTCTTCTGGATTGAGCTATTGGTACAGGTAGTATTAGCATACAATTGATCAGTCAATTGTTTTTATGTGAAGAGACAACATAATGCCTTCAGAATTTTTATAATTAATAAAAATAAAATTTTATGGAAAATGCATTTCTTAATGACATGGATGAAGCTGTTTCCCCCCCCCCCAATTCGTTTATGTATCCATAATTTAATATTACTTATTCCTAGAAAAAACATTCAGCATTAATTCTATTCTGACTTTTATTTTTAAAAATAGTACTGAAAAACCTAATTCACATAAATAAACTGGGAATAGAAAGAGTTTTGCTATAGTGTCATTCATTACTTTGAATGCTTTCGGTGTTATATTTCAAAAATCAGAGTGCTATCAGAAATTATAGTCAGTTCTCTATATGCTAACAACTCAGTCTTCTACCTTCACTGTTGGTGAAAGCCAAGAAGTGGATGCCACGTGACTTGTGAAAGGATTTGCTGCCCAATCATTAGAGTCTGTTAAATACAGTATTTAAAATTGTACTTTTGTTTGGTGTCCCAGAGGTTTTTATACCTCTGGGGAGTGTGCCTTAGTGAGATTTGGGGTGGGTTGGATATGTGGTTTTTCATGTAAAAGAGGAAGTGGGAAAGGAGAATCGTCTTGACCACAGCCGCATTTTCAAGCAGATCAGGTCTAGGAAATAGTACTGGAAATTGATTCTCTTAAACTCTGCCCATGTGCTGTTGAGCAGGGCCCTGGCTTGTATGTGCCCTGCTTGAGGAAAAGAAGAGCTGTAGAACCAGAGATACCGCTGTAGCTTTTCACGTTAGACTTTGAACTTTCTGCCTCCAGGATGGTTCGTATCATGAAGATGTGGGCTATGGTGTTAGTGAGGGCCTCAAGTCCAAAGCCTTGTCTTTGGAGAAGGCAAGGAAGGAGGCAGTGACAGATGGGCTGAAGCGAGCGCTGAGGTAAGCCAAAAGGGTTGGAGCCAAATCCGCTTCATTTCAGTGCCTGTTTCAAAGCAGTTTTGATTTTTTGGGGAAAAGGCAATATATTCACATTGTCCAAAAATCAAAATACTTAAGCCTCACTCCCTGTCTGTCTTGCTTTCCTACTCTCTCTCCTATTTTCCTAGTGCTGCTTTATGCTTAAGTCTCCGCCTTGGGGAATAAGTGGTAGATTACTGTGTTCTCTGTTCTGTGCTTGGTCTTGCACTCGCTTCTCCTCTACCCAGTAATGTATTTGGGGACCTTTCCACATGAGTACACAGATAGCGTCTTCATTCTCTTTAACACAGCTAAACACTCCTTCATTGTGTATATGTCATTTAACTTAGTTACGGAGAGCAGGGTTATTAACCTTTCTGGGTCATAGATGCCTTTGAGATTTGAAGTGAATTGGATCATCAGAAAAGTACATGTATAAACATGCACTAAAAATTTGCAGTACCATGGCCTGTAAGGGAGTGGGTATATCCCAAGTAAAGACCTTTAGTTATGGAGGATTGAGCCCCTGTGTGTGTGGCCCATTATTGGGGAATGGGAGCAGTCCAGGGGGATGGGGAGGGGGGGCGGAGATCTCTGCTCTGAAATTTGCATCCATGTCAGGAGGTAGCTAGTGGGGTTTTGTGAATGGTTTCTGAGTCTTCATATTCATTGCCTCATTGAGGACAGGGATTAGTGACTGTTATGGCCACTGCTGTAGTTTCACAACATAACACTGTGCAGGGACATGGCAGATGCTCAATAACCACTTTTAAAGGCATATTAGGGCCCATTTTCTCTGCTGCCCTTGAGAAGCAGCTTGCACAGAGTTGTAACTCTATTCTCTGATATTTACATATAACAGTTCTCAACCCTGTTTCCCTTTTTATTTCTTACCCTTAGAAGCTTTGGGAATGCACTTGGAAATTGTATTCTGGACAAAGACTATCTGAGGTCACTAAATAAGCTTCCACGCCAGGTATGTTAGAAATGGATGAATGGAATGTATTGCAGTAAAGACATAACTGATTCTCTTTTGTCATGGGTTGAGTATTTGGGGACGAAGAGAGAAGTGAAGACTCAGCGATTTAGAGGGTGTGGAATATGTATTTCAGACTTCTTTGACTGACTATCAGAACTTGCAGGAATTAATCACCTATTTCACAGCTGAAGAAATTGAAGGCTAGAAAATTTGTTATTTCTCTTACACATAGAGAACTGTGGTTGGCAGTGGACTGTGAGACCTTAAAGGAGCACATAGCCCTCAGCTGCACCAGTGTTATTTCTTAGAAACCTCAGAGCCTCCCCTGTTTAACCTCCTTGCTTTTCCTTAGTTTTGGAGTCTTTCAGGTTTAGATCTCCCTTGTTTCTGTCAATGCCTATCCCATGGTCTGAGCCTTTGCCTTTGGAGAATGGTGTCTGGAGTGTTCCTGTTGCCTGGCGGAGTGTGGCTGTCCCTCTGTGGTATTCTCTGGGGTCCCTGCACTGCCCCACCTGGGGCACCATTCCCTCTCTTGTACTTGAGGGATTCTTTTTCTTGTGGAGCCCCTAATAGAGGTGTGTGTCAATTACCATCTGTCAAAAGTCCATTTATTTCCTTTCTAAAAAATCCTTTTTATACATTATTGCATATACTCAGTTTGCTAATATTTTGTTACGGATTTTTGCATCTATGTTTACAACAGATATTAGTCATAGTTTTTTTCCTTTTTTTATTATGGTAAAAAACATATGCTAAAATTTACCTTTTTAAGTGTACAGTTCAGTAGTGAAACAGATCTCTAGAACTTTTTAATCTTGTAATACTGACACTCGGTAACCATAAAAAATTCCCCCTTCCCCCCTCCTTCCAGCCTCTTGTAACCACCATTCTACTCTTTGTTTCTATGAATTTGACTTTAGATGCCTCATATAAGTGGAAACATACAGTTTTTGTTCTCTTGTGACTGGTTTATTTCATTTAGCATAATGACCTCAAGGTGCATCTATGTGGTAGCTTATGTCAGAATTTCCTTCCCTTTAAAGGCTGAATAATATTCCATTGTATGTATATAGTATCATATTTTTGGGTTGCTTCTATCTCTTGGCTGTTGCTAATAGTGCTGTTATGAAAATGGGTGTGCAAATACCTCATCAGGACTCTGCTTTCAATTATTTTGGATACATATCCAGAAGCGGGGTTGCTGGTTCCTTTGGTATTTGTAGTTTTGAGGAATTTCCATTCTGTTTTCTGTTATGGCAGCGCCATTTTGCATTTCAACCAAAAGTGCACAAGGGTTGCAATTTCTCCACATTCTCGCCAACACTTGCTATTTTCTATTTTTTTGTTTTGTTTTGATAGCAGCCTTCCTAATGGGTATGAGGTGATATCTTATTGTGGTTTCGATTTGCATTTCTCTGATGATTAGTGATGTTGAGCATCTTTTCATATGCTTGTTGGCCATTTGGATATGATCTTTGGGGAAGTATCTATTCAAGTTCCCTAACCATTTTTAATTGGGCTATTTGATTTTTTTGTTGTTGAGTTGTAGTTCTTTATATATTCTGGATATTAACCCCTTATCAGAGATGCAATTGCAAATTTTTTTCTATTCCATAGGTTACCTTTTAAGTTTTCTAGTTTGATGTAGTCCTATTTGTATAGTTTTGCTTTTGTTGTTCATGTTTTTTGGTGTCATGTCCAAGAAATCATTGCCAAATCCAATATCATGAAGTTTTCCCCTATGTTTTCTTTTATGAGTTTTAGATTTTGGGGTCTTAAGTTTAAATGTTAAATCTGTCTTGAATTTATTTATTTTACTTTTATTAGCATTTATTTTATGCTGAATTTACTCCCTGGCCACAAATTTTTGTTTCTTCAGGAAAACCTTTTTTTCTGTGCAACCACTTCTTCTGGTTTTGGAACCATCTGCTCTTTTTTAGGAAGGATCATCTAGTGTGCCCGTGAGCTGTGTAAGTTCTGTGCCACATCTTGGAAGTTTAGTTCACCCGGATGTGCTCAATGACCAGAGAGTCTACATCTAAACCCTTAAGGTCAGCATTACTCTCTGTATTTTTAAGCATGTACAGCAAAAATTCAGCACTCATTTTGGGCCAGTGACCCTGTGTCCAGCCCCACTGTTTGGCCTAGGCACACCTACCAACTCCACCAAATGTTCAGATCATGGGATAGGCATCGATAGAAACAAGGGTATCTAAACCTGCTTCTGTAAAGTGGCATCCTCAGATACTTGGTGGCTTTTCAGATATGCATATCCTGGATGGCCTGGGCAGTTTCATGAGTGTTCTTAAAGTGAACATGAAGATTTGAACATCTCAATTTGCATGATTTTAAGGGGTTTGCTGGGTCAAGTGAATAGTGAACCATTTTCAGAGGTCACCTCAGGTTGCTGAGAGGGAGAGGTAGAATTTATTTTTGTATGTGATGTAAGATACAGGTCTAACTTCATTCTTATGCATGTGGATTTCCAGTTTACCCAGCATCATTTGTGGGGTTTTTAGGAACTAAAAAAGAAATTTGTTTATTGAGGGCATACAAGCAATATAAAAATCAAAAGCTTATCTGGCTTTCATTGGCTTTTCTTTCTCTTGTTGAGTGGGGGTGGGATTTTATTTGTACATTTTTTAAGGGTCCTGATCTGCTCATGAAATCCTCATACAGGGAGAAGCTATGGGGGGTACATATTCCTTAGGCGACCCATTGGGAGAACTCTTATCAGGGAGGAATTAAGTGCTCGGTGCTGCCTACTTGCTTCACGTGTACTACAAAATAGTCATTGCATGCAATGGTGAGCCCCGCAATTAGCGAAAAGGAGCTCTGGAAGCCCACTCGGCCGTCTCGGCATTGGTCCAGGTTCTTCGTTATTTTGTCTATGGCCGGAGGGTCTTTTTGATTTTCCAAAAATCTGGGGAACTCCTTTTCCATAGCACTCTCAGGTTCTCCTTTGTTAAGTAGCCTTTATCCCCAGCAAACTTATGAAACGTGAACGTCATGGTTCCCATGGCGTGTTCCATTTGAGATGGCATTTTGGTGAGGTCTTGGCTGGAGGTGCGGCGGGAACGTTCAGCCCCCAGCATCATTTGTTGAAGAGACTCTCCGTTCCCCACTGAGTGGTCTTGGCATGCTTGTTGAGGACCATTTGATCATATATGCAAGGGTTTATTTCCATTGGGTTCTCTGTTTTTTCCATTGGTCTATATGTCTGACTTTATGGCAGTATCATACTATTTTGATTACTATAGATTTATAATGTGTTTTGAAATGAAGTGGTGTGAGTCCTCGAACTTTGTTATTCTTTTTTTCTCTCTCTTTTTTAATTGATTTCAGGGAGAGAGAAAGGGAGAGGGATGGTGCGATCAAGAGCGAGAGAGAGAGAGAGAGAGACATCAGTGTGAGAGAGAAACATCAGTAGTCTGCCTCCTGCACACACACCCTGACCAGGAATTGAGCCCATAGCCTGGGCATGTGCCCTGACCGGGACTGAACCAGCGAACTTTTGGTTTATGGAATGACGCTCAATCAGCTGAGCCACGCCAGCCAGGGCTTTGTTCTTTTTCAAATTTACTTTTGCTATTTAAGGTCCCTTGAGATTTTGTATGAATTTTAGGGTGAATTTTTTATTTATGCAAAAAATGCTATTAAAATTTTGATAGGGACTGTGTTGAATCTGTAGATCACTTTGGTAATATGGACATCTCTTTTTTAAAAATAAACTTTAAATTTCATTATTTTTAATTTTTATTTTTTTAAAAATATATCTTTATTGATTTAAGAGAGAAGAAGGGAGAGGGAGAGAGAGAGAGATAGAAACATCAATGATGAGAGAGTCATCACTGATTGGCTCCCTCCTGCACGCCCCCTACTGGGGATGGAGCCCACAACCCAGGCATGTGCCCTGACGGGGAACTGAACCTTGATCTCCTGGATCCTAGGTTGATGCTCAACTGCTGAGCCATGCGCGGCCAGGCTAAACTTTAAATTTTAGAATAGCATTTGCTTTACAGAAAAATTGCAAAGCTAGTACAGAGTTCCTGTATACCCCACACCAGTTTCCCCTATTTTAAACATTTTAGAGCAGTACACTACACTTGTCACACTAATGATGTAATATCGATCTGTTATTATTATTGTTACTTTTAAAGACTTTTTTACAATTAATTAATTTTTTTAAATCCTCACCCAAAGGTCTTTTTTCCATTGCTTTTTCAGAGAGAATGGAAGGGAGAAACATCAATGTGAAAGAGACACATCGATTGGTTGCCTCCCAAGGCCCCCTCGACCGGGGCTGAGGATGGAGCCTGCAACCAAGGTATGTGTCCTTGGCCGGAATCGAACCAGGGACCTTTCAGTCCATGGGCTGACGCGCTAACCACTGAGCCAAACCAACCAGGGCTAATCTGTTATTATTAACTAAAGTTCATACTGTATGCAGATTTCCTTAGTTTTGTCTGTCCCAGAAGACTACCCTGCTGACTACATTACACTCTTGTCATGTCTCCTCAGGTTCCTCTTAGACTTGCCTTGATTGGATGACTTTGATAGTTTTGAGAAGTGCTAGAAGTATTTTGTAGAAAGTCCCTCAGTAGGGTTTGTCTGATGTTTTTCTCATGATTGGACTGGGGTTATGGTGTTTTGGGAGGAAGGCCATTGAGGTAAAGTGCCATTGTTATCACATTAAGGGTACATACTGTCAACATGACTTACCACATTTGATGTTGACCTTGGTTACCTGGCTGAGGGAGTGATTTTCAGGTTTCTCCACTATACACTCACTGATTTCATCCCCTGTTCGATTGTTCTCTTAGGAGGGAAGTCACTATGTGAGACCACACACAGCGGTGGGGAGTTAACTTCACCTCCTTGAAGGGGAATAGCCACACAAATTATTTGGAATTCTTCTACACAGGAGATTTGTCTCTTCTCTACCATTTTATTTAAGTAGTTAACTATATCAGTATGGACTCATGGGAATTTATTTTATACTTTGAGTTCTAATTCCATATTGTGTTATTTTGTTACTCAGATTGGTCTAGCTTTGCAGCTAATTTAGTTAACTATTTGACATTCTCCTGTAGTGTTTTTTCAGCACTTTTGTATTTTCTGACCCTAAAAGATGCTTCAGTTCTGTCAGTTTTGCTCAGTAGTTAGAGTGTCCACCTGCAGACTGAAGGGTCCTGGGTTTGATTCAGGCAAAGGGCACGTGCCTTGGTTGCAGGCTTGTTCCCTGGCCTGGTCGGGGCACGTGCAGGAGGCAACCAATCAATGTGCCCCTCCCACATGGATATTTCTCTCTCCCCCCCTTCCACTCTCTCTGTAAAGCAATGGAAAAAATCCTCAGCTGAGGATAAAAACAAAAAAAAGATACTTCAGGCTAATCTTGTAAATTCCCTTCCCCAGCTCTGGAACCTGTTATTTCTCATGGAGCCTTGGTTTCTTTTGTTGGAGAATGATACTTATTTAATTCATTAAAATTTTCTTTGATTTTTCAGTTATAGTTGACATTTAATATATTAGTTTTAGGTGTACAGCATAGTGATTAGACATTATATAACTTATGAAGTGATCCCCTGATAAGTCTAGTACCCCCCTGACAATATACATCAATATTACAATATTATTGACTATATTCCCTAAACTGTACTTTATATCCCTGTGACTATTTTGTAATTGCCAATTTGTACTTCTTAATCTCTTCTCTTTTTTTTTTACCAGTCCTCTTCCCATGTGGTAACCATCACTTTGTTCTTTGTATCTGTGACTTTGTTTCTATTCTGTTTGTTCATTTATTTTGTTTTATAGATTTCACATACAAGTGAAATCATGATATTTGACTTTCTCTGTCTGAGTTATTTCATTTAGTACAATACCCTCTAGGTCCTCTATGTTGTCGCAAATGGCAAAGTTTCTTTCCTTTTTTTTAAAAAATACATCTTTATTGATTTCAGAGAGAGGAAGGGAGAGGGAGAGAGATAGATAGAAACATCAATGATGAGAGAGTCATTGATCCACTGCCTCCTGTACAGCCATGACTGGGGATCCAGCCTGCAACCCGGGCATGTGCCCCAACTGGAAATCGAACCGCAGTCTCCTAGATCCTAGGTCGATGTTCAACCACTGAGCCATGCCCGGCTGGGCTCTTTTTTTTTTATGGCTGAAAAATATTTTATTATATATATGTACCACATCTTTTTTTTATTGTTGACATTATCACATATGTCCCCATTGCCCCCCTTCCCACTTTCTCCCAGTCCCCAACACCCTCTTCTCTATTAAACCATGCTTTATCCAATTGTCTATGGATGGCCACTTAGGCTGCTTCCATATCTTGACTATTGTAAATAATGCTGCAAAGAACGTAGGGATGCATTAATATCTTTGCAACATAGTGTTTTGGATTTCTTTGGATAAATACTCAGAGGTAGGATTGCTGGGTCATATAGTAATTCTATTTTTAACTTTTTGAGGAGTCTCCATACAGTTTTTCATGGTGTCTGCACCAATTTACAATCCCATCAAGAGTGCACAAGGGTTTCTTTTTCTCCACATCCTCCCCAACACTTGTTGTTTGTTGATTTGTTGATGGTAGCCATTCCAGTAGGTGTGAGGTGGTATCTCATTGTGGTTTTAATTTGTATTTCTCTGATGATTAGTGACAGTTGAGCATCTTTTCATATGTCTATTGGCCATCTGTATGTCTTCTTTGGAAAAATATCTATTCAGTTCCTGTGCCCATTTTTAATTGGATTGTTTGTCTTTTTGGTATGAAGTTGTATGAGTTCTGTATGTTTTGGATATTAACCCCTTATCATATGTCATTGGCAAATTTCTTCTTCCGTTTAGTAGGTAGCCTTTTTGTTTTGTTGATGGTTTCCTTCGCTTTGCAAAAACCTTTTACTTTCGTGTAGTCCTATTTGTTTATGTTTTTTTTGTTTCCCTTGCCTGAGGATTCACCTGTGAAGACATCTGGTTCAGGACTTTTAGTTTTGGGGAGTTTTTTGATTACTGATTCTGTTTTTCAGTAGTTATCAGTCTGTTAAGATTTTTTTGTTTCTTATTGACTTAGTCTTGGAAGATTGTATGTTTCTAGGAATTTATCCATTTCTTTCAGATTGTCCAATTTGTTGGCATATAATTGTTTATAGTATTTTCCTATATGTTTTGTATTTCTGTGGTGTTGTCACTTCTCTTATTTCTTATTTTATTTATCTCTTTTTCTTTTCTTTTTAAAATATGTTTTTTACTGATTTCAGAGAGAGGAAGGGAGAGGGAGGGAGATAGAAACATCAATGATGAGAGAGAATCATTGATCAGCTGCCTCCCGCATGCCCCACACTCGGGATCCAGCCTGAAACCTGGGCATGTGCCCTGACTGGGAATTGAACCATGACCTCCTGGTTCATGGGTTGATGCTGAACCACTGAGCCACACCAGCAGGGCTCCTCTCTTTTTCTGATGAGTCTGGTTAAAGGTTTATCAGTTTTGTTTATCTTTGGTATTTGCCCTAGTCTGACTCATTTAGCTTAATGCCTTCAAGGCCTATTCATGTTATCACAAATGGCAAGATTTCCTTCTTGATGGTAAGTAATATTCCATTGTATGTATATGTATGTGTGTGTGTGTGTGTGTGTGTGCGTATCCCATTTTCTTTAACCATTCATCCATCAGGGGACACTTCCATTGCTTCCATGTCTTGGCTATTGTAAATAATGCTGCAGTCAACATGGGGGTGTGGATATCTTTTCAAGTTAGTGTTTTCATTTTCTTCAGATAAATACTCAGAAGTGAAATTGCTAGATCATATCATAGTTTATTTTTAATTTTTTTAAGAACCTCTGCACTCTTTTTCCTTAGTGGCAGAACCAATTTAAATTCCTACTAATGGTGTACAAGAATTCCCTTTTCTCTCCACATCCTTACCAATAGTTGTTATTGCTTGTCTTTTTGATAATAGCCATTTTTAACAGTGTGAGGAGATATCTCATTGTTGGTTTGATTTGCATTTCCCTTATGATTAGTGATATTGAGCACCTTCTTATGTACCTGTTGGCCATCTGTATATCTTCTTTGGAAGAATATTTATTCAGATCATCTGACATTTTAAAATCATATTGTTTGTTCTTTTGCTATTGAGTTCTGTGAGTTCTTTTTATATTTTTGGATTTTAACCCCTTATCAGGTATATCATTGCAAATATTTTCTCCCATCTGGTAGCTTGTGTTTTCATTTTGTTTATGGTTTCCTTTGCTGTGCAGAAGCTTTTTAGTTTCATGTAGTCCCACTTGTTTATTTTTTTCTTTTATTGCCTTTGCTTTTGTTGTCAAATCCAAACATCTATCACCAAGACTAATGCTAAACAGCTTATTGTGTATTTTCTTCTAGGATTATTTATGGTTTTGGGTCTTACATTCAAGTTTGTACTTTATTTTGAGTTAATTTTTGTGTATGGTGTTACTAGTGGTCCAATTTTATTCTGTTACATGTTGCTGTTCAGTTTTCCTAACACCAGTTTTTTGAAGAGACTGTCGTTTCCTCATTGTATAGTCTTGGTTCCTTGTTGTATATTAATTGACCATAGATTTGTTGTTTTTATTTCTGAGCTCTTATTCTATTCAATAGATTTATATGTCAGTTTTTCGTGTCAGTACCATACTGGTTTGGTATATAGCTTTGTAATATAGTTTGATATCAGGAAGCATGATGCCTTCAACTTTGTTCTTCTTTCTCAAGATTGCTTTGGCTATTTGGGGTCTTTTGTGGTTTCATAAAAATTTTAGGTTTGTTTGTTTTGTATCTGTGAAAAATGCCATTGGGATTTTGATAGGGATAGCACTGAATCTGTAGATTACTTTGGGTAATATGGACATTTTAACAATATTAATTGTTCCAATGCACGAGCATGGACTATATTTCCATTTATATGTGTTGTTATCAGTTTCTTTCATCAGTGGTTCATAGTTTTCAGTATACAGGTCTTTCACCTCCTTGGTAAGTTTATTCCTTGGTATTTTATTCTTGTTAATGCAGCTGTAAATGAGATTGTTTTCCTTATTTCCCTTTCTGATATTTTGTTACCAGTGTATTATCTTTGACTCTGACAGTTTGATTATAAGGTGTCTTAGTGGGAGTGTCTGGGTTTATCTTAGATATAGTTCTTTGAGTTTCTTAAATTTGAATATGTTTTCTTTCCTTAGATTAAGGAAAGATTTTCTTTCCTCATTAACCTCTCTGCCCCTTTCTTTTTCTCTTCTCCTTCTGAGACTCTTTTTTTTTTTTTTTGTTAATACTTACCTGAGGATATTTTTTCCATTGATTTTTAGAGAGAGTGGAAGGGAGGGAGAGGGGAGAGGGAGAGAGAGAAAAGGAGAAGGATAGAGAGAGAAACATCGATGTGAGAGAAACTCGACTGGTTGCCTCCTACATGCACCTTTATGGGGGCAGGGGATCGAACCTGCAACCCAGGCACATGCCCTTCACCGGGAATTGAACCCACGACCCTTCAGTGTGCAGGCCGATGCTCTAACCACTGAGCAACACCGGCCAGGGCTGAGACTCTTATAATACAAAGTGTGATAGTGTCCTTTCAGTCCCTTAAGCTCTCCTCACTTCTTTTTGCTTCTCTGCCTAGATGATTTCAAATGACCTTTCTTCACATTGGCTGATTCTTTATTCTGTCTGATCAAGTCTGCTATAGAACCTCTCTAGTGAGTTCTTCAACTTTGTTATTGTGCTTTTCAGCTCCAAAATTTGTCAGTTTCTTTTTTTATAGTTTTTCGTTGTTGATATTCTCATTTTGTTCATGCATCATTTCCCTGATGTTGTCTGTGTTCTCTTTTAGCTCATTGGGCATCTTTGACAGTTATTTTAAATTCTTTGTCAGGCAATTCTTAGCTCTGCATTTTTTAAGGTCAGTTTTTGGAGTTTTATTTTGTTCCTTTGATTGGGCCATTTTTCCCTGTTTCTTTATATGCCTTGTGATCTTTTATTGAGATTTGGGCATTTGAAAAAACAATCACTTATAGTCTTTATGGACTGGCTTTGTTAGGGTGGGGGAGACTTTCAGTAATCAGCCCAGGTAGAGGTTCTAGGATGTCTCAGATCTTTTATAATCTCTTTTTCCTTCTGGCATCTGACTGAAGAACTGCAGCTCTGATGTACTATGATGCTCACCTCTGTTTTTAGTGGCTTTCAAACTCTGATACCAGTCCCATTAACATTTTGAGTAAGGTGAGACAGAAACCAGTGCCTTGGGCAGCCCCCAAACAAGCCAGAGCATTGGACACACAGTCCACTCTTTGTTTCCATACTGAGGGAAGAGTCCAGTGTGGTAGGTTTTCTCCTGGTTGTACTGCTCTATGCTGGATAGGGGCAGGGGCACAGACAGGCATGCAAAATGTGAATTTCTTACTCCTTTTGCTGGAATCTTTTAAAAATTTTTCAATTACAGTTTACATTCAATATTATGCTCGTTTCAGATAAACATCATAGTGATTATTTATATAACTTATGAAGTAATCTCCCCAATAAGTCGGGTACTCACTTGGCACCATACATAGTTATTACAATATTATTGACTAGATTCCCTATTCTTTACTTTATATCCCCATGACTATTTTGTAACTGCCAATTTGTATTTCTTAATCTCTCTATCTTTTTCACCCAGCCCCCTAACTCCCTCTCCAATCTGGCAACCATCAGTTTATTCACTGTAACTACGAGGTTTTTTTGTTTGTTTGGTTTTAATTTTCCACATATAAGTGAAATCATATGGTATTTGTCTTTCTCTGTCTGACTTATTTCATTAGTATAATACCCTCTGGGTCCATCCATGTTGTTATAAATGGTAAGATTTTGCTCTTTTTTATGGCCAAATAATATTCCATTGTATATATGTACCATATCTTTATCCAATTGTCGACTTATGGATACTTAGGTTGCTTGTATATGAAATGTTCTTCTTTGTTATAGCCTTTGTTTTATAGTCTGTTTTGTCTTTTATAAGTATTGCTACACCACTTTTTGTTTAGTCTCCAGTTTACATGAAATACCTTTTTCCATCCCTTTATTTTCAGTCTGTGTGTATTTTTAGATCTGAAGTGCATCTCTTGTAGACAGCATATGTGGTCTTGTTTTCCTATTCATTCAACCATCTTTTGACTGAAGCATTTAGTCCATTTACATTTATGTAGGTATTGCCATTTTTTAATTCATATTTTTGATACTTTTTTCTTCTTATAGAAATCCCTTTAGCATTTCTTGTAACTCTGGTGATGAACTTTTTTAGCTTTTTCTTGTGTAGGAGCTGGAATCTTGTCTCAGTCGTACATTGGACTCAGTGCTATAGCTTCTAAACTGGTCATTGGAGTTCTCACAAAGGTATCCTAGTCTGTACATTGCTGTTAATTCAGTGTCTCTGAAGAGGGAGGAGGGCCTGGAGCTTCGTGGTCCACCATTTTGCTGACATCACTCTATTTCTTTTCTGCTCTTTTTTTTTTTAAATGACGTTCTTAAATGATGTACAAGATATACACAGAAAACTGCATAAACCATATGGTACAGCCTGATGAATTTTTAGAAGTGAACACATTTGCCTCCCCAGTAGGGAAACACAACACTACCAGTGACCCAGAATCCATCCCATTTCCCCCTCCCGTTCACTACCTTGACTTCGTCTTTTCAAAAGTAACTACTGTCCTAACTTTTCTCTGATTTCTAGCTTCATAGATTATTTTTTCCTGTGTGTTTTTTTAAAAATACGTTTTTATTGATTTTAGAGAGAGAGGAAGGGAGAGGGAGAGAGAGAAACATCAATGTGAAAGAGAAACATCAATTGGTTGCCTCCCACACACACCTGACTGTGGATCGAGCCCACAACCTGGGCATGTGCCCTGAAGGGGAATCAAACCAGGGACCTTTTGGTGCACAGAACGATGCTCAACCAGCTGAGCAACACTGCCACAGCTATTTTTTTTCCTGTTTTTGAACTTTATATAAATGGAATTGTATAGTTTGAGCCTTATAAAAATTGATTGAAGTATTAAAAAGTACATAGAGACATGTAGACAAGTGCACATATCATAAAAGTTTCAGCTTGATGAATTCTAAAACTATACACATGCATATAACCAGTGTCTGAATCAAGACAAAACATTTCCAGTATCCCAGAAGTCTCACTTGTGTCCCCCGCAGGCACTGCCCATCCCTCCCCTTCTCATCACTACCAAGGAAAGTCACACAACAAATATTAGTTTTGACTGTTTTGCATTTTTTGAAATCAAACAGGTTTGTGTCTGGCTTTTATTCAGCATGTTTATGAGGTTCATTCAGGTTGCATTTAGCCTTTTCATTGCTGTGTACTTTTCTATTGCATGAGTTTCCCACAGTTCTTTCCCATTCTGACTTTAATAGACCTTTGAGATTTTTGTAGCATTTTGTTGTTTTCAATAGGGCTGCTGTTAGCATTCTTGTATATGTCTTTTGGTGCACACACAGAGTCATTTATCTGGGGAACTACTGGGTCAGGCCAGAGGATAGGCATACACTTAGTTTTAGTAGAGTCTTCCAGTTTTTCAGGATGGTGTCCTAATTCACACTCCCACATTACAGTGTATCAGAGATCCAGTTGTTCCATATCCTTAATAGCACTTAGCATTGTCAGTCTTTTTAATTTTTTTCCAAGCTCATTTCTTATTTTTTCAAAATTTTTTTATTATGGTAAAATATATGTAACAGAATTTACCATCTTAACCATTTAAAGGTGTACAGTTCAGTAGTATTAGATACATTCATTACATTGTGCAATCATTGCCACCATCTATCTCTATAATTCTTTCTTTTTATAAAACTGAAACTATCATTAAGTAATAGCTCCTCATTCCCCGATCCTACAGCCGCTGGCAACCACCAGTCCACTTTCTGATTTTTTTTTTTTTAAATCCTCACCCGAGGATATTTTTTTCATTGCTTTTCAGAGAGTAGAAGGGAGAGAGAGAGACGTCAATGTGAATCGGTGTGAGAGAGACACATCGATTGGTTGCCTTTTGCTTGCGCCCTGACTAGGGCTGGGGTTCAAGCCTGCAACCAAGATACGTGCCCTTGGCTGGAATTGAACCTGAGACCCTTCAGTCCATGGGCCAATGCTCTAACCACTGAGCCAAATCGGCTGGGCGTCTGTCTGATTTTGACTACTCTGTGTGCCTCAGATAAATTGAATCATACATATTTGTCCTTTGTGACTGCCTGTTTTACTTAGCATAAGGTCCTCAACCCATGTTGTAGCATAAGCTCATTTCTTTTTAACCTATTCATTTACTTTCCCATTTAGATAAGAAATTTCACAGTATAATTTTCATTTTCAGGTTATCTTTATCAAAATGTAGTCAACCCAATCCCTAATTTTCAATTATTGTATCAGTATCCATATTATGAATTGGGAGAGAAGTTCTTCCAAGTGAAAGCTCTGGGTTTCTGTAGTGCTCATGGCTTGGAAATAAAACAATTTGCCCTGTGCCATGAAATACAGTCTTCTCTCATTTGGCCAGATGCAGGAACAACCCCACGTTTTTTCTTCCTGTCAGCTGAAGGACACTTAATGATGTCTTTAGTGTACCTGAGGTTTTTTCCGTGATGAGTGTTGTATTTGAAGGGGGCAGTTCTGGCAGAAAGGGCAGAGAAGGTGTAGGCCTCCTTTCACAAAGACTGTGATAATTTCCATTTTAAAAAAAAGGTAAAAAGCACCAGACATTCAGTTGCCAAGAAAAGATTAAAATTAGATTTTACAGATCATTTGCCCTAAATCAAAACTAAAATAAGGTTCCTTTTTATCAAAATTTCATTAATACTGACCAGTATAAAGTAGAAAATGAAACTCTTTTACTCCTCATGTTATTAAAGATATTACTTGAAGCGTTGGATCTTTTGTCGTAGCTTCTCAGGACCTAGGAGGCATGATGCATAGAGGATTGTCAAATGCTCTTTTCTAGGACTCTAGACCTTTAAGGCGGGGAAAAGAAGGGAAGAGAAGAGCAGTTGGAGAAAGTTATCCCTCCCTCCCCCTTCTTCCCTTATTAGTTGCCTCTTGAAGTGGATTTAACTAAAGCAAAGAGACAAGATTTTGAACCATCTGTGGAACAAGCGAGATACAGCAGCTGCCGACAGAACGTGGCTCTGGGACCCACAAAACCACAGGAGGTCACCTCCCCTAGCAGACCAAGCCACTCAGATGATCCCCACATTGTGATGCAGGGCAGTAAGGACAGCAGCTCCCGGTAAGGGCCTCAGTTCCTTGCTTTTCCTCTTCTGCCGTCTCATGGAGTCTATTATTTCCATTTCTTCCTCCAGAACCAGCAAGTTGGTTTGAGTGCCCCCTCGGGAGCTGTGTATTATTTATTCAGTTAACTCAGGAACTCACTCCCACCTTGTTGCTCTTCTGATGCAGAAGCCTGGCTTCCTCTGCTGCAGGGAGCGATGCCACTTACCAGCGGAAGCTCCGGCAGAAACAGTTGCAGCAGCAGTTCCGGGAGCAAATGGAGAAACAGCAGCAAGTTCAACAATCTGCTCCATCCGTTGAAAAGAATCAGGGTTTGTGAGGATGGGAGCAGAGGCCCCAGAGTACACTCTGTACCCCAGGGAAGGCTCGTTGACTGATTACCCTGATCCTCTGCAGCACAGTGTGGTTAGGTCCAAACCGGAGCTCAGTACACTTCCCTCAAGTTACACATGGGATAGATGAGTCCAAAAAGTTAAGATAGTGAAATCCTGCTGTGTATTTCCCCATTTCTAAAGACACTAATCTTATGGGGGTAGGGTGGAGGAAATGGGCCTTAACCAAACCTGGAACTAGCAAATTTCATGGTACAGAGGTTTTTTTTGCTTCAGTTACTTTGTCTCTGTGTGACAAAGCCTTTCTGAGCTGTCCTTGAATATAAGGCAAATCTGAGTTTGAAGGTAGTGGCAGCTTTTGACAATTATTTATCTGTGAACTTGTTTATTTCAGTCCAGATTCAGTGGGAATAGATAGAGGTTATTTTTGGAGTCTTTCCTAGAGAGTAGAAACAGGAAGGGCTAATCCCAAATCAGTTGGATTTTTGGCCAGCTTCCCCCTAAGATTATGAAGTTGATAGAGGATTTGCTTTCATTAATATCCCCTCAGCACTGAGGCTGAAATTAATGTAGGGGAAAAACAACACAACTTACTGTGCGAGGATGTTCTTACTAAGAATTATTCTGGATCTTTAGCTTCCAAACCATTGCTGAAGTCCCTGGGGGTGAAGGGTGGAGGAGAAAGTTTATTTTAAACCTCATACAGATCTGTAGGTAGGACTGGGACCTAGGAATCTTGAACTCTGCTACTGGCTGTGCCAGGAACCAGTATAACCCTAGGCAGCTTTGCACTTCTGAGGCTGCTCCCACTAACGACTGCGTTCTCCGGTCTCCCTGTGTGTGAACTAACTGTAGCAGAGCCACCGGCGCCTCCTGTGAAGCACAGCACTCCCGTAGCTGTTGGTGTGGAACCACTCACCGAGAAAGACTTCCCTGCAGGTCAGTCGGTGCTAAAGGGATGCTAAGTATTAATCAGGAAATACTTGTGAGATGCTTGCACGTTACTGTGCCGGATACCAGGGGTAGTTACAAATGCATTTTAAAAGAGGCATAAAAACCCTTTCTGTTCTGTAACCCCATGAAGCTTTAGGAAAAAGAGGACCCAGAGTGGACTGATGGTAGTTCTGACTGGTAGCACAAGTTCAGCTCCTCTACTGTCCTAACCTAACAGAAGCTTCAGTGTACTTTTAAGGGTTGGGGACAGGGAAATTCTAAAAACTACCACAGGGCACTCATGGCATGGGATTTCTTATGACCTGGTTTTCCAGTGCTTTGTGAGAACACTTCCTTGTTTGTTGATACATTTTCCTGTGATCTCTGTCCTTGCAGACAGTTTTGAAATGTGGGATATGACTCCAGATCTAGGAGACAGTGTTGCCAAGCACTTGTCTATACCAGAACCACAGCAGAGTGTTGCCACACCAGTCCTAAAGAACCAGATGGTGACCCGGAGCAGGACCCCACAAAGCCTTTGCCACCAGAACCCACAAGCAAAATCTGAAACTTGGCACCTCCACACTCCCAACGTTAACCAACACCTAACAGGTAGCAAAGTGATTTAGGAACAAAAGTTGGAGGGATAACCTGGGTTTAATTCTATGAATTTTAAAGGTGGAATGGCATGCCATTGAAAAAAGTTGGGCAGGTGACAGAGGAATAGCAGTGTAAGAAAATAGAAGGTAACTGGTTTGAGCCAGAGCTTTTTCTTTGGGGTCCTAGTGGGAAGCTTAAGCATAACTGCATTAAGAGTTTTTCCTGTGCAAAGTGGACCCATCATGATTACTGCAACTTGGTCTAGATTTAAAAGAGGGATGTCTTCTTCCTAACTATTTTCATTCTTAGGTTTTTAGTTTAAATTAGGATCATTAAATAATACAATTCAGAAATTACTAGCTGTGAGTTTATTTTAAAATCATGGCAGCTATATTTTAACCGCTTTTTTTTTATAGGAAGCTGTGATCCCTATAGGAAGAACCAGGACACGAAGAAAAGGAAACTGGATCCGTCTTAACAGAGGCTCAGGTCACGTCACCAGACTGTCATAGAGGGACTTTTAGAAAACTGTTTTTTGGCCATGAAATTGTTCATCATTCCTAGGGAATGAGCTTTATTTCCAAGGATTTACCTTGCTTCATTCTGAACTTTTCCAGAGGAATTGACTACTAGAGCCTACTGCAGATAAGACTGAGCAGCTGGAAAACAAGTAACTTTAAAAAAGCTTGTGGCACACTGCAGTAGGCTTTGGGGAGATTAAATACCGTTTCTTGGGCTTCTGAGGCTCTTCATTATTTATTCCTGTTATCTTAATAAAAACAGAACTTTTAGGAATCACCAGTGGCTGAAAGTAATATAAGCCATACCACTAAGCACCAACTTTTAACAACTACCTACATGAAATTACTGAGTATCTCTGCCTTCTTTCACAAGAGGGCTCCAAGTTCCAGTGCTGCCCACATGGGGACTGTGCATCACGCTGAGAACAAAGCCCGGAGTGGTGTTTTACTCCTGCGCATCATCCAGGCTGTGATCTCATCCATGATAATCTCGTTTAATTACGGAAACTGATCTAAGGCCAGAGAAAAGGCATTTCAAGAGCGCAAAATAAGTCCATTACTACTTGGTAACAAAATAAGAAATATAAGTAGCTGCTTATATTTCCCCATTTCAGATGTGATATAACCCCCTTAACATAAACTGTTTTTCCATCATGCTTAGATGTTTCGTAATTCTTTCCCTCAAGTAATGAGTTTGCCAGTTTACTTTTTAAGGTGCATTTTGTTTTGGGCTGTACCTTTCACCTTGAAGCCACGACTTTTATTCTTCTGCGTAACACCCATTTGTGGGAAGCTGGGAGCCTGAGGCGAGGAACTCAGAGAACAGAAGGCAGCCATCCACTTCTAGTCCTTGGGAAAGTGAAGAGGCAGTGGCTCCCTCAGATTCCCCTTTTACCTCACCTCTTGTGCAGACTTGGTCATATACCCGTCTTTTGATTTTGATGTCCTTACTATCAAAGGATAAATATCAGAATAAATATCTTTGTCTGCAGCATAACCTTAATTCAGGTCAGAATTGCCACTAGAAAAGGTTCTTGAAGTTAGGACTCCAGTTATAAACTGCACAGAAAACAGAGCTAATGAAATGATGAAAAAGGAATTGGCTGGAAATGAAACCCCACAACTCAACAAAAGCAAGTTTGGTTTATTTGAATGGTTTCATTAAATAAGTCTACAAAGGTTACAAACTGAAGCACGAAGCGCAATCTTACAAGAAGCGCCACACCCAGAGTTAGTGCAAAATGTACAATTAACGGCTGCGGAGAAACCCAAGGTTTGAATTGTTTATTCATTTTTTAAAACAGTACACATTGTTAAATAACGCAAGGAAAACATTTATAATTCAGAAAGGTTTTAATGTGAAAAAAGATACTCAAAGTGTACTATTAACACAAAAATAATTTAAACATTTCAGTAGCTAGTTCATTCTGCTAGGCTTGTTATTTCATCCACAGGAGGGAAAAAAATCAACAGTAAATAAAACCAGTTCTTACTTTTTTGTGAGTGAAGAGATCCTAAAATTATTAAACCAAAATAACAAACAATGTGCTGCATTTGGTTTGCTTGTTTCTCTAGCAGAAAGTATTGTTTCATTCATCATAGGTGGTCTGTTTCTCATTTACTTGGCCACCTTGTTTTATCCTTACTCTTAGCATCTCCCCAGGAATTATACGTGGAGAATGAATAAGTGAACGATTTTGAAGGAGGGCTTGGAACCCCTGCCCTTTTCATTTCTACCTTCCTAAGACCTTCAGCTTTCATTTGCATCTTTGGGGCCTAGGCTAACTTAAAGAAACAGTGCCCATGAAAGAACAACAGGATGGGAGAGCCAGCCAGGCTCTTCTTGTTGTGGTGATTCCTGGGATGTGCTGTTGAGGTGGGTAAGAGGTTGGAAATATGTCAATTTCCCAACTCAAGAGTCAAGACAGGAAGCACCCAAAAAATTGTAAGAATCCTAGCTTTCCCCTCATCTTCAGAGATAATAGAGACCCCAACATAGCCAATTAGGAGAGTATTTCCTGAAAGCTCTGAAAATAATAGAACTGCCCATTACAACTAGGCATAGCACTGAATAATACTGGTTGGTTGCAGTTATTACTTAAGGAGAGTATTTGTTAATATGAAATGTGAGAATATCAGCTGCAATTGCAGAAATAAAGGTGGCACAACAGATTATGATCCTGCAACCATCGGGACATTACACAGAAGAGCAGGAAGAATGAGCATCCTTTCCTACAGTGCCTAATTCAGACGTGGGTCCACTTTCCACAAAAATACAGTACCCCAAGCTGAGAAATGCTCGGCACATTTGCAACAAGAGGAAAGCAATCCAAACAGTTTTTCTTAGAGCAACTTTCTCCATCTGTGACACTTCACTATCACGTTTCCCAACTTCAAAATCGGCCCCTCCCGCTTCCCAAGTCCAGCCATTTCTTCTAGGTCTGTTCAAGCCCAGCTCAAATGAGTAAGGCTTATATGGCATCCACTGGCCAGGCATCACATACCTTCAAAACAAGTTTGTTGTCCCACTCTTTAGTCTTTTTCTTTCACTTATCACACACCACCTTTAATCTTTTAAATTGCCCAGTTTTGTTATAGCACCCCTTATCACTGTTCCTGAAACAGAACTTTCTGCTTTCAACCACTGATGTCAACTTAACTTCTCACCCCGCTCATCTTACACCTGCTCTAGACAAAATTGTTGAATGACTTAAATCACTCTCTCAATTTCCCTTTGGCATAACCCACTGCTGGGGTCACATGGACCTTAGATTTCCTTCCACATGCCCTTTGCTGATCTGGGGTCTGATGAGAAGTTGATGCTAATGGCAAAAGCAATAGAAGTCCAAGGCACTAAAATATCCAGCAAGCAATACTGGGAGAACAGAAGTATTCAAGTACGTAATTTATACAATTTTACATTCACATTTATTTATCTAATACAATGGAAATACAAAGAAAAAAGTTAAAGTGTCTCAATAAGTAAAGGACAGAGCTAGCTTTTTTCCCAACCTTTTAAACCTTTCATATTTTCATCTTAAAACTACTGTTGTCCAACAACATTTATATATCACAGTGTTTCCACATCAAAACTGATGGTAAAGTTACATGTCCGCAGGGAACTTTTTTCCTAATTGCTAACACTGCAGTCAAAGCTGCTAATATCATTTGCTTAAAGCACTAATGACCTATCATAAGAAAGGTTGAAACCTCAGTCTCCTGGTGTTTTTCACTGGGTTCTAAAGAGAATAAAAAGAAAAGAAAGGGAAAAGAGTGGGGGTTGGGTGGGGGAACAGGGTAGAAGAGAGCCCAATACTTTTTTTTGTCTCGTGGCTTAGATTCTTGAGGGAATAAGCGTCTTGGGGTGGGTACCAAAATTAAGAGCTCCACCCAGTTGAAAATACAGATGGGGTCTGGTTTTCCCTTAAGCCCTCTAAGAGCTTCCTGATAAAAGCCTTTCTCTTTCCTAGCCCTCACTGGGATACAGGTAAACAGGAAGCACAATTTGAAGCTGCCCCACCACAAGAAAGCTGCTCTTTCCTTCCTGTCCCACTCCAACGAAAGGTGAAGAGGGAGGAAGACTCTCCATTCTGAGGGCTCTAAGCAGTATTAAAAATGTTCCTTTCTGGCAAGAAATAATCAGTTAAATGCAGCACTAGTAGTTAGTACATAGGCTACTTCCCCTTCCCCCCCAACCACTCAGCACTCTCTTTCCTGCCCCCAAATCTACTCAGTTAATATCTCTAGGTCTGACTAAGTGGTCCGCAGGTTGGAACCTGGGGGGTTGCTGATGGATTTCTGCAAATTGCTGATGTTGAAATTCTGTAAGGAGGCAGTTCCCACAGGCTGGAACTGCCCAAGTGGCTGTGGTGCGGGGCCACTTGTCCCACTCCACTGAGTGCCAAAGGGAGGAGCTGGAAAACCGTACTGCTGTGGGGGACACATAGACTTGGTGAAGTGACCTAGAGAGGTAGCTGATGCTGCAGAGATGGGGGCAGAGCCACCCAGGTTTGAGGTCATGGAGATGCACAGTTGACCAGGTGCGGAGAACTTCCTTGCCATGCCCGGGCCCTGAAAACAAAACAACTCATTGTAACATGTGGTGTGGGCATAACATACCTGAATGTGAAACGGGCAGTACTAAAATGTAATTTTACAACTGAGACTGTTCAAATCTTACAAAACCTTTCATAATAATTATTAATGGCACTTCACATTTCCCAGTGGGTGAGAGTAACCATTCTGACTGTTACTGGCGGGGTGTCATGTGTGCGTGTATGTGTGGGCACGCAGTTCAGGGCAGAAAAGAGAAGAAAAAATTGAGTTAACCAATAGGAAGCAAAGGAGTCAGGGAAGGAAAAATAAAAGGGTACCTGGGTGATTTTTGCCTTGTTTTTCTAAGTGTTAAAATTAATGAGCTGCTAAAGAAGGTCACAGCCTGAAATGTCAAACAATAGTCCAGGTCATTCATATCATCTCCAACTCAGATGTGCTAAGTGACACTGACAGATTAGAAAAATGGCAAAAGGGGAAAACTTACCTCGTAATTCATATGTCCTTTGCTTCCTCTCCTGCCTGAAAGATTCATGGCATCTCGGGCCCAATTGTCCACCAACTTGTGCAGGTCATCTGTGAATGTGCCCTTCCTGCTGGCAGTCATGGCAGGAGGCTGAGCTTGGGCGGCCTGGCTGTTCACTGTTCCCCCAACAGTGTTTGTGCTGCTGGTCCCTAGAGTTAGAAGAAGCAACAGAATATAACCATTACATGGTGTTTGGGTTACAATTTAATGAACAGGAAAAGCTTCACAGAATGATGAATGGCAAGCCACAGAATGGGGAGAGGATGGATTGGGAAGCCATGCAAGAAAGGAAGATTCCAAGGTCTTATTTAGCCAAATGTTTTGCCACAACAGGGTAATGAAACCAGATTCTCTTCAGGAGCTGCAGGTTAAGCTAAAGAACTCAGGACGATGGTCGGCCCAGAGGGCAGGGACTTCTTTCAGCCCATTCACATAGAATCTCAGGGTATTGAAACTTACTGCCAGTGATCGTTTCCAGCATCGCACTGCTGAGGGAAGTGTGGTATGGTCAAGGAGGCTAGCTGCTCTAGAGTGTTGCAGAACACAGGGCAAAACAAGATGATTTCTTGAGCACTGGTCAAGTAGGAGTTACAGAAATGCAGAGAGAGGTATGTGGCCCAGGAAAAGACAGGGTTCCCAAACCATGTGACACTGCCAGAATCTTTAGCCATTCTTTACTAGAAAGAGGTGGTAAAAGAAACACATGCTCTGTTCAAAGAGAACTTTTTTACCTAGACCCATAAACCCAAATTTGTAAACATAAACCTGGGAGGAATGAAGGCTTCAACCTCTTGCAATTTCCTGAGTGAAGAACCAAGATTACTTGTGAGGAAGGTTTACTGTGTGCCTGAATCTTTCATCTCCAGGAGAGCATGCTTTTCCTGAAGATGACCTGTTTCAACTGGTTCAAGGATTCTCAGCCCTTCCACCCCACACCCCACCAGAAGAGCAAGCACTCTCATGTGGAAGCAACGGGAACATTCAGCTGAGGTAGGGGTGCAAGAGGGAGGAGGAAGCTTCGCAGTAGGATGAAGGAATTCTATTTCTATGGTTTAATGAGAAAGAAAGGAGTCTGTGTCCTGCCTGATTTGGGCTCTGCTGGAGGGCACACTGAAGATTTATGCGAAGAGGCGAGTTTTAGGGAAGAGGGAGAGAAGAGTCATGGTCTTGTTTGTTTACCCTCACCCCACCTTCTTACCAGATTTCACATTTGCTGCAGAATAAATAAAAGCTACTAAGTAAGCTGTGAGCCACTAGGTCTTAACATATCCCAGTAGTGGTGGGGGCTAAATAGATGCAGACATTTTCCTGCTTTCAAGGTCAAAGCAGCACCAGAGCACAGCAGCACACCTGAAGCAACTCTGCCATAGAGAAGCCCTTTAGGATCCATTGCTGGCCAAGTTTATACCACAGAACCCAGGGGATGGCACACAAGCATGTCTGCACTCGGGAAACAGCTAAGTCGGAGGTGAAGCTGCAGGGGAAGGTCACATGCTTCTTACTACCAAGGCAAGACTTGGAACTACTGCAGTGTGTGCTAGCTCCCTTCTCAGTGCCCACGGGAGCCCAGGGGACTGCTCTTGCACATACAGTGTAAAGGGAAGAGCAAGTTCCCCTATGGCACAGGAAACAGCCTTCCTCTAGCCAGAGCGAGACAGTGGTGGAATGGGAGGCAGAGGCAGAGAGGATGGCAGTCATGATGGTGAAATCCAGAAGGCAAGCCGTACCACATGCATGAGGACTACCATCCCGTTTGAATGATTATTGCCTGGTGAGCTTGATGGCAAGTGAGACAAACAAAAACCAGAAACTATCCCAAGTGAGCAGAGCTGTCAAAGCCAAATACGAGAAGCTCTGTCAAGGTGAACACGGCTTACTCACAAAGCTCATGCTGGGAGTCCCACCTCTTGAGTCTCATGCTTGTCACCTTTCATGCTGTGAGGCCCCTTTATAACCAAATCTCATTTCTCATTTTAATCTATATTGCACAATACTGGATTCTGACAGTGAGGTTTATACCCTGAGGGAGAGTCAACCATACAGCTGACCTTATTCTGGCTTCTGAAAAAAGGCTTTCCCATTAAAGAAGGAAACAAACACATCCCTTTCTAATCAGAAATAAACTGGGAAAAGTTGACTATAAAAACTAGAAGAACATGTAGTGCATTTAGTCCATTTTAGTAATAAAGTGTTTAAGAACACTTGTAATACAGATATTTCTGAGAACACTGTGTGCCTTCCAGAGTATACTGACTAACCTCTAAACTTTTCTCGGTTCTGCTGAAAAGCTCTCAAAAGTAGTGTATGCTGAACCACCCAAAACTGTTTTGCAATTTTCTCCTGCAGTAACACATTTTCTTCACCCCATGCCGCCAGATCCTAGTAACAATAACCTATTAGTAGCCACAACTTACTGCACAGTATACCCCAAGAAGAGCGTTTCCTGGTTGAACTAGACTCTAGGGGGCCTGTGGGGTTGAACTGTCTACACCTTAATGAGAAGCCACCAATCTAAGAAGCCAAACTCTACAAAGTTGTACTTTTCACCTCACCAACCTAGCAGACATGGAGGTATGGGTACTTGTACGCTTTAACCACTGCTGATTTTCCAGTGGCTGGCACATACTTGTTGACTAACGAATTCTTTCCCAAAGGAGTCAAGAATCCTTGATCTCTCTGTACAGATCATGGGCTTATCAAATCATAACTGTCAAAGAGGTAAGACTCACAGGGGGTTATTACTGAAAACACTGACTATGAGGTGATTTCTTAATCTGGAAGGATAGCCAGTGGTCAGCAAATAAGCATGTTAAAGAATATATTAGAAAAGGGTGCAGAACTAGAGAGATGGAATTTGGGAATTAGGGAGTTGTGAGGCTTCAAGGTTCAAAGAACTCATGGATAACAGGCTTTGCGATCAAGGACCAAAAGTAACAGAAAAAAAAGATAATTACTACAGAGCTGGTTGCAAGGACAGACTTTTTTCACCATCTTCCCTGAAGCACAAAGAGAGAGCAATGTGTTAAAAATAAAGAAACATCAGTGTAAAATATTTAGAATCTCCAAACAGCACACAAAGTCCCAGCAAGAGAAAGCAGGAGGGGAGACAGACTGGTAGGACCTGGAGCGCTTGCCACAGATGTAGTTCTATGGGATGTACCTTACTGGCTGTTAGCTTTAACTTGGTTATCTGATGGACTGTGGTACCTGGCTGACAGAAGTTGGGTTTCCACACCCAATCTCTGTATTTAGAAGAGGAATGTAATGTCCTGCATTAAGGTTCTGGGAGGGGAGGAACTCCAGTCTCTCAGATCTCACTGCTTGAATTTCAAATACCCAAGCAGTCTTTCCATTGACCCTGTCCCGCTTTCTGTTTCTCCTGCTGGGTTGTTAAAAAGCATTCAATTAAATGCATTAGCAATTCTACCACAGTAGGCTGATAGATATTACCATTGTTACAGTTTTCACTTATTTTAAATTGGCTAATATATTTCCATATCCTAGGCATACACATTAATGCTTTTCCCTCTGGAAAGATCTTTAAAAGTATCTGGAAAACAAGCAACTTTTGAACATAAATAAAGCATTAAGGCAAGCCATGCTTCCAAACCATTATCTATTTTGAGAGCATAAAATAACATATCCCAAACTAGTAAGACCTCTATGCCTATAAGCACCTGGTTTTTCTTTCCACATTTGCTTTAAATCTGCCTCCTGTAATTTGTTCACCAAGGCTTGTAAGATACATAAGGATGTACCCTCAACAAATATGGTCTCATTTTAGACCCAAAAGGAAGTGATAAGATTTACTATTTCTAAACACTTTCATTTGAACAACAGTGTAATACCACCTACCTTTAAGAGTGTGATAACTTACTGAATTAATCTGAAGTGGTACCTGTCACATTATACTTTACAAAAAAGCCTTGGTTCTCTTTCTTCCCTTGCAGACAGTTCAGGCTGTATAACACTTGTCTCCTACTATTAATGTCTTTTCATCTTTCTAGCTGGACATAGAAATTAAATGCTTATGTAAATGTCAGGATGCTAATATGCTTGGTCCCGCCTAGTTTAACCATAGAGTTAGTGATCTGAATGCTCAAAAATCACACATGCTTGGAAAGCTATCAAACTGGGTAATGCCTCCCACACCCTGTTACATAGCTCAGGGCTAGTGATATGAGAGGCCCAAGGACCTCTGAACCATACTCAGAAACAGTGATGGCCTTAGCACATGCATTTAAAAAGCACTTCAATAACCACATCAGAAGTTTGAGGCCTTAACAGAGATCTTTATTCAAGCTCTAACAAAGGTTTTCTACTTGAGCCCTACTTTTGTTTTTTAAATTTTGTTTCAATTTACGTTTATTAGCCAATCAAAGGAAAATGATGTGCTTCCCCAGTGCTGCCCGTTTCCACATATGTGATTTTATCTGATTTGTACAACAGCCCTAGAAGACAGGCATCATCTTCATTTCCCAGACGGGAAAGATGGGCTGGAGAGGTTGGGTGACTTGCTATTGTCTTGTGTTTAAGAAGAAAGCTGGGAAATCTCAGCAATCAAGTTAAAAAGACCATTTTTACTTGCAGGTGCTGGGGTTTGGTCTTTAACAGAATTAATGCTTTATGAGAGTAACTACACTGAAACCCTTTCAATATCTGATTTTACGAAGTTAGAAGGTGGTGGTGGTGAAAGGATTCAATGAAGAAATTATAGCATCTTTCAACTAATAGATGGTTAGGCTTAAATGACCAGAAAAAGATTCTGACCTCCTCTAAAAAATAGGGTATAACTTTTACCTCCTGCCAGGATCTAAGTGCACCAGTGGTCCACATGTTCTGTCACTTCTAATGCCAAAGCAAGGGGCAGTACTGAATAGGTCTGAAGTTTAGTCTTCATTATTATTTCTTTTTTTAAAAAAAAATTTATTGATTGATTTTAGAGAGAGAAGAAGGAGAAAAGGCAGAAATATTGATTTATTGTTCCACTTATTTATGCACTCATTGGTTGACTACTGTATGTGCCCTCTCCAGAGACTGAACCCACAACCTTGATATGCATAGGGACAATGCTCTAACCAACCGAGCTACTCAGCTAGGGCCCAGTTTTGATTATTCTAAAGGACTAAACAATCTACGTAGCCTGACACCATATCTAAACTGTCATGGATCTAATGAAGAAGCAATTCTATCAGAAAGTTATTTTGAAGTTTATAGAAACCTATTATTATTTCTATACGTTTTATTGTAATTAACATAGGGACCCAAACTTCTGAGGGTAACAGTAGTTCAGCCAGCCACTGAGTAGATGATACACAGACAAATGAAAATGGACTGCATGAAACAGCAGATCCAAGCAGCAGAAAAACAAGGGCGAGGAAGGAGTAAAGGTGTTACACACAAAGAGCCAAGCAGGGCGTACTCAGAAATCGGGTCCTCCTGCCACCAGGTTTGAATGTCACCTGCTCAGATGCACAGTTAAACTTCGCACAGCCTGTGGGAGGGGAGAAACAGGGAAGAACAGAGAGAGAGGAGACAGAACACAACTACAAGATGTTAGAAACTTGAGGCTGGAGTGGTGAAATGCGCTACAATGGCACACAGAAGAACAAGCTTCTAGGGAAAGGTCAAATATACAGGACGGGAAAATTAGGCCTCAATTCCCTCCATCTGCAAAAAGCCAAAGCTTCCCACAGTGGGAATGATGCTAGCCAGTTTGTGCTCTTACCAACAAGTACATTTATCTTGTGACTAGACCATCTAATTTCCAATTTCAGTGATATTGGGACAAAAGTACCTAAGCTACCTATCCATATTTTTTGCCATTCTTTTCTACCGAGACACCCAACTCCTTTTAATTCTTGTTTTAAGGTTACTAGATGCTCTTTCCTCTACAGGAATGTTTTGAGTGATTATTAAAAAATAAAACTGTTTGAAAAGTAGATAATATATATAAAAAGTTGAATTGTAGGGCTATTCATGTTAGTATGCTAATCCCATACTTAGAAGTTAAAAAAGTCTACACTAGCTAATCCAGTGCATTAGCTTTCAGAAACTGCTAAACTGCCTTAGAATTTAGGTGCAGGAAATCTCAGGTCATAAAGCATAAATTGCAAATCCCAAATAAGTCCTTTATGTAGGTCACAGACCTACTTTTTTGCTGTAATCCTTTGAAAAGTAGCTAATTCACCTGATAGGAGCAATGAGCGCACCTAATCTAATCACCCCCCCCCCCCCCCCCCTTCAGCCCAAAAGATCCTTGGAAGTGTACAACACACAGGCGATGTTCTGGCCAACTGGTCTTCCAACTCACCTTAACAATAGGTTACTCATTAGGCTTTTGTCCCAGATATGGCAACATCTCCATTTTAATGTTTTTGGAAGGTGATGGTTGCTTTGATTTCTTACCTTGACCTGGAGCAGAAAGGCTTGGTACTGAAATGGCACCATCACTGGTGAAGGCCGAATAGAGGTTGTCACTGGAGGGAGATGGCTTAAGGGGCTGTAAGTGCTGATTCTGCCCAGTCTCTGGGATGTTGCCAGGAGGGTGCAGGGTTTGCTGGGGGTGCAAGTCTGAAGCTGCACTCTGACCAGACAAATTACCTGCCAGAAGATAGAGTGGCATGAGGAAACATGGACAGCTTTCCCAATGAACTTAGTAGGCACTGTCCTTATTCCTCCAATTTGTCTCATTGGGTGGTTAAGCGGTCAAAAGCTGTAACTAATGAACAGGAAGGGAAGTGAGGAATGGCATGAGAATCAACAGTTAATAGGGCTATAGGAAACTATCCCGAAAGATTTTTAGCTTTAGAAAACCTAGCTGGATCACAAATCTGAGCTGAGTAATAAGATTAGAATACGTAGTAGATATGAAAAAATTCCATTTTGCAATTCCACAACTGTCTTTTTTACTCTACTATATAACAATGAGTTGGATTATGATACAAATAGGTTTGGCAAACAGTGTCTGCTTAATTTTTCTTTAAGCATTTATCAGATCAAGTACAGAAGAGGTGCTGTCAAAAAATGATGTAGGTGGCTATAGTAATGCATATAAATTTTTTTTTTTTTTAAATATATCTTTATTGATTTCAGAGAGAGGAAAGGAGAGGGAGAGAGAGAGATAGAAACATCAATGATGAGAGAGTCATTGATTGAGCCCCCAACCTGGGCATGTGCCCTGACCGGGAATCGAACCCTGATCTCCTGGATCCTAGGTCTACGCTCAACCACTGAGAGACACGCCTAGGCGGGCTAAAATTTTTTTTTTTTTTTACTTCTTGATTTTAGAGAGGGAAGGAGAGAGACAGAAAGACAGAGAAAGAGAGAAACACTGACTTGTTGTTCCACTTATTTATAAATTTACTGGCTGATTCTTGTATGTACCCTGACCGAGGACTGAACCCACAACCTTGGTGTATCGGGACAATGCTCCAACCAGCTGAGCTCCTAAGCTAAGGCTAGTAATGCATATTTAAAATTATTCTTGGTAGGTAACCTTCAATCACTAGTCAAGTGACTAATTTCTCAGTTCCCTAGTAACTAGTAGAAGTCTACTCCAAAAAATATGTCAAAATTTGGGTCAGAATCTGAATTAGTCAATATCCCTTATAATCGTATCTTGGCTGCGGAATTGGTTCTAACGTGCTAGAGAAAAGTTTGGGTCTCTAAAGCTTCCAGAGAATGGAAAGAAAGCTGCTAAGAAGTTGCAACTGCTCTCCAACATATTTATATTAGATGTGCAGAGCAAACATGAAGTATAAACTTACTTCAGATTTTTTTACTTTTCAACTAATTATCTGTTAACATTACCATAATTTCACCAAAGGGTGAAAAGTGTCTATCACAACTAAAACAGGCGCATAATTATTACAAGAAATTATGATTTAACTATTTTTTAGTTACAAACACTAGGAAATTCTTCATCCCAATATAGGTAAATGAAAAAAACTTTAACCAAGGAAATTACCACTTAAGACATACTCAAGTATCTATATGAAATGTATATTATTCCCAGTTGCAATTATGACCAGTTAATTCATTAAAAGGAGGAACCTACCTAAACTATATTAAGTGCAGATAAATGTGTTTTCTTCCAACTGCCCAAGAGTTTGGGGAAATATGAGGAATGAGTTACCAAGCAAAGCTAAATGTTTTATTCTTAAAAACTATAGCCCTAGCTGGTTTGGTTCAGTGGTTAGAGTGTTGGACTGTGGACTGAAGGGTCCCGGTTTGATTCCGGCCAAGGACACAAACCTCAGTTGTAGGCTCGATCCCGGCCCTAACTGGGGTGTGTGCGGGAGGCAGTCAATGGATGTGTCTCTCTCACATCAATGTTTCTCTCTCTCTCTCTCTCTCTCCCTTCCACTATCTCTGAAAAGCAATGGAAAAAGTATAGAGTGAGGATAAAAAACAAAAATAACAACTATAAATGAAGACTACCAATAGGTAGCAATATAGATTACAATGGAACAATGGAATAGGCCATTGTATTGACTCAGTCTACTTCCAGACTAAAAAAGAGGTACTATAAATATGGGCAGCAGAGAATTCAAGGAAGTAAGGATATTAGGAAAGTCAATCAAACTCTTTCGAAGCTTAACAAAAATAACAAATGTTCAATAGGTTATATATTGTTGGAGACAGAAATAAAAGATGGGACAGCCATGGCTGACCTGGCCCAGGGCTTTTTACCTGAAAGCTGTGGGCTTTTATTCCCCAAGGAACTGATACGACTAGATTTGCTGCCTTTGCTTTTAGTGGGTCGCCTTCTTCTCCCTGAGAGGGGGGCAGCTGGAGGAATGATGACAGCAGGGGGAACCTTGCCCAGTTTGGTATACAAAGATTCAATTTCATGCTTCTGGCGACTCTGCAGGTCTTGAATCTCTTTGAGATGTCTATGAAAGATAACCAAACATAATTCAAAAATATTAAAACCACCTTTGTTCAACAAGAATTAACCACATGTTCTTTAACCTCTATTCAAGTATTTACTTACTTTTGAATCTTTGCCCCAAATGTACTTAATCTAACTTCTACTACCTTGAGATTCTAGTTCGTCAACTCATCTTGCCATTACCCAACCAAAATCCAGCATGCTCCCAGCCAACAAATGGTTGATGATGTGTTAGGAGAAAAAGATTTCCTGGCTTTTGAGGCTATACACAGGAGTAATGAATCTGCTATTCTGATCCAGTTTGTCAAATATGACCAACAAAACCTTCCAACATAATCTACACTGGATTCATTTGGTAGACTAATAAATAGCTAAGATGAGGTTAATAATGATAAAAAATGCTATTAAAAAATAATAACACAGCAACAATAATACAAAGGTGCTGACAAAATTCTATAATTAGAAATGCTGTGGATCCTTATGAGTACAAGAGACCCAACAGCTTTTGCCTACCATCCTCTCTTTAAAAGACATGAGACATAAGCATATTGCAGTGAAAAGAATACTAATATAGGCACCAGGAGTTAAGTCTTAATTCTGCCATTATTCTTTCATAGGAGAAAACATACTTACTTTTCTCGTAGTCGTCGCAGCTCTAACTTTAAGTCTTCATCTTCAATATCTGACTCATTGTCACTACTCATGTAAGAGGAGTTGAGAGAGTTACTAAGGCTCTGACTTAGATTTTGGATAGGAAGGCTCCTCGAGCTCAGCTGATGGGGGGAGCGTGGGCTACCAGAACCATCGTCCACATCCCTACTTAGGAAGGCAGCCTCCAAGTCAGAAGATGGACCATTCAGATGTGAAGGCTCTGACAGTTCAGGCTTTTCTTTCTTTGGTATCACAGCAGGAATAACAGCTGGTTCCAAATCCATAAAAGGAGGAGATGCCATTGGTCCCTCTTTCTTTGCCTCAGTGATCTTATCTTCAGTTCTTGATACAGAGAAACGACCTACTTTGTTTGCTGTAGTTGTCACCTGAAAACATCCAACCTTGGTAGGCTGCCCAGTTTCTAACTTTGCTTCTGAAGCAGGAGTTTGGTGGGCACCATCTGGCATATCTGAAGAGATACCAAGGATGGTCATCCCATTAGGTTCTGGCTTTACCAGGGTACTCTCTGGACTACTGCTCGATAGCACTGAGGACTCTGAAGTGCTAGATTCAAAATGAACAGACTTTGCATCTTCTGACTTATTTTTACCCTCTTTCTGGGTATCATCCATTGCAACCGAAACCTGGTGGAAAGAGACCAGAGTGAGATTTTTTAAAAAGTCCCTAATACTCAATTTTTAGAATGGACCATAAAAAAATAAATAATGGAATCACTTTATTTCCTAGCCAGTAAGAAGGCTAATTATCTGTTTACATAGTCCCTCCATTTTTGATTGTGAAAATAAACAATACCATTACAGAGAACAACATATCTGTACTGAGATACACAGATTAGATGCAGATTCTGAGTGGCTGGCTAAGCGTACTAATTACTTACTTTCATATCTTATGCACAGGATTCACATTCAAATCTTAGTAAAAATACAAACAACTAGTCATGGAATCCTGGGGGTTGCTTGCGAATAAGAAAAACTACAAAGATTAAATCCAATAAATGCCACCTAAGCTTCAAGAATCAACACAACCAAGTGCTATCCCCAACTCCAAGTGCTATCATGAGAATGTGAACCCTGAGAAAAAAGATGTCTACTAAGAAGGGTTCCTGGTGGCTAACTGGCCTCAAATGAAAAGAAGCCAAACAAAAACAAAGCCTAGCAGCCATTTCTACACAGGGGCCTCTCATGCAAACTGTGCTTCAGGGAGAAGCCTGCACTGAACTACCTGCCTGCATTGTTTCTGCCATCTGAGTCAGGCCTTATAAAAGAGTTGCTTGAATCCTATTTTAACCAATAGGACAGAGGCTGTCCCCACCCAACTGGAGCTGAGTAGTTATCAACTTCTTCACCAACCAATCAGAGTGGCTCGATTGTGGCCAATAAACACAGTGCCTTTTGGACCAAACTGGGAGGATTTGGAATACTAATTTGCATAAGGATGGACCAATCAGGAACCATGGGTGGGGACTTCTGTCTACATAAGGTCAGCTACCTTCTAGCTCTGGGAGCATACTTTTCCTTTCTACCAAAGACTGAAGATTGCATTTTTCTGGCTGAGCTGAAACACTGAAGATATCTCGTTGGAGCAGAGCAAAGCAGACCACTGCAGGCCAGAGTTGACAGGCATGGAGCAGAGCAGACCAGCAAGGAGCCAGAGAGGGGTCTGGCCCCAAGGTTGCCTCATAGTGGTGCTGTTTTCATAGCCCTGCTGTATCACAATTGAGTTGTACTGCACTGAATAAAGTTTCCTTCTTCACTGCACCCCAAACTGGGGATTCCTGTTGCTGTTGAATTGGGGCCAACAACCATCGATTGACAAGAATAATTGGAAAATAGTTGTTAAAGCAGTAATAAAAATGATTTTTGAAGTTTGTTTGGCACTGCATACTAATAGCCAGAAAATGTTCCCTTGTAGGGCCAACTGGAAAAATACAATAATATATCATTGACGCTGACCCAGTATTTTTACTTCAGAAATTAATCCTAAAAAGATTATCCTAAGCATGGTAAATATTTTTATACACTAAGATGTTTACTGTTACTTTACTCATTATGTTGGAAAAGCAACCTAATGACTAACAGGTGAATGGTTAGGTAAATAAATCATTAGAAAGGGGAAAAACTACGAAGTATCATTCAGAGTTCAGTGAAGCAAGGACAATTTTAGTTAATCACATGTATAGGAAAAAAGGAATGGAAGGAAATATACCCAAAAAGTAATCCTCAGCGGGATGGAAGGATAGGCAAATAGTATCATTATCTATTATTTATCTACTGTTATAAGTATTCCATATTTTAATAGCACATATTATTTTGAAGAGGGGAAAATAGTAAGAGCTATAAAGTTCTATACAAAAGAAATATATCATCAAATTGGCAATTATGTCCCAAAAGGTAGGTAATAAATTTGTTAAATATACGTTTCCCCCAAAAGGGGAATCAAAGCAAGGCAAAGTGGTTGTCTTACCTGAAATCGCCCCATCTTAAAAACACCAGTTCCTGAACTAGGTGCTGTGACTTGCGACACTGGAACAAATAAATGGAGGAGGAAAAGTACTTAAATTAGCATCTCTAGTTAGCTTCTTTCCCCTCTGGCCAGAAGTACAGCAAAATGAAACTACATATCAGATGAAAGTTGTTAGAGGCAAGGAAAAATTCCTTACCTCCCTTTCCCCTTATGTTTTGTCCAACAAGGGGAAAATTATTGTTTGCTCTCCTACAAGATACCTTTGTTATGAAAGATTATAGTTTGAGAAAAATTGTCTAAGTCTGAAAATTTATCATTTACCCTCTACCTTTACTGGTACACATGTACATTGATATGGCATTGTTTGAAGGAATAAATTACTTATAGATGCCCCCCTTATCCATGGGTTCGCTTTCAGTGGTTTCATTTACCAGTGGAAATTCCAGATATTGAGAGAGAGAGAGAGGGAGAGGAAGAGAGGGAGAAAACATGCACATAACTTTTATTACAATATATTGTTAGAGTTGCTCTGTTTTTTTCTTAGTCACTGTTAGTCTTTTACCATGACTAATTTAAAAATTAAACTTTATCAGGTATGCATAAGAAAAATCATAATGTGTATATGTGTGTGTGTGTGTGTGTGTGTGTGTGTGTGTGTGTGTGTGTGTGTGTATATGTATATATAGGGTTCTGTACTATCAGCAGTTCTAGGCATCCACTGGGGGTCTTGGAACATATCCCACACTGAAAAGGGGGAACTACTGTATAACCAAAGCAGCTCTGCAGCTTAACTACAATATTAAGAGATACTATAAAACTAAGGTTAACAGACAGTTATACTCAGCTATCCCTTCTTTAACTCAAAGATATAAATAAATGAAGGGAACAATGAGATTTTACCTAGGACATTTACCTAAGACCCATTTTTAAATGAAAATCAGCTACGGCAAACTGGTTAGGCAATACTTAGGCAAAATCCTAGCATAGGACAGTAAAAGTGTTAGAATCATTAATATGTAGTTCTGAGCAACTTTAAACCCACCTAGGTGCTCTCTAAGGACAATCACTCGTTTATTTCTAGAGATGACATAGAATCTATACTGGCATTCTCGTTATTTCACACAACCAATAGAATACTGATTTTGGTATTTTCATTTAATGCTGTAACTTAAGAGAATTCTGTATCAGTGTTTCATTCTTTTTAATGGCTGCATAGTTTTGTACTCTATGTATGTAACATATAGATATAAATGTAAAAAAAAAAAAGTTCCACATTTTAACCAGGCTTCTACTGATGAACATTTAAGTTATTCAAACTTCTTGCTATTATAAAAATGCTCTAATAAATATTTTCTTAAAGAGCTGTGGAATAAATACCTAAGTATGGAAGTGCTGAATCATTTCCATTTAAAACTTCGAGAGACATAACTAAATTTATCTCTAAAGAGGCTGTAACAAATCACAGGTGGCTATGAAACTTCTGAATTTACCAATGATAAATGAGAAGTGCTATCACTTGTAGTTTTACTTCGCTCTTCTTTACCATAAAGTAATTTAAGTATTTTCATGCCTAAGTTTACTTTTTCTGTATCTTTTATTTTTTGGTTCATGCTGAATTTATAGAACTCTTTATATTAGTAAAGTAGCCCTTTTTGTGATATGAATACGTGCACACACAAACATTTCCCAGTTTTTCATTTATCTTTGGACCTAATGGCATGTTTTTTTTCCATGCAGAAAATATAAATTTATTACCACTTCTGGGTTGGGTATTAAACACAATAACACCTTTCTCCATATGAAGGATCAGCAAGCTACAATGCATGGACCAAATTCAGCCCACTGCTTATTTTTGTAAATAAATTTTATTGGAACGCAGTGAAACTCACTAATTTATGTTCTGTCTATTGCTGCTTTGGGGCTACAACAGATCTGAATAGTTGTGACAGAGACTGTATGGACGGCAAAGCATAAAATATTTACTTTCTGGCCTTTTATAGAAAAAGTTGACCCTGTTCTATATAGTAAAAAGGAAAATATTCCTATTGTCTCCTTACAGTACCATTTTATGATATCATTTTTCATCTTTGATCCATTTGGAATTTATTTTGGTCTAAGGTTAGTGATCTTTGTTTTTTTCCAGATGGCTGTCCAGTTGTCCCAAACCATTTACTGAAATATCTATCACTTTCTCTATGATATGAAAGGTCACCTTTTTCATATTCTACATTCCCTTGTAGCTTGTCCATTTCTAGATTTTATAATTTGTTCCAGTGATTTTCAAGTCACTTATTTTAAAATGAGAGAGCCAATTCCCTTGAAAATATTTTGAGAGGTTTTATGTGAAATTTAGTAGTTAAGAAAGACAGGAAGAAGTAATAGCACTTAGGTAATCTTATTAATAGTAATACATTTATGTCAAGTGGTATTGAGAATAGATATATTTCTATAAAAAGGGAAAATTAATATTAAGCATGTGCTATACAAAAATCACATTGCCTAAGTATAGCTCACATTTAAGTATTTTCACTTTTAAACTTGATTCTGAAGGAAAAGGCAACAAAAAAACAGAACTATTTCAAATTTCCTAGGTTCTGTGGGACTGATCATTTAGTGTAAAGAAACTCACTCTAAAACTTTAGAACAGCAGCAATTGATATGGTCTTATGTCTGAGCACATGGTGATAAAAGTCCTAATAAAATATTTAAGCTGCTGATATAGACAATTTTTGCAAAATTAAGTTGGAAGTATTCCTTCCTAAAGAGATTATATTTCATAGACATGCTAATTTTAATGACTCCAAAAATAGATAAAAATGTTTAAACTGGTAATCTTATATTTATATTTCTACCATCTATGCTATTCAAGTTTATCTCTATCTTTAAATATTCATAAAAGCCAAGAAGTTACCAGTAAATAACTCTCATATGTCCTTGAATTTCCTCATCTCTCTTAGCAAGGATTTAGCTTAACTAATAACAAAGAGTTTCATGTCAAGAAACTATCATTACTCCTTGCATGCTCTCCCTCAAAAAAAAGTAAAAGGTTTATTAATTTGCTAATATTACATGCTCTGGATATTCCTATCAATAGTTCTTGGTCATGAAATACGTAAAAATGTGCTTTAAAACAGTCTTAAGTACACCTACATTCTTAAGCATGTGTCTTTGAAATAGTAACCTTTAAAGTCAATTATAGGGAGGTTTGGAAGCAGTAATCTAAGAGGAAGAAGGATGCTTCTCACCATCCTTCTGAGGCCGTGCTCCTGCTTCTGTAACTGCTGTCGGAGCCACCACGGACACAGGCTGCAAAACATATACACACAAGATACCATAAAATCTTTAGCTTCAGTCACTCTTAAACTTTTGTCCTGCTGCCTTTCCTCTGGCCTTTATAAAGGGCAGAAAGAAAGATAGCATATGTGAAGAAACACACTTATGTCTGAGGGAATTGTTTTTTTAACAGCCTACAAATAAGAAAGATAGATTTTAAAGAAGAAATTGAGTCTTAACCCTTCTATCTTGCTTTATTAATTTTTTCTCATGGTATACTTGAGTATAACTTGAATATTCACAGAAAAGCAGTTTTAATCAAAATATTACCGTGTCACATTCTAAAAGAAAGAAGTTAAAACTTTAAAGTATAGTCTCCTCCAAAGCATAAATACAAATACATAGGATTGATCTGTGGTGTAATTCTAACCAGAGATAAAGAAAAGTATTTTTCAAATCAAATCTTTTCCAGTTATACTACTAGCTCAGTGTTAATTTTTCATTAACCTGTTTCATTTCTGATGGCTCGAACAAGCAAAGACTAAATAGGTGTTAAAGGTATTAATAGTCTAGGTTACAGTTTATGTTCTAGGAATATAATACATTAGGGTTATGGGAAGATTCTATCAAGATTTTAAAAACTTACACCAACTGCAGATGTCACCGCAGTAGTCTCTGGACTAAGTGTTCTTCTCAACTGAGCATCAAGATCTTCCAGGGGTTGCTGGGATGGAATGAAAACAACCACACTAAGTATAGGTCTTTGGTATATTCAGAGTCCTTATATATAGCCCATAAAACATACTTTTATGCTTTAGATTGACATGACATAATGTGTCTATTCACTGAATATAAAACTCAGTATACTAAGTTCAACTTAGTTATACTGCTAGAATAATTTACCAGTCTCTCAAAATTTTATGTCAACCTCAAACCCTATAGAAATGGTTACATTTATGTTTTTACAGTTTCTAAGTCTTTCTTACCTTATGTTTAATGTTACTTAAAGTGATAGAAAAGTTGTCTATTTGTCCTCTCCTTAAAAATATATTTTGGCCCTGGCTGGTTTGGCTCAGTGGATAGAGTGCTGGCCCATGTACCAGAAGGGTTGAGGGTTTGATTCCTGGTCAAGGGCACATAGCTGGCTTGCAGGTTCTGGGCTCGTGATGGAGGCAACTAATCAATGTGTCTCTCTCACATCGATGCTTTTCTCTCTCTCTCCCCCTCCCTCCTACTCTTTCTAAAAATCAATGGAAAAAATATCCTTGGGTGAAGGTTAAAAATAAATAAATAAGTACACACACACATATACATATATGTATATGTGTGTGTGTATATATGTATGTATATGTATATGTAAGCTGTCCCCCCAAAATGTATATACACATTTTGAATAAATATTAAGGCAGTATTTATTAAAATACATTTCATTTTCAAAATTGAGCTATCAGCTGTTAATGTGTATGTATACATTTTTGGAGGACACCCTGTATATATTCTGAAAAATGTATGAAGATCCACTGATCGATCAATCGTATCACATGTTCCTTATTTTTTCAGTTTGGTACATCTTTCTGAGAACTTGACTTTACAAATAAAAAATGGCATTAATATATTCTGCCACTATCAAGGAATACTGTTCTTTTCTTAAGGTTTTAACAATCTATACTCTGATATCCACCCTACAGATGGCAGCAAGGAGAACCTGGAGGTCTATAAACCAGGCCTTACTACCACCCACCTCAAGGCCATAACTTTTACCCTTTGCCACAGCCTCTAAATGTCCATCTACCTTGGCTTCTATCAACCTGTTCTTCTAAAGCCTTTACTTATGCTTTTCCCTGTCTATATGTAGGTGCTATTCACTTACCCCTCCACGTGTCTTATTGCTATTTCTCATCACACTTAGAGCCCTCTTAGGAATTTAAATTCCTGAGGAAACAGGTTTAAAATCCTAATTGATTCCATAATGCAATTTTTTTTCAAAACTTAGTGGCTGATGGAGGGGGCCTCTCTGTTGGAGTTATGTTCTACTGTATATTTGGGATTAAGAAGTAGAGGTAAATTCAGACTTCTCAGATTGGCAATTTACTATGTTTTTCTTACATATAATTCTAAATTAAATTCCTAATTTAGTTACAATGTTTACTAGGTTTGACCCACATAGAAGCTTTTTCATGGTTATAATGGATGCATAATGAGTAATTCCTATGGGAATTTAAGTAAACGTCTGGGGTGGTAGGGTAGGGTGGAAAAAGGAAAGAATTTAAATACTGTGGGCAATTCTGACCATCATTCTACCCATAGGAATCTCACATTCACGGCTCTGGTCTCGGTTCCTCTATGAGGAATCTCATTTCACCTGAGCTGTGTGATTTTTGTATTTAAAGATATAATATATTGCCCTAGCCAGTTTGGCTCAGTGGTTAGAGTGTTGGCCCGTGGACTGAAGGGTGCCAGGTTCGGTTAAGGCCAAGGGCACGTACCTTGGTTACAGGCTCAATTCCCGGCCCTGGTTGGGGCATGTTCAGGAGGCAACCAATTGATCTCTCTCTCCCTTCCACTCTCTCTGAAAAAGCAATGGAAAAAATATCCTCGGGTAAGGATTAAAAAAAAAAAAGATAAAATATACTGTATATTTTTCATGAAATGTCACCCTTATACCAACCTATATATAAGCCAATTACTTAATTAGAAATGTCAAATTCAAGAAAAAATTAGTTGCACTAAACTCATAGAAAAAAGAACATTATCAATTATTAATATGGTACCCTTTCCTAAGGAACTTTCAAAGTTAATTTTGTTTACATGTAATTTTTTATTTCCATGATAATCTAGAACAAATTATCTCATACTTAAGTAGCAATTTCACTATTCTACGAAAGTGTGAACGAGAGAAGAAATTATATTTGCCTGGCAAAATGTCAACTTAGCTATTTTCTTTCTTAGTAAGATATGAAACAATATTAATATTAAATGTTTTCTGGATGACTTGAAGCAACATTACAAACAAAAAAACCTATGAACCCTCTTACTTTAAGCAGGGCTTGGGTCATTAGCTACAATGTTTTAAAAGAAAGTTGTTACTAAGTCAAAACCAAACAGAAGCCAGAAACCAAGATCCCCCAATGGAAAATTTAACCTTTGTGAAAGAAAATAGGGGCACAAAAAGAAATCTGCCAAGGCTTGGGGCACCTGAGTTACTGAAGGTCCTGGAAGAGGTGGCAGCTGCTCACTGGTAGGAATACCAGCTAGAAGTTCAGTACCCACTGGCAGCACCTACAGACAATGAAGGAAAATTCAAGTCCATGAGACACTAAAATGTAAAGACTACATACTGAAGAACAAATCAACTAATTCAAACTGCAGAAGCATAAGAATAACATGTATTTAGTTAAGGCATACTTGTCACCTGGGTTATACTCTGGTATCTGTCTTAAATAAAGGACATTATAACCATGATATTATTATAGGGGTTACTGTGACATATCAATAAAATGAACAGTAAAATTTAGTAAGAAGTTATTCTCTAGGGAAAATAGAGGGAACAAAGGCTGTGTGGACATGAGAGGCACAGTCCAGATATTTTTGAACCACTGACTTGGTACAGTATAATCTGGGTTTTCCAAAAACAAACAAGGCTTTTCTGAGAAAACAAAACAGTTCAGAAATAACCAAGGGGCAAGTATGATAACAAAAGGCATTAGAAACCCAATACTATCAAGCAATTTTTTTTTTGGTCTGAAGCCTCTGTATTACCCTACTGTAAAAAAGAATTGCACATCAATGGCAATATATACAATACAGTAGAAAAGAAGTACAGCCTTGTTACTTGGAGAGGTCAGAGAGACTGAAGATGGCAGAATGAGAGGAAACCCACCACAGCAGAATTAGAAAACACCTTCTAGTTATGATATTCCTAGGATTTGATTCTTTTGTCCTCCTTTGTATCAAACTTATCACCAACTTCTAATTTTTTATAAACCCTATTGTACATCTGTGGAATCTAAGCAAAGCAGAAAATCTGCTTCATTCTCACTGAAACAAAGATTATGAACTGCTGTTACTATGTATAACTGGCAGCAGAAGCATTTAGTTCTTTTGGGATACAGATTCCTTCAGTTTGTACCAATTAGGAAGATATGCCTGTAATTTTACCTGATTATTATAAATTTTTAGAAAATCGTAAATTAACCCCAAAATCCTGCCATTATTTCAAAAGGAAAAATACCTCATGTTCAATGTACATATACCCTAAAATTACCTTTAATCAGTTTATGTAATAAATACCCCGAGGGCCTACTATCAGCCAGGCATTTTTATAACTTCATTTGTAATTTGCAAAGCTGAGTAGAAAAATGCATTTATTAGGAGGAAAAAAAGAGTGATCATATTTATCAAATTATTTCAAAACAAGAATCTTACTGGAGCCTTAGTTAAAGGTGGCTTTGATGGAGCAGTTCCAGGTTTCACTCCTTGTGTAGTGCTGACTGGGGCTGAAACATAGGTGACTGGAGTAGAAACTTGCCCAGGGGTGACCACTGGTATAACGGGCAAACCAGTTGCTCCTAATGGCAAACTAGTTGGTGGTAAGCAAGTACTTGTAGTTGAAGTCATGAGTTTGCTGGGTGCAACAGCAGTGGTTGGGATGCCTGGTGTGACATTGGTCTCTACCACTAGTGATGTCTCCAGTGAGACAGAGGCATGTTGAGTTCCAGATGAGCCATGTTCACTAAAGAGAGACCGAAGCTTTTCCTCTAGAGTCTTTATGTCATCAATCCCAGGAGCTTTGGACTGTGTATCAGCATCTATTTCAGGACAGTGTGTATGAGGCTGGTTGGGAAGCAAAGCTGGTTGAGGCTGACTATGAATTAATGTCTGCTGTACAGCAGGCACACTGGCAACAGGCTGAACCAAGGGTGGGATAGTAGGTACTTGGGGTAATAAAGGTATAGAAGTAGGTCCTGCTGCTTGGGGAAGGACAGTAGTAGAAGCTATAACTGAGGGAGTGACCAAAGGATGCACCCCACCAGGTTGAGAAATGGAACTAGATACTGCTGCTCCAGGGGAAGGGGAGGAAGACGATGCAGAGAGGGACAAAGCCAATCCAGTTGTACTGCTGTGAGATGTTTTATCAAGTGAGTGTGCACTAACCACCGTTTCAGCTAGAGTAGGAGCAGAGGTGCTGCTGCTAAGTTGAAGAGATGGCTGTGAAGCTATGCTTGGGAATGGAGTGGTAGCAGAAACTGAGGTTAAAGTGGCTGCCCCTGTAGTACTGCCTGCTGACTGCTGAGATAAAACAGGTGGAGGCTTAGCCCCAGGGGCAGCAGCACTGCCCACTGCCGAGGCTGAAGTTGCTGAAGCTGGTATAGAGGGGAAAGTGCCTATACTAGAAACAACACTCCCAGATGTGGGAGTTTGAACTGACTGGGATGTTGCTGATGTTGAGACAACTGTAGGTACTGTGATGCCTGAAACCATGCTGGAAAGTACTGATGATTCTTCAGACACAGGTGGTATAGGGAGATCACTTGAAGTTGCACTTGTGCAGGTGGCAATCCCTTTTTCAGTGGGCACTGTAATCTCAGATTGAATTACTGATGTGGAAATGTCATTAAGAGGGCAGCTAGTTAGAGGGACTGATACTGAAAGTGTGGCTGCTGCTGTGGTTGGGACTCCAGCAATGCTACCCACGGAAGGAGGTACTACTGGAAATGTTGGTCCTGAATGACTAAAGTTGGGAGGTGCTGTATTGGGTCCTTCTGTCATCTGGGCATTTTTAAGTTCAGAAAAGGCCTGCTGTAGACTAAGGGATGAAGCCGAGTGAGACAAGTTCATTCCAGCACCATGAGACGTAGTGGCAGCAACTGCAAAAGAGAATAAAAAATTCAGAATCAGTCCATTTTTAAAGGGTGGATTCAAAAGATTATCCTAACAATCTATTTTTGGATTACCAACAATGCCACACACCAACAAGGTTAAAACCTGTCCCAAAGAAATGATAGGTTCTAAAACAGCAAAGTAGTTGGATCAAAGTAAGTTAGTATGTATGAATATTTCTGAAAAAAGAAAATATGAAGTAACCTCAAAGCCTACAGAATAGTACTAAATGGAGAAACAAACACATATTACTGTTATCTACATAGTGTCTATTACGTGAACTATATCTAGCTATGGCTGTCCCTTTTGGCTCTTTCTCTTTAATCTTTTCTATTCATCACTTATTTCCTTCCTTCACATGTTTATCTGTTGGTTATAATCCCAACTTTCTGCTCTTTTTTATTGATGACAACTGTCTATGTCATCATCTGAACTACTGCTAGATGACCAAGCTTCCAATACAGCAGAGATGCTGCAGAATTTATAGAAGTATGTGGTAGAAGCAATTCCTTACCTGTATCTGATATTTCACTGGAGAAAACTTTTGATTCTCGTAATCGACTTTCTGGTACAGGACTCACTATAAACCGTCTTCCAGCAGAATGAACAACTTGAGTTAAAGAACTGGTAGGAATGCCTGGTTTAAAAGAAACAAACCACTTAATTGCATTATTATTATACTATATATATTGTCACTGACATGAAACTTTAAGATTTCATTATTAGCACACAACTTCTTCGGTCAAAGGTTAAGAGCAAACATGGAAAGAAAAGAGATTCACCTATTTGTTGTGGCATGGAAGATGCAGGAAGTGGTTGTTTGAATTCTCCCTCCAATTTCTACAACAAACAAAAGTAGTTCAATTCATTCTCAAATGCAGTCTGAATTAGGCAAAGAAAATAGCCACATGCAAAGAGAACATAAATGTTCAATAATCTCGGTCAGAGGTGTAAGGATAGCACTGGACATTTTGCATGGCAAATTTAGCACTATGGTAATATTTTAAATAAACAACCCTTCACTATGAGAATGGTGAACCTACTTGAGAACCTGAAAATCCATAGTCATCCTTTCCCTGTAGACTCTCCAATCCCTGGTCACCCTCTGGTTCCACACTGACATCCTCACTGAGCATTTCATCAGCTTTTTCAATAATTTCCCGCACTTGATCCACAAAAGACTCTCTCTCTACTGCTAGAATAAAGTCATTGTTCACCTGTAAAAGAAATGTGATATCAGTCTGATTAGTACAATGTTTCTCAAGCTTTAAGTCATTCAATTACCCATTTCATGACTTCTGTCCTATTTGCATACCACCTATATTATTATTTACTTGATATGTAAGTTCAATACTAGTTAGACATGTCCTAGACAAAAACATCCTAAAAATCACAGGTTTGATGTACTAGTTATATTCACATAGAAATAAATGTGTAACTGTCAAAATAGATTACAAAATACTGTGTATCTACCTAAGGCAGTGATTATTTAGATCAAGTACTAAGGCAAAACCGGAACTCCAAATGGAGACATACCATAATTGTTGCTATCTCCTCGGGGTTGTCACCATCTAAATCAAATTTGAATGTAACCATTTTCCGATTGTGAGTTTCTAACTGGCATTCTACTACCCGGTCTCCTTTATTTGAAACCTAAAGAGAAAAAAGAAAAGGTATCTCAGAAGACCACACTTACCTTTGTTACCAAATTTGAGAAAGTAATGCAGATTATCATTTGAACTTAAGTGTGATGTTACCACTATTCCTGGCACTGGTACTCTGCCTCTTAAACCGGTAGCAAAAAAACCATAAGAAAATATGAGCCTTTGAGATACATACTCATTTTCCACTGAAGAGTTTGAAAGAAATGTAAGGGCTTTTTTTTACAAACTAAAACTATTCTTTTTCTAAAAGGTAAATAGAGCCTTATCATAGAAATGTGGAATATAACAGTATCATTTGAGTGATTAGAAAATCCAAAAGTTTCATCAATACACCTGTGCCTTAGAAATATTTAAATACTATTCACTATATGAAACCCACAAATCAGCAATACTTACATTCAAAATTCTCAATTTTGGGCGTGAAGTCTTTTCATGACGAGAGCGGCTTCTTACAGATTTTCGATAATGGCGTTTTGCTGCTCTCCCTTCATGTCTTCCGCTGGATGACGGGACATTCTCATTGCCATCGCTCATACCTGAAGCAACATCTGAATGCGCACTACAAAAAAAAGTTCAGTTTACAATGAGATTTAAAGTTTTGATATTTTGAAGTTTCATACCATCCTACCTACCAGTCAAGGACAGAGTATTTTACTTTTACATACCTGTCTATAGAAGAGACCAAAGTGGTAGGCTGGGGAGGTTGTGGCTGTGCTACTGGAACTGGCTCTGGAGGAGCAACCTGAGAGACTCCCTGAGTACTCTGTAAATAGAAAGGATAATTCCAATTTTGGCAGCAATAGATTTTATTTATCATTCACCGTTCCCAAAAAGCTACTTTTTTTTTTTCTTTCTTATCTCTCCCTTAAGTCCTAGAAGCATGAAATTTACTAGTAATTCTCAATATTCAGCATCTAGAGACAGTGCTCTTAAAATTCCAAAAGAAGTTTCTAAAGCTAGTCTGATATAGACTGCATGGTGTGATACCAGCCAACACAGTTGCTAGGTAGTGAGAAACTACAATTTGCCATGCAGCCAGCATCTTACCAGAAGTGTGCAATAGGGCAGGCAGAGCAAAGTGCAAAGATGACTCAGATCTTTCTCCTAGTAGGGCAAAAATGATTACTGGGAGCACAGCAGGATAAGATAGTCTTATGACTGCCAATGGCAAGAATTTGTGAAAGGAGAAGAATGGCTAAAGTACTAGCTAGAGAAGTGAAGTGCTAACAGGGTTAATCTTCTCCAAGGCACACTCACTTCCCAACAGAACAGCCAGTGGCAACAAGGCCCCCACATTGGCATTTCATTCTGCTGTAAAAAAAATCATTCAGAAGTTAGTTTGAAATAGTCTCCAAGTGAGTTCTAAACCAGGGAGCCTGTTTCTCCTTTGTAACGTTTACCTCAGAATATATATGTTTTTTTTATTTATTTATTTATTTATTTATTTATTTATTTATTTATTTATTTATTTCCCTCACCTGAGGATATTCTTTTCCACTGATTTATTTTTTTTGAGAGAGTGGTGGAAGGGAAGGGTAAGGGGGGAAGAGAGAGACAGAAAAATCGACATGAGAGAGACACACCGATTGGGTGCTTCCCACACTCACCCCAACTGGGGCCGGGGAACAAACCTGCAACCCAGGTATGTGCCCTTGACTAGGAATCGAACCCACGACCCTTCAGTGAGCAGGCTGACACTCTAACCACTGAGAACACCAGCCAGGGCTCATTATATATATGCTTTAGATATAAACATGCAGAAATTCCATTTACCTCCAGAACTGCTTGCTGGGAGGATGTAGTGGGGGCTTGTGCTAAACTCACTGCTGGTTGGGGCACTTGAACCTGTCCTCCTATACTGCCCACAGGAACTACAAGATTTGATTCCATATAAGGCTGCACCACTGTAGGAAAGTAACCTGGTGTAGCTAATGCTTCTGTCGGCATGGGAGGGGATAAGACTGTAGAAGGGATGCAAACAGAAGCCACGCTGGAAGAGGGAGCAATATTTGAATCTCCTGGGTATTGTGGTGGCAATCGAGGTGGGAAGCCCTGTGATAGAAATGAGGAAGGTGAGTTAGTGCAAGTCAGGTCATCAAATTAGCAAAACAGCAAGACATGCCAAAAAAAAAAGAAAAAAAAAAGAATGCACATAAGCAAAGAAGTAGCCTACTCTTTTCTAATAATTTAAAGGAGATTTAAAGATAATTACTGATTTCAGTTTAGGGGACAGGACTCTTCAGCTGTACCTGAAATTGCTGGGGGGCTTTCCTCCTGGAGATTATTTAAATAGGAGGAAGAGTCATAATTCCTTCCAGAAAAATATCTACTTTCTAGCCAATCTTAAATGGGTGAATGCAAAAGCTCTTCAAGGCTTCAGTCATTCCAGTCATATCATGACCTGCTAATCTTCTAAATCCAAACCCTGAAGCTTTTTATTGATACCATGTTGGATACTCTGTTTATTTTTCCTATTAGAAAAGTAGCCTTATGTACTCTCTTAGTAGCCATACCTAGCATTTAATTAGCTTACACTGACTTTTAAGAGGTGTCTGGAGAGAAATGGAAACGAATCGTTAGACATCATCACTGTATCCTTTATCAGAATTTTACTATTTTAGCATCTCTAGGCAAGATCAGCGACTATATTGTTATTGCTAATTATTCTGATATTCAACTACTAGATTTTCAGGTCCTTGACCATCTACTATTAGAACCAAACTCGCTGGTACCCTCCTTTTTGCTAGGCAACACGATACCTGGTACAGAACATCTCCAGAGGGAAGTGGAACCTCAGCAGCTTGTCCAAGGTTAGCTGGTATTCCCATGGACTGAACTGATGGCTGCAGAAGCTGTGGGTGAACCTGACTTGGCAGCTGAGTCACAGGCTGCACAAGGGTTGGAAGCTGACTAGGAGCCACAGTTGATCCCCCTGGGATCGCAGCTGCTGTAGCCGATGAAGCCAAGGTGAGCAGAGGCTGATTAATGCCAGCTGCAATTGTGATGGGAAGAGCTGAGAAACCTGTCTGAGCCGCAGACACATGAGGAGCTGAGATAGGAATTTGAGAGACAGAGTACTGAGGGAGTAAGGAAGCAGGGAGTGGCTGTCCCATAGGGAGGAAATGAGCACCAGAATGGACTGGAACAACTGAGGGTTGTGTTGCAACTGGGATCTGAGGTTCGCCTTGGATAGTTGGCACTGGCTGGGAAACTGGAAGCTGAGAAGGTAAAGAAAAACAAGACAGACAGATTTAAAAAAAATAAAAATAAAAAAGCAAAGCCATCAAAAGCAAGATTTATATATTAGCCAAAAAGGATGAAAATTTTAAAAAAAAGAAACCCTGCATACATTAGTGTAAGTTAATATGCCACATAAAAATAGGGAAAGGATAGCAGGATACAAAGAGGCTGGTATACTGGCTACTATTCCAAATCTTTATAGAAAAGTTTGCTAATGTTTCATTGTTCAACAATAAAAAGAGTACCCTTCCACAGGCAAGGGTGTTTTTGTTTATAGCTTTCATTGAGATATATTTCCCATACCATAATTCACCGGTACGTTTGCTGTCACTAAATCTATGACTGCTATTACAACAATTACTGAAATTCAAATAAATTTCTTTCTTCCCAGTGCAATTAGATTTCATCCATAATGCCTGACAAAGGCCTATAAAAGTAGGTATAAATACCATATTTCACTGATTCTAGGATGCAATCATCCCTCTTCACCACCTTGTCATTTTAACATTTGGGAAACTGAGATACATCTTCCAGAGCAATAAAATACGACAGAAACAATACACTGTGCCAAAATTCGAGCACAACAAGCCCCAGTGTTAAAGTCAATAAAAGGTCATTCAGAAGAGCATACCTCCTACAGGGCACTTTTCAAGAGAACGGAAGGAAGCTTTAGAAAAAAACATCATTCTATGTAAGGCGTTTTTATGACTTACTGTTATTAGGCAATGAGGGACAAAACAATGCATAAATCTACATGAAAATACAGTATAGTTGCAGACTTGGGATATTATATATAGCTGACACAATTCTAGAAAATGTCACGTTTATCAACCTATCAGTTCTAACTTGTCAAACTGATTTTAGACTGATAAACCTAAAAGTTAAACATCTTTAGACTGTCACTGCTCTCAGTATGTATCCATTTACATTAAAAAATGCATATGCACATAAGGAGCAAATTTTCACTTCATTTTTGCAGGAAAAAATAACCAACTTCAATATTTCACCATTAGAGAAGGTAAAAGCCTATCCACATGAAAGGACAGGTTACAGGGAGTTCCCTTTGGCATACGTTTAGAAATTAAGTGTTTACCTGTTTTCCAGCTGATACTTGAGGCAAGACCTGTGGAGCCTGAGGCTGACTCACTGGCTGTGCAGTAGTGGCCTCACTGGAGGTTGATGTCTGTGGAAGTGAATACTGCACTGTCTGTTGAGGGGGGGCTGTCTGCTGTATTCCCTGCTGCTGGAAATAAAATATAATTATTCAGTTTTATTTTAAGTCATTAATAGCATGTTTTTAAGGAATTATGTTTGCCTAAGGCCTTCAGTGTCTGTAAATGATGATTTTAGTAATCAAGACATACACAAACCCAAATTCATCAATTCCCCTTTACATTTCTCTTTTTCCTCTGGTGTTCTTTATTTGTAGTGGTACCACCAAGAACAATTAACCAATGTTTCAAAACTTGAGTCACTACTGGTTCTTTACCCAACATTCCTCCTTGCCTCAATAGCAGGTCATTTAGATACCATATCCAAATAGGTCCTTCCTCCTCCAACTCCATTCCCCCTTTTTTCCTATTTCTTTTATCAGCTCTCACTTTGGTCCTCTATTAAACTAATCCAATCTCCTCCTTTAATCTCTTTTCATTAATCTATTTTATAAACTACAATTAATTTACTTGAAAAACAGCTCTGATTATAGCTATAAAATAGTGAGAAAAGCATTGTATTTGGAATTTTAGCTTATCATTTACTAGCTGTAATACATTAGAGAGTATTCATTTTACTGCCAAAATGAAATTTCCTTCTTTGAAAATAGGCACACTGTCACTCAAGTCAAAGCAGGACAAAGGGAGTGACATTTGGGAATCAACCATGTACTGGACCTCTGGTATAACACACCTAAATTTAGTGCATGACACACAATTGCACCCAAATGCTAAATTTTGTGATAAATTAATGGCACCCTTTTGTGTTACAAAAATCTGAATTTCATAGCTGACTTTCAAGACTTCCTTTTCTTTTTTATTGATTTTAGAGAAAGGAAGGGAGAGGGGGAGAGGAGAGGGAGAGAGAGAGAGAGAGAGAGAGAAACATCAATGATTGGCTGCCTCCTGCATGACTCCTACTGGGGTTTGAGTCTGCAACCCAGACATGTGCCCTGACCAGGAACCGAACTGTGCCCTCCTGGTTCATAGATCCACGCTCAACCACTGAGCCACGCCAAGTGGACAAGACTTTCTAACACCTATAACTAACCTAAAATTTTTAATACAAAAACAATACCTGTTTGTAAAACAAATGTTAACCAATACATCAGATAATAAAGTTAAGTGAAAATACCCCAACCTCATTTTTCAGTGGCAACCACTATTAGTGGTTTGGTGCAATACCTTTATGAATTTTTTGTATGTGTAAGTACATTTTTCTTTGTTAAAATAAAAACATGCCTATTATATAAATAGTATTCTCTAACATGTTTTCATTTCATTTATCAATGGTATCAGTGTCCTAATGATGAATATTTTGGTTGATTTTTTAGCAAAATAAAATTACCAGTGATCATGTTCATTTTATTCTTATTCAGTTATTTCTGATAATGTATTCTTATTTTAACTTAAAAAACTGAGGAACAAATGGCTGTTGAATTATAAAAAATTTATTTTCAGCAACTAAGATATCATATGTATGCAACTCTAAGGGAATTCTGAATATAAGAAAATTCCCCCATTTTCCCATAAAAAGAACAATGAAAAACTGGAAAACCTTTTTGGTCAACTTGAATATATTTAAACTTTAGGGAATTTACATGGAAATACCTACAATTATCTAAGGCATTAATTTACATACCTAAATAGGATTGCATATTATATAAATATAGTAATTTAGAAATACTGCTTCTCCCTCCATCATAAAAATTGTTTGCATGTAATTTATCAGTGTCTTTATCTTCACTGGAGCTACATGACAGTGTTCTGGAGCAAAACACAACACTTTCCCTTTGCATCTTGAGGTAAAATTTGCAGTGACAAGCATTTGAATAATATTGGGACAGTTGATATTTTTTTGCAATTGTCTTACAGATTTATACTCATGTTATCTTCTTAAAAGTAAATAAGTTGTTTACAATAACATACAAACTTGGAATAGTGAAGGTTTGACCTGGAAGTCATTCTACTAAGAACTAAGTCTCTGTTTAAGTTCTTGACTTTTATTTTAAAACCAATTCTGTCAGAATTTGTTTATAAACATTTCCAACCACATACATTATTTTTAAGGTCCTTACGTTTGTTCTCACCAATTTTATTGTGTTAATATTTTCTGGTTATTGTTCAAAATAAAGGACATTGAGAGCCCTGTGATATGAAAATATGATAAAGGTTTGACTATATGGTGATTCTCTTCTTTACTAAGGAAAAGGGATAAATTTGAGGAAACCCCCTACCTTATATTTGGGCATATGACTCTCTCCCAACCAAATAAACACAGAACCATGCTTACATCCAGATTTGGACTCAATCAGCTCTTTCCAATAAGCTTTTCTTTTTTCCCCCCTTTTGGCTTAGAATATTCTTTATTCTTACATCTGAGACTAACTGATAATCAATGTCCAGTTCAAATGGTATCTCTTTCACAAAGCCTTCCTGATATTGACCACCCCCTCCTCGGAAGTGACATAATGTCTCTCCTTTCATGACACAACTGGGTAGCAGTTAAATGGTGAGTTGTGATTTTAGACTACTTGGATTAAATTCTGTGTCTCTCTCTTTTTATTTATTTATTCATTTTTTAAACTATGTTTTTATTGATTTTTAGAGAGAGAGGAAGAGAGAAGGATAGATAGACACATAGATGAGAGAGAAACATCCTGCTCCCTGCATGCCCTCACTGGGGATCCAGCCCAAAACCCGGGCATGTGCCCTGACCAGGAATCGAACCATGACCGCTTGGTTGCTGGGTGAGTCGATGCTCAACCACTGAGCCACACCCAGCTGGGCTGTATCTATCTCTTATAAGCTGTAAAAGCTTGGGTAAATCACTCAACTTCTTTAGATCTCATCTCAGCTCTCCCATCTGTACAATGAAAATAATGACAGTATCTACAGTTATAGAGTTCAATAAGAATTAATTAAAATGCAGGTTATTGCTTTGTACATTGTACATGTTAGCCATTATCCTTATTTGTTTTGTAGGAGTTGACATTTATGTCTACTAGATTATTAAGCCTCCCTGAAAGTAGTCATATCCGGTCCACCTTGGGCCTTAGGGCCTAACCTGTGGCTCTTCAGAGCATGAACTCAATTAGAAAAATAAATTGTTTACTTAGTTGTGGGGGTGGGGGTGAGAACAAAGATGAACAGTTTTATAGACAAACCCTCACTCTGCTTAAAATAATTAGGAGACATGTATGCCAAGTGTACCTTAGAGAATTTAGGGAGAAAAGGCTCCTCTGGGTAGGCCAGGAGCATGTGGTAATTTTTTGTGTGCACAATCAACACATCAGCCAACCAGGTATTGTTTAGCACACTAGCTTGGCACCAGCTTTGCATAAACTTGCCTCATAAAACAAGTTCAAACCAGCCTATCCTGACTGTGTACTATCTGTTGGACAGGGTGCTAGATTAAAAACAAATTCATGAACCTCAATTGACTAGAAAGTAAGAAATTCCTAAAGACTCTACATGTGCCCTATAGAAGAAATTATTAAGTAAGTAGGGTAGCTCATGAGCTTTCTTGCGGCAACAAATTAAGTTTTCCAATAGAAAGAAGGTATTTTTAGTACCTCATACCACTAGAAGGGACTCCATGAAAAAAGCAATCCCTTATTTACTGTATTTCAGAAACCCATTAAATAAAGTAAATGTCAGCTAAAATACGTTTCTTGCCTGGCTCTAATAAAACCAGAGAGAGGGTTTCCTAAGGATTTGGGACCTGACTATGTAAAACACAAACCATATCTACAAATAGACTCTACTCACATAGTAGAGAAGGTTTACAATCTTTCTTTTTTAATTTATGGAACTCTGGTAGCTAAAACAAATAAATGCAGCTTCTTGGGTACCTCTGCAGAATCTTAAGTCCCTACAGAACTTTAATATAGAAGAAAAGAACACTAGAAATCTTGAATTTTGGCTTGTAATTTTTAGTTCTATCCACTTACAGGCTATAAGACCATAGAAAAATTAAATCTTTCAAACTGCATACCCTTGGCTCAATTTTATGATTCTACTTAACTTAAAAATAAGTCACAAAATAAAAGTTATCTAAAAAAAAAAATCACAAACATAAATTCAGTTTTGTTTATACTGTAGAGATAGCCATGTGGCCATATATTTTTCCCAGAAGAGTCAACTACCTAATTCTCTTAACCTGATATTTATGGAATTGTCCTCTGTTACCCCTGCATACTTTTCTCACCATTGAATTCAATGGTTTCACTATCTTCTTCATTTAGATATGGATACACATACACACCCCTAAATATAGTATGATACATAAGAATTCCTTTGGAAAGGGAAAAATAGAGCACATACTTATATTTGCTCAGTTTATTGGTGCTGGCTCTGTGTCCAAAGACACACAAATTAGGAGGTTGATATCCATGATAGTGCTTCTATCCCCAACCAGCTTTATATAACTTTTAATCTGTACTTTTATTGGGGGTTGTCAATAAAGTTAAAATAGAATTTGTTAAGGTTGGCAAAAAATGTGACCACTAAACTTAACTATAAATATATATACATTCAAATACTTGTCTGAAAGAAGGGGCAAGAGCAAGACAAAGCATATAATTCCCAGCACTTAAATTCTATAACACAGAAGTATTGATCACAGAGTTCAATGTATATATAACCAAATTAATCTTGTACAAGGAACATGTGATCTTCAACTAATAGCATATGACTACACGATCACATGCTGGACCAAAAGCAAGAAATTTGTAATCAGAATTAAAAGCTTTGGCCCTGGCCGGGTGGCTAAGTTGGTTGGAGCACCATCCCTACACCAAAAAGGTTGTGGGTTCGATCCCCAACTGGGGTGCATAAGGGAGGCAACTGATTGATGATGTTTCTCTGTCCCTCTCTCTAAAGTAAAACAGTTAATATTCAACCGTACCAAAAAGCATTATTTCCATGCAAATAAATACCACTAACTAATATCAATGATGATTCTCATAAAAGAATAAGTCATGCCCTAGGTGGTTTGGCTCAGTGGTTAGAATGTAAGCTCTCAGACTGAAGGGCCTTGGGTTTGATTCTGGCCAAGGGCATGTACCTCAGTCAGGGTGTGTGTGGGAGGCAGCCAATCAATGTGTCTCTCTCACATCCATGCTTCTCTCTCTCTCTTTCTCTTCCACTCTCTCTGAAGCAGCAATGGAGGGAATGTCCTCAGGTGAAGATTAAAAAAGAAAAAAAGAACAAGTCATAAACATAAGTAGAAACAAAATTGATACTTTACATTATTAAATTATGTATAGAATTATCTGTTTAAGAAGGCAGATAAATTGTATCAGCATCAGTGATTCTTTAAAATTTTAATGTACATCTAATCTAGTAGGCAGTTCAAAAATACATTACACAAGAGAAGATTTTCTAAAATGTTACTGAACACAATCTATGTTATGCTTCTTTATTTTTCTTTCAAAAACTTAGCAAGCCATTCACATCAGAAATTTAATTCAAGAAAGATGTAAAACAGTGTACTGGATACTGCTAATCCATAAAATGCAGCAATGAGTTGTTCTCACCTGCTGAGAACTTTGTATTGGCTGGGAAGATGAAACCCCTGTTATGCTACTTGAGGATGGCTGACCTTGGCTCTGCCCCTGTGCCTGGAGGAAAGAAGTAAATACAACATATTAGAGAAGCCCTAAAGTAAATGCACAGAGAAGTCAGGCTTTTGCAATAAATATTAAGCTCCTGAGAGTTTGCTTGAGTAAGATGAAACATTAGCTTGATAAAGTATATATGGAAGAGACCGTTGGGGAATCTTTTGTAAGAAAAGGTTAGAGAAGAACATATTCTGATCACATGTGAAAACCACTGATAGTCAGAACCTAACCACTTCTGCTCAGACTATAATTTTAGCTGGCAAAAATCTAAGATTCATAATAAAATTATTATTGACAATAACCAGGAAAAAAGTAATGATTACCAATGTAAAAAAAGCCCCTGTATGTGAACAATTAAAGAAAAAAGGTATTTCATAATGCTAACTTTGTTCCTTTTGCTATTTCTTGTAGTGCCATAATGACTTTTTTTAAAAAAAGTTAAAAAAATCTGTGATCATCATTAACTGTCTACAGTATTAGTTCTCGACTAGGGGCAATTTTGGCCTCACCTCAGGGGACATTTGGCAATATCTGGAGACATTTTTGGTTGATGCAACTGCGAGAGGTGGCTGCTACGACCTAGGTGAGCATCGACCTACGATCCAGAAGATCGTGGTTTGATTCATGGTCAGGGCACATGCCTGGGTTGCGGGCTCGATCCCCAGTTGGGGGCGTGCAGGAAGCAGCTGATCAATGACTCTCATCATTGATGTTTCTATCTCTCTCTCCCTCTCCCTTCCTCTCTCTGAAATCAATAAAAATATATATTTTTTAAAAAGTCTAAGTTAAATAACAGAATGTGAGAAATGAATGTGGGACTTTATACAGGTAAGTTAAGGAAATGAAAAGGCCCACCTTTGCTGTTCCATTTCAGTTTTGAGAGGTTTCTTTGAAGGTTACTTGGGTATGACAACATTTCATTGAATCTTAACCACTATAAATATTGTTTCTGCAATATGTCTGCAAATTAACTACCCTGATATTTGAAATTTTATTTTGGAAAGTTTAAAGAAGAATGGCTGGCAGTGCATTAAGACTTACTGTGCGGGCTGACAATTAGTGTAATGATGTGAGTGCACTACATGCCCATGCAATATAATTTTCAAGCTTCTGGATCTTTTTTATCCTTGGTGCTAGTCTAAGTAAATGATACTTTAGTACACTTTCAGGGTTGTTTATGCCCACATAGGAAGAAAGTATGAAGAACAACATACAGTACTTTATAAAAGAGTAGAATATTTAAAAGAGCCAAATGATGTCTTAAATATACAGTTGCATAGTCTCCTATATTTGATAAAATGTATGAAAAATATATAAAATAATTAATACTAACTCCACTTCTTGAATTTTATTTTGTCTATTATTTGGTCTTCATTTGTAAGAGTGCATAAGCTCATAAAAATACAAAATTTAAATTTGTTGATGAAAATACCAAGGCCTGAGATATGTATTGTTCCTTAGCTTACAACATATATCACAAATTCTTAAAACAAATTAAAAACAACAACAACCCACCACCCACATTAGATTCTAACTTAATTGCTAAAAATTAGAATTAGTCAACTTTATGGATTAACATTTTACTTAGACATTTACTTAGTGACTTGTTCAACTAACGCCTTTTTAAAAAGGCATCTTCATTTTGTTAAAACAAATTCCTAAGATGTTTCCTTTCTGTCTTTTAAAATCCTTCCACAATAATGAAAATTCTGTGTATTGTTAATTCTATATTAAAAAAGGTATCCTTAAAAAAAAACCACACACAAAAAACTAGTCATGTTTATTTCTAGGGAGAAAGAAATACTTCACATTAGTATTTATAAATAATCAATGCTGAGTCAACTTCACATTATAGACATTTGCATTTTACTACTAGTTTTAAATATTCTATCTATGGATAGAAGTAATTGATTTTGACAATTGGCTAAAATTCTAGTTTTTGTGTTCTCTTTTCCAAGGGTTTGCATATATTATACGTAAATTAGGCAGCTTCTTTCTCATATTTTGGTCTTAAATACAAGTAGTTTATAATACCCCCAAACGGAGAAATTCTACTTATAAAAATAATATTCCTCATAAATGGAAAGGAGGGATAGAAAACTTAAATGTAATGGTGCGCAGTAGGGTAGTTTAAAATAGTGGAAGTTTTCCTATAACCTGTGGATGGAGTGCAGATCCTCCTGAAGAATATGAGGCAGATAAAACCTGCTGAGATGTGGTTCCTTGGGGGAAACAGAAGAAAAGTGGGGATTCTTGTAACACTGTCTGAGGCAGACGGATAAAGGGTAATGAGACGTCAGAGCCAAAAAGTGCAGCTGCTCCCCCTGTAGGGGGAGGTGATTGAAAATCACTGGGGTCTGAAGAAGTAATTTGTGAGGAATCACTGGAATACTCTGGGCTTCCTATTGGCCAGTTCTGTCCGATAGGCTCTACCACAGAAACGGTCAATTCTGGGGCATGATAATTATGCTGTTCTTCAGTCACAGGCTGCAGGCGGCCATGTAATCCAACTGATTGAGGAGGTGGTTCTTCCTGATTCAAGTCCACTGCAACCTGTTGATTTCGGTAAGCACGCTGAGGTAAAACTGCCCCTCCTTCTCCTGAAGAGGAGCTCGGAGTGTGAACATGAAATTCAAATACACAATTGCTTCTGCTCTCATTGTTATGAGTTAACACAGCAGGCGCAGAATGAGGAACAAAGACAGGGTGAAATTTCAAACGTGTAGCATCTGTACTGATAGGTGCAGAAATACTAGAGAGGGGAGATCCTGGACTCAATCCAGAATCTAATCTTAAATTCTGAAGGTGTCCTACCAAGAAAGCCTGTCCAGATGGAAATTCAAAGACAGAACTTGAGGTAGGGCCCCCTTGTACTGGCTTCTGTTCAGGTATCTGTTTCATAGGACTTGACAGTACAGGTGAGTTGTACGGAATACCCTCATACTGTTCTGCCACCTGGGCCTGGTACTGTACCCCAGCTAGATACAATGCTTCCTGAGGAACGAAACAGTGAGCTTCTTCTGGAAGTACTAGTCCAGGTCTACAGTCACTGTAAACTTGAGGTGGTTCAAACATAGGATTGACCTGTATCTCACATGGCTTTCCAGTTATTCTACTGGCTGTAGTACCCAGCATAACTACAGCCTCTGGTGTCCAGTTAGCTGGGCTGCCACCAGGTGGAAGAAGATTTTGGCCAACAGTCCTCAGCAGGGGTTGGAAGTGGTGAGTTTGGGCTTCCAGGAAGGAGGTGCTCTTACGCCGCTGGGAAATGGCCACCTTCGGTGGGCAGGTGGGAGGTGGTGAAAAAGAAACTGGACGATCATGAATAGTTGGGAAAAATATCTGTGATTCTGGGTATGTTGGGGTCCCCCCACACGGATGCACCATGGACTGAGGCTGTATCAACATGAATAAGACAAGTAATTCATACATTCATATGTGAAATTACATTTGACATGCACAACTGGGTAGCTCTGTGTAACTCTAAGAAATGGTTACACCAAATTTATAATTAATAAAGAAATAACAATACTTGTAGAAATTATGTGCATAGTAAAAATCCATTAAATACATCCAGGGTCCATGTAATTATTCTGTGGGACTCTTTGCATCAGATAAAAGCTGCTTTTCCACAACTTTCCTTTCTCAAAGGAAATGGAAGAATTTAACTTTCTAAGTGATTATTCTATTTTTACTGACAATTAATATGCTTACTCTTAAGACCTAATATAAATTATATCAGTGGAAAAAGAGTTAAAGAAAGAGTAAGAGTTAAGGGAAGATAATAAACCCAACGATTTTTATAATATAAGAAATGCATTTCAATTTAAGCTACTGTACAAAGTCTACTTATATTCTATATTTTTATTATCTTCTTCTGTTAGAGGCTTCAATGTTATTTTCTTATCAAATAATTGTATGTCTTCTAAGTAGAAATCAGAAGAGATTTTTGGTGGACAGTAAAAAATACACAACTTTAGTTACAGTAAGGTCTTTCTCTGGTCTATCCCAAACTAGATAGTTAATTTTACTACATGAAACATGACAGATGCCAAATTATTACATGTCCACTTTTATGGTCCTAGTTACGGGTTGCATAATTTGGTGTTCAAATCAGGTGAAAAGAATAAAATAAATACAGCTGACTTGATTTAACAGCACTTTTTTGGGTCACAGAAGCAGTTTTGGATTTAAAACTCTAAATTTAGAATCCTATCTTGCCAAATGCAAACAGTGCACACTGTAATAATCCACTTTCATGGGCTCTTTTTAAAAAAAGATCCATTTCATTTTTTCAATATAGAAGACACCTATCAAGTTAGCAAAATAACTCAATTGTTAACTTCTTCACAACATCTAAAAGAGGGTTTCTATTTAGTATCCAAAAGCCATATCATTCTCCTAGGTAAAAATCTGAAGATTTGGGTGTTGCTAGATCAGAATGTTAACTATATTCTCTATCTGGAAAAGCAACAGCAAGGTCCCACAGTGTTTAAAACTTTATAAGACAGATCTTTTATAGACATGAATGGGGCCAAAGAAAATCATATGTACTATACATGTGACTAATATATTCATTAGACTCAAGATCCCACCTTAATCAATCTAAGAAAAAAAAACTTTCATGAGGGAACATTATGTGGCCTTTTAGTTTGCTGGCTAACACATCGTTTTAAACAGCTAAGAAATTAAAATCAGCTTTCACCCTTCAATTATTCTTCACTAACTATGGGAAAAGAATAGATTCATCCAGTTTCATTAGCATTCCTTAGAATAAAGTGAAGAAAAAGCACGTTTGGATAATGTCTGATAAAGAGAAAATTTGCCTTTGATTAAGCCAACAATGAGTTTAAAATTAAATAATACACATATTCTTTACTAGGATATGAAAATGCAAGGATTTGTATAATGTCAGTGGGGAACAGGAGAATATTTTTAAAAAGCTAAATTTTATTGTGCATACACTAATATGTGTCAAGGGTGTGATAAGCATTCTCTCTCATTACCTCCTTGCATTTTTTCCCCTTAAAGCCTTATAACAAAAAAAATTTCCTACAGGAAGAACTGGTATCCTAAAGCATAACATATTACTAAGTTTAGTCCTGTTCTTTATTTAATTTTTATGAAAATTCTTGATGCCTGGATGTATTCATTGGTAATAAATTTTCATTTGTCAGGAAGTTCATGGTTACATACAGTACTGACAAAGAGGGAAGGCAGGCTGGAGCGTCGGTGCTTGCGCTGAGAGGCAGAGTGCATAGGCAGGACACTCTCCAATGCTTTACAAAGCTTTTCGGCAAAAGTTTCCTCAGGGGCAGTCCGAAGGAGGGAAGGAGAAAGAGGTGCAGACAGCACTGGTGGTGGGGTGGAAGGAGCACTGGGAGAGATGCGGGACAGAGAGGGAACAGCAGAAAGATGGGGAACACAAACCGACATGCTACGGCCACGACGAGGCTAAACAGAAAACAAACACACACATGAAAAACACAGCACTTTGAAAACAAAATAACCAAATGTACAATGATAACAGGGCATAGCTGACATAAACAATTTTCCCCCAATTCCACAAAGCCAATTCCAGAAAGCACAACTGGCTGATCACTTTTATTCTCTCTACACTGCTGGTCAAGTACAGGTTTTTTTCACGAACAACCATGATAATGATCAATTATCTTCCTAAATATTCTAAAATAACATGAATTGTTATGAGTGTATGAATAAGAATGAGTGATTGAGGTAGCAGAACATACAGGGTAAACAATGAATACTGGCTTGCAGCTTCTGCAAACTTCTTAAGATTAAACAAGAATGAGTTCTATTAGTTTAATGCACATAATAAGATGGAGAAGATTTTAAGTCTAGATTACTTTGCACAGGCTCTGGAAGCCTTAGAAAAGGTTTCTCAATTCTATTTGAGAAGGCATCAGATAAAAAAGTTACTGGTTCACAGTATTTTATTACACTTTCCTATCTTTATCTGTAAAGGTAAGTCATTTTCTACTAGGAAAAGCATCTTTCTAGTAGTAATTCACAATAGATATAAGAAACATTCTGTATTAAGTAGTCAATGAAAAAATATCTTAAATGTGAATCTCTAAAATATAACTTTAAATTTTTTTTCAGGTATATCAGTGATTCAATTTAGGTTTACAAAGTTTAAGGCACCTTAACACAAAGAGTAGAATATAGATACAAAGCAGTACATCTAATACTGGTAAGGTTGTCCTGAGCAAGATTTTTATTTTATTTTCAGATATTGTAAACTGCAACTAATTACATTTTCCCCCCAAAACTGGCTGCACAGAATGCTATGAGCCAAATTTATGGCCCATCAGCAGCAAGCATGTAAACATCATTGTATGATTACTTATTTCATTCTTGGTTCTAATTTTCTCCACCCTTGTCTTTTATTCTAATTTTTAAATTCTACTTATAATTGATATATTATCATAAGTCACAATAAAATCTTTCTGAAATAAGAACAAAATTATCAAAATTATTAAGTCCTCAATATTTAATAACTCTTCATGACACCTCCACAGAATACTATCATTAAAAGGCAAGGCTGTCATTAACAGTCTGCTTTTAGCACATCAATAAATAAAGCTATGTTTGTGGCTCAAATATTTAAATTCTTCATAAATTATTCCATTTCCTTTTCTAGAGACCCAATGTTTGTAACCCTGTAATGAATGGGTGAAGCCAAAAAATTAAAAATAGCTTTCAAAAAGTCTAGTGTGATGATCCAGAAAAAAATCAATTGTAATGAGTAGAAACTGACAAGAAATTCTGACAAATAATATCTGTCAGATCACAGAAATACATCTATACACTCTTTATAAAGTTCTTCTAACCTACCTAATTTATCAAAGGTCAGAGAAGTGGATTGTTAAAACATTAGTACATTAGTAGTTTTCTTTGTTACTGTGGCCATTCATCTTGAGACCTAGCCAATGTAGGAATGATGAATGTACTCTGAAATAAAAAAACACCTTTTTATCCCAAGCTGTAGGATAAAAGACCAGAGTAAGCAGAAGTATTTTCTTAACAGAGAAAGATTTTCATTTATTCAAGAATAAGAGTTCCATAAAACTCAGATTAAAAGCTTTCTGAGAAAGGGAAAAATCTATCTGCCTAAAGATCTCACTAAACAAGAGCTATACAGTGACCAGTTATTCTTCAGTCCCTTCCTGAGTCAGATGGTATATTTTATTTACCTCTGTAGACTTCACAGAGGGTCATGAAAAGAATCGGGCTATTATCTGACGATCTATTTTAACATTCTATGAGAAGCAAAAGTGCCTAATGTAAAACATGGGGTAATAATGTATATATATGTGTGTGTATGTATATGTGTGTGTGTGTATATATATATATATATAAATTCATAAAATATTTCAGAAAATAATCTCCCTCAGTTGATTCTGAAAATAAATCAGTAAGAAAACAGATACTAAATAAAGGGTAAAAGCAAATGAACATATAACAGGGAAGGAACTTGTGTCCAACAAAGACTTTAAGGAGGGAACACACATAGCAACCGATGATTAAACACAAGCGCTAAATTAAATGGTCATACAAATAAAGGATTCCTTCACTCTAGAGTACTCACATGCAGCATTCTATAACGGTCTGAAGGTCTTACCTGTGTTTTATACAATAAAAAATCTTACAGAAAATACTTAGTAATTCTTTTAATAAGTAAGCTTTTGAAAAACTCTCCTCACCCCCAACCCCAAAACACTTACATATCCAACTTATGCTGCTCTCAACAGTTTCAACTCTAAAGTGCTAAAGAGAGCATCATTATCTTTAATCAAAGGCAGAACAGTCTAAACCTTGTATATAGCTAAACTTTCCATATGTATATCTAATCTATATCTATCTATATCTACCTAGCTATCTGATCTCCTACCCTGCCCGAACTACTCTTAATATACTCTAAAATAAATCTATTTCCTTCAGAAATATACCATTTATATTTTCTACTTCAGACTCATGCTGTTACTTGGATACCAGAAAGAATTTGAATTTAACATGTTATCTATTGGCTCTCATTACAGGCTTACACTGTCTTACACTGTTACTTACCATACTTGAGGGTGGATATACCCCATGGGGCTGAGATTGTGCTTGGACAACAGAAGCCGTGTGCCCTGGGAGTGTGCCAGTAGAATGTGCCTGTTCATGTTGGGAACCATATGAAACTGTCTGTTGGCTGCTCACTCGAGATTCTGTGAAGACGGAAGATCCCTGACCACTGTCAACAGTCCCGTCAGCTGAAGGAGAAATGAATTGTCAAAAAACAGAGAGAAAAATCACAAAATGGAGGTTCACATTTTCCCCATCATAAACTGATAACTTTAGGATCCAATCGTTTTTTTCTTTGCACAGACTTGAATTAAATAAAAAATAAATACTAGTTATTTAACTAAGTATATTTCTATGTTTAAATGAGAGATCCATATGGAAAAAAGTTTTAATGGCTTAAAAAAAAATTCCCTATTACAGATTCTTATTATCTGACAAACAAGAGAAAATGGAATATTGTTAGTCAGCCTTAAGTTTGACATAAATTTCAGTCTTGAATTTGGAGATAAGTGGGTTCTTAGTATTAAGCAGGTAGTTCTATCAATTTCTAGCAGTTTCACTAGTTTCCAGTTTATACATTATTCGGCTTTGTTAAGAACTAAACCAGATTAATGGGTTTAATTATGAGTAGCTAACATAAACTTGTTCATTATTAATTATATTTCATTTTAAGGAATTGTGAAAAGTAGAAATCTACAAATTGGAATTTTCAAGATGACGGAACCTGCAAAATCATCTTATATCCTAATCACATTTCCTTATTGCCCCATCCTTCTTTGCTATTAGTCTTGGACCTAAGAATAGAAAGAAAAGGTAGATGGCAACCATTTCAAACTGATTAATGTTGCATTCATAATTGAAAACCAAGAGGCCAGTGCAAATCATTAAAAGAAGATAAAAAGTCAATTAGGAGTATCCTTAGCATACTTATCCACTTCCCAAAATACTTACATAACACAGATATACTAGGTTGTTGATACTGTAGCTGTTGATGTTGGTCTGCCTCAGGTTCTTCAGGTTCTACTTGTGTAGAAACTGAAGCTGAAGTGGCAGAGGCAGTTGGTATGCCAGTGCTAGCAGAGGGGAGCTGCTTGATTCCTGCTTGGGAAGCACTTGATTGTTGTTCTGCTTGCTGTTTGAAACTGCTTTCTTCCTGCATTCTTTTTTCTTGTTCTTCCCGCACCAACTGCCGCTGCTCTCGTTTTCTCTTAATTAATGACACTCTATCTTTGATGGCTTTTGCCATGGTCTTGTGATCCCCTTCACAGACATACCCAGACTCTACCTAAAGGATAAAACAGTACATTAGGAAGCAGAAGGATATCAAAAGAAAACAAACCAAATATAAAACAAAAAAGGCCCTTTTGGGAGAAAAGTAGAGAAGAGGAAAAAAGGACTCTCTAAGACTTGGTCTTAACCAAACTGTGAAATTAATGGTTTACATTATGCATTTCCCAACCATTTTTGTAGATAGTCATGGGGTGGGTGCCAGGATCTTTGTAGAAACTTGGGGGGGGGGAGGTGTACCTTCACTTCTTACAACAACAAAACAACAAGAAACCTAAAACCAAAGTTTTTAAACCAGATATGTCCCATTAGATTCTATTCACTGTGTTTCCCACTCACATGTAACCATTAATATTAACCTGTGTTGCTTTTACTTCCTTTCACTAGGCAACCACTTAACCTGATAAAACAATTGTAAATATGTAAAGGTTAAAAAACAAACCTCAAACAGTACAAATAACTAACAAAAATAAGTATCTCCTTCATACTTAGGCAAATACTATTGAGTGGGTCTAATAAATTCTAGTATATATTCTATAAGTGTCTTTGCATAGTAAATGACTATTTTAGGCATTATGACAAGCCTAAAATTGGTGAACTGTTTCCTTTTTGAAAAGTGGTCTTTTACAATACTTCAAAAAATAACTCACCAAAGGCTTCCTACATAATTTATCTTGAAAACTCCCTTCAAAGTAAAAATAATTTATGATCTATTTATAGGATTTATACAGTGACTGATCAAAGGCTAATGTATCAATATTTAGGAAATATGATTTCTCATTCTAACTAAATATGCTTATACAAACCAGGAGTCATTCAACATTAAACTTTCAAAATTACTTCAGAATGTCTTCTAGTTTCTTTCTTTCTTTCTTTCTTTCTTTCTTTCTTTCTTTCTTTCTTTCTTTCTTTCTTTCTTTTTCTTTCTTTCTTTTCTTTCTTCTTTCTATCTTTACATTCTATTCAATCCATCCATACATACCTATACGTATCTAAGTCTATATATCTTTTCCTCAAATAAAAATAATTTGGGGACCATTAATCAACACAATTTTATATCAGTGGGATATGCCATATACATTGCTTCATAAACTGCTTTTTTGCTCAACAATATCAATGAACATAAATCTGCATCAATTTTTAAATAGCTGATTAGTGTTAATTTACCATTTCTTGAGCAACATCTTCTGGCACATCTCTGTCCAAGTCAAAGGAAAACTCAATAGCTTCATTGTCTTTGTATTTTCCCTTTAATTTCTTAATATCTTCAATACGTAGCCATAATTTAATGGCTATCTTTTCTCCATCATCTTCTTCTGCTAATTCTACCCGCACCCCTGTTTCCTCCTGGAAGAAGGCATGGTTCAAAAGGTCTTTGATAGAATATCTTCCAAAGAGAGAAGGAAAAAAAACAAACACAAAACACATAAAGCTCCATTAGATTGAAAAGATAATGTTCAAGTGTGGCTGATTATTGTTACACTTAAATAACGAAAAAAGGACTGTGACAAAAACAAGGGAAATTTTATAACTCATTTTTTCATTACTCCATTTGAACAGTGATTATAGAGTTTTACTCTCAAGTTATAGAATGTCACGACAATCTCATTTATGAATAAAAATTGAAAGTGTTACTTTTAAATCTAATGATCTAATCTCAGTTAACAGTGTACTACAACAGCAAATAATACAAAGAATATCATAGCTCCAATATACCACATAATCGTTTATATAGCATTTATAGTTAACAAAAAAATCCTCATATGTGATCTCATCTGATCCTTGATCAACATCTAATGAGATATCCTAATTATTAGGATATGTAAGTTCAGAGAGGTTGAAAATCTTGCTCATAATTATAAAAGTAGCATATGGTGGAATTAAAACTCAAACATAAATCTTTTTATTTCAAGTTCATTACCTTCTACTACAGTAAGCTTTAATTTTACCCCTCAAAATTCTCTCAATTCCTTGTTCAATAATTTGTGTACTAGACAAGCAGAAGGCTGATTGTGGAACAATCTTCTTTAGATAAATGGTCTCAAAATACCGGTAATCTAGTAAACTGTTCCACCCAGAAAAGAAACAGAGCAATATGATTGAAGACTGGAAACAAATATTCCTTTGTTTACAGTAAAAAAAAAGTTCATAAAGAGATAAAGGACTCTCCTTTTCAATCAGTGTATATAAAAATAGAAACCCAAATTAAATTTCTACTAAAAAGCCTTAAAGATCATGATGTTAAGCTCTTCCAAATAATGAAGTTATGAAAAGAGTATGAGACTGGAGAAGTGAAGATATGGAATTCTTTAATTTGGTTGATATACCTGATTGCTCACATTCTTCTGGAGGTAGACTATGCTCAACTTACAATTTATATTTGTACTGGCTGATCTACTTTTTTTTGGAGGGTGAAGGGGGATGGTGAAAGTGGATTATTTTTCAAAAACAGACACTGGACCTTTGCCATGCCTAACGGGTGATGAATCAGCTATATGGCAGATCAGTTATTTGCCACTCCTCTGAGAAAAGTCCTCTGTTAGTACAAATGACTAAGCCAGATCTCCTCCTAAGCTTTGGGCGAAGTCATCTCTTTTTACTCAAAGGAATTTTGATGTTTTGCTCTTCTTCAATTTTGGCATAATAAAAGCAAATCAAGACCTGTATAGTTGAGTTGATTTTAAAGAGCCAATATTTTATTTCACCTTTTAGAATTCAATGGATAAAAAACTAAGAAACAGATCTGCTGCATTAGAGATTGAACCCTATTGAGTTTTTTGGTGGTTGTTGTTAATTCCCACCCGAGGATATTTTTTCCATTGATTTTTAGAGAGGGAGGGAGGGAAAAAGAGAAACACTGATGTGAGAGACACACAGCGGGACCAGGGATTGAACCTGCAACCCAGGTATGTGCCCTTGACTGAAAATTGAACCTGCAACACTTTGGTGCAGGGGCCAATGCTCTAACCACTGAGCCACAATGGCCAAGGCTGAACCCTATTGAGTTTTATATACATCATACTGATGCTGTAGCTATCACTGAAAGTAGATATTTCAGGTAATTCTGGTTTAAACTCTACCAAACCACAGTTTTACAACATTTCAGTATATCAAATTTGAATACTACCTTCAATGGACAAAACTCTACTTTTAAAGATATTATAACATAAATAGAGAAACTAATCACAAGTATTAAATACACCTTAGATTGAGTGTTTTATTCAGAGCATGTTACATTTTAGGCTTTTTGCTTAAGCAACAGGTCAAGAGGCAACTTACCTTTCATCTTTGTTTTGCCGTATGCATCCTTCAATAATTTCCTTCACTTCAGGAATTGCTACTTTGTCAAAACTGGCTGGCTTCACCCCCTGAAAACCATAAAAACACATTAATAAGAGCAGGGCCTTAGAACTTTGACTTTCAATTGACTCTTAAGGTTCCATTAGATTGCCTTCTCATCAACCTGGCTTTTTTCAACCTGCAGGAGCTGGTTCATGCAGGCTGAGTTGAGTAGTCGCAATTTAACTCCCACAAGACAACAAAAAGAAACAGATAGTAGGTGATCACTTACTTCCATGGCTTCTACACATGGCTAAGGAAAATTTTAGAATGTTGTCAACATTTTCTGCTGCGTTTCAAGTAAAAGAAGTTACTGGCTAAAAAGAAGGCCAAACATTCTAATTGGTTGGAATATCTTTTGTTCAACCCTGTTTTCTAACACATTAATCAACACAGCAATTAACTGTTTTGAACAGTGAACTCATGTGTGGGCATGAATTCACATGCTCAGTTTGGCAGATATTCTATTATTACAGCACTCTTAAACAAACTCAACACGTATAGGAGTTAAGGATTTGGACTGGTTTGGCATGACAACTGAAGAGCAAACTGTCTTATACATATGAAACGTAAAATGAAAAGTGATGTCAGACCCATATGAAAGACAAACTGTCCAATTAATTTCAGAAGAAAACTCAAAACCATACTAAATAGCCTCACAGTGATATTTTAGAATCTTCATGAAGTGTAAATTCTTTGCAAATAAAAATTTCAGCAATGTGTTGAAAGATACAAGAATAACATAATACCCCTATTTGAGAGGTGGTGTGGATAAAGTCATCTCATTATCTATTCCCAACTCATCTAAGTAAGCATATGAATTGAGTTGAAGTAGCTACACCGATACACTATCCAAGTGGCACCTAAACACACAAAACACAGGGAAATAGGGCAGAGGAACTAGAAAAGTTAGAATATATATAAATTCTAATCATCTATAGTCTCAGTAACAAGATACATTAAACTGAAATTAATAATAATTTGATACATCACAGAAATGCATGTAATTTCTTATAGACTGAAATGAAATACATTTGACCCTTGGACAGTGTGTGTGTGTGTGTGTGTGTGTGTGTGTGTGTATGTTGGGGGGGGGGTTGGGGTGCTGACCCCCATGGGCAGTTGAAATCCCTTTATAACTTTTGACTCCCCAAAAACTTAACTACTAATAGCCTGCTGTTGACCTTACTAATAACATAGTTGATTAACACATATTTTCTATGTTAAATATATTATATACTGTATTCTTACAATCAAGTAGCTAGAGAAAATGTTATTAAGAAAATCATAAGAAAGAAAAAATACATTTACAGTACTATACGTATTTATTGAAAAAACAAACAACAAAACATGTATAAAGGGACCTGTATAATTCAAACCTGTGTTGTTCAAAGGTCAACTCTACATCAAATGGTTAGCTCAAAAAAGTTTTTTAATACTAGAGTTGTAGTGAAATAATTCTTATTATTTACTCACTGCATTATTCAAAAGTCCTAATTTGGAGGATTCTGTCTCTACGGCTAACCTTCACAGCAAGGAACTGTCTAGTAGTGCTGATCCTAAAACTGAATCAACGTATGTATGTATGTATGTATGTATTTATTTATTTATTTATTTATTTATTTATTTATTTACTTACTTATTTATTTATTTTTTAAACATATCTTTATTAATTTCAGAGAGAGGAAAGGAGAGGGAGAGAGAGAGAGATAGAAATATCAATGATGAGAGAGTCATTGATCAGCTGCCTAGCCTGCAAACTGGGCATGTTCCCTGACCGGGAATCGAACCCCGATCTCCTGGATCCTAGGTCGATGCTCAACCGCTGAGCCACGCCCAGCCGGGCTGAATCAACGTATTTAAAAGGTTCACTTCTGAGTAATGACTACAAAGATCACAATTTATATTTTCCTTAGTTTTTAAATCCAGCAAGTTAACTTTTCCAAACTGGTCTTTAATTTTATATAGTAATTCTAATAAAAACAAGAAAATAATGCTGCTGAAGCAAAAGGCTGCTTTAATTGAGCAAAGGGGTATGGTATTTCAAACTAAGGCTTAAGAAAATTTGAACTGCCCTAGCCAGTTTGGCTCAGTGGTTAGAGTGTCAGCCCGTGGATGGAAAGGTCTTGAGTTTGATTCCGGTCAAGGGCATGTACCTCGGTTGCAGCCTCGATCCAGCTCCTGTCAGGGCGTGTGTCGGAGACAACCAACTGATGTGTGTCTCTCTCACATCGGTGATTCATTCTCTCTACTCTCTTTCTCTCTCCCTCCCTCCCTTCCATTCTCTCTCTCTGAAAAGCAATGGGAAAAATATCCTTGGGTGAGAATTAAAAAAAAAAAAAGAAACTGTTTCAAGAAAAAAAAAGGATGATGCACACTGAAAGTTCTCTGGTAGTAGAAACACTGAAGGTTTTGTTTTATATTTGTTCATAATTTTCTACAATAAACATGTAGAACTGTGTAAAAGCAAATTTTAAAATGCTATTTATAAATATAATGGGAAAAACAATCTAAAATACTGTATATTGAGTTCATAGAACATTGACTACTGGCAGAAAATTATCTGAAAGGCTATTCTTTGCTAAAACTGGACACTAATATATCGTTAGCCTTTGCATGTAAAAACATTCTAAATGTTACAGGAAAGTGGCTAAAGAGAATATAGAATATGATTAGGAAAATGTTCCTTCTTCCATAAACACATTTTAGGGAAATGTAGTTTGGCCTTCTGGCACTAAAACTCTACATATTAAGTTAATAAAGTATACACACACTGATTATATTAAAAGACTCTTCTGTTTCAATTTAGGATAAGCATCCTGGAAAGACGAAAGGATTTAACAGAAAAGTTGAATTCAGTGTGAACTGGACAAGTAGAAAGAGCTGAGCTTCAGATTCCTTGTCAAGCAAATGGGAATACCTGTACAATTCACCTACCTATATTCACAGCAGCTAGAATCAAATGTGATATCTAGGTTAAAAGCTCTTTGAATTATTAAGTTTGCTGATCTAAGGCCACTTTGGAGTTCAAAGGCAATCACCAAAGATAATAAAGTTCAGAGTTAAAAGGAAGCAGAGAATTCTCTTGAATAATAATTACCAAGATCCACTGTGAACCTGTTTTCCCCCTTAGTCCTCTTGTTAATCCTATCCATTGCAAACATATATACATTCATGACTTTACAAATAAGAATTCCTATTTACAAATAGAAATACTAGTTAAACAAATGAGATAGAAAGTCATCAATAGCAAAACCAGCAACTGTGCATTATATAACACCTTGAATCTACTAGGTTAAGCTACTTTCTCAATCTATAGCTAAGATTTAGGCATGGGAAATTCCATACCAATGCTATACAACACATACATTTAGAGGAATGTAGTTTGGCCTTCTGGCAGTAAAACTCTACATATTTAAACGTCACTGCTGCCTTAAAAAGTATATTGCAGGTACCAAGGTAGCCCAGTAAAATGGAGACACACTTTACCAGTCTAGCAGCTGGTATTGAAAGATTAAGGCTGCTTACTGTTACTCACTTAGGTAATGAAAAGAGTAAAAAGAAATTCACCAGTCAGTTACCATCAAGAAGTCAGAATTATCAAAATATCTAGCAGAGGTATTCTGAATCATTTGAGAAGCAAGGCTACATAGGGATTGTATATTTTAAAAGACCCAATGTAAAAATGAGTATGAAACCTCAAGACCCTTAAAGTGGCCTACAGAAAAGACATCTGGGACATATAAATAGAAAGATGCTTAGAAGAAACAAGTACAGGTTTTCATATATACCTCATACTCACAGGCTTCTTATTCTTAGGAGATGAGAAAACTCAATGTATTTTCAAAATTTTTAACGGATAAAGGGGGCCAAATATATGGTGATGGAAGATGATTTGACTTTGGGTAGCAGGTACAAAATGTAATATACAGATCATGTAACACAGAAATGTACTCTTGAAACCTGTATGATCTTACTGACCAGTGTCACTCCAATAAATTTAATAATTAAAAAAGCTGGCTGAGATTATTCTAAAACATGATTTTAAGCACCAGATAGAACAAAATAATGATGAGAAAATGTTTTAATGATAAAAGATTTCATCTTTTTTCCTTTTAGTTCATATACTTTAACAAAGGTGATCAACTTAGAGCCTAAACAATTCTTTGTCATCTCTTCTTTACTCCCTTATTTAGCCACACACAGTCCTATCCTTCTATTCTTGTTCTGACCAGTAAAAGCAAAATTTTGCTCACCTGTTGTGAATGAGGTTCAAAAATACAACACAGAACATATAAGGTAGATAAGTTCAGGTAATATTTTAGACATAAGAAAAATGAATAAAGACACATACCCTCTTATTCCATTCTTCCAGAGCCAGCAACCCACTAGCTCTAGAAATATTCTGCTTACTTTTGTAATTCACAGGATCTCTCTCTAGGCAGTAGTGTTGTATTGTGTTTCTTTGCATTAAACAAAAGTACTTCTTGAACATCTAACATTTAAGGTATTTGGGGGGGGGGGTTATACAAAATTATGTATTCTCTTAAACAAAACAAAAAGCAAAGACCACTTTTGTGCAATCTTAAATGGAGTACAAAAAAATAATTGCACAAGAGTTGATATAAGATAAAGGATTGTAAAATATGTTGTTTTATGTGAACTAAGAAAAAACAAAAACATAGGCATGTATTTTATAGACTGAGTTTTTCTTTGAATTCTATATACTTATGGTTTGCCAACTAATCTGCTGGAAAAAAAAAAGGTGAGTCATAATATAGTATTCTTCTGACTCAATCTTCCAAGTCTTAAAAATCATCAGCACTTGCTTCTTAAAAGCTTAAGTTTCAAATGTGCTAAGGTAACATTTAACTATCTTTTCATAAAAGTAAAACTTCTCCTAACCATTCAGAATTGAGAAAAGCCTACTTTCTCCTCACACAAAATGTAGTGTAAGTTAACTGAACTTTAAAACTTTAAATATTTTTTAAAAGCATTCTGAAATCAACTATTTCAATACTTTAACTGAAACTTTCTACACATACCACCACCACCACCACCACCACCACCACACACACACACACACACACACCTTTTGTGTATTGAAAATTCTTACCCACCTCATTTACACTATCCTTTTGAGGGCAGCAGCAGCAATGAGAATTTAAGATGACAAACACTGAGCAAAAATCTTTCTTTGTAAAATCCATCAGAAAAGGCAAATAGACTAGTAACAGTTAGAGGAAAATGAGGGATGGAAAATGAGTAAGACGTAAATTAACAGAGTAAATTAAATTAGCCCACAGCATAAGCAAGGCATACGTCAAAGTCAGATTGAAGCATAATTTCTTGTTTCACATTAGCCATGCTTCCTCAATTCGCAGATATGAGTTTGCTCTGCTCAGCCAACAGTCTTATTTTAGATTGGCCCTTTAAACAAAACTACACTCTATACAGCCGGGAAACTGTTCTGCTACTCTTCTTCCTGCTTCTCCTCTAACAGCAATAGTGCCCTGGACAAGCAAAATGAGATTTTTACTTGCTCAAAGCTCCACCCATTATGCCCACAAGTTCTGCCTCCTTGACATCAAAACCTACACTAGAAATCTCTCTAAACACTCCCTTCCCCCTAATCATGTTGAACTATGCTTTTAAAAGAAAATGGGGATTGAGTTCAATGATCAAACTGTAAACTCAGAATATGTAGCCAAAAGTACACTGGACAAGGAAATCATAATCCTTCTCAGTTCAATCTCTCATAAAACAAGTCTGTGTGAACTGGGCCATATCCCTTAAACTCACTTGAAAAGTGTGGATTATAGTTCCTCTGTTTACCTAATATAAAAAGTGGTAATATTAACGTAAATGCCTCACCACTCTCTCATGGTACATTAAAAAAAAATAAACAGCTGTGAATTGGTTCACAGAAGTAGTAAGAATTTATTCTTTCCCTTTCCCTTCTATTAAAAAGCCTCAATATTCTTATCTACTTAAAGACATTTCCATTTGCCGGAAGAAGTCATGGGCCCAAATAACTCCTTTGATTTTAGTGATTAAAGAAAGGTTTTGTTCATGGCATTAACAAAGATGACAGAGAAAGTGTTGTTCATTGCATTGTTTTAACAGGTAACAGAATAAAATCTTATCACTTGTAATTTGGTAAGCTTGAATCCCCATCAAGACAGTGGGTACTAAGGCTTCAATTACTAAGCAACAGTAGCATAAGATAAGGGCTTGGAATACTGAAGGCTAGAAATGACCATGAATTCTAACAAGCTATTTCTTTCTTTTTTTTAAAACCTGACTCCAGAGAGAGAGGAAGGGAGAGATCAGTTGCCTCCCATATGCGCCCTTGGTGGGTGAACCAGCAACCTGAGTATGTGCCCTGTCAAGGAATCGAACCCATCACCTTTTGATGTACAGGACAACACTCCAACTAAATGAGCCACACTGGCCAACAAGCCATTTCAAAGCAGTTACCATTGATCTCTGGCTCAACATAATCCATTGCTACCAAGTAGGTAGTGTAGCATGTCAGGTATTGGTCAGAAATACAGCAATGTGGTCCACCATTACCTCCAACTTAAGTGTTTGAGCAAGCCTGTTTAGGATTATGGTTAGCTAACTGAAAATGGAAGAGCTAGAAAACAGGTGCCTTGTTCCCTGCCTGCTTCATGGTTTATCAGATATAAAGATGTGGGTAGGTTTTTATTTATTTTTTTATGGTACCACTTTTATTTATTTCTTTATTTCTTTATTTCTTTATATTTTTAATTTTTATTTAAAATATTACAGATATCCCTTTTTCTCCCCAATGACCCATTCCACCCTGTCCCACCCCCCTCCTCAGTCCCTTTCCCCACCATTGGTGGGTAGGTTTTTAAACTCTACTGAGCAACAAACAAAACCAAAATGAGGTAGCTTTCTTAGTACAAAGATATAATGTAGTCACAAATATCTAGATCTATAAAGACCGGTCTTCTCTACATATTAAAATAAGAGTTTTCAATATATACAATAAAAATTCCATTCACATACAGATAACAATTCACATGTCTAAACTCTAATTCCTCGTTCAGAAAGTCCATGCCTTTCTCTGGATTTCCCCATTTCCTTAAATAGTATCATCATTATTTCCATGTTCCAGAACAGAAAACCTAGTCATTCTTGGATGCTTCTTCCTACAATATTTAACTACTGTTATTGACTATGAGCTCTTTAACAAAGATAAATGTTTAAAACTGCTGGCAAACAGTTCTGCAACTAATACTCCTACTGTCCCCTCCAACAGCCAAAGATCACTGGCCAGGAAAAATGTGATTTCTACTGACTTGCTACCTCTCAACGTTGTTGCTTCTTTTTATAACAATTGTGACCACTCAAGTTCAGATGATCAAAACTGTAATAACCTCTTTAAGCTTAGACCAATTTAAGATGGGCCTTGCTGTTTCCATTTTCTCTGTCTCCAATTTGTACTTGTGGCCAGCTCAACCATCTAGATTCATTTAATCATCTGATATTTAACCCATTTCCAATCATCTGACATCATTTAACTGACATCACACTGCTCAAAAATGGCTAACAGTTTACATCTACAAGATGGCCACAGAATCACAGATCTAAAAAGAATCTAAATGAGAGTCCCTCTTGCCCCCATTCAAATATAACAATGGCGGGCCAGAAATTAATACCAAGTCAAAGTTAGAATTAATTCATTATTTCAATTGGAGTGTCTAGTCTACTCTAGTAGGCATCAGACACCTACTAGATACACATTATCTTCAGCACCTGGAATAAAACAAATGGAGTCTATATTCCAGTGGGCTGGTAAAGCAAAACCTAGAATCCAAATTCCACAATGTCTGGGGTTCAGTGTTACTTCTAGTCCATGTTAAAGTGCTTTTAGTGTCTTTAATCTGGTGTGAAAAGTTCTCAGAATCCAACTCCTACCTACTTCTCTGCTTCTATCTACCCAAGATAAGTCTAGTCAAGCTGGTTACTCGTTCACTGAATACTTAATGCACATTTTCACTGACAAGAAAACTCTTCCTACTCCCCCCTTTTTAAGTCAACTGAGTCCTACACTTCCTTCAGGGTATACCTCAAATCATACATAATGAGAAGGCTGAAGTATGAATCTTTTGGAATATAAGCTATTTACAAGATACCAGGAAAGTCAATACTGTTATAATGTACATAAATATAGAGAACATCTTTTTATACCCTACCAGTTTAAACTTCTATAGTTTAATGCTTTGTGAATTATATATATTCAGTGTGAATAAGTAAAACCAGCTTTTCTGGGAAATTCTGAAATAAGGATTTCACAGTTGTTCTCTAGCACCTAAAATAGTGTGAATGATACCCAGAACTGCTTGGTTTAAGATTAACAGTCGATTAATATTAAGAACCTTTAATCTTAATCAGATCACAGTAGAGTAATTGAATGACTCTGAAAATCACTCACAATGTTCCCAAGACACAGCCCGTAATACACAATTTTCTTTTACATAAATAATCCAAATTTACTGAATGGAAACAAATAAACTTTATGAAAAAACAATTTCAGCTAATGCTGGTGGATTTAGATCTCTGAGCTAGCACAAAAATTCCAGCTGCTAAAAAACAACATTTTCCTCAACTTTTCAAACCCTATCTAATCAGGAATCAGCCCCAATTGTTTCTGTAAAAAAAAAAAAAAAAAAAAAAGAGTGAATTGCAATCTGTTATATAAAAACTAAAAGGAATTTTGTCCTAACTGCTTTAATTCTGTTTTTCCCAGACAGAATGTTCAAACCTTGCAATCCAAAGGCTAATAGAATCAGTGACAAAGTCAACTTACACAAACAAAGTAATTAAAAATCCCCATTATTGCTAACTTGGTTGTTATAAGGCTGGATTCAGCCAGATTCTTACTGGTATGAACCATTAGTTTAGAGGAATTTGAACATACCTTATGATCCCATTGGAAAACAAGACTCTTCAAACTCCCTACCAAATCCAGCTAGTTCTATCAAAGAAAATTAGTTTACCTCATAATTCCTCAAGGCTCATTACTCTCCAATACATGAAAGCTTTTATACCACTCCAACCTAAAATGCACTATCCTTCATATATCCTTTATTGATGTTATTGTTTACTGTAGTTTCTATTCTTTTTAACAGCAGACAAAAATTTGCCAAGTATATTACTACTCTTATTTGGATCTTCTTGTTACCAATGGCAGAGATTTTCAAGATAACTGAAAATTTTCTCCTTTGAACAGAGATCATTAACCCTTTACACAGGGCTCAAACCTGCTACCCATGTATGCAAAGATTTTTCCCCTTGAGGTCTAGAAAATAAGGTTAAAAAAACAGGTAAAGGAAATAATTTCAAGGTTTGTATTTGTATCATTAGCAATGCTTGATTTCTGACACCCACATACTGAAGGGTCCCAGGTTCGATTCTGGCCAAGGGCACATACCTCGGTTACAGGCTCAATCCCCGGCCCTGGTCCGGGTGAGTGCAGGAAGCAATCAATTGATATGACTCTATCACAATGATGCCCCTCCCCCTTTTTTCTCCCTTCCACTCTCTCTGAAAAAGTAATGGAAAAAAATATCCTCAGGTGAGGATTAAAAAAAAGATAGTATATGTAAAGCACTTTTGCAAGGTGATTGGCAATAAGCAAGATTACAAATAAATGTAAGCTCATTTGCTCTCATTTAAAACTTAACTTTAAGTTCATTAAACACATTTTAATCACTGCAATTTGCTGAATGTCACTGAATAAAAGGCTAGAACAAGAGACAACTTATTTCACTACCAGGCATGTCATAATGATGTTAATGATAAGAATGGCAATACCTAGGTAAGTACTGATTGATAAATGCATATCAGGCACTTTACTACGTTCTATATCCTCAATCCTCCTAAAAACCTTACGCTCTGAGAAGTTAAATAACTTGACTAAGTCAAGCAGATCCAACTCTAGAGTACATTTCCTCCACAGGCAACATAAAATTGTGTTTCATTCCCTACAATTCTGTATTTTCACAAACAGCGAGAGCCTATGACTTGCCAGTTTCTAAACACTAAGGAGTACAGCAAAGAGCAAGTCAAATAAAACCTCCAACCCATAGAATTTGTATTCTAATTGGGACTTTAGATAAATATTGTAAGGCTCTGATAAAAGCTACGAAGAAAAATAAAATCACAAAGGGACAGAAGTAAAATGTGTGGACACTTAAGAATGTTTTAGATAGGGTAGGCAGGGAAGGCCTCTCTGAGCAAGCAACACTTAGACTTGAATAAACTGCATGTACAGAACAATGACATACAGTAGTTTATCATCAGTGCACTATAGAATATGATTATTAAACCATAGTCTACATTTATTCCCCTCACATTGCCACTTACACAGACAGGTTTAAATACCCTTAGATCACAGACTGCCTTTATAATTGACATTTATGGATTCAGTATAGCATTTTGATGTGAGCAGGGGATCTGGGATGGTAACTCTGTTATTTTATAGATACGTAATCTTGAGCTAGCCATCCTGGGCTTCAGACTGTTTATTTATAAAAGTGTTAACAGTAGTAGTATCCCCCGACCCAGAGTTGTTGGAAGAATTAAAATATATAATACATGCAAAGTGTTTAATGCAATGTTTGGCACAGAGGGTATATATGTATTAATATTTACACTGCTGTAAGCAGCTATTTGCATGGCAGTGTACCACTGCAGTGTCAGACATGCTGCAGTAAACTGACCTATAGAGGAAAACAGAAACTTGTCCTTGAGGTTCAGGTCTAATGGGGGAACAACAGTTAATATCAACATTAATAATTATTATTATATTAATAAGACAGAGGTAGAGTACAGTGGGAACATAGAAGAGAGAACAATATTGGCATGACTTTCTTCTAAGAATCCTAGAAATACTTCTGGTAAAGAGTGCCAGAGGACTGAGGATACTGGCTCATACCTTCATACAGATTTGCCTCAGCAAACCTGTCACAGCAGGCCAATAAAGCCCTAAGTTAAATCAACATTCTCAGGAATATTGTCTTTGAGCCTCTCAAGAAGATCAAAATCCCCTACTTTAGGTCTATAAAATCCATCCACTTTACTGTAATTACTACTTCAGCGTTTACCTTCCCTACGAGAAATTGGGAGGAACAACAAAGCATGTTATCTTGTTCACTGCTGTATCCCCAAACTGGCAGGTAGATGATAGCCAATTAATAGATATTAAATAAGTGAATAACTGTTGAAACAAATTTTTTAAAAAGTGAGAACTAGAGCTTATGGTTCAACTGACTAGAGTTCTGTGATCTTCAGAGCTAAAAAAAAAGTAATCCTGAGCTGTTAAAGATGGACTTTCCTTTCCTTTCCTAAGTTAGCACAAGACCGATAGAAGTCCTTGTACTTAAGAGGGAGCAATTTAGTGATGACTGATTGGTTATACATAATAAACTTGGGTGAGGATTAAAAAAATAAAAGTTAAATTACATCCAAAGCAGACTTAAAAGAAAATACAATACTTCAAGGCGTATTTCAAAATAGTCATTACTATTGTTTACATAATCATATAAATCATTGTATAATGTAAGCACTTACTTAAATCCCCCAAACAGGAGAAAACTTTAGGAAATTAAAAAGGACATAGCCCTTTTTATTCTTCATTGGAAGCCAGAAATGGAGGTTGGTGAAATCAAGAAAGCATTACTCAGATAACAAATATAATTGACAGTACAGAATAATGGACTGTAGATAATACAGAACTAAATTTTTATAGCTGAGACGAAAAATAAAGCACAAGTGTATGCCTGCAGTATACTTAGAAACTAAGGATTCTAACACAGTTCCAACTGACTTAAAGAATTCCTCAAGCTTTTTATTCTTTTTTACATCCTGGCTTATTATGTTGCTTTATTAAAAAGCAACTCCTGAATAAGATAGAAAAAAATATAATTAAATAGGGTTAAACTTCTTAGTCAATTTGGGTACTTAGTAAAATGGTGCCATGAATGATAAGGATGATAATTTATTCAAATAATGTTTGGTATTACATTATTTACTCTATTTTTTATTTATTTAACCAAAAATAAGTTACTGAAGGGGACCTTAGGTGATCACTGTTTCAGCTCACTTTTCAAACTTTAATGTGTACGTGAATCATCTTTGGATCTTATAAAATGGAGGTCTTAATTTAATCCATCTGCAATGGGGCAACAATTTTACATTTTTAATATGTGCCCTAAGGATGCAGATTCTGCTGATCTGGGAACTGCACTTTGCATAGCACAGATCTAAATACTAGTGATTCTCAAAAGTGTGGTATCAAGAACCCCAAGGGCCCCTAAGGTACTTTTAGGGGACCTGCAAGGTACTTCTTTTTTCAAGGACCCATCTGGGTGAGGCCTGATTTTCTTCATACACTTCAACCAAAACAACGGATTGCAATATATTGAATTACAGAAGCAAGTATTGAGAAGCAGGTATGAGAATCTGGTTGTCTTCCTTTTGATCAGACATTAAAGAGATCTGCAAAAAATGTAAAAATGCCACTCTTTTCACTACATTTTTAAAATATGGAAAAAAATTTTCAGTAAAATGTCATTGATGTCAACATGTATTGGGCTTATGCTATTTCTTAATAAGTTCATTATAAAATTCCATGTTAGTTTTTAATATGGCAAACTAAATATAAGTAAACAAAAGCTCTTTCAGTTCCTTAATAATTTTTAGAGTACAAAGGGGGCGAGACACAAAACAATGTGAGAGTCTCTGAGGTAAATCATTTTAAGTCTGGTAGCTGCTATCTTGATCCCTTCTCAAAAGACCTCAAGATCTCAAATCTCTACCAGTAGGCTTTTGTGATGTCTTAAAATAATCTTGCCAAGCTTTTTTTTTTTTTTACTTTTTAACTACTTATTGAAGTATAATTGATGTAATATAAGCTACACAATTTGAAATGTACACTTTTTTATATTTTGATACATATACATACTCATAAATATATAACCACAGTCAAGAAAATGATACCCATTATTCTAATTGCTTCCTTTGCCAATTTCTTTCTGTTCAATTACAATTTTTCTGTCCTTAGTCTCTTCTAAGTCCAGAAAACAACTGCTGAGCCCCTTAAGAAATTAAAAAGAATAGTTCTAAAAACTGAAAATCATGGGTCTTAATCAGAAAGGTCTCATGACTTCAGGAATTGTCTTGAAACATTTCAGGGACTAACAATGAAATTATGATGTGGTTTTTCCCTATGAAATCTGAGACCAAAGAAAGAGTAAATATAGGGTAAAAATTATGGGGAAACAATTCAACAAAACAAACACAGACCTAGCCCCATAATGCAAAGAATTACTTGAACTAGTTGTTTAGAAATTACAACTATGAGAATTAAGAACTGATGGAAGTGCCTATGAAGACATGACATTTTTTCAAAGACTTTCTAGTCCTAGAATTTTGACTCTATTTAAGTTATTGTTTTCTGCTCTATTTGAACCAAATGTTTCTTCTAATCTATAAAATGTATTGCTTGTGTATGTGTATCAGTTTCTACTTGCTACTATTCAATTTTATTTTAGTAGGATAAAATTTTAATATTTCAAAGGTGACCTTAAGTTTCATTCGTCTTTTGCAGGGCAAATTCAACTCTCCCAAATTTACATAGTGTCTATCTGACAATATTTGGTATTCCTTTCATTCAAATGTTTATTCTTCAAAATATTTACAGAGAGCCTACAATGTGCAACATGCTATGCTATAAACACAGTATGCATAAACAAAGATTTAATAAATTGGGTTCTAGGATAATACCTTTTAAGATACTTGTTATATTTCATCCTTCCTGTTCCTAATTTCTCTCCAGAGGTGAAGGTGTCTACAGGTTTATACAATTTAACAATGAGAAAAGAAGGAAGAAACTACAGAAATAAAAGGGAAATAAAACCTGCGGAACATAACAATTGTGGTATATCCATACAGTGGAATACTATTTAGCAATAAAAAGGAATGAAGTACTGATTCATGTTACACCATGGATAAACCATAAAAGCATTATTATAAGTCAAAGATAACATAAAAACAGACAAAGCATAATACAAAAGGACATATATTGTTTTGGTTTTTTAAAAAAATATATCTTTATTGATTTCAGAGAGAGGAAAGGAGAGGGAGAGAGAGAGATAGAAACATCAACGATGACAGAGTCATTGGTGGAGCCCACAACCCAGGCATGTGCCCTGACTGGGAATCAAACCCCGATTGCCTGGATCCTAGGTCGACGTTCAACTGCTGAGCCATGCCCGGCCGGGCAAGGGGACATACATTGTATAATTCCATTTGTATGAAATGTCCACAACAGACCAATCAAACCCATGGAGACAAAAGTACATTATTGGTAGCCAGGGGCTAGGTGGAAAGGAGAATGGGGAGTGACTGCTAATGGGCATGGGGTTTCTTTTTCAGGGGTGATGGAAGGTTCTGGCATTAGTAGCAATGACTGCAGATATACTATTATAGATATACTAAAAACCACTGAATTGAACACCTTAAAGCGGTTTAAATGATAAATTTTATGATGTGATCTGAATTTTATCTCAAAAAAAGAAAAACTGACAACAGGGTAAATACTCTGCTAAGAATACAGAAACAATGATATTGGTCTTTCTAGGTTCTATTAAACTAACACCAAATATTTCATTCATTTGAGAAAGGGATTTTCTTGTCAACTGAGCTGGAATTTGCATTTGCAAATAAAGATGCATTTATTAGACAGTGTTTCAACTGCCTTTTTTTTTTTTTTTTAAATCAGTTTGTTCTCTTTACTTTTATCAAATAATTGCTTATATAAGTTTTTATTTAATATTACGGTGGTGCTGTGCCTGACAGTCTGAAACACACCACTTTTAGCCCTGAGCCTCTAGTAAGCAACTTTTTAATCAACAGGGTTTAGTCATATATTTCACCTATTCATACTACACAGTCATTATTTTTAACTAGTTGATTACAATTGCTGGGTTAGGTGTGGAACAGGAATAAATTTTAGATAACTGGTTCTACCATATAATTTAACTTGATTTCTTTACATAGCAGTTATTTTTATACTTCATTTTATATAAAGAAATCTAAAATTCCATGATCCCCTGAAACATTTTAAGTATCAATATTTGTTTAGAGAAATAATCAGGAAGTAAATTCACAAGAGTAATCAAAGACACTTATCACTAAATAATAGAAAAAGCCCAATCAATGCATAGTCGGTGTCTCTAACAGCAGCCTACAAAACAACAGAGCCCTTGTCTGCTGGTACATAATGAAATCTACCCCAGTTTCAAATTGGAAATACTGCAAGAGTAACAAAGAAGACTAGTGGCTGAGAGAGATAGTAGAGAATGTTTAAAAATATGGCTATCTTATGTATACTTTATTCTCCTAGTCTGTTCAGTATCAAAATGTTCAGCATTGCTGGAAGGTAAATAAAGATACTGGTTCAGAAACCCTTACTGTTCAAGCAGTAATACTGGGTTTGTTTAAAATGTTATTTATTTTTAGGCCAATACTAAGAATAAGTATGGCCAGTGAAAATGGTTATAACATTAAAACCTCTTACGTTTTCATCAAAGAATGAAAGTGATAGTCCTCCTCTTAACAGAGAGAAGCTGTCCACAAATTTTCAGAGCTAATAATTTAAGTAGCTACCTGCTTGCACCAAGATTCTCGTATATACTCTAAGTACAGAAGCTGGCAAATAGCATTCCAATAAAAGAAAAAATAAAAGAATATTATCACCATATTTGCAGATTAGAAATTACTTACAGAACTCTTTAAAGGAAAAATTTAAGAAGTTCTGGTGACATGTGTTAAGAATAGGAGACAGAATATATTTTAGGCTTTTTGACCCATACAGTCTGTTGTAATTATTCCACTATGTCGCTATAATGTGTAAAAACAGACATAGGTAATACAGAAACAAATGAGTATGGCTGGGTTTTAACTTATTTATGATGCTGAAATATGAATTTGATATAATTTTCACATTATGATATATTCTTCTTTTCATTTTCACCATTTAAAAAAATGCAAAATCCATTCTTAGTCTAGGGTGTACAAAAATGGGCAGTAAGCTGGATTTGGCCTGTGAATCATAGTTTGGTAATCCCTGATTTAGAGTATGAGAGAATGAAGGAAAGTAATAGACCGTAAGTTAGTAAATACACAAAGCATTCCACATATGAAGTGTAGATTTTATACTCCTAAAATTTAAAGTTATGTATGTAACAACATAGTCAGGTTTGATGTTCAGTTAGAGCTTACCTTCTTAAGAAGATAAGTATTTACAATAGGTATTTATTTTCATTTTATTATTTATTTTTGTAAATGTTAAATGGAATAAACAGCAGTTATATAGTGCTAAGCACTATTCTAAATGCTTTATATAAATTCAATTATCTAACTCATAAGTAAAACAATCAATTACAAATAAAATTTAATAATTCAGATCAACTGAAAAGCTCATCTCAGAGAACGCAAGGATCATTATGCAGTGAAGCCAATCAGATAAAATTTTGTGGGGGAAGTCTGCTTATGTATAGTATAAGAATTCACTGGATAACAGAAGAGCAGGTAGAGAAAATAAATAGCATGTACAAATGGGTAGGAATAAAGGAAAGGACATGGCATATGTGAAGATAATAAAGAGGACCAGTTTAACTAAAAAAGTGTTTAGATGAAGATAAGGAATAGCAAAAGAGAATATTAAAAATCTGTACATGCTTTGATAAGCAAACTGGTATTATATAAGTTCTTTATACCAGCAAGAGATAGCAAAAAAACTCACCCAGTTTAAGTGAAGCAGAAGAATTGACTCATAATATAAACTACTTCAGGAAGACAGTGTAAGGTGTGAAGTAAGATGTGAAATTAGAGTTCTGACAATGAGAATGAAGAAAGTTTGCATCTAAGAGCTATTCTGAAGCAAGAATCTGATAAACTGGAAGTAGTGAGTAAAAAAAAGGAGTCAAACATACTTCTTGAGGTTTCAAGAATTCTGAACAAAATAAAGGGGAAAATCATCCAGTAAATAGCCCACCCTATCTCCAAAGGAAAAAGGGAAAAATGGAAATTATAATGCATTGAGGGAAGAAAGGGTAATAATAATAAAAGATCTGAACTTGGAATACAGATATAGAACTCTAAGGGCAAAACTGTAGAATAGTGAAGATACCAGAATTATCTGAAAGCAAAAGATACTACATTTCTCCCGCCTGAGTTGAGGATCAATGCTTTAGAGAGAGCTATTATGAATCAGAAACTGGGGTGGGATGGGGTATGTGAGTGTTGAAAAGAGGCTGATAAATTTAACAGTAAGGACTCAGGAGAGAGACTTGGAGACAGTAACAATAATTGACAAAATACCACTACAGTTTCAAAGACAGGACTAACTTGAGAGTAATGCACTTTTCTATACAAACAATATCTATTTTTTTATGGGGTATATATAACCTAGTGGTTCTTACCATTCATGCTGAATAAAAGAAATTAACTGTCCAAAGTATTCCATACCTATCACAAAGTAGAATCACAAACATACATACACACAAAAGACATTATAGGAATATTCACAGCAATTATAATTAATGAAGTAATCAAAGATTTCTCCCAAAACTTTATTTGTGAAGATAAAAAACTAATTTGGTCTACCTAATGCAAATGTTTCCCTTAAGTTTTTAGAAACATACTAAATTACCATTCTAACCAGCTATCCAAATCTAAACAAAATTTATAATCACATCTTCTAATATCAAAATTCAATGAAACTGTATCACTAAAAATGAGTTAACTAGATACTATGTGCCTCTTAATGTAATATAATATGAAATATACAGAACTACATATTAATTATTCTTGCAAAAAATTTTAGCCTAATTTTATTTTTTTCATGTGCCCTGACCGGGAATCAAACTGCAACTCTTCAGTGCATGGGACAACACTCAACCAACTCAGCCACACCAGCCAGGGCTAACCTAAATTTTATCAAGCATTTGTAACTAGTGGCCTCAAATTTGTTTTGCTTGGGGACCCCCATTACATTTTAAAAAATTATTAGAACCCCGAAGGCTTTTTGTTTATGTGTTATATTACTGCTATTTAACCATGTTAGAAATTAAAACTGGGAAAGTTTTAAAATATTAATTCATTAAAAATTATAATAAACCTCATTAAATGTTAATAATATATAACCTTTAAAATAAAAAACCCAATATTTTCCAAAACAAAAAAAAAACTTACTGAGAAGAGTAGTATTGTCTTACTTTTTTAAAAAAAATCCTCCCCCAGGATATTTTGTCCATTGCTTTTTCAGGTAGGGGGGGGAGTGGGGAGAGGGAGGGGGAGGGGGAGAAACACTGATGTGACAGAGACACATCGACTTGTTGCCTCTTACACGTGCCCCGACTGGGGCCAGGGATAGAACTTGCAACCCAGGTACATGCCCTTGACTGGGAATCAAACCCGAGACCCTTCAGTGCACAGGCCAACGCTCTAACCACTGAGCCACACCAGCCAGGGCAAGGCAAACTATTTTTTTTTCATCACTGACACCACTCCACTACTTTAAGGTAGATTTCTGTTTACAGAAATGTAGAAAATAGAATAACAAGTTAAATGACATCATAATGAAGCAAATGAATAAATTCAGAATGTGAAACATTCCTTAAAACAATTCATCTAATTTCTTCAACAAATCAACAGAACACAGAAAAAGAAAGTGGAGTCAATAGTTCTAGATAAAGATGCATAACAAAAAAATGTCTTCTGTTGACCCTGATGACTACTTTTAACACTGACTGTAAACAGACATCTCTGAAACAATAGGGGAAATACCTGAATAGATTAGGGTATTAAATGATCCAGAAATTACTGTCAATTTTTTCAGGTATGATATGGCTATATAAGAAAAAAATCTTTAATTTTTACAGAAGCATAATGAAGTACATAGTGATAAAATGAAACAATGAAATAGAGAAAGAAAACAGATGAAGCAAGTGCAACAAAAATGGTCCCAAAATTCATGCTGCACTGAATAAATGGGAACTCACTGTACAAATCTCCCTACTTTTATATATCTTTAAACTTTTTCATAAAAGAAAAAGTTACAAAAATATTCAATAAAATTACTTGGCTTAACTTTTATGCCTTTTGTGGAAAGCTTCCACATTCTTTTTTTGTTCTTTTGTTTTGTTAATCCTCACCTGAGGATATTTTTTGCCACTGATTTTTAGAAAGAGTGGAAGGGAAGGAAGGAGAGGGAGAGGGAGAAACATCGATGTGAGAGAGACACATCCACTGGTTGCCTCCTACATTCACCCAGGGGATTGAACCTGCAACCCAGGTACATGCCCTTGACCAGGAATTGACCAGAGACCCTTCGGTGTGTGGGCCTGGCACTCTAACCACTGAGACACAGAGGCCAGGGCAAGCCTCCGCATTCTTACAGTAAACTTTTTTCAGGGCTTTATATTATAGACTGAACAACTGTGCTTCAGGTTTCAACTGGACAACTCTAGCAGCTTAGGTTAAGAGCATTACTTTTAACTTAAATAAGCTTCATGGTGGGAGAAAATGAGAACTTACATATCTCATAGTGAACATTTAAATGAATATGAGGGTCCAGGATAAATGGGTGCTTCTTTGATCTTTATGTTTGCTCTCACTGTATCATGAGCAATAAATAACTCCCTCTCTCCCCAACACCTCATAGGCTTTCACTATTGCTCCCTTCTGTATGGTTTGATGTTGTACAGCTTGGGATTCCTTCTTAATGTGACCTAAGCTCACCAGTCAGAGAGAAAGACTTACACTGGTCACACGACGGTAGATCTGTGCAGCATTCTGGCATTCTGAGTAAGGGTATTCAGATGTGGCCATCTCAAGCATGCACATCCCAAAAGCATAAACGTCAACGGACTCATCATATTTCTCTTCATACATCTCAGGGGCCATGAACTCTGGGGTACCTTAAATTAAAAGAATGATTCAGACTCAATGCGAGTAGAAGCTACAGATGTTACTCACCGGGGGAAGCAGAGGAATTGACCTGTGAGAGAGAATAAAGTGAAAGAGGGAAGGAAGGGAGGGGTATTCAAAAGAGGAACAAAATCTTAGTCTGTTTCATCAAGTATTTTATAGATCTTCCACTACAAGGCATTTATTAAAAGAAACTAGAGCAGGGTCAAGTGTCCTTCTTTACTATTTCAAATGGATGATTACTGTTGTACCAAGTAGAGCCTTGAATAAAAGATAAACTGATATGACTCATATTGGAGACAAATGAAAGGAAAAGGTAAGAAACTAGCAAGTAATAAAGTAAATATAATGGTATTTACCTTTAAGATGGATGATGGGTTAAAAAAGATCAAAATACTTGTCTGCCCCCTACTGTATGGTAGCTGTAAGGTTAACATTTAGCAATTTCCAGAGAGATTTCTGGTTGTAACAACTATGGGGAAGTGAGGGGGTGTGCTACTGGAAATTAGTGAGTAGAGGCCAGGGATGCTGCTAAATAATCTTACAATGTATAAGACAGCCCTTATAACAAAGAATTGTCTAACCCAAAATGCCAACAGTATATTAAGTTGAAAGATCCTGTTTTAGATATATCATATCTTCTGAAGAGTAAGAATAAGGAAAAAAGCTGATAAAATCAAACTTTCAAAACAAACTCATATTTTCGCATTTTAAAATAAAGTTTTAATAGGCAGATATATATATATATATATATTTCAGCGAGAGGAAAGGAGAGGGAGAGAGAGAGAGATAGAAACATCAATGATGAGAGAGTCATCAATCGGCTGCCTCCTGCATACCCCTCAACCTCCACTGGGGATCAAGCCCACAGTCCAGGCATGTGCCCTGACCAGGAATCAAACTGCGATCTCCTAGATCACAGGTCGACGCTCAACTGCTGAGCCACGCTGGCCAGGCTAGGCAAATATTTTTCAATATACATATATATCCAACAGACTATTTTAGAAGCTAAAATACATATAAATTGTTTCTTTTACATGGAAAGTAACACACTATATCTATTATATAAATAAGCATATAATACTAAATATCAACATGATATGACCCAATAAGATTGATAGTTACATAAGGTTTTGTTAAGAGAGTTTACCTTACGTTTTTAAAATATAATTTACAAAAACTTTGATAGATGATTCTAGGAGCATTAAGTGTAGAGACTACACATCTTTTAAGTAGAACTGATCGCTTCCTAAGTTCAAGTTATGAATTTTTAAAGGTTTATTTTACATAATAAAAGCTCTGACAGGATCTGGCTTCTAAATAAAAGGAATGTCAGAAAGCCAGTTAAGCTGCAAGGTACACTTGAAACATACCTATCACACTCTTGGCAAAAGAAGCCCGCTTCAGGGTTGCCAGACCTAAGTCTCCAATCTTGACGGAGCCTGTAGGGCCAGTGATAAAGATGTTGTCACACTTAAGATCTCGGTGAATAATAGGTGGAGTTCGAGTATGAAGAAACTGAAGTCCTTTAAGGATCTGCCGGCACCAGCTTCGTAGAACTTTGATCTTCATCACCTTAAACCTTTTCAGGTATCTAGAAAAGGCAAGGTATACCAAACAGGTTATCAATGATATGAGTTTACTGCTTTGAAGAATTCCATTAAATTCTAGCATATCTGAGATAGGAATATCAAATTTAGAATATTAAGATTCAGTAACCTTAAAAGTTCGTAATACTTTTAGGAAGGTTAAAGGGGATGGGATAATAAGTGGTTGGTAAGTAAAGTCTGATAACAAAGCACAAAAAATTAATTCCTTAAACTTAAATCACTACTAAAATGATTTAAAAGTGGAGCAATTCTTAATGGATGCAGATATACTTATAAACTAAATTAAAAATGTATCCAAAACAACTACTGGAAGGCTCTGGAAAGCAATCAAAATCAGGCATAAGCCCTGGCCAGAGTGGCTCAGTTGGTTGGGCACTGGCGCGTGCACCAAAAGGTTGTCAGTTCGATTCTGGTGTGTAGGAGACAGCCGATGGATGTTCTGCTCTCCCTAAAAAGCAATTTAAAAAATCTTTAAAAAAAAATCAGACATAAATTAGGAGTTCATATAAGGAAAAATAGAAAGTACTGCTTTGAGCTTTCACTTTCTATACCTTTTAAGATGAGGGAAGGCTCCAGTCTGATTATGCATGTCAGTTCAGACCAGGATAGAAACCTGTAGTCTTATTAGCTCAGAAAAATAAGGACAGAGTTCAAGATGACCACAGCATCTATAACAGTGCTGTCCAATAGAATCTTTTGCAATGATAGTCTATTTAGTACAGTATCCACTGAACATATGTGAGTATTTATACTTAAATGGACACTAATTAAAATAAAAAATTCCATTTCCTAGGTGCACCAGCCACACTTTAAGTCCTCAACAGCTTCATGTGCCAAGTGTTTACCACTGTGAAAGAGCATATTATAGAACATTTTCATCACCATAAAAAGTCCTATTGGACAGCAGAAATGTAAAAAGGGGGGAAATCCCAGAAAGGAAATATAGAAGGGGACCCCTCATATTGAGCATATTCACTCTGCATAAATCTCTGGAATATGATTTCTGAAATATGTACATGTGGAGAAGATTCTGAGCAGCCCAGCTAATGCTAAAAGAATGGAACAGAGATTTCTGCTACCTACTCACTATAAGGAAGATGAAGTTTAGAGATTGAGTTCAGATACACATTATAACTGGAAATAGTAAAGAAAAAAATAAAAGAGCACTAAAAATGGTAAATATAAAAGATTACATTTTCCTCTTACTATTTTAAAAATGCATATAACTAGTTAAAGGAAAATTCCTAACATTGTATGTAGAATCTATAGAATATGTAAATGTAACATGAAAATTACAGCATAAAGAATAAGTATCAGTGATAAATAAAACTATATTTGAGCAAGTTTCCTTTGTTTTACAAGAAACTATACAGTACCAACCCAAGGCATATTGTGAAAAGTTAAAGATATAACTGTAATCTCTAGAACAACTGTTTTAAATTCCCCCACCCCCACGATGTTAACTAAAAAGCTAACACAGGAACTAAAATAAAATTCTATTCATTTCATAAATAACACTAATGATGAAAGCTGCTTTTATGGTTTAAGAAAATACCAGATTCCGGTTAAGGTGGAACAGGTAAATGCAAGACTCGCCTCCTCTCACAACCACATCAAAATATAAGTAAACTACAGAACAATCATTGAAAATCACATGAAGACTAGCTGAACGGAAGACCTATAGCTAAGGGTACACAGACAAAAGGCAGGGACATGGAATTGGGAGGTCCCACACTCATGTGTGGGGTTAAAACTTGGAAGGGAAGGCTCGGCTGCAAAGTTCTCCCCTGAGGAGGAAGGGTTCCCAGCCCCTTGCCCATGGCTCCAGTGAGTGAAAGAGAAGTCTCCATAACTTCTTGGCTGTGAAGACCAGCGAGGATTGTGGCTGAGTAAGATGGAGGGCTGCTGGAGTCTCAGGTGTTCCTCTTAAAGAACCTGCTCACAGACTTACTAGGACTCACTCATTCTAATATCCAGCACTGGGGTGGTAGCTTGAAAGATGCCAGGGACGCAGGGGAGGAACTGAATTGTCCAGTTTCAGGTTGAGGGCTGGAGGGGCAGCTTCCTCCCAGAGAGAAGTGCTGGCAGAAGCCACTATTCCTTTGCTGAGCCTGTCCCACTGCAGGCACAGGTGGGAGCAATATCTGAGTCTCCATTAACCTGGCTAACACTGTTCCCCCACCCCCTTCCCAGAGCACCAGCCCTACCCAACTTGGAGGCCCACCCAAGCCACTTCCAGTGGCTTTTCCATACAAACAGCTCATGCTGTGGACTTTCCTAAATACTCTCAGAGGTTAGACCCCAGACAAGCAGTATCTGGCCTCAGTGTGTCCTGAATCTCTTGCTAAGCAGCCCCAAGTTGGACACTAGTGGCAGCAAGCCTCAGTTCACAGCTTAGCCTCTCCCAGGCACCTCAAAGCCCAGAACAAGCAGAAAACATCTGCAGATCATTTTGTAGCTCCTACCAGGTCAGGTGGGCGCAGGCAGGGCCCAGGCTGCGGCTGACCTTGGCCTATACCTCCCAAGAGGCCCCAGAACAAACACACCCAGTAGCCAGCTTCAGATGACACCAAAGTACCACTCAACCACCTCCACAAATGACACACTCAAGGGGCAGACTTGGCAGGCATCAGAGCCTGGTTAAAGCAAAAGCAAATCCTGCTCCACAGGTCAACCTCTGCACAACTCCTCCTCTACTGTAGTCATGGCCAGAACTCACAACGAATCAGCCTGAGGGTCAATCTCTCCCACTGATGTGCCAACAGCAATCAAGTCTCCAACTACAACAGGAAGGTACACACAACCTACACAAGGGACACACCTGGAGCACCAGGCTCAGGTGAGAAGGGAGATTGTACCATGGTATCCCACAGGGCACCTACTACATAAGGCCACACTGTAGCAGTTCGACCTAATACATAGAAACAAATAAGGGAGGCAGCCAAAATGAGAAGACAAAGAAACATGTCCCAAATAAAAGAACAGAACAAAATTCCAGAAAAAGAACCAAACAAAAAGAGACAAGCAATCTACCAGATGCAGAGTTCAAAACACTGGTTATAAGGATGCTCAATGATCTCAGTGAGGACTTCAATAAAAAGATAGGAAACACAAAAATGGATATAGAAAAACATAAAAAAGAACCAGTCAGAAATGAAGAATATAATAACTGAAATGAAGAATACATTAGAGGGAATCAACAGTAGATTAGGTAAAGCAGAGGATCGAATCAGCAATTTGGAAGATCAGGTAGCAGAAAACACACCATCAGAAAGGCAAAAAGAAAAATGAGGATAGTTTAAGCAGCCTCTGGGACAACATCAAGCAGACTAAGATTCACATCATAGGGGAGCCAGAAGAATAAGAGAGAGCAAGGAACTGAAAACCTATTTGAAGAAATAATGACTAAAAACTTCCCTAACCTGGCAAAGGAAATAGATATAGAAGCCCACCAAGCACAGAGTCCCAAACAAGGTGAACTCAAAGAAGTCCACACCAAAACACATAATTAAAATGCCAAAGGTTAAACACAAAGAGAGAATCTTAAAAGCAGTAAGACAAAAGCAGTTAACTATAAAGGAGCTCCCATAAGACTGTAAGCTGATTTCTCAACAGAAACTCTGCAGGCCAGAAGAGACAGGCAAGAAATATTCAAAGTAATATAAAAGCAAAGAACTAAAACCAAGATTACTCTACCCAGCAAAGCTATCATTGAGAATCAAATGAGATAAAAATCTTCCCAGGAAAGAAAAAGCTAAAGGAGTTAATCACCACCAAACCAATATCATAAGAAATATTAAAGGAACTTCTTTAAGAAAAAAAAAAGAAAAAAAAAGATAAAAAATATGACTAATAAATGGCAATAAATACATACCTATCAACAATGACTCTAAAAGTAAATAGATTAAATGCTCCAATCAAAAGACATAGGGTGTCTGCCCTGGCTGGCATGGCTCAGAGGTTAGAGTGTCAGCCTGCATACCAGAGGGTTGTGGTTTGGATTTCTGGTCAAGGGTACATGCCTGGGTTGCAGGTTCGATCCCCAGTGGTGTTTGGGGTGAGTGTGAGAGGCAACCAATCGATGTGTGACTCTCACATAGATGTCTTTATCTCTCTCTCCCCCCCTTCCTCTTCTCCCCTCCTCCCTTCCTCTCTCTCTCTTTAAAAATCAATGGAAAAAAAAAAATATATATATATATACACCTCACTCCTCAGATAAGGATTAAAAAAAAAAAGACAGAGTATTCTGAATAGAAAAGAAAACAAGACCCTTAAATATGCTTTCTACAAGAGACTCACTTCAGATAGAAAGACATACACCGACTGAAAGTAAAGGGATAGAAAAAGATATTTCATGACAATGGAAAGGAAGTGGGGAAAAGAGCTGGAATAGTAATACTTATACCAGACAAAACAGACTTCAAAACAAAGGCTATAACAAGAGACAAAGAAAGACCCAGCAATTCCACTTCTAGGTATTTACTGGAAGAAAACCAAAACACTAATTCAAAAACATATGCATCCATATGTTCATGGCAGCAGTATTTACAATAGCCAAAATATGGAAGCAACTTAAGTGTTCTTCAATAGATGAATGGATAAAGAAGAAATGGTGCATATATACAATGGAATATGACTCAACCATAAAAAAGGAATCTTGCCAAATGTAACAACATGAATGAACCTAGAGAGTATTGTGCTGAGTGAAATCAGTTAAACAGAGAAAGAAAAATGCCACATATTTCACTTATATGTGAAATCTAAAAGAACAAAACAAACAAAAATGAAATAAGCTCATAGATATACAGAAAATTTTGATGGTTGCCTGATGGGGCAGGGCTTAGGGGGATGGGTGAAAAAGGGGAAGGGATTAAGAAGTACAAATTGGTTTACAAAATATTCATGGGGGTGTAAAGTATAGCATAAGGAATATAGTCAATAATATTGTAATAACAATGTATGGTGCCAGGTGGGTACTAGATTTATAGGGGTGATCACTTGGTAAGATATATAAATATTTAATTGCTATGTTGTACACTTAAAATTAATATAATATTGTATGTCAACTATAACTGAAAAATTAAAATTTCTTTATAAATAAATAAATAAATAAATAAATAAATAAATAAATAAATAAAAAATAAATAAATATCAAAGCACAGTCACCTCTGAAGGGTGAGGGAAAGGATGACAGGGAAGAGGCATAAGGGCATTTAATGAGATATTGGAAATGTTCTCATATCTTAATAAAGTTCTGATTACATGTCAAAACTCATCCAGCCCTGGCTAGTGTGGCTCTGTGGTTAGAGTGTAGGCCTGGGCACCAGAGAATTGTGGGTTTGATTCCCAGTCAAGGGCGCCTACCTGGGTTGCAGGTTCGATCCCAGCCCCAGTCTGGGTGCATGTGGGAGGCAACCAATCGATGTATTTCTCTCACATCGATGTTTTTTTCCTCTCTCTTTCTCTCCCTTCCACTCTCTCTGAAAAGCAATGGGAAAAATATCCTTGGGTGAGGATTTAAAAACAACCACAACCACACACACACACACACACACACACACACACACACACACGCAAAACAAATAAACCTTATCCAATGATACAATGATAACTTATGCTTTTCACTGTATATAAATTTTACCATAAGGAAAAACAGCATACAAATAAATACTGGAATTTTAATGAAATGGGCACTGAAGTGTTTACAGGTGAAGCATACTAATGTCTGTAACTTATTTTTGATGAATAAAATTAAAATAGATGGATGGGGAATGATTAGATGAACATATTGTAAAGCAAATACAGCAAAACTTAAGAGAAACTGGGCAGTGATTATGTGTGTGTTCATTGTATAATTCTTTCAACTTTTCTGTGCAACTGAAACATTTTATAGTAACATATTGGGGAAAAGTTGATGCTGGCTTGTATCTCTTTCACATCTATGAAACCACAAAGTATATAAAATATAATAGATATTGCAAATCTTTTATCTTATAACTTTCTAAAATTGATAGACTCAACTGGAATTTATCATATAAACAATCACATAATCTGCAAACATGGGCAGTTTGCTTTCTTCCTTTCTAATTTTATGCCTTTTACTAGTTTTCCCACTTTTATGCTTTATTGCAATGGGTGGGTCCTCTAGAACAATACTGAATGTGAACTGTGAAAACAGGCATCCTTGCTTTGTTCCAAATCTCAGGGGTAAAAGGTTAAGTACGACAGTTAGGTATGACTTTAGGTTTTTCCATGGATGTTCTTTATCAGTTTGAGGAAGTTCCCTACTATTTATAGTTTGCTAAGAGTTTTTAGTCATGAATAGATGTTGAATTGTCAAATACTTTCCCCACATATATTGAAATGACCATATGATTTTTCTCCTTTATTCTGTTAATGTGGTGAATAACACTAGTTCACTCAATGTTAAACCAACTTTGCAATTCTGGGATAAACCCTGTTTGTTACTGATGTATTGTGATTGCTGGATCCAATCTATTATTTTGTAAAATATTTTTATATCTATATTCATGAAGAACACTGCTCTAAATAAATTTCTTTTGCTATAATATCATTAGTGTTATGCTGACCTTATAAAATGAACTGGACATATTTCTTCATCTCTTTTTTGAGAAAGCTCAACATACTGGATTCCCCCCAACATGTTATTATGATAAAATACACATAACATAAACTTTAGCATTTTTAAGTTATATTACATTCATATTATTGTGCAATCATTACCACCATCTACCTCCAGAAGATTACTTTCATCTTGCAAAATTAAAATTCTATATGCATTAAACAATAACTCCCCATTCCCTCAACGCTCAGGCCCTGGCAACCAGGATTCTACTTTCTGTCTCTATAAATTTGACTACTCTAGATACCTCATATAAATAAAATCATACAGTACTTGTCTTCTTGTAACTGGCTTATTTCACTTAGCATAATGTCCGCAAGGTTCATTTATGTTATAGCATGTGTTAGAATGTCCTTCCCTTTTAAGGCTGAAAAACAGTCCATTGCACATGTATACAACATTCGTTTCCATTGATGGACACTTGGAAAGCTTCTACCTTTTAGCTATTGTGAATGATGCTGCTATGAACATGGGTATAAAAATATCTCAAGACCCCTTTTCAATTATTTTGGGTATATAAGCACAAATGGAATTACTGGGTCATATGATAATTCTATTAATTTTTAAAATTGGGATAAAATTGACATATGACAGTCTATAAGTTTCCGGTGTGCAAAAGAATGCTTCAAAATTTGTATATATTGCGAATTATTACCACAATAAATCTAGTTACCATCCATCATCACACAGTTACAGATTTAATTTCTTGTGATGAAAACTTTACAGATCTCTCTCAGTAACTTCCAAATATATAAATACAGTATTATTAACTATAGTCACCAAGCTATACAATAAATCCCCAGGACTTATTTATTTTATAACTGGAAGGTTGCAACTTTTAACCAGTGTCACTCATCCCCACACCCCACCCCATGTTCTCCACAACCCAGCAACCAACAATCTAGTCTCAGTAACTATGAGCTTTTTTGAGCTGTGCTGTTAGGTTTTTTGGTATGGTCTTATTTATTTTTTTGGTTTGGCTTGGCTGTTTTCTAGATTCCACATATAAGTGAGATCATACTATATTTGTTTTTCTCTGTCTGTTTCACTTAGCATAATGCCAACAAGGTCCATCCATGGTGTCGCAAGCAAATGGCAAGATTTACTTCTTTTTATAGATGCATAGTATTCCACTATATATCGTTTTTATCCATTCACTGGACACTTAGGCTGCCTCCATGTCTTGGCAAGTATAAATAATGCTACAATGAACATGGGGGTACACATGTATTTTCAAATTATTGTTTTCATTTCACTTGGATAAATATCCAGAAGTGGAACTGCTAGATCATATGACAGTTGTAATTTTTTGAGGAACCTCCATACTGTATTCCATAGTGGCTATACCAACATACATTTCCAAAAACAGTGCACAAGGGTTCTCTTTTTTCCACATTGTCATAAAAATTTGTTATTTCTTATCTTTTTATAATAGCCATTGTAACAGGTGTGAGGTGGTGTCTCATTGTGGTTTTCATTTGTTTCCCTAATAACTAGCGGTGTGGAGTATCTTTTCACGTACTACCTGTTGGCCACTTGTATATCCTCTTTGAAGAAATGTCTGTTCAAGTCCTTTGCCTATTTTTGAATCAAGTTGTTTGTTTTTATGTTATTAAGTTTAGGGAGTTACATGATTTGCAAATACTTTCTCCCATTTTGTGATTGGCTTTTTACTCTGTTGATAACATATTTTGATACACAAAAAGTTTTTAATTTTCATGAATTCCAAATTTTAAACACACTGGATTTTAAAACATTTGATCCGGCATACATTTCAGGTAATGCTAATAATCAAAGTCACCTCCACTTTTGGTAGAGAGTATTAAGTTTCTTTTTACTAACGAGGATAGTGATCCCAATGTTACACAGCTAATTTCAAGACATGGCAAATGAACTCTTAAGCTTGTGCTACTGCTATCGCCTAACTGGCTACTCTATCTCTAATCTGTCATGTATACTGCTATCAGACAAATCTTTCTAAAGAAATGTTAACATAGCCCTCGTCGCATACTAGGTTCTCAATTGTTTTCTGAATTATTCAATGCATTAAATCACTGCTAGATCATATAATCCATTCCAATGGGTTTCCTACCATCTGTAAAGCAGAAACTAATCTTTTGCCCTGCATTCAATACTCTTTACATTTTATCTCTAACATATCTATTGGAGCCTTTTTTTGTCATTATTCCTCTTTATAAACTTTATGTTTTTAACCAAAAGAGTTAACCTACAGGTAACCTTTTATTCCCTTTTTATACAATTCCCATAGCATTTCTCCATTTACAGAAAAGCTATCTATCCTTAAAAGCAGGGATGGGGAATGTCTGGTCCTTAGGCAGTATATGGCCTTCAAAATCATTTCGTCTCACCCTGCCAAAGCCTCACCAAAGAGAAGCCGTTCCAGCCATCATATTAGGGGTGAGTTAATTAAATGTTTGACCAAATATAGCAGGCTAATTTTTCAGTTGATAATTTTGTATGGCCCAAGAATGATGTTATAAATATCCAAGTGGCCCTTGGCAGAAAAAAGGTTCCCCATCACTGCTTTAAAGCCTAATTTTAATTCTATTATTTTGACAACACCATTCAAGTTTACCCTAGCCAGTAGGAAGTGATATTGTGTTCAACTATTATTAAAAGTTACAAAAACTATTATTCAGCCATAAAAAAGAAATGAAATCTTGCCATTTGTGACAACATGAATGAACCTTGACATTATACTAAATGACATAGAGAAAGAAACAAACAACAAAAAAAAACCAAGCTCATACATCTAGAGAGCAGACTCAGGTGGTTGCCAGAGGCAGGAGTGGTGGTGGGCAAAAAAGATGAAGGGCGTCAAAGGTACGAACTTCCAGTTATAAAATAAATAAGTCATGGGGATATAATGTACAGCGAATATAGTTTATAATGCTGCATTGCTTATTTGAAAGTTGCTAAGAGAGATGTTAACAGTCTTCATCATTGGGAAAAAACTGTCTCTATGTATGGTAACAGATGTTAACTGGACTTATTGTGCTGATCATTTTGCAATATATACAAATTCTGAATCATTATATTTTACACCTGAAACTAATATAATGTTGTATGTCAACTGTCTCATTAAAAAAAATTAAAAATCATTTTAAGTGTTATTATTATGATTTTATATAAATATAGGAATATTATCTAAAATTACTACAATCAAACAAGAAATGTGACAATCAGGCATCATCAGTGCAAAAAAGACATAATTAATAATTAATCAATAGATAGACAGATAGATAGACAGATAGATAGATAAAGGTTACTTTTGAGTCCTTCATTACAGTTCACTCCTGCCCAATTGCACTGAAGAAAAGCCTAGTAGTTGAAAAGTTCCAGCCTCATAACCATAGGTCCTAATCAGCTTTCAGTGCTGAAATAGTTCACATAAACTGACAACCAACTCATGGTTAAATGGGGGTAATTATGGTACCCAACCCACAGAACTGAAGACTAAATGCTAAGAACAATGGCTGCTGAATATTAGAGTACAGGAAATTTTATTTTTATTTTTTAATTTTTTAATCCTCACCCAAGGATATGTTTTTATTGTTTAGAGAGAGAGAGAAAGAGAAATATCTATGTGAAAGAGAAACATTGATCAGTTACCTCCCAAACTCGCTCCGACAAGGGATCTAATCCACCTTTGGTGTCCAGGATGATGTTCCAACCAACTGAGCCACCCAGCCAGGGCAAGTATAGGAAATTTTAGTTCAACAAAAAGAGAATATCAATAAAGAGATAGAAATTATAAAAATGAACTAAAACACAATAACTGAAGCTAAAACACAATAACTGAAATGAAAAATTCATTGAAGAGTTTCGACAGCAGATATGAGCAGGCAGAAGATAGAAGCTGCAAACCCAAAGTAAGTCAATTGAAATTATCCAGTCTAATGAGCAGAAAGAAAAAAAAGAACAAAGAAAAAAATCCACTGAGCCTAAGAGACAAGAGACCTGTGGAATACCACCAAGTGGACTAACATACACAAAATAGGAGTCCCAAATAAAAAGAGAGAAAAGAAACAGAATGAAAATTTGATAAAATAATGGCCATGAACTTTCCAAATTTGATAAAAGACATGAATTTACACATCCAGGAAGCTTAACAAAATCCAAGAGATCCACAATGAGACACATTGCATTCAAACTGTTGAAAGCCAAAGACACAGAGAGAATCTTGAAATCAGCAAGAGAAGCAACTCCTCATGATCAAGATATACTGTGTAGGAAGAGGAATGGAGAGTAACTGCTTAATGGGTATCAAGTGTTCTTTTGATGGTGATGAAATGTTCAGGAACTTGGTAGATGTGGTGGTTATACAACAGTGCAATTGTACTAAATGCCACTGAACTGTACACTTTAAAAGGCTGAATTTATGTTAGTAATTTCACTTCAATATTTTAAAAAATCTAACTTTATTTCCATCAACCAAACAAAATTGGCTAATCCATATATTCCCATCTTATTTTTCAGGTATGAGTGTTTGTTTCAATTTAATATTTATACATATGCGAAACAAAGGTAGAAACTCAAAAGGTCCCAAAAGCATAAATTTTGAAACTACTTCCCATCCATTTTGCCCCATTTGCCTCTCTAAATACTAGCAAAGTTCCTAATAATTGTTCTGTGTTCTTCCAGGTATGAATATAGATTTGCTTTAAATCTACTTTGGAACACACACACACACACACACACACACACACACACACACACACACCACCCCCCCCGCCTTTTCTCATTCTCTTGATTTTTTTTCCCTTCTAGAGTAAAATTAAATTCTCATTCCATTCTCATCTTTTTTCATATCTCCCATCTTATTCTGCTTTCTGATTTCTTCATATTTATTCTTGTCTATTCAATCTAGTCTGCTGTTTAACCTAACCACTGAAGTTTTAATTTTAATGATTTATTCTTATTTCTAGTTCTTTGGATTTTCTAATTATGCCTGAACTTTTTTGACAGAGTTTTAGTTCTTCATTATGATTTCTAGTCCTTCTTTTATCACTTTATATGCTTGTATGTACTTTATATACCTACATATATCTTTACTGAAATCTTTTTATGGTTACATACTTATTTTGTAATCACTTTCAGAGCTGTCTATAATATCCTTAATTCCTGTGGTGCTATTTTCCAGTTGTATTTGATCATCTTTACTGGCTAGTAATTTAATTATGAGGCCAACTTCATTGGAGACTGTTTTGTCCATGGATACTATGACCAATGAAGTATGAAAATGTCCCTGGGAGTTGGGTTCTGAAACAATTATGATGTTTATTCCTAGTCTTGGGGTTACTGCAACCAAGCAGGTAGTATAAATTTATAGTCATCTACATATGACCTAAGCTGAGATTTCTGTTTTTCATAGGGACTTCCCTCCCACCCAAAGTCCTGGGAAGAGGGGCAAAAATTCTTTGTAACTTTCATTTGCTGGGGTGCAGAGTTCTCCCTTAAATGGATAATTTAGTTTTTTGGTACAAGCTAAGCTCCAGTTTTCCTTTCTACTGAGTTCTAAGGCCTTTAGTCCTAGCACAGCATGGACATTAAAACTCTAGTATCTAATCCTCAAACCCCATAAGTGGTATGAAATTCCCATAGAATGCCAGGGCATCAGCTCCTGTTTTGGCTTTGAGTTACTTCTTTGCCTTTTATCTGGAAATTACCCTTTGTTTTCTTTGAAGCTTGGACACATATTGAAAGAGCTTTTATGATATTCCACACTTCAGATTGTTGGTAGGGGGAGGCCATACAACAGGGACTTAGCCTATTGTGTTACCCAAAACCCCTCATTTCAGTTTTTAAAACAAATAAGTTGTTGTAGGGTGTGACAATCCACTAAGTATTATCCAAATCAGTGAAAAGAATCTCAAGATGCAGATATACACAAAACTACTACCAACTATTACCACACAATTCTCCTTAATTCATTCAACTACTTAACTAATTTCAGGCATAGTGCTAGGGAACAGAGTCTAGTGGAAGAAACAGATATGTGAACACCAAGAAGCCTGAATGACTAGGATAAGGGTGTTGCCATAAATATTACAGAGGTTGAGTGGAAATTAGAATTTGCAGGGGGCGGAATAATTTGTTGGCTTTTAGACACGTTAGGCTTAAGCATCCAAGGGCACACGCAAGTGACTACATCCAGGAGATACAAGACTTATGCTTCTAAGATGTGGTATTAATGAGCTGAATAGCAATTAACTAAAGAAAGTAATAAACAATAAATATATACTACAGAGACAATTTTTTAAAATCCAATTTCTCCACAATAAAAAACTTACACCACATAATTTACACTAGTTTACTCTCTGAGTACAATAGATACTGAGTACAAAAAAGAGACCTGAGATTCCAGAGGCATACTCTAACTCTTTAACTCTTTACTATAAGGAACAGGGAATTTCTGCATTTGGTCTATCTGTATTCCTGAAAGAGATAATAGGTCTAGCTGTTTTGGCTTTCCAATTTCTGGTGCTATGAGAAATGAAATTACCTAGTGATAATATTCAAAATACAGTGTGTATTTGATACAATAGTTGCATAGGTGCAGCAAAAAATGCCCAATACAAGGTGATAAAATAAAGGGTAAAGCTTCTCAGTAAGTTTCAACCTCATTTTAACCACTAGAGGGCTCCCTTATCGTTATTTCATTTCTGATCCTAGCCACTCAATTTTAGAAACATCAAGTACTATGACTTAAAATAACTAGGTTTATTCTGCAATAACGTCTCATTTTAATACTTACCAATAAATAATTATCAGATCACTTTATACACCAGAGGGCTTTGTGGGCAGTAAAATGTGCTAATAAAGTAACAGTTGAAGGGACAGCTCCCTCCTTAAGGCAAAAAAAGTAGGACCGATAAGGCCTAAAATAAAAAAACTCAAGTTTTCTAATACTTCTTGGTCAGCTTTTATGTTGATGGACTTACGTTTTAAGTGTTCCAGATGTCATAAGTTCAGTCACCAAAACAATGCACTTCTTTCCTTTTACTGTGGATTCCCAGGAATCATAGAATCGAACAATATTGGGATGCTGAAGACCCTTTAACATTTCAGCCTCTTCTTTAAATCTCTGTCTCTCAGACTTTGTTAACTTTCGATCCTACAATCAAAAACAAAAACAGAATGTGGTTTTAAAATAATAAAACACCAAGTTACAGTTAAATTTAGATGGTAAATATGTACTAAATTATAATGATCAACAGTGTTAAAACAGGAACACTAACACTAAGTTTACTAGTAACTAATAATTTCATCAGCCTATTATATGAGTATAAAAACAGGCTAAAGTATGTTTAAGAAACTCTGGATTATAAAGACATGCTTGAGATTATTTTAGTATCAGTACTATTAATGTATGCCTCAGATATATTATGTTTGCCTCTTTATGTATGTGTAGTTAACTTACCACTTCTAAAATAAGTCATCTATTGCTAGAGATATGCACTTTAATAACATGAAACAAGTATGGGTTTTGGAGGTAGGTAGGTCTAAATATAAATTCCAGTTCTGTCTTTGCTTTGGTTAGAATTTACTTTATGAAGGAATATATACCCTCACCTCACAGGACAGTTGTAAAAATTAATCTACTAGGAATGCTCTCATCACATATTTAAAGCACCTGGCACTTCACAGGTTAGTTCCTATCTGAGATAAACTAGGGAAAAGCACTTAATTTATTGTTTTTCCCTTAACAAGGTCCTATATACCCAAATTCTAATCATCCTGCAAGTTAAAACTGAAACTATCTTTCTCATATTAATATTCTGTCAAAACAAGTAATATGTAGTTTTAACAAAATATTCCAGGTATACAATAAAGTAATATGTCCATCATACAGTTAAATAATTAAACATCACAAACATAATTTACAGCCCCTATGTAATTAGGTTGCCCTTACCATCATAATTCCTTACCCATGAGTAACCACTACCCTGAATTTGAACATACTATTCCTATGTGGGATTGTACACTTTATATGAAATGTTAAAATTTCATAAAAAGAAGTTATACAGTATGTATTCTTTGGAAGCTTGCTTCTTTTTCACTTAATATTGAGATCATTCATGATGGTATGCAAGGAGACACTACAAGATATCTACCAGATTACTATAACTTGGTTCCATTCATTATCACTACTATACAGTTATCCATTGTTTGTACAGGGTGTGGCAAAAGTAGGTTTACAGTTGTTCATATGGAAAATAATACAATAATAAATAACAATACAAGAATAAATTCTGTTTCACATGCTCACAACTTTAAAACCTAGTTTTGCCCTACCCTGTATTATAATTTATAAAATCTCCTACTAATGAATCTTTAAGTTGTTCCCCATTTTTTTTGTTACTACAATACTGTAATGGTGTTGCAATGTTAATCTTGGACATACATAAGGGTGTCTATAGGACACCTGTTCTTTTTTAAAAAACTGATTTTAGAGAGGAAGGGGGTGAAAGAGAGAAACACTGATTTGTTGTTCCACTTATTTATGCATTCATTGGTTGATTCTTTTTATAAAAAAAAATATCTTTATGGATTTCAGAGAGAGGAAGGGAGAGGGAGAGAGAGAAACATCGATAATGAAAGTCATTGATCGGATGCCTCCTGCACGCCACCACTGGGGATTGGGCCTGCAACCTGGGCATGTGCCCTGACCGGGAATCGAACCGAGATCTCCTGGATCACAGGTTGATGCTCAACCACTGAGTCACACTGGCTGGGCTCATTGATTGATCTTTCATGTGCTCTGATGGGGGATGGAGCCTGCAAACTTGTGGTATCAGGATGATGCTCTAACCAACTGAACTACCCAGACAGGGCAGGACACTCGTTCTTAAGCTTGGGGTCCACAAAACCCTTTAAGGAAGGTTTGTGAACATGTGTGAAAACAAATAAACCTTTATTTTTCATTTACCATGAATTTAAATTTAATATATTCTTGAGTTATTAATGTATACACCTAATAGCATTCAGCAGTACCTGTGATTTTTGTCACCAACAGACTAGATTATTTTCATATCACATAACAGTGGTTGCAGATTATCTCAAAATAGCATTTACACAAATTCTTACTTTGAAATTATGATATAGCCATTGGACTTTCAATAGATTGTATTACTCTATGCACTAATAATGCATACTATACCACAAATTTAAATTTTTAAAATTTTTAAATAACTATTCAATATTAGTTTCCATTATAATCCTATGTATTTTATTACATGAACTTAAAACATTATTCTACCTTTCACCAGCCTTCAAAAAAAGATCTGAGGCACAAAAAAACATTAAGAACTATTAGGATACATAGCTAAAAGTAGAACTGTTGGATCACAGAGTATAAGCATCTTTAATTTTCATGGGTATCAAACAAATTGCTTTACAAAGTGACTGTATAGTTTATCCCCTAATAGCATAGTCATCAACAATTAGTATTATGAGACATTAACTTTTGTCAATTTGATGAGTGTAAAATCATATTCTGTTGCTTAATTTACATTTTTAGAATCAATAATAAGCATTAGAAACTTTTTGTGTCTTTGTAGATACTTAAGATTTCTGTTCTGTTAACTGCCCAATGATATCATTTGTTGCTTTGTCTTATTTGTAGGAGTTTTTAATATATTCTGGATACTAATCCTTTATTGATTTTATGAGTTACAAATATGTTTTCCCAATTGTAGTTTGTACTTTCACCTTGCTTTGATTTACAGGCATTTTTATTTCACTGCAGTTCAATTAATCTATCTTATACTTTGTGGTAGGTATGTTTTATGTCTTCAGTAAGTCTTCTAGACATGGAGACTATAACTTTTTCTTTTCCTTTTTAAAATATAAATTTGTTTGCTACATCTGGGAATTTTATCTGTTGAGGAATTTATTTGGCTAGGTAAAAAAAAAAGACTATTACTTTTTTTTCTCTATCAATCAATAACCCCAATACCATTGATGAACAATCCATCTTTTCCATGTATGTGTAGTTTTATTTCTGAATTCTATATTCTTTTCCAATAATATGTCCATTCCTGCACTAATAACATCGAATAACTTTTTCTTAATTGCTATAGTTTTAAAATAATTCACAACTAGTAGGAGCACTTTTTATAGCACCTTCCCCAAATTTATGTTCTAAATTATCTTGGTTTTATTCCCATGAGAAGACTTTTATTTATTTATTTTTAAATATATCTTTATTGATTTCAGAGAGAGGGAGAGGGAGAGAGAGATAGAAACATCAATGATGAGTCATTGATCGGCTGCCTCCTACACACCCAGAATGGGGATTGAGCCCGCAACCCGGGCATGTGCCCTGACTGGGAATCGAACCCTGATCGCCTGGATTCTAGGTCGACGCTCAACCGCTAAGCCACGCCCGGCTGGGCAAGACTTTTATTTTTATAACATAGAAATTATAGCATAAGACAACTATAACTATCAGAATATTATAAAAAATTTTAACGAAAGGCATATTACTTAGAATGACATTGTGTATAACCCTTTTCCCCAAGTAACATATATATTAATTTTAAAAGCTTTGACTTTTAACTTTCCTATTAAAAAAAAAATCACTATTCTAATCATCCTTCCCCATCTTATACATTATTTTCCCTAATTTTTTGTTCTATCCTATTACTTCTTAAATAGACACCATTATAATTATTAAACAGTATATGCTTACATATCTTTACCATTCCATTTTGCTCTTTATTCCCTTCTCTGGGTTCAATTTCCTTCATTTCTGAAATATATTTTTCAAAATTCTTTAAGTAAATGTAGGTTGGTTTATTTTTCTTTCAATACCTTTAACATATTGTTTCATGGTGTCCTGGTATCTACTGTAACTGCCAGTATAAATGTCCATGGAGGTTATCTACATTTTCTCTCTGGTTACTCTAGACACTTTAAAAAAAGAAACTGTGCTCTGCACCTTCACTATCACACATCTAGTTTTATTTATACCATAATGAGGCTAAATATGCTTTTTAAGCCAAAAGTTTCAGGTATTTGTCTTTAAGTCAGGAAAATTCTCAACTATTATCTCTTTGAATATTGCCTCCTCATATTCTCCATTCTCTTCTTTGTAAGATTTTATGTGTGTTTGTTTGTATGTTGTGTGTGTGTGAGAGAGAGAATGTGTAACCTTACTCTATCCTTCATATCTTTTAACTTCGGTCTCATTTTTCATTTCCTTCTCTCTGCTATTTTCTGAGCAATGTTCTCAGATCTACCTTCTTATTCATTAATTCTCTCTTGAGTTATATCTAACCTGCTTATTACCTCTTAAATTTTTTTTTAATTGATCGAACTTTAAAGTCTATAGGAGGCAGAGATACAAAGGACATGTGGCAAGGTCTCAGCCCCTGATCCAGAAAAAAGAGTTGAACATAAACCAGATGTACACTCCCAACTGACCATACAAGTCTTGGAGGGCTAGGTATACAAGTGAGAGGGGTATATATTTGAACATACATTAAGAAAATACCACAAAAAGTCAAGCAACCAGTGACCAAAAGTACCCACTGAGGGGTTTGATAAAGGGAACTCAGTCACCACTCCAGTTCCTAACTCTCCTGGTAGCATCATAAACAAAGCTAGGGGGAGAAAGTAGGGGCGGGGAAGAGGGCGCACTTACTGAAAGATTTAGTAGGGAAAGAATGCTCCAGCCATTACACCATGCCCAATGCCTGGAAGACAGATTTTCTCCTCCCTCTCAGTTATAACCCTACAACATGGGGTTTTGAATGAGCCGTGATAACTGACAGCCAATTTGCAATGATCCCCTCCAACCTCCACACTCCATGCCCACTTCATAATCAGGTAGGTTTTCCCAGAATCGTCCTCAGAATTTCTTCTCTCTTGGTCCTGCTCCATCTTCAAATCATCACTGCAAGATTGGCCTCTCTCAAAGTTCCATAAAACACCCACTTTATCACTTTAATTCCCACTCCCAACTGGAGGCTGCAACCATCCACAAAGTCACATACCTCATCCACTAAGACACAGATTCATGGCAGCATAGCTGTTTTATCCTGAGTTGTCCTAAGACATTCCTTTCCTGGAGGACAGACAGCCAAATGGACAAGTCAAAGTATCTAGGGCCAGATGACTGAGGAAGATAGTACTTATAATTTCGTTTTTAATCACAAATGCATTTTCATTTCTTGAAGCTCTATTTGGGTCTTTATCAAATCAGTCATTCACTACCCCTTCTAACCACCATCCTGATGTTTTTGTTTTTAGGCCTTTCTCTTATAATGTTACTTACTATACAGACTCAATTCAGTATCACTTTTATCCAAGTTACTGGGGGTCTAATTTTGCCTATTGTTTTGGCTGCTGATATTCACTTCTGTTGGTTTGTTTCTTCATGTGGTTGTTTCAAACTGTGATCTGTTTGTTGGAATATCCTCAGTTGTGAGTGTATCCCACAATCTCTAGTTTGTTTTTCATTTCATTTCATTTTCCTCTGCAAAGAACAACTGTATTAGATCTCAATTCCAATAACTACTTGGGCTTGAGATTTCATCTATCCTCAGATAGATAGTAAAACTATGCCTCTTAGTTAACAAGACTGGCAACTGTCCCAGAAAAGCCCTAGTGTCAATTCACACTTTTCCTGCTCTGGTTTTAAGTTTCTTCTTAGTTTTCAGACCTTGGAGATTATCCTTACATTCTAACAAGCTCAGCTATCCAATGAAAAAAATAGGTTCTTATTGTTCTTTTCATAAAAATTTTCAAAATATTTTGTGTTTTACAGTAGGAAGTTTTCAGTTTGTTTAGTTTTCCCTTTATTGACAATACGCTTTCCCAATATGTTTTTTAAAAGTCTTGTTCACCATACATTTTTAAATGTTCCTCATTTATGGGAAATTTATATTGAAAAAGAAGAAAAATATATATCACTTTTTGACTCCTTATCTTTTACTGAACCTTACAATAGCTGTATTAAGAAAATTTATTTTAAATTTAGAAGTTAATTTAGTCTCAAAACAATTAGACAGTAATCATATAAACCAAATTAATTATATTCCACCTAACATTAAGTGATATTTAATTTTTATATTTTAATATACAGTCTACCTATATGATTGTCTTGATAAGTACTTTTATCTTGTGTAGCATTCAACATTCATTTTAGTTTTAGCAATTTTTGTATACCTTCATAAATGTTTGCTTCAATTTTAAACAATATTTGGCTAGCCTGTATGAGATAACAGGATATGATGAATATCAGAGACAAGACTTCTGCTATCCTAGAGGCAGAGGCATTAATTTTATTAGGTATGATGAAGAGAAAAGCATTGGGTACCTTTGAGAGCATATCATAAAAGACCCAATTCTTTGTTCATACGTATGCATTAACTAGAGTTAGCCATGTAAGAAAAGAACTACTATCAGCAGGTTACTCTAACAATTAAGAGAGATCCTAGGTATGAAAGCATCTATAGTTCTAGTCACATAATCCTTAAAATGCTTAAGACCTTTTACTAAAGGCAAACTTGAGAATATAGGATGCAGACTGCAGGAGCAAAGACTCAAAACATTAGTAACAGTGAGCTATGAAATTTACATTTATTTATTTAAATGTGTTTTTTCACTCATAGTTTAGAAAATATATCAGAACACTGTAGCTGAAACTTTGAATATATATTATACAGAATAAGGTAGTATATAGTGCTTAACAGTAACAGCTTAAATAAATTATGTAAATATATTCACTGTTGTACAAATAGAAAGTTAGCTTTAAGTCTGAATAATTTTCTGTATAGGGCTTTCACATAACCCCTTATATAGTTTAAAAGACATACTGACTCTTTAATTGTAAATGTTTTCTCTCAACTGGTATATGTAACTTTAGACAGACACTGTCATTAGATCTGAACACTGTAACATAAATCATTCTATACTGTTACTTAAATTTTAATTATAATTTAAAATCTACTTAAAGACTGTTCCTATCATGTCTACAATTCCAAATTTATAACAATGTTCTAAAGTGCACAAGGCTTGTAAATTCTGTGTGTTGAAAACTTACTCGAATTTATTTATGTCTTTCTCTATTACCACTATCCTATTTCGAGCCATCATCATCTCTTCTAGATTCCTGCAATAACCAACTAAGTCATTGCCACACATCTAATCTTACCCTATACAATATATTTTCCACTTTGTCCATATACAGCCAGAATATTTTCTAAGCTATGCCTACTAATTCTTAGAAATATAATTTTTCCTAGTTTTAACATCTCTAAAATTAGAATGTCACACTATTAAGAGTTTTAGATTCAATGAAATAATGTATGTCATAACTCTGTTTAAAACTCTTTAATAGCTTTCTACAGCCTTTAGGATAAAGGTGAAAATCATTGTGATCTGTGAGGTCCCACATTACACATGGTCCTTGCCTGCTTTTCGAGCCCAATCTTGTCACTCTAATCTTTTCCATTCTCAAACATGCCATGCTTCTTCCCACTTAGGCTTTCAAACATACTGTTCCCTCAACCTGGGATACCCCTCTATATCCATCTTTAGTTGCCCAATTAATGCAGTCATCATTCAAAGATCAATTCATTTCTTCAGGAACACCTTCCCTGGCTGCCCCCTCACTGTAGATTAAATCATCCCCCCCTCCAGACTGATACATGTTTTTATAAACTATGTATATGGCTCTTTCATAGCATTTAATCACAAATAATATTATATTGAGGCTTATTCTAAAAGCAGTGACAAATGCTTTTTCAGTATTCCATCTTTAGCATCTTAGCATAAGGACTTGTTCAATAACCACATGTTGAATGAATCCACAAATGTGTTTTCCAAATAAAAAAGTTTGTGTATGTATTTAACAAGCGGTTAGTATTCCCCCAGGGGTAAAAGAAATTCCTATTCCTAGGACTCAAAAGAAAGGTGAGAATTGAAATTGGGCTCCTGAGTCTTAGTAAATCTAACACAACTCAAACACAATGACCAATATGCAAAAGTCAAAGCTGTTAGTTAGCATTTTGATTTTAAAAAATAGTATGTAAAAGCTCACTGTAAAAACAGATGCCAACTACTAATTTATAGCAAAGTATAAATAAAAAAGAAAAATAAACAGGGACTTCTTCCTCACCAAAAACCTACAACCATTTTTTCTTGAGAATACTCTAAATGGCAATCTTAAAACTATCGGAGTAAGATTAACGTTTATCTAATTTTGGATATAAGTGATCTAGACTATAAAAACAGAAGCTATTTTACATATCGTAGATTTTTATCCTCCTTGAAATTATGATTTTAAGGGGTTTGAGAACCTTGCTTAGGTCTTTAATATTAAAAGTATTTTTTAATTTTTTATTTTTTTAAAATATATCTTTATTGATTTCAGAGAGAGGAAAGGAGAGGGACAGAGAGAGGTAGAAGCACCAATGATGAGAGAGTCACTGATCGAGCCGGCAACCGGGCATGTGCCCTGACCGGGAACCGAATCCTGATCACCTGGCTCCTAGGTCGATGCTCAACCGCTGAGCCATGCCCTGCCCGGCAAAAAGGATTTTTTTAAAAAGGAAAAAGGAGAAGTGTAGTTGGATGGGTACAGTTTGGTTCTTCTTTCAATAACTTGTCAACATTTCAGAGAACTACATTATTTTAACACCCAAAATAGTTTTTAAGACAATAGTAAAATAGATCAAAATTAACGTAAGCACTCAGACCAGTAAGAGCAGCTGGGGTTTTAAAATTTTTGCAAAGTGTTTACTATTTACTAGCTGGTTGTTTTACTTCTACTCTCATTAAATCTCAGAAAAACCCTGTGAGATAGGTAATACTACTTTCTTTTGACATATGAACAGACTCAAAAAAATTTACGTGAAAAGCAGAACCAAGAGTTAGATGATTTGATTTAAAGCTCATGTTCTATTCACTATACAAGAAGACAAACATATCTTAAAAATTTACAAAGCTTCTAAAACAATTTTCTTCTCAGAAAAGCCATGTTGATATTTTGGTTATTAACTAAGGATAATTGAAAAGGACTAAGTACTTTACTAAATTACTGAAGGTAAAATAAGAGGAATATGCAGTGTTTAAATATAACCTACTGTCAATCAAATTATCATGAAGACAATGATATCAGTAGATTAATTTGTTGATGTAATTTCTTCTTGGGTGAGAAACACGATGCTAATATTTGGTACAATAGCCTTACAGCAATTTACACATCTTCAGTTGCTTGTTTTTAATAAGTTATTTTATTTTAAACATCCCTTAGAGGCATTTTCTCTTTATCCTCAAATTTCAGTATTTTCTAAAGTAGCAATCCTATGCCTTCCTATTGCTTATTTTATTAGATCCAGAAGCAAACCTTCCAAATAAATTGTGACTGAAACAACGAGATTGGTTTTCATTGATTAAACTTAAAATATTAACTTAAGTAGCTAACATCTGTACATAAAAAAATATCTGGCCCTCAAGTCCTATTAACATTTAAATGTCAGTAGCACTTTATTTTTAGCAATATTCAGTTTTACTGCTAAATTAAGACCTTATATGATAAGTCTACATATCAAAATACGGGTGGAGAGAAGTGCCTGGAATTCCTTGATTAAAATATTTTAGGTCAATATTGGAGTCCTCCCTCCTTATCGTTTTCTGCACCACACTGACTTAGCAAAGACCTGGTTATCTATTCCATCTTTTAAAGTGATACTAATTGCTGGGTGTTGAAATATATAAATAAAAACTTGTCTTCAGGCAGAGAGAACAGCAGTTTGAAACACTGCTTTCCAATGAAGCATGGGTTTCAGTTACCATTTACGGAAAAAAAAATTTTTTTAAGAGTTATTCTGTATTTTGAAAGAAAGTAATCACATAAAAATTACTTAAGTCTGGCATATCTCTCTCTCACAGGTCTACATAGTCTAATAATGATTCAAATATCATACTTCTTTTTGTACTTCTAAATACTTCTATCTACTAAATATATTGCCTTTTCATCTATAGGTAACTTTTCTTCTTTTGAAAACTCCAGAATAACTAGAGATTGAAGCCTGGGGAAAGGTGGGGAAATAACTAATAGAAGCAAAATAAATAATTCTCATGTAAAAACTCAACTGTTAACAACAACAAAAGATTAACAGGCTCTTAAGGCATTTTGAAGCATAATATAAAAATTAAGCATGGATTTTATGTGGCCAAATCAACAGAGTAAACTGCTAATACAAATTTCTTTATGACCGTCCAGTCTGGTACCCTTAGAGAGGAACTGGGTCTATCCCACAGAGAAGAGAGTCTGTATCAGTTTAATTTTCCTCAATAGGTCAACAGATATAATTATGGGGATGGGAGAGCAAAGGGACATTTAAAAAATGGCATTCGTCCCTTCCCTTGCTTCTCCATGGAGTCTTTAAAGAACTATTTTGAAATAGTACTGGTTTCAAAAGGACAAAAAGGGTCCTCAAAAGAAAAGTGAAAAAGAACCTGGTTGTTTACAAATTCTTTCTCCATCCATCCCTTCTGCAAAATCTGGCTCATATCTATTTGCATTTCATTCATTTACTAGAAGGTCCTCTGTTTCAAAGCAGCAAGAAAATATGATCTAGTTACACAAGAATGATGGGTGCTTTCTAAAACCAGATGTGTACGAATTTATACAGTTCTATCCTTAAGTATCCTCCACTTCATCCCCAAATCTGGGCCACAAATATGTAAATTTGGGGCCTAAGAGATTCTCTCCACCCCTCTCTTCTGGAGGGGCACAAAAGCCAAACATATTTCAAAAACATCTAGAACTTGGTACATACAGAAAGCTTTATGTTATGCAAAAAATATAGCAGATACTTGTAATAGCTGAATCACAAAAAGTAAATATATTTAGTCCTAGGCAAACTATTTTCACAAAATGATTTACAATATCCACTGTGAAGCAAAACTCAGAATACTCACTACCCAGCCATTTAAAAAAAAAATTTTATGTTTTTATTTATTTCAGAGAGAGGAAGGGAGTGGGGAGAGAGACAGACAAGCATCAATGCTGAGAAAGCATCATTGATGGGCTGCCTCCGGCACACCCACTACTGGGAATGAGCCCGCAACCCAGGCATGTGCCCTGACTGGAATCAAACCATGTCCTCCTGGTTCATAGGGCAATGTTCAACCACTGAACAACACCGACGGGGCCTACATAGCCTTTCTATTGAAATAGATTAGATTCAAGCGTGAAGGAAATTAACTGAGACTTACACTAAAACTTTATAAAGAAAGCAATAAAACCCAGAAGTGGACAAGAAGGGAAACTGAATGTGGATGGGAACAAAGATAAGAAAAATTCTTTCTCATTATAGGAAAGAAATTTTACACTTCGAAGACAACTGTTATTCTGCAGAGAACAGAGAAAACAGTTTCCAAAATTTTTTTCCCCCTTAATGGGATAGTGAAGAGTTGCCAAAGAGGACAGCAACAAAACAGAACAGGAAAACTCAAATGGAGTTATTAGCACTGCAATTTAGTGGACTATCCTGTTAAGAATCTGCCACCAAAGGAAAACATGTGGGGGATGCACATCACAAAGACAGACTGTCATCAAAGAATTCACTGAGCCCGATACAAATGTTTCACTTTGTACAGGAAAGAAATCAATAAAATAAAGTGGTATATAAGAACAGAATGAAGCCCTGGCCCAGTGTGGCTCAGTTGGTTGTCATCCCGTGCACTGAAAGGTCTCTGGTTCAATTCCCCGTCAGGGCACATGCCCAGGTTGCGGGTTCAATCCCCCATCAGGGTATGTGCAGGAGGAAACCAATAGATGTTTCTCTCTCATGTTGATGTTCTCTCTCTTAAAAAAAAAAAAAAATTTCAATAAAAACATTAAAAAGCACACACACACAAAATGCAATGCATTAGCTTTTCAGTGTGCATGAGGAAATAAAACTAAAATAAAATTTTTTTAATCTGGAAAAAAAAAAGTGGGGGAGGACCCCAAGCATAACATACCCATTCGTATTAACTTTAAATACTTTTATGTCGCCCTGGCTGGTGTGGTTCAGTGGTTAGAGCATCGGCCCAAGCACCAAAGGGTAGTATGGGTTCAAGTCCTGGTCAAGGGCACATGCCGGTTTCAGGTTTGATCCCCGGCCGCAGTCGGGAAGGCAACCAATTGATTTCCCCACCCCCGCCCCTCCCTCCCTCCTTCCCTTCCACTCTCTCTAAAAATCAATGGATGGAGAAAAATCCTCGGTGAAGATTAATAAAAAAATGAAATATTTATGGCAGTTTTTCTTCTAGGATTCTCTCTTTATCAGCTCAATCTTAACTTCTCCCTCTTTCCCATACCCACTTTGTACCATACACACCTTGTCAGGGAATATTTCAACTTTACATGGAGATCCTGAATTCAGTAAGCAGTAAGATTTGAAGAGTTAGGAAAACCAAAACCAGAAAGTCTGATTTGCACAAGTGCACCAGCTTTATTAGAATTTTATATTGAGAAGAAACATTGATATCTTCATGCTTGGTAATGTCTGACTAGGTTAATGTAATGTTTTACTAACTCTGGAACTCAATAATATTTCTTTGAAATAAAACTATTCTTTTCTCCCTCTCCCCAAAGCTAGCCACTATCTAGAATATGGCATTTATAACTCCAGTATATATTTTATAGTTTTACAACATAAGTACACATTCATGAATTATATACTGTACTGCTTTAAATATTTTGATTTTTATGTAAATGCTATCTCTGAACTTTTTCTCAATCTTGTTTATGATCTCTTTTAAATGAACTAATTTCCTATCCCAACAGAAAAAGCCATCTTCAGAGTGTACTTGACTAAATAAAACATACATAGTTGTCAAAAAAGCAGCAATAACTATGGATTTTCAAAGTAACCATTATCTAACTAAAGTTTGCAATACATAAAACTACCCTTTGAGTTAACATACTTTTAGAAGCTGCTTGTCAATCAGGGGGAAAAAATATGCACATTTTCTTTTAGCTAAATTTTGTTCATAATTTTCAAAATGTGGATGAAAGCTCTGATTTATTGAACATATCCACCTAACTTTACAAAATCAGATCTGACTGCATTTTATATATGGCCTTGGGCCGACTGGCAAGTTTCTCTGATGAAAAGTACATCAGTTTCTGCTTCAAAAGTATCTTGTTTAGTACACATCTGGGCAATGAAGTTTCAGTTTATGTAGAATCATAATAACTTTATTTAGAAACAAATATAATTCCCCAGTCTTAACTCTTAAATTCTGCCATTTAACCTCTAAACTGCCCTAAGAGATCAGTTCCAATCCCCTATACTTCCAGACTTACATTCAAAGAGTAAATGAAAATTAAATAAAGGTTTTTTGCCTTCTTGTATTTCTAGAAGGAAAAAAAAATTGAAGTGAAATCAGATTTTTTTAGCATCATAGTTTCAGCAACAAGTCAAAGGCATCTCTATAATCAATGATAATGAAACTCTATATTATTAACTAATATGTTATTCCTCCCTAAGGTCAGCTCTGCAAAAACAAACTCATTGAAAATATGTATAGGATTATTAAGCACTATGCTCAAGCACATATAATTCGAAGTATGAGAAAGGGTGTGGCACATTTGAGAACTCAAAACTGGGTGGGAGTGGGGTGGGGGGCTTTAGGATTTTTTTTTAAGCAGAAATATAATGAACCACATTATAAGGCTGAACCAAATAAAATTGTGATTTTTGTCATTCATAATATTTGAATATAGGCTATCTCATATGATTCAACCTAATGTATGACTGAATTATTTTCCTTTTCATGTCTTCTCCCAAGGGTTTGGAAGATACCTTATTTAATTTTATCAGTGCTTACTTTAAGTTGTTCAACAACATTCTCTAACTTATATCTAGTATCAGGATCACTGGAATGCCTTACATTTGAGTTCAAAACATGTTTACTACCTTTCTTACCTACTTCTTATTGTTAATCTGGAAAATGATTATTGCTTCCTTTTTGAGAGTGGTAACAATATGATATTTGCATTCCCATTACAGCCATGTTTCCAATTTTAACCATTTCATACATACTGTCATCAGTCATAAAATGACTTCAATTCTTATTTTTAAATTTTTTTATATATCTTTATTGATTTCAGAGAGACGGCAGCAGAGGGAGAGATAGAAACACCAATGATGAGAGAGTCATTAGGGATCGAGCCTGCAACCTGGGCATGTGCCCTGACCGGGAATCGAACCCCGATCGCCTGGATCCTAGGTCAACGCTCAACCGCTGAGCCACGCTCGGCCAGGCTTGACTTCAATTCTTGATGCCTTCATTCCTGTTTCAATAATGTAGTCCCTTTAAACACAGAAGATGCCATGGTCTTCTGGCATCTAATATTGGAATGAAGAGTTTGGTTTTAGAGCTTTAGTAAATAACAGTATGTCTCTACATGGGTATTTATAAGATGCCCTTCCCCCAATCTTTAAAAAATTCAATTATTTTACTACAATGTGTCTAAGATGTGGGTCTTTTTTTGTGTGTTTTTTTTTTTGTTTGTTTTTTACTAGAATGAAGTGAGTTGTTTCTTTTCTGCATACAAAAAATTTTTTTTAACTCAGAAAAGTTTTATTCTAATCTATCAATTTTATTGGCCCACTAGAAATATCAATTATTCATATATTGTTTCTCTCTTCTCTGAGCTCACTTGCCACATCATTATTCTTTCTTTTTTATCTGAATTCTGAAAGTATCTATCCGATTACAAATTTGATTTACTATGGCATCAGCTCTCTTCCTCCCCACCCCCACTAAGTTCAAAGTAGATTTAAATTCTGCTATTGTTTTCTTTAATTGCCTTCTTTATCCCTCAAAATATTCTGGTTTTCTTTCTCCTATGTCATAAGCCAAGCCTTCATGCATCTTACTGAATAGTTGACATTTTAATTTATACTTTTGGATCTTGCATTATTCTTCAGGATTCTTAGACCCCTGCTTTTTTCTTTGGGCTCCTTCGCAAACAAGGATAGGCCTTCCAAACTTAGTGTTTATGGTCCCACTATCTGTCACACATGTAGAAGTCAAATTCCCTTCTCATACTTACAATTTTGATATGCAGTACTATTGCCAGTTTCTAGTAAGATTTTATCTAATATATGTTTCTCGAATTTCTGTTCTTTGTCTACGATCTTCACAATTTTTTGCCAAAACCAATACCAGCTATATTTACTTGATATTTTTATTTATAACATATCACTATATTTAATAACTATTTTAGCATTCCTCTTAGCCAATTAGTGTTGCTGGTTATTAAAATAAATTGCTCATTCATATATTGCTTAAAAATGTCTTTTATCTCTAGGAGTACACCTACCATATTTTGGATAACAATGCTCAAGTACACTACATACACAATATCAGGTACCACTTATGTGCCTTCTCCCATGGAAAAAGGACATTTGCTTCATTTCATCTAAGTATGTGAAGTTAATGGTTGCCCAGGTCTGACTTTTAAACAAATAATGGGGATAGATAAGAATTTTTTTTTTCTGCTGGTGGGCTCTATGTCAAAAAACAAAAGTTGACATATATTCTATGTACTGAAATTTACATAATATTTCTCTATCTGGCTCAATCTGCCTCATTAGTACCATTCATTCCCAGTTCTGTCATTACGTCTATTAATTTTAACTTGTAGTAATATTAGGCATTTTCATCCGTTCCTGATTTCATGATTATTTTAGTGGGGAAAACAAGAAAGGATGTATTTGGAGATGCCAGTCAGCTATCATCTTGAAATTCCCCCACCTGGCACAAACACTAAATTTCCAGCTTTACTAAGCAAACAACCTAAGAGCTATACAACTGACACCGAGGAACAAGCTTGTCACACCATACAGAAAGGTGGTTCAACAGCATTAACATCATTCAAGAAGTTTGCAGAGGATGCCAACTCAAGATGGCAGTATAAACATCTTACTGTTACCTACTTTTCCTCCAGACCCTACAACATGATAACCCAAGGAAGTTATGGATATAAATACTAAATGAAAATGCTGACATTCTGGCCCAAGGAGTAATAGCCTAGAATATAGTTGGAAGGAACCTAACATGGGAACAAATTCTTTCCTCAAAAAGAATGAGACCCAGTAAAGCAGAAATAAACATGAGGTTAAAAAAATTAAAAATGTGTAGGTAAAACTAATCAGTGCCCCTTCACTTCTTTGCACACAGCAAAATGCTTAGCCAATAGTTTACCTTCTGTGGGAGGGGAAAAAAATTAAGGTTCTACTCTAAAGAGGTCAAAGCAACTAGTGGGCCATTTAAAGTAGAAGTTAGCATCCCAAACAAAATTCCTCACATTCTGTTATTTTGGGGGCTCCCTGACTATTCATGGGAGAGTGGAAGTCTAACAGTTAACAAGCCCACCATATTCAGAGCTCACAGTAAGCTTCATTCTTAAATATCAACAAGAAATCACCACATTTAAGGAGAATCTACAAAGATAAAATTTCCAGCCTCACCAAAAAAAGGAGGTGGTAAGGTAGGATTACCTCAGAGAAACAAAAAATGCAGCAACTAGAATACACTTACACCGCCCCCCTACCACACCCCTCTGTTTAAAGTTGTGGATAGTGGTAATGGTTACAAAATATTGTGTGTACTTAATACCACTGAAATATACACACAAAATGATTAAAATGGCAGATTTTATATTTTTATCACAAAAAATATTATTATTGCAGGTGATTGAAATGGGAAAAAAAATTCAGGGGAAAAAAGGATTTAAATCTGTGTTAGACAGTAAACAAATTTTTTTCTGGATTTTGTGATATTTTTGGTATCAGTTCTTTCAAGTTTGTAATTTATTGTGATTTCTTCTCTCATTCTACATTAATATTCATTTTCATAATGTCTTTCAAAAATTCTTCTTTAGAATACATTAAAAATATTGTGACTATAAAACAATACCAGGAAATAATGAGGGGGGGAAACCAGAAGGAACTCTTAGAAATTAAAGATATTGCTCACCAAATTAAAAATTCAACGAAAGCTGGCAAAAATAATGCCAAATCAAAATGACAGACAAAGGGTTGTGGGCAGAGGCAGGAAGGTGTGGGGAGGGGAGGAGCACAGTCATTCGTAAAGTTTCAACATACAAATAAATATGTCACAAAAAAAGAGAACTGAGAAAAATAGACAAGTGGTAATTATTCAAGAATTAAAACATTTCCCAGAGCAGAAATGTCCATTAACAATTCAACACAATGGATGGCGCAGGAAAAAGTAAAAACAAAACAAACCAAAAGAAGGAGGCCCATTCGTATAAGACAAGTTTCCAAAACCAAAAAATATGTAAGGGTTGGGGAGGAATATCAGAAGTACCGTGAAGAAAAAACCCAATAGTAACAAAATCCTAAACAAACCCAGAATATTTTTTTTAAAAAGTTAATTTCACATATAGCAGCACTCAAAGTTTACCATACATGCATACTTTCTTATTAGCAATATACATTAGTTATTTTTTAATTAAAAAAAAAAAAAGAGGAACACAAGGGATTCAGGAAACAGTAGGTTGAATCCTCAAGAGAAAAAATAGTATACTTAAGCAGCAAGTCCAGAACAGAGGTACAGAAAACTCTGTAAGAATTCTCTGGGATGTCTAAAGACTCAATATATGGGATTAGGTGATGAAAACAAGACTTTAAAAATGTGACAAGAAAAACACTAAGGCAATTGGAAACAAGAAGAACAGAAAGCAGTACAAAAAGGAACTATATCCATATTACTTGGCTGAGAGATAAATATGGACAGTCATAGACACCTGATTCTCTCACTTTTAGACATTTTTAAAGCACAGAAGACAGCATGTTAATATTAATCATTTTCATAATTCAAAATGCATATAATGGAGGATAGAGAGTACAGTCGTGCATCGCTTAACAATGGGGAAACTTTCAGAGAAATGTGTTGGCTGTAAGAATTTACACAAACCTAGATGATATATAGCCTACTACACATTTAGGCTCTAAAGGTGTATTGTAGCCTATTGTTTCTAGGCTACAAACCTGTACAGCATGTTACTATACGGAATACTTATTGAAGGCAATTGTAACACAATGGTAATTACTTGTGTATCTAAACAGCTAAACATAAGGAGAGGGGGGAGGGAGGGATTTGCGGGGGGGGGGGGAGACAGAACTGGGAGGAAAGAGAAATAAAAAGAGACTGAGGGCAGAGAAGTAAGTTTGTGCTCACGAGTGTATGAATGCACTTGTGTGCAGGGGAGGGCTCTCAAGGTCCTCCTCCTCCCCAGCCCTCTTCCCCAACTCCAGACCCAAGCTGTGGGTGGACAGCATGCGGAGCCTCCTCTTCTATTTAAACCACCAGAGCTAGCAGTAAATAAAACATTTTAGTTGGGTTCAGTCTTTTCTTTCAACACCCCAAATAAGCTTTTTATTTATAATTCATTATAATCTTACAATCCCTTGTTGTCAAAATGTCATTAATGTGGCAAATAACTATAGAACTGAAAAGTGGGTAAGGGTGGTATCATTTGCATCTTAAAAGTAGACAATAGAAACTGTCTTTGATGAAACAATAGCTATGGGATGGGTAGATTATCTAAAGTTGCAATTAAAACCAGTTAAACTTGGATGTCTTCATACCACTATTAGGGCTTCTGCTGTATTATCACAATCTTTTTTTTAACCAAAATTTCCCTCAAAAATCCATCTTATTATAAAACTTAAATTTATAGTAAAAAGAAAATTTTATATTACTACTGTTACTGAAAACCAATGGTCTGATGCTAGCCTTATATAAAAGGTAGACAAAATATGGGAAAATGTTACTAAACTAACTATACTGTTCAGCATTTATTGGACACATGTGCATCTAAAGATGAAAATCACAGTCTTAAAATAATCTACTGTGCAGTGGATGAAAACAAATTAATTGCAATAAGGTGATTACAATCAATACTAGAATAATACCCAAGTATAGCAAAGAGACAGAAAAAGAGATTGTCTGGGAGGATTCTTTCAGGAAAAGTATTCATTTATTTTTAAATAAATATGAATTTATTAAGAATTAAAAGAATGAGCATGGAAATGAAAAAATAGTATGTATATAACTTCAAAATAAAAAGTTTAGAAATTATTTAAGTATATAATTTGAGAACGGAAATGGTAAGAGAGGGAGCTGGGTAAGCATCAGTTAAATCTTGGAAAACTTCACATATAGTAAGAAGATTTATATTATATTTTATAATATATTAATATTATAGAGCATGTGGCACCACTAAAGATTTTAAAATATCTGAGCAGATTTTCATCTTCAAAAGATCACACTGGCATTGGTGTGGTACACATATTAAAGAAATGTACTTACTTAGGGAGATGATTTTGGTCACAATTGTACTGATATAGAAGTGGCAGAATCAAGATGACATGGTGGTTGATTAGAAATGGAAAGTGAAGAAAGTAAAAAAGAGAAAGACAGGTCTAGGATGATTCTCCGAATATTTGGTTTTATTTTGTTTTTTTAAAAGCAGGAAAGTGGTTAGCCAAGGAGACTTCATGAAATAGATGAATCTATAATCATAAGGAAATTTAAGTTATCCCAAATTGATAATTCAATTTTAGTTTGAGATTTCAAATTAAAAATTTTGATTATATCCTTTCTTATTCCCTCTCAAATGTTCCCCCTTTCCTTTCCAATTATCAAGCTCCTTACTGCCCAATGCAGAGGAGTATATACTTCCTGCTCTTCTCTCTTATACTTTCACTGGCTCCTATAATTAAGAAAAAAATGTACAAAAGTATCACAAAGGATGGTATGGAAGAGCTGGGAATACTGTACTATTGTAAGTTACTTGCACTACTCTTGAAGGGTAGAATATTATTTGAGGATAGATTCTGATTGCTTTTAAAAGTATATTGTAAATTCTAGTGCAACCATTTAAAAATATTAAAAGCAAAACACATATTAAGCCAATGGTGGAGATAAAATGGAAATGCTCAAATTAACCCAAGGGCAGAACTTAAGATTTTAAACAATATAAATAAATGGAACAAAGAAAAACCAACTAGCAACAGTATCAGTAATTCTATTACATTAAATGACATGTAAGGGAATACCATGAAAAACTACATGGCAACAGATTAGAGAACCTAAATGAAATGGAAAAACTTACTAGAAAGACACAAACGATAGAAACTGACTCAATAAGAAACAGAAAAAATCTGACTAGTCCTATAACAAGAATATTGAATTACTAATTTTTAAAATGAAAAGCTCAGACAAAGATAGCTTCACTGGTGAATGTTATCAAAGGTTCAAAGAAGTAACACCTATCCTTCACAAACTCTTCTGAAAAAATAGAAGAGGCCCAGTTGGGTGGCTCAGTTGGTTGAAATGTTGCCCTATGCTCCAAAAGGATGCAGGTTTGATCCCGGCCAGGGCATATACCTATGTTGCAGGTTCGATTCCCAGCCAGGGCACATACAGGAGTTAACCTATTTGATGTGTTTCTCTGTCACATCAATGTTTCTCTCTCTCCCCTTTCCTCTCTCTAAAATCAATAAACATATCCTCAGGTGAGGATAAAAAAAAAAAAAAAAAAAAGATGAATTCTATGAGGCCATTAATAACCTAATACCAAAACCCAATAGAGACATCACAGGAAAACAATATCCTTTATGAATAGAGACATAAAAATCCTCACCAAAATACAAAACAAATCCAGCAATCAAGTAAAAAGGACAGTGGCCCTACCGGCATGGCTCAGTGGTTGAGCATCAACCCTTGAACCAGGAGGTCACGGTTCAATTCCCGGTCAAGCACATGCCTGGGTTTCGGGCTTGATCCCCAGTAGGGGGCGTGTAGGAGGCAGCTGATAAATGTCTCATCACTGATGTTTCTTTCTCTCTCTCTTCCTCTCTCTGAAATAAAAAAATATTTTAAAAAAAAAGAAAAAAGGATTCTGTTCTATGACCAAGTGGGATTTATCCCAGAAATGCAAGGTTGATTTAACATTAGAAAATCAGCCCGGCCGGGCGTGGCTCAGCTGTTGAGCGTCAACCTGGGATCCAGGCGATTGGGGTTCAATTCCTGGTCAGGGCACATGCCCGGGTTGCAGGCTCGATCCCCAATGACTCTCTCATCATTGATGTTTCTATCTCTCTCTCTCCTTCTCCTTTCCTCTCTCTGAAATCAATAAAGATATATTTTTTTAAAAAAAGAAAAGAAAGAAAATCAACCAATGTCAAATACCACATTAACAGAATACAAAAGCCACACGATCATCTCAGTAGACCCAGAAAAAGCACTGAACAAAATTCAACACCCTTCATGATAAAAACACAACCACCTAGGTGTGGAAGGGAACTTCCTCAGTCTGATAAAGGGCACCTAAAAAAGCCCACAGCTAACTTCATACTTAATCGTAATGGTAAAAGACTAAATGCTTTCACCCAAGACCAGGCACAAAACAAGCAGGTATGCTCTTAGCACTTCTATTTTAACATTGTTCTGAAGATTCTAGGTAGGACAACTGGGAGCAAGGGGAATTTAAAAACTCAGATTAGAAAGAAAGAAGTAAAACTATACAGTAAACCCTCAATTTTGCAGCCCTCAATTTAGCAGACTTTGTATTTAATGGACAACATTTCTGGTCCTTATGTCATATGTGAAAATTAACACCCTGTCAATTTTAAAATGTTTTTAACCAAGATCTGCTTATAATCAAATTAATAGGTTATTTTTGTTGTTAATTCACTGTTAGTTAACAAATTTTAATAAATAGGCCATATGTTGGAAAAAACACTGTAGTAATTTAGCCGACATAAATAAACATTACATATCTACAACTATAGTCGACATATTTAAATCCAAGAATCACCACCACTCACAAACAATGTTCAGCGAATGATTAGCATGTGATTACACCACATCATAAGTGGTAATTGGTTCTGTTGTGGTATGACATGACTTTCTGCAGCAGTTTTAACACCTGTTAGCAGATGTTCTGACTTGCACTAAGCCACGCCCCAGCCATGTGCATTTGTTTACTCCCAGTGACTGTGGAATGCACGCATTTACTAGACCTATTCAGTATAAATTTAAAATTACAGTAATACATATAGAAAACTTCTGTGAAATTAAACTTTTCATACATAATATTAGTTACACAAATGTGTATACATAAGTAAAAACAGGTAAACTAATTTGTCAATTTTTTAACATACACATTCATAAAATCTATTATATAATAGACTTTGGCTTTAACAGACACCCCATTGCCTGAATTAGTCCATTATATTGAGGTTTTATTGTATTTACAGAGAACATGATCTTGTACACAGAAAGTCCTAAGTAATCCACAAAACACTATTAAAGCTAATGTTCAGCAAAGGTTGCAGGATACAAGATCAATACACGAAATCAATTGTATTTCTATATATCTGCAGTGTTTCAATACACTTATCAATCCAAAATTGAAACTTAAAACAATTTTATTCACAATAGCATCAAAAAGAATACTTAGGAATAAATTAAACAATAGTAGTATAAAACCTGTACGCTGAAAAATCACAAAACATTGTTGAAAGAAATTAAAGACCTAAGTAAACAGAAAGACATCCATGCTCATGGTTCAGAAAACTTAATATTGGTAGGATGACAGTACTTACTCATCAAATTGACCTCAGATTCAATACAGTCCCTACCAAAATTTACCCTAAAAATCTCACTTTTGGGGAGCAGAAATTGACTAGCTGATCATATGTAAATACAAGGCACCCAAGAAGCCAAAACAGTCTTGAAAAGCAAGAACAAGGGTGGATAACTCACACTTCCTGATTTTAGAACTTACTGCAAAGTTACTACTATAGTAATCAAAACAGCACAGTGCTGGCATAAGCAAAGACATATAGATCAACAGAATGAAAAGTAAAGTCCAGAAATAAGCCCTAACATCTATGGTCAATTGGTTTTCAACAAGGGTACCAGAGTAATTCAATATAGGGAAAAATAGTCCTTTGGAAAAAAATGGTGCTGGGACAACTGGATATCGGCTTGCAAATGAATGACACTGGACCCCCTTGCTCACACCATATAGAAAAACCAACTCAAGCGAGTTAGCGACCTAAATGTAAGAGCTAGAACTATCAGACAGAAGAAAACATAAGAGTAAATCCTTGTGAAGCTTCCGTTTGACATGATCTCTTAAACATGAAAACAAAAGGACAAGTCACAAAAGAAAAATCAATTGGACTACATCGAAATTAAAATCTCTTGTGCTTAAAGGACACTATCAAGAAAGTGAAAAGACAACCTACAAAATGGGAGAAAATGTTTGCAAATCATATCTCTGAGAAAGGACTTGTATCCAGACTATACAGAATACTCACAACCCTAACAATAATAAAAAGACAACCCAATTTTTAAAATGTGCAAAGGATCTGAAAAGATCTCCAAAAGGCCACAAAGATGCTTAACATTATTAATCATTAGGGAAATGCAATTAAAATCACAATAAGATACCACTTCACCTGCATACCCACTCAAAGCTTAAATTAGAGAGATATTCAAAAACAAGTATTGACAAGGATGCAGAGAAATTCAAGCCCTCCTTCTTTGTTGGTGGGAAGCTACGTTAGAAAACAGACTCAAAAGATTAAATATCCGTTACCATATGACCTAATAATTCCAACATTCAGTATCTGCCCTAGAGAAATAAAAGTATATGTCCATATAAATGAAAGTACACGCCCAAGAGAAATGAAAGTATATGTCCACATTAACATCTATGGCAACATTATTCATAATAACCAAAAAAGTGTAAACAACACAATTGTCAGTCAACTGATGAATAAATAAATAAAATACGGTATATCCATACAATGAAGTATTACTCAACCATAAAAAAGAATGAAGTACTGATACATGTTACAATATTGATGAATCTTGAAAACTTTATGCTAATTAAAGAAGCCAGTCACAAAAGACCTTATATGTTGTATTATTTCATTTATATAAAATGTCTAAAGAAGGCAAATGTATTGAGACAGAAAGTAGGTTGCTGGTTGCCCACAGCTGGAGAGGCTGGGGAGACATGGGTTTTCTTTTGGGGGTGATGACATGTTGTAAAATTGATTGTTAGGATGGTTGTACAATTCCGTGAATATATTAAAAACCACTGAATTGTATACTTTAAATGGATGACTCTTATGGTATGTGAATTATCTCAATAAAGCTGTTTTTCTTTTAAATACAATGGCAAATGCGAGAGAAGATGGCAGCCCAACAGACAGACCTTTCCTGCATCTCCTCCCAGGGCCAGACTAGAAATACAACTAAGTTGGGAACACTTACCCATAAATACCAACTGAGGTCCAGCTGAGGAGTAGACATATCAAGAAAGTTCAGAAAACAGAAAATACCTGGAGACTGGTTGGAAGGGCGAGGTGGTGAGAGGGGCAGACCCAGCTTCCAAGAGCAGCAGGCCACAGTGAGGAGGAATTTCTCTGCTAGAGAGGGTTATTTCCCTGAGAAGACAGAGACCCGGGAATCCAGGCTCAGCTCCACAACCCAGAGCACCAGAGCCGAGACCAGCCGCCCAGTAAACATCGAGCCAAGAAAGGCTGCAGGGCTACTGGCAGCCACGGAGCTTTGAGCCGGTCAGAGATAAAAAGCCAGCGGCATACTTTCCTTTGTTTGTTTTTGATTTTTAAACTGAGCCCACAGGAGTTTCCTCTGTAGCTACTCACAGGGAGACTTTGGAGGAGGGAGGGCAGTGCGGACTCGAGGCGCCTAAGGAGAGACTGGGGTGGGAAGCAGCAGCCAGGAGTTCTGCATTCGGTTGTACGCCCCAAACCCAAACAGCTGTCTGTCCAAAGAGGCGCTAGCCCCTCCCAGGAACCACTCTGCCCTAGGCTATACAGCCCGCCACGCCCTGCATTTCAACCTTTGCAGAGGTAATAGGAGCAGCCAAGCTTACCAGTTTGAACAGTCTCAAGAAACATCAGTGACTGGATTGGGGATGGGGCCGTCCACCCCACTATTGCAGGAACCTGACTGGTGCTTCCCCAGTGCAGGGGAGAGGTGAGAGAAGCTTCAGATTTCCAGCTGATCCCACTGGGCTGCACACAAGGATCTCTGTCCAGCGGAGGGCAGAGTAATATTCTGCGACACTCTCAGAGGAATAGTACTGGCACGGGAAACACACCCACCGCTATCCCTGAAACTTGAACAGCACCTCCCCACCAAGGAAGACTCAGAGGTCTATACTCCCGATTCCGCCTAAAGCCCTTTCAGAAACGGACTTCTGAGTGATTAAGACTGATGGCTGCCTGGCTGGCTGCCTGGCAGGCGAAGACCAGCAGAGAGGCAGGGTCGGGGGAACCTGGAGAAGGTTGCTGACCCAGCCCTGTGCTAACTAACAAACTGGCCTTAGAGTGCAGCTTGGCACCGCCCACGCATAGCCAAGTCTAGTGGTGAGGGACACTAACTATGGATCCCTTGGAGCTAATAGGTTGCTGAAAGCCAAAGGACAGTTGCTGACAGTAGTTAGCACTTAAGTACCTCACAGGAAGCCAGCGGCAGCCATCAGAAGAGCAGGATCTAAAGAGAGCTGCCAGGAGGCACTAAATTCTGCAGCGTCGATGCCACTTCACTTTTTTTTAACTTTCTTTTTGAGTATAATGCTAAGTGAAATAAGCCAGGCAAAGAAAGACAAATATCATACGATCTCACTTTTATATGGAGTGTAATGAACAAAATAAACCGATAAACAAAACAGACCCACAGACACTGAAGAATACAACAGACTGACCTGTAGGGCAGGGAAAGGTTGGGGGGGGGGGGGTAGGAAGAGATTAACCAAACAACTTATATGCATATATGCATAACCTATGGACACAGACAATTGTATGGTGAAATCCTGGGAAGGGGACATCTGTAAAACTTTCAACAATTAAAAAAACTGCAATGGCAAGTTAAATCTCTCCTAATACAAACCACCATCAAGTGGATTTGAGAACTGCCATATTTAGTCAAACCTATGGTCTCAGACAGTGCCAGAGAAGAACATATACACAGTGAAAAGAAATGGCCCATTTCTTTTAGAAGGGACTGTGTAGAGAGTCCTAAAACTATACTGTCACTCAATTTTAAATGACTTAGATAATAGAAGTTCATAAACTGTTTTCAACCTCTCTTTTTATTTGGAATAATTAGTTCCAATGTTTCTACCCATAGAATAGAGAAATATTGTCCTTATTTTTGTCCTAAATTTCCTATTTAGCTCTTTTGTGGGTATTTTAATATATGATGGTTAAAGACCAATATGTTTTCTCATTTATAATTTTATAGACTTTTCAGGTCATCCAACTTTGGGAGTGAGTACAGTTGACCCTTGAACAACATGGGTTTGAACTGTTCAGATCCACTTTTATGAGGATTTTTTTTTCCCAATACACAGTGGGCCCTCCATATCCCCGAGTTTGCATCCAGGATTCAATAAACCACAGATCCAAAACATATTTTCACTCCACAGTTGGGAATCCACGAATGGAGAAGGCTAACTAAGCACTAATCTATGCATTCCTGAATTTTGGTATGCACCGGAATCCTGGAACCAATTCTCCCTATCCCCATCCCAACAATACCAAGGGACAACTGTGGTTCAATTTTTGGGGAGTCAAAAGTTATATGTGGGTTTTCAGGGATGCACCTAACTCCCAGGTTGTTCAGGGTCAACTATATTATGAAGTGTTTTTAAAGCTGCGCTAACAAATGACTCTTGCATTGCCATATGTATAAAAATAAAAAGACTACAAAAAGCAAACATCCTTCCCAAATTTAAGATTAGAAATGGAAAGAAAATTATCAGGAAAGGGCATACCAATCACATTAACAGTTAATGTTATATTTTTAAGTGCAATGTCCTGAGCTAAGTTATGTCCTGTGCTGTAAACACAATCCTATCTGCCCTCCTCAATATCTTTCACAAAGTGAATCATTAATAAATACCTGATGAACTAAAATGTCTTACCATGTTAGAGTGGCAAGTTACCTATGAAATGAAACCTTTTTTTAAAAAAAAGAAACTCAAGTACATATGTACAATATATATTATATACTATAAGAAGCTCTCACAGTATCTCTTGGGTAAAGTATAAACTTAAACCAGGAATTACAGAAAAGCACAGATCTAGGTTTTAGGTAAGTTAAGGACTATGTTGTACACAAAGTTCTTATCATGTGTTACAAAGAACCAATATTTATAACAGCATTCTGATATTGCTAAAATTTGTGTATATACATGAAAATTTCCAGATAGGTCTCACTATTCATGCAGGAATTACTTTTTTTTTTTTTTTGGTTACAAGAAAGACCTTTTTTATATGTTGATAATTTTTTAATAAAGCATAGTAAAAATCTGTTACTGACATTTATAAATTTATTTTCCAAGTGTGCTATTTAATTACTGCTATATACTGTGGTACTATGACATCCACAAAATTTATAACCACCCATCAATCCTAACAAAAAGTTTTATATCCCTAAAATATCAGGCTCTCCTGGGTTTAAAAAGATCATAAGACAATTGTCTATAGAATCTTAATATAATACACTTCCCTTAGTTTTCTACTACACCTGCAATTCATTTCCTTAAACAATCTGACTTCTAAATCTAGCTCTATTAGCCAAAGTGGTCTGGAAAAAATCATTTAATCTTTTTGGACTTCTACATCTTTATCTCTAAAATTAGAACAAGATCAGGCAGAGAGAATGAAAAGATGTACTCAAGTTCCATTCCAAAAAAAGAGAAAAGAAGGAAATGAAGATAGGGAAGAGAAGGGAAGGAGGGAGAGCATAAAAACTAAACCAAATAACAGGCTGTAAACTCGTATCTCCCAATGTTTAAAAAAAAAGTTAACACTAAGGTATGGGACATCAAAAGATCTGTCCTTTTAAAACAGTGTGATGAGCAGTTTCCTACAAGGCCTTTATTTCACAGATCATGTTTCATTCACCTAAACTGGTTGCTGCATGTTCCTTTTAAGTCAGTCCATGACACAGCTTTTACACACACATACACAGGTCAAGATACATTCCTAGGGAAATACGTTAGACATGCTTCTTATTCTTAAAAAGGAAAACACAAGCAACAGTGAGGATGGCTTAAAAAGATAAGGAAAAGTCTTCCTATTAATCTCCTCTAGTCCACAAAACTCAGGTTAAAAATCACTTTATCCACAAAGTTGTTTCCTTCTACTCTACTACTTCCTTCCCATCCCTCAAGACTGAGTTAAGTAGCAGGCATTGTCAATTGTCTACCAGCCATTCCCTAACCCACTTCATCTTGCTAACCATAATAACTTATTTGGTTCAAGTATCAATCCTGTGCTAGAAGAATGGTATAGGCCCTATTTCTGGTCCTAGGGAACAAATAATGATTTCCCTAAGCCAATCTCTAAGCCAATCACAGAGGTCTTATTTCCAGCACTTGATTTAGGCATGGGCATGACCATAACTCTGGACAGTGAGACATGAGACAATCTGAGAGAAACTGTTTCTTCTGCTCCCGAATGCTGTCCAAGATGCGTGTGATACTTGGGAATGAGAAAATAAGAGCATCAGTCTAAAATACATGCTGAAAATGGCAACGAGATCTTTAATGCCATAACTGAATTAACATACTGGAAATGCCCTACCTCTTAAGAAAGATTATTAGTTTTTATTGATTAAAGTTGATTTTCTGCTACTTGTAGCCAAAAATATTCTGCACTCAATGCTTTCAGAAGACATTTTATCAAAGCAAAAATAACATTAAAAAAATACTATCACACGACTTCTCACAAAGATTATTTACAACATAAAGGCAAAGAATGGCTTCTTGATCTTTACAGTGTCTATGCTGAAGGAATATCCTCAATATATTCCTTGAATAACTGTGCTAGTGAATGTATGCTAAGGTAGGAAGTAGGTGAGGCTAAAAATGTTGGCTGGAGCAAGACTAAACACCTGAGCAAGCTAAGGAATTTAGGCTTTATCTTTTAACAGGCCAGGATTTCACAAAATGTTGTTACACAAAGCACTGTTCTGGCACGTTAAAAGACATACAAGAGTATCGAATACATCTGGAAAACATTGGTAAATCAAAGTTAAACAGGTTTTTGCAATGCGGGAATTCTTATGAACCTACAATATGCAATATGCGTTCTCAACTCCCAAATGTTAGTCAGGAAAATGCAACTGTAGGCAATAGCAAATAACAGAAACTGAAGTTTTATTTCATAAAAATGAGTCTGGCGGCAGTATAGGAAATGACAGATTTATAAGTATGACTGGATGGGGTAGTGTGAATAGAAGCACAAAGGTTACAGAGCTGAATGCTGAACAGTTTAGATTATCAAAACATTAACATGAGATGGCCTAATTAAGGCAACAGATGAAAGGAGAGAACAGAAAAGAGAGACATTTCTGAGAAAAGATAGGTTTAATGAAATGGGAAGAGACAGAGTTGAGTTATAACCACACAGTTTCTATCTCAGGGAAATGGAAGGCAAAAGTGATACAATTAACCTGAGCACTGAATAGAGAAAGGAAGACTAATACAGGTAGTAGAATTGAGGACAGAAACTAAATTTTATGACTAGTAGGATGTATCATTTACCACACCATACTATATTGGTTAAAGGTTATGCTTAAACAGCAAAACATTCTGTGGTTTTTATTTTATTCTTTAATGTTACTATCTATACCTAGTATACTGTCATGCTTCTCACTTAATAACTAGAATGGAAAACCACTGAGGGCTTTGTACTACTATTTTTTCTAGATTTATGAATCTTTATCATAAATCAGCAGCTCTGTTTGGTGCCATCAACAAAAAAACACCCTCTCCCAAAGTTATGGGCTGCCTATGAATCTTACCTACTAACCTCCCAATCTATTTCTATTGCAGTTTCACTATCCTTTCTTTCACCCCTAATTTTACCAACAAAGATATAATATAAGCTTAGTATTCTCTTTCATTATTATGTCTTAATTGAAGAGAACATGTGGTCTTCATCTCTGAACATTCAACTAATAAGCAGTCCTACAGAAAGTGTTATAAACAAAGGTTCAAGTCTAAACAACTATTAATTACTGGCACCAAATAGATGTACGGGATTTAATGTTGGTCTCATCCATTTTTCAATAGGTTACTCTTCCATATGTAATACATTTCAGACACTGTGTGAGTGTCGGCTTTTGCTGGCTATTCTAGGAACAGTCATTTCCAGTAACAGCATTATAGGCTTTTTTCACTTGGAAGTCAATTCATGGGTACATAAGTTGACTTCATGTTAGCAAGGTATAACTATAAACTGTATTTTACTAAAAATCTGGATAATGCTTAACTTTCCTGTGGTATTACCCACAATAAATAACTTTTGTTTTTAATTTCAAGAGGCTGATGGGTAAGGACAATCGATCCTGAAACAGTATGACCATCTAAACAGTTTAATGTGTCCACTTGCCTGTAGGTGTCCACTTGGTTATAGGACCCACTTATCAATCAAACATTAATGTTGTTGTAAAGGGATTTTGTAGATGTGGTTAATACCTACTATCAGTTGACTTTAAGTAATTAGATTATCCTCAATAATTGGGTGGGTCTTGCCAATTATTTGAAAGGCAATAAGAGCAAAACTAAGCTTTCTGAGGAAGAAATTCTGTCTCAAGACTGCAGTATCAGGTCTTGCAAGAGTTTCCAACCTGATGGCCAGCCCTGCCCTGGGGATTTCAGACTTGCCAGCCCCAATAATCATATAAGCTTATTCCTTGAAATGAAATAAATCCATAATATGTGATATTGTGAATTATAGTAAGAAATATGTATTTGGCACAGAGTTCCTAAACCCTTGGAATTTCCTAAGTGATACAAACAATTTAAAAATTATCTTTTGTTATATTTATGATGTGGCTTTTGGAAAGACTCTTGGTAACCTAAGAATGGTGGCTGCTTGCTGAGTTCTGTGATTAAAATATTGGAACTTTCAGCGTCACCCCCCAACCTCCTAGGGAGGAAGGGAAGGGCTGGAAATTGAGTTCAATCACCAATGGACAATGATTTAATCAATTATGTCTATGTAATGAAGCCTCCATAAAACCCCAAAAGGACTGGGTTTGGAGAGTTTTTGGGTGAGGGAACATGTGGAGGTGGGGGGGTGGCACACTGGAGAGAGCATGGAAGCTCCGTACGCTTTGCCCATACCTTGCCCTATGCATTTTTGTCATCTGGCTGTTCCTGAGTTATATCCTTTTATTTATATTTTTATTTTTTTAATCCTCACCTGAGGAGATTTTTTTAATTTCTTTTCAGAGAGTGGGAGGGGAGGAGAGAGAAGGAAAGAGAGAGAGAGAAACATCAATGTGAGAAAGACACATCAAATGGCTGCCTCCCACACAAGCCCAACTGGGGGATGGGGATCGAGCCTGCAACTAGTACGTCTCCTTAACTGGAATTGAACCCTAGACCCTTCAGTCTGCACGCTGACACTCTAACCACTGAGCCAAACTGACTAGGGCCTGAGTTATATGCTTTTAATAAACCAATTACATAGTAGTAAATGTTTTCCTGAGTTTTGTGAACTGTTCCAGCAAATTAATCAAACCTGATGAGGGGATCGTTGAAACTTCTAACTTATAGCCGGCCACAGAAACATAGGTAACAACCTGGACTTGCAATTGGCATCTGAAATGGGAGTGGGAGCAGTTTTATGGGATTGCGCCCTCAACCCTGTGGGACTGGATATCTGCTACTTTTTTTCTCTGGAGAACCCTGACTGATACACTATCCCTCACACCCAAATTACACACACACACACACCCACACGTAATTAAAGCATACAGATAACCATGACATCATGACACCATCCAAGATGTTAACATTTTTTGGTAGAACCTATCCAGAGGTTAAGGAAGGATAGAAGGAGAAAGAAAGAGTACACAAACAAAGGTAAAAGTGAAAGAAATAAAAGTAGAAAACTCAGCTGAACAGATGATAGACTTGAGTTTGTACTGTAGACAGCCTACACACACTACAGAATAATGAAAACAGAATTGTAAAAAGAATAAAGGTGAATTTCTTAAAACAATATGAAAACAAATACAGATTAAGAACCAAGCAACTACTGGGACTCCCAAGAACTATGCTAACTAATGCAGTTTCAAGCTTTTCTTAATAACTGACAGCTAATAATGATAATAACATTTATTGAGTCCTTACTATGTGTCAGTGCTTTACACATATTAACATAGGTAAACCTAATAACACCCCTGTGAGGTAGGTACTGTTATTATCCCCTCTTTAAGGACGGAGAAACAGAGACACAAGAGAGTCACCATCAAAAAGTAGCAAAGCCAAGCCAAGATCCAAGCACAGCCTGTCTTAATCTAGAATCTGTGCTCTTTTTATTTATTATACAATACCACCTAAAATATAAGAGAAATAGTATTATTTTTTAAAACAATCTAGTTCTAAAATGTTAAGATTTCAAAATAAATTTTATGGTAATCATTTGAATAATAAAAAAATGTGTAACATACCACTAGGGATCAAAATGCATCGAAGAAAATCAGGCTAAAGAAAGGAAAGACAGAAATAACCACTCAGAAAGCAGGAAGAAGACCAACTCCAAACACATCAATTACTACTGTAAGTGTGAACAGGTTAGTCCTCTATTAAAAGAGACCTTTGGAACAGGCTTTATCTCCCCTTTTTAAATCTAGCTAAGTATTGTTTATAAGAAACATCAAAATTAAAATGATACAGGAAGAGGATGCAGAAATAAATGAGATAAATGCTGATAAAGGAATAACTATATAAAAGGGGAAATTTAAGTAAAAAAATTGAGACAATGAATATTTTATATTGATGAAAAGTACAATTATTCAAGTATAGTAAATCTTCACTTAACGTAGTAAATAGGTTATGCCACTTTAAGTGAAACAACATATAACAAAACCAATTTTACCATAAGCTAATTGATATAAACAAGAGTTAAGTTCCTATGACATCTCATCAACATTATAACAAAACGACATTGAACAAAACAATGTTATTCGAGGACCTGCTATGTAAAAGACATTCCTGGAGCACCCACCTCAAGTGAAAAGGGAGACTGTGTGACTGGGCTCAGCCCCAAAGGATACTTACTACATAAAGTCACCCTGCAAAGACTGGGAGACTAGCAGAACTACCTAGTACATAGAAACAAACACAGAGAGGCAGCCAAAATGAAAAGAAAAAGAAACAGGTCCCAAAGTAAACAGGTCAAAACTCCAGAAAAAGAACTGAATGAAATAAAGGAAAACAATCTACCAGATACACAGTTCAAAACACTTGTTATAAAGCTGCTCAATGAACTCAGGGGAAGAATAGATGAACTCAGAAAGAAATTCAACAAGATTTAGTAAACAGAAAAAAAGGGCATAGAAACCATAAAAAAAGAACAAGTTAGAAATGAAGAATACAATAACTGAAATGAAGAATACACTAGAAGCTATCACCAACAGAGGAAATGAAGCAGAGGATAAAATCAGCAATTTAGAAGACAAGGTAGCAGAAATACCCAATCAGAACAGCAAAAAGAAAAAAGAATCAAGAAAATGAGACTAGTTTAAGGAATCTCTGGGACAACACCAAGAATACCAATATTTGCATCAGAGGGTTACTAGAAGGAGAAGAGACAAGCGATCAAAAACTTATTTCAAGAAATAATGACTAGAAACTTCCCTAACCTGGTGAAGGAAATAGACACAAAAGTCTAGGTAGTGCAGAGTTCCAAACAAGATGAACCCAAAGAGGCCCACATCAAGACACATCATAATTAAAATACCAAAGGTTAAACACAAAGAGAGAATCTTAAAAGCAGCCAGAGAAAAGCAGTTAGTTACATACAAGAGAGCTCCAACAGACTGTCAGCTGATTTCTCAAAAGAAACTTTGCAGTCCAGAAGAGATTGGTACAAAATGTCCAAAGTGATAAAAAGCAAGGAACTACAATCAAGATTACTCTACCCAGCAAGACTACCATATAGAATTGAAGGAGTGATAAAAAGCTTCCCAGACAAGAAAAACAAACTAAACTAGTACTGCAAGAAATGATTAAGAGCTTTCTTTAAGAGATGGGGGGGGGAAATTATCATAAATAAGAATAAAATGGCAGTAATTACATACTATCAATAATTACTTTAAATGTCAATGGATTAAATGCTCCAATCAGAAGACATAGGGTAGCTGAATGGACGAGAGAAGAACATTTCAGCTCAAAGCTACGTTCTTTTGCAGCACACATGTAACATTTCCCAGGATAGTCCATGTTAGGCTACAAAACAAGTCTCAATAAATTTAAGAAGACTGAAATTATATCAAGCATATTCTCCAACCACAATGGCATGTGAGCAGAAATCAACTACAGGAAGAAAGCTGAAAAACACAGAAAGACATGGAGACTAAATAACATGCTACTAAGCAATGAATGGGTTAACAATGAGATCAAGAAAGAAATCAAAAGATACCTTGAGCCAAAATATATAAAGAACTCATACAACTTAATATAAAAAAAACACAACCAAACAATCCAATTTAAAAATGAGCAGAGGACCTGAGTCGACATTTCTCCAAAGAGGACATAAGAGGACACACAGATGGCCAACAGACAAATGAAAAGATACTCATTGCGACTAATTATCAGAGGAAGGCAAATCAGTGAAGCCATTATGAAAAAATCTGAATGCCTCAAAAATTAAAAATGAAACTGCCTATAACCCAGCAATTCCACATCTGGGTATTTAACCAAAAAAATTCAAGACACTACCTTTCTAAAAGATATATGCATTGCTATATTCACTGCAGCATTATTTATAACAGCCAAGATATGGAAGCAACCTAAGTGTCCATCAATAGATGATTGATCAAAGAAGTTGTAGTACATATATATACAGTGGAATATTACTCAGCCATAAAAAAGAATGAATCTTACCATCTGTGACAACATGGATGGCTCTGGAGGATATTATGCTAAGTAAAATATGTCAGGCAGAGAAAGACAAACCCCATATGATTTTACTTATGTGTAGACTCTAAAGAACAAAATAAACAAAACAGAAACAGACTCATGGATACCGAGAACAAACTGATGGCTATCAGATGGGAGGGGAGTTAGGGGCTGGGTGAAAAAGGTGAAGGGATTAAGAAGTACAAATGGGAAGTTATGAAACAGTCACAGGACATAAAGTACAGCATAAGGAATACAGTCAATAATATTGTAATAAGTATGTATGGTGTTAGGTGGGTACTTGACTTATCAGGGAGAATCACTTCATAACTTATATAAATGTCTATAATATTGAATGTCAACTGTAATTGAAAAATAAAATTTTTTAAAAAGTCAAACTAGCCCGGCTGGGCGTGGCTCAGTGGTTGAGCATCGACCTAGGATCCAAGCGATCGGGGATCCAGCGATCGGGGTTCGATTCCCGGTCAGGGCACATGCCCAGGTTGCAGGCTCGATCCCCAGTCGGGGGCATGCAAGAGGCAGCCGATCAATGACTCTGTCATCACTGATGTTTCTATCCCTCTCTCCCTCTCCTTTCCTCTCTCTGAAATCAATAAAGACATATTTAAAAAAATAAAAAAGTCAAACTAAAACATATATGTATATCCCTGGCAGGTGTGGCTCAGTTGTCTGGGCATCGTCCTGTGTACCGAAAGTTTGCCAGTTCGATTCTCAGTCAGGGAACATGCCCAGGTTTCGGGCTTGATCCCCATAGGGGGCATGCAGGAGACAGCCAACTGATGTTTTGCTCTCTCCCTCTCCCTTCCTCTAAATATAAAAATAAATAATAAAAAAATATATAATATATATTTGGAGCAAATAATTTCATTTTTTAAAAATTCATCTTTATTGTTTAAAGTATTATAGGTGTCCCTTCCCCCCCCCCCACATTGATCCCCTCCGCCACTTTCCTAGCCCCTCCTCAGGCCTTCACTGCACTATTGTCTGTATCCATGGGTTATGCATATAAGTTCTTTCGCTAATCTCTCCTCCTCTCCCCTTCCCTCTGAGATTCATCAGTCTGTTGCATGCTTCCATGTCTCTGGATCTATTTTTGTTCATCAGTTCATTCTGTTCACTAGATTCCACATTTAAGTGAGATCATATGATATCTGTCTTTCTCTGACTGGCTTATTTCACTTAGCACAATACTCTCCAGGTCCCACCACGATGTCTCAAAGGGTAAGAGATCCTTCTTTTTTATAGCTGCATAGTATTCCATGGTGTAAATGTACCACAGCTTTTTTATCCACTCATCTACTGATGGGCACTTGGGCTGTTTCCAGATCTTAACTATTGTAAATAGTGCTGCTATGAACATAGGGGTGCATATACTCTTTCTGATTAGTGTTTCAGGGTTCTTAGGAAATATTCCCAGAAGTGGGATCACTGGGTTAAATGGCAGTTCCATTTTTAAGTTTCTGAGGAAACTCCATACTGTTTTCCATAGTGGCTGCACCACCAGTCTACAATCCCACTAGCAGTGTACTAGATAGGGTTCCCTTGTCTCCACATCCTCATCAGCACTTGTCATTTGTTGATTTGTTGATGGTAGCCATTCTGGCAGGTGTGAGGTGATGCCTCATTGTCATTTTAACTGGCATCTCTCTGATTATAAGCTACTTTGCGCATTTTTTCATATGTCTCTTGGCCATCTGTATGTCTTCTTTGGAGATATGCATTAATTCCGCTTGCATTTTTTTTTAATGGGCTACTAGAAAATTTAAACTACAAACGTGGTACACATATTTTATTGAACAGTGCTGATTTAGGACATTTGTTTTCCTCAGATTTTAATTAGATTTCTAAATTCTAATTAATTTCACAAATTTGGGAATCCCAAAGCGATATATTTAATGATACACAACTAAGCTCCATGAGGATCCCCAATTTTAGAAACATTATTCCAAATAGTTCCCTGGGTTTCCTCATCTAAAAAAGAGATAACAGCCCAGCCGAGCATGGCTCAGTAGTTGAGCGTCGACCTAGGATCCAGGTGATCGGGGTTTGATTCCCGGTCAGGGCACATGCTCTGTCGGCTCGATCCCCAGTCGGGGCGTGTAGGAGGCAGCCGATCAATGCCTCTCTCATCATTGATGTTTCTAGCTCTCTCTCTCCCTCTCCTTTCCTCTCTCTGAAATCAATAAAGATACATTTTTTAAAAAAAAAGGGAAAAGAAAAAGAAAAATAGAAATAGAAATAATAAAAAAGAGATAACACATACTACGTATGGGATTACTGAAAGAATTTAATGAGATGTACTACAGAACAAGTAGGTGGCACTGTTATAAACTTGCCAGATTAAATAGTCAGCTATGTCACTGCTTCTATTATTTTCTCATAGAATTCAGGATTCAAAGCCTTTAAACAAATGATAATTAGGTCATGAACTTTTAGTGTCATTTTAAGCCAAAAACCTCAGAAGTTAATTCTAAAGTCTAGTCTAAACAATGACTTAAAATTATATAAAATTTTACATCATACTATGAGTATAGTACATTTTTTATTTCTTTGTTACTTAAAATATTCCCAGTAAAGTGTACAAGTTATCATTTTCAGATGAGGAAAAAGGCTCAGAATTTAGGTGAGTGGGATGTCCAGGGTCACACAAATATTAATATTCCCAGAAAATTTTATATTAATTCTTAGATTTAAAAAGACACAAATCCCATGAGAACTCAATCATGGAGTGGGAGAAGAAAGGAACCTGATAGAACTAGAAGATTGGCAAGTTTTTTTACAAAATTTATCTTCGTGGTTAGAACACAAAAGCAGAAAACTCATTTAAATTAACCACAAAATACGTTTTAAAAACTCAAATCCAAAAAGGTGCTGAACAATTTTAGTCCCACTGGTTTGTTACAGTGAATGCCAGTATTGTATCTATTAATAAAGGACTAAATAATAAAAAGTAGAAATAAAACTAACAAATCATTAGATTATCTACATTATAAACCAGCAACTGTAGAATTCTGTATGTGCCTAACTTAAGCTGTTATTTAAAATCATCATCATTTGTTCCCTTCCTAAGAATAAACACTATTCACAGTTCATGTTATGATTAACAAACAATGGCAGGAGCTAAAATTCATATAGCTGCTACATTTTTATTTTGTGGCAAATATTTCATAACTTGCTGCTTGATTTAACTAGTTAAGTAGAAAAAAAAAAAGATCTAATTTCAAGTTTAAACTCTACATGAAGTATTTTTTCAAAAACAGGATTGTAAGTAGACTTTTTTTTTTTAATAATACAGAACAGAAAACATAACTCATCCCTAGAAAAGTTAAATATTTTGTGAAACTTTTCTTTTATGTGTGTATGTACTAGGTCATAATGTAAAATTTAATTCTTAGAATGTGTCTCACTCAAAAAAGGTTTGAAAACTACTGCAAAGTAGTCTATCTAGAGCAAATCTACTTTATATTTAGTAACTGGAGGAGTGTTAGGGGAAATCAGACTAAATCAAAGTAAAAATCCTCCTTTTTGATTGTTCAAGAGGATAAGCTGAAAGGATCCTTAAACAATTCTACTACTTGCTTTACTAGTAAGACAACATACTTACTTACCCAAGGTCATTCTTCTGTAATTAGCATTAGAACCAAATCTCCCATTCTAATTCTCTTTGCACTAAACTGGGTGGCAGAAAGACACTTTTAAAAAAACGGTATCAGAGTTTAAGTGCTAATTCTGAATTTCCTATTTTGGTCTCTAATAACTAAAAGAAATTGCAGTTTAACACATGGAACCATTTCCTCAAGTACTACTCTGCCAGATTAATGACCATACCAGCTCTCCCATTAAGAGCTTTTTCCAGCTAGTTACTTGGTACTTAGCTTTTTATGGCACTTTCCTTTTCCCATTATGCTCAGTAGTGCATGCAATACATTAGCTTTAGGAATGCAACACACTGCTTTTGAAAATGCATGGCTGGGGCCATAATATAACTGCAATTTTCCTAAATTTCTATATTCTGTCCAAATTTTAAAACCAAAGTACTATAAAATCCACATTAGACCATATTTTTGTAATCTGTGTACTTCACTCAGTATTAGACATTATAAATATTTTAAGAGGTCTCATTTAAAAACAGTAAAACTTCGAAGTTTATGCAAAATACTTCATTCCCATCTCTTGACAAATAAATCTTCACCAAAAACTGAAGTCAGTAAGAAAAGAAGCATATAAGGACTGAAGTCTAGCATGTAAGAACTAAAGACTAAACAAAGGTGACCTCTCTACAAACAGCTAAAAAAATTAAACACTGCAGGTGAGAGCAGATTATCACTGTTTCATAAATAAAGCAAAGATTTGTTTCTACATCGTCTCCTGATAGGAATAATAAAGTCTTAACATTACTTGCTAAGAACCTAAAAAAGTACCTCAAATTATTTCTATAAAAAACTTTAGCCTAGTCAGAGTGGCTCAGCGGTTGAGCATTGACCTATGATCCAGGAGATCGAGGTTCAATTCCTGATCAGCGCACACGCCCCGGTTGCAGGCTCGATCCCCAGTAGGGGCCATGCAGAAGGCGGCCGATCAGTGATTCTCTCACCGCTGATGTTTCTATCTCTCGCTTTCCCTTTCCCTTCCTCTCTCTGAAATCAATAAAGACATATTTTTAAAAAAAAAAAAACTATAAAAAAAAACTTTATTTACCCTTAAACAATTCCGTTAATGATTTCCAACAAATTTCCAGATTTTAAAATTACTAAATATTAGAAATGGCAGATATGAAGTTATTTCTTCGGATTTCTGAGACTAATGATAACTAGTCAAATCAAAGAAGTACATAGGAATTTCAAACAAATGCAGGGAAGAGGAAATAGAGGCTAAGGTAGTGTCCTTCACACCCAAAAAAGAGAAAATGTCTTAGTTATTCTTTATTTCTCAAAACTGCAGTATAGTAGAGACATTTAAAAATCCAATATTTTTATTCCACAATTCAGTCAATTCACAAGTCTGCATATGAATTTTTCTTTTAGAGACTAAGGGAATTTATAAATAACTATATATGTGTTATGAGTATATTTGTAAATTATATTCACAACAATGTTTATAACCTAGATTAATTTCCAAACCGGGAACTGTAAATCTGAAAGCAAGTACCACTCACATGCCAAATATGAGCTGCCAAAGTCCACTCACTAATTATTCTAAAATATAATGAAAATAAGTTGAAAGTATCATTCAACTCTTGAGAAAGAGTGACAATATGATCATCACTGTTAAGAGAAATACAGTCAGTGGCAGTTTTAACAGAAGAAAAAGCTGTCTCCCTGAACTGAGAGGGGTGAGAGGAGAGGTGTGGGAATCAGACTTCAAACATTGTTTAAAAAATATAAACCTAGTGGTTTTCTTTCTTAAAATCTTTCATTTGTTCCATAGCTTGGTTATGTTAATCTCTTTAAAAAGTGGACATGTCCTGTCCCATGTTATTTTATTAAGTCATTCATAATCTCAAGCCCTAATCACGAGTGTTAGCACAATGACTGTTTCCTTCTAATTTCCACAAATCACTTTTTAATAACAAATTACTTACCCACTATGATAATCAAGTAGTCATAATATGTTAACTTTTCTAGGTTTATGTTATGTGTAATATTTAATTTTTAAAAATATCTTACCACTAGCGTATCTATACAAATCTTAACATCTTTATAAGATTTTTTTAAAAACTCAAAGCATCAAATCTAAATATTAAATACTATAATAGCCCTCTTCTGGTTTCTCACAGCTCAAGTAAACAGTATAAACAAAATTTAACCCTAATTATAAGCAAAGATGTGAAATCACTTAAGTTGGAAGATCATTCCAACTTAATTTAAAACATTAGGAAACCATGAGCCAGCTACTTACAGATTTCTAGTTAGAGCACTAAATAAGAAGTGGGGCTTGAAATCCTTCTAAAGCAACTAACAAGATATTCACCGCTAAAAGTTTTGAACTATGAGTCAGTCATATTTACCTGTGGCTACAATTCGAAATTAAGTACCACTCAAGGCTTAAATAGTACAATTCTGACATATCTCAACAGGACACAAAGACAGATGAAAAATACTGTAAGTTTCTGGAAGGTAAACAGTTTAAAGTTTCCTGAGTCTGTGGTAAATTATTTTTTAAAATAGCTACCATGTATTATTAATATTTGTTTCATTGAGCAACTACAGTAAACTTTGATACTAAATATTTACTGCTTGTCATTTCAAAAGAAATATACTTATAGCAAGCACAGATTTCACTATGTTTCTTCAAATCAAGTATTAATATTGTAATACTTAAGAAATTACAGAGCTGGATAATAGTTCCATAGTAGACCATATCTAGCTCCATCTCAAAATTCTAGTAGACTATGTTTTGTCCAAAGTAATACAAGCATCTAATTCCATGATAAAATCTTGTCTTTCATGCAGAAACAAATCTAACTCTTCAGCTATTTAAAAACTGCAAATGAAAGGCATAGATGCTGACTGATTTTATCCAATGAGGATAGTAACTAAAAGTAACACTGCATATCATGCAATAAGTATAACTATGCACATAATTCTCAACACATCACAAAATAGTAGTAATAAAAGGGTCACTTAGTCCAATCCTTTATCTTCAACACTTCTGAACGATCATCTGCTCTTTGTGACTAGGTCTTTGTAAACATTCTAGCCAACAATTATGACTCAAACACAGAATTACTGGTTACTTTTCTGCATTTACTAAGTGCAAGAAGACAATCTGAAAAGGCTACATGTACTATATGATTTCAACTACATGACATTCAGGAAAAGGAAAGACTACAGAGATGTAACAAAGATTAGTGGTTGCCAGGGGTCAGAGTGATAGAAGGATGAATAGGGAGAGCACAGAAGATTTTTAGAGCAGTGAAAATACGTTGTATGATATAATGATGGATATATGGAAAAATATGCCTGTCCAAACCCATAGAATGTACACCACCAAGAGTGAACTCTAAGGAAAACTACAGACTTTTCGTTATGATGTGTCAATGAAGGTTCATCTTTGGTTTATTTATTTATTTTTTTAAATATATCTTTATTGGTTTAAAAAAAAAAGTAGTCCAGTCCAGCGTGGCTCAGTGGTTGAGGGTCGACCTAGGATCCAGGCAATTGAGGTTCGATTCCCAGTCAGGGCACATGCCCGGGTTGCCGGCTTGATCCCCGGTCCGGGGTGAGCAGGAGGCAGCCAATCAATGACTCTCTCATCATTGATGTTTCTATCTTTCTCTCTCTCCTTTCCTCTCTCTGAAATCAATAAAAATATATATTTTTAAAAAGTTTTGATGAGTGATGTTGATAACGAGGGAGGCTAAAGCTAGCATGTGCAGGGGGGTTGGGGAATACATGAAAAATCTCTGTACTTCCCTCTCAATTTTGTTGTAAACTTAAAACTGCTCTAAAAAATTGTCTTGCTCTTTTCTAGTTTTGGTGGCTCAAGGAACCATGAGTAGTAGCAAAGCCTCCTGCCACACTCTCTAGGAAGTGGTGTGGGAAATCCTGCACAGGAACAGGAACCAATGCAAGCGTCAGAAGTTTTTGGAGAAGGTGGATCTGCAGGTCAGCTTGAAGAACTGTGACCCTCAGGACAGGTGCTTCTTAGGCATCATCAGACTTAAATCCATTCCCCACCCCAAGTTCTCCGCATATGTTCTGGGGGACCAGCAGCACTGTGACGATATCCCCACATGGACATTGAGGCACTGAAGAAACTCAACAAGAATAAGAAACTGGTCAAGAGGCTGGCCAAGAAGTATGATGCCTTTTTGGCTTCAGAGTCTCTGATCAAGCAGATCCCACAAATCTTGGGCCCAGGCCTGAATCAAGCTGGCAAATTCCCTCCCTTGCTGACCTACAATGAGAACATGGTGGCCAAAGTCGATGAAGTGAAATCCATGGTCAAGTTCCAGATGAAAAAGGTACTGTGTCTGGCAGTGGCTGTTAAAAATGACAGGTGAAAATGACAGATGCTGAGCTTGTGCACAACATTCTTTTAGCTGTCAATTTCCTGGTGTCATTGCTCAAAAAGAAGTGGAAGAATGTCCAGGCTTTATACATCAAGAGCACCATGGGCAAGCCCCAGGCACAGCTTAATAAACCATACTGCTATTGTTAAAAATAATAATAAGTCTTATGAAAAAAATATATTGTACTGCTAACACTCAATTCCCAGCATTGAAAAAGATTTGTCAAAAATATAACAAAGGATCATTAATTTGGATGTGAAGAATTTACAAAAACTGATTAGGGTAGAAAAGCTCCTGAAAGTAGACAAAATATATCAAAAGACAAAAGAGGATAGATATACCCCCTGGCTGGGCATGGCTCAGCAATTGAGCATCGGTCTAGGATCCAGGAGATTGCGGTTCGATTCCAGGTGAGGGCTCATGCCTGTGTGCAGGAGGCAGCAGATCAATGACAACTCTCTCATCATTGATGTTTATATATCTCTCTCTCTCTCTCCCTTCCTCTCTCTGAAATCAGTAAAGATATATTAAAAAAAAAAAAAAAAAAAAAAGGATATACCATTCGTTATCAAGCATATGGGAGTAAGTTCTGAAGAAATAAAATATAAACAATGAGAAATTTTTAAGATAATATTGATAAATGGTGCAGTGAAATAAGAACTCTCACTTGGGTCCCTGAGAACATACATAGGCATACCCCTTTTGGAAAACACTTGACAATATGTAAAAAGTATTTAAATGTTCACACTCTTAGAATCAATAAATTCATTTCTGAAATGCAATCCTACGAAAACAGTTCTAAACAGTGAAATCTGAGGTATTAACTGTGTTTTGTTCACAATTTCCAAGCCTTTGTGGTCCCTAGCCTTGGGGTCTTTTGTGTTATTTTAGAACCAGCAATTAGAAAACAATTCCCTCAGCTGGCTTTGGATAAAGAAAGCCCAGGCCTAAAGAGAAGAGTTCAGCTGGACTGTTCCTGAGAGGGAAGAGATGGAAGGAATGAGGAAAGTTTTAAGAGAAAAATGGGGGGAAAGAAGGGGATTAGAGGATGTGCCTAGACGAAGATCAGTGACCCACCCCCACTGGGAGTTTCAAGATGGTGGGGGGAGGCCAATGGAAAGACAGTGATGAGAACTTTTGTTTTAAGAAAATTCTGCAAAAGATGCTCTGTAACTTGGCCTTAAAGAGAACTTTCCAGGCTTACATATATAAATGCATGTCAATGACAGGCAGTATAGATGGAAGACTGGAAAGTCCTTTCCTGGTAATATTCTGGACTCTATAAAGTTATCCAAGAATTAGGGGGTGGGGGTGGGTGAGGATTTGAGCAAGGGAATAATGGCCACCTAAATTAGGGGAGGACACAATACAGATTAAATTTTAGTAAAAACAGGAATATGACATTTCATAGTTACCACCATATAGAGTATGACTCATGCCTACTGTATAATAACAGAAAAAATAACAATACCTGACTACACTGTGGATAAATTATGGCGTTTCCACATAATTAACTATCATACAGTTATTAAAAGTATCTATACTAATGCTTATGTTACAATGAATTACAAAAGTATTATTACATAAGATTATACATACATATAAACCTATGATCCCAGCAGAACCTAAGTTCCATAAGGGCAAAGCTTTTCCTCTATTTTCCAACTAAGACAGTACCTGGCACATTGGAGTTTAATAAATATTTGTGGAATAAATATAAAACCAATTTTTTTTAACCCGCACATGAGGATATTTTTTCCATTGCTTTCCGGGGGGGGGGGGGGGGGGGGGGGAGAAAAGGGGAGGGAGAGGAACATTAATGTGAGAAAGACACCGACTGGTTGTCTCCCGCACGTGCACCTACTGGGACTGGGGACTGAGCCTACAACCCAGGCACGTGCCCTTGGCCAAAATTGAACCTGGGATCCTTCAGGCTGCAGGCTGCCGACACTCTAACCTCTGAGCAAAACCCTCTAGGGCAATATAAAACCAAACTCTGAGGGAGAAACAAAAGGAAAATATTCAAAATGTGATACATCAGCACTATCTTTTAGTGATGGAACTTTAGTGGGGTTATTTTGGTTTCTATTTTTCCGTCTTCTGTCACCTGAATGTATATAACCCCTACAATGGAAAACAACAATTAGGAAGTATTTCCCTTTTAAATGCATTAAGAATTTCCTGTATTTTCTTTTCCCCCCCTTTTTACTGAATTTATTGGGGTGATACTGGTTAACAAAATTATACAGGTTTCAGGTGCACAATTCTACAACACATCATCTGTACACTGTATTGTGTGTTCACTACCCCAAGTCAAATCTCCATCCATTACCATATATTCCCCCTGTACCTTCCCCGGAAATCACCACACTGCTATGTTCATGAGTTTTTTCTCTTTTTTTTCTTTTTTGCTCAATCCCTCCACACATTACCAAGAATTTCATACATTTTCAAAAAATTTTTGGTATGCTCTAGAGTAGACGTAACTGAAAATTTAAATAAAAGGAGCAGATTTAACTTACCTTGCGTGGTTAGAAAACAGAAAAAGCACACTAAGGCTTTTCCCCCCTGTAGTTTAGTCAATATACAAAACTAAACTTCCTCAAAGAACTTTCAATGCACTCTTATTAAAGCCCCTAAAACATGGTTTTTACAAGCTTTTCAATCATGGTAACATGTTCTAAACGCAAAGTATTGGTTTAAAATATACTGACCATGCCCAAAAGTATGAGGCAGTGAATGAACTTTCTGTAACTCTCTAAACAAAGACTGAAAGTGAAAGAAATAATCAGCTTTGCAATATTATCACCCAAGACCTTTAAGCTTTAGTTCAGTGATCCAATATATCAATAATCAATTTCAGCCCAGCAGGGCGTGGCTCAGTGGTTGAGCGTCGACCTAGGATCCAGGCGATCGGGGTTCGATTCCCGGTCGGGGCACATGCCCGGGTTGCGGGCTCGATCAGTGACTCTCTCATCATTGATGTTTCTATCTCTCTCTCTCCCTCTCCTTTCCTCTCTCTGAAATCAATAAAGATATATTTTTAAAAAATAATAATAATTAAAAAAAAATAATAATAATAATCAATTTCAGGGATTTAGTTGTAACTATTGTTACCATTTGTGGGCCAAACATTCTAATTGATTTCCTCTTAATGATAATTAAAAAGAAACAATACATACTCAAGTAGGAATTCAAGTATTGTTGTACATCCTAAGATCAAAATGTTAGTTCTGAAGGTGATGATGTCACACTACATGTGCAGTAACACAAAGTATCAAAAATAATTTGTAACAATATACAGACTTAATAGTTTTCTATCTAAAATTTCAAAATTTTAACGTAAGAAATTTACGTTATTTTCCCTCTGAGGTAAAGCAGACAAATTATGCCAACATACAGCCTCATCACAACTATGTAAACACATACACCAATTATAACTACAATATACAAACAGTATTTGTTTTTTCTTTAAAAACCTCAAATTTTTAAATGGGAAATGCTTTTGCTATGCAATAAAACAGGCAAACTGTACCACCATACAGTATGATCACAACTATAAAAAAAATCAATTGCAAAGAAATTAGGCTGTTACAAATGGTAACAATGCTTATCTCTGGATGAAGGGATTGATTATAGGTTATTTTTATTTCCTTTTTTCCCTCTAATCTCCTAATTTTGATTAAAAAAATTTTCTTAAAAATGTTTCTTGTGTGTGATTTAAGGATGGTCACAAAAACTAAGGTGGAAATAAATGAAGATTATAACTCAGGAAACTAAGTCAAAATCAAATTAGCATATAGCTCTAAACAATGACTATCAAAAGGCCCTCCTACAAAAGGGAAGTAGACTTCTGTGGTCATTAAATTACCATAAACAGTCTGAAAAGCACTGTCTTGCCATCTCAAATATTCTACAACTTTATTAAAGCAGTTAGCTGTATTCTCACTAATCCTTTATCTTTATTTGTTGTACAGGAACAATTAGTCAAAGAAATAACTATTTTGGAAAAACTTTATGAAAGTAAGTAGTTGAACTACAAGGTGTCTCTTTTATAAGCAAATGATATCAAAAATCAATTTAATCTATTTCTCAATATCATTAAAAGATGAATATGAGCACTAAATTGGTTAACAAGTATAAGGAACCATAATGACCAGAAATTATTAAAGAATATAAATAAAACAGCAAGTCCACACATTCAATATACATCCCAATATGCATTCATATTTCAGTTTATGAAATATAAAATAACCAGAAATATTTACAAAATATCTCAAGATACTTCTTGGCAGCAACTAAAGTGCTGAAAGAAAGAACCAACCATAGGAAATATAATTTCTGTTACAGACATGCTAGTGCATAACAAAGGACAAGATAAAATTGTAAAGGACTAAATGACAATTTTCATAATAATCAGGTATTAAAAGCACCAAAAAACAAAATGAAAAAAACTTAAAAAACTTAAAATTTCTGTGTTGAGCAATAGCAAAACACTTATGGTTTGTAAAGAGTGCTAATGAAAGCAACCACAAAAATAATGTTTCTAAGGTATTTTTTAAAGTAGTAAATTTAATTTATTGCAGCATCAGCTCTTTTACAGCATTTTAATAAAATAGTCTAGGTAAGAGGTGGCGAACAGAAATATAATGTGAGCTATGCATGCAATTTTAAATTTTTAAGAAGCTACATTTTAAAAAGTAAAAAGAAACAGATGAAATTAATAATATACTTATTTACCCAATATATCCAAACATTATCTTTTCAACATGTAGCCAATTTTTATTTGGAATCTTTTAACTGTTTTTATACTAAGTCTTCAAAATCCAGTGCATATTTTTACACGTAGCATATCTCAATCTGAATGCTAAATTTTCATCAGAAAAACTTTAGAAAACAAATACTGAATTTGATACCAAGTTATTTGTATTTATAAGAAAGTATTTTGGATATGGGTGAAAAGGGAAAAAAATCTCCTGGATTACTGCAATCTTTTCCTACAATGACAATATAAATTCAGGGCAGTTTATGTCACCTCTTTTCCTCTAATGCTAAAAAGCTGTATCCTATCCCTGAAAGCAGCAACAGAAAGTATGTAAAAGGACAGACAGTAAATTAAGAGAAGCTAAGACAGTGGCTACTCTAAACTGTTTTTACTCTCATTTTGTTTTTCAACAAAGTTTTCAATTCTGTGGACACCAACTGGGTGTCCTATAATTCAATTCCTTTCTGACACTAACTACCCGGAGTTGGCACAAACCCCACAACTTAAGGGCTCAGTCCCACAAGACTGCCCTAATTTTCTATGTCCCACTAGAGTTGCCACCTATACTTCTGATTGACAGGCTACAAATCAGGGGCTCTCATGACCCCCACCCTCAGGTTTGATAATTTGTAAAGGGCTCAGAGAACTCAGGAACAGCAAAATGGAAGAGATGCATAGGGCAAAGTATGGTAGGAGGACCACAGAGCTTCCATGCCCTCTCAGGTGCATCACCCTCCCAGCACTTTGATGTGTTCATCAACCTGGAAGCTCTCTGAGCTCTGCTGTTTAGTGTTTTTTATAGATATTTTATTACATAGGCATGACTGATTAAATCATTAGCCACTAGTGATTGATTCAATCTGCAGCTTCACTTTCCCTCCCTGGAGGCATGGATGAAAGTTCCAACCCTGATGGCCAGCCCCTACCTATACAGAAGCTATCTAGACACAACAGGTATATTTTGAAAAACTTCCCATATTTTGAGGTGAGATCTTGTGTGCCCAAGTATGGATTACCCCTTGTATAACAGTCTGACTTCAAAGAACCATTTTTAGTCTAAAGAACATCCAGGAATCCAGGCCTATTAGATGATACGTTTATTATTATTAGTCTCTGCTGTTGGGTACAGAGGCAAATAATATCAATGAATACACTTTAAGAGTTTTACCACATTATTAATACAAAGTCTTGCTACTTCCAGAAGAAAACTTCACTTATCTGGAAATCTTACTGTAGGTGAGGTAACATCTTATTCCCATAACAATGCTGAATTAAATGAAACATTCCAAAGGATTTCAAAACAATTATGAAATTTAAATGAGATTTCTATTTGGAGCTCATACAAACAAGAGAGCCAAAACCTTCTCAGTAGCATATATGTCAAAGTAAACAGTAAAGAGAAGGAAAAAAGAGATGTTTTTAAAAATCAAATAAAAAAGTCAATTTATACTGTCAATATCAAGAACTAAGTTAACAAACTATAACCTCAATCTCCAAAGTAATTAAAACTAAATTCTGTGGAAATTATACAATAACAATTAACATGTCAATCTATTCATTAGTACTCCAATATCTTTAATTCTGCTTTCCTGATGAGTAAAAATTTTAGGAATTTAGAAATCCAATTAATTCTTACATTGTAAAACTTGAAAAAGAACCATCTTTTAAAAATATATATATATGTATGTTTTAATTGAATTTTCAAGAAAGAGGAAGGGAGAAGGATAGTGATAAAGAAATATAGATGAGAGAGAAACATAGATCGGCTGCCTCCTGCACACCCCCTACTGGGGATCAAGCCTGCACCTGGGGATGTGCCCTCACCTGGAATCAAACCATGACCTCTTGGTTCCTAGGTCGATGCTCAACCACTGCTCAGGCTGGGCCAAAATGAACCATCTCTATACATTAGGTGTCATCTAAGGTCCACTGACAAAAACCCTACTAACACTAGAGTCATTCAATTTGTCTCTATTAGATGGAAATTTGATACACACTGACCATTAGAAATAATATTACTTCTCCTTAAATATTTAAATTTAAACAGAGCCCGGCAGGGTGTGGCTCAGTGGTTGAGCATCAACCTAGGATCCAGGCGATCAGGGTTCGATTCCCGGTCAGGGCACATGCCCAGGTTGCGGGCTGCAGCTGATCAATGACTCTCTTGTCGTTGATGTTTCTATCTCTCTCTCCCTCTCCTTTCCTCTCTCTGAAATCAATAAAGATATATTTAAAAAAAAAAATTTAAACAGAACATTCTCTATGATAATCAATGTAAACAGCATCTAAAAAACTCTGAACACACCAAGACATTAATAAAATAAACCTGCCATCTCCCTTCTTATAGAATCTCTGTATGTACACTGGCTAAAAGGCCATTTAAGTGGAGATATATTTCATGAAGTGCAAGTATAAAAGGTATAAAATGCTCAATGACAAATTATAATTGCTAGAGAGCAAAAGGACTTAGAACTCCACCATATCCATACCTCAGCTTCAGCTCCTGCTTTTGGCCCCTAAAAATTAAAAAAAAAAGAAAAAAGAAAAAAAGAACTCCACTAGAATTCAAACTCTTCTTTCTCGTTTAACTAAAGTTTTTCTGCAGTGGAAAAAACAAGGACTCAGATATGCTATGTGATCTTAAACAAGTTTTAAAGTTTCAGTTAGTTTCCTCAAATATAAAATTGAGAAAATATCTGCCTTGCTCTGTTGTTGTGAGGATTACAAATAATATGCTGTGGGCATAGCATTGTGCCTGTCACAAAAAAAGGGCTCCTATAAGATAAGTATTAGTAATTATTAATACCTTTCCAAATTAATTAGCAATAGGAACACTGCAAAAAGACAAGGACTGAAGAAAGTATATGCAGTATTTAGGCTTTTTGTTGTAGAAAAGTCCATTTTGAACATATTCTAGAAACAGTACAATCATTCAGAAACTTTCTTGTAATGGAATTACAAGAAATCTTTCTGTTTCCTCGAGTGACAAACAAGGATGGTCATTTCAGAGAGAAGCTCCAGTTATAAAGTATGTATCACCATAATGATATGCAAATGTAGTATGAAGGCCAGATTATAGGAGAGAAACAAACTGTTTAAAAATCAGCACATGGCTCTCCCAGTGCTTAAGTGAGTATTCTGTAAACTACATGATAAACGGCATAACGTGTGAAAACTTATTTGGATTGAATTTATCCACAAAGAATAATCAAATATTACATTTCAATGCTTCACTTTTAAAGACCTTTCCTTGCTCACCTATCCACCTTGTCCTTGGTAAGGTCTTCTACTTACACAGTCTTTCTTGCTCTACATTCATTCAAACTTATCTAAAGAAATTACCTACTCTTACTGTTTCTACTTAACAGTCCTTAGTTATTCCTTAAATCCACTGCAAATTTTCCACTCTTTTGAAACTGTAAGATCACCAAATATTTGGAATACGTGTAACATAATCTTAATCTTTGTCAATTCTGCATGTACATGTGGAGTTTGTGATAATATCCTTTGTACATATTTTCAAAAAACAGAAGACTATTTTTTCTTTATAACAGAGAATACATGGGTTGTTGTTTTCTGTTTTTTTTAATATATTTTTATTGATTTCAGAGAGAGGAAGGGAGAGGGAGAGAGAGAAACATCAATGATGAGAGACATTAATCGGCTGCCTCCTGCACATCCCTTGCTGGGGATCAAGTCCACAACCCCGGAATGTGCTCTGACCAGGAATTAAACCATGATCTCCTGGATCATAGGTTGACATTCAACCGCTGAGCCACACCAGCTGGGCAAGGGTACATGTTTTAAATGTGTAACTTAAGTTATAAAAAAGTAGCACACTGTATATCCTTTATGGTGTGTGAATTATATTTTAATAAAGCTATTTAAAACACACACAACTCTCCCTGTGCAGGTAGCTCACTTGGTTAGAGCATTGTTCTGTATAAAAAAGGTTGCAGGTTCGATTCCTGGTCAGGGCACATACCTACATTGTGGGTTTGATCCCTGGTTGGGGCGTGTACGGGAAACAACTGATCGATGCTTCTCTTACATTGATGTTTTTTCTCTTTCTATCCCTTCCTCTATCTATAAATCAATCAATCAATGAAAGCATGTCCGAGGGTGAGGATTGAAAAAACAACACAGCCCAGCCAGTGTTGGCTCAGTGGTTAAGTGTCCATCTATGGAACAGGGGCTCACAGTTCGATTCCCACTGAGAGCACATGCCCAGGTTTTGGGCTCAATCCCCAGTTGGGGGGGGGGCATGCAGGAGGCAGCCAATCAATGATGCTCTCTCATCATTGATGTCTCCATCTCTCTCCCTCTCATGCTCTGGCCAGGCTGTATTTCATTTCAATTAATTTAAATAGCCACATGATTCTATTTTTGTAGTTTTCCCTTACTCAAACTAGTTTAGAAATCTAGGCTATTACCAGTAACTTACATCTACTTATCTGCTTCTTCCTTACTCAATCTCCCCTCACTTAGGTAATCCTAAAATTTGTTAATTACTTAAGAGCCACATGCAATATACAATTTCAATAGCCTAATCTCTACACTTCTTTTCTACTCCTTCAAAAATTTATTTTCAGTAATTACTACTAAGCAAATTGGACTTCTCTGCTATATTCTTGTCTTGAAATTTTATTCCCTGATATTACCATTCTTCTAGTTTTCTATTTAGTCTAACCCCTGGGCTCTTTTTTTCCTTTGCCCATCCATTAGTTATTCCTATTTTGCCCTAGGACCATCTCTTCCTCTATTTCCCTCTCTCCCCCTCCCTCCCTTTCTATGATTTCATTTACTTTCATTATTTCTGCTATGACTAATACAGACATTTGGGAATCATCAGCCTCTATTTATACCTCAGACTTATCCTTTAAGGTTCAGTAATATAACCAACTGACAATTGAACTTCTTCCTGGGGGTTTCACAAGTACCTCAAATTCAACATCTCAAAAAACCAAAAGCCCTATTCTTTTTCATCCCCTCCTTCAACTGACAGCACCATCATCTAGCCCCACCCTCTTATCCATCCTCCAAATTGAATTAATCACTGAACCCTGCATATTTATTGCCTAAATATTTAAAGATGCCACTCCTTTATTACTTCCTTTGTTCAGGCCCTAGAAATCTCATACTCATACCCTAACTAAACTCCACACATCCCTTGTACTTTTCTTTAAAAAAAATATATTTTTTTATTGATCTCAGAGAGAGGAAGGGAGGGGGGAGAGACAGAGAAGCATCAATGATGAGAGAACATCATTGATGGGCTGCCTCTGGCATACCCACTACTGGGGATGGAGCCCAAAACCCAGGCAATGTGCCCTGACTGGACTCAAACCCCAAGCTCCTGGTTCATGGGTTGACACTCAACCACTGAACCACACCCACCAGGCCCTTTTAATCCGTTCTCCACAATTATTAATATGCAAATCTAACTGATTTACTTCTTTGTTTACAATTCTTTAGCTACTCTCTGCTACCTATAGGTGAGTATTTGTGCTGGAGGGGTGAATGGAGAGCTCAAAGAGCATATAAATATGAGACTGCCTGGAACTCCTCAGCATGTAAAAGATGATCTGCTCCACTTCCCAAATTTCCCTTAATCCACAATGACCTACCAGTCCAAGTAAGGAGAGTATCCACATAGAAATGAATATATCAGGTTATTAAATTCAAAACTATTAGCCACTAAGATGATCTTGTCATTATTCTAAGCAATCTGTTTACCTTTATGTACTAAAATAGAAAATGTGCACATTATAATTATTTGATTCACTAATTAGTTTCATCTCTCAAAGTTTGGTTTATATATAAGTTTGTGTTTGACTGACACCATACCATCTACCGAAAACAAACAGACCAAAAAAAAAAGATCATCTGTTTTTGAGAAGCTGAACCCTGGCTTCATAAAAGACATCTACAGAAATAATCAGTGTGATTTTTCTTAACTAAACTGAGTGTGATGATATAACAGATTTTCAAACACTCATTCTTAAATTACTCTGAAATTTCTTAAGAATTCTTAAGCTTCTTCAAGGAAAACACCAAATGGTGGATGATGGCAGATGACACTGGTGCTCCAGAGGGCCAGGAGGCCCCAAGCGCTTCCGTGGAGGATTTGGCAGCAGCAACTGGGGCTAACGTCTTTCACCAAGTTGGGCTGCCTAGGCAAGGACATGAAGATCAAGTCCCTGGAGATCTCTCTCTTCTCCTAGCCCATCAAGGAATCTGAGATCATTGACTTTTTTCTGGGGTCAGCTCTCAAGGACAGGCTTTTAAGATTACACCATGCAAAAGCAGACCCAGTTCAAGGCATTTGTCGGCATTGGGGACTACAATGGATGTGTCAGTCTAGGTTTTAAGTGCTCCAAGGAAGTAGCCACTGCCATTCCTGGGGCCATCATCCTGGTCAAGCTCTTTGTTCCTATGTGCGAGGCTACTGGGGGAACAAGATCCACAAGCCCCACGCATCCCTTGCCAGATGCCTGGCCACTGTGACTCTGTGCTGGTGGCCTCATCCCCGCACGCAGGGACATTGGCATTGTCTCAGCTCCTGCCCAGGAAGCTGATGATGATGGCCAGTATTGAGGACTGCTACACCTTGGCCAAGGGCTGCACTGCCACCCTGGGCAACTTCACCAAGGCTACCTTTGATGCCATCTCCAAGACCTACAGCTACCTCACCCTCAACCTCTGGAAAGGGACCATCTTCACCAAGTCTCCCTATCAGGAATGCACTGACCATCTTGTAAAGACCCACACCAGAGTTTCTGTGCAGAAGACCCAGGCTCCAGCTGTAGCCGCCATATTTTTAAGATTTTTTTTTTTTTTAATATATCTTTATTGACTTCAGAGAGAGGAAAGGAGAGGGAGAGAGAGAGATAGAAACATCAATGATGAGAGAGTCATTGATCGGCTGCCTCCTGCACGCCCCCAACTGGGGATCGAGCCTGCAACCCGGGCATGTGCCCTGACCCGGAATCGAACTCTGATCGCCTGGATCCTAGGTTGACGCTCAACTGCTGAGCCATGCCCAGCCGGGCCACATATTTTTGTATAAGAAAAATAAAGTGAATTTGGCCTGTTTAAAAAAACAAGAATTCTTACATTCCTAGGAAAACTGTATTTGCTCATCATGACAGCTTATCTGAGGATTCTTTTCTGAAAATCATTAAGCACATTAACTTAGCAGAGCACATTTAATATGTTAATCTTACAGTGCAAGATTCAAGTCATAATAGCAAAAAAGTAAATTCTGTATGAAACCCCATCTGAAAAATCTGAATACAAATTAAGGTGGAGATATTATACAATCCATTAAGTCAACCACAAAACCAAGCAAATTACTGACTTTTCCTCTCATGTAGATTATATCATATCAATAACCAATCTTTTTAAAAACACATACAAAATTAAGTTTGCCACCTGTCGAAGGTACAGTCCTCTTCCAAGTAAAAACAGTCCTATAGAGCTTCTGGTAATTTCTCTTCAACCTGAAAAGCTACTTCTCTTTTAAGATTTGATAAAATGCCTAAGTTGACAAAGCAAAAGTTCTTAAAACCCAACTTTTATTAAGATGTTTTAAATATTCAATTCGTAATGTGACAAATTATGGCCTTCAAAATGGATTTTTTAAAGCACAATCATCCTTTTTTATATTGTATATAACACTTTACAGTCTTCAAAAGTACATTCAGTTGATCCTCAACAATCCTGTTAAGTCAGTAAGATATATTACTAATAAGACAGCATTACAGATTAAGTTCCTTACTCAGGGCTAGGCAAGAGGGTAACGTAGAACCCACGTGTTCTTCCTTGGAGCTCTTTTCCATCATATAGAACTGTATTATACCATACTGAACTCTCCCAATACAAGATTAGAGAAGCTGCTGTGGACCAAAGAAAGGCAAGGAATATGGATGAAACAACCTTGACTTCTACAACTATTTCTAACTTGATAACAGAAAAAAATTAATACTTATTAAAGTATATTGAGCACCTACATATATCTTCAAAGAGTTCAAAGACTAGTGGAGTAGTCAAAAATGGTAAAGGGCTGCAAATCAATTAGAAGACTGTTACAAGAATAATCCCAAAAGGAAAATGATTTTAGCAAGTTCTGGAAACTAGTAATTCAGAAAGGCTGGCATTTGGGAAAGTGACAGGTTGTGAAATTAGAAAGTTAGGCAGAAAAACAGATAAAGCTAAAGAATTTGAAAGCACTGATGACATGATGTTCAACTTCAAACTTCCTCCTATAAGAACGGTGGCAACAGTAAGAGTTTTGCTACATGATTTTTCAAGCATGAATGTAAACAAGTCAAACAAAATCTTCAAATATACCTAAGAAAGCCTAAAAGAGATGCTGTATCATCATAGTTAATATTTATGTGCTAGGCCCTGTCCTAAATGTTTTTATATATATTCACTTAACCATCACAACAACTCTATAAAACAGGTACTTAATACATTCTATTTACAGATTAGAAGCTAGCACAGAAGTTGCCCAAGGTGACACAATGATTAGCTGGACCAAGGAGTTTAGTTCTTAATTACTATGTTACACTGCGAAAAATAGTGTTGCCTTCAAATCTAAATTCAGGTCATATTAAGTCTTACCTATTTCTGCAGACTAGATTGGTCCTATGTTTAAAAAAATAACCTCAAATAAAATGCAAGATGCTAAAAATAAATATAAAAACCGAGTAACTATAATTATTATTAACATTCTCAGAAATTGTAATTTGAGCATAACCATTCCTGCTGCTTTTACAGCTTTATCTAAAAAACTTAAAAGTTACCAGAAAATCCAAATAACAGGTTTAGGATGATTTCAGAAAATGAGGGCCCAGTTTTAGTTGAAAGTTTCCCTAGGATAGATTTTCAAATCACTAGAATCTTGCACTAAAATCTGAATGTCAAGAAACAAACTCAGTCACCAGGCAACAAGATTCCCAATTTGTTTTACAAAAAAACAATCTCTTTCCAAGTTCTTGTACTAGGAACAACTATGATACTAAAGGTCATAAAAACAAAAAAAGATAAAGAGAAAAGAAAAACATATATAAACCCCTAAAACTAAGTAAGAACTACATCATTAAAAATCAACCTAAATGTAATTCTCAATTCCTGTACCACCAAGGTTACTTCCTACAGCAATAAATCTACATCTATTTTAAATCAAATCTTACCTAACCAAAATTATCCTGTCTTTAATTCTACTCTGCCCTGTTTAGAATGTACAACAGATCATTTCAAACAAGTCACCAATCATTCTACATAGCAGCTACTCTCGAGTTATCTTAATTTTGCCCATACTAAACAAGGGCTCTGAGAATTAAAACCAATCCAACGAACAAACAAAAACTCCAGACTATTCTCTGAAATCTAGTTGTGGGACTGCAAATTCTCATCCAAAAAAAAACAAGGAATGTGGCACAAATTTTAAAAGGTAAAAACAATCACTATGCAAATGGAAAAATTCCATTCAATCAGGTTTTAAGAATTATCTTAAGAACTATAGCAAAGAAGTAAGTTATGGTTTCTTATTCAGAGAACCACATCCCATTTCCAAAGTACTGCTAAATTTTTATAAAACATTAATATCATATACTCACTATGAGACATGAGCCTTAATTTACTAAAAGCCAGAGAAAAGCAAGCACTAAGTATATTGGAGCTTAAACAAAATTTATGATTTGATCTCCCCTTTCAGGTGGATCTGGAGACAATCTCATCAATACATAAAGTGAATATATCAAGTGTACTCTGTATTTAGAAGCAACTTGGGGAGAAAAGTGCTTAAAGTAAGTAAATCATTACTATATTTATCTATCAATAAGTTTTCTTAAAATCAATCATGCTGTTCTTAAAAACAAGATCCCTGCCCTGGCAAGTGTGGTCCAATTGGTTGGAGCATCCTCCAGTATACCAAAAGGTGGCAGGTTTGATTCCGGGTAAGGGCACATGCCCAGGTTAGGGGTTGGAGGTTGGATTACTGGTCAGGGGTGGGCAGGAGGCAACAATGGGTGTTTCTCTCTATCTCTCAATCTCAGTCTCTCTGTCTCTCAGTCTCTCTCTCCCCTCCCTCCATTCCCCTCTCTAAAATCAATTTAAAAAAAAACACACCAACAAGATAAGATGCCTTCCTATAATAGCAATGTAAACTCTGAAAAATCCAGCATAACATTCTTACCATGGCAAATCATTTTGCATCTTAAAAGGTCTCAATTATCATTCATCAGTTAAGATCCTGTGTTATCAAAGCATTACCTATGTATTATTTAAAGAACTGATACTTGTTTTAATAGATAGCTATTCATACTGTGACTCTAAAAATAAGCTTGATGAAAACAACTTTGATTTCTATACCACACTTTTATCCATTCTCTATCACAAAAAGCCTATTTCTCCCTTTGAAGTGATAAAATCAATATCCACATCAGAAGTCAGAAATCTAAAGACTTCCACACCAAAAGAGAATTACTTCATTTGAGATTTACTAATTAGCCATCTACTAAACTACAAAATGCTCTAACATTTCCCAAATTACTAGGTCCTACCCAGTTTAATTTGTGTTCTTTACCAACCTACGCAAGTCATGTACCTGCTCTATGATTTCAGGTTCTTTATCAAATAAGTGGGCAGGGTAACCTAAGATTTCTTCTGGTTTTAGTACACTAAGATTTTTAACTCAACAACTGAGCACAATATTTTTCCTATCTTGCTATGGAAAAATACATATGTTAGAATTATACATTTAGTAAAAACAGCTTTCCTTTCTTCCTAATACTTTATTAATCCCTTGGCTTGTTCTTTAATTTAGATCCAAAAGCAAAAACTCAAACACTAACCTACTGAATAGGTTATTAGGCAAATGGCCTAGTCGAAAAACACTGTCCACCTTACTATAAAGGATTCTGGGGCCAAGATAATCACATTTCTAAGAAACAAAATGAAAAATTATAGAAGTTGGGTCAAATGACATTTGGAAGTTTCTAAACCAGGGTACCAATCAATGAGCTAGAGGTTCTGCAGCCAAATCCTTATATTCTTTAGTTTTATCATGTCCATGACTAGATAGAGAACAAAAATCCAAAAAGCCACGAGTTCTAAGAAAAACTGACATGCTTAGATGTAGATCTTATTGTGATACTAGACAAACTGAGTGTTTTCCATTGTACTATTAGTTCCAAGATAAATAAACTATCAGAAAATTCCAGATGATAAAGAAAAATGCACACACAGAAGTCTTCAAAGGTAAATAATTGAAATTACCAAAATTAACCCATAAAGTGCTCAACATTTACTTGGGTACAGTCTTAAAAGGGTAAGGTAACCAATTAATGAAAAAAATTGTTTAAAAGCACCTATTCAAATATGAAGCTGTAACAGAAGAATAAAAGCCAGAATCAGTAGCAATAGGCACCCTGGATACAAAAAAGAAATAGGTGTCTACCTGTAAACTAAATTTTTGCCTGTAAACCAAAAGGAATCAGACCTAAGTTTTTGAATAAGACTGACCAATAGCAATAAAATTATAGTTTGAAAAGTTTTTTTTAAAAAGGCCCGTCACCTTCCCAACTCTAAACCACTATAAAATTGAGTAGTAATTTCACAATGCCTTACAAGTGTATATCATTAACTGTAATACCTAAGAAATTATGCTCTAAAGAACTTGTCAGTTTTTAAGTTTACTTCCTTCCACATGTTAATTTTCCCTTCACATTTGATATAGCCTTGGTCATTTGGAAGGTGACATTCAAAGAATTAAATATTATTAACATGGATAAAACAAAATTCCTAGATCAGTCTGTTACTTTCATATCCTATTTCAGTTTGGTCCATTTTCTTGGCAAGAAGAATATGGATAATGGCATTCTTCACACCAAAAAGATGCCTTTTTCATTCAGTGTAACTCTGCTTCTTCCAATAAATAACCTATGTTCATTTCCTGATGAGGAAATCAAGTTGTTACAGGTCAAGCAACAAGAAGCCCAAACCCAGCTATTTAAACCTAGAATATACTTGTCAACCAGAATGACACACCATTATTTACACCACGAAGACCTCCCTGAGAGGTTAAAAGAGAAGCACTGTAACGCCTATGGACTCTTGGGAAAGTATGGCTTAAAAATATTTTATAACAAAATTAAAACAATTATTTAACTGTATAGTGAATGGGCTGAGGACATACTAGTTGTATTAACAATGTCGATCACTGCTAGCTACCATAAAATAAGGCTTAAGCATTATTAGGTGGCTCGATATCAAACACTTATTGTACCTTACTAGTCCCAAAGCATTTAGCCAGAGAAGAAAGTCTTTTTTAGAGTAGTTATTATTAAATGCCTGTGCAACCGCCAAGTAAGATATAGCCAAAGGAAGGTCACTTATGAACAAGGTCGTTCTTATTAAAAAAGAACAGTCTGATCTCAGGGATGGAAACACCCATGTAACACACCAGCAGCTCATCACTGCAGAGCCTCTGATGAGGCTAAAATGTACAAGTCAAAAAGACTGTACTTTCCTAACTCAAAAACTTCCCCACTAATTCAGAGTTTCCTGCCAGACACTATAACAATAAGTAGGCAGTGCGTTTGTACCGACGATTTTCACTACTCCTTCCCTAGCTGGCTAATGAATAATTCCCTGGTACATGCCCCAAAATCTAGTTTCAATCTCTTCCAAAAGTTGGCCTACCCCCACTCAGGGCGAACGGTTAAGGGAATGACAAGTAAAGGGTGAACTTGATAAACTGGAGTAACGGAGCCACATTTGGGATCCAAACCAAGGTAAAATAAAGTAGGCGGGGCTATACCTGCAGTTCACACCAGGCGACCTCCACAGTGGTTTCAGTGTCCAGTCCTTTGTAGACCGTCTTAAAGGAGCCTCTGCCAATTTCGATATCAAACTTGAGAAAGCGGCCATCATTGGACATTCCCACGGCCTTGGTCTCCAGCTCTTCGATATCATCCTGTTGCTGGCTCCGTTCTTCTTGCGCTTCCCTGGCGCTGGCGCTGGCGCTGGCGCCGCCGCTGCCGCTTCTCGTCGATGGAGGCTCCTCTTTGCTCCCCACATGGTCGGGCGGGGAAGTTTGGCGGTCTTTGCTGATACTGCTGGGGGCAGTCGTGGCCGCAGGGCCCTCGACGGCGGGTTCCCTAGGGGCAACAACAGCGGCGGGAGGCTGCTGGGCTACCTCTGCAGCGACGGCAGCGATCAAGGTCTCCTCGCGATGGGGCTCTGGTGGAGTACTCTGTGGAACCCCCGCGGCTACGCTGGGCTGAGGGAGAGAAAACGGGAGGCCGGGCAATTCCAACGCAGTGGCATTGGAGTCGCAGATGACGCTGCGGCGGAAAAAGCGGTGCTCGGTCGTGGTCGTGGTCGCGGCTGCCCCCCGGCTGTCCTTGTCCATAGTGTGGCGGCGACGCCGGTACTCCTCAGTCCTGCCAGTTCCAGCGTCGGTCGCCGCCGTGCCCAGTTTCTCCCCAACAGAGGAATCCGAGCTGGAGCCATTCTTGGGGGAAGGCGCCGGCGGCGAGAGGAACAGGGAGCTCGGAGTACCGCTCTGCTTCTCCGCGGCGCCTCCAGACATGGTCGGTCCGCTGGAGCTAGGGGAGCCGGCTCAAATTTGTGAATGAAGAGAGGGTGAGGGGCCGATCCCGAGAAGCGGTGAAGGTCGGGAGGTCCCGCTACGACTGCTCCTGCTCCCGGCGGGTTAGGATCAAACCGGACGACTCCTCACTCAGCACTGACAAGTCACCCCGAAAGCGAGGCGGGACACGGGGCCCTGCTGTGACGGCTGCTTCGGCTCACAAGGCGGGCTCGTCAGCGGGCTATCGAGGAGCTGAGCCACCGGGGTTAGCGCCTCGCGATCCGCATCCATCCTGCGGCAAGCGGCGGCCGGGAAGGCTGTAGCAGCAGAGGCGCCGCAGTCATGAGGGGCAGGACAAGGAGCCGGCACTGAGTAGAAGCGGATGCGGCGGATGCGGCAGCGGCTCCAGCTCCCCGCCGCCGCCGCCGCTGCGCGGGCTGGGCGGGCTAGGCCCGGAGGGCGGCGGCAACGCGAGGCAGGGACTAGCACCGACTCTCGAGTGGTGGCAGCTCCGGGGCCAAAGAGAGTGGGAGGGGCCGAGAAAGGCGAGGGAGGGCCGAGCCCGGGGGCTCGCGGACAGTCAGTCGGTCGCCGCCTCCCAAAAGCGCCCTCAGCGAGGGGGACCAGTCTCACAAGGCGTCCATCGCCCGGATGTGAAGAGTCGAAGCCTCGAAGCCTCGGTGTCTGAGGAGCGGGCCCCCCCTTCCCCAAGGCCTCCCCGCCCGCCCCGGGCCTGGCAAACCCTCGTCTACTCCCGGGCCGGTGCCGGGGGCTGACGGAGGGAGGGAACGGTGGGGAGGGGAGGGCCGCTCACCGCGGGGCCCGAGCTCCGCTGCTTCCCTGGGCCGAGAGCAGAGGAGACCGAAAGGACTGGATGAAGGGGGGGATAGGGAGAGAAAAGAGTAGTCACCCCAAAAGGCACCTTCTGTCACCGAAGACTGGAGTGTAGAGTGGTAGAGTGTGAAGAGTCGCACCGCCAGAGACACTCGCCGCGCTAAATGGCGCCGGGAGTCTGAAGGCTCCACACAGCCCGCTCCGACCCCGCCCCCCACCGCCCAGGGCAGCCCCACCCCCCCACCTCACTCTCAGGACTCTCGCGCAGGCGTGCCAGTGTCGAGGCTCCTGGTACTTGTAGTTTACTCATTTAAGGAATGAAAGGGGTTCTGGAGGAAGGAGCCTACGACTTCCGTGATGCCCTGCGGCTACTTTAATTTGATGCCTCCTGGGAGTTGTAGTTTTCTTTTGGAAACCGCCCCTTCTGGAAGGCTGATGGGAGCGTCACCGTGAGTCGCTAAACCCCATCCTTAAATCAGCGCTAGCTGGGAAAGTCATTATTTAGGGATTAATTGTGGAAGACGGGAAGGAAGAAAAAACAAGAAAAAGGAGACAGGCGAGAGGAGAGATTCCCATCAATGGTCTGCTGAAACTAGAGAGCGCTTTTAGAATTGCCATGCAAAGAAAAATGATCTGTTGTTCATCTTTAATGGAGAAAGCTGCAGAAGTGTTGAGTGACTGTAGGGGTGTGGGGGTGGAGGGGAAAGGCAAAGCAGGAGAAACAGCCGGAGCTCAGCCAGAAGAGCTAACGACTCCTTCTGTAGAGTAAAAGAAACTCTGTGCATTGCACATGAAATTAATATTGATTAAATGGGTTGGGGAAAGAAACAGGGAGAATTATCTTTCCCCCTCCCTTGCATAACAATTAAGATAAGTTGTGGGCATTCTCAGCTCCAGCCCGAAAACAGACATTCTGGCTCTCAAAGCTAGGCTGCCCTACGGAAATCAAGGATCATAGCGAACTCTTGACAGAATAAAATGAACGGTGCGGGGAGAGGGGGTGAACTTTGCGTCTTTTACCACAAACTTGACAGAACTGAGTTGATTTCTATGTAGTTGGTTGACACTTAATTTCCATCTTTCCTTTGGCGGCTTAGTAAAACAACTCCCTCTCCCTCTTTCACTAGCACATGAAAGCACACATGCAATTTATGCCATGGTTTTGGATCCATACAGTTCACAGTGATGGAATGCTTTTCTTGAAAGCATCCTTGGGCTCTCTGGACCCCTTTGCTTCTCGCAACTACTCAAGATTGTACAGGTGATGAGCACTAGGGGGCACCAGACAGAGTTGGAAGGCGGGGTAGGGAGCCCGATGGCAGTTAAAAGTCTCAGCCCAACGGGCAAGAGCGGGAAGCCCTGAAACGCACGCGAGGGCGTCGGAGCGTCAGCCCGCCCCAGCCTCTCCTCAGCGCCCGCTGTGGAAACCGGCCCAGAAGCGCAGTCCAGCCGGGGCCGCGCTAAGACGGTGAGCAGTGTGGACGCAACTTGACAGAAGATTCGTTGGTTAGCACTAGTTTCCACAACTTACCTGGATGAGCTCCTCTTAGAGAAGTTTGCTATACAATTCATAGGAATTTATCTGATAGGTAAAATAGTTACACTCGTTTACAGTTTTTTTCTTTATCAAAAGCTACACTTTCAGATATACAAAAAAGTTTGTTTTAAAAACCAATGGTGGTTAGGTTTCATGAAGCTAGCATATTATGAACATTTAAAGATACATATTTAGCAGGGACAACTGGAGTACTAAAATATTACAGTTTTGTTTTTTAGAAAATAAATCCTTAACTTGTTTGCTCTGGTAATGGTAGATCTCATTATGATATACATAACTAGAGTTTTGTCTTCAACCCTAAATTTAATGTAAAGCAAGGGAAGAAATGACTTTAAAGTACATTTTTATTGTACTTCTTGAGGCAGATTATTAGAACTTGCTCAGTTGTTGCTTTACTAGGAAAAATAGTCTGATTCTAAACATAATGCAACTACTTATAAATTGGTGAGTTAAAAGGAGATCAGTGAATCACAGTGTTCACTACAAAAAATGATGCTGTTTCTGTGTGAATGGTCATTATGAGACTTCACTATTGCCTGTTTACTGGACACTGAAACTTTGGCCACACTGCATTGGACACAAGACCCTTGACAATAACCATGTCCTATCAACACACTATTTCAACCAGGAACAATTAAATTTATTGTAAATAATTAATTTAATTTAAAGCCCTGTTGCCCACATGACAGATTTTCCTATTTGGGTAACATTAGCTTTACTTTGAAGACAGATACACCTTTAAGTTGAGTATAACTATATTGTGTACAATGGTTAGATTTAAAGGTTAAACTGTTTATGTTTAGTGTGATTATTTTACTACAGACACTTTTTTACTCAGTTTCCTTTTTAATGCTTACCAACTACTTTAACATATTTTCTATTACTCATTATTAATACCATATCTCTTTCTCTGTCAATTCTATTATCAAGTAAAGTACTGATTCCTCTATAATCTATATAAAACATCAAAATGATTGCCCTAGCTAGTTTTGCTCATGGACTGAAGAGTCCCAGTCCCATTCCTGGTCAAGGACATGTACCTCAGTTGCAATCCCCCGCCCCGAGGGCTCGTGCAGGAGGCAACCAATCGATGTGTCTCTCTCACATCAATATCGCTCTCTCCCTCCCTCTCTTTCTCTCTCCCCACCCCCTCCACTCTCTCTGAAAAGCAATGGAAAAAATATCAAGTGAGGATTAAAAAAAAAAAAATCAAGTGATATAAGTAGACGTAGCAGAAAGACCCCAGGACATGATGGATGCACTAAACTCAGAGATTTTATTTCCTGAGGGGTGGGTCCATAAAAATAATACATGTATTTTATTTTCTGTCACCATGTTCTTTATTCACTTTCATCCTTATTTTCTCATGTAGATTCATGTTTTTTTCTATTTCCCTTCCATTCACATTTTATGTTTACATGGTCCCTGTCATTCATAACTGGCTAGCAATGAAAGCCAGGGCCAGCTTTGATTTAGACAGTGGCTGCACACATAAAATCTACCTTATTTCATATGTGGCATAATTCACAGGGTAGCATCTTGAAGTGTAAGGGGGGAAATACCATCTTGAGAGTATTTCTTTCTCTTTTTTTCCTCCTTTCCCTCACTTCCCATGCTCCTTTGTCTTGCCTGTGGATAATTTTAATTTTATCTCCTTGTCATCTGGATCTCAAGGAAGACTGGAGAATCAGAGTTAAACAATGAATAGTAGCTTTACTTAAAGTTTTTTTTTAATAGAAAATGAAATAAAATATTTCATTTTATTTAAATGAAATAAAGGGGGTGGGACTTGCCTTATATTATAAAACCATAAGAGTAAATCTGTATGGTATTGAGATAAACATATATAATGGAACAGAAGAGAGTACAGAAACAGTCTCATATATATGGGAATTTCATATGTGAGGAAAATGGCATTTCAAGTCAGTGGGGAAAGGTAATAAACAGTGTTTGGACAATTAGTTATTCATTTGAAAAAGAAATGTTGGCTGTCTAACTCACACCATTCACAAAATTAATATCTACATAGTTGAAAAGAGCTAACTTTTTTTTAAAGCTCTAAGAAATTTTTTTTAAAAAAAGGAAAACATGGAATAGGAAAGACTTCAGAGAACAGCCATAAAGAAAAATAGGTGACTATATCAAAACTGACAATTCTGTTCAAAGAAACACAAACGATAAACTGGCAGAAAAACATGGAACCTGTGTAACAAAAGACTAATATCCAAAATATATAAACTAATACCTTGAATCACTAAGAAAAGGACAACCCTACAGAAAAGGGGGTGAGGATTCGAAGACAACTGAGACAGGAGGAAATGCAAAGGACAAAAATAAGCTTGAAAAAATACTAAAGCTTAGTAACCAGGGAAGTCCAAATTAAAATTAGGTATACAGCTTTTACCCATAAAATTAGCAAAATTATTAAGGATTTATAATATCAGGTGTTGGAAAGGTTGTGGAGAAACTCAGGTGCTACTAATGACGGCATAAATTAGTACAACTTTTTTGAAGGCAATTTGTTAGTGCTCATTAAAATATACAATGTGCATAGCCTTTGATGCAGCAGTTTTTCTTCATGGTGCCTACCTTAAAGAAACACTTGAGGGTACGTGCTTTGGCAGTACATATACTAAAATTGGAATACAGAGAAGATTAATGTGGCCTCTGTGCAAGGATGACACACAAATTCGTGAAGTGTTCCATATTTAAAAAAAAAAAAAAAAGGTAGGAAGGAAGGAAGGAAGGAGGGAGGGAGGGAGGGAGGGAGGGAGGGAGGGAGGGAGGGAGGGAGGGAGGGAGGGAAGGGGGGAGAAAGAAAGACCTGTAGCCCTGGCCAGGTAGCTCAGTTGGTAGAGCATTGTCCAGATATGCCAAGGTTGCAGGCTCCGTCCCTGGTCAGGGCACATACAAGAATCAACCAATGGGTATGTAAGTGGGTAGAACAACAAATTGATATGTTTTTTTTCTCTCTCCCTTCCTTTCCCTCTGAAATCAGAAAGAAAAAAAAGAAAATACTTGCACATATGCACTAAAAAATATCTATAAGATCTACAGTTTTGTCTGTTACCAAAAACAAAAGAAGAAGAAAAGAAAGAATCTGCATGTACAACTATAAGAAAATAGTTAAACTATGATATATCCAATTTATGGAACACCATGCAACAGTAGAAGAGAATGAGGTAAATATATATTTGGTGGTAAAAATATAATAAGTGAAAAACTCAAGTTGCTGAATAATATACACTAGATCCTATATAGTATTAAAATATTATGTCTCTGTATGTATTTAAACTCACAGAGAAAAGTCTGGGCAGTACCCACCAAAATGAAAAGGGTACTTATGGGAAGTACTCTTAACTGTATGGTGTGAATTTCTTAATACATTCTTGCTTATTGCAAACATTTTGAAAAATACAGAATAGAATGTGAAAGTAAAAAACACCAGCAACTTTTCGAGCCACAAATATCAGCCTTTTATATTTACAGATCTTTCTTCCCAGACTGATAAAAATAATTTATAATTACATTATAAGCATTTCCAATGTAATTAAATATGCGTCGGAATCATCTTTTTAATGGTTGTATAGTATTCCATCATGTGCCATTATCAATTATAAGTTTATTATATCATCTAGAAGAAACATTGGGGAAAATATGTAAAAATGGGAATCCATATCATGTTCCAGCCCTTAACAAGCTCTCACAGGAAGAGACTTATCAGGATCACCTAAGAAGCTATTACAAACTGCACCCACTGGAGTGTCTCACAACCACCGCCATCCTATCCAACCTAGGTGTATTTTTGGCAAGAGAGTTCATTGCAAGCAGACCTACACTACAAGGAAAAAAAAAATTAATTTTTCAGGAAAGAGAGACATTGATAGGTTGGATTTAAAAAGTAACATTCTACAATATCTGCCTATTTTTTTTAAAACCACTTTAAATATTAAGACACAGGTGAAAAATAAAAAGGATGAAAAAAGTTGTACCAAGCAAATACTAATGAAAAGAAACCTAATGAATATATTAATAAGGACTATTAACCAGGGGAAAAAGGGATATCTTATCATGATAAAGGGGTCAATTCATCAAGACGACGTTTCAGTCCTAAATATGTGGACATCTAAAAGCAGAGCTTAAAAATTAAGTGAAAACTCTGGGGGAAAAAGAGAAAAGTCCATAATTATAGTTGGCTATTTCAAAATTCCTCATTCATTACTTGATACAGCAAATTTTAAAAGTCATTAAGAATATCAGGTACAACATATTAACATTTTCAGGATGAAGCTAAAGCAGTGTTTAGATGGAAATGTATAACATTAAATGCTTATATTTAAAAGGAGATCTAACATTAATTATTTAAGATTCTACCCTAAAAAATTTAGAAAGAGAATGGAAAATTAACCCAAGATAAGCAGAAAGAAGAAAATAATAAATCAAGACTGGAAATCAGTGAAATAAAAAGTGGAAAAACAAAAGATTAAGTCAATGAAACCACAAACTGTTACTTTGAAAAGTTTAATAAAATTGATAAATCTTTAGCCAGACTAATAAAAAATAGACATGATCCAACTTACATATATCAGGGACAAGAGAGGGGACATCATGACATTCTACAAACATTAAAAGGATAATTGGAACATATGAATAACTATCAATATATCTAAAAACTAAGATGAAATGAAGAAATATCTTGAAACACAAACTATCAAAGTTCACTGAAGGGAAAAAAAGAAAAAGAAAACCTAGTGCCATATACCAAAGAAATTAAATTTATAAGTAATCTCACAAAGAAAACTTCAGGCTTAAATGGCTTCATTGGTGAATTATAGCAAGCAGAAGCATAGAAAATCATTCCCAACTCATATTATAAGGCCAGCATTACCCAGTTACCAAAATCAGACAAAGACATTACACAAAAAAGCAAACAACAGACCAATATTTATCATGAACATGATGCAAAATATATGAACAAAATTTTACTAATCATATCCAGCAATATTTTTAACAAATATTTTAATATATTTAAAAATATTTTTAATTTTTAACATAATACATCATGTCAAAGTTGAATTTATGTCAAGATACAAAAATCAACCTATACAAAAACAATCAGTGTAATTTGCCATTTCAACAAACCAAGTAAATCATATGATCATCTCAATAGATACATAAAAAACTTTTGACACTCACCATTGATGTTTCTATCTCTCTCTCTCCCTCTCCCTTCCTCTTTCTGAAATCAATAAAGATACACTTAAAAAAAAAAAAAAAACCAAAAAAATTTGACAAAATTCAACAATTAATGATTTTCAAACCTCCAGCTGACTATAAATGAAACAGAACTTTCTCAATGTGATAAAGTACACTACAAAAAACCTAGAGCTAACATCATGCTCAAGAGTGAAAGAACAAATGCTTTCTCCCTAAGATGACAAACAAGGTAAGAATATTCACTTTGCCTGGCCAGGTGTGGCTCAGCAGTTGAGCGTTGACCTAGGATTCAGACAATCGGGTTTGATTCCCGGTCAGGGCACATGCCCTGGTTGCGGGCTTGATCAATGACTCTCTCATCATTGATGTTTCTGTCTCTCTCCCTCTCCTTTCCTCTCTCTGAAATCAATAAGGATATATTAAAAAAAAAAAAAAAGAATATTCACTGCATAACATGGTACTGGTGATACCATCCAATGCAATAAGAGAAGAAATAAGATGAGAGGCATGCAGACTATATAGAAAGATGTAACACTGCCTTTATTCACAGATAGTATGATGATGTACACAGAATATCCTAAAGAATCTTTAAAAAAACCTACTAGAACTAATGAATGATTTAACAAGGATATTGGATACAAGGTCAACATATAAAAATCAACTGTATTTCTATATACAAGGAATGGACAATTGAAAATTATAATTTTTACAATATAACTTGACTTTCTGACTTCAGCAACTTTCCAGTGATTGTCCCCTTGCAGAAACATTAATTTGAATATATATTTACATGCAAAAATACCTTCACAAGACCTCAGAATTTCAGGTACAGATTATAGCACCTGGATGGAGTACAGAAATAAGAAAAAAATGCGTTGGAGAAGGTAGGAAATACAGTTTCACATTACTCCTGTCATCCTTCCCAAAACTCAGGCAGGCAGTGAGCAGAAAGACACACTCCGCATGGGAGGAGAATGAATATTCAACTTCACTGCATACCCAAGAACCAGGCCCACACCAGTGTCAGACTGACCCCTGTGGCTCCAGGCCCTAGCAGAACCAGGGCCCAGGTCTGCCCCAGTAGAACTCTGCACTGCCTATTCACTATGGACCTAGGCAACAGGCCCAATATCACAGTTCTAGATACCAGGCTGACCTCTATGAACTCAGGTCCCAGGCCTCCCACCATGGATTTAGGCACCAGGTCGAACCTATGGATCAAAATACCAGGCTGAACCCAGTGGACCCAGGCTCCAGGACTAGCCCCCATGAAATCAGGCACTAGGGTGGCCCCTTGGACCATGGAACCAGACCTGCCTACCGCAGGACTCCAGAAGCAAGCCTGTGTACATTTCCCACCAGACAACACACCCACAATCTCTGCTGAGCTGACTGTTGAAGGGCTTTACCTGCCAAAAACAGTCTGTAAAGATTGGAAGAGGCATCTACTTCTTAAAATGCACATACACCAACACAAGGTCATAGGATTACAAATGACCAAGGAAATATATCACCAAAGTAAACTAATAGACCTCCAATCACTGACACTAAAAAAATTAAAATCTATGAACTATCTGACAAAAAACTGAGAATAATCCTTCCTCTTAAAGAAAGTCAGTGAATTACAAGAAAACACAAATAGACAACAAAATTAGCAATTTCCTGGATGTTACACCAAAAGAAAAAGCAAAAAATGAAAATAAACAAGTGTAACTACAACACACTTCTAAAGCTTCTGCACAGCAAAGAATTAAAAAAAAGAAGAAGAAAAGGCAAGCTTTTTCATCAGGTATGCCTCATAGGCAGCCAGCCTTGATCCATGCTGCAAACTTTCTTAAAAAGTCTCCAAGGTTGGCAGGCCCCAGGTAGGCAGTGGCTGGATTTAGTGTGCTCTTTGCCACTTGATAAGCTGCCCCAAGGCTGGCACAAGTGGTAGCTGGCCCTGAGTCACAGCACGGTCTCTTCTACTTACCTCTGGACCCAACACAGGCAGCTACCAACTGCAGATCCCTTTGTAGCTACTACCAGGTGGCCTCAGGCCAGGCACAGGCAGCAGTTGAGCTTGGCCTGCATCAGAACCCCTCCTGAGAGGCCCCAGAACCAGCACACTGAGTGCCCAGCTTCAGACCAAAACAGAGCACCACTGAATTAGAACCACAAGTGGTGCACACAAAGGGTGGTCTTGGCAGACACCAGAGTGCCACTGGGGCAAATCCTGCTCCATGGAGTCAGTCCTTGCTGTGGCTGTGGCCAATTCTCACAGCCAGTCAACCTGAGGGTCGTCAATACCACCCCACTGATGTGCCAACAACAATCAAAGCTCAATTACAACAGGAGGACACACAGCCCACACAAGGAACACTCCTGGAACACATGGCTCAGGAGAACAAGGAGACTAAGTCACTGGGCCACACAGGACACCTACTACATAAGGGCACCCTGCCAAAACTGGAAGAGGTTGCAGCAGATCTACTGAATACATAGAAATAAACACAGAGGCAGCCAAAATGAGAAGGCAAGAAACATGTCCCAAATGAAAGAATAGGACAAAATTTTTAAAAAAAACACACACAAAAAAAACCCACAAAAAACTAAATGAAATGGAGGAAAGCAATCTACCAGATACACAGTTCAAAACCCTATTATAAGGATGCTCAGTGAACTTAGGGGAAGAAGAGGTGAAATCAGTGACAATGTCAACAAAGAGATAGTAAACATAAAAAAAGGACATAGAAACCATAAAAAAAAACACAACCAGTCAGAAACAAAGACTACAATATCTGAAATAAAGAATACACTCGATTAAATGAAATAGAGGATCAAATGAGAGATTTAGAAGACAAGGTTACGGAAAGCACTCAATCAAAACAGCAAAAAGAAAAAGATGCAAAAAAAAAAAAATGAGGCTAATTTAAGGGACCTCTGGGACAACATAAATCCTTCCTACATCCACATCATAGGGGCTACCAAAAGGAGAAGAGAGCAAGCAAGGGATTGAAAACCTGTTTGAAGAAATAACTGAAAACGTTCCTCATTTGGCAAAGGAAATAAACATACAAGTCTAGGAAGTGCAAAGAGTCCCAAACAAGATGAACCCAAAGAAGCCTACATCAAGACACATCATAATTAAAATGCCAAAGGTTAAAGACAAAGAGAGAATCTTAAAAGCAGCAAGATAAAGCAGTTAGTTACCTACAAGGGAGCTGCCATAAGACTGTCAGCTAATTTCTCAACAGAAACTTTGCAGGCCAGAGTGATTGGCACAAAGTATCTAAAGTAATGAAAAGAAAGGACCCACATATACAAGAATAAATGAGAAATAGGTTAAAAACTTAAATGTAAACCCAAAAACATAAAACTCCTAGCAGAAGAAAACATAGGCAATAAAATTCTGACATTTTTTTAAGCAATATATACATTTTTTATATATCTCCTCAGGCAAAGGAAACTAAAGAAAAACTAAGCAAATAGGACTACATCAAACTAAAAAGTTTTTGCACAGTACAGGAAACCATCAACAAAATAAAAAGACAACCCACTGAATGGGAGAACATATTCACCAATGATACATCTGATAAGGGATTGATATCCAAAATTTATAAAGAACTCAAATTCAACACCAAAAAAACAAACAATCCAATTAAAAAATGGGCAGAGAACCTGAATAGACACTTCTCCAAAGAGGACATACAGATGGTCAATAGACATATGAAAAGATGTTCAAGTCACTAATCACCAGAGAAATGTATATTAAAACCACAATGAGATATCACTTCACACCTATCAGAATGCCTATCTTTAATATATCAAAAACAACAAGTGTTGGCAAGGATATGGAAAAAAGGAAACCCTTGTGCACTGTTGGGGGGATTGCAAAAAACTCTCAGCAAAGTGTGAATAAGTTGCCTCAACTTAAGGAAAGACTCCTAATCTCATTTTATGAGGCCAGCATTATCCTAATTCCAAAACCAGATAAAGACACTACAAAGAAATTGTAGGTCAATATCCCTGATGAACATAGATGTTAAAGTCTTCAACAAAATGTTAGCAAACCAGATCCAGCAATACATTTAAAAGATCATGCACCATGATTGAGTGGGATTTATTCTGGGGATGCAAGGTTGGTGCAATATTCACAAATCAATAAATGTGATACACCAAGTAAACAAAATGAAGGATAAAAACCGCATGATCATATCAATAATTGCAGAAAAAGCATTTAATAAAATCCAGCACCTATTTATGATTAAAAACTCTCAGCAAAGTGCGAATAGAGGAACATGCCTCAACATAATAAAGGTCATATGTGACAAACCCACAGCCAACATCATACTCAGTGGGCAAAAACTGAAAGTGTTTTCCTTAAGATCAGGAACAAGACAGAAATGTCTGCTTTCACCACTCTTATTCAACAGAGTACTGGAAGTTCTAGCCACAGCAATAAGACAAGAAGAAGAAATAAAAGGCATCCAAATTGGAAAGGAGGAAGTAAAACTGTAATTTTTCACAGATGACATGATATTGTACATAGAAAACCCTAAAGACTCCACCTAAAAACTACTAGATTTAATAAATGGATTCAGCAAAGTAGCAGGATACAAAATTAACATCCAGAAATTGATGGCATTTTTATACATCAATGATGAACAATCAACCTGGCTGGGCATGGCTCCGCGGTTGAGCATCAACCTAGGATTCAGGAAATCGAGGGTCAATTCCTGGACAGGGCACATGCACAGGTTCAGGCTCGATCCCCAGTCAGGACGTGCAGGAAGCAGCCGATCAGTGATGACTCTCTCATCATTGATGTGTCTATCTCTCTCTCTCCCTCTCCCTCTCTCTGAAATCAATAAAGACATTTTTTTTTAAATAAAATTTAAATTAAAAAAAGTGAAATAACAATCAGAAAGAGAAACTAAGAAATCAATTCCATTTACTATTGCAACAACAACAACAAAAATGTACCTAGGTATAAATTTAACCAAGAAGGTAAAAGACCTGAACTTGGAAAACTATAGGATATGTAAGAAAGAAATTGAGTAAGATACCAAGAAGTGGAAGCCTATACCATGTTCATGGATTGGAAGAATTAACCTCATTAAAAATTCCATTCTACCCAAAGCTATGTATAGATTCAACACAATTTCTAATAAAATACAAATGGCATAGTTCACAGATCTAGAACAAATATTCCAAAAATTTATATGGAACCAAAAAAGACCCAAAATAGCCTTAGCAATCCTGAGAAAGGAGAACAAAGTTGGAGGTATCACAGTACCTGATATTAAACTATACTACAAGGCCGTAGTAATCAAAACAGCATGGTACTGGCATAAGAAAAGGCATATAGATCAATGGAACAGAACAGAGAGCCCAGAAATAAACCCACAACTTTATGGACAATTAATATTTGACAAAGGAAGCAAGAACATACAAAGGAGTAAAGACAGTCTCTTCGATAAATGGTGTTGGGAAAATTGGACAGGTACATTCAAAAATATAAAACTAGACCACCAACTTACACCATACACAAGAATAAACTCAAAATGGATAAAAGACTTAAATGTAAGTATCGGAACCATAAAAATCCTAAAAGAAAACATAGGCAGTAAAATCTCAGACATCTCTTGTAGTGATATTTTTGCCAATATATTTCCCAGGGCAAGGGAAACAAAGGAAAAAATAAGCAAATGGGACTACATCAAACTAATAAGCTTCTGCACAGCAAAAGAAACCATCAACATAATGATAAAGGAACCCACTGTATGGAAGAACATATTTGCCAATGATACATCTAATAAGGGGTTAATTTCCAAAATATATAAAGAACTTACAGAACTCAACACCAGGAAGACAAACAATCCAATTAAAAAATGGGAAAAGGGCCTGAATAAACACTTCTCCAAAGAGGACATAAAAATAGTCTATGGAAAAATGCTCAGCATCACTAATCATGAGAGATGCAAATTAAAACCACAATGAGGTATCACCTCACACCTGCCAGAATGGCTACCACCAATAAACCAACAAATAGCCCAGCCAACGTGGCTCAGCAGCTGAGCATCGACCAGGAGATAGAGGTCTGATTCCAGGTCAGGGCATATGCCCTGGTTGCAAGCTCGATCCCTAGTCCAGGGGTACAGGAGGCAGCCGATCAATGACTCTCTCATCATTGATGTTTCTATCTCTCTCTCCCTCTCCCTTCCACTCTCTGAAATCAATAAAGACATATATTTTTTAAATGTTTTAATAAAAAACAAATAAACCAACAAACAACAAGTGTTTGTGAGGATGTGGAGAAAAGGGAACCCTACTGCACTGTTGGTGGTAATGCAGACTGGTGCCGTCACTATGGAAAGCAGTATGGAGTTTCCTCAAAAAATTAAAAATGGAACTGCCTTTTTACCCAGCACTCCCACTTCTGGGAATATATCCTAAGAATCCCAAAACACCAATTTGAAAAAATATATGCACCTCTATGTTCATAGCAGCGTTATTTAGAATAGCTAAAATCTGTAAACAACCCAAATGCCCATCAGTAGATGAGTGGATATAAAAGCTGTGGTACATTTACACCATGGAATACTATGCAGCCATAAAGAAGAAGGAAATCTTACTTTTCAAGACAGCATGGATGGACCTGGAGGTTATTACGCTAAGTGAAATGAGCCAGTCAGAGAAAGACAAATACCATATGATCTCACTTATATGTGGAATCTAATGAACAAATTAAATTGATGAACAAAACAGAGGCATGGGCATGGAACGGACTGACTGATAGCTGTCAGAGAGAAGGGGGTGGGGGAACTGGATGAAAGAAGGTGAAGGGATATCCAAAGAACATGTATGCATAACCCAGACAGCAGTGTGGTGATGGCCAGAGGGAAGGAGGGGCTGGGGCTGGGTAGAAGTGGGCAAAGGTGGGGGGAAATGGGGACATCTGTAATAGTGTCAACAATAAAAATAAAGTTAAAAAAAGTACACTCCAGGTAGTTGCTCACACAATCCTTCAATAAATGCTGGTTGAAATGAAAAAAAAAAGAAAAAAATCAAAAATAGACTGAGCTCCTATCTTATTGCCAAATCAGTTTTCATTCAATTTTTTTAAATGGGAAAAAGACTATGTGACCTCTCAGGCTCCTATGATACATGACTATTACCTAAAGTCAGATAACGTTCCAAAAAAGATTGGCAGATGTTTTCAAGTGTACGGACCTCTCAAGAAGTATCTTTTGGTCATCAAGTTACATGAATGAAACATCATGTAATGACTTGTAGAAAAACGTACCAGGTAGCCTTGGGGATTATTATTGACAACTCCCACATGTTTAAACCTTATTCCCACAACCAGATGTAAGCATGCGGGAAACAAGGTCTGTATCTCATAATGAATTGTCCTCTACAGTATCAATGAGGGATGTTAACTGAGTGATTAAAAGAAAATGTTAAATGTAACCGTGTGTATCCAAGACCACCCCCTACACATATATTTATACACACAACAAACTAGGTTCTGTTCATCATAACAGTAAAAGACATATTTTTAAATTTACATTATTTTTCACTTTAAAGTCCAGGAAACATTCTTATTTACTTATTTATTGCACTCTTGAAAACTAACTTTTATTGATTTCTCATTCCAGCCGTGTACAGGTTCTTTTTAAAAAATTTAGAAAGTAAAGATAGGCAGGGCTCTCCCTCTCGGGAGCATTCCTGCCCTTTCCCTGCCCCTCTCCTTCCCCCCAAGTGCGTTACCTTTGCCTTCTAAGCTCCAAGTCCCTTCTTTTGCCTCTATAACTTGTTTCCTGAGTTCATGCAGCCCGGCCCGCTCATTTCTACTACCTCTGTAACTATCTAAGTAAACTTTCTCTTATAATTTGAAAGAAAGTAAAGATGAACAAAAAAGGAAAAATTACTGATAATTCCACCACAGAGATAAACACATTAACATTTTGATATATTTTCTTCCAATATTTCTCCATGCTTTATGTGTGGGTGTATGTTTCTTCTTTTTTCTTTTTACTGTACATGTTGTTTTATTATTTTTTTACCTAACAAAGTAATCATATTTTTATAAAATTATTACTAATTTTTTTACTTACAGTATCATTTTAAATGACAGCATAGGCTTTCATCACATGGCTGAAACAAAACTTATTTAAACACTACCTCAATTTTGGACTTTTAAGTTGTTACGGATATTTTGCTGTTATAAATAAGATTCCTTTTGGCAGAGCTGTCTCTATTCCCAGGTCTGTAAGTGGAAGTTACCTGCAATGGGAATAGATATAGGGTAGAAATGTAAACTGACTCCACTATCACAGAGACCTCCTTCCTCTCTCTGAGGCTTTGCACATTAATAGACCTCCTTTAAAAAAGGTTTTTAAAATTATTACTTAAATACTAAATATAAAATACAGAGGTTCGTTTTCTTTACCTTTCCATTCTAGCTTGACTCTCCCAGTCAATTTGCCCTAACTCATCTTATATTCATTCTTCCCTTCCAAAAATTGTTTTCTCTTTTCACATTGAAACTAATGGTAATTTACTTCATAAAGTGACCACTTCAAAGTTTTGCTCTCTGATAATCCTGTTGCATTTAATTATATGTAGAAAATTTATAATTGGACAGAATATTATCACTAGAGTGGTCTCTTGAGGAGTTGGGGTGGGGAAGACCAAAATGAACTTCTTAATGAGATTTTGTTTGTTGGTACAAGCTTTGTGTTTAAAAGGCTTTTATTCTTACTGTTAAAGGCTTTGTAATAAGCCCAATTAGAAGTAGTTCAGTAAACAAGTATTAACTAGACTTACTGTGGTGATCATTTCACAATATATATAAATATCAAATCATGTTGTATACCTAAAACCAATATAATGTTGTATGTCAATTTTACCGTAATAAAAAAAAAAAAAAAAAAAATTCAGTAAAGAAGAGAGATGACCTGCCAGGCTATGTTGTTTTGGTCACATCAAGGCCCTCATGATCTTTTTTCCATGACCACTGTGAATAACAAGAATTGACAATGGGGAAAAGGTGGGGAAGGAAACAAGTAGGAAATTGTGACAAATAGACATGAGAGCCAAGCTCTATTTTAAAGGTCAACAAACCCTTTTAGATATTATGATACCTTGTCAGCTTCTAACACATTATTAGCTTTTAGTATTTATTTAATATTAACTGAGGTTTTTAAAAGGTCTTCCCAGTAAGTATGTATGGGTGTGTGTGTATATATATATGTACCAAAAAAATGCATACACACTGTGAATAATTATAAAGGTGGTGTTTATTAAATTATATTTCATTTTCAAAATGTAATAGAATCTACAGACATAGTGTGTATACATTTTTTGAGGGACACCATGGTAAAAATAAAGGCACCAGGGACAGTCAATGTTGTATCAAATAAAGTCTGACCTTCCTAATCTTGACAAGAGTTCATTCCACAGTTAAAATCCCTCATCAACAATAGTCCCTGAACTTGCAGCTGGCAATTTATGTGACCTTTAATTTAAATGAGGCCAGTGGTCCTAATCCTCACATTTAATTTAGGATTAAAAATAGTTTTCTAGCTGGGTTTACATGTCTGTGTTTTTAAAAGGTGATGTGCAATGGTATAGTCAAAACAGGTTATTTTACTGTAGTTATAATTCTTAAAGTATGTTAATTAGTCTTTAAAGGGTTATTGTTCAGGGCAGATCAATTCTAATAGCATTTTGTATTTTCCTAGTATCTTTGAAACTTGAAGGTCTTCGCACAGTCATACTCTTATTTTCATTTTTTCACAATCCCTCTGAGGAAGGGAGGAGAATGGGATACAACAGATGGGGAAACTGTGACACAGGAAGGGGAGGAGTTTGGCCCTAGTCACTCAGCCAGTGACTAAACTTGGCTAGGTTCTCTAATGTGCAAATTATTCCATCTAACCAAGGCACTAGATCTTAGTGAATCTTAGGATTTTCCCCCCTGTATTTACTGGTTAGAAAGAAATTTGAGTATCTCAAAACATACTTTTCCCGGCAAATAACAAGTCTAAGGGTGCTCTACTCATTCTCTTTGATATGTATGTAACGAGAAACCAGGTAGAAATCCTGAGAGCGGAAACTAAATTTGCAGACAATTATCCAAGAGTTCTCCTTACACTGAATCTGAAATTTAAAAAAATACAAAGCCGTATAAGCATGTGAATTCTCTAGACAAATTGAGTTCAGACCTTGACTGTCAATAGCTACTTAACTCATGCAAATACCTTAGCCTCCCTCAGCCTTTTTCCTGCCTCATAGGGTTGTCAGGTTAAATAAGGAAGTGGATATAAGAACAGCCCTTGACTGTTAGTAAGCTTTCTAGTCATTATTATTAAGACGGTATTATTTGCATGAATCTTCTTAGGAATGCAACTGTTGCATAAAATGATAAATACGTTTCAACCCTAAAACTAACTCCTTGTAATAATCCTCATTTCCTTTTCTGATAAGAGTACTAACCTGGTAAATCAAGGAAGTGCCATTAAGACATAGTGCCTTTTTATTTTTATTAAGGCTTATTATAAAGTCCCTTACATTATTTTTATGGACAAGATAGAAAAATATAAGCTAAAAGATATCAAAAGAATATCCCTGTTATATTGGAGGGAGGTCTTCAGGCACATGCCACAAAACTCTGTTCTTGACCTGTACTATTCCACAATTTAATCAATGCCTTCAACAAACATTAAAAGAAACATCAATTAAATTTCAGATGGCATGAGGCTTAGTGGGATTGTTGATTAATATCATGAGCATCAAACCAAGGTTTTAAAAGGTCTTAAGGGGCTCAGATAACGAGCCAAAAATAATCAAAATATAATTTTACAGAGATAAATATAAAAGTTCTAAACTTACATTTAAATAATTATCTGCACAAGTAAGCTTTGGAGATACTTCATTAACAATAACAAAAAAAAGGAAAGAAAGAAAGACGGAAGGAAGGAAGGAAGGAAGGGAGGGAGGGAGGGAGGGAGGGAGGGAGGGAGGGGGGAGAAAGGCCACCATTTGCCAAAATTATCAAGCTAAATACCCAAATGAACAAACCTGGTATAAAAGAAACCTTAGACTTTATCAGATAAGGAAGGTGGTAGACTTATTATACTTCATAAATACTATTTAATAACTGGGGTCTATGGATAGGCTTTAGACAGTTCTCAAACTCCCTGTATGGTCTATGTAAATGAAGAATTTCATGTCTATATTATTTTAAGTGAAAAGGTGCATAGTTTTTATTGGACTTCCAAAGATGTCTTTGACTCCTCTCCTGTCAAAGAAAAATAGCTTACAAACCACTAATCCATTCTTTTGTGTTCAGTTCTGAGCACTATTTTTAAAGAAGAAATGGATTTAAAAAAAAAAAAAGTGCCAGCTAGTAGAGCCCAGGATGGCAAACAGCTTGGAAATCATGTCCTATAAAAACAGTTGAAGAAGGTTGGATACAGCATGGATAAGAGAATTTGTCATGTAACATTCTTTAAACATCTAAAGGACATGTGTGTGTAAAATGGATTAGATTTATTCTGTGTGGCTCCAATGATCAGAAGGGTAGAAGTTCAAAGACAGATTTCAGCTTAATATAAGCAAGAATTTGCTAATTATTAAAGCTGCCCTAAATTATAATCAGTTGTCCTTGTGAGCCAGTGAACTCGTTATAGGGAATGTTCAAGCAGAAGCTGACAACTGATCTTTAGTCAGTGCTATTGAAAGGAATTTTCATATTGTACAGTAGGTTACTCTGGATGACCACTAAGGACCCTTTATACTCTAAGAGTCTTTCATTCCCTGATCCTTGTCAATGTTAGTCAGATTTCTTAGTACCATCACTCCCTCCCACCATCCCCAAATAAGAATAAGAAGTGTTTTTAGCCGTGGCCAGGTAGTTCGGTTAGTTGGAGCATTGCCCTGATGTGCCAGGGTTGTAGGTTCCATCCCCAGTCAGGCCACATACAGGAGTCAACCAGTGGCTGCCTGGATGAGTGGAACAACAAATCCATGTTTCCCTCTCTCCCTTCTCTCTTTCTAAAATTACTCAATAATATATCATTATTAACATTTCATGATGAAAATAATTTATTTCACATATGCTATTGCCACCATTCTTAATTCTGAATATCTGGAATGCTACCTCTTTAAAACTCTGGTTCAAATGTTATGTATTTTATACTAACTGGATAAAGAAATAGTAGAATTAGCACAGAGGAGCTATGACTACCCCTAATGCTTTGACAAGAAGTCAAGAATACTTCACATTTCAAAGCTTAAAACCGTTTGTATAAAATAAAAATTCAAGAGCTTATTCCCTATCCCACCTAAAATCACTTATTTTACCATAAATAAACCCTTTGGGAATAGCCACAAGATGCTTTATCCTGTATGGTGGAAACCCTTCACCCCCAGATAACATCTTAAGGCCCCTAAATGATTCATTAAGTCTGACTGTCCAAAGATGTATCTATTAGTTGATTTCCCTAAATATTTTCCCACCAAACACAATATCTTCAGTTCAGCATATATACATTTAGCACAAGTTCATTCTATACTCATAATTTTTCAATTATAGTGCTTATGCTGCCATTTTGTCAGGATAATGATAGCAGTTATAAATACCTCTCCTTCTGTAATCTAAAACCAACTAAAAAAGAAAGTAGACACCAAAATATTTCATGCTTAAAGGCAAATGTATTTAGTGCCTTTCCATGAAGCGCATAATAAGGTGTCTACGTGCCTGTTATTCCTTTTCCGAATCAAGTTTGGGACAACCTTTGAGGATCCACACATCCTCCACAGTGAGCCATCTGGCACTATGTTCTAGTAAGCATCTTATGTAGGGGGGAAGGAACATTCTAGCTGACCTACAGATTAGTCAAGTGGGGAGTTTTCTGGGAGGAGAGCTAATGTCTATGGTGTCTTCCGCTGTTGTCCTGAAGCTCACTGTAGGACATATCACTTTGTACCAACAGATGCCTATAGAAGTCATTCAGTTACCCTACAGCAGGGAGGAAGGCACAGGAGGAAAGGAGAAGGAAGAAGAGGAGACTCTATGTCCTACGATGGAGTTAAGAGGCTGGTAGGTGGAAAAACCAGGAATAATGGAAGCAAAATTGTCCTCCTGAGGATGCCATGCCAAGCAGAAAGCCTCCCCAAAAATCCACCAGTCACAAGAATCTTCTTCCTCACAAAGGACACATCTCCTCAGCTTTGCTTTTCACCTCTGTAGATATGTGGTTGCTCTTCAGCTGTTCCTTGGCTTTCCTCATGTCCTCTCTACTCGTTGCCAGTCAACTTTGATGTACCCGGTATGGTTTGCAAGCTGAAGGAGAAAAAAATCTTCCTCCCACAGCTGTTGCAGCCAACTTTCCAACCTTCTGGAATATGAAATTCGTGTACCATCCAGTGACACCTCCAGTGAATAGCTGACTTGCCACGCTATACTTTTCAGCTGAGGGCCCAGATTCCTGCCTGAACAGCTTGCTCCACCATGGCTGCTGCTTAGCAAATTCTGCAAGGTCCAGTGACTCAAAATGTCCTTGAGTGGACAAGGCCGTTTCAGCGAGCTGGTCTGCTGATGACACGCTTGGATGCTCCGAACAATAGGACATGGAGTGGCGCACAGTCATCCCTGCAATCTCAATAAAAATTTTTAAAAGTGTTTTTACCTAGTTTGTGCTTTTTTAGTTACATTTAATGGCGCATATAAAAAAGAACTTTCCTAAAGAAAAAACAACAACTTAAATAGAATCATAAAACAGTCTCTTAGAAGAACCTTGAAGAGCCATTAGACATAATCTAGTCCTATTCCCCAATGCAACCACCTCATTTAAAAATAGGTAAAGAAACTGTGGCCTAAGAAAACCAAATTATTTGTACCAAAATTCTTCTACTAGCCAGGCATGTTAAATCTACAGAATTACTTTTAAAGCTGACAAATGTTTGTTGAGTTAAAAAGACTCCCAGGCCCAATAGGGAATTAATTCTGCCAATGGAAAGGATTTATTATAAGATCACATTATTGTATACCAACTCTTTTTCATAATTCAGGTTTATATTAAACTGTACATGGATTATTTATACCTTTTCTCTCTCTTCTCAGCCTACTATCTTTTAAGCTACTTATATATTTGATTAAGGAGACAAAAATATAAAGAAACTTAGTGGGGAAAATGAAGGGTGAAATGCTGGGGTAAAAATTACTGGCTAAAATTTGAATTTTGGATGATCCTTTGATTTTATTTTTCCATGTTATCTCTTCTGTCATTATCAATTAATCCACAATAATACATTGCATGATTTATTGAGAACCTATTGTGGTGATCATCCAAATAGCCATTACAGAGATTATAAAAGCTGTGCTATGCCTCCACCAATTTTTTCATTAAGCTTAATACACCCTTGAAGAAGGTTAATGTTATGGTCAAAACATCATTTTTCTTTGTTACTGCCAGCATGAAATGGAAATAAACTTGTACTTGGGCTCTGGTGTTTGTACATCCCATTCAGAGGATAAAACTAGCTCTGTTCTGAATATTCAATAGGTGATGAGAGATTAGCAAATTTCAAAATTATGTGTAAAATATTGGTGAAGGACCAGAATTGATCAAAATGCATAAGTTTTAAAAAATGAACATCATGCAAACCTACAGTTAACATCATACTTATTAATGAGAGACTAAATGCTTTCCTCTTAAGAACTGGAACAAGACAAAAAAATCTGCTCTCATCAAGTCTGTTCAACATTGTACTGAAGGTTCAAGACAGGACAATTAAACAAGAATGGATTGGAAAGAAAGAAGTAAAACTGGGCCCAGACGGGCATGGCTCAGCAGTTGAGCATTGACCTAGGATCCAGGAGATCGAGGTTTAATTCCCAATCAGGGCACATGCCTGGGTTTTGGGCTCGATCCCCATTTGGGGGGGGCATGCAGGAGGCAGTCAATCAATGACAACTCTCTCATCGTTGATGTTTCTATCTTTCTCTCTCCCTCTCCCTTCCTCTCTCTGAAATCAATAAAAGATATTAAAAAAAATTTAAAAAAGAAGTAAAACTGGAAACTATGAAGGAAATTAAGAATGACATAGCAGAAATAAAGAATGCATTGGAAGGGATAAACAGCAGATTAGAGGAAGCTGAGGGTCGGATCAGAGAATTACAAGACACGGTAGAAAAAAATAATCAGAGATCCAAAAAGAAAAAACAATTAAAAAACAGCAGGACAGTCTAAGGGAGCTGTGGGACAACATGAAATGTAGCAATATTTGCATCATAGGAATGCCAGAGGAAGTTGAAAGTAAGCAAGGGTTAGAGAACATGTTTGAAAAATAATAGCAGAAAACTTCCCTAACCTGGTGAAGGAAAAAGTCACACAAGTTCAGGAGGCACAGAGTTCCAAGCAAGAAGAATCCAAAGAGGCCCACGCTCAGACACATGATAATTAAAATGCCAAAAATTCAAGACAAAGAATCTTAAAGGCAGCATGAGAAAAGCAATCTGTTACCTACAAAGAAGCTCCCATAAGGCTGTCAGCTCACTTCTCATCAGAAACTCTACAGGCCAGAAGGGAATCGCATGAAGTGCTCAAGATAATGCAAAACAAATATCTGAAACCCAGGTTACTCTATCCAGCAAAGCTATCATTCAAAATAGATGGTGAAATAAAGAGCTTCCAGACAAAAAAAGGTTAAGAGTTTATCACCACCAAACCAGCATTGCAGGAAATGTTAAAAGGACTGCTGTAATAATAAGAAGAAATAGAGAGAGAAACATAGGCATAAAGAATTAAAATGGCAAAAAATAAGGACCTTTCAATAATAACCTTAAAGACTTTAAGGGAGAGATCAACAGCAATGTAGTCATAGCTGTGGACTTTAACACCCCACTGACTTCACTGGATAGATCTTCCGGACAAAAAGTCAACACAGAAACAGTGACTAAATGACACACTAGATGAGATGGATTTTATTGATATTTACAGGACATTTCATCCCAAAGCTGCAGAATATACATTCCTCTCAAGTGCACATGGGTCATTCTCAAAGATAGACCACATGTTAGGACACAAAACCAGTCTCTACAAGTTCAAGAAGATTGAAATCATATCAAGCATCTCAGATCACAAGGGCATAAAATTAGAAATCAACTACAGTAAAAACACTCAAAAACATTCAAATACATGGAGGCTAAACAACGTTATTAAATAATGAATGGGTTACCAATAAGATTAAGAAAGAAATAAAAACTTTCTAGAAACAAATGAAAATGAACACACAACAACCCCAAATTTATGGGACACAGTGAAAGCAGTCCTACGAGGGAAATTCATAGCACTTCAGGCTTACCTCAAAAAGCAAGAAAAATTTTTTAGTAAACTATCTAACCCTACAACTTAAAGAATTAGAAAGCTCCCCTGTGAAGCCATCTGGACCAGGGCTTTTGTTTGCTGGGAGTCTTTTTTATTACTGCTTCAATTTCATCAGTTGTTATTAGCCTATTCAGGTTTTCTGATTCTTCCTGATCCAGTTTTACATGATCTCACTCATATGTGGAATCCAATAAATAAAACAGACTGAGGAACAAAATAGATCCAGAGACACAGAAGCATGGAACAGACTGATGAATGTCAGTGAGAAGGCAGGGGTGAGGGAGTAGGTGAGGAGAGATTAATCAAAGAACTTATATGCATATATGCATAACCCATGGACACAGACAATAGTGTGGAGAAGGCCTGGTGCGGGGGATGCGAGATGGAGGGTATCAATGGGGGGGGGGGGTATCTGTAATACTTTCAACGGTAAAGATAATTTTTTAAAAAAATGTATATTTCAGAGAGAGGAAGGGAGAGGCAGAGAGAGAGAGAGAAACATCAATGATGAGAGAATCATTGATTGGCTGCCTCCTGCACCCCCTGGACTGGGGATCAAGCCTGCAACGTGGGCATGTGCCCTGACCGGAAATCGAACCATGATCCCCTAGATCCTAGGTCGATGCTCAAACCGCTGAGCCATGCCCGACCAGGCGTAAAGATAAATTTTTTAAAAAAGATTTCTTAAAAGAAGTAAAACTATGTCTATTTGCAGATGACATGATCTTCTATATAGAAAAATCCTAAGGAATCTACTAAAAACTATTAGAACTAATATCAAGCTCAGCAAGTTCACAGGATACAAGATCAATATACAAATATCAATTGTATTTCTATATAGTAGCAATGTACAGACCAAATATGAAGTTTAGAAAACAATTACATTTACAATCACACCACAAAGAAATTATTATAAATAAATTTAGGAAAAGAAGTGTAAAACTTATACTCTAAAAATTACAAAACATTGTGAAAAGAAACTGAGGAAGACCTAAATAAACAGAAAGACATCCAATGTTTATTGATTGGAAGACTTAATATTTTTAAGATGACAACATTCTCCAATTAAACTATGGATTCACCATAATCCTTATCAAAATCCCGTATTGGCTTCTTTGCAAAAATTCATAAGCCGATCTTAAAATTTGTATGGAATTTCAAGGGAATAGCAAACACAATCTTGAAAAAGAAGAACACATTTAAAACATTCACACTTCCTTATTTTAAAAATATACTACAAAGCTACAGTAATCAAGATAGGGTGATATTGGCATACAGGTATACATATAGGTCAGTAGAATAGAATTGTGGAGCCTAGAAATAATAATCCCTTACATTTATGATCAGTTGATTTTCAACAAGAATGACAAGACCATTTAATGGAAAGAATAGTCTTTTCAACAAATGATGCTGCAACAACAGGACTGCAACCGGCAAAAGAATTAAATTGAATACCTGTAACTTTACAACATATATGAAAATTAACTCAAAATAAGTCATAGAATTACACTTTTAACACACTTAGAAGAAAACATAGAAGTGAATCTTTGTGACCTTTAGGTAGGCAATGGTTTCTTAGATATGACACCAAAAAACAAGCCACAACAATAAAAAATAGACTTATTGAATTTTACATTTGGTAGAAATGTAAAGTGATGTAGCTGCTTTGGAAAACAGACTGGCACTTCCTTAAGAGGTTAAACACAGTTACCATGCAATTCTAGCAGTTCCAGCTGGAATTAGGTTATTGATATGTTTGATGAATGGAGATAAGAGGATAAAGAAGCTTAGGAATATTCCACTCAAAGGTACATACCCAAGAGAAATAAAATATAATTCGACACAAAAACTTGAACATTAATGTTCATAGCAGCATTATTCGTAGTAGTCAAAAAGTAGAAACAGCCCAAATATCTATGAAATAATGAATGGATAAATGAAATGTGATATATCCATTCAATGGAATCTTTTTCAAGCATAAAAAGGAATGAGGTAGTAATACATGCTACAACATGGATGAACGTTGAAAACATTATGGATAATCTGCCATTAATCCCATTCAGTAGAGGCATCATCTCAGACGTGGTTTGCATTTCTTTTTTAAAAAAATTGTATTGATTGATTGATTTTAGAGAGAGAGGAAGGGAGGGAGAGAGGAAGAGAAAGAGAGAAACATCGATTTGTTGTTCCACTTATTTATGCATTTATTGGTTGATTCTTATATGTGCCCTGACCAGGGATTGAGCCCAAAACCTTGGTGTATGCGAAAATGCTCTGACCAACTGAGCACCAGGCCAGGGCTAGTTTTCACTCCTAAAAGTTCAATTTGGGTCTTTCAAAATATCTTCCATGTCTCAATATATTTTTCTCCTACCCTTTGAACATAAGGAATAGAGTTATAATGCAATTCTAATATCTGCATCAATTCTGGGTCAATTTGGTTAATTACTTTCTTCATTATGGCCCATATTTACCTGCTTCTTGGTATGCTTAATAATTTTTTTAATAATGTCATTCATTGTGAATTTACCTTGTTAAGTTCTGAATATTTTGTAGTCCCATAAATATTTCTGAGTTTGTTCTGGAGCACAGGTATTTGGAACTGCTTGATATTTTCAAGTCTTGCTTTTAAAATTTGTTAGGCAGAACCAGAGCAGCATTTAGTCTAGGGTCAATTTTTCTCCATAACAGAAGATCCTTCTGAGTATTTAACTCCCTGTGAATTATGAGACTTCCAATCTGGCTGGTGGGAATAGGTACTATTCTGGCCCTATGAGTTCTACTTACTGTTTCCACAATACTTCAGGTGATTCTTTCCCAGGCCTGCAACAGTTTCCTCACATTTATGTGCTCGTGAATATCCAGCTGAATACTTGAAGGGTACCCTCTAAAGATCTCTAGATTTTTGTTGTTGTTAAGTCATTTTAACAACAGCAAGTCTGTGTAGTAGTTCTTTCTAATCTGGTATTCTACTTTGCAAACTTTAGCTGTCTTGGTCTCCCTGAATTCTCAGCTCCATCTCCTCACCTGGGAGAATCTGCCAGACTCTATATAGATTCCACCTTTCTGTGCCACCATCTGGAAATTCTCTCAAAGCAGTAAACTGGGCAATCATGAGGCTTATCTCATTTGTTTCCCATCTCTCAGGGATCATTGTTCATGGTCTGATGTCCAGTGTCTTGAAAATAGTTATTATTATTATTATTTTTTTTAATCCTCACCAGAGGATATTTTTTCCCATTGTTTTTTCAGAGAGAGTGGAAGGGAGAGAGAGAGGAACATCAATGTGAGAGAGTAACATCGATTGGTTGCCTCTCGCATGTGTACCAACTGAGGCAGGGATCGAGCCTGCAACCCTGGACCCTTCAGTCCACGGGTGATGCTCTAATCACTGAGCAAAACTGGCTAGGGCTGAAAATGGTTATTTTAAAATGAGAAAGAAAAGAAAAAAATGCTTATTATTCTTTTAAATCCTCACCTGAGGATATGTTTATTGATTTGAGAGAGAGAGAGAGAGAGAGAGAGAGAGAGAAACATCCACGTGAGAGAGAAACATCGGTTGCCTCTTGTATGCACACTGACCAGGTATTGAACCCACAACCTGGGTATGTGCCCTGCCTGGGAATCTAACCCACAACCATTTTGGTGTATATGACAACATTCCAACCAACTGAGCCACTCAGCTGGGGCAAGAAAATTTTTATTTATTTTTTAAAAATATTTTGTGTTTCAGGTGGAGAGTAAATTTGGTCCCTATTATTGCATCTTGATAGGAAGTGTAAATTCAAACTCAGGCTAAGTTTAGCAAAAAGCTAGAAGTATTTGGTTCACATAATCCAACTACAAAAAGGAAGTATACTGGCTTTAAGGTTAACTGGATCTACTGACTCAAATCACACCAGAACTCTTTCTCTTTCTCTGTCCCTCTATCTTTCCATTTCATTTATACTTCTATACACTGGCCACTTTCTCGTGGAGGTCATTGCCACTGTCAACATCAGAGCCAACCCTGACAGCCTGCATGCCAAGTACAAAGAGAGAACTCCTTTGCCATCTCCCACTGGGATAATTTGGTGGAAGGAGTGGCCTAATTTGGATGTATCCTATGTGTATGTACCAGCCACTAAGCCCGGGAGGGTACATTACAGAGATCAACCCAACAAACAGCAAAAAGGTGACTCTCTCATCATTGATGTTTCTCTCTCTCTCTCCCTCTCCTTTCCTTTCTCTGAAATCAATAAAGATATATTTAAAAAAAAAAAAAAGAAATTGCTGTGTCAAAAGTTTTAGAGAAAGCTTTCTTCATATTGTCACTTTTCTGACTAAAACATTTATGCCACTTTACCTTCCCACCAACAGTGGGTTGTATGGCACCTTTCGCCTCATCATCACCAACACTGGGTATTCTTTCTTTCATTGTTGCAAAGCTGACAGGGGAAAATAATATTTTATTGTTATTTTATTTTGAGTCCTTTGATTAGTTCTTAAATCAAACAGTTTTCATAGACATCCATTTATACAGTGACTATTTACTGAGTGCCAACTATGGAACAGGTATTATTCTAGACACTAAATGTTTATTAGCCTTTTCTATTTTTTTTATGACTTGCCTGTCCTTTGGTTATTTTTCTACTGAGGCATTTGTATCCTTCTTATTGATCTGTAAGATCTGTTTATTGCAAAGTTTTCAAAATTACTCAATGATATCAATTCTGTCACATACTTAGCAATATTTTTTAATTTGTCATCTGTTTTTAATATGTTGTTGATATAGGATTTTTTAATATGTTTGTGTCAAATCCTTTATGTTTTCTGCCTTTGATGGTGATGCAGTCTTCTTACTTTTCAGCTGGTCACATTTGGTATGTTAGCCAGTTTCTGTTTCAGATTCACCAAGTCATATGTAAAAATCAGATTTTGGCACGTATTTCTTTTAGGGTTTAATCTACTCCTGTTTCTTATAAGACTCCCCAGGCTACAGGCAGCAGTTCAAAACATGGTTTCTCCCAAAAGGCTAATTAAGAAAAGGAATACATAATTCTGTGTTTACTAAGCTCATCACAGACTTGGCTTATAAACAAATGCTCTGGTTGATGATGCTCTCTAATTATTAATTTAAGAAAACCTATGAATAGTGATACTAATAAGTCAAATAACACATTTATTTTCTATTTAGGACCTTTTAAATTTTGGTTTGCTCTGATGTGCTAGCTAACATTTCCTGGTAGTCCCAGGAGAAAAGCAGAACAGAATCTGCAATGTAGATGTACAAGAGCTGATTTTCTTATATAGACTCACTTCCCTTTTAATCAAGTATCCCACACATTCAGTCATAGTAACAAACTGGAACATAAAGACTGTGGCTTCTTGGCTATGTTAAAAGGGGCCACTTAGAGTTTGCTAGCAGTTTCCCAGCCCCAAATATAATTTTTTAAATAATCTGTAAAATGCACAAAAAATTTCTTCTATCTTTTGCTTGGCAAAAGTGGTGTTCAATATAACTTTCTGCAATGATGTAAATGTTCCATATCTCTGCTGGTCAAGATGGTAACCATTAGCCACATGTGTGGCTATTGAGTTCTTGAAATGCAGCTAGTGAGACTGAGAAAGTAAATTTTAAAGCTTTTATTACATTTTAATTAATTTAAATTTAGATATCCACAGGTGTAGTGTTATCAGATTTAGCAAATAAAAATATAGGATGCCCAGTTAATTATTTTATTTTTAAAATTTTTATTGATTGATTGATTTTAGAGAGAGAGGAAGGGAGAAAGAGAGAAACATCAACTTGTTGTTCCACTTATTCATGCACTTATTGGAGGATTCCTGCATGTGTCCTGACTGGGGACGAAACACACAACCCAGGCGTTTTGGGATGACGCTCTAACCAACAGAGCTACCAGGCTAGGACCCCAGTTAATTATTAATTTCAGATAAGCAACAGGTAATTTTGTAATTTGAAGTATATTCCAAATATTGCATGGGACACACACTACAAAATTATTTTTTACTTATCTGAAATTCAAATTTAACAGGGTGTCTAAGATTTTATTTAGCAACCTTATATATGTGGCTAGTGGCTGTCATATTGAACAATGCAGATATGGATGAATTGTCCTGTTTATTGTAAAGTTTTCAAAATTACTCAAAGACTTCTGTAGGATTAAATCAGGGAGGAAGCCCTAGCCAGTGTGGCTCAGTGGTTAGAGTGTCGGCCTGTGCACCAAAGGGTTGTGGGTTTGATTCCCCGTCAAGGGCAGGTGCCTGGGTTGCAGGTTTAGTTGCTGGCCCCAGTTGAGGCACGTGCAGAAGGAAACCAATCGATGCTACTCTCTCACATTGATGTTTCTCTCTCTCCTCTCCCTCTATTCCTCCCTTCCACTCTCTCTAAAAATCAATTTAAAAAATGTCCTTTGGTGGGTATTAACCAAAAAAAAAAAAAAGAAAGAAAGAAAGAAAGAAAGAAAGAAAGAAAGAAAGAAAGAAAGAAAGAAAGAAAGAAAGAAAGAAAGAAAGAAAGAAAGAAAGAAATCAAGGAGGAAAATGGTATATGGTCATATTTTGGCAAGAAAAAATAGCCTGACTTCTGAATCTAGGCCATTAGATGCCAGGGTCAAGGTGATCAAACCAAGGAAATTCAAACCAATAGTAGCTTATTAGATACTTTCTGTGCGCAGAACAAATATTCAGCTGTACACCCAGTATGGCCATACAAATTGCTTAAGATCAGTGTCCATTTGAATTGATTGGTGCCTGTGCTGTACTGGGTGGTAATTATTTTGAAAATTATCCTTGCCTGGGAAGAAAACAAGTGCGGATGCCTTGATATCCTCTTCTTCAGGAATTTATAACCTAGTAGAAAAGCAGATACCAACTTTAAAAACAAACAAAATAAAACAAAGCCCTTTAATTTGAGACAGACAATAAGTGATATATACAAGGAAAATACTATGCGAATATAAGGTGCAATATTGTGATTTATAAAAAGTAGCCCTGGCTGATATGGTTCAGTTGATTGGAGCATCATACTGTGTACCAAAGGGTCGCAGGCAGGTTCCCAGTTAGGGCACACGTACCCAGATTGCAGGTTCCATCCCCCATTGGGGCATGTATGAGAGTCAACCAATCGATGGTTCTCTCTCACATCTATGTTTCTCTCTCTCTATCCCTTCCTCTCTAAAATAAATAAAAACCATATCCTCAGGTGATATATTTCTATTTGGTCTTCATTCACAATTTCTATCTCACAGGTCCAGGATGTCTTGGAATTTTCAGTGTTGACAGTGAAAAAGGTGTCTTTTGTTATGCTGACGAGGTGGTTTTTGGAAAGTCCCCAGGTAACCTAAGGTTGGGGGCTGGTTGCCAGGAGAACCAACCATGTGATTAGAGGATTAAAACTTTCAGTCCCACCCCCCCACCTCTGGGGGAGGATAGAAGGCCTAAAGGTTGAATCAATTGCCTATGACCAATGCCTTAATCAATCACGACTATATAAGAAAGCCTCCATAAAAATCCAAGAGAATTTGGAGATTTGGAGAGCTTCTGAGTTGGTGAACATGTGGATATGTGGGAAGAGTGGTGCACACCTAGAGAGGACACTTCCCATATACCTTACCCTATGCCTCTCTTTCATCTGGCTGTTCCAGAGTTATTTCTTTTTACAATAAATCAGTAACCTAGTAAGTAACATGTTTCTGAGTTCTGTGAGCCATTCTAGCAAATTAATTGAACTGAAGGAGAGAATTGTAGGAACTTCTGATAAATAGCCAGTTGGTCAGAAGCAACCTGGACTTGCGATTGGCATTCTGAGTTGGAGGACGCCATTGGAACCTTCAATCTGTAGCCAGTTGGTCAGAAGCACAGAAAGCCTGGGCTTGAGACTGGTGTTTGAGGAGTGTGTGTGTAGGGGTGAGGGTGGGCAGTTTAGTAGGACTGAATGTTTAACCTGTGGAATGTGATGCTATCTTTGGGTAGATAATTCAGTCAGAATTGAGTTGATTCTCAAACATCCTGCTGATGTCTGAGAATTGTTTCTTTGTGTGGGGGGAACCCCCCACGCACACACACAGTGAAATTGGGTATGGGAACTTAATTTAAATGAGTCAATATAGGGGTACAGAAGGAACAACTGGTTGGATGATGTTTGGAATTTTTTTTGCCAAGGAATAAAAAATGCTCATCTTACCTTTTCTTCCTAGGACTTGACAAATTACACAAATAAGACTTTTGGAATTCTGTAGGATTAAATCACAATGGCCATATTTGTGCATGTATATTACAAGAAAAATTTCCCCACTTTCTGCAAAGAGAGCCAATGGATCCCTCAGTCAGAAACCACAAACCAATGAAATGCAATTCAATTTAAAAAACATGTATTGAGTACCACTCTCTGTGATGCCTATAATTCCAGGCTACTGGGTTAAGTTTCCAGGTATAGCAATCCATTTACTGTATTTCCCTAATTTCTGCAGTCAAGAAGAAATGCATAGATTTCTCCATCAGGCATAAATGTAGCTGGAATGTACCCTGAGGGTCATCCAGTCCTTGCTCTGCCAGTCTACACTGCAGAAAGCTGACAATTATAGTATATCCCTTTCTCTCCCCTTTCCAAATCTCAGATCCTAGGTGAGGTTCTGTTAGGCAGGGTAGGTAGCTGTTAGGGCAGGAGGAGGGGAAGGGGGGGTGAAGAGGGGAGTTTATCTCGCCCACTAAACAAAGAAGTCAGCATTCTTGGGACTTGCCAAGATAAAATTGACAGATTTTCTCATAAATTCTGGGAAAAGCCACAATAACATAAAAGGGGAACATCGAAATCTAGTTTGTTGCCTGACATATCCAGCCGGTGAACTTTCAAACCTATAGGTGGAAAAAGTATAAAACTCTTGAATCCTCCCCAGGCGGGGCACTCAGACTAGCTGAGTTGCCCACCTGTGCTTTATGCCAAGTGTATTTTTAATAAATTCCTTTGCTTTGTTTCAACACTGCTTTCTGTCACTCATCTGAATTCCTTCTTGTGAGTGTGACAAGAGCCAAGGAGGAGAGAGTCCCCTTCAACTAGCTTGGCTCTCCCATAACATCTTTCTGGTGCCATGACTCAGATCCCTGAATCACCTGCTTTAATGTTGACAGTAACAGAGGAATGCATTAAGTTTTGTTCCCAGCCTGGGAACCTCTTATGCATGTGTGTTAGTTTTCTTGGAGAAAAAGGGGAGAGCAGTGACATAAGGAATTAGGCAATTGGAATAATGTTATGTCTGTTGACAAGCGTGAAGGAGAAAGATGAGTACCTAGGCTTGCCTAGAGTGTGAAGAAAAGAGGCAATTCCTCCCTCTGGTTTTAGTCTCAACTGTCCTTATGCACGTAAGGGCCTCATGGAGGTGTCTGGAGTTGAACCCTAAGACATGCAATGGCCTCATAGGGGCTTCCATTTCACTTGTAATTAACTGACTGGCCTGTCCTGGGATGCCCACATAAGGATTGGTCACCCAGTGCTCCAAGCCCTCCCAGTTGTTTTAGACAGCTGGGAGAGAAACCAAGACATGTAAGAGAGTATGGGACGACCAGGAAGGTAACGGATTCTGGAAGCCCCACTCACAAACAGCACATAGAGACCCACAACATCTAATCACTAGCCCATCTGTTTGCGGACATGGCTGCTAAAAGAGTAAGTTTAAATCACTGTTCAGCTACTAAGCTGCTGCACCTCTCTGCCCCATCAGGCTTTTGGCCTCTCTCTCTGCATTTATACTCTTTCTTTAGGGCTTGCAGGGGAGGAACTTGCTTTGTGTGCAGGGCTGCGCAGTATAGACCTAATTGGGGGCCCTATGAGTTTGCAATATATTACCCTAGGTTGGGAGAGGAGGTCCCTTTCCTTGCTTGTTTATATGAACATTGTAAGGAAAGACACTGGCCAGAAGCTATTAACTGACAACTGTTATTGTTGTGTGAGCAGAGGCACAGGTGATGCACCTTGGTTAAACAAATTGAAGCTAAGACCTTAAGGTTATTTGCCAGGCTGATCAAGATCCTTTACTCCATCCCATTAATTGCGGGACTGGTTCTGTGCCAATTATGGAATAAATGGGATAAAGGGACCTTCTTCATGTACATACTTTGGGCTCTAATACCTAACTTTAAGACTCAAAGACAATTTGTTAAATATATTCAGAAGACTGACAAGTGCAGCAGGGAATATTGGCTTTTTCCTATTGAACCTTACCAAAATTTAGGGGATATCAGTAAATTACCTGCTTGGATGTGGGCAAAGGAAGAATTACCCACTCAATTCAGGCATCTGTTATGCATGGCTCCACAGGACCCATGAGACTGGGAGAGCAGGCAGGAATGGTAGGTATTCAGATACTCCAGTGGACAAATATATTGGCTAGCAAATTCTTTTCAGGGAATAAGAATGCTGCAAGAACCTAGAAGGGTCCCATCTTTACAACAGCTGGCAGGACTAGAAATACTGTAATTCTTGCTTCAGTAGGGTCTTTCCCAGGAAAAATGGGTCAGTAACTGGTGGCATCGTCCCCTATTTAGAATAGGAGTGCACCTGGAAGGCATAAGACCTCCTTCTCCCTCTATAGTACAGGGAAGAAGGGGTCAGAGGCAAAGAAGGATTTAAATTAAATGGGAATAGAGACATCAGGAGGGGCTCAGGAGACTGACATTGAGCTGAGTCCCCTGTTTGAGTTGGGTAAAATCCATTCCCAGGCCATCTGGCTAGTGCCCTGGTCATTGGTAAGGCCACCCTCAGGGCACGTGGTAAACACATTCACAGGTAACTGAGCCAGGATTTTGGGTTACACAGTAAGACTAGTTAATTCCGGAAACCCATACCTAAAAAGGGATGCCTTCTTCAGGTGATGGAAACAATGTAGGAGAAGGAATGGGGATACCCATTCTCTCCCATAATCTCATCTATTCTCTTTCAGATGGGAAACCAAAATTCAGTACCACAAGATTCACCCCTGGAATGCATCCTAAATAACTGGGGAAAATTTAACCTTCAGATCTTAAAAAGAAAAAGATTAATTTTCTTTTGTAATACTACTTGGCCCCAATATAAATTAGGAGATGGGGAATTTTGGCCCGGAAATGGAAGCCTAAATTATAATACAATCTTGCAACTAGAATTATTCTGTCAAAGTCAGGGCAAGTGGACTAAAATACTGTATTTCCAGGTCATCGTGGCCCTGAGGAATAACTCCAAAATGTGCAAAAACTATAAGGTAGATCCTGTACTCTCAGCAGCCATAGCAAAGAAAGAACTAAATATTGAGGGTGAATGCCTGTTTCCACCCATAGTGCCTCAACAAACCAACTGACCCAGAACTAGCACCAGGGAACAAGTGATGCCATCACAGAACTACCCTATACTGTATCAACTAGTAAGGGGGAGGGTAAAACAATAAATTCCAAAGAAAAACAAAGAATACCACCTCAACACTTCCCTTTAAAGGAAGCCCCAGGGCAAAGGGGAATAATGAGAATTCAGGTTCTGTTTAGCATACAAGTCTTAATAGGCATAAGGACAGGTTGGGGAGTTTTACAGGTGACCCTAGCACATTTATCCAAGAATGGAAAAAGCTCGTCTTAACCTAAGACTTATCTTGGAGGAATGTTAATCTAATCCTCCAAGAAGCCCTGACCACCTCAGAAAATGACAGCATTAAGGGAAAGGAACTGGCCTATGCAAATAAGGTCCATATGCAAAATGACAACTATCCACCAGGCAGGAGGCTAACCTTTATCCTAATCTACCTCGCCCCCGCTCCCACCCCCAACCCCACCCCACACGTGTCCCTACCAGGCCTGGGGACTGAATCTGCAACCCAGGTACGTGCCCCTTGACAGGGAATCAAACCTGAGGCCCTTCAATGCACAGGCCGATGCTCTATCCACTGCGTCACACTGGCCAGGGCCCCTAGTCTAATCTTAATTGGGCTATGATTCGGAGGATGGGAGGTAGGCCAGAGATCACATGCTTTTTTGCCTCTTGCAGAAAATAAAAGCCTCCCAAAAGAAGCCTGTTAATTATAACAAACTGGAAGCTACACTTTCTAGGCTCCCTGGCTTCCCTGCTTCTCCTATTAGTTTTGGACCCTGTATTCTTTTTTCTTTTTTTAAAATATATCTTTATTGATTTCAGAGAGAGGAAAGGAGAGGGAGAGAGATAGATAAAAACATCAATGATGAGAGAGTCATTGATCGAGCCCACAAGCCGGGCATGTGCCCTGACCGGGAATCGAACCCCGATCGCCTGGATCCTAGGTCGACGCTCAACCGCTGAGCCATGCCTGGCTGGGCTGGACCCTGTATTCTTAATACCCTTGTTCGTTTTGTACCTTCCAGGCTAGAGACAGTTCGCCTTCAAAAGGTTGTTTAACAAGGATATTTAAATATACCTCTCAACCCTCTAGACCAGGCTGCTGAAAAACTCTATATAGAATCCTAAACCCTACCTGCCCAGACGGGGAATAAGTGATGCCACCACAGAACCAGCTCTACTTCCTCAATCAGTGGGAAGTAGATACGGAAAACTGACCATTGCCCTCCAAACTCCAAAAGCATTTGGATGGTATCACTTCTGGGAAAAACCACAACAATGTAAAAGTGGGGCCTTGAAATCTAGTCTGTTGCCCAAGATATCCAGCAGGGGAACCTTGAAGCCAATTGCGGGGGTGGTTTTGGGTGGGGTGGAATATAACACCCTTGAACCCCCACCAGGCAGGGCGCTCAGCCTAGCTGAGTTGCCCACTTGTGCTTTATGCCAAGTGTATTCTTAATAAATGCACTTGCTTTGCTTCCTTAGTAAATTCACTTGCTTTCTTTCAGCACTGCTTTCTGTCACCTGTCTGAATTCTTTCTCACAAGCATGACAAGAACCAAGGAGGAGAGAGCCCCCTCAGACTTGGGGGCTCTCTGGTAACAGTTCTCATTTTTTCCTCTCTTATTACTCTTTGAAAAGTATGACAATTCAAAATCTCCCATAGATTTTGAACAACATGACTCCCAGCTGCACAGCAGGTTATGATGGATGGGTCCCTGGAGCTGCAGGTATTTGCTATTGGTGGTTTACAGCTGAGTCCCCTTCCAAATAGCCTTCAGCAAGGGAATTACCTTGCACAAGGTTACACTCCATCCCCCAGGCAGCCAGAATCATATGACTATTCAATAGAGGATACAAAGGCCACACCTTATTTGACTGGGGACAACTTTGCACTGTTATCCAGCATTCCACAGGCTTACCTGAGGCCTCTGTTACAAGGGCGTTGGAGTTCAACTTCTCCCTCTGCCCAGTTCTGCTTCCCTTACTTCTGTACAGGTATTGTTCCTAAGGGTACTCCCCACCAAAAAAACACTAAAAACAGAAAAGCCCTGCATGCATATCTGCATCTTGGATTCTCCTTTGGGGAAACCTTGCCAAAGACATAGGTTCTTGAAATATCTCTTAAGTAACTTTCCAGATTTGTCAGCAACTTCTAGCTTTGTTGAGATCGGTTTTTTCTATTACTTGGGGAAAATGTGGCCTGAACTGCCTTTTTCCAGACAGATGCATAAACTTCGGAGGCAGGAGGCTGAGCAGTTTCTGGAATGTGAGAGGAACTTTCCAGGATTGGTTACATTAAGTGGGATGACCAGCCTGGCAGGTGCTTGCAATTAATCTTCCTATTCCTCAGTAAAATGCAGATGGCCCAGTGAGATACAAGGATTTTTGCATAGCCTTAGGCTAATCCATTTCAAGCTACAAAATAGTCACTCATTACAGTGAAGGAATCCTAAAACCAATTTCACCCTCTGCTAGAAATAAGAACTTCCTCTGTCTTCCAGTAGGCCTCTTACTTATTCCTCTCCCTTTTCAAGACTAAATGCTGACTTTTGGAATCTTGGGAGCGGACCTTAACAACTCTGATTCACAACCAATCAGTCCTATGGAATTTGACTAACAGCCTCTATTGCCAGCTGTTGCCCATTCATCTCTCCTTTGGCTTTGTGCCTTCTTTCAACTTAACTGTAAAGTGGGAAATGAAAATAGAGTGGAGGGTAGTGCTGATATGCATGGAGTTCCTACTGTGTACCCAACACTGCACTGAATACTTCACATTACCTCAATAAATCTCACAATAACAAGATATATAGAGATATAGATTATATTACATTATATTATATATTATATCATATTATATTATAAATCTCTATATATCTATATCTGCCCTCTCCCCTGACACACACAACATCAAGGTTCAGAGAGCTTTGTTATTTAGTTCTCTGAGATGTGTAATCTCTCCTCTTCAGTAATTTTTCAGTCTCAGCTAGGTTTGCATAGGATTGTGAAACACTGTCCTAGGTTACTTCTAACGTTACTAATTTTTGTATCAGTAGAACTTAGTTTGATGGTGGTCTGGAGGCAGATCTAACCCTCAAATGTTCCCTGATTTTGCTTTTAAATCCTTTAAAGTCCCAATATTGTAGGTCTGAGGGAGTATCTGGAACTGAGAAGGTCTCCTAACTACCGAACAACATTCTTGTTGTATCACTGTTTAACTAATTAATGAATCCATTTAACAAGTGTTTGCTGTATCTTTACTGACTACAATGTGCAGAAAGTATTATTAGGGGATGCTATGGCCCAGTAATGAAGAGCATAGGCTCTGAGGTCAGGCTACTTGAGTTTGAATCCAGACTTCATTGTTTAGTGACCTACCAGATATCTGCGGTACCAGACATTAATCTTTTAGGGTCTCGTGCTTGTTTTTCATTTGTAAAATAGAAATAAAGAATACTTTCTTCATCAGGGGTACTTGTGAGATTTAAATAGGATTGTCCATGTGAATGTTACCATCGTAATTAGCTAGTTAATATTAATAAAGGAAGAAAGCAAAGGGAAGTCATGCATTGTAGGCATGGTCACCTGGGAAGCTTCACTAAGAAGCTACAGCTTCACAGGGCATTGTTCCTCCAAGGGGATTAACACCCCTCCTTTCCCCCTCTCGTACTGGATTATTGTCGGGAGAAGGGGGAGATAGGCACATGCACAGTAGAAGTTGGGATGGTTCAGGAGAGGTGCTTGCCTGTCAGTCTAGCCTGGGGAACAATGGATTGGCCAGGGGATGGACCCCATCAGAAGCATGCAAAATCTTGGAAAGTTAATTGGTTAGTTTGAAGAAGCTCCTGGTTAAAATCCCCAGACAGAGTTCCCTCTCTCTTGTTCTGTCTCTTGCTCTGTGAGCCACACTCACCTGTGCATTCTGGAGTTCTGTCTCCACAGCCGTGTGGCCTTAGCAGCCACATGAACCACAGCCATGTGGACTCCACACGCAGAATGCTGGACTGTCCTGGACTTTAATATGGGGCAGAAGTGATGGGCAGTGGTCTTTATTCTGGCCGTGCTGAAGACAGGTTCGATGTTTTCCATGGCGGATGGAGGGAAATGGGATATTGGAAACCCAGGGGTTTATTTCCACCTGAATAAATATAACTCATCCTCCCATTCGAGTCTCAGGAAATTCTTTCCCTCATGACACTGCAAGAACTCCACTTCCATGGGTGACATAAAGAGTTTGGCATACAAACAACTGCTTGATCAATGGTAGCTATTCTCTTATAAGAGAAATAAGGTGACTGAAGAAGGGATTCCAATTCAGGAAACACAGAATCTAGGAGGGGAGATAAGATGTATACACAAATAACTATAACAAAAACTTAGAAAATGATGCTTGATATAGAGGTAGAAATCATGCATAATAAAATCTAGAGGAAAGAAAGATTACTTCTAGGAGAGGAAATCAGAAGATGCTTCTTGGGTAAAATAACATTTCAGTTGATGGATGTTATGCACACTATCCAGTATTAAATCTATGAATGGAAACCTCATAAACCAGTAAGTACTACTGAAAGTTTAAAATAATACCAAATAGACTCCTGGAGCAGATTTCTGGAATACAGCATTATGAGGCTGGCTGCCCACTGAGGTACCTATGAGGTCCAAATAGGCAATACTCATCCACCCCCACAGATTCTGCTTTCCATTCGGTTCCATGGGGATCATTCTTACCCAGGCAAGTCTTCTGCCTAGTGATTTTGATCAGGACTAACTGTGGTAAAGACTTCAAGTTAGTGACTAGCAGCAAGGTTATATTAAGTGCGAACCATGAGCCCTAAACTATAGTATGAGAAAGGATACCAAAAAAAAAAAAAAAAAAGTGACCCCTTGCCTGAAGGAATTTGTATAGTCTAGTTAGGCAGATAAGATTAACTTATAAAATAATTTTTATAACATTCACTGTTCTGTCTCTGGTTTATAAAAGCAATACCAGTTCACTGGAGAAATTACAGAAAATTATGTAGAAGAAAAGCAAAATCATCCCAAATCTTACTACCCAAGATTAGCATAGTTAAAATTTTTAATTATAAATTTTTATACCCCTCCCACCCCACTCTACCTCCACAGGCAGGCATACTATGCCTCACCTCACACTTACTCATAGGAGGAGGTTCTTGTGCAAGTAGATCATAAATTCTCTCATTTCCTCTTCCCTTCTGGAAATGTCTGCCTGGGAATGTGATTTGGCTGAAAGTACAGAGAAGGTGTTTTTTTTTTAAGCTACTTCAGGTTCTCAGTGTAGCCATCAATCAACAGGCAGCTCTGTAAAGACTCCTGTTTCTCATGGTAGGCCCCTTGGCCTGTGTTACCATATAATGTGAGGGGGAAAGAAGTGACTGACACAGGTCTGCACAAAAAATGTAAAGCTATTCCCATTTGGGCAGGGCAGGGTTAGTAAATATTACCTTGTGTACTGGAAAATAGTTTTCTTCCATAATGTAGTTCTGACCTTTATGTATTTGAGAGTTAATATTAATTGGGTTTGCCTGTGTGTGTGCATGAATTTGAGGCATGTGTGTGCGTGTTTGTGTGTACGTATGCTTCTGGGTGACTAAGAAGAAATACTCTGCATCTTTCAATGGGCAGTGAGATCTTAAAAAGAACTCCCAGCCCACTTTGGATGGATCTGCTGAAGGAAAGGCCCCCTATGGTGGTAATCTACACCAGAGATTCTAAACTAGGAGCCCCATACAGTGTTGGCCTATACAGCGTTTAAACTGAAAAATAGTATTCAGTGTGCAACCATCAGGAAGTATCACATAAAATTTTGAATTCGTAGCTTATATTACAAGAAAGAAAGAGAGAGAAAGAGAAGAAAGAGAGGGAGGGAAGGAGATAATGGGAGAAGAATGGGGGGGGAGAGAAGAAAGTAGGGAGGGAAGGAGGAAGGGAGTGAAGAAAAAAGGAAGAATCTGGCAATCCTGAATTCCCTTTTTTCTTTTCTTTAATTAAGGAAATTAGCCATTTGGGAGTCATATTTTTCCCAGCTGGTTATTCATCTTTTTTAATTTTGGGAGGCTTTTTATTGTTTGTTTTTATTTCTGTGCAGAAGTTTTAAATTGTTATATCATTAAATTTATCAATCATTTCTTTTATGGCTTTTGAATTTTATATCTTGCTTAGAAAGACTTCAGTTATTTTAGTTTGCTAGGGTGGCCATAACAAAGTGTCACAACAGAAATTAATCTCCTCTTAGTTCTGGAGTTTAGAAGTTCAAGATCAAGGTGTTGGTAGGGTTGGTTTCTTCTGAGGCCTCTGTCCTTGGCTTGTAGATGGCTGCCTCCTCTCTAAGTCCTCACAAGGTCTTATCTCTGTGTGTGTCTGTGTTCAAATCTCATCTCTTATAAGGGCAACAGTCAGATTGGATTAGGGCCCACCCAAATGACCTTTAATTTAATTACATTTATTTATTTATTTATTTATTTATTTATTTAAATATATCTTTATTGATTTCATAGAGAGGAAAGGAGAGGGAGAGAGAAACATCAATGATGAGAGAGTCATTGATCGGCTGCCTCCTGAACGCCCCCAACTGGGGATCAAGCCCACAACTGGGGCATATACCCTGACAGGGAATCAAACCCCGATCACCTCGATCCGGGGTCGACACTCAACCGCTGAGCCACGCCCGGCCGAGCTAATTACCTTTTTTAAGACCCTATCTCCAAAAACAGTAACATTCTGATACTGGAAGTTAGGACTTCAACATATGAATTTTGAGGGACCACAATTTAGCAATAACTTAACTCAAGATTATTTTTTAAAACTTTTCTGTGCTTCTTCCAGTATTTTTTTTTTTAACATCTAAATATTTGATCCGTCTGGAATTTGTTTTGGTATAAGGAATGAGGTAGGGGTCAGATTTTTTTCTAGATATGAGTTAAATATTCCAACTTTATTTATTAATAATCTTTCCCCCCAAATCTTGAATTCAATCTTTATCTTATATTCAATTGCCATGTGTATTTGGTTCTATTTTTGGATACTATTTTATACCACTAATCTGTCTATTCCTTTGTCACTATCAAACTTTTAATTATGGTAATATTATAATATATTTTAATCTCATAGGGCTTATTTTCCCCTGTTATTTTTCTTTTTCAGAATTTTCATCTCTAGTTTTGCACACTTACTTTTCAGCATTTACTTTATCATTTCATTTCCTTGTCTAGTTTTAAAAATATTCTAATAGCATTTTTATTGGGATAAGGTCAAATATATAGGTGACTTTAGGAAGACTTTGCATGCTTATATTATTGAGACTTTATAGGTCTATATGATTTCTTAGCATCCTTTACTCTTTTGTGCTGCTTGACTTTTTAACCATGTACATGTATTGTTTTTATGATTAGGAAATTAATTTCCATTCTATACAAATTTTAAAATAAAAGAATATAGCAGGGGTAAACTATGAATTAGCAGAGATAAATTTTCTAGAGGAGCCATTTTAGAGCTCCTTCAATTCTAAGCCCCACAATTATATCTTCCCTTCTCTTTATGGATAAGTCTTGCTTTCTCATGGTTAGAACAAAATAGATCCAGCAACACATTTTGACACACTCTGCATGTTATACTAATGAGAAATGTTAGTTCTCCTCTCTGCTCTGTCTCATTTTTTGCAAATTCAAAGGATACACTCCTCTCTCAAAGGCTGTCCAGGCTGAGAGGCAGACTGTAAACTTGGCAGGTTTCCCAATTAGTCCCCAGCCAAGGCTGTCATTGTCTAACTAAACCCAAAAGGGTCAGGTTTCTAGTGACAAAGGAGCTGCTTCAGATCCTCCTCTAGGCTCACCAGCAACCAGCTGCTTTCCTCTCACAAGCTCAAGTGTCTTTCCTGGCCCTCTTTATAAAATAGATACACGCCCAAGGAGGATCTGCAGTAAACAGTGCAAGCATCTCAACTGAGTCTTTATGTGTTTAACGTAACAAAAAAGCGAATCAGGAAGTCTACTGCTTTTAAGGGGTCATTCTAATGTTGTTTCTTGTTCCCAAGTTGAGTAAAAGCCTACTAGTTCTCCTATTTTTTTCTTGCCCTGATTGATTGGTTAATTGATTTCACTCATCCAGCACATATGTGAAAGTGATCATCTGAAATATAAGTCAGAACCATGACACTCTTCTGCTCATAGGCCTCCACTGATTTTTACTTACCCAGAGTAAAAATCCAAGGCCTTACTATGGCCAACTTCTGGCTCTGCATGGTCTATTCGCCAATCCCCAACATCTCTGACCTCATCTCCAACTTCTCTCTCTGTCATTCTCTCTACTCCAGCCACACTGGCCTTGCTGTCTGGAACTCTCTTAATTCAGTAGCATGTCTCACTACCTCACTTCCTTCAATTCTTTATGCAAATATCACAACCTCAGTGAGGCCTTTTCTGGTCACCCTACCTAAAACTGCAAGTCCTGGATGCCCTACTTCTATTCCTGGCTTTATTTTTCTTCCTAGAGCTTACCACCATCTAACATATTGTAGACTTAGTTTCCTATTTAGTATCTATCTCTCCCTCTAGGATGTAAGCTCAAAGAGGGCAGGAATTTTTGTCTATCTGGTTCATGTTTTTATCCCTAGAGCTTAGAATAGTGTCTGCTATAAAGGTATTCATCAACATTTGCTGAATGAGTGAACAAATTAGTTATCACTCTAGGTTGGCATCAAGGACATCCATTCATCTTCCAGCTATGTTTCCCTAAAGCCAGAGGCTCTAATTTTGTCTCATAGAGTAAGAGTTTAACTTTCAAGGAGCCATTATACTAAGATTTGGGGACTCCCAGAAGCACCATTCCCTTAATAGAACATTTTTCAAGGAAATTACCCTGCCTGCAAGAGAATATTAAGATCTCTTCAAAAAGAAAGATAACAAACCAAATCTAACTTTACCCACATTAAAACCTTTCCTTGGGAAGAATCTCTTCTAGCCATGATATATTTATTTATCATGCATTTATTGTAATTTAATGCATAGCTCTGCTGAAATAAATTTGCTTCCTAGTTCCTTTAGTGAGGGGGGAAGGGTGCTCACATATTTATTTATTCAACAAAGCAGGTGAAGACCTAGTCCAACTTACTTTTTTAAAAGATTGCTCTGGCTCTTCAGAATATAGTAACCACTAGCCTCTTACAGCCAGTGAGCACTTGAAATATGGCAAATCAGAACTGAGGTGCACTCTAAGTGTAAAATATTCATGATTTGGTATACATAAAATTGTGCATTAAAAATTGCCTTAAAAAAATAAAAAATCTCATTAATTTTTATATTGATTACATGTTCAAATGATAATATCTTAATATATTAGATTAATAACATGTTATTAAAATTAATTTTACGTGTTTCTTTTTAGTTTAATGTAGCTACTAGAAAATTTAAAATTATATATGTGGTCATATTATATTACTGTGGGACAGTACTGCTCTGGTTGTTATGAAAAACAGGGAGCAGTGGAGGAAGTGAGAAGAACCAGTGATGTAGCTATTGCTGGAATTGAGAAATAGTGGGTTAGTTGGGATAGGGTGTGATCATGGGGAATGGAGTGAAGAAAATACCTTTGAGATATGGTTTTTTGTTGAGGGTTCTATAGAACTTACTGGTGAATCAAGGATGATTCCCACATTTCTGACTTGAGCCACTGGTTATGTGATGGTGTTATGTACTGAGATGAATAAAACTAGGCAAGAGTTGGCTTTGGGGTGATCAGGGAACCTCAAGGTGCATTTTGGATATAGTAAGTTTGAGATACCTGTGACACATCCCAGTGGATATGCCAAGCTGGCAGATAGTGATTTGAGACTGTGACTCAGAGGAGGGGTTTGGACTAGACTAGAAAGAAAATTCTGAGCTCTCAGCCCATAAAGGTACATGTGGTTAAGAAGAGAAGAGAAGACAGAGAAGAGAAGAGAGCCCAGGGACTGTGCCTTGGGCGGGTTAATCAATTCATATGCCATAAAGGCTGTTTGAGTGCAGGGGCCTGCAAAGGAGAGCAAAAGGAACAGAGACCTATGAGGAGAACATGGAGACTGTGGTGTCATTGAACCAAGAGAGGAGCTTGAAGAAAGAAAGGATCTCAGCTGTGACAAATGCTGCTGAGAGATCAAACAGGTAAGCACAGAACAGTGTCCCTAGTTTCAAGCAACAGGAGCCATATGCCTTTAAGAAGCATTACAAAGCCATTTTCAGTGGAGAGGTGGGAACTAAACAAGGTAGAAGGTAGCAGGTGCAATAATAGCCTGCGGAGACTTAACTCTTTCAGAAGTTTGGCTCTGAAAAGAGCAGAAAGGAAGGCACCTAGAGAGAGATGAGGAGTTAAAAGGGAGGCAGGCGTGGAGAAATGATGATAGATGGAGTTAGATGAATGACACAGGACAGGGAAGGGATAACCAAATGAACAAAGACCTTCAGTTGTTGAGAGGAGATGAGTTCTGGGACACAGGTGCAGGAGAGAAGGATTTATCCCGGAAGCTAATGAAGCTGAAGCCTCAGGGCTCCTCACTGGCATGGGGCCTTTGAAGACCTAGTTTTTATTTGTAATTTTGTATTCTTTTTCCTACAGAAGGCCCTCAAATTACATAGGCTTCAGTTACCTGCAAAAACCTGGTTTTGCCTTGGCATGGAGAAATTAACTTTTTAAAAATATATATATATCTTTATTGATTTCAGAGAGAGGAAGGGAGAGGGGGAGAGAGATGGAAACATCAATGATGAGGGTCGTCATCGATCCAATCGGCTGCCTCCTGCACGCCCCGGACTGGGCATCGAGCCTGCAACCCGGGCATGTGCCCTGACCGGTAATCGAACTGAGATCTCCTGGATCCTAGGTCAGTGCTCAACTGCTGAGCCACGCCCGGCCAGGCAGGAACTAACTTTTGATAGGAGATGAGATGGCCCTTTATTTATCAAACTTTAGTGATGACATAGAATAAAACAACCTGAAGACACCCCAGAATTTATTAGAGGGACCCCTGGAAAGTGTGTCCCCAAGTTTGAGGATCACTGTTCTGCTTGGGACATTCACAGGCCTGGGATCTACATCCGACCTCACCTGCACTATGTACACCGCTGCCTCACGGCTGTGCAGCTGTACAGTCACATAGGGCCTCCTGCTTAGAAAGACCTACTCATGGGTTAATGCTCTGCTATCACTGTCTTGAATTTCATCATAATATTTGAACAAGGGTCCCACATTTTCATTTTGTACTGGGCCCTGCAAATTACATAACTGGTCCTGGTCAAGTGTTATAGTTGATTTTTTTAAAACTTGAGATAAAATTTACACACCATAAATACTTCAGGCACCTGCAAAATTTGGTTTTGCCTGGCATGGAAGGACTGACATTTGATTAAGTGTTAAGAGTTACTAATCAGCACCTCAGTTTCCTCATCTTCCCATAACCATAATAACAACTCTCACCTCTTAGGTAGGTAGGTGGTATGACAAAGAATGCAAAGTTCTGTGAGCTCCGAAGAAGTGATTCTTCATACTAGTTTTACATACCACTTCTTAGCATGCTTAGGTTTCTTGCAGCTGCTGCTGAGGCTTTCTATTCATAATCCACACCAATATGATTTTTTTCTTCCTTTCACCCCAACAACATTTTCCAAATGAGGCTTAAATACATCGATCACATCATCCTCTTTCCCTAGCTATCTTTGCTTGGTAGGGTTTGGGTCCATCAGTGATTGACCTATGTGGAAGGTATAGCTGATGCAAATCCAAGACTCTGTTGGGCAAAGTTAATTCTTATAGTCCCCTACCTCTTATGAGGGTGCCTAAGACAACAGCTGTGGGATGGACAAACAAAATGTGGTATATCCATACAATGGAATATTATTCAGCCATAAAAAGGAATGAAGTTAGCAAGAAAAGAAAAAAAGAGAGACAGGTCTGTTTCTAACATTTGCAAGGCCCAACTCTCAAATATAGACAAAGAAACAATTTAGAATTTATGCCAACAAACTGTTAAAATCTTATGTCCTTCTACCTTGGTAAATATATTTTCACAATGTTGGATATATTTAAATTTAGCATGTTTAAACTTCTTGAAGTTCTTGCTGGAACATAATAGTGTGAGGTGAGACAGCCTCTGGTCTTCTCCATGTCTCTTTGAATTCCTGGCTCACAAAGTTTGGGGGGAATGATAGAGCAGTAGCCACAAAGGGACTGAAGGGAGAGGGGATAGAGAACTTCCAAATCTCACCCTTGAGTTGAGCTGGGCTTGTGAGAGCATCCTAGTTTTTGTTATTATAGGGATTCATTTCTCAGTATTGGAAAAGATGACAGAATGCTGGGGTCAAGTGAAGAAAGGGCTCAAGTTGCATGCCTTAGCCATTGCCCTGCACATCATTGGGTTCAACCTCACATGCTTGTTGAGGTCCCCTCTCAAGAATGGCTACCCAGCAGGACTGGGCCCCTTTCAGTGGGCTTGACAAGGTCAATGCAAGGGTGCAAGTAGAGAAGGAAAGGTATGGCAGGAAGTTTTGAATAATGGGTCCTGAGACACTATATTTTCCAATCATTCTACAGGTTCTATGTTCCTTTGTAAGAACAGGATTAGGTGCTTCTTATTTGAACATGAGGCACATGTTGGTGAGCCAAAATTTACAGAGAAAGTTGTGGTGAGGGGAGAAGTAGTGGACACTACTGTATGGATAGATGTCTAGACTTTGAGTGTACCTCCAGAGTTCCCACCCTAACAAGAATAAACTTTAGCTTGATGTTAGGCTACCACCAGCAGGATGGTAAACAGAATTTAGCCAAGCTCCTGATAATTACCTTGCTTTCTAGTATTGGTGTCAAAGAGACCATGAGAAGCAAAGGGAGCTGCCAGGGGATGTCATACCACCAAGTGGAAAGAATCTTTCTGAGAATAAAGTCACCACAGAATTAAACGAAACCAACAGACTCAGGGAGACAGCGAGCATGAGCAATTTGATCACCATGTACCCAGCCTTGCCGAAGATCAGTAACTCTTAACACTTAGAGCCAATATATTTTTCCTCAACTTTTTTTTTCATGAGTTGGTTTTTTATCTCTTGCAAATGAAAGAGTCCTGATTGACCCCTGGAGTGAGGCTCCATATACATGATTGGAGAATTGAGTTGAATAGTACAGGGAATATCCTTCAAATCATTGCCAGACTGTGAGTATGGTATAAGGTGAATACCACACTTTGAGTAAGATCTGATAAGTACACTCCAGGAATCTTTATAAACACATGACCAGAAGGATTAGTTAAGTCATTCCTCCAATTCCACTCCCTTTTACGTTCTGCCCATTCCCTACAACATACACAAACCAACAGTTGCCTGAATGTGGAAAGTAAAGAAAGCAAAAAGAGTCATAGATATATCTACCAACCAGCTGACAGTAAGACTGTTTTTGTTACTGACTCCCAGGATAAAGGGCATATTATCTTAATTACATGATCACACACAAATACTAAGGCATTAGGATAAATACTGTGGCAGATGCAGGGAAGCAGACAACATTGGTCCTTCCTTCAAGAAGATTATAAAGTTAATTGAGAGGTAAAACCTAAATAGTGTATAGAGAAAGTTAAAAAAAAAACACAAACGAGTGTTTGGGGAACAGTTTGGTAGTTTGGCAATTCCTAAAAAAGTTAAACATGGAGTTACCATTTGATTCAGGAATTCCATTTCTTGGTATCTATCCAAGATAAAAGAAAACAAATGTCTACACAAAAATTGTACGTGAATGCTCACAGCAGTATTATTCACAATAGTCAAAAGGCGGAAACAACCCAAATGTCTGTCAGCTGTGGAATGGATAAACAACATGTGGTATAGCCATGCAATGGAATATTATTCATCCATAAAAAAGGAATAAGTATTATAGTTCAATACAAAATATACATTTGGTCTTTGTTCCCTGGTTTCTGGCATAGAGTTTTATCTAAAGTCATTAGAATTTCCTAAGTGACAGGGTGATAAGAGAGTCTTTTGTTATTCATAACAAGCCCCTTTCAACCATACCTGAGTTTATGCTAATGAGTTGACTTTTGGTGGGCCCCTAGATAGCCTTAGTTTGGGAGCTGGTTTCGAGGAAGACCAAACCATGATTACAGAGTTGAAACTTTTAGTCCCATTTCCAACTCCAAAGAGGGAAAAGCGGGAGATTGAATTCAATCAATTCATTGATTTAATCAATTATGCCTATGTAATGAAACCTCCATAAAAACCCTTAAACAATGGGGTTCAGAATGCTTCTGAGTTAGTGAACACATCAAAGTGCTGGGAGGGTGGAGGGCCCTGAGAAAGCATGGAAGCTCTGTGCTTCCTTTCATATTTTGCCCCATGCATCTCTTCCATTTGGCTGTTCCTGAGTTGTATCCTTCATAACAAACAGGTAACAGTAAGTGAAGTACTGAATTCTGTGAGTAGGAGTTATTTTAGTGAATTCAAACCTATGAGGGAGAGGGTCATGGAAATCCCTCAATTTGTAGTTGGCTGAGCAGAAATGTGGGTATCCTGGGCACTCCACCTGCAGCTGGTGTCTGAAATGGGAAGAGTTTTGTGGAACTGAACCCTTATCCTGTGGGATCTGACCCGAACTCTAGGATTTATTGACAGAATTGAATTGTATGGCCCAGCCGGGCATGGCTCAGCGATTGAGCATGGACATAGGATCCAGGAGATGGGGGTTCAATTCTCTGTCAGGGCACATGCCCAGGTTGCAGGCTAGGCAGCTGATCAATGACTCTCTCATCATTGATGTTTCTATCTCTCTCTCAGCCCCTCCTTTCCTCTCTCTGAAATCAATAAAGATATGTTTAAAAAAAAAAAAAAAGAATTGAATTGTATGACCCCCAGCTGGTGGCAAAGAATAAATTGATGTCAGGAAGAAAGAACCTCAGAAGTATGGATACATGGTACAGCATGGGTGAACCTTGAAAACATGCTAAGTGAAAGAATCTGGACACAAAAGGCCACATATTGAATTACTCCTTTAATATTAAATGTCCAGAATAGACCAGAATTTATAGAGACAAAAAGTAGATTAGTGGTTGCCAAGGACTTGGACAAGGGGAGAATTAGGAGTGACTGTTAATGAATACAAGTTTCTGTTTGGAGTGATGAAAATGTTTGGGAATTTGATAATGGTGATGATTGCACAACTTTGTGAGTATAATGAAAACCACTGAATTGTACACTTTAAAAACAAATAAACTTTAAAAAAGCAAGGGAAAGGAGTGTGGCAAAGTTATATATGAGAAGTTATCATACCAGTTCTCCTTGCATAGAGTAATGCATTGTGAAGGAGGCACTATAATGATAAATAGGAGAAATTTTAGCTTCTAGTCCGGAATTCAGAAGACACTGAATTTTAACTGACAGTGACTTCAAAATAACTGATTCCATAATAGTGGCTATTTTTTAGCCTATTGCCTTGCCTAGTTTAATACAGAAACCACATAACCACTTAATCACATAGCCCAATCCTTGGTAATTCCCAACATTTACTTTCTTCTTAGTCTTATATCAAGAAATCATTTGCTATTTTTTAATTTAAAAAGTACGAGAGAGATACAGGGAGACAACAAGATGGTGGCGTAGGTAACTGCAGTGCCCACTGCCTCCCACAACCACATCAGAATTACAACTAAAATACAGAACAACCATCACTCAGAACCTCCTGAAATCTAGCTGAACAGAAGCCCTACAACCAGGGAACTGAAGAAGCACTGAGACCTATAGGAGGAGCAGAGATGTGAGCGGATCGGGGGTGAATCACAGAGAGGTGGCCATAGTCCCACACCCAGTGCCCCGGTTTAAACCCGGGAGGGATATCTTGGCAGTGGAGGTTTCTCAGAGGAGTGAGAAGTCCCAGCTCCACATCAGGCCCCCCAGCCCAGGGTTCCAGGGCCATGAAGAGAAGCCCCCACAACTTTGGGCTGTAACAACCAGCAGGAATTCAGGCTGAGAGACTCAGAGGCTGCAGGAGTCCCAGGCAGCTCTTCTTAAAGGGCTAGTGCAAGGACTCACTCAGATGCGCTCCCTCTGAGCACCAGCGTTGGGCAGCAGCTTGAAAGGAACCTGAGACATTCGGGGAGGAACTAACTTACCTGAAATCAGGGCAAGAGCTGGAGGGGCAGCTTTATCCCACGCAGAAGAGCTGGCAGAGGCCATTGCTCCTTTGGTGACTCTCCCCCACAGTCGGCAGGCAGGTACAATATTTGAATCTCCAGCACCTGTCTCATGCCTATGGCCACACCCTGGTGATTCCTGGAGACCTCACCCCTCCCTACTTTTAAGCCCATCCAAGCCATTTCCAGTGGTTTTTCTATGCAAGTGGCCTCTCTAGCCTCATGCTTAGGAAGTTCCTAAAATTTCTCAAACAAGTAACAGCTGACCTCAGCATGTCCCATACCTTTTGATAAGTGGCCCCAGGCCTGGCACTAGCAGCAGCCTGCATTTGTTCATATGTTGGCCTCTCTTGGACAATGCCAAGCCCAGCACAAGTAGCAGCCAACTACGGTTTGCTGTGTAGCTCATGCTGGGTGGCCCTGAGCGAGGCACTGGCAGAGGTTGACTTTGCACCTCCCAGGAGGCCCCAGAGATAGTGCACCTGGTGGCCAGACTTGACCACGCTGGATTACAACCATATCACATCCACAAAGTGACACACTCAAGGGGAGCACTTGGTGAACACAAAATCTCCACTGAAGTAAATCCTGCTCCATAAGGGTGTCTCCAGCACAGCAGCTCTTTGGCTGTAGTTGCAGCTGGTCCTCACAGCCAATTAGCCTGGGGGTCAATTCCTCCCAGTGATGCGAACAGTGATCAAGGCTCAACTACAGCAGGATAGTGCACACAGCCCACACAGGGGAGTACCTAGAAGGCCGAACTCAGGTGACTGGGGAGGCTGAGTCACTGAACCCTACAGGACACCTACTACACAAAGCCACTCTACAAATTCCAGGAGATGTAGCAGCTCTACTTAATACATAGAAACAAACATCTGGAAGCAGCCAAAATGTGGAGGCAAAGAAACATGTCACAAAGGAAAGAACAGAAGAAAGTTCCAGAAAAGGTACCAAATGAAATAGAACCTAGCAAGCTACTAGATACAGAGTTCAGAATTATGGTTATAAGGATGCTCAAGGATTTTAGTAAGACTATTAAGGAAACTAGTGAGACCATCAATGACTTAAGAAAGTACCAATCAGAAAGGAAGGCTACATGAACTGAAATGAAGAATAATTTACAGGGAATCAATAGTAGAGTAGAGGACATTGAGAATCAGATCAGCAATTTGGAACATGAAGAAGCAAAAAACACCCAACCAGAAGAGCAAAAAGAAAAAAGAATTCAGAAATCTGAAGACAGTGTAAGGAGTCTCTGGGACAACTTCAAGCATACCAACATTTGCATTATGGGGGTGACAGAAGGAGAAGAAAGAGACCAAGAAATTGAAAACCTATTTGAAGAAATAATGACAGAAAACTTCCCCTACCTGGGGAAAGAAATAGACATACAAGTCCAGGAAGCACAGAGAGTCTCAAATAAGAGGAGTCCAAAGAGGCCCACACCAAGACACATCATAATTAAAATGCCAAAGGTTAAAGACAAAGAGAGAATCTTAAAAGCAGCAAGAGAAAAGCAATTAGTTACCTACAAGGGAGCAAATATACAACTGTCAGCTGATTTCTCAACAGAAATTTTGCAGGCCAGAAAGGAGTGGCAAGAAATATTCAAAGTGATGAAAAGCAAGAACCTACAACCAAGATTACTCTACCAAGCAAAGCTATCATTTAGACCTGAAGGTCAGGTAAAGAGCTTCACAGATAAGAAAAAGCTAAAGGAGTTCATCACCACCAAACTAGTACAACATGAAATGTTGAAGGGTCTTCTTTAAGAAGAAGCTAATGAACAAAATAATCTGACAAACAAAATAGACCCAGAGACATTGAAGCATGCAATAGACAGTCATATCTCAGAGGGAAGAGGGAAGGGGGTCAGGGGGATGGAAAGAGATTAACCAAAGAAGTTATATACATATATTCATAACCCATGGAAAAAGACAATAATGGGGTGAAAGCCTGGGGAGGGGGTGGGAGAGAGGGGGAGGGGTCAATGGGGAGGAAAGATGGGACACCTGTAATACTTTCAACAATAAAGATAAATTTTTTAAGAAGTACAAGAGATATCAAAAGACTAAAGTTGTTGTATTAGCTTGTGTTCTTCCTGGAAAGCAAGGATTGAGACTAAGCCTTGACTAAAAGTATTGGAATGGGGTGGGGGATCAGTAATCCAATGGAATTGAGGAGAGTGAAGCTGGAAAGGTGGGAAAGCCAAAAGAAAGGTGTATTCCCAAAATGGCTGTTGTAGGAAATTGAGTCTCTGTCTCTCTTAAGGACTTTTTGAGGAGCTATGTCAAAAAACCTCACAGTTATCCACCTTGGATCAGGAAGAATTGGTTCCTGATCCCATTGGTCAAGGTTTGCCCCATGGGCCATTGACTCACCTGTATATCTAGGTTGTATGGATTTTGGTGATATCCCTCATTTCAGTCTCTGAGTTCTGGGGCAGAATACAAGAATTATGCCCAAGAAAAATGTGTTGCTCCTCCATGGAACTTATACTATTGGCTCCCCTGGTTCTCAGACCTTCAGATTTGGACTGCAACTATACCATCAGCTTTCCTGAACTGCCATCTTGCAGACAGCAGATTCTGAGACCTCTCAGCTTCCATAATCATATACTCCCTTTGATGACACTGTACTAGAGGACACTGAATGCTTATAAAATCATCCCTAACATAAAATCCTTAACATGAAGTTATGAGAGTAACAATGAGCTGTTCAGCTACAGAGAGATCATAGGAGCCTCTTCCTTGATTTCTTAGATTGCTCCTTCTGGGGACAGCTAGCTACCATGTTGTGAATACACTCAAGCAGCCCTGTAAAGAAGACCCTAGGGAGAAAAGCTGAGGTTTCCTGCCAACAACCAGCACCAATTTACCAGCTATGGAGAATGTGCAGTCTAGGAAGCAGGCTCTCACCAAACACTAACTATGCCAGCACCATGATATTGGACTTCCAAGCCTCAAGAACTGTGAAAAATAAATTTCTGTTTGCAAGCCCCAAAAAATTTATTTTGGCTGGAGTAAAAGGTGGACCAATTAACAATTTAATAAATATTATAACACCTTAAATTTACACAATGTTAATGTCAAATGTATTTTCATTTTTAAAATTCATGAAATGTAAAAAAATTATAGACAATAAATGCTAAGAGATTAATACAAGAAAGAATCATTTCAGGCTGAGAAAAGGTAGACCATCATGAAAGGGGTGAAACTTAGATTCATAATATCAACATAACTCTAGTATCAGTTACCTAGTTTCATTACCATATTTACTTACATGTAATGTATTTTACTTAAATATTGCTTACAATTTAAGTAATTCCCACTTTTCTTACCACAGCAGGGAACATAAAAACGTAAACATAAAAGAAAATAAGACTGGGGAAGGAGTCTTTACAACAAACGGTGCTAGGAAAACTAGGCATACACATGCAAAAGAACAAAGTTGAACCCTTGCCTTACACCATGTACAAAAATCTAACTCAAAAATGTGCCTGCCTGGGCATGGCTCAGTGATTGAACATCAACCTAGGATCCAGGAGATCAAGGTTCAATTCCCAGTCAGGGCACATGCCCAGGTTGAAGGCTCAATCCCCAGTGGGAGGCGTGCAGGAGGGAGCTGATCAATGACACTTTCTGATCATTGATGTTTCTATCCCTGTCTCCCTCTCCCTTCCTCTCTCTCTGAAATCAATAAAAATATATTTTAAAAAATGGATGGAAGACCTAAACATAAGTGCTATAACTATAAAGCTCTTAGAAAAAAAGCACAGGGAATATTTTCATGACATTGGATTTGGCAATAATTTCTTGCATCTGACACCAAAAGCACAGGCAACAAAAGAAAAAGTAAATAAATTCAACTTCATCAAAATTTTAAAAACTTGTACATCAAAAGACACTATGGCTCATTTGGTTGGGGTGTCGTCCCACACACCTAAAGTTCACTGGTTTGATTCCCAGTCAGGGCACATACCCAGGTTGCTGGTTCAATACCTGGTAGGATTGTGTGCGGACAGCAATTGATTGATGTTTCTCTCACACGGGTGTTTCTCTTTCTCTCCCTCCCTCTCTCTAAGATCAAATTTCAAATTTCTTTTTAAAAGAAAGTGAAAAGACAGCTCAAAAAGATGGGAGAAAATATTTGCAAATCATATATCTGATAAAGGATTTGTATTCAGAATATATAAAGAATTCCTACAATTTAACAACAACCACACTGCCCAACACAAAACGACAAAAAACTTGAATAGATATTTCTCCAAAGCAGATATACAGATAAAGCAGATATACAGATGGCCAGTAAGCACATGAAAAGATAATTAACATAGTTAGAGAATACAAATCAAAACTACAGGCCTTGACCAGTGTTTCTCAGTGGTTAGAGCATCGGCCCATGCACCAAAGGGTCACCAGTTTGATTCCCAGCCAAGGGCATGTACCTGGGTTGCAGGTTTCATCCCCAGCCCCCCTTGGGGCACATGAGGGAGGCAACCAATCAAGCGCCTCTCTCACATCAATGTTTCTCTCTCTCTCCCTCTCTCTCTCTCTCTCCTCCCCCCCCCCCTAAAAATCAACAGAAAAAATATCCTTGGGAGAGGATTAACAACAAAAACAAACAAAAAAACTACATGAGATATCACTTTACACCCATTAGAATGCTTATTATATTTAAAAAGAAGAACTAAAAATAACAAACACTGGCATGGATGTGGAGAAGCTGTAATTCTTGTATATTGCTGATGGGAATGTAAAATAGTGCAGCCACTATGGAAAACAGATTGGTGGTTCCTCAAAAGCTAAAGTTAGAATTACCATATGATCCAGCAATTCCACATCTGGGTAGACACCCAAAGGAATTGAAAGCAGGAACTCAAACAGATATTATACACTCATGTCCATAACAGAATTATTTACAGTAGCCAAAAGGTAGAAACAACTACATGTTCGACAGATGAATGGATAAATAAAATGTGGTATATACAGACAATGAAATATTATTTGGCCTTTAAAAGGAAGGAAATTCTGACACATGCTACAAGAATGAAACTTGGAAACATTGTGCTGTGTGAACTACACCAGACACAAAAGGACAAATATTATATGAGACCACTGACATGAGGTACCCAGAATAGGCAAATTCATAGAGACAAAAAGTAGATCAAGAGGTCACCAAGTCTGGGGAGGGAGGAATGTGGAATTATTGTTGAATGGGTACAGAGCTTCTGTGTGGGGCCACAAAAAAAGCTTTGGAAATAGATATTGGTGATTGTTGCACAACATTGTGAATGTAATTAATGTCACTGAATTATATATTTAAAAATGGTAAATTTTATGTTATGTGTATTTTACCACGATTAAAAATAAGCACCAAAAGAAAGGAAGAAAAGGGCAAACATTCTTCAAAGAGACCCCTTCGGCAACATCCATGGCAAACCTGTACCATCTTAAATTAACAAAGCAATTTTTAGGGGCCTATGAAAAAGGCAATAAAGTGAATTTAGGAGCAGGATAGCTGCAGTGCTTGGTGATTACAATGCTTTGAGAAAAAAAGTTTCACATTGGGCAGCTGGCTAGGGTTACTCTGAAATTGAACTCCTTACAAGGTTTAGCTTTCCTGACCCCTGACTTGTTTGTTTGGCTCCTCTTTTATTGTCATGAGCCAAGGCCAACGCCAGATCCCTGCCTGGCACCCAAGAATTCAAGAGAGACTTTGATGCACTGTCACTGAGTCTCTTCAGCTTCCGCCACTGGCTGCTGGAATCCTCAGTCGTCTACCAGACTAATGGTACTGCTGTGTCATCTTTGCTTTTAAAATGTCATTCTGTGAGTCCTCCTAGGCAGAGCTTCAAGAACCGTTTTTCTGGTTCTTCCTGTTTAGCACCTGCTATTGTGCTTGCCCTCTGAGATCACAACAAATAGTTTTCCCTTCCAGTTTCCTTTGCCTGTGGCATACAACCAACTCCAGCTAGTTTGCCGCCAGGAACCCATGCACTCTCTCCACTCTTTCCCATTCTGCTTTCAGATGATCTTTGTAGGACACAAGAAGTCCCTGTCCCTGCAGCCACCACATGGCAAGGCTTGTGGTGAGCACCCCTGCATGTGGCACGATTTCCCTGAGAATTTCCTACTTGCTCTTTTCCATGGTTCTTCAAGGCTTTGTCTTTCTCTGGTTGTGTCTTGTGGGGAAGAATCTACTTCTCTCCTTCAAAGGCTTACACTGGGCAGAATCTCAGATCTACAGCCATTTTCACAGAATTCTATACACAGAAGAAAGAGGAATGTTCTCTTGAATGTTCCCTTGCCAGAATGTAATTCTGACATCTTGCCACATAAATGTGTTTTTTTAATTGTGATAAAACATAAGATTTACCATCTAAACCACTTTTAAGCCTACAGTTCAGTAGTGTTGAGTACATTTACATTGTTGTGCAAATCTCTAGAACTCCTTTCATCTTGTAAAACTGAAACTCTATACCTGCCGAACAGCAACTCCCCTTGCCTCCTCCTGCAAGCCCTTGGCAAGCACCATTCTACTTTGAGTCTCTGTGAATCTGACAACTCCAGGTACCTCATATAAGTGCAATCACACAATACTTGTCTTTTTGTGACTGCCTTATTTCACCTGCCATAACACTTCCAAGTTTCATCCATGTTGTTATATGTGTAAAAATTTCCTTCCCTTTTAAGACTGAATAGTATTCCATTGTGTGTGTACACTGCATTTTGCTTATCTGTTCATCCCTCCATGGACACTTGGGTTGCTTCTACCTCTTGCCTGCTGTGAATAATGCTGCTGTGAACATGGGTATATAAGTATCTCTTCGAGACCCTGTTTTCACTTCCTTTGGATATACACCCAGAAGTGAGGCTGCTGGATCATATGGTAATTCTACTTTTAATTTTTTGAGGAACTGCCATACTGTTACCATAGTTACCTAATTATTGATGGGAAGGGAATCAAAGGAAGAAGACATTGTTCAGCACATTCAGTTGGGAAGCAGAGGCCTGTTTGCTTCACCAGGAAGCTACAGCTTCATCCCCACCCCCAAACCACTGGCCCATTCCCCGAAGATCACTGGGGGAAGGGACAGAACAAAGCAGGAGGTAAACACAGTACAGTAAAGTAAAAATTGCACAGCGGGAAGTGCTTAACCGTAGAGGCCTGTCAGTCTAATCTGGGACAACTATCTTTGGCTAGGGGATGGACCCCATTGCAAACCCGCAGGAGAGTTTGGGAAGCTGATTGGCTATTTTGAAAAAGCTTCTGGTTTCTCCCAAGCCTGAGAATGCATAATTCCAGGTGAACAAAGAACCCCCACCCCCGCCCCCGCCCCCGCCTTAGCAGCTGCAGGCCGACTGCTGTGTGGATTCCAAATGCAGACTTGGGGCTGGAGCCTAGATACCGCAGCACAGCCGCACAAGCTAAGCCAGCGGGATGCTGGCCTGAACTAAGTTTTAATACGGCACAGAATCTCTGGATATTGACTCTGTTTCTGGCCCTGATTTTCTATGGCAAGATGAACAGAGATGGGACGCTGGGGAACTTCTTTAATTTTTCTTCCCGAATAAATTTTGCCACCAGACCTCATCGTCTCTTGTGGGTCCCTGGAAATGCTTTTCCTCACAACACCGCAAGAACCCCACATCCACCAGCAACAATACTGTTCCGTAAGCTTTAGCCATAACAAAGCCATCCAGGAAAGATCGCTAGAAGAAACTGACTTAAAGCGATGCAAGATGATAAGTCTGGAGTTTAAAAAAATTTATCATCAACATATTCTTTGTTCTTGGCTTTTCCATACACCTGTTTCTTTCCTTTCATTTTAGCTACAGAGTGAAGATTTTATTATTTTTCAAGTGCTCAAGGCTTCTGGTAATGATCTCAGTTTATCAGAGAGTGACTTTGGGATCAGCAACTGAGGAAGCAAGGGAGAGGAGGCAGGACTGAGTAGAAGGAGAAGCTGAGCTGCCATGCAGGCCTGGTGACAGCCTTGTTCAACCCCAGTTTTAGCTCCGGAACTAAAATTGGTCATCGAGTCATTCCATCTTTGTACCCTCTTTGGACACTGGATATGGACTACCTTGGAAAAGACATAACCTTGGGCTTAGGGGTTCACCACAGTGAAAACAATCCACAAAGGATGAGTGTAAGCACATGAAGGGAACCAAAGTTTTGCCACCCTGAAGTTGCCCTTTTGGGGTATTGATTTTAAGCTGTTTATTAAGAAACAAGACTCAGAAAAAACCTTTGGCCCTCTCCCCTTTTCTGCCCAAGAGATTCAGAGAAAACTGCTTCAGGAAGGAGATCTTAGGAAGATCACCTTAGCCTAATCTGAATTAATTATAGTAAAGAAGAGGACTTCTGTCAGGGGCCTGTTAGCTAGATACTCCCTGTGTCCTATAGTTTCTGAGTCACCTGACAAGAATTTTCCTTCCAGGTATGTTTTCAGTCTCCTTCAACTACCTGTAAATCACCCATTTTCACTTCTGAAATCTAATATCCCATCTTCCTCCCCTTCCCCACTTTTCTCCTTTGTCTTAAAAATGTCTTATACACCCAATGTTGCCTCGATGTCTTTGGAATTTTCTTGCCTATGTGAATTCCCCATATACATGTAGTAAAACCTTTGCTTTTGCCCAGCCGGGCGTGGCTCAGTGGTTGAGCATCTATCTAGGATCCAGGCGATTTTGATCCCCTGTCAGGGCACATGCCCCGGTTGTGGGCTCGATCCCCAGTCGGGGGTGTGCAGGAGGCAGCCGATCAATGACTCTCTCATTGATGTTTCTATCTCTCTCTTCTTCTCCTTTCCTCTCTCTGAAATCAATAAAGATATATTTAAAAAAAACCAAAAAACCTTCACTTTCCCCTTGTTAATCTTGTCTATTAATTTATTAGTCCAGCCAGAAGAACTTAGAAGGTGGGAGGAAAAGTATTAATATTTTTTTTAGCTCCCAGACACATCATTCCATCAAGCGATAGCTAAAGACAAAGCTAATGTGCTATAAGAGAAAACACCAGAGTTTAAACTCATGAGCATAAGTTGAGGAAACAGGCACTCCCAGCCCCTTTCACACAAGCCATCAGATGTGACAGAGGAGAAAACTGTAACTGCTAGGAGTGCAATGAACTGCCAATAGCACACAAAATTCATCTTGATTCTGTGGCAGACTGAAGACTATAACAATGTGCATAAATATCACAAACTCTTCCAGTTAGAACATAGAAACAAACAACAAACAAAATGAGAGTACCTTCATATACTTAACTGACAATGACCTTGAATTGTTCTGACTCAAGGAGGGTCCTGCCACTATCCCACCTGCCTGAGCTGGACCTCTCCTCCCCAGACATTTTTGTTCTGCTGTGCTCCTGCTGAGGACTGTAGGATTCTGCAGAGCTAACCCCACCCAAACCTGTGAGAAGGAAGTTCTCTTTGTCAAATATGGCCTGAGTTCCAGGCCATATTTGTGTTCTTAGTGTGTGTGTGTGGTTCTGCATTGTATTGGATACTAGATTTCTCTTCTGGCTTCCCAGCATTACAGCACATCTTTGTGAAAGTGGCTAATCTGAGAAAACTGAAGCGAAGGAGAGGAGCCCCATTTTAGCCACTGTGCCAACAATGGAAGCATTATTCTCATCAGCAGGCCCCATTGTTCTCTGGTTACAATGGGAGTGAGATAATCGGCCACTGTGAGGCCCCGCCCTTCTTCCTCAGTGTCCTTTGTGCAGAATGTGAGAAGCCTGGCATCAGTACAGAGTGTTCGGGCCCTTCTTGAAAGACGGACTTGATGGAGATGGGGGCATAAAAGTCGTGTTTTAAACACAAAATATCTGCAAGGAAACAGTAGGAGAAGGCTGAGATGTTACAAAAACAATTACCACTAATATTTCCCTAGATCCTGCATATGAAATAACTAGAGAAACAACATAGTTTTGCATACAATTTATATACATGTATTTGCATTTACCAAGTCTTATATAGTCTTTAAGTCAATTTTTAAGTTTTTCTCTTTTTATTCTTATCTTGATTTTTGCAGTACTTTCCTGCACCTTACCCCCTTAGATTCCTTACAATATATAGTCAATTCTCATTGTTCACAGTAGTTATATTCTATGATGTCACTGCAAACACTGAATTAGTGAATACTGAATCATTGTTCCTAGGGGAAACACAGTGTCCTACAACTCTGTTCACAACATTTTTATCAACTGATCATTTATGTGTGTTTCTCTTTTAGGACATCTTATTTAATACATATTTTTAATTCAATACCATTGAACTTATGGCCAACAGCACTGTAACTCATGCCTGAACAAAGCTCATCCAACACATGTGCTTCCTCTGTAAGGCACATCTCAGCATTCTTGCACTTAGGACACTAGACAGTACTTCAGCTCTATGCTTGGGGGCCATTGTAAACAGCAAAATCACCAAGAAAAAGCACGAAACTGTAAAAAACATGGCACTTAGTGGACCTCAAATAGGATGTTTACAGAATGAGAGCTAAAACAAGAAGGTGGAGCGTGACCTTGTTTGACCTCAGCTGAGAAAGTGCTTGTGCTTTGGATAACACAAATTTTTCGCATTTCTGAACATGGTCATGTATGACTTCAAAAGCACTTCTAGGACTGATTTTGGGGTCACAAATAAATTTTATTAGCAAGTAGACAAATTCACAAATACAGAATCCTATAACTGTACACATTTGCAAATTAAAATGTTTCGTTGGTGAAATCTTGCCATGAAGCCAGAAATTAAGAAAACGTGGTTCTATCAGCTTTCAGAATATGAAGCATTCAGAATAAGGACACTCTGGGATGTCCTAGCCTTCACATACAAATGTGACCCTGCCACGTCCCCTAACTCCACTCCCTTTAGAGCATGTGCTTAGAGATGCTTTTCCATATTTAACATGTATTAGCTCTAAGCCAGTGATTCTCCAAGTATGAACCTGGATGGAATGACAGCATCAGCATCACCTGGGGACTTGGTAGAAATGTAAATTCTCAGGCCCCACTCAAGATCTACAGGATCAGAATCTCTGGGGATTAACTCCTTCAATCTGGATTTTAAAAAGCCTTCCGGGAGACTCTGCTGCATCCTCAAGTTTGAGAGCACTGCTCTAAGCCATGAAACTCATCTGGTCCCCCTGGTGGCTAATGGCCTCCAGTAGACCTGATTCATTGTCCTTTGGTGTGGACCCCAGAGCTTGACTGGGGTCAAATCTCACTTCTCCCTTTTACAATGGGAAGACCTTAAGTTGCTTAAATACTCTCACCCTTCAGTTTCCTCATCTGTAAAGATGTTAACATTAGAAGAAAGAGTAGAGGAGAAAGTGCTTAGCACACAAAGGCCCTCAGTAAACATTAGCATTCTTTTCTTTCTCTCCCTTTCATTATTCGATCCTGAATAAAACATGAGGGATGGAGGGGAAAAAATCCCAGAGAGACAGATTTCTTTCTTTAGAATAGAATAGAGCTTGGGGGTTTTGGCTCAGAGAAAACAATTATTATTGTCATCATTGTCAATCTCTCTGTCCTTCCCTCCCTCCCTCCCCCCCTCCCCCGTGTGTGTGTGTGTGTGTGTGTGTGTGTGTGTGTGTGTGTGTGTATAAGGAAAGCTGGTAAGCTGGTGCTCTGGTCTCATTGTAGCTACAGAGGAAAAACACATTAAAGTTCTTCAAAGAGAACTCAGACTATTTCACTCAGTTCCTTTACCTTAATATACAATTTAAAAGCCAGTCATCTGGACTCATTACATCCTTCCTATTTCCCTTCTGTCTTCTACCTCCACCCAGTAACTTCTCATTCGGTTCTTCTTTTACCCTAAGGAACTAAGAATTCCCTTCAGTTGCCTTGCTAGGATCCTTAAAGGCATTACTTGAAAAACAGGTGAGTACAAGCTACTGCTAACTACCCCTCCAACTTCTCCCAGATATAGCTGAGGAGGATTTCAGGTCTCAATTTGCCAGCCCTTCTTCTTGAGTCATGCAGTCACTAAAATCAGAATAGAGCCCAGCAAGTTGTTGTGTTCAGGGACTGTAATTCTGCATATTGGGAGGATTTTTTTTTTCTTTGAAATTGCCTTTTTTGGTTCTTTCGTGGGATTGTAGTTCATGTTCTTTGTCTGCCTGCATCGACACTGTCTTTCTGTCCTTAAACTCTGTTGGTGTCATCTTGTAGAACTGCTATTGCTGCCAATGTATAAAATAGTTTGTCCCAATCTTGATTCCTTTCCCCTGAACACTGGTAATGTTCAATAGGTTAACCAACATTTACAATGAGGAAGAGCAGGTTGCAATTTTGGAATTTTAATGGTAAAAACCAAAGGAAATTTAATGGTAAAAATCAATTGCCCTATATTAAGGGAAATTCCTTAATACAAGTTTCAAGATACCTCACTAGTCCTTCTCACTCCAACCCACCTTAATTTTTTTTTAATACTTCAACTCAGACTCTGGTTCAGCTAGACAAACCTGATTGCCTTCTTTCCCTATGCAATTTCCTTCTCTGAAAAACAGAGCTGGAGAAAGCTGAGACCTAGAAAAGAGAAATGATTTATCCAGATTATATTTTGGTCTAGGGCTCTTTCTCCAGCATCATACTTCTCATTTCTACTACTAAGCCATTATCTTAGGCTTCCCTATTACCCCAACTTTACTTTCTCCTTTCTAACAAAGCCTGTCCTCAAACTTTTCAAATCTTTCTTGAAAAATTTTCTTTTCTAGAAACTGGACCTTTCTGATCCTCATCTGATCGCTCCCTTTACTCCAAGATCCTCTTTCTCTTCCAGGCATAGAATTACAGACTGTAGGGTCATATAAATTTCTGACTTAGAGGGTCACCCAGGTTTTTATAGAAAAGGACCCCAAATAGCTAAGTCATTAGTCTGAGGTCACAAAGCCAAGTCTAGAACTCATGTTTTTGAGTCCTTAGTTCAAGATTCCTTTTTAATACATGGAAATATCTGTTCGTGCTTCTTTTCTCTATCCATACTTATGTCTTCTGATGAGGCCCATCCTTCTAATTTTTTTGTCACCATTACCATCATCATAATCATAGTCAATGTCATCACTCAGCCATTCCCCAGAGCACTTTGCACAGTGCCAGTGGGTACTCTATAACCATTACTGATTGCCTTAACTCTTTTACCTTATATCCCAAATGATTCTACTTTTATTATTCTGTGAGTGTCCATCACCATCAAGCCTCGAGGAGAACAGAGTTGATACAATGAAAGAAACATTGCTACTGATGCATGAAATCCACTCTTTTATCTGAAATACGAAATATCAATGTACAACTTGCTAAACTGAAAGAGCAGGAAAGACACGGACCATAGGGAATGTAATTTCATGGAAGTTGATCCAAGTCTTGTCTATTAGAATTCACAGTACCCAATACCAACTAGCGTGAAGATGCTGGATTTTGGAAGAGCCTGTTATATGTGGTTGTAATGCAGTGGACAGCAATGAACTCCTGACTCAAGCTGGGCCAATCTGATTCTCTTATGGCAATTTAGAATTGAGTCCTATAAACACTGGTACCTGTCCTTTAGAGATTAGAATTGTGAAGTGATATAAAGCCAGGGCCCAGATGGTCATTCCTGATGAAGCTGTGGAAGACAGAAAATAAAGCAGAGCAGCAGAGAAGCAAGAAACGCTCAAGGAAATGGGCAGCAATCTTGGGTCCTGATTCCTTCTCCTGGTTCCACCTCTTTGTAGTCGTGAGAAACCCAGTAAGCTCACTAAAACCTCTCTACTTCTGCTGCTTCTTTTCTTTCCACATGGCTTGAACCAGTTGAGCAGGTTTCTTTTGCAACCAAGAAATCTTAACTAAGACCCTCCCCTTCTTCATAGAACCAAAAGATGAACCAGGCAATTGCACATGGTTGGGAGGTCAAGGAGAGAGTTGCAAGGACTTGAAGATATTGTTTCCTACTCTGTAGGAGGTAGTGCTTTTCAGTCTGTGATTTTCTGTGAATCAGATCTCACAATCATAGACATTTTCTTCTGCCACACCCTCCACCCCCATCCAGGTAAACACAGCAACTGTTGCCAGTCTTCAGCCTTCACAAAACTTTATGTCCTCTAATTCACTTCCTTCTGAAGAATGTAGAGGACACTTTTGTTTATTTAGGGAAACAAGCGAGCTTAAAGGCTTGTTAAAGTGAATCCAACTGGTTTGGGGCATTTTGCCTCTAATGTCTCTTTTGGAAGGTAGGCAGGTACATTGGGGAGATTCTCCAACTTCAGTCACTAGCAGGCTACCTTTAGGATCTTTGACATTTCTACGTACCACCTGTATTATAGTTTTCTTTTTCTTTTTTAATCCTCACTGGAGGATATGTTTTTCATTGATTCTAGAGGGAAAGGAAGGGAGAGGAAGAGAGAGGGGGGGAAACATTGATGTGTTGCCTCTCATATGCTCAACAGGGATTGAACCCGCAACCTGGATATGCGCCCTGACTGGGAATCGAACCCACAACCTTTCGGTAAATGGAATGATGCTCTAACCAACTAAACCACACTGGCCAGGTCATAGTTTTCTTAATATTTTTAGAAATATACTTAAAATTTCTTTTGCTTACCCTCACCTATAATATTCATTAATGAAATCATATGTTTGCTATGCATATTATATTTTTCTAATATACATTAAGATGTAAAACTGATACAATAAAAATACATTTTTTACCACCTAAGATCATCTCATGTGCGCCACCTTAGGAAACATTGCTATAGTGTGGGTGCTGGAGTCAGACAGGCCTAGTTCAGGTCTTAGCTCTGCCACTTAATACCTGTATGACCTTGGACAAGATACTTAATCTCTCTAAACTTAAATTTTGTCATAATAAGCATTTCTTCCTGAGGATTTTGGTGAGGATTAAATGGGCTATATTTAAATATATTGTGTTTCAACTGCTTAGCACCATGCCTAGCACATAGTAAATACTCACTAGATGTTAACTACTATTGTTGTACCCTCTAGTTCTGTCCTTTGTCTATTCCTCCTTATTTCCTTTCTTCTCCATCTATGTTTGAAACAGACACTAGTATGCAGTGGGTTTGTTTCCTGAAGTGTATGGAATTTGTATAAATCCCTTCAGAGACCAGAATAGAAAGCTGAGTGTGGAGCATCCACTAGGTCCAGATTTGCTGTATTAATGATATGAAATTATCCTATTGTGCTGATGTGACTGAGATAATGCCATTGTTTCTACAGAGCCTAATCTCCAAGGTTATCAAAACCCTCGTGAACATTCCTTAACTCATCCCTATTAAGTGTGGACAAGTGTTATCTTCCTCAGTTTTCAGGTGGGGGATCAAGACCCCAGTAGGCCTGATCTGGTTACTCAGTAACACTGTGGCAGAACCACAAGGAACAGTCAAGGGCTCTTGATTCAGGGGGAAGATATGGCCTTAGTGCAACATTCTCCATGCTGACATGGAAAGTGTTCATAGAAGTGAGCAGGAAAAGTGCTCCATGCTCATTATGATTCTCCAGCTAAAAAATAGAGCATACTTAATTTTCCAGATTTGACCAGTAGGTATACCTGCAATTCTTAAGGTAGTTTTCCTCAGAATACTAGTTTGACAACAAGGTCTTACTTGATCATATTGGCATGAATTCTACTTCTCAAGTTCCTTTCCATTATAGAACCAAGCTGGTCTTAGAATACTGAAAAATAACCATGTCTGAAATTATTCTACCCCCAACATCACCCTAGTCCCACCCTGGAGACGAAGATTCCATTCCTGTATCACAAGCCATTACTTGCCTGGGGAACTGATTTTCTCCACAGCCTGTCTTTGATGTGTAATATTTCAATTCTTTATCTGGTTCTTTTTAAAATGTATGTGTTTCTTATATTTTAGTTTTGAGAACTTAAAAAATATAAGAAAGCAATTATTTCTTTTTTTTATCAAAATAACATATTGATGAAAGTTAGAGTTAGAAGAAATGTCACTTAAACAGACATGAAACCAAATCCTAATGAAGCCAAGTCACACACCAAGACAATAGCACTCTTAGAAATAGAACTGAAGTACCCTGTCGCTTGGCACAAACTGTTTTTCATTACTGAGGTGATTCCTTTTTTTACGTTTACAGGTTTGTGTGTATTACTGAGCCCTTCAAATGATCTTAATCTGTTTTTCATTTGGATGTTTAGAATAAAATACTGTGTGGAGAGGAAAGGAAGAGATAGTGATGGAAACACCTGCTTTAGAATATGAAATAGACCCAAAAATATATACCCACAGAGATAACCCCCCGATTATCCTGATATGGGCTATCAAAACTGATCCCAGGTTATAGACTGAGCTGGGTCATGTCAGGCTTTTACTCACCATTGTGATCATGTTAAGGGCTGATGAGCAGACACCTCCTGCAGCTGGGCTTCTCTTGCTGTAGGAGAAATGAAGCACAGTCCACAGAGAGCCTGAAAAAGGAGGTAGAATGACACAGCTTTCACCCTTTATTCACTTTTATTCTGAAGCGGTTTGAGACAGCCTAAACTAAGGGTGTGCATACAGTAAAGTTAGTATCAGGATGGTTTAAGTAAGAAGAAACAAACCAAGAAGGCTGTCATACTTACTAAATATACTTTTGTCTCTAAGCCTCCTGGAAACCATAATAAAAAGGGAAACACGTTGTAAAGAAAGGAGCATGCCTACCAATTATCCACAATAGAATAAGATTTTCCTGGAACTAAATTCTTAAAATATTTTTTTCACACATAAGATCTTATTTTAGGGACTATTGTGCAACATAATAGACAATGTCCTGGACCATAGCTTTATAATAAATGCAGAAAATTTTCACAAGACTGTTTCCTGTAACAAGTTTGGATTGGAGTCAAGATTATTATAACAAGGCCTAGTGGCTACAGCATTAGATTTGTCTTTGATGAAGAGCCAGATATTTATTATTTCTGGGCCACAGTTTTCTCTCTTATAAAATGAAGGAATTGTTTTTTAGATCAGAGAAAATGTAGGGAAGCCTATCAAATTCATTGTGAGAGTTTGTTCCAAATGCATGTGCCTCCTACATTACTGTACTCCCTTGCATATCAAATATCTTGTGAAAAGCTATTCTAGATGACTATTTTTAAAAGATTTTTATTGATTTTAGAGAGAGAGGAACAGGGAGGGAGAGAGAAAGAGAGAAACATTGATGTGAGAGAAAAACATCGATTGGCTGCCTCCTGCACGCCCCCAACAGGGATCCAAGCCTACAACCCCGGGCATGTGCCCCAACTGGGAATCTAACCAGACACCTTTTGGTGCATGAGATGAAGCTCAACCAACTGAGCCACACTGGCCAGGACTTTTTTAATATCAAAAAAATAATGGGAGTAATATAATATATACTCGCCTCTCAAAATGAATATATTTAGTCATAAATTCTTTAGACCTTAAAAACAAAAAGAGTAATAAAACATTATAGATCAGATGAAGTCCCTATATCAGTTACAATGGGCTAGGCTCTACTGCAGTAAGAAACATACAATCCCACAATTTTAGTGGCTGAAAACAATAAAAGTCTATTTCTCAATCATGACACATGATTACTGTGGGTCATTTGGAAACTCGGTGATGCATTGTCCTCACTCCAGAACCCAAGCTGATGAAGTAGCCTGAAACATTGAAATATGAAATACTGCTAGTCACTATAGCAAAAGAGAAAAGAACATAGTAAATTGTGCATATGGTTCTTAAATCTTCCATTCAGAAGTAACACTTCCACTCACATTTTATTGGCTAAGGTAAGTCATATGGTCATACCTAAATTCAAAGAATGTGCTTAGAAGAAAAGCCAGAATATCCATGAACAGACCCAATAACTGTCACAGTCCCCTTTGCTTTTCTCCCAAGGTCTATTTTCCTTTCCATTCAGAGGCAGCCACTGTCATTAATCTGGTGATTATCTAAACCCTGTTTTATATTTTTTGCTACAAAATAAGCATTTTTGTAAATAATGTATAGTGTTAGTTTGTGTATTTCATAAAACATTTGTTACTGATATCATATTTTAGAATGTATTAAATTTTTAAAATTATCTTCTGTTTCCAGGATTTATCTATGCTGAATCATGCAGATCTGGTTCATTTATTTAAACTGCTGCATAGGATTCCATGCTATAAATATACTGTGATTTATTAATCTCTTCCCTTACAGATGAACAAACTATTTCATTTTTTTATTATAACTGGTAGTATGGTATTGGAAATATGTTTGACAGAGTCCTTGGCAGTCTTTCTCAATTGGGTTTAACATGACAAATCCTAATATTATAGCACAATCACTGTATGTAATGAATTAACTTCTCTCCTATGCATATAGAATAACACTAGTTATGTACCATCTTTGGAAGAGTTGAGAAACTAGCCACTCCAATAATTGTTTTGTTCTTTGGTTCAGATGAAGAATCCTATTTGGGAAAGGCTGCTTGGAGTATAACCTAGAAGTAGATTGCAAGATTTTCTAATGTGGACGTTTTGAACTTTTCTAGATATTACCAAATTATTCTCCAAAATAGACCCTGTAATTTCTATCAGTTGCATATGACAGTTCTCCTTTGCCTACATCTTTTCCAAAACTTGCTATTTTCAGACATTTTACTTCTGGCTTATCCCATGGGTATGAAATAGTATCTCACTGTCGTTTTAAGTTGCATGTCGCTGGGTACCAGTGAAGTGGAGCGTTTTTTCATATTTAACAATTGAATTTTTCTGTGCATCATCTGCTTAAGTTATCTGCTGATGACATCATTTATGTTTTTCCTGTTAATTTATAGTAATTCTTTATACCTTTTGTTTTTTGTTTGTTTGTTTTTAAATATATCTTTATTGATTTCAGAGAGAGGAAAGGAAAGGGAGAGACAGAGATAGAAACATCAATGATGAGAGTCACTGATCAGCTAGCCCGCAACCCGGGCATGTGCCCTGACCGGGAATTGAGCCTCGATCGCCTGGATCCTAGGTGGACGCTCAACCGCTGAGCCAAGCCCGGCCGGGCTCTTTATACCTTTTGGATCTAATGCTTCCTCTGTTATATATGTGGCCATCTCTCAGTGATTCTGGTATATCTTTCACCTACACATCACCCACCATGATCAGTAAGGTCATTTCTATCTCTGATATTTTATGTATCTATTTCATGACTTAACACACATATATGTATACACTCAAACTTAGGAAATTTTTAAACCAAACTACGAAGAGTTCTTCTAAATATATAGATGCACTTTATACATTTCTTCTATCCTTAAATAACCTCTTCCCTGAAAAGAGGACATACTCTGAATTTGCCTAAATTACAAAGAACTTTTGTGGGTTTTTTTGCTTTGTTTTTTTCAATATATCTTTATTACTTTCAGAGAGAGGAAGGGAGAGGGAAAGAGAGAGATAGAAACATCAGTGATGAGAGAGTCATTGATTGGCTGCCTCCCACACGCCCCTGACTGGGAATTGAACCTTGATCTCTCAGTCGTTGTTCAACCACTGAGCCACGCCCAGCCAGGCTACAAAGAACTTTTGAACGGCCAGATCTGGACAGGGCTATGTTTGGTTAAGCACCATCATTGTTACCCGAAGATCAGCAAGTCCAAATGCTCTCCTCATAGAGGCCTTCTTTGACCTAGTGGACAGCAGAACTGTTTAAAATAAACTGACCAGTCCTTCAAACGAAGCAGGATTTGTGGTTCTCTCTAACAGGCCAAGGCAGAGCAGTCAACAATGCCCTGTGCTCATGAATTGGCAGTGGTGTCTTGAAAAGGAAACATTAGCTTAAAAAGCATTCTAAGTGCAAAAATAGTGTGGTGATTATAAGAGTAAGTGGAGAGTCGAATTTTTCCTAAAATATCACCATTATCAAAATAGATGATGTGCTAGCGTGTGTTGAGATTTTGAAGTTATTTATGGTATTTTTTCCCTTTAGTCTCAATATTCTATAATAGATTTACACTATATTAATAATTCAAAAATCATAATGAGAACCAAAACCAAAATGTAACCCACAGTAATTACAAGGATTCTCAGTTTCTCAAGTAGGCGTTCACTTCAAGTTGGGGGAGAAATCAAAGACAGAAACGTGTAAGGGTCTTTCCCATTGGTAAGCTTTTCAAAGTAAATTTGAAAGTGCTAGAAAACCTGCAGCTTACCTAGTATGTGGAGGAAGTGGCCAAACGCTGTGACTGAGAAGTGTAGAAAAGAAGTACTGGTGATGGAGGGAAGAAACAGAATGGAGAAAGGAAGATCCGTCTGCCAAGTTCAAGGGGGTTCAGAATAGGTTTTTATGCCCGATTTAACTAGGCAAGAAGGTACGGAGGAGAGAATTCGAGAAGATGTGATGTAAAAAGCTTTGCATGTAAGTCTTGGCTCTGCTGTTAACTAGTGTTTGACCACAGGCAAGCTGCTCAACCTCACTGAGAAATGAAGGTGACGCCCAGGGTTGTCATGAGCCCCAGCTCCTGTTAAAGAAGAAACTGGACTAAGGCTGGTGTCCCTAGTTCAGCTCCCCAAGACTCAGTTGACTTTGGGGATCGATAACTACTTGAGTATTCTTTCCCTCCCATACCCCTAAGGCTGTGAGTTGCATTTTGTGCTTTTTCTTTCCCCTAAAAAAGGCAGCTGTTTACTGGCTTTCTTTTAATCACAGTTCATCAACCAAGGGGGAAAAAGTGACTTGTGGGAGGAAGTGTGTACACTGATAGGCCTTACTCCTCTCCCAGCTCCTGATCCCAGGTACTACAATCATGGTTGCAGTTTTCATTGAGGAATTAAGGCCTCCAAAGGAATTCTAATTGCAGTGACCTAAGTTTGGCTCTTGGCTTAGAGATGCCTGGCTTTGGGAAAGGCCTACCTATTAGGTCTTTTCCTCATTGCACTGTTGAAGTAGCTCTTATGAGTTCCGTATAACAGATATGACTACTGAGACTTAGAGTGATTAAGTAAATTTCCCAAAGCCTGGAGTAGTATATTGTAAGGTTTCAACTACTAGCTTTAGAACTGGCTCTTTTTACGGGTAGCTCAATGATTGTCAAGGGTTAGAGGGGAATGCACTCCCCCTATTGGGATATTTGAGAGAGAGAGAGAGAGAGAGAGAGAGAGAGAGTCTGTCTGTCTGTCTAAGGGGGAGGTTGAAAATTGTATTCCATGTAATAATATCATTTGTACTTAGAAAATAAACCTCATTGCTTTCACTTTTGCAAACAATAGAAAGTGAGATTGACAAAAATCTTCTTGGCTGTTGGGATATGCAAAGATATCTTCTCTCATGTGAAGGACATTCAGAGCAGTAGAATGAGAAGTTTATGTTCTGTTCATCAGATGGGGGATATGGGTTGTTAAGTTTCCACTGGCTACATGTTCCTGCTTTGCCTCATTGGTGCTTTGTATTTAATATAATCTTGCAATGAAATTATTTTCAATACCTGATCATCTGGGACTTCAGTATTTCTCACAAATAGCCACTCTTTTCTCCTATATTTAATTACATGGGCTATGATCTGAATATTTGTGTCCCCTCAAATGTGTATGTTGAAATTCTAACCCCAAAGGTGATAGTATGAGTAAGTGTGGCCTTAGGGGGCCTAGGTCATGAAGGTGGAGCCCTGGTGAATGGGATTACTGCCCTTACAAAAGAGATCCCACAGAGCTCTCTAGTCCCTTCCACTATGTGAGGATACAAGAAGTCTAGAAGAGAGCTCCCACCTGACCATGCTGGCACCTTGACCTCAGACTTCCAGCTTCTAGACTGTGAGCAATAAATTTCTGCTATTTATAAGGTAACCAGTCTGTGTTATTAGCCTGACAGACTAAGAAACACAGGGGAAAATAGCATTCATGATATAAAATAGAAAAGATTGCAATATATTTTATATATAGTGTAATCTCAATTTCATTACAATTTTTTTTACTGCCCTGGCCAGTGTTGCTCAGTTGGTTGGGTGCCATCTCTTGTGCATTGAGAGGTCACAGGTTCTATTCCTGGCCAGGGCACATGCCTGGATTGTGGGCCCAATCCCCAGTAGGAAGTGTACAGGAGGGGGTCGATTGATGTTTCTCTCTCTCTCTCCCTTTCTCTCTAAAAAAATTTTTTTAAAGTTTTTTTTAAGTGGCATTGCACTCAGATTATACAAAACCATGTGGAGGCAGCCAATCAATGTTTCACTCTCACATCCATGTTTCTCTTTCTCCCTCTCCTTTCCTCTCTCCCTAAAAGTCAATTTTAAAAATCTTTAGAAAAGAAAGACTAAGATGTGTATATGGTCTCTGCTACTTACTAGCTATATAAACTTGGATGAGTTACTTAAACTCTCTGATCCCCAGTTGTTTTATTTGAAAAATGGTGAGGGTGAGGAAAAAAGTACATTTATTTTGGGGAAGTTGAATTAAATTAGAACTAATTTAGGTAAAATACTTGACACATAGAAAGCAGTCCTTAAATGATTTTCTTATTATTTTGAGGAGGGACTATAAAGAGCCAACTTCATAAGCATAGGACTGTGTAGTTACACAGGGCCCTGTGCTTGAGAAGGTTTTGTGTTTGGTTCAATGCTCTGCTGTTGCCATCTTAGAATTTGTAGTACTCTTTGATCAAGGGGCTCCACATTTTCATTTTGCACTGGGCATTGCAAATTATGTAGCTGGTTCTGGGAACACACACACACACACGGGGGGAAAAGATTGAAAAGCAATAAACCAAAATGTTGACAGTATTTGTCTTCGGGTGGTTTTTATTTTATTCCTTATTTCTTATTCTTCTGTAGAGTTTATGTTTTCCATAATGAACATATATTACTTTTTAATCAGGAAAAAAGGTGAATACATGTCCTTTATAAAATTATACTCCCCATTTTGCAGATGAGTGAAACCAAAGTAACAGATAGGAAATGACTCACCTCAGATCATAAAGTGATTGATGTCACCTTATGACAAGTGCTTAGGAAATTGTACTTCCAGTTCTGTACCCTATCACTTGGGGCTCAGCTACCCACAGTTTTTCTAACAAGAATCTCTTTGGGCATCTGACTTGGTTGGGGGATCCCAGCACTACACTATGCAGAAACCCAGGATCACCCACTTTGCGTTGTCTGCCAGGCCAACTGCTATGGGAGGTACAGAGGTAGAAGTCCTCAAAGAGCTTACTGACTGGCCCGGCTGGGCGTGGCTCAGTGGTTGAGCATCAGCCTATGATCCAGGAGATCTCAGTTCAATTCCCAGTCAGGGCACATGCCCAAGTTGCAGGCTCAATCCCCAGTGGGGGGCATGCAGGAAGCAGCTGATCAATGACTCTCTCATTATTGATATTTCTATCTTTCTCTCCCTCTTCCTTCCTCTCTCTGAAATCAATAAAGAGATATTTTTTTAAAAAAGAAAGAAAGAAAAAGAAAGAAAAAAAAAGCTTACTGACTGGTTGTATATGAAACAATCATGTAAATACTATTGTTCAAACTCTAAATGTTGTTAAAAACAACAGGGGGAGGAATTGGTTGTCAAGGAACAACTGAGAGCATCTGGCACAAAACCTTTTCAGCAGGCTGTTCACAAATTAAAAATGAGGGATGCTGGAGTTCTGCTCCTTTCAACTCTCCCCCAGCTGCTCTCTGTGAGGATGTGCGAAGGTAGGCAGTGTGAAGGAGAAGTGGGCATAAGTGTGCAGGCTCATTTGGTTTGCATATTCTATAGTTTGCAGTATTAGAGTTCTCCTTTGGTAAACTTTCATTGAGAATGTTTCTTTATTTTGCATTCACAGTAGCTCAAGCAGCAGCTCACCCCCACACTCTGATTTTTCCCTTCTGCACTTTCTCTTCCCCTTCTCTTTCTTGTAGCAAGTCATCCAATCAGAACCTTCTTGTCCCATGGCCCAACTTGAAGGTTTTGTAAATGTCCGTGCATTTTATCCCTACTTCAGCTAACCCTTCCTCCTCCAAGAACCATACTTACAATTTAAGTTCCTCTCAGCAGCACAATAAATCAATGTGGGCTGATATATTTAAGGAACCTCTAGAACTCATCTCTGGCAGAATTATCTTAGCCCAGACTAGAGGCTCTGGGCTGAGCTAAAGAACAAGAGAAAGACTCAGGAGGGTTTAACAGCCAGGCTTATACTGATGACCTTCATATGAAAATTCATATCCGCTCCATTTAATGTGTTCTTCCTACTCTGTGCAAGGCAGGTAATTTGCTTTATATCCGTGATCTGGTTTAGTTTCGTCTTCGCCATGATCTTTATGAGTTAGATACTATGATCCTCATCTTTACAGGGGGAAAGGAAGCAAAAAGTAACTTGCTCAAAAGCACAGCTAGTCAAAACCCATAGAATGTACAACACCAGGAGTGAACCCTAATGTACACTATGGACTTTAGGTGATAATGATGCACCGATCACAACAAATGCACCAATCTGGCGCCCAGTGTTGCTAGTAGGGGAGGCTGTGCATGTGTATGTGGGAAATCCCTGTACTGTGTCCTCTATTTTGCTGTGAACCTAAAACTGCTCTATAAAATAAAGTCTTTTTGAAAGCACACACACACAACTAGTAAATAGCAGGACCAGGAGTCAAAAGTAGGTCTTTCTCCTTGGTTGATAGTAAGTTACTGTCATCAACAGCTGGTTTAGCTCCACTGCACAGCCAGCAATAATGATAGAGTGTGTGTTGCGCGCGCATGCATGTGTGCACACACAATCCTACTGCACATCACACTGTCTGAGTGTGTGGCAGGGGTTAGGGGTATATGTTAAGCAGTAGCATGTGGAAAAAAGAGAAAGAATTGAAAAGAAGAAATCTTGAATTGAGTCCTAGCCCTATCACCTGGTATCTGCGTGATCTTGGGCACGTCACTTTGGTTTTAGTTTCTTCATCTATAAATTGCAACTAGGTCATTGTGAGATCAAATAAAATAAAAGATGTACAAAGTACTTTGAAATAATAAGCAACTATTCCCATATTAGCTGTCTCACTCGCATGCCAACACACACACACACACACACACACACACTCACATGTGCATATCCATGTGATTAAAATGATAACCAGGGCACTTAGCTCCTAATTCTCTAATCCACCTTCACCACTAAACTGCCTCTGTCATCTGTAAGATGAAGTGGTTAGACCGGTACTTCCATCACTGAGGGTTTTTTTCAGTCTCGGAGCTCTGATTTCCACACTCTACTAAGAACTCTACTGCTGTGCTGTCTGAGCCTCCCGCCCCCGCCTCTTCCCACCAGTCTTGCAGCCTAGTACCCATTCCCCATGGCACCTTCCAGCCTTCATTTCCCCCACATTCCAACCGTGAGTCCTTTGTGCTCTTTGGGAAAAAGTGCAACAGTGACACTCAGCCTTCACTGTCTGAGGAACACTGTCAGTAAAAAAGGCCTGTGGACCAGCATCCCATCTGCTGCTGGGATAAGTGGCCACAATTTTGACTGTGCTTTTTATATCTTCATTTTCCTTTTTTTCCCCCCCCAGTATGTCATTTTAAGACTTGAAAAATGCCACACAATTTTGTATGACTTGTGATTGCCCAGCCCTAACACACCCAAGGCCCTTAAAGCCTTGTAAACTATGTCACCTGCTCAGAATTCCAGGAGTTCCCAAGAGGTACCTTAAGGGGTAGCTTGAGAAACAGAGGGTGAGACAGGCAGGGAGGAGTGGACCCGACTCCAGGGTCCCAGCAGTTTCACTTTAATCTGCTTTATGTCAACTTCTGCGTAAAATCTCATTTTAAAAAAGGGTTCCCTTGCTTTAAAAACTTTGAAAACCACTGATGTCTCTTATTAAGAAGAGATCAACAATTAGACCCCTCACTCCCTTAAGCCACCAAAAGAGTGCCAGGCACCTTTTAACTTCATCACAGAGGTAAGATGTGAGAAGTGTTCCCTATCAACATGACAAGGCTCTGTTATTAATCATTCATTGAACAGTGAGTCACAGTTAAAATCCCCCTGCCCTGAGTGCAAAAGACTGAAGGGGAATTTTACTTACCACAACCAAGAGCATCCCCGGGTCTCAGGGGGCATTCCCACGAGAGCTGTGTGACCAGAGTTCCTATTTATGTCAAATCAGGCTTTTGTCTAATGAACATCTATCAAGAGATGAGCAACCAGGGTGGGAGTATTAAATAAGTGATGGCCACAGTTCAGCAATGTTTTTTTCTTTATTTTATTTTGCTTTTTTTTTTTTTAATCACCATTTATCCCCCCTATACCCTCTCCCACCTCCACCCATCCCCAGTGCCTTGCAATCACCACTGTTGTCCATGAGCTCTCTCTCTCTCTCTCTCTCTCTGCTCAATGTTTTGAATATATTGAATTTTGGTCTAGCACTTCACCGTCCAATATGGTAGCTACTAGCTATTTAAATGTAAATATATTCAAATTAAATAAAATTTTAAATTCAGATCCTCAGTCATACTAGCCACATTTTGTGTACTCAATACCTACATGTGGCTAATGGCTGCTACACTGAACAGTGAGACTGGGAATGTTCTTTAACATTTCCATCAGAAAGTTCTATTGGACAGTGCTAAAGTCACCCAATCTAATTCTTTTTTAAAAATATATCTTTATTGATTTCAGAGAGAGAAAGGGAGAGGGAGAGAGAGTTGAAACATCAATGATGAGAGCATTTGGCTTCTGCCCTGACAGGGAATCGAACCTCAATCTCCTGGATCCTAGGTCGACGCTCAACAACTGAGCCACGCCCTGCCGGGCCACCCAATCTAATTCTTAATTACCCATTTGGCCAACCTGGGCTCCTCATCAGTCCTTGCACTGGTAGCTCCCTCCATGGACAACCCTTCCCCCCCCCCAAAGTTTCCCTTTCCCATTCCTCCTGGCCCTGGGATTCCTGGAGCAGTGAGTTTGGAAGAGGCTGAATGAATGTGTAAATGAGCTTACATGAGTTTGCAAGCATTTTCTAAAGTATGCCTTTATTCTCACTTTGGTATCTTGTTTGTCTCATGTCTGACCTGCCCAGCCTTCACTAGCAGAGGTAACAGATAGGGCTAACTTTTCTTAAAAATTTTATGAATATTCCAGTAGAGATCCTTGACTTTTACATACTAAAATTCAGGCCTGGATCTGAGATCTTATACTGTTACATAGGAAGTGTTTAATATAAATACACATTAGAAACAGAATTTAAGAGTTGAAAGGATCTTAGAAATCATCTTTTTTGACAGCTTTGCTTTTCACCAAGAAGAATATGGGATCCAGAGAAGTTCAGTGACTTGCCTAAGAACACAGTGATTCAGCACACACAGGAACCCAGGTCATCTGGTGTCCACTGTAGGTTTTTCTCACTGTCAGCATTAAGAGATCTCATTGCTGGCTTCCTCAGTACCCTACAACAATTTGTGCCTCCTACATAGTAAGACATCCCTAGGGCCTCATTGTAGTCTCCCATTCCACTATCACTTTCTGAGTGACTCTGAGTGTTTTATAGTTTCAAGCATGTTCTAAAAAATTCTTCCCAAGAGGCAGTTTCCCTAAAATTGTCCCTTGAACATCACACTGTAAAAGTCGCCCTTAGTAGTAAAGGGAAATAAGAACCGTTCCCATCTAGACTGAAGAGCCTTCGTGCAGGTATAGTTTCAGTATTGCAGCCAAACGTCAGAAGCACGCTTCACTATAGCTTAACTTTCCAGGTATGTTTCTCACAGGCATGCGTTTTGTGATTTTTATATCCCCATAGTGTTGAACATATTATCCTTGCAGTATGGGCCTCAGCTGTTACCTCTCAAGTGGGAATTAGATTGAAAGACATGATCTAGAAGACTGGACATAGTTGTGATAATTAGAACTCCAGATTCTCTTTCTGCTTATATTCTAGAACAAAAGTCAGCAGACTGTGACCTGTGGGGCCAAATCTGGCCCACTGTTTTTGTAAATAAAGTTTTATTGGACACAGCCACATTCATTTGTTTATGTATTTTCTACAGCTGCTTCACGCTACAATAGCAGAGTTGAGGACAGTAGTTGCGACAGAAATCGTATAGCACATAAAGCTATTTTTTCTGGTCCTTTGCAGAAAAAATTTGCTGACGCCTGGTCCAGAGTCACAGCAGATAAACCACTTTCCAAATCCTGATTGCTATTTACTTCCAAGTGATGCCTATGAGGTGGGAAAAGGTCCAAATCCAGAAAGATCTTGCCAAACCAAAACCATTACCATAGCAAATTATAGCTTTTTCCTTTTAAAACCAATGTGCTTATCAATAGGGAATATATATATGTACATATATATATATATATGTATATATATATATGTATACGGATATATATATATATATATGTACGTATAATTATCTAAAGGGTGATCAGGATTGTCACAGCAGGAATGCAAAAAGAAATAGTTGACATTTGCTTCTGACATCTTGTTTTCTAGTAAGACAATATTTTTCGGTAGTCCTGTTTTGTTGAGAAAGGATTTTCTAAATTTCTTTATTTCTTCTTGAAATTATTATCATAGTGTTCCTCACAAGGCACACCCTAATCAAACAGTAAGAGAAAGAAGACAAAGTCCACCTTTTCTGACCCTAGATTGTGGGGATTATGGGAAGAAGGGAAGCAGGAATCCAAACGTGTCTCAATCCCTCCTTTCTGAGCCAAAATGATGGATAAGAGTGTGGACCCGAGTCGGAGTGCCTGGGCAATGTTAAGCTGTGTTTCTGTTTCCTGATCTGTAAAGCAGAGTAATAGTATTACCTACATTGCAGAATTGTTATGAGAACTAAGTAAGTGAGCTGTACTAAAGTGCTTAGAATAGTGCTTATTACGAAGTGGCACTGTTCTGGGGGATGGGAGTGGTGGGCATTGCTGGTGGATTTTGAAGGAATGCTGAGAGCAGGCTCAACATCTCTCTTCCACTTTGGAGTCTGGAAGATCGACTCAAAGGCTGTCCCTGCACCAACCTGGAACAGCCACATCAAAGAAAACTCTTTACCAGAAGTGGGGCTGAGCTCGACCTTCTCAGCAGTTCTCAGTCCCCATGTACCTTAAGAGAAAGAGGAGGATTAGCCGAGGGTCTGATAGGGGAGTTTTCAGAGGGGATTACCTGAGAGGGTGGGCCACTTTGCTGGTACCACTGGGATGGGAGCACATCTCAGGATGGTCCACATCACCATGGGAGCCAACATAGGGCAGAGTCAACAAGGGAGCCCCCTGGGTCCTTAAGAGCAAACAGAGAATGTATATTGAGTTATCCTGGCCACAGACATCAGCCACCAAGGCCAGCAGAAGACCCAGGAGCAGGCTGAGCACTCCTCAATTCAGGGGCAGCCCAGCCCTGCCCAGCAGCTCCACAGCAGAAACTTCCAGAGACGGACAGGCCACAGGGTACATCCGAGAGCCATCACCTCTCCATCACCAAGCATACATAAAACACACCCCTCTTCTGGGCCCCTAGATGCCACCTTTGGGGGAGATGGGTGGAAATCTGAAAGACTGACCATTCTATTGAAACGGAACTGTTTACCACTTTAGTTTAGACTGAAATATAGTCCATTCCTCCTCTCACCACTTGTCTGGTAGGGTGGGGATTTATAAAAACATTATATCACTTAATAGATATAAAGAAATTTCCTCTCTTTTTACATTTGAATGTGGTGAGAGTAAATGTGTGACTTCGCTCGTCTTCCGCCCACCTTTAAAGTCTGAATTGGGTGACTCCCCTCCAACACCACCCCCCTCGTGACCTCAGGGACGTGCCCATATCCACACAGACACAAGCTGCTGTCTAAAACCAGCTTCAGGAACAAGCCACAAGAATTTGAGGCTCTGAGGTAAACAACAGAAAGAACACCTTTCCAAAACAACCTCGCTTCTGGTAACTTTCTTTTAAAAGCAGGGACAATGCAACTACTTGCATGAACAGTTTGAAGGTATAACTTTCCCCTGCTCTCTTTCTGGCTAATCACGGAAGAAAATGAGAGCATCGACCTCCCTGCCAATAACAATGTGCTGTTTATTTACTTTGTAGAAAAAGGCTTATGCTTTGGGGCCTATTAGGTAAACTACAATTAAAAAAAAATTTTTTTTTTAAGATAGAGGGAACATAAGAAAGAACAACAGAAGTCCCTAGGCCTGAGTCTTGGGAATACGCGAGAGGCCACCCGTACTCAGGAACCCTACTCGGCTCCACCACTGTGAAGTCAGATAGTATCCTCAAGCTGTTTTTCAAGTTCCTAGCTCAAAGCAGGCTGGGTGACCTCGGATGGCTCCCCTGGGACTGGAGGAGCATTGGGGCCACTGGAGAAAATGATGCTGTCACTCCAATTCAAAAGGCCACCTATCAATGTGCCACATGCCACCGTTGGAGTGCTGTGGTCGCTCGCTCTCGCTCTCCCTCTCTTGCACGTGTCTGCGTGTGTACACTTCTCCCAGGGGCTGAGGCCAGGCCAGGCATCCCACATCGGGTGGATGAATAGCAGGTCTGTCCTGCCAGCTGCGTGCTCTCTCCCACCCAAAGGAAGCAGTGGAGACTCAGACAGCAAAGCCTGGAGTAGCCCACGCAGTCTGTCCCGGGCACTGAAAAGACACTTGGGGGAAGCAAGATGGAATCAGAGACAGAAACCATCGACCTTCAAGTAAGTTCTCTCTGAGAGAGAGGGGAGTGGAGACGGGAGCTGGGGTGAAGTTGGGGGAAGAAAGGATTAATATATTGGTCACTTGATATTCTCCCCCCTTTCCCAGTTCTCTTTTTTACTTCCCTTCTCCAAATGCCCTATCTCCGTATTTTCTCTTTCTCTCCGTTTCCCTGCCTGGTTCTTCACTTGTTTTTAAATATGTGAGAAACGGATTGTTTAAATCTCTCTGGGCCTCTGCTTCCTTTTGTCAGTCAAAGAGCTAATTAGATTCATGTTACCAGAAAATGATTTCACATTCTGTGCGGCGCTTTTCCCCAAGCCCCGGGACAGCAGAGAGTTATTTGAGAGCTACCAGGCAGTTCTCTGGAGACAAGGAAAGATATGAGTTTTGGGATTAGGAAGAAAGGCAGCTGGCCAGCTTTGCATTTTACAGGTTGGAAAAAAACCGGAGTCATTTCTTGGCTCTCTCCACAAAGCTCTGCTGTGTAGGACAGAGTCTCAATCGGACAGTGCAGGGAAAGAACATCAGTATAGTCTACTAGGAGGAGGCAGAGGCATGTGTCCCTCCCTCCCTGGGATAGGCTTGTGGGGCATCAGAGGTTCCAGTCTATCACCGTAGGGGAGGGAATGGGGTGCTCTGGTGAGAGGAGAGGAGGGTCGCAGGAGTCAGCACTCTCCTACTCTGTTTATTGAATAGATCTGAGCCAACCCTTCTTGAGTGATCAACAGTAATTGTATGATAAATTCTCATAGTGTCTGACAATTAGAGTGTGGAAAGACAATTGAGATCAAGAATTTTTGGTCACGGAGTATATTCTTTAAACAAAATCTTAAGCAGCACCCTAGTATATGCTTCAGATTCAGGAGGAGCAGCTGTGTGTTGGGCAGAGTGGGAGCCTGGCAGAGCCTCTGCCCCTGACCTCCCCCCAACCCCTGAGACACAACCAGGGAAGTTCTAGCATTACTTGGAATTCTGTGTCAAAACCATTGATCTAGTGCAACCACATGCCAGTGTCATTTTCCTTGATTGTCATCTAGCCCCAAACGTGGACCCACCTCAGGGCTTGCTGGTCCCTCTGCCTGGAATCCTCTGTTCTTTGTCTCCCAGTACATTCAGGTCTTGGCTCAAATGTTACTGCCTCGAGGAGACTCTCCCCGCACCCTCTCTATAGGAATCCTCCTCTCAATTTGACTTTAGCATTTACTTTATTTCCCCCCCAGCACTGCTCACTTTTTGAAGTTACATTGTTTGATGATTGATTACTTATTATAATCTCACTAGAACAGGAACTCCTCTAGAGCAGGATCTCCTCTGTTTTATTCATTGCTGTATCTCTAGTGCCCAAGGCTAGTGCTTGGTATGCAGTAACTGCTCAGAAAATATTTGTTTAATGAATGAGTTAAGGAAACCTTGAGTTAGCTAGATCACGGGTAGACATAAGGTCACTCAACCGGAACAGGACAGAGTCAGGACTCCAGCCCAGGTCTTCTGATGCTTCATCTAGCTCTTGCTTCCATTGCATCCATAGCAGCTAAGGGAACAGTATTGCTCATTTTCAGTCTCTGAAGAACAAGTTTCTCATGTGCTGATGGACTGAACAATCCTGAGTTACAGGGTAAGGGCTCAGCATTTGAAAGGTTCAGAAAGAAAGAGGAAGGTAGGGCTAAGGACAATGAAATTACTGGCCAGGGCTTGACAAATGTCTTTCTCTCTGGCAGGTAACTAAAGTGTTGGGGTACCTTTCTCCTTTTAATTAGAATTATTCTCTCTGTCCCGACATACTCTTTTCTTCTGGTATCTCAGTCATACTTTCCTTTGACCATTTATATGTTTGGTTGATCAGAGCTTATCCATTGGTTTCTACAACTTCCCCTTCAGTTCTGGATCAAATTAGGTCTTGAATCCTCTTTGAAAAGTGAGTCACTGTGATCTTCTGAGAGGAAGGTGAGCTTTGGTTACGGACAGGTCAAGGTGTTTGTCCCTAGGAGCATGATCCTATCTTCTCCTCATGCAGCAGTTGTTGCATGAAATCCAGAGGAAAGGAATAGAAAAGGCCCTAGAACATTATGTGCTAAATAAAGTTCAGTTCTTTCTCTGTTTGTTTGTTTTTTTAATGGTTTCCCAGGGGTGGTAAGAATCTATTGACTGTAGCTAAGTCATTTCATCCATTCATTCAACTAAGAGTTACTGATTAATGATTATGCCACTCTATGCTAGTTATTGAAAAGTTATCTTAGTTAATGAGGTCATTATAGTGGGTTGAATTTTTGCATAAGCTAAATAATGTTGCTCTGTTTTATAGCCCCAAGACAAATTCTTAAACTTGTAAATGTGTTATCTATTCCTGAACACCTTAAAGCCCAAATCCAAACAATAATGGCACAGTATTTAAACCAGGGAAACTTTCTTTATCATATAATTATAGTTCTCTCCTTTATAATCTTGATCTTGGAGACTTCATTTTGTCAAGTACAATGATTAACTCCTATTGATCACTATTCCATCACTAAAACAAAACAAATATTTACTGAGCTTCAACACTGTACTAAGTAGCAAATAAACCATGATACCTGACCTTTGAAGACTCATCATTAAGTGGAAGAAATATACACAATTATATAAAGAAACCGTGTAGTTAAAATACTGTTTCCCAAAAATATGATTCAATTATCACCAACGGACAATAAAAGCATTACCAATGGCTGACAATTTTTAATTGTAATAGTAATCTTTATAGTTTTCATTTGTATTACAAAACCACAGCTAATCAATCAAACCTGTGATTTCAAAACTTATATTGCTTACAATGAGGCTAAAGGAAGTTGTACGATATGTTTTAACACCTTATACAGACCTAGTGAGAGATGTGGGCACACCCCAAATATTTTAATAATTGTATCTATCTTCACTGTTCAGACCCGTGGCTGGTTTGGATGCTGTGAGTCACAGGTGTATGTGTCTGTGCATATTGCTGCTTTATTCTCACTACATTGAAATCACAAACAGGGCACAACTGAAATCTGAGAAACTCCAATCTAAAAATCATTAATTTAAGCCTCTATAATCAGTGTTCCGGGTGTTTCCCTAGGTCAAAACCTATGATATTGGGATGGTTAGTAGTGGTACATTTGGGTGTAAAAAAGATTGACACACGGTACTCAAAGCAAGTGTTCTCTACCAGGTGAATGCCTGAAACTGCCCCTCTCCTGTGACCTCCAAGCTTCTGTCTTGCCCCTGCCCTGCCAGGGAACTAAGGCTTCTCCTCTCCCGAACTCTAGACTTGAATAGTTTTCCATCTTTTCCCAGCTCCCAGAGTCTGAATGTCTGAAGGGTTGAGGAAAGTCCCTTGCTTCCCCTTCAACTAGTGTTGCAACCCTACCCCTAAGTATGGAGTTCAAGGCCATTAGACTTGCTCCTTCCCAAAAGGGAGCTCCTCTTCTGCTTACTGTTTGCCAAAATAGATCCAGTCCTCTGTCCCCTTTTTCTACCTGTGCTGAATGTTGAGGGAGATGTGAAGATGGTCAGATATGGTCTCCTAGTGGAGGAACTACAACTTGTACATACTGAATGCAACTTCACTGTAGAAGGGGTTAAGTACAGCAAGAAAGAAGTGGAATGCAACTAGAGGTAAACATTATTTATGAATAAAAGAAGAATTGTAGATAAAGTATTCTAGAAGTATTTTCAAATGGAAGTTCCAAAAACCAATTTGGTAGTATGTAACAAGAGACTTCAGAATGACCCAGTATTCCCTCTTCCAGAATCAGCCTAAGAAAATAAGCAGAGATGTATTCAGTTATGCAAGGATGTTTATTGGAATACTATTCATAGCAAAAAAAAAAAGTGAAGTGTCCAACATAAAGGAATGGTTAAGTAAGTTTTGGTAATCTGTAAACAGATATCATGAAATAATTTTTTTCAGTGTTTGGGAAGAATATTTAAAGGAATACCAAAATACTAATTATATGTTAAGTCGAAAAAGTAGGATATATAAATGTATAAACACTTGATCCAAATTTCTTTTAAAAAGCATATACAGTAAATACATGTAAGAAAACTATTCACAAGAAATACAGTAAAATGTTAATACTGGTTATTTCTGGATTATGAATGACTTTTTTTTTCTTATTTTACTTTTATTTTTACTTTTTATTTCCTCTACACATTTTCTACCAGCCCATATATTATATTTAGAATAGAAAAGAAAACCTGTAGTTTAAAAAAGAAAGTTAGAGAAGCAGATGTGCTATATGCAAATGAATATAGTTCTGAAATGAGCCCTAGAGGCATATATACACACATGTATACTTATTCCCTGTCTACGATTGCCATAGAAAATAAACAGCTGATGAATCTTTTTTTTATTATTGATTTTAGAGAAAGGGAGGAGGGGGAGAGAAAGAGAGAGAGGTTGAGAGAGAGAGACATTAATTGGTTGCTTCCAGAACTGGGGATCGAACCCGCCACCTTTTGGTGTACTGGACAGTGCCCCAACCAACTGAGCCACTCCAGCCAGGGCTGATGAATCTTTTTTTAAGTAGGCACTCCTTTTAAGTGGTTGTTTCATATCTGAAATGCTCCAAGAATAAACTTTAGAAATGTGACACCCTGGGACAAAACTGCAGACCACTGAGTTTCTATATAGCCCCTTCAGAGGTACAATATCAGACACAAGTAGAAGGGGGTGAGGTGGTTGCATCCCTGATTTAATTAGATCTTATACGTTATAACTTCAGTAGCATGTCTTACTATCACCTAAAGAAAAATACAAAAAGCATTTGTATTGAATAGATAGATACATAAGATGATAGTTAGCCAGCTAGACAGACAGACAGATGATAGGGGGATTTGGGATGACTTCTTGGAGGAGATAGGCACCGAGCAAACTTGGAAGGATGGAAGGATGAGAAGGACTTGGACTCGCAGAAGTATTTTAGTGGTGAGTATAGTGTGAACAAAGGCTGGAAGCAGGAGGACATGGCATATTTGGGAAAGGACTAATCGTCCAATTTGTTTAGATTATAAGGGGAATGGAGTAGAGACAGTGGGAAATATGATTATAGAGGTAGGTTGGAACCAGATCATAATGGTCCTTGAGGGCCAAGTTACTCTCCCCAGGGATGAACTGACCAATGACTGCTCTGCAGAAGTGCTTTCAGGTGGAGGTCCTGGAAAGAGGTGGGCAAGTAATAAAACATTTGGCTGTGCCTCCCAAGACCTAACGCCCATCCCAGATTTGGGACCTGGAGCCCTAACCAGTTTGGCTCAGTGGATAGAGCGTCGGCCCGCAGACTGAAAGGTCCTGGGTTCGATTCTGTCCAAGGTCATATACCTCAGTTTTAGGCTCGATACCCAGCCCCAGTCGGAAGCATGTGTGGGAGGCAACCAATCAATATCTCTCTCTCTCTCCTCCCTCCCTCTCCCTCCCTCTCCCTCCCTCCCTGAAAAGCAATGGAAAAAATATCCTTGGGTGAGGATTTAAAAATAATAATAAAATAAATGGGACCTGGAGGGGTCATTAGTCTCATAGACCAAAGGCCTTTTTGGCCTGGCCGGGCATGGCTCAGCAGCTGAGCATCAACTTAGGATCCAGGAGATCACTGATTCGTATTCTGGGTCAAGGCACATGCCCAGGTTGCAGGCTGGATCCCCAGTCTGGGGCATGGAGGAGGCAGCGAATCAGTGACTCTCTCATCATTGATGTTTCAACTCTCTCTCTCCCTCTCCCTTCCTCTCTCTGAAATCAATAAAGATATATATATATATTTTTAAAGGCCTATTTGGTACAGGAGAAAACTGAGGTCCAGAGATGTGTGATGTTTAATTGGGCTTTAGAATCTCATATGAACTGCCCAAAGTCAGTCACAGCATTGAGCAGGATATCAAATGGGCAACAGACAAGCTACTCAATAAATACTGTATTTGTTGACAAGCTCATATATTTAGTTTGCCATGCACAGTGAAAGTGTCTCTCAAATACAAGATGTAATCTAATCCTCCCAACTACCCAGTGGTCATTACTCCACCTCTAATGGATGAGGAACTGAAGCTCTGAGAGATCAAGTATAAGATCACAGAGCAGAAAAGTGGCAGGGCTAGGACTCAAACCTAGATTTTCTTTCTGCTATACTCTAGCTCAGAGGTTTCCAAATGTGGTCCCTGGAGCATCAGTAGCTCATCACGTGGGAACTTGTTAGAAAAGCAAATTCTCAGTCCCTACTCTAGACCTCCTGAATCAGAAACCCTGGGGGCAGGGCCCAGCAACCTGTATTTTAACAAGTCCCCTGGTGATTCTGACACTCACTAAAGTTTCAGAACCACTGCTTAGATACATGGCTGATTGATGCAGGGGGATATGGAGGCTCCAAGACCGGCCTTCTTTCTCCTAGTGAATCCTAGGTAAGCCAAGAAATAGCATTTATACGAGACCTAGAGTAATGAAGGCTCCCATCCCCCCAGGACCAGGCAGGGATGTTGGCTTTACGGTAGAAATTAGCTGACCACCACATTCTACAACATAGTCCTGGCATAGGCCTCATCCAGAGGAGCTGCCAGGCACTTTTTGAGAGTACAAAGGGTCTAAGCCTCACAAATCTAAACTTGCTTCAAGGTGAGGTACCACCATAGCCCCTGCTACTACATGCGTGTGATTTACACCCATTCTGACGAGAGATGGTTGGGATTACTCCAGCCTGGGAAAGAGGTGTATTAGGCAGGCCTACCCCACTGGAGACATTAAGCATAATGAAGGACACAGGTGAAGATGGATGTCTCTCTCCAGTCACCCAGCCCTGCCTCTGATGGGAGGGAGGGGAGCACCTACAGGCAAGAGTGGGACTTTGCCACGGGGCACAGGGGCACAGACACCCGGGGTGGGGGGCACTCCCTTTCTGCAGAGGTAGAGAAGACCAGAGGGGCGTAGTATTCCCAAAGAGTCTGCCCAGGGCCTTGAGGACAGGAGTCAGGAGGGAAGGGGGCAGTGCTGAAACATGAGCCAGTGGGAGAGAGCTGTATCTGTAGTCTGGAGGATCTCTACAAAAGGGCTGCCAGTGTCCTGAAACAGCGAGCCTCTGAGCTGCAAGTCCACCAGGCTCCATGGCAAGAGAATGGAAACACTCCCCACACCCCCCACAACCCCGCCCCGTTCCCCCTCCCGGCCTCTCCAGAGGTGAACTCCCTGTTTCCATAACCCCTCTCCAGGGAACCGGAGTTATTGACCCCCAGGTAGGAGGGTCAGGCTTTGGTCTTTGTTTTTGTGTGTTTGCCTTGTGCCCTGGGCACAGAGTCCAGGGACTGATGTCTGCCCGGATACACATTTTCAGTCCTAATCTGTACACAACCAGGCTGGTCCCATTCACACAGCCAGGACCTTTCCCCTTCAGCTGCACTTTCCTAGAAGTGTGACCGCCCAGTGTTGTGATTCAAACATGGCTCAGTCCCTAGGGATAGATAGCAGGGCTGGGCTGGGTTGGCAGTGTTGTACCTTTAATGCCACGCCCTGTCTCTGTCTCTCTGGTTTTCACAGTAATATACATAATTTAATGCCCATCCATACCTCTTGTTGTGAACTACCTTCAAGAGGGTTAGGGGTGAGGGTGAGGAACAGAAATCTTGAACAACCTGTGACTTGTCCTGGTTGCCACAACAGACTCTCTGTTAACCAGATCCTGGGCTACTCCAGGCAATCACTGGAAGCCAGCACCTTCCTAGCCCCACAGAGCATCCAAGCTACAGGTCTCTGTGCTTTCAGGCCATTGAGGAGCAGTCAACAGAACAGAAGCTCCTAATCCTCTGCTGAGATTCCTCCTCTCCTCGCAGCTGTAGGGGTGGCTTGAAGAAGAGGCAGGATGGGACGGAGGGGAGCAAATGGTAGACAAGCTTTCTACTCCATAAAATTTCCACTGATGTTACCAACCCCCAAGAGTTCAGTATTGCCTGTGAGTGCTTTTCGTAGTAATAGTAGCCAGCAGGGGGCTATAAGTGTGAGATAGATACAAAGAAGAGAGAAGAGAGGGGAGAGGGGGAAAGGAGAGAGGGGAGAGGGGAAAGGGGAGAGGGGAGAGGGGAGAAGGGAGAGAGGAGAGGAGAGAATATGCATATGAGAAAGAGACAGAGACAGAGAACACCCCTGTTATTTTGGTTTCCATTCTCCATGAGATGGGCAGTAGTTTTCCTCCTCCCTTAAAAAGTCAGCCTCCTTGCCTACCATCCTTATGTGACCTACTTATCTACTCCCTTTAAAGGGAGGTACCTTGGAAGGCATCCCAGTCCAGGGCGGATCTGTCTGAGTCTCAAAGAGACAAGCTCTGTAGTAAGTGAAATCTAGAAGCTGTAAAATTGTGGGGCAAGGTAGTAGGGAAGTTAGGCAAGATTGGTAAAGAAGGGAAATGGAGGTTGGAGCCCCGAGGAGAGTGTTCAGTGGGGTGCTCTTGGACATCAGGACTCTTCATGCTGTGACTATGGGGAACAGGTTTTGGACCCAGCAAACAGTAGTGGAAGCAGCCGATGTTGACTCCTGGAGAGAGTGTACAAACAGAATAAATATCAAATCCCAGTTCTTGCAAGCTTCCTGCTTTCGGCTCCTAGTTCACTAAGCTATCTCATCTCTGAGCCCCAGTTTCCTTGTCTGCATAATGGGGACAATAATTTCTGCCTCAGAGGATTGATGAAAAGATTAAATGATTTACTCCACCCTCTGTTCCCTCCTAAACAAAACTCAGATCAATGGCACATATAACAACTACCATTTATATGTATCTATTTTGTGGGAGGCACTGTATATAGAGTTTATCTCAATTCTGTGAGGAATGTATTTATGACCGTTTTACCAATAAGGAATCTGAGACTCAAAGAAGTTAAATCACTTACGCAAACTGACACAACTAGCAAGTAGCAGAGCTAAGGTTGGCACTCATGGCTGTCTGACTCAAGGCATGCGCTCTTAAATACCTCCCCTAGACTGTGACATCATTGGCCTTAATGACAAAGGAGTTGGCAAAACCCTCGTTCCCAATTATTAATTTCGAATGCTGAGTCAGACTGGGCTCCTGAGAAATCAAAGAATAATTGGGTTCTTTAATGCTATGATTTTATGTTAATCTTGGCAAGGAGGAGAGATTGTCTTACAGTCTGGAATACTATAAACACCTTACAGTCTGGAATACTATAAACACCTATCTGGTCTCTAGCCTCTGGGCCTTCAGTCTGGCCTCCCTCCAATCCATTCTCCTCACTGTAGCCACAGAGAACATTTTCCTGCTTCTATCACTGGTTCCCAGCTGCCCTCAGGATTACATCCAAACCCAATATGGCCAGGCCCTGTCCTATCCTTGATAGACCCTAGGCTTGAAAGACCCTACCCTATTTTTTTTTTAATCAAATGAATTAAAATATACCTATATCACTCACCAAATGTGAATTTTTTAATGTAAAAATTTTGGAAGTCTTTTTCATTATTTGAAGTTTGGAATGATTAATTCAAATGTTTAGTTTTCATATGTAGGTGCCAATAATTTTTTTCAGGTCTTAAATATTTGGGGCCTTTGGAAAGCTCATAGTCCTAAGGACTATGCATATTGTGCCTAATGAATGAAACAGCTTCTATCAGGCTTTTGTAAATAGTTTCCTCTGCCAAGAATTTTGTTTCTCCTTCTACAGCAGTGCCCTGCTCATACCATTCTCCCCTCCCTCACTGCCCAGAAATTTATTTTGACCTAAGTTCATAGATGACCATCCTCTCAGTTTCTTTGTGTGTAAAAGAGGAGCGATAGCAGTAATCGTAGTACCTATTTCATATTAAGATAAAAAGTTAGTACACTAGTCTTGCTACACAAAGTATGATTCATGCACTATCACCTGGGAGCTTGTCAGGCCCTACCCCAGACACACTGAATCAGAATCTGCAGGTTAACAAGACCCACAGATGATTCAAATGCCCATTTAAGTTTGAAGAGCACAACACTAAAGCATGTAAAACAGCGATTTTCAACATTTTTCCATCTCATGGGACACATACCTAATTACTAAAATTCTGCAGCACACCAAAAAGTATAAGATCTGACAAAAAGAATAAGTATAATTTTGATTGATTTACCAAAAAAGGTAATTACCTACATTTTTTGTTCCAAAGTGACTTTTTAAAAAATCAGCTGCCTTTACTAGTAAATAAGGATTTCTGGTACCAAGAATTAACCAATCAGACGCAACCTTATTGTGCCATGTGACCAATAAAATGCAACTCTATTATATGACTTACATATTTATGGTTCAAGACAGGGCATTCACACCAGCTGGTTACTGTTGTGTTGGCTGTTGTCATTTTTTTTATTTGACAATCTAAGGAAAAAGAGGTCAGTGCCCCTAAGTAGTCAGGTATTGCATGTTTTAAAAATTCTTACAGCACACTGGTTTAAAATCTCTGACTTAGAACAATGCCTGTTACATAATAAACACTCAAAAAGTGATAGCTGTTGCTACTGTCACAATTGTTAAAGGTCAGGTTTTTAACATTCCCCTCAGTTTTCCTTCAAAAAAATTTTCTTTTAAATCCTCACCGGAGGATATTTTTTCCATTGCTTTTCAGCGAGTAGAAGGGACACACACACACACACACACACACACACACACGTGGATGTGAGAGGGACACATGGATTGGGTTGCCTCCCATACACGCCCCACCCGAGGCCAGGGGTCAATCCTGCAAAGGCAGTACATGCCCTTGATTGTAATCGAACCAGGGACCCTTCAGTCCACAGGCCGAGGCTCTAACCACTGAGCCACCCAGCTAAGGGCTTCCTTCAAACTTCAAAACTCTACTTCAGTGGTTTACACATAGAGTTCCTGGGGAACACTGGCATCCTGGGCTAGTGTCAAGACAGGGTTCCTGCACTCAGGTAGCTTCCTTTCATCTAGACTCTAGACAGATGAGGAAATAGGTAACTGCAAAATGTGGTGTGGCAAGGGCTACCAAAAAAGGATGTGTACAAGTCCTGTAGGAGGCGGCTGACCCAGGCTTGTGGGTCAAAGAAAGTGCTATTTAGTCACCGACCTGAAAGATGTTTTGGTAACTCAAGATTCCCCCCCAAACTGACAGAGTGATCTCTACTTAAGCAGTGGACTTACTGCATCCAGACGGGAGATGGCCTGGGAAGGCCTTTATCTTTGCTCAAGGAAGCATCTACTGCCCTTGCTGCCTGCTCTCAGAGCAAACAAGGGAGCCCTAGGGGGTTGCGTCTAAACACTACTTGGTGCCCAGGTACAAGCCCCCTCACTTGGAGAAAACTTCGGCCTCATTGAAACCAGACCCTCGGTAGCTGTAACATTCTTAATCTCTCAGAGCCTCAGTTTCCTCATTTCCAGAACTAGAACAAGGATACGCCTCTCTACAGGGTTCCTGTGAGGACTGAGGGGACAAAAGTGAAGCTCCAGACACAGAGAAGAGGCAGAATCCCGTGTCCCTTCTCTCCTCCCTTTCCTGGTTCGCGCTGGGTGGATTCAGGCCCGAGGGCTGGAGCTTCTACGCTGCAAAACATTTCTTCTTACAAGTCCCACCCTTCCTTCCCTCCCCCGGCCTGGGCTGGGAGGCTAAGATACGCGACGATCGCATCCGTGAGCAACCTGGAAGGGACGGGGTCAGTTAGGGTAAGATGTGGGGTGGGTCTGGAGGGAAGAAAAGGCCACTGTTTCCCGGAGCCCTAAACGGCACTTGATGGATGTTCGGAAAGCTCCTGAACAGGCCCGGCACAGTGCGGCCGGCACGGAGGGCCGCGGCGGACGTCGGGCAGCCTGCCCGTCCTTAAGCGGTGCGCTCCCCGCCAGAGGCCTCCGCGGCTGTGTGAATATTCTTCTCATAAGGCGAAGGCTGTTCTCCGAGGGGATACTCGGGGGAGCCGCCGGCCCTCTTCCCGCCCTGACCCCGGAGAGGCGGGCGGGAGCGCAGGGCAAGAGGCCCAGCGGGGCGGCGGCGGCTGATTGGCTGGGAGGGGGCCGGGACCGGGGCCCGGGGCGGGGCGAGCGGGGCCGGGGGCGGGGCGAGCGGGGCCCGGGGGCGGGGCGAGCGGGGCCGCGGGCGCGCTGTGGCGGGAGGGCGGGGCCCTGGAGCACTCAGTCAGCTGACCCTGGCGCGCCGGCTGCTGAGGGGGAAGCGGCCCGAGGATACCCTCCCCCACCGGCCCTGGGGCCGTCCTGCGCTGGGCCTTGAGTTTTTGTAATGTGGCTTTATCTCTTCCTTCCCCCAGCTGAAGATCGTGCGCTGTCTTCACTCTTTCCTAAAACAAAGCACTCCCCTCCCACCTACCGGCTCAGCCCGGCCTTTGTCTCGGGCGGTACCGGCGCGCGGGCTAGGCCGGGGCTGGGGGAGGGCGCGAGCCTCCTCCTGCCCGCCCCCCCCCCCCCCCCCCCCCCGAGCGGACTTGCTGGCGGGGTGGGTGGAGCCCAGGCGGGACTATTTCGGTTCCTTCTTCGCTGAAGAGCCTTTGGTTTTCTGCATAGTTTCCCCTAGGCTTTCCTTGTCTTATTAATAACAATAGCTACCACTTTCCGAGCACTTGCTTTGTATCAAGTAGGCACTTTACATATATTTTTTCCCCCGGTATTTCAGGGCACCTGTGTATCATTAACCCCATTTTACAGATGAGAAAACTTGAAGTTCAGAAAAGCCAATTTGCTGAATGTCAGAGCTATTGTAAGTGATTGGGCTGGGATTCAGGGCCGAGGCTGGCCGACTCTGACGATCACTTTAACCCCGCCGTGCTCTGGGTGAGGCCTGTGCCAGGTCTGTGCTGTACAACGTGGCGGCCAGCTCAGTTCTACCCTAAAGCCACATTGTTTTCTGTTAAAGAACAAAAATTCAATCGAGTAAACTTGAAGACATAATTGGCTTAATTGAGTGATTCATGAATGGGGTAGCATGCCATCCAGCAAGTAGAGCTGAACATACAATATGTAAGGTTTTTATAGGCAGAAGTTGGGTGGGGACAAGAAAGTTATTTAAAAAAAAAAAAAGAAAGTTATTATGATCAGGGGAATGCACGTTAAGGCCACGGTGATATATCACCTCACACCTGTTAAAATAAATCCAACAGCAAGTGTTGGCGAGGATGTGGAGAAGGGGAAGCCTTGATGCCCTGTTGGTGGGAATGTGGATTAGTGCAGCCACTGTGGAGGGTCCTCAAAAAATTAAAAATAGGACTGCCTTGTGACCCAAGATTCCACTTCTGGGTATATATATATTTTAAAAACACCCAAAATGCTAATTAAAAAGAATGTGTGCACACCTACATTCGTTGCAGCGTTGTTTACAATAGGGAAGATATGGAAGCAGCCCAATTCCCCAAAAGACAAGTGGATAAAAAAGTTGTGGTACATATATACAATGGAATATTACTTGGCCATAAAAAATGAAATCTTACCATTTGTGACAGCATGGATGGACCTAAAGAGCATTATGCTAAGTGAAATAAGTGAGTCAGAGAAAGACAAATACTACATGATTTCCCTTACATGTGGAATCTAAAGAATGAAATAAATGAACAAACAAAATTGAAACAGATTCATAGAGAACAGACTGATGGTTGCCAGAGGGGAGGGGGTTTGGCTAACTGGGTGAAAAAGGTAAAGAGATTAAGAAGTACAAATTGGTAGTCACAAAATTGTCATTGGGATGTAAAGCACAGCATAGGAAATATAATAAAAAATATTGTAATAATTATTTATGGTGCCAGGTAGGTACTGAAAATATCGGGGGGGGGGGGTATTTTGTAAAGTATATGATTGTCTAACCACTATGCTATATACCTGAAATACAAAATAATATTGAATGTAAACTGTAATTGAAAAATAAAATTAAAAAAAGAAAGGGTTGTTTCATTACTCTCCCTTATGGGAAAGGGGCATGTCTCATCTGGCAGATTGTCTCAGTTTCCTTGAGGGGCGGGGTTGAGAGGGACCGTACAACAGATTACACCCTTGGTACTGACCAGAAAGTTCCAGATTGACAGAATAAGATTACATTCCTGGAGAAGGTTAAAGCTGCAATTAAGTCAGGTCTACATCTAGGCTGTGTCATAGGCTTTTGCACAAGTGACTTCATTTTGAGCCTGTAGTTTTCTCTTTGAACATATCAAAGACATCTTGGGAGAGCAGACTAGGAAACAACCTAACTCTAGGGCAATATTATAAAAGATTTCCCCTAGAGCCTGTGTCTTTAGCACAGAGATCTAAGCAAAGTTAGTGATCTCGAATTCTTTCCTGACTTCTGTGAGGAGCGTCCTAGCTTGGGGCACATTCCTCCTTCCATCCTCCTGACCCTTTGCCATCCTCTAGGTTTATCCATGGTGTTGCAAATTGTAAGATTTCAAATGGTGAACCTTGCAGAGAAAAAATAAGGCATTCTATTTGTGCAAGGCCTCACCAATCAGAATTAGCCTGCAAATCAGTCATAAATATCATCAATCTAGAGAAGGGGAAAGTAAGACATGGGGAGCAATTCAGTGCAATTACTTTCAGGTGTTCAGGGTGCGTGAGCAGGACATCAGTCTCCCAGTTCCTAACTTACGTGCTCCCACAGAATAGACACATCCCATGTCCCCAGAACAACCCCTTGTCAGTGAGTGGGTAGGGCTGTTTAAGAAGGTATAAGTGGTAGCTTTGAAAACCAGAGAGCATTATACACATAGAAGACAGGATTTTTGTTTTGATGGGACAATAAGTAAGGCAATGTCTATAATAATTATTTATGGTGCCAGGTAGGTACTGAAAGTATCAGGGCGGGGGCGCATTTTGTAAAGTATGTGATTATCTAACCATTATGCTTTATACCTGAAATACAAAATAATATTGAATGTAAACTGTAATTGAAAAATAAAATTAAAAAAAGAAAGGTATCGAGCCCACAACCCAGGCATGTGCCCTGACCGAGAATTGAACCCCAATCGCCTGGATCCTAGGTCGATGCTCAACCACTGAGCCATGCCCAGCTGGGCTAAAAAATTTTTAAATTACTATTAAAAAGGGAAGAGGAATAGAAGTTATGAAGCCCTTGGGATTAGCTAATGACTAGTTGAGCGCTGAAAGTTCTGAAGCCTTTGAGAGGTCTCAGCGGGTACAGTGCTGTTTGTCCAGGTTATGTTGTATTAGAAGAAATACACTTTAACTTTATGTGTGTATGTGTGTGTGTGTGTGTGTGTATGTTTTTATTGATTTCAGAGAGAGGAATGGAGAGGGAGAGAAAGACAGAAACATCAATGATGAGAGAGTCACTGATTGGCTGCCTCCTGCAAACCCCCTACTGGGGATTGAGCCCACAACCTGGGATGTGTCCTGACTGGAAATCGAACTGGGATCTCCTGGTTCATGCTCAGCCACTGAGCTGTGTCAGCCAGGCTACACTTTAACTTTTGTCAGGCCAGAAGCCCTGATATTTACCCTGTTTTAAAACTTCACTTTCCACATTTGTAAGGTAAGGAAGTTGGATTTGATGGCTCCTAGGCTGCCCCCAAATTAGGAAACTCCTGATTCTGCAATGCCCAGATATTTTCATTAAGTGATGCTCAACTCTTCCATCTCAATAATGTGTTAATCATCTGACTGACTGCTCAGCTTTCCTGCTTCATGAGATCATCACTGCCAGTTCCAAGTGCATTTGGCTGCCAGAGAGCAAACATTCCATGTGTGAACTAGAGATACATATTCTGTGACAATAGGTCTTGCAAATTTAAAGCATACTGATTTAATCAGGAACAGCACTAAATGTGGTGTAGTTTCCAACACAGTATTGGAGACCCGGGCCTGGGGCAAAGCCTCTGAGTTTTCTTTCGGGCAGCATCAATCTTAATGCCTCAGGGCTTTGAGGAGCCAAGAATCAGAGTCTTAGAAACCTACCAAGGATCCTCAGAAAGTTACCAGGTCCACTCCACCTTCAAGTATGTAAGATTCATTACACCTGGACCATTAAGCTGAGACTCTGCTTGATATGATCCACAGTTGGGGCTAAAACCATTCTCAGGGGGCACTTGGGGAAATCTATGTATATCACATGACTAAATAAAGTCATGGCAAATGATCATGATCTCAAAGTGACGACCCATACATAGTTTCCAGAAAGCAGCAGTATCTCCTTATAGGTACCTCAAACCTTCAAATCCATAGACGAAGCAATAGGTTAGGGTGAGGAATGGAATTTTTTTCTTTTTAATTCTTGCACAGTTTTTTGAGTGCCATCATTGAGGTGTACGAAAGATGTAGAAACACAGAGAAGGGAGGAGAGTGGTAGGGAAAGGGTCACATTTGTTGAACAACATCAGCATAGGGGTTAAGAATACAGTCCTGGGGGATAGGTGAAGGTGGGCAAAGGGAAGGAGAGTGGAGGCTGAAAGAGACTGCTTGGGACAATGGGCGCATGATGTAGTGTGCAGATAATGTTGTGCTGAGTTGTACACTTGAAGCCTGTATGGTTTTGTGAACCAATGTCGCCCCAATAAATTCAATTTTAAAAAAGGAAAGAATACAGGCACTGGAGCTAGATTGCTTCGGCTTGAATCCTGGGTCTTCCACTTCCTAGCTGTACAGTCTAACCAAAGGCAAATTATTTAACCTCTCTGTGCCTCAGTTTCCTATAGGACTATTATGAGGGTGAAACAAATTAATTTATGTAAAGCACTGAGAACAATGCTTGCCCCCATATAAGTGCTATAAGTGTGACTTATTGTGGCAAGTCTAATGCTAACTGCTTTACATTTATTATTTGTTAAATATTAACAATTCCTTTTGAAAAGAAAAATACAGGAAATTACTGAGTTCTCCTATATTAGTTATAATGATGTCTGTGACCAGGGATATGTATGAGGAAAGAAATATACAGATATATATACATATATATACCAAGCCCTTGTTTCTTCTACTAATCCCTTCTACATAAAGTGTTTCATACTGTGCCTGATTGCTTTTTGTTTTTTGACACCATAATATGAATTGGAAATTCCTCCATGTCAGAATATGTAGCTCCACCTCATTCTTTCAACTGCCACATAGAATTACATAATATGAATATACAGTAGATTCTTCACACACCCCTATAGTTATTGTGTACAATACAGGATGCGGGGGGAAATAGAGGTGGCAAAGCAGCATAGAACATGGTTCCCCAAGAAGCTTGTAACTTTGTGGGGAAATTTGGAACTTAGATGAAATAATCAGAGACCAGTACAAGAAAGTATGTAATAAAAGTCAATTGAATTTAAAACTAAGTGTCAATGCTAGTGATTTAATAGGAAATAATGCATTGTATATAACAATGGAACCGAGGGCCTCCCTCCTAGAAGGCCTGGCTGGGACAGAGAACAAATTTACCCATTAGTTCTTCCAGTCTCTTGAAAAATTACTCAAGACAAGAAGGGCAAGTCTACACTCCCTTAACAAGCTGCAACACAGCAGCACGCTGGTGTCTCAGCTGGAGGTGGAATGCAGCAGGCCTAGGTGTTCCCCTGCATCTTGCTGGGCATGTGGGCAGCACCTTCCTTCTAAAGCAGTGCAGGAGATTGTTCTCACCTCCATCTTCTGGTAAAGGCTCCTGTTGTTCTCTTTAAATCCCAAGTGGTGCAGAAATTTCAAGGCACAGTGACTCTGCTCAAGGAGCCAGAATAGGTACTCCCTTTTTCAAGGTCCGCAGACCATTGTTTGGCCTTGCTTCCTTGGGAAGAATTCACAGGGTTGTGAGAACAGTTGCACCATAGGGCCAAGCTGGGGACATTCTGTGCTTGGGTATTCATAAGCTTTTGCCAGGGCTGTATTTCTTTTACTCCACACCTAAGCCCTAATCATCACCTAAGTCAGTAACACCTGGTTGCCACAGAGAATTAGATTGTGTCAAAGCCCACACTTGACATTCCTTCTGCAAGGCCCTACCCAGCAGCATTTTAATACCTTAGTTAGGGTAAACCTTTTGACCCCATCCTTGACTCCTTATACTTTTATACATGCCTTTCTCTCTATACTGATGGGATGGTCAATAATAAAAAAATATTTACTGGACGCTTATTATGTACTTAGCACTGTATAAAGCATGGGGTTGGGGATGTTGGGAGAGGGAGGGTTATAAGAAAAGTGACACATGGCCCTGCCTTCGGGGCCTTAAAACCTTGATAAACACAAGAACACAACACAGTAGATCCTGATGTGATCAAGGTAAAATCACCTCCCAAATAATCACCTCTCAGCTCCTTCTGGCAACCCTGGGGCATGAGTCCAGTAAAACAGGATGATCCAAGGGGGCCAACAGATCAGCATTTTTCTCAGTCACAGAAAGTCATTGTTTCCCTGACCACTTGGGAACCAAAGTGACGATTCTATTTCCCCCTCTAACTTTTGTTTTCCAGTACAGAAGAGCACAAAGACTAGTACAATGAATGTTTTTAAACTCTTCGCCTACATTTCTCCATATTGCCCTTTTTACTGTATCTTTTTCTGTATCACACATTCCCACCCCATCCAACCCATTTGAAAGTCAATTGTAGACATCATCCCTAAGTACTTCAACATATGTCTTCTAAAAGAGTTTGTCTCCTACATAACCCCGATGCCAGTATCACTCCAAAGAGATTTAACATTGATGTATAGTTTATATTCACTTTTCCCAATTATCTACACAGCAGTGCTCTCTATAGCTCTTCTCCTTTTTAAAAATTAAAATAAAGTCAAGGATTAGTCACTGTCTTTGGCTGTCCTGTCTCTTAAGTCTCTTTTAATCTATAACAGTACCCTAATCTCCCTTTTTGTCCTTCCCTCATCTTGACATTTTTGAAAACTGCAGATCAGCCATTTTGGAGAATGACCCACAATTTGGATTTGTCTGATTATTTCCTCATGATTGGATTCAGATTCTCTTTCTTTTTTTTCCTTTTTTAAAATTATTGTGGTAAACTATCTGTACCACAGAATTTACCATTTTAGCCATGTTTAAGTATAAAATTTAGTGGCATTAAGTACATCAATAATATTGTGCATCATCACTACTACCATTATCTATTTCCAGAGTGTTTCCATCATCTCAAACAGAAATCCCATATCCATTAAACACTAACTCCCCATTTCAACCCCCCGCCAGCTCCTGGCAACCATCATTCTACTTTCTGTCTATGAATTTGCCTATTGTAGGCACCTCGTAGAAGTAGAATTTGTTGTTTTGTGTCTGGCCTTTTTCAGTCAATATAATGTTTTCGAGTTTCATCCACATTGCAGCATATATCAACATTTTCCTCCTTTTTAAGGCTGAATAATATTTTCTTGCATGTATATACAACATTTTGCTTATCCATTCATCTGTTGATGGACATTTGAGTTGTCTTTAACTTTTGGCTCTTGTGAATACTGTTGCTATGAACACTGGTGTATAAGTATCTGTTTAAGTCCCTGCTTTCAGTTCTCTTAGGTATATACATAGGAGTGGAATTGCTGGATCACATGATAACTCTAATCTTTTTTTTACTTTAATGTACATATTTATTATATTAAAAAGAAATTATAATTTATTTATATATATATACCCAAATGCTTTTTTTTCCCAAACAAGTAGTCAAAAAAATTATTTGTAAATTCCATGAGGATAATTGGTTGGAAAAAAATTAAAGTCCAGATAGAAAATTTTTCTTTAGATGTTTCAATGTGCATATCTCTCAATAGTGCCTAGATGTTGAGCAGAGAATCCTTTGTTGAATTATAGCTCTTCACCTTGCTGAAATTTCAGAGGGAGAGACCCAGGGGATCTCTCTCCCTGTCATTCCTCTGACGTTACCTAACTCTTACAGCTTCCAATTCTTTTTTTGTTTTTGATCCTCACCGGAGGTAGGATGTGTTTAGAGAGAGGGAGAGAGAGAGGCATCAATGTGAGAGAGAAACATCAATTGGTTGCCTTCCGTATGCGCCCTGACCAGGGACAGAACCTGAAATTTCTGGTGCACAGGGTGATGTTCCAACCAACGGAGCCACCCAACCAGGACCCAGCTTCTAATTCTAATGAGGCTTCCAATTTCTCTACATCTTTGCCAACACTTTTTCTTTCTTTTTTTTTTTACAATAATCATTCTAATGGGCAAGAGGTGGTATGTCATTGTGGTTTTCATTTGCATTTCCTTAATGACTAATAATGTTGAGTATCCTTTCATGTGCTTATTGACCATATCTTTTTTGGAGAAATGTCTATTCAAGTTGTTTGTCCATTTTTGAATTGGGTTCTTCATTTTTGTTTATTTGTGTGTGTGTTTTTTTAATTATAGCAGTTCTTTTTATGTTCTGGATATTAATCCCTTATCAGATATATGATTTGCATATATTGTCTTCCATTCTGTGGATTGTCTTTTCACTCTCTTATAGTTTCCTTTGATGCACAAAAGTTTTTAATTTTGATGAAGTCCAAATTATCTATTTTTTCTTGTATTGTCTGTGCTTTTGGTGTCATATCCTAGAAATCATTGTCAAATCCAATATCATGAAGATTTTTCTTTGCTTTCTTTCTTTTTTGTTGTTGTTTTGTTAATCTTCATCTGAGGATATTTTTCCCATTGCTTTCCAGAGCAAGTGGAAAGGAGGGAGGGAGGGAGGGAGGGAGGGAGGGAGGGAGGGAGGGAGGGAGGGAGGGAGGGAGGGAGGGAGGGAGAGAGAAACATTAATGGTAGAGAGACATATTGATTGGTTGCCTCCTGCATACACCCCCTACCAAGAGCAGGGAGTAAACTCTCAACCTAGGTACATGCCCTTAACCGGGAATCGAACCCATGACCCTTCGGGCGCCGGCTGATACTGTACCACTGAGCCACACTAACCAGGGATTTCTTTGTTTTCTTCTAAGAATTTTATAGTTTTAACTCTTAAATATAAGCCTCTGAATCACTCTGAGTTAACTTTTGTATATGGTATAAGGTAAAGGTCCAATTTCATTGTTTTGTGGGTGGGAATATTTAGTTTTTTTCAGCACCATTTGTTGAAAAGACTGCCTTTTCCCCATTGGATGGTCTTGGCATGCTTGTCAAAAATCAATTATTTATGGCTTATTATTTCTGTGCTCTCTTTTCCTTTGGTCTATTGGCTACTATGTTCCATTGTAAGAAGTATATGGTTTTTTTGAACCTCTTTCTCATATGTTTACCCACTCCTTCAAAGAAAAGGAGAAGGAGGAGAAAAGTCTTAAAGGCAAAAGAATTTAATATTTTGGTGCGAAGAAGAGTGCAATGCGAAGAAGAGTACAACATCCTAGAGGTGCCCAGTTTTCGGATAAGCATTCAAATCGTCAGTGATGAGCGAGCACTTTATTCTGTCTTGAACCCATTCCCTTACTACCTTAGGCACACCATTCTCTACATCTTCCCTGTGTTACCAAAGTTAAAGGAGCCAAATATGCTTGCAAAACCATGTTGTTTTGAAATCTCACATGATGGGAATGAGACTGACTTTGTGTGTTTGTTCAGTCTTTAACTCATAGAAGAAGGACTGCAATTAATCAATAGTTATTTATTGAGCACAATTTATATGAGGCACTGTAACATAAAATCCATATACATGGTGGCTTATGGCATAGTTGGGGAGGCTATATATATATATATATATACACACACACAATACCTCTATCTATCTATCTATCTATCTATCTATCTATCTATCTATCTATCTATCTATCTATCTATCTATGACTTGGTAATTACTTGGAGATGGGAGAGAAGAAAATTGAAATGGTTGGCAAAAAATATTCCAAAGATAGGGCCTTTTGGGGATTGTTAAAGAAGAAGAGTAAATTTAAATTCAGAGTTTCGGATGAAGAATACGGGCATTAAAATGCAAAGACAGGAGTGAGTAAGCTCTCTGGGGACAGTGAGAGGGCCAGCCTGACTACTTTGGGGGTATGTGTGGGAGAGCACTGATGTGATATGTGGGGTGGGGCTAAATTATGGAGGCTTTTTAAATAACTAGGCAAAGGAATGTGCACTTGATTTAGCAGACAGTAGGACAGCCTTTAAAGTGCTTAAATGACATGGTTTTTTTTTCTAACAGAGGAGTGGAGCATGTTGTAGGTAGGTTGGTCCAGGAGGGGATATGGAAAAAATTATTAGAGAACAAGAATTGATTCAGTTTTCATAGGACTCCCCTGGAAAGAAAAGCAGATCTTTGCCCCAAGTCCAATACCAGACTGAGGTGTTTCCCAAAGCTTCTTATTGAAATTCACTGTTAGAAAATGCTCTGGACCTAAGATCTTATGAGATTTCACCCACGTTCAACTCTCCCCACCCTACCTTTTGTGTTAATGGCATAAAATTCCCACTCTTGGCTCTGCTTTGGCTTGGCACTCTATCTAGATTGCCTCACTGTGGTGTGGTGCTTCCAAAGCGTCCAAGCTACAGGCAGGCTATAATTTTAGTTTCCTTATTTTTGCAAAAGGTCAAGTTTTCTAAAGCTGTTAGTGAATCAAATGGAATTGTCTTTGTTGAAAAGGCACATGAACACTGGGAGACATTGCAGTTGACCTTTAGAGCCTTCTCCCCATTTCTCCCTCTCCTCACCTACATGCTGAGCCTCATCAGGACCTAGTACTATCTCTTCATTCAGTGCTTTTCCACAACAGCTGGAAATTACCTGTGATGCGCACAAGTGGTTCAGGATGCTCAGTCCCAGACAAGTTTGCTGAATCTTGCCAGCTGACATAGGAAAAGAGAGGGTAAGCAGTGTCCTGTGGGCTAGAATCAGGGGAGACACAAGACACCCGTGGGCATTCCAGAGCACAGTTTTGGACAATGATGGCATGTGAGGAGCCATTGGGTTCCTTTCTCCTGTGGTCAGAAGTTGCCTGCATTTTTACCCTCCCTTCCTGGCTTCAACACTCCCAACACTGGAATTTCTTCAGATGACTACTGTGTTTGATTTTCAACCAGGACAAACAAAAAAAAAGAGATTTGTTTCTGTCTGCTTTTGCTGAATGGAATCTCTGATTCTACCTACCGGTCATGCCTTAGACAGCATGAGGCTGCTTGGGATGTTAAACCCTGAGCACACAGGACTCCTAGCTTTACTGAATCCTTTCCCGTACCCTGAGCCTGAGGACAAACTTCAATCTCCCCCCCAAAGCCCTTCAATCTATGGGTAATTCTGCAGCCAATTCCCAGCCAATATTCTACCCACAAATTGTTATTTCAGCTGCATTTTCCCAAATTTGAGCATCCTTACCAAATATTTTGGGCTTCTTCACACGCTAGTTACCTTCTCATCTGCATGCCTTTCTGGTATAATTTTGAAGTGATGAAAAATCTCTTATTTTAAAGGGTGTACAGTAAGCTCAGCTCCCTAAGGGATGTTGCGGAAATCTGCATACCTAATTCCAGCCATGGAGTTTCAGGTAAAATTTCCGAGAAACCTTTGTGCTTTGGTGGGGTTGTTTTCATTTTTGTTTTATCACCTTCTTTTTCCCCTAACTGAAAATCGGGGAGGAGCAAGAAAAGGGATTGTGAATCACAATGATGAAAAACAACACGCACACACCACACAGGGAGAGGCTTTGCACTTCCTATTACTGATCCAGGGCTCACGAGGTAGAAGCAACTCCAGGTGAGTAAATTCACAGATGCCCATGCATGTCCGGGACATTCTCCAAAGGTCATTAGACAGTCAAGTGGGGGCGTGGGGGCTAGTCTTCCGGTTTGGTTTTCTTTCAGAACTTTTGTCCAGGGAGCATCCTGTTCTGTTATATGCATACCCACGGCAGTCTTCAAATTGCTAGGTGGAGGACAATACTCAAGTGCCTGGCACTGGGTTAGAAATAGAAATAGGCCTGATCCCAAGGCTATGACAGGGGGTTGCTAAGGCCTCCCCCACAAGTCCTTCTGTATTTTGCCTCTCTTCCTTCACCCTGCCCAGACCCCCAAAGCTTAACCCTGTCCTCACTCAACAGTTGAAGGCCTTTTTTAATGTTTTCGAATGTACCCTTGATTCTTGCACATATTTAAGACACAGCTCTTTCCCCTCCAGAACATTAGGCATAAAGCAGACCGTCTCCCTTCTCCCTCATGCACTTGGATCTGGTCTGCTGGGGGTGCTGCTAAGCGAGGGCCTCTTAGAAGGGAGTTTGCAGCCCCGCCTCTGAGTGAGAGACCCCAATGGGGTGGGAGGGCTGCGCTCCTTGGGGATCTGCATTTTGCAGGCTATGTTTAGAAGCAGCTTTCCTGCTTCTAGAAAGCAGTGGCCCATTCTGGCTATAATTATGACTACAGAGTCACTTTCTTTCAAAAACTCTATTTTCAGGTGTTTACTATTTTCTTTAAAATGGAACCGGGGGGGGGGGGGGGGGGGGGGAGTGGCCTTGCACACAGGCAGTCCCCAGTGTCTCCTGTCTCCTGAGGAAGGAGCCTGGGGGCTGTTTGATAAAATTTCACTCTTCTATTGTGGAGTTACCTGAAGATAGGAATTGAAGTAAGGCCTTAAGGACAGCAGGGACTGAAGTCTTGTTTTCATCACCCAGCCAGTCGGTGGAGTCTTGAGTAGGTTCACTGGCAGACAGGATCCCTGGTTGTGTTCCCACTCTCCCCCTTATCAGGCCTCTGCTAGTGCCAGCCGGGTAGCATCACACAGTGGCCAACAGAGCCAGACTGCCTAGGTTCAAATCCCACCTTGCTAGTTATGTGACCTGCTTGCTCTTCGTGTGAACTTGGGCAAGTTCCTGAATAATGGTACCTACCTTAGAGCATTATTGTGAGGATTAAATGAGTTAATACATGCAAAGTGTGTATTAGAATAGGGACTGGCATATATTATAGAAGCATTACTGTGATTATGTTTTTTCTTTCCTTGTCTGTAAAATGAGGAAATGCCATGAACTATTATGTTGGTGCTTGTGCACTACGGACAGGAAGAGCATCTACTGTGGGCCGAACACTCACTGTATGTGACATTATGAGGAGAAAAAGAGGAAAAGAAAGACCTGGCTCTTACCCCCTGGGGAGGGAAGGGAGACTTCTTGGGGAGATTCCCAGAGAACACGCGAAAAGGACAAGAATTTCACATGCTGCTTTTCCTTCTGGAAAGTGTCATGACACACAGTCTGTCAGAGGTTTGGGGACCCATGGTCACTTCTCCACCAGAGCAGCATATCAGCTCAGCCTGAGGATCAAAGAGAGCTGTGCAGGGATCGTGTAGGCCTCCGACACACTTGGCCTTGATCTTTGGACTGCAGCTCCTTGCCTTAGTGACTGCCTGTCCCTGTGGCCAATCTTCACACCCCGAGACCTCCAGTTTAGCACAGGGTGTGGAAGGACTTGACTTTGCAGACTGGGATTTTGGCAAGGGTCTCCTGAGCAGCTGATGGGCTCCTGTCCCTGGGCCCCAAATCTGCCCCAGGGGATTCTGGCTCCAGCTTTGGGCCTGGCACAACACTTTGAGCCCAGACTCTGGGCACAGTGGTGCTATCTTTAGTGTGCCTGTGGCATGCTGTGGCTGTGCTCACCAAGTTGCCTCCACCTCTCTTGAACCCCCAGCTCATTCTAGGCTTTTATAATCAGAGTCCTCCTTGCGTTGTCTTATGCATCCAAATCCTACCCAAACCTATCAGGTCCACTTCAATCTTGCTCTCTCCATGAAGCCTTCCCTGACTGTCCAGCTCATACCACCAGCCTCACTATCCTAAGTTTCCTAGTTACCTATTTCATTCATTTGGAAATAAGAAATGTACTTAATTATAGTTCCCCAAAAATATTTGAGTACCTTTTGGCACAAAGGGTGGGTGTTGGGGGAATATATAAAAGTAAAGGACAAATCATCTTTTATCAAGAGTAATAATAATAAACAACAATTTTTGGTCCTTGCTATGTGCCAGTACTATACTAAAAACTTTACATAAACTATCTGACCCTTAATAGTACTCCTATAAGGTAAGGCAATTATTAATCCTGCTTTACAGATAAAGCAACCAAGTTTCAATATTGCCCCATGTCAGCTAGTGAGAAAGCCAGTATTTGAGCCAGGCAGTCTGACTCCATTGTTTATATCTTAATCATGTGCCATATTTTTCCTGAGTTTCCCCTTTTCTGTTTGAGAGGAGTGAAGCTCTTTGAAGGCAGGCACTTGTCTCATCCTTCCCTGCAGCCCCTGAAGCACTTAGCACACCCTTGTCTTACAGGGCAGGAGGCATACACAGGTAGCAAGGATTCAATCAATATTCAGGGATACTGTGGTTAACAGGCCCTGCCGCAGAGAGGAGACAGGATCATCCAAGGTTTCTTAGTTCTGGGGCGACAGAATTAGGAAAAGAGACCAGGAATCCAGGGCCCAAATACTGCTGTGTACTGCTGCTTAGCTCACACTGCCTTCTCGCTAGCACAGTTCTTTCTCCAGGCCTAGACCAACGTTACCATGGAGGCATCCAGCTGCTCAGTAGGAAGGCTTCATATAAATACCTCTACACACCATGGACATTAAGAACAGTCCCAGAAGTCTTAGTGACTTCAGGTTAATGCTTACCAGGACCAGGGAGTCCCAAACATTGCCTGGAATTGCAAATGTCCTGTCTTGAGGACAGACTCCTCTCGTCCCCCAAATCTACCAGGATTTCTCTCCATATCTGCCACATTAGAGTGATTGTACATCTGAGAACAGAGGTACTTCAAGCAAGAAAATATCCATCTTCATTCAAGAGGACAGATTATCTGAAGTTTCATGGAAATCTTGAGTTGTAGTTATCCCTCTATTATGTTATCTATTCCTTTCTTTTGATTGTCTACTTAGTATAAGAAGATATGTCAGCACTGAGGGCACACACAGAAAGACTGGTTTCCTGCCCTCCAGCAGCTTATAACCTAATAAAAGAGATGATTCTCCCTCTCTACACACATATCTACCATGTGAGTCATATGATAATGATTATCATAGCAACCATTTATTAATTGCTTACTCTTTGCCTCTGTGCTAATAGGTGTTTGAACAGGCTTTATCTCATTTAATTTTTATAACAAATCACATTTTACATGTGATGGATAAAGCTCTGTGAAATTCGTTTGTAGCAGAGCTATAATTCAAGCCAAGATTTGTTGGATCTCGAAGTCTGCTCCTAATAACTACACTATTCTGCTCCCCTTGAAAGGTCCAAACAGTAAGTACCAATGCAAACAGAGATCTAGGTCACTTGTTGGCTTAGCTGACCAGAAGGGGCTTGGTAGAAGTTTCCTGTAGAAGTCTCCTCCTCCAAATGAGACAACCCGAACCTTTTTAAAAAACGTTTTCTCCAATCCAGCCTCCACAGAACTACCAAAGTAATCTTTCAGAGATACAGCTATGATCATCCTGAACTCACTGCTTGGAAACTTTCAATGATTCCCCCTAAAAACCCCAACTACTCTTAAGCCTAACCTTCAAGGTCCTCCACTGGCCAAGTCCATCCTGGCTTTCCAGCCTTCTCCCTTTCTACTCCCCTTCCCTGTCTTCTGCCAAATAAACTACAGTTGTCCTTTGAACAATATGGGGGTTAGGAGTATGGGCACCCCCATAGCAGTCAAAAATCCATGTATAACTTTTGATTCCCCAACAACTTAACTACAAATAGCCTACTGTTGACCTTACCAATAAGATAAGCAGTTTATTCACACATATTTTGTATGTAATATGTATTATATGCTGTGTTCTTACAATAAAGTAAACTAGAAAAAGTTATTAAGAAAATCATAAGGAATAGAAAATACAGTTACAGTCTGTATTTATTGAAAAAAATCTACGTATAAGTGGACCCCTGCAGTTCAAACCCGTGTTGTTCAAGGGTCAACTGTATTTGCTATTCTGCATGTAGACCCACCATTGCTGCTTCCAAGTCTCTTTTCATATCATTCCTTCCACCTAGAATGTCTTTTCTTCACCTTCAGCTCTCCAGCTCTTAACCCATCCTTCAATGTCCAGCTTAAACATTACTAGCTATGTGATAGTTACTAAGCTAGGGGGAAAAAAATAAAAAAATATATACTCATATATTGTAGTTAATTTTTTTCTTTTTTCAATTTTATTTTTCAATTAGAATTTGCATTCAATATTATTTTGTATTATTCAGATGTACAGCATGTACAGCATAGTGGTTAGCTAATCATATACTCTATAAAGTGATCCCCTGATATTTTCAGTACCCACCATACAAAGTTATTACAATATTATTGACTATATTCTCTGTGCTGTACTTTATATCCCCATGATTATTTTGTGACTACTGATGTGTACTTCTTAATCCCTTCACCTTTTTCACCCAGCCCCTCAAGCTCCTTCCCCTCTGGCAACCATCAGTTTGTTCTCTGTGTTTATGAGTTTGTTTCAATTTTGTTTGTTCATTTATTTTGTCTTTAGATTCCACATATAAGTGAAATTATATGGTATTTTATTGTGGCTTATTTATGCATCTTATTTCCTCCATTATACAGCAAGTTCTTGAAAGCAGAATTCAAATCGTATTTATTCTTATATTTTTCCATATCCTGGTACATCTTTATGTTCCCCTATATCCTAGTATCCTAACACGATGAGAGCTCCATGAATATTTATTGGATAAAATAATTTTTAAAATCAAGCAATAATGTTAGTAACCAATATAACCCCAATAAATTTAATTTAAGTAAGTAAATAAAAATTTCAAAAAAGAATGACATTAAACTCACCAAAATAAGTAAATAAATAAATAAAATATAAGAATAAAATAATTAGCCCAGCCCAGTGTGGCTCAGTGGTTGAGCATCGACCTAGGATCCAGGAGATCGCGGTCTGATTTCTGGTCAGGGCACATGCTGGGGTTGTGGGCTCGATCCCCAGCTGGGGGCATGCAGGAGGCATGCAGATCAATGACTCTCTCATCATTGATATTTCTGTCTTTCTCTCTTCCTCTCCCTTCCTCTCTCTGAAATCAATAAAGATATATATATTTTAAAAAAGAATAAAATAATTAAATGAAAGAATTTGAGTATGTACCCCCCCACCCCCCCTCCAATCTTCCTTTGAACTGCTCATACCCTTACACAACCTGTAAAGCTATCTAGACAACTATAGTTTTAGGGTCCTAGAAAGCCAAGATGGAATTGAACCCAGCAGGGTAAGCTTAGAGAGAACAATGAATCATTTGCATAGTACATTGTAGAGGAAAAGAATGGAACATAGAGTTCAGGATGGGGGTAGAGGAAGGGCTGTAATAGCAATGAATTTCATTCTTTGAAATATTGCCCAACATCCTGGTATTTGGGGAATTTACCTCCCTTGCCTGGTACAAACTGCAGCCTCCCTAGCCAAGCTTGGCAGACTCTCACTGGTGGATCTGTTGGTTTCCCCCAGACACTCCTCCCCACCGCCCCAGACCTATTTCCCTCTTACTCATCTCAGGGCACATGTTGGATGCAAACTAAGTGTAAGGATGGATGCTCTGGGGTCAACTGAGCTTGGGCTCAAGTTGGTAAATAACCACTGGACTTTTAGATACAGAGCTGTGCTTTGTGTGCGTGGGAAAAAACCTCCCCTGATTTGGGCTCATTCATTCAGGGACTCACAGCATTGAGCAAGCTGAGCAGGCTGTCTCAACAGGAAGATGAGCCCTAAGAAAAGGTATCTTCACACAGGATCTGAAGGTAAAAGGAAAGCTGCCCCGGTGGGTAGGTGGGAGGATGGTGGGAGGACGGGTGGAGCTGGGAGATCCTTCCCAGAGATGAGAGCAGCTTTCCATTTTAAGGACTACAGGTCTGCAGGCCCGCAGTTCTTATGATAGAAACTTACAAAAATAGCACAGTCAGGAGGGACTCTTCACTCTCCAAGGGACTCTGTTCCTAAGCCCCTTTCTTGGTTCCATTCACCTCACACCAGCTACCCAAAGAAGCTAGCCTTGAGGCGGTTGACCTTTGTGATGCTCCCCCTTAGACCATGCAGACTTTTCTGATCCAATCTTCCGGAATCTAAGGAGCCTATAATAGCATTTGGGTTAGGGGACACTTAAAGATCCCATTAAAAGTCCTGTGGGACTTTTAGAGCTTATATCTATGGAAAACCAAGAGAAGGTAAATTTAAACTTATTGAAAGCAACCCACACAAGAGCAGGATTTCTTAACCTGGGACCCATAAATCCCTAAGCAGGTCTAGGATGAATTCCGGAGCTGCAAACCCATTGAAATTGTGTGTAAAATTATACATATATGTGTAGGTGTGGCAGCATTTTTTCTGGGACAAGGGTCTCTAACCTTTATCAGGTTCTATTAGACCTCCTGAAAAGTGAAACAAAACGACAAATTTTCCTAGAGGATAAAGGTGGGAACAGGGTGTCAGGGGAATTTAGAGGACATTCCAGTTCCTCCCACTTCCCATGTGTTGCAAACATGTGCGCAGTGGGAAACAATGGCAAATACAGGGAAGTGACAGGTCACTTTTCAAAAAAAACCTCCAAACCGACAGAATCCTGAGGATTTCCCAGATTTCCTTACAAAAAGTTGTCTTCCTCTCCTCAAGTCACACTACTCTTTCTTACCTGTCCCTTTTCCTTCCATTTTGTCTTTACTGCTACAGGAGAATCTGTCCTATTAGCTGCTATTCGTTCGATTCGACAGGATTAAGGTTAGAAGCGGAGGGGTGCTTGTCAGTCTGGAATGAGGGGCCAGGGTCCAGGAAAGGTTGAGTATGTCCTTTATGCGATTCAGTAGTTGCCAAACTTTTCATGCTTGTAAAACTTAAAACCTCAAAAACATCTTTGGATTCCTCCAAGAAATTGTAATTATACTTTTAGTATCTGTGAAGGAAAAATTGCACGTTGATAAAAAGCTACTGTGCCTTAAATAATCCTTTAATATGTATTTTAAAAACTACATGAGCATGGGGGGGGGTGGTGTTTGAAAACGAGCTCAGCACCTACATGTGAGCTGAATTATTTGTTTGGTTGTAGGCAGTGTCTGGTGTACATCTGGATCCAAGGACCCCATGCTGTAACTGAGGACCCTCTCCCCCTCCCACAAAGTGGAAATCACTGGTCTAATTTAAGCTCTTTGCTTTATAGATGAGGAAACTGTGGTCTAGAAAAATGAAGTTCCTGGTGAGGGAGAATGGAACCCATTGCAGAGCCCAGTTCTCCCAATTATCTCCTGGGCTTTTTGCAGGCACCCAAGGCAGCTGGAGACGGCTCAGGGCACCCAGTCTCCCGCTGGCCCTGGAACGGCCTCCTCTCCCACAGCCACACTTCCCACACTCTTCCCTCACTGAGAGGTCTCCGAAGGCACCTGATGGAAGACATGATTATTTAGGGCTTTCCAGATCTGGGAAACAATCAGACAAGAGAGTCAGCTGCAACACCAGGTCTTGGCCATAAACTGGAACACAAAACTATAACAATGGCTGTCACAGGCTGTGGGTGCCAGCCGTGGGTTCACCCAAACCTCATTTAGTTCTTAGAACAACCCTGTGAGTTAAGTATTATTATTATCATCTTCATTTTACAGATGAGGAGACTGAAGCTTAAAGAAGTGAATGACAATGGCATAGAGTTACTAAAGGCTTCAGAGACAGGATTCAAAGCCATGTCTAAATTCAGAACCTGCGAAGGTCACCACTATGCATACAGTATTATGTTATGCAAGGCTGACTAGGCTCAGGATTCCTGAGTTCTCTCTAGGACTCAATTGTTTTGTTACCCTTTAACTCAAGGAATCATCCTAAACCTAGTCCCAGCTTACCAGTAATGCGGAAGCCTCTCTCTTCCAAGAGACTAAAAGAGTCTTTGCCACAGCTTCCAGGGACCCAGGTGGACCCCATGGACAATACTCAATCCTTGAGGGCAGCACTTATTGAAAATTCTGATTCTAGCTCAGAGCTGATGTACAAAGGAGGTTGGAAAGGGTGAGTTCCTATGCCCATTTCTACCTCTGCCCAGGCTGTTCTCCATCCTAAAATGCTCCCTCCCCAGTTCACCCACTAACTGAAGAGTGTAGTCTAATGTAAAGATTCCCCTTCTTTGTGAAGCCCTTTAGGACTGTATGAATCCACCCTGATTTTTCTCATTCCTTCTGGAGCATTTTCTCTTTGGCCTTAAACAAAACTTCTGCCTTTTGACTCTTGACTCCTATAAGAGTCTTGTATCCCCACCAAGCTCCTTGAAAGCAGGGGCCAAATGTATTCTGTGTCCCCTACCCCAAGTGCCTAGCTTGGGGCTGGACATACCCTACACTGCTAATAAATACTTGCTGAATTAAATCTGATGGTCCTTAGGACAAATTTTCTCCCTCCTGGACGTTTATTCTGGCTACAGCTTCCCTCCAAAGAAATTGCTGTTCCCCTTCCCCCACTCCCTACCCAATTCCCCATGAGGCTCATGAGCCTTAAAAGTACTGGGATTTGTTTTTGCTGCCTTGTCAGAAACAAGCCTGACCTTTCTGAGACTCTTTTGTCTGTGGGGCCCACGTGGCTCTGCCTGGAAGACGTGAGTCCAGTTTTTCTGCACCTGAGCAGGGCTCTCATAAAGCTCTAAGAAACCATTCAAGGCTTTGGCAGCTCAGCCTTTTAAAACCACCCTAGTCCAGGCGGTGGGTTAAAGGCAAGACTCAGAGAAAGGTGTGTGCACTGTTCTTCAAGCTCTTGTCACTTCCCCAAGGGCTCTTATTAACCAAGTGTGTTTGCCGTTTGCTCCCCTGGGAGGCTGAGAACCTCTTTATCTCTTCAGACTGAGACAGAACGTCTGGGGTAAGAGGCAATTCGTCTCCTGATCCAACACCGCTGTCTCCCCAGAGCCCAGTGCTCTGGCATTGTGACTGAGCAGGCCCTCCGGCCACAGTGCTGTCAGGCGGACATTCACTGGGTCAACCTAGACTGCTAACTGAAGCCTGCTGGGAGTCTTGAGCAAGACATGCACCTCTTTGAACCTCAGTTTCCTCATCTGTAAAATGGAGGGGTGAGCACTGATCCCTAAACTCCTTCTTGCACTAAAGTTCTAGAGTCCTAAAATAGCACTGCCTTCCCAGCCCTCCCCCCACCCCACCACTGAATCCCACAGGATTTTTAACCACACTGCAGTCAGGGTTGAACCTTGGCATTGTCCAGCTAGAAGCTCCTACAGGTTGGGATAGTTTTATTCACAGAACAGGGCTGCCACCATCTGCACCAGAGAAAACTGCCAAAGGGGACAGAAGGGACTTTTATGACATTTGGCATTAAATCAATTAATCAGATTCCCCTCTAGTTGCCTGTGGAAAATGCTTTACCCCTTTCCAACTACCAGAGTATTATTATTCACTGAGTAATTTTAAAAAAATTATTTATTTACTGATTTGAGAGAGAGAGAGAGGGAGAGAGAGGGAAACATCAATTTGTTTTTCCACTTATTTATGCATTCATTGGTTGCTTCTTGTATGTGTCCTGACTGGAAATTGAACCCACAATGTTGGCATTCCGGGGTGATGCTCTAATCAACTGAGCTACACAGCCAGGGCCACTGAATAATTTTAATAACAATAATAAAATCTGAAATTTTTACCTGTTCTTTACAGTTTATAAAATGGTTTTACATCTGCCATTTCATTTTTATTTTTTTAATCTTCACCCAAGGATATGTTTTTATTGATTTGAGGGGGGGGGAGAGAGAGAGACAGAGAGAGAAACATCAATCAGTTGTCTCCCACACAGGCCCTGAATGAAAATTGAACCCGTAGCCTTTTGGTCTGCAGGATGACGCTCCAAACAACGGAGCCACCCAGCCAGGGTTCCTATCTCATTTTTAAATCCTCATGATAACCCCGTGTAGAAGACAGGGATTATTATTCCCATTTTGCAGACCGGATAAATGGGTAACCTAAGTTACCCAACCAGAATGATTAAGCTGAGAAATGTACTGTGTCCTAAATAGAAACCATAGGGACCTAGAAGCCAGGAGCAAACGCATCCCCTTTTAAGGACACTTACTTTACCATGAGAGAACTCAATGTGAGCATTTGAAGGAACATCTCAGTAATATACACATTATATGCAAATAATATGTATGTAGAGTTGGTTCTGGAGTTTTTGAACCAAGAGATTGTTGGTGTTTTGCAAAGGGACACTGTAGTGCTCATTCTGTTCCTTCCCACAAGCAAGAGCCAGAGAAAGCAGAGGCGACTGTGAGGGAAGAGGATCCTGGGCCATTTCCAGCTGGCTTTATTCTTTCTTCTAATCATTTTTGTGTGGGGGAGAGAGAGAGTGGAAAGGGAGGTGGGGGTCTTTGGCCGGCTAAGGCCTTGGAAAAGAGGAAAAAGCTCCCTATGCATGGCCCCTTCCCCTTCCTCTCTCACCCCCAGCTTCTCCCTGGAGCTGGGCAGGATAAGAGAACCCCCTTGAGATCTGAGTTTCCTTCATGAAGCCAGGCCTCCCACTCTGGAAGGGTGGTGATGAAAGTCTGCAGTGGGAGGCGAGGCTTGGGCTGCAATCTCTCCCACACTCCACAGGTCTGATTAATGAAGGTCATGCCCTGCCGTGACTCGGGCTCCCTTCTAGAAAGGGGCAGAGTGTAACTCTTCTCTCTAGAAAGGAAAAGACTGAAAATGGGGACCACATTACACTATCTCATCCCCCTTAAGTTGGGCAAAGGAAAATGAAGTGATCCTTAAGGCGGTAAAGCAGGAACTTCATACTCATGTTCCTGCCTGGAGAGGTAAATCAGTTGAACTCCAGGTACCTCTTCCGTAGCTTCATATACTGTGCCCTGGGCCCAGTCAGAAAGTACAACTAGTCAGAGGCAGGAAAGGCACTGGGTGAGGCAGGAAGAGCTATTTGTTTTGGCTCTCCAAGGAAGACTGCTGATCTGAATCCATCGGGTGACTACAGGGCTACAGTCAACTTTTCTTAGAAAAGAAAACCACTTTGATTGCACTTACCAAAGGCCAGGAACTTCAAACAAATTATCTCGTTAATTCTCACAACGTCTCTGTAACAGAGGAACTATTCCGAACCTCGTGTACAGTGGGGTGAAGGTCAAGGTCACACAGTCAGTAGATGGAAGATCTAGGATTGGTGCTCAGGTCTGGCGACCCCAGAGCCTGTACTCCTGGCCAGGGCACAGCACTGCCTCCATGTGGGAGCTGGGTATGGATGGAGGTCTCTGGGCATGAGACCTGTGAACAGCAATGCCCAGAGAAAGAGTGACCAGCCAGGTGCAGGGACAGGCTTCAGGGTGCCTTCTGACCACTTGTGAAGTGTAATACTTTCCTGGGAAGAGGGCCCTGCCTCTGTGGCTAAACAAAGAGAGCTGAGGTGAGGAAATCAGAACATTCTGGGGAAAGAACAAACAACAGAAAACAGGACAAGCGGACAGATACCAAGGGGCCTAGAGGCCTAGGGGCAAGGGCCACCTGTGAGCCTGGCTGAGGACTGTGGCCAGACCCACCGCACTTGGCACTGTGAGCCTCCACCTGCAATAACCTCCCTGGGAGTTCAGGGAACCCTGAGAAAAAGCATAGGGGCCACAGTGGTCCTTTTATCCCAAGGAGCTTGAGAGCTTTACAGATACCCCTTAATTACAAGCCCAGGAAAAAAAGGGAGGTGAATTGTGTTTTGGCCAGGACAATTACCTCATCAGCTATTGTGAAGACAAGTCTGGGAGGCAGAAGGAAGGCTGGGGGGAGGGGGGAAAGGGTGGTAGAGAGGCAGGGGTTAGAGGGCTTCTCAGCATGGGGCCAGGGCTTTTACAGCAAGGGAAAAAAGTCTTTGCAGTGACACTATGCTTTGCCACATCCCCATTTTCTTTCTTCTGTCATCCTCTTAGCATGTTCCAGCCTTCACTACAACCGTGCTCAGGTTACAGGACTCAGCATAACAGCAGGGGTAACACACGCTTTTCATGAGATGCAGGCAGTTTTAACATTGCAAGTGCCAGAAACTCCTAGTGTTTATTTTGGAAGATGAGTGCCCAGGGATTTTTAATCCTTTGTTGGCATAACTAGGGATTCTTATCTCCCGAATTAGGTCACATAAGAGGCTACTGTATGGAAAGGTGTTCCTTTTTGGACAAATTTTAAAAGTATGAGAAAGGGGAGCGCAATGCAGTTTCCTTACACCATTCAGAAGTCTAGCTTCTAATCTGTAAATTGGTAGACAGACCCATTTCATGGTCAAAAAGTCCCTGTTCTTGGCATCTTGGCCTCCTTCCTATTTGGAGGGAGTGCAGGGGTGAGTTTCCTGGTGAGTGACACTGTCATTGTCACCTCTGGGACCAGAGCAATCATAGTTTTCACTGTAACGAAGAGAGCTCCTACACAGATCATTTTCTGACAATCCACTCCTGAAAACGATGCTGCCACCACCCAAGGATCAAGCCCTCTTTCTATTATAATAGTCTCTATTATAGAGGTTATATCTCTAATAGAGATTATGTATCTATATTTCTATATTTATATTTCTACTCCACAGTAAAATCAGAGAGGATTTTATTCAGAGACCACGGAAATGCAAAATCTCCCTGGAATCCCTGCTTGGCCTCTGTGGGTAGTGTCAGGGATATGAGCTTGTGAGCTAAATGAAGAGGTCAAGACCTCAGGCCTACATCTTTCAAGCTTAGGACCACAGCCTCCCCATGGCAGGCAGCTTCCTTGTCTTTGCATGACAGCTGTTTGTTTTTCATAGGGCGCTGACAATGCATGCCACCCGGCATGTGAAGACATAGTCCTGCCCTCAGGCCTCTGGGAACCTGAGCTAGAGAGATACTCAGCTCTGGGTGCAAACACAGCTCAAAAAACAGGCAAGCTGAGCTCTGAGATGTGGGGCCTTTGTTTCCTTCTTTGAGAAAAAATGAGCTAACTAGATGACTTCTCTGAAGAATGTAGCACTTAGGAGGAGTAACCAAGATGTTCTTTGTTGAGGATAAGAGAGAGGCAGGAATCTTGGAGGGCCCAGGCATTAAAGAATGCTTAGAGATGGAGGAGGGAAGCATGGCCTGAGGCAAGTGGGAAACAGTGGAGGTAGAGAGGAAGGGAGGACAGGCCGCTAGAGGAGGAAATGAGAGGGCATGGCTGGGAGAAGAGTGCCATCTGCTGAGCCTCCCACGGGCACCATGGGCACACCACCCCTCCTCTACCACCAGCCCAGCACTGAACTACCCAAATCAAGCCCTGCTGAGCAGGCACCCACAGAAAATAAAGGTAAAAAGGATTGAAAAGCTTGGTCTTTGGGAGGCAATATGACATCATGTACAAGACACAGACGGGGTTTCAAGCCAGACCAGCCGGATTCCTTTCCTAGTATCATTCCTGCTAGCTGCAGGTCCTGGGCATGTCATGTTACCTGTATTGTGCGCTTATTTTTCCTCAACCTCACCTCACTACTCTGGAAAATGGGTTCTTAGAGGATTTAAATGTAATAGTAGCTGGAAAGTGCCTAACACACACTAGAGGTGCACTCTTTTCTCTTTCCATGGAAGAAAAGCCATTTATTCTTCAAAATACATGGTGAGATTTAGAATTAGAGAGAATGACACAGAAAAAAGAGACAAGAACAATTTTGCACTTTCCCTAGAAGCCACAGAAATGACAGGTTTGACAAAGCTGTCAAAGGGAGTTTGCTCATCAGCATGTGGGAGCTATTCCTGGTGCGTCAGAGCACCCCCAAAAATCAGGCCAGCCAGGGAGGGCAGGGGAAGAGTGAGCCTGGGGCCCAGGGCTAAGGCTCCAGTCCAGGCTCTGCCACTGAGCTGTGTGGCTTTGGGCACATCACTAAACCTCCTTGGCCACACTTTGCCTGATGCCTTTTGCCCCTTTTATCACAGATTTAGAATTTGTGATTCCATGAGGCTTAGCGGCCCTTGCAAAATCCATGTATTGTTCTGCTAACCAATCAGGCAATCAATCTACCTGTTCACTTAGTTCACCTCAGAATCTTCTATCGTTGCAATGATGGAAGGATCTAGTGTGCCAGGGGCTGGGCAGCACGAGTCCTTGGCTTGCAAGGATGCCCAGATCTTTACAAGGATCAGAAGAGACTTAGGCACTTTTGATTACAGGTAACAGAAATGAACCTAAAGCATCTAAGACCAAATGGGGTTTTATAAGGTGTTAGGATCTCCTCCAGGAGTCATGTGCAGAGTGATTATGAAGGCCATGCAAAGGCCTGGAACCAGAACGTAGGAAGCCCATACCAGCCTGGGCAGCTTCTTTCATTCTGTCTCCCTGGGGGTGCCTGGCCTCTCATTTCTGTTTTTTCTTGTGCATCTTGGTTTATGTTGAGTAGCATATCAGTTGAATAGCAATAGTGAATCTCATTTGCAAGTTCATGAAAGAAAGAATCTGAGTAGCTGGCCTTGCTTGATGGAATATCAACCCCTAGTCCACTTGTCATTCATAGACCACTAAATGATCCCTTAAATATAATCTCTCTAAGCTACCTCCTGGGTGAGTAGAGTTGGGGGAATCTCAGAGAGGGGGAGGTTGTGACTTCCCTGACACCCCAAATGGGGTTGTGTTAGTTAGGATACAGATTTGGCTGCTATAGCAAAACCCCAAAAATAAAGACTTAGGATGCAAGTTTATTTCTCTCCTGTGTGTAACAGTCTGAGTGCAAACAGTCCAGGGATATTATGGTGGCTCCATAGTGTTAGGGACCCAGGCTCCTTCTAGCTGGTTGTTCTGCTCTTACGATACGTGACTTATCCACGTGGTTGAAGATGGCTCTCCACAACGTCCAAATTCCAATCAAGGCAAGAGGGGGTAGGGAAGGCATGGCCTTCCTTTTAAGGGCTCAATCATTCTTGCTAACTTCTCATTAACCAGAACCTGGTCATGTGGACATTCTGCAAAAGAGATTGGAAAGAATTAACTTTAGCTAGGTGGTCATGAACCCAGTCAAACAGCCTACCACCCTGCAAGAAGGTCAAATAGATATTGGGGGATGACCTCCTAGAATGAGCAATAGTGGCCTTGGTTGCTGGAAATGCACCAAAGTATTTGTCTCTCCTGACTCTAGCTTTGGGAGGAGGTTATTGCCAAGTAAGAGATGTGGCAAAAGCCTGGGAAGAACATCAACATGGAGAAACTTAGGAAGATATGACCAGGAGGAGTTTAGACTAAATAATTTCTAAAATCCTTCTGTACTCTTAACACCACTTCAAGAAAGGCATGGGGTAGATGTGCCTCTTCCTCTATCCTAGAATACAAAAAGGGAAGTTCTTAGGATAGATTGCAGAAGTGAGATTATAACAGTTTTTTATGGAATAGATTTTCAGTACTGTGGTTCTTGTAGGCCTAGCTCAGCTCTACTCAACAAGAGGGAATTGAAGTCATTTCCTTTAGGTGCTAGACACACATATTATGTTCCTGCCTAGCAACCCCATCCTGCAGCTGTGCTGGGCAGAGTAGTTCGGAGCAGCTAATCTACCAGTAAAGCTGTGTTGAGCACCTATTGCATGCAGGGCACTGTGCTGACTTCTGTAGAGGAGCTTGTGGTAGTACAAGGTGTGACTAACAGAAGGTGGTGCTCACTGACCCCTTCCTCTCAGCCACCAGAGTAACCTTATCTTTAGCTGAGGTCTTCCTGTTCACCAGTAATTACTTGGTGGGGCAAGAGGCTTCGGTTCCGACTCAGCGGATAGGGCAATGAGTCACAATGCATATGGTAACTGTGGCTTCGCTGACAGTGCATTTGCCATCTCAGTGCTGCACTCAGGGCTTTGCGCAAAAAAGGAGGGTTGCCAGAGGGGGGCTGATTTCCAGTCACTTGACAGCAGTGATTCTGTGTGTGTGTGTGTGTGTGTGTGTGTGTGTGTATGCACGTGTGTGTTTGACCTTGTCGAGATTGGCAAGGCAGAAGAGTGATACAAAATGACTGGGAAGTTAAGAACTCAAAGTAGACTTTGTAGCTTTTTATCTCAGTGGTGTAAGTTGAGGTGGGACAATTGTGAACAGAAAGAGCCCCCAGCTAGGAGTCAACCTAGGGCTCACACTGTTTGACTGCAATTGAATTGAGTGACCTTCCACGTTCAAACATCATTTCCCCCATTTTAAAAAGCAGGGATAATAATTGACCTGCTCAACTCCAAAGGACTCACAAAATGAAAGAGAACTGGACAGTGAGCCTCACAAGGGCAAGGAGTGTATTTTATCATCTCTGTGCCCCTTTGGCTCCTGGAGTGCACTTGTGCACATAGTAACTTCTCAATGAGTGTTGTCTAGATTGAATCACTGGAACCATCTGTGCACTTTACAGATAAGGTAACTGAAACCCAGTGAGGGACAGAGACTTGCGTAAGGTCACACAGGCTAGCTGGGAAGATGAAACATGAAAATCACCCAGCGTCTGACACGTGCTCTGCATTCGATCAGCATTAGTAGCCTTTCTAAATGGCAGTGCCAGGAGTAGAATTTAGATCTTTAACTCTGACACCTCTGCTCTTGCTCCTCACCATATTGCCTCTGAGTTATTTGGCTAAAATCAGATAGCTTGTTAAGGCTGAAATGGGATTCGCTGGCAAGAGAGCTGTTGCTGACCTTGTCCACCAAGGGCATCTGTGCCCTTGGTTTAAGTACAGTGGTTGAAGAACAGGGGCTCTGGAGTCGTACTGCCATTTACTAACGATGTGACCTCGATCTCTTTATGTGTCAGCTCTCTCATCTGTAAAATGGGGGCTGAAATTGTACTTAACCTCACAAGGTTGTGAAGATGAAGTGAGTTAAAGTATGTAAAATGCTCAGGCAGTGCTTGGTACATAGTAAGCACTTATTATTATTATTTAATCTTCATCTGAGAATATTTTTTCCATTGCTTTTCGGAGAAAGTGGAAGGGAGAGAGAGAAACATCAGTGTGAGAGAGACACATCTACTGGTTGCCCCCCACAAGCGCCCCAACCGAGGTCAGGGACAGAGCCTGCAACCGGGGCACGTGCCCTTGGCCATTCGAACCTGGGACCCTTCAGTCTGAGGACTGACACTCTAATCACTGAGCAAAACCAGCTAGGGCACATAGTAAGCACATTATTAAGTATTTGCTGCTATTCAAGGTTAATGTTAAGGTTTTATTGCTGTAGTGGTGGCAACAGAGTTGGCAACTATAATCGGCCTCCCCAGAACAGCCATTTGATAATACTGGAGTTTGCTATTTCTGAATAGGATAAGATTCTGATAGTTGTTTTAAAGGACTGGGGACTCGATTGTATAAATTTTTGGAGGGCTGAGGTGCTTCTCCCGAGAAGACGCTCAAGGATTGAGTACAGTGCCATACAACTGGGGGACAATTAGAAAGTAATGACCAATAACTCCTGGGGAAGTGCAGATCTGGGACAACTGTACTCAGTCCACAGCACACCGAGGGCTGAGATGGGACACTGACTTTCTGCAAGCACATCTTTTTCCTTTGAAATCTTTAAAATCCCAGCTTCTGTCCAAATTTCCTCAGCATTGGACAGTCAAGGGAACCCCCAAGCACAGAGAAGGTGGCTGAATGCCAAAGGACTTGAGCCAGAAAAACTATGAGAGAGGCAACCTAGCTCCTGCCAAGAATGGGATATGATTTCCTACTCCTGCCCCGCAGTAGAGCCCCCAACCTCCTCTCATTCCCATCCCCCTTCCACCCCAGTCCTGTGGGCCACAGGTTTCTGCCTGAAAAAGCAATTAGGAGCTGCTCACTCAGGATATTTCCTCCTGACCTACTTCCTAAGTGCTGGGGCAGAATGCTTGCTCTGCTGAGAAAGGTAGTATTAGCTTAGCATTCCCCCAGCCAAGCGTCATCCCGGATGCTGAGTGTCTGTCACTCATTCACAGCCAATTGCCACACCTGAGAGGTGGTTTTTCTTAATGGTTTCCCATGTCAACACATGGACTAACCTGACAGGTTCCTGGAATAGAGCTGAAACCTGTTTCCTGGCATAAATGTGCTCTCTGTTTTTTCTGTTCTGTGCCTGTTTTTGTAATTTGGTTCAGAGCTATCATTTGCCATGGTTCCAGAAACCCTTCCTGAGATTGTCATTCCGAAGCTTTCCTAGTTTCATCATCATCTGCAGAATACCTTACAGAGTACCTATTATGTAGTCAGATATTTCACATATTATCTTTAATATACCTGGTACCCAACTTTGCAAGGTAGGTATATTAGGACAGTGCTTCTCAGAATTTTTTTTTAAAGAATTATGGTGTGTTTTTATTTATTTAGTGATTTATGTGTATATGTATATGTATATATATTTATTTCAAAGAGAGAAAGAGAGATAGAAACATCAATGATGAGAGAGAGTCATTGATTGGCTGCCTCCTGCATGCCCCCTGCTGGGGATCGAGCCTGCAACCCTGGCATGTGCTCTGACCAAGAATTGAACCGTGATCTCCTGGTTCATAGGTCAATGTTCAGCCACTGAGCCACGCTGGCTGGGCTTATTTAATGATTTTAGAGAGAGAAGAAGGGAGAGGAAGAGAGAAACAATGATTTGTTGTTTCAGTTATTTATGAATTCATTGGTTGACCCTTGCGTGTGCCCTGACAGGGGATCGAACCCCCAACCTTGGCATATGAGGACAAAGCTCTAAGCCAACTGAGCTACCCCACCAAGGCTACTTCTCAGACTTTAATGTGCTTATAAGTCACCTGGGAATCTTGTTAAAATGCAGATGCTGTTGCGTAGGTCTGGGGGAAGCCTGAGATTCTACATTTCTACAAGCTCCCAGGTGATATTGATGCTGCTGATTTGAACTCCTTGAGTAGCAATGAACTTTTGGTTGCAGGTGACTGAAATCCAGTGTGAACTCATTGAGTAAGAAGAGGAATTTATTACAAGGATATTGGGTGTCTCAGAAAGCAAATACGGGATTGAAAATGGGCCTCAGGAAGAGGTGAAGCCAGAGAGGACTCTCAGTCTGCGGACTCTGCTTTCTTCTTGCACTTATCACATTGCTTCATTCTTCCTCTGCCCCTTCCTTTCTTCCTTTCCCCTCTGTGCTGGTTAATGCTAAGGTGTCTCTACCCACAGTCCTGTGGGTTCCGTATCTTCTTTAATTTACCCCCTTGTTTTCATGGTGCATATCTTCCAGTAACTTCCTAAGAAAGTGAGCAAAGGAAGTAAAATTTTTGCTTGTGTAACTGAAAGTGTCTTTACACTTGATCAATAGTTTTCCCACGTATAGAATTCTAACTTCCAGAGTGGCTATGTGATACCAATGCCATTTCAATTCTGTCTTTTGTATCTCCTGTCTGAAAGCTTTTAGTCTCCTCTCTGACCTCCAGTATTCTGGAAGTTCACAATGATGTGCCCCGGCATGGGTCTTTGTTCATTCATTCTACTGGACACTTGATGAATTATTTTGACCTGGAAAATTATGCCCTGCTGTAGAAAATAAATTGTTGATTATTTGTTATTTATTTACCCCCCCTCTCCTTTCTTTGTTCCGTCTTTCTGGAGCTCCTGTTATTAGCATGTTGGCTCTCCTGGCCTGTCCCTTTAATCTTCTTATATTCTGTACCTAATTTTCCACCTCTTTATCTCTTTGTTTTACTTTTTGTGAGATATTACAAACTTCTTTTCTAACTTTTCAAGTTGATTTTTTTTTTAACATATCTTTATTGATTTCAGAGAGAGGAAAGGAGGGTGAGAGAGAGAGAGAGAAACATCAGTGATTGAAGAGTCATTGATCGGCTGCAGCCTGCAACCCGGGCATGTGCCCTGACCAGGAATTGAACCCCGATCGCCTGGATCCTAGGTTGATGCTCAGCCGCTGAGCCATGGCCGGCCAAGTTGAATTTTAAATATATTTTTATTTTATATTTTTAATTTTCAAGAGTTCTCTCTTTTTATTCTCTGAATATTTCTCTTTTTAAGAGGATACTATCCTTATTTTATTTATGTAATAGCTTCTTTTCTGTCTCCAGGATATTATTATTTCTTTCCTTTAAAAAAAAAAAAGTATGTTTCATTGATTTTAGAGAGAGAGGAAGGAGACAGAGAAAGACAGAGAGAAGGAGAGAGAGAGAGAGAAAGAGACATCAGTGTGAGAGAGAAACGTCTATTGGCTGCCTCCTGCATGCCCCCTATTGGGGATCAAGCCCACAACCCAGGCATGTGCCCTGACTGGGAATCGAAACAACTGCTGAGCCAACTCAGCAGCACTATTGCTCCTTTCCTTTTTGAAATTTTCTTCTCTTTACATTTTTTCTCGTGTTTCTTATTTCTTTATTTTGGTCTCTGTCTTCCACGTAGTCTTTTCATTTATATTAGTGAGGCACTAAGCAGTTGAATGGAGAGGGAATTAGGTAGTGACAGATAGAAGACCTTTTCATTGTACCCTTTTGAATCGTTTGAATTCTGAGCCATTTTAGTATAAAGCCTATTTTAAAAAAACACACCAAACTCTTCAAAGCTTGTTTTAAGTTTTGTGTGCATGGGTATAGTTTGTCAGTTGGAGAACTTCACTATCGAGATATAGAGATGGGATGTCAAGCAGATTTTTCTTTGGGGGCCCTTCTAAATGTCAGTCTGGAAGTTTCTCTCTGGGCCATTAAATATTTTCTGATAAGAAACTTCTAGACTCCTATCTGGGGATAGATGTTGGGGGAGGGTATGACAGTTTTTCCGAATGAGAGTGGGATGAAGGCTGGATATTGTACTCTTCAGAATCCAGATTTTCAGTCAGGTGCTTCAACCCTCTTCCAATTATACAAGTATACCTCGTTTAATTATGTTTTACTTTATTGCACTTTGCAAATACTGTGCTTTTTTACAAATTGAAAGTTTGTGGCAACCCTGCATTGAGCAATTCTATGGATGCCACTTTCCCAACAACATTGGCTCACTTCCTGTCTCTGTGTCACATTTTGATAATTCTCACAAAATTTCAAACTTTTTAATTATATCTGTTATAGTGGTCGGCAGTCAGTGCTTTTTGATGTTACTATTGTAATTGTTTTGGAGCACCATGAACCACACCTGGATAAGATCGTGAACAAGTATTATTCTGACTGTTCCACCAATCAGCTGTCTCTCTCCCTCCCCTCTGGCATCCCTATTCCCTGAGACACAACAATATTGAAATTAGGCCAATTAATAACCCTACAATGCCTCTAAATGTTCAAGTAAAAGGAGGAGTTGAATGTCTCTCACTTTAACTCAAAAGCTAATAATAATTAAGCTTAGTGAGGAAAACATGTCAAAAGCCAAGATAGGCCAAAAGCTAGGCCTCTTGCACCAAACATTAGCCAAGTTGTGAATGCAAAGGGAAAGTTCTTGAAGGAAAGTAAAAGTGCTACTCCAATGAACTCGAAAGTGATAAGAAAGCGAAATAGCCCGGCTGGGCGTGGCTCAGCTTTTAAGCGTCGACCTAGGATCCAGGCGATCAGGGTTCGATTCCCGGTCAGGGCACATGCCCAGGTTGCGGGCTGCAGCCGATCAATGACTTTCTCATCACTGATGTTTCTGTCTCTCTCTCTCCCTCTCCTTTCCTCTCTCTGAAATCAATAGGGATATATTTTTAAAGAAAGAAAAAAGAAGAAAAACAAGAAAGTGAAACAGCCTTATTGCTGATATGGAGAAAGTTTTATTGGTTTGGTAGATGATTAAATAAACCACTACATTCTCTTAGGCCAAAGCCTAATCCAGAGAAAGGCCCTAACGCTCTTCCATTTTCAGAAGGATGAGAGAGATGGGGAAGCTGAAGAAGAAAAGTTTGAAGCTAACACAGGTTGGCTCATAAGGTTTAAGTAAAGACGCTGTCTCTGTAACACAGAAGTGCAAGGTGAAGGAGTAAGTGCTGTTGCAGAAGCTGGAGCAAGTTATCCAGATCTAGCCAAGATAATTAATGAAGGTGGCTACACTAAACAGCTGACTTTCAGTGCAGATGAAATAGCCTTATATTGGAAGAGGATGCCATCTAGGACTTTTATAGCTAGAGAGGATAAGTCAATGCCTGCTTTTAAAGCTTCAAAGGACAGGCTGACTCTCTTGTCAGGGGTTAATGCAGCTTGTGAGTTTAAGTTGAAGGCAATGTTCATTTACCATTTCAAAAATCTTAGGGCTCTTAAGAATTATGCTAAATTTACTCTGCTTGTGCTCTGTAAGTTGAACAACAAGGCTAGAATGACAGCACATTTGTTTATAACATGGTTTACTGAATATTTTAGGCCCCCTGTTGAGACTTACTACTCAGAGAAAAAAAATTCTTTCAAAATATTACCACTCATTGACAATGCACCTGGTCACCCAAGTGTTCTGATGGAGATGTACAAGATTAATATTGTTTTCATGCCTGTTAATACAACACCCATTCTGTACCCCGTAAATCAAGAAGCAATTTTGACTTTCATATCTTATTATTTGATAAATATATTTCATAAAGCTGTAGCTTACATAGATAGTCATTCATCTGATAGATCTGGGCAAAGTAAATTGAAAGCCTTCTGGGAAGGATCCACCATTCTGGATGCCATTGAGAATACTTGTGATTCATGGGAAGAGATCAATATAGCAACATTAACAGAAGTTTGGAAGATGTTGATTTCAACCCTCATGGATGATTTTGAGGGTTTCAAGACTTCAGTTGAGGAAGTAACTGCAGATGTGCTGGAAATAGAAAGAGAAACAGAACTTGAAGTACAGCCTGAGATGTTACTGAATTGTTGAAACCTCATGATAAAACTTTAATGGATGAGGAATTGCTTCTTACAGATACCCAAAGAAATTGGTTTATTTTGATAAAAACTACTCCTAGTGAATATTCTGTGAAGATTGTTGAAATGACAATTAAGGATGTAAGTTATTACATAAATGTAATTAATAAAGTGGTAGCAGGGTTTGAGAGATTGATTCCAATTTTGAAAGAAGTTCTACTTTGGGTAAAATACTATCAAACAGCATCGTGCTACAAAGAAATTGTTCATGAAAGAAAGAGCTGTTGGATGTGGCAAACTTCATTGTTGTCTTATTTTAAGAAATTGCCACAGCCACCGCAACCTTCAGCAACCACCACCCTGGTCAGTCAGCAGACATCAACATCAAGGCAAGACCCTCCACCAGCAAAAACATTAGAATTTGCTAAATGTTCAGATAATGGTTAGTATATTTTAGTAATAAAATATTTTTAAATTAAGGTACGTACATGGGGTTTTTTAAACATACTACAGTATAGTGTAACCATAACTTTTATATACACTGGGAAATTGTTACCTATTTTATTACAGTATTTGCTTTATTGCGGTGATCTGGAACAGAACCAGCAGTACCTTCGAGGTCAGCCTGTACATAAAATCAAGCCTGTAAGTCTCTAGAGAATGCTTCTCAAACTACTCATGAAGGACTAGTTTTTAAATTCTCATTCGGTCAGGGACCCACACATAGTTCTACTGCACATGACTAGTACACATGTCCCACCACATGTGACTCACAGTAGAGTTCATACATCCAAACTACTTTATATTCTGTTCAGCAAGAAAAATCCACTGAGAAAATACTTAAATTTGTTAAGGCAATTTCAAAGTTTTATAAAAATTTTAAATACTATTTCTTACTCTCTGTATTTACCATATTGGGACTATAACAAAGTTTGTGAACCTAAAGCAACTCATGAACAACATTGCAAGGGGGTTGCTCTAGTAGAGAACAAATCTCTAGTCTCTTGCCTTGAGGAAGAGCTGTCACTTTTGAGGGAGTGGCGGAGGAAATCTGGAGGGTTAAATTTCTCTGTAAAAAGACTTTAGGCCCAGCTCCTTCTCAGCTCTGTACTTCACTCCCACATTCCTTGATACCTTCTATTTCTAAATCTAGTGTCTTCTTGAACTGCTCATGTCCCATTATTTGTTCTTTTCTGTAGGCATCAGGCCACAGCTTCCACTGCTGGGCCAACTTAATGCCCCTCTTTGTTCTACTGGTTTCTTCTCCCATTCTCTTTGTCCTTGTAGTTTATACTTTTAAAGATCCCTTTACTGTTATTAGGATTGCAATAGTCCCCAGTTGGTCTACAAATTTAATGCAATCCCTATCAAAATCCCAGCTGACTTCTTTGCAGAGTTGATCCTAAAATTCAGATGGAATTTCATGGGACCCAGAGTAGCCAGGATGATCTTGAAAAAGAACAATTTTGGAAGACTCACTTCTCCCAATTTTAAAACTTACTGTAAAGCTACAGTACATATGTAATCAAGTGTGATACTGGCATAAGGATAGATATATAGATCAATGAAATAGAATCGAGAGTCCAGAAATAAACTCACAGATTTATGATCAGTTGATTTTCAACAAGGGTGCCAAAACAGTTCAACAGGAGAAAGAAAAGTCTTTTCAGAAAGTGGTGCTGGGACAACTGGATATCCAAACATAAAAGAATGAAGTTGAACCTCATACCATACACAAAAATCCACTCAAGATGGATCATAGCCATCAACGTAAGAGCTAAAATTGTAAAAGCCTTAGAAGAAAATGTAAGAGTATATCTAAGCACTATTAACAAAGGAAAAAATAAATTGGATTCATGAAAATTAAAAACTTTTGTTTGGAGCTTCCAGTCAAGATGTCAATGGAGGTAAACAAGGTACTCAGGATCTCCCACAACCACATCAAAATTACAACTAAACTACAGAACAACCGTCATTCATAACCATCTGAAATCAAGCTCAACAGAAGTCCTATAACTAAGGATGTAAAGAAGCCATGGCAAAACTGGTAGGAAGGCCCTATCTTGTTTTGCTCAGTGGTTAGAGCGTCTGCCTGCAGACTGAAGGGTCTCAGATTTGATTCGGGTAGGGGCACATGCAGGAGGCAACCAATCGATGTGTCTCGCTCACATCGATGTTTCTCTGTCTCTCCCTGTCCTTTTCACTCTCTAAAAAACCAATGGAAAAAATATCCTTGGGTGAAGATTTTTAAAAAAATTGTTTATTTTGCTGTTCTGATTGGATGATTTTTATTATTCTGTCTTCCAGATTGATAATCTGTTCTTCTGTATTAACTAATCTGCTGTTTGAATTTTTTCTAATGTATTCTTCATTGTAGGTATTGTATTCTTCATCTCTGATCATATTTTCTAACTTCGTTGAAGTGTCCTCTGAGTTCCTCTATTCTCCCCTCAGGAGTGTTTAGCATCCTTATGACCATTTCTTTGAATTCTTTATCAGTCAAATTACTTATCTCCATTTTATTAGAGTTTTTTCTCTGATGTTTTTTCTTGTTCTTTCATTTGGGGGCATATTCTTTTATTTCCCATTTTATTTTATTTTCTGTGTTTGTTTCCATGACTTAGATGAAATAGCTATCTCTCCCAATCTTGAAAAAGTGGCCTTTATGTAAACTGTGTGCTGGATGGTTTTGGCAGGCCAGTTGTAGTCAGGGAGGCCATGTGGCGTGCCTGTTGTGCTGCCTGGCCAGAAGGAGTGGGTTCCAAGGGGGGCAGTCTGGTGTGTGTGCGCTTCCTTGCCCTTCTGCTCTAGGCAAGTCTGCCTGGTGAGGGCTGAGCTGCCATTGTGCATGCAGCCTCTCTGTTGTTTTACTTGTCTGTTGCCCAAACCAGATCTGGGAGGGACTGCTCTGAGTTCAGACATTGCAGTGCTCCACTATCTCTGCACTTTCTCCAGGTGGGCAACCCTGCATGCATGCACTGTCACACCTTGCTAGTTCTACACCCTATCTGGGTGGGACAGCCCTGCATGTGGGCACACACGTGTGCACAGGAGTGCCCTACTATCACCACAGCATTTAGGTACCATGGCATTTTGCTGGCTCTACACTCTCTCCAGGTGGGGGAACCCCTTGTGCACATGCAGCCCAGTGGATGCACTTAATAGGGTCTTGCTGCACCCATTGGATCAGTTTCTAGGTAAAGCGGCCCCATTTATGCCCACTATGGTGGACTCCGATTCTTGCTGCATCTAGCTTCTAGAAGGGTGGCTGGGGATGCACTACAGCAGACCTGCAGGTCAGCCAAAGAATCTGGATAAAGTGCCTACCTGCTATCCAAGTCCAGGGAAAATGTAAACAATGGCACTCACTGTTTCCTCCAGTCCTGGATCATTTCCTCAGCTCCTAGGGAGTTCTCATGGTTCCCCCAATCTTCTCCATTCAGTCTCTCTCTCTTGCTTGTGCAGATGTTATTCAATTGGTTCTCACTTGTGTCTCAGGGGAAATTGCTCTAAATATAGGGTGTCCCAAAAAAATATACACACACACTTTGAATAATTATAAAGGCAGTGTTTATTAAAACACATTTCATTTTCAAAATTGAGCTACCAGCTGTTAAAGTATGCATACATTTTTTTGGTGACACCCTGTATAGGTGTAGACTTGATTTTCTTTGCAGGGGGTGACTGCAGCATCCTCTTTTGCCATTTTTTAATGTTTAGAAAACCTTTAATCTTTTTTATTGATTTTTTTTTATAGAGAGCAGAAGGGAAGAAGGGGGGGGAGAGAGAGATTTGTTGTTCTATTTATTTATGCATTCATTGGTTGATTCTTGTATGTGCCCTGACCAGGGGGGTCAAACCTGCAACCTTGGCATATTGTGACAACACTCTAACCAACTGAGCCAGGGCAAATTTTTTTCATTTAAAAAAATCTCTTCTCCTATTATATTTATAACATCTTTATCAGTTTTACTTTTGTTTATTCATATTTTCTTTTTGTTTTTTCTTGATTACAATTTCAGGGAATGGTTATTGCACTTTTTTTTCCAGAAAAAATCAATCCCAGAGGTTTATTTTCTGAATCTATCACTATTCTGCTTTGTAACTCACAAATTTCCAGAATCATCTTAATTTTATTCCTTATTTTTATTTTCCTTAGGTATGTTTTATTGTTCTTTTCATAACTTTTCTGCAGTGAATTTTAGTTTGTTTATTTTCATCATTTTTTATACTGGCAGCATTTACCTTTTTAAAAAATTTATATTTAGAGAGAGGAAGGGAGAGAGAGAGAGAGAGAAACATCGATTGGTTGCCTCCCGCAGGCACCCCAGCTGCTACTACAACCTGTATATGTGCCCTGACCAGGAATCGAAACTGCCACCTTTTGGTGTACAAAACGACTCTCCAATCAACTAAGCCACACTGGCCAGGGCCTGACAGCATTTACCTTTAACAGCTTTGACCACATTCCATAATATGTTCTGATTCTCATAATTAACTAAACAGTCTAATTGATTCTTAAAAACAGCTTTTTTTGGAATACAATTTATATACCATCAAACTCTCCTGTTTAAAGTTCAATTCATTTTAATATAGCTAGAGAGTTGTGCAACCACTATCAAATTCTAATTTTAGAACAGTTTTATTGCTCCTGTTATCAGTTACTTCCCATTCTTCCCTCTTCCCAGTCTTAGTCAGTCACAACTATACTTTCTATTTCTATCAATTTACCTATTCTAGACATTTCATGTAAATGGAATTATATAATATGTGAACTTTTGTGCCTGGCTTCTTTCACTTAGCGTAATGTTCTCAAGGTTCATCATGTTATAGCATGTATAAGTATACTCCATTCCTTTTTAGCAGAATAACATTCCATTGTAAGGATATACTATATTTATCTATCTCTTCTTTAGCTGGTGAGCATTTGGGTTTATTCTATTACAGCTACTATGAATACAAGGCTGCTATAAATATTCATGTATAAGTTTTCATGCAGACATGTGTTTTCACTTCTCTTTGGTAGATATCTAGGAGTGGAATACCTGGGTCATATGGTTAGTCTATATTTAACCTTTTGAAGAATTGTCAACCTGTTTTCCAAAGTGGCTGCACCATTTTACACTGCCATCAGCAGTGAGAGTTTCACTTTCTTCATTTGCATCTTCATCAATATTTGATGTTTTCAGTCATTTTTATTATAGCTGCTCTAGGAAGTGTGAAGTTAATTTGCAATAGCAACTTATGATGACTAATTATGTTGACTATTTTCTTATGTGCTTATTGGATGGTCTTGGGGCTTTTTTAGACAATGGTTATTTTAAACTGGGTTATTTGTCTTTTTATTTATTTGTAAGAGTCCTTTATATATTCTGGATATTAACCCCTTATCAGATACATGATTTGCAGATATTTTCTCCCATTCTCTGATTTTTCTTTTCACTTTCTTGATGGTGTCATTTGAAACATTTCAATGAAGTTCAAATTTTTTTCTTTTAGCACTTATGTTTTTCTTGTCATAATTAAAATATCATTGCCAAACCTAAGGTAGCAAAGATTTATGTCTATACTTTCTTCTAAGGGTTTTATACTTTTAGTTCTTGAATTTGGTTCTATAACCCATTTTAAGTTAATTTTTGTGTATAGTGTGAGATTAGGGTCCAACTTCATCCTTTGCATATAAATATCCAGTTGTCCCTGTGTCATTTGGTAAAAAGATTAATCTTTCCTTATAGAATTGTTTTTGCCCTTTTGTTAAAAGTCAATTGATCAGAAATGTGAGCACTTATTTCTGAACTCTCAATTATTTTTTATTGACCTAAATGTCTATCTTTATTCAGTTTTATTTCATTGTGGTCACTTAAGCCTTAATTTGTAGTTTTATTGCACTATGGTAAAAAAAAAAAAAGAAAATTTCATAAGGTACAGAACCTAATGTATACTTATATAAGCTTATGAATTATAATATTTATAACTGCCTTGTCCAATACAGTAACCACTAGCCATGTGTGACTAGAATTAAGCAATTCAAAATGTGGCTAATATGGCTAACTAAATTTTTAATTTTATTTAACGTTTTCATCACCCTCAAAATATTCCTCGTGCCCACTTACAATCAATCTCATTTCCTACCCTTACCCCAGGCAACCACTGACCTGCTTTCTGTCTCGGTAAATTTGCTTATTCTGGACATTTCATATAAATGGAGTTATACAATTTGTAGTTTTTTTCCATCTGGCTTCTTTCACTTAACATAATGTTTTTGAGGTTCATCCATGTTGTAGCATTCATTCCTTTTCATTGCTGAATAGTATTCCAATGTATGAATATATCACATTGCATTTATGCATTCACCAGTTGATGGGCATTTGGATTGTAACAATTTTATTTAATGATAATTAATTTTAATTAAAATATGAAAGCAGGTAAAATATTTTTTCTTTAAGTACAAACTAAATTTCTCTTTAACCTTTGAAAAGTTTAGATATTAGCATATGAATTGAAATGTGCTGTAGTGTAAAATACACACTGAATTTTAAAGACTTAGAATTATGAATAGGCTTAAAGAAATAAAGTAGAAAATTGAAAGGATGAAGAAGAAACAAAGACTATCAAAATAAACTTAAAAGATTAACAAAACAGCAAGTTTCTAGAAATGGGGCAACGACATTAAAAATCCATTCTGAATACCTCCAGCAATGACAGTAACCCCCATGTATTTTTAGCAGGCACTGCGCTGTTTTTCATGTATTATCTCTTTTCATCCTTCCAGCAACCAGACTGTCATTTGTTACCATTTTGCACTTGAGGAAACTAAGACTCAGAGAACCCAGCTTGTCTAAGATCCCTAGCTAGCAAATAGAAAAGCTGGATTTGACTTCATTAATCAAGTTCACCAAGAATGCAAACAAGATATGTGTTTGGCTATAGCCTGGCATTTAGGTTTAAGGAACAGTTGGAGGGATGAGCAGAGCAGGGAGGTAGCAAGGGGATGACTTGGTAAAAATAAGGGGTCTCTTTTCTCAAAATGACAAGTTATTTCACATACTACACCTGCCCACTAAGCAATTCACTCTCTCAGAAGGCTTTCCTGTGAAAATGAGGCCTAGACTCTGCCCCCTCGCCGCTGAGAAATACCTCAGGACAAAACCCTTGGCCTTCAGAGGCAGCTCCCACAAAGCTTGGCAACACCCCCAGCCCAGCTACATGATAAGATAAGACACGCCAAGGGACCTGGGGAAAGAAGCTAGCCTGGTGACGCCCCACTGTTCCCCCAGTGACATCTGTCCACAGCAGACACCAAGAGGCCTCTATTTTAACACCAGTTCTATGGAGCTCTGACAGCACTGCCATTCCAGAGGCTTCTGCAATCAGAACCTCTCCCAGCACTCTGACCAAGGTAGCAGCCCAGACAGCCTTCAGTTTTCAGCTGGGGAGTCTTAGCAGTGATAACTGAGGAAAGAAAGGATCTTGTGTCAAGAGAGCCAGCAAGCCCAGGTTGTTGACTAGCGTGGGCCTGGGCACTGTGAGAGTGATAGGGCTATTTTTGCCCCAGCAGAGTGCTGTCAGCAAGTGCGAGGTGAGGGGTGATGCCTTAGGCTGTGCCACTTGAATCTTGCTAAAGGCTGGGCTCCAACAGCCTAAGGACCTAAAACTGCCTTCACTGTTGTTTCACAAGAACCATAGGAAGGTGAGGGGCCCTAATGACTCTGACACCCAGAGACAGGAGCCAGGGAACACAAAGATCACCACACCATTTTGAAAAGACGCATCACCCACCGTAATCTTTTGCCTCTCCCATCTCCCTGTAATCGTGATCATAATACATGGCTCACCACCCGCCTGGAAAGTGATACAGTCCCAGGTTATGCTCAGCAGTGAGCATCAGTCAGACAGGACTTTTACCCCTGATAGGCTTCCAAAGGCCCTGGTGCAATGGCCCCAGAAGGCCACTGTAACTGGCACGAGGCAAATAGACACGTGCAGAAGATTGCCAAAGGTGCCCCTCGCTTTACACAAGAGCTGCGTTCCTGGGAAGTTGTTCATTAACTGAATCCTACTGGGGCTGCAACTCTGAGGGCCAGATTCCAGGCTATGAGTGCGCAGGGGTTGCCACCCAACCCAGAACACGGGGTGTCATCCTTTACCCCTCCCTTTCCCACACCCTCAGCATCCAATCATTCACCAAGTCCTGACTGTTCTACTTCCTTAACCTGTCTTTGGGCTGTCCCATTGCCATACCCACTGTCCCTGCTGTGTGTCGGACCCGTTGTGTCACCCTGGAACTCCTGACCCTCCAATATATATATCTTAGAGAGAGGAAGGGCAAGGGAGAGAGAGAGAGACATCAATGAGGAGAGAGTCATTGATCAGCTGCTTCCTGCACACCCCGAACTGGGGATCGAGCCCGCAACCTGGGCATGTGCCCCGACCGGGAATTGAACCTCGATCTCTTGGATCCTGGGTGAATGCTCAACCTCTGAGCCACGCCGGCCAGGCGAGGAAAACTTTTTTACTGCTCTCCACTGCCCTCATGATAAAGTCTAGGCATCTTATCAGCCCTCCTGGTCTGGCCCATCCCCGCACCTCTCCAGCCTCCTACCTTCCATCTGAGGCCGAGCAGTCCCTGAGCTTTGAGCCCCTGCGTTTCCTGAGATTGCTGACGCCTTATCTGCTCATCTCTCAAAGTTCTGTCCCAGCGGCCCCTCCCCTAGCCCGGGAGAACTGAACCCAGGACACACTTCTCTCCTAGCACCTTCCACCCTTGATGGCTCCCACTAGATTTGCCACCTGTTCCTGCCATTAAAGAAGTTCCTTGAAGGCAAGAGCTGTGTTTATCAGTCTTAGTATCCCCAACATCTAGCATCAGTGCCTGGGACTCAGTAGCTATGTAGACCTAGGACATGCTTGTAGATAAATGAATAAACAGGGAGGGCGTTTGCTCTTTATTTACTTATTAGATATTTAATATTATCTTTATTATGTTTTTCCAGATTATAAAAGGATGTGTTAGTTATCAATAATTCAAATTGGAAAAATATATAACTTAGAAAGGGAAAGTCCTTATTGTGATATAAATTCCTTCCATATTTTTCCCTATGCTTATATTCAAGCATAGTAATATAAGATAGATACCCTGAATATTTTGTTTAGTTTTTACCAATATAGGATCATATCATATTCATAATGATATTCCCCCCACTAAATACATTTTATATACCTTCCCATATTTATGCATAAGGATTTACCTCATTTTAAGACATATACAGTATTTCATTACTTGGATAAAATGCACTTTGATGAGTATTTTCAATGGGAAAAACTCCTAAAAGTGAATCTATTATGTAAATTGTTAAGATTATTTTAAATTTTACTAGATAATTGCCATCAAAAATACTGTAGTAATTTGGATATCTTTGGCAGTAATTTACATTTACATTACCACTAAGTGTGTTAAAATACTTATTTACATTTTCACCAATATTGATTATCCGGCAGTTAAATCTTTGCCAGTCTAATAGGAAACACATGCACACACACACACACAAAATAGCCATTCGTGATATTTCTTCAGTGGCTTGTTTGTTCATATTTTCTATTTTTCTATTGAATTCACTTTAAAGACCTCAACGTATATCAAGGAAATCAGTCCTTTGTCCTATGTGTTGCAATTTTTTCCCTCATTTGTTTTTGTCTTCTGACATTTTATGGTGTGTGGCCATGTAGGGAGTGGCCGGAGCACAGAACCTGAAGGCAGACAACGTGATAATCCTGGTTTCGTCTCTAATTCACTAGCTCAATGACCATGGTTTAGCCACCTCTGGTTCCCCACCTATAAACTGAGAAGTAAGAACAGCAATTAACTCATGGGATTATTATGAGAAAGAAATGAGTTAATGTATATAAAGTGTTTGGTGTAGCACTTGGCATGAAATAAGTCTTATAGGGGTATATGCTATTATTATTATCATCATCATGCATTAAAATAGTTTTAATTTTCATGCAGTCAAATTTATTGATCCTTTATGGCTTCTGGATTTCAGGTCATGCTTCTAAGATTAGAAAAATATTCACCAAGGGTGCTGTTTAAAAGAGTCTGTGGGGAATCCATTTGCAATATGGATCTCCCTCCATCTCTCATTTTGCTGTCCTGTAAATTAATTTGGCTGTTCACACACCAGCATGTTTTTAAAGGGGGAGACCTACCTTTGTTTACACCTGTGCAAAGACTAGGTAAGGTTGCCTTTGTGGGTCACTGGTTTGGGAAACAGAGTGTGCTAGCTGTGGTTTCATATCTGAAGAGTGGGCCTGGGCCGGTCACCTCCTCTCTTCATAAACTAAACTAAACAACGTCTACTTGTCAGTAAGTGCCAGCCTCTCGCCAACATTCCTACACTGATGGAGTTCACAGTCATGAGATGGAAGGTGTCACTGTAGGCCTCATGGTGAAGAAACATCCTTGATGGAGGGAAGAACTCATTGGGCAGATGGCAAGGAGGAGCACAGAGAACATTCCAAACAGTGGGGACAGGATGTGCAGTCACCACTCTACAAATATGAACCTGCCCACAATGCATCAGGCCCTCCCACTCCCTCTGCACGAAGGCACAGGCGGGAGGCCAGGGGGAGTGTTGGAAGGAGGTGGTGAGATGCAGAGTAATCAGAAACCAGATCCCAGAGCTTCAGACTAAGACTCATCTCAGTTCTAGGACTTAACTGGTCAGACAGCCTTAAGAAAGCGACTTCGCTCCTCTAGGGCTCACTTTGCCCATCTTTCATATGCAGCCTCAGCTTATGTCCTTAGGCAGCTGTGCAAATTCTATAAGATTACACACACAGAAACATGGTCTTGTACAACTGAAAGATCTGACAGCCTTTTGCAGCTAACTTATCACTGAAGTTGTTCCTGCCTCAGGGACATTCAGCTTGGACTCATTCCTGGGCCCATCCTGAGCCTGCTTCCTGCAGAAGGTACAGCTTCCTGGTGGATCCCAACCTCCATGCTCGCAGTCGGTGCTCCACTCTCAGTCCTGACTCCCGACTCTCCCTAGATTTTTTGTTGATTCAGGTCAGGACTCACTCCAACACTCTTTAACCCTGACAAAGATACTGAGCCTCCTACCCTGACAGGTTGTTAGTAGCAGGATTAGAAATTGGCCCCTGGTACCTACTGTGTCTCTTTCGCCTTGTTTTCCCCAGACATTGGCATGGGCCTATGTCCATCCCTGGCAATTCCACCGCCTGCTCATAAGAAAAGTTTAAAGGTTTAGAGGTGGGGAGGGTACACCACTCCTCTCACATCACTAGAGCCCAGGCATGGCATCCTCCAGTGAGCAGCAGTGGTTCTCTAGAGCAAGCAGGGTCCTGGAGGTCTGAAGACCACTAGTGAGCACAGCCCCACACCCTGGGCCTACAGTCCAGTGCAGGGGGCACTGAAAAAGGCACCTGGCTGTTAGGGAAAGGGTACTCGATGGAAGTTACAGAAACTTGTGTTCTGGTTTCAGCACAGTCTAGTTATGTGACCTTGGACACGTCCCTTGCCCTCTCTGGTTCTATTTCCCCATTTGTAAAATGAGACGGTTGGCCACAGAACAGAAACTGATGCCCTGGAGCAGACAGAAGTGTGCACAGTTTGAAGCGAGATGCCTTTAGGTGGGGCCGGCACTTCCCAGTGAGAAGCATTTCTCACCCCTCCCACACTTCCACCTCTGAATGCATCTGAGATTGTATTCTTTGCTGCTCCCCCATTCTGGCCCTTGGAGAGTCTCTGGTGTTTTGGGTACCATTATATAAAAGGCAGAACACTCTAACTGGCCACAAAAGGGAATAGTTAAGTACAAAATCTGGCTAGGTTATCTCAGCTTCTGGAGGCCAACCTTGACCCAAGATGCAAACAATGACACAGTGACTGGGTTTCCCAAGGCTTGTGGTCCTCTTGGCAACAAGAAATCCTAATACTTTCCCCCTGCACTTACTGGTAGCCTGGGCTGACTTCACAGGGCCTGTTCAGATGGGTCCAGCACTGAGAACGGCACCTGCTGGGTTTAATGCTCTGATGTAGCCATCTCGAAATTCTTAATAACTCTGAACTTGGGGCCTCACCTGTTCATTTTGTACTGGTCCTTACAAATTACTGTGGGTTACATTAATACCCATTTGGGAACCTTGTACCAGTGTGTTTACCAGTCTCTCCTGTTACAGTGTTGGTTCCCAAGGCAGGGACTCTGTGATTACCAGGGGAAGAACATTCTGAAGAATTCTTCTTGTCCTTCAAGATCCCGTTGAGATGGCATTGACACCCACCAGGTCTCCACTAAGCTTCCCAGAGGGATGTCCTCCTGCTTTCCCACTTCATTTGTATATCCCACATGACACCCGTCCCTTCCCGCAGTTTCTCACAACCTCCTGCGCCACGCCCTCTGTGCTCTGACTTGCCTCAAGTAGATAGATGCTCATTAAATGTTTGTTGACTGACTGGAAAGCAAACAGAGCTATCTTCTCAGTACAGAGTACAGGGCACTGCACACAGTGGGTATTCAACCAGTACTGCTGAGTCATCCACAGAGCAGGCTAGGTTGTTACACCATAAGGCCATGTCCTTGCCTCAGCCAAGCCGTCACATGGTCGAACACGCTCTGCTCTTCCTGCAGTGAAGGTAGAACTGGTGAGCTCCAGAGGGGTGCTTCTGAACTACAGGGTTTCCTGGTGTGGAGCTGGAAGGAGACTGTTGCTACCCATCCCTGTGGTTCCAAAATGCACTCAGGAAAATTATATTAAGAACCCCTGACACTTGCAAAGCACTTTAAAGTTTGCAAGCCACTTTCATAAACATTATTCTCAAACTGTCCTGTAAGTCAAGACAAATACTTAAATGCCAATTATGTGGTTAACAGTTTTTCTTTTCCTTTTTTTTTTAAATCCCCACCCAAGGATGTTTCTTATTGGTTTTTAGAGAGAAGGGGAGGGGGAGGAACATTGATGTGAGAGAGAAACATCCATCGGTTGAAACATCCATTTGATCGCCCTGACCAGGGATCAAACTGGAAACCTTTCTGGAGCATGGATAATGCTCCATCCAATGGCCATCCGGCCAGGGCTTAACTTTTTTTTTTTTTTTTTTACTGCACATGATCATTGAGGAAAAAATTAGAAAATACAGATGAAGCAAAAAGGAAAAGAACACTTCAGATCCTAATGCCTAGAGATGACTTAATACCTTAGTCCACATCATCTCAGATATATCTGTGTACATAAATATATATCTTTAAAAGTAGGCTATTGCTGTTGCTGCTTTTGTGATATTATTCCCTTTGACGAGGTGGCTAACTGAGGACCCAGGTCACACAGCTACTGGGGGCAGTGCTGAAACTGAGCGTCCATATCCCTGAACCAGGCTGCTGCTCCAGCTCCACAGGGGCTGGAGAGACTGATGCTTCCATTTTACGGCTGTGGGAAGGAAGCCCAGCAAAAAAGTGTTTGCTCTGATTGGGCTTAGGGGTCCCACAGTTCCCCATGGGCGAGGCCGGGCCGGGCTGGGCCTGGCTGCTCAGGAGCTCCCACCTCTGCAGAACTGGACTTTGCCTTGTAGTAAACAGTCACAGGGACATAGGGGTCAACTGTCAGGCAGGGGGCCCAGAGGGAGCAGGTGCCAGGTGGCAGGATTGGGCTGTTCAGGACTGACCCCGGAGAGCAACTGGATATCTGTTTAGTGGCCTTGGAGGGTTCATGCTCTTTGTATTTTTAGAAAGGGAGTAAGAACACAGCAGTGACCAACAAGTGCTTTGTTGCCCCGGGGCATTGCCTTAGGCTCTAGAAAAGGTGCTTCCAGTCTGGTTTGGAGCCAGTGGCTGAGGGCAGGACTAGCCTGCCTGCCTTTCTGGTCAGATATTGTGTTAGGCAAGAGGAAAGATTTCCCCAGGGCCCTGACCTTCCAGGAAGATGGTAACGAACGAGAGCTAAACAGGGGCTTGCAAAACAGCACAGTGGTTAAGAGTGTGTGCTCTGGCCTCAGACGGACCTGGGTTCAAATATTGAGTCCCCTATCTCTAGCTGCGTGACTTCAGCAAAGTTACTTAATCTCTGTGAATTTAAGGTTCCCCTTGTGTTGGTGCATGGTAAATACTGAATAAATGCAGTTATTAAAAGAGGCTGTAAATCTGGAAGAATGCTGGAGTGTGCACTAACATATTCAGCGCTCGCTGTAGATCTCGTTCTGGAGTTTGGCACCCTTTCTGTGTATAGACTAGACCATACATTAGCTCCTAGCAGCGAGGGGGGAGAGGTGGTGTCCTCTCACCTTACTAAAGAGGAACCTGAGAAGCACAGAGGCTGCATGACCTGCCGGAGGCACTGGAGGTCACAGAGAGCAGAAATGGGAGCCAGATTCGGCTCAGACCCCTTGATTCCAAGCACAACCATTCACTCAACCTTTATTTTCCCCAGACCCTGGCCCACGACGTCAGAGCTACTGCTCAGAGTGCAGGAGTTGGGGCTGGGAGAACGTGGGATTTTATACGTCCCTGCTGCTTTCAAGTCCTGAGGAAGGAAGGGAGAGCAGGTGTGAGAACCCAGGTGGGATTTGCTGGGCCAGGGCGGGGAGAACAGGGGGCTCCTAGGGCTGGGGCTGCGGGGCAAGCCTGGCAGGCTGCTTCTGAGTCCAGCCCTCACTGGATTGGCTAAAGCCAGCTGGGGACATCTGTCGCAGAGCTGGCTGACCCTTGAGGGCTGTTTCCCCCCTGGCTTTGATCTGGGAACTCCTCTGTATCTTGATTTCTCCTGCCCCTGCAGCTGCAGCTGGGCTTCTTCCAATGAGTGTAGCAGCTTCTCTTCCTCATCTGCAGCCTGTCTGTCTATGCCAGGACCCAGACACTGCCAACCACAAGGACAGTAAACACACACGCACACACGCGCTCATGCTGTGCTGAAGTACTGAAGGGAGTTGGGAGTCCACATAATGCCCATGTAAGACAGCCATTTACTGGCACCCCCAGAGGGCTCCATATAAGAGGGCCATGGAGCACAGCTCACCACAGTCCTGCCTCTTAAGCCCCTTCTGAATAAAAACAGGGGGTGACAAATGCATCACTCATTCATTCATTCAGCATGCCAGGCTAAGTGCCAGGCTCTGGGACATAGCAGTGAACAGGACAGATAAAGTCAATGTTCCTATGAAGTTTATCTACTGGGGTAAGATTAACTACCCTATCTCCTGACTTCTCCCTTTATACACTTTGTTCTCTGCTAAGCCTTGTCATTTTAGGGAGTTAGGGGAACAGGGATATAGGGAAGGCAGGGATCTTTGTTGATCCCAGGTGCCTAGCACATGATAGGCACTGAAAACATGTTTGTTGAACTGAACTGAGTAGGAATCTTGGCAGGCTCTCTGCAGGGCTGGGTGGAGTGGGAAATTCACCACCTTCCTTTTTTCCCATCTCAGTGTCAGATACGATCTATTTCATGAGGTCTCCTCACCTGGACTGTAGCCAGAGGTTGTAGACACAGTTCTTATTGCTTCTTATTCTAATTGTATGAAATTCCAAGGAAATAATTCTTGCCTTTTGGAAACGTACAATCTAGTGGGGACATACGAAACTCAATCACACCATTATGTAGAATGTTGATATTTTGCGTTATGATTAATTGTTCTGAAAGTCATTTTTACTTACCTGTGTTTAGGCCTCCTATCTGGATTTAGGTTTCACCACAAGATCTAAGGTTTTATAAAACCAAAAAAGACTCAGTAAATGCTTCTGAATGAAGACATGAGGAAGATCTAAGATAAATGTATCAGACCCTTAGAAGCAGGCCCGTGATCAGCAGCTGGGCAGCAACAGGTACTGGGAGATGAGCTGCTGGAGCAGGCTGGCTGCTGGTACAAAATACTCAGTACTGTTCAGTGGAAAGATCTAGATAGATTTCCTAAACATACTTTAGACTGATGTCCACCTTTGAGTTTACACAGCCTCTGTTTACAGGGACTGTATGGTGAAGTGGTTAAGAATGCAGGCTCCAGAGCCTGCCTGTGTTCAAACCCCAGCTCTAATACTTAACAGCTGGGTGATTCTGGGCAGAATTACTGAATTGTTCTGAGCCTCGATTTTCTCATCTGTAAAATAGGTGTTGTTAGAAGAATTCAATGACAAAATCCGTATGAATGCATCTAGCACTAAGCTTAGAAAATAGTAAGCAGTTTGGCAGAAAGGTGTAGACCAATGGCCCTCAAACTTGAGCTTGCATCAGAACCACGTGGAGGGCTTGTTAAAACATGAATGGCAGGCTCCACCCGAGTTTCTGAATCAGTAGGTCTAGAGTGGAACCTAAGAATTTGCATTTCTAATAAATTCCCAAATGATGCTTGTTGCTGCTGCTGCTTCCGGGACCACATTTTAAGAACTATTTGGTATACAGAAAAAAGAATCTAGGCTTAGGGTTTTGACACTGGGACCATCCCTTAGTATCTGGTGACTTTGGGCAGGTAATCTCTTTGAGCCTCAGTGTCTTCACTTGTAAAATGGAACTATTAATACCCACTTTCATGGGGTGTGCCTGGAATACAGCATTATCATTATTTAGGTACTATTGTTTACATTTTAGCTCGGTCTGCTGGCTCTTGAAAGATGAGTCAGATTACAACGAGCAGAGATGGTCTGGGTAGGCTTAGGGAATGTTGCTGGGAGCCCCAAAGTGGGGCCTAGAGCAAAAGCACCCAGGAGCAAGGTGCTAATTCGGAAAGTACTTTTGTTTAAGGTGTGTATTGGGAGAGAGCAGAAAAATTCTTTGGAAATTTCTATGTAACAAACCCATGACTAACTTTGGACCCTAACAAATGAGTGTTTCCTGAAAGCCACTGACATGGTGATCTCTTGCAGAGGAGGTGGAAAATGCTTCCTAAGGGAGAGCAAGCAAATCCTAGGGGTTCCTATCGCAACCCCTGAGCCTTCCCATCTCTCCTGCATACTGTTTCCGTTTATATGTAGTCCTCTTTTGTTCGAGAGAAACCCTGTCGACTTCCTTGGTTCAGAAAGGGATTCAAGCACTTGGGTTCCTGGCCCTGGCAGGCTGAGTTCACACAGGGCCCCCGGAGCTGTTTCCTGGGGTTCCCCCTGGTGGACGATGGCGGCACTGCAGGCTTTCCCAGAGGCGGCTCCTCCCACGCGCCTCGTCAGGGCTGCGGTCCCGCGAAGCCCGGGTTTGCAGCCTGGGGCAAGGGCTGGAGCTTCACAGCAAGACTGTGCCCAGGGCTCCAAGGAGATTTCTAGGCCGGTTGGGTGTTATAACCAGAATAGCACGCAAAAGGCACCCCACCCAAGGTGGATTAGACGCTGTTGATTTTTAAAGGCAAGATTCACTGCTCTTGGCACTGGACGGATGCAGTCAGAGCACTTGCCCCAGACAGAGGCCTCAAGGGTCTGGGCCTTTGCAGGTTTTGGCCTGAAGACCAGTGACAACTTCCAGTCTGAGTCATTCATTCCCTGAGGCAGGATACCAGGGGAGAAAGGGCTATCCCTGGGCCAGGGGCTTTTATTTTAAAGGCAAAGATTCACTGTCCAAATCCAACTCCCTTCACCCAAAAGCCATTATGCCTGAAATCCCATCCTTAAAGACCCTTTCTTTAGCCCTTTTTGAGTAATCTCTTTGAAGCAACTCTTTCAAATAAAAAAGTCACTCTTTTATCATGTATTTAATGTGGCAAGTCACTGAGCTAGGCACCGTGGGGACCTGGGAACACGGAAGATGGAGTCCCTGCAGTAAAGCAGGGAGTGAGAGGCCATCTAGAGAGGTCTAAACAAAGCCCAGGCCAGCAGGAAGCATGGCAGCTTTTGCACAGGGCCTGGGTGGAGCGCAGTGGAGACAGGGTCTAGGAGGCAGGGGAGGCTTCCTTGGGGGCAGGAGTAGCATGGGCAAGAGGAGTCTTAAGTCCTGGAGCGAAGGGTGGGGTGTGTTCAGGGAACAGTGAGTAATCTGGTGTGGCCCAGTACTGCCAAGCATCAGGGAACCTGGCACAGGCGGTGCCCCGAGGGGGGTTAGCTCTCCCCCATCCCCTGTGGGAGGAGGTAGGTGGAGGCAACTGGGAGCATCTGCACTGCCCACTCACAGCACAGAGCGTGAAGACCCGGTGTAGGCTGGCTTGCCCGGGAATTTCCTCTCTGAAACAAGCCTGGTGCAGCTTGAAGGTGAGATTTATGGGGGCAAGAAGAGAGGGTGCCTAATGGAGTAGAGAAGAGGCATTTCAAAGACCATGGGGGTTGCTGAGAAGACAAAAGGTGACTTCGAAATTTGGGCTCGGACAGGCCTTGAATCAGGACGTATTATTTAAAAGGCCTCTAGGCCCACAGGTGGGAGTATAATCCTGAGTGTGATTTAATACTTTAGTTTTCAAAGCACATTCATCCACGTTACCTCATTGATCTCTTTAGCAGAGCTTTGAGCTAAACAGGGCAGATATTATTCCCATTTCACAGATAGAGAGGGTAAGGCCTGAGCAAGATGAAGTTATAACTTCTGTTTTATTTTAACCTATTTATTTTCACCATTGGCCTTTTGGGGCGCATATTTGTTTCTGTTTTAAATTTATTTTTTTAAGAGAGTTCAAACATTCACATGGTTCAAAATTCAAGATACAGATAAAAGTCTCTCTTATCTCAACTCTGTATTCCCAGGTTACCTCCTACCAGTTTGAACCCAAGCCTTCTGCCTTTGGGTATAGTGCCCTTCCTGGCACAGCAGTGCAGGGGCTGAAGGGCACTGACCCACTGTAAATTCAGGAAAACCTGATGCAAATTCCACTCAGAGGTATTATACCTCCTCTTAGCAAGTGTATATATGTATCCTTATGGGACTATTTAATTGTCTTCTTTCATCTTTAGATTTTTATCTTTAGATCCTAAACTCCTTGGAGCCAGGTAGTATGTCTTCAGCTTCTGGGAGGTAGCAGAGTAAGGGTTAAAATTACAGGCTTGGCACACAGAGAATTGGGATAAAAACTGTGCTGTGTGAACTTGGGCAAGGTACTTAGGCTCTCTGAGCTTTTTCAACTATTATTATCATGGCCTCACCAACTTCACAGGGCTGTTGTGAGGACTAGACAATGGCTCTGGCTCTTGCCCCGTCTTTAACCCTATGCCAGGTACAAGGTATATACTTTGTAATTATGGGCCTACTGTATGTGTGCACAGTAGGACAAACCCAGGTGCCCATTCAAACTTAATTCTGACAGAGGACTAGGGATCTCAGGCACCTAATTAAAAGCAAAGTGGCACAGTAGGTCACCCAAATCAATACTCTTCCTGGGCTGGATCTGCCCTTTTCCTTTATGGGAAACCAGCCTTTTCAGGTGAGACCTGGCTTTTCGGGATGCTCAGTCATTTTGAGACCAACAGAGGGCCAACAGGACATTGCCCCTCTGAGCTTACTTTGTAGCCTTGAGTTTGAACTGATACACAGGCAGACTGCCACATGGCTTTTCTTGAGGCTGACAAGAATGACTCATTGGAGGGTCACCAATGTCTTGAAGCAAAGTGACTCACTGGATCTGCCCCTGGGCCTGGCTCTATAGCAGCCTGACCTTTGCCTCTCTCTGAGAAATATTCTCAGCTCCTGATAATACTCCACTCAGAGGAGGGGCTTCCCCATCCTTACATTACTCTTTGTTAGAATGACCCAAGAAATCACTTATCCCAACCCCCCTTATCTCACAGATAAGAAAAGGAGCCCAGTTTGTAGCAGAACCAGGATTTGAACCTGGGCCCAGGGTGCCTTCTGTGATACTCTCCTGGCTGCCACAAATCCCTGTCTCTTGGCTGGATCCTCTCCACAGGGTACTCACTCACTGTGGCCATGGGCTCCAGGTCCTAAACACTCCAAGCATTGGTTTCCATGTTCTTCTGGTAGGACAGTTACCCCTTTGAAATCTTGTTTCCAAGAAATGCAGAATGATACCTCGGAGCTTGTGGTCCTTATTGACCACAATGTCAATAAACAATGTAAAAATTTGTTCACTTTTCTGTTAAAAGATGCATTCCTTCCCAGCCAACAAGTTTTGTAAAGAAACAAAAATAGCATTGGATTAAGGGGTAAATAATCGTCTGGCAGAATAATGGAGCAATCCATGACTTCAGGAGCTGGAATCCATACCAACCTGGGGAGCTGGGACTTGGCAAGAGAGCTGTTACCCAGGGAAGTCTGAGCTGGAACCAGAGGGAAGGGTGAGGAAGAGGGAGGGAAATGGTGGTGTTGGGACAGGCCTGGGAATGGGGCAAACTGGGAATGGGGTGGAGGGTGCCTGACGTGTCCCTAACCCCCTTGCATCACCCTAACCCCATCACTAAACCCAAGTCCTCTTTTTGCCCGGAACCTCCATGTGCTCCAGGAGGGAACTCTGGATCTACTCCCATCTCCCCACACCCGCCCTTGTTCCAACCTCATATCAACCAAAATCCCCCCTCCCTTAGTATTCAGGTGTCATTCATTGGTTGGCAGGATTTGAATAGGTTGCCTTTCTGCAATAGGGACTCTGGAGTCTCAGGTGGGGTCACCTACTGTCCTCCAGTAACAGTGGAGGGATTGGGTGGGGTGGGATGGAATAAGACAGCATATACTGAGAGACAGAGGGTCGTTGAGAAACGTATCTCAGAATGGAAAAAAATGAGGAGAGCTTGGAGTTCTGTCTTTCTTTTGGGGGAAGAACAAAGTCTCATTCAGCTTCTCCATAGCCTCCACCCCTCCAGAGGCAGGATTTTCCTCCTGTTTTATAGATGTGAAAACTGAGGCCCCAAGTGCCAAGCCCAGAGGCAGAGCTGGGCCCAGAAGCCAGAAGTCCTTGTCCCTCCAGCCCCTGCTCTGAGGAACCAGAGGAAAGGGGCCAGGAACTAGGGCAGGACAAGTGGGTTTGAGGGGAGGGAGGCCCCAGCAAGCTCTGGCGGAGAGAGCCTGCAGGCTGCTCCAGGCACCTCGGGCACCTCCAGAGCTGCCCCTCAGCTCTGGGAGGGGGCTGGGGCCAGGGGAGGGAGCTGGCGAGACAGCGGGGCCGAGTCCAGTGAAATACCAATGACTCACGCTGGGTGGCTCCTCGGCCGACCCAGCCCACATTCCCGGGCCTTTGTTCCCAGCTGCTAGGGCCCAGCCTTAAAGGGCCAGCTCCTAGAGGCAGGACCGAGGGCCACCTGGTCCATCCCTGGGCCTGCCACCCCCACCGTCCTCTCCTCACCCCTTGTTGGGTTGCTCCTAACTTCTGGGCAGTGGGTAAAAAGGGTGGCACCCTGTAGGATTTGGGGGTTCATCCAATCGAATCATCAGGCTATAAGGGAGGACCCTCAGGTCATTTCAGCAAGCCCTCTGCCTCAGGGCAGGGCTCAACCTAAACTGGCCACGAAGGATTAAGAAAACAGTTTTCCTCCCTTTCAAAGCAACTTCTTCCAGGGTCTCACCATCAGGTCCCTTCTAACCACAGTCCCTCTTGCAGCAGGTTGTGCTGGTTTCCCACTTAGTTCTGGCCCCAGCTCAGTACTCGTTTATCCTTTAACTCTCATTTGACACACGTTTGGTAGGTTTTAGGTTGGCCTATCCAAACTTGTGAACTGAGATCCCTGTCTTGGGCCTCCAAGGAGTCCAGCTTTCACACCAAGCCCCGCCTGTCAGTGGATTCCTCTTGGGAGAAACACCATCCTGCCAGCGGGGCAGCCTGGGTGCTCAGGTCACTTCTTTGGATGCTGGGCGCCACCGTGTGGACAATCTGGAAAACTGGTGCCTTCAGGAGCTTGGGCGGAGAGGGGGGAAGGGTCCTGCAGAGCCAACCACCACCAAGTTGGACTCTGAAGCAGCATCCTCAGTTATGAAGCAATCCTGAACTGGCACAAATCGAAATTAGAGAGGCCCTAAGATCAATTTAATAACAAAAGCTTAGAAGTTCTCATAAAACTTATAAATAGTATTTTTTGTTGAGGCTTGGGGACATTTCTGTGTCCCCAAGTACCCACCCCTCACACACTATTTGGGTTTAAGGTTTTGTCCACTGTTAATACACAACATTTTGGAGTAGGGCTTTTCTCCCTGAGAGACCCACCCCATCCAGCCATCCAGTTACCCACCCACTCAACAGATATCCTGCTGCGGTCATCTGCTGGTCGCTTTCCTACCCCAGGCTGTAACGTCTCTCAAAGTCCTTCCTTATTCCCCTTTCTCATCTCCACTTGGGTTAGTTCCTTGTCACCCTAACCCTAAATCAATACCATACCTTTCAACAGGTCTCCTGCTTTTGGACCCTCCGAGGCCAATCATCCCAAGCACCTCTCCTAAATAAATCTCCCTAAGATGTACCCAAGTTCTCCTGAGTGACTGAACAGTGCCTGCAGCACCCAGTCTGGATTTCCTGGCTCAACCCAGAGGTCCAAGCCATGTGCCTGCATTGTGATTCCATCTTTGGAGTTAGTGACTTCTCAAGGATACGAGCTTTGTTTTCTATTTCAATATCATATCAAATGTAAATTATATGTCAGTCAATCCTAGCCAGAAAATAAATTAAGAGATTTTAACATACGTAAGTGCATACAGATGTGTGCTTTGATTTGGCCTGTGTTTGAGGGCCAGCTAGTGTGCCTGAGCAGGGCTGTGGCCAGTGCCGAGGGCTAACTGGGATCTGAACTCAGCTCAGGATCCTTTTGCTAAACTGTGCGCCCCACCTTGATACCACACCATCCTTGGAGAAGAGGTGCCTTTCCTATTCCACCCAAACCTCCTGCTATTGTTTTCTGAGAGGCTTTCCTCTAAGAGGAAAACAGAGTGACCCTAGGCCAGGCCTGGCCCAGGTAAAATAGCATAAAATGAGTAAGGTACTGTTTTATAAGGAGCTGAGACTCCTCCTGGCTTTCTTCAGATGCATGTGTGGTGTGAGGGAAGGGTGACCCTACCCATTGTGAAATATAAATTACAACATAACATCATTTCAGAGTTCTTTTAGGCCATAAAACTGAGGAGGGTGTTACCTGCCCTCACCTGGTTAGGGGAAAGCTTTAAAACCTCTCTCTTCTTTCCAGTCCCTCAACTGCTTCCGTTCTAGAGCCTCCCAGGTAAGCCTGTGTCTTCTCCCTTACAGCCTGGGAACCCCAACACCGGGAGCCAGCCCATCAACCTGAATCACTATGCCACCAAGAAGAGCGTGGCGGAGAGCATGCTGGATGTGGCTCTCTTCATGTCCAATGCCATGCGGCTGAAAACGGTGCTGGAGCAAGGGCCGTCGTCTCAATACTATGCCACCCTCATCACTCTCATCAGCATCTCTCTGGTCCTGCAGGTCGTCATCGGAATCCTCCTCATGGTCATTGGTGAGCCCAGACCTGGAGTTGGCCTCCGTGGCCCCTAGTGGGAAGATGAGCCCCAAGTGTCCCCCTGTACCACCCTGCATTTGCACATATCAGCTTCTCAGCCATACACTAACCTGGAGTTAGGCCTCTGCACCTACAAATGCCCCAGTAACACCTACACAGTGATGCCCAGCGCCCTGCCCTAGCTCTTGGCGTTTCATACAGTGGCCACTCCACAACGCTGCTGGTGTCCTCACTGACTTGTAGGGAAGTTCCACATCACCTCTGTGTGGGAACGTATCTCCACTCAGAAGGCCCAGTGTAAGTTCCCAAACCCCGATTCTCTGAAGCATGGATCCCACAAACTGGTCACGAAGGAAGAGGCTCTAGTGCAACGATACCACCTCCCTTGATTTCTGTCACATGGATCTCTGAGGTGCCAGACTTTCTCTGAACTCCAGTGGGTTTTGTGAGGAAAGTTCCAGGCTGTGGCCACCACCCTGACTTTTACCTCTCACTCTCCACTTCTCCACAGCACGGCTGAACCTGAATGAGGTAGAAAAGCAGTGGCGACTAAACCAGCTCAACAATGCTGCCACCATCTTGGTCTTCATCACTGTTGTCATCAATATTTTCATCACAGCCTTCGGGGCACATAAGACAGGGTTCCTGGCAGCCAGGACCTCAAGGAATCCTCTCTGAGCTCAGCTGGGGACCCAGGTGAGGGAAGATGGGAGGTCCTCAGGCCCAAAGGCTCCCTAGGTGGCCCTTTTCTCACCTCTGGGGGTTTGGGGTAAGAGAGAAATGCTCTCCAAGCAAAAGGAGTAGATCTGGGGCAAGGAGGGGATCTTGGAGAAGTTTGGATGGGGACTCGGAAAGGTCCCCTGTGCTGTTAATGGTGCTATTCCTTCAGTTTAGGCTCAGATTTTTCCACAGAATGAGATGGGTGGGATGCAGTGTAGTTAGTGGTTGGCTCTGCCCCTCTGGCAAGATGGAGATATGGGATTTCCCCTGGGCATTGTCCAGCAGTTCTTGCTACTCAAACTGTGGTCCATGAACCAACAGCAACAAAAGCACCTGGAAGCTTGCTGGAAATGCAGAATCTCAGGCCCACTCTGGCTCTACAGAGTGAGCACCTGCATCTTGTAAAGGCTGCCAGGGGAATCAAGGGCACATTGCAATCTGAGAACACTGCCTCATGCCTCTTCTCTGCTTCCCCCACAGCTGCTGGATCTGGAGCTGCTCCTGCCTCTTTCCTCCCTCACCTGTCAGGCTGATGGGCACTTTCCACAGCCCCTGGGAGCTCCTGAAAGGGCAATGTAGATGCCTGCTTCCTACTACAGCACCCGAGTGAAGATGGGATATTTTACTGGTCTAAGTGAATCCCATCTTAGTCTAGAGTCCTGAGCTCAGACTGGGGTAGTGCCAACCTTTCCTCTTGGCAGCACCTGCACCTGACGCATGTCAACTTAAGGCCAAGCCCACCAGCTTAAGGGCTCTCGTTCTGACTCTACTCCATTCCTTCCCTTTGCCCCATCCATCCCCAGGCCTATTTTCCCAGGTAAAATGGAATGATTTCTATCTATAAAGGGATCTGCAAATCCACTGAAGTCAACCTTTATGTCTTTAGTTGCATCTAAGCTGCCCTCTCCATCTGTGTCCTGGCAAGGGCTCAAAGCAGCAAACTCCAAGCCTGGAAGGAGAAAAGGCTTTTACATCACTCCCTCTCCTCTGGGTTGTTCTCTGAGTCAACTTCTCAGGCCCCACATGCCTTGGGCCAATTACCATCTGCTACACCAATGGCAGATTTGTCAGTTCTAGACTGATGTGTGTCTGCACACTCTTCAAAACCTCCCATAAGCCTGTCTGAGCTTTCATGTTAGCACCTTGTCTTAGGCATGTGTTTGAGAAACATAAACTATTTTGATTTATGTTTATGCCAAATATAATTGGGGGGTCAGTCTGTACCTGTAAAGCATCAACAGGGCATCCCCAGCTGAAGCAGAAAAGGTTTTTAGACTGTCTGCTATTTTAGAATAAGCCACACCTCAGCTCCTCTCTACTGTTCACCGAGACGATTCTGGCCCTATTTCTAGCCTCATTCACCCAGGGCGTCCACCAGCCTCGCTTCAGGGAAACCACCAACTCCGTTAATCTACGGAACAGAAAATGCCTGGTCTAACTCTCAGACTGAGCTCCTCATACAGGACCAGTGTTATCCTCTTTCTGAGTAAACCACAGCGCAGAGGAGGCTGCCCCACAGCAGGCACCAAACAAATGGTAATGGGTGGAAGGTGGTGTGGAAGGGTCTTTGGCATGTCCTTCAGATGCCTGATGGCCAAAGGACAGAGATGGGAACCCTGGGGCTCCCAGCCCAACCCTCTCCCACCATGATGGGCAACAGGAAAATGCAAGAGCCATTCTGTTTTCTACAAAGATGCTGTATTTAATGCTTCCCCTCCCACCATCCCAGTCCCTCCCCCACCCTAGACATTTCCCTACAGAGTAGGACTCCTTGCCAGGTTCTCCCCCTTAAGGCAGATGGTGTGGAGGTAACAAACACAAGGCACTAGCCAGGGCGAGAGGGGGTGGTGGGCAGGGCAAGGGAGGCTGGGCTGGCTCCTGCTATCAGGAGAAGTGAATAAGGAGGGTCCTTTGGACTGGCTCAGCCTCCCAGTGAATGCCCAGTGACGAGTGGCCCCAGAAAGAAACCTAGCACCGCAGCCGGCCAACTGTGGCTCTTGCCTACTCCCTACAGACCTTTCCCAAAGGCAGTGAGCTAGAGCAGGGACCCTAAAGAGCTACAGCCCAGGGGGTAGATACGGACATGGGCATCCATAGGCCACAGAGTCACTGAAAAGTCCTTGTCTTTTGTGATTTCTTAAGACAGAGGAAAGGATGCTCTTCGAGCTCAAGGGTTCTCAACAGGCTCCATTCTCCCCTAGGCCAAGTTTATGCTCTTGGTGAATACAGGGCCCAGTAGGTAGGCCCTTCAAAGGCTGTGCCTTGGACTGTCACAGCATGGAGCTTGGGTTGGCTGACTGTCCTCAGGGCCCCGCTGCACCCCCATAAGCCCTTCCTCACAGCAGGGAGCCCCGTGCTCGCCTCCCTAAACAGCCACTGGAGCTCAGGATCCAGTGTCCAATGCACCATCGGTGAATTCAGCAGCAGCGGCAGAGGCAGCAGCAGTAGAAAAATCCCCACCACAAAGGCACCTGGGGATCCTTAGTGCAAGATAAGTGCGTGACCATCAGGTGACAGAAAGGGTGGCCTAGGCTACAGAGGCCAAGGGCTATTTTCCCTGAACTGGCTTCACTTTTCACTTCCTCCTGGCCCCTGCTCCCTTCCACTTGGGGAAGAGATCTCAGACCCATGCCCTCACCTCCCCAAACCTGTCGCCCTGCCACTTCCTACCCTGGTCCCTGTTTTATGGTTCAGTTTCACCCCCACCCCTTCCTCTTCCACTCAAGGCCACCCGGGGCTCTCCCTGCAGGAGGGCACGTCTGGGGGAGCTGGGCTGCGAGGACTCACCACTTTCCACTTCCCTTTTCATCCCTTCCTGCTAGACTCCAACCCCCTCCTCTCATCTAAGTCATGGGTTACTTACACCCACATCCCCTTTCCTCCCTGCCCCTTCCATCTTGCCTGTCCTGCTTGGCCTACATGCCAAACACCGGGGATGAGCCCACTGCCCACCACTTTGTCTCCCAACCCCCCTGTGGCACCAGGAAGAGGGTGCCAGTTCTGTGCTTCTGATGGGTCTGAAGTTAGCGCCACATGGAGGGTAAGGTTAATGCCCTAACTGGTGGCGAGCTGTTCAGTGACTACCTGGGAGAGATGTGCGTGTCTCTGGAAGGCACGAGCCTGGGGTAGAGTGGAGGAAGTGCTTCCCGTGGGGCCAGCTCCTCTGGTTATATATCAGCTGCCGGGTCACAGACCGAGGGACACAGCTCTACACAGGAGTGGGTCTGAGGTATGCAAGTGGGGACACCCCCTAAAGGCACTACTCCATCCCCCTCATGTAGGGTCAATGCTGGGTCTGGACAGTTATAGTTTTGCTTTTCTGATTGAAAAAACAAAACAATAAAATATGTCCAATAGAAGAGTTTCCTGGTCACTGCTCCTGTAAGGAACACGGGGTGGATGATGGCACGCACCTTGAGGCTTTAGGATGGTGTCACTCAGGCCGGTGTTCCCCTCCCTGACCTAACTGCGCAGCCTCCCAGGAGCTGTTCCACCTCTGTGACGGTGAGCGAGCAGCCCCTCAGGCCGCCCTTCCCAAAGTCCTCCACCTGGCGGCCCAGAGGATGGAGGGAGGGGCCTTGGCAGCTATCTGTGAGGGGACAGCTCCTGGTGGAGTGGGGGTGTTAGTGCTGAGGCCTCTGGGGCCCAGCCATGGCTTCTGCTCCCCACCTCGCTTCCCCCAGCAGTCAGCAGGGTGCTGGGGGAGCAGCCGCAAGCCAAGGAGCAGGAAGTGGTCGGTCCAGTGGGCCACCCCTCGGGGTTACAGCATCTTCATCTGGCGGCGGTTCCACATGCCTCGCTTGGAATGGAAGTGATGGAAGAAATTCCTGAGGGAGAGACGCTCCACTTCCAGGCCTGCTTGGAGGATCCTGAGTGGGGGAGGGCAGGGTCAGCCACAGAGGCACAGGAGGCAGCCGCTCCGCATACAGCAGACCCGGTACCTGCTTCCTGCTTGGCCCTCCACAGGGCAGGAGCAGGGGGTAGTGCAGAGTGTGGGCTCTGGAGCCAGCCTGAGTCTGAATCCCAGCTCCATTCCCCATGAGTCACGCCACCTCTCAGGGCCTGTCTGCTAATCCAGAAAGAGGACAACGACACACACACTGGAGGGCGGGAGTAAAGGCTACAGCAGGTGGGCGTAGGTGCTCGGCCCAGTTCCTAGCACTCAGCCAGCAGGGCACATGTCACAGTGTTTGACAGGCAGAGGCTGGAGCACACCTCGCCCCTAGCCCTCCCCTGTCTAATGCACAGCCCACTGGGAGTCCCTCCACAGAGGCATGTACTCCGGGCACGCGGGGAAGTTACTGGAATGTGAAGCAGTTTCTTTCTCCTTGGGCCTCTGCAGAGGCAGGAGGGTTGAGAACTGAACCAGAGGGCTGCATCTTCCCAGAAGGGCAGGAAGATGGGGGTGGAGGTGACCACTAGCCCAGGCTTCTGTCCACTTTGGGAATCTACTTGGATCTGGCTTTACGAAAGCTGGGCTATCCCATACAAGCTCTCTCAGCCTCCCTCCTTTGCACCTTAAATTCTCTTAGTAGAACTGTCACTTCCTTTCCTTTCTTCCCTCTAGGGAAAATGCCTAAACACTTCCAGTATTTAAGCCTCTGGCACTTAATAGTTGCAAGATTTGGGGCAAGTTATTAACTTCTTAAGATGCAGTTTTTTCATCTGGAAATGGAGATGATTACACCTGCCTCACAGAGGTGTGGGGAGAATTAAATGAGGGAAGGGATGTGAATCACCTGCCAGTATAGACTCCCAATGACAGGTGGCTGCTTCTTGCCCTGTCTCTCAGGAAGAAGCGTATCTCTTCCTTGCTAAGGTCCCCACTGCCCCGGTGCTCCTGACCTCGCCCTGTCCACCTCCCCTGGACACTGTTCCAGCAATTACACCCTTTCTTTCTTGGATTTTCCTCCTCTCTCCTTTGCCCCCACCCCTTAGCTCAACTCTCCAAGTATCATCCTTTTTCCCTTCCCTTCTGTTGGCAGCAAATTTCTTGAAAGAAGAATCTCATCCTAACACAGCCTCCGCGTCCTCACCATGCAGTCCACAGTCCCTTATGACCTGGGGTCCCAACCCAGCCAGCTCCCTGCTGTGTCCTTCTCTGAGGCTTTTCATACCAGTGACTCTTTCCTGCTCCCTGAAACTCCCTTCTCCCCAGGGACCCAGACCTCCTGGAGAGCTTGTTGCCCTTTAATGGTCCACACGACCTCTTTTGCTGGCTCCAAAGTCTTCCCTGACCCTTTGGCCTGTCTCTTTTATCTATCCCACAACTTCATCTTCCTTCCCCAGACAGCTGGGAGGGAAGGGGAGCTCCAACCTGGAGGATGCAGCCATGTGCTCCCACTGCAACTTACTTGCTGCTCAGAACATTATCATTTACACTGGGACAGATCAGTTTTCTTATCCCCTGACAGTTTACCAAGCACTTTCCATGCCAGCCCTGTGAAAGAGACAGAAGCAGTATCCTCTCTTTTCACAGGCAGAGAAACTGAGTCTCAGCAAGGGAAGTAATTGGAGCCCAGTAAGTGGTGCCGCTTCCTCCAAGTACAGTGCCCTCACTTGCTTGTGGGGAGTCTGCAGCCTAGGGGACGGGTCTAGGATGTTCTCGCCCTGTTCCCGCTCCTGATCAGATCCCTCAGATGCCCCCCTTTCCCAGTCACCTGTCCAGCAGCTCCCAGTCTTCCCCACCCCAGCGGTCTCGGAACTCCTTGGTGTTCATGCCCCCGATCCTGTCTAGGTCTGACTTGAAGATGCCAAGCAGTCCAAATCCATTCACCTCCCAGTAGCCTGTGGACAGACAAGAAGCTCCAGGTGAGGTGAGCCAGGGGCCAGGAGGAAGGAATAAAGCAGGCCTCCAGGTGGCATCCCTAGAGTCTTTTCTGAAAGATGGACAATGGGGTGCCTGCAGCTGAAAACTGTCACATCTGGGCAAGTCCTTTGACTGTTTTGGGGGGAAAGCCCCTGAGCCAAGGTTCAGGGTCCAGTGAAAGCAGCAGTCCTACCAGGGAGTAACCAAGGGCTGGTGATAGCCCTACAGTGGGATCTCAGAACAATAGCTACTAAAGGCATAGAGTGTCAGTTTCCTTGGCCATTTCCCTCTCCAGAGGCAGGGGGCCTATCTTTCCATCTTTGTATCCTCACAGGGTACAGAGTCTGGCACGCAGTAAATGCTTAATAAACGTTTGATGAATGAATAAAGGGGAAGATGGGGTGGGCCATGTTCATCATTGCTGTGGCCGTCAGCACAGCCCTGGGGGCACATCTCTGGAATGTCCAGGTGAGCAGAGGAGCAGGAGGGCAGGGAGGGTGATGCTGCTGTTTCCAGCTCTGGGGTTAAGAAACAAGGCCAGAGGGGTCTTTCCTACCCTCCCTAACCCAGGGCAGGGCTCACCCTCAGGCCACTGGGGGGTGGCCCCGCAATGCAGCCTCATCACCATGGGGGCGAAGGCCATCTTGCCCTCCACACAGTGCTTCCGGATGGTATCGATGACTCCTGCTGGGAAGTGGATGTGGAGGTCACAGAGGAAGATGATGCTGTGCGGGTCCTGGGGACAGATGTGGGAGGATCAGCAGACCCTCTGACCAGGGCTAGGAGACCAAGCCACTCTCTAGGACAATCCCCTGGTTCTTTCCACTTGTATGACTGACAAACTTTCACAAAACAAACTATTGGGCAGATTTCCACGGTCCCGGGCATCAGAGCACAGTTCTTACAATCAGAAAGTAAATTCTGACTCCTCCCCCAACTCTGTACAGACTCCAAGGACTCAGGACAAATACTCCACTGTCATTTGTTTAGTCCTACCCTGGCAGCACCTGTCTCCTTCCTCCTTCCTCCCTGAGGAGCTGACCGCCTTACACATCCCAAATGTCTCTCTACCGCTTAACCAATCCTTAATCTCATCTCCCAAGCCCTTCCCAGTCCACTTACCTTCACCAGGTCTATGCCGGCCTGAAGTCCAGCTGAGCGCTCGAAGTTTCCACTTAGCTTCAGGTACTGGTAGCTGCAGGGGAGGAGAGGAGAGGGCCTGAACATTAGGACTTGGCTTGAAGGCCATTAGCAGACACAGAGGAGAGACGATGTGTGCCTGGAAATGGGATTATGCGCAGAGACAGGGAATCAGCAAAGCTGGATGAGACCTCTGGCTCTGCCCCGGACCCACCAATCCCGAGACTTTAGGAAGAGGGTTCAGGCTGCCCGCCAGCCAGGAAACCTGCTCACCTCCGCAGCTTGGACCTTTTTAGGGCCATCTCGACATCCATGTCCTCACTGCTATAGTCAGTGATGATGATGTTGAAGTGAGAGTCGCCGGTGACCTGGAACAGCTTTTCCATGTCTCTGATGAACTGCTGCACCCAGCGCGCCTGGTTCTTCACTACCCAAGTGGGAGGCAGAGAGAAAGAAGCAGAGGTGACACTAAGAAGGCATGTCCACTCCTGGGTCCCGCGTGACGGAGTCCAGTCAGACCTCTGCTCGGGGGTAACGCAGCTATGAAACCAGAGCAATGCTGCACAACAGAGGCCAGCTCGCCTGAAGGGGCCTCTCCACCCTGCTCCTGCACAGTCTCCTGGGCAGGCCCCCTGAGAAGGCCTTCGGCTGGGACTTGCCTAGAGTCCTTGCATGGTAACCGTCCAGGCTCTCACGCGTAACCCTGGATTCCGTCCGTCTTATTACCATCCTTATTTCCTGTCCTACCCCATTGTTACACTTCTGTCTCTTACAGAGTCCCCTTTCTCATTATAAAAACCAGCTAACCCATTCTAATAGGTACCCTCTCTGGTTATCTACCCAGACCACCTGTAAGCCCCAATGCAACCCCAGCGGATTATCACACCCAACCCTGAAACCTGGTACCACAGAAAGAGTGGTGGCCTCAGGTCAGTATCTATGGCCGGCTCCAGTGCTTTCTAGCCATGTAAGCTCAGACTAGTGACTTTTCTCTTGTGAGCCTCAGTTCCTTAACTGTAAAGTGGCCATTTTCATAAGCTCCTGTAAGATCGAGTCAGTGAGCAGAGACCTGATTACTGTTAGGGTCCCTGCTCCACTGACAGTGCCCAGGCTCAGCTGGAGGCTCACCAGGCACGATGAAGTGGACCACGGCTCGGTGATTCCAGGAGAAGCCCTGGGGCCAGCACAGCTTGGGCTCTGGGGTCCGGACATTCAAGACTTGTCTCCGGCGGTTGTGTGGGCCGACCAGGCCCTGCAGGTTCCGGGCCTCAGCCTCTTCCCCTCCAACTGGCTCGATGCCCTGCCAGCCTCGTGCAGACACATACTCAGAGAGCCGCACCAGGCGCTGGCCTTGCTCCAGCAGCTCAAGCTCCAGGAGGTAGCGACCCCCACGTAGCTGGTCCTGACGCTTCTCCACATTCACGATGCGCCGTAACTGGTATCTCCTATGGCAAAAAGGGTGGGGGCTTGAGTAATTCTCTCCCCCACTGTGGGATAGCATGGTGTGGTAAAGCCTGCAAGGCCAGTTGTCAAGAGACTCTGGTTTTTGTCCTAGCTTTACCATTCGCTAAGATGCTTATGCAAGATGTTTTTAACCTCTCTAGTGTTCCCTGCTTCCATCTTTATCTTTTACTTGTTTTTGATTGGGGTGTGCGTGTGTATGTGTGGCTCCATCTTTAAAAATGCACCTACTGAGCTGTGATGATCTCTAAACTCTTTTATAGCTCTGAGATTGTATACAATGAATGAGTTTCCTTTAGAAGTTGACCCTAATTAATAAAATACTTTGTTCAATCAACAGTGCCATAATACACAATTAGATAAATGTTGATTGGTTGGCTCAACATCATTCGTCACTAGGGAAATGCCAATCAAAACCACAATGTGATACCATTTCACACACATAAGGATGGTTATTTAAAAAAGGAAAATAACAAGTGTTGGCAAGGATGTAGAGAAATTAGAACCTTCACACACTGCTAATGGGAATGTAAAAAGGTGAAGCTGATTTGGAAAAGAGATTGGCAGGTCCCCAAAATGTTAAACATAGAGTTACCATATGACCCAGCAATTCTACCCTTAGGTGTATACCCAAGAGAACTGAAAACATGTTCACACAAAAACTTAGTACACGAATGTTCATAGTAGCATTATATTCATAATAGCCAAAAAGTGGAAACAACCTAAATGTAAATTAACTGATGAATGGATAAACAATATGTGGTATATCCATACAATGGAATATTATACAGCAATATAAATGACTGAAATACGTAATACATTCTACAACACGGACAAGCCTTGAAAATATTTTGCTAAGTGTCAGAAGACAGACACAAAAGGCCACATATTACATAATTGCATTTATGTGAAATGTCTAGAATAGGTAAATCTATAGTGAGAGAAAGTAGAGTAATGGTTGCCAGGGACTAGGAGGAGGGAGGAATAGGAATTAACTACTATTAGGGAGCCTTTAAAAAGTGATAGAAATGTACACTCTGAAATGTAAGTTAAATGGTATGGAAATTTCATCTCAATTGAAAAAATGTTGATTGGTCAAATGACTGAAACAACAAAGAACTCAGCCATGTTTTCTGCCCTAGCCCTTCTAGCCCATATCGGGTTCCTATTAGTCTCTTTCAGCCTCAGTTTTGCCTGACTGCTTTTTTAAAAAATATGTTTTTATTGATTTCAGAGGGAGGAAGGGAGAGGGAGAGAGACAGACAGAGACATCAATGATGAGAATCATCGATCGGCTGCCTTCTGCAAGCCCCCAACTGGGAATCAAGCCCACAACCCAGGCATGTGCCCTGACAGGGAATCAAACAGTGACCTCCTGGTTCGTGGATCCATGCTCAACCACTGAGTCATACTGGTCAGGCAACTGATCTGTCTTTTTATTAGTTCCTTCCCTGAGACAGGGGACCACATTTGCCAGGCTCTCCCAGTGTTCTTGGGTCAGAAACCCAGGCATTTTAGCACCTTTCCTGATGGTGGGACAAAGACCTGACTGGTCCAGGTCACCTCCGAGAGCAGGGGCTCCAGGCACTTGTCCTTGTCCAGGAGTCTGCAACAGGGGAACCTGCTCCAGCCCACAGGTCCCTCCCCCCTGGGCCAGCACGCGGCCACATGCCTCAGCCCGGGCGCCAGGAGAGCCCTTTACCTTACCCCCGGCTCCTCTGGTTGAGCTTCTTTAAGAAGACCCGTGTGATCTCGAGAGCCTCCTGCTCTGGAAGCAGCAGGTTGCCAGAGGTGTTACAGCTCAGGTCAATCCAGTCAGTCCGCAGGGCTTGGAAGTCAAGGTTCCGTGCACTGAAGGTCTGCTCCCAGTTTACCACTGGGTCAAACATGGGCACATATTCGAACACCTCACTCACATCCTCCTCCTCCTCCTCTTCTTCACCCTCTTCCTCTCCCTCCACCTGTACTTCCTGGCCCGCAGCTGCCACCACCTCCTCCTCCCCAGGCCAACCCTTCCTCGGGGCCAGAGGCTCCATCCTGTCACCTCTCCTCTGCTCTGCAATGTATGACTCAACTTGATTAAGCCACTGGGACTGCCCTAGAGTCTTCCTGGGGCTGTCACCAGTGGGCCTGGGCCTTTTGACTTGAGGCAGGTTCCCCACCAGGTGGCCAGGGAGCCACGTGTCAGAATGAGGTGGATCTTGGCTGGGCTCAGGTCTGGGTTTTCTCTCCCTCTTCTCTGCCTGCTGGCCTGGGATGTTGCTGCTCTTCACTGGGAAGGGAGCTGTAGAGTTCTGCTTGGAAAACGGGGCCAGCAGCCCCTCCTGGGGCGGAGCCAGGAGCTTCCGCAGGCTTCGGAGGCGGTAGTCAGTGACATCCTGCCCGGCGGTGGAGGTAGGCGCTTGCTTTCCCTCTGGCATCCTGGCATCCTGGTCACCGGAGTCAGGGGTCACCTCTGCTGCCTCTCCATACTGGGACTCTTCCAGAAGGCCTTCCTCAAAACCTGTCATGAATAACAACCGTTCCTCACGTCAGAGTTCTCAGCCCTTCCCCAAGAAGACATAGAAGACGGTTGATGATTATGTGTGATACTCCAGGGGGTTTCAGATGGGATGGCACCTGGGCACTGCCACTTACTGTGTGACCTAGGGCAAGTCATTCAATCTCAGTAACCCCAGTTTCTTCATTGCATAAAGGGAATAATGATCCATCTTCCACAGCGTTTTGGTGAAGATGGAGAGATATAAAGTGCACAAAGTGCCTAGCAGGGGCCTGGCATGTGGAGGATTCCAACAAACGGCCCTAGCCTGGCCCTAGTGCCTCAAGAAGAAAGGCCACAGGAAGAAAGTGCTTCTGTGTAGCAGAACTTCTCAAATGACATGCTAGGACAGTGTGCCCTTGGACAGCCCAAGTAATCTCCAGGGCTCCGAACCTCCTCCGGCTGACCCAGCGGGCTGTTACCAACAGTCATGTTCTTGTACAACACGTGCCTTTCTATGGAAAAAGCTGGGACTACTGCTCTGAACTTTGGGTGTGGTTTGGATTTTAAGCTCCTCTGGGGAAGGGCTGGCATGGTTTGAACTTCTCCTAGAAACAGACCATGGTCACCCCTCCCAGCCTGACCTGGAGGCCTCAGCTCTCACTCTGTACCTGGCTGCTCCGGCCCCTGCTTCTCAGGCTGGTCAATCTTGATGTACTCCTGAAAGCTGAACCTGCAGGAGGAAGGGAGAGGCAGGCTGGCACTGGTGCCCTGCAGGCAAAGCATGAGGCTCTGCTGGAAGTCCCAGCAGCTGTCTAAAGTCATGCTCTGGACAAGAGCAGAGGAGGGAGGCTGAGTGAGAGTGCGTGGGAGTCTGTGAGTATGGGAAGAACCCAAGAAGGGCCAAGGCTCCTTGGGCTGGAAGGGCATGTGCAGCCCCTCTGGTCCAGGCAGCTCCCTTAGCTCCTGCAGAGCTCCATCTTCTTGCCTCATTCAGTGTTGCTCACCTGTCCTGGTAGAATGTGCTTTCCTGGTAGAAGCATTTGTTATAGGTTTCCATGTGGCTCAGGCGGGTGTAGTCATTGGGGTAAACAAAGGACAGATGAACCTGGAGGTAGAGAAAGAAGCAGCAGGACAAAGAAGGTGGGATCTTGGTAAGAAATCAGCCAACCAGAGTTGAGTGCCCCCCCCCCCCCCAGCACACACCCAGATCCTAGGGACTTGCCCTGGTAGGGAGAGAAGGGCTGCTCTGAGCTCTGAATGAAACATCTGCTTACGCAGACCAGGATTCCACTCCACTCTCTCTCTCTCTTTTTTTTATTCCTCACCTGAGAATATGCTTATTGATTTTAGAGAGAGGGAATGGGAGAGAAGGGAGGGAGGGAGAGGGAGAGGGAGAGGGAGGGGGAGGGGGAGGGGGAGGGGGAAGGGAGGGGGAGGGGGAGAGGGGAGAGGGGAAGGGGAGAGGGGAGAGGGGAGAGGGGAGAGGGGAGAGGGGAGAGGGGAGAGGGGAGAGGGGAGAGGGGAGAGGGGAGAGGGGAGAGGGGAGAGGGGGAGGGAGAGGGAGAGGGAGAGGGAGAGGGAGAGGGAGAGGGAGAGGGAGAGGGAGAGGGAGAGGGAGAGGGAGAGGGAGAGGGAGAGGGAGAGGGAGAGGGAGAGGGAGAGGAGAGAGAGAAACATCTATGTGAGAGAACATCGACTGGTTGCCTTTTATATGTGCCCCAACCGGTGATCAAACCTGCAACCCAGGTATATGCCAACAGATTGGAACCTGCAACCCTGCGGTATATGGGTCGACGCTCCAACAGAGCCACACCAGCCAGGGCCCACTCCACTCTTTCTGCCTCCTCTCCGGGCTCTCTGGACCTAACACAACCCCTGATCCAGCTAGCTCCCCAGTGCACGCGTCCCTCATCTCCCAATCCAGCTCATTCCCCCCAGCTGCAGACCCTTCCCTCCTCCTCCTGCCATCTTATCCTCTCCTACAACCTCTACACCTCTACCTGCAACCGCCCACCACCCTGGAACAGCCCCTTTTGTTATTTACTAAACTGCTTTTTGCCTCCCTTAAACATAGCTCAAGGCAATCACCAACCAAAACCTTCTCAATGCCGCCCAGGCATCCTGAGTCCTGGCCATTCCCTCTGCCTCCAGCACTCTCGTAATCATCGCTGGATCTGGGAACGGGGTTCTTCTGCCTCTCCAGGTTCCACAGGCTGGAGATTCTCTTTAGTTCCCCTCCATAGTTCATTTCCCCAGTGCCTTGTCTATGAGTTTAATAGACTGGCTGACTGGCTGGCCGGCTGGCCGGACTGACCCAGGCAGGACAGGGGTGTATGGCCCATGAAACAGTGTAAGAAGCCTCACGCCAGCCCACCTCACCTCACCACTGTGGCAGAAATGGTGTATGGGGCTTCCTGAGGCAGAACTCCACTCTCAGGCTTTGCAGGGCAGTCTGCCTGGGCCAGAAGCAACTTGGAATGCTAGTTCTCCCAGCCTGGGGACCTGTGAGGCCATCCTGTCTGCCGGTATGGATGTGGGGAGGAGGGGAAGTCAGCCTCAACAAACCCCCATCTCAGCCATAGGCAGCAAGCCCTCTCTCACTCCTGCCCCCCACTGTCCGGGCCCCAGACTTACAAACCGGAGGCCCTGGTAGCGCTGCAGGGGGAGCCCATCCACCAGGTAGCTGGGCTTGTAGGGACAATCAGGCAGGACATGGCGGAGATGCGACTTGGGGATCAGAGGCACTGAGAACAGCAAGGGAAGAGGGGTGAGGATGGGGGCGAAAGCCTGAAACGGGCTGGCTTAGAGCCACAAAGGCTCCTGGCTGAGGGGTGAGGGCTGAAGTCCTCTGCCCCGAGCAGGCACCTATGTATTCACTCAAAGCAGCTGTGGTCAGAGTCTATGGCCACTGGCTGAGGCTGCCAGACAAAGGTTGGCACCATTCTTCTGGCATTCGTGGAGCACCATGACGGCAGAGGACTCAGACTGTCCCTAGTTCAAGGCACAGTATTGAGTTGGGATCTCTGTACAGGGCTAGCCTCAATCAAGGTTTAGAGAAGTCTCTAGACTTCCAAGAGGCCCCCTAGGCTTCACCCTAGCGCAGTGCAGTAACTGCATTTTTTTAAGAAGCGGGGGAAGGGGGGGTGCAGGACATGAATTTGTTCTTTTTTAAAATGTACACACTCCCTAGAGTTTAAGACTCTAAATATGTTAGTGGGAATATATTTCTCTCACTGGGTGACAAGAGCCAGAATCCAGTAAGAAACTATGGGATTTGTGACTATAGAGGAACCCAGGGGGAACTTCTGGGTTCTAGTTCTTTCTAGTCCTGGGTGGCAGTTACACAAATGTGTGCTCTGCGATGATTTTTATAATGTAAAGTTGTACATACATACTTTTGTACTTTTCTGTATGCATGTTATATTTTACACTACAATCTTCTGGGTTTTGAGACACTGTGGTAGAACTGACAGGTCTCCTGAGTCTCCTCCACCCACACCATGGACCTGGCGGTGCACTGTCTCAAGACTGGATGAGTAGTACGCAGCCAAGGCCTCACCTCGATAGAGGGTGTCACGAGGGTCAGGCTGAAGCATGTCGGCGAGGGGCTGCTCATCTGTGGGAAGAGAGTCTGGGGAACCTGCATGGCTGGCTGCTGTCTGTGGGATGTGGCCCACCTCATCCATCTTTAGGAACGTCTCATCTGGACCAGGGAGGAAAGAACAGAGGGCAGCTGTGAGCCCTGGAGCAAACCCCACCCAGAAGCCAGGCTCTGCCTCTCTGAGAGGCCAGGAAGAGGCTCAGTCAAGGGTCCTGCATACCCCAGGAACAGTACAGGATGTGCTCAACCCTCTTCCCTCCAGCCCTGCCCCCCATAACTTGTGGTTTCAGCTCTTTATCTCCCTTTGACCCTTTCCACTGGCCCCATGACTAGCACACACCACAATTTTTGTGTGAATTGGAAAAAAGACACATCTTCAAAATGTTTTACTGCTATCTGCTGGAAATCTGTCATTATAAGTATGTTTAATTTACTGAACACACACATATATAGCACTTACTAAATAATAAGCCAGGCATATTCTAAGCATCTTACAAATAACCCATTTAATCTTTGTAACACCGCATGACTTATGTGCTATTATTATTAGTTATTCCTATTTTACAGACAAGGAACTGTGGCAAAGAGACTCTAAGTTATTTGCCTAAGATCACACAACTAATAAGGGGCAAAGTTTGAACCTATGCAATCTAGCCTCAGCCTGCAGGTTATGCTGTCTCTCTGACAGACAGATCAGCAATGCCTACCACAAGCAGGGCACCCCTAGTATTCCCAGCAGCCCTGCTCCCCATCCCTCTGACTTCTGGGTTCATGTGTCTTCTGCCACAAATAGAGCTCTCCTTCTACACTCAACGCTAATTACCTCTGGTCCACCTTACTAGGTTTTTTTGGTTTTTTTTAAATTATCTTTATTGTTGAAAGTTTTATAGGTGTCCCATCCCCCCCCATTGACCCCCTCTACCTCCCTCCCACCCCCTCCCCAGGCCTTCACCCCATTATTGTCTGTGTCCATGGATTATGCATATACGCATAAAACTTCTTTGGTTAATCTCTTCCCTCTGAGATACGACCATCTGTTGCATGCTTCAGTGTCTCTGGGTCTATTTTGTTTGTCAGATTATTTTGTTCATTAGCTTATTCTTAAAGAAGACCCTTCAACATTTCATGTAATACTGGTCTGGTGGTGATGAACTCCTTTAGCTTTTTCTTATCTGTGAAGATCTTTATATGACCTTCAGTTCTAAATGATAGCTTTGCTGGGTAGAGCAATCTTGGTTGTAGTTCCATGTTTTTCATCACTTTGAATATTTCTTGCCACTCCCTTCTGGCCTGCAAAGTTTCTGTTGAGAAATCAGCTGACAGTCATATAGGTGCTCCCTTGTAGGTAACTGCTTTTCTCTTGCTGCTTTTAAGATTCTCTCTTCGTCTTTAACCTTTGGCATTTTAATTATGATGTGTCTTGCTGTGGGCCTCTTTGGGTTCCTCTTGTTTAGGATTCTATGTGCTTCCTGGACTTGTAAGTCTTGTAAGTCTATTTCTTTCATCAGGTAGGGAAAGTTTCTTGTCATTATTTTTTCTAATAGGTTTTCAATTTCTGGGTATCTTTCTTCTCCTTCTTACACCCCCATAATGCGAATGTTGGTATGCTTGAAGTTGTCCCAGAGACTCCTTACACTGTTTTCATATTTCTGGATTCTTTTTCTTTTTGCTCTTCTAGTTGAGTGTTTTTTTGCTTCCTCATAATCCAAAGTGCTGATTTGATTCTCAGCATCCTCTACTCTACTGTTGGTTCCCTGTAAATTATTCTTCATTTCAGTTTGTGTAGCCTTGCTTTCTAATTGGTACTTTATTATGTCATTGATGGTCTCACTAGTGTCCTTAATAGTCTTACTAAGATCCTTGAGCATCCTTATAACCATAATTCTGAACTCTGTATCTAGTAGCTTGCTTGGCTCCATTTCATTTAGTTCTTTTTCCAGAGATTTCTTCTGTTCTTTCCTTTGTGACATGTTTCTTTGCCTCTACATTTTGGCTGCTTCCTGGTATTTGTATCTATGTATTAGGAAGAGCTGCTATGTCTCCTGGAATTGGTAGAGTAGCTTTGTGTAGAAGGTGTCCTGTAGGGTCCAGTGGCTCAGCCTCCCCAGTCACCTGAGCTGGGCCTTCTAGGTGCTCCCCTGTGTGGGCTGTGTGCACTGTCTTGTTGTAGTTGAGCCTTAGTTGCTATTGGCATCACTGGGAAGAATTGACCCTCAGGACAATTGCAAAGACCAGCTGCAGCTACAGCTGAAGAGCTGGTATGCTGGAGCAGGATTTACTTCAGTGGAGCTTTGGTGTTCACTGAGTCCGTCTCTTGAGTGTGTCACTCGTGGATGTGGTAGGGTTGTAATCCAGTGTGGTCAAAGCTGACTACCGGGTGCACTGTCTCTAGGGCCTCCTGGGAGGTGCAAAGTCCCCCTCTGCCTGTGCCTTGCCCAGGGCCACCCAGCATGAGCTACACAGCAAAGAGTAGATGGCTGCTCCTTGTGCTGGACTTGGAGGTGCCCAGGAGAGGCCAAGCTATGAACCAATGCAGGCTGCTGGTAGTGCCAGGCCTGGGGCCACTTATCAAGAGGTATTGGGCACACTGAGGCCAGCTGCTGCTTGTTTGGGAGATTTTAGGAAAGTCCTAAGCATGAGGCTAGAGAGGCTATTTGCATAGAAAAGCCACTGTAAATGGCTTGGATGAGCTTGCGAGTAGGGAGAGGCAGGGTCTCCGGGAATCACCAAGGTAGGGCAAAAGATGTGAGTCAGGTTGCTGGAGATTCAGATATGATGCCTGCCTGCCAGCTCTGTGAGGGGAGGGCTCATCAAAGGAGCAATGGCCTCTGCCAGCTCTTCTGTCTGTGAGAAAGCTGCCCCTCTAGCTCTTGACCCAATTTCAGGCAAGTTAGTTCCTTCTCAAATGTCCCAGGTTCCCTTCAAGCTACTCCCTAGCACTGGAGCTCAGAGGGAGCACATCTGAGTAAGTCCATGTGTGGGCTCTTTAAGGGGAACGCCTGGGGCTCCCGCAGCCTCCGTGTCCCTCAGCCACAATCCTTGCTGGTTTTTACAGCCTGAAGTTGTGGGACTTCTCTTCCCAGCCCTGAAACCTTGGGCTGGGGGACCTGATGTAGGGCTGGGACCTCTCACTCCTCCGGGAAACCTCCACCACCGAAATATCCCTTCTGGTTTTAAACCATGGCACTGGGTGTGGGACCATGGCCACGTCTCCGCAATTCAGCCCCAATTCACCCCACGTCTCCCCCCACACACCGGTTTCAATGTGCTTCTTTAGTTCCCTTGTTGTAGGACATCTGTTCAGTTAGATTTCAGGAGGTTCTGAGTGATGCTTGTTCTATATTTTAGTTGTAATTTTGATGTGGTTGTGGGAGGCAGTGGGTACCATGGTTACCTACGCCACCATCACCCATCTTACTAGTTTCTTACCTGCACTTTGCTATGGGCCTCTCTCTTCTCAGTTCACATTGAATCTATGGATTCCAATTCTCCCCTCTTCCTCTTCCAGCAACCCAGCAACTCACCACCTACTCCTCTGTCTTGACTTTGTTTATGGGCCTCTTGTTTTGGTCACCAGCAACCTCCTCCCACTCACTATGCCCATTCCACACTGCCACCCTTTCCTGTGAACCCAACCCTTCCCTTTTCTCCCCTTCTTACACACACTTCCCCCTGCCTTCCCAGTCCCCTCCCAGCACTTCCCTTTCCCTTCCTCCCTTAGGTTCTAGCCCTGTCTGCTCTTCATACATCCAGGGTCCACATGGCCCCACCTGCCAGGTGACAATCACTCAATGGGACCTCCGAATAAGAGTCTTGTTAGGAAATCATAAGCAATGAATAGTATAATAGGAGTTCATTTACTGCCAGTTTAAAGCAGTTGGGAAAGCTTCCTCTCCTCTGCCATGGCTTGGAAAGAGCCATAGTTGCCTCATCTGTGAAAGAGGAGATTAGCCTCACTCAGGGTTTCATCTGGAGTGAGCCTCATGGTCCCTGGATCCCCTTGAAATTATACACAAAATACTGTATGTGGGTACACAAGGGAATTTTTCTGAGATGAGGGCTCAAAGAGCTTCCATCAGGTTCTCAAAGGGGTCCCTGACCCGAGTTAAGGACCTGTGACCTTAGGGTTCCTTTAGGTTCTGTTCCTGTCCCTTCAAACCCATGTTTCAAGCACCTCGAGCTTTAGCCTCCACACCACACCCCTTCCCTGACCCACTTCCCCAGGTGGAGTGAGCCTCCCGTGTGGACACGCCTGGCTTCCGACTCAAGCTAGGGGCAGGGCCTACTACTCACTTGTGAAGAGAGACAGGGAAGGGGAGTCGATGATGGTGAACTTGGCTCCAGGGTCATTCCGTCGCCACTGGAAGAGAGAAGGTGGACATAGAAGGTTGGAGGTAGCTAGATTTTGAAAAGGGTTCAAGGGCAGAGGGAAGAGGTGAGGCTAAGAGTTGAGCCAGGAGAGGCAGGAACGGCGGGACACTCACCGCAACTTCCACGTGGTCGGTGCCCTCGTCATTCTGCTTGTGCAGCACCTCAAAGTAGTACCTGCGGGAGGCTGACAGGCTGACGGCAGGAGAGAGCAGAGAAACGGAAGGCTGTCTCCCACCCCGTGGCCATCCCTCCACCCTCCTCTTCCACTGCGCCCACCTGCTCCCACCTCACCCCACCACCCATACTCTCCCTTTTCCTTTTCTCTGTGCTCTTAAGAGTCCCAGGATCTTGCCATTTAACCCCCTGGGTTACAGTCCCCACTCCACCACTTACTAACAGTGTAACCTTCGTTTTCTCTTCTGGAAGATGGTGATGATAATAGTACTTACTTACAGGACAATAGGGAGCATAAAAATTTATAATAATTAACCCTTAGAGTTGTTACTGTGTGCTAGGCGCTGTTCTAAGTGCTTTAGATACACGAAATCCCTTAATCCTTGCTCGTAGATGAGAACACTGAGGCACAGAAATCTTGGGTAATTTTCCAAAGTTGCTGAGGTAATGTGGTGGAGTTGGGATTTGGACCTGGACAACCTTGCTTCAGAGTCCATGTCGTGAGCTGAATTACACCACAGAGGCTGGCACACAGCAGTGGACTGTCTTGTTATCAACACAGATATTACCAGGAAGCCAGTGCATGTTCTTGCTTGCATGTGCCAGCCACCAGGTGGCGCTCTGAAGTTGGGCTAAGTACTCGCTGCAGCGTGCAAAAGTGATTCCAGCCACTGTTAGCCAGGAAAGGCCTTTGTTTCCCTCCAGTCTACCAAGGGACCGCTGTGACTAGACCTTTATACAGCACAGGCAGAGCAGCAGTGTTCAGGCTGTATAGCTGTGGACATTTTTGGATATGGAGAAAATGTGAAAAGGACTGGTAGAAAGACCTATTTTTGTTTTCCAGCCCTGAGTGTCACTAAATAGCTGTGAGATGTTCATTAAATCATAGCCTCCTCAGGGCCTCAGTTTCTTGATTTGTAAAATGAGGAACAATGAGCCAGATGGTTTCTAAGTCAAAGACTTCATTTACCAAAATGCATGGGTGCCCAGCACACTGAACCTTGGGAATAAGGAAGGCTGGAGAGAGGAGGGGACCTGCTGAAGGATGGCTGGAGAGTGGAGGGGGCAGGCTGAAGGATGGCTGGAGGGTGGAGAGTGGAGGGGACAGGCTGAAGGAAGGCTGGAGAGTGGAGGGGACAGGCTGAAGGAAGGCTGGAGAGTGGAGGGGACAGGTTGAAGGAAGGCTGGAGAATAAAGGGGACACACTGGGCTCTGACTCGGATTTGGCCTCAGCACTTAGGAGAGGTTGGGGTTTCTTTGCTGCTCTTGAGAATGTCATGACACTGCCTACTCACCTCACTGGCTTGGAAATTTGACTTCGAAATTTCCCAAACTCTCCAGGGGCAGTCCACTCCTTTCCAGTCTGGAAGTGTGAGGAGGGAATGAGTGAAAGGTGGAGGAAAGGAGATAAGAAGGACAGGAGGTGGTGAGTGAAGAAAAAGGAAGGAATGAGGAGAAAAGTTGAGAGGGAGAGGGGCGAGAGGAGGAAGATGATGAGTGATGATGGGAGAGAAAACAGAAGGGAGTTAAGGGAGTGACCGAGTGACCCATGCGAGAAGCACCTCCACCCCCTTCCCAGAAGGGCCCCAGCACTCCGTCTCCTTGGGTGAGTCCTTAGCACTGAGCTAAGGACCCTCGAACCAAAATATATATGTTACCCAGGCCCAGCCCAGAGGTGAATTTTCCTCGGGTCTTTTCCCAGCCTCAGACTAACTCTCTCCTCCTCCCCACACCTCTGTGTATCGCTGTGTAAAATGGGATGGGGAAGTAGGATGCTTCTCATTCCCACCTTCTTCCCTGGCAATCACACCAGATACCAGTGGTAATGAGATGGAGCCTGGGAGTGGGAGTGAGAGTCTGCTGATGGAGCCTGGGAGTGGGAGTGAGAGTCTACTGACGGAGCCCTCAATGCCTGGCACCTGGGACCAAGGGGAGAGCTCCTGGGCTGAGCTGACCCTACCTTGCCCACACTGGCCAGCAGCTGAAGGCCTGAAACCTGGTCATCATGGCTCAGCCAGAGTTCCGCATTGTCGTCTGCAGCAATGGCAAACTGGATTGTCCCTGGGTGGTGGGGGAGAATCCAGGTGAGAGCAAGAACATCAGTGTCAGGACTGAAGGCCTGTGTTATGTGTAGCAAATTCTCTCGGGAGCTAGGTATGTGGCTTCCCTCTTGTAGAGTGGGGTTTCTCCATCCTGGGAGACACTGTAGGGTGGGAAGACTAGAGAGAGAGGTGAGCTAGCTCCAGACTCCGCAAGTCAAGGAGTGAAGACAGCCTGGTGGGGGGGGTGGGGGGACTGGGTGAGACCTCACCTGGACTCAATTTCCCCTATCCTCAATGATGCACTAACAGGGTCCCAGTGCAGACTTATTTCACAGCTACAGGCTTATGTTCTCTGGACACCCTAAAGAACTCTGCAGCAGGAAGTGGAAGAGTGGGACATTGGGGTTGGCCTCACCATCAGTGAAGGGGTGCAGATAGCCAAAGATGCGGAGACCGTAGTTGGTCCATTTGGGAGACACGGCCAGCTTCCTCAAAGTTGTTCGGATCTATGCCAAGAAAGGTAGAGAAACAGTTACCCGGAAAAGGGAAGAGGAAAGTGAAGAGACTGGTCTTCTCAGGACTGGTGGGAAGACCAGGAGGGAGTGAGAAAGACGGGCCAGGGCATGGCTTAGTGTGGAGTGCAGGCAAGATTTCCGCTCCCACTGGACTGCTTGTCCAGGTGACCTTGCACAATGCACAACTGGACAAGTGCATGCGGTGGCCCTGGGTAAACTATATCATGGGCCACAATGAGAGTGTAAAGCTGAAATGATGAACAGAGCAGATACTGTGCAGAGAGGAAAGAAGGGCCCACAAGATAAAGGAAAGAAAGCGAACCAGAAAAAAAGGAAAGATGAGGAAGACAGAAGATGGGGGTAAGAAACAGAAAGGGGCAGAGGGGGAGGAGATGGTGTGGAAGGAGAAAGGAGAGGGGGGCCCACAGCACTCACATGGGGGTACAGTGGGAAGTGGAGGTTCCTCCTGAGCTGCTGGATGGAACTGCCACACCAGTCTTCAAACACATGCAGGTTGGCACGGCCCCGGAACTGTGAGGGCAGAGAAGCAGGTGAGAGTGAGCACCCCCAAACCTGCCCCTGCAGCTCCTGTGGCTTGAAGAGGCTGGGTGGAGAGACAGAGGCAAGGGCCACTGCCGCCCCAGCTTGAGTGTTCCTCCCATTGTTGAAGGTCATGGCCCATTTCAGTCCCATTCCCGTCCTTGGCACCCAAGGCTTCTTTCAGGAACTTCATCCCCATGGCCTGGCCCTGAGGCTTGGGTCTGTTTTTCTGGCCATGGATATGTACACATGTACACATGTGTGTACACACACACACACACTCCAGGCTCTTTTCTTTTCTCTTTTCTTTTCTTCTTTTCTTTTTTTTCTTTTCTTTTTTAAATCCCCACCAGAGGATATTTTTCCCATTGCTTTTCAGAGGGAGTGGAAGGAGGAGAGAGAGAAACATTGATGTGAGAGAGACAGATCTATTGGTTGCCTCTCACACACATCCCAACGAGGGCTGGGGATCGAGCCTGCAACCAAGGTATGTGCCCTTGCCCGGAATTGAGCCCAGGACCCTTCAGTCCGCGGACCGATGCTCTAACTACTGAGCCAAACCTGCTAGGGCATTCCCAGCTCTTTCCATGCAGGAAGGGGCTGGTTTGCATTCCCCAGGTGAGGGGGAGTAACAGCCATGACAGAGGTGACAGAGGGAACTGGAAGGAAGTGCCAAGCTGGGGTTTCAGCTGAAGACTTGCTCTCCTCCTCTCCCCTTCCCCTAATGCCTAGTAAGAGGAAAGCTCCACAGCTGTCTGCTGGTGAAACCTTATCTACCCAGTGGCCTTCACGCTTGGGGCTCCCCTTGTGGGGAAGCAGCTGGGAAAGCGCTGCAGGAGGTCTCTGGGGACCCTTCTGCAGACCCGGCCTCACACTGCTCTCGGGAACTCAGAGCCTCACTGGGCCCAGGACGGCCTGAATAATGAACCAGGTGCCTGGGGCTTCTGAAGACCCGGGAAGGTGGGAGCAGAAGATGTATTCTCTCTCTCCTTCTCAGCACAGGGTGTGGAGGCCTGGAGCAGAGGGCCCCCTGCAAAAGAAAGCACTAAGGCAGCAGCGAGTACTCTGAGTGGGTGGAGGCCTGTAGCTCGAGAGGGGAGGGGAAGCATGGGGATACTGTCCCAATTTATCCTGACAAAGAGTTTCAGATTACCCCATCTCAGCTCTTTTCTCCTCCCCTCCCCCAGAGTTTAATCTCCAGGTTGTGGGAGGGGGGACCTCAATTACTCTACACAAACAGACCCTGCCCTCCCTCCCCATTGTGGCCCATCAGTTACCAACATCTAAACTGCCCTTAGGAAAACAGAGGAGGAAGGGCCCCCAGACTGGAAGCCTAGATAGAATAAGTGACAAGGTCTCCAGCAAGAGATCTGGTGGGAGGGAAGGGAGGGGAGGGGAGAGAACATGGGGGTTGGGGAAAACTCCTCAACAGGAATGCCGAAGATCTGAGCGGGGCTGGTGGCGTGGGTACAGGCCCCAGCTTGGGGAAACACTAGCTCACAGCTGGATCCAGAAAAGAGCAAGGAGAGCCTGTCATTGCCATCCCTTCAGCAGCTTAGCACTTCCTGGGTGTGCTGGCCTGCTCAGCGCTAGGAATGTGGGATCTTGGGAAGTGGCCATCAGTCCAGGGAATATGAGTGGGGGGCTGGGATGGGTGGGAGACAGAATGTGGGCTGGGTAGGTGGGGGGCGGGTTAAGCCTTCTTGGAAGGAAAGAATGGGTACATTGTGCTACTTCTGGAGAAATTCCTTAAGTCCTGTTTACAAGACTCAGTGTCTCCTGCCAACGGCCTCCTCACTGCCCCTTTCTGGGACTTCCAGAGCAGTGTGCTCAGAACCACAACAAAATGCAGAAGGACTGAGGCAGGGGCGGGGTAGAAGGGGTCAATGGGGCAAAAACGGGGAAATCTGTAATACTTTCAACAATAAAAATAAATTTAAAAGTATATATATTTAAAAACTGATAAAATGTTCATGTTTGGAAATATGACCACCAAAATACTGGAGCAATTAAAATTTGAATAATCTTCTAAAAAAAATGTAGAGGGAGGGGATACCACTGGAGAAGCTGCTGTGTTCAGCCAGGAGGCCAGAGGCCACAGTGGGGAAAGGAGGGAAGCAGGAAAGAGCAGGGCTGGCTGCCTCCTACCTCCCTCTCAGAGTCTCACCTGAGATGCTGCAGGAAACCACAGGCAGGGGGAGGCAAGAGTACAGAAAGAGTACTACCCATCTCCTTGAAGATCTAGGCCCTCACTCAGCATTGTTAGCCCTCAAACCATGCTTCATCCACCCTTAGGCTATAGATGGGGAGTCTCTCAGGGACCAGGGGGCACCACCTTCCTCCCCAGGCCCAGAATGGTGACCCCACCAGGATTTGTGTCCCTCCAAGTTTTGGAGACTTTGTATCTGGCAGGGATGTGGGACCCCAGCTCATCAGCACCACCATTTGCCCACTTTCCATTGTCCAGCAGTGGCTAAGACCCCGGGAAGGGCAGTGGGGCTCCCATGGCCACAGCACTGCCACCACCAATGACGGACTTAGAACTTCCAGTTACAAGTAGTGGAGAATGTATCTGTTGGAACCCTCTCATTCTAGAGGTGAGAATATTGATGCCCAGAGAGGTAAACTGACTCCCCAAAGACACACAGCAATTATCCTTGTGGAAGTGGGGAGGGTGTCTTGAAGTATGGGTGGAGGAGGGGGAGGCCAGCCTGATGGGTCCTTACACAGGAAGGTCTACTGTCTTCCACCCCCATGACCTGCCTCTGCCAGGCCTCACTGGGCTTGCCAGGCCTGTAGCAGAGCCTCCAACTGAACGAAGTTTCTCCCTCTCTACTAATTCTTCACACTGCCCGCAGAATTGCTGCTCCAGAGGTTCCCAGAGGCTTCAGAACAAAACCTTATCCCGGCACGACTGACCTACTTTCCCAGCCTCACCTCATACCACTCCCTGTCACACACCTTTACTCCACCCACAGCAAACTCCTTCACCTCTCCAGTACCTTGCAAATACTATTCCCTGGTTAGAGGGCCCTTTCCTTTCCTCCCCACCTGCAAACTCCAGCTCATCCTTAAAGGCTCTTCTCAAATCTTTCTCTCCGAGGCCTTCTCCCTCCTCTGTGTTCCCTGCATATCTTAATTATTTGAATAAACAAATGCTTGGAGAAGTTAAGCCCAGAACCATATATTCCCCCATTTATTCTACAAGCACTGAGTGACTGCTTTGTACCAGTTAAAGGTAAAAAGAGATGTGGTCCTCAAAAGAGGTATGGGATGCAGACGGCAGGAAGGCAGGGGTGTGGGCTCTGCCTCCAGGAGAGGTCAGAAGCCCGTCAAAGGATGTGAGCCTCACTCACTGGCCCTCACTGTGCCGCACTGCTGCTCAGTCAAATTCATACTCACAAAACCAGCACAGCTGGCTGCTGGCTCACCTCATGGGGCAGTGAGGACTCACCCAGGAGAAGCACAGGGACTGGACCGCATGACCCCAACACAGCAGGACAGGGAGGCCACTGGTTCCTGTACACCAGACCCCTGTTCCGAGTCTCTAGATGCTCAAGCTACTCTTGATTCCCTATTCACACCTGTCCTTTGAAAGAGCTCCACCTTGGAATCAAGAGCTCCAGGCTCTGTGAAGGTAAGAGGCGGCTCTGGACACTTGGTGAAACCCTAATGGGTAAATTCCCCATATGAACAGACGACGATTTGCAAATGAACAGAGATGCCACTTGTATCTCACTGAGGTAACCAAAGTGTACAATGACGGCGTTTCTGGGCTCTAAAAAAAGGAAAGTCTGATCCACATAAAAAACTGTACACAAACATTCACAGCAGCATTACTCATGATAACCAAAAAGCAGAAACAACCTGAATATCCATCTATCGAGGAATGGATAAATAAAATGTGGCACATCTACACAGTAGAATATTATTCAGCCATAAGAAGAAATGGAAGTACTGACATACACCGTGGGTGAGGCTTGAAAATGTGATGCTCAGTGGAAACAGCCAGATACAAATGGCCACATATTGTATGATTTGATTTATATGAAATGTCCAGAACAGGCAAATCTAGAGAGACAGAAAGTACATTAGTGTTTTTAATGGGTGAATTATATGGTATATAAATTATATCTCAATAAAACCATAACCAAAAAAGGGGGGAGGGAAGGAAAGCTTGAGAAGAAATGTATACCCCAGCCCTCTCCTCAAGAGACGGTGCCTCTCCAAAGCCCGCACGACGTGCGTGACCCATGAAAATTCTGACTTGCTTTGATCTGATTCTCTGTTCACCAAATTTCTTTCATATAACTCTTTCCGTTTTCCAGAGGACGCATCTTGAACAGACAATGTTTTGGTCAAAGGACGCATATACTGATGGGTAAATGAATAAACTGGTGCTGAGGTTTAATTAGTGGGGCTTGCTATTTAGTGTCTTATGATTTGGGTTGATATGAATCAGCTTTTGAGGGCGGTTTCCCCATGAAGGCCAGCCCCCCAGCCATCTACTTTGATGGCCTCTCTCCGAAACACCAAGTAGAATGCTCAAGGCTGTTTTGCTTTCAAGGGTAACTTCTGGCCTCAGAGACTGAGCAGCCAGCCAAAGTCTGGGGCAGGGAGACAGTCAAAGAAGAGACTGGTGTCAGTCGCCTTACGTTCCTCCTTGCTCCCCTCAGAGCAGGCTGTGTACCAGCTGTGCCACCTTCAGTGAGTGAGTGAGTGAGTGAGTTAACCCCTCTTGCGTTACCTGAAAATGAGGGATAATAGTACAACTTAACAGCTCCTGGCCGGTAGTAGAAGTTCAATAAATGACATATCATTAACCTGGGCACTCCTTGCTGAAACTATATGTCAAAAGACAGGAGACAGGTAAGGAGATGGGAACAAAGGTCCCATCGACGGGCTGAGAGTTGGAACCACTGTGCAGCTGTGTGACTGCCTATGTTATTTAACTTCTCAGGCCCTTGTTTTCCTTATTAGTATAATAAGAAAATTGGATCAATGACTTCCTGAAGATCCCTGAGGACTATAATGGGGATTTTCTAAGCTACTTTCCATATTTAAAAAAAACAAAGTCAGCTTGTATACCAAAAGGTTATGGGTTGGATTCCTGGTCACGGAGCATACCGAGGTTGTGGATTCAATCCCCAGTCGAGTGCGTACGAGAGGCAACCAGTCGATGTTTCTCTCTCTCTAAAATCAATAAAAACATAATCCTTGGGTGAGGATAAAAAAAACAAAAACATAGTCAATGGAAATCAGGTATTTACCACCAAAAAGCCATACACTGAAAGATCAACTATTTCTTTAAAAAGTTATTCCTATATTAACCACTATTTACTATTTGTTCACCATTGTCATTTCATACATATCTCCATTCTTGATGGGCCGAAAGAAGTGGGGAAGTTAATGATTAATAAATGCAGAATGTTAGGTAGTTTTAATCTTTCAAAATAATTGGTTCATCAAGAAAAATAATCCAAAAAGAAAAGAAAAATGATCCGGTCACTAAAAACAAACTGCAAAAACATTTATAGCATGTGACCAATAGTTAATATCACTAATTGATAAATAATTTATGAACATTTGATGTAATTTGTGAACTTATATTGCTAACTTATGGACAGAAAATAACCCAATGAAGAATGGGCAAGAGATGCAAATATGCAACCCAAAGAGAAGAAACACAGTAGTCAATAAACATATGAAAAGGAGAATAAAAAAAGATGATCCAAACTGTGCTCAAAGGAGAGAAGGCTGGATCACTGGGCTAATGGTCTTTAAGGCACCTTCTTTTCAAAATACTACCTCTAGGTGGGGTGGGGCATAATTACCTGATGATGTCACCTAGCACAAGTGTACAGTGTTGTAATCCATCTTCTCTCACTCAGGGCTTACACAGAGGCAGTTTCACCAGGTGAATCACCTCATCCTAATGTCACATTTAACATGATATTGCCTCCTTCACTCCTGCCCCACCACAAATGGGTAGACTGCAAGTGAAATCACCCGGGCTGAAGAGATCAATTTGTGATGAGTACGGATAAAGGCAATGGGCTGGCCAGCACCAACCAGCCCAGAAAAGTAAGCTATGTCCACAGGCCTCATGAATAAGAGACAATGGGTTGTGGGCAAGTCGTAAAATATGAAACCCAAATTTAAAATTTTACCCCAAAGCACCATGGTACTATGGAGTCTCGGCATAAGCATTTACTCAGGGTAATTTTGAGCATGTTAATTAGCCTCCCTAAACTTCAGTTTCTTGACCAAAAGAAAAAGACTCTGTCAAATTCTATAGAAATAAAAGATATGATGATTAGGACAACTTTCATTCACAGGTTTAAGTGCTTCCTATAAAAATTTTCTAGCCCGGCCGGACGTGGCTCAGCGGTTGAGCGTCAACCTAGGATCCAGGCGATCAGGGTTGGATTCCCGGTCAGGGCACATGCCCAGGTCATGGGCTCAATCAATGACTCTCTCATCATTGATGTTTCTATCTCTCTCTCTCCCTCTCCTTTCCTCTCTCTGAAATCAATAAAGATAGATATATTTTTTAAAATTTCTAAAACAGCATATATTCCTTCAAACACTGTTTTCATAGTGTATGTTCCTTAAAACACTGGTTTCACAGACTATTAATAGATGTTTCATGGGAAAAAGCAATTCAGTAGGCAAATGAGTTTGGTACATGCTGAGCTAAACCAAGTTAAACAGATTACTGCAAAACTTCTCAGAAACTCCCATGTGCTAATGCATATTTCCAAGAAGTGGATGCAGTATATAGCTTCTAAACCTTTTTAAACAATGCACTCCTTTCTTCCTGGACTGTCTTACAGGACTTAATGGTTCAAGAAAGACTGTTTGGAAAGCCTGTCTTTAGGATGGGGGATTGGCATGGACATGGAAGTCGTGGCTTCCTTGAGCTTTGTTTTTCTGGCCTATAAAATAAGGACCTTGATACAGTTTTACAGGGTCATAAAGCTGACATGAGATCATACACACAAAGCCTGGCACATGGTGGGCCCACAGCAAATATTAGTTCTTCTCTAAAGGAAGAAAATCAAATGAGCCTGGAAACCTTTTCTTTTTTTCGAATTAGGTAAAAATTTTTAACGATAACCATAGGAAAAAAATTCCTGTGGTCTGGAATTATCTGTAAAAGCTATTTTTTAACCCTCTAAAGAACAGGGACAGCAGAGAGTCCCTTACCTCTGAGAGCCAGGGGACAGCCTTATTCCACTTCAGGTAGCTGTTGTTACTGCTCCCACCTCGCTCAAAGTCTTGGTCCTGGCAGAAGAGTGAAGAATGAACTTGGTGGGAATATTAGGGTGAGAACAGGATTCGGGGCCCCAGAAAGTGCTTCTGGGGGAGTAGAGATCGGGAGACACAGCCGTGGCCACAGGAAGCTTATTCACTTAAGAGACACTCTATTTCTCATTCATACTATATCCCTCAAGAATAAGCCTCCTTGCAGTTTCATCAATGTATACTCTTGCAGTTCTTTTACTTTCCTGCATTTTTTCAGTCTTCTCATATGGAAATAAACTTTCTTCTAATTAGATCAGGCTCTCCAGAGGGCAAAGACTTTGTCTCCCCTTCCTCTATATCCCTCCAGAACTCTGCCCAGATTTGTCACTCATTTGTCCTAACAAGTGGGAGTCCCTTGGGGACATACCAATTGTTCCCTACTGTGCAAGTCTACAGGTTCAGCTTGGTTCTGGTCCAGTCTTGGGGATCCATATCTGTTCTAGGCTCAACCTCAGGGCTCTGGGCTAAACTGAACTTCCCTAATCTTCCCCCCACTCCCACCCCTGCCGCTGCTCCTGCCTCATTAGGGACCATTTGCCCAAGAAACACTACAAGAAAAATGCTCCATTACATATGTTCCCCAGCTACTTGTGAGGTGGTGGTGGTGGTCCCGTCTGTCTATGGCATCACCTCTGACTCTTAGAAGCAAGGATCTGGGATTGTAAGTAAAGTACCAGCCCAGTCTTCATGCCGGCAAGAGGCAGGACATGCTGGTCCCACCTCAGGCCCTCTATTTCTGCTAGAGATGGCGGCCACATACCTGGAGGGTGAGACATGAGCATCTTGAACTATGTGATGGCTTTGAGGAGCACAGGATGCACATCTCTACCCACCCAGCTAGGAAATCCTCTGATGCCAGGCTGCCATCCCAGGGATTCTTTCTCCTCTGCCTCTCTTACCACAGAAAAGTAGGTTTCCCTTACGGCTATAAGGGCAGGGGCAGCGAGTCCCATGTTAACTCACTGGGAGGGAAAATGCGCTGGTCCCACCACATACCTTGAGGCCTAGCCTCTGGGGATAGTAGAACTGGAGATTTGGATCCACAGCTGGAATGTTCCTGCTCGCCAGAGCCTTGGCCAGTTCTCTCCAGCTGCCATACCCTATGAAAAGGAGAGAACAGAGGAACAAGGTCAACATCACCTAAAGATCTCATAAAGCTGTAAGAGCTGGGGAAAATACTAGAAGTAATCATCTTTCCTTCTGCTACTCCTCACCCCTCTTCATATGGTGGGTATGAAGTGTGAGTGGTGATGTTGGGAGAAAATTACCACCTTTTCCAAGGTCAATTGGGCAGAGAGAGAGGAAATGAGCTGATATGCCACTAGAACTTGCTGTCTTCCACAAGTCAGACAAGGAGCCAGGCCATGTGAAAGTGGAGCACTGGCCTTCCACTGGTAACCCAGTACAGGCTGATTCTTCCCCAGTTGCCATTTGAGGCAGATTTCTCCCAGAAGCTGCTGTGGGACAATGGTTGTGAAAGGCAGTGAAACTAAGCTCTCCCCTGCACAAGTTCTCTTTCCAGCTCAGTCTCTTTCCTTCAAGCCCAGGGAAACAGCGTGATATCTAGTTGGGGAGACCCCCTCCCCCATGGCACAACATTAATTGCTGGGTTGCTGGATGGAACCAGAGCTGGGGGAGGCAGGAAAGGGTGGGCCTGGGACTTGGTGTGTGTCAAACAAATTTATAAGCATTGAGGCCTAGATATTCCTGGATTGATCTGGAGGCTGTGTGACTACATCCTGACAGCTCTGGAACTGGTTGGCTTACACACATCTGGGAAGGCTAAAAGCCAAACTATGATGGTGAGGGGGTACAGGAAACTGCTGGGTGGCAAGCACGCATTCACAACCAAGCAGCGAGGCAAGGAGCTGCGCTGAGGGTGAGGGCGGAGGAAATCAGAATTCAGTGGTTGCACTGATAGTCACAGGGGGGTCAGAGCCTACTACGTGTCAAGGAGATGGCTTGGGCATGGCTGTTAGACTTTGACTATGTGGAACCAAACCACTGTTAGCCATAACCAGAATCATAGACTATCAGGGGCTGGAAGGAGCTTTCAAGATCATCTAGTCATTTCTGCCCTACCGGTTTTGCTCAGTGGTTAGTGCACTGGCCTGCAGACCAAAGGGTCCCGGGTTTGATTCCAGCCAAGGGCACACACCTCAGCTGCAGGCTCAATCTCCAGCCCCAGTCGGGGCAAGTGTGCGAGGCAACCAATCAATGCGTGTCTCTCTCACATCGCTCGCTCTCTCTCTCCCTCCCTCCCTTCCTCCCTCCCTCCTTTCTTCCACTCTCTCTGAAAAGCAGTGGGGGGAAAAATATCCTGGGGTGAGGATTAAAAATTTTAAAAAGATTACCTAGTCATTTCAGATGAGGAAAATGGGACCCTGCCTGGTCAAATGCCTTACCCAGGTTCACTTAGTAAATAGTGACAAGGCTAAGTCTAGAACCCATTCTTCAGATGGATTTTTAATGAGCTGCTGCTTTGCCTCCAACAGCTCCATCAAGATGCTCCCATGATACTGCACACAGGAGCTTTACGAACATCTCTGATCCCCGGGAGCCAATAGCTGGCCACAAGCAGAAGTGTCGCAGGAACCCCTATGCGGGGACCAGGAGAGACACAGACACAGGAAAGAGTAAATCCCACAAATATGGGCCCACAGAAGGTGAACATTGATGTTTTACATTGAGTGTTTATGTAGCTGACTCCAGGAGGAGACAGAGTATGGGGATAGTTTTCTTACACAGTTTGTGTGGCCCTTTAGTGTTTACTAAGAACCTCATAGGCATGATCTCACTAGAGACTTATAAGAATCTGAAATAGGCCAGGTCTGATTACTCCCATTTAACAGATGGGGAAAGAGAAGCTCAGAGCTTAAAGTCACAGAGTTAGCTGTTTCAAAGCTGGGATCAGAACAGAGAGTCTCTCTGTCTCACAAGCTAGCATGTTCTCATTCCACCTACATTTGTTCCTGTGGGCACTTTTTGGCACAGACTCTGAGGAGTCCTGGGGGCAGAGGCCTCAGGGGTTCTGCACTTTCAGGTCTCTGCATAGACATCAAGTTTCTGCTCATGTTATGTTTACAGGGACTTCTGCAGTTTATCCCTCTGCCATCAAGGTCTCTCCTGTTTCCATGGCTGGCCAGCTGGCAGTCAGAAACAGCAGGTTAGATTAGTTAAAGCAGGGGATGTTCTGGGGAAGCAGGATTCTGGGGCCAGTGAAGTGAGGTGAGGATATGGGAGTGAGGCAGAAAGAGAACAAATGCTCCCAGATTTACACCCTGCATTTCTGGATGAGCTCAGGGGGAAGCTGGTTGTTCATCTGCTAATCCCAACTCAGCCACATCTCATTTAAGAGCCCCATCACTTCCCAAGTCCAAGGAGCTACTGGCTAGTGGCTGGGGCTTCAGGTGACCAAGTGAAAAATAAGTTGCACTGTGGGAGGGGGAGGGCAGGCCCTGATTGCTTCTGCCTCTGAATGACTGGGTCATCTCCTCCTGGACTTTGCACTTATGACTAAAAACCATCTACTTCAGACAAAGCTATGAGGAAATAATAATAAAAATGCTTTTTGCCCTCTCAGTGGGAGTTACAGGTCTCAGATGCACATTCTTTCTTATAACTAGTTATAAATTCCAGTCAAATTCTTTTGACTCTTAAAAGTCACGCCAAAAGTGAGACAACTTACCCCAAGGTCAATGAACTATCACTGTGGGTCTTCAGCATGTCCTCTCTTGGCATTTGCTGGGGATTGACAAAGACTTTCTCCTTGCCCAAACCTTAGGCTCCTCTGAGCCCTCTTGCAGACTAGGCTCATCCTTGGGCCCTGTCCTTGGCCTGCCTATCCCAGTTTTTGGGAAGAATCCTGTTAAATCTTTTTAGTAAGAACCCCATAACCCTGATGTCTCCTCTTAGTAATTTTTCATGCACTGACCCACTCACTCTGCTTCTTGGCTATTAATCCCGTTGACTTTGCTGTATTCAGAACTGAGCCCAGTTCTATACTGAAGTCTCTCTCCCAGATTGTGATAGTACTGAACAAAATCTGTCTTTATGACCTTTAACTAATATACAGCTCTATTTCTCTCTCTTTAAAAAAAAAAAATTGATTTCATAGAGAGGAAGGGAGAGGGAGAGAGAGATAGAAACATCAATGATGAGAGTGATTGATCAGCTGCCTCCTGCACACCCCCTCCTGGGCATCGAGGCCGCAACTCGGGCATGTGCCCTGACCGGGAATGGAACTGAGATCTCCTGGATCATAGGTTGATGCTTAACCACTAACCCATGCCAGCCGGGCTCTATTTCTCTTTAAAAGAAGGTAAGAGGTGGCTCTCTCAGTAAACAAGGACAAACCCACTGTGGGGGAAACAGGGATCAGTGAGGTTAAACCTAACCATGCCCTGCCCCTGGGTCACAGGTGAGTCTGGATGGCTTTGAAATACCCGAAAAGGCAACAGCCCAGCCTTCAGTAATTGAAGGAGTAGGAAATTCCCTTTGCAAACTTCACAACATAGTAGAAAGACAAGCAAGGTTTTGAAGTCAGAAAGGTCAAATTGTACACTCACCGCTTACAAACAGTGACCACTTGAACAAGTAATTTAACAAATCTGGCCTTGGTTTCTTCATCTGGATGGTGGGGATAAAAACCTGCCTCATAGAACTACTGTGAGGACTAAATTATGCATGTCAGACCTAGTGTGGTGTCTGACACACATAGTAAGTACTCAATAAGAATTCCTTTCCCCTAACAATTTCTGACTTTGGGGTTTTGGACTTGGGAGTCAGAAGATGTGAGTTCCAGCCCATTTAAAATTCTATAAACTGCAGTCCTGACCAGTGTGGCTCAGTTGGTTGGGCACTATCCCATGCACCAAAAGGTAGCCAGTTCAATTCCCAGTCAGGGCACATGCCTGAGCTGTAGGCTTGATCCCAGGTCAGGGTGTGTGTGGGAGGCAGCTGATTGATATTTCACTCTCACATCAATGTTTCTCTCTCTCTCTCTCTCTCTCTCTCTCTCTCTCTCTCTCTCTCTCTCTCTCTCTCTCTCTCTCTCCCCCTTCCCCTTCCTCTCTCTCTAAAAATGAATAAAAAATCTTACAAAATTCTATAAACTGCAAATGGCCAGTAGCTCTCTCACTCTCTTCTCTCTGTGCTTACTGACCAGAGAAGTAAGTGGACTTCAGGCCAGCAGACTCAGTGACTCAGTAACAGAGCAAGATAACACTTCCTGTGTTTCATGGGTACTGCTTTCTGTTCCCTCATCACACATCCATCTGCCCCCCAGCCCCACCCTCCACACACACACACACTTAATACTCAGCATATTAAGTATGAGGCGCTGGGCTGGGCATTTGGTATTTCCTTTTCCCCTGTCTTTTCTTCTGTATTAATCCAGCCAGTGGATACCCAGGCATTGCTTAGCCCCCTTGGGGAACATGGAGCTAAAGAATGTGCTGATTTAACTATTGACACTCGTTGCTTGCCCTCTACTAAGTAAACTCCTCCTGTTCCTGGCCAGACCTCTCCTCCCAGAGTGCCAGCTGCCAGGGCCTGTTTCTCCTGCAACAGGTGTCACATTTGTGCCAGGAGACAGACACCCCAATCTCAGGTGACAGATAAAGCACCACCATGGGCCTCACGTTCTGCCTTCACAAAGCTGGGCTATCAAATTCACCATCAGCGGGAACTTTGCCAACATCCCTCCTCTGTGTGGTATGGACCCTTCAAAGGCCTGAAGATGATCGTCTTGGGCCTTTGGTGAAAATATGACATACATATATCTCTTGGTGCTTTTTTTCAAAGATTCTCACACATATTATTTTACTGTATCTTCACAAATCCCTGTGAACAGTTGTCATCTCTGTTTTAGAGATGAAGAAACAGAGAGGAGACGACATCAGCCCAAGGTCACAGAGTAAACATGATAACCCATGTAAAGGATTTAGTGCCTGGAACATAAAAAACACTTAACACCCTGCGATTTATCATTTTATTATCAGTTCCAGTGTTGCAGATCCAAAACCTGCATTAATTTCTACTGACCTCCGGTTTGATTCTTTGGTTGATGTGTCATGTGGTCAAGCAGGACATTCACACCAAGAAGAAAGGAAGCCCCTCACTGCTCAGGCAGATTCTGGATTTTGAAAGTATAGCTGATAGGACTTGCTGATGTGTTGGATATGGGAAGAGGAATCGAGATTGATTCAAAGAGTTCTGACCTGGGCAGTTCGAAGGCTGCAGTTGCCATTTACTAAGACAGGGAACCTAGGATGGAGCGTCAAGAGTGATGCCTGAGTCCTGGTCGGTTTGGCTCAGTGGTTAGAGTGTTGCAGGTTTGATTCGTCAAGTGCATATATCTCAGTTGCAGGCTTGATCCCTGGCCCCATTCAGGGCATGTGCAGGAGGCTACTAATCGATGTGTTTCTCTCACATTGATGTCTCTTTCTCTCTGTCTCTCCCCCTCCCTTCCACTCTCTCTAAAAAAAATAAATAAATCTATGAAAAAAGTATCCTCGGGTGATGATTAACAAAACAAAACAAAACAAAAAGAGTAATGCCTGAAAGAGAAGTGGAAGCATTAGAGGTGGAGGTGTAACATCCAGGAGACAGAGGCAAAGAAACAGTATTTCTGAAGCTCTATCTCCAGCCTTGGAGCAAGGCTCCTGAGATAAAACATGTTGCAAGAGGGGAAGAACTGACCCTGCCAGGGCCATGGGAACATGGGGTTGAAGGAGTGGCCTAGTAGAGCTGGCCCTACAGGCTCTACTAGGTGTAAAGGACCCAAAGATCCAGGTACCAAGAAGCCCAGTATCTGAACAGAGAAAAGGTGATGAAATCCAGAGACACTGAACAGAGACAGCGCCCTTGTCCCTCTGGGGAACAGAAGGTTGTGCAGGGAACACCCAGACCATGGTTCCATAAATGCCAGGACCCAGCACAGAATCCCAAGATACAAAAAACAGGGACTGTGAGGGCCAGTCACACATCCTCAGCAGAACAAAGCTGCTATGATAGAAACCAGCAGGGCCTGGACCCCACCAGAAACCTGAGGTGGCACAGACAGCCAGGGAGGAAACCAGGGACTGTCACCTGGGAGGAAGTCTCTAAGGCAAACCCAAAGCTCCAATGGCTGTGGCTTAACTTTTCCTTTCTGGCCAGTAACACACAGAATTATGATGCAAGAGGAATTATTACTAATGTAACCTCAACAGTTAATGTTTATGTGTCAGGCATATGTACACTTATATTAATATTAAATAAAATATAGGTTATTTTATTTAATACAACAACCCTTCAGGAAAACAAGACTTAGAGGTTAAAATCTTGCTGAAAGTCACAAAGGTACTAAGTGAGACAGGCCAGTGTATGTGAACTCAGGACAAAAGCCTGTGACTTTAATTCCATTACTCTCTACTGAATATACTTGAGAATTCTGTCCACCTCTACAATATCTGCCATTACTATCTGTGTCAGGTACTCATTTAGTCACCAGTCTACGTGCTTCCCAACCCTTCGCAATTACCTCCCACTTACCCACCCACACCTGCCGTGCACACACTCCAGATTGCTCCAGTTTGGCCACTGACAAACACTCTCTGAAAAGCCAAAGAAAAGCAAGAGTGAGTATGAAGACCCAAAACAGCTAGAAAACTGGACATGAAACACCTGAGCACAGGCCTGCTACCCTCTTCCTGGTTTCTGCACCTCTTCCTTCCCAACCTTAGGTAAAGAATCCAGCTGTGTGTGTGTCTGTGGGCAGGGGTTGGCCCAGAGGATTATAAATGGTTTGGTCAGCTCCGTCTCACTCTCCCTCGTAGGTGTTGAGAGGCGGGGGAGTGAGGAGCAGGAGAGAGGTGGAATTCGGAGGTCCCTGGAACACCTCTTTGATGAGCAGACAGAAATGCGTAGGGCCCTGATGAACCTCTTCCCTGACAACCTCCCCCTTCCCCAAGCTGCTGCTGCTTGAGCCCAGCTCAGGAACTAGAACAGCCAGCTACTCCCCATCTCCCTGCCAAGTCAGCCCCTGAGCTGCTGTACTGGTTGTGGCTGCCGGCAGGTGGGCAGGTCAAGGCTTGTCAGTGGGAGGCAAGGGACTGTACCTGTTGCCCTGATGAATGCCGCCTAAAGGGGACCCAGAAGAGGGCATCGGAGCTATGCCAGCTATGTGCTCACGTTTCAGCCCTGCTGGCAGTGTTTCCTGCCCACCCAAACATCCAGATTCAAGTATAACACTTTAAGGGGGTAGATGAGGAGAGGAGATAGAGGGCAAATGCCCTTTCTAGTCTGCTGTGGCTATGCTGGGAAATAGGGTCTGTCTGTACACTGCCCAGCTCAGGAACTTTCCATTCCCCAAGCCGTAGATTTGACCAGGAGAGGCCCCAGAAGGTTTGGCCAGGCCCTGAGGTACCTCCAGGATATGTCATCATCACCAACATTGTTACAAAAGTCAAACAAACAAACAAACAAACAAAATCCCACAACATCTAAGGCCCCATTTACTAGTCAGTAACAGAACAATTACAGCCACAAACAGTTCTATCCAAGGGCAATTTGGACTGAAGACCCTTGAAGAAATGGGATGGTTTCAGAAATACCTAGCGATAACAGGTCCAGGATTTCTAAAACAGGCCCAAGCCCACTGAAAAGGTGCTTTAATCCTCTGGCTGACCTAGACAAGACCCACTCTGGTATTGAGGATCCCTCTGAGCCCACTAGGCTTGTCGTTTCCAGTCTTCTTTCCAGACTGGGGCACAGGCAAGCTTCGGAATGTGGAGAAAGATGAAGGCTGATCCTTTCCCTCCTGGAGTCTTTCAAAGAAGGAATTTAGTGGTGGTCAAGAGTATGCAATCAGCAGGTTGGGAGAGAGTAAATAAATGAATCAACCATGAGGCATTTATTGAGCACCTGTTGTACACTTAGTACTCTGCCAACTGCTGTGATACGTACAAACAGAGATGTTCAGCTCCATTCCTAGGTGCAGTTGGGGTAGATGTCGTGGTAAATCAAAGGACCAACATGACTGTGGACTCGTGTGTGCTGTGGCCCTCACATCTGTGCCCACATGCAGGGCCTACACGAGCCAGTTCTGCTTTATGTAAAAGGCAGGCGCACATTAGACAGCGGAGCCAACTGGATGCTAATGATGTGATGTTGCTAGATGATTTTCCAGACTTGTAGGAACCTCAGGCAAAATGCTTGGCAAACATTTTTCTGGGATAAGAGAACTGGTCCTCAGGGTCCCAAAGAGTTCAGGAGAAGCAACATAGATATAACAATACCCTGATTTTTTTTTTAATCCTCACTTGAGGATATTTTTCCCATTGCTTTTCAGAAACAGTGGGAGAGAGAGAGAGAGAGAGGGAGAGAGAGAGAGGGAGAGAGAGAGAAAGAAACATCAATGTGAGAAAGATACCTCAATTGGTTGCCTCCTGCACAGGCCCTGACTGGGCCAGGGATTGAGCCTGCAACCGAGATACATGACCGTGGCCAGAATCAAACCCAGGACCCTTCAGTCCACAGGCCCGATGCTCTAACCACTGAGCCAAACTGACTAGGTCAAAAACTCTGATTGCTTAAGATGGCAATGGAGTATTTCAGCAGAAACGTCACCAGGACTAACCTGAAGATTTGACGTTGTGCATGGAAGCTCTGGGGGGCTGGAGCCATAGTGGGACAATAGCCTAGTTGCTAGTCAAAAGCCAATGCTCTTTCTTCTGCTGCTTTCCAAGTGGAAGGAGGGAGCACTGGAGGCCCAAGATCCCTGGAACTCTCCTTTTCAACTAGTGGAGGTGGTTCCACCCCAACCTGAGGGAAAGGGGTGGTTTCCATAGTTATACTTCTTGGAGGACATTTAGAGACAGAAGGTGTTATAGAAAGAAAGAATAGGGACTAGAAGGGAAAAAAACAGACTGGAAAAAAGACCAGAAGGGAAAAAGACAAAGTTCGGTGTGGCTTTGAAAAGGAGAAGAGCATCACTTAGCCAGCTACTGAGACAAGGAGGGGAGAAGTGGGAAATATTTGATAACTATGTTAATTATGAAGGTTGTGAGGTGACTACAGTAAAATGTTAAAAGGGTCTTGGGCAGAGAACAGCACTTTACAAAGCCCTCCTCCTGCATTAACTACTTAACTCACTCACAGGTTAGTACCTTGTGCATTTAACAGGGGATAACCACAGCAGCTAACATGTGCATTAGCCCAGGCCAGTCAGCATGCTAAGCACCTTACATGCATTATCAATTTAATCTTCATTAACAATCTTTCAGGTAGATACTGATATTACTCCCATTTTACAGGTGAGAAAACTCAGTCCCTGGGCAGTTAGGAGGATACATATCTGCCCAAGACCTCACTACCTCTAGATAACAGAGCAGAAAATTTTCAAACCCAGTTTACTGGACTCATTTTTTAAAAATTTCTTAACTATCTGTCACAGACCCATTTATTTGTTAGGAAAAACAACATCATGAAGGAAATCAGGAAGAACTAGGGACCCTGAGGCCAAGAAAGTTTTCTAGGACAACACAGGGCCAGGTCTGGGACCAGAAGCCAGAAGCCAGAAGCCACAGCCTCCCAGCCCTCTCGCCCCATGAGAACAAAGTATCTTATTGAGTCCTTTCTCTTTTCTGCATCAGGCTTGAAAACAAGTAAGATCCACTGTCTGATCTGAAGGGCTGCCAGCTGCCAGATTTGTGAGGTCTGATAAAGGTAACTTGCCAAAGCTAAGCTGAGGTGGTTGTAACCTGTTCTCGGGAAGGAGACGCAATGAATGGGGCGGGAAAGGCATGCTTTCTTCGTCCCCATAAAAGATCACTTTAATGGAACCTCAAGGATTAGACCACACCAAGGGCAGAGACCTAAGCTGTATGTGAGCCCCCATCCCTGAGTCAACCATCCCACCATGATCCATCTACCTAAGGTTTTTATATCAGAGCTCTTTCATATTCTTGGCCTCATTCTATTTTCTTTTCTTTTTTATTGATTTTTTTTTTTTTGAGAGAGAGAGAGAGAGAGAGAAGCATTAATTTGTTGTTCCACTTATCTGTGCATTCTGTATGTTTTCTGAATGTTTTCTTACCAGGGATTAAACCTGCAACCTTGGCATATCGGGACGATGCTCCAACAAACTGAACTACCCGGCCAGGGCAGTCTCATTCTTATTTTTATCCCAATCCCATGAGTTATTTCCATTTTTCTGATGGGGACACAGAGACCCACAGATAAATTAATGGACTTGTCTAATGTCCAAGGAAGCCAGTGTTAATGCCAGGCTAGATCCTAGGCCTTTGATTCTCAACTCAAGGCTCGGTACATCATAGCACAGTGCTCACCTGTGGCTATGGAGTTAAGTGGGCTATAGGGCTGGGGTGTCAGGGGAGAACTCTAACCCCAATCTAGGAGGAAGATGAAAATTAGCAGGAACTAGGTCTTGTTTGTTAATACATTCCCACTGTATAAATCAATTGAAATGAGCAGTTTCAACACATCCCAGCTACAGGGAAGGGTTAAATTATCTGGGCCTGATTTTATATTCCCATTGTATAAATCAGGCACTTGATGTATGTGGAGTGAATGAATGAATGAATGAATGACAAGGAGGGTTCTGGGAGGGGCCTGACATATCTATCATCATAGAACTGATTAGGTATCTTCTGGCCAGAGACTGAATGAATGACAGGCACCAGCCCTAATATTTTGAAAAGCTGACCAGCCAAAGGCTGTCTTTAACACCCTGTGGGCACTCATAATGGCACAGATGTCAAAGTTGCAACCCAAAGGTGCCTCTAAGGAAGCTCCTTCTTTAGGGGACTCTTGCTCTCTTTTAAAAATCTTATTTTCTAGCCCTGGCCAGGTACCTCAGTTGGTTAGAGCATTGTCCCGATATGCCAAGGTTGCAGGTTTGATCCCTGGTCAGGGCACATTCAATAATCTACCAACGAATGCATAAATAAGTAGAACATCAAATCGATGTTTCTCTCTCTCTACCTTCCTCTCTCTCTCTAAAATCAATTAAAAAATTTAATTTCTAGATAAGTGTGTATGTGTGTGTTAAAATATAATAAACATAAAATTTGCCATCTTTACTATTTTTAAGCTCACTGGCATACGTATATCCATACTGTTGCACAACCACCACTGCAGTCCCTCTCCATAACAAATTGAAACTATACCCATTAAACACTAACTCCCCATTCCTCTCTCCCCTGAGGCCTTAGCAACTTGTGTGCCTGGTTTGGCTTAAAGAACCTTAGTGAACCATCAAATGAACAAGGTCTGGTAGGAACGAAAGAGGAACTCAAGGATAGCCAGAGACGAGCTGATAGAAACTGCTCTCCAAATTGCACAAAACTACTCTAATTCTTACTAAAAATAAAAAATAAAAATAAAAAATAGGAGAAAGTAAAAGACAGAGTGCTTTGGAGAAGGAACCAGTGTACAAGAAAACTCCAAAGATGAAAAGCAAGAGGGAGACTTGCTACCATTGAGCTGCGTGCTGCTAACAGTTTAATATTTCAACCTTTCTGATCTGTGTGACTCTCATTTTACCAGTGTGATACCTAAATGGTTTCAGGAACTCTCTCCTACCAGGGGTAGTTGTGAAGACAAGTGAGGCACAGAGAACTTAGATTATTTTTTGGCTTCCTGGGCATAAACTTTGATATTTAATGACCTGTGATAGCAGTCAGTATCCTAGTAATACATAAAACCCTTGAGGATCTATTAACTGTTTAGCGATCCCAGGTCTTAGGGGAATATGTTTTCCATCTTTCAAAGAGCCTGTTGTAGGCAGTTTGTAGTAAGATACAAATATTCCCTGGAGTGGGCTGAGGCACTGAGCTAGTTTTCCCTGGAGTTCACCACCACACAAAAACAAGTACAGCTTTCTCACAAAGACTGCACAGTCTGTTATTTATTTTGAATTGGCTTTTTGGATCAGTATATTAGATTTCTGATGGTTGCACTAAATGGCTCATAGTGGGAAGGAAGCTTTAAAAAAGGAATTTTAAAGAGGAAACTGCATGAGCCCTAGCCAGTTTGGCTAAGCGGTTAGAGCATCAGCCGAGGACTAAAGGGTCCTGGGTTCGATTCTAACCAAGGGCACGTACCTTGGTTGCAGGCTTGATGCCCCAGTCAGGGTGCATGGGGGAGGCAACCAATTGATGTGTCTCTCTCATATCGATGTTCCTCTCTCTCTTTCTCCCTTTCACTCTCTCTGAAAAGCAATGGAAATAATATCCTCGGGTAAGGATTTTATTTTTTTTTAAAAAGAGGAAGCTGCATGAGCAGTCAATTAATTGTATTTATTGAGCATCTAATATGTTATACATAGCTGCTTTGCCTGGCTCTGGGATGGTAATTGGTCAAGTATTATGTTCAGAATCAGAATCCATTTTCAGCAAGAAATATATAGTATTGAATCCCAGCCGTGCCAATGTCTGTCTGTGTGACCCTCAGCAAGCTCCTTAACCTCTCAGAAGCTCAGTTGTCTCATCTCCCCACATCCCCTCATTCAGTTAGAAAGAGTAATTAGGTTCATGAATGAATTAAACTAACATTTGTTCCATGCAGACCGGCAACAGGCAGTTCCTTTAGTATTCATAGTACTAGCTCTTTACTCTTAGCTGGGCATTTTACATTCATTAATTTCCAGGCCACAATAACTCTCCCCATTCTCCTAATAATAAAAGTTAAAGAGTTTACAGGATTTGCTCAAGATCTTGTAAGTGGCCAAAATGGATTTCAAACTACTTCTGTTTGGTTCCAGAGTCCACAGTCTTCCCACTGCTGCCCAGTTAATCCTCTCTGCAACCCTGTGAAGTCAATATTATGGAGACACATTTATGGTAAAGAAATGGAGGCTGCTCTAGACCATGGAGTAGATGATATATATTATGGATTGTGGTTAATTTTGTTAGGTGTGATCATGGTATTGTGGTATTGTTTTAAAATTCTTTTCATATTAGGTACACAAACAGCAGTATTTACAGATGAACTTATTGGGTGTCAGGCATTTGTTTAAAAATTCTGTAGCGGGAGTGAATGACCAGATGAAGCAAAGCTAGCCAACTGCTGAGAATTGTTGAAGCTGGGTGGTCTGTACATGGGTGTTCTGCATACTGTTCTCCCTATTTTTGTGTATGTTTGAAAGTTTCTATAATAAACAGTTTAAAAAAAAGAAATGGAGGTTGTTCTGGCCAGTGTTGCTCAGTGGTTAGAGCATTGGCCCGAGTACCAAAGGGTTGCAGATTTGATTCCCAGTCAAGGGCACGTACCTGGGTTGCAGGTTCAATCTCTGGCCCCAGTGGGGGCACCTGCTGGAGGCAACCAATTGATATGCCTCTCTCACATTGATGTTTCTCTCTCTATCCCTCACTCCCTTCCTTCCACTCTCTAAAAATCAGTGGAAAAAATATCTCAGGTGAGAAAGGAAGGAAGGAGGGAGGTAGGTAGGGAGGGAGGCTAAGGAACCAGCCCAGGTCAGGAGAGAAGTCACAGGTGGCAGCCCTGCCATCTGGCTGGATTTTCACAAATAGGTCTATATCCCTCCTGTGCTTTTTCCACTACACAACTCTGCTTCACGCATGCAGGGTGGGCTTGGTAACATAACATGTGCACAATGAAACCTTAAAAAAGATCCTGGAATTCAGACAGGAGGATCCTGGTGATCAGTGAAGACTTCGTGGTGAAGCAGGTCTACAGTAGGTATTTTGGGAAGCAGGTGGAGGTGTTGGGTCTGGGAATGGAAGTAACTGTCCCTATGGAGACCTAGATTGTACAGGGCAACCTGAATTGTTTCTGCTACACCTGTCTCTTCTAAGATCCACCCAGGCACCTGCCTTGGTTCCCTGACTGGAACCAAAACATATTATGTATGTATATGTATAAAAACTATCTTCTCCCCACACATTTAGTCTGTTATGCCTGGCACATGGTAGGCACCTGTTGAATGAATGATGTCACTGTTAACAGTATCCATCTAGTTTCACACAATGGTTAAGATAAAGAACTCAGAGTCAGTGCCATGGTGTCCAGCCATGTAATCTTAATCTCTAAACCTTGGTTTCTCTCTCTAAAATAGTGATATTAGTAGGATTTACCTTATGGGGTTATTATGAAGGTCAAATGAGAGTGACAAAAAGTAAGTGCTCAATAAATATTGGAGGCGATATTAAAAATAATGAGATAATACATTTAGCATTTACTATGTGCCTGGCAGTATGTTAAACATTTTACAAATATTACCTCATTTAATTCTCATAAAAACCCTTTGAGGTAGGTACTATTATCATCTCCTTTTTGCAAGTGAGGAAACTGAAATTCAGAGATTAAATAACATGCCCAAAGTCATGTAGCTTGTAAGTGGCTGAGCCGTGATCTGAACCCTGGGACTCTGGTTCCAGCATCTGTTCTTGTCCACTATTCTGCTTTGACCACAAACTCTTCCCTATGCATAGTTCCATTTATTTCCTAAAAATTCCAGGCATTCACCACAGCCAGTGAACTACAGACACATACACGGGGTGAGGCAAAAGTAGGTTTACAGTTTTCATATGAAAAATAATACAATAATTAATAATAATACAAGAATAACTCTTGTTTTGAGTACTTATAACCATAAACCTACTTTTGCCCTTGTATAAAGTATATCCTCTCCATCTACCCCTCCCCACCATAACTAATGTTAATAGTTAAGCAGAGTTCCATCTCTTTCCACTTGCTCGCACACTAACAGAATTTATTAGTTGTTTGTTTTAAAAGATAGGTTCATATTATATATATTACTCTGGAACTTGCTTTTCTCACTCACATTATGGACATTTCTCTAGGTCAAAACACAGTTTTTTCTGTAAATATATCTTTATTGATTTCAGAGAGAGGAAAGGAGAGGGAAAGAGAGAGATAGAAACATCAATGATAAGAGAGTCATCATTGATTGGCTACCTCCTACATACCCCCTGCTGGGGATCGAGCCCGCAACCCAGGCATGTGCCCTGATCAGGAATCAAACTGCAATCTCCTGGATCCTAGGTTGATGCTCAACCGCTCAGCCATACCCAGCCGGGCAAAACATAATTTTTTTTTTTTTATTGTTGCAATAATATTCCAATGGTATAGCTACAACATAATGTAGCCAACAATTTTCCTATTAATGGACATTCAACTGTTTCCAAACAATACTTCAAGCATGTGTGGCTGCTCTGATTTCTACAGATCAAGTTCTAAGGTGAGATTACGAGGTAAAGTATATATATTTTTAATTTCAGTAATTAACATTTACTTTCCAAAAAGCTTTGAAAACAATTCACATTGTCACCAGCATTATTTAAAAGTGATTGTTTCCAGGCAACTTCAGTAGCAGCACATAATATTTAAATTTTTGCCAATCTGATTGGAGTATATATTTTTAAAACATAGTTGGACTAGTCCTCTGCCATAGGGGGAAATGGCTCAGCACAGGAATCCAGATGGCTGCCCTCTGAGCTCCAGCTCCCAAGACAGCACCTCTGGATTCTCCTCCCACAGCTCTAGTCCACTCTGCCCTCCCTCCACCTGAACCCAAGAATTAATCATGGAATTTAAAAGATAGCTAAGATTCACTGTCCTGCACCAGAGATCATCCAAAAGAGTGGGAGTCCTAGCAGATCTAACTAACACATAGATACAAATCCAAACAGAGAGCCAAAATGGAGAGACAAAATAACAAGCCCCAAATGAAAGAACAAAAGAATTCTCCAGCAGAAGAGCTAAATGAAATGGATATAATCAATCTATCAGATATAGAGTTCAGAATACTGATCATAAGGATGCTCAACAGCATGAGAAAAGAAATGGAAACTATAAAGAAAATTAAGAATAACAGTAGAAATAAAATTTAAAATAACATTAGAAGGAATAAACAGCAGATTAGCAGAAACTGAGGATCGGATCAGTGAATTAGAAGACAGGGTAGAAAATATCATTCAATCAGAGAACCAAAAGCAAACAACAATTAAAAAACAGGACAGTTTAAGGGAGCTGTGGGACAACATGAAATGTAACAATATTCATATCATAGGAATGCCAGAAGATGTAGAAAGTAAGCAAGGGTTAGAGAACACAGTGGAAGAAATAACAGCAGAAAACTTCCCTAACCTGGTGAAGGAAAAAGTCACACAAGTTCAAGAGGCACAGAGAATCTCAAGTAAGAAAAATACACAAAGAGGCCCATGCCCAGACACATCATAATTAAAATACTAAAAATTCAAGACAAAGAGAGAATCTTTTTTTTATTTTACTATGTCTTTATTGATTTCAGAGAGAGGAAGGGAGAGGGAGAGAGATAGAGACATCGATGATGAGAGAGTCATTGATTGTCTCCTGCATGCCCCCCACTGAAGGTCCAGCCCACAACCCGGGCATGTGCCCTGACTGGGAACTGAACCATGATATCCTGGATCATAGGTCAATGCTCAATCACTGAGCCACGCTGGCTGAGCCAAAGAGAGAATCTTAAAGGCAGCAAGAGAAAAACAATCTGTTACCTACAAAGGAGCTCCCATAAGGCTGTCAGATGATTTCTCATCAGAAACTCTACAGGCCAGAAGGGAATGGCATGAAGTATTCAAGGTAATGGAAAGCAAGGATCTGAAACCAAGACTACTCTATCCAGCAAGGCTATCATTCAAAATAGATGGTGAAAAAACGAGCTTCCCAGACACAAAAAGACTAAAGGAGTTTATCACCACCAAACTAGCATTACAAGAAATGTTAAAGGGACTGCTGTAATAAGTTGAAATAGAGCCCGGCCAGTGTGACTCAGTGGTTGAGCATTGACCTATGAACCAGGATGTCATGGTTCAATTCCCGGTCAGGGCATATACCTGGGTTGCAGGCTCAATCCCCAGTAGGGGGCACACAGGAGACAGTCAATCAATGACTCTCTCATCATTGATGTTTCTATTTCTCTCTCCCTCTCCCTTCTTTTCTGTCTGAAATCAATAAAAATATATTAAAATAAATAAATAAGTAAATAAATAAAAATAAAAAAGCTGAAATAGAGAGAATGAAAAACATAGTCATTTATTTAAAGAAATAAAATGGCAGTAGATAAGTACCTATCAATAACAACCTTAAATATAAATGGATTAAATGCTCCTATCAAAAGACATAGAGTAGCTGAATGGATAAGAAAACAAGACCCAAATATATGCTGTTTAACAGCAATAAAGTCACAGTAGGGGACTTTATTGAATAAAATAAAGTCCACTGACTTCACTGAATAGATCTTCCAGACAAAAAGTCAACACAGAAACAGTGACTCTAAATGGCACACTAGATCAGATGGATTTAATCGACATTTTCAGACATTTCACCCTAAAGCTACAGAATATACATTCTCCTCAAGTGTACATGGGACATTCTCAAAGACAGACCACATATTAGGACACAAAACAAGTTTCTACAAGTTCAAGATTGAAATCATATCAAGCATCTCCTCGGACACTTACACCTTCGAATACTATGCAGCTGTAGAAAAGAAGGATCCCTTACTCTTTGAGACAGCATGGTGGGACCTGGAAAGTATTATGCTAAGCAAAAGAAGCCAGTAAGAGAAAGGCAAGTATCACATGATCTTACTCATATGTGGAATCTAATGAACAAAAAATATCTGGAAACATAGAAGCATGGAACAGGCCAATGAATCTCAGAGGGAAAGCAGAGGTGGGTGGGTGTGTGCGTGGGGAGAGATTAAGTTAAGCACTTATATGCACATATGCATAACCCAATCGTGTGGTGAAGACAATAGTGTGGTGAAGGCCTGGAGGGGGTGGTGCAGGGTGGAGGGGGTCAATGGAGGAAAAGGTGACATTTGTAATACTTTCAACAATAAAGATAAATTAAAACATTAAAAAAACAAAGAGAATGAGAAACATAGGCATTTATTTAAAGTTGCACTTACACTATACTCATTACCTACAACTTGCTTTATTCCCTCAACAATAATGTCAAGGACGTCTTTTCAATCGTTTAAAACTTTTTATGTTTATGTCATACAATTTAACTGGGACTGTTGATCTACAAGTAAAATGAAGATGACAGTGGTGACCCACCTTAACTGGCAAGAAAAGGTAGAAAGTATTTAAAAACAAGTACAGAATCACTTCACTTCCACTAGGATAACTATCATCAAAATACAGACAATAACAACTGTTGGTGAGGAGGTGGAAAAAACTGGAACCCTCACACACTGCTGAGAATATGAAATGGTGTGGCCACTTTGTAAAACAGTCTGGTAGTTTCTCAAAAAGGTAAATATATAGTTACCATAATTCTACTCCTTGGTATATGCCCAAGAGAAATGAAAACATCATAGCAGCAATATTCATAACAGTCAACAAGTGGAAACAACCCAAGACCCATTGATAATGACAGGATAAACAAAATAAAGTATTATCCAGCAATAAAATGAAATGAAGTACTGATGATACACATTACCATGTGGCTAAGCCTTGAAAACATTGTGTTAAAGAAAAGGAAGCCAGACACAAAAGGCCACATATTGTATGATCCCATTAATAAAAAATGTTTGTAATAGGTAAATCCATAGAGAAAGAAAGTAGATTACAGGTTGCCAGTGCTGGGGGTGACTGCTAAAAGAGTACTGGGTTTCTTTTGGGAATGATTTAAATGTTCTGGAATTAGATAGCATTGATGGTTGCACAACCTTGTGAATATACTAAAACCACTGAATTATACTTTAATGAACAAATAATGCCCCCTTGGCCTCTACTTCACTTTCCACCCCAACATCTGGGTCTCTATTCTCCCTCCTCCAAGCATCTTTACCCCAATTTAATTATCACAATCCCCAGAGAGCAGGCAACAGGTTTCTTTTCAAAGCTACCTAGGTAGGGTTTGTAGATAGCAAGTGCCCCTCCTTCTCAGACCCAACCCCCAGATCCTTTACCTATAAAACCAATTAGATTAAATGACTCACGTTGCACTCTAGGGCATGAAGTGTCTGACTCACTGAAGAGTTTGACTTGCACTTGAAAGGGCCAGCTTCCCTCTCAGCCCAGCTCTCCTTACCAGTCCCTCCCCCTGCCTACCACCCCCCACAAAGCATTTCTCAGATCACATGAAGAAACCTGACCATGGGGGGGGGGTTTGCTACTCCTGCCACAGTGCTTTCTCACCCCCAAGGAACCCACACACCAACCCCTCGAAGAGTTGACACAATAGTCGTCCTATTTCCATTGCTTACAAAGCCCACAGATAACCAACTCAGCATCCGGGCAAATAAATGCTTGTAGAGTAGAATTCTCCGTTTTTCAAAGACTTGTCATGTGCAAAATTGCCAGGAGGGTATCTGAAGCCTGTCCTTTGTTACACATTTCAGTCCCACATGGCGGTACCCCACTGATATTCCCCTGGTGTTCCCAACCCTTTCAAAATTTGCCGGAGTTGGACATGTTGGGGATGACATGCAGCTGACTATAGCTGAAGCAACCTGGGCCCATCACTCATCTTACCTAGAAAATATAGGTAAGGGTATAGATGATTTGTGTGGGCTCTAAGAATGGTGATTGTTCAGATCAATAAACACTGACTGAATTCACTGGGTCCTGGAGGGGAACAAAGGTATGTCAAAGAAGGTCTCCATTTTCAGGGAAGACTCAGTCCCTCTAGCAGGGGAAAGGAGGACTGACACCTAAGTGGATAATTTCAGTATAATGCACCAGGGGTGAAAGAGTACCGAGGCTCTCCAGGAGTGTGCAGAGGAGGCTTCCTGGTCTCCTATCCTCCCGGCGCCCACCACCCACTCATAGCACACTTCTCTGTCCTGTCGCCAGGGCAGTGGTGGGGACACACATCAAGGCTGGCAGGAACTTCTCTAGGCCACAACCCTGCTCTCAGCACTCCTTCCAAACACCACCTCAGAGGCATCCCTCCTGACAGCGTGTAATCCAGAAGGGAGGTGTGATTTGAGTCAGATCCTGTCCTGGAGTGGAACCACATCCTCCTGCCACCCCCACCCAGGCATTTCCGCCTTTGTTTATTTATAAGAGTCTCTTAAAATAGGTCCCAGCAAACAAGAGCTGAGGCCTGATTTGGGTCCATGCAATCAGCATTTGGGAGAGTAAAGACGCCCTGAGAGCAAAGCTGCTATTTTTTCTCCAGTTCCATATCTGGGTTTCCGTATAACCCAAATCCCCCAGGAAGCTCCCCTTCCCCCTACTTTGTGTTGCTTCCCAAGTTTCTCGTGCCCTGGAAACCTCCCTCACTGCTGTCCCCTCAGTGCGGTCAGTTTCTAAAGCACAGTAGCCCCAGGCAGCCTTCTGATGCTCATTTATTATTAATCAATTGCATTTTGCAAAGTACTTCTAGGCTGCAGCCCTTTTGCTCAGCAAGCCTATCTACTCACCCCTAAAAGGGTCTGAGCTCTAGAAGGGAGGGGCAGCAAAGGTACAGCGAAAGTCAGTAGGTGCTGTGTCCTCAGCCTCCATCAGCCTCAGGGCAAGTTGTCCATCATCTTTGAAGTCTTGGCAAGCAGTGTGGTGGGAGTATGTCTGTCTCGAATGCCTGCTGGGGCCTGGCAGAGATTCTGTGCCGAGTGAGAAAAACCAGCCGAGTGTAGGTGGTTGTATCTCCACCTTCCTCACATGGAGCTCCCTACCAAGGGCTGGGAGCCTGGTGCCTCTGCCCAGCCAGTCATACAGTCCTGCCAGCCTCACGAGGCTGAATGGGAGCAAAGGACCTTGGCTCTTGGGGTCCTTTCAGAAAAATGACTTATGCTATTTTACAGTGTGGGAAGTCTGCTGGGGGGCTTTGAGGAATGAGACAAAGAGGGTTTTTTATTTCTTCCCTTACTGTGGTTTAAGTCTCCAGTCCTGAAAGGAGCATGTTTGCGACCCCTGGTTGGGAAAGGACTGCTGGAGCTTGATTATAGGGGCCTGTGAAAGGAGAGGTCAAAGGGAAAAGCCAGGGCTGAGTGGTAAACTTGAAACTGAGGGTGGAGGGTAATGTTTAAGAGAGAGGGTTTAAGGCAGATCAGAGTGGATGATTTTCCAAGGGACACCTGCAGAGAATCAAACCTGAGTTAAATAGGGAAAATTTAAAAATAAAAAAGTTTCAAAACATGCATTGGCCCTTCAGAGGTCACAGAGACAATGGGAAGGATCTGAAAGCTTTCCCTTCATCAACTAATATTAATGGGATGTCCACCCTAGGTCCAGCTGGAGCTGGAGAAGAAGAAAGACATTCTGCCCCCACTGGCTACGGGACTTGGGCTAGGTCATTTTTCACATCTCTTCCAGTTATAATCGATGATCATCAGAAATTTCTTTCACAGGTTAACTATAACACCAACCCTCTACTCAAGCACTCCTGACAGGTGGCCTCCAAGCCAGGGTTAGAAGTGACATGGAATGTTCTGCACATCAAAGTGGTCGGCCCCACAGCTACTGCGCTCTTATCTTTTGCAAGGCCTCCCAGACAAGCCCAAGCCTTTTATAGGAAAGCACTTCAACCTGAGATGTAAACCCTCATACATATGGAGCCATGTGTGGGGAGAGGGGTGAAAGGTGAGGGGTTTGGGTGGTAGTGCCAGTAGTACTACAGGCTACTAGGTTTCTTTTTTTTGAGTCTGTCAGTTCATTTACATTTTAGTTCTCTGCCTCTGATAAGGAGACAGCAGTAGGCCCAGTGACACTTTCAGACAGGGGCTCTCTGCCAAGGGCAGTGTAAATGATGGGGGTAGAACCATCCAGTGGAACACTGAGGAGATCTGAAAAGGTGTGGAAGGCCTCACTCACTAACCGTGTGAGATGTTCAAAACATAGTTACAGTAAAACCTCGATATAACGGACAAATTTGGGCAAAGGGGTGCCCGTTAAAGCTGAAGGTCCACTATCTAATAAAGTAGATTTTCCAAATGCGTATGTCAAAAAACTGACAAATTAGTTAATTTACCTTTTTTATTTATGTAGACAGTTTTATGTAATTAAAATTAAGTACGTATGAAAAGTTTAATTTCACAGAAAAGTTTTCTATATATATTACTGTAATTTTAAATTTATACTGAATAGGTCTAGTAAATGCGTGCATTCACCAGTCACCTCAAGTAAACAAATGCACACGGCTGTGGCATGGCTTAGCACAGGAGAACATCGGTGGGAGGGGGGCAGTAGTTAAAACTGCTGCAGAAAGTCACCCCAATCGACAACAGAACTAATAACCAACCTTGATGTGGTATGATTACGTGCTAATCATTTGCCAAACATCGTTTACAAACGGTGACCCCTGGATTTAAGTATGTAGACGATAGTTGTAGATATGTAGTATTTATTTATGTCAGATAAATTACTAGTCTTTTTCCAACATATGGCATATTCACTAAAATTTGTTAAAAATAACGGTGAATTAATAACAAAAAATAACCTGTTAATTATAAGCAAATCTTGGTTTAAAGCATTTTAAAATTTACAGGGTGTTAATTTTCACATATGACATATGGACCAGAAATTATGTCTGTTAAATCCTAAGTCTGTTAAATCAAGGTCTGCAAACTTGAGGGTTTACTGTTTGTAAAAAAAGTTGCCATATATATATTACAAAAGTGAAGCTATTAAAACAATTTTTTTTAACTGTCACAGCCAAGAGGAGATTAAGGAGATGTGATGAATAAATGTAATATGATATATGTAACTGGTATTCTGGAACAGAAAAAGGATACCAGACAGGAAATCAGAATTAAGTATGGACTTTAGTTAATAATGTGTCAGTCAATATTATTGTGACAAATGTACCATACTTATTGTAATAGAGGAAACTGGGTGTGAGGTAAATAAGAACTCTCGGTACTATCTTTGCAACTTTTTGTAAGTATAAAACTATCCTAAAATAAAAGGTTTATTTTTAAATGTGATTATGTCTATAAATACGGGGATTTATATGTGTACAAGTATCACATAGGCATAGAAAAGAGGAAGGCATATTAAACTTTTTATAGTTCTTCCTTTGGGGTGTCTTCCTCTGGGAAGACACTATATTATATGATTTTGAACTTTAAAAAAAATGTCTTTAAGTAGCAGAAAAGAGATGGGAATGAAAATATAGGAGAATCAAACTTGGAAAAGTGCGATATTCCCCTGTTCCTGTAATAGGCCGAGTGCTGGGCGAGGTGGCAGGAGGTAGGGATCTTGGTCCTTGTTCTCCCACTAGTTTTATGATCCCAGTAACCTTCTCTGACCCTCCATCATGATGACATTTATGGACTGTTCCAAATGTTACCTTCTATGATCTGATGATAAACACATGCAAATGAAAACTTCACATTGCTTTAAATACTAAAGCTCCCCCAATGCATTTAAATATTTCAGTCCCTAAAAAAAAAAAATTCTGAACTGCATAGAACTGTTCAGCGATGTATCTATAGGTATACTGCACCTATGCAGTTTCAGAAGTTAAAAAAATGAGAAAGACAAATTGAGTTAGTCTGATTTATAAGGAAAGTATTGGCTGATGCTTAACTGGCTCAAATCTATGCAAATGAAAGAAGACAAAAAAAGATGGATGGAGTTGCAAATGGCAATGCTCCCACTTGTCACTGATCTAGGGCTCTTCATGGGAGAGGGTTGGAAATCCTTTGCGGGCTCACAGAGCTTTGTTTCTGGCTCCCCATTCACCGCCCCCAACTCCTATCAACTCCAGATACAGGACAATTTGAGAAGCAGACCTATTCAGACCCCTATCTCTCTAAAGATAGCAATCCTGGACCTGGTAATGTGAAACAAGGGTCTTCAGGACACTCTCCACCATGACAATGAAGTGTGTCAGGGAGACAATATCTCATCCAGTGGGAACATTCTGAAAATGGGACAAGGAAGCGTGAGAAAGGCCAGAAACTGCAAAAGCCAAACCCAAGGATAGGGGCAAATTTCTCCCCCAGGCAAGTTTCAGCAAGAGCCAAGTCTTGATTTGGGGTTTATCCAAAGCAATGCTCCAACCCAAGAAGGATGGGGGTGGGGTGAAGAGGGGGTATAGACATGCCTTACTTTCCCTGGCGAGGCTCTTATGAATCCAAGGTTGGAGGCTGCAGTGGGAACAAACAGGAGAGGAACATGTTTTGAGAGCCACTGGTGCTACTGCAATTTCCCTGGGGGAGATGGGCATGGTGGTCACACATCCCCTCTTTATTCTTTCGTCTGATGTTAATTTATTCCAGAAAGAGAGTCAAATCCCAAAGTGTCTCAAGAAAGAGCTACCAAATGTCTAGCTAAGTCACTGGTTACACAGTGCAGGATAGCTATTAAACCTTATGGTTGCTTCTTCATAAGATATATGGGATGCGTATATGCATGTGGGTTTGGGGGGGAGGTGTGGGGATTGAGGACAGAAGGCTTAAAAAGTACAAGATTTATGAGTTTATCCTAACTTTAAGGAGTTTAACCTCAAATTTGAGAACACTAGACTAATACAAAAGATAAAAATTAGTTTTTTTACAAAAGCGCCAACACATTAAGCTAATATAGTACAAACTAGTAAGTGAACAGAGGACATAGAATAATGGAGACTTAAACAGAGTTACTCTTAGAAGACTGGTGGGGAGTGATATGCTTTTTTTGCTTTTTTTTTTTACTTTAATCTGTTATTTTTTAATTACAGTTGACATGCAATATTATATTAATTTCAGGTGTACAATCCAGTGATTAGACATTATATAACTTACTAAGTGATCATTCCAATAAATCTCATACCCATCTGACACCATACATAGTTATTATAATATTATTGACTATATTCCTATGCTGTGCTTTATATCCCTGTGATTACTCTGGAACTGCCAATTTGAACTTCTTAATCCCTTCATCTTTTTCACCCATCCCCCAACCCCACCCTCCCATTCTGGCAACTGTCAAAATGTTCTTTGTATCTATGAGTCTGTTTCTGTTCAGTTTGTTAGTTTACTTTGTTTTTTAAATCCAATTGTTGATAGACATGTATTTATTGTCATTTTATTATTCATATTTTTTATGTTTTATTTTCTTCTTCTTAAAAAAGACCCTTTAACATTTCATGTAGTACTAGTTTGGTGGTGATGAACTCCTTTAGCTTTTTCTTGTCTGGGAAGCTCTTTATACGTCCTTCGATTCTAAATGATAGCCTTGCTGGGTAATCTTGGTTGTAGGTCCTTGCTTTTCATCACTTTGAATATTTCTCTTCTGGCCTGCAAAGTTTCTGTTGAGAAATCAGCTGACAGTCCTATGGGTGCTCCCTTGTAGGTAACTAACTGCTTTCCTCTTGCTGCTTTTAAGATTCTCTTTGTCTTTAACTTTTGGCATTTTAATTATGTCTTGGTGTGGGCCTCCTTGGGTTCATCTTGTTTGGGTCTCTCTGTGCTTCCTGGACTTCTATGTCTATTTTCTTCATGAGGTTAGGGCAGTTTTCTGTCATTATTCTTTTAAATAGGTTTTCAATTCCTTGCTCCCTCTCTTCTCCTCCTGGTACCCCCATGATGCAAATGTTGATATGCTTAAAGTAGTCCCAGAGGCTCCTTGTACTACACTCATTTTTTTAAATTCTTTTTTCTTTTTGCTGTACTGACTGGGTGTTTTCTGCTTCTTTATCTTCCAACTTGCTGATTTGATTCTCTGCCTCATCTATTCCACTGCTGATTCCCTATAATGTATTCTTCATTTCAGTTCATGTATTCTTCATTTCTGACTTGTTCTTTTTAGAGTCCCATTTTTATGTTTCCTATCTCTTTGTTAAAGTTGTAAGTTCATCTACCCTTCCCCTAAGTTCACTGAGCATCCTTACAACCAGTGTTTTTAATTCTGCATCTAGTAGATTGCTTGTCTACTTTTTGTGTGTGGTTTTTTTTCTGGAGTTTTGTTCTGTTCTTTCATTTGGACATGTTTCTTTGTCTCCTCATTTTGGCAGCCTCCCTGCATTTGCTTCTATGTATTAGGTAGAACTGCTATGTCTCCCAGGATTGGTAGAGTAGCCTGATGTAGTAGGTGTCCTGTAGGGTCCAGTGGCACAGCCTACCTGTTCCCCAAAGATGGGCAATCCAGGTGCAACCCCCCCCCCCCGCCCCATGTGGACTGTGTACACCTTCCTATTGAACCTTGATTGCTGTTGGCACGTCAATGGGAGAGTTTTACCCTCAGGCTGTTGAGCTGCAAGGACTGGCTGCAAGCACCATGTAGGATCAGCTGTGCAGCGGCCCACCCCACAGAGCAGGGCTTACTTCATCAAGGCTCTGGTGCTGAGTCCACCTCTTGAGTGAGTTGTTTGTGGCAGTGGTTAGGTGATGCTTCAACGTGGTCTGAAGCTGTCTATGAGGGGCACTGGCTCTGAGTCCTCCTTGGAGGTGCAGGCCAAGGTGCCTGGGGCCCCCCAGCAAGAGCTACAGAGCAATCTGCAAATAGTTGCTACTTGTGCTGGGCTTGGAGGTGCCCAGAACAAGCCAGACTGAGAATCAAGGCTGGCTGCCACTAGTGGCAAGTCTGGAGTCACTTAGCAAGAGGTATGGGGCACACTGAGGCCAGATGGTGCTTGTGTGAGAGATCTTAGTAAAGTCTTATGTATGAGGCAAGAGAGGCTATTCTTAAGGGAAAGCCACTGGAAACAGCTTGGGTGGGCCCACAAGTTGGGCGGGACGGAGTCTCAGGTAATCACCAGGGTGGGGCAAACAGTATGAGCCAGGTTGATAGAGACTCAGATACGACACCCGCCTGCCGGCCCTGTTGAGAGAGGGCTCAGAAAAGGAACAATGGCCTCTGCCAGCACTTCTGTCTGGGTGAAAGCTGCCCCTCCAGCTCTCGCCCTGATGCCAGACAATTCAGTTCCTCCCTGTATGTTCCTGGTGCCTTTTCAGCTACTGTAGCTCTGGAGCTCAGAGTGAGTGAGTCAGAGTAAGTCTGTGCACAGTCCCTTTAAGAGGAATGCCAGGGACTCCAGCCCCCCTCCATCTCACTCAGCTACAATCCCCACTGGGTTTTACAGGCAGAAGTTATGGGGACTTCTCTTCCTGGTACTGGAACCCTCAGTTAGGGGGGCCTGGTGTGGGGCTGGGAGCCCTCACTCCTCAGAAGTGACCTCCGAAGCAGAGACATCCCTCCCAATTTTATCTGCCATATGTGGATGTGGGACCAACCCACTCTCTCTGTGACTCCTATCAGTCTTTATGTGGCTTCTTTATATCCTTAATTACAGAACTTCTGTTCAGCTAGATTTCACGTGGTTCTGCATGATGGTTGTTCTGCAGTTTAGTTGTAGTTTTGATGTGGTTGTGGGAGGACGCAAGGAATACATTTCAGGAGTGGTAAACTCTTTATACATACCCAGCCTAGGTCCTCCCTGAGGTGAATGTGTTAACCCTGGCAGTCAAGGCAGATAGAACTTTAGATCTAGAAATCAGACCTAAATTTTCATTCTGTTTATACCACTCACTCATGCTGTCACCTCCAGTGAGCAGTGAGCCAGTTTCTGTTTTAGTTTTATGTCATAGAATAATCACTGCACTTTTCAGGATGTTGCAAAAATCTCTGAAAAAAAGGGGGGGAAATTATATACATAAAATTTGTGCTTTAAGGTCCATGGATGGAATAAGTACTAAAATCAATTCAAACCAGTTCTGCTTGTTAGTTTCCAATATGAAAACAAACCTAACCTAACAGTGGTCTTTGTTATACAGTCTATACTTCATTCTGGCCTGTGCAGATGTCAGCATGAACAATAATTCTACCAGTGACCTATTCACTGCTTATCACACAGTGGGGGAAAGACCAGCTTCGCAGGACATCAGTTCTGCTCCCTGTCTCAACTTGCTTTCCTTTTTAAAAAAAAAAAAAAAATCAATTTTAGAGAGAAAAGGAGAGAGAAACATCAATTTGTTGTTCCACTTATTTTTGGGTTCACTGGATTCTTTTTTTTCTTTTTTTTTTTACAATTCAATGCTGTTCTTTTTTTAAATTTATCTTTATTGTTGAAAGTATTACAGGTATCCCATTTTTCCCCCCAACTGACCCCTCCACCTCGCTCCCACCCCTTCCCCAGGCCTTCACCCCATTATCGACTGTGTCTATGGGTTATGATTATATGCATATAACTTCTTTGGTTAATTTCTTCGCACCCTCTGCCCTCCTTCCCTCTTTCCTCTGAAATATGATTGTCTGTTGCATGCGTCAATATCTCTGGATCTATTTAGTTCATCAGATTCTTTTGTTCATTAGCTTCTTAAAGAAGACCCTTCAACATTTCCTGTAGTGCTGGTCTGGTGGTGATGAACTCCTTTAACTTTTCCTTGTCTGAGGAGTTCTTTATCTGACCTTCAATTCTAAATGATAGCTTTCCTGGGTAAGCAATCTTTTTTTTTTTTTTTTAAATATATCTTTATTGATTTCAGAGAGAGGAAAGGAGAGGGAGAGAGAGAGATAGAAACATCAATGATGAGAGATTCATTGATCAAGCCCACAACCTGGGCATGTACCCTGACCAGGAATTGAACCCAAATCACCTGGATCCCAGGTCGATGCTCAACTACTGAGCCACGTCCGGCCGGGCTAGAGCAATCTTGGTTGTAGTTCCATGTTTTTCATCACTTTGAATATTTCTTGCCACTCCCTTCTGGCCTGCAAAGTTTCTGTTGAGAAATCAGCTGACAGTCCTATGGGTGCTCCCTTGTAGGTAACTAACTGCTTTCCTCTTGCTGCTTTTAAGATTCTCTCTGTCTTTAACCTTTGGCATTTTAATTATGATGTGTCTTGCTCTGGGCCCTTTGGGTTCCTCTTGTTTGGGACCCTCTGTGCTTCCTGGACTTGTAAGTCTATTTCTTTCCCCAGGTAGGGGAAATTTTCTGTCATTATTTTTTCAAATAGGTTTTCAATTTCTTGCTCTCTTTCTTCTCCTTCTGACACCCCAAAAATATGAATGTTGGGCTCTTGAAGTTGTCCCAGAGGCCCCTTATACTATCTTCATATGTCTGGATTCTTTTTTCTTTTTGCTCTTCTGGTTGGGTGTTTTTTGTTTCCTCATGTTCCAAATTGCTGATTTAATTCTCAGTGTCCTCTACTCTACTGTTAATTCCTTGTAAATTATTCTTCATTTCAGTTCCTGTAGCCTTCATTTCAAATTGGTACTTTATTATGTCATCGATTGTCTCTGTTATTTTCGTAAAACTCTTACTAATATGGTTGAACATCCTTATAAACAAAATTCTGAACTCTGTATCTGTTCGCTAGCTTGGATCTATTTCACTTAGCTCCTCTTCTAGAGATTTCTTCTTTTCTTTCCTTTGTGACAAGTTTCTTTGCCTCCACATTTTGGCTGCTTCCAGGTGTTTGTTTCTATGTATTAGGTAGAGCTGCTATATTTCCTGGAATTTGTAGAGTAGCTTTGTGTAGTAGTTGTCCTGTAAGGTCCAGTGGCTCAGCCTGCCCAGTCACCTGAGCTGGGCCTTCTAGGTGCTCCCCTGTGTGGGCTGTGTGCACTGTCCTGATGTAGTTGAGCCTTGGTTGCTGTTGGCATCACTGGGAGGAATTGACCCCCAGGCCAATCGGCTGTGAGGACCTGCTGCAACTACAGCCAAAGAGCTGCTGTGCTGGAGACACCCCTATGGATCAGGATTTACTTAGAGGAACTTTGGTGTTCACCAAGTGTGCCCCTTGAGTGTGCCACTCGTGGATGTGGTAGGGTTGTAATCCAGTGTGGTTGAGTCTGACCATCACGTGCACTGTCTCTGGGGCTTCCCGGGAGGTGCAAAATCAGCCTCAGCCAGTGCCTTGCCACTGGATGATTCCTGTATGTGCCTTGACAGAGTATCGAACCTGCAACCTTGGCGTATTGGGAAGCTCTAACCAACTGAGCTATCCAGCCAGGACCAGCTTGCTTCCTTATCTTAACAGGGCACCTAGGCCCCTCTTCCTTCTCCCCTAGCACTGCCCATGATTTTATAATTGTGACTGGACAACCCCTTTAATTGCTTCCTTCTCCTCATAAAGTTCATTCACTTCTGGAAGCTTTTTTATTTCAAAGATATTAGAGGTCCAAGGCTGTATAAACAGCCTTCTCTGGAAATCCTCTTCTGTCTGTACTCCTGGTTTTCCTCAGTTCCTTTCTTTCCAGCTCATCCTTTCTTCTCTGGTTGCATTTCTTAAGGTTTTCTTCTTTCCCTGGGGAGGCACAGGAGACTAAGGGGGGGAGGAGGCAAAGAAGGGAGGGAGAGGTGAGGGCATGGAGACATGGTTTTATCTTGTTATCTTTGGCTGTTGTGCAGCAGATTAATTTTACTACACCTTTTCTCTATAACCAACTCTGCATATTGAGCTAGGGGGAATTAAAATCTCATTGTCTAAGGGCTGCCTGCTCAGCTTTGGGTTATGTAACAGGCTCAATTGTCACCTTGGCCAAATATCCTGCGGTACAAAAAAATAGGTTCTCAGACAAAGTGCCAGAGAAAGGGACATGACTGGAGGAATGGGCTCTGAAGTTATACAGACCTGTGTCTGACCTTGGCTTGGCCTATTTTTAGGTATATATCCCTGGACAAATTCTTACCCTCACTGAGCTTTGGTTTTCTCAACTGAAAATTGGAGCTTATAAGATACAGCAGAATGGAATTGAAAGAAAGTTTCAAGTAGAATCACTGAGCCGGGCAGTACTTTTTGAATTGAGGATCACAACCCATCAGTGGTCCATGAAATCAATTTAGTGGGTCACAAGCAGTTTTTGTGTTTTTTTAATGCAAGAAATGGGGAGCATTTGAGATCTCGCTCCCTAACACATATTATCAGTTTGACTCAAATACACTCTAACAAAATTTTTCTTTAAAAAAAGTAATAAAAATTTTTTTAATAAAAAATGAAAGAAACTTATCACAGTCATCTCACATAGTGTAAGTATTGTATTGTTACAATTTTGTTTCAGTTGTATCTACAATGTGTAAGTGTATAGGCTTGTACTGCCAATGTAAAGTCTTCCTTTTTTATGGATCATGGTAAAAAAGTTTGAGTCCTTGACTTGGAAGGATCAGCTGAGGTCTGGGAGGAGATAACTGGTGAGGTCACATGTGTATCCCACATGGAATATCCTGTCTGAACCTATAAATGTGGGCCTAAAAATTCATTCATTCATTCATTCATTCATTCATTCATTCATTCTTCTCAAACTAACTACCAAGCTCCCATCACCACACATATTCCCTAAAGCTCCCTTCAAGGTGTCTTCCTCTTGTTCCTCTCCCCAAACACTGCAGCTATACTGGGTGGAGCCTGACCTTGTCTTCCCAGTAAAACCATAAGCATCCCAAGGTCAGGCTGGCAGCTTCTTATCCCTTTCTCGATAGCTAGCAGTGTGCGCTCCACACAGTGGGAGCCATTCATCAGCGGGAAGCAGGCCTGGCTTTGTGGAGAGAGAAGGGCAACTGGGTCCCTTTAGACTTTGATTCAACAAGTGCTTGTTGAAGGCTCACACCATGCCAGATGTCATGTTTAATTTCAAAGGAACCCCACAGGATGGCAAGGAGGGCATAAATTATTATCTCAACATTAAGGATAAAGAAACAGGTTCACTCAACAAGTAAGCAGCAGAGATTTGAATGCCAGTCCAATATTCTTACTATTGCCTCATTCTTTCATTTGTTCTTTCAACAGATAATTAATGCCTACTGTTTACTAAGCATTGTGCCCAACAGTGAAGACAAGCAGATGAATAGATCCTGAACTCAAATAAGAGATAACAGACACACACATTAATTTGGTAAATGCTTAGAGAAGGGGATGGAGAGAGGGGGCTGGATTTGAGACATATTTCATCATTACGTGGGAGAGGGGAGAGAGAGGGCTAGTGATTGTTATATTTTACTTAAATTCAAGTCTATAGTGTTGGGTTTTCTTTTTCTTTCTTTTTATTTTTAACAACGAATATGCATTACTTTGATCATTTTGAAACTGGAAGTAGGTGGTCAACAGTGCCAGACACTACAGAGGTGAGCGGGATGAAGGCTATTCAGAGGGCAATGGCTATGGAACTGAGGTCTACCGAGGTTCACAGACCTCAGGTGACTTGCTATGGTAATCAAGGGCTTTAACTGCATGGTAAACAGTAAGGAGGGCAAAGCAGGATTTGGCCATCAGGAGTGCAGGCAGTGGGTAGGAGAGGGAAAAGCAGCGACCTTTCGTCTGACAAAGCTCCAAGTTCCTTAAAGACATAATTCACTGCTCCACACAGCAAGAAGGAGTTAGCAGCAAGCCTGAGGTTCATCTTACAGGTCAGAAATCTGAGAAACTGACAGGAAAAAATGCTTTGTGCAAGAGCTCATGGAGAATTTGACAACTGAGAGCAGAGAAGTCATGGCTCCCAGGAAGTTGGGCTTTGAGAGAGGTGGCAGTCAGAGGGAAAAGGGTGTGTCACCTGCAGCCCAGCCCAGTGGTGAAGAAGCAGAGTTGAAGACATTGGAGACTCCGGGGTGTGGTCACTCAGTAGGTGGTGTACAGGTGTGTAGGTGAGAAAGAAAAGGGAGGCAAGGTGGGGCTGCAAATCAGGGAAGCCTTGTGGTTGTGTGAGTCACTGCAGACACTCCCTACAATTCCCAGGATCTCACTGCTGAGAAAACATCAGTCAGCGGTGGCAAACTCAACAACATCCTACCTGTTGCCTCTGTTGAGCCATTGCATCTGTCTAGGAGTTTCTACTCAGGAATTTGTTTAAATAAAAAGGAAAAAGTGCTCATGGGTATCACTCCTCCTGAAATAATGGCAAGGATGATCACACTCGGCACAATGAACACCACTCACCTCTTCATTTCCTTCCCAGATTTTAACTTTTCTTTCCTTAGGTCTTTGCTGGCCTCTTCCTGAGTCTTTTTCTATCACTTCCTCTTTTCCTCCCAGTGGTTTCTCCTTTCTCCTTCTGATCCCTTTGCATCTATCTGTCTCTTGGCCCTATAGCCCTATGCCATCTTCCTTGTCTTTACCACTCAGAATTAATGCAACAGTAGGAGCAGAACTCCCAAGGCTATGCTACAGTATTTTACCTCCAAGGGAGCCCCTGAGGGCACAGTTATGAGGCACTGAGTGTAGAAGCCTAGTAGAAGAGGTACTCAACAGTGACAGCTGCTGAAAGTCAGAGACTGAGGACAAGAAGGCAGGAAGGTGCTGGAGGCCCAGCTCAGGACACGGGAAGCCCTGTCAACAGGTGGCTTACGCAAGGTCAGCCAACTAGGTTCATGTCCTAAGGGGATGCAATAAGGAAAACACTCATAAACAAGCTAATCTGCCTAGACCAGATCTCCCCTACTGGGAAGGAAACCCAATCCTTACCCCATGTGTCTGGTTTATCCTGAAGCCCAACAAGGTGCTCAGGTTTATTCTCCCCTTGTTATTTGCTGCTGGCCTTAAGGGAGAGCTCCCACCCCAACTGGTTAAGGAGATGCGTTGGTTCACATTAGCCCATCAGTCAATCCTGTGTACCAAGGTCCTCATAACTCACACAAAGTGTGTGTTTGCACTTACATATGGCGTGCTTCATTTACTTAAGACACCTGATGGAACCCTAAGTTTTTGACCTTCCTGAGCTAAACAAATGAAAGTCACAATGGCCACAGTCAGATAAGCTCAAAGCTTCCTGAAGGAACATCGGTCTCTAGAGGCCTTCCCCACCCTCTAAAAGAGTCCTGTCCTCAGATTCCACATTGTTGGGATCTCTGAGTTCTGACCCAGAACACTCCCACCAGATTTTGTGTCTTCTCACCACAACAAAGCTCCACTGTCGTGTCCTAGATTCATCAACTTGCCATTTAACTGGATTTCCCAATACCACTATCCAGGTGACACCATCACTGAAATCTTTTCAGGGCAGGGCAATGGCCCACTGAATGTCTAGCTTTCTGGAAGAAGCCTCTTCAAGGATGGTCTTGGGAACATTCAAGAAGACCAAGTTATAAATGCCGTCTTATCACTGTAAGTCCTCAACTCTGGTGTTTTGGTTCTTCTAACCTAGCCCCATATATCTGCTTTCCTCAGCTTGTTACTCCAATCTAGAAATTCTCTTTCTCCAGTGGTCCCACCCCAGCCATACCTGCCTCTCCCTCCTGCCCAGAGCCTATGATCTCACACATGCCGGAATCCCTGCTTTCTGAGAGCTAATTGAAAATCAACAATGTGCGTGTGGACAAACATACAAGGAATGTGTCAAAAACAAAATAAAATTGGGAAGTCAACAGTAAATGGGGCCACAGATGTAGCTATTGAAATTCATCATGGGTCAGAGAGCACCATTCTAGTGCATGGTAGAGGGCACTGGTTTAGAGAATCCAAAGCCAGCATTATGTGGCCTTGAAGTGACCTATGTGCAGTCTGAAGTGTCTACTCTTTGGGTGGCAACTGAACTTGGGTGGAAAGGGTGGAGTGGAAGCTAGAGAAGGAAGCACCTCATTCAGCAATAAGAAGCATAAGGCAGCCCGGCCGGGCACGGCTCAGCGGTTGAGCATCGACCTAGGATCCAGGAGATCACAGTTTGATTCCCGGTCAGGGCCCCTGCGTGGGTTGTGGGCTTGATCCCCAGTCAGGGGCATGCAGGAGGCAGCCGATCAATGACGACTCTCTCATCATTGATGTTTCTATCCCTCTCTCTCCCTGTCCCTTCCGCTCTCTGAAATCAATAAAGACATATTTAAAAAAGAAGAAGAAGAAGCATAAGGCAGCATAAAATGGGAAGAGGGAAAACAATGTCTCTTCTGGCCAACTATGGGGCACTGTTAAGGTAGTTACTAAGCCCAGGAGAAAGCACAGAGCCCTTGGTAAGTAACCAGGGCACGGGGGAAGGGGCAATAAAACTAGAAGAGCTGAGGCAGGTCCTTTAATTGTTTAGCAATTACACAGGAAACCTGGGGTAGGTGTGGAAGTGGAGAGGTGGAAGTGGGAAGACACGAGGAAAGCCAGTGTACAATGCACTCAGGAGGGGACTTAAGGATCACAGTGACTGGAAACAGACTAGGAAGTGCTTAGGGTAAGAAATTAAAACTGTAGAGGATGGCTGTGCCCTGAACAAGAGGTGCAATAAAAAGATTACACAGCTCCAGGAAGGCACTGGGTTTGGGAACACTGGTGACGAAAATAAGAAAAATAAAATGTCTACATCCTGACTTGGAGATGAGGCAAAGGTGTAAGAATGGAGGGGAGGCCCTGCCAGGTAGCTCAGTTGGTTGGAGTGTTGTCCCAAAGCGCCAAGGGCACAGGTTTGATCCCCAGTCAGGGCACATACAAGAAGCAAGCAATAAATGCATTAATGAGTGGAGCAACAAACTGATGTCTCTCCCTCTCTCCTCTCTCCCTCGCTTCTTTCCCTCCCTCTCTCCTCCTCTCCCACATTCTTTCTCTAAAAAACAAACAAACAAAAAAACCCTTTTAAAAAAACAATGAATGGAGGGGAGGTCAACCATGGTAGGGAGAAGCCACCACCTGGTTCAGTACTCAGCAAGAATGAATGAAGGCAGTTCCTCAGAAAGTTGAACTCCTAGGTATATACCCAAAAGCACAGAAAACAGGTATTCAAACAAGTATTTGTACACCAATGTTCATAGTAACACTATTCACGAGAGCCAAAGGCAGAAGTGACCCACATGTCCATCAACAGATGACAGGATAAACAAAATGTGATATGCCCATACAATCAGCCCTAGAAAGGAATGAAGTACTTAATAACATGCTACAATATGCATGAATCTTGAAAGCATGCTAAATGAAAGAAGCCAGATACCAAAGGTCACATATTATATGAATCCATTTATACAAAATAGACAAAATAGGTAAATCCATAGAGACAGAAAGCAGATTAGAGACTGTCAGGGGCTGGGGGTGAGAGGAATGAAAAGTGGCTCCTTAATAGCTAGAGTCGACTTTGGGTGTGGGATATTTTGGAACTAGACCAAGGTGACAGTTGTACCACATTGTGGATATACTAAATGCCATTGAATTGTACACTTTAAAAGGTCAATGTTACATGAATTTTGCTTCAATTTAAAAAACGAATAAAGAATAAATGAAGGCATCAAGGGAGTCTAAGGAACAAAGCTGAGAGATACCAGAATAGAAAAGCAGGGACTAGTGATGGGCACGGAGCTGAGTTACTACCACTTGTTCTCTAGTTCCATAGCGTTCAATCTTTTCTGCCATGATCCTTGACAGGTGACATGGCACAGCACATCTATGGGCACATTTAGGTTTCCTCAGAACTCTCAAGGAGCTAACAAATTCCAACTTTTCTCTATCCCTCAAGAAAACATATTGGAATACAAGTGAGGGAGAAGGGTGTGAAACTTCTTTTACATTAATAGATACATATATAAACATAAAATACATACTATCAGTAAAATATATAAATGTATATTTTTAAAATGTAAGTCATGAACATTGATACTTGTGTAATTCTTAGCAACCCAAGTGGCCCCTGTTCCATTATTTCATGGGGATACAATTCTAAGTAAAGATTAAAAAGCTACCCAAGAGCAAGACTTAACCCTCTAGCACAATCAGAATCATCATTAGACTGTCTGATGCCTTTGTATCCTTCCTCCAGGAATATAGCTTGGTAAATGGAGCTCATGCTAGATATTGGTCCCCATTCACCCCATGGAGGGGGAGCATCTATATAGTATACAACCTGCTCAACTGTACACACAAAAGCCCTGAGCACTGGCCCTGGAAATACAGTGGGTTCTCCCAAGTGCAGAAAATAGGAAGAAGCTCAGAGGTAATCACATCTTACCTACGGCGTGTTTGAGGTCTAGATAACTCCTCAGTTTCTCAATTCAGCTGGTACATTTGGAGAAGGGTGCACTGGTCAATGAATTAAAGTTTATAATGAAAGTCAAGGTGACTAAGGGAAAACAGAAAGTCCCAAGAATTCAGGAGGAAATGAGAAATCTTAATGAGGCAACTGGAAGTCTTCCCCCAGTAAGATAAACCTCTACCTGGGGTAGGGAAGCTTTTTTCTGCAAAGTGCCATTTGGATATTTATAACATCATTTGCAGGCCATACAAAATTATCAACTTTAAAATTAGCTATGAAAAACATTCCTACAATTATTGAATTTCGAGTTCCACCTGCGATTGCCTTGGCAGGGCCAGGCCAAATGATATTCCCCACCCCTGTGCCTAAACCACTTTAAAAAAGCAGTATATTGAGTATATTGAAGTGATTAGGAACATGGGTTCTGAAGTCAGAGCTGGTTTTATTTTTTTTATTTTTTTTTAAGTATATCTTTATTGATTTCAGAGAGAATAAAGGAGAGGGATAGAGAGACAGAAACATCAATGATGAGAGAGTCATTGATCGGCTGCCTCCTGCACGCCCCCTGCTGGGGATCGAGCCCACAACCCAGGCATGTGCCCTGACCGGGAATCGAACCCCTATTGCCTGGATCCTAGGTCAATGCTCAACCGCTGAGCCACGCCTGGGGGGCTGGTTTTAAATCCTGACTCTCTTACAATGTGAAAGTGTATAACTTTGGGCAAATTATTTAACCATTCTTAAGACTCAGTTTATTTATCTATAAAAGAAAAATAGTACCTACTTCACAAGGATGCTTTGAAGATTTAAATGAGCTACTGTATGCAAAGTATTTCACATTATGCCTCGTACATAGAAAGTGCTTCCCTAATACTAGTTATTACTAATATTCCAGCACCATATTTATGGCAGAGCCTGAAGCTAAGTAACTAAAATGCTAGGTCTCCTTTTACACCCCCAATTTCTTAACTCCTAACCAAAGGGGCTAGGTAGGGGCTTTCACAATAATCCCAATAAAACAAGTGAAATCTGAGTCTAAATCCTGAAAACGCTCTGATTAATGGCTCTTTGTTACCATAGAAGGAAGACCACACCACCGCATTAGGCCACAGCCTGTCTTTCCAGCTTACTCTCCCATCACTGCTCCCAGGAGCCCTGTGTGCTCCAGGTTTTGGTGTTCGGACCACTCGCTCATCAACATGGCTAGTGACAAGGGGCCCATCTGTGAATCTTCCTGCATACTTGTCCTAATGCCTCTGCTTCCAATACTACTCATGGATGTCTGGGACAGAGAAAACCATATCCCTCAGGAAGTTCTCCCCATAGAAATTATACCTGGGTGTTGGCTTCAGTGACTTAAACTATGTTCCCTTCCAACCCTGCATGGCTTCTACAGAGTGGTGGAAAATGGGGGAAAGGGGAGGAGAGACTACAGAGCCCAAGGACTTACACTCCTGACCTCTTGACTCCTAAATTCAGGCTGAGAGCTAGTTAAGCAGAATTCAGTTTAATGTAAGGGGTTGACTTCAAAATGCCAGACACTGCAATGTGAACTTTACATCTTAAAGAATGGACAATCAGGCCCTTTTCTAAAATGACCTGTGCCGTGAAGATGAGAACTTCAAGGAGGAGATCTCAGGCTAAGTGACCCATGGAGAAGTGTGGTCTGCCTCTCCAACTAATAGTATTCTACTGCTGTTGGGCCATCAGTGCCAGGACATATATAAAACCCACCACTCACCTCTATGGCTACCGTTACTTTTTATTGTTTTTAAAACTACCACCATTTCTTGAAGATTTGTGTTTAAATTAGATGGAAAATTTAACAGAGGCTATATATAAAAAGCTAGTAGATAAAGTCAGGAAAGTGACAGATATACTAACATAGTTTTTAAAGTCTTGCCAGATATAATGGTGAATTACTGAATGCTTTCCCTCTAAGATCAAAACAACATTGTATTTCAAAACAGTACTGAAGGTCCTAGCCTTCACAATAAGGCAAGAAAAATAAGTAAAAGGCATAATGACTGGAAAGGAAAGAATAAAACTGCATTAACCCTTAACTTAAAGATTATGTACCTAGAAAACCCCAAAATTGACAAACTATTAGAATTAATAAATTAATTAGCAGGATTGTAAGATACAGGGTCAATATATAAAAATCAATTGTATTTACTATATGCTATCAATAAGCAATTAAAAATGAAATTTAAAATACAGTATCATTTACAATAGCATCATAAAACATTAAATATATTGGAATAAATTTTGTGAATGATGGGCAAGGTCTCCACATTGAAAACTACAAACCACTGCTGAGAGAATTTAAAGGAAACCTCCATAAGTGGAGAAATATTCCATTATGTATTAGAAGACTCAATATTACTAAGATGTCCATTCTCCCCCAATTTTATTCCATTCAAAATCCCAGCAGACTTTTTCTAGAATGTATTAAGCTAATTCTAAAATTTTATGGAAGGCTAAAGGACCATAAATAGCCACAACAATCATAAAGAAAAAGAACAAAGTTGGAGAGCTTACACTACAAAATTTTATAACTTACAATAAAGTGACACCAATTGATAAAATATGATTACATTGGTGTCAAATTTGGACTGTTCAGATAGCCCACTAGAGAATCCAAAAACAGAAACACACACACACACACACACACACACACACACACACACTTCATTTTCAATAAGGACTCCAATGCAATTAAATGGGGAAAAGAACATAGAAAAATCTTTCCAAAAGGGTTGGAACATATAGATATTTGTATGGAAAAAAATTAACTATAATCCATCTCATACCATACACAAAAATTAATTCAAAATGGATCACAGGCTTAAACGCAAAAGACAAAAATAAATTTTCTAGAAGAAATATTTCTATAAGATAATATTTTAATAATCTTAGGAGAGGCAAAGATTTATTAGATAGAACATTAAAATTAATTATAACATAAAAAGCCTAATTATAAAGAAGAAAATTAATTATTTGGATCTCATCAAAGCTATAAAATTCTCATGAAAAGACAAAGAAAATAAAAAGCCTTGCAAGTGGGAAAAACTGTATAAAACATATCTGACAAAGGACTAATATCCATAATATTTTTTTTAACTCCTGGAAATAAATGAGACAATCCAATAAAAAATGAGCTAAAGATTGAAATATTTCATGAAAGAATTTTTTAAAAAAGGTGAATGGCAAGGTCTTCAACCTCACTGGTCATCTAGGAAATGCAAAGTAAAGCCATAATGAGATACCATTTCATTATGGTTTACTAAATTACTGAATTACTAAAATTAAAAAGACTGATAAAGCCAAATGTTGTCAATGATGTGGACCAGCTATAATGCTTATTTCTTGCTAGTGATAGTATAAAACAATACAAATACTATGGAAAACAGTTTGGCAGTTTCTTACAGAAATTAAACATATACCTACCCTACGACCCAGCAATTCTACACTTACAGACCCAAGATAAATAAAAGCATATGTCTACAGTGTCTTGTACAAGGAAGTTTATAGTTTACTTATAATAGCCCAAACTGGAAAAAACTCAAATTTCCATCAAGAGAAGAATGGATAAATAGTGGTTTAACCAATATGGAATACCACTTATCAAATTTTTTAAAAAAAGAACTATTACCCGACCAGCGTAGCTTAGTGGTTGGGCATCAACCTATGAACCAGGAGATCATGGTTCAATTCCTGGTAAGGGCACATACCCAGGTTGTGGGCTCGATTCCCAGTAGGGGGCATGCAGGTGGTAGCCAATCAATTACTTTCATCATTGATGTTTCTATCTCTCCCTCTCCCTTCCTGAACTCTCTGAAGTCAATAAAAACATATAAAAAAAATTTTTTAAAAAGAATTATCAGCATAAGCCACACCACGGACAAATCTCAAAACCATTTCTAGTGAAAATACCATACACAAGAGAGTACATACTGTATGACTCCATTCATATATGAAGTTCAAGAACAGGAGAAGCAAATCTGTTAGGGAAACCAGAACAGCAGCTACCCCTGGGAAGAACTGATTGAAAAGAAGCTTTCAGGAATAGTCTGGGGTGGCTGAAACGTTCCATAGCTTGATTTGGGTAATGGGGACATGGGTGTATATGCTGAACTATGTGTGCAATTAAGATCCATGCATACTGCTATATGTAAAAATTATTCCTCAATAAAGAAAAAATATTACAACATATACAGCAATCTTGGAGACAAACAAGTATTTTAACAGGTATAACTAATTGGGAAAACAAGATACAAACACATACATGGGCTTTGTGGAACCCTTGTGGAGACAATTAGGATGTAAGATACATGTAAATCAGATCAGGGTGCCATGAATCCTCAGATCATTATGGGACTGAGTTCCTTGCCACTTAAACTTGTCCAGTTTGTGTGTGTGTCTGCTGCTGTTGTTTGGTTGTTTTGTTTTGTTTTGTTTTGTTTTGTTTTGTTTTCAGAAAGAACTACCATACAGATGGTCCTTGACTTACAATGGTTTGACTTAAGATTTTCAACTTTATGATGGTGTGAAAGTGATAGGGATCCAGTAGAAACTGTACTTCAAATTTGATCTTTTCCCGGGCTAGGGATATGTGGTAGAGTACTGTCATGCTGGGCAGTGTCACTGAGCCACAGCTCCCAGTCAGCCACATGATCAGAAAGTAAGTATAGTATTAAGAGGATTTTCAACTTACAATATTTTGAACAACAGATTTACTATGATGTACCCTGCTGTAAGGAACTTGTGTATTTAGAAAACAGGAGTTAGATGAGGTTAGTCTAGGAGTCTGAGAATGTGGAATGGTACAGTGTAGCAGGCTTATAGAGTATAAGGAGGCTGAGGATAATGGTTTGGAAAAATATTCATGAAATCTGGCCAATGGGAGGCTCCATTTCCAGTTCTGTTTACGTATTTGTAAAATGAGTAGGCTTGACCAGATTATCTTTGAGATTTCTTCTGCTCCAAAATTTTGAACCTGTGGGTTGAAACCCTGGCTGCAGATAAGAATCATCCAGAAAACTTTTGGAAAATGCCAATGCTCGGGCCCTGCCCAAAACCAATTAAATCACAGTATGGGGGTGGGGGTGAGCATCCATTTTTTGTGTTTCTTTATAACTCTGGATTAAACAGGCCAAACAAACCCTTACCATGTCTTTTTCTAAATTAATAAACTATCTTTAGGAGCAGTTTTAGATTCCAGCAAAACTAAGTGGAAAGTAGAGAGTTCTTGTATACCCACTGTCCCCAAATACCCACTACCTCCCCAACTATCAACAACGCCCACCAGAATGGTACATTTGTTACAATTGATGAGACTACATTGACACATCATTGTCACCCAAAGCCCATAGTTTACATTAAGGTTACTAATGTCACTCTTGGTGTTGTACATTCTATGGGTTTGGACAAATGTATAATAACATGCATTTACCATTATAGTATCATACAGAATAGTTTCAGTGCCCTAAAAATTCTCTGCACTCTGCCTATTCATGCCTCCCTTCCCTCTAAACCCTAGTAATCACTGATTGTTTTTCTATTGTCTCCATAGTTTTGCCTTTTCCAGAATGTCAAATAGTTATAATCACACAGCATGTGGCCTTTTCAGATTGGCTTCTTCCACTTAGCTATGCGTTTTTCATAGCTCATTTCTTTTTAGTATACTGTCTGGGTTTACCAGTTTATTGAACCATCCACCTATTGAAGGGCATGTTGGTTGCTTCCAAGTCTTGTTAATTATGAATAAAGCAGCTATTTTAAGCATCTGTGTGCAGGTGTTTGTATGGACTGGACATAAGTTTTCAACTCCTTCGTGTAAATACCAAGGAGCATGATTGCTGGAGTATATAGTAAGAGTTATGTTTAGTTTTGTAAGAAACTACCAAACTATCTTCCAAAGTGATTGTACCACTTTGCACACTCACCAGCAAAGAATAAGAGTTTCTGTCACTCCACATTCTGACCAGCATTTCATACTGTCAGTGTTTTGACTTTTGGCTATTCTTACAGGTATGTAGTGATATCTCACTGTTGTTTTAATTTGAAGTTCCATAATATCCTATGATACTAAATATATTTTCTCATTTCTTACTTGTCTTCTGGATGCCTTCTTTGCTGGGCTATCTGTTCAGGTCTTTTGCCCATTTTTTAATTTGGCTGTTCTTTTTCTTAGTATTGATTTTAAGATTTCATTGTATATTCTGGATAATAGATGTGTCTTTTGCAAATATTTTCTCCAGTCTGTGGCTTGTCTTCCGAGTCTCTTGACTCTGGCTTTTGTAGAGAATACAACTTTAACTTATCAATTGTTTTTTCATGGTTTGTGCCTTTGGTGTTATATCTAAAAAGTTATTGCCATGCTTAAGGTCACCTAGCTTTTCTCCTATGTTATCTTCTAGGAGTTTTGTAGTTTCACGTTTACATTTGGGTCTGTGATATATTTTGAGTTGATTTTTTGTGAAGGGTAAAAGGTCTGGTCTGGATTCATTTTTTTGCATGTAGTTGTTCCAGCACCATTTGTTGAAAAGAATATCTTTGCTCCCTTGTATTGCCTTTGCTCCTTTGTGAAAGATCAATTCACTATATTTATGTGGGTGTTTCTGAGCTCTTGGTCATGTTCCACTGATTGATTTGTCCTTTTTTTTTTTTTTTTTTTGGTCAATGCCACACTGCCTTGATTACTATTGTAGCATGAAGTTGGGTAGTGTCAGTCCTCCGACTTTGTTCTTCTTCAACATTGAGCTGGATATTAACAGGTCTTTTGCCTCACCATATAAACTTTAGAATCAGTTTGTTGATATCCATAAGATAACTTGCTAGGGTTTTAATTGAGGTTGTATTAAATTTATAGGTTAATTTGGGAAGAACTGACATCTTGACAATATTGAATCTCCCTATCCATGAACATGGAATATCTCTCCATTTATTTAGTTCTTTGATTGTGTTCTCTGGAGTTTTGTAGTTTTCCTCCTTGTAAATGTTTTGTTAGATATCTATTTCATTTTGGACAGTTCTAGTGTAAGTGGTAATGTGTTTTTAATTTCAAATTCCACTTGTTCATTATTGGTATATAGGAAAGAAATGAACTTTTGTATATTTATCTTGTATCCTGCCACCTCACTATAATTGCTTATCAGTCCCAACAGGTTTTTTTTGTTTTTTTAAGGATAAAATACGTTGTTTTTTCTTTTTTTCTTTTGAGGCTCTGTAATTAGAATGAGTTCACTTTAAATCCTTTAACAAGGATCCACTGGAGGGCAAGTCTGGTGCCAGCAGCCATGGTAATTCCAGCTCCAATCAATAAGTTTTTATTTATAGTCTTATAGTAAAGGGGGAAGCCTTAACTTATAAGACAATTCTTTGGCAGTATGTACAACATATTTTTTATTTCCATGTAATGGGATCAAATACAGACTGAGACTACAGAATATACACTGGAAATGAGCAAATACTGGAATGGAGTAGTTAAAAGACAAAGAAATGACGCCTAAACACACAAAACCCTTCACTTGGATCTGCTGTCCGCAGCCAAAACCAGGGATGGATCACACAATAGGGTTGGGTTCCAGAACAGTTGGAAAGGGAGTGGGGTGAAGGTGGGAAGGGGCTGCACTAGGGTGCAGGTTTAGTACCAGGTAAATTGCTCTTGGTATTTATATACAAAATCAGTTGGCTCTATTTCTTAGAAATACACACGGAAAGAAAGGAAGATTTGTTCATTACTTTATGAGTCTATTGCTTTGCAATACTATCAAATCATCGGAAATAGGGACAATTCACTCAGATTCAAATTTCAGTAGCAGGAAATAAGTATCAAAAAATCATCATTGGCCCTCAATACAAAACTCTTACCCCACCCAAACCTCCCACCTTGCCTCACCCCCTAGCACTCTCTGGCGGCTACCACTTCACTGCTGACGTCCCACACACATACCACAGTAGTGTCACATGGCCCTCCCTAAGACTGGCTGAGAGAAGCAGGAGTAAAACAGGCCAAAGACACCATGCTGCAAATCTGTCCCCACTTCCTTTCATAACACAAACTTCAAGGATCTAGTCTTTCAAGAGGAGCAATAAATAGCTTTTTAGAAAAAAAAAATCCTTAAAAACATGATGGGGTAATTCTGACTACTTCTTAAACCAGTCATCTTCTTAAAGTAGAGCAGTCCACAGGTTCATAGTCTATCAAACAGAGGTGAGGGTGGCTGGGAGGAGAGGCGTAGGAGAGGCAGGAGTCCTCCAGGCCAGTGCCTGGCAGGGCTGCAGAAGCTGGTGGGTGGTGAGGACACCATGTGTTCAGAGCCTGGCTGTCTATCTGTCCTCCACAAGGAAAGCTGCCAAGTTGGGGCATTTTGGTTTAAAACTTGCTGGTGAGGACAGGGAATCCCTGAAGGAAAGTGTTTAAAAAAAATAGTGGAGCCCTGGTCAGGTGGCTCAGTTGGTTGGAGCGCAGTCCCGTACACAAGAGGTTGTGGGTTTTCCTCCCAGTCAGAGAACATACCTAGGTTATGGGTTTGATCCCAGGTTAGGGCAGGTATGGGATCACATCAAAGTTTCTCTCCCCACCCCATCCTCCTTCCACTCTGGCAAAAAAAAAAAAAAAAAAAAATCAATAATAAAGCATATCCTCAGGTGAGTACTTTTTTAAAAAAAAGTGGAAATGGGGAAGGGGAAGGAGAAGGAGAGTTGTTACCCAAGACTTCTCTATAAAAATTTTTTTTTAATTTTTTAAAAAGGGAAAAAAATGTAGTCTCTTAAGTGGTTCTGAGGGTTCTAAGGATGAACTGAAAGGAGAATGAAACACCGGGGAAGACAGACAGTTTTTGTTGCTGGCTTGCCTCTTGGAGCTTAGCTGACCTCCCTTGGAGTTTCTTCCTGCTTTGGGGCTCTTCACGCGTGACTCTGAGCTGGAGTCTGAGTGCTTCCTTTGGTGGTGGTATAGAGGCTATTGTCTGAGGAGGGGTAGTTGGTCTACAGTTGAGCACTGGAACTCACCTTCTTCAGTGCACAAACTTGCTGCTCCAGAAGAGCCCATTTTCAGCTGCAGATTGAAACCTCAATTGTTCTTCTGTCACTCTCCACCTCTGATGTCAACATTATCACTCATTTCCTACACCCCAGGGAGCAGTCACTTCAGCTGGCAGGAACGGGGAAAAGTGGAAGGGAGGAGGAAGTCACCACCAACAACAAGCAGCCCCCCCACACACACACACACACACTCACTTGCTCTCTCACTCACATATACCCCAACAGGTTTTTTAATTGATTCTTTCAGATTTTCTACAGAGATAATCTTGTCATCTCTGAAGAAAGACAGTTTTGTTTCTTCTTTCCCAACCTGTATATCTTTTATTTTATTTTCTTGTCTTATTGCATTAACTAGGACTTCTAGTACAATGTTGAAAAGCAATGGTGAGAGAGGACATCCTTGTCTTGTTCTGGCAAGAAAGCTTTGAGCTTCTCACCATTATGTAAAATGTGAGCTGTAGGTGCTTTGAAGATGTTCTTTATTGAGTATATTCCTAATGTGCTGGGTTTTTATCTTGAATACATGTTGGATTCCATCAAATGCTTTTTCTGTATTGACGTGATCATGCGATTTTTCTTCCTTAGCCTATTGATGTGATGGATTACATTAATTGATTTTTGAATGCTGAACCAGCTTTGCATGGGATAAATCCCACTTAGTCACGATATATAAATATTTTTATACATTGTTGAATCCAATTTGCTAATATTTTGTTCAGTATTTGCAGATATGTTTTTGAGACACAATAGTCTCTAGTGTTCTTACAATTTCTTGGTCTGTTTTAGTATTATGGAAATACTGACCTCATAGAATGAATTAGGAGTATTCCTTCTGCTTCTGTCTTCTGAAAGAGACTATTGAGATTTGGTTTACTTTCTTCCTTAAATGTTTAGTAGAATTCACCAGTAAATACATCTGGGTCTTGTTCTTACTGCTGTGGAAGGTTATCAATTTTTGATTAAATTTCTTTAATAGATACAGACCTATTCAGATTGCCCCTTTCTTCTTATGAAAGTTTTAGCAGACTGTATATCTCAAAGACTTGGTCCATTTCACCTAGGTTAACAAATCTATAGGCAGAGAGTTGTTCATAATATTCTTGCATTACCCTCTTAATGTCCACAGAATCCATAGTGATTCATTTCTGATACTACTAGTAATTTGTGTCTTCTCTCCTTTTTTCTTAGTTAGCCTGGCCAGAAGCTTTACTGATCTTTTCAAAGAACCACTAGCTTTTGGTTTTGTGGATTTTCTCTGATTTCCTATTTTCAATTTCACTGATTTCTGATGCAATTTTTATTATTTCTTTTCTTGCTTATTTTATAATTAATTTGTTCTTTTTCTAATATCCTAAGATGTAAACTTAGATTATTGATTTTAGATTTTTTTTCTAATATATGCCTTCAATCAATGCTATAAATTTCCCTCTAAGTACTGCTTTCACTGTATCCCACAAATTTTGATTAGTTGTATTTTCATTTTCAATTAGTTCAAAATATTTTAAAATTTCTCTTGAAATTTCTTCTTTGACTCATGAGTTATTTAGCAGTATGTGGTTAATCTCCATGTATTTTGAGATTTTCTAGCTATCTCTCCGTTATTCATTTTTAGTTTAATTCCATTGTGGTCTGAAAGAGCAGACAGTGTATGATTTCTATTCTTTTAAATTTGTTAAAGTGTGCTTTATGGCCCAGGATGTGGTTCTTCCTGATGAGTGTTCCATGTGAGCTTGAGAAGAATGTATAATACCCTATTGTTAGGTGAAGAAGGCTATAAATGTTAATTATATCCAGTTGATTGATGCTGCTGCTGTTGAATTCAACTATGTCTCTACTTATTTTCTGCCTGCTGAATCTGTCCAACTCTGATAGAGGGGTGTTACAGTCTCCAACTCTAATTGTGGATACATGTTTCTTCTTGCAATTCCATCATTTTTTGCCTCACGTATTTTGATGCTCTGTTGTTAGTCACATACACACTAAGGGTTGTTAGGACTTTCTGTTGTATTTTACCAGTATATAATGCCCTTCTTTATCCCTGATAAATTTATTTGCTCTGAAATATTCTAAAATTAATATAGCTACTCCTGCTTTCTTTTGATTAATGTTAGCATGGTATATCTTTCTCCATTCCTTTTCATTTCTATATACCTTTATATTTAAAGTGGGTTTCCTGTAGACAACATATAGTTGTCTCTTGTTTTTGGATCCATCTGACAATGTGTCTTTTAATTGGTATATTTAGACCATTGCTGTTTAAACATACATAAGTTTATATATAAGCATACGTAATTGAATATACTGTTGCTATTATTATTTTGAACACCTGTTATTTGTTAGGTTTAAGAATAAGAATAAGAATACTTTCACATATTCATTTTCCAATGCTCTTCCTTTCTTTACATAGATCTGAGTTTCTGACCTATACATTTTCCTTCTCTCTGAAGTTCTTTTAACATTTCTTTCAAGGCAGGTCTAATGGCAATAAATTCCCTCCGTTTTTGTTTGTCTGAGGAAGTATTTCTCTTTCACTTTTGAAGGACAATTTCTTTAAGTTGGTGGCTTTTTTTTTTTCTTGATATTTTGAATACTTCTCCTCACTCTCTTCTTGCTTGTATGTTTTTAAAGATATCAGATATAACTCTTATCTTTGCTCCTCTATAGGTGAGGTAGTTTGTCTTTCACCCCCACCCCTCCCAACACCCCCCGCTCCCCGACTTCTTTCAGAGTATTTTTTTATCTTTGACTTTCTGAACTTTGAATGATGGGGAAGGTGAGCATTTATCCTGCTCGGTGTTTTCTGACCTTCCTGGATCTGTAGTTTGACATCTGACATTAATTTGAGGAAATTCTCAGTCATTATTGCTTCAACTATTTCTTCTGTTCCATTCTCTCATCTTGTCTAGTATTCCCACCATAAATATGCTATACCCTTTGTAACTGTCCCACAGTCCTTGGATAATGTGTTTTTTTTTTGTTTTGTTTTTTTGTTTTTTTTTGCCCCCCAGTCTTTTTTCTCTTTGCTTTTCATTTGGAAAGTTTCTGTTGTCATATCCTCAAGCTCAGAGATTCTTTCCTTGGCCGTGTCAAGTCTACTAATGAGACCATTTAAAAGCATTCTTCATTTCTATTATGGTGTTTTGAGCTGTATAATTTCTTTATTATTCTTTCTTAGAATTTTCATCTCTCTGGTTAAACATTATCCATCTGTTTTTACATGTTCTCTTCTTTTCCATTAAAGCCTTTAGCACATTAATTATAGATTTTAAAATTCCTGGTCTGATAATTCCAATATTTACACCATATCTGACTCTGGTTCTGATGCTTGTTTAGTCTCTTCAAACTGTGTTTTTGCCTTTTTGGATGCCTTGTAATTTTTTATTGAAAGGTAGACATGATATACTGGGTAAAAGGAACTGCAGTAAATAGGCCTATAGTGACGTGTCAGTAAGGTGTGGGGGGAAGGCAAGTGTTCTATAGTCCCATGATTAGTCTCAATCTTTTGGTGAGCCTGTGCCCTTGGACTGAGCTTCACCAGGGCTTCTTAGTTACCACTCCCACCCTTAGGTGGAACAGTATGGCTAGAGTGGGCTGGAGTTGGGTATTTCCCTTCCCCCAGATAGGTTAGGCTCTGGTAAAGTAGTTTTTCCTTAGGACAGGACTTGTTAAGAAAAACAGAGTGCTCTGGTACATTTCAAGGTAGTTCCTTTCACTTCCCTCTGTTGGAAGCAGGAGGGGATTTTTCTTCAGTATTCACTGTGAGGACCTGCTAGAGCTCCTGGAAGTAAAACTCACAAAAGTATGTGGGCTCCATGACTGGATCCCCCTGAAGTCTTTGTTGTTTTGTTTTATTGAGATATAACTGACACATAACATGGTGTAAATTTAAAGCGTACAATGTGTTCATTTGATACATTTATATAATGCAGTATGATTACCGCCAAAGAGTCAGCTAAAAATAACATCTCATATAATCACCATTTCTTTTTTGTGGTGGAACAATTAAGATCTAGCCTCTTAGCAACTCTGAAGTTTATAATACAGTATTGTTGACCATAATCACTAGGCTGTACATTAGATCTGCCCCCTGAAGTTTTTAACTCTCAGACTTGCCCATGCCGAGCCTCTAGCAATCTGTCGATTACAGTTTAGGTTTTCCTACTCTGGCACTGGTTCCCCTTGGGGTTTCTGCTCTGCTCTATTTTGTTTTAAAATTTATATTTTTAAGTATAATTTAGATACAACAAAATGTACACATTTTAAGTGCAAAGTTCCATGAGTGCTGACAAATGCATATGCTTGAATAGCCTTACCCCTTTGCCTCAATTATTTTTTAAGCTTCCTAGATGATCTCTTATGCAGCCAGGGTTGAGAAACACTATCTGCCGTTCTTAGTTTCCAGCTAAGGCCTTGGAATGATCAATTCTGAGGTTATTTAGTATTTCTTGGTCTTGGTTTCCTAACATCTCTTGTTCCTGGATGGAACATCTGTAAATACATACCACGGCGAACACCAGCAGCAGCCGGATCCCACCACAGGGATCCCAATTTGCTGATTCCTAATGTTATAAAAGCAGGTTCAAAGTAGAGACAGAAAATTTATTTAAATGGCCAAGTAACTCATCTATCCTTCACTTATCTATTGAGCCTGCACCCATTTTCCAAAGCTGGTTCCTCCCTAACTTTCCCTTAACTCTAGCTGCCTTCAGACGGTAAGGACCTCCCTCCTCTCCCTGCCCTCCCTCCCTCTTGTCTCATCAGACCAGGTTCCTCATCATGCCTTTGGCACATCCTTGCTTATTCCTCTGTCTTCATCCTCTCTCATCTTCGTCTACCTAAGCCCTCTGCATCATTGAAGTCCAAGTTCAAATCCCACCTCCACCACAAAGCCTTCCTCCCCATCTAGATTATGTCGCACTTGAGCACATAAGCATGCTCCAGGTTCCCTTAGCACTCACCTTGCTCTAGTTGTTTTAAACAATCAGATTCAATTAAACAAATATAGGGTCAGGTGAGGGCTGGCTTTGACGCAAGCATAATGCTAGATTCTGGGCAATAGAGTGGTGACACAAAACAGATATTGTTCCTGCTTTCACATGACAGACTCTAAGCAAGTGTAATAAGCTTTACCCAGAGGTAAAGTTTGCCTGGGTGCTGGGGAAAACATATCAAGGGGATGTATTATTTCCGATGTGCATATTTGTCTGTGCAAGAACATCATAACTCTTGCAATACCAGCTGTAGTTCACACTTCTTTGTATCTCCTGCTGCTCCATTCATCACATGATCAAATGTTTATTGGCTGGTCCTGAACTCACTGAACAGATACCATTAGAAAGGTAGGGGGTCATTATAGGAGACAATTTAGCATGAAGCTTTTTTTTTCTTCACTTTCTTCTCTTTCCTTTCTACCCCATTGTCTCCTTCCTTCTCTGTTCCTTGTCTTATTCTCAGTCTTCCCTGGCCTAACCCTGGATCAACCTGGGCCCCAGGGCACTCTGGTCAGTTCAGTGCTTAGCTATGTACTCCCTTATCTCTTCATCGCTGTTTATTTCTTAGTTCATTCCATGTGGAGAGAAAAGTAAGAACCTAAGGTTTTCTACTTTGGCTACCTGTTAGAATCACCTAGAAAGCTGATGCTTACCTCTCCCTACCCTCAAATAATTTATTGACTTGAGGTGAGGTCTTGATATGGATAGTTTTTATAGCTCCCCAGGTGATTTAAATGTCAGCCAGACCAAAAACCATCACAATAGATTAATGATTTAAAAGCTTCCATCTTCTCAGCTGAGGGGGATGGCCCCCAGAGATAACCATGAAACCTAGCAGGTGCCAGCAGGATGGCATCACTTGCACCATGAGCAGGGTATGGACAGGTGTTTCATATCTCTAGCATATCAGCCCCAGAACGACTATCACTCACAAAGATGAAGCCAGCATCTTGGCTGGAAAAGGAAGTCAGGAAGGAGAGAGATTTGTTAACAGGAATGCTGAGAGCAAGGAGGCAGTCTGCCCTGTAAATTAAGAATCCTGTGCTCTTGATAGGGCAGAAGGAAGATTAAAGGAGGTAACAGCTGAAAAGTAGCTGGCATAACGTTAGTTCTTAATAAATGACAGCTTTTACACTGACATTTTATATTCAAATTATTTGCACAAGAAGGAGCAGCAAGTAAAATTACTTCCATTTTATAGATTGGGAAAAAGAAGTTTAGAGAGTAACTTTCCATCTCCCACCCCACCCCCATAGTCAACTCACTTGCCCTTCACCATGGTAGTGTAATGGCTGAGATGTGAGTACTCAAACTTGACTGCAAAGATTACTCACCATAAAATCCTGAACTGGTAAGTAACCTTTCTTAATTTCACTTTACTCACCTGTAAAATGGGAGCAATATAAAGGTTCCTAGCCCTCACAAGGCCACTGAGAGGAGTAAATGAGATCGTGTCTCAGTGCACAAGCTTGGGCTATTATTATTCCAGCTGTCAAAGCGCTTACCGCTCTCTCATGTAATCACTGATTTACTTGTCTCTCTCCTTCTTACCTAACTCACCAGGCCACTTATCTCTAGTTTGTAAATGTCCTACATTTTCCAATTCTTAAAAAAATTATATCACATATATAAAGGAATATATATGAATGGTTTAAAGAACTGAAACCTGTGTACCCATCATTCCACTTAAGAAACTGACAATCAATTCCTTGAAGCCCTTTGTGCCTCTCTCCAATCACATCCCCTTTCTCTCCCCCAAAATAACCACCTTTCTGGACATTGTTTCCTTAATTTTTTATCAAAAATAGATGACTCCTAGCAACTATTTTTCATCTTTGTATCCCCAGAGTATTGAACTTTAAAGGCATTAAAGTTCAGCCTGGCTGGGCGTGGCTCAGCAGTCGAGCGTCGAACTGGGATCCAGGCGACTGGGGTTCGATTCCCAGTCAGGGCACATGCCTGGGTTGCGGGCTCGATCAATGACTCTCTCATCATTGATGTTTCTATCTCTCTCTCACCCTCTCCTTTCCTTTTTCTGACATTAATAAAGATTTTTTTTTTTTTTAAAGGCATTAAAGGTCATGCCTAAATGAATAAATGTTGGGTAAATGAATGACTGTCCTTGCAGAACTAGAACCAGAACAAGGTTTTTTACTTCTTAGCTGTTTAACCTTGGCAAACCTCTCTAAGCCTCAGTTTCCTCATCTGTAAAAAGAAGAGGATAGGTTCCATGCTCCTGGGTTCCCTTCCAGCATAAGTCTACAATTCATCTACAGAGATGTTTCCTGGGGCTGGGACCTGGCATGCATAAAGACTATAGCAAGCTACTGGAGAAAATATCAGAGCATCCCAACTGGTGTGCCAGGGCCCACTAGTGGGCTTCAGATGGATAACAGATGTGCAAAGTATCAACCCCTTGAGTTCCAGGAGTAGCAGAACCCTAAAACTGGCTGCATCCAACCACAAATACCCTTATCTCTTTACCCCCATATGTATGATTTTTAAAAAATATTATCTTTTCCTGTCATTTTCTATGTGTGCCAATAGGGAAAAGGTTGATAGCATGTATTAGATTATGTTGTGTGGGAGGATAGATTCAACCTGCAAATCCAGGACATTTGGTGGATACTCTCTTTCCCCTTTTCAAAGGCCACTGGCCCACTATAAAGGTTTTGTACCAGTAGTTTCTGGCCTACAGAGCCACCTGGGAAGAGATGGAGGAGAGAAATATCTTAACGCAAGAAGGCGTAAGGAAGCCTTGAGGAAAGGGGTGGCTTCAAGGTCCTACCCTCTGTGCAGAGAAACTTTGTCCCAGGCTTTCCCTGCAGCTGAGGTAGAGAGGCAAGAGTGTGCCCGCGAGAGCAGACCTGCAAGGCTGCGTCTGGGCTCCCGGCAAGGAGACTCAGAACTCCCCACCGGCAGCCCAGCCCAGCTGCTGCCCAGCCACAACTGTTGGCAGGGAGTCTCCAGGTCTAAAATTAGCCGCCAGCTCTCCACCCAGGCAGTTCCACCACTCACTCTGGCAGACGGGGGCCCTGCGGTGAGGTAATGACTGAGAGCCTGTCTGTCTCACGTCTGTCTCACGACAACAAGGGGTTAGGGGAAGGCAGCACAGAGCAAAGTCCAGCTCTCCCATCATGGTCAGCCCCAGGCTGGAAAGTGGGGAAGCACATGAAAAGTGGAAGCATTTGTGTGTGTATGGAACTTGACTTTTGCTTTGCTTCTGCCTTTCCTCCATGTCTGCACCTAAAAGGTACACCCTGTCCTGTTCTTAACTCAAGGAACACAAAAAAAGGGAAAGCAAACTTTTACTGAGAGTTTTAAGATGCGCCAGGTTTTCAATTTTCCCACCACAACCTTGTGAGGTCAAGATCATTATTCCCACTATCCAGAACACCAGGGAATGCTTATCAAATTAGTTGACCTAAGTCAGTGACCCTGTGAGGAAGACTCCAGAACTGCTCACCGCCTTCTTTTGGAAGGGAAGTTGGCTTTCTGGAGGGACACCTTTAGGGCAAACTCCCTCCCAGAGGCAGAGCCTGAGCCCCTGACTCACTGACCCCCACCTCTAGATCCCTCAGCTTCTGATGGTCTGGTCAGGAAGCCTGTGGCTGGAGCTGCCAAAATAAGCAGGCAACCCAAAAGCCAATCACTGGGCAGATGTCCCTCCCACCCCTGGGCTCAGCACACAGCGGTGTTTATGTGATGGCTGCCCAGGAAGCAGGGAGGGGGTGGCAAGGCTCTGAGTGGGGACTGATCCATGGTCCATAGCTCAAGAGGAGTAGGAGGGCTATGAGAAAGCTGACCATGGTCACCAGGGCCTGTGGAAATGCCCTCCAAAGTCAGTGAGGCTCCAGCCAAAAGCTTCCCAAAGATCCTTTCCCTAAAGACCATTAGCTAAAGCGCACCCAACCTCAGCCCCCCCCTCACCGCTCACACCTGTGGAGCCTGTCCTTCTATTTCCAGGTGAATAGGAGAGGAGACAATGTGATAGGGAGAAGGTAGAGGATGGTGACTGTCTCAGGGATAAGAGCTGGACCCAGGGACCAACTCCCAGTCCTGACTAAATAGGAATGCAGGGTCACACAGCTCCATGATCTGAGCCAGATTTGAATCAGGCATCTTCTCTGAGTCTCTGTTTCCAGTCTTTCTATAGCCACTTCAGCTGGGGATCCTCAGGGCTGGTGCAGGTACCACTTTCTCTGGGAGTAATGTCAGATCAGAGGGAACCAAGGACCCAATAGCCAAGCCTTCTCATTTACAAATAAGAAAACTGAGGCCCAGAAGGCAGGACTGACTTGCTCAAAGCCACAGAGCCAGTTCATATTAGAACCAAGTCTAGAACACAGATCCCATGACTCCTAGCCCAAGGTTTTTAGCCCTAACCATGTATTTAAGAGAAAAAAAGAAGTCTGAGTTCCCTTCTAGCCCAAATGCACTATGATTCTATAACAGGTTTCTACTTTCCTCCTCTGCAACAACAGACCTCAACTAGTCATAAAATTCACCAGTGACTCTTCCTGCTCCTTGGCCAAATATGCTGGTTAATCTTCGACCTTCTGGAACTTTCCTCTGTACCTGACACTGTTGCTCACTGTTTTTCTTACCAGGACTCCTTAGAAGTATGATTCCCTCCTCCATATTTCTCTAACAGTTCATTTTGTCTCTCTCATCAGCTAGTTGCAGGTAGCCCAAAGTGTCCCCAGGTGTATCCCCTTTCGCTGCTGAAGATTCCAAGTCCTGTCCCCCTACCACAGCTTCAGCAGTCCAAGGAACATCAGCTCACTGGTCTAGTGGAGGGCTCTGAGCAGGATAAGACAGTGACACCATCAGAGCCAGACCATGAAACAAAGTACCCTCAGCAAGATTTAAGTTACTCAAGAGAGATTCTAAACTACATACTATGATGGCCTGCTGAACTTCTGAACCATCCCATGTATCTTACCTAGTGCTGAGAGTCAGCACACTGGAGAGTGAGCCTCCCAACTCCTTCAAGTAGGTTTGACAGTTATGTCTGCGCCAGCCTCCTCTTGCCTCTTAGTTTCTCCTCTGTATAAGGGAGGTAGCAGACTGTACCTTCAGTCTCCTAGTGAACAGGATTCATTCTGCCAGATGGGTGTAATTTCCCAACCCCACTGCTTCATATGCACCCATACATGGGCTGTGGCAAAAGGTACCTTCCCCAACAGGTGGAAAGAACCAATCTTCCTTCAGGAGAAGTAGCAACCTCTGATCCTAAAATGTGACTGCAGCCTAAGCTGCCCCAAGTTCCCAGGAGAAAGGATCCATGTGAGAACAAGGTTGTATTGTTCTCCCTCCCCTTCCACTCCTTCCCTCACATGATTGGCTCACAGAAACCCTGCCAGCTAGGGAATGTTTACCACCTTGGAACTTTCCAACCTTCCCGGAGATATAAAGGTGCAGAAAAATATAGAAAAACAACTCTCTCTTGGGGATTTTTTCCCCCTTAGTTTTAGAAGAAAAACAACTATGCATTTTTTTTCCTGCCTCTCAGGCCTTCCAATTTCTAAATATATTGAGTATAATCATTTTGAGCAAACCAAGTTATATACAATATATGTTTATCTTGATAAACAGAAAATGACTTTAGATTTATATGGAGTGCTTAAAATATTTCATAACTTTTCCTTAAAAATATTATACTTCCATTTCCCAGAAATTGAACCTCCCTGATCTTTGTATCAACAAATACCTTAGGCAGTTTGTACCCATGCTTTTTTCTCAAAGTGGCAAATAGAAATTTTCAATTTAATAGTTTCTGCTTCCATAACAGACAGGAGGTATTTCCTGAGAAATACAATTAAAATGTCACCATTGTAGAATGTTCCTTATGCAAACATTTTTCCAATTTTTACGCATCGGAGCAAAGTCAAATTCTTATTCGACACGCTAAATCAAGCTTGAATATTTTTTCCCCTCCTCTCTGTACTCTTCCAAACATGTTCTGAACCAGCTTATTGTTACCTCTCTGCGATTTGTCTTCAGCTTGTCACCCATTCCACCTGCTACGCCCACAGAGAATTGCCAGTAATGGACTTCCACTTGCCGAATAGGACCAGGATTATGAAATACTGGCTCTCATTAGCTCGTACCTTTCTACAGAGATGAGAATAAGGGAGAAGACAACAATTTTTTGAAATATGTACTTTTCTACCAAAGGGCTTCATGATTCCTGTGTTCCAAGACTCTTTTGGTTTAAGATCAACTTTATTTATTTCTACTCCCCATCCTTCCTCAACTCAAAGAGGTGACAGAGGAAATCATAACCCCACTTCTGTTTTGTTTTTTGAAAGAAGCTTTAGAGACAGAGGGACAACCAAATGTAGACACGGGCCATCTACATGCCAAAGAGAGAGGCCTAGAGAAGAAACAAAACTTGCCAACACCTTGATCTTAGACTTCAGCCTCCTGAATTGGGAGAGAATAGATTTCTGTTGTTTAAGCCAAGTCCTCCTCCCAAATAAAAAGAAGCTCTACACTTCTTTAGTAGTATGACCTCTGTTCTGAGGATGGGAGAGAGAAAGGAACAAAGGACCTGTTAGATGAGAAATGTCAAGTCTTGCCCTGCCCTTAAATGTGAGAATTTAATATCAACAAGTTCTTTTACAGGTTACCCTCAATGATCCATATCAATACAGGGTGTCATGGAGAAATTTCAGAAAACCCATAGATCACTCCCAACAGTAGTTGAGTCGGATACATAATCCACCCCCAGCTAGGTGGCAATAACTTCAGCTAGTTAAATAAACTTGAGAACAGGTTTATATGCATGTTAAATTGCTTGAACAGGTAGGAAATAAGGTGCCTCATGAAACTCAGACATTAAAAGGAGCATTCTTAGCAAACGAAAAGGGAATGAGCAATAGGATAATGGTAATTGGTACAGTGTGCTGTAAAGAGCACTACCAAAGCATCGGGAGTGCTGAGCCCAGCACTCTCTAGGAAGGTAGCTTAAAACTCTCTAGGCCTTACATTCTTCACTGGTAAAATCAGGAGGTTGGGCAAAGAGATATACTTGAATGTATTTTAAGAGGCAACTCAAATCAATTTGTAGTGACTGCATGGCGAGGTATTTGAGAAAGACTGAGATTATATCTGGGCTCAGTTTTATTGGAGATACCTTCCATTGGCCTGGAATAAGAAACGCAGGTATTTTCTATCTTAGATTTTAAAAATCTCTGAGATCCATTCCCATTCTAAGATTCTTTGTGAAAGGTAATATCCAAAAACCAATCAAAGAGAGAAAAAGGGCTCTAAAAGCTGGTTAAATTATAATAAACAATAATAGCTGCTAATATTTATTAAACATGTTTTGGGAATTGTTCTAAGTCCTATATATGCATTCTTTCACTTAATCATTGCAACAAAGACCCAATTAAGGTAGGTACTATTAATAGTCCCATTTTACAGATAAGGAACTGAGGTATACTGAGGCTCAGACTCTGCTGATGGAGGCACAGCTTAAGCATTGGAGTTGGGATTCAAACTCAAGTCTGACTTTAGAGACTTCCTCTTGACCACTGTTATGATGAAGGAAGAAAAGGCAGTATAAAGGCACTAGCAAGTGCAATGGAGGCTACAACAGCAACCTCAGATGTTAAGGCAGAAAGGATGGCTGTTCCTCTTATGGAGGAAACGTGAGCACAGTAAAGGCTGTGTGGACTCAATTCTAAGTTAAATACCTGCCTCTTCCAAGCACTCCTTCAATGATTGTGGGGAGCAAACAGCCATGACCAATACTTTTGGCTTGTCTAAACAACCTAGTTGGAGTACACAAGACCAACCCAGATGAAGTAGAAATAAAATAAACTATCTAAAAGATAATAATAAAAGAAAATATCAACTGTGAGTTTCAGACCACTTAAGTGCAACAAAACTTCCAAAAAGAGTGAAGTCAGCTGGAACTGAAATAACTGAAGAAAGCTTCAGGGAAGAGATGCGATGATGGGCAGAGTTTTGAAAGGCAAGCAGGAGTATCATGACACTGGAGAGCAGCAGTCAAGAATCTGAGAAAAGACCAGCCCAAGGTAGGTAGACCCCAATTCAGGTTCTCCATGGACAAGAAGTGAGGGTGAAACTATTGCTCTCTGGATGGTTACTTCCAGAGTTTATACACACTCTTCGGCATCTCCTAGCAGAGGGACTGCTTCCTGGCTCTCTTTCTCCCACCTAACATCTGCACCCTGCAACTAGAGTAAAGGGATTTATTTGGAAGGATGTCCCCAAGTCCATCAAACTCTGAGAACCTACCATGTACTAGATATTGAGCAAAGCACTTAGGCAGAGTTCTTATGAGGGATCCATGAATAGGTGTCAGGGGCCTGTGAACCTCCCCAAAACAGCATGCAAAATATATGAGGGGGCAGGCAAATTTCTGGGGAGAGAGTCCACAGTTTCTTCATCAGACTCTGTAAGTGCATGTAAGCCACAAAGGTTAAAAACTCCCTGCCCCAGGATGACAAAAGGGGAAAGAATTCCGAGGTCCAGCACTGTAGAAATTCACAATCTCATGGGGGAAGACAAACACAGACATAAATAACTCTGATGTAAGGCTGTCTTTGATAAGTGCACTAATGGAAGCACCAAAAAAAGATGCTGTGAGGGAAGGGAGAGCAGAGTTAATTCCAATAGGGCTGTCAATAGGCCACCCTCTCCCAGAATCCTGGTTTTGAGATCTAATTTTGTAATGAGGAAAACAACCAGCCTTACTTCTCCCCAGGCCTAGGCAGAGCCTCTGGCCAGTACCCTTCTCTGGTACTCCCTGTAGAGTTGAGGCTGACTCCATTCCTGCCGGAAAGGTAAAGGAGGACATTGTTTTCAGGACAACGGGAGGTGGCAGGAAAGAGATGCTCATCCTGATATGAGCAATGACCCGGTTCTACATTTTTTTCCTCTTCTACCCAGTTCCCATTCTCTGAATTCCTGGGGTATTTGTAATCCTGACACTCAGTTAGTGTTTAATCCTTAATTGTGTCCGTTATCCCTAAATTACCTATTTTAGGGAAGTCCTATCTCAGAGAGAACCCTCACTCTCCAAGCTAGCCTCTTCTCTTACCTCTCCGTCCAGAAACCATATTTCATTTCCTTCCAAAAACTCATCACCATCTGAAATTCTTATCTATTTTTATGTGTTTATTGTGTCTTCCTCATGAAATGTAAGCTCCATGAAATTAAAGCCTTTAAATTTCTGGTTCCCTTCTATGTTCCTAATTCCTACAACATTGCCTGGCACATCCAAGTGCCTGATAAGTTTGTATTGAAAGAATGAGTGGCTGTCTCCTAGTCCCTTTGTATCCAAGTCCCAGAGAGAAAAGTATAAGAAGAAATTAAAGCACATTTTTTCTCCTGAGGACATTTTTGAGATGCTGGGTGTGCAAAATAGCCCTTAATTAAAATTATCATGGCAGAGTGTAGCCAGGGAACCATGTGTAAAACCCACAATTTAAGTATTCTTTAGCCTTCTACATAAACTCTACAGCCAAATTCTGTCACTTCTGTCTTTAACAGCTTTCAGCTTTCTTCTGTCACACTCCTCAACTAGGCCCTCATCAACCACACTTTAAGTCACCGCAATAACCATCTGAGTGGCCTCTCTATCTCCAAGCCATCCTGCAAACTTCTACCTACAATCACAATTCCTAGGACATAAAAGGTGTTCAATAAATGTCTGAAAATTAAAATATGAATCAGTGGATCGATATAAGAAAATACTGCCTTCTATCATATCGAATACCTGCTTTAAAAAGTTGGTGTTGCTCTCCATCAAGTTCGCACGCAGCAATTTGGCACTCAACACTCCAATCAACCTCATCTACTTCATACCCTGTGAGTTTAGGGTTTTGTTCCCTAAACTTTTACTTAAGTTATGCTATATTCCTCCAATGGAAATATTCACCTTTAATTACACACACACACACACACACACACACAAATAATCACAGACTATAGGAGCTGGAGGAGGCCTTAAAAATTCAAGCAAAAGGACTTCCTTTGGGGAAATGCAGCAAAATACTAAGAAATGATGGACAAATATGACAAATTTCTCTTTATTTACATAATTAACCTCTTCATAATGTAAGGGAAATCTTCAGGGCCAAATAAATGAAGTTGTAAATGTCAGAACAGCAAGCAGATGCTAACACTTTGGCAGCCTCTTAGTCTGGGGCAACTAACAACTTTAGGTAATAGATTAAATAAATTGTTTTAAATGATTAAAAACAAAAAAATAATACAATATTTCAAAAAGAACCTAATTTGAAATAGAGTAAAATAAAACTTATATTTGAAAAACAGTCATTGCCCTGGTCAGTGTGCTTTAGCATTTAGAACATCAGTCCGCGCACCAAAGAGTCACCGGCTCGATTCCTGGTCAAGGGCACGTACTTGGGTTGCAGGTTCGATCCCAGGTCTCAGTCAGGGCTCATGCAGGAGGCAACCAATCGATGTGTCTCTCACATTGATGTCTATCTCCACCCCCCACCCATTCTTCCTTCCACTCTATTTAAAAAATAAATGGAAAAAAATAAAGAAGTTTAAAAAAAAAGAAAAATAGTCACTGAATCAAATGAAAAAATGGGGTAGATGTCTCTCCCTCAATTTCTTTCTCTAATTTCTTCCCATTTCTTTATGCCTGTGCAGTTTCCCCTGCCTCTGCTGCTGGAGGTTTACCTGTAATGTGCTCCCCATCCTCCTGTCCCTTTCCTGAGGCCCTCAACTCAGCTGAAATAATAAAAGAAAACCAAGAACTGAGAGTATATATTAAGATTTTGGCCTGGCCAGCGAGGCTTACTGGTTGAGCATCGACCTATGATGCAGGAGATTGCAGTTCGATTTCCAGTCAGGGCACATGCTTGGGTTGTGGGCTCGATCCCCAGTGAGGAGCATGCAGGAGGCAGCTGATCAATGATTCTCATCATTGATGTTTCTATCTCTCTCTCTCCCTCTCCCTTCCTCTCTCTGAAATCAATAAGGACATATTTTTTAAAAAATAAAAAAGATTTTGTCCCTGGTTCATGAGGAAATCCTCAATGTCCTCCTTCCCCTAGGCAATCTTTGACTCAGAAGTGGTGGTGAGCAGAGTAAGGAAATCAGCTGGTTGAGGGAGGGTGTGTATGTGCACATGCCTGCATGCATCCATTTGAACCCTCGGTTGGCAGGCAGGGTGGAAAGGAGTGGATCAGAGGATTTGTAAGAAGATCTCAGCAGAGAGCCCTTTAATCTTTGAGGCAACTGCTTGTATGGAGACCATGTTGTGAGAGATGACCTTGGAGACCAAGTAGCCAGAAGCACTGGGATTGCTGCCACCTCTTAGTTTAGGCAACTGAGTCTTGAAAGATCAGGGTCAGAATGTCCCCTTGGCCCCATAGTGACACTGGAGAGGTTCCAGGCCTACCCCTGAGAGAGGCATCCCATTTCAATGATTAGAAAACTGAAGCCCTCCAAAGAAAAAGGGCTTGCCCAAGGATCCTCCATAAGTCAGTTGCAAAGGTAGGACTGAAACTGAGATACCTGCCCAATGTTCCTGCCTTCCAGTCCCAGGAATCTTCAGAGTGCCCAGAGGCATGCAGCAGAGGGACAGGCTAGCTTTTCCCAACTGCTGAGCTTCTGTAACCTGGAACATCCCCCAACATCTCTCATTCTCAGCAAAATCCTTGCCTTCTAACATACCCCTCACCACCACCCCCAATGCAAATATTTGCCTGGGTCAGAAAGGAAGGATGGAGGCAGTGCTGAACATTAAGGAGAAAGAGTGGTTAAAGAATGTGTATTAGGTGGCAGGTGCTGGCCATGGATGGCCTGGAGACTGCTGAGGAACTGGGCACAGCTGTGTCTTGAACTGAGAAACTGAAGAAGCATTGGCAAAAGGGCTAGCTGAAAAATATATCTATCCACTCCTGCCTGCCCAGCCATTCTCTAACTCCTACCAGCATTCACCAAGCTCCTAATATGTGCTACTCTTATGTTAAATCCAAATGGCCACTTAATATGTGGTAGGCTCACTAAATCTTATTTAGTTATAAGAAAGACTCTATAGAGAGGGCATTATAGTCCCGTTACTCAGATGAAGCACCTGAGGCTTGAAAAGAAGGAAGTACACTATACAAGGTTCTGCAACTGGTGAGTAATAGACCTTGGATTTGAACTCTGCCGTCTTCAAATTTCTTAATTTTTTCCAGGAATCATCAATGCTTTTTATCCCACTTAGTCCCCCATAAAAGAGTAAATGCTCCATAAACATTTTACTTCGTTTAAAATGAATCATCTCTGCAGTCATTCAAGATTTGCAAAGGAAATAAAATTTGAAAAATACACATCACTCAGTTTCTTGGGCATTTATATATAAAATCCTTGGTCTGCCTGGTATGTCATTTCTCCATTCCCACCAATCTTTCTTTCTCTTTTTCCCATCTTTGGGCCCTCCTCCCAGGTCCTGATTCAATAAAACACAGTTCTACCTGCAGTGGAGTGGGATGCAAGCACAGCCTCTGCTCCACATCACAGAACAGTTTAAAAGAAATGGGTAGAGGAGGCAGGTAATGTCTCTTTCTTGGGCTTTTTTCTCATCTGTTAGTAAAGGGGCTGGATCTCTGATGTTTGTGATTTTGTACATCTATAAGCCACAGGCTGGGCAGTGGCCACAGATCTTCACATTCAGTGTCCCCAAGGAGTCTGGAGGGGTAGCAGCCCACATGACAAACTTGAGCTTCCTGGCTTTCCTGGCCAGTTGCCTGGGTTGTTTCATCAGTAATGTCAGGAGTCACCCAAGGTTTATTGAATTTTCCTTGCATTTATGTCATTGTTTAAAATAAAGGTGGCTCAGGCCCCAACATCTGCCAGTAAATTCCAAGCTTTTGATATTCTTTTCATACATAAGAAGGTGGGGATTTATTTTTGAATGTCATTCAATTTTTCAATACCTAAATAAACTAAAGACACGCGCACACAAACACAAAAATAATTTTGAGCTTTTTTGTTTTTTAATGGAGAATTCTTGTTTAAGATATTCCAGAATCCAGCATCTGGTTATCACCACTTATTATACTTTTTTCCCCCCCCAACAACCTCTGATCAGAGTAGTGGGATTATAGGTGAGTGTTAATTTCTCCTTCATATTTTTATGTACCATAGCAATTTTATTGATCTATTGTATGCCTTGGTTTGGTCCAAAAAAAATTAAAAGTGGTGCTCAAGGACTGTATAATATAAAATGACATAAACTAGAAGTAGTTGTGGAGGAAAAAAATTAAAAATAAAGGTATAGACATAAAATTGATACCAAAATGCAGATCATAAAATCTTTTACACTTTTCCCCAGATGGACCATAAATTGAATTTGAAGCTTTCTAATGATCAACACAAAGGGAGAAGCCTCACCCTGGCCATTGTGGCTCAGTGGTCAGCACGTTGGCTTGAGCACCAAAGGGATGCCAGTTCAATTCCCAGTCAAGGGCACATACCTGGGTTGCAAGTTCTATCCCCGACCCTGGTCGAGGTGTGTGCAGGAGGCAACCAATCGATGTGTCTCTCTCATATCAATGTTTCCCCCCCACTGTCTCTCCTCCCCCTTCCTCCCTTTCACTCTCTCTAAAAATCAATGGGAAAAATATCCTCAGGTGAGGATTAACAAAAAAACAAAACAAAAACAAAAAAAAGTGAGAAGCCTGAGTGGTTTTACAACTTACATGGCCAATAAAAATGTAAACGAATTGATTGCTCAAGAGAAGCTATTTCTAATATTTTTGGGAGGACTCTCATACACAGGATAAGCAATCTTCCTCAATCCCATCTTTGCAGCAGCTCTAATGGAGAATTTCACAGGGCTGTATCTCACAGCATGTAGGTCCTTGGTCGTCCTTGAATACTCCTGAGTTAGTATATCTAGGCTATGGTGACTGAAAGGAAGCCCAAGGGGAGCTGGTAATGTTCTGTTTTTTCACCAGGGTTCTCTTTACACAGGTATGTTCAGTTTGTGCAAATTTATCAAGCTGTACACTTACATGTGCACTTTTCTGTACACAAAAAATACTTCAGTGAAAAGTTAAAAAACAAAAAACCACACATGCAACCAGGGACCCCAAGGACAATTTGCATCCTTTACTAAAGGTTGCTTTAGTTAAGAAACAAAAAAAACCCTTCAGCGTAAAAAATTAATTACATACTAAAAATCACAAGGTAAAAATAACATTCATTCTTGCTTGCTTTATGGATACTTCTAACATTGAAGGCAGCACTTGTTAGAACCTAAGAGTCTATAAAAATTTAAAGATCTATCTGCCATGCTTTGCTCAGAACATATATTTAGGCCAACGCCCTTTATATACACCATCCAAATTATTCTCACCTCTTCCCGTCGTGTTTTTATAAATCACATAACATATAAATCTATTAATTATGGATCACGGGGTCAAAGGAGGATTGTCTGAAAGCACAAAATGTATGGTTGACTTCATTTATACCCTTGGATATAAGGAAAAGTGCGAGTGGAAAATAAAAGGGTAGATTTTGAGACTGGTGGAACTTGGTAGAGAACTGGACAGTGAGCCGCCAACTCCAAGAACAGCCTCTAGGCCCCATTCCAAAGCAAACTCTGCTATGGCGGCTGCGCTGCTCTGCTCCATAAAGCTTAGCACTGGGGGGCAAGACCAGGCTCCGTGGCCTGGAAAATTACTGCAGTGCGACTACCAGCCGCTCCTAAAACCAGCACAGAAGTGGTTGCTTCAGAAGACCTTGTGCTGCAAAGCAATTATAACCACACAGGGCGCCTGAACAACTCCCACCACGGGGAGCAGTAAGCAGCCCAGCGCCACCCAGCAGGTGAATGGGGCCTCTACTCAGACTGGGGGGCCCTGGGTGGTGGGCAGGATAGAGAGAGTGGCTGTGTGGCCACAATTCTGCTGGCCACATGGAAACCGACACTGAAGAGACCAGGGAAAGAAGACACCATGTCTAAGTAAGGTCTCCCGTTGTCACATACTGCATCCCTGGTACAGTGGTAGGTCCAAAGAAAACACATTTATAATAAAAAAGCATTGATGGCTTAATTCTTATCCTTGCATTTGTGTATAAAGGCTATTGTTTATAGGTATTATGGTACCACGAACAATTGCTAGGTTCTATTCTTAGATTGGTTACTGATAAAGTATCTGCCAGTGGAAACTGAACTGTCAGGTGCTCAGAAATTCTGAGCTTACCATCCATAACCAGAAGGTGTTTATTTGAGTGCCTGGTATGTGACCAGATTTGAATATTGATTTGAAGTTACAGGCAGCATCTGGGTGACCAGAATGGCAGCAAAACGACAGCTAAGTAGGACACAGGAACAGAAGCCAGAGGTTCCACGCATTGCAAAGAGGACCAGCCCAGCCAGGGCAGCGAGAGACAGAGTCCTAGGCAGCAAGGAACACATGAAGCAGTTGTGCTTCCTTTCTCCACTCGCCTGTGCTCTGCGTTTCAACTCTAAGCCACACCATCCCTGCTCTGCCCACACATCTGTCTCATTTGTTTCTCCCTCTCTCCCTGCCTGCATCTCAGATTACTGTTCTGCCCCACGTTACCTCTGTTAAGGGAGGGTTTGTATCCTTTCCAAATCGGAGTGGCTGTGGTGACCCCAGGAGCTGAAGTGTCTGCCTGACATCTGGGGCTGTGGCTCCCCAGTCCACTCAAAGTCAATTAGAAATCACAAGAGCCAACCAGAGAGATGTGCTATAGATTTAAGGCAGTGAAAGCTGATTAGATTAATTGAGCCAATTAATTGAGCTTAAGAACACTTTGGGGTTTAGCAGGTAAACCTGGCACTTAAATGGGGACACACCAGACCCAGCCTTGGGAGATCTAGAAAGAAGCTGGTGCACAGGGTCATTCAGCCCTGGCTCTGTGCCCAAATGTGATCTCTTGGCTCCAGCACCAAGTTGGTCCCAGCAGGTCAATTATAGAGCAAAGAACCTAGAAACCATTTTAGTCCAGACCTCTCCCCTCAGGCAGAACTTAGCTAACTCAATCTGAACAAATGGGTATAACTTGTTAAAACCTGCCAGAATGCAGAGGCTTTAACTTCCAAAAATAGTCTGTTCCTAAAGCTGCTTTTCAGCCGGTAACCACTGTTACAGCTGTACCAGTTATTAAAATACTTAGAAACATGCTGGGATACAGTGACTACCTCAGGCCCTCTGAATGCCCCACTACCACCTTGACCTGTCCCCAGGAGAGCTTTATGACCCATCAGCTAACAGGCTAATGCCAGCCACAGCAAAGGTCCTTCAGTACCCTGTTCAGGCACCACCATCCCTACCAAAGTATTGTTAAGTTATTTTACTACTACCCGGGCGTGTTCCATTCTATTTGGCTACCCTATTCTAAAGCCTTCAACTGCTCTTATCTATAAGTGCCATTCTTTAAGGTTGTTATTCAAAGTCTTTCATAATATAGCACCATTCCATAATCTCCTTCATACCCTCTGCTGCACCAAACCAGGGGCTCGACACTACTCTTGCCCCTGCCTCTTGGTCTTTGTTTACACTGCTCTTTCTGACTGGAATTGCCTTCTCTTTCTGTATCCATTAAAACCTTACCAACTCCTTAAGATCTCCTGAAATGTCACCATTTCCATGAAATTAGTTGAAAAAGCTGTGTCCCATAACCAGAAGTGTCACAGCAACATCTAAATTCCACACTTGTAAAACTTAATGACTGTTTCATATTACAATTATTTTATATGTGCACCACCCGAACTCCTCTCCTAGGGAGAAAGCTGTTAAGAGTGCAGAAACCATAACCTTCATCATCATTATATCTAACTGACATAGCACAATGCCTTGCTCAATAAATATTTGTTTAAATGAGTGAACAGTTCCAATTACTTTGTCCAAGGGACCCATTTTCTATCCGTTAATGATTTTGGTTGCTTTTCTCTGAAGTTACTCCAATTGTGGTTGTATCTTTTTTTACATATGGAGCCCAAATTTCACTTCACCCACATCTTAAACTACTGAGCTATTTCTATAAAGATGAAGCAGGAAGGCTGCTCTCCTGTCATTACTTTACCACCCTAGAGTTTGTGACTGCCATCTCTCCATATACTTCTTCCAGCACCAGACTGATGTACCAGTCACACAGGGACAGGCAAATGAAAGGTTCTTTAATGAAGGGTGGCCTTACAGATGACAGGAAAGCTGGTGGTGGAGTGAGCTGGCAGGAACTGCTAGAGGGAGGAGGCCGGGTGGCTTGCTGGGGAGCAAAGCCAAGATGGGACTCCAGCTGCTGTGGTCAAGGCCACGGGTACAGTCCTGGGAGGGGACATTTTTACTACCCTGGTGGCCGTGGATTGGCCAAGATGTAGAAGAGGGAATGCTAGCTACTCCCTTCCTACCTCTCTACTTCCTAATTCCTCCTGCCCTGCTCTCCCTCCAGAGGAACAGCTCTGAGCTGGGAGTAAGACCTACAAGGAAAAGAGGACTTGGATATAAGATGTCTGGGCTTCTTACAAACAAAGAAGGGTGGAAGACAAGGAGCCAGAAACCGCAGCCACTGTCTAAATCTCATTCCAAAAAGAAAAAGTAGAACACAATGGGATGGCCAGGGTGAAAGGCCACCCTGTAGAGCAGATGCGTTTCAGGGTTCGAAGTGATCCATCAGTGTCCAGGCTTGGACTCTCGTTAAAAATGATAGTTAAGGAAACAGAAAGCCAATTCTGGAATAGGAAACTGGGAACATTTTTCTGAAGAGTCAGTTTGGAAAAGGAAACCAAGAATAAGCAAATCCAGTCAGAGTTAAGACTCAACTAGAAGGGAAACCAAACAGACCCAAGAATTGATGGCTACGGATGAGACAGCCCACAGGAGACAGAGTGGGAGATTCTGATTATGGCAAATGCTTCTTGTCTCTGAGGAAAAAGCACATTTGAGGTAAAGGTGAGGGTGAGGGGAGGTCACTGATTTCTGGGTCACAAAACAAATGCGGAGGATCCCACTGGCCACCACATGAATAAAACTGAGAAGAGGTATCCCAAGTAGAAAAGAAGGAAGTTCCTTCCCTGGGACTCCCACCTGCACACACTCCAGCTGGGCTCATCCACATGGCACTATGAAGGGTATAGAAGGGTAGATTCACCGTCTTTCAGAGGGAAAAACAAGGCTCAGGGGAGGGCAGAACTAGCTATGGGAAGGCAGATTTGGGTCATCAGAAGGAAGAACTCTCCTACTTAGAGCTGTGGAACTGCCTTCTTCATGATGTGCTGAGCTCTCTGACCCTGGAAATGATCAAGAAGGGGAGGTCACATAACCTCAACCCTGAACCAGCCCAATTACTGACCCTAGTCATTCCTTCTCTGGCTATAGAAGACAAAGCACCACACCCAACTCTCTACAAAGCAGCTGATGCCAGGACATGTCAGAGGCTCTTCTCACCAGTAATTTCATCAGGCATTCCTTCCGTTCCTGAGAGCGGAAAGTGCACTAATGGGAGTAGATGTGCCGAAACTATGAACCTCTCTGCCCCTTGGGCTTGGGAAGGGAACCTGGTAGTTCTGGGAGTCTCTCCACTCCTTCAGCTATTACATGGACCTTTTACAGTCCCTGATACTTTCAGAGTTTTACTTGTTAGTTGCTCCAATAGAAAACTGAAAATCACCTCGGAATGCCACGCCTATTGAAGTAAAAAGAGAGAGACCATTATCTCCCCATTTTCGTAGGAGGAAACTGAGGCCCAGGAAAAGTAGCTTTGGCTAAGTTAAAAGGCATTAAGTGATCCATTGTGCTGTCCGTTGTTTCCTTGAGCAGGGTCTGGGAATTGGGTAAATTCCCTGAACCAGCCCAATTACTGGGCAGAGTTCCCAAGGAGGGCTTCATTTCAAATAACTAGGCGCAAGGGATGGCCAGGACTAGGAGAGGGGACGGCTCAAGGAGAAGGTGGGAGACTTGGAGGAAGAGGAAGGAGCTGGGGCATGGCGTGTGGGAAGGGGAAGGAGAGGTGGCTCCAAGAGGTATTGTTAAACTGAAGAACCGCAGAAAACGCACCAGGAGAAGAAATGGAGCGAGCCCTAGAAAGGCGGTGAGCAAAGTTTGGGCCGCGCAGACTAGAGCGCGCGGCCTCGGGAGGACGGCGAGGGCATCCCAGACACAAATCTACAGCCCGCGCGTGGACCGCGCGTGTCTCCTCCTGGGCGCCGCAAGCCTGGCGCCGCTGGAACTACCCCACGTCTCGGCCAGCATTTCCACGGGGCGGGGGGGACCCTCTCTCCCCGTTGCCCTCCTAGGGAAGAGCAAGCAGCCCCGAGGATGCCCCGACCCCAAGCAGCCCCGCGGCCAGGCCAGGGCTCGGCCCTTCCTCCCCGAGTAGGCGGCGGACGGCGCCGAGCACCTGGAGACAAAAACGAGTTCAAAATCGGGTCTGAGGATGCGAGGCGGGTCTCCCCAGCGCTGGAGCCGGCGGTGCTACCCCTCCCCACCTCCGCGCCCTCTCCCGCCCCCTGCCCGGTGCTACTTACTTCGGTTCAGGGGGTTCCCGCCGACCTGGGCCGACGCCACCAGTTCCAAATAGAGAGTCCAGAGCCCCACGGACACCACGGCGAGCGCCAGCAGCAGCCGGAAGCGCCGCCGCAGCAGCTTGACCGGGCGCAGGAGCAGCAGGAGCAGCGCGGCGCGGGGACTCCCCATGCCGCTGCGCCCCGGCGGCAGCCGCCAGCCCCAGCCCTCCGGCCGGGCCCAGCGCCCCGGGCGCGGGGGGTCCCAGCCCCAGCCCAGCGTCTCAGGGCTGAGCCGAGGCCGCCTCCCCCGGCCGCGCTCCAGCAGGGCGCGGGCTCATGCTCCGCGCGCCAGGGGTCGGTCAGCTGCGCGGCCGCCGCGCGCCGGCCCCAGGTCTCCCCGGGAGCGGCTCCTCCTCCCGAGTGCCTTCCTCGCGCCGCTCTCCTCTCCACGCCTCTGCGGGTCCAAGCGCCTAACCTCCCTCCCTCCCCGCTCGCGGGCTGGCTGGCTCGCACACGGCGCCCACCCGCGGGTTCCCCAGGTGCGCGCCAGCCCGCCTCTCCGCTCTCCCCCTCCCGCCCCGGCTTTCTCCCAGCCCTGCGGCCGAGGCTCACCCACCTGTCCCGCCCCCCTCAGGCCCCGCCCCCAGGGCACAGGTGGGCCCCGCCTCCGAGGCGCCCTGGGAAGGGGAAAGAGCCCCTCTGGCCTTCCTGGGACAGCAGGGGGGGCGGGGGGGGCGGGGACTAGTAACTGGCGCCCCGCCCACTAGAGTTTGGTGGGGTGCAGGTGAGGGCGAGGGACGATCTGGACTCTGCAGGACTGAGGGAAACTGAAGTACCTCCCTGGCACTGGATGGTGTTGCTCCCCAAGCAAGAGTGAAGCTGGGTAGATGCTGGGCTCTGGTGGGGGCTCAGGTTGGGGTGAAGCCTGAGATTTTGGCTTCAGGGCCTTTCCTGGCCTACACCTACCCTGCTCCCTACTTTACCTAACAAGGGTGGACGTGATATTAGCTGGGAGGCAGTGGCCACTTAATTCAGCCACAGTTTCCTCTTCCAGGTCAGATTTGAAGACACTTCCTTCCCAGCCTCAACCACATCTCCAAGAGGCACCGGGAAGTTATATGGCCCCCAGAGTGAACCCCAAGTAACTTTTCCAAGACTATGATGAAATAGCTGTTGGGGAAGAATAGATGATGGAGAACTCTGAAAAATAATTAAAAATCAAAAAAGATAGAAACTCAAGTCTAAAAGATGAAGACATTCAGTAGTATTCCAGTTCTCTGCCTTCAGGCAGGTAAAACATTATCTAATTTAAATGAGATAATTAAGGTCCAGAGGAACAGAGTGAAGTGCCTCAGTCACTCAGCAGGTAATAATGCAGTTTTTTTCCCCACTGTTACTCCTGGGGAAAATGGTCAGCAGACTGTGGAGAAAGTGGAGGTACCAAAGTGTTCCAGATATTTTAAAAGCAAACGAATTACATGCACATACTGTTCCAAGACAAGCTCAGAGAATGGAGTGCTATGCGTTCCCTTCTCTCTGCTACCACCTTAGTTGGATGTTCAAATAGTCCAATTGTCTCTATTGGGCTATTGTAACTTTTATTTTTTTATTTTTTATTAAATATATTTTTATTGATTTCTGAGAGAGGAAGGGAGAGGGAGAGAGAAACATCAGTGATGAGCAACACCTGACCAAGTATCAAACCCACAACCTAGGTATATGCCCTGACTGGAATCTAACCTGCAACCTTTTGGTGCACGGGATGGCATTCCAACCAACTGAGCCACTTACCAGATAGTCTTTATAAAATTCTCTTACACATCCATACACCTGGTCAGAAATATTTAGTAGCTTCCCATTGTTTCCTGATTAAAATGCAAACTGTAATCTGAATTCAAGATCTTCCAAAACCTTTTCCAACTTTGTGACCATCTGAAACCTGCTCCAGCTATAATGAATTTATTCACTGCCCTTCAACACATTTCCTTTCTAGTTGGTCATGTTTGACCCTTTCTTCCAGGTCCTTTTCGGATTCTATGAAGCTTTGGTGGACCACCCCAATCCTGAGCAACCCCACCCTCCCTGAAGCTTTAGTAGAATTTACAGCGGCCCCACCCACTGATATGTACAGATTCACTTTTGAGTGTAAGCCTTGTTCCCCCCAACTTCACTGTGAGGCTTCAAAAGTGGGAACTTCGCATCCTCAGTATGTAGCATGTTGGGGAGAAAAAATTATCCTCTACCCTTCAAGTTCTTCTGGCTGAATTAATAACCAAATTAACACAAGACAGATTAGCAGGAGCAAACACATTACAGTTTAATAACACGTACATTTTCTGTATACATGGGAGAGACCCAGGAAAGCTGAGTAACCAAAATGGTGGAGGCCATCACCTTTTAAATGTCACTTTCAGCTAAAGACAAGGATGTTGCGGGTGAAGAGTCAGTTATAGGAGGTTTCCAGGACAACCACAGTAAGCAAGGGTAAGACTGTTAAGCAGATGTAAGATCATGCCTTCTCCCATAATAATGAAGGCAGGCCTGGTACAGTGAAGGGGACACCGTTACAAATGGAGATTTCCCTTATAAATGTAAATGTTCTGTTACAAAGGGTAACTTTTACTTGGTTTTCAGACTTCTCCCAGGTCTGCTGTTTCATAAAATCAACCAGCTTAAAATCATCAATATCCATCCCAAAGTGGCATATTTTGGGGTTCCTCTTCATAGCACCATGCCCATTTGGCATTCAGTAATATTTGAGAATGAAGGTAGCACTTGGAGTGAACACCCACCAGAGCTTTCAGTATAATTGTTTAGCAAAAGGTGAACCTGAAGAACAAATCTCTATTAATAAATGGCCCCAGGGAAATGTCTCTGTGACAGTCCCAAACCCAGCTGTGTGCACTTCCCATGCTCTTTCTCTCCAAAAGACTGAGACAGGAACAGCCAGCATGCATAAGCTTGGCTGAGGCAGGTGAGAGATGACCAGGGTCCATGTAAATAGAGTCTCCCTCTCATTGGGGACAACCAATCTGCAGGACGGGATTTACGGCTGAGTCACTTTCAGGACTTTGCAATGAAACAGGCCTCAAAACTGGCCCTCCTGAGAGAACATATGCAGTCACTTCAATCAATCAAACCCTTGAAGTATCTATTATGTGAGAATGGGGAGAGATGTAAAACAGAGCATGCAGTTAGTTGAGGAGAAAAGATATCCCACAGAAAAGCAAATCTCACACTTTAAAGGCTGGTCCAAAAAGTGAACTCCAAAGAAATTCAGAAAAGGAAGAGATCAGGTTAGAGCTTCTAATTCTGTGCCCTCCTGTCACTTGTTAAAGCTTTTTTTTTTTTTTTTTAATATATCTTTATTGATTTCAGAGAGAGGAAAGGAGAGGGAGAGAGAGAGATAGAAACATCAATGATGAGAGAGTCATTGATCTAGCCCACAACCTCGGGCATGTGCCCTGACCAGGAATCGAACCCCGATCGCCTGGATCCCAGGTCGAGGCTCAACTGCTGAGCCACACCCGGCTGGGCTAATTTTTATTAGTTTAAATGCATTTTCTTTTTAGACAAACTATATGGCATTTTTTTCTTAAAAACAATGCCTCTGCTCCAAATAAATCAAGGTCAAAATAAATGAAGTGCTCAAGATACCATCAGCCCCATTTGTCCCAGTCCTGGTGTGTGAATGAAAAGCAGCAGCCAGATATGATGACAGGGATCCAAACTGCCAAATTTGTTAACTTCTTTCTTTCTTTCTTTCTTTCTTTCTTTCTTTCTTTCTTTCTTTCTTTCTTTCTTTCTTTCTTTCTTTCTTTCTTTCTTTCTTTTTTATCTTTATTGATTTCAGAGACAGTAAGGGAGAGGGAGAGAGAGAGATATAGAAACATTAATGATGAGAGAGTCGTCATTGATCGGCTGCCTCCTGCATGCCCCTGACTGGGGATCGAGCCCGCAACCCAGGCATGTGCCCTGACCGTGAATCGAACCTGGATCTCCTGGATCCTAGTCGATGCTCAACTGCTGAGCCATGCTGGCTGGGCAACATTTTTCCATTTCTAAACCATCCGTAAAGAAAATCACATATGGGGTCACACCATCCTCACAGTGGTCCAGCAGAGCAACCATGCCATGTGGATTTGTATTTTCACCAATAAAGCATTGGTAGTTTTTTAAATTAAAAAGGATGTGCTTGATTTGTTCTGCAGCCCCTGTCATAAAAGGCTTTACTCTTTCTGGTCTCCGTTCTTAAGGTTTCCCTTTGATTGGTTTCATGTGATCTTTGATATAGGTTGGTCTTTTGTGAAGCTGGTTTCCTGCAAATGATGGTTCATGACAGTATCAACACCAGCGATGACTGTGCTTTCAGTACCTTCACCCTTGAGGCCTTCAGTGGAGGCATTTCCACTGAGTGAGTCAACCATGTTACCCTCTGTCCTACCCACCATCTTCCTCTCCACCTTCAGGCACACCCCATCTGCAATCCCCCAGACCTTGTAGGTGTCAGAGAACATCTCATCAAGGCTGATGAGGTCCCAGTAGATGATGAAGATGGAGACACTAGCTTAACAGGGGTCTGGAGCTCAAAGCAAGCGCAGGGCAGCCGAAACAGCACTCTGGAGGAGCCTTGAACAGATCATCCTTTGTGGTGTCTAGTGACCATTAGGTATGGTAGCAGAAGTCTCGTATCCAGAGCACTTTTTATTCTAGTCTATATGGATATCAGAATATAAGTAACTCATGAGCCCAGTACCGCCCTTCCCATTTCCCAAAACCTGACACCTATGTATAATGTGGCACCTTTGACCTTACAGAGCATTTTTACATCTATATCACCTGTTTTCTTTCTCACAACCAAATGAGAATTAGCAAATGAACTTCATAAGTTCAGTTTCTTAAGATAACCCGCCCCAAGTTCACATGACCAGTAAGTGATGAAATCAAAACTAGAACCAGATCTTTAGCCTCTGTTCTTCTCTCCACTGTACCCAGACTTCTCCTTCTCTGGCCTGACCTTCCATAATCCCTTATGCCCATACAGACCTTCACTCTCCTCTGGTTTTTTGTTGTTGTTGTTGTTTTTACTTCAGGAGCCTCTCTGCTATCCAAATGTATCTAATGGAGATATCTTGGTAGTGGAAATTCTGATGATAAGTCAATGTGGATCTCTGGGCCATCACGAAGCCAATGTTTTAGACTGAGACACTGGAGGTTTGAATTCCTTTGAGAGAATTTCTAAGAGAGAAAGGACAGTGCTAAAGCTATTCCCAAGTGCCATGGTCATGGTCATCTTGACAAACACTTATTTGTTTTATCTCTTTCTTTCTTTATTTTTGTTGTTGTTGTTAACCCTCACCCAAGGATATTTTTTTCCCATTGATTTTTTTTTTTTTTTTTTTTTAGAGCGAGAAGGGAGAGAGAGGAAAAAAACATCAATGTGAAAGAGACACACTGATTGGCTGCCTCCCACGTGTGCCCTGACTGGGACCGTCGAACATGTAACCGAGGCACATGTCCTTCACCCTTGACTGGGGATCAACCCTTTGATGCATGATCCGACACTCTGACCACTGAGGCACACCAGCCAGGGCTGTTTTGTCTCTTTCAACACATTTAAATCATTCATACCCAAAGCTGTAGGTTTCACTGATTTCATTTTACAGATAAGAAAATGGGCTTAGAGATTTAAAATAACTTGTTCAAATGCCTGGCCAGTGTGGCTCAGTTAGTTGAGTGCGTTCCCATGCACTAAAAGGTCGCCGGTTTGATTCCCGGTCAGGGCACATACCCAGGTTGAGGTTCGATCCCCAGTTGGGGTGTGTGCAGGAGGCAGCCAATGGCTGTTGCACTCTTATGTCATAATTCTCTCTCCCTCTCCCTTCCTTTCTCTAAAAATCAATGAAAAATAAAGTGATGTAGGTGACTTGTATCTTAGATGGGACTCAAACTCAGGCTTCCTAACTTCAGAACCAGTGCTTTTTTTTTCTCCCTCTTTACACATGTTGTTTCCCTGGAAGTTCCCCTGAAGAACTGTATTCACCCTGGAAACTCTGAGCTCACTCTCAGCACATCTATAACTCATCCAGCCACATGACAATTCTTCTCTTCCCCCCCATCCCCACCCTCATCAATGCTGCCTGCTTTGCTCTTTACTGAAGAGATCTTTTTCCTATCCCCTCCTTCCATGAGTTCATCTTGTACGAATATTTCAGTAGAGTTTCTACTATGGAGGCCAATCCCTGGAGAAGGTGGAAACTCTCACTGAATACTTCTTATTGGCTGATTTTCTTGATTTCCAGTATAGTTGGGCCCTTCTGTCTGGATGATGGAAAGAATTTTATGAGTTCTGACCAAGCCTTAGTTTCTCCATTGTTACCAAACTAAAGGGGTTCATTCACCTGTGTGCATCAAAGCCCAATCAAACGCAAGCAGGAGTTTTCAGCCAAGAAAGTAAAGGTTTAGTTTTAAGGAAATGGTGTCAAACCTAGAGTCACATGTGAGTTTATGCAAGGAAAAGGGAGGTGGGTGAGTCAGGGAGCTGGATGAAGCCACTTGAATCAACAGGAAAGAGAAAGGTCATATTAAAGAAATGAAGTTTCTGCGTGGTTACACCATCTGTGGTCCTAAATATTTGCCTACTAGATAGGGAAACAGATAAATATTTACCATTCCTATAGAAGATGATGTGCATCATGGAGAGTCAGAAAAAAGATGAAGGGGGGGCAGAGAAGATATGCTGAAGGGTCAGAACAAAACACATTGGCTAAAAAAGATCCCTGGCAATTCACCTATCGAGAGCGTAGGACTTCATCTTCCTCCCATACAAACAAGTTGTTGATACAGTCCTCAAGCATGATGACCTAGACCAGAACTATATGCTTTAAAGCTTAAGTTTGGCATCTATAGTTGGGTCTTGCTTTGCTTTCCAGTCTGCAGTATTAATGCCTCTAATTATTACAACCTATCTTCCTGCTGGCCTCCCCCAGGGTAAAGGATTCCCCAGCAAGTCAGCAGACAATTATTCAAGTCAAAAATTAACTTTGACTTGTGGGTTTTTCAACTGAGTAATACCAATTATTTCCCTCCACTCAGATTTGCTTTGTTGCTGGGAAACCTACAAAGAGAAAGGATGAATAGTACTCTTGGTCGTTCATTAGCTGGTGCTGAAAAAGAGGCTAAATGAGCCTTCCCTGAAGCCCCACCTCTCTCTGACCAGTAAACCCCACTAGAAAAAATCCTCACCCTTCTCAGTGATCCTAAAGGCCAGTACATGTGCAGTGTGCCACAAAACAGCTCAAGTGCTCAAGCCCAAGAAAGACATTCTCCTGCCTGCATCCAGCAGTCTGCTACTACAAATAATAGTGAAGGGCTCACAGCTGAAGCTAAAGCATAAGGACCCACAACTCTGAGTAGCTTCCCAAGTCTTGGCACATGTTTGATGTTAGAAGCTGTGTGGCTCCACGTGGCTCCAGGCCCATGCTCCTCAGTGCCCATACCTCTGAGTGAACTTTTGGTACCTCTTTCTTTTCTCCCGAGGATACATCCCACAGGCTTGGTCCCCACAAGGACAAACACACACAGGTGTGTACATACTCCCCTTTGTGAGGCTGCACAGATGGTGACTCAGGGGCAGCTTGCTTGCATGCCTTAGCTCTCTGGCACCACCTTCTGCAGCACTGAGGGTGTTCTCAGTATTTTCAGGATAAGCGGCAGGTCTCTAGGCCTCTGACTTCACAACTTCTCCAGTCACTAAAAGAGCTTTTTGGTTCTACATTCTATAATCTGTAATCATGGAAAATGTTTTGTTTTTTTTTAAGTTTTTTTATTTTTATTTTTTGATATTAGAGAGAGAGGAAGGGAGAGGGAGAGAGAGAGAGAACCATCAATGAGAGATAGAGACATCAATCAGCTGCCTCCTGCACAGCCCCTTACTGGGGATCGAGCCTGCAACCCAGGCATGTGCCCTGACAGGGAATCGAACCATGACCTCTTGGTTCTTAGGTCGATGTTCAACCCACTGAGCCACACCGGCCGGGCATGGAAAATGTTCTCATTCTCCATTCATATGAGGCTCTACCTCTTCTAGAGCCTATTCATTTAAGGATGGCTTCCCCTAATAAAGCAGAAATGGAGTTTGGATGTTCTTTCCTTTGCCTCAAGCACAACTGAATGCACTCACCTGCTGGAATGGCTGCAGGCAGCCCGCCCAGTGGATGGCAGGACTGGATTAACCTACCTTATGGCTTTGCTAGGGGAGAACAATGATCCTAAAGGCCGGTACATGTGCAGAGTGCCACAGAGCAGCTCAAGTGCTCAAGCCCAAGACAGACTTTCTGAAAACCTTCATTGTCTAAGTTCATAGGTTCAAGCTATAAACCCCAGTGAGAGAACCCCAGCCATGCCACTTAACACTCAATCACTGTGGCATCTCAGCAACATGTCTCGGTTTCCAGACGGTGATGCTGGGCACTGATGAGAGTCAGAGCTGTTGGTTTCGGGTTTCTCAGCCTTGTTATCTAAGGACCGGCTGCTTGGGATTTGATCAGGGCTGGTTTGGGAGAGAGGCAGACGCCGTCTTTTCCCCAGAACAGACTACTCTTTGAGCTCTGCCGCCACCCGGACTGGAGATGGAAGAAAGAAAACAAAAATCCCCACTGTATGTAGTTGTCCGGAATTTAACTTGGCCCTGGAGAGGGAAAATGAAAGAGCAACATTGCTCTTCTAGTCTTAACGCCCTCTGCAGGCAGCAAACCTCATTAATGCTGAGGTTGTCAGGACTGAGAAGGGGTTAGGGTCTGGACAAGAATGATTTCTGAACCTCTCAGCAGTGAAGGAGCCTCTCATCTCCTTCCTTGGCCAACACTAAGTTCCAAGTGGGAGTGTCTGATTTAAAGTCAGTTTGCAAAACCTAATTGAAACAGAACATTCTCATCTAGCTAAGCTATGAAGAAAGGAGATGAACCCAGTTTAGTGATTTGAAACAAGGACAGTCAGTGAAACTAGTAATGTCGAGGAAGATTTTGTTTTGTTTTCCTGTTCCCTCATGCATTAGCCACATACACAGTGTGTGTGTGTGTGTGTGTGTGTGTGTGTGTGTGTGTGTGTGTGTGTGTGTGTGTGTGGTGGTGGTGGAAGGTGGTCAGGGCAGGTGTTTGGCATGAAGAACAGTTTTTTGGAAAAAGCGAAGTGCTGAGCTCTTCCCAAACATTCCTCTTGTCCTGGCGCTTCTCAGTCTTCTGCTTGACAAAGATTCTGCTCTTCAGCCAGGCATCTTGCCCTCCAAAGAGAACTGTCAGTGTAGATCAGGGAGAGATGTGCATAGAAAACCTTGCATTCTGTCAGCTCAGGCCTTTCTAATTGACTTCAGAGAGAGGAAGAGAGAGAGAAAAACATCAATGACAAGAAAGAATCATCGATCTGCTGCCTCCTGCATGCCCCCTACTGGGGACCAAGCCCCCAACTTGGTCATGCGCCCTGACTGAGAATTGAAGCGTGACCTCCTGGTTCATGGGTAGAAACTCAATTATTGAGCCACACTGGCCAGGCACCACAGCCCTTTTCAGAAAACAGCTCACACTCTCAGTTTTCCTTTAGAGTATTTAGAAAGTGAACTCAGATATTTCAAAGCAGTCTCTGAATTGTTTTTCTCATCTAGGTCATCTGCCCTTTGCTATGCAATGTCCAATCCCTGTATTATGCTGGGTTTCTAGGTTGAATATCTTGCTTTTAGGTAAGTTTCCCCTAAAATTTCATAGTATTCTCAAGGGAGATTACTCCTGATTTTAGAGACCTGTAGGAGAAAAAAAAACCAAACATTCTCAACATTAGTAGCTGGAGTCATGGAAAAAAGCATGAGATCATGTAGGGAGAGGACATGGGTGACTGCTGGAGAGCCTAAGTCAGAATCCTGGGAACAGCAACACTGAGGGGACAAGAGGAAGAGGGGTCAGAGATAAGGAATGGGCATGCCAAGCAGACACTGGAGTCGGATGAGCAAAGTGAGCTAAGAAGCAGGAGAGCAGGGGCAATGTCAGTGCAGATGTGGACAGGGAAGCACCCCCAATTGCCAGTGCCCAGGAGGTAAGGCTGGGAGACAAGCTGTGATGCACCAGGAGATGGGGAGGGATGAACTTGAGAGGGGTCTAGTCGGACTGAGTTGATGTAAAATACAGAATCCCAAAGGTGTTAGGAGGACTTAAGCAGAGAACATGTAGAGAAAAAAGAGCTTATAAGGTCTTTTTTGGAATGAAACAAGAAAGAGAACAGAGCCTTTTGCAAATAGAGAACATAGCTATTTTCTGCAGAAGCTTATCAGGTACAGGAGGTGTAGGGCTGGAGTGGAGAAATCACTCTAAGTAAAAGAAAAAAGAACTCCAGGACAACCAGTTCAATCTTGACTCATTTTTGAGCTTGGGGCCAAATAAAATTTTATACAAGTCTTCATGACAATATATTAGTTTCATTCAGGTTCTAGATCCCTTTATTTAATTTTTTAAAAAAATATATCTTTATTGATTTCAGAGAGAGGAAGGGAGAGGGAGAGAGAGATGGGAACATCAATGATGAGAGAGTCATTGATTGGTTGCCTCCTGCCCCCCACCAGGGATTGAGCCTACAACCCAAGCATATGCCCTGACCAGGAATCAAACCTCATCTCTTGGATCCTAGGTCGATGCTCAACCGCTGAGCCATGCCAGCCAGGTCCTTTATTTAATATTTAACTATCCCTTTCCAAAAGTCAAGGCAAGGTTGCCAATTAACATGTGCTGAGCCACACATGTTGTCCTTCTACCTAGAATGCCCAAACTCTTGTCTGATTCCGAATTCACTTTTACAATTCAGCTCAAATATGACCTCATTTAAGTCGCCTCTGCTGGTTTGTTGTTGTTGTTTTTGTTGTTAATTCTCACAGGAGGACATTTTTTCCATTGATTTTTAGAGAGAGTGAAAGGGAGGGAGGAAGGAGAGAGAGAGAAACATCAATGTGAAAGTAACACATCGATTGGTTGCCCCCTGCAAGTGCCCCGGCCAAAGTCTATTTCCATGTTCTCTACAAACTTAAGATCCAGCACAATTTCTAGTACATACAAAGCACCTCAGAATAAGATGCTGAATGAAGAAATGAATGGTATTAAATACATGTTGGAATCTGAATAACAATACTGGACACTTGATAGGAAGTCAATTGAAGCCAAAATATAGATAATAGTTAACCATGATTGAATGCCCAATGTATGCTAGGCACAGAACTAAGCTATTTCATGGGCTTTCAAAAAATATACAACCCATAAAATTCACCCTTTTTGAAGTATACAATTCAGTGGCTTTTAGTTTATTGTTTTGCAACCATCGCTATTAATTCTAGAACATTTTCATGACCCCAAAATGAAACCCTACACTTATTAGCAGTCACTCCTCATTCCAAACCTCTCTCCTCAGCCTCTGGCAACCGCTAACCTATTTTATTGCTATGGATTCGCCTATTGTGACATTTCATGTATACGGACTTACACAATGTGTGGCCTTTTGTGTCTGGTTTCTTTAACTTAGCACAATGTTCTTAAGGTTCACTCATGTTGCAGGATATGTCAGTACTTCATTCCTTACTATGAATAATATTTTCTTTACCTACCTATTCACCTGTTGATAGACATTTGGGTTGTTTCCACTTTATGGCTATTATGAATAATGCTGCTATGAACATCTATGTACAAGTTTTTGTGGGGATGTGTATTTTCTTTTTTTTAATCCTCACCCAAGGATATTTTTTTCTATTGCTTTTCAGAGAGTGGGAGGGAGGAGAGAGAGAGAGAGAGAGAGAGAGAGAGAGAGAGAGAGAGAGAGAGAGAGAGAGAGAGAGAGAGAGATGTGAGAGAGACCCATCAACTGGTTGTCTCCTACACGCTCCCCAACCAGGGCTGGGGATTGAGCCTGCAACCAAGGTATGTGCTCTTGGCTGGAATAGAACCCAGGACCCTTCAGTTGGCAGGCTGACACTCTAAACACTGAGCAAAAAAGGCTAGGGGTGGGATGTATATTTTCATTTTTCTTGGGTATATACCTAAGGAGTGGAATTACTGAATCATATGGTAGCTGTTTAACTTTTTGAGCAAATGTCAGACTGTTTTCCTAAGCTGCAATACCATTTTACATCCCATTAGCAATATTTCAGGCTTCTCATTTCCCCACACCCTCAGTAGCACCTACTATCTTTTGTATTACAGCCATCCTAGTGGGTGTGAAGTGGTACCTCATTATTGATTTCCATTTTCCTAATAACTAATGATGCTGAGCATCTCTTTTTAAAGAATAGTTTTTATTGATTTTGAGAGAAAGGGTGAGGGAGAAACATCAGTGTGAGAGCACATCATCAATTGGCTGCCTTCTGCCTATTGGGGAACAAGCCTGGCATTTGCCGACTAGGATCTGAGCCAGCAACCTTCTGGTGCATGGGATGACACCCAAACAACTGAGCTACACTGGCCAGGACAAGCATCTTTTAATGTGCTTGTTGGCCATTTATATATATTCTATGGAGAAATGTCTATCCAGATACCTTGGCCATTTTTTTTGTGTTGTCCTTTTATTGAGTTGTAAGAGTTCTTTATATATTCTGGATACTAGGTTTTCTCTTAATCCTCACAATCACCCTGCTAAAGCACATAGATTCATCTCTAATTTACAGATTAAGAGTAGAGCCTTGAGAGATTTAGGAAGAGACATGATTGAACCTATACCTGTGGTTCTCCAAAGCCCAGGCAGGCTCTTTCCACTACTCTGTACTGCTACTGAAGACGGTGTAGTTTTAACTGATGGTGTTTAGAGACTGACTACACTAATGGGTAGTTAATAAGAAAATGAATGTTATTGGAATTGAGGCCAGGGTGTTAGTAACTATTAACTGATAGCTGAAGTCAGTGGTGGTAGGTCTCAGTCATATATAAAATTAAAAAGTTGGATCATATGGTCTATAATTGCTTCTTACTCTGAAATTCTGATTCAACAGGGCTTTGTGTTTTGCCTAGCATCAAAACAGCAAGTCATGAAGAGCCAATTCCTAAAGCATTAGGACAAAAGGAAGAACCATCTGCTATGTACATCCCTCTAAAGTTTAGGGCTGGTCCTTCTGGGAATTTCTGTCTCAACTTATTAGTGAAAAAAGCCTGATTTGCTATCGTAAGCTTTTTTTTTTTTTTTTAAGTAGCATCTCCTACGGACCGTATAATTACCACTTTCCTTAACACAAGCATAAAAACCTGAGTAATTTCCATTTCTTTTTCCTGGGTAAATCATAAAATGCCACACTAAGCTAAGACCAACTAATTTCCCAGAGGTTGTCCAGGTACACACACAATTATTTTGCATCAAATGCACAGCAATTTGCCTAAAAGAGGATATAGGTGGAAAAAATGGATAATCTTAGTGCCATCATCTTTAGTACTATCTTTGCTATCTCCAACAGCAGATGACTTCAAGGGATACATTTAGGAAAACTTTAATACTTGTACAGGATTGTAGAGACCATGGGCCAAGTAAGTAAACAGAGTCATTAACAAAATATAAACGTGATTTTACCACAAAATTATAGAAAACTCAGAGAGAATATTTTCAATTATATATTTTATTGAAAAATAGTTAATTTAAAATATATACATTATTTTAAAAAAACATGTTATTGGTACAATACTGAACTTTTCTTACAAGGATCATTTAAGTTTTACTCATACTAACCACAGTGGCACCTTTATTTTCCTAGATAAACATTGTGCTTAAGAGCAGGGTCTTATCGCCCTCTGGTGAAACTTCATGAGTTTGAGTGTCCATAAAAGTAATTTAGACCTCAGAGCTCTTGACTGAAGAAAGTTAAGTAGCAGAATTACTGCCTATTCACATTCCACAGTTGTCTCTCTGCCTAGGAGAAGGGCAATCTGGGTGGATGCCTTTCTCTCCTCAAGGGAAGTGTTCCTCCTAATGACAGTCAGCAAGGTCACAGCAAATATCCTCTCTTCCTAAGTTTTCATGGTCACTGTCTTCTTAGAAAACAAAACTCTCCCATTATAAATGGGGAAAAATAACGTGAGAACATCTCTAAGTAATTCAGGTTATAATTCAGACACCCCCCCCAAACAAAACAAAACAAAACAAAAAAGGTTAATAGGACAGAAAAAAATAGAAAGTTTAGCATTCAAGAATGGCTTTTTTAGTGGTCCCTGATTCTTCACCCTGTCTTTATAATAATGGATACTGCCACTCTAGTCAACTCTGCCCGCAGTTTCTGGGAGATGACATTTTTCTCAGATTTCAGAAAATAGACTCATTACAGACAAGGGCCATTTCTAAAAGTAAACATCAACAGAGTCTAAGTTCATGCTCCAGACCAAATACTTTGGACTTCAGGCTCTTCAGTTCTCCTTGAATCTTATGTGCCCGTCTATTGCTGTCACGAACCTCACACAAAATGGCAAGATCCTGGTTTCCCCGGGCATTAAATGTTGCCTAGAGATTTGAAAAAAACAAAACCAAACCGAATAAATGATTACAGCATATGCCAGAGGAAAGAAATCAGTCACAAAGACCAGGCTATGCTGGCTCCTTTTTATGAGACATTTGGTACATAAGGTAAATCCAATCCTTAGTTTTAGTGACTAAAAGATAGTAATGTAGAGTCAAATTAAAGCAGAAAAGGCACGAGACACTCTGCTTTCCCATAGAACAGTAAAGGAGCCTCAAGATAGAGATTAAGAAACAACAATGAGCAAAGAGAACAACAAAAACATCACTGGTAAATTTGCCAAAGAAATTACCTCTTCTTTTTTTTTTTTTATCTTTAAGGGAGGATATTTTTTTCCATTGCTTTTGAGAGAAAGTGGAAGGGAGAAGAGAGAGAAACATTGATGTGAAAGAGACACATCAATTGGTGGCCTCCCACACGTGCCCCAACCAGGGTGTTTGGACGGACCCTGTAACTGAGGTACGAGCCCATGGCTGGAACTGAACCCGGGATGCTTCAGTCCACAGGCTAATGCTCTCGCCACTGAGCCAAACCGGCTAGCGCGTACCTCTTCTTTTTTACAATCAACTTTGGAACATAGTGATCGTTTAGGGTATGTAGACAACTGGTTAAATCTCTGTAAGTAGGCTTTTGAGGCAACTTTGTTTCTACAAAAAGCTGTGTCTGGTAGGGAAAAATTACTTTGTTACTCAATTATTTACTTTCCCTATTTGTAAAAAAAACAGTTCTTTTAATCTACTAAATTGGGAGGGATGAAAATTTCTGTTAAATTTAGTTTAGAGAAAAGTATAATGATGCAGTCATTCAATTATTTCAACCTATTTTTGTCTTCCCTCTAGCATGTACTTGTTAAATCAGTTTTAGTGAGACTTAAAGGGTGCTGATCCATTAGTACCTACCTCAGGGAAACAGCACATCTTCCTTCTGAGGAGCCCTCACAACCATGTGTTCTCATCTGTATCCCTTTCCTCCCTTTTAGTAATTCAGGATCAGCAATTACCTTATAGAGCATTTGTTCCAAGTCTTTCAGTTTCTGCCGGAGAACCTTAATATCTGTCTTAAAGCCTTCTACTTCCAAGATACGCCGATTCTCCAAGGCCTCATAGCGTTTTCTCATTACCTGTAAACGCTTCCCCATCTTGTTAGAGCGATCCTAAATACAGGGAAATGGGGAGGCATATGAAAATGAGGGAAGCATTTCCTGAGCCATCTGACTTTCCACATAAGTGGCAGAGAATTTTGTACCTTGAAGATCTCTCTCCTCATTCCCTCTTCCTCACGAATTCGGGCAAGTTCTTCTTCCAGGGAAATGCACTGCTCTTGGTACATGTTGGACAGCTTTTTCTCTTGTATTAACTTATCTTTTAGGGACTGCAGGGAAAAACAACAGCACTCAGTTCTATAACTTAGGTAATTCAAACAGCACTTAGGTAAAGAAAGGAAGGAATGAAAGGATTTCCAGTACAAATGAGTTCAGTAACAAGACAGTAAGGAACTTTGGAGAACGTCTGAAAGAGGATTGTCTTAGCCTTTTTCTAAAGTGTACACAGTAGAAATCCTTTAAAATAAAACAAATATTTTTGGCTCTGTGAAGAGTAGATAATGAAGTTCAGAACTGTCCCAAGTAAAGCAGAGTAATATAGCCGGGCCCTAGCCAGTTTTGCTCAGTGGTTAGAGTGTCGGCCCTCAGACTGAAGGGTCGTGGGTTTGATTCCAGTCAAGGGCATATACCTGGGGTGCAGGTTCAACCCCTGCCCTAGTCACGGCCCACATGGGAGGCAACCAATCAATGTGTCGCTCTCAAATCGATGTTTCTCTTTTCTTCCTTCCCTCCCTCCCTCCCTCAAGTCAATGGAGCCTGGCGGGCGTGGCTCAGAGGTTGAGCATTGACCTAGGATCCAGGAGATCACGGTTAGATTCCTGGTCAGAGCACATGCCCAGGTTGCAGGCTCGATCCCCAGTAGGGGGCGTGCAGTAGGCAGCTAATCAATGACTCATCATTGATGTTTCTATCTCTCTCTCTCCCTCCCTTCCTCTCTCTGAAATCAATAAAGACTACACAAATAAATACATAAATAAATAAATAACAATGGAAAGGTATTCTCTGGTGAGGATTACAAAAAAAAAATAAGAATAACAAAGAACAACTGTTGCTGTGCCAGCTTGGCTCAGCAGTTGGGCATTGACTTTGATCCAGGAGATGGAGATTTGATTTCCAGTCAGGGCACATGCTCGGGTTTCGGGCTCAGTCCCCAGCAGGGGGCATGCAGGAGGCAGCTGATAAATGACTCTCATCATTGATGTTTCTCTTTCCCCCTCTCCCTTCCTCTCTCTGAAATCAATAAAAGAATATTTAAAAAAACAAAAACAAAAAATTATTGAATGAAATGAATCAACTGATTGATTGATCGATTAATCAATTGATAAATGAATCAATCAATCGTTTCATTTTCTAAATCTACAAACATTGTAAAGATGAGCTATTCTTTGAAACCTGTTTCTTGAGGTTGTTGCTACATCAGCTTCCTGGATGAATGGATCTTGTATGATAATTCTTAGGTTCTTTGGAATTCTCTGAGTTCTTTCAAATTCTTGCAGAAAAAACAAGAAAGAATTTCTGTAAATACACAGAAATTACCTTAATATATTCATTTTGTTTACGATGACTCTCATGAACAACTGGCCAAACTTTTCCAATTTTATCTTCTTTCTTCTTACACTGTACCCTGTATTGCTTAATCTTTGACATCAACTGATCCTTTTCAAGCATCCACGACTTCTCCTTATTTTGGTTTTCAAATCTGAGTTGCAAAAAGTCTTTGGTGCTCTCATAGAGCAATTCTTGGGTGTGATGGAGACTATGAAAGAAAGTACAAATGTGGACATGAAGATGCTTATGCAGCACACACGACAGTTATGTCAAACAAAAGAAAGACATAGGTTCTTTAAAAATTGTACAATATAAAAATTCTGTAAAATATTATTAGCAGTTTTTTAAAAATGCTTAATCTGATCACTGGCAACCCAATGTGTTTTACTGGATAAAATGTAATGTACCTACCCATGCTCACTGTTTCACAGGCTGGTCTTTACAGATATTTTGCCAAGTGCTAATTTCATATTATACAATTATTAGGACTACAGAAATATTTACAGATAGCCTGCATAAGTATGGACTATTCCCAGGCACTAGACTTTACAATAAAGAAGTAACTCATGGTGTTCTGAGGGTTAATACAAACTCTAAAATGTCAAGAACAGCTTTATATTTGTTTATGCTGTGCTCTACATGTAAACTGCCCAATATCAAATCTTGTCTTGTTTTCAAGATCAGTTAACTTCCTCTATGCAGTCATCTCGACAGCTTCAGGCCATTTAATTTCTCCATTGTCTGACATTCCTTATCAGTTTAAGTTTAGTGTCTTGTGTTATAATTCAACTTGTTTATAAACTCTCATGTTTTAACTCTCATGTCAATATGCATGTTTTCCAACCTGAATGAAAGCATATACTATTTATCATATATATTTTTGCCCTGCTACCACCAAACTGTCTAGAACAGTAGCAACTAATAGACATACACAAGGTACTAAATAGATTCCTGCTGACTCCTGAGATTTAGAAATAGAAAAATGATGTTTGTATCTTTAACAAAGAATATTCCTAGAAGTAAGCAACCCATCAATTTAATACCAACACCTAGAAAAATACTGTATCAAATAATCAAACTATTTGCAAAGAGTATTAAATATTGTGAGGTAGTCACTATAAATTTCCGCTGAACAATAATGTCAGATCCACTTAGCTCTTTTCATGAGAAAAATGATAGCATAATGCCAGTCACAAAGTAGAGGAACTGTCAGCAAATTGAAAAATGTGTGTGTGCGTGTGCGTGTGTGTGTGTAAAGGGAGACTGATTCAGTTACCACAAGCTTACCTCTTGCTTTCAATGAGTTATTTTATTCTATCTTACATTATGTTCTCAATTACAAACTGGGAAAGTATGGTCTTGTTAATGTACAAATGGTTTGAAAGTGACACCCAAAGGGCAGTCATCAATGGCCTTGGATTTCATGACATTTAATATCCTTAGGATGACATAATGGAAGGAACTGATCATGTGCTCAGATATGCAGATGATGCTAAACTAGGATGGTTATTAATATTCTGGAAGACAGATATAAAATTACAAATTACTATGACAAGTAAAAATACTGTTCCCTTAAAAACAATTAAAATCCAATGAAAAGCAAAGGTGCTATTATGCATAAGCACAAAATACCTAAAATAAGGCATTTTCTAGCCTGCATTGGTCAGAAATCTTAATTTGAGTATCACATCCAACTTTAATCACATTTTAAAATGGAGGAAGAGACACTAGAAAAGTTTGAGAAGACAATAAAAAAACAATGAAGGGATAAAGAATATAACATGAAAAAATATTTTAAAATGTAGGATGTTTAACATAGAAAAGAGATAGTTAGAAGCAACTTGATAAGCATCACCAAATATTCAACAGATGTTTATTGTGTGCCTATTATGCACACAGGGCAAGACCCTGCAGGAACAAAGGCATAATTACAATAGGTGATAAGTGTCATCACAGAAGCATGCTAATCATTAAGGGAATGTGGAGGAGGAAAATTTTAATTCTGCCTGGGGAAGTCTTCAGAGGAGTAACACTGCATAGCAAGATACCTGCCACATAGCGAGTGTTCCATAAACAACAGATATTATTAGTTAGGCTGAAGAACAAAGTGAACTACAGCAATAGAAAAGGAAGTGAGACTGAAAGGTTAATTTAGTGCCAGATGAAGTTCCTAATAATTTATGCTAAGGTATCAGGGTTTTATCGTAAGATAAACAGGGAACTATCAAATGTTTTTAAGCACTTGATAAGGCCTAATGGAGGAGCTACTAGTAACAGTGAGGAAGACGACAGAATGAATACAAAGGAATCAGTGATAGGAAGAACACTCAGGCTACTGCAACAACTTAAACAAGAACATAACTTACAAAAGCAGTGAGTACAGAGAGTATGGAAAGCCATATCTTCCCAGATTCATGAAGGGCCAAACAGAAGAAAAGGGTCCTACTGTATTGAGTCAGTTAACCTATCAGTGGATAAAAGAACATTTCTTAATCGCTAAGATCAAGCAGGAGCACTCAAATGGGTTAAACGAAGCATGTCAAATACCTACCAGCTCTTCAAGAAAAGAATCAACAGCATTCCTGGAAAAGTCCAGATACTACCTACCTAGAGGCAGGGGTGTCTGATACTTTTAGCAGCATAGTGTACAGGACTTAATTTTAAGCCACTCAAAAAAATTTTAAATCTGTTAGGTGCAGCTTTTTTGAACACTCACTTTTTCATAAGTTCTTTGATTTTGTCCTGATTTCTTTGGTGATGAACTTGTATTTCTTCAATGCGGATCCGTCTATCCTCCATGAGCCCTTCAACTTGCTCTTTAGAAAGCTTCGTCTGTTCTTCCAGCTGAGCCTGCAGGGCTTCCACCTAGACAGGCAGAAAGGGTGAGGTATCCACTCCTGCCCTGCTTCCTCTTTTTCCTTATCTCTAAAAGTTAGCCTTTCTCCAGAAAAATTAAAAAACAAAAAACAAAGAACACACAAAAAACACAAAAAGCCCTGGCTGGTGTCTCAGTGGTTCGAGCATCCGCCTATGCACTCAAGGGTCAAGGGTTCGATTCCCCGTCAGGGGCACATACCTGGGTTGCAGGTTTCATCTCTGGTCGGGTAAGGGTGCATGCAGGAGGCAACCAATCTACATGTCTCTCCCACATTGATGTTTCTCTGTCTCCCCCTCCCTCCCACTCTCTCTAAAAAAAGAAAATCAATGGAAAAAAATATCCTCTGGTGAGGATTCACATACAAAAAAACAAAAACCACAAACAAACAAAAAAAACAAAAGCAGGGCACCAAGATAAAAGAAGAAGAGCCTCAATGGACGCTCCTCTTCTTTAGTGACTTATAAATGCGGTTAGGCTACACACAGAGCAAAGCATCTGTATTATACAGAGAAAGTGAGAAAACCCAGTTTCCCCTACCCTGATTCTCACCTCTTCACTATCTCCCTTCTTAAACTTTTAGCACTGTCTCCTTTTAAACTCCCTAGTTGCACAGAAATAGAATGATTCTTTTCTTCGTTTTTTCATTTAAAAAGTGAAGCAAAATGAATACAATGTAATTTCCTTCTCTGAGTCTGGCTGTCATGACTACAAATGGAGATACAGTACTGGCCAAAGACAAAAATGTCATTTAAATCAACAGAGTCCCCCTGATAATGACGGAAGCTTGAGTGAATCTAGATGAAAAATCATGGTTACAAATGACAGACTATTACCAGGTGATAAGAGGATAATCCATTACTTTCCTAGACTTAGAAAACATGCACTAAATAAACTGATGTTCCCCCAAAGGCTGATCTACCAGCACAGACAACTGCAACTCTTTGTGTATCCCCCAGGCAACCACAAAAGGAATTCTTATTGTAAGATGGTTTTGTTGAGTAGAGCTTAGCATATAAGCTGAGTGAAATGAAGGTTCAGAATAGCATCTCTAGAATGGTTAACACAGAATAATGGTTTTAAAATAAAAGCTTTTGTAAAGTAGAAATAACCTCAATTTCATTAATCACATGATGCCTAAATGTAACATGTATACAAGGAGATACTTGCATGGCACGCAGAGCTAAGCTCATGGGCAGAAACTGTTCTGGTCTGCCAAAGTAAGTTCTTTACCTGCAGGATAAGTGTTTGTATGTCTCTTTGGTACTGCTCAGAACTTTCTTCCTTCTCTCTCATTGCTGGTTTTCTTTTGCTTACTTTAGAATCTAAAATAGAGAACAAAAGTAATAAGGACCTTTATTTAGCTTTTTGCTATTTGAGCATCAGCATTACCTTTGCATAGGAGTTCAGTTTCATTTACCTAAAAGAGAAGGAAATGGAGAAAAAGCAAAACATACAATAACTTTAGTGCTTAATTTTTCAAATAGGAATCAAGGGAACTCTGCTAGGATGTCACCTGAATAATAATATCCATCTTTCTGAAGAATAAACTACTAAATTTTCCTTCGACATGTCTATTTTCTTTGTAAAATCTTATTTAATCAGAAAGGGTAAGGAATAAAAAAAAAATCTGAACATTTTGATTATGATGTATCACCCAGCTTGTAAAAGACAAAAATTACTGTTAAAATAAGCAACACTAAAATTAAAGAAGCTTATGCTCAGAGAGTAGATCTTAAAAGTCCTCAGAATAATAATAAAAATTAGTAACTGTGTGTGGTAATGTTAACTACTTACTGTGGTGATCATTTTGTAATATATACAAATATCAAACCATTATGTTGTACACTTGAAACTAATATAATGTTATATTGTCAGTTATCAATAAAAAAAGAAAGAAAATTAAGATTTCCATTAAAAAAGAAAAAGATAAGATGACTGAAGCTTAGAGAGGCTAAGTAATATTCTGTGCTTTTAGGAGTTGTCTAAGTCTGTTTTACGACTTATCACAGTAAGCATGCTAATTACATATTCTTTATTTCTACTCTATTAAAACATCATGGACCCCTGGCTGGGTAGCTCAGTTGGAGTGTCATCCCGATACACCAAGGTTGCAGGTTCAATCCCCAGTCAGAGCACATACAAGAAGCAACCAATGAATGCATGAATAAGTGGACCAACAAATCAATGTTTCTTTCTCTCTCTTTCTCTCTCTCTCTCTCCCCCTTGTCTCCCCAAAATCAATCAATAAAACAAACAAAATAACTAACTAACTAAATAAACAAACACCATGGAAAGGTAAAAAAACTACAAACCAAAACACAACCTCAGTAAGATCTCAGCTTACCAGGGGCATCATTATGAACACTATCATTGTATAGTAGGAAAAAATTCCTATTTGCACTGTGTTTTTTAGTTTTGCACCAATGAGAACGTATAATATGGTTGGTACCTGCTCTGAAAGCTGATGATTCATTCTGTTCACATATATCTACAGCCTGGATAGTCTTTTGGAGAATGCTGACCTGAAAAAGCAAAAAGAAGGTATAGAAATAGCCTTCCTATATATGTAATGTTTCACTTTTGAGCTTTAGTGCCACAGATCAACACTATTCATAAATTAAATTGGTCAAAATTGATATATTCATATAAGAATGTCAAACATATGACCAAAGTAGACAAAGTAACAAACTGGATAAAACCCAGTGTTGGTGATATAAACTAAAAACAGACAAACAAAATCTTCAGGGTAATTTAGTAATATCTGCTTTTAAAAAAAGTGGTCTTGCCCTGTCAGTTTGGTTCGGTGGCTAGAGTGTCAGCCCTAGGACTGAAGGGACTCAGGTTTGATTCTGGTCAAGGGCATGTACCTTGGTTGCAGGCTCGATCCCCAGCCCCGTTCAGGGCATGTGTGGGAGGCAACCAATTGGTGTTTCTCTCTCTCTCCGCTTCCACTCTCTCTGAAAAAGCAATGGAAAAAAAAAATCCTCCGGTGAGGAAAATAAATAAATAAATAAATAAATAGGTCTTTGACAAGGGCCTTTAGGAAAGTAATAAAAACACAGAAGTATACATATATAGATATGTATAAAGATGCTCACTGGGGTACTGTTTTGAGAAGTAAAAAAATGTAAATAATATATACTCATATATTCCTATATGAATGGAAAAACAGCTTTATCTCTGGGATATATATATCATGTGAAACTGCCACTTTTATGAGATACAGATGTCTGTGTGTTTGTTTTTAATAAAGACTATGCATTATTTTTGTAATCAGTATAAACAAAGATTAATAAAGAAACTTGAGTATTGAAACTTAAGTCTGATCCCAACTTTCCTCTCTAATCTCATTCAAAACATTTATTCCTCTGTGCTTTAGATTTCCAAGTAGTGAAATGGGTAAACAATGCTACTTCCCAAGAATTTTGAAGAAAAAGAATAAAATCATAAAGCATTTTATAATTATAGAAAATGCTCTGAGAACTTAGGTAGATATGGGAGTATGATAACTAATTCTCATTCTAAATTCTTTAGCAAGCACCAAAATGGCTCTGATTATGGACCTGAGACTGTACTTTGTAAAAGCCACGTTTACCATGCTCTCTATACCAAAGATTACTTACTTTGTTGGGGGGCTCCTTAAAAAAATAGGTCACTTCTCCAGTGTCTGTTCCCACAAGAGCCAAGAGATTCTGAATCTTTTTCTTGTCTTCTAGTTCCCTGTAATTCTCATAGAGAGTAAGCACACATTATGTCCAGAGTAAGTAAATTTTTGTTTAAAGGATCTCCCTCTTACTTTTTAAAAAAATGGTAACCTCAAATTAAAATTGAATAGGATTTATCTAGACCTCAGCACTAATTTTGAAAACATCAGGTACATATATTTAGGAATTCAGAGAGAAGGGGTCTGAAACTAATTTCTTAGTTGGTTCTAGAAAAACACTGTAGTGGGTGGTAGGGTACACTGCTTAGGTTCTCCTCATCCAAAATGATAGGTTCATTCTCTCAACTATCAGTAGCATTGCAGGCTGATGGCTCACAGCTGAATCTCTCTCCAGAACTGACATCAGTCAAGGGGAACTGCCTTAGCCAAGGGACAGCCTGTACCGAGTGTCTGGTTATGGAGGGTTACAAAAGCCCAATCCTCTTGTCGCAACTTTATGGCACTTTGTGGCACTGGCTGAGTCTGGCTGTAAATGAATCACAGTTCAACTTCTGCCTAATCAGACTTTCCTTATTCCCTCATAAGTAGTTATTCCTGAAAACACTCCCCAATAAACCTCCTGCAAGTACATTTCATTGCAGTTTGTTTTCCACGGAACCCAACCTAAGACAGTTTATATCAGATATGGACCAAGGAAGCAAACTCTAAAATGAGATTTCAGAGCCAGTGATATGGAGATGATTTATAGAACATAATATTAGCAGTAAGACAGATGGGGTTAACAGGGTATAGCTTAAACAATTAAAATAAATCAAAGAGGGAGGAAGGCCCCTATGTAAAATCACAATCTCTGACTCAATTTTCCACACCTCAGCCAGTTTTGAAACCTAGAGATTATTACCTGAAGGAAGAACTGGGTCTCCCAGGAGGTAGGGCCTGGTGACACCACAGCAAGTGTACATGGTAATGATACCCCTGGTCCTTCCCCAAAGGGTCTATGGCCATTTATTCAAGTAACTGTACAATGGGGAAAAAGAAATACCCAAGCATTTCAAAGACTGCTAGATATATGGTCTGAGCTGACATTGATACCTGGTGACTTGAAGCATTATCATGGCACTGGGGCATATGGGAATCATGTAATAAATGGAATTTTGGTCCAGGTCCAGCATACTTCTGTCTTTCTCTATGACCATGTTAACTTTTCTGCTCTCTATCAAATCAGTCTGAAGCGACCAGGATCTGGCCATTCTACAGATTACATTAGTTCACTATTGGTGATATGATATTAAATCAAACTGGACAAGAAATGGCAAGAGCATTAGGACCCATGGTAAGATATATGGGGTCCAGAGAGTTTGAGGTAAACCTTACAAAGCACATCAGTGAAGTTTTAGGGGTCTGTTCTAGGCATGCCAGAAAATTCCCTTCAAAGTAAAGGACAAATTATTGCACCTCACACCTACCATCACCAAGAAGGAAGCATAATGCTGGGAAGGACTCTTCAGGTTCTGGAGACAACATATTCTATACTTTCAAATACTGCTCTGACCCATATATCAAGTGATATGGAAGATGAGCTTTCAGTTGAAAAGAAGTTCTGCATTAGGTCAAAGCTAAAACTATTAAGGAGATTGAATGAGTAATCAAAACCCTGACAAACAAAAACCCTAGAACTGATGGCTTCACTGGCGAATTATGCCAAACATTTAAAGGTCTAACACCAATCATTCTCAAACTTTTCTAAAGACTGAAAAAGAGACATTTCCTAACTCATTCTATGAGGGCAGCATACAATGTAAGAAAAGAAAACTACTACTGACCAACATCCCTTATGAACATCGATGTAAAAATTCTCAACAAAATACTGGCAAAACATATTCAGCAGCATACTAAAATAATCATACACCACGATTAAGTGCAATTTACTCCTGGAATGAAAGCACAGTTCAACATAAATATTAATCAATGCAATACACCACATTAACAGAATGAAAGGGGAAAAATATACAATCATCAATTGATACAAAAAGTACATTTGATAACATTCAACACCCTTAAACAAGCTAGAAAACAATCTCTGTAAAATAAAAGCCCTGTATGAAAAACCCACAGCAAACATCATACCCAATGGTGAAACACTGAAAGTTTCCTCTAAGATCAAGAACAAGACAAGGATGCCCACTTTTGCAACTTCTATTTAACATAGTATTGGAAGTGCCAGCCAGAGGAAGTAAGCAAGAAAAAGAAAAGATACGCAGACTGAAAAAGGAGACGTACGATTATCTTTGTTCACAGATGACATGATCAAAAATGTAGAAAACCCTAAGATATCTAGAAAACCCTAAGGGTTCCACCAAAAAAATCAAACAAAACAAAACCCAAAACACAACTCTTAGAACTGGTAAGTGAATTCAGCAAAGTAGGAAAACACAAATTCAACATACAGAAATCATTGCATTTCTATATACTAACAATAAAGAATTCAATTTATAATAGCATCAAAAAGAACAAAATACTCAGGAATTAACTTAAGTGAAAGTCTTCTATACCAAAAACACTGCTGAAAGGAACTGAAGAACACAAATAAATAGAGAGACATCAATGTCCATGGATAGGAAGATTTAATATTAAGATGTCAATATCACCCAAAGCAACCTACAGACTCAATGCAATTCCTATCAATATCCCAATGACACTTTTTGCAAAAATAAAAAAATCCACACTAAAATTCATATTAAATCTCAGGAGACTCCAAATAGTCAAAACAATCTTGAAAAAAGAACAAAGTTAGAAAACTCACACTTCTTGATTTCAAAACTTACTATAAAGCTACAATAATCAAAACAGTGTGGTACTGGCATAATGACAGACATATAGACCAATAAAACAAAGAGCTCAGAAATAAGTCCCACATATATGGCCAAATGATTTTCAACTTAGATGGGGAAAAGAATATTTTCAACAAATGGTGCTGGGAAAACTGGATATCCATATGCAAAAGAATGAAGTTGCACTCTTATCAAACAACACGTACACAAAGTAATTCAAAATTGATCATAGACTGAAATGTAAGAGCTAAAATTGCAAAACTCTTAGAAGAAAAAATAGTGACACTGGAGGCAATGATTCCTTGAATATGATACCAAAAGCAACAAAAGGAAAAATATACAAATTGAACTATATGGAAATTAAAACTTGTGCATCAAAGAACACTATCAACAGAGTAAAATGACAACTCTCAGAATGGGAGAAAACATTTGCAAATCACTCATCTCATAAGGGATTAATATCCAAAATGTATTTAAAAACTCTTAAAATTAAACAACAATAAAACAAACAATCCAATTCAAAAATAGTCAAAGGACTTAAATAGACATTTCTATAAAGAAGATATATGAATGACAAGCATATGAAAAATGTTCAATATCACTAATTAGGGCAATGCAAATCAAAATCACGAGATACTGCTTCACACCCACTATGATGGCTATTATTTTAAAAAATAGAAAACAAGTGTTGATGTGCATATGAAGGAAGTGAAACCCTTGTGTATTGCTGGTAGGAATGTAAAATGGCACAGCCAGTATGGAAAACAGTATTGTGGTGCCTCAAAAAAATTAAACACAGAAATAGCATTTGATCCAGCAATTCCACTTCTGGGTATTTACCCAAAGAAACCCAAAACACTAAATAGAAAAGACATATACATCGGTATATTCATTGCAGCATTATTTATGATAGCCAAGATATGGAAGCAACCCAAGTGTCCATCAATAGATGAATGGATAAAGTGGTACAGATATACAATGGAATATGACTCAGCCATAAAAAACAATGAAATCTTGCCATCTGCAACAACATGGATGGACCTAGAGGGTACTGTGCTTAGTGAAATAAATCATACGGAGAAAGAGAAATCCATATGATTTCACTTATATGTGGAACCTAAAGAATAAAATAAACAAGCAGAACAGAAACAGACTCATAGATTAGAGAATATTTTGATGGTTGCCAGATAGGAGGGAGTTTGAAAGGTGGGTGAAAAACGTAAAGGGATTAAGTAGTACAAATTGGTAGTTACAGATCAGTGATGAGATGTGTATATAGTACAGGGAATATAGTCAATAATATTGTAAAAAGTGTGTATGGTGCCAGGTAGGGAATAGTTTTATTGGGGTGATCACTTCATAAGTTATATGAATGTCTAATCACTGGGTTGTACACATGAAACTAATATGACAGTGTACATCAACTGTAATTAACAAATAAAAAATTATTTTAAAAAAAAAGTGTACTATAGTAGATGATGTGGAACACAGCTGTCCCTTAGCTGTTGAGTCCTTCTCCAGGAACTGCCTTTGGCTGAAGAGGGCTGCCTCTCTCAAGGTTATACCCCCTCCCTGGCGGCAGCCTACATCAACTGACCAATCACTGTGTAGGTACAAAAGTCTGACTACTTTGCCTCTGAAAGGTTGTTCCAGTCTCAGAGCTCCCTACAGGGATGGCTAAAGCTTCTGTTACCACTGTGTCACAGTCCAAATTCTTCCCTGCTCAAGTCTCCTCATAGATGTTATTGAGAGCCTCCCTACTAACCATCCTGCAGGCAAAATCTCCATCTCAGCCTTTTTCCTGGGAAATACAACCTAAGAGAATTACCACAGAGAATCTTATCTTAATTTAGATATATAACTCCCACATTTCCCTTCTCCTACTTGGTACCTGATTCTCAGCCGGTCATTTTCTGAGTAGAGACGCAAAACATGTTCCCGTTCCTGGAAGAGGCAGACTTGCATATCACTTAGAGCTTTCTGCAATTCAGCAATCTCTTCCTCCCTCTGCTGCAAATCCCATTCTAGTTTGTGCTAAAAAAAGAAAAACTAGCTGAAAAGATCTCTCTTATTGGGTATGGAAAGTGAGTTTTTGTAGAAATATTACAATGTGAATGGTTACTCCAATACAGACTTCAAATGACAATAAGTTGTATATAGACTTGAGTTTAAAAGCTACAGGGTGTGTATGATGTTTGCATATAATGTTAAAGCTCTTATATCTTCCTTTTACAGATTATAGAATCCAGAATGCCAGATGATTCATCTGTTCTATTCACAATTTTTAAAAAATGCCTTCTATTCAATAAGCATTATGAAATTTTAGAACACAAAGAAGAAAAGGTATTTTTCCTGCCTAGAGCAGAGGAATTTTGTGGAGAGACAGACATGTAAACAATTAAAATAAAATAATTATTTAAAGGAGAAATATGTCTGGTAAAATAGTAGAGGGGGAAAGTACAGCAAGAATAAAATCTCTCAAGTCTATTTGGGAAGTCAGAGACCACCATCAAAAAGTTGAAACTTGGCCCTGGCTGGATGGCCAAGTTGGTTGGAGTGTCGCTCCGTACACCAAAAGGTTGCGGGTTCAATTCCCAGTCAGGGCACACACCTTGGTTGTGGGTTCAATGCCTGGTCAGGACTCATACTAGAGGCAATGGATCAATGTTTCTCTCTCTCCCTTCCTGTCTCTTTAAAATCAATAAAAATCATGTCCTTGGGTGAGGATTAAAAAATAAAATTGAAACTTGAAAGATGAAGACGGCTAGAAACAAGATGGGGGTGGGTACTCTCAGGAAAGAGAACAGTAAATACAGAACCATCAAAAAGTCTTAAATGTTTGGACAACTACAAGTATTTCAGTATTAATGGAGTGAAAAGCAAGAGGCAGACTGAAGAGGTATAAGACTGGAGGCTGGGATACTGGTTAAGGAGGATATTGCAATAATGCAGGTAAGCTATAATGAGAGTTTGAACTAGTGGTGAGGCAATATGATGAAGATGTTTGAATGGACTAAGGGATATTTAGGAAGCAGAATCAACAGAACTTACTAAATAATTGAATATAAGAGCTGGGCAGAATTATAGGCAATCATACCATTTAGTAAGATGCAGGGGGCATGCCAGAGGCAGCTGACCCATGACTCTCTCTCATCACTGATGTTTCTATCTCCCTTGCCCTTCCTCTCTCTGAAATTAATAAAAATATATTTAAAAAAAAGAATTACCAAGGCCAAAATGTTGATAGGCCAAGGTTGGCAAACCCTGCTCCAGGAGAGTAGGATTCAGTTATAGCTAGGGTTTTAGCTATGCAAGTAGAGCAAAAGAATAAGCGAGGAGTCATGTGCAGGCAGTACAGCTATTACCAAAGTGAAGCCTGACGGGTTCAGGTTAGAAGGGAAGGACATAATGTCAGAAACTGACATGCAACATTTGGAAAACTGAAAAGTCAAGGAGCCATGGAGGTAATAATAAAGTCAGTTGCACGGGGCTGAAAGAACTAGAAGTATAAGAGGGACCGAGATGTAAGAGTTTAAGATTTTAGAGGTAGAGCAGTTTGGGGGGATTATGGTCCAATGAGGGACTCAAAGGGTAGGTAGCCAGGCTGGGGTAGAAGGGAACTGAAAAATATCGGCTTGTGATACAAGCTGGCACTTCTAGATCTTCTCTCAGTCATGACAACACTTCACCAGAGTCCTAAAAGGGCATGCATCATCTCTTTTTTACCTGGCCTTCACAAACTTCTTTGTATAGCTCCAGTTTCTTCAACAGGTCCTCATTTTCTGACTCACACTCAGCCATCTTCTTTTGATAATATTCCAGAAGCTCCTGAGAAGGGCAGAGAACAGCCAGACGATCTTCAATGGAAGGCAAAGGAGTTGACTCCACTGAATCTGAGAAAGATACTCCCTTCCACCTGGTAGAACCACTGAGGCTACACGCAGCATCATGTTTGGAAAAAGTTGTCGGCCTATGTGAAATTAGAAAGGACATACTCATTAAACTTTCTAAACATTTATAAAACATAATTTCTTAAATAAAAAAGGTTTATGTTCTTAAAGTGCGTATAATTAATGAATTTTTAAAATTCATTTAAAAAAATGGAATATAAAGTAAGACCAGACAGTAACAGTTAGAAAACTTAATACCACAAGACATACACCAACAGTAACAATTATACACTGCTGGTGAACTGTAACTTAGTGAAACTACAGGTAATGAATTGGCAGAATCCAGTAAAATTGCAATTCCTTTTGTTCTAGAGAAACTCATGCACATATGCACAAGGTGACACAGAAGAAAATGTTGATAGTAACATTACGTAAGAGTAAGCATTAGAAAATATAGCCGAGTTACTAACTACACAACCACATCAGATCCTAATCTCTACCATTGGAGACATTTAAATTACACAGAACAAGACCCAACAAGATCTAAGGGTAATCAAAGTTTGGACAAGAAGTGTTTTTAAGCTAAAACAATCAAAGTTAGAAAATAAATGATGCAGAAGTGAAGAAACCCTCATCTGAAAACATCCATTTTAGCAAACTGATTGCAATGTACAAGGTAACAAAACAGACAGCAGAGTGGAGAAACACGATACCAGAAGCCCAGAGTTGTAGTTAATGAAGATTATGGTCAGCACTTTTAATAAGTTAGCATGTATAGGAGAGGTATTAGAATGTACTTTCAGCCCTGGCCAGTTTGGTTCAGTGGTTAGAGCATCTATCTGCAGACTGAAGGGTCTCAGGTTCAATTCTGGCCAAAGGAACGTATCTCGGTTGCAGGCTCATTCCCAGCCCTAGTCAGGGTGAACGCGAGAGGCAACCAATCAATGTGTCTCTCTCACATCGATGTTTCTGTTTCTGTTTCTCTCTCTCCTCCCCCCCCCCACTCTCTCTGCAAAGCAATGGAAAAAATATCCTCAGGTGACAATTTAAAAAAATAAAGTAGTTTCAGCTACCATAAAGGAAAAAATATCTAGTACTGTCTCAATCATTAAAAGCTTGTGAGAACCCTGGCCTGTGTGGCTCATTTGGTTGGGTGTTACCCCATGTACTGAAAGGTTGCTGGTTTTATTCCCAGTCAGGGAACATGCCCAAGTTGTGGGCTTGATCCCCGGTAGGGGGCATGCAGGAGACTGATAATTCACTCACATCGACATTCTCCTCTCTCTCTCCCTCCCTCTCTTCCTAAAAATCAATTAAAAAAATCTAAAAAAAAAAAAGCTTGCAACAGAAATAGTATCTTACTCGATGTTTCATGTTTTCCAAGGCAGTTGCCTTATAACAATTCTAGGGAATAGGCTAGTAGATGAACTAAGAGGTATATCTGCGATTTTGCAGATGAGAGTTGTGGCAGTGAGGATGAGGAAGACGTGTCATGCAGCAAGGTGACAGCAGAATCGGAATTTGAAGTCGCCTGTATATGTTGGTTGTCTCCTCTGAAATCTGGGATGCACCCAACAATGCCCACTCAAACTGTCTGGATTCTGTTATTACCATTTACTATGTCATACTTTTTAATCTGAATTGCATTTAATAGGAATAGAGAAATGAGTCTAATATAGTTCAAATCCAGAGTTTGGAAGTATGCTTCCCAAACCCTTCTAGTTCCTAAGTTAACTTGCACTAAGGCTCCAGAAGTATTGATTTTTTTTTCAAATTAAATTAATTGCGGTGATGTTGGTTCGTCGAAGTCCTGATTCTTTAACAACTCAAAAAATAAGCAAATGTCTTACTTTCTGCAGACAGGGGTACACATCGGGGTAAAGTTCATGCTGTCTTTTTCACACCTGTCAAACACACAAAAATTCAGAATGAGAGGGCAGGATGACAAACCAATACAGAACATACAGACTGGTTCCCTCTCCAACATTTCGTGTGCCAGCCGGTGAGAAGGTGATGTTTTAATATGTAGTACTATTCTTTAAAGTCGTTCTGAATCCTGAAGTTCTATGACTTTTGAATTTTCATAAGGTATTCTCTGTCATTATTTCCAAATAAAATCAGAATGGCATTTAATATTTGGATGGTTAAACACAAAAAGAAAAGGCTCCTTACTATGACGGTTATCTGCAACAATGCAAAAGAAACTTATAATCTTTTTGCTGAAATTATAGGAGAGGGAGATGCAGAAAATTTCTAATAAGCAAGAGATAGTAAGTGGAAGTTAAGGTAGAGGACCCATTATGCTAAATTTAAGATGAATACAAAGCCATTGATATTATCTTTATTTGGTGTGCTGTATCTACTGTTTTATCTTAGAGAAAGAAAAATATCACTTGTAAGTTTTAAAAGGTTCATTCACAATCTCCATTTATTTAGAAAGCTACAGAGGTAGCAGAAGTGAGCCAGCTGGGCTGCATAGGCTCAGGAAACAAGTTACAGAAGCAAAAAAAAAGCCCTTGGAGCTTAGGAAAGAGAAAGGCAAAGGTAACATGACTGGGATGAAGAAGAGGGGGAAGAGAAGACACTGCCTGACCCTGAAAGGGAGAACTGCTGCTTAGATCTTAAATTCCTGTAAACAATCTTATCACAGAGATTTAGGGGAAGAAAAACCTCAGGGAAGGAATACCAAGGTAAAGGAGGGAGAAGAGAAAGAAGAGTGGGAGAGGAAGTTTTTTAAAATTAGTTTTGGGGAAAGCTTTCATATCAAGCACACTTTGTTAATCCATTCTGATTTGAACCAGTCAAAAGACGATGGAGCCCTGGCCAATGTGCCTCAGTTAGTTGAGTGTCATCCTGTGCACCAAAAGGTCTCTGGTTTGATTCCTGATCAGGATACATACCCAGGTTGCAGGTTCGATCCCCAGTCGGGGTGTGGGAGGCAACTGATTGATGTTTCTCTGTCACATTGATGTTTCTCTCCCTCTCCCTCTCTAAAAATTAATAAAAATATATTATTTAAAAGAGACATTGTAATGTTCTGTTCTTGTGTTCTACCTGGCATATGTCTGCTTACAATCTTTAGTCCTTTAGGGAAGATTTTTGTGAAAAAGTGTGAAGAGATAACCACTATTGTTAATTCTATAACCATTTTCCTGCTAGGAACTCTAGAGTGCCTCCTCCCCTAGTCCTTGAAACCCTTTTTTCATTTGGCTTACAGGACACCTCATGCTCCTGGTTCTCCTCCTCCTCACAGGTCATTAATTTTTAGTCACTGCCAGTTCTTCCTTGTCTTTATCTATACTTACTGCCTTGGTGACCCCATGAAGTCTCATGGTTTTCAAGTATACACCTACTTCCAGTCCTTCCTCTGCCCTCCACTTACTCATACATATCTGACCACCTACTTCATATCTCCACTTGGATGTCTAACAGGTCTCACAAGCTTAACAGATCCAAAACCGAGCTCCTGACATATACCTCCTACCACCAAATCTGACCTTTTCTCAGAACTCTACATCCCAGTAAAGACTAACACTATTCCATCAGTTGTTTAGGACAACAATCCTAGAAAAATTTATTCGTCTTACATGCTATACTAAATCAATTAGCAAATACTACTGGCTCTACCACCAACATATCTAAAATCTGACAACCACTCATGTCAATAATGCCCTGGTCCAACCTACTATAATCTCTTGCCCAGATGCTTCCCCTCCATGCCCTGCAGTCTCTTCTCAACAAAGCAGTTAAAGTGATTACTTAAAATATATCAAAACACAAACCTCCTCTGCTCAAAGACCTCCAATAACTTTTCGTTTTATTCAGAGAGCTAAGGTCTTTAAGGCATGTAAGATCTTACATGGGTCCAGCTATCCCATTTCTTCTGTGACCTCATCTATTACTCTCTCCCTTGTTCGTGGTTCCAACAACACTGGCCTTTTTGCTGTTCTTCAGACATGCCAGGTGAACTACATGAGAGCTCCTGCACTTGCAGTTCTCTTCTATGATGCGTTTTTCCCATTTATATATGGCCTGCTCCCTCTCCTTCAGGGTTTGCACGTCGCCTTCTTGGTGAAGTCCTCCTTGACACTCTGGCATTCCCTCACCCACCTTCTGTTTTCATTTCTCCACAACACTTATTACCACCTGACATATTTTATTTATTGACTTCCTACACTGGTATGTGGAAACTCATTAAGGGCAGGCATTTTTATCTATTGTGTTCACTGCTGCACTCCCACTAACTAAAATAGTGCCTGGTTCATAGTAGGAGCTCAGTACATTTATTTTTTTTAAACATGTTTTTATTGATTTTTAGAGAGAGAAAGGAAACAGATAGAGAGACAACCTGGGCATGTGCCCTGAAAGGGAATCAAACCATGACCTCTTGGTTCCTGGGCAGGCGCTCAACCACTGAGCCACATCAGCTGGGTAATACTTTTTGTTTTTATTGTTTTTTTTTGTTTTTAGAGAGAGGGAGAGAAAGAAACATCCATGTAAGAGAGAAACATCAATCAGTTCTATCCCTTATATAGCTTGACCAGGGATCGAACCTGCAATCTGGGTGTGTGCTCTAACCGGGAATCAAACCCACAACTTTTTGGTGTACAGGATGACATTCCAACCAACTGAGCTACCCGGTCAGGACTCTATACATTTTTTAAAATAAATAAATAATTTTAATCCTTAATATGAATTTGACTCTATTCAACATCTTTTTCTTCTACTAGCCAATCTAGCTAAAAAATGTTCCTGCTTTTGTCATTCTATCTGCTTTCTTCTACCAGCCAACCCTTCAAATATGCCATCTCTCTTTTTATTCTCTTCTTTAAAAGATTACTTTCCTTCTTCAAACTCACGTGCTTCTACAAAACTCCAAATTGGGCCAATCTGCCTCTTGTAGAAAACAACCTAGAAAATAAAAATGGTAATTGGGTTGGTATGAGAGGATTACAGGCAACATTTTTTATAAAAGCTTCATTGAGATATAATTCACATTCCATACAATTCAGTTATTTAAAGTGTATGATTCAATGATTAGTATATTCACAGGTAGATCCAATCATCACCAGAGTCAATTGTACAACATTTTTATCAGTTCAAGAAGAAATCCTACATTCTTTAGCCATCACCCTTGTGTTCCATCCCACCCCTGCCTTAAGCAACCACTAATCTACTTTCTGTTTCTATAGACCTTCCTATTATGGACTTACATATGAATGGGATCATACAGTATGTGGTCTTTTGTGACTGGCTTCTTGTACTCAGTATAATGTTTTCAAGATTCATCCATGCTGTAGCATGTGTCAGTACTTCATTCTTTCTATGGCCAAATAACATTCCATTTTATGAATATGGGTGACATTTTAAAGACAAATATCACTGTTCTAAAACTATTTAAGAGTAATTTATAACTTTAAAACAGCCTTCTAACAACCTGCAATCTCTTCTCCCTCAAAGACAGTCTCACTCCTTCTCCTTCCAGACTATTGCACATCTACAAAAAGTTGTCTACACTCACATTTATTTTGTTTTATAATCTCTAACAATCTGACTTCTACTACAACATCTGAACTAAAGTTGCTGTTCTTGGTCAGCGAACATACAAATTAATAAATTCAATTACTCTTTTAGGTTCCCATCTACCATCCAACAAGTCACTCCATGATTTGGATGTTTGTCAATGCTGACCACCCTCTTAAAAAATATTGCTTTGTAGTTGAGAGTGTAGGCTCTGAAATCAAACAGACTTGAGCTTGAGTCAAAGCTTTGTCCCTTATTAGCTGCGTGACTTCAGGCAAGTTATTTAACCTCCCTAAACTTCAGTTACTTCTTAAAGAATAGGGAAAATAGCACATATGTTAAAGGTTAGTGTAAGGATTAAGTGAACTAATGAATTAAAGGGCTGAGCACAGAGTCTGACACATAATAGGTACTCAGTAACTGCAGACTATGTTCTTCCCTTGGTTCAAAAGGTTCTGTCCTCAACTTCCTTTTTTTTTTTCTTAATATATCTTTATTGATTTCAGAGAGAGGAAAAGAGAGGGAGAGAGAGAGATAGAAACATCAATGATGAGAGAGTCATTGATCTGCTGCAGCCCACAACATGAGCATGTGCCCTGACCGGGAATCGAACCCCGGATCGCCTGGATCCTAGGTCAACACTCAACCGCTGAGCCACGCCTGGCCGGGCCTGAGTCACACCCGGCCGGGCTCTCAATTTTCTTTACTATTTCCTCTATCCATTTCTTTGGAAATGTCACTATTTTCACTGCTTTTATGATTACCTCTATCACCAAAACACTACCTGACATAGAGTAACAACTACTTGTTGAATGAACAAATAGATCTCTTTCAATCTCCTGGCTTGAATTTCCAACTACATAATGGACATTTTCACCTATATGTTCCATTGAAGTTTGACATGTTTAACAAAAAGAAAAAAAATCACTCAAGTCACGTATTTTTTTAGCACCTCAAAACTAACACTTTCTAAACCTAACACATCAACTTTTTCATCCAAACATGCTCCTTCTGACTTTCCTATTTTAGATACTAATTCAGCATCTTCCAAGCAACCTGGACTTGAAAATTTAAATTCATTAATTACTACTTCTCTTGACCCTCTCATTCAACCATATAAAAATCATCTATATTTTACCTCGACAATAACCATGCTAATTCAGGATCTCGCTATCCTCTTACCCACTCTACTACAATGACTTCACTATCTACTCACCCCTGGTTTCCCCTGGACTACCTTCTTAAACCTAATAAAATTCATCAGTAGCTCCTCAGAGCCAAATGCATTAAATCAAACTCAGCCTAGAGGTCACTGCTTTCTATCTAAGGACAAACCTATCTCTCCTGCCTTATTTCCCTGTACTCCCCTAACCATACCCTCGGTTTCCAGAAAACTTTCTCACCTCCATGCCTTTGTTTCTCCAACTGGAATATAGCTCCCTCCACTCTCATAACTTACTTAATGAAACCCAGTCTGTATATAAAAACTCAAATACTACCTCCTCCACCTCTTTCCTGAGTCTCTCCATCCAAAATGATCTTACTGCAAAAGAACTGCACTTGTAATTCTCTAAATGTTAACATATTGGAGTTCTTTGTTGCTATCATTTCTCCTATGACAGTGCATGTTCCTTGCAGGTAGAAACTGTGCCTTACTCTTTATTGCATCGCCCTCCGCCCCTCCCCCCAAAAAAGACAACACCCTTGCTTATAAATGACTGCGTTCCACCTAGCTTCTCCTTCTCCTTCTCCGCGATACCCTTGTTTAGGTATATTTTTTTATAGCCGGCCTACCTACAATCAACATTTGTTTAGCACTCTGACATTTATTTTATCTACGCCCACAACTCTGTTAAGTATTTTTTATTATCCCTCAATTTAACAAATGAAATTGAGGCTTAACTAGATTAGCGCGGGGCGAGGGAATACCGCAATCCATCTGCAGGACGAGCTAATTTCCTACTCCTTTTTCAATTCCACCCCGTTCTCGACTCTCTCAGCGCTACAGCTCCCCAAGGCTCCAGCACCCCGAAATCTTTCCCTTTGCATATTTTAACTTTCCTCTTCCGGTCCCCAGCCTTCCTGATGACCCCCCCCCGCCCCCCCCCCCCCCCACACACGCACACTTCAGGCTCACATCCCTCGCTCCCGCACAGCTGCCACAGTGACTTCCCCTCCCCAGGGCTTCCCTCCCCGAGACCCCTAGCCTAGCTCCCTCCTCCGAAACCCGAAACTATACTCACGCGACACTAACGCCGCCGAGTCACGCAACCCAACGGAAAAACAGAAGTTAAATCAGGGAGCGTCGCGGCGCCACTGAGCGTGCACGAATCCGTCCAATAGCCCGCAAGTTTACAAGGACTGCGCACCAATAGCAAGGAGGCACGCCCATTGCCACCCGCCCCCGCTAGCGCCTTACCGGGCAGAGATCGCTGGGAAATGTAGTTTCATTTCTGCACACAGCTCTGGGGGCAGGGCGTAAGGAAGCTGCAACCCAGCTCCACCAGTGTGATGTTTGGGGTCAGAACGAACTAGTTCTGTGCACTCCAAGTTGGTTCTTGCTCAACTACTTTGTTTTCATGAAAAATGATGCAGAAACGCATAGTCGTGGAAAGGATCACAGGATTATTATGTGTTGTAATGTACAAACTTATTTCAAGAGGGTGAAGATAAGAAAATTGTTTCTCCTTCAATGCCCAGGTGTCTTAAACCAAGATAGGGTCCCTGGTTCAATTTGGACAGTCAGGAGATTATGTATATAAATGCTGTTGTTTTTGTTAGATAGCAGACTCTATTTTCTTGAGCGGTGTGAGAAATTGGGTTTAATAATATAAGCTAGTTCAAAACCCAATTGTGGTCTCACCTTTCCAGAAGAGCAAGGTGTCCCAGGAGTAGGGGAAAAGAAACTTTCTTTTCTTTTTAAATTTTTTAAAAAATTGATCTGAGAGCCCTAGCCCGTTTGGCTCAGTGGTTAGGTCATCAACCTGCAGACTGAAGGGACCCAGGTTCCATTCAGGCCAAGGGCATGTACCTCAGTTGCAGGCTCAATGCCCAACCCTGGTCAGGCGCCTATGGGAGGGAACCAATTGATGCGCCTCTCTCACATCGAAGTCTCTCCGCACCCCCCACTCTCTCTGAAAAGCAATGGAAAAAAATATCCTCAGGTGAGGATAAAAAAAATTGCTGAGAGAGAGAATCATAGATTTGTTGTTTCATTTATTTATGGATTCATTGAGTGATTACTGTACGTGCCTTGACTGGGAATTGAACCTTCAGCTTTGGTATACCAGGATGATGCTCTAACCAACTGAGATACCTGGTCAGGGGAGAGAAACTTTAGTCTCAGAGCCGCACCTACTGCTGTGGAAAAGCTGAGACTCTTCATTGATATAAGACCTAAGGTTGTCTAAAAGAAACTTGCCATCTTCTCCTAAAACTGCCTTTTTTTCCTTTTGTGATTTTCTCTATTACATCAAGATCTTCCCAGGCACCTTGGTTCAATATTTTTGTCTCTCTTTTGGCCCCTACATTTTTTAAAAACCAAATCATGGCGATCTTATCTTCATACTGGTTCTCGAATATATATCTTCCTATTTATTTCTACTACAGGTCTCATTACCTTTCACTTGAACAACTACAATAAAAAAATTTTTTCTCATTAAACTTTGTTTTAATGAGTCTCAAAATTCTGTGACAGGTTTTTGGTCAAGTTGTTGCTGTTAAAAAGCACTGATTTTAGAAACTAATAACTTAAAAACTGCCACACCAAAAAAACCCAAATGGTCCACAAAATATTCTCCTTTCCTTCTGAAGGTTTTATGATGTATTGTTATCGTTAACTTGTCTTTTACTATTAAACTTAAATGGCCAACTCAGACAAACAGTTCTGATACTGTTCTTTCGCTACTGACTATGACTGAAATGATTGATATTGGGGATAATATTCATTTAGCCTTCTGAGCTTTCTGAGCAGATTTGGTGACATTGCCAGCTCCAGCTGTGTTCTTGTCCACTGCTTTGATGACACCTATAGCAACTGTCTGTCTCATATCACGGACAGCAAAATGGCCCAGAGGAGGATACGCAGAGAAGCTCTCAACACACGCGTGCTTGCCAGGAACCATATCAACGATGGCAGCATCACCAGATTTCAAAAACTTTGAGCCACTCTCTGGATTCTGACCTAGTTTGGGGTGACGTGGCTAAATGCACCAAGAAGGTTGGAATCATCGGTAAATACAGAACCAGTTGCAGCACCTCCCTAAGGATAATGGTGAAGAAAATTGAAATCAGCCAGCACTCCAAGTACACTTGCTCCTCCTGTGGCAAAACCAAGATGAAGAGACTAGCTGTGGGAACTGGCGCTATGGTTCCTGCATGAAAACTGTAGCTGGTGGGGCCTGGACCTACACCACCACCTCTGTCGACCCAGTAAAGTATGCCATTAGAGGACTGGAGGAATTGAAAGACCAGTAGAAGCTCCAAAATTTGAAACATTGCTAGCCTATAATAAATGGGTTAATTTATGTAACAAAAAATAAAAATAAACTTTGGGCCACTTTCCAGCTTTTCCCCAGAACAATAATTAATCTCCTTCAGATCAGCAAATTTGCAGGCAATATGATCTATGTGACAATCGAACACAGGGGCATATCCGGCACTGATCTGGCTCAGGATAATCACTTGAACTGTGGTGCCAGCTGCTTCCATTGGGGGGTCATTTTGCTGTCATCAGCCACATTGCCACTATGAACATCTTTAATAGATGTGTGTGGGGTTTTAAAAAATTTATTTATTTTAGAGCTCAGGGGAGGGGGAGAAAGAGAGAGAGAAACATTGATGTGAGAGAGAAACATCTATCAGTTGCCCACCATACGCACCCCAACCAGGGATTGAACCTGAAACCTGGGTATGTGCCCTCACTGGGAATCAAACCAGCAACCTCTCAGCGCATGGGCGGACACTCAACCAACTGAGCCACACTGGCCAGGGCATCAGCTCATTCTTGACATTGAAACCACATTACGCCCAGGAAGAGCTTCACGCAAAGCTTCATTGTACATTTCAATAGACTTTACTTCATTTGTAATGTTGACTGGAGCAAAGGTTAATAAATTAACCATACCAGGTTTGAGAACACCAGTCTCTACTCGGCCCACAGGGACAGTATCAATACCACCAATTTTGCAGACATCCTAAAGAGGCAGACACAGGGGCTTGCCAGTTGAATGAGTTGGTGGCAGGATGCAATCCAGAGCTTCAAGCAGCGTGGTTCCACTTGCATTGTCATTCCTTGAACCAAGGTATGTTAGCACTTTGCTCCAGCATGTTGTCACCATTCTAAACAGAAATTGGCATAAATGCTACTTATGTCAGGATTGTAAACAGTTTTCTTAATGTAGGTGCTGACTTCTTTAACAACTTTCTCCGGTCTCTTCTGACCATAGGGTGGCTCAGAAAAGTCCATTTGTTAACACCAACAATTAGTTGTTTCACACCAAGTATAAGCCCAAAGGACATGCTCACAGGTCTGCCCATTTTGGGAGATACCTGCTTCAAATTCACCAACACCAGCAGCAACAATCAGGACAGCACAATCAGCCCAAGATGTGCCTGTGATCATGTTTTTGATGAAGTCTCTGTGTCCTGGGACATCAGTGATAGTTACATAATACTTGCTGATCGCAAATTTCCACAGAGAGATATGAATGATGATACCATGCTCATATTCAGTTTTTAGTTTATCTAAGATCCAGGCATACTTGAAGGAGCCCTTCCCCACCTCAGCAGCCTCCTTCTCATATTTTTTGATGGTTCTTTTGTCTGTCCGACATTTATAGATCAGATGGCCTGTAGTAGTAGGCTTGCCAGAATCTATGTATTCAATGAAAATGATGTTGGTATAAGTCTTTTTCTTTCACATTTTGGCTTGGATTTAGTGGTGGTTTTCACACCTGTGTTCTGGCAACAAATTCATTACAGGGGCGAAAAAAGCTAAAGTAAGTTTCTAATTAGTGTTTTTGCCTCAAGTCTTTCCCTACTCCAATCCATTCTATAGAAGATGATTGTTTCAAAATAAAATAAAAGATGATTATTTTTAAAGCACATTTCTAGACATGTCACGCTCCTGGTCATAAACTTTTGGTGATTCCACACAAAATAGAAAATAGTAAGTCCAGATAGTAATATGGTATTCAAACACTGCCACAGTCAGAACCTATCATTTCTATTACTATAGATAACTGGTTAATTTCTGAATGTAGCATGCACTTTTAAGCTTTGCCTCATATTCTTCCTTTTATCTGGATTGACCCTTTCCACACCCATAAAATTCTGACCAAGGCCGACACAAATACTGTCTCTTTAATTGGAAGTAATCCTTTCTGCTTTGATATTTATCTAGCAAACTTTCATTGTAGTCATTGTATTTTTATAGCATAGCTTCTATTCAAATGTCATCAATCTGATTAATTTTTATTTATTGATTTTAAAGAAAGAGAGGAAGAGAGAGAGAGAGAAAGAGAGAAGCATTGATCTGTTGTTCCACTTATCCATGCATCCATTCCTGTATGTGCCTTGACGAGGGATCAAACCTACAACCTTGAGATATCGGGACATTGCTCTAACCAGCTGACCTACCCAGCTAGGGCAAATGTCATCAATCTTGAGTCCTTCTCTGACTACCCTAGCCTCCCTTACTACCCTCCACTCTCTCTACTCCCTCCCTTATCTACTTTTAAAAAGACCTTATCAGCACCTAAAATAGCATATACTTATTTGCTTGTACTTTTTATTTTATCTCCCCTCACCAATAGAATGTAAGCTCTATGAGGGGAGGTAATTTATCTTTTTGTTGTTGTTGTCATATATTCGTCATCTAGAAGAGTGCCTGGCACATAGCAGATGCTTGATAATTGTTTTTGAATGCATGTATAACATTTCTCCCTACATGTGTGTTGCCTCTCCTGTTAGGTTGCTCTTCTTTCATTCTATATCTAGGTAATGTGTCATCATTCACTCAAATGCCAAAAGGTGATTCTCAATCCATCTGTCTCTTGCAACCACCTAACACAGATTGATAATTAAAAAAAAAAAAAAAATCATTCCAGTGGCAGAGGATGAATTAAGAACAATGCTGGAAAAAAAAAAAAAAAGAATAATGCAGGCCCTGGCCAGGTAGTTCAGTTGGTCAGAGCACTGTCCTGATACATCAAGGTTATGGGTTTGACCCCTGGTCAGGGCACATATGAGAATCAACCAATGAATGCATAAATAAATAGAACAATAGAACAACAAACCAATGTTTCTCTTTCTTCTTTTCCTTTTTTTTCTCCCTCTCTCCTTCCCTTCCATTCTCTCTCTAAAAAAAAAGTCAAGCCAGTGTTGCTCAGTGGTTGAGGGTGGATCCGTGAGCCAGGAGGCCCTGGTTTTATTCCCAGTCAGGGCACATGCCTGGGTTTCAGGCTTGATCTCCAGTAGGGAGCATGCAGGAGGCAGCCGATAGACAATTTTCTCTCATCAATGATGTTTCTATCTCTCTATCCCTCTTCCCTCCTCTCTCTGAAATCAATAAAAACATATTTTTTCAAAAACCACAATGCTGGAAGATTTGGGAGGTTACAGTAATAATTCATATGAAGGCAAAGGCCTAAACAAGAGTGTCAATGATGCTAATATGATGAAGGAAATGGGAGATATTTGAAAGTTCCAATTAACTGGACCCAGAACAGGGAAGGTAGCTAAAGTAGCTGACATTAATCAGAATGGGAAATACGAGAGGAAGAACATATATGGAGGCTGTGAGAAGAGCAGCCTGGGGGACAATAACTTGATATATTCTCTAACTCCAGGACTTTACTTTTCTACTCAGCTTAGTTCTTGGGTACATAACATTGACTGTTCTTGCCAATAATCTCACCTCTTTTTGTCTTCCTGTTGTAATTATGCTGATAATACCTGTACTTGAGATTATTCTTACCATCTGCCTTCTATGTATGCTGCTGGAGAATGGCTCACATTTATGGGAAATGATACTGTTACTGTAGAAAGTCAGTCAGAGTGCTGAGGAGTCTCCTCTGTTGGCCAAGATAGAAGCAATGGTAGGTTCTTACACTGAGGGCAAAAAGCTAGAAAGATGAATGGATAGGACCCCAGTATGCTAAGGCTAGAAATATAAATGGATAGGGCCCCCAAGCACGTCAAAATCTAGCAAGATAATTGGATAGAAAAAAAAAGCCCTCTCCTTCCTATCCCTATAAGAATGGCGGGCTTGAGCTGGAAAAGACATGATCTTTGAGATGGGAGCCCACTATTCCCCTATGTCATGGCACCTGAATAAACCTCTTTCCTTTTGCACCAGCACCTGTCTCAGAGTTTGGCTTTCACTGTAGCAGGTAGCAGAACCTCCATTTTTTTGTTCGGTTACAATACCACTATAAATTTACAGTGTCTGACTTTAGTTAAGACCTCAGAAGTGAAGAACAACACTTCATAGGAAATGTTTGCTCCTCCTCTTAATTTCCACAGTTGCCATTTTGGACACTCACCATTTGCTTCAAGCCCCTAATGCTGCCCTCCCAGTACCTCCGCCTTTATAGCTCAAAGGCATCAACTGCCTCAACTTCTTGTCTTCACACCCACTTACTTACCATCTCTGTACTTATACTTCCTTCCTTCTTTTCCCTGCTTTACAGACAGGTGTGTTCTCCTTCTCATCATGCTCTCTTTTCTTTTATCTTTTCAGGGACTTTGAGTTTTCTCTTATATACTCAACTTCCACTTCTCCATTAGTTCTTCCTTCTCAGTACTTAGAAATACTCATCTCTCCTAGCTTGTAAAAGCTTTCTTTGATTCTCCTTTATAATTTCCATCTTTCCATACCCCACCTTTTCCTCTACAACCAAAGAATCTTGAGTCTATGCTTGGCTCCTTTTCTTCACCTTCCATTCACTTCACAACTCACTAGGAACGGCATTTTGACTCCATAACTTTATTTAAATTGCTCTATGACCTACTAATTTCTAAATTTAATGATTAGTTATTACCTGTCTTATCTCACATGATTTCTTTCTGGCATTTTGTACTGTTGCCAATTTTTACCTTTCTCCAAGTTTTACTCGATGACTATGAAAATACTCTCAAATCTCTCCCTTTATTCATTCTTAGAACCATGTACTGATTTTTCTTTTTCTGGTGAAAGAACCATTGCCTTTCTGGAAAAATTAACTTTTAATTAGCTCAATACAAATAACTAAAGAGTAAATTTCTGGCTTCTCTTAGTTGTGCAGGAGAAATCATAGGCTTCACAGCAATAATATACCTTAGTGTAAGAATCAATATAATTGAAGTAGCATGTATTTAGTGTGCTCCTTCACTTAATGGTATGTTTAAGAAATAACAGCTCTTGTCCTCTGAGAGAGAACAGAAAAACAGACACTACACATATAAACACATTAAAGAAAATGTGAGTACATGTCTGTCCAGGGTGTCCACACCAGGGAAACAAAGAATTAGTAACCATTTTTTAAAAATTTATTTTTATTTATTTCAGAGAGAGAGGAAGGGAGACGGAGAGATAGAAACATCAATGATGAGTCATTGTTTGGCTGCCTCCTGCACACCCCCTGTTGGAGAGCAAGCCCAAAACCCAGGCATGTACCCTGACTAGAACCGAACAGTGATCTCCTGGATCATAGGTCAGTGCTCAACCACTGAGACAAGCCAGCCAGGCAGCAACAATTTTAAAATTTTGAAAAACCACGAGCAGACAGAAGGTAGAAGACTGATATTTATAATTTCCTCTCCATTATTATTATTTATATTTTTACTCTCATATCTAGGTTGGTACAGTAGAGAAAAAGGTCTGTGTTATCTGTCCTCTATAAAGTCATGAGTGGTATAGAAAATTATTGATAAAGTCCTTGGAATATATTTGGGCTAATCTAAACCAATTATGAGAGAATATTTCACCCAGTTTTTAAATTTAGAAGCTCTTGGTAGATTACTTTACAAATTACACAAATATTTTGGTAAACACAGATTTAGAGGTTCAAATGACATGTTTTACCTAGCTAAATTATTTTTTTTACAGTACGCTTTGAAAGTTTCACTAGTTATTCTATGTAATAAGTTCAAATTGTCACTTATCCCCACTTGCAGTAGGGGATATCATATTAAAATCCAAAATGAAACCATAATCCAAAAAGACAGCAAAAGACCTTATAAACTGAAAAATACAGAATATTTTCCTCAAATCAGTAATAAGATATTCTTTCTTTTTTTTTTTAAATCCTTACCTGAGGATATTTTTTTCATTGCTTTTCAGAGAGTGGAGGGGAGAGAGAAACATTGAGACACATTAATTGGTTGCCTCTGTAGCTTGCAGCCCAGGTACCTCCCCTTGACCAGAATCCAACCGGAGACCCTTCAGTCTGAAAGCTGATGCTCTAACCACTGAGCAAAAACGGTTAAGGCAGTAATAAGATGTTCTTTGATACATGTCCATGGTCTTACTGCTGAATGGAACAACTCATAATGCACCTAAATTCGTTGGTAATCTTGTTCTTAGCCTTATAACAGCCCTTTAATTCCTCAGTTGAATAGTTGATTAGGAAATTATTAAAGGCCTACAAATGTAAATAAAATTCAAGTAAATAATACCGATAGTTGGGTAGACGTAAGCTGTGGGCACTTTGAGGGAAGGTAGACATAGACTACCTTCTATGAGTTTCGGATGGTCTGGCTGGAAAGCAGTTGTTGATAAGTAAGGGAGGACAACAGACAGTGATAATTCACAAATAGTTTTTGTAGACCTTAATTATAGGTACAAATATATTTACTCATTATCTCTTTCCCGCTCCCCCCAACAGGAAGCTTTAACGGTGGGAAGTGGGACAAGCCCAAAGTGCACCGGGGAGAGGACGGCAAAAGGAGTCAACTGGCACCAGAAAAAACGCTGGTAACCGCGGGTCATCGCCGAGGCCTCTGGGCTGCTGGATCTTGCTCCGCAAGCCGCGCGCCCCTTGGGGCCCAGGCTCTCACTCCAGTTTCCTAAGTCGCCCCAGGCCAGGCCCCGCCGCTCCAGCTCCGCCGTCGGAGCAGCGGAAATGCAGGTGGTTGGAGGCAGTGCTGTCCCCAGGGGTCATGGGTGCCTCCGCTCGAAGCCAGAAAGCCAGGAGGAAGCGCCAAGGGGACACCACGGAGGCTCGCTGGGCGCCCCCCTTCCTGACGGCTCCACCGCGCGAGCGCCGCGCTCCGCTGTCCCGGGGGCGGTGCAGGCGAATCCGTTCACTGCCCTGTCTCCAGGAATGCGTTGCGGGAGTGGGGGTGGGGGTGGGTCCACCTTGACTGAGGACCCGCTGGTGAAAAATTCGTCAGGACACGCGTGGGGCCAGGCCCAGTTGCCCCAGGGGCCTCCTGGGTTCCCTCATGACTTTAGCGTGGCCGCCGGAACCACCTCCTCAGGCACGCCCTCGGCGCCGCACTCATTATCTTGAAGAAGAGATAAACTAACCTATCAGTTACATATGAGGAATATGCAAAGGTCTAAAATTTTTTCAAAAGTTGTGGAACTTGCCGGGCCAGCATGGCTCAGCGGGTGAGCGTGACCTATGACCCCTGAGATCGCGGTGGGACTCAGGTGAGGGCACCTGCGGGCTGGAGTCCGGCGGGAGGGCGCAGGAGGTGGCCAGTGACTCGTCATAGATGGTTCTCTCTCTCTCTCCCTCTCCTTTCCTCTCGCTGAAATCAATGAAGACATATTTAAAGAAAAAAAAGTTGTGGAACTTCAAGGTGATAGTGAAGGCAATGATACCAAACAATAGGATCATTCTAATGAGTGTGAGATTGTATTCCAGGAGAGAAAGAATGCATATACAGAAAAGCTTTGGTTAAGAGCCTACCTTTAGGAGGGCTGGGTGAAAAAGTTGAAGGGATTAAGCAGTAGAAATTGGTGATTACAGAATAGTCACAGAGATGTAGCTTACAGCATAGGGCACATAGGCAATAATATCATGATAAATATGCCTGGGGTCAGTTGGGAACTCAAAGAAGCAGGGGGCACCACTCTGTAAAGTACATGATTTTCCAACCACTTTTCTGTAAATCTGAAACTGTTCTGGCCACCATGGCCAGAAGAATATACCTAAGGAACTAACAGTAAAGGTAGAAAAAGATCCCTATTGTACAGGACAAGGCCCAACAAGCCAGCCCAATAATTACCACTCCCCCTGAGTTCCTATAGAAAAAATAAACCAGTCACTCTCTAGCCAAGCATAACCCCATTACTCATTGTAAGACATTGTGTTTAAATCATCCCTTTTATGTTGCTAAAGCCCCCCCCCCCCTTGTTTCCTGTAACAAAAGCTGACAACCTAACAAATTATTGGAAACCCCTTTACCGCAGGGCCTTTGTAGTTAGAGTATAAAATGAAGGAAGAACTAAGGGTCAGGGCTGCAGTTCAGCTCTTACATGTGTGAGATGCTGCAACTGTAGCCGCTGGCCAGCTAATAAAGGCTCCAAAATTCAAACACAAACTCTGGTGGTCGTCTGTCGCGGGTCACCCCAGAACAAAACTAATATAGAATAGTATTAAATGTAAACAGTAACTGAAAAATTTTTTAAAAATAAAAGAGAGACTACATTTATGCCAGAATTTTTTTTAAAATACATTTTTAATGTATTTAAATACAGAGAGAAGAAGGGAGAGGGAGAGAGAGATAGAAACATCAACAATGAGAGAGTCATTGATCAGCCACCTCCTGTATGCCCCCAGCTGGGGCTCGAGCCCACAACCCAGGCATGTGCCCTGACCGGAATCGAACCATGATCTCCTGGATCATAGGTTGCTGCTCAACCACTGAGCCATGCCAGCTGGGCATATGCCAGAATTTTGAACATACTGACTAACAGATCTTTCATTTAAACATTAAAATATATAAAAGGAAGTTATAAAGGAAGGGATTAGTTTGATAATGCATGGTGGCATTCCATAAGAATTTGCAGATAACATACATCTCAGGCCTACATTATCGGTAGATAAAGTCATTTAACATTTTTAAATGCCATATTTCAAATGATGATTGTTTATTAATGTCATGATAAAGGAAAAAGGAATATTTTAAATCATAGCTTTCCAATCTTTACAGTTCATAAAAATTGAATTTCTCTTTCCTATTCTGATTTGTACCCTATGAAGTAAAGTCTGTTTTCCAAATCCCACTCAAAAATGAGTATTAAGTATGTCATATATGTATTCCTAATAATCGAGTCTGTTGAATTTTACTTTCTGTAGTTTGTAATACAAATAACATTTTTTGTCTGTTTTCTAAATACTAAATCTGGTTTTTCTAGCAATAAGGCCTTTTCCAAACCTTATTCTGACACACATTAAGAAATACTGATTTAAAGTGATGTTCAGACATAGCACTGGGTGGGAACTAAACAGAACTGTTTACTGAATTCAACTGTTGAACTTAATTACATTCAATCGCAGATCACCAAATGCAGAATAAACTGTAATTATTTTGGCTTAAATGAATTTAAAGCTTTGTTAATGATATTTGATTTTTTGCAAAGTTAAAGAATGTAGAGAGTCCATTTCATTGTATTTTAGAAGAATACAGTGTAAAAAATTTTTATATTTATTTTAAAGTTATAAAAATCTTAACTAGATAAAAAAACCATTCAAGGACAATGTTGATTACCATTTTAATGTAAGAGTAAAAAAAGTTTATATATAAAACTTTAGATTCCACATTGCCAACCTTTAAGAAATTACAATTATCTGAAAAGGTGAAACATTTATTTTATTTTATATTTTTACAGAATCTTAGCGTTTTTATTTGTAGAAAAAAATAAATTTCTGTCCCCATCAAGGTGTCACAAGAAATTAGTCAATAAAAGTAAAAATGCAAATCCTAAAGTCATCTAATGCTTTTTTCCTAATTACAAGTAGAAAACAACAATGCAAAAGTGTTCTCAGATTTTGAAATCTCTCTAAATAATACCGAGGTGCAAGAAAGCTGTTTCTCTCAGCTCATTTATAAGTTTAATATTCTAAAAAAGTCTTTCCTCCAGGGAAAATAGAACTGACCAATTAAGGAATTTAATAATACAATTCAACTTCACCTAGTCTAAATTCAGTGTGCTTAGTCTAAAACCGTCCTTGTGAGACAGAATTACTCATTTATACAGTACGGTAGTAGCTAGTCTAGTATCTTAGGAACATCACCGTCCTTTACATTAGCGTGCCTTCCCTAGTCGTCTCCTCTGTAATAGTCTGAAATAACGTTGTTTATCATAAACTATATACTTTAGTAGATAAAAACTATATGAAGGCTAATAAAAAAGTCTCTTTAAAAATAAAATATACAGCCCTTTGTATGTCAAATTAGAACCTGACTCACTGCTAGTGTGAGTGACCGCTGCAGACTTCTCAGGAGTATCAAGGCAGATAAAAATGACTGAGAATCATTATTCTATAATGTTATATTCTACTAGAGAGATAGTTTAAATAATAAGTAAAGCCCGGCCAGGTGTGGCTCAGAGGTTGAGGATCGACCTAGGATCCAGGAGATCGAAGTTTGATTCCTGGTCAGGGCACATGCCCGAGTTCCGGGCTCCATCCCCAGTTGTGGGCGTGCAGGAGGCAGCCGATCAATGACTCTCTCATCATTGATGTTTCTCGCTCTCCCTCTCCCTTCCTCTCTCTGAAATCAATAAAGGTATATTAAAAAAAATAATAATAATAAGTATAACTTGAAAGAATAATAGGAAATAAACAGGAACAATAAAAACTTTTGGGAGTTTGTGCTTATACTAAAGGTCTATCAGGTCCTTGCTGCTCTAATAATGTTAAAGCAAAACCATTGTATTTTAATTCAATGTTTAATTAAATGAATTATTTCAATGTTACTTGTATTTAGAATTTCATTAGTTTTCCTTTTTTGTGTGAATAATATGGTTGTCCAGATTTAAGTAGTAAAAACCCTTAAATTTTGTGGTAAATCATCCTAATTGTATGCAATGAATCACACCTTTCTTTCTCTATACCTCTTTGCAAGCTAATATTGTTGCTGTTCCTGTCAAGAAATGGAGTTTATTTTACCGCTCTCTTGAATCAGAGCTTTTCTTATGACTTGCTTTCACTAATAGAACGTCATAGAAGTGACTTGTACATTTTGGAGTCTAGACTTTAGGCCTAGGAGTCTACTCTCATACTCCTGGAACACTAAGAACACCATGCTGTGAAAAAGGCCCCACTTACCCTACCAAGAATGAGAAGTCATGCGAACTGAGGCTTCACAGCCAACAGCCAGCACCAACTGCCAGACATGTGAGTGAGGTCACCTTGGATCCTTCAGCTCCAGTCAAACTGTCAGACGACTGTAGCTGCATGAGTGATTCCAGGTCAAGCCATGAGAATACCAGATTCCCAACCCACAGAATTGTAATAATAAAGTTCCCATGTTCAGACATGAACTTTTGAGGTGGTTTGTCACACAACAAAGGCTAACTGAAATAGAACTATCCCCTCAAAGTGTTTGTGTATGAAGTTTAGACGGGTGGGTATAACTAACTGGGGATCAACTTTTGTGGATGTTATAATCAAATGGAGGGATATTATGTATGTCGCATCCTAGTAGAGTCTCAAATAAAATTTATTATATGTAAATGTAAGATGAGACAATAAAACAAAAGACAAATTCATTGGGTGAATGTATTAATTCATTAATTAATTCATTTAACAGATATTTACTGCACACATTCTAAACACCAAGCACTATTCTAGGAGCTGGGACAGACACTGTCCCTGCCTTCCTATAGCTTATAGTCTGAGGAATAAAGCAATTAAACAAACAATTTCAAAAAACTTGGTAAGAAAACACAGGTTGCTGCTGACTAAACAAACTTAGAGCATTAGGGAAGGCATTCCAGAGGAAGTGATCTTTAAGCTGACAGGTGAAGGATGAGTAGAAATTTAGTCAGACGGGGGTATAGGAAACTGTAGGGTGGGGTCAGGAGAGTACAAATACATTCCAACAAAGGAAACACCTGTGAGAGCTCAGCGGTGAGGGAAAGCACGGTGCATTCAAACCACCACAGTAGTTTCTGCGTAGTATATGGAAAAGCGTAAGAGATTAAGTTTGGGAGTCGGACAGTAAACAGTAAAGAAGTTTGGAGGTGTTGCGTTTGGAGATGAAAAACGACAAGATTGCTTTTAGACAAAGCAATATGACAACTGAGTAGAGAGGAATCTGACAGGGGCAAGACCTGAGCGGTTACCATAGTTCAGGCGAGAAAGAACTTAAATTGGAACAGCGATCAAAGGTATGGAGAGACATAGGTGGACTGAAGATTTTTAGGCGATAGAATCTCCAGACTTGACACACGATTACATGTGGATAGCGAAAAAGCAGGAGTTAAGGATTATTTTTAGGTTTCTGGCTCAGGCAACTGAGTCAATGGGTGAAGTCATTCATAGAAATTGGAAACACTGAAGAAAAAAAAAAAAAAAACAGTGGAAAACTAAATATGAGTTCAAGGTACTTTAAGTTTACCAAGTGGAGTTGTCCAGCAGGTATCTGGACATAGCTCAGGGGAGAAGCCTCGGCTGGAAATACGGATTTGGGAGTCGTCAGCCATAGCTGGGGGAAGCCGAGCGCCGGGAGGATGACAACAAGCCGGGAAGTTAAGTCAGCCTTCCAACAAGTATTTAATCCTAAGAACTACCCTCTCACGGTTTCTTTGGTCATTTCTACATTATTCTCCACAATTTGGAGCAAGTGGAGGTGGATATAGGCATAGAGATTTTTGACGAGCAGGTTCTGAACAGTCGCCACAGCTTTTAGAGCAAACTGAGAAAGGATTAGGGAGGAAGTGATGCCAGAGGAAAGTGGCTGCAGTGGAGATAGATGACCTGGGGCACGGCAGCCGGTGGAGAAGCAACGTCAAAAGCCGTTATGTGGACAAAAAGCAATTCTGCCAGCCGTTAGGATTTGGGGCATGGGTTCCGGCAGAACTTGCCATGGAGATGGAGCGATATAAAGTGGCCGAGATTAGACGCTAAGAGTCAAAGGGCTAAAAACAAAAGAATCTTAAAACATTCGTTACATGGAAACAGACACGTTAGAAAAAGACCACCATGAACTAGAAGCGAGGTGGGGTCGCTGAAGCGAGCGAGGCGAGGCTCGTTTTTCCGTCCATGTATATACAAGGGGAAGCCGGGTTACTCCCCGGGCCCGGATCCTCCACACGCCGGAAGCAGAACCTTTGCACTCTGGGGCTTTACACACATTCCTCCGCGCCGGAAGAGCGCGTCCCGTCTCATTTCCGAGGGCTGCCCCCACCTCCCCAAAGGAGAGATCGTGGAACCTCCTAGGTGTGCCGGTTGAAGTCGTCGGACAGCGCGGAACTTTCACGGACAAGGAGACAAGGAACAACACTGAGTTACCGGGAAAGGGAGGAAGAAGGAGGGTTGTAGGACCAGGCGTCGTGTTGCTGCGGAGGGATTCTGTTCCTGGGGTGGCGGAGGGATCTGACTGTACGTTAACTTCCGGAAAAGTCCTAGCCCAGTGAGGAAAAGCCCCGAAGGAAACAATAACAAACGAAGGAGGAAGCGATTCTGGGGTTCCAGTGTTGAGCTTGTCTTGTCCAAGAAGATGAGCTTCGGCCCCTGACAGGGGACGTGAGAGAGTTCGGTGGGCTTCAACCAGCCTTTGTCCACCTGTTTCCCTCACGGGGGCCCCCTGAGTTTTGCCATGGCGGGCGTGGGGTCGGGGGGCTACGCGGCAGAGTTTGTGCCACCGCCGGAGTGCCCAGTCTTTGAGCCCAGCTGGGAAGAGTTCACAGACCCGCTCAGCTTTATCGGCCGCATCCGGCCTTTGGCGGAGAAAACCGGCATCTGCAAAATTCGACCGCCCAAGGTACCCGCGTCTGAGGAGAGGGGAGAAGAGACAGGGGGGAAGTCGATGCACTTCGTTTAGGTTTACTCTTCCGGTCTTTCTGTTTTTTCATATTTACCTTCCTTTATTTCTCAACAACTAGAAGCTAAGTTTCTGGACTTATTTTGCCTTGGTTACTTTTGCGCTTATGTTCGCTTGTCTGAATACTATAGAGTGGTGTCCCTGGGGCCTTTCCGCTTAGAATTTGGGAACTGATACTTTTCTTCCTGGGTTGTGGGCAAGGGTAACAAAAGGCTTTAGGCCTTTCGTTAGCCGATGAGAGGTTTGAAGTATTATGGCATGATATGTCCTACACTCCTGTACAGACCTTATTACGGCAGGATAGTAAAAACTGTCCTCTGTCGGCTGTTTATTTATCCAAGCCCTATTGATGCTTTGTTAAATATTTGCAGGCCTCATCTCAGAGCTAAGGTTTCTTAAACAGTAATCTGAGCTCTAGTCCCCATAGGATGGTATCACCAAACAAGAACCCCAGACTAATTACTGCTGCAACGAAAAAACCTTCCCTGGGGAAGAGGAGCAGCATTTATTTTTAAAATGTAGAGGTTTAGGAAGAATTGTCAGTGATAGACATGGAAGAAAACGTTCAAATCTTGTGATAGAAGGAACGGTGGATCAGAAATTTACAAATAGCAATTATTTCAAATAACCGGGTTTTTTTTTGGTGTGTGTGTGTGTAGGTTAATTACCTCAATATTTAAGGCAAAGAAAGTAGATACCCCCCCCCCTTGTTTGGGGAAATTAGTGCCCCAAGACGCTGAGTGATTTGTTCAAGGTCAAAAGATTCTTTACCCAGTAGACCGGTGCTTTTCAAATGATGTTCTTGGTGTACCTGCACCAAGGTCAGTTGGATGCTTGTTAAAATTTAGATCCCTAGGCCTCATTCCCAGATCAGAATTAGTTTCTGTATGTGGAAGATCTAATGCTTTTCTAGCGAGTACTCGCAGATGATCTTTAATGCACATGAAAGTTTGTGAACCATTCCCTTAGTGTTTCTTAAAGGGACACCTTGCTTTATGTTTTATCTACTGATAATACAACTAAAATGTTAAGTACGGTTACTTGTTTTGCATTTAAAAAAGCTTCTACTTTCATTACCAGTTATGTGCAGTGAATAAAAAGAGTTAAGATAGGAGGGAGGAGAGAGGAGCTAATTTAGCACCTATAGATAATTTCAGTGAATATTCTTTGAAGCCCTAGCAGACAAAGAGGGGAGTCTGGATAAGTTAAATAACTTATCAAATGTGCGATCTTGGGCAAGTGTCAAAGTAGATTTTGAACCTAGATCCGTTTGCTACTAAAACCCAGACATGCTACTCCTATTATGCTAAATGAATTTGGTTAACATTATAGACTGTCAGTGCAAGTAAAGCATTAACAGATAATTGCTATGGTGAGTGATGATATAGGTAGGCATTGCCATCCTCCAAAAGCTTTATTTAAATTTTTTTCTATCAAAATTACCTAATATTGACAAAACCTTAAGCACTGCAGTTTTTCCTAAACCATATTTTTACTTACTCTGTTGTCTTTATGACTTAGAAATTCTGTTTAAGGTCCCTTTTGGTAAAACAAAACAAAACATGTTTTTTATTATTTCAAAAAAGGTTGAAATAATATACCTTCTCTTTGTATGTCACTTAATGAAAATTTAATTTCAATTAATTTGATTTCAATACTGGTGGATTTCTTTAGTTTCCAAGGTAAGATAAATATTTTTGATTAGTCAGGTTTTTAAGTAATTTACTATTATTTAGGCCAAATCAAACTATGTTCTCTAGAACCCTACTTGCATTGTGCTAATCTCATTTAGTTATACAGCATTTCCAATCTGGAAATTGTCCTTGTTCTGTGGGTTTGCTTAGTTTTTTGTTGTTGTTGTTTGTTTTTTAATATTTGGATGCCCATAAGTGGAGCTTTGAACGAGACATTTATATAACATAGACTGTAAAGTGCTGTGTCACATTATACATGAATGAAAAAACATGTCCAATTATATAAGTACTTAAATTACTTTTTAACCTTCAATTGTACCCTTTTTTGTTTCTTTTAAATTCTGTTTTCTTTTGAATTTGTAAGCTTAGATGTTTATTAGACATTGCTTTGAGATACATGAGCTCACTGCATTCTACTTGAGTAATTGAGGAAAGCATAATTGTGGGATGTAAATAATGGTACTTGAGAGATTTAAGGATTTATAGATAAAATTTTAATACTAAGAAGATTAGAGATAAGTAATTGGAGATAAGTAATATTTTATCTAAAGATACTACTCTGTCTCTTTATGATAAAGACGACTTTTTAGTAGTTCTCTTGTCATCATAGTTTGTGACAACTCACCCCTTAAATTAAGGGAAGGAATAACGCATTCCTTGCTTATGTACCAGTATGCTTTCTATTTAGGATTGGCAACCTCCATTTGCCTGTGAAGTAAAAAGCTTTCGTTTCACACCCAGAGTCCAGCGCCTGAATGAACTTGAAGTGAGTACTATATCACCATTGCTGCCTGCTGAATCATTTTTTATGTTAGGGCTCTTGGCAGAGAACTTTGAGAAGTTCATGTACCAGGTCTCAGAGTTAATGTTAATTGGGATTGAATGGAAGGAAGTTTCTGATTTTAAAAAAATTGTCTCAAGTAGTTATTACTGTTTTTCCACTTAACTGGGATTAGGGGAAACTTACCGTTAGCCATATTTTTCATAGTTGAAATATCCAGCTTAGTTATTTTCAGAAACCTGAAATTCTTAAGTTGTACTTTCTTCACTCATTTTTCTTTTTTGACTTTTCCAGGAGAGCAAATTTTTAATTAATTTTTAATTTTTAAAATTAAAATCTTCAAATTAATCTGATTTATTAAGATCTCCCTTTAAATATTACTAATCTCTCTATTTAAAAATTGTTGTTCTTGTCTGCCAGATTTTCAGAAGATTCTTTAGTGTGGTAAAAAACTGTTTTGGCATACAAAAGAGAAATCTTAGCTAAGGCTTAATATATCATGCTGAGGTTTTTTTTCCCTTGGTGATCCTAAAACATTTTCTGAGATTTTAATATATATCTTTTCCTTTAGTCTCTTATAATTAGATTCTTGATGAAGGATCTTAATATCAGTGAGGTAGAGAGTTGCTGTACCTTAAATAAGCATGTTATCTACAGATACAGTGGCAGAATGCTTAGAAACAGAATAATTCGATCTACTAAATTTTCTGATAGCTTGAAGATAAGCCACCTTCATCCAGAAAATTGTTTTGGTTGATAATATGAGAACTGTTCACATATACTAGAGTAACTTTTTAGCCTTAATGAATAAAGTTTATTAGAAATATTTTGCTTCTTTATTATTAGCTTACTTTACAAGGTTGGAGTAAGCAATAATGAAAATCTGAATTTCTTTAGAGAACTCAGTACCTCTGTTAAGTGAAACACATTTATTTTCAACCATAATGTAGTTCTTATTTCTGATTTCTGTGTTTTAATAATCTTAGGCAATGACGAGAGTGAGACTGGACTTCTTGGATCAACTAGCAAAATTTTGGGAACTTCAAGGATCTACTTTGAAGATCCCTGTGGTGGAGAGAAAAATCCTGGATCTGTATGCTTTGAGCAAGGTGAGGGTTTTACTGGGTTTAGAAATTGGAGCAGAGGCTAATGAATTTATAAAATTAGAAATTTCAAATAAACTTGATGGAAAACATCACTTCTTATGTAGGATTTGTTTAATAATGAAGTGCAAACATGAATAGAAATGAGAGATCTCAAAGTTATCTTTAAAGTCTGTTTTATACTTTGTTATGAGATTAATATTTAATGACTCAGATTAGTAGGCTCTGTTGTACACAATAATGGAAAAGAAATGACACCAACCTAATATTATCTTGTGTTGAGTATATAATGTACTGTGTTGAGCTTGTCACTTTTTCTACTTAATGTAAATTTGGTACATTAAAGAGAGATGTTATTCAACATTCTTCTGTGTGGTGTATATCGGTTGTATTAATACCTGTAAGTAGTGTTAAATGGTTAACTGAAGCCAGCATTATCCAGTAGAATGAATAATAGCTCACAAACTTAAGGTTAAAGTGTTTAGACTAATATTTGCCTAAACTTAGGTTAACTATGTAACGTTACATTCTCTAATGTGAAGAAAACTAACTGACCTACAAGGTAATTATAACAATTACCTTGAAGACATACTTGTTAATACAATAATAGAAATTAATGAGTGCTCTTACTTGTGAGTGAAGACAGCTTGATTATCTGAGGAATTTTGCAAATCAACTTATTTTTTAAACAATTTTTAAAAAATCCTCACCTGAGGACATGCTTACTGATTTTAGAGAAAGGGGAAGGAGGAAGGACAGAGACATTGATGTGAGAGAGAAACATCGATCAGTTGCCTTCCTGTTCTTGGACAGATCAAACCTAGGTATGTCCTCTTAACCGGGAACTGGAACGCTCAACTTTTCGCTGTATAGGACGATGCTACAACCAACTGAGCCACACTGGCTGGGGCTCAACTTATTTCTGTGGTCTTTTATGTCCTATGATCAATACACTATTTTGAAATTTTTTCTTATTTAAATTACAGAGTTAATTTTGGAAGATTTCACTTTCAAGGAAAAAAGTGAAAATAATTATATTTAAATTATTTTTCATGATATGTTTGAAAATTAATGTCAGGTCAGAAATCTCTAAAATTTTTATTTCATACCAAAAATTCTGGGAAGTGTAATCTTATGCTAAAATATAGTTCTAGGTTTGTTTTATCAGTCCTTAATGATGTTAGTAATTAAGCACTGTGCTAAGAATTATCTAGTGTAGTTATATGAAAACCTATGATACCAAAGGGCAAATTATAGTGAATTTGAGGGATTGGGTTTGTATCTTATAGGGAACCATTGGGATAAATATTTGTTTTAAGAATTCTCTCTTTTAGCAATTAAGGGTAAACATTAGGTTGAATTAGATGGCAAATTAGGTTGCATTCTTGGTTTTATAGAGTTGTAGAATTTCAGAATTAGGAAGGGACTTTGGAGCTAACCTAATCTATAATTTTTCACAATTTCTTTTTAACATTTATCATCTGAACTGTTTAACTCTATCTTGAAAAAATTCAGTTCCTTTTTGTGCAAAGGGAGAATACTAATAAAATGTTTAAGTACTTAGAGAATGTATTGACAATATGTTGATTAAAGGTTAAGTTTGATTGTTCTGGGGTTTACTGGAGTCTTGTCTTTACGTCCACATGGACATCTATTTCCCCTAACCTTTGAGAATGCTTATAAAACTAAGATTTAAAGATAAAAGGCAGACAGGTTTTGATCTGTAGTTATTTTGTTTATAATATTTTGGTTCCTTAAATGTCAGTGAGATTGCTGCCTCTTACCACATGAAAATTTTTTCTTTATATTGAGGTGTAACTTAGTACAAATCTTAAATGTCAGTGGGATAGATCTTTTTATATGTGTACACTCGTGGAACCACCACCCAGATCAAGATATAGAACATTTACAACACTCTTGTGGGCTCTTTTATCTCCCTCCCAGTCAGTATTTCTCCCCCAAAGTAACCACTATTCTGATCTCTATCATTGGGTGACTATTTCATTAGCATGACGTTTTACTTTCTAGCAAGAGGTTCAGGCTGTACAAAAAATACTGAGATTTCTCATATATATATGTGTTTGTTAGTTTTTTTTCCTTTTTTTAATCCTCACCGGAGGATATGCTTACTGATTGTAGAGAGAGAGAGGAAAAGTGGGAGAGAGAAACAGAGAAACATCGATGTGAGAGAGAAACACTGACTTGTTGCCTGTCCATATGCACCCCAACTGGGGGATCAAATCCGCAACCCAGGTATGTGCCCTGACCAGGAATTGAACCCACAACTTTCTGTGTACAGGACAATGCTCCAACCAACTGAGCCACACTGGACAGGCTGGAGTTCTGATATTTTTATGTCGTTAGGTATGCCCTTTAAAAAATACATATCATTTTTGGCTGACAGTTGATAGGCATCTTTGAGCTAATTGTCAGTGTGATAGTTTCCTGTTCTGATTAAATCACTTTATCTTTCTCCCTTATTTTTGATAATAAAAAGTGTTACTTGGAATGTCTATAATTTAATGGAGTTTCACATTAACAATTACTGTTTATAATCAGTGCATCAAGGAACATTTATTCTAGCACTTAAAAATTTTTTTTTGGAAAACCAGTGTTCTCTCTTCTCCACCTTTTCATTCCCATTCCCACTCTTTAGAGCTAATCACTTTCAATTCTTTTAGCTCTTTCTGATTTTGATCTTTATATTTCCAAATAATATGTTCATTATGCTACTTCTTCATTGTTTAGTTTTAAATATTATATACTGATTTTCTACTATTAGAAATGGGGAACGGGTGTAAGAATTCTCACAAATTCCAGGTCTATTGTCCCCTTCTAGTGTAGTTAAGTCAAATTTTTATTAATAAATTAGTACTGTGACTGTATAAAATACAAGTATTATTTGTACTTGAGCCTTATAGGGTGCTAAGATTGTTTCCTTATACTAATTTTTATTTTCCTTGGAGTTAATAATCCCCCTTTTTTATGTTTTGTATGTTTTGTTTATAACTATCTATTTTCAGATTTTTCAGCAGAAGTATAATTCTCTCAGCATGATTTTACCCATCAGATAATCTGTTTCATTTTTGTGGAGCCATTCCTCTGGAGTTTTCTTTCATGCTCCAATGCAGACTGGTTTGTTTTTTAAGGTCAGCTGTCAGCCTGGAACTTCATTTCACTATTATTCTGGGAATTCCCTTTGCCTCTCCATGTTTCAAGTCTTTCTTCTACTTGGTTTACTCCTATTTTGGTGAAACATTTCTCTTCTGGTTTAGTGAGCAAGAAGGTAAATGGGACGTAAATTTTTTGCTTGTCTAAAAAAGTTTCAAAACTTTATTGGTAGTTTGGGTGAGGTTTAGAAGTCTAAATTGTAAATCATTGTACTTTAGGATTTTGAAAGCATTATTCATTAATCTTCTGGCTTCCAGTATTTCTGTTGGAAAGAACAATGCTGTATTAATTCTTGTTCCTTTCTATGTGATTTTCTTTTTCTTGAAGACATTAGGATCTAATCTTTATTCCCAGTGGTTTGAGATTTCACAGTGATATTCATTGGTATGTGTTTATTTTTATTCAATATTTTTATTGCACATGATAAACTCTCTAAACTCACATCTTTGAGTTCTTGTGATTTTTCTTGTATTTGTTTTTTGACAGTTTCTTCCACTTAAACTCTCTTATTGGATGTTAGACTGTTAGGCTGATTAGACTATTAGACTGATCCTATAGTTTACTTACTGCTTTCATAGGGTAGAGTCCCTTAATTTCAAAATCTCTAGTCTTCTGCTGGGGTTGCAGAGGGATAGTTGCCTGGTTGTGCTTAGCGGTGGTGGTCTAATTGCTTTTATACAGGTTTTCAGCCAATCATGTTCTTTGTTCATTGCCATCCCTAATTTTAAAGGTACTTCTGCTTCCATTTCATAAGCCTTTTCAGGTTCTGTGTTGCAAAAGCTTCTCCTTGGCTTCTGTTTTATTGCAGGTGTTTGTTTTTTTGTTTGTTTTTTCTTTAATATATCTTTATTGATTTCAGAGAGAGGAAGGGAGAGGGGGAGAGAGAGAGAGAAACATCAGTGATGAGAAGGTCATTGATTGGCTGCCTCCTGCACGTCCCCGACTGGGGATTGAGCCCGCAACCTGGGTATGTGCCCTGACCAGGAATTGAACCGCAGTCTCCTGGATCCTAGGTCAATGCTCAACCACTGAGCCACACCTGGCCAGGCTTGGTTTTTATTTTTTGTTTGTTTGTTTTTTGCCAGTTGGGTTATCACTTGTACACCTGCTTTCTCTTGGCCTGTTTGTCCTCTTGGGATTATGTCTTTGTGTTCCTTTACTGTCTTTAGTGGAGTTCTGAGAGGGAGCTTTTAAGTATAATACAGTGCTATTACTACTTTATTTCTGTTATAATTATCTCTTGCTAGCCAGACTTCATTTGTCATTGGACTGAAATTTTGGCCTTGATTGACATTACTCTTTGGTCACATTTTGATTAAGGTCTTCTCTTCATTGTTTTCAATTTAAATGTATGCCATGTTTCTTTTTATAGGGCATGATTCTTAAGTGATGTTTTTATAGTGACCATTGTAATATATTGCATTGTGTATGTTTGGAATGAATGGTTTATATTTTGAAATTGTGCATGCTAATCCTTGAACCTGTCAGCTGAATAAAAACAAGTGTAAGGTTTTGTGTTTTTATAGTATTAGGGCTTGTTAGATTGTTAGAGTATTATATGCATGAAGCCACACTCATGGTTTTTATTTATTTGTGAGAGAGCTTTGTTTTATTCCTTGGCCATACTCTAATTCTGCTGGCTATCATTTTCACAGCTGTGTGCCAGTAATAAGAACTGGTTGGGAAAGCATGACTGGATCCATGCAGATGTATCATTACTAATGGAAATTTAGCTTCAAGTGCATTGAATACAAAGAAGATTATTATGCAATGGTGATTGTTGTATTGGATAGTAAAGATTATTGAGAGGGCTTCTATTTTCTTTCCAACTTCCTTTACCAGTCTTCTCCACTTGCTTTAGCCACATTGGCTTCCTTATTGTACCTCAAACACTTTAGGCTTGCTTCTTAACTTAGGGACCTTGCTCTGGCTACTTCCTCTATGTCTGTTTGGGTAACTGCTTTATTTCCTTCACATCTTTGCTCAGATTTCAACTTTGTCAGGCTTTTTATGACTAATACTTCAATTTACCCTCCTTTTGCTACTTGTGAGGCCTTTTAACTGCTTTTTAAAATTTCTTCCACAGGATTTATCACTTCAGAATTTGCATATTATGTTTATTGTGTGTCTTCTCCCACTAGAATGTAAGCCCATGAAGGCAAATATTTTTGTTTTATTCACAGCCATGTCTCAAGCATCTAGAACAGTAGCTGACAGTATAGAAGCACTGGAAAGATAAGAAAGAAAGGCAAAGAATTAGAGATGTGTTCAACTCTGTGCATGTGAACTTACGTGTGTTTCTACCAAGCTTTCAGATATTTCACTACTGGAAAATTTTAGGTCCATCTTTGACTATAATAGTATCGTAGATCACAAAAGTTGAAAACATTTCCTTTATTTTTATAACATGTGCACCCCCCACCCAATACACACACACTTGCCCACACACATAGACATTTTTTAAGCACTTTAAAAAAAATTGATTTGAGAGACAGGGAGGGGGAGGGGGGAGAGAGAAACATTGATCTGATATTCCACCCATTCACTCACCTGTTGGTTGATTCCTGTATGTGCGCCAACCTTGGATCGAACCCACAACCCTGGGGCATTGGGATGATGCTCCAACCAACTGAGCCACCTGGCCAGGGCCACATAAACATTTCTAATATAGCTAACATTGATATAGCACTTACCATGTATATCCCCCCTACATTTGCCCCCACACAAAGACATAATACAGCTCACTTTTTTTTTAATATATCTTTATTGATTTCAGAGAGAGGAAGGGGGAATGAGAGAGAAAGACAGAAACATCAATGATGAGAGAGTCGTCATTCATCAGCTGCTTCCTGCATGCCCCCAATTAGGGTTCGAGCCCATAACCCAAGCATATGCCCTGACCGGGAATCAAACCGTGATCTCCTGGATTCTAGGTGGATGCTTAACTGCTGAGCCATGCCCGGCCAGTCAATACAGCTCACTTTGATATAACACTTACTGTGTCCTGATGCTTTTCATGTTTTATTTACTTCATTTGTCTTCACAACATCTTCATAAAGAGGTGTAGTAGGTACTGTTGTTATAACTTTTTAAAGTGAGGAATCTGAGATGCAAATTATGTAACTTACCCAAGGTCATACAATTATTAAGTAGCAGAGCTGGGATTTGAACTCTTGTCTGTCTGGCTCCAGAGCACATGCTCTTAGCCTTTAAAAAAGTTGTGATAAAATATATATAACATAAAATTCATCATTTTTAAGTGGCATTAAGTACATTCAGAATGTTATACTACTATCCATTTCCAGAACTTCACCCCTCCCCCCATGTCCCCTGGTAAAATCTCTATTCTACTTTCTCTCTCTCTGAATTTGCTTATTCTAGGTATGTCATGTAAGTGGAATCATATTCATCTTTTTGTGTTTGATTTATTTCACTTAGCATGTTTTCAAGGTTCATCCATGTTGTCACATGTATCAGAATTTTATTCCTTTTTAGGGCTGAATAGTATTTATTGTATGTGTATATCACATTTTGTTTATCCATTAATTTTTTTAAATATTTTTTTTATTGATTTTAGAGAGAGGAAGGGAGAGGGAGAGAGAGAAACATCAGTGATGAGAGGGAGTCATTGATTGGCTGCCTCCTGCACGCACGCCCCCCACCATGGATCAAACCCCCAACCCGGGCATGTGCCCTGACCAGGAATCGAACCACAATCTCCTGGATCATAGATCGATGCTCAACCTCTGACCCACGTCGGCTGCGCGATCCGTTAATCTTTTGATGGACATTTGGATTGTTTCCACCTTTTGGTTATTGTGAATAATGTTGCTGTGAACATTCCTATGCAAGTATCTATCTGAATCCCAGCTTTCAGTTCTTTTGGGTATATACCTAGAGGTGGAATTGCTGGATCATGTGGTAATTCTGTGTTTAATTTTTCTAACTCTTTTGATATGGTAAATACAGTAATGTATATTCAAAGAGGAAAATTACTTTGAGTTCAAATAACTATTCCACGGTCCTTTTTATTATGTTGTCAGTGAAACTGGAAACTGCCTGTATTTTATCTTTAAAATTTTTTTGAGTGTGTTTAGTTTTGTTTAAAATATTACAGATGTCCCTTTTTCTCCTCAGTGACCCATTCCACCCCTTCCCACCCCTCTCCCCCGTCCCTCTCCACACCATTGTCCATGTCCTTGGGTTGTGCATATATGCATATGAACTCTTTGGTAAATCTTTCCCCTTCCACCCACCCACCCTCCTCCATCCCTCTGAGATTTGTCAGTCTGATCCATACTTCCATGTCATTGAATCTATTCTGTTCATCAGTTTATTAAGTTCGTTAGATTCCACATACAAGTGAGATCATGTGATGTTTATCTTTCTCTTCCTGGTTTATTTTGCTTAGCATAATATTCTCCAGGTCCTTCCATACTGTCCCAAAGGGTACAAGGTCCTTCTTCTTTACAACTCTGTAGTATTCCATGGTGTATATGTCCCACAGCTTTTTTATCCCTGCCTGTGTTTTAGAGTATGAAAGATGCACAATATTAGCTTCTGGAAGATAGGGGCCTTGATACATGTATATTTTATACAGTGCCAGGTTTGATGTGAGTATTCAGCCAAATCGGCCAGTTTATCTCATTACTTCCTACGTTAATACATTCTGTGCTACATTTCAGTAAATCTAATAATTATCATCTGATCTTTCCATATTATTCCTTTATAATCTTCCATGTAAAACTTTTCTCCTTTAGAAAAATTATAGCCTCTTTTTCAGAATATCCTCCGAATCCTTTGTTTGCTTGACATTTTTATTAAAGTTTAAAGTTATTTGGTGTATTTTCTAATTTCAGGAATTATGTTTCTTTTGTACTATATAATCCCATGTCTCTCTTTGGTCTGGATTTAATTCTTATTTTATATTTTGAGGTCCTTGAGGATATGGAGAACATATATGTGTTTAGTTTTCTCTAGGCATATAATGTACAAAGTGTAAATTCATTAAATGTTTTTGAATGCCTGGTTCATTTAAGGTAGGCACAATAACATTAAGTAATAAAGTTTAAAACTTTCAAAAATCATCATCTCGTTCCATATTTTAAAATGTTGACTGGTTTCAGGTTTGTCAGGTATTTATTGAAAGGAAATTTGAAATCTAGGCCCAGAATAATTTTTGTATTTAGCAAGCAAGATTTAGAGTCAGAGTACATGAATTTACCCTCTTTCCCTAAATAATTTTTACTTTCTTTTCAGATTGTTGCCAGCAAAGGAGGTTTTGAAATGGTCACCAAAGAAAAGAAATGGTCTAAAGTGGGTAGCCGCTTGGGATATCTGCCAGGAAAAGGAACTGGGTCTCTTTTGAAGTCACACTATGAAAGAATTCTCTACCCATATGAGCTTTTCCAGTCTGGTGTCAGCCTTATGGTGAGATGCATCATTTTTTAAAGAGTGGATAAATCCAGTCTGCCATGTATAAACCTTAGACTGTGTTCACCATAACAAGTTAGCAGTTGACTGTGCGTAGCAAGTTGAAAAGGATTTCTTCAGGTACCAGAATTTGGGGGAGCAAGGTGTAGTTTAAAAATCAGTTATTTTTGGTGGTTTACAAGATAAAGGCTAATGGGAATGAAGGCTGTTTTCTTATTTATTTAAAATAAGTCCTTCTGTTTACACTTTTTGAAAAATTCCTCCTCTTTGTTTTATGTATTTTTAACAGCTTTATTGAGGTATAATTTACATACTATAGAATTCACTCATTGTAGATACACAGTAAATAAGCTTTAGTAAATTATATACCATAATCTAGTTTTAGAATACTTTCATTAGCCCAAAAAGTTCCTTTGTGTTCATTTGTAGTTGGTTCCTGCTCCTACCTTCAAACCTAGACAATTCCTGATCTACCTTCTGGTTTTGTGGTTTTGCCTTTTCTAGAAATTTCACATAGATGTAATCATACAATATGATGTTGTGTCTGGCTTCTTTCACTTAGCCTAATGTTTTTAAGGCTCATCCATGTTTTAGCATGTATTAGCGCTTCATTCCTTTTTATGGCTGAATGCTATTTCATCATATGGATATACCACATTTGTTTATCCATGTACTACTAGTTGATGGACAGTTGGATTATTTCCAGTTTATGGCTATCATGAATAATGCTGTGAATATTCAAATACAAGTCTTTGTGTGGACATATGTTTTCATTTCTCTTGGGTAGATACCTAGGAGTGGAATTGCTGGGTTATATGGTAAGTTTATGTTTAACTTTTTAAGAAACTGCCAAACTGTTTTTCCAAAGTGACTGAACCATTTTACATTCGCACCAGTAATGTAGAGGCTTCCAGTTTCTCCACATCTTTGCAGCAGTTGGTATTGTCAGTGTTTTTGCTTATAGCCATTTTAGTGGGTGTATAATGACTAATGGTGTTCTGCATCTTTTCATGTGCATATTAGCCATTTGTATATCTTCCTTTATGAAGTGTCTGTTCAAATCTTTTTTATTGGGTTGTTTCTCATCTTACACTTGTTCTAACTTCACTGTATATTCTAGATACAAGTTCTTTATCAGAAAATGATTTTACAAATATTTTCTTCTAGTCTATAGTTTATCTTTTTATTTTATAATGGTGTCTATTTGAAGAGTAATTTATCAAACTTTTTTCCTCCCCATTTGTGGGATTGTGTTTCTGTTGTTAGAGCTAAGAAATCTTTTCCTAACCCTAGACCACAAAGATTTCTTTCTTTGTTTTCATCTAGAACTTTTATAGTTTTAGCCTTTTTGTTTAAGTCTTTTATCCATTTTGAGTTATTTTTTGTGTACAGAACAAGGTAAAGGTATATAAGTTTGTTTGATGGACAGAGGGGTGTATGAATATCCAATTGTACCAGCACCATTTGTTTAAACGACTACCCTTTTCCCATTGATTTGATTTGGCATCTTTGTTGAAAATCAGTTGACTTTAAATATGTGGGTTTATTTCTGGTCTCTGTTATGTTCTTTGATCTATATATTTACCCTAACACCAATATTGTGCTGTCTTTAGTATTAAAGCTTTTTAGTACATTTTTGAAAACATTTTATTTTACTTATTTTTTCTTTCTTACTGAATTTATTGGGATGACGTTGGTTAATAAAATTTGTAGTAAGTTTTGATATCCAGTAGTTTAAGTCTTCAAACTTTGTTCTTCTCTTTTCCAGAATTTCTAAACAATTTGCATTTCCACATAAATTTTAGGATCAGCTTCTCAATTTCTACAAAAGCCTGCTAGAATTTTAATAGGAATTGTCTTGAATCTATATAGATCAATTTGGTGAGAGAATTGTCATCTGGTTTCATGTAGTATTAGGGATTTATTGGATATTTATTACTTCCCGCCTGAGTCTCAAATCTGATCTCTTATCAGTGAATCTGCTTTCTTTCTGTGCTCTAATTCTTTAGGGTGTACAAATGCCTAATTTAGATCTTAAGGAAAAAGTGGAGCCTGAGGTTCTTGGCACTGAAGTCCAAACTTCCCCAGAGCCGGGCACAAGAATGAATATTCTGCCAAAGAGAACAAGACGTGTCAAGTCTCAGGTATCCATTTCCATGTGCATCTGGTTATGGGAGGTCATTCACATACTCTTATTCATTAAAACTTAAAAGAGACCTATCTTTCAATTACTTTTGAAATGAATGGGGAAGAAATTATAAAATTCAGTTTGGTTTGATTTAGAAAGCTTTTTGATAATCTTGAACAGTTTTTGACAGGAATGGCTAGTCAGAGGGTAACTCTGGATATTGTAGGGTCAGTTTCACAGACATGCCGGTGAAATGATTAGCAGAAATGAGAGGAGTAGGAAAGAGTGGTTTTATATTTCACTTGTCATTCCTTTAAAAACCAGAGTATAAGTTTCTTAGTGTCTGGATCATTCCATTGTAACATCTATAGTGTTCTTGTAACCTAAAATAATTTCAAAGCTTAATGAATATAGCAGAAGAAAAGTGCCCTAATCTCTTTTTGTCTGCTCTCCCTTAGTATTCCCATTTCTTTGTGATACCAAAAGGTTTTTTGTTTTTTTTTAAATCCTCACCCAAGGATATGTTTTCATTGATTTTTAGAGAGTATCATTAATGTGAAAGAGATACATTGATCCACTGTCTCCTGTACATGCCCCGATCAGGAATTGAACCCGAAATCTTTTTTGTGTGTGGGACAATGCTTCAACCAACTGAGCCACCTGGCCAGGGCCCCAAAGTTGTATTTTCTAAGATTTTTGTTAAAGACAAGTCTGTAACCTGGGACAGTGAGATGCCCTTAGAACTCTGAGATGTGATCCATTTAAGTTAAACATAAGAGTAGATCAAAATACAGCTTAACTGGATGCTAATCATTGACTAACATATCTAAAAAACAATGTGTTAAACGAATGGAAATGGTTTACACTGAAAGTAGGAATCAGAGAAGGAAGATAGTCCAAGACAAGAGATACTGTATCTGGGTGGTAAGGAGTCTTGTCATTGGAGAGGCAGGCTAGTGATACTTTATCCTGCTTTTTTAGAGCTCAGGGGACATCTCTCTTTCATACCATGTCTTCTTCCCTTGTCCTGAGTTTATGCTTATTAAATAACCTCCTGATGTAATCATTTCGCTTCTTAGGTACTTTGATAGCAGAAAGATAGGTGTCTTGGATGGGGAATATGAACTTATGGAAATTCGTTGGAAGGTGATAGCCCTACTATAAATTAGTTAATTCTGGTTTAGTCATTAAGTGATTTTTATTACTATGATTGGTATGAGAAGCTCTGATCACTTTTGGGTCAGGATTTATTTTAAGACCTGAAACACTTGACATGATGTCTCTTTGACCTGATGATTCAATTCTGAAGAGTTGCCCTGGGTGGCCTTGCCCATCTAATCAATTGCCAGCTTGTGATGAAATCCCTTTTGATGTTTCTTCTAAAACTATAAAAAAGTTCTACTTATTTTTATTTGTCTTTCTTAGTATGAGAGTAGGGACTACATAGAATACTTTTACCCATTGTAATAATTGTCACTGGAATCAGATTGGTTGATATCAGGAAGAAACTAGAACCATTTCAGGATTTGCAATTAAGAATTTCTTAAACTCATATTTATTATTACTATATTGCCAGTATGCCTTATCTCTAGTTTTCTATTTCAGTAAGAAAGAAAAAGTCGTTCTGATAGAACTCCAATTTCTTGCCCATACACAAAACCGTAGGTGTTCATTCTTAATCTCTGCCTATCTCTGTGGGCAGAGTGTCCCTTTCTCTCTAAGGATAATCAACTTCCATCCTTTTTGGCTTTAGTGATTTCAGTATATCAGTTGTGAAATCTTTCTCTTCTGTCTCCTCTCTCTGCTAAGCCCCCATGTATGTGTTCAAGTCTCTATCATCTTAAAAACAAAATCCCTCTTCCTAGATACTGCCTTAATTCTTGCCTCTTTTCATGGACAAGTTTCTTTAAAAAAATAGTCTATATTTTCTGAGTTTTCTCAATGTCTGTTTAGTTTTTATATTTTGTAATCTGACTTTGAGCCAAATAAGTTTGTTGAAACTGCACTCACTATCCAAGTTACCACTGAGTTAGTAATTGTCAAATGTGGAGGCCCCTTTTCATTTTGTATTCTTCATCTCTGGTCATATTTACATTTAATATGGTGGTTGATTCCTCTCCTTGAAATTTGATTAACTTTATTTTTCTTTGGCTTCTGTGACACTTTTTGGTTTTCCCCTTCACTCTGACCACTCTTCAGTCATCTTTGTTATCCCGTCTTTCTGCTCTTTACATGCTATTTTTAATCCTTTCTTATCTTTATTCTCTCATGTGATCTCATCTACCGTGTGATTTCAATTAATACCTATACACTGAGGAATCCTAAATATGTTTTGACATTCATGTTTTTCTGTTCATGAGGGTATATGTGCACATGTACATGTGTACATGTGCTCCTTGGTGGCCACAGTTCAGGTGTGCTAAATTCATTATGTCTCAAACATTATTATCTTTCCTAAGTCTGTGTTTTCTTTAATATTTTCTATCCTGGTGACTGTGATAAGCAAAGCCATCCAGTAGTCTCTCAAACAAGAAAGTTATGAAAGTTATCCTACTCTTCTTTCTTACCTCTATTGCATCACTTGCCATACTCTAATTGTTTTTTCATCTGCGACCTCACTAGAGTGAGTTCCTTGAAAGTTGGGATCACTGTTTGTCTTACCAAGAATTAGCAAATCTTTAACACATTTATACATTAGAATGACACCAATAATGCCAATATGTCCCATTATTGGTGACACTAAGTTTGAACCAGATTTCTCCATTGTAAAGTACTTATTCTCTTTGTAATAAAAGTAATCAGAGCAATGAGAGGGTATGAATAATCTCTTTCCTAGTTTGTTTTATCCAATAGCCTTTATTCATTGATGATCTTTGCCTGAATTAGTTACTATACTGGTAGTTGTAAACTGGGTGGTTTTTTAGTTCTGTCATTCCTTCTATATTCATTAGTTAGCCTTTTTCTTTAAAGATCATACCATACTTTTTCTTGAGCTGTATTTTTCATACAGTAAAATGTGTACATCTTAAGTCTACATTTTGATGAATGTTTATACTTTTGGAACCATGACTGACCGACCCTCTTTTAATCACTGTAGGTCATGATTTTTTTTGATACATCTCTTAAAGTCTATTAGAACCTTTTATTCTTTTTTGATAGTCAAATTGTTCCAAATTTGACTAATTGGGAGCACCTTCAAGCTGATTCATGAATTTCTTTCAACATCTTTCCACCCATTTTTGAGCACTTATTTAAGTACAAAAAAGGCTGGTTGTCTTGTCCAGCTTTAGACCTGGAATCAGCCATTTATCCAGAGAATCCTGGTTAATTTGAGTGGGAAATGGTATTTAGAAACCAAGATCTGAGCACAAAGTATGCTTGTTCCTACTGGGATAAAATTGTTTATAGGCCCTTTTAGTGGTCAGGGCTGGGAAATAAATTTTAAAAACATTGTGACTCGATATTTTCAGTTCATACTAATAATTCCACTTCTAATCCAGTATCACAAAATTCTTTTGGTTTTTGTTGTAGTTCTTTTCCTAGCATTTTTAGTTGGTAACTTAATTCTTTTGTTTTGATTGTTATGTTTAAGACTATAAAATTTCCTGTGATCACTGCTTTAATTTGTTCCAGAGATTCTGATATATAGTCTTTTCATTATCATTTTTGAAAATATCATTTTTTAATAGAAAGTTAAAAAATTCTGGTGGAAGGGCCTTTTGATTTTGTTATTTCTAGCTTTTTAAAAATAAGATCAGAAAATGTTGTTTTACTTGCTTTTTGGAGCTGTATTGCCTGTCTTTAAAGATTTTTGTTAGGATTAACTGATTAAAATACTTTGGATATGGCACATACTTTATACTCAACATGTTGGCTTTTATTATTATGTACTTTGTTTTAGTAGAGGTAAAGAATGTGTAGTGTTGTATTAACATTGGATTATTTGTAGAGATTGATAAGTATAGCCAAATCAGTTTACTGAAGTTTAAAGATAAATTTTGAAATGCCTTTTGGTTGGTTTGATTCTTATATGATCTTTTATTAGTCTAGTCTGCATACATCAGCTATTGTGTAGACATAGATTTATAAAGTAGTCTGTATTTTATCCTGGTTTATTCTTATTCTTCCTAAGTATATTTTAAATAAATTTTGATTCTTAGAGTCCATTCAGAGATTATGGTTCATATAAATTCAAGGTGTAACAGCGGTGTCTGTCAGGATGTTCTCATCTTGAAGTACTAGAATACCAAATGACAGTAGCTTAAACATTAAAAACACAGTTTTCACATAAGGACATATTTTTCACGTAAGATTTTCAGAGCCAAACCAGCTAGAGCTTGCATAGTGTTTTTATTTTTATTTTATTTTTTAAAAATATATCTTTACTGATTTTAGAGAGAGGAAGGGAAAAGAGGGGGAGAGGAGAGACAGAGAAACATCAGTGATGAGAGAGTCATTGATCTGTTGCCGCCTGCATTTCCCCAACTGGGGATCGAGCCTGCAACCCAGGCATGTGCCCTGACCAGGAATTGAACCTGAATCTCCTGGATCATAGGTCAATGTTCAACCGCTGAGCCAAGCCAACTGCTCTTGTATAGTGTTTTGATGATGAGTGCTCAACTGTTGTAATGAGGCAGCAAGTGGAATTAGAGAAGAAATCAAGTAATTTTTTTCTTCATTTTGAAGAGGACCTTAAAACTTTTCCTTGGTAAGAAATAAATATATGAATCAGAATAATTAGACTAATGTGTTTTATTTTTTATTTTTAGTCAGAATCTGGAGACATGAATAGAAATACAGAACTGAAGAAACTTCGAATTTTTGGGGCTGGGCCTAAGGTTGTGGGCCTCGCGATGGGAACAAAAGATAAAGAAGGTAAAATCTTTTATTTGGTCATGAAAAGAAATAAGGTATAACAGTGTGGTTATAGCAAGATTCAAATGATATTTGAATTGCAGTCTGCCTTAGGATTTTCCTAAGACTTGTAAACTTGCAACATGGTTCCTAAACACATCACCTTTTTTACGTCAGATAATCTAAATTTAAGGTGTGAGGAGCCATATGAGGTTGAATTTTTATAATATTTTGAAGAGAGAAATCTTCCTCTTCCATGTCTAATAAGTGACAGAAATTTATTATAGTTTCTAAAGGCTAATTTATGAGAGTAGTAAAATTAATGGTTTTCTCCTGGTGATCTAAGGCTTGTAACTTTTAAATTCAAAGAGAAATAGGATTATCTGGCCTTTAGTATCAAAAGATAGTAGTGGGGAGAACTTGTGACTTAAATTCTAACCATAATTTTGATATTTTCTATAAGCCGTGATATATTATTATACTTCATTTAAACCCTTTGTTTGAGGAAAGCCTGTTACTCTCAGCATGTTTGGAACTTTCTGTGAGTACAATTACTAATGAAAAGATCAAGTTCCACCTTTATCTGTATGTCCATGTCAGTTTTAAAATTCAATTTAACGAAGATTGTGTTGGATATTTTTTTACTGTGTAAAACTTTAATGAAATGCTATAATCATAAGTTATATTAACTATACATTTTATATCAGTAATTAACTCATAATTCAGATTGTGGACTGAACTCTGGAGGATCAGATAATATTGTTCCATCAGTCTCAAAATGTTCAGTATGATAGGACTTACGAAATACATTATAATGTTTATTATTACCCTTTTAAGAATTAAGCACTTTGATTATCTTTTCCATTCTTGTAATTATTGTATTGGCTGGCAGTAATCATAAAACTAGTCTCAAATTAGTCCCTCATAAGTACTATGTACAACCAGTATAGAATTAGTAGGTAAGCTCTCTGGAGCTTGATATCCTGGATTAGAATCCTAGTCTGCCATTGACTGGCTGTGTGATTTTGGGCAAATATCTAACTTCTCTATACTTCAAATTCTTTATCTTCAAGGGGGGAGATAATAGTTTTTTTTACCTCATAGTGTTGTGAGATTTTAATTAATTTTAAATAGTGTCTGGTCCAGAGTAAGCTCTCAACATTAGTTTTTACTATTTTTATATTATATAACTATTTTTATTTTAAGATGAGGTCTCCCGAAGACGGAAAGTTACCAACAGGTCAGACGCATTTAACATGCAAATGAGACAACGGAAAGGAACTCTCTCTGTTAACTTTGTAAGTGTTCTGAGATGTGTCAGGAGGGAAAGGATTTATTTTTATTTAGTTTTGCATTTTTTTATCTTGCCTCTACTATCTTAGTATGCTATTTAGTTAATTCATTTGGTTAGAAGACTTAATGGTGAATCTGAAGTAGCAGCTTTGGTTATGTAACGTTAACTTTGCTTTGTCCTGTATACTTACTGTTCCCCTAAGTCGTAGACCTTGTGAGTAACTAAGTAACTAAGTAAGAGAATGAATATGAATCTGTAAATCCTTGAGCTGAGCTTATTATAGACAGTGCTCAGTATGCATTCTCTAACAGTTTTGTATATAGGAAAGATTACATGGTCATTTTATCTCTATACATTGACTTCCAAGTACCATAGATTTGTAGTCTTTCTTTATTCAAGATAAAGGCAAGAGCATAACTTGATATGCTCTTATTAACTTGTCTGTAGAAACTCTGAAGAAATTTAGGAAGTTTTATGAAAAGCTCTTTAAGTACAATTATTTAAATATTCAGGATTTAAGTTGTATTTACTTTTTAGTTTACATTATTTTGTTTCAATTAAGGAGTCACTGGTAAAAATTTAGTATTATAGAAAATGGACTTTTATTTTACTTCATTTTTTAACAGGTTGATCTCTATGTTTGTATGTTTTGTGGTCGGGGAAATAATGAAGATAAGTTGCTTTTGTGTGATGGATGTGATGACAGCTATCATACATTTTGTTTAATTCCCCCACTACCTGATGTGCCCAAAGGAGATTGGAGATGTCCTAAATGTGTTGCTGAGGTACAATTTATAGATTTTTTTTTTTAAACTAAGAATAATACCACACACATACACACATATAGTAAACACATTCCTTAAAGCACCTTCCACTCTGTCTTTGTTCTTCAGTGTTTAAAATCTCCAGAATTTTTAAAGAGAGATACTGAATGGAACTGTAAAAATTGTATTGTGACACCTTGCCTTTCAAAGTTTTTTTTCCTGGCTATGGTTCGACAATTCTGTTTATTGCTGCAGATAAATGAGACTTTTGCTCAGAATGTTCGTATTCCTGGAAAACAATAAAAATGAAGAAAGGCTGTGGGTTATTTTTATCAGTTAAGAAAAGTAAAAAATCAGACACGACACTCTAAAACTTAGGAATTATGCATTCATTTTTTTGTGCTACCGAATAAACTGATGGTATCTGTTAATTTGTTTAAATTTTGATTTGATTGTATAAATTATTCTTGTGAAAGATGATATGATGTCATTGTCATGAAATGCCTAGTCTGTTTACTTATTTTAACAAAATGTGATTGGATATTGAGGGAACAGCGTTATCTGGGTGTATCTAGGCATATTTAGAGGTCTTTTATGGCTTTGAATTATTACTTATTCTGAAGGTTAGATGATTCAGAAGCAGATCTAGATAAGTGAATATTTGTGTTAAGATATTTGTTATGAATATCTAGCTAGATATTCTAGCAATCCATTGGGTATACCTTTATCCATTATTTCTCTTTCCTCCGTGAACATTTATGTTCTCCATAGCTAGATGCACTAATATATTGAGAGTGATAGACATCCCTAGGCTTGATTGCAAGTGAGTAGTCCTATAGGTGTTTGTCATAGTGCCAGAGCTTAATGCCAACTCCAAAGTTTAAATGTGTTTTATTACCACCTGCCTATTGGAAGACTGTGAAAAATGCAGTTGAGGTTGTAGAACATTATTTCATAATTCCATATTATAAGTAATTGATACTTGTTTTGGTTGATTGGATTAGCTTCACTTAGGGAAATGATCAAAGAAGGGAGTACCTGAGAGTCAAAATACTTTGTTGAGTTCTATTTCAGTCCGTTAATCTTAGATATTCTTTCTTCCCAGGAATGTAATAAACCTCGAGAAGCTTTTGGATTTGAACAGGCTGTACGAGAGTATACACTTCAGAGCTTTGGAGAGATGGCAGATAATTTTAAGTCTGACTATTTCAATATGCCAGTCCATGTGAGTATCCTATCTTTAGGTCAGTTTGGGAAGGTATGAAGTCCAAAGCTTTTGGTTTGCTTTCTACTTACATTATTTTGTAGAAAACAGGGACAGCATGTAAAAGATGACAGACCACTACATCTAAAGACTTAGGGGCCTGGCATCTGCTTCTGTTTCTTTCACTTTCTAATGTGGCAATGTGCACTCTTCTGTTGAGAGATATACTTTGATCTTTGAATTGTTTATTAGCCCTCTGGGAGTAATCTTTTACAGAAAAGCATGAATATGTGGTGGTTGCTGCTTTTGTTTAGTTATTTGTAATATGAGGTTTGCTTCTTTTCCTAGGCATCTTTTTTAAGTCCCTATCAAAAAAATTTGTCAAAGCTATTAAAATTAAGCCTTGATTTTTGTGTTTCCTTTTTCCTCTTTTATGTCCTAGGTCAAAGATCTTTATCCGTCTTAGTCAGTAAGCAGCTTGCAAAAAAAGGCAGTTCAAGTTCATTATGTTTTTCTGGACATCTAAGTTGTCTTTAGTTTTTCCCTGTCCTCAGTGGGAAAGGCTAGAACCCCAGTCTTTTCAGCTCTGGGACAAGATAAGGTTTTCTATTTTATCATGGATTTGTGTTCCCTTGACCAAGTACGTATTAATGTTATAGTGGATTCTGGTTATAATGAGTTAGTAATATATAATCTTTGTTTTCCTTGTGTAGATGGTTCCCACAGAACTAGTAGAAAAGGAATTCTGGCGGCTGGTGAGCAGCATTGAAGAAGATGTTATTGTAGAGTATGGAGCTGATATTTCTTCAAAAGACTTTGGAAGTGGGTTTCCTGTAAAGGATGGTCGGAGAAAGATGCTGCCAGAAGAAGAGGTGCATAGCAGATAGTAGTATTTAAACTTTCGCTCACCCCTACCTGATTTAGTCTTTGCATATAGAAAACTACCTTTCTAATTAATCATAAGAGACCAGGTTTGTTAAAAATATTAAATATGTAAGATTTGGACAATGTATTCTTCAGTTTAAAAAAAAAATTCAAAGTACTTTTAAAAATTATTTAAATTTGCATTTTAGCCCAGCCGGAGTGGCTCAGTGATTGAGCATTGACCTATGATCCAGGAGATTGAGGTTTGATTCCCAATCAGGGCACATGCCCAGGTTGTGGGCTCTATCCCTGGTGAGGGGCATTTAGGAGGTAGCCAATCAATGACTCTCTCATCCATATTTCTCTCTCTCTCTCCCTCTCCCTCTCTGAAATCAATGAAGACATATTTAAAAACAAAAAACCAAAAAACCCCCAAAGTACGAAAAAAACACGAAACAAAACACAACCAATTTAAATGCATAGTTTTGGATTTATGGCAGGCATGTCCCCCTGGATCTCTCATAGTGCCCATGCCAGAGCAAACTGTGGCCTTGAACCATTGCCTGGCCTGGCCTCTACAAGCACTAAAGTGTGTGATACAGTGCAAGAAAAATAAATATAATAAATGAAAATCAATTTAACTAGTTTAAAACTTCAATCTCATTTAAATAATTTTACCTAGTTCTTTCTGTTTGAAAATCTAGAAGGTGACTTAAGATTTTTAAAAAAATTATATTTCATTGATAAGTCTGTGATTTAGTTTCCTGCAATACCTGAGGAAATAGGTTTTCAAATATGCATTTAAATTATAATGTATAGGGGAGGAAACAAGATGGCGGCATAGGTAGCAGCAGTCCAGTCGCCTCCTGCAACCACATCAAAAGTACAACTAAAATACAGAACAGCCATCACTCAGAACCTCCTGAAATCTGGCTGAACAGAGCCCTATAACCAGGGAACAGAAGGAGCACCGAGACCGGTAGGAGGAGCGGAGACACGGCCGCCGGCCCACACCTGGTACCGCAGTTTAACCCGGGAGGGACATCTTGGCGTTGGAGGTTTCCCAGAGGAGGGAGGTGTCTCAGCCCAGGGCTCCAGGGCTGAGAAGAGAAGTCCGCACAACTTCGGGCTGTGAAAACCAGTGGGGACGGTCGCTGAGGGACGCAGAGGGTGTGAGAGCCCCAGGCTTTCCTCTTAAAGGGCCCACGCACAGACTAACTCCCTCTGAGTTCCAGCGCTGGGCAGCAGCTTGAAAGGAACGTAGGACACTTGGGGAGGAGCTAACCTGCCTGAAATTGGGGCTCTAGGTGGAGGGACAGCTTTCTCCCAGACAGAAGAGCTGGAAGAGGCCATTGCTCCTTTGGCGAGTCCTCCACACACACATCTGGCAGGCAGGTGCCATAATTGAATCTTTGGCACCTGACTCACACCTTTGTCCCTGCCCTGGTGATTGCTGGAGGCCCCACCCCTCCCTACCTGGAAGCTCATCCAAGCCATTTTCAGTGGCTTTTCTATGCAAGTGGCCTGTTGAGCCTTATACTTAGGACTTTCCTAAAATCTCTCAACCAAGCAGCAGCAGGCCCCATACAGCTTGATAAGTGGCCCAGGGCTGGCACTAATGACAGCCTGCATTGGTTCATAGCTTGGCCTCTCCTGGATACCTCCAAGCTTAGCATAAGTAGCAGCCAACTACAGTTTGCTGAGTAGCTCTTGCTGGGTGGCCCTGGGCAAGGCACTGGCAGAGGCTGACTTTGCACCTCCCGGGAGGCCCCAGAGACAGTACACATGGTGGTCAGACTCCACCACACTGGATTACAACCCTACCACATCCACGAGTGACACACTCAAGGGGCTTACTTGGTGAACACCAAAGCTCCACTGAAGTAAATCTTGCTCCATAGGGGTGTCTCCAGCACAGCAGCTCTTTGGCTGTAGTTGCCCCAGGTCCTCACAGCTGATTGGCTGGGGAGTCAATTTCTCCCAGTGATGCCAACAGCAACCAAGGCTCAACTACAACAGGACAGTGCACACAGCCCACATGGGAGTATCTAGAAGGCTCAGCTCAGGTGATTGGGGATGCTGAGCCACTGGACCTTACAGGACACCTACTATAGAAAGCCACTCTACAAATTCCACAAGGCATAGCAGCTCTACCTAATACATAGAAAAAAACACCCGAAAGCAGCCAAAATGAGGAGGCAAGGAAACATGTCACAAAGGAAAGAAAGAAGAAATCTCTAGAAAAGGAACTAAATGAAACAGAGCCAAGGAAGCTAATGGATACAGAGTTTAGAATTATGGTTATAAGGATGCTCAACCATATTAGTAAGAGTTTTACGAAAATAACTGAGAAAATCGATGACGTAATAAAGTACCAATTTGAAATGAAGGCTGTGCAAACTGAAATGAAGAATAACTTACAGGGAATCAACAGAGTAGAGGATGCTGAAAATCAAATCAGCAATTTGGAACATGAGGAAACAAAAAGCACCCAACCGGAAGAGCAAAAAGAAAAAAGAATCCAGAAATATGAAGATAGTATAAGGGGCCTCTAGGACAACTTCAAGAGTCCCAACATTCATATTGTTGGGATGCCAGAAGGAGAAGAAAGAGATTAAGAAATTGAAAACCTATTTGAAAACTTAATTACAGAAAACTTCCCCTACCTGGAGAAAGAAATAGACTTACAAGTCCAGGAAGCACAGAGGGTCCCAAACAAGAGGAGCCCAAAGAGGCCCACACCAAGACACATCATAATTAAAATGCCAAAGGTTAAAGACAAAAAGAGAATCTTAAAAGCAGCAAGAGAAAAGCAGTTAGTTACCTACAAGGGAGCACCCATATGACTGTCAGCTGATTTCTCAACAGAAACCTTGCAGGCCAGAAGGGAATGGCAAGAAATATTCAAAGTGATGGAAAACATGGAACTACAACCAAGATTGCTCTACCCAGCTAAGCTGTCATTTAGAACTGAAGGTCAAATAAAGAGCTTCACAGATAAGAAAAAGCTAAAGGCGTTCAGCACCACCAGACCAGCACTACAGGAAATGTTGAAGGGTCTTCTTTAAAAAGAAGCTAATGAACAAAAGAATCTGACGAACTAAATAGATCCAGAGACACTGACTTGTGCAACAGACGCTCATATTTCAGAGGAAAGAGGGAAGGGGGGTGGAGGGTGGGAAGAGATTAACAGAAGAAGTTATAGGCATATATGTATAACCCATGGACACAGTCAATAATGGGATCAAGGCCTGAGGAAGGGGTGGGAGTGAGGAGGAGGGGGTCAGTTGGGGGGAAAAATGGGACACCTATAGTAGTTTCAACAATAAAGAAACATGAAAAATAATTAAATAAATTATAATGTATAATAAAGACCCATCACATTGGAGATTACCTCTGTGCATAAAGTTGAATTAAGATAATCATTTATTTTTCTCTTTATTTTGGTCCTTGTCACTTTTCCTTTCCCTCTATAATTGGCAGTGATTAAAAGTTCTATCTCCTATTAAAAGTTACACAGTTTATAAAATAAAAAGTTACATAGTGTAGAAGGATTTATGATGAAAATTAAAGCCACTCAGATCTCTTAAGATTATTTATTGGTATATCTTCTTCATTTCTTTCTCTCTTTTTTTAATCCTCATTCGAGGATATTTTTTCCCTGCTTTTCAGAGGGAATAGAAGGGGAGATTGAGCAGGGGGGGAGAGAGGGAAATATTGATGTGAGAGAGACACATCAGTTGGTTGCCTCTCTCACACACCCTGACCAGGGCCAGGGAATGAGCCTGCAACCGAGGTAGGTGCCCTTGGCTGGAATTGAACCCGGGATCCTTCATTCTGAGGGTCAGTGTGCTAACCATTGAGCAAAACCGGCTAGGGGTCTTTTTCATTTCTTCTACTTTGAAGCTGTCTTTTTATAGACAGCATGTGATTGGATCTTGCTTTTTAAATCTAGCCTGTCTTTTGATTTGAGTGTTTAGTCCATTTACATTTAATGTAATTATTGATATGGTTGATTTATGTCGGCCATCTTGCTATTTTCTATGTCTGTCGTCTTTTTGCTCCTTCTCTATGACTTTTGGTGTTGAGCAGATATTTTTCTTTTTTTAAAATAAAAAAAGTTTTTATTGATTTTTAGAGAGGAAGGGAGAAGAGAGATAGGAACATCAATGATGAGAGAGAAATATCGATTGGCTGCTTCCTGCATGACCCCCGTTGGAGATCAAGTCTGCAACCTGGGCATGCACCTTGACCGGTGACCTCTTGGTTCATGGGTCAGTGCTCAGTCAGTGAGTCACATCAGCTAGGCGAACAGATATTTTTCTTAATACCATTTTAATTCCTTTGGGGTTTTTTGGGCTATATATTTTTGGTTAATTAGTGACTCTAAGAATTTTCATATGTAGTTTTTTTTCTTTTTAAATTTTATTTGACACTGAACATCTTTAACTTATCACAGTCTACCTCATGTTAATATTGACTTCATTTTGTTAAATATAGCAACTTTGAAACAGTATCTCTTCATTTCCTACTCTCGTTTATTGTACATTGTATGTATATAGTGTATGAATACAACACAGCAATATAATTATTGCTTTAAACTACCTTTTTTTTAAAGTAAGAGAAAAAAATATACTTTTAAAATATATTTACTCGGATATTTACTATTTTTGGTGCTCTTCATGCTTTTATTTTCAAGATTTTTTTATTCATTTTTTTAGAGAGGAAGGGAGAGAGAGAGAGAGAGAAGCATCGTTCAGCTTCCTCCTGCACACCCCTTACCGGGGATCAATCTATCAACCTAGGCATGTGCCCTGACTGGAAATTGAACTAGCAACCTTTCCATGCATGGGACGATGCACAACTAACTGACCCACACTGGCCAGGGCTCTTCATTCATTCTTGTGGATCAAAGTTACCATTTGGGATCATTTACTTTTGGCCTGGAGGACTGCATTTATTTATAGTGTGGGTCTGTTATCAATGAATCCTTTCAGTCTTTGCTTATCTGGGAATGTCTTTATTTAGCCTTCTTTTAGTTCTTCAAGAGTAAATGCTTCTCAGTTTGTTTTTGCCTTTGGTCAGTTTCTAGTGCCTTGAAATGGTTATTTTGATAATTTTGTTTAAACCTGTCCCTGTTTGCTGTGAAGAGAAATCACCCAACCTCTTCACATTATCATTGCTGAAAGTCCTTTACAATGAAAAGTTTCCTCCTACCCAAATTTACAATCTAACAGGAAGATTGTTTCATCTTCTAGTATATCCTTCCAGATATAGTGTATCCATACAAGCAGTTGTATAGCACTTATACAGAATTACATATTCCTTTAAAACAGAACTGGGAGTATACTGCTTACAGGGTTCTCTACCTGGCTTTTTTTTTTGAGTCCTTGCATGCTCTGTCCAGTCCATCTTAATTGCTTACAGCATTACCTACCCAGTTTATTCATGGTACCATCTCATTTTTTGTTATGCTAGCCGTCCATTCAGAAATATCTGAGCACTCAATATGTGCTGAATGAAGTTTTCATTTTCCCCCCCTGTATGATCAAAAGTTGTATATTCTGGCTTTCTCATTATTTTAGCATTATTGATTTTTTTCTTTTTGTAATGGTAGAACACAGGTAAAGATAGTCAGATTAGGGTAATACTTATTCAGGAATAGACACTGGGTTTTACTTAGGGGGAGAGAGAATGATTACAGTGGATGGAGAACATAGATTTATATATGAATGGTTTTTGTATGAAGAGTTTCAGTGTTGGAATGTGTATGTGTTCACTATCACTGAATTAAACCTGGTTTGTATAACTAAAGGATTGCATCAATCTGAGTTTCTTCATACCTTTCTATTGGCAAATGGTAGACAATTACCTCATTATTGGGAGGAAGCTTCATTTTACAGCTCTTTTTCTGAAATTTTTTCTGTTTAAGTTCTTGAATAGATGTTTATACCTAATCTTAGAGATAAGGTCACAGAGTTTTTAAAGATTATTTTAAGCGTCAACCCCAAGTAACTAATATTAATAATGTAAATATTAGCTTTTTCATGTTTGAATTTTGTATGATTATCCATGTATCTATTTCTACTTTTGTACCATTCACCTTCATGTAAGAATGTGGAGGAATGCTGGCCTTTAAAGACACCACCCATAGCCCGGCCGGTGTAGCTCAGCGGTTGAGAATTGACCAATGATCTAGGAGATCACGATTAGATCCCTAGTCAGGGCACATACCCTGATTTCTGGCTCGATCCCCAGTAGGGGGCGTGCAGGAGGCAACCGATCAATGACTCTCTCATCATTGATGTTTCCATCTGTCTCTCCCTTCCTCTCTGAAATCAATAAAGATATTTAAAAATAATAAAATAAAATAAAGACACCACTCATAGTATGACTAGATAGGTGGTACAGCCTTTTTTTTCCTTCCCTCCATACTTGATCATGGATTTGCTATTTATTTTCTAAGCAGTAATGTTTAACTCAGAATTTGTTTTCTTTTTTTTTTAATCCTCACCTGGGGATATTTTTCCCATTGCTTTTCAGAGTGGAAGAGAGAGAGAGAGAGACATCGATGTGAGAGAGACACATCAATTGGATGCCTCCCACATGCACCCCAGGGTCGGGGCTGGGGATTGAGTCTGCAGCCGAGGTACGTTCTCTTGGCTGGAATCGAACCTGGAACCCTTCAGTCTATAGGTTGACGCTCTAACTACTGAGAAAAACTGGCTAGGACAGAATTCTGTTTTCGTGTTGAAGGTTGGAATGAGAGAACCCATTTATCACAAAAGGATTATAAGGACTAATTAGAAAATGTGTATAAAATCTTTAGACTTTTTATACTTATATTTTATGTCACTTTGTTACCTCTGAAAGTGACTCTTAGAATAATCGATAACTACAAATTTTTCACCAGGAATTGTACATTTGTGTTGAACTTCTGTATGGGTTAGCCTTTTGATACCTGATTGCGTGCTGCTTTGGTATCATAGCTTAGTGGAAAACTACATTTGAAGTTAACACATTTGTCTTAGGAATACATGTGTTCTACAAACGGCTTTTGAGGAATAAAGATAGCATAGAACTTGAAACTTTGGGAACACTGTTTTCTTCTTATCCTCATTCCATATTAAATCATTGAACCCTGTTAATTCATTTTTCATTATTTTTTTATAGGATTGGCCTCTTTTCATTCCCACTACTACCATCCTTGTCTTGGTCCTATCACATCGTGTTGGGATGATTGCCATGGTCTTACATAATGACCACTCGTGTTGGGGGTTCCCAAGACCATCTCCAGGTTCAGTGATTTTTCTAGGTGGACTCATGGCTATGATTTATTACAGTGAAAGGGTACAAAGCAAAATCAGCAAAGGGAAAAGATGCCTGGTCAAAGTCCAGAGAAAACCAGGTATAAGCTTTCAAGAGTCCTTGCCCAGTGGAGTCACACAGGATGCACTTAGTTACTTCATTATCAGATTGACAAAGAGTGAAGTGTTGCCTACCAGGAAGCTCATTAGAGAGTCTGTGTTCAAGGTTTTTATTAGGGGCTGGCAACATAGGCACCCTCTGCCTAACACCAAAATTCCAGCCTACTGGAAGGAAAGCAAGTGTGCATAAATCACATTGTACAGTCTTAGGGCCTGTGAGTCACTTGATCAGTCTAGGGAATTATTTAATACCATGCAAGTTTCCAGATGCAAACCAAGGACCAAACCTTAAGCAAGTCTTTTGAAACATAGCAGTCTAAGGCCTGCTATGGTAATGATTTTTTGCTTACTGCTTCTGTCTACAATCTTTCTCATGGTTTTATTTCACTTAAAATTTTAAGATTGATAGGTCTTTGGGAGTTCATTATCTAAATTTGTCTGCTTTTACTTATATTGAAGTTTTCTATAATCAAAAGTTTAAAAATATTTAAGATGCATTTTTCCCCTTTTGAATTTAAGATTAAATTCAAGCTTCTTAATTTGAAATTTAAGACTAAAGGCCCAATCTTTTTTCTAGTCTTATTTCCTGTATTACTGAGTATGACTATTCTACTCTGCCCCTTTATCAACCTGACCAGTATATTGTCTCTCTGTCTACCTTCAAATCTTATCTATCTTTTCAAGTTCTGCTCAGGTTCTTCATTTTCCATGAATTTTTCTTAACAGTCCAAACCCATGATGATGAGTATTTTGTTGTCCTCTGAAGGAACTATAGAATTTACTCTTTTATCTGTATTTGGAGTTTAATATATATTGCTTTGTCTTGGAACTTTTTTATGTAGGCCTTGTCTCTTCAACTAGATTCATTATTTTTCAGCCAACCAGGTAATCAACCAGCTAAAAACATATTGAATAGTGTTCTTTGAAAGCCTCTTATTTTTTAAGCTTTTTGCATATCTATTTTTTATTGGAATTCCTAGTTAAACCTATGTTGAGCTTTCTTATCCTCTGTGACTCTTTTTTAAAAAATATGTTTTTATTGATTTCAGAGAGGGAAGAAGGGAGAAGGAGAGAGAGAAAGAGAAACATCGATGTGACAGAGAAATGTCTTACCAGCTGCCTCCTGCATGCCTCTTAATGGGGCTTGAGCCCACCACCTGGGCATATACCCTGACTGAGAATCAAACTGGTGACCTTTTGGTGCATGGGACAATGCTCATCCAACTGAGCCACACTGGCCAGGGCTTCTCTGTGACTCTTAATTACACTTTTATAGTTTTCATTTCTGTTTGCTGCATTATGGATGATATCTTCAAATCTGTCTGGTTTACAGATTCTCTCTTCAGCTTTGTCATTGGCTATTTAACCTCTTACATTGAGGGTTTTATTTTATTTATTTTTAAACATATCTTTATTGATTTGAGAGAAGGGAGACAAAAACATCAATGATGAAAGTCATTGATTGGCTGCCCCCTGCAGGCCCCTGGCTGGGGATCGAGCCCCCAACCCGGGCATGTGCCCTGACTAGGAATTGAACCACAATCTCCAGGATCCTAGATGGATGCTCAACCACTGAACCACACCCGGCCGGGCGAGGGTTTTATTTTTAAGCCCTGTATTATAGAAAGTCTCAAAAGTATAAAAGTAAACATCTTAACAATGCACTTCCCTCCCTCCCTCAGTACCTGGCATCTAGGTTCAATAGTTATCAACCTTCCAGTGGAAGGCAATCGGATTCTGTTATCTGTTTCTGTATTAAGTAGTTGCGATGTCACTTATCACATATCCTCTGGAAAACTCACACTACATTCCTACAAGGATGATAGTGAAAAAGGCAAATAACGTCTTAGAATTATTATGAAAATAGTTTGACTGTGGATCCCCTGAAATAGTTTTGGGCTCCCTAGACTCTGCTTTGAGAACTGCTCTCCACAAGCATACGAACTTCTAAGTCTCTACCTCATATGGCTTTAGGGTGAGTGTTTGAAACTCAGTGTCCAGTGCTTATATTCAGTTAGAAACCTCTAAGAAAACTCAGACAACTGCTGTCTTTTTTCATTCTGGCTTTGCTTTCTTACTTTGTTTCTGGAAACTGGGAATTCTCTTTTCTTTCGAGTTCATCTATGAAATGTCTTTGTTATTATTATAATTTATCTAATATTGCCAGATGAGTTTGTAGTGGGGGTAGTGGTGGTGACTTTCTGCATCTCCTCAGTCTTCAATATTGCCACAAATTCAGGATTATGTATCTTATGTCCTCAGTATCTGGCATCATTCTTAAAATACAGTGATAGACATTTTGGGAAGTTATGCAACTGGGGATAAAGTAGAACTGTAATAAGGACCTATTAAAATGAGTCTCACACTATTTTATATTCTTCAGAATAAACCAGAGGTATCTGAACTAATTAAAGGGAAATCTATATACCACCTAGACAGGAGATTAAATATTTTGGTATATCAGTTATATGTATTAGAGAGCAAAGAGTACAGATTCTATGGACTAGCTTACTGTAAATATAAAATACTTTTTTTGTATACTCCCTTGAGATTTCTGTTGGGCACCGGTCATTTCTGATCTCTCATTTACATTTTTTTTTCTTTATAGGAATATGCACTTTCTGGTTGGAACTTGAATAACATGCCTGTTCTAGAGCAGTCTGTTCTTGCACATATTAATGTAGACATCTCAGGTATGAAAGTGCCATGGCTCTATGTGGGAATGTGTTTCTCTTCTTTTTGCTGGCACATTGAAGATCACTGGAGTTATTCCATCAATTACTTGCACTGGTATGTATAATCTTTGTTAACAGCATACACAGAAACCTTTTTAAAGGTTTAATAACCTTAGGTGATACTGTCATGGAGAGCTGAATTTAAAAATATTTTCTGTCAAAAAGGAGGATAATATATTAAAGAGAAAAGTATACTGATGTAAGGGTATATCTCAGACACTTTCCCTTTTAAAAAAAATATTTTTATTGATTTTAGAGAGGAAAGGAGAAAGGGAAAGAAAGAAACATCTTTGTGAGAGAGAAACATCCCTTGGCTGCCTTTCATACGCACCCTGACGGGATAGAGCCCAAAACCCAGGCATATACCCTTACTGAGAATTGAACAGGCCACCTGTTGGTGCATGGGAGGATGCTCAGCCACCTGAGCCATACCGGCCAGGGCCAGACACCTTCCCTTTTAAAGTATGCGCATGCCCAGGAGCTTTAGAGTTTTAGACCAAATGATACTTATTTGGTATACATGAAAATTACTTTGGCATATCTTTTGATATGCAAGGGAGGATGTTTAAAGTTTTGTTGTTGTTTTTGGTCCTCACCTGAGGATATTTTCCCATTACTTTTCGGCGGGGGGGGGGGGGGGGGGGGGGGGACACAGACGGACGACGACATTGATGTGACAGAGAGAGAGACATTGATTGGTTGCTTCCCGCACGTGCCCTATCCAAGGCCAATGGTTGAGCCTGCAAATGAGGTAGGTGCCCTTGGCTGGAATCGTACCTGGGGCCTTTCAGTCCAAGGGCCGACACTCTAACCACTGAGTAAAACTGGCTAGGGCTGTTTGAAGTTTATATACTTAAGGTCTGACTAAACCTTCCATATTTGAAATTTTCAGGTGCTTTTTTCCTTTTTATATAACATTTTCCCTAACTGCCTGTTAGATGTATATTCATTAAATTATTTTGTTAAATTTTTTTGTATCTCACCCACAGCTTACCAAGTTCCTTGTCCAGTATTATGATATTAACTAAATGATATTTTCCTGTCCATTTTGAAACTACTGCTTAGATCACACTTGCAGTGGAAAACTAGTGGTTTTCGTTCTCTATCACTATGCTATGTAATGTGATAGCCACTAGCCACATGTGACTGTTTAAATTAGTTAAGATTAAGTAAAAGAAAAATTTGCTTTCTTAATTGCACTAACCACATTTCTAGTGCTTTATAGTCACATGTGAATAGGGGCCCCTGTATTGGCCTGTACAGATATAGAACATTTTCATCATCATAGTGAGGTCTGTTAGCTGTGGCACTGTGAATTGTATTGGGATTAAGAATTTAGCTATTCTTTAAATAGCATGAGTAATTAAATCCATTTCCTGAGAGTACAACTTGGTATTGTAAATGAACTCTAGTGTACTAAAGTTTAGCACATTAACAGTGCCAAATTTTTGGCCCTTAAGATTTATAGATAGAACTCTATTCAGGGTTTCAACAATTTCTAGCCTTGTTTTATTTCCTTGGATAGTAAAACTGAACTCAGTTAAATTATTTAAAGGTATTTTAGAGAGCATTGACCTTTCCTTTGATCATTGTGGGAATAATTAGAATGTTCAGTGGACCTGTGAATCAAGGAAGTATTTAGTATCCTTTGGAACAGTGTGTTCTTTTCATATAGCTTCTTTCCTGTTTGAAGATACTATTTACTGATGCACCTTAAAGAGTTCATGTGTTTTGAATCACTTTTTTAATAGTTATGTGTATGTTTCTGTAACAAACAGTAGCACGGATTTAAGAGATGGTTGCCAGGATTCATGGCTTCAGTCTGCGGCCATGAAACAAGACAGTTTATTATAATTTAACGGATTTGAATCAGAGACCCTGACCTCATTGACACCATGTTCTACCTGACTAAACAGTTACTGCTTTTGCTAGGGGGGAGCCAAAGACGTGGTATGGTGTGCCATCTCATGCTGCAGAACAACTGGAGGAGGTCATGAGGGAGCTGGCTCCTGAGTTATTTGAATCCCAGCCTGATCTTCTACATCAGTTAGTCACCATCATGAACCCCAACGTGCTAATGGAGCATGGTGTGCCTGTGAGTCTTTTTGTGTCTCCCTTCGATATTTTAAATTTAAAGTTATTTTAGCTTTTGATTACAACAGATACCTTGTTTTGTAACTGGAAGTAAAAGATCATGTCATCTTCTAGCCAAGTTAGAATTTATATTCTGAAGGGAACATCTATTCGAATAAGGAAGGGGTGTTTTAAAGTATTAATTATACTTTATGTATAGCTATCTATAAAAATAGCCTTCTGTTCTCAGTAAACCATTGTGTTCTGGTTTTAGCAAAAATCTTATAATTTTTGTTATCCCTATTTAACCAAAGTTTAAGTATTTTAAGTGGTAGTTTTAGTAACTAATGCTTATTATTTTGGAGATCATATTTCATATAAAGGTTTCACAGCTTTGTTTTCCACATGAGATGAAGTAAACACATAGGAATACTCTTTCTACTTTTCAACTTAGTTTTGAAAATAATTATTAAATTTAAGCTACTAATGCCTGATTAAGTATAAATTTGATAATTTTGTTACATACAGTCAAATATTCATCATAACCTTAATGAGACTAGATTAGTGGGAATGTTACTTTGTCTTTATAGAATGAATTTATACTAGAATCTTGAACTTTTCAAAACATGCATAGTATAAAATGAAGTGAGATTTAGAAAAACTCATTTTGGGGATATCTCCATATTTATATGAGCTAATCAATTAGTCCCTTTCCAAAAACTTATCCAACAGTAGGAGGAAGTTCCATCCTTTACCTCTGTTTACAACACAAGAATAAAAAATTAAATTCTCTTAATTGTAAAATTTTATCAAGTTATTAGAACCTAGCAGCTTAGTGAGAGTAACATTTTCTCTTTGAGAATTTCTTTTGGCTGCTAATTTTTGTCATGAGTTATAACTTGTTATCAGTGACTATTTTAAGAAGGTGGAATTTTGGCTGCTTCTTAAACTTGATATTTTCTGGTGTGTAGGTTAATGCTTTATTGTTTTCGATGTTAGAAAATGCTTTTGAAACTGACTGATCAAATCTGTCTCCCTTTTTTGTTGTTTTTATTTTGTTTTGTATCACTGTTTTGAATTTGCATTTAGGTGTACAGGACCAATCAGTGTGCTGGCGAGTTTGTTGTGACATTTCCTCGTGCCTATCATTCTGGATTTAATCAGGGCTACAACTTTGCTGAAGCTGTGAACTTCTGTACTGCTGACTGGGTCTGTTCTATAGCAAGTAGCTGTTGTACGTCTACTAACATCCCTGGAAAATGCATCTTATTAGTTGCCATAGTTTTTTAGGTGGGGAGGGGAGGGTTCATGACTATTTCAGTAGAGAGTGGAGTGGCTGTGGTAATTTAGAAAGTTCAGTTAGGGTTCCCATTATGGGTTTTTTTTGTTGTCTTTGATTTCAGAGAGAGGAAGGGAGAAAGAGAGAGAAACATTGTTGATGAGAGAGAGTCATTGATTGGCTTCCTGCACACCCCCACTGGGGATCGAGGCCACAACCTGGGCATGTGCCCCAACTGGGAATTGAACCTCGATCTCCTGGGTCATAAGTCTGTGCTCAACCTCTGAGCCACACTGGCCGGGCCCATTACGGTTTTTATTTGGAAGATTTCATAGTTCATATTCATCCCCCCCCATTTTGTTTGAATTTTATTTTATTATTTTATTTTATTATTTTATTTTATTATTTTATTTTATTTATTACTATTATTTTTAAATATATCTTTATTGATTTCAGAGAGAGGAAGGTAGAGGGAGGAGAGAGATAGAAACATCAATGATGAGAGAGTCATTGTTGATGGGCTGTCTATTGTATGAGCCCACAACCCAGGCAAGTGCCCTGACCTGGAATTGAACTGCAATCTCCTGGATCCTAGGTCGATGCTCAACCACTGAGCCACACCAGTTGGTCCCCCATTTTGTTTGAATTTTAAATTGTCAGTTTATATTTTCTGAATCTTAATCTTTTATGAGAGAGTATGATTCCTTAAGTCTTTGCTTTCTCTGAGCACTTTGGGATTTTTTAAAGATTACCAGATCTTTTCAAAATTAATTCACCATATTTTCAAATATCTAGCTCTATGCTTTTATTTTAAAACATTCCTTTATTACTTTCTTCTAGTGGACAATTTGGTGTTTTTATTCTCCCTGACATTTAATGTTTTCTATAGTCCCTTTTTAAAAAATTTATTTTAAAGAGTAACTGTAATATTGACATCTCTATGGGCTATACTGTGCACATGACAGTGCCGGTAATTGCTATTTTGTTTTTGTGTGAGGTAGATTATAAAAATTCAATTATAATTATGTCATGTTGGTTGGGGAAAGACTGCAAATTTGTAATACACTCTGACTTTAATTTTCTTTTAGTGATGTTATTTTTCTGTCACCTCTCAACATTTTGGGGGATATTCGTTAGTAATATTGGATCTTATGTTTTCTGTGGGTACCTTAATTTATTAAAATTCATGATTAACCATTTTTGTTTCCTTGGCCAATGAATGAAATGATAGAATGAATAATGTTATTTGATTTAGTAATTTTAAACTTCTTTCTTATTAGGCTTAGGAAGCAGCAAGAACAAGACCAAATTTAGGACTTTGCCTTGGTTTGAGCTGTATTTAAAAAATTCAGCTAACATTTATTTAGTGTTTATGATTTATTTGCTTCTTGGTTATGTGTAGGGTGGGCAATGGAGGTGATTCAGAGATTAGTTAGAGATGGTTTCTGCCTTTAATTTGCTCACTGTTATTGATATTTCATCTTGGGCAGCTTTTTAAATTTCACTAGACCTATGTTTTTTTACCTGGTATGTAGTGATGCTAAGATCGCCCAGGCGGGCATGGCTCAGTTGTTGAGCATCGACCTAGGATCCAGGAGATGGAGGTTCGATTTCCGGTCAGGGCACATGCCCAGGTTGTTGGCTTAATCCCCAGTCAGGGGTGTGCAGGAGGCAGCCGATGAATGACGAGTTTCATCATTGATGTTTCTCTCTCTCTCTGTCTCTTTCTCTCCCTCCCTCTCTCCCCCCCTTTCCCTTTCCCTTCCTCTCTCTGAAATCAATAAAGATATTAAAATAAAAAGATGCTAAGATTTACTTAACCTCAAACAAGTGAAATGATGTAAGTGAAAGCTCTTGATACTCTTTAGAAGAAGGCTGTGATTTAAATGTTCAAATGGAGTTTGTTATTCTGTCTTCTTTATAATAAAAGAGAGGATCTGGAGGGCAAATAGTGATTCTGTTCTGGAATATGCTATAAGCAAGTAATTTAATTTGAGAATCTTGTTTTCAGTTGCCCATTGGACGTCAGTGTGTCAATCATTACCGACGGCTAAGGCGTCATTGTGTCTTTTCACATGAAGAACTCATTTTCAAAATGGCAGCAGATCCAGAATGCTTAGATGTGGGGCTAGCTGCCATGGTGTGCAAAGAATTGACTCTGATGACTGAAGAAGAGACACGATTAAGGGAGTCAGTTGTACAAATGGTGAGTTTGCTGAACACATTTCCTTTATTTCATATTGCTTATGGAATATAAAAAAATTGAACCTATAAAAAAGTTCATTTATCTTTGATCTTTTTGGAAGTTGACCACAAAAATCACTAGTTTGGAAAAGGTTTCATATTTTTATACTTTCCATTTTGGTTTCTTCAAGTTGATAAAGTTTAAGAATCTTTATGTCATCATCTCTACATTTTAAGAAATGGAATCCTGTCAGATAGAATCTCTTAGGTGTGTATTTATTTTAAAAAATCGCCTACATAGCCCTGGCCGGTGTGGCTCAGTCAGTTGGAGCATTGTCCTGTATACCAAAAAGTTGCAGGATTGATTCCCGGTCAGGGCACATACCTAGGTTGTGGGTATGTAGGCAACCAGTTGATGTATCTCTCTCACATCAGTGTCCCCCCACCTACCCTTCTCAAATCAATAAGCATATCCTTGGGTGAGGATTAAAAATAAAAATTTAAAAATCTCCTACATTAGAAAAAGAAATCTACATATAGTATTTTTTTAAACAAGAAAATTCAAATCTTTCTTTTCTTTCTGAGTTTTGTAATTGACTGAAAGTTACGATTTTGGTGATTGCAGACTGTCAGTTACTAGAAATATAACTTATAAATTCGTAGGTATAGTATTCCTTTATTATCCTTTTAATGTCCATGGGATCTATAGTGATGTCCCCTTTTTCATTTCTGTTCTTAGTTATTTGTGTTCTCTTTCTTTTTTCCTTAGTTGGCTTGTCTAGAGGCTTAATGATTTTATTGAATTTTTCAGAGAACCAGCTTTTTGTTTCATTGAATGCATAAATATATGGAACAACAAATTGATATTTCTCTCTCTGTCCCCCCTTCCTCTTTCTCTAAAATCAATCAGTCAATCAATAAATAATTTTTAAAAGTACTATCATTAAAAAATGCATGTGTGCGTGTGTGTGTATGTGTGTGTATATATATTTATCTGGATTGTGCTTGACAGTGAATAAATGATCATATTAAATGGAAGTCTTTGAAAAATGTCACTTCAGATGTTCTTATTTTCTTAAACTGGCATATTGATTAACTTTATTTTATTTTTTATAATTTTTATTTTTTATTGATTTTAGAGAGGAAGGGGAAGAGAGAGAAACATTGCTCAGTGATCAGTTGCCTCCTGTACATGCCCCAACTGGGGACTGAACTGCAACACAGGTATGTGCCCTGACTAGGAATTGAACCCACAACCCTCCAGTGCATGGGATGACACACTCCAACCAGCTGAGCCACATCGGCCAGGGCAATTAACTTTTTTTTTGATACCTTGCTTAAGTAGATTATGTTGTGATTTGCAGTTTAAGTAATTTTATACTTCTTTATCCTTGCATATGTTTGTACATATCATTGTTATTTTTAGATCATAGATTACTAATGTATCTGTTTCAAAGGTATATTGTCCCTGGGGACAGTAATTTTTTTTCTTCTTTTAAAGCGAAGTTAAAACCACATAAAACAAATATATGACTTTATGAGTTTGTTATGTGGTAAATTTTGTTGTCATCACAATTCTGGTCATGAATAGAACTTTGTCAGCCACTTAAAAGTACCTTCCAATTACAACTTCCCTGACTGCTTTGACCTTTGTAGTAATAACTTCCTTGCATTTTTAAAATACTTTTTCAGTCAAATCTGTATTCTTGGATATCAAGGTTAAGCCTTGCCCGTTTAAAAAAAATTACTAATGATTATTTTAAAAAGTATATTGATGAAGTGCCATTGTACCCCCATGTTCATATCTTAAGTCAGATTTGCCCATAGAAAAAAATATTTAGGCCCTGGCCAGTTGGCTCAGCTGGTTAGAGTGTTGTCCTGATATGCCAAGGTTGTGAGTTTGATCCCCAGTCAGGGCACATACAAGAATCAACCAATGAATGCATAAAGTGGAACAGCAAATTGATGTTCCTCTCTCTCTCTTTCTAAGCTCAATAAAAATAAAAATTACATTAAAACATTTAATAAGTTCTTTGATGCTTGAAAAACTGGAAAGACTTGATCTAATGATGTTAATTATATTTCAGGGTGTCCTAATGTCAGAAGAAGAAGTGTTTGAACTTGTTCCTGATGATGAGCGCCAGTGTTCAGCATGCAGAACCACATGTTTTCTCTCTGCTCTCACATGCTCCTGTAATCCTGAGCGGCTTGTGTGTCTCTATCATCCAACTGATCTGTGCTCCTGCCCCATGCAGAAGAAATGTCTTAGGTATCCATAACTTTCTTGTTAAACTTCCACTACCCTCTTCTTTTGTTTTTTGAAAATGTTTTTATTGATTTTTAGGGAGGGAGGGGGAGATAGAAACATCAGTGATGAGAGTCATTGGTCAACTGCCTCCTGCATGCCCCTTACTGGGGATCCAGCCCACAACCCGGGCATGTACCCTGACCGGGAATTGAACCGTGATCTCTTGGTTCCTGGGTTGACACTCAACCACTGAGCCACACTGACCAGGTTCCATTACCCTCTTTTAAGGCCACGTGTTAATGTTGTTCTTTGTAATTCCTTTGCCTGTGTCTGGACTGGTAACTTCTTGTTTATCTACCTTCCTGCTTAAGAACTAGTACTTTAAGTTTGTTCCTAAACTTGGCAGCTAAAATTAGTTTCTTTATCAGTTGATTTCACATGTTCTGTATCTGGGGGTTTCTTTGATTTTCTCTTTATGTGTACCATTGTGGTTTCCTTAAAGTGATTGTACTTAAAACTTATTTTACTTTCAAGTTGGTTTTTGAAGTTTTTATTTCCATGTTTTTGTTTTGTTTTTAGATATCGCTACCCATTAGAGGACCTCCCTTCTCTGCTATATGGTGTGAAAGTCAGGGCACAGTCCTATGACACTTGGGTCAGTCGTGTTACAGAAGCATTATCTGCCAACTTCAACCACAAGAAAGGTTACACTGAAATTGTTGTCATTTTCAAAGAGGCCTTTTTTTTTTGGATGTGTTTTTCCTCCATCAAGCAAAAATCCTAGGCTTCATACGAGATTTGAGACTAATGGGTTGGTTGGTTATAGTCTTACTTTTCTGTTTGAGGACCTTTAGGTGAAAAAGTTGATATAAAATGGGACAGATAACTAACTTGCAGTAGATATATGTTTTGGGGAGCCATTGTTACCAGTGGACTAACATTAAAGGCTTATTGAGAAAGAAAAATTGCCTTATCTGAGAGACACTGTCTATAAGAATTAGGAATAAGCTTTTATTGCATTGGTGAGGTTTTTTCACAGCTTCAGTATGTTTTTGCTAATAGATTGATGATTCCCTTAAAAGAAGTTAGTGAAGATTTATAAATGACTTTTTATGTCTGTGGTCATAGTATATGGCTTTTTTATTTATTTTTATAGATTTAATTGAATTACGAGTAATGCTGGAAGATGCTGAGGATAGGAAATACCCAGAGAATGATCTCTTTAGAAAACTCAGGGATGCTGTAAAAGAAGCTGAGACCTGTGCTTCTGTGGCTCAACTGCTTCTGAGCAAAAAGCAGAAACACAGGTAAAACTAAGAAGAGCTGAATTCTTTAATGGTTTCCTTTTTTTTATTTTGCACAGTAAAAGCCAGAATTTTAACTTGCCTCTGAGGCCCTTCATCATCTTTGACCTCTTATGTTCCTGTCCCTCCCTTTTCCAATAATGCCCTAATCTTATCTCCTACTACTTCCTTTCTTGTTTGCGTCACTTTGCAACCCTCTTCCTTTTTACTGTTCATACACACCAGAAATGTTTCTGCTTAGTGCCTTCACACTGTTCTTCACTCTGCTTTTAGTTCTCTTTCCCTGATACCTAGGTGTCTTGTTCCCTCACTTCTTTCAAGTCTTTTTCATGTGTCATATTCTTGTAGAGGCCTTCTCTGACAGTCCTTTATAAAATTGCAACCTTCTTATGCTTCTCCTTTGTTTTTTTCTTAGCCCAGTCACCTCCAGATATTCTAATTTACTTACTTTATTGTCTATCTCCTTTTCCAACCCCATTAGAATGTATGCTAGTCTATAATGCCAGGGATTTTTTTCATTGCTATATTTCTTGTGCTTAGAACAATTCCCAACCCATAGTAGGTATGCAATAAATACTTGTAAGTAAGTATATAATATGATAGGCTGAAGGCAGATGGCAGCAAAGAGTAACCTTGATGGATGCAGGGGAAGCTGTTCTTAAGGAGCACAAAAGAATTTGCCCTTGATTTAATGTAATTTGTATGTGTTACATTTTCTGTAGTGTTTCATATTCATTCCAACACATTCCTTGTATCTGAATGGCTTTTTCTATAGCAATTTACTTTGGGTTTTAAATTATTGTACATTTTTTATCTACCATTTTATCAGAAACATTTCTTAGAGACATTGATCAGTGAATCTTCACCTGTCATTGGGTCACTGACACCCATAAAAAATTTGGTAAAAGCTTAGGGATCCTTTTTTAAAAAAAGAAAAACATACACAAAATTTTGAATCAGTTTCAAAGGGTTTATTGTCTCCTAAGCCAGGTTAAATGCCCTTGTTCCTTATCTTAAGCTTTTTGAGATAGAGGATTCTGTTTTATCAGTGAACTTAATATTTTAGCGTGAGGAACTTATTGAATGTTTAAAATACTTAATACTTGTAAGACTGGAGGAGTTACAACTTGGGGAGTTGAATCTTTGAGCCATTAACCATAGAGCTAAAAACCTAATTTGGAGGTGATCACCATTGCAGGTGGAATCCGTCAAACATAGTATTCTGGGATTGCTTGGGTGAGACTTACAAAGATTAGAAGCCCCTTTGATATCAGAATAACTTAATTTTTCTTATATCTCAATATTATTTTACATCAGGCAGAGCCCTGATTGTGGGAGGACTCGGACCAAACTGACAGTGGAAGAATTGAAGGCCTTTGTCCAACAACTTTTTAGTCTTCCATGTGTCATCAGCCAAGCTCGACAAGTAAAGGTGGAGTATTACATTCTTTAATTGGGTAATAATATCCTTTGTAGTATGGGCTACAATTTTGGGTAAACAGAATAGTGTGTCTAAACTAGTTTTTTGTTCTGTTTCTTTCCTTTCTCATGTAAGTGCTGTTATTTAAAGGTTTTTTAGTAGGCAGTAAGGATCTCTTGGTTTCATTTTTAGCCTGTAATTCCCACTTTACAATTCTGGAATTAAGGCTAGTTTAGATTTTTTTTCTGTATTAATTTTAGGCCAGAAGCCCTGTTTAACTTAGATGTAACTAAACTGCAAGACATTAGTTAAAATAATTGGCATGTATCAGTGAGTTATTAGTTCATGAGGTTTTAAAAATACAGAGCTCTGACATTACTAGGACCTGTTGGTTTAATGAATATGTAAAATCAAATAGTATATATCAAATATATTAACCTGCACAGTTAGTAATCTTTTGGTAGTTTGTGATGTGTTTTTTGTGTGTATTTTTTGTTAATCTTCACCTGAGGATATTTTTTCCATTGTTCTTTTAGAGAGAGTGGAAGAGAGAGAGAGGGGGATAGAGAGAGAGAGAGAGAAGCCTCAGTGTGAGAGAGACACATCGATTGGTTGCCTCTTGCATGCTCTCCCACCTGCAACCCAGGTACATGCCCTTGACCGGGAATTGAACCTCAGACCCTTTGGTGCATGGGCTAATGCTCTAAGCACTGAGCCACACTGGCCAGGGTTCAGCCCTTTTTTACTCTTGGTCCTGATATCTTATTTGTCCAGTGACATTAGATATCACGTATATTCAGTTGAGTCCCAAATCTTCAACTCTTAACTGCTGTTCTTCTTTTCTGTAGACTTGAATATCCAGTTGTATATTCTACTTTCCTTTTGGAAGACTAAAATTCATCTTAAAATTTTTTTAATAAATCAAAATTCTTGATTCCTTTATTTCCCTTATACCCCACATTCAATCTCTAAATAAGTGCTACTATTATCTCCAAAATGTATCCCAAAGTAAATCATTTGTCATCAACTCCATTGCTTAAACTACTCTCTAAACCACTAGAATCTGTCCTTTAGATTACTGCAACAGCCTCTTAACTGATTTACCTTCTAGTCTTGTCCCTGACAGTTTATTTTTCATTTAGTGGCCATAGTGATCATGTAAAATATAAATCAAATCATATCACTTCCTTGTGATTAAAGTCCTCCAATGATTCCCCAAAGCCATTAGAATGAAATCCAAACTCATAATCTACAAGGCACTATGTAATCTCACTTCTGCTTATTATTTAGCTGCGTTTATTCTTCATCCATTTTGGAGCAGGACTCCAAGCTCATTTCTCTTTAAAAGCTTTTGCAATTATTATTTGCCCTGCCTGAACTGCTCTTTTCCCGGCTCTTCATAAGGTTCCCACACCTACCTTCTTGTTTTTGTTATGGTTCATCTGTCTTTCAGATGACCATTGCAAAGTAATATGCTGCTCACCTGTGTTGCCCTGTTTTATTTTCATAGCACTTTAAAAAATTCTAGCATTTTATTCATGTATTCAGTGACTGGCCACTTATATTGAAATGCATGTTCTTGGAAGACAAGGATTTTATATGTTTTGTTAATGCTGTATGCCTAGAACAGTGCCTGCATTTAGGTCAGAAGTCATTAAATATGTTTTAATCATATTTTGAAAGTAGGACTATGTAAGTAATTAAAGAGAAGCATATTTGTGCCCTTAACTATCATGTCTATTTGGTGCTATTGTGGTGAGATTACTAGATGGTCTAGAATTTGATAATTTTGTCTATCAAAACTGTGTCTATTCTATTGCCTATTAGATATGTATATTACATACTCATTTTTTATCTTTTAAATTAATTTTTAATTTTTATTCTTTTTACCTTTTCAGAATCTGCTGGATGATGTGGAAGAGTTTCATGAACGTGCTCAAGAGGCCATGATGGATGAAACCCCAGATTCTTCTAAACTCCAGATGTTGATAGACATGGGCTGTAGTCTGTATGTGGAGCTACCTGAATTAGCCCGACTAAAGCAAGAGCTACAGCAGGCTCGATGGTTGGATGAAGTAAGACTGACTCTATCAGATCCACAACAAGTCACTTTGGATGTCATGAAGAAATTGATAGACTCTGGAGTGGGGTTGGCTCCCCACCATGCTGTGGAGAAAGCAATGGCTGAACTACAGGAACTCCTTACAGTCTCTGAGCGATGGGAAGAAAAGGCTAAGGCCTGCCTACAGGCAAGGTGAACAAATATATTGGTGATTGTTGCCTCTTTAATGACTAAGCCAGATAGTAGAGTGGGAGGAGGTCTATTTCATTAAACATCTTGTGCCTTCCTTGACCAGTCACTAAGTTATCAAATGAGTCTACATATATACAGTTTGAAATACTGTGTGCATATTATATGCAGAGTACTTTGTTAGGTACTTTAAATGATACAAAGTAGTATTTTGTTTATAGTCTTCCATTACTGACATAGTTAGGAGCTAAGAAATATAAAGCTCATTGCAGTGTGTTATTAACTGAGGGTACAGAAAAGGAATTCAAAATAGGAGAGATCAGTGTTAGCTTGTATGGCCAGAAGAAAATCTTGAGAGAAATATAAGAATTTGGGTATAGCCTTGAAAAATGAGTAGGATTGAAGTGGAAGAGGAGGCAAGAGAAATGTCATAAGCTAAGTTAAAGATATATGACAAAAGTTAAATGGGCTTTTTTGGAGTGATGGGTTTATGCAGGAAGGCAGTGGGAGATAAAAATCAGACATAAGAATGTTAAGCAGATGCAATAGCGTCGGCACTCCATTGGATTTGTGAGATCTCAGTAAAGCATATTTGACTGTATGTCAGCTAATTTGACTGTAATGTTCTTTATGAAAGTCTTTTTTCAGTAGCTAGGATTAATATTTATATAATTCCTGTTGTGAGGATGAGAAAATGGGGATGCTTAGAGAGATCACAGTTATTAAATAACACAGCTCAAATTAAAAAAAATACATGTTTTTATTGATTTTAGAGAGAGAAGAAGGGAGAGGGAGGGAGAGAGAAACATCAGTGTGAGAGCAAGACATCAAGCAGCTGCCTCTTGCACAGCCCTTACTGGGGATTGAGCCTGCAACTTGGGCATGCGCCCTGACCGAGAATTGAACCAGTGACCTCTTGGTGCATGGGTCAATGCTTAACCACTGAGCAACACTGGCCAGGCAAGACAGCTCAAATTTAAAGCCTTTTCCACTTTACTCCAAAGTCTCCATGAGCTTAACTACTATGCCAGCCCACTTATTTTGAATGGATTTGATAGAAAAGTTCTTTGATGATTTAATTAACATAGTTCTGCTCAGCCAAAAAAGGTTCCATGTATATTGGATATTTTGCTCTCCTGGTGCTATGGAGAATGCAAACTATATTTATTTATAGCTTTTCCTGTCTAAAATATTCCTGTGCCTTTAGAGTCATGACGCTTCAGGAGGTGGGAGCATATTAAATGGGAAAAACTAACTTTGGAATTCAAAACTATGATTTGGTACGTCTGATGCAACTGACCATAGTCAAGTGAATGAAATTTGTTTGTAGTAATGTTTGAAAACTTTTCCCCCCATTTTTCTGCATTTAGTCACCAAGTTTTGGTGATTTTGCCTCCAAAATGTCTTCCATATCTTTTTTCTTCAACTCCATTGTCATTGACCTAGTTATAGTACTCTTATATTTTCTCTTGATCTTCGCAATTCAATAAGTATTTAAAGAGTACCTACTACACTCCAGGCACTAATTTGAAGTGCTTTGGAGACAGTAGAATAAAAGACACACAGGGTCCCTGCTTTAAAACAGAACCAACATTCTAGTGTGGAGAGACAGTTGAGTAGTGAAGGGGTGAATGAATTTCAAATATATAGTGTCATGAAGAAAATAAAATTGGTAAAGAAGTAGGGGGTGATGGGGTTGGTGAGAATGGTGGGAACTAGAGTCTTCCCTTTTCTAATTACTGTCAAAGTTACTTTTCTGAAACACGTTCTTAATATTCTTCATTTCTTAGTATTGGTTAAGTACTGATCTTTTTTTTCTTAATTTTTAAAAAAAGTTTATTGATTTTTAGAGAGAAGGGAAAGGAGAGAGAAAGAAACATCGATTTGTTGTTCCACTTATTTATGCACTCATTGGTTGATTCTTGTATGTGCCTTGACTACAACCTTGGCATATCAGGACGACACTCTGACCAACTGAGCTACCTGGCCAGGGCCTGACCATATTTTTCTTAATATCCTTCTTTGCCTTTTGGCTTCTGGTTCTGCCTCTTAAATAATGACTTTCCTCGATATCCTGCCTAGACCTCTTCTTCTCATCTATAACATAGATTTTTTTAATAGATATCATTTGCCTGTTAGACAATTCCATTGAATGTTCCTCAAATTCTCATATCCAAAATTGGACACATTAATTCCTTCCCATAATCTCTTCCTTGGTTCCTTTTTCCTTTGAATTGTACCATCTTTCACTCATTTGAACAAGCCTGCACTTTGGATATTAACTTTGATTCCCCCTTTCTGTTTTCTTACTATCAAACTCAGTGAACTACCAAGTCATGCTGATTCAATTTCCTCAATTTCTCACTTTCATTCTTTTTCATTGGGTTGCTATCATAGTTGATCTGGATCATAGCAACATGTCCTGTCTATGAGCCCACCCTTCTCTAATCCATTTTCCAGACGGCAGCTTGTATTTTTCTAAAATACAGGTGTGACTATTTGACTCCCTTCCTTAAAGCCCTTCACTGTTTCCCATTCCCCTTGGGATGAAGTTCAGATTCCTTAACCTGATTTATAAGGCCAGCTGTAATGTAATCTAGCCCCTTACTTTAATATCTCACCTCATACCTTGCCATTTTTCCACTTGCATTCTAACATAGTGATCACCCCTGCCCCCCCACCCCCCCCCCCCCAGTTTCTCAAACTTGCTGTATTTTCTTATCTCTGGACCTTTGCACCTTTTGTTCTCCTATGGAACTGCCTTCCTCTATGCTCATCTCCTGTGGTACACCTCCACCACCCCTACCCTCCCTCTGGCCCCAGCTTCTCTGACTAACTCCTAGTCAGAAAGGATAAGAAAGCTTAGGAATTCTTCCTTCACCTACCAAGTCAATTAGGCCCTCCTAGTATATATCTTGATGCATCTTTATTTTCCTCTATCATTGCACTTAATAGAGCATCTAACTCCTTATTTATAATCCCCTCCTCCACAAGATTAATAAGTTTCATAAGGCAAGGACACTGTCACTCTTATGCGTTAATAATCTCCAGTACCACCCGGCCGACACGGCTCAGCAGTTGAGCATCAACCTATGATCCAAGAGATCTCGATACGATTCCTGATCAGGGCACATGCCTGATTGTGGGCTTGGTCCCCAGTAGGGGGCATGCAGGAGGCAGCTGATCAGTGACTCTCATCATTGATGTTTCTCTCTCTCTCTCTCTCCCCCTCTCCCTTCCTCTTTGAAATCAATAGAGATATATTTAAAAATAATAATAATCTCCAGGACATAGCACAATGCCTAACATATAGGATTCATGGATGGTGATAAAACTTTTCCCATCCTCAGTAGCTTCCCATTGCTTACATAGTTAAATTCATGGCTTTTAAGATCTCTTAATCTGTATACATCTTTCTTTTCTGCCAAATCCCCCTACTTCTTGCTCTTACTCCCTCCCTCAGTCTTCACACCATCCCTGATCTTAAACTAGACTACCAACTCATTTTTTAAATGTTTCTCTATGTTCATTATATTCCTGTTTGTTTTTTTCTTTAACCTTTCACTTGACAAAAATCACACTTCTTTAAGGCCTAGCTCAAAGCCCTTCTCAACGCCCCTAGGCAGAACTAATCACTACCTCGTGAATTATTCTTAATTCCCAGTACATGCTTATTTTGTATTCTGATTAGTTGAGGATAAAGGTCTGTTTTATTCATCTTTGTATAACTAGATGCTAATGAATTTAGTTGACTTTGTGTAACTAGGTGTTAAAGAATGTAGTTGAATTAAATGTACATGGTCAATATGAATGGATTTCTAGACTGTTGCTTTCTATGTTGCTGTCTAATATGCATCTCCGACAATTTCAGATATTGTGGAGAACTCAAGTAGAGGCAATTTAGTGTAGTGAAAAGAGCATGGGATTGAGCATGGAATTGAGACAATATTTCAGGTATACCATTTACTACGTGACTTTAGGGAAAATAAATGATCTTTAAATTAAAGTTATTTGTAAAATGGAAGAAAAGATAATAGCTGTTTTGGCTCCCTTATAGGATTGTGGTAAGAATTAAATGAAATCATGTATATGAAAATTCTCTACACATTCTAAAATGTTATGTAAATGTTGGTAGTTTGATTTTCCCTCATGCATGTCGTATTTTTTGTGTTTTCTTAGACCTCGGCACAGCGTGGCTAGTTTAGAAAGCATTGTAAATGAAGCTAAGAACATTCCAGCCTTTCTACCCAATGTACTGTCCCTGAAAGAAGCCATACAGAAGGCTCGAGAATGGACAACTAAAGTGGAAGCTATTCAGGTAAGGAGCCTTTTGAATTCTCACCATTTGGATAATGCTGTTTCACAGATGAATCCTTTAAACCTTTAATTTTTTAGAATAGAATAAGCATAATAAAAAACTACAGTACTGCCCTGGCTGGTTTGGCTCAGTGATTGGAGCATCGGCCCTTGGACTGAAGGGTCCCGGGTTTGATTCCAGCCAGGGGTATGTACCTCTGTTGCAAGCTCAGTCCCCAGCCTTGGTCAGGGCATGGGCAGGAGGCAACCAATTGGTGTGTGTCTCTCACATTGATGTTTCTTTCTCTCTCTCTCTCCCTCTCCCCCCCCCGCCCCACTCTCTCTGAAAAAGCAATGGAAAAATATCGTCTGGTGAGGATTAGAAAAAAAAAATTACAGTACTTAAAATTCACTTGTTCTTTCATATGATTTTATAATTCAAAATAGATATTACCTATTTAAACATTACTTGTTTCTATTGACTCCCTGCTGTAAAAGATTACCTAATGAATTAAGTCCCAGAAATAAAAGTATGCTTGAATACATATTTCTTCTGAATTATACAAACCATTAGCAGCATTCACAGTACTTAGTATGTAAGTCCTCTTTATTACAGAGGCATACTCAAAGGAAAAGGAAACCAACTGTCTTCTACTGAACTGCTGCACTAAGAGAGAACATATTCTAGGTGTCAAGTTCTAATGACTTTTTTACTTACTTTTCGGTAGGCTCTTTTCTGGGACCTTCTTAGCTGGCTTTCTTTCTATGCTGTATGCTGTTTTTAAAATTATCTCTTTCATCAGGACAGCTTCCTTGTTTCATCTTTGACCTATTTCAGGCAATTCGTTGTCCTCAAGTACCGGATAATCCTTAGTTGGCTGTTTATGATTGAAGGACTTAGTCAGCAAGTACAGGTAGTTGTCTTGTGTTCCCTCTAATTTTGAAGAACTTTTCCTGCACCAAGCCCTTCAGTTCAGCAGGCTGACTGACTTGTAGATACTTAAGTAAGTGGGCAGCTTCTGTTCACATGCATGCTCTTTTTTAGGATACATAGTTTGGAAATAGGCTCTGCCTAGGTTTAGCCAGAAGGTATTCTGTAGTCCAATGGCTATAGTTGAGTACAGAGGGATTAGTAGTAAATGCAGTATTTCTTGACCCTTTCTGTATCTAGGCTTGCTTTTCTCTTTCAGTTAGCTGTCAATTCTTATTCTAACACCATAGTGATTTAATTATACCATTATAATATCTCAGGATGAGAACCTTATTACTCTTTTCAAAAGTTTCTTGCGAGTTTATTTTTCCACATTTCAGTATAACTTTCAAAATGAATTTGTAGGCAAATGAGTCAGTTAATACATGGGAAATAACCTTTTAATGGAATTTAGTATTTAGGACATATTACTATGCCTTTCCTTCATAGCCTCTGAATAGCAGTCAATGTTATGGAGATATGTACAGTTTCTTACAGGAATACTAATGTGTTTATCTGTTAGATTCATCCAATCTAAGATAACACTCTGAATTAATGTCTACAGGCTGCCAGCTCACTTCAGATGTTCTTACCAAGACCTTGGAATGAATTACTTGTTAACTCTCTCACCTGTAATGATTTAATTATTTAGTGAATTTAAAACCGTATATAAGTTCTAAAAACAATGACTTCATTACATGGAAATGTTGAAACGTGTCTAAACACACATCATATGTGTTTGTATAACATAAAATGGAGGTGGTTATCAGAATGAAAACATTGTTTTGTAGTTGTTCAAAAAATTGTGAAAGACTTTGAAACAGGCAAAAGAAATTACTGGATATCCTTTCAGTGGAATACCGGATGTTGTCTAGTGGACCCCCTCCACAGTTATCTAATTCTAGGACTATATGCCTTAGATTTTCTTTGATGAAGCTATTTAACAACTCTGTCAATTATTTAAAAATGATAGTGATAGAAATGAATTATGTTCATAGAGAAGCAATTAAATTTGTCTTCACATTTGGAACAGTTGATTTCCACACTGTAGAAAAGGTAATTCCATTGTCCTGTATTCTATTAACATTTGTTTCCATCCATTAGCAAATTCCTTTTCTCATTTCTAATTGCATATATATGTCTATTCTTACATTGTCCTTTGAACTGATTTTTACATCTTATTGGTTCCCTCATTAACTAATAAAATTAAAATCTTTTGACAGCATGAATTTACACAGACTTAAAATTAAATTTATTGAGGTGACACTAGCTAATAACATCATTTTCAAGTGTACAATTCTATATATCATCTGTATTTTATATTTGCACAAACTTTTTAAAAAGAACATTAGTAACTCTTATTAATTCAAGAGATATAATTAGGGTTAAAGAATAATATTTAGTAAAAAAATTCACTTTAAACTCTTCGTAAGGTATTCTGATAATATATTGCCAAACTCTAAAAGTGAATGCAAATTGTGTAAGGATGTACTTTTGTTTTTTAGAGTGGCAGCAACTATGCTTACTTGGAGCAGCTGGAGAGCTTATCTGCTAAAGGGCGCCCTATCCCTGTGCGTCTTGATGCATTGCCCCAAGTAGAATCACAGGTAGCAGCAGCACGGGCATGGAGAGAACGGACGGGGCGGACCTTTCTTAAGAAGAATTCTAGCCATACATTGTTACAGGTAAAGAGTAGTTTACATTATGAATACATATTTCAACACCCTCATCAGAAGTAGGTAGTAGTATTATTGGTGAGGGTCCTTTTCACTTTATCTGGTCATGATTATACAAGTGATTGCTATTAGGTAATATTAAATGTTGACCAGAAATCTAGAGTCTCTGGCAAACTTATTTCTTTTTCATCCTGTGCTATGTCCAGAAAAAGCAATCAGCTTGGATTTTGTCTATGTTGTTAATGGACTCTCACTGAAAGAGCTCCTTTCTCAGAAGCACAAATTTAAATACTTATTACCCTTTCATTTTGAGCATTTAAACATAGTAGTTGGTAAAGCTGGCAGCTTGGTTCCATCTAAAGATGATACTAGCTTCCTCCTACAACCACATTAAATCACAGCTAAACTACAGAACAGTCATCATTCAGAACCGTGTGAAATCCAGTTGAATGGAAGTCCTACAATTAGGGAATAAAAGCAGCAGCCACATCAAGATTGTTAGTGGGGCGGAGATGTGGAACAGGCTGGTCCCACACCCATGTATGGCAGATAAAAATCAGGAGGGATATCTCGACTGTGGAGGTTCCCCCTAAGGGACAAGAGGTCCCAGCACACACTAGGCTCCCCAGCCCAAGTTCCAATGCCAGGAAGAGAAACCCCCATAACTTTTTGCTATAAAAACCAGCGGGGATTGAGGCTGAGGGAGATAGAGACTGCAGGAGTCCCAGGCATTTCCTCTTAAAGGGCCCCATGTAAGGACTAACTCAGACTCACTGCCTCTGGCCTTCAGCCTGAGGACAATTGCTTAAAAGTACCAGAAACATATGGGGAGGAACTGAACTGTCCAGCATCAGAGCAAGAGCTGGGGCAGGGTAGCTTTCTTTCAGACTGAAGTGCTGGCAGAGGCCACTGTTCCTTTGATAAGCCCTCCCCTCACAGCCTCTAGGTTGGTACCATATCTGAGACTACATCAACCTGGCTCACACTGTTTGCCCCACCCTGGTGATTCCTTGAGACCCTGCCCACCCAACTTTTGGGCTCACCCAAGCGATTTCTTTCTCCTTTTTAAAAAATGTTTTTATTCATTTTTAGAGAGAGAAGAAGGGAAAGGGATAGAGAGAAACATCGATTGGCTGCCTCCTGCATGCCCCCTACTAGGGATTGAGCCCTCAACCCGGGCATGTGCCCTGAACCTGACTGGGAATCAAACCATGACCTCTTGGTTCCTGGGCTGATGCTTAACCACTGAGCCACACAGGCTGGGCTGTTTCTCTTTTTAAAAAATAAATTGATTGCTTGATTGATTTTAGAGAGAGAAACATTGATTCGTTGTTCCACTTGTTTATGCATTTATTGGTTGATTCTTGTATGTACCCTGACCACGAATCTAACCTGCAACTTTGGCGTACCAGGATCATGCTCGAACCAACTGAGCTACCCAGCCAGGGCCCAAGCTGTTTCCAGTGGCCTTTCCATATAAATGGCCTGTTTTGGCTCATGCTTCAGATTTTCCTAAAATCTCTCAAAACAAGCATCATCTGGCCTCAGGTAGCCTGGCCCTAGGCCTGACACTAGTAGCAGCTGGTCTTGGGTCACAGCTTGGTCTTACAGGGGCACCTCCAAACTCAGCATAAGTAGCAGCCATCTGCAGATTGCTTTGTAGCTCATGCCTGGTGGCCCTGGGAAGAGCACAGGTGGTGGCTGACCTTGGCCTGCATCTCCCTGGAGGTCCCAGAGGCAGTGCACCCAGTGGACAGCTTCAGACCATGTCAAAGTACTACCCAAACACCTCCACAAGTGACACACTCAAGGAGGGGCACTCAGCGTGTACCAGAGCCCTACTGAAGTAAGTCCTGCTCCCTGGAGTTGACCCCTGCACGGCTGATCCTCCGTGGTGGTCGGAGGTTGGTGGCCAGTGATTACAGCCTGTCCTTGTAGTTGATCAGCCTAGGGGTAAATCCTTCCCATTGATGTGCCAGTAGCAATCAAAGTTCAACTACTACAGAGAGTGTACATAGTCTACATGAAGGTGCACCTCAAGTGCCCAGCTTGGGTGATAGGGTGGCTGTGTCACTTGACCCTAGAGGACACCTACTATATTAGGCAACTCTACCAAGCCTGGGAGATATGAGCAGCTCTACCTAAAACAGAAACAAAATAGGGAGGATGCCAAAATAAGGAGAGAATGAAACGTCCCAAATGAAAGAACAGAACAAAACTCCAGATAAAGAACTAAACCAAACAGAGACTAGCATTCTACTAAATGCATATTTCAAAACCCTGGTTATACAGATACTCATTAAATTTAGTGAAAACCTCCATGGCATATAAAAGGAACAGTCAGAAATGAAGGATACACTAACTGAAATGAATAATTTATAAGCAATCAACAATAGAGTAAATGAAGCCGAGAATCAAACCAGCGATTTAGAATATAAGGAAATTAAAAACACCCAATCAGAACAGCAACAAAAAAAAGTCCACAAAATGAGGATAGTGTAAGGAGCCTCTGGGACAACTTCAAGCATACCAACGTTACCATCATTGGGTTGTCAGAAGGAGAAGAGAGAGAGCAAAAAATGGAAAACCTATTTAAAAACATGACCGAAAACTTTTGTAATTTGGTGAAGTAAATAGGTAGATACAAGTCTAAGAAGCACAGAGAGTCCCAAACAAAATGAACCCAAAGAGGCCTATACCAGGACACATCACAATTTAAATGGAAAAGCTTAAAGACAAAGAATACTAAAATTAGCAAGAGAATAGCAGTTGGTTATCTACAAGGGAGTCGATTTCTCAACAGAAACTTTGCAGGCCAGGAGGGATTGGCAAGAAATACTCAAAGTGATGGAAAGCAAGAACCTACAACCAAGTTTACTGTACCCAGCAAAGCTAACATTTTAATCAAAGGACTGATAAAGAGCATCTCACAAGAAAAAGCTAAATGAGTTCATCAACACCAAACCAGGATTATATGAAATGTTAAAGGGTCTTCTTTACGAAAAAGGAAAAAAAGATAAAAAATATGAACAATAAAATGGCAATAAATATATTTCTATCAACATTTGAATCTAAAAAACAAAATAAATGAATAAGCTGAACAGAAACAGACTCAGACACAGAGAACATTTTGATAGTTGCTAGATGGGAGGGATGTTGGGAGAATGGGTTGAAAAGGTGAAGGCATTAAGAAGTACAAATTGGTGGTTACAGAATAGTGAAGGGGATATAAAGTACAGCATAGGGAATATAGTCAATAATATTCCAATAACTGTGTGGTGTCAGATGTGTACGAGATTTATTGGAATAATCACTTAGTAAGTTATATCTAACTACTGGGGTGTACACCTGAAACTAATATAATGTATGTCAATTGTAATTGAAAATAAAATAAAAATAAATAAGTGATTTATTTATTGGGATTACTGGGTTAGAATTTAATAGCATTTTGTGATGCTTAATACTGTTGTGTTTTCAAAGGTATTATACCAGCTTACTGATACCAGCTGCAGTTTAAAATATCTCCCTTCCCTTATTAGCATTCAATAGTATAGTGAGTGCTCAATAAAATGCTTTAGCTAATAGGACATAGGCTTTGGAATATGATAGTTTCATGTTTGAGAACTGGCTTCCTAATTGACTGACCCTGTGTACTTGGGCAAGTTGTTTCCTTTCTGAGCCTGTTTCCCTTGTTTATAAAATACAGATAATACCTACTTCAGAGTTGAGTTAGATAATGTGTGTTAAGTCCTTAAGAAGGTGCCTAGGAGACTTGGTGAGTAATCAATAAATGGTTCCTGTTAATATTTTCAGTTTTAAGATTTTTTTTTAAACCAGAGCTCAGTATTTGGTTTTATTTTTGTAGGTGCTAAGTCCCCGAACTGACATTGGTATATATGGGAGTGGTAAAAACAGAAGGAAAAAAGTAAAAGAACTAATAGAAAAAGAAAAAGAAAAGGATTTGGACCTTGAGCCTCTGAGTGATCTGGAGGAAGGATTGGAGGAAACCAGAGATACAGCCATGGTGGTAAGAAATTATGATATATATCTTGACTTTGCATGAATACAAAATTCTATGAAGCACATTCACTGTTTCATCCTTAATTATTTTAATTTTTCTGTATTTTCTTTGACTTTATTTCAGATATTTTTTAATATTTATAATCAAAGTATATAAAAAGTTTACTATTCTGTTCTCTTCCTGAAATCGTCTTTTTCATGTCTCTGTTCTATATTGTTGTTTTAATAGTTGTCTAATATTCTATCAAATTTTTTATAATTTGCTGAACATTTTTCTGATATTGAACATTTGGTTGTTACTACTTAGTGTTTGCTATTATGGATGCTAATAAAGTAAACTTCTTTGTATAGCCTTTTCCTTTTTCAAGTTATTTTCCAACACTTGACTCTTGGGAATGGGATTACTGGGTTAGAATTTAATAGCATTTTGTGATGCTTAATACTATTGTGCTTTTCAAAGGTATTATATTAGCTTACTGATACCAGCTGCAGTTTAAAATATCTCCCTTCCCTTATTAGCATTCAATAGTATAGTGAGTGCTCAATAAAATGCTTTAACTAATTGGAATTATGGTGTTTTTGTTTTTGTTTTTTGAAAGTAGGAAGAATGTGTTAAGATTACTAGGAGTCTGAGGAAATAGAGGAAAAAATAAAAATGAATTTGGGCATTGTGTAATAGTAAGCCAAGTTACGTATGGCTGTTTCTGCCTACAAATGATCCTGTTTTTTTGTTTTTTAGTTTTATTTTTCAATTACACTTTACATTCAACATTATTTTATACTAGTTTCAGGTGTACAGCATAGTGGTTGCATAATCATATACTTTACCAAGTATTCCCCCAGTATTTCAGGTACCCACCTGGCACCGTACATAGTTATTATAATATTGTTGACAAATGACCCTGTTTCGAGGGCATTAAAATGATTTCTCATTAGGGAACCTGCCTAAAAGGTCAGTTTTGCCAGGCAAAGTATTCTACTGATGAAATGATCAAATATAGTAACACTTTGCCCATTTCACAGACAAGGAATGTTTGCATGGAAGCTCTCAGCCTGCCCCACATTTTAGGAAATGATTGACAACTGATTTTTTTTAAAGGACAATGTTATGTCACCATGAGGCCACAACTTGGAGATGATCCTTTAAAGGCCTTGAGGATTTGGTATTTTTGGAGTATTTTGCAGTGACTCCTTTCTATTAAATGTTTTTTGTGTACAGGTGGCAGTTTTCAAAGAACGGGAGCAAAAAGAGATTGAAGCCATGCATTCCCTCAGAGCAGCCAATCTAGCCAAGATGACAATGGTGGACCGCATAGAAGAAGTAAAATTTTGCATTTGCCGCAAGACAGCCAGCGGATTTATGCTGCAGTGTGAGCTCTGTAAAGACTGGTTCCATAACAGCTGTGTTCCGCTGCCTAAGTCAAGTTCCCAGAAAAAAGGATCTAGCTGGCAGGCTAAAGAAGTAAAATTCCTGTGCCCTCTTTGTATGCGGTCTCGAAGGCCAAGGCTAGAGACTATTCTGTCACTCCTAGTATCCCTTCAGAAGTTGCCTGTACGGTTGCCTGAAGGAGAAGCCCTTCAGTGTTTGACAGAACGTGCTATGAGTTGGCAGGATAGAGCCCGGCAGGCCCTAGCCACAGATGAACTGTCTTCTGCCCTGGCCAAACTGTCTGTCTTGAGCCAGCGTATGGTGGAGCAGGCAGCTCGAGAAAAAACTGAAAAGATCATCAGTGCAGAACTCCAAAAAGCAGCTGCCAATCCAGACTTACAGGCAAGTTTAGGATTTTCTAAGATTTCATGAGATAATATTTGTGAATGTATAAATAGTAAATCAACTCTATCTTACCAGTTGATTAGGAAGGCAATAGTAAGTTGTCAGCAGTTATATTATCCATAAAGTCTTCTTTCTATATACGCCCATAGGATTTTCTTTGGATATATACCTTGGTCATTTTAGTGAAAAATTACCTGGAAATATCATTCAGGTGGACCCTGTTATCATAGGCAGGTAATTTGCTCTTGTACTAACTGGTGAACTCTGTTAGCCACTTTGCAAGTTCATTACATCTTGGTAGTCATAATCGCATATTACCCATATTTATTTAATGTGTATCTGTTCATCCTGGAATTATTTGTTGTTTAGGGACATTTACCTAGTTTCCAGCAGTCTGCTTTTAACCGGGTGGTGAGCAGCGTATCTTCTTCCCCTCGACAAACAATGGATTATGATGACGAAGAAACAGATTCTGATGAAGACATTCGGGAGACATATGGCTATGACATGAAGGTAATTACATGGCCAGGTCTGTGGGTACATACCTGATCACTTGGTTTGTTTAAGAAGTTGTTTAATACTGATATTTGAGGCCTGAGAGTGGAAGAGAAAGCTAGTAATCTATTTATCTTGAGTTTATGGTGATAGCATTTTTTTTCAAAGCTCCAAAAATATACATTGATGAAATAATTTTTATTAAAGGGTAGAATTTTTAAACTTTCTTTTTCTCACCTTGTAACTCGCTATGGCTTAGAGGGACCGGCAAAATTATGCAGTTAGTTACTGAAAGCTGTCATGACTGATTGCGTATTTTTTTTAGTTGTTAGTCTTGATTTCAGATCCTTGCTTTTCATTTCCTTGAATACTTGATGCCATTCCCTTCTGACCTGTAGTTTCTGATGAGAAATCAGCTAACAACCTTATAGGAGCTCCTTTGTAAATAACAAGTTGCTTTTTTCTTGCTGCCTTTAAGATTCTCTCTTATCTTGAATTTTTGGCATTTTAATTATGATGTGTCTGGATGTGGGCTTCTTTGGGTCCTTCTTACTTGGGACTCTGTGCCTCCTGAATTCGTGCATCTTTTTTCTTCACCAAGTTAGGGAAGTTTTCTGCCACTATTTCTTCAAACAGGTTCTCTATCCCTTGGTCACTTTCTTCATCTTCTGGTGTTTCTGTGATGCGAATATTGTATGTTTCATATTGTTGTCCCACAGCTCCCCCTCCTGTTTTTTGTTTTTATTCTTTTTTCATCTCTGACTGAGCAGTTTTTTCTACCCTGTCTTCTAAGTCACTGATTCGATCCTCAGCATCCACTAATCTGCTGTTTGTCCTTTCCAGTGTATTCTTTATTTCTGCTATGTCATTCTTAATTTTCTTCATAGTTTCCATTTCTTTTCTCATGCTGTTGAGTATCTTTACAATCATTATTCTAAACCCTATATCTGATAGGTTCCTTATTTCCATTTCATTTATCTCTTCTGGAGAGTTCTTTTGTTCTTTCACTTGGGGTTTGTTTTTATCGCCCCATTTTGGCTGCCAGTTTGGGTTTGTTTCTACATATTAGATGGATCTGCTAGGAATCCCAGTCTTTTTGGAGGGTCTCTGGTGCAGGACAATGTCAGATGTTTCTGACTGGCCAAGTACCCTGTTTGGAGCTTTCTGCACTCCACAGCTCGTGGCTCCCTCTGCTGGGGCAGGGTACATTTGGACAGGACCAAGATGTGCACCAAGGTTGCTTTTCCAAGCCCTGGGTCCAGAAGCAGATCAGGCAAAGACTCAAAACATCCAGAGATCCACCTTTGCCTACAGGCTGATTGTTATTCTCAGTATCTTAATGAGCCTCGGGCTGTAGACCACAGCAAGGCGTAAAGTCCACAGGGTGGGTCAAGAGGTTTTCCAACAGAGTGTGGCAGTTGCTTCCCCACAGGCAAAAGCTGTCTGGATGGTAAAGATCTGCCTGAGAAAGATGTTCTCTGCCATTTGGGGAAATGACTCAACACAGGAATCCGAGCTCTATCCCCACAGTCCCCAACCCTGCATTCTCCTCACACAGCTCTAGTTTACTCTACCCTCCCTGTGCTGGAGAGTAAGGTGAGGGGCTGCACATGAAAGTTTGTGTGTTGGCTCTTTAAGAGGATGCCTGCATTTCCAGCCGTCTCCAGCAAGCAGAAAATGCTGCTGCTTTTTTTTCACAACCAGATGTTATGTGGGCCCTTTTCTCAGTTCTGGTGCTTTGGACTTGGGAGCCCAGCTTGGGATTTAGATTCCAGAGTTCTCTGGGTATCCCCCACAGCTAAAATATCCCTCTGGACCTTCAGCTGCTGTCTGTGGAAGCCCAGCCAGCCCTCTTGCTCCTCGACACTTCCTACCAGCCTCTATACAGTCTTCACTTTATTTCCTTGTTTATGAGGTTATTCTCCAGCTAGTCTTTTGTTGATTATTCAGGATGGTTTTTCTCTTATTTTAGTTATAATTCCAGTTTGGTCCTGGGAGAGTGTCAGTTTAGCTTCCACTTAATCTGCTGCCTTCTTGGAATCTCCTTAGAAGTTCATGCTCTTTTGTATTCAAGACCTAGGGTGCAATCTTTTCCATGCCCCTTAACTATTTTTTTGTGTGTGTTTTCAGCATGCAAATCAGGGATGTAAACTCATTCTTAGAGCAATGAATATCATCAGTATTAAATTTTCAGGATATAAAATTAAAACCATCCATCATAGATGCTTATAAATTATTTGCTGAAAATATTTTTTTCAAGATAAAAATGGATCCAGAGGCCCTGGCTGGGTGGTTCAGCTGTTTGGAGCACCGTCCTGTACACCAAAAAGGTGGTGGGTTCGGTTCCTAGTCAGGGCCCATATCTAGGTTGTGAGTTCAATACTTAGTTCTGAGGCACTCTCGGGAGACAACAGATCAGTGTTCCCCCCCACCCCCGCCTTCTCTTTCTCCCTCTCACTGTCCCTTTCTCTTCCTCTCAAATCAATAAACATGTCCTCGGATGAGGATTTTTTAAAAAATGATCCCAGGGAATGTTTTAATGAGGGGCTTTGTAGTTACATGAAATAAAGACTTGAGAAAAGTTGAAATTTGAATTATCCTGTTAAAATAAGGTTCTAAGCACCTTTTTACCCTGAAGTTAATGACTATCTTTGTTTGTAAAGTTATATAGGATGACCAGGAGCAGTTGAAAGGAAATACAGCCCATGCCACGTATAAGTTAGTTAGCTAATACTAGAATTGCCTGCGTGCCATAGCTTTGCGTCCTCCAATACTTGGCTTATCTTTCTAACACATTAATAATCAACCACTACTATAGAATTGCTAAACAGGATGCAGATTTGGAAGCAGATTTGTAACCCATATAAACAGAACATCACAGGTATTACATGATTTCAGGGTTAGGGATCAAAACTATGGTTTGATACAGTTGTATGCAGTAGTTCTTTTTTGCAAAATTTATGTGGGAGTTTTAGCCTACAGTTTCTTCTTTGGTCAGGGTATTGGCAAGGTGAAAAATAAAATTATAGATTTTATGTTGTTAGCATTGTGTTTGACAGCTTAGAAGAGCGGAAGAATGGTGGCAAGACTTAGGTGGTAATTCAAAGTAAAAGTTACCTTGATGTGGGTATTTTTGCATTAACAAAAATTTTACTTTTGAGTATTTTCCCATAGAGCAAAGACTTACTATAATGGAAATTATATTTGCCAATTTATTTGCAATTGGCTTGGTGAATTTTCCTTTTGTGTGATGTCCCCAATTATGGACCATGAATTTATCCCTAAAATAGGTTGAATTTAATGTCTTTGCTTGAAGAAGAGCCCTGTACTGGTTTAGGTAGAAGAGGGCATAATTATATAGAAAAATAAAATCGGTTATTTGATCTTAGTTATTGTAGCATTTAAATATTTAAAACAGACGGTTTGTGCTTCACATTGTTTACTTCATTTTGCATGTAATACTCTGTGATCACTGCTAAAATATTCTGAGCAGCAATTCAAGAAAATTATTACTTAGGAAAATATATATTTAATGAAGCAGTCCATCACAGATCTTTTGTGATTGTGTCTGGAATACCCTTTCACGTATTTATATAATTATTTCCTTTTAAGGCATATTGTTTACCTTTATTGAAACTGTTTATTCATATTAAAGTTTATATTTTACAAATGCATATATGTGCAGAATTCCACATCAGAAAGGAGGGTATAAAATAATAGTAATTATTATCTCCCAGAAAGTACTTGTTTATTTTAGAGGAAGGCAAGTTAAGCACTTAGATTCTTTTATTTTTTTCTTCTCATCCTTGTTAATACCTGGGTGGCTTGAGCTTTAGTGGAAATAGAGTAGACTTTTGCCCTAGACTTTAGTCTGACCTAATACCAGATAAGATGGAGTGATAAATCTATATATAAAACACATTTCTAACTGAGAGGCTGTTCCATATTTGCCATTAGTGGGACTGAACTATAATTTTCCTCCTTAGGGAGAGTAATTTGTTTAAGCTTGTTGTTTATCAACCTTTTACTTTCAAGTTATCTGTGTCTTTATATTTAAAATGTGTCTCTTGAGATAACATATAATAGGGCCCTTGTCTGTATTCTGCATATATATGTAATTTTAAAATAAATAGTTGAGTCTTATTTTTGTGTGTATATTTTTTTAAAGTAATATTAAGATCTTTTAATTGAGAGTGTGTAGTTCATTTACATTTAATGTAATTGTTGACATGGTTGGGTTTAAGTTGGCCATCTTGCTATTTATTTTTTATTAAGTTCTTTTGTTTTTTGTTTTTCTGTTGCTATTTTCCTGACTTCTTTTGTGTTAATTGAATTAAAAAATGTTTTATTTCATTTTTTATTAGTTTCTTATACCTTTTTTATTTTTATTTTTCAATGATTCCTCTAGGGCTTACAATGTATTTTTTTAAATAATTTTTTTTGTTTAATTTATCCTTATTGTTGAAAGTATTACAGATATTCTCCTTTTCCCCCATTGATCCTCTCCACCCTGCATCCCCCATTATAGGCCTTCACCACACTATTGTCTATGTAACAATGCATCTTTAATTTACCAAAGTCAATATTATACCTCTTCACATTTTGTACTTCACTTGGGGAAGTAATTTTTAAAAAATTTTCTTTTTACTTATTATTACTTTCCTCCATTATCTTCTGTTCACCACCTTTTCCATTTTGAAAGCCTAACAAAGTTTCCTGCGTGAGTTATAATGAAATGAGTAGAATCAAGGTCAGAAAAGACAGTTCCAGTTCTAGTCAGTGAGAAGCAGCATCTGGAACTAAAGTAGGAAAGTACAGAACTTAAATTCTTGAATAGGGAAGAAGACAATGAACTGCTATTCCTAAATTTTCAGTGAGTGGCATTGTCTTCCAGAATCGTATTATAAAACGTTTTAAGTGTCCTGTTTAATTAAGGATAATCTCATGATAGCAGATTTTCCTTTCCTACAACCTACAAGGAGAATCAGGTGTTACATTAGTCATTAAGCATTTGTCTCTCTTCTACTAACTCACTCTTTTATAATAGTCTTTGTGTTGCTGGGGGTAGAACTCTATACCAGGGGTTTGTAAACTTTTTCTGTAAAGTAATAAATATATCAACATATTAATGTATATTAAGATATAATAATAATTTTGCAGAGTAAATATTTTAGGCTTTGAGAGCCACATGTGGTCTCTATTGCATATTCCTCTTTTTTTTCTAACCACTCTTTAAAAATGTGAAAACTATTTTTAGCTTATATTTCATACAAAAAACAGCCTGCCAGCTGGATTTGGTCCACAGGTTGTAGTGTGCCAATCTCTGCTCTACCTATTTGTCCTTTGCCTGCTGCCTCCCTTCTGCCAATAGAGGACATTGGAGAAAATTAAATGGTCTGAACAATGAGAAGGGACTTGATCTTTCCTGTTATATTTTCCATTCCAGTCACAATCTGAACTGCATGCTTTTTTATTTTTTACCCTGGCAGTGGCAACTGTTTCTAGTTTCTAATTTTTTTTTTGACATCCCAAAAACCAACCAACCACATCATGTTCCATTGGAGACAGCAGAACTAACTGGCTAGTGCTTCTTACTCAGAGATTTGAATCCCAATTCTCCAGTACCCCTCCTCTGAGTTTTTAGGTTGTAATAACTCCACTTCATCCCTTTGTTATCTCAAGCCCTTGGGATGACAACTCTTTCTTGCAATTATCTTGGTGTTACCTTTTTGTCTTTTAGGCCTTTAATGTATAGGGTAGGGCAAAAGTAGGTTTATAGTTGTGAGTACATGAAGCAGTTTATTCTTGTATTATTATTTATTGATTATTGTCTTTTCAGTACAACTGTAAACAACTACAAACAACTGTAAACCTACTTTTGCCCCACCCTGTACATTTAACCAGTTCATTTTATTAAATTCTCCTTGTTGAAACACCTGTGATTTCTGTCTTTCTGATTCCACTGTGACCATTAAAGCTGTACATACGAGTTTATGGAAATTAACCACAGGGGAGAACCATCTGAGATCTAATCATAACTGTAAGAATTATATAATTTGAATATTGTCAGTCAGGCTCTTCATTGTATTAAGTAAGAGCAATTAGTAAGCTTCCAGGTTTGAAAACCTTTAGAGAGGATTAAATGATTTGTATCCTTAAGATGTCACATCTAAACCTTTCTTCCCCTTCTAAGCCCATTTTATTTTTTTTCAAAGTATCAGAGTTCCTTAACTTCTTTTGGGTATAGGAGTTTTTATGAGTTATAAACTATAGAGTAAATTACTTAATATTATTTTCTTGTAGCTTTATTATCTCTGGATTATTTTTGAGCTTTTTACTCTTTCCGTTTTGGCTTGAAATTGGGGTCATTACTGTTTCCCCCCCCCAGTGGACATTTCCTATCTTATTTAATGTTATATATTTAATTTTAAAGTAGTATTTTTAGAATGTATTAGAAGTTTTAACCTGAAAGCCTGCATTTAGATCGTTGTCATAGGATAAGTTAAGTGGTTCTAATTTTGAATACTCCTCTTTGTTTCTTCTTCAGGACACAGCCAGTGTAAAGTCCTCCAGTAGTCTGGAACCCAATCTTTTTTGTGATGAAGAGATTCCCATCAAGTCTGAGGAGGTTGTCACTCACATGTGGACAGCACCTTCATTCTGTGCAGAACATGCTTATTCTTCTGCTTCTAAGAGTTGTTCTCAAGGTATTACCCTTTAAAACAGTGTGGAGAAGATAAGCCTGAAACCAGTGAGAAAAAACCATTGTATTAATCAAGACTGTGAATTCCTCTTAAATACATAACTTTGGCATGAAATTTTATTAGAACCTAAAAATGCAATTTTGGTTAGAAGCCAGTCCCTGTTTTCATTTACTGTCATTAGGTGATAATCTGAAAACTTACATAGAATTATTGAATCCTAGTTAGAAGAACATTAGAGGCTATCTAGTCCTATCTCTCTTTAAAAAAAATAGTCTTTATTGATTTCAAGAGATAGGAAGGGAGAAGGAGAGAGAGAGAAAAAAACATCAATTATGAATCATTGATTGCCTCCTGCACCCCCCCAACTGGGGATCGAGCTCCCAACCTGGACATGTGCCCTGACCGGGAATCGAACGATGATCTCCTGAATCATAGGTCAATGCTCAACCTTTTAGCCATGCCGGCTGGGCCCTGTCTCTCATTTTTATAAAATCTCTGATAACGAGTCATTTAGTCTTTTTTTTTATTCATTACCAGTTGTTAAGGAACTTGTTGCTTTTTAAGAATATTCATTCTAGCCCTAGCCTGTTTGGTTCAGTGGTTAGAGCGTTGGCCTGTGGACTGAAAGGTCCCACATTTGATTCCAGCCAGGAGCATGTGCCTCGGTTGCAAGCTCGACCCCCAGCCCTGGTAGAGGTGAGTGCAGGAGGCAACCAGTGATGTATCTCTCTCACATTGATGTTTCTCTACCCTACCCCCCACCCACCACTCTCCCACTCTGAAAAGCAATGGAAAAAATATCCTCGGTTGAGGATTAAAAGAAAAGAATATTCTAGTTTCAGGAAGCCTAAGTCACACTGCTTTAGGTTATACCTCTGAAAAATGAAAGGTGTTCATCTCTTCATAGTAAAAATTCAGAATTTTGCCGGACAGCGTATTACAATTCACCTTTGAACAATGTGGAGGTTAGGGTCACTGACTCACCTTGCAGTGGAAAATTAGCATATAACTTAAGTGAGCCCTGTGCATACACAGATTCCCAGTCTTGGATCAAAAATACAGTTGACCTGCTCTAGCTCGGGTGGCTCAGGGGTTAGAGCGTTTGCCTGAGCACTGAAGGGTCACGGGTTGGTTTCCCCATCAAGGGCACGTACCTGTGTTGCAGATTTGATCCCTGGCCCTGGTTGCATGTGTCTCTCACATAGATGTTTCTCTCTCTCTCTCACTCTCACTCTCTCATCTCCTTCCTCCCACCCTCCTTTCCACTCTCTCTAAAAATCAATGGAAAAAATATCCTCTGGTGAGGATTAACAACAACAAAATACATTTGATCCTTGAATGAGGCAGATTTAATACACTTATACACAAGTTTTAAAAATCTCCACTTAAGTAGACACACAGTTATCCACATAAAAGTGGACCATGACCCCTGCAGTTTAAACCACTTTGTTCAAGGGTCAACTGTGTTTGTTATTTGCTCATTAGAAAAATAACCACTTATGTAGGGCAGGTATATGTTTAATCTGTTGGTGTCCTCTAAACGGGAGAGAGCATGGATTAAGAGATTCTTTTCTATTCCCCTTCTTTAATCACAGGTAAATAAATAATACAGAACCAATTTTCTACTCTAAACCAATATTTTAGAATGGGCCTTAGAATTCTAGATCTTTTTGTTCTGTATTTGTTTTTAATTTCATTTTCACTTTCATAATGATGCAGTCAATTCGAATGTGTAAAGTATTTGAGGAGAAAGAACCATTCCTCTAAATATTTACTTTGGAAACATTACATTTCTTTTCATAATTTTCATTTTGTTTTGTATCATATTTTTTTGGAAAGGTTCTAGCACTCCAAGGAAACAACCTCGGAAGAGCCCTTTGGTGCCCCGAAGTTTGGAACCTCCAGTGTTGGAGTTGTCACCTGGAGCTAAAGCCCAACTGGAAGAACTTATGATGATTGGAGATCTCCTGGAAGTATCTCTAGATGAGACTCAACACATATGGCGGATTTTGCAGGCCACACACCCACCCTCTGAAGACAGATTCCTGCATATCATGGAGGTATGGATTTAAAGCTTGTTCAAACAGTGGTTATAAAACTATTTAGAAGGCCCAAGTTTCTTGGAGGTACCATAAATGCTGGCAAGTGGAGATGGCTGAGTGGGTAGTATTCTGGCTGTCCTCCTTTCTGATTAAGCCAAAGTAATTCTACTTTATGGTTTTCTTTATCGAGATTTTATGTGATGTATAATTTTGGGGAAAATAGACCATTTCTGCTTAAAAGAAATGGGGTTACTGAAAATTACCAATTTAGAACAGCTTTCTTAGCCAAACTCCCACCATTCAAAGGCCCAAAAGTTAGGCAGGGGAAAATATAATGGCTAAAAAAGCAACAACTACCCAAGTATTGGCTCATGCTGCCTACTTTCCTAAAATCTCTAAATCAAGGAGCATCTGGCCTTGTTGTGTCCTGTACCTTATGGTAAGTGGCCCCAGCCCCAACACTAGTGGCAGCCAGCCTTGGTTTACAGTTTGCCCTACTCTAGCCACTTTCAGAATCACAAGTAGCAGCCATCTGTAGATCACTTTGTAGCTCATGCTGGGTGGCCCTGGGCAGGACACAGATGGTGGCCAACCTTGGCTTGCACCTCCTGGGAGGCCCCAAAGCCAGCACATCCAGTGAACAGCTTCAGACCATGGCAAAGCACCACTCAACCATCTCCATGAGCAACACACTCAAGGGGTGCACTCAGCAGACACCAGAGTCCTGCTCAAGTGAGTCCAGCTCCGTGGGGTCAGCTACTGCACAGCATGTCCCCCATTATGATTGTGGATAGTCCTTGCATCCAATTGGCCTGGGGGGAAATTCCTCCCATTGCCAAACAGCAATCAAGACTACAACAGGAGGGTACACACAGTCCACATGGGGAGCACATCTGGAGTGCACAGTTCAGGTGACCAGGGAGGCTGTGCTACTGGGCCCTACAGGATAGCTACTACATAAGACCACTCTACCAAGACCAGAAGATGTAGAAGCTCTGCCTAAAACATAGAAACAAACGCAGGAAGGCAGCCAAAATGAGGAGAAAAAGAAACATGTCCCAAATAAAAGAACAGAACAAAACTCCAAAAAAAGAACTAAACAAAATGATATAAGCAATCTACCAGAGACAAAGTTCAAAACACTTGTTCTAAGGATGCTTAAGGATATCTCAAGAACTTCAACAAAGAGATAGGAAACAAAAATGTAGATAGAAAACATAAAATAGAACCAGTCAGAAATAAGGCTACAATAACAAATTAAGAATACATTACAAGGAATCAGCAGTGGACTAGATGAAGCAGAAAATCAAATCAGTGATTTGGAAGATAAGGAAGCAGAAAACACCCAATCAGAACAGCAAAAGAAAAATAATTAAAAAAGAAAATAGTTTGAGGAGTCTTCTGGGACATCAAGTGTACCAACATATTCACATCATGGGGGTGCCAGAAGGAGAAGAGAGAGAGGAAGGAATTGAAAACATTTGAAAAATGATGGAAAACTTTAACTTGGTGAATGAAATAGACATACAAATCCAGGAAGAACAGAGAATTCCAAACAAGATGAATCCAAAGAGACCTACACCAGGACACACCGTAATTGAAATGCCAAAGATGAAAGACAAAGAGAAAAATCTTAAAAGCAGCAAGAGAAAATTAGTTAGGTACCTACTATTTAGGAGAGCTCCCATAAGATTGTCAGCTGATTTCTCAACGGAAATTTTGCAGGCCAGAGGGATTGGCAAGAATTATTCGAAGTGATGAAAAGCAAGGACCTACAACCAAGATTACTCAGCAAAGCTATCCTTTAGAATTGAAGGGCATATAAAGAGATTCTCAGACAAGAAAAAGCTAAAGGAGTGTATCGCCACCAAACCAGTATTATAAGAAATGTTGACAGGGTCTTTTTGAAGGAAGAGGAGCGTCAAAAATATGAATAATAAAATGGTAATAAATGTATATCTATCAACAATTACTCTAAGTGCAAGTGGATTAAATGCTCTAATCAAAAGATATACAGTGGTGCCCAGCTGGGCATGGCTCAGCAGTTGAGCATCGACCTAGGATCCAGGAGATTGCGGTTCAATTCCATCAGGGCACATGTCTGAGTTGTGGGCTCCATCCCCAGTAGGGGGCCTGCAAGAGGCAGCCTATCAGTGACGACTCATCATTGATGTTTCTCTCTCTCTCCTCTCTTCCTTTCTCTGAAATCAATAAAGGTATATTTAAAAAAAAAAAAAAAGATATACAATGGCTGAATGGATAACAAAAGAAGACCCTTACATATGCTGTGTATAAGAGACTCACTTCAAATCAAATGACACACACACACAGACTGAAAGTAAAGTAATGGAAAAAGATATTTTATGAAAGTGGAAATAATAAAAAAAGCTGGGGTAGTAATGCTTTTACTAGACAAAATAGACTTTAAAACAAAGGCTGTATAGAGACAAAGAAGAATCCAGCTATTTCACTTCTGGGTATTTATCCAAAGAAACTCAAAACACTAAGTTGAAAAAACATAGATGTCCATATGTTAATTACAGCATTATCAATAGCCAAGATGTGGAAGCAGCCTAAGTGTCCATCAGTAGATGAATGGATAAGTGTGTGTAGGTTCCTAAGGAAATGGTTATATAGAAGTGGAGAGGGAATGTCCACATCCATCTATTATACTTGTATAGCAGTTTCTAATATATACAGTGTTTATATATCCATGATCTCATTTGATCCTCACCATAATCCTGAAGGGGGAGAGGGAAAAGGATAGGCAGGGCAAGTATTTAGCCCTGCATGTGAAGAAATTTGGGACCTGAGAGGTGGAAACTTGCCTATGGTCACACATGTAGTAAAAACAGAGACTGGGTTTCTAACTCTGGCATTTGATTTCTAGTATTCTTTTCATTATTTGTTTCCATGTAATGGAATGGTACAGTGTCACCAATAGTTGTTGATACAGATATGCGTAGCAAACTATAGTTTAGTATGTTTTGGTTTGAGAGTCAGATGCAGCGTGTGTAGCCTAATATAAATAATGGTTTCCATTATACAGAGCATTTTCTTCAAATTCATTATCTCATCTGATTCTCTTATTTTACATGTAAGGAAATAAAAGGTATTCAGAGGTTAAAAATCTTGTTCAAGATGTGATAGACTTAGACCTTTATAATGCAGTGTTTCTTTGGATTCTGCAGATTTTTAGGTCCTTATCAAAGATTTTCCATTCACAAATCTGTGGAAAAATTCTCAAGGGTTATTTCCTAAGTAATTATCAAACATATTTTCTTTCTTTTTTTTAATTGGCAACTTCATTGTATTTTTCATCCCAAAATCCCTTTATTTATTTATTTATATTTATTTATTAAGTTTATTGTGGTGACATTGGTTCATGAGGTCATATAAGTTTCAGGTGTACATTTCTATGATACATGATCTGTATATTGCATTGTGTGCCCACCACCGAAAAGTCATGTCATCTTCCATCACTTCCATATATTTGGTCCCCGTTATCCCCCACCCCATCCCCTTCCCTCTGGTAACTGCCATGCTATGTCTATGAGTTTCAGTTTTATATCCCACATATGAGTGAAATCATATATTTCTTAGCTCAAGTGTTATTTTCTAAGTAATTATCAAACTTATATTTCCAGCATTTCTTTTTCAACCTCCCTCCTTGTTCTTCCTGTTACTAGGCATACTTTTACTATTAAAATTTTAATATTTATTACATTGGCACATCATAGCAACAATATTTGGAAGTTGAAAAGAAAAATGTGTGTTTTGCTTTGTTACATCAACTGTTTTCTAGCTCTTGTTAAAGTCACCACATATCCTTTGTGATGAGATCATGATACAATTTTATATGGTTTTTTTGTCTGCTTGTTAATCCTCACCTGAGGATATTTTTTCATTGATGTTTTAGAGAGGGGGAGGGAGGGAGGAGGAAGAGAGAGGGAAAGAGTGGGGGGAGAGAGAAACATCGATGTGGGAGAGACACACATTGATTGGTTGCCTCCTGCACACACCCCAACGCAGGGAATCAACCTGCAACCCAGGTACATGCCCTTGACCAGGAATCATACTCGCAACCCTTAGGTCTGCAGGCCAACACTGTAACCACTGAGCCATGCTGGCCAGGGCCAATTTTATGTTTTGATAACATTTCTAATAACTTTTTAACCACCAAGAATTTATTAATTAAATGAGTTAATAAAGAACTATAGCGGTGGTAAATAAAGACCAAAAAAGTTATTATATAATTTAATATACATTTAGTACACTTAGTTTTCTGTGTATGTTTTCATCTCAAATAGGGATGCTACAGATTATATTAATATATGCTAACAATTTTTTTGCCCTCTTTCCCTTCAGAAAGCTAAAAATAAGAGATATTTTATTTAGGGCTTGCCATTATTTTTCGCTATTGATTGTCTTCATTGAACATTATATTTGCTTTCTTAAAATGTCTTTTAAATATCTAGAATATTTATTGTATAGTGTATACAACACAAAGTTTACCATTTTAACTTTCTACGTATACAGTTCAGTTGTATTAATTACATTCACAATGTTATGCAGTGATCACCCCACTATTTCCAGAACTTTTTAAACATTCCAAACAGAAACTCTGTACCCATTAAACAATAAATCCCATTTCTTTCTCCCCCAGTAACCTCTACTATACTTTGTGTTTATGTATTTACCTCTTCAAGATACTTCACATAAGAGAACAAAACTGTTTTTAAGTGTCTTCCTTTAAAATTGTGTCTAATTTTATATTTTTGTAGGATGACAGCATGGAAGAGAAACCATTAAAAATAAAAGGAAAGGACTCTTCAGAGAAGAAACGGAAACGGAAGCTAGAAAAAGTAGAACAACTTTTTGGAGAAGGAAAACAGAAGTCCAAGGAGTTAAAGAAAATGGATAAACCTAAAAAGAAGAAATTAAAATTAAATGCAGAAAAATCAAAGGAGTTGAACAAACTGGCCAAGAAACTAGCAAAAGAGGAAGAGAGAAAGAAAAAGAAGGAGAAAGCTGCTGCAGCCAAAGTCGAACTTGTGAAGGAGAATACTGAGAAAAAGAGAGAAAGAAAAGTGCTGGACATCCCCTCAAAGTATGACTGGTCAGGAGCAGAGGAGTCTGATGACGAGAATGCTGTGTGTGCAGCACAAAACTGCCAAAGGCCCTGCAAGGATAAGGTGAGTTCTAACAAGGTGTAGGCAAGTGTGAGAGAGGACACAGAGTAACAGGCATGGAGACACGTTTGATTCAATGATAATCTGTTTTGATCCCAGGGTTAGGGCTTCCAACATAATGTTTTCTATAGTTTCTGTAAACTCTTTTGAATTATGAAGCTCTTAGGTCAGTGTGCTTGGTAGAAGAAATGTTGTATTTTAAAAATCATATATTTAGTGAGCATAATGAGGCAAGAGTGGAGAGGAGCTATGTGATAACCTGGGGCAGCAGTGAATTTCATATGCAGTAGGCATAAAAAGTTTCAAAGTAGTTGTATGCCTTCCCTATAGGGTGACTCTGAGAACTAAATACCTTGTTAGTTAGCCACAGTGCCCTGAAAAAATCGTGCACCAATATCCTAAGAGCTCTGGCAAATTGCATTAAGATTAGTTCTAACCACCTAAAACTAAGGGGTAACGTCTTCCCTTTTCAGTCTGTATCTTAGCCACACTCAGGCCTATGTGTACTCTCCTCTAAGTGGAATATGATTTTTTGAAATTCCTTGTAAAAAATAATTAAGACCTTTAAAAGGTAATGTTTAAAAAATTTTGGTCCTAAGTTTTAAGTATGGTAATTATGTGTAATGGCCATTCTTTAGGTAATATTGATGTTCTAAGAAAGATCAATAGTCTCTATGAAAAATCTCAGTTCATAAAATGACTTGAGGCATTTATTATGGTTCCCATCAAGATTATTAGTAAATTCATAGTTCTAATTTATTATGCTTATTATACCACTTGGTATTTAGAATTTTAATAACTCCTCAATTTGAATATATGAACAGAATAAATAGCAACTGCATCATTATTCCCTCTCTTCCTCCTCAGTCAAATATTGTTAGAGCTCGAAGAGGTCACTGTGCCCAGGGTTCTTCATTTTATAAATGATGAAACCAGGACTCAATGAAGTTAAATGAAGTGACCAAAGTCACAGAGCTAATTAGTGGCAAACCAAAAGTAGAACCCTAGTTACCTGGCCCCACAGAGCAGGTTCTCTCCACTAATATCCTCACCCCACCGTTAATTGAGATGTAAGTACAAAAACACATTCCAAAACTTAACACTTACATTTAAATTATACTTACTAAAGTTTTTCCACTCATTTTTAGAAAATGAATATACAGTAAAATATATATCCCATAGTCTGACTTTCCAAGGACAATAGCTATAAATATTTTTGTTTCCTTCCAGGCTTTTTTTTTTATATAGTTTATTTTATACCATATCATACTGTCTCTTCACTTTTGTATCTTTATTAATTTCATAAGCATTTGCATATGCTATAAACATTATTAAGCATTTTAGTAGGTACAATTATATATGTGTGTATTGTTTTTATCTTTCATTTTGAATTTATTCTCATCTGAGTTTGTTTATTAAAGAGGCTGATGAAAGGTTAACTGTTTCTCTTTGGGTATTAGCAGCTCAGTGTTGGCAGGACCTCTCTTTTTTCTTTCTCCTTTAACTAATTTTATGGCAGTTTGGGACTGTCAGCAAAATATGGCGTTTCTTTTTCAAGCTTTCCTATTATCCATACAGTGTTTACATGCATCGTGAACCTTTTACTTTCTTTTTTTCCCCTCCTTTTCACTTAATCTCTTCCCTCTCTGCTCAGCGTTTTAAATATGGCTTAGTTCATCTATTATTATCCCTGTTATCTTCCTGTAGCATCTAAACACTACACAGTTTTTTTCTCTCATCTGTTATAAAATTTTTGTAATACTTTTTTTTTAAATTGAATTTTAGGGGGAGAGAGAAACATACATCAGCTTTCTCCTGCACAGCCCCTACTGGGGATCTAGCCCGAAACCCAGACATTTGCCCTGACCAGGAATTGAACTATCAACTGTTCAATAAACAGGACGATACCCAACCAACTGAGCCACACTGGCCAGGGCAGAAAGTTTTTTAATTAACTTGCTTATTCTCAAGGTTATGAGAGAATAGGTGAGATAATCTCTGAAAGCTCTTGTTAACCAAAAATGTAATATAAGTGTTAAGATGTGATCATTATTGCCCTGCCTGGGTGACTTCGGTTGGAGCGTCGTCCTGTACACCAAAAGGTGGCAGGTTCAATTCCCGGTCAGGGTACATACCCAGGTTGTGGGGTTTGAGCCCCATTTGGGGTGCATGTTGGAGGCAACTAATCAATGTTTCCACATTGCTGTTTCTCCTTCCTCTCTCTCTAAAATCAATTTAAAACAAAACATATCCTTGGGTGAAGATTTTAAAAGAAAAAGGATGTGATCATTATTATTAAATGAGCCCCAAGATTTGCTCCTAACATTATAGGTTATTTTTTAAGAAATCTAGAAAGTTATGTACAGTGTGATAGAGTAAAAGGAGATTTAACATTCAGAGAAAATGTCTGTTTTAGACTTTTAAAACATATAAAGGTGAGCAGTGTGTGCTGTAACCTGTCATTAACTTACATAAAAGAAACTTAGTAAATACTGTATTTCTGTAATATGTTTCGTTTAATTTTTTTTTAAGTCCTCACCCGAGGATATTTTTTCCATTGCTTTTTCAGAGAGAGTGGGGCGGGGAGAGAGAAACATAGATGTGAGAGAGAGACATCATTTGGCTGCCTCCCCCACTCTCCCTGACCGGGGTTGGGGATGGAACCTGCAACCAAGATACGTGTCCTTGGCCAGAATCAAACCCGGGACCTTTCAGTCCTCGAGCTGATGCCCTAACCACTGAGCCAAACCGGCTAGGACAGTAATATGTTTTTAAACATTATTTCAGATTTTAAACATTTTACCCATTATTGCTGCTTTGCCGTTTTTATGGTTCTTCAAGTTTGTTCCTGATACTAGTTTTACTACATAAAAGGTATATTTCTTTACAAGCTGTGTAAATAATTTTACAACTTTCTCAAAGTATAGTGTTTCTCTAAGAAGACCAAATTCATGGCACACATCTTCAGAACAAAATGATAACAAGAAAACAATGATTTTTAGGAAAGTCTGTGTTCTTTAAAATATCATGCAATAACAAATAACAGGGTTTATTCATATTTAGGTAAGTGTATACTTAACATTTTCATAACCAATAATTAATACTTTTTCCCCAAAACGTGCAGATTGAGAAAACATTGAAAGATTACCTAAATGTTATCTAGCCTCAATTTCAAAATGTTTTAGAAAGAGAAAGGAAAAATATTATCAGAAGAGATTTTTTAAAAATATGTTTATCCCATTATGTTCTAACTTACCTGCAACTTTCCTGGTTTAGCACTGAAATTGTATCTTGGGAAACCCATCAATCTTGGGCAGACTGAGAGCACCAAAAATATATACAAGGTTTCTGAATATGTGTTATGTTGTACTTAAGTGGATTTAAAATTTTTTCCAATCTGATTTTTGCAAGGAACCTTGGTACAGAACAGATTGAATGCAAAAACCCCAAAAGCTCAGTTAGGTAACTGAGCTAAGAATGGAGTAATTTGCTCTTAGAAATGAACAAAAATATAATGTCAAGTATTTTTTTCTTAAACATAAATATGAAACCATATAGCAAAAAACATGAAATGTCAAACTTACATTATTTCCTCTATTTAACATATTTCTTTTTTAAACACACATTTCCCAAAATCCAAACACAATAAGTAACCTATTTGTTCTATAATGTTAAAACTCTTATTTAATATTTAAATGGCTCATAGCTATGAAGTTTTTTAATAATTATTTTTATAATTTGATAAGTACATTCTCCAGAAGTAATGAAAGGGGAATGACTATTAGAACTTAACATACAGTTAGCCAAATTCTGTGTTCTTGAGTGTTCAGGCTACTACTAGTCTATCCCCTGTGTGTCAAAATCTTCTGTGGATTCAGTTGACATTCCAAAGTTGAGTTTGCTTTTTGTTCCTGTGGGTCTTATCAAACAACTGGAGTTTGATTGTTAGTAGATGAACATGATAAAAAGATATTAGTAAGAGAAGGACTGTTTTTTCCCTGCTAAATTGTTAATATAACCTGTGGCCTGGGATAGAATCTGTATACCAATGAATATTTTAAGGAAACTTATGTACTCTTGGAATCCAGTGGGAGAGCTAGGCCTAGGAATGGACCTCTAGCCAAAATCACAAAAGGAAAAATGTCTTCCTTATTTGAAAGAGTGATAGATTTAAGTTTGGGAAACTGGAAGCCAGTGAGTATAATGCAGAACTAGGTTTTAAAAGACTTGACCTGAGACCCACTTTTCTTTGCAAATATGGATAAATTGGCAGTTTTCTTATCCTATGGATTATCGTGAATGGGACTGTACTGCATTAAGAGGTTTGGAGATAGGAGTAGAGTTATCTATTAGTTCATGGATGGCATCATAAACAAGATAATATCTCAAATCTGGGCTGTCCAAAGAAACACAGTTTATCTTACCAATTCCCTTTACCAGTTCCAAATAACCAAAACACTTATTCTGAGTTCACCTACTACTAAATTAGCACTTTATAAACCTTCACCTGCGTGCAGGACCTTTATTTTTATTTTGTCACACAGAAGCCCTTATCTCCCTTTTCTGTCTTTGATATAGTTTGCCAAAATAAGAGCATTTCGATCACTTTTTTTTTTTTTTTAATATATCTTTATTGATTTCAGAGAGAGGAAAGGAGAGGGGGAGAGAGAAATGGAAATATCAGTGATGAGAGAGTCATTGATCGGCTGCCTCCTGCATGCCCCCGACTGGGGATCGAGCCTGCAACCCGGGCATGTGCCCTGACTGGGAATCGAACCCCAATCACCTGGATCCTAGGTCAACACTCAACTGCTGAGCCACACCCTGCTGGGCTTGATTACCTTTTTTAACCTGCACCTGAGGATATTTTTTCATTGCTTTTTTTTAAGATAGAGTGGAAGAGAGGGAGAGAGGTGGGGGGGGAGAAACATGATGTGAGAGAGAGACATTGATTGGTTGCCTCCTGCATGCACCTGGACCTGGCCGGGGAACAAACCTGCAACCCAGGTACGTGCACTTGACCAGGAATCATACCCGTGACCCTTTGATTCGAGGGCTGACACTCTAACCACAGAGCCACACTGGTCAGGGCATCAGTTATTTTCAGTATTGCAGACTTCAGAAGCTAAATATTATACAAACAATTACAGAAAAAAAAGCAGTTTATTTTAGGAAGGAATTGTTAGGTTCTAATTTACAGAAAGCAGTATCACAAAGTGCCAATGATGATCAAATTTAGAATATGTAAGAATTACCTGGGGGCTGATTAAAAATGTCTTCTGGTTTATACCCTCAAGATATTCCGAATCTGTAGTTTTGAGATTGGTCTCAGCTACACTTTTAACAAATATAACAGGTGAGTCTAATGCGAGTAGTCTACTCATTTTGAGAAGGGGTGCTGCTGCAGGAAGTTATTTCAAGATGCAATAGTTTTGTGAAAGGTGGGATAATGAGTAGAGCCATGAAACTGATATTAAAAAGTGCCTCCAGGCCCAGCCAGCGTGGCTCAGTGACTGAGTGCTGACCTATGAACCAGGAGGTCATGGTTCAGTTCCCAGTCAGGGCACATGCCTGGGTTTCTGGCTTGATACCCAGTAGGGGACATGCAGGAGGCAGCCCATCAATGATTCTCTCTCATCATTGATGTTTCTTGTTCTCTCCCCCTCTCTCTTCCCCTCTCTGAAATCAATAAAAACATTAAACAAAAAAAAAGTGCCTCCAGGATCCCAGGCAGTAACTAGGTATTTTGCCATACATTATTTCATTTGCTCTTCTAAATAATTCTGAAAAGAAGATGTTATCTCCATTTTACAGATGAGGAAATTGAGCCTTAAAAATGAGATTAAATGACTTACCACAAATTATGCACGTTAGAACTTCTGGCTGAATTTAGTAATCTGTATACTGCATACACAACATAGTTTCTTTTTTTTTTTTTTTTTTTAATATATCTTTATTGATTTCAGAGAGAGGAAAGGAGAAAGACAGACACACAGAAACATCAATGATGAGAGAGTCATTGGGGATTGAGCCCGCAACCCAGGCATGTGCCCTGATCGGGAATCGAACCCCGATTGCCTGGATCCTAGGTCGACTCTCAACCGCTGAGCCACTCCTGGCCGGGCCACAACATAGTTTCTTAAGCTCTAGAATTCTAGAATAGGAGCAATGAAAGCAGAAAGACTATTTTGATAAGCGATTTCTCCCACCCTTTATTATAACCCTAAAACTACTAACACGACTCAGTTTTGATAATTTTTATAGTACATGGAAACTAATTTTGAAAACTCATTTTCCTTGAAACTTGTTTACCTAGCCAAAACCTTCTTTCTTTATTCTTTCTCATATGCTGTACTGAGGTACTTAGTTAATCTCTTTATACTCCTTACTTGGCTCTGATATCTGGCAAAGCTTATTATTTTAAGTGACATCCTACATTGCCAAGTGAAATGATCAACTTTTGTAGTGTGTACTGCATCTGCCATGACGTCAGCTTTAAAAACTACCACAATCACCCTCCTAATAGAAAAGCCAAAAACCACTTTTTTTTTTTTAACTCTAGGCCCAAGGCTTGCCTTTCTAGGTCTTCCTAGTATCACAATATTCTCAGAAGGGTCAAAGTTTGCCTGGCATCTGCCACTGACCTAACAGTTATCCAGACTTTAATTTTAAACCCCAGAGTGATCTGTTGATCTGTGTCTTTGACTGTTTTAATTGGTTAATTTGTATTTATCTGATATTTGCTAACTTTTTATAGGGAGTTGTATTTGTAACGGAAGAAGAGAAGAATAAAAAATATTAGTTTTAAAAGTGGCCTATGTGACTGCTTTTCTAAAAAGGTATTTAATGCTCTTAGTACTTTGGCTTATCTCTTTGAAATAAAGCTAATACACAGGATTGCCTTCACATTGTTGTACTCTTCCTTTCTTGACTGATAATTGCATTGCCTAGAAATTGTTAATATTAGCTAAAACTACTTGGCTGCTCTATTAGAAGCTCCTTTTTTGTCAAGTTTTTCTCATGTTTCTGTCTTCCAAGGAGTCTCAGGCATTTATGAGGTAATGGAGTACCTAAGAGGCCTAATTTTGTGGACATACTCTGGTAAAATATAATTTTGAGGTACTAGCTTCCCACCTCCTTTCTTTAAAAAAGAACCCCATAAAAAGTCATTGTCTCTTGGTTTGCTTTTATTTTAGGCATAATGATTATGTAACCTAAAGATTTCTCAATCTTGTCTCCTACAGGTGGACTGGGTACAATGTGATGGTGGCTGTGATGAGTGGTTTCATCAAGTTTGTGTGGGAGTATCTCCAGAAATGGCTGAAAATGAAGATTATATCTGTATAAACTGTGCAAAGAAGCAAGGGCCAGATAGCCCAGGTCAAGCACCAGCTCCTTCCTTCATAATGAGCTACAAACTACCAATGGAGGATCTTAAGGAGACCAGTTAGCAGATACTGAGTTAGTTTGGGACATGGGGAAAATGGACCACATTAAGACCTTAGTCATAAAGTTGAGTGGTTTAGATCCACTCACAATGTTGCTTCCAAAGATGAATGGCCTTCAGAGAAAGTCCTTGTAGCTGACTTCCTCTTTGCATGGACTGTGTGATCTACATTCTCTTATCAACACATCTGTGCAGAGGGTGTCTTCTTTGGTACAGCAGCCAATGTTTCAGTTCATGTCTCTGTTGAGTATGGTTTGTTACATTAAGGCCAGACATTTGATTGAGCTCCAGGATGGCTGGTTGGGATTAATACACTGGAGTGCCATCAGGGAATGTAGGATGTGTCTTATGGCCAGTTGATATTAATTAGAGGTTTTCCACCTAGAGGCAATATCATCTGGTGGTGCTGATTACTTGGATCTCCTTAGTTAGGAAAGTTACAGAGGAGTCAGAGTACCACTGTTTCCCCACTGTTATCTGGCATTTAATGCCCTGCAAATACAACTAGGAGAGGAATAGGGCCAAAGTTACCCAATGTTAGAAGTCATGGGGTAGTAGCACAGTCTGGGCCTCAGCTTCTTGTGCTTGTTTATATCAAGAAGAAAACCCCAAATGAGAGGTAGATCACCTTATTTTCCCAAGGAGGAGGATGTCAGGATATCATGTAGTTCAGAAATCTGACTAGATTATATTCTGGGAAGAATTTTCCTTGTTTCAAGGCAAGGAGCCTTTTTTGGCACAGAGGAGTTTTGCTGTCTGGGTCAACATTTTAGAGAAGAACAGGTACGTGGATCCAGGCTTCTGCAAAAGAAAAGACAAGTTAATGTTTTACTGAGCCACAGTGATGCATGCTTTTTGGGGAAACCTTCATTCACAAGTATACTAGATACCACCAGGCTTCAGGCATGGCCATGAGCAAGACCAGCAAATAACATTTTGCCTTGCAGCCCTGACGCCAATGTCTGCTGTTTCCAATACTGGCAATTTCTGATTGTGGCCCACACCAGATGCTGTTGAATAACACCATGGCTTCATCAGAGGATGTGGGATTGTAGGACCTCTGGGTAACAAAGTTGTTTTAGTAAATCCATTTTTTTTAAAAAACAAAAAAGGACTTGTTTTTACTTTTTTCTAAATGTCTCTGACTACTGACTGTTCTATAAATAGATTATTTTTCCTTTTTTAATATACATATATGAATATATAAATATATATATATTTACTGTTACCAGCAGCATATAACAGAGTTCCAGCGTCAGAAATCCTTTTGGGGGCTTGCTTACTGTTTTTTGCTTTTTAATAAAGAAATTCCATTCCTCCTCGTATAGTACAAGGAGTTAGCACTTCCTTCTCCATCCTAGCCTAACCAGATCTTCCACCTTGTTTTTGTTTAAATAAATAATTATATTTCTTCCGTGTGTTGGGACTTGTCCCTGTCTTTGGGAAATGTGGTCTTTCTGTACCTATGGTGGCTGTTTTGTGTTGGTGTGTGAGTGTGTGCAGCTGTGGTGCCGTTGTGTCCTCTTCCCTTCTGTTCTCTGTTGTTGTTAAGGTGTTAGGTAAGCTGTATGGAAACTTATAGAAGGGGATTTTTTTTTAAAGAAAAAAACAAACTAAAAATAGTGTTTTGTCTTTACTATCCTGTGTCCCTTTAATTTGGTTTAAAAATTTTGTTTGACTTAAATTCATCAGTTTTACTTTTAAAGGGGGCAGGAGCAGGGTGGACCTAAAGAATAGCTTCTAGTCTCCTTCACATTTTACCCCAATTTGTTTGAAAGAAATGTCTTCTAGTAACTAGAAGTGAAATGTACTGTCCAGTCACAGTTTGAGTGGGTATGAGATTTAACTCAAAAGGCATCTCACTAAAAACAAAAAACAAACACAAAAAGCTTTTCTATAAAACACTGGTTTTGTAAATGCTTTATGTCTCACGCCACCTACTTTTGAGTCCCTCTTCCCTTACGGAACATTTTGAGTGTTTTGACCTGTTAAGAGGTTTAGAGGTGTTGCTGTACACGTGTCTTGAGAATCTCATCTCAGATGTGTGTGCAACTTAAGATTTCAGTGGATATTGTAAGATAACCAGTTTCATAAGTTTTCATTTTGCCAAACTTTATATAAAGGTATTATTAAGAATTTCATTTGGTCAGTGTTATAAAAGAAAGCACAGTATTTTTTGCCTTTTAGTCTTCTCTGTAAAAATCATCAAATACTTGTGGGTTAAAAAATTGAATGCAGTTTTAAGTGATGGCTGTCTGGAATATACTAAAAAATATCCTATTTTCCCTTTTTAGTCACCCATTAACTACTCAACCATCAATGGAGGGACATGAAGATGCTAAGAAAGATGGCTAAGGTGCTTTGCTTCTTGGAGTATGGTAGATGGATATAGGTAGCTGTTTAAGGAATGCTTTATGTTCTTAATATGGCATTTGCCTGCTAGAGACCTGAGAGAAAAATGCAGGACAGTCTCCAACCATGAATAATAGCCTCCTGTTTTTCTTCTGACATTTTGAAACTTACATATATCATTTAATAGATAGTGTGGGATTTTCTGTATTTGAAAGCCTCAGAGGATTTGATCTGACTCGACCGTAGAGTTAGACCAAGGCTGAGAAGAGCAGGTGAAATTAGTTTTTTTAAGAGAGAGAAAGAAAAATGAACATACAAAAATCAATTTTGAAATTAATGGACTAAGATTCATCTATTTAAAGAAATGCTGATGCTCTAACACAAAACATTGTTTTCAGTTAGAGGAAATTACTATTTACAACTTATTCCATTCTTCAGTATTATAACATTTTACATTAAAACTTGATTTAAAATGTTTCTTTACCCTTCTGTCTCCTCAAAGTTGTAATTCTTTACCATTGGTATTTTAAAACATTGTATGCGGGAAACGTATTTATACGTTTTATGTTGACTGGTAGTAGAGCGCGCGATAAAAACTACCCGCAAACAATGTATTAACTTATATGTAAATTCTTTCAAAGGTATTTCCTACTACCTTCATTATAAACTATTTTGGCAAAGGTTATAGAATGAAAAATGAAAAAAATGATAGGTCTTTGATAGTCTCAAACTGTAGGTAATTAGAACTATGCAAACCCCCAAGTTTACAAGTACATCTAAAACATTGGTAGTAGCTTTCTTGTTGGGGGAACAAGGGGCATTTATTTCACTTTGACAGTTACTACAACAAAGCCATGTTGAGATGTAAATGCTGGGCTCCCTAAGTTGCTGCAAACCAACTCCACACTGCGTAATTCAAATTTGTGCCTCAGTAAACTACTGTATATTATACTTTGAATTGAAAAAACAAACATTAAATCTGATTCCCCACAATATGCTTTACTCAAAACCCTTGCAAAGGCTAACAGGCTTGTAATATTAGAACAGTTTTTCCTGTGCTTTACTTCTCTGCTTTTGTCTTGAGCAAATATCTAAGAAACTTTTTCTTAATTTTTTGAGCCTGGTTACAATTCAGTGCATGTAAAAGAAACTCCCTGCTTGTCAATATTTTGATTCTATAATCATTTGTGTGGACAGCAGCCAATACTTAAAATAGGATGAAAGGAAAAATTGAGAAAGCCCTTCTTTTAAAGGGAGAGATTACCTACTTTTTAAAGGAGAAAGTGACAGTTTAGAATGGGATTTGTAAATTGTGGAAGAATTAAGCTAACGTCCCACAAATAACGAGGTTCAAGAAAGGTTTATGAACAGGTGGGTAGTACGTTGCTTTTGCAGTAGGTCCTTAAGTGTAAATTTAAAAAAACAGGCAATGGACTTGCTGCCACCCCATCCCCCCTTTTAAAATCAGCATATTACTTTTTGGATATGGATATGCTATCTGGTATGTACAGCATGAGCAGGAAAGAATGAATGTTGATTTATTTTGGAATTGCAGTCTTCGCGTCATGGATCATATCCAGTCACCACTATGCAATGCATGATGTGCACTGGGAAAGGTTAGGATGGGTTTTTAAAGATGTATCCTGCTTATTTTTGCAAGGTAAGTTTAGACTCCAAGATGTCTAAACAGGAATGTCTTTTGTAAACCTCAAGACCCTCTTATTGGTATGTATTCCCTTACATACTTATTTAGCTGCTAGTGAGACACAAGTATATGAATTCTAATTTGCCAGGGTTTTTGGTGGTGCCTTATGAAAAGTATAACCTGATTTCTCCTTTTTTGAGCATGTTCTGCATTTTTTCTCTCTGAAAGAATATTAGATATGGTTATTTGCATTACATCTATAAAATAAATAAATTTCTTGTGTGTGTTCAGGTTCCCCCCCTACTCTATCATTTACATTGGTGACAACTCTGAGTGGTAACCGAGTAAAGGTGAATTTTGGTAATGAACTATTAATGATCCTGAGGAAAACTAGCAAGTATATGAGAGCCACCTTTAACCTGTGCCAAAGCAGTTTCTAATATCGCATTTGCTTTCTATAAACTAAAGAACTGGCCTCAAATAATTTGATCATTAGTGTGATTAACCTGCATTGCTGAGAAGAGTGTTCTCAGAAAGTGTGAAGTTGGAGAAGTGATTCCTGAAGATTTGATTCTTGAGCAGTTTTTTTACTTGCAACAAACCAGTAATTTGGAAAATGAGGAAATACAGTTGACCATTGAGCAACATTTAACTGTACAGGTTCACTTATACACAGGTGTTTTTTTTTACAGTGCAGTAAGTACTATAAATGTATTTTCCTTATACTTTATTAATAACTTTCTTTAGCTTTTATTGTAAGAATACAATATATAATATTTATCACACACAAATTAACATATGTGATAATGGACTGTTTATGTTATCAGGCTTCCAGTCAACAGCAAGCCATTAGTAGTTACATTTTTGAGAAGTCAAAAGTTATATGTGGTTTTTCAACTGCACAGGGGTGGGTGCCTCTAACCCCAGCATTGTTCAAAGGTCAACTGTACGTTCCTTTGGCCTCCTAATGCTTAAAACTAGTTCAAACTGCAACTTCAGAGAAGTAAATAGCACCTTTTTCTCATTGCCAAGGTTACCAGGCCATCCCACCATTGCTGAAAATGTTAAGGTTTGCTTGCAGTGAAATTGGCCTCAGATATGAGGTATGTGACTGTATGTGTGGGGAGGAGAATTGGTGCGAAAAAGGTGGGGGGGAGTCTGGTTATCTCAATTTGGAAAAGAACTTTCTTGCCAACAAAGAAAGACCTGAAATTTCATAAGGTTGCACATTCTTTTGTTTTTAGAAATTGTGTTGGACTCTCCCAGTTCAGGTCAAGCATTTCTTGCGGCCTTGGCACAGCAGTTGATACCAATAAATTGAAGATCCAGAATCTCTTTATGGGAAAGTTAGCCATTAATTGGGAAGTTACACATGATACAAGTAAAGAACAATATAAAGAGTAAAGTCAAATACTGTAAATATTATGTGAGTAAACTTTGAGTGATTTTTAGAATTTAATATTTCCATATAGTAATTTCATGAAATTACTAGGCAAGGATTTTCTCTAACCTTGTCTTTGGAGCTAGGTAGTATGTATATCTTTTTCATGGGGGAAAAGTACCACAAAAAACTTTAAAAATAGCTTGGTGATGCTGGTTGATGAAGCTTGTATTAACCCTTTGCAGTCGTTTGTCTACTCTCAGCCACCAAAGCTTTTTTACCGTTCCGGTTGTATGTCTGCTCTCAGCCACCACAGCAAGGAACCGTACGAATCTTAACTCCATTCATGTATCAGTTCATAAATCTTGTTTATCCTTCATAATCTTGCATGTTATGTATCACTGCTCTTTCAATGGAAATTAATTCCAACCAGTACGACACCCATGTCCAAATTTAATACAACCACAAAGGGTTAAGGAACCCTGATGAGTTGTAAGGGACATAGGGGTGAAGCCAGAATTTCCTGTAGTTAAAAATAAAAAACCAGGGACAAAAAAAAAGATGGCAGCGTAGGTAACAGCTACACTCGCCACCTCCCACAACCACATCAAAATTACAACTAAAATACAGAACAACCATCACTCAGAGCCTCCTGAAATCTGGCTGAACAGAAGCCCTACAACCAGGGAACAGAAGGAGCACCGAGACCAGTAGGAGGGGCAGAGACACGGGCGGATGGGGGCTGAATCTCGGAGACTCCGCTGTGAGCCCACACCCGGTGCGGTTTAAACCTGGGAGGGAATCTCGGCGGTGGGGGTTTCCCGGAGGAGAGAGGGATCCCAGCCCCACAGCAGGCCCCCAACCCAGGGTTCCAGGGCTGGGAAACCAGCGGGGACTGTCGCTGAGGGTGGCAGAGGCTGCGGGAGCCCCAGCAGCTCAAAGGGCCCGAGCACAGACTCAGACGTGCTCCCTCTGAGCCCCAGCGCCGCGAAGCAGCTTGAACCTGGGACATTTTGGGAGGAAGTAACCTGCCTGAAATTGGAGCAAGAGCTGAAAGGGCAGCTTTCTCCCAGGCAGAAGAGTTGGCAGAGGCCATTGCTCCTTTGGCGAGTCCTCACCGCACACAGCCGGCAGGCAGGCGTCATATTTGAATCGCCAGCACCTGCCTCACACCTTTGGCCCCACCTCGGTGATTCCTGGAGGCCCCGCCCCTCCCCACCTGCAAGCTTATCCAGGCCATTTCCAGTGGCTTTTCTATGCAAGTGGCTTCTTGAGCCTCATGCTTAGGACTTTCCTAAAATATCTCAAACAAGCAGCAGCAGGCCCCATACAGCTTGACAAGTGGCCCTAGGCCTGGCAGTAGTGGCAGCCTGCATTGGCTCATAGCTTGGCCTCTCCTAGACAACGCCAAGCCCAGCACAAGTAGCAGCCAACTATAGTTTGCTGTGTAGCTCATGCTGGGTGGCCCTGGGCAAGGCACTGGCAGAGGCTGACTGCACCTCCCCGGAGGCCCCAGAGACAGTGCACCTGGTGGTCAGATGACCACACTGGATTACAATCCTACCACATCCACGAGTGACACACGCAAGGGGCGCACTTGGTGAACACCAAAGCTCCACTGAAATAAATCCTGCTCCATAGGGGTGTCTCCAGAACAGCAGCTCTTTCGCTGTAGTTGCAGCTGGTCCTCACAGCTGATTGGCCTGGGGGTCAATTTCTCCCGGGGAAGCCAACAGCAACCAAGGCTCAACTTCAACACGACAGTGCACACAGCCCACACAGGGGAGCACCTAGAAGGCCCAGCTCAGATGACTGGGGAAGTTGATCCACTGGACCCTATGGGACACCTACTACACAAAGCCGCTACAAATTCCAGGAGACATAGCAGCTCTACCTAATAGAAACAAACACCTGGAATCAGCCAAAATGTGGAGGCAAAGAATCATGTCACAAAGGAAAGAACAGAAGAAATCTCTAGAAGAGGAACTAAATGAAATAGATCCAAGCAATCTAACAGATACAGAATTCAGAATTTTGTTTATAAGGATGTTTAAGCAGACTATTAGGGAAATAACTGAGAAAATTGATAACATAATAAAGTACCAATTTGAAATGAAGGCTACAAGGAACTGAAATGAATGATTTACATGGAATCAACAGTAGAGGATGCTGAGAATCAAATCAGCAATTTGGAACATGAGGAAACAAAAAAAAAAAACCCAACCAGAAGAGCAAAAAGAAAAAAGAATCCAGAAATATGGAAATAGTATAATGAGCCTCTGGGACAACTTCAAGAGGCCCAACATTTGTATTATTGGGCTGCCAGATGGGGAAGAAAGAGAGCAAGAAATTGAAAACCTATTTGGAAAAATAATGACAGAAAACTTCCCCTACTTGGGGAAAGAAATAGACTTATAAGTCCAGGAAGCACAGAGGGTCCTAAACAAGAGGAATCCAAAGAGGCCCACACGAAGACACATCATAATTAAAATGCCAAAGGTTAAAGACAAAGAGAGAATCTTAAAAGCAGCAAGAGAAAAGCAGTTAGTTACCTACAAGGGAGCACTCATACGACTGTCAACTGATTTCTCAACTGAAACTTTGCAGGCCAGAAGAGAGTGGCAAGAAATATTCAAAGTGATGAAAAACATGGAACTACAACCAAGATTGCTCTACCCAGGAAAGCTACCATTTAGAATTGAAGGTCAAATAAAGAGCTTCACAGATAAGAAAAAGCTAAATTTGAAATGAAGGCTACACAAACTGAAATGAAGTTCATCACCACCAGACCAGCACTACAGGAAAAGTTGAAGGGTCTTCTTTAAGAAGAAGCTAATGTACAAAAGAATCTGATGAACTAAATAGATCCAGAGACATTGACGCATGCAACGGATGATCATATTTCAGAGGAAAGGGGGAAGGGGGGTGGAGGGTGGGAAGAGATGAACCAAAGAAGTTACATGCATAACCCATGGACACAGTTAATAATGGAGTGAAGGCCTGGGGAGGGGGTGGGAGCGATGTGGAGGGGATCAATTGGGGGGGAAAATGGGACACCTGTAATACTCCCAGCAATAAAGATAAATTTAAAAACAAAGAAGCAAAAACCACCAACAAACAAAAACTTCAAAAGCCTAGATGAGGACTTCAGGTAAAGAACACTGGATTTAGGAATCAAGTAATCTGGGTTTTATGGTTCTTTGTATGACCTTATGTTACTTAGTTTTTTTGAGTCTTGTTTTTCTACCATGTGTGGGTTAGTTCATATGTATACAAAGACATTTAAATTACAGCCCCTCTCCTTGAGAGAGGGTAAAACATAGATGATGAATTTTAAGGATGTTTCTTAATAAAACTTTATGGAATTTAAAGAGTAAGATATAGATGGATTTTGGATATGTAGTCCAAGCCCCCATTTAATGATAGAAAAATCTGTTCAGTACTGAGGGAACATACAGCCTATATTGAAATCTTTTTTAGAAAGTTTTTAATTATTGGTCATTAACATTCATATTAGAGCTTACCAGTAGTTTTACCTTCACTTGGATCTGTCTGAATTGTGCAGTTCATGAAGACTTTCATGTGTGCCCCCAAACCAGCATCTTGCCATTCTTCAGTGCCAAATTCTCTGAAAGTAAGGTGAGAGTGTCAGACACGTTTTCACCGACCTAACTGTGACACTCTCCTGAATTGACCTGGCCTTCATAGTCTTCCCCCACTCAAAGCATAGGCCCTTTTCCTCGCTAACAGGGATGTGCCCTGCTGAAACAGGTAGGCCACCTGGACCATGGCAACTTTAGTTGTCTTCCTGGCCTAGCCATGCCATCCTCTCTACTTGAGGCTAAGCTTTGTTGAGACTCAAAACAATTATCAATAATATTCTTTTTGGAACCCACAACAACAATTCAAGCACATCTAGCCTTGGTCAATGCTCAGTGCTTCTGTTTATTTTGTAATAGAAATTCACTCCACAGTTCCAGTTAAAACACTGAGGATGGTTTGATTCACTTTGCTTCTCATCCCTGTAATTCATTGCTGCCAACTAAAATAGACACCTGTCCAGTGATCAGCCCATTCTCCACATATTCCAGTGTTGTTACTTGCTATCTTCAATTCATTTTCTATTGCTGCCCTTCCTGTCAATTCTTTGTATTATAAATACCTCAATTCCTTATTCCTTTATAAATAAACTTTTCTACTTTTTCTAGCAGTCCCAGTGGTCCAACAACCTCTTCCATTCTTTTTTTTTTCTTTCTTTTTTTAAAAAACATATCTTTATTGATTTCAGAGAGAGGAAAGGAAGGGGGAGAGAGAGAGATAGAAACATCAATGATGAGAAAGTCATTGATTTGCTGCCTAGCCTGCAACCCGGGCATGTGCCAGGAATCAAACCCCGATCTCCTGGATCCTAGGTCGATGCTCAACCGCTGAGCCACGCATGGCTGGGCCCTCTTCCATTCTTAAAGGCTATTTAAGACTTTCATCTCTTGTCAAACCCCCATGTTATCACTTCTCTTCCCTCAGCAGAGGCCTCCCCTCCTGACACTGGGGAAATTGAAGCTTATAGGAGAGCTCTAAGCTTAGTCACCTCTACCATCAGCATCCTCATCTGTCTCAGAAGAGGTGTCTGTCCTCTGGCCAACACTATGAATATATAGATGAATGAGCAAGTCAATGAGTCCCATCCCATCTTAACTCCTTAGGGACCTATTCCATCAGTCAGCCCCTCTTCCCTTTATCTTCAGTGTATCGTCTCTAACTCATCCAGCATATAAACATGCTAGAGTCTCATATTAACATTCTCCCTTGAATCTGCCTTTCCTCTTCTCTCTGAGCCAAGCCCCATTTGTCCTCTCTACTTTACTTTCAAATCACTCCTTAGTCTATTGTAATCTTAGTTCTACCCTTAACATTCCACATTTACTAGAGTCATCAACTACATATTGCTAAGTCCAGTGGACATTTCAGTTCTTTCTGGACCTCTCTCCAGCGTTTGACACTATTGTTCTCTCCCTTTTATTTATTTTATTTATTTATTTTAAAATATATCTTTATTGATTTCAGAGAGAGGAAAGGAGAGGGAGAGAGAGAGATAGAAACCTCAATGATGAGAGAGTCATTGATCGGCTGCAGCCCGCAACCCGGGCATGTGCCCTGACTGGGAATCAAACCCTGATCTCCTGGATCCTAGGTCGACGCTCAACCGCTGAGCCACACCCAGCCGGGCTCTCTCCCTTTTAAAAACTCCACGATTGGCTTCTTGGCCACTATTTTTGTTATACCCAACTCACACAGAGACCAAGTTGATCATTTGGAGGTTTATTAGCCAGCGGCTAGAGTGGGCTCCTGCCCTAAACAGACTCAGAGCCCTGAACAGGCTTCACAGGGAGAATATAAAGGCAAAAAACACATTCTATTTGGCTAAGGGGGGCAGGTGGGGGACTAGCACAGCAGCATACAGAAGCTAAGATAAGCGTTAATTAGCTTTCTTGGTTAACTATTCCTTGGAATTTATTCCCTGGAATTTTAGCGGTGGAAACCTTTTACAAAGTTTACAAAGAGCCAGGGGAGGGGAAGAGGTCATTGTTTCTACATAACAAATTTTGCTGCTTATCTTCAAAGTAGCGATTGTAAAGGCTGAAATGGGAGTGCTATACTTCACTCTTTCCTAATTTTTCTTCTCTTTAGCTGCTATTTAATCAGTCTCCTTTTCTGTGTACCTTTTTAAAATGGCATCGAGGCTCCTTTCTATATATCCTCCCTGGGCGCACTCTATACCTAGCAACTAGAACACTACCCTGCATATAATAGCAAACATTCAATAAGTAACTTGAATGAATGATGTTTCATGCCTTTGTTCCTCCTGTTAATATTTTTTTCCCTTTTTAATTTTTTAATTGAATTTATTGGGGTGACATTGGTTAATAAATTTTTTTAAAGTCTGACTTAATTTTTTATTATTTGAATACTAACAGTCTTCCATCATGTTCTCATTCAAATTTATACTATATTCTATGATAAATTCAGTGTTCTTGTTCTTCCAGAAAACTTTGGACATCAATGAACCTCACCTGATAAAGTATGCCCTTTCGTCTTAGTAAACCCTCCCCAAACACCTTTATGGTGACATGAAAGAATTGTAATAAAGTCATAAAACCTCAAGTTGAAAATCATCAATAGCAATGTAGCTATTTAAAGAAACCTTAAATTATAAAATGAAAATTTAATAAAATGAAGGTAACGGGACCTTTCCACAGGTATCCTTGCAACTCTGATGGCCATTATAGGTTTCATGATTTTGATTTTAATGACCATGTAGAATTTAACTTGAATAATCTTTGAGAAGAGCTGAGAGCATTAGGTTTCCTCTAGTGTGAATTATCTGAAGTGTAGCCTGTGGTAAGAAAAAGTTAAACAATTTATTGCTTGACCTTGCCACATTCAATACATTTGTATGTTTTCTCTCCATTATGAAACCTCTCATGACCCCAAAGGTATGAACATTTGATAAAAGCTTAACACAGTCCTTACATTAATAAGTTTTCTCTCCAGTAGGAATTCTAACATTACAGTAGGCTCAGTTTTGGATAAAAGCCTTGCGGTACCCACTATATGCATGTGTCTTCTTTCAAATATGTATATTCTGATGTCTAGTTAAGTGTGAGCCTGGTTAGAGGCTTTGCCAAATACAGGACTTTTATACAGTTTCTGTTCAGTATCAATTATTTGATGTCAAGTAAGAACTGAACACACTTGAAAGGCTTTGCCATACACATTAAAGTTGTGAGATTTTTCTCCACTACCATCCACTTGCCACATACATTACATTTATATGGGTCCTCTCCGGAATGAATTCTCTGGTGTCTAGTGTGGTGTGAGATGCAATTAAAAGATTTGTCACACTCATTACATATATAAGGTCCCTGCGCAGAATGAATTTTCTGATGATTAGTGAGATATCAGCATCCTCTAAAATTCTTACCACATTCCTTACACCCAGAAAAGGCTTTGCCCACTCATTGCATTTGTAAAGTTTCTCAACAGTGTGAATTTTCTGATGATTTGCTATATTTGAATTTTGACTACAGCCCCTGCCACATATATTTACACGGTTTCTCTCTGGTATGGATGCTCTGATATCTAGTAAGGCTTGCAAACTGGATAAAAAATTTCCCACATTCATTACATTTATAAGGTCTCTGCCAGGACTAAATTCTCTGATGACAATCAGGTTTGAGCTTTCTCTAAAAAACTTCCCACAAAATTACATTTGTAAGATTTTTCACTAATAGGCATTTTCTGTTGCTGGAAAAGTAATAAGGATGCATAAAAATTTCTCCAGATTTATTACAAATGTTGATGTTGACACTAGGGGGAATTCTTTGAAGTGGTGAAGCAGAACAACTATTGTTAATAAACTTCTCAACTTGATTACTTTCATAATTTTTTTCTTCAGTTTGAAACTTCTGAAGTTAAGCCAGATGTGACTGAAACCTTTATCCAGTCCTATTTCAGAACTTTTTTTGTTTTGTTAATCCTCACTGGAGGACATTTTTTCCATTGATTTTTAGAGAGAGTGGAAGACAGGGAGGGAGGAGTGACGGGGGTGGGGGAGAGAGATCAATTTGAGAGAGATACATTGATTGGTTGCCTCCTGAATGTGCCCCAACCTGCAATCAAACCTGCAACCCAGGTACATGCCCTTGACCAGGAATTGAACCCAAAACCCTGTGTGTGGGCGGATACTCTCACCTCTGAGCCACACAGGTCAGGGCCTATTTTTAGAAAATTTTATGTACTTGTTTCCTGCATTTGATTATGTTATTTTTTAGCTTTAACAAATCCTTTTTATATGATTTGTGTTTGTAATATTTGATAAGTACTTTTCCTTACTGAAACACTCTTATTTAGAGGAAATTATTCCAGGATTTTTTACACCATTGATCTCTTCTACCAGTAAGCTTTTTCTTATAGGATGCACTCACACCTTTGTAACTTACTTCATCATATCCACACTGACTCTCAAACTCAAGCATATTTTGCTGGACTTTCCTGAAATAAAAATCCTTGATGTCATTATTTTGTGTCTTTCCATCATTAATGTTTGGAATATTTCTCCTTTGTTAATATTCTGTTTGATGATAATTCCTTAATCACACATCTAATAGAGATCAATTCCTGGAAAGACACTACCCTCACCCAGAAAGAGCAGGTTCCTGTAGTTCTCCAACATCATGTCCCTGGCCAATTCCCACTCCTGAGAGAATTCAATTTCCACATCCCTCTAGGTCAACAGCATCTGGGAAAGAGTTATTTCTGGCTTCTCTTTCTTTCCTCTTCCTCTAGGATCCTTTCTCAGGCAAGATTAGTCTTGATAACTCCATCCATGTACGGGGAGACGGGGACAGTGTTTTTAATGTCCAGAGAGCCCCCAAACCCAGGATGCTGAGAACAGGGTGCTCTGGGGCCATGAAGCATGGGTTTGAAACAGAAAAACCAAAACTTGTTCACCTGAGCATGTCTGATGTTCGGATTTATTAATTTCCAGGTCTGCAGGCCTGGTAAATAAAATTACATAGGTTTCAGGTATACAATTCTACAATACATCATCTGTACATTACCTCCCTATATATTGTTGTCCCTCTCAATTCATTATTCTCTGTTTGGATTGTCATGCCATTACCCACTTTTTCCTTACTACCTCCCCATTCTTCAAAACTCAGCTCATCCCCAAAAGTCTTCCCCAAAACTTTCAGATTACACCTAATCTTATTTAGATGCTCTTTCATGGAGCTTTGGTATCAGTTAGATTATACGATGGTTTTCAAAGCATAGTTTCTGGATTAGCAGCATCTAGAAATTTGTTAGAAATGCACATTTATGGGCCCTACCCCAGACCTCCTGAATCAGAATCTCTGGGGCAGAGCCAACAACCTGTATTTTAACAAGCCCTTCCAGTGATTGTGATACATGCTAAAGGGGAGAACCACTAGACTGTATCATAATCACTGCATTCATATTTCCAGGATCTAGTACAGTACCTAGAACAAGATTATTATAGATCTGACAACTGTCAAAATGTTCTCTGCACTTCTAAATCTCTTTCTGTTCTGCTTCTTTGTTTTTTAGATTCAATGGTTGATAAATATGTATTTCTTGCTATTTTATTGTTCATAGTTTTAATCTTCCTCCTCCCTCCCTCCTCCTCCTCCTCGTCCTCTTCCTCCTCCTCTTCCTCTTCTTCCTCCTCCTCCTCCTCCTCCTCCTCCTCCTCCTCCTCCTCCTCCTCCTCCTCCTCTTCTTCTTCTTCTTCTTCTTCTTCTTCTTCTTCTTCTTCTTCTTCTTCTTCTTCTTCTTCTTCTTCTTCTTCTTCTTCTTCCTCTTCTTCTTCTTCTTCTTCTTCTTCTTCTTCTTCTTCTTCTTCTTCTTCTTCTTCTTCTTCTTCTTCTTCTTCTTCTTCTTCTTCCTCTTCTTCTTAAAGAAAACCCTTTAACATTTCATGTAATACAGTTTCGTGATGAACTCCTTTAGCTTTTTCTTATCTGTGAAGCTCTTTATCTGTACTTTGATTCTAAATGATAGCTTTGCTGGGTAGAGTAATCTTGGTTGTAGGTCCTTGCTTTTCATCACTTTGAGTACTTCTTGCCACTCTCTTCTGGCCTGCAAGGTTTCTGTTGAGAAATTAGCTGACAGTCTTATGGGAGTTCCCTTGTAGGTAACTAACTACTTTCTTTTGCTGCTTTTAAGGTTCTCCTTGTCTTTAACCTTCTGTATTTTAATTATGATGTGTCTTAGTGTGGGCCTCTTTGGGTTCCTCTTGTTTGGGACTCTCTGAACTTCCTTACTTGTATGTCTATTTTCTTCACCATGTTAGGAAACTTTTCCATTATTATTTTTTAAAATCAGTTTCAATTCCTTGCTCTCTTCTCCTTCCAGCACTCCATGATGCAAATGTCGGTATGCTTGAAGTTGTCCCAGAGACTCCTTATACTATTCCCATTTTTTTTGGATTCTTTTTTTCTTTCACTGTTCTGATTTAGGTGTTTTTTGCTTCTTTATCTTTCAAATCGCTGATTTAATTCTCAGCTTCATCTACTCCACTGCCAATTCTCTGTAAATTATTCTTCATTTCAGTTAGTGTATCTTTCACTTCTGACTTGTCCTTTTTTATGGTTTTCATGTCCTTTTGTGTGCTGTTGAAGTTCTCACTAAGTTCATCTACTCTTCCCCTAACTTCATTGAGCATCCTTATAATGAGTGTTTTGAACTCTGCATCTAGTAGATAGCTTGTCTTCATTTTTTTAGTTCTTTATCTGGAGTTTTGCTCTGTCCTTTCATTTGAGACATGTTTCTTTGTTTCCTCATTTTGGCAGCCTCCCTGTGTTTGTTTCTATGTACTAGGTGGAGCTGCTATGTCTCCTGGGCTTGGTAGAGTGGCCTAATGTAAAAGGTGTCCTGTAAGGTCCAGTGGCACAGCCTCCCATTCACATAAGCTGGGCACTCCAGGTGCACCCCCACACACACCTGTGTGGTCTGTGTACACCCTCCTGTAGTAGTTGAGCCTTGATTGCTATTGGCCCGTCAATGGGAAGGATTTACCCCCTAGTCTGATTGGCTGCAAGGACTGGCTGTGACCACTGTGGAGGATTAACTGTGCAAGGGCCCACCCCACAGCACAGGACTTACTTCAGTGGGGCTCTGGTGCTCCCTGAATTCACTCCTTGAGTGTATCGCTGTGGAGGTGGTTGTTGGTGCTTTGACATGGTCTGAAACTGTCCACTGGGAGTACTGGCTCTGGGGCCTCCTAGGAGGTGCAGGCCAAGGTCATTCATGACCTGTGTTCTGCTGGGGCCACCTAGCATGAGCTACAAAGTGATTTGCATATGGCTGCTACTTGTGCTGGGCTTGGAGGTGCCCAGGAGAGGCCCAGCTGTGAACTAAGTTTGGTTGTTGCTAGTCCCAGGCCAGGGTCTATTACCAGATTGAAGGAGTCTATTTGTCTATATGCATCAAAACCCAATAAGACGGAAATAGGTGTTTACAGCCCAGAAAGTAAGGATTTGTTAAGGAGATAGTGCCATATCCAGAGCCACAAGTAGCTAATGCTTAAAAACTTGGCTCCCTGATGGCTTCCAGGGGGATGGATTATAAAGGAAAAAAATTCCTTAATCATGGTGACTAATAGAGTTAGGGTTGTGGTCTCTACTGATTGGTTGGTGCTAAGGTAGGGGGTAATTGATCATTGCATTTGGTCCTGATTCAACCATGGAGTTATTCTGTCCAATTTCTCAAGGATTTGTTTTGTGAGATTGTTCCACTTTCCTGGGCCCAGAGCTAAAACACAAGTGAGGCCAAGATATTATCTTTAGTTAGATTGAAAACTCTGTCTCAATAGTCAATAGACCCAGGACCTTGTTTCTAAGATTACTGGATGCTGACCAGAACCTCATTGTCCTGAGTGCTTAATGATTAAGCAAGGAAGAGGGAGGTGAGCGAGTCAGAGTGCTAGGTGAGGCCAATTTGAGTCAAAGGAAAAAATAAAAAATAAAAGGTCAGTTTAGGGAAAACAAAATTTCAGAGCAGTTACAGGTCCACTTAGTGAGAGGTAGGGGGCATGCAGAGGCCAGATGCTGCTTATTTGAGAGATTTTAGGAAAGTCTAAAACATGAGCCAAGAGAGGACATTTGTATGGAAAAGCCACTGGAAACAACTTGGGTGGGCCCACAAGTTGGGTGGGGGTCTCAGGGAATCACCAAGGATAGGTGAACAGTGTGAGCCAGGGTGGTGGAGACTCAGATATGGAGTCCACCTGCTAGCTCTGTTGTGGGAAGGGCTCAGAAAGGAACAATGGCCTCTGCCAGCACTTCTGTCTGGGAGAAAGCTGCCCCTCTAGCTCTCATGCTGATGCCAGACACTTCAGTTCCTCCCTGTATGCCTCTGGTGCCTTTAGAGCTGCTACCCTGGCACTGGAGCTCAGAGGGAATGAGTTTGTGCATGGGCCCTGTAAGAGGAATGCCTAGGACTGCAACAGCCCTTAGTCTCACTCAGCCACAATCCCTGCTGGTTTTCACAGGCAGAAGTTATGGGGTCTTCTCTTCCTGGCACTGAAACCCTGGGTTGGGGAGCTCTTTCTCCACAGGGAGGACCTCTGCAGTTGAGATATCCCTTCCAATTTTTATCTGCTACACATGGGTTTGGGACCAGCCCCTTCCCCATCTTTGCCCCTCCTACAAGTCTCTATGTGGCTTCTTCTATGTATTCTTAGTTGTAGGACTTCTGTTCAGCTAGATTCCAGGGGGTTCTCAGTGATGGCTGTTCTGTAGTTTAGTTGTAATTTTGATGTGTCTGTGGGAGGGTGCGAGTACTATGCCACCATCTTGACTGGAAGCCTGTTCATATCCTTTTTAATGTCTATTCAAAGTATTTTTTTAATCTTTAAACTACAATCTTGATGAAGGAATCAGATCTTGAATTTTTCAGTTCATAAGATTCTCAGTATACGTAGTTAAGAGTCTTTGCAAATTTGTTTTTACTCTGTACATTGTTTTCTTCTGAAGCCTCATGCTTTTGGAGGCTGTCAGCAAAAGTTGCTACATTTCCCAGTCCCAATTTTCATTCACATATGTGGAATGTGAGGATTTCCTTATCGTTGAAATTACTCTATCTTTCCCATGCATTTTGAGAATCTCTATTTTGTTCCTAGGAACATAGTTTGGTAGTTTAGTGAATTGATTTCTTTATATGTGGTTTGAAAGGATAGGAGACAAGAGAAGAAACTGAAAGCAGAATTCAGAGTTTTAAAGTATTTCATCTTAAGTTTGTAAACTAATAATTCCTTTCTAAGATAATAAGATTGCCATCTCTGCTACTGATAGCCGATTCCTATATATCCACTGCCTATAGCTTTGTTCATAGCTCAGCAAAAGCATGAGTCACCAGTGGCTTTGTGTGTTGGTTTTGCAGTTCTTTTATGGGATATGTTTAATATTCTACTGCTCTAGGTTCAAATCATATCTTTGAATTACATATCCCTAAGATTTCCAGGCATCCTAATATCAATTTTTCTATGCTTCTGATCCCAGTAGGATAGTATCTAAACCACTCCTAAAAGATGGCTAATGCTTGCATAAAAAATGTGTCTGGGGAATATGTATAAATAGCCTAGTTTCATCTGTTTTTTCTAATATTACTAATTCAGCTACCATTGTACAATAAGTATTTGTTTACCAAGCAGAGGTTTTTCTATCTGTGAGATGACTATAGTTGTGTGGGAGATATGGAGACTATGGGAGATGAGTGAACAGGCAGAGGGAGGAGATGTGCTGAGTTCATATGAAATTCCCAGTTCCCAAGGTATTTCTCTGCTAAACTATGTTTTTCCAAAGTTTTTTCTGGTTGGCAGAGAGCGGAAGAAAGGGAAATTTTGTTTTAATCTAAAGAACAGGAGTTTGACAACTAAGGTGAAGATGAAAAAAAGAAACATTAGGATTAATGATAGGGGCACTTATAATTTCCAAAGTTTGAGCACCTGAATTAATCTGAAATATAATTATATTACTTATAAAATTGTAGAACACATATAGGCAGGAATTTAAGTTTTTTTTCCCTTTAGGCTTCTTTCTCCTAGGACTTTGCACCCTGCACTCCCCTTGATCCTGGACTGAAGCAATTAAGGAGGTGGCGAAGCTGTGAACAATGGGTAACGATATCACCTTATCGAGACATCCCCAGGCAACCAAGATCAAAAGAATGACTTCCAGGACTGCAAGTAGCTGCATTCCATTCCTAGACTCAGTTTGCTCCCACATAACCCAATCCCTCAGGCCACTCTGGAAGACAGGTTTTGGATACTTGTATGCACCCTATCTTCTTGGTTGGCCAGCATTCTCAATAAATGCCTTATATGATTCAACCCTGCCTCTGTTGAATTGGATACAGTGACAGGCAGCCCTGAGCCCCACCGGAGTTTCCCAGTAACATAAAGATAGCGTTAATATGTTTTGATGGGGTTATAGATGAAGCTAGAACAAAATGTGAAAATTCCAGTATTAGGGCCTACCAGAAATTGAGGTATATAATGCTCCCTCTCTAATCCTTTTCAAGTCATTCCTTTCCAAGTGATCAATAAACATTGCATTTATAGCTACTATGGAGAAGAGAAAAAATTCCCCTTTTCCTCCTCTGGTTCTTTTTGGCTGGCCAGATAATTAAATCAACAGGAGGCAAATTGACAGAAAATAAAATTTAGTAGCTTGCACATGGGAACCCCGCATACATGAAAGAATCAGACTCCACATACAGGAGAGGTTCCGCCATAGAAAGAAGGATTGAGGTATATAAGGCATCCTGAGCTAGGGATGAGGGAAGGTGCTTGGGAGCTTCAAGAGGTCATTGCAGGATAAGAAGAGCAGACCTTTTAGTAAATAGAAGTTTAGATGTGTCAAAAGAAGTTATCTCTGATATTCTCTTCTCTGCAACGCCTTTCATTCAAATTCTCCTAGGTAGTTAAGGGGGTGGAGTGGGGGGGGGGTGTGTGTGGAAGTTTCTCTTGAGCCTGAAGATAACATTGCCTTTAGCTCAAAGTAATCTAAAAGGAATATAAAAAGCAGCTGAGGCCCACTACCAAAGTGCTGCAGGTTCTGGTCCAAAGAGCAGATGGTGAAAAGAGGCAGCAGGAGGGGCAAGACAGACTCTACCACACAGATTAGGTGAAGAATAGAGATCTATGAAAACCAGAATGGGGTGGCATGCTGCAGGATGAAACACACTGTAGCTGGCCTGCCACAAGGGAGAGAGGAAGTTCACAGTAGGTCATGGGGGAAGCTATGGTGGGTACAAAGTAAAAGTGGGAGAAGAGTGGCTAGTGAGCTACCCATGTTTACATGGCACAAGGTGAAACCATATTCTATTATTGCTTAAAGTAGCAGCATGGGTTCCCAGAGCAGAAAGCCAGCAAGAATTCCTCATTTTTAAAAAATTTATCTTTATTGTTGAAACTATTATAGGTGTCCCATTTTCCCCTCTAATTGACCCCCTCCCCCTCGCTCCCACCCCCTCCCCAGGCCTTCACCCTGTTATTGACTGTGTCAATGGGTTATGCATATATGGATATAACTTCTTTGGTTAATCTCTTCCCACCCTCCACCCCCCTTCCCTCTTTCCTCTGAAATATGATCGTATGTTGCATGCATTAATACCTCTGGATCTATTTAGTTTGTCAGATCCTTTTGTTCATTTCAAATTGGTACTTTATTATGTTATCAATTTTCTCAGTTATTTCCCTAATAGTCTGCTTAAACATCCTTATAAACAAAATTCTGAATTCTGTATCTGTTAGCTTGCTTGGTTCTATTTCATTTAGTTCCTCTTCTAGAGATTTCTTCTGTTCCTTCCTTTGTGACATGTTTCTTTGCCTCCACATTTTGGTTGATTCCAGGTGTTTGTTTCTATGTATTAGGTAGAGCTGCTATGTCTCCTGGAATTTATAGTGGCTCTGTGTAGTAGGTGTCCTGTAGGGTTCAGTGGCTCAGCCTCCCCCGTCACCTGAGCTGGGCCTTCTAGGTGCTCCCTGTGTGGGCTGTGTGCACTGTCATGTTGAAGTTGAGCCTTGGTTGCTGTTGGCAGGATTCCTCTTGCATTCATATTTTAAAAATGCCCTCAGGCTGAAATTACTAAACAAGATAGTGTTTATGTTAACTTGGGAAGTTCAGGAGTGGGTGGATCTAGGTTTTGCAGGACCTGAAGTTTAGGCAATAGTGGGGGCCTTCTTTATGAGCAATAGTGCAAAATTGAGAATTGAAAAAACTAGGCACAGGGGATTGGAAGGTACACATGCAAATGAGGGGCCTTGAAACTTAACCTTTATTAACTTCATGATATATTTACCTATGCTGGGTGAAGCAGAAGGATCTGGGAGAGACGTGAATTCAAATCCTAATTGTGTTACTTAGCAGCTTTGGAATCTTGGGCAATTTACTTCCCTTTGAAGCTTAGTTTCTTACCTATAAAATAGGGACAATGTTAATCTCCCTGAGTTGTCAATGAAGACTAAGAGAATGTATGTTCAAGTGCCTCGCCCAGGGCCATACCTGCTAATATTGATGACTTTATGTGGTGTTAACTTTTGGTAGGTATGATTGTTGATGAAGAGATAAACATTAATTTATTCTGGTCATTATTGTTTAGAGCTTGTTAAAAAAGAAACAACAGGCCTAAAATGGAGTCACTTGTGCTAAGCTCCATGTCAGCAAACCAAGACTTACTAATCTAACTGCAGTTTCAGGCTCTTCCAGGAATGGGACCTTTAAGCAGTCAACCTGGAATTACCTAATCAGCACAGTTGCGGGCAGAAGTAGTCTCCTTTCACAGGGTGGCAAGGAAAGCATTCCAGGGACCCATGTACGGGAGGTTGTGGCATAGTTGTAAGATTTATTAAAGAAGCTGGAGTGAACACAAAGGACTATCCCGAGTTCAGCTCCAGTCTCCACCTGTTCTGCCAAGAAAGAAATTCAGCCTTGTCTTCATCAAAGGACAGTCTCCAAAAGTTCTGTGCCATGTGGAAGCTTAGTTCACGTCTGTCCCCATGCGGCTAGCATAGCCTGCTCCCAGCTGCACCCTGGCTGGCACGGTGTTGCCCTTGGATTCTGTGTGGCTGCTAGACCTGCATGATTCTTATGGAGAGAAAATGTAGGAACAAAAGGGCAGGTGGGTTCTGTGCCCCTTATCCAATCCCGTCCTTTCCCCAGGCTAGACACACAGGCCTCTATGGCTGCCATCTTGGCTTCTACTGGGCATGTGCCCAGCAGAGGAATTTCCCCTTTATTGTCATTCCCCTCCCTGCAGAATGGCCCAGTGGTTCCCTGGGGCGTGTGTGAGAAGCTGTAGCTTCCTAGTGAAGCAGGCCCAATATTGGATTCAGCTTCCCAGTTTACTAGGCTTAATAATGTGTGATTCCCTTTGCTCCCTTCCCTTATTAATAGCCCGTTACCTATGCTACCAGCACTAGTCAGATAATCTGCATGACAGGCCCCTGCCATCCCTTCAAGGAAGGTGACCTTGCCTGAAATAATCCACTCATAGTTGGAAACTTCCTTTTTCCTCTGCCTTTAAAAACCTTCCATTTTGGCTCTTTGCAGCTTAGGGAAATAGAGAGGGAGGAAACTTTCAGCACTTGTTATTCTCAGAAAAGGCCCCATCTAAGTACTAACCAGGTTCAAACATAATTAGCGTTTGTGAGCAGCTTGTGAGCCCAAAGAACCCACATCTGGCCTCCAGGCTCAGCAACACTGAGCGGCTTGCTGTTTTTTTGCACTCCCCTCTGGCTTCCTAGGACCACCCTGTGCCTTCCACTTGACTCCAGCTCCTTTGTTTCAATAAGGCTGGAGGAGGGTAGGTGCCTGGCCTGCGATTTCCATTTTAGAGTTAGGTAAATGGGGATCCTCCCCTATTTGTGGAGCCAGAATCTCTTCCTGGATCTCGGTGTTCTCTCCATAGCTCGGATTGCCCCCTCTGCAGTGCAGGAGCACGAGTTTTACTTTTGGGGTACAGGATTCCAAAGCAGCCTAGGGAACTCACTCTATGGGGCATCAGGTAGGCCTTCCGAAGTGCAGGTTTTATATCATAGCGCTGGGAGTTTTTCTTCCTGGCGCTGGGGAAGAAAAGGCTCTCCCTCCTGTAAGTGGATTGTCCAAAGTGCAGGGGGATCTTTATTTTCGCGTGGGAGTTCGGGACCCCTGCTGAGGGGCCTGAGGAATTCTGCAGAGTGAAAGACACAGGGGCACCTTTGTTCTGTGTGTGTGTGGGGGGGGAGGGGTGCTTTTGTACGTGGGTATGCTTGTGCGTGTTTGGTCTGCCTGGGGAGGTGACAAAAAGAGAGGGAGGCAAAAGCCTACAGCACCCAGTATTCCCAGGCGGTCTCCCATCCCGTCCTAACCAGGCCCTGCCCTGCTTAGCTTCCGCAGTGAGGCAGATGGGGGCGCGGTTGGTGGTGGTCAAGCTGGTATAGGGCAGATGCTGTTGGCGGCCTCCTGGGGCCCCCAAAGCTCGTGCCTCGCCTCCAGGCCTGTTAGCATTGGCCGCCCCCACTCCGTGCGCACTGCCCTCTCCGGGATCTGCTCGGGCTGAGCCTCCCACCTGCCCCTTTCCCACCTGCTCAGGTCTGAAGGGACCCGAAAAGGGCACCTCCGCTGGGGCGCGGGATTCCCTCCTTAGCACCGAAGGGGCGGCTCCTCACCAAATGGGGGGTATGGAGCCCCCTCCTTATAGCTAGTTTGCGCCCCCTCCAGAGCGGGAGCACTGCCTTCTCTCCAGGGTGGGGGATTCCCAAGGTGGCCCCGGGCTCTCCCACCCCGGGAAGCAGGGGGCTGTTGTTTCCTCCGTAGCGGTGGTTTCTCTCCCAAGCGCTGGGGCTTCTGCCCCCACCTTCGGGGCGCGGGGATTGAAAGTAACCTTGGGTTCCCCGTTCCCTGCGCGGAGGCGTTAGGGCACACCTACGTGGCCCAGGGTTGGGGGGGGGCTCTCCCCAGTACGCAGGGGCGCAGACCCGCCCAGGGACTTGGGGTTCTTTTAGCAAGTTGGGGAGGTTGAAGGTAGCCCCCTACGCAGAACGGGGTGCGTGGCCCTGTTAAAAAAAATAGACAGAAAAAAACCTTTCGTTTATTTTGTATAGCTCCTGATGGGATGTTGCCCGACTCATGAATTGTTGAATAAAGCCAATTAGATCTTCAAGTTTACTCAGTTGAATTTTGTTTTTTTACAAGCTCTAGTTTTTGGAGACTGAGGAAAATGTCTTTTTAAACTTATTTAAATGTTTCAAGTGTGCGCTGAGTGGCCTGGAGGATTTTTACTCTCCTTGGGAGATGACACTGAACTGTCTTAAGCCTCCATTCTAGTGGTGCTAGGTCTGGACTATAGCCACTGACTGTCAAAATTGGGAAAATAATAATTCTTCGAAAGACTACAGTTGCTGGGAGAAAGAATTATGAGCGATCAAGTGGAAGGGGAATGATCGGACCAGCTCCTTTTTCCTAGCACAGCTTGAGGACAGCTGTGGGAGATTCAGAGCTGTAGTGAAACCTAGAGATGATCCAGTCTTACCCTCTTATTTTACACACAAAACACTGGGGACTAGAAAGGTGAACTGACCAAGGTTATGTGCCTGAGTAGGGTCCCATCCAGGACTAGAATTATGGAGGTCTGCCTCCCTGGCTATCCATTTCCCCCATCACGGTGAAATGTGCCTTTGCCTTGTTCCCCATTTATGCCCTCTCTTTTTGCACCCCCTCCGCCCCCCATTGGCCACCTAGGAGACCACCCTATGCCAACAGTCGCTTCTTTAGTCTTTTGCCTCTTAGTGAGCTAGTGAGTATGTAGAGTCCCTCAAGTGCTGAATTTCTCTTTTGGTGGAAACCAGAAATTCAGTCAGCAGTGCAGAGCTATTGTTGACACAAACACAACACTAGCCAGTCAAAGGAGGAGTCATGAAGGTCTGGACACTTCAGCTTGATGGGATCTTAAGAACCTGGAGAGCATCCAAGGTGGCACAGTGAGCACAGTGGTCGGGGTAAGAAATACGAACAATTAAGAAAGATGAAAGGATTTGTGGTTAATTTATCTTGGAGAGGGAAAGGCTAAGGGTGACTTTTAAAAGTGTGTTAAGCCCTGACAGGTGTGGCTCAGTTGGTTGGGCATAGTTATGTGCACAGAAAGGTTGCTGGTTAGATTCCCAGTTGGGGCACACGCCCAGGTTGTGGGCCCATCCTTGTTGGGGGTGTGCAGAAGGCAGCCAATCAATGTTTGTTTCTCACATCAGTGTTTTTCCTCTCTCTCTCCCTCTCTTTTCCTCTCTCTCTAAAAATCAATGAAACAAATCTTAAAAAATAAAAGAGTATCAAATACAAGAGCAGGTTAGTACATCTTCCCTGAGGAAGGTGTGAAAAAGGAGACAGCAGCAGCAAGAGCAGTTGGACTTCAGAGGTTTTCAACTTTAGCTGCCCAGGAGAGTCACCCAGGGAGGTTTTTTTTGGTCCAAAGATTTAAATTGCTCGTTTTAGATATTGTCACCCTACCCTAATCCCTAACCATAGCTCTAGGCTACAGTGTCAGGATGTGAGAGCCCTGTGGGGAATTTCTCCATTCCCTCAGAGCCCCTGATCACTGCTAATCAGCCACGTGCTTCCTGCTGAGACTAGTTACATAAATGCTGCAAACTGGCCTCTCTCTGTACTCAGAGATTCAGACAAGAAATCGGGAAACAGGGATCAGAAGAAACGGGATACAATTGGAAGAGAGTGACAATTAACTTTCTGGACTAAAAGAGAAAAGGTATGATTTCCTCCCTTGACAGGGAGGGCAGAGCAGCGGGGGAGGGTTGCAGCCCACATCCTGATAGGAAAGAGAGCTTTCTCATTAGGTTTAAAAATAGTCTTCAGGTCTGATGAAATTTTCAGTGAAAGTAACATTTTTCTTGTCATTTCATTGCCCACCTCTTGTCTAAGAAGGTTGTATTCGATCTCATGGACCAGCAATAGTCCAAATAAACACAGTGCTAGAGCTGGGCTTGTTAGCATTTTTCTTGTCTCCCCCTCCCTGGAATTAAAGTGTTAACATGTTATAAATGGACTTTAGACTCCTACAAGCCAGAGTTCAAGTTCTGGCTCTACCATTTTCTAGTTATGTGACCTTAAGCAAGTCATTTAATTCTCTCTAAGCCCGTATTTTCTCACCTTTAAAGGGTCATTGTAACAATCTCCTTTTCCCACGCTTGTTCTGAGGGTAAAATGAGATGGTGCATATGTAGCATTTAGCACAGTGCCTGGCATGTTGAAGTGAGTAATAAACATTAGTAACAGTGATGATCAATGGTATTAATATTCTTTTTTGTAAGTTTTGTTTCAGACCTTGAACATATAGAATTTAGGCTAATTATCCCATCTGAAATCAAACACAGCATAAGAGAAGAATCACCAAAGTGTTCAGTAACACTGATGGTTCCTGAGTACTATCCCAGCACTTTTCACAACAAGGTTAAATTCTTGGACTGCAATAGTCAGGATGCAAATCATAATCTGTTTTTTAAAAAACCCTTTTTATTTTAAATTAATTTTACTCTTTTTAAAAAATTTATCTTTATTGTTGAAAGTATTACAGATGTCTCTCCCACCCCCACTGCACTGACCCCCCCATCCCTGCCCCCTCCACTGGCCTTCCCGGCACTATTATCTGTCCGTGGGCTATGCATATATGCATATAAATTCATTGGTTAATCTCTTCCCCCCTCACTCCCTTCCCTCTGAAATATGTCAGTCTGTTGCATGCTTCCATGTCTCTGGATCTATTTTGTTCATCAATTTATTTTGTTCATTAGATACCACATATAAGTGAGATCATGTGATACTTGTCTTTCTCTAACTGGCTTATTTCGCTTAGCATAATACTCTCCAGGTCCCTCCATGCTCTCTCAAAGGGTAAGAGATCCTTCTTTTTTATAGCTGCGTAGTATTCCATTGTGTAAATGTACCACAGCTTTTTTAACCACTCATCTATTGATGGGCACTTAGGCTGTTTCCAGATCTTAGCTATTGTAAATTGTGCTGCAATGAACATAGGGGTGCATATATTCTTTCTGACTGGTGTTTCTGGCTTCTTACAGAAATGTTGCAAGAATAATAGAGAGTTTCCATATATCCTTCACCCAGCCCCCCTAATGTTAACATCTTACTTAGCCATAGTGCAGTTGGAACCAGGAAATTTACATTGGCTGAGTACTATTAATCTAAAGACGTTATTCAAGTTTTACCAGTTTTTACACTAAGGTCCCTCTTCTGCTCTAGCATCCTATATAGGATCTTATCCAGAATCCCATGTTCATTTAGTTTTTATTTTCCCTTAGTCCCCTGTAGCCTAAAAGTGTTCCTCAGCTTCCTTGTCTGTCATGACTTTGATGCTTTTGAAGAGTAGTGATCAGTTATTTTGTCCAATATCCCTCACTCTGGGTTTATCTTTTGTTTCCTTATGACTGTGCCAAATTTTTTTGGCAAGAACACCACAGAAATTTTGTTGTATCCTCCTTAGTACATCATCTCATGAAGTTCATGATACAGATATTGATGTTTTATTACTGACGATGTTGACCTTGGTCACTTGGTTAAGGGGTTTCAGCCTCATTTCTCTACTATGAAGTTACTATCTTTCTCTCTGTAGTTAATAAATATCTTGGGGAGATACTTTGAGACTATGTAAACTCTGTTCCTCCTCACGCTTTCACCCACTAATTTTAGTATTCATTGGTGAATCTTGTTTACAACAGTTATTACAGTGGTATTTGTCTAATGGTGATTTTCTATTTCTCTCTTTCCCTGTACATTTTTAATTGAATTCTAGTTTTCAGAAAAGCTGTTCTTTCTCCCCCATTTATCGATTTATTTAATTGTTTATATTAGCATAGCCTTGTGAATGTATTTTATTCCTGGTTATAATCCAGTACTGCCATTATTCATTTTGTTGCTTAAATTGCTCCAGTTTTAGAAAATCATAATTTGTTGTTTAGTTTATTATTCCACTTGTTCCTGTCCTTCCTCTTAATGTGATGTTTGAAAAGAGATCAGAAATGTCAACAGGTTTCTCATTCCTGGACTAAGCAGAACTACGCCTATGAATGTAACGGTCTCCAGAGGAGAGGAGCCCACCACTTCCTACACCAACTCTTTCCAACGCTGAAACTGATGTTGCTCAGAAATATCCTTTGGAAGGAATCATGCTCCTTCTTCAATGTATTCGCTCTTCCACTCCTAGGAGAGAGAAAAACTTGCTGGGAGAGTTTATCACGGCATATGGTCATTTAAATATGCCCAGGGAGCCCGGTTGGGTGTGGCTCAGCAGTTGAGTGTCGACGGAGGATCCTGGCGATCCGGGTTTGATTCCCAGTCAGGGCACATGCTCAGGTTGCAAGCTCGATCCCCAGCCGGGGGCGTGCAGGAGGCAGCCGATCAATGACTCTCTCATCATTGATGTTTCTCTCTCTCTCTCTTTCTCTCTCCCTCTCCTTTCTTCTCTCTGAAATCAAGATATATAAATAAAATAAAATAAAATAAAATAAAATAAAATAAAAATATGCTCAGGGTTAATTTGATAGGAACCAGACCTCATAGCCTTCTCTCCATGGTTCACTTTGTTTCACACACATGTGAGGGGAGCACAGCCTTCAGTTATCCTACTAACAATCTCCAGCGAGCCTTACACTTATGCAGCCTCCTGAATAACAATTCTTGAATATTGATCCTACTGTGACCTGTTTCCAGGTTTCCTGATCCTGCACCCAGGAGACAGAAGGACGACAGTAGTTGAGGCAGATGGAAGGCTGGTCCTGCCTGATATTGCTAAACCTCCCACAAGGAGTCGTGATGAACTATACTGACACCAGTGGTTCTCAAACTTTTAAAAACTATGGTCAATCTAGGCAGGGAAAAGACCTACCATATCCATTCGTATGTTATAGAGAAAAAGAAATTGGGGATAACAAGGATTTGGAGAGAAATAAAATAATCAAAATGGCAATTTGGCAACAGTTATATAAAAAACACTAAGACCAACAAGTAAAACCAAACATTCTTTAATTATAAGAGCAGCCACTCAAAACCAACTCAGGCTGCTCCTGATGGTGCCTGATGATCCTCGGGTCTTTCCTGGACACTGGAGATTCCAACTGTTGGCATGTATGAGAACACAGGAGCGGCTGTGCGCCATTGCCACAAGCAGTATGGTGTCCCAGCTTCTTAGAGTACTGAGTCTGAGTCCTCAGTAAACTCCGGTTACCTGGTAATTTTAGATTACAAATGCCAGCATTTCCAGTGCTTAGTAGCTCAATTAATAGGTCATTAGTACCACTCACTGATAAGTAAAAATGGAACCTAATAGCATTGTCTTTGAAGATGGATGTTTTGGAATGAATTTGCAGACTCTCTCGGAGGACCCTTTTGTTCTATCGCTTTATTTTACACAGTTAAATCAGATGGACAGATGGTTATAAGGGGAGGGGAAAAGAGGCAGCTGAAGCATTAGAATAACAATCTCCACTAGCCTCCATAGGTATTATGATGTGCTTCCCTGTCCCTGCTTCCATACCCTAGAGATGGATGAGGGGTGAGAGAGATGTCAACTCCCTTAGACTCTCTGCTTTACCTTCCTTTCCACTGTTCTGGGTCCTTTCAGACACACTGTTTCTATCCCATTCAGTCATCCACCCCACCCCCAGCCTCACCCCCTATCCCCTAACTCAGCTTTGCTCTGGGGTATCCCATCCCCTTCAAGAAAACTTCCCTGCCCAGCCGGGCGTGGCTCAGTGGTTGAGCGTCGACCTAGGATCCAGGCGATCGGGGTTCGATTCCCAGTCAGGGCACATGCCCAGGTTGCGGGCTCGATCCCCAGTTGGGGGCGTGCAGGAAGCAGCCGATCAATGACTCTTATCATTGATGTTTCTATCTCTCTCTCTCCCTCTCCCTTCCTCTCTCTGAAATCAATAAAGATATATTAAAAAAAGAAAAAGAAAACTTCCCTGCTCACTGTGACTAGTTCCTTAAGAATAAATAATAGCTACCTTTCGAGGGCTTGCTATGTATTAGGCCCTTTACATATTAGGACACATTATCTCCTGAAACCTCACACAGCCTTGCAAGGTAAGGAATATTCTACCCTTTTTGTAAAGGAGACAAGACTTGCAGAGGTTGAACACCTTCCTCAAGGCCACAAACTGGAAGGTGACAGAAGCAGGACTCAGCAGCCCCTGCCCGGACCACCTGGCTCCACAGCAGCTTTTCACTGCACTGTGCTGTGGCCAGTGGTGAACCGACTCCTCGCTTATGATGGGTTTTGGGTTTTGCTTTGTTTTAAACATTGGCACTTTCTTTTCTTTATTGGTTTAAAAATTACTTAAAAATCAATTCTAGCACATTATTTAAAAATTCAAACAATATTGAAGCTTAAAAAGCAGAAGTGGAAAATGTCTCTTCACATTATCTCCTGACTCCAACCTTGCTCTCCAAATGTAACTACTATGAACCGTTTGATGGATATTTTTTCAAACTTTTCTATAGGTATGTAAATGTGTGTGGTTAGGAAGTTTTTATGACTTCTTAAAGTTCTCATAATCTATGTATCTTTATTCTAAATCATCGTTCATTCTAAATTGTAAGCTGGAAAGGGTAAGATAAATGTACTTTTAAATTAATCTACACAAACTTGACCAAAGAAACACCTATTCTTTTTAGAAAAAAAATTTTTTTTATTGTTTTCAGAGAGAGGAAGGGAGAAGGAGAGAGAGATAGAAACATCAATGATGACAGAGAGTCATTGATCAGCAGCCCACTGCCCACCCCCTACTGGGCATCGAGCCAGCCAGCCTGGTGAAACACCCCTTCTTGATGGATTTATGGGAGCACTTGAGTTGGAGAAAGGGATGGAAGGCAGGATCCCCCTAGAGACCCCGAGGTCACCAAGAGGGGAACAGCATGTGAGCTACAGGGAGGAGAGCATGCCGCCAGTAAGCTCACAAGCAACTGGCCTGGCCTGCCAGGGTGTGCCCATACTCCCAGGCTGTGAAATCACTCACGTGTGAGTAGTCTGGTGCCAGGGGAGGGGAGAGCCTGGGAGGGGGGGTGGGAGGGCAGAATGTGGGCCGGGCCAAGTTTAGAATTACAAGTGCCACAGGGGAGTTGGAACCACACTTTAAATAGCTAGCACCTTCCCTTTCCCCTTAGATGATTCTCCTCCCCCTGACTGGACCTCTGGCAGCAACTGCAAGCAGGTTGGTAACATTTTCTTCTCTCCTTTTTCTGTTTCTGGGTCTCAGACTACAGGTTGGTGGGATCCATAGGATTTGTAATCAAAGGATTTTTTTTATACTCTCCTAGAAAATGTTTCTGACATTTATGTGCACATATGCAAAGAGTATATGCTATTTCTTTACTTTCTGAAACTTCAGTAGCTGCTGACTTAAGGGACAATGTGATTTGGAGAAAGAGAATCCTAGATTGAGAGGAAAGACACTGGAGTTTAATTCTAAGAATATGAAGGCTTTCTTCTCCGTGAAATGAGATAAGATGGAAAGATTGAAAGAGCATACAATTTTGACAGGATTGAAAGAAAATAAAATCTGAATGCTTGTAATTCTACTAAGTGCCTATATATATATATATATGTGTGTGTGTGTGTGTGTGTGTGTATAAAATCTCATTTAATCCTTATAACAAAGTCTATCCTATCATTCTCGCTTTTACAGATGAGCAAACTAAGGCTCAGAGTAATTACTTTCCCTGAAGTGAGGCAGGAAGTGCTATGGCACAAAGCAAAAATCTGAATCCAGGCTTGCTTGACTCTATGCCTCATGTCCTTCCAACTGCACGACGCTGCCTCCGAGAAGCAGTACCCCAATGAGGCCAAGGGACCCAGGATAGGGCTGCTGGGAGGATGAGGAAGTGAAGGGAGATGATATTCCATCATTGGAAGACATCCATCAGACGCTAACGGGAGGCCCAGCACACGGCATTAGACAACCTTCTCTAAAGGACTGAGGAATCTTCTTGGAACAAGCTGCTTGGGTTTCTCCTTCTTAGCCCACAAACAATCTCTGCAGTCCATTCCCTAATTTATGAAATAAGCAAAGGTGCCTGCTGTTCCCTGACTTTCTGGATCCCTAGGGTAGGGAGGTAGAGCCTCAGGAGGGTCTGTGCCCAGATGAGGCTCCTGCTGAGAAAGTTCCCTTAACATGAACTTCTCTTGAGGTGTAGAAAAAAGTCTACTTGCCCACTTTTCCAGAAAAGGGGCCACTGTATACAATCAGGGGAGAGTCATTAGAAGATGCTTGTATGAGACATGCTGATAAATCTAGGCAGCCAATGTAATCAAGGGATGTAATTGAAAGAACAGGAACAGCCGGTTCAAGTCCTGGCTGTGCAATTTACTAGCTATGTGGCAGCAGACACGTTATTTAACCTCTCTGAGCCTCAGTCTCTTCATTTACAAAGCAGAGGCAATACTGCTGACATCTCAGGGTGGTTGTATGTAAAGTGCTTAGTCCATAGTAGTTGCTTGCTACATGTGAGCCACATCCAGTCTTATCCTCAGTCCCAATAAGAGTCTAGAAGGGGCAGTGAAGGGTTTAGAATTCTTGTTCTTGATTTATTTGGTGTTGTCTTCTCTACTGTAAGAGTTTCCTACATTTTTCATCACCACAAAAAGAAAAGAGCCCAAAGTTCGTCTTTCTCTTATGCTGATTTCAGAGAGAGGTGGAGGGAGTGGCTGGAGAGATCAGCTCATCTTGTTCAGAGTTCCTGGTCCCACTCAACCTCTCTCATTGCTTTGGAAGGAGTTTTTAAAAAACTGGCTTACAAAATAAAACATGTTCTTTGACAAAAAAGTAGAAAATATAGATAAGAAAAATATTCCTTTAATCCAATCACTGAGAGAAAAAGCAGTTTGCTGAACATCCTAATCTTTCAATGTATATAAATATAAAATATTTTTGCAGCCATAATCGTATTGTATGACCTATTTTATAATTGTTTTCACTTCACACCTTATGAACATCTTTTCATTCATTACACTTTCTTCTGCAACACAATTTTTAATGATTATACAGTAGTCCATTCTGAGTATGTCCCATAATTTATCCATCTATTTGCCATTCTTGAACATTTATGTACTTTCTAATTTTTTGCTGTTAAAAGCAATGAACACCCTTGTGCCAAAATCTATATCCACAGTCATAATTATTTCCTTATAATAAATTCCTGCAATGGAAATTGGTGGTTTTGAGTATTTATAAAAATCCCATCACTTCAACAGTCCCAGCATACAGAAAAGAGAAACTGATGCACATGCTAGCACAGACAAGGCTCGTTGGGGGGCGGCAGGGAGAACTTAGGCAATCCCGAGCCCAGGCGAGTTCTTCCATGTCCACAAACCCCGACCCAAGAGAGCCTGTGCAGTGGAAGCGACAGCTGTACTTCAGTACTGATCTTTCTTCCTGAAACAGGAAAGGAATATGTATTTTCAGCAGCGGTCACCCAGGCTCTACCCATAGAGATGCGAAGGAGGACATGGGCCTGCAGACAGGGAGAGGAATTCACTCTCTTCCAGGGCGCTATTCCCTTGGAAATCTGCAGGTGGAGGACGGGGAGGGCTTTCCTCTGAGTCCCCAGCGATGACAGAGTGCCCTGCTTGTTTCCCAGGTGGGATGGACAGCCGGCTCTCCAGCCCAGCCAGTAATGGAGAGACAAAACCTGTGTACCCAGTGGTGGAAAAGGCGGAGGAAGATGGCACCCTGGAACGGGGGCACTGGAACAACAAGATGGAGTTTGTGCTGTCAGTGGCCGGGGAGATCATTGGGCTGGGCAACGTCTGGAGGTTTCCCTATCTCTGCTACAAAAATGGGGGAGGTGAGAGCCACTGCACCACCCCGCCGACCCTGGAGGCAGGATGTCTCCATCCCTGCGCTTGCTGCCCCTCTGGGAGTTCCACAGACACACTGAACGCTGCGTCGGAGAGGCCCTTCCTTAGAAGTCGCTAAGGACCCTGAGACCTAACCAGACCCCGACTTCCCCGGGGGTTTTCTACTATAGCATGGCATCGTGGAACTGAGTACAGGCTCGGAACCAGATGGCCCAGAGCTTGGATTCTGGCTCTCTGTGTAATCTTGGGGATGTTAGTCGAGTCCTCAGAGCCTCCACTGCTGCGTCTGTAAATTGAGGTGTAATACGTGCCTTTTGAGGTTGTTGTAAGGATTAGAGACAATGTGCGTAAAGTGCTTAGCAAATGGTAGCCTTGTTGAAGAGGATGGGGACACCAAACTGTCCCATGGTCTTGAGATTTCTTAGCTGTGGCTTTATGCCTTCCTCCTATTCTTCCGCTACCATGACACCCGCTAAGCCATTCACTACCTAACCTCCACCGGTGTCATAACCTTTGATTTTAGTGGCTTTTCCTTTATATGTTTCCCATTGAAAATGTGTGTGTTGGGCTGGGGGTGGGGTGGCGTGGAGCATTTACTCTAACTCTAGTTCTTTGTTGGCTTCTCATTCCCCTCCATTCTCACTCCTGGGGTAACTCTGCTACCCCCACAGCAGTGGTGGTGATTTTCCTACAGTTTCAGGGAATTCCAGATCGCTGTGGGAAGCCCCAGAGGGATTTCTCAGGTACCGAAGGTTCTGGCTGAGCAGCGGGTTCGGAAGGCCTCCTTGTTGATGGTTGGGCTCCCAGGTCTGGTTTGTTTTTGTGTGTTTTTTTTTGTGGGTTGTAAAGACATGAATCTTTTTTTTTTTTTAATTTTAATTTTTGTTTAAAGTATTACAGATGTCCCTTTTTCTCCCCAATGACCCGTTCCCCCCCCCTTCCTTCCCCCTCTCCAATCACTCTCCCCATCATTGTCCGTGACCTTGGGTTGTGCATATATGCACATAAATTCTTTTGTTACTCTCTCCCTCTCCATCCCCCCACCCCCCTCCATCCCTCTGACATTCGTCAGTCTCAACTATGCTTCCATGTCATTGAGTCTATTCTGCTCATCAGTTTATTAAGTTCTTTAGATTCCACGTATAAGCGAGATCATGTGATATATACCAGGTCTGGTTTTGAGAGGCTGTAGTCTGAGCTGGAGGAAGGAGAAATGCAGAGGCAGGTCACAGGGGGAAATGTTGAGGGGAGTGGTAATCCACGGCCACAAGGATTGGAGAGTACCCTAATGCAACACCTACCATTTTGCATGGGAGCAGAAGACTCCAAAATGCATCAAGCTGAGTCTCACAATGGCTTTAGAGAGAGAGAAAAACTGCAACACAGAAGGGAGGTGGGAGGAATGCGGAGAGCCCAGAGCACTGCTCTGAGCCCATAGTGTTATTCTCAGGATTGTGGCCGTTGGGATTGGCCCTGGGATTGGAGGTTAATTTATATTTTTCCAGAGGGGTGGGAAGGGCTAATAAGGCTTTTCTCTCCTGTAATTTCTGGCCAGCAGCCTGAACTCACAGGACTTTGCTCAGTCTGCATTGTGAAGAAAGGAGGGAGGTCTTTCCACTTTTGACCTAGCCCTGGATACCCCACATGCTTGTTTAGGAATTTAGGCCTGAGCACTCTCCCTTCAGAGAACTGGGCGGAGGGATGGAGCTGGTCGAAGGAGGAGGAGGACTCTGGGGCCTAAGCTGGGTGTTGAGACTCTGTGTCTGGAACCTATTAACGAGCTTAGCTCCTCACATGGCAGAAAGCTTAGGTGGTGAGCAGCTTTCCACAAGCCTCTCTGGAATTGGGTAAAGATTTGCCTGGGAATGAACAGAAATAGCATGAAGAGGTGGGAAGGAGGGGTTTCCAGGTCTAGTGTAAAACCACTAGGCTGGAGAAGAGGAAATAAAAGGCAGCAACTACGGGAACAGCAGGGGGGGTGGGCTCACCCTGTGGACTTGTGGAGGGGAGGTGCTCTGGCAGTGTTTGGGTCTGGGCTCTGCCTCAGGGCTCCGTGGTAAGTCTGTGCAGACCCAGGAAGGAAAGAATACCCACAGCTCTTGGTTTTACACATGGTGCTTGCGTGGGAGGTAGAGGCAGAAGGGTGGCTGCTGTGGCTGCTCCCTCCCTGGATAGAGCCTACCTTCCAGCAAGCAGGTCATGGTGGGCAGTGGAGACATTTTTAGGCACCTTGGATCCAGTCAGGTTCTCTTTACTGAATCCTTACACCACCAGCCACAATCCCTTCCCTTGGTCAAGCACAGGGCCTTAGGACGCCTCTTCTCTTTCCCTGATGGATGACAGCAGCTGGAGGGAAGTGTGCTTAAGGGCTTTGGAGTTAGAGGCTGATGCCCAGCTTTGTTTGAAAGATATGAGTCACCCAGGGCCACCGGGTGAATTAATGGAAAGGCTCCTTTACCAAGGTAAGGGGGACTAACCAAGGATACATATGGTCATTAGAGGTACCTAGACATGCCTATTTTTCTGGTTTTGGGTGTTCCCCGTGGTTTAACCCCTTTGTCACCATTTAACTCCCCTCACCTCCCAAGCAGCAGAGGCTCTTGCAAAGAATGTGCCCTAGCACTTCTTGTCATTTCCTTGTCTCTGTCAAGGAGAGACTGGTGTCTCTTTATGACAGGACCTTTTACTGCCACTGTGAGGAACGAGGGTGAAGAGAATAGAGAACATGTAGGTTGGTTTGACCCCTTTCTCCTGGCGCAGTGGTTTTATTTAAACCCACAGTCCTAAGATTGGGGCTTGAGCTCTCAGAGGATGAGAAGAATGTTCTGAACAAGCTCTGGAGAGGGCTGTTGGGGTGCTCTGTGTGCACTCTGCTTAGGTACTGTGCGCTACTAGCCTGCGCCTGACAGCAGAGCATCCCATTTCTCTAACTTCATAGCTTCAAATAGCTGCTTGGGGCTGAGGGTAAGCTAGGGACTTCATCATGACTAATATTTATTCAGTGGCGAGGCCAGGGATGAAACACTTCCCAAAGCATAATTTTAGTTCCAAACAAAAATTGTAAGTGATGTCTTCTTGGGTTCCCTGCAGCTCTAACATTTGGTAGATCCAATCTGAAGCGAGTTCCAAAGCAGGAAAAGGGCTTAGGCAAGATTATGATCAAAGAACAGGAAAATGGTTAGACACTGTAGCTGAAAACCAGAGAAGCTGAGAAAGTGGTATAAGGAAACCCACCCTGCCCTGGCTGGGTGGGTGGCTCAGTTGGTTGGAGGGTCGCCCCTTACACCAAAAGGTTGTGGGTTAGATTCCAGTCAGGGTACATATGGAAGGCAACTGATCGATGTTTCTCTCTCTCTCTTGAAAGAGGTATCTATTAGATAGCCAAGTGGAGATGTCAACTAGGCAGTAGCACATGTGAGTCTAGAGTTTGTAACAGAGACCTGAACTGGTAATACAAGTTTGAGGGTCCTTAGACTGATGGTATAAGAAAAGAGAGCAAGGACCTTTAAAGATCTAGGAGAAGCCCTGGCCCGTGTGGCTCAGTTGGTTCGAGCATCATCCTGTGCACCGAAGGGTCTCAGGTTGGATCCCTGGTTAAGCACATATGGAAACAGCTGATCGATGTTTCTCACATCGATGTTTCTCTCTCTCCCCGCTGCGACCTCTGTCTCTCTCTTCCTCTCTTCCTCTCTCTCAAAAATTAATAAAAACATATCCTTGGTGAGGATTAAAAAAAAAAGATCGGGTAGAAGAGGAGGAACCAACAAGAGAGACAGGAGGAGAAGCCACCAAAGGAGGAAAGCCAAGAAAATGAGGTGTTTTAGAGGCAAGTAAAGCAGTGTTCACTGGGAGGAGGGAGAGAACTAACCAAATGCTGCAGATAGCTTAGGAGAGATGAGAAATGAAAATCTGTTATTGGATTTAGCAGTGTGGAGATCACTGGTGACTTTATAAGAACAGTTATAGTGGAGCATGGGGCAAAGACTGGTTGCAGTGGGTTTAAGATCATGGGAGAGAGAAGAATTGGAAATAGGAAATATGGGTTACTTAGGCAAAATTCAGACTAGAAGTTTGTCTCTTCTCTCTGTAGTCTTCCTTCTGGGGGGAAGTAAGCCAATATGAGCACTGCACAATGGTAACTGGGCCCTGTGTGTCCAGCAGTGGTGGGGATGGGTCATGACTGATGAAGTTGCTGAGAAGCTGCACATTTGAATGATTTCCCCAGCTCTCCAGCCTCAACTCCCTGGAGGGAAAAGCAAACATGATCTTCCACCAGGGCCTGTCTGACTAAAGCTCCAGGCATGAGACTCAGGAGACTGGATCACCTGAGGCATGCTATGGGCAAGGTGGTAAGAGAGGTTTGGGCAATACAATTCAGATCTGCCAGGAAGGAATTCAAATTACTTGCCTGCCAATCTCAGTTCAGACAAAAACAAATAATCCGACAACCATTTTATACTTAATTTCTTAGTCCAGTTTGCTGAAAACCAGGGGCAGAGGTCACCAGTGCTGAGAGCCTTTTGTTTTTTCAAGTCATAGACCACCAGCTGAGACCACCTCGTATGAGGACAGGCGCTCCCTTCTTCATTGCCCACTTCCACCCTCTTTCGTTCTCACCTTCAGTCCCTAAACGTTTGCCCAGACCGTGGGTGCTTCAGAGCATGGGCCTTTCAGCTCGAACCTCTCTAGCTCCTTGGATCCTGGCTGCCGGCAGACTGAGTTCATCAACACCCAGAATGTGTACCACAGCTGGACGTCTCAGAACTAGGGCCCTTAGAGAGTGAGGACTGTGGGGGAAGGGCAGCAACGAAGTAAACCTCAGCTCTAACTGTAGGGAGACAGAGCAGGGGAACACCACTGTAAAGGGGACTAAATGACACCTGGCATCAGGGAAAACTGTTCTTGATCCTGTCTGTAGATGCTGAAGAGCAAAGAGAAACAAGGAACACGTTTCTTCCTGTTAGAGTAATAGTAGCACGTGACAATTTGGTGTCATTTTGCACGAATTACTTAAAGCCTAGTACTGGACAGATCAGCGCTGATTACAGCGTATGTTGATGTCTGCTCATTGCTGTGTTGCTCCTGTGGACTGTCATCAGTTTATGTCTTTAAAAATATCACCTGGAACGTTACAGCTGACAGCACAGAATGTGCTTTGGGAAGGCAGCCTGCAGAAGGATGCCTTTCTAGGATGGACACGTGGTCTCTCCTATCCATGGGGGAGAATGCCAGGACATTCTAGAATTTGGGGAAGGACATGAACATGGTGGATATGGGGGAGCAGCGGGTAACTGTGAACACCAACCTCCATCTCTAGTACTAACTCCGTCTTGTAGTGGTGGTGCCTGGGCTTGGGTGGGGAAAGAGCCAGAGTGTCTCACAGGACTCCCCCATCTGCACTTGAGTCCCTTAGGCTCCATCCTGCCCCTCGCTCCTTCCCCATTTTTAGGGCCAGTGGCTCTGCTTGGTGGGTGCAGACCTTGTCCCTTGTGGCAGGTTACCCAGGTGCTCAAGGAGGCAGAGGATTAGGGGAGCAGAACTGACCATAGAACCCATGGCAGTTAAACATTGGCTTAGTTTATTGGGAAAGCAAGTAGCATAAAGTTGGGAAGAAAGGGCTTGTGCTGGCCTGAAAATTCACCCCCCCCCAGGGTTTCCAACTCTCAGCAGTGATTGTTCATATTATACACTGGGCTATCTCTTCCCTAATTTTCCCTTCCTGCCCAACAAGTCTTGGATTGATTTATATCCTTATTAGACTAAATTGCTTACAGTCTTAATTTCTTTGCCCTTGTGGTAGTTAAATTCTTCCCTCAGTGCCTGAATTATGGACCCAGAGATGTGGACAGTGAAGAACTGGAGAACTCTATTCCCCATAAACTCCCCCCCCCAAACTTTTGTTTAAACAGTTCTATTAAGGTATAATTGACTTATAAATTGTACATATTTAAAGTTTACAATTTGATAAGTTTCGACACATATATATACCCTTGAAACTATTGACACAATTAAGATAATGAACATATCCATCACTCTCCTAACTTTCCCCCTGTCCACTTCTCCTGCCTCTGACCTCTGCTACCCCATCCCAATGCAACAGCAGACTTGTTTTTTGAAATAAACATATATATTTTCCAGGTTTATTGATATATTATTGACATATAGCATATGTAAGTTTAATGTGTACAACATGATGATTTAATACCTGTATATATTATGAAATGACTACCACAATAAGGTTAGTTAACACCTCTATTCCCTCATATAATTACCATTTTTTCATGGTGATAACATTTAAGATCTACTCTCTTAACAACTCTAAGTATACAAGTCAGTATAGTTCACTGTAGTCACCATGCTGTACATCAGGTCTCTGGAACTTACTCATCTTTTAACTGGAAGTCTGTACCCTTTGGCCAACATCTCCCCATGTACCTCTAGCCTCTGGCAACCACCATTCTACTCTGTATCTCCAGGAGTTTGGCTTTTTAAAATTCCACTTATAAGTGAGATCATGTAGTATTTGTCTTATTTGTCTTTCTCTGACTAATTTCACTTAGCATAATGCCCTCAAGGTCCATCCATGTTACAAAAGGCAGGATTTCTTTAGTTTTATTTTGGCTGAATAATGTTCCTGTGTGTGTGTGTGTGTGTGTGTGTGTGTGTGCATCTCTTGATGGACACTTAGGTTATTTCCATACCTGTTTTTTGTCACTCTACTTTATTTTGGCTTTCTTTGAATTTTATAAAAATGGAATCATGCAATTTTCTTTATCTGGCTTCTTTCACTCAGCATTCTGAGATTCATCTATATTTTCATGAATCAGTGAATCTATTGATCAATATGGAAAGAATTGACATCCAACTAATATAGTCTCCTGACCCATGAATAGAAGGGAACTATGTCTCACTATTTATTTAGGTCTTTAATTTTCTCTCAGCAATGGTTTGCAGTTGTGAATGTATACATATGTCACACTTTTTGTCAGATTTGTGTTTGATGCTGCTATGAATGGTATTATTTCTTAAACTTAATTTATATATTTTGTTGTTGATAGTTTACTGAAATACAATGCATTTTTGTATGCTAATCTTGTAGTTTAGAACCTTGCTAAACTAACTTATTGATTGTAGTAGTTCTTTGGTATATTTAAAAGGATTTTTCCTTTTCTTTTTAAAAACACTATTGAGATATGATCAACACACAAAAAGCTGTGCATATTTAATGTACACAACTTGATGAGTCTAGAGGTAATATCTATCACCTCAAAAAGTTTCTGTCTGTGCTCTTTTTTTTTATTCTCACCTAAGGATATGCTTTGTTTTTAATTGATTTTTAGAGGGAGGAAGGGAGAGAGAGAGAAACATTGATGTGAGAGAGAAACATTGATGTGAGAGAGAAACATTGATGTGAGAGAGAGGCGTCGATTGGTTGCTTCCTTTATGCACCCTGACCAGGGATCAACCCACCACCTAGGTATGTGCCCTGATGGGGAATCGAACCCATAGCCTTTTGGTGTTCAAAACAATGTTCCAACTGAGCCACCAGGCCAGGGCCTGTCTGCCCTCTTTTAATTTTTTTTTCTGGTGATAAAAACACAACATAAGATCTACCTTCTTAGTAAATTCTTAAGGAAACAATACAATATTGTTAACTGTAGGCAATGGTATACAGTAGATATCTAGGACTTACTCATTTTGCATAACTGAAACTTTGTACCCTTTGACCAGTGCCTGCCTCTCTGTTCCTCCTTTCTCACCCCCTGATAACCACCATTCTGTTCTCTGCTTCTATGAGTTTGACTACTTCAGATTCCAAAGGACTTTATGAATAGACTATTATGTCATTTGAAAATAAAGCAATTTTATCTCTTTTCCAATCTGAATAACTTTTAATTCCTTCCTTGACTTTTTGCCTTGGCTAGAAGTGTTTATAGAAACAATGTTGAATAGCGTGGTAAGAATAGACACCTTTGTCTTGTTCTTGATTTTGGGGGTTAAGCAGTCTCTCACCATTAAGCATGATGTTATCTATAAGTTTTTTGTAGATGCCCTTTATCCAGTTGAGAAAATTCCCTCCTATTCATCATTTGCTAAGAGGTTTTATTTATTTAGTTAGTTTTACAGAAATGGCTATTAGATTTGTTAATATTATAAATTACATTGTTTTTTGAATGTTAAAACAACCTTGTATTCCTGGGATAAACCCCACTATATAATGTATTATTTTTTTAATATATTGTTAGATTTGACTTGCTGAAATTTTGTCTAGAATTTTTGCATCTATGTTCATATAAGGTACTGGTCTGTAGCTTTTTTTTTCTTATAATATCTTTGTCTACTTTTGTTATTAGGATAATGCTGGCTTCATAGAATGAGTTGGGAAGCTTTCCTTCCTTTTAAATTTTCTGAAAGAGTTTGTATAGAATTGGTATTATTTCTTCTTTAAATGTTTGGAGAATTCACTAGTGAAATCTTTTGGGTATAGAGTTTTCTTTGTGGGAAGGTTTAAACAACCAAAAACATTTATTTAATAGAGATAGGGCTATTGAGATTATCTATGTCCTCTTGAGTAAGCTTTGGTAGTTTGTATTTTTAAAGAAATGCATCATTTTACCTAACTTTTTACATTTATTGACATAAAGTTATTCATATATCTTCTTCTTATTCTTTTAATATCTATAGAATCTGTAATCTGTACTGATGATACTTCACTCATTTGTCATACAGGTAATTTGTGGCTCCTAGAAGTTTATCAATTTTATTGATTATCTCAAAGAACTAGCTTTTTTTTCCATTGATTTTTTTTCTTTATAGTTTTCCTGTTTTCTGTTTCATCGATTTCCACTCTGATTTTATTATTTCCTTAGACTTACCTGGAGTTTTGCTTGCTTTTATTTTTCTCATTCTTAAAGTGGAAGCTGAAATCATTGATTTTAGACTTTTCTTATTTTATAATAACATTTGGTGCTATAAATTCTCATTCTAAGTACTGCTTTAACGTCATTCCACAAGTTTTGATTTGTTGTATTTTCATTTCATTTGATTTAAATACTTTCTTATTTCCCTTTTGATTACCCCTTTGTCACTTGGGTTATTTAGAAGTGTGTTACCTAATTTCTAAATATTAGGGAATTTTCCAAATGTATTTGTCTTATTGATTCTTAATTTGATCAGAGAACATACTTTGTATGATTTGAATCCTTTGAAACTTACTGAGGTTTGTGGCCCAGAATATGGTCTATCTTGGTAACTATTTCAGGGGCACTTGGAAATCATGTATATTCTGCTGTTGTTGGATAGAGTGTTTTATAAATGTCAGGTAGGCCAAGTTGGTTGATATGGTTTTCAAATATTTCATATTCCTATTGATTTTCTATCCACTTGTTTTTATCAGTTTCTTAGAGAGGGATATTGAAATTTTGGACTTTAATCAGGAATTATTTATTTTCCCCTGCAGTTCTAGCATTTTTGCTTCATGTATTTTGAAGCTCTGTTATTAGGCACATATGCATTTAGGACTGTTATGTTTTCTTGATTAATCTACTGCTTTATCTTTATGAATGACCTTCTTTACCTCTGGTAATATTTTCCTACTACAAAATCCACATTGTGTTATATTAATATAAACACTCCACCTTGCTTTTGGTATTAGCATAACAAATCTTTTCCCATCCTTTTACTTCTAACCTACCCTTGTCTTGATATTTTATTTATTTATTTGTTTAATCCTCACCTGAGGATATTTTTTCCATTGCTTTTCAGAGAGGGTAGAAGGAAGAGAGAGAGAGGAACATCAACGTGAGAGAGACAGATCAATTGGTTGCACATTCCCTGACTGGGGCCAGGGATAGAGCCTGCACCCGAGGTGTGTGCCCTTGGCAAGAATCAAACCTGGGGCCCTTCAGTCCGCAGGTCAATGCTCTAACCACTGAGCCAAACCAGCTAGGGCAATGTCTTGATATTTAAAGTGCATTTCTTCTAAGCAGCATATAGCTGAGTCTTGCTAGTTGTTGTTTTTTTTTAAACCCATCTGACAATGTCTACCTTTTATTTGGGTTATATAGACTAACATTTAAATGAAGTTATCCATATAGATAAGTTTAAATTTTTAAAAATTTCATTTTTTCAATTACAGTTTACATTCAGCAGTATTTTATTTAATTTCAGGTTTATAGCATAGTGGTTAAACAATTATATAATTTATTAAGTGATGTCCCTGATAATTGTAGTACCCACCTGGCATCATACATAGTTACTACAATATTATTGACTGTATTCTCTATGCTGTGCTTTACATCCTCATGACTATTTTGTAATTACCAATTTGTGAGTTAAATTTAAATTTATCATTTTGCTATTTGTTTTCTACTTGTTCTATCAGTCCTTTCTTTCCCTTTTTGTCTCTTTCTGCCTTCTTTTAGATCAGTGATTTTCAACCTTTTTCATCTCATGGCACACATAAACTAATTACTTAAATTCTGCAGCACACCAAAAAATATAGTTTTTGCCAGTCCGACAAAAAAACAGGCATAATTTTGATTCATTCACACCAGATGGCTATTGTTGTGTTGGCTGCTGTCATTTTTTTATTTGACAATTTAAGGGAAAAGAAGTCAGTGCCCCTGATTAAATAGTCAGGTATTGCATGTTTTAAAAATTCTTGTGGCATACCTTTTGAAAATCGCTGTTTTAGATTAATTAGATATTTTTTATTATTTCATTATCAGCTTTCTTCCTTGTTGGCTTATTAGCGATTATCCTTTGTTGTGCTAGTTTAGTGATTGCTTTAGGTTTTGTAATATGCATCTTTAACTTTTCACAGTTTACCTTGAAGTGACATACCCCTTTACAAATAAGAACCTCACAATAATACACGTCCATTTCTCTCCTCCTGACCTTTGTGCTCTTGCTGTTACACACTTTACTTTTTCATGTTATAAACTCCACATAACATTGTTATTATTTTCATTTAATCAGTCAATTATCTTTCAAAGAGATTTGAATAATAAAGAAAAGTTCTTATATGTTTACTTATATATATAGTTAACATTTCTGATGTTCATCATTCCTCTGTATATATTCATAGTTCTCTCTGGCATCATTTCCCTCTGCCTGAAGGACTTTCTTGAATATTTCTTGCAGTGCAAATCTGCTTACTGGTGATGAATTCTTTCTGGTTTTATTTATTAGGTGTAGAATTCTAGCTTGACAGGTTTTCCCTTCAGTGCTTTAACAAATGTGCTCCCTCATCACTCTTGTCTCACTTGCATTGTTTCCAATGAGAAATAATGATGGCTTCCTTATCTTTGTTCCTCTTTACATGTGTTCCGCCCCCCTCCCCCGTTTCTTTTGAAGATTTCTTCTTAAAAACTCTTAATCACGGCTTTAAATAATTTTATTATAATGACTCTTGTTCAGGTTTCTTATTTGGGGGCTCATTGAGCTTCTTGTATCTGTGGATTTATAGTTTTCATCAAATTTGAAGAATTTTCAGCCATTATTTCTTCAAAAAATTTTGACCCCTCTCTCTCTTTTATCTCCTTCAGGGTTTCAATTACAAGTATATTAGGCTGCTTCAAGTTGTTCTGAAGTTAACTGACACCTGTTTGTTTGTTTTCTAATTCTCTTTTTTCTCTGTATTTTATTTTGGATAATTTCTGCTTCTGTGGTTCAAGTTCACTAATCTTTTCTTCTGCTATGTCTAATCTGCCATTAATCCTAGCCATTGTATTTTTCTCTTTTAAATCCTCACAAGGATATGTTTTTCATTGATTCAAGAGAGAGAGGAAGGGAGAGGGAGAGAGAGAGAAACATCGATGTGAGAAAGAAACATCAATCAGTTGCCTTACACACACGCCCTGACTAGGGATCCAACCCACAACCTGGGTATGTGCCCTGACTGGGAATCAAACCGGAGACCCTTCAGTGCATGAGAAGGCACTCTAACCACTGAGCATACTGGCCAGGGCCATTGTACCTTTTATCTCATGCATTTTGGGTTTTATTTCTAGAAGTTTGATTTGGATCTTTTCAATATCTTTTATTCTCTGTCTAACTTTTTGAACATGTGGAATTCAACTATAATAACTATCTTAATGTCCTCACCTACTTATTCTAATATCTGTGCAACTTATGGGTTGACTTCAATTGATTGATTTATATACTAATTCTGAGTAATATTTTCCTGGTAATTTTTGATTGGATGCCAGATCTGGTGATTTTTGCCTTACTGGTTGCTGAGTATTTTGTATTTCTATAAACATTCTTGAGCTTTTTTCTGAGACCAGTGAAGTTATTTGATCCTTTGGGTTTTGCTTTTTAAGATCCGTTAGGCAGAACCAGAGTTGTGCTCAATCTAGGGATAATTATGTCCACTACTGAGGAAATACCTTCTCTTCTCAATGTCCTTCAGTCCTGAAATTATCCAGCCTGGCTAGTTGGAACAGTCACTCTTCCTAGCCCTGTATAAGCACCATAATCTCAATCTTTTGAATGCCTTTCTCCCCCCTCACCTTAGGTAGTTTCCTCACACTTAAGTGCTGACCAGTACTCAGTTGAAAGCTAGAAGGGGACCCTCTGCAGATATTTGTATCTCTCTCTCTGTGCAGGTCCCTCCTCTCTGGTACTCTATGAACTCCCCTGTCTACTTTGCCAGCAGATAAAGGTCCACCCATGCTGGAGAAAATGTTAGCACTCCTAGAATCAGGAGACTTGTCTCATCCAATGATTGTGAAACAAAAGCAGAAAGGGTTACTAAAGGGAAATGTGATTTCAGCACCCTAAAAGTTCCTAACACTAAGAGCAATCATTTCCTTGAAAAGAATTATAGTCTATGGGCTGTGTTAATGCTCCTGGATATCCATCATTCAGCGAGCTCCTTGTTATTGCCACAAGTTATGTGTTATTTAGGCAGTAATTGATGTTTGATTGAAGCAAATCTTGGTGGGTATAGATTGAAATTTCAAAATGGAAAAAAAAGGGACTGGTTAGGTTCTATGTAACTTGGTGATTCTTTATCTCTGCTATGGTTCCAGGCACCTGGACAGATGACTCCTGCGGTTTTTCATGACCCGCACCCCTAGGATTCTAATGGGTAGTATGGGTGGCTATGGAAAACTAGGAATATGGACCATGAGGAGGCTATGCCAGGTAACGAACAGCCTGTTTCTCACCCACAGGTGCTTTTTTCATCCCCTACCTCATCTTCCTTTTCACCTGTGGCATTCCCATCTTCCTCTTGGAGACAGCGCTGGGCCAGTACACTAGCCAGGGAGGCATCACAGCCTGGAGGAAGATCTGCCCCATCTTTGAAGGTGAGTAGCTGTGTGCCTGATTCCAGGGAATCTGCATTTGGGGTTATAAACCTATTTGCAGTGACTGAGCAGTTTAGCAGCTGTGCTGATTGAGATAAGACTCTGTATGTTAAACCCTCCATTTGTGGGCCCAATATTGAGCTAATCGCCCAGTACATCAGCTAATGGAGAAGATGGTGATGAGGGTGGGGCAAAGGCTTCAGGTTAAAAAAGTAGAGAACAAGCTATTTTAGTTATATGTTTTAAAAATATATAACAATTATTTTGTATTTTCAAAATATGTTTAATCAATTGTCACACATTTTAAAAGAATTTTAAATGGGAAAAATATCATTAATAATTCTACCACCTTGATACAACAACTATTTAAAATTCAGGGTTTTTTATTTCAGTATTTCTCTCTATGTAGGGTTTTTCTTAAGTTTCTATTTTGAAATAATTATATATTCACAGAAAGTTGCAAAAATAGTACAGAAAGATGAGGTGTACCTTTCACGAAGTTTTCCCCAATGGTAATATCTTACATAACTATGGAACAATATTACAACCTGGAAATTGACATTGGTACTATCCACAAACCTTATTCAGACTCATTTGTATAATTCTGTGTAATTTTATCACTCTCTGTAGGTAGTTTTGTGTAACTGCCACCACAATCAAGATACCGAACTGTTCCATTGCCACAAAGATCTGCCATACTCTTCCTCTGTAGTCACATTACCTTCTCCCTTCCCACCCCTAACCTTCTCTGTCTCTATAATTTTGCCATTTTGAGAATGTTATATAGATGGAAACATACAAAATATAACTTTTTGAGATTGGCTTTTTCACTCAGCATGATGCCCTTGAGATTCATCCAGCTTGTTCTTGTATCAATAGTTCATTCCTTTTTATTGTATGGTATGGATATATCACAGTTTATTTAACCACTCACCCATTGAAGAATATTTGGATTGTTTCCAGTTTGGAGGGTTTATTTCACTCTTTTTGTTTATATAGAGTTTACATATCTATTAACATGGAGTATACACAGTTTATAGCTCTGTTTTACAGTTAGTGCTATTTTCCATTTTCTACACAACAATCATTTAATGATTATATAAACTTACATCAAGTAGATATAGCATAATTTATTTAACAGTTCTTTGTTTTGGGCTTTTTCTTATTTTAAATTACTTACAAAATTTTTATATTCTGCTATCATGTATATTTGTTGGGATAGATTCCCACCTTTTTTGGAATTATTTCTTTGGCATAAGTTTGCAGGATTAGGATCACTGGATCAAATGGACGATCAAGTTGATGTCTCTTAATCTGGCTTATTAAATTGTCCTGTGGAAGTGTTATACTGATTTACAGTGTTATTGCACATGAGTAAGCATCTTTCCTTTCTGTCTTTAACAACCCTGAATTTGTGTGGTACCCAAACTTGTCTGCATATTGGAATCACCTGGGGACCTTCAAAACATCCTGAGGTCTGTACCACACCCTCAGATTGTGATTTAATTGGTCTGGGATCTGGTCTGGGCTTTGGAATTTTAAAAATATCCCCAAGTAATTCTAATATGCAGACAAGTTTGGAAATTACTGAGTTATATCATCTGTAAAAAATTTCACTCAGGCTGTAGATGCAGAATGGTACCTCAGTATTGCTTGATTTTGCATACCTGCAATTATTAGGGTGGATCTATTTGTATTTTCTCCTATGTGAATTGTCTTCCTGCTCTTAACATGTGTTTTTATATTTCAGAAATATATCAGACTAATTTTGGGGAACATTAACTATTGGAATCTCACAGTTAGTCTATGCATTTTTAAAATAACTTTGAGCCCAGCCGGGCGTGGCTCAGCGGTTGAGCGTCAACCTAGGATCCAGGAGATCACGGTTCGATTCCTGGTCAGGGCACATGCCCAGGTTGTGGGCTCGATCCCCAGTCAGGGGCGTGCAGGAGGCAGCCAATCAATGACTTTCATCATTTATGTTCTTCTCTCCCTCTCTCCCTTCCTCTCTCTGAAATCAATAAAGATATATTTAAAAAGAATAACTTTGAGTTAGTGAACTTTCAGAACCTAATAAAGATGACAGAGCACAGGAAGCCAGGATAGGACAGCAGAAGGCTGGGAGAAACGTCCCCTTCTGATCTGGAAAGGGCTGCTGGAGGATGCTGCACACTCCTGCCTGCAGGGGAGCGAGAGGAGAGAGCCAGGAGCCTAGGCTCCAGCACTTCTTGTTTTAGGACACTGGCAGTGGAACACAAACCCTCTCCTAAGCAGGGGTGGGTAGCGTGTGAGAAATCTGTCCACAGTCCCAGCCCAGTTCTGCCCCTTTCCCCTGCAGGCATCGGCTACGCCTCCCAGGTGGTCCTCATCCTCCTCAACGCCTACTACATCATCGTCTTGGCTTGGGCCCTCTTCTACCTCTTTAGCAGCTTCACCATCGACCTTCCCTGGGGAAGCTGCCGCCATGAGTGGAATACAGGTAAGGTTCCCTCCGGGTCCATTTCCTCCAGCTGCTCTGCCCCATGAACCAGGAGTGGGATTGTCCCTATATCCCTGGCAGCACAAATCCCAACCATAATTTGGGACTCCCTAGAAACCTGCCAAATGGATCATGGAGATCTTACACCAAAGATAAGAGTGAGATTTCACCAGCATCACAGGAAAAATGTATTCAATTAATGTATTATGAATTCATGTATTATGCAAATAGAACTATTTATGTAGTTTAGCTATTTATTTATTCCAGTTTGAAATATTGTTAGTTTGATGTATGTATATATTGTTTGTTCATTTTTTTGTTTCTCTTGCCTTCTCTCTGATACTGTTTTAGGTCTTTCCAACTCACAATTCATCTGGATTTAACCAGGGAATGAACTATTTTGTATGTCATCAATATAATTTATAATAGCAATTAATTTTTTCTTGTGCCTACAAGACTACAAGAGCCACCTGTGGCAATAGAACTACTGAGTCTAATGAATTGAAATTAATAAAAAACTGAAACTACCTAGGGTAGCCCTGGCTGGTGTGGGTCAGTGGGTAGAGCATCAGCGTGTGCATCAAAGGGTCACAGGTTCAATTCCTGGTCAAGGGCACGTACCTGAATTGTGGATTTGTTCCCCACACCTGGTTGAGGCGCGTGTGGGAGGCCACCAATCTATGTGTTTCTCTCACATCGATGTTTCTCTCTCTCCCCACCCCCCACCTCCCTCCCTTCCACTCTTTCTCTGAAAAGCAATGGAAAAAATATCCTCGGGTGAGGGTTAACAAACAAACAAATGAACAGAAAAACCTACCTAGGGTAGTGCTATCCAAAAGAACTTTCTGTGATGAAGTACTATCTGGAATGGTAGCCAACATGTGGTTGTTGAGCACTTGAAATGTGGCTTGTGTGTGTGAACTGAATTTTTAAAATTTTAATTTAATATTAGTTAATTTAAACATAAAGAGCCACGTGTGGCTGGTGGCCACCCTTTGGACAGTGCAGATGAAGAGCACACTGGACATGTCCTGTTTGGGTCTCAGCACCACATCCTGCTCTCATTGCCCAGATACCTCTCAGAGCCTGTCAATGAGACCCTACCTGTGCTTGGATAAAGTTTTCTGGTTCAGATAAGTCACTCAGCTCTGAAGGTTAATTCTGAACAGATTAAGACTCAGCTCTGGAGTTTTAATCTGTTGCTGGCCAGGAAGGCACATTTCTGCATTGGTTATCGTCATGTTCAAGGCCCCTCATGCCCTCAGACTTTATGCTTCCTTTCCAGGCAGTCCCTGGCCGATCCCTGCCACCACCTCTATCCCACTATTTTTTGAGTGAAATTCAAATCTTGGAGGTACTTCCCCTGCCACCCGAAGGTGCATTTGCTTCTTGGCAGTACCTGCACTCACCTTGGCCCTGCTGTGGCTCCTACATGCTTTCTGTCTGTCTGTTGGTCTGGCTTGTCCACAGATCAGCAAGAACTTGAAGGCAGAAAAGATGTCTTTATCTCTATGGCGTTTGTGCCAGGCACAGTGCTGGCTACAGCACAAACACTCAAAATATTTGTTGAGTGAATCAAGTTTTAAAGAGATGTTATATTCTAATATTTTCTTTGCATGACATATACAAAGATTAGGTGGGGGGTTGGGGGGTGTCTCTGAGATAATTCTGAGGCAAATGCAATACCTAAGTCTTTTGCTTCCTGACATTTTGGACATTTCTCCTAGTGAATCTGGTTTTACTCCAAGCCTAGCATCTTGAAATAGTGCAGGACACCCTGTCCTGTCAAGATGAGATGCTTTTTGTGGTGTGCTGAAGCTTCAAGGAAAGTGACATGTTTAGCAGGAAGAGTGCTTGACTGGCATTGTCCTTCAACAGATATTATTGAGCTGCGACTATGCCAGGCTCTGTTCTAAGAACTGGGATGTGGTGATGAACAAAAGCGAAGGTCCCTGCCTGCATGGAGTTGCCATTCTAGTGACAGGATACAGACCATAAATGAAATAATTGAGCATTAGGTATCATGTTAGAAGAAGTGCTGTGGGGAAAGGTAAAACAGGGAGGAGGTTGGGAGTTTTAGGGATGGGGTATAATTTTAAATGGGTCATCAATGCAGGTTTACTAAGAAGCTGACACGAGTAATGCTCTAAAGGAGGGTGGGAAGTGAGCCATCGAGACAGCAGGAAATGGACACTAGGTAGAAGGGACCTCCAGTCAGGGGTCCCAGAGTACCAGTACCTATAGCACCCGAGGAACAACAAGGGCTCTGTGTGGCTGGAGCAGGTGAGAAGGGAGTAGTGGGAAGTGAGGCCAGGTTTGATGGGTAGATTAAATGGGACCTTAGAGGTGATTATAGGGGTTTTGGCTTTTTCCCCTGAGTGGGATAGGAAACCCATTGGAGAGTTTTGAATTTACGTCCATAAAATGTGACGTAAATTTTAACAATGTCACTCTGCTGGATGGAGATTTGGCTAGGGAGGCCAGAGTAGAGATTGGAAGCCAGTGGGGAAGCATGAGGTGATGGCGACCAGCACGAGGGTGGTGGTAGTGGTGGTGACCAGAAAGATCAGATTCTGGGTGTTTCGAAGATGGAATGTACACAACTCACTGGACTGGATTCTAGTCCTCAGTCACTTACAAGCTAAGACAGGCCATTTCTAAGCAGACTCACTTTCTTCATCTGTACAATGGGAAAAACACTATCTGTTTTAATATATTTGAAGATTATTGTACTAATAAACCATAAAAATCAATGTAAACACGCTTTGTGAAACTCCAAAGTCATGTACAGATAATTAAGAGCCACTACTTATTGAGTGCTTTACAGACATGTTTTCATTTAATCCCCTATCCATCCTGCAAATGGATTTTCCTGTGTCCATTTGAGAAATGAAGAATGTGAGGCTTAGAGACCCACACAGTGAAGTGAATAACTGGATTCCAGCCAGGGCTTTCTCGCACCTGTCCCTGTGCTCTTCAGCAACTTGACTGTGTAACTTCCCTAAAAAGCTTCTTCTTTTTTTTTTTTTTAATCCTCACTCAAGGATATTTTTTCCATTTTTCCATTGCTTTTCAGAGAGAGTGGAAGGGGGGGAGAGAGAGAGAAACATCGATGTGAGAGAGACACATTGATTGGTTGCTTCCCTCAGGCACCCTGACCAGGGCCAGGGATCGAGCCTGCAACCAGGTACATGCCCTTGGCTGGAATCGAACCCGGGACCCTTCAGTCTGCTGTCTGACATGCTAACCACTGAGCAAAACCAGCCAGGGCTAGAAGACTTCTTCTTATTCCTCAAAGATTGTGACTTTACACACAGCAGTTACCTGGAAATATTTGTATACTTTAAAGCAGGTGGCATGCAGAGCATCTTTCCTGATGCCATCTGGTCATGCTGTAGTAAGGATATGCATCCTAACATTTAGAAACCGACAATTAAAAGCGTGTGGGTTTGTTGAGGTTATGTGTTTAAAGATATTTTTTTTAGACAACCTCAGCCCAATTCCTTCCAGATACCTCACTCCCATTCTCCTAAAATCTCACTCCAAAGACTAATGATTTTTCTCTTGCTTCCTCCCCTGGGGCCCATGAGTAGAACACTGTGTGGAGTTCCAGAGGACCAATGGCTCCCTGAATATGACCTCTGAGAATGCCACCTCTCCTGTCATCGAGTTCTGGGAGTAAGTGAGGCCTGTTTTTTATCCCATTGTGGGTTATGTGCCCACATTTGTGGGATGGGTTCATGCAGTGGTGAAGCTCAATGGACAACAAGGGAAGAATTTATTTTTCCTTCTTTGGTGGCCCTGTCACCTAAGTGGCTTTTTTCTGCTGTGCCCATATTTGTGGTTAGTGCAGAACAGGTTTCAGAGATGAGAATTTTGCAACTCTCCTCAGAATTTTGCAGCTCTCCTGCCTTTCTTCCCCCACTGTCCACCCCCATGTTAGTGCACATGCATGTGTGTCCACACCCTAACTACCCTCCTCTCTTGAGCTGCGTGTGCATTGTCTCCTATCTTCCCCTCCCCCAACACTGATATTCATCGAGGGCATGATTCCTCATATCAGAACATACTAAAACCCTGGTTGAGAAAATATGTGTTTGCACCTCCTTTTCTAGGTTAAACTGGTACTCAGCCTTCTAGAGCAAACTTACCTGGGAACAGTTTATATTTGCCTCACTTTATATCTACTCTCATCTCTGGGCAAAGGAGACCCTCATGGATTCAGGTGACAAGAGCTGACAAGCCTTTGGACAAGAGCCTGGAGGCATGGCTCCACTGCCTGAGACACAAGGGCTGTGCAATGGAGGCTGGCAGCAAAAGTGGAGCCCAGCTCAACCTTCTCTCCCCAGGAGGCGGGTCCTGAAGATCTCTGATGGCATCCAGCACCTGGGGGCCCTGCGCTGGGAACTAGCCATATGCCTCTTGCTTGCCTGGGTCATCTGCTACTTCTGCATCTGGAAGGGGGTCAAGTCCACCGGCAAGGTCTGTGTTGGAGAGCTCCTGGCTTTCCCATCCCAGGACACCCTGCCCTCAGTGGGGTTCAGTTACCCAGAAAACCCCTAAGTTGTAACTTAGTCAGGGATAGGAGGGGATGACCCAACAAAGATTTTTATGTCTTGCCCTTCCTTGATTCTGTGCCTCTCCTGGGTTTGATCCCAAGTCCTTCTGGTCTTTGGGGAAATTAAATGGAACTGAGAGAGAAGAGAGAGAGACTTCTAGAAGAATTTGATCTTGGTATATACCACATATGTGGGCATATTGTAAATCAAATGTAGTTCATGGCTCCCTAGTCCATTCAACATTTCTTTGAAAAAAGAATTCCATTAAAACCATTAGTCTCAAAATGATTCTCAGTCAACCTGGGCAGTTGGAGGAACTCTTTGCCCTAGAGTGTATAAGTGTTAGAAGGGCATTCTGAGTTCTGGGCTCTTGCTTTGGAGGCCTCTGCTAAGGCTTCCTTCCTAATCTGGCACCTGGTTGCACTGAACTTGTAAACTCTGTGAAGACAGGGATCATGTATTACAGACCCTTTCACACTTGGCAACCCTTGCCACAGTTCCGATCATACTTGTTGGGAGAATGCCTAAGTTCATTTAGTCACTCAACAAAGATTTACTGGGTTTGTGTCCAGGGAGGATGAGTGCTTCAGGCTGGAGGGGGAAGAGAGAGGAGAGGCTGTAGGCTCATAGCACGGGGGAGGTAGAACTGGACAGCTGCTGGGGTGAGAGGGGTGGAGCAGATGAACTCCTCTGACCTCTTCTGTAGGTGGGGAGCTCCTGCCTCCAGCCCCCTCTCTCCTACTCACATGTTTCTTATCTCTCATCTACCCCTTGGCCAGGTGGTGTACTTCACAGCCACATTCCCTTACCTCATGCTGGTGGTCCTGCTAATTCGAGGGGTGACACTGCCTGGGGCAGCCCAAGGGATTCAGTTTTACCTGTATCCAAACCTCACCCGTCTGTGGGATCCCCAGGTAAGAAGCCACAGGCAAGGGCTGTCACGTGGCTCTGGAGGTGCTTGAGCTACAGACCTTCCCTGTGCTCTGATGGGCCATCCCTGCTCCAGGCCCAACCCTAAAGCATCCACGGTGGGTGGGATGGTTGCAGACATCTGTTAGCAGCTGTTTGTGGTCCCCCTCCTTGGCTCACAGCTGCCAGGAAAGCCAGGAGACCCTGAGGCCTTCGTAATATTTCTCAAGGGAAGCAAATATGTCACTTACAGCCTTTACTCACAAGGTAGGGGGGCCTATTTCCCCACATCTGTCCACCCCCTCTTTGCATTTTCACCTTGGCAATCTTATTTCACACCCAGCTTCCTCTCTGTTTCTTAATCCTGTACTAGCAGCTCTGGTTCCTCGCTCTGTCAGAAGGCCCATCTCCAGGCCCCGGTCCCCAGCAGCTCCCCGCACCAGCTGGGCTGGTGTCCGGTTTGCTCTCGGTTGCCCGGCTCTACCCTCCCCTCAGCCAGCTTCTTCTCCGCCCTCCCTGGGAGGGGGCGGGGCTGCTTGCTGACTGGACAGGCTTGTAAGGCAGGGCTTGAATTAAGAAGCCACTGTCTCTGTAGGGTTTCTTTTCCTCTTCCGTTTGGCAGCCATTGTGAAAGCTGGCAAAGCCAGGAGGTGTGGAGGCTGGGGAGTGCGGGTGAGCTTCCCCCAGAGCCCCTAGGACGTGTTACGCTCCAAGCCCTGCCTTCCTCCCTGGGGAACATGTGTACAAGTTAAGCATCCCTGGTGCTGGAGAGGCCCTCTGTCTGTGACAGGGGCCCTGAGGAGACTTGGTGCAGGAGGTGCCCAGGACGGAGAAGGTGAACATGTGGACGGCTGTTCAAACGTTTTAAATAGTGAGGCACCAGCACAGTCACTGAAACTGCTGGGGGGAGCAAGAGGAAAGGGAGTGGCACATGTTTGCACAGTCCCTCAGAGGGACTCAGTTCACACAGAGGCAATGGCTCCCCCTTGTGCAGAATTTGGGCTGACCCAGAAGCTCAATTATCCTCAGTGTCCCAGCCACCCTGGCAGAGTTATGGGTTCTTCCATCCTGAATTCTACCAGGGCTGCCGGGGCTCCCGCAGGCAGAGACGTCCCCCTGGAGTCAAGTAGCCTTGTGTCCTGGGTATTTCTCAATGATCTTCTGGTGGGCCATGAGCTTTTCCTCCTCCTTTTATTTCTTAGTCATAAAAGCGACACAGATTGCTGCCGTGTCATCTCCACGTGGGGCACAGGGTTGCAGTCTGGCTTTGGCATCAAACTGTAGAGCCAAAGCCATTGTAGAGCCATAGCCATTGGAGCCAAAAGGGCTCCAGAGTTGATCCAGTGCAAACCCCTCATTGCACAGATGAGCAAATGCAGCCCAAGGTCACACAGCAAGTGGCAGGCCAAACAAAGTGTATTTTTATTTTGTGACTCATGCGTCCTTTGGTTTATCTGGAACCAAAGGGTTGTGATGGAGAGTAGGCAGCCAGCAGGAGGTTTGGGGCAGTAGGGTTGAGGGAAGGCTTTGAAGGACAGGTACAGAGTTAGGCTTGGATCCCCTATGCAAGAGGGAACCACTGTGGTTCTGGAGCAGCAGAGGAGTGAACCGTAGGTGTGGCTGAGCTACAAAGCCCACCTTTGTTTGGAGGTCAGGCTGGGAAGGAGGGGACATATTCAGGCCAGGAGACAGGCAGGTAGGCTGAGAGAGGAAAGGAGAGAGGGTCCAGTACTTCTGGAACTGCTTTATGGCTTCTGTGATCAATGCCTTGTTTGTCCTGATCGGCAGTTTATAGCTGGTAACTATTGAGTGCTTACAGTGTCCCTGGCATTAAAAGGTTTACATGCATTATTTCAGCCAATCCTCACAGCAGATCAACAAAGTATCCTTATTGATAAAGAAATTAAGGCCTAGAGAACTTAAAGAACTTTCCATCCTCTCAACTACACCCAGAATCCAGGTCTGAATGATGACAAATTCCACATACTTTATAATCTCTTGAAGGCAAAGTCCCCATCTGTATGTATATCTTCCAGCAAACGTAAAGAAGGTGGGCCAGGTAGCTTTCAACTATGAGAGTTACTAAGGCCATTGTTCTGTGTCTGGGTTACTGCAGGGAATAAGACCTCTTTGAAATCCGCTCTCCAGGGTACCATCCTTCCAACCCCAGCCAGCAGTAGGTGTGCAGGGAGCATATGTCTGCCAAGTCCTCTGAGGCTATGGGGTGGGGGGTGGGGGGGCAGGGGTGATGTTTCAAGAGCCAGGCTTGGTCCTGAGCTTTTGAGCTGCCAGCCTTATTAGCTGCCTGGTCCTGGTCCCACGCTGAAGTGAGGCCCTTGCTGTCTGTGAGCAGACCCGACAGAGCACTAATTGAATGTAGCTGGCACTCCCCAGGAAGTGTGATAATTCCAGCTGGCATTTGCCTGGCACTTGAGAAAGGTGCAAAATTCCTGTCTGCCAACACAAAGACCAAAGACATTTCTCTGTTAAGCACTCGGTGTGGGAGTGGGGAGCCAGGAAGAGACAGTGCTGGGTTATCTGGTTTCCTTTTCTCCTGCCAGGCTTTCCGTGTGCCCAGTGGGTTGCTGCTGGTCCTGGTGCTCCCCAGGGCTCGCCTCTTTCCCCTGGGGAATGGCCACTGGACACTCAGGGTGTCGCTGGTGCAGTGTGTGCTTTATTTGAGCACTTGTTTCTTTTCTTTTGTCTGTCCTACTGCACTTTGGTAGATTGGTAAGGGCAGGGACTGGGGGCAGGGTGTCCAAAGAGCCTTTGTTAAATCTTTTAAATCTCTATGGTAACTATTCTAATGAAGGCTTTATCTAGGGAGGAGGTTGCAACCATTGGTTAGAATGAGTTGTTTTATTTTGATATGGTACATTGAAATCTGTGGGACCTCATGTACACCTGAAACTAATATAATAATGCATGTCAGCTGTAATTGAAAAATAAAAATAAAATTGTTTTAAAAAGAAAGATTTATGAATTGGGCAGCATCCCATCTAGTAAATTGAAGAGTGCTCCAAGAAGTGAACAAACTGGAAGGTTATTGTGGGCAGAGACTGGGCAGGATAGAGAAGTTATTAGCAAAAGAAAAGTTTCTAGCAGGGGCACCTTTGTTTGGGAAAGGGTAGCAGGGGTCTTTAGAGGGCAGATGACCTCTAAACCCAACTGGCTTAAAGTCACATTCCTGGGAGGGGCTGACAACTGCAATTAAGTTTTGGTCTGTTGTGGGGTGGAGGTGGGGCAAGTGGCACCACCTTCTTTCTTTTTCCTGACAATTGGGAAAAGAGAAGAAAACAGTAGGAATGTTTGGCTCTCTCACATTCCCATTGAGAACTGCTTTCCCATCCCCATTGCCTGGATGGTAGTGTTTTTGAACCAAATAACTTGTTCCTTCAGGCTAAATGAGGACCCTGTCCAAGGACAAATAATCCATGGGATGAACTGTGGGAATAAGCACTAAGAATTACCTTCTGGCCTCCCATCTCCTGCAGATACTCCCACCGCCTGAGCCCACGGAGACGCAAAGGAGGCGAGGGTGTCCACGGTACAATCTGACAGGTCGGCCTCCTCTGGCACAAAAGCAGGAAAAGGGTGGAGTGCAGACAGGGGGGGCAAATAGAAGACGGGGGAAGTAGTTTCCAAGTAGCCAGCTTCCTTCACTGATGTCACAGGCCTTGTGCTACAGTGAGGATCCCAAACACCTACTGCCGAGTTCTTTAGAGACCCCCTGAGAACACATTTACCCTCCAGTTCTCTCTCTGAGAGCACAACCTATTTCCAAGAAAGCCCTTCTCTCTCTCTTCTTTCACTTTTCTTTCTTTCTTTCTTTCTTTCTTTCTTTCTTTCTTTCTTTCTTTCTTTCTTTCTTTCTTTCTTTCTTTCTTTCTTTCTTTCTCTCTCTCTCTCTCTCTCTCTCTCTCTCTCTCTCTCTTCCTTCCTTCCTTCCTTCCTTCCTTCCTTCCTTCCTTCCTTCCTTCCTTCCTTCCTTCCTTCCTTCCTTCCCTCCCTCCCTCCCTCCCTCCCTCCCTCCCTTCCTCTCTCTCTCTCAACCCCTCCCTTCCTCTTTTTCTTTCTTCTTTCTCTTCATTCCGAGGATAGTTTTCCCATTGCTTTTCAGAGAGAGTGGAAGGGAGAGTGAAACATTAATGTGAGAGAGACACATCAATTGGTTGCCTCCTGCATGTGCCCGGGCCAGGGCCGGGGATCAAGCCTGCAACCAAAGTACATGCCCTTGGCTGGAATCAAACCCAGGACACTTCAGTCTCGGGCTGACGCTCTAACCACTGAGCCAAACCAGCTAGGGCCTTCAGTGTTTCTTTGAAAAAGTGCCTTTATGATTTTTCACTTTAATAAAACAAACAAAACAAAACAAAAAACAATGAACACAACCACTATTAAAGAGAAAACCACAGACCCAAAATGGCATCACTTGTGCAAGCCCATCAGAGTACCCTTCTAGTTGCTAGAGGGACACTGCGTGATTCATGAATTGCTTAACAAAGCTAATTAGATCTTCATATTAAAAAAAGAAATCTCTGGGACCTCATCATCACTGAAAGATGGGTTGCTTTTTAAAAATATGTAGCACAACAGCAAACAGCAGCAATAGCTGACACGCTGATCATGTGCTGATTATTTGCCAGGCACTTTACTAAGTGGGGTGACACAGTGTAATCCTCCCACTAATCCTGGGAGTTAGGTGTTAGCCTCATTTTTCAGATGAAGGAATCGAAGCTTTGAAAACTGAAGAGATTTGTCCCAAACCACAAAACTAGTGTGTGGAGGAGCTTGGGTTTCACCCCAGGTACTCTTTGGTAGTCTACTATCTTTATCACCGTGATATTCATTTTCCAAAGAATATGAATTATTTGAAAGTTTGTTTTTTATTATTCCAGAAGGTGGGATAGGGAACTAATATTTATGTGTTAGGCATTTTACATACATTATTTTATTTATCATTATACCTATTTTCCTGATGAGAAAAGGTTCAGAGAGGTTAAGTGACTTGCCTAAGATCTTACAGCTAGTAATTAATAGAGTTAGTAATTGAACCCAGTTCATTTTGACTGCAAAGCTCAGGCTTTTTCCATTGCACACTATTGCCGTCCTAAAAATAGTAAATATAATAACCCTTAGGGTTGGGCTCAAAGTTGAAAACATCTCTCCTGGACCTTCTAGAGCTCCCCCTCTCTTCCTCTGTGGCCCCAGAGAATTTTTTTTTGCCCACACTTCACCAAGTGTTCTTCACACTCGTTTTATTCTTGGTTAGTCTTCTGCCCCAGCCAAAGACACATTGGAGCTTTGTTCCAGAAACCAGGGCTCCTGGCATGGGCAGGGAGTCGGCCGCCTGCTGTGGGAACAGAACAGCTTGCTCTGCTGGTTCCTTCAGCCCTTCTTCTGACCCCATTCCTTCCTCCTATCCCAGCAGGCTTGCCAGGCAGCAGCTGTGCAGAGAGCTGGGCTTGCCAAGTTCCCAGCGAGGGGGCTTTAGTCAGAGGCATCATATCTGACCCTCGCACTCCGAACTCTCAGGCCTCCTGCTGCATTTTTCTCTGTTCTCAGTAACCTCTCCTCCCATCTCCGTTTTAGTCTGTCCCCTGCAGGGTGAGGTAAACTGCCAAGTCACAATTTTTCCTCCCAAGCCCGAGTTTACAAAACTTTATAACCACAGGATTTGCATCCCCTGCCAGCATATGGGCAGCCACAGACATCTCTGTGGGCACTTGACAGTTTCCCTGGCACTGTGTGGGTCCGTCTGCAAACGGAGCCAACCTCCTAGGCTTGAATGGCCTGTTTGGGAAAGATTACCTGATCTCATGACAAAGTAAGCCCCAGGCAGAGAAGCATGGCTCCCCAGCCCTGCATCTCTGACCCTGGGGTAAATCCCTGCTGTATAAGCTCAGAGCTCCTCGTTATCCACTGAGTGAGCAGGAAGGAAAGAGGCTGACCTTCAGACCAGAGGTCAGTGAGTTTTCCTGAGTTGCCCATCCTTACAGTATCTGGGGGGCAGAGTTTTAGAAGAAAAAATGATTGAAAACATCTCTGCCCCGGTCGGATGGCTCAGTTAGTTGGAGTATCTATCACCTGTACGCCAAAAGGTTGAGGGTTCACCCTGGCCAATTTGGCCCAGTGGTTAGAGTGTCAGCCCACTGACTGAAGGGCCCCGGGTTCGATTCTGGTCAAGGACACATACCTCTGTTGCATGTGCAATCCCTGGTCTCGGTTGGGGCGTGTGGTGGGGGCAACCAATTGATGCGGCTCTCTCACATTGATGTTTCTCTTTCTTTCTCCCCCTTCCACTCTCTCTGAAAAAGCAATGGAAAAAAAATATCCTAGGGTGAAGATAAAAAACAAAAATTAAAAAAAACCCCAAAAGGTTGTGGGTTCCATTTCTGGTCAGGGCACATACCCAGGTTTCGGGTTCGACCCCTGGTCAGGGTGCATACAGGAGGCAACCGACTGATGTTTCTCTCTCACATCAATGTTACCCCCTTCCTCTCTCAAATCAATAAACATATCCTCAGTGAAGATTAAAAACAAAAAACAAAACCTAAAACATCTCAAACTTTTGTATCATCACACTGAATTTTGTAAATACCCCCATTCTTGTCTGCAGGTTTTTTCTTTTCATTCCTATCTTATCCTTCTTTTGCTGTGAAATAAATCCTGATGACCCTCCCCCTTCCCATTATGATTTCCCTCAAGTTTAAAAAAATCCCCCAGTGTTTCCACCTCTCATGCTATTTCTTGCTAGCGGGTACCTTCTTGGTCTGCTTCTGAGCCCTTTTCCTTGGTGGCAGCTTCTGCCTCACAGAATTCCTTGGGGACGGGAGTCACAGTGAGCACAGGGACAGGAGGCTAGGGACATTCTCCCCTTTCTTCACCACCTTCCCCTGCTCTTTTCCCATCCCTGCAGAAACAGAAGTATAACAAAAGGAGCGAGAGCCCGGGTGGGTCTCTGACGCCAGTCTCCTGGCTGTAGGACAGTGATTTCCATGCCTGACTGTTCAGTAGGATCACCCAGGCAGCTCTGAACATGATACAGGTTTCTGGGTTCTCCTTTAGCCCTAGAGATTCAGTGTCTCCACTGGGTGTACTGGTTGAGGAGTCAATGCGATTCTGATGTAGTTGGCTTGCCAGCAGGTCCCTGGGACCCAGTATAATGCTGAATAAAATGACACTTTGGTGGGGGTGAGTGTGATGAGAGAGCGAGCAAGGGAGGCTGAGGCTGGTGGTGGTGGTTAGGGAGATAGGAGTGACAGGTCAGGGGCTTAGGAGCTTTGGACAGAATGAAGCCCAGGCTTTGGTGTGTGGGGGCATTGGGAGCCTGATATTAGTGAAAGGAAAGTGGGCACCTGTGTGGGGGCTACTGGGGTAGAGCCAGGCAACAGACAAGAAAAGGGGAACACAGATGTTGGGACAACTGCTGGCGATGTCTGCGTCCACAACTTGGTGCTCCCTTGTGTGCTCACATCCTTCGAAGGCAGGAGGTGCCTGGGGAGGGTCTGTAGCCCCAGGACCCCACCTCCTGCTGATCTGCAGGGCTGCCTAGTCCTGTTTGCCTTGATGTTCTTTCTCTTTGGGATGTTGTTCCAGCTGTTAGACCTAAATCATAACATGCACAGCCTGGGTCAGCAGCTGAGATAATAACAACAACAACTTACCCTGTTTAGCTGGAGAGCTCTTCCCCCACCCAAGGAGTACAAAACCCTTTGCAGATACATTTCTGTTCATCCTCTTGACTTTCCGTGAGCTGAGTGTTGCTTTTCCTATTTTTCGGACAGGGGGCTTTAGACACGAGGGGCAAAGCTGCGTGCCCATGATAGCACTGACTGATATTAGGGACCCATAACTCTAGAGATCCTGTCTCTGGGCTCCTTCCAAACTAGTCACACCACCAGGACAGCCCAGGACAGGAGAAAGTGGAGGCAGAACCGAGGCTTTGTTTCCATGATAAGAACCTGGTGCCAGGCCCAGCTTAGTCCCACAGCACCCGCCCACCCGCTCACCCTCCTCCACCATGTCCTTTAATATTCTTCTTCAATGCCTAATGCCCATGCCATCTTGGTAGTGCTTGAGAAACCCCATCTAGGGGCCCAGGAAGTAGAGCTTACTGGGGTAGCAGGGTGGCACGGGAGCCTGCTCGGCCCGAGGACAGGGTTCTCGCCATCCCTAGCCAGTGCATGGCTCAGCCATGGGCCTGCGTGCTCCTCGGGAGCCCAGATGTCCTGGTTCCGTGGAGTGCAGCTTTCTTGCCTTTTCCCTGTGCAGGTGTGGATGGACGCGGGCACCCAGATCTTCTTCTCCTTTGCCATCTGTGTAGGGTGCCTGACAGCCCTGAGCAGCTACAACAAGTACCACAACAACTGCTACAGGTGATGGGGGGGCGGGGGTGGGCAGCGGGCCTAAGCCACAAACCCACACACCACTGTCCCTCCGGCCGTGCTGGGCCAGGGGTGGTTTGGAGGGTGCACTAGCTCATGGATTCGCCCACCCCCACCCTTCACCCCACTTTCCAATACTCTGGGGCTACCAGCTGCTGAAAGGGGCCACCTGCAGCCTAAGCAAAGGGTTAGCTGGGAAAGCACAGCAGGGACCCAGCCTGGGCCCTGGCTAATGTAGAGGGTACCGGGCTCAGGAGGGTCAGTGAGCCTGAGAAGTAAGTAGTAACACCATGCAGGGGGGCCTCAGTCTTTCCTGCTTTGTACATTTGCCCCAGCAAACACTGGCTCCTTACCCACTTTCCTTCCCCCCTCCCCCGGCTGGTGTCCCCTCCCCGTGGTTCCCTTGGCCTATCTGGTTGATATCAGAGAATTTAAGCCAATTTTAATGTTAGCCCCAAACATCATGCATTTCAGAATCAGATTTAGAGAACTAAGAATTGCTGGTTGCTCGAGACAATCTAGGCCTGCGTCCTCGACGTCAGCATGCCACCCTGCCTTGCGTCGGAATCATGGTGCCCCAAACGTGTGACAGCATGGCAGGGAAGGGGGCTGTGCGGCAGTGTGTAACTTTTAGATTAATATTTTACTTCCTCAGAGCCTCATTCTTTTAGGATGACCTTGATTTATTCCAAGTCTGAGCTAGTGGAGTAGGGGGAGCAGGACCATCCCTGGAACGCTCATCTTTCTGCCAGGCAACCCCCTCCGGCCTGCCTGCTGGGAGGAGCAGGGCTCCCCTGGGGTTCCCACTGGCCCTGGACCATAGGCCAGAGACGCTGCAGCCTTTTGTGACCTGCCTTTTGTTTCCACTCCCCACCTCGCCCGCAGGGACTGCATGGCCCTCTGCTTCCTCAACAGTGGCACCAGCTTTGTGGCTGGGTTTGCCATCTTCTCCATCCTGGGCTTCATGTCCCAAGAGCAGGGGGTGCCCATCTCCGAGGTGGCTGAGTCAGGTGAGTGTTGGGGAGGCCTGAGGCCGTGGGTTTTGTGAGCTTTGAACCTTCGCCAACCGTGTTCCAGAGATATTTCTACTGTCACTTTCACTGTGGGTGAGCTCTGGTCACTTTTCAGCAGGTGTCTCCCAGGAGGAGCTGGGGGAAGACTTAAAAACAGTAATTCCAGCTTCAAAGAGTGAAAGGGTATATAGGGAATATTTTTCTTCCCACCCCAATGTTGTCAGGCCACCAGTGTTATCAGGTTCATGTTTATCACCAGAGATAGTTTATTCATATATGAGAAAACGCACACGCATATATATATATATATACCCATTCATTCATACACAGGTACATATTGTAACTTCTATTTCTTACCCCCTTTGAAAAACCAGTTGATAACATACTACATACACTGTTCTGCACATTGATTGTTCACTTTAAAATGTATCTCAGAGGTAAGTTTATATTGACTCATAGAGTTTCCCCCCTTTTATGTGAATGCTTTTCCACCACCCAGTCTTGTTGCTTCTTTCAAATAAAATCAAGGCCTGGTCCCCTATCTGGGTAAGCTGTAAATGCTTCTCTCGCTCGTCCCCTATTCTTCAGACCACCCACTTGTACTCTGTAGCAAGACAATTTTTTATCATAGCATCACGAGCACACCCTTGTGATATAGGGTGCCACGCACTAGGCAATTAACACCATTGACTCTTAAAAAGGATAATATTTTGCACTGGCTGGTGTGGCTCAGTTGGTTGGGCATTGTCCCGTGCACTGAAAGTTTGCTGGTTTGATTCCTGGTCAGGGCATATTCCTGGGTTGCAGGCTCCATCCCCGGGTGGGGAGCATGCAGGAGGCAGCTGATTGAGGTTTTGCTCTCACATTGATGTTCCTCTCTCTCTCTCCTCCCTTCCTCTCTCTCTCTCTAAAAAAAAAAAAAAAAAATTCAATTAAAAAATCTTTTTAAAAAGAGTGATAATATTTCACTTTTATTAAGCACTTACTATATGCCAGGCACTATGCAAAGCATTCTGCCTGTACTATGCAGTGGAAAGCTGTGAGACAGGCGCTAGATAGGCAGGTCCCCATCTGCTTTAAGAGGTAAAGGACTGTCAAAGGTCACAGGGTCACACCCCTTTTTTCATGTGCTGGCATGTGAATCTGTTCCTGATATTTAAGCCAACTGAGAGGAACATTCATTTATTTGAGAGATTGCCTATCAGTGGAATTCTGGAATTAATGACAGTTCATTGGCTACAGGGTGACAGGAAATGCCCAGGGCAGAGGCGGCCAACTGGTGGCCCCAGGAACGGTCTAGTCTTGGAGGTATTTTCTTTGGAACTATCTCCTCTACAGAAACAGCACAGCGACTGCCTCAGCTGATGCGGGAGCCTGATGGCTCTGGGTCTTGTCAGGCCCTGCCACTCCCTCATTTTACCCTGGGTCAGCTTCACAGAAATAGACAGCCTGCTTGGTCCCTGAGTTTTCAAACCTCTGGTTTGGGACAATAGATCTGGAGAGTGAGTTTGGAGGATTTGGGGTAGAACTTACAGAAATGTGGGTGATATGCCCCTTTCTGTTTTCCAAAGCCCTTTATACACACAGCCTCTAGGTTCTGTTCCTGCCAATGAGAATACAGTGGGTGGTGCCTTGGACATCTGGGGAGCAGGGAGAGGTCTGGGTGGCTTCTCGGGGGTCAGGAAGGTGGTGGTGATAGTAACTTTGGGGCAAAGCTTCCTCTGGCTCCAGTGATTCCGTGGCACCACACTGGGATGGCACGTGGCCTGCAGCTGGCCCAGGCACTGGGTTCTGTTCCTCTGCTTTCTCTGCAGGCCCTGGCCTGGCTTTCATCGCCTACCCCCGGGCTGTGGTGATGCTGCCCTTTTCTCCTCTCTGGGCCTGCTGCTTCTTCTTCATGATCATCCTCCTGGGACTGGATAGCCAGGTATCGAGAAGCTGAGAGATGAGTGGGTGTGGGTGGGCTGGAAGAGGGGGAGCAGGGGGCATGAAGGTGAGCTTCATGCCCTGATGGACCTTAAAACAGCTGGGGACCTGGTGAGCGCCAGATGTGGATGCCCTTCCAGGACAAAGAGGAGCTTTGAAGGATGGGTCCAACCTAACCATGTCAGGGCAGCTCTGTGGTCTTGAGATAGGGAGCCTGGGGGGCTGAGCCCAGGAGCAACAAGCCAAAGCTAGTTGATGGAGCTTATTTTGGGGAACTCTCTTTCCCTCCAATTCTTTTGCCCTGTCATCCAGTTTGTGTGCGTAGAAAGCCTGGTGACAGCGCTGGTGGATATGTACCCCCGTGTGTTCCGCAAGAAGAACCGGAGGGAGGTCCTCATCCTTGGGGTGTCTGTCATCTCCTTCCTTGTTGGGCTGGTCATGGTCACAGAGGTGAGACTCTGGGAGGCTTGAAGATGGGGACTGGGTGAAGAGTCAGAGCAAAGGTGGACAACTGCCACCTTTCAGGTGGAACGGGCTGCTGTGGTTCCAGGGCAGTGGGACTCTCTCTTTCCCAACCACAAGCAGCACAAAGTAGTCAAGTTCCTCCTTGGCCTTTGGGCATTGACCACCTACTTCTGAGGATGGGTGAGAGGTAACTTGGCTCCATGTTAAACTAAGGGGTATGGAAAGGATGGTCTTGGATTAGGAAAAACTGCCTCTCCAGCAAGATTTCATGATTTCCCAGGCAGCTGCACCAAATTCTGGGGATAAACATCAAAGGGAGAAAGGGTGCCCTGGGAAGGGGCGATGTTCTGCATGCTGTCTCAAAAGAGAAGGTGATGGAGCCTGTCCACTCGGTGACACCAATGACAGCCCCTATCCTGATTTTTGCCACAGAAGTGCACATTGTGTCTTAGACTTCTGGGCCAATCCCTAAATGTTATCAGGGACAACCTAATAATAGCTGTCTCTTTCATCTATCATCCATCCAAAAACAATAATGAAGAATAATTATTGTCTCATATCTGTCTAGTGCCTTTCAGCTTACAAACTATATTCTCTGTTAATATCTGTCTTCTGTGATCCCCACCAACTCTGTTCTGTGCCCTGAAGTTGTGAAGCTGGATGTCTGTTTCCTGTGGATAAAGTTCTGTTATTATCTCTTCCCTGGCAGGGCGGTATGTATGTGTTTCAGCTTTTTGACAACTACGCAGCCAGTGGCATGTGCCTGCTGTTCGTGGCCATCTTTGAGTCCCTCTGTGTGGCTTGGGTCTATGGTGAGTGACTCTCCCTAACTCCAGTACTCACCTCTACTCCAGCCAGGGTCCTTAGACAAAGAGAGACGTCCACTGCTCACACCCATTTTTCTTGGGACTTCTCCTCTACCCAACCTCAAAAATTTCAAGAATCCTAAATTGCTACCATTGGAAGGGCCCTCGAGGGGTTGCCTTGCCTACCCTCCTGGTTATGGCTGCACCTAGACCACCCCAGGTGAGCCCATATCCTGTCCTATCCAAACCTTTTCAGCCTGTAACAGCCTTAATAATTAGAAAGCTATTGCCTCTGAATCCCAGGGAAGAGCTTTCTTCCAGCAGTGGTCTGAAAAGACAACCACTGTATCTTCTCTTTATTGATCCTTGCCCATCCTGGTCTGTGTGGGCCCCATCCTGATACTTTGGATACTAAAGAATGTCCTTTCTCTCCCTTCCTTCCTTCTCTTCGTGGTAGGAGCTGGGCGCTTCTATGACAACATTGAAGATATGATTGGGTACAGGCCTTGGCCTCTTATCAAATATTGCTGGCTCTTCCTCACACCAGCTGTGTGCACAGTAAGATAACCTTCAGGGAGGGAGGCCAGACGAAGGGAGAGAGATACGGTGGTGGCAGGAGGATAGGCAAGCTGTTTGCCTCAGAAGGGACTTCTCTGGGAATTGAAAGTCATTTCAGATTTTCATCCATCTTCCTGTTAGATTCTAGAAAATGACAGCAAGATAGATTCTTCCTTTCCATTTCACAGCAGGACAAACTGAAGTCCAGAGCAGTCAGAGTGTTTGACCAACACCATAATGTGAATCTAATGCCGCAAGCAGGACTGAAACCCCAGTGCATTGGGCTGCTCATAATAATACTGATAACCACGGCAATAATAATAGCAATAGTTACAGAGCACTTACTGTATGCTGGGTACAGAGTGCTTTATACATTTTAACCCATTTAATCCTCACAAGGACCCCATGAAGTAAGACTTGCTATTATATTTATTTTACAGATGAAACTGAAGCCAAAGGGGTTTAGCAATTTACCCAAGCTAGGATGTGGCTGAGGGCTAAGATTCAAGCCTAAGCGACTGGGCTGCAGAGTCTGAGCCATGAACCACTTGCCTCCTCTGCTTTATCCCTTTGATTCCTCAGTTCCCCAGCACCCACTGTGTGCAGTATATAAATGAGGCCTAACTTCTGCCCTTGAGGTATTCAGAGCCTCGCCTGAAAGCACCAGCAGGCACACTGTGCTGCCTTAACTGGGATCCAACCATGTGTAGAGGTGCCCATGGGCACAGGGCCCTGGAGGGACAGCATAGGTGCTTTGGAAATACCTATTGTGGGTATGTGGATTTTGAGCAGAATGTGGATGGAGACTGGAGACTGATTGGCCCAGATCAGCCCGGAGGAAAATCCGGACTTGTAGTGTGATCTCCGCCCGTTCCTCCAGAGGGCGCTGGAGGCACAGGACCTCTGCTTCCAAGCCCCTTTCTCTTCTGCTCTCACCCTCAGGCCACCTTCCTCTTCTCCCTGATCAAGTACACCCCACTGACCTACAACAAGAAGTACATGTACCCCTGGTGGGGGGATGCCCTGGGCTGGCTCCTGGCTCTGTCCTCCATGGTCTGTATTCCTGCCTGGAGTTTCTACAAACTCAGCACCCTCAAGGGCTCCTTCAGAGAGGTTAGTGGGGAGAGGGCAGCCAGAGGGGTAAGAGCCCTAGTGGATGGTGGTAGATGGCTGCCTGCCAGGGAATGGCTGGTGCACAGGGCAGTGAGCCTGGTGTGGGGATCAGGGAGGGGGGGAGTAAGTGCTTAAAAGTCTCAGAAAGAGACTGGATGCCTCCAAGACACAGGCAGTGATTGTAGGGCTGGCACTTAGAGGGCATGACTGTGTATGGGGAAGCAGGCAGACATTGGTGATGAGGGCAACTGGCAGACCTGTTACCGGCCCTCCCCCCCACTCCACCTCATGGCAGCCACCTCGACTCTCCTTCCAGAGAATTCGCCAGCTCGTGTGCCCAGCTGAGGAACTGGCCCAACGGAACCAAGCAGGACCCTCTGCCCCTGCTACACCCAGGACATCACTTCTCAGACTCACAGAACTAGAGTCTCACTGCTAGGGGCCAAGTCCTTGGACAGTGCCTGTGGGCCTGGTCGTGGGGACAGCTGCAGAAGGGGAGGGCAGAAGCAGTCCCTCTATGCTTCTCTGTCTCCCACCCGGGGTAGATAAGACAAAGGGGGTATTTTGGAATCTACCTTCTGAGCTGGGTGCCTCCCACTCCAACTTCCCTGCCCCAGGGGTGGCTAAACAGGTGTGAAATGCCAGTATCCACAGCATTCCCTTCCCGAGGGGCTGCGGAAGCTGGGTGAGGGCTGGTAGGTGGGCTGAGAGCTCTGTTTGGCTTCTGGGCCCTCTTACCCTTCATTCCATTAAATCCAAGTTCTTTCCACTGACTGCTAGCAGTTCTGCCTGGTTCTTGCCCCTTTGCCTTGTTGCCTTGTCCCCTTCATCACTTTAAAGTTGTGGCTTTAGGAGGCCCCTGTCTGCTTCCCTCGTTGGGTTCTTGTGGACCATGAGCAGAGGGGATTGCTGTGCGGAGAAAGGGGATGGGGCCTGGCTGAGGTCCTCCATCACCAGACACTTGGACCAGAGTGGGGATGCCTGTCACACCTCTGTCATACTTCTACTAGAGTCCCTTTCCTCCTCCTTCCCTCTCTAGAATAAGAAAGGCAGTGGTGGGAAGAATGGAGGAGGCCTGAGCCCCAGCTAGAGGAAGGAAGTGGAAAGAGTGGTTGGGCTTCTGCCCACCTTTCCCTTGCCATGTCCTTGCCCGACCCCGCCTGCCAAACCTGTCTGTGTGTGCCTGCCCAGGACCTGGTGCAGGGGCATAAGAGAGGGACAGCAGCGACTTGGCAGACTTGAGGCAGCCGGTCCAAAAAGCCCTGGCAGAGCAGGGCACTAGCCTAGCTCAGCCAGCAGAGGGACCCTACCTCCTCAGTACCACCCTGCTTTTCTGCTGAGAAGATGTAGGATGCAGCACCACCAGATGTGGCCACGATGGGGTGGCTGAGCTGCGAGAGGAACTCTTAGCGTTAGGCTGCAAAGAAGACCCAGGTGGAAGGCCAGGCCTGTCCTACTCAGGGTCAGTGGACATGACGTTGGCCCCGGAGGAGCCCACAGGTGTGTCTCTGTAGCCTCACTTCTGATCTGTGTGTGGAGCCGGGGCACATGTATCTGTGTGTGTGTGTGTGTGTGTGTGTGTGTCTGTGTGTGTAAGTGCTAACACACACAACTGCATTTCCCCCTGAACATGTGGAGGCTTTGGTGGCTGTGTCCCCACCTCTGTTCTGCTGGTTCTTCTTTCGGTGCAGTTCCAGCGGAGCATCTGGCAATCCCTGGAGCCGGCAAGGGTGCACTGCATTCCCTGGGCTGTTTTCTGATTTATTTATTTTTTACAAGTTATTTAGTGGGAAAGGGCACTGTAATCATTTCCAGTCTTTAGGTTTTGATTTTTTGTTGTTGTTGTGGAGTTTATAAGAATTAGTGAAAGCAACCCTGCTGTCTATTGGCCTTGGCTGCTCCCTCCAGGACACGGCTGGGAGGGCATCCCCCATGTGTGCCAGGCTCAGTGACAGTCCTAAGATGGGAGAAACAAACCTGCTAGAGAAACGTGCTGAAACTCGAGACCCCACACACCTGGCATCTCCATCCATCTGACAGCATTCCCAGATCGCCTACTATGTGGCTGTGCTATGCTCATGACACATGAGGAGCAAAAATAAACAGTTTCTTAAGTGAAAGATTGTGACAAATGCTATGAAAGAAAAGAGCAAAGTGCTATGAGAAGGAATAACTGGGGTATGGAAGAAACCTGATGACTTGGGTTAGGTGGCCTGGGAAGGCCATACTGAGGGTGTAATATCTGCCTCTCTATCCATCCACCTGATCAAAGTTGCAAGAATCTGCTAGGCCCAGGAAAGGATGTAGACAGTTCAGTAATGGTGATTTGAATCCCATTTAGGAGTTGCATCAATGGTGGAATATAATGTGAAAAGAATCCATTGGCATAAGAATTAGGAGATGTGGGCTCTAGTCCTGACCTGCCTCTATCTTGCTACTTGTGTTTGTGTAAGTTACTTAGTATTCAGGTCTTTGGATTTTTTTTTTTCAGACGGAGATAAAACTGTGCACCCCACCCACCCACAGGTTTGTTGTAGGGCTCAAAGGAGGCAGTAGGTGTGGGATCCCTGAGGTCATTAAACCAGCTGGGGGGATGGAGTGGATGAGAAGGATCTGCTCTAACAACCTATGGGGTTAACAGGCAAAGATGTGCGAGAAAAGCCACTTGTCTGGGTCCGGGTGGGGAAAGGAAGCAGGAGTGTGCAGACATGTTTTTAGCCAAGGGAGACATGGACAGGGCGAGCTCAGTCCATTTGCTCTCTCTGCCTGCGGAGGAAGACATAAAAGGAAGGGGAGCCTCTCCTGTTTAGAGGCCACACCTGTTAGATAAGAAAGGCAGGCAGAGGGAGCCTTGTGGCAAGTGATTACTGAATGGAGAGAGAGGAGCCCGGCCGGGCGTGGCTCAGCAGTTGAGTGTCAACCTAGGATCCAGGCGACCGGGGTTTGATTCCCGGTCAGGGCACATGCCCGGGTTGCGGGCTGCAGCCGATCAATGACTCTCTCATCATTTATGTTTCTATCTCTCTCTCCCTCTCCTTTCCTTTCTCTGAAATCAATAAAAGATATATATATATATAAATGAAAGGAGAGAGCAGAAGCATAGGAAACTGGAGACTTACAAACAGGGCCCTTGGAGATAGGGAAGTAACTAGTAACATACCAAGCCCACTGGGCTGCCTTGGGGCCACAGATCTCATACCTTGGACCTGGCACACATCTCAGATTCATACATGTGCACACAGATGTACTCCTTCATGATCTTCAGATAAATGTGCACAAGCTCAGCCACACCACCGTCAACCAAGTGGTGCTAGCCTCTCGCATAGTAGCTCTGTGACTGTGGGCAAGTTAATTTCTCTGATCCTTCATTTTCTCCTCTATAAAGTGGGAATACGAATACATTGTTGTGTTGTTGGGGTCCAGTGGGGGAGAGTTGCCCTGGGAAAGCAAATCCATCCTATTTCCCGTGCTCCAGCCCCACCACATTGGCTTGTCAATGACAAAGGAAAGCCCAGGAGTTCAGAGACATCCTTGCTGTCCTATGGCTCCCTGGCCCCAGGCATCAGGTTGCACTGGGCCCCAGAAGAAGGCTATGTATGCATTTATTGAGTTAAGCATTTTTGCTAGGAGGCAGGGCAGAGGTAGCCCTAAAATAAACCTGCCTCCTGTGGGCCTAGTTCCCTGTCAGCACCAGGAATGTTGTCCAAGAAAATCAGACTGAGTCCTCCAAGCCTCAGTCTACCCCCTGGTTCTGGGAGAGCAATGCCCTCCCAGAAGAGGGAAGACTGAGATAATTTTCCCCCCTCAAGCTGCATGCATTCACCCACCCATCCACCATCCATCCATTCATCCATCTAATAAACATTGAGTGCCTACTCTGAGCCAGCACTGTATTAAACGCTAGAGGCAAAACAAAGAGTTATGAAATGTGACACCTGCTCTTTAAATATTCAGGGTCTGGGAAACAGTATGCGGCAGTAGAACAAACGTAGGCTTTTGGAGCCAAGAGGCCCAGGTTCAAATCCTAGCTCCATCATTTACTAGTGTATGTATGGTCTTAGGACAAATCGCTTATCTTCTATTCACCCCAAAGTTCTCATCTGTAAAATGGGGCTAATAATTTCTACATTTCAAGGTTATTGGGAGGATTAAATGGGGTAACATGTAAAGTACCTAGCCTGAGTAAGATGCTCAAGAAATGGGTTCCATGCCAGTCCCACTGAAAGCAGGCCCACTAGAAGATGAGAAGATTCTGTGGGGCTCACAGTTCTCACTGCAGCAAGAGAACTGATCTATTTAAGCGTATTCCATCTTGTTTCTGGACCCTTCCCAGTGTGGGAACAGCCTAGTCTTAGGTAAGCTTTCCAGGTAAGTTTGGGATCCTACCTTTTGCAGATGGGGGACTCTGGTCTCCAGGAGTTTACCAGTTGGGCTGAATACCCAGTGGGGGTCGGAAGTGGCAGAGATTGGAGTGGACTTGAGTATGTGAGGACTCAAGTTAAAGGGAGTCCTGGTCAGACAAAGCAGCTGCTTTCCTATAAGGTAAAGGAGAGGTGGCAAGACTGCTGGACCATGTATATCCCCAGGTCCTCAAAGAAAGCCTGACGCATTGTAGGCATGAAATAAAGTTTTTGAATGAATGAATGAGCGAAGAAACTCACCCTCTGCCTAGTCTGATTCTCTTTGCTCTTACTCCCCTTCATGGAGAGGCTGGGTGGGTATTTTGTCTGCATGGTTGACACATGGTGGCTGATGCAGCAGTGCAGGTCACACCACCCCAGGTGAGCAAAGGGGTGACTGGAGTGTGAGTTCCGGCTGCTCTGCTCACACACCTCCTGCTTTCACAGAGGCAAATGTCTGAGAACTGAGACTCACTCTGGCTTCCCCTCCACGGGGAAACCCACAGGAGGTGCTGAGAGGGGCCTGAGATACAGTGAGAGGGGTGCTTGATGGAAAATTACAGACAGAGTTTCTCACTTCAAACCCAGCCCTGCTGAGAAGTTCTAAAATATGTAGGGGAAGCTTGTGCAAAGGGAAATTTCCCTTTCTCCCCACAACTTCCCCTCCTCCACACCACCTAGAGCCGAAGAAGCAGCATCGTCATTGCTTTGAAAGAGACACTGGCTGTTCTGAATGGAGGGCCTGGGACAGTCCTGTCTCCAGCACCGTGAGGGTGTGCTGGGGAATAGTGACAGGACCCTGTTCTGGGTAAGCTCACAGGTCACATAGCATGGGAAGCACACATTATTCAACACAGCTCACCACTGATAGCTGCCAGGCAACCAGACAAGGCTCAGCTGTGTGCTTTGGTGCTGCCGGACCACACACTCTACCACCCCAGCCCCAGCTTTCTGAGGACCCACCGCAAACACCGACGCCTCCCCTTAAGCACCTATGTTATCCTAAGCAGTTTACCCTGTTACTTCAGCCCTCGCAGCAACTCTGCAAAGTGGGTATTGTTATATGCTTTTTACAGACTGGTAAACTGAGGCTCAGACCCTTGCCTAGCTGACATGACTGATAAATGACAGGAGGAGGAGTTCAAACTCAGGTCTGATTGTAAACCTGTGTCCTTTGCATTCCTTGAGGTGTGTTCTGGGCGCTTTCTCTAGGAAAATCCCAAGGAAAAGGGTAGTTGTTGTAAAGGTCCAGAGCCTGCCTCGAAACCACAGAAGGGCAGGTACTTGGTGGAAAAGTCCAGCATGTGATTCACCCTCCTCCCGTCCCCTGTCACTGAGGCCAACTCCCCTTCTGAGGTTCTCAGCTTCCAGCCTGGGAGCTGGTGCTCCATCCTTCTGCTCTGGTAAGAGAAGGCTGTCCTCAGCCACTACCTTCCCATCTCCTCATCTCTCGGGAGGAGCTGATACTGGTACGAGGAGCAGGCAAGGTGAGAAAGGGGAAGAGGGAAAAGGCAACGGGCAGAAGGTGGGGAGATGAGCTTGGATTTGTGTATCTGAGTCCGGCTTGGAGGGGTCATCTTGGGACAGAACCACTAGGAGGGCAGGAGGGGCTGCAGGGGGAGGGAGTGGGGGTGGGGGACTGGGGACAGAGGACTTGACTTACTGAGGTTAGATGTTGTAATCCTGGTTCACAAACTTTTGACCTCAATCCCTCCTGTTGCTTGTGGTATTTCTCTGCCCCTTCGCTTCCCAATACACTCACACTCACACACACACCAGGCACTTTCTGTCTGGGAGTCCAGGACACAGCTCGGCTCGGATGGGATTCTGAGCGGGGAGAACAGGAGAAGGAGCGAAGGTGGAGGACAATTTCCCTTTCAGGTCCTGTCTCTCTGGGTATTCCTGTAGTGGCCTCCCTGGGCTCTCCTGGGGACCCGAGGCATGGAGCTAAGCTGACCACAGGAACCGGGATTGGGGCGAGGTGAGCAGGAGGTGGAGGGCTGGAGCTGTCTTCACAGTTTTGGGGAAGGTTTTCAGAGGGGCTGAAGTGTGAGACCTGAGAGACAAGACTGTAGGAGTGAGTGTGTGTGTGTGCGCGCGTGTGTGTGCAATGCACTGGGCCAGAGCAAAGTCTGATGTTTGGGAATCCCAGGACCACGGGTGTCCTAGCTGCCCCTCACCATCCACAGCATCTGGGTTGCTCGGGAACAAGCCTGGGGAGCAGGAAAGTCGGTAGATGGGGGGATGGCCACAGGGAGTGAGTGAAGGAGGGGGTGATCACCTGACTACGAGTGAGAGGGAAGCAGACTGTGCCCAGCAATGTGGGAGGAAAAGCAGACAGGAGAAACCTCGACCATTCCTGAAGGCCCATGGTCTGCAATTAGCCATCACAAGTGAGGGGCTCCTGCCCTCCCCCTACCAGCAGGGCAGAAGGAGAAAGCTGCCTGTTCTCAGGGGAGGCTTGGGCATGCCGGTGCCTGAAAGGGGTAAAGAGGGGGCTGACAGAAGGCACAGGCGGCCACCAGCCAAGCCAAGCAGCCCCCAGGGTATGAAGGACCAGACGGGAGCCAGGTTTTGGTGCCATGCACACAGGTATGTGTGTGCAAAGGGACGTGACGGGAATGGCACCAATGTGTGGAGGGAAACGGGAACTGGTATGTGGGTGTGGGCTGAGGCAGGACAGGAGCTGGGGTGTCCTGTGCTGGCCTGGGATGTGACAGAGCTGAGCTGGGGTCCCAGCAGTATATGGGGAGTAGCATTTCTACACTTGTCTGCTTCTCTGCTAGACCCTGGCCAGGCCTCCATCCACATGCCTGCCTCCTACAGTTACTTTTGGACTTTCTAGCCTCTTGAATATTTGCTCGATGGGCAGCCTTCAGCCCAGTGTGGCTGTTGGTGTCTGCTTCTGGAGGCACTGAGGTATGGTGAGGTCCTCTGCATGACCCCATACCCCGGCCCAGCACAGCAGAGCAGGTGGGCAGCCTGGGAGATGATGCTAGGGGCTGGAGAGGTGACAAAACTGAGGTGCATCTTGGGGAAGGGGGAGATCTCTGGAAGTCATCTTGACTGTGGATAACACTGTTGTTTATTCCTAACAAAAGGGCTGGGGTGGAAGGGCACAGCGGGGGCGGGGTGAGGGTGGCAGGAGGGCTGGCTGTGCTGTCCTTTGTCTTTTAAAAGTAACCCAAAAAGGAGAGCTCTCTGTACAGCTGGTTTTTGTGCCTAACGTCTTCCTGGACATTTTTTCCCTGAGTCTAACTTGCACCCTGCTTGCTCAATTTAAGCCTGCTTCCCCTTGACTTACCATGGCTCTAGGCCAGCTTTCCTTTTCACATGCCCTTGCTTTCATTCTGCCATTCCAGTTTTTCATTCTTACCCATAAGTTATGATTCTCTCAATAACCTTTTTTTATTAAAAAAAAATCACATTAGTGTCAGTTCATCAGTTCATGTTCTTTTCTATCCAGTCCATCTGTGATACAACCCAAATCCTGTGCCCAAACTGGGTTCTGAGATTTGCTTCCTGATCCCACACTCTCTTCTGGTTTTCCCTTCATTTACTCCTTTCCTCACCTCCAACTGCGAAGGACAGCTTGGCCCTGAAATAGCTGCTTCTGGTCTGGGAACAGTAAGGCTTGTCCCCTGACCATCCTTTTGGTGGCTCTTGTGCTTGGGCTCACCCTGAGCTAAGTTACCCTATGGCTTGGCAAACAAAGGCGATCATCTCTCCTTGTCTTCTACAGGTCTTATGTTTATCCCTTGCCCTCCAATACCCTTGTTGAGCAGAGGCCATTCTCTCTTCCAGGGAGGCATAAAGCCCAGAGAGGACGTGTGATTTGCCTAAGGTCACACAGCAAGTTAGAGACTCAGCTCCACCACTTATTGCATTGGTAAGTTCATGCAAACCACCCAAAAAAGCTTTTACCGAGTACCTGCTGCATGTCAGGTCTTGTTCTTAAGTTTTTTGAGCATTTCCTCATTTATAAAACAGAGCTAATAACTACTTCAAAGATTTTGATGAAGATGAAATTAAATAATGTATATAAAGATGTGTATGTTTTTAGGACAGTGCTTACTCAGGTGTTAAATTTGGTTACTATTATTAGCTAGGTCTGGACTAGAACTTGGGTTTCTGTCTGGTGCTTTTCTCATCAATGTTTTTTGGTTTATGCATTCATTCATTTGTTCACTCACCCACTCATTTGGTTGACTCAGGGGCTATTCCTCAGGGTGCCCCCGCCCCAGTTCTGTAGCAGAATTACAGTTGGTTTGGGTATTACAGCTTTTCCCCTGGGGCCAAACCACCCTGTTCTTTCAACCCCAGGCTCTGATTCTCAAGGCCCCCTGAGGTCTGCTGCTTACTCTGAACCTGGAGCCTGCTCCATTCCCTTCCTCCACTCCTCCTCCTTTATGTCAGAGGCTGAGGATCTCTGATTTCCACTGCGTGCCTCTCTCCTCATCTTCCCTCCTGGGCTGAGCTTGCAATAGCAGCCTCTGAGTAGGTGCCAATACCGGAATTTCACCCTGACATGCTTTGCCATTCCTGGGATAACCTGCACCCTTCAAGTCACCTTCAAAAATTTCCACAACCTCAAATGGCTCCTGCCACACCTTCCTAACCAACTTGGGCTTGGGCTGTTGCCTGGGTTAAAAGGACCAACAAATAAACACAGACTCTTCTTTTAATAAAAAGGACCCTGTGTTTCTCTAGAGCTGTGGAGGAGTGTGGAGCATTTGGTGGCTCCGAGTCACTTGATGCCCCAACGTGGGGGGTGGGTGCTTCCCTCTGCAGCCTGGGCACCTCCTCCTGGCAGCCCAAGGGAAACAGAGGCAGAGGTAGCCTAAGGGAGATTGGGGGTGGGGAGAGGAAAAGGCATACAGGGATTTTTAGACATGACACTAGGGTGTCGTGGCAGTTGACAAACGGACAATGAGAGGGCAGAGTAAAATTGAGTGGCACACATGATTTTCCTGGAAGCCCAGGGAGCTTCAGGCTCTTCAGGAGGGCAGGAAGTAGGGAAGGGCAGCGACCTGCTATGATGTGCAGCTACTTCTGGGTCTCCCTTAATGGGACCACTCTGATCTGGAGAAGACCATCACCCAAGTGAGAGTCATTCTGGTGACCCCTTCTATCACCAGGACCCCACCCCCGTTCTCAGGATAGAGATACAACTGAGAGGGAAAGAACCAGGGTTCCCTTGCAGGCCTACACTCGGCCCTGGCATCAATCCTCATCTGGCCTTGCTCAGAGGCCCCACCTTTCATTTCCCTCCCAATCAGATGTTTCGTGCTAGCTGGCTCCCATGTTTACCCTGAGTTGGTCGATCACCCTGGCACAGAGATGAGCACACAGTTGACCAGGGGAAGACCATGCAGTCACCTGGGCCACACCTGCCCTTTGACCGCCTGTCATCCCTGGCAGCCTTTGATCTCTTCTGGCCTGGAGGCTGGAAGCTGAGGAGCTGGGACACACAGGTGGCTGGCTATAAAGATCAAAGGGACTTGGAATAAAAGGCCCTAAGCCTGGGTTTAAATATAGTCCTAAATGGTTTTAGGCGAATCACCTCATCTGTCAAGGCCCGGATTTTCCCATCTTCAAGATGGGCAAGCTAAGATTTGGTCCCTATTTGTTCTCAGAGCCATGAGAGCAAAGTGTAACTGTAGGTGTAAATGTCATTGAGAACTTCGGAAGAAAATCAGTATTAAAGCAATATTCCAATAATAATGAAAGATTAGGATGGAGAAAACAAGGATGGCGGGCGTGTGTTGGGATTGCACAGCTCATTCCTTCTCCTCCCACCAGGCTGCGCCTCTCTCACCATCCTGCCCCACTCCCAGCTTGGCGGCCTCCGGATCCATTACGTGGCTATGGACAGAAAAGTGGCAGTCCACGAGGGTGGGCCTCCTGTGGTCTCCTGGGTCCCTGAGGAGGGAGAGAAGTTGGACCAGGAAGGCGAGGACCAGGTGAAGGATCGGGGCCAATGGACCAACAAGATGGAGTTTGTGCTGTCAGTGGCCGGGGAGATCATTGGGCTGGGCAATGTCTGGAGGTTTCCTTATCTCTGCTACAAAAATGGAGGTGGTGAGTTCATTTTGAGGTAGGCGTGGTGGGGAGAGCTGTGCCCTGATAGCCAGGCAGTGCCTACCTGGGTGCCTCCTGCTTGGGCAATGCGGTAAAATGGGAGGAGGCAGGGATGGAGTTGGAGGACTTGAGTTCAAGTTCTAGCTCCACCACTGGCCTCAATGTACCTCTCTGTGAAATGGCAATGATACCCCACAGGGCTACAGTAAAGATTAAATGAGGCAACAGCAGGACCTACGAATCTGAGTTTTTAATAAGCTCCTTCATTACTCTGTATAAATGTCAGTTGTTGACAGGATTCATTCATTTGTTGAACTAACATTATTGTGGGCCTAGCATGTGCCAGCCACTGCTCTAGATACAAAACAGAACATATCCCATGTGTTGTATTCTAGTGCAGGGTGGTGGATTACAGACAAATGAGTGAAACATGTGCTGTGTCAATTGGTGATGAGTGAAATGGTGAGAGCAAAGCCGGAAAGAAGGCTAGGGAGTGCTGGGTCACAGGTGGAGGGAGACGGGTCTGAAATGTAAGGTACCAGGAAAGATTTCACTGAGGAGGTGACATTAAAGACCTGAAGGAGGTAACAGAGTGACTCTTGTGAATGGATATCGAGTGAAGAGCATTCCAAACAGGGAACAGAGGCCCATAGTCTTGCAGGCTCTGCTCTGGGTGAGGTAGGAACCACTGAGGAATTTTAATCAGAGAAAAGTTATTATCTTGTCTATCTATAATTTCTTTTAATTAAAGAAACATAATTTTATTATTGAAAATCACTGGTAGTAAAAATGAGCAGGGACATGGTAGGAAGGGGCCTGAATACTTGTTTTAAGTATACAATTAAGTGGTTTTTAGTATATTCACTGAACTGTGCAACCATCACCACCATTGAGTTTTGGGCACCTGTTAATAGTCATCCCTCGCTTCTCCCCATCAGCCCTTGTCAACTGCTAGTCTACCTTCTGTGGCTATGGACTTTCCTATTTGGATGTTTCATATTTCTATGGATTTGTCTGTGACTGGCCAGGTCCATGTTTGCTTTTTGAAATACCTGCATTCTCCTTGTGGAAGTAATATATGTTTATAGTGATCATTAGAAATATTCTGGAAGGTTAAAAAAAAAAGAGAGAAACATTATCATTTAAAGATAACCATTGTTTAGAAAATCCATCTAAACACTGTTTATATTTAATTTGATAAATTTTTACTGAGTATCTACCGTGTATCTTGCTCTGTGTTTTAAAACTTATAGTTATTACTACAAACTGCTTGAACCAATGACTCCAAATAAATAGAAATGGGATTTCCTGGGCAGGGCAGGGCTACGAAGCCAAGACTGGGAGGGGAGGCAGGAAGAAGAAGTAGGGGTGGTGACCTACTTCTTTATCGCAGGCCACAGTGTCGTGGACAAGTAGGATGTTAGAGCTAGAGCTAAAGATGATCTAGGCAGAGTCCTCATTTCATGGAAGGGGACACCCGAAAGCACAGAGCTCGAGGGCAGCAGTAGGCCCTGGAAGCCAGGTTCACTGGCCCCCACGTCGTTGTGTGCATCTCGCCCTGCATCTGACAAGGAGGGAGAATGCCAGCCCAGGTTCCAGTCCCCACCCTGCCTCTGTCCTGCCTGGTGGCCATGATCTCTGTACTGACCGTGGGCGGGGTGGAGAGACAAGAGCCTGCGACAGCAAGCAGTGACACTGGGCTGAGCCTGCCATCTGTGAAATGGCAGGACCAGATCACATTTATGTGCAGGGTCTGTGTTCCTCTCTGTCACCTGTGTTCTCACTTAGCTCTGTCCCAGCCTAACTACATGGGAAAGACATGCTGCTGCTTCGAGCATGTTTCCTTCATCTTCAACTTGAGGGGCCAAGTGAGGTCTGGGGTCTCCATCTGGGACCACTGGTCTTTGGGAATCTAGGGGGGTGGTAATGAAGGTCCAGGAATTAATTTCCTTATCTCAACAACTTAATAATAGATCTATGTGGGAACACGACTTCACAGACTGACCCAAATGCCAATTTTATGCTTCAGGCTAGAATTGTACCAACTCGCTGTGGTAATATGGTTTATCTCAAGTTGACCATAAGCTCTGGTTGGCAGTTAAATATAGTTTTTACTAATATATAAATTAAAAATTAATTACTAATAATTATTAATAAGTATCTGTTAAAATTGGTTGTTAATGGATTATTAATTAATAATTAACTAGTGATTATTAGTTAATACATAGTTCTGTAGAGGACATCTTTCAAAAGGAATGAAAAAGTAATAAAGTTATTGGTCTAATAATGTCTTTGGTTATGAAAAAGTAGGGAGTCACCAAACCAGGTGAGCCTCAAGAAATTATTCCTTCCAAAAGAGAGTTTTATGAAATTTTGAGTTTTCTAGTTGTCGGTGGTTCAGGGGAGAGTGCTCGGCGAGATGAGGTGAACCTTAGTGCAGAGGGAGGGAGAGTTTACACAGGCCCCGTGCACAGATCGCTGTGGCATCACAGGTGCCTGTGCCCATAGCCTGGGCAGGTGCCAAGAAAACTGAGCCAGGATCACCTGCCAAAGCCAGGGTTCAGAGAAGCTTGCTGGAGGGGAGGGCGTTTGCAGTGATCATGTGTTAGAAATACAGGGAGAAAGACAACGATGGAGGACCCAGCCTCCTCCCACTGTCCCCAAAGGCCCAAGCCTACTCCTGCCCTTCCGGGAGGATTCAACCTGAGGCAGGCCCAGCTCCAGGCCTCCTGAGGGCACCCCATCCTCTGTAGGGCAGACGTCTACACTTCAAGGATAGAATGAAGCCATTTCCTTTACTAGAGGGGAAGGATCACCACACAGCCAGTGGACAGGAGCCTCTGGGTCACGTGCCCTGCAGACTTCCAGTAAAGTGCCCCCTGGGGAGTCCCCCAGCTGTGTCCCTTCTCCTGAGCGCTACTCCCATCCGAGCCCCTGCAACTATCTAAGCCATGGAAAACAGAGTGGGTGGTGTGTATTAGCCTGGAGTTACTGATGCTCTAGTGTTACCCCGGATGTAAAGGCAAACATGGTGTTAAAAACGACTTCAGAACTTGGGGGAGAGTTACTGGCTGGTCCTGGCTCCATAGGGCCAAGAAGACCCAGAAATCCTTCTCACATGTTGGTTGCTGTTGGGAATGCAGACTGGTACACAAATTTTGGAGGGCAACTTGGAAATGCACATCAAAGACCTTAAAAAATGTTCATATCTGAAAGGTGGAAAGAACCCAAATGTCTGTCCATGGTAAATGGATAAACAAAATGTGATATATACATATATATATATATATGAATATTATTCAGCCTTAAAAAGGAATGACATCCTGACACGTGCTACAACATGGTTGAATCTTGAAGACATTATGCTAAGTGAACTAAGCCAGTCACAAAAGGATAAGTACTGTATGATTCATTTTATATGAGGTGAATAGGCAAAATCAGAGAGGAAAAGAATGGTGGTTACCAGGGGCTGGGGAGAGAGGAGAACGGGCAGTTAGTGTTCGCTGGGGACAGAGTTTCAGGCTGGGATGAGTGAGAAAGTTCTGGAGATGGATAGTGGTGGTGGTTGCATAATAGTGTGAATGTACGTACTAAATGCCACTGAAGTGTATACTTAAAAATGGTTAAAACAATAAAATTTATGTTATATATACTTTATCACAAAAAAGCAAAAAAAAGGCGTATACCCTCTGACCCACCAATTCCTCTATTGAAATTTTTACTAAGGAGCAAATTAGACAAGTGCACAGGGTGTGGATGACGGTCTGCATCACAGCAGTTTTCTCAGGAAACAACAGAAAAGGCCAAAGGAGGTGCTGACAAAATAAACTAGGATAGATGCCTAAGGTGGAATACTATGCAGCCAGTAAAATGATGCCGTGAGATATATTTACTGATCTCAAAAGAGGTTCATGATATACATTTTAAAAATGGTTATCAAGTAATACATAGTAGGTTCTCATTTTTTCCAAAAAAGAAATATATATACCTGTGTGTTTATTGGAAGGATATATATGCATTTTCCTTTCTTTCTCTTTGTACTTCCTATTTTTCTGCAAAGTATTACGGATTACTTGAGAGACATTATAATGTAGTAGTTAAGAGCACAGACTAAAGATCAGACCTCTGGGGTTTGTGCCTCAGTTTTTTCATCTGTGTCTCAGTTTTTGAATCTTTAAAGTGGCCTCAGTTTTTTCATCTGTAGAATGGACATAACAGTAGTATCTATGCCATGGCAGGTTGTTGTGTGAGGATTCTGATATTGGTGAAGCATTTGGAAGAGTGCCTTATACACAGTAAGAACCAAATAAGCATCAAGCATTATTATTGTGTGATAAACAATCACCCACTTGCTCATAGGTATAATTCTGAGGTGAGGTATGTCTTTGTGACTGAAGTGGGTACTGTGGGCCTAGGATTGCCTTCAAATCCATTCATTTGTAATTTGCTGGATGTCTTTTAAGCCCGGCCTCCTGTCAGGGCCTGTAGTCACTGTCCGATCACCTGGCTGGTTGATACCCCAGTTCCTGAGAGTTGGGCTGAATAGAGAAGTGGCCATCTCTGCCGAGAGCCCACTTCAGATAGGAGCCTGGTGGAGGGGAAAAAATCCCTCTGAAAATTATTAGGGGGAAAATAATTTTTCCAAGGTGTTTCTATTTGTTTGTTTTTCTCTAAAATGTAACAAATGTGATAATTTAATAAGCATATCAAATTATACAGAACACGTGTTTTTGTTCCAAAAATAATAAATTGACTAGATTTGTGAAGCACATTGAGCAAATAAATAGCGCACACATTAGGATTTCCACTGAAATTTCTCTTCAAAGATCTTTCCTGTCCTGAGTAAGGTTCAGACTGGAAAATTTCTGCCTGTACCTGGGCACAGACAGGAGGAAGCCGATTTGTGCCCCTGGGAGGGGTGAGGAGGGAGATGAACGCGTCGGGGGTGGGGTGGGGTGGGGGTTGGAGCACAAGTCTCTGGGAGAGGCCCAGGCTGAAAGGCTTGGCCCCCGCCTCCCCTTCCTCTGCAGGAGCCTTCTTCATCCCCTACTTCATCTTCTTCTTCACCTGCGGCATCCCAGTATTCTTCTTGGAGGTGGCACTGGGCCAATACACCAGCCAAGGGAGCGTCACAGCCTGGAGGAAGATCTGCCCCCTTCTCCAGGGTGAGTGTTCTCCCTCACCCACCTCCCGAAGGGCACCAGCCAGCCTCCATCCCTCCTTGACTCCCCCTTCCTGTCTGCTCACTACCCCCTCATTCATCCACTCTCATCTTGTGCTAAGTGCTGTGGGGGACATGGGAAGTATAATGAGGCTTATAAACCCCGAGGAGGAAGGCACTCCTCAAGAAAGGCAATACCAGGTCACAGATGAAGAATCAGGACCAGAGCCTTGCAAGTGGAGGACCCTGAAGCCTCATCTTCACCAGCTTCATGGAAAATGTGCTCCTGTGTCTGTGATGTGGTCCCAGACGTATCTCCAAAGTGTGTAATAATAGTGATGATGATGATGTCAAACACCTGTTGAGCCCTGTGTGTCAGGGTTCATGTCAACACCTTCCACGCAGTTCCTTATCTAATCCTCCAATAATAACTCGTCACCTCATTTTGTAGATGCAAAAAATGAGGTCATTTGAACCCAGGTCTACTTGAGCTGAAGGTTCATGCTCTTTTCTATGTTAGGGATTATGTTAGGGACAGCTCCTGCTCTCCTCTCTCTGCATCTGTTGGCACTAATGTGAGCAGCTTGGGGTGTCCTTCCACGCCCCCTCTAAAGTTGATTGGGCCACTGCGAAAGAAACCCAAGGGATCTTGTCCCTGAAAGGTTCCTTGAATATTTGAAATGGCAAGAGGACTCTTTCCTAAGGGAGCTCCAGGGACTAGGCTACCTAGGGTTGCTGCCCAGTTTAGTAAGCTGGACAGAAGTGGGCTTCGTGGGGGACGCTGGCTCCTGAGCAGGCTGGGAACCTGACCACTAATTGGGGGTGTTTGGTGGTGGGGCAGGACAAGGCTAGCCTGGTACTGATTCCTCTTGGGGCCTCCATGGGGCCCTGTCAGGCAGCAGTGAGGGACTGGGGCAGGGTGGAGCTTGGCCCAGCCAGGTTTCTACTCCAGGGTTCTGGATGCCCCAGGGTGCTGTGCCTTCAGCCAGAGCATACAGCTACTGGGGGGTCTGCTCTGGACTCCAGCAGGAGCCTAATTCCCACCCAGCTGAGTTCTGTCCCCAGGGCAAAACAAGCTCATGGGTGGCACAAGCAGGGCTGGCACACAGGTACTGAATTCGAGGAGGGCTGGGCGGGGGGTTGGTGCGCCATTGACAGGGCGAGCAAACCCAGCACTGGATGGGGGCTGGGGGAAGACACTGCTGCTCCCTCCTTATTTTCCCAGTTGAAGGGACCCCAAGGCCTAAGGTCTCAGGGAGAGGCTCACTCACGTTATGGGCCCCTGTGTTCTTGAGACGGTCCAGGCTGCTGACTGCCTGTCCTCCGCTTGCCTAACTGCCCCCACTCCATGTTCACCCTCCCGGGGAGCCGGTGCACGCGGGCGGGGCACGGAGGAAAAACACCCTCCGCTCCCCCACAGCTACCTCCTCCGTCACTTCGCGCAAGCGCGAGCCCCCCCCCCCCCCTCAGAGGCGGGGGCGCCCTTCCCGCCCGGCGCCCGCCGCCTAGCGGTGGGTGGGGCGCTGGGTCCCTGGGGGAGCTCAACGCGTTCCCAAGGCACAGTGGCTGCTTGTGTGGTGTGTCGCTGTCGTTACCCCCACCCCCACCCCCGCCATCAACCGGCCTGGATGCTTCGCAGAGACCCCAAGAAGGGCGGGAACCCTTAGAGTCCCCCGCGGAGTTCGCCAGGCCAATGGGAACGGGCGGCCTGGGCCGGCTCGCCTGGCACGGGGTGGGGGGGGGCGCTGTCGGCGGCACCCATCGACTGGCCGAGGGCTGTCTGCTGCTCTCCAGCCTTCCTGACTGATCAGTTCTTGAGTTAGACTTCCTCCGGAAGGAGGCTGACGAACAGGCGGTACCGCGCCCACCCTCCACGCTTTCACACCTCGCGACTGGCAGCTGAGCCTCACCGTGGCAACAGCCCCCTCGCAGGACGCAGGCGGGTGGGTGGGCGACTGCTCCCGCGCTCGCCCCTCACTCGCCAGAAGGGTCAGCCCAGGGGACAGGCTGTGCCCTAGATCCCCGCTGCTGCTAGGTGTTCAAACAACAGGCTTTACCCTCTGCCCACGCTTGCCACCCCGGGGGGAGATGGCATTTAGGCTGAGCCGGCTGCATAGGTCTGGACAGCTCTTCCCTGCTGCTTTCTTCTGGTTTTGGCTCTTATTTTGAGCCTGATTTTGAGCCTGATTTTTACCAAATTTTCCATAGTCACTCTTGTGTTCTTCCAGCCTTTTAAAACTTTTACAAGTAATGCATGATTGTACTAGAAAAACTAGAAAATGCAGATAGGCAAAAAGAAAAAAAAAAGACTAAGAAGTGAACTCAAATCCTATAACCCAGAGCAGTGATTTTCAACTGGTGTGCCTCAAGAGTTTTAAAATATGCCATACCTGACTGTTTAGTCAGGGGCACTCACCTCTTCTTTCTTAGATTTTCAAATAAAAAAATGACATCAGCCAGTGCAGCAATAACTGTTGGGTGTGAATGAATCAAAAATAATACCTTTTTTTTTTTGGTCAGATGGGCAAAAAATATATTTTTTGGTGTGCCAAAGAATTTTAGTAATTAGTTTATGTGTGCCATGAGATGGAAAAGATTGAAAATCGGTGACCTAGAGAACCACTTGTTAACTTTTGGATGCCTGTCCTTCCAGAATTTTTCTCATTAAAAAAAAAGATATACATTCAAATATATATTATAAAAATGGGGGGATGCATAGGATAGCGTTCTGCAACCTGTTTTTCTTACTCAGAAAATGTCTATAAATGGCTTCTCAAGCCCATAAGTAAACCCTGGTGGTTCTCTTTGTGTAGCACCTACTATCCTAATCACTTTGCAGTTTCTAGGTGACTCTTTTGGGCTAACATTGATCTCTTGGATTCTCTTACTGCTTTCCACCCCTCCCCCACTCCGGAAGGCATTGGTTTGGCATCTGTGGTCATCGAGTCCTATTTGAATGTCTACTACATCATCATCCTCGCCTGGGCCCTCTTCTATCTGTTCAGCTCCTTTACCTCCGAGCTGCCCTGGACGACCTGTACCAATAACTGGAACACAGGTATCCATTGTTTCAGCTCCTGGGATGTGGGTTCTCCCTGTGGGGCTGGGCCTGTGGTGGCTGGATTGTGTCAGAGGTTGGTGGGCTGGAACAAGAGCAGCTTGAGGCACATGGGGACGGGGACTGGGCTCATGAACCACCTGAGCAGCCAACTCCTGCCACTCTGGAGGTGGGGGCTCCAAAGGAAGCTCTTGGGACTTGGAATGCTGGCTACCACCAGGCCGCAAGACCAGAGAGTCAGAGGTACTAGAGTGTGAAGGCATCTCTTCCCATCTCATCCCTAGCTAATGCACTCCTCGCTTTGTCCCAACAGAGCATTGCATGGACTTTCTGAACCACTCACGAACCAACACAGTGATGCCTCCTGAGAACTTCACCTCACCTGTTATGGAATTCTGGGAGTAGGTGCTGGGCCTGGTTGCCATGGGCTAGGGGGCCTCAAGCAGAGGAAATTCGGGTGTCTGAGACCTGGGACTTGGAGTGCAAGTTTAAGGCTCTCTGTGCATGTTTTCCAGCACTTAGCCCCACCCCACACATCACTGAGAGATGAGAGGATACTCACTTCTATCCATAGTTGTTCACCTACGTCTCCCAAATCCACCTATGTTCACCCAGACTCACACATTTATCCATGTCAGTCAGCATTCTCACACATGCCTCCCTGCATCCTCAAATCCCCTACACACCACACACCCACCAAGGCTACACATCTACCTACACATGTCCACTGGTATGCTGGAAACAGTCTCGACCAGCTTAGGAGAGTTGATTGTATACATCCCTTCCCAACCATTTCAGTCACATTGACCAAGGTGGGAGTATTTACACCACAAGAATTGGCAAACCCTACACTCACACATTTACCTTCCCACATGACCACTTACACCCTCACACCCTCTTGTGCCCATGTATGTCCACCTACACTCTCACACATTTTATCATCCCCATACACATCTTTAAGCACTATTACACACCCAACTCCTCCATTGATACCCATATACTTGCTCATAAATCTGCACATATAAATATTTACTCTCCATATACTCATTTATACATTCCTCACCTCTCCCCCTCTTTCTCTCTTTCTCTCTCTCACCAACAGAGAGATCTGAATGAGTTAGAGAGACAAAGATACCTATGGTATTACGTGATTTGGTCTTCTAACAGCCAGGGGCATACAGACAACAGGTGGGAACATGGCAGGGCTATGGGAAGGTGGAGTGGGTGGGGGCAGGGGAAGCCTGGAATATATCTATGGGGTCAGCTCTAAGAATCAGGAGACTTGATGACAGAGGCAAGTTGTCCCCTTTAGCCTTTCACCTGGTTATTTATTTCTCCCACCCTTTAGGAGACGTGTTCTGGGCATCACTGCAGGCATCCATGACCTGGGAGCCTTGCGTTGGGAGCTGGCCTTGTGCCTCCTGCTTGCCTGGGTCATCTGCTACTTCTGCATCTGGAAGGGGGTCAAGACCACAGGCAAGGTGAGGTGCTCTGGTTCCTGCTAAGCTCTCTGTGGCCCCCAGAACCTCTGGGGATGCTCACAGCGTCTCTCTGGAGAACTGAAAGAAATCATAGTTTAAGGAGAGGCCTGGTGAGAATACAGGAAGTTGTAGGAAGGCAGAATTTAGTTCAATACAAGGAATGGATATGATTTTAAAAGAACTCTTTATGTAAATAATATACAAAACAAAATAAGAAACATAAAAGTCCCACTGTCAGAGCTAAGCACTGTATGAGCCATCACCTCGATGGCAGGTTGGATCTGTTAATCTGTTCTTTTAATGTTTTGCTGCGTTGCCTTCTAGTTTCCTTTATATGTGTGTATGTGTATAGCTGTATCTAGTAAGTGTGCATATTACACAATTAGGATCAGATACTCTTTTTTCTTCTTCTTAATTCTCACCCAAGGATATGTTTTATTGATTTTAGAGAGAGAGGAAGGGAGAGAAAGAGAGAAACATTGATTGGTTGCCTCCTGTACACACCCTGACTGGGAATCAAAGCTGAAACCTGGGTATGTACCCTGACCAATAATCAAACCCACGACCTTTTGGTGCATGGGAAGACACTCCAGCCAACTGACCCACACCAGCCAGGGCTGGATCAGACACTCTTATGACTTGCTTTTTGTATTTAACAGCAAACACATCAAGACAATGTTTAGCTTGAGCTAGCACACAGAACTGTCTTTGAGGGTGAGTTTCCAATCACTGAAGGGGTTATAGCCAAGAATGGGCAACAGGGCTTGTTGTATATACAGAGACAGTTCAGCTTTGAGCATTATTTCCAACCCAGAGAAGCTGAGACTGATGCTTCATGCTTTTTAAAGCCAGGAATAGACAGGTACTGACTTTTCTGACTAGCATTCCATGGATTGTTGAAATAATAATAACAGCAGTAGTAATGACAAAAATAGTATAGTAATAATAATAATAACAAGGATAGTGCCACCACTCCGAGTAAAGGGCTGAGCTTGGTCAGGGACAGAGTGGATTCCCCTCTGAGTGTCTCCAGTGTACCAAAGCTCAGGCCACTGCTACTTCTCCAACCTTAAGCCTGGAAAAATACAGTCTCAGTTTACTCACAGATCTCTGTACAAATCTGCTCCCCTTCCCCCTGGTGAAGGGAGGCCACCCTCCTCAGGGGACATGGGAAGAACAGCCCCAGGGGACATGGGGAGAACAGGCAGAATAAGGGAGACCAGATTCTAGATTTAAAAATAGTCTTTGAAATGTTATGGCTGGAAACTTGTACCCTGTCCTTCCTCCTCACCCCTTGCCCTGTTGATGTGTATCTCATACTCTGCTGGGGGCCCAAACCCACTGGAACGTAGAAAGAAAGGTGCAGAAAGTTTTGTGTTCCCCAGTCTCAGATGTCTCTCAGAAGGTGCTGGACACTGAGCTAGGTATGGCTTGTGCCTCCTGGGAGGGGTGACAGAAAGATCACTGTAGATTCGTTGTTACCTCTGGCTGCTAGGCCCGCAACAGGAGTGACTTTGACCAGGAGTGTTTTCCCTGCAGGTTGTTTATTTCACAGCCACGTTTCCCTACCTGATGCTGATCATCCTATTGATTCGAGGCATCACGCTTCCCGGAGCCTATGAGGGCATCATCTATTACCTGAAGCCAGATTTGTCTCGCCTGAAGGACCCCCAGGTAAGAACTGTGCTGGGGACTACTTCCCCAAATGTCTCTCACCCCAAACCAGATTCATACTTTTGAAAATCTTCTATTGCTTCCCTCTTGTTTTAAAGACAATCAGTGTCCACTGGAGAAGAATTAATAGGGAAAAAGGCATTTTAGTATATTTCCTTCCAACATTTTTTCCTAGCTGGGTGGTGTATGTGTGTGTTGGGGGGTGGGGGAGGGGGGAGAGGGAGAGAGAGATAACGTAATTGAGAAAATTATATATAGAGCTATATTTTTCTTTCACTTAAATGATATTGTAAGCATTTTCCACATTATTAAATTCATTTGTAAATCCCATTTTTAACACTTGCATAATATTTCCTCCATCCATCATCTGTCCATTCATTTATTCAGCCATAATATACAGAGGCTCCATTAAGTGCCAGGGAGTGTGCAGTGCTGGTGTAGGCAGGCTCCATGTGCAGACTTTCACTGCCAGTGTTTGAGGGCACCCTTCTTTCTGCAGGGTCCATGAGAGATTCAATTATAACTTATTTTAATCATTGATAATTTGATAGGTCAAAATAATATCATGTTTTTGGTATATTTTAATTTTTTTCACTACTGTGAAGTTGGACATTTTCCCACGTATTTATCAACCATTTGTATTTCCTGCTTTAGGACTTGTCTGAGCACATTCTTGGTCTCCACTCCCCGCATCTCTCCAAGAGTCTTGGTGTTTTCTTCTCCATATTTCAATGGTGTGGCCCCTATGCCCCAGCATGGCTGCCTGGGGCCCACTCTGCTTGTTGAACGAGAGCAGATGCCCTTTAGTTCCTCCTGCAGAGTGCCTAGCCTTCTCTGGGGTATAGCCATGGGTGACAGGCTCCACCTAAGAAATTCAAGTAACACACACTTACTTGGTGCTTGCTTAGTGTCCACAGAGCCAAGTTACAAATGGGCCCTGCCTGTGAGAGGAGGGCACGTTAACCAAGGGTTAAGATATAAGTGGCTTTCCGGGAACACTGAGCAAGCCTGCTGGGCTCCCTCCCCTCCCTCTCACCACTTTCTCGGGGTCTCCTGTAGGTGTGGATGGACGCGGGCACTCAGATCTTCTTCTCCTTTGCCATCTGTCAGGGGTGTCTGACAGCCCTGGGCAGCTACAACAAGTTCCACAACAACTGCTACAGGTAGGGGCACAGCTGAGGGGCACATGCCTGCCCATGTCTGAGAAGGGTGGGTCCTGATGGCGGGCCCAGTCCTTCTCCTTTATTATCAGGGAGCTACAGGTTGTGTGAAATTGACATTCTGGGCTCATTTCCCCAACTGACTTTCTTTCTTCCTCTCTTTTCTTTCTCCCTTTCCTCTCCCCACCTTCTGAAACCCCATCTTTGTCTTTTCCTTTCCATTTTTCTGTTCCTTTTCTCTCCCCTCTTTGCACTGTCTTCTGATCTCTCCTTAAATGATGGATTTCATTCTCCCTGTTCCTTCCTGTTTTATCTGCATTCCCCCCCACCCCCCCACCCCCCGCAGGGACTGCATTGCCCTGTGCTTCCTGAACAGTGCCACCAGCTTTGTGGCTGGGTTTGTGGTCTTCTCCATCCTGGGCTTCATGTCCCAAGAGCAGGCGGTGCCCATCTCTGAAGTGGCCGAGTCAGGTAGGTGCCACACTGCTGTCTGGGACCTGAGGGGAAAGAGGGTCAGAGAACACAGATCCTCTTACAGGAAAGCAGGGGTCCTATGACCCTTTTAGCATCAGGGGCAGTGCTTGGCTCAGAGCAGGGCCTCCATAACCATGGGAGGGAGGGGGAGAAGGGGATGGATGGACCCACAGCTGCATATATGGATGGACAAATGGGTGGACAGCATGCTCCCTAGAACCTGGGAAGAGCAGGATAATGAATGGAATCACCCTGCCTTCTTGAACCATCCCCACTAAACACACACACACACACATATACATTCATGTACACATATTCGTGCACACACACACTCATGCACATACACACATACATACTCATGCATATACACTCATGCACACACACACTCACGTGCACATACACACACAGTGCCTCTGGAGAGGGCCCTTCCCTGAGGGGAGTGAGAGCCCTGGGCTCACCTGATTGTGCTGTGTCCTGGCAGGTCCTGGCCTGGCCTTCATCGCGTTCCCTAAGGCTGTGACTATGATGCCCTTATCCCAGCTGTGGTCCTGCCTTTTCTTCATCATGCTCATCTTCCTAGGGCTGGACAGCCAGGTTCGTCACCCAGCCCAGCCCTGCCCAGCCCCGCCCTGGTCTTTCAGCTTCAGTATTTCCTGGTGTTAACGTCCCTCTTACCCCTTCTCCTGACCATACATTCCAAGGCCCTTTCCACTGTCCAGGGCTTGTCCTGGGGTTAGTTGGGTGATCCCAGACCTTGAGACCCTCTCTGGTGAGGGTACCACTTGCTTTGTTCTCTCACACCTGACCCTTCCCCATACTTGGATGCACCCTCCCAAATGTCCCTCCAGCCTCCTTCCAGCTGCTTGGCTCAAGCTGCCCACCCTGCCCCCATAGCCTTGGGACAGAACACATATCCCCTCTCCAACTCTCACTGCTGGGACCTTCTGTTGTGGATATGTGGCCAAGGGCAGAGCTGGCCTTACCCTTGGCCACCCCCTATTTCTACCTTTTGCACCCTATCTGCACTGCTGTGCCTCAGCATGGGGGAGTGGGGTGAGAGGAGGCTGGGCAAGGCTGTGCTGGGGAAGGTCCAAAGGCAGGTGGCCCCTCTCACTTCAGCTTCCCTCCTGGCCCACAGTTCGTCTGTGTGGAGTGCCTGGTGACGGCCTCCGTGGACATGTTCCCCAGGCAGCTCCGGAGGAGCGGGCGGCGAGAGCTCCTCATTCTGGCCATTTCTGTCATGTGCTACCTGATAGGACTCCTCCTAGTCACTGAGGTGAGCAGGGGAAGCAGCCTGCAGGCTGGGCTCCGGGGCGAGGGAGCCATGGGGAGCACCACTGACCCTTCTTAGAGCCACTTTTCTCATCTGCTAAATAAGGGCTTTGACACCCTCGCAGTGAGATTGTAGGGACCATCTGTGTTTGTTAGCTCTCTTTTGGTTTCAGGTGACAGAAACCAAATGCAAGCTGGCTTAAGCAGCAAGGGGAATTTGGGGAGGTCAAGCAGAAATATTTTGTTTGAGGTATGGTTGGATCCAGTTGCTCTAATGACATGGTCAGAAATGCCCCTCTCTATCTCCTGGCTTCCCTTTCCTCTAGTGCCTTCATTCTTAGCCATTAGCCCTCCTGACATTAAAGAGGGCTTACCTTCTGCCACCCACCCAACCCCACAGGACAGAGAGCACCCTTTTCCTGAGAGCGTGGCCAGCGTCCAGCCATGACTCTTCTACAGGCCTGGAGCAGGGAGAGGAATGCTGGGCAGACAAAACAGTGTATGTCCACCCCAGTCCCCAGTGCCCTTGCAGATGTTAGAATTGCCCTGATGTTAAGTGAGGGGCCAGCAGGCAGAGAGAGGTAGGGTAAACTCCTTTTAGATGCAAGGAGTAACTTCCCGCGGGCTGGGTAGGATGGAACCCTGATGGGTGCTTGCCCTGCTGCTGCATGGTGGAGCGTGTCCCCTCCCCTGCTGGCCAAGGCCTCAGCTCCCTGCCCTTCTCCACAGGGCGGGATGTACATCTTCCAGCTGTTTGATTATTATGCTTCCAGCGGCATATGCCTGCTCTTCCTCGCCATGTCTGAAGTCATCTGCATCAGCTGGGTGTATGGTAAGTGGAGTCGGGGGAGGGGCCTCTGGAGCCCAGCTACGGGTGGGACTTGCCCCGGTGAGAGACGGGGTGTACCAGCCTCTGGTTCCTATGTGTTTTTTATTGCTGTCCTGGTCTTTTTACTCGGGAAGTTTATCCGTTGCTGGGAACCCAGGCGTTTCTCATTGTGCAGGAAGAGTGGGGATAGTGACCACACTGAGTTCCTTGAATGGGGAGGGTCATTGTAAGTGACAGTGGACAGTTTCATTTTCTTTGATGTAGAGGCTGCCAGGGGTCCTTCCTCAGTGGGAGTTGTAGTTAAAAGGGACCTTCAGGGCCACTTGTTCTGATCCTGTGCAGACCCCCACAGTCCCTTTCAAAGTTTTCGCCCAGACTTTGCTTGAATACTTCTGTGAACAGGAGTCATGCTGTGTTTTTGACCTTTTCCGTTGTGGTTGTTGTGCATTCTTTCTTACACGGAGGTCAGCTGTGCCTCCCGTTGACTTCTTCCCACAGCCCTGGCCCCTGGGCTCGGAGATGACTAACCAATGGTGCTGAGTGCTGTCATTTCCACACTGTTATTGTGCCCGACAACAATGGAGGAGACACCTTTAGTTACTGAGCCAATGCACTGCTGTGTGCAAGCACTTGCTACCTCACCATCAGTACAACAACACTTTATAGGGAAAAAATGAGGCTCAGAGAGGTTATGGCTCTTTCCTGAACTCACACAGCTAGTAAATAGAGGAGCCGTCATCCCCCAGGTCTGTATGGCTTCACTGTACCAGGTTGGGGGGCACATTGCCAATGTCTCAAGGCTCAGGGCAGAGAGGGTAAGGGGTGCCATGTACTGGGGCCTCGGGACAAGCTCTAAGTAGAAAAGTTTTATTTTGCTACCTTCAGCCTTTCTATTTGTTGTCCTTTCCCCTCCTTGGATATGTCCTCTCCCTTCTCACTCAAGCATCCAATGTCTTCCTGATTGTCCCCTACTCCTTTTCAAAACCTGTTCTCAGAGAGGGTCTGATAAATTCAACCACAGTGAGGTGTAAATGGCTGATCAGTCTTAATATGTTAAACCTACTTAGCAGTATCTGGTTTTTAACTGGGGAGAAATGTATAAGCCAAAGGAATGACTCTTTAATGGTGGCATTTCCTGCCTTAGTGACCAGAGGGGAGATGTTTTTTGGTGAGGGGAGGCTAGGGGGTCTTCTAAGTGTCTAAATGTCAGGGGTTCTTCACTTCTTAGGAGACAGAGCAAATGTGAAAACCTGAGGACATTAAACAAAACCAGTCATTGTTTTCATGCACACAAGCCAACCCTCTCACCATGCTTCACTGAGAATGCAGAGGGTGTCCTCTGGAGTCTAGAGTCAGACCTCCCAGTAGTGATCTGGCCCAATCCTCCCCTCCCCTTCCCTGTAGTGATCTGGCCCTATTGGAGCTTGCCAGATCTGCCTGAGCAGTGGCACGCTTGCTGTTTTGTGTTTTGACTTGAAACTGAATTCATCTTTGCTATGCAGATAAACAAGCATCTGCATAGCGTTGAGCCTCATTTTAGGCTCACATCCTCCTCTGTGGTTAGGGCAGTGGCATCTTCATCCCATGACGGGAACAGAGACTGCACTAGGAAGTTGGGTGACCCCAGGGCGGCCCCCGGTTTGTTGGTGGCAGCTCCTTCTCCCTCCCCAACTCCCAGTACTGTGTCTGGGGTGCCAGGGACTCATCTCATTCACAGGGTTGGGGGAAGAGCACAAAGCAAAGTGAGTCCTTCCCAAATACCCATGAGCTCACCCCACCCTTCTGTTCTCACTCTTCCCCCACTGTGCCTGGGCAGGGGCAGACCGTTTCTATGACAACATTGAGGACATGATCGGGTACCGGCCATGGCCCCTGGTAAAGATCTCCTGGCTCTTCCTGACCCCTGGACTTTGCCTGGTATGTGCCCACTCAGCTACCCCTTTATTCCCTCCTGCCTCCAGCAGACTCGCAGGGATGAGGGATAGGATGCCTGAGTTCTGGTGCTCTGAACCTGACTGTCCAGTGACCTTGGGCGGCTGGTCCATTCCCTCTGATGTGTTACCCTGGCCCTTCCTATCTGGGGCTATCTCTCCATCTGGTTGCTTTACCATCATTATCATCTATTTCAATTCCTGCTCCTTCCCTTTCTCACAGCATCCCCACCCACTTGCTTGATTTCCCAGTTATTGGTCTCTGTCTGCTTAGAGCTCCTCTGTCTCCCTTCCTTTCCTTGATATCTCCTCCTGTCTCAGTCTTTGACACGAGTGATGCCCGGGACCACAAGTTGCAAATGGCTTTTACTCTTCCTCCTCATAGATGTACCACAGTGTGTTTAACTTGTCCTCTGTCATTGGGTATTTAAATAGAGAGGAGGGAATTTCAGTGACTCTCTGTCTCATATGTGTCTACCCCCCCCCCCCCATTTCTAGGCCACTTTCTTCTTCTCCTTGAGCAAGTACACACCTCTCAAATACAATAACATCTATGTGTACCCTCCCTGGGGATACTCCATTGGCTGGTTCCTGGCTCTCTCCTCCATGATCTGCGTCCCACTCTTCATCATCATCACCCTCCTGAAGACCCGGGGTTCCTTCAAGAAGGTAGGGGGCTGGGGGAAGTGATGCATTAAAGAGGGTACTGAGAGAGGTGGGATCCAAATACCACCCAGCACACTACAGCTGGGGCCCAGCTCTGAGTGTGGGGCAGCCCTGCAGTCTAATGGAGTCTTAAAGAGATGGGTCTTTGAAGACCAGTCGAATAGTTTCATTTTCAGAAACATTCTAAAGTCCCAGAGTCCTAGACCTCCAGAATCTGACCTCTAGAAGATTACCTGGGCAGGTTATCAAAGGGTTAAGGGGAAACTAAGTCCCAAACAAGAACATAAATGGGCCCAGACAGAGAGGTTTCTAGAACACTGATTCCTTGCTCTTGGGAGACTGATAACTAGCTATCATGGTTCATTCCAGACACAGTCTCCTGGCTTCTTTTCTTGTATTAACCTTGTCTGGGGAACCATGTGCAAAAAGCTTCCTGTTTAGAGTTTAGGACATGCCTTCCTGGAAGGATATATAGTCAGTGTCTCACAAAGACATTATATCTATAGAAATCTATCTGGCCTACTAGTAGCAGAAAACTCAACCTGCAATAAGCAAATTGGCTTATGTCTTTTCTTACATATCAAGATCAGAGACAGGGGTTGCTGGCATTTAGTTCAGCTGCTTAAAGAGGCCATTAGGGACCAGATTCTTCCTATATTCCTGTACTGCCATGGTGACCATGTTGTGTCTTTATTACATGCTATCACTTCATGGTCACAAGAAGGTTGTCATGATTCCAGCCATCACATCAGCAATCAAGGCAAGAAGGGGGGAATGATGATACCAAAAATCCCAATAATGATAGTAATGTACTTCTATGACTAGTAAAAACAACAATAGATACTTATTGAACATATAATAGTAATAGTAAGAAAATAGTAATAATAAGAAGAACAAAAATAGATACTTATTGATGACTTACCCTGTGCTAGGCACTGTACTGTGAGGAATGTACTCTTATTATCCTCACTTTACAGATGAGGCAGAGAGGGATTAAATGGGTTGCCTAAGATTGCACAGGTAACAGAGCCAAGAGTGGAACCTAGTTCACACTCTTAATCACCATTTATTGCTGCTTCTCTCTTCTCAAAATACTTATTATTTATTTATTTACTCATATGGCACTGAGCCACCAGTCCCATGTTCCTGGTTCTGTGCAGGGCCCTGGAGATACAGATACGAGGAAACATCTTTGCCTCTCTCACCAACAACATCCACTCATTCCCTCTTCTCTCCACAGCGCCTGCAGCAGCTCATCACCCCTGATCCCAGCCTGCCACAGCCCAAGCAACACCTGTATCTGCATGGCAGCAACGGCCAGGACTGTGGGCCCTCCCCAGTGAAGGAGGGACTGATAGTTGGGGAGAAAGAGACCCACTTATAAGATGTGGCTGAAAGCCAGGTGGCTACTGAGCCAAGAACCTGGGTCAGGGCCACCCTCTCCCCCCCAGTGGGCAGCCTTCACCTCTGTCCCCATCACAGCCCTGCTGAGAACATCTGCGATGTCTGTGGGCACCCCCAGTGGAGGCAAGACCCTCTCCTCTCCTCTCCTCAGCTGATGGTCCCACTGGAACATGCCGTGCTGTGAAGTGACTCCCTGTTGGAACACACCATCTTATTTATAAAGGAGAGTGGTCTTTTTGGAGTTTACCATGTGATAATAACACATTGCATTGTGAGGGATCTCCCGCTGCAGGGATGTTCCCTGTTCGAGTTTACTATGTTTGTGCATTGGAAGATAGTGCCAGTTGGAATACATATCGTGATCTGATTCAGAGAACATGAGGGAACACACTGTGCAGGCAGGGGCAACTGAACACACCACGTTGGATTCTGACATTCCATTAGAGGGGTCCTTCACTAGTTTTAGCGTTCTGGAGTCCAGGGGAAGGAGACTAGAGAATAGGCCAGGAGGCAAACCTTCACAGGCCATCATTGCATTGACTTCTCCAGGAGGCAGTCTCTCCAGGTGTTCCTAGTTCCAGTGCTAGTTCTACACTCTTCTTCAAATGTTATCAACTCATGGAGCGTTCAAATGGAAGGGACTTACAGATGATCCCTGGACTTTACAAATATGTGGCATGTATGTCCTATGTCCAAGACAGACATTGCTAATCAATCACCAATTCTTTCCCACCTCATAATCCTTCCAAATATAGTGCTCCAGGCAGTTCCATTTGCCATCCTGATTTTGTCCAAATCCCTGACGTCATGGATGAGGGCCAAAGAGACAAAGTGACTTTTTCAAGTTCACACAGCTCCTCAGCACTAGAGATATGACTAGAACCTGGTCTTCTGGTTCTCAGGCCAGTGTGCCTCCCATCACCCCCTCCTGCCTAAATTAACAAGCCTGTATGTATCGCCTGCCCCCTATACTGCCTTCATTACCTCGCCCAGTTACGCTGTCTTGGGCTAGGAGGGAGTGAGGTCCTTTCTGTGAAGGGTGAGCCCCTCTCCCTAGATTGGTGCCCCCACCATAGTATTTTCTCTGCCAGTCCTTACTCATGTGACCAGACTTCCTCTCTGGACCTTTCATTCTTGCCACTTTCTATGTCTCCTCCCCAGTGGAGGCCTTGGGGTCTGCAAGAGCCCTCTGGTTTCAAACAGAAAAGGTGTGTGGGTGGGGTGCTGTTTTCCCCATGCCCCTACCAATCATGCAGATTCTTCCCTGGCTGGAGAAGGCTTTCTAGAGGAGGAAGGCAGGGCTTGTGTTCAGAGGGAAGTGAGGAGAGGAAGTGGAGGTGGGATGGGCCACTCAGGATAGTTTCTTGGGGTAGCACCTGAGAGCTGGAGGAAAGGAAGTCACCTGGGGAGACTGATGCGTAGGCAGATATTACCAAGAGTCAATGTCCAGTGGCCAGAGTAAAATTCTATGGTCTAGCCCGGGTGAGTTCCATCTCCAACAGCTCCAGGCCATCCTCAGATCACTCATCACCCTTTGCCCAGATATGTAGGTATGTCTCAGCTTGTAAGAGCAAGTATATTGGCACACTGGGCACAAGAAGATGCCCAGACTTCTGGGTTCTGGCATTCCCCTTCTGCATCCCTCTGGACTGCTCCATTCACCTGTGTTCCCTTTTCTTGGACTAGTCAGTGGGTGAAGAAGGAGGTACAGGAGGAAGGGATGGAGAGAAACTGCTTCAGTCAGATCACACTCACTGATGAGATGGGAGCCTGAGTTTGGGCAGGCACAGTGCTCTCTGCTGTCTCCTGGTGGCCAATAGGAGCAGTGCCACCTCCCCAGATCCCTGCCTCAGACCTCCTCAGTATCCTTTACAGACAGAAGGAAAGAGCCCGCGCCCCTGTCCTCAGGATGGATGGACAAGCTGAACAGCTCTCCTTCCCTATGTAAGCTTTCACGATCTGGAACCCAAATGCTTCCCTCATTCTTCTCCCTGTGGCTCCAGCTGGGCTCCCCAAGAGAGGCAGCTTGCTTTGGGCAGCCAGCTGCAGAGGACATGCAGTGGGCCAGCCAGGCTCTCAGCTACCTGTCACCACCCACAGTGTGTGTGCTGTATAACCTCAGTTCTGTCAGCCTGGAGAACAGCATTTTCTGTTGTGGGCAGTTCTGCACGTTGGGGCACAAGTCTTCCCCAGCTCACGGGGCCCTAAATCTCTCTCGGTCTCTGCAGCCTGTTCACAGACACTATTGTCTTCCCATCCTCCTCACCCCACATAAATCTACCAGATCTCCTGGCTTTGAACTCACAGCCTGTCTTAGGAGGTCTCTGCTTAGGCAGAGGGACTGCTGGAGGCACTCAGTATAGAACCTCCTTGGCCTGTGGGTCCACGGGATCTGGGTGGGGCAGCTTGGGGCTGGAGGAAACAGAGTCAGGGAAAGGGATTTTGGCCAACTTCACAGCTCATGGAACCCATTCATATTGGGTTCACAACATGGGCAAGGAGCAGCGATTGGACCCTTTAAAGTGCCCGGAGCACTGATACAGGTGTGTGTGTGTGTGTGTGTGTGTGTGTGCACATGTGTGTATACAGAGAAGGTGTGGGGTTAAACTGGGGTTCTGTTTTTATCTCATCTCCTAGGTTGTTTTATACTGGTGACCAGAGTCCTAATCTGGCAGCCATGATTTGTTTGGCCAATATGGTATTTAAAAAAACTTTTTTTTCAAGTGTATGCTTTTAGGTACTACCCAGTTTGCTGCAGCTCCATCACTCCCAATTACCCAAACCTGAGCTTTTCACACATTTGTGTCTAAAGCCATTTGAATTCATAACCTGTGTCCTAGAGGAAGGACTGGGAACCTTTGGGCAAGGCACGGAACCAGAACCCTTGCCTGAGCAGGAGGGGAACCAAAGGCTAGTAGTCTCAGGATCCCAGTGCTCAGAAGGGGGCAGTCATAGAACAGCCGCCAACTCTGGCTTGTTCATGTGTGGGTTTCCCACTCGGTAGACTCTCTGATGTTCATGAATCCTGGTCAATTCTCACCCCTCCCACCCAGGCTCTTCCCTTTCCCAAAGAAGGGTGGTGGTTGAGTTTACTTGCAAAGATAGATCTGAAGTGTCAGGCCGTAGTGCCCCCTGTGGCACAGTAGATACCAAAGCCACAAAGACCTGTTGGATTTTCTGATGTTTAGGATCACTTCTGCCTCCCAATCTCACCAGTTCATCCAGATGTGCTTAGGACTCATCACTCCCTCCCCCTTATTTTAGGCAAAAGCATTTAGTCTGACTGGCAGTCCTCTATCTGTGAGGCTGAGTCAGTCCTGCTTTCCTCAGCATCCTGAGCTCCTCCTGGGATTCCCCCCATACCCACTCCCAGGATGGGCTTCCTGTGGAGCTGACTCTCCAAGGCTGCTGGTATCTTGGGGTTTGCAGCCCCCAGCCACTCACCTTGGTTGTTCCCTGTGTCCCCCTTGAAAAGACTGAGTCTGGGTTTGGACTCTCCCCCTCTTGTCTCAATTGGGAGCCCTTTCTCCATGCAGTGTGTGGGTTGCCTGTGTGGGGAGCTGAGGAGTAGGCTAAGCTATGCTTGTACCCTCTCCACCCCCTACCCCAGGCCAGGAGAGCTGGGGGAGCTGAAGAGGGCCTTGAACTCCGCTGAGATTGGAGCCCCAACCCCTGATGAATGGACTTCCCATGTGTAAGACTGTGGTCTGTGTGTATTAGGTCGGAAGGGTGCCTGACCAGGCAAAAGTGATCCCTGGCCTCCCACCTTTACAGCTTCTCCCACCTCCTTCTGTGCAGGGCCCAGAAGGGGCCTCCAGGCATCGCCTGGGCTTCACCTCCAGCTGACCTCCTGAACCACCCTCCAGGTCCAGGGCACCTCGAGGCTGACCCTTAACTTCAGGTCAGGGTCTCATGTCTGCTGCTTCCGTGGGCGGGAAGCATCCACTGTGCCCTTCTGTTCCATCCCAGTGTTACCCAGGGATGCGGGCCTTGGTCTTCAGGTAGAATTCCTCCCACCCCCATCAGAGAGAAAGGGAATGTAAGCCACCCAGCCTATCAGCCTTGTAAGCCAGGTGAGGGGCAAAGCTATGGGAATGAGATTTGGGGCAGGAGAAGGGAACAGAATCATATGGAAGACAGAGGGATATAGATTAGGAGGCCTGGAGGAGAGAGGTATGAATTTGGGAGGAAGGGGCCAGGACTGGGGTCTGTGGGGAAACATCATGATCAGAGGGCTAAGCTTAGCTCACTGGACAGGCCATTACCTTGTCCTGAAATAGCCAGAGCACAGAAGGGGCTCCTTGGATCCACCTTTAGCCACCTCTGCCGCCTCCTCCCCTCAGGGCCCCGTGACCCTCACTGCCTGCCATTCACGCCCTGATGCACAGCATATGTGGAGAACCATGGTGAGGGACTAGGTCATAGAAGGCACTAAGGCTTCCACCTTGGTCTCTTGGGTCACTTGTTCTGGGGGAAGCCAATCAACATGCCACGCGGACCCTCAAGCAGCCCAATAGAGAGGCCCACGCAGAAGGAGCTGAGGCTTCCGGCCAAGAGCCATGACCAACTTGTCAGCCACATGAATGACCACGGTGGAAGTGGATCCTCTGGCCCCGGTCAAGCTTGCAGATGACTGCAGGCCTGGCTGACATCGACTGCAACCTTAAAGGGGCCTTGAGCCAGAAACACCCAGCCAAGTGGGCCCTGAATCACTGATCCACAGTGAGAGAGAATAAATGTGACTCATTGTTTAAGCTGTGGAGTTTTGGAGTAATTTGTTAAGCTTTCCTAAGTACAAGAATCGCCCTTTTTGAGGGGGGCATGGCCCCCTCATCAGGGCATTGTCCTCAGCACTCTAGGAGGGGAGGCCTCGCTTGGGTTCTTCCTGTCTGAGCCCTTCGCCTTTCTCCCACTTCCTCACCACTTCTGACCCTCCATAGGCCCTGGATCCTGGGCCTTGCCCTCTTCTCCCTGCCCTGAGACAGGCGAGGGCTGCCTGCCTCTCTCCCTGCTACTCTAGTCCTCACGCGCCTGCTCCCTGGTGACCCAGGGCACGTGGCTTCCCTGCAGGTTTAGCTGTTCAGGGAAGTAATAAGGGCTGATTGGACTGGGCAGGGATGAAAAGCTTGTTAACCACCCATCAGTACAGAGAGGCGGGGTGGGGGAAGACAGCAGAGGACCGATCTGGGCCAAGCCTGGCTGGTCACATGGGGCTGAAGTGGGTTGGTGCCCTGGGTCCCGGCACCTTGCGTTCCAGCACATTCAGCTTCCAAGGTGATGACCAGCACTGTCAGGTCACTGCTCACATGATCTGAGGAGCAGGCCGGGGAGGTGGGCACATAATTGCGAGGTGATGCAGCAGACAGGGAGGAGGGCTCTCGGCTTGGGTTCCTCCACAGGGTCAGTGACCAACCCCATGGCTGTAGCAAGAGTTCTGCCAATACTCCTGATGCAATTGCACTCCGAGGCTTTCTTTGCCCACACCATGTCACCGGCCCTGGGGCCAACTGCGGTGCAATCAAAGGGCCCTGGTCCTGAGGCCAGACTCCCCCGTTCCACGTCAGCAACCAGCAGTGGACAAGTCCCTCCCGGCGCCACTCATTCCTTGTCTCCACTCCGCAGGTGTATGGGAAGGTGGCCTGCACCCTCCCTGGCCCAGCCGGTCCAAGTGCAGCTGGAATGGGGCGTGTTGATGAGAGGAGGGCTCCAGAGGGGGGCAGAGATGGACACAGGCAGCCAGAGAAGGCTCACGGCTCAGAGGGCAACAGCTCTAACCCACCGCAGGCTTCTCCTCCGTATTAATTCTAACACTGTTTTACCTCTATATTCCTTAGGGCTTTTTACTTAGATAATCTGTCAGAAACAATGACAATTTTAATTTCTTTGATCATCATGCCTTTCAGTTTTTTCTTGTCTTGGGTCACTTGGTAACTGGAAGTGGTGGCAGGAGGCCTCGTCATCTCCTTCCTGATTTGGAAAGGAATTCTTACATTTAACTATGAAGTGTACTAGTTGATGAAGATTTTTGAAAGATACCATTTATTAGGCTATGAAGTTTTCTTTTGTTCCAAAGTTGCTGTTTTTGTGTTTGTTTTTTTTTTAAAAAGAATGAGTGTTGACCAGGTTACGGTAACTAGACTTACTGTGGTGGTCATTTCACTATATATACAAATATTGAATCATGTTGTACACTAGAAACCAATGGTATATGTCAATTATATCTCAATTAAAAAAGAATGTGTTAAAAAAAATGTGTTGAATTTTATTGATTGCTTTTTATGCATTTATTGAGATGATCATATTGTTTTTTCCCTTTAATCTGTTGATATAATGAATCATATTAATAAATTTTCTAATATTTAACTATCTTTTAATTCCTGAGACAAACCTAACTTGGTTATGGTGCATCACTTTTTGTTTGCTAGTCATTCAATGCTAGATTCAGTTTCTTCACAATTTGTTTAGAATTTTGTATTTATGCTCTCAAGTGAGAGTGGCTTACAGATTTCCTTTCTCACACTGTCCTTGTCTGATTTAGAGTTTGTTTTTAAGTTTACACTAAACCTATAAAAAGAAGTTTGGAAAATTTCTTTTTCTTTTCTATGAAAGAGTCACTAAGAGACGGAAATTGTCTGCTCTTTGACTTTACAGTAGAATTTTATAAAATCATCTGGTCTGGTGTGTATTTTTTAGGGGAAGGTGTGCAGGTAGATTTTTTAACTACACATTTAAATGTCTTGAGGGGGTATACATCTCAAATTTTCTATTTGTTCTTGAGTGAGTCTTGGTAAGATATTTTTCTTGGATAGTGTTCATTATGTGAAGGTTTTCAAATTTACTGTCTCCGGTTTATAGTTTATCTGTAGTATTTTATCTAAAAGCAAATCCACAGTATAGATAGCATGTCCCTTGGTTATCTATGCTGACTCTCTTTTCATGATTAGTCTTATCAGAGGTTTGTAAGTTTATTTCATTTCTTCTACTTACTTTGGGACTATTCTGATGTTCTTTTTGTTCTTCTTAAGTTAGATAGTCCCCTTACCCATAAAAGGAAGCAGTTGGACTAACTAACCCGTCTGCTTCCAGGCCTGACATTCAGGGGTTCTGTGGCTCCCTGTACTGGTGGAAATGGCTCCCTCACGCTCTGCCTTCTGTTCCCTGCGGAGTTAGGGAGGGAGGCTACTTCCTAGCCCAGATGTCTTGGAAGGAAATGGTCCTGGGGATTCATGGCAGGGTGGGGGGCAGCAGGCCTGCCCAGGGAAGCTGGGAATATGGGAACAGGAGCCAGCTCTCCTGGTGGTTCCTGCCTTCCTTGCAGCTGGTTCCCACAGTTTTTCCAGGGCTTGCCTTGAGGTTCTTTAGGGTCATGGGAGCAGGAAGCACTGAGGTGCTAGGGCCTGGCTATTGGGGTTAGGGTGCCTGGTTCTCCAGGGAAAGAAGCCATCCAGACCTGCAGGGAGTGGGGGGAGGAAATAATTCCCATCCCTCCTTCCCATCTCCTGAACCCAGTTCTTTCATCCTCCAGCCTCTTTGGAATGGAATTTTCCCATTAGGACCAGTTCTGACTCAGAGCTGGTGTTTGAGGCCCATCCCTGGGCTTGGCTACCTTCCTGGGAAAGGGTGGGGAACAGATAAGGAGTCAGCCTGCAACTCCAGGCCACTAGGCTGTGCCTGGGCCTCACCTTCTCCTGGAGGAAACACCTCCCTTGCCCCATGAAGGGTCTCTCCCAAGGCCAGCAGAGCCTGGTGTGGCCTCCCTGGGCCATGCTTTGCCCTGGGATGGAGAGCCCCTGAGTGGCTTCTCTGGGGCATCCCTGACCTACATCTGTGACCCGGCTGCCGTCTGTACTTCAGGGGCTCTCTCTCTGGGCCAGAGCAGAGGCAGCTGGAGGGAGGTGAGTGGAGCAAGTGACGGTAGTGTGGCTGCCAGAGTAGCGTGGAGTCCTCGAAGGAAGCAGTCCTGAGCATCCCTGGGCAGCACGCTGGTGAGCCAAGGAGCCAAGCAGAGCGCTTTCTTGAGAACAGTGGGCTGGGCCGGAGCAGCCCCTGCGCGCTTCCTTGAGGAGCTTTTCTTCCTGGGCTCATGGTCTCACAGCCAGCAGCGTCCCAAATGCCTTCCTTCAAGGTGCCTCAACGAGGATGACAGCCGGGTGGCAAGCTGATTTCATCCCAGGCGCTGACATACTGATTGATGGTGACTCCTGGAAAGCCGCGACCAATTAGGCGTGACCGTGGAGGCTGGGAAAGGAGGGAGGTGTGCCGAGGTGTGCTGCCCACCTGCTGTAGTAGAAATCAATCTTACCATAGTTTTATCTCATGCACGCTGAGGTGTGAAGGGTTGTCAACCCCAGGAGCAGGTGGGTAATAGGCTAGGAAGTCCACCCGTTATTTTAAATAGTGAACCTGATCCGCTGGGATTGGGGTGATGGGAGGCGGCGGACAGGGCGCTTCCTGCAGGCCGACCAGGCCCCGGGTGGCTCCTCCTCAGGACCTGCCCTGACAGCTTGTCCTGACTGTGGGCTTTGTCTTCTGGGGTCTGCACTGGTGGGCTGGGCCCTCCTGCTGCGGCCCAGCCTCTGATGTTACCTTCACCCCACTGCCTTCTCCAGCTGCCTGCTGCTTTCGACCCATTTCCTTCCCCACTGAGCATGGTGACCATCTGCCTTGGGCTTTCTAGAAGCCCAGTTTTATTTCTTTAATAAAGGTGATTGTAAAATGCATCTAAGTAAGATTTAGCAAGAGTTTTCATGTAAGTACTTTCACATATCAGGAAATAGTCCTTTGCAGACTATCTCTGTAGACGTAGTCTCTGAAAGACTCACCGGCCCCAGGACCTGCCCTTCACTTTGTTGAATCCACCTCCTTGGAAAGGCCTTCCTTGAAAGTTTACTCTACAGTAGCCCCTCCCCATCACCTCTGTTGCACCACCATCTGCTGTGTGAAAATAGTCAGTCTACTTGTTGATTTCTGATGGCACCACCCAGTGGGAACTCCTCAAGAGCAGGAGCGTTGTTTGTCCTGTTCACGGCCTATCCCGGCACCTACCCAGCACCTGGTACATGCCAGGTGTTCATGACTTGTTGAATTTCCCTGATGTCTAGCACTGGCATCTTGTTCTGGTCCATTGCTCTCAGTCAGAAATTGCAAATCCCAGGCACCTACTGGAAACATTCCAAGTCAATGCTTGACTTTGAGTTTCCCCATCTGAAGGGTTTTATAAGGGAGCTGCCCTGACCATAGCTCTGCATCCCTATGGCAGATGGACCCAGAGGGGCCTGCAATACCAGGGGGCTCTATCAGGGCCAGAGGCTGGAGGCTGGGAGAACGGTGGCACCGCTCCACATCCCGCACAGACAGCAGCAGATCTTTTTTTTTTTAAATCCTCACTCCAGGATATTTTTTCCATTGCTCTTCCAAGAGAGTGGAAGAGAGAGACAGAAACTTTGATGTGAGAGAGAGACACATTGATTGGTTGCCTCCTGCATGGGCCCCAACCAGGGCTGGGGATTGAGCCTGCAACCAAGGTACGTGCCCTTTGTTGGAATCGAACCCAGGACCCTTCAGTCCTCAGGCTGACACTCTATCCACTGAGCACACCAGCTAGGGCAGCAACAGGTCCTTTTGACCCTCCGTCCTCTCCCAGGCCTGAGCTGAGCTGGGTTTCCTCAGGGGTGCTGTCCAAGGGCCAGTCCTCAGCTTCCTGGGTCAAAGAGTTCCCAGGATGTGACAGGTCATAGCTCGCCCCAGGCTTCTCCTGGAATTTCCCTTTTCCTGGAAGGAGGGTGAGATCATGTTCCCTTTCATTTTAACAGGGAGTAAGGGGACCCAGCCTGGGGTGCTGTTGAGATTTCTGGGTGTTCAGGTTTCTAGTCGCCAGGGGAGCTGGGTGCTGTCTTTGTGGGTGTCCCTGGACCAGCCATCCTGGCCAGTTGCTTTTCTCCCACAGTGCAGTGCTCTGACGCCTCAGCTTGGCTGGAAGGCTTCTTCTCTCCCAGCCAGAAGAGGTCACCCTGTGTCAAGCCAGTTTGTGGAGGCTGACTGAGCATTGACGTACCTGTGAATGCTCGCCAAGCACCTTGTGTCTCTCTCCTGCCCTGATTTCAGTCTGCTCTCTCTCCTGCATTGCAGCCACTTGGCTGTTGTATCCTTCTGCAGAATGTTGGCATCCCTTCCATCAACCAGCAGGGCACCTGGCACACCGTGGGCCTCGGTAAACGTTTGCTCCATTGCACTCTATGGCTCCAAGCACTTTCCCAACAATTTTCCCCCAATCCTTTCACCCGAGTCTGCTGCCCCCTCCATTGCAGGAAGAGCACACCCTAGGTCTCATCAAACCAGATGCTGAGATGAGAAGGTCAGGCTTCTGGAGCTGATGTCTGGTGAAAATCACCTAAGGGTGATGATCCAACATGGTCAGTAGTACCCTGACCCCCCAACATACCCTCACTCTCATGACAGAAAGCCAAGCAGGGCCCATGGGTTCCTGGCCCCTCATGTCTCACTCTGCTAGGTGCACACTGGCAGTCATGGTGATCCTACCTCCAAAGCTGTCCCTGGTCTCCACTGTCACCTGCTCAAAGCTGAGTGTGAGTGAGCGTGTGTGTGTACGCGTGTGTGTGTGTTAGGGGGCCCTGCACCCCCAGCTCTGACCCAGTGCCCACCTATCAGATGACTCCCTATACCCAAGCCTCATTAACTTTAGAGCTTCCTAGTCGTGTCACAGCATGGCTCGGAGGGGTATCACCCTGGTGTAAAGGGGTGACACCACTATGGCCAGAGAAGAGCAGCCTAGCAGCCCAGCTGCCCCTAGAGGCCCCAGGATTGAGTGCATTAGGACTTCCCCTTGCTTCGGACTCTCGCCAGTTTGTCACTCCCACTTGCAGAACAAAAACACAACCGACACAGTTTGCTCAAGTGACATATTTCAATATAATCTCTAAAACTCTATGAATTGAACAGATAAAATACCTCTGGGCTATTTTGTTACAAAATATTTGCCATTTGGATTAGTCGCTGGGTGCAGCCACCCTGCCTTTCTCTAGAGAGGTTTCTCTCCAGCGGGGTGAAAGTTCGTCTGCAGGGAGGAGGGGTGCAGCAGGAACGTATGTTCAGCAGAACACAGGACAGACAGACAGATGGTTATCAGGATAGCCTATCGGGTACAAAGAGACATTCTGGCAGGCTGTGGGGGAACAGGTGGGGTGGGGGTAGGGTTAAGGATTTCAAGGGTCAAGGTTCCTGGGGATGATACGCGCGTGTGCCTCAGGCAGGCAGATGGGCTTCCAGGTCAAGCTGCCTGGGGCAGCGTCTCCCTCCAAGTCTGGAGGTGAGATTTGCCCAAAAGTGGGTGGGAAAGCTAGTTTCTTCTCCACTCCTGATTCTGGAGCCAAATGGATAAAATTGAGAGAGGGGTTCAGATTCCCCAAAGTAAGGCCTAGAGTTAATAGAGTGGGGCCATGTTGGGGTAATTGGGCACACAGCCAGGAGGCTGTGTCTGGGGGCTCAGTAGCATTCTACTGCTCCTAAGCCTTGGGAGAGCAGGAGGGCCCATGAGCATCTCCAGCTGGGCCCTCCGCAAGGGCAGGAAGCTTGTCCAAGGTCTGAGGGCTAGGCTCTGGGGATGGGGACAGAGGGGTCTTAGCCTTAGCCTGTTGGCTGACCAGGGGAGGTGGGCTATTGACACTGGGAATTCTTGCTTCCCTAACAGTGAGGAGGGCCAGCTGTACCTTGTCCCAGGCCACTGGGGATTAAAAGCCTCTCACAGCTCAGGCTTGGCTCCAAGTGCTGCTGAGCCCAGGCTGGTCTGCTTCCTAGGCCAGGACTCCCCGTGCTGCCAGTGGGGCCCAGGGCAGCCACAGCAGTGCCCAGGGGTAAGTCCCAACGACCTGAGCATCCTGGTCCTCAGAGAAAGGGTTTGCATGCTCGAGTCCTAAGATCTCTGCTGGTCCCCATCTGGAAAGTCAGGGCCGCAGCAGAGGTGGAAGGGAGGGGCCAGCTTGCTGTGCCCATCTACAGGGGGAGGGCACCTTGTCAACTAGAAGCACTATGTGAGCAGGTCACAAAGGGCCCAACTGTCAGGACTGTGCTCCTTCCTCACCAGCCCATGGCATTCATGGTCCCCATCCCATGAAAGGGTTTAGTAATCTCAAAACCCCTCTCCATTCATAACTCATACTCCCTGCTGCCCCTCTGTAACTTCCACTCTATGTCCAGCCCCCCTCATTCAAGATTCATTCACTCCCATCACAACTCTGCTCCTGCTGCCCCACCTACACTCTTTTGGGGTGATCCCTGCCCTGGCCAAGGGCATCAGAGATGTGTGAATTTGTGTGCCCACCTGTCAGCCATTCCGTTCCAAAAGGCTCTGACTGGAGTGTCCCTATTACAGTAGAGACACAAGAGAGGGGCCAGGACAACAAGGATAAAAGCTGCTCGGCTGGGAAGCCACAGTGGGGGAGACAGCAAATTGGTCACAAGTTATGGATCCTAGGTTGACAAAGACAGGGCCAGAAATAAACTCACTGGGTGACATCATAATGACGTTTGGTGACTACACACATACAAATGGAACTAGGTCATCTGGAAGCTCTGAGAGAGGGAGAAGAATCGGGGTCTCCTAGCTGGCCCAGGGGACTGCAGTTGGGGCCCAGGGTAGGGGTTGGGAGAAGCACATTCACTTTAGATCTGGCCCACATTCACTGCCACCTCTTGGGACACTTTGATAATGGGTCCAAGTGGGAGCGGAGCTCTGTGAAGGACAGCAGTGAGCTGAGGGCACAGGGAGGAAGAGTCAAGCTTGGCTTGGGACATGATTGAAAGGGCATGATTGGGAACCTCCTGAGGTCTTTGAGGGGAGCTGCCCAGGCTCTGTGGAGTGACCTAAAGGTTGACTCCCCAATGCTGTTTGGCCCTGAGGAGGTCAGTGAGCCCCACTTTGCTCTTCTTTGTAATTTTGAGGGTGTAGGGGCTCTTTTAGTGCCCCCCTGCAGGAGGCAGGCCTGTTGCCTTCCTGGAGGAGGCAGGAGGTGGGAGATTTAAAGGTGAGGGGCAAGGTTGGGATGGCAGCAGGGAAATGCAAGTGCCTGTGGAGCACCTGCTTCTCTTGCCCACGTCTGCATCCAAATCCCTCATGGAGGCCACAAAAGCCGTGCAAGAGGGAGCCCTGACTCTCCCAATGCGCCTCCACTGGCTGCATTTGCTCCTGGGCAGCCCACTGCCCCTTCTCCCCTTCCACAGTGGAGGAAATTAACCACTTCTCACTCATGTTTATGTTTATGCCTGGTGTACACTTTGCATTGGCTGGGTATTATTGGAGGCTAAGAAACTAAAACTCTAAAAAGGTTCATTTTGTAGATAAATGACCTCACAGTTCCACAACCCTGTTGAACTGACCTATGGAGAGCTGAGACCGGTCCCCCTTCCTTCCTCCCTTTCTCAAAGCTTTCCTGGAGTCTGGGCAGCCCTGGGCAGGCAGGACCCAGCTCCAGAGAAAGAGCAGGCCCTGGGAGGAGGGGGAGGATGTGGTCAGGACAACCAACATCCTTGGGGACAGACCAGCAGCCTCCTGAGTTCTGCCAATTTTGGGGGGGCAGGTGCAACAGAGAAAGCCCCCTCCTCACAACTCTCACTTCCTTGGTCCCTCCAGGGATCCAGGGCAGACCACCTTTCAGCCACTGCAGCATCTAGAGCTGAACAGGGAGCCAGGCCACTTTCTGTCCGGTGCTTGGATACTGGCCCCCAGCCCCTCGTACCTCAGGCCCTCTTAGCCTGAGGCCCAGGGCCCAAAAAATTCAGGATCCAGAAGCTGGGTGGGTCTCAGCTCCTGTTCTCTCCAGTCTGTGGTCCACGTGGTGACTGGTGGCAGGAGGATGAGGAGGCCTGGCCGTGCTGGCTGTGCAGGGCCCAGGAGAGTGCGGTGGGGTCTCCAGATTTAAGGGGGGGGGGTGCTCAACTGAGTAAAGAGGCATGGTCAGGTGAGGCAAACCCAGGTGCCAGGGATTGGGGTTCTCTTTCCAAAATGATGGTGATGGTGACCAGGAACACAGTGTGCCAGGGTGTGGGGAGCAGTGAAGTGGCAGCCGGGGCTCCTGGGCACAGCCCAGGGACCTGGTGGCTGCCCTCCTGGGAAACAGTCTACACCAGGCTCCTGGAGCCACTGGAGTAGCGGCGCCGGTGCAGCAGGGAGCCTGGTGGGCAGTACTGGTGAGGGTGGTTGTAGGGGGGTGGCGGGGGGGGCAGGGGGGGCTGGTGGATGACCTTGACTGGGGAGCTTGGGCCGCCCAGGGGTGTGGAGCCGCAGGAGTCAGAGGAGGAAGAGGCGTAGCAGGAGAGAGCCTGGCTTAGCAGGGGCTCCATGCGGGCCAAGCAGGGCTTGTCCAGGACAATGACCTTGACAATTTGCTGACACTGCACCAGGGTCCCTGGGGGCGTGGGCAGTGATGATGGCAACTGCGGCAGGGCCTGCTCTCTCAAGGGGCTAGGCTGCGGGTCTGGCAGTGGCACCGGAGCTCCCCTCTCGGCCCCCAGTCCGGAGTTGTGCTGGGACGTTTGAAGCCTGTTGTGAATTGACACCTAGTTTAGAAACAGCCAGAGAAGCATGGAATGTTACAAGACTAATACCCAGCTACTAGGACTGGCTACCCTGAGCCTCCCTTCTCCCCTTCCCTGGCTCCTGTGCCCATGGGGGCTCTCAGCCTTCACTTTGACTCACTCCCATGTCTCCACCCGAGGAAAACTGGCAGCTGACGGACGTTCCAACCCTGCAGTCAAGAGACTAATGGGCTCTGCCACTATGAGCAGCCTCAGTTCTCTAGGCCTCAGTCTCCTCATCTGTGAGACGAGCAGTTGTTCCAGACTCTCAGGTTCTGCATAGCTCTGCAGTCTGATCTCATGGGCCTGCTGGGTGGCTTTGGGCCATGGGTAAACTTCTCCCTACCTTCCTCTCTACCAGCACCTGAGCTTGAAAAGCAGGGGTAAGGGTCTTTGCCCCCTCCCTGCCTCCCAAGGGTGTGTTGAGGACCAAGGGAGGACACAGGGACAGGGTTCAGCATCTGGACCTACCCCATCCCCCCGGGCTCCTAAGGCCATGATCACACATTCAAGAGCGGCCCAGAGAGCAAAGGCCAGAGTCAGATCCCCAGCTGCCTTTATGGCCCAACCTGGGTCCTGGTTAAGTTTATTCTGTTGCAGGAGCGGGTACCCAGAAAGACTCTGATCCTTGTCTCCTAGGTGGGGAATGAGGAGGCAGCTCCCTTCCCAGGCCATGGAGGTCACTAGGAACCAGCCTGGCCTCCTCTTGACAGCAGGGGGAGGGGGAGGAGAATCTAGAGGATTCTGGAAGGAGAGGGGTTTAATTCCTCACCCCTAAGTCTCTAGATACTACAACGCTGGACACCTGAGCCCTTTGGGGGTGCCTGAGACCCTTCTCTCTGAGGATGATTCCTACTGTCCTTGGTTCCACCACTCAGGACAGGCTGCTCAGAGTTTGGAAAAGATCCAGGTTATAGGGAGGGGACCTTATCCCCAGGCCTAGACCTGGATGGCCCAGCCCAAAACTATTTCAGATCCCTAAACCAGCAGATCTTAACCTTATTTATTGGCAAAAGGTGCAATTGCAGGCACCCCCCTTCCTGGGTCTGTGCACTGCCAGTAGACTGTGTCTCTCTCCACAGCCCCTGAGCCCTGGTTCTTTGTCTGCCCTTCAATATTCACAAGCCCCGCACCACGCTCAGCAGGTTGCAGGCTTTACTCTTCATCCTCAACCTCCAGCCTTGGCAGCACTTTTCAGGCCTGAGATTCCCACAAACTAATGAAGGGGCCCCTGAGCCCTGCACTGCCCTACCAAGACACAGGGCAGGCAGAGAGCTTGGCTGGGCCTCCTTCCTCTTGGGGAGCCCTTCGTGGCCCTCACTTGGGCAAAAGGCCTCTGTCCACTGCTGCTGGAGGGGACAGGCTCCCGCCCACCATTATTCTGACCTATTTCTCAGGAGGAAAGTGGCCAAGACAGCAGGGGCAGGCTTGTGCCCCTTCCGCTCTCTCCTCTCAGACTCTACAACTGCCCCGCCCCAGGCAAGTGCCCAGCTGCCCCAGTCCAAACTCGCTGAGCGCTCCTCCTCCTCCCCAGCTGCCCCCATGTAGCCCCCAGCTCTTGGCCTCATCCTGCCCCGCCTTTCACCTCCTGCTTTCTGATTCCACCTCCACTGTCCCACCTCCCTCCTCCCCACCCCAGCCCGATCCCTTATCTTTAATAGTAAGTGAAAAGCAGGAAGTGACAGCAAAACATTCTCTAATTTTGACCCTCTTCTCACCTCCCTGCTGATGAGAGAGAGAGAGAGGGATTGAGGATGGAACATGAGTAGCAGGTCAGAACAGCTTGGAGAAGATGGAGAAGCGCCTGCCAGGGGGATTGGGCCAGGCAATGAGGAAATGTCAGAGAGAGGGCAGGGGACACGAGAGCTCAGGGTCCAGCTGAGAGGCCGGGGCAGCGAGGCTGCCCTCTGTGCGGGGGAGCAGAGACTGGCAGGGCCCTGGGGCTAGCTGGGGGTGGCAGCCTTGCAGATAGCCACATGGCCCTCTGGGCAGGGCAGGAGGAGAGAACGGGCCATCAGATTGCTTGTCCTCCCTGTGCAGGTCAGGCTAAGGAGCGGGCAGGGCTGGCAGAACAAACCCGAGGACTGGTAACTCCGTGTGTTTATCTGCAAGGCTAGAGAATGGGCAGCTGCAGGAAGATGGGGAGAGAAGGGGACGGGATGGAATACCCACCCTGGGGGCTTGTCAGCTGCTGGGGCAGGAAGCTCCTCGGAGTAAAGGTGCCTCCTCCAGATACAGGTGTGTGGGAGATGGGGGCCATGGGGAAGGGGGAAGCGAGGAAACTGGGATCCCCTGGGGTATCTTAGGGCTTTCCTGAGCTTAGTCAGGCTGGTGGGCAGCAGGGCTCCTCCCTCAGACCTATACATGGGGCTCCTCCAGCTTGGGGGGGGGTGGGAAAGGAGGTGTCTGTGTGAGCAGCTAGCGGTCCCTGAAGGCTTGGCAGAAAAGGAGTGAGGGGGCTCACTGGGGCTTGAGGGGAGCCAATGCAGGATGGGCCCAGCAAGGCTTGCAGGGGCAACTGCATGCCCCCCCCGCAGGTGACACTTTGAGGCCTGGGAAGGGCTGGCTGCTGCTGCTACTTCCCCAGTGCCTTCCTATGTGGCTTGAGGATGGGCTGCCCTTCCCTCTGACATGGACAGTCTTCAGAGAGATCAGCTCTCCCCCCAGGAAACCCTGAAGACCCCAACCCTACTCTGCCTCATTTTTTCCAGCACACACCCCTACCCCATGGTCAGCTTTCCAGATGGACCAGCTGTTTCAGGGAGAAGCTCCACCCTCCAACATCTCCAAGAGGCATCTGGAGGGCAGGGTCCACCCTAGAAGGGGTGACTCTCTGGAAAGGGTCCAGGCTCCCTCATGGAGGATGGGAGAACTTGGGGGAGGGGAATATTGGGCTCTCTGATATAGCAAGTATTAGGAGATTAGTGTGCTGGGGATGTGGGCTTGGGGTGTGTGGGAGGGATTGCGTGGAGGGCTTCATCTGCATGGTGTTAGTCTGAGAGCTGGACCCTGGAGGGCAATCAGCTGGGCCAGGCTAGGAGATGGGAAAAATGCTGCAGCTTAATTAGGCGCTGGAACAGTGGCATTACCCATGCTAGCAGTAACTTTTAATTGTATCTCTTGAAATTGGTAAAATGGTGAGTCGGGCTGGGGAGGCATTGATTAATACCTGAGAAGAGAAACAACAGAGACGGTGAGAAGGACAAGCTGGGGCACAGAATCACTCACCTGGGCAACCAGGCCTCCACTTACCTCCACAGTGCTCTCCGAAGGCCTCTCACCAGGTGCAGCTTCCCTTTTGGCTTTGAATGCAAAGAGCACAGGGCTCATTCTCCACCCTCCCAATACAAACCCCTATCCCCTCCTTACCCCCTCAAATTGAGCATGCCTGCAACTAGAGTACGGGGTTGGTGTGGCTGGGTGCCACACCACTCCTGACTGAGATGCAGCCAGGTCAGTGGACTGGCAGTTCTTCCACTTAATAGCTGTGTGACCTTGGGCAAGATGTTACACCTCTCTGAGCCCCCGCAGACCAGAAGATCTCTGAGATTCCTTTGAATGTGGGCATCATTGAATCTAATTTACCCACACTCAAAGCTTTTCCCATAGGGACTGTGTAAGTTGGTTATGAGCTGGCATTGCTTCTTGGCTCCCAGAAACACATGAAGGCTCTACTGGGCATTTGTGGGCACCACATTTATCGGTCTTCTTCAAACACAGGCTCCTTGTTCCTTGTTTGTTCCCATCCCTGCTGCTTAGCCCGTTGCTGGGGATTCAGTGAAGTGAAGTGAGGCCCGCACAGCACTCACCACAGGGCCTGGCGTGTCAGAGGCGATAAAGGCTCTGTAATTGCTACAAGGGTGTTCTGACTGGCCTGGTGCAGCACCAGGGACCCTTTGGACCCCCAGGGACAGCTTGATGACTTTCTCTGGCTTAGTCATCTCCCGCCCCCTCCCACCCCCACCCAGCAGACATTCCAGGGCTCCTCTGCTGGAGACCCACATATTTCTCACACCCTCTGGGGTGGGGGAGGTTGCCAGTTCCCACGCTGTGCTCACCCCTGTGCTCTCTGTAGTACAAAAGGGAGCTGGGCCAGCATTTGGCATCAAGAAGTACTCCATGTGGAGACACCTGACAGACAGGGCCCTAGAGACACATGGCCTGGCCTGACCAGGGGCTGCAGCTCAAAAGAGGCAGGCTGGAGTGCAGAGTGCGCAGCGGCTGTCAGGGAATCAATCACAGCTGACATTCAGCTTTGGAGTTTAAACGGCTGTGAAAACAAGCAGCTGTGACCTGATAGAAATAAAGGGGCCGGCTGAAAAGCAGGCGTGTGTGTTGTGTGTGTGTGTGCGCGTGTTCAAGGAGGATCATGAATGCATGATGGCAGGTCAAATTCAAGCAAAGAAGGTGACATCACAGTGAGAATCTCCACAAAGTTCAAAGAGCCCTAAGCCCTGCTTAGAAAATGAGTCACCTCTTCCAGCTGGTATGCCTTGTCCTGGGGTGCTGTGTTGCAGCATCCTGGCGTCCTGGCCTCACTGAAAGCTGTGGACCAGCATGAGACCCACTGGAGCTTCTCGGCTCAAGCTGGTGTCTTGCTAGGACCCTGGCTTTCCGGGCTTAGCTCAGGGCACACAGCAGGCACTCAGTAAGTGTTTGTTGCATGTAAGAATACGTGCCTGAATTAACTAATGAGTGCACAGTTCTGGGTCCTTTGCTGGGGGTTTGATGGGATGGGATTGATTTCTCATGCCACCTCTCCTAATTCTTTTTCGTTCGGGACTGTAAAGGTGGAGGCAAGTCCTCTCGTGCTCCCTGAAGGTGGGGGTAAGGGCAGGGCGAGGTGTAGGAAGGTAGAAGATGTCAGCGGGAGGAAGGAAGCAGGTCTAGAGAACGTGGCCAAAGGGACATAAAGCCTAAAGCTGGCTTCATTCATCTGGAGTGAACAATTAACCCCCCAGTGAACAGCGGTCTCCGGAGAGCCTGGGTGTGTGAGGACAGAAGTCATTGTCACCAGGGCCAGGATCATCAGGGCTCAGGCCTGACTCCTGGGGGGGGGGGGGGACAGGGATGTAGCATGTGGACGCCGGGCCCTGGTGCAGTCTCTCTCCTTCCTCTTCACTCCCACCACTGAGGCCCCATGAGACTAAGCCTGGAACTCCTCAGCAGGAAGAAATGGCCATGGAAACGAGCACTTCCCTTACCCAGATCTCCCGGGAACCCAAGCCCAGGGGCGGCAAGTGGCGTCCATGCCACTTGTGCCCCAGCCATCCAGGCCTGGGGTCTGAAACTCAGGGTCCAAGGCTCACCTGTAGGCGATCCCTGCTTCGGCTGTGGGTCCACCTGCGCTCCTCCAGACTTGAAGGAGAGTGTCTTTGCTCCCTGCTGCTTCTCCAGCTCCCCTAGGGAATGGAGAGGCTCGTGAACAGAGAAACCCTAACCTCAGCCACACCGAGGTGAAGAAGGAAAGGAGGAAACAGAGAGAGCGGGAAGAGGGCAAATCCCTAACACGCTACAAAACATGGGCCTCAGGGTCGGGCACCCCACTTCATGGCAAGTTAAATACCTTCTGGGGCCTCAGTTTCTTCATCTGTATATGGGGATGACAATATCTACTTGAATGTAGATGTTAAGAAGAGGAAGGTGGGCTGTGTGGGTTTGAATCCTGGTTCTGATACTTTCTCTCTGTAGCTTTAGGCGAGTCACTGAGCTTCTCCATGCCTCACCTGAGGGACAGCAGTGCCCACTTCAAAGTGTCCTTAAGGGGATTTCCATGAGGAAATACATTAAGGCACTTAGAACAAGGCCTGGCTTGTGGCAAGTGCTCACTAAATACCTTTTATTACACTGTGTAAGACTCCTTTGGCACAGTAGACCTTAGAGATGGCAAGTGAGGTCTGGCCAGCCGCCACGCTCCCCTTGGCGCTGAACCCCAGCCTCTGCTGCTCCTCAGGAAGAGACCCCAGTGCCCAAGGGTCTGTGAGTGCTGCACACCTGCGTGGCCAGGGCATCTGTCTTGGTACTCAACTCCAATTTCTCTCTCTCGACTGTAAAACCCGTTCCTCCTTGTTCTCTGGGTGTTGCTAGAGAACTGCCAGTGACCATCCTTGGAGATTTGACAGTCATTATTAAATCACTCCTTCAGCTTCTCTCTTCCAGGGACATAACTCAAGTTCCTTTTATTAAAGCTATTCTCCTGGGTCCCATTATCTGCCTCTCCGGTTGTCTATAATCCAGGGACACAGACTGCAAACCCCCAAACCAAAACCATTTGTCCTGATTGCTCTGAATCACAGCATCAATCAATGTGAAATACTTGACGGAACTGAGCTTCGTTCCTCTCCCCACAGAGCTGCTTTCTCGGCTTTGGGAAAGTGAGCAAGGAGTCCAAGGAACCTGGGTACAAGTCTTGTTTTGTCACTGACTGGTGAACTTCACAACCTCCTCAAGCACTGTTAGATTCAGTTTCCTTATCTATAAAATGAGAACAATGCTACTCACCTCATGAAAGTGTGGCAAGAATTATATAACAGTAAGTTCAGCATTCAGCCCAGGGCTGGGCATGGAACCAGTGCTTAATAAACTGTAGCTGTTGCTGATTTTCATTTGCTCCTTTCTACTTGCCTCCCTGACCGGCCCTGCCTGCATCTTCCCTCAGCTGCTCCTTCCCTCTCTCCCCATCTGAAGATGAAGGGCTAGATGTGAGCCTCTCTCCCTACTTCCCTGCCCTCTAGACAGCAGAAGAGGATATTTGCCTCCTGACATACAGATTCTGGTGATATCTACTCCTTTGTGCTCTGGGGAGATATATGATGTGCTGCGCCCAGGCTGAGGGGAAAAGGTGCCTCTTGCAATAATGCCGGTGCCCATGGGCCCACTGTGGCTCCCCAGCTGCTCCCCAGGGCTGTGTGGAGCCACCTGTGACATTTTTTTTCCTTAATTTATTTTGTTGAAAATATTACTGATGTCCCCCCTTTTCCCTCCCACTGACATTTTGACAATGAGAGAAGTGAAGCCATTTCAGGGTGTGTTCTTGAGAATGTTCAAGATCAGTAGCCGGCAGAAGCTGCATCTGAGCATCAGCCCAGTCCTCTCGAAAAGGGTCTGTTTGTTGTACTAGTGAACTCAAGTATGTCGACGGAGTGCAGAACAGGAATTTACACACCCTCCCTTCACCTAAGCAGTAACTGGAATTATATAGGCTGGTCTGGTGGGTTTTTTATTTTAACTTGATTTAGCTTTGGTTGTTTTCTTAGGAAACTATCAACAAAACCTCTTCTCTCCTTCCCAGAGTGGAAAGTACATGAACCTCAAAATCAGACTTAAATGCAAATTCCAGCTCCTCTGCTTTTAATATGCATGACCTTGGACACACCCCTTAACTTCTCTGAGTCTTATCTGGCAAATGGGGACAATGCACCCACAATGCAGCATCAGTGTGAGGATTAGTGGAATATAAACAAACTGCCTAGCACATAGCTGGTGATCCCAAACACTGATTAAAAAGCAGCACTCCGTAATATGGTCCCTGCTCAAAAACTCCCACTGCCTTTCCTGTTGCCTAATGGATTTTTATGAATATATTTTAATCCTCACCCGAGGATATTTTTATTGATTTTTAGAGAGAGAGGAAGGGAAGGAGGGAGAGAGAGAGAGATGTGAGAGAGAAACATTGATAGGTTGCCTCCTGTACGCACCCCCAACTGGGGATCAAACCTGAAACCTAGGCACCTAGGTATGTGCCCTGACTGGGAATCGAACCTGCAACCTTTTGGTGCATGGGATGATGCTCCACCCCTAAGCCACCGGGCCAGGGCAGGTTTTTATGAATTTAGAAATGTTTTTCAACTAATTGGTTGTATAAGGCAGACCTGAAGTTTAGTTTTATTTTCTGTTTTACTTTCTGAATCCATTCTTATTTGTCTTAAAGGCTATCTGAAGCCACAGCAGTGCTTAAACAGTAAAAGCCTGCAGATGGACATAGGTTGCAGGTCAGCACTGCTCTTTTCTTAAGCCGAAAAGCAACCAGTAAACCACCCGGACATATGAAGAGACCGTGTTTTCTAAACCTCCTGAACTGGAGCCATCAAGAATCAAGGTTTTCCTTAGAAAAACAGAAAGACCAAGATGAGGGACAGTCAGAAACCCAGCCTGGGCTCTTCAAAGCACAACTTTATGAAAATTAAGTCGGGGGACTATTTGAGATGAAAAGAGATGAAAGAAACGAAACAACCAGCTATAATGCACCTGGACTGGATCCAGAGGAAAAGATTGTACAGGGAATTTGATGGCAGAGAAACTAGGCTCCGGACCTCTTTGGTTTGCATGCCTGCCTTGGTCAGCTTGCTCAGCGTCCTGGTCCAAACAGAGGAGTTCTCAGCTCCAAGGGGCCCACATGCAGCCCCATGGCCTGGCTAGGTGTGCACACATGCATGCATGCTCTAGCCTACCTCGATGTATTGAGAAGAAACAGAAGAGCAGTGCACCCACATGGGGCCGTGATTATGCAGTGGGCTGGGGAGGGTTCAGGACTGTAGGAGGGTCCTTGGCTCACCACACACTCCCTCCAAAGTGGGGGAAGGAGTCAGAGTGTGTCTGTCTACAAGCCAACTCCATCCCTTGTTGATTGGGAGCTGGCCCATCCACCCTGCCAACCGCCTCAGAGAGCCTGGGCTGCACTGTGTCCTTACACTCTATCCGGATCTGCTCCAGTTCTGTCACCTCCGCGATGGACTCCTTCAGGTCCTCCACAAACTTCTGCATCTCGTCTGAGCCCAGGGCACAGAAATGCAGCACCTGCTTCTTCTCGGATCCCGAGAGTGGGGTCACCAGGGTGATACCATGAGAGTAATCTGGAAACCAGACCCCAGGCCCATGGGCCGTGAGCAGCAGCAGGTGAGGCTGGAGCCAGCCCAGCATGCTTCCCCCTCCACCCTCCCTACAGCCCTCAACTTCCCCCAACCATCCTCCGCCACATCCCTGGGTCCCACAGGGACTCACATTCATTCTCAAAGAGGTGGAACTGCATGCCCAGCAGGCCAACTGACTTGCAGAAGGTGTATGTGGAGGAGCTCTTCTTCTTCGGGCAAAGTTTGAGAATCTGTCCAGGAGAGGGAGACAGAGATGCACTGGCGGGTGTTCACATGCATGTGCAAGCCTGGATGCATGAACCCCAGGGACAATCCTGACCACACAAGCAAAGATACATGCACACACGTATACACACATGCACACTTGTATACTTAGGATATGTTCACACATGCATACACATACATGTGCATCTACACATACACCACACATATATAAACACCCACTGTATCAAAATACGGGTTGTGTGTTTTTTACTGCATAAAACCCACCAGTGGCTATTCCCACTGCACTTAGAAGAAGCTAAGCCACACTTCCTGCCTAAACCAATCTAGTCCCAGCCTTACTCCGGCTTATGCTCAAGCCACACTCTCCTCCTTTCTGTAGCTTGAACAGGGCAGGCTCTGTCCACCGCAGGCCCTTTGCTCATGTTACTCCCTTTCCACAACTCTCCCTGCAGCTTTTTGCACAGTGGGGTTACTCTCATTACTTAGATATTAAATGAAATGCTACCTCCTTAGAGATTCCTTCCTTGACTGCTCTATCTAAAAACCAAACAAAAACAAAATAAATAAACAAAAAGTCCACCTTAACATCAGTCACTCCCTGTCCTATTACTGTTCTATTGTTTTCATAGCACCTTCCTCTCAATTTGATATTAACTTCTCTATTTGTCTTCTCAATTACTTTTTTATCTCCTTACTCTACTAAAATGAAAACTCTGTAAGCCAGTTGCTCAATACACAAATATTTCTTGAGCACCCTCCATGAGCTGGACTCTGGAGACACAGGAGAAGGGAGATATAAGGCCCTGCCCTCAGGGTGCTTATGCTTTGGTGGAGGAAGACAGTCAGGGACAATACAGCACAATAAGCACACAAAGAAACAAAAAATGGATACGGTAATTTCAGAGACTGAGAAGTGTTTTGAAGGAAATGAAGGATTAGACAGTGACTGGCAAGCTCCCTTGCTAGGTGGGCAGGGAGGGCCTGTGTAAGGAGGTGATGCTTGAATTGAGACCTGAATGAAAAGAGGGTGGTGGTAGGGCAAAGGTGGGGGGTAGGTGGGATGAGGGGGAGGAGCTTTTCAAGCAGAAGGACCAGCAAGAACAAAGGAAGGCCTGCGATGGAATTGTGGGGGTACATGGGAGGGGCCCACAGGAGGCAGCCTGTGGGGCAAGGTGCCAGAGCAGCTAAGGAAGAAGCCAGGGCATGAGGTCAGAGGTCAGAGGTCCTGGAGCCCCGGGGCTGGAAGGTGGGACTTTCTTTTCCTGCATGGCAGACAGGCCTGAAATGCACTCTGGAATGATCACTCCTGGCTCTGTGGAAGATGGACCTTAGCGCAAGATTGTTAGATTTGGGGTAATTTTAAAAGTAGTGCCAATCAGATTCATGGGTAGACAGGATGTGGGATATGAAGGAAAGACAGAAACCAAATTCTGTTCACCATTGTTTGCTAGCACTTAAAACAATGCATGGCACACAGTGGACACTCATTAAACATGTGTGGAATAGATACCTGTCTTCAAAGAGCAAAGAATGAGTACCATACAGATGTGGACATGCACACGCGAGCACACGCACACACACGCACACACACACACCAGCATCCCTTCAGGCCCAGGGACAGCGCTTAGGTCCAGGACCAACACCATACACCCTGGCTATGGGACATGAAGCACATCCCTGTATCCTGCCTGCCCAGGCTTCCTCTAATACTGGACTGCAGCATCCAGGATCTAATTCATTTCCACCATGACAGTGGAAATGATTTAACCTCTCTATGCCTCCACTTCATAACTTATAAGGTAGAAATGATCCTATCCACCTGAGCTACCTCACACCTATGATGTAAAAATGCCACAAACAAGGTAAATCAGCCACTAAGTACACAGCATTTGGTGTGAAACTCTTCTGCTCCTCTTTGGGAGTCCCCGCTAAGGCCAAGCAGGCCAGCAGGTGCCTGGGCCTGTTGGCTCACCACCAGCAAGTCGTTGAAGAGGAACACCTCCCTCTGATGGGCGGCCTGCTTCTGCAGCTTGTTCACATCCGTCACCTCAAAGAGCCGGCTGCAGCAGACCAGGCGGCGATGGGGCACTGACAGCACCTGGAGAGAGGCATGTGCTCAGCAGGAGATGGCCCAGAGCTCAGGGCCCTGCCCCCACCCAAAGCACCCATTTCCCAGAAAAGCAGATGGAGGCCCAGGACACTATTACAGGGCCTGTACTTGACCCTAAACCTCCTCTCTCCTCGCTGGGGCTCTTTCCCCTTCCTCACGTTTCTTAGGGAGCAATGCTGGGGGAGAAGGGCTCAGTATGCTGGAGTAAGTGAGGAGGTAAAGGAATGGGAAAGACAGTTGATAAGCACTTCCAGACTGTTCACATCCAGTTGCTGTCAACCTGTTTCCCTCCAAGGCCTTCTCGAGGGCACCCTATTTCCCAGGCTGTGGCCTGCAAGATGGCACCCACCCATTTTCCACTGCACACCTAAACGCAAGTGTAGAAAATGGGGGACTACAGGGACACCTCAAGGTGTAAAAACCATCTACTCCAGTGGCATCTGTAGACCAGAGAGATGCTAAAACCTCAGCAATATAGGCTCTGGGCAGAAAAGGGCCAACCCTGTGCAGACTGGGTGGAGGAGCCAGCGCACAGCCTCCAAGGAGGTCCCCAAAGTGCCCCCAGCAATTCAGGGAGGAGGAACTGGAGACCGAACCCAGAACCTGCTCCACACCCTTTGTATTTATGGCATGAAGAGCCTCCGCTGTCATGTAAGTAGAGTAGTAAACCAAAGAGAATGCTTACCTTAAAAATAACTGCAAACTCACAACATATTGCCTGTGACACAGGTCGCAACTAAGGGGCACCCCTGTGGTTTGAGATACCGCAGTCTAAAGCCTACCTTAGCCCGTTCTCTGTGTCTATCCAGTGGGACTAGCCAGGAATGCCCAGTAGCCATCCTCATTCTAAACCCCCCTATCTAGCCATCCAGATGCTTCAACCCTAGAGCACTGGGCAGTCTTGCCTGACAACTCACCTCAGTCTCCCTGCTGCAGCAGCTGGGAACAGAGGCAATAAGGGTGCAGTGCATGGCACACGGTAGGGACTCAATAACTACTAAGTACACAAGTAACAAAAAGTGTTTTTGAAAGGCAAGGAGGAGAATAGGAGATGTTAGGGAGAAAAAAATGAGAGGAGATTGGCAATGGGGGAGCTTAGCAGACACAGAAGAGGACATGACCCTCCCCGAGAGATACTGCTCTGCAGTGGGCACTTACTGTCTTCATGCCCACAATGGACTTCTCCACCTTGGTGACATACGTGACGTGGTCCTCATTGGACTTGAGCTCCTTCTGCTGTATCCTTTCGTAGATGCCTACCACCAGTTCTCTGGGGATGTCTGCGCCATCATCCACGCCTGCAGTGTGAGAAGGGAGGTGGGCAGGTGGAGGAAAGATGTGTTAGAAGCCTGCAGTCAGAGAGGGGAAGCCCCTACCAGATTGATGCTCCCAAAGGGTGGCCTTGATTTTGCCCTGTCCCTGTTCCAAAGCCTTCAATGGCTGGCTGCCCATATCCACTAAATTAAAGACAAACTCCTTAGCCAGGCACTAGAACTATTATAATATGATCCCAACACACATTACTAGCCTCATCTCCTATTGTTTCAGAACCTCCACTCCCACCTCCAAATACAGCCTCCCTGCACCTGCTATATGACCTTGTTTCTGCAGTCTGTCCTCCTTGCATTTGTCTAACCCCCTCTCCCCTGCCCTGCCACGAGAGCATCTTAAAGGCCAATGTTCTGTCTAGTTTCCTTTTGAATTTTCCCCTTCTTGGGCCTCCCTTCCCTTCCAATAAGGAGCACAGTGCTCAGTGATTAGTTGCTGAATGAGTGACAAGATTGTTCCCTCGCTGGGAACGTTGGGAGAATTAGACATTGACTGAAGAGGAGCAGGGCAGCCCATGTGCAATGCAGGTAAGGAGGCCCTCTATCCACCTCCTACTTCATAGTAATGGTAAAACTCTGGTAACAAATATTACTAGCAGGAAATGTATCAACATGAAAACAAATTTCTTTGGAAGTAGAAACAGAGGCAATAAAGAACTTCTACTTTTTCTAAATCTTTAATGACAGTACACTTCTTTGATAAGAGGAAAAAATTGAAAATAAAGCAACCTTGGCAAGTGTCCTCAAAGGAGTTTTCTTATGACTGAAAGGACATTCACCTTCTATGAGCAACTCTCTGTATTGACCCTGTTTCTTCCACATCTGTACTTGGCTCTTAAAGGTGGGCTAATGGGCCATGCAGCACCCCTGGGGGCCTGAAAGAAATCAAACCGGGGCAAGAAAAAGCAGGGATCAAGACTGATTACACAGAGGCTCCCAGGTAAAGATGGTAGGTTGCACACCTGCTCTTTCTGAATCTTCTGGTAAAAAGGAATTTTTAAAAGAGGATACATCCACAATATAGAGATCCAAGATGGCAGTGGATTGAATGAAAGCTACGCCGACACTCTTCCAGGACCAAAAGGGAATCACAGCTGAAATATAAAAAAACTACCCTGAATAATCAACTGCAACTGAAGAAGAGCTGGAGACTACCCTCATAACCAAGGACCTTTAGGAGTCTGCATAGACTGGTAGGAAGTGTGGAGGCACAATAGGGCTAGCCAGGCTCCCATAGGCAGCAGCTGAAGGTCCAGAGGGATATCTTAGGTGTTGGGGGTTCCCACTGAGGACTCTGGGGTCTAAACCCCAAACTGGGCTCCCCAGCCCAGGGCACCAGAACTGAGAAAGATGCCGACATAACACCTGGCTGTGAAAAGCAGAGGAGTTTCTGTCTGTCAGGGAGAGATGTCTGGAAATGCAGGCACCCTCTTAAAGAGCCAACACACAAAGTTTTGTGTGAACTCACTCACCTTGGGTGCCAGCAGAGGAAAGGCAGAGTGGACTAGAACAATATGAGGAGAATCTAGGGGGGTTGGCTAGGGGAATGGGGTTCAGAGGGCAGCCATCTGGACCCTGGTGCTAAGTCTTTCTCCCATACAGCCGAGGACATCTTTCTTGGGCAGACATTTACCTTCCAAGCAGCTTTTGGCGGGGGGCGGGGGGGAATTGCCTCACCCTGCTGGAAAACCTCTGGCCCCACCCTGTGGCCTTTCTACAGCCTGAGGCTTATTAAGAGACTGAATAACAGCCTCTGGGTGCTTTGAGTCTTTGCCTAATTTGCTTGTGGACCCAGGGCTTGGAAACGCACATCGTGGTCCCATCCAAACACACTCAACCTCAGCAGAGGAAACCAGAAGCTGTGGAGTGTGGAAAACTTCAAACAGGGTACACAAGGCTAGTCACAAACAGTGTTGAACATTGGTCTGCACTAGAGACCATCCAAAAGACTGGGAGTCCTAGCAGATCTACCTAATATATAGAAACAAATCCAAACAGGCAGCCAAAATGGGAAGACAAAAAACAAGCCCCAAATGAAAGAACAAGAGAAGTCTCCAGAAGAAGAGCTAAGTGAAATGGAGATAAGTAATCAATCAGATATGGAGTTCAGACTACTGATCATAAGGATGCTCGACAGCATGAAAAAATATAAAGAAACTATGAAGAAAATTAGGAATGACAGGAGAAATAAAAGAAAAAACATTGGAAGGAATGAACAGCAGATTAGGGGAAGCTTAGGATTGGATCAGCAAATTAGAAGACAAGGTAGAAAAAATCAATCAATCAGAGAACCAAAAAGAAAAAACAATTAAAAAACAGAAGGATAGTTTAAGGGAGCTGTGGCACAACATGAAACATAACAATATTCACATCATAGGTGTGTCAGAAGAAGTAGAAAGCAAGCAAGGGTTAGAGAACCTGTTTAAAGAAATAATGGCAGAAAACTTCCCTAACATGGTCAAGGAAAAAGTCACTAAAGTTTAGGATGCACAGAGTCCCAAGCAAGAAGAACCCAAAGAGGCCCACACCCAAACACATCATAATTAAAATGCCAAAATTTCAAGACAGAGAATCTTAAAGGCAGTAAGAGAAAAGTAATCTGTTACTTACAAAGGAGCTCCCATAAGGCTGTCAGCTGATTTCTCATCAGAAACTCTACAGGTCAGAAGGGAATGGCATGAAGTATTCAAGGTAATGCAAAACAAGGATCTGAAACCAAGAACAGTCTATACAGCAAGGCTATCATTCAAAATAGATGGTGAAATAAAGAGCTTTCCAGGCAAAAAAAAGGCTAAAGGAACTTATCAGCACCAAACCAGCATTGAAGAAATGTTAAAGGGACTGCTGTAATAAGAAGTTGAAAATGTCCCAATCAAAAAACATAGGGTAGCTGAACAGATAAGAAAACAAGATCCAAATGTGTGCTGTCTACAAGAGACCCACCTCAGTACAAAAGACTTACACAGACTGGAAAAAACCCACAAACAAAAACAAAACTTCTGGAGACTTTAAAGGAGAGATCATCAGCAGTACAGTCATAGTAGGGAACTTTAACACCCCACTGACTTCACTGGATAGATCTTCCAGACATAAAACCAACGGGGAAACAGTGACTCTAAATGACACACTAGATCAGATGGATTTAACTGACATTTACAGATCATTTCACTCCAAAGCTGCAGAATAGGGATTCTCCTCAAGTGCAAGTGAGACACACTCAAAGAAAACCCAATTAGAACACAAAACAAGTCTCTACAAGTTCAAGAAGATTGAAATCATATCAAGCATCTTCTGGGACATTTACACAATGGAACACTATGCAGCTATAAAAATGAAGGATCCTTTACCCTTTGAGACAGCATGGTGGGACCTGGTGAGTATTATGCGAAGTGAAATAAGCCTGTTGGAGAGAGTTGAGTGTATATCTTACTCATATGTGTAATCTAATGAACAAAATAAACTGATGAACAAAATAGATCCAGAGACATAGAGGCAATGAACAGATTGATGAATCTCAGAGGGAAGGCAGGGGTGGGTGGGTGGGAAGAGATTAACATAAGAACTTATATACATATATGCAAGTGTATATACACAGACAATAGTGTGGTGAAGGCCTGTGGGGAGGGGTATATGGTAGAGGAGATCAATGGGGGGGGGGAAGGGGACATTTGTAATAAGTTCAACAATAAAGATAAATTTTTTAAAAAAGGAGGCTACACCCACAAAGACAAAGAGGACAGGGAAGAGAGATGGCACCATGGAGCCTGGAAAGCAGACAAAGGAGTAAATGGGTAAGCAAACCTAAGAAAGTAGACACTGAAGCGCCACAGAACCTAGAAAGGCTCTAGAATTGGTGGCAATAGGAACTCTTAAAGTGGAGGTGAAGGTGGGCTGGAAACAGAAAAATAGTTTGTAAATCTAGAAAACATTTAGATTTTCCTATCCCTTCCTTTACTACAGCAAACCACTCTAGGTTAATCCTCTGAAAGGGATGAACCAGGAACTCTTGTTGGGGGTCCCCCAACCCAGCCAAAGGTGGGAGTCTGTGTTGAAAACTGGAAGATGGAACTGATGTCTAAGTATTAAGAGACCCCCTCAACCCTATTTATCCACAAAGGTCTCAGAATTTTGGAAGCCAGACTCATAGCCTCTGAACAACAGATTGGACATTTCTCTTTTGGGGAATCAACCAGCACAAGAGAAACATTTAGAGATACTGCAGTAGGGGGCCCCAACAAAACAGCTCAACTAAACCACCCTATGAGAAAGTCCACTATTCAGCAGCCCGCCATACTCACAGAGTGTTTAATCAGCTGTTTAGTGGCTCACTCTTAAAAATAAAAGGACAATCAAGTTTTGTCAACTATATATGAGAAAGAAGTATGGGAAAAACAGAAAACAAAAGCCAGGAGAAATGAAGACAAGCAAGAAGAACCGGAAACAATCAAATAAAAACATATCATTAATGTTTTCAGAGATAATAAGAAGATATCGCATCTACAAAACAAGAATAAAATGCTACAGAAGAGGAACATTTAGAGAACAAAAAAAGAGTTATTTAAAGTGAAAAATATGACAACAGAAATTAAAAACTTAGTAGGAGACTGGAAAGGTAAGGATATCTTCAAGAAAGTCAACTAGAAGACAAAGACGGCAGATAGAAAATTGTAAAAATTAGAAGATCAAACTAGGAGACCTAACAACTGAATAATAAGTGTTCCAGAAGAAGAGTACAGAGAAAATGGAGGGGGAAATGAACAAATACAATATTTAGAAAACTTCCCACAATTGGAGAACTTGTGTTTCTACACTGAAAGAACAACTCAGTGCCTAGTACAATAGAGGGGGTGTGGAGGGGTGGGGGAGAAAAACTTAACAAGGCACGTCATCATAAAAATTCAGAAAACAAAGGACAAAGAGAAGAACCTATGCATTTTCAGAGAGAGAGCAAGAAAAAAATAATAGCAAAAGATCAGGAATTGGAATGACAGAGCGTTCTTTAGCATTGTCAGTTAAAAGACAATGGAGCAACACCTTCAAAATTCTGAGTTCAATGTTTCCAATCTGGAATTCTATTCCCAGCTAGACTCCCAGAGTGAAGATAGAAAAAGATACATTCCAACACACAAGCTCTCAAAATGTTTGCCTCCACAGTGTACTTTTCTTCCTGGGGGAAAAAACGTGTGCCTTTCTCTCTCAAAGAAGCAGCTATGAAATCTAGGCAACATGAATCTAACACAGGAGCAAGGTGAAGGAGATCCCCAGATAACGGTGAAGGGAGATATCAGAATGACAGCTATGCAGCTATCCAGATCAGAGCAGAACTAGAGGCTCCAGGAGAGACAACTCCCAGAAGATGAAACTCATGGAATACCTGCTGGGACTCAATGTGTGTAGAGGAACTTGACACTTAAGGTGGAGAGTTTAGAGATGAATTAATGGTAGGTACATAGAGAGCTAAGCAAATGGACAAAGAACACAAGTATTCATTCCAAGGAAAATAGAAAGGATGTGTAATCATTATATACTTCAAGACTCAGCTTTGGATGTGTTTACCTAGTCTTAATAACATAAACACTGATGCAAACAAAATGATGCTATAACTATACTGAGAGCATGGGGCTATGACGTAGTTTTAGTGGGAGTAACTTGGGGAAGGTAAATGAAAGAGAGTTAATCTTTATAGTCTATAAGGGGAGATTGCTGTGGTCTGAATGTTTGTGCCCCTGCCAAATTCATATGTTGAAATCCTAATGCCCAAGGGTATTGGGAGGTGGGGCTTTCAGAAGGTGCTTAAGTCAGGAGGATTGAGTTCTCATGAATGGGATTAGTGCACGTATGAAAAGAGACCCCACAGAACTCTCTCACCCCTGGCACCACATGAGGACACAGTGAGAAGCATCAGCTAGAACAAGGAAGTGGGCTCTCGCCAGACACCGAATCTGCTTGTGCCTTGACCTTGGACTTCCAGCCTCCAGAACTGTGAGAAGTATGTGTCTGTTGTTTATAAGCTACCCAGGCTGTGGTATTTTGTTATAGCAGCTTGAACAGATTGAGACAGAAATTAATAGATAACACTTAACATTTTAAAAATGAGTAAGTAGCAGAATGTGAAAGAAACCACATACCAAAGTATATATACTGTATAATCCCATTCATATGAAGTTCAAGAGCTGCCACAGCTAGTCAATGGTGATGGAAGGTCAGGAGAGTTGTTACTCAAGGGCAGGGGTATTGAATGGAATGGAATGAGAGAGAATGTTCTGAGGTGAGGACAGTGATCTATATTTAGATCTGGGTGTGATTATCTATCTGTATAGGAACATAAACATTCATCAAGATCTCAGATTTATAGACCTTACAGTATGCATTTTATACCAATAAAAAAGGAGTAAGAAAAAAAGAAGCAGAAAGAAGCGTGTTATTTAGTGAAATAGAGGAAACACAATAAAGAAGGAACAGAATGAAAGTGGTTGCCCCTAAGGAAGGAGAGTGGTGACAGGGGCAGGGACTAATGTTTTTAGTAAGCCTTGTAGAACTATTTGACTTTATTAAATTATATTCATGCATAACTTTTATTTTCAAAACGCTAAAAATAGAAAAAATCAATTGAGCACACATCACAGCCTGCCGGGTGGTGCCCTGTATCCTTTAGAAAAAAACTTGGCTGGCAGATTCCATTGGTTATCTGCAGGGCTGACTTAAACGGACCCAAGACTGAAGAGCCCTCAGAAGTTGTGAAGTGGGAAGGGCTGCTACCACCTTGGCTGCAGCTTTGTTGTCAGGGGCCCAGAGGTCAGCCAATGGAGGACAGCCATGCAGGGCAAAGGACTTTGCCCAGGGGCTCTCGCTGCTTAGTACAGGACAGCGGCAGTGGCTCCGGGAAACTCCCCAGGCATCCGGCATGCAAGCAACTTTCCCAGGCTGCTATGCAAGACCCGGCCCAGAGAGCAGCGTCCAGCTCCTTTGGCTGCTGCAGTGACGATCTACAATGGGGCTCAGACTCACAGAATTAACACTGAACAGAAGAGGCCAAAGTAGTGGCCTGGCCCACCCCCTGCCCCCACCTCCTCACCTCGAAGGTTCCGGATGAAATCCTCCAGCATCATCTTCCGGTCAGGCTTGATGTTGGGGCTGTACATGTCGGTGTTGAGGAGGATGATGGCAAAGGCCAGGATGAAGATGGTGTCAGGGTTGTGGAACTGCTGCACCACCTCGGGGTTGCACATGCAGTAGCGCTGGCTGTGGTGATGGACACAGAATGGGGACTGAGGCCCCTCCCCAACCCTCCCCAGCCCCAGTAAGTAGGGGGGGGTAGTGGGGAGGGGAATCCGGCTCTCTGCGTGCCTTAGATCCAAGCAGCACACCCCCCCCCCCCCCTGTTGATCTTTCCGGCAGCCTGGTCTTCTTCCATCTGAGGGGACAGGGCAGGTGTCACATACCCACGGGTCCCACAGCACCAGCCTTGCACAGGTGCTCAGTAAAGATTTGCTCGTTGATGGGATGAGTGAGGTGCACCCAGGCCACCTGAGGGCCCAGTGCTGTTCCAGCTTGGGGAGCTCGAGGGATCCTGTCCCTTTTCTTCCCTTTCCTCCTTTCTATCCAGCCCACCTCTCCCACCTCACCAGGAGGGCTTCTCCCAGCCTTTGACCCTCCATCATCTCCCGACCCTCAGGCTCACAGCAGCTCTTTTTCCCCACCCCAGCCTCTCCCATGCCCCAGGTGTGTGTTTTGAGGGTGTATGAAGGAAGGGGGCTGCAGAAGGGGATCCTACCTGAAGGCCTCTATGAGCCGCTCCACCTTCTGGGCTTCCCCCTGCACACGGATGTGAGCCTGGAACTTGCGCAGGGCCTCGTCCAGCTCCATGCCAGAGAAGTCCATCTCATCCACCACGCAGCTGAGGATAGGTGGGAGCAGGGTCATGAGGAGTCAGCCCCCAGCTTCCCCCACCTCACTGGTGGCTGGAAGACCCCACCTTGCTGGGGTAAGGGAGGAGCTTTGCTCCCTGGGACCAAGTAGGAGGGGACTGGTGGGCCTCCCAGGCTTTACTCATCCCCCAGGGGTTTCCCTTGAATTAACCTAAGAGACCTTTGTCATACCTCTCATCTAACACAATGGCCTGCGGGGCCTGTTGTTTCCAGTTCAGTTAAGAAACCGAGGCCCAGAGAGGTCTGTTGGCTGCCCAAGGCCACAGAGCTAGGTGGAGGGTGAACCTCCAAAGCCCAAGTCCTTTCTTCTCAAGTTCAGAGAGTCTCAGTGTTAGATTAAGGTCTAAGACTTCCATAAATACTACTACTCTCCTATTCTTCCAGAGGCCTGTTGGGAGTTTGCATATCTCCAGAGCTTCTCTTTCCAGCCCCCATTTGGGTTTCAGGTGACAGAACCTCCTCTTGCATGGCCCTCCCAGTTCTACCATGGGCTTCCAGGTCCTTCGTTTGCAGCCATGAAGCCCCAGCTCTCAGGGGAGGCTGTGGCCATTGAGAGGAAATGACATATAGTCTTAATGTGGGAGGGGACAGTGTGGAAAACAGACTCCTGGCCAACCACTGGATTTTTTGTGACTTTAGTTTGCAGACTCACCACTTGGAGCCTCAGTTTCTTCTGAGAAGGTCAGAGTCTTGTTCCCCAAGGTCACTTCCATCTCTTAAATGCCCCCTCTAACCCTGGAGAGTTTGCCTCTGAATGTTCCCCTTTGGTGTGTGGGGGAAGAGGAAGTGGGGGACATGTGCAAATCACCCCCACTAGGCAGTGTCGTTCTTTTGGCTTGGGCTGCTCCTGGGAGCCCTCCCTTCCCCCGGGTCCTGCTTTACCCGCTTTGGGGAGCCTGTCCCCAGGGCTGTGGGCAGTGAGGCAGGAGGCTAGGCCTGGTTCAACCGAAGACCTGATTCTCCCTAAGAATTGCAAAAACTCACACAGGCCAACGAGGCTCTCGGCGCTGATTCCTCCCCTTTCTGCACCCATGCTCTATTCCAATCCTCTCTCTTTGTCCTTTTATACCCAGCCCTCCACTGCCCTCTGGAGGTGAGCAGCCCCCTCTCTGCTCCCACAGCCTCTGGAGACTCCACTACAGTGTCATGACCCAGGAATCAATGCCTTGTCACTGCCTGCCAGTCCATGGAGGGCTGGAGTACAGTGTGTGGCTCAGGACCCAGCTGAGGGACCCAGGAGAGTGGCTGCCCACTGGCAGGGATGAGCCCATGAGCAGGCCCACTCTTGCCATCATCCTGGCTCCTGTGTTGGGCCCGCTGCTTGTGCAGATATCTCAACTCAACCCTGGCTTTGCTGTCAATTTTTAGGAGAAAGCAAGGGGAAACATCCATGTGGTGGTGGTCGTGGATCTGGTGGTCCATGGGCTCTACCTCTCCCACTCTTTTCAGGGGGACCAAGAGGAAGAGAGCAACACCGAGGACTCCTATAGAGGAAGGGCTGGTAGGGGCTCTCCTTCTCCCACACCCCAAGGGCAGGGAGGATGGCCATCTTCGTGCTCGGAGCCCTTCCTGGCTTGGTCCAACCCAGACTTCTCTCAGGCTCATCCATCTGGGTAGTGAGTAGGTCGGAGGGTGGGGCTGGGAGAGGAGGCAAGAATTTGGCGCAAGCATGGGAATTTGCAAAGTCAGTGTCTGAGCACTTGAGACGGACAACTGGGTAGTAAGGGCCTCCAAGTTCAGCCTGATTTCTTGGCAGCTCTTGTCACCTCCTCGTTGACCCCCTCCCCAGTGGAACATGAGCTGTGAGGTCAGCATGATGGGGCCCACATCTGCATGTCCCTGTAGCCCAGCCTAGTCTGGAGTAATAAACCCAGCACTATTGAGCCATACAGGGATGCCCACTGTCCGGAGGAGGTGAACCAGTCATTCCTGAGCCAGGGAGATAGCAGAGAGAGGGAGGAGACAGAGACAGTGAGAGACTCAAAGAGTTAAGTGAGAGAGACAGAGAACAAAGAGACAGAGGGAGAGAGACACACAAAGAGAGTAAAAGAGAAGCAAGGAGGTGGAGAGAGACAGAATGACAAAAAGTGGGGGAGAAAGAACAAGAGAAAAACAGAAACAAGGGGAGAAAAGGGAAAGGAAGGGAAGGAGAGGGGGAGAGGGGAGAGGGGAGAGGGGAGAGGGGAGAGGGGGAGGAAAAGAACATAGGACAAGACAGAGGCAATGGGGGGAGGAAAACAGCAAAGCCTGGACCTGGTGGGCCTGGGAATGAAGTGAGGGAAAGGGGGAAAGCAACGCTGCAGCCTCTCACCCCAGGGGCTCCCACCCTGACTCTTGCAAGACCAAGGGGAAAGACAGTGAACTCTAGCTTGGTCAACCCTGTCTGTGGGGCCTGCCTCCCTGGGGGACCCCAGAATGCCCCCTGGTTCCCCCGGTCTGGCGTCTGGCTGAGCCCCAGGACCACTTGCTTCTGTGGTTTATCTGTTTACTCCTTACTTGGCCCATGACCTCTCCCTGCAGGCCCCTGAACCCTGAGATCCTAACACCCTGTACCCTTCACCAGTGTCCCTCCCAGAGCCTCTGTGCATTTATTATCTGCCCCAGCACCCCGGTCCAGGCCTCATCCATGATGAGGAGAGTGGGTGCCCAGAGGCCCAACCACTGTGGGCAGTCGACAGAAGGAAGCGGTGGAGCAGCTGGGAGAGGGTGGGCTCTGCTCCGCCAAGCACGATGGCCTAGTTTCCAGTCCTTCACTCAGGTGACACGAAGCCGGCTCACAAGCTCTCCGGGCTGCAGCTAAAGGCTCCAGTAATGAGCCCAGAGCCTGAGAGTCAAAGACTGAGACAGGAGATGCAGCCAGGTGGAAACACCAGCCCACGAATGGGGAGCATTACATAAATCAATAACTGCCCGGGGATGATGACTTCAGGGGAGGATACCTGGGCAGTGGGGCAGGACAGTCTCCACATCTCACATCTTTGAAAACCCCATGGAAGGAGGTTTGTTAAAATGTAGGTCCCTGGACCCCACCCCAGGTCTACCCACTAAATATCTGGAGGCGAGTCCTGGGGACAAGCATTCTTCAAATTTCTCCTGCTGATTCTTAAAAAATGTAAACTAATAGCTGAGCTGAGTGCAAGAGTAGAAGGGAATCCGGCCCATGTAGAAGCTTTTAAAATGTGAATCTAACAACTCACGGGCCATCAGGGCAGCAGCTCATGGAGGCTCGTGTGCCCCGCCCCCCCCAGCTCTCAGGGGCTGCTTTTGCAGTGGGGGTGGTGAGGGAGGGAAGGATGGAGGTACAGACAGACGGGGTCCCCCATCACATGCACACACACATTTCATGCCTTCCTCCTTGCGGTTGCCACCATGGGGCAGCAGTGGTTAATGGGCAGCTCGTGTCCTGGGGTTCTCAGATCCTAGTGGGAAGAAATCTCAATGTTTTCTGCAAAACCCCCAGATATAAGGAGGAAGCCAAGCTGAATGGTGGAGACAGGCACTACTACCCCCCAGCAGGCAAATCTCTTCCTCTGTGTAGAATTGGAGTCAGGCTAGGTGACCTCTCAGGGCTCTCCCCACTCTGACATTCTCTGGCAAGGACCCTGCCCGAAGCAGAGGGCCCCAGTCATTGTCTACGGCCCCATAGGGGCTCCAGGGATGGCAGGAGAGTGAGCGTCATTTCTGGCTGGCTTTGGAACACAGCTCCCGATGACTGCTTCTCCCCATGCCTCCCAGAGAGCTATCTCGTGTCTTCCTGGTGGGGCGAGTGTCTCCCGGGCCAGGTGGCTATGCTCTCTAACAAGCCTGCTCTTGTGGGACCTCACCTCAGGGGTCTCCATCACCCTGGGATCACCCATAATCCTTGCCTCTCCCTACAGCATGATTTTTTCTCACCCCCTAAGTAAAAATTTTGGCCTGTACCTTGACCTCTGCTATCTCTCCTCTACTTTTACCCTTTTCCATTGCTTCCTTTATTTTGCAGTATCTACCAGCATTTAAAATCTCCCCCTCCCTATCTTCTTTGCCAGCCTGGAATTCTTGTGGGGAGCAGATTGTTGATAGTTCTCCAAATCCACCCTGTTGCCTCTAGCCTGGAGAGTCAACTACCATCTCTCCTCTCTGATCATCTTTAAGGTGAAAAACAGCACGTTTCTGGGTGGCATTTTCTGGTGTATAATCTCCCCATTTTACAGAAGCCAAAACTGAGACCACAAGGGGCTTGCTCCATGTTCCCACAACTAGGTCTTTGCATCTCTGTGCCCTCTCCACTTTACTGGGGGGTCCTAACACTAGTGGGGAAGCTCCTCTGTGCTCTCATTTACTGAGTAGTGTTCTTAGTGCCTCACTAAGCTTCCAATGACAATCTTCTCAATCCATTGTTAATGCATTGTTAATTATCTTGTTATTTTTATCACACGTGGGAAACTGAAGCTCACAGGAGAGCTGGCCCTGCAGGGGGACTGCATACACAGAATTCCTTGCTGGCATCTCCAGGGCCAGGCAAACCTGCCCCCGCGCCCCCAATGCCTGGTGCTAATGTGTCTCTCCCTGGGGGCTGCTACCTTATCCAGAGGCATGATAGGAGCCTGTGAGGGGCCAAAGGGGAGGAGCCACTTCTCTGACAGCAGTCAGGATGAGGCTGTGCGGCCACCCTCAGTTTTAGAGCTGGCCTGGGCACACAGCCCACAGCAGGGGGCTAACTCCTTGCCCTCTTACCTTCCCTTTTCTTGTCTGCCCTCTCGCCCTCCCGCCCTCCCTTTTTTCCTTTCCCCCTTCCTTCCAAGAAACATGCAGTTAGTGTCTCCTGTGTGCAAGACACTGTGCTAAGGACTGGTATAAGTGCAAACAACACAAACACAGCCCCTGTCCTGATGAGAGACACATGGAATTTAAAATAATTATTTCTTTATAATTGTGATGAGTCCTATGTAGGCAAAAGACAGGGTTCCATGGGAGGACAAAGGAGAGTGTTTTATATTGGTGTATTTAGAAAGGCCTCTTCGAGGATATGGTATTTGAGCTGAGACTTGGAAGACAAGTAGGAGCTGACCAAGGGAAGATGAGGGCCAGGGGAGAGCTTTCAGGCAGAGTGGGGGAACCATATACCAAGGCCCTGTGGTAGGAAAGAACTTTCAAGGACCTAGAAAGGGTGAATGAGGCTGCAATGCAGAGTTTAAAGGGGAGAGTGGAGAATGGCGGACTGTGGGGCCAGGGAGGTGAGCAGGGGCTTGACCAGTCAAGAGCCTTGTGAGTCAAAAGGAGGATTTTGGAGTTTATACTGAATGCAGTGGGAGACAATGGAAGGGTATGATCAGAGGAGTGATGTGATCCAGTTCGTTTTAAGAAAGCTTTCTGGCTGTTGGGGAGAGAATGAACAGGGGAGAGAAACAAGAACAAAGCAGGGGGCCCAGTTAGGGTGCTACTGCAGAGTCCAAGTCAGAGGGGATGGAGTGTGGGCCAAGGTGCAAACAGTGGAGACACACCGAATGCACAACCTGAGATACATCTTGGAAGAAGAACAGACGGAACTAGGTGAGGGAGGGGATTCGGGAAGTGGGACAGAGGAGTCAGCGATGAGTCTCAGAGCTCTGGCGTGGCACCTGGGGGCCTGGGCTCATGTTTTAGGATGAGTGGGTGACAGGGTGGACACAGATGCTGGAGGAGAGGTGGGGACTTCAGTTTTGGACACATTAAGTTTGAGATGTGCTTTCATATAGTATTAGCTTTTCCCTCTCTACTAAATCTTTCTCATTAACACCTAAATTATTTTCTATTTTACAAATTAAAACCCTGCTCTGACCCTTCTTTGCTCTCTAGAAACTTAGTCCTTTTCTCTATTTCTCTTTAGAGCTAAACTTCTAGAAGGCATCCCTTCCATGCTGTCTCCACGTTCCCAATCCCATTCACTTTCAGCCAACTCCGGCCACGCATCTACCCGCAGCATTCCACGAGAAGTCTCTTGCCAAGGCTGCCAAGTCCAGTGGCACCAACTTCTGTCCTTGTCCCACCAGCCTCTTGGCAGCATCAACCTGGTTAATGCTCCTGCTTAAAACGCTCTTCTCTCTTGCTTCCTCCACACCGCCCTCCCCCAGTTCACTCTTTCCTCTCTGGAGGCACCCCTCCTCCTGCTCCTCCCTCCTCCCCCTTCCTCCTCCCCCCCTCCTTCCCCCTCCTCCTCCTTCCCCCCTCCTCTTCCCTCCCCCTCTTCCTCCCCTCTCCTCCTCCCTCCTCCACTTCCTCCCTTCTCCTCCCTCCTCTTCCTCTCTCCTCCTCCTCCTCCCTCCTCTTCCTCCTCCCTCCTCCTCCTCCTCCTCCCTTCTCCTCCTCCTCTCTCCTCCTCTTCCTCCCTCCTCCTCCTCCTCCACCCCCGCCTCCTCTGCCCAGCTTCTAACTTCCGGCTGGGTGGGCCTCTTAGCAGCTCTTCTCTAGGTGGCCTCACCCATTCCAATTGCTCTAAATGCTGACTTCATGCTGACAACTCTTATGTTTATCTCTTGTGATGAATTCGCCCTTATTATTTTATTACTAGTCCCTAACTAGTTAATGTCCTTTTTGGTGTTGGTATATTGTTTATAAAAGACTGTGTTAAGTAGTGGTGTTGCTGAGCGTGGAGGGCTCATGTAAACTATCAACTCTGTGCCTTCGACTGGAACTTAACCAGCCCCCTTCTGTGTTCCTCCTGCTGTCTGAATCTGGGTGCTCTTGTCTGAACATCATGGGCAATACTCCGACGACCACAGGTGGTGCTAGCATCTCTTGCAGAGAAGTCAGGTTGTATATATTTTATGTTTTACTTGGTATTTAATATTTTAACTTGTTCTCAGTAAATATCTGACAATGTCTGGTTTGAGGAACTCTTCAGATTAAAGTCCCCAAACCCAGCATCTTCCTCCACTCCCAAACTGAAAATATATGCATGTTTATTTAGCATAATTTGTGCACATTACTGCACTGGGCTTGAAACACAAACATATTCATATGCAAAGACTGAGTATTCTGAGTTCTCAGCAGCTCAGGAGGCTGCCCACCAGGATCTGGCCACCCCTGTTCTTCTACACTGGTCACCAGGCCCACTGCTTTTCCATGCCTCCGGGCTGCACTGACTCCTACCCTCCCTGAGGCCACTCCTGAGATTTAAGGCATCATTCCCTCCACAACGTGTCTGCAATAGCCTCCTAACCAGCCTCGCTGCCTCCAAATCATACTCCAGAACAATCCTTCTAGGACACCATTTGGCCCTGTCACTCATTCCTCTGCTTATATTTTTTCAAGGGCTTCCCACATCCCTTGCAGGAAACACGACCTCCTCAGCAGAGCAAGCCAGGCCCTGTTAGCTTCCCAGCTCCCCCTGCCCCTTCGGCACACTGGCTCCCCTCCTGCCGTCTCACTAACATGCCCCCCCACTTTTGCACACACTGTTCTTTCTTCCTGCCGCCCAGCCCCAACCTTGCAAGCCTCTGTTCAGTGGGCAGTCTCTCAGTATTCCTCGACCCCTGCTGAACCCTGGGCAAGCCTTCTGCTTGCCACTGTAGTTGTGTTCTAACATTCACCTGCCTGTCTTCCCTCTAGGCTATGCCCTCCTTCCAGAAGAGGCAGTGCTCAGAATCTCTGTATCCTTATGTATGAACCCAATAAACATTTGTAGGATGAATGAATAAGTGAGAGACCAACTGAGTAAATGAACGAGAACTCGAGCAACGTGGTCAGCTGGGGAAGGAGTCCAGTAGCTTGTGCCTTTGGAAGCTCTGCCTGGTTCCCCACGATGGCTAGGCCCACCAGCCTGCTGTGCAGAATCATCAGGAGTTGACCTGACACTTGGACAAGCTGCCAGGGAAATGGCCCCGTGGATTCCGTCGTGTGGAGTGACGTCCTTCCCTCTCCCCTCAGCTGCTTATACAAGTGAGTGAGTGATGAGATCCCGGCACACGGGGGCTGACTAGACAGCTTCCAACAGTGCTCGTCTGGACCTGCCTCTGCAGGTGCCGCTGAGAGGTGCGTCACGAGTGTTATGAAGCTCCTTCTGCGCAGGCCTCCCTCTTTCCTGTGGGTGTCTGCAGGGGCTACAGCAAGTACCCCACAAGGTGGGGGAAACATCAGCACAGATGTTCCCTGCATCTGTGTAAAGAGGTACAGTCGTGTATAAAATGGCTCAGCACTGATCTGTGCGTGGAATCAGTTTGTGTTGCAGGGAGTTCTACATGATCTGTGATCAAAATGAATTTCGTCATCTCAACTTTTTTTTTTTTTTTTATGACAGTAAAACAATGTCTGGCAGACAAAGGAACTGGTTGGGAGCTGAAAGTAGGTAATGACAGCAGCAGGGATTTCTAATTGGCCAGAACAGACAGTAAAGATCTGGAAGGTGAGGTGCAGGCTGAGGCAGGGAGGAGGTGTGTGCATTACAGACCTGGGACTTGTGCGGCTGGTAGAGACAGATTTCAGGTTTCAGAATGAGGGTGGAAAATGAAACCACCCACTGCCATGGGATGTAGGAACCCTGGTTTTATTTCTGCAGTTCTTGGCTCATACAATTCAATTAAAAATATCCGCATACGCCAGAAAGTTATTTTTGTTAGTCGGAACTCATAACATGCCCAACAAAGGTCAAGGCTTTTTGGAAAAGTGCAGTGTGGCTAAGAAAATGAAACAGAGGGAAGCTGACGCAGGAGGATCTGCCAGTGTTCCTGGTGATGACATGAGGACAAATAAAATCTTATTTGAGGGGGACCCAGAAGAGATGGCAGCCAGTCAGACCTTGAGAATTTAGGAACCGAAAGAACTCCGTGTAAACTTCCTAAACACATTAGAAGCCAGTGTGGATGCCCAGAATGATTTTCCTTTTTCTGGGCCTGGCAAGCATCCCTGTTTGCCAGTGGATCTCAGGCTTGAGCAGGTATCAGAATCAAATGCAGGTTTATTACCACACAAATTGCTGTCCCCAGACTTTCTGATGCACTGGGTCTGGGCTGGAGTCTGAGAAGATGTTGCTAACAAGTTTCCAGGTGCTGCTGCTGCTGTTCTGGGGCCCACACTTTGAGAACCACTGCTCTATACCAGCAACAGAAGGTGGAATGAGAAGGCAGGCCTCTGGTGTCAGATGCCCTTGGGTTTGAATCTTGTTTCTACCATTTAGCTATTCAGTCACTCAGCCTCTCTGTGCCTCTCTTTTCCCATCTGTAGAATGGAGCTGATACCTATAACACCTCATGGGCAGGGTGGTTATAAGTTTTAAAGGAGATAATGTATGTAAAGTTCTTAGTATAAAACAAAGCTTAATAAATGATAATTTTCTTTATGTACCTGGAGACCAAGTCTGGATTGACATGCCAGGTAAGTAAGTGGACTTGAAAAGTTCCTTCCCTCTAGCATAGGTATTAAGACCCTTTCCCTCACCACCAAATACTCTGCCTGAAATTATACTACTAGACATTCATCCACCAACCCTTTAAAGGAAACTGAATCTAGCTCAGTCTTCTTGAGATTTATGAATCAGTTTCTTGGCTCTGCTTCCTTCTCAGATGAAAGGGTCAGAGCATAGCAAAGGTAAGTCAAGGGATAGTACCTGATACCATTCATTTTCTCTTCCACTGGCCAGGGAGCTAGTCATTTCTTCTTTCTGGGCTTCAGTTTCTGCCTAGGTAAAATGAGGGGGCTGGACTAGTGGACCATCCAAGGGATCTTCCAGTACCACGATTCACACCTGACAAGGACTATAAAGGCATCAGGTTCACACTGGTCTTGGGATACAGTACAGAGGTAGGAAGATGTAGGCTTAGAAGCTCAGGTTATGGAACCATGTTGCCTGGCTGAAGATCTCAGCCATCGATTAGCTCTGTGATTGTGGACAAGCTACCTAACCTCTGCTCCTCAGGTCCTTCATTTGGCTCAGTTTAATAACACTCACCTGGCAGAGTGGCTGCGAAGATGAAATGAGGTTTTGCATGGTATGGGTCTTGGAACAGTGCCTGCTGGCACACAGTAATTGCTTGATACGTACATCTGAGCTGTCACTGCGATGTCTCGAGGCCTGCTCACTCAGAGCCAGCCCTCCTAAAATCCCAGGAGAGCATAGCTTCCAGGAAGCCTCTTCTAAAGTCCCACTTCAAAGAGTGGCCAGTCTCAGCCACACCTGAACATCACACAGGGATTAGGACAGACCCCTCCAGAGCTAGGGCCTGAGTAATTGGGAAGGAACTGGGGGGTAGGTATGTTCATTTTTGTGTAAAAGCCCAGTTTGTATGATAATGTGACCAAGCCAAGGGGAGTCTCAACTCTGGACTTGTTCACCCCACACTCAGAGCCCCAAGATCTCCAAAGGAGTAAGTAGTTCTTTAGTGCTCATGATTCTTTACTGTTAAGGGGTAGCTCTCATTTATGTGTGTGTGGGAGGGGGGATAGGTGGGTGAGTGGTTGGGGGTTTGGGGGAGGGCACTGGAAAGGTAAGAGGTCAAGGCCATAAAATCCCAGACATCACTTTCAGAAGAGATCCCCTCCTTCCATTCCTCTGGGTGGTGGCAGCGTGAAGTTTGCAGAGCAAACTTGGGAAATAACCCCAAAGTCTATCCCTTTCTGCCCCAGGCCTCTGTCCACCCTCTCCCCACACTTAAGGGTTTGCCTGGGCCCCAGTGGACTCTCCTCTTCCTCGCAGAATTCCTCAGGAATAAGGCAACAGTTCTGAGGTACACACGGCACTATGGGCAGAATGTTCTCAAATAATTTCTTCCTAGTGATGAAAGGCCGGAGCTTTCCAGCCTGTTGAGTACGATAGACAATCTGTCTTCATTTCTGAATGTCCCCTACGAACAAATCTATTAAATTCTGGCCAACACATTTCTATGGAAATGAAATCATGAAGTCTGACTAAAATGTCAAACTCTAATATCTAACAAAGAATGAAGTAGACAAAGTGAGAGTAGGAACATTTGGGAAACTTCCTTCTGGCAGCTCAAACCAAAACCTGCCCTTCGAGCATTTCCGGGGAAATGACAGACACTAATGCCCTCCATGTGTACGAGATGCCCATTGCAAAGATCACTTGGGCCAGAAAAGAGACTACTCACAGCCAGCACGGAACAGTCCCCATTCACAGCCTTCAAACCTGCTGAAGCAAACATTTCAGGAAGGAAATAGAGCACAGCCAAATTTCCCAGCCATGTGAAAACTGCAAGGGAGAAGCTTTCAGCCCCAAAAGATCCTAATCCCTGCTGCTGTCTGGCTCCCGCTGCTGGGCCAGCCACTCCCCCGTCTCCTCAGCACCGAGAGGACTTCCTCAGAGTATAGCATGGTTCCCAAATGAGCTCCCTTCCTTCCTCAGAAGTTCTTGCTGTCTAGGGAGTAGAACTGAAGAGTCTTTGGTTTCCCTGTGTTGGGGGTGGGGTGTATGTGGGGTGGGTTTGGGGGGGCGTATATCTAATGCCCTGTGCTTTCAAGTGGGAAAGATAATAATAGAAATAGCTAACATTTAAAAAAGAATTTACTAAGCATCAGGTGCTGAGTTACGCATTTTATGTGCATTGAAAATATTTCATTCATATTAGATAGGTACTATTTCCCCATTTTACAAATAAGGGAAGTGAGGCTGGTTTCTCCTTAAAAAGAAAAAATGCCCTTTCCAGGTGAACACAGATGGACACGATCCTTTGAGCTCAGAAGGCCTTCTATTATTATTTGAATAAAGCCTGGTTGAATACGTTCCTTCTTGGAGTGTGTTGTCTATGGAAGTAGGGCACAAAGGGATGGGAGGTCAGCTTCTAAGAGCCCCGAGGGCCTGATCCTGGAAGCAAATGTTACTGCATCTATGATGCTCAGACACAGGTCAGCGCGGAGGCAGATTCTGCTCAGGCTCCCCTTCCTTCTCCCACAGGCATAAGAGTTGGGAGGGGGTATCTGGGGGTCCCACCCTTTCCTCTTCCAGAGGCCTCTCCCCTTCCTGTCTGGCTGCTCCTTGGAGAGTGCTGTGGCTTGTCTTGTCTCAGTCTCCAAGGGGATGGGTGATTTATGTCCTTTTATTCAGCAAACAGCCTTGTATAGAACGGATGTAAGTTGCTGAATGTCACCAGGCGGGGGCAGGGGAACTGTGTAGAATCCCAATGAAGCCTTCCAGGCCTGGGCAAAATGGCACTGGTGACTTGGTTATTGTGTGTTTTCTCTGGTGGAAATAAGGAAGAGGCAGAGGGTCCTGAAAGGTACCAGAACAGCTGGCTTGAGAGGCAGGGATGTGCCAAAACCCCAGCATGTGGCTCCCCTGCTAGTGCCTGCCTCTTCCTGCGTCCCCACCTTCTTCCTCCTGGCACTTTGTAGGAGACAATCCAGGTGGTCAGCAAACTGTGGCCTTGGGGGAGGAGGGCTCCTTTCTGTGTGCAGAGGCTGAATGTGCCGAGCCCTCCGAGCCCAGGGCCCGCTTGGCTGCAGAATAAAGCATGAGGGATGAGGCATTCACTGGGGCAGAACTGGGGCTCAGCTCTGTACTCAGTCTCCCCCAAACCCACAATGCTGGCTGGAGCCTGCTTGGTCCTCCTGCCTCCTTTTCCATGCTTCTCCATTCTTCTCTCCCAATTGACACCTGGGCCTGTAAGTTCCCTGACGCATGAGCCATTCCTATTCTTCCCCCATCCACATACATACACAGGACAGCTAGCTCAGCCCCGTTTCCAACATGTGGTAGGCACTGGGTGTTCAATGAACGCGTGATGAATGGTCATCTTGTTCTCCCATGAACTCTGGTGCCCTGCACTGCCCTGGAGCCTGAGGAATGCTCTGGCAGGATGACAAAGCAGGGCCCCCATGTTTAAGGTGAATGATTCTGCACGATGCCAGTGTGCTACAGATGCAATGGGAAATGGGGAAAATGATAGATTCACAGGAGTTGGAGGGACCTCTGAGATCACACAGCCTAACCCTCTGGTTTTACAGATGGAAAACTGAGGCCTAGAGGAGAAGTGCCTTCCAAAAGCTACATAGTGTGTTAGGAGCAGAGCCAGGTTCAGAGATGGGCCCTTCCTCTCAGGTCCAGCCATCTCTCCTACCCCGCCACTGCCTCCTGGGCCCAGGCCTGGCGCTGCCTCAGCTGCTAGCCCAGTCCCCAGCCCAGGTCTCCTGCCAGCACAGGCTGCAGGGCTGGTCTGAGTCTCCAGCCCACACATTCCATCTCGCAGGGAGGGTGGCAATTAGTTTTCATTGTGCTGCTCAGCGTGACCTGGGCTGGAGAAAAACCGTAGGTTCCCAGTACTCCAGGTCAATGTGAGCCTGGCAGGTTAAAATTCCAGGGTCAGGTGACACCGGGACTAGGGAAGCAGAAGAGAGAGAACAGAGCAGACAGTCAGGGCCTGTGAGTGAAGCAGTCGCCCCTGTACTCAGAGCACAGAGACAAAGCAGGGCCCCCCGGGGGTGTGGAACAGTCCGAAAGAACAAAGCCATAGGGCACAACACCTCCACTCACCCTCCTACAGAGTGGAAAGGGGACAAAAGCCAATGAAAAAGCCAGAGAGGGGAACCAGATGGAGGAAAAACAGGGGAAGGGAAGCGTCTGAAAAACCTGATCTTTCTCCTCTTCAGCAGGGGTGGTGGTGAAGGGAAAGGGGAGTCAGAGGCAATGGCAGAAGAAGGGAGGGCGACAGGGAAATGCTGCGCATTCATCAGTTTATTTTCCTTTGTGAGGCACTCAGAACATCTCAACCATCGATGTGAAAGGGACAGCAAACTGTCCAAAGCCACTGAGAGTCAGAGGCAGGAGCTGGGTTCTGGGGATTTCATGGTCCCTCAGATGGACCCAAGTCCCCATTCTTCTGACTATATGCAGTTAGACAACCACCCTACCAGTAAATTTAGGAATATGACAAGGATTCCATGGGGCAGCTGGTCCATTCCTCATCAGCCAACATCCACACTCCACAGGCAGGGAAACGCAGGCCCAGACAGCACCAATACTGCTCCTTAAACTAAGCCAGGTCTCTGAGCTCCCACTCCAAGGACAGTGACTACCTTGCCGGTCAGGTTGGGTGACTCACACTTCCAAAGCCTTGATTAGGAGCCCTCTGCCCCTCGGCAGCAGGCCCTTGCTGCTCCAAGAGCAAGGACAAACAGGAGAGGTTCTCCTAGGACCCCAGGGGAAACACTTCTGTTGACTGTATCCAAGGAGAAAAGGGGAAGGGAAGTGGGGGTGGCTCCCTACAGAATGGTGACCTTCAAGAACATCTGAGCCTAGGGGGCCCAGTGGGAGAGAGAAGGTACATCTGGGGAGTGGCAGGGGCCTGGAACAGACTTCCTGGGACCTCACCCTCTCTTTGCCAGGGAGGGGTGCTCCAAGGCCTGCTCCTCAAGTAATGCCACCCCTGCCCGGCAGCTCGAGAGGGGCAGCGAGTGTGAAGAGGCTCTTGCCTGTTCACACTGGCAAAGCTGAACACTAGCAAAGGGAGCCCCCTCACCCCACCCCCCACCTATTAGACTGGAGAGCAAGTTTCTTTGATTGTCGTGATTTGGGTGGTCAGTCCATCTTTATGGAATCATAGCGTTTTCCTGCTCTAAAACCCCTCAGTCTAACCCCTTCTTTTTTCTGCCTCATGTTTGCCTCCACCGATATGAAAATGATCCTAGGTGGGGAGCAGGTAGATGCTTGTGGGGGGTCTGGGGGCTCGACAGGTGGCAAGGAGAGGGTGGGTTGAGGGGTCTGTTCCCCAGGCGGAGAAGGCCCCAGCACTGACAGCCCTCTCCTCTCCAGGCCCATTTTCTTGCCCCTGAGGGTGGGAGAGAAGGTGGCCTTTTTGTCTCCTTTGACCATTTCTGTACCAATGGTACCCTGTACATAATGTGCTCAATAAATAAGAGACTTTCTAGGGGAAGCAGGCTGGTCAAAATGCAGTGATTGGCTAAAGGCCATGGGGATTCTGGTTCCTGGGAACAAACAGGAAACTGCTAGGACTAGGGAGAGGCTTTCTGGGAAATGGACAAGACTTCAGACATCCCTCTTTCTTCCCTGAGTCCTTCCTAGCTGAGGTCCCCCATCCCAGTGGGAAGGAGGGAATTGAAGGAGGGGGTGGGGAGCCCCGGGGGTGGGGCACTCACTCCAGCACGTCGTGGTTGAACTGCTTCTTGTTGTTACCCAGGAACTCTCCAATCATCTGCCGGCTGAGGCCTTTACGCTGGAGCAGGAAGTGGGCCACGCCGATGGGGGTGTCAGGGATGAAGCCACGTGAGATCAGGAACTGGATGCCCTTGTCTGGGTTTCTGGGGGTGTGGATGGGGGTGGGGAGAAGGAGTGGAGAGTGAGCCAAGGCTATCCACGGCTTCTTTCTCTGTTCTTCCAGCCCATGGAACCCATAAAAAGTGTCTGGAGGTCCTTGGAAAGAATTCTCAGGAAATGCCAGGATTCTTTCCGCAGAAGAGGGGCTCCCCATCAAAAGCACCTTTCCCCTGAGCCTCACCCTCCTGAACCATCCCACAAAGGAGTGAAGATAGTGTGGGGCGGGAAGGGGGGAAGGGGAGGTTTGGCCAAGCAAAGTGAATTCCAGAACAGGTGAAGAGGTATCTTCCCTCTTTCTGCCTCACTCCCACCAGATCTCACCCAGAGGCCTGTCAAGAGGTCCCCAAGGTCCTGTTGTCTATATGCAGTACCCATCCTGGAATTTGGAGAGGATGAGATTAGGAACAGCGGTGAGATCTCCCCCACATTCCCTGTTCCCTGTGGATGGTGGATACACAAGAATCCTGTTCTCCGGCATTTACAGTCCCAGGCTTGAGTCTATGTGTGGGTGTGGGTGTGGGTGTGGGTGTGGGTGCTGTGTCTTAAGGCAGTTGTGCTCACAGTGTGGTCTGCAAATCCATGCTCTTCCCTGAATTGTTTCTTACTCATCCAGGAGAAGATAAGTACAGAAATAGAGGGTAAGCATTTAGAACCTTTTACAGCACTTTGACATTTTCAGGACAACCAAGAATGTGTTTCTAGCAGTTCATTTTTATTGTATTTTACAAAAGTATCGGCCCACAATGTGTTGGGTAAAAACCAAAACTGGTCCTTCACCATAGATAGTTTGAGAACCACTGTCTTGAGGGATCCAAGAATCTGTGTGAACATTTGTGTGCATGTTGAAGTGATGCCCTGGATGTGTCAGGTGGGGGCTGCTCACCAGGACGGCAGCCTGATGTAAAAGAAAAGGCAATGGATTGGGAGTTAGACAGATCTGGCTTCACCTAAGTCTGTAGCTTACTAGTTGTGTCATAGTGTGCAACTCACTCACTAGTGTGAGCCTGTTTCCTTTTCTGTAAAATGGCATAACAATGCTACCTTTAATACTGTTGGGAAGACTGCAGATGCTTTATGAACGGTAGTTATTCTCCCCAGGACACACGCTCCTTGAGAGCAGGGGATGTGTCTTACTCATCTTTGTAGTCCTGGTGCCTGGCACTCAGGAAATAATGCGTGTGGGCAGGAGGGATGTTGTGTTTCCTGGCTCAGGGCTATGAAGGAAGGGTTGAGCGGAGGGTGGAGATCAGTGCCTCATGTACTTGAAATTTCCATGTGTGCTCCCTCTGCTTGCCACCAGCTGTATACATTCTGGTTGTGGGAAAAGGTTTGGCTGGGGCTCTCCCTGGGGGCTCTGACAGTCGTTCATTTCTCTCCTTCATTCCCCTGTTCTCTTTGTCCTACACCCCAGCCTGCTTCACACTCTTTCCGTCTCCCCCCCCTTTGCCCCTCCCTCTTCTGCTTTCTACTTGAACCCCTTAAAGTAGGTCTCTTCTCTTTCCCCCACCCGCCCCTCATTCCCCTTGCCTCATTTTCCCCTTTGCTCACTGTCTGTCTCTCCTCTTCATCAACCCCACCCGATTGCTGTGGGCCCCTAACTTCATATCCTACCTGAATGATTTCTGCGCAATCCTCATATAATCTGTACCGTTATTTACTTAATACTGTATTTTCTTTTCAGTTCTCTCACTTTTCAATCTCTAGCTTCATCTTAAGCAGTAACAGTGGTGAAAGCATGGGTTTGAAATGCCATTTTGTTCCTAATGTTTCTTAAATCAATAACAATTAAAGCTAAAATCTGTATGTGTACACAGAATCTCAAGGAGCAGGCGTGGCACAAACGCCACCTGCGAGGGCCCTGGGGTGCTGTGCTGAATTCCGTGGCTCCCCGCTAGCCTGCCTTCCCTCCCCCAGGCCCTGCTCCGAGCCCAGCCTCACTTACATGTTGAAGAGGTTGAGGCCGATGCGGTAGAGGCGCTTGCGCAGCGTGTCGGTGGAGAGCGTGGGCGATTTGCAGCTGGCCGGGTTCTCGCAGTGGTAGCGCGGCAGGCTCAGGATCATGGCCTGCAGGGCCTCCTTGGAGGCCGATGCCGAGGCTTCCGAGCCGGACTTGGCGGACTTGGTGGACGTGCTGCTGCTGCTCAGCTGCTCCGAGCTGTCGCCGGCCTCGGCCTCGGCCCCGGCCCCTTTCCCCGCGCTCCCCGTCGCCTCCGCCTCCGCTTCCTCCTCTCCCGGTGCGGCCGGGGCCTCCTGCACGGCCGCACCCGTGGCCGCAGGGGAGCCGGCCCTCGGGGCCCCGCCGGCCCCCTCTTTTGCGCGCGCGATCTGGGCGGGCGCGTCTCCCGGGCCTGCGGCTGGGGCCGCCGGGGCCGCCGGAGCCTGGGCCTCGCCCAGCTCGGCGTGGCCCGCAGGGGACTCCGCTGGGGCCTGGGGAGTCTGTGCGCCCAGACAGTTGGCCACAGACAGAGCGGTGGAGGAGGAGACAGAGATGTTCTGGTTGGCGATCTGCACGGTGACATCCCGGAAAGCCATCATCAGGGTGCTGCTGTGGCCCTGGGGCAGGCCCGCGGCCTCGGCGGCCTCCTCCCCGGTTCCCGGGCGAGCGCTCTCGGGCTCCCGCATCTCTGCCTCCAGGCCGGGCGGCCCGGCGCCGCCGTGCAAGGCCTGGTGGATCTGGTAAGCGCCGCTCTCCTGCAGGGAGCACATGGTTTTGAGGCTCCAGGTGCTGAGGGCGTCGTCTATGGACTTGGCCAGGGACTGCACCTGCTCGGTGAAGGAGTCCTCCAGCTCGGTGAGCGTGCCCGCGAAGGCGGGCGGCAGGGAGGGCGAGCGCACCAGCGGCAGCCCCAGGAGGCCGTAGCCCTCCATGAGCGCCTTCTCGGCCGCCAGGCTCTCCGCGGTGGGCGCGCGCACCTTGCGCAGGGAGATCCTACGCGGCAGGCGGCTCTCCAGGAGCGAGTTGCGGATCTTCTCGAAGTTCTTGCTGAGCTGGTACTGGCGGAAAGCGGTTTGGATGGTGCAAGCGGCCCGCCGGGATACCAGGTGGCCCCCGTACTTGTGCTCTAGCATTTCAATCTGCAACAAGGGCAGAGAGGAGGAAAAGCGCACTTAGGAAAGGTGTGTCACAGCCCTTCTAAAAGAGGGTGCTGATGGCTGTCCTTTAATGCGGGGGAGTCACCTGGCTAAACTTTGCAGGGGCCCAGGAATGCACAACTGTGGGGCACTGAGGTCTGAAAACAAGCGTGCATGGCAGGAGAGAGCAGGTCCTTGGCAAGACCCCTAGAAGTGTAGGATGTCGGAAGGGATTCCAGGGCTTGGTGAGGCCTCAGGGCAGGGGAGAGGTATTACCGATTATAGTAAGATATTGCTGGTTTGGTGATCATTTTAAAATGTTCCTATCAGTGATGCATATGGAAGTATTTATGGATGAAATTCATGTCTTGAATTTGTATTAAAATACTCCACCAAAAAAGTGTGTTAGATGAAAAAATATTAATAAAAGTTGTTGGAGCTGGGTGATAACCATAAGACAGTTTATTACACTATTCTTTCTAGTTTTGTGCACACTTTAAAATAATTTAGCCTGGCCGGGCATGGCTCAGCGGTTGAGTGTGGACCTGGGATCCAGGCAACCGGGGTTCGATTCTGGTCAGGGCACGTGCCTGGGTTGCAGGTTCTATCAATGACTCTCTCATCATTGATGTTTCTATCTCTCTCTCTCTCTCCCTCTCCTTTCCTCTCTCTGAAATCAATAAAGATATATTTTAAAATAATTTAAAAATTAAACAGAAATGCTTTTAAAAAATTGCTGCTACTACTCCTTTCACCTGCTTTTCCTCTTAGCATTTATGTCACTGCATTGGGGCAGCCCCTGGGACATCATAAGGGCTGGGATTGGGGTTTGATTATCTCTGTGTTCCCAGTACCCAGCCCAAGGGCTGGCACACAGTAGGTGCTCAATAAATGTTAATTTAATTCAAAGCTGGGTGGATGGATGGATGGATGGATGATGGATGGATGATGGATGGCTGTATCAAGAGGGGAAGTCCCTTCCAGGCTACCATGCTTTACAATTCAAGTCACCTCTGTGCTCAAAAATGGGAGCTGTACAACCAGGGCTGGACTTGGTGGGGCTAACTGGTAGGGGCATGCAGCCTCATCTGGGTAGATCTGATCCCAGGAAAATGTCTGACAAGGGGCCAATTTATCTTCAAGGCCTTTACTTACATCTTCTCAGCTCTGTCCCCTGTCTATGATCTTTTCTATCCCTTATTATGCTCTTACTTCTCTCTTATCAGACCCTCTCAGGAAAGGATAAGAAAGATATTCCCCCTGAGATGTGAATGACCAGTAACATTTAACCATGCCCCTTCCTGGAGGTTTTTGCATTTAAATAAGGGACAAGTGCTACGTTAAGGAGATGGACAAACAGTAGCATTGTGGGCACCAACCAGTCCTTAGGGAAGTTTAGACAGCGAGGAAGTATTCCTGGGCCCTGAAATTATGTCCTATTCACAGCCATACACTCCACTGACACCTAGTGTCATTCCTGACCTAAGGATAGAGATAGATGGGCTGAGATAAGCAACTTACGGCAAGAACAGCATCATCCCTCCCATGTTCCCCCAGGACCATGGGTGGGGAGGGGTATAGATAAAAAGGCCAATTTTCATTCCTCAGTAGAAAGAACCATTCTACCCACTTCCTGCTCCACTCAACCCACCAGGGAATGCAGCTGGAGTGACTGCCTTCCCACAGCCCCAGCAATACCCTTTGTTCCACCCTGTGGGTACCCACAGCTGGACCAGTGGAGGCACCCTCCTGCCCAGGAGACCTCACAGATATAATCCCAATCCTTAGGGACAAGCCCTGGTAAAATGAATGCCCTCAACTCTCTCTGCAGGATTCTCTGCTAGTCCCACCATTCAGTGCCTTGAGCCATCCTCAAATCTAGTGGCATTATGCTCTCTCTCCACATCCAACACTCTTCTCTGAAGATAGCTGGAAAATTCCTTATTAAGGTTTGGATGGCCAAAAAGGCTTCCTACAACTCCTCCCAGAAGTATTTGCATTTCACAAGGTACAAGGCTTTAAGCAGAAAGCAGGAAGCTCTCCCATCCTCATAATCTTCATATTGTATGTAGGAACACTAATATTTCTCTTTTAAAAAATCATACTAAATGTATTAGTTATCTATTGCTATGTAGCAAGTTCTCTCAAACTTAGCAGCTTACAACAACACCCATTTATTTTTTCACAGTTCTTTATGTCAGTAGTCTGGGCACAGCTCAACTGGGTTCTCTCCTTGGGATCTTACCAGGCTGAAACCAAAATGTCAATCTCATGTAAGCTCAGAGTCCTCTTCCAAGCTCACTGTTGGTGGCAGAATTCAGTTCCTTGAGATTTTTTAAGACTGAGGACTGTTACTAGAGGCTGCCTGCTGTTCTCAGCCACACCGCCCTCTTCGCAACAGGGCTGTTTGACCCTTTGAGGCCAACAGGAGAGAGTCTCTCTGATGCTTCACCTGATTAATTTAGGCCATCCAGAGTGAAGGAAACTGACCACTTACCTGCTTCCTTCTTTCTCAATTTCTGTCTCTCTCATATCTCTCCCCAAGCACCAAGAGAAACTGACATCAGACAGGAATTCACATCTCTTTCCTACCTGGTCTATTCACACTTTTAGGGAAACACCATATCCAAGAGCATTCCTTTCAGGTTATGAGATGCTATTGGCAACAGAGGAAAAGTATGAAATCCCATTCCCTGAAATGTTTCCAAAACAGTTAAAGAGGTCTATCCTTTTTGCATGGTATCATCCTGCTTGGAGGCAGGACGCTGGCTGAGGTAACCCAAAGAGACTTCTACCAGCCACTGTCCATGTTTTGGCCAAGCAGAGGAGAAAACTTGATTTTAAATTCTTGAATCTGTTCCATTAAGTCCTCCACTAGACTATAAGCCTCATGAAGGCTGAGACTTTGCCTGCTGTGTTCGCTGTTTCATCCCCAATGCTTGGAGAGTACCCAGTACATAGTAGGCCTCCAATCAATATTTACTGAATTAATTAAAGAATTAGTTCCAAAGTTATCTTTGTGATTCTCAGAAACCTTCCTAATCTGACCTGTAACTTTCCTCTCCCAGAGCTGACGATCTCACCCTCTCTTGCCTCCTTTGTAAGTTTACTTCATCCTCTAGTCTCTCTTTTACTTGTATTTCCAACCCCCACCCTTCCATTGGCACCTTTCCACTTGCCTACAGACTCTCCCAGATCTCCCCAGGCTAAAACACAACTCAGCTTGGCTCCCCTGCTTTGGGGCACTAGCCCAATTTCTTTTTATTTCCATCAAAGCTTTTGGAGAACCGGTCTACACCCTCTGCCTCACTGCATGAGCAGATGCCAAATTGCTGATCCAACCCTGCATGCCCTGGCTCCTTGAAGTCTGTCTCCTGCTCCCACCAGTCTTCTAAAATGATCTTTAATCACTAAATCTGATGGCTCATCCTCAACCCTCCTCCTTCCTCTTTTCTGCAGCTCTTGATATTTTTATCACCCTGAGACTCTGTCCTCAGCTCTCCAGTCTCCATAGAGTTCCTTAATCCTACATTTTGATCACCAAATCCCTAAGCATGCTAGTTACAAGCCAGATATGTGCCATCTTCTACTCTCCAGGCACATTTTAATTATTTTTCTATACACTTCTGGACATTTTCCATGATTTCTATGTTGGAAGTCATTAGACAAGCCTCTGGTAGTTGATAATTAACAAGTAATTAAGAGGGAAACTATCTCTGGCAAAGCCTTTGTGGCAACTCTAAGGATGTTCTGCAGGCGGATGTCTTCTTACCTCTTACCTAAGAACCTTATCTATAATTTTATAACAACTTCACTCTACTTGAATGGATTGATGAACAAGCCATAGGAAATATGCCCAGTCCCAGATCTGCCTCTTCTTTGCTGGTTGACTTTGGACAAGTTTCCTAACATCTCTGTCTCTCAGTTTTCTTACCTGTTAAATAAGGCTAATCCTGCTGACAATCGCTTATTGTGAAGCTTAAGTTATTTCACATAGCACATGGCACATAGTAGGGGATCAGTAAGCGGTAGCTATCTAATGATGTCAACGATGACTATGAATGACTCTCAAATCTCCATTCTTAGCCTTGACCCTGCATTTCCAACAGCCTATGGGTCCCCTATCCACCTATACAAAGCCATCGTCTTTCCCCACCTCACCCAAACCAGCTTTCAATGACTTCCTTATTTGCCTAACTGCACCTTGGCTGTATTGTCATCCAGTTTGGGGACCTCTCATTTGTCCTTGGGTCCTCCTTTGCCCCATCTTCCACATATACCAGCCCCAAAGTCCTCAATATTTGCAATCATCTTGACCTTTCCACCAGACTATTGCCACGTGGGGCTCCCTTTGACTCCCCACCTGGACCACTTTTGCAGCCTCCTCCCTGCCTCCCTGCTTCCTTCCCACCCCCACCATCTACCTGATACACCAGTACCCTGATCAATGCTCTCAAAAAGCAGATGTAAACACAGGCTTTTCGCTGCTTGAGACCAGTGCCCAAAAGAAGTATAAATGCTTCCTCCTGGCATTCTGAAGCTGAGCAATCTGGCCCTGCCTGCCTCCCAGCCTCCACTGCACAAAGCCCATGCACACAGCAGCTCCACTCTGCCTGGCTCTTCTGCTCTGAGCATTTGCTCAGCCTGCAATGTTCTCCCCGCCCTCGAATCCCATTCTTGCCCCCTTCCCTCCAGGTAAAGCCATGTCTCCTTTCTTTAAGACCTGTCTCCAATGTACCTCGTCCACAAAGCCTTCTTAGTCCCCCAATAGACCAGATCTCCCTGCCTTGGGCCCCACAGAGAATGCTGTTTTCTCCACTCATCTTTGTAATATTTATCTAACCCTGCTTTCTCTCCCCCAGACTGCAACAGAGCACATGTTATTCGAGGCCTCGATATGTTTTAGTCATCTTCGGATCCATGTATAGCACCCACCACAGAGCCTGGCACAGAACAACTGCTCACTGTGGTATTTGAATTCAGTTATTGGATCTTCTCCATTTGTTCTAATGCATTGAATGCAACCATATCCCATTTAGTCCAGCCTTGTGCCTGCTGCACCCCAGCCTGCATGTCTCCCGCTGCTTCCTTCCCCCATCAATGCCCTCTCTGTACCTACAGACTGTGCCTACAGGCTGGACAGTACTATCTGTCTCTGTACCCCTGGTTCCCAGCACTGAGCAAGAGCCATAGTTGTGACTTACATGTTTGCAGACATGAACTAAACTGAACTCTCCTCTGTCCCAGGGGAAATAAAAATCCAGGCTCTCTTCCGGATCTGGGCTTAGAGTCAAATGCTTCACCCACACCCTCCTCCTGCTTCCCATAGGGCTTGGGGGCCTGACAGGGCCTCAGGTCAGCTCCATCCACCCTAACCCTGCTCTTAACCAGGGCCACGTCAGAGAGTTGACAGATAGATGGGAGAAGGGAGGACAGCTCTAGGGGAGGGAGGGGCCTCTGGGCCCACTGGCCAAGGAGCAGCTCTGCTCACCTCTCTCTAAACCCCATGAATCATAGGTAATTGTGGCCTCTCTTCCTCCCAAGAAATCAATCTCTCAGCTCCTGCCAGAAGAAGCAGTGGAGGGGGCTCCAGGGCTCTGACTCTCTAATGAGCCTCTCAGTGTTAATTAGAACATGCTCCCTCTCTTCAGGTTGCCACTGAGAGATGGCCATCAAGACAGGGTGGGGAAGGAACAGCAGTTAGCTGGGAGCCACAGTGCTGAGGAATGTGGGGGAGCGGGGTGGGGATGGGGAAGGTGACAGGGGCTTTCACATGTGAGCAAGGGTTTCCTCTGATCCAAGATTTCTCAACTGAGAACACTGAAGCAGTACATGGAGCAAACCTCACCTGAGGCTGAGGGGCGGAGAGTCTGGGGAGGGCAGAGGAGCTTAGGAGATGCTCAGGGCAGCACGGGAGAGGTCCATCTGACTGGGCAGGGTGTGGCCCCTGAGGCCTGCCTACCCCTAGGAGCCTTCCCTGATTACAGCCAAGTAGGAGTGGTGGGTGCTGCAGCTCAGCTACTCCTAGTTCAGAGACTCCCTCAGGTGAGCTGCGCCGGGAAGCCTGCTCTGAACTCCAGGTTGGGCTGCTGCCCTCTTCAGTGCTCCCACAGTGCCCTGGGGGCTACGCCCTTGGAATTACCCTTCATTGGAACAGGAGACAGTGGCAGGTGCTGGGTTAAAATCTTAGGCTGTGGGGTCCAAGTCTTGGCTGCATGAGGGATGACCCATACCTGGAGTGTATCCTCGGGCAAGTTACTTTACATCACTAAGCCTTAGTCTTCTCACTCTTAAATGGGGAGAGGGACAGTACCTCGCTCACTGGGATACAGTGCAGATCTGAGGAGGTAATGGGTAGAAAATACCTAGTACTGTGCCCACACATAGTGTCCTTCATTCTCGCTAGTACTAGTTACATGTTAGTGCCCATCACTGGAATGTGGGCTTTCTGAGCACGGGGACTGTGTCTTTTGCACTGTGGTGTCCCCAGGCCTCTCACAGGCCCTGGACAGAGCAGCTGTGCAATACTGTTCCCTGAACTGAATGCAACTGAGCGGAGGAAACCCCAGTGTGCCTTGCCATAGGCTGGTCCTCTGGGGCTCCCCATGCCCATGGTAGAATTCTCATCTTCAGAGTGAAAAAGTCCTTAGATATGCCTGGCATAGCTCCTTGTGTCACAAATGAGGAAACTGAGGCCCACAAAGTTGGAAATGCAGCCACCACGTCTCCCCTTGAGAGTTACCCCATAGTAAGGCCGGACCCTGAGGCTTGGGTATAGGAGATCCACTAGGGAAAGGGCTGCTCTCCAGAAGGAGATGTGGTTTCCACCCAGAACCCTAACTTGGGGAACAGGGCCTGGATGCCACTGACTGCAGCTCCACAACCCCTGGGTTGGACAGCATGGAGAGGTATATAATGTGGACATCTGAGATGGGCTCCAATGGGCTGTTTCTCCACAGCGGCAGGGAACAAGATACAACTCTCTAGAGAGCCTGAATGAATTTGGAAATCACTCCTCTTCCTTCTATATCCTTGCCACAGCCACAGTCTTTCCTAAAGGGTCCCAAAAGGGATCTGCATTCCCCCAAGGTGGTAGCTCCAAGGAGCACTGTGAGGTGGAGTGAGGGCAGAGGGAGCTACGCAGGGGACCTGCTCACTGTGCGACCAAGGGGAGGGGACTAGGAGCAGGGAGAGCAGGGAAGCCTGGGGAGGGCCTCTTTCTTCCTTCCTTCCTTTCTTTCTTTCTTTCTTTCTTTCTTTCTTTCTTTCTTTCTTTCTTTCTTTCTTTCTTTCTTTCTTTCTTTCTTTTTCTTTCTTTCTTTCTTTCTCTTTCTTTCTTTCTTTCTTTCTTTCTTTCTTTCTTTCTTTCTTTCTTTCTTTCTCTCTTTCTCTCTCTCTCTCTCTCTCTCTCTCTCTCTCTCTCTCTCTCTCTCTCTCTTTCTTTCTTTCTTTCTTTCTTTCTTTCTTTCTTCTTTCTTTCTGTATTCCTCCAATGTTCAGCATTTCCTAAGTGGCAGGGACTGCACTGGGTGTAGGAAAACAATGGTGGGCCAGGGCAGGGCAGCACCTAGTGCCCAGCTCTAGGGATTTTTTGCTCCTCACACAGCCTATGAAGTGAATAGCACCCCTGGAAGTGTTCAGTGCACAATCTGCTCAACTCTGTGATAGCCCTGAGAACAACACAGACCTTGACCCTAGAGTGGGGCAGCTACCAGACAGACAGTGCAGAGCCGGCAGTGGGGCTCTCAGTAAAAGCACACAGCCAGGTTCAGGGACAGCTGGGCTGAGACTTGAAGTATGAGGAGCGATCACCCAGGGGAAGGTGATTGGGGGACAGGTAGGGAGCATTCCCAGCAGAGGAAATAAAATCCCAGGACGTGGGGTGGCAGAAGAGCCTGGAGAAGTGTTTGTCCTACACGGATGAGGAGCCATGGAAGGTTTTCACGCAGGGCGAGGGGGGGTGGGTACCATAATGAGACGTGCCCTTTGTAAGGAGGACTCAGCTGCAGTGTGGCGATTAGGTTGGAAGAGGCACAGCTTGAAGCAGGGGGATCCGTGGGGGTTTGCCCAGGTGTGCAGGCCAGAGATGATGGCGGGGTGGCTTAGAGTGGGGCAGGGGTGGCAAGAGAGGGTGGGATTTGGAAAATAGTTAAGAGGTAGCATCAGTGGGTATGGGGATGAAGAAGATGCAGGGGAGGGGGAGGAGCCTCGGGGAATGACTGGGATCCTAGACTGCGGGTGGAGCAGGGCTGGCAGGCTGGTGGACTGGGGAAATGATGACTGTCCAAGATTCCTTCCAGCCCAGGGACGACGAGGATTTGTGTGACTGGTGGAGATCACGGGATCAGGATACTAAAGCCTAGATCTCAAAGAAAGCTAAAGTGGAATTAGGTCTTGGCTCAAGGCTTCATGCCCATCCCAAGCCCCCTTCAGGTCCCTGAGTTATTAGTTTCCCCTTTTCATCTTTCCAGCATCTTCTTCACGCCAAGCACTGTGTTCAGCACTAGGGATATAAGTCAAGTGTCCTGCTTTCAAGGAGCGAAGGAAACAAGAAACGATGATATAGGGCTGAACGGCTATGACAGGGAACATCTGGGCTATGGGACCGCTGAGAAGGGGCGACCAGCACAGTGTAGGGATGGCGGGGAAAGCTGCCAGGGGGAGAGAGGAACACCAAAAGTTAGTCCCAAATAAAGAGGAGTGATGGAGGCCAAGTGCAGGAGTATGGAGGGAGTAGGAACATCAGTAGTGGAGGCAAAACCCCAAAGAGATATGAGACAATGAGGCCCAGAGGAGTTAAGCAACTTGCCCAAGGTAACACAGTTCATTTGCAGAAGAGAAAGGAGCAGAGCTCAGTCTCTTAGTAAATGTGTGCTATGCTTTTAATCACTTTGCTCTAGCTCATCAATCCCTTTTACCCCTTCTTCCCAACCCCAGCCTACGCTTGGCCCAGACAGATACATGAGCCGGGGAGGTGAGCTTTTCCCATGGTTGGGTCCACCTAGCATGAGGACCCCGCCACCTCTAACCCTCACCTTTCTTGCCTCACTCTTGCTGGCCTGCTATGCAAACCCATCTATTAAAATTATGTCCACTATAAAAAAGGCCCATAGTACTAATCAGAACCTATACAACTCTCCATATCCCACCTAGTCATCAGCATTAAAGTAATTCTCCTGCCCAAGACGAAGCATGAGTTTCCTTTGCTGTTATTAACTGGATACTCCCTAAATTGAACTGTAATCTCTTGGAGGAGCAAGTAAGAACCATGCTTCTCTTCTTTTTGTACCCCACTCCCTTATTGCTTGGCATATCATAGTTATTAAAAAATATTCACTCAGTGGGCTCTTACTATGTCCAAGACACTCTGCTAGATGCTAGGGGAAGGGTAAAAAGATGAATAAGAGATTGTCTCTGTCACCAAGGAGCAGTCATGGGGAATTGAGAGGACTCTCTCATCCGGGCCAACTGGCCACTCTGATCACACTGTGATGCTCCCGGTGGGCATGTGCCAGCCGCTGCATGGAATTCCCAGTGACACAGGACTCACTACCTCACAAGCAAGACATTCCGTGTTTGTAACAGCTCTAGATGTTAACCAAGCTAAAATCTTCCTCTCTTATAGCTTTCATACATTAGTACCACTATTTTTGTTTGGAATGATAGAAAATACAGCTAGTCCCTTTATCACATGGCAGCTCTTCCATGTTTAAAGCTTGTTTTCATGTCTACAGTTTCTCCATATGATTCCAGCCAATCCTGTTTTCCTTCTTAGGATAACCACAGGATTCTCATTTCCCCCTCAAATGTAGCCCCAGACAGGGTCCAGACAGGCCCTGAGCAGTAGTCAGTGTGGAGCTCCAACCGGCTGCTCGCTTATTTTGGGGTCTTGTCTACCCTTCTGTGAAGGCTGCTGTCCTCACTTCTCTGGCAGCTGCTTTACCAGCTGTTGATTCATCTTAAGCTTACAGTGAATTGAAGCCCTAAGGTCTTTCTCCCAGGACCAAGCCTGCCCATCTTATACTAGTGCTGTGGGCTTTTCAAAGCAAAGAGCAGAACTTTAGATTTTTTTCTTATTTAATTTGATTTATTTCATTTAAACCATCTTTCTCTCCTGAATTCTATTATCAAGGTATTAGCTGTCCCCTATTAGCTGTGTCATCAGAAAGTACTGCCACATTAAAATTATTGAACCAGACAGGACCAAGGATAGCGTCCCACTCACCTAGGAATTGGCACTGATGGAAAAATAAAGGTTTTTGAGAATTCTGTTTGAGAACAACCCACCTGACTATATAGTGATCTAATCTCCTTTCTATCATGTCTACATAGATATCATAAGAGAATTTGTCAAATACTTTATGAGAGCCAGATGCACCAGACTACAGCTGGCCTCGATCCAGGATAATAGATTGGCATTGACACCTAAGGAAAGACATGACGTTGGTTTGGTTTGGCTCAGTCTTAGTAACTGTTCTACTAGCTTCCTTTCCCAAGGACCTGTCCACTGGGTTAAAGATTGGTTCCTTAGAATCTACTCGTTTCAGAGCAAAAGAGACCTGAGAGATGACTCAAGATCAGATTCCCAATTTTGCTGATGAGAAACCAATGCTCAGAGTGTGTAACTGGCATTCCTGCTGTCACAGAGTTAACTAAAGCAAGGACAAACTATGGCTCCAAGTTCAAGGCTCTTTCTTAACAACATCAGGTAATAATATCTTTCTCTAAGCATGTTCACACACGTGTGCACATGGGTGTGCACACACACATACACACACACACTTATAGATCTTACTTCTGGTCTGTTAACTGTCCGCCAAGAAAAACTGGCAATATCACTTGGGGACCCTGTGACTGACCACTTTCTCCTGCTTCACAGAATAGAAGGTAAGGCCTAGGGCCCCTCAACGGAACCTGTTCTCTAATAGGGGAGCTCTGGGCATCTCCCAATCTGGGTTAATCTTGGGAATCCTCAGTCTACCAGGAGACCACTCTTTGAACCTCATTTGAGCCTGTGTGCACCTAGGCATGGGGCTTGCCTCTTGAGTGGGCATGTAAGCTGGGCTATCTCTTATAAGTAGGAAGTGGAGTGGGACTTCCCCAGAGAACACTGGGCCACTTGCCTAATGCTTTGTGGGTCAGTGTAGGTGTCCTGCACATGGTGAGAGGAGCAGAGCCCTGGACACACTGCCTAAGGGCCTGACATTGCAAGAATGTGACCCTTCTGTGTAGAGGCTGCTTGCTTTGGAGATTGTGCTGCTGGGAGGGCGGATTACTTAGCTCATTTTGAGAGAACTGGTGCAAAAGGGGTGTCGCTGCAGCAGAAGAGGGCCCAGATGGGGAGATCCCTGGCACCCTGGACAGCTCCCAAAGGCACAGCCCCTTCACCACCCTTCCCACCCCCCTTGGAGGCCCTGGGTACCTGTTGATTCTTTAGGTCAAGGGAGAGCTCGTAATCGGAGGCAGCAGGGGTGTGGGAGCAGAGCCCTGTTGCCAGGGCAGGCTGCTGCCGGCCAGGGGAGGCCCCACGGTGCGGGCCAGCCCTCGGGGAGGCACCCCCTGCCCCTGGCCGCTCCTCCTCCTCCTGCAGCTCCTGGGCTTGAGCCTTCGGGGCATGGGCACTGGGTCTGCCGGCTGCCACGGCTGCTGCTGCCACCACGGAGTCCTCCATGCCCCCACTGGCCTGGGCGCAGGAGCCGTCACTGTGAACAAAAGGCAACGGTGCTCGGTTGGGGAAGAGGGGGACAGGGTGCATGTGGGTACAGGGGTGGGGGAGAAACCGGGCAGTCTGGCAGCGATGGGCCTTTCTAGTGGTGGGGGCTGCTGAAGGTGTCTCCTGCAGTCCCCTCTAGGGAAGGGCTATCTTGGCAGGGAATAGCCCCAGCAAGAAGGAGGACCTATACTTGGTATCCCACACAGAGGGAAGAAGCAGCTATGGCCAGAGCTCATGAACCTCTGCTTGGAAGAAGAGGAGCAGAGAGGTTAAGAGTAGACTGCCTGGGTTAAAATGTGGGCTCTGCCTCTTACTAGCTGTGGGACTCTGAGCAGATTATTTAACCTCACTGTACCTATTTCCCCATCTATAAAATAGGCATAATAATAGTGTCTACCTCATAGGGATGTTGGAAGGCTTAAGTTAGCTAAAATTCTTAAAACAGTGCTTGGTTCATGGTAATTGCTGTGTATAAGTGTTAACTATCATAATTATCAGTGGGCTGACTCTCTGGCCATTGGCTTAGGTAGCTGGAGGAAGATGACCCACACTGATTCAGCTCCATCTTTTGTCCAAACGTGTCTGGGGGATGCTTATTTGCCCGGTTGGGGCATAAAGGGCCCCCAAAGCAGGTGGATGCCAGCTTTTGTGGGCTGTGTCTATGAAGAGGACGGTTCTTGCTTTGCTGGGTTTGGGAAGCATCTGTTCTTCCCTCACTCTTCCTCTTCTTCCCTGAAGCAAGCTGACCTGTAGTTGCTACCTATCCTCCCACTATAAGAAGACACCTGCTAGCTGGACCACCACACTCCAGCCTGCCCTGGAGCATTAGTGCACTTAGGTTGCTCCCTTCCCCAGTCAGCCTCCAAATTCTGCACTTTCCTCAAGGCTCAGTGTTAAGCCACTTCCTCCATGGAGCCTTCCCAGGTGACTCCAGCTTTTGCTGCTCTATCTGCTAGAATACTAGGACCTGCACTTAGAGAGTCACTGTCTATTTCACAGAGGAGGAGAAGCATTGTGGGCTCAAATCCAATCTCTGCCACTGTGTGGCTTTGTTCAAGTTGCTTTTTCTCTGAGCCCTGGTTTTCTCATCTGTGTAATGGAGGTTCTAGTACCTACCTTACTGGGTTATGATTGGGGTGTGGGTCAAGGAGTCAGTATATGTAAGGCATTTAGCACAGTGCCTGGCAGAGTAAGTGCTCGATAAACATTAACTCCTGTTTCTCTCATCAGTCCCCTCCCAGAGGCCAGAGCCTGTATTCCATCTGATTCCCTTCCCCCCACTTAGTGCTGGGCAAAGGATGAGTGCTCAATAAATATTTGCTGATGACAGAATTGAAGAGAACCCAAGGGCCAGAGGATGGCCTCTGCAGTGGACAGTGACAGAAGGTCAGAACTGGAAGGGACCCTGAGGTCATCTAGTTCAGTCTTCCAATCTCCTTTTTCACAAATGAGCAGGGGTGCAGGGAGGTGGGGTGGCCCTAGTTAGAGAGCTAGGCAACCTTAGGACTTGCTTATTTCTTCCAAGGCTTTGCCTCCATGTAAGATGCCCCAAATCACACCAGAGAGGAGACCTTTTGCTATTGCTTTCACCCAACTTTGGAGCCCCTGGTGCTAGAATAACCAAGGGCAGGGTGAAGAGCCCTCTCTTCACTAAACCTCCATCTGTCCTCCCAGCATCCCCCCGATAAAGGAGAGCTCATTGGATTGCCTTGGAACCAGGAGCCTCAGACTCCCTAAGGCACCACTCCTTGCTATGGCATATTCCTTTGCTCTGTCATTTCTTGTGTGGCCACCAATGAAGCTACATAGTTGGGTGAACTCTAGATATCAGATGTGTGTGTTTTTTAAACTAGTATCACCAGGAGGTTCTTTCACAACTCTTACTTGAACTCCTCTTGCTTAAAGCTCCTCTTGTCCACTCTCCCTTCAGGGCACATGGAAACAGCCCCTTCCCTCTGTGAGCACAACCAGCCTCTGGAAGACAACATCTAGTCCCACCTGCAACTGTTTTTGGTACTGATGCCCAAGGCCTCCCCAACCCAAAATGTTTCAGGACTCTTTAGAGAGCCGGTGGCTACTCAGGGCTGCAGACACCGTTTAAAGTAGCCTTTAGTTTTCCCTGATTGCTGGAGTGTGCTTGGCAAGAGGTTCTGGGGAGTGGATGCCACTCAATAGCAGGCTCAACCAACAACAATAGAGGTTGGTAGATAAATATACCAGCTTCCTCCTCCCTCAGGCAAAACAACTCTAAGGCACATTCCATGCCACCTCCCCAAAGTGCCCAATGTGATGGAGCCCCAGTTGGCCAAAGCAGTGACCTGATCATTAATGAACCTGTGTTGGCTTCCTTCTTTTCTGTGTCTCAGTCCCAATTCCCCTATTGACACTTCTTAGAGTTACCTTGTGCCAAATAAACTACTTATATTAAAACAAAACAAAATTTTAAAATAACCTTCTTTGTGGGCCACCCTTCTGGATATAGACAAAGGCTCCAAGGACTTCTCACCTGAACTCATTCACAGGCCTAGGAGTTAGGCTACCCCACTGCCATTTCCACTCACAGACACACGACCCTCCCACACACACCTCCCCCCACACACACACTCATGCACACGCAATGCTTCTAAATAGCTGTGAGGCTTTGAGTAATTCATGTCCTCCTCCTGGGTCAGTTTCCTCACCAGTCACCTGAGGGGAGCTTACTCATCTCTCAGGACCCTGCTGACTCAGACATTCTGGGAGCTCGGGTTGCAGTGCTGAGACCAATCCAACAAGGCCCACCGACCCCAAGGATCCAGGCTTTCTGGCTGGTGCAACCAACTCCACCTTTCCCACCTATGTACACAGGGACCTAAGAGACTGTGGCCCTCCTCCCAGAGTGTAGAAAGGGGACCCTGTCCTTGCCTTCCTTCCTTAGACTTCTCCGTGCGTGTGGTAGAAGGTGACTATGGAAACCCAGGACTGCTGTCATTAATATGGCAAAGTTTAAAGTTATATAATGGAGGGCAAAGAACATACGTTTTGGTTTCAGGACTCTTTAGAACCAAGGTCTGCTATCTACTATGTGACCTTGAGCAAGTTATCTAACTTCCTCATCTACAAATGGGCATCCTAATAACTCTTTTACAAGGTTGCTGTGAGAAATAGACGTAGCTTGCAAAGCACCTAGTACAGTGCCTGGCACACTGCGTCCCTGATAAGTGGTGATGGCAGAGGTGGTTGTATTTTGAGCTGGGACCCTACAGCATGGAGTCTCAAAGGAATCCCAGGAAATAACGTGGAGAGTTCCTAAGTGGAAAGGGTTCTCAACATTTAGTCTTCCTGTCAACCTTCATGAAACAGAAACAATTGGAGTTTTTTCATCACACCTTCTGGCCTTTCCCAGTTCTCCAGACTAACTCCCAGGGTGTTTAGGGAGAAGACTGAAGATGGACTGGCTTCCTCCCACCCCTGTTCTCCATCCACAGAAGCAACCACACAGTGAAGGGCCTTGCTCTGGGATGTCACCAAGTCACAGGATACATGGCCTCTGAGGAATCTGTGTGTATTCACCACCTACAGGCAGTCCCTTTAACTGTCACCACCACAGTGCGGCATCCCCTGGGTGGGCATTTATCCAGTGCCTGTTGTGTGGACTTGTGCTTTGGTCACTTTGTCGGGGAGCAGTGGAAGCCTTTGTGTTCAGCACCTCTATTCATTTATTTTTTATTTATTTATTTATTTATTTACTTACTTACTTACTTATTTATTTATTATTTATTTTTGTTAATCCTCACCTGAGGATATTTTTTCCATTGATTTTTTAGAGAGAGTGGAAGGGACGGGAAGAGACAGAGAGAGAAACATCGATGTGAGAGAGACACATTGATTCGTTGCCTCCCACACGGGCTCCGACCAGGGCCGGGGATTGAGCCTGCAACCGAGGTACGTGCCCTTGACTGGAACTGAACCCAAGACCCTTCAGTCTGAGGGCCGACGCTCTAACCACTGAGCAAAACCGGCTAAGGCTCCTATTTAAAGGCTGAGAATCAACAAGATGTTACCAGCCTCCGTTTCCCGCTCTGCACTCCATCTCTAAAGATGGTCCGAGGAAAGAGGTTTGAATCTTCATCTTACATTGTCATAGCTGGAAGGACCATTGTCCTTAATCCATAGTCGCTTATGGAATTGGAAGCCCATTGTTCCAGTACCTGGGACATCATTACTCCCAAGACATAATCTATGTGTCACTTAAGCTTCCAGAGTTCGCTGGGCTGACCTCACATCATGAAACTGCCGTCCCTAGTGGGTCAGATTCCAGGCAGCCTGGCACTTGGACAGGAATCATGTGGAATTCACTCTGTGACCTGCATAGCTTCTTGTAAGCCCCTCCCTTGAGCTCCTGGAGAGGGATCCTGGTGATCTTAGCTGTACTGGGCTCATATCCAGCTGCAGAAACAGATCTCTTGAATGGCAGTCCACTAGCCTGGAGAAATTAAAAGTCACTGCTGACATATGGGAGATGCTAGTCACAAGAATCTTCCCCTGGTTGGGGCATCCATTTGAGAAGGTAATAAGTAGAATGTGGGTGGCACCAAAGTGAGAGGTTCTTAGAAGGCTTTGGTTGTGCCCAGATGGTATTAGGCTGATACATATACAGGGCCCAGGCCATCCATGGAGGTTATTCTACATATGAGAACACAGGATTAGAGTATGGGAAATGAAAGTCTTTGAGAAATTGAGGGAACAAGAGTCACTCAGAAGGATAATACATGTGCCCAAGAGCAGAATGACCTGTATGTTGAAGCTGAACATCACATTGGGGAAGGGTCACTAATGTGGAGAGCCAGCTTGTGCTCAGAAGGGTGCTGGGTCCCTGCTGAGCATGCCTCGTCCTGGCGCATGTGCGACTCTCTTGGGGTTCCAGTGACCACCCCAGCCTACCTACCATCTCTGCTACCAGAGTTGACTTTCTAAAATGCAGCTGCTATAATGCCTGTGAGCATTTCTGAGTTCTAGCACCTTTGATAAGAACTCTGGGCTCTCTTCCCAGAAAAGTGCGCATTATATCATACACACCAAATTTTATCTCTGTCTTCAGAGGCCTTACAGACCCCGTGGATCCAGGCTAAAAACACTATTCTGAAGAGATGATCACGGATTATCTTCCATATGCTGAGGACAGTGCCAAGGGCTGTAGGCAGCTCTGCTAGTACAGACAAAATATTTGGGTACCACACACCACAGAGCTTTCCGACACTGGTCACCGTGACCTCAACACAGGGAATCCTCGTTCACAAGTAAGAAAGCTTGAGTGGAGTGAGGTCCCTGGCTCTGCAACTTACTAACTGGGCGAGCTTGAGCAAGATACCTTACTTTCTCATCTCAGTTTTCTCACTTGCAACATGGGGATGTGAAGATCTCTTTTCCAAGAGAGTGATGGAGGTAAAATGACTTCCTAGGTTGGCATGATGGCCACCACAGGAAATTTAGCCTTTCTGTAAGAGGAAAGAGCGAGAAGGGGGGCACCTGGCAGGACCCCAGCATCTGCGCTTACTCAGCCCCTGACAAGAAGCTGAGTCCCTGTGAGGAGCTGGAGGGGACAGGAGCAGCTGAAGAGCTATGTGAGGGTGAGGAGAGGGTGTGGGCCCTGCTTGGAGAGACCTCAGGGGCCGAGGCACCCAGGCTCACACTTCCATAGCAGAGGCTGGCATGGGTGGTGGCCCTCGGCACTATGGTGGAGAAAGGATGAGGGGGAGCCTGGAGGGCCAGCCACTGAGGCTTGTCGGTATTGATGGGGGTGGGGGCGGGGGAGGGCTGCTTTCCCATGGGCACAGTGGCTAGAACAGTAATTACTAGAGACTTGCTAGGAGTGTTTTGAAGGCTGCAGGCCTCCTCAGACTGGAAGATCCTCCCACACTAGATTATCCCAGACTCGGCCAGCCTTTCTTAAAGCTCTTCTGGGACAAAGAAACGAGGCATTTTCCAGACAAAAGCTAATAACATGCCTCACATCTCAAGATTTTTCAGCCTTTACTAAAACACTTCTTTCTCTCCCTTGTCTGAATCAATAAAGTTATCGTAGGTGGTCAGAATAGTCACTGAATGATGGAAGCCAAGTACCCTTTGAGGTCCCAGGTGGTACTGGGGAGGGTTGAGGTGAACAGAGGGCCAATGTTAAAAACAAATTCACTCTGTGCCCATTCGAAGCACAGGCTGGAAAATGCTGCTTGAGGTGGTGGTAAGAGCACTGAGAGTCAGGGTCTAATCTCCCCTCCGCCCGCAGCGTTCGGTATAACTTCAGGTACATGGCTTCTCTCTGTACCTGTTTCCTCATCGTAAAATTGACAGTTCGAGCAAGACGCTGTGACATCTGGAAGGAAGGAGGGCCCAGCTTCCTCCCTCTCCCCTTCCTTCTGCACCAGCCCAGGGCCCACGCTGCACCATCCCTGCTTATGCCCACCAGTCAGCCCTCAACACCCAAGAACACAGCACAAGCCTCCCTTTGCCTCCCTATGTCATTTAATCCATGCCAGCACCTCCTCTGTGACCTCCATTATCCGAGCTGGAAGCCAGGTCTCAGAATAGAATGCCCTGGAGGAGGGCAGCTGTGGCTTTCTGGGCTCCTCTTGCAGACCCTGCCCTGATTTCATTGGTTTTGACAGAAGCAGCTCCCTCCCACCTCCCAAGGGCCCTGAGAGAATAAGTTATTCTCTCTCCTGTCTGCTCTAAGGAGACTCCCGCCTTTGGTCTCACAGCTGTTCCAAAAGGTGCTGGCCAGTTTGGTTTGTCTGTAGGGCTTTCTGTCGAAGGGATCACAGCACTTCTCTGAGCTCGTGCCCTCCCCACACCCAGGCCCACAATACCAAGGGTGCCACTCAAGGGGCAGTTCATGCAGCCTGTCCCCAGAGGGCCTCTGTGGAAAGCACCCCTGCTTAGCTCACCCACGGTGCAATCTTAGCCGCTGGGCATGTCAGAACATGGCACGCCCCAGAGAGGCCTCATCTAGAAACTTCCTCAGGACAGCTCCCTCACAGGCCCCAATCTGGTCACACTGACTAATGCCATTTTACTGCCCCTGGACTCCTAATATTTTTGAGTATTTTATTTTCTCACAAATAAGCATGGATCTGGTAGCAAAATCAAGCTCTAAAGACATCCTCCCTCTTCTCTGCCCCCTCCACACACGTAGCACACAGCTTCACACATGCGGGCCGACGGAACTCAGTGTGCACCTGAATATACCTGCATTTTCTCACTTTTATGCCTGCTTGTGCTACCGCCCCTAAGATAAGACAGTTCCTCCTCCTGTTCTCATCTCACTAGCCTTAAGATGAAGCTCAGAACGGCTCCCCTTCACACGGCTCTAAAGCCATCTCACAGCACCTACTATTTACAGCCTCGTGAACTCGGGTTTCTTATTTTTTTTTTTTTTTATGGACAATTCTATGATGCACAGATGAATAATATGCGTGAGGTATAAAGAAAAATGCACACTTGCACCCAGCTAGAGAAACAGCACATCAGAAGCCTTTAATACCCATGTGCTCCTCCTCCCTCCTCAGAGGAGTCGCTGTCCTGCATTTGTGTTCATCATTTCCCAGGTTTTCCTTGGGGGCAGATTCCCTCCTGTCTTTATGTAAGCGGTGGTGGCTGCTGGCTGGAGCACACGTGTGCATAGTGAGCTGGGCAGGGAGGCTCAGGAACACTCCAGGTCTTGCAAACTCTAAAGGGGTGAGGAAGCCCCTTTGGCACGCAGTACTGTGTGTGCCCATTACTTCAGCAAGGCAGACTTTCAGGAAAGAAAATGGACTTGTCCCTTAAGGACCCACACCCTGCTGGCCCTCTGGGGCCTGGATGGGCAATGATCTTCAAATGGACCATCGTGACTGTTTGGAGTCACAGAGGTGATGCTGAGAGAGGTGTACTGAAGAGCAGCATCAGCTGGTCACCATCTGGGAGCTGGGTCCAGGGTGTGATTGCTTCTTGGGTCCCTGAGAGGAGGAAGCATATGAGGCCATGGACAGTGTCAGCCAACTCCTGATTGGGGCCAGCACTGTGGCAGCGACAAGTGTGGGCTCGGGGCCAGGCTGCCTAGGTCTGAATGCTGGCTCTGCCGTTCACCTGCTGTGACGCCTTGGGCACGTTGCTCAACCTCCTTGCGCCTTACTTTCCTCTCTATGAAAGACATATATGGTGATATATGTCTAACGCTCAGCGAGCCCTATATAAGTAGTAACTATCTTTTTCCTTTTTAGGATTTCCAACATGCTATTTTGCTAAATAAGAAAAATTGTTAAAAGCACTCTTCTGTTTCCCTATAACATTATAAAAGAATATGAAAAGTAAGAAGGATGTGATTTCAGAATAAAGAAATAGTCCCTTAACTTGAACTTTCATCTTTTATGTTCTTGGTGTCTTGTGCTAGAGTTCTCTAAATGGAAGTATTGGACTTTTCTGTATGGTGTAATTACTGAAGCTCTGAGTTAGAGATGATGCCAAGAGAAGCTTACCAGAAGGCAGCAAGGGCTGGGAGGCAGCAGAGTGTAATGAATATGAGATTAAGAGCCAGACAGACCGACCGTGGTTAAAATCTGGCCACCCCCTATCTGTGTGGCACTGAGTAGTTCCCTAACTTCTCTGAGCCTATTTCCTCATGGGTGAAGTTAAGACACCTACCTCATGATTTTGCTGGGGGATTAGCAAAATAATGTCCATAAAGCCTCTGGCACCCATTTGGTGCTCAGCAAATGTAGGTTTCCTACCTTAATCTGAGCCTGTTGTGCTTCCCCTCTTTCTGGTTCATGAGCAATTGCTCCCTGAGAACAAAGCCCTCTTCTTGCCCTTCTTGGATCTCTCAGAGAGCCCTCTGATGGCGACCTACACAAACCATGTGTACATACAGCCCAACCCAGAGGGCATGAGACCTAAAGTGTCATCATTTCACCCTCCTCCTGGTCCAACCCAGATCAGTCCTACCTCGCCCCAGCAGAGTAGATGTTTCTTTTGTCCTGAGCCATTTCCAGGGAAAGATAGCCTTCCAGCTCCTCATGGGCTCAGTTTCACCACACACCAGGGGAAATGTATCTGATGGCCCACAGGTGCTTATGGCGGACAGGTATGTGCTTGCCAAAACAGGAGTCTTGTGACACAAGAGATGGAAATGGCAAATTACCTGTAGTGTAGGATATTGCTCTGGACATCCATCAAGTTACTATGGAGCAACATTCCTACCTGTTTCCCTACAATCACCTTCCTTATCTTCACCTTTCCTACTAGAAGTCCTTCCTAACGTCTAGCTTCAATATTCCTTGCTGCAGTAGGAACCATTCACAAGCTTACAGTATCAGAATGGCCCTACCACATCCCACATGTCTGTGGGTTTCACAGGCCATCTCCAGAAGTGTTTAGGGGGAAGGGACAATGCAGCACACACTGGCTATCAGAAGAAGCCTCAGAAATCCCAGCTTGGGGAGCCCTCCACAGGCAGGGCGGAGTCAGTGCCAGGCCATAAACCTTTCCTTGAGGTGGTTAAATGGTCTCCTTTCTCTTAGGGTAACAGACAGTTAGACTGACAAGATTGTCCTGATAAAAATGTGAACAGCCTGGTGCTGGGTTAAATCATTTCCTCTCCTGCCCTGATGTCTCGAAAACCTCCTTTTCCAGCCTGTGGCCCTGCTTGATTGGCATTCATCTGGGCCTTTAGCTTCTTTGATCTCTTCCCCAAATTGGTCCCTCAGTTCTCAGAGTCAGTCCCTGTCCCTCTTTCTCTGTCTCTCTCTATCTCTTACTCTTGGATATTGGGCTCTTTCCAGCCAAAACTCTGTATTTCATGGGCTAGGTTTGAATAGAAATATCTGAAAGGCTGTCTCCTCCTCCATGCCCATTGCCCACCACCCAAAGGAGGGACGGACCGTCTCTGTGAAGGACATGGCTCAATGACCCTGAACAACACGCAAGGTAGTGTGTCCCCTGCTGCATGCTATACCAAGGGCTCTGCCACTACGACCCCACCCCCTGAAGTAGTAGCCCATTCTCTTTAAACTGAGTTTCTAGACCCCTTCTCCTGGGACTCCTGGATCTTAACTGATTTTCCCCTGTCTGCTCTTAAAAAGAGTGCTGCCTATATGCCAGACACCTTGCCTTGCGTCACCTCATTTAACTCTCCCAACCACTCTAAGAGGTAAGTGGTATTGTGATCCCCATTTTACAGATAAAGTAAATTGAGGGTTAGAATGCTTAAGTAATTTAACCAAGGTCACAGAATTTGTAAGTGACTGAGCCAAGACTAGAACTTGGATTTGAATTGCTCTGTCTATGCTCTCAACTGCTCGGCATTCCAGTGCTTCCTTGAAGTCTTTCTGAATTGGTCTTTTAGCCCAGGGTTTCTTTACCACCTCCTCGCCTCTCTTCCTTTCCAACCTAGAAGGCAATCCGTGGAAATCACCTGGTGCTCAGCCCTCTGCCCTTGGGAAGAAAGGGGACTCTTATATTTGAAGTTATTTATTGATCAGTAGTTAAGAGTATCCTGTTTTCCAGGATCATTTCTCATTATGAATTAGTAAATCCATACTAATATGATAAGTCAGTCTCTTATGAATTTGTTTCTGGTGAGTCAGTTTCCCTGGAATCAGAGGGCCTAGGGTAGCCTAACTGATCTCCAAAGCTGCAGAACTTCAGCCTAGACTTAGAACATGGTGACAACACCAAGCTCCCACCAGTCTGTGTGGGTGGTGGCACCTGGTGTGTGACCAAGGCAGCACACTCAAAGAGTGACAAAGAGGACACAAGGCCTTAACGTCACTGCTCCTGTGGCCCACTCTTCGTACAGGCTCTCACCTTAACCTCTGCCAACTTCCACCCTCGGACCCTGAACAAGTGGCTCCTCTTCTCCAAGTGTTTCCTCAGCTCTAAAAGGGACACAGTCATTCTTGCCCTCGTGACCTTTAACAGGCTTGCGGTGAGGCTCAAGTAATGAGCAAAAGGGTGAGAGGGAGCTCTGCCATCTGGAAAATGCCCACACACTTGAACTGTTAAGGTCGTGGCTGACTCTCCACTTCAGCCTCCTTCTTTCCCCATCGTTTCTGTCCTGGGAGTGAGCGGAACTGCATCAGGGTCAAGGACCAGCGCTGAAGCCTCCAGCATGGGGGGGGGGGGGCATGCTCTCCCTGTGGCATTCTGGGGGCACAGCAGCACCCAAATGTGTAGAGAATGGGGAAGATGAAGGGAGCTGTTGTGTAAGGGTTGTCGGTGATGAGTGAGGTGAGGATTTTCTCCTTTTAAAAACTTCTTTTTGTGTTTTAACAATACGTAAAACAGAAAAAGAAAAAAACATGCCCTGGCCTACCCAACACTTTTTGTTCTCACCTATGCTCGTACTGGTTCTAACACTGCCTTTCCCATCTGCCTCTCGGGTCTACTGTCTGTAGCATGTCACTTGCTCCTTGTCTTGCTGGTGGATGCTCCTGGTCCCTCCTTGTGTATGTCTCATCCTTGGCCCAGCCACAGTGCCTTCTTACAGAATCGCTGCCTTACAGGGGGGCCTTGGGCATTAGACACTCCCCCTTATGTCATAGCGAAGGACACCGAGGCATAGGGAAGGCAAGTGCCTTGTCTGAGTGAGGTGCTGGGAAGCACCAGCTTTATCAGGAAGCCTGGCTTCTCCCTTGTTGTGCATTTCACCAGCTGCAAGACCTTGGGCAAGGCACCTTCCTTTGGTCCTCAGTCTCCTCTCTGTTCAATAAAGGGCCACTGCATGCCTTGGCTCATTTCCAGCCATGACATCCCCAGGTTCTAAATGAACAGACGCTTTCTCTTTGCTCCCGCTGGCACCTGTCCTTGCTGGAGACAACACATGCCAGTCTTCCCTCAGACATAGCTGTCTTTCCCGTTTTGCTTTTTAATTGTCACAAAAGAAATCTCGGAAAAGCTCCTTTCTTAAGCCATTACAAGGCTTTTTAAAGGCAGGAAAGTCTTTAAGGATACCTGGTCTGATTAAACCACTCTTGCTATAGATCAAGACTATTTCCTCTTTTTTGATTTTATAAAACAAATTTAGAACACCTTTTGTCATACATCAGAAACACTTATTGGAATTATAAATTATTTTCATGGTCATAGTATTGATTAAAAGATAAATGAAGCCCGGCTGGTGTGGCTTAGTGGTTGAGTATCGACCCATGAACCTGAAGGTCATGGTTCGATTCCCGGTCAGGGCGCATGCCCATGTTGTGTGCTCAATCCTTGGTAGGGTGCATGCAGGAGGCAGCCAACCAATGATTCTCTCTCATCATTGATATTTCCATCTCTCTTCCTCTCCCTTCTTTTCTCTCCCTTCCTCTCTCTGAAATCAATAAAAACATTAAAAAAAAGATAAACGAATAAGTAAAGATGCCCTTTCAGAGGAGAAAAACAAAACAAAACAGAACAAAAAAACCCACAGGAGATAGTGAGGTTAGAAATACCTCTAGGCCTGCAAAGAGAGTTGACTCTTTCTGGGAATGAAAAAATAATAATATCCAAAAGGCTCAAACAAAAACTTTCATTTAATGAAAAAAGAATTTGTTTCCCAGAAAATTGTTCAAAACTCTGCATTAATGAAGGCTGACTGAACAGAGCTAGCCAGACATTCCTTGTGGTATATTTTATTTTGTAGTTCTGGAAGTATTATCTTTAGTTATGTTTATTTCTTTAAATAATAAAGTCTAGAGCTTTTTAAAATGTCATCTGGGTCATTTTGCTCTCCAGCTTGGTTGCCCTGATGTGTTTACCTAATTTGCCTGAAGTCTGAAAATAGCCTCATGCACAGGGTGGAGGGGCAGGAAACAAAGGCCTGGCCTTCTCAGTCTCTGAACAAGCTAAGTTTTCTGAAAGAATCTGACCCTAAGCAGCTCACTTCCTGTGGTTAGGGAGGTGGGAGCCAGCTGTTCACTCCTCCTGCCTCACCTTTCACTTTGTGTGCTTTAAAAAGCCTCCCTTTTGTTACCTGACTCGAGTGTAGAAGCTACAACAGATGCTTGGTTGAAATCCTCGCTCTGCCATTTGCCAAACATAAGGGCCTTGGATCAGTCATTCATTATCTCTGATCCTCAGTTTCTTTGTTTCTAACATGGGAATAATAATAATAACGTTTTATAAGCTTTTAGTGAGAATTAAAAAATACTTGTGTAGCCCATAGCAAGTGCTCAATAAATGACAGCTGGTATTCTCTTTCCCTCTTTCATGGATGGGGGAAACAAAATACAAATAGTGAATGAAGAGGAATTCTCTGATCACCTCTAAATGCCACTGAAAGGAAGTTGTCTGTCCTAACTAGCAGCTTTTTGAAGGTGGGCCCTTTGCTCGCCCCCATAGTTTCCTAAGTACCCTTGGGTGACAACCTAGGCCTCATGAAGAGACCAGTCATAGAGGATGGTGCACGGGCTGGTAGGGAAAATACACAAGGAAATTGGCCTGGAAAAATACTTAACTCCAAACCCAAGTTTCCCAGCTAAGAAAAGTCCTCTGAACAGAAGGTCAAACATCATGACAAGACAAAGCTTTCCTAACACTTTCTGCAAGGTATCCAGTGTTTTGACATCTATTTTATTTTTGTGCCTACTGAGTCTGGCAGGGAAGACACAGGTGGGGCACAGAGAAGTAAAGTGACAAGCCATACAGTTCACTGGGAGGCAGATTTCACTAGCTCTTGGGTCAAATTCTTCTGCCATCTTGTTGTGGTCGCCCTTAGGTAAGGAGCCCATCCAAGGAGGATTCTGATGTAACTACATGAGATCCTCGGGAGACTGGTGAGCAATTCTGCTCAAAAGCCCAAATAAGAAGGGACAGCCCCTCCCCTATCTCTACTGTGTCTCATACCACACAGCGTCTTCAGTCCCTGGAATCCCACGTGGGCCAAGCAGGTGGGATGCTCTACCCCAGGGCATGGGAATTTTTACAGCCCTGGGTCAGGTCACATGATCCCAACACTTGCAAAGGCCTCTGGGAACTTACCACTGGACTCTGAAGCTTACCAGGCAACCTCCCCTTGGCCTCACTCACCCCCCACCCCCACCCAGGGGCCTGTGAGGGAGGCTGGGGCTTTTCTGTGTCTCTTTAGGGACTGAGAGGACACAGTTCTGCAGCCAGAGAACGACTCCTCCCCCTTCCACCGGTGAGTGGGGCAGGTTTCCCAGCAGCCTCTGAGCCTCAGATGTGACAAATGGAGTAGACACTGACACCAAAACTCCCAAGCCCAGCGGTCTGAAGACTAAACTATATTGACTGAGAATTTAATTGCTCCATAATGGCTGAGTAAACACTGGCTAGTCCATTGATCATGCCTCAGGCCGCTGGGAAGAGGTGGAAGTCTGCCTGATGCGCAGGACGGTGCTAACACAGGGCTCTCCCTGACAGCCAGTCTTGGAAGGGTGCCCCTTCCTGAGGACCCTGCAGCCTCTGCCACACACATTCTGCAGGCTGGTTAGCAGCTGACAGACAAGAGGGGTGGAGGCGCCAGGAGGTTCTGGTTAGGGCCGGAGGCTCTCTCAGTGCATGCAGTGGGAAATGCAGGCCACAAAATCCTTTTTTTTTTTTTTTTTTTTAAATGGGGGGGAAATGTTAAACCCAGTGCACAGAAAAATAAAACCCCAGAAGGTTGCACACTAATATATTAAGAGTGGTTAATTCTGCTTGACTGGATTCAATTTTTATTTTCTTTATATTGCTGTATTTTCCAACAACTAGCAAGTGTAACTTATAATCAGAGAAAATAAATGTTATTTCAGGTTAAATGAAATGTCTCAAAGAATTTCTCCTATGCTATTAAATAAAAAAAGTCCTAGCAGCAGCTCCGTGGAAAGAGGTTGCCTTTTGGAGTTAGACCTGGGCTCACCTTTCAGCTCCAGGCTGATTCTCAGTAGCCCCTCTATCCATACACAGAACTTCTCTCCATCCCAGATTCCTTATTTGTAAATGGGAGTAGCAGCTATCTCACAGAATTAAGTGAGATAAAATATTGAGAGTGCCTAGTGCAACATCCCTGGTATGTTCAATAAATATTGTGTTCAATAAATATCAGCATCTCTTCCATGCTGGAGCAGGGCAGGGTGCCTGAGGAAGAAGGACCAAACACTGGGGGTGAGTGAGTTCAGGCTGCTGGGGCCCAGAGTGCCCCTCCCCCTCCCCCCACAACCCTCCTTCTCAGGGCTGGGGGTGTTCTGTTTCCTCCCTAGCACCTCCTATTTCTGACCTCCCCTTCCCCCCAGCTTCCTGTCATTACCCTAATAAAAGCCAATCTTCCTCATCTTGCCCCACTGCCACCCACGGAGACAAATGGGCTAGATGCTGGGAGGCAGCTGGCCAGCTCCAGGGACATTGTTCTGAATGTCACTGAGAGCCTGAGAGGGAGGGGAGCCCTGGGATAGAAAGTAGGGCTGCAATTACTAGCCTATTCAATTCCCCAGAATAAAGTCCTGCCATCAGCCAGCAGTGGAGGGAGGTAGGAAGGGGGATGAAAGACCTGGCACGACTTGTCCCCTGGCTGGCTCTGGGCCCACTCTCCCAGTTCTCACCTGAGGGCCTATTGCCCTGGAAAGCATAGCTGTTTGCTTAGGGGTGTGTGAACCTAAGCACAATGGAGCTCATGAAAACTCTACGCCACCCCATAACTGTTCCATCGTATGCCAGTCCCCGGTGCCTACCACTCAGCCTCCCCTCTCACACACACACAGCTTCCAGACTTGATTAACTTTAGGTCTTCCCACTTCTGAGGGCATCACTTCCTGGCAAGCTCCAGATCCCAAGATAGCTTTCTCCTGACCCCAGCCCCCTAAAGGCTGCTCTACAAGTGGCTGGGCACCCCCATGCTAGCGCACACTAACAGGGCTGGAGCTTCCCGCTCTTTGGGAGGGGGTGAGGATCTTTCCTGGTCCCTGGAGCTCTCCCCAGGTCTGAGGGTTTGCCTCAGGCCACAGCAGCAGCTCCTCCCCACCCCTCTGATCTGGGGGCTGCGGGTGATCAGCTGTCACTGCAGCCCCCAGGGTCTGAGCCCAGGGGCTCAAGGAAAAGGATTCTTACTTAGTCCCACAGCTTAGGGTGGAGGCAAGGAGGGAACAGACCCTTCAAACTTGTGCTGACTTTGGTTACTACTGGCTTCAGGGTACAGAGGAAGAAGGTGAGGGGGCCTCTGTGGCCAGCTCTGAGATCACACAAGAAAGGCCCCAATGACCCTGAGATCTGATGATTGGTTTGGATTCCTTAAATTGGTGACTCTTGTAGAGATCAACTGGCTTATTCCTAGAAATGCTCAGAGGAGGCTGATTTGGCTGGAGGCTTGCTGAGCTGGTAGGAAACCAGACTGACCAGTGAGGAGGAGCCTGGCTTGTCTTGGAGGCCTCTGTGACCCACCTACTCTGAGCTGGCCCTCAGCCTAGTCTCTGACCTCTACTTTCTCCTAGAGAAACTCATGGGGAGGTTTGAGCTCCACTGAAGGTGGGAACCTGGCTAAAGGGAAGGGATTAAGGTCTGTGAAGGAGTCATGGATAGGTTTGAGAGCAAGGATGTTGGGAGTCTGATGGGAGAATATTTATCTCAGGATGGAATCCCCCCAAGAACCCAGGAATAGACAGACTGACTAACACATCCACTGTCAGAAAACATCTAGATAGCCTCTTCCTAGAGAAGCTGAGAAACTGTCATCAGACAGACAGACAGACAGATGGACAGACATTAACACACTCTAGGAAACTACAAACCAGACAGGACAACTTCGAATAACTGGGAACAGACACAGACAACAGCGGGACCAATGTGGGTGCAAGTCTTCCTGCCGCACTTAGAGGGGAGGACTGCAGTAGCAGCACTTACAGCCCCTCCATGAACCAATGGTCAAGAAAACCATCCACCTTCCACCCTCCCTCCTTAGAGCACCTCTGCCCCCACCTCAGTTGCCCTTCAAGGGGAAACTGAGACAATAGGTTTCCTACCATCACACCCCGAATCTTGGAAAATAACCCTATTCCCTTGGAGCCCAGGCCCCATGAGGGGCAGCACCCCTTCCTGCCCCCAAATATACCAGCCTCTCTCCCACCCCTTCCCACCAGGAGACAGACTGCAGGCGGGGGAGGGGGGTATCCAGCCAGGCAGAGGAGTGTTAGCACGTGAAACAGTGGGAGGGGTGCGTGTGAGAGAGAGGAAGGACCAAGGAAAGCCCAAGGGAAGATCTTTGTTGCTGGGGCCCCCAGGGCTGACTCTGTGAGGGTATGATGCTCGCCATCCTCACCAATGCCTGGTGCTCGGGTAGCAGCAATTAAGTGCCCACTGAATTGAGCTGGATTGATGGGGTAGGAGGCAGACTGGACAGCTTCCCTTGCATCTCCTCCCCTGCCGGGGAAGACATTTTTAGGAGGAAGACCCAGCCACCTGTCTGAACAGGGACAGCTCGTGGGAGGAGCCAGGGTCCCCTGCCTCTTTCCTCCCAGACCACCCTTGCGCCACTCTACTCTCTGTCCTCTCTCCTTTCTCCCCCACTTTCTCATTCTCACATTTCTCTCCTTCCTTGCAGCTTCCAGGTGAGCCATTTTCCATTTGGAGGCGTAACGACGCCCCACTAGATGGGGAGCTCCTCAAGGATCCTAGTGGCCTTACTTGTCCTGTGTCCCAGCACAGAACTTGGCACAGAGACCACCCCCGGCGTGACACAGAGCCTGGTCCTTCCCTTTGCCTTCTATCCTCCAACGTGGTCGGCTGCAGAGAACAACCATGCCTCCCACCACCCTGGATTGAAGGACCTGGAGGTGTCATTGTGGCCCGACTGCCATAGTTCCCTCCTCAGAGTCCTGCCTCGTGCCCAACCACCTCTGACTTCCCTGTATGGGAAATGAGTATAATGCCCTTCAGGGGGTCGTTTCTGTCCTTAAGCTCGATAGCTGTCATCTCTGATAGCCACCATGTCTGATTATTATCTAGTTATTTTTCAAAGAAGAAAGGGAAAGATCGCGGAATTGTTAAATCTTAAACTTGGAAGTGGCGAGCAGGGAGTCAACTGCCCTAAGTGTGCATCTGGGCCCCGTTGCTTACTGGCTGTGTGACTGTGGGCAAGTCCCTTGAGTGCTCTGAACTCACTCACCTCTCACATAAGACAGGGATTATAAAACCTGCCTGGTCTTATTTTCCTAAGCAGGTGAGAGGCTCAGTGAAGTTACATGTAAATGTTATTTTCTAAACAGACCAACCCCTTCGTTATACAGATGAGGAAACTGAGGCTGAGGGAGTTAAGTAACTTGTCCAAATTCATTCTGACAACAGGAGACTGTAGATGGGGCAAATTTTTGTCCAGAATCGAAGGACAGTGACTCCAGAGGAAGTAAAGAACAAGAGAAATGTGCAGAACTGTGAGACAGAAAAATTGGTGGAAAAAAGTAAACAAACTGTAATAAGGGACAGAGACTGACAGCACACACAGATCAAGATGAAAGTGAGCGGAAACTGATGTGGGCGGGGAGGAGGGGACTGGAGGAGCAGAAGGGCAGCCAGATAGACGAATGTGGGAGGGGAAAGACAAAAGTGTGATGGAGAGAGCACAGGGGAAGGAGGCAGGAAGAGAGAGGGCGGGTGGATAGCCGGAAACAGATGAAGGAGAAGGCCTGGCACAGGGACACCAAACCTGGCTTTTCAATACTCCCCTTCCTCCCGGGGTGTCAGCTAACTCAACGAAGGTTGAAAAATCCCTGCAATTAAAGTCAGTCATCCTCGCTCCTTTACGGAAGGAGAAAGATTAGGAAGAAAAATGTAAATATTTGATATAAGAGGGAAGATGGGCATTCTCATTGGTTGAGCAACTACTGAGTGCCGGACACCTACTGTGTTCTGTATATATAGTCACAGTAATTTCCTCTGACGTTTAAAAATGTACTTTATATAAGCCATTTAGAGGGTAGGAGTATAGGACTGGGATTTGAACAAAGGGGCATAATGACCTCAAAAGTTGGGAATGGCTCATCTGGGGTCCTGAGAAAGCAAAGAGAGATGGAAGTATGAGGAAGGATGTAAAAACCAACAAGCAAAAGCACAACACTCAAGAGTAAGAGGCCAAAGGGTGCAGTGGTGTGTGCTTTGCTCCGAGGGGAAGGATGGTGGGGTGGGCGGGGAGGACCATCCACCAATTACTTCACCTTTGGGAGGCCAGGTCGGCGCAGGAGGGCTTCTGCTCGGCATCGGCAGCTGGGCAGCAGAACTGGTGCAGCACGGTCTCATTCCTGAGGGAAGAAAGAGGGAGAAGGTCAGAGGCCTCCTTCCTGAGGCAGAGAGAGGGAGAAGGTCAGAGGCCTCCTTCGTGAGGCAGAGAGAGGGAGAAGGTCAGAGGCCTCCTTCCTGAGGCAGAGAGAGGGAGAAGGTCACAGCCCGGCGGAGACAGGCTGGGCTCAGCTCGGCTCTCTGACACCAAGGCCTTTCTGTCCTGAAACCTTGCCCCTGTGTCACGGAAGTCACCAGCACAGCTCCAGGAAAGGAAGTGCAGCATGGATTCTATCATCAAGGCCTCTTCAATCACCCATTAGGCCCAATTCAAACACTACCCCCTGTATGCAGCCCTCCTGACTTCCTTTCAACAGAACTCTTCCTACTTCTGCACCCCCAAGCCCTCAGTAGGCTCCTCTACTTGTATGAGCCATTAATTCCCTCTGTCTTTTATCATTACCATAGTTCTCTCTAACCCTGTTCCCCACTAAGGCCTGGCAGGGCAGAACTAGGTCTATCCACCTGCGATGCACAGAATTGCACACAGCAAACATTTTAAAGCTGATCATATGCAAAGGTACAAAGCATTCACACAGAGACTTTAGTGTTGCTAGCTGAAAATCCAAAGAATGGGGCTTCATGGATTTGTTTGACCCAGATGAAAAAGCCAATCCAGGAAGCAGAGACCTGGATTCCAGTGCCAGCTAGCCAGCTGGGTGATACGTAGTTTACCTCTTCTGGGTCTCAATTTATTCACTGGTGAAACGAGGGAGTTGAGCTGGAGAAGTGGTTCTCAACACTAGCTGCTTATTAGAATCACCAGATTTAAAAATCAACCCCTGCCTACCCCCAAGGACTGCTTCATGTTGTCTGGCCTGGCTCGGGGGCACCAGGATTTTTTATAAGCTCCAGGTGACTCTCAAGGTAGCCAGAATTGAAAGCAATTAGGCCAGATAATTTCCAAGGTCCCTTCCACCTCTAAAATGCTGTGATTCTAATATCCACTTTCAGCCAACTTGGGATCTAATATTGAAATTACTTTTTCATAACTAATGCTGTCCATTGCCTTCTCTCTTAGCAAGTAGCCACTGAACTGGGCATTGTGGAGTCAGAGAATGTCAGATCTGGGAGGGCTCCCAAAGATCAACTGAAAGGGGTTTTTAAACTTCTTTAGCTGCAAAATACTTTGCCCAAACCCAATCTTTACTGGAAGCTGCTGAATTTGGCTATCCTCATGGAAGAAAATTACATTTGAAGCCTACCTTTATTTGACAAAAATAAATTCCAGAGAGGTTGCATGTTTAAATGAAAACAATAAAACAAGAGGAAATAAAGAAGGGAACTTAGGAATATAGCCTATGTGTTAAGGAGACTTAAAACAGAAAACTGAAAAGTCGTAAGTAAAAGATGTCTTTCTTTTGTGTATCTGACTACACAAAAGAAAGACATCTAGTATGAAAAAAGATATCCTATTAAATCAAAAGACAAATGACAGAATGGGAAAATATATTTGCAACACATATGACAGAAGGCACGTTCATATCCTACTTTGAACTCCCACAAATTCATAGTGCAAGGACAAACCCAGTAAAAAATATGGATAAAGGATATGAATTCCGGTTGACACAAAGGGCAATCCAAAGAACCAATAAGTATATGGAAAGATGCTCCACCTTACAGTAAACAGGCAAATGCAAATGAAAGCAACACTGAGATGCTTATTTCCCATCCACCAGACTGACAAACATTAAAAGACTAATAAATACAAGTGCTGGTGAGGATGTGGAGCAAGAGAAGCCCTCATCCATTTTCTGCATAGATGTGATTTTTTACAGCTGTTTTTGGAAATGAAAAAGAACACAGATCTTCTGACCCCGCAATCCCACCTCTGGAATTTTATACCCTAGAGATGCAAGTACCCTTTTATAAAGGCATTTGTACAAAACGTTATGGCAGCTTTGTTTTTACTGGGTGGAAAACAGAACCACTGGAAATAACCTGAGTCCCAATGAGTCAGGGAATGGCTGAGCAGCTTCATCCCTACCATGGAATTATGTGCTGTGTCTCTACATGGGACTACTGTGCGCCTGTGGAATTATGTGCTCTATCTCTTGGCCTAGTTTGATTTCCACAGTATATGGCTAACGTAGAAAAGCAAGTTGCAGAGAAATGTAGTTTTATAAAATGAATATTAACCCTTCTCCCCAAAGGGCAAATTCTATACATTGTACTATAGTCATATATGAGTGCACATGTAACTAAGCTATTAACACTGGTTACCTCAGCAAGACTAGAATGGGGGGAAAAGGGAGTGTAGGTAAAAAAAAGGAAAAAGAAGAAGTGTTTGGCTTAATGTTAACTGAAAATGTTAAATATAAATTCCTACGTAAGCTATTCTGTAAATACATTAAAATAGAATATGTACCTGGGCAAGGACTAGAAAGTGTCAGGAACCAAGATAAATATTAACATCATTTCAGGATGGATCATAGGCAATTTTTATGTTAGATTTTTAATAATTTAATAGATTATTGATTATAGATTATGTATAGTCTATAGATTAGAAATTAATATTTAATGAAACTGATATAGCTTTTTAAAGGGCAGTAAAGCAAATAATTGAATCTGACCCCTCATTTTACAGTTGAGAGGGCTGAAACCTAGAGTTGGGGAAGTGATTTGTCTAGAGTTGCTCCCCGACCAAAGTCCAGTCTTCTGGTCACCCCCACCGTCCCCACCCGGCCCAGGCATTCTGGGGCACATCAGAGCCTTTAGAGAATTGTCTTATGATACCCCCGAGGGCTGCCTGGCATGAGTAGAAGGGGAAGAAGGAAGGAGGAGACAGGGAAGATAGGCTCAGAGCCCAAAGAGTGGAGGGGTGGTAGACCCAGGTGTGTAGGTCAAGCAGAGAACCTACTCCTACACTCCAGTTCCTACCACCAGTGCACCTGTGCCCCAGAGCAGGTTCAGAATTTTGGCAAAAGCCGATGAGAGGTGAGGCAAAGAGGTGCAACTTGTTCACCACCTGTGACACTCGCACCTTAGGAAAGAACACACACAGACACCGTAACAGGCTGCTTGATCCTGCCTGTTTCCCAGAGGCATCCTCCCAGGGTTGGGAGCTGCTCCTCTGACCAGACACTGAGGCAGGCTCCAGATGGGCTTCCCAGGTCCCCAGACTCAGCTGTGTTGGCCCACGCAATGGGTGACATAAACCTGCATATCCCCAAGTACTTCCACACCTCTGGCTTGCGATGGCAGTGCTATTGGGGTTGTACTCTTTTGGGGTTCCTGTTGATGGGGTCCCTCAGGCAGTCCAGCTGCAAGGAGAAGCTTTCCTTCAGCCCCTTTCCAGTTTCTCCTCTATCTACCTCCTGCCCCATGGGCCTCCTAAGCCTGGGCCAGGACCTCCCTTCTTGCCTTCTCTTGGGCTTTAGTTCATGATGAATTATAAGTTCTATTCTGCCCACCTCTGACCAGTCTGTCCACCTCTTCTGCCCAAAGTCATGGTCCAAGTGCCCTGACCTGGGCAAGTCTTAGCTTAAGTTGGCTGAATGTTGCTTTCAGCCTCCCAGACTTCCCTTCCCTCCACTCCAAAGGAGAATCCTAAAAGGACCCAAAGAATTAATTGCCATTAAAAGTAAAATTGGACCTCTGGTCGGTGTGGCTCAGTTGGTTGGAGTGTCATCCCATACACCAAAAGGTTGCTGGTTCAGTTCCTGGTCAGGGCACATACCTAGGTTGCAGGTTCTATCCCTGGTCTGGGAGTACACTCCCAGACAACCAGTTGATGTTTCTCTCTCACATCGATGCCTCTCTCTCTCTCTCCCTTTCCTTCTCTCTAAAATCAGTAAAACATATCCTCAGGTGAGGATTAAAAAATAATAATAATAAAATAAAATAAATAAAATTGGAAATGTGATGAGAAGGGCACCTTACCTCTGGTAGTATTGGTCCCCAAAACCTATAACCCCAGTCTAACTGTGAGAAAAACATCAGACCAACCCAAATTGAGGACATTCTACAAAATATCTGACCAGTACTTCTCAAAACTGTCAAGGTCATGAAAATCAAAAAGAGCTAGAAACTGTCACAGACCAGAGAAAACTAAGGAGACATGGCAACTGGAGACAAGGAGTCGTGTGGTACCATAGATGGGATCATGGAACAGGAGGAGGTTAGTGAAAAAAATAATAAATACAAATAAAGTTTAGAGTTTTGTAGATAGGTAGGTAGATAGATGATAAAGTTGGGGCAGCAAAGTGCTAATAATTATATTTTAGCACTTCACTTTATATACAGTATTTACTATATGGCACATAGTATTCTAAGCACTTCCCATGTGTTAACTTGTTAATTCTCACAAAACACCCAAAAGACTGTCTCATCACTCTACAGATGAGGAAACTGAGGCATAGTGAGTTTGTGAACTGCTGATAAAATATCATGCATTCAACATATGCCTCATTTCTTATGACACCTCTTACGGTATGTTTTATTGTCTCCTCCCTTTATTTTACAAATAAGAAAACCAAGACTCAGAGGAGGTAAGTGACTTGCCCAAGGTTACACCGCTGGTTGGTAGGAGAGCCTGAACCCCAGTCAGGCTTTGGAATCATGTAGCCCTCAGCTCAGCCCTGAGTATGAGACTGGGAAGGGCCTTCTCAGAGCCACCATGTCGCACAGTGCTGGAGGCATCATCCACACTGTGGTCTGTGGGATTCACAGCCTAAGGCTGTGGCCCTTGGGAATTCTGGAGCTAGAGGGGACCCAGGAAATTTGGCAGTAGAAGAGCTCCTCTAAAGAAGGAACATGACCCATTCTAAGTCCTTGGCTCTTGAAATTCCAAGGAGGGAAGTTTGTGGTATCCAGGTCAAAGGTTTATTTCTTGGATTCTTAATCCCAGGGCTCATGACTTTAGGTAGAACTCAGTGTTGACCCGTATACCAAAGAAGGTTGTGGGTTAGATTCCCAGTCAGGGCATATACCTAGGTTGCAGGTTCGATCCCCAGTCAGGGTGCATATGGGAGGCAGCCGATAGATGTTTCTCTCTCTCCCTTCCTCTGCCTCTAAAATCAATAAACATATCCTTGGGTGAGGATTTAAAAAAACTCACACAAGATACCACTACACACCCACGAGAATGACTAAAATTTTAAAAATCTGACAATGCCAAGTGTTGAAAAGGGTGTGGCGCACTCTCATACACTTCTGGTGGGAATGTAAAATGGTGCGGGTTTGACCTCCAGCCCCGGTAGGGTCGCATGCGGGAGGCAACCAATTGATGTGTCTCTCTCACATGGATGTTTTTCTCTCTTTCCCCTGCCTCACTTCCTTCCACTCTCTCTAAAAATTAATGAAAAAAAAGAATCCTCAGGTGAGGATTAACAATAAATAAATAATCTAAAGACTTAAGTAAATATTTCTCCAAAGAAGACATATAAATAAATGGTCAATGGGCACATGAAAAGATGCTCAAAGTCACTACTCATCAGGGCAATGGAAATCAAACCATAATGAGATACCTCATACCTGTTAGGATGGCTATTATAAAAACAAACAAACAAGAGACAAGTGTTGGCAAGAATGTGGAGAAATTGGAACCCTTGTACATTGTTGATGGGAATGCAAAATGGTGCTATGGAGGTTCCTCAAAAATTAGAACTACTATATGATCCAGAAATCCCACTTCTGAGTATTTATCCAAAAGAATTGAAGTCAGGATCTCAAAGAGATATTAGCACCCCAATATCATGCAGCACTGTTCACAAAAGTGAAGATTCACAACTTAAATGTCCACTGATGGATGAATTAATAAAAAATATATATATGCTTACAATGAAATATTATTCAGCCTTAAAAATGGAAATCCTGCAATAGGTCACCATATGGATAAAATTTGAAGATATCCTAAGCAAAATAAGCCAGTCACAGAAGGACAACTATTACATCATCCCACTTACATAAGGTATCTAAGATAGTCACACTCATAGAATCAAAGACTAGTGGTGTTACTAGGGGCTAGGGAAGAGAGGGGAAATGGGAAACTGCTTATCAATGGGCATAAACTTTCAGCTATGCAAGACAAATAGATATCTGCTGTACAACATTGTGCCTACAGTTACAATACTGTATTGTACACTTAAAAATTTATTAAGAGGGAAGATCTTATGCTGTGTTCTTACCACAATAAAACAAAATAAAATAAAATAAAAAAGTTAAACATCGATGTTTTAGTTTGAATATTTGTTTTTTGAATTGTATGACTAAAACAAGTGGTTTCCACTTTGTGAGCACCCGAGCCCTGCCAGGAGAGTAGGAGTTGGGGGGAGCTGATTTAGAGTTAATGCAAGGAGTGCACAAATACATATGCATACCAAGCATTGTCTGTAAATTAAATAAATGATATATCCTGCACACATATGGGTGGTGTGTTCTAAATGTATGTGGAGGAGTTATTATCAACAAAATAAAGATTCCTGTTATAAAACAGCAACAACCTAAATATCCATTAACTAGTAAATGGATAAACAAGTTGTAGGACATCTATACAATGGAATACTAGTGAGCAGTAAAAAGGAATGAGCTTACGCATACATGCACCAATGTGGATGAATTTCAAAAGTGTTATACTAAGTGGAGGAAGCTAGATACAAAAGTCTACACACTGTATGATTCCATTTATATAACATTGTAAAAGAGGCAAAACTATAGTGACAGAAAGCAGGTCAGTTTCATCGATATGAGAGGGGAGAGGTCAGACTGCAAAAGGGAACAGGGATCATTTGGGGTGATGGAAAGGTTCTATAGCTTGATTGAGATCATGGTTACACAACTATAGACATTTGTCAAAGCTTATCAAACTATACACTTAAAATGGGTTTTATTATATGTAATAAAATTATATGTGTATATATGTATGTATGTATACAGCTGACATTTTAAAAAGACCAATATATTTTACTTCCCCTTCTCACTTTTAAAAAAATATATATGTTTTTATTGATCTTTAGAGAGAGGAAGGGAGAGGGATAGAGAGATACAGACATCTACAGAGAGAAACATCATCCATCGGCTGCCTCCTGCAAGCCTCCTACTGGGGATCGAGCCCGCAACCCGGGAAATTGTGCCCTGATGGGAAATTGAACCGTGGCCTCCTAGTTCATGGGTGGACTCTCAACCACTGAGCCATGCTAGCCGGGCGCCTTCTCACTTCCTGATGCTTCAAGAGGCTTTAGAATAATTTCTTTTCTAACTTCCCTCCTCCCATTTCCCCCAAATCACCTAATTATTAACCCCCCTCTAAGCAGCAGGAAAAAACACTGTATTTTCCCTTCCTTGCAAATGCTAGATTGGATTTGCAGAGACCAGATGGCTCATGACTGAGCCAAAGGAGTCCAGGAGGCCAGAAACTAGGACAATGAGAAAATCAGGGGTGGGGACGGTTGAATGGGAAAAGGCTGGACCTGGGCCTACGAGCTGGGAGTCCCTGGGAAGTGCAGTAGTAACAGTGCTGAGAAGGAGATGGAGACCCAGCCCCCACTCCACTACTGCTGGCCCTCAGGAGGGTGGTTTCTTTCACCGAGTTGTGGGGATTCAGTACGACTTTGAATGTGAAACTGCCTTGGGAGAAACATAGTAAACCCTGCACAAATGCAAAATCTTATCATGTCTATTATTGATATTATTAGTCTTTGCTACCTCGGAACTGAGTGACCCCCTCTCTGCTGCAAGCAGAGGCCTACCAGAATGTCACCTTGATGTCCTCCTCCCTAGTCCCCCAAACCCTCCTCCAGGCCTGGGGCCTGTGGGCGTGGGCTTTCTTTGCTAATTGGTAAAATCCATCACTGCACAGTCCTCCACAGAAAGTTTTGGAAAGATCTTAATAAGGCAAGTGATTACAAATGTTCCAGCAACCACAGGCAAAAGTCAACAGAAAATAATTGTCCTGATGGTACCCAGGTCCGGAAAGACAACCAGTTCATTGTTCATTGTTCAGTCATGACAAAGTCTGGGATCTCTGTGTGGACAGCATACACACCTGGATTCACTTCTTTCATTCTCTGCCCACTTTCTTTGGGAGAGTTTTAAAGGTCACCTAGTCCATGCTCCCAAGGAATAGAAGGTTACAGACTTCTAGAGAGAGTTGCCTGTCTCTCCTTTTCAGAGAGGTTTTCCCTGAAAACACGACGCAGGCTCTTCAGATGTTCATATGAAGCAAGTGCCTTTGGTCTTGCAGTAACCCTGTTTCTCTCCTGTGTTCTCAGGAGCCCCAGCGCCCCAGGGGCTGCCCCAGGGCCCACTCTGAGATCAGAGGAAAGTGGAGGGGGCCCAGCATAGAACCTCACACTGCAACCCCCGCAGCTCTGATTTGGTCTGCTTTACCTACTAGGCATGTCCATTAGGTTTTACTTGGGGGGAAAAGTTTCCTTGTTAAAACACACACACACACACAACCAGCTGGGAAAGACTTCTTCTAACCCAAAGCCCTCCTCCTGCAGCTACTGAAGCTCCCTAGGTTTCGAGAGGAGCTGTTTACTACCGTCCCGAAATGGCCTCCTTGGCCTTCCCTTTCTCACTGCCTGGAGGAAGACTTCTTAAGTAATCCTACCTAACTCCTTTGTATAAACTGCCTTGGTCTCCTCATCTGTAAAATGGGGTTAGTAAGAGAACTTCTTTAAAGTGCTGTTTTGAGGATGAAATGCATTAAAACATGTAAAGCACTTAAAAGAACTTGGCATATAGTAAATGCTTAATAAATGTCAGCTGTTATTAATGTCCTATTTCTGCCAGCTGTGCCTCTCTCCCTTTGACCTCAGGGGAGAGGTGGTCCCTCTTCTCCAGGCCCCATCCTGTCTCTACATCTCTTCGTCCTGTGCCCCCCCCTTCAATGCTGTCTTTTCATAGGCGTTTTCAGCACCTAAATGGTTGCTCAAATCTCTCGTCATAAAAACATTACTTTCCCCTACAACTCTTCCCTTCCTTCTACAGCCAGCCTTTCAGGAAGAGCTGCTTCCAGGGACTTCCTTTCATCTTGATCTCCTGCCAACTGGCTGAAATACAGTTATTCCCCCACAGCCCTGACAGAACTCTCACCAGGGAGGTCCCCAAGGATCTGGTTGCCCAATCCAGTGGAATTTCTCAGTTCCTAATTGACTTTTCTGTAGTTATTGATTGGCCAAACCCTCCTTATTGTAACCCTCCTTCCTTGACTTGCAGGGACGTGCTCTGCCTGCTCTCCCTACTACTACTTGCTCTCATGGTAATAGGAGGAAACCAGCCACTGTGCCAGGAGGAGCACAAACGAGTCCACAGAGAGGTCCATGTGGGAAGGAACAAACATCCACCGCCAGCTCACCAGCCATCTGATGACCATCCTGAAAACAAATCTTCCAGCCTTAGTCAAACCTCTCAACCTGATGCCACATGGGCAGAAAAGAGCTGTTCCTAACAAGCAGATTTCTAAACAAAACAGATACATATTGATGTATAAGTTCTGGGTGGTTAGAAGACACTAAGTTGGGTGCTTTATTATGCATATCAAAGTGAATTATAGTTGTTGGCCTCTCTGTCTCCCCAACTAGACTGTAAGCTGCTTTAAGGAGAGACATCTCTGTGTCTGAATTAATATAGTGCTCCCACACCTATCAGCCCTGTGAGGTAGGTACCAATGTTGCCATTATCCCCTTTTTACAGATAAGAAAATTGAGGCTGAGGGAAAAGAAATGGCTCAATTCAAGCTGCAAATGGTGGACCCCATCCCCTTTTCACAATGCCTTAAGAAGGCACCAAGGAACCCTTTCCCCAACAGAAAAGATCCTCTCTCATCCTTACTCAGTGTCTCCCCACAGAGCTCAGAAGACAATGAGCACTCTGTTAACAGCTCGCTTGTTCATTTATTTACTGAGCACTACTGCCTCCCAGGCACTTGACGTACAGTACCAAACAAGAGTTACATTTTACAGATGAGTAGAGAAATTTACAAGGTCGAAGTCACACTGCTAGGAAGAGGCTGACATAAGACTCGAACCCAGGCCTGGTCCAAGCCCCCACATTATTCGACTGCCACAGAAGAGGTTGTGATGGAGGGTGGACCAAACAGGAGGCCTGGGTTCAAATTCTAGAGACATCTAGCTGTGTGGTTTGGGGCTAGTCACTTGAGCTCTCTGAGCTTATTCCCGTATCTGTGAAGTCCATCCACTACCATGCCCTTCTGAAAACAAGATTATATTTCAGGGAGGCAGCAGGCACAGGGGAATGACTTTGGCTTGGAAGCAGGCCCATGTGAATATACATAGCACCTTTGCCATTTATAGCTCTGTGACTTTGGGAAAGTCTCTTAACCACTCTGAGCACTTCACTTATCTCTCAGACATAATGATGGTAGTACCTCCATTCAATAGTTGAGGAATTAAATAAGAAAATGCACCTTAGGAATTCAGCCCACAGTAGTGAATAATAAATGATAGTCACTCCATTCTTGAATTAGTTGCTGTTATTTCCCAAACGACATACTCCATGTCTTAAGTGTCTCTTTATCCCCATGCACAGGCACAGGCATGATTATCTATTCTACATTTGCTAAACTGAGGGCAGAGTCTGCCTGGGTCAAGTGCATTCCTTTTTAAAATTTCACTTATATAATGTAGTGTTACCAACTATGGTCATCATGGTTTCCATTAGATTCTCAGATCTTTCACCTAATAGCTGAAAGTCTATGTTCTTTTACCAACCTCTCCCTATTCTGCCACCTCTTAGACCCTGGCAACCGATTTTCTATTCTTTGTTTCCAAGTTTGAATTTTTTTTAAGATTCCTCATATAAATGATACCATATTGTATTTGTCTTTCTCTGGTTTATGTCACTTAGCGTAATGCCTTCAAGGCCCATCCATGTTGTCTCAAATGGCAGGATTTTTTCTTTCTTGTGGCTGCATAATATTCCATTGTATGTGTGTGTGTATCTCACTTTTTCTTTCTCCATGCATCCACTGATGGACACTTTAGCTGTCTCCATGTCTTGGCTACCATGAATAATGCTGCAATAAACATATGAGTGCAGATACCTCCTCAAGATCCTGTTTTCCTGTACATATATATAGCCAGAAGTGGGATTGCTGGATCATATAGTTCTATTTGTAATTTCTTGAGGAACCACCATACTGTTTTCCATAGTGGCTGCACCATTTTTCAATTCCACCAACACTTGTTCTCTCTTGTCTTTTTTATAATAGCCATTCTAACAGGTATGAGGTGCTATCTCATTACGGTTTTGATTTGCATTTCCCTATGATTAGTAATGTCCAGCACCTTTTCATGTACCTATTGGCCATTTGTAAGTCTTCTGTGGAAGAACATCTACTCAGCTCCTTTGCTTATTTTTTTTTTATTAAGTTTTAGAGAGAGGAAGGGAGAGGGAAAGAGAGAGAAAAACATGGATGTGAGAGTGAGACTTCGATCTGCCGCCTCTTGCACATGCCCTGTGAGGGATGCAGCCAGCAACCCGGGCATGTGCCCTGACCAGGAATCAAGCCGGCAACCTTTTGGTGTCTGGGACAACACCCAACCAACTAAGCCATACCAGCCAGGGTATCTTTTGCCCATTTTAAAATCAGATTGTTTGTTTCATGTTAATGAGTTGTCTGAGTTCTTCATATATTTTGGACATTAACCCCTTATCAGTTATATGATTTGCAAATCTGTTCTCCCATTCTGTCGGTTGCCTTTTCCTTCTGTTGTTTTCCTTTGCTGTGCAGGAGCTTTTTAGTTTGATATAGTCCCCTGTTGATTTTTGCTTTTGTTGCCTAGTGTATTCCTCATCACATTTGCCACACTGGTGGGCACACAATGCTGCTGTCTCTTCCTTTCGTTACAGCACTTCACAGTTTATACAGCATTTTCTCACATAGCTTCTTTTAATCTTTGCACCACCTTGTGAGTTACACCTAGCTATTCCCCTTTGCAGATGAGGAACAGAGCTGTGACCTGGTTTTCCAGTGGGCACACAGCTGGTAAGACATGGAGCCATCTGCATTGAGGTCCTCTAGTCCTGGGAGTGCTCTGTCATGAAGCAGCGAGGGAGGGACAAATACCCAAAGGAGGAATTTCATCAAGGCTCTTTCTCAAACCACAGGAGGTAGCAAGGTTCCACAGAAAGCCCGCAGGTTAGAGGTCTGGCCACTGGGATGGCTCTGGAATCTTAGGCAGATTATCTGACCTTCTTCAGCCTCAGTTTCCCTAGCTGTAAAGGAGAGGTCATAAGAGAAATGACCTCATAGGGTTGTTGTGAAGGTCAAACAAGATAAGCCATGCCATGCTCAGTACACAATACTTAGCATGTAGCAGGGCAAAATAGAAAATCTGGACCGTGCACTGTATGGGGTACAGGAGGTCTAGTGTTCAAAGGCCAGTTTTGCCACTTTTTAGTCAACAGCTTGGCCTGCCTGAGCCTCAGTTTCCTTACTTGTAAATAGGGTACTGTTAGCATTTTACCTTCAAGTGTGATTGTGAGGATTAAATGAGCAGATATATCTATAGTGCTTAGAACTGTGCAAGGCCCAGTTAGTAAACCCCTGCTGCTCCTAGACCTGGGATTCCTCGCCCTCAGCCCTGGAGTTGAATGCTCAAGGGCCTCACAACCATGCTGTGCCGATGGCACAGCTTCTACCTATATCTGAATTTTATGGTTAGGAAACAGACTAAAGTGGATGGAAGCCTAAATCGGAAATCCCAGGCTGCCCCAATCTCCAAATCTCCAAATTTTGCCCACCCTTCAAGGCCCAGCACTAAAGACATTTCCCCTGCAAAGTCTTCCCCAGATCATTCTTGTGCCTGCCCCCTCTGCCCCAGCCCCGGCTGGAAGCACTCACCTCTGGACTCCCACAGCAGCCTCTCTGTGACACTAGCAGGCACCAACATCAATTTTTCCACATCGTATTGCCAATGTCTATATATATGTTGCGTCTTCTAGCTGTGAGTTTTCCAGGACAGAACCATGACTGTGACCAATTCCTGTCTACATCCAGTACAGGATGTAGCCTGGCTCGCAGCACTAAATACCATTTATCCACTCAATGCGTGAATAAGTCTCTATTACTGAAGATGCCGGAGAGTAATGGGGAATTAAACATGCACATACATGAAACGGGCACATGCATGGAAAAAGCCCATGTATGTACCACACAGACACCATCATCATATGTGCAAGGCAGTGTGCAAGCACTTTCCATACATTCCCTTATTTAAATCCTCATTTTAGAGATGAGGAGACTCAGAGGGACTAAGACACTTCTTTAATATCACACAGCTTTGGCATCAACCTGGCAGTCTTGGGGAAGCTTAACTCAGATCAGGAAACTCAGCCTGTAACTTGAGTGGGCCAGGAGGCCCCGAGTCCCTTCTCTTCTACACTCACCATCCCAGCCCAGCCCTAGAACTGTCAGTCTTTCTCTCAGTCCCCAGGCTACAGGTTGCCCTCTCTCCTTCTTGCCCAGGGGGTGGCACTGCCAGCAACCCCAGAGCCATGCAGTTTCCTAGCTCAAGCCTATTTGTGCGAAGTCCAACACCTTTGTAGGCAGCCAGGAGGGCGCCCAGCACCAGGCAGGGTGGCTCAGTGTGAATGACAGAACTGGGAGCTTGGTTGCACCTTGCCAGCTTCCCTCACAAGAGATCTCTTTATTACTTGGCAGACGGGTACCTAGCTGCTGGGCAAAGCCAGCTTGAGAGGACAGATCAAAGCCATCTGGCCCACACCAGCCTCAGAGGCTGCTTCACACTGTGGCCTCCCTCACGACGCCAGAGCAGCACGCCTACATGGCGTTACTCACCCACCCTTAATCAACTGTGGCCTGCATTGTTTTTCCAGGAATAGTGAAGATAAGTCCTCATCAGTATAATGACTGCATTTGTGCAGTAGTTCTGATTTATGGAAAATGGTAATAGTAGTAATAATAATATTATATATTATAATTATAACTAATGTTAACATTAATGCCACTTGACTGATGAGGAGGCTAAGGCTGAGCAAAGTTTGATGACCTCCTGAGAGCCCACAGCTGAGACTCCAGCCCACACCTTTCCACTGCCGCCTGCTGCCCCTGGCACCCACCCAACCCCACAGCGGGCAGGGGAGGTGGCCACTGGGCTGTTAATGGAAGAACCTTGCTCTTGCCCGCCATAGCACAGGCAGATTCTTGGAGTTAGACAAACACCTAAAACCTCACCCAGCCAATCCCCAATCCCACATCTTCAATTGACCTCCTAGCCACAGCTCATGCATACCCACCCAACTCACATACCTACAGAAACACCTCTTACTTCTGGTAAACCAACTACATGCTAACATGCAACATGCTTTTATACACCTGCTTGGGTGTGTAAAGATTAATACACATAAACTTGCATATGCATGTATGCACGTGCACACACACACATACTCCTTAACATGCACACCTCACTTCATGAACACATCCAGAGGTCTCATAAAAATGCACAGCTGTCCCTTGGTATCTGAATATACAGATGCCCTTTGGTATCTGCAGGGGATTGGTTCCAGGACCCCCACAGACACCAAAATCTGCAGATGCTCAAGTCTCATATATATGTAGTATTTGCATATAACTTACGCACATCCTCCCACATATTTTAAATTATCTCTAAATTGCTAATACAGTGTAAATGCTATGCAAATAATTGTTATACTGTATTGTTTAGGGAATAATGGCCAGAATTAAAAGTCTATACATGTTTAGTACACACACAATCATGTAGGCCAAACCACATAATACACATCAACAACATAACTTTTTTTCTCCACAAATATTTTTGACCCACGGTCAGTTGAATCCATGGACGCAGAACCCTCAGATATAGAGGGCCAACTGTAGTCCCAGTCCCACACTCAATATAAACTCCCCAAACCTATGCACACACAATCCTGCACACACATGCACGTGAATGCACACACACTTCTGGATGTGTAAACACACAGACATATTTTCACATATAATCCTGCATGTGCAGGTGTGCGCACACACACATGTATACACACACAGGACTGAGACCACGAATGTCCCATCCCCTATGTGGGCCCTCCAGAGTGTGTGGGCCATAGAAGGATGTCATGTCCCATGAGGACCTGTAAATCACCCATCTTCTGGCTGCATGTGGATGGCATTCTGCCAGTCCCCTAGTCCAGTCTTGCATGGCATGACAGAGATGAGTGGGCCAAGGGCCAAGTTCTGAGCTATAGCAACATAAACAACTCTCATATGGGCATGGTGCCTCCAGCCTTTTTGTCCCTGAACATTGAGCCATGTTCTGGACCAGGCCTTGCCCAGGGCAAGCACTTCCCATGCCACAGGGGATGCTCCTAGAGTGGGGATAGCTATGTCACAGTATAAGAGGCTAAAGCTTGCATGTGAATCTTGAAGATGCCACTTTAGCTGTGTGACCCTGGGTGCGTCATCTTAACCTCTCTGAGTCTCAGCACATCTGTAAAATAGGATTGTGTGGATAAAATGAGATAATATACGTAAATACCTAGCACAGAGCAGAAATTAGTACATTGATGTTGAAAGACTGAATAAATAAGTGAATATTATCCCTGGCCAGGTGTGGCTCGGTTGGTTGGAGCGTCATCCTAAACACCAAAAGGTTGTGGGTTCGATTCCCAGTCAGGGCATATACCCAGGTTGTGGGTTTGGTCCCTGGTTCCTCCCTCCCTACTTACCTCCCTCCCTCTCTTTCTCTCTCTAAAATAAACAAACATACCCTTGGGTGAGGATTAAAAATTAATTAATTAATTAATTGACCATCAGATGATTGTGAATTGCATACCAGGGCTCTCTGTGTAGAACTGCTTTCCCTCTTTGGCCCTTTGACCCCCATTTTCTCTAGTAGTGGATCATATTGCTTCCTTGCTCAAAGTCCCCACAACCATGATCATTATTAAGCTATTATTTCTCCCATCTTAAAGAACAATCTTTGATCCTGAACCCACTTCCCCTCCAGCTACCACTCCATTTCTTTATTCCTCTTTGTAGCAAACTCATCAAAGAGTTTTCTGTACTCACTTTCTACAATTCCTCTCATCCTGTCATCTTTTAAACTCATTAGGGAAATTTCAAACATACATTTTGCCAATCTTCTAGCCCCAACATTTTTGTTGGAGTATTTTAAAACATAACCCAGAAATAATATCATTTCACTCAGAATGTATCTCTAACAGGTAAGAACTTTAAAAAGATATAACAGTATCATTATTACACCTAAGTTAACAATAATTCTTTAATATCAACTAATAAGTCTTCCGTGTTCAAATTTCCCTGATTGCCTTAAAAATGTCCTTTTAGTTGCTTCATCTGAACCAGGACCTAATCAAGGTCCACATGTTTATTTGGTTGACTTGCCTCTTACATCTCTTTTCCCTTCTCTCTTAAACCCGCACTAATCAAGCTTCTGCCCCAATGCTCTACCAAAACTACACTTTCAGGGTCACCCATTACCTCAGTGTTGCTAAAGCCAGCAGACAGTAGTCATTCCTCACCCTGCTCCAGTGTTTGACTCTATTCCTGCACCACCCCCCCCCCCCCCCCCGCCCCCGAAACACCTCCCTTCCCCCTCCCTCTCAGCTTCTATCCCACCTCTTGACATCAGAGTGCTCCAGGGCTCCATCCCTGCTCCTCTTTAGTCATCTAGTCTCAGGGCTTTAAAAGCTGTCCCAAATTTATATCCCCAGTTCTTTCCAAAAGCCAACTGATTGTCTCCACCTGAATATCCAATAGGCATCTCCAACTTACCATGTCTAAGACTCCACCCATCACCTTCCCTCCCACAGACTTCCCCAACTCATCCTTCCAATAACTTTCACCCAAACTCTCGGACTGGCTCTCAACTTGTCTCTCTCACACCCCACATTAATCCCTCAGGAAGTACTGTTGCTTCGACTGCTACTTCCATCTCCTACCTGGACTTTGCAACAACCTCCTACCCGATCTCTCTGCTTCTGGCTTTCTTCCACTTCAGTTCATTCTCAACCCAAACTCAACGAGCGGCTACAGTTGTCTTTAAGCATTCTCTGCTCAAAACTATCCAGTCGTCACTGGTTTTTCTTACGTAAAAGCCAAACTCTTCACAACAGACTCCAAGGTTCTACCAGTGTTTCACAACAAGAAACATTTACTTGGGGCAGGAAAACTCTTCCCTGTGGGTCTGTCCTGTGCACTATAGCGTGGTCTGACATTGTCTTTGTCCCCCCAATGCCCGCAGAGCAACACTTTCCCCTCATGTGTCCAGTACTGTTTCGCTGTAGCATCTGTGCCACAAATATATTCACCACAAACATTTTCACCCCATAACTGATTGTCCATGAGGCAATTTTGCTGTAAAAAAAAAAAAAAGGTAAGTTCACAACAAATAAAAGAGGGACATTAAAAATGAGCAACAAAATGAAAAAGACTTTAAAGTGAAATACAGAATGTTTGAATACATTTAAAATGGGTGTAGATTCATGGTAATACTGTGCAAATAACCGATTTTATATTGTGCATTGTACCTAAGCACTTGTTTTCATTCCATGGGAAATGTGGGTTCAACTCTGTACCCTAAAAGCTGCCCCTTGGTGCCTCTTCCTCCTCCCAGTATAGTGTATTTCAAAATAAGAAACCTCTTGGGGGTAAAAATCTTCATGTGAAAGAAATGCTCACTATTTTAAAACACCACTATATAACTATTTTCTCCACCATTTCCTCAATGGAGAGATGAAACCAACCTGATCAATGCCACCCCCTAGGCCCCACCCTCATTCCCACAACAAAACCCTAAAAAACTGTCAGTTATTTTATCTTTTTTACAGAAAAACTGTCTTATGGCCAATTAATTTTGTGGTGAAAATATGTGCAGCAAAAATGCTCACAACAAGATGTCTATGGCAAAGATGCTATCATGAAAGCACCTACAACCCCCCCAACCCTGCCAGCCATTGTGACAACTAAAATGTCCCCACACATTTCCAAACACTACCTGGTGGATTTGGAAATCCCAGCTGAGGGCCTCTTACAAGATTTGCTACACCCCTTCCCTCTCCCGCCCTCCCTACACCCCATGGATGGCTCTGATTTGGCCTCAAGACTACTCCCCCAGTGCTCCTGCTCTCACTGGGCCAACCAGACCGGCTCCTGCGCGGCCTTTGTGCTGGCTGCCGTCTCTGCCAGGAATGCTCCTCCCCCTTGCAGAGACCTCCCTTCGCCAGGTCTTTGCTCAGGCATCATCTTCTGGGCGAGGTCTTCCCAGTACATCCTGTTTGAAATTGCAAATCCCTTTAGTCCCAGGCTCCCTTCTCTAGAGCACTTAACCCATCAGATGTAGTATATGTGTGAATTATTAATTGTGGGGTTTTTTTTAGTCTGCAAGCTTCATGAAGGGATTTGGGGGGTTTTGGTTCACTGCTGTACCCAGTGCCCGAAACAGTAACTTGTACACAGCAGACAATCCATAAATATTTAAGTGAAAGAAAAGATACAGATGCCATGAACATAAACTTATGTAGAGAAGGAAACAAGCACTTTTAAGTCACAGGAATAAAGAATAATTTCATTCTCAGAAAGAACTAGAGTATGCTCAGCCTGGGGTGGTAAGTAGGGGGAGAGGCTGTGAGAACCTCCATTTATTTCTCAGATCAGTTCAGGAAAACTTCCTGGAGAGATGGCTTTTTAGGACTCACCTTCAGCTCGTTTTGAACCAGATTATAACACCCTGGCAGCTCCCCCAGCCCCAGGGAACAAAAGTGAATCAAGCTAGAAGAGTGTTGAAAAGTTTTCAGGCTGGGAAGCATACTCCATGAATCTTATTTCTACCGCAATCTACCAATGTCTGTAGGAGACTAAAGCAGCAAGTCAGCAGCTGCAGGGCCAAGTTCAAATGGAGACCCCCAATAATATCTGCCCACTCCCACCCTGGACCCTCAGAAAAGCCCATCCCAAATGATCACACAGAGGCAGGCCACCCAGAGTTTGCTTTCCATACTCTCAGCAGACAAGAACCTAGATTCACAGCCATACAATGAAATATTTTGCAGTTAAAAAGAATGAGGCGGTTCTTTTTATACTGGAGATGGAAGGATCGCCAAGACAGACTATTAGCGGCAAAACGCAAGGTGCAGAACCGCATATAGTATACTACAATTAATGTAAAAGAAAGTACACACTCACACATACATGCACTTGAATGTACATAGAATTCCCTGAAAGGATACATGAGAAATTGCTGACAGTGGTTGCTGGTGGGGTGACAGTGAGTGTGAGTGGGTTGGAAATGGGTGGGGAGACACTTGATTGTAAATTCTTGTATCCTTTACATTTTGTATTATGTCAGTATACACCTACTTGAAAAAAGTGAATTAAATTTTCAAACAATACAACCAGATTGACAAAAACCAACAGGCCCTTGTGAATAGTTCTGCATTTTTTGGTGTTAAAACTTAAGCCACCTGCATAACTATAGGTGGCCTGAAGTCAGAGGACAGAGTCCTTCAAGTGGAAAGAGCCCAGGGGCTTTAGCTGACCTGTCCCTTCTGTGGCCTGGGGCTGAGAAAGCCAGTGGGTTCCTAGGTGCCATCCAAAGCCAGGCTGGGTCAGAACTTGCATGGTTGAGGTAGGAAGTTAAGGGGTGGTCTGGCCATACCCCCTGGACAGAAGGGCTCCCTTCTTGCTTCTGCCCTAGAAGAGCAGTGATGAGATAAGGCACAGCAACCCACAATGCCCCTGCAGCAGAAGTGGTAGGCTTAGGTGTATTCTCTTGAAAGAAAAGGCGACTGGGGATGGGGAGATAGTGGACAGGAAGACCAGGGAAGGAGGTATGACTGTCTTCAAATGCTTGTGGGGCTGCCAAAGAAGAAAAGAGGAATCCTGTTCTGAGTCTTCTAGAAGACACAGAAAAGTAAGGAAGTGTACTCTACCTTCAAAACCACTTTCTGGCCCAGATCTTGCCAGAAGGATCCAAAAATAACAGCAACTACTCAGAGTCCTCACTGTGTGCTAGGCACTTGGGTTACTTGGTGATTTACTGGCATTGCCTCTTTATTTTCACATCAATCCTACCAGGTTAGTACTAATTGTATCCCCATTTTACAGACAAAAAACCAAGGCTGTCACTGATCAAGATCACATAGTAAATACGTGCCAGAGTCAGGATTCGAACCCAGTGCCACACTCTGAACTATTAGGTTTCATCATAGGTTGGGCCAGAATTCTTAGACTATGTGATCCATTGAATTCAAATATAAATATGGGGAGGCTAAGGTAGAGTTGGGCTTCTCTTGCCAAGGTGTCTTGGGAACAAGGAAGGCTATGGAAGGTGGATGCCGAGTAGACGTTGGACCTCGGTGACACCATCCTGGTCCCTGACCCTCAGCCGTCTCCACCTCCCCCCTTCTTCTTCAAAGGGACTCATCCACTCGCAGATGCCCGGGCTGGGACCTACACAGGCCAGGAAAGGAGAGCCCATCAGCCCCGAGGGCCCGCTCCCGGGGGGGGGGGGGGGGGGGGGGGGGGGAGCAGCCTGGGCGGAGGGTGAGCGGGCTGTGCCCTGGGGCCCCGGGGGCCGCCAGGGTCCCGGGCGCGGCGGCAGGAGCCGCAGGGCAGGGCGGTGACGCAGCAGGGACGCCCCCTTCCCTCCCGGGTCCTCGCTCGGGGCGGGAGGCGGCGGGCGCCGGGGGTGCTCCCAGACGCCGTGGGCGGGCGCCAGGCTGAGCCCGCGGGGGCGCGGGGCGGGGGAAGACCGCGGGAAAGAGCCAGGCTCCGGAGAGGGCCGGGCGCTGGGGGCCCGGGTAGCCCGGGCGGGGTCGGGGGACTCGGGGGAGGACGGCGAGCGTCGAGGGCCCCGGAAGCGGGGCGGGGGTGCGGCAGCCCCTCGTTCACCCTCCCGCCCACGCCCACGCCCACGCCCACGCCGCGGGCCGCCGGGGCGGGGACGGCGCCGGGGCTGCGCTGCCTGGCCTGTGACTCAGCACCGCCCCGCCGCCGGGGTGCGAGGGCGCGCGCGGTGCGCTGGGGCGCGCGGCTTCCCCGCGCCGGGGGCCGGCCGGGCGGGGGTGCGCGGGGGCGTGTGTGGGCGGGAGATTCCGTGCTGCTCCGAGGCGAGCCTCACCCCGCGTCCCCCCTTCCCCACCGAGAAGCCTCGGGGACGCGGCCGGGGGCTGAAGGGCTTTCCCCGGGCTTTTGGAGCGAGTCTAGGGGCAGACGACGGAGGAGGTGACCCGAGGTGGGGAGCGGCTGGAGCCTGAGCTCTGCCTTCCAGCGGCCCTCGGATTTTCAGCGCTAATGGCCGGGAGGAGCCCAGTGGAAATTCCTGAGGTATTTAGAGCTGGAATCCCCTGCAGAATTCACGTCATCCTTCCCAGACCTGCAGGGCTGCCCTACATCGGGCCCACTGGTGTCTGTCTCCCCCTCCCTTTTTTTCCCCTTGAAAGGAAGCGTGAATTGAGTCTCCCTCTGTCCCCCATCCTGAGCTCCTTTCCCAAGGCTCTTATCATTTGAAAGTCACTTTTCACATCTGAGCCAGGTCCTTTGTGCTGCAGTAACCTCTTAACAGCTCTGCTTTGCCACAGACTTGGTGAGCTGAGGGGAGAGGGGGGCAAAAAGTGATTGTTCCCGTTGGCCTAGAGAAGGGGAGGGGTTTGCTCCAAGCTTACACTTGGGGTCTGTGAAGGTGGGCACAGAAGTCAGGAGTCCTGGCTTCTTGGTGGAGACCAGCTGATTGGAAGGAAAGTATCTCCCTTATCTGTCTGTGGAATTCCCTTTGGCCTTCCCTGATGTGCTCTCATGAGTTAAGTAGCTCTAAGAATGTCAAAGATGCAAATGAGCCAGTTTGGAGGCATTGTGGGCATCTGTTTGCAGAGACCAGGCTATGCACAGGAATCACCAAAACTAGACACAGGCAAGAGGTTCCCAACTGCTTTGTAGAGTTTTTGTTGCTGTTTTTAAATAATCATTGTGTTGAGTTGATGTGTTGAATGAAATTTGTGGTTGATTCAAATCATTTATCAAGAAATTAGGACCCTAGCCGGTTTGGCTCAGTGGTTAGAGCATCTACCCTCAGACTGAAGGGTCCGGGTTCGATTTCGGCCAAGTGCACCAAAATCGGGTCATGTGGTACAAAGCCATAGCCACAGCTAGGCCAAGTTAGGTGCAGGGAAACACCACACTGCAGCTTTCCCTGCATCTTGTGCATTTCCCTGCTGCCCAGTTACTGAGCTTCCAAACATAACAGCTCAATAGAGAGTCCCAAATTCCCCACCCCTGCACCCAACCACCCTCCCTGCGGCCTTCAGCTCACGGATTCCAGAGACCTGGTCTCCTTGCTTGAGACAGAGTGAGGGATAGAAAGCCTAGAGCCAGGCACTGTAGACTCACCCCATTTTACAGAGGGGAAGACCCAGGAGAAACTGGCCAGCCAAGAGAGATGAAACAAGCCATGCAGAGAAAGAAGAAGGAACCCTGAGTCCTGACAGGGTGACAGGCCAGGGTGTCATGGGGAAGCAGAAAGAAAGCCTATGCTGAGCTTTGGTGTGAGGCCCATACATGTTCTGCATGGAGTGGGTGACATCAATCTCCCCCAGCCCAAGTCAGTAATACACTCACGCATACACAACTGTATCCACTCAGTCCCACACACACATCCATACCATACACACACCCACTTACCCTCCCGTCAGTGTCCTAACATTTCCGTGAACAGAGCTGACACTGCCTGATTGAAAATAGGAAGGAAAGGCCTAAAGCCTGGGTGTTGGTTTCTGCTGTGTCTCCAGGCTAGATGGTGATCCCAGAATCCAGCTCGCTCTCCTCTGTCTGTTTCTACCTGGAGACATGAGTACAATTTAAGCTTCCTTTCCCTCCCATCATCAGAGACCCATTACCCATTTCTAGTTCAACCTGCTGACACGCTGTGTGTGTGTATCACTGAGATGAAACACTCAAAATGCTTTGTCATGCTTAATAATGCAGCTTCCCAGGCTGAGGACTGGACTGATCAGAGGCAGACACAGAGGGAGAGGAGGGTTCACCATGCTTATGGATAGAATTAGGGTAGGATCTGTTAGCTGGAAGGAGCACCCATGTCCCCCTCACTCCCCAACCAGCCTTAAGAGGTGAGCTTTAGATCCAGCTTTTCACACATGCTCAGCTGCAGAAACTGCTGTTGGGCCTAAGCACAACCTATTTGCCCAGTGGGGCCTCCCTCCAGCTGAGATCTTCTTCAGCTCTGACACCATATTCTCTCCTCTCCCTCCACTCAACCATCTATGAGCTTTCCTGGTCCCTACATGCTAAGCGTTTATTCATTCAAGCAAAGTTTATCAGATACCTCCTAGATGTTGACTTAGCCTCTCATCCCCCATTCTCTTCGGGCCCATGCAACACCAGCCTCTACTACCTGCTACTCTTCTTGCCCACATCTTCCTGCCCCATAGCTAACCCTAATAGAGTTGTGTGAAATTTTTCCATCCAAAAAATTATTTTGTTAAGATCCTAGAAAGAATCAAAAGAGCTTGCCAAGTACCAGGATGCTCCTTAAATTCCTGCCTCATGACTTTACACATGAAGCTCATTGGGACAGTGTCCCTTCTATGGCCTAGATAATTGCTTTTCCAAAACACACCAATGAGGGAATGCCCCAAGGCCCTCCCCTTTGCTTGCCAGGTCCAGGCAAGGCAGTTCCAATTCCCTGCAAAATATAGCAGAGATAAAGATCATTTAGGTTCTGGACAGTCCCCTTTCGTGAGCACTTCAACTCCTGAGCCTCTTGTGCTGGCTTTTAGTCAACCAGTGTCACCATGGCAACCTCCTCCCTTATCAAATCTGCTCTCAGACATGGCTCAATAAACTCTTTTATGCTGAAGTGTGAAAGGCTGATATAGCTAAATGTGTTGTTTTTCTCCCATCCTGGGATAATTTACATTTTAACAAGGGTATAACCTTGAAGAACCCAAAGGAATCCCTAATTGTGGGATATCTGGCATAGGCAAGATATTCTGGAAGGCAGAGAGATCTCCCTGAGTCCCCTAAACCCCATAACTAGCTGTAAGTTTGGCCCTGCACACCCATGGAGCAGTCCTGCTTGGCTCTTTTGGTACGTCACTGTATATTATGAAGAGCACTGGATGAAGAGTTCTGCCACTAACTAGCTTGGAAGCACCGTCACTTCTGACTCGGGCCATAGTTTTCTCATTTGCCAAATGAGAAGTTTGGACCAAATGACCTTTTATAGGACCTTTCTAGCTCTGACATTCACCTGACTCTCAGAGGGGCTGGGGACCCTATTCCATTTCCTAAAGCCCTCCAGCCCCTGCAGCTGTGGCCTGATGCCAGCACAGAAAGTGGGCAGGGACTTGGACAGGTCTGCATGCCTTCTGTCCACAGTAGCTGCACACTCACCGAAGACAAGAGGTACCACTCAGTGCATACGCCAGTCTTGCAGTGTTACATAACCCTCCTGGATGGGATAGTCCAAAAAAACAGCAACAGCAAAACAGCACCCCCCCACATACACACACACCAGTACCCCAACATGCACACGGAGCAAGCAGTCTTTGCCTGTGGTGGCCTCCCAGCCACAACCACCCTGGGAGAGAATTTTAGAAGCTCACCATCTTTTCTTTTCCCGTTGTTTTGTTTATCCTAAGAAGGTATTTCACCTTACGAGAAGAAACTCTTTTATGCTCTATGCTTGACCAGATAAAGCAGAGTCCTCCCCTAACCTCCCCTTTCCCCAACCACCACCAAAACCCCCACAACAACACATCAGGCCTCTCCTTTTCTCGGTTGCTCCCTGCTGTTATCTCCAGCTTTCTGACCTCAGAGTCCTGCAAAGAGCAGGTCTACCCTTCCATCCCCAGATGGAAGAATTTGGAGAAGTGGATTTAATTTTCATTCATTTTAAGTGGAAGGCATTCTCTTGGTTCAGGCTCCATTGCCCCCACCCTCCCCTTTTGTCCTTGAAAATCCATATACTGGATGAGACTGTAGTTTCCTCATTTTAAAACGAGGAGACCCTTTTTATCACCGTGGAGCATTGGGTGATAACTGAAATCCTTTCCAAGTCCTTAAGAAAAGTACAAATAATCTCAAAATGCAACAGATGAGATTTAAATTGGGCTTAAGGAAACATTTCCCATCTATCAAGTGAGCCTTCAACACAGATCACTAACGGATGGTGGATTTGGCCTGCCTGGCTGCATTTCAGTGCAAGCTCCACATTCATGTATCTGGAATAATGGGTGCACACTGTCCAGAGGCAGAGGAGTAGATGAGGAAAGGGCAGATGGAGATAGCTGGCCTGGAAGAAGGGAGGGACTGCTGCCTGGATTCCAATCTATTGCTATGTTCTGACTGTGGATGAGCCCTGGGCCCTGGGTTCTCTATCTGTAGAAATACGACAATGTATTGAGCACTTGCTTGTGTCCAGAACAGTACTAAGCAAATGATACTATTTAACTTTTAAACTTTACAACAACCTTTCAAAGTACATATTACTTCTCATTTTATAAATGAAAAAACAGAATCTTAAAGAAGGTAAATAATGAATGTAGGGTTTCACGCTGGTGGTAGAACAGGATTCATACTCAGCTATGCCTGACTCCAAAGCCCATGTTCTTACCCATCTAGATCTTGAAAATTCTGTGGTTCTCTGGTTTCCTTAAGTTCCTTCCAGTCTGAAAAATCTAATTTCTCTCTCACTGTACTCCTGATCCTTTTTTGTTTGTTTGTTAATTCCCTTGTTGCATGAAATGGAGATGACTACCCTCTACCACCATTGAAACAAGAAACCCTTTGCAGCCTGTGTGGGAACCTGCAGAGGAGGAAGGAGCTGCAGTGGCCCAAAGCCTTGGAAAGCCTTCCAGATGGCGTTGTATTTGGGGATCTGCTAAGTGCAATGAGAGTCCCCAGACCTCTTACTAAGAAACCCCTTACTAATCTGCTGCTACCCTGTGTCCAGGGTCACTGAGGATATGTTTGCACCCCAATGAAAAAGTGTTTAGGCTCCCCAACAAAGTCTGCCTAAAAATCTTTACATGGGATTTAAATTCAGGATCCAAGTCTCTGTCCAGATCATGAGCATAACTATTTGCCCCAGCTCCCTCCCCTTCCTTTTTCCTATCACCCTCCCTTTCGTTGGCTCTCCACCCAAACCTGACCCCATCTGCCTTTTTTCATGAATGACCTTTGAAACTCAGGCTGCACAGATATTTGCTGAATCAGCAGGACAACTGCTGCTCCTCTTGCTTGGTTTTAGTCCAACAGGAAAATGTTCTCGAATGCCTTTGTGAGGCCCTACAGTGTTGACTGTGTGGGTCTAGGAAGGGCTCAGGAATAAGGAAGGAAAGAGCAGTGGTGAAGCAAGTCAAAGGGGGTGGGTGGGAGGAGGAAGGCCATGGGCATTTCCCAGAAGGCAGGGGTGATGTGTTTTCTTGAATTGTGTTCTTTTGGGATGAATGGGAGAGAAGAGCAGCAGTCTGAGCCATTGGAAAGGAGGAGACAGCAAATCTTTACAAGTGCCCACTCCATGACAGCTTCCAGGTGAACAAAAAGACACGCACGCTCTCCTCTCAGTGAGCCTTCATTCTGGCCCCGTTTCTGAGCTTACCAGCTAGAAGTCCTCTCCTTGACATGGATAGAGGACGAGAAGGAAAATAGGCAGGTTGGTGAGCATTGTCCATAATGTTTCCTCAGCAACCAGGCCTTCTAGGCATGAGACCGACAAGGACCTTGCATTCTCGGGCTCTCCTCACCCTGTTGATAGGGTTTTGCCTGGCAGGAGGGGATGAAGGGAGTGGGGACTGTACCATCAGAGGATGCGATGATATGCACATGCAATGCAGGTATCTCCATGCATTGAATCTTCTGGGCTCTGTCCTTTATCCAGCTATCCTTAACTCTTGCTCTTCCTGACATAAACTCTTGACTCCAACCAAGAAAACTTTCTCTTTGGGCTCTGAATGTGATTTGTATGCTCACCCCTTTCACCATTCTGTTCTGATAGAGGGTAGCTTTAGGCAGCTGCAGTCTGCTTACATTTGTTTATATGTTTCCAGATATGTGTCTCCTATATGTTGAACCAGAACTGTTTGCTATTTCCTCCTTCCACAGCACAGAGTGCAGGGTTTTAAATGGGCTGGACAGCTGATACAATAAAGTTGACTGACTGACAGACTTTCATACTCTTTTATTAGCTCCCAGGGTGGGCCAGTCATGAGCTACACCTCCAAGCAGAGACATCTACTCCAACCAGCACCTAAGATAACAGGGTAAAAGCACATCCAATGATCTTATAACCAAACTCCAGCCTCCAGTCTGTATGAGAGCTCAAAAGATGACCCAAGATTTATTTTATGGTGAGAGGACGGGAGTAGAGAGGGGGGACTTCCTTATGCAGCTTAAGTAGAAGCAAAGCATAGAAAGAAGACGACATGGGAGAAATTGTGTGAAGGGAAGGAAGAAAAGTGGAAGAGAGAAGGAAGAAAAAAGAGAAAGGGGGGGATAGTGAGGAAGAAGTGTATAGAAAGAAGACAAGAGAGGAAGGAAAAAGAGGACAGGAGGTACTGAGCCATTTAGACTTCAGGGCCACTTGGAGGTGGAGAGTTTGGGGTAGGAGCTAAATTTAAATTATAATGCAAGGATTTTGCCCAGCCTCCAGTAATCCTCTGCCCATGGGCTGGGGGATGTGGGCAAGCCCTGGGGTCCAGTAGCTCTAAATGCATAGCTGGATGGCTGGGCAAACCTGTGCTCCAACAGAGAAGCTGGGGTCACACTGAAGCCAGTAGCTTCAGGTAGGGCCACGTGCTTCCGTGACAAGGAGGAGACTGCCAGGTCAAGCTGAGGCTCTGGCTCCAGCCAGGAAGGGCATAATCAATTCTGCAGATGCAGTGAGCCTTGATTGAAAAAATAAAGAGGAGGAAGCTAAGATTGCTGCTTTCATTAAGAGGCAAAAGCAGTGGGGGCTGGAGCTTAGCAAGAGTCAGGAAACATGCCAAAAAAAGAATTTTAACCCCTCAAGCCTTTTTTTCCATGATGCCTCTGCTCTCACTTATCTCCATAATGTTGCTTCCTTGGCCTGATCTCCAAGGCCACCATTGTTCTACCTCCCTGAGCCAAAAGAGGGAGAGAGACCAAGCTGCATATTAATGCAGATCTGATGACAATTAAACAATCCATTACTTCCCAGTCCCAAGTTCCCCAGGGCTTCTGCTTCTCCTGGATTTGAGCAGAAAGGGGAGTTCTGTGGCTAAGAGACAACTGTGTGATGAGATAATGTATCTAACACAGTGCCTGGCCCCTGGTAACCCTCACCTACCCCTCAGCAACCTCAACAGGGCTGCATTCTCACTATAATGAGGCCAGAGAAGGGGAAGTAAGAAATGAGAAAAGATTTCAGCAAAATTATAATCCAAAGACCCCCTGTGCCATCTCTTCCTTCCACTCCAGTACCCCTAGTAGAGAACTGATTCAGCAGGGAGTTCCCCAGGAGAAACACCAGGGAGAGAGCTGCTGGCTCTGCTCTTCTCCTCACCTTACCCTATCCATGGAGATCTCTCCCTGCCTGCTGGCTGCATCTAGCTCTGCAGCATTGAGAGGTATGGGCAGAGGAGGACAGGCATACAAAATGGGGGTCATGGGTAGAGAGCAGGTTGGGGTCAAATGTGTAGTCAACAAAGATGATTCCTTCCTGAGGTCCTATAGGGGAAATTGGGGGTTGAAGTTAGGCAAAACAGTGGGGAGAAATGGGTGGTCCAAAGGCATTCAGCAAGCCAACATGCCCATGATTTCACATCTATGGGAAGAGAGAGCCGTAGGGAGGAGGTGAGGCATGCATGTCCATGCCAAGCTCTCTGTCTCTCTGTCTCTGTCTCTTCGGACTTGGGGAGCAGGAGAAAAAGCTGGAGGATCTGGAGAAATGAAGGAGCTAGCAGTGGTATTAACCCTTTAGTGTTTAGCACAACATCCTAAATGAGAGATTTGCAACAATATCTACTCTCTTCCACCATTCCAATTATTTCTTATTTTTGTTCTGCTTTCTTGGGAAGCAGAAGCAGGACAAGGGAGAAGGAAAAATGATGTTTCCTCTCCAGTTTTTGCCATATGAGGCTGGATGGAATCCAGATGATTCCTAAATCCCTGAATTCCCAGCAAGAGCATCTGGGCAGCAGAGTTTGGGCTCTCTAAGCCACTTTGGGGGCCACAGCAAAGTTATTCTCCAAGAAAAATTATATTTTCTCAACCTCTCTTGCCCACATAGTATCCTGAAGAGATACAAAGAAAGAGGGACAGAGTGGAAGAGAAGGAGACGACAAAGGACATGAGGAGAGGAATCAGGTGAACCATCATTATCAGGAAGCTGTGGCTGCCCCCAGAGAAAGGGAATGGGATAATTTTTATCCCCCTATTTGGGGAAAAAGCCACATAGTGCCTTGGGCCTTTTGACAAGCAGTGAGCATGAGGGAAAAACTGACTTTCTGCTTTTTACGCTAGATAAGGAAAGAAAGCTGTGAAACTGAAGGGAAGGCAAATGGACCACTGAAGGAGCTGGGGAAGAAACCCATCTTCTTGGGGCTTGAATCAAGTTCTTTAGGTCTGTGAACTCAAATCATCCTAGATCTTTCCCCCTCAGATCCTATGGTTCCGGTCAAATCTACCGTTAGCTAACATGTCCTGACCCAACTTCTCTAACTCTACGATAGATGTGAGGAGAAAATGAGTTTTTAAGAAATATATAAAATCTCCACAAGTATTCCCAGACCTAAAGCACACCAAGACTGGATGAAGATGAGATCCTTGGCTCTCCTCCCTCTCTTGTCTGCCTAACCAACTCCTTTAGCATCATCATTGTCAGGGTCAGGTGCTGACCAGGTGCTGATTTCCCCAGAGCTGTTCTTTCCTGCAGTTCTCCCATCACCTCTCTAATCAGAGAAAGGAAGCTGACATGATCACAGCTTTCCCAATACACAGGAGAGAATATTCCAGTCCCCTTTCATCTCTTCTTTCCATATTCCTAGTTTATAGATGTTGGGTGTGAAGAAAGAGCTCAAAATCCTAGAGTTCCTCATGAGGGGATTAATGGGCATATTTCTCTCAGGACTCAACATGAGATTTCAGTTATCACCAAAAAACTAATGGGAAACAAAGTTGGCAGTCACTAGCCATAACAGAGTGATTTAAACAGGAATTACATTCAAATACCAACTCCGTTTGGCAACTGTCTCTCTCCCTCATTGTTCCCTTTCCACGACTGCCAACCACCCTGCACAGAAATCTTCCTTGATTCAGAGGGAAAGCTATAACCGGTCTGAGTCTCACGCTATAACTCAGTCCTACACTGGCTTGGTGGGTTGTTATCTTGCACCCTTTTGGTTCTATGGGGACTCATAATAAGGGCACCCGCTCAGGTGAGAGCAGAGCAAGCGTCCCTAAATGAGCCACTCCTGGCTTTGACTCCCACTGCATCAATTAAAGAGCCAGCTCGTTCCTCTGGGAAATACTTTCTCCCACCCTTCACCTTCTTCTGTCTTCAGGCCCCCCTGACTTTTTACATCATCTCTGCTTTTCAGCCTCTTCCTCTGCCTCCTGAATTCCTCAGACCCCAATTCTACTCTCCCTGGACCCTAGCCATTTTAAAGCCCGTAACGTGCCTGTTTGCCAAGCCTCTGTCTTTTTCATCTTACTCTTCATTCAAATAATTTTACTACCCAAACTCTCTCATAAGATTTTTCTAACTTAAATACATTCTCCAACTGTTCTCTTTTCTTCAGTTTAATCTTCAACCCAACTTCCTCTCAATATTGTCCCCATTAAAAACTGCTAGTTTCCAGCATCCCCAATCTCTTAAACCCAATTTATTTCCTCTTTCCCCCCCAGTGATGGTATGGATATTCCCTTTTGCTTCAGCAACCCCGAGACACTCTCAAACACTGATATCACTCCCTCCTTTCCCCCAAATCTCCTTGACACACTTCTACCCCCAAGCACCTTCTCGCCCCATCACTCCACGTTACCTTAGTCCTTCAGACTCTTAGGTGCACCCGATTTCCCCCTGGTATCCTCCTCATACCCATTTGCTCCCCTTTCTCCCACCACGACAGTCCGCATCCCCTCTTCCCCACTCACTCAGGTCTCCTGCTCAGGACGCCCTTGCCGAGGGCAGCGGGGGATTTGTGCTGAAGGAGGGTTCCGGCGGCAGCGCAACAACTCGGGGAACGCTCCTTCTCCTTGTTGGCGACGGCCCCTGGCGCCGCCGGGTGCTGGTGGGGCGACTGGGGTGCGTGCGCCCTAGTGCTGGGGCCCGGAGGGGGCTGCGCCAGGAACTGTCCGTGGTGCTGAAGCGGCGGCGGCTCGGGCGCTGCCTGTGGCGAGGAGGGCGGGAGCTGTCCGTGGTTCTGGAGCGGCTCCTGGGCGACGGCGGCGGTGGCGGCGGTGACCGGGGTAGCCGGCAGCGGGGCTGGCGACGGGGGGACCAGCCCGGGCGGAGGCTGGGCTTGCAGCAGCTGCTGGTGCTCCCACAGGCTGCGGTTCTCCGCGCTGAGCTCGTCCAGCCGCCGCTCCAGCTCGTCGATACGCTGGCGCTGGGTGTGGATGAGGCTCTGCTGGTTCTGCACGATGGCCGTGAGCTCCTTGAGGTAGAGCACGGCACGCACCGGGTTCTCCAGCAGGCTCTCCATGCCGCCCGCCGCCGCCTGCGCGCTGCCGGTGCCTCGGCGGGCGGGCGGGCGGGCGGGCGGCGGGGAGCGCGAGGGCGCGCGGGAGCGAGTGGCCCCGGCGATCCGCTCGCCGCCCTCTCCGGCGGGCCCAACCTCCCTCCCGCCGCCGGCGCCGCGTCACGGCCACACATTCACACACGCACTGAGGGGCGGGACCGTGGCACCAGGTCCCACCCCCCCGCCTCCCACCTCCAGGCGTCGTGAGAAGTCTCGGCTTCCTGCAGGGCTGACCAGAGAGGGGAGAGGCGAGTGAGACAGCGGGTAGGGAAGCAGAATACACGAAGGATAGCCAGGTAAGATAAATCTGGAAAGGGAAAGCGGGAGGGGCAGAAGCACAGGTGCTGGGAAAGTGCCGAGGGACCGGCAGGAGAAGAGGCGCAGACAGGAAAGAGGGAAAGAAGAGGGAGAGGCTGGGAGAACAAGGGAGCAGAAAAAGGAGAGAGATGTATTTTAAAAGAGGAATTCATGGGTACTCTGAAAGGATCACACATTCTTTTCCCGATGTCCAGCCATCCCCGAGGCAGAGGTCCATCTTAAAGACCTGAGGAGAGGTCACACTTGCGTCTTTTGTACTCAACAACCTGTTCTGCTGGGGAATTCCCTGAACACAAGGATCACAGGACTATAAGAGACCCTAGAGAACACCTAGTCCTAACTCCTTCGTCCAGTGAAGAGTAAACTTAAGGATGGAAAGGTTGTTTATGCTGAGTTTTCTCTGGGAATTGAGCTCAGGACAGTTTTGACCACTCTAATAGGAACACAAAGTAAGTAAACCAGGCCCTCTGTGTCATGGGCTAACTTCTGTAGGGATCATATAAATGTTTGAAAACATTTATAAAATGCATGCTACTAGCCAACACCAGGCTAGGTGGTGGTAAAATAAGGATGACTAGGATGAAATCTTTGGCCTCTTGGAGCTTATGGTAAAGTAGGTGAAACAAGTAATAAATATTTAATTTTAATATACAATGGTGGTTGTTAAGTGATAAGATAGGGAGATGCCCAGAGTGCGATAGGGGCCCAACAGCTTGGGAATCTAAGGAAGCTTATTGGAGTCAATAGCACTTGAAGTGGGAAGGATTTTCCAGAAAAGGGGAACAGTGTTAGCAAAAGTTCAGAGATATGAATCAGCGTGGACTGTATCATTCATTAATTTCTACAATAAATGTACACAAAACACCCACCAAGTTCTTAGTAATGTCCTAGAAAGTATACAGGCTACGCCTAGCATAGATAATAAGTTATAGTTTCTATAATCAACAAAATTACAATCTGATAGAGTAGATATGGTGTGCACATGATGACTAAAATACAAATCAAAATTTCTGTAAGAGCACTTCAGGCCAAGTGCCATAGGAGTTCCAGGAAAGGACTATGGGACCTGATAAGGAGGAGGTGTTATTCTAGCTGTGCCATGAAGGTTGAGAGGGATTTCAACAGGCAGACTAAACGGGGGGCGGGGGTGGGGGGACAAAAGATATGTCAGACAGCAGGAAAAGACTAAGGAATGGAAATAGAGCACCTAGATTTAATTTGACAGGGAAATGACCCTTATGAGTGCTCTTAGCATATCTATCATAGTACTGTTCTGTTCTCCACACAGGGGGTCCATCAGGCTCCCTGGCTACCTGCTATTCACCAGGGTATATCCATAGATACCATGTGTCCAGTGCCCTGGGCCAGCCACGCCCACCTGGTACCAGACTTGAATGACCTTATGAGACGGGATCTGTGCTCTGAAAATATATCGGCTTCTCTTCACTTGTTATGTGTTTTTAGTTTTATTTTCTCCCATTTATTTTCCTAGGAAACTTTCTTTTGTAAAGAATGAGTGCAGAAAGCTTATCCACAGCTGAGCCAGCTGCTGGGAGAACAGAGCACCCAGGAGGATACTCTGGTAGTGTGGAGGTTGGGGATGGAATGAGCACACACAAAAAGTCACTTTTCTTCTGAATTTCTTTTGTTTACCTGGTTGATTTGTTGTCCAAGAGTTGGGTGCTCAGAGAGACCAATACTATATCCATAATTGAATATATCTTTTTATTGATTTCAGAGAGAGGAAGGGAGAGGGAGAGATAGAAACATCAATGATGAGTCATTGATCAGCTGCCTCCTGCACGCCCCCTACTGGGGGATCAAGCCCTCAACCGGGGCATGTGCCCTAACCAGGAATCAAAACTCGATCTCCTGAATCAAAGGCTGATGCTCAATCGCCGAGCCACGCCCAGCTGGGCTGTTTTCATTTTCTAATTGTTCTTTCTTTTATTAGATAAATCAATTCTGTTGAATTACAATTTACATGTAATAATATGCACCCACTTTAAATGCACAGTTCAATGAATTTTGACAAATATATACACTCATGTAATCAAAATTTCCATCACTGCAAAAAGTAACCTCATGCCTCTTTGCAGTCAATTGCTCTTATTCTCAACCTCAGTCAACAGCTGATCTGCCTTCTGACAAGATAAATAAGTTTTGCCTGTCCTAGAATCTTATATAAATGACAATCATAGAGAATACACTTTTTGTGTCTTTCTTTTTTGCTCAACATAATGCTTTTGAGGTTCATCTATTCTGTTATAAATATCAATAGTTTGTTCCTGTTTATTTCTGAGTAATATTTTATGGGATGGATATACCATAAGTTATCTATTTACTTGTTGATGGACATTTTTATTGTACAGGTTTTGGTTATTTGAATAAAACTGCTATGATCATTAATGGACAAGATTTTGTGTGGACATATGTTCTCATATGTTTTGTTTCATATGTTTTGTGTAAACATGTGTTTTCATGTTTTATCTAAAGGAAAATCTAGAATTGGAATTGCTGGGTCATATACAAAGTATATATTTAACTTAACAAGAAACTGCCAAATTGTTTTCTAAAGTGTTTTTTTGTTTGTTTTTTTTATTTTAAATTTTATTTTTGTTTAAAACATTACAGATGTCCCTTTTTACCCCCAAAGACCCGTTCCACCCCGTCCCATCCCCCTCCCCAGTCCCTCTTCCCACCATTGTCCGTGTCCTTGGGTTGTGTATATATGCATATAAATTCTTTGGTTACTCTCTCCCCCTCTCCCCACCCACCTTCCTCTATCCCTCTGACCTTCATCAGTCTGATGCGTGCTTCCATGTCATTGAATCTATTCTGTTCATCAGTTTATTAAGTTCTTTAGATTCCATGTATAAGCGAGATCATGTGATGTTTGTCTTTCTCTGCCTGGCTTATTTCACTTAGCATAATTTTCTCCAGGTCCATCCATACTGTCCCAAATGGTACGAGATTCTTCTTTACAGCTGTGTAGTGTTCCATGGTGTAAATGTCCCACAGCTTTTTTATCCACTCATCTACTGATGGGCACTTGGGCTGTTTCCAGATCTTAGCTATTGTAAACCGTGCTGCTATGAACATCGGGGTACATATATTCTTTCAGGTTAGTGTTTCCGGATTCTTAGGATACATTCCTAGGAGTGGAATCACTGGGTCAAAAGGCAGCTCCATTTTTAATTTTTTGAGGAACCTCCATACTGTTTTCCATAGTGGTTGCACCAGTCTGCATTCCCACCAGCAGTGTACTAGGGTTCCCCTTTCTCCACACCCTCGCCAGCACATGTCGTTTGTTGATTTGTTGATGGCAGCCATTCTTACAGGTATGAAGTGATACCTCCTTGTGGCTTTAATTTGCATCTCTCTGATGATCAGCGACATTGAGCATTTTCTCATGTGTCTCTTGACCATCTGTATGTCCTCTTTGGAGAAGTGTCTATTCAGGTCCTTTGCCCATTTCTTAATTGGGTTGTTTGTCTTCCTCTTGCTGAGTAATACAAGTTCTTTGTACACTTTGGAAATTAGCCCCTTATCAGATACATCCTTGGCAAGTATGTTTTCCCAGACCGTGGGCTCCTCTGTATTTTGAGGCTGTTTTCTTTTGCTGTGCCGAAGCTTTTTAGTTGGATGTAGTCCCATATGTTTATTTTTTCTTTTGTTTCTCTTGCCCTAGGAGATGTATCAGTGAAAATTCCACTATGTGGGATGTCTGTGACTTTACTGCCTATGTTTTCCAGGATTTTTATGGTTTCGTGACTAACACTTGAGTCTTTTATCCATTTTGAGTTTATTTTTGTGTATGGTGAAAGTTCATGGTCTAGTTTCATTTTTTTTTTTTTTTTTGCATGTATCTGTCCAATTTTCCCAGCACCACTTATTGAAGAGACTGTCTTTACTCCATTGGATATTGCCTCCTTTGTCAAATATTAACTGACCATAATGGCATGGGTCTATTTCTGGGGTCTCTGTTCTGTCCCATTGATCTATATGCCTGTTGTCACTGGTAGGCAGAATGATCTCCCAAAATGTGCATGTCTTAATCTCCAAAACCTGTGAATATATTACCTTACAAGACAAGCGACTTTAAATGTGTAATTAAGTTAAGGATCTTGAAATGGGAACATTATCCTGGATTATCTGCTTGGGTCTAATATAATCCCAGGAGTCTAGACGAATGAGTCAAGAGTGTCAGAAAGGAGATGTGACAACAGAAGCAGAGGTCAGAGTGAAGCAATTGCCATCTGGGAAACAGAAGCCAAAGAATGCAGGTAGCCTACAGAAATTGGAAAAGGGAGGGAGACGGATCCTCCTTCAGAGCATCCAGAAGGAGGAATTTAATCCTGCAAATACCTTTATTTTAGCCAGGTGAAACCCATTTTGTACTTCTGACTTCTGGAACTGTAAGATAATACCTTTGGGTTGTTTTAAGTCACTATGCTTTAGGTAATTTAACAACAGCAGTAGGAAATGAGTACAAGTATCTTTCATGAATGTATCTATTTCATCTGAGTTGTCAAAGTTGTTGGCATGAAGTTGTTTTCTTTAGCTTTTTAATGTCTGTAAGCTGTGTAATGATGTCTCCTTTTTAATTCCTGATACTGGAATTAGAGATTTATCTATCTTTACAATATTTTCAAACAACCAGTTTTTGGTGCCACTGATTTTTCTTTATTGCTTGCTCATTTTCTATTTCATCAATATCCTCCCTTACCTTTATTTTTATCCCTTTTCCTGCCTACTTTTATATCTAATTGCTCTTCTTCCTTCTTTTTAAGATGGAAGCTTACATTATTGAGTTTAGCCCTTTCTTCTTTTTAAATATAAGCACTTAAAAGCTCTAAAGTTACCACTAAGCATTATTTTAGATGCATTCCAGAAATGTTGTTTTTATTTTCATTCAGTGCAAAATATTAATAATTTCCCTGTTACTTTCAAATCTTTTTATTATTGAGTTCTAATTTAATTCCTTTATAGTAAGAAGACATACTCCATGTGACTTAATCTTTTTAAGTTTATTGAAAATTTTGGAAATTTTATATGGTACAATTTATGGTCTATTTTGATTAATGATCCATGTACAATTGTCTGATAGCCACTCCAACTTGCTCATTAATAATGTTTGCATGCCATGGCTTGGTGGCTCAGTTGGTTGGAGCATTGTCCTGTACACCAAAAAGGTTGTAGGTTCGATCCCCAGTTGGGGCACTATGGGAGGCAACCAATTGATGTTTCTCTCTCATATCAGTGTTTTTTTTTCTCTCTCTCTATCTCTCTCTGTCTCCTTCCTCTCTCTCTAAAATCAATAAATGTATCCTCAGGTGGGGATTAAATAATCCTATCTTGGAAACCTGTGAATATGTTACCTTACTTGGCAACAGGGACTTTGTAGATACCATTAAAATTAAAGACTAAATGTAAATTCACTGAATTCACCAATAAAAAGGCACAGAGTAGCAGACTGGATGAAAAAAACAGAACCCAATGTGTCTGCCTTCAGGAGACACATCTAAGCTGCAAAGACAAAGACAGACTCACAGAGAAAGGGTGGCAAATGACTCTCTAAGCAAATAGCATCCACGGAAAAGCAGGTGTAGCCATACTTATCTCTGACAAAATAGATTTCAAGATAACAAAGGTAACAAGAGACGAAGATGGACATTTAATTTTTTTGTTTTTGTTGACTTTAGAGAGAGAGGAAGGGAGAGGGACAGAGAGAGAAATATCAATGTGAGAGAGAAACATTGATCAGTTGCCTCCCACATGCACCCAGACCAAAGACCGAACCTGCAACTGGACCTGGAATTAAATTGGCAACCTTTTGGTGCACCAGGTGATGTTCAGTCAACTGAGCCACACCAGCCAGGGTGAAGATGGACATTTTATAATGATAAAGGGGACACCACGTCAAGAAGACATAACACTTCTTAATATAGCTGCACCCAATCAGGGAGCACTGAAATGTATAAAACAAACTACTAACAGAACTAAAGGGAGAAACTGACGAAAATACAATTGTAGTTGGGGACCTAAATACTTCATTACCAGCTGTAGACAAATCAACCAAAAAAAAAAAAAAAAAATCAATAAAGAAATATTGGCTGTAAATGACACATTAGACCAAATGGACATAATTGACATTTACAGAACCTTCATCCCTGAACACCAGGTTATATCATTTTTCTCCAGTGCACTTAGAAAAATCTCAAGGATAAACCATATGTTGGGTCACAGAACTAGCATCAACAAATTCAAGAAGATTGAAATTATACCAAGGCATGTTTTCTGACAATAATGCTTTGAAATTAGAAATCAACTGCAAAAAGGAAGTATAGAAACCCACAAATATATGGAGATTAAACAACATACCACTAAAAAATGACTGGGTCAATGAAGAAATAAAAGGGAAGATCAAAAGATATACAGAGACAATTGATAATGATAATACGACATACCAAAACTTCTGGGATGCAGCAAAAGCAATAATAAGAAGAAAGTTTATATCATTACAGTCCTATCTCAAGAAAAAAAAGAAAACCAAGAAAAATAAGAACAAAAGCAACCCAAAGTCAGAAGAAGAAAAGAAATAATTAAAATTAGAGCAGAATTGAATGAAATAGAGAACAAAAAGACTATACAAAAAAATTAATACAACAAAGAACTTGTTCTTTGAAAAGATTAATAAAATTGACAAATACCTAGTTAGACTCACTAAGGAAAAAAGACTCATATAAACAAAATTAGAAATGAAAGAGAAGTTACCACAGACATCATAGATACACAAAGGATCATACTAGAATACTATGAAAGACTATATGCTACCAAATTCAATAACCTAGAAAAAAATGGATAAATTCCTAGAAATATACAACCTTCATAGAGTGACTCATGAACAACTGGAAAATCTAAATAGACTGATCAACAGAGAGGAAATTGAAACAACCATCAAAAACCTCCCCAAAAAAGAAAATTCCAGGACCAGATGGCTTCACTAGTGAATTCTACCAAATAGTCAAAGAAGATTTAATACCTATCCTTCCCAAACTCTTCCAAAAAATTGAAGAAGAAACAATACTTCCTAACACATTTTATGAGGCCAACATAACTCTGATACCAACACCTGGCAAGGATAACACAAAAAAAGAAAACTACAGACCAATACCTTTGATGAATACAGACACAAAAATCTTAAACAAAAGATTAGCAAAATTCAATACAACAATATATTTTTAAAAAAATAATATATCACAATTAAGTGGGGTTCATTCCAAGGGCACAATGATGGTTCAACATATGCAAATTGGTCAATATAAATACACCACATTAACAAAACAAAGAATAAAAATTATATGATCTTAACAACAAATGCAAAAAAAGCATTTGATGAGATAAAACACCCATTTATGATTAAAACACTCAATAAAATGGGTATAGAAGGAAAGGCCATATATGACAAACCCTCAGCTAATATCATACTCAATGGTGAAAAACTGAAAGCCTTCCCTCTAAAATCAGGAACAAGACAAGGATACCCACTCTCACCACTGTTATTCAACATAGTTCTGGAAGTCCTATCCAGAGCAATCAGGCACGAGAAAGAAATAAAAAGCATCTAAATTGGGAATGAAGAAATGAAAGTGTCACTTTTTGCAGATGACATGAGTCTTCATGTAGAAAACCCTAAAGACACCACCAAAAACTATTAGGAACAATAAACAAATACAGTAAAGTTGCAGGATACAAAATCAATGCACGAAAATCCACTGCTTTTCTGTATGCTAACAATGAAATTTCAGAAAAAGAAATGAAAAAAATTCCTTTTGCAGTTGCAACCAAAAGAATAAAATACCTAAGGAATAAACTTAACAAAGGCTGTGAAGGACCTATATATTGAAAACTACCAAGCATTATTAAAATAAATTGAAAAAAACACACAATAAAATGAAAAAATATGCCATGTTCATGAATTGGAAGAATCAACATAGTTTAAATGGCCATATTACCCAAAGCAATATACAGATTTAATGCAATCCCCATCAAGATCCCAATGTCATTTTAAAAAATTGAATAAAAAATTATCAGATTTGTATGGAACCACAAAAGATCCTGTATAGCCAAAGCAATTGTTAGAAAAAAGAACAAAGCTGGAGGTATCACACTACTTGACTTTAAATTATACTACAGAACTATGATAATCAAAACAGCATGGTATTGGCAGAAAACAGACACACAGACCAATGGCACAGAATTGAGAGCCCAGAAATAAACCCTCATGTATATGGGCAAACAATTTTTGACAAAGGAGCCAGAAACACACAATGGAGAAAAGAAAGCCTCTTCTTCAGTGGCTTTTTAATTGGTGCTGGGAAAATTGGTAGGCCACATGCAGAAGAATGAAACTAAATTACAGTTTGTCCCCATGTACAAAAATTAATTCAAAATGGATCGAAGACCTAAATATAAAATCTAAAACAATAAATTACATAGAAGAAAACATAAGTACTAAGCTCATGGACCTTGGTCACAGAGGATATTTTATGAATTTGACCTCAAAGGCAAGGGAAGTATGTAAAGGTAAAATAAATGAACAGGACTATATCAAACTAAAAAGCTTCTGCACATCAAAAGAAACTGACAACAAAACAAAAAGGCAACCAAGCAAATGGGAGATGATATTTGCAAACAACAGCTTTGACAAGAGGTTAATACCCAAAATATATTTAAAAACACAACTCAACACCAAACAAACAATCCAATTAAAAAATGGGCAGAGAACTGAACAGACACTTCTCCCAAAAAGACCTACAAATGTCCAACAGATATATGAAAAGATGCTCAACTTCACTAATTATTAGGGAAATGCAAATCAAAATTGCAATGAGATACCACCTCACACCTGTTAGAATGGCTGTTATCAACAGGACAGGTAATAAGTGTTGGAGAAAAAGGAACCCTCATTCACTGCGGGCTGGACTGTAAACCGGTACAGCCACTATGGAAAACAGTATGGTGGTTCCTCAAAAAGTTAAGAATAGAGTTACCATATGACCCAGCAACCCCTCTTCTGGGTATTTACCTGAAAAACTTGAAAACATTTATTCACAAAGATGTATGCACCCCTGTGTTCATTGCAGCATTATTCATGGTGGCCAAAACATAGAGACAACCAGTGTCCTTAGATAGAGAATCGGATAAAGAAGGTGTGGTACATATATACCACGGAATACTCTTCAGCCATAAGGAAAGATGAAATACTGCCATTTATGACAATATGGATGGATCTTGAGAATATTGTGCTAAGCGAAATAAGTCATTCAGAAAAAGTTAACAACCATATGATTTCACCCACATGTGGCACATAAAACTAAAACTCATAGACAGACAGGAAGGGGAGAGTAGTAATGAGTTAAGGGGGCCAAATATATGGTGATGAAAGATGATTTGACTTTGGGTGGTGGACCTACAATACAAAATACAGATCATGTATCATAGAAACGTACAGTTGAAACCTATATGATCTTATTAACCAATGTCACCCCAATAATTTTAATAAAAAATAAAATTCACAGGTAGTGGGGGGAAAATTAAAGACTTTGAGATGGGGAGATTGTCCTGGATTATCCAGGTGTGCCCAACCTAACTGTATGATTCCTTAAATATGAAGAACCTTTCCTTGTTGTGGTCACAGGGAGATGTGACTACAAAAGAGCGGTCAGAGGAGTATGTTGTGAAAAGGACTAGACTCTCTTTGTTTTCTTTGGGGATGGAGGAAAGGGCCATGAGGAATGTGGGTGGCCTCTAGAAGATGGAAAAGGCAAGGTAACTGATTCTCCCCTAGCGCTTTCAGGAAGAAATGAAGCACTGCTGACACCTTAATTTAGTGAGACTCATGTTGGATTTCCCACTTACAGAACTGTAAGGTAATTAATTTGAATGACTTGAGCCACTACATTTGTGTTAATTTGTTATGGCAGCCATAGAAAACGAATACAGAACATTACATTTTCCCCACCCTTTTACTTTTAACCTGTATCTTTACATTTATAGTGTTTTTTCTTATAGATAACATTTTGTGGGATCTGGCTTTTTAAGAATCCAGCCTGACAATCTGTCTTTTAATGGGAATGCTTAGATCATTTACATTTAATATAACTTATCAACATGGTTAGATTTAAATCTGTCATCTTGCTATGTTATTATTTTTCCCATCTGTTCTTTGTTCTTGGTCACCTTTCCTGCCTTCTTTTAAATTGAGTATTTTCTGGTACTCCATTTCATCTCCACTATTGGCTATTGACACTACCTATTCATTTATTTTTAGTGGTTGCTCTAGGGTTTACAATACTTGTTGTTAAGTTTCCATTTTCTACTTTCAAATACAATAACATTTTACATGTAAAAACTTACAATAGTTTATTTCCATTCCTCCATTCTTAGTGCTATTATTATATTAGAGTTATATTTATGTATGAGTCCCACAATGCATTATCATTTTTGCCTTAAAGAATCAATTATTTTTTCAAGAAATTGAAAAAAATATCTTTTATACTTACCCATATATATACCATTTCTGCCACTTTCATTGCTTTGTAGATCCAAATTTCCATTTAGTATAATTATCCTTCTACCTGAAGAACTTCCGTTTTTTGTGTGTTTTTTTTTTAATATATCCTTATTGATTTCAGAGAGAGGAAAGGAGAGGGAGAGAGAGAGAGAGATAGAAACATCAATGATGAGAGAGTCATTGATTGGCCGCCTCCTGCAAGCCCCCGACTGGGGATCAAGCCCGCAGTCCCGGCATGTGCCCTGACCGGGAATCGAACCGTGATCACCTGGATCGTAGGTCGATGCTCAACCGCTGAGCCACGCCCGACCAGGCATGAAGAACTTTCTTTAACATGTCTTACAGTCAGATCTGTTGATGATAAGTTCTGTCTTTTCCTATGCTGAAAAAAAGTATTTATTTCTTCTTATTTGTTGAAATTTCTTTATTCTGGATATAGAATGCTAAGTTGACTTTTGTTTTCTTTCAGCACTTAAAAATATTGTTCCAATGTCTCTGGCTTGCCTTTTCTGGTAAGAAGTCTGTGAACATGCTTATCATTGTTGTGATCCAAAATGAGGAGAAAAATAATTAATAGAAATGAAATGTTAAGTGACAGAGAGGTAGAGTTAGCAGACAAAGATTTTAAAACAGCTATCATAAACACAGGGTGAGGCAAGAGTAGGTTTACAGTTGTGAGTACATGAAACACAGTTTATTTTTGTATTATTATTGATTAATTATTGCATTACTTTTCATACAAACAACTGTAAACCTACTTTTGTCCTGCCCTGTATATTTAAAGATTTAAAGAAATACATGAACACAAATGAGGAGAGAAATGGATGATACAGAAAGAACTAAAAATAGAACTTCTAGAGGTAAAACTATAACATCTGAAATGAAAGTTTTACTGGATGGGATTAAGAGCAGATATATACTGCAGAATTTTAAAAAATCAGTAGACTTAAAGATACAGCAACAGAAGCTATCTAAACTGATTAATATTGCTCTACAGGTCACTGAATCTCTATGCATTTTTTTGTCCTGTCTTTTTCTCTCTGTGCTTCAGTTTGGATAGTTTCACCTTAGACTTTCCATTTAGTTCTTTTTTATATCTTCCATTTCTCACCTCATTATGTTTTTGTTTTCTACCAGTTTGGGCTCTCATTTTCCTGTCTTTCCATGTCTAATTTTTTTTATTATTCTCTGCTGAACATTTCGAGTATGACTTTATTGAGTGCTGAATTTTGTTGTTTTCCCCTAAAGAGGGTTGGACTTGAACTTTGTTTTTGCAAGTAGTTAAGGATCCACCTGATCCTTTCAAAAGAGTTATTTTTAAGCTTTTTTTTAGGGCAAGCCTAGAGTAATCACTATTACAGGACTAATTTATTTCTACTACTATGGTGTAATCATTCTGTCATCTGATTGAATGCCATCAAGGTCTTTTCAGTCTGGCTGGTCAGAACTCTAATTTCTTCCAGCCTTGTGTGAGCCTTGAGCATTTTTCAGCTAAAATCCCTCAGTCATTATTTTCTCAGGCTGTGGCGTTTCATGCTACACATGAGCAGCTTAGTGTTCAGCAACAGATTCAGGAAGGGCTCTCTGTAGACTCCTGGAGCTCTTTCTTTATATACCTCTACTCTGCTACTCTGCCCTATGAACTCCAGCTACCTCAGCCTCCCCAAACTTCAATCTCTGTGTCCTCAACTCGGAGAGTCTATTATGCTCTGCTTTGATTACCCTCCCTGCACTGCAATCTTGAAAGTTCCTCAGGCAGTAAGCCAAGGAGATTGAAGGGCTCTCCTAGATTTCCTTTTCTCAGGGATCATAGTCCTATGAAGCTAGTTCTCCAGTGTCAGAAAATTGGTTTTAAAATGTGTGAATATATTGGAATATAACAATTTCTAGTTGTTAATAGTAAGAGGACAAATGCAATCCCAATGTTTGGTTTCTGGCCAATTTTTCTTAGCCAGAAGCCAACAACTACATCTTTAACAAGCACCCAGGTGATTCTGATGCACCCTAAATATGGTGAACTCCTGGGCTAGTTAGAGGGCAATGAAAATAATGCCTTACATCTCTGTAGCACTTTCCAGTTTGCAAAACATCTTCATATTTATTATCATTTAATCCTCACATCACCCTCTGAGGAAGGCAGGGAAGAGACTATTTACTCCCCTCTTAAGACACAAAATTTGAGGCCCAAGGAAGTCATGACTTTCCTGTGTTGATAGGTAGGATGCTGAGCTGGAATTCTAGTCTTCAGAACTTAATGCACAGACTCATCTCCCACACATCGGAAGAAGTCAGGACCCCTGGAGGAAACAGGCCTAAGAGTGAGCTTGGGATCCCCTTCCCTGAGCCATGCCATGTGCTCGCTCCCCAGCCTCTCCTCCAGCACTGTGCCTCTCGCCCCACCCCAATGAACATTAGGCTCCAACCAAATTGGACTATTTGCTCCTCTTGGATCCAACCATGTTCTTCTGTTTTTCTAGTGTTTACTGCTGTCTTAAGTGCTCTTCCTGAATTCCTGCATGTTCAAATCCTGTCCCATGAAGGCTCAGTAGAAATGTCACTTACACCATGAGTATCTTCTATTTTCTCTTTTTTCTTTAGATTCTCATAGCACCTTATCTTTGTCTCCCTCTGGCCTTCTCCCCTCTGTTGTGTAGTTCTCTGTGTGGTTGTCTTCTCCTCCTGGACTACAGATCCCTTGAGGGCAAGAATTAGTGCCTTATCCCAGGGCCTTGGACACAATAAGTGTTCAAGGAAAGAATAAATTAGTGGTTGTGATAGTGGGAAAGGGCATGTAATAAGAATAGAGCCACAGTTGTTTAATAATCATTTACCTTACTAACTATAAATAAAAGGTTTTCTTACAGACCCTGGGAAACTGGAGGATGAAACAAGGCTGTAAAAAGATAAGATGCCTCAGTGGGTCCATTACTCAGAAAAGAAATATATTTTGAGAACAGACCAAGGACAGGATACACTTTGATTTGGTTGCTGTGCCCAGACCCTGACCCCCTCTGGGAGTTTGCCTCAGGAACACTGGCCACTCTTTTGTCCCAGGAATGGGCTGAGCTGTTCGTAACATCATAGAAGATTAGCCACCTGGTTATCGGACTTTGAGCTCCTGAAGGCTGGACCCCTCCCGTCCCCTTTCTCTGTTACACTTGTAGCTCGAAGCTGCATGTAGTTATCTCCTCCCTCACTGGTATATAATCGGCCAACTGGCGAGGACAGTCAGAGCAGAATTACCAGGGTGACCGACTGCTCTCCCATTTTGTGGCAATAATGCAATAAATGCTCAAATATGATTCAACCCGGTCTCTGCTTGATTTGGCTCAAGTAGTGACAGGCGGCCTCGGACCCCTTGTGTCCGGTTTCAGTTGGAAATGGAAAAAAGAGGACAATGAACAATTAAGAAGAATTCAGCCATAGATAATGGCACTTTACCCCTTTGGGCTTCAGATGTCTCTCTTTTAAAATAACATGATGAAAAAAATCAAATTTAAACCTGATCAAGCTTCTAGATTCAACTATTAATTTACAAAAAAATGTTTAGAAGAAACAGAAACATGTCAAAAATAACTAGGGAATGTAATCAGCAAAATCCAGGCTAAGGGAAGCTGTAGAACAAAATAAATAAAATAAAATGACATGATGGGACGTGTGTGCGTGTACTTTTCTACAAGTATATATATAATCAACAATAAAATGTTTCAAAATTGAGACTGTAGAACAAGGTAATTTCTGGATTTCCTCTTAGCTATGACATACTTTTGTAAAATCATAATTCTGGGGTAATTTGATGGGAGCAGAAGAGATACTGATGAGAGCTTTGATGCCCAAACAGCACCTGCAGGAACATCAAGGCGTTCGGTTTTTCCAATCTAGGGTAATAATTCAGTGCCTCTTTCCTCCCCCAACTAACTGACAAGAACAGAAGGTGCTGCCACCTTTGCCCACAAGCTGCATCACCCTGAGGGGAAATCCTCTCACTTTAGCTCCAAAGGTTCACAGGTTTCACGCCTGGATTTGATTGGACAGTTCTCCAGATGGGCAAGTGGGGCTGAAGAAGCCACGGTGTCTGTTTCTGCTCCTGCCCAGAAGATTCAATGGATGCTGGATGAGAGAGGGCTTTCAGGATCATGTCATCCTGCCCTCTGCCTCTGGGAAGAGCGGCAGTGAAGCCCTCCCCGCCCCCAGCCAGAACCTCTCCTGGCTCACACATGCTCTTATGTATTCTGTTGCCAAAACTGGCACTAGATCAGGCTATCAGCCTATAGAGAAGTAAAGCAAATATGGCCTATCCTTGTGACTTTTTGGGTCTGTTTTCACAGACCTTTGCCTTATTGTTATATAATAACAGTGATGGTACTCCTAGCCAGTATTTGTATTTCACTTTACAGTTGAAAATATCTCTGGGCATTGGTTTCCTCAACTGTGAAATGAGAATAATAACTGAATCCACATCACAGGTTATTGTCAGGATAAATACGTAATACATGTAATGCGCAACCACACATTTTCATTGTATTTGATGTTCTGTGAGAGGTGAGCAAGACATGTTTTCAGATGAGGCAAATGAGGCTCAAAGAGCGTGGATAGCTTTCTGGAATTTACACAAAGGCAGAACCAGCAAAGGCAGAACCAGGACTGGGACCCAAGTCTCCCAAGCCCCTACATCTTTCCTTCTTCACCACATGTTAGGACATCCAACATGAAGCAAATACTTTGGGGGCGGGGGGGGGCAGCAATGACCTCATACTTGTGTGTGATTAAATGAGGTAACTCATGCTGTCTTACTTAGAACGAGGTCTGGCACAGAGCACATGTCCAATACAATCAGCTTTATTCTTGAGTGGTTAACACTATACTATGCGTAAAGTACTTTTACAGATATACAATCTCATTTAGTACTCACCAAAAACCTATAGGGTATTTTTATTAACCTCATTTTATAGAAAAGGGAACAGGGGCACACAAAAAAAGTGACATGCACAAGACTAGTAAGTAGCAGAGTAGAAAGCCCACTCAGACCAGGCTGCTCGAGGTTTTCTCAACCAGGGCTCCTCTTAAATGCAGCCTTGGAGGTGAGTTCCACGCCTTGCAGAGCAAAGGTGGGTTGAAGGGATGCAGTTCATAGCACAGGCCTCAGAAGGAGCCCCTGAGGCTGTCTTGCAGCCATGGTTTGGACTGGGGCAGCCCTATTCATATCTAACTGCCCGCCTGCTGGATCAAGCTAGTCCTACCAGGCTCTGAGACAATCTGAAGGCACCCCAAGCTTTCTGGCTTGAACAGAGTCCTCAACCCTGAGATACCATTTCCTAGGGGCTTCTCTGGATTTAGGAATGGAATAGAGTCATAGGAAAGGAACATGGGTTTTGGAAAAGGCAGACATGGGTTTAAACCCTCACTTGGCGCCTCCCTACCTATGTGACCGAAGTTGTCTGAATCTCAGTTTCCTCAGCTATGCAATGGGTATCTTGGGGTTGTAGTGGTAGCACAATATCTGGCATAGATAAATGTTTATTAGCTTTTAGCATTTAGTAGGAGCAGTGAGATTTCCCTAGAGTCAGAAGCCTGTGTTAACACCTCTTGTCATGGTTCCTGGGTGAGTTACCTGCTTGCTCTTCCTGAGCTTCCCCACCCTCACCTGTGAAATGGAGAATCCCCCGAGCTCACACCTGTGAATGTTCCATATGAACAGGAAAGTGTTTGAGGCATAAGCCCAGACCCAAAGAGAATTTGTGGGCCCAGGTGAAGGTGGGAACACCCCTTCCTCATTGTTTCCCTTCTCCAGCCCCCATCAATGGCTGGCCTTAAATTTGAAGAAGGTCATAGGCCTCCATGACAGGCACATTGTGACAATCCAGAAAGCCCTGTAGTGAAAAGGGCATGGAGAGAACCTCCCTCTTTCTTGGGGGTGGGGGAGGCTTTGTGGGGGTGTCATTGAGAATACTTGAGAAAGTTTCAAGTTGGAGCCACAGGTCTGAGAACCTTGCTTACTGGTTCTAACCTGCCCTCTCGCCTGTAGCAAGCTGCATAAACTGGGGCCAAGGTCTGCCCTTCTCTGGAGTCCCGCAGTGGAGTCGGGGGCTGGGGTAGAATCACTGGACCTAGGAAAAGGAAGGGCCCGCGAGTTCACCTACTCTAGGACACCCTGCCACCCAAATGCAAGCACCCCCACCACATCATTCCTGACCACCAGACTCTGCCCTAAGTTTCCCAGGACAAGAAGGGCCCTGTGTCTCAAGATGGTTATCTAGTTTTAGGATGACAAAGGGCTGGGAGGACTTTTCTTACATTGAGCTGTGATCTGCCTTCCTTTACCTTTCTCCCATTGGTCCAACCTCAGCCCTCTGAAGTCTCATTCTGTAAGTCCTAAACTCCTTCCAGGAAGAGATGAGGAGATAAGAAAAAGAAAGGCAGAGAGGAAGCCAGGTCCCAGCCAGGTCTGAGCTTTCTTATGGAGCATGTTTACACAAGCTGTAAGCGTCACATTTGACAAATTGTTTTAAAATATCTTTTTCTGATTGCTGCCAATTCTTCCTCACCCTCACCCACAGAAATTGCTCTAAGGGTGACCCAGGAAATGGGAAGCAGTCACAGCACCGCACTCACTGGGGCTTTTCCAGTTTAAATGGCAATAGTCAGTAGTTTTTTAGTTTTTATAATTTTTAATAATTTTTCAGAAGAATACTTTTCTCAAATAAACTCTTACATGAAACTCAGATGAATGGATGGATGGGTGGGTGGATGGATACGTAGGTATATAAAATGGGGAGAGTGTATTGCAGTTATGATATACTCCAGAGCCAGACTACAAGGTTCAAATTCCTGCTGTCATTTACTAGCTGTGTGACCATGAACAAGTCAATTAACCATTTAACTCTTAAGTTTCCTCATCTGAAAATGGACAAAATAGTTAAAACTCATCTTGTATTGTGAACTACTGAATGAGCTGGTGCATATAAAGTACTTATGGTAACACCTGGAGCAGTTAGTGTTCTGTAAGTGTCTGCTAATAATAATAATAATAATAATAATAATAATAATAATAATAATAAACCACTGACTAAAGTTGGAGAGACTCCCCCTTCCTCCAACCACTGTGATTCCTGAGACATTGGAAGTTCTGGGAACACTACTTATGAACCATTTATGTAGTTCACTTTCTCATTTGACAGAGGAGAAAATGAGGCCCAGAGAGGGAACATTATTTGCCTAAGGTCACACAGTGGAGTGTTTATAGTAAAGCCAGATCTTGAGCTGAGGTCTCTTAACTCTTGGCCTTTGCAGGTCTCAGAGATCTTTCTGCACGTGCCAAATTGGACTGGAAGTCAAGGCCAGAGACAAGAATTTGAGCATCCCCTAAGCAGACAGTGGCTCTGACCTTGGCTGACCTGCCCTGCTTGCCTTCTCCTCCAGGATGGGTCCCAGAGGTTCTCTGCTAATAAAGTAGCAACTTCAGCTCTCTCTTGCAGCCAGGGTGGAGGCTGAAAGGGGTGGGAGGGAGTGGATAAAGGCAGTGAGCTGTGAAACTTAATTCACACTTAGGCTCTGTCTTAAGAGCTCAGGCTACAAGGTGTTACATGCTGTATGTGCGAAAGTGCAGTGATTAACTGACAGGCAAGACTCGTCAGGCTTCCTCTGCCCCCTCACTTCCTTCTCTCTCACTCTCACCCTGAAATATTGGAGGAAGTGTCTCTCTCCAAGACAGGCAATTATAGGCAGTAGTGCCCCTCTGAAGCTTATGTTGAATCTCCAAGGTGATAGAAGAGGGAGGTTTTTACCTTTTATCAAAACCAAATGAACTATTTCTCTTTTATCAAGTCACAACACTTCATTTATTCATTTAACACATTTATTGAGTATCTACTATATGTGTTAGGAAGGGCCGCCTCCATGAGTGTGTAACGTGCAGTACTTGGCTCAAATGCTCTGTTGTCACCATCTCAAGGTTATTAATAAATTTATCTTTACATTTGTGCTTTGTAAATGACATCCAGCAGGACAGTGGAGCAGGTACACAAACAGAGTAGATGCAGGTCAAGTGAGTGTCTGCCATTCCTTGCCACCCCATCCACCTACAGCCTTCTCAGTATCCCATGAGCACAGAATTCTGGTGGACCCACACCCCAGGGGGAGCACTGGGACACTCAAATTGAGAACAAGGCAAGGATGTTGGATCTATGGCTGATTGAGTGGGATGCTCAAAAGCCCGAGAAGCCATGCTTCCCATTCAAACCGGAACTTACTCTGCACAGAGGAAGAAGACCCTGGCATTTGAAGAAGCAGAAATGACTAAGGAGCCTTATCATCTCCTTTCCTACTGTTTTTAATCCCTGTATTAACCAACACCCCTGCTGAAATGACAGGAGAGGAATGGCTAGAGTAATATAGAGCTCCTTTCCCTTCAGCCCTTCCTCATTCATCAGTTCCCCAAAGGTAGAGTGTGTGGGTAGAATGTGCATGTATCAAGAAGTGAAACAGAAACATCTGAGTTCATCTGTGCACATTTCCACTCTTCTGGTAGGAACAAAATGCATACACACAGATGAGCTACAAAATGTGAATTGTGTCATTTTGCTGACTTCACATATGAGTTAAATACTCATACTTCCATTTAAAATTTGTACCATACAATATAAAGATGAATGATAGTTAAATTAATGATAATAATTTAAATTTATTTTTAAACTTAGAATTACATTAAATAGCAAATTAAAATACCATGACTGTTGAGAGGACACAAAAGAAAAGAAAAAGCTGTATATTTAAACACCTTTCACAGCACTTTTTCCTGCTTTTGAACAGGAGCACTGCATCTTCATTTTGCACTGAGCACCACACATTATGTCCTTGGGGTGAGGTACCAGGGACATGTGATGAATAAAATACAGTCCTTGTTCTCATAAAGCCTACTAGTCTGATGAGAGAAACATGGTAATTGAATAATCACCAAAATATATCATTATCAACTGATAAGTACCAAGTAAGAAAATTATAGGGTTCTCTGAGGGCATGAAGTAGTGGCAGGACCCACTCTAGCCTTGGGGTCTGAGGAGACCTTTGTGAAGAAGTGATGTTTGAATTGAGATGTGAAGAATAAACAGGTGCTACTGAGGTAAAGAAAAGGGAATGAGTGTTCCAGACAGAGGGGTATGTGCAAAGGCCCAACCGAGACAGGAGGAAGCCTGGCATTACAGCTAAAAGATAGCCATCTGGCTGAGCGAGGTATGGCCCAGTCTTATAAATCACATTAAGGAATTGATCTTTATCTGAAAAGTCATGGGAAGCCATTAAGAATTTAAACAGGAGAGTAATGTGATCAAGTCTGTGTTTTAAAAATGTCTATTACATGTTAGAACAGCCTGAAGAGAGCAAGACTAGTTAGAAAGGAAGCTATTGCAGTAATCCAGGTGAGAGATTATAGTGGCTTAGGCTATGGTGAGGATGAGAGAATTGAATGGGTTCAAGAGATAGCTAGGAGGAAAAGTGATGGAGTGGATGGGGGTGAGAAGACTAGAGAAGATAAGGTATCAGAAATGACTTCTGATTTCTGGCCTGTGCCACTGTGTGGATAGTGAGGTCATTTACTAAAACATATATCAATAGTGGAGGCCAACATCTGAGAGAGGAGGAAGAGTGAAGGAGAAGGTTATGAGTTTACCTTTATGTTCAGTTGAGGTCCCTTTGAGACATCCACAGAGGGGCCTCAAGAATGCCATTGGAGGCTATCATTAATAAATCATCAAACAACAAGTGTTGGCAAAGATGTGGAGAAAAGGGAACCCTCCTGCACTGTTAGTGGGAATGCAGATTGGTGCAGCCACTGTGGAAAACAGTAGGAGGGTCCTCAAAAGATTAAAAATGGTACTTCCTTATGACCCAGTGATTCCACTCCTGGGAATACATCTGAAGAAACCCAAAACACTGATTTGAAAGAATATATGCACTCTTATATTGTAGCGTTATTTACAATGGCCAAGATATGGAAGCAACCCAAGTGCCCATCAATAGACAAGTGGATAAAAAAGCTGTGGTACATATATACAATTGAATATTACTTGGTCAAAAAAATAATGACATTTCACCATTTGCGACAGCATGGATGGACCTAGAGGTATTATTCTAGGTGAAATAAGTCAGTCAGAGAAACACAAATACCATATAATTTCACTTAGATGTAGAATCTAAAAAACAATATAAATGAAAGAAAAAAATGGAAATAGACTCATAGATACAGGGAACAGACTGATGATTGCCAGAGGGCAGCAGGACTGTGGGACTGGGTGAAAAAGGTGAAGAAATTAAGAAGTACAAATTGGGCCCTGGCCAGGTGGCTCAGTTGGTTGAGGACATCATCCCAATAAGCTAGGGTTGTGAGTTTGGTCCCCGGTCAGGCACATACAAGAATCAGCCAATGAAGGCATGGATAAGTGGAACAACAAATCAATGTTTCTCTCTCTCCCTTCCTCTCTCTCAAATCAATCAATAAATTTTTTTAAAAATTAATAAATAAAAAAGAAGAGCAAATTGGTAGTTACAAAATAGTCACTTTACAGGGATGTAAAGTACAGCATAGGGAATATAGTCAATAGTATTGTAATAACTATGTACGGTACCCGGTGGGTACTTGAAATATTGGGGAAACACTTTGTGAGTTATATGATTGTCTAACCACTACGCTGTATATGTGAAATTAATACAAAATAATATTAAATGCAAACTATAATTTAAATATTTTTTTTTTAAATGTAAAGGCCATTGGCATATTTATCCAGAGCCCAGAAGTGAGCAAGATTTGGACAGAAGAAGTTAACTGGTTACTAAAAGTTGCCACCATGCAAAAGACTTAAAAAAGGCCCTTCACAAAACAGATTATCCAAATCACCAATAAGTACATAAAAAGTGCTCAACATCAATAGTCATTAAAGAAATGCAAAATTAAAACCATAATGAGATACCATTTTATTAAAATAGTTAAAGTTTTAAGAGCAACAAAACCAGGATGTTGAACAATCAGGACTCTCATACATTAATAGTGGACACGTAAGATTGCACAACTACTTTGGAAAACAGGCAGTTTCTTCAAAAGTTAAACAGGTGTCAGGACAGGGTGCATTCCTTGTTTGGGCGTGCCTTTAGCTGAGGCAGTGTGCATCTTTCATGGCTAAAGCATGCCTTTTGGGAGCCTGCCATTTCCATGCCCAACCTGTTAGGTGCTGCCCTCTTTGATCATGTCCAAGTCTCTGAAAAAGTTGGTAGAGGAGAGTTGGGAGAAAAACCAGCCAGTAGTGGACATGAGTGACTGCGGCATTCCCAACATCCTGGATGTCAATGGCCTGTAACATTAGCTCAAAACACTCTATGAAATGTGATGCTGGAGAAGAATGTGTTTGGGAAATATTGGTTCATATATCATAACAGAATAAAATTGAATTACATCAAATGGTACTGTTAGAGATTAAAGATGGTGGCAAACTGAGTGGAAGCTACACTGATACTCTCCTGGTACCAAACTGAAATTACAACTAAATTTTAGAAAAGCCATCCTGACTAATCAACTGCAACTGAAGACAAGCTGGAGAGCACCCTCATAACCAAGGACAAAAAGTGGGAACCACATAGAGACTAGTAGGAAGTGTGGAGGCACAAGAGGGCTGGCTGGGCTCCCATAGGCAGCAGCTGAAGGTCCCAAGGGATATTTCAGCTGTGGGGGGATCTCACTGAGGACTCTAAGGCCTAAACCCCAGGCTAGGCTTCCCAGACAAGAGCAACAGAACTGAGAAATGTGCCCACATAACATCTGGCTGTGAAAAGCAGCCAGGTTTCTGTCTGTCAGGGAGGGACAGCTGGAAATGCAGGCACCCTCTTAAAAAGCCAACACACAAAGTTTTGTGTGTAGCCACTCACCTTGGGCTCCAGCAGAGGGAAGGCAGAGTGGACTGGAGCGGTGTGAGGAGAATCTAGGGTTATGGGCTCTGGAGATAGAGTTTAGAGGGCACCCTCTGGATTCCTGTGCCAAGTCATTTCCCCATACTGCAGAGGACATCTTTCACAGACAGACATTTACCTTCCAAGCAGCTTTTGCCTGAGGGGGAAGCAATTGCCCCACCCTGATGAAAAACTTCTCACCCTATCCCATGGAGTTTCTACAGCCTGAGGCTCATTAAGAGAATCAGATTAATCAGCCTGCAGTCAGAGGCAGACCTCAGAGTGCTTTGAGTCTTTGCCTGTTCTGCTTCTGGACCCAGGCCTAGGAAAAGCAGACTTTGGTGTGCATCTTGGTGCTGTCCAAATGCACCCAGCCCCAACAGAGGGAACCTCAAGCCGTGAGTTGTTAATAGCTCCAAACAGGGCACTCAAGGCTAGTCACAAACAGCATCTGACATTGGCTTGCACCAGAGACCCTCCAAAAAGACTGAGAGTCCTAGCATATCTACCTAATACAAAGAAGCAAGCCCAAATAGGCAGCCAAAATGGGGACACAAAAGAACAAGCCCCAAATGAAAGAAGAAGAGAAGTCTCCGGAAAAGGAGCTAAATGAAATGGAGATAAGTAATCTATCAGATACGGAGTTCAGAATACTGATTGTGAGGATGCTCAACAGCATGAAAAAAGATATGGAAACTATGAAAAATGACCATTCAGAAATGAAGAATGACATAGCAGAAATAAAGAATACATTGGAAGGAATAAACAGCAGATTAGAGGAAGCTGAGGATAGTAACAGCAAATTAGAAGACAGGGTAAGAAAAAATCACTCAATCAGAGAACCAAAAAGAAAAAATAACTTAAAAAAATAGGAGGACAGTCTAAGGGAGCCGTGGGACAACATGAAATGTTACTATATTTACATCATAGGAGTGCCAGAAGGGGAAGAGAATAAGCAAGGGATAGAGAATTTGTTTGAAGAAATAATGGCAGAAAATTTCCCTAACCTGGTGAAGGAAAAAGTTAAGCATATATGTACCATACAACCCAGCAACTGTACTCCTTGATGTTTACTCAAGAGAAATAAAAGACTTGTTCACACAAAGACTTGCAAAATAATGTTCATTGCCACTTTATTTATAATAACACAAATGGAAACAACCCAAATGTGCATCAATTGTGAATGAATGAATGAATTGTGGGATATCCATGCAATGGAATACTGCTTCTTCCCAAAAAGAACCAAACTACTGGTACATGTAGCAACATGGATGAATCTCAAAAATAGTATGCTGAGCCCTGGCCAGTGTTGCTCAATGGTTAGGGCCTTGGCAAGCACACCAAAAATTTGCAGTTTCAACCCCCAGCCCCAATCAGGCATGTGCAGGAGGCAAGCAATCGATGTGTCTCTCTCACATAGATATTGCCTCTCTCTCTGTCTCTCTCTCTTTCTCTCTCTCTCTCTCTCTCTCCCCCTCCCTCCCTTCCACTCTCTCTAAAAATCAATGGAGAAAATATCCTTGGGTGAGGATTAACAAATATATATATGTTTGTTAATACTCACCTAAGGATTACATACATATAATCCTCACCTGAGGATATTTTTATATCATATAGATATATAGATATATAGAGATAGAGATAGATATAGATAGATATAGATAGATAGATATAGATATAGATGATATAGATATAGATATAGATGATATAGATATAGATATATAAATGCTGACTGAAAGAAGTAAGATAAAAAAGAGTACATATGTATAATTCAATTTATATGACATTCTAAAAGAGGCAGAACTTATCTTTAGTGATAGAAATCAGATCAGTGGTTGTTGGGGTGGGTTGACTGCAAAGGGGTGGGGAGGCACAGATTTCTGTGAGGTGATGGAACTTTTCCATATCTTGATTGTGGTGTTTACACAACTACACACAGGTGTCAAAACTCACAGAACTGTACACTAAAATGTATGACTTTTACTGCATGTGAATTATACCTTAGTAAAAAATATTTTTTAATTGAAGCCATGAGTAAAGATAAGACTCACTAAGTGAAGAGGATAGAGTAAGAAGAGAAGAGAACCTGGGTTGCTAATCTCACCAACAGGTAAGAGGTGTTATCCCCATCTTACACATAAGAAAAACGAGGCTCAGAGAAGTGGAGTGACTGCCCCAAGAACACAGCTACTAAGTAGTAAAACTGGCTCTCAAAGCCAGAGCCATCTGGTATTAAGGTGCATGTTCTTTTCATTCCTTCCCATCATCCAGGCTGGGCCCATGGCTGAACATAATGGCCAAGCATGGAGTAGGACCTCAACTCCTACTCTTTGAGGGAGAAAGGGCTTGAGGGTTGGGCCTGGATCTAGAAACCCATGTGCTGTCCTTTGTATATGAAGATGATGCTCCTCACCCATCACCAACAAACTCCACAGGTGCTTAGAATAGAGGGTATGGAGATTACCATAATGACCATCCATATTCTCTGTGCCAATCCTCACTGAACCCAACGGGAGCCCTAGCAAGATGACAGGCCAGGGTTGGGGGTTCTGCCTGGGTCTCCCCGACACCCAGAGAGCCATCGTGACATCTGCTCCAAAGGAAAAATCATACCCTGCCTTGTTTGGCCAAGAATCTCAACATTGCCACAGCTCTTTATATTTTCCAACTCCAGAAATATTTACTGAAGACAACTATATGATCCCTCTCCTGGCCTTGGACTCATTTGATGAATCCCTGCTCTTGTGGTCTGATCTCTCCCTGAGACTGTTACCTCAGCCTCACAATCACATACTTCGCCTCCCATTCCACCTCATTATGTTTGTATCACTATGTTCTTCAAAAAAATCTTCAAGTTTCCCCATTGCCTAAGCAGTGCTTTGAAAAACACAGGGAGTAGTAGATCATAAAATCAATGTAATGGGTCATTTAAAAATATAAAATAAAATAGAACAGAAAAGAAAATAGAATGCATCACATGTGATAAGGTTAAATATAATCTCTTAAAACTTTTGATTCAGTTAGACATACCTATTCATACATATGTGTTTATTTATGTACTGACTAGAGATGTAACTGTGATGGCAAAATTTAAGCAATAATCTGAAGGAGGTAAGGGAATGAGTCATGCAGTTACATGCAGGAAGAGCATTCCAGGAAGAGGGGACAGCAAGTACAAAGGCCAGGAAACAAAATGCTTGCCTGGTGGTTCTGAAGATCAGCAAGGGGCCAGTGTGGTGACTGGAGTGAGGCAGGGATGGAGTAGCATCAGATGAGGTCAGAAAGGTGGGGGGAGGCACAGATTGAGAAGGACCTTGTAGGCTTTATCAGTCCTCCATTGCTGTATAATGAATTACCTCAAACTTAGCAGCTTCAAAGAACACACATAGTCTCATAATTTCCACAAGTCAGGAGTCTGAGCATAGCTTAACTCAGTCCTCTGTAAGGCTGCAATCAAGGTGTTGGCCAGAGCTGGGACCTGGCTGGGGGAGATCTGCTTCCAAGCTCACATAGCAGCCTTCATACACACAACATACAATGGTGGGATAACAGCTATAGACATTCTTGTTCAAAAGGGGTAAACATCGGATATACAAAGTAATCACCGGCCCATAGCAATTCTGAAATCTACCTGGGCAAATATTAGGTGTTCCTTAGGTTTTAAGATCTGAGAAAAATTCCATGTCCCTCAGCTCTGCCTTCTGGGTTTCTGCCCTCAGGGTCATCCTTCCTTTTTCATGAACAGCAGCACATGTTTGCAGCTGAGTAGTTTTATCAACTTTCTTCTTTCCAGTAGAATTTTGGGATCCTAAAACCTCCTTTCATTTTGAATTCTCTCTGTCCCTCATAGTTCAAGATAGCAGTGCTCTTGCTGAAAGATTTCTCAAAAACTGTGTGTGTCTAGTGTAGATTTCAATGAGGTTCACTCCATTAGGCAAAAGCCACACCCAAGATCTTTGTGAGAAGTTCCTCCTGAAATGGCTGAGTGAAAGCTCACTTAAGTTTCCTTGAGGCCCATGGTTAGATTAAGAGGTTCTGGGAGGCATATCCCTAATCTCTTGAAATAGCCCTCTTTTTTACTCAATTCTACTCTGATCCTTTCATCTTCATGATGTTTTTAACAAAAGATTGTATCACATTTTCTGCTTTTTCTCTAGACTAGGGCTTATCTCTATTCCATGTGCTTGGAAGCCATTCCTTTCTTTTCTTTTCTTTTTAATGCTTTTATTGATTTCAGAGAGAGGAAAGGAGAGAGGGAGAGATAGAAACATCAATGATGAGATAGAATCATTGATTGGCTGCTTCCTGCATGTCCTCCACCAGGGATTGAGCCCAAAACCGAGGCATGTACCCTGACTGGGAATTGAACCATTACCACCTGGCTCATGGGTGGACGCTCAACTATTGAGCCACCTGGCTGGGATGAAAGCCATTTCTTAATTTTAGCATCTTCTACCATGTGGGAAGGCTGAGAATTTTCAAAATCATCAAGACCTGATTTCTTTTCAACAATTTTTAAACCAGTTTTCCCCTTAATTTATCTCTTTCCTCTCACATTTACTATAAACAGCAAGAAATCTGGTGGCACCTCAACATTTTGCTTGGAAGTCTCCTGAGTGTATTAACAATTTATCACTTACACATTCTGTTCCCACATAATGGGAACAGAATGTGTAAGTGACTGCAGGAGACAATTTTTCTAAGCTTTCTGCCACTATCCAACAAGAATCCCCTTCTTCCAGTTGTTATTAATAAAATCCCCACTTCCTTTGAATCCTCTCTGGCAAGTGCTCCAAATCCACCTTTCTACTGACAGTCTAATCCAGGCAATCTAGGCTTTCTTTTCATGAGCCTCAAAATTCTTCCCACCTCTGCCTACTGCACAGTTCCAAAGCCACTCCCACCTTTTTAGATACCCGTTACCCCATTTTAGGAACCAGAATCTGTATTAGTTATCTATTGCCATGCAATAATTTCATCACAAACTTAGAGGCTTTAAACACCATGTGAATATATTAAAAACCATCGAATTATATACTTTAAAGGGGCAAAATTTATGGTATGTGAATTATTTCTCAATTACAAACAAAAAGGCATTAGCCAGGGCTGGGTTCTCATCTAGGGCCTGACTAGGGAAGGATCTACTTCTGAGCTCACATGGCAGCATTCAGTTCTGTGCAGGCTGCTGGAAGGAAGGCCTCAGTTTTTACTGGGTGCTGACTGGAGGCTTCCTCAGGTCCTTGCGAAGGCCCTCTCCATAGGGCAACTCACAACATGGCAGCCTGCTTCTTCAAAGGTAGCAAGGGCTTGCCCATGGGTACTACAGTTTTACAGTCTTATGTAACATAGTCATGTACATGTAATCACACCTGTCTGGTCACCTTTGCTGTATTCTCTTGGTTAGAAGCAAGTCACAGGTTCTGCCTACACTCAGGGTGTTACCGAATGGGGTTACCAGCTGGGACCTTAGTTCTTCTCAACAGCGCAGAAAAGAATTTAAGGCCAACGAAAACAGAAGTAAAACAAAGTGGGATTTATTGAAAATACACTCCAAGCGAGGAGTAAGCCGGTCAGGAGACAATGGCCCCAAACTCCATGTGTTATTTGGTTTAAATGAGGGGATTTTCTGGGTGGAGACTTTCATTTGCATCCAGGGATGATTGACAGAAAATAGTTATATATTTGTTCTGCGCATATCATTACCCATAATGCATACAGAAAAACCCAGGGTGTGTGTGTGTGGGGGGGGGGGTGTCAAAATCGCAATGCAAATTTTATTATAATTAGTCTGGGCCCTGGTAAGGTCACATTAAGGTTCATGTCGTTTTCCTTTGCGTTTTCATGGAGAAGCAGACCGCTGGCCACCCATATAGAGGCAGTCTGAAGGCAGTGTTGGTCCCACCCCTGTCAGGACCCCAGGGCACACCCCACCCCAGCCGTTCTTGTCTAATTTCCTACCTAACAAAGGGGAGAGGGGTGTGCAAGGGTGTGAACACCAGGCAGTGGGGATCATGGGGGTCACCTGAGAGTCTGTTGCCATGTAGGCCAATTTACTCTGAGATGAGGGTTTTGAGCTGAGGAGTCACATGATCTGATAGGTTTTAAAAGGACACCTCTGCCTGCCATGTTGAGAACAGATTGAAGGTGCAAAGAGTAGAAGCAGGAAGCAAGAGTTAGGAAGCTACTGCAAAAAATAACACAGATGAAAGGCGGGGTGTGGGGCTGTTACTAGGCTGACACAGACACAGTTCCCTTCCACTCTTTAGGGGTCTCCAGAACTTCCCCAGGGAATGAGGACTCTTCTCCCCCAGCAGAATTTAGCCTTTTCTCAGGGCCTTCCTTCCTTTTTCTTTAAGGTCTCTTCAGCCCAAAGCACACACTAGTCAGCCCACTAAAGCAGGCAGAAATTTGACTGCTGTTCTGTCAGCAAAATATTATTAAGTGTCTCGTAACTATAGCATGATGCTAATACTGAGAATGCAAGAAGAAATAAGCCATGATCTGTGTACGGGAGAAGCTTATGGCTCAGTGATGGTTATGCCACTATGGGTGAGACACACTCTGCCAGCACATGAACAAAGATGGGGGCTGGTGCAGGGGGTATTCAGGGGTGCAGACCTACGGGGAGCTAAGAGATACCTAAGCCTCAGGATATAAGCTAACAGACATGGCCTGCCCCTTGAAACACATTCTTACTGCCTGGTGGAGTTGTCTCTACCTCCCCACCCCAGCCTCCATTTCCATCCTACCTCCACCCACACCCCCTAGTGACCTTTGGCCCTACCCTAGAGAACCTTCTGCACCACCTTTCTAATTCTTCACTTCCACCAGAAACCAGAGTTAGGTCTTAGCAGCCTTTACATCTAGGGAAGAGCTGTCTGCTAGAAATATGATGTGAGCAACAAGTGTGATTTTAAAATTTCTAATAGCCACATTCTTAAAAGTTTTTAAAAAGTGATGTGAATTTTAATAGTATATTTATTTAAACCACATATCCAAATATTATCATTTTATGTGATCACATAAAAATTATTAATGTGGTACTTGAAAATTTTTTTCATAGTAAGTCCTAGAAACATTTCAATTTAGATGTTGATTTTTTATTGGGAATATGTGGTCTGTATTTAGATTTCACAAAATTAGATTGAAAAGGTTAATTCACACATTCAAGTTGTCTCACACATACTTAAGTTTTCCAATAGAATATCAACTTTTAAATTTACTTTTAAATCAGTTAAAATTAAGCACCTTAACAGTTCAGTTCCTCAGTGGCACATACAAGCCACATTTCAAGTGTTCAACACCCACATGTGACTAGTGGCTATCAGAGCACAGGCCTCTCCTGTCTGGGCCCCAGGTCCACCACTCAGCTCCTGCTTTCTCCAGTCACCAAGTTCACCCAGATCCTGCTGAGCTCAGCATCTCTTTGCAGACATACACCTGACCCTGCTTCCCTGCACCCCCATCTACAGCCTGCAGGAGGGACTCATGACTCATACCCATCCCTGGTTCCCCTGGCCCACTTTTTACCTGGTCCTCCTAGCTAGACTATCATCTTTACACATCAACATTAGCATATTGGAAAGCCAATTACTTCTGCCCTAGTCAAATTCACACAATTTCAGGATCTGGAGGCATTCTCTCCTCACTGAATGAGGCCCCAGGAAATTGGATCTTGTCTTCCTGTCAAATTGGAGGAGGTGGGATTTCAGTATTTGCTTGGTTTATGAGATGGGAAGGAGGGACGGAGAAGGTACCCGAGCATGGGTGGTAGTGTGAGTGGGAGACAGGGTACCTGTGAGGGTATGTGGGAGTGGGGAGGATGTTTCACATATGGTTCACTGTGACGGAATGATCTCGTTGTTAAATAAGCACCTTAAAGGATTATTTCACATTCATACTTTAAAATTTTTGTAATTTAAATTCTTTCCCTCAGGCTGGGGTTTTTCAAGCTTCAAATCTCTAGCTGGAATTGGCTCATTTGCATAATCCTACCTCTGAGATTTAGTCCCACTCCGTAGGGCTCCCTCATTGCCATGCCCTGCCCAGAAGTCTCTGCTAGGCATTTGCCTTCCTCAGTCTTCCCACTTTGGGCAGCGCCCTGCCCCCGCCCCCCCCCCCCCCCCTTCTTGGGAATGAGCCTGCTGTGCTGCTGCTGAGAGGCTGGGATAATCCTCCCTGAGCTATTTCAAGGATTAGTCCTACTGCCCTGTGCTCAGCTCCCACACTAGTGGGATTTCAGAGGTGTGGGCAGGACACTGTGCTATGAAGAGAGGGGCACAGCTCTGTTTCACACATCCATGCAGGGCAGTGGGCACCAGGCTGTGGGTCCCAGGTTTATTAGAGTATGTCATGGTTGGTGTTCGGTGAGATGGACCCTGGCAGTCTGCAACCCTAAATCTAAGAGCAGGAGAACTGAGTACCCGAAGTCCTTGGTCCTTAATCTTTGTCTTGAAACAGACACAGACACACACAGACACACACACACACACAGACACACACACACACACACCCCTCTCCTTTCCACACTTACCCTTCACTTTCACACACCAACGTCATGATTTTCACAGTCTAGGCACTTTGCTTATTCTAATTTCTTTTAATCCTCACCTGAGGATATGTTTTTGTTGGTTTTTAGAGAGAGAGGAAGGGGGAGAGAGAGAGAAACATCAGTTGTCTCCCCATGTGCTCTGACTGGGGATCAAACCTGCAACCTAGGTATGTGCCCTAATGGGAATGGAATCTGCAACCTTTTTGGTGTATAGGATGATGCTCCAACCAACTGAACCACCCAGCCAGGGAAGATATCTGATTCTATAAAAAAAATATTAAAAATTATACTTTATGTTGGCACTCAGGCGAATATATTAATATTACATATTAAGATATCTCCTTCAATCTAAAGTTCATTTATTTTCTTCTGATTTTAAGTAAAATATTTTTGTGGATCCCTAAAATATTGTGTCTAACTGTGCCTAATGGATAAGTCAGCCCTGCCCATGGCCCGCACATGCGCCCCCGCATATGCACCCCCCCTCTCTTCTCCCAGCCATAGTCTTCGACAGCTGTAGAGGCCAGAACTGGGGGTAGTAGGAGAGCTGTAAGGTCCTCAGGTGGGTCATTTGGGCTCAGAGAAGGGCACTTAAGTTCCTGTCCCCTCCCTCTGAAAATGGAGACCTTCCTCACCAGGGAGAGGCAGGTACTGACCAAAGAAGGGTGCGTTTATGATTTCCTCTCCCCTTCCCTTTCCCCTGCATGCCACTGATTAGAGGTAAATCTGAGCAAATCTGAGGGAGCTCAAGTTTGGCAACAAAGGGGGTGGCTCAAGTCTAGACTCATTATATGACACATGAGACCCTCTCAGAGAGGTAATATAATAAGAGTGCTTAGAAAGAGATGGACCTATCTGACCTTGGGTAAACTCTTAAATCTCACAAAGCCTCATTTTTCGCCAACTGTACATAAGAATGACAGGAATAGCCCAGCCAGGTGTGGCTCAGCGGTTGAGCATCGACCTAGGATCCAGGCGATCGGGGTTCGATTCCTGGTCAGGGCACATGCCCAGGTTGCGGGCTCAATCAATGACTCTCTCATCATTGATGTTTCTATCTCTGTCTCTCCCTCTCCCTTCCTCTCTCTGAAATCAATGAAGATATATTTAAAAAAAAGAAAAAGACAGGAATATTTTCCTCACCACATTTTGATAAGTATTAAATATTGTATATGTACATGTATTTTGCACACAATTAAGTTTTATACACTTGTGAGGAAATAGGATTGTTATGCAAAACAAATACACATAAAAGATCTGCCTCTTCTCCACAGGTCAGATGCCCTGTCACAATTGAAATTATATATGTAAAGTACGCAGTTAATTGCCTGGCACAGAGTAGGGGCTCCAAAAAATGGTACCTAGTATTGTAGCCTGGTTCCTATTTCCTTCTCTAAGCTCATCCCCACTCCTCTCTGCCTTGAACTTCAGCAACACCAAACTGCTTATGGTCTTTTCATTTCCCACCCCACTCCCAACTGTACATTTTCTCACCTCCTGATCATCGCAGCAGAAACTGGCCAGGTCTTCCTCCTGGGAATATAGGTAGACTATCTTTCCCAGCGTCCCCTGCAGCTGGATGTGGCCATTTGAACCAGCTCTAGCCAAGGGAATGTAAACTAGAGTGACATATGCTGCTTCCAGGCCTGTTCCATCAAATCTCCCACATGCTCTTCATGCTCTTTCTCCTTCCACCTTGGAAGCTTTGTGTTTCAGATGGTAGAGCCATTGATGGAAAGAACTTGGTTCCCTAAATGAAAGTGTGAGGGAGAGCCATCCACTGTTTTGGAGGTCCCGTTAGTGAGAAATAAACTTCCATTGTTTAAGCCATTATGGAGTTTTGAGTTTGTTGCAGCAGTTCGCCTTACCTTAATTAGTACTCCTATTGTTGCATGTCCCTGGAATGCCTATAACCTCACTCTGCTTCACCAGAGTAACTCCTACTTACCCTTTAAGCATCACCTCTGGCATCACATCCTCCAGAAAACCCCTGGGAACCTCAGACCTCTCAGGAAGGGTTAGGTGTATCTAGCAAACAGCACACAATTGACTAACCTCTGTCCGCTCTCCCCTTCCTCCTAATAAAATCCCAATTTTGTTCAGGGCAGTAATGTACTCAGTTAACAATACCCATTTCACAAGATACCCATGCAGCTAGCAGCAGTCATGTGATCCAGTTCTGGCCAATAAGATGTAAGAGTAAGTTGCTGGGTGAGCATTATTAGATAAATTTTTTAAAGAATAGATTGGACTCATATCTGCCTTTAACCTTTTTCCTTTGTGCTTCCTTTCTTCCTATCCGGGAGTTAGCTGCAATGCCCAGGAATGGAGCACACATGTCACACCATAAGGATGACAGCTACGTGCTAAGGCAGGGTAGAAAGAAGATTCTGGGTTCCTCAAGGCTCCATGGAGCCACTATATCAGCCCTGTTTTGCCTTCCTCTACTTCTCCTGTAATGTAGAAAACAGAAACTCCTAATGCTTAAGCTCAGAAAGCCCAACCGAAAGCAGTCTGAACTGAGTGTGTGCCCAGCTCCGTGCTCGGAGCACCCTGTGCTCCCCCCACACTGCTTCCATCAAAGCACAATCACACTCTGATGATCTTCGGCTTAAGTGTCTGTTTCCCTGACTTGTTTAAAGGCACAGAGCAAGCACTCAATAACTGTGTGCTGAGAGAATGGTGACAAGGGATACTGTTGTGTCTTTCTCAGCCTCACTCTTAAGGAAAGAAAAAGGTATCCCTGGAGACACACAGAAAAAGGCCTCAGCCAGTGAGTGGCCTTCCTGTCCCCCACGCTCCGTCAGTGGAGCATTGCTCTATGACCCCTGAGGTCTCTTCAAGCTCTTGCACTCTCTGAGTCCACCTCACACCCAGTACATTCTCCACACCAAGTACAGTAGCAAGTATTAGACACAGGCTTGGCCAGGTACGTATGCAGTGCTTCTTACTCCCAGCACCGTTTTCTTTTTTAATTGAGGTGAAAGTCACATAAAATTGACCATTTTAAAGTGAATAATTCAGTGGCATTTAGTACATTCACAATGTGGTGCAATCACTACTTCTATATAGTTCTAAACATTTTTATCACTCCCAAATAAAACCTTGTACCATTCAGTAGCCATTTCTCATTCTCCCTGTCCCTCAGCTCTCAGAAACCACCAATCTACGTTCTGTCTCTAAGGGTTTACCTATTCTGGGTATTTCATATAAATGGAATGACACAATGGGCCAACACAGACAGGTAGGGCCTTAGTGTCCACAAATTAGAATGACATTCAGCTTTTCTTCATCCAGAGTGAGGTCAAGGATTCCCATTTCAGCTTGAGTGGTTGAGGTCAATGTCTTTGCAATCTAGCTTCTTGGAAATTTTTATTTTTAAAAAATAATTTATTTTTCGGTTGACAGTTGACATAGAATATTATATTAGTTTCAGGTATACAACATAGTGATTAGACATTTATATAACTTACAAAGTAATCCCCTGATAAGTACAGTACCCACCTGGCACCATACAGTTATTACAATATTATTGACTATTTTCCCTGTGCTGTACTTTACATCCCCATGACTACTTTTTGACTACCAATTTGTACTTCATAATCCCTTCCCCTTTCGTCACCCATCTTCGCCACCCATCCATCTAGGAAACATCAAAATGTTCTCCGTATCTGAGTTTGTTTCTGCTTTGTTTGTTCATTTAGTTTCTTAGATTCCACATTTAAGTGAAATCATATGATATTGTCTTTCTCTGTCTGACTCGTTTCACTCAGCATAATACCCTCTAGGTCCATCCATGTTGTTGCAGATGGCAAGATTTCTTTTTTTTTTTAATGGTTGAGTCATATTCCATTGTATATATGAACCACTTCTTTACCCATTCATCTATTGATGGACACTTAGGTTGCTTCCATATCTTATTGTAAATAATGCTTCATTGAACATATGGATGGATATGTCTTTTCGAATTAGTGCTTTGGGTTTCTTGGGATAAACATCCAAAAGTGGAATTGCTGGGTCTTTTGTGATAGCCTTTGTTTTGAAGTCTATTTTGTCTGGTATAAGTGTTGCTACCCAAGCTTTATTTTGTTTCCATTTTCATGAAGTATCTTTTTCCATCTTTTTACTTTCAATCTGTTGTGTTTTTTTATCTGAAGTCTCTTGCAGTCAGCATATGTAAGGGTCTAGTTTTGTTATCCATTTAGCCAATATTTTGATTGGAGCATTTCCTCTATTTACATTTAAAATAATTATTGATAGATATGTAGTTATTGCATTTTATTATTCATATTTTTTATCTATTTTTTCTTCTTAAAGAAGTTCTTTTAACATTTCTTATAATACTGGTTTGGTGGTGGTGAACTTTTTTAGCTTTTTCTTGTCTGGGAAGGAAATTTTTAAAATTAGGTCTGGGATAAGCCTGTCAATAGATAATTTTTATGGAGGGTGAACTATATGGGGCTGAACTGGTGGGCCTGGGCCCAAGGGGCACTGTCTAGTAGCACTTTTGTGAGAAAATACAGCTATGTTTGATATGTGATGTGGTGTACATTTGTGTGTCTATACGTAGACAGACATCCTGAAGCCCATACAAATTTCCTTTGGTGCTTGAATAAACTTTATAGATCACAAAGCACTTGGACATCCAATGGCAGCTCACAAGAGGCAGAGCAAGCACTTTTTTTTTTTTTTGAATATATCTTTATTGATTTCAGAGAGAGGAAAGGAGAGGGAGAGAGAGAGACAGAAACATCAATGATGAGAGAGTCATTGATCGGCTGCAGCCCGCAACCCAGGCACGTGCCCTGACCGGGAATCGAACCCTGATCAACGCTTAACGGCTGAGCCACACCCGGCCAGGAGGAGCAAGCACTCTTAACCCCAATTTATAAATGGGGCAACCAAGGCCCCATTAGAAAACTTGCCCAAGGTCCCACAAGGAATGAGTGGCAGAGCCCCCAAGCCTGTGTGCTCTCCTCTGTGCTCTGGATATCTTAGACCACTTAGTCATTGCTCTAGGTGTGACGGGGAAAATGTGTTAGCAGGTTGTATGAGTAAAAAACAAAATACCATAACCTGAATGGGTTAAAAAACATAATTATTTCTCAGTTCTGAAGGCTGGGAAATCCAAGATCAAGGTGCCAGTCAATTTGGTTCCTGAGAACTCTCTTCCTGGCTTGTAGATGGTCAGCTTCTCTCTGAGTACTCACATGGTGAAGAGAAAGAGAGAGCAAACTCTCTTTGTATAAGGGCACTAATTCCACCTTCATGACCTCACCTAACCCTAATTACCTCCCCAAAAGCCCCATCTCCAAGTACCATCTCATTGTGGATTAGGGCTTCAACATGTGAATTGTTGGGGAGGGGCACAAATATATGGTCTATAATACAGGTGGATACCACAGCTGGTGGGGAACATATGTTAGAACTGGTGAGACAGTAAAATGTTTTTGTCAAAAAAGGTAATTCAAGCCTTAGCCAGTTTAGCTCAGTGGTTAGAGCATCAATCCTTGGACTGAAGGATCCGGGCGGGGTTCAATTCCAGCCAAGGGCATGTACTTCGGTTGCAGGCTCGATCCTGCTCCGGTCAGCAACCAATCAATGTGTCTCTTTCACAGAGATGTTTTTCTCTCTCCTTTCCTCCCTCCCTCCCTCCCTCTCTCTTCCTTACACTCTCTCTGAAAGGCAATGGAAAAAATATTCTCGGGTGAGAATTAAAAAAAAAAAAGACAATTCAACCCTTAGCCAGTTTGGCTCAGTGGTTAGAGTATCGGCCTGTGGACTGAAGGGTCCCAGGTTTGAGTCCAGCCAAGGACACGTACCTTGGTTTGTGGGCTCAATGCTGGCCCTGGTCAGGTGCATGCGGGAGGCAACCAACCAATGTGTTTCTCTCACATCAATGTTTCTCTCTCTCTGCCCCTTCCACTCTCTCTGAAAAGCAGTGGAAAAAAATGTCCTTGGATGAGGATTAAAAAAAAATTTAAAAAGACAATTCAAGCCCTGGCCGGGTAGCTCAGCTGGTTAGAGCATAGTCCCAATGCACCAAGAGTTCGTGTTCAATCCCCAGAGTACATACAAGAGGCAACCAATGAATGCATAAATGGAACATAAAATCAATGTTTCTCTCATTCAAATAAATAAATAAATAAATAAATAAATAAGTAGGACAATTCAACCTAACTCCCCCAGAAGGAGGAAAAAACTCAGAGAGTATTAGGAAGAAAGTAGGGTTGCCAGGTTTAGTGAATAAAAATGTCAAATGCCTATGTGATTTTCAATTTCAAATAATATTTTTTTTTTTGTATAAGTATGTCCCATGCTCAGTTTCAGGTATACATACGTATACATATACATATATGTATACATATATTAGTGTATGTAAATTTTTTCTGGAATTTAAATTAACTTGGTGTCTTGTATTTTTCTCTGGTAATCCTAAAAGAGAGGGGCCAAGAACTGTAAGACAAGTCAATGAACTCTAGGAGGGGCTATTGCAGGATCTCTGGACTAATGCTTCCTTTATATACTTAACTTCTTAAAATCCTATTTTTAAAAACTATCTAGCTTGGTTTTTTGGTGGTAACATATACAGAACATAAAATTTACTATTTTAACCATTTACACACATTTATTTATTTATTTAATTTATTTATATTAGAGAGAGGAAGGGAGAGGGAAACATCAATAAGAGAGCAAAACATGCATTGGCTGCCTCCTGCACACCCCCTACAGGGGATTAAGCCCACACGTGGGCATGTGCCCTGGCAGGGAATCCAACCAGCAACCCTTCTGCGCTCTAGAGGACATCCAATAGCTGAGCCACACTGGCCAGGGTCTAACCATTTTTAAGTGCACGGTTCAGCCGCACTACACGAATGTTCACGTTGCTGTGCAACCATCACCACCAATCTCCAGAGCTTTTTCATCACCCCAAACTGGCATGTCAAAAAAACCCAGAGTTAACAAAAAAAGAACAAGAAGACCAGAGCTGTACAGCAGTTAAAGAGGTGCAAACGGATTTTTGTGAGAACTTTGCAACAGAAAAGAGACCTCAGTATAGAACCGGGGTAAATTCTGAATAAAGCATGGCAATGGGGATTTACAGCCAAGAAACGGCGTAGTGATTCTGGATGGAAAATTGCTAAAAGCGTGGGGTAATTTTTTGCTAAACTGACCTGACGGGATTCCTGCTGAAGGCAGGCCAGGGCGACCAGATAATACCTGGGGGATCTTGTTGGGTTGAGGAATTGGGTCAGATAAGGAAGGTGATCTGATATAGAGGGTGGGAGATTCTCGCTAAAATGCGGAGATGCAAGGAGAGGCCTTTCTGGAAGAGGATTCAGAGGAGCCTGACTAAAGTTTGGTCAAACAGAGGCTCTTTTTCAGAAACTGTACCCATTAAACAATAACTCCTCCCATCCCAAATTGCTTCCCAGATCCTGGCAACCACCATTCTACTTTCTGCCTCTATGAATTTGAGTACTCTAGCTACCTTATGTAAGTGGAGTCATACAGTATTTTTCCTTTTGTGCCTGACATATATTTAATTTTCAAAGGAGGATGGAAACGAAATGAAACCCGTGGGGACAGCGGCCCACAGAAGTCAAGACAAACAGTAAGGGCGCGCCGAAAGACGGATTACCTCGGTGAGGTGCGTAGGGCCTGAGGCAGGGGCTGTTACCACGCCGGGGCTGGGGTCGGGCGTGGGAAGCACATTGGGCGAAACACGGGGGTCCCCGAGCGCTGGGCAGCAGCTGCCTAGGCCGGGCAGAGGGGTGCCGAGCGGTGCGCGCGCGGCTCCGAGCACCGGCCGGGCCGCACCCGGGCAGAGCGCCCAGAGGCCGCGGCGGCGCCGGGCCGGCAGCGCAGGCGGAGGAAACGCGCGGCGGGCGGAGCGGGCGCGGCGCGGCGCGCAGGTGAGGAGAGGGGCAGGCCGCCCGACCCGTCGGGACGGTGCTCGCCGCCCGGCGGGAGAAGACGGCCGGCGCCCGGATGCAGGGGGCGGGGAGGCGGGAGGGAGGGGCTCCGGGGAGGGCCGGGCGCAGACCGCGGCTTCAGCGGGGCCGGACGCGGGACAGCGTCCGCGAGAGGCGGATGGGACCACGGACCCTGCGCCCGAGCTGACTTCCGACTGTGCCGTTCGCCGTGCCGCCCGCCTGGAAGCGGCGCCGGGGCTCTGCCCAGCAGTAAGACGGGCTCCCACCCCTGTCGGCCCTGGGCTCTCCTCCCGAGCGCCTGAGCCCTCCTCCGGCCCCTCCCTTCCCGCAGCGCGGCCGGGGCCCGGCGCCGAAGGGCCCGGCGGGAAGGCCGGCCTTGCTGCGGGCCGCGGCCCTCCGCTTCCTCCCGCGGCCCCGCCCCGCGCCCTCACGTGCCTTTCCGCCCGGGCTGGGCCCTAGGAACCGGCTGGACTGGCCCCGCAGGCCTTCCGCAGCTCCCAGCCCTCGCCGAGGCGGATTTCGCCTCCGTGACCCCTCTTAATTGGTGCCACGCTGCGGACGGCGTAGGTTTCTGACCTGGGATGTAGCCCCTGGGAGCTGGGTGTTCCCGGAGGGTTTGCAGAAAGGATTTCACGCACTTCCGAAATTATGAACAGCCTTGTGGAAGCCGGGTATGGTGTACGTTCGTTTTCTGAAAGCGGCCATTGTTTTACCAGATTCTCTTAGATAGTGCTGTGCGTTACAAATGTGCGAGCCACATGCGTGATTCTGAAAGTGAAAAGAGCCCTGAATGGGTGACTTCGTTGGTTGGAGCGTCGTCCTGTACACCAGAAGGCTGCGGGCTCGATCCCCTCTCAGGCTCCAAGGGGAGGCAACTAATGGATGTCTTTCTCTCTCCCCCACTTCCTCATTCTCTGAAATCAATAAAAACATCTTCAGGCGGGGATTAAAAAGAAAAAGGTGAAATTAATTTAGTAATCTATTTAACTCAGTATAGCTAAAATATCATTTCAGCATGTAATCGCTATACATGCAGTCGTCCCCTACTTATCACTGGTTTCACTTTTTGTGGTCTCAGTTATCCTGGATCAACCACAGTTTGGAAATATTAAATGGAAAATTCCGGAAATAATTCATAAGTTTTAAGTTGCACCCCATTTTAAAATATATATATATCTTTATTGATTTCAGAGAGAGGAAAGGACAGAGAGAGAGACAGAAACATCAATGATGAGAGTCACAGATTGGCTGCCTCCTGCATGCCCCAACTGGGGCTAAGCCCACAACCTGGGCATGTGCCCTGACCTGGAATCAAACCCCGATCGCCTGGATCACCTGGATCCTAGGTCGATGCTCAACCGCTGAGCCACGCCGGCCAGGTAGCTGCACCCCATTTTGAGGAGAATGATGAAATCTGGAAGGTGTGCTATGCTGTAGATGCTCCCCAACCCCTTAGTTACTTAATAGGGGACTAGGTTATCAGATCAACTGTCAAGGTACTGCAGTGCTTGAGTTCAAGTAACCCTTGTTTTGCTTAATAATGGCCCCAAAGCCACTCACATTAACTTTTATTACAGTATCTTGTTATAATTGTTTTATGATTGTTAATCTCTTATTTTGCCTAATTTACAAATCAAACTTTACCATATGTATATATGTATAGAAAAAAATATCATGTATGTATAGGGTTCAGTACTATGCGGTTTCAGGCACCCAACGGGGGTCTTGTAACATTTCCCCCACGAATAAGGGCTGTAAAAAATTTTAATGAGATATCTTACATTTTTTCCTAGTAAGTCTTTGGAATTCGATGTATATTTTACACTTATGCTACACTCAGTTCAGACTAGCCACGTTTCAAGTGCTCAGTAGCTACATATAGCCAGTGGCTACCATATTGGACAGTACAAGTGGAAGGATTTCAGTCTAAACTCCTTGCCATGGTATTCACTGTTTTCCATAATCTGGTCTCTCTTTATCTTTCTTTTTCCTGTTGCTTGTCCAAGGATAGTTATACCCTCATCACTCAAAACCACTTGCCATTACAGTCAAATCTTAATATAATGAACTAATTCGGATGAAGGGGTGTCCATTAAAGCCGAAGATCAGTTATATAATAAAGTAGTTTCCTGAATTTGTATGTTAAAAAATTGACAAATCAGTTTACCTGTTTTTACTTATGTAGACATGTTTGTGTAATTAAAATTAAGTGTGTATGAAAAGTTTAATTTCACTGAAAAGTTTTCTATATGTATTACAGTAACTTTTAATTTATACTGAATAGGTCTATCTAGTAAATTCGTGCATTCACCAGTCCCCACTAGTAAACAAATGCACATGGTTGGGGCGTGGCTTAGTATACATCAGAACATCAGCTGGCTTGAGTTCAAACTGCTGCAGAAAGTCACCCCACTGACAACAGAACCAATTACCACATGCACAATGTGGTGTGATCATGTGCTAATTATTCACGTAACATTGCTTACAGTGGTGACTCTTGTATTTAAATATGTAGACCATAGTTGTAGATATGTAATATTTATTTTGGCGAAATTAATAGTGTTTTTTCCAACATATGGCCTATTCGCTAAAATTTGTTAAAAATAACTGAATTAATAACAAAGAATAACTTGTTAATTTAATGACAAGCAAATCTTGGTTAAAGCATTTTTAAATTAGGATGTTAAATTTCACATATGACATATGGACCGGAAATTTTGTCCATTAAATCCAAAGTCTGTTAAATTGAGTTCTCCAAATTTGAGGGTTTACTGTACCCTATAAACCTTTGTTCAAGCTGTTCCTTCTACCTAGAATGCTCTCCCTGGGCCTATTAGGGAGGTACAGCTTCTAATAAGAGGCTTTTCCTGACTCCCATAACCCCAAAAGGGGTTTATAACACCTTCCTCATTGTTCCCCTAGTACTGTGTTCATGGCTGGATTAGAGCACTTACCCTGTGCTATTTAATTGTTCTCGAGGCTGTCTCCATAGCAAGTATACTGTCCTATCCATCTTTGTTGTGATCATGGTGTGCACCTAATAGTTGATGGGCAGGTGTTTGCAGACAGTGAGTAAACCACCAACTAATTGTACTCATTCTCTTAATTCTTGAAAGGATCTGTTGCTTCCCTGTTCAGGAGATTTGTGCCTGAATTACCCCCTCGTGTGTGTACATACATGCACAGATGTGGTAAATAACCACAAGGAATGTATTTCAGAAAATGCACAGAAAATTGTCTTCTGCTTTTTATCCCCTCCTCCATCTTACAGATGGGAAAACTGAAGTAATGAACTAAGGATGACCAGCAAATTTGCATCAATATAAATACAAAGAAGAGGGGGGATTCTCCTTGAAAGGAGTGGGGGAGGTCATGGAGGGTTGGGTTCCTCAGATAGTTAGGGATAACTGGCCCCACTTTGGTCATTTGATAGGAGGGAAGTGAGGAGAGGAGATAACACTGGGCTCTGATAAGGATTCCAGACAGGTTCAGGTCTGGGAAGCTGAGGATGTCACTGTTGGAAAACATGTTGGAGAGCAGAACAGTCATCTCAGGTGATGGAAAGTGCTGGCCTGGGAAAGGTAGGAGAGAACAAGTAGGGTAGAAAGAAGGGCTGGGAAAGCTGGCAGAGGGAGCAAAGGAATAAGCACACCTGCTTGGTGAAGGTGTTGGTGTGATACATTGGGAATAACCACTTACCTAGAGAGCAGTGCTACTCTCAATCTGTGGAATGGGAAATAGAATCAGATATTCAGAGAAGGCAAGCAGCTTACACAAGTTCACATAGCACTTGAAACCCAAATGAAGCCTCCCAAGCCCTCCCTGCCACACACAGCCCTACTCATACCTCTGTTGCAACCAGGGTCCCCAACATGGTGCTAGGAAACAGGTCTGGGGCACAGTGCCAGGCCTGATTAGTGTCTTCCTCACCATCTTCTACCAAGGGGTTGTGATTAGGCCTATTTATAGGGCCCAGTGCCTTAATATTCTGCCTGGTGCATCTCTTGCCAATCAAATTGGTGCCGTGTGCAGTGTGATTGCTGCTTTAGTGGCACCAGGGAGTGGAGTTAATTAAACCCAGTATAAATAGACTCTGCCCTGGCTTAAAATTCGAAGGAGTGTTTTTCTTTCCTGTTTCCCACCCCCAAATGCCCCTTCTTTCTCCTAGCCCCTCCTAGGCTCTAGCCTGGGTGAGCAGAGCCTGGACACCTATACCTGGAGCCACTGGGCACTGCCTTTCCTATCTCAGGAACAAACCCTGAGCTCCTCAGAGGTCAAAGTGAGAAGAACCCAGGAGTTCACCTTCTTTCTGGTTTTCCAGACCTGGGTACCATTTGTCAGTTAACTGAGGCAATTCCCTAATTCCCCCGCCCCCAACCATTCTGCTTCCAGGCTGTTTTTCACTCTGCAGCAAGGGTTTCTTTCTCGTTCGTCCAGGCTGAGGAGGTTGGAATGAGATCATGTATAATGAGGGTGTCTAGCAGGGTCCCAAGCACCTTATGGAGTTAGTCAGTGTTGTACCTTCTCTGAATCCTTCTCATTAGCCTCTGTTGTCCCTACCAAGTTTCCCCCTTCATTCTCTTAATAAGCAGCAGAAGACCAGCTTCTGTGGGCTCCTGGTCTCCCACCAAATGCTCTGTCCCCAACTGCCCACCTGTACAGGCTGAGCCTGTGGGGTGAGGAGCTGTGCTCTCTCCTCTCGGTACCTTGTCCTGTGGTAGATGGGGGTGGGTGAGTGTGGGGCAGCCCTGATGCTCTGGTTCCCACCCACAGGCACCATGACTCCCATGAGGACCCAGCACTCGTTGGCAGGTCAGACCTATACGGTGCCCCTCATCCAGCCGGACCTGCGGAGAGAGGAGGCCATCCAGCAGGTGGCAGATGCCCTGCAGTACCTACAGAAGGTCTCTGGAGACATCTTTAGCAGGTGGGTGCTGCCACCCATCCCCACTTCATCAGGAGCCTTTCCCTACCCTGAGTAGTCGTCTCTCCATTCCTAAGAAGACACCCTCTAGGAACAGCCTTCTGGTGATTCTTGGTCATGGGGGGACCCAGCTGGCTTCCCTGTGCCTGAAGGGCCCAGCTTAGAAGCTTTTTCTCATAAATGCTCATAAGAGCTGCCTAATGTCCCACTTATCCCCCTCAGTTCCCTGTGGTCCCACAGGCCCTGGTGGTGATACTGCTCTCCTAACTCTTTCTCTTCCTCCCACCGAGGGCCCTATTTCTTCACTTATTTCTACAGTTAGCAAATACATATTCAACACTTTTTGTGTGCAAGGTACTGCTACTCCCCTTAGTTTCAGTGGTGAATAAGGCAGTATCCCTGTCCAACTAGAGGATATACTCTGGCAGGAGATAGACCGAAATTAATCAGTTGCATGTTAGTTTTTTAATTATAATTGTGATAAGACCTATTTTTAAATAATTCTGTAATAACTAATACTTATATAGCATTTACCATGTACCACCATTGATCTGAAGTGCATTAATTCATTTAATCCACACAACTTTATGAGGAGCTACTGTTGTTATCTCCATTTTATAGATGAGTAAATTGAGGCATAGAATGGCTAAGAGACTTGCCCAAGTGGCAGAGCCAGGGATCACACCCAGGAATTTTGGCTTCAGACTCTGGAGTTCTTACTGTTTTTCTGTGAAGGGAAGGGAGGGTGTGATGAGAGTTGTTAAGGGGAGGCCTGACTTGGTCTGGGGAGATCCGAGGAGGCTATATAGGGAGAAGCTGTATGGTAAAATCTGAAGGATGAGTGGGAGTTATTGTGAATAGGTAGGTTGGGAAGAAGAATATTCCAGAAAGAAAGAATTACATGAACTAAAGCTCTGAGGTGGGAAGGACCTGAATGGAAGCCAGCATGGCTGGGGCGAGGAGAGCAAGGAGCGGGGGCTCTTGAAGCTGGTGAGGAGGCAGGGCCTTACAGGTCAATGACGATTTTGAGCTGGTGAGTGGCAGCTTTTTGTTCTCTCTAGCTAATCTAGTCTTAGCTATAATGACTTTTCACTCAGTGTTTATTTAACATGAATCACTGGTTGCTGTTTCTGTGCAAAGGTCCCAGGGTTTATCCTGTCTTTATCTGGCCATAAGCAACCTGAGATGGGCTTAGATCTTCCTGGGTGCCGACATCTTGCCTCAACATAGGAGCCCTTTATTCTTCCCAGTGTAAAATATTTGACTGCTTGACTCAGGTTCATCTCATGGTCTAAGACATCTCCCACCCCACCCCCTGCTTGAACCCCAGTCCAGGAATCCCCTTCTGCATTACCAGGCAGCCTCTTCCTCCTCCATCAGTTGTGAGTCCACCTCCTTCTGAAGTCCTCCCCAGTGGGAGCAGAAAATGGAGTCATTGCCTTCAGTTGGATTTGGTATAAACACCAGGTCCTCTGGACTCTTCTGCCTGCTGCCTTCCCACTGGCGTACCTGCCTGCCCCAAGCCTGTCCAGAATATAAGTACAACGGGACGGTGCCCAAGTGGTTCAGGAGGTTGACTCTGGAGCAGACTTCCTGGGCTCCATCCGGCCTTCCCATTTACTTGCCCTATAACTTTGGGAAAGTAACTTCTTTAAGTCTCAGTGTTCTCGTCTATAATATGGTGATAATAATGGTACCTTCCAAATAGGATTGTTGTAAAGATTAAATGAATTAAAACTTTCAAAGGAATTCCAGTGTCTGGAATATGGTAAGCATGCAGTCAGTGTTCACTCTTAGTATCATCTCTGCTCATTTGCTGCCTATTGTGGTCCTCCATTAACCTGCTGTCAGTAGTTACAGAAAGTATTAAGCGCCCCTTTTGTGCTTATTTTTGTGCTAAATATGCCCAAAGAGTACATAAGCAAGACACAGGCCTTTCAGAGCTGTCAGTCCCAGATTATGGCCACCTCATCCCTAGTGATTAAAATGGGTGCCAAAACCAGTCCACCAGAAATATTTGTGTTCCTCACCAGGATTGTGACTCCATGCTTGCCTTTCTCTAAGGAGGGTGCTGGATTTTTACCATACCTTAATGTCTCTTCCTGATATTTGGCATCTGTAGACAGATAGATGAGGAGAGGGCAGGAAGGCCACCTCCTGGGCAGGGATGGTGAGTTGGTTGAGCATGGGTATGGGCCCTCCAAGTGTTTGAAGGAGGGGAGGATGCCTCTCAGGAACCCTAAAACCAGGTTCCAGGTCACCCCATTGCTGGATCCTGAGGGTTAATGAAGACATATGGCATGGCTCCTATCCTCAGGATCTTATAGTCTGGAATGGGAAAGCAGTAGGTCTTGGTTGTTTCTTAATTACATAGCAGAAACTGTGTGGGCCTCTCAGGATCTAGGGAAGGAAGGGAGGGAGGGAGGGACGGAGGGAGGGAGGGAAGGAAGGAAGGAAGGGAGGGAGGGAGGGAGGGAGGGAGGGAGGGAGGGAGGGAGGGAGGGAGGGAGGAAAGGAAGGAAGGGGAACTGATGGCATGTTTATCAATCAGAACTCCCCAAAGTCGTTTAACCAAAAAGTAACCAATCAGTAGAGTGGGTTTCGGAGCTGACGGGTGTAAATGATGTCATTAGGACCTGGTATTGCTTTCGTTCCATTTCCACTCTCTCCCTCTGGGTTGGCCCCATTCCCAGATAGGCCTTGCTCTTGTAGCATGGCCATACCAACAGGGTCAGACTCCTAGATTCAATTTCCAGTCCAGCATTTCCTTGGAAGTCCCACTTGCCCATTGGCCCATCTTGGTTCTCATGTCTGTGCCAGAGCCAGTTGCTGGGCGAGAGGGGTGTGACACACCGGCTGGCTCAGACCTTGGTCACATGCATTACCCTAAGCCCTGGGTTTAGCCCCACCTGAAGTCCAGGGACTGAGTCTGTGGGAGTGAAGGATACTGCCACGAAACAGAGGCTGTTCCTTGAATAAGGAAGCAGTAGATGATAGCAAGGAGAACCACATGCCTACTACATGTGGTCAGGAAAGGCCTCCTGAAGGAAAGGGGCATAAGCCAGCCCATAGGAGAGACAGGCTGTGGTTAGGCAGGCCTGGCAGTGTGAGCCTGCAGGCCATCTGGTGGGATCTGGAAATGTGTGCCAAAGGCTTAGAGGCCAGAATGTGGTGTGTCCCGGCTCCTGGAGTACAGACATTGCTGCCTGTCTCATACTTTCAGCTCCTCTACTGCAGAACAAAATGGTGTGAAAAGTCAACTTGCCATGTGTCTGTGGGTCTCACTTCCCTCTCTGATCCTGCGTCCTTGGGACCTTGCTTCTGGCTTCTTTATGTTCTATAGAGCTGTGGGAGTGCTCCCTGGCAGTGGAGTGGGAGTGAGGTGGCTGGGAGAGCGAAAAGTTGGGATAAGTCAGGGCCCATGGGGGCTTCTCTGAACAAGGCAGGACTTTGAGCTTGATCCAAGAGTTGTAGGGAGCCTGGATAGGTGCTTGAGCAGGGAAGTGATGGGATCAAAGAATTTTGGGAAGGTTTGTCAGGCAACGGTCACAGAGTGGACAAGAAGGGAGAGTGGATTCCAGGGATGCACTGGAAGTTAGTGTGGTCAGGGCATGGAAGGGATAAGGCTGCAGTCCAGGGGAGTTGCAGGCAGGGAGGGCTGGATAAGAGACATTTCAAAGGCAACAATGACAACGTGATGACTGAATGGGAATGAGGAAGAAGGAAAGGGAGGAGTCAGGGATGATTGGGGCAGGGCTGGGAGTGCCTGGACCTAGCCTTTGTCTGCCCCCACCCCCATCCTGTAGCAATCAACAGGCAAGGAGGCTTTTCGTTTCTCATGGGCTTTTGTGGTGGGGATGTCACCCCAGTTTGGAAATCTCCTCCTTAAACCTGCTCCTGCTTGTAAACCTTACAGAGAAGAGACACTTTTTATCTCTCCTCTCCACTGCTCCTCCCATTTCAGGCCCAGTCCTGGGTCCCTCGGCCCCACTGGAGCCTGGGCCCAGTTCTGCAGGTAGGTGAGCTCATGGAAAATTAGCATTCCAAGCTGGCGTTCCTGCCTCCTGCTCTGCCGCAGTGGGAGCTGTGCAGAGACTGGAGAGAATGACAAGTACCTCTCAGCCTCTTCTGGAACCTCTCCTTCCAGCCCAGTCCCTGGCTTCTCCTCCTTTTTCACCTGGGAGAAGCCAGGCCCAAAATATCTGCCCAGAGACGTCACGGGCTTCACAAGACTTAGGTGATGAGGCAGAGGGTGTTGCAATGGCATGGGGAAGAGAAGCTGGACAGATTCTGCATGTGGAAGTTGGGGTGCTGTGACTTGCCATTCTGTTCAGCCCCACCAGGGAAGCTGCAGCCCCTTCCTGCCTCACTCCTTCCTCCTGGGAAAGGGTCCATTTTCTCTGCAAAGCTTTTTCTTTTTCTCTTTCTACTTCTTACCCCACCCCCCTTTTCTCTCTACTGATTGGCACCTGGTGACTCTCAAGGTTAGGAAGCACTCAATCAGCTGCCTGCATAATTAGCAGATCTTTCTTAATTATCCCTGTGAATTATCCCTGTGAGTGGAAAAGATAAAGGTGAAGGCAAGAGCCCAGGTTCAGGGTCTGCTGTGCCAGGGACAGGACAGGGAGGGGAGGAGAAGCAGCAATTATGGGGCAGGAGTGGGTGCCTCCTCCCCTCCTGCAGCCTGCCTCTGCGGGACTGGCTGCTGATCAGCATGCAGATCTGATTGTAAGGAGCCAGGCAGCACTGCAGGCTGCACTGCAGGGGCCATGGGGCTGCTTGGCTTCATAGAAAGGGGATGGAGAGTCAACCTTGGAGGTGGTGGGACAGGGAGCCCAAGCACTACCCTGGCCAACCTATCGCCCTCTCTCTGTCACACCAGGAGCAGAGTAGTCCCTAGGTGCCTCCTAGATGCCTCCCACCCCAGCCAGGGGAGCTGCTTACTGTTGCTGTGCCTTCTTCCCTCCATGGCTTTCTTTGACAAAGTGCTTATTCCTGGTCTGAACTTCCTTCCCTGCATCTGCCCATCACTGCCTCTCTGGCTTTTCCCTGAATGTCTGGAGCCTCTTATCCCTTCCTCCATCTTATAGGTAGTAAAAGCAAATATTAACCGAATACTTAGGATGTGTCAGTGAGTACAGGAACACTAGACATACATTCTCTCATTTTAATTTTTACAATAATTCCCTGATATAGAAGTTACCACTCCTACTTTTCAATTAAAGGAGCTGAGGCATAGGCCTATTAAGTGACTTGCCAAAGGTCACTGCTACTAAATAGATGTTAACCCAGGTGTATGGGCCATTGTACACGGCTTCAGAGGGGACTGTAGATCAGGAATGGTAAGCAGTTGCCCTTTTGCCACCATCCCTTGCCCTCATGGGGGCCATTGCTAATCAGTTATTGCATTAAGTCCCAGCCCCAGTGTGGCCTAATAGCCCTTCCTAACACAGCCTTCCAAACCGTCGCTGCTGGTAGGTAGAGATGGCATGCAAATTGAAAGCTTTCTCATCTGTGGCCTGTACTCTGCTTGGCGTCATGGCAGATGACTGACTATAAGAGATTAGACTATCTGGGAACTTTGTCAACAGACTAGCTATTACTTACACTTACAGGTTCTTGGATAAGAAAAGAACCCTGGAAATCATGTCCCCCATTCCCCTGCCCCATACAGGAACCTCCCTTAAAGCATTCCTAACAGGTGGTCATCCAGTTGGAATCTTATAGCTCTGCAGAGCTTTGCAGCTGTTTGCTAGAAAGTTCTTAGGCAGACCAAGGTCTGCTTCCTTGTAACTCCACCCACTGGTCCTAATGCAGCCCTCTGGAGTGACAGAGAATAAGTCTGATCGTTTTCTACCTGATAGTACTTGTGATGGTTTTTGATATTTGGAGGGAATTATCATATTCTCTAAGTCATCTCATCTGTAGCCAGACATCCTTCAGTTACCTTTGTATGACATGAGTTTCTCATTCATCACCATCCTCATTACCCTCCTTTGGATGTTCATTAACTTGTCACTTTTTATTCAGCCAATGTTTGTTCCATGTCAGGCACTGACCCAAGTACTAGAGATATAGCAATGAATAAGGGAATGGTCTAGAAGGGAATTCAGAGTCCTTTTAAAATGTGGATCTAGTTTAAAGGAGACACAGCTGTGGATGAGATTGGTGCCTGGCATAGATTAGTTCATTAATTCAGGGCTCTATTTTCTCTGTAGTGCCTCTAAGAGAGTGAATGTTTTCTGCTTATTGAAAGAAGGTAGAGAGGCCCTGGCCGGATAGCTCAGTTGGTTAGAGCTATCCAGTGCAACCCAATACACCAAGGTTGAGAGTTTGATCCCTGGTCAGGGCACTTATGAGCACATACAGGAATCAAGCAATGAATGCATAAATAAATGTAACAATAAATTGATGTTTCTCAGTCTCTCTCTCTCTCTCAAAAAAAGAAGAGGGACAAGGAGCTATGTGCCCTAAGATTATATTTTCTTTTTAAGCTGCTTAACATTCTTTTAGCTCATACTGAATTTATAGTTAACCAGAACCTCAGGTCTTTCTTCACCTGCACTGTTGCTCAACCTCCATCTTCTGTGTTTATGCACTTGACTTTTTAACCTAAATGCTGGGCTTCATGTTCACTCCATGTCATTTTTATCTTGTTGCTTGCATTCCATTCTTCTGGCCTCAGGACTATTTGAGCCTTGATTCCATCATGCAAACCATTTTTGACCCCTCCTTCATTTGATATCCCGTTTATTGATCAAGTGTTGAATGAGCTGGACGGGGGCCCTGCCAGAGACCTTTATGCAGGCTGAAATCAATCTATTCTTCAGCAGTGCCCTTAGGATACTGTTGTTCATCTGGCCCCGATTTTCTCAAGTGTACTCTCTTCCAACCCCCACAGCTCCATCTCATCTGCAGGATTTTGTGAGAAGCCGTCAAAATCCTTGCTGATTCAAGATGCACTTTGTTTAAGGTTTTCCCCTGATACACCAGTCTAATAACCCTGTCCAAGAAAGAAATGCTGTGAATGTAGAACAGTGCTGGCCCCTGGGACCTGCCTCTTCCTTTTCTAAGTGCTTACAGACCCTCTGTTTAATAATCCATTCTGGAAATTTGCCAGGATCCATTGTTAAGCTTGATGTTTACAATTTTAAAAAATTGGCCCTCTTTCCTTAATGGAAGAACCAGAACAGAATAGCCTTTGTCCATCTCCTGGTCTGATGTCCCTGCCTCTCCACATCGACTCCGAGTGGAGTAGTTACATAACTACTGAGGTTGCTTCAGCACCCAGGGCCAGAATGGCTGAGCTGGGAACTGGAGGGAGAAGCTGGGGATCAGGCACCCCTTTCCAGCCGTTGAGGACCTTTCTCCCTGCAGAAAAGATGGAGCCCGTGCTGGGAAAGATAGGCGGTTCTGCATTCTCTCGTTGGAAGGAAACTGCCCTCTTGTTCTCTGTCTGCATTGCTGCCCCACTCAGACACCTCTGACAAGAAAAACTAAGCTGCTTTGGGTGCCTGCTTGTACCCCAGCCCCCACCTCACTCTCCATCTCTGGACATGTGAAGCCGGGCATATTCAGGGAGACTTCATCAGGACGGAGGCCCCTGGGTTGTGAAATTGGCTGATGGGGTGGGTCCTCTGGGGACCAAAACCTTCTAGAGTGGGTGGGGATAGTTTAGGAAGGCTGGGCCAGAGTCTTGACTGTTCCTTTATGCCTTAAGAGAAATCTCAGAGTCCCTGGGCCCTGCAGTCTCCCACCGCAGAGACAGTGGAGCCCTTCTGCCGCCCACAGTATCTTCCCACATTTCCCCAGGTACTCAACTTGCAACTCTGCCTTTTTCTCCTGCCTCACTTGTGTGCTCACTCCTGCCAGGTGAATGCAGAGATGTGGTTGCTCTGAATGTGGAATGTGATGGTCATGGGCAGGAAGTTGGGGGGGGAGTAGGTGGGGGACACTTGGGAGGAGGATGGACTGGCACACGAGAGCCAGAGTAGCTACAGTGAGCCGACCCTTCCTACTGCTGAATGCGGGGACAGCGTAAGTGAGGCTCATGTGCATTTACATTTAGGGCACATGGGTGTTAGTCATCAGTAACCACAGAGGGGCCTGAACAGGTGCCAGCACTGTCCTAGGCACTGGGAATACACAGGGCACAAAGCAGAGTCCTTAGTCCTCTGGAGCACGTTAGTCAAGAGACACATCATGTCAGGTTGCACTGTGTGCATGTAGAGCGGGTGGGGGTTGGAAAGTGATGGTGCATTTTCAGATTCTGTGGTCAGGAGGGCTCAAGTGAGGAGGGGCTCCGTGCAGTGAAGGAGCCAGCGTGTGGCTCTCTGGGGGACGACATTTCATTTGATGCAAATGCCATGCATCAGGAGTGAGTTTGGCATGTTCAGGGAATAGCAGGGCAGCAGGTGTTGCTGCAGCTGACTGACTGGTGTAGGAAGGAGGGGTGGAAGTCCTTGAGCAGCCAGACCATGTCCATGATAACCTGGTTGGGACTTGGGATGCACTTACAGGAGCCATTTATGATGTGTCAGGGCAGTTCCTCATGCACAGGTCTAGGACTTGAATTTAGGTTCAGCCTTGCCTGTCACTCAGCTTTGCTGAACTCTGGTTTCCTTGTCTGTAAGTAGATGACTGTGTCCATGTCAGTCATGATGATTTTCCATCTTGAGGCTGTATATTTCAGGAGGCAGGAACAATGTCCCTTCAGATGGCATGTCTAGGTGCCAACTTGGGGCCAGGGTAATTGCCCATCCCTACCCAGAGCTCCAAGGAACTTAGTACAGTGCATTTCTAGACCCTTCAGTTTGGATAGTCCTTGAGAGGTCACCTGGGCAGTTCCAAGATTAACCCTGACAAGCAGATAACAGTTTTTTTAAGATCCCTTGCTCAAGCCCCTGGTTTTTTGCAGGTTTGCTGTTAGAAGCAGGAGGTATGCAGGAGGCTGCAGGGGCTTGAGGAGCAGCCCCAAGCCCTTGTAATTTTCTTTATGGCAGGATTTCCCAGCGAGTAGAGCTGAGCCGGAGCCAGCTACAGGCCATTGGAGAGAGGGTCTCCTTGGCCCAGGCCAAGATTGAGAAGATCAAAGGCAGCAAGAAGGCCATCAAGGTAGCTCATGTGTTCCTGTGGCTGGTGGGCAGTTGCAGTTAGCCCATTCTCTACCATATCCCTGTACCTCTGAGGCTGCCCAGGTCCCTCCCTTCACTGTCCAGCTACACCTCAAGCTTTCCTCCTCCTCTGAATCTCCCCACCCCAACTTAGGCTCTCTGGAACTTCTCAGGGCCCCTGAAAAAGTGATGTCAGGCTCTCCTGTGTCCACAGGTGTTCTCCAGTGCCAAGTACCCAGCTCCAGAGCACCTGCAGGAATACAGTTCCATCTTCATGGGTGCCCAGGACTTCGGCCTGCAGAGACGCCCCCGCCACAGGATCCAGAGCAAGCACCGCCCCCTGGATGAGCGGGCCCTGCAGGTATGAGGGGCACACCCGCCGTACACACTTGCAGGGTGACTGGAGGCAGTCCTGGATGTGGGGGAGGAACTAATCTGTCCCCAAAAGGATTCTGATGGGATGGGGGCAGGAGGTCACTGGTCTGGCCCTGAAGCCCACCATCTTTCTGTCACATCCCATCCCCTACCCCCAGGAGAAGCTGAAATACTTCCCCGTGTGTGTGACCACCAAGCTGGAACCAGAGGACGAGGACGAGGAGGGGCTCGGGGGTCTTCCCAGCAACATCAACTCCGTCAGCTCCTTGCTGCTCTTCAACACCACTGAGAACCTGTATGACCAGAAGGGGTGCTAGAGAAGGGTGGTGGGAAGCCTGGCTGGCTTAGTGGGGGACCCAGGGGCATCAGGTACAGCAGAAGTCTGCAGCCTGAAGAGCCAGGACCAGTTTGCTTTGCCTTGTAAGGCCTGGGAACCCACAGTACAAACTTAATTGTGGCCCCTGATGAAGTGGGAAAGGTAGGTTAGGGCCATGGGCCTAGAACAGATGACAGATTGCCTGACATCCACCCCACCTCTGCAGGTACAAAAAGTATGTCTTCCTGGACCCCCTGGCTGGTGCTGTAACAAAGACCCATGTGATGCTGGGGGCAGAGACAGAGGAGAAGCTATTCGATGCCCCTCTGTCCATCAGCAAGAGAGAACAGCTGGAGCAACAGGTAGAGCTAGATAGTGCTTGGGTGGGTGGGGGTACAGGTAAATGAGGAGGTGGCGCCCTGCCAGGGTTCCCTAGGTGAGGGGTCTGTGGAGCCCCTCATCGCACCCAAGCCCCACTGACTGCCCCAAGGTCAAACTGCCAGGCTCATGATCCCTGCAACACCTGACTCATGTACTCCCACCTAATTCTGCAGGTTCCAGAGAACTACTTCTATGTGCCTGATCTGGGCCAAGTGCCCGAGATCGACGTGCCATCCTACCTGCCCGACTTGCCAGGCATCGCTGATGACCTCATGTACAGTGCTGATCTGGGCCCTGGTATTGCCCCCTCCGCCCCTGGTACCATTCCAGAGCTGCCCACCTTCCACACAGAGGTGGCTGAGCCTTTCAAGCCAGGTGAGTGAGAGCCAGGAATGGGAGTTGACCCACTTTCTTCCCCAGCCACCTCACATTTCTCACACTCGTTTCAGACCTTGAAGATGGGGTCCTAACAGCACCCCCGCCACCACCACCCCCACCACCACCTCCTCCAGCTCCAGCAGTGCTGGCCAGCGCTCCTCCACCCCCACCCCCACCGCAGACAGTGGCTTCTCCAGGTCAAGGTGCCAAGGATGACAGCAGCCTGTCTCCTTCAGGTAGGAGCGGCATTGGGCATGTGGGTCCATGTGTGGGTAGGGTGCTCTCTGAGGGCGCCTCTGTGTAATTTCTGAATCCCTGAAGAATTTCCTGTAGGTTTGTTGAATGATCATAAATTGAGTTTCAGAATAGTTCTAATTTTAAACCTTGTTCCATTGGGTTCATAAAATAGTGGTTTTCAAACCATGTCTGTAGAGCTCCAGAATTCTATCCTCCAGAGTAGAGGGAGCCTGGACAGGTGGGGTTATGGGTCCCCCATTCCCACTTAAACCAATGGAAAAGGGGGGGAGTGTACTAAAATAACTGAAAACCACAGCAACATGTGTCCCTTAAATTGCAGAATTTCATTTTTAACATATCTCCCAGTCTTCACCGTCCAGAAGTGGCATGGAAATCCCTTGTTGGACCATGTGTCACATTTAGATACTCAGCACATGAGTAATTCCCAGGGTCCACCTCTGCAGGGTAGCGCCTACGCTGGGTGGGACTGGAGAGGGACGGGGGTGCCTGGACACATTCAGGCTTCACCAGAGGCCCAGCTTCCCCAGCTGGCTTCCTCTTCAGGAGGAGCCCTCTTCGCAGCCAGGCTGCTGAGGGCTCCTCTGGACGCCCAGACCTTTAGGCTGGGTAGGGCTATCCGGTAGCCTAGTCCTGCCTGAGCAGCCTTTCTTCCCCACCCCCAGCTCCAGTCCAGGGAGCTCCCAAGGAAGTGGTGGACCCCTCCAGTGGCCGGGCCACTCTGCTTGAGTCCATCCGCCAGGCTGGGGGCATTGGCAAGGCCAAGCTCCGCAGCGTCAAGGAGCGCAAGCTGGAGAAGAAGAAACAGAAGGAACAGGAGCAAGGTGAGGGTACCTTACACCCACTCCAGTAGGGCTCTAAGCAAAGGGCTGCCTCTTCCAACCACCACCAGACTCTATCAATAGAGTTCTCCTTGCCACCCAGGTGTCAACAGGCCAGCCCCCTGCTTTCCCCAGGGTGTTTGCTGCAAACCCTGGGTAGCCACCCTGACATCCTTGCCTCTGCTGTCTGGGCAGTGGGTTCCTGCTGGGTTTTGGAGCCTGCTTAATGGAACTTTCCTCCCTAAGCTGATAGGGGACAGAGCCTCATCCAGCTCAAACTACATGAGAAAATCTCATACTCTGCCAGTTGTCTGAGGAAAGTCAGGACCTGAGATACTTTAGAGACAAAGGACCTGGTAGCTCAGTCCTGCTTCTCTAAGCCTCTTGGGGCACAGATTACTTCTGCTATGACACTGGCATAAATATAACACCTGGGCATAAAGCAGCAGGCCCTATGTCAACAGTCCTGAGCTTGAGTCCTGGCTTTGCTTCTGAGCTTTGTACTGAGATCCAGGCAAATTGCCTAACATCTCTGGGCTGGTTTCCTCATCCATACAGTGGGGCTGCTCATTCGTGCCCTTATCTCACAGGGTGGCTGTGACGGTGTTGCTCAAATGTTAACCATTTTCTTATCAGTGCCCTGGTTCCAGATCCACTGGCAGACTGAAGCTCCAAGAGCTGGTGGTGACACGGTGGCTGTGGAGGGCTAGGGTGTGTCAGTAGTGAAGAAAAAGGACAAATGTGACTGAACCCTGAGGTGGTCACCCAGGAGCAGCTTTCACACTTGATCCCTTCCTCTCCCTCACCCGTAGTTTTTCCTGTTGCAGTGAGAGCCACAGGCCAAGGTGGGGACCTGATGTCAGATCTCTTTAACAAGCTGGTCATGAGGCGCAAAGGTAGGACAGAGCACTGCTGCTCCCCAGGGCTGGGGACTGGGGTGCTGTGCGTCAGGCACATTCTGCCTTGTTCTTCCTGTTTCTAAGTCTTTGGGGGGCTGGGGGAACTGGCTCCCCAAACAATTCCCCTCACCTTCCACCTCCTCCCAGGGATCTCTGGGAAAGGACCTGGGACCGGGGCCAGCGAGGGGCCAGGAGGAGCCTTCGCCCGAATGTCAGACTCCATCCCGCCTCTGCCTCCCCCGCAGCAGCCACCTGGAGAGGAGGATGAGGATGACTGGGAATCCTAGGGGCTTAGCGGTTCCTTCTCCTGAACCCAGGCTGAGGGTCTTACACTCACATGGAAACAGCTGGGATGGGCTCCTTGGCCTGCAGGTCTCTCAGCCCCTGCTGCCCGTGGAGGGATGGGGATCGTGGAGGACTAACCAAGGTCTGTGCCTGGACAGTCTTCAAGGAGCAGGGAAGCTGGCTTCTGAGGGTGGTGGTGCAAGGGGGTCCTCGCTTTTTGCCTGTGCTTCACCCACCTCCTTCACTAGCATCTTTTCTGAGACTTTGAGATACAGCGGTACACAAATCAATAAAGAAATATAACTGAGCATCAACCAACAGTACTCTTTTAATTAAGGAACTACAGCTGTGCAGAATGCAGACATCTCCGAGCCAGGGACTGTCCTCCCTCGCCCAGTATCTCTGGCAAAGTGCCAAGTGGACCAAGGCCCGTTCTCTGGGGTCAGGGAGGGGAGGAGAGGTATAGTCAACAGAGGCAGCTGTTGCAGATGGAGGGAGGGGTATTTTCACACAGGAAAAAAGTCTCATGATAGACACAGAGTAGCTAAAAATAGTCATGCTGAGAGCCTAATGGTCCTTGGTGTAATTGCTGATGTCAGGGGAAGAGGTGTCTTGGAGTTTGCTCAAGTAGCTGAGAGGAGGAAAGGTGCCACTGATTTGAAGGACCTGGAACCAATCCAGGGAGTAAGAATGCTGTGGAAGGCTGTGGACAGGTTAAGGACCAGCCCTGAAGTAAAGAAGTGAGGCCAGCAGGTGGGGGAGCAGTGCACAGGACATTTCTCTCAGTTCTAAATGACTTCAGTGCCTGATTTGCCATAGATGGTGCTTAATCCCCAGATGGCAGTGGGTTGAAGTAACCAGAAGCCAGAGGGCAGAAGAGCCCTGGACACCAGGGGGCTAGAAATGGGGAATGTTCTTAATTTTGAGGAAAGGGTAGAGGCCTAGAACAGCTAATTTTAGCTAGAAAGGGGAAAGGAGAAAAGGTAGAGGCAAGAGAGGCCTGCTCCATCTCACCTCTGAGAAAGTAGATGCTGAGAAATGAGCACAGGCAAGGATGCTACAGTGGAAGGTGCAGCTTCCACAGCCACTCGGGAAAGCTGGCCAGGAAACGGCAGGGAGCTTAACTGGGCAGTGGTGAACAGGAAGCGAGATTCAATTCCAGGGAGGGGAAATACCCTGAGATGGGCCTGAGGATGGCCAGGATCCACTGGTTGTTCAGGATCAACCTAATTTTAGCCTACTGGCTTCTGCACCTATTCCTGGATCCTGGCAGCCCAGTGATTCCAGAAGGAGGCTGGTCTGCACTCCAGACAGGTGTGGCCGTCCTCAGGAAAGGCCAGACTTCTCGTGATGAAACTGGGGAGACGGAAAGACAGTGAAACACTAGATGGGGTCTTGGTGGGAGTTCTTGGGGGGAAGGGAAAGGCAGGACTGACCTTCCGTAAAGCAGCAAAGGCAGGGCCAAAGGTAGCTTTGACCTCCACACGGTCTCGGATCCAGGCTGGCAGCTTTGCCAGGACAGGTGGACGGGCATACCGCTGGTCCAGGAGCACTATGCTGGCAAAGTCCTTCTGGTGCCTGATGGCCCTGCCTGGATGAGCACAAGTTGGGGCTCTGATTAAACCTACCTTCCCGATAGCGTATTTCTATTGTGTCCTTTCCCAGCCCTCAGACTGGAGAGGTGGCATGTAAAATCCCATCCTGTGACCTCACTCTTCACCCATCCCTCCCCAACTGTTCATCCTGATAGCTAGGACTCATCCCTGCTTACCTATAGATTGGTTGACAGCCTTCATACATAGATTCTCCACCAAAGCCTTTCCTGGGGAGCCCTGACCTGGGGTTCGAGGCTGGGAAGGGCAAAGGAGATGACCTATCAGAACTGTTTCCTGCCTCCTGCCTCCTGCCTGCTGTTCTGAGAAAATGACACTGCCAGGCTTTGAGCAGGACCAGTCGGCTTCATGGGCACAATGCCAGCAGCTGATATAATGAATAATGTCAGGAGAAGCTCAAGAGGGTATGGAGGATGCTGCCATCCCTCTGGAGCAAACAGGAAACGTTGCCACATAGTAAGGGGCAATGGGGAAGTCACAGAGTACCTTAGCCCTAGAGGCCACAGAGCTCTCCCCCGCCCTCTCCCCTCATTCTCCAGAACCCTGGAGGTACTTACAAGGGTCTGATCCAGGTAGGCCATTTTCTCTTGGAGCTCTGGAGACTTGATGTTGGGGTAGGGCATGCCCACCATAACCACACACCTGGTGGGGAGGCACACAGGAGCCAAAGGCACCTGGGGTTTTCAAGGCCCAGGATGAAGGGCTGCGTCCTCACCCACATGTCACAGCTGCTGCATCTACCACTCCTGCTGTCCTCAAGCTGTGCTCTGTGGCTCTCCTCCCTCCCCACCTTACACCTACCACCTGGAAAGGGGTTTTTCAGCTAAGAGATCCAATCTAGGCCAAGGAATTGAGTCCTGATAGTTACTGCCTGCCTAATTTTCCAACTGGCCTCAAAGGGCCAAACCCAAAGCTGCCGAATCACTTCCCCATGCAGCTGACTGCGCAGTTAGCCCAGGTGCAGACTCAGATGGCAGCAGATTGCAGGGAGGCGGGCAGCTGCTTGAGGTGAGGAGTGAGCAGGGATCAGAGTCCTGGGAGATGGGAGGCCCACTGCTTACCGGCCGAGGTCGTCGGAGAAGTTGATGCCTTCACTCATCTTTCCTCCGACCACTGAGAGCAACAGGGCCCCTGTCACCATGCCTCCTGCCTGGCCATGGCACTGCGGGAACAGACCAAAGCTGGGACGCCATCCAAATGTTTTCGGATGCCAACCCACATGTCTGGACCCAAGGCCTGAGATCCACCTCTCACCTGAATGCACCTGGAATACTCTGTCAACACCTGTTCCACCTGGTTTGCTCTCTTGGGTTCCTGAAATACCTGAAAGTAAACAGATGTCTCCCAGAACAGGGTTTTAGGATGCCTGGTTCACGGGTCTGCCCCAGGCAGGAGAACTCTGTGGGCTTTGGGGACTCCTCTGGGCAGTGATCAGGGATTAGAAGTGGGAGAAGCCTCCATATGAAATGCCCAACCATCTGGTTTGATGTGCGTGAGAAATCCCAGGAGGAACTGTTCCCACAAGTGGAAGGTCCAACTGAGGGGTCACTCACCTTTTTCCTGACAGCCAGGCGGGCCAGCAGGCCACTCTTGTCCCAGTGGGCATGGACCTGGCGTTGGTACTCATAGGAGGGGAAGAAACAGATCACTCCTCCAGGGACCACATTGCACAAGTTACAGAGGATGCGACCTGTCTCTTCCATCTAAAGAGAGGAAGACAAGGGGCCCTCCATGGGGCAACTCCTGAAGCCACACCCAAAAAAAGGCTCCTACCTTAGGGCTCAGAACCAAGTAAAGACCCACAGGTGAGTGTGGTCAGGGAGGCCTATGGCCAGGTGGCGCCCCCTGGCTGGGAATCACAGATTGGAATGTGTCGCCCTCCCTACCAAGCACACCCAACTGACGCTCCAGGCCACTGGCAGCATCTGCCACATGGCAGTGCGAGCACACTGAGCTACACCTGTTACTGGTGTGTGCCGGGTGCTCCTTTCCCCAGCTCTCAATGTCCTGTGAGCAAATGGTCCTGTAAGCACCATCTATGACAAATTGGGCACTGAAAGCCCCAGGCGTGCCACTAGAGAAGTGCCCCCAGCACTTGTATCCCTGACAGGCAGGGCCCGATATAACCAAATGGCAAGAGAACCAAAGGAAATGGTTTCTCATGAGCTTCATCCTAAAGGGTTGACTGGAGGTGTCAAGAAAACTTTTTTCTAATCCACACCCAAGGACATGCCTTTCACTGATTTTAGAGGGAAGGAGGAGAGAGAGAGAGAAAAACATCAATTAATTGCCTCCCATATGTGCCCCTACCAGGATCGAACATACAACTTGGGTATGTGCCCTGACCAGGAATTGAATCCGCAACCCTTCAGTGCATGGGACGATGCCCCAACCAACTGAGCCACACCCACCAGGGCAAGAAAACTTACTTAGCAGCCTCAGGGGCAAGGGGTGTGGGGAAAGTCAGACCTTCCTGGATAAACATCTAGATACTGTTCATCCTGTGCCAGCTCTGTGTGGGAAGACCCAATACTAATTTTCACAACACTTAAACACTCAGGACTAGCCAGTGTCCCCACCCCAGAAATCTCTCTTCCACACTGGCAAAGGCAGTGCTGAGGCAGGCTGGCTGGTACGAACCATCTGAGGCAGCTCTCTTTTCAAGTATGTGAATTCCAGCTGCTGGTTGGAGGGCCCACTGCAGATGACGAGGGGCAGGATGTTGTCTGGAGGGATCACATGACCTAGGAAGAACCAGTGAGGGGCTTCAAACTGGAGCTGCAAGGCAGAGTCCAGAAAGAGCACTGCCCAACCCTTGCCTTCCAGACTAGGAGTAGCAATTTATAACATTCACCCACCCGTTTCCACAAAACAGCAATGCTCAGGCCTCTCATGTAGATGGAGGGGGCACAGAGTATGAGAACACAGAGATGGTGAGCTCACCAGACAGCTAGCAAAGGAAGAGACGCCTATCCCATGGTCTCCTCGGCCCCTTAGGCCTGATAACAGCATATGGCTTGATTATGACAACACAGGGCCATAATGTGACTATGTGGCCCTTTCCACCCTGGAAGTGGATCCTCACCACAGGAAAACTCCACCAGTCGCTCGGCTTCCACCCCAGCACATGCCAGCAGCTGCTCCCGAAAGTCAGATACCTGGAGACCACAACGTCAAGGCTCTATGACCTCCTGGAGGTCCAGGGACAGGGACCTCAGGTCTGAGCAGGCAGGGGTGTTGGCAGGGAGAGGAAGAGAGAAGCACTTGGAAAGAGAGAAGTCTGGGCAAGGAGGCAGCAAGTACATAAGAACAGAAAACAGGTAAAAGGAAAGGCTGATAATAAATTAGCAAAAAGGACAAACAATTTAATGACACCCAGTGTTGGCAGTCTCATTTAAACTATTTGTGGGAATAGCAAAGGAAATTAGGCAAATTTGGCACAGTGGTTGTTCAGCCCTGGTATGCAACACAATCACCAGTGGGAATTTAAAAAAATATATACAAATAAATAAATAAATACACACACACACGAGCGCGCGCAGCCAGGCCCCAGCCCAAACTATTGAATAAGAATCTCTAGGGAGAGGAGTATGTTTTTGTATTTTTAAAGAGCTCCATCCAGGTTTTTCACCTATCAAATTGGCAAATCCAAAAGTTTGATCACTGTGTGGAGAAATAGGCATTCTGATACATTGTTGGTGAGCTACAGAATAGTACTACTGCAGCCAGAGGGGGATCTGACAATTGAACAAATTAGATACATTTTGACTTTTTAACCCAGCAATCTCATATCTAGGAGTCTCTCCTGGAGATACAGCTCAACAAACCAAATGACACATATGCAAGGATATTTCTTGGGAAGTTATTTGTGAGGGCAAGACTGTCCTTCCAGAGGGACTGGTCAACTGAGCTATGCTGCATCCACCCAAAGAAAACTATGCAGCCAACAAAAGGATCCCTGTGTGCTGATATGGAGTGATCACCAGAACATGCTGGTAAATAGAAGCTGATTATGCCATCTTTGATGTAAGTAAGAAAGCAAAGGAAAAAAGAGTAAGTACATGCACCTGCTTATTTTGACAAAAAAATAAAACATGGATCAGTGGAAGGATAGCAGCGATAATACATGCTTACCTACGGAATGGGGAACAGGCTGGGAAGGGATGGAAGTGAGACTTTCTGATCCTTTTATACCATACAGATTTGACTTTTGAACCATACAGAGGTTTACATATTTAAAAAACAATTAAGTCAACAAAAAGGCAAACTCTAAAACTGAAGACAAACAGAAACAAAGGAAGCCTAGCTGTCTATCAAATTCACAACATAAGCTCACAGAAAAGCCTGATACCAAGTGGCTTCACATCCATGGTGACACATATCCTTAGCAGGATATACTCAAAGGAAAAAAAAAAAAAATGCAAAGAAAACTTTAATCAATAGGTTATTGTTAGAATATTGGTATTATATTTTTGACACTATTCTAAGTATATTGTGGGAGAGGGCAAATAACTATGTTAATATAAGAAACCAAAAGTTTAGCTCAAGAAAATGAGATACAGCACAAGGTTAAATAAATTGACTGATTCTGACTTAGGAATATCAATATGGACTCATGATGTCTGAAAACATACTTCCTAGGTCTGTACTAAAAAGGCCCATAAACATAATTACCTGGGAACACTGCACACACCCCAGCACCCAGATCTTGGTTTCTAATACACATCCCCAATAAAGGAAACTAGGGCACCTTGGAGAAATAAATGATTCCAGATCTGGGGCAAAGAAAGCATCAGGTGGCCTGGGGTGTTTTGTTCTGCCAGAAAGCAGCCTTCCAAGACTAAGAGGGCCACATCAAAGGGACCAGAGCCCGCAAGGGGGCTCCCACAGGCCACATTTGAGACAATCTGAGCATCAAGCCATAATGACTATAAATTATTTTAATACATGAATGAAAAAAACTACAAGTCTATACACATGAAAAAATGGAAAAATAATAAAGCTACAGGGGTGATCTAACAGGCAGCTGAGGTTGGGAACAGACTGCTTGAGGACGCTGAGTAGCTTTTCATGCAGTAAGTCCTGTTCTAGGACGTTTCCTAAGGAAAGAACCACTGTGCAGGGACTGGTTATATGACCCTTTATTGTTTTAGAAATCACCTAAAAACCTAACAAAAGAAGAGTGGTTACATAAAATATAATATATTCATGTAATAGGATAAAGTACAGCCAGAGTATGGCAGAATAAATGCTTATTTACTGACAAGAAAAAAATGGGCATGTCATTTCGTTGCTGAGTGAAAAAAAATAAATTGTAACAACATATACAGATAATACCATATTTTTGTTTTTAAAATATGTATGTTGTAAAAATTACACATATGAAGACTATTATAATGATATGCACCAACATGAATCTTTTGCTGGTAAAATTATGACCCTTTTTCCTGTTTTTACTCGTCTCTGCTTTCTACAATGGAAATATAGTACTTTTCTAAAAATATATTTAAATTTATAAAAGAGAGGGAAGGTTTTATCTGTGGTGGGCACAGGAGGGCATGGCACTAAGGTACCAGAGTGAGAAGAACAACCTCTAGAAGGACTTTCTCTGGAAAAGTATGATGCCACTGTATGGACACATGACACACAGGAGCAGTGGCAGTGCCCCATGTCCCCACAGCCTGAAAGGCCCAGGGTAGTGAGACAGTACAGCAATGCCACCTGGTGGACAATGCTTGGCCTGCTCAAGCCAACTCCTTTCTGATTTGGGAACCTAAGGCCTGATTGTTCACCCTTCCCTTGTCACTGTCCCATCCACACCCGGGCACAAGAGGCTGGGTCTGGTGTCCTTACCGGCTGCATGGTGCCCCCGGCAATGACCACTGCCCGGCATTCCTTCACCACCTGGGCAAAAGGCACAGCTGGATTCAGCAGCAAGAATTTCAGGCTGCTCTGACTGAGGCTGCCTGATAAAAAGACAAAAGACAAGGGGAGGCAAAGGGGACCTCCACCTGGGTCCATGTAGGAGGCACAAGAAATATCACTTTCTCTTTAAATTAAATCCCACTTAATCTCCGGGACAACCCTGAGGTAGACAGTACTATTAGTTCCCTTTTCGCATGAGGAAACTGGTCCAAGACACGCAGCTCGTAGGGGATGGAACCAAGACTCAAACCAGAGCTCGTTACCTTAGCCATTAGGCTACGTGGCTTCTCTCCCATCCTTGCCAGAAATGACCGACCATCCCATACATCTGCATCCCCCCTCACTACCCACACCGCCTGCCCAGGTCACCACCCTGTTTCCTCGTCCTGACCCAGGGAGGTGCCGGGACTGAAGCAAAGGCTCCTTTCATGCTCTGGCCTCCCAGCTCCAGGAGCGCGGATTACCTTGGCGGCTCAGGATGACCCTGCCGTCCTGGTTGGCAGTTGTGAGAGCTGCAAGGAAGCCTTCGATGTGCATCAGCGGGGAAGCAGGCCGTGGTGCCCTGGCCTCCCCCTCCTCCACAGGGGCTGTGGGAGCTACACAGAGCAGAAGGAAGAGTCTGGGACCACGGACAAGGCCAGCCAGAGGGCCTCCCTGCAGTTGGACTAAAGCAGTTTTCTGGGGAAGATGAGTCCATGCATGAGGGAGGAACATTCTCACCCAGGGCCTGCAGCCCAGCCCCCACCCTCCTGACTCACCTTCAGTAACCCCGGGCTGCAGGCTCTGTAGGAAGTGCTGGAACCCAGCCAGTCTGGGCTGCTCCTTGGGGGGCATAAGGACTGCCCCATACCTTTCTGTGAAGCCAAAGAGCTGAGCAGGAATGAGAACAACAATGACGAATGAAGGCAGCAGTAGCGAGGGAGTCCGGGGTGGACAAGAGGCTCCCCACTCTCATCTGCATCTCAACCAGCCCCTCCACCTCCACTGCCCCAACACCACACATTTTGGCAGCCTCTACCCACCCCAGCAAGGCTGCTCCACAGTGAAGGCAATGGAGATGAGAGTGACTCTGAGTTACCACAGGGCAGGAGAGAGAAAGGCAGTGTGAGGGCAGCAAGCAGGGGCGCTGCTGGACCCCACCTAGGCCCCAAGGAAGGGCAGCCGTACCTTTCTGCTGACCATGCTCTTCTCACAGTAGCGCCGCACCTGCAAAACCAAACCCACCGTAGGCACATGGAATACTCAATCAGGCTGGAAAACAAAGATAACCACTTTCCAAAACCCAGGGAGCATGAGTCACTACCACCTCCCAAGAAGCTCAAAGCCTCCTGAGGCCAACCATGTCACCCTCTGAGGTCACTCCTCCCCCACTGTTTCCACACCACATGGTACTCTCCCACGAGAGCCTCTGCCAGGCCCCGAGGTGGCCTCCTCACAAATAGGTATGCATGGCTCCAACCCTCCCAAAGGCATTCGGTGAGGGCTGTGTCCCCTCTGCTTTCCTTCATCATGATAGCACCTAAGCTAGACCTTTGAAGGATTAAGAGGGGGTTTTTTTAAGTCCTGTGAGCAAAGGCACAAAGGAGGTGAAGCCTGGGACTTGTTCAGGCAACAACTGGAGGGCAGTTGGCTGATGTGTAGCTTGGAATGCAAGGTGATGACTTTGGAGCCTCTAAAGAGTTCTGAAAAGAACGGTGTCTTTCCATTAAGATTCACTAGGCTGCAATTTGTAAAAGCCATTAGAAGGCAGAAAGAATGAAGTCAAGAAGACAAAGGAAAAAGCCTGAGCTGAAGTAGCAGCCATGGAAATGAAAAGGTGGGATAAATTCAACAGCTATTTCAGGCTATTGGGTCTGGCAACTGTTTGGATGAGGGACTCAATGGAAGAAAGGACTCAAAGATGACAGGACTGCCAGCCTGTTTGAAGGGGCTAATGGCAGTAACCATGACCAGTTAGGGGCAGGCTGGTTTGAAAAGGAAAGGCACGATGGGAAAAAAGCAGGGTCTTGAGTCTATGAGGCTGGGTCCCATGCCAGCTCTGCCATGCACCATTTGTTCATGTGTGGCCTGTGTGTGGTGTCCTCCTGAGGTGACCTTGTTGAGCCTTGGTTTCCTCTGCTCTAGAATGGTGATGGCACACCCTACCCTGGAGTCACAGAACCTGGTGCACCGCCTCAAACACAGTAATTGCTCTGTTACTGTTAGGAAACTAGAATCATAAGGCTGTGAGTCTAGCAACAGTGGCTGTACCCCACCTGGGAGAGCACCGAATACATAGGCCTGGAACAAGCAAGGACCTGAGGCTGCAATCACACAGCTGGAGCGGAAAGACAAGAATGGTTAAGCAGAGTGGCCCGCTGTGCCCTCCCTCACCTCAGCCTAACAGCAGGATAATGCTCACAAAATTATCCTCCTGCTCGGTCCAGCAGCCCAAGGCAGACTGCGCCCTAAGAAAGATGGAGCAGGGCAGAGGGCCGGGCGTCTCTAGTTGTGCTTACTAGGTACAAAGGAAGGCACCTTTTCTCCCTCATATCTATGACCCTTTGGCCCTAGTTGAGGATTTTTTTTACTGACACACTGCTTTTTTAAGGGTTAATGGCATGTCTGTGCTGTAGACCCTCAGCCCTCTGGACTACCTGAGGGCAGAAGGAATTTACTTTTTATTTCTTCCACAGTGTTAACATAGCGTTCTGCCCACACGTGGTGGTAAGGATAAGATGTGATGAGCTAATGTGAACAGGTAAAACCTCTACCTTGAACAGGTTGATGTTGTCGATCTGGCTCTGAAAGAGGAAGTCATTGATGGTCTTCAGCTCTGTCCCTAAGGGTAAACAAACAAGAGCCTTGGGGTCCTGCTCTGAAGACTGAAGGTTTGGGGTCCCAGAGGGAAGCTCAGAACTGGCTCAGACCAGCTCTGGGCCCATGAAGACCACCCTCTTACCTGTCTGTGAGAGGCTCTGTGTATTGGGATTTTGCTTAATGTTCCCTAAAAGAGAATTGAAACAGGTCAGGATGGTGGTCCTCTGGCCCACCATCTTCTCACACTCTACACTGTGCTAGTCAAGTAAGAACATTTGTATTTGAACAGACTTTTTGCTATTTTTAGAACCCCTAGACCCCCACTGAGGACAGGCGGTTGCAGGAAGCCCCAAAGTCTGACCCACATGTGTGATATGTAAACAAGAAAGATGGAGCAAGGCAGAGGGCTGGGCATGTCTAGTTGTGCTTACTAGGCCCAAGGCCTTGTGATTTCATTCTTTCCACACCTCCTCCAAGGAGGCAGGTACAGAGCAGCCACCCCATTCTGCACTGTGACAATGGCAAGGCAGAGATGGAAGCGAAGAGCACCAACATGAGACAAAACCCCTCCAGAACACACACACCCTGCCCGCCGCTGGCATTGTGGACTTCCACTTCTATGAAAGCCTTCAAAGAGATACCCGAGGAAAGAAAGAGGTTCTGCACAGAAAGCTGGAAAGACGAATGGGAACTGGAGCCAGCGGGTTCTAATTCCCTTCACTGCGCTCAGGAACCAGAGGCTCTCAGCTTTCATTCACTCATCTGTCACTGAGGGTCAGCATGCCCATGCTGCCTTCCTCACAGGAGAGCTCCAGTTGTTATCACTAGTCCATAAAATGTCATACAACTGCATTATATTATATTTTATATTTATTATAATATATTATTACCACCTCAGAACAGTGGCAAATAAACCAGGGTTCTAAAAAAAATCAATACAACTATGCTATAAAAAATGAGAATTTTCTGAATCAAAAGTCAAGACAATCTGAGGACACAGAAAACCCAGATGCCCTGATGGTGTCCAGAGAACCAAGTCCAGTGACCTGAGCTTAGGACAGGCACAGTGCTCCTTACCACCCAGCACAGTCACAAACTTCTCCAATAGGTACAGGATCTGTTTGATGTACATCAGGTTCTTGGCCTTCAAACGTTTCCTGAGGACAAACCAATGGGCAGCAAGTGGGGTTACTCCAGCACCTTCCCTTATAAGTGCCCCAAGCTGAGGCCTTTCTGTCTGGTGTCTTTCAAACTGGGTCATGAGCTACTAAACACTATGGAAAAGAGGCCAGCCACAGCCCAAGGTCTTCAGAGCCAGGCGCTGGGTCCTGAGCACCCCTGGCCTATGTGGGTGCACCCACGCCATGATGAACCAAGAGACAGCAACACGATGGGCCATTCTGCACGGTGCCCAGCCAGAGATGCCAACCCAAGTGCTTCCTCTCAGAGGCTGGCTTAGGGGTGCTGAGGCTGAGCAGGATTTTCCCTTCCCCCTCGAGAGGTAGTGTCTCACCTGTATCGTTCCATGTACTGGAGCAACTGGGAATGTGCTTGGCAGAGCTAGGGAGAGAAGAAATGGGCATGAAGGCAGACGAACTCTAGGCAAGTGGCCCAGGACTGTGCCAGGGACTTCTTAGATTGTGCCTAGAAAATGCCAATCCAGGACACACAGGAGGCAATCAGTGTGAGGAGAGTAGGGCTGATACAGACAAAAGGTGTGGGTTTTAAAGGCCCTTAGGCTGGTGAGACCTGACAGAGGGAAAGGAAGACAGGTTCTGCTGCAGTGTCTACTTTGTGCCAGGGGAAAAGCAAAAGGCTGAATCTGTCCCAGGCAGGGAGAGGTAATGAAGCTCCCTGCTAGTTTTCACTGGGGTTGGAAAAGACATGTTACCTACTAAGAGTGATAGTTCAAGGTAATCATCACATCCTGGCCTAAGGTCAACCCAGGCATTGGTCAATAGAGGCGGTGGGATGTCATGTGGGTTTCAGGGTCACAAACCAGGGGCCAAATCCCAGCTCCCCACTTACTAGCTGTGTGACCTTAGGCACTGCTTAAATCTCTCGAAATCTCTGAGTTCTCAATGTAAAATAGGAATACCAGCCCAGTGTAGAACAGGTGTGAAGATCAGATATACCTCCTACAGTGCATGGCACATAATAGGTAATAAATAGTTTTCAGAAATCTTGAGCATTCCTCAGTTAAATCCCCTCAAAGCAGTACCAATAATGACACCCAGCTACATGAGGACCCTGCTTCTGTCAAGCCATGATCATGGAGAAGCAGTTAGTAGCATCCTGGGCTAGAGGGGCTCAGAACACAGGCCAGTGACGATCAAGGGCACAAGCCCCTTTGCCTGAGCAGGATCCCACAGTTCTGAAATCCACTGGAAAGCAGAGTCACCTCTCATGAGGCCACTGCCTTGACGCAGTGCACCTCCACCAAGCTCTATCTCTGGAGGAATCCAAGGTCTAGCAGTTAGAGAAATGTCCCTTTGCCCCATGACAAGCCCTGGCCCAGGTAGGGAGAGGCCGACCTACCTGGGAACCGCTGACCTCTGTACTGTGGATGCCTGTGATGGTGTCGATCAGGTTGTGCGCCTCGTCGATGATCACTACCTGGCCCTGTAGCCGGATCCCTGCAGCCTGCCGGGTGGCCGTATGCAGCAGCATCTGATAGGGCAGCACCACCACCTGGAGGAGATGGTGGCCACGTGAGTGGTGATGGGAATCACTCCTACAGCATCTCCCAGCCTGCTCTAAGTTCGTGGTGTGAACAGTTTTATTTCCTGCCCAGAACAGGTGTAGAGAGAAAGCTGTAGTATTGTACTGTGCTTCTAGCAACAGACTCTTTCTTCAAAAGTTTTATGTGGAACGTCAAATATATGAAACAAAAGTGAAGCTGACCTGACTTCTGATTGAACCAAGGGCAGGGATGGGGGCCTGGGAGTGGACCCCTGCTGCTTAGCCTTGTCCATGCCCCCAAGGTAGCCCCTGAGGCACCTAGGTTTCCTCAAAACACTGAAAAACACTGGTGTACCAGAAGGTAGCCCAGGGTTCTGGTCCTGGAGCTGCCACTTCCCAGCTGTGTGATTCTAGGCAAGTCATTTATTTAACCTGTATGAGCCTCGTTTTCCTTATCTGTAAAATGTACTTGATAAACTCTAAAATAGGGTTAAGAAGTGGGGTTGGGGTAACAAAAATAAAAACACTCCATAAATCTTTTAGTGGCTCTGGTGCTATGACAACTTTCCAGTTAAAAGGATACTGATAAACAAAGTGAAGATCCAGAAAACTAGAAATTTAAGACCCAGATTTTACTATGGTTCCACTACTCACTTGCTGTGGAAATAGATAAACCACTTAACCTTTCTGGAACCCAGTGTCCCCAGGTGTAGAATATGGAAAGTATCTGCTTTAGCCAGTTCAATGGTATACCATAAAAGCAAAAATGAGACTTTGAAAAGTGCCTTAAGTCAAGGTCATGAAAACTTCAGGACCTCTTACTGCACTGGCAGTGTCTATAATGATAACCCTCCGCTGTGCGAACAGATCCTGGGAAGGGCACGAGAGCGCTGTGAGGCTGGGAGGGCTCCTGGATTTCTCTGAGTCCCACTCACAGGGGTCAGGGTAATAGACTGATGAGCAGTTAGTGCCAGGTAAAATTATTACTAACACAGTTCCCTGCGTCTTTTGAAACTGACATTAACCTTTTCTTGATTATATGGAATTCTCCACAAATAATATCCTATTTCCAAAAGTCACTCAAATGAAGGAAGTAGCAAGAAAACAGTTAAATCATACCCACCAAATAACAATGACATCATTTTTGACCTGTCAAACTGGCAGATTTTCTGTTTAAATAATACTCCACATGGCCAGGCCAGAAAACAGCCCTTTCAAATGCTGCAGTTAGGTGCACAGTTAGGATAGTCACTCTGAATTGCCACTTGGAAATAGATTTATGTTCTGTAGCGCCCTTACTCCATCCCTCTTGGTGTCTGTGGTCTCAACTAGGAATGCACACTCCTTCCTGGCTCTGACATGCTTGCTGTCCTCCTATAATGTCACAGTCCCTGCAGCCCAGAGCCACCAAGGGACCCGGGGCCTCCTGCAACCTTATGTACTAGGAGAGAGTAGGTTATGTGTCATCAGTGTGTAGTGTGTCAGTCAGTCCAACCATGGCCAGTGACATCTTCCCAAACTAAGAGGAGTAAGGAATTCCCTCATGGCCTAGGCTACAGTTACAGCCAAAAGCTACTGCCCAACCCTCCGTGGTCCTCACCTGGGCTGCTGGAATGGCAAACCGGCTCCCATAATAGGGACAGGCCCCAGCCTCCTTCCCCAGGGTCACCAACTGCTCAATGTCCTTCACTTCCAGCAGGACCTCGTCCTGGAGGAGCTGTAGCTGCTTGTAGTTGTAGAAGGGGCAGGCAGCCTTCTCCTGCCTTCTCCTCTTGGGCTCCTTGTCCTCGGCTCTGCTCTTGCTCTCTGTGGTGGCACCAGTACAGGGGTCAAAGGCAGAAAGAATGGTAACTGTCCTGTGGCCAGGAGCAGGCCTGTAAGGTCAAGTCTACAAAACCTTCCCATGAACTATTCTGGTCTCATCATAACATTCTAGTATTTTACTCTGTGTTCAAAGCCAGGGTCTCAGAATTAACAATAACCCAGAAAGCAAAAACACCTTCTCCCAAGGAGAGGATCTTTAGGAAGAAACCATCATTTCCACTAAGATACTGTCTGTATTTCCTGTGGCCCTGGTCCATGCCCCCTCCCACTCCCTCACTCCCAGTACTGCCCAAGGACACAGGATGGTCCCAGAGGCTCCTTTAGCTCAAGGGTACAGGTGGCTACCGTGTCTAGTCCTCTGCAATTCCACGCAGCGGTCGTTGATCAATTGCACAGAACCTAGGTTTTTCACGTCTTCGTTTATACAAAGATTCTAGAAAACAGAGGAGAAAGAGTTGAAGAAACAGTGCTGGCTAAATGACACAGCAGCCCACCAGGGCCTCCCAGCCCGGCCCTCCTCTGTTTCCTTCCAAAGGTCAGCAAGGCCAGGGAAGGGGCTATCCTCCCCCTTCTCAGCCTGCCTGGAAGAGGAAGACAAAGGTACAGGGGAGGGAGCAGATGGCACCTGGGCTGACGCCCTGCCTCTGTCTACCTGCCGAGAGCCGAGGGAGACGAGCCGGGTGTCCTTGCCAAAGGGGCTCTTCTGTACCTCGTGTACAAACTGGGCCAGCTGGGAGTGGGTCCGACTGCAGTAATAAATCTGCTCCGAGGAAAAGCAGGGGATTTCAGAAATGATAACATCCTCAAATATTCTCTGCACATCAAGGAATGCCATGGCCTGATGGGCTGAGTGAACGAGAGTGGCCACAAATACAGCAGCCTAAAGCAAGGTGACTCTGTCCCACAGATCTTAGCAAATACAGGGGCCAGTGCTTCCCCACCTCACCCTCACCCTCAACTCCTGAAGCTCAGGAGAATGCCCACAAGACAAGACTCCTCCCATCAGTCATGCTAAGCCTCTAACCCAACTGTTCTGGAGGGCTAGGCCATCTTAGGAGAGGTATTTCCCCGAGTGATGGCTCTTGACATGGAAAAGGTTCCTGAGATTCTGGGGACTGTGTATGGGGGGCTGTTCCACTACACCTCCCGAAGGGCATGCAGGATGGAGCTGGCAGTAAAGTAGAATACAGCAGAGCTGAACACTCTCTCTCCGTACTTCGCTAAGATTTAGAAGAGTGAGGAGAGGAAAAGAGAAAAATGGGGGGGGGGGGATCTAATTTCAAAAGAGAAAATAAAAGTCTTACATGAATGAAACCAAATGATCTGAATTTCAGAAGTGTTGGCTCCATATATGCCTCTTAGCTCTCCATGCAAATGAAAATATGAACAAAGGAGGAGCATGCCATCAGACATCTGAAGGGCAGAGAACTCTCACTCTGACCTGCCCTGGCCTTCCTCAACCCCTAATGCAAAGAGAAACCCAGGATCCTTGGCCCAGAACGGCTGCTCTTCGATGTCCTGGGGCGCATGAGCCCAGGCATCCCAGCCCAGCCTGCCAGGTGAGCTCCTAGAGATCAAGGTCTGGGTCTGGGGAGACACAGAGTCAGTGGGCTGGAGGCTCCTCCCCTACAGGACAGTGAGAAGCAGCTGGAGGGACTCTCACATGCTCCCCTGGAATGGAGAGCCTTGGACTCAAGAAAGCCCAGGACATGGTATCTTACCTTAGTTATATGTTCTTCCTCCAGATCATCCTCATCCTCATCTAATCTGAGAGAGAAAAAAACAAAACACACAAAAACATTCTTCTCAGGGAACTCAGGTCAACCAGAAACACACTTAGTGAGCATCTACTAAGTGCCAGCGACCAGCCCTAGACCTAAACAAATAAGAACGCAAGTGAGGATTGAGCCCTGAGCCAGGAGACAGACCCATCCCAGCAGCGAGGCTCCACCAAAGCAACAGGTGTCCACTTGCTCTCTTGGCCAGAGATGCTCCAGGCAAACACCAATGCCATCCTCCCACTGCCACTCGGGAGGGGACAGAAAGAGGACATGGTATTCCCAAAGCCTAGGGTCAATGTCTGACAGTCACTGAAGGCTACTCTCCCCTCACTGTGCAACCTCCAGCAAATGGGACTTCTCTCAGTTCCAAGAGAACTTTATCACCTCAGAGCCTGGGACATGCTGCTCTTTGCCCAGAAAGCGCTCTCCCCTCACTTCCTCCCTTTACCTAGCCAACTCCTACTCAACCTCCAGATCTCCGCATAAACATCACCTCCTCATAAACATCACCTCCTCCGGGCAGCCTTCCTCAATCTCCACTGGCAGGCTTGGCTGATCTGACACACTGCCTTGGTCCCTGCACCTATTCTTTGTGATACTCATCTCATTCAAAACCATTTCTTCTGTCTCCTCAACCACACTATCATGTCCACAGGCAGGACCTGGAGTGTCTTATTTCTGCAGAGCACCCCACCCCCTCCAGCCTGCACACAGCAGGAACTCCATGCACATTTCCTGAGTGAAGCCCCAACTGAGTGAATAAAAGACGCTGTCACTCATGACCAGATAAATCTCTTCTCCCCTCAGCACCTCAGTCTGCCCTTTCTAGGAATGAATGAGGAGCCCATTAGCACTAGGGACTGGTAAGTCAACCCTGCATTACTTGGCTGGATATTTAGTCAACATTATTAGTCTAAGCATCTTAGAAAACAAAAAACCCTTTTACAGATACACTCTACCTTGTGTATAAGGTAGGGCCATGATATGGATTTCTTTTTTGTTCACCTAGCAATTCAGTTTTTTAAAATAGCAGAAATCCTCATTGCCTTGGAATATCAGAAAAGGAGTTATTTATAGGGTCAGCTTCCTGTCAATAAAGAACTGTTCAGTCAGCTTTGACTGAAAGGCCTGGATTTAAATCACACACCACAGCCCTGGCCTATGTGGCTCAGTTAGTTGGGTGCTGTCCAGTGCACTGAAAGGCTGCCAGTTCGATTCCTAGTCAGGGCACATGCCCAGGTTTCAGGCTCAATCCCTAATAGGGGGTATGCAGGAGGCAGCCAATGGATGTTTCTCTCTCTCCCGGGAAAATTAAATAAATAAATCACATGCCACATAGTGCACAAACTCAAGAGGATCTCAGTGTGAGGCTGGATGTGTGAACAAATGAAGAACAAACACCTTGCATTCAGAATTGGTTGTGTCCTCAGAGAGGCTCATGCTCTCTCAAAATGGCAGGGCATCAGAAGCTATACAAGCTAACCTGCAGGGTTAATGGCTCTTGCCTGGTCCCTAAGGAGCACTTTGTTTTTTTAATTCCACAAACTCTACTTAAGTTCTTTATCTTGTTCACAAGGGGCTCTAGAGGAGAGGTAGAAGAGCAGACAAGCAACCTAGGAGGCAGAAAGAAAGGGTTTATGGAGCACTTGTTGCTCCTATCTCTCCCTGAGTGGGATGCATAAAGCAGTCTGGACATCTTAGCCCTGGGCAGGATCAGAAGTTTTTAGTGTGAATCCATGTTCTTAAACCTGGGCGTAAGGGCAGGCCACTGAGCACCAACAAAGAAAAACCCTGGACCAGATGGTTTTACTGGCAAATTCTACCAAATATTTAAAGGAAAAATTCCAATCCTCCTCAAGCGCTTCCAAAAAATCTAAGAGGAGGGAACATTCCCAAACTCATTTTATGAGACCAGCATCAGTCTGATACCAAAGCCAAATAAGGATACTACAAGAAAGAAAACTACAGGCCAATTTCCCTGATGAACACAGATGCAAAAATTCTCAACAAAATACAAGCAAACTGAGTTCAGCAATGTAAGGATCATACACTGTAATCAAGTGGAATTTAACCCTGGGATGCAAGGATGGTTCAACATAAGCAAATGAATAAATGTGATGTACCACATTAATACAATGAAAGATAAAAATCATGTGATCTCAACAGATGCAGAAAAAACATTTGACACAATTCAACATCCTTTCATGAAATAAACTCTCAACCAATTGGGTATAGAAGAAATGTACCTCAACATAATAAAGGCTATATATGACAAGTCCACAGTTATAACATCATACTCAATGGTTAAAGTTTGAAAGCTTTTCCTCTAAGATCATAAAGACAAGGATACTCACTTTCACAACTCCTACTGAACAGAGCAACCAGGTAATAAAAAGAAATAAAAGGCATCCAAATCAGCAAGGAAGAAGTAAAATTGTCTCTGTAAATGACATGACCTTATATATAGAAAACCCTAAAGATTCTAATAAAAAATCATTAGAACTAATAAACAAATTCAGTAAAGTTTCAGAATACATATCAATACATAATCAACATATAAAAATCAATTGCAGCTGGCTGGAGTGGCTCAGTTGGTTGGAGCATCATCCTGTAAACCAAAAGGTTGAGGGTTCAATTCCCGGTTCAATTGTGGACACACACCTGGGTTGCAAGTTCAATCCCCAGTTGGGACATGTATGGAACTGATCGATGTCTCTCTCTCTCACATCGATGTTTCTCTCTTTCTCCCTCTTCCTCTCTCTCTCCATCCCTCCCTCCCTTTAAGCAGGTCCTCGGGTGAGAATTAAAAAAAAAATTCAGTTGCATTTCTATACACTAATAAACTATCTGAAAAAGAAATGAAGAAACAAATCCCATTTACAATAGCATAAAAAACAATAAAATACTTAGGAATAAATTTAACTGAGGAGGTGAAAGATTTATATACTGAAAACTATAAGACATTGATGAAAAAACTGAAGAAGACACAAGTAAATGAAAAGATACCCTATGTTTATAGATTGGAAAAATTAATATTGCTAAAATGTCCAGACTACCCAAAGCCATCTATAGATTCAATACAATACCTATCAAGTTTCCAACGGCATTTTTACAGAAAGAGAGAAAACCATCCTAAAAATCGAATAGAACCACAAAAGACCCCAAATATCCAAAGCAATCCTGAGAAAGAACAAAGCTGGAGGCATCACATTACCTGATTTCAAACTGTATTACAAAGCTAGAATAATCACAACAGTATGGCACTGACATTAAAATGGACACACAGACCAATGCAACAGAAATGAGAACCCAGAAATAAACCTCTAATATATGGTCAACTAATATTTGACACAGGAGCCAAGAACACTCAATGGTGGTGGGAAAACTGGATATTCACATGCAAAACAATGAAACTGCACCCTTATCCTACACTATGATTAACTAGAAATGGATTAAAGACTTAAATGGAAGGCCTGAATGTGTTACACTCTAGAATAAAGCATAGGGGAGAAGCTCTGATGTTAAATTCATTTTGGCAGTGATTTTTTTGGACGTGACACCAAAAATATAAGCAACAAAAGCAAATACAAACAAGTGGGACTACACTGAACTAAAAACCTTTCGCACACTTCTCTTTTGTTTATATAAAGTGCTAATTTTAAAATATTTCTGTAACTAATTGGATTGCAAAAATATATAAATTAATTAAAATAAAATAAAAAGCTTCTTCACAGCAAAAGAAACAACCAACAAAATAAAAAGGCAACCTCCAGAATTGGAGAAAACATTTGTAAACCAAAAATCTGATAAAGTCTTAATATAAAAAAAAATAGAAGAAACTCCTGTAACTCAATAGCAAAAAAAAAAAAATAATCCAATTAAAAAATAGACGAAGGACTTAAATGGACATTTTCCCAAAAAAGATATATACAAATGGCCAGCAGGTACATGAAAAGATGCTCAACGTCACTAGTCATTAAGGAAACACAAATCAGTTACAATGAGATACCACCTCACACCTGTTTAGAATGACTATTATCAAAAGACAAGAAATAACATGTATTGCTGAGGATGTCAAAAAAGGAAACTCTTGTGCACTATGGTGGGAATATAAACTGGTGCAGCCACTATGGAAAACAGTATGGCAATTCCTCAAAAAATTAAAAATGAAACTATGATATCATCTAACAATTTCGCTTCTGGATATATAACTGAAGGCAAAGAAATCACTGTCTCAAAGAGATATCTGCACCACCATGTTCACTGCAGCATTATTTAAAATAGCCAAGACATGGAAACAACTCAGTGTTTGTTGACAAATGAATGAATGAAGAAAATATGATAAACATACACAGTGGAATATTTATCAGCCATAGGAGAAAAAAAGGAAATCCTGACATTTGCAACAATATAGAAGAAACTTGAGAGTACTATGCTAAGAGAAATAAGTCAGCTAGAGAAAGACAAATGCTGTATGATCTCATATGTGGTATCTCAAAAACCAAACTCACAGAAACAGAGTAGACTGGTGGTAACTGGGGGGCAGAGGGGAGATGAAGGTGGTCAAAGGGTATAAACTTCCAGTTACAAGATGAAAAGTTCTGGAGGTCTCATGTACAGTATGGTAACTGTAATTAACAGTGTACTGTATACTTAAAAGTTGCTGAGAGATCTTAAAAGTTCTCACCACACACACAAAAAATGGAACCTATGTTAGGTGACAGATGTGTTAACTAGCTTTATGGTGATCATTTTGCAATATATACATATTTCAAATCATCAAATTGTGCACCTTAAGCTTACACAATGCTATGTGAATTATATCTCAGTAAAGATGGGGGCAGAAGTGAGGGCGGTTGGGATGCAGGGTGTCTGGAAGTGGCTCTTTCTCATCCTTCAGGCCTCGGCTCAAACATCACCTCCTCAGAGGGTCTTTTCTGACTTTTCCACCTGGAGATGCAACCCCCACACCCCACCCACTTTACTGTTTTACTGCCCTCATAGGTAGATGTACTTTCAAATAAGGGCTGTTTTCACACGTATTGTCTGTCTCCCTCCGCTAAACGCAAGCTCTCTGAGGGCAGGGGCCATGTCTGTCTTGTTCAGCGCAACATCCATAGCATCTGGAAATGTGCCACACCCAGAGCAGACACCCAAAGGGCACGTGTGAAGCTAAAGCATGAATGGAAAAGGAGGGTCTCACGAGGGGCAGTGTGGTCCGGAAATGGGCCTAGTTGTTATCTGTGTGTTCTAGTTCACCCCTATGTTATAGCCTGTAAGCCAGAAACCTATAAACCTGGACCAACAGAAGCCTTATAGTGACAAGAACAACAGCTAAGGATACCTTGATGGTTTAGGTCACAAACCTTACTCAATGTGGTTTGATACTTAAGAGCCTGAAATCTAGAACTGGCAGGGGGCGTTTAAGGCTCAGCTCCCCGCTGCCTGGCCTTGTGGCCTTGGCCAAGGCATCATACCTTGCTGGGCCACAGCTTCCTCGGCTGTAAAGGGAAGACACAAATACTGTTGTGAGAACGGAGTTCACACACGTGCAGCTAGTGCCTGAAAGAGAGGGAGGGCTGGCTATCGCTGTCATTAGCACTATGCATCCTGAGGAGGAGCCTGGCTGGCTGAGAGAAAAGAGGCAGTGGCTGGCACTCCATCCCTTCAGATGGCCTGAGAGAGACAAGGAAGCCTGCCGCTTTCTGGGCACAAGGAAGGAGCTGCCTCCCACGAAGACTGAGCAGGGTGGTGGGTGGGGCAGAAGCGCTCTTACCCATTACCGGTTCCTTTCTCCTCATCACTCTCGTACTCAGAGAGGACCAGTTCCTCCTCCCCAGGTGCCAGCTGCTCTAGCGGCCTGGCCTCTGCTCCTGCTGCCAGTATGTCCCTGCTGAGGCGGAGGAGACGCTCGGTCTCTTCTTCTTCCTGTCTCTGTACGGGAGCATCGCAGGTGGGGAAAGAGAACAATCTCAGTAGTGGTGCCCCCACCTCCTCAACAGTCAGCCTCAGTGTGGCCGTCCCCAAGGACAACACACACACATGCCATTAACTCAGGCCTTGCTGTTTTACTGGTATCAATACCCCAGATATTATCAACACCCCAGGTATCATTACCTCGGCACAAGTTCCCAACCACTGGGTGTTAAGAACTTAGCCTATGGGGGTCAGGGAGAGGTGTCTGAGGTCCTGGCCACTCACCCAAAGGAGCTACACCTTGAGGCCCTGAGCAGCCACTCCCGGAGATGACACTCACCTCACGCTTGGCTGCATACTTTAGCTGTGTATTGTGACGGAGCTGCTGCAGGCGTTCTTCTCGCTTCTTCCTCCTGATCTGCTCCTTCTAAAGGGCAAAGAAAGCATAAAGGAGACTCCTGCAGGAAGCCCCAAACCAGGCCTTTCTTACAGAGTTTGGGGCTGCTCAGCCTAGTGCCTTTTCACACAGGGCAGTTCTTCCCTGGCCAGCACTCATCCCCAGACCCAGAACCTTGCCAAGTGCCAGCCTCACTGCTCACTGCAGGAAGTCTGTATACCCCCTGCCAAAGCCCCACTCTCAATCAAATGCATTCCTGAATTGAGTTTGTAGCCATGAAACCATGTTGCCAATGGCAACAGCAAGGTAGGTTCCTTTCCCAGGTGGGTTATGGATGAGAACTGCCAAACCCTGTCTAGAGAAGGTCTGTTGGACAGCAGCTTAAAAAAGACAGTAAGGGTGCAGCACCAATGACTCGAGAACACTGCCAGGAAGCTAAGAGGCACTGCAAAGGCAAAGAACACAGATATCTAAATCTCAGAATCAAGCCAAAATAATCACCGAAGTGCTGTTTCCTAGACTACTCCTACTTCTTGTTACCTGGGATCTCACCTTTAGTCGGTCCACCAGGTCCCTTTCTTCTTTCTTCTGGACAAACTGAGTAACCCAGTCAGGTTCTCCAGCAGGCCGCAGGGCGTCGGGGGTCTCTTGACAGGAGGATGAAATAAGTGGGGGCTGGTCCTTCCCATTACTTGAGGGGACAGCTCCAGTTTCAAGGAGACGCGCTTCCTCTTGATGTTTCTTCTGTTCAAAGTCACGGAGCCAGGAAAGGGCCCCACAGATAAGACTTAAAGATTTTCCCTATAGGAAAAAAAATGTTTTCAGAAATAGAGAACAAAAAACCCAAGCTTCCCAAAAGGCCTTCTCCATTTGACTGAAGCTTCAAGGAAGGTCTGACTTTAAATATTAGAGGGTGCCAGAAGACCAGCCTGGGGAAGGAAGGGAAGGAAATTAGCATGACAATAGCTAGGAAATGTAGGACAGAAGAAGTAGAAATGAAGCTCTTTGCTTAATTATACAGCTCACTGTTGAGAATTCAAACTGGCTTATCAGGTTACACATAACTACTGTAAGTTAGCATAATTAGAAGTGAGAAATTAGAAAAATAGCCCCCAAAAGAATTAAGGCAAAAAATGAGGCACATGAAATGTCACCCATGTGCTAAGGAGGAGCCACACCTGCCTCTGCCTTTAAAGCAACCAGTGTGCAGGCAGAACATGACCAGTCCCATGAGTCCCAGTGTTCAAAATTTTGTTGAAGCAAACCACTTGTTCTCAAGAACACAATTCTTGATCTAAAGACCAGAATTCTCCCTGTGGGTCCATGTTATAGGATGAATCATGTCCCCCCAAAATCCATATGTCAAAGTCCCACCCCCCAGTGTCTCAGAATGTGGCCTTATTTGGAAACAGGGTCATTGCAAATGTATTGTCAAGATGATATGGGCCCTAATCCAAGGACTGGTGCCCTTATAAAACGGGGAAATTTGGACACAGAGACCACATAGAAGGAAAGCAATTCACAGGGAAAAGACAGCCATCTATAGAGCGGGACCTGCATAGATCCTTCTCTCACAGCCCTCAGAATCAACCCTGCCAACATCTTGGTTTCAGACTTCTGGCCTCCCGAACTGTGAGGGGATAGATTTCTGTTGTTTAAGCCCCCCAAGTTTGTGGGATTTGTTACAGCAGCAAGAACAGACTAACACAGTCCTTCTAGAGAGGCTGCTGCAGAGTTTCACAGAGCTGCAGCTTCTGCTGTCCAAAGGGCAGTTCATTTCAGGTGAGTCTCAGGAGGGGCCAACAATTTCGGGTCCAAGCCCTCAGCTCTCCAGGCCTGCTTAACCCAGGGGTTATCTCAAAGTATCCAGAGAGAGGTTCTGAGCCTAATTTGGGCTTCAATAAACTGTAGGTGAAATGCATGTGTGTCTAGAGTTGGGGAAAACAGCAGAGCATAGTAGCTAAAGCTTCAGACTCCACAGCCAGGTTGCCTGGGCCAAATGCTGGCTCCTCCACTTAGCTCTGTGACCTTAGGCTAAACTCTCTAGGCTTGTTTCTACAAATGCAAAATGGGAATGACAGTAGGACATTCCTCGGAGTTGCTGCAAGCAGTAAGTTAATACACATAAAGGTTAATACCTATACCAAGATTAGATGGAATACCTAGTACATAAGTAAGCAACTGGACGCTGGTTTTGTTTTTGTTATTATTACATAACAATAAAATTATTACTAACTTAGGATGAGGATCTATTAGCTTTCATCAAATTCTCAGATGGCCCTGAAACAGATTGATAGTTCTGAAGAATAGATGGCTCACATATCTTTAGAAAAGCCCTATATGTTCCATTTCTGTTTTTTATAGATACTGAGTAGCAAAGACTTGCAGACAGCAGTCTCCAGGAAAACCGGGGCAGCCATTCTGTGTGCCTGGGAATGGGGAGCTGTCAGCTTCAGCTGTCATCAAGCGAGGAGCAGGAAAGACATCCCCGTAACAATGGCCCAAGGTGCCCCGTAACAAGGTGCCTGGTTAGAGAGCTAGCACCCTCCTCCTGAAAGGGAGCTGAGGAAGTTTCTGAGGAGATGGTCAGTTATCTTCCAGAAACAATGGTGGGTATACTCTAACAGCAAGAAAAAAAAATCATTAAAGCCCTGCAGGTCTATATTCTATAAAAAGGCCACAGAAATTTTAGACCGGAAAATGTTAAAAGGATGTATAACCAAATGCTCACCTCAGTTATGAAATAAACTTAATAAAGTACCCACAGTATACCCAGTTTTGTGCAATGTTATTTCCTGGGGATTTTGTTAAGATAAGTTTAAAAAGTTTATGCAAAGACAAGCAAATTCATTCCTTATAAACACCTACACTGTAGCAAGCACTGGGCTTGATGCTGGGAACACAGAGCTCCCTAGAAGGCGCCCACAGGCACAAACTTAAACATATGATTTGAAGGGTTCACTGCATCCCCGTGGGACATGGACTCCAGGTTTCTGAACTCCCAGAACTGCAATGCTATATAAGCACAAAAGAGAGAGGTCAACTCAATGTGATGGACTCATAAAAGGCCTAAAAAGGTGACTCTTAAAGGAAAAACAGGCATCATCAGGCAGCCAAAGGGGGAAATGGGGATCCGAGGCGGAGGACTAGCAGGCGAGGCACAGCCCATAACAGCATGGCACCCTGCAGACAATGCGGCACAAGGACAGGAGGGGAACTCTATTGGGGTGTGATATGGAAGACATCAAATGTGAAGGCATCTGAAGTACACAGATGAGGCCACAGAACTGAAAGCATGAGCATGAAGGGCTGAGCAGAGGAAAAAGATGCCTGGAATGGGCAAGGGGCTGAGATGGAAAGACCTGAGAGGGAGGAGGTGGGCCTTGAGGTTAAAGAAGGTGGAATGAGCACATGCTCTTCTATGTCCTTTTCTGAAACACACTAAAATTACTCCAAAGGAATAAAAGAGGCTTACACCCACAAAAACAAAGAAAGTGGAAGAACGGACAGTAATAAGTTTTAGGAGAGAAAGCAGAGAAATGGAACTGACTTAGCCGAGTAAAGGGCACTGAGCCGAGGTGCCCACAGAGATCTCCCCAGATGACCCCTCAGAAATGCCCAGAAGCCAGCAGGACCAAGGCATGGCACTGAAAACAAAGGGATTAATTGAAATTCTTTAAGGGATAATTAGATCCCCAAGTTGCAGTCCCCACTCCTCACAGAAGACAGGAAGTTTATTCTGTGGTGAAGCTGAGCCAGGAGGGCCCTGGAGACAGCAACTTGAGCAAAGCATGGGAACAGGGCTGGGCTGAAAGCAGAGCATTAAGTGAAGTCTGTGCACCTAAAGCCACTCTCCAGGACACCATCAAGAATACTGGCTGTCAGGCTTGGACCCACTCACTACGCAAGAGCTCAGAGGAGAGACTGCTTTGGAAAAACTGGATGGCCCTAGGGAAAATTCTACAAATACTGACAACTGGAGGCCCCAACAGAGAGGCTCGGCCCAAGGGTCCACAGCCAGCCTGCACCACAGACCTTTCACTCAGCCCTGCAGTGACTTTTTCTTGAACACCAACAGAAGACAGTCAAGGATCACCAGGCATTTGAGGAAAGCCTCAAAACAAAACAGAGAACCCAAAATTGGGGGGGGGAATGAGACAAGACAATGTAAGGGGGGAAAAATTTCAAAATACTACTCTAACTGATATCCTCAGAAAGATATTACTTCCATGAAACAAGAACAGGATGCTATTTTTAAAAAATTATAGAATAAGAACAAGCTCTTGACTATTTACAAGATGACAGCCAAAATAAACTAAATAGAAAAACTGGGCAATAAAGTTAAAGAAATCTCAAGGAAGTAGAATTTAAGGCAAAAACAAAACCAAACAAACCATGGTACCCAAAGAGATGGGCAGTTAGGAGAAAATATTAACCAGGAGGCCCAAAACCCAGTGAATGGGAGTACCAACAATATTATTATCAAATACAAGAAAATGTCTCAGAAATGAGCGGTAGAAGTCCCAGATGCAAAGTGCTCAAGTAGCCAGCACAAGGGACTGAACATACACACAGCAGGCCTGTCAGCATGCGATTTCCGAACACAAAGCATAAAGAGAAGATCCTGAAAACTTTTGAGGGTGAGGTGGGATCAGGTCACAGAGGACTGAGGTGCGGATTGCCCCTGGACTTCTCCACAGTAACAATGGAAACTAGCGGACAGAAGGAGCAAATGTGAGGGAAAATTATTTTGAAGCTAGACTTACATACCCAATCAAACTATTAATACCAACCAAACAGAATTAATACATTTTCAGACCAGCAAAGTCTTAAACACTTACCTCCTATACAGCCCTTCTCAGGAAGATTCTCTACCAAAACAAGGAAGTAAACCAAGAAGATATGGATCCAAGAAACAGAGAATCCAACACAGTAAAAATAAGGAAAAAATACACACAACAACATGGATGAATCTCAAAAATATTATATTGAGTAAAAGGAACCAGACACAAAAGAGTACATACTATATTATTACATTTTTATAGAACAGTGGAAAGACAAAACTAATCTTCAGAAACAGAAAGTGGATCAATGACTGCCTGGGGCTGGGGTGAGGTGGGAACTGAGGAACAGCAGCAGGGAACAACTTCCAAGAGGTACAGTGAACTTTCTGGGGTGATGGAAATGTTCTGCTTCTTGATCATGGTGATGGTGGTGAAGATATAGGTTTTCACATCTGTCAAAACTCACTGAAATTGTAGACTTAAAAGGGGTACATATTATATGTCAATTATCTTCAAAAAAGTTATTTTTTTAAAAAGGAACAAAGGGAAATGCTTGGGGAATAGCTGTGAAGTAGGTCTAAGGAACTAGTAATTCAGATTAGAACAAATGGATGGACAACTTCAAGGAAGTCTCCAGGGTAAAATGGAATTGATTATTGCTATGGACTGAGCTTGTCCCTGCCCCCAAATTCAGATGTTGAAGCCCTAACCCCCTTGTGACCATATTGGAAAAACAGTCTTTAAGGAGGTGATTAAGGTTAAATAAGGTCATAAAGGTAGAGCCCTGATCTGGTAGAACTGGTGGTATCCTTATAAAAAGAGAAGAGACACCAAAGACCTCTTTTTCTTTCTGCCATGTGAGGACACAGCAAGGTGATAGTCAGAAAGCCAGGAAGAGAGTCCTCACCAAAAACCAAAGCCTGCTGCAACCTTAATCTTGGATGCTTTAGTCTCCAGAACTGTGAGAAAATAAATTTCTATCATTTAAGCCACACAGTCTACGGCATTTTGTTGTGGCAGCTCTAGCAGACGAAGATAATAATTTTACCTACGGAATACAAGTATCCCTGCTTTCCGAAAGTTCGCATTAGGCAAACTTAGGTCTTTTGTAAGAGCAAAGTGGCACAACACAAACTTGCATAAAGCGAACTTTTGGAAAGTGGACCATACTCTCCTTCACTTTATGCTGTTTGGCTCATGAAAGGTTTCACAGGGATGCTCTACATTCTTCCTCAGTATTTGTGGGCAATTAGTTCCAAGACCCCCAAGGATACAAAAATCTGAAGATGCTCATGTCCTTTACATAAAATGACTTAGTATTTGATGTAACCTATGCACATCCTCCCACATACTTTAAATCATGTCTAGATTACTTATAATACTTAATAGAATGTAAATGTTATATAAATAATTGTTATACTATATTGTTTAGGGAATAATGACAAGAAAAAAAGAGTCTGTACATGTTCAGCAGCTGTCATAGGCCTGACTACACAGTACATGTCAGCAACAAGGTAGCTTTCCCCCCAGTATTTCTGATCTGGGGTTGGCTGAATCCATGGGTGCAGAATCCACCAAGAGGGGCCAACGGCACTTCTGAATAGTGTGGAAACCTGCATCATACTGAGATGATGTGTAAGGAATTCGCATAAGCATATTAAGAACTAAACAAACTTTTAAAAGGCAATTATTAACTCTAGAAAAACAAAATTATTCAAGGAAAAAACAATCACAGTATATTGACTTAGCAGAGACTAAAAACAGCTAACTACATCAGGAGAGGCAGGGAAAGGGGGCAGTAAGAAAGCTCCATCTTATCCATCACCAGAGGAAGGTACCAAAGACTAAAGTCAACAGATCAAGAAATAGCAGCACATAGGTTAAAACTGTGAAATGTGCTATGCAAGTATATTTCTTAAGAAACAGACAGAAGAATTAAAAGCACCTGCCCAGGGAACCAAATTTGATAAATTTGACTTTTTAAATAACATGCGTTATTCTTTGATTACAATTTTTATCTTGCTTTAAACAAAGGAGGGAGATATGCTCAACAATGTCAAACATTGCAGAGTGGTCAAAATAAGGACTTGAGATATCCAGATCCATTAAACAGGATGTCACTACTGATCCTAAAAAACACTTCAGTGGGTTGAGAGGGGAAGAAGTCATATTGTGCTGGGTTTAAATGGAAGGTTAAAATGCTAGCAGAATATTACTGAAAAAAACAAACCCCTCTGCACATTATATTCATGGCCCACATTTTGTTAACTGCAGGACTTATTCTCTCCCACTCACTATACGTATGTGAAAGAATAAAATGAAACAATACAGTACCCCAGTCAGCACTCTTCCTGTCCCAGGAGATCATGTCATCTCAAGCAAGTGAGAGAAAAGAATGAGTCACTTTTTTTCCTCCTTGCCTCTCTCCCTCTGTTCCTTCCTTCCTTCCGCACATACCTATTAGGAGACTCCTGTGAGCCAAATGGGCCAAGTTCTGCTAGATGACAGGGACACAGAGGTGAGGACCACAAGATCCTTATCCTCCAGGAAGTCACAGCCTAGGTGAGGGACCTTCCCTTCAACACATACATTTCACTATCACCGAGTACTTGCTATAAAAGATTGTAAAGTGCAAGAAAGAAGCAGGAACTGACCACCACAGCCCTAGCAATCCCCAATAGCCAACGTCTAATAATCCCTCATTCCAGGCCAGGAAGAAAAAACTTATGGGCCCTTGATTGGATCCCTCCAGCACTCAGTAACCTAGTTCCTGGAGACTAAACCAATATGTTTAATCTGTGAATAAGCCAAAGTAATTTCTACATTGCTCAACATCAAAGCAGTTGTGTGCCCAGAGAAATCTTGAAAGTTTCAGTGCTATGCTTCCACTGCCATTCAAATTCTCATTTGCCTGTGGCCTAATTTTCCTTGGACCCTGGGGTTGTGTTTAACAATTTAATAGAGGGAAGTGATCATTAATCAGAAAGATAAACTGAGAGAACTACTTTGCCCAGCTCCAAACCATGAAATCTCTGCAAGGGCAAATAAGCCTCTGACTGGTTATAATCAGGGTCTCCCAAAAGCACTCTTGGGCTCGATTATTCATACTTACAGTGCCAGTTGGACTCTCAAATATCCCAATCTTGCCAGCTTCCAACACCCGGTACAGCTCTGCCATGAAGTCTTTCTGGATGGAATAGGGTGTGAAGGGAAAAGGGAAATGGATGCCACCAATCTCCTGGTTGTTATCAGCCATGATCCTAGGAAGGAAAAAAAAAAATCTGGTAGTTCTCTAATGAGCCAGGAAGAAGTGGCTTGAAATCTAGAACAGTTCCTAAGAGCAGCCTCAATACTAGTTAATGGAATTTCTCCTTAGGCTGTACATTATTTTGCAAGCAGAGACCATGTTCCCTCCATCTTATGCATATCCCCACGAAGCCATACCAAATCATGCAATCCATCGAGCACACTTATCACAAAGGGCTCCAGCAGAATGCAGCCTAGGAAAACCCCTATACAGAAACTCCCTGCCATTTCACCTGAGGCGCTTTTGCTGCTTGGATGCCCTTCTGTCTACAAAAGGCTTGAAGGTTTCTTCTCGAAGACCTGTGTCCTGGGATCAAAGATGTTCCCGTAATCACTTCTGCAGCATTCTTCTCTCACTTCTGCACAGGGCAGCATTTGCATGACAAATGTGCTTCACTTTATCCTGTTGGGAGACTGTAAGTAAAATTATGACACACAGGCAGAGAATTAAAGTACAATTAGAGTTTTTTCTTACATGGCACAGGTTAACGTATATATCCCTAATTTACAGGTATCTTTGGTTTGCTTCTTAGTTCATCCTACCCTCCATTTCCAATACAAACCAGAGCTGCCTCCAAAAAATGTTTGGCCTCAAGAATCAGAGCCTTCTGTCTGGCTCCAGACTGGCAGAGCTCTCTTCACAGGGAACACGCCTGGCCTGAAGAGCTCCACAATTCTCTTCCCTTGCTAAGCCAAGGTCTGAGAAAGACTTCTCTGCTCCATGTTAATTTCACCTTTTTCCTCCTTCTGAACTTGATTTCTCTGAGATAGCTTTGTATACCCTTCCTTCCTTGAATCGCCATTGTGAGGGCTGACTCTTCCATCCCAGGTATTTAGCAGGCCCATCTTTTATAAATACAAACATTAATAAACCTAAAACCATTTACATCTTTGTTACCTAACTAGCAACAGTGTCAATTCATTATGAGGGGAAAGGCAGTAATGTTCTTCCAGTTAGTTTAGGGACAGTTCAAATAACTACAGTGGTGTAATGATAACTATAAGAAGAGTGACTTAAAAAAACGAGGACAATTCAATACTGAGAGGGAGGCATGTAATCAAATAACCATTAAAACATGAAGGGGAAGAAGAAAGGCATCTAACAAATTTTGAGCACCTACTATGTCTATGTGTTAAGCACTCTATAGGTGCTTTTACTTTTATTACATCATTTAATCTAAAAAACATGGTAAGGATACAGTTGTTGCAATAGAAATGAAATAACTGTTCAAAGTCTCAGCTAATTAGAGGGAAAACAGAGATCCAAACCCAGGTCCATATTACTGTTTTAGTCAAATTTAACTGGCTGCAGGGGATAACCATCAGACATAAAAAAGAGACTTATTAAAAAGATACCTACTGAGAGATTAAAAATTGAGACCATCTGGAAAACCAAGAATAGAAGCCATGGACAGGGTGGGAGTTCTTGCAGACTAGAACTATAGAGTAGTTCAGATCTCAAGACAGCTCCCAGAACCTCACCAACAAGTAAATACCCATGGATTTGCACCCTCCTGCTCACTCAGTGCCAGATGGAGCCACTGACTGACTTCCTCTGCTTACTCACAGCTTCTGTTCGTTCAAAACTTCAGCCTGCACATGGTCTCTTCAGCCCTCTGTACCTTTTAGCTACAGCTCCCACTGCGAAGTGAAAACTCTTTTCATGTTTCTTAGTTCTAAATCCCAAGAGGAAAATCTGATCAGCATCTCCTGCCCTTTTAAGACAGATCACTGGTCAGCCTACAGACAGGCGAAGCACCCAGCCTGATCTAACCAGCTTCGGCCTTGCACTTCTGTCTTTCCCCATGCCTCCCCCACAGGGAATCATGAACCGTCAACCACAGCTCAGCTGCCCAGAGAAGCCTCTCCCTTTATTTGGCCATCCTATTATGGTCAAATACCCTCCCTCCAAATATATGAGCCTGCACATAGGCACGGCCCTCTACTTTAAGTCACTCTTCTACGTTATTACCCTGTATTTAATTTTTTCACAGCTCTTAGCACTCAACTTATTTTATTTAGTCTTCTCCACTAGAATACAAGCTGCGTTAAAGAAGGAGCCCAGTCTGCTTTGTTCTTCCCTGCTCCTAACACTCAGAAAGCCAGGCGCTTTGGCAACTAGCAGGCATTCAACAAAAATCTGATGCATAAATAAATAGCCAGTTTGACATGGGGGCTGTAGGTGGAGGTTTCTGTTCTTCAGAGGTGTGGGTGGAGGGTGTCCCATGACTTCAATATCTAGTCCAAGGGCCAGTCCTTTAATAGTTTCAAACTGTTTTCATATAACCTCACAACAACCCTGTGTGATCAGTATTATTATTAGCTCTATTTTATAGATGAAGAAACTGACACTCAGAAAGGTTAAGTGACTTGCCCATTCAGCAATTGCCTGAATCCAAGCGTTGGATGCACATCTGCCAGACCTTCAAGCCCCTGAGCTTTGTATTTCCTCCCTCTTCCTCTAACCAGGGTAAGGAGGGTGGAAAGAGACTTGGTTACCAAACTTCAGAATAACAACAGGAAACAATACAGAAAAAAAAGTAATTACTATTTCACTCCCTGTGGGTGGTAATGATGGTCTCATTATTCCAGAAGCGGTACAAGCTAAGTCAGAAGTTAAAGAAGGATTTAGATAAATCCATGAATAGTGGATACACTAAGCGCATATTTTTTTTTTTAATATTTTAAATATATCTTTATTGATTACAGAGAGATGAAAGGAGAGGGAGAGAGAGATAGAAACATCAATGATGAGAGAGTCATTGATCAGCTGCCTCCTGCATGCACCGGACTGGTGATCGAGCCCGCAACCCGGGCATGTGCCCCGACCGGAAATCGAACCCGGATCGCCTGGATCCTAGGTCGACACTCAACCGCCGAGCCACGCCCGGCCGGGCACTAAGCGCATACTAAGGATGCTTGATGTAGCTTTGTCTGACCTCTTCAGATTGGTTGCGTGGAGGAAAACCATGACCTCCCACACAAGTTCTCCCTAGATTTCACCACCACTGCTAAGGCACAAACCTTATGCTCATTAAATAAGGTAATATGAGGTTATGTGAAAAAACCTCAGGCACATATTAGTTCTGAAAGTGCTCATTTTCTTCATTCTTCAATTATCACTCGGTATTTACTTGGGTATAAACTATTGCTACAGACTGAACTGTGTCCCATCCTCCCTCAAATTCATGTGTTAAAGCCCTAACGCCTAACATGAGACTATCTGAAGGCAGGGCTTTTAGAAGGTAATTAAAATTAAATGCAAAAGGTAATTAAGATTAAATTAAGTCATAACAGTGGGGTCCTAATCCTTATTAAGATTGGTGGCTTTGCCCTGGCCAGTGTGGCTCACTGGTTAGAGCATCGGCCCAGGCACCAAAGGATCGAGGGTTCCATTCCCGGTTAAGGGCACATACCTGGGTTGCTGGTTCATTCCCTGCCCCTAGTCGGGGGCGAGTGCAGGGGAGGTAACCAGTGGATGTGTCTCTCTACATCAGTGCTTCTCTCTCTCTCTCCCCTTTCCACTCTCTCTAAAAATCAATGGAAAAAATATCCTCATGTGAGGATTAACAAAAAAACAACAACAAAAGATTGGTGGCCTTCTAGGAGGAAGAGAGAGAGCTCTTTCTTTACCAACCATGTGAGGACAAGTAAGGGGGCCTTCTGCGAGAGAGGAAGAGGGTCCTTGACAGGGACAGAACAGGTTGGGACCTTGATCTTGGCCTTCCCAGCCTCTAGAACTGTAAGAAAAAAAAATCTCTGCTGTTTAAGCCACTCAATGTATGGCATTTTGTTATGGCAGCCAGAGAAGACAGAAACAACTATGTTCCAGGCACTATCCTGCTTTTAAGCCCCTAAAAGGCTCTAACTTCACACACCTGGGAGACAACACAGCCCCCCCCCCCCAAATGTTTTCTGCACCTACTGTTTAGTCCAGCGCCACAAGACTGCAATGCTCCCACAGCTGGGGACATGGCCTGGCCCACACCCTTGCTATGGGGGCCGTATCTCCAACCCAGCTCCATCCTCAGAGCCCTCACACTGTGTAGGAAAAACCTGCTACTTAGTATTCTTTCCACTTTTCATAGCACATCGTCCAACAGTCTGGTCAATTCCATCCAACTGAATCTCCTGACCGGCCCCACTCCACCTGGACTTTCTGAAGGGCAGGCAGCGGGGCAGAGCCATTAACGGTAAGGGCTCCGGGCTCAGACCGCCAAATTTGGGATCCCAGCTGCATTCTTGCCTAAGTTAATTCTCCTAATCCTGTTTCCTCGCGTGTATAAGAGAGATACGTAAAAGCGCATACTCATAAGGTTGCAGTGACCGCTAAATAACTTATAAAAAGCAGTTAGCCTAGATGGGTCATTGAAGTCCCCGGTGCGTGTTAGTTTTTATTACTCCACAGCACAGCTCCACTTCAACTGCAGATCCCGCCCTCACTCACGCTCCATTCGCCCTTGCATTGGCTCCCCGCCCATCAATCACACGTTAGCCCCGCCCCAGATCCGGAAGGCTTTCCCGCGCCCGACGCGCCCCACCCCTTCGCGAACAGCCGCGGGTCTGCGCTCACAGCGGAGTCCGCCCTTTCTCGTTCCGTTTCTCCTGGCCCCAGGCTTTGCTACCACGCAGCACCGCGCTCACCCTCTTCTCGGGCAGGACAGCTTCACTTCAGGACAGGCGGCTGAGGTAGCAGAGAGAACGTCGCTAAATTTAAATTCGCGGTCGGGTCCCGAGAAGAGCGTGCGGCGCTGCCACGCCCCCGCGCCGCTGCGCATGCTTACAGGGGACTTGGGCGTGTCCTTTCTGCGCCACGGCGCTTGCGCGGCTGGCTCAGGGCGGGGCTGATCTCAGGCTGTAGGAACTCTGCTTGGGACGCGCTGACCCTCAGACCCCAATTCCTGACCAGAGAAATTTGGGCGTCATGCAGACCTACGACCTCCTCCGCCCTCCTGCCCCGTGCAGGATGTTTGATCCTTCCACAGTTAGCGCCAGATGTGCTGAGCTCTGCAGCTGACATTTACCAAGCGCCGAGGGCCAAAAGGCTGCGGCAGAGACTTGAGAAACTTGTATTCTGGTCCTTGCTCTTGTCAGGCCTTAATATGTGTGAACCTGTTATTTTACATCTGAATGGACGGTACACACTCAGCTGGGCTGTGCAGGAACTTGGACATCTTTCCCCCCAAATTACAGTTGACATGCAACATTATATTAGTTTCTGGAGTACAATATACTGATTAGACGTTTAGGTAATTTACCAAGTGATCACCCAATTAAGTCCAGTACCCATCTGACACCACGCATACCTATTAAAATATTGACTTTTCTCGTATGCTCTACTTTTACCTCCCCATGACTGTTTTTATAACTGGCAACTTCTGCTTCTTAATCCCTTCACTCTTTTCACAGATCTCCCAACCCCCCTCCCATCTGGCAAATCTGGCAACCATCAATTTCTGTATCCGTGATTTTGTTTCTCTTTTGCTTGTTCATCTGTTTTGTAAATTCCACAAATGAGTGAAATCCTGTGGTATTTGTCTTTGTCTTATTTCACTTAGAATAATACCCTGTAGGCCCATCCATGTTGTCGAAACTGGCAAGATTTCATTCCTTTTTATGGTTGAGTAATATTCCATTATATGTGTATCACATCTTTATCCATTCATCTATGGATGGACACAGGTTGCTTCCATATCTTGGCTCTTGTGCATATATCTTTTTGTATTAGTGTCTTTGATTCCTTTAGATACATATACAGAAGTGAGTTGCTGGGTCATAAGGTAGTTATATATTTTTTAAAATATGTTTTTATTGGCCCAGCTGGGCGTAACTCAGCGGTTGACCGTTGACCTGGGATCCAGGTGATCGGGATTCGATTCCCGGTCAGGGCACATGCCCGGGTTGTGGGCTCAATCAATGACTCTCTCATCGTTGATGTTTCTATGTCTCTCTCTCCCTCTCCTTTCCTCTTTCTGAAATCAATAAAGATATATTTTTTAAAAAAATGTTTTTATTGATTTCAGAGAGAGAGGGAGAGGGATAGAGAGATGGAAACATCAATGATAAGAGTCATTGATTGGCTGCCTCCTGCATGCTCCCTACTGGGGATCAGGCCACAACCTGGGCATGTGCCCTGACCAGGAATTGAACCCTGACCTTCTAGTTTATAGGTCGATGCTCAACCACTGAACCACCCAGCCAGGCAAGGTAGTTCTATTTTTAAATTTTGAGGACCCTCCATACTATTTTCCACAATGGCTGTACCAATTTACAATCCCACCAGTAATGCACCAGGGTTCCCTTTTGTCCACCTCCTTGCCAACACTTGTTTGTTGATTTAATGATGATAGCCATTCTCACGGGTGTGAAGTGATATCACATTGTGGTTTTAATTTGCTTTCCCTAATGATTCATGATGTTGAGCATCTTTTCCTACGTCTAATGGCCCTCTGTATGTCCTCTTTGGATAAATGTCTATTCAGGTCCTTTCCCCATTTTTTAATTGGATTGTTTGAGGGTTTTTTGGTGTTGATGTGTATGAGTTCTAAATTTTGGATGTTAACCCCTTATCATGTTTCATTGCTGAATATGTTCTCCCATTCAGTGGGCTGCCTTTTTGTTTTGTTGATTGTTTTCTTTGCTGTGCAAACCTTTTTCCTTTGATGTAGCCCCCCTTTTTTTTCGTTTCCCTTGCTCGAGGATACATCCCCACGCCCCCAAATACCATTAAGAGCAATGTCCAAGTGTTTACTGCCTACATTTTCTTCTAGGAGGTTTATGGTTTCAGGTCTTTAATCCATTTTGAGTTTATTCTTGTATATGGGATAAGAAAGCAATCCAGTTTCATTCTTTTGCATGTATCTGTCCAGTTTTCTCAACATCATTTATTGAAGAAACTGTCTTTACCCCATTGTATATTCTTGACTCTATTGTCTTAGATTAATTGACCATAGAGGCATGGGTTATTTCTGGGCTCTCTGTTATGTTGCATTGATCTATGTGTCTGTTTTTATGCCATACCATGCTGTGTGGCGGTATCATGAATTTTTATTTAACTTTTTAAAAAATTTATCTTTATTGTTGAAATTATTACAGATGTCCCTCCCCCCCCCCATTGATCCCCTCCACCATACTCCCTCTAAGCCTTCACTCCACTATTGTCTGTGTCCATGGGTTATGCATATGTGCATATATACATTCTTAGGTTAACCCCTCCCCACCTACCCCCGCCTTCCCTGAGATTCATCACTCTGTTCCATGCTTCTATGTCTCTGGACCTATTTTGTTCATCAGTTTATTTTGTTCATTAGATTCTATGCATGAGTAAGGTCACAGGATACTTGTCTTTCTCTGACTGGCTTGTTTCGCTTAGCATAATACTCTCCAGGTCCCAGTATGCTGTCTCATACGGTAAAGGATCTTTTTTTTTACAGCTGCATAGTATTCCATGGTGTAAATGTCTGAGAAGATGCTTGGTATGATTTCAATCTTCTTGAACCTGTAGAGACTTGTTTTGTGTCCTTAACATGTGGTCTGTCTTTGAGAATGTCAATGTCCCATGTGCACTTGAGAAGAATGTGTCTTCTGCAGCTTTGGGGTGAAATGTTCTGTGAATGTCAATTAAATCCATCTGATGAAGTATGACATTTAGAGTCACCATTCCTTGTTGATTTTTTGTCTGGAAGATCTATCCAGCAAAGTCATTGGGGTGTTAAAGTCCCCTACTATCACTGTATTGCTGTCAATATCTATTTTAAAGTCCTCCAGAAGTTTTTTGTTTGTTTGTTTTGTTTTGTTTTGTTTTGTTTTTTTTCAGCCTGTGTGAGTCTTTTGTTCTGAGGTGGGTCTCTTGTAGACAGCATATATTTGAGTCATGTTTACTTATCCATTCAGCTACTCTATGTCTTTTGATTAGGACATTTAATCTATTTACATTTAATGTTATTATTGATAGGTACTTATCTATTGCCATTTTATTTCTTTATGTTTCTCATTCTCTCTATTTCAACTTCTTATCACAGGAGTCCCTTTAACATTTCTTGCAATGCTGGTTTGGTGGTGATAAACTCCTTTAGCCTTTTTTTTTTTTTGTCTGAGAAGCTATTTCATCATCTGTTTTGAACAATAGCCTTGCTGGATAGAGTAGTCTTGGTTTCAGAGCCTTGCTTTTCCATAGCATGCTGTTTTGATTACTATAGACTTGTAGTAATTTGATATCAGGTAGCTTAATACCTCCAACTTTGTCTTTCAGGATTGCTTTGGCACTTCAGGGTCTTATTTGGTTCCATTTAAGTTTTAGGAGTATTTGTTCTAGTTCTGTAAAAAATGTCATTGGTATTTTGATAGGGATTGCATTGAATCTGTAGAGTGCTTTGGGTAGTATGGACATTTTAATGATGTTAATTCTTCCTGTTTGTGAGCATGCTATTTCCTTCCATTTATTTTTATCTTCTTCAGTGTATTTCTTTAATGTGTTACATAGTTTTCCGAGTACAGGTCTTTTACCTTATTGATTAAATTTATTCTTAGGTTTTTTTTTTATGCAATTGTAAATGAGATTTTTTAAAATTTCTCTTTCTAATAGTTTGTTATTGCTGTATAAAATGCAGCCAATTTCTGAATTTTTTTGTATCTTGCAACTTTATTTAATTCACTTATTAGTTCTAATAGGTTTTTTTTTTTTTTTAAGATTCTTCAGAGTTCTCTCTATATAGTATTAAGTCATTTGCAAATAATGACAGCTTTACTTCTTCCTTTCTAATTTGAAAACCTTTTATTTCATTTTCTTGTATGATTGCTGTGGCTTGGATTGCACTTCCAAGACTATGTTGAATAAAACTGGTGAAAGTGGACATCCTCATCTTGTTCGTGATCTTAAATGCTTTTAGCTTTTCACCATTGAGTATGATGTTAGCTGTGGGTTTGGCATATATGGCCTTTATTATGTTGAGATATGTTCCATCTATCCCCATTTTGCTGAGTTTTTATCATGAGTGGATGTTGGATTTTGTCAAATGATTTTTTGCATTATTTATATGATCATGTGATTTTTATATTTTATTTTGTTTATGTGGTGCATCACATTAATTGATTTGCAGATATTGAAACAGCCTGAGATCCAGGACTAAATCCCACTTGATCATGTTGTATGATATTTTTAATGTATTGCTGAATTCGGTTTGCTAATATTTTGTTCAGAATTTTTGTATCTATGTTCATCAAGGATATTGGCCTATAATTTTCTTTCTTTGTAGTGTCTTTGTCTGGTGCTGTATCAGGGTAATGCTGTCCTCAAAAAAATGAGTTTGGGAGCCTTCTCTGCTCTTCCAGTTTTCAAAATAGTTTGTGAAGGATAGGTATTAATTCATCTTTGAATGTTTGGCAAAGTTCACCTGTGAAGCCATCTGGTCCAGGGCTTTTGTTTGTTTGGAAGTTTTTTGTTTTGTGTGTGTGTGTGTGTGTGTGTGTGTTTTATCACTGATTTGATTTCATAGTTACCAGTCTGTTAAGATTTTGTTTCTTCCTGATTCAGCCTTGAAAGATCGTATGTGTCTAGGAATTTATCCATTTCTTCCAGATTGTCCAATTTGTTGACATATAATTGTTCATAGTATTTCCTTACAGTACTTTGTTTTTCTGTGGTGTTGGTTGTAACTTCTCCTTCATTTCTGATTTTATTTATTTGAGTTCTCTTTTTTTTCTTGATGAGCCTGGCTACAGGTTTATTAATTTTGTTTATCTTTACAAAGAACCAACTCTTTTTTTTTTTTTAATACTTTTTTTCTTTTAATATATCTTTATTTATTTCGGAGAGAGTAAAGGAGAGGGAGAGAGAGAGATAGAAACATCAATGATGAGAGAGTCATTGATCGGCTGCCTCCTGCACGCCCCCAACTGAGGACAGAGCCCACAACCCAGGCATGTGCCCTGACTGGGAACTGAACCACCATCTCCTGGATCCTACGTGGATGCTCAACCGCTAAGCCACTACTGTCCGGGCAAAGAACCAGCTCTTGGTTTTATTGATCTTTCCTACTTTTTTAGACTTTATTTCACTCTGATCTTTATTATTACCTTTCTTCTACTCACTTTGGGCTTTGTTTGTTCTTGTTTTTCTAGTTCCATTAGGTATAATGTTCGATTGTGGGGGGTTTTGAGATTTTTCTTGCTTCTTGAGGTAGGCTTGTATTGGTGTAAATTTTCCTGTTAGAACTGCTTTAGCTGTGCCCCATAGATTTCTTTATTTCTTGTATATCTCTTGTCGATTTTTGGTTTGTGGTTATTATATGCTATACCAAGCTAAGTTTATAGCAGTCTATTTTTAAGTTGATGGTTACTTAAGTTTGAGCACATTCTAAAATTACTACAAATTTTACTCATCCCCTCTACATTTATGTTTTTGTAAAAAATTTTAGCTCTTTTGTGTGTGTATGTGTACCCCTTTATTGTTGTAATACACATGATCTTCCTATATTTGCCTTTTAACCTTTGTACTAGCTTTATAGTTAGTTGATTGATCCACTGCTGTCACTATTTGCCTTTGTCAGTGACAATCTTTTTTCTTTCCTATATTTTCTTTCTAAAAAACTTTATTTTATCCTTACTTGAGGACATTTTTTTTGTTTTTGTTGTTTTGGATTTTATTTTAGAGGAGAAGAGACAGAGAGGGAGAGAGAGAAACATCAAGGTGTGAGAAAGGCATCTACCCATTGCCTCCCACACATGCTCCAAACAGGGCTGGGGATTGAACCTGAAACCTAAGTATGTCCCATGACTGAGAATCAAACCCATGACCTTTTGGTGTATAGGATGTCACTCCAACAGACTGAATCACACTGACCAAGGATTTCCTATATTTTCTTGTTCGTGTTATTTATCTCCTCCTTAAAGAAGTCCCGTATACATTTTTTGTAATACTGGTTTATAGCTGATGAACTCCTTGAGCTTTTTATTGTCTGAGAAACTCTCTCTCCTTTGATTCTAAATGATACCCTTGCTGGGTAGAGTAATCTTGGTTGTAGGTCTTCACTTTTCATCACTTTAAGTATTTTGACACTCCCTTTTGGCCTGCAAAGTTTCTGTTGAGAAATCAACTGATGCTCTTATGAGAGCTCCCTTCTGTATAACTAACTGCTTTTCTCTTGCTACTTTTAAGATTTTCTTTGTCTTTAACCTTTAGCATTTTAATTATCATGTGTCTTGGTGTGGGCCTCTTTGAGTTCATCTTGTTTGGGACTCTATGCACTTCCTAGACTTGCATGTCTGTTTACTTTGCCAGGTTAAGGAAGTATTCCGTCATTATTTCTTCAAATAAGTTCTCAACCCCTTGCTCTATCTCTTCTCCTTCTGGTACCCCTATGATGTGAATGTTGGTATGCCTGGTGTTGTCCCAGAGGTCCCTTAAACTATCCTCATTTTTAAAAGTTATTTATTTATTTATGCTGTTCCAATGGGGTGTTTTCCATTTCCTTGTCTTCCAGATAGCTCATTTGACCCTATGCTTCATCTAATCTGATGTTGATTCCCTCTTATGTATTCTTTTTTTTAAAATCCTCACCCAATGATGTTTTACTGGTTTAGAGAGAGGGGAAATGGTAGAGAGAGAGAAACATTGATGTATGAGAGAAGCATCTACTAGCTGCCTCCTGTATGAGCCCCCACCAAGGACTGAACCCGGAACCTTGGTATGTATCCTGCCTGGGAACTGAACTGGCAACCATTTAGTGCAAGATATCCAGCAGGGGAACTTTGAAACCTATAGGGGGAAGGGTATAAAACCCCTTGAACACCCCCACCCCCCGCAGGGCCCTCAGGCTAGCTAGCTGAATTGCCTGCTTGTGCTTTACTCCAAGTGTATTTTTAATAAATTCCCTTGCTTTGCTTCAGTGTTGCTTTCTGTCCCTGGTTTGAATTTCTTCTCGTGAAATTGACAAAATATAAGAGAAAATTTATTTAGAAAGTCACAGAGGTAGAAGGTGTGAGCAATAGAAGAAATGGGCTCAGGGTAAAATAGACCATAGACAGGCCCAATTAAGGTAAAGATTGACTTTTGTCAGAGAAGATTCTAGTCTAGGACCTGACTACCCACCATAAACTGCTTTTAGTTAGAGTTTTCATTTCAGACCATCCTATGTGGTTACTTTAGGTCTCTGAGTTTGTAATGCCTCAACACAGGCCTCCCCTGAGCTTGTCAGTTTTAGTATGTGACCCCTTTTTGTTGACATAATGTACAAATATGCTTTCTATAACTCGACAGTGAGCGCTCTTTAAACCCGTTATGTATTCCTCTTTGTCTTTTCTGCTAATAATCTCAAAGCTAAATGTTGTATGTTATGTTAGTACTTCATTGGCCAGCACTGTTTTGATACTTTTTTTTCCTGTTCTCATCACTTATTGCTAATTTTAAGTACATGCCCTCATAAAATCAGACTGCCTGGATTCAGATCCCTATGCCACTATTAACTAGTTAGGTGGCCTTGGAAGGTTGTTTAAACCCTCTGAGACTCAGTTTTCTCAGTTATGAAATGAGGATAATAACAAGATCTTCCCTGGTGCTCTCCCTCCTCTTCTCCCTCTTCATCCCCCAACCCTCCCCCCGAGTTGTGTTTTCCTCGCCTCTCTTTCTCTTAAGCTCTATGGGTCCTTCTTTTGCCTCTGTAACTTGTTTCCTGAGCCCATTTCTTCTATTGTTCACTCCTTCTATCTCTGTAACTTTCTAAATAAATTTTCTCTTATAGTTTGAAAAAACAAAACAGGACCTATCCTATGGGATTTTTGTGAGATCAATGAGATCCTCTTGGTAACAAAAAGGGCTTAGCAGCTTGCATGCCACATTATAAAGGCCTTAAAAAAAGGTTAGCTGTTACTAATATTAATTGGGTTTAATTTTAGTTACTGGACAGAGACTGGGCCCAGAGCCATCTGCCTTGGGCCAGCCAGGAGAGTGTGGGTTCTTGACTTCCTGCAGGAAAGATTTCATAACACAAGTCTATATGATTTTGAGAGTATGTTTATTAAAGCTGAGGACAGTGAAAAAGGAAGGGCTTAAGATAGAAGCAATAGGAGAGAGCCTAAGCAGGGCTGCTTTGATTCTCTAAAAATGTAATAAGAAAGAAATGAGCTGAGGCAGGGCTGCTTTGACTCACCAGAACGTCAGAGAAAAGGGGGCCTTGGAGATAGGTTCATGGCATTTGCCCGGGAGAAGCTGCCTCTGCCCATTGCTCCCCTGGTTGCATGTCTTGTGGGGTCCCTTATAGTTTAGGAGATGCACACCTGTGGGGAATGAAGAGGGGGAACGGGAAGGCACTGGCATGCTCCTGGGAGGGAGAGTACACACTGGATCCTTGTTTTGAGGGATTTAAAGGCTGGAAGTTTAGGGGAAGCTTTAGGGAAAGATCTCAATAGAATATTCATCAGCTTTTCCAGGTGTATCCTTTCAGGATCATGGTTTCCACTAATTGGTTAGTGCCAGAGCAGGGGGTCATTAGTTAGCTGGTCCTGGTCTGGTTTTGCTGCTTTTCTGGGCCTGGAACTAAAATAAAGCTGAGGCCTAGATGTTATCTTTAGGGAGCAAAGGTTAGGGTGTCTAAACCACATGACTAGCTATAGGGAAGGTCACTAACTGAGCATCAGTCCAAAAACTAAATTATCTTAGTAAACTCAGAAAGTGTCAAGCTCACAACAGATGCATAATCACTACATTTACATTTGCTAATGGATGTATATTGATAAAGGAGCCACTTCCAATGAGCATAAGCTCATTTCCTTTTCTAGTTGGGAAGTTGATGTGAATTGGAAGGTTGCTTGGTGAGCATTGACTCAAAACAAGGAAAACATATACATTTGAATGGGACACATTACCTAGGCACCTAGAGAGTCCCATGAAATGTGCCTGCCCTATAAGATGAAACACCTTTCTGGAGACCCGTTGCTCCCATCCCCCAAACCCCATGTGCCTCTCTCTCGAACGGTACGAGGTGTACTGTAATAATACTTGCTTCTCTGAACCTAGTTTCTTTGATAACTGTCCAGTGTACATCTAGTTATAGTACTTTTGCTCATCAAGCCACACTCTACTGGGCATGGGACATACTCTCTTTCCTCACACAATAGTCAACTTTCACTGACTCCACAAGGTATTCCCTGGTGTTGGAAAATGGGAGACTAGAGTTCGGAAAGAGGTAGGCTGGCTATGTGGATTTGGTCACCCCTGGGTAGAAGAACTAAACCTATGGTAAGTGGTAAAATTTATGAAGAAGCGAATAGTTAAAAATAAGAAAGAGAAGAAAAAGGAGGGTGACAGCCACATGCAAAAGAATGAAGATGGACCTTAGCTACACCATTTATACAACTTAACTAAAAATGGATTTAAACATATATAAACTATAAAACTATAAAAGTCTTAAAAGAAAACAGGGGAAACTTCATGACATTGGATTTGGAGATAATTTCTTGGACATAACAAACACAAAGTTCGAAAAAGTAAAAACAGATAAATTGGACTACAACAAAATTTAAAACTTCTGTGCATCAAAAGACATCATCAGCCCCGCTGGGCGTGGCTCAGCGATTGAGCGTCAACCTAGGATCCAGGCGATAAGGGTTCGATTCCCGGTCGGGGCATATGCCCGGGTTGTGGGCTCGATCAATGGATCTCTCATCATTGATGTTTCTATCTCTCTCTCTCTCTCCCTCTCCTTTCCTCTCTCTGAAATCAATAAAGATATATTTTTAAAAAAATAAAATAAAAATAAAAATAAAATAAATTTAAAAAATAAAAACAAGCAAACAAAACAAAAAACAAAACAAAAGACATCATCAACAGAGTGAAAAGGCAACATATGGAATAGGAAAAACTATTTGCAAATCATTTATCTGATAAAAGGCTAATACCTAGAATATATAAAGAACTTTTACAACTCAACAACAACAAAAATCAGACAACCCAAATAAAAAATGGGCAAAGTTCTTGAGTAGATACTTCTCCAAAGAAGATATACAGATGGCCAACAAGCACAAAAAAAGGTGCTCAACATCACTAATCATTAGGGGAATGCAAATCACAGCCATAATGAGATACCACCTCATGCTCATTAAGATGGCTGTTGCTTAAAAAAGAATGAAAAAGAAGAGATAGGAAGGCAGATAGAAAGGGGGAGAGAGGGAGGGAGGGAGGGAGGGAGGAAGGAAGGAAAGAAGGAAAGAAAAGTACCAAGGGTTAGTAAGGATGAAATTGGAACCCTTGTGTCTGCTGGTGGGAATATAAAATGGTGCAGTCACTATGGAAAATGGTATGGCAGTTCCCCCCAAAATTAATTGCTGGATCATTGCTACAGCAATTAAGTTGTATAAATGGTGTAGCAATGATCCAGCAATTCCAGCAATTCCATTTCTGGGTATATACTCAAAAGATGTGAAAGCAGGAACTTGAGCAGATATTTGTATACCCATGTTTTTAACCACATTATTCACAATAGCTGAAAGAGAGAAGCAACCCAACTATTCATCAATGGATGAATGAATAAACAAAATGTGGTATCTACAAAGAACCTTAAAACGGAAAGGAAATGCTGACATGCTACAACATGGATGAACCTTGAGGGTTCTCCAGAGAAGCAGAATCAACAGGATATATATCCTGAGATTTTTTTTTTTTTAATCCTCACCCGAGGGTATTTTTTCCATAGCTTTTCGGGGGGGAGGAGGGGGAATGTATGTGAGAGAGAGAGAGAGAGATGTAAAAGAGACACATCAATTGGTTGCCTCCCATGCACACCCCAACCAGACAGGGGATCGAGCCTGCAACTGAGGTACATGCCCTTGGCCCGAATTGAACCTGGGACCCTTCAGTCATGGGCTGACATTCCAACCATTGAGCAAAACCAGCTAGGGACTGAGAGATTTATTTTAAGAAATGGGCTCATACAATTATGGAGGCTTGGTGAGTCCAAAATCTGATGGGGTAGACATGCTAGAAACTCAAAGAACGGTTGCAGTTTGAGTCCAAAGGCTCTCTGCTGGCAGAACCTCTCTTGCTCTGGGGGGATCAGTCTTTTTCTGTTAAGGCCTTCATCCGATTGGATGAGGTCCATGCAAATTATAGAGAATTATCTGCTCTACTGATAGTCCACTGATTTAAGTGTTAACCTGATTCAAAAACACCCTCACAAAAACATTTAGAATAATGTTTGACCAAATATCTGGGCATCACGGCCCAGCCAAGTTCACACATAAAATTAACCATCACCCCTGGGTAATAACTATAGCGATTTACTAAGCACTTAGGCATATCTAGTATATAGCACCATTTTGTTTAATTCTGCAAAGCCTATGAAGTAAGTTTAAATATTCTCATTTTTAAATATGAGGAAACCAAGTTTCAGAAAGATTTTATCTAAAAGTTCATAAAATTTAGAAGCAATCAAAATCATTCTGATTACTGTTAACTTCAAAGTAGTAAAATTAGTCAATTTGACCAAACTGGGAACTAGTTCTCTGGTCCTTCCACCCCTTTCAAAGTTCTCAGAACCAAGCAAGTTCCAATAGTCTGTTTCATGACTTTGGAAAAAAATTATTGCCTTCTTTCTTCATGCCAGACAAACTGCTAAACTCTTTGTATTCATTATCTCCTTTAATCCTTTCAGCAATGTTGAAAGATTAAGTAAATCCATCAGGAATGGGTTTGGTGGTGACAGAAAACTCAACATTTGTTAAAACGGATACAATTTTATCTCTACCCCACACCCCAGATAAACAAAGTCTGCAGAGTAAGCTATCCAAACCCGTAAACAGCTCTATTCTCAAAACTGATCTGGGTTCTTTCTATTTTTGGTTCTGCTATCTTCAATATATTACTTCCTCCTGATGGTCCAAGGCAGATGCTTAGTTCCAACCATCATATCTACATTCTAGTCACCAGGAAGACAGGTGGGACAACAATGAATGTGGCCCTGCCCTTTAAGAATACTTCTTGGCCCAGTTGGGCGTGGCTTAGCGGTTGAGCACCAACCTAGGATCCAGATCACTCAATTCCATCAGGGCACATGCCGGGGTTGCGGGCTCGATCCCCAGTCAGGAGCGTGCAGGAGGCAGCCAATCAATGATGACTCTCTCATCATAGATGTTTCTATTTCTCTCTGTCTCCCTCTCCCTTCCTCTCTCTGAAATCAATAAAGATATATTAAAAAAAAAAAAAAAAAAGAATACTTCTTGGAAGTTGCTTTACCTTACACCCACTTGGTCAGAACTTAGTTATATGGCCACACCTAGCTGCCAGGGAGGACAGGATACATATTCTATATTCTAGGCAAACAAGTGCACAGTTTAAAAATAAAGGAAGCCCAGCCAGGCGTGGCTCAGTGGCTGAGCGTCAACCTAGGATCCAGGCGATCAGGGTTTGATTCCTGGTCAGGGCACATGCCCGGGTTGCGGGCTCGATCCCCAGTCGGGGGCATGCAGGAGGCAGCTGCTCAATGACTTTCATCATTGATGTTTCTATCTCTCTCTCTCCCTCTCTTTTCCTCTCTCTGAAATCAATAAAGACATATTTAAAATAAATAAATATAAATAAATAAATAAATAAATAAATAAATAAATAAATAATAAATAAATGTGAAGAAGGGAAGAGTGAATCCTGGGGGACAATACCACAGGGGGTATTTAGTAATAGAGGAAGAATTCAAATCCAAGTTTTAGAATAATTTTTAAAAATAAATTAGAATGGATTCAAAATTATCTCAACAATAATGTCCTTTCATGATAATCTGATGTGCTTTCTTGAGTGAGAGAGGGTTAGAGTTATCACTGTTCCACTGTATATAACCCAAAGCCCACCTGTTATGCTCTAACCTGAAATCTGAATACACCCGTGGAAATGTGTCAAGCATGTGAATTTCATGCAACCTATGGAGAGGTGGGGAAGAAAAGATAAAAAATGAGGTACCTTGTGATTCTACCATCCTACTCCTCCCTTTTGTCATTTGAAACTTTGCCTGAAGGTTGAAGGAACTGCTTCCAGAGCTATTGCTATCACTCACATTTATTCCCTAACCCCCAAAACTAGGAGGAAGCCATTTTGTTTTAGGATGAAAAAATAAGTTTTATTTACAAATATGTATATATCCTGATAATTAACAATACCCTAGGGGAGATAGAGGACAAGGAACATACTGTATCTTCTAAGATCAAAACTGTCTATTTGGGTTTAATCCAAAGTAGCCCATCCAGTTGGACAAAAGGTGGGAGAGACTGTGGTGGAGTCAAGCATTGACATCTGGATGAACACCTGGAAAGGCTTTGGCCCCCAGTTAAATGTTCACAGTGACTAGGGAACAACTTGTTTTAGGACTGATTTAGATTCTTCATGGGGACTTTCAGACTTTGGTGCTTATGACTGTGTTGACTTTTCTAAATTGTCTATTATAAGGGGAGTATTTTTTACCGTTCTTTGAACCAGTTGTACAGTGAATTTAGAGGGCCTAGGAGCCGATTCCTTTTCTGATTGGTATCATTATCTCCTTCCCGTTTGACAGTCTTAAATAGTCGCTTTCTTTTTTTGACTTTTATGCTAGATAACCTGAAAAAGTGAGAACTCAGAGGGCTCATAATGGAAGCAGAGCTGGGCCCAAGATGAACATATTCTTCAATGCTTTTCAGAAGAGTGTTGACCAAAATCTGGTTAGATTCCACAGGATCATTCGTCATACATTCAAGAGCTGAAACCAGAAAGGAAGTCAACTCAGACTCTCAGTCTTCAAGAACTGTTTACCCAAATGCCACTATTTTCCACCCCACATGTCAGATTATAATATAACTTAATTTAGAATACTTTTTGTCGCTGTAAAAGTAACATTGTATTAATGTAGAAAAATGTTTAAATACAATTGTTTTTTTAAAAGGAAAGAAGAAAAAGCACTCACTCCCAGAAAAAAAACTATGTTAATATTTTCACACCTAGCCTTGCAGTATTTCTTAAATACTGTGTCTAACATATTTACAAAAATATTATTTATAAAAATAGGATTAACGTTTTTCTTCCCATAAAATATTCCTCCATATAACATAATATTCAATCACATGATTCTATCATAATTTCCTTGATGAACCCCTTATTAGTGAATATGAGGTTGTTTGCAATTTTTCACTGTTATGAACAAGAATCATTAATTCACTTAACAACTACTTACTGAGACTTACTGTCATCAAGCACTGTGCCATGTGCTGGGGACACAGTGGTGAATAAGAACGACCGAGTCCCCACAGTCAAGAACTTAACATTCTAGTGGAGGAAAGACTAAATAAACAAGTAGATGCAAATTAAGTACAAAGAAGGAAATTTAACAGAGAGAACAAATAGCTGAGAAGGACCCCTTTAGACAGGCCAGTCAGGGAATGCCTCTCTGAGAAGGTGGCATTTGAGCTAAGATCCAAAGAATGAGACCCAGCCTCCAAGGCAGCCCCGTGAAGAGCAAGGGCAGAAGCCGCCTCCCCCCCCCCCCCCCCCGGGGGGGAGGCAGGGGTCTAGTCACAGTGCAGAAAGTAGCCAGTGTGGCTGCCCCTTCTAGTGAGGGAGAAATGATGTAGGCTAAGAGTGGAGAGAAGTCAGAAGCCAGATTTTTCAGGGCCTTGTGGCGCAGGGTAAAGGAGCAGACTTGGACCCAAAGAGCAGTGGAAGCTACTGAAGGGGTTTAAGCAACGGGGTGACTTGATCCAGTGTACACATTTCAAGGAGAACCTGGCTGCGGCATGGAAAGTAATGTAGAGTGAGGAAGAGGGTGTTGCGGTTTGTCAAAGTAGTCCAGTTAGGGTTAGGGGTGCATAGCTTAGATTTGGGTGGGAACAGAGAGGGTGGAGACAGGAAATTGCTTAGTGCAAAGGATAAAAAGGACAGGAAGAGTGTTGGCTCAACAAAACTAAAAGAACCTCAAGCCCATCAAAGTCTACAGCTTCATGTTGATCTCATTTATATTTAGAACAGAAAAAAAGAGCTGGGCTTACATTGTGCAGAAAAACATACAATCCTTTAAAGAACTACTTCTTCACCACGAGGTTTGTCAGGCACTAGATATGGGTGGAAGTGTAATTAGAATTACTTTCCTTGGGAAAACTTTCTTCCTATCTAGGCATTTAGGCAGTCTTTCTTGGAGGCTGGGTGGAAAGAGAAAGGCAAGGTGAATTCTCTGATAGACTGAGGAGTCTAGGATTTCCATTCTGGATATACTTTGCCTGAAATTGCCCTATGGTGGCTGGAATGGGTGTCTACTACACAGTTAGAGACCTCAACTATAAAATCTAAGAGAAGGCATCAGACATACAGAATGTCAGAGTTAGAACTGAAGCCAGGGTTCAGGCCCTCAAGGGGCACACTACACAGTTAGAGACCTCAACTATAAAATCTAAGAGAAGGCATCAGACTTACAGAATGTCAGAGTTAGAACTGAAGCCAGGGTTCAGGCCCTCAAGTAGCATGGCTATTCTCTGGGAGGCAACAAATAAACTGATTTTTCTCCTGACCACAGCTGTAAGTATAGTCCCTCCCTGCTCTCCAAGCACCATCCCCTGCCCTGGCCCAGAAGCCTGAGTCAATTCAGCACAAATGTTTTGTGGGACATCTATGGTCCCAGCAAAGTGCAGTGCTTCCCATGCTTTGTGTTCAATCCTTAAAACAATGTTTAAAATCAGCACTATTATCCTCATGATGCACATGAAGAAACTGAGGCACAGAGGCAAAGTCACTGGCCCAAGTTCACATGGCTCATTACCAAGAGATCTAGTATTTGAAACTGGTCTGGCTAATGCTGGAGCTCATGTTTTCCACTGCACCATTGTCTTTGAGGAAGAAAGGATCCTTAAAAGTCATTTACCATTTTACTCTTTAGATAAAAAGTTGTGAATGAACTGTAAAGGAAACAAGGACTTGTCCATCTCCAGTTGTCTGCTAGGCATTTCCTCTGGTATAGGATTCCACCATTACCTCAAAAACAGCATCCCCAAAATATTACCTCAAAGCGGGCATCAGGAAACTCTAACTGGGCTCAAACCAGAAGCCCCCCCCCCCCCCCCCCCAAGTACAGGCATCTACAACGTAGAACAGCAAACCTGTGGCATTCGTGTCAGGACTTTCAGATATACATATAACACTCTTAAATACAAAAGGGTTGAGGCAAAGGAACAGGAGCTATAAAAGCAAACATTCTCTTCTGTCTCTACATCAAAGGAAGGGAACTGCGGTATGGAAAATAGTGAAGATTAAATAATTCGAAAATCATTTCCATCTGGTACTGGAATGAATTGCACCATCCAGCACTGATCACAAGCACTCTAAACCCTTCCCAGCTCCCATTAGCAGAATTAAGAACTGTTTAATGGTGCCCGTCTACACTCAAGACCCTAAATCTTTACCCTAGCTAAAGCCCGGCATGAATCTGGCCCCACTGCTGTTGGCTGATCTCATCGCCTCCGGCCCTTCCTTTTGCTCGATCCATGCCAGTCCCATGGACTTTGTTCTTCCTTTAACATGCCAAGTGCTTCTCCCTCAGATAAGCATATGGTTTACTCCCTCATTTCCTTAAACTCCCCACATGGAGGGGCACCCGGCCCCCTCTGGTCCTTCTTACCCCCTTGCCTTATGGAGGCATTGCTCTTCACAGTGCTTATCTAATGTCTATGGACTTGTGGAGGAATTATTCCTCCCTCCCCCCCACAAGAATGTAAGCTGCATGAGGGTAAGATGATCAGTTTTGTTCACTGCAGTATCCCAGTGCTAGGAAGAGTACATAGTATACAGTGCGTTTCAATAATTAACAAACTCATTTAATTAATAGAGAGCAATGGCAGGGAGTCAACAGGAGTACATCCGATGTAATACACAAGTGTGGCTCTTCAGGGATTGAAGGGAACTAAGGGTTTTGAAAGGTGAGGTAAAATTTCTCTTCTAATAGACATTGGGAATTCTTCACACTCTCAGCTCCCATTCCCTACCTCTTTTTTAAGGCTTTGGTAAGACTAAAGAGTAATGGAGCACTGGCCAGTGTGGCTCAGTAGGCTTAGCATCTTTCCATGCACCAAAAGTTTGCCAGTTTGATTCCTGGTCACGGCACATGTGTGGGTTGTGGGCTTGGTCCCCAGCAGGGAGCATGCAGGAGGCAGCCGATCGATGTGTCACTCTCACATGGCTGTATCTCTCTCCCTCCCCCTTCCTCTTTCTGTAAAAAAATTAATTTAAAAATCTGGTGGGGGTAGGTGGGGAGAGATTAACCAAAGAATTTATATGCATATATGCATAACCCATGGACACAGACAATAGACTTGTGAAGGCCTGGGGTGGGAGTGGGTGCGGGGTAGAAGGGGTTAATGGGGGAAAAGGGGGACATCTGTAATACTTTCAACAATAAAGGTAAATTTTTTAAAAAATCTTTAAAAAAAAGAATAATGGAGCATGGGTTAGTAGAAAGATCCCTGAATTGGAAATTCTACTTCTGGTCCTTCCAGTAATTCTTCTGTGACCGTGAACAAAGGATTTGGCCTTTGAAATTAGGACTGTATGTTAGGTCACGCGAACACGTATCTGAAGTGCCTTAACTTCAGAGGCAGAAGAGAATACATTGATGGCCTCAGCGTCTGGGCGAGTTATGTCAGGTCCTATATGTTCTACAAATTCTTGGAACCTCTTTTATCTTAAAAACTCATGCATCATTTGCATTCTACTGGATAACGTGCTCATTATAATTTCTTAAATGTTTTACTTTTAAAAAGAGTATCATTTAGAAATATGTACTAAAATATTTATAGAAATCATGCGAAGACCAGAATATTTCTGGCAGGTAAATAGAAAAAGCAAGGTGCCGTGGGTTGCTACTTGTTGAAATTGGGGTGTGGGTCCCTGGGGGTTTATTACACTATTCTCTATACTTTTAAAGAACACTAAAAATAAAAATCTTGTGACAGACAGAGGAAAAGGGCAGATTACCTACAAAGGAAGAAAAACTAGAACAGCAGGCTTCTAATGAGCAACAAAGAAAGCAGGAAAATAATAGTATGATGTCTTCAAAGTGCTGAGAGAAAATAATTGTTGGTCTAGAATTATGTCACTAGTAAAGCTATCTTGCAAGAATGAGGGTAAGAAGAAATTCTTACAAACAAAACAAAAACCTAGAGGGAATATTACTAAGATACCAGCACTAGCCCTGGCCGGGTGGCTGGGCTGGTTGGAGCGTGGTCCCTACACTGAGGCTGCTGCAGTTTCCCTCCCTTGTTGGGGCATGTACAGTAGGCAACAGGTCAATATTTCTCTTTCACACCAGTGTCTCTCTCTCTCAAATCAATAAACATATTCTCGGGTGAGAATTAAAAAAAGATATCAGCACTAAAGAAACTTCTAACAGGTGTACTTCTAAAAGGATAGAGAAGAATGACCTCTGAGGGATGGTCAGACATACAAAAAGGAATGATGGGCATGTAACACTCTGTAAATTTAACAGTTTGTATAAAATAACAATAAGAATCATAGCATCTAAGTTATGGGTTAAAAAAAGGAACTAAAATATTGGCTAACAAAAGCCTTTAAATTGGGAGCGGTGGTGATGATTGAAAGTTATGTCAACATACGAGGAAAGGTTAAAATGTTGTACTTTAACCTCTGTTCAACGTGCATGATAAAAGTCTACTTTTTGGTGTCTGGTCTGGAGTAACACTTACACCTGTATATAGGAGCCATATATAAGAATGTTCATGGTAGCGCTGTTTGAATAGCAAAAAATTGGAAACAACTTAAATATTAATCTACCGAGTGGTATAGGAATGCAGATCTGTATGTACCAACATACTGTGTGTGGGGGAAGCAAGTTGCAGAAACAGTTTATATGTGTAATACATATATAATAGCTTATATATCACACATATTATATATAACATATCACATCTAAAATATATCTATTCTATGTGTACACAAAAGAATACAGACTATATAGCAACAGGCAGAGGGAGAGGGGGAAAGAGCAAGACTTGGGTGTTAATAGAGCTTTCTACCTTTCTCAATAATGTTTCTTTTTTTTTTCAAAGAGACTATATTCATGTATTTGTTCTGTAAATATAAATTAATTTTAAAATATTTTAAGGCAGTAAAAGTGACCACAAAACTGCAAGTTCTTTGACACACCACTGCAGTGTCAGCCCAGGGCACAGGACAAAGGCGCAGCGACTGGAAGGTTTTGTTAGCAGTGCTTTTATCTAACTGGTATAATGATAAATAATGTTGCATTCCTCTTCTCTTCACTGAAACTTTTATATATAACATTTATATTGGTAAGGATAAACTTTATTTAAAATAATGTGACATGTTGTTAAGGAATTTCCCCTTCCTCCTGTCTATCGGGCCCCACCCCGTGTCACCCGGAACCCAGGGATGAGGCCCCGACTCACCATTCTGCAACAGCTGCACGTCATCCTGGTGTATGTAATGCAGGTTTATCTTCTCCACTATTAATCCTAAAGACAGGACAGACGTAAAGTTCCCAGAATCCCTGGACCTTTGGGGCATCCCTTTCCCCAGGCTCAGTAGTGAACACGGAAATTTGTAAACCAGTTTTAGCAAGGAATATATGTAAGATGCCTTGCTGCCTACATGTCAGTGTCCTAGTGAGAACAACCCTCAGAGCAGCTGTGACCCAGGAAAATATTGCCAGCAGGTGACAAGTGGAGCATGAGCCAAGGATGTTAAAATTCATGGGGTCCCTACACCAATAGAAAGATGGACAGAGGACAAAAGGCAATTAATTTGTGAAAATAAAATACACATTACCAATAAACATAGGATAAAATATTTAAACTCACTGCAGATAAAAAAAAAAAAATTAACCAAAACAACAAGCTTCTCTTTTTCACCTATCAAATTGGTAATGATTTTAAAAACATATTACCCAGGTTGACAAATGTCTGGAGAAATGAATACTCACTTACATACTGGTGACAAAAGAAAATGATTCTAACTTTTTATTGGCAATGAGCACCAAAATCTTTAAAATTTTGCATACCCCTTGGGTCCAGCAATTCTACTTTTAAGAAATTTATCTTAACAAAATAATCATGATAACATGAAGAAGTTTAACCACTATGTCCCTGCCTATAAAAACAAAAGATGACACAGTCTCAATATTCAAAAATAAGGACTGGTGTCTTAAATGCATCTATACAACAGAATTAATATTACGTACTCATTAAAAATAATGTTCATGAGTATGTAATGCATGTATTTGTGATACAGCTGTGTACCAAAGTTTATTTTTTAAAAGTGTTATAGCCTGGCTGGAGTGGCTCAGTTGGTTGAGCATTGTCCCATGCACCAAAAGGTCCCAGGTCGATTCCCAGTCAGGGCACATGCCTGGGTTGCAGGCTTGACCCCCAGTAAGGGGCAGGAGGCAGCCGATCAATGAGACCCTCTCTCATCGATGTTTCTATCTCTTTCTCCCTCTCCCTTCCTCTCTCTGAAATCAATAAAGACTTTTTTTTAAAGTGTTATATATGTGTGCATGTGTGCACACGTGTGTGCGTGTAGCATATTTAAAAAAAAAATTCTAGTATGTTAGTAGGATTCCTGTTAAATTCAAATGATGGAAGTTCTGGCATTAATTATTGTATTCTTTCAGCCAATCTGAATATTTTATTCTTTCTAATATTAACACATACGGTTATCGTCATTTAAAACAAAAATATTTTGGAAAATCCATGGGGTTTCAGTTGAAGCAATATTTTTCTCCCTTCCAAATGCATACAGTTCTCTTCCTCACAAAGCAGCATGCAGACAACGTGGGTAGATACGCACAGAGCCAGGACAAAGGCTCCTCTTCCCCAGGCCTTTCTAACACAAAATTTGAGGTCTGGTCACAGGACAATGTCTCTAATCAAGTCAGATCTAGGAAAGGATATGACCAGCATCATCATACCATGGTTCTGGTTTAGCCCATTAGCAAAAAGTCAAGGAAGGCTTTCCTGCTAGAGTGCAGGGAGGAATTGACAGGAGGGAAGGCATCACCTTACCTATGAAATGGACTGCAGCTGTCCGTAGGAAGGACTGACTGCTCTTCAGGAAGCCAAAGCTCTGGAACAGTAACTCCCCCACTATGTGTCTTTTGCATGTGCTCACCTGTGAAGTCAAAGAGGAGTGGATCTGACTAGGAGAGGGGGACTGTTGGGAACTCTACTATAAAGACCTTTTTTCAGTCATGGCCCTCTTACCCTGACCACAAGCAACATCATTTTTGGTCTACAGTCAGCTTAAACTATTTGAACTTGTACACTCAGACACCCCCACCCCCAGCAAAAGTGCATTATCAGTAGGAAGTTCATAAAGAGAATTTTGTACCTTGGTACCAACATGGTAAGGGAGAAAACAACTGATGTGGAGCCAGGAGACCAGGTTTGAATACTGGCCCTGACACTGGCCTCAGTTTTTTCATCTGTAGTGTTGAAATAAAACCTGCCCAGCCTACCTTAATAACTATGGAATAACGGATGTAAAAGTGTAATCTGTAAAATGCCCTATCTATGTAAGGCATTCAAATTCAAAACATTAGAATTACTCATGTTAGTTCCTAACCTACTTGTGTAGCCCTTAAATGTTTACTCTTCTACAAGAATTGCTGCTCTCTGGCCTTTTCTTGACTTCACAAGAAGCCACAGACCCTTAACACCATGACTGTTGATCTAAAGCCCCGAGGACTCCTTCCTGTATCTCTTCTTACCACCTTTAGCCAGAAGGCCTCTATCCCATTGCCATCTATTACCATGTGGGTTCTCAGAGTTTGCTGATAAGAATGAGAATCAGGAAAGTGAAGAATGCATCTTCTGCTAGCCCGCTCCTCTTTACCCACCTAGCTTGCCATCAAGTCCCTAGCATGAATATTGCGACCTGTCTTCCTCAGAGACTCTCACTCACCAGGTACTTGCATGTTTCTTCCAACACCTGGATGTGATCACTGAGGGTAGTATGCCGAAACGTCTGTGTGAATGATGACCAGCCAATCACATTAGTCCACTCAGTCAGGGCCCCTCCACAGGCCTATGGGATGGAGACAAGGAAATTCTCAAAACCTTGCTCCTATAACTCTGCAGAGCCAGGCCAGAGGCCAAGTGGAAGACCATGAAGCTAGCTCCCAAGGGGTTTGATTGGGGGTTAGTAGCTGGGTTCAGGTGAAACATGAGGCCTTGTTCATGTCAAAGGACATAAATAACTTCAGGGAGCAGAACTGAATCTGGGTAAGCCTGATGGCACCCAAGAGAAGTAAAAGTGCTCAGATCCAGCCCAGAGGATGATACCAAAGAGGTGTATAGTGAATGCAGACCCAAGATTGGGCTCATGAAAGAGAACTAAAGGGAAGGGCTATGCTCTAGCAGAAAGGGGCTGAATCAGGCTGAGACGGGCAGGACAGAGGTCACCAGTACCTTGACCACCTCGGTGTTGTTGTCCTGAAAGCTAAGCAGCAGAGGGACTAAAAAAGTGTAGATCTCTTTTCGGAGGGTGGATCCAGGCTTGAATTTGTTGACTCGATATAGCATGTGGCCCAGGGAAGAGGTGGCTGAGATCCTCACCTGGACCCTTTCCTGCCGTGAAGAGCAAAATGGAGATGAGGAAGCTATGGTTTCCCTCTGGCCCTGCCTGGCCTGGCTTCCATACTCCCACATTTCATTTTTCATGTCCAAAGGACACTGAGAGCATTGTGATTACCTACTGTAAAGGAAACATGATTTGTGTAGCTGAGTAATTCTCTTTAGCCCCCTTGAGCTAATAAGTCAGTTTGTATGGAACAGTGCTAGGGAAACCAAGATTATAAAATAATTCTGTCATGGACCATATCTACAACCTTTAAGTTCATTCTCTTCTGAGGATTTAGCTCAAGAATGCCAAATTAAAAACAAACAAACATGTAGTTATCTTAGTTATGCTGTAAATAAAATTGTTTAAATCTCTATTAGTTTGTGTTACCAATGATCACAAATAGCAGAATTTTGTACACTTTCAAGAGTATATTATATATTAATTGTACAAATATTTATTGAGCACCTATCATGAGCTAGGCACAGTACTGAATAGCAGACATGATGGGACAAGACATCCCTGAATCTGTATGATGTGAAAAACAGATATTTTAACAAGTTGAATATACACATTTATTTTTTGCACAAAGCACATACTGGCTAAACAGAGAGATGATTCAATGTTAGTATTTTAATTTTAAAAAACAAGATCCACTACAGTGATGGAGTAGGTGGAAGTTATACTCATCTCCTCCTAAGGCCAACCCAGAATTACAACTAAACTATAGGACAATCAACCTGAATAACCAACTGAAGACCAGCTGAACAGAAGTCTTATAACTAAGGGTTTACAGAAGAAGCCACATCGAGACTGGTAGGAAGGGCTGACACACAAAAAGGACTGGTTCTACACCCACGTGTGGCAGTTGAGAATCTGGAGAGATATTTCACCTGCAAAGGTCCACTCTTAGGAGTGAGGGGTCTCAACCCCACACGGGCTACCCAACCTGGAGCACCAGAGCCAGGAAGAGAAACCCACCTACCATCTGGCTGTGAAAATCAGCAGAGATTCCATCTACCAGGGAAAGAAGGGAGTCTGCCAGAAACCCAGGAGTCCTCTTAAAAAGTCAGTGCACAAAATCTCATTTGCATCCACTCACCCTGGGCTCCCCTGGAGGAAAGGTGGCTCAGAGTCATACAGGGAGAGACTGAGCTGTATGGCTTCAGGGAAAGAGCTAAAGGGACAGCCACCAAGGTCCTCATGCTGAGTACCTCTCCCACCACTTCCCCAGATGCCATATTTCCTGGGTTGAGCATTCCCCTCCACAGGGCATCAGCCTGAGAGAATGCACTAGTCCTACCCTCCCAAATACCTGTATCCCTGCTCTGCCAAGCTAGCACCCTGAAAAAGAGTCTGCTGCTTGCAGCCAGCCTGGGTTGGCAGTGTAGATTTTTTGGAGGGATCTTTAAAAGGTATAGACAGACTCAGGAGGTGTCAGAGACTGAGTTCTATGGCTCTGGGGTGAGGGCCTTTTCCCCCCTCACATGCCTGACTGGTGCCACCATTCCTGCACAAAGCTCTCCCTCCATATGGCCAAATCTTGGTCTATTTTAGCCCAATAAACTCTGCTGGCCTCACAGTGATAACTCCCTCACACCCCACCCCACCACAAAGGTCTGCAGGCCCCAAGCAGGTGGCAGCTGACCTTGGTGTGCCATGAAACATTTGCCGAGTAGCATCAGACCCAGCACTGGCTCCATGCCTGAATATGTATCAACCTGGTGAATACCACATGCCCCTACCTGGTGACTCACTGAGAACCTACCTCATGCAACTTTCATACCACCAGAGACTGTTTTAGTGATTGGGCTTAACAGGTAGCCAGTAGGCAAAGGCAGATCTTGGGATGACTTGAGACTTCTGCTGACCTGCCCATGGGCTTGGTATTGGTAGACACTGGCCTTGGTATATACCTTGGCTCCTCCCACATGTACCCATGTCCAGCAGAGGCAGCCACAAAATGTGGATTGCTTGTAGCTCGTAACAGGTAGTCCAGGGCCAGTCACAGGCAGCATCTTATATTCACCTGCACCAGAGTCTCTCCCAAGAGGCCCCAGAAGCAATAAAACTAGTGGCAGCCTTTAGACCACAACAGAGCACAACCTAATTAGTTCCACAAGTGGCACATCCAAAGGGAGATCTTGGCAGACACCAGACCCTGCTGCAGCTAATTCCACTTCATGGGGTTAGCCCCTGCCCAGCAGCTCATACACTGAGGTCAGAGTCAATTGTTACAGTCAGCGAGCCTGAGGGTTCATCCCATCCATGGATGGGCCAACAGCAATCAAGGCTCAACTACAGCACTGGCTGGTATGGCTCAGTTGGTTGGGCATCATCCCATGCACTGAAAGGTTGTCAGTTCAATTCCTAGTCAGGGCACATGCCTAGATTGGGGGCTTAATCTCCCGTAGGGGAGCATGAAGGAGGCAGCTGATCATTGCTCTCACATTAATGTTTCTCCCTCTCCTCTCCCTTCCTCTCTCTCTAAAAATCAATAAAAATTCTTTTAAAAAGAGATTCAACTACAATAGGAGGGCTCTCTTAACACACACAAAGGACATTCCTGGAACACCCTGCTTGAGTGATCAGGGAGACTGCGCTGAGCCCCACAGAATACCTACTAAATGAAGCCACTATACCAAAATTTGGAGACACAGGAGATCTATCTAATACACAGAAACAAGTACAGAGAGGTAGCCAAAAGTAGAAGGCAAAGGAACATGCCCCAAAGAAAATAACAGGAGAAGTTCCCAGAAAAATAACTAAATTAAATGGAGGCAAGCAATCTACAAGATACAGAGTTCAAAACAATGGTTATAAGGATGCTCAATAAACTTAGGTGAAGAATGGAGGAACTCAGTGAAACCTTAAATAGATAGTAAGCATAAAATAGGACACAGAAACTGTAAAAAAGAACCAGTCAAAAATGAAGAATACACCAGAACGAACCAACACCAGACTAAATGAAGCAAAGGACTGAATTAGCAATTTGGAAGATAAGGTAGCACAAAACACCCAATCAGAGCAGCCAAAAGAAAAGAGAATTTTTTAAAAATGAAAATAATAAGGGGTCTCTGGGACATCAAGGATATTAATATCTGCATTATAGGGGGTACCAGAAGGAGAAGAGAAAGAGCAAGGAATTGAGAACCTATTTAAAGAAATAATGACAGAAAACTTTCCTAACCTTGTGAAGGAAAAAGACACACATGTCCAAATAGTGCAGAGAGTCCCATACAAGATGAACCCAGAGGTCCATGCCAAGACACATCAGAATTAAAATGCCAAATGTTAAAGACAAAGAGAGAATCTTAAAAGCAACAACAGAAAACATTAGTTACAAGGGAGCTCCCATAAGACTGTCAGCTGATTTCTCAACAGAAATATTTCAGGACAGAAGGGCTTTGCCTGAAACATTCCAAGTGATGAAAATCAAGGACCTACAACTAAAACTACTTTACACAGGACCTGAATTGACTCTTCTCCAAAGAGGACATATAGATGACCAGGAAACATATGAAAAATGTTCAAAGTCACTAATCATCAGAGAGATGCAAATTAAAACCACAATGAGGTATCACTTCACACCTGTCAGAATGGCTACTATCAATAAGTCAACAAATGACAAGTGCTGGTGAGGATGTGGAGAAAGGGGAACCCTGGTACACTGCTGTGAGAATGCAGACTTGTGCAACCACTATGGAAAACATTACGGAGGTACCTCAAAAAATTAAAAATGGAACTGCAATTTGATCCAGTGATCCCATTTCTAGGAACATAACCTAAGAATCCCAAAACACCAATCAGAAAAAATGTATGTGCCCCTGTGTTCATAACAGCACTATTTACAACAGCTAAGATCTGGAAACAGCCCAAGTGCCCATCAGTAAATGAGTGGATAAAAAAGGCTGTGGGATATTTACACCATGGAATACTATGCAGCTGTAAAAAAGAAGGATCTCTTATCCTTTGGGACAGCATGGATGGACCTAGAGAGTGTTATGCTAAGTGAAATAAGCCAGTCAGAGAAAGACAAGTACCACATGGTCTCACTCATATATGAAATCTAAGGAACAGAATAGACTGATGAACAAGATAGGACCACACATGGAAGCATGGAACAGACCTACAGATCTCAGAGGGAAGGTGAGAAGGAGGGCTGGAGAGATTAACCAAAGAACTTATAAGCATATATGAACAGCCCATGGACACAGACAATGGACAGGTGGGGGCCTGGGGTTAGGTGGGAGATGAGTGGAGGGGGGTAAGGGGGAGGAAATGGGGGAACATCTGTAATACTCTCAACAATAAAAAAAGACTACTTTACCCAGCAAGGATGTAATTTAAAATTGAAGGAAAAATAAAGAGCTTCCTACACAAGAAAGAGCTAAAGGAGTTCATTACCACCAAACCATTATTATAAGAAATGTTAAAGGGACTTTTTTAAGAAGAAAAAAGAAAGACAAGAGGAGCAGGGTTGTAAAGAATAAAAAGGCAATAAATACATACCTATCAATAATCACTTTAAGTGTAAATGGATTAAATGTTCCAATCAAAAGACAGGGTAGCTGAATGGACAAGAAAAGACTAATAAATATGCTATCTACAAGAGACCCACCTCAGAAGAAAAGACACACAGACTGAAAGTAAAGGAATAGAAAAGATATTTCATGCAAGTGGAAAAAAAAAAAAGCTGGGGTAGCAATACTTATACCAGACAAAATAGACTTTAAAACAAAGGCTATAATAAGAGACAAAGAAGGACATTACATAACAATAAAGGGGCCAATTCAACAAGAGGATATAACTCTTGTAAACATTTATGCACCCAACATAGAAGCACCTAAATATATAAAGCAAATCTTGATGGACATAAGAGAGAGCTTGACAGCAACACAGTCATAGTACAAAATTTTAACAACCCATTGACATTAATGGATAGATCTTCCAGACAGAAAATCAGCAAGGAAACAGCGGCTTTAAGTGACACTAAACCAGATGGATTTAATTGACATTTTCAGAGCATTTTACCCCAAAGCAGCAGAATATACATTCTTTTCAAGTGCACATGAAACATTTCCCAGGATAGACCACATGTTAGGACACAAATTAAGTTTTAATAAACTTAAGAAGATTGAAATTACATCAAGCACCTGCTCCAACCACAATGGTATGAAACTAGAAATCAATTACAAGAAAAAAACCTGAAAAACACACAGAGGCTAAATAACATGTTACTAAACAATGAATGGGTTAACAGTGAGATCAAGGAACAAATCAAAAGAGACCTTGAGACAAATGAAAATGAAAACATAACAACCCAAAATCTATGTGACATAGCGAAAGCTCCTAAGAGGGAAATTCATAGTATTACATGTTTACCCCAAGAAACAAGAAAAATCTCAAATAAACAATCTAACCTTACACCTAAAGGAACTAGGAAAAAACCAACAAACAAAGTCCAAAGTGAGTAGAAAGAAGGAAATAATAAAGATTAGAGCAGATATAAACAAAATTTTAAAAAATACAAAAGATCAATGCAACAAAGAGCAGATTCTTTGAAAGGATAAACAAGATTGATAATCGTTTAACCAGACTCATAAAAAAAGAGAGGACCCAAATAAATAAAATAATAAATGAAAGAGGAAAAGTTATAACAGACACCACAAAAATACAAAGGATTATAAGAAAGAATTATGAATAACTATATGCCAACAAATTGGACAATCTGGAAGAAATGGATAAATTCCTAGACACAGAAAATCTTGCAAAACTAAACCAAGAAGAAACATAAAATCTGAACAAACCAGTTACAAACAATAAAAGCAAAGCAGTAATCAAAAAACTCCCAATAAGTAAATGTACTGGACTGGATGGCTTCACAGGTAAATTTTACCAAATATTCAAAGAACTAACACCTATCCTTCTCAAACTATTTCAAAAAACTGAAGAGGAGGGAAGACTCCAAAGCTTATTTTATGAGGCCAGCAATATCCTGAATCCAAAACCAGATAAAGACACTATAAAGAGGGAAAATTATATAGACCAATACCTTGTTGAACATCAATGCTAAAATCCTCAACAAAATATTAGCAAACTGGTTCCAGAAATACATTAAAAAGATCATAGACCATGATCAAGTGGGATTTATTCCTGGGATTCAAGGTTGGTACAATATCCACAAATTGATTAATGTGATACACCACATACACAAAATGAAGCATAAAAGTCATGATCATATCAATAGCTGCAAAAAAAAGCATTTGATAGAACCCAGTAACCATTTATGATTATTTTTAAAAACTCTCAGTGAAGTGGAAATAGAGGGAACATACTTCAACATAATAAAGGCCATATATGACAAACATGCAGCTAACATCAAACTCAACAGGGAAAAACTAGAAGATCAGGAACAAGACAGAGATGTCCACTTCCACCACTGTTAGGCAACAAAGTACTGGAAGTTCTAGCCACAGCAATTAGATAAAAAGAAGAAATAAAAGGCATCCAAATGGGAAAGGAAGAAATAAAACTGTCATTATTTGTAGATGACATGATACTCTATATTGAGAACTCTAGATTCCACCAAAAAAAATTACTAAAATTGATAAGTGAATTCAGTAAAGTATAAGGATACAAAATAAATATTCTGAAATCGGCTGCATTTTTTTTCTTTTTTCTTTTCAGTTGCATTTTTATACACCAATAACAAACTATCAGAAAGGGACCCTAAGAGAACCATCCCATTTACAATTGCATCAAAAAAATAAAATGAAATACCTAGGAATAAATTTAACCAAGCAGGTAAGAGACCCGTACTCAGAAAACTATGCAAGACATTAAAGAAATACATGGAAGAATATTCAAATAAATGGAAGCATGTACTGTGCTCATGGATAGGAAAAATTAACATAGTTAAAATGTACATACTACCCAAAGCAATCTATAGGTTTAATACAATTCTTATCAAAATACCAATGGCATATTTCACAGAACTAGAACAAAGAACCCCAAAACTTATATGGAACCACAAAAGACCCCAAATAGCCATAGCAATCTTGAGAAAGAACAACAAAGTTGGAGGTATCATGCTATCTGATATCAAACTGTACTACAAGGCCATAGTAATCAAAACAGCATGGTGCCAGCATTTTTAAAAGGCATACAAATCAATGGAACAGAATGGAGAGCCCAGAAATGAATCCTTACCTATATGGTCAAAGGGGGCAAGAACATAGAATGGGGTAAAGATAGTCTAGTCAATAAATGGTGTTGGGACAATTGGACAGACACATGCAAAAAAGTGAAACTAACCCACTATCTTACAAAATACACAAGAATAAACTGAAAGTAGATTAAAGACTCATGTAAGACTTGAAACCATAAAACTTCTAGAAGAAAACATAGTAAAATCTCTGACACTTCTCTTAGCAATATTTTTTTTTCTGATATATCTCCTTGGGCAAGGGAAACAAGAAAAAATAAACAAATGGGACTACATCAAACTAAAAAGGTTTTGCACAGCAAAGGACACCATCAACAAAGTAGAAAAACAACCTACTAAATAGGAGAACATATTCGCCAGTGGTACATCTGATAAGGGGTTAATATACAAAATTTATAAAGAACTTATACAACTCAACACAAGGGGAAAAAAACACACACACAATTTGATTTAAACACTTCTCCAAAGAAGACATACAGATGGCCAATAGACATATGAAAACATCACTAATCATCAGGGAAATGCAAATTAAAACCACAATGAAATATCACATCACACTGTCAGAATGACTATCATCAATAAATGATGATGCTGAAACAAACAAGTATTGGGGAGGATGTGGAAAAAAGGGAACTCTCATGCACTGTTGGTAGGAGTGTAGATTGGTGTAGCCAGTATGGAAAACGGCATAGAGGGTCCTTAAAAAATGAAAAATGGAGCTGTCTTATGACCCAGCAATTCTACTTCTGGGTATTTATCCAAAGAAACTTAAAACACTAATTTGAAAGAATATATGCACCCTTATGTTCATTGCAGCATTATTGACAATAGCTAAGATATGGTAGCAATCTAACTGCCCATCAATAGACAAGTGGATAAAAAGGCTGTGGTACATATATACAATAGAATATTACTTGACCATAAAAAAGAATAAAATCTTACTATTTGCAACTATTATGGATAGATCTAGAGAGTATTATGCAAGTGAAATAAGTCCAAGAAAAACAGAAATCATATGGTTTTACTTTTATGTAGAATCTAAAAAAATAAACAAAGAAAATTGAAACAGACTCATTGACACAGAGAACAGACTGACGGTTGTCAGATGGAAGGGGTTGGGGACTGGGTAAAAAACAGGGAGTGATTAAAAAGTACAAACTGGCAGTTACAAAATAGTTACAGGGATGTAAAGTACAGCATAGAAAATAGTCAATAATTTTGTAATAACTATGGAAACTAATACAAAGTAATATTAAATGTAAACTGTAACTAAAAAATGTAGCTTTTAAAAAGTCAAAATTGTTCTCTGTATCTATGAGTTTGTTTCTGTTTTATTTTGATTTTTAGATTCCACATATAGGTGAAATTATACGGTATTTGTTTTTCTTTGCCTGACTTGTTTCACTATGCACAGTGCTCTGTAAGTCTATCAATGATGTTGAAAATGGTAAGATTTTTTTTACAGTTTAGTCATATTTCATTGTATATGCACACCACTTCATTATCCATTCATCTATTAATGGACACACTAGGGTTGCTTCCACATCTTGGCTATTGGTAATGCTGCGATTAACATATGAATGTATATGTCTTTTTGATTTAGTATTTTGAGGTTTTTCAGATAAATAGCCAGAAGTAGAATTGCTGGGTCCTTCTGTGTCTCTTGTGATAGGCTTTGTTTTAAATCTATTTTGTCTGGTATAAGTATTGCTACTCCAGCTTTTTGTTTCCATTTTCACAAAATATCTTTTTCCATCCCTTAACTTTCAGTCTGTGTGTGTCTTTTGATCTAAAGTGAGTCTCTTGTAGACAGCATATATAAGCATCTTGTTTTCTTATCCATTCAACCACCCTATGTCTTTTGATTGCAGCATTTAATTGATTTGCATTTAAAGTAATTGTTAATAGGTATGTAGTTATTGCCATTTTATTATTCATATTTTTTATCTTTTCTTCTTCTTAAAGAAGACCCTTAAACACTTATTGTAATACTGGCTTGGTGGTGATGAACTCCTTTAGCTTTTTCTTGTCTGGGCAGCTCTTTATCTGTCCTTCAATTTTAAATAATAGCTTTGCTGGGTGGAGTAATCTTGCCTGTAGGTCTTCACTTCCCATCACTTTGAATATTTCAGGCCAATCCCTTCTGGCCTGAAAATTTTCTGTTGAGAAATCAGCTGACAGTCTTATAGGAGCTTCTTTGTAGGTAACTATTTTTGTCTTGCTGCTTTTAAGATTCCCTTTTTGGCCCTGGCTGGGTAGCTCAGTTGGTTAGAGTATTGTTCTGTTATACCAAGGTTTTGAGTTTGATCTCTGGTCAGGGCACATAGAAGAATCAACCAATAAATGCATAAATAAGTGGAACAACAAATCAGTGCTTCTCTCTCTTTCTCTCTCCTTTCCCTCTAAAATCAATAAATTTTTTAAAAAGATTATCTTTAACCTTTTGCATTTTAATTATGATGGGTCTTGGTGTGCACCTCTTTGGGTTCATTTTATTTGGGGCTCTCTGCATTTTCTGAACTTGTATGTCTGTTTCTTTCCTGACTTATAGACCTTTTCTGTTATTTTTTTTTAATAGGTTTTCAGTTACTTGCTCTCTCTCTTCTGGTACCCCAATAATACAAATGTTGGTATACCTGATGTTATCACAGAGGCCTCTTAAACAATCCTCGAAATTTTTTGGATTCTTTTTTCTTTCTTTTTAAAAATTTTTAAAAAATTTATCTTTGTTGTTGAAAGTATTACAAATGTTCCCTTTTCCCCCCATTGAACCCCTCCCCCTCCCCCCTCCACCTCTCCCTGCAGGCCTTCACCCCACTATTATCTCTATCCATGGGCTATGCATATAAGTTCTTAGGTTAATCTCTCCCCACTTACCCCTCGCCTTCCCTCTGAGATTCATCAGTCTGTTCCATGCTTCTATGTCTCTGGACCTATTTTGTTCATCAGTATATTTTGTTCATTAAATTGTGCATATGAGTAAGATCATGTGACGCTTGTCTTTCTCTGACTGGCTTATTTCACTTAGCATAATACTCTCCAGGTCCCACCATCCTGTTTCATAGGGTAGAGGATGCTTCTTTTTTACAGCTGCATAGTATTCCACGGTGTAAATGTCCGAGATGATATGAATTCAATTTTCTTGAACTTGTAAAGACAAGGTTTTATGTCCTAACATGTGGTCTATCTTTGAGAATGTCCCATGTGCACTTGAGGAGAATGAATACTCTGAAGCTTTGGAGTGGAATGTTCTGTAAATGTCAAATCCATCTGATCTAGTGTGTCATTTAGAGTCATTGTTTCCTTGTTGATTTTTTGTCTGAAAAATCTATCAAGTAAAGTCAGTGGGGTGTTAAAGTCCCCTGCTATGACTGTATTACTGTCAATCTCTCCTTTAAAGGCCTCCAGAAGTTTTGTGTGTTTTTTCCAGCCTGTGTGAGTCTTTTGTTCTGAGTTGGGTCTCTTGTAGACAGTATCTATTTGGATCTTGTTTTCTTATCCATTCAGATACCCTATGTCCTTTGGAGTGTTTAATCCATTTATATTTAGAGATATTTAGGGAACTTATTTTTGTCTTTTTTTTTTGTCTTTTTTTAAAAAATATATCTTTATTGATTACAGAGAGAGGAAGGAAGAGAAAGAGAGACAGACAAAAACGTCAATGATGAGAGAGTCATCACTGATTGACTGGCTCCTGCATGTCCCTGACTGGGGACTGAGCCCACAACCCAGACCTGTGCCCTGACCAGGAACTGAACAGCGATCTCCTGGATCCTAGGTTGATGCTCAACCACTGAGCCACGCCCAGCCAGGCACCATTTTATTTCTTTATGCCCATGTTTCTTATTCTATTTCAACTTCTTAGTGTAGCAGTCCCTTTAACATTTCTGCAATACTGGTTTGGTGGTGATAAATGCCTTTAGCTTTTTTTTGTCGTCTGGGAAGCTCTTTATTTCACCATCTATTTTGAATGATAGCCTTGCTGGATAGAGTATCCTTGGTTTCAGATCCTTGTTTTGCATTACCTTGAATACTTCATGCAATTTTCTGGCCTGTAGAGTTTCTGATGAGAAATCAGCCAATGGCTTTATTGGAGCTCCTTTGTAGGTAACAGATTGCTTTTCTCTTGCTGTCTTTAAGATTCTCTTTTTGTCTTGAATTTTTGGCACTTTAATTATGTGTCTGGGAGTGGGCCTCTTTGGGTTCTTCTTGCTTGGGACTCTCTGTGCTTCCTGCAACTTTTTCCTTGACCATGTTAGGGAAGTTTTCTGCCATTATTTCTTCAAACAGGTTCTCCAACCCTTGTTTACTTTCTAGATCTTCTGGCACTCTTATGATATGAATATTGCTACATTTCATTTTGTCCCACAGCTCCCTTAAACTCTCCTCCTGTTTTTGGTTTTTTCTTTTTGGTTCTCTGATTGAGTTATTTTCTTTCTACCCTGTTTTATAGTCCACTGATCTGATCCTCACCTTCCCCTAATCTTCTGTTCAATCCTTTCAATGTTGTTTTTTCCTACTATGTCATTCTTTATAGTTTCCATTTCTTTTCTCATGCTGTTGAGCATCCATATGATCAGTATTCTGAACTCTATATCTGAAAGGTTGCTTATTTCCAATTCATTGAGCTCTTCTGGAGAATTCTTTTGTTCTTTCATTTGGGACTTGTTTTTTTGTCTCCTCATTTGGCTGCCTGTTTGGATTTGTTTCTATTTATTAGACAGATATGCTAGGATGCCCAGTCTTTTGGGTGGTCTCTGGTTCAGGCCAATGTCTGTCACTGTTTGTGACTGGCCTTGAGTATCCTGTTTGAAGTTTTCCACACCCCACAGCTTATGGTTCCCTCTGCTGGGGCTGGGTGTGTTTGGACAGGACCAAGATGTGTGTCAAGGTCTGCTTTTCCAGGCCCTGGGTCCAGAAGCAAATCTGGTGAAGACTCAAAGCACCCAGGGCCTGTTATTCAGTCTCTTAATGAGCCTCAGGCTGTAGAAACTCCACAGGGTGGGATGGCTGATTGTTACCAACCTCTTAAGGAGCCCTAGGCTGTAGAATCTCCACAGGGTTGGGGGAAAGGTTTTCCAGCAAGGCGGGGTAATTGCTTCCCACCCCCCCTCCCCCCGCCCCAGGCAGAAGCTGCTAGGAAGGTAAATGGCTGCTTGAGAAAGATATCCTCCGTAGTAAAGTGGAATGACTTAGCACCGGGGTCCAGATGGCTGCCCTCTGAGCTCTTTTTCCCCTGCCAGCACCCCCTGGATTCTCCTCACACAGCTCTAGTCCACTCTGCCCTCCCTCCACTGGGGCCCAAGTTGAGTGGCTGCACACAAAACTTTGTGTGTTGCCCTTTCAAGAGGGTGCCTGCCTTTCCAGCTGTCTCTCCCTGGCAGACAGAAACCCTGCTGCTTTTCACAGCCAGATATTATGTGGGAACCTTTCTCAGTTCTGGTGCTCTGGGCTGGGAAACTCAGCTTAGACTTTAGACCACAGAATTCTCAGTGGGAACCCCCCACAGCTGAGATATCCTTCCAGACCTTAAGCTGCTGCTTATGGGAGCTTGGCCAGCCCTCTCACTCCTCCACACTTCTTACCAGTCTCTATGTAGTCTCCACTTTAGGTCCTTGGTTATGAGGGTGCTCTCCAGCTAGTCTTCAGTTGCAGTTAATTATTCAGGGTGGTTTTTCTATAATTTAGTTGTAATTCCAGTTTGGTCCTGGGAGAGTGTCAGTTGGCTTCCACTCAAACCACCACCGTCTTGGAACCCAAAATGCTGGTTTCTTTTTTTCTTTTTGCTGTGTTGATTGGGTGTGATCTGATCCCTTATCTTCCAAATCACTGATTTGATCCTCTGCTTCATTTAATCTACTATTGATTACTAATATATTTTTTTATTTTTCAAAGATTTTTAAATAGATTTTTAGAGAGAGGGGAAAGGAGAGGGAAAGAGAGAGAAATATCCATGTGAGAATGAGAAATTGATTGGCTGTCTCCTGCATGCCCTCTACTGGGGATTGAGCCTGCAACCCGGGCATGTGCCCTGACCAGGAATTGAAACAGCAACTTTACAGTGCATGGGACACCGCCCAACCAACTGAGCCACACCAGCCAGGGGTATTCCTTCATTTGTTATTGTATGCTCATTTCCAACTGGTTCTTTTTTACATTTTCTTCCTTCATTTTTATGTTTCCTCTTCATTGAAGTTCTCACTGAGATCATTGAGTATCCTTACAACTAGTGTTTTGAACTCTGCATCTGGTAGATTGTCTCCATTTTGCTTAGTAGTTTTTCTGGAATTTTGTTCTGTTCTTTCACTGGGACATGATTCATTGTCTCGTTATCTTGGCTCCTTCCATGTGTTTGTTTCTATGTATTATGGAGAGCTGCTACATCCCTCACTCTTGGTAGAGTAGCCTTATGTAGTAGGTGTCCAATGGGGACCAGTGACACAGTCTCCCAATTCACCTGAGCTGCGTGCTCCGTGTGTGTCCCTTGTGTGCGTTTGTGTGCCTTTCCGTTGTAGTTAAGCTTTGATTGCTGTTGGCACATCAATGGGAGGGATTGACTCTCAGGCTGATTGGTCTTAAGGACTGGTCATGACTAGATTGGAGGAGCTATTGTGCAAGGGTAAACCTACAGATCAGAATTTTCTTTAGAAGAGCTCTGGTGCCTGCTGAGTCTCCTCTTTGAGTATATCATTTGTAGATGTGGTTGGGTGCTGCTCTGGTATAGTCTGAAGCTGAACACTGGGTGTGTTGGTTCTGGGGCTTATTAGGAAGTACAGGTCAAGGTTATTTATTCCATTGCCTGTACCCTGCCTGGGCCACCTGGTATTAGCTATAAAGTGATATGTAGATGTTTGCCACTTGTGTTGGGCTTGGAGGTGCCTGGGAAAGGTTAAGATGCAAACCGATGCTGGATGCTCCTAGTGGCAGGTATAGAGCTGCTTAGTAAGTGGGACAGAGCATGCCAGGGCCAGATGCTGCTTGTTTGGGGTTTCTGATCCTTTGAGATATTTTTAGGAATGTCCACAGCATATGCCAAGATAGGCTGTTTGTATGGAATAGTGTTAACGAGGTTGATGGTGACTCAGGTATGGTGCTTGCCTGCACATGCAGTGGGAGGGCTTAACAAAGGAACAGCAGCTTCTGCCAGTACTTCCTCTGGGAGACAGCTGCCCTTTCAGCCTTTCCCTGAAGCCATATAATTCACTTCTGTCTCTGGCACCTTTTGAGATGCTGCCCCAGTGCTGGAGCACAGAGCAAGTGAGTCCATCAGTGAGTAATTCCATGCAAAGGCCCTTTAAGAGGAATGCCTGGTACTCCAGCAGTCCCCCATCTCTCTGAGCCACCATATCCACTGGTTTTCATAGTCAGAAGTTATGGGGACTTCTCTTGCCAGCACTGGAACTCTGGGCTGGAGATCCTGGTGCAAGGCTGGAACTCTTCACTCCTTGGGGGGGGGGGGGGGGGGGGGCTCACAGCTGAGATATCTCTCCCAATCTTTAACAGCTGCATGTGGGTGTGGGACCAGCCCATTCCATGTCTCTACCCCTCCTACTAGCCTCAGTGTGGCTTCTTCTGTATATCCTTAGCTATAGGACTTTTGTTCAGCTAGAGTTCAGGCAGGTGTCAATGATGGTTGCTCTGTAGTTTAGTTGTAATTTTGATGTGGTTGTGGCCGGACGGGAGCCAAAACTACAGAGCTTTAACTAAGTAAATTAATATGACTAGGTGAGTGGTAAAGCAGCACCTAGAACCCAGATCTTACAGCCCTTGTCTGGGTCAGTGTTCTTTTCACTTGCTAGGTTGCCATTGTGTATATAAAGACCACCTACTATTTCTCAATTAGACCATAAATCTCAACTTCCCATTCCAGAAATATGGAAGATAACCTGATAACCTTCAGATTACAGACATCTTAAAATGCTAAATAAAATATACAAAAAGTATTTTTAAATGCATAGCTAAACTTTCAAGAAAGAGAAATTCCCAGGGGCCAAAGATAAAGAGGTTACTGACACTCCAGCTCCCGTGGGGTAGGGGGATATCACTGGTCTTGATAACCTAGGGCATGGCTTTACATATCTACTGGTCTCCCCAACCTGCTCAGAAGGCAGCCAGAAACTGGAAAGCAAGCACCATAGGCAGACAGAGAACTCCAAGAGAAGCCCTCTAGTTAACCTCAAAGAGCCAGAAAGGGAACTCACACTGCTCAAAGAGAGTGGAGAAATCCCTCAGTTCTTTTCCTTTCTGTTTTCTCTCATGCCACAGCCCCCACACAAGCCCCAATGGGAATCTACAGGAGCCAGAACTCTGAGGTAAGGAAAACTTACTCTTCGTTTGAAGGAGCCCCCAAGAAGATGGACAAACCCTCATTGCTTTATTTCCTCTCTCTGCCCTCATACCACTTTGCCCAAATTTTGGCACAGTCACAAAAGTGCCTGGTATTGTAGGGTAACTAGAGCCCCAGCTTTCTGGCCAAACAACTGGATAAAGGGAGCCCCAGGGAGCTAAAACCAAGCAAGTCACAAAGAGGGAGGAGCTTAGGAAAGCAAAAACTCAAATGAGCAACAGCTCTGAATTCAGAACTGACATTGAAATCACAGCGTACGCACAGAAGGCTGGTCAGAGCCTGCAGCCTGAAGTTAAACAGGTCAGTTGCCTTCTAAAGCAAAACTGTCAACATTCTCCATAAGCATTTAAATGAGACCCCGAGTCACATAATATTTATAAAGATACAATAAAAAATCACTCTGGCCCTGGCTGGTTTTGCTTAGTGGTTAGAGCGTCAGACCCTGGACCCAAGGGTTGGGGATTTGATTCCCAGTCAAGGGCATGCACCTTTGTTTCAAGTTTGATCCCTAGCCCCAGTTGGGGCAAGAGCAGGAGGCAACCAATCAATGTGTCTCTCCCACACTGATCTCTCTCTTTCTCTTCCTCTTCCCTCCCTTCCACTCTCTCTAAAAAAAATTAATGGAAAAAATATCCTCAGGTGAGGATTAAAAAAAAAAAAAATCACTCTGTATGTGGAGAGTCAGGAAAATCTTGACTCACATGGGAAAAGACAATTGATATGTCAGTTAAGAGGAAACGGATGTTGGAATTATCTGATATAAACCTTAAAGCAGTTATAATACAAAATACTCCAAAAAGCAACAGTGAATAGCTTTGTAATAAATACAGAAATAAAAAGTCTCAGCAAGGAGAAGATATAAAGAAAAATAATGGGAAAATTTTAAACAGAAATACAAATTTAGTAGACTAAGTAGCAAAACAGCGATGCCAGAGGAAAAACTCAGTGAAATTGAAGACAGACCAATAAGAATGATCCAACCTGAACAATAAAGGAAAAATGACTGAAAATGAACTGAATCTTGGGACCCATGGGACAAGAGCAAAAGGTTGAACATTTCTGTCATCACATTCCTAAAAGGAGAGGGAGAATGTGCTGAAAAGTTTTTGAAGAAATAATGGCTAGCCCAGCTGGGCATGGCTCAGCGGTTGAGCATCGACCTAGGATCCAGGCGATCGGGGTTCGATTCCCAGTCAGGGCACATGCCCGGGTTGCGGGCTGCAGCTGATCAATGACTCTCTCATCATTGATGTTTCTAGCTCTCTCTCCCCCTCTCTTTTCCTCTCTCTGAAATCAATAAAGATATATTTAAAAAAAAAAAAAAAGAAAGAACAGCTAAAAACTTTCAAAGTATGGTAAAAGACATAAATATAGAGATTTCAAGAAACTCAGTGAACCCCAAGCAAACCAAACCTAAAGAAATTCATGCCAACACATCCTAAACAGCTGAAAACTAAAGATAAACGTGAGACAAAATAAAACATTTTCAGCAGAGACTGAAAACATTTGGCATTAACAGACCCTCACTGAAGAAGCCACAAAGAAAGAAAGAAAAAAATTTAATCTAGAAGGAAGGCGAGAGCTATGAGAAGGAAAGGTAAACAAAGAAATTTATAAACAACATATGGGTAAATCTAAATAAGTACTGACTGTATAAAATAACAGCAATGGTGATAATGATGTTAAAGACCATATTGAGGGATTTTAAAAGAATGTGAAACTAAAATACTAGACAATATTAATATATAAAATAGGAGGGTGTAATCAGGTTAAAGCATCCTAAGGTTCTTATATTATTTGAACGAAAGGTAAAGATTATCTTTAGGCTTTGTTAAGTCAAATATACGTGTTAGATTTTAAAAGTCACTGAAAAATATATGAATCAAATATTTACGCTGCCATCATGGAGTGAGTGTCCAGGCTCATAGCGATGATGAGACTGATACAAAAACAATTCAAATCCAAGGTTCAAAAACTAAAAAGTTATAGATGCCAGAACAGGAGTACTGCAAGCATGGATCTCTGATGTCAAGTCCCTTCAGCTCAAAAATTCTATGATCTGTAAGGAGGGTGAGGCATAGAGTGGGTTGGGATTGGCCTGGGAAGTTCAGATTTCTGAGATTTTCAGTTCTTGCGACAAGGCTCCTAGCATTCTAGGGTCCCTGTGTTGTTTGGACAGAGAGTAGAAGTCATGAGTTCTCTCCCCACTCTTCAAGTCTACAGAAGATCCTTGGAGTGAAAACCAATTTCACATAAGTATGACACTTTTTTTTTCCTTCAGTGGCTTCTTCAGGGAATTTGCAGTAAGAGAGCAAGCGGATGAGTGTGTGCTACATCTGTATGTAATAGTGAATGAATTTTGGACCTGATCTAATGCACTGCTTCAAGTAGTCAAGTCTCCTTTTCTCTGCCCCTCAGTGATTTCAGCCTTCCACCACAGTCCCATATCCCTGGCTCCAGTACCCTTAACTCAGCTTCCAGGGTTCATATTCAGCCCCAGCCCATACTGTTCCCAACTGATCCTAGGGACTGAGGCCCATACATCATTGATGAGTGGACGCAGTTGCCTGGAGATGCTGCAGAAGACCACCTTGATGTCCTCTCCCTGACCATGGTAGATGATGTTCCGTAGAGCCTTCACTGCCTGAACTGTCACTCGCACCTCACTCTTCAGGAAGTCTCGCAAGAGTGGGACCAGGCTCTTCAGAGACTCTGACTATTTGGAAGAAGGCAGAGATCACTTACCACCTGGGGATCAATCAACATTTTAGGGACAGGGTTTTGAGAAAACAGATGGTACCTAAAAGAAACAGCCATAGGGAATCTAGGGGCTGGATGTGCCAAGGAAGTAGAAGACTGGTGCTCAGGGTGTTTAGGAAGCCAGACAGCCAGGCTATGTAAGTCTACAAACTGGATGTTGTACTGCCCTAGGATGAGGAGTTGGGGAGTATACTAAGCCCCAGGTAATTAAGAGGCCCAAGGGAGGTCAATTAAGTGGTTCGGAGACTAATACTTGATTCCATTGGCTCCCTACCCTTACTTGTCTTGGGTGTAGTGCCAGGTTACTGACTCCACGGAGCCCAACTTCCTTCATGATGAGGTTGGGCTCCTTGATCCACTTGATTAGATTGCCCAAAAAGTCTTGCCCCAGAGTCTCAGCTATTGATCGGTGCCAGAGGAGCTGTGGGTGCAAGGAGACTACAGCTATGGATGGAGAAAAAGTCATGGGTACCCCATTCCCCCCTCAGCCCTCTCTCAGGCCCCATACTCAGGTAAGGACTCTGACCAGTTGAGAGTAGTGGTAGATCTGTACACATGGGGTAGAAACTAAGGCAATGGAGGACAATGCTGGTAAAGTTTGCATTTGGGGCCAGATTCTGGGATCCAAAAATCATTCTGGGAGGACTAGAGCTGCTGATACCCTCCCCAGGGTTTCCCAGGCTCATGACATGACAGGGAAGCAAACTCGCCTTTAGATGGCACAATTCTATTCTTTCCACTTTCTGGGGCAAGTTTTTTAACACTTCTGTTAAATGTTCCTCAGCTACAGGAAACGAATGGCTAGGGCTATGGTCCTCTCCCAGGCTCTCACCTGTGCATAGAAAGTCCTGGCCAGGATCTTCTGATGGTTATCTAAGCTGTTGAGAAGGTTCTTGGCAAGGTTCAGAATTCGGTGCAGCATGGCTGGTTCACAGTTCTTCACAATGCCGCTGGGGTGGAGCAGAGGAAGCCAAGAGTTGCTGGGTCAAGGGGTGGGCAGTGTGGTGGGGGAGGTGGCAAGGGAACAGAGTGCACAGAACAGGGAAAACACGAAGACTGAGGTCTGGGAAATGAGGAAGGGAGGAAGGTTAAAGGCTGCTGTATTTGAGTGCTGGGCCATAGAAAATAGGGATTAGGGGTTAGAGTGGTATTGGGCATGCTGGGGAAATGGTCCCACCTTGTCAGTTCTATGATCCCTATGTAGTAAACTTTGGGGCAGGACAGAAGATTCCAGCACTTATGCTGATCTGCATAGACCACCACACCATCATATGCAGCTGCCAACAACACCAGCTTCACCACCTCCAGGGCACAACTGAAGGCCAGTCGTCACAGGGTTTGTGAAAAGAAGGGGACAGAAGGTGGACAAGGTGTTATGCCCTAGTTTGCATCTTTATTTCAGCAAGCCAGGAGACAGCTCCCTAATCTGGTCGCTAGCTGGGTTCTGCTTTCCAGCTGATGCAAACCTGTGGCTCTATAAAACCCATATCCTTTGCTTGTCTGCTCACCCCTTCGACCTTGGTGCTCATCCAACCACAGTCTTATAAAAGAGATACAGAGATATTCTAGTGCCATTGTTTTCAAATTTTGCTCTCCAGAGTGTAGAAGGGCTAGGATATCTCTTCACCTCCATACCCACCTAATCAGAATGTCTCTGGTTACTGGTTTTATTTATTTTTTTAATGGAAGATTTCACTTGAACACCCTGAGGTTTTTAAGAGAAGGTATGACAGCCACTTATTTAGGAGTTGAATCCCCATTTCACTGCAGAAAACTGCAGTAGTGACTTGCAGGTGATGGCACAGCTAATAACAAGGCTAAGCCAGAGGTTACCCAGATTCGATGGCCACAGCTACGTGAAGAGAATGACACAGGTGTAGCCCTGCCCTGTCATTTACCATCTAATTGAATCTTTTCATGTGCAGAGTCATGAACAGAGGCGTGAACCACTGAGTGAATCAGAAGAGTGCATGCAAGGAAAAGAGTAACGAGAAACTTGAACATATGTGAGAACCTTCCAGCACGTGGTGCTGCAGCACCCACACTGATATGCTAGCTCTATTCTGCTGCTGTTCTCTTCCTCAGCATCCCTAAGGGTTCAGCATCTAGTTGTCCAGGACCCTCTGGAATTGAATAGTCTCATTCCTCCATCACACTGGGGTTAGGCTTACCTAGTAGGGTCAAAGGTCTTGCTCTTGCCGCCTGGACCCCCATCCTTCCTGTAGACCACCATCTTCTGGGGAGCATTTTGCTCAATCACCCAGTAGAGGTGACACAGCACAGCCAGCAACACCCGGGGGTAGAGTTCCTGGATGGCGACCCGGCACTGGGACCCGGACAGCATCTCACACAAGGCACACACTGCCTGGGGAGGACATGGAAAGGAGGAAGGAGAATTGACTAGACCTGGTAAAGGCATAAAATGGTCCCACAATCCCACACACTGAGTCCAGCCCTGCCCCTCTCTGTCACTGCCCAAAGGGCAGAGTTCACTCTGGCTCAGGTTTCTAAGAAGCACCCAAAGACTGAAAGCCCACAGCTCATCTCTGGGGGAATGAGGGGCCATACACATGCAATCCGCTCTCCCTATATCCTCCAACATTAAAAAAAAACGGGAGCCAAATCTAAAGTTTCAGCAGAAAATAATGTGGGGCATACTTTGTTCACCCCAGTTTCAGGCAACCAAACTTCATCCTTGGTGTCCCCCAACCCCATGCCACTGGCCAGGTCTCAGAAAAATGAGAACCAACCCCCAAACCAGGAGACAGAAAAAGCTGATTAACTCTGAACATCAGTTTTCTTGTCCATGAAATGGGATTGATCCCTGTCCTTTCTACATCATGCAGTTCTTGGATGTACAAGGTTAAAGTGCTAAGTGTATGTGCAGTAATAGTGAGTCCAGTGTTGACCCTCTCCTCTTTGCTGCTCCCTAACACCTGCTCCCACCCTACAGGTGCCCTTTAATCTTCAGCTCAGCGCCCAAGTCCCAGACAGTGAGCGAGTCCTTGGCCCCGCCCCTTTCTCTTGCTGACCGCCACAGGTGGCAGGGCCATCTCTGTCGTTCCCTCTGTGGAGGGGTTTTCCAGGATGCCTATGAGCAGCTGTAGGACGTTGATTGTGGTCTCTTGCCGGATGCCAAACGCCTTCCACAGGGCCAGAATGGTTCTGCAGGACCCAAGGACAGCTATGTCATGGGCTCTGGTGACCATGTTCCTAGGACCAGTCTGGTCTTGAGCCTATGAGGGGAGAGTTCTCGGGTTCTAGTGGGAGTCAGGCCCAAGAGGACTTGGCCAGAGAACATGGAATTTGATTGGCATCAAGGAGAAAGCATCCTTGTGCAGTGATTTTTATCATTGGCTTGGGTTGGAGCAGAGGAAGGTTTACTTGGATGGAGAGTGTACTCCTGGGCCTTGGGAGAGGTACCTATCCCAAGGGAGGGACTTGTTGAGCAGCAGGTGCACAACACTGTGGGTGTTGTTGCCTGCCAGCAAGCACATGGCCCAGAGGGTCTCCTCCTTTGTGTTGGGCTCCAGCTGCAGTTTGAGCCTTTCCATGGTGCCCTCCACAATTTCCTCAACCTGCAAGGCAGAGCAGGAAGAAACTCAGTTATCCTTTTTTTACTTCCTTTCTTCCTCCTCCCTCTCTACTAAGTCCTCAAACTCAAGGGGCCTAGTTGCAATCCTGTTAGTGACTCTCTTCTCAAGACAGAGTTCTGGGTGCCAGAGGCCAGACCAGCAGGACCCACAAAAGGAATTCCAGAAGCTCGTGCCAAAGTCCACAATAGCAAATGCCTGCCCATAGCTCCAAAATCCAGAAAGGTCTGAGGTTGCTCAGGAGACACAATACCCTCCAGAAGGAAGGCAGATACCCCGGAGGCACTGCAGGGCTTTTCCTCCCAGCTAAGATCAACTTCCCCCCATGAAACTGCAGGGACAGTGGCACTGGATGTGGAAGGACCATAGGGCTCTCATCTGGTCCTTAGATCTCTGATCTATGGACCTCTGGGAAGCCCATTTCATTGTCATACCTCAAGGACACCCTCTTGGTATCCTTCCATTTCTGGTACCTAGGCCAGGCCAGTCACATAAATGAGTGGAGGCAACTGGGGATTCAGAGGTAGGAGGTTGTGGAGAGCCCATGCCACATATAAAAGGGATGGTGGCCACTCAGAGAGTTGCCCTATGTGACCTCACTTTAAAGATTTTTTTCAGTGAAGTGGGAAAAAGATTTTAAAATGCTAGACCTTCCCATTTTTACATGTTTGCCTAAAAGGAAGTTTATGCAAAAGTCAGAGTCATTCTGTGAGTTTCCTTATTTGCAATCCACAGCCTTACCCCTTCACAGAGGTCTGAGCCCCTGACACTCCAGGGAATCACCGTGAATCCCCCAACAATACCTACATTCCTGCACATGGCTGTCATTAACTGAGGAATTGGCCGCCCAGATAGGAGGCACTGAAGTTACAAGTTCAGGATCGCAAATGTCAGAGCTAAGTGGGACCACAGGGGATATCTAATGCAAGCCTACATTTTAGAAGTGAATGAATTAAAGCCAGTTGAGGCGAGGGACTTGGCCAAGGGCCTTCAGCTGGTTAGTAACAGCCAGGAGAAGAGCCAGGGCTCCTGAGATTCAGGGCAGAGCTCCCATCACAGCGCCACACTACCTTTATCATGTCTGTGCCCCGCTTTTTCATGACAGCACTCATCAACTGGGCTGCAGCCAGAGACACTTTGGCCCTGCTGCCAGTGAGTTCCTCCATGGCCGTCAGCACCAGGCTGGTGAGCTGGGACTTAGTGAAGTACTCTGCGAAGGCCTGCAACAGGGTGAGGTCAGACTGGTGGCATCAGGCTAGAGGCAGGGGACCCACCCCTGGCTGAGACAGCCAGTGCCATTCCTCCTGGTTAGCGGGGGGCTTCTCTTGGAAGCATTATGTGCTTTTGTCCCAGGCTTGTGCTGTCTGCCTACCTCCTAGAAGATTCTTTCACTGGGGACAGAGTCCTTGGGGATGGAAGGGAGAAAACACTGACTTCAGGTGCGACGTGGGGCTCAGAGGTCAGTGAGTGCAGAGGCAGAGCGCCGGGAGAGGAGGGCTGGGGCTAAGGTCCTCAGTGACATCTCTTTGAGGCAGGGGTTGAGTCTACACATTGCTTACAAAGCATCATTAGCATAAGTAAATGCTTCTGGGGGGACGGGAAGAAAGAAGGATTAGGACCTATGATACTAAAGAGGGAACAAATGGTAGCATGTGGTAGGAAAATTTCCCCCAAAGGAAAAGGCCACATCTAGTAATGGAATGGAAAGGGAGATGGGATAAGAGTTCCACTCATGAGTCTATAATATCATGTAAATGAGAGGCCCAGGCTTTCCCCACTTTGTCTCTGGTCCTGCCCCCTCACCTCAGCAATCTCGAAGGTGTTGTTGTAGAACAAGTTGGCACTATAAACTTCATTCTTGCCCTCTTCTTCCCACAAGCCCTCTATTTTCCTCTTCATCTCTGAAAAAAAGGCACCACCCCTTAGACACTCAGGTGACATCTTAGACACCCCCCTTTCCCACCTTCTAGATCAAAACTCCTACTGAGCTAAGTCAGCTTAGGGCTATATATAGCCTGTGGGGCTGGAAGTAGAGGGGTGGGCATTAAGATAAGGAATGGTGGGAGCTGAGGAACCCCAATCTTGCCTGCCTCAGAGCAGAGACAGAACTGGGTAAAAGCATGGTGCTCAGCCAGAAGAAGAGAAACTAATTCAAAAGAACTATTTCCTGTGTAAGTATTTTGTCCCAAGAGATTATCTGTAGATGTTGGGGGCAGGCTCCTCAATGGAAATGAGGTACTAAGTAACTTCTTGGCTGTCACTTCTTGGCTGGGACAGAGTGTGTGAGGATGGCCAGGCCTGAGCGGGAGGTTGGAGGGGGAATGGTAAGAGAAGGTTCCCCATACTCTTTTTCTGCAAGAGGATACAGTAGAGGTTGTAGACAGCCTGGGAAGACAGGAAGCAGATGTTGTCCACTGGGTCCTGGCAGCGCATGGCCAGCAGCTTTACCAAGCGCCCCAGCCGGGTGAACTCAATTTCCATCTGGGGAAGAAAACTGAAAGTCACAACTTATCCCAGCCATTCCCTTAGGCTCAGTTACCACAGAAAAAGAACTCAGAGGAGGGAATGCATATCCCAGAAACCCGAAAGGTGAGAGTAGGTGTGGTTAATGGGAATGGACTAGGTAGGCGAATTGTGGCCCTAAGGGCATAAGGGATCATAGTTTTGGAATGACCTTGCTTTATCCCTATTCTTTGCCTCTTGACCCCTCTCATCTGTCAGGCCAGTTCAAATGCTTCCCTCTCTATGAAGCCTTCCCTGCCCCTCACTTGTAATTGTTTGTTTTGATCTTTCATTCCCACTACATTTGGCTCATTCATTATCCCAGTCTATTTAAGTTTGTTCCACGGATGCCTCCCTCTCCAGGGCACTGTAAGATTCATGAAGGCAGGAAACTGCCCTGGTCATCTGCGTATTCGCTATAGCACTTAGCGCAGCGCCTGGCACAAGATGAGCACTTAGTAACTGCTTGTTCAGACACATAGCATCAAACTAAACCGAGTGGAATGAAATACAGTTGGTGGGTGGAGAAAAAGACTGACAGAAGACGTGAGAAGGGAGAAAGGAGAGGACACGACGAGATGCACAAGAGGAAACAGGATGGGCCCGGGAGAAGGAGGCCGAGGATGGTGACCTAGGCTAGGAAATGTATGTGATGAAGGTTGGGATAAGGGCAACCACATGGGGTATGAGGACTCAGGTCCCAGGGCAGGCTTCCACTCACTTTGAAGTCATCCAATTTTGCAGTAAAGCCAAGAATACGGGCAGCACACCACATGGCCCGCTCCCGCTCACTGTCCTTCTGCGAATTGAGCCACGTGTCCATAAGCTGGAGGGAGGAAAGACAAAAAAAAGAGGTCCATTCAGCTGCATCCCAGAAGACAGAACGGTATTCCTGAACCTGGCCTCTGCAAAGTATCATGGCACGACTTCTGATAGCAGAACCTCTTTTGCCAGGAGGCAAGTTATATGTGGGTCTGGCACCAGAGGCCTTCATTCCTCTAGCTCCAAATTTCCCCCTCATCTAAGTGCTAGAAAGCTCCTCAATTCCTACCTCCTTCTTTCAGGTTAAATCAGCGGCTCTCAAAATATATTGACTCTGATTCACTTCAGTGGGTCACTCCAGTGTTCCCCCATCCACCTCTTCCCATTCTTCGGTAGAAAGGGAACTTGGTGATAACAGAGAAGAATCACTGTATTCACAGATTCCGGGGTAAAGTGTGTGTAAATATGCTTGAGAAGTATAATTATGAATGATTTCACTTGAAACACAATGCATAAGTGTCTCACCTTTGGTAAATTATGGGCCCAAAATACCACTGATCCAGAGATGCACTACTACTTGTCAACCTATAGCCATCAGTCTAATGATGATGCAACTACACAATCAGAAATTTATAACTGAAAAAGAAGAGCAGCAAGTGAAAAATACACAACCAACTCAAGAGAACACTGATGCTGCACTGATCAGAAAAAAAGACTTCCTGAAGATATGAGGAATTTTAGTGGGAGTTTTAGCTGGACTATGATGAAATACCCCAGTGCCAAGACTATGGTCTCTAAATATCATTTTTCACTACAAGGAATCAGAGCTCCTTGGAGGCACAGTGATACCAAGACTGAGACAGGAAGTAGACAAGATATCACACTGGAGAGCAAGGAAGTTATTGAAGACTATTGGAGTGATGTTAGAAGGATTCAGGAGTCAACTTGAAGAATCTGCCATTGATCAAAGATCGGATAACTTAGGCATCAATAAGAATAATGATTGAAATTAATTAAAACACATGAAACATTTAAAAATTCATTTTAAATTCAAATGATACTAGAAAAAGAACTGTCACTTTTGATTTTGGAGAATACTGGGAAATAATTCCTTACTTTGAACACTGATAAAGGGAAAGGATCCAGCATTTACCTTGTGTTTTCTATATGAGCTATACCTCAAAGGTAACCAAATAGTCTATAAAGGTAACTTCTCTTTATAGAAGAATTCCAGCTAAAAATGAATGATAGAATTACAATGTCATATTTTTGCAAAAAGAAATAGAGGTATATTCACTCAATGGACTACTATATAGCAATAAAAAAGAATGATCCAGTGCTACATGTAACAACACAGATGAAGCTCAAAGATATAATGTTGAAGTGAAGTAATACAGACACAAAAAAGTACATTCTATACAATTCCATTTATGTGATGTTTAAGAACAAGCCAAACTAATCTAAGGTGAAAGAATTCAGGACAGCAGTTATTGGCAAGGGTTATTCACTGGGAGAGGGCACATAGGGAACCTTTTGGGATATTGGAAATGTTCAATATCCTGACCTGACTGGTATTTACAGAGACATAGACATATACATATGTAAAAATGTATCTAAATACACTTAAGATTTATACACTTTATTGTAGCTAGTCATAGTTCAATAACAACGTTTTGAATGAATTTTCAACCACTAATGAATTAATGAATCTAAGTAATGATCGTCAAAAGCTGTGAACACCACAAATAGACAACCAGAAATCATGTACCTCTGGTGGAAGAAGACAAGACTACTTGTGAAGTAATCTTGTCAAAAATTGATCAGATCCTGCCCTGTCTAGGTGGCTCAGTCAGTTGGAGCATCATCCTGTGCACCAAAAGGTGGTGGGTTCGATTCCCACCCCAAAAGAGCACATACCTAGTTTGCAGGGACATACCCAGTCAGGGAACATACAGGAGGCAAATGATCAATGTTTGTCTCTTGCATCAATGTTTCTCTCTCTCTCCCTTCCTCTGTCTCTAAAATCAATTTTAAAAAAACACATATCCTCAGGTGAGGATTGAAAAAACTTGATCAGGTTCATGATCAAGCACCTAGATCTAACAATTAATTTATAAGAAAGATTTGGACAGAGGAACTTGTTAAGTGACCCCAAAAGGTGATAATTAGCACAACCTAGAATATGGAAATTTTACAACACAAATGATATGGTTTCTTCAACAAATAAATTCCAAGGAAAAAAATGATAGAAGGGAAATCTAAAGATTAAGAGAGTTAAGAGACAAACCAACCAATTGGAATGTCTGAATATTTAATGCTATTAAGAAATAAAACTAATGATAAGTGTTAAAGGTAATAAGATTATACAGTTTTTAAAAAAGAATCCTTATTTTTTTTTTTTAAATATATCTTTATTGATTTCAGAGAGAGGAAAGAAGAGGGAGAGAGATAGAAACATCAATGATGAGAGAGTCATTGATCGAGCCCACAACCTGGGCATGTGCCCTGACCAGGAATCAAACCCTGATCGCCTGGATCCTAGGTCGATGCTCAACCGCTGAGCCACGCCTGGCCGGGCAAGAATCCTTATCTTTTAAAGAAATATACTAAAATATTTACAGATAAAATGGTATGAAATTTGTTTCAAAATAATCTAGAGGTGAGGAGGTATAGATAAAATAAGATTAGTTATGTTTTGGGGGGTTGTTAATCCTCACCCGAGGATTTTATTTTTAATATTTTTTTTATTGATTTCAGAGAAAGGAAGGGGGAGAAAGAGAGACAGAAACATCAATGATGAGAGAGAATCATTGATCAGCTGCCTCCTGCACACCCCCTACCAGGGATCAAGCCCAAAACCTGGGCATGAGCCCCCACTGGGAATCAAACCATGATCTCCTGGATCATAGATCAATGCTCAACCACCAAGCCACGCCAGCCGGACCCAGGGATATTTTTTCCAATGATTTTTTAGAGAAAGTGGAAGGGGGTGGGGGGGAGAGACAGAGAGAGGAACATCAATTGGTTGCCTCCCACTTGTGCCCCAACTGGAGTTGGGGATCGAGCCTACAACCCAGGTATGTGCCCTTGACTGAAATCGAACCTGTGGCCTTTCAGTTTGTGGGCTGATGCTCTAACCACTGACCCAAACCAGCCAGAGCAGACTGGTTATGTTTGGTCATTGAAGCTGGGTAACGGTACAAGGGGGCTCATTGTACTATTCTCTCTACTTTTGAAGATGCTTGAGATTTTCTATAAAAAATTAAAAAGAAAAGAATGGAAAATTGAGAAGAATAAAAGTAAGGGTTCTGGTTCTGGGTAAGAAGAAATAAGCACCCTCCATCATACCTCTCCCAATTAATGCAGCTATAAAATCTGAACAGCCTGGCCAGACATAGCTCAGCAGTTGAGCATCAACCTAAGAACCAGGAGATCGTGGTTCGATTCCCAGTCAGGGCACATGACCGGGTTGCGGGCTCGATCCCCATTTGGGGGTGTGCAAGAGGCAGCCGATCAATGACGACTCTCTCGTCACTGATGTTTCTATCTTTCTCTCTCCCTCTCCCTTCCTCTCTCTGAAATCAATAAAGATATATATTTTTTTTAAAATCTGAACAGAATGCATGGAGCAGCTATTTGAGGACTCAAAAATGTAATAGTAGCAGGTGGATTAGGGGAGAAGATCAGCATGCAAAGTAACACTGAATCAGTGGTGAGTTTACCATTGTTTTCCTCGGGCATCTTTTGGCTTGAACTCAATACAGTCTAAAACCTGGTGTAAACAGAGAAAGCTCCAGGAAAAGTGCTATAATTATAGCTCAAGGAGTGGGAAAGGGAACTGCTAACGCTCAGAGAGAGCGGGGGAATGCCTCCCATACGTGCCCTGACCAGGGCTGGGGATTGAACCTGCAACTGAGGTACATGCCCTTGGCCTGGAATCAAACCCTCAGCCCTTTGGTCCATGGTTGACGCTCTAACCACTAAGCCAATCCAGCCAAGGTGACTTAGCTTTTTTTTTAAGATTTTTTTTTTTTTTTTTTTTAGAGAGAGAGGAAGAAAGAGAGAGAAACATTTACGAGAGAATGAAACATCGATCAGCTGCCTCCTGCACAGCTCCTACTGGGGATCAAGCCAGCATCCAGGGCATATGCCCTGACCAGGAATTGAACGGGCAATCTTACAGTGCATGGGACAATGCCCAACCAACTGAGCCACACTGGCCAGGGCACAATAGACTTTAAAATAAAGGCTATACCAAGAAACAAAGAAAACCCCAGCAATTTCACTTCCAGGTATTTACCCAAAGAAACCCAAAACACTAAATGGAAAAGATATATGCATCCATATGTTCAGTGTAGCATATTTACAATAGCCAATGTATAGAAGCAACCTAAATGTCCATCAATACATGAATGGATAAAGCAGAAGTGGTACATATATACAACAGAATATGACTCAGCCATAAAAAAATGAAATCTTGTCATCTGCAACAACATGGATAGACCTAAAGGTTATTGTGCTGAGTGAAATAAGTCAGTCAGAAAAAGACAAATGCCATCTGATTTCACTTGTATGTGGAATCTAAAAAAATAAACAAACAGCCTGGTTGGGCGTGGCTCAGCGGTTGAGCATCAACCTAGGATCCAGGTGATTGGGGTTTGATTCCCGGTCAGGGCACATGCCTGGATTATGGGCTCAATCCCCAGTCAGGGGCGTGCAGGAGACAGCCGATCAATGACTCTCTCATCATTGATGTTTCCGTCTCTTTCTCCCTCTCCTTTCCTCTCTCTGAAATCAATAAAGATATATTTAAAAAAAAATAATAAAAAAATAAAAGATAAATAAAATAAACAAACAAGCAGAACAGAAACAGATTCATAAATACAGAGAACATTTTGACAGTTGCCAGATGGGAGGGGTGTGGGAATATGGGTGGAAAAGGTGAAGAAATTAAGCAGTACAAATTGGTAGTTACAGAATAGTCATTGAGATGTAAAGTACAGCATAGGGAATATAGTCAATAATATTATAATAACTATGTATGATGTCAGATGAGTACTAGGTTTATTGGGGTGATCACTTCATAAGATGTCTAGTCACTGCGTTGTACACTTGAAATGAATATAATATTGTATGTCAACTGTAATTGAAAAATAAATAAATAAAAATTTTAAAAGAAGGCTAATTGGGCATTGTGGCCTGAATGGAATTAGGTCAGTTCTGAACTGAATTAGGTCAATTGCCTGCTAAAATGAACATATCAACATAATCTGTAGTATTTCAATAAAACCAAGAAAGTCATAATATATTATTCATAATGTCCAGATGTAATACAAAATTACTCCACATGTGAAGAACAGGAAAATCTCAAATCATATGGGAAAACACAATCAACAGGTTCTAATACTGAGATGACACAGATGTTAGAATTATCTGATACAGGTTGTAAGGCAGCTATTATACAAAGCCCCCTCCCCCCTACCAAAAAGTATTCATGAACACACTTGAAATCAATGCAAAAAAAAAAAAAAAAAAAATCCAGAAAGTCTCTGCAAAGTAATAGAAGATATAAAGAAAAAATAAATGCAAATTATGGAATTGAAAAATACAATAACTGAAATTAAAAATTCATTGGGTAAGCTCAGTAGAAAAAATGTCAGAAGAAAGAGTCAGTGAACTTGAAGAGAGACCAATAAAATTTATCCAATCTGAATAACAGAAAATAAAAAAAATTGAGAACAAACAGAACCTCAAGGACCTGTGGGACAATACTAAAATGTTCAATATTCACATCATTGGCATCCCACAAGGAAATCAGAAAGTGAAATACTAAAAAAATTTTGAATAGGTGCTAGTTAAAATTTCCCCAATTTGCTAAAAGACATAACTTTGAGATTCAAGAAACTTAGTGAATTCCAAACAGATAAATGCTAAGAAATCCACATGCAGACACATCATACTGAAAATTCTGTAAACTAAAAACAGAGGACAAAAATCTTGAAAGAAACCAGAGAAAAGGAAGTATTACCTATAAGAAAACAATGATTTGGATATCTGTGTGTTTCTCATCAGAAAGAAATAAGTGGAATAATATTTTAAATGGGCTGAAATTAAAATATAACCCAGAATTTGTGTCCAGTGGAGGGGAGGATGATCTTCAGGAATAAAGGTGAAATAAAGGTATTATTAGGTGAAGGAAAACTAAGAGAATTCATTGCCAGCAGACCTGTTATACAAAAACTGTTACAGGAAGAGAAAGTATAACAAAAGGAAACTTGGAACATAAGAATCGAACAGAAATGGTAAGTATCTCAGTAAATATAACAGACTTTTCTTTTATTGAGATCTGGAAAATATGTTGGATGGCTTAAAGCAAATATAGAATTGTCTAATGCGGTTTTTAATACATGTAAATATAATATGTAAGACAACTATGACATAAAGAGGATAGAGAATAAAAGGTCTATATGATGACAATGTTTCTAAATTCTACTTGGAGCGGTAAAATATTGATTCTAAGTACGCTGTGAAGAGTATGTATGTCATAATCCCTAGAACTACTGCTATAAAAACTATACAAAGACATATTTTCAAAAACACAATAGATAAAATAAAACATAAAGTTAAAATAAGCCAAAGGAGGTAAGAAAAGGAAACTGAGAAACAAAAATGAGAAAAAACAAACAGAACACAAGGAATAAAGTGGTAAACCTAAACTGTATCAATAATTTCATTAAATGTAAATGGTGTGAACATACCAATTACAAGACAAATTGTCAGAAAGTATTTTTTAAAATAAGCCTACTAGCCCTGGCCAGTGTGGCTCAGTTGGTTGGGCTTCATCCCATGCATCAGGAGGTTGCTGGTTTGATTCCCAGTCAAGGGCACATGCCCAGGTTGCAGGCTTGATCCCCTGTAGGTGACATGCAGGAGGGAGCTGATCGATGTAGGGCTCTCACACTGACATTTCTCTCTCTCTCCCTCTCCCTTCCTCTCTCTCTAAAAATCAATTAACTATTAAAAAAATAAGCCTACTAAATGGATTTTTTAAATGACTAACTATGCTATCTACAAGAAACTTACTTCAAATATAACAATATTGGTATGTTAAAAGTAAAAGGATGGATAAAGATATGTCATGCAAACTTTAATAATAAAATTTTTAAAAGCTAAGGTGGTGCCCGGCCGGCTGTAGCTCAGTGGTTGAGCATTGACCTGTGATCGGGGAGATCCTGGTTCGATTCCTGGTCAGGGCACATGCCTGGGTTTCGGGCTCATCCTCAGCAGGGGGCGTGTGGGAGGCAGGGGATTGATGACTCTCTCATCATTGATGTTTCTCTCTCTCTCTTTTTCTTTCTCTCTCTCTCTCCCTTTCTCTGAAATCAATAAAGACATATTTAAAAATAAAAAAGCTAGGGTGGCTATATTAATAACAGAGAAAGAAGACTTTAGAGCAAAGAAAATTACCAGAGCCTGGCCGGGCATGGCTCAGTGTTTGAGCGTCGACCTAGGATCCAGGCGATCGGGGTTCAATTCCCGGTCAGGGCACATGCTGGGGCTGCGGGCTCAATCCCCAGTGGGGGGCGTGCAGAAGGCAGCCGATCAATGACTCTCTCATCATTGATGTTTCTGTCTCTCTCTCCACCTCTCCTTTCCTCTCTCTGAAATCAATAAAGATATATTTTTAAAAAAAAGAAAAAAAGAAAAAGAAAATTACCAGAGATAAAGAGAACATTTCATAATGATAAAAAGAACATTTTACCAAGAAAATATAAAAATCCTAATGTGTATGCACTTAAAAAAATGCTTCAAAATATATGAAGCAAAAGCTGACAGAGCTAAAAAAAAAAAAAAAAAGTAAATCCTCAATATAGTTGGAGATTTCAACATTCCTCTCTCAGTGATCAATATAATTAGTAAATGGAAAGTCAGCAAAGATACAGCAGAATTGAACATCATCATCAATTGGCATTTTAGCACAGTCCATCCAACAAAGGCAAATAGGCCAGCCCTAGCCAGTTTTGTTCAGTGGTTAGAGCATTGGCCTGCGAACTGAAGGGTCCCGGGTTTGATTCCAACCAAGGGCATGTATTTTGGTTGCAGGCTTGATTCCCAGCCCTGGTTGGGGCGCATGAGGGGGCAACCAATCAATGTGTCTCTCTCACATCAATGTCTCTCTCTTTCTCTCTCTCACATTGATGTTTCTCTCTCTTTCTCTCTCCCTCCTTTCCACTCTCTCTGAAAAGCAATGAAAAAAATCCTCAGATGCGGATTTAAAAAAAAAAGCAAATAGGCTATATCTTGCCTCATAAAAATAAAACCTTAACAAATTTTGAAAATTGAAATCATAAAAAGTATGTTCTCTGACCATGATAGAATTATACTAGAAACCAATAACTGAAAGAAAATTCTTTAAACATCTGGAATTTAAAAAACACTCTTCTAAATAATTCGTTGGACAAAGAGGAAATTCAAGAGAAAATACAATATATTTTGAACTGAATAATGAAAATACAACATATCAATATGTATGGGATTCAGGTAAAGTAGTGTGTAATGGGAAATTTGTAGCACTAAATATTTACATTAGAAAGGGAGAAAGGTGTCAAGTTAATAATCTAAGTTTCCATTAAAGAAAAACTACAAAAAAACCTAGAAAAAGTAAAATAAATCCAAAGCAAGCAGAAAGAAAATACTACAGATAATAGCAAAAATCAATAAAATTGAAAATAAAAACATAAGTGAAAACTATGAAGAGAAGGAATAGAGAAAACAAACAAAAAAGTTGGTTTATTTATTTATTTATTTAAAATATATCTTTATTGATTTCAGAGAGAGGAAAGGAGAGGGAGAGACAGAGATAGAAACATCAATGATGAGAGAGTCATTGATCGAGCCCGAAACCCAGGCATGTGCCCTGACCGGGAATCGAACCCTGATTGCCTGGATCCTAGGTTAACACTCAACCGCTGAGCCACACCCGGCTGGGCGGTTCTTTTAAAAGATCAGTAACATTAATAAACTTCTAGCAAGACTGATAAAGAAAAAAAGAAGACACAAGTCTGAAAAAATTTATGCAGACATTAAAAGCATAATAAAGGAATACTACGCATGACTCCAACTCACATAAATTCAACAATTTAGATAAAATGGAAATGGATCCATTTTTCAAAAACTAAAACTCACCTAGGATAAAAAAAAAAAAAAAAAGCCTGAATAGTCCTATAACTATTTTTAGATTGAACATGTAGATGAAAAAAAACCTTCCTAAAAAACAAATCTCCAGATCAAGATGGTATTAATGGTGAATTCTACTAAACACTTTAAGAAAAAATAACAATTTTACTCAGTCACTTCTATGAGATAGAAGAGGGAACATTTCTTAACTCATTTTATGAGGCCACTATTAACCTGATATCCAAATCAGACAAAGACAACAGAAAACTATAGGTCAATATTAGCAGATTAAATCCAGCAATATATAAAAAGAATAATTCACACAACCAAGTGGAGTTTATCCTAGGAATGCAAGACTGCTTCAATACTTGAGAATCGATGTAATATGCCATATTAATAGCCTAAAGAAGAAAATCAACATGGCCGTATCAGTTGATGCAGAAAGCATTTTACAGAATTCAACATCTTTCATATTCAAAATCCTCAGCAAACTAGGAATAGAAGCAAACTTCCTAACCTGATAAATGGTGCCTACAAAAAGTCTATAGCAAACATCATACTTAGTGGTGTAAGACTGAATGAGATCCCCCTGGGATTGGGAACAAGGCAAAGATATCTACTTTGACCACTCCTATTTAACATCATACTGGAAGCCTAGCCAGTACAATAAGGCATGAAAATAAAATAAAAGGTATAAGATTAGAAAGGAAGAAATAAAATGGTTCCTATTTGCAATCAAGATAATTTCTACATAGAAAAGGAATCCACCCCCCCCCAAAGTCCTAGATGTAATACAAGAGCAACACAAAAACTCAACTGAATTTCTGTATATGCTAGCAACAAATAATCGGAAACCAAAAACTTCTAAATAATTGCATTTACAATTTCCCCCAAAAATGAAATAGTTAGATATATACAGTAACTGAATGTTGTAAACTACAAAATACTGATGAACAAAATAAATAAAGATGTAATCAATAAAGAGACATAACATGATCATGGATTAGAAGACTCAACATAATAAAGATTTCAATTCTTCCAAAATGAACCTATAGATTTAATGCAACTCCATGAAAGTCCCAGTAGGATGATTTATAGATCTAGACAAGTTTATTCTAAACGTATATGCTCAGTAAAGAGGAGAAAGAGGAATTATACTACACAACTTTAAGACTGAAGCTAAAATAATCTAGATAGTGTGGTACTGATGAAAAGACACAGAGACCAGTGGAATGGAATAGAGTCCAGAAATTATCTACACAAATACAGCCAATTGATTCTGGCAAATGTATAAAGGCAATTTAATAGATAAAGGATTGTATTGCAACAACTGAATTTTCATGTGCAAAAAATTGAACTTCAATCTAAAGCTCATACCTTATATAAAAATTAATTCAAAATGGATCACAGGTTTAAATGTGAAATGTAAAACTAAATACCTTTCAGAGGAAAACAGAAGAAATATTCAGGACCGAGTTTTTAGACATGACACCAAAATGACAATTCAAAAAAATTTTATAAAATGGACTTCATCAAAATTTAGAACTTTTGCTCTTTAAGGGACCCTGTCAAGAGAATGAAAAGGCAAACTACAGGCGGCTCTCTCTTTGGGGCACCTTGAGCCTTTCCCCATCCCTTTTCCCCAGGTGCATTTTCCTTAAACTCTATCTCCTAAGCTCCCAGGGCCCTTCTTTGGCATTGTAACTTGCTTCCTGAGCACGTTTCTTCTATGGCTCACTTCTATTCTGTGACATTTTAAATAAACTTTCTCTTATAGTTTGGGGGGGAAAAAAAGACAAATTACAAATTGGATGAAAACATTTGTAATTTATAGATCTGACAAGGGACTTGTGACCATTACGCTTAGTAAAAGAAACTGATCTCATAAAAGGTTACATAGTAAATGATTCCATATATATAACGTCCTCAAAATGACAAAACTATAGAGACAGAGAATAGATTGATGGTTGCCAGGGAATAGAGACAAGGGGGTGTAGGGGAAGGATGTGACTATATAAAGGGGTAGTACAAGATAATTTCTCTTGGTGAGGGAATATCCTATATCACGGTGGTGGTGGTTACACAATTCTATAAAAAAAGATCAAATTGCATAGGACACACAAATGAGTACATGTAAAAATTGTGAAAACTGAATAAAGTCTAGTCTCACAATAGACTAGTGTGTCAATGTCATTTCCCTGGTTTTGATAGTGTTCCATTTAAGGGGTTCTATGTACTATTTTTGCAGCTCCCTGTGAATCTACAATCCTTTCGAATGTAAAAGTTAAGAAGAAAACTGGCAGCAAAATTATTGGAAACAGTCCATCCATAGAGGACTGATTGAATAAACTATAACGCAGGCACACAATGTATGAAACCATAAAAAAAATAAGGAATATATCTGTGAACTGATGTGGATAAATGAAAAAAGCAAGGCCCAGAGCACTGGATAGAATGTGTTAACTACTGTATAAAACAGAAAGGGAAATAAGGATATACCATAAACAGAGATTTGCTTATTTTCACAGTAAGAAAAACAGGAAGGACAAACCAGAAGTTAATGAAAAAGGTTTTCTATAGAGGATGAGTGGAAATGAGGTTAAAAGGATCAGGATGGGAGCAAGAATTCTCTGAGTAAAACTTTACATGGTTTTAAGTTTTTAATTATGTAAATCTTTACATAATCAAGCTCTTCAATAAAATGAAAGAAAACCCTAAAATTGAACAAAATTATATCAATTTGATAATATAATCATACAGAAAAAATTATTTCAAGTAACTTTTGTGGGTTTGTGGGTTTTTGTTGTTGTTAATCCTCACCTGAGGATATGTTTTTCCATTGATTTTTTAGAGAGAGTGGAAGGGAGGGAGGGAGGTATGGGGGGAGAGAGAGAGAGAGAGAAACTTTTGTGGGGGGAGTCCAATTTATTTTTTATTTTATTTTTTCCATCACCATTTATCCCCTCTATGCCCTTTTTCACCTTCATCCCCACCACTCTCCACCCCCCGAAGCCCACAATCACCACACTGTTGTCCATGATCATGAGTTTTCTTTTTTTTTTTTTTTTTTTGCCAATCCCTCTGACTATAGTCCTCAGTGCTCTATATCCTAATAATAACAGTACTGTAACTGTAAAGAAATCTTAAACTTCCTGTGGCAATCAGGGAATAGAATTTTCAGGAGAAAGCCAAAGTATCACAATGACATTAGCATAGAGTAAATCAAGTCAATAAAAAGACAAACAATTTAAAAATGGGCAAATCATTTGAACCTGCGCCTCACTTCTTTGAGCGAAGTATTTTGTAAACATCTCGTTCAACTACCAAATGACTATATTAACTAGGTACTATGTTATTCCATTTCCAGGAGAAAACTGAAGCAAACAGAAGTTAAATAACTTCCCAAGACCACACAGCAAACAGCAGAGCCAGAATCTGGAACTGCAGTGTGTGGAAGTCCAGAGCCCATGCTTTTAGCTTTTAACTGCTCTGAGGGAGCAGTGGGGAGCTGAGTGAGCAGCTGGCCACAGCGATGGCTGAAGCGGAAGAAGAAAGGAGGACCTTTTCTCCTCCAAAGGCAAGACCAACATTCTTTGGAACCTAGCCCTTATTACCCTTTTTCTAAAAGCTCTACACCCAATCTCCATCAGCAGGTCTACCTTTTAGTTTGTCCTTAGACTGTTCTCCTGGTCTGTTCCCAACTGTACTGGGTTGACACTGTCCCCCCAAAGTTCATGTCCACCCAGAACCTCAGAATGTGACCTTGTTTGGAAATAGGGTCCTTGCAGATTATTCAAATGAAGGCAAGTTCATACTGGATTTGGGTGGATCCTAACCCAATGACTGCTGTTTTTATTAACAAGAGAAAAAATATGCACCCACACATGAAAATAAATAGAGGTAGAGATTGGAATGATATATGTTTACAGGCCAAGAGATCCCACGGGTTGCTAGGAATCACCAGAAGCTAGGAGAGATGCATGGAACAGATTCTCCTTCAGAGCCTCCGGTAGGAACCAACCCTGCCAATACCTTGATTGTGGACTTCTGTCCTTTACAACTGTGAGAGAGTGTATTTCTGTTGTTTGAAGCCACTCAGTTGTGGTACATCTTTATGGCAGTGCTAGGAAACACACATGCCAGTTTTCAGGGGCTTCTTGCCACTGACCTCCACGCAGTTCTGGATCCTGGTGGGCATCTCAACAATAAGTGCCTCCATGAGCCTTCGGAGGGATTGCATGGTCTCCTTAAACAGGTCCTGAGGGGGAAAGGAGACTCAAGCAGTTGCCAAGTGATCAGCCCCAACCCTCCTTCTAAACTCTGCTCAGCATCTGGCTCTCCCACAAAGCCTTACTTAAGAAAGCCTGCTCCAAAATCTACATTTCAATACTTGCCTGCCATTCACTTGAACAAATTCCTCTGAGAGAGAGAAAGAGAGAAACATCAATGTGAGAGAGAAACATCAATGGGCTGCTTCCTGTATGTGCCCCAACCAGGGATCGAACCTGCAACCCCAGCATGTGTCCTGACCAGGAACTGAACCCACCACCTTTTGGTGTATGAGATGAAGCTCCAACCAACTGATCCACATCAGGGCAGTTCCTCTGCTGTTTGCACCAGAGCACAAATGTCTGCCTGGCGTGCAGTTTGTCCTGGTGGACTGGGAGTTCCCTGGCAACATAGCTACCCTGCCCACTCCCTAACTTGAGCTCATCTTGGACTCTGGTCCCAGTGGATGCAGCTTCAGTAAGCAGCCAAGACTGACAGGTTGGCTGGCTCCAGGGTTGGAAGAGGACTGGTCTGGCAGTCTGCAGGGTAACAGATTCACAAAAGCTAGGACAGTGGGTTTCTCCCTCTCCCCCTTTAGTGAACCAAGTGGCCTTGCCCAAAATCTTATAAAGAAAGTAGGTGATGTGCCAAGGAGGGCTTCTAAATGTAGGGGCCTGCTGGGAGAACCAAAGCAACATTTGTGATGGACCTGGACCACTAAAACTGAAAAGCAGGAGGAAAGAGAAAGAAAGGCAGATCTCCTTGGAATAAAGTACTTGAGAGAAATCTACCTCAGCATCAAGCTATTCTTACTGGGCAGTTGGAACTCCCAACCTGCCCCAAACACAGGGAAATCCTGTCAGAATACCCTCCTCACCCTAACTATGTTTATACTGAGGAAGGTCTCATGAGGATACAACCAGAGAAAACCCACTTCGGCCTTTTCTATATGTGCCAGTCTTTCTTTCATAAGTAAGCATGAACTAAAAAATAAGGGTCACCAGCATCTGATGAAAAGAAGGCCCAAGATGAACAAACCATAAAGAAAATCAAGCTAATTCAGTAAATAGTAGAAACTTGTATTTTTTAAATTCCTACTAGTATCCTCAAAAGAATTCAAGAGACTATGGCATCAGTAAAACAAGACCAACCAGTCAAGATAAAAGAGGAATCAGAGAACATGAAAGAATTCCCAGGAATTGCCTGGCCGAGCATGGCTCAGCGGTTGAGCGTCGACCTGGGATCCAGGCGATCGGGATTTGATTCCCGGTCAGGGCTTGATCAATGACTCTCTCATCATTGATGTTTCTATCTCTCTCTCTCCCTCTCCTTTCTTCTCTCTGAAATCTATAAAGATATATTTAAAAAATAAAAATAAAACAAGAATTCCCAGGAATTAAAAATACGAATATAAATTAAAAACTGAATCCCTCTTTCCTTCCTCAAGGAAACACTGTCCACCCTATAAGAAATAGATTCAGATCTCTTGATCCTGGGACTCCCTGAACTTATTTACCTATGAACATTCAGTAAAATCATATTTGAGTCTTCTAGTTTGGCTTGACTCTTACAACAGTTACAAAGGGAAGGGATGAGCGTCTACCTTTGGGCCAGACTATTAAAGTGGCGGCGGTGCTGAGTAGAAGGGAGTAGATCCCGGTAGAGCTCAGACCCCGCAAAAGCCCTTCTTATAGGAGGACTTCCTTCCAATGATTTTGTCTTTAAAACTGCCAGGCCTATACTTCTCAGCCTCTTAAAAAATAAAATAATAAAACCAAAGAGAGAAACATTAAAGAGTCTCGTACCACATTGGCCTGGGCCTCCCTGGGACTGGGTGCCTCCTTTTGCATAGTTTCCATGGATGGCAGGCAGAGCACACTCTTGAAGCAGGTTCGGAGTAGCTCTACCCTTTCTTCTATCTCTAAGAGGGGCCTGAGCATCCTAAGATCCAGGGAGGAGAAAAAGTGTAACCAGTGTTGCCAGGAATACAGCTGAGAAAGGTACAGAAAGAGAAGGTGGAGACAGAGGGGTAAGCAGGAGCAAGAAAGAGGAAGCTATCAGAAGAAAGGGTGATAAAAGAAGCAAGGGAAGGAACAGGAAGAAAGGGTGGAAAGAGCCAGGAAGATGGAAAGAAAGGGGCTAAGGGAAAGAGAAGAGGCACGACTATTGCGGGAAAGGGTACTGCTACTTTGAGATGATATGTTACTTTTTGGTTCCCCAGAGGGTTTTGAGGGAGTGGGGCATCAGTGGTGGAAAGGGAGGTGCCTAGTCAAGGACAGCCCTGAAAGCAAAAGGAAGCCTGGGGCAGAAGTGACAGCAAGTGTCTGTGCAGATAGGAGAGGTGGTCTCTGCCAGGTGCTTTGAAAAATCCCATCCAAAAAATCTCGGCAAAATGAAGTGGAAGATATTGTCCAGTAAATTTCTACTACTCCCTATGCTAGAAGCAGAAGCAGAAAATAAGAGGAGAGGATCGACTAAGGAACAAAGAGCTGAAATAGAACCAGGGCAAGAAAGACAGAGTGGATGGCATGTTACCTGAAGTTAGTGATGATGTCCATTGCCTTCTGTCTAATGGGGCTGGAGATGGAGTTCAATGGCTCCTCCTTGATTAGCTCCTAACACACACACACACACACACACACACGAGGATGGTGAACATATTTTTCTTGTCTGTCCCTGCCTCTTCCTACCCTAGGCTATGTTCATAAGAAGGTGGAATCTAGAATTTTTAGGGACTTCCAGACTCTGAGGACAGCACCTCTGTCCTATTCCCAACCACACCTTCCCCACAGCACTCACCCCTGCTTGGAGGATGAGAAAGGCAACACTAAGACAGGAAAAGGACACTGGAAAATCTGGGCTTCTACCTTCAGACCTAGCCTAGGAGTGTTACCAACGGTTTCCACAGGGACCCATCCTCCCTCGTCTCTGCATCCCCACCTCCACCCTCCTGCAAGGCACTTACCAGCATGTAGGTCACAATTGCTAGCTTGTGGGGGAACTTGAATTGGAAGGCCATGTGCTGCTGGCTGCTCAGGATATTTGTCAGTATGGTTAGGGCATTCAGGTAACTCAGCTTCAGGTCCTTATCCTGAGTGAACCAGTATGCTCAGAGACCTCCAAGGCGGGAATGGTCCCAGGCCAGGGCACACTACTCACATGAAGCCTGGGGGATGAGGAGCTAAGCTTTCTGTAGCCTTCCTTAGACTGATGCTCTGCATCTTCCCTCTGAGGGCAGCCCAGGGCCACCCTTCTCACCAACCCCCTTCCAGAGTCCCCTCTATATAACTCTTAAATTCAGATAGATAGAGCTTCCTTGCTTCTCAAGGTATTGTCTTTCCCTTGAATAAGTTCTACCAAAGGATGTCTAGTTGGAAATGGAAAGGGCTTCTTCTCCAACCCTGGAGAATTTGCCCATGCTTTGGACAAATAGCAAAGGCAGGAAAACAGTATGGGACTCCTTCCACTTCCCCTGAATGCTTCTTCCTATGAACACTAGGGAATTTAGGTTTTTCTCATCCCTTCATCGGAGAGGGTAGTGAAGAGCCCAAAGGCACGTCACATAGTAGCATGCCAGGGAAGGGGACACTTTTCAACAGACCTAAAATTACTGTGGTCTCCTCCTTGGGCCAGTTAGAGTCTCATAGTAGCAAGATTAAGTGAAAGGATTGAAATGTGGGAGAAGTCACTGTACTAGCCCCACCCCCTGACTCCCATTCAAGGCCAGGCATCTTTTTCTTGGAGGGGAAGAGAAGAGATGGCAGAGATGGGATGTTGGAGAAGTAGAGTAAGCAGGGAGTACCTTTTCCAAAATGCAGTTGTGGTAGTGTTGCAGGACCAAGGCCAAGATGGCATCCAAATGCATGAATATGGCTCCCTTGCTCTCTAAAATAATCTTACTATAGCTTAAGTAGATGGTGTTACAGACCAGCATCCATTCCCTTTGTTGGTGTTCCTGTAGGGGGAAGGGGGAAACTTGCCTTCTCCTCACCTTATCCTCCTTGCCTGATGGGGAAACGGAGGTTGAGAGAGGAGAAGGTTGCCCAGAGGATGTGGGAGAGAAGATGGGATTGTGGAATGGTGAGCAGCTTGGCGGGGGTGGGGGGTGCAGCTGGTGATACCAGGGCCTGAAGTGTGGACATGAGGGAGCAAGAGAAAGGGAGGGGAGGGTGAAACTTTCCACAGTTGGTTAGAGGGGAAAAGCAGCATTTATAGGTGAGTGATAAGGCCTCAGAGAAATGGGAGCTGGAGTGATAGGGATGCCTTGGAAGGCTTTGTGGGGGGCTGGTAGAGCCCTCTGGGAATGACATCACCTTTGCAAGTTTGAGGATGAACGATGAGTCCTTGTCAGTGAGTGTAGCACTATACACTTGCAGTTGTTCCAGGACTATCTTCAGATGTTTCATGGACACGATACTGAGTGCCACAGCAATGCCCTGTAACAAAGATAACCTCAACCCCATGCCACAGCTAAGGGTGAGCCAAGCACCTGCTATGTTCCCCAAAAAACTGGATTTAGAGACAGGAAGGGAGAGGAAAAGGAGAGGAAAGAAATGGAAGGGAAATTTGGTTCCCTAGCCTTGAACTGTTTAAAGTCCAGATGGAGAACCAAATATCTTTGCAAGAAATAATTCAAGAAGCAAATTATTAAGAAAAATTAGAGTTGCATATTTGCAAAATTTTGGTATTATCAAATCCAACATTGCACAATAGAGAATACTTTTATATGCACTACAAATTCAGAGAATGGTCATTCTGAGGAGGGAACAGAGGGGAAGAACAAGACCCAGGCACCTTATTTACAGCATTGGATAGCCAGTCAGAGAGGGGATGGAAGGCAGGGAAGACTTACAGACAATGCCAATCTTTCTAGTTTAGGAGAACAGGAAACAGCAGTAACTCTGACCAAAATAGGCAGGTGAAAAAGAGGCCTGTCTAGGTTGGAAAGAGAGAAAGGAGCAAGTTCCTGGATGTGGTGTATGGGAGGTGGTGGCAGAACAACTATGGAACTGTTTTCAGTGTCAGGGGGTCTGAAAGTTGGAGCTGGAAGTGTGGACCTGGGAATCAACAACCCAGAGAGAGCCAAAAGAGCAAAGGCTTGAGGATTCTGTGGTTCCTGCCATGAACAGTCTTTAACATAAATCCCCCCGCCTCATAGCAGGGCTTTTTGACTTCAGCCAAGCCTCGTCCTAGAGCTTACTCAACAAGAATGCCTGGGCAAGGAGCTAAGGAACTGCTCAACACAGACATTCAGGTGCAGGCCGTTTGCCAGTTGGCTCATTTGTGCTGGAAGGGCCACCATTAAGACTTTGCAACAAGAGAAGGCAGGGTGGAAGGTACCTCGGGACGGTGACAGGCTCTAGAACACAGATTCTTGACAGGGGTGAAATTTTAGTGGGACTTGTAGACTTTTGGACTCCAAGTAGATGAAGGGAAATTTTTACCTCGTTAGAAAAGGGTGACTAGTATCAGAAGGGGGTTCTATTCTGCCCCTCTTCTTAAGTCCTCCGTTAGCCATGGCTGTCACTTATCCTGGTCATCATCATTATCATTATCATCATCGTAACTGACATCATCAGAATATTAGTGCTTAGCCCTGGCCGGTGTTGTTCAGTGGTTAGAGAGTTGGCCAGGGCACCGAAAGGTTGCAGGTTCTCCACATACCTGGGTTATGGGTTCACTCCCCGCCCCTTGTCAGAGTGAGTGCAGGAGGCAACCAGTCGATGTGTCTCTCTCACATTGATGTCTCTCTCTCTCCCTCTCCCTCTCCTCCACTCTATCTAAAAATTAATGGAAAAATATCCTCAGGTGAGGATTAACCAAAAAAAAAAAAAAAAAAGAATATTAGTTTTTAGTTTGCCTTATACATGTTATTTCATTGATCCTCACACTAATGCTTTGAAGTAATTATTATCATCCCCATTTTACAGATGGGAAAAATACGTTTCCCAAATCTAGACATCGAGCCTAGATCTGTGTTCCAGGTCTACGTGGTTACTGGACATCTCCACCCGGCATTCCAACCCCCCACCCCCAATCAAAAACTAAGTGCATCCACTTCCTCCCCCTTTTGTCCCACAGTCCTGGTTTTAGGGAAGGATAACATTCTCCTCCCACCGAGAGACCAGGAACCCAAGAACCATCCCAGATGTCCTCTCCCTTATTGTATTTATCTTCTATATCCAATCTGTCCCCAAGTGCTAACAGAGAGGTCACTTTTAATTCCTTGTCAAAGAACTCCACACTCCAGTCCCACTAGACCACTGACTGTTCTCTAGATGTGCTCCCCAAGCTCCTGAATTTTGACTCAAAATATTATGTCAAGTGAGAATATCTGCCTCCTTCCTCCTAAACTCGCCCCAACCAACCCAAGTCCCAGCAAGTCCGGGCACTATGCCTCAGTGACTGCTCACATAGCCTTTAGTAAGGCTGTTGTGTATAGTTGGCTGTTTCCTTCCTGTACATGTCTTTCTCATTGATACTGTTTGCGCCTTGGGCTTGGTAAATACCTGCTGCTGACCATGGTGCTGATGGATGCTCTGAGAACCTGGCCAGAGAAGGGCCTTGGAGAGGGAAGGCCTGACAGCCTGGAAACCAGCACTACCAGTAATCAACACGTAAGAGAGTGCTTATGTGCCAGGTATTGCTTGGCACATAAGTGTTTCTACATTTTAATCCTTAAAACTATCCTACAACACACATAACTTCTGTGGTATCCACCAACAATTCCCACTCTGAATCTAATCATGAGGAAGTATGAGACAAACCAACACCAAAGGACATTCTACAAAATGAGTGGGCTGTACATTTTTAAAATGTCGAGGTCATGAAAGATAAAGAGGAGGAACTTGTTCCAGATTGAAGAAGAATAAAGGGAGATGACAACTGAATGCACGGTTTGATTCTGAATTAGACCCCAGACTAGAAAAAAGAATGCTTCTCTCTTGCTCTAAAACACACTGTTGGCACAATTGGTGATTTTCAAACTGGGCCTATAAATTAGATAACAGTGGTGTAGAGGTGTTAATTTCCTCATTTTCATCACTGTACTGTGTTTATGTAGAATATATTTTTAGATAACCTACACTGAAGTATTTAGAGGTAAATGAGCATCATGACTTCAGCTTCCACTTCAGATTCAGAAAATACAATAATTGTGTTAGCAAATAAATATATTATTTATGTGTGTGAGAGAATGATAAAGCAAACATGAAAAAACGTTAATATTTTGGGAATCTGGGCAAACAATAAACAGAAATTCTTTGGGATTTTTTCTTTTTTGCAGCTTTTCTTTAAGTACAAAATTATTTCAAAATTTAAAAAAAAACAAAACTTTTTAGGAAATATCCTATGAGAAAGGTACCTCTTACAGAGGCAGAAACTGAGGCACACAGAGGTTTATTAACTTGCTCAAGGACACATAGCTAGTAGGTAGCAGAGCTGGGGTTCCAACTCAGGTGGTCTGTTTGCCAGGCCAGAGCTTTTAGCCACCTTGCTATCCTGACTCTTAAACTAAAAATGCTTAGCCAGTGCCCTGTCTCACCTCCCTCTCCTGCAGGTTCTCATGGGAAGATTGGAGGATGGAGGAGAGCATCATCTTCACCAGTTTCTCATTCCTTGAGGTCCGCAGGGAGAAACCAAAGAATTTATATAGAAAAACCTAGGAGAGGTAGGAGGGCAGGGTCATGCATAGCTTGGAATAGGTTAGGGCAGGCATTTGCAAGCCTAGCCACCACCTTCACCCACAGTTCCATCCTTGGCCCCAGCCCTTGCTCTCTGGGGCGTCTGGGTAAGGCAGCAATCCTGCGGAGCAAGGGCTCAAGTTAGAAGAGAAAGCTTCATTTCTAATGTTTCAACCTCTTAGGGATCATCCTTTGGAACTTTCCCTGATCCACATACTTCTCCATTTGAGCTAGGAAATAAACAGAGTTCCTTAAATTGGCATAATTTTAATATCAAAATTGCATAATTGAAAAAATGCTTTTATGTAATCCTCTCTCCCTCCTCTGAATCTCAGTGGCCTTTGTCCTTGCTTACTGCACACTGCCCTGTCTACCTTGTAATGCAACCTGCGTGGACTCGCCCACTGCCTACCTCAGGGTCTCTGCTTTTCCTACATTCTCTGTCTAGAACCCTCTTCCCTGGGCTCTTCAAAATGTCTCATTCTCAGCTTTCAGATCTCGCCTCAGTGAGCCTTCCTTGACTTCCTAAGTTCCTCTCCAACTCACCACCCTGTTCCCTTCCTTCAGAGCTTCATCACAACCACTCATTATCTTGTTTATGGATTTGTTCAGTTAGTTTCTCACTTGCCCCAACCCCACATCTTGAGTGAAAATCAAGCTCAGGAGCAGTGTCTATCTGGTTCAGTGCTCTGCCCCCATGCTAACAGTGCCTGATGCAGTAGGCACACAGGACATACAGCTGTTCAATGAATGTCTTAACTCCCCCTCTCTATGAGTGTCTTTTCCCCTCTAGCAAACACTTATGGTTCCTTGTGCAGACCTTTGGGTTCCTTCCCTTCAATGGAACCCAAACTTTTTTCAACTTTTGTGAATAGTTACCCCTGCAGCCTTCTGGGGAAGAACTGCCCGGTGGGACCAGGGCCTCTGCCCCAGGTGCCTGCGAGCCACATTGTCCCCTCTCCCCTTCCTGCACTGGAACAACCTTGGAAACCTTGAGTCAATGACAGACAAGCTGGGGAGCAGGGGGTACAAAACCCCCCTCACTTGTCTCCAGGAAGGATAGACTCTGCCGTGCAGTTTCCCTCCAGGGCTCCCATGGGATCAGGCCACATCCTTGCTTAGCCTCTCCTCTCCGCTATCCTGCGTCCTTCATTCTATCACAGCTTCTCCCAAGAGCATTTCCTTTCTAAGTCACTTGACAAGAATCCTCACCTTAGGCTCTGCATCAATTAAACCTGACCTAAGGCACCTACTTTTCTGCTTAGCTGACAGATGACTACTCATCTTCCCAGTTTGCCCAGGACTGAAGCAGTTCCCTGGACACAGAACTTTCAGCACTAAAATCAGAACAGTCTTAAGCAAACCTAAACAGGGGATTGCCTCTGAGAAAACTTCTCTGCCAAGGCCCCACAGGCCTCCTCTGTGCTCCCAAGCACACAGTGCATATTTCCACCCTGACACTTAAAACACTTAGAACAATTGCCCATTTTCTTGTCTATTCACTCAAACAGACGATGGTTTCCTGAAGGCAGTCTGTGTCTCTTACAGGAATACCCTGTGCCCAGTCCAGTGTCTGTTCTGCTCTAGGCACTTAGTACACATTTTTAATAACTGACTTAATAAGATCAGAATTCCACCTCACTTCATTTTGTATTCCTAGTCTACCATCCACAAAGATGTGTGTACAGTAGGTGCTTCATAAATATTTGTTAATAATTAGAGAGCAAACATCCTTGGAAATAAGACCTCTTTTTTGGAAACCCCCCAGAGCCCAAATAAAGTGTTGCTTGGTGACAGGAAAACAATATTCAAAATCAAGAAACCTGGATTCAGGTGCCAGTTTTACCAATAATTTGCTTAAGACTCTAAATCCTTCTAGATTGTGTTTCCTGATCTGCAACGTAGGGATGACGACAGCTATCAGGCTATTTAGCCTTTTGAGTTAATAAAGCACCTTCACAGGCATCCTTGTTCAGTTCTCATTCTCTGTCCTGTGATGCAGAAGTTACTTTTGCTGCTTCCCAAGTGAGGCCACTGAAATCTTGAGGACGCTAAGATGCTTGATCCAGACTAAACTGGGAGCCCGTGGAAAAGCGAAGGCGGGACCCCAGGCTGTCGCCAGCACAGACCTTGCTCTCTGTGAGGGAAGGGGCCCACATTTCTTCCTCAGCTCTGTATCTCCAACACCAAGCACAGCCCCTAATCTATGGGATGCCCTCAAATATTCCTTGAATTAACTTGCTTAAATCTGACTCTAAAATCAATAATCTTCCCACTGCACCCAAGCACCACCCTCCACCCCAATTTCCCCCCCTTGCAACTGCCACACACCCATACACACCTTCTCAAAGCTGTCATCATTGAAGTAGCTTATCCTCTCCAAGATGACCCTGGTGAGCTGCTCCTGCCAGCTGTCATCATCAATGGCCACTAATGACTGACTTAAAAACTGTGGAAGAAGGGAGAAGAGAACCACAAAGGACAGTGGCAGGGCTTTCCTGCCCCACAGAATAAGGGTCAAGAAGCAGCAAAATACAAGGGTCATGGTCTGTAAACATGGAAAAAGATGTGAAATACATGGTGGGAGTTAGTCAGAACTGGAGAATCATAATGCCGTGACAGTGATTGTAATGCCAGTTACAGGTGGGAAGCCCTTCCCAATTTACAAGGACGTCTCCCATATCATCCTGTTTAATTCTGGAAGACAGGAGTTACTTCCATTTCACAGACACAGACAAAGAACCTGAGACATGCAAAGGCTAAATATCTTGCCCAAGGACACACAGCTAGGGCTCTTTCCCTTACTCCCCCTTGATACGGGGCCTTGAGGGTGTGGAAGGTGAGTCAAAGTTTAGGATATACTCAGGTACTCTGATGCAGAGGCCAGGAGGCAAGGGGACCACAGAAAGAGGTTCGCTTGAGCAGGGAGTCTCTGGGGGGTTTCTGGGGCTACCTTCCCTCAGGATCCTAAAGAGGGGAAAGAAGGCAAGTGGGGAAGGGAAATAGCTCTTGGTGAGTGCTTACCTGGAGCAGCCTGTCCTCCCACTCCTCCTGATTCAGGTTCTTCTCAGTGTGATCTAGGAAAGGAGAGACCACGGGGACCCACCAAACCAGAAGGCCACAGCCGGGGAGAAAAAAATCATTTAAAATCTATGTGGCACTGAGCCTACAAGATAACTGCTCTCCCACTTTACAGAGGCTCCAGAAGATGAATGATTTTCCAAAGGTGAAACATACACAGCTGGCCAGTGTCAAGAGCAAGGATACAAAACTGGTTTGTCTGTTTCCAAAGCCCACACTCTTCCCTGATCCTCTGCCTGTAAGAAGCAGCAGGAATCATTCTGGATATCTGGAACCACAGAACCTGGGACTGTGTATCTGCTCAGTGCTGAACATTGCCCAAGTAAGCAGACCCATCCAACAGCATCTCAGAGGGACAGAGAGCTTGATCCCAGTTCTCCTCACCCCAAGGAAGGTCCATCCTGCACCTCGAGACTCCATCTCTTCTGGAGTCTGCCCACTGTCCCAGCTCCATCCTTCCCCACTCCTAACCAACCCCTTACCATCCAGTATCTTCAACATCTGTGGGATTGCCTTTGTCCACAGCTGGCCCACATTGGAGTGGATAACGGGGTGCAGAGAAGTGATAGGATGCAGGGCATGTAGAAGCTTTAGAGAGCTTGCACCAAACTTGTTTTCTCTATAAGGCTTTTGGGAAAACACCTGAGAAGCAAGTGGAAGGCAAAGAAAAGATTTAAAGGAAGAGAAGAAAAAAAATTAAAACAAACCCATAGAATGGTAGAGCTGGAGCTTAACCCTCCCCTTTCTTTTCCACCTGTTGAACTCCTACATACTCTAAGATGCTCTCAAAACATCACCTCTTCTGTGATGCTTTCCTGACTCCTGAAGACTGTGTCAGCTCATTGCTCTTCTAAGATCCCATTGCACCATGTGTATTCGTCTATTAGTACACTTGTCACACTGGAGTATAGATGGTTATTCCCAGGCCTGTCTTCCCCACTAAAACTGTGAATACCTCAAGGGCAGGCCTACCTTTGTCACTCCAAAGGTTCATAATGTCTAGCTCATAGTGTCTGAGCAAACAGAGAAACTCAGAACAGTCATCCAGAAAGGCATGCAGACTTGCCCAAGGTCAACAGAGAGCAGCTTAGGATAAGGTCACATAGGAGACAGGCTAGGCCTTTCTCATCCCAAACCCCTTTCCCATCTTCAGACCCCACCACTATGCTCCCAGTTCCCTCCTCCAAGCTCTTTGGCCCCCCTGATACTGGGCCCTAGCTCTTCATTCTACATCTAGCATAATGCCTGAAATAGAGTACACTCAACTATTTGTGAAATGATTGGAAGGATGGATGGATGGATGGATGGATGGATGGATGGATGGATGGATGGATGGACGGACTGATGGGTGGATGGAAGAATGGTTGGACGTACACTCATCCCAGCTTCACTTACCACAAGATGGGTCAGGAGTCTCTGAGGTGAGATGAACTGGGTGGCTAAGTTAAGGAGGGGATAAAAGGAGAGGACAGAGTCAGTGCACACTCTAGGATGCTCACCCTCCAGCCTCCACTGGCGGCTCCCCATCAGTACTTCAGAGGAGGAGAAAGAGCAAAGTGGAGAGGGAACATCAGTGCCAATACCATGGGGCCCTGTGACATTTTGACTCAAACAAATCATTACATTTTCAGCCTATAAAAAAATATACACACACCAAGTAATATGCTAAACAGACATCTCAACTCTAACCCTGACTCCCACTGGGGTTAGAGGTCAGGGATGGGGTGAGTACAGAGTGAGGTTCAGAGTTGGGGCAAAGGAAGAACTAAGGGTCAGAAATGTTTGTGTATTCATTACTTTATAATTAACAGTGTTCGTACATCTCAACTCCAGTGTTTTAAAATGAGGAATAAAGGCAAGAAGGAACTGGGTCTTCCAGAGGCATCCCCTTTTCATCCATGGGGCTAAATGGCCTTAAGCCACTGCCTTACTCTTCCCATCATGGCCCAGGTTTGGGACCTACAGCCTCCCCCTCAGATCTGCACCCTCTCCCCCATACCCAACAGTCCTGCAGTGTCTCAGCCAGCCCTGACAGCCCCCAAGCCCAACACTCCATGCCCACAACAGCCTGAGCTTTCACAGTGAGCACCTTTCCACAGGCAGCCCTACCCTTGTACTTACGGCTTAAGTGAAAGCTGCTGAGGTAGGGAAACTTGCCCAGGGAGCGGGCCTTCAGAGCCATTTCTGTGGCTGCCTTACACAGAGGAACAAAGGCCATGGTGTTGTTGGGATCACACGCCAAAGTGATCAGTTTGGGCAAAGATACCTGGCAGAAGATGTGGCAAGAAGTTCAATGCCAAGACCCAAATCAACCCCAGTCCTAAGTTCTCCAACCCCATGACTTTGTTCTTTCCTGGAGGGAGTGACATTTGAAGTTTGTATACACAGCCCCCCGCAACCCATTCATATTCATTCTCTCTCTCCCCTCCCTCCCATATTGATAAAATATAACCAAGGCCCTGATTAAAATTACAGCAGGAAGAACTTGATTCAATAAATGAGGGCTTCTTGCAATTTGGAATGTGTGGCTTGTAACCACATTCATTTAGGAACCTTGCAGAGACAGAGACATGCTGAAGGTTAGGAGGCAGAGTTTACTGGGAGGGAGAGTAAATCTCAAGTCCTTTTCTTCCCACAGCCCTTTCCTCAGCTCTGACACAAATCAGCTTGTATGAGCCTCCAAGAATTCCTAGAGGTTGCTAAGAACAAACAGGCAATAGAATCACCCCCTTTTTTATGAAAGAAGAAACTACAGCTGGGAAAACAAATTACTCAGTACTTTACAGCTAGAAGTTGGCTGAGCAGGACTCAAACTCAAGCCTCCCAATCCACCACCCAGTGACCCTCTTCTGCTGCATTGAGCACTTCTCAGAGAAGCCCCAGGTGCTTGAGTGAAAAAGAATGGAGGTGGGGAGAGGGGTGAGACACCACAAGGGATTACAAGGGAGGGCATAGAATGCAGTCCGGGGGTCAGGGTAGTGATGTAGGGAGCCAGGGGAGGAGGAAATGGAGAGGCCTGCTTGACCCTAGCTGTTTGTACCATCTGTAGAATTTTGGAACACATTATTTGGGTGTCCTCCTCTTCATTCTGGAATAAGAAAAGGAAAGATTTAAATCTGAAATAAATGCTAGCTAAGTATCTGGGTTCAAGGCCTCCCCTGGATCACTGCTCAGGGTTTTAGAGGCCAAAGGCTCTTCCCATGTGCCAGGTGTACCCTCTTCTTTCCCTCCTGCTCCCAACTCTGCCTTTCTCTTGTTCCCTCCCTGGAGGACTGCTCCCACCCTCAGTCCCCTCCTTGCCCCAGCCCCTGCTCACTGATGGGTCACACACGCTGAGCTTGATGATATAGTTGATGATGGTGTTCCCCTGGGGCAGGGCCAAGTAGTTATGCTGGCCTAGCATCTCAATGAAGTGCAAGAGGACCTTCGGCACCTGTGGGGTCACAGACCATTACATGACAAGACAGGTAGGAATGTCAGGGACTGCCAGTAGGACCCCTCATGCTCCAGATGAGAACACACAGGACCAAAGCAGGTGAGGGGCTCAGATCTCCTGACTCCAAGCCCAGTGTGACTCTTCAGTGGGCTCCAGGTGATGACAGACCACCAGCCACTGAACATGACCACTTCTGTACTTCTCCTTAAAGTTCTAAACCACTTCAGCTCCCACCACCTTCCTGGAGAACTCTAAGCTCTTAGCTTGCCCGCACTTTATTTCCCCAGATATATGAAAATTAGCAGGAGTGTTGGGTAGGGGGGAGAATCTGAGTCCAGGGAAGGTCCCATGTTCTAGCCTTCCTAGGGAAAGCCAAGAACAAATCCCACAAGTCCTGAGAGCCCAGCCCTCAAGATTCCAGGCTTTCCATTAACCTTCTGAGGATTTAGGACTTTGTTTTTAGGTATGATGCCATTGTTTCCACTTGATACCCCAAACCACTACTCCCCTGCCCCCCAACCCCCGTTTCCCTATCCTGTGTGATCCAGAGCTGGAAGCAGTCTCTGCTGTCTCCAACCTTGGCTGAAGAGCTTATTAAAAATATGGTTTCTCACAAAAGATTGAATCAACAATTTGGAAGATAAGGTAACAGAAAACACCCAATCAGAACAGCAAAAAAAACACAGAATCTAAAAAAATGAGGATAGTTTAAGGAGCATCTGGTACAACATCAAGCATACAAATATTTGCATCATGGTGGTGCCAGAAGGAAAAGAGAAGTAGCAAGGAATTGAAAATCTATTTGAAAAAATAATGACAGCCTGGCCAGTGTGGCTCAGCAGTTGAGCATAGACTTATGATCTAGGAGATCGAGGCTCGATTCCCAGTCAGGGAACATGCCCCAGTTGCGGGCTCGATCCCCAGCAGGGGGAGTGTAGGAGGCAGTCGATCAATGACTCTCTCTCATCATTGATGTTTCTGTCTCTCTCCCTCTCCATTCTTCTCTCTGAAATCAATAAAAAAAAATATTTAAAAAATGATAATGACAGCCCTGGATGGTTTGGCTTGGTGGATAGAGCATCGGCCTGTGGACTGAAGGGTCCCAGGTTCAACTCTGGCCAAGGGCACATACCTTGGTTGCAGGCTCAATCCCTGGCCCTGGTTGGGGCTCTTGCAGGAAGCAACCAATCGATGTGTCTCTCTCACAATGATGTTTCTCTCACTCTCCCCCTTCCATTCTCTCTGAAAAGCAATGGAAAAAATATCCTCAGGTGAGGATTAAAAAAACCAAAAAAGTAAATACCTTCTCAATAAATATAAATCTCCACATGTATTTAAAATAATAATAATAATGACAGAAAACTTCTCTAATGTGGTGGAGAAAATAGACATACAAGTCCAGGAAGTGCAGAGAGTCCCAAACAAGATGAACCCTAAGAGGCCCACACCTAGACACATCATAATTAAAACGCAAAAGGTTAAAGACAACGAGAGAATCTTAAAAGCAGCAAGAGAAAAGCAGTTAGTTATCTATAAGGGAGTTCCCCTAAGACTGTCAGCTGATTTCTCAACAGAAAATTTGCAGGCCAGGAGGGATTGGCAAGAAATATTCAAAGTGATGAAAAGCGGGGACCTACAACCAAAATAACTCTACCCAGCAAGGCTATCATTTAGAATCAAAGGACAGATAATGACCTTCCCAGAAAATGAAAACCTAAAGGAGTTCATCACCACCAAACCAGTATTACAAGAAATGTTAGGGGAGAAGAAGAAGAAGAAGAAGGAGGAGGAGGAGGAGGAGGAGGAGGAGGAGGAGGAGGAGGAGGAAGGAGGAAGGAGGAAGGAAGGAGGAAGGAGAAAGGAAGAAGAAGAAACTATAAAAAATATAAAAAATAAAATGGCAATAAATACGTATCTATCAACAATTACTAGAAGTGAAAATGGATTAAATCGTCCAATCAAAAGACATAGGATGGTTGAATGGATAAGAAAGCAAGATTCTTACATATGCTGTCTGCAAGAGAATTACTTCAGATTGAAAGACACACACAGACTGAAAGTAAAGGGATGGAAAAAGATATTTCATGAAAATGGAAACAAACCAAAAATCTGAGTAGCAATAGTTATACCAAACAAAATAGACTTTAAAACTATAAGGTAACTTTAAAGGCTATAAGGAGAGACCACTCCTTCCACTTCTGGGTATTTATCTGAAGAAACCCAAAACACTAAATTGAAAAGACATATACATTCATATGTTTATCGCAGCATTATTTACAATAGCAAAGATATGGAAGCAACCTAAGTGCCCATCAATAGATGAATGGATAAAGAAGAAGTGATGCCTGGTTAGTGTGGCCCAGCAGTTGAGTGTAAACCCATGAACCAATAGGTCGCTGGTTCGTTTCCCTATCAGGACACATACTTGGGTTTTGGACTTGATCCCCAGTAGGGGGTATGCAGGAGGCAGCCGATCAATGACACTCTCTAGTCATTGATGTTTCTATCTCTCTATCCCTCTCCCTTCCTCTCTCTCTAAAATCAATAAAAACATATTTTTAAAAAATTTTTTGTAATGTCTTTATTGATTTCAGAGAGAGGTAGGGAGAGGGAGAGAGAGAGAAACATCAATGATGAAAGAATCATGATTGGCTGCCTCCTGCACACCCCCGACTGGGGATTGAGCCTGCAACCCGGGCATGTGCCCTGACCGGGAATCAAACCTGGATCTCCTGGATCATAGGTCGATGCTCAACCACTGAGCCACTCCGGCCAGGCAATAAAAACATATTTCTTAAAAAAGAAGTGGTACACATATACAATGGAATATGACTCAGCCATAAAAAAGAATGAAATCTTGCCATCTGCAACAACATGGGTAGGCCTAGAGGCCATTGTGCTCAATGAAATAAGTCAGACAGAGAGACAAATGCCATATGATTTCACTTATTTGTGGAATCTAAAAAACAAAATAAGTGAACAAGCAGAACTAAGACAGACTCATAGATACAGAGAACATTTCGACAGTTGCCAGATGGGATGGGAGTGGGGGAACAGGTGAAAAAGGTGAAGGGGTTAAGAAGTACAAATAGGCAGTTACAGAATAGCCATGGGATGTAAAGTACAGCGTAGGGAATATAGCCAATAATATTGTAACAATTATGTATGGTGCCAGGTGGGTACTAGATTTATTGGGGTGATCACAAGTTATATAAATAAATGTCTAACCACTGGGTTGTACACCTGAAACTAATATAATATTGTATATCAAGTGTAATTGAAAAAGAAAAAAAATTGAAAGGAAAAAATATATATATGGCTTCTCAGACCCCACGCCAGATGCGATGTTTGAGGACTTCTCTCCCCAAGCAAACTATGATTTCTCAGGGGGCAGAAATAGTACATTTCAGAGCTCTATGTCCCCACTGGGTTCACCACAGTGCTGCCCACAGAAAAGTTCTCAGAAAATATGAAGGAACCACCTATTCACTTCTCAAACCTTTCTCAGGTTTTGAAGAACCCAAATGTAACTAACCCATGGGCAGGAGTTTGAGGCCAGAACTAGTTTGGCAAAAGTGCCTTACCTCTCTCCTTATCTCGCCCCCCCAAACCTTCCCCTCTCCATTTTACCAGACCTCAAGGTCTCAAAACAGCAATTGCCCTCCCAGCCCAAACATTCTGCTTTTCTGCTTACAGGTTTGAGGTCCTCCTGAATCACCATAATGGCTGAATGCATCACCTCGCGCTGCAGTTTCTCTGTCTGAGGCACTAGAGAAAAGACAGACATGCAGGGGAGTCAGTTTCCTCCCTCCTTTGTTGGTTCGGGAGGCATAAGACAGACAGGTAGGAGAAATTTTAGGCACAGTCCTGCTCTTCAAAGGCCAGGGCAAACCCCAGAGATTCTGTCTCCCATCCCTCTGCTTTAAAGCAGACTAAAGAGTGACCTAAAACAATATTTTCATCAAGGTGGCACTTGCATCTCAGCCCTTCCCAGTCTCCCACGACTGCCCACACAAGTCCACCTCACCGGCTGAGCTGTCCTGCTCACCCTCTGCATCTCTCAAGCTTTAGAGCTGCCAGCACTGTTCTTTTTCTGTGTGAATCCCCTCTGCTGACTCAGTCTCCTTCCTGCTCTCAGCACAGCTCCTACACAGAGTCTGTTCCATCTCCCAGCTGACGCCTTCTCTGCATTCCTGTTGTCCATTGCCATGCTCACATTTAAGTAACTTATCACATATTATCTTGTATCATTTTGCTGTGTGAACAGGCTCATCTTCCCTACTTGACAGTGAGCTCTTTGAGAGCAGGGACCATGTCTTATTTATGTGTGTATTTTCTGTGCCTTGCACTGTGCTAGGCACACAGTGAAGGTTTGATGAACACTTGATTGGAGCTAAAGCCTACACTCCAAGATATGTTTTCTCTTTTAATTCTCACTAAGAATGCCTGTAGTAAGTATTAATGTTACCTCCCCTTTTCTTTTTTTCATAATCCGCATCCCAGGGTATGTTTTTATTAATTTTAGAGAGAAAGGAAGGGAGAGAGAGAGAGAAACATCGATATGAGAGAGAAGCATTAATTGGTCACCTCACATATGAACCCCCACCGGGGATTGAACCCACAACCTGGGTATGTGCCCTAACCGGGAATCAAGCCTGCAACCTTGTGGTGTACAGGATGATGCTCCAACAGAGCCACCCACTTTTCAAATGAAGAAATACAGGTATAGACTAAAAGTAATCTTCCCCTGCCCAGCCGGTTTGCTCAGTGGTTAGAGCGTCAGCTCACTGACTGAAGGATCCCAGGTTCGATTCCAGCCAAGGGCACATACCTTGGTTGCAGCCTCCAATCCGGTAGGTGCAGCTAATAAGAATCAAAGCCAGGATTTGAACCCACTGACTTTATATTGAGTTTAAAACTGTGTTTTTAACTACTATATGGAACTGTCTCCCAGAGAAGGAGATCCCTGGGACCAGGCTCAATTCCTACTCACATTCCTGGAACACATCTATGAATGCCTGAAGGCCTGATGTTATCTTGGATGGATCATTGGACTCCAAGGTCTTTCGTATTAAGTATACCAGCTGATCCTTGTATAACTTGGCTATCACAGGGCATGAATACAAGGGAATAAAGGGTATGTTTAAGTGGGAGGTGATAAGTAGGAGTAAATCATGCTCACAGCAAAACACTGATACCATGGGCTGGACAAATTAGGGTCTATGAGGTTGGAAAAAAGGAGGAAGAAAGAAAGCCAATGTTTGTCCAGCATTTACCATGTGCCAAGCATGGGGGCAGATGCTTTTCCTGAGCTAGGCCTGTCCCTCCCCTGCCCCACCGTGTGCCCTCCCATTAGGCCAGAACCTCTTTCATGATCATCAGTGCTGTAATCACATTATCACTTTCTGTGCTTCAGTTCACCAAAGGAGAAAGGGAAGCCAACCTCAGGTGAAGGGGGTGGGAGCAAAAGGGGTAGGGGTGGGAGAATGTCTATGCCATTTGAGATTCATTGAATTTCAGGCAAACTTTCCATGAATTACTTTGCATCTTGTCTGAGGATGGAAGCCCATCTTGGGGACCTATGCACCCATTTCAGTCCTGGGACACACATACCTGGGGCTAGGAAAATGTGTTAACTTACCCAGGATGAAGATAGCCTTCAGGGCAAGGCTGCTGTTCTCTACAGAGTGAGGATCTGATTGGTTGACTTTTTTACTCAGCTGTGGGAAGACCAAGGCCATCAGACCTGGGAGCACTGAAAAACCAGGGGCCCTGGGCATGGATGGAGAAACTGAGGTATACAGCCATGAAAAGTGTGGCACTTGCCCATAAGGAAAATGTGAAAATAGAACTCAGGAATTCACATGCACAGCCCGAAAGGAAAGAAGACAGTGACCAACAAATTAAATATACAAAGGGAAAACCTTTTTTGCAAAGTGTTCTCAATTGTGCTCTTCCTATGCTAGGCTGCAACACAAAAGGCCTGCCATTTCCCACAGGCATAATGGAGTAGTTTGGACTTTCCGCCCTTAACCAGTTGAGGGGAAGCAACAATGGCCTTCACCCCAGGAAACATACAAAATGTATCCAATTTACCTCCCGGAGACTATCCACTCTGTGACCAATATCCAGGCATTTACCTGTTCCAGGGAAACCTGAGGTGTGTGCAGTTAAGGTCACCATGAGAAAAACTCCTGGGCTGTGTGCAGGTCACGACTTGGGCTGGGGTAACCATTACCTCCAAAGAAAAGGGGAAGACCAAACCCAGGATATTTCCAGCCCCCCAGCACTCACCTGCTCAAACAGCATGCCTGTAATGTTTTCCAGCTGGGATTCCAAGTTTAAACCTCCGCAGTCGCTGAGAGCCAGAGCATTCACAAGTTGGCAAATACACTGTGTGTGTAAGGACAAAGTCAGCCAGTCAGCCAGCCCTTGCCACAGCCTCATGGAAAAGCCTCTGTCCTCACATCTTCTCTTAGAGGTGGCCCAAGCATCACAGTTTCACACTGCCCTCTTGTACCTTTTCAAGAAAGGCCCAGGGGCTAGTTTTTCCATAGCCAAATACAGCCATTACCTGCTTTCCACCTCACCCAGAAAGCTACACTTACTTCCAAATAACCTCATTCTTCCACAGAAAGTTTTAGGGCAACTCAACATTGCAGGTGTTGGCTGACTTCAAAGAGGTAGGATAAAGAAAGCATGGCCAAAGCAAGAACTTGTTCCGCGGTTCTGACTTTTAAAATTCGGAAAACCAAGTTTAAAAGCCTAAATATCTACCCTTTACCTAGTGGATTGTATTGTTTCATGGGTTGTTCTTATCACTTGTATGAGAGTGCTACAAATAGCCTTAGTTTTCACATTTGTAAATATTCCATTTGATTTTTTTTTAAAAACAGCTTTATTGATGTCTAACTGATACATAATAAACTTCACATTTTTAAAGTATACAGTTTAATAAACATAAACACACTTGAAACTATCTCCACAATTAAGATAATAAATATATCCATCACCCCCAAAAGTTTCCTCTTGTCTCTTTGTAACCCCTCCTTCCCTTACCTCCCAACACCTTTCCTTTCCCCAGGCAACCACTAATCTGCTTTCTGTCACTATAGATCTGTCACTTACTTTTTAAGAAACTGCCAAACTGTTTTCCAAAATGATTGTGCCAATTTACATTCTAATGGGTGTGTAGTGGCATCTCACTGAAATTTTAAATTCCCTAATGTCTAAATGATGTTTAGCAACTTCTCCTATGCTAATTTGCCATCCCTATATCTATTCAAATTTTTTGCCAGTTAAAAAAATTTTTTTAATTGATTTTAGAGAGGAAAGGGGGGAGAGAAAGAGAGAGAGAGAGGGAGAGAGAGAGGGAGAGAGAGGGAGAGAGGAACATCGGTGAGAGAGAAACACGGATCGGTTGCCTCCCAGACATGCGCCCCCGACAGGACCAGGATCAAACTGCAACCTGGGTATGTGCCCTGACTGGGAATCAAACCCACCACCTTTGGTTGTACCAGACGATGATCCAGCCAACTGAGCCACACTGACCAGGGTTGTTTTTAAAAATTTTAATTGAGTTTTGAGAGTTCTTTATATATTCTGGACACATATATATGATTTGCAAATATTTTCTTCCAGTCTAAGACTTGTCTTTTCATTGTCTTAACAGTTCTCAAAGAACAGAAATTATTCATTTTCAGGGGTGGTGGTGGTAAAGGGATGGAGCGATTGAGAAAAAAAGAGCCCTAGACCATTTGCTCAGTGATTAGAGCGTCGGCCTGCAGACTGAAGGGCCCCGGGTTGATTTCAGGCCAAGGGCACCGTACCTCGGTTGCAGGCTGGATTCCCACCCCTATCGGGTCGTGTGCGGGAAGCAGCCAATTGATGTCTCTCTCACATCAAACTTTCTCTCTTTCTCTCCCTTCCATTCTCTCTGAAAAGCAATAGAAAACATATCCTTGGTTGAGGATTAAAAGAAAAGAAAAGAAAAAGAAAAAAAAAAAAGAAAAAACTCATGGACACAGATAACCTGGTAGTGATTGCTGGGGGGTTGGGAGTGAGGGGGGTGGAAGGGGGTAGAAGGGGGATAGATGATGGTGGATGGAGACTTAACTTGGGATGGTGAACACAAAATACAGTGTACAGATGGATGTGTTATAGAATTCTGCACCTGCAGCCCTTATAATTTTGTTGACCAGTGTCACCCAATAAATAGGAAAAAGAAAATATTAAATTTAAATTAAAAAGTAAAAAAAAAATTATTCATTTGATAAAGTCCAATTTATTTATCCATTTTTTTAAAATCATGTTTTATTTTTCGCCCTGTCTGTGTGGCTCAGTTGGTTGGAGCATTGCCGGGGGCACTGAAATGTTGTGGGTTTGATTCCTGGTCAGGGCACATGCCCATGGTAGGGGACTTGCAGGAGGCCACCAATCGAAGGATCGATGTTTCACTCAGTCGATGCTTCTCTCTCTCTCCTCTCTCCCTTCCTCTATTTGAATATTTTAAAAATAAATCAATAAATGAAATCATGTTTTATTTTTCAATTGTAGTTCACATACAATATTATATTAGTTTCAGGTATACAACCCAGTGATTAGACACTAAGTAACTTACAAAGTGGATAAATCTAGTGGCTATCTGATACCATATATAGTTATTACAGTATTACTGACTATATTCCCTATGCTGCACTTTACATCCCATGACTATTTTGTAACTGCCAATTTGTACTTCTTAATGCCTTCACCTTTTTCACCCACCCACCATGCCCTCCCATCCATCAACCACCAAAATATTCTCTGTATCTATGAGTCTGTTTCAGTTTCGCTTGTTTGTTTATTTTGTTTTTTAGATTCCACAAATAAGTGAAATCATATAGCATTTGTCTTTCTCTGACTCACTTATTTCACTAGGCACAATACCCTCTAGTCAATCCATGTTGTTGCAGAGGGCAAGATTTCATTCTTTTTCTGGCTGATAGTGTTTTTGTTTCAGTACTTCAAAGGTGTTATTCAACTATGTATCTTCTCAGTTGTGTTGTTTCCATTCAGAAATCTGTTATTGTTTTTATTCCTCCATATGAAACATGCTTTTGTGCACTTAAGATTTTCTCTTTTTCACTGGTTTTGAGAAATTTGATTATGACGTGACTTGCTGTAGCTTTTTATGCATATATGCATATAAGTTCTTATGTTAATCTCTCCCCATTCACGCCCAAACCCTACCTTCCCTCTGAGATTCTTCAGTCTGTTCCATGCTTCTATGTCTCTGGATCTATTTTGTTCAGTATATTTTGTTCATTAGATTCCACATATGAGTAAGATCACGTGACACTTGTCTTTCTCTGACTGGCTTATTTCTCTTAGCATATTATTCTCCAGTCCCACCATCCTGTCTCAAAGGGTAAGGGATGCTTCTTTTTTACAGCTGCATAGTATTCCATGGTGTAAATGTCTGAGAAGATACTTGGTATGAATTCAATCTTCTTGAACTTGCAGAGACTTGTTTTGTGTCCTAACATGTGGTCTATCTTTGAGAATGTCCCATGTGCACCTGAGCAGAATGTTCTGCTAAATTACACTTATAGAAATGTTCTGTAAATGTCAATTAAGTCCATCTGATCTAGTATGTCATTTATTTTTTTAAATTTATCTTTATTGTTGAAAGCATTACAGGTGTCCCATTTTTTCCCCCAATTGACTACCTCCACCTTGCTCCCACCCCCTCCCCAGACCTTCACCCCGTCATTGTCTGTGTCCATGGGTTATGCACATATGCATATAACTTCTTTGGTTAACCTCTTCCCACCCTCCACCCCCCCCTTCCCTCTTCCCTCTGAAATATGATCATCTGTTACATGTGTCCATGTCTCTGGATCTATTTAGTTCATCAGATTCTTTTCTTCATTAGCTTATTTTTAAAGAAGGCCCTTCAACATTTCCTGTAGTGCTGGTCTGGTGGTGATGAACTCCTTTAGCTTTTCCTTGTCTGAGAAGATCTTCATCTGACTTTCAATTCTAAATGATAGCTTTGCCGGGTAGAGTAATCTTGGTTGTAGTTCCATGTTTTTCATCACTTTGAATATTTCTTGCCACTCCCTTCTGGCCTGCAAAGTTTCTGTTGAGAAATCAGCTGACAGTTGTATGGGTGCTCCCTTGTAGGTAACTAACTGCTTTTCTCTTGCTGCTTTTAAGATTCTCTCTTTGTCTTTAACCTCTGGCATTTTAATTATGATGTGTCTTGCTGTGAGCCTCTTTGGGTTCCTCTTGTTTGGGACCCTCTGTGCTTCCTGGACTAGTAAGTCTATTTCTTTCCCCAGGTAGGGGAAGTTTTCTGTCATTATTTTTTCAAATAGGTTTTCAATTTATTGCTCTCTTTCCTCTCCTTCAGGTACCCCAATAATACGAATGTTGGGCCTCTTGAAGTTGTCCCAGAGGCTCCTTATGCTATCTTCATATTTCTGGATTCTTTTTTCTTTTTGCTCTTCTGGTTGGGTGTTTTTTGTTTCTTCATGTTCCAAATTGCTGATCTGATTCTCAGCGCTATCTGCTCTACTGTTGATTATTCTTCCTTTTAGTTCATGTAGCCTTCATTTCAGATTGGTCCTTTATTATGTCATCGATTTTCTCAGTTATTTTCTTCATACTCTTACTAATATCCTTGAGCATCCTTATAACCATTATTCTGAACTCTGTATCTGTTAGCTTGCTTGGATCTATTTCATTTAGTTCCTTTTCTAGAGATTTTTTCTGTTCTTTCTTTTGTGACATGTTTTTTTGCCTCCGCACTTTGGCTGTTTCCTGTTGTTTGTTTCTATGTATTAGGTAGAGCTGCTATGTCTCCTGGAATTTGTAGAGTGGCTTTGTGTAGTAGGTGTCCTGTAATGTCCAGTGGCTCAGCCTCCCCAGTCACCTGAGCTGGGCCTTCTAGGTGCTCCCCTGTGTGGGGTGTGTGTACTGTCCTGTTGTAGTTGACCCTTGGTTGCTGTTGGCATCCCTGGGAGGAATTGACCCCCAGGCCAATCAGCTTTGAGGACCAGCTGGAACTACAGCCAATGAGCTGCTGTTCTGGAGACACCCCTATGGAGCAGGATTTACTTCAGTGGGGCTTTGGTGTTCAACAAGTGCACCTCTTGAGTGTGTCACTCGTGGATGTGGTAGGGTTGTAATCCAGCGTGGTTGAGTCTGACCACCAGGAGCACTGTCTCTGGGGACTCCGGGGAGATGCAAAGTCAGCCTCTGCCAGTGCCTTGCCCAGGGCCACCCAGCATGAGCTACATAGTAAATCGTAGTTGGCTGCTACTTGTGCTGGGCTTAGAGGTGTCCAAGAGAGGTCAAGCTATGAGCCAATGCAGGCTGCCACTAGTGCCATGCCTGGGGCCACTTATCAAGCCATATGGGGCATGCTGCTGCTTGTTTGAGAGATTTTAGGAAAGTCCTAAGCATGAGGCTTGAGAGGCCACTTGCATAGAAAAGCCACTGGAAATGGCCTGGATGAGCCTGCAGGTAGGGAGGGGCGGGGTCTCTGGGAATCACCCGGGCAGGGCAAAGGTGTGAGTCAGGTGCTGGAGATTCAAATATGGCATCTGCCTGCCAGCTGTGTTGGGGGAGTACTCGCCAAAGGAGCAATGGCCTCTTCCAGCTCTTCTGCCTGGGAGAAAGCTGCCCCTTCACCTCTCCCCCGGATTTCAGGCAGGTTAGATCTTCCCCAAGTGTCCCAGGTTCCTTTCAAGCTGCTGCCCAGTGCTGGGGCTTAGAGGGAGCGCGTCTGAGTAAGTCCATGCATGGGCCCTTTAAGAGGAGCTACCTGGGACTCCTGCAGCCTCCGCATGCCTCAGCAACAGTCCCTGCTGGTTTTCACAGCCCAAAGTTGTGGGGACTTCTCTTCCAGGCCCTGGATCCCTGGGCTGGGGGCCTGATGTGGGGCTGGGACCCCTCACTCCTCCGGGAAACCTCTACGGCCGAGATGCCCCTCCCGGGTTTGAACCGAAGCACCAGGTGTGGGCCTGCGGCCACATCTCCACGTTCCAGCCCCGTTCTGCCCATGTCTCCAACCCTCCTACAGGTCTCGGTGCTTCTTCAGTTCCCTGGCTGTAGGGCTTCTGTTCAGCTAGATTTCAGGAGGTTCTGAGCGATGGTTGTTCTGTATTTTAGTTGTAATTTGATGTGGTTGTGCGAGGCGGCAGGTACAGCTGTTACCTACACCGCCATCTTGATATGTCTCTCTAATATGTCATTTAGAGTCACTGTTTCCTTGTTGAATTTTTGTCTGGAAAATCTATCCAGTGAGGTGTTAAAGTCCCCTACTATCACTGTATTGCTGTCAATCTCTCCTTTAAAGTCCTCCAGGAGTGTTTTTTTTTTCCAGCCTGTGTGAGTCTTTTGTTCTGAGGTGGTTCTCTTGTAGACAGCATATATTTGGGTCATGTTTACTTATCCATTCAGCTACCCTACATCTTTTGATTGGACATTTAATCCACTTATGTTTAAGACTATTGATAGGTACTTATCTATTGCCATTTTATTTCTTTATGCCTATGTTTTTCTCTCTATATTTTTCTACTTCTTATTACAGCAGTCCCTTTAACATTTCTTGCAATGCTGGTTAGGTGATTATAAACTCCTTTTGCTTTTATTTCATCACTGTATTTTGAATGATAGCCTTGCTGGATAAAGTACCCTTCGTTTCAGATCCTGGTTTTGCATTACTTTGAATATTCCATGCCATTCCCTTCTGGCCTGTAGGGTTTCTGAAAAGAAATCAGCCAATGGCCTTATGGGAGCTTTCTTGTAGGTAACAGATTCCTTTTCTTGTGCTACTTTTAAGATTCTCTCTTTGTCTTGAATTTTTGGTATTTTAATTATGATGTGTGTAGGAGTGGTCCTCTTTGGGTTCTTCTTGCTTGGGACTCTCTGTGCTTCCTGAATTTGTGTGGCTTTTTCCTTAACCAGGTTAGGGAAATTTTCTGCCATTATTTCTTCAAATAAATTCTCTATCCCTTGCTCATTCTCTTCCCCTTCTGACACTCCTATGATGGGAATATTGTTATGTTTCATGTCCCACAGCTTCCTTAGACTGTCCTGTTTTTTAATTGATTTTTCTTTTTGGTTCTCTGATTGAGTCATTTCTTTTCTACCCTGTCTTCTAATTTGCTGATCTGATCCTCACCTTCCCCTAATCTGCTATTCATTCCTTCCAATGTTGTTGTTTTTTTTCCCTCCTATGTCATTCTTAATTTCCTTCATAGTTTTTATATTTTTTTTCATGCTATTGAGCATCCTTATGATCAGTATTCTGAACTCTATATCTGATAGATTACTTATCTCCATTTCATTTAGCTCTTCTTCTGGAGAATTATTTTGTTCTTTCATTTTGGGGCTTGTTTGTTTGTTTTTTTTTCCTCATCATTTTGGCTGCCTGTTTGGATTTGTTTCTATGTATTAGGTAGATCTGCTAGGATTACCAGTCTTTTGGATTGGTGCAGGCCAATGTCAGACATTGTTTGTGACTGGCCTTGAGTACCCTGTTTGAAGATTTCCACACCCCACAGCTTGTGGTGTCTTCTGCTGGGGCTGGGTGTGTTTGGACAGAACCAAGAGGTGCACCACTGTCTGCTTTTCCAAGCCCTGGGTCCAGAAGTAAATCAATCAAAGATTCAAAGCACCCAGAGGCTTTATTCAGCCTTTTAATGAACCTCAGGCTATAGAAACCACATATTGGGGCCAGAGGTTTTCCAGTAGGGTGGGGCAATTGCTTCCCCCCTCAGGGAAAAGCTGCTTGGAAGATAAATGTCTGCCTGAGAAATATGTCCTCTGTAGTAACGGGGAATGACTTAGCACCAGGTTCCAAAGGGGTGCTTCTGAGATCTATTCCCCCAACCAACCCCCGTGGATTCTCCTCACACCGCTCTAGTCCACTCTGCCTCTGCCAAAGCCCAAGTTGAGTGGCTGCACACAAAGCTTTGTGTGTTGGCCCTTTAAGAGGGTGCCTGCCTTTCCAACTCTCTCTCCCTGGCAGACAGAAACCCTGCTGCTGTTCACAGCCAGGTATTATGTGGGCACCTTTCTCAGTTTTGGTGCTCTGGGCTGGGAAGCCCAGCTTGGGATTTAGGCCCCAGAGTTCTCAGTGGGAACCATCTGCAGCTGAGATATCCCTCCAGGCCTTCAGATGCTGCCTATGGGAACCTGGCCAGCCCTCATATGCCTCCTCACTTCTTACCAGTCTTTATGTTGTCTCCACTTTTCAACCTTGGTTATAAGGGTGCTCCCCAGATAGTCTTTGGTTGCAGTTGATTATTCAGGGTGGCTTTTCTATATTTTAGGTGTAATTTCAGTTTGGTCCTGGGAGAGTGTCGGTGTAGTTTCCACTCAATCCACCATCATCTTGGAATCCTCAACCACTATTTCTTCAAGTACATTTTCTGTCTCTCTCCTTTATGAGAGGACTCAAACTGCACATAAATTAGGCTGCTTGAAGTTGTCCCGTGCCTCGCTGATGTTTTCTTCTTTATTTATTTTTCATTATTTTCTGTTTCATTTTGTGTAATTTCTATTGCTATGTCTTTAGTTAACCTTTTTTTTTTTTCTTTTGCCAGGTCTAATCTGTCATTAACTGCATCCATTGTTTTTTCATCATAGATATTCTAGTCCTTAGCTCTAGAAGTTCAATTTGGGTCTGTTTTAAAAATATTTTTCCTGATTCCTCCTTATTTACTTAATCTTTCCACTAGTTTTTAAACCAATAGGATCAGTTATAATATCTGTTTTAATGTCCTTGTCTGCAACTTCTAACATCTGTGAGTTCTGGGTCAGCTTTGATTGATTTGATTTTTCTCCTTATTATAGGCCATATTTTTCTGCTTCTTTGCATGCCTGGTGATTTTTTTTTTTTTTAATTTAATGCCACTCATTGTAAACTTACCTTGTTCGGTGCTGGATATTTATTATTATTATTATTATGTTTTATTTGATTTTTTTGTTTAAAATATTACAGATGTCCCTTTTTCTCCCCAGTGACCCATTCCACCCCGTCCCATCCCCCTCCCAAGTCCCTCTCCTCACCATTGTCTGTATGCTTGGGTTGTGCATATATGCATATAAATTCTTTGGTTAATCTCTCCCCCTCCATCCATCCAGGTGCTAGATATTTTTATATTCCTATAAATATTCAGTTTTTCCTGGGACACAGTTAAAGTTTCTTGAAAATAATTTCATCTTTTTGGGTCTTGCTTTTAAGATTTTGTTAGACAGGACCAGAAGAGCATTCAGCCTACTATTAATTTTGCCCCCAACCCACCCAGTACTCTACCTAATGCCCTGTAAATTATGAGGTTTTAAGGCTAGCTTGTGGGAACAGGTATTATTCTTGGCCCTGTGTGAGTTCTGGCTACCGTTCTTTCAAGTCTTGGTTCTTTTCCTCACCTGGGACCATTTCCTCACACATGTGGATTGTTTAATATTCCACCCTGTAAATTCTAGCTTCATTGGTCTCCCTGGGCTCTCATTGCTATCTTCGCAACTCGGAAGTCCATCAGACTCTTCCTGGGTTTTGTTTCCCTCTGCCACTGCCTGGAAACTCTCTTAAGGAAGTAAGCTGGGGCAAGTATAGAGCTTACATCATGTCTCTCAAGGGCACTGTTCTTTGTTGCCTGATGTTCAATGTTTTGAGACTCATTATTTCATATATTTTGCCTAGTGTTTTAGTTGTTTCAGAGAAGAAAGTAACTCTGGCCTCAGTTACTCTATCTTTTCCAGAGCAGAAATCCCTTTGCTGGATTTTGCATATTTAACATTCCTTTCCCTTTGGTTTGACTCATGGACCCCCAAATTGGGCCAGCCTCCCAAAGTAGAGCTGATTAGTGCTAGTTGATGTCCAAATAAATTATACTACAGACTGGCAAATATCTCAATTCTTAATCATTCTCCCCTGAAGTGATAGAGAAGGAGGAGAGAGAAGGGGGAAGCAGCCAAAACATCTCCACTGTCCACTAAAATGTTGGATAGAATCTCTACCCAACCAATCTGCAGACTAGCAGTTAGGTTACAAATTTTATCCTCCAACTGGCTAATTGACTACACAGAGCAAACCTCTGCTCCAATGCACAGACCTTACCCTTAGGCAACATGCAGACATGTGCCAGGAGGGTAAGTAAATAGGAAATTGGCTGGTCCATTAAAGGAGAAAACTCAGAGTACATACATGAGAAAAGTCAAGTCTTCATATACCAAGGAAAGTGCACTTGAGGTGGTAGTGCAATGGTAGACCACAAACTGTGATCCCTGGAAACTTGATGCTAATGGGTGTTGCACTAAAAAAAATAAAAAAATAAAAATTCTCTTCTTGTAAATTTACAAATGCATAATAACATGTTGAGCCACCATGAAAAATGTACCTCTCAGATGCCTACTCTGGAGGGCATAATTGACCAACACCTCCAATTTCTGCACTCTAAAATCCATCACTGTGTTAAAACGGAGGCTAGATTCCCACAGGTTTCTCCCAGCCAATGACTGAGTATGGAAGGTCCACTAAAGGAGGCCTATGTATGCAAGATGTAGGACTTTTTTGATGGGTGATGTTGGGTAAATGACTCCCTGTTGGCATTGCTGAAACTTTCTTAGAACTACACTATAATCTAAGACTTTCCTCTCTTCCTCCCTTCTCCCTTCCTTCCTTTGTTCCCCTTCTCCTTATCAAGGGTCAGGCCTGCTACTCAGTCTCATGGCTCTCCCAGCCTCCTCAGGCTCCTTCCCTGTTTTTTCCTCACAGGTGTTCCTCCAATAAATCTCTTGCACCTCAATTCCATGTTGGTATCTGCTTCTTGGAGGAACAGACTAACCCACATATTGAAGGCTCTGAGGAGTCCTACAGTTAAGAAATTTGTTTAATTTTAAACTCAGTGTTTTCCACCCATTTTACTAAATAACACACCTTTTTGTGGAACACCTATTAGAAGTTGGGGGAACTCAGTTTGAGAAATGCCATTGAGTTGGAAAGAGGACTGAAACAACAATCAGAAAATTTGGGTTCTGATTTTTGGTCCTCTGCTCATAAAAATATCTAATACTTGTATAACATTTCTGTCACAGGCAGAATTCTGATATGGCCCTTGAAATCCCAGGCCCTTGGTATCGCATACCTTCTCCTAGTTTTTCAATCAAGCACTAATCTTGGTGTTGATGTGAAGGGATTTTGCAGATGTAATTAAGGTCCCATACCAGTTGACTTTAAAATAGGAAGATTATCCAGGTAGGTTTGATCTAATCTCATGAGCCCTTTAAATCTGGATCTAGAGGTCAGAGACAGGGAAGTCAGAGAGTTTCAAAGCATGAGGTGAATTCAACAGATGGGCATGGCTGAGTTCCAGTAAAACATTCGTTACAAATACAAGCTTCGGAATGGATTTGGCCTGTAGGCCATGTATTGCCAACTCCAGCATTAACTACTCAATAAATATGAAATACATGAACTAGTTAAATTTCCTTTCACCCCAACCCAATCACCTGGGTAATGTAGAAAGGTGTCACTATTGTAGACATCAACGTCATTAACCATCGGGTTAACTGGTTCACTTGGTTCTTGAGTTTGAATTGTGGCATAAGGAAGAAGAGATGGCCAAATATCACCAGTACCTGCTCTGTCACCTGTGCCCAAAGAGACACACAAACTTGCATCAGCAAAGGGATGAAGGCAGGACAGGTCCTCAGGGGTATTGCCTTATTCATCTTTGTATGACCAGAGCCTAGTACAGTGCCTGGCAAATGAGAATAGTCAGTAAATGTAAATTGCATACTTAACAAATAAGTGAATAGACAGTGGAGTGCTTTTTGACTATACCCTTTTCTGGAGAATGGTAAGAGGCACCTGAGGAGAATCACCCTGCTCTCCTGGAAGAGCCTGGTGAGTCAGCCTCCACCAGCAAGTGGACAAACACTGCCCTGCTCCACCTTTGGCTCAGGTCTTGCTCCTTCAGCCCATCCACCCAACCCCTGTATTTCCCACTCCCACCTTGTGCTTGTCCTTCAAAGACCAACGGTTGAAGAGGATGCGGAAGGTGTGGTAGGCCTTGATGGACACTTCCTTTTGAGTGATGCCCATCACTTTATCATCCCAAGAGCCCAGATGCTTTTGGGCACTGATGACCAATCCATAGAGCACTGCAAGGAGAGAAGGGAGTTAGAGCTGCCCATCACCTTTCCCTTCCCACAAAGGGAAGTATACAAACCTGTAAGTACAGTCCTCTCCTCCCCAACCCAAAAAGGGCTTTTGGGGTCCTGTGCTGAGAAAGACCAACCCATCCACTACCTCCCCAACTATCTTTCCTTTCTGACCATACTTAGTCCACCCAGTATGGGCAGGGAAAGTGAAAGAAAAAGGCTGTCAACACCTACAGCATCCCTATCAAATTTGCTCTTTGCCCCAAACCAGACCAAGAAAGGTCAGATGGAGAACATCTACTCACACCTGGCCTGCTCTCAGCCATCATCTGCCCCTTCCATAGACTTATGCAATCCAAATTCAGAGGGACCTAGTCTCTTCATGGCCTTCTTTCCTCCCTCCCTGATTCCAACTAAGCCTTCCCCAGACCCTCCTGACTCTCACCATGACAAATCGCCAACATGTCATCCTCCTCTTGAGCCATCCTCAGAAGGCGCAGGATATATTTCCATAAGGAACCAATGTAGGAAACTGAACCTATAGCTGGGAGGGAGAGCACAGGAAAAACATCCCTAACCCAGAGAGAGGAACCTCCCAGGCTAGATGTAGAAAACCTTATGATTAGGGACCAGGAGGCTTGGGTTCTGATCCTAGCTCTGCCTCCAAAGAGTCTGGACAATGAAGAGCAAGTTAATTTATCCTAGTTTCTGCTTCCTCGGCTGTTAAATAGGACTACAGTTCCTAATGTGACCACCTCACAAGATTGCTGGGAAAATTAAACTCAATAATGTATGTTTGCATAGCATACAGATGCAAGGTATTGCCAGACTCTGCACATACACACTCCCTTCCAAGGACCCTTAAGGAAACAGAGTTGTGCTGCCTGAGGCCCTTCTCACTGTTCTGAAGTTGCCCAGATTAGATCCAGAGACACATTTCCAGTTTCTGTCGCTGTGTCCTCTGAGTTTACTGTGCAACCCCACCCATAAGCCTTGTCATTTTGAACCTAATGCCCAGAAGGCCAGCTGACTTCCCCCAACCTCTCCTTGGCCCCAACTCCAAGTGGTAAAGAAAGGGCGGGTACTGTCATTTGCCGGGTGACTTGATTTTTTTTTTTTTCATACTTCGTGATTCATGGAGGGGAGTGAAATGGGTAAGAGAGATAATGCTGTCACCAACAGCCACCAACATGGAGATTGTATGGTGATTCTCTGCCTCATCCTACTACACTATTACCTTCCAAATCTCTAATCAAATTAAAAGCTTCAGGTTCTCCTAAGCAAAGCACTCTTTACTTCTCTTTTGATCCTCCCACCTCTGTTGAATGGGGGCTTTTTAATTCAGCCTTCTCTCTCCATCTTTGTTCCCAAGTCTTACCTCCAGCCCCACAGTCTCCCATACCCTGATACGCCCTCCTGTGCCATTTCTAGCTTCAAGGAACTCCCTTCTGAGTTTCCATAAGTCCCAAAAGGATCCTAGTTTGTCTCCCTCCCCTCCACACACACATCCATGACTAGACTAAGTGGAGAGGCCCAGTGAAAGGAGTGAGGATGATAAAGCTATACTCTAAATTCCATACCGCACCCCCACCGCCTGCTGTCCCTGTTCTCCTCAAACTAACCCTTCCACCACAGAGAGCAATACCTTGGGAAAGACTGAGCTTCCCCACTGCAACCAGGAGGCTCCTTGGGGGCAGATTATACCCACGCAGTCTGTCCCATATCTTGACAATGATCATTCCTGGAGACTGGGACCCCAGAGCCAGTAGTACTGCAGTGCACATCTTCTCCACTTCTCCTGTTGGCTTCTGGAAAGAGAATGACTAACTGTTCCAAGGCTAATCTCCCAGATGAGTCCCTCAGCCTCTGATAATTGGTTTTGGTCAATAAGTGATTCTCCTCTATCTAGAGGGCAGTAATTAACCTATCTCATCCTACAACCCCATTCAATATACACCTTCCCAGTGATGGAAGGCAAGAGCTTCCTAGAATGTGCAAGAGGACAGGAAATCAAAAAGCCTGCAAAGTCTCTGGGCTTATGTGTTGGGGTGGAAATGGGGATTGGCATTTCCAGAGCACAGAGTTTTCCCTGCAGCAGCAAGTGAACCATCAGAGAGGTGGGTTGATTGTGGAGGCAACTTTGAAAAGTCCCTGATAGGTCAAGGGTCTTGATCAGAAAACAGATGTGCCAAGGAAGGCAGGTAAACTGGAAGACACCTTGTATGTAGACAGTTAAGCAAGAAAATAAGAAACCAGATTTACCTAATGTCAGGAAAATTAAATACAAAAGTATGTGGATAGATGAAGAGGTAGAGATCATGAATATTCAATCCAAAGTTGGGCTAGCAGACAAGTGGGTGGATTTAAATAGGTTAGTAAGTAGATTGAGATGATTAGTTGAGTTGCAATAACAAAGGTAACTACCTAAGATATCGCAGGAGGAGGTTTAGGACACAATGTGAGGACCAGGTCAGGTTTCAAGACCAAAAGCTTAAATCCTTCCCCCATTTCCATCTCACTTCTCCCACCTTACCCCTTTACTTCATTATTTTACCTTCTAGGTCACAGTTCTTGAGACATGTTCAGGGTATAAGATATAGGCTCTAGTAAATTGTTTAGAAACTTTAGGTACTCATATCCCAGATACCAATTAGTTTCCAAATGTCATCATCCACCAGAGAGGAACTCCTGGGTTTAGACCTGGGATCCTTTCTTCCCCCACAACCCCCAACTCAGAGACATGGGCTCCTCACCATTGTCCTCAGGTAGCTGACAATGACATCTGTCATTTGCTGGCACAGTGGAGTTTCCATCTTATTATTTAGTATTTTGACTTCCAATAATTTGAGGGTTTTTACGATATCATCTTCTGACAACTATAGGAGAGAGGGAACTCAAGAAGAAGGGAAAGTTGAAGGATGGAGAGAGAGAGAGAGAGAGAGAAAGAGAGAGAGAGAGAGAGAGAGAGAGAGAGAGAGAGAGGGAGAATAATGATCTAATGATCTCTGGTAGAGAAAGAAAGGGAAGGAGTGAATCTAGAGGGAGGATTAAAGCTGGATCCAGGGTTGGGGGGAAGGGGTGGAGAAGGCATGGGTTAAAGTAGGGACATGGGAACCAGGTCTGGAGCTATGAATGGACTGAGCCAAGTAGTGCTCTGCTGACTGGAAATTCTTCCCATTTTCCTGACACAATGGGTGTGCACCCAACCAGCTACCTTTATGGAGGTGGTTCTACCCTGGCTGGAGCCAGGAAAATCTCTAAGATGTCCTCACCTGACCAGCAACTAGGAGTGCCTTCATAAATTTCTTGATGGTTTTTCTTGAGATATGCTTTTTCAAGTCCCCTTCATTGGTCTCTGAGGAAACTACCATAACTCTAAACATCTCTGTAAGGAACAAATAAGGTGAGTAGAGAGAAGCTGTTTCTCTCTTGCTGGAGGTGGATATGTATTTTTTCAAAAGTGGATAACATGGTATGATGAAAACATGCAAAAAACAATGAAAAATTAGAAGTTTGGCTCCTGACTATGACTTTGCCCCTTACTAGCAATATATCCTTTGGCAATTTACTTAACTCCTGGAGACATTATTTCTTCATATGCAAAGTTAGTATAATAAAAATTAATATGAGAATCCTAAGAAATGAGATATATGTTATTAGGCTTCAACTTTAAGGATCTCAGCCTGCCCTTTGGATCACATCTTTTCTGTTGAGATAATTAAGTTCCTTCTACGGGTGAGAGTTGGATGGAAAGTTGGAGAAGGGGGAGGATTGTCCACAGGACTATAAAAATTGATTACTATAATCTAAAAACAAACAGAATGAAACAAGGTTTATAGATTGATATGAAGAACCAATTAGAAAACTTGGAAATTAAAGATATAGGCATTAAAAATTTAAATCCCAACAAATAGGATATAATCAAGACTAAACATAGTTAAAGAGAGAATTAATAAATTGGAAAATAGTTCTGAGGAATTCACCTAGTGGGCAATGAGAAAAATAAAATAATTTTTAATAAAAGAACAATTAAAAGACATGTAAGATAGACTGAGAAAAGTTATAGAATAATGGAGAAAGGTAAAAAAGATAATTGAGAATTTCCAGAATTGAAAAAAAGACAAAAATTCTCATATGGAAAGTACACCCTAAGTTCTCACCAGGATAAAGATGAAATGATGCTTCAGTGAAACTGCAGAATATTAAAGATAAAAATAAAACCTTTGAGCCACTAGAATAAAATATGAATTACCTACCAAGGAATAACACACTGACAAATAATTTCTCAGCAGCAACAAGAGATGCCAGATGATAATAAAGAAATAGCATGATGTATATTGTACTTTCTGTAGAGTCTAAAGTAACCCCTACAAGAAGTATAAAAGAATGTATAACTATCAAGGTTGTAGAAAGTTGTTAGTCACTTAGTAGCTGTTTAGGGTATCAGATCAACTGTCATGGTATCATAGTACTTGTGTACAAGTAACCCTTAATAATGGTCCCAAAGTGCACGAGTAATGATGCTGGCAATTCAGCTATTACAAATCAAAGCCTTAAAGTGCTTCCTTTAAGTGAAAAGGTGAATATAGTACAATAAGATATTTTGAGAGACTTTTATAACTTTTATTACAGTACATTGTTATAATTGTTCTACTTTATTATTAGTTATTGTTTTTAATCTCTTACTGTGCCTAACATAAACTAAACTTTATCATAGACATATATGTATAAAAAAATATAGTATATATAAGATTTCATACTATTCACAGTTTCAGGCTTCCACTGTGGGTCTTGAAATATATTCCTCGTGGATAAGGAAGGACTACTGTATACCCATACCATGGAATACTACTCAGCAATGAAAAAGAAGTAAACTATTGATACATGCCACAACCTGGATGGATCTCAAGGGCATTATGCTGAGTGAAAAAGTCATTCTTGCCCTGGCTGGTGTGGCTCAGTTGGTTGGAGCACCGTCCCTTACACCAAAAGGTGGTGGGTTCAATTCCTGGTCAGGGCACATACCTAGGTTGCAAGTACAGTCCCTGGTTGGGGAACATGTGGGTAGTGGCCGACCGATGTTCTTCTCTCACATCGATGTTTCTCTCTCTGTCTTCCTATCTCTCTCTCTCTTCCTCTCTTTAAAATCAATTTTAAAACCATCATTCTTAAAAGGTTACAGCTTTATGACAATACATTTGAAGACTTCAGATAAATTGGACAAATTCCTAGAAAAAAAGATGATCTATTAAAATTGACATAAATGGAAAAATATGAATAGTCCTAATACTACAAAAGATACTCATTGAATTCATAATTAATACTCTTCCTACAAAGAAGCTCCAGGCCTGAACAGCTTCATCAATAAATTCTACTACACATTTAAAGAAAAAAATAATGCCAATTATACACAAACTCTTCTAGAAAATAGAAAAAGAGGGAAGGGTACATTCCTCAACCCATTTTATGAGATTAGCAAAGTTTTTATACTAAAACTTTAAAAAGATAGTTCAAGAAAGGAAAGTTAAGCCTGGCCAGTGTGGCTTAGTGGTTGAGCATTGACCTATGAACCAGGTCATGGTTCAGTTCTCGGTGAGAGCACATGCCCAGGTTGCAGGCTTGATCCCCAGTAGGGAGCGTGCAGGAGGCAACCAATCAATGACTCTCTCATCATTGATGTTTCTATCTCTCTCTCCCTCTCCCTCCCTCTCTCTGAAATCAATAAAAACGTTAAAAAAAAAAAAAAAAAAGAAGGAAAGTTAAAGCCAATCTTTCTCATAGCTATAGACGTAAAAATCTTTTTTAAAAACAGAAAACTAAATCCAGCAACAATATATAAAAATGATAATTCATTACAAGTTTTATAAAAAAGAAACAATTTAAACCACACCAAGATTCCATTTCTCCTCATATTAGATTCATAAAATTTAAGAAGTGTACAAGGCTGGGGAAACGAGCTCTGACACACAGGACTGGTGAGAGTGCAAACAGGCACGACCCCCTGGAGGGAAGTATCCTAGCATCTAACAACATCATATTCCATTCACTCTTTCCTCAGCAAACTTCCACTTCTAGAATTTATCCTGAAAATTCTCCTCATAAATATGAAACAATATGTGGACAAAGTTACCCGTTATAGTATTATTTGTAACAGCAAAAATATTGGAAACAACCTAAATGTCTATGAATTGGAGGCTGGATGAATAAACTATGGCACATTCCCCAGTGGGGTATTACACAGCTAAAGTCTAAGTAAGATCTCTATGAAATGATGTGGAATTATGCTACCTTTTGAATAATAAATAAAATAAGGACAAGTGTACACTTATGTGTACATATGTATTCCTATAAATGTGTATAGCTTTGTTTAATTTTGGGGGGAAGGGAAACATAGAGAAAGAATAACCAAGAAACTAATGAAAATGGTTACTATTGAGGTGTGTGGGAAGAGAAAGGAAGAGATAAGGATGGGATTAAGACACCTCTGGCTTTACCTCTTCACAAAGTTTTGACTTTTCAACCATGTAAATGCTGTACATATTCCAAAATAAACTAAATCCAATTGGATCAAAAGAAGCAAATCCCCAAAATGAATGCAACAGAAATAAATGAATCTAACTGCATACAAAACTGATTATATAGCTATGCAGAAAAAAATAATTCAAGTACCTTTAGACACAAACTGTCCAACTGTATATCCTTAGTGTGATATATTCTAAGGATAAAAATACTGTACCTGCAAAGAAGCCCTGAACTTTACTTAATGAGTTTGTTATTGGTAGTGTCGTTAGAGTAGGAATTCTGCAACTATTGTGTATATTGTACTAGAGTGATGCTTTTCAGGAAACAGGGTTCTTACCATGGAAGATGGGAGATGCAAATACGTAATGGGAGCCCTATGATGTTCCACTTCTAATTGGAAGTATGAATAAGAATTAATCATTTAAAGTATCTCTGTTCACTGCAAAGGCCTAAAAACAATGACACTCCAGTATCAAAGAGCTCACCTACTACCAAATCCTACTTTCTACATACTATTCATATACCACACTCTTTAAAAAGAAAGGACACTCTGGAGAAATAGCTGGCTACTGGCTGGGAGTAGGAAAAGTACAACATGAGTGACTTTTTTATGCCAGAACCAAGGAAGTACTCAAAAATGAATGGGTATACGTTAGAAGAACAGAAGATCCAGCTTAAAGAGTTCTCCCACTGGCCAAATGAGGAACAATTTGAACATAAAAAAGAATAATGATGGTAATAGATTAAAGCCCACTGAATAAAATATCAACCCATGAGTCCAAATTGGAACCAAAACATGCATGATGGTTGGGAGGGGCAGATTCTACTTCCAAAAATGCCAGCTAATAAATATAGGAGAACTGACAGAATTACAACTGCAAATGAAATAATTGATGCAGGCAAGGAGCATCAATGAAACAAGAGATTCACATGGCCTCAAAGTGTCACCATACATATTACTTATTAACTGCAAAAGGAAAAAAGGTACTTTTACAATGGAAAGAGCTGATGGACCCCACCTTCACAAGTGATCAAACTAGGCGTCACCAATAATGGAACTAACTGATATCAGGTGCCTCCTGAAGACAGAAAGGAAAATATACATCACCCGTGTAGTATTTTTTCCCAATATGTTTAACCTGAATTTATAATGAGGAAACAATCAGTCATATCCAGATTGTGGGACAGTCTATAAGACAACTAAAGATAAAAACGATTGGTAGACTGTTTTAGATAAAAAGAAAATTTTGAGGAGGGAAATTTGACCATAGGCTATATTATGATGTTATTATATCAGTAAGTGCCTGGAGTATAATAATGTTATTAGAATTTACTTTTTTCAAAGGGGATACATGCCAGAATATTTATATAGAACCATAATATAAACCTGAACTTACTCTGAAATGATTCAGATCTGTGTGTGTGTGTGTGTGTGTGTGTGTGTGTGCGTGTGTGTGTGTGTGTGTGTGTGTGTGTGTGTGTATACAGAGAAAGAGATTGAAAGATAGAGACAGACAGGTTGAAAAAGAAACAGAGAAAGAGAGCACAAATATGGGAAAATACTTTAGCAAATTGGTGAACGTAAGTTGAAGAATAAATAGGTGCTCATTGTACTTTTCTTTCAACTTTTCTATAGATTTGGTATTTTTTCAAATAAAAAGTTGGGAGAGAAATTAAAATCCACCACTCACCAAAAGACACCAGTAGGTGAATAAAAATGGCAAGCTACAGTGTGAAAAAAGATAAATGTCACCTATAAAATCAACAAAAGGTTCATATCCAAAATATATAACACTTTCCTGTATATCAAAGAAAAACACAAATAGAAAAATGGATAAGAGACTTGTGAGGAATTCATAAAAGAAGATATCCAAATGGTGCATAAACACATAAAAAAGTTTGGCACCCGGCCGGGCGTGGCTCAGCAGTCGAGCATCGACCTAGGACCCAGGTGATCGGGGTTCGATTCCCATTCAGGGCACATGCCCGGGTTGCGGGCTCCATCCCCAGTGGGGGGTGTGCAGGAGGCAGCCGATCAATGACTCTGTCATCATTGATGTTTCCATCTCTCTCTCTCCCTCTCCTTTCCTCTCTCTGAAATCAATAAACATGTATTAAAAAAAAAAAAAAGTTTGGCTCATCCTAGCCAGTTTTGGTTCAGCCCCAGGACTGAAGGGTCCCTGGTTCGATTCCAGCCAAGGACACATACTTTGGTTGCAGGCTCGATCCCCAACCCTGGTTGGGGCACGTGCAAGAGGCAACCAATCGATGTGTCTGTCCCTCTCACATGGATGTTCATGGATGTTTCTCTCTCTCCCTTTCACTCTCTCTGAAAAGCAATGGAAAAAATATCTTTGGATAGGGATTAAAAAAAAAAAAGTTTGGCCCAACCTCACTAGGAATTAGGGAAGTGGAAATTAAAACCACAAAAATATATCACTACACACCCACCAGAATGGCTTAAATTTAAAAGGCTTACAAAGACAAGTGTGACAAGGATGTGGAATAATGGAAATTTTCTTACACTGCTAGTGGGAGTGTAAAACAGTACAGCCACTTTGGAAAACATGTTGGTATTATCTACTTTATGATCCTTTCCTCGATAAAACCTAGCAAAAATGCATGTTTACTTATAGCAACAGACACACAAGACTGTTCATAGTGCTATTATTAATAACAGCCCCAAGCTGCAACTCAGATTTCCAATATCATCATAATAGATACATAAATTGTGATATATTTATATATTATTCATCTGATGGAATACTATATGGCAGTGAAAATGAACAAACAACAATCTTATGCAACAATATGTATAAATCTAACAAATGTAAAATGAGTGAAAGAAGCCAGACACAGAATAATACATACTTCATTACTGCATCTATAATAAGCTCAAAAACAGGCATATATAAACTACTGTGTGTTTAGGGATGCAAACTTAGGTAGTAAAACTTTAAAGAAAAGCAAGAGAGTGAGTTTTATAAAGTTTTCACTGGTTATGCTGGAAGGGAATAGTGACCAGAAAGGATCACAATAGGGAGTTCTAGGGTGCTGGTGATGTCATTTTTTTACCTGGATGGTAGTGAAATAGATATTTGCTTTGTGATAAATCATTGTGCATACTTGGCTCATGCACATTTCTCTCTGTTTATTTAACAACAAAAATATTTTAAATTTTTTTTTATCTTCACCTGAGGATATGTTTATTGATTTTAGAGTGAGAAGAAGGGAGAGAGAGGGAGAGATACACCGATGTGAATGAGAAACATTGATCAGTTGCTTTCTGTGTGCACCCCGACCAGGGATTGAACCCACAACCTAGCCATGTGCCCTGACCAGGAATCAAACGCACAACCTTTTGGTGTACAGGACAATGTTCCAACCTACTTAGCTACCAAGTCAGGGCACAACAAATATTTTTTAAGGAAGGATAAGTCAAATATAGGATTTTTACATAAAATAAGCAAGTAGCTATATTTTTATTTTTTAATGTTTTATTCCTCACCTGATGGTATGTTTATTGATTTTAGAGAAAGGAAGGGAGAGAGAGAAAAAAATGTTTAATATGAGAGAGAAACATTGATCAGTTGCCTCCTGTACATGCCCCAACTGGGGATCAAACCTGCAACCTAGGTATGTGCCCTAACCGGGAATCAAACCCACACCTTTTGGTGTACAGGATGATGCTCCAACCAACTGAGCCACCCAGCCAGGACAGTAGCTATATTTTTATAAAATAGATACAGAAAAGGAAAACATAGAGATTAATAAACAACTCAGTAGAAATATTTCATAGTAGACTAGACATAGCTGAAGACTGAATTAGTGAATTGGAAGACTTTAGTCTTAAAGTTACTCAGAATATAGCACACAGATAGAGAAAGATAAAGAAAATAAATGCTTAGAGAGATGGAGGATAGCACAAAAAACTCCAACAGATGCTTAGTACCAAAAAAATAGAGTGAATAGGCAGGAGGTAAAAGTGATAATGGCTGAGAATCTTTCAGAATTAAAGATATGAATCCTCAGATTGAAAAAGCACACCAAGTCTTTCACAGGATAAAAATAAATTCATATCTAGATACACTGGAATAAAATAAAAGATCAAGGAGAGTAATAGAGTCACAAAAAAAATCAGAGAAAAAAGATGAACTAATAAAGGAGACTACCAGACCGACAGCAGACTTCTCAGCAGCAACAGTAAATGAGACAATGGAATAACAGCTTCCATGTTTTGAAGGAAAATATCTATCAATCTAAAAATTTATATTCAGCTATATCAAGAGTGAGGGTAAAATGAAGACATTTTCAGATATACTAAGAAATGTATTATTCATAAGCCCTCACTGAAAGAAATACTAATATATTTCCTTCAACAAGGAATAAAATAAACCTGGAAAAGAGTAGTAGGATGCAAGAAATTATGTACTAAGAATTAGTAAAACACTTGTTATCATGAATATCTTCTGTTGGCTCTCCAGATATTCCCTACACCCTGCTCCACTCTGCTAAGTGTCCTGGAGGCTGGCCAGTATGGACTACATCAAATAAGCTCCCTTGTTCTCTGGCTTGCAATTGGCTTTTGCCAATGGAGAGCCCTAGTAGGACAGTGTAGAAAGGGAGGTTGTCAGGTCAGAGTATGTTGTCTCCTGGTTCCTCCTGGCATGATGATCCTTGGCTTGACTGTAAACCTCTGAGGACACTGTTTCTCTCAGACAACTCCATAGACGCATCTCTTCTTTCAGGTTTCCATGCCTGCTCCCTTCCCAAGTCCCTTCAGGCCTAGGAGTGCTAAAACTCTGGTTGTTACTAGCTCTGGCATGTTACATTTCCTCTTTTGGGTTTCTTTCTTTTTAATTTACCTTTATTGTTGAAAGTATTACAAATATCACCCTTTCCCCCCCTCCAGCCTGCACCCCTCCTCCCAGGCTTACACCACACTACTGTCTGTATCCACGGGTTATGCATATATGCATATAAGTCCTTTGGTTAATCTCTTCCCACCCCCCACCCACCCACCTCTGACTTCCCTCTGAGATTCATCAGTCAGTTCCATGCTTCTGTTTCTCTGGATCTATTTTGTTCATCAGTTATTTTGTTCATTAGGTTCTACATATAGGATCATGTGACACTTATCTTTCTCTGACTGGCTTATTTTGCTTAGCATAATACTCTCCAGGTCCCACCATCCTGTCTCATAGAGTAAGGGATGCTTCTTTTTTACAGTTGCATAGTATTCCATGGTGTAAATGTCCAAAAAGGTGCTTGATATGAATTCTTGAACTTGTAGAGACTTGTTTTGTGTCCTAACATGTGGTCTATGTTTGAGAATGTCCCATGTGCACTTGAGGAGAATGCATATTCTGCAGCTTTGGGGTGAAATGTTCTATAAATGTCAACTAAATCCATCTGATCTAGTGTGTCATTTAGAATCACTGTTTCCTTGTTGAATTTTTGACTGGAAGATCTATCCAGTAAAGTCAGTGGGGTGTTAAAGTCCCCTACTGTGACTGTATTGCTGTGGATCTCCCCTTTAAAGTCCTCCAGAAGATTTTTTCACCCTGTGTGACTCATTTGTTCTGAGGTGAGTCTCTTGTAGACAGCATATATTTGGGACATGTTTACTTATCCATTCAGCTACCCTATGGCCTTTGATTGGAGCATTTAATCCATTTATACTTAAGGTTATTATTGATAGGTACTTATCTATTGCCATTTTATTTCTCTATTCCTATCTTTCTCTCTATATATATTTCTACTTCTTATTATAGCAGTCCCTTTAATATTTCTTGCAATGCTGGTTAGGTGGTTATAATCTCATTTAGCCTTCCTTTGTCTGTAAAGCTCTTTATTTCACCATCTATTTTGAATGATAGCCTTGCTGGATAGATTATTCTTGGTTTCAGATCCTGTTTTGCATTACCTTGAATACTTCATGCCATTCCCTTCTGGCCTGTACAGTTTCTGATGAGAAGTCAGCTGACAGCCTTATGGGAGGTCCTTTGTAGGTAACATTGCTTTTCCTGTACTATCTTTAAGATTCTCTCTTTGTCTTAAATTTTTGGTATTTTAATTATGATGTGTCTAGGAGTGGGCCTCCTTGGGTTCTTCTTGCTTGGGACTCTCTGTGCTTCCTGAACTTGTGTGGCTTTTTCCTTGACCAGGTTAGGGAAATTTTCTGCCATTATTTCTTCAAATAAATTCTCTATCCCCTTGCTCATTCTCTTCCCCTTCTGACACTTCTGTGATGGGAATATTGCTATGTTTCATGTCCCACAGCTACCTTAGACTGTCCTCCTGTTTTTTAATTCGTTTTTCTTTTTGGTTCTCTGACTGAGCCATTTTTTTTCTACCCTGTCTTCTAACTTGCTGATCTGATCCTCAGCTTCCACTAATCTGTTTATTCCATTCAATGTATTGTATTTTTTATTTCTACTATATCATTCTTAACTCCCTTTATAGCTTCCATTTATTTTCTCATGCTGTTGAACATTCTTATGATTAATATTCTGAACTCTATATCCAATAGATTACTAATCTCCATTTCATTTAGCTCTTCTTCTGGAGGATTCTTTTGTTCTTTCATTTTGGGGCTTGTTGTGGTTTTTTTTGTCTCCCCATTTTGGCTGCCTGTTTGGGTTTGTTTGTATTAGGTAGATCTGCTAGGACTCCCAGTCTTTTGGATGGTCTCTTGTGTAGGTCAATATCAGACACTGTTTATGACTGGCCTCAAGTACCCTGTTTGAAGTTTTCCACACCCCACAGCTTGTGGTGTCCTCTGCTGGGGTTGGGTGTGTTTGGACAGGACCAAGAGGTGCACCACTGTCTGCTTTTCCAAGCCCTGGGTCCAGAAGCAAATCAGGCCTCTCATGGGTTTCTTAATCTCTACCCATACATACCCATTGGGAAGAGTTGCTTTAATTAACTTATTTATTAAACTCTCCTGGATTATTCTAATTTGAGTGTACTTTCTTTTCTGTTAGGACGCTGACTAAGAAGTTGGAAAATCTAAATAAGTATTAACTATTAAAATATAGTAATAATCACTACTAATTTGAGCAAGTTAAAATCATGATGGAATTAAAACATTAGCCAACACAACAGAAAAGATGAGAAGGGTGAGGTTACAGGGCAGTTAAGGGGTTGGAGACTCTTAGCTTTTTCAGAATGGATTTAGAGAATTGGTGAAATTTAAACTTTACTAGAAAAATATAGAATCAGAATAAATGTTTAAAATTTTTACTCTAAATTTTTTAGAGTAACAAAATCTATATTTCCAGTCTTCTTTGAGTTGCAAACCCTTCTCTCTATATTTTAGACTTCTTCATTTCTTACAGCACTTCAAACTCAATACATCCCACATTGAACTTATTATCTGCTGTCCATCCAAACTTAATTTCTGTGTCTAGGCAGTGCTTGAGTTTTAGTGATCTTTAACTCCTTCTCTCTTGAACCACTCAAAGCCCTCCCAGAACAGAGAATTCTACTTATGAAACACCCCTTGAATCCATCCCTTTCCTATCCTTACACAGCCACTGGCTAAGTTTATTTCTCATGTTTGCACTCACCTCCACTCTAGGCCTGACCCTATTTCTATTCTTCTCACCAACACCAAATAGGCAAATAGCACTATGAGGAAGAAGTCAGACGACACAGAAATGTCTCCTGAGAATACTGTTCAATTGTTGAGAAATATTTACACCTTAGCAACCAAGCGTAGAATGCTCTACCTGTAACTAACATACCAGCTCATATTCTAAAGAACCTAAGGTGGAATAGAGAGCCCCTCCCCCCAAATATGACTCCTGGAGAGAAATGGTTTTATTGTAACTTCTTTAAAATACCTGCCACAGCCCTAACTTGTTTGGCTCAGTGGTTAGAGCACTGGCCCTCAGACTGAAGGGTCCCAGGTATAATTCTGGTCAAGGGCACTCACCTCAGTTGCAGGCTTGTTCCCTGGCCCTGTTGTGGAGTGTGCAGGAGGCAACCAATCAATGTGTCTCTCTCACATTGATGTTTCTCTCTCCTCTCCCTTCACTCTCTCTGAAAAGCAATGGGAAAAATATACTCAGGTGAGCATTAAAAAAAAAGAAAGAAAGAAAATAACCTGCCACAAAGCAGCTACTCAATAAATATCTGTTGAGAGGAAAATATGAGTAAATGAACAATTTTTTATCTTTTTATGTTAAATCAAAGGTATGCACAGGGATTTATATACAAATATATGTTCACCATGGCATTATTTATCTATAAGTAAAAATTCAAAATACTATCAACATTTCATAGTATATAGATGCACTCATCAAAATAATTTTTAAATATTATTTAATGACATAAGGAAATGTTCACACTACATTAAATTTTTTTAAAAAGAGGTTACAGTCCGGCGGGGCGGGGCTCAGCAGTTGAGTGTTGGCCTAGAATCCAGGAGATCGTGGTTCAATTCCCGGTCAGGGAACATGCCTGGGTTGCAGGCTCGATCCCCAGTCAGGGGCGTGCAGGAGGCAGCCAATCAATGATTCTCTCATCATTGATGTTTCCATCTCTCTCTCCCTCTTCCTTCTTCTCTCTGAAATCAATAAAGATATATTTTAAAAAGAAAGAGGTTACATGCCCTAGCCAGTGTGGCTCAGTTGGTTGAGTGTCATCCCATGCACCGCAAGGACATTCATTCAGTTCCCAGTTAGGGTATATGCCCAGGTTTCAGGCTCAATCCACAGTCAGGGTGCATGTGCAGGAGGCAGCCAATCGATGTTTCTCTCTCACATCCATGTTTCTCTCTCTCTCTCTCTCCCTCCCTCCCTTCTTCCCTTCTTCTCTCTTTAAAATCAATTTTTTAAAAATTTTAAAAAAACAAGTTACATTTTAAACCTATACATTATTAACCAATGTCACCATAATAAATTCAAAAACAATTTTTTTAAATAAAAAAGAGAGGTTACAGGGGCTTCTGGTCAAGATGGCAACATAGGTAAACATGGTACTAGCATCCTCCCACAATGACATCAAAATTACAACTAAACTACAAGACAACCATCATTCAGAGAAGCATGAAATCTAGCTGAACAGAAGTCCTAATACCAAGGATATAAAGAAGGAGACACATAAAGTCTGGTAGGAGGGGCAGAGATGCAGAACATGTTTGTCCTACAACAACGTGTGGTGGATAAAAATCAGGAGGGACGCCTCAGCTTTGAGGTTCCCCCTGAGGGGTGAGAGGTCCCAGCCCCACACAAAGCCCCCCAGCCCAGGGTTCCAATGCCAGAAAGAGAAGTCGCCTTAACTTCTGGCAGAGATTGTGGCTGAGTGAGACCAAGGGCTGCTGAAGTCCCAGGCATTCCTCTTAAACGACCATACATGGACTTAATCAGATTCACTCACATAGGGAAAGCAACCGATTGATGTTTCTATCTCACACAGATGTTTCTCTCTCCCTCTCCCTGTCTCTCTCTCTCTCTCTCTCTCCCTTCTCCCTCTCTCCCTCCCTTCCTCACTCTCTAAAGATCAATTTTAAAAAAAGATCTTGGTCTTTGGAGTCAAATCATCCGTGACCAGAATGCTAGTTTCCTTATCTGTAAAATAGGAATAAAGATAACATCTACCCACTCACGAGACAAAATCCTCAGCAAACTCAAAATACAACGTTACTTCCTTGATATGAAAAGAGCATCTGTGAAAATCCTACAACTAACAAAATATTTAATGGTGAAAGACCAAATTCTTCCCCCCTAAGATTGGGAACAAGAGAAGGATGTACATGCTCACTACTTCTATTCAATGTTGTACTGGAGGTTCTAGCCAGGGTAATTAGGCAACAAACATACAAAAGGCATCAGACTGGAAAGGAAGAAGTAAAACTGTCTTATTCACAAATGACATAATCTTGTATACAGAAAATCCTAAGAAATCCACTTTTAAAAAAACTGGAATAAATGAGTTCAGCAAGTTCACAAAATCAACATACACAAATCAATTGAACTTCTATACACTAGCAATGAACAGTCTGAAAATGAAATTAAGAAAATGATTGCATTCACAATAGCATCAACAAGAATCAAATACTTAGGAATAAATTTAACAAAAGAAGTGCAAAACTTGTACACTGAAAACTATAAAACATTGCTGAAAGAAATTAAAGAAGACCTAAACAAAGGGCAAGACATCACATGTTCATGGATCAGAAAACTAAATATTATTAAGATGGCAATACTCCCCAAATTGGTCTATGGTTTCAACACAATCCCTGTCAAAATCCCTGCTGTTTGGTTTGTTTGTGTGTGGGAGTTTTGGCTCTTTTTGCAAAAATTGGTAAGCTGTTCCTAAAATTCATATGGAAATGCAAAGGACCCAGAATAGCCAAAGCAATCTTGTAAAGGAATAAGGTTGGAGGACTTAACACTTTCTGATTTCAAAATTTACTACAAAGATGATCAATACAGTGTAGTACTGGCATAAAGATAGGCTTAGAGGTCAATGGAATAAAATTGAAAGTCCAGAAATAAGCCCTTATATTTAGAGCTCTGGCCAGGTAGCTCAGTTTGTTAGAGCATTATCTCAATATTCCAAGGTTGCGGGTTTGATCCCTGGTCAGGGCACATACAAGAATCAATCAATGGCCCAGCTGGGCATGGCTTAGCGGCTGAGCATCAACTTATGATCCAGGAGGTCATGGTTCGATTCCCAGTCAGGGCACATGCCCGGATTGCGGGCTCAATCCCCAGTGGGGGGCATGCAGGAGGCAGACGATCAATGATGCTCTCATTATTGATGTTTCTCTCTCTCTCTCTACCTCTCCCTTCCTCTCTCTGAAATCAATAAAGACAAATTAAAATAATAATATGATTTTTTTAAATCAATCAATCAATGCATAAAGAAGTGCAATGTCAAATCAATGTTTCTCTCTCTCTTTTGCTAAAATCAACAAATTTTAAAAGTTTAAACTTTATATTTATAGTCAATTTATTTTTTTACAAAGGTGCCAAGAAAATTCAATGGGAAAGGAATAATCTTTTCAGCAAATCATGCTGGGGCAATTGGATATCCACATGCAAGAAAAATTTTAATTTGGGCCTCTAACTCACCCCATACACAAAAATTATTTTGAAATGTATCACCAACCTAAATGTTAGGACATAACTTTGAAGAAAACATAGGAGCAAATCTTTGTGATGTTGTGTTAGGCAATGATTTCTTAGATACAACACCAAAAGCACATGAAAACAGGAAAAAATGTTATGACCCAAATTAAGAACTTTTGCACTTCAAAGAACACAATCAAGAAAATGAAAAGGCAGCCCACAGAATGAGAGAAGAGATTTACAAATCATATACCTGATAATCAACTTATATTCAGTAGAACTCTCACAACTCAATAATAAAGACAATCCAATTAAAAAATGGGCAAAGGATCTGAATAAACATTTCTCCAAAGACCTATTAAGGGCCACTAAGCATATGAAAAAGCACTGAACACTGTTAGCCACTAGGAAGAAGTAAATCATAACCACAATGAAAGATCACTTCACACTCACTCGAATGACTATAATCGAAAAGACAGTAAGAGTTGGCATGGATTTGAAGAATTAGAAGTCCTCACACATTGCTGATGGAAGTGTAAAATGGTGCCGCCACTTGTTTTGAAAATAGTATGGCAATTTAGAATCTCAGGCCCAGCCAGGTGTGGCTCAGCAGTTGAGCATCGACCTAAGATCCAGGAGATTGGGGTTCGATTCCCAATCAGGGCGGGCTGCAGCCGATCAATGACTCTCCCATCATTGATGTTTCCATCTCTCTCTCCCTCTCCCTTTCTCTCTCTGAAATCAATAAAGATATATTTTAAAAAATAAAATAAAAATAGTATGGCAGTTTCTCAAAATGTTAAATATAGAATTACTGTAAACCCAGCAATTTCACTTCAAGGTATCTTCCCAGGAGAAGTAAAAACATATGTCCGCACAAAGACTTGTATGTAATATTCATAGAAGCACTAACCACAAGAGCCAAAAGGTGGAAACAATCAAACACCCATCAACTGATGAAAGTATAACTTAAGTGTAGTATGTCTATATAATGGAATACTATTCAACCATAAAAAGGAAGGAAGGACTATTACATGCTACCACAATGATGGACCTTGAAAACCTTATGTTCCAGGAAAGAAGCCAGACACAAAAGAACACATATTGCAAAATTTCATTTATATGAAATGTCCAGAATAGGCAAATCCATAGAGACAGAAAGCAGCTTAGTGGTTACCTAAGGCTAGGGGTGAGAATGATGAATGATTCTAGTGAGCATGAGGCTATTTTTAGGGTCATAGAAATGTTCTTAAATCAGATTTTGGTGCTGGCTGCACTACTCTTTAACTATACTAAAAATCATGGATTGTACGCTTAAAATGGATGACTTTTATGATATGTAAATTATACTTCAATAAAGCTGTTAATTTTTTTAAATGTTTTTAAACAATATCTACCCCTAGCACCAAGACTGTGGTCTCCAAATCCCATTTCCCGCCAAAAAAACACACCGCAGGACTTCTTGGAGAAATTGTTGATTCCAGGTCTGGAGCCAAAAATATATATGATGAGCCTGGAACATATTGCCATTCTAGAGAGCAAGGGATCTCAGAAAAATTATTAGGATGGTGTCAACAAGCCTTAGGAGCCAATCTGAAGGGACTCCTGGCCAAAAATGAGACAATTTGCACATTAATAAGGATAGTAATTGAAATAGAATGAAATACATCAAATATGTTTAAATCTCTAAGTTCATTATGATTCTTAAGAAAAAATAAAATTGGTTGCAATTGAAAGGTATGAAACAACCAATTATTTTGAAAACTGGTAAATAAAAGGAATAAACCAAGCAATATCCAGGCTTTTCTATATAAATTGGACCACTGGATAACAAAACAGTTTATAAGGGACAGTATCTCTTTATAGAAGTATGTCAGTTAATAAATGAAGACAGAATAACATAATAATACCACCATTTTTCAATCTTTAATTGATCAACAGCTAACATCACAAAAAAAAGAAAGAAAGAAAGAAAGAAAGAAAGAAAGAAAGAAAGAAAGAAAGAAAGAAAGAAAGAAAGAAAGAAAGAAAGAAAGAAAGAAAGAAAAAGAAAAAATAGACAACCAGACATTGTTTACCTCCTGATGGAAGAACCTCGCAAAGTATTTGTTGCCCCTCCATTTCTAACCCAAATCTGATCAAGCCTTTAGTTAGTTAGTTAGTCCTCGCCTGAGGATATTTTCTCCATTGCTCCTCAGAGAGAGTGGGAGGGAGGGAAGAGGAAGGAGAGAGACATGGATGTGAGACACATCAACTGGCTGCCTACTGGTTCCCTCCCGCACGTCACCCGACTGGGGGCAGGGAGTGAACCTACAACCCAGGTGCATGCCCTTGGCCAGGAATTGAACCCACAACCCTTCAGTGCGAGGGCCAGTGCTCTAACCACTGACCCACACTGGCCAGAGCTGATCAAGCTTTTAGATCAAACTACTAATTTACAGTAAATACAGAGAACAGAGGAACATGTTAGACAACTTCATAGAAGCAAAATCCAAAATATGGGAAAACGACCTTGTTTCTTCAATAAATAAACTGCAAGGGAGGAAAAAAAGAGATAAAAGGGGAAACCAAAGTTCAAAGAAAGCCAGGAAACAAATTTAAAAATCATAAAGTAGGACTTTATTTGGATCCTGGTTCAAACAAACACACTGTAAAAAAAAATACATGAGATAACTGGAATTTTGGAATACTAGAGTATTTGATAATATTAAAGAACAATTGTGTGAAGTGGTTGGTGTGATCATGGTATTATGTTATGCATGTGTGTTTTTAAGAGACCTTATCTTTTTTTTTTTAAATATATCTTTATGGATTTCAGAGAGAGGAAGGGAGAGGCAGAACTGAAACATCAATGATAAGAGAGTCATCATTGATCAGCTGCCTCCTGCATGTCCCCGCCTGGGGATCGAGCCCACAACCGGGGCATGTGCCCTGACCGGGAATCAAACCTCGATCTCCTGGATCCTAGGTCGATGCTCAACCGCTGAGCCACGCCTGGCCAGGCAAGAGACCTTATCTTTTACAGATATATACTGAAGTGTTCAGGGATGAAATTATATGATGTGTAGGATTTGCTTCAAAATAGTAAGGAAGGGGGAAAAGCAGGTGGAATATATGTGACACAAGGTTGGTCATGAGTTACTAAACAGTGAATTTGGTGATGGGTACAAGAAGGCTCACTACACTATTCTCTTGACTTCTGCATATGTTTACAAGTTTCCATAATAGAAAATTTTCCTAAAATCTACTTCATGGGTTTGTAATAAGTACTATATAAGAAAATGTATAAAGAGTGTTTATCACCATGGCTGAGAGTCCCCAAACATTGTTTTTTATTTTTATATTCCCTTTCAATTAACCACACCTAAAAGAAGTACATTATTTAGATCAATATCCATGGCTCACATGACTTTGTCCACATAGTAGAAATTTATTGAAACTTCAAGTTTATAGGAAATGCCAACTTATCATGTAGCAGGAGAGTCAACAATCCCAAATGCCTCCCTACCACTTCTAGTAAATATGATCGTCTTTTTCTCACCTTATAGAAATACTTGAGATCATTTATTCATTATTTTTCATTCATTTATCATGTGTCAGATAGTAGGTTCTGGGGATGCAAATATTAACACAGTGGACCTTGACTGATTGAATGCATCACTAGATGAATATTTTTTAGCGCCAAATGAATTCAAGAAGAAGTGCTAAGCACATGTTACTGATACTAACTCAGTAATCATTAACTCCCGTCCTAAAAGCTAACTCTGCTGGGCGTATGAAATTGAGTAGCACTATGGTACTTACCCTTACATTTATTAAAAAACTGATAGAGCACAAAAACCCAAATAACCAAGAACTGGAAGCTGAATGTCCTAAGAAATCCCAAATGATTCAGTCACCAAGGTGGAGAAAGTATGTCTAGGGTATGGTGAGTAGTCAGTTTGACTGAAGATTTAAGTAGTTGGGCAGGGCTGGAAACTAAGGCTGGAATGGCACACTAAATCAATATGTGAAGAACTCGAGGTTAGGTTAAGGCATCTGAATTCTATTAGGCAGCAACAGAGAGTCATGTTACTGAGCAGGAAATGACATGATTAGGGCTATCATTTTGAAAGATTCCACTTGCAGCAAGTGGCAGAGTCAATGGATACTCACAGAAGATCGATTCAAGCCTAAACTTTATCTCCCATCTCAAAGCACACTAGTACATACATGTGAACAAGCTTAATGACTAACAGGTTTACAACACCTGAGATGGACTTTAACTTTTGGAGATCTAGCTGCAGAGTAAAGCTTTACCTTCTCAGCACCTCCAGACCAGGCCTGAACCACCTCTGAGAAAACCGCCTGCCACGGCCAAGAGCAAGGCTTAGAAAACTTTTTCCATAGAGTCAGATAGTAACTGTTTCAGGCTGTGCAGGCCATATGGTCTCTGTTGCAACTATTCAACTCACTAAAGCAACCATCGACAATACATAAATGAAGGAGCTCGGCTGTATTCTAATAATATTTGGACCTGGGCTATAATTTAGTACTTCTGAGTTTGGAGCCTCTTCCCAGAGCCCAAGTGATCAATGCAGACTCAGACCAGCTCCAACACCTTCCAGAAATCCAAAGACAGCAAAGACTAAGAAGGCTTCTTCAAAAGTATAATCCCGCCTGGTAGATGTGGCTCAGTGGTTGAGCACTGACCCATGCACCAAGTGGTCACCTTTTCCATTTCCAGTCAGGGCACATGTCTGGGTTTCAGGCTCAATCCCCAGTGGGGGGCGCGCAGGAGGCAGCCAGTCGATGCTTCTTTCTCATCGATGTTTCTGTCTCTCTGTCTCTTCTCCCTTCCTCTCTCTCTAAAATCAATAAAAGCATATTTGGGGGGAAAAAGTATAATCCCCCCAGACCTGAAGTCCATCCGCCTACTGGAACTAATGAGATTGTCTGCCTGATCCTGTAAGAGCTAAACCCATACTGCTATTATCCTTGCTTACCACTCAAGATATAGCATATCCCTCTAGGCATCTACTCTTGCCCACACCCTGCACCTTTGATCCTTCTACCTTATCTGCCTAGAAGGGATGCTCACCTCTTAGCTCACATCAACACCACCTCCTCAGAGAGGTTTTTCCTGGCCCTCCAACCTGTAGAAGCTCCTCACTAGACATTCACTATTACTTTCCCCTATTTTCCATTCTTCCAGCACTTACCGACTATCTGAAATTAGCTTATCTGTTTATTCTATGTCTCCCCCCACTAAAATGTAAGTTCCATGAGACTGGAAAACTTGTCCACCTCATTCACTACTGCAGTTCTGGACTAGAGCAGGTATTCAGTACATACGCATTCAAAGAATGAATAAATGAATGAGTCACCATAGTTGCTGTGTTTCCTCCTACCCCAGATCTACTCCTCTGCCTCCACCCCTCTCAAACCTCTCCAAGAGGCCCTTTGAAAAGTCTCCCCATGACGCAAATTTCCCTCTGTCCTCAATGCTTCACTGAATGTCCTTTTCACCTCCTTTCCTTGATGGAAACCTAAGGCCTTGGTTTCTCCTGTGTGCACTCAAGTGGAGGCTGCTGGTTTTCTTCTGTCCTGCACACCTCAGGGTCAGGCACTGCACCCCCATCACTTCCAGTCTTGTTGACACACTTTCTCCCCAGTCCCACTGCCACCCACTCCCTCACTGGGCAAGCCTCTGCTCATCCAGGTGAGCCTAGATACCATTACTCTAAGTCCAGATGACGTCCCCCCCCCCCCCAGAGGGTTCTCGCGGTTTCCTGTTCTTCACTTATGAGAGCATTTTCCACACTGTATTGCAACTGTTAACTTAATTATCTGAGTTTTCCTTCATCCCCCTCTGTGGGGGAAGGAACTTGTCACAGTGTCTGCACATAATAGGATTTCAACAAATATGTATTAACTTAAAACATTCAGAAGCTACTCCAACAGGAAGAGAGACTAAACACTGTGAGACCCAACAGGAAGCCGCTGTCAGAGAACCAGTGAGAAGTAGGAAGGCTCTAGACTGGGGGTATGGTGGGAATGAAGCGGAGCACGGGACATGATGCCCCATATTTGTCAATGACTCATAATCTTCCTCCCAAGAATTCTCCTCCTCCCCTCTGTTCTCCATCTCATCAGCTGCCACCAGCACCCATCCCAGCTACTGAAGCCAGAAACCTAGGGAACCTCTACACTCACTCCACTCCATCTAATCAGAGACCAAAACCTCATGTCCAGCCCCTCCTCTCTGTCCCCCTGCTACCATCTTAGTTCAGACCACCATCATCTCTCATTCTACCTGCTTCAAGCAACTCTTAACTGGCCATCAGCCTTCAGGTTGGCCCTTCCTACATCCCTACTCTATCCATCCTGTCCATAGCTAGAAGAGCAAATTTCTTAAGAGTGCAAACCCAATTGTGTTATTCTTATGGTTAAACCCTTATGATGGTCCCTCATTTGCTTCATGGTTCTAGTCCAGGCTCCTCAGCATGGCAGCCAAGGACAGCCCCCCATGATCCACTAACTCCCCATGTCTTTTCTCCTGCTCCCTCCCTAGCACCCTGTGTCATGCTCACCCTGGTTACCCAGCCTGGCAATGTACACTGAAAAAACACACACAAAGAAACTATCATTTTTCAAGACCCAGTTTAAGTATCTCCTCCTATAAGGCTTTTTGGATGTCCCTCTTCCCACCACTCCTCGCAGTCCCCTGAAGAGCCTACTATTTGGCTCTTTGTGTGTCCATGGTTATCTCACTCTTATACACCATGGGAAGACTCATATCTCAGTCAGCATTGCATTCCCCAGTGCCCAATACAAAGCCTGACACATAGTGGGCCCTCAGTGGGCCCAATGAAAAAACCTACAGGAATTCTAGAAGCACTGAGGTTACCCTTGTGTGGCAGAGGAAATTATATGCTGCTCTATTCTGGCAACATGAGGCATTGTCTTAACCACAGACACCTCTCTTCCTTGACCTTTGCCCCACCAAAAAAAGTGGTGGAAGGGAAAGCAGTAAAAGGAGTTGATGGAGAATAAGGGAACTGATGAGCTGTCTAGAGACAAATTGGATCAAGGTGATGGTGGGACACCTTTGTCAGCTCCCATATGTGTCCATGCAAAGTAGGGTGCACAAGCCAGGCAGTGCTTCAAAAGGAGGGGCACATCCTTAGAGTGAGTCTGTTCTCCGCCACTGAACTGTAAACTCTTTGGATTATATCTTAATTGTTTCTCATTCTATGCTGTTGTAATTGCCTTGTTACTATTACTGATGCTTTCATTTATTTTAGTAGGTGATTGCTAATTTTTTCCTTCATTGTTGTAAAACATTTGTGTTCTTGTACAGGGCAAGGCAAAAAAGTAGGTTTACAGTTATTCGTATGGAAAATAATACAGTAATTAATAATAATACAAGAATAAACTCTGTTTTGCATACTCACAACTATAAACCTACTTTTGCCCCACACTGTATATTAAGACTCTGAATTGACCACTAACTTGTGATTTTAATTCAACTTTGTACTGGTAGGAGGTTGTCTCTGATGTTCAGTGTTCCTTAACTTTCTGCCAAAGTCCAAATACCAATTAAGATTCCCCTATTCCCACTCCTTCCCCTCGCTTCAGCAAATCATGTGACATAATGCGCCACCTCCTGGTGAAGAGAAGCATTATCTCAGCTCCTACGGGGGGGCTGCAGGTCTAATTGTATTTTGACATGTGGAAAATTGTCTAATTTCTAACATGGGAAATGGATTTAGGGAAGGAGTTTGAGAGTGGAGACAGAGGTTTATGAGTGACGTGGTGAGTTAAAAACTCAGAGCAGCTAAGAGAGCCATTTGCAAAGATCACCTATTATTCATCTTTGAGTCCTTAGTGTTTACCACACATGGTACTCGATAAACATCTGATGTCTTCAAAAACAGAGGGGAGCACATGAAAAAAGCAAAAGGGACTAGGGTCCAGAGGCTCATCTTTTTATAGTGTAGAAAATTAGAGCTGTCTGATAACATCTGCCCTAAATTTAAGAATCCATCCCACCAGGAAGGAAATGCCTTTTTCAATTAACAAATCATCTTTCCTGGGCTCCAAAGAAGTCCTCCTTTTTTTCATATTTAGTTCCTGTCCACTTAGCCTTTCCCTGAAGGGTTAACTGAACACTATTGGAAGGGCACCATAAACATTGTCTTCATGTAAAACAGGGGTGGGGGACCTTTTTTCTGCCATACAAACTTAAAAATTAGCTATGAAAAAAGCTCCTAGATTTATTGAATTTCTAATCCCACCTGCAGTTGCCCTGGCAGGGCCAGACCAGATGATCTCTTGGGCCAGACGTTCCCCATCCAATTGTGAAACAATACCAGCCCTCCAGTGGTTGACAATGTTTGGTGAGACATGGTACAGATGAAGAAAGATTGCTCCCATCCTTGAGAAGTTTGTAATCTCATTCGAGACAAGGTATCCATATGCACTGGCTTCTCCAGAATGATTAGAGGACCATGTAATGTATAATAAAATAATCGCTGGGCACTGAAAATGTGTGGCATAGAAAAGAAGTGTTTTCATTTAGGTGGAACTGTCAGGGAGGAGGCTGGGTCTGAACTGTCCTAAGCTAAGTAGAAGTAGGAGAGAGGATGGAAAATTCATTGTATGAAGGTCTGGTGGCATCCTGAGTCTCAGGGACAGGGTTGTCATCAGAGCTCCAGAGGTGGGGAGACACAGTGTGAAGCAGGTAGTCAGCCAGCCTGCCCACATTCTCCCTGTTGAGACCTGTGCCACCAGGGCAGGGACAGCAAAGCAGACAACAGCTCCCAGCTCACAGTATACTTTGGCCTCCTGTGCAAGAGTCTCCCCCTCCCTCTGGCAACAAACCCCATGCCCATGCAGAGTGAGAGGGTGAAAGGCTGGTAGGCTAAAGTGCTGACCAGGCCGACGGTGCCATCTCAATACCATTAGTGAGACCAGTTCCAGTTTGGAGGTGAGGAGTGGGGCATGTTGGGCAGTCCAGTGAACCAGAAGGTCCCAAAGGAATGAGGTGGCCTTGACCTCCCAGACTCCCCACCCCTCATTAACAGAATCAGCTCAGTCTGAACTGCAACACTGTTCTAAAATAATAACAGACGGCATGCCAGGTTTGCCTTCCTGTCAGAACTGAGTGAAAGGGGCTGGAGAGTCTCTTTCCCCCATGCTTGTTTCATCCCAGTCCGGCCACCCCCACCCCCACCCCCATACTTCTGATGAACAGCCCAAACACGCCATCATCTAAGTGGTTTCTTACCAGCTCAAGCCCAAATTTCTCTGCTTCCAAAATCTAGTACTCTCCACCTGATAATCTCATGTCCCACCCCTCCAACAAACTCTACGCCATCTAAGACTCCTCTACTTTCTGTGCCATGGATGCTCATGTCCACCTTGGGGTGGCTTTCTTGTACTGTTGCCACCATCTGAAAGACCCTGCTCCCTCCACTCAGAACAAGAGGGTAGAAACAAAACAACACAGGACTCAGGAGCAAAGAAGCTAGCTTCATATCATTCCATAAACACGAGTGTCCGTACACTGCTAACACATTACTACGAACTTGGCTTAAATAAAATTAGTTTCTTATTTTACAGTAACTGAGGTTGGAAGTCCAAAATCAATCTTACTGGGGTAAAATCAAGCTGTCAGCTGAGCTGTGTTCCTTCCGGAGGCTCCAAGAAAAATTTGTTTCCTTACCTTTTCCAGATTCTAGAGACTGCTTGTATTCTGTGGCGTATGGCCCCACAGCACACTGACTTCTGCTGCCGTTGTCACATCTCCATCTCCGATGTTGACCCTTCTACTTCCCTCTTACAAAGATCCTTGTGATTAAATTGGACCCACTAGGATAATCTCCCTATTTCGAGATCCAAGGTCACATTTCATATTCTCAGGATTGGGACATGGACATCTCTAGAGGGCCTCTATTCAACTTACCTCCATGCCACACACACGCACGTGCACGTGCAGACACACACATGCATACATATACCTCTCACAAGTCAATAGCAAAGCAATCTGACTTTCTTAATAGGTGAAAGATATGAAGAGACTCTTCACCAAAGAAGATACACAAAATGGCAAGTAAGTACACAAAAAGATGCTCAACATCATCATTCATTAGGGAAATAAGAATTAAAACCACAATATTTCACTGCATACCCACTAGAATGGTTAAAAGACTATTCCATATTGGCAAGGATGCAGAGCAAATATAACTCTCGCGTACTGCTGGTGGAAATACGAAGTGGTACAGCCAATTTAGAAAACAATTTAGCAGTTCTTTATAAAGTGAAACATATACTTACCACATGACCTAGCAATCCTGCTCCTAATGAGAACACGAAGAGAAAGAAAAACATGTTTCCAAAGATTTGTACAAGAATGTTCCAGCAGCCTCATTCCTAGTAGCCGCAGGTTGGCAACAACCCAAATGTCCTTCAGCTGGTAAACAGATAAACAAACTGTGGCATATCCATACAATGGAATACTATTCAGCAATAAGAAAAAGAACAATCCCTGGCCAGTATGGCTCAGTTGGTTGAGCGTCATCACCTGGTCATCATTCGGTCCAGTGCAGGAGGTAACTGATCAATGTTTTGCTTTCACGGCGATATTTCTCTGTCTCTTTCCCTCTCCGTTCCTCTCTCTGAAACCAATTTTTAAAAAATTCTTTTCTAAAAGAAAAGAAAAAAAGTACAAATTACTGATACACACAACAAAGATAAATCTTAAAAGCTTATGTTAAATGAAAGAAGCCAGACACAAAAGATATACTATATAATTCTCTTATATGAAATTCTAGAAAAGGGCAAACTATAAGTCAGAGAAAGATTAGTGGCTACCAGGAGCCAGGGAAGGGTCTGATGGGACTGAAAAGTGAACTCTTAGGGACAATGCAAAGGTGCTGTAGAGCGGTGGTTGTGGCGGCTGCACAGCTGGGCACATTTATCAAAACTCATTGAACTACACACTTAACATTGGTGAATTTAGCACATGTAAATTATATCTCAATAAAACTGGAATTAAAACTCAATTGCACGAGAGAGAGAAAACTTGGAGAATAAAAATGGAGAAAGACAAATGTTTTCAAGCAGCAGCGGAAACAGGGAGAGGCATGCCGTGGGAAGGATACGGTGATTCGGGGTTGGGAGAACCCACCAGGAAGAGTGGGCTTGTTTGCCTCAATGTTCAGAGAAAGAGCAGGTGACAAATGTCAGAAATACACTTCTTTCGTTAAAAGAAACAGAAAAGGAGAAAAAAAGAAAAAGAAAGCTAAGAACCAGGCAGATAAACAAACAAAAGAATGCAAGTATCTAAAAGACTGACGGAAATCCAGGAGCAGATAAGGTGTCCACAGGAATTCTTCAAGCATTACACATGCATAAAAACGAAATGCCACCCATTCTTTCAGACATTTCAAATACTTGTGAACTAAGAAGGGAAGAGACAGACAAAAAGTAGACTAGTGACTGTCAGGGGCTGGAAGCCTGGGAAGGTTAAGAAATTATATCTAAACGGTACAGGGTTTCAACAGCCCAAGCACCCATCAGTAGATGAGTGGATAAAAAAGCTGTGGCACATTTACACCATGGAATACTACGCAGCTGTAAAACAGAAGGAAATCTTACCCTTTGGGACAGCATGGATGGAACTGGAGAGTATTGTGCTAAGTGAAATAAGCCAGTCAGAGAAAGACAAATACCACATGATCTCAGTCATATGTGGAATATAATGAACAAAATGAACTGATGAACAAAATAGATCCAGAGACATAGAAGCATGGAACAGACTGAGGGATCTCAGAGGAAGGTGGGGGGTAGGGGAGTTGGATGAGGAGAGATTAATCAAAGAACTTATATGCTTATATACATAAGCTATGGACAGAGACATTGGTATGGGGAAGGCCTGGGGGTGGGGTAGATGTGGGGTGGAGGGGATCAATGGGGGAAAAAGGGGGACATCCATAATGCTTTCAACAATAAAGATAAATAAATAAATGGTCTAGGTTTCTTTATGCGGTGATGAAAATATTCTAAATTTGATTGTGGTGATGGTTGCACAACTCTGCGGACATACTAAAAGCCATTGAATTGTATACTTTATTATTTATTTATTTTAAATATATTTTTATTGATTTCAGAGAGAGGAAGGGAGAGGGAGAGAGATAGAAATATCAATGATGAAAGAGAGTTACTGATCCGTTGCTTCCTGCATGCCCCCTGCTGAGGATCAAGCCCAAAACCCGGGCATGTGCCCCGACCGGGAATCGAACCTCAATCTCCTGGATCAAAGGTTGATGCTCAACCCCTGAGCTATGCAGGCCGGGCTGAATTGTACACTTTAAATGGGTAAATTAGCCCAGCCGGGCGTGGCTCAGTGGTTGAGCATCGACCTAGGATCCAGGCAATCAGGGTTCGATTCCTGGTCGGGGCACATGCCCGGGTTGCGGGCTGGATCCCCAGTAGGGGACGTGCAGGAGGCAGCTGATCAATGACTCTCTCATCATTAACGTTTCTCTCTGTCTCCCTCTCTCTTCCTCTCTCTGAAATCAATAAAGATATATTTTAAAAAAGAAAAAAGAAAATTAACTTTTGAAAATAGCAAAACCAGAAATACCTAAGAATAAACCAAATAAAAGATGTGCAAAACCTCTATGCTGAAAAATATAAAACATAAAGCATTGCTGAGAAAAAATAAAGAATATCTAAGTAAGTGGAGGCATATATCATATTCTTGGATTAGAAGACTGTGTTTAAGATGTCAAATCTCCCTAATTTGATGTATAAGTTCAATGGAATCCCAATCAAAATACCAGCATTTTTTAAGACATTGACAAAGTGATTCTAAAATGTGTACAAAAAAATTTTTTTAAAAGCTAGAAAACCCAAGGCAATCTTTTTTTTTTTTTTAATCGTCACCCAAGGATATTTTTTCCATTGCTTTTCAGAGTGGAAGGGAGAGAGAAAGAGAGATATCAATGTGAGAGAGACACATCAATTGGTTGCCTCCCCCACACTCCCTGGCCTGGGCTGGGGCTGGAGCCTGCAACCGAAGTATGTGCCCTTGGCCGGAACCACACCCGAGAGCCCTCAGTCCGTGGGCCGACGCTCTCACCACAGAGCCAAACCTGCTAGGGCATGCCAAGGCAATCGTAAAACAGAAGAGCAAAGCTGGAGGACTCACACTACCAGATATCAAAACTTATTTTAAAGCTACAGCAACTAAGATACTATTAGCACAGGAACAGATTACAGACCACTGGAACAAAAGAGAGTCCACAAATAAGACATTAAATACATAGTCACACCTGACAGATGACAAAGGAGCCATCACAGCTCAGTGAGGGAAGGTGGTCTTTCAATAAATGGTGTTGGGTCAATTGTACATCCATCCATGAAAAAGTAAACCTTGCCCTGGCTGGGTGGTTCAGTTGGTTGGAGGATAATCTCATACACCAAAGAGTTGCGGGTTCAATTCCCTGTCAGGACACATACCTAGGTTTTGAGTTCAATCCCAGGTCGGGGTTCCTATGGAAGGAAACTGACCAATGTTTCTGTCACATATTGATGTTTCTCTCTCTCCCCCTTCCTCCCTCCCTTCCACTCTCTAAACACTCAATGGAAAAAATATCCTCGGATGAGGATTAACAAAAAAATTAATTAATTAACTTGAGATGGATCACAAATCTAAATGTGAAAGATACAACAAAAAAGTTTCTAGAGTTTAAAAAACAAAAAGGAAACTATCTTTACCACCATAGGATAGGCAAAAATGTTTTAAACAAGACACACACAAAATCACTACTTTTCATCTCAGATGACATGATCATCCATGTAGAAAATCCAAAATAATCAACAAAAAAACCCCTAATGGAATGGATAAGGAATCATAGCAAGGTTGCAGGATATAGGTTTATATGCAAAAGTCCATTGCTTTCCCATATACCAGCAATGAAAGTGAAATTTCAAATTAAAAACAATATACCACCCTAGCCAGTTTTGCTCAGTGGTTAGAGCCTCGGCCTGTGGACTGAAGGCTTCGAGGCTCAATTCCAACCAAGGGCAAGTACCTCGGTTGCAGGCTTGCCCCCACTGGGGTGTAGAAGGCAACTAATTGATGTGTCTCTCTCACATCAATGTTTCTTTCTCTTTCTTTCTCCTCCCCCCCCACTCTCTCTGAAAAGCAGTGGAAAAAATATCCTCAGGTGAGGATTAATAACACACAGAAGAAAAACAGACCATTTACATTAGCAACCCTCCCCTCAGTAAATGAAATACTTAAGTATAAATCTAACAAAATATGTACAAGATCTATATGAGGAAAACTACAAAACTCTGATGAAGGAAATCAAAGAATTAAATAAACCGGACAGTCCACATTCGATGGGTAGGAAGATTCAATGTTGTCAAGATGTCAGTTCTTCCAAACTTGATTTATAGGTTCAATGCAATCCAAATCAAAATCCCAGCAAGTTATTTTGTGGTTATCAACAAACTTCTAAAGTTTACATGCAGAGTCAAAAGACCAAGAATGGCCAATACAGTATTGATGGAGAAAAACAAAAGTCGGAGCATTAATATTACCTGACTTCAAGACTTACCATAAAGTGACAGTAATTAAGAGGTGTGGAACTGGTGAAAGAATAAATAAATCAATGTAACAGAAAAGACAGGCTAGAAACAGTCACCTAAATATAGTCAATTGATCTTTGACAAAGGAACAAAGGGAGTACAATGGAGCAAAGATAGTCTTATGAATAAATGGTGCGGGAACAACTGGACATCCACAAACAAAAAATATGAATATAGATAAAGACCTTACTACCTTGCCCAAGGACCCATGAAGGGTTCAATGCTGAAGTTGAGATTTGAACCCAGGTAAACCCAATCCAGTGCCCATGAGCTTAACCTTTATACTATGTAGATCTCCACTATGTAAATCTCTATGTAGACCTCACATAGAGGTTTACTATTTTCAAATGTATGAAAATGGAGCTGTCATCACTAAAATACATAAATAAATAAATGTTTTATGAAATGTGAAGTAGCTGTTTTGGTCAGTGGTATAGTTTGTGTTTTCTCAGTCAATAGACACCAAACATAGCAAGAAATTACATGAGGATCCTTAACAATTTTGGTATTACTTTTTTTAAAATTGATTTTGAGAGAGAGGAAAGGAGAGAGAAACATCAGTGTGAGAGAGAAACGACGATTGGTTGCCTCCCACACGTGCCCCTACCAGGGATCAAACCAGAAACCTGGGTATGTGCCCTGACCAGGAATCGAACCCACCACCTTCTGGTGTATGGGACGATGCTCCAACCAACTCAGTCACACCATCCAGGGCTCTGGTATTACATTTTTGACACAAATCATAATGGTAATGTTCTAATTCCTAGGTTGGGTGGTATATTACCAAGGTTCATTACATTGGTATGTTACATAACGTGTGTGTACATGTATATACACACACACATACTCACCCCACATTCTTTTAAATGATCCAAATATTATATAATTTTAAAAAATGTTTAAGAGCACTGGCAGTCTAAGAAGAAAAAATAGCAATTTTAAAAAACAAAGGGTTTTCATGTGTGAAGGATGGGCCTAGCATTAGGGAGATGAACCAGATGAGCTCAGGAAGGCTCATTTTGGCAATAACAAAACTTCTAACCTCAGCATGAGTCATTTAGAGTGTAGTGGATGATTTAAAAAAAAAAAAAAAGTGTGCTCTCTTTCTCCAGCAAAAGGGGAAATTTTCAGAAGGATTTTACATGACTGAATGATACTGAATTAAAATAATTACATTCTTAAATATCTTTGATGAGAATAGTAATTCAAATGGGCTAGAAAAGGGGTAAGGAAGAAGAGAGAAAGAAAAAAACACATCTGTACACTTTCTACATGAATATGTGTATTTACAATCAGAAGACTACAACATAAATAACCAGAAAAAAATTTAGAAACAGTAAGATCCTGCTCTGAGATTGAAGAACCCAATGCCTACTGCCCCTCCTCTCTCCCGTCCATCTCCCAGCCCCCTCACCTACTGACTCACTGAATGGGGAAAAGAACTTTTTTGCTGGAAACCTTTTCTTCTTGTCCTTCCCCTTTCCCTTCCACTCTGTCTTTCCTCCCTTACAGACCTTTATATTCTTAGCCCTCTGTCCCCATCTCCACCATAGCACTTATCACATTAGAATGAGGACCATAATTTATTAACCATCTGCTTGAAGGTGAGCACCATGCTTCAGAGCTGACATACATTTTCCTCTTCTTTAACCATCACAACTACCCTCATCAACAGATGTCCCTATCCCCATAACCTGCCCCAAATCAAATGGTTAGTGCATGTGCGACCCAACTCATCTTACACCAACGGATAGTCTCTTTCTACCACTATTAACTTGTGTGTTTATGCAATGACAGGCACAGCTTAAGTGCCCAATTAGTATATGCTGACAGGAATTAAAAGACATAGACTTATGCCGTTTGCTTCCAATTTTAAAAAAAAGATGCAGAAAGGCATTACTCTAAAGGTGAACTTTTCTCTTCTATCCTAACTTGTTCTGCCAAATAATATACAATGGCCTTAGCATTAAAAGAAACTAGCACATGCTGAGATTAAGCAGGTGCATAAGCCAACAGCAAAATAACTGCCAAACCAGCAAGCCAGTACCCAATCCTCCATCCCTGCTTCCTGGAGTTTTGGAGGGTTCGGGCACTGTTACTTCTTACCCTACTAAGGAAAGTGTAGGAAAGAAATAGATTTACCCCTACTGAGTCAACCTTCTCCCCCCAATATCCTCCAAAGGTCTCCCCAGTCATCTAATAAGAAATGTCTCAGTTGTGGCTAAAGTCATTTGCTGTAAATTGCTGGAGAAGACTATTTTATTTCTTCTACATCTCCTTCCAGTAGAGTTTGATTAGAAAGGACTATGATGAATTATTAAATTATGTTAAGGTATTGAAATTTCATCTGTAACAGACCTTTTGGTTGCCTACCTAAATAGGACAGTTTGTGTACAATAGCTAAGTGCCAGGCCCATAGCCAGGGCTCAAAAAAAGTTTTTATTATTGGAATACAAATTCATATAGCCAATTATTAAGATACCACTCACCAGCCAGTGCTAAACTGGGGTTAAGTGCTGAGCAAAATCAAGACTTTCTCTAGAAGGATCTTTTCATCAAAAAGCGATTGTTTGGGTAACTAGGTGTTGCAGAGATTTGACCCACCACACAGATGCTCTGCACTCCACAGGCAGTCGATAAACACTTGGGAATCAAATATTAAGAAAATATACTTTGCCACAGATCTTTAGTACAATGGAATGACTTTTTTCATGAGTTTGAAACCATTTTTGTTTTTAAGTATTAACCGAAATAGCAGTTTTATTATTGTCGGGGACGGAGCACTCAATACGTGTCCCGTTTTAAGAATCCTTAGAGCTCAGCGGGACATTTCTTCCAAATAGGCTGCTCCAAGCATTTTAAAGAGCTGAAGGCGGCACATCTTCTGGCCTCTGGGGTAATCAAGCCTGCTCTCGCCCAATTCTGTGCGCTGGGGTAAGCGCTGCTCACTCATGGCCACCCCCGCCCCAGTCCCTCCCCGTCGTCCTCCCCAGTTCGTTAAGTGTGCGCGCCGAGTGAGCACGGGGAGGCCGTGCAGTCTGCCGTTCACGGTCCGCATTTGCAAATATGCGCGTCCCGGTCCGGGAGAGTCTGACACGCTGCCACTCACATCCGACACAGCTCCGAGCGCACCACGCGGCACTGCAGTGCACCGGGCGGCTCTACAGGGGGTGGCAGGCGAGGCACTGGAGTGATGTAGGGGCATCGAGAAGGGTCTGGAAGAATCCGGTTAGATCGGGAAGCACGAGAGGGAGGGCCCGGGAGAGCGCGGGGCTGGGGACGAAGGGCGGTCCCTAGAGTCCGAGGGTCCCAGGAGTGGGGGCAGGGGGGGCGGGCAGCCAGCAGGAAGAATAAACCCGAAACAGAAAATTTTATCTAAGCGCTCGTCGCACTGGAGCCGGAACGGGCTCAGCCACCGCCGTCTCTAGAAACTTCTCCACCCCCACCCCCTCCGTCCCTCGCCACCGCTCCGGCTCCTCCCAGCCCCTCCCTCCGCGGCGGGGTGGGACCAATCGCTCCCCCGGCCGCTCGGTACCCACCTACTCCCGCTCCCAAGCCAAGACTCCCCGGCGGGCCGCGAGCGCGCTTGGAGGCTCAGGGGCTCGAGCCTTGGACCAGTTCGCAGATCGGTGCCCGCAACGCCGGCGCTCGCACCCCCGGGCAGACAGGCCGGCGGCCGAGAGGGTTTGGCTCGCGCCCAGTGTCCAGCTCCAGGAGTAAACGGCGCACGGAGCGGCGATGACCGCGGAGGAGATGAAGGCGGCCGAGAGCGGGGCGCAGTCAGCACCGCTGCGAATCGAGGGAGTGGACATCAGTCCCAAGCAGGATGGAGGCGTGCTTAAGGTAAAGGCGGGGGGAGCCGGGGGAACCTAGGGCCGCTGGGGGCCGCCGAGCTCCGAGCACCCATCGCAGCCGCCCTCCCACCGAGCCTGGAAGTCCCCAGCCGGGGCACGGGGCGGGGACGGCCGCCTTCGCAGCTTCCCCGGCAGTCGATGCGTGGTCTTGCAGCTGGCGGCCAGTTGCATCGCCTTCCTGCACTAGGCTGCGTTGTTCGGGAGCGGGAGGGTGGCCGTAGGCTTGGAAGGGGGGTGGCCTAGGTGGGCGGACCTCCCCTTGGCCATTTTTCCGGCCCCCTTGGAAGCCTGCAGTCTGGTTCAGTCCCGCGGCCCTGCAGCGCCAACTCCGGCGTGCGCGGCGCTGCGGGGAGGGGGGCGGAGAAGAGGGGAGGGACGCGGCGCCGCGGGGCACGCGAGCAGAAGCTGGGGGCCTTGGACCGCGTGCACCCGGGGCCGGGCCTGCTCCCATGCCGCCCCTCCCTCACCTCCTCTCGACCCCGCAGCTGCCAGCCCCTTCCCTGCCCGGAGCAGCCGGGAAGGCCCTGGGCCGCCTTCGTCGGTGGTGGTGTGAGAACTCGCCTACTAGCCCTGGCAGTTAAATATTAGCCGGTCACAAGAGTAACTTCCTGGCCAAGAGACTTATGTACAACTTGGCTCCTGGGCCTCGCCCCGAGTTAGGTTGTGGCGCCCTCTGCTCTCTCATTAGCACCTTTCTAAAGGCTGGGACTTAGCTAGGTCACTCGCTCAGCCATGCTGTTCCCCCTCCCCCCAGCCCCGGGAAAACCAGGAGCGGTGCATGCCGGGACCTGTAGTTCCCCTCCCACCTCGGATTTCCCGCCCCTCCTTTCCTGATTTGGGGTGTGGGGTGTGGTGCCTAGAGAAGGTGCTTTGCTTGGGAGCCTGCTGCTGGGTAACTGCCAGACTGCAGATAGCCAGACTGAAGCGGGAAGTCTGGGACTCAGGGAGCAAGACTGCTTGACCTGGGTCAGGACAACCAGCCGTGGTTCAGAGCAGGTTTTGGGGAGTCCAGGATAGCGAATTCCCAGCCCGTATCTTATGCCCACCACCTAACGCCACGTGTGTGTGTGTGTGTGTGTGTGTGTCCCGGACAAACCTCCAGGAGCCCCTCGTGGTCCAGAAATGCGTGTGGCTTTCCCCCCAGAACTTGGAATCTCAAGCTGCGCTCCCAGGGGACATGTGGCTTCCCCGTCTCTTTCCAGTGTCCTGGTCAGTTCCCCTTTTGCCCTCCACTTCTCTACTCCTTAATTCCTTGTCCATCTGTCTTGGAAACTCTCCTTATAAGAGGGCAGTGACACACCTACCAGGTTGCCCATGGAGGGACCTTTTACAAATGCTAGGGAAGAGAAGCAGAAGCTTATAGTTCCTGGGAAATACTCTTAGCCCAGGAATGGGGGACTTAAACATCTACCCGTCCTAGTTCCGAGTCAGAGTTTAGGGCCTGATTGAGAGCCTCTGATATATTCCTTTTCCTCTTTTGGACTCTTCATTACCCATATTCCTCTCCTTTGCTCCAAACCAAACCCTGATCTAATGGCCACTGGCATTTAGGAAGAGTGAGCAAATGGAGCAAAAATACTTCTTTGCTCTTGATATAAATTTTACCAATTTAATCCTCCCAACAACTCTGAAAGAGATTATCATCACTACTTTACAAATAAGGTCTAAAGAGTTTGAGTGACTTATCCAAGATCATACAGCAAAAATTTGAACTTGGTTCTTTTTTTCTCTTTGGGGGGGAGGGGATGTCTTTTGTCTCCAGTTTATCAAACCAAGTCATGTCACACCTCAAGAAAGACTGGTGGGAGCTCAGGTGGCTTCTAGCCAAGCTTGGTGTCAGAATCCTTTGAAGATTGGTCCTTTGAATCTACTTACAAGGAGGTCTGTAGTCAGTTTTGTGCCTCTTTCTGCCCCCATCCCTGGGTCCTCACCTTCTCCCCCTTTCTCCCAGGTAATCAAGCGAGAGGGCATGGGCACAGAGACGCCCATGATTGGGGACCGAGTTTTCGTTCACTACACTGGCTGGCTGTTAGATGGCACCAAGTTTGACTCCAGTCTGGACCACAAGGACAAATTCTCCTTTGACCTAGGAAAAGGTAGGCAACCTAGGCTTGGTAGATAGGCTTTGAGGAGGGTATAAGTTGTCACGAGCAGAAACCATATTCTCAGAAGCTTAAGGAGGAATGGTTTGTTACAGACTGTTGATTTTTGTTGTTACTCCTTTTTCTTCCAGTGTCCTGTAACTATATTGATTTCTCTCTCTCCTTCGCCTGATCACCTCTGAGTAGGTGATCACTTCCTCTTCAGGAGTGAATTGCGTTGTTTCTTGAATTCCTTTGTTCTAGAATTAGTGTTGGTTTTTTTTAAGAACAGCGCTGAACAACAGCGGTGATTGCAACAGGTTTTCTACCTTCCTGGTCCCATTTCAAAAGAGTATCCAGCTTCCCCTCGGGCATGGTACTCTGGGGCCACTGGAGCCCAGAGTCAAATCCCTGCCAAGAAGAACTTGTTTGCTTTCTTTACCTACAGGGGAGGTCATCAAGGCTTGGGACATTGCTATAGCAACCATGAAGGTGGGAGAAGTATGCCGCATCACCTGCAAACCAGAATATGCCTATGGTTTGGCAGGCAGCCCTCCGAAGATTCCTTCCAATGCCACACTTGTGTTTGAGGTAAATGTCCTGCCAGAGAGCAAGGCAAAGAGCCAGCCTTATCTAAGCTCAGGGCCTGGCTGCCCTCCAGTCCTTCTTGCCCCCTGGAGACAATGTAGCCAAGGCTGAGGGCCTCGCCTTAAGGGGAGAAGAGAAATGGAGAGTGCAGTTGGTTCTGCTGCGCACACAGCTTACTGCTGCCAGAACGTGGGCTATGATGGAGGTTTCAGTGGGAAGAAGTGGCCAGGAATCCCTTTTCAAACTCGAAGCAGGATAATGGGTTGAGACATATTTATCTCAAGAGCAGTGCCCAGAGAAGATGGGGTATAATTTTAACTGAAAAGAGTCAGGAGGCCAGAATCTGTATGTAGTTATAAATGACAGTATAGAATATTGGCCCCTAGAGATCAGAGGTGGGGAGAGAGGTCTCCCTCCGTGGGTCGAGGAGGTGAGGAAAGTTTTCACTGAGGAGGTGGAACTTGACACCATCCATTCTGAAGGTAGTTGAGCCCTAATCACCACTAATACTTGGAGAATGTTCAGAAGACTACTGAGAAATGTTGGGTCATTTCTTATGCCTATCAGATTGGGCTTCTCAAGTAGGCCAGTTAGGATTGTCCAGAACATGTCCTTATTATGCAGAGCAGGTAGTAAATAGGTTGATATCCTCAGGCTAACTGAAACCTATGTGGCCTGCCTACCTCTACCAAAGTTGACACTAGAGCAGATCCTGAGAACTTAGCGTAAGTGTCACTTTGTCCACTCCTAGTGTGGCTGACCTGTGGTCAGACCTAGTCTGGGAGTTACTAGTGACTCTTCTGAATGAAAGAAGTTGTATTTCACTATTGACGAGTTAGTGTCGCTTTACGTCTTTTCCCACAGGTAGAGTTGTTTGAGTTCAAGGGAGAGGACCTGACAGAAGAAGAAGATGGTGGAATCATCCGGAGAATACAGATTCGGGGCGAAGGCTATGCCAAGCCCAATGAGGGTGCTATTGTGGAGGGTGAGCTAGTAATCAGGTTTTAATTTGGTTTCTGATAGTTAGTCTCTGGGTGGCTTTAGGCAAGTCACTTCCTTTCTCTGATACTCTTTACCTATAAAATGAGGGATTGGACATAACTTTTTAATATCCCTCCAAGTCTGAGAATGCAAAGGCATCTTGGGGGCAAGAAATGATGTGGTAATAGAGGGAGGCTGATGGCATCCTTCTTCAATCACCTGCCCACTCACGCACCTGGTGCATTGCCTCTCTTGCATGCCAGTCGCACTGAAAGGTTACTACAAGGACCAGATTTTTGATCAGCGGGAGCTCCAGTTTGAGATCAGCGAGGGGGAGAGTCTGGATCTGCCCTGTGGGCTGGAGAAAGCCATTCAGCACATGGAAAAAGGAGAACATTCCATTGTGTACCTCAAGCCCAGGTGAGGAGTGGGCACTTTGTAGATCAGGTGGGTGAACCCCGAGGTAAGAGATCTGCATGTTCACAGTGAGTTGTATAACTGGCCACGTGTATCCTTTCCTCTGCATGTTGTTCACTACCCCCACAGCTTCATTAGTGTTCACTGTGCCTCTGGGCACACCTAACATAGGCCATTATGATCTCTTTGCTGTATTTAGGAGTGGGGCAACAATTGTCCACATCCTGGATTAGAACGTGATCTTTTCAGTCATGGCTGCTACAGATTCTCACCTTTACCGACATCGAGATTTTCATCTCCCATTAATTCATTCACTCATTAATGACATTCATTGAAGCACACCTATTCTGTGCCAGACACAATGCTGAAAACTTCTATGTGTTCAGATACATTGTTCCTGCCATCTATTGAATCATTTTTCAGTGAGATGCCATTTCAATTAGTAACCATGCTAGTGTGTAGTATGAGTTATTACAAGGATATGTAAGATACTAAGAGACCAACTAATTGTGTAAAGAGGTCTGGGAAGATTTTGCTGAATAGGAAACATTTGAATCAGGTCTCAAGGGATGGGGAGGTACTTTCCAGGAAACCAGACAGGAAGGCTTTTCAGTGTGGAGCAGGTTAAGTGGTGTTGAGATGACCTAGAGGTTTTTTTTGCCCCCACAGCTATGCTTTCGGCAGTGTTGGGAAGGAAAAGTTCCAAATCCCACCAAATACTGACCTGAAATATGAAATCCACCTCAAGAATTTTGAGAAGGTGAGTTTGCTCAAGATTCTACCTATCCTGAAGTCAGGTCCCATCCTGCAGGTAGCTGACCATTGTGTTTCTCTCTTGGGGGATGACAGGCCAAGGAGTCTTGGGAGATGAATTCAGAGGAGAAGCTGGAACAGAGCACCATAGTGAAAGAGCGGGGCACTGTGTACTTCAAGGTGAACCAGCAGCCATGGTCCTGAGGACACCCCCAGGGAGGGCTCCTCTGGACCCACAACCCTTCCCCACAATGGCTGAGGTCATTTTCTGCCAGGGAGTGGACAAGTGGCACCTGCAGTCTTTGCTTAGTATATCTAAGCTAGCTGGTCTTGCCTGGGGGTGTGGGGGGTTAGCAGGACTCTCATGCCCATGGGTCACTAGTATGACAGCCTGGTGCCACTGAACCTGTGCTATATGCCTGAGCCTCCCTCCCATTTTAGGAAGGCAAGTACAAGCAAGCTTTATTTCAATACAAGAAGATTGTGTCCTGGCTGGAATATGAGTCGAGTTTCTCTGATGAGGATGCTCAGAAGGCATGGGCCCTTCGTCTGGCCTCCCATCTCAACCTGGCCATGTGTCATCTGAAACTGCAGGCCTTTACAGCTGCCATTGAAAACTGTAACAAGGTGAGGCCCCTTTAAAGAAGGCATGGGAGCAACATTTAACAGGCAAGGTTCGGAGTGAGCTGCCAGCGTGTCTGAAACTTGCCCTCAGTGACGTAGGGGTAAGCAGGATGGACCATTGGGAGCTCAGAGATGAAGGGCTCAGAGGCAGGGGATATGAGAAGCAAGTACCTTGGCTTCAGTGGTGGGAGGCAGCTGACCTGACCCAGAGATAGAAGGAAACACTGGATGGTAAGAGCTACTTAAGTGTTTTCTTCGCCCTGGTTTTTAGCCTCTCCCTCTTACGTACTTGCTTTATTCTAAAGAGAATGGAAATGTCAGAAGTCCTTCTCTTCCACCTGAAGACCTGTCTGCCCCTCTGCCTCTTGGACTAAATGAGGCTCTTTCCTAGACCTTGGTCTTTTCCATTTAATGACCCAAGACTCATGCATTCTGGAGCGGAGCCAGCTGTTTCCGTACCTCATCATCCTGCTTAAGGCTACCTCTGGAACCCAGTCTTGGCCAGATAAACTACAGGAGCTGAGGTCTCACTGTTGCTTCCTCGTCATTAGGCCCTGGAGCTGGACAGCAACAATGAGAAGGGCCTTTTCCGCCGGGGAGAGGCCCACCTGGCAGTGAATGACTTTGAGTTGGCACGGGCTGACTTCCAGAAGGTACTGCAGCTCTACCCCAGCAACAAAGCTGCCAAGGCCCAGCTGGCTGTCTGCCATCAGCGGATCCGCAAGCAGCTTGCACGGGAGAAGAAGCTCTATGCCAATATGTTTGAGAGGCTGGCTGAGGAGGAGAGCAAGGTGAGGATCGGGACAGGCACAGGGACGAGGTAATGTCACTTTTTCTGTCCATCTCATTTCCTCGTCCCTGGGCACAACCCAGCTCGTGTGGGCTCTTTGTGTCTGTGGTTGTCTGTGCCAGCCCTGGAAACAAGAAGTTGCCCTCATCCCTGGAGCAGTAGCATGGATGTTCCCTCAGTAAAAAAATCCTGCTGTCAGGGCTGGCATTCCTCATTGGTCAGGGCTAGAAACCCACTTGCAAGCCCTAAAGGTCAGGAGTCAGTTGCTGAGTGTGACAACATATGTTCTCTGTGCCTTTTTAAAACACAGGTTTTAAACATCTGTTTTAAAGTAGTACATTTACATAAATTGTACAAAAGAATGTGTAATAAAAAGTCTCCCACCATCCAAAAGCAACTGATGTTGCCAGTTCTTGTGTCATTCCAGTATGCTGAGTGCATGTACAACCAAACATTTATGTTTTCTCCCTTTTCCCTAATAAAAGGCAACATGCTCTACCTATTTTCTATACCATGCTTTCTTTATACCATACCTGGATACTTACTTTACATCAACAAACAAAAAACTTTCACGTTCTTTCTTACGCTTATATAGTATTCCATTGTATAGATATATCTCATTTACCCAGTCCCCTATTTCTAGTTTTTCAGTATTCTAAACCAGCATTATCTTGTAGAAATATAATCAGGCCATACATAATTTTAAATTTTCTAGTAGCTATGTTAAAGGGGGAAAAAACAGATGAAATTAATTTTAATACTATTTGGTTGACCTAAGGTGTCTAACTATTGCAACATGTAATTTTTAAAAATTGCATTCATGTGTTTTCAAACTAAGTTGTCAAAATCCAAATGTTATACTTAAAACACATCAGTTTAAACTAGCCATATTTAAAATGCTCAGTAGCCACATGTCATAGCAACAATGGTGGACAAGTACATGCAATAATGGTCTTATATAGTCACAGTTTTGTTCATGTGCAGCTGTATCTTTAGGACATATCTGGAAGGGGAATTGTTGTGTCCATGTAATTCTGCTAGAAGTTAATGTGTACTTTTTTTTACTTGGGGGATGAGTATTTTGGGGTATAGACTACATACATGGTGGCAGGGTGCTAGGTCGGTGGCATCATCAGATGAGTGCAGGCAGGCAGGAATGGGGACATGGAGTAAATGTCACCTTTCTCATCAGGTGACCAGCCAAATGAGAGCTGGAACTCATCCTCTTTCTTCTTGCAGGACAAGGCAGCAATAGCTGCAGGAGACCGTCGTGCTGATGTGGAGATGAAGGCTGAGCAGAAGAAGGATGTGGCAGGGAGCCAGTCTCAGGTGGAAACGGAAGCATAGCGTCCCCCCAGCCCTATTCCTGCAGCTGCCTGCTTCTCCCTGCTCCCTACTCTGCTCCACCCTGTTCGTTTTGTAAAAACCGAAGAATTTTGAGCGAATTAGACCTTTATTTTTCTATCTGGTTAGATGGTGGCTTCGGGGGAAGGGGGAAAGGAGTAGGCTGGGGGATTGAGGTGGGGGTATCATTTTAGGTGTTTTCACCCCTTCTTCCCCTCCCTCTTCCCCCGTTACACATGAACGAATGTCCATCTACACACACTCATCAGAATGTTAATTTATTTTGCTTCCTCTTTTTGCTATGCCCATTTTTCAAATGGCAGAAGGGTGTTGTTAGTGGTAGGGATGTGGGATCGGATGTGAAACCAGGGTGGAGAGGAGACCTCCTTGGGCAGCCATTTCCTCCCCCTTTTCTCCTCCCTATCCATTTCCAAACATGTAGCCTCCATGTGGGTGCTAGGGGCATGGGAAAAACCACTGTGTGCCCATTACTTCTCTGTTCCCTTCCTCTCCCAAATAGTGTGGTTGATGATGTCTTTTGGTATCATGGTGACCACCCCTTGTATCCCCTTTCCAGTATTTCCTCTCCGAACTGTTTCCCTTCCCAGCCAGGTGGGTCTCCACCCCCACCCCCTCAGCCTCTTCTCTGCACGTTGCTGAAGGTCCAGGCTCACCTCAAGTTCTGCACTTGAGCAATAAAATGGAAACAATAAAACCCGGGTGTCAGGCAACCCTTTTTGTTTTGGCCTCAGAGGGTGGGCATGAGGTGGGGTATCATTTTACACTATGGGGGCAAAATTGACGGAGTCACCCATCACATCCCCAGTCCTGCTTAAAATGCAGCACCTGATAGAGAAGTTGTAGTTGAGCAGGGGCAACACTGCCATTCAGGGCCTCCTGGGTACTACACAGGCTGCGGCCAGGGCCTGTGCCAAGGCCTTGCCATGGGTTTCCAGCACCCCCACCCCCCCAGCAGCCTGGCAGTTTTTGCCAACTCTGGTTGTCTTCCCAAACACTTAGGAAGAGGAAAGTATGAACATCTAAACTACAGGGACCACTTGTGTTTATTTTGAAGTTAAGATTTATCTATTTCCACCTAACTGATTCCACAGAAAGCACAAGCTTCCTTGGTTTCTTAACAAGAGAATCCTGATGTCGCACCACCTGGCACCTTTTACACAACTAAGAGGGAAGGACAGTTCTCAAGGGAGGGAACACGGGCACTCAGGCCTGTCTTCCAGCCCCCTTCTAGGCCCTAACAGGAAAAACAACTTTTTTCTAACCGTTTTGACCCTTCACTCCTATAGCATGGGAGAAGCCAAGGGGCACAAGGCAGTTACGCTGAACTGGCTCCAGATCTTGGCCGCAGGCCAGAGCCTACATCTATGCTCCTATCGTCTCCTGTGTGGGCTGTTTAGTAATTCCTGCACACTGTCCAAACTAGTCTGCCTACCCACAGGCCTGTACAGTTCCTTCCAGAATTTTCTCCATACTTTTATTATGGAAAATTAACATACATGTGAAAAAGTTTTGCCAAGTCATATAGCATGGCTGGTGCTGGAGCCAGAACTAAAGTTGTGGGTATTATAGTTTCCCAATGTCACTGCTTTCTCTTGCTGGATTGACATCATAATCCTGGGCCTGGAGCTTGTGTCTGGGTCTTTTTAGTATTTCAAGATTAGATGTGGCCCTGTAGCCAAGGATAGTAGGTAACCCTCATTAACTACAATGGAAACCTAGCACTAAGTCAAGAGCCTCATGCCTATTAAACTTAGTCCTTGCAACTGTCCTAAAAAGGAGGTATCACCCCATTTTTTGTGTTGCTTTCTAATTAATTTGAGCCCTAGCTGGTTTGGCTCAGTGGCTAAGAGTGTTGGCCCTCAGACTGAGGGGTCCTGGGTTCAACTCCAGCCAAGGGCATGTATCTCAATTGCAGGCTCGATCCCCAGCCCTAGTCGGGGTGCGTGCAGGAGGCAACCAAACTAGTAGCATCCAGTACTCTCACATTGATGTTTCTTTTTCTCTCTCCCTTCTACTCTGAAAAGCAGTGGAAAAAATATCCTTGGGTGAGGATTAAAAAAATTTATTTGAGAGCAAGAAAGGCATAAGTTTGTTCTTCCACTTACTTATGCATTCATTGGTTGATTCTTGTATGTGCCCCAATCAGATCGAACCCACAACCTTGGCGTATTGGGATGGTACCCTAGCCAACTGAGCTACCCGGCCAGGGCGTTATCAAGTGAGGAGACCAAGGCTTGAAAGTTAATGGAAAGATCTGCCTGGAATGCAAGATCTCTTGAACAAATCCAAAGTCAGCCATGAGGTTTCTGTGACCTTGGACAAGTAGAACCTCTTTCCTCAACTGCAAAAATAGGAAGATGGACAAAGTGCTCCTGAGGTTCCTTCCAGCTCTGAATGCTTCTGTAGGAGTCCAAGAATTTAAAACAACCACTGCAGCTGGACAAGCCTTGGTTTATGTGCCATAAATGTCTTGTGAGGATGTTTTATTAAAGTGGCCAGAAGTCTAAGGTTAAAAATGAACACACCATCTACTCCACTTTGCTCTGGTCAATGCTGAAATTCATTTCCGGGCAATTGCACCTTCCTCTTGAACACTTAAATCTTTCCATATGGAGAGAATGTGCTCAAATGAGGAAAACTAGTAGCATCCAGTACTTTTAACTGTTAGTACAAATTTGCAAGTAGCTTCTAGAAAATTTAAAATAATCTTAGTGTTGGTTCAAACATCAATTCTACAAAGTTTACCTTCTAAACACCATATATCCAATCTCTATTCTCTCCGTCATCACCATGCACCTTCAGCCTGCTCTCTTGTCCTACAAAACTCTTGTATCCCCTCTTGCCCCACCTGCATTTCCCTTTGCACTGCATTCAAGTCATATCCCTCCAACTGATTAACACCTTATCAATGACTTCCTGTCCCATTTACGCTGAAGATCAGAATCTATCACAGGCCAAAACCCCCTTTAGGGCCTGGCCCAGCCTGCCTTACCCGCATCAGTACACACTCAGAATGTATGGGTGAATTATGTATCTCATTTCAGTTGGAGAAATAATATGTAAAAGGCATTTTAGGTGGGACTAGTAAAAAATAGTACCTTTTTAGAAAACTTACTGGAAAATCAAGAATTAAACAGTGGAAAACCACAGTAAGCTATCACCTCACACCTGTCAGAACGACTATTGTCAAAAAGTCAGCAAATAAGTATTGGCAAGGATGTTGGAAAAGGGGACCCTCATGTACTGTGGATGGGACTGTAAATCGTCCATCCATCCATCCGCCTTTCTGTCCATCCAAATATTGATTCATTCATCATCTATCATCTGTTTCTCAACTGATGAAAGAACATCCAGACAGAAAGACAACACTATTGGTAGTATACAATTTAAACAACTGGTTTATTTTAAAAAGAAAAAAGAAAGAGAAGGAGGGGGGAAGGGAAGGGAAGGAGAAGGAAGTAAAGGAAGGGAAAGGAGAAAGAGAAGGAAAGGAAGGAAGGGGGGAAAGGAAAGAGAAACAGTGGTAACTTTCATACCTCATTCCTTCTGTTTCTGACCAATCTTCCCTTTCCAAATGCAGAACACCTCATAGCCTTGTAACCCTTAAGCTGAAATGACAGTGGGCTGAGGGCAGTGCTGAATAAAACCAATATAAGAGTTGAAGGCATTCTAAAGAAGAGGAAAACTTGTCCTCTTTCTGGAAATTGATATGGCTGGCTGGCTGTAGTTCCCCAGCTACTTGCCAACCTCAGACAACTTGGATGCACCCACTATCCTCATTAAATATAAGAATCATAGCCCTAGCCAGTTTGGCTCAGTAGTTAGAGCGCTGACCTGCAGACTGAAGGGTCCCGGGTTTGATTCTGGCCAAGTGCATGTACTTCGGTTGCAGGCTCCATCCCCGGCCCTGGTTGGGACGTGTGCAGGAGGCAACCAATGAATGTGTGTCTCTCTCCCTTCCACTCTCTCTGAAAAGCAATGGAAAAAATATTCTCAGGTGAGGATTTAAAAAAAAAAATCATAATAAAGCCTAAGAATCATAATAAAACCTTATTATCATAAAATCAACACTAAATATACCAATTCCAGAAGCAAAGTGAGAATGAGACTCACAATGTGGTTCTGAGGAGGAATGATCAACAAAAAGCAAAGCCTTCATGAACTTTCAGAGTTCTTTGGCTAGAAGAGACCAGCATGCCCTATTACAAACCCCTGAAACCTGTATGCTCCTTAGGATTGTCTGTTCCACTGCTAGAAGTGCTTCACATATAAAATGGTTCTTGGTTTGTTTTGGGGTGTGTTTTTTTTAGGTGAAATTTACATAACCATTTTTAACTCTGGCATTTAGTCCAATTACAATGTTGTGCACCCAACACCTCTATCGCGGTTCTAAAACATGTTCATCCTTTGTGTTTTACGCCCATTTCCTCATGTTCTTGGGTAACAATGAAGAACTACTAGTTAATGGCCAATAGTCTTGAAGAGACAACCCTGATAAGTTCTAGGATCAAAGCTTTCCAGAGTTGGTCCTTTCTGATAGGGCCAAACTTGTGACAGGTGGGACTGAAAGTAAAGCTCTGAATAACATTTCACTTGGCAGGGCTGCCTACACTGATCTGCTTAATTTGTAGGTCAAGTAAGTTTGAGAATCAGGTTTCTGTACTTCAAGACTTCTCAGAACCTTTAATATGCTAAGGTGCACTGTGAACTAGAGGGGGAGGGGGAATGAGGAAGTCTCTCAAACTGAGTCCATTAGAAAGGATGGTGAGTGGCTCTGGGCCTCACCTGTAGAAAGAGCTTTAAAGGTCCTGTTTCTTACCTGGGCATCCTAGTCAGACAGAACTTGATAGGACCCCTCTGACTACTCTTGGAGGAAGAAGTGGACAAAGAAGCCCGGCAGGACGTGGCTCAGCGGTTGAGCATCAACCTAGGATCCAGGTGATCGGGGTTTGATTCCAGGTCAGGGAACATGCCCAGGTTGTGGGCTCAATTCCCAGTCGAGGGCGTGCAGGAGGCAGCCGATCAATGACTCTCATCATTGATGTTTCTATCTCTCTCTCTCCCTCTCCTTTCCTCTCTCTGATATCAATAAAGATATATTTTAAAAAAAGAAAAAGAAAGAAATGGACAAAGAAGCTCCATAGAAATGTTTCCCACTTAATGCCTCCCCTCCCATAGCAGGTTTCTATTGAAGCTATTGTTTGGCTGGTTTGTAAAGAGTATGCCACCCACACAACTGTATCCATGTCATCTAACCAGGAAGATGGTCTGGTTAGGCAGTTCTGGGGAGTAAGCCAAAACCCATGCTCATAGAGTGCTTGGCTGAAACAAGATGGTACCAGTGGAGACTGACCAACCATCCCACTAGAAAGAGCCAAGAACAAGGGTGCTCCTTGGAGAGCCAGGGATCTGTCCACATGGGTCTCTGCAGTGCCTAGTCCTGTATTCCACTTACTGTGACTTTAACACACAATGCAGTTAAAGTAACTGACACAAGGTGGGGAGAGGCATAGGAATGGAAAGACTTGATTCATGCCATATTTTTCTGGAGACTCATCTTTCCTCCCTTTCTAACTTTATTTGGCTCTCTTCACAAAAGCCAAAAGGCGTGGTATCCAAGTTGTGATCATAATGACATGACCTTCATGGCAAAAACAACCAACAAAAATAGGCACCCACCAGGCACAGAAAGGTCAAGAACAAGAGGCCAAGTGATGAGGAAGATAAAACTAAGGCATTGTGGAGAGCTGGGTCAGAGTATGATTTCAGAGAACTGGGTCAGGCCAGGGTACTTGGTGACAGAGCAGGGTGATCTGCATCTATTTTGTGCTGAATTATTTTTTTTTAAGATTTCACTCAAAGCGCTGGAAAAAGAGAAAACAATGTAGAAATAGTAGTGAAAAGAAACATAATTCAAATTATTTAACTTTGCATTTAGAGGTAAATATTTTAAAACTGGCTTGATTTTTTCACCCCTTAAAACCTCACATGAAGCTTAGGGTTTGAAGTAAGATGAGAAGAATAGAGATGTGGTAGGGCAAGATGAGGAAGCACACAACCCCTCCATAAATGAGACCATATATTTAAAGTACCAGGTACATCTGTGTAACCCAGAGCCTTTGCATGGACCTGGAAGATCCCACAGTACACCGACAGAAACAGAAACTTCAGTGTATCTGCAGTCCCAGTATTTGTTTAGACTGCCTCCTGTTTGATGTTCTGACCTGCTGTTCCTTGTTCTCATCTTATCTCGCCATCAGATCCTTGGGACCTCTTAGGACACACTGTGTCCTTCCCCCTCCCTTGCCCCCAGGCACAAAGGTCTTGCCCTCCAGCGCCTTCTCTCTGTAGGTTCACAAAGCAGGACCAGCCCTGGTCCAACATCCCCAGGTGAAGTAGATAACCTCACTTTCACAGTGTTGATTCTTAAAGACCAATGTATAAATCAGCCTGGGCCGGCAGACCTAAACCTTAAAATGCATAAAGCACCTGCAGAAATTCATAAGTAATACTTTTGATGCCTTAATTGATGAGGCATCCCAAAGAAAGCCTGGACTTGATTCAACATGAAAAGTTTCCCTTAGAGGGCAGCCATGATGGTGATGTTCCATTTATACTAGTGAGGCCACCGCGGGAGGGAGGCAAGGGCTTTAGGGTGGGGGGCCACAGGGCAGGACAGACCCAGAATGTCAGCTACCCTGACTTGAACTCTGAGGACTTTTCTAGGAATAATGACATAAATGACATAGAAAGGACCTGGGGTTTTAGATCAAACAATCCTGGTTTGAGTTCCACCTCTACCATTTTCTGCCCTGTTACTTAATCTTACTGAACCTGTTTTCCTCATCCAAAAAATTGGAATAATAATAAAGCTCACGGGTTTGTTGTGCTAATTACATGAAATAATATATGTGAAATGTGCTTTGCATCAAGTGGTTTTCAAACTACTGACCACAAAGCACATACACCGTTAAGACAATTTTTTTTTCATTAGCCAGTATATACACATATAAATATATACACCTGAAACAAAGGTGTCATAAAAACAATACTTAAGTCACTTGATATTTTCTGTTCTATACTATGTTTTCACAACTCCCAAAGGCTAACTTCAAAAAACACTGCTGGGACCATAACAACTGTCAGTGATTACGATTATTATGATTCTCAGGGATGGTCTGGTGGCTAGGAATCTTCAATTGTCAGGGCAACAAAGAAAGAGGTCAAGGTTATTAGGTCAAGCACTAGCGAGCCCTGTTGCCTAGGGAATAGATCAGCCCGGTTAGGGCAGGTCTACCCTTGAGCGCCAGCCCTCAGGTGAAAACGAGTGGCCCACGCCCCTGTCACTCACATCAGTAGCCGGTCAGGCCGGCCCCCAGCCCAGAGGGCTCGGAAGACCCGCCTCCTCTCTAAGGTTAAGCGAGGAATTGGAGGTTCAGGCGGTGACGTAACTTTCCGCTTTGGGTGGCCTTCCGCTCCTGCAGCTGTCCGGAGGGGCCCAGGGAACATTTAGCGGGGCTCCCCGACCCTTTAGCCCTTGGCAGTTCGATGAGGTCGGTTAGCTACGTACAGCGCGTGGCCCTGGAGTTCAGCGGAAGCCTCTTTCCGCACGCGATCTGCCTCGGAGACGTCGACAACGATACGGTCAGTGTGCATGCGCAGTGCCAGGGACGTAGCCTGGGTCTGCGCGGGGCCGGGGCGGGGGCTGGGAAGTGGCGGCGCCTGCGCGGTGGGGCCGGCGTGGCGGCCCCGGGGATGAACTTTATGGGTCGCTGACGTGCCGGGGCGTCCTGACCGAGTTGGTCTGGTTCCCTTGCTCCGATGTTGTTTTAGGAACATGAAGAACTGACTCTGCCTAATTCAGCAACTGATTCACCGCTAAGGGCTTCGTAAAACCTGGTGGCCAAATTGCCTGGTTCACTGCTGCTGTCGTTACGCTTCCTCCAGGGGTGTCACTTCTAAAATCATTTTACTTTCAAAGCCTCAAAATAGGCTTAAAAAGCGCCTCTGCTGCTTTTGCACTTGGCCCCTCTGGCGCTGGAGTACAGTGCTGTAGCTGCCGCGCCTCCCGACTGGTAGGCTAAGCGCCTCCGGCCGCCGGGGCAGCGAAAACCCCACCACCGGTCTTTCTGTGCGCCCTGCTCCACGGTACACGCAGGGTCTTTAAAGTGTTCACCTTGGTTGAGTTACAAAAGTAATTTTCACCTACCATTTTCCCCTCTAGTCCTTCCTTTTCTCGTTGTTTAAATGAATTAATACAGGTAAAGCAGGTAGCGTCGTGGATGGCACACAGTTAACAGCTCAGTAAGTGTTAGCGCCCGTGTTGTATTTGATTCTATTTTTTCGCAAATATTTATTGAAATAATCGTTATGCGCCAAGGACTGCTGCATTCTGGGAATTCAGAAATGAACAAGACAATCCCAGCCCTCGGGTAGCTCATGATCAGGTGGGGTGAGAGTCACAGAATAACAATGTAAGGAGGTGCCTTGGTTAAAATATGTAAAAGGTTCTAGGGTGAATCATCAAAGAGGATGGGGGCTATCCATGGTGAGAAACACTATTTTTTCAGACAATCTTTTCATTTAGCACTGTATTGCCTTTCTGTCCTACCCTCTGTCTCATCTCCCTACTCTGCCTCCCTGCTGTTCTGTACTGTCTTTTGCCTGAACACACACACACACACACACAGACACACACACACACAGACACACACACACACACCACCACCACCACCACCCCCCCCCCCAGCAAACAAAAAAAAGTTAGGGCTAGAACATCCTCCCTTCTTTCCAGACTCCTTTGTGCTGTTATGGAGAGGTATTTTATGAGGCTTCTTTTGGCTCTACCCCCTCTAGGAAGGAAAAAGTTATTCTCATAAATTTGTTTTATGTTTTCTGGGCTTTCACATTTCTCTTCATATGCCAAGCCGTACAATTTTTATGAGAAAATTAAGGGAGGCATTTTTAAGCAGTAAATTAACAAAGTGACTTTAAATGTGCATTATTTTCCTTTTTATCTGATTGTCTTCTTTGCTTACAAGAGAAAAATGCATACTTTTTTTCATAGCTTCAAAGCACCAACTCCTTTGGAAATTTTACTTTTTTAAGTGAATTACTATTATATACTCAGTTCTGCAATATTTGGTACATTATACTTTTTTTTTTAACCCAAGTTGTAAGTGCCATTAGGGTAGGAATTTTTTTTCTGTTTTTTTTTTTTATTTTTTAAATCCTCACCCGAGGATATTTTTTTCCATTTCATTTTCATAGAGAGTGGAAGGGAGAGAGAGAGAGAGAGAGAGAGAAACATCAGTATGAGAGACACAACTATTGGTTGCCTCCCACACATCGCCCCAGGGCCGGGGAATGAGCCTGCAACCGAGGTATGTGCCCTTGACCAGGACTGAACCCAAGACTCTTCAGTCCCGGGTCAACCACTGAGCCAAACTGGTTAGGGCTGTCTGTTTTTTAACTGCTTTATTCCCAACACTTAGAATAGTGCCTGGCACATAGTAGGGACTCGATAAATGTTTGCTGAATAAATGAGGATTGTTATGAAAAGCAAATGTGATTATATGTCTCAAAGCAATTTGAAGGGCTCTGCCTATTAATAAATATAATTGAAAGAAGGGCAAGTAGTTGAGATAATTGGCTAGTGATCAAATATGGTACACTCAGCCTGCAGGAGTGTGGGTAGAAATATCGTTAATGGTTCCCCAGGCGAGCATTTGGAGATTTGGGGCAGGAAAAAGACTTATTTTATTCTAATAAACCATTAACCGAAAGTGATGGCCATGGTGGGTGATAAGTGATAGTTCTTTGAAACTAATTTATTTTCTGCTAAGTCAGAGAGAAGCCATGAATAGATTACACACCCTCTAGAACTACCCACTGAAACCTCGCTACATCATGGGACAGAAAGTCTCTAGAAGGCTGAAGCAGATCACAGAAAGATCTCGCCTCCTTTCTCCTTTAGCATCTGCGACTGATGGTGTGCTATCCAGCTGGGGCTCTTGAGTGTCACTGAGTGGCCTTCAGAGCCAGGATCAACCACAGAGAAGCAGAACTGCTGGGAAGCATTATACAGTAGTCACCCCTTATCTGCGGTTTCAGTTACCCGCAATCAACAGAAGTCCAAAAATATTAAATGGGAAATTCCAGAAATAAACAATTCATAAGTTTTAAATTGCGTGCCGTTCTGAGTGTCATGATGGAATCTCGCTCAGTCCCATTTCATCCCACCTGGGATATGAATCATCCCTTGTGCGGTGTATTCTCACTATATACATTACCCGTTAGTCACTTAGCCATCTGGGTTATCAGATCAAGACCAACTGTCTCAGTATCACGGTGCTTGTGTTTAAGTAACCCTTATTTTACGTAATAATGGCCCCAAAGCACAAGAGTAGTGATGCTGGCAATTTGGACATGCCAAATTGTAGTGATAAAGTGCTTCCTTTAAGTGGAAAGGTGAGTGTTCTCAACTTAATAAGAAAAGTAATCATAAACTGTGGTTGCTAAGGTCTATGATCAGAACAAATCTATCCATGAAATTGTAAAGAAAGAAAAAGAAATTTGTGCTTGTTTTGCTGTGGTCCATGAAACTGCAAAAGTGATGGCCACAGTGTGTGATAAGTGGAAAAGACATTAAATTTGTAGGTGGAAGAAAATATGTTCCATTTGATGGCAACGTGTTATCCCAGAAAGCATTGAGCTTATATGAGGACTTCAACAAGGGATCCCCTGAAATGAGTGACCACAGTTACATAACTTTTATTATAGTATATTGTTATAATTGTTCTATTTTATTAGTAATTGTTGTTCATCTCTTAATGTGCCTAACCTATAAATTAAACTTTATCATAGTACCTTTATATAGAAAAAAACACATAGTATATATGAGGGTTCAGTACACCCTGCAGTCTCAGGCATCCACTGAGATCCTGGAACATATCCCCACGGATAATGGGGGACTACTGTAACTGCTAGAGAGCGGATGGGCTGCCCTGGGAATATCCTCTTCCAGTGTCATTGCCTCACTCCTCCCTGGCTCACTGCACCTACCACACTGTTTTATGATTTTATTCCTGTGTCTGTGTCCTTGTTAAACTGCGAGGTCCTTCTCAGCAGGGAGTTTGTGGCATTTATCTTTGTACCCCTAACTGGTTGTCCACTTTACCTGAAAACTCAAGGGCTGAGTGGGCTTTCTCTTTCATTCTGATTTTTCTTTGTTTCTTAAAAAAATCTTTTTTTTGTACTTGTCTGTTAAGTACACATTTTATCAAGGTTTACTGTAGACTGATTTGTTGGATGAATGTATAAAAAAAGAATGGATTGTGTGAAAGATGCCAAGAACCCTAACCATGGAGGCATTTAACTAGAGGCTGAAAACCACCTGGTCTTAGTGCTCACTGTATGCTAATCACTTCTAAATGCTTTCTTTTGTTAGCTCAGTTCTCACAGCAACCTTATGAGGTAGCTACTCTTATGATCCTTATTTTATAGATGAAAAAATAGAGGCATAGAGAGCTGGATTCAAATGTAGGCAGCTGCACTAAGCTTCTGTGCCATGCATCTTCTCTCCTATGTGTCTGCAGAAGTCCTCTGGGGCTAGCTGTAATTGAAACATCAGGTGCAGAGGGTTTAATGTAAATAAACTTGCTTTATGCTACTGTGATCTAATATTCCCATAACTATTAAAAAATAATTAAGATTCAAATTAAGGAAATCATTTTTGATAAATTCCAATTCATTGCTAACTTTTCCTTACTGTTTTTCTGTTATGTCTTTGTTGCCTTTAGAATTAAATCTCCTTGTGGAATTGTGCACCCAAAACCTGTATAATTCTGTTAGCCAGTATCACCCCCAACAAATTGAGTAAAGGAGAAAAAAATCTCCTAAAAATCTAATATTCACTGTATTTGAGCACAGGAAGGGGGTATTGGGTGTCCCCACAAAGGAAAATCATGAGGCTGTTAGTGGAAATAGGGTTTGGAGCTACCTTATTATTATCGTTAGCCCCTATAAAGGGTGGCCATCCTTTGGGGAACGCCTGGAAAGTGGAGTACCCAGAAACAAATAGTGGAGAAGAGGCTGCATGCAGGGAGCCTACCCTCCTGAGAACTTAGCCACCGCTTGAGAGCACCTGGGGCCCAGAGCATGGATGCTGACACCCAGCAGCCCCTTCACGCTGCCCCTCACCTCTGGCACTTCTATCCCAATATTCACTCATACACAAGATCAAAAGGTCTTGCTAAAGGAGGGAGGACCCCAGAACTGACATTTTCTTTTTACCTGGCCCCTAATTGAATATGAGGTTTGAAATTAAATTCTCCAAAAGTTGAATATTTTGCGTTGTTTTCAAGGTACAGGGTGGGGGAAAAGTAGGTTTACTGTTTTAAGTAGGCCAAATAGTTTATTCGTGTATTATTATTTATTAATTATTGTATCATTTTCCATACGAACAACTGTAAACCTTCTTTTGCCCCATCATGTGTGTCCTGTTTGTAATTAGAGCCCAAGTCAAGCATGTGGGGCACTGAGCTGTTCAAATGTCACTTTTCTGGGATAGATTCTGTATTGTTCCCTTCCTTGCCCCTAACATACACACAAACCACCACCATAACCCACCACCCTAATGGAAATAAAGAAACTCTGGCCCTAGCCAGTTTGGCGCAGTGGTTAAGAGTGTCCGCCTTTTGGACCAAAGGGATCGGATTCTATTACGGTCAAGGGCACGTATCTCGGTTGCAGGCTCAGTCCCTGGCCTCAGTCAGGGTACATGTGGGAGGCAACCAATCGATGTGTCTCTCACATCGATGTTTCTCTCTCTCTCCCCCTTCCACGCTCTCTGAAAAGCAATGGAAAAAATATCCTCGTGTGAGGATTAAAAAAAAAAAGAAAATTTGGGAACTATTGCTGTGTTGGTCACAAAAGATTTTTAATAACGTTGATGAAGATTCAAGTTGATATCCTATGATTTCCCCAGGATGAGCCCAGTAGAGGAGTTTGAGGTGGGTCAGCAGGATCCCATGCTAACACTCTTCTCTCTCCATTTCAAGTTAAATGAACTGGTGGTGGGAGACACCAGTGGGAAGCTGTCGGTGTATAAGAATGATGATAGCCGGCCATGGCTCACCTGTTCCTGCCAGGGAATGGTCAGTATTCAAGTAGCGGGGTGTCTCAAGGTGGGGGAAGGGATTTCTTCTGTCCAGGAATTGTCAAGGCTAAGACCCACACGGGCTCACCAGCGTGTCCTAACTCACCAGCTACTCAGCTTAGCCACTGGTTCAGGGATTGTTTGATTTAGGGAGGGAAGCCCCCAGGCAGTGCTTTCTCAACTGTTACACACACACACACACACACACACACACACACACACAGAAGCCCCCAGGCAGTGCTTTCTCAACTGTTACACACACACACACACACACACACACACACACACACACACACACGCGGCTGCGCAGGGGAGGGTCGTATTTAATGGGATGGAGTGACTCCCTAAGAAACTGCCTAGGTTGTCTGATCTTATAAAGTATAGTAGAAAATGGGAGCAGTATTTGAATAAGTCTAGAAACATGATAGTCTGGCTATATTAGAGTTCTTGTTTTGTAAAGATTTCGTTTTGAGCCCAAATTGTCTTTACTTCAGGTCTTTGTATTGCTGTCTGGGTAAACCAAACACACCTATGGCACAATAACTCGATTAACTCAGACTATCAGTGTAGTCATACGGCATAGCTTTTCAATGAACGATGGTAATTAGAAAACCTGCTCCTTCCTGCTTCATAGACATTAGGGAGTACTAGTCTCCCTCTGTGTCTCCCTGACCCTCCCTTTCTTCTTTTGCAGCTGACTTGTGTTGGGGTTGGCGATGTATGTAATAAAGGAAAGGTAAGAACTCTCGGGGACCTTGGGACTTCAATATAACTCCAAGGCCTTACCTTGATCAATCGCTGTCTAAAGGTGGAAATCAGTTGATAGTTAATGACTTCTGTGTTCTATGGTCAGTCTTTGCTCAAACTTCCCTCCCCAGTCCAGCTCTCCTATATCTCTGTCTCTCCCAGAACCTGGTGGTGGCGGTGAGTGCTGAGGGCTGGTTTCACTTGTGTGACCTGACGCCTGCCAGGACCCTGGATGCTTCTGGGCACCATGAGACCCTAATGGGAGAGGAACAGCGCCCCGTCTTTAAGCAGCACATCCCTGCCAACACCAAGGTCATGCTGATCAGCGACATCGGTGGGCATGGCCGTCTGCAGGCAGCTGGGGGCATAGGAGTCAGTGGGTAGTAGAGCAGACCTCAAGGGAGTCGGAGGGAGGAGGAGTCAGTATTCATTTGTGCAATTGCTAAGAAGAAAATAAATCACAGAAAGGCGCTAGAGAGTGTTAAGATAGAGGTAGCAGTTCTAAATGGAGTTGTCAGGGAAGTCCTTGCTGAGAAGGTAAAATTTGATAAAAAAAATTGAAGATGGCAAGGGAGTGAACCATATAGACACTGGGCTGATATTTTGAGCAGAAGTTGTCTTGAAAGTGGTGGTAGTTATATTATATGGGAGGAATCAGGACACATCAAGTTGTGTGTCCGAGGGAAGTGGTGACAGACCTGTGGAGCAGATGGATGGGTAGGGCTTAGGAACAGGTAGGTGTTGTCAGCACAGGAAGGGCAGGGTAGCCTGTACCAGACTGAGTGTGTGAGGTGGCTCCACAGCAGATCTGGCTTGAAGTCATACTGGAGAAAAATGCCAGTGGTGATGTTAGCAGAGAAGTGGGGATGGGATGCTTGTAGGATTCAAGCTGATGAATGCAGCTTTGGCTCCAAACTCATCCTATTTTCTGGATCCACAGATGGAGATGGGTGTTGCGAGCTGGTGGTAGGTTACACAGACCGTGTGGTGCGGGCTTTCCGCTGGGAAGATCTGGGCGAGGGCACTGAACATCTGACAGGGCAGCTAGTATCACTCAAGAAATGGACACTGGAAGGTCAGGTGAGAGGCTGACTGTGGGGGGTTTTGGGAGAACAGTCGTGGGCCATGACACAGGGTGGGAAGAAGGGAAAATCACCTTGCTGGGAGACATCTAAAGATCTTTTCAAATCAGAGTCTTAGGGGAAATTGTTAGTAATGGCTAATAGGAAGGAGCCCAGTGCTAAGAATTGGGAATGTGAAGGTGGGTGCGGTGTGGTCTGATCAGGATCTGGGCCCCACTTGAGGCATGCACAGAGAAAATCAGGTGGTATATGTGGGGAGGATAGTGCCAGGCAGGAGCCCTGTGAATGCTAGAATTTGTCCTGCTGCAACCCTTGAAGCCTGGGGGACTACTCCCAGGCCCCCTACCCCATTTCTCTCCCCTGTTCTTTGCAGGGTCCCCCTTCTTCTCTCTCCAGCCCCCTTTAAACCTCTGTTCCCTGCTGCAGGTGGACAGTCTCTCGGTGACTCTGGGGCCCCTGGGTGTTCCTGAACTGATGGTATCACAGCCAGGCTGTGCTTATGCAGTTCTACTGTGTACCTGGAACAAGGATACTGGGCACTCTGCTACCTCTGAGGGGACCACAGAGGGCAGTAGGTAAGGGGTGCAGGCCTGTGGATGGTTTGGGGTATATGGGAGCAAGATTGGGTCCCAGATGTCCATGGCAGTGGGTGGGTCTGCAGTTGGCAGAGCTGCTTCAGCTAGGTTTGGCACAAGCACCTCTCTCCTCGTAAGGGAAGACCTATATTTTGGGTCCCAGGGAATCCTGGCTCTGACCCCGTAGCAACTGGAAGAGTTTCCAAGATTCTAGCCTGATAGCTCTCTTTCCTACCTGCCACATAGGCTAGATGCAGTCAGCAGTAGGTTTCCTAGCTAATTCACATCTTTGTAGCTCTTACGGAGTCAGGGCCACAAAGTGCTAGAGAACTAAGCTCACTTGGTCTCCCACTTAGTCCCCCAGTCTCCTGCCCACAGGGAGACCCCGGCTGCCCGAGATGTTATGCTGCACCAGACATCTGGCCGCATCCACAACAAGAATGTCTCTACTCATCTCATTGGCAACATCAAACGAGGTGAAAGCAGGGTGGGACATGGCAAGTTGCTGAGGGTAAACATCACTTTGGGGAGAAAAGAGGCAGGGCTTTCTCTCATTTCTAGTCCTGTCCCTCCCTCCCTGCCCTTGGCTGTCCCTCACCCCATGTGCTCTATTCTTGCCTTGACCTTCATGTTTTCTTCTTCTGGTCCTTCTGTCCCACCCGCAGGCCACACCCCTGAGAATGGTGGCTCTGGCCTCTTTGCCCTCTGCACCCTGGATGGTGAGTTCCCTGGATCAGCTATGGGCCAGTTGTGTGCCTGGGGGTCTGCTCAGGGGTCCTGTCCCACCCATCCCAGCCTGCCTTTCCCCCTGCAGGGACCCTGAAGCTTATGGAGGAAGCAGACAAGCTGTTGTGGTCAGTGCAGGTGGATCACCAACTTTTCGCCCTAGAGAAATTGGATGTCACGGTGGGTGGAAAACCTGGTGGAAAGGAACATTCTTACCTTCTTCACATGGAGAAAGATTTCAGTGAGGCCATTCTCACTTCACAGTTAACTCTCAACCTTTATCTTTCTTTTTTTTTTTGTTTTAATGTTTTTATTGATTTCAGAGAGAGGAAGGGAGAGGGAGAGAGAGCTAGGAACCTCAACATCAATGATGAGAATCATTGATTGGCTGCCTCCTGCACACCCCCTACTGGGGATCAAGCCCACAACCTGGGCATGTGCCCTGACCGGGAATTGAGCCATGAGCTCCTGGTTCATGGGTTGATGCTCAACCACTGAGCCATGCCAGCCGGGCTCAACCTTTATCTTAAGGCCCTCTTTAGACAGGTCTAACTCCCTTTGAAGTGAGTTGTTCCTGTATTCCACAGTGCTTAGCACTCTTCTCTGTGCTCTGGGGAATCTCAAATTCCAGTACCTTTCAGCAGCAGCAGTAGCTCGAAAGAGAAACAGGTAATTTCTAGAGTCCAGAAGCTCATCATCAGTCCCAACTCCAGATGTATGAGTTTATTTCTTGTCCTATGTGAGTCTGTCCTTCCTAAGGCTGTGGCCCCTGAATCTGCAGATGGGGCCTTCCTTTGTGTTACCATCATACGGGCTCAATGGTGTAGAAGAGTCATGAGGCCTTGAGGGGGGGAGAACAGGCCTGGGTTGGAGGTCTGATTCTGCCACTACCCAGCTGAGTGGCCTTGAGCGCATGACTATTTCTATAAGCTGAAGTTCCCTCAGTATCAAATTTGGTGTAATACTGCCCACAGGGTTGATGTGAGCATGATGTGAGGTGGCTCATTTGACAGCCTGGCACTTGAGAGAAATTCAATAAGAAACATAAGGTTGTTTTCTTTCCCAGCCGGCTGTTTGTCGTCCAGAGCCAAGTCCACAGCTCCTTTATATTTTGTCCACCCCGTCATTAGATCTCTTTCTAAAATGTCTCCTGATTACCCCTGTTTTACCTGTTTTACTGAGTTTCCAACAGAGAAGACTTAGAAAAAGAGCCTTTAGTTTTCTGCCTTTTTCAGGGCAACGGGCGTGAAGAGGTGGTTGCCTGTGCCTGGGATGGACAGACATACATCATCGATCACAACCGCACGGTCGTCCGCTTCCAAGTGGATGAGAACGTCCGAGCCTTCTGTGCAGGTGCGCCCCTGCCCCACGGCCCCTCTCGCCACACTCTCTGTCTCTTATTTCCATTCTCAGCGTCTCCCCTAATGTGAGTCATCAACAAATGAGTTCCTTAGCTCTTTCATTAAAGGGTAATGGGTGGGTACTCAGTGGCCATATTTACAGTTTTAAGTAAGGAAAAGTAAAGGATAGTGAGATCTCCACTTGTGAGTATTTTAAAGAATGGGATGAGTTCTTATCATCTATGTGTGTGAAGACATCAGAACGCTCTTTCCCATCTGAGTATATCAGAACTCTGTGACGAACATTCTCCTAGAGCAGCAACTTTCAACCTTTTTCATCTCATGACACACATAAGTTAGTTACTAAAATTCAGTGGCACCCCCAAAAATATATTTTTTGCCGATCTGACAAAAAAATTAGGTATTATTTTGATTCATCCACACCGGATGGCTATTGTTGTGCTGGCTGTTGGTCATTTTTTTATTTCACAATCTAAGGGAAAAGAGGTCAGTGACCCTGACTAAATAGTTAGGTATTGCATGTTTTAAAAATTCTTGCAGCACATTGGCTGAAAATCTCTGTCCTAGAACATTCCCATTAGTTCCAAATCGGGACCTTGGAAGCCAGCACTCACTCTGAAATGACGTGGCGATATCCGTGGTTAACTGAAGTGAGAGGAATTGAGCAGTGCTCTGGCGTCCATACTCCAGTGCCTTTGCAGAGGGGTTGCCACCTCAGAAAAACCTTAGTTTCTGATTACATTTTGCTGATCTACCCCTTAGACTAGCAAGACTAGTCATTACTCCAGGGCTATCCACTAAGATGACAAAAATCAAGTATCACGGTTTTGGATGCTATGAGTTTTGTTACTCTAGTTTTTCTATATCTGGTATGGGCCAGATATTTTACCTTTTTACCTGTTTTACTGAGTTCCCATCAGAGAAGACTTAGAAAGAGAGCCTTTAATTTTCTGCTTGGCATCTGTGGGAGGGTCAAAACTGCTAACTGCAGTGCCCATATCTTGTTCTTGCCCTCCCACTGCCTGACTGAAACTTTTTGACCTTTGTGTCACCACCCACACTTCCCAGGCCTGTATGCCTGCAAAGAAGGCCGCAACAGCCCCTGCCTCGTGTACGTCACATTCAACCAGAAGATCTATGTGTACTGGGAGGTGCAGCTTGAGCGGATGGAGTCTACCAATCTGCTGAAATTGCTGGAGACTGAGCCAGAGTACCAGAGCTTGCTGCAGGAGCTAGGCATGGGTGAGTCCCAGCAAGGTGCGGGGCTAGAGGATCAGAGGCCCAGGAGAGCCACAGCTTCTTACCAGCCCCTTTCTTGCCCTCAGATCCTGATGACCTCCCAGCAGCCCGCACCCTGGTTCACCAAACCCTCTACCACCCTGACCAGCCACCACAGTGTGTTCCTGCAAGCCTCCAGGATCCCACCTAACTGGACTTCGCCTCTTAGCTGAAGAAGGATCCTTCTGAACCTATCTACCCCCAAGGTATCCACGATATTGGCAGGATAGGGAATATACATTATAGAGGAGCATGGACAGGTGGCAGCAACCTGTGGGTGACTGTGCACTGTACATCTCACAGTCTTCTCAGTGAGAAAAGAGACAAGTTGACCCTCTGCCCATTTTCTTGTGTACCTAATCCACATCTCCTGGGACTACCCCCTCCCCAGAGCTCCCACTGTTGTATGGAAAACAGACTTGTTTGTGAGGAGGCAGCACAAATCTTTTGTGTGGCCCCGACACTCATGAGGAAACTAGGCTTCGGGCAGTTGAGGCAAGGGTTCTACCCCATCCCAAGCTCCACCTTCCCTATCACAACTCCAGGTCATTGACAGCAGTTATGGCAAACTGTTAGCTTTGTTTTTGAGGGTCCTTTCAGGACATTTTACAGTCTGGTTTTTCTGTGTCCCCAGCAACCCTGAGATGATTTTGCTCTATTTTCCAAAGAAGCTGGGTCAGCAGTCTCTCATTTTGCATATTCTTCAAGTATCGTGCAGCTTCATAGGCCTTGCTCCATTTCCCATCCACGCATTTCCACAAAAACACCTTATTGTCTATGAGACAATGGACATTTAAAACCTGATACAGGTTTATGATCCAGACCATAATCAGAATTATATCATGGGCCATTTATATCCCTTTTGCTCTTAATTCTGTGTGCTTTAAATCAGTATCTGTCAAATTGTAGGTTACAAACTTTTAGTGGGTTGTGGTCAGCATTTTTTGAGTAAATGAAATAGAATACAATAAAATGAAAAATAAAGTATATTGATCACAGCATATGAAAACATTGTTTTGTTATAATTGTATGTGTATATGTATACTGGGTGTAATATAAAATATATTTCCTGCTTTGAATTATGTTCAAAAGAGTTTGAAAGCTACTGCTCTAAATTGTATTGACCCCAGCCAGATGGATCAATCCGGGGAAAGATCCACATTCACATTTCCCTTTTGAAAGGGTTAAGGGCAGAGTTATCATTCAGCCTCTGGTGGGCTTGGAGCAAGACCAAAGAGGGATATTACCATAGAGAAACAAGTGTTTATTCAAATGGAAAAGCAGCTGAGCTGAGGGCCAGCCCTGGAGCCTGGGGTCTACAGTCTGCGGTCTGCAATTACAGAAGCAGCAGGAGGCAGAAGGGAAAGGAACAGGCTGAGACCAGGAAAGCAGAGGTCATGGAACAAGGCAGTGAGGGACCAGGGTCCCACTACACGTGTGCTAGTGAGCCCCTCTCCTCGCCTTGTGAGGGCAGGGGACTTAGCCGAGAAAGGTGAGGCCAGGTGTCACAGTGCAGCTGCTTGCATCCTGGTTCTTCTCTAATCTGTCCCAGGCTCAAGATTTTGTTTCTAGCCCAAGATCCTAGTTCCCTAGTTCAGGTTAGTTACACCACTCTTCTACCCCTCATCCATGATTTCAGAGGCTCACATCAGCCAGAAAGACACTCAGGGGTCTGGCTTCTTAAGGTCTGGGTTCCTCTCTTCACCGTGAAGAGCCTCCTTGTGCTTTGCTTTGGCTTAGAGCCTGTCAGGGGATAAAAAGCCACTGATTCCAAAATAAGACAAGCTTCAGCTCTGGAAGCCAGAGGTGAGGGGTAGGAAGAAGGTGTAATGAGGTGGATAGTTCTAGAAATAAGGGGCACTGGTTAGGTAAAGTCTGAGTACTGACAACCCCACCATCCTGTCTGTCCTTGGGGGCAGCTCTCTACAGGGCTCTTATACACGCCCCCTGAAGTTCGGGGGCCCAGTGGGTGAAAAAGCAAGTGGAGAAGGACAGATATCTGAAGCAAATATCAGAGGGATATCCAAGGTTTGCACAGCCCAGAAAAGGTGACTAACAGAGCTCCCTGCCTCGTGGGCGGGCATTCCTCTACCAAGCCACCTTCCCATTGTAGTGAAGTATTCCATTCAGTGTTTTCCCCCCACTCAACTGAGCAGATGTGCAGAACCGGAAAGGTTGGCACCAGCAGGGCTGGGGACCAGGTTGGTGAGGTGTGGCTTCTAGCTGTGAAAGATAATGGGCCCAGAAGGTGAGGTGAGGGACATGGGAGTAAAGGCAGTCGAGGGGTTTGGGGTGGCCTTGGGGGATATGCGGAGGCCAGTTTCTGCCAGGCCAGGGCCCAGCCTGGAACCCCATTTTGCTTGTGTCATTTCCTGCAGTCCTGATCTGGCTTTGCTCTTCTCTGGAGGGAAACCAGAGCCCTGAGATCCTGGACCCTCTCTGGGAAAACTCCTCCTGGGGGAGGGAAGTTGCCAAGAAGCAGAGAAGAATGTGGCTGACAGGGAAATGGAGCAGCATGGTCAGGGTGGTGACAGAAGGCACAGACAAAGCAGTCCCCAGCTACCTGGCTGTAGTAATGTCCCCATACCCCACATGGCTCTTCCCTAAGTCACAGTACTTCCCCCGGGGACTGACTGGGACAGCAGTCACTGGCCAGGCTCTTGGTACAAAGGCAGGAAGGGCAGCTCTGGGAAAGGGGCTTTCAGCCGTAGCACTCGGTGTTCCAGGTCGATACAGCACTGTGGGCAGGGAGGGGAAATGTGAGCTTCCCTCAACAGTAACCTCTCTCCCAGCCACCTCTTTTTTGTTCCCCTTCCTGCTTCCCCCAGCTTCTCCCGGCTCCTTGCTTCCCCCTGTTTCCATTCACCTGGACCCCTGTCAGGGAGGACCCAGTTCTCCATATTTTTCATTTGTGGGCAAATCAGGAACCTCTTAGGAAGCAAAGCTGCAGTCGCGTGTCATGTCTTTCATCTGAACCTTACCCAGGCTTCCACACCTGTGCCTCCTGCCTCTCTTTCCCAGCCCTTGGTCAGGCCCCAGAATGTTAGCATCCTCCTTACCTTGAGAGAAAGCAGAGTCTGCAGTCCGAGACAGAATTCAGGACTCTCAACATCTGCAGGAACCACATGAAATCAAGATACTGGAGGATACCTGGTGGTCACTGCTGCCCTCCTGCCAGCATGTGCCCCTTCTCTGCCCATCCCACCCCCAGGTCTGAGAATCCTGGCACAGATATTGGGGATATTCAGAGCATCTTTGGGGACACCTTGTAAGGTGCTGGCAGGGCTGGAAGTCTCCACCTTTGCCCTCCCCCAGGAGAGAAAGGTAGAAGAGATGAGAAGTGGGCTGTTGATGAAGGGAGGACTTACCCACCACCTGGGCTGAGCATGCCACAGTCTCCTGTCCTAGCTGTAGCTCCAGCTGCTCCACCTGGGTTGGGGGTCCAGGTGCCAAGTCCCCTCCTGGGGCTTTTAGGACCCTCTTCCCTAACCTGTGGTTAGGAAGCAAGGGTTATTGCCACCACAACCTCCACTCCCATCCCTTTAGTCAGGTAACGTCCCTTCCCACCACACTAGGTTCTCACCCAGTCCCTTGCCCTCCATAGGGTCTAAAACCTTGTCTTCTCTGCCAGAACCCCCATCAACTAGATATAGTTCATATACCATAAGAGTCACACTTTTTAAATGTACAATTAAGTGACTTTTAGTATTTATAGGGTATATTCACTACTATCTAATTTCAGAATATCATTCCCAAAAGAAGCCCATTTCCCATGAGTTATTTTGAGTCATACTCTTACCCCAGGCGGGTGAGGCATCCAATGGAGATCTGGTTGTAGTGGGTGCCTGTGTCCACAGCCACCCTAAGCAACTGGTCCCGGCACTGAGAAAGAGGGTTGTAGGGGATTTGGTGAATCCTAGGAGAATGAACTGGGACCTTCCCCTTCCCAGCCTTGGATGACTTCCTTTCAGAAACGAGTGAAGGGAATGAACTGAGTCTTTAAAAGTGGGTTTCACGGACTTATACAAATGAGGCAAAATTGGTTCACATTAAGAAAATCAAAAAAGGAAGTGAGCTGCATGTAGTGGTGAGTCCATCCGTTTGGGAACAATTTGACCAGAAATAGAAATCTATTTGACTAGAAGAATTCTTGGGAGGCTGAAGACCACCAGGTTAGAGAAATCTAGTTAGGAGTAGAGGAGGGATAAGGAGACCTGGAGACTTGTTAGGAAATTCAGATGTGGGTAAGAGACATTCACCACGGGAAGCAAAGGAAGGCACATTCATTTTCTTTTGAACATATATAGACATTTTGGGTTACACTTGTATATCACAAACACATGGTTCTCTCATTCCAAACATTTATTGAGCATCTAGTATGCATTGGTGTTGCTCGAAGGGACAGCAATGAATACTGTTCTTTCGGAGTCTAGGGGCAGTGAAATGTAACTGCTATATGGTAGAAAGTCTTAAGACCTACGAAAGGATTGTCAGTAAAGTGCCCTAGACATTGAAAAGGAAGAAAGGCTATTTCCTATTGGGGAAATCAAAAGGTTTCAAGGAAGAGGTAACATCTGAGGCTTAAGAGGTTGTAGAATGTGGACGTAAAATGATTGCAAAGCAGGCAGAGGAAATGCTGAGCCAAGGCAGTGGCCTAAGAGCAGTGGGCATTTATTAGGTATTGGCTGGGTGGTTAAATGGCTCCAGAGATGACAAGGCCTTCACATGAGCTTTTACAGGAGGGTTGCATTACCCATCCATGCATAAACCACTCATTATGTAGAGCACCTGAAGAGCATTTACATATTCACATTTAAAGATTATACTCTGAGAAACTCTAAAACCTCCTTAGAGTAGGAGACAACAAGATGGCAGCGTAGGTAACAGTGGTACCCGCCCCCTCCCACAACCACATCAAAATTACAACTAAAATACAGGACAACCATCATTCAGAACCTCCTGAAATCTAGCTGAACAGAAGCCCTACAACCAAGGAACTGAAGAAGCATCAAGACCAGGAAGAGGGGTGGAGCTGTAGACAGATGGGGGCTGAATTGCAGAGATGCTGACCCGTGAGCCCATACCCAGGTGCTGAGGTTTAAAACCCAGGGGGTATCTTGGCAGTGGAGGTTTCCCAGAGGAGTGAGGGGTTCTATCCCCACATCAGGCTCCCAACCCAGGGTTCCAGGGCCGGGAAGAGAAGTCCCCACAACTTTGGGTTGTGAAAACCAGCAGGGATTGTGGCTGAATACACAGAGGCTGCGGGAGTCCCAGGCAGCTCCTCTTAAAGGGCCCCCGCACGGATTCACTCAAACACACTCCCTCTGTGCTGGGCAGCAGCTTGAAAGGAACCTGGGACATTTAGGGAGGAACTAACTTGCCTGGAATCAGGAAGAGAGCTGGAGAGGCAGCTTTCTCCCAGAGAGAAGAGCTGGCAGAGGCCACTGTTCCTTTGACGAGCCCTCCCCTCACACAGCCAGCAGGCAGGGACCATATTTAAATCTCCAGCACCTGACTCACACCTTTCGCCCCACCCTGGTGACTCCCGGAGACCCCACTCCTCCCTGCTTGCAAGCCCATCCAAGCCACTTCCAGTGGCTTTTCTATGCAAGTGGCCTCTCGAGCCTCATGCTTAAGACTTTCCTAAAATATCTGAAACAAGCAGCAGTTGGCCTCAGCATGCCCCATACCTCTTGATAAGTGGCCCCAGGCCTCGTACTAGCAGCAGCCTGCGTTGATTCATAGCTTGGCCTCTCCTGGACACCTCCAAACCCAGCACAAGTAGCAGCCAACTATAGTTTGCTCTGTAGCTCATGCTGGGTGGCCCTGGGCAAGGCACAGGCAGAGGCTGACTTTGAACCTCCTGGGAGGCCCCAACACAGCAAACCTGGTGGTCAGCTTTGGCCACACTGGATTACAATTCTACCACATCCATGAGTGACACACTCAAGGGGCACACTTGGTGAACACCAAAGCTCCACTGAAGTAAATCTTGCTCCACAGGTGTGTCTCCAGCACAGCAGCTCTTCAACTATAGCTGCAGCTGCTCCTCACAGCAGAATGGCCTGGGGGTCAATTCCTCCCAGGGAAGCCAATAGCAACCAAGGCTGAACTACAATAGGACAGCACACACAGCCCACATAGGGGAGCACCTAGAAGGCCTAGCTCAAGTGACTGGGGAGACTGAGCCACTGGGCCTTACAGGACACCTACTACACAAAGCCACTCTACCAATTCCAGAAGACATAGCAGCTCTTCCTAATACATAGAAACAAACACCAGGAAGCAGCCAAAATGTGGAGGCAAAGAAACATGTCACAAAGGAAAGTACAGAAGAAATCTCCAGAAAAAGAACTAAATTAAATGGAGCTAAGCAAGCTACTAGATACAGAGTTCAAAACACTGGTTATAAGGATGCTCAAGGATCTTAGGAAGACAATTAAGGAAACTAGTGAGATCATCAATGACATAATAAAGTACCAATCAGAAATGAAGGCTACATGAACTGAAATGAAGAATAATTTACAGGAAATCAACAGTAGAGTAGAGATGCTGAGAATCAAATCAGCAATTTGGAATGTGAGGAAGCAAAAACACCCAACCAGAAGAACAAAAAGAAAAAATAATCCAGAAAGGTAAAGATAGTGTAAGTAGTCTCTGGGACAACTTCAAGCATAGCAACATTCACATTATGGGGATGACAGAAGAGGAAGAAAGAGAGCAAGAAATTGAAAACCTATTTGAAAAAATAATGACAGAAAACGTCCCTTACCTGGGAAAAGAGATAGACTTATAAGTTCAGAAAGCACAGAGAGTTCCAAACAAGAAGAACCCAAAGAGGCTCACAGCAAGACACGTCATAATTAAAATGTCAAAGGTTAAAGACAAAGAGAGAATCTTAAAAGCAGCAAAAGAAAAGCAATTAGTTACCTACAAGAGAGCACCCATAAACTGTCAGCTGATTTCTCAACAGAAACTTTGCAGGGCAGAGGGAGTGGCAAGAATATTCAAAGGAAAAGCAGGAACCTACAACCCAGGTTACCCTACCCAGCAAAGCTATCATTTAGAACTGAAGGTCAGATAAAAAGCATCACAGATAAGAAAAAGCTAAAGGAGTTCATCACCACCAAACCAGCATTACATGAAATGTTGAAGGGTCTTCTTTAAGAAGAAGCTAATAACAAAATAATCCGACAAACAAAATAGACCCAGAGACATTGAAGCATGTAACAGATGGTCGTATCTCGGAAGAGGGAAGAGGGAAGAGGGAAGAGGGAAGAGGGAAGAGGGAAGAGGGAAGAGGGAAGAGGGAAGAGGGAAGAGGGAAGAGGGAAGAGGGAAGGGGGGTGGGGGGTGGGAAGATATTAACCAAAGAAGTTATATGCATATGTGCATAACCCATGGACACAGACATTAAGAGGGTGAAGGACTAGGGAAGGGGTGGGAGTGATGTGGAGGAGGTCAATGGAGGGGAGGGGGGAAAAAGGGACATCTGTAATACTTTCAACAATAAAGATAAATTTTAAAATAATAATAAAGATTGTACTTTGATAAAGAAAAGGCAGTCATGGTGGTGACAGATGGAACTGCACAGAGAGCAGAGAGTAAAGAAGATAGAGGGTCCCATTTTTTGGTCCCTCCTTCCCTCACCACCAAGGGCAGAAAGGAGAGTGGGTGAAGTAAGCCAGTGACAGGCAGGATTGTGCCCTGGGAGGCCTCTCACCTTGCAATTGACCAGAAGAGCTGGAATCTCTGGTGTGCTAGTCTTCCTCCTGTTCTCCTGGCCATGCATCCGGGCCTGCACCAGGGGAGACTCCCCCTGACTCCGACTCTGGTTTCCCTCTACCAGGCGTCTTTGGATCACATTGTGCGGCTGCTAGCTCCATCATAGAACAATGAAGGTAGATAGGTCTAAAGTCAAGTATCCGGGCTGCTCAGCTCCCCCACCTTACATATCCCTGTATGTTTTCTCTAACCACCCCGTCCTGTGTCTCACAGGAATAAGAAAGGAGCAGGAGTTTACCTGAGGCTCCCAGTAGCCAGATCATTATAGTAGAGCAAACCCCAGTAGCAAATCATGCTATTTTTCTGGGACCCAGAAAAATAGATTGCTCAGCAATGAAGAAATGGGAAGAGAATAGCCCATCTAGGTTTGATTCATTAATATTGGCTGACAGGACATTTCAGGAATTAGTGTTATGCTTGGGGAAAATTCTATCTCAGGTTTTTTTGTTTTTGTTTTATGGGGGTTTTTTGTTTTTGTTTTTGGATATTTTTCCCCCTTTGACCTCATCCTTCAATGAGTTGCAGGTCCCAGGGTTGAAGGTGTAATGGAAAGAAATCAAAGTAATAAAACAAAAGAGGAAAAAGTTAAAATCTTCAAAACTAGGATTCTGGGAGTCGTCCTTGGACTCTCCTTCACCTGCAACACCCCCAACCCTGTCAATCTCTTCCTAAATTCTACCAGTTTTGCCTCCTGTATTTATAGTCCACCCCTACTTTCTATTGCTCACCCCAGCTCTCCTGGTTCACTGAGATGCCTCTTTACCGTCATAAGAACCTGCCGCCTGTACTGTTGCCTCTCAAATACACCTGCTCGAGGCCAATGATTATCTAAAGCCCTTACTACTCAAAGTGTGGTCCTCAGATCAGCAGCTTTAACATCACTTGGAAGCTTGTTAAAAATGCAGAAAAGCTACTGAATCAGAAGCTTCATTCTAACAAGACACCCAGATGATAAGTGTGCATGTTAAAATTTGAGAAGCACCCAAATAAAACAAAACTAACCATGTTACTCCTCTTTTATAAACCCATCAAAGCACCTCCCTCCCCATTGCTTACATGGTAGAGCTCAAACTTTTTAAGGAGATCCACAGCCCAGTTGACCTTGTCGCTGCCCAAATCTGCCTCATCTCTTACTTCCCATCCCACACTGCTTGGCTCATCTTCCCCAGCCACCCTACACTGCTTGGCTCATCTGCCTCAGCCACCCTGCTTGTACTGCACCCACCAAGTTGTTTTTCCACCTCCGTGCCTTTGCTTCTGCTCTCCCCTATTCCTGAGACTGGATGACTAGCTCAACACACTTTTTTCAAGAACTAACTATTCAGGAGAGACGTCTGGGATTCCATGTGCATCTGGTAATTAGTGCAGGTTTACCTCCCCCAGGAAGCCCTTTCTGACTTCTTTGTGCTCTTCCCTCCATACACAAGAGTAAGGTAGTCCCCTTTGTTGCACTTCTCATAGATGTTATTTGTGAATTTCACTCCTCCATTAACCTGGAGAGCTCTTGAGATCAGATCTGTATCTCATCCATCTTTATATCCCAGGGCTTAGCTCAGCATATAGTAGTCAATAAATACTTGCTGAAGAATACTGTATCCCTCACCCTACCCGATCAGTGGTTAGAGGGTCCGCCCAAGGACTGAAGGGTCCTGGGTTCGATTCTGACCAAGGGCATGTACCTTGGATTAAAGCGCATGTGGGAGGCAACCAATCCATGTGTCTCTCTTACATCGATGTTTCTCTCTTCTCTCTCTCTCTCCCTTTGACTCTCTCTGAAAAAGCAATGGAAAAAATATCCTTGAGTGAGGATTAAAAAAATTTTTTTAAAGAATATTGTATCCTTCCAGGCTCCGCACATGCTTCTCCACCTGCCCTCTCTCCTTGGGAACCTGGGATTGTTTTTCCACTCATGGCCTAATGAGGCCCTTGAGGCTGCTCCCGCCAGTAAAGCTGCCAGCAGGAGACCCAACTCTGGGAAAAGGGCAGCGAGCTCTGGGACTGGCCAGAAAGAGCAGCTCTGCAGTTCCCAGCTCTCCCACCTTTCCCATGGGGATAGCCCTTCTCCAGGGCCAAATCTGTAGGATGGTCCACAAAGGGTGGAGGCTGAAAGGTCCTAGCCACTGTGAGCCAAAGAACCCTCTTCACTGTTCCATCGCTTCTCAGCTGTGCTTGCAAAGAGGAACAGCCCCTGAAGATTCTCTCCATTGAAATCTCAGTCTGACCACTTTTCCTTTGGGGGAGCTGCTGACATGGGGCTAGGGGATTGCCTGGTCTCTGGGCAGGGGTCCTGGAGGGGGAACGTTTGGGAGAAACACGGAAAGGTAGGGTTAGGGTAAGAAGGGCAGTGAGGGGCTGTGGTTGCCTCTAGGTTTCCAGGTAGCAGAGTCCACCAGAGTGGCAGGAGGCCCCCAGAAATGGCTTTGAACCTCTCAGGTTGCAGGAGTACCCACCCTCCTCTCAGACCCTCTGATTAGGAGATGGGGTTGTGAACATAGTGCTCCCAAACCTTTGTACAAAAGTCATCCTTTCTTTTACGGTCAAGAGGCCAGGTATGATTCCAGGTTCTCTGGACCCTACAGGGCTTCCTTACTCTCCCAGGCTAAATGGAATCGTAGCTGAAGGAATAGTAATAGTTAGCGTTTAGATATTGCGTTCTCTTACTTAGGCACTGTTCTATGGGTATTAGCTCATGTTAACTCTTGCAACAGCCCTATTAGTTTTATCCTCATATAATAGATGAAGAAACTGAGGCACAGAGACATAAAGTAACTGGCCCAAGTGGCAGAGCAGAATCTGAATCCAAGCAGCGTGGCTTCAAAGCCCACGCTTCTCACCGCTCTCTCGGAGGGGAATGCACATGTGCAGTGTCCCCCGCCCCACTCACTTATTCACCGTTACTCCCCCACCCCATTCCCGGAGGCCAAAGCTGCTGCAGGAAGATGGAAGGAAAGGAGCCTGGAGGGAGACATGGAGGGGGGAAGAGGGCATTCAAGGAGGCCAGGTGACCTGGCAGGAGCCATAGGAAATCCTGATGCTTTGGCAAGAATGGAGACCTTTAATGCTTCATTCTGAAGTGAGATAGCAAATGAGTGTCCAGAGCTGATATAAAGGACTCTGGTTTAGGGAGAGGAAGGAAATCACAGCCCTAAACTGGCCAATCCTCCAGGCCCTCCAGCTGTAAATGACTGCTCCAGAGGCTCCGTGTCCCCGAAAACCTCTGCTCCCAAACAGCAATCTCCCTCCAAGATAAGCCTTGGATTTTCGAGGGGGAGCTGAGCAATGAGAATAGGGTCCCTCAGAGCCATGAAGTCATGGGACTATCCCCAGTGCAGAGCTGAGAATGATCCAAGGGAGCCCCTCAAGTGGGCAGGATTGCGTGTCCCCCACTCTCAGCAAGGGAGGGGAATCTGAAGGTTTAGGGTCTGCACTTAAATGTCCTTACCCCCACCCTCAGGGTAGGGTATGGGGAGGTGGAAAGAAGGGCCAGAGGACCTCTGGGGGGTGGGGGGAAGGGGAGAGAGCTTCCTCACCAAGTCCTTGGAGGTGCCCAGCCTCTTGAGGCTGTCCAGGGGCAGCAGGTCCGCGGAGTCCTTGTGCAGGAACTGGGTGGCCTGTTTGAGCCGGCGCTGCTGGCTCAGGTGGGCTCGGTCCCGAAGCGCTGCCTCCGGTCCCCTCCTGCTGGAGTCTCCCCCCTCCCTCCTGGCCTCCTGCCTGGTGCTCATGGCCCCTGCAAGGCTTGATGAGCTTGGTGAAGCAGGTGGGGGCTTCTGCGGAGCGCTCCCCTCCGTCCTCTCTGCCTCCCGTGTTCCTGTAGCTTCCTGCCTGTCTCTGTCCCGGGCTGCAGCTCTCCTGACTGGAGGGTCTCAGGGAGGAAGAGGAAATAAATAAATAAAGTGCAGGAGCAGCCGCGTCAGACACCAATTCCCAGAGTACGCTGTAGAGGGAGTGAGGCTCTGCTGGAAAAACCCAGCCTGGAGGAGGGAGGTCCGGGCCTGCAGCTGGCGGGCTCTGCAGCGGCTCCAGGGTGAGGTCCTGGCCAGGGTGGGCGGTGAAAGGGGTGTGTGAGTGTGTGCATGCGTGAGAGGGGCTGTAAAGGTGCTGTGGACTGTCAGGGTGCCCCACGCCAGGTTGTTTGAAAGGCAGTGTGTGTCATGTGGGGGTGGCAGCCTGCGTGGGTGTGCTTGGTGTGAGTAGGACATGCAGGCATGTGCATCCATGGGGGTGGGTGCTAGGCTGCTCTGCAGCTCCCCACCACCCCTACCCCCATCTCCCCTACCTGGGGTTCTTGCAGCCAATAACTAGGTTCGGAACCAGAGGGAGCAGCGTCAAAATGTCCTTCCCTCCTTTCCTCCCCCTCAACGGGGGAGACCTTTCTGGTCTCAGCCTTTCAGTGTGCATGTCAGATGGGTCTTCAGCTTATTTACTCTGGGGTCTGGGTTCCAGGGGTGACAAGAGCCACTGTGAATCTCCTCTCAAGTTGGCCCAGCTTCTCCCTCTGTTTTATGTAAGGCTCTTCCAGTCCTGGCTCTTTAAGAAAATCTCATAATTCAAACATGCAGAAAGTTGTAAAGAAGAACCAACACTTTTTACTTGTGGATCTCCTTTAAAAAATAAACTGTTATAAATACAGCTGAGGCTCCGCTTACACCTTCCCTTCTTCCTACATAACATCCCTCCTGAATTGGGTGTTTGTCAGTCCCACGCTTGTCTTTATACTGTTCATGCATAGACATGTGCATGTATCCTTTACAATACAGCATTTAGCTTTGCCTGACCTATTGCATATATTCTTCTGCAACTTGTCCTCTTTTGTTCAATATTTTATTAGTGGGATTCATTCATGAGATATGCATTGCTCTAGTTCATTCACTTTAACTGCTGTATAGTATTCCTCTATATGAATATATCACATTTAGGAAATTTAGGTTTTCATTTTTTTCCAACCAATGCTGCTATGAACTTTTTTGCACATCTCTCCTGGGGACATGTATAAGCATTTCTCTAGAGTATATACCTGGGAGTGGAATTGCTTCCCCACTTCTGCATAATTCCAAATCGCCCTCCAAAGTATTTATACCAGCTTACAATACAGTTAGCGGTGTTGGGGTGTCCTGGGGCTCCACTTCCTCTCCAGCTCTTAGTATCAGACTTTTTATAGTCCCAGCTCATCTGTCTTCAGATTTTTCTCTCTGGCCTTTTGTCTTCACCATCATCGACATGCTTTGTCAAGCACCTGCTCACATGTGTTGGACACTCACAGGATGAGTACACCACCAGAGCCCTGCTCCCTAGGGACACAGTCTGATCCAGACAGCACCAAGACACATGCATATTCAGACAAACCGAGTATCCAGGTCTCCGGACCAAACCTCTTTGAGGCACTTTCACAACTGCTGCAATGGTATGAGGAAGAATTGTATCACAATCCCCATTTAGAGCTAAGGTAACTAGCTATGTGTTAGGAGTTCACTTGTGTCCCACCCAATTCATATGTTAAAACCTAACCTCCAGTACCTGAGAAGATGATCTTGTTTGGAGACAGGACTTTTACAGATATAATCAAGTTAAAGGTGCTGTGGACTATCAGGGTGCCCCACGCCAGGTTGTTTGAAACATAGTCATATTGGATTAGGTGGGCCCTAATCCAATATGACTATATCCTTATTAAAAGGGGAAATTTGGACACAGAGAGAGACACACACAGGAAGAATACCATGTGAGCATGAAGGCTGAGAATGGAGCGATACATCTACAAGCTAAGGAATGCCAAGGGTTGCCAGCAAACCACTAGAAGCCAGAAGAGAGGCCTGGAACAGATCTTTCTTCACAGTCCTCAGAAGGAACCAACCCTGCCAACTCCTTCATCTTGGACTTCTAACCTCTACATCTGTGAGACAATAAATTTCTCCTCTGTAAGCCACCCAGTTTGTGGTACTTTGTTATGATAACCCTAGGAAACTAGTATACTAAGACTTGGAAAACTTGTCCAAGATTCAGTTATATGGCAGAACCACAGGAATCAAGCCCTAGTGTTCAGCCTCCCAAGTCTTGCTCAGTTTCCATTATGCCAAAAGGAGAACACTGGGGGAAATGATAAACATGTGAAACCAAACTATAGTATGATTCCGTTTATCTAGCCCTGGCCCACCAGATCCTGGCTTCAATTAGACTTGGTTTTAGTGGAATATTTCAGCTCCTTCCCACACCTTGACATCCACCACCACCACACATTTGCCTGGGATAGTGGTCAAAGAGGATTCACATGTTGAGCTGGTTTCTGGTGGTTGCTTCTGTGGGATTAACTGTACGCACTGGCAGATCAGTGAGTGACCTGCATACTATGATGCAGGACAGGCCCCAATGCTGAAAGGTATCTCCTCCAACTTTACTCTCAGCAATTCATTCTTTAGGTTTGAGAATTCTTCAATATCTTCAAGAGTCCTTTATCAATTCAATTTTTGGAGGAGTAATATTATCAATGAATAAGAGTGAGGTGACTCTAGGCACTTAGCAGGTTTGCCTTGGGCCAGCCTGATAACATGGACAAGATGTCTCAGGATTCAAGTGCACTTAGGCCTGTAGACTCCATTCCAGGGAAGACTGAACGTACCTGTGGTGTAGAATTGAAGACTTTGGAGTTTATGATTTGGATGCGGTGAGGTTGGGGACATCGGTTCCTCTTCTCCAGTAAGTCTGATAAGGCCTTTGTTGTCTGTCCCTAAGAAACATTTGTGCTCAGGAAATGCCATTCTCTGGAATGTAGCTGAGTCACCCTGTGTTCTTCCACCCAAACTAGTACTACCTCACTCACTATCTCACCATCTTGGTGGGACTCAGGAGTAGAGACTCTCTTTTGCCTTTTTGTGTTCCTTGGTTTTTCCTTTGTAAATTTGTTCTTTACCCAAAGTTGCAGGGTGAACAGGAATGTTCTTTTTTTCTTTTTTTTTAAAACATAACTTTATTGATTTCAGAGAGAGGAAAGGAAGGGGAGAGAGAGAGAGAGAAACATAATGATGAGAGAGTCACTGATCGGCTGCAGCCCGCAACCCGGGCATGTGCCCTGACCCAGAATCAAACCCCGATCTCCTGGATCCTAGGTCGATGCTCAACCGCTGAGCCACGCCCAGCCGGGCAACAGGAATGTTCTTGCAGTACAAAAGTCTGAGCTCTACTTTGTCAGGGCCTAAAGAAATCCCTTTGGTAGGATGGTGGAGAGTGCCAGGGAATGTTCTGTGGCCAGTTGTAACATCAGCTGGGTTGTCTGTATCTTTTTTTTTAAAATAGTTTTTTATTGATTTTTAGAGAGAGAGGAAGGGAGAGGGAGGGAGGGAGAGAGAGCAAAACATAGATCGGATGCCTCCTGCAGGCCCCCTACCGGGGATTGAGACTGAAGCCAGGCATGTTCCCTCTGGGGGAGTTGAACTGGCAACCTTTTAGTGCATGGGATGATGCCTAACCAACTGAGTCACATTGGCCAGGGTGGGTTGTCTGTGTCTTTACCAATATAGTAATTCACCTTGGTTCCTGCCTCTCATTATTTTTTAACCACTGAACTCTAATGATGAGACAGAGAGGGAGAAAATTTCCAGGAACACTAACTATGAAGGAATATTAAACCATTCTGGACTGTAAAGAATAGGAGAAACAGAGATTTTCCTTTCTAAGATGCTTGGGAAATATCTATAATTTCTCTCACTTGTTTTATCGTATGGTTCACATAAAAATGAATGGATCCAAATTCAGAAATTTTATGGGGAAAAATGGTGGTGTGCTATATGGCTCCCTCACTATATTGACTCTCCTCTGAATTACAACTAGTTTTCCTTTCAGAATGAATTCAGTCAAAAAATATTTATTGAGCACCTACAATGTGTCAGACACTGAGCTAGACCCTGGGTGTGTAGTGGTGAACCAAATGAAGCCCCTGCCCTCATGGAGTTCACATTCTAACAAGGAAGGCAGACAGTGAACAATTAAATTCATAATGTGAGGTAATGGTAACTGCTGGTGAAAAATAAAGCTGGGTGAGAGGAAAGAGAGTAATGCGGTGAGGTCTGGGTTTGGCTCTTTTAGAACAGATGGCATTGTGCAGAGATGAGAACAAAGTGAGGGAGAGGGCCACGCAGGTACCTGGAGAAGGGGTGTCGCAGACAAAGAACCTGGAATAGTGTAGATAAGAGAGGCTAGGCCAGGACAGTGCTTATGTCACACTCTGCACCCAGGACAGAGGCAGATTTCATCTCCATCCCCTCTGTCTGCTTGGCTCTTCCTGTGACCAACTATTCACACCAGCAACACAGAGAAGCAGGGTAAGGAAAGAATAGACCTATCTGTCTAGCCCAGGATGGAAGCCTTTCCTTGTTCTCCTGGGCACAGTGCTCTTCCCACCTGGGTTAACACCTCCTAAACACTGAATCTGACAGAACTGAGGGACTCAGGGTTTTCTCTACTGAAAGAAAACACAGAGCACTGCCAAGTGTGTTCTAGAAATTGCTGGAGGGGGGTGGGTCTTAATATTTCCAGCAATAAGGAAGGCTGAGAAGGGTTCCAAAAAGTAAGGTTTTCTTGGCCTTTACCTTCATAGACCCTCAGTTGTTCTAGACAACTTTCTGCCCTTAGATAAAACCAGACTATACCTTGTATCTGCCATTGGTGTCTAACAGGCTTGTGCTGATCAATAATACAGTGGCCACAAGCCACATGTGGTTATTAAGCACTTGGCATGTAGCTAGTCTGTGTTGAGATGTGTTATAAGTGTAAAATACACTGGATTTTGAAAACAGTATGAGAAACAATGTGAAATATCTTGTTAATTATTTTTACATTGGTTACATTATTTTGTTGATAATATTTTGGATCTATTGGGTTAAATAAAATATATTATAAAATTAAACTTAACCTTTTTTTTTTTTTTCCAACTTTTTAAATTTGGCCACTAAAAAGTTTAAAGTTACATATATGGTTCCATTATATTTCTGTTGGACAGCACCGGTCTAAGTAGATTCACAGCTTGTTTCCTTAAACCTGATATAATCTACTCCATCATCTCTTCTCTGTAACAGGAAGTTCTTTATAGCCTATCTAAACCCCTATAGCTGTGTTCAAAATCTCTCCTCCTTGTCAAGTCACAACAGAGACAGAGGTAAACTGGTTCCCACCTTCCTCATGATAACCTTTCTTGCCTTTAAATATCTTTACACTTTTTTTTTTTTAATATATCTTCATTGATTTCAGAGAGAGGAAAGGAGAGGGAGAGAGAGAGATAGAAACATCAGTGATGAGAGAGTCCTTGATTGAGCCCACAACCCAGGCATGTGCCCTGACCAGGAATCGAACCCCAATCGCCTGGATCCTAGGTCGATGCTCAACCGCTGAGCCACTCCTGGCCGGGCTACACCTTTTCTTTTTTAATGTTCATCCTTAAGGCTGAATAGTGCCAGTTCTTATCTCTGGTGGTCAGGTGGGAGAAGAGTTCACTTGGCACAGTAAAATCATCCAGTCAGATACGCTGCCACATAAGGAAATTCCCATAATATTCTTCATAGAGTGGGTTATTCAGAGCTACACAAACAGCTCCCTTGAGCCCATGGAGTGAAGGGCAGCCAGTTCTATTTCAGGCTTTCTCCTCTGGCCCTGCCAGATGTGCTGAAGATAGGAATGAAGCTGTTTTCCAGAATGCTCCTGTCCAGCAAGGGTCCCATAAGTTCTGCGCCAATTTTGAAAATATATCCCCTTACCTCCACCCCTAAAGGTACATCTTCCAAAGATAACCAAGGTAGGGCAACTTTTTATATTTGACACTGGGATGTTTTCCTCCTGTTTTACGGATGGCAAAACCAAGGCCAAGTGTTGGTCTCTACTGATGAAGATAGGCTGAACATGGGATACTGAAATGAACTTAGACAAGGTTGGTCAAGTATTCCAACTGTCCTTTACTAAGCAGGTGACTCTGGGTGAAGTGCTTAATGTTTCAGAATCCACTTCCTCATCTGTAAAACTGAAATAACATGTAATTGTAGAATTGCTGTGAAGTTCAAATGAGAAGCAGAATAGCAAAATATTTAAGAGCTCTCTATGCCTCATCTCTAAAATGCACATTATAATGGGACCTGCCTCATAGTGTTGTGAGGATTAAATGGGTTGATTCATGAAAAGCTTTCAAAACATTACCACATAGTAAGTGCTGAGTAAATGTTTGCTATTATTTGGGAACTGTACATACACTGGCATGAGCCTGAGCACACATGCCCCTCCCCTTTGTCCTCATAGAACAACTGGATCAGGTATCTATTATTTCTCACACTACTTTGATTGTTTACTTGTCCATCTTCCCACTAGGCTCTATCAGGGTAGGGTTTTTGTGTTTGTTTCTTTCTTTCTTCTTTCTTTCCTTACACAAAATATGTTGAATGAATTGTTCAGCAGGACTCCAGAAGACACAGGAGGAGACAGGCCATTATTCCCCCAGCTACTGAGATGATGAGCCCCTGGACCAACCTGCTGAGCTCCCATTCTGATTTTTCCACTCACAGGATCCAGCTGGTGCCATAGCCACTCACTCAAGGTCAAGCACCCTTTCTACTCATCCCTTCTCCCTTCCACCCATAGGGATTATTTGCCAGCACCTCATCCCCTGGGCCCTGTACCCTAATCTTTATCCTGCAAGTTTCCTCAAAGAATCTGGCAAAGTTACCCAACTCTTTCCAAACATTCTGGACTTCTGAGCTCTGACAGAAACTCCCATCTCGCCTGTCCTCTGGTGTCAGCATTTCTCTTCCTTCTTCTTGTGTTTATTTACTTTCTTTCTTGCTTCAGTTTTTCTCCATTTTTTTCTTCCTCGTTCCCTAAGCTGTGGACTTGCCCCCTTGGCACTCCTGGACATGACCTCCGCTTTCTAGTGGTACTCATGCTAATGAAGTCACTGTCATCTAGGAGCCGTGTCATGATACCTCATGTCAGCGTTCAGAGAATATCCAATGGAAATGATGGTGGGCTAAAGGAAGCCACATCAAAACTTCCACTTAGGAATCTGGACAACGGCAAGATGCAGCAGCATTGCCTTACAAGCACATGGCACTTGTGAGGGTCTGTCATGGGACCTGCAGTGTGTGTGTTGGCTGGAGACTAACCGGAGATGGGCAACCATATGAATAGCCACAGAAACCACTAAATATAATAATAGGCAGCAGCAATTACTTAGATGGTGGGATGAAAAGAATAAATATATATGGCTCAGTGGACAGTACAGTTAGGAAAGAGCCCAAAGGTGGAAGAGAAGCATGAAGGAAGACAAAGGGCTTGAGCAAGCCAGTCAGTGGTAAGTGGAAACAAAAGGCCAGAGTGTCCTGGGAAAAGTGGAAGTGAGTTTGGGGTAGGCTAGAGAGAGGATCTTGACCCTGATTTGTCATCTCGGGGAGCAGCAATGGGGATTTTTGAGGCATGACAATTAGACAGGAGACAGACAGATGACAAAGGAAGACTGAAGATCATGATTGGCCAAGTGACTGGCCCTGCATCTCTCCTGAGGTTTCCCACTCCCCACAGCTTCCAACATTTGCTAACCCCCAACCATTCCTCAGGCCCCAAGCAATTTGAGAACCTGAACTGGCCTCAACAGCCAAGCTCATGAGATTAATCCCGGGTTTAGAGAAATGAGGTTGTGGAAGGGGAGGTACTGACCCTGAAGTGGTTTTGAAAGACTCTGTGCTGGGATTAATTAGCTTCTATGTAGCTGGTGGCATTCAGCAGAACACAAAATGTTCTGCAGAGGGATGTGCCGGGAATGTTGGGGGACCAGGGGGGTTTCATTTCAAAAGTTGTGGTGAGAGAACAGATTTTTTTTTTTAAATCCTTACTCTAGGATATTTTTTCCATTGCTTTTCAGAGAGAGCGGAAAGGGCGGGGGGGGTGGGGTGTAGATAGATAGAAACATTGATGTGAGACACACATCACACATCAATTGGTTTCCTCCCACACGTGCCCTGACCAGGTCCAGGGATTGAGCCTGTACACGCCCTTGGCCAGAATCAAACTCAGGACCCTTCAGTCTTACGGCCGATGCTCTAACCGCTGATCCAAACTGGCTAGAGCAAGAACAGGTCTTTAAGGCAGGGCCAGGTTATAGGAATCCCTAACTCTACCCCCCAAAGGCTTTCAAGAACTCCATATTTATTAGGGTATGTAGGAGGGTGGGGCAGGAGGGTGGTGTTCATGGTTGCTGGCAGGCTGAGCTGGGGATTGCCCATAGGCCCAGTGGGACATAGAACAGATGCTAATCTTGTCTGCCAGATCGCCATGGCCCACTGGAGTTCAGGAATTTCAGGAGCCTTGCTTCCGCATCTCTGGCTGGCAGTTAGACAAGACAGCCCCTGATGATGTTGTAGTCCACTTGCCAGCAGGAAGGAGGCACTGTCCAGAGAGCAGAGCAGGAAAGTGGTGAGTGGGGTGGGAGTCCTGACGTGAGGCCGGCAGCCTGTGGGGTGGCCTGAGTCTGCCAAGGTGGGAGTCTGTGTAAGTGCAGCTTACCTCTTCACTACCAGCTCCAGGTCAGGGAGTAGGTGGCTTTCTCTGAAGAATTGCAATGGCCTCCTTCCTTCCACCCCTCAAGTTTTCATAGTAACCTTCTAAATATCCCCCAGGACTCTCACTGTGGAGATGACAAAACCCTCGCATCATGCACAAATAGCCTGAGGAGCAGGACAACACACAGGCCCTGGAGTCCTGGCTCACAGCCCTGTGCCTCCTATTCTACCACCAGGAGGCCAGGGATTGCCTGTGCTTGTGGCTTGGAGCAAGTCACTTCTCCAATGTGCCTTGGTTTATTGTCTAAATACTGACAGGGTGTGACTTGTTTTCTAATGGCCTACTAAGCTCTTACATGTTAGAATCCTTGGTAAAGGGATCTCCCCCTTTCTACCATCATTCCTAATCCAAAGTGGGGAGAATGAGTATATTTCCCGAGCCCCAGCACTTCCCTGGAGTAGTCAGGAAATTCTCCTTTGCCCCGGCTCCTCTCTACCCACCCCACACACATGCCATGGAGAAAGGTGGCAAAGAGAAGGGCTGTTGAATAGAATCAAAGATTTGAAACTACAAGGAAATTTGGAAATTCTACACACACCCTATTTATTAAAATCATTATTTTTTAATTTTTGTTATTTTTAAAAATGTTTTATTCATTTGAGAGAGAAAGAAAAAGGGAGACATAAATTTATTTTTCCATTTATTTATGCGTTCATTGCTTGATTCTTGTATGCGCCCTGACTGGGGATTGAACCCACAACCTTGGCATATGGGGATGACGCTTTAACCAACTGACCCAGCCAGGGCTAAAATTATGTTTAGTTGAAATGAAATACACATCAAAATTACCATTTTAAAGTACACAACTTTAATGAATGGCATTTCATTCATTCATGATGTTGTGTAACCACTACTTCTATCTAGTTCCAAAATATTTTCATTACCCCAAAAGAAAACCCTGAACCTATTAAGCAGCCAGTCCCCATTCTCTCCTCCCCCAGCACCTGGAGACTATCAGTTTACCTTCTGTCTCTATGATACACTATTCTATGTATTTCATATAAATGGAATTATACAACAGATGGCCTTTTCTGGCTTTCATGTAGCATGATGTTTCCAAGTTTCATTTACATTGTAGCATGAATCAGTATGTCATTCCTTTTTTAAAAAAATTTATTGATCCTAGAGAGACAAGAAGGGAGAGGAAGAAAGAGAGAGATCGATTTGTTTCACTTATTTATACATTCATTGGTTGCTTTTTTTTTTTTTTTTTGTAATTAAATGTTTTTCTATTGATTTTTTTTAAAAAAGAGAGGAAGGGAGAGGGAAAGAAAGAGAAACATCAATTGGCTGCCTCCTACATCCCCTACTGGGGATTGAGCCCACAACCCAGGCGTGAGCCCTGACCTGGAATCAAACCAGCCACCTCTTGGTGCATAGGATGCCCAACTAACTGAGCCACACGGGCCAGGGCTTTTGGTTGATTATTGTATGTGCCTGACCAGGGATCAAACCTGCAACCTTGGTGTCTCAAGACAATGCTCTAACCAACTGAGCTACGCAGCCAGGGCTAGTACTTCCTTTTTATGGATGAGTAATATTCCATCCATTTATTACTCTTATCCCAGAAATAATGGTCATAGCTTTATTTATGGATGGTCTACAATGTGTCAGACACTTTGCAGGCACTTCACTTATGTGATTTTATTTATTCCTCTAATTTTTACCCTAGTGACTCCTAGGTGCACGGGAAAAAACTGAAAGCCTGACGAGAACAACGACATTCCTGAAGGTCACATAGCTGGTTAGTGGCTGTTTAACCAGGGCTGGAACCCTGGTGATGTTTTGATTCCCTGGTGCCTGCAGGGCTTGAGAAAAGTGGAGACAAAGAGGCAGTGGGCAGAAGGCCCAGAGAAGCCCAGCTGGGGAAGATCACCAACTTGGGATGTGATGGGGACAAGAAGAGGTGAGGTGGTTCTCTCTTTAGCAGCCTCCTAACTGCCTCCCCACTGCCACCTCCCACTAGGTCCTTGGCAGCTCCCCCACCCCACCCCAAACCTCCACCCAGCTTGGGTCAGCACCTTCCTGACTGATAGGCTTTGCCTGCTCCCACTTTAGGCCACTTGTCCCTGGTACCCCATTGTAAAAGATGAGGAATCTGGGGTCATCTGCAACACACAGGCCCAAGGCCCTAACGTAATGCTCCAAGGGAACCACTCTGACCTCTACCTTGTTCTACTCCGGTCCCTCGATGGAGGCCTGGTCAGCCTTGACTTGGCTCTTCCATCCTCTGGCACCAGCCTTGGCTTGACCTCTGCTCCCGCAAACCCTGTGTAGGGCCTGCAACCCAGCCGAGTTGCTTCTGGTCTTTGTCCAGACATCAAATGGTCCATGGAGGGGTGGAATTGAGGTTATTTTTACCTAAAAACTGTTCTGTACTCTGACCAATCCCAGCCTTGTTCCAGTGGGCTATGGGAGTGGAGGTAACTTCTTACCCACATTTCTTACAGTGCCCCCCCCCCCCCCACACACACACCTTCTTCCTCCCTTCTCCTCATTCTGTCTCTAGGAACGGAACCCCCCTCTGTTCTTCCTGCTCTACCTGCCCCCCCCCCCCAGTCCTCCCACTTGCTATAAGAGAGTCCTCCAAGGAAGACATAACAATTTAGAGTTTCAGTAGAGTGTTGAGGAGCCTGGGCTACAAAGGTGGCTTGAAGTTGGGGAGATGGTGGAGAGGCTCTGTTCTGCAGAAGCAGAGTCCTTCAGCCACCCCAAAGGCTTCTTGCTTAAGGTACATTGGTTAAGTACACTGGAGCCTAGGGGTATGTGTGCCCACCGTGGTTCCCACCTATCTGGAGGCTTTTCTAGGTGTGTCCAGGTCTTCTCTTTCTCTTCCTTGGAAAGGCTTTGCTGGGTTGTGCCTTGGAGAGATGGTAGAGGGGCAAGGCAATGCGGTCCTCTATCAGGGTTTGGTAATTCCTCACGAGGTCCTGGCTCAGGGGTGCACTTGGCAGCAAGGCCAGCTTTTGCGCCTTCTCCTGGTAATGAGGCAGAGGGTTCGGGCAGGGCCAGCTCCTGGTAAAATCACTGGGAAGTGGGTTGGGCAGAAGCTGGAGGCCGAGGGGTTCAAACCTTCCCCCAGGTGAGATGTGCGGGTACCTGTGGGAGGGGGCGAGGGTGTGGAAAGAACAGGGGGGTCAAAGGAGAGATCAGGCATGGTGGAAGGGAGCGCGCGTTGCAGCCCTCCATAAGCTATGAGCAATCAGGCTGCAGGGAATCCCTCTGTCTCTTATTCAATTGGATATTATATTGATCTACTCCAAATGGCCTGTACCCTGTGTGTGTCTTTGCATTAGGCTGAAATAATTGTGTTTAGCTGGTCAATCTTCCATCCTTTTGACATACTGTAGGTAATACCATTACCCAGATTCTAACTATTCTTCAAGTCCCACCTCCTCCACTAACTCGGGGCCCTTGGGAAGAAGGGTGATTACAGCACACGTGCTCCTTCTCGTCATTGGTTAGTGTGACGCTACCCAAGAGCCTTTCCTGCTCTCACCTGCAGCCTTCCCACACCTGGTCTGATAGCTCCCTCTTCTATAGGCCTGTAGTATTAGTTTCAACAGTGAGAAATTTACTTTTTAAAAACCACAGTTGAATAGTGACCAGTTTCCTGTGGCTCAGCAGGCTTTGCACCTGATTCAGCAGGTAGCCCATTTGCTGTCTTCAGTTCACACCTGAGGTTCTTAGGCCTGGCCACACAGAGGAATCATCCTCAGGAGATTTTCAAAAATACCATGCCCAGCCCTAGCCAGTTTGGCTCGGTGGTTGGAGCATCGACCCGTGGACTGAAGGGTCCCGGGCTCGATTCCAGCCAAGGGCACATACCCCGGTACCTCGGTTGCAGGCTCGTCCCTAGCCCTGGTCAGGGTGCATGCAGGAGGCAACCAATCGATGTGTCTCACATCGGTGTTTCCCTCTCTCCCTTCCACTCTCTCTGAAAAGCAACATCCTCAGGTGAGAATTAAATACACACACACACACACACACACACACACACACACACACACACCATGCCCAGGCTGCCCCCCCAGGCCAAGTAAGTTAAAATCTCCTGGGTGGGGCTCAAACCTCAACATTTTTCTACAGAGGCCCAGTGATTCCGATGCATTACCAGAGTTGACAATGGCTGGGTTTATATATAAATGTTCTATTTCCCAGCAAGACCACGAGTACCTTGAGGCTCAGACCTTGTCTGAAATCCTCTGGGCCTCTCATGCTCAGAATGTGCTCTCTCATGGATCTGGAGTAATTCTAACAATTTACTTTACCCCCTTTCAGGGCTGTTTAAGAGGAATGATGGAACGTCTGGCACTATCTGATGGAATATTTTTGAGGAGTGATCTAAGCCTCCCTCACCTTTGTATGCCTAGTACTGGCACATATTAGCTATCAATGATCTTCACTGCAGGGACAGTAGAGAGAAGCCAAGGTCCTGCATAATCTCTAAAAATCACCAACGGTTGGCTTTTTTTTTTTTAAGATAACAAATCACAGCCTCCCCCTCCTACCCCTCAATGCCTCTGTTGATCCCATGGGATCAGAATTTAAGACATTCTATCTTCATTCCTCTCTCCCTTTCCTGCCACTCATGCCCAGTGCCTGCACTGGACCCAGCATGGCGATATCCGTGAGTTCCCAGGGTGGGGGGTGGGGGGGGCTTAAGGGTCTCCAATGACTCCTTTGCACTCTTGTCTGTGCTCATGCCAGTCAGCCCTCCAACCCCTCCTCTCTGTCTTTCTGAAGTCTTCCTACAGTCTTAGCCTTCATTCATTTCTTCATGAGGTCTTCCTGGGGGGATGCTCCGGCCCACAGCAACCCCTCCCTCCCTCTTCTGAATTTCTGTAATAACATCTACTGTATTTTTTGTTTGGTGTTTCTATATATTCATTAACCCATTTTATCTTCACCTGTTAAGGTAGGCATGGCATTTACCGTCCCCACTTTATCAAGGATGGAATTGAGTCTGGAAAAACTAAGCAATTTACCAAAGTGACACGGTCTGGACTTTAATCCAAGCCTCTAACCCCAGCTCTCAGCTCTTTCCATTAATAACTGACATCCTGCAACACCCACTCTCTGTCTCACACTTAGCACTTAGCATATGGGAGTTTGCATTCATAGCTATCTTTCCAAGCATGCATGTAGGTATCTGCCTTTTGTAAGCTCCTCAAGAGCAGGGGCTGAATGACATTTCTCTGTATCCCCAGGGCCTATAGCACATGTTAAGTACATAGTTGTGTTTCCTAATTTTTAGTTAAATAATTGAGCCCCTCCCCTGGCTGCGCTTCCCTTGCCTCCATCCCTTCTCTCCAGATACAGTCAGAAAAGAGTTTAGTTTTCAGATGACCAGAGGTGGGAAAGTTAGAGTACCAATCAGATATGAGAAACAGGAATCAGAGAGGGAGAGGTCACCTGAACATGGGGAGGTGGGTGAGCTCCCTGAGGAAGGAGTGCCTCTTACTTCTTGAAATTCTTTGGGGGCAGGATGTTGCCATTGGTGTCGAGTGGAGGTGCCCTGGCTTCACTCCTCAGCTTGAGTTTCTCCACCTCTCTCAGTTCCTTCACAGTCCTGAAAATCACCTGTTTCTTCCTGTTCTTGTCCAAGAAGATAGGAGTACAGTTGATGAAAGTCAGAAGGCTGTTTCGACCCATCCAGGAGGGAGGGGGGATGCAGGGCCCTGCTGGAGGGCGGCAGTGGGCCCTGTAGTCCGTCAGCCAGCGCCAGACATTGCTGTCATAGCATCTGTCAGGCCTGGTGGGAAAGGTGGCAGGCAAGCGCCCCACGTCAAGCCACGTGTGAAAGCCCCACGTGTGCGTGACTTCATCTTTCCAAGGGTGGATTAGTCGGTGGCGCACCTTGGACTTCATGTCTGTGCAGGGTGGCAGCTTCAGGGCCAGCTGGTGGTAGGCTTGCCGGGTGAAGCCAGGAAAATCGCAGGGCTCATCTGGGAGGAGAAATTCACGCTGCGCCCATGTGTGGTTGTCGGGGAGGGACTCATTGGCCAGGACCATCTAGGGAGAGACACAGGGAGCCTGGGGGCACTTTGCCTCTCCTTCCCAGGAGCAGCTCCAGAGGAAACAAGCTGCCAGCCGCCTCCAGACCTTACTCCCCCCAGGAGCTGGTGGCCTGGCAGGGAGCCGTGTCTCCATCCCTGCCCTGCCCGCCGGCAGTTATGATGGCTCTGAATTATTCTCATGGACTGTTCGTTCACCTTTTGTTGTCTTTCCATTTACCAGGCTTGGGGGTGATTTCCCACCTTCTTCCCTCAATTTGAATTTTCCTGTTCTTTGCTCCCTACCTTCGCCCATCCTCTTCATTCCGGTGCCCCCACGTTCCTGCCAAGGAACTCAGACTCCTAACAGGGCACGTCGGGCCTGAGGAAATCCTGAGGGAAACGCCTTTTACCAAGCCAAGTGTAAGAGAGAAACGTGTCTCCAGAGAATGGAGCCTGGGGCTTCTCTACCCAGACTCCTCCTATTACTCATTTCCCTGTCGTTGGTGCATTGCCGTTCTCATTAAAATACAAGTACAGAAAGCATCTGTTTGTCCCTTCCCTTTTCTGTGTCCCAACCACCGTGAAATAAACAGTAGCAAATATGTAGGCACTGTGCTAAATACTTATCCACATCTCATTTAATTTTCACAGCCCTATGAGCAGTGTTATGGTCCTCATCTCAAAGATGCAAAAAGCAGGACACAGTAAATAACTCACCCAGAGTGCCAAGGGAGTGAGCAGCAGAGCTGGGACTCCGGCCATTTGTCTGCACTAATTATAGTATGCTCTTCGAAAATGCCTCTCCTTCCAGTCCACTCCTAGGACTTTTCTGGTTCCAAAAATTCCCGTTTAATCTCCCTCCCTCCCTCCCTCCCTCCCTCCCTCCCTCCCTCCCTCCCTCCCTCCCTCCCTCCCTCCCTCCTTCTTCTTTCTCTCTCTTTCTTTTTTCAGGTTATAAAAGCAAGTTTATTTAGAAAGTTACAGAGATGGTAGAAGGGCCCTTGGAGCTTAGGAGAAAGGCAGAAGTAATGCTCCTGGGGGGAAGAAAGGGGAAAGGAAAGGTGCAGGTGTGTTCCTGAGAGGGAGAGCAGGCACTAGGTCCTTTCTTGAGGGGTTTTCTCCCCTAAATCATTTCTATGTGACCAACCCAGTGGGTTGGTCCAGTTGTAATAACCAGGCATCTCTTCTCTGTTTTGAGCTCAGTGAACATAGCACCATAGGGCTAAGGGAGGAAGACAGCGGGGAGTTCACAGGCTGGGAAATCTGCTGCCATGGAGAAAGCATGACCCACCCCAGGGGGACAGCCACTAGCTCAGTGGAGTAAAAAAGGTAGGCCTCATAGATGGGTCCCTGCCCCTACCTGCAGGAAATGTTCTCTGGCATGGGATGGATTACTCTGCCCTCTGGGTGATCTTCCTGGGTTACAGGCCATTCTTCTTCTGGGTCTGATTGCTAGGAGGGGCAGCTTTGTAGGAAAGACCTTACTGGCTTCATTGTTTGCTGTGGGTTGCTATGGTGATGTTTCCTGGGTGGTGCCTCAGGGAGGAGGGCTCATCAGTCCCTTGGCCCTGGCTGCTTCAGGTGAGACAGCCCGGGATGAGGGATGAGACAAGTTCTGACTGCAAAAGATGGTAATGGGAGCTCTTCTGGGGAGGGACTGGCCTAGGAAGGGCTGAGGAGAAAGGCAGGACAAGGCTGGCTTTCAGGCCTTGGGGTGGGGGTAAAGGTGGTCATGAGGTACCTATAACTGGGCTCACCCTTTCCTAATGTTCTGGGAGTTCTGCCATGTACTCCTTCCCCTTAGTAGGGACGGGATGTGCAGGACCAGTATTGGGAAAGCTGTCAAGTTCTGTTAGAAAGGCTGTGTGCCTGTGCAGGGTGGGGGAGGTGGTCCATTCTAAAGCACTTTGCACTCTCAAGTGCTTCATGTTGGCTTCAGACCTTGCTTGCCCCTCTTCATCACCCATTTCCCTTCCCAATCCCTCCTTATGCCTTAGTGACGGGACGCCAACACACCACAGAGACCAACACTTACACCCTGGATTTTATTGAGTAGTTACAGTAGTGTTCTTGAGCTGGCTTACATGCATGTGGCCAGCTGGGGCCTAGGGTGGCTCTTTGCAAAGCTGCAGTGCAAGCTAAGGAAGCCAGGTAGGTCGGGGTCCTCTAGGCTTCTCAAGCCTCAGCCCAAGTTCTCACCAGTGTTAGTCTCTCTGGCATGATTAGGGGCATTATCAGAGAAATATCACATGGGCACATATCTGGGCACCCACACTCTTTGCTTCAGATGCATCCACCCCCCAACCCTAATTCAACTCCTCACACATTATAAGAGATGTTTTTACCAGGATTTCTTCTTGGAAACATGGGGAAGTGGGAGGGAGGTGCAATAAGAAGGGCACTGGCAAGGAGATCTGCTTGTGTGGGTGCCTAGTATAAAGAACCCTTGAGGCAGGCACCTTGGGCATGGGGGAAACCATGCACTACAGGTGCCCACTTCCGTAGGAAAAGCAAGGAACAGAAGCATCTGAAACCCCTGTCATCCTACCCACCTTCTGATAGTCTGTAGAAAAATGATCTAAGGAAATAAACTTACATTTAAAATTAGAAGATAATTTGGAGCATGTACACTATTTACAAGGACACCCTGCAAAGAACAGGGAAGGTGAAACTGCTGGGCACAGAAAGCCAACAGTTTTAGGAGTTCCTAATCTTTTCATCCTTGTTTCTGCTATGCCCACCCTTCAGCTCTGGCAGGGAGAGTGAGGCATCAGATTCTTTAGGGGAGCAAAGGGTGGCACAGAGTCCAGTCACCAGAGCCTCGATGCTTGCAGAGGGTCCAGTGGTGGCTGTAGCCTGATGTCTGCCCTGGCATAACCAGGCAAGGTGGAGCTAGAAGGTGGACAGTCCCTGCTTGCTGTCTGTACTCAGGTGCCTTGGATGGCCCAGCCACATGACTGCAAAGAAGAGTGAACAGCTTGAGCAGCAAGGGCAAGTTCAGGTCTCTACCGCAGCTCAGGAATGAACTGAGCCCAGTTGATGTTGTCAGGGCCCAGCAGGTCCTCTTCCAAGCCTGGGAAGCTGATGTCCAGCAGAATCTTGCTCAGGCTGTCATTCATTGTGTCCAGAACCAGGCCTTCTGTCAGGGAACGGTTGGCTGAAAGGCTGGCAACCTGTGGCTCTTGGTAGTCTGGTTTGGGGACTTCCACATCTGAGGGGTAACAGCCACTGAAGGGGTCAGAGCTGAGGTCATAGGGCTCAGAATTGAGGAGTTCTTGGGGTGAGTCAAAGAGGGGGATACTTTTCAGTGGGGTGGTACTAAGACCTGTCAGTCCCAGGGAGTCAGGTAGGGGGCCAAAAGTACCCTGTGGGGTTCGTACTGGGCTGAAATCTAGCCCCCCAACTTTGGCTGGGGGTGTAAGCCTCCAGGATTCAGGGCTCAAGGGAAGGACAGATTTGCTCGGGGTGGAGGAGATGGGCAGCGTCTCCTTAATAGGTGTCTTAAAAGGTCCTCCCTCCTCCTGGGAGTACTCAAACTGGGAGGCAGGCACAGAGGGCTCTAAAGGGAGAGCGAGCTCTGTGGCTCGCCTTGAAGTCCCGGGGGTCTCTGAGAAGAGCAGCTCGGGCTCATCCACACAGGGAGGCAACAGGTGCTGTTTCCTTCGAGACCGGCTCATCTCCCTCCTCTCCCTTCGTTTAATCACGAGCATTTCAGAGACACACCGGGCTGGGGACCTGAGCGCACTGTAGGACTTCTTGGGCCTTGGAGTGGGAGAGTGGGAGGAGTCCTCCCAGGACTGAGACAGCTCCTCTTTGACAGATGGGCACGGTGAGGACCACTCTATCAGGGGTGGGCTCTCCACCTTGACAGGCCTCCCTAAGTGTGGCATTTCCTCCCCGGGCTGTATTTCTTCCTCCTTGATTGACTGAACTGGAAGCAGAGGAGACAGCCCTTCTCCAAGCAGGAATTTCTCCTCTTTCACTGGCCCTACAGTGGGCAGGGCGGCTACCCCCTCATCAGCTAGCGGCACCTGAAAGGGAAGCAGACACAAGGTGAAAGGGAGCTCTTGAAGCTTGAGAGTCAACCCAGTCACCAGGCAGGACACAAGATGATGACTAAAATAAGTGACATGCTGCTACCAATCCTCTCTTTGCCTTTTTAAAGTCTTAAAAACTATTAAATATGAGAATATATGATGAAGGTGACAGTTCAATTTAATATGGTGCTGGCATAATTAGTAGCCAGCTAAGAAAAAATAAAATTGAATGCCTATTTTATATCATATAAAAGACAAAAGAAAAATTAAACCATACAAATCCTGAAAGAGAATCTAGGAGACTATATGTACAATCTGAGGGTGGGGGTGACCTTCTTAATCAAGACTGGAAACCCAGAAGCTGTAAGAGAGAAGAGAGACATATTTGACTATATAAAAATTTAAAATCTTACTGTGGCAAGAGAAACCATAAACCAAGTTAAGAAACAAATAACAAATTAAAAAAAAAAAATCTTCTGCCTAAAAGACAGAAGGTTAACATTTCAATAAAATGAATTGGCACAATTAACAAAACCCTATAAAAAATAGGCAACATCCATAAATAAACATCTCACAGTGAACAATCTCAAGGGAACAAACATAACAAGAAGGTGCTCACACTTACTGATAAGCAAAGGAAGATGAAATAATTTTATGCACATTAGATGGGCAAACATTAAAAAGGTTAATACCAATTGCTAGCAAGACACAGGTCTTATCATATATTGCTGGTGGAAATGTGAATTATCACAGATATTTTGGAAAGCAATCTAGCAATATTTAGTAAAATTTAAAATACCTCTTTTCTCAGTAATCTCATGTCTGGGACTCTATCCCGTAGAAATAAAAGCACTAGTAAGAAAATACTTGCAAAGATATTTATTGCAATGTTGTTCATAGGGAAAAAATACTAGAAACAAAATGTGCCCATAAAAGTGGGATGGTTGGAAAAATTATGGCACAACCACATCATGGAATATTATGTGACCATTAAAAGACAATGAATTAGAGCTATGCCAAGTGACTTAGAATTTCCTTGAGGCGGAAAAGTATTTGTAATATAATCCCATTTTCAATGTTCTGTGTGTTGTGTGTGTATATATAAAATGGATATGGGGGCTGGTTGGAGGGGGGCAAAGGAGGGGAAAATGGGGGACATCTGTAATACTGTCAACAATAAAAAAATGGCTATGGCTATATGTGTATGTCTATTATACTAAGCATGGATAAAACATGAAAGAAAACAGTAAATTGTTAACATGGGTTATTTGAGGAGCAGGGGTGATGTGGGTAAAGGTGGGGGAGGGGAAACAAAAAGAAAAAGGAGGAAAAGACTTCATTAAAACAAAAACAATATACATGCGACAATCATATTAATGCATATATGTAAAATTATATATGGTGGTATGTATAATTTTATGTATATTTAAAAAATAATTAAAAAAAAGGCAAAGCCAAGTCTCTAAACTCCAGAGCCCATTCTGTTTCCATCTCAGTGAAGGGGGTGGAGCCTTTTGCCTACTTTGTTACAGATCAGCTCCTGCTCACAAAAACTTCTCTAGAGGGTTAGGTCCAGACTTGGTTGCCCATCAAAATATAGTCTTAACTTATCCTCCTCTCAAACTAGACCAATGATGCTTATCAACTAGGGGCGACCTCCCTGCCCCCATAGGGGGCATTTGACAACATCTGGGGACATTTTAATTTTCACCCAGGTTGGGAGGGGGCAATGCTCCTGGCATCTAGCGGGAAGAGACAAGAGATGCTGCTAAACATCCTTCAGTGCAGAGGACAGCACCCCTTCATCCCCCAGCAAAGAATTATCCAGCCCTAAATGTTAATATTATGGAGGCTGAGAAACCCTGAGCTAGACTGACCAGTTCATTCCACTATTACAAGGTACAAACTGGCATTTCCTGCCTCCATACTCTCTCTGCTCACATGTTTACCCAAATTCACTTCTTTCTAAGATCTACTGCTTTTGAAAACTCTTCCTTAACCATCCCAGCCCATCTATCATAATGGCCTTGTCTGAATTCTTATACACTCATCTGGTATTTATGGGCCTTCTGAAAACACTTACATCGTAATCCAAATTCCTTTTTAACTTTTATAATGTTATTAAATTTTCCCTTGTTTTTATGCCTGTCTACCCAACTCTACTTATAAGCTATTCAAGGAACACTTAGTAGAGTGCAATGGCAAGATGTAAGTCCAATGCACTTAATCCTTAGAGGAAAACAGAAGCCACTCACCTTGGGGGCAATACGGACTCGCTTGCTGTGGCGGGCAAGCTCCGAGCTCATGAGTGAAGCTGCCAGGGGCAATGGCACCTTTACCGAGGGCTGTAACACCAGTGGCTGGTTCACTGGGAACTGAATGGGTACCAGGTATGAGCTCACCCGAGGTAGCAATGGCTTCATCTTCCGCCCTAGGAGGAAATAGGAGATGAGGGGTACGGGTCCAGGGACATACCCCTTCTCAATCCCAGAAGCTGTGCTCTCCTCTGGGCTCAAATCTGAGCTAGGCACAGAATCCAAGAGCCTGATCCCCTAAAGATATGCCCCCAGAATAAGAATCAGGTCTGAGGCCCCACTCCCATACTAACGTGCGCCCAGTGGGAGTTGAGTTTTGATGGTCACATTCCGGCGGAGCTCAGGATTGGGTCGTTTCTGCTGCTGTGTGTGGCAGACAGGAAGAGAGAAAGAAACCTGGGTTAATAAGGCTGGGGGAGAAGGCGGGAGAACCCACCAGCTGTTCTGGTTCCATGCACTGAGCTAACCAACAGCCCAGAAACCAAAGCTGCTCTGGGAGGATGCAGGTGAGCACTGCCACCAATTCTGGTTAGTGGGGAAGGTGGACAGCACACAGATGTACGGTGACAGGTCCCAGCACCGCATCAATGTGTCCTCACCACCCCCACATGCTAAGACATGTAGTTCTATGAGTGACAAAGAAAAGCCAGGACGAAAGTGAGAGAAAACACTGCTGCCTGACAGATCTATGCCATGCACCGTGGTTGCTGTCTCGCACCAAGCCCGTGGCATGTCCTCCTGCCACATCCCCTCTGCTCAGTGCACCTTCATGATGCCCATGTGAGGGGAAGGAGAAGTGGGCATGAGCCCTCTTCTGGGGAGATGAGGTGGCAGTCACAACTTTCCTCACTCCAGAAGCTCGGGGTACTCTGCATTTAGGGCTAGCAGTCACACAACCACAGGCTTCCTTCCCCTGATAAGTCTTGTCCCTGTCCACTAAAGCCATGCTGAGCAGTGAAAGGAAAACAAGGCCAAGCCCCGAGCCAGAGGGAAAGAATCTTACTGATTCCAAGTGCTCGGGCGATTGTGGAGACCCTGGGTCCAGTGGCTGGTGGTGGTCAGGCATTGTGGGAAAGAAATGAGATGAAGTTACCACCAGCATGGTCAATCAACCTGACCTCATGGGAAAAGCACCTATTCCTGCCTGATGCTGAGGGCCACCCTCGACAATTATCCCTCCCAGCAGAATGGTTATGGGTACTCTGAAATCCCAAAACAATCACTTCTGAAGAGTTGTTCTGCTGGCTCAGTTTCTGATCTCTAGCCTAAAGAAGGGCTTTTAAAAAACAAGGTTTCTTAGACTTTCTCTGGAAGAACCACCTGAGATGCTTGTTAAAAGTACATATTTCTGGACCCATCCCAGACCCATTGAATCAGAAGCCCCAAGAAAGGGGCTTGGGAAGCTGTGTTTTAACAAGCATCCCAGGCAGTTCTTATCCACAGGGCAGTTAGGGAAACACTGCCCTGGAAAGTCCTCTTATTTGGATCCAAGCAGTCCTCTCTATGGTGTGGTCTAGTACTAAAGTGTATCATTTGGTATTTGTCAACTGTACTTAATTCAGTGAGTTTTATGCAAATCACCTGTGGGCTGGCTGGCTTCTAACTCTCCCCAGATCAGATAAGATCATCACAAGGACCACTTGTTTCCTTTTGAGATGGATATTACAACCCCCAACTCTGGCCCCATTTAGAAGAAACCAGGACACTCACCTTAAACACCTGGTCCAAGGTCAAGTAGCGATTGGCACTGGGATGAATGGTCCAAAAGGAGACCTTGCCATTGGCACTCGTCTCCCGAACAAACATGTCATGGAGAGAAAGGTTATGGCGAATAGAATTCTGAAAGAGACAACCAGTTATCAGCTACTTTAGCTTCAGAAACATCATCTTCGATGTTTCCTGAGGGGATATCAGCCTCAGGCCTCGCCCACTGTACCCAGCACAGGCTTTGTAGAGTGTCCAACTCCCTGATCTCCACACTGCAGAGCCATCCACCTCAGCCACAAACCCATCTATCCTATGGGGATAAAGGCCAGTGCCATTTCTTAGGATGGTGTTAAAGAAAAGACCTGGATAGCTGTCAAGGGCTAGAAAAGAGGAGTGAGACTGTGAAGCAACAATGAATAGCAAGATAGGCGAGTAAAGAAATAAGAAACTAGGAAATTTAGTTGAGGTAAGAGTGTGAAGTTAAAAGTTCTACTGTGGGGAGAACAAAACAAAAAGCCTTTGGCTTAGAATTAGTATGTCAAAGGACCTGAGTTGTGGCTCTGACATTGTAGTGTGAGCTAGTGACTCCCAGGCATCTCTGTTCCTGCGAATAAAACGAAGAGGAAATCTCTGCCTTCTAGAAATATTATGTGACATTAGAGGAGGTGAATCATGAGGCTCACAGACACTATTGTTTTTAAAAGATCTTTTCAGAAAACTACTTAGTCACTCCAGCTGCTGTTCGATGTAGCACAAAAGTGGGCTTAGTGCTACACTGAAGAGTCACGATAAACCTTAATTAGTGATAGGTGAAGTGGCTGCAGAGTTCTTATTGATAATTTTGCCTGGATTCAGCAGGATCAATTCATAATCCAAAAGATACAATTGTTTAGAGTTCTAGCATCTTTTGCATTAATACTCCCTCAGAGTGCTGCACATCTGTGTAGACAAATTGTTGGACCAGAGTGACCTCAACTTGGGTTGTTATGGAACACAGTACCTTCCAGCCTGGCTTGGCCATGTGCTTAAAATATGGAAAGTGGTCTTCGATCCACGTGTAGATGTCTTTCAAGGTCATGCGCTTCCTCTCGGTGCTATTGATGGCGAACTGTATCATGGCCATGTAAGAGTACGGGGGCCGCTCAGACACAGAGTCCTGCCAGGACGTTGATGCTCCTGGGGGATCCTCAACCTGAAGGATGTAAGAAACCAGAGGGGGAGAGAGAAGGGAATGGCATAGAAGAGTTCACAAGACCGTCTCCAGCCCCCTCTTGAAGAATATTCCCTAGAGAAACCTCTTATTCCACAAAAATCACACTAGAAACAAACTCATCCAAGACCACTATTCCATACAATAAAAATTTAGAAGTAGGAAGGATCTTGAAGATGATCCAGTCCAGTCCAACAACATAGAACAACTTCTCTGTCTGTTCATTTTGTTAAAGATATTGCCCAACAATAAGTGTCCAGTTTTTGGTAGTTGAAACTCTACTGGAAAGTTTGGGTATATTATGATTCTTAAAATATTAATTTTACACAAAAACCACACCCATTTTGAGCCCTGGCCTGGCAGCTCAGTTGGTTAGTGTTGTCCAAATACACCAAGGTTATGGGTTCGATCTCCAGTCAGGAGAAGCAATCAATGAATGTACAAATAAGTGGAACAACAAATCGATGTTTCTCTCTCAAAATCAATTAAAATAAACACCCATTTTTCAGACCTGGGGGCCAAGAGACTTATGTATTAGTACAATTCTTTTTCCTGATGTGATGTGAATAAATCCATCTTGTTTCAATGTTTGCGTGAAATATTTCCAAGTACAGGACAGGAAAATGTCTGCAAAGTGATTAAGTCTTAGGCAAAAATCTGATCATTCACATTTCAAAATATTAAACTTAAAAAAAAATAGAACATTGTTTTATTGTATTTGTAAGTTTATACATTTACTTAATATATTTATATAAATAACTTGTACTTAAGTTTTAAGTGAAAGGCTCAATTTTTACTTATGTACACATCCATGTAAATTTTCACTTCTAAAGGTCGTGGAATGAATGATTAAAAGGTATATACAATAGAATCCAGGTGTGCGGCAACTGTGAAAAACAACCCCAGGCCACACAATTGGGTCAAATCAATTTTGATTGCTGGGGAAATATTTAAAATTCACATCAAACTCACTTTATTTTCTATTAATATATCTCCTAAGAAAACTATCTGGTTAAAAATGCTGTATTTCTTTCATACTGTTGGGTTGCTCCTTTAAAGTTTAAGTGGCTTTCCAAACTAAGACCTTTCCATTATTTCCTGAATACTAAACCGAGTACTAAACTGAGTTCTAAACTCAGTGCTGATGGAATACAGTGAACCAGAGGAATCTGCCCTCGAGGAAATTTTGCAGACTGGGGGAGAAAGGTCCCAAGCAGAAAGGTAGCTCAAAAGTTAAACAGAATTGCACTAAGTGAGTGCTAATACCAGAACTTGGAAATTCTGGTGCACAGGCCACTTGATCCATTTCCCGTCTTAGAAGTTCCCTGAATGGTTTCTGATTTCCCTAGCAAGTGACAGTTCACCTTAACCTGACTCTGCTCCAGGTGCTGATTCTCCTTTCCCTCCATCTCTTGCTTGATGCTGCAGGAGCCCAGTCCATCAGAACTCATCTTTCCAAGCCACTGGATGTTGGTCAAGCTGTTGTTAAGAGCGCAGCCTGCTGCCTCACCGCCAGCTAGAGGGGAAATAATATAACATATCACTTAGCTGCCTGATCTGATGCCCGGCAGGCCCATCAAAATTGGTGGTTAGGGATCATCTCTTCAAGAGCTCTATCTACCCTTAGGGACAAGGGAATACATGCTGAACCTATTGTGGCCCTCAGGTACTCCGCCCCATTATGGATTTCAGGAGAAATTCAGGAGCACAGTTCATTTCAATCTGGGTGACACTGAGTCTTAGAGATCAGTCAAGGCAACCTTATAAAAGTTATTGAGTATCTGCACAGAGAGAACCATGTTTCCTCCTCATGCTTCAGTTTTCTCCTTTATTAAGATGGAGAAAGATTCCTACTTCTTTATATAGTCAATGGGAAGGATAAACAGAAACAATAAAGAAATCATTTTCCAATAAAAAGAAGGCAATTAGAAGTGCTATATGTGCCCGGCCAGGCATGGCTCAGCGGTTGAGCATTGACCTAGGAGCCAGCAGATTGCAGTTCAATTCCTGGTCAGGGCACATGCCCAGGTTGCAGGCTTGTTCCCCAGCAGGAGGTGTGCAGGAGGCAGCCGATCAATAACTCTCTCATCATTGATGTTTCTATCTCTCTCTTCCTCTCCCTTCCTCCCTCTGAAATCAATAAAGATATTAAAAAAAAAAAATAAGTGCTAAATGATAATTACAACCCTTTGGACAGTGCCCAAAGGACCCGAGTTAAGATGTCAGAATGACTTTCCCCTGGTTCAGGTTACATGCTGTCTATTGTAGGCATCAACATGACTGACTGCAGTCTTTGCCACCAAAGGGGAAAGGCTGAGCTTCTCACCCCTTTGCCTTGCAGACCACATACCACAGTTCTCCCATCTCTGCCCAAGAAGAGCTCCAGGTGCTCTAAGAACATTCACATCGGTAGCTGTAGATTTTGGTTCCAGGGTCTCAGTGATCCCTTCTGTCATCTTGGAATCATTGCTGGTTTGGGCTTGAGGTTGAGGTTCTGGAGGGTGAGTGGGGGTTCCCCCACAGCTAATGAGGATAAATTTGTTGGGCCCATTGCTGCCACTCTCTTTTCCTTTGGCGGTCAATGCTGTGATGATGCTCTGGATATTGGCATTGTTGGGGATGGCCACCACTTGGGTGTTGGGCATGGTGGGGTGGTTAATAATCTTGATCCCAGCTGGAAACTTGCAAGAGGTGGACTCTGCCACCTCCTTGGAGGCCTGTGCTTGACCAGGCTCTTGCTGGACAGGGGGCCTCTTAGGCTCCTCCTCTGATGCTTCACCTGGGGCATTTTGAACAGGAAGAGGCAACCTCCGTCTTTTGAGAATCAGTGGCCGATGGGGGCTGGTTTTCATTATGAATCTGTGTTTTCACTCTCCATTGAGAATCACAAGCATGGACCCTGGAAAATGCAAGGAGAAGCAGAATGTCAAAGATCTGTGAGGAGGAGGTGGAGGTTTTGTTAGAGGTGTTCCTCCTCCTATGACCAGGAGCGTGAGCCCACAGGCCCAAGTGAATGCTCCCTGGGCCTTTGTAAAGACCTCAGAAAATAAGGAGATGAGTTCCACTGACGAAAGAAAGCTAAAACTGAAGCAAATAGAAGCAATTCAAATGGGAAAAATTGGATTGGGTTGAACATAGGTCAACACAGCCAAAGGTTTTCTGGAAGCTTGAGAATGTTTGGCTATAGAAACAAGCAAGGAACTTACAAAAATGTAGATGTGTCTATTATTATCTACTAGAATTCAGATCCCCTGCAATGACGGTAGGGACAGGAATACTGGGATAGGAGGACATTTGGTAACTCTGATCTATAATCCATTCCAGGATAGAGCCTTTAAATTTTTATATTAAAAAATAAATAAATAAATAAATTTTTATATTATCTTAGTTTATAAATAAAAGGATCAGTGCCAGTAGACTCAAGGGAGGAAAGCAACTGTACCATTGCACTATTTCCACACCACTGAAGAAACCATCCCCAGTTCACTAGACCACAGATAATAGGGAAGCTGCTCACTTCAAGGCCCAGGGTAAAGTTGAGCAGATTATGCACTGCATAACAGGAAGGGGTGCCATTCATTTCACACGCTAGTATACTTGCATTGATTTTTTTTAAAAAAGTACATTTTGTCCTGGCCAATGTGGCTCAGTTGGTTGGAATGTTGTCCTGTGCACAGGAAGGGTTGTAGGCTTGATTCCCCATTAGGGCACATACCCAGGTTTTGCGTTTGATTCCCGGTTGGGGTCTGTACAGGAAAGCAACCAATCGATATTTCTCCCTCCCCCATCCTCTCTCTAAAAATCAATAGAAACATATCCTTGGGTGAGGATTTTAAAAAAATTAATGCTTTTTAAAAAAATGTACATTTTTCTTTCACAATTCGCAAAATATTTACCTGGTGACATTCTAGTACTTGCAGGTGCTTATCCACATTTTAATTTTCTAAGCATGTTACTGTACTTTTTTATCCTCACCTCAGGACATTTTTTCCATTGCTTTTCAGAGAGAGTGGAGAGAGAGGGAGAAACATCAATGTGAGGGAGACACATCAATTGGTTGCCTTCCACAGGTGCCCCGACCCTGACAGGGGCCGGGAATCGAGCCTGCAACCCAGGTACGTGCCCATGGCCAGAACTGAACCCGGTACCCTTCAGTCCTCGGGCCAACGCTCTAACCACTGAGCAAAACTGGCTAGGGCAAAGCATGTTACTGTATTAATTTCTTTTCCAGAACTATTAAAATGGGCTGTCATGCCCTGGCCAGTATGGCTCTGTTGGTTGGGCACTGTCCCGTGCATGGAAAGGTTGCTGGTTTGATTCTGGTCAGGGCAATTTTGCTCTCTCTGTCCCTCTCCCTTCCTCTAAAAAAAAAAAGAAAATTCAATAAAAATATTTATAAATAAGTAAATAAAATGTGCTGTCATCAATATGCTAAGGTAGTTTTGTAATGTTAAAAATATAATTTATCTTTTTAAAAATTTGTGTTTTGTTGATTTTAATAGATATATAGAACACTCTGCCATTATGCAAAATTATGTAATCTTATTTTGAGGCACTTTGACAAAAGAATGGGCTACCTCTTTTTTAGGACATCTGATATTGCCCAAAAAATGATTGTCACACTCCTGACATTTGTCATCTGCCCTCTCCACTCTGCCTCCTCTCTTTCCTTTATATCTAGGTTTCCTCTACCTTCAAATCTCAGTTTACTTCTACCTCCTATCTCATCAAACCTCTCTCCCTCCCCCATCAATCAGTAGATAACTATTATCACCCCCCACTCCTCAAAGATACCTTCTAAGGCTTAATTTTCCCTTCTGCTCTCTGACCAGCCTCTTCTTATCATTGCCAATACTTTATTTAGCCCAGGAGCCTTCCAGAGTGGCTCTTCTGACCCACCCCCATCCTGACCAGGGAAATCTTGCAGGGTTCTCAAGAACCAGGAGAAGGGTCCCTTAAGAGGCTAGAGCGGAGGGAGTGTGGTGTAATGGTGAGAGCACCTGGGCACAGGAGTGTGTGGGTAGGTTTATCTTTGACTTAATGCAAAGTCGGCTCAATCTTCATCCCAGCCACACTCTGCCTAGGAAAGTAGGCCCTCCCAGCCCTCCCAAGGCTGCGGGCAGGGTGCAGGGAAGGCCGAGGGGTGCTTTGAGAAAGAAATGAGGTCAGGCCAGGGGGTTGGATGCAGAAAAAAATTTGCACCCTCGCTCAGACCTCCTTCCTGAGTGGCCCCAAACCTCCACGCTTGTCCCGCGCCCCCTCACCGCGGCACCCGAAACCTTGCTCCCTGCCGGCGCCAAGACCGGGCCTCGGCCTCCATTCCTCGGCTTCCGCTCACCTCCCTGCAGTCGCCGTCGCTGCCGGGCCGTGGCTCCTCGGGCGGGCTCCGGGCTCCTCCAACCTGACGCCGAGCCAGGGTGCTGGCCGGGGACTCGCGCCAGGCCTGCCGGATCCCCGGCGCTGCGAGAGGGGTGGGGAATCCCGGGGGATCCCGGGAGGGGAGGGGGTCCCGGGCCGGGGGCCGGGGGTGGGGTCGGGCACCGGAGCTTTCAGTTTGTTCCGCTGTTTAAAATTGGCGCCGGCGGAGCGTTGCGGTCACGTGACGGAGCGTCGCCAATCGGCGCCGGCCCTTGTCTCCGCGTTCGGGGCTGGAACGCGGCGGCGGCGGCTGGGACGGCAGCGGCTCGGACGCCTCCCGGCGGGTAAGGCGGCTGGGCCGGCTCGTGGGAGGGAGCGGCCGTGGTCGGCTGGGGGGCGCCGGCGGGCTCCGGCGGTGCCTGGCCGGCGGGGGCCCGGGGCGGGGGCGGCGCCCGGGGCGGCTGCCTAGGCCGCTCTCCCCGGCTCAGCCCCTCGCTTCCCTAATCGCCCCAGGGGCCCTCCTCCCCGCCTCCCTGGGGCTCGTCCTATCTTTAAGAAGTCTACCCTGGTTGATTTCCTTACTGGGGAAGCGTGTAAACCAGGTACCAGCAACCAACGATCGACTGGTTCCCCCGACCGTATTGAGAGTCTCTGAGGGCAGCATATAATCTTACTGGTTTTCAACATCTTTAAAAAAAATTACACACCATAGGTCCTACCTCAGCGCCAGATCTTCAAATACTGATCTGTCTCGTCCACCACTACCCCTCAAAGCCAATCTTTTATATATAATAAAGTACTGTTAACTTATCCAACAAATTTTCTTGAGCACCTACTATGTGCCAGGCCCTGCTAGGTTACAATGGCGGAGGAGGTGTGAGTTCAGGGTCTAGTGGGAGGAAAGGGAGCACAGATGTTTTTGAAGAATCAGATAAGTTCATGGGAAGTTACAGCTGTGAAGTGATAAAGTAGAGGTCAGTGATAACTTTGAGTATCTATAATAAGGAGATCTTGCCTTTGGTAGGTCAGGAAAGGCTTTTCTGGTGAAGCTTGGTGAGATCTGATGTCTTTATGCAAAGAAGGGAGGGAAACCCTCAGTCAAAGCAAAGGGAGTAAGGTGTGAAAGGCTGAATAGCGTGGTGTGAGCTGAAGCTAGAACCAGAGGAAGTGGGACCATAGTCATAACTGAGGAGTTGGTCCTTATCCAAAACTCAAAAATTTTAGGCAGAAGTGAGTCAAAATCAGATGTGCATTTAAAATATATATATCTTTATTGATTTCTGAGAGAGGGAGAGAGAGTTAGAAACATCAGTGATAAGAGAGAGTCATTGATGGGCTGCCTCCTGCATTCCCCTTACTGGGGATCCAGCCGGAAACCTGGGCTTGTGCCCTGACAGGGAATTGAACCCTAGATGTCCTGGATCACAGGTCATGCTCAACCGCTGGGCTATGCTGGCCGGGCCAGATGTGCATTTTTGAAAGGTCTCTGCAGGGAGTGCCAGAGTGGATTAGGGTAGACCAGTTAGGCTATTGCAATGATCCGTGCCATAATTGTTGGAACTTGAAAGATGGTGGGGAGAGAGGGGGAGAGACACACAGAGGGGAGAAAGGGATATATTTAAAAGGTATTGCGTCAGAGGAGAAGAGGAAATACCAAGATTTCTGGTTGCATAATTGGATTAATGATGATACCATTCCCTGAGCAAGATAATCACTTTTGTGGCGGGGGGATGCGGGGGAAATGATCATGAATTCGGTTTCAAACATGTTAAGTTTGAAATGCATTAGAGACATGTAGTTGCTCTTAAATAGGCAGCAGGATATATGGGTCCTGATGGTGGAGAATTCTAAGCTGAATATATAAATACTTAAGTCTTTATAACCACATTTAGGTGGTTATTGAAATGAGCAGATGATTGCCTAAAAAAGGTGTAGAGAGTGAGGAAGGCTCCAAAGCACAACCAAAGGGAAAGACCTTAGAAAGCAAAAGGGACTTGACCTCTATTTACAGAAGAAAGAAGGAGGATGGATGCAGATATATGTAGGTTTGCATGATTTCTGGAAAATGTATTTCCTTTGATGTCTCCTGTATTCTTTATCAAGTAGGAAATAGGTCACTTGTTGAGAGAGGAGAGTTCTAAAGTTTTAAGGAAGTGGAAAAATTTTAATTTTTGCGGAAAATGAGTTGATATATAAACATAGTAGGATTGCTGCACAACGGAGTGTCCGTTTGAGGCTGGTTAATTTCAACACTTCTCATTGTAACCATTGCTACCAGTGTCATCTCTCCACTGGACTCCTGCAGTATAGCCTTCTAACTGGGTTCCTGCTTCCTTCTCACCCTCTCTCCCAACCCACCTTTTCTCACAAAGTGTCTCAAGTTATTTTTTAAAAGTATAAATCAGCCTTGGCGAGGTAGTTCAGTTGGTTAGAGTGTCTTCCCCATATGCCAAGGTTGCGAGTTCAGTCCCCGGTCAGGGAACATAGAAGAATCAACAATGAATGCATAAATAAGTGGAACAACAAGTTGATGTTTCTTCCCCCAACCCCCCCTTTTAAATCAATCAATAAAAAAAAAGTATAAATTAGATTATGTCACTTCCCTGTCCAGAACCTTTCAGTAGCTTCCTATCACATTAGGAATAATTAAGTCCAGAGTCCTTAACCTTGCTTATAAAACCCCCCTTTAAAAAAAAAAAAAAATGTTTTTATTGATTTCAGAGAGAGAGGAAGGGAAAGGGAGAGAGACATGGAAACGTCAGTGATGAGAGAGTCAGTGATTGGCTGCCTCCTGCATGGCCCCTACTGGGGATCAATCCCACAACCTGGGCTGGGAATCAAACTGTGACCTCCTGGTTCATAGGTAAATGCTCAACCACTGAGCAACACTGGCCAGGCTGACCTTACTGTTTCTTGAAAGAGTCAGACACAGTCCCACCTTGTGGTCTATGCACTTATTATTCTCGAAGCCTGGACTATTCTTTGTTCACATCTTTTTCTTTTTCTTTTTTTCTTGCAGTAAAGCAAGCAGGAATTTATTAGCCGCAGCAAAAACACATTCAGATGGGACACTTATTAAAGCTGGGGACAGTTTTAATAAGGAAGGGCTTAGCACAGAAGCAACAGGAGAGCCTAGGCTGGGCTGCTTTGGCTCACTGGGAAGTCAGAGAAAAAGGGGCCTTTCGAGACAGGTTCAGGGGATAAGTCCTGGGACGAGCTGCTGCTTCCCATTGCTCCTCTGGTCACAAGTCTCATGGGGTCCCCTAGAGTTTAGGAGATGCGTTCCTGTGGGGAAGAAGGAGGGGGCGTGCTCCCCAGAGAGGGAATGAGCACTGCTCATATCTTTCTGTTGTTTGCTTGTTCTTTCTTCATTCAGGTCTTTGCTCAATTATCACTTTTTCAGATAGGCTTCCCCTGACAGCTCTAAAATAGCACTCAGCGTAATCCCTTATCCTGTTTGAGTTTCTCCTCCCTTCTTTTCACTTCCAACTAGGTTGTAAGTGCCATAGTGCAGGGATTTAATTTTGTTCTCTCGTATGTATTTCCAGCACCTGGAACAGTATTTAGCACACAGTAGGCACTCAGTAAATATCTGTTGAATAAATGAACAAATAGGTGTATTGATTACCTGTGTTGTCCCTAGAAATGTTAGTTTCTTGAGGGTAGAGACTTGCTCCCTCTCTTTTCTTTACCTGTATCTCCACTGCCTAGTGACGTAAGTCAGAGTATGTTATTTTGTTGTTGACTGAAAGAACGAATCATGAATGTATAGTGGAACAAATCTGCCCTGTTGTGTGATGCTCTAGGTCTAGGATGCTCAGCTGCACCTCCCACTTACCTCTCTACCTATTTCGTTTGAACTTCTGTTCCACTATTACATTGATGAAGCTCGTATTAAAACTGATCTGGTTACCAGATTCAGTGGATACTTTCTCAGACTCTTGATTACTTTCTGGGTCCTGTTGACCCTGCCTCTGTCTCCATATTCCCATCTCCACTGACAACCCAGGTTCAGGCGTCATCATTTTTCATTTATGTAACACAGTACCCTCTTAAAACTGGTCCTCCTACTTTCAGGATACTTGTTTACTCTTTTTAGATTGTTGCCTGATCTGTCTAAAAGACAAAAAGCAAACAAAAAACAATTATGACATTTATGAGATGATTGAAAATTTGAACATTTCTGAACATTTGGTAATATTAATGGAAATGATATAATGACTGGGAATATCATATTCAAATAATACAGGGGCAGGGGATGTGGTTAGGTGTGTGAGGTTCAGGATTGGCCATGGGTTGATGCTTGTTGGAGCTGAGTGATGGTTACATGGGGCTCATTATATTATTTAGTCTCCTTTTGTGATTGTTCAAAATTATCTGGGGTGAAAAGTTTAAAAAATCCAAGTGTGATAATATCTTCTTGCTTGCAGTGACCACTTAGGCTAAAATCCAAACTCATATGGTACACTTGGTTTTTCTTTCTTTTGCTTTTTCCTTTCATTAATTTTACAGAGAAAGGAAGGGGGAGAAAGAGAGAGAAAGAGAGAGAGAGAGAAACATCGATTGGTTGCCTCTCATACACACCCGCCTGGGGACATGAACCCGCAACCTGGGCACGTGCCTTGACTGGGAACTTAACCGGAGACCTTTCAGTGCATAGGATGATGCGCAGACAACAAGCCACACTGGCCAGGAACACCAGGTTTTTCTTAACCCTCACACCATGTCCAGCCTCAGTTCTTGCCATTCATCTTTTCATACCCAGCGTCCAGCTACATGGGGTCTGTGATTCCCTGAATTTACATGCTCCTTCATGTCTTTGTGCTTTATATGTGCTGATCCTCAGCCTGGAGTGCCCTCCCTGCTTTTTTGGCTTTTCCTTACCCTTCAGGTGTCACCCTCTCTAGAAAGCCTCCCCTGGCGTGAGTGGAAGCATTGTTCCCATTATTGTAATTGTCTCTCCCACTGTTGGACTCTTAGCTCTTTGAAACAGGGACAGTCTGACCTCTGAGTCCCTACAAGTGCTTGGCACTCAATAAATGATTTTGCATTTTTAAATCCCAACACCCAGCATGGCACTTAACCCATGCTCAATAAATGTGCATTGAACAAATGTTGAATGTGAACTACTGTTTTAACTTGATGGTGTAGGTTAGGAAGCAGTACTCCACACAGCTTTTGGTAGGAATGGTAAGTTGATAGTATAAGTGGCTGCCAGAGTCTGAGGAAGAGCTTTTGTTTCTTCTCTGCAGGCATGGGTTGGAATTGGAGCCTCTCCCCTTACCTGACTACACCCAGCACCATGTGGTTACTAACTGCTCTTCATTCACCTATTGATGCCTCCCAGAAAAAAACGCGGCCAAACATCCAGGAAAGCCCAGCTGCTATTCCACCATCAACCACTGGAGGGCCCCAAACACCGCTATGGATCACCACAGCTTCCCATCACCCACACTAGACAGGTGCCCAGCAAGCCCATTGACCAGGACACCATCACTTCCTGGGTAGGCCATGGGATTCTTACTTGGACTTCTACTCTGTTAGGCTTCTCAGAATACTGATTCTGTTGTCCCTTAAACCAGGGCCTCCAGAGAATAAGATTCATGGGGGCAAGGACAGGAGGCAATATACTCTGTCTTTCGTCAGCCATCTCTTCTGGTATATCTTCTTTTCTAATTTCAAACTGAACTTAGAAAAGTTCAACTTGGGGTGGTTAGAATTGGAGTCTTACCCCCACATCCCTCTGAAAGAGTTTAGTATAAAAGTTTCACTACCCAGTAGTTGGGTGAGAAAGCCAGATAAATGGCAGAACTAGTAAAAAGGGAGATTTTTTCCTGAGCTTCATGGAAGAGGTATTTAGCTAAGTAATCTGTTTACTATTTAATAGATTGAACCTCAAAAAACCCCCACAGAAGTGGCCTGTGTCATATTTTGACAGCTTAAAAGCTCTGGGAAGAGAATAAAGTTACTGTATGTCTGGGAAGTAGCATAGTAAAAGGATCAGATAAAAGCATAAAATCTTCTTAGGAGTGCTTAATATATATAAATTGTTCGGGATTGCTTAGAAGAACTGTAATATTTGCTCTATAGTTATAGAAGAAACTGAAATGTTAAAATCCTGTGGATGAGAAGTGGACATTTACTGAGAACTCATTACATGCCAGATCCTGTGCTACTTGTTTCCATCCAAGATCTCACTCCCAATTCAGCCATTCATTCTTTTTTTTTCTTTTTCTTGGAACACTTCACACATTTGCGTGTCACCCTTGTGCAGGGGCCGTGCTTATCTTCTCTGTATCATTCCAGTTTTAGTATATGTGCTGCCAAAGCAAGCACCAGCCATTCATTCTTTACCGGGGCCTTTGTGCAGGCATTCTGCTAGGTGCTGGGATCAATGGTGAATAAAACTGCTGCTCTCTGCCTTTAAAGTATAAAGATAGTTAAACAAGTTGCAGCTGTATAGTGTGATAAAGAAAAAGAGGCATTGTCCCCTTTCTTACGTGAGGAAACTGAAAGCCAGAGAGATTGAATAGATTGCCCAAAGCTCATATCCCTTTCTATTAATATCCTATTAGACAGGTATTTTTGTTTTGTGTCCCTTACAATAGTGGGTCCCATTTAGGATTCTAGTCTCTGGTCATTGGATATAGTTTCCTCCCTTTGGTATGTGGCTGTCCTCACCTTTTTAAAAAAAATAATTTTCTAATTTTTAAATATAATTTATTTTTAGAGCAGTTTTAGGTTCACAGCAAAATTGAGTGGAAAGCGCAGATTTCCCATATGCCCCCTGTCCCCACACAAGTGCAGCCTTCCATCCCTCCTTTTTCTTCCATGTCCCACCCCTGTCATATTTCCATCTTGAGTTGTTGGGTGGGGAGCTCACTTTTTTTTTCTTCTCATCTTTAGGTATCACCTCAGTTTGATACAACAGCAGAAAGCTGGTTCCCAGCCAACAGGAAAGGGAAACATCATCACCAAGGCCAGGCAAGACATTCAAGTCGAAAATCTACCACCTCCAAGTTTCCACATCTAACATTTCAGAGTCCACAGTCTTCCAGTTCAGCCACGCTCGGAAGCCCCTTAATCCAAGAGTGCCCCAATCATTCAGAAAAGGACGTTTCCCAAAGAACCTTAGTTCCAATGCTCAGTCCCCCAAGCGGTGGGGAACTGTCAGCATATGTATTTCAGAACTTACCTTATATGTTCATTGCACCTGATATCCAGACCCCAGAGTCATCTGAGAAGCGGGTGCTCGTTCCCCTAGATCAGAGGGCAAACAGCCTGCCAAGCTGCTCCCTTCACACTAGTACTCCTGAGAGCCCAGAGCCTGGGCCTGTTTTGGTTAAAGACACTCCTGAGGAGAAGTACGGCGTAAAGGTCACGTGGAGGAGACGACGGCACCTGTTTACTTACCTCAGGGAGAGAGGGAAGCTGAGCAAAAGCCAGTTCCTTGTGAAAAACTGACTGGATTTCTCAGACATCAGTAATCTCAAGAAATTGATTGCTGGTGTTCATAGAGTTGCTAAAGTTACTTCTCTGGCTCACAGAAGAGTTCATCAATAGAATAAAATGGAAATAAGACCAATAACATCAATAGGAAAAGGTATTTTTACCAGAGCCTGGAGTCATAAGGGAATTTAGTTCCCAGATTTGCTTTTTAAAGTATCATAAACAGTTTTTAGTGTCATAAACAGTTCACTTTATATTTTTTCTTGTATTAACTGTTTAAAATTTTAAAATATCTTGTAACTATTTAAAACATGTGTAAATAAATGGTTGCAGAAAGTTTTTAGAGAACCCTGCTTCTGACTGCCAATAATGCAGCAACACTGCCTCCTCCACTAAAGGTCTTTCTTAATTGTTTGCTTTAACCACTACTCATTAATCCTTTAATCACCTCATTCAAACTAATTCATTCCACATTTTTGAGTACTAACTCTGTCGGGCTCAATGGCAGCTTCCTCTATGACCCAATGGATGGGAAAAAAAATCAAAGCAAACTCTGTGACTATAGTTGAGCTGCTACTTGTGCAACCTTGGGTATTCTGCTGAAGGGCAAGATGAAGAAAGGGCAGCAAGCTCTGTTTTAGTGGCTACTATAGAATAGGGGAGATAAAGGGGACATGGGTAAGTTACTTAGGTTTGCTGTTTTGATTTTTTTATTTCCAACCAAAGAAACCTGTAAATATTAAAGTGACAAAATGATTTCTTGGAGTAATTGTTTAAAATGTATGTAAATAGCCCTGCTCGGTGTGGCTCAGTTGGTTGGGCGTAGTCCGTGCACTGAAAGGTCACGGGTCCAATTCCCAATCAGGGCACATGCCTGGGTTTTGGGCTCAAACCCTGGTAGGGGGCTTGCAGGAGACAGATGATAATCAATGTTTCCCTCTCACGTTGATGATTCTCTCTCTCAAAGTCAATAAAAAAATATATTTTAAAAAGGAGTAACTTGTTTAAAATGTATGTAAATAGCCCTGGCCAGGTGGCTCAGTTGGTTGGAACATCATCCCATACAGCAAAAATTTGCGGATTTGATTCCCAGTGAGGGCACAGGTTGTGGGTACCTAGGATTCAGGTTTGAGCCCCAGTTGAGGCAAGTACAGGAGGCAACCAATTGTTTCTCTCCCTTTGTCTCTAAAATCAATCCTCACCTGAGGATTTTTAAAAAAGTATGTAAAATAAATGTGGGAACTTTTCAGAAAATATTACTACTTATTGTAATTAATACAGAACTGCTCAGTCAGCAAAATATCTACATTGTCCTTTCACCAGTACAAACAGCATCTCATTCAACTCCATTCACTCAGCTTTAAGAACCTACTCTGTGTCAGATCCAGGCTGAGCCAGACAAACAAGGATTATTCTGTTTATTTTATAGATGGGAATTTGAAGCACAGATAATGAACTATTTTCAGGGTCACAGTGAGTGTAGGCTGAGTCAGCCAGTGCAATGCTCTGCTCTCCTAGCTTGTGCCAAGTTCTAGGCTAATTAGAAATGCAAAACCAATGTGGAAACAACTTTGACCTTGGAATGCTATAAACTAAACTCAATGTGTCATAACTTTTGCCGGGATGTTTTTGTAGGAACTATAATGTAAGTTGGTGGTGAGACAGGAAGTGATGGTTGGAGACAAGATTTATTGGCAACGGGAGTACAGATTTAGATAGAGGATTTCCTTAAGGTATTTGGATGTTTGAAGATGGTCCACGGGCTGTAGAGAGAGTGGTAAAGATTCTTTAGAGTCTGTAGAGCTGGTCTAGGAATGCTCCGGGGAGGCTGAAGGTGCTCTGTGCTGTTTGAGCGCGAGAGCAGATGCACTTCATTGGGAATAACTGCTGGAAGAGGCTACTAGTGCGGTTGCCAGGAAGTCTCCGCTGTCAGGGAAGGGTCGGCTGTGAGGGAGCCGGCAGAGGTCTGTAAATTCTAATATTACAGACCTCGGGAAGCGCTCCGCGTGGTCTCTGTACACACCGTGGGGGCGCGGAGAGACCGCTCCGCTTGCGGGGGCTGGACCGCCCCTCTGACCGACTCGCTTCCCAGCTGCTGCGAGCGAGCACCGCCGCTGGAGGCTCATCCTCTGCTCCTGCGGGCACAGTGGTCCAGGCGCCCAGCCCTGACGCGTCACGCTCGCTCGGGCGCAGGCGCCTCTAACTCCGAGTTCCTCCGCCCCTTAGAAACCCTCCCGCAACGCCGGGCACGGCAAGGGCCAATGAGGGAGAAGCGGCTGGTCCGTAGGCCAATAGGCGGTGGCGACAGTGAGGGGTGCGGTTGCCAGGGGGCGGGACCCGGCGGCGCGCCAGACTTGCCACCCTAGCAGCGGAGTCGGGAATCTGGGCGGTTCTGGCTACCCTCTGAGCTGCGGGAATGGAGGCGTCGCGCTGCCGACTCGGACCCCGCGGGGACAGGTCAGAGAGGAGCGGTGTCTCGTCTCGTCTTCAGCGGGGAAGAGGGCCGGAGCGAGACAGTGCTGTCCCTTCTGGGCGCTCTGAGGAAGAGGGCGGTGGGCTCAGGTCGGGGAGGGAGGGGCTGGTTTGGAGTCCCCTCGCCCCTGCGCGCAGAGGACCCCGTTTTCCCAGGGCGGCGGCTCAGTATCCTGCGTCAGGAGCACTGAAGTCCCTGCTCGGGAAACTCTTGGAGTTTCCGTCGCTAGCTCGTCTTGCCCTCTGAGGGCCTCGCTTTCTCAAAACGCGTTAGCCCGGCGCCGCCCGCACCGCCTCGGGGTGGTGTAACTCGGTGGATGAAGGCTCTCCCTGGGACGTCGACGCGGAAGGTTGCGGGTGGTATTTAATAATTTGCTCTAAAGCCATTGCTTTTGGCCGGCAGTGCTGAATTCTGGAACAGAGTCCGAGGGCTGAAAATGCAACAGTGTTCTTTTGCTTCCATCTGCTTTATAGTAATTATCTCTTGCAAGATTGGCCGTCTTATTTGCAACGTACCATACCCCTTGTTTGTGCTCCTCTTTCTCGGTCTCGTCCCTTTTTCTCCCAATGCCAGAATGAAAACGATCCGAAAATGTCAGCCTGTCAATTTTTGTTTGCCAGGTTAATGAAAAGTTAATGGGGAGCCGCGTGAAGCCGTTGGTTTAAAACTTTGGCATTGTCTGAAGATTTAAATCGTACACACCAACTGTATTCCCCTCTTTTTATTCCATGCCACGGCAAACAAACGTTTGGTGTGTAAGGATTTAGTCTGGTGTTTAGACTAGTAGACATGTAAACAATTCTAAATCACTTAAAAACGTTATCATGAGCCCTGATCCACGGTGGTGTTAAGTGGTTAGCGCTCCCGCCCATGCACCGAGATTCCCAGCCTGGTGGGCACGTGCTGGAGGAAACCAATCGGTGTTTCCCTCCCTCCCTCCCTCCCTGTTTTTCAATAAATCAATGGAAAAAATATCCTCCAGTGAGGATTTAAAAAACTCACAAACAAAAAACCTTGTCACACAGGAGGCACTCATTTTCCTCTTTCATTAGATTTTCTTTTCTTCTTTTGTTCCCCATTAGGTTTTCTTTATGTGATAACTGTGCTCTCTGAAATTTGTTCACTGCACTTTTTTTTTGAGGTCAGGAGAACAATGATCTACATTTACAAGTCTAAATATGGAGGTGCTAGGAGGAGGTAAAGTTAAAATTGAGCGTCTTTGTTGAATTCAGATGGTATTTGTTCAGTTGTAGGCACTCAGTAAATCTTAATTGAATAAATTTAAGGCAGTAAATTTCACAGGTACCAGATGTTTGATATGACTCATGATTTTTTTTTTTTGGAAAAAATGGAATTGACTTTGAAATTGAGAATGGTTAATTTATTGGATCTGAAGTTTAAAAGGATAATTTTAAACTTCTCCCCTCTTTTTCTTCACAAAGAAACCAGCTCTTTAATTTAGAAATTGACATCAAAGGGGAATATGTGAGTTACCAAATGTTTCTCCTGCCCTAGGTAATATTAGTGCAGCCTCTATTACTGTTTAACTCATTTGTTGTTGAGAGGGAGTGGAATGTCTCTTGCTTTTTTGGCTCCAGGTTGTGTGTTTAATGTTTTTCATGAAATACATGGATAGAGTTTTTGGCATTAATACCTTTCAATGTGAAGTATAATATTTGACTTCTAATTTTCCCATGATTTTTTTCTTCTTTGAATTATGTGTTTTACTATGAGGCAGATTTCCTTTCAACAAAGTAGAAACATTATTAAAAATAAACTTCGAATATTTTTCCTATGTCTGAAATATTTAGTGAAAATTGGAGATGGAATTTGAAACAATACTCTGAGGACCTTTGATGATGCTAGGCATTTGATATTTTAGATTCCCTAGAGATGACAGCGATTGGCTGGTGCTATAATTTGAGCTCTCTGGCCTTTTGTTCCTGATCAAGAATTGAAGGTGTGGTGAGAGAGACTTTTCAGGGTGATGTGACCTTGTGACCCAGAGTTGATTAAGAAAATCTTTGTGGTATATCTATATGCCATGATTTCTCTTTAGAAACATGAGCAGTAGTAGTGGCTGGAGGTTATAGCTTGGCCAGGATGTTATCCTTTCATATTCTCCCTTTTTTAAATGTTTCATCAAATCAACTAATTGTTGGCAGGCTTACCCAGTGTTTAAAAATACTTAGATTAACTAATACATGACTGGCAAATATCAAAAGGTACAGCCTTATAATGTCTAATGTGTATGTATGTATTTCTCCAACCATGAAGGCTACATGCAGACCTAGAAAGGAAAGAATAACCCCTGTAATAAATTTCCTTTCTTCCAAGACCCTTCTGTCTCAGCAGACAGACTCAGGCGTTTTTGGAATAGTTTTCACTTCTGGCTTCTTGCTCCTTCCTATGGAAACTCTGTTGTTCCCCTGCATTTGTGCCCATTTAAAGAAAAGGTGTTTTTTTCTTACCAAGAGGGAAAGAATTGCTCAGAGGAGGAGTGGTAGCTGCCTTGTTTCTTTGTCTTTGAGGGTTTTTTAGGACTCGAAAGGGCCTTGATAATCCCCTTAATTCTCCTGTTCGAGAGTAGTTCCACAGTGGAACTAAAGCTTCTTTGAAACTCGAATTTCCTGCCACCTGCTTTTGCTTTATTTCTTCTGAGTCAACTCACTAGAAACAAGTTCTTTATACTAGTAACTCTATTCTGTCTCCTCAGACATCCTTACTGTTAGTAACAGTGAAAGCTTCAACTTTTTCCTGGCCTGGTTAGGCTTAAATTCACTTTGCCTAATGGATATGCTGTCTTTATTCACACACTACTTGGTATGACTCTTGATAATGGGATTGTCATCTCTGTCCCTTTGCCTTAGAACTTCTGTGAAAACATCCATGATGAGCACTATGTCACGAGTCTTGGGACCTCTGGGGGACCACAGTTCTGAAAAGGATTACAGCAATACTTTTATTTTGTGTAAGATGGCACTTGCTGTTTTACCACATGGCATTGTGGTAAGGGGAAATGCTGGAAGCTTCTACTGGGTTCCTGAATTCCAGTCCAGCCTTTTCTCTCTCTAGCAGTGTGATCTTGAGCAGCTCATCTCCTTCTTTGGCTTCAGTTTTCTCTCCTGGAAAATGAGGGCTTCTTTAGATTCTCTCAGTGATTTATAATGAATTAATAAAATAACAAATATGTATATTTGAGCTGCATGTGGTTCAAATTTCAAAAGATACAAAATGATATTAAGTGAAGATTATGTCTTTTTTCATTGTCTCCATGTCACCTAGTTCATTCATTGGTAAGTTTGTTAGGGGGCCTTCCAAAAATATTCTATGGGTTAAATAATCCTTTCTAGACTTAATATTAGATGATTTTTGAGTTTTAGGGTGGGATGTAATAGCCTAAACTCTGATATCTACTTTCATCCTGGGCAAGATCTATTTTTTGAATATGAACTATAGCTGCTGCAAGTTTAAATTATTTCCGATGATAATTAATGTCGAGAAACTAGGCCTGTAAGAAGAGAGCAAGAGCTATTTTACAGACAGGCTTCTGGAAAAGTAAATTGCTCTATTTAGCTTTTCAGGAAGAAACTTTAATAAATCTATAGTTTGCCTTTAATTTTAGGTTTTTAGAATGAAACAAGTTTTTATTTTTTTTATTTCATGCTCTTGACCAGAATCAAACCCAAGACCCTTCAGTCCTCAGGCCAACACTCTAACCACTGAGCCAAACCGTCCAGGGCTAGAATGAAACAAGTTTGGTAGAGGATTGACTTGTTTCCCTACTGAAACCTAGTGTAATTTTGTTGTGACGATTAGTTATGTCTGTCATACAAGGTAGAGGCAAAGCAGAGAGGAGTGTTTTGACTGAGTAATGTTCATGATCTGTGTTTGTAAAAAGGGGAGATCTGTCCACATAAAATGATCAACAGTAATGGCTTACATTTGTGTATCCTTTGCGGCATTCCTAGTGCTTTTACATATTTCATCTTTTTAGCTTCTTAACTCTGAAGAGAGAAGGGATGGTGTTATCTTTATTTTATAAATGGGGAAATTAAGGCCCAGAAAAGGTGTGATATATCTAAGGTCACATGATAAGTAAATGGTGTAGTCAAAAGTAAAATTGAGCTTTTGACTTCTAACCTCCTCTTTTCTTTTTTCTCACGTATTATCAAAATATCTAACCCAGATATTTTGGATGCCATTTGTGCATGTATATGATAACCGATACTGGCTGCATTCTAATCATTTTTAGGGAGAGCAGTGAAGAAAGACATTTTAGTGAAATATAAATGCCTATTAATTTCATCCAGTGGGAAGGGAGTGGAAATATTTATTTGGTGTTTTTAGGCAAAGGAATGGACTTTCATCTTTACACAAAAAAGAGAAGGGAAATAATAGCATGCCTGAAGAGAGAAAGTGTAACCCCTGAGTAAAGGAGAATCAGGCAAAAGGTGGAATGAACTTAGATTTTGAGTAATGTCCCTTTTTAAATCTTTGCAGAATGAATAGATACTTTTAACTTCTGGATTAAATCATACATTTTAAATAACCTTTTTGTTTGGTTCACTTAAAAGAATGCTTTTTGTGTTTGCTATGTGGGACATGCAAAATGAAGAGGGGTTCACTCTAAAGTAATTTTCCTTGCTGCTTTCTTTGGGGCTAAATGAATGATCTAATCAGTCTTGTCAGTTGCCAGTTTTTCTTCTCATTGCCTCTCTTCCCCCAAGCAATTCTCTCTTCTTTCTGATTGTCTTTACTAAATGGGCCTCTTAGGAAATGGATATTCATTCCCTGACTTCAGTTCCAGATTGTGGAGTCATTCAAGTAGAAGACAGATGAGCCTAGAATACTAACATTTTTCTTCAGATGAGGAAGGATGGATTTAAAAGGAGTCTTTTTTGGCAGTTCTAATTTGATCTTTGTGTGCATTTCCCCAGAAGCAATGTTTTGTTCCAGCCAGATGTGTTTTAAATGTTTCATGTAGGATTTGGACAAGGTGAATCTATTTGTCAACTTAGAAACAGTTACTTTATTAATGGCTATTGCCCCAATGGACACAATGAAATCGAATGACTCTTTTTCAGTATATATTCTGTAATCAACTCCTCCTGAGGGCTTCTTCAAAATCCATTTTACTACCTAAAAATACTAGATGCCTGGCCAGAGTGGCTCAGTTGGTTGAGCGTCATCCTGTGCACCAAAAGGCTGCCAGTTCGGTCCCTGGTTGGGGCACATACGGAAGCCAACTGATCACTGTTTCTGTCACATAGATGTCTCTCTTTCTCTCCCTCTCTCTCCTTCCCTTCTCTCTCCCTCTCTCCCTTCCTGCCTCTCTCTCCGCCTCCCTCTCTCTCCCTCTCTCTTTCTCCCTCCCTCCCACCTTGAGTGAGGATTAAAAAATAATAATAGCCCTAGCTGGTTGCTCAGTGGTTAGAGCATTGGCCTGTAGACTGAAGGGTCCCAGGTTCGATTCCCGCCAAGGGCACGTACCTCTGTTGCAGGCTCGATCCCAGGCCCCAGTCAGAGTGCATGCGGAAGGCAACCAATTGATGTGTTTCTCTCACATTGATGTTTCTCTCCCCCCGCCCAAAAAGCAATGGAAAAAATATCCTCAGGTGAGGATTAAAAATATATATATAATAAAATAAGAATAAATAAAAATAAAAATACCAGATGAACTGACTTTTTTACGGAAAAGATTCTTGTTAGACATATTGAAATGCCATGAAAATGAAATTCCACACTCTCTGCTGACCATTTGAATATATGTGGTCAGTGGTGCAGTTTAGCATGCTGAGGTGATGAGTGAGACTTGTGATTGAATTCTAGGTCTTTTACTGATCAGCTATGTGACCTTCAGCAAATAGCTTCATCTTTGAGTTTCAGGTACCTCTGTAAAATGGGACTGTAGGTTTCTTGTGAGAATTAGATGAAATAATACGTAAAGTATTTTTTATGTTTTTATCTTTATTGATTTCAGAGAGAGGAAAGGAGAGGGAGAGAGAGAGATAGAAACATCAATGATGAGTGTCATTGATGGGCTGCTCCTGCACGTCCCCAACTGGGGATCGAGCCCGCAACCCGGGCATGTGCCCTGACCGGGAATCGAACCGCAATTGCTTGGATCCTAGGTCGACGCTCAACCACTGAGCTACGCCCAGCTGGGCAATATGTAAAGTATTTAATGTAGTTCCTGGCACACAGTAGTCATTCACTAAATGGAGCTGAATTGCAACATGAAAACATTTTAAGTGTATAATTCAGTAGTTCTTAGCAAATTTGCAAAGTTTTGCAACTATTACCAAAATCTGATCTTAGAACATTACCGTTACCCACCCCTCGAAAACAAACCTGCCCATTTACAGTTGTTCAATCTACCCCCTTTCCTACTCCTAGCCCAAGGCAACCACTAATCTGCTTTAGGCTTCTATAGATTTGCCTCTTCTGGACATTTTATGTAAGTGGAATGATGATGCGTGATATTTTTGTGACTGGCTTCTTTGACTTAGCAAAATGTTTTTGAGGTTTATTCATGTTATGTGTTGCATATATCAGTACTTCATTCCTTTTTATTGCTGAATAGTAGTCTTTCTTGTATGGCTATACCATGTTTTGTTTATCCATTCATTACTTTAAAACAAAGTCTTTATTGATTTCAGAAAGAGAAAGGGGGGGGGTAGAGAGAGAGAGAAGCATCAGTGATGAGAGGGCCATTGATTGGCTACTTCCCGCACGCCCCCTACTGTGGATCAAGCCTGAAACCCGGGGCATGTGCCCTGACCAGTGACCTCCTGAATCATAGGTCAATGCTCAACTGCTGAGCCACGCTGGCCGGGCTATCCATTCATTACTTGATGGGCATTTGAGTTGTTTCTACACTTTTTGGCTCTTGTGAATAATGCTGCTGTGAGCGTTAGTGTCCAAGTCTTTGTGTAGACATATATTTTCTTTTTTTTTTTTTTTTAATATGTCTATTGATTTCAGAGAGAGGAAAGGAAAGAGAGAAACATCAATCATGAGAGAAAGTCATTGATTGGCCGCCTCCTGCACGGCCCCTGCTGGGGGTTGAGCCCACAACCTGGGCATGTGCCCTGACCGGGAATCGAACCTCCATCTCCTGGATCATAGATTGATGCTCAGTTGCTGAGCCTCACTAGCCGGGCTATATTTTCATTTCTGTTGCATACCCAATTGGAGTTTTTGGTCACATGGTAACTCCACATTTTACAATTTGGGGAACTGTCAGACTTTTCCAAAATGGCTGCAATGTTTTATGTTCCCACCAGCAATATATTAGGGTTCCAATTTCTCTGTATCCTCACCAACACTTGTTGTCTATATTCTTTTTAAAATTAAGTTTATTGGGGTGACATTGGTTAATAACATTATATAAGTTTCAAGGTTACAGTTATTTAATGCGCCACCTGTGTATTAGATTGTGTGCTCATCCCCCGAGGTCTGATCTCCCTCTGTCACCATACGTCTGACCCCTGCCCTCATCACCCTCCCCTCCCCCCCGTAACCGCCCTTTTGTTGCCTGTGCCCATGAGTGAGTGGGTTTGTTTGCTCATTTGCTGCTTTCTGTTTTATACCCCACATATGAGTGAAATCATATGATTCTTGTCGTCTTCCATTTGACTTATTTTGCTTAGAATGATGCTCTCAAGAGCAGCATTTCGTCCTTTCCTGCGGCTGAGTATTCCACTGTGTGCATGTAACACACCTTCTTTATCCGGTCATCTGCGGAAGGACGCTCTCGATGTCTTGGCCACCATGTATAATACTGCAGTGAACATAGGGGGTGCATATATTTTTATGAATAAATGTTTTCAGAAATTTCAGGTAGCTACTCAAAAGGAGGGTTGCTGGGTCATATGGTAACCCTATTCTTACTTTTTGAGGAACCTCCAATAATGTTTTCCATAGTGGCTGTACCAGTTTACATTCCCACTAGAAGTGAGGGTTCCTTTATATTCACAACCTCTCCAACACTTGTTATTTCTTGTCTTCTTCCTAACAGGCATCCTAACAGGTGTGAGGTGGTATCTTATTGTGGTTGATTTGCATTTCCCTTATAGCTAGTGAAGTTGAGCATCTTTTCACATATCTCTTGGCCATTTGTATGTTTTCTTGGGAAGTGTCTGTTCAGGTCCTCTGCTCATTTTTTTTTTTTTCTTCTGTAATTATATTTATTTGTTGTGGGTTTTTTTAAATAGGATTGTTTGTATTTTTGTTGTTGAGTTATATGAGTTCTTTTTATATTTTGGATATTGGCCCCTTATAGGTATTGTTTGCATATATGTCCTCCCATTTGGTTGGTTACTTTTTTGTTTTGTTGGTGGTTTCTTTTGCTCTGCAGAAGCTTTTTAGTTTAATGTAGTCCCATTCATTTATTTTTGCTTTTACTTCCCTTTCCTTTGGGGTCAAGTTCATAAAATCCTTTCTGAGACCAAGGTCCATAACTTTAGTACGTATGTTTTCTTCTATGTATTTTATTGTTCCATGTCTTATATTTAGGTCTTTGATCCATTTTGAGTTAATTTTTGTGTATGGTGTCAAGTAGCAGTCTAGTTTCATTCTTTGCATGTGACTTTGCAATTTTCCCAGCACCATTTATTGAAGAGGCTTTCTTTCCTCCATAGTATGTTTTCGGCTCTTTTGTTGAAAATTAGTTGCCCATATACATGTGGGTTTATTTCTGGGCTCTCAGTTCTTTTCCATTGGTCTGTGTGTCTGTTTTTCTGACAATACCATACTGTTTGAATTATTGTAGGTTTTGTTTTTTTAATCCTCACCTGAGGACATTTTTTCCATTGCTTCTCAGAGAGACTGGAAGGGGGAGAGAGAGAGGAAAAAAACATCGATCTGAGAGAGACACATCGTTTGGTTGCCTCCTGCATGTACCCCGAATGGGGCCGGGGATCGAGCCTGCAACCGAGGCATGTACCCAGAATCGAACCCGAGACCCTTCAGCCACCGAGCCAAACCGACTAGGGCGGATTATTGTAGTTTTGTACTTTAATTTGAAGTTGGGGAGTGTGATACCTCTGGCATTGTTCTTTTTTCTTAGGATTGCTTTGGCTCTTCAGGATCTTTTGTGGTTCCTTACAAATTTGATGATTTTTTTCCTATCTTTGAAAAATGCTATTGGGATTTTGATGAGAATTGCATTAAATCTGTATATTGCTTAAGGTAATATGGCCATTTAATGAACATAGGTTGGTTCTTCCAGTCCATGAACATGGAATATTATTCCATTTCTTGTGTCTTCTTCAGTTTCTTTCAACAATATCTTGTAGTTTTCAGTGTGTAGCTCTTTCACATCTTTTGTTAAGTTCATTCCTAGATAGTTTCTTCTTTTTTGTTGCAATTGCCAATGGAATTGTTTTCTTCATTTCTTTTTCTGATAGTTCATTGTTAGTACATAAGAATGCGATAGATTTTTGTACATTGATTTTGTATCCTGCAACTTTGTTTGTTTTGAACTGATTGTGTGTGTGTGTGGATTCTTAAGGGTTTTCTATACATAGAATCATGTTATCTGCAGAAAGGGACATTTTTCCGTCTTTATTTCCAATCCAGTGCCTTTTCTTTCTTTCTTCCTTTTTCTGGTTGCTCTGGCTAGGACTTCCAGTACTATGTTCAATAACAGTGGGGAGAATGGGCATCTTTGTCTTGTTCCTGATCTTACAGGAAAAACTTTCAGGTTTTCATCATTGAGTATGGTATTAGCTGAGGGTTTGTCATATATGGTCTTTATTATGTTGAGGTACTTGCCTTCTGTAGCCATTTTATTGAGTGTTGTTTGTTTTTTTAAAAATCATAAATGAGTCTTGTGTCTTGTCACATACTTTTTCTGCATCCACTATGATCATATATGTCCATCTTTTTTATTATAGCCATCCTAGTGGAGGTAAATGTGGTTTTGATTTGCATTTCTACAATGATGAATAATAATGTTTAGCATTTTTCATGTGCCTATTGGTCATTCCTGTGTCTATAGAGATATGTTTGCTCATTGACTTTGCTCATTTTTTTATTGGGTTGTCTTTTTATTATTTAGTTGTAAGAGTTCTTTATATATTCTGGGTACAAATCCCTATCAGCTAAATGATTTGCAAATATTATCTCTCAGTCTATGGATTGTCTTTTCAATATCTTGATGGTGTCATTTGGTGTGCAAACATTTCTTTTATTTTGAAGTAGTCCAATTTGTTAATTTTTGTTTTTATCCCTTTTGCTTTTATTGTCATAACAAAAAAACACTGCCTAGCTCAAGCTTACAAAGATTTATTATGTTTTCTTCAAGGGTGTTTTAAAGTTTTAGCTCTTGTATTTAGGTCTTTGATTAATTTTGAGTTCATCTTTGTGTGCTGTGAGGTAGGGGTCCCGGTTCATTTTCTTCTTGCATATGGATAACAAGTTGCCGTAGAGCCATTTGTTGAAAAAAACTATTCTGAACAGATTTTTTTAAACTAGGAGTCATAGACTAACTTTAAAACTTAGCACCTCCAGATCTACCTTATTCTTTTTTTTTTTTTTTTAAATAATTTAATGTTTCTTTTTTTAAAAATATATCTTTATTGATTTCGGAGAGAGGAAAGGAGGGGAAGAGAGAGAGACAGAAACATCAATGATGAGAGAGTCATTGATCGGCTGCTAAGCCCGCAACCTGGGCATGTGCCCTGACCGGGAATCGAACCCCGATCTCCTGGATCCCAGCTCGATGTTCAACCGCTGAGCCACACCCGGCCGGGCTACCTTATTCTTTTTAATGATCACAAGTATTTTTCACAAATTTGTCTTATTAATCGCTGATGTATTGATAGACATCAATACTATGTTCAGGGTTTTTTTCCTATTGGAAACAATGACATCCTTGTTACATATATCTTTGTATATTTAGCATAGTATTTAGTATGTTTGGGGATGCAAGTTTAAATTTTGGTAGAGGTTGCTAAATTTCCCTCCTTAAAAAGGTTATAAACTTGTTCTTCAACAGATATGAATGCCCATTTTGAAGTGCAGTAATTATCATCCATTTTTGTGGCTCAATCCCTTGTATGTGCATGTTGAGTACACAGTAGGCACTTAGTATTTTTAGGTGGTAAAGATAAGGGTAAAACTGAAGGGCTACCTGTAATTTGGGTCAGAGTCCATTTAAGCTGGTTAGGTAAATCAAAGAATACAAAGCCAATTAAAGCTTTATATTCAACAACTGAGAGCAGATTTACATGTCTAAGTAGGAACAGTGGTAGTAGCCAAGATTATATAGTTAACATAACCTTTGTAGATGAAACAAAGTACATTGTTGGTTTGGTTTTTAATTGATTTTTAAAAAGAGAGGGAGAGAGACAGACAGAAGCATCCATGGTGAGAGAACGTTGATTGGCTGCCTCCTGCACACCCCCTACTGGGGTTCGAGCCAGAAACCCCAGCATGCACTCTGACCAGGAATTGAACCAATGACCTCTTGGTGCATGGGTTGACACTCAACTACTGAGCCACACCTGCTGGGCAAAGTACATTGTTTGTTTGTTTGTTTGTTTTTTAAAATGTATCTTCATTGATTTCAGAGAGAGGAAAGGAGAGGGAGATAGATAGATGGAAACATCAATGATGAGAGAGTCATTGATCGAGCCCACAACCCTGGCATGTGCCCTGACCGGGAGTCGAACCCTGATCGCCTGGATCCTAGGTCGATGCTCAACCGCTGAGCCACGCCCCGCCGGGCAGCACATTGTTTTTTAGTTCAAGATTTTTACTGGCAATTGTGATAGAGAGTTGCCACAAAAACTATATTAGAAATACATAATAAAAGGAATTTTGATTGATAGGTATGAGTTCTGATTAGCAAAGTATAATTGAATGTATAGTGGGAAGATGTACAACCTTGGAGGTGCTAAGATTAATCAGCATCATTTGGTTTTCAGATGTAATTTGATAAAAGAATTAGCAGTATAGTGGGTTAAAATTTAAGAATGTGTTTAAATATCACAGTGCCAGCTTTTCTCATATAGAATAATAATCTCACACTGATTATCAGGTATGTGGCATTGTTACTGTAAAGGCAACCTGGCCCTGAGTGGGTTGGCTTACGGCCAGCTGGTAGTGTGTGGGTTCTTGCTTGACTTGATGCAAGAAAGATTTCTCGACATGAGTCCAGGTGACTTTGAGGGTACTTTTATTAAAGCTGGGGACAGTGAAACAAGGAAGGCCTTAGAACAGAAGAAGCAACAGGAGAGACCTAGGTGTGGCTGCTTTAGTTCACTGGAAAGTCAGAGAAAAGGGGGCCTTGGAGACAGGTCATGGGGTTTGCCCGGGACAAGCTACTGCTTCCCATTGCTTCCATGGTTGCAAGTCTCTGGGGACCCTTAGAATTTAGGAGATGCATGCCTGTGGAGGAAGAAGAGGGGAAAGGGAAAGGCAGGCATGGGTGTGCTCCTGGAAGGGAGAGCTCAAGCTGGGTCCTTCATCTTGAGGGTTTTTAAAGGCTGGGAGTTCAGGGGAGGTCTTAGAGAAGATCTCAATAGAATATTCATCAGCTTTTCCAGGTTTATCCTTTCAGGGTCCTGGTCTCCAATGATTGCTCAGCGCAAGGGCAGGGGGTCATTAGTCATTGCATCTGGCCCTGGCTAGCCCACCTGGATTTGCTGCTTTTCTGGGCCTGGAGCTCAAATACAACTGAGGCCTAGATGTTCCTTCTAGGTAGGTGACATTCTGTATCTGGCTGTAAATTGCTTAGCCAGTTTGTTCAGCTGTTTGTCTTAGTTTCCCCATTCCACATGCCAAGGAATTTTCCTAGCTTCTTACCATACTGCCTCAATATGACTGATTATCAGTTATGTGGTATAACTGATACTAAGTATTGTTTGAAACATTGTCTCAATGAAGTATATAACTGGCAGAGGAAAATAAATGAGAAAACCAGAGAACAGAGCAGAAGCCTCTATCATCACAGCATCTGGGTTGATTGCACCTCTGAGAAATTTGTTTACTTTTTAAGTCTATATGTTTACAGTCAGTAGAGTAGGTGCTATTTTATTAAATCTATGAAAGAGGTTTAAAACTAAAAATCAGAGGTTTTTTTCTTTTTTTAAAGAAATGGTTTTAGGCTTACTTGTGTTGAGATTATTTCTCATAATTAGACAAGGTAAGCAGGAGGTCATTTATTATTTTCTTAATTAATTTTCATAGCCCTACAACTATAAAATGGGGATGATAATATCTAATTTTTACCTACTTTTCAAAGTCAAAGCAAGGGATGATGAATTAGAATATTTCTTTAAGGCATAAGTAAGAAGTATCTTTTTCATCTAACTTTAAAATTTATTTATTTATCAAAGATTCACTTCACATCCTCCATGTTCCAGGCACCGTGTTTCATTAGTAATGTCGAATAATGTTAGAAAGCATTGATGTTTGTAAGTTTCTTTTGTAATTTTGCTTTTCTTTTAAGTGTTAAAAGTGTTGCGTCTAGCCTGGCCAGAGTGGCTCAGTGGTTGAAAGTTGGCCCATGAACCAGGAAATCGTGGTTCGATTCCCAGTCAGGGCTTGATCCCCAGTAGGAGGCAGGAGGCAGGAGGCAGCCAATTAATGACTTTCTCTCATCACTGATGTTTCTCCCTCTCTCTGAAATCAATAAAAACATATATATAAAAAAGTGTTGTCTCTAAATTCATGAAAGTAGTTACTGTGTGTGTCACTTAAGAGCTTATCAGAGGCATTGTTTTGGTAGTTGCTCTGTTGTAGTGAAAACGAGAATTCCCAGAGGAGTGTAGGGTCTATCTCCAGACACCACAGCTGTAGCATAAATATGGTATAAAAGACACTGATGTGGATAAATTTAGCTTCAATACCCACAAGCCTGCACTTGAACCAGAGGTATGTACCTGCTTCCTTAACAGATCCCTGCCAGAAATATCAGGTGTATTCCCAAAACTGAGCAAATCACTCTTAAGAGTGTTCTGGGAGTTCATGGTGCTAATTGTGATAATAGCATCAGTTTCAATTTCTAGTTTAAAAATAATCAACAAAAGTTAGTTTTTTTTTTCTTTTCCATTTTAAAATGCAACCATTTGAACCCTCTGGCAGTGGACAGGGAGACACTTAATTGATGATATCACTCTTACATCAGTCAGGGCAAAGCAGACATACAGCCTTTAGTTCATCCTAGCTTAATTGATGCCTGTGCTGGTGGCCAGAGCTGTTTCATGTCTGGGACACATTAAAAAAAATGCAACCATTTGGAGTCTTTGAGCATATTTTGAGTAAGCGTGTACAGCAGTTAGCACAGCTCAGATGCATGTGCTCTTAACTCAGGCCCTGGGTTGATTAATACATAGCAGAACATTGTTGGCTCCTATATCGATTTCAAACATTTATCATTTCAAAGTGTTTTATTCTTAGTCTCATTTAATGGGATAAAAGTTGACTTTTAGTATATTTTTAAAATGTCTTTACATGGTACAAAATTCAAAAGGATCAAAAGGGTATGTAATGAAAAGTAAGGCAATCTCTCACCGCCTTACTTATTTAGTTTTCCACCCTGAAGGCAAGAATGATACAGCCTACTGTGTATTCCTCCAGAGATAGTCTCTGCATTTCAAATATATATATATATATATATATATATGTGTGTGTGTGTGTGTGTGTGTATAATCCTTTCATAAATGGTAGCAAATAGCACCCCCCCATGTTTTGCACCTTGCTCTTTTCTAATAATTAAGATAAATCAGTATTTCTGTATTTTATTCATATCAGTGCAACAGTAATAGCTACAAAGTCATATAAAGTTTAATTTATAATCATACTTGACACTTGGCTAAAGTCAGGAAGTAATAAGATAAGGAGCATAAAGACAATAATTCTGTAAATTTGCTTAAAGATGAGTTTCTGTAAGAGTATATATTGTATTTAGTAGTGATCAGAAATGTTATATTTTTTTAAAAAAGGAAATGTTATATTTCATACCAATGTGTTTTTTTTATTTAGAGGAGGGAAAGAGAGAGGAATATGGATTTGTTGTTCCACTTATTTACACATTCATTGGCTGCTGCTTGTATGTGCCCTGACCGGGGATGGAACCCGCAACCTTGGTGTATAGGCATGGTGCTCTGACCCACTGAGCTAGATGCCCAGGGTCCACCCAACATATTTTTAATATTTTGAAAACTAATGTTAGAAAGAGAAGTATGTTATCATTATATATAATTGGGCTTTTTATTTACTGGGAATAAAGAAATAATGGAACTCTGGGAAGTGGCAACTTATATATTTAGATTGTTTTTGTCCCTTTTTATCTGTCAACTTGGTAGCTTTTTTATCTGTACACTGACAAAACAATTCATAAGGAAGGGTATGTCATTTAAAAATATAATAGTAGAGGAAACAAGAATGATTATTTATTCACTGTGCTCTGTAGAGAGGAATTGTTTGTATTTGTGTTTCTATGTCAACTCTAGAAGAAACTTCCCAGGAGTCATGAGCATTAAGATCTGCTTCAGCCATTGACTTTCACTGGTTTTTAAATTCAACCTTAGGATTCTTGTGAATATGTTGCAGTCTTGAAATACCCTTTCTCTTTTATATTTAGTCATCTGACTTCCCATAGAAAGGCATGAAATTCAGAATGATGCTGATAATTGAAAGAATTGGTCAGGCATAAAACAGAAGGAAATCCCAAGAAACAAAGACCAGGGACTATATTTTGGGGGGAAATGGAATTTCTTCATTGGTTTTAGCAAAGGTCTGATATTTGTTAAAGTAAACCTTTGCTGAGCAACCTCAGGGATGTGTGTACAGTGGGCACTAGTGGCTGGAAAGGGCAGGGGGCTAGGGTGGATGCTTCCCTGTTACCTTTCCATTGACTTTTCTGTCTCTCTCATTTATCTGCATCTTTTCAGCAATTTATCAATTTGTACCCATAGTCACATTTATAAATGTTTATCATATGTATACAAAACAATGAAACAAAGTTGTATGTAGCTTATAAAATTACTGTGGTTTCTTTGTTATATACGTTGTATATAATCTCACAGGTTCACATGCCAAAATTCCTTGGCAATGAGAAGTGAGAAAGTGCAGGATATCACAGTATGACAAAATAATCATGACTCAGTGATTGGGAATAAATATATTAAAGTATCAGGTATATTCATTTGAAAGGCATATGAAAAATTTAGGTATTTCAGAAGAAAGAGTTCTAAAGGAAAATTTTTGAAAGAGTTATATCTTGAAAGTGTCTTTAAAAATATGAAGTAAAATACATTACATTAGTTGATGTTGTTAGTTCTGTTCTTCTGCAGACTGTTATATATCTCCATATATTTTTTCTTAGATCTCAACTCTTTGTTCTTTTTACTAGAAAGAGTTAGAAATGGCAGTTGAGGCTGTATTATCAATTCATGTTGGTATTAGCTTTTTAGTAGGTGTCTTAGTATTCTTGGTTACAAATAAAATGTAAAGTACAATATTCTTAATATAGTGGTTGAGAGCACAGGCTTTGGAAACTATACTGCCTGAGTTTGGATCCTGGCTCTGCCATTTACTCATTGTGGGACCATGTAACTTAACTTAGCTGTGCCTCAGTTTCCTCAGCTGTATAATAGAGATAAAGGTTGAATTACTTAACTAAATAACCTATACTGAACTCAGATCTCAGATATCTCAGATCCAATTTAAAAATCCCAGGAGAGTCTGATTACTTCAGCTTGGGTCAGGTGTCTATACTGGTCTGTCAATTTATGGCCATGGAGACAGGACTGTACAAAATAAGTGAGCTGTATAGACATGACTTGGAGGTCCAGTCTTGTCAGAAATAGGGGTTATCTTGGGTCAGCCAGAAACACCAGAAGGTGCTTTTAAGTACAGTATTGACATTATCTTTTTTATTAATAGATTTTATTTATTATTTTTTAAATTTTTTGTTAATCCTCAAGCAAGGATATTTTTTCCATTGATTTTTAGAGAGAGTGGGAAGGGGGGGCGGGGAGGGAGAGAGAGAAAGAAAGAAAGAAAAAAAATTGATGTGAGAGAGACACATCGATATATTAAACCTTTTTGATATTGTCCTGTAGGTCCCTGAATCTCTGTTCATGTTTTAGAAAATAGTTTTTCTTTCTGTTCTTCAGATTGGATGATTTCTACTGATATTTTTCCTGTTCTGTTGTGTTTTTTTGTATATAGAATAATTATGTTCTGGGCATTATGAATGAGATATTGTAAAGACTCTGGATTCTGTTATTTTTCTGTGAAGATTATTGATTTTTGTTTGTTTATAGAGGCAGATCCCTTATCTGAACTCTTAACTGCAAACTCAGTTGGAAGGCAGCAGCTGAAATCTCAGTTGCTCCTTTTAGTATTATCAGGACTGCTTGGAGTCTGCATTATGCATGCTTGGTTCAGAGGTCAGCCAGATATTTGGGCAGAGTTTATAGTCTGGATGCTAGAGAGAAAGACTTTGGGGTTATCAGTCATGAAAATAGACTAGATGACATAGGAAGGACCTATAGATGAGTGTGTAATCCTGACTGCAGTAACAGTGAATGAAGGAGAATGAAAAATAAAGGAGTGTAAGTATTATGAAGGCTGAGACTATTTCCTTGTTAACTGATGTATCCTTAGTGTCTGGTATGTAGAACATGCTTAATATTTGCCGAATGAATTTAATAGGAGGAGACCAAACGGCAGTTAGGTAAGAGTAGAACTAAGGAGTTTTCAAGAAAACAAGGGTGGAAAGAGTTTCAATAAGGAACTAGTAGTTATTCTTGTCAAATACTTCAGAGACGTGAAATAGGAATGAAGAATGAAAACGAACTATTATTTTTGGCAATTAGAAAGAGTTTCACGAAAATGATAAGGGAATAAAACCAGATTGCAGTCGTTGAGAAGTGAATTACAGCTGAAATGGTGACAGCGGGTGTTGATTATTCTTAAGTTACTTAATAATGATGGGAAGTGGAGATCGCTTCATAGCTTTATGGCTAGATAAGGTATAGAAGGTATCTTTTAAAAGAATGATTGTGAGCTGAGCAAAGAATCTACTAGAGATGGAGATACAGGAGCAATATTCAGTATTCATTCTGGAGGAAGAGGAGCCAGAATCAGTGCACCAGTATCAGATTTCACTTTATGGAAGAAAAACATCCCTTCTTCTGTGATAGGAATAGAGAGGGAGAGTGTATACACACACACACAAACACGCATATATATATTTAAAGAATAGTCTGTTATTTTTAGAGAGAGAGAGAGGTGGGGGGGGAGAGAGAGAAACATTGATGGATATGAGAGCCTAACATTGGTGATGCTGCCTCCTGCAAGCCCGCAACCTGGGCATGTGCCCTTGATCTGGAATCAAACTAGTGCCCCTTGATGCATGAGACAATGCCCTGATCTGATCCTCAGCTTCCTCTAATCTGCTGTTTATTCCTTCCAATGTATTCTTTATTTCTGCTATGTCATTCTTCATTTCTGAATGGTCATTTTTCATAGTTTCCATCTTTTTCATACTGTTGAGCATCCTTACAATCAGTATTCTGAACTCTATAGCTGATAGATTGCTTATCTCCATTTCATTTAGCTCTTTTTCTGGAGACTTCTCTTGTTCTTTCATTTGAGGCTTGTTTTTTTGTCTCCCTATTTTGGCTTCCTATTTCGGTTTGTTTCTATGTATTAGGTATGCCTGCTAGGACTCTCAGTCTTTTTGGAAGGTCTCTGGTGCAGGCCAATGTCCGACACTGTTTGTGACTGGCCTTGAGTGCCCTGTTTGGAGCTATGAACAACCTACGGCTTGAGGTCCCCTCTGTTGGGGCTGGGTGCATTTGGACAGCACCAAGATGCACACCAAAGTCTGCTTTCCCAAGGCCCAGGTCCAGAAGCAGATCAGGCAAAACTCAAAGCACTCTGAGGTCTGCCTCTGCCTGCGGGCTGATTAATCTGATTCTCTTAATGAGCCTCAGGCTGTAGAAACTCCATGGGATAGGGTGAGAGGTTTTCCATCAGGGTGGAGCAGTTGCTTCCCCCTCAGGCAAAAGCTACTTGGAAGGTAAATGTCTGTCTGTGAAAGATGTCCTCTGCAGTATGGGGAAAAGACTGGGCACAGGAATCCAGAGGGTGCCCTCTGAACTCTATCTCCAGAGCCCACAACCCTAGATTCTCCTCACAGCGCTCCAGTCCACTCTGCCCTCCCTCTGCTGGAGCCTAAGGTGAGTGGCTGCACAGGAAACTTCGTGCTTTGGCTCTTTAAGAGGGTGCCTGCATTTCTAGCCATTTCTCCCTGGCAGACAGAAACCCAGCTGCTTTTCACAACCAGATGTTATGTGGGCACCTTTCTCAGTTCTGTTGCTCTTGTCTGGGAAACCCAGCTTGGGGTTTAGGCCTCAGAGTTCTCAGTGGGAACCCCCCACAGCTGAGATATCCCTCTACACCTTCAGCTGCTGCCCAGCCAGCCCTCTTGTGCCTTCATGCTTCCTACTAGTCTCCGTGCAGTCTCCACTTTTCCTCCTTGGTTGTGAGGGTGCTCTCCAGTCCATCATTAGTTGCAGCTGATTATTCAGGATGGTATTTCTATATTTTAGTTGTAATTCTAGTTTGGTCCTGGGAGAGTGTCAGTGTAGCTTCCACTCAGTCCGCCACCATCTTTAATCTCCACACAATAAGTTTCATTCTCCAATTTACATACTGATGTATTTTGTATATTTTTGTGGCGAGCCTAATCTTAGATCATCTTTATATCCAAATATTTATAAAAGGTCTGAAGTATGTGCATGGGAACACATTTAACATAGTTTTGATGTTGGATATTTTTTATCATATGGTTTGTAAAAGTGTAAAATACATGGTTTGCATAGGTTTAACATTAAATTGATACTCATGCTATAGTTGGAACTGGGTTGTGAATTATTTTCTTAACTCCCTTTGTGGATTTTTAAAATAGCTTTATTGAGGTACAATTGATGTATATCAAACTCCACACTTAAGCTATACATGTTGATGAGTATTGACATATGTATATACCTATGAAACTGTCACTGCAGTCAAGATAATGAACCTACCCACAATGTTTCCTTCTGCCCTTTGTAATTCATCTCTCCTTCTCACCCTTGTCCACCCACTGAGGAATTTTTTTCACTATTGATTAGTTTGTATTTCCTAGAATTTTCTGTAAATGTAATCTTACACTGTTTTCTCTTTTGTTGTATTTAGCAGAATGATTTGAGATTCATCCATTTTGTTATTTTCCTTTTTATTGCTGAATGGTTTTCCATATAAACTTTATTCACCTACTGATGGGCATTTGAGGTTTTTTTTTCAGTTTTGAGCTATTACAAATAAAGCTGCAGACCTTGTTGGTGTGAGTCAGTGGTTAGAGCATTGTCTAGTGCACCAAAGGGTTCAATCCCCAGCTTGCGGTGCATACAGGAGGCAACCAATCAATGTTTCTTTCTCACACTGATGTTTCTTTTTCTCCCTCTCTAGAATCAATAAAAAAAAAAGACCATATCCTTGGGTAAGGATTTAAAAAAACAAACAAAAAAACAAAGCTGCTATGAACATTCATATATGCATAGGTTTTTTGTGTGCACATGCTCTTTCATTTCTCAAATAAAATATCTAGGAGTGGAGTGGTTGGATCAAATGGTAAGTGTGTGTTTGACATTTTAAAGAATGTGATTGTTCATTTTACATTCACCTGCTGATTGACCAGGAGTGTGAGAGTTCAAGTTACTCCATACTCAATTCTTTGTATGGTCATGGTATTTTAAAATGTACTGATATCTCATTGTGGTTTTAATATGCATATCTTTTGTGAAATAGATCTTGAAATATTTTGCCCAGTTTTTAATTGGGTTGTTTTCTTAGTAAGCTGGTAAAAGTTCTTTCAATTTTAAATGTAAGTCCTTTGTTAGATACATATTTTGTGAAAATTTTCTACCATTCTGTGGCTTGCCTTTTACTTTTCATAACAATATCTTTTGCAAAACCAGTTTTTTATTTTGATGAAGTCCAATTTGTTAATTTTTATTGATTCTTTTTTTTAGTATGTGAATAGAAGTAGAAGTCATAATCAAACCTACAATTTTAAATTTTTCTCCAAGAGGGTGGTAGTCAAATCTTCAATTAAGTGTGAATAGCTGACTAGAATTAAGAATAAAAAATTATGTTGTGCCCTGGCTGGTGTGGCTTGGTTGGTTGAGCATCGTCCCATGCCCCAAAAGGTCATGAGTTTGATTTCCGATCAGGGCACATACCCAGGTTGTGGGTTCAATCTCCAGTTGGAGTGTGTGCAGGAGGTAGCAAAGCAATGTTTTTCTGTCACATTGATGTTTTTCTCTCTCCCTCTCTCTCCAAAATAAAAAAATTATGTTGTTTTTGTAGCTATTGTCTTGAGGTAATCCTTTTTTCCTTTATCTTTCCTATACTACCGTCTTTCCAATAATTCCTTGTCACACATAGTAAGTACATTTTTTTTTCTTCTTTTTTAAAAAAAATATCTTTATTGATTTCAGAGAGAGGAAAGGGGGGGAGAGAGAGAGAGAGAGAGAAACATCAATGATGAGAGAGTCATTGATCGAGCCCACAACCCGGGCATGTGCTCTGACTGGGAATCGAACCCCGATCGCCTGGATCCTAGGTTGACGCTCAACCGCTGAGTCACTCCCGACCAGGCAGTACATTTATTTCTGATAGGTTGAGTTGAACCAAATTTTTATAAGTTGTATTTATTTCAACTTCATGCAGGCAGCTCATTTCTACAGATTTACAATTTCGAATTCCTCTAAAATGAATAAATTGCCTTCCAAGGTGTCCTCTTTATTAATCCACATTGGTACTTATTGTATTTATTTAGTAAAATAGGTTGTTCCTCATTTGTTTCTTAACTATAACTAATTTCTGAGACCAAAAAGGTTTTTTTAAAAATAATACGTTATTTATTTTAGAGAGAGAGGAAGGGAAAGGGAGAAAGAGATAGAAATATCAATGATGAGAGAGAATCATTGATCATCTCCTCCTGCACACCCCTACTGGGGATTGGGCCTGCAACTCGGGCATGTGCCCTGACCGGGAATCAATCTGTGGTTCATGGGTCGACACTTAACCACTGAGCGACACCAGCCAGGCTAAAAACTATTATTTGTGATGTTATGAAGCAATAATATAGTCAGTAAAGGAAGTGTTCACTCAAGTTATTGTTGAAAAGTCATGGGCTGCTCACAGCTTTCATTTTTGCAGAGTCTAACCCTGCTGTGATCCTGGCAAGGATGGTGTTTATTCCTTCTAGTACCACAGAAAGAGTCTGTTTAGCCTCCTGCATCATTGGCCAAATTACAGTTAAGTGCTGATCACAGCATCCTTATTGTTTGGCACAGCATGGGCGGCAGCAAGAGGCAGAGACTCTTACTGTTATAGTAGCAGTGGGTTTTACGTTACTGGCAGCTAGAAATTTTTTTCTTCTTTTTTGTAGGCAGAGAGAGCTTGACAGGAATGTTGTGAGTGTGAAGATCTAGGTGATTGCTATATTATTACATGCTTCAAACAAGTTGGCAGCATGGTCTGTTAGGTACTAGTAATTGAATGAGTAATGTTTTAAAGTAGGCTCTAAGTTTCTCGGAATTTTGATCTTGGGCAAATTTCTTTATTGTTTCATACCATCCCTATTCCTTAGAAACACTATGTGTGTAATTTAGGTGCTCCAGTAAAGGGCATATGGAGTTTTAAGTGTACTCAGTCCATGACTGTAAAATAGACATTCAGAAAAATGCCTGTTTTCTTGTTTTGTCCTCCAATTTCTTATTTTGAAAAAATATGCTGAAAAGTTGCAACAAAAGTGCTATTGATAACCTATGCCCTTTACCTAGATTTGTGCTTATTAACTTTACTTTTTAGTATTGTGCTTTTAAAAAATCTTTTTGATTATACTTATAGAAAAGTTGTAGAAATATGAGAATTCCTGTATATCCTTCATCAAGCTTTCCCTAATGTTAATACCTTACACAACCATATACAGTTATCAAAACCAGGAAATTGACATTGATTCAGTACTATTCATTAATTCACAGTTTTATTTGAATTTAGCCAGTTTTCCCACTAGGGTCCTTTTTCTAGTCTAGGATCCAAATCCAGGATCCTGTAGTGTATTTAGTTGTCATGTCTCTGTAGTCTTCTTCAACGTGCATAGTTTCTTAGTCTTTCTTTGCCTTTCCTGACCTTGACATTTTTGAAGAGTACTGGCCAGTTTTTTTGTAGAAGATTCTTCAGTTTAGGTTTGTCTGGTGTCTCCCCATGATTAAATTAAAATTATGCACTTTGGCAAGAATACTACAGACATGATGCTGTGCCCTTCTCAGTGCATCATATCGGGAGGAACATGATGTTGCTATGTTTTATTGCTAGTGATGTTCCTCTTAATCACTTAGTTAAGGTGCCACCTTCCAGATTTCTCCACTGTGAAGTTGCTATTTTCCCTTTGTAGTCAGTAATTAACTTGTGGGCAGATACTTTGAGACTCTGCGCATATCCTATTTCTCATACACTCTAACCCACTAATTTTAGCATCTGTTGCTGGTTCTTGTCTGCAACAGTTATTATTATGGTGTTTGCCTAATGGTGATTTTCTGTTTCCATTATTTCTTTTATCTTTATTAACTGGATTTTTTTCTGTAAGAAAGAACTGCGCCCTCTCCCCCATTTATTCATTCATAACATTATGGACTCATGAATACTCAGGAAAGTGTGGCTCCTCCAGCCCACTACCCTGTTCCCATTCCCTCATTATTTCTTTTTTATTTTTTATTTTAAATTTACCACCTTAACCATTTTAAAAATATATATATCTTTATTGATTTCAGAGAGAGGAAGGGAGAGGGAAGGAGAGAGTTGAAACATCAATGATGAGTCATTGATCGGCTGCCTCCTGCATGCCCCTACTGGGGATGGAGCCCACAACCTGGGCATGTGCTCTGACCGGGAATCGAACCGTGATCTCCTGGATCCTAGGTCGATGCTCAACCGCTGAGCCACGCCTGGCCAGGCTGTCCCTTGTTATTTCTACCCGTTTTCACTCAGAAGGGCATTCTCCTATGTGACCACAATACTGTTACCACTTCACATTAATGGGACACTTCACATTAATATGTAGTCTTGTCTAATGTGCAGTTCATAGTGAAATATCTTAAGTGCACCTATAATAGTCTTTACTGTGTACATATTTCGATCCAGAATTCAGGATTATGTGTTGTTTGGTTGCCAGAAATATCTTAAACCTCCTCTATTTTAACCTAGAACTGTTCTCCAGCCTTTTTATTTTTTTTATATTAACTCTTTTGAAAAGTCTTGACAGTTGTCTAAGAGAATTTCTCTCCATTTGGGTTTGTATTCTCCTGAATAGATTTAAGTTAAACACTGTTGACAGGAATATTACATACATTATATTGTATTCTTTTTAATACACCACATTAAGGTCAGTCTGTCCCATCATAGTTGCTGTTTCCCATCACTTGGTTAAGATGATATCTGCCAGACTTTTTCATTGTAAAGTTACCTTTTTCTCTTTGTAATTAATATAATCTGTGGGGAGACATTTGAGATTGTGTTGAATATCCTACTTCACTTGATGATTATACCATCCATCCTTGTTTTTTGCAAGAGTGATATTCTACTATATTTTATTTTTATTGGCATTATTCTGTAATGCCCTTTATTTGTTGTGTGTCATTTATTTATTTACAATCAGTATAGACTCATGGTTTCTTTTTTATACCAGTTTTGTCGAGATATAATTTATATACCATACACTTCACCCATTTAAGGTAGACACTCTTTAGTGGTTATTAGTATTTAGCATATTCACAAAGATGTGCAGCCATCATCAACCTACCTCATACCCTTTAACTGTCACTCCTCAACTCCCATTCCCCAGCCCTAAGCAATCACTAATCTAATTTCTGTCCCTATTAGTTTGCCTATTCTGGGTATTTTATAAAAATGGAATTATAATATGTGGTCTTTTGCGACTGGCTTCTTTCACTTAGCATAATGTTTTTAAGGTTCTCCCATGTTTCACTACTTATTCCTCTTTATGACTGAACAATATCCCATTGTATAGCTATACTAGATTTTATTTATTCTTTTATCAGTTGATGGACATTTGGTTTGTTTCTACCTTTTGTCCATTGTGAATAATGGTGCTACAGATGCTATAAAAATTTGTATACACACAACAAGGTAAATATACTTAACAGTACTGAACGATACACTTAAAAATGGTTACGATATTAAATTTTATGGTATTTTACCACACCATAAAAAGAAAAAAATATGGAATACCTGTATGATATAGTATATATTTTTAAATTTACCTTTATTGTTGAAAGTATTACAGACCCCCCCCCACTGGTGACCCCTTCTTACCCCCTCCTCCCCAGGCCTTCACCTCACTACTGTCTGTATCTATGGATTTTGCATATATGCATATAAATTCTTATGTTAATCTCTCCCCACTCACCCACCCACCCCCACCTTCCCTCTGAGATTCGTCAGTCTGTTCCATGCTTCTATGTCTCTGGATCTATTTTGTTCATCAGTATATTTTGTTCATTAGATTCCACATATGAGTAAGATCATGTGACACTTGTCTTTCTCTGATTGGCTTATTTCGCTTAGCATAATACTCTCCATTTCCCACTATAAAATATTATACCTAAGCAACATAAAAATATGCTTAAGTGTAATCTTAAAATAAAATGATGTAAAAAATCATAAATATTATTTCAGATACATAAAAGTTGGTAGAAATATATGGAAGGATGTTTGCTGCAATATTAGCAGTGATCATCTCAAGATAATAGGATTATGAAAAGACCATTTCTTTGTCTACATTTTTACAAAATTCATGAAATGCATATGGATTATTTTTATAATTCATGAAAAACATTAGGGAAAAAATAACCCATACAAAAAGGGTTTGGCACCAGTGATCTTCTTGTAACACATATACCATTTCAAAAATCCCTTCAATTAAAGAAGCAATACAATTATAAAGAAAAAAATGTGTAAAAGTTTTTTCGTAGGTATGTGTTTTCATTTCTCTTGGATATGTACGTAGGAGTGGAATTTCTGGGTTATATGGTAACTTTATATGCAATCATTTGAAGAACTGCTGGACTGTTTTCCAAAGTGTCTATACCATTTTACAATCCCACCAGCCATATATAAGGATTCTGATATTTCCAGATCCTCACTAATACTTGTTATCTTTTTTATTGTAGCCATCTTAGTGGGTCTGAAGCAACATCTCATTGTGGTTTGGATTTACATTTTCCTGATGACAATAATGTTGAGAATCTTTTCATGAGCTTATCAGCCATTTTTATACATACTTTGGAGATGTGTCTGTTTAAATTCTTTGCCCACTAAAAAAATCAATTGTTTGTCTTTTGGTTCTTGAGTTGTAGGAGTTCTTTGTGTATTTTGAATACCAGAATAATTAGATACATGATTTGCAAATATTTCCTCCTGTTTTATGCGTTGTCTTTCCATTTTCTTAATAATGTCCTTTGATGACAAAAGTTTTTAATTTTAGTGAAGTCCAATGTACCTATCTTTATTGCTCATGCTTTTGGTGTCATATCTAAGAATCCATGGCCAAATCCAAAGTCATGAAGATTTACTCTTATGTTTTCTCCTAAGAGTTTGATAGTTTTAGCTCTTACAGTTAAGTCTTTGATACATTTTTTTGGGGGGGGTTGTCAAATGATTTAAAAATATATATATTTTTATTGATTTCAGAGAGAGGAAGGGAGAGGGGGAGAGAGAGAGAGAAACATCAATGATGAGAGTCATTGATTGGCTGCCTCCCGAACACCCCCTGCTAGGGATTGAGCCCACAACCCAGGCATGTGCCCTGACCAGGAATCGAACCTCGATCTCCTTGATCATAGGTTGATGCTCAACCTCTGAGCCATGCTGGCCAGGCATCAAATGATCTTTAATTGAAATATTTTCCTTTGTAGTTCTTAACTAGCTGGGCATTCCACTGTACTACAGTTGATGTCATCTATGATGTTGTGAGGGTGGGTGGCAGTCATGAACATTGCAGCCCATAGACTGGTCAGTCCCTAGGATCTCTCTAATGGTTCCAGAGAGTTTTCTCGACAAAGATCAGTGCCGCATCTGTCGGGCAATGTTTACAGTCTCATCAAAAGTGATATTTCCGATGTGCTTAGTCTTTTTATGCTTCTTTCTGTCTCTTGGCAGTTCTTTGAGGGCCTTGATGATCAGGGCAGAGGCAGAAGGTACTACCTCAGTCTGGGCCTGTCTGTTCTGAATGGTCAGTTTCACTGTAATCCTCAGATCCTTCCAATCACCAGTTGCTTTGGCAAAGTCACCAACCATTTTTGGAGAAAAGTTCAGGAGGCCTATCATGTTGGCCAGAGCATCTCAGATATAGGACTTTGATCTCATTGGGGTGGAACTTAAGTGGCATGGTGGAGGCAGCTGGTGTCAGGTGAACCCAGATTTGTGACTACTGAAGAAAGCTATACCTTGGCCGCCTTTGAGCTGAAAGCCAAAAGAGTCTTTGGTACTTTAAAAAAATTTTTTAATTAATTTTTCTTTATTGATTTTTCTAGAGAGGAAGGGAGAGGGAGAAAGGGAAACACTGATGTGAGAGAGAAACATCAGTCGGTTGCTTCCTGTATGCACCCTGACGGGAACTGAACCTGCAACCTGGGTATGTGCCCTGACCAGAAATCGAATCCTTGACCTTTCAGTGCATGGGATGATATGCCAACCACCTGAGCCACACCAGCCTGGGCATCTCTGATACATTTTGAGTTAATTTATATATATGGTGTGAGACAGAGGTCCAACTTCATTCTTTTGCATGTAGGCATCTAGTTGTCTACCACTACTTGTGGAAGAGACTTGTTTCCTCATTGAACGATCTTGGAACCCTTGTCAGAAATTGATTGGCCATAGATGTATGGGTCTGCTGTGACTTTTGAGATGATCGTTTTCTTTTTTTTTTTTTTTTTTATCACTTTGCCCTATGTGTGTATACTATAAGCAGTCTAATTTGGTTTATGTTTTTGAACTTGATATAAAAGGAAGCTTTAAAAATGTAATGTTTTCTGTGTTGCCTATTTGTTTTATATTATGTTTATAGTCAATTTATAGATTTGTGTTAGGGTGAAATTCGTTCATTTTCACTGAAGTACTGTATAACGTTCCACTGAATGACTGTACCAAATTTTATCCATTTTACTCTTGGCAGACACTTGTGTTGTTTTCAGTTCATCTAGTGATTCTTAAAAATGTGTTCAGGAGTGGATGAGTAGAGGCAGTCTTTTAGCAGACTTTCGCCAAATATTTGTTAGCAGAATAAGTGAAGAATAGTACAGGGGGACTAGGAAATATTTTTGGTGCCCATAAACAAAGATAGGTATGTGGGGCACATTTGTAGAGAATTATATGTGTGCATTTTGCAGTGATAAAAAGCCTTGTGCGGGCATCTTCAGTTTAACCTTTGGCTGGTCAATAACTGGAGGGTAGTTTCAAGAGACTGGAGTTCTTGTGGATATGATAATCATCTGCCACACTTGAGTAATAGGTCTGTGTTTCTCTAAGATATATGTTTAGAGTGTTCCCTGTTTGTACCAAGTAAATAGGAAATTTTCCATGAGAAAAATGGGAGAAAAATAGTAATTCCATTTCTTTTACTCTGGAGAAATTCTGGTTTTGGGGGTTTGTTTTTGTTTTTGTTTTTCATATTAACCTGTTAATTTACAGAGCCATGGCTCTGTACAAAAATAAAATGGTTTTCATTAGATTAACAGTTTAAATAAATACCTGATGGAACATTCTTTTTCATTTTTATAGCTCATCTTTGGGGCTGATATTCAGTTTATGCTTTCCTTGCTGTTCTTGATCCAGGATTGTCATCACTTTATTGGCTTGTATTTGCGCCTACAAAAAAGACAATTTATACATTTCTGTCACAAACATAATAATCAGCCTCATAGCCGATGCTTCCCAAACACTTCTGCATCCATCTGTTGATGGATAGGTGTGGTAAATCCAGTTAAGGACTGAACCTAATCTTCATCCCTTCACTGGTGTCTTCTCCTGAATTTCTTAGGTCCTAAGTAATTGATTTCCAAGATTTCTCTTTTTGCAAAGAAGTCTTGTATATTCAGCTACTTACTACCCTTTCTGCTTTGTGGTCCCATAAACATCTCCAGCTCAGTTCTCCAATTCTGTGTTCAAGCTGAAGTTACCATTTTCTCCTCACACATTATGCTCAGTGAAATAAGTCAAAAGGAAAGACAAATTCATGTATCCTGTTTTTCGAAAATTTGCGTCATGCCACTTTGCTTTACGAAAAACCTACTTTAGTACATGTTTTTGCTAACTGAAAGGAATCCAAAGAGAAGTTTTACTTTACCAACAAAGGCAAAAAGTGAAAACAGCATTTAGTGTTTGCTTTGTAGCAAGCCAAACAGTAATAGAGGCAGTGCACACCCCGAGCAGCAAAAGGGGCCCCCACCAAACCCCTTGGCCAGGAACTACACTCAGCATCTCAGCATCTAGCCACCAAAGCTTTGAACTGTCTGTCAGCATCTGTGCTTTATTTGGATTTATTTTAGGCAAGATGTATCCTAAGGTATCAGGGAAGCCTAAGAGAGCTCATAAGGGTGTTATGCTTAGTGTAAAACTGGATGTAATTAAGCATATTTGGTATGATTTGATAGGTTATTTTTGGGGTCTAAGAATGCTCAAAAAGTTTTCCGTATAAATGAATGGTAATAGCTTCTTTGCTTTAGGCCATATGGCTTGTGAAAGATTTCATAGGAACACTCTACTTTCAGATAGTGTGGAAACCTGTACTATGATTTCACTTATATGTGGAATTTAAAAAACAAAACAAAACCAAAAAACAAAACTCATAGATACAGAGAAAAGATTGGTAGTTGCTGGGGGTGGGTAGGCAAAATGGGTGAAGGGGCTCAAAATGTAAAAATTCCTGGTTAGCGAATGAATAAGTCATGGGGATATAGTGTACAGTTTGGTGACTATAGTTAATAACATTGTATGGCATAGTATTTGAAAGTGCTAAGAGAATAGGTTTTTTTTTTTTATAAACTGGCTTTTGCCCTGGCTGGGTAGCTCAGTTGGTTAGATATGCCAAGGTTGTGGGTTTGATCCCCAGTCGGGACACATGCAAGAATCAACCAGTGAATGCATAAATAAGTGCAACAACACATCGATGTTTCTCTCCCTCTCTTCTTCTCTCTCTCCCTCTCCCTCTCCTTTTTGCTCTCTCTAAAATCAATCAAAAAACAAACCAGCTTTTAAATTTTTGTTTGTTTTTTGTTTTTTATTGATTTGAGAGAGAGGAAGGGAGAGGCAGAGAGAGAGAGAAACATCCATCAGTTGCCTCCTGTATGCACTGGGAATCAAACCTGCAACCTGGGTAGGTACCCTGACTGGGAATCGGACCGGTGACCTGTCAGTGCATGGGATGACGCTCAACCAACTGAGCCACCCAGTCAGGGCAAACCAGCTTTTAATTTCGTTGTTTACTGCTAAAAAATTACTTACAATGATTCCACAAAAGTGGGTGGAACGGATTGATGAAAAATTGGTGAAAAGGGTGAGTATACTCTTTTTTTCTCTCATTTTTAAGATCATTTTTATTTTTCAATTACAGTGGACATACAATATTATATTAGTTCCAGGTGTACAACCCAGTGATTAGACATTGTATTACTTACTAATCGACCATCCCAATAAACCTCCCTGACGCCATACATAGTTATTAGGATATTATTGGCTATATTCCCTATGCTGTACTTTACATCCCCATGACTATTCTGTAACTACCAACTTATACTTCTTTTTTAAAAAATAATATGTTTTTATTGATTTCAGAGAGAGGAAGGAAGAGGGAGAGAGAGATAGAAACATCAATAATGAGAGAGTATCATCGATTGGCTCCTCCTGCATGCCTCCTACTGGGGATCAAGCCCACAACCCAGGCATGTGCCCTGACCAAGAATTGAACTGTGACCTCCAGGTTCATGGGTTGATACCCAACCACTGAGCCACACTGACCAGGCCCAATTTGTACTTCTTAATCCCTTCACCTTTTTATTTACCCCCCAGCCTCCTCCCTTCTGACAACCGTCAAAATGTTCTCTTCATCTATGTGTCTTTCTGTTCTGCTTGTTCATTTATTTTGTTTTTTAGATTCAGTTGTTGATAATATGTATTTATTGCCATTTTATTGTTCATATTTTTTATCTTTTTTCTTCTTACATTTCTTTTACATTTCTTTTAATACTGGTTTGGTGGTGGTGAACTCCTTTAGCCTTTTCTTGTCTAGGAAGCTCTTTATATATGTTCTTTGATTCTAAATGATAGCTTTTCTGGGCAGAGTAATCTTGGCTGTAGGTCCTTGCTTTTCATCACTTTGAATATTTCTTGCTAGTTCCTTCTGGCCTGCAAAGATTGTTGAGAAATCAGCTGACAGGTAGGTAACTAACTGCTTTTGTCTTGCTGCTTTTAAGATTCTCTCTGTTTTTAACCTTTTGCAAGGGCCCACCCCACAGAGCAGGACTTAAGTGGAGCTCTGGTGCACGTTGAGTCCACCCCTTGAGTGGTTGGGTGGTGCTTTGATGTGATCTGAGGCTGTCCAGTGGTGTACTGGCTCTGGGGCCTCCTGGGAGGTGCAGGCTAAGGTCAGCTGCTGCCTGTGTTCTGCCCAGGGCCACCCAGAATGAGCTACAAAGTGATCTGTAGATGGCTGCTACTTGTGCTGGGGTTGGAGATGCCCAGGAGAGGCCAAACTGTGACGCAAGGCCAACTGCCATTAGTGCCAGGCCTGGGGCCACTTAACAAGAGGTACGAGCCACTCTGAGGGCAGATGCTGCATGAGAGATTTTAGGAAAGTCTGAAGCATGAGCTAAGACAGGCCATTAGTATGGAAAAGGCACTGTAAACAGCTTGGGTGGGCCTGAATGTTGGGTGAGGCTGAGTTTCAGGGAATCACCAGGTGGGTGAGTATTAACCAAGTTGATGAAGACTCAGATATGGCACCCACCTGCTGGCTCTGTGCCGGGAGGGCTCAGAAAAGGAGCAGTTGCCTTTGCCAGCACTTGTCTGGGAGAAAGCTCCCCCTCCAGCTCTCGTCCTAATTCCAGACATTTTAGTTCCTCCCTGTTTGTCCCTGGTGCTTTTTGAGCTACTGCTCCAGTTCTGGAGCTCAGAGTGAGTGAGTCTGATTAAGTCCGTCAGCAGACCCTTTAAAGGAATGCCTAGGACTCCAGCAGCCCTCTCTCTCAGCCACAATCCCCACCAGTTTTTACAGCCAGAAGATATGGGGACTCCTCTTCCTGGCACTGGAATGCTGTGCTGGGGGCCTTGTGTGGGGCTGGGACCCCTTGCTCTTCGGCGAGGGGGGGGGCTCTGTAGCCAAGATATCCTTCTTGATGTTTATCTGCCACATGTGGGTGTGGGACCAGCCTTTTTCACATCTCCACCCCTTCCACCAGTCTCCATGTTTTGTGTTGATTTACTAACTAGTATTGGTTAGGCTTGCTATTCAGCAACTTAGTTTGAAATGAGAGAAGGAAAATGTTAAAAGAAACAATGAAAATTTAGTAAGATCATAGTCCAGTTTAAACTAGAAATTCTAGTTCAGATTTAATATAAATATATAAAATATCTTTATTATTTCTGCTAAGTTACAATTTAACACTAGAGCTCAGGAAAAAAAAGTGTAGCTTTTGATGGATAAGAGGCATCTAAATGTTATAATTATATAGCTTCTTTTCAGTGCCTCTTGTGTTAAGGTTAAATGCTTTGATTATACACTGTTTACTTAAATTGTTCAGCTTGCCCAGGCTTGATGGAAGGAATTACGTGATGTCAAGACAGGGCATTGAAAAGAGATACACCTGGTTTCTTCACTGTTGGAGGCCTTAAGAGAAGCGTTTGACGACTTTAGTTGTGTGACAGAATTTAGCTTTATTGAGGTGGTTTTAACATTTGGGGGGCGGATAGGATGATTTTTTTTAACATGCCAGAGGGTTTTGCAGCTCTGGTGTGAGTTGAGGGCCGAGTGAGTTGCAGGAAAAGCAGAATCACAGCAGTAGTTGCTGAAAATACTAGTCTATAACTGGATTTTTTCACCAGGTTACCCTCTCCTATATAATATTGATAATATTTTTTCTGTTAGTCATTTTATGTAGAACTTTTTCAGATTTATACTAATATCTACTGAATACTAATAATATTCTATCGTTGTATTCATAAAGCTAGAATTGTAAAATATGTGAATGCGGATTGACATTAAGGAAAACAGGAACATACCTAGGAGAAATGCAGGTGGTTCAGAGTTGAGGCCAGAATTATATCCGACATTTTTATTTGTTTGTTTGTCTTTCTTTTGAGCAGCAAAAATGGAGATGATTTATTTTGAATACTCAGTGTGTTTTTTTTAAACAAAGGATATAAGAGAATTAATAGAGGAGATTGTCAGAGAATCAGAATGTTCCTCCACACCTATAGCTAAAGGATTAATAGGCAGGAAGAGTCTTGGAAACAGTATGCGAATTCCAAGTTGCTATACATTCTTAAAATGCATAAAACCTTGTAAAATGTAGGAATGTAGTGGTAAGCGATTAAACCATGGATAGATACTGTCGTGTATTTACCCCAAATGCAGGAGATCCAGGCTTCCCTTTGTAGCCATGGAATTTGTCTTCTTTCTTTCTTTTTAATAGATCTTTATTGATTTCAGAGAGAGGAAGGGAGAGGGAGAGAGAGATGGAAACATCAATAGTAAGAGAGCCATTGATGGGCTGCCTCCTGCATGCCCCCGACTGGGGACCAAGCCCACAACCCGGACATGTGCCCTGACCAGGAATTGAACCCTGATCTCCTGGGTCGATGCTCAGCCCCTGAGCCATGCCCGGCCGGGCTTCTTTTTTTAATCCTCATCTGAGGGTGTGTTTTCCATTGATGAGAAGGGAGTCACAGAGAGAGAGAAACATCAGTTGGCTGCCTTACTGGGGATGGAACCCAAAACCTGGGTATGTGCCCTGACCAGGAATCGAACCCACTACCTTTAGGCATATGGGATGATGCTCCAACCAACTGAGCCGCACCAGCCAGGGCATGGAATTTGTCTTCTTAAGTAGGACTTTGTTTTTAGTTTTTTCTGACAGTAAGCTGCTAGTAAAAATTTATAATACAAATAATTGATAATCATTTCTGCCTTGTTTTATAGTTTACTCTTTCTAAGAATGCTGGGTCACAAAATAAAATACTATATTAGGAAAAGGCTTCAGAGAGAGTTTTTTGAAAGTTCAAAAAGTTTTGAAAGTTTTGAAAGTTTGGTTTATCGATTGAAGATGTAATTTAATATATTTTTGCTGTTGTTTTCTTCCATAAAAAAAAATAAAAATCTGTCTCCTAGTGGTATTAGATATTGTCTGTTTATAGTCTCTGATGACTAGCATGTTTCATTAATGTCAAACTTGAGTAATAAGATGCTGTACACAGTCTAATTCTCCCTCTACTGGTTCAAAAAAAAAATAGTAAAGTATATTCGGTCTTAGGTGGAAATTAGACTCTGGAAAGCAACCAGGATTAGGGTCTGTTTCTGCTGTTTAACCTTATGCACGGCTCTCCAGGTTTCTGTTACTTCATCTTCGAAGTGTGAAAAATAACAGTATGTAAGTCATAAGGGTGTTTTGCGGAATAACTAAAATAATGCATGTAAAACACTTAGCAGCGTTCCCAGAATATAATGAGTCCTCGATATGTGGTTTAAATGATTAAAAAAATTCCTGCATGCGTGGAGTCTGTGTTCTACATCTTTTTCTTATCCTTTGGGTGTTTCAGTCTCCTCAGGGGGTAAGTGTGGCATTAAGGATGGCCAAGTCCTCCTGCAGTCAGTGTGGGCAGCCTCTAGAAACCGATGCTTTCCCTAAGGCAGAATTTATTGGTTCCAAATAGCCCATAGTAATACATGGAAAAGATGAAATTGAATGGTTTTAAAAGGATTTTCTCTTTATATGCTTTCTTTTCATTTTTTAAAACAGCGCTTTTGAAGATGAGACCATGAGGCTTCGACAGCTGAAACTTGATAATCAGGTGAGTAGAGTCTTCTCTTTTGAAATAAGTGGAGAGTTATACTGACCATGATGCTGCCGGTCTCAACTATGAAGTCTTGGCAGGGTCATAGAAAGAAGACCTGATAGTCAGGCTGGTGTTGCTCAGCAGTTGAGTGTCAACCTATAATCCAGGAGATTGAGGTTCAATTCCCAGTCAGGGCACATGCCTGGGTTGAGGACTTGATTCCCAGTGCGGGGCGTGCAGGAGGCAGTCGATCAATGGCTCTCTCATCACTGATGTTTCTATCTCTCTCTCCCCTTCTCTCTTTTTCTCCCTGAAATCAATCAAATTATATTTAAAAAAAAAAAAGAATGGGGGACTCCTGCATGTCCTCTTATAAAAAGAAAGAGAGAGGAAGGAAGGAAGGAAGGCGGGAAGGCGGGGGGGGGGGGGGGGGGGGGGGGAGGGAGGGAGGGAGGGAGACCTGATATTACTCACTAAGCAGTGTCTGGCTGGACTTAGTATCTGCTGAACCAAGGGCCTGAGCTATGGCAAGACCAAAGTGCTTTGAGGATGTCAGCAATAAAACTGACCTTGGATTTGTAATCACTGAAAATTCCTTGGCGCCTTCCATAAGAATTAGAAGAATGTTAACAGTGTAATTCTGTGTACTTATTTGGTCCTACTGCCTTAAGTACCTCTCTACACTGTAATTTCATTTAACTACAAGATTTTTTTTCTTACCCTAATCTGCAGATCTGAACATGCTGCTGTGCTTGTTTAAAAACTTCCATTGCCTGAAGAATAATTTTCTTCATAGCACTGGTCCCAGTTTTAACTACACATTAAATTTTTTTGGCAATGATTTGATTTATGTTTTTTTCTTCTACCAGACTAAGTTCCATGAGAACAGGAAGCAAGTCTGTTTATGATGACTGTTACATCAGAAGTTCCTAGCATAGGGCTGGGCACATAATCATCCTTCATTAAATAGTCGAGTGAAGGAAGGAATAAATGAGTTTTGTGTTATCACATGCTATCTTCATGATTAGTCATCTTAGAACCTATACTCAACATAGCATATTTGTTTTTTCATATGAATGTTCTTTAATTCAGGAAATTCTATAACTGTATCTACCTATGTAGGATCATTAACAATCAAAGTGTCTAAACTCCATAGGTAACTAAAAAGACCTCTAAAATTTTGTCTTGCTTCTTTATGTTGCTGTTGGAATTAATAACAGGACCTCTAGCACAATAAATTGAAGATGGAATCATTAAAATCTAGGAAAGAGGTCTTGGCAGAGCATGCAGGGCTCTGTGCTCTGAGCTCTTATGCCCTGAGTGGCAGTGCATAGGGTAGACCTTGCCTGCTCTGGGCTTTGGGAGTGCCTAGCCACCCTACCCTCCATACCCTAAGGGCCAGGCCCACCCCATCAGCCGGTCAACCCTCCACAGTAGGACAAGGTGGAGGTGCAGACCGGAACACCATGCCTGTCCCTGGAACCGCACTGCTACTTGCACTTGAGTGTGGCTGCCCCCACAGGGCACCTTTCAAAACTTTCATGGCAATAGCACTTCTCTGGAGACTGTCATCGAGTTCCACTGCCCCTCAGGCCACCAGATGGTAGAGCATAGCGCCCAGGGATCTTGTGTACAAGCCTGAGACTCCTGCTTTAAGGCTACGGTGATTGCCTCCATTGCCAACTGCACCAGCGGCCTATTCACCCGGGCGTTCCTCACCTGCTGTCTCATGAAGTGCATGGGGAAGAGTGAGCCTGGAGCCTCAGCACTCTGACAGGGCTGCCCAGTTCAGCCTCAAGGGTCTGAATAATGACAGCAGTGCCACCACAGGTCTGGAGCCATATGGCTCCGCCTAGCCAGGTACAGGGCTACTACAGCTTCACCACCCTTGGTGAGGGCACCACAGGACTGGCCAGTGTGGACAAGGACCCTAGGACCCCTGGGCTCAGTGCTCTGAGCTATCCTCATGCTCTGGTGGCAGTGCACAGGGCAGACCTTGCCTGCTCTGGGCTTTGGGAGTGCCTAGCCACCCTACCCTCCATACCCTGAGGGCCAGGCCCACCCCACCAGCCGGCCACCTCTGTCTCCACATATGACCAGCTCCAGATTGATCAGTAAAATCCACTTCCAGGCTTAGGACAAGCTGTCAGGACAAGCTGACTGATGCCCAAGGCTGGGGTCCCCAGTGGGGATGACCAATCAGTCTCTGGGGGAGCCCTGCTGTAGTGGTTTTTATGGCTTGAAACCCACTGCTGAGGTTAATATACCTGCTGCAGCCTTCCTCCACCTGGCTCCCTTTAAAGAGACTCGGGGACATTTTAATACAGTTTTTCATGGCAGAGTAGGAAAATGGCAACAAACTTCCCAGCAGTTACAGATGGCTGCCTGGGTACCTTCCTCCGCAAGGCATGCTGCTTCTAAGTGGAGACCCGGGTAGGGTTATGCATCCATCATGTCAGTGAAGGGTGTGAAAGAAACAGTTCTTTCTAATACTGGAAAAAGTAAAGAAAACTGGGAAATAAACTAATCTTCCTGGGATCATGGGGAAAATTCTGGTTACAGATATATTTATTGCCCCTACAAAGATCAGAATAATTGTGATGAGCCCTCATTTTCTACATCCCATTGTATAGCAAACTATATTTAGGGAGAAATAACCACATAGCTTTAAATCTTTGCTTGATTTATTTTTAAGGCTAAATGATACATCCCTTGCTAGCATTAAATGAAATCTTTGGTTGTCTACCAAGTAATTATATAAGACATACATTTTTGAATTTTGTGTGGTTTCTGAATAGATATATTTTCTGGATTTTTAAAAAAGATTGCCCAAATATTTTGTGATTTTTATTCTTTTCAGTGGGAATACTACATGTGGAATAAGTGTTGGGATTTTGTGAGCCTTTTTATAGCACAAATAATTATTTTTTTACTTTTATTTTTTAATCCTCACCCAAGGATATTTTTTCCATTGCTTTTCAGAGAGAGTAGAAGGGGGGGGCATCAACGTGAGAGGGACACATCGATTGGTTGCCTTCTGCTTGCCCACCGACCTGGGCAGGGGATTGAGCCTGTAACCGAGGTATATGCCCTTGGCCGGAATCAAACCCAGACCCTTCAGCCTGAAGACCAATGCTCTAACCACTGAGCCAAACCGGCTAGGGCAGCACAAATATTTTTTAAAATTATGTTTTTAATGGTTATAAAAGCATATGGTAAGAATGCAAATATACAAAAAAGATATTTGATGAAAAATATCCACACCCTCACACATACTACTTGGCTCAGTTCTTTTTCTTTCTGTTTTTAATATGTCTTTATTGATTTCAGAGAGAGGAAGGGAGATAGAAAGATACATCAATGACAAGAGTCATTGATCAGCTGCCTCCTGCATGCCCTCCACTGGGGATTGAGCCGGCAACCAGGGCGTGTGCCCTGACCAGGAGTCGAACCTTGATCTCCTGGTTCATAAGTCGATGCTCAAACACTGAGCCATGCCGGCTGGGCTTGACTCAGTTCTTAACCAGAGGCAGTCACTAACTTCTAGTGTATCCTTCCAGAGATAGTCAAAGAATATAAAGACATAAAATTTGGAAAGCAGAATCTCCACCTTCCTGGCCAGGGATAGCAACTGTGAAACTGCAGGAGATAATCTTTCTAGGCAAGGTGGTTGAGGAGGAGGGAGGGATTGGAGGGGGGGTTGGCCTAGTGTGCACTCTGCACTTTGGGAATGTTATTGTGCATGGAACTGATAGGGAAGGGGCATATAATAAAAATAGAATCAAAGTTGTTTAATAGCAACTCACTATAAAGAAGAGATTTTCTTACAGACCCTGGGAAACTGGAGGATGTGTTGCAAGAGGAAGAACAGGCCCTGGAGATAAGGCAGTCCTGGAGCCCAGATGAGCCAGTCACTCAAAAGAAAATACATTTTAAGTGCAGATCAAGGACAGGACCTATCTGAAGGGAGACAGTGTTCCAGGCTAATCTTTTCTGGGGCTATTCTTTGCAAGGACAGTGATAGAAGGCAGGCCCTGAGAACTCACTAACTTTAGATTTTTCCCCCCCACCCTCTAACCATATATAAGGGCTGACTTGGAATGAAATGTCAGAGGTATCTTTTTAGGGTATTACCCCTGCCCCTCTCTCAGATTGCCAGCTATCTGATTAATCAACAAACCATAAAGATTCAAACTCATCTCTACTTATTTGACTCCAGTAGGGGCGGGCAGCCTGGACCCTTTCATGTCTGGTATCAGAACAGCTTTGTGTGTTTTAAAAAACTTTTTTTTTAATCCTCACCCAAGGATATTTTTTCCATTGCTTTACAGAGAGAGTGGAAGGGAGAGCCAAAGAGAGAGAGAGAGAAAGAAACATTGATGTGAGAGAGACACATCAGTTGGTTGCCTTTCCTTCTCATGCCCCGACCAGGGCCCAGGATTGAGCCTGCAACCAAGGTCCTTGCCCTTGGCCAGAATCTAACCTGGGACCCTTCAGTCCGTGCGCCAACTGAGCCAAACCAGCCAGGACAGAACAGCTGTTTTTGGAAGACTGTTGGCCAGAAGGAAAGATATTTGGTTTTCACAAGCCATAGATGTACCGAAGGATAGAAGGCTGCTGTATTTGCAGAGCTAAATCCTCCAGTTCTCACTTCACTGACAGTAAACGCTATGAAAAGGACTTCTAGAGCTGTTTTGAGTTGCATGAGACTCGTTCAGGAGACATCTGTAATGCCTGTGTCCTGCTTGTGAAAAGATGAAAGAATTGCCAGCAGGGCTAAAAAAAAGAACAAAACACTGGAATCATATGGTAGGTACAAGGGCAGGACCCAGTCTAAAGACTACATTGAAACCAAAGAAAGCGAAAACTCTGTCTGGAAACAGGATAAAAAGCAACCAGATCAGCAAATTGCAGAAGGAATTTAAAACTCACAATTCTGATGCTCACAGTACTACCTCAAGTGCCTCCCCAGCTCAGTCTTGTTACAGTAACCAGTCAGATGATGGCTCAGATAGAGAGATGGCTTCAGGCTCTAACAGAATGCCAGTTTTTTTCTTTTTAGATATCACATACTGGAAAAGACAGGAAATATGTTGTGGTATTATCTATGAAGATGTTTTGAGGAAGTCCTCATTGACACACATTTATTTAAGCTTTGCTGCAGCAATAAGGAAACAGCTGCTGAGAAGCCAGAGGAGCAGGGGTCAGAGCCTCTGCCCAGCTCCACTCAGGAGTGGTGACTGAGGTTTATATAGAAGGAGAACAAAAAGGATTTTAATTTTAGGGGAAAAAAAGACCCATAGCAACAAAAATGACCCTCCTATTTGTCTGTTTCTTTTTGTTAATCTTCACTTGAGGACATTTTTTCCATTAATTTTTTTTTTTTTAGAAAGACTGGATGTGGGGGGAGAGAAAGAGAAACATCGATGTGAGAGAGACACATTGACTGGTTGCCTCCTGCACGCACCCCAGCCAGGGACGGGGATCAAACCTGCAATCCAGGTACGTGCTCTTGACCCGGAATCGAACCCGCGACCCCCTGGTGAGCAGGCCTACGCTCTAACCACTGAGCAGTGCCAGTCAGGGCACCTCCTATTTTTAACTTGGGTAACTGCTATTCTACCAAAAGACAATTTCTAGAATAGTTCTGAATGGATTCGTTTTCCTCCACTTCCACAAGTTCCACAAACTCTGAAGCCAGTGCCTAGTTTACTGAAAGAAAAATAGACATACACAGAATATTTAAGTTGTTGAGTATTTCATACGGAAGCTGAATGCTGCTATAAAGTGCTCTTTAAGTCTTTTTCTTTTCTTTCTTTTTTTAAATAGAGATTGCCTGTTGCTTTTTTTTTTTTTTTTTTTTAGTATGTTTTTATTGGTTTCAGAAAGGAAGGGAGAGGGAAACAGAGATAGAAACATCCATGATGAGAGTCATTGAGCAGCTGCTTCCTGCATGCCCCCCACTGGGGACAGAGCCCGAAACCTGGGCATGTGCCCTGAGTGGGAGTCGAACCGTGATCTCCTGGTTCATGGGTTTTCATTCAATCACTGAGCCACCCCAGCCAGGCTTGCCTAAGTCTTTTTCTTTTAAATTCCCTTCTAATGAATGAAACTAGGGGAATTTTAGGGGACAGATGGGATTTGTTATATGACAAATGTATTTAGTTTTAGTCTTTTTATTTTGAAATGGTTCTTTTTTAAAATACATTTTAGCTGCAGTATTAGTGGTAGAATATTCTATAATATGACTCATCTCTACTTCTGTATTTATTTATTTATTTATTACTAGACCTCAACCACAGTCTTTTTCCCCTTCTACCTCTCTTTGGCTATAGGATGTACTGTATGTAGTCATGTACTTTGTATTAATATATTAAAAATTTACAAATCTGTTTTGTACTTTTTATACTGTTGGATACTTATAATCAAATTTTTATTAGGTTATTGAATAAATTTAGTCTTATTAAAAAAAAAAAAAGACAAAATTTTATAGGAATTTTTTTAATTCGAAAAAAATCTCTTTGGACCAGATGTGTAAAGTTTGGTGTTAAATAGTGTATGCAAATACTGTTAGAGCCCTGAAATGCTACCATGCACATAAGAAGGAGATTAGCAAGGTACAAGGGAATTTCCACAAATGCAAGCTGAACATTCAAATGGCCTGTAACAAGAAAGGCAGCAAACACCTTTTGAGTAAAACATTGGGCTGAGAATCAGAAGACTTTGGTTCTAGTGCTTCTAGATTTGCCATTAATAGCTGTGTGATTTTAGGTAAGATCCTCAAACTTGGTCCCCAGTTATTTTATCTATAAAGTGAGGTCAGACTGTATAAAATAATAGAATGTTAGAAAGGAATCTTAGAGTATGGAAGTTAGAACTGAGATGGAGGTATAATGAGGAAAGCTAGGTTGCTGCTCAGTCTAGGCCTCATACCTGGCAGTATCTAGGTGGGAGACTACAGTGCAAGACATGCCAATCTCCCTGAGGTATATAGTGCATTCCTATCAATGACAGAGGCTTACTCTGGCGGTGATTTGCTGGTAGTGATTTTGAACAGCTTTATTGAAATGTAATTCACATACTATAAATACACACCCAGTTAAAGATGAAAAGGTGTATCCATGTTGTAGCATATATTAGTACTTCATTCCTTTTTATTGTTGAATGACATTCCATTTTGTGCATATACCAAATTTTTTTTATCCATTCAACAGTTGATGGATTTTTGGATTGTTTCCACTTTTTGACTATTACAAATAATGCTCCTCTGAACATTTGTTTACAAGTTTTTATATAGAGATGTTTTAATTTTTCTTGGGTAATATATCTAAGTATAGGTATACCTAATATACCTTAGGTAAGAGAAGTAGAATTGCTGGGTCATGTGGTAACTCAGTATTTCCCATTTTAAGAAACTACCAGACTATCTTCCAAAGTCACTGAGCCCTGGCCGGGTAGCTCAGTTGGTTAGAGCGTCGTTATGATATGCCAAGGTTGAGGGTTCAATCCCCAGTCAGGGCACATACAAGAATCAACCAATAAATCAACCAATAAATGCATAAATAAGTGGAACAACAAATGGATGTTTCAATCCCTCTCTCCCTCTCTCCCTCCCTTCCTCTTCCTCTCAAATCAATAAAAAAATTAAAATAAAACCAAAAAAAAAGTCACTGAACCATTTTACATTCCCATTAGCAATGTATGAGGCTTCCACTTCCTACACATTCTTGCCAATACTTCCTTTTTTTTTTTTTTTACTTTATTGTTGAAAGTATTACAGATGTCTCCCATCCCCCCCCCCATTGACCCCCTCCACCCCACTCCCATCCCTCCCCAGGCTTTCACTGCATTATTGTCTGTGTCCATGGGTTTTGCATATATGCTTATAAGTTCTTTGGTTAACTTCTTTCCGTCCCCCCATCCCCCCCACCCCCCATCCTGTGAAATATGTCAGTCTGTTTGTTGCAGGCTTCAGTGTCTCTGGGTCTGTTTTGCCCTTCAGTTTATTTTGTTTATTACCTTCTTCTTAAAGAAGATCCTTCAACATTTCATGTAATACTGGTTTGGTGGTGATGAACTCCTTTAGCTTTTTCTCGTCTGGGAAGCTGTTGATCTGACCTTCAATTCTAAATGATAGCTTTGCTGGGTAGAGTAATCTTGGTTGTAGGTCCTTGCTTTTCATCACTTTGAATAATTCTTGCCACTCGCTTCTGGCATGCAAAGTTCCTGTTGAGAAATCAGCTGACAGTCATACGGGCAGTCCCTTGTAGGTTAACTAATTGCTTTTCTCTTGCTGTTTTTAAGAGTCTCTCTTTGTTGTTAACCTTTGGCATTTTAATTATGATGTGTCTTGGTGTGGGCCTCTTTGGGTTCGTCTTGATTGGAACTCTCTGTGCTTCCTGGACTTGTAAGTCTATTTCTTTCCCTAGGTAGGGGAAGTTTTCTGTCATTATTTTTTCAAATAGGTTTTCAATTTCTTGCTCTCTTCTTCTTCCGGATCCCCATTATTTGAATGTTGGTACATTTGAAGTTGTCCCAGAGGCTCCTTACACTATCTTCATATTTTTGGACTCTTTTTTTCTTCTTGCTCTTCTGATTTGGTGTTTTTTGTTTCCTCATATTCCAAATTGCTGATTTGAAACTTGGTGTTCTCTACTGTTGATTCCGTGTAAATTATTCTTCATTTCAGTTAGTATATTCTTCATTTCTGTGTCTGGTCCTTTTTTTGTTGGTAATTTCCTTGAAATACTCATTAAGTCCCTTGAGCATTGTTATAACCATTGTTTTGAACTGTATATCTAGTAGTTTGCTTGCTTCCATTTCATTTAGTTCTTTTTCTGGAGATTTCTTCTGTTCTTTCATTTGTGACATGTTACTTTGTCTCCACATTTTGGTCGCTTCCCTGTGTATGTTTCTGTGTACTAGGTAGAGCTGCTATGTCTCCTGGAATTGGTAGAGTGGCCTTTTGTAGTAGGTGTCCTGTAGGGCCCAGTGGCTTAGCCTCCCCAGTCACCTAAGCTGGCCACTCAAGGTGCTCCCCTGTGTGGGCTGTGTGCACTGTCCTGTTGTAGTTGAGTCTTGATGTTGGCATCACTGGGAGAAATTGACCCCCAGGCCAATCAGCTGCTGAAGACCTGCTATGCAGGAGCTGACCCTATGGAGCAGGACTTGCTTCAGTAGGGCTTTGGTATTCACTGGAGAGTCCACCCCTTGAGTGTGTCACTTGTGGATGTGGTAGGGTTGTAATCCAGCATGGTTGAAGCTGACCACCAGGTGCATTGTCTCTGGGGCTTCCCTGGAGGTGCAAAGTCAGCCTCTGTGCCCTGCCCAAGGCCAACCAGCATGAGCTACACAGCAATCTGTAGGTTGCTGCTACTTGTGTTGGCCTTGGAGGTGCCCAGGAGAGGCAAAACTATTAACCATGGTAGGCTGCTGCTAGTGCTGGGCCTAGGGCCACTTATCGAGAACTATGAGGCACACTGAGGCCAGCTGCTGCTTGTTTGAGAGAGTTTAGGAATGTCCAAAGCATGAGGCAGGAGAAGCCAGTTGTATGGAAAAGCCACTGGAAATGGCTTGGATGAGCCTACAAATAGGGAGGAGCGAGGACTCGCAATCACCAGGGTGGGGCAAAAAGTATGAGCCAGGTTGCTGGAGATTCAGATGTGGTGCCTGCCTGTGGCTCTGTGTGGGGAGGGCTTATCAAAGAAACAGTGGCCCCTGCCAGCACTATTTCTGTGGGAGAAAGCTGCCCCTCCGACTCTTGCCCTGATTCCAGGTAAGTTAGTTCCTCTCCGAGTATCCCAGGTTCCTTTCAAGCTGCTGCCCCAGTGCTGGAGCTCAGAGGGAGTAGGAGTAAATCCGTGTGCAGGCCCTTTAAGAGGCTGGGACTCCAACAGCCTCAGCCTCCCTCAGCCTCAATCCCCACTGGTTTTTACAGCCAGAAGTTGTGGGGACTTCTCTTTCCTGGCACTGGAACCCTGGGCTGAGGGATCTGTTGTGGAGCTGGGACCCCTCACTCCTCTGGGAAACCTCCAAAGCCAAGATATCCCTCCCGATTTTAAACCGCCACACATGGGTATCGGTCTGACCAGCTGGTTCTGCATTTCTCCCCGATTATGACCCACTTCTCCACCCTTTCTACTGGTCTTGATGTGCTGCTTTAATTTCCTAGTTGTAGGACTTCCACTCAACTAGACTTCAGGAGGTTCTGAATGATGGTGGTTCTGTATTTTAGTTGTAATTTTGATGTGGTTGTGTAAGGGGGCGAGTACTGCGTTTACCTACGTCACCATCTTGCCCCAATACTTCTTATTGCCTATTTTATATCTATTTTAGTGGGCATGAATTGACATCATATTATATAGTCTTGATTTGCATTTCCTTAATGACTAATGATGTTGAGCATCTTTAAAGTACTTAGTCGCCAATTGTATGTCCTCTTTGGAGAAATGTATATCCAAATCCTTTGCACGTTTTAAAACTGAGTTATTGTCACTCTAGCTGGTTTGGCTAGGTGCTTAGAGTGTTGGCGTGAGGACTGAAGGGTCCTGCGTTCGATTCTGGCCAAGGACACATACCTTGGTTGCAGGCTTAATCCCTGGCCCAGGTCAGGGTGCAAGTGAGAGGCAACCAATCGATGTGTCTCTTTCACATCGATGCTTCTCTTTCCCTCTCCCTTTCTCTCTCTCACCTTCCCCTGTCTCTGAAAAGCAATGGAAAAAATATCTTTGGGTGAGGATTAAAAATAAATAAATAAAATGAAATAAAATAAAATTGGGTTGTCTTCCTGTTGTTGAGCTGTAAGAGTTCTTTATATAGTCTAAACTTATATTTCATATCAGAAATATTATTTGTAGGTATTTTCTCCAATTCTGTGGGGTTTTTTACTTTCTTGATGGTATTATTTTCAACACAAAAGTTTTAATGTATCTAATTTTTCTATTGTCATATGCACTTTTAGTATCATATCTAAGAAACTGTAGTCTACCCAAGGTAACAAAGAGTTGCTACTTAGTTTTCTCTTAAGAGTTTTGCCCTTTCTCTGATATGTTTTGAGTTTATATATGGTATGAGATGAGGGTCCAGCTTCATTCTTTTGCATGTAGATATCCTGTTGTTCTGCCACCATTTATTGAAAAGCTATCTTTCCTATGGAGTATACTTTGCATTTATTTTTACTAGTTTCGCTGTGGTGCTCATATTTTCAGGGTATGTGGATACCTTAGCTGGCTACAGAATGTAAAGATTTTCATACTCTTCCTGTGATGTTACTGAGACATGGATACACATTAGGTAGACATTTGTGCCATCTGGTGGTCAATGGATTAAAGTATAACAGTTTCTTTAGGTCAGGTTGACTATTTGTACACACCCTTCTAAGAGAGGCAGTCATCAGTGCATTGAATTGGTATTTTAAGAATTCTGAGTTAAAACTTTTAGTTTTATCTTCCTATGATCTTACTTTGTGTGCCAGAAAAGTTAGTTATTTTTAGCCACATTGATAGATCTCAGATAACCATTCTGAACTCAGTTGTACCTTGCAGTCAACCAGTCAGTTCCAAGAGTGTCATAATGTAACCAGCACATCATCTCTAGGGAGTCTTTGGGAAATTGAGAATTAGTGAAGTTAAGTTATCATTCATTTGAGCCTTGCCTGAGCTTTATTATTTTATTGGATTAAGCCCTTTGATGGCAATTACCCCCTTCCCCCATCCAGTCTCCTATATTTCCTCATTTATTTTGGCATCACCATTCAGTATTTTGACCCCAGGGACAATAGGGCATACCACCAGATTCTGGAGAAGATGGATTCTTTGAGTTATTGTTCAGTTTCCAAAGTTATGTAGCACTTAATCCTGAAGGTAACATTTTAATTGCATATAGGGCATCGAAGCTTTGATTCTCTTCCTGACTCCTCTGACCTTTCCCTAAGTTTGTAAGGATTCCTTTGTGTATGCAGCCTTTAAAGTACTCTTAGTTTTTTGGAGTAGTTAAAACATAAATGAGCCCTGGCCCGGTAGCTCAGTTGGTTAGAGTGTCTTCCCAGTACACCAAGGTTGCAGGTTCAATCCCTGGTCAGGACACATACAATAATCAACCAATGAATGTATAAATAATGGAGAACAACAAATCACTGTTTCTCTCTCCTGTCCTCCCTCACTAAATCAGTAAATAAAAAATAAATGAAATATGAGTTGACATTGTTATATTGAAACAATGCGCACCTCTCTTCTCCCCCATCCAAAACAAGTGAGGGTGCTTAGAATGCTAAATCAGGTGACAGTTTTCACCAAATAGTAGTTTGCCCATACATAATGTTGACCTTAAACAAAAACCAGATATTTCTCCAGCAAAATAGGTTTATTTGGGAACAACAAGGAACTGCAGTTCAGGGCATTCGGTCTAATGGCAAACTATGGGCAAGTCCAGAGAAACAAAGGCAACAACCACTTTTTTATGGACTTGGGAGGGACTGTTGTGAATGAAGAGTCTGTTGGAGGACACTGAAAGTTTGAGGTATAGTGACTTTTCGTTGGCTGAGTTATGGCAGTCTCCTTTTACTGGGAGAGGGGGACTCTTCTCCTTTCTGCTGAGGTAGTGAAATAGAATCACCTGTCAGAGATGCAAGGTACTTATTGTTTCTTCCCTTTGGGGTCAGCAGTGTGCATTGAGTGACATGTGTGAGAGCTCTCTTCTACCCTCCTGACTACATTTGAGTGAAGTTTCTGTTTATTAATTTTCATAATAGATATTTTATGATTTTCTTCTTATTTACAAACTTGGACAATAGTAGGATATATTCAGTTCAATTCTGTAATATACTAGCTGTGGCCCTAAAGTTCACAGTTTGAATCTACAGTTGTTTTTAAATTAATTTTAGTTTTATTTTGAGATCTGAAGAGTCTGAACAAAATTTCTAGGGATGTTGTGCAGTGGGTTGAAGTGTGCTGCTTATGAGTTGAGCTCCACAGTGCTGCCACGCTTCCCCCTCCCCCCAAGTCATTTCATCCCTCTTACATGTCTCGATTTCTCTCCTCAAATGTCTAATATAACCATGAGTAACCATGAGGACTTGGAGCTCTGGGTAACCTTTATGTACACATCCCTGGATGCATCAATTATTTAATTACACTTGAGTTGGAATTCCCTAGGGGCTCCTGCACATTGTGAGGGATACCCTTTGACACCTCCACATAGATTCTTAGTCGCCTAAGAATACCTGATATTTGAGCTGGAGGGAGGAAGTGCCCCTTATCTTCGGAGCCAAATGACTTCAGGCTTTCATTTATCCAGCAAAAGATTTTGTTCAGACTTTCAGAAAGCAATTCCAATTGAAAAGCCAAAGTTGAAAACCAGTCACCCATTCTTTTCTCCTGTCCTGAGTTTTCTCAACCCTATCTTTAACCTCATGACTTAACATTTAGCTCCACCATGGGGATTTTTTTTTAAAAAACAGCTCAAATAAAGTCAGGGCCTCTTACCTTAAAACAGGGAGGTCTGGAATTTCAAGAAAAACTCACCCAAGTTCACCTGATGCACAATGAGTAGCCGATGGGGCACAATGCACCCCTGCTGGTACCGAGCACCAGTTTGGATTTGCAAGGTGGGCTTCTTTGGAATCCTGCCACACTATGTGATAGGACAATCTGAGTCATGGCACCAGAATGTTAGTGGACCTTGGTTCAGCAACCTCAGTACCTGAGTTCAGCAAAGAAAGAATTCAGAGCCAAGGAACTCAAATTGAAGGAGAAAGTTTACTTTGGAAAGACACAGAGGTAGAAGAAGTGAGCCATGGAAGAACTGAGCCAGCTGGGCTGCGTGGGCTCAGGAAGCAAGTTACAGAGGCAAAAGAAGGACCCTTGGAGCTTAGGAGAGAGAAAGCAAAGGTATGCACCTTGGGGGAAGAAAGGGTGTGTGTGTGTGTGTGTGTGTGTGTGTGTGTGTGAGAGAGAGAGAGAGAGAGAGAGAGAGGGGGGGAGAGAGAGAGAGGGGTGGGGGAGCATGAGCACATGCTGGGGAAAGGAAGGTGAGAAAAGGTGCAGGCATGCTCAAGAGTTGATATAAGTAAGTTTTAACTTGATAGAGAAAGGCTTCACCAGGTACCTTGATAGGAACACTGTGGCCAAGAGTCTAGTTTGCCCTTTACAGGTCATGCCTAAGAATGTGGTTTTGTCAGTGAACCTAGATGTAACGTGTGACACCTAGCTCTTTGGCTCCGTTTTCTAGACGACAAACACACCAGTCAAACTCACAACAGTCAGTTATGAAACCAGACATCAATTGATTCATTTATAATAAGAACTCTAATTCTTCTGGTGTGCATTCAGCTCTACTGTGCATGATTCTCTATTCTTAGGACTATGATGCCTAAGAAGTTAAATTGAAAATTAGAAGACTGATTGGTAAGCAAGGAATCAGAGGAAACAAAACTAGATTGTGCTGAGGGATAGTTCATCAAGTCCATGAAAAAACCTTTTATAGTTTCTTGCGCTCAAAATGAGTAACCTCTTCCAGTAAAGAGAATATTCTTGTCTACCAGATTCAGTATTTCTCTTTCTTGGACAGACTGGATACACTCTGACAAATTCTAGCTCTTTGGTTCCTCTTTTCTAGACCACAAGCAGAATACTCCTTTTCTACAGAACATTTTTTCTTTACATATGTTAATAAAATGGACTAACTGTAGCTTGTGTTTTTGTTTCATCAATTGCTCCACAGTTAGGAGACTATATGACACTAAATAGCTGTGGCCACGTAGATAAGATGTGGCAGTTTCTCATGTCTTTATATACTTCATATTTACCATATCTTCAGGCAGGTTACTTCTTAGCCATTAGGTAAGACTTCTTACTTGCTAGAAGAACCTTATCATCGAGTTCTATGAGGAGGACCTCATTATAGTCTCCTGTGTATTTAGTGTTCCTGGTACATTAAGGTCTATCTATTCATATTAATTCATGAGTCTCAAAATGTACTCCTTCCCAGCTTGCTCTAATTTCTCTATTCATTCTTGGCACATTATCTTAGGTCCCCAGTCTTTTCCTTATACAGTATGTCCTCACTTAATGTCCTTGATAGGTTCTGCAACTTTAAGCGAAACGATGTTTAATAAAACCAGTTTTACCATAGGCTAATTGATATAAACAAGAGTTAAGTTCCTATGCATCCCTTCGACATTATAATGAAACAATATTATTTGAGAACCTGCTATAAACAAGGCTGGGTAAAAAAGAACAGTTCTGTTTTTTGTGTCTTCTGAATTTACCTGCAAGCTTTCATCAGACCAGTTCAGGAAAAGCACTTTCCTGCAAATAGTCTCACCCCTTGGAGTAACTCTTCTTATTAGTGGCACTTTTGAAAAGCAATATTAATGAAAAAAAGTAAATAGATGGCTTTTTGCCTAAGAAACAATGAAGTAGGTTATAATATCTTCGCTTTTAAATAATGGCTTAATTTTTTAGCTTGGGACTTGGTACTTTCCTATTCATAATAATTTCTATGTATTATTAGCTCTTATTTGCCAAAGCTTAAAAATAGTATGTGTCTAGTACCTCCCTTTCCATCTTGTTGGTTTTTTTCTCATAGTCTTGAATATTTTTTCCCCTGACTTTTCTCACTACCATGTTCTATATTTTACTTTTATCCATAGCATAGAGTTTATTGCTTTCTACTTGGAATGTTCCAAGTGCTATTCCTTGGCCATAATTTGTTTGATTAATATGTAAGAATGAGCAAGAGAGCAAAACTTACTGTTCTTCTGCTAAATAAAACATGAAAATAATTTGGGATTTAGATGATAATAAATTTTATTTTTCTACTACCCAAAGACTATGTTTCTTTGTGCTCGTTTATCTTTTTTACCCATGGTTATATGTTTATACAGTTTAAACTTGGGATCATGCGTTGATAATAATATGACAATTACTATATGTATTTTAAATAGACTTGGATCATGGTCTTCAGCTTGGCTAGGAATGCATTTGTATCATTTAAAATATATATTTTTAGGTGTTTAATAAATATTTATTAAATGAATCCTTGCTCCTGTTTGTACCTCAATTTTCTCATTTCTTTTTTTAAAATATGTCTTAATTGATTTCAAAGAGAGGGAGAGAGAGACAGAAACATCAATGATGAGAGTCATTGATCAGCTGCCTCCTGCACGGCCCCTGCTGGGGATCAAGCCCGCAACCTGGGCATGTGCCCTGACTGGGAATTGAACCAAGATCTCCTGGCTCATAGGTCGATACTCAACCGCTGAGCCACACCAGCTGGGCTTTTCATTTCTTAAGTGTGAAAATTAAATCACAAGGATTTTGTGTGAGGATCAGTGAAACACTGTAAATGTTCAAAGTAGATAGGTCTGGTCATAACTCTGTGGCCTATAATATCAAAATTTTTTCCTAGAGAGCACTGCTGGAGAAGAAGCAGAGGAAAAAGCGCCTTGAGCCACTCATGGTGCAACCAAATCCGGAAGCCAGGATACGTCGGTCAAAGCCAAGAGGTAGTGAGGAGCACACTCCTTTGGTGGAACCTCGTACCCCTCACAACAATGTCATCCTACAGGGTGTGTATTTAGGCAGCATCTCTCACTGCTGGAGTACAGTTTTTACAAACCCAGAAGAAGTCAGGAGGATTCTTAGATGGATCAAAGAAACAATATTAGCATTGTCACTAGGGTACCTTCATAAATTGTTATCAAATTCTGGGTCTTCAAGTTAGAATAAAAGTAATGGTTTAAACAGAAGATATGGTAAAGTTTATACCTACCTAGCACTGTTATTTTTAGATGCCAAATGAATTAGTCCAGGATAGCCTATTTGAGGAGCTTTTAGTCTTGATTTTTACATCGTGACAGAGTTAACTTTGAAGCCAGGAGTAGGTAGAGAGCATCCATTCTTCTGATAGATAGGACTCAAAGGATCATCTGAGATGATGAGAGGAGGAAGGAAGACTAGGATTAAGAGCCTCTAAATCAAGCTCCCTGAGCTATTGACTTGTATGGGATTTGAACTTTGGAGGACCTACTTTGTTTTCATAGTCTCATTCTTAAGTTTCTCAAGGCAGCATCAAGTACATTTCACTTTAGGAAGAGTCAGAGCATGTTAATAAAATGAACACCAGTCCTGGATTACTCTGTTAACAGATGTCCTCGTGGATGTTAAGGAAAGAGAGGTGAAGTGGTTTGGTGGCTCTTAATTCTGATCACGTACACCAAACCCACATAGCTAAATGGTGAATTATGCTTTCTCTTTTTTTCTTTTGACCCTTAGGCATTGATGGTCCAGCTGCTTTCCTGAAGCCAGATGCTCAGGATTCAGAAACCAAACTTCATGTTCTCTCAGTCGGCTCTTCTGCTACAGAAGAGGATACTGAAGGAAGTGTTGATGGGGAAAGCACTTTGGATACTGCATCCAAGCCAGATCTTCAGGAAATTCTCCAAAAACATGGTGAGGATTGGTTATTATTTTAAGGCAATTAATTGTTTTAGTCATTTATAATCTTTTACTTTACTTTCTTTCATTGTTGATTAACAATCTAGATGACTCAAAATTGCTTGTAATGTGGCTCAGGGCTTTACAGAGGTGACAATGTTAGACGTCTTTGACATCTGAGAATTGGTCATTGGCAACAATAGTAGTATTTATCCTATTGCCTAAGAAAAATAAGATAATTGAATCAAGTGTGAAATATCAGCAGCATTAGCTACTATATATGACCATTTCTTTCTTTTTTGATGTTTTATTTTTAGTTCCTACCCTCTTCCTTTGACAAGGATGCTACTCAACACCCCTACTCTGCCTCCATTTCACAGTTTATATTGATCTAGTGATAAGGGGAAATGTAAATAGCCAGCTTAATGGAAACAAATTGGATCAAAATATACTTAAGCTAATACTTTTTTTACTAGAGCGTACTTTCTGCCAGTTGAAGTTACCATTTCCATAAATATTCCTGTACATTTTAGATGTCCTTTTTAGTCTTCTTTCCTACTTAGGAAAATAATTTTCTGGAGAAGGAATTAAATGTCTCTTTTTCAGATGAGAACACTGAAGCCCAGTAATGAATAAATATTTATTGGGTGCCTACTTTATAATGGGTAGGCATTGCTAGATCCTGGGCTATATGAATCAGAAGATTATACCACAGAATGGTGAAATAGATGTACATTCAAACAAATTCATACATTCATTCATTTAGAAAATATGTATTGAGTATATACTATATATCAGGCATTGTTCTAGGCATTTAGGGTACAGTATTAACAAGGTTCCTGCCATCATGAAGCATTTATTCTGATTGAGACTTCATACACTTAAATAGCCAAGAGAGCATGGAGAGTGGTGCCTAACCCAGAGTTGAAGGTTTGGAAGGCTTTCCAGAGAAAGTGATGTCTAAGCTACATAGAGCCTGATTCAGGAAGAGGAGCTGGCAAGTTCAGAATGGCTGCAGCTGAGAGTATGATGTGATGAGGTTTGGAAGGGGAATGTAGAGAGGTGAGTCTGGAGAGGTAAAAGGGGGCATTATAGGCCCACTTTTGGAATTTGGACTTTATCTGAGGAGTAACAGGAATTGATGAGGGATTTTAAGCTGAGAAATGATATCTTCAGATTTGGGCTGTAGGAAAATTACTCAGTGCCATAAAGAATGAATTGGAGGTGGGGAAATTCTGGAAAGCAGGAAAACTACTTAGAAGATAGTTTGGCTGATGGTCTGTCCTAGTTATAATGTGGTGTATGACAGAGTAAAAATAAGAGAGAAGTAGAATTACACTGCCAGGGCAATGAACAAGGGACAAGAAAGGCATCAAAATGATTAAGCAGAGCTGTGAAGGATGCATGCCCTCCTGTGTACTGGTGTCACCTGTGCAAGCAACTAGAGACTGACATTTTGAATGTCTTTGGTGTGTCAGGCATTTGACATACATTACCTCAATTTAATATTTGCAACAGTACTTTGAGGGGTTTATGTATATTAGCCTCTCTATGTTACATAAAGAAAATTTTTTCTCGGAGAGGGGCTAAGTAATTTGCCTTGATCAGACTGATAGTTTAGGTGGCAAACTTGGGCAGAGGAAATAACGTGCAAAGGCATCAGCTATAAAAACATATGTTTGTGCAAATTGGGACAGATGACCAGAGTGTGGGGTATGGCAAAGGCAGTGTAGTGAAATGGGTTAGAGCATAGCTCTGGAGACATCTTGCTAGGTTTTGAATTTCAACTCTGCCATATCTGGCTGGGAAAGGAGGAAAACACCATAACTTTTCTCTGCCTCAGTTTCCCTGTCTGTAATATGAATGTGATCATGGTACTCACCTATTACTTTACTACCAGTATTTTTACAAGAGAAAAAGCAAAGAGAACTTTTCAGTTTAACCAAAAGCTAAATTACTTAAGTCATCTAGCTGAAGAGTGGTAAACCTAAACTTTCTGATTCTTAATCTAGTTCTTTCTCCCTTACTGTCTAGCTCTTTCTCCTTTACTGCCCTAGTGACTGCTGTTTTTTTTTTCTCATAATCGGCCTTTCAGTGCCAGATGCATCAATGCCTTTTCATGTCTCAACAGTTTGCACCTTGCCGTAAAACTCATTAAGTGCTCTCCTGATTAGGATCTAAGAAGTGTCAATTTGGCAGATTATGTCCCATAAGTGGATCCAGTTTGCTTGTCTTAAAGTTTGGGAGAAATCTTTGGTCTCCATCTTAAGACATATATTCATATAAACTGAGTTCCTGGTATAAAAATGGCATTTCAAAACATAGTACTAAGTGAAGCTATTGTGAGATCCCAAGAGTTTTATATCTTTTTGCTATGAAAAAGGGTAGAAAGCAAAACAAAATTTTAGAAAACAAACCAAAAAATGTCCTTCACAAACCAAATAATTTTTTATAATAGCTTTATTGAGATATAATTCACATACCATACAATTCACCCATTTAAAGTGAACAATTCATTGATTATTAGTATATTCACAGAGGTCTGCAACCATCATCACAATCAATTTTAGAACATTTTTATGACCCCCGAAAGAAACTTCATATCTATTATCAATCACTTCCCATTTCCCAACTCCACCCCACCCCAGACAACTACATCTACTTTCCTTCTATCTCTGGATTTGCCTATTCCTGACATTTCATATAAATAGAATCATACACTATGTGTTTGGTCCTTTATGTGGCTTCTTTCACTTAGCGTAATGTTTTCAAGGGTCATCATGTACTTCATTTCATTTTATTGTTGAATAACATTACATTGTGTGAATATGCCATATTTTGTTTATCTCTTCATCAGTTGATGGACAGCCAGGTTGTTTCCTACTTCTGACTATTTTGAACAGTGTTGCTTTGAACATTCATGTATAAGTTTTTGTGTGAAATATGTTTTGAGATGAATCTTCTAATTGGCCTTTATCTTATCCTTTGGTGTCCTTGAGAAAAGCTGACACTAATTTATTTGTTAACTGTATAAAAATAGATCATATTTGTCCCTACTCTGAATGTGGGCAGGAAATGTTTTAGAGGAAAAACCACACTGCTTGTTGTTAAATCTACTTACAAATTCATGATTTGGGGGCTATTTCAACTATTACATAATGGATAACTTCACCCTATGGACTAAGGAAAACAAGGGAATTTAGGTTCCTCACCTTCCCCTGTTTCCCACCCTCAAAGGCTCACACTCCCCACCTGCCTTCTGCAGTCCTCTGTCAGTTCTCTCTTAGTCTGAAACCCCCTCCTCAGCCACCCGCCCTAGTCTCCAAGCTTGAGACTTGCAGACAGGCGTCCTCTGTGCAGAGAGGTCAGAGTCGGATTCATCACCTGAGTGCGTTTCATCTAAGTTTAAGGCACTTTGTAGAATTTTTGCCACACAGGCCATGGTCTTGTAATACATTTGTAAGGGCCAGAGTAGAAATAAAACTAAATTGGGGAACATTCACCCAGAATTACCAACTGAGGTCCCGCTGAGGAGGAGGCTTATATCAAGAAAGGACAGAAAACATCTGGAGACTGATAGGAAGGGCAAGGTCCAGACAGAGACTGACCCAGCTTCCATGGGTGGCAGACTGAGAGTGAGGAGGGATCTCTTGGCTACAGGAGGGTTATTTCTCTGAGAAGATTGAGGCCCAGAACCCAGGCTGGGCTCCACAGCCCAGAGCACCAGAGCTGAGACCAATGGCTCACATAACATCCAGCCATGAAAGGCTGCAAGGCTGCTAGCCTCAGGGGAGGCCAGAGCCTGTCTGAATTAAAGTCTTAGTTTTTTGTTTTTTTGGGTTTTTTTTGTTTGGTTGGTTATTTGGTTTTTAAACCCAGAGCACAGGAATTCATCTGTAGCTACTCATTTGAGGCTTTGATGGGGGGAGGGTGGTGCAGACTTGAGGTGCCTAAGGAGAGGCTGGGGTGGGAAGCATTGGGGGGAGATGTGGAAAAGCAGCATTTGGTCATACCCCCCAAATTGAAATGGTCATTTTTCCTGAGAGGCACTAGCTTCTCCCAGGAACCACCCGGCCCTAGACTATACAGCCCTCTACACCCTCAGGAACCCTGCCTGCCACACTCTGCATTTCTATCTTTGCAGAGGTAATTGCATCAGTGACCCAATTTGAAGTCTCAGTAAGCCTTAGTGATTGGATTAGGGGAGGGGCCATTCACCCTGCTGTCCTGGGAATCTGATGGGAGCTTCCCCCACACTGGAAAGCTGATAGAAACTCCCAATATCCACCTGATCCCACTGGGCTGCGTATAAGGATCTCTGCCCAGCTGAGGGCAGAGTAATACACTGGGACACTCAGAGGAGTAGCTCTGGGATGGGGAAACACACCACCACTTTCCCTGAAATCTGAACAGCACCTCCCTGTCACAGGAGACCCAGAGGGCTATACTCCCGATTTTCCCTAAAGCCCTTTCAGAAACAGACTTTTGAGTAATTAAGATTGACAGCTGGCTGGCAGGTGAAGGCGGGTGGAGGCAGATCTTGGGGAACCTGGGGAAGCTTACTGACCCAGCCCTGGGCCCCATGCTGCTAACAAACCAGCCTTAGAGTGCAGCTGGGCCCCTTCTGCACACAGCGAAGTCCTGTGGAGACAGACACAAACTGTGGATCGCTTGGAGCTTCAAACAGGTTGCTGAAAGCCAGAAGAAGACAGTTTCTGACAGTGGTTAATACCTAAGAATCTCCTGGGAAGCCCAGAATGGGCAGACAGAACGGTCAGCCGCAGTCATCAGAAGAGCTGGATCCAAAGGGAGCTCCCAGGGGGCACTAAACTCTGCTCAGAAAAACTTCATTTATTTATTTTTCTTCCCTTTTGTTAATTAATTAATTTTTAAAAATTTATCTTTATTGTTGAAAGTATTACAGGTGTCCCATTCCCCCCTCCCAACTGACCCCCTCCACATCGTTCCCACCTCTTCTCCAGGCCTTTACCCCATTATTGTCTGTGTCCATGGGTTATGCATATATGCACATAACTTCTTTGGTTAATCTCTTCCCACCCTCCACCCCCCTTTCCTCTGAAACACGATGGTCCGTTGCATGCATCAGTGTTTCTGAATCTATTTAGTTCGTCAGATTCTTTTGTTCATTAGCTTCTTCTTAAAGAAGACCCTTCAACATTTCCTGTAGTGCTGGTCTGGTGGCGATAAACTCCTTTAGCTTTTTCTTATCTGTGAAGCTCTTTATCTGACCTTCAATTCTAAATGATAGCTTTGCTGAGTAGAGTAATCTTGGTTGTAGTTTCATATTTTTCATCACTTTGAATATTTCTTGCCACTCCCTTCTGGCCTGCAAAGTTTCTGTTGAGAAATCAGCTGACAGTCGTATGGGTGCTCCCTTGTAGGTAACTAACTGCTATTCTCTTGCTGCTTTTAAGATTCTCTCTTTGTCTTTAACCTTTAGCATTTTAATTATGATTTGTCTTGCTGTGGGCCTCTTTGGGTTCGTCTTGTTTGGGACCCCGTGTGCTTCCTGGACTTGTAAGTCGATTTCTTTCCCCAGGTAGGGGAAGTTTTCTGTAATTAATTTTTCAAATAGGTTTTCAAGGTCTTGCTCTCTTTCTTCCCCTCTGGCACCCCAGTAATACGAATGTTGGGCCTCTTGAAGTTGTCCCATTGCTCCTATACTGTCTTCATATTTCTGGATTCTTTTTTCTTTTTGCTCTTCTGGTTGGGTGTTTTTTTTGTTTCCTCATGTTCTAAATTGCTGATTTGATTCTCAGCGTCCTCTATTCTACTGTTGATTTCCTGTAAATTATTCTTCATTTTAGTTCATGTAGCCTTCATTTCAAATTGGTACTTTATTATTATCGATTTTCTCAGATATTTTCGTAATAATATGCTTGAGCATCCTTATAAACAAAATTCTGAACTCTGTATCTGTTAGCTTGCTTGGATCTATTTCATTTAGTTCCTCTTGTAGAGATTTCTTCTGTTCTTTCATTTGTGACATGTTTCTTTGTCTCCCTGTTTTGGCTGTTTCCAGGTGTGTGTTTCTATGTATTAGGTAGAGCTGCTATGTTGCCTGGAATTTGTAGAATGGCTTTGTGTAGTAGGTGTCCTGTAGGGTCCAGTGGTTCAGCCTCCCCAGTCACCTGAGCTGGGCCTTCTAGGTGCTCCCCTGTGTGGACTGTGTGCACTGTCCTGTTGTAGTTCAGCCTTGGTTGCTGTTGGTATCACTGGGAGGAATTGACCCCCCGGCCAATCAGCTGCAACTACAGCCAAAGAGCTGCTGTGCTGGAGACACCCCTGTGGAGCTGCAGTGGGGCTCTGGTGTTCACCAAGTGCGCCCCTTGAGTGTGTCACTCGTGGATGTGGTAGGGTTGTAATCCAGCATGGTTGAGTCTGACCACCAGGTGCACTGTCTCTGGGGCCGCCTGGGAGGTGCAAAGTCAGCCTCTGGCAGTGCCTTGCCCAGGTCCACCCAGCGTGATCTACAGAGCAAACCGTAGTTGGCTGCTACTTGTGCTGGGCTTGGAGGTGTCCAGGAGTGGCCAAGCTATGAACCAATGCAGGGTGCTGCTAGTATGAGGCCTGTGGCCACTTATCAAGCCATAAGGGGCACGCTGCTGCTTGTTTGAGAGGTTTTAGGAAAGTCCTAAGCATAAGTCTGGAGAGGCCACTTGCATAGAAAAGCCACTGGAAATGGCTTGGATGAGCTTGCAGGTAGGGAGAGGCGGGGCCTCTGGGAATCACGGGTGGGGGGGGCCAAAGGTGTGAGTCAGGTGCTAGAGATTCAAATATGGCACCTGCCTGCCGACTGTGTCGGGGGACGGCTTGCCAAAGGAGCAGTGGCCTCTGCCAGCTCTTCTGCCTGGGAGAAAGCTTCCCCTCCACCTCTTGCCCCAATCTCAGGCACGTTAGCTCCTTCCCAAGTGTCCCAGGTTCTTTTCAAACTGCTGCTCAGTGCTGGGGCTCAGGGGGAGTGCATCTAAATGAGTCCCTGTAGGGGCCTTTTAAGAGGAACTGCCTGGGACTCCCAACCCTCCATGACCCTCAGCGACAGTCCCTGCTGGTTTTCACAGCCTGAAGTTGTGGGTACTTCTCTTCCCCACCCTGGAACCTTGGGCTGGGGGGCCTGATGTGGGGCTGGGATTCCTCACTCCTCCGGAAAACCTCCACCATCAAGATATCCCTCCTGAGTTTAAACTGAGGCACCAGGTGTGGGGCCGCGGCCTCATCTCTGTGATTCAGCCCCGATCCACCTGCATCTCCACCCCTCCTACTGGTCTCGATGCTTCTTCATTTCCCTCGTTCAGCTAGATTTCAGGAAGCTCTGAGTGATGGTTGTTCTGTATTTTAGTTGTAATTTTGATGTGGTTGCGGGAGGCGGTAACAGCTGTTACCTACGCCACCATCTTAGTTGATCTCTCCCCTTTTGTTATTTTTAAATTTTTCTTTATCTGTTTTATTGATTTGTTATTTTAGCTTCTATCGATTGTTTCATGTATCTAATTTTTCTCTTCCCTTTTCCTACCCTATTTTGTTTGTTTGTTTGTTTTCTTCTGCTTTCTCATCTTTTGTTCTTCCCTTATTTTGGGTCTATCTGCTTTCTCTGCATTTTTCTTTTGAAATTTTTTTCTCCTTCTTTTCTTTTATACCACGTTCCTTCCCATGTTCTTTATTCTTGCTTTCTTTGTTTCATCTCTGCCCTTTCATGTTTCTTTTTCTTCCCCCCTTTTTCTTCTCCTTGAATTTTTTCTATTCTATCATTCTTACTCTTTTTTCTCTTTCCCAATTCTCTCTTTTTTTGTGGCTGCTGTTGTTGTAGGGGTGTTGTGTATGCTTTGGTTTCGTTTCTTTTGTTTCTGTTTTGTTGTGTCGTATTTTGTTCTGTCCTGTCAGCACCTCCACAACAGCTCACACAACGTGGTCAGGGGTGAGCCTCACAGCCAGCCAGCCTGAGAGGAGATTCCATCCATGAATCGGACAACAACATTCAAGACCCAGTTACAACAGGGGAGCCAAAATAACTCAAACAAGGGACATTCCTAGAGCACCCAGCTTAGGAGACCAAGAAACTGCACCACTGGGACCCACTAAACACCTACTACAAAAGACTACCCCAGAAAGATTGGGAGGCATAGCAGTTTGAACCAATACATAGAAACAAATACAAAGGGACAGCAAAAATGAGGAGACAAAGAAACAACCCCCAAACAAAAGGAGGAATCATCAGAAAAGGAACTCAGTGAAACGGAGGCAAGCAATTTGTCAGATAAAGAATTCAAAGTAATGGTTATAAGGGTGCTCAAACAACTTAGTGAGAGCTACAAGCAACTTAATGAGAACTTTATGGAACTTAAAGAGAATTACACCAGTGTAAAAAAAAGAGGTAAAAACCAAGAATATGAATCAAGTGGAAATAAAGAATGACGTAGCTAAAATAAAGAATACCTTGGAAGGAATCAAGAGTAGACTAGAAGAAGCAGAGGACTGAATCAGCAAATTAGAAGACAAGGTAGGAAAACACACCCATTCAGAGTAGCAATTGGAAAAAATATTAAAAAGCAGGAGTAGAGTTCAAGGGAGCTTAGCGACAATATGAAATATAACATTTGCATCATAGGGATCCCATAAGGAGAAGAATCTGAGCAAAGAATAGAGAACCTGTTTGAAGAAATAATGACAGAAAATTTCCCTACCCTGGTGAAAAAAAAAGTCACTCCAGTTCAGGATAGAGTCCCAATCCAGATGAACCCAAAAAGACCCACATGTAGACACATTTTAATTAAAATGGCAAACATTAAAGACAAAGAAAGAATCTTAAAGGCTGCAAGACAGAGACAGAAACTTACCTCCAATTAGACTATCAGCTGATTTCTCAATAGAAACATTTCAGGCCAGAAGGGAATGGCATGAAGTATACAAAGTAATGAAAAACAAGGGACTGAATCCAAGACTACTATATCCAGCAAAGCTATCAACCAAAATTGAAGGTGAAATAAAGAGCTTCGCAGGCAAAAAAAAAAGGCTAAAAGAGTTTATAACCACCAAACCAGCACTGCAGAAAATGCTAAAGGGAATGTTGTAAGAAGAAATAGAGAGTAACAAAGGCATAAAGAATAAAATGGCAACAAATAAGGACCTATAAATAATAACCTTAAGTGTAAATGGCTTAAATACTCCAATCAAAAGACATAGGATAGCTGAATGTATAAGAAAACATGACCCACATATATGCTTGTCTACAAGAGACCCACCTCAGAACAAAAGACACACAGGATGAAAGCGAAGGGATGGGAAATTTTTTTCTATGCAAATGGAAATGAAAAAAAAGCTGGGGTAGCAATACTCATATCTGACAAAATGGGCTTCAAAATAAAAGGCAATGTAATAAGAGACAAAATAAGAGACAATGAAGACCACATCACAGTACTAAAAGGATCAATACAACAAGAGGATATAACTGTGGTAAACATATATGCACCCAATACAGGATCACCCAAATATATTGAAAAAAAATTCTGGATGATTTTAAGGGAAATATTGACAGCAATACAATAATAGTAGGGGACTTTAGCACCCTACTGACGTCAATGGATAGATCTTTTAGACAAAAGATCAACAAGGAAACAGTGGCCCTAGATGATAAACTAGGTCAAATGAATTTAATTGACATTTACAGAACATTTCACCCCAAAGCTTCAGAGTATACATTCTTCTCAAGTGCGCATGGGACATTCTCAAAGATAGACCACATGTTAGGACACAAAACAAGTCTCTACAAATTCAAGAAGATTGACATCATATCAAGCATCTTCTCAGATCACAATGGCATGAAACTAAAAATCAACTACAATAAAAACATCTCAAAACATTCAAACACGTGGAGGCTAAATAGCATGTTATTAAACTGAATAGGTTACCAGTGAGATCAAGGAAGAAATCAAAAACTTTCTGGAAATAAATGAAAATGAATACACAACAACCCAAAATCTATGGGACACAGTGAAAGCAGTCCTGAAGGGACTACCTCAAAAAACAGGAAAAACTTCCAATAAAGTATCTAACCTTGCAACTAAAGAATTAGAAAGAGAACAGGAAAAGCCCAGAGTAAGTAAAAGGAAGGAAATAATAAAGATCAGAGAGGAAATAAATGACATAGAGACTGAAAAACAGTACAAAAGATCAATGAAACCAACAGCTGGTTCTTTGGACAGATAAGCAAGATTGATGAGCCTTTAGCCAGACTAATCAAGAAACAAAGAGAGAAAGCCCAATTAAATAGAAATGAAAGAGGTGAAGTAACAACTGACACCACAGAAATACAAAGGATTGTAAGAAAATACTGTAAACAACCATATGCCAACAAGCTGGACAACCTGGATGAAATGGACAAAGTCCAGGAAAAATATAATTTTCTAAAACTGAATCAGGAAGAAACAGAAAACCTGAATAGGTTGGTAACAACTGATGAAATTGAGGCAGTAATAAAAAATAAAATTAAATTAAAAAAACTTCTAGCAAACAAAAGCCCTGGTCTGGACTGCTTCACAGGGGAGTTTTACCAAATATTCAAAGAAGAACTAGCACCTGACCTCCTCTAACTATTCCCTAATATCCAAGAGGAAGGAACACTTCCAAGCTGTTTTTACGAGGCCAGCATTATCCTAATTCCAAAACCAGATAAAGACACTACAAAGAGAGATTCCAGGATGTCGGTGGATTAAGTGGGAACTACATTGACACTTTCCCAGGACCAAACTGGAATTACAACTCAAATATAGAAAAACATCCTGAATAATCAACTCAAGACTGGCTGGAGAGCACCCTCAACCAAGGACGGAAAGCATAGACCACATATAGACTGGTAGGAAGTGCAGAGGTGCAAGAGGGCTGGCCAGGATCCCACAGAAACAGCTGAAGTTCCAGAGGGATCTCTCAGCTGTGGGGTTTCCCACTGAGAACTTTGGGGCCTAAACCCCAAGCTGGGCTTCCCAGCCTAGAGCATCAGAACTGAGAAAAGTGCCCACATAACATCTGGCTGTGAAAAGCAGCAGGGTTTCTGTCTGTCAGGGAGAGATGGCAAGAAATGCAGGCACCTTCCTAAAGGATCAACAGGCAGCCACTCACCTTAGGCTCCTGCAGAGGGAGGGCAGAGTGGACTAGAGCTGTGTGAGAAAAACCCAGAAGTGCTGGCTCTGGTGAAAGAGCGTAGAGGGCAGCCATGTGGATTCCTGTGCTGAGTCATTCCCCTATACTGCAGAGGATATCTTTCTCAGGTAGACATATACCATCCAAACAGCTTTTGCCTGGGGTGGAAGCAATTGCTCCATCCTATTGGAAGACCTCTCAGCCTACCCTGTGGAGTTTCTACAGTTTGAGAATGAATAAGAATCAGCCTCTGGATGCTTTGCATCTTTGCCTGATTTGCTTCTGGACCCAGCACTTGGGAAAGCAAACCTTGGTGCATATCTTGGCGCTTTCCAAATGCACCGAGCCCCAGCAGAAGGAGCCACAAGCTGTGTAATGCTGAAAGCTTCAAACAGGGTACTCAAGGCCAGTCACAAACAGCATCTGACATTGGCCTGCACCAGAGACTATCCAAAAGATTGGGAGTCCTAGCAGATCTCTCTAATACATAGAAACAAATCCAAACAGGCAGCCAAAATGATGAGGGGAAAAAACAAGCCCCAAATGAAAGAACAAAAGAATTCTCCAGAAGAAGAGCTAAATGGAGAGAAGCAATCTATCAGATATAGAGTTCAGAATACTGATCATAACGATGCTTAACAGCATGAGAAGAAAAAAAAAAGGAAACTATGAAGGAAATTAAGAGTGACATAGTAGAGCCCTAGCTGGTTTGGCTCAGTGGTTAGAGTGTCGGCCCATGGACTGAGGGGTCCCAGTTTTGATTCTGGCCAAGGGCACTTACCTCAGTTGTGGGCTCAATCCCTGCACCCGGAGGCAACCAATCGTGTCTCTCTCACATCAATGTTGTTTTTTATCTCTCTCTCTTTGACTCTCAGAAAAACAATGGAAAAAATATCCTCAGGTGAGAATTTAAAAAAACAACACAAACATAGGAGAAATAAAAAAACACTGGAAGGAATAAACAGCAGATTAGGGGAAGCTGAGGATCAGTGAATTAGAAGACATGGTAGAAAAAATCAATCAGACAACCAAAAAGAAAAAAAAATTAAAATACAGGAGGACAGTTTAAGGGAGCTGTGGGACAACATGAAACAACAATATTCACATCATAGGAGTGCCAGAAGATGTAGAAAGTAAGCAAGGGTTAGAGAACCTGTTTGAAGAAATAATGGCAGAAAAATTCCCTAACCTGGTGAAAGAAAAAATCACACAAGTTTGGAAGGCACAGAGAATCCCAAGCAAGAAGAACCCAAAGAGGCCCACACTCAGACACATCATAATTAAAATGCCAAAATTCAAGACAAAGAGAGAATCTTAAAGGCAGCAAGAGAAAAGCAAGCTGTTACCTACAAAGGAGCTCCCATAAGGCTGTCATCTGATCTCTCATCAGAAACTCTACAGGCCAGAGGGAATGACATGAAGTATTCAAGGTAATGCAAAACAAGGATCTAAAACCAATGATACTCTATCCAGCAAGGCTATCATTCAAAATAGATTATGAAATAAAGAGCTTTCCAGACCTCCCCCCCCAAAACAAAAAGGCTAAAGGAGTTTATCACCACGAAACCAGGATTGCAAGAAATGTTAAAGGGATTGCTGTAATAGGAAACATAGACATAAAGAAATAAAATGTGGCTCAGTGGTTGAGCATCGATCTAGGATCCAGAAAATCGAGGTTTGATTCTCAGTCAGGGCACATGCCCAGCTTGCAGGCTCAATCCCCAGTTGGGGGCATGCAGGAGGCAGCTGATCAGTGGTCGCTCTCTCATCATTGATGTTTGTATCTTTCTCCCTCTCCCTTCCTCTCTCTGAAATCAATAAAAATATATTTAAGGGGGGGGGGGAGAAATAAAATGGCAATAGATAAGTACCTATCAGTAATAACCTTAAATGTAAATGGATTAAATGTTCCAATCAAAAGACAGGGTAACTGAATGGGTAAGAAAACAAGACTTAAATATATGCTGTCTACAAGAGACCCACTTCGGAGCAAAAGACTCATAAAGGCTGGAAAAAAACAAAAAAAAAAAACAACTTCTGGAGGACTTTAAGGGAGAGATCAATAGCAGCACACTAGATCAAATGGATTTAGGGGACTTGACCATCCCACTGACTTTACTGGATAGATCTTCCAGACAAAAAAATCAACACAGAAACAGTGACTAAATGACACACTAAATCAGATGAATTTAATTGACATTTACAGAACATTTCACCCCAAAGCTGCAGAATATACATTCTTCTCAAGTGCTTATGGGACATTCTTAAAGACGGACCACATGTTAGCACACAAAACAAGTCTCTACAAGTTCAAGAAGACTGAAATCATATCAAGCATCTTCTTGGACTTTTACACCATGGAATACTATGCAGCTGTAAAAAAGAAGGATCTCTTAACCTATGAGACAGCATGGTGGGACCTGGAGAGTATTATGCTAAGTGAAATAAGCCAGTCAGAGAAAGACAAGTGTTGCATGATCTTACTCATATGTAGAATCTAACGAACAAAATAAACTGATGAACAAAATAGATCCAGAGACACAGAAGCAGGGGAGAGACTGACGAATCTCAGAGGGAAGGCGGGAGTGGGTGGGTGAGGAGAGATTAACCTAAGAATTTATATGCACATATGCATAACCCATGGACACAGACAATAGAGTGATGAAGGCCTGGAGGGGGCAGTGCAGCTTGGAGGGGATCAACTGGGGAAAAGAGAGACATTTGTAATACTTTCAACAATAAAGATAAATCAAGGAAGGGAGGGAGGGAGGAAGGGAAAGACACTACAAAGAGAATTACAGGCCAATTTCCTTGATAAACATAGATGCTAAAATCCTCAACAAAATATTAGCAAATTGGATCCAGCAATATATTAAAAAGGTCATCCACTATGACCCAGAGGGATTTGTTTTAGGAATGCAAGGCTAGTTCAATATTCACAAATCAATAAATGTGATACATCACATAAAATGAAAGCTAAAAATCACATGATCATATCAGTAGACACAGAAAAGCATTAGACAAAATCCAACACCCATTTTTAAAATATGATTTTATTGATTTCAGAGAAAGGATGGGAGAGGGGGAGAGGGAGAGGGAGAGAGAGAGAGAAACATTAATGATGAGAGTGAGTCCTCAATCGGCTGCTTCCTGCATGTCCCACACTGGGGATCGACCTCACAACCCAGGCATGGACCCTGACTTGGAATTCAGCCGAGACCTCTAGTTTCATGGGTAGACTCTCAACCACCGAGCCTCCTTGGCTGGGCTCCAACACTCATTTTTATACACCAATAATGAACTTAGAAAGAGAAGCTTAAAAAACAATCCAATTTACCATTGCAACAAAAAAATTAAGATACTTAGGGATAAACTTAACCAATGAGGCAAAGGACCTATACTTGAAAAACTACAGAACGTTACAAAAAGAGATAGAAGAAGATATAAACAAGTGGAAGAATATACCATGTTCATGGATTGGTAGCCTTAATATCATTAAAATGTCCATCCTACCCAAAGCAATCTATAGATTCAGCGCGCAATCCCTATCATAATACCAATGGCATATTTCACAGATCTAAAACAAATACTCCTAAAATTTATATGGAACCAAAAAATACCTCTAATAGCTGCAGCAATCTTGAGAAAGAAGAACGAAGTTGGAGGGATCACAATACCAACTATCAAGCTATGCTACAAAGCCACTGTAATCAAAATAGCCTGGTACTGGCATATGAACAGGCATGTCATATCTATCAGTGGAACAGAACAGAGAACCCAGAAATTGACCCAACCTGTTATGTTCAATTAATATTTGATAAAGGAGGCAAGAACATACAGTGGAGTAAAGACAGTCTTCAATAAATGGTGTTGGGATAATTGGACAGGTACATGCAAAAAAGTGAAACTAGACCACCAAAAATGAAACTTATACCATACACAAGAATAAACTCAAAATGGATAAAATACTTAAATGTAAGTCATGAAACCATAAAAATCCTAGAAGGAAACGTAGGCAGCAAAATATCGGACATCTCTTGTATCAGAATTTTCACTGATACAATGCCTGGGGCAAGAGAAACAAAGGAAAAAATAAAGAAATGGGACTATATCAAAATAAAAAGCTTCTGCACAGCAAAAAAATCAGCATCAAAATGAAAAGGGAATCCACTATATGGGAGAACATAGTTACCAATGATACATCTGATACAGGGTTAATTTCTAAATATGTGTGTGTGTGTGTATGTATATGTATATGTATATATATAAAATGATCAGAGGACCTGAATAGACACTTCTCCAAAGAGGACATGCAAATGGCTAAGAGACATGAAAAAGTCCTCGATGTCACTATTAGAGAACTGCAAATCAAAATGACAATAAGGTATCACCTCACACCTGCCAGAATGGATACCATTAATAAATAAACAGCAAGTGCTGGTGAGGATGTGGAGAAAAAGGAATCCTAGTACACTGCTGGTGGGAATGCAGACTGCTGCAGCCACTATGGAAAACAGTGTGGAATTTCCTGAAAAAATTAAAAGTACAGCTGTCATTTGACCCAGTGATCCCACTTCTAGGAATATATCCTAAGAAGCCAGAAATATCAATCAGAAAGAATATATGCACCCCTATGTTCATAGCAGCGTTATTTACAATAGCTAAGATCTGGAAACAACCCAAGTGCCCATCAGTAGATATGTGAATAAAAAAGCTGTGGTACTTTTACACCGTGGAATACTGTGCAGCTGTTAAAAAGAGGGATCTCTTATCCTTTGAGACAGCATGGAGGGACCTGAAGAGTAATATGCTAAGCAAAATAAGCCCGTCAGAGAAAGACAAGCATTACATGATCTCACTTATATGTGGAATCTAATGAATAAAATAAACTGATGAACAAAAAAGATTCAGAGACATTGAAGCATGGAACAGAGTGACATACATCAGAGGGAAGTGGAGGGGGCGGGAAGAGATTAACCAATGAACTTATATGCATATATGCATAGGCCACGGACAGACAATAGTGCGGGGAAGGATTGTGGAGGGGGTGGGAGCAAGATGGAGGGGGTCGTTGGGGAGGGGAAAGTCTGTAATACTTTCAACAATAAAGATAATTTTTTTATAAAGAGGGAATTTAGTTTCTGCCTTAGCTCTATCTCTTTCTCTTGGGCAAACGACTCTCCCTGAGCCCCATACTCTTTTGGTTTGTTGTTGTTAATCCTCACCCAAGGATACTTTTTCCATTGATTTGTTAGAGAGGGGAAGGGGCGGGGTGGGGTGGGGGGAGAAACACTGATGTGAGAGACACACATCAATTGGTTGCTCCTGCACTCACCTGGCCAGGGCCAGGGATCGAGCCTGCAACGGAGGTACGTGCCCTTGACCGGAATCAAACCTGTGACCCTTTAGTCCTCAGGCCGAGGCTCTAACCACTGAGCAAACCTGCTAGGATGAGCCTCATACTCTTATATGTAAATGTGAGTACCCTACTTCTTTTATAGCACACATCACACTTTATGTTTGTGTTCCTCTCTAGATGTGCCATAAACAAATAAAAAACAAAACAAAAGATAAGACTACCAGTATCTCCTCCACAGACTCATGTAAATATGAGGATAAAATAAAAACATAGTTTTTTTAAATTATTACATTTATTGGAGTGACATTGGTTAATAAAACATAGTTTTTAATCAAATAGTTTTTAATTTTCTGTAAGAGGTGCTTCATAAATCCAAAGAATAGTATTTTAGACATTCTCAACTCAAATTAATTAGACTAGAAATGAACAGAATGCAGGGGAAAAGTGACTGACATAGAGAACACTGGATCATTGAATTTTTTTATTGTAAAATATACATAAAATTTATGACTAACCATTTTGTGGTAGTTTTGTGGCAGTTAAGTACATCACATTGTTGTGCAACTATCATCACTACCCAGCTCCAGAACTTTTCCATCTTCACAGAATAAACTCTGTACCTATTAAACAGTAACTCCCCATTCTCCTCTCTCCTCTGTCCCTGGTAACCACCATTCTGCTCTCTCTCTCTGAATTTGAATATTCTAGGTACCTCATGGAAGTGGAATCATAACATTATTTGTCCTTTTGTGTCTGCCTTATTTCACTGAGCAGAATTCTTCATGATTCATCCAGGTTGTGGCATACATCAGAATTTCATTCCTTTTTATGGCTGAATAATAGTCCATTGTATGTATATACCACAATTTGTTTATATCTGTTCATCAGTTGATAGATATTTGGGTTGTTTCCACCTTTTGAACATTGTGAATAACGCTGCTGTGAACATTGGTGCACAAGTATCTGTTTGAATCTCTGCTTTCAGTTCTTTTGTGTATATACTCAGAAGTGGAATTGCTGAATCATGTGGTAACTCTATATTTAATTTTTTAGGAACCACCATAGTGTTTTCCATAGTGGCTGCACAATTTTACATTGCTACCAGCAATGCAAGAGGGTTCCAGTTTCTCTACGTCTTCACTAACACTTTGTTTTGTTTATTTAATAATAACCATCCCAATAGCTTGTGAAGTAGTGTCTCATTGTGGTTTTAATTTGCATTTCCCTAATGACTAGTGATGTAGAGCATCTTTTCATGTGCTTATTGGCCATTTATATATCTTCTTTGGAAAAATGTTTGTTCAAGTTGTTTACCCATTTTTGAGTTGGTTTTGTTGCTAGTGAGTTGTAGGAGCTCTTTATATATTCTAGATATTAATCCTTTATTAGACATGATTTGCAAATTTTTTCCCCATATACATAATGTTCTGAAGAGCTAAATTAGGGTGGCAATAGTGGAAAGGAGAGGGGAGGGGAGGGGAGGGGAGGGGAGGGGAGGGATGTATCTGAGTGAGAATATGAAGAAAGAATTGTCAAAATTTGGATAAAGTAGCTGTGTTTTAAGTCAGAATAGCTTAGAATGTTTTAAGCAAGAAAGTTAGAATTCTCTGTGGTTCAAAGATTTATTTTTGTTGTGCAACTATCATCACTACCCATCTCCAGAACTTTTTCATCATCCCAAAATAAAACTCTGATTTTTAAAATCAGTTTTGCTGACAGTTCTTCCTTTTCTGCCAGGTATCTCAGGTAGTTTGAACTTTGATGAGGAGGAGACTGATGGGGAGGAAGAAGGAAAAAAATTAACGTCTCATTCACCATATTCAGCGGCAGAGAGACCCGATTCTGCATCCAGCCAGAAATCAGCCACAGTATGTAGATCTGAAACTTCTTCCTTTGGAGCTAATTTAACTATTTCCCAAATATACCTTCAGTATTTAAATAAAACCCTCATTACTGAATGAGGGTTGCCTCAAAAGATTTAAGTTCGAATTTAAACATAAAGTTCATGACCTCTCTGGTTGTGTCTCAAGCCGGCTACTGTGAAGCTATATCCCATTTTTGTACTTAGCTCCACCATTACCCCCAATATTCATATACTTACTTAACTTCTCAGAGTTTTCCATTATTTTGTCAGAAGACTGAAGACATAGGGATAAATTAATGTTATTTTATCCATTAAGTGTTTCTCAAAGAGACTATGAGGTTTTTCTGACCCTTCCTCCTTTTGCTCATGAATGGCTATTCTTCCAGGACACAGGAGCTTCTGGTACTTCAGCCCAGCACACTGATAACCAGCTGGGAGAAGTAGAGAATTTAGAGGACTTTGCTTATAGTCCTGCCCCTCGAGGGGTCACAGTCAAGTGTCGGATAACAAGGGATAAAAAAGGAATGGATCGGGGTCTCTTCCCCACTTACTATATGCACTTGGAGAAGGATGAAAATCGGAAGGTATGAAAATTGATTTTTTTTAAAAATATATTTTTATGGATTTCAGAGAAAAGAAGGGAGAGGGAGAGAGACAGAAACATCAGTGATGACAGAGAGTCATTAGTTGGCTGCCTCCTGCATGCCCCCTAGTGGGGATCAAGCCCAAAACCCAGGCATGTGCCCTGACCTGGAATCAAACCCTGACCTCCTGGTTCATGGGTCAATGCTCAACTACTGAGCAATACCGGCTGGGCGATTCTTTTTTTTTTTTTTTAATTATTGATTTTTAGAGAGAGAGAAAAAAACATTGATTTGTTCCATTTATTCATGCATTCATTGGTTGATTCTTTTATATGCCCTGACTGGAGATTGAACTTGCAAACTTGGTATATTGGGATAATCAACTGAACTATCTGGCCAGAGCGAGAATGGATTATTAAGACAAATCTTGAGAGAGAGGGGAAGAATGTGGTAATAGATTGTTGATGGGTCTTGTGATAGGGGAACAGCACTGATACTAGGACCAAATCAGCTGGAAGTAGATTGTATTAATTGCCAGGTGCTATGTTCTCACTATCTTCAAAGAGCCCATAGTCTAATAGGCAGAATCTGCCCCCACCCTCAAGAAAAAGGTTTTATCCAGAATGTAAGAAAATGGAAGAGAGCATTTGAATGTAATTATTTTCACCTCCACCCCTTTTCTGGGGTGGTGGGTGTTAATGTGTGCTCTTTGGTTTTAATTTTTATTATAGTAGAACACAACATTGTAGGAGAAAGAGCAAGCTGGGTTTTTTTTGTTAATCCTCACCTGAGGATATTTTTTCCATTGATTTTTAGAGAGAGTGGAAGGGAGGGACAGAGGGGAGGGGGAGGGAGAGAGGGAGAGAAATATCTATGTGAGAGACACATTGATTGGCTTCGTCCTGCATGCACCCTGACAGGGGCTGGGGAATGAACCTGCAACCCAGTTACATGCCCTTGACCCGGAATCGTATTCATGACCCTTCGGTTATCGGGCCAACATTGTAACCACTGAGCCACACCAGCCAGAGCATAAGAGCAAGTTTTAGGGAAGAGGAGGAATCGGAAATATAGAAGAACATACAAGTAAAAAGTATTGTTTCTCACCCTAGAAATTCTAATTTACTTTGTAGCTAAGTTTGAGACAGTTTAATAGGTGCTAATGAACAATGTGTTTTGTATTAATACCAGGTCTAAGTGGATGATTTTAGGATCCTAGAAATTAGATGATAATAGTAGGTATCATGGTTATTATAACCACTATTTATTGAGTGTTTATTATGTACCAGGCAAGTGCTAAATGCTTTATATATATTATCACCTATAATCCTTATGACAACCTGGTAAAAGAGGATTTATATCCCTGCTTTATGGACAAGGTAACTGGGGTTTAGGAAGTGGTATTCTACTCCAAATCACACCAACAAGTGGCAGAGCCAGATTCAAATCCGTATCTGTTTGATTCCAAAGTCTCCCCTTAGCTACTACCACTTTTCTGCTTTCCTGTTATTGTCCAAGTCCAGTAGGATTTAGCAAGGAAGCATAAATGTGAGAGTATTCATATCACTGAAGTCACAAAAATTTAAAAAATACAAAGAACCCCCCCCAACAAAATACAAAGAAAGTATTAGGAATGCAGTGGCAGTGGAGAATGGGAAGGGTAGGCATTCAGGATCCTGTCTCTCCTACAGTTGGAAAGACTCTTATTCATGGAATTGGATGAAGATTTTTTAAAAAGTCACTGGAGGTTTTGGAGATAAAGTTGTAAATAATTATACGGAGAACCAAGCTAGCGAATTTAGAAAGTTGCATAGTAGGGAAACACTAATAGTGAATTCTGAGACACATTATGGAGGGTCAGGGAAAGAGATAAAGACCCACAGATGGGTCTTCTCTGAGAAAACACCAAATGGCAATGACACTGGTGCTGAGCTGGGTGAGACCCTGCAGGCCGTGGTGGGAGGCCTCAGTGAGTTCTGTCTAGGGTAGGGATCAAGGCCATGGAGTTCATGAGGCAGGGTCAAGGGCAAGGGGTGATGCCCCTCACTAATTAGGCTATCTGGTCAAAGACACAATCAAGACCCCAAAGGAGATCAATCACTTCTGCCTGCCCATCAAGGAATCTGAGAGTGTTGATTTTTTCTAGGGGGCATCCCTCAAGAATGAGGTTTTGAAGATTATGTCCATGTAAAAGTAGACTCATGCTGGCCAGCAGACCAGGTTCAAGGCATTTGTCAACATTGGGAATTACATGTTGGTCAGGGTGTTACATGCTACAGGGAAATAGCCACTGCTATCCATGGGGCTATCATGCTGACCAAGTTCTCTGTAGTCCTTGTATGGCGAGGTGACTGGGAGACCAAGATTGGCAAGTCCTACACTGCCCCGTGCAAGGTGACTAGCCGATGTTGCTCTGTGCTGGTAGCTTCATCCGCACCACCAGGAACACTAGAATTGTCTCAGCCCCTGGGCCCAAGAAACTGCTGCTGCTGGGTGGCATTGAGAACTGCTGCACCTTGGGCAGGGGCTGCACTGCCATCCCAGGCAACTTTGCCAAGGCCTTTGATGCCATCTCCAAGACCTCCTGCCGCCTCACCCCTGACCTCTGGAAAGAGACCATGTTCACCAAGTCTCCCTATCAGGTGTTCACTGACCCTCTTGTAAGGACCCACACTGGAGTCTCTGTGCAGAGGCCCCATGCTCCAGCTGTGGACACACACAGTTTTATACAGGAAAATTAAAGTGAATTAGATTTAACTGCTTGATACTTGATAGGCACTGCTAAACATTTACTAAGTAAGTAGGTAGAACAAACCATAGCAATTCCCTTGACTTCATTTTTGACTGACCTTTTTTTCTTTTTCCAGATATTTCTTCTTGCTGGCAGAAAACGAAAAAAGAGCAAAACATCCAACTACCTTATCTCCACTGATCCAACAGATTTATCTCGTGAAGGAGAAAGTTATATTGGCAAACTCCGGTGAAAGCATACTTGTATCACTGTCCTATTCTTTCTGATACTTTTATTCCTATTGTAAAAAATAATATAAATGGAGCCACTTTAAAAGTGGACTTAGAGCTGCCATCCCGGAGGAATTGACTTGCAGGTCTTATGCCTCAGACCTTTGGAATGTTGAAAAAGGGCAAAATAACCTTTGGACTGAGCCTAAAACAATTTTGTGCCAAGATAACAAGAAAGCAGATATTATGACTACTAGACTGATGGCTGCCTGACTAAGCATTAAGAACGTTATTTAGAATTAGTGTCACTCTGCTAGCTTATCTGCCCCAATAGCCATGTCTCCCTTGCATCGATGTAATTGTTCCCCTTCCCTTTCTCAAAAATACCTCTTGCCTTTGTCTTCTAATGGGAACCCTATTTGGGTTTCTGCCTGAATCAGTGCTTTCCAAATGGCTATTCTTTTTTTATCTCAAATAAATGCTTGCTACCTCTCACTTTAGCCTTTTATTTTTAGATTAACCCTATAGTTTCAGAATAATCCTTTTTTGTTGTTTTTTTTTTTACAGTGAACATGTATTAATGTTGCAATCTAAAGAAAAAGAAGTTAAAAGAAAATCTAAGTCCTTCCATTGTTTTAATGGGAGATCTTTGAAAAAGTGATGAGGAACATTTAGGTGTTTGGAGAACAGGCAGATATTCTATTACCTTTCCTAGATTGTGCTTGTGAAAGAGAAAAAATATAGATCATTATGGTGACTTTTACTTTTGATTCCAGATCCAACCTCATGGGGACCAAGTTTACAGTTTATGACCATGGTGTCAGCCCAGTCAAGGCCCAAGGTCTGGTAGAAAAGGCCCATACCCGGCAGGAGCTGGCAGCCATCTGTTACGTGAGTGCTGTCCTTGGATTGTACTCTCTTCCTTAATTTCCTGATGTCCTGCTGGCACTTCAAACTTTACTTGAACTGAACTCATAATCTTCCCTCCCAAGCTTGTTTCTATTTCTGTGATCCTCTTTTCTGTTGCTGGTATCATTTTCTCTATATAGTCAAGTTTTAATTATTTATGAATTGCCAAGTTCACTTATTCTTTTACTGTTGTAATATGTCTTGCCTTCTCTTTTCCTAATGCCATTGGATTAACAGACCTTCATTACCTCTTAACCCATTGGCCAGGGGCTACAATAAATTACAAATTGATGTCTTTGCTTTTAGTCTTTTTTATCTAGTTCATTCTATACTGCTGCCAGATAAATCTTCCTAAAACAGAGCTCCAGGTGATCCTGCTGTTTTCTGCCTCAAATCTTTTATGACTTCCCATTGTGTACAGAATAAATCCCTAACACTTCAGTCTTTCCTTTCAGACTGTCCTAGCAGCACTCTCCCCATCCTGTTTCTGTCATTCTGGCCACACAGCCCTCCTATCATCCTTTGCTCCGCCACATGATCGTCTCTCTCCTGGGAGCCTTCCCTTTTCCCTTCCTTGTCTTTTGCCATATCAACTGATGTAATCAGAGAAGTCTTTCCTAACCACTAGGTGTGGTTGACATTCCTTTGTATACATCCCCATGATACCTGGCGCTTCCTTTCAGAGTTGTTGCTTGATCCCAAAGACTCAATGTGTATGACTGTGCATGACTGTCGTGTGTGTGCATGTGTGTACGTATATGAATACACACACAAACATATCCACCTATTTAATGTGCTTATTTCATTCATATATAACGTGCCTGGTTGATAGGCATTTGAGTTTTTACCTCCTGATACAGGCCCCATTTAATTTACACTCTTAATTCTCACTGTAGATCATATAGTGCCATGCCCTCATTGGGAAATAAATATTTATTGATGACAAAATTGGACAGTTTGCTCACAGTTGTCTCAAAGTTCGTTTAAGATTAAAGAGTAAGAATAAATTTTCAAGCCAATATAATCTATTTTAAATTCAAGTGTTCAAATTAGGTTTAAAAAGAAGAATATAATCACTTTCCTGGTTTTGATTCTCTGTCTCTCTTTGTTTAAACTATAGTAATAATGAAACAACTTTAGCACTCTTGGCATTGTCAACATTTTACATGTCCAAGTAAGTCTTGCATCAAGTATGTCGTCTTGTTTTTCTTTCTGTTTCCAAATTGAGTCTTATTTACCTATCTTCCAGGAAACAAATGTATTTGGATTTAAAGGTCCTAGGAAAATGTCTGTGATCATTCCAGGGATGAATATGAACCATGAACGGATTCCATTTCGGCCACGAAATGTAAGAATATATTTGACTCTAAAAGACAAGAGTACAGTACAGAAGAGATCAATCCAAAGATTATTGATTCTTCCAGAACCCCAAACTGGAGTAATGCTCATACTCTTATTTATTTATATGTTTTATTGATTTTTTTAGAGAGAGAGGAAGGCAGAGAGAGAGAACCATAGATGTGAGAGAGGGAGACATGGATTGGTTGCCTCCCGTATACACCCCAACTGGGGACTGAACCTACAGCCTGGGCATGTGCCATGACTGGGAATCAAACCCGCAACCTAGGTATGTGCCCTGACCAGGAATCGAACTGATGACCTTTTGATGCCTGGGATGATGCTCCAACCAACTGAGCCACACCAGCCAGGGCACTCATGCTCTTCTTCAGGAGATCCATCACTCCAGAACCGCAGAAGTACATTGCAGAGCAATTGCTGGAGTGCTTGATTTGCAACCACTTAGTCTGCAAAGACAAATGCTAGATAATCTGTAAAAATTTTTAAAAACCCAGCTTAATTTTTGGCTTTGTTTCTGTTTTACCCTTTCTGAAATGGAAAAAATATTCCTTGCTCCACCTGTTCCCTCACAGAGTTCCAAATGGTTTCTTATGGTTCTCAGTACAAAGTAATGATTTTCCTTTCAAACAGGACCATGAGAGCTTGCTTTCAAAATGGCAAAACAAAACCATGGAGAACTTGATTGAGCTGCACAACAAGGCCCCAGTCTGGAATGATGATACTCAGTCCTACGTGCTGAACTTCCATGGCCGGGTCACTCAGGCATCTGTGAAGAACTTTCAGATAGTCCACGAAAATGACTGTGAGCTACAGGAGGGCTGGATGGGAATAGGAGGGAGGCTGTTCTTCCATGGTGGTGAAATGAACATTTCTTGTCACTGATAGGAACCTATATTCAGGAGAGAATTATCTAAGAAAGGAAGGATTTCTTTGGAAAGACAACAGTGTTATAGTAAAACTTCTGAACCAGTGTTGTTGAGACCAAAGAGTGTGACAGATTTCTTCCTGTGGCCAATCAGAGAAGTCTTAGATGAGGCTGTTTGGGAAGCAAATGCCAGTGACCCTCACTCAGTAAAGGTTCCTTGGCAGCTCTAGCTCATGGAGCTTGTTCTGTTCTCGGCTAGCTACTCTTGACTTTTCTCTCCTCTTTCCCTTTCTTTTTTTTTTTTTTAAATATATCTTTGTTGATTTCAGAGAGAGGAAAGGAGAAGGAGAGAGAGAGATAGAAACATCAATGATGAGAGAGTCATTGATTGGCTGCCTCCTGCACGCCCCCGACTGGGGATCAAGTCCGCAACCCAGGCATGTGCCCTGACCCAGAATCGAACCCTGGTCGCCCGGATCCTAGGTCGACGCTCAACCACTTAGCCACGCTGGCCAGACACCTCTTTCCCTTTCATACTGGTCAGGAGTAACCTCCCATTCCCTGCAGTTGAGAGGACTCATGATAGAAACTTTGCTCATGGTCAGTAGACGTTCTTGTTAACAACTCTTCCCATTCTTCTAAAAGTTTCTCATTTTAGAGACCTGCTGATTAACAGACCTATTTGGAGGATGTTTTTTCTGAATCTTCACAGGCTTTCCCCAGAACCAACACAGTATCTTTTTTTTTTTTTTTTTATAATTTTTATTTTTGTTTAAAGTATTACAGATGTCCCTTTTTCTCCCCAATGACCCTTCCCCCCCCCGTTCCTTCCCCCTCCCCAGTCACTCTCCCCACCATTGTCCGTGTCCTTGGGTTGTGCATATATGCATATAAATTCTTTGGTTACTCTCTCCCCCTCCACCCCCTCTCCCCCTTCCCTCTGACATTTCGTCAGTCTCAAAGAACTTAATAAACTGACGAGCAGAATAGATTCAATACAGTATCTTCTAACATCACATTTCCTGTCTGTTTCTAGCTGATTATATCGTCATGCAGTTTGGACGTGTGGCAGACGATGTGTTCACTCTGGACTACAACTACCCGCTGTGTGCACTTCAGGCCTTCGCCATTGGGCTTTCTAGCTTTGACAGCAAGCTAGCATGCGAATGAGACAGAGAGCACGTACAGAGCTGGACTTTCTCACTACAGTAGAGCTTTCGGGAGCAGATAGTTGCCTCCCTTGCTCTTCTTGGCCTAGGACATAAAGAGAGAGAGTCTGCCCCTTTTGGAATAATCCCTGAATGTACGTATGTATATGTGTCTATACATATATGTATGTGCATGTATACAAATGTACACACACGTATATGTACACACGGGCACACACGCACGCGCACACACACACACTTCTCTGCCTTTCACAGACCTGGTCAAGGAGTACAGTTTAACATAAGTGAGAAATTATTCAAAGCATAGGAAGGCTCTTGTCCAGAGCACATTGGTGACTCCTGAGGTTTTTGCCCATAACAGATTCTGTGCCTCAAGAGCCAGATTTCCTATGCTTGGAAACTTACAGCTGGAACCAGGTACTAATAATTAAATACTTGGGTCTCTTTTGAAGACTTGAGTCTCTAGGTCTGCAAACATTTTCTGTAAACGGCCAGATCGTCTCTGTAAGTGCAAAAGCAGCCATAGCCTATCCATACACAAGCGAGTGTGGCCATGCTCCAGTGAAACCAGGCAGCGGCCAGATTTGGCCTGTGGGCTGTAATTTGCTAACCTCTGCTTCAGGTATATCTCTATTCTCTCTGGACTTGGGCATTTCCAAAATGGGCTTATAATCATGAGATGATGAGTGGGAAATGGCTACCTCTAAGAAGCAATAGCCCTACAGATTGGATCCAAAGAGGCACTTGGCTGCATTCACTGTTATGAAGCATTACCTTGTTTTGGTGACAGTGGTTCCTATGGTATAATTTACCGTCAGAACTGGGAAACCCAAAGTCCGTGATCATTTTGAGTCCACACAGGTGGCTTAATTTTGCTATCCTACCCAGCACACCCATGGAAAAAGGCCATGTCAGCCACTTGACCTACCCTGAGAGAAGAACTAATGCACACTAGGAAACAAATCTCGAATTGTATTGTCTTTATCACAGGAAGTGTGGTATTTGTTTCTTAGAGTTAGTTTATAGTCCCCATGGTGCTTGGAGGTACTGATGCTCCAGTCCCCCTCTTTCCTTTCTTCCCTCAGAGCAGATTGGTTGGCACCAATCTCAGTCGAAGTGGCTGTGGCCAAATTCGTGATCAGTGATGTGAGAATTATGTGGCTATGGCCAAATTTGTGACCAGTAATGTGAAAATTTTATATAGTTGTCTTAATTTCAGTTTAGACTGAAATCATAAACCTAAGAGGTGACTTAGTCTAGTTAAGACTGCGAGTAATTTGACAGTTGCCTTCACTTTCAACCCAGGAGTGCCTCCCATAACTGTTAAAATGGAGCCATTAGTATAGAGGGATACACATACCTGTAGACCGTGTAAGAAGTAAGAGATCATGTATCAAAACTTTCATTATCATTATCAAGAGAGATGATAGGAGAGGCTTGGTGAGGACTAACCAGCTGATTGTGAGCTCTGCAAACCTTGTTGGGCAGAACTTCGGGCCTTTCTTCTTGACATACTGTCAGCTCCCTGAAGCCTGGTTCATTGGTACAGATCAAGCTCCTGTCACTCTTCCTCACAAATCATGAGTTTTGCTAAGTCATTCAGATTATTAGCAGCTCCCAACAAAACATGACTCTGCTACCAGCCCAGCAGTCTGAGTGTATCTGAATCTTGAGAATCCAGTAACTCTGTGAGTTCTGCATTCAGCGTTGCTCAACTCCCAAACCTTCCTTTGTGCATTCAGCCATTTGTCAGCAGGGGGCAAGGAATCAGTGGCTGTTGCTCCATTCTGTTTCCCTTCTGTGGACTTCCTTTTTGTCTTTGCTTCCTGTTGTCCCGTGCTCCACATCAAATCCAAGTGTGAAAGAAGGTCTGGGAGATGAAAAGACCCTTGGCTCCTCCCCCACTAGCAAGTCCTACCTGCTGTGTTTTGACAAAATTGGTATCCATCTCAGGCATACCTGCGTCCCATCAAGTGCCTCCTTCATAGAAGTGCCCGAAGCCCTTCAGACCTCTGGCACTACCTTCCTCACGTACTGTCAAATGAGCTGCCCTCCTTGAAAACAGAGCTGTTCACTTATCTCAGGTTGCGGTAATTGACAACATCTGGAGAAGGGAGTCTCATGGCCTGACCAGATCCAACCCTGCTTCCTGCTCGCTCTGGCTGAGACATTTATACCCCAGCTTCATGTACTGCTGCTTGAATGTGCAGGTGATTGGTTTTACATAAGTCATATTTATACCTTTTGTATGCTATAGAAATAAATAATTTATATAAAAATGGGAGTGTCGTCATTCTTCTTTTCAAAGTCCCATCCCTTACATAGTTCCACCATATCCTGTAATAATAATTTTCCTCACTTGGCAACAGGGAACTAATCTTCAAGGAAGATTAACTCTCATCCCAGGGTAGAGCAGGAGCCTGGAGACTGAGAAGTCTGCATCCCAGAGATTGTCTAGACTCATCATACACATGTCACCAAGAGTTTTCTGGATAGATGATGGAGCCAAGAGCCAAGCATGAGGGGGCCACAGAGGGTAGGATTTACCTTGTTCTGGATGCTGGCATGGGTCATCCTCCTGGATCATCTTTGTTGATATCACTTATTGATTCAGCAGCAAAACAAATTACCTAATAGTGAAATAGGCCTTATCTCTTTCCATTAAGTGTTCACATTTTAAAGCTACTTTATATGGACAAGTTAAAAAAAGTATGTGTTCACAAGTTTTTATAGGCTTTCCTACTCTTACCAGTGTCATGGTGCAGAGTCACACGGAAAGCAGCAGGAAGAGCCTAAAAATCAGGGTGAAAGCTGGAGTGAAAGTTTAATTCTTACAGCTTTTCACATGATTCTTTTTGGCTAAGGTGCATGGCTGGCCAAACAGGTTGTGGCCAGCTTTATATACTTTTCAGTGAGGAATAATATCAATGATTATTGACATGAAAGCTATCAGCAAGTGTTACTTAAAAACCTAAAACAGGCCTGCAAATGGCTCTTTTTGATCAGAAGTTTAGTGGATCATAAAAGAAACTAGCATCAATTCACTTCCTTTAGATAGCATTACAGGTGCAGAAATAAAGCAATGGGTCGACAGAGGCAAAATCCCTGGGTTCTGGCCCTTTTCCTGCCAGTGATTTGTCATACGCCTCTTTCCTCATCTGTCAATTGAAAGAGCTTGAATTACATGATCTTCAATTTTTGAATGTCATGGTTCTCTCCACTCATGCTGGCAGCAGTCTGGAATTCCCATAAATGTGCTTTGAATTGAACTCTCTGGTTACCTTCTGAATAGCTACAAGTTGTTCAAGGCTGAAGATACTGCTTGGGGGAGAACATACAAACCTTAGGAAAAAACCGGGGTGCCTGAGCAGGAACTAGAGAGGGGATATTCTGGAATGGTGGGAGTGCAGGATGTGGGAGAAGTATAGTCTTACACTGAGGAGGTTCAGGACCTTAACACTGCTTTTCCCCAAGCACTGGAGACCTCTTGCTTCATGGAGAAAATCTTGGCACGCTGCAAGCTGCCCTTCTCCTCAGCCTCCAGCTCCCCTTCTGGATAGAATGGCTCCTGCCGGTGTACTCAGGCCGTATGTTTGATGTCTGCTTCTTTCCAGTCCATAGTCCCCTTTTAAACTTCCTCATGTGGACCCCAGCTAGGGGCTTGCCAAGGACTGACCAGATTCTGTCTCACCCCTCATACACGTTTCTTGACCAATTGCATACTGGATTTTGTCTCCTCATTTTGGTCTCCTAGTTTTCAGAGTCAATGTATATTCTTTAAAAGTCTTACCGTTTTACCAACCAATACATAACTCCTCTCCACAAAAAAAGGATGGACGATTTGCCATCAGTGCTGTCAGAACTTTAGGCACGCCCTGATTATGCCACAGATGGTTTCATGGCACCACCTACTGACCAAGGATGCACATTACAAATGCATTAAAATGAGCACAGATTCTAGCCCAGGTGAGGGAGTCACAAAGGGCTCAGGGTGAGTTCAACAACTGGATCTTGTAATGTACCCACTAGAGTTGTGCTAGGGCTTGACTCTTTTCTGAAGAGTCAAGAAATATTTCTGGAGTTTAGAAACCAGTTGAAGTAGTCTAAGTAAAGTGCCTGGGATCTGGCACATAGTAAGCATTTGGTATAGGATGGTGGCAAATAATATATTTACTCATGTTCTTTTAAAGTAAAACAATGCATCTCAGTTGACTTTTTAGCCATGCAGTTACACAAAATAGTTTGTAAATGCTCATAAAAAAAAACTGTAGATGGTTTTCCAGGGACTATGTTGAGAAGAAAGAAAAACAGCCTGTTTTTTCTGGGTGACTGAACATCCATGTTCTAGTCTCAGTCCTGATCCTACTTCCCATCTCTCTGTTTCTACTTGAAGGAAGAGCCCAGGCCAAAATAACCCTGAGATGTTAATGGAAGTTTTTAAAATATGAAATGGGCCTCCCTGACTTGCTCTGGCTCTGCTTAGTCTGCCATGAGGCCCAAGCTCCTTTATGTTGCCTTCCAGCCTGGCTGTGGCCTGGGAGCTGGGGTGTGAGAAAAGAGAGTGAACCATGTTGAGGGTGCACGGGCGGGGGGAGCCTCAGAGGGTCAGTTACCACCTTTTACTACATATTTTGGTTTAGCATAGTGGTTCTTAAGCCTCAAGGTTTTAACATCTAGTTAAGCACTATCTACCCAGGTTCTGTCCCTTATGATTTTCAAGGACTCCAAGAGGACTAATCCAGTAGTTCGCGCTCCTGTGCAGTCTTGGGGCAGGAAGGTTAGGAAGGGGGAATGGTCTGAGAGGAAAGGAGGGTGACAGGCAGGTGAGGGCTAGGAATTAGACAAAGATTTTTAAAAGAGTCTAAATGCAATTTCTAGGGTATTAAGGCATGCTCAGGACAAATTACATCAATGTAAGATAAAAATAGGATCTTAAAAATGTTCTGATTTTACTTTTGGTCAGTCTTATGTATTGAATACACAGATATAAATTTAAATAGTAATAATTTCATATGTTTTTTTAAAAAGTTTAAAGACTAGTCCTGGCCAGTGTGGCTCAGTTGGTTAGAGTGTCATCTCATGCAACAAAGGGCCGTGGGTTCGATTCCAGGTCAGGGCATGTACCCAGGTTGTGGGTTCCATCCCCTTTGGGGCACACACAGGAGGCAACCAATCGATTTCTCTTTCATATTGATGTTTCTCTCTTTCCCCCTCTCTCTCTCTCTCTCGAATCAATGAAAAGCATTTCCTCAGGTGAGGATTAAAAAAAAGAAATTACTTGCCTGGCCAGTGTGGCTCAGTTGGTTGAGCTTCATCCCATATACCAGGAGGTCACCCATTTGAATGCCAGTCAGGGCACATGCCCAGGTTTCGGGCTCCATCCCCAGTAGGGGGCGTGCAGGAGGCAGCCGATGGATGATGTTTCTCTCTCATCTGTTTCTATCTCTCTCTCTCCCTCTCTCTTCCTCTCTCTCTCAAAATCAATAAAAACATTTTTAAAAACAAACAAAAAAAGTTTAAAGACTATATAATTAAAGCCTCTTTCCACATCTGTCCCCTAGTTTCCTTTGCCCTGTCCTCCCCTTATAGTTAACCACTTTTAGTTTGTTTCCAGTGTATCATTCCAGTTTCTTTATGCAAAAATAAAAATGTACTTGTAATTTCCCACCCTTTGTGCACAAAAGGTAGCATACTATATACTCAGTTCAGTAGCTTGCTTTTTTCAGTTGATATATCCTGGAGATAGTCCCATGTCAGTAACTACAGTCCTTGTTCATACTTGTTTATGCTCCACAGTATTTCATTGTGGGAAGTACCGCAGTGGGGTTTTTTGGTTTTTTATTGATTGATTTTAGAGAGAGAGGAAAGGAGAAACATCAATTTTGTTGTTCCACTTATTTATGCATTCATTGGTTCTTTTAAAAATATATATCTACATGTTTATTGCTACTTTTTTGTTGTTTTTTAATCCACACCTAGGGAGACTATGTTTCCATTGATTCTAGATTTGGGGGGGGAGGGGAGAGAGAGAGAGAAACATTGATGTGAGAGAGAAACATCTATCAGTTGTCTCCTGAGTGCACCCTGGCCGGAGGCTGAACCTGCATCCTAGGTATGTGCCCTGATCGGGAATCGAACTGGCAACCTTTTGGTGTATGGGACAATGCTCCAATGGAGCCACACTGGCCAGGGCTCACTGGTTAATTGTAGTATGTGCCCCGACTGGGGACTGAACCTGTAACAGCATATCAGGACCATGCCCTAACCAACTGAGCTATCTGGCCAGGGTGTACCATTGTTTTTAACTAGTCCCCTATACACGGACAATGTGCACATTAAGAAATTTTATCAGCCCGGCCGGGCGTGGCTCAGCAGTTGAGCATCAGCCTAGGATCCAGGTGATCGGGGTTCGATTCCTGGTCAGGACACATGCCCGGGTTGCGGGCTCAATCAATGACTCTCTCATCATTGGTCCTTCTATCTCTCTCTCTCCCTCTCCTTTCCTCTCTCTGAAATCAATAAAGATATATTTAAAAAAAAAATTTATCAACTTGTTTGAGTATATACAGTGTTCCAGGGATCCGTGTTATTTTAATCTTTTTCATTCTTCATACTGAATAACTCCCACATTACACTTTTACACTTGGATTCTCCCACAGTTTGAAATTCTTTCCTTAGCTCTGCAAGTGTTATCTAACTACCTGCTCAACATCTCCTTTTAGATGCTCCACAGCTGTGCTGTCCAACACCATATCCAGTCATGTGCAGCTATTTAAACTTAGATGAATTAAAATACAATTCAGTTCTTCAGTCAGACTAGCTAAATTCAAGTTCTCAATAGGCACATGTGGCTAGTGACTACCATATTGGACAAGCAGAAAAAGAACATTTTATCTTTGTTGAAAGGTCTGTTGGAGAGCGTTGGTCCACAGAAATCTAAACTTTAGGTTTTCAAAACTTAACTATCTTCTTACCAATTCTCCTCCCATGTGGAAGTTATTTGTCTAGTTCCCTGATTAGACTGTTAGCTTGAGGGGCAGGAATTGTGACATTTCTCTATCCCTAGTGCCTACCTAAGCACAGTGCCAAGGACATCATACATGTTCAATAAATATGGAATGAAAAACTGAGGCTCATAATATAAGTGTTCCCAAGGTCATAATTAATATGTGGCCAAACTGTTATTTGAACCGAGATTGTAATTCCACAGTAAGGTCATAGTACATGACTATGTTAAGTTTCATTTTAAAAATACTGTATCAGAGTTACTGAAAACGAAGATTTTAACTGAAATTTAAGGCTGGAGGAAGCCTTTCCTTCCTTTTGATTTTTTAAAGGAAGATCCTATATATCTGATCCAAAAGATCCCCTGGGAACCTCAGAAAAGCTCTGAGAATTGTGTGGAGAAGGCTTCAACCACTGGGCTCTGGAAACCAATTGTTTTGTTTCAGTTGGAACTGTATTAGTTTGCTGGGGCTGCCATAACAAAATACCACAGATTGGGTGGCTTTAACAGAAATTTATTTCTCACAGTTCTGTAGGCTAGAAGTCCAAGATCAAGATGCTGGCAGCTTTGGTTTCTTCTGAGGCCTCTCTCCTGGGCTTGTAGATGGTCTTCCTCTCCCTGTGTCTTTACATGGTCCTTCCTCTGTGAGCTGTCTGTGTCTTAATTTCCTCTTCAGATAAGGACACCAGTCAGATTGAATTAGGGCCCACCCTAAAGATCTGATTTTAATTTAATCACCTCTTTAAAGACATTATCTCCAAATCCAGTCACATTCCAAGGTACTGGGCATTAGGACTTCAACATGAATTTGGAAGGGGGAAACAGTTCAGTAGCTTATACTGTTCCCTAGATAGTAGACGCAGAGTCTCTTCTCTTTCACATTTTTCTTTGATGAAGAGACAATAGAACTAATACTATGCTTATCAAATTACAGACTGCTTTTATTCTATAGGGGAAAAAGATTCCAAACAACTTTGATAAAAGCGTGTTTTGTCCTTCAAAACACAAGATGCAGTTCAGTTGTGACAGAGTGAAGAGTCTTCTTAAGGAAAAAAGCAAATGGAAATACTGTCTGGGAGGTTAAACAAGAAAAGGAAGCTGAGTCCCAGCTGACCACAGTAGAGTTAGCATATCACACTTTTGAAGGAGGGGCGGGCATGCTTGGGATGACCTCAAAGCAGATTTGCCTTTTACCTGAAGGCTAACAAACCACCTTTCCTTGACTCTGTCCTAGTCAACTTATTAGCCTATTAAATTCAGTTGTAGGTGTTTTGTTTTTTTCTTAAGATGTGGAAAAGTTACAGAAGGGTTAGAGAGATGGTTCTAGTTAACGCTTTTTCATCTCATTATAAAAGAAAGGCAAGTTTGCTGGGCCAGGGTGGCTCAGTGGTTGAGCATCGACCTAGGATCCAGGAGGCTGCGGTTCAATTCCCCATCTGGGCACATGCCGGGGTTGTGGGTTTGATCCCCAGTAGGGGGCGTGCAGGAGGCAGCCAATCAATGACTCATCATTGATGTTTCTATCACTCTCTCTCTCCCTCTCTTGTCCTCTCTCTGAAATCAATTAAACAAAAAAAGGTGGGGGGCAAGTTTGCCCTGACTGGGTAGCTCAGTTGGTTAGAGCATCATCCCAATACGCAAAGGTTTCAGGTTTGATTCCTGGTCCAGGGCACATACAAAAATCAACCAATGAATGCATAAATCAGTGGAACAACAAATCAATGTTTCTCTCTCTAAAATCAATAAATTAAAAATTTTTTAAAAGCCTGGCGGGGTAGCTCAGTTAGTGAGAGTGTTGTCCCAATGTGCTAAGATTGCGGGTTCGATCCTTGGTCAGGGCACATACAACAGTCAATCAACAAATGCATAAATAAGTGGAACAACAGATCTCTCTCTCTTCCCCGCTCTCTCTAAAAATCAATGAAAAGTAATAAACTTTTTTTTAAAAAGGACAAGTTTGTTATAGAAAATAAAGAATAAAAATGAGAAAATAAAGAAATTTTTTATCTTCAACCTGTCAGAGATAATCACTCTAAAATATTTTTCAAAAACAGAATCATTCTATATACAGTTTTAAAAATTCTCTTTTTCACTTATTATATCATGAACGTGAGTCTGGTTTATTATAAAAACATCTTGTTATTAACAGCTGTAAAGAATTTCATCACATAGATGTGGCTGAATTTTAAAAAATGTTTTTATTGATTTTTTGTTTTTAGAGAGAGAGGGAGAGAGAGAAACATTGATCGGCTGCCTGCTGCACTAGCCCACAACCCGGGCATGTACCCTTACTGGGAATTGAGCCGGAGACCTCTCGGTGCATGGGAGGATGCTCAACCAACTGAGCCACACGGGCCAGGGTATAGATGTAGTTGACTTTGAATAACACAGTATTATATGGATAATTTGTTTAACTATGACCATAGAGGTTGGAAAAACAAAATTTATTAAAGGAATGGAAATTATACCAAAAAACATGGTAAGAGTAATTAATATGATTTTTGGCTTTCATTTTGGAGTACAGACAACACAAATACCCTCTCCACATCAAGAGGGGCTCTGACCACACCCACTTCTTTCAGCATCACTCATCAGCAAGCCCGAGTGAGGATCCATTTGTAGGACTAGGTAGAGTGGTCTGGATCACTAGGAAGTGAGGGGAGTTGTGGACTATAGAGTGTAATTTGAGGGGAACCATACGCATCTCTTCTAGCTGGATCCAGACAGATGAAATATTTCCACCAATAGATTCATTCCTGAGGGTCAATGAATGAGAGTCCTGTCCATTAAATGTAAATACCCCTAGTAAGGGCGGGACATGTGCATAAAATCAGTCTTTCACCCTTCAGAATTTCTACATCTAAGAACTTTCCTTTATGCAGAGAGACCTCAACAGCTTGGGTATTAAACATTGTTACCCCAGTAAATTTAATAAAGTATTATTTTAAAAAAATAAAAGAATAAAGTGATATACCAAATACAAAACACACACACACAAAACAGGTTGGGAGCATGACATTTCTGAAGGCACAGAGCTCTCTAGAAGCCTGTAAGGGTATGGACCAGGAAGCTGAAGTCCTGAGGTCACACCATTGCAGCTGGGATAATTTATGGTCTTGGGATCAGTTAAAATTTGGAGGGAATAAGCCAGTCTGATCTCCAAATTTCCTCTCAGTAGTCCGTGCTGAAGTGACACTCAAAGGTGGTTCTATCTCCACCCCGGGCTCTATTCTGCCTTCCACTCAATCCTCTGAACCTGGCTGGATCCACCTACCAACTCAACCTATTCCTCCTTTTGTTTGAATTACCTCAGTTAATGGTACCACCAATCGTTCAGTTGACAAAACTTAGTGATTTTTGTTTCCTCTCTCACCCTCGCAGCTCCACCCAGTCACCTGTTCTTATTGATTTTGCCTCTGGACTATTTCCTAGACCCTTTCCCACATCCTCAACTTCAGGACCACTGTCTGAGTTTAAGGAACCTGATTCTCCAATACAGCCCCAACACTGGTGCCAGAGGAGTCTTTCTGATATTGGTACTGATTATGTCACCCCTGGGTCTAAAGGGCCCTTTGACACCCAAACTCTTCAGCACCCGATCCAATGATCTTCACAACCTGGCATCCACTTATTGTAATCTATTCTCCCCAGCTCCCGTTCTCCAGCCACACCAGTTTACGAGACTTCTCCTAACCACCCCTTCTGTACCATACCTTTGTGGGTATTCCAGTCTTAATTTGACAAACTCTCACTTATCTTTCAAGAACGAGATCAAATGTTCCCTCTGTAACTTGAATTTCATTGTTCCTTACTTTGGTTTCCCACTGAACTTTGTATAACTGTCTTGTCTTCCCTCCTAGATTATGAACTTCTTGAGCGCAGGGCAGGGACCTACCCCTGCACCCAGCATGGTGCTCAGTCAACAGACACTCAGCAGATGATTGTTATATTAAAGGGTTAGCGCCTATATTCTGTCCTGTGCTGCAATCTTTTCATGTGTATGAGGTGTGGCCAGGTCCTCCTGTGACTCATTATTTAATAAGCATGCCAGAATTTATATATGCAAATGAGACTTTGCTGCCTTCTCCTTATGAGACTGGATACTTCTTCCAGTGACGCTGTCATCGCTGAAAATATCTTTGGAACTTCGGCATTTATAGTACTCTCTTTTCAATATCCTGCGGTAGCATTTTAAATTTTTTCCCGGTATTTTTCTACACATCTGTGCACACACCAAGCTGGTGCTGGATGAAAAGATAAGATAAATGGGACATTTCCTCCGTTTCCAAGGAAGTTTCTGTTTGATGAGGGAGGTAAGATCTGGACAACCACTGAAATTCAAAGTTAAGTTGTAACAGTCCAGAGATGTTGAATTTGATTTTTGGAAAAAGCCCAAAGTCCTTTGCTTTCAACCTGCCAACAAGGTCGATGACAGAGGTCTGTGATGACACACTGCTTTAAGCCAGTGTGTTCTGAAGATTTCCAAACCGGAGCCCAGTGAGTTTCCAGTATCTCTCAAGACACTACATTCCTCTGGTGCGTTTGTTTAAAACTCAGACTCCCACTTTACGGCAGGGCTCTTCCATGTGCAGCCTTCCCAGCGAAATGATGAGCCCTTCGAGGGTAGGTGCTGAGGCCTTACCCTTCATTATTTTCACAGCACCTGGCAGACACATGAGCCCAGTTGGATAAATATTCGCTGCGTTACTCCTCTCCCCGTGTGTACTTTGTGGTGACAGCTCAGCAGATCGGCAGAAGAGAAAGGCTGAAGGGCTAACGCCAGGAGGGACGCGCGGGCACCGGCCGCCGACCTGGGACTGGAGCCCGGGGTTCCTGCTTCCTGGTCCCGGCGGGGGCCGCTGCGCGGAGCAGCCCTTCCTGCGCGCCGCGCCCGCCCTGCCCGGGCCTTTCCTGCCCCGCGCGGAGGGACCTAGCCCGCAGCCGGGGCCGCGGGGGGGCCGGTGGCGAAGCCGGAGCCCAGTCCACCCACAGGACACCCCCGCCCCGGCTCCGAGCAAGGTTTTCAGCTCCTGGGAAAGAGTCGGACACTCCGCCCGGAGGAGCGGGAACTGGGGGCTAGGGCGGGAGGGAGAGTCGCGCAAAGAGATCAAAGGGAGAGTTTGTGCGCCGGGCGCGCCTGGGGCCGGATCCAGAAACTGAGGTCAAAGTTGGAGTCGACCACGCCGCGCCGCCGGCCCCGCGCCCTCCGCCCCTCCCACGCCCCGCCCCGCCCCGCCCCGCCCGGCAGCCCCCTCCCCCGCCCACCCCGGCCCAGTCTCCACCCCGAGGGGCCGGTGGCCGGGCTACCACTCCCTCCAGCTCCCTCCCTCAGCTGCGCGCATCTCATACCAGCCCTCATTCCGCACATTCCAGGCTCCCTCCTTTCCAACTCCAGGCCGGGGTGGGAGGGCCCGCAGCTCCGGCTCGAGCTCCAGCCGCCTGGTACCCAGGTGAGTGCCCGGCCGCCGCGCGTCCCGGCCGCGCCGCGCGCTTCGCTCGCTCCTTTCTTCCCGCCTCGCCCCTTCCCGCGCTAGACCCCCGGGCTCCGGCCGCGCGTCGCGCTCCTGCTGCTTCTCTTCCCGCTCCGTCCCGGGCCCGACCCCTCTCCCGCTTCCCCCCCAGCCCTCCCCGCGCCGGCCCGTTTCCCCGGCTCCCTTCCTCTGGCCGTTGACTCACCACTCCAGGAATAGGGATCTCCAGTGTTTTCCCGGCAGTCCCGTTCTGGGAAAACTCCTCCCTCCTCGCTCCGCTTCGCTCCGCTCCGCGAGCGGCGAACTTGGGGCGCTGGGCCGGCGGGGTTCGCGGCCCCGCCTTCCTCCCCGCCCAGCGGGTCGGCCTGGGGGCGGGAGCCGGGTCTCCACGGGCTGACCCCCTCCCGTCCCTGCAGAGCCTGCGCCGTGCGCCCCGGGACTCGGCGGAGCCACGGCTTCGAGAGTTGGCTCTCGGAACGGACTCCGTGGAACTGGCTTAGCGCAGCCGCCTCGCCTTCCCGCACTCTGGTACCGGTAAGGCCGCGGCGCGGGGAGGTGCGGGGAGGAGCGGGGAGGCGTTAGCCCTTCGCCTGCGGACAGGCACTGGGGTGGTGGGGCGCGTGAGGAGCTCCGACCGGATGGCCTAGGAAGAGAGCGGGGCACATGGAGGCTCCGGGGACTGCAGTCCGGGTGAGATACGAGGGACGTGGGGAAAAGGGAGCCTGGGTTGCCGAAAGGAGCAGAGGCAGAACTGAGAACCCTGGCGATGGAAGAGGCGCAGCATCCATGCCTTTCATCCTGCTGCGCCCTTTTCGGGGTTGCAAGACAGCCCTGGAGATAGGTGTGTTGGTTATTTTAAGTGCGGGGGTGGGGGTGCTGGACTGAGGTCCCTGCTCTGCAAGGCTTAGAAGCTTGATGTGCCCGTGATGGGGACCGGTGGATCTAGGGAGCAGAACTCCCAAACTCCAAAGCAAACATTTCTCGGGAACACGCCCTCTGTGTACAGACGCGTAAAGGGGTTTCTGGTGAGCTCATGTAAAGTAATCTGACTGTCCTGTCTTAGCTTTGAGTGTATGTGAGGGTGGTATCTGTTCACATATGAGTCAACTTGGCCTAGTAGGTATATTTGTTTGAGTATATTTCCACTTAAGAAAAGTACTGTCTGTCTGAAAGTGTGCCTATGAGCACTTGTGTGTCTCTAAGTGTGTATTTTTCTATGAAGATGTTGATTTGGGGCATGACTGTTCTTCCTACCTGTATAACTGTGGGCCAGAGACAGTGTCTCTGGTTGTATGTGTGCAGGATGATCTGACTGAGTTTGTTGGAGCTTGTGGCCCCCAGACTTCGTTTGCCCTGGACTGGGCAGAGCTGGAAGGAAGCTGTCTCTCTGAAGGAGAGTGGGTTCTGTTCTTGCCGGAAACAGTTTAGAGAACAAAGCTGGTAGAAGGCTAAAGGAAGTTGAGATCCTTGTCACTTGTTGATGGGATGCGTTATTGATAATTAGAGTCGGGGATGATTATGGGAATAGACCCCTCCCCAGAAAGAAGAGACTTTGAATCTTGAGACTTGTGTAAACAGCACTTTTAAAGCTGGTCCCAAGGACAAAGAGGAGTGGATATATGCCAGCCAGAACTACTTTCTGCTGGTCCAGTTCTCCTTGGAGTTGCCCATGCAGTCAAATGGATGAATCCTTCATTCTTTAGGACTTGCTAGATCATTCTACACTTTCCTGTGGCAAGGGGAATGACTAGCTCATTTCGTGAAAGCTAAGGTGCCAGCCTGGGAGGGAAGGGCTGCCTCTGATTTGCTAGTTGACCGGTAGGAAGACCCCACTGGGTGTCTCAGTTTTCTCTTTCAGCTTTGCTTTCTGTTTTCTCTCCATTTATGGCTTTACTATCTGAAACATTTTCAAGGAGTGAACTGGGTAGGGGAGAGAGCCACAATGTCCAGGAGATTCACAGAAGTAACAGCATGTAGGAGTGGGATGGGGGCACACAGGCAGACCTGACCTCAGAGTTCTGCATTCCCACAACATGATGATGTGGGCATATTGTTTAGGGTTTCTTAGAAGGAAGGAACAAGACCCTGGTGTGGGGGACTCTGGTCACTGCTTCTCCATGCACCCTGAGGATGCAGATGTGCTGGTGGGACCCTCCTCGCCCTTACGTGCTTAGGCCAGGTGTGTGGCTGGGGCTTAAAGGGTGTCTGGTCTAAAGGCAGCATTGATGGAGTCAAAAGGGTACCTGTTTGAGGGTCAGACATATCGGTGTACAAATCCTGACGGCTACCTCACTACCTTTGAGGCTCTCAGGCTGTTTTCTGATGAGTAATATGGGAGGGGGTTAGTTTATATGGATCCAAAAAGTTTGTTGTGAAATTTCATTGTTTGCAAAGTATGTAGCACAGTGCGTGGCACATCTCAGGACTCAGTAGCCAGTGTTCCCCAAGCTTATTTCAGCACGGAACCTCTTTTTTCTTGGGGACTTCTCTAACACCCTTTAATAAATCCTGCCCTATTCACGCATGGTTATTTAGCAAACATGAATTGAGCGTTTACTATAGGCCAGGCCCTGCACCATGTTCTTTTTGTTTGTTTGTTTTGTTTAAATATGTTTTTATTCATTTTGGAGAAAGAGGAATGGAGAGGGAGAGAGAAAAACATCCATCGGCTGCTGCCTGCAACTCGGGCATGTGCCCTGACTGAGAATCAAACCAGCGACTTCTCGGTGTATAGGAAGACACTCAACCAACTGAGCCACACCAGTCAGGGCTGCACCATGTTCTTCATCCTTAGGAACCAGGGTAGCTAGTGGACCAGGTGAAGGGGGTGTTCAGGGCTTTGTCATAGGGGAGCACAGGGCCTCCAAGTCCTATGTTCTAATTCCAGTTTTGCCTTGACTGCAGGGTGAACTTGCTGAACACTATCAGACACTCGAATGTCAGCATCTCGTTCCTTCATATTAAAGATGGGGAAACTGAGGCCCCTAGAGGGACAGTAACTTGCTTAAGATCATGCAACCAGTGAGTTGCAGACCTGGGACTAGAATCCACTGTTTTCACTTTGCATTCTGTCTCCTGCTCTGTGGATCCCAAGGTCCAGACCCCCTGGCCACCTTCATCTAACAGAGGTGGAGGCCAGAACAGTTTGACTTGGGAGATGTCTGTCATCTTGTGGCTCAGATAAGGTTGTTAGGAAGCAGAAATACTCCCCTTCATATAAGCAAAAAGCACAGAACTGTGGAATCTGAGAATGCCAACCCTGGAAGGGGTCCTTAAGAGGTCTTTAAAATGCACCTTCTTTTCTCCTCCCTGGTCAGTACATACCTCAGCCAGGTGGAGAAGGGTCTCTATCTTTATAAGATCTCCTGGGATACCGATTATCACAGTCTCCTGTGGTTTCCATTCTAGAGTCTTTGCTGGTGACTGTCACAGAACAATACCTGTTGCCTAACCTGTGGCTTCTCCCCTCTCTGGGTAGAGGTGGAGGACATGGGTCACTACTTCCCTCCACTGATTTTCCTGTAGTCGAGGTCAGTCCCAGGAAATTCAGGGCTTATAAGGGTGGCCCTACCTTGCCAGTCTTCCTTTGCCCCCCATGACCCTTTGTTGGCAGGGATTGGGACGAGAGCTCCCTTTAAAGCTCTGAAATTAGAGCTGAACAGCTGCTCTCCAGTCCCCTCTCCCTCCCCCCAGGGCTTTAACCGCTCGGGGGCCCAGGTGGAGGTGGGGGCAGGGCTTCGTCCAGGGGCAGCACTGTCTCCAACTCCATGTTTTAATTCCAGCTTTGCCTTGACCTCTTCTGAAATGACGCTTCTTCTCTTGCTTTTGGGTTTTGCATTTCAATATTGGGGAGAACCTAATCACCTGTGTGATGTGGTCTTGGAACCTTCAGCTGGTAGCAACTGGATCTTTGGAAACATTTCACTAGAACTCCAGTCCCTAAGATCTGTGCCCACACCTTCTGCCTTTATACTGGCAGGCGGGTGGAAAGGCGGGAGGATGGGCCTGGCTCCCCGTGGTGTGGCCAGCTCCAGGGTGGTGCTGAGGGTAGGCCGGCCCTCATGGGTGGGAACTCAGCTTCCTTTGACCCAAACTTCATGGGAACAATAGGCTTCAGAGGAGTCACCGGGGCAGGAAATGGGAGCTGTGCTAAGGCTGGATGACCCTCCTGGGGGATGGGATTGCATATCCGGCCGAAAGGAAGGGCAGGGTGTTGGGGGCAGTGCAAAGGGCACTGGGGCGGGGCTGATGAAACATAGGGTGGGCCTCTGCTCTGGAGGGGGCTGTTGACTCAGTGAAACCTGAGCTGCTTAGAGCCCTTTATTTTGCCCAGGAGCATTCTGCTTTGTGTCTTACTAGCAAAGGCGAAGTGTGTGATACCTGCCAGCCTCCACTGCCGTCTAGCTCGCCCCTGCCAGAGCCAGGTCTTCCCCTTCTCTTCAAGCCCCCTGAGATGTCTGCATGAATCTTCCTGGCCCAGATAAAAGGCTAGTTTTGTTTCTTCCTGGATGATCTCCATCTTGGCATTGAGCCTTGAGCAATAGTTGACTGGGGAGGCAATTTGTGCAGTGGGCAGAACTCTGGGTGGGGAGGCAACAGGCATGGATCAGCTGGACAGCATAAAGGGGTTTTTTTTGTGTGTGTGGTTTTTTTGCTACAAGCAGAGCAAGGAGACACAAGACAAGCAGGGGGATTCCTCCTTGAAGGAGGTGGTAGAATGTTCTGGGAGGCAGAGCGCTCTTATCTTGCCTTGGTCTTTGTGAAGGTAGAACCGACTTTGTGAGAGGGTGAAGGAGGGCTGTGGGAGAAAAGAGTCAGACCACACTGAGTTGCTTTTCTTGAGTTCAGATTGCCAGACTCTTACAGGTCAGGTTTTGGGGTCCTGAGAAGCTCCAGGAGTGACCACAGAATCACTCCAGGGTCTGGGAGGAGGTAAGGGTGGCACAAATGCTGTCTTGATTTATTTTTTCAATGGGCAAGATGGGGATCCTGGAAATGGCAGGCCGGTAGGCTTCTCATTGATCCCCAAATTCCAGGTCAGATATCTGAACAGACAACCTAAGGAGACTTCAAAATGAAGTTGAGATAATAGCCACCAAGTGTTCACTCTATCAAGTTTTGGAAGATAATCTAGTTTGGGTGGAGGAATATTCAGTAAGAACTTTGAGTCTAAGGATTTTCTTGGAGTCTAAGCATTATGATGGATTTGTTTGTGGTTGAAAGATTACCCTGGGCATTGAACGGAGCTCACATCGCCCTGGGGGGAGGTCTCCAGTAACATGTCGCAGAGCTCTCTTTTTGGCCTTTTGCTCTGTTGATTCTGTGGGTGTTTAAGACAGCAAGCACATTGGATGATAGAACCACGATTCGAAATCACCTTAATTGACTAGAATGCAGAGCTTAAGCAGAAATACAAAGTTAAAAACATTATGTCTGTTAAAATTAATACATGCTCATTGTAGAAAACCTTTATAAATAAAGGAAGAACAACAACTTAGGGATGAGCACAGTTAGTATTTTGGTATAGACTCTTCAGATTTGTGTTCATGCAAAACTACATATTTTAACATAATTGCAATTATGCTCTATCCTGTTTTTTTCCTACTGAATACTATATAGTGAGCAATATCCCATGTCATAAAAAATCATTTAAACCATAATAAGGGTCTGAATAATAGTACATTTTATGAATGCCCCTTAATTTATTTAACTGTAACCCTACTAGACTTTTAAAGGTTGTTTTTGCCGGGCCTGTGTGGCTCAGTGGTTGAACGTCAACCCTTGAACCAAGAGGTCCCCGGTTCAATTCCCGGTCAGGGCGCATGCCTGGGTTGCGGGCTCTAATCCTCAGTAGGGGGCGTGTAGGAGGCAGCCAATTGATGTCTTTCTCTCTCATCAATGTTTCTATGTCTCTATCACTCTCCCTTCTTCTCTCTCTAAAAAGCATAGTTTTAAAAAATATTGTTTTCAATTTTTGCCATTGAAAATTACTTGCACCCTGCTGGGCGTGGCTCAGCAGTTGAGCATTGGCCTAGGATCCAGGAGATCGCAGTTCGATTCCCGATCAGGGCACATACCCCAGTTGTGGGCTCGATCAGTGACTCTCTTATCATTGATGTTTCTATCTCTCTCTCCCTCTCTCTTCCTCTCTCTGAAATCAATAAAGATATATTTTTATTTATTTATTTATTTATTTATTTATTTATTTATTTATTTATTTATTTATTTATTTAAATATATCTTTATTGATTTCAGAGAGAGGAAAGGAGAGGGAGAGAGACAGATAGAAACATCAATGATGAGAGAGTCATTGATCGGCTGCAGCCCGCAACCCAGGCATGTGCCCCAACCGGGAATCGAACCCTGATCGCCTGGATCCTAGGTCGACGCTTAACCACTGAGCCACGCCCAGCCGCGCTAAAGATATATTTTTTTTAAAAAAAGTTAAAAAAAATTACTTGCTATCTAGCAATGTGAACACGTATACTTTCCTCAAGATGAAATCGAATAGATTGAAGTGTAAAATCCTGCATTTAAGTTCAGAACATCAATTACATAAGTATAGAATAGGAACTGACAGTTCTTATGGGGAAAAGTATTTGGGCTTTTGTTTGACAAAGGAAGGGGAAAGGAAATGAGCACTTAAATAAAGTGCCTACTAAGTACCAGGTGTTACTCTAGACATTTTTGCCTACATTGTCTCCTTTAATCTTTATAGCAGCCCTGTGAGGTAGGGTTTGTTTTGCTTTTTAACCTCTACTGTACAGAAGAGGAGAAAAGTTGCACAGAGATTAGTGCTTGGGTTGGAGTTTGAACCCAGGCCGATCTGACTCTTTGCACCGCCCCATTAAACCCTGAGTCTGTGGGCCCAGTGGTGTATTGGCGTCTGTGTCAAGGAAAACCTTAGTCCACTAAGCTCTGCGATACTCAAGCCACCTTGGGAGTCACCTCTGGTCTTGGAGGGTAGATACACCCTGATCTGTTAAGTATGGAGCTTGCCGATGTTGTGAGTATCTTAGCAGAGGGCAGGTGAAGATTGGAACCTGCCCTGTCATCAGGGAGTATCATCTCTCACTTGCAGAAGGCAGGCCCTCTTTGCAGCAATAGTAAGTCAGGTCCATCTGCTCTGAAGTCAGTTTCACTACATAGCACCACCTAGAACTACACAGAATTTCATTAGCTAGAACTTGTTAGGGATGCTTTGGAGGAGGTCTCTGCACTGGGTGGGAAATTGGACCAAACGACCTCTAGAGCCTCTGCTTCCTCCATGTGGTCCTGGGCCTCCGTTTCTCCACATGCAGCAGATGGGGATTGCACTGAATGGGAAGTATATTCCCACTTCGACATTCTGGGATTCCTGCTGGAGGCAAGTTTGAGAGATGTGGAGTGGGGTGGGGCAACGTCCAAGCAGATAGAGGAGATAGAAAGGGGAAAGGTGGGACTTACTGCCTGGCTTCCCATCATCTTTGTACCAGCCAAATGAACAGGTGTTAGGGACAGGCTACACCCCGAGGCTAGGGAGGAGAAGATGACCGCAGCATGGGGTGGTGGCTACAAGTACAGACTCCAGAGCTGTGCTGTCCAGTAGAGATATAACATAAGCCAGATATATAATTTTAAGTCATCTAGGGGCCACATTTAAGAAGTAAAGAAAGTGGTAAAATGAATTTTAGTAATATATTTTATTAAACTACTATGTCTAAAATATTGTTTAAACATATAATCAATACTTTTAAGCAGTTGAGATAGTTTACTTTTTTTTTTCCATACAAAGTGTTAGAAATCAGCATGTATTCTTTTCCACTTAGCAGTACATCTCAGTGTGGACTAGCCACTTTTCAAGTGCTCAGTAGCCACATGTGGCTAGTGGCTAGAGCTTGGACAGGATAGCTTTATAACCAGCCTACCTGGGTTTGAATCCCTTTTCTGCCACTTATCAGATATGTGGCCTTGAGCAAGTTATCTAACTACAATGTGTCTTATTTTCCCCTCTGCAAAATGTGGTTGATAATGAAGATTAAATTGGTCTGTGTTTATAAAGTGCTTAGTTTTTTGCCTGGCAAATACCAATCACTGTATAAGTGTTTATCAAATAAACCACTTATAGATGGTCCTAAAACCTGGACAAGCTCAAATTCTATGAGGAGAGTCTAGTGATGTGGTTGGAAAAACCCAGTCACAGAGTGGTCCTGTGCAGTTATTGGTGTACTACACCTGTGCCCAGGAGTTCTCCATAATGAACTTGACTTCAGAGCAGATGGATCTGACCTGCTATTGCAACAAAGAGGGCCTTCTGAAAGTGAGAAATAACACACCCTGATGACCAGAGGTTCCAGTCCTTCAACAAGTGTGTTCTGAACACTGTCTGCTTGGGGCTTGGAACTGTGCTGGGTGGCATGGTGGAAGCATAAGCATCCTCAGAAATGCTCCATTGTAAATTGCATGACCTCATGTTGGGATGGGAGCAGAAGTCACTTTCAGCACTTGAAGGTTTAAGCAATAGTGGTGCTGCTTGTGCAGGAGAAGTAAAGCTGTATCAGTGGTTTCTGATACCCTCCTCAGAACACTGCCAACCCAGCACTGCCAGCCCAAGGCTCTTGGCATCAACCCCCTCTGCTTGCACCTGGCCTCAGCTAATCCATAGTGGCCTCAGAGCACCCACTGTGTGCTTGGACTGTGCCAGGTACAGTGGGGAGAATGTGGATGGAAGACTTGTCCTTGTCCTCAAGGAGCTTGTGATCTAGCAGGGAGACAGACTGAATAGCAAACACTGACCACCTGTAAGATGAAAGAACAGCTAATTAGAAGCACAAACCAGGGGGTGCCTGGTAAAGATGATTCATTCTCATGCAGCTGAGAGGGGTCAGGGAAGGCCTCACAGAGGAGGTGGTACTTGAGCAGGCTTTGTGGGGTAGGTAGGGTTTTCGTTGCTCTGTGTGTAAATAAGAGAGGGAGGAAGGAAGAGAGTGATAAATGTCTGTGGGAAGACAGAAAAAATAGTGATTTCAGGGCTATAGTCATGAAATAATTAAAGGAGAAGCGATAATTGGCCTTTATGGAAAAGGTAAATTTGAGGTGGGCCCTCTGGCAGAATAAGGAGAATTTTTAAAAATTTATTTTTAGACTGGCCTGCATGGTGCAGTGGTTGAGTGTCGACCTATGAACCAGGAGGTCACGGTTTGATTCCTGGTCAGGGCACTTGCCTGGGTTGTGGGCTTGATCCCCAGTAGGGGGCGTGCAGGAGGCAGCCGATCAATGACTCTCTCTCATCATTGATGTTTCTATCTTTCTCTCCCTCTCTCTCTCTGAAATCAATAAAAACATACTAAAATAAATAAAGAAAATTTTATTTTTAAATTTACATACAGCATAATTTACTTTTTATGGTATACAGTTCTGTGGATTTTGACAAATGAACAGAGTTGGGTATTTACCACCACAGTCAAGATACAGAACTTCCGTTTCCCCAAACAGTGCCCTCGTGTGCTGCTTCTCTATGATGCCTCCCCTATGCCCATCGCCCAACAGCGCCAATCTGCTCTCCACTCCTATAATTGTGCCTTTTCAAGAATGTCAGATGTGCCCGCCTGGGGGGGGTGGCTCAGCGGTTGAGCATCGACCTAGGATCCAGGAGATTGCAGTTCAATTCCTGGTCAGGGCACATGCCGGGGTTGCAGGATCGATCCCTGGTTGGGGGCTTGCAAGAGGCAGCCGATCAGTCACTCTCATCATTGATGTTTCTGTCTCTCTCTCTCCCTCTCCCTTCCTCTCTCTGAAATCAATAAAGATATATTATAAATAAATAAAAAGAATGTCAGATGGGCTCCTACGGTATGTGGCTTTTAGGTCTGCTTCTTTCAGTCAACATAATGTTTTGAGATCCATCCAAGTTGTGTGTATCAAGAGTTCAACCTTTTTTGTGCTTAGTATTTCACTGTATAGACGGATGTACCACAGTGTGTTCATCCATTCACTGGTTGAAGGACTTTTAAGTTGTTTCTGGCCTTTATTGATTATAAGTAAAGCTGCTGTCAACATTCGTGTCCTGGTTTTTGTGTGAACACAGGCTTTCATTTCTCTTGGAGTGGGAACACCTGGGAGTGGGATTGCAGGGGCCATATGGCACATGTGTGTTTAATGTTTTAAGAAGCCAACAAACTGTTCCCAAAGTCTACCATTTTGCATTCCTACCAGCAAGACATGAGCGTTCCTTTGCTCCATATCTTCAACAGCACTTGGTATGTCAGGATTCTTTTTGTTTTTGCCATTTGATAGGTGTGTAATAGAATCTCATGGTGGTTTTAATTTGCATTTCTTTACTCACCAGTGATGTTGAACATCTTTTCCATTGTTTGTTTGCCGTTCATATAACACCTTTGGTAAAGTGTCAATCCAAACCTTTTGCCTGTGTTTTCTTTTGAGAGTTCTTTAATATTTTGCATGTACCCAGCTGGGCGTGGCTCAGTGGTTGAACATTGACCTAGGATCCAGGAGATTGTGGTTCAATTCCCGGTCAGGGAACATGCTGGGGTGTGGGCTCGATCCCCAGTCAGGGGCGTGTATGAGGCACCCGATCAATGACTCTCTCATCATTGATGTTTCACTCTCCCTTCCTCTCAATGAAATTAATAAAGATATTTAAAATATATATATTTTGCATGTAAGTCAGATGTGTGATTTACAGATTTCGTTTACAAGTTTTTGGAGAAAATTGCCCAAAGAAGATGATGGGTGTGAGGGACTCTGAGGGCGAGGTTTAGAGCTTGGTTTCCTGAGCCTTGGACGAAGCAGGATCCAGGTGAAATGGGGAGCTGGGGGGCTAACACCTGGAGAATGACCTATGAAAAAGATAGGAACAGGGCCTCCTGCGAAGTCTGTTCCTGGCTTAGCACCCACTGTAGAGCACACTTAAGAATAGGAGTCACTGGTGACGATTTGGTTGGCTGGGCACCTCCCTGACTGGCCGGCTGTGCCTGGTCTGTTTCACATGGCTGGCTGGGTCAGACTGAGCTGGTCCCATACAGAACAACAAATGCTTCTGCCCAGCCTGGGTATCAGCCACTTACATGGCCTTGTTTCCAAACTGGATGACCATGCATCCTGGAATGGGAGGTGGGGCAATAGTTAGGCACGCAGGGGTAAGCCACTGGGTGGGAGTGTGGTTGGTGCAAGAGAGAATCAGTGGGGAGTATTTTCTGGGTCAAGGTGGGTCCTGTGTGATGGTGACCTCAGCCAAGGGTCTGAGGGCTTTGGGCCATTGGAACTTCTAGAGCCATCTCAGTCCTCATGTCTGTCTCTGTCTGGGCAGAGTGGCTCTGAGATGGAGGAACATTTCTGTGAAAAATGACCAGGAGCAGGATGGGTGCTGCTTCCTGCCTCTTGCTCATGCTCAGTCAAGCCTTTCCCACTCGTGTGTCCTGGGAGCTGTGGCACTGTCAGATGCTGGAGTCTGCATTGTGTCCTGGGACGGCCTTTTCCAGAGATGATTAAGGCCTAGAGGTGGAGAGTGGGGCAGAGCTGAAGGGTCCTGTTTTTCTGGAGCAGCTAATGCTGGCTGCCCCAGAGCTCTGTGGGCTCCCCTGATGCTGTGGGCACTGGAGGGCTGCTCCCCAGCACTGAGCCCCTGCCTGGCTCCTCCCGAGGCAGGGCGTGTACCCAGAGTCCCCAACTGGAGTGCCTTGTGCTGCATGGGGACCAGGTGTGGGCGCACCTTCTGGTCCTAGCAGGGTGGGGCATGGTCTTGTCTCTCTTTGGGTGAGCAGCTGATTGGGCAAATCCGCCCCAAGCCTGGGAAAACAGCATTTGGTGAGCAGCACATCGTGCGTGTATGTACGAGCTCTGGTTCTGTCAATTCCCCTTGGGATCGCCATTTGACGGGAGTCAGTGGCAAGTCCTGTCAGGCAAAGACTCAGTTATCTATTCTGAGATCTGAATTTTCATAGGACAGGCCTACTTAAAGTACTTTCATGAGTTTTGTTTTATTTTAAAATCCTGAAGAAGGGCCCCGAGCGGAAAAAACTTGCAAGACTTACTCTCCCCACGTTTTTCTTTTAAATTAATAGCCTTTATTTAGCTATTTTTTTTTTTAGTAGTTTTGGGTTTACAGAAAAACTAAGTAGAAAGTATAGAGAGTTCCTTCCCTTCTCCCCATTGCTCCTGTCGTTAACATCTTACACTAAAGTCCATAGTTTACATCAGGGTTCACTCTTTGCGTTGCTCATTCTGTGTGGGTGTTAACAAATGTGTGATGGCATGTATCCGCCCTCACAGCATCACACAGGGTAGTTTCCCTGTCCTCAGATCCCCTGTGCTCCGCCTGTTCATCCCTCCTTTTCCTCAATTCCAATCATAGATCTTTTCCCTGTCTCCATATTTTGTCCAGATTGTCGTATGGTTGCAGTCATCCAGTATGTACCCTTTTCACATTGATTTTTACTTAGCCTTTGGGGTTCAATATGCCTTTCAGGTTTCTCCAGGTCTTTTCACGGCTTGATAGCTCATTTCTTATTGTCGCTGAATATTCTACTTACGCCACCATTTCTCTTTGTAAGTACGGATTCTGAGATCCAGAGAAGGGAAGTGACTAGTTCAAGAGGCACCGTGAATTTGTGGCAAGGCTGAGCTTGGAGCCTAATTTGCCTTCCTTCCCAGAGCCTATTCGGAGGGGCTTCTGTGACAGGCACTGTGCTGGGGCCTAAGCCTGTTTCATCACAGCGCCATCGGCCCCTTTAATGGCTTCAGGGCAGGCCGCAGGGTGGGGTGGGAGTAGAGGTCCGTGGACACCCACGTGTTGTGACCCACTTCCTGGATGTGTTAGGGCTAGGCCCACAGACACCCACGTCCCTGGCTGCTTAGAAGGAGTGGCTGGGGGCAGCGTCCCTGGTGCCAGTTTCTGGAGAGCTGAGGAGATAGGATGCTGGCCCCTCGGGGTGTAGGGCTGGGCAGTGGATGGAGACTCTGCTACCCCAAAGGCTTAGGGCCTATCCTATATCCATTCAGGAATCTTATCTCCCTCCTTTCATCTTCATCTCTGAGCCACCCATGGCCCCTCCCTGTTGAGATACCTCCCACTGGCCTCCTTTCCTTTCCACCTATTTACTTACCTCTCTTGCTGCCCCTCATTCCTTCTGCACCCCTCCTCTCTGCTGCTTCCCAAGGGAAGCTCTTCTCACTGAGTCTTGCCTTCTCCATCGCCCCTGCCCCCCAATAACAAATGTTTGAGGAGTCCTTCCAAGAGCCAGCCTCCGTGCCCGTACCTGTGGACGTGATTGAATTTAATCCTCAAGGCAGTCCCGTGAGGAGATAACACTGTTACCTCTGGGATATATTTGGGAGGACACAAGCTCAGAGCCAAGTAGCTTGCCCAGGGACACTGGACACCAGGCCAGCATGAGCAGCATGAGGCCCAGCTGGGATCTGAGCCCAGGCCTGAATCTGCCCCACAGCCCCTCTCCTGTCCAGGCCAGGCCTGCCAGGGCCTGCTCTCTGTCGCTGTGGTTCCCACACGTCTTACACCGGGTAGGACTGAGGGGTGTTCTTTTTGCCTTCTTTTCTGTCACCCCCTTCCCATTCCTATCCTGTCAGGAAATAAGATGTGCTCAATGTCTTCACACTGAGAGGTTGGTGAGAGGTGGTGGGTGGTGCCGACACTGTGTGCCGGGTTCTTTGCATGTGTTGTCTCATCTAACCCTTCATCTCTCTGCATGGCAGGGCTCCTCCCTGTTTGAGAGATGAGGGGACAGAAGCTTTAGGGAGATTAACTAAGTTTTTATTGATTTTTAGGGAGAGAGAGAAACATCGATCTGCCACCTCCCATACATGCCCAGACTGGGGATTGAACCTGCAACCTTTTGGTGTACTGGACAGCGCTCCAATCATCTGGGCCACCCGGTCAGGGCCAAACTTTCTTTACAGTGAACCAGACTCTTGCCCAGCTTCTGAGAGCTTCTCGCAGAGCTTTACACCTGTTAGGAGAGGAAGAGTCACCACTCAGGGTGAAGGAAGCATGCTCTGGTGGTGAGAGTTCAGGCATTGTGACACCTAGCTTGTGTGATTTTATAACTTTTTGAGAATGGCCCTTTTCTGGCTTCCAGCAAGCCCTGGCCAGTCTTCTAAAGTCACACTGGGGTCAGTTTTTTCCAGCTGAGCACATGGCCGAGCCCCAAGGAGCCCATTTCTTTCCTGGGCAGCTTCCTCTACTCTCTCTCCCACCTCCATCCCTCAGGACTGCCTGCCTCTGGCCTGGGAGCTCTCCTATCTTGTCTCTTTTCATCTCTAACTATAAATTGACCATTTTCCCTTGTCTCCTATATTTTGAGCCCACACCTTTCCCCCTGCTATCTCTTGGTGCTCTTTTTAAAAAAATGGTGGTGCCCGGTTGGGCGTGGCTCAGCAGTTGAGCATCGACGTAGGATCCAGGGGATCGGGGTTCGATTCCCTGCCAGGGCACATGCCCGGGTTGCGGGCTAGGCAGCCAGTCAATGACTCTGTCATCATTGATGTTTCTATCTCTCTCTCTCCCCCTCCTTTCCTCTCTCTGAAATCAATAAAGATATGTTTTTAAAAAAATAAAAAATAAAAAAAATTAAATAAATAAATAAAAATTGTGGTGAAATATACATAACAGAAAATTTACTATTTTAACCACTTTTAAGTGTACAGTTCAGCTTCATTAAGTACATTGACAGTGTTGTGCTATCACCTTTCATCTTCAGAACTTTTCATCATCCCAAACAGAAATTCTGTACCCATTAAACAATAACTCCCCATTCTCCTTTCCCCAGCCCCTGGTAACCTGTATTTTATTTTCTGTCTCTATGAATTTGCCTGTTTTAGGTATTTCATATAAATGGAATCCTACAATATTTGTTCTTCTGTGTCTGGCTTGTTTTACTTAGCATAATGTTCCCAAGGTTTATCCATGTTGTAGCATGTATCACAATTTCCTTCCTTTTTTAGGGTGAATAATATTCCATTGTATGGATATACCACATTTTGCTTGTCCATTCTTTTGTTAATGGACATGGGTTGTTTTCACCTTTTGGCTACCTTGGTGCCTTTTGACATGTCTCTCTGTTCAGACATTTTATTTAATACATATTTTGATTCATTACCATAGAAGCCACTACCGGCAGCATCATGGCTCATGCCTGGACAAAGCTTATCTAACACATATTTTCTCTGTAAGGCACATCACAGCCTTCTTGCACTTAGGACACTGAACAGCACTTCAGCACTACACTTAGGGACCTTTTTATTTTTGTTTATTTATCTTTTAATGGAAATGTATTCCTATTTAGAGAGAGACAGAGAGAGAGAAACATTGACTTGTTGTTCCACTTGTTTATGCATTCATTGGCTGATTCTTGTATGTGCCCTGACTAGGTATCAAACCCACAACCTGGGTGTATTGGGACAACACTAACCAACCAGGGCCTTGGGGACTACTTTAAACAGCAAAGTCATTAACAAAAAGCACAAAAGTGCAAAAAATCATGGCAGTAAATAGTCTGTGAAAAGGATACTTGTTAGACAAACAATCCAATTAAAAAATGGGCAAAGGACCTAAATAGACCCTTCTCCAAAGAGGACATAGAAATGGCTAAGAGATATATGAAAAAATGCTCAACATCGCTAATCATCAGAGAGATGCAAATTAAAATCACAATGAGGTATCACTTCACACCTGTCAGAAAGCTACCACCAACAGCCATTGAGCTACAAGTGCTGGCGAGGGTGTGGAGAAAAGGGCACCCTAGTACACTGCTGGTGGGAATGCAGACTAGTGCAGCCACTATGGAAAGCAATATGGAGTTTCCTCAAAAGATTAAAAATTGACCTACTATTTGACCCAGTGATCCCACTTCTAGGAATACATCTTAAGGAACCCGAAACACCAATCACAAAGAACTTAGGCACTCCTGTGTTCATAGCAGCACAATTTACAATAGCCAAGATCTGGAAACAGCACTTGATGAGTGGATAAAATGAGGGGACAGTAGTTGAGTGGATAAAAACGCTGTGGCACATTTACACCATGGAATACTATGCAGCTGTAAAACAGAAGGATCTCTTATCCTTTGGCACAGCATGGAGGGAACTAGAAGGTATTACGCTAAGTGAAATAAGCCAGTCAGAGAAAGACAAATACCACATGATCTCACTTATATGTGGAATATAATAAACAAAATAAACTGGTGAACAAAGTGGATCCGGAGACATAGAAGCATGGAACAGACTGAGAGATCTCAGAGGGAAGGCTTGGGGGGGGGGGGGGGGGAGAGATTAATCAAAGAACTTATATGTTTATAAGCATAACCCATGGGCACAGACATTGGTATGGGAAATCCTGGGTGTGGGGTGGATGCAGGGTTCAATGGGGATAAAAAGGGTGGACATCTGTAACATTCTCAAAAATAAAGATAAACTTAAATAAATAAATAAATAAATAAATAAATTTTTAATAAAAAAGGATACTTGTTTATCATGTGAGAACTGAGACCAGAAGGCAGAGTGCAGCCTTGTTTAATCAAACTCAGCTGAACATGTGTGACTTAGGTTTTGGCTGCTCAGCACAATGTACACATCTGCAAATGACCACAAAAACACTGCGAGTACTGAATTGGGGTTTACAAATTTTAGTGAGTAGGCAAATTTGCATTTGTGGACTCTGAATATTCTGTGAATAATAAGAGTCAACTGTGTTTACATCTTCCCAGGGAGCCCTGGACCCTGCTGCCCACTAGATTGAAGGATGTTGAGGGCAGGCCATGTTATATATGGACTTGGTACCCAATGGCTGGCACATAGTAGGTGCTCAGTATACAGCTTTCAGTGAATAAATGAAAGTCTCAAATGGCTAATGGGCTAGTGGTGAGGCGTGAGGCATGAAAATAAGCAAGGAGGAATTTTTTTGGCTGGGGAACCTGTTTAACCACACGTGTCAGTCACCTGCTCCTCTCCTTCTTAGGAACCAACTCTCTCATTGAGAGGCATCCAGATGCTGGTCGTGGGAGTTGTAATTGTGTAGCAGCAAAGTATAGGCCTGAGGTTTAGTTCTAGTCCCCATTTCAACTAGCTGTAAGGCCTTTGGCAAGGCACTTCACCTGTAAGTTGGAGGGCAACTCTCCTCTGAGGTTTTTCCTCACTCACACCAACCTTGGAAACCCCACACCTCCCAGCTGGGACCTTCACCAGAGGCTTGGGGGGGAGGGGCAGTGGGATCTGTGCTGAGAAAGGAGCCAGGAAGACTCAAATCCACAGAGAGAAATGCGCCTTGCTCCCCTTAGCTGGTCAGCCAGGGTCTGGTACCCCTCCCTCTTACTCTTCACATCTAACTTAAATCCCTCACGCTGTACACTCAGACCACTCCCTCCCTTTTGTCCACAGAACTATTGGTAAAGAAGTCAGAGTAGCATTGTGGTGGGTGAGAGGCCGTTTGCTGTGGAAGTTTTTGAGCTTATCTACTTAGAGCTTTGGGGCTCAGGCACAACCCTTCACTTCAGGAGCCCCAGCTTCGTCATCTGAAACAGTGGTACTGGTTACCTCAAGGTGATGTTGGGAGGAATGGAGGAGATGTTAGCCCAGTGCCAGGCACAGAGTGGGTATTCAGAAATGGTACCTACTAGCCTTAGTATTAAAATTATTCTCTCTGATAAGCAGAATGTTGTCCCTCAGTGTCCTGGGTACCTTCCAACAGCTAGGCCTCCCTCCCATGATTGTTGGGTCATCCAGCCTGTCCTGCAGGGTCACCTGCCCAGTGCAAGGGGGCCAGGCACGATGGGGAGGTAGCACTGTGTTGGGGAGATGGGCTCTCCTCTCTGACCCCAGGCCCCTGTCCTCTCCTTGTCTCCCTAGCCTCCTGAGGGAGATTTACAGCAAAGCAGCCAATCTCCTCAGCACCTTGGGGCATGTAAATTTTCCCTGGTCCTCAGATATCCCTGGCTATACTTGGTAAGATAGTGACTTAGAATGGAAGACAGAAGACAGCCTGAGGGGGCCTAATGCGTGGAGGCAGCAAGTGTTTCCAGTCCTGAGGTCTTTGTGGGCGGGGCCAGGGAACCCTTCAGGGCAGAGGCCAGCCCTGGCAGAGCTGTGTGCCTGGTACCTGCTCCCGCTGAAGCCCTTACGCTTCGGGCACTTAGGTGTTTGCATGTACCATCCTCCCGCCCTCCATCTAAAGTCTGAGCCCCTGAGGGCCTGAATCCATGTCTTCAGAGTTTAGTCTAGAAATATGTACTCAAGAGGTGGGGTTTTTCAAAAAATATCTTTTGTTATTTTGCAAAATTTCAGCTTTATTGAGGTATAACTGACATAAAATTATAAGATATTTAAAGTATACATCTGGTGACTTTGAGATATGCATACATTATGAAAGGGATTTCCTCCATCTAGTTAATTAATACATATTTATAGTTTTTGTGTTTTTGGTGAGAACATTTAAGTTCTCTCTTAGCAGATTTCAATTATACAATACAGTGTTATCAGCTATAGTTCCATGTTTTACATTAGATCCTCAGTACTTATTCACCTTATAGGTGAAAGTCTGTGCCTTTTTACTAGCATCTCCCTACTCCCCTACCTTCAGTAGATGTTTGTTGATGGGCTGGTGTCAGGAATGAAGTAAGTACAGAGGCTCACCCTAGGCAGGAAAACAGTGTGACTAAACTTGGGGTTTAGCAGGTGGTGAGACTACGGGCTGGAGGGAGACTGGGAATGAGTCTGGAAGAAGGCTGAGGCCTACTGTTCCTGCTATGCCCCTTGTTCTTACTTAAGAAATGAAGGCTCAGAGACATCCTCCCCCCAAATCAGAGAGTTGGCACTTCTGCTTCAGTATGTGCAACACCTTTCAGGTCAATCTCCAGAGTCCAGTCTGGTGGGAACAGCCAGGATAGTGATGGGAGGAGCAGTTGTCTCTGCTCTGAAATGAATCGGATGGGGAAGATCCACATTCCATTTGGTGTAGATGTTCTGCAGCCACAACTGTGTCAGATTGGGCAGAGCACCTGGGATTCAGACACATGACTCCTGGCCTTGATAACCAAGCCTTGCAGATAAGTGCACCTCCCCCACCCCCCCAAGGAGGATTCCTGGTCTGAGGTTGAGACAGAAGGGACCTGTTCCTCCTACTCTGAATGACTTTAGCCACTCCCCTACCTTCCACATCTTTATACCTCTGGGACAAATGTATCTCGAAGATTAGGTTGGGTCTCCTGGAAGGAAACTCCAAGTTTTCTTTTTCCTTCCAGCTTCTCAGTTATAGAAGCCACTGGGGTGAAGGAGGTAGTTCTTTCAGAGGATCCCAGGAGAGAAGCAGCAGACTGGGAGCTGAGGTATCCGGGGGCAGGATGTCAGAGCCCACACAGATCAGGAGAATCCTGATGTGCCTGGAACCTTTAGCCTAGATCCCAGAGCTCTTGGAATCAGTGGGGAGAAGAGGGGCAGAGAGAACCATTTTTATCTTCATAATAGGAGGGAGACTCAGGCCCTCTCCTGATTGTCTCTTTCTAACTTTTTAGATGACACTAGGCCAGCCTTATAAACTTTCTGAGTTTCAGTCTCCATCACTTCCAACTTGAGGTTAAGGAGCACAGAGAGGAGGTTATAATGTTGACCCCCAATGAGTTAGAGACATTGTAATGAAAGGAAATTAGTAGATTTATCCCTGACGGAGGAAAGGGGACAATGGAAGAACCAGCTCCTTAAGGATGACATCCGTTACTTCAATTCCCAGCACTGAGGGGGGAGTGGGGATGCTAATGTATGAGAAAGAATCATGTTCTCAAGGAACTCACAGTCCAATCGGGGAAACAGGTGAGCAAGTTGCCATGACTTTCAGGACCAGAAGTTGTCACGTGTTGAGTTACATGTTGGAGGCTCTAGAGGCTGGTGGGAGTTGGGTGGGGTTTAGAGATCACTGATGGCTGTGGACGGCTCCTGAAGGAGGTGGGCTTTGAGAGCAGCAGGTTGGGTGTCTGAGGGGACAGGACTTCAGAGCCTGAGGTCTGGTTTTGCCAGTTTCTTAGGGCAAGTTATTTGCCATCCTTGAGCCTTGGTTTCTCCATTTATAACCTGGGGACCATGATTCCCTTCCTGAAAGGGGTTTTGAGGAACTTATTGTTCTCATTATTAGAAAGATCGGAACAAAGCCTGTAAGTTTGTGAATCTTCTGAAAATTCCTGAGTAAGCAGCCTCTAGGATGGAGCCGAGTGTTGTTTGAGCCTGGAGTATGCATTGGGTGGGCCATCTGGTGGGTTTTGGGGTGGGGTAGTGGGCAGAGCAAGAGGCCTCTGGGCCAGGCCCTGAGAGCCAAGTCAGGGATTATTTTTATTCCTCTGGTCATGGCACATGGCCTGGGCTCAACGATGCCATCTGTTCCCTATCCCCCCCCAACCCCCCTTTCAGCTCTCATTCTGGCAGGCCCCAAGGGTCACTGTGGAGCACTTGGGGAAGGAGGAGGGGAGTGGGGATCCTTTTCTGGGCTGGTCTTGGCTTACCCCCCATTCTCCTAGCCGAGGGGCAGAGGCTGTGTGGGAAGTTTACCTAGTGAGGGAACTAGCTGCCAGGCCGGACCGTGGGCGATGAGGGTGGGAGAGACTAGACCAGGAGATGGGAGCAGGCCACACAGGGCTGGGAGCAACTCCATTTCAGTAATGAATCCCGTGGCCCAGGGCCTTGGGTGACCCGCTGCCCTGCTTTCGCTGGGACAGGCCCAATCCTGGGGACACGGAGTTCAGGTCCTCAGAAAACCTCCTCCATGGGGCAGCGTCTGGCACAAGTCTGGTTCTCCCCAGGTCTGGTGTTCTGCTGGGCTGCCCTGGCCCAACTTCTTCAGGGACCCAAGGTGCTCATTTCACCTGCTGGTGTAGCACAGCTTGGGTGAAGGACAGGCCTGGAGACCACAGTCTCTGGCTTTTCGTGGGGTTCATGCTGGATCTCTCCTAACTTTCTGGCCTCCACATCACCCTCCACCTGGCCTGGACTGTCCATCTGTGTTTAGTGTTAGATCCCAGCAGAAAATCTAGGTTAAAGCCAGGATATATGAAGGTTTAGATGTTAATAGTAGTTAATTAACATCAATTAATATTAGGTGTTAGGTATTACCTATCAGGTCCATTTAGGCTTTATATCTTCCAGTTGAAGCATTTATTTATAGCTTAGTAATAATGATTGTGAGGGTGGTGATGGTGACAATAAATAGCTCCAGTTGAGCACTGACTGTGTCAAGCTCCGTACAGGTTAACATATCAGCATACTGACCATCATATGGGACATCTCTCCATGGCAGGTAAGTTCCCAGCCTTTTCTGAGCAAAACCACAGGTGAAAGTCTGCAGGGTATGTTGAACAGCAGGTAGGCAAGCTCCCCAGGGACATGGAGGGTCTGGATAAGGAGTGTGAGCCGCAGACACTGCTAGGACAGAAGGGACCTTTGATTTCAGTGGGAGCAACCCCTAATCTTAGTTTTATAGATAGCAAACTGAGGCCCAGAAAAATGGAGGGATTGACCATGATCACACAGTTGCTTGTAGAACTGCTACCAAAACCAGTCTCTTGATTCCCAGACATCACACTTTCATTTTACAAGCCTCCAAAATAAATCCCCCAGGGATTTACAGCAACTCAAGCTCTCCTGCTGGTATGCCACAGTCCAGACATTTACAGAAGTTTTCTTTTGTTTCTGAACATGAAGCAGAATAAACAGTTTTCCTTTCCTACAGAGAAATCATTATTTCACAAAGAACACTTACCAAATATCCAAAATATCCATTCATTTGTTCATTCTTTTGTTCTCCATCATTGTGGAGTGTGCTTGGACTTACTGTCCTTGTGGTGTGTGAAGTGCAGTGAAGGAGACCAATCTTCCCTGGGATATGAGAAGCATGAGGCCCTATTGGAGCACATAGGAGGGCGCCTGATCCAAACTTGAAGTTGGGGTCATCCTCCCAGACGAAGTGACATTTTGGCTGGGCCTTAATCAGGTGAAAGAGGGGATGGGGAGGAAAGTTACAAGCAGCACTTCCAGGTTAGAATGTTGAGGGTATCATTTAGATAGAGTTTGGGGGCTGGGAGTGGGCGCAAAGAAGGAAGTCAAGAGGCTGATGCAGATGGATGAAAGGTGTGGCAGGAGGACAGGAGTAAGCTGATAAGGGGCCTTCTAAAGTCTCATTATGGAGTATGTCATTTTATCTAACATCATGGGAAGCTATTGAAAGGTTTAAAGCAGTAGAGGAATCACATGATCAGATTTGTATTGTAGAAAATCATCCCAGCTGCAGTGAAAAGATTATGGAGTCTGGGTGGGGGTTGGTACAGTCATCCAGGTGAGCATTGGAGCACACTTTGGATTAAGACTCTGAGATAGCCCGGCCGGGCGTGACTCAGCGGTTAAGCATCGACCTAGGATCCAGGGGATCGGGGTTCGATTCCCGGTCAGGGCACATGCCCGGGTTGCGGGCTGCAGCCGATCAATGACTCTCTCATCATTGATGTTTCTAGCTCTCTCTCTCCCTCTCCTTTCCTCTCTCTGAAGTCAATAAAGATATATTTAAAAAAAAAATAATAAAAAATTAAAAAAAAAAAGACTCTGAGATAGAAGGAGAAGTGGATTCTAGAAGACATTTAGGAGATAGAAAGACAGGTTGTGATCATTGTTTGTGGGAGATAAGAGGAGAAAGGCAAAATACACTCCTCAGTTTTTGGCCTCTGGGTGGATGGTGGTGTCATTTCCTGGGAGTGGCAGAGGAGTAGGAGCAGGACTCAATGGCAAGCTACAAACTTAATTTTGGAAGTGTTGAGCTTTGGAGACATCTGATTAGAGCTGCCTGGTAGGCATTTGCTATATAGGCCTAAACTCAGGAAAGACATAACAGATTTGGAAATCAAAAACATGTAGTGGAAGTGTAAGCCATGGGATCCCCCGTGGGGTATGTAAAGGGTTTAAAACAAAGAGGTCAGGTCAGAACCCTGATGAAAACATTTATGGAATGGGTCTGGCAAAATGTGAAGCCAAGGAGAGGAAAAGAAGAGTGAAGACAATAAGTTGGACAACTGGAGAATGGTTTGGGGTCTTCCATATATTTTGAGAATCGGCTGAAGTTTTGTGAAACCTTACGGGATTTTAATGAAAACCTAATTGAATTTATGATTTATTTGTAGAGATTCAATATCTTTATATTTTCCCAATCGTGAATATACCATTTCCTCTTCATTTAGTTATTTTGTCTTTCAAAACAGTTATGATTTTCTCTGCACAATAGGTCTCATCTATTGATAGATTTATCACTAGGTAAATTATGGCTTTGGTTCCTAAATGGAATATTTTTAAAAATTATATTGTCCAACACCTTATTTCTGGTATAAAAAAATGTAATTAAACCATGGCCAGGTGGCTTGGTTGGTTGAAGCATCGTCCTGTACACCAAAAGGTTGTGGGTTTGATTCCCAGTCAGGGCATATACCTAGGTTGCAGGTTTGATCCCTGGTTGGGGCACTTACAGGAGGCAGCTGATCAATGTTTCTCTGTCTCTCTTCCTTCCTTTCTCTAAAATCAATAAACATATCCTTGCGTGAGGATTAAAAAAAGAAAGAATGTAATTGAGTTTGATATTGATCTTGCTGAATTCTTAGAATAAGTTTTAATAATTTGATTTTCTTTTTTGGCCAAGGCAGAGGTGAGCACCAGTAGGCTGAGGAGGGCGAGGAGAAGGAAGCCTCAGTGCCTCATCTCCCTTGCTGCCTGCACCCTCCCACTGGGCTGTCCCTTTGGGGGTTGTGGAGGCTTCATTACCTAGGCATGATTGGCTAAATCCTTGGCCATTGATGGCCGTAGGCAGTTGAGTCAACCTTCAGCTTTTCTCTCCTCCCCAGAGGTGAGTGAGGGGGCACTGAAAGTTCTGACCCTCTAACTTACACGGTTGGCTTTCCTCACCACCAGCCCCCATCCTTGGGTGCTTTTCAAAAGTCCTCATTCTCAGAACGGGACACCTCTATTCCTCTCATCACTTAGGAAATTCCAAGTGTTGTAGGAGCTCTGTGCCAGAAAGCTGAACGAAGACCAAATATATAGTTCTTATTATAAGTCACAGTATCACAGTAGGTTTTGTGAAAATACCTTTTGGTGAGTTAAAGTAGTTCTTTTTGTTTCTAGTAGTTTGCTGAGAGTTTTTTATTGTGAATGGGTCTTGAACATTATCAGACTTTACCAAATGCATCTTCTGAATTTATGATTCAGAAACATGGTTTTTCTGCCTGCACACATGTGTGTGTATGTGTGTGTGTGTGTGTATTGCATGGCCAGACTTAGTTGTCATCATTGTTACTGTTTTGTACAGTTACACGTGTGTGTGTGTGTGTGTGTGTGTGTGTATTGCATGGCCAGACTTAGTTGTCATCATTGTTACTGTTTTGTACAGTTACACGTGTGTGTGTGTGTGTGTGTGTGTGTGTATTGCATGGCCAGACTTAGTTGTCATCATTGTTACTGTTTTGTACAGTTACACGTGTGTGTGTGTGTGTGTGTGTGTATTGCATGGCCAGACTTAGTTGTCATCATTGTTATTGTTTTGTACAGTTGTTTAGACTCACTTTTATTTTTCTACCAGTTACTTTGCTCACTGCTCTTCTATACCTGTAATGCCTTCTTTTCGTACCAGTTCCTTTCTGTTTTTTTAAATATCTTTACTTGGTTTTGTTTTATTTTTCAGCGAGGGTCTGTTAGTACTAAATTCTCTCCATCTTTATCTGAAAATACCTGTATTTAATGTTCACATTTGAGCAATATTTTGTTTGGGTTTTTATTTATTTTATTTTATTCTTTGTTATTTTTTTAACCCTCACCCAAGGATATTTTTTCCATTGCTTTTCAGAGAGAGTGGAGGGGGTGGGGGGAGAAAGAGAGAGGAAAATATCAATGTAAGAGAGACATGTTGATTGGTTGCCTCCCGCACGCGCCCTGACCGGGGCCGGGGATCTACCCTGCAACCGTGGTACATGCCCTTGGCTGGAATTGAACCTGGGACCCTTCATTCCACGGGCCAGATTCTCTAACCATTGAGCCAAACTGGCCAGGGCTTTGGTTGGGCTTTAAATTCTAGGTTGGCATATGATGTCACTTGTGTGTGGGATGTAAAACAGAAAGCAACAGACAATAAACAAAAGAACTATTGACACAGACAATAGTATGCTGGTTACTAGAGGGGAAGGGGGTGGGGAGAGGTTGAAGAGGGTAAAGGGGGTCAAATATATGGTGACAGAAGGAAACTGAACTTTGAGTGGTGGGGACACAATGCAATATGCAGATGATGTATTATAGAATTGTACACACGAAACATACAATCTTATTACCATGTCATCCCAATAAATTTAATAAAAAGAAAAAACTAGGTTGACAGTTATTTTTCTCTCAACAATTTGGAGCTGTTATTTGGGTCTTCTAGTGTACTGTTGAGAAATTCATGATCAGTGTACACAATCAGTATAATAGTCCTTTCTTTGTAGGTAATCTGTACTTTTTCACTTTTAAGATCTACTCTTTGTTTTTGTTTTTGTTTTTGTTTTTCTGAAGTGTGCCTATAATATGTGTTTATTTGAATTTATTCTGGTTAGGATTCAGTATGGTTCCTGAATTGGAGGATTCATGTATTTCATTAATTCTGAAAATTTTCTGTCATTATTATTTAAAATGTTGTTTTACTTCATTTTCTATATTCTCTCTTTCTAGAATGCTAATTGGAGGTATGTTGAACTGCATTTAAAGTTCTCCTTGCTTTTTATTGTTTAAAAAAAATACATCTCTGAGTAATATCCTCAGATCCATTTTCCAGGTTTGTTAATTTTTTTTTCTATAGCTGTATCTAATTTGCTTTTAATCCCAATCATTGATTTTTTTGTTTTTGTTTTTAAATATGTTTTTATTGATTTCAGAGAGAGAGAGGGGAAGAGGGGGAGAGAGAAAGAGAAAGAGAAACATCCATTGGTTACCTCGCATGCACTCTGACAGGGTAACAGACCCGAAACCTGGGCATGTGCCTGACTGGGAATTGAACCTGTGACCTTTTTGTGCATGGGCTGATGCTCAACCAACTGAGTCACACTTCCAGGGCTCAATCATTGAGTTTTTTTATTTCAGTGACTAAAATGTTTATTTCTAAATGTTTTCTTTTTTCAGTCTGCTTGATAGTGTCTAATTCTTTCTTATGTTTCCAATTCTTTAAGTCAATAATTATTTTAAACACAATTTATATAATAATATTTAATCTGATATTTCAATTATCTGTAGTTCTTAGGGATCTAATCCCATTGAATCTTGATCTTGGTAGATTATTTCTTATATGTTGTAATTGTGGATTTTGAGACTCTCTTTAGCAAAGCATTACCTTTGGGAATTCTCGGCAGTCTGGGTTAAAATTGTCTTTTCAGAGATTTTTCAGCCTGAGACTACTGTTTATTCTTGTGAATTGGCTGGGAGTTCCTGAGTAATATAAAATTTAAATCTCAAATCCACTTAAGGTTAGGCCCTTTGTTAGAAATTTTTAGGAAAGACAGTTTTGCTTTATACCTAGAGCTTAGGCCAAGACAATCTTCCCTGTCATATTTTGTTGGTGTTCTACCTTTTCTCTGAGGATTGACGTATAGTTCTCAGTTCCAACCTCCCTGTATCTCTCAGGTCTAAGGTCTCATCTCTGAATAGCCATTAAAACCTAGTGGCTTTATTACTAAGATTAGCTTCACACCCTGCCTCCCAGAGCTACTATAGTAACAGCTCACTTGCTTATTACTGTAGCTTAGAGTTCTTTCATTTTGGACTTCTAGGGGTTTACTTGCTTCTAAAGTTAGCTATGCATTCAAAAGTGCATTTGTTATATTTGTCATTTCTAAATTCCATCTCTTTTAAGAACTTTGTTTTGGAAGGTATTGAAAAATAGTTCAATGTTCATGATAGAATCAAGTCCAGAATTTCTGGTGCAGAATAAGCTAGTTTTTTTCAGATCAAGTGACCCCCTATAACACACTTTGAAGAAAACTTATTTTAACAGCCACAGAGAAAAAGCTAATATGTATTATGCTTAAAAGGCCTGGGACACTGGAGGGCAGAGATCAAGACTCAGCTGCTCTGTTGACTTGTTATATGACCTTGGGTAAGTCTTTAGGCCTTTCTGGGCCTTAGTGTCCTCATCTGCAGTCTAAGGGGATTGGGTTAGGTTTCTCCTACGGTTCCTGCTTTAAATTTCAATGGTTTAACCTTTTTCTGACTGCATGCCTGGGCCAGCAGTTTAACTAAGCTCCTTGGAACCTCCCCTCAGTCCCAGGATGTCTTGCCCCGCGCCCCCCCCCCCCCACACACACTCAGCTCCTCCCTTCCTTCACTGTATGATGACTACACTGACCCTCATATGCACCTCTCTGTGAAGAACTGTTCCTCTAACAAGCCTGGGTTGGTAGTGAAGGGCTTCAGGCATGGGGAATGCTCTGGGAAGGTCTTATCTGAGAGGGCCCTGGATGGAAGTGGGTTGTAACTCAGGTGTCTAGATTCCTACCCCTGGGTTTGGGCTGCTGGGCTACACTGTTACTCATGGCTAACAGGGATGTTTGGGAAGGAAAGGGGTGATATGTGTGATGGGGGGAGACCCTCTACAGACGTGCTTAGTGGCTAGGGGCTTGCGGAGGGCCATGGGAGGTAAATGGTACCCACATAGTATTCATAATCCTAAAACTGATTTAAGATTACTAGTGTGGTCCTGGCCTGCCATTGCTCAGTGGTTAGAGCGTTGGCCTTTGGACTGAAGAGTCGCAGGTTTGATTCCCAGTCAAGGGCATATACCCGGGTTGTAGGCCCTGGCAGGAGGCAACCAATCAATGTTTCTCACATCGATGCTTCTCTCTCCCCACCCCTTCCACTCTCTTTAAAAAAAATCAATTGAAAAAATATCCTCCGGTAAGATTAACAAACAAAAAAGATTATTAGTATGTCCTGCTCCTTCCCAAACCCCTGAGAACTGAGTCCAGAAATGTATAGCTTGAACAGTTAGTGCCGAGGTCACTGGATTTGTCTCATGCTGGTGGCAGTGGTAGAGTTGTGTTGTTAGCTTCTGGAGGCACCAGCAAGTCAGACTGCCAGAGCCCCAACATGGGGATGGCATGGAGAATGGTGAGCTACATTTTATTTTGCATACTTTTTTTAAAATTTAAGATTTTAATTGTGGTAAAAACACATAAAATTTATCATCTTAACCATTTTTAAGTGTATATAGCTCAGTGGTGTTAATGTATATTCACATTGTTGTGCAACAGATCTCCAGAACCTTTTCATCTTGTAAAACTGAAGCTCTATATCCATTAACACCAACCCCCCATTTCCTTCTCCCCCAGCCCCTTGCAGCCACCATGCTACTTTCTGTCTCTATGGATTTGACTACTCTAGGTACTCCATATAAGTGGAATTGTATTTGTCTTTCTGTGGCTGACTTGTTTCACTTAGGATAATGTCCTCAAGGTTCATCCATGTTGTGGCATGTGACAGGATTTTCTTCATTTTTAAGGCTGAATAATATTCCATTGTATGTATATACCTCATTTTGTTCATCCATTCATCTGTCTGTGGACACTTGGGTTGCTTCCACCTCTTGGATATTGTGAGTAATGCTACTATAAGCATGAGTGTACAAATATCTCTTCAGGACTCTGCTTTCAATTTTTTTGGAGATACACCCAGAAGCAGGATTGCTGGTCACATGATAGTTCTATTTTTAATTTTTTGAGGACCCTTCATACTGTTTCCCACAGCAGCTGTACTATTTTATATTCTCACCAACAGCATACAATGTTTTGCATCCTTTTTGTCCATTATTCATTTAATGCTAGACCATCCTTATCTCCTACTTCTCCTATCTGGGTTCTTAGAGCTATGATCAGGAAATGCCCACGTCATTGTGCTCATTTGATAGACAGGAAGCTGAGGTCTACAGAGGGCAGATGACCTGCCAGATCCCAGGCGTTCTGATCATCCTGGACCTTCCACTTTATTATTTGGCCCCTGGAATTCCTTGCTTTTCCCCTCCAAGCTCCTGCGCTGTGAGTGGCCAGGCAAGGAAGAGCAACTGGTCGTGGGACTTGGCACTCCTTGGCTAACCCCGTCCCTCGGTCCACCTAGTTCTTCCACCAATGCTGTGGTTTCTGTCCAAACAGGTCCAACGGACGCTCCTCCAAGCGGAGCCTTGGAGGGCAAGGCCGGCACCATTACCTCCAACGAGTGGAGCTCTCCTAACTCCCCTGAGGGGAGCAACGTCTCTGGGGGCAGTCAGGCATTGGACAAGCCCATTGACAATGATGCAGAGGGTGTATGGAGCCCAGACATTGAGCAGAGCTTCCAGGAGGCCCTGGCCATCTACCCACCCTGTGGCCGGCGCAAGATCATTCTGTCGGATGAGGGCAAGATGTACGGTAAGGACCCTGTTGGGGTGGGGCAGCAGGCTCCTGACTTCATGGTCCAGCTCTGGAAATAGAACCTAGGCAAGGGGTGAGGCACAGCAACTTTGGGGATCCCTGCAAGTGATGGAGGGGAAATGATCTCTTGGGGCATCTATCAGGTGGACACTGCTTTCTTCTGAGCTGGTTTCCCAAGGGAGGGAGGGCATATGAGGAGGAGCCTTTGAGTGTGTGAGGAACTGGGGTAGTGAGAGACGTGGGAAATGAGTAAAATATGGGGAAGATCCCCCAGCCCCCACCCCAGGCAAATGCCTGATGTCCCAGCTTCCCACTTTGGCTGAGAAGGGTGGTCAGGAAGTTGGCTACTAGAATCATTCCCTCCTTCATGAGCCTTCTGTGTTCCAGATGTGGTGGGCAGATCTAGTCCCCTGCTCACAATATGGCTGGTGAGACATGGGCACACATATAACGGACTACAAGGCAGACTGGAGTGGTTCAGGAGAGATTCAAACAGAGTGCTGTAGACCTTCCTCAGGAAAAGTCCCTCCAGCTGGGAGAGATCTGGAAAGGCTCAATCTTCCTGAGCGGCTGAGGATGCAGAATATACAAATATAGAAACACTATGTTCAGTGGCCATGTGGTAAGGACCACACAGTTTGCTTGGGGCTGTGTTGACTTTTGGATGCAAGGAAGAGTATTTAGGAAAGTAAAACAAAAACTGAACAGCTGGAGATTCCAAGATGGCAACGGATTAAGTGGAAGCTATATGGACATTCTCCCAGGACCAAACTGGAATTACAACTAAAATACAGAAAAACCATCCTGAATCATCAGCTGAAGACTAGCTGGGGAGAACCCTCATAAACAAGTACGTAAACTGGAGACCGCCTAGACACTGGTAGGAAGTACGGAGATGCAAGAGGCCTAGCCAGGATGCCACAGGCCACAGCTGAAGGTCCAGAGGGATATCTCACCTGTATGGGGTTCCCGCTGAGTACTCTGGGTCTAAACCTCAAGCTGGGCTCCCCAGCCCAGACCACCAGAACTGAGAAAGGTACCCAAATAACAACTGGCTGTGAAAAGTAGCGGGGTTTCTGTCTGCCAGGGAGAGAGGTTGGTAATACAGGTACCCTCTTAAAGGGACAACACAAAATTCCGTGTGCAGCCACTCACTTTGGGCTCTGGCGAAGGGAGGGCAGAGTGGACTAGAGCTATGTGAGGAAAATCAAGGGATACTGCCTCTAGAGATAAAGTTTGGAGGGCGGCCATGTGGATTCTTGTCCTGAGTCATTCTGCCATACTGCAGAGGACATTTCTCAAGCAGATCTTTACCATCCAGGCAGCTTTTGCCTGGGTGGAAAGCAATTGCCCCACCTATTGGAAAACCTCTCGTCCCACTCTGTGGAGTTTATGCCTTGCTGTGGCCTATAGCCTGAGGCCCATTAAGAGAATGAGAATACTCAGCCTGTAGGCAAAAGCGGACCTCTGGGTGCTTTGAGTCTTTGCCTGATGTACTTCTGGACCCAAGGCTTGGAAAAGCAGATCTTGGTACGCATCTTGGTCCTTTCCAAATGCACCCAGCCTCAGCAGAGGGAATTACAAGCTGTAGATCGCTGATAGCTACAAACAGGATACTCAAGGCCAGTCACAAACAGCGCCTGACATTGGCCTGCACCTCCAAAATGACCGGGAGTCCTAGCAGATCTACCTAATACAAAGAAACAAGCCAAACAAGCAACCAAAATGGGGAGACAAAAAACAAGGCCCAAATGAAAGAACAAGAGAATTCTCCAGAAGAAGAGCTAAATGAAATGGAGATAAGCAATCTATGAGATGTAGAGTTAAGAATAATGATTGTAAGGATGCTCAACAGCATGAGAAAATATATGGAAACTTAAGGAAATTAAGAATGACATAGCAGAAATAAAGAATACGTTGGAAGGGATAAACAGCAGATTAGAGGAAGCTGAGGATCAGATCAGTGAATTAGAAGACAGGGTAGAAAAAAATCGCTCAATCAGAGATCCAAAAAGAAACAATTAAGAAAACAGGAGGACAGTTTAAGGGAGCTGTGGGACAACATGAAGTGTAACAATATTCACATCATAGGAGTGCCAGAATGTGAAGAAAGTGGCCAGTGGATAGAGAACCTCTTTGAAGAAATAATGGCAGAAAACTTCTCTAACCTGATGAAGGGAAAAGTTATACAAGTTCAGGAGACAAAGAGAGTCCCAAGCAAGAAGAATCCAAAGAGGCCCATACCCAGACACATCATGATTCAAATGAGAAAAATTCAAAACAAAGAGAGAATCTTTTTTTTCTTTTTTTAAAAATATATCTTTATTGATTTCAGAGAGAGGAAAGGAGGGGGAGAGAGAGATAGAAACATCAGTGATGAGAGAGTCATTGATTGGCTGCAGCCCGCAACCCAGGCATGTGCCCTGACTGGGAATCGAACCCCGATTGCCTGGATCCTAGGTTGACGCTCAACTGCTGAGCCATGCCCAGCCAGGCAACAAAGAGAGAATCTTAAAGGCAGCAAGAGAAAAGCAATCTGTTCCCTAAAAAGGAGCTCCCATAAAGCTGTCAGCTGATTTCTCTTCAGAAACTCTACAGGCCAGAAGGGAATGGCATGAAGTATTTCAAGGTAATGAAAAGCAAGGATCTGAAACCAAGAGTACTCTATCCAGTAAGCCTGTCATTCAAAATAGATGGTGAAATAAAGAGCTTCCCAGACAAAAAAAGAAAAAAAAAAGCTAAAGGAGTTTATCACCACCAAACCAGCATTGCAAGAAATGTTAAAGGGACTGCTGTAATTAGAAGTAGAAATAGAAGCATTGCAAGAAATGTTAAAGGGACTGCTGTAATAAGAAGTAGAATGCTTGGTAAGATTCTCCTGTGAAGTTGTTCAGACCAGGGCTTTTGTTTGCTGGGAGGTTTTTGATTGCTGCTTTGATTTCATGAGTTGTTATTGGCCTATTTGGGTTTTTGATTCTTCCTGATTCAGTTTTACGTGATCTCACTCATATGTGGAATCTAATGAACAAAGTAAACTGATGAACAAAATAGATCCAGAGACATAGAAGCATGGAATGGACTGATGAATCTCAGGGAGAAGGTGGGGGAGTGGGTGGGGAGAGATTAATCAAAGAACTTATATGCATATATGCATAACCCATGGACACAGACAATAGTGTGATGGAGGACTTGGGGAAGGGGCGCAGGAATGCAGAGTGGAGGGAATCAATGGGGGGGAAAAAGGACATCGGTAATACTTTAAACAATCAAGATAAATTTATTAAAAAAACTAAAAACTGAGCAGCTGTTGGAAGGCCCAGGTTAGGCTTTCAATCCCATTGGAAAGCTCCCCAGGACCCCCAGCTTGAAGTATTGGCCTTGGGCAGGAGCTGAAAGGGTCATAACTGGCAGAAGCTCCTGAGAACAGATGCCTCCAACCTGGCTCCAACAAGACTGCTGTAGTCCAGGTGCCCACCCTCAGAGGTTTCCACTCAGGTTCTCCCTCCCCAGCACAGATCCTGTCAGCTGTTTAAAGAGCACTGCGTGAGGGACTCGTGGGAGCTGCCTGTGTTTCTCTCCTAGCGGTGCTGTAAGAAATTACCACAAATAAGGTGGCTTAAAACAACAGAACTTGACTCTCTTACTGTTCAGAAGGCCAGAAGTCTGAAATCCTGGTGTCTTTGGGCGGGTTCCTTTTGAGGGTCTGAGGGAGAATGTGCTCCATGCCTCTCCTCTGGCTCCGGTGCTTGTTAGCAATCCTTGCTGTTCCTTGGCTTGTAGCTGCATCACTCCTACCTCTCAGTTGTCACATGTCCGTGCTCCTTCTGTGGATGTCTCTGTATCTTCTCATATTATAAGGACACCAGTTATTGTTTCGGGGTCCACCCTAACCCAGTATTATCTCATCTTAACTCATTACATCTATAACGACCCTATTTCCTAATAAGGTCACAAGCTGAGGTTCTAGGTGGACAAAAGTTTTGGGGGGACAGTCTTCAACTCAATTCAACTGACTAAACTCGAGTCCAGTTTGTTACTGGCCCAGGAAGTCATGCAGCTCTCACAGCCCCTTCTAGTTTATGCTTTAACCTACAACCTTCCCTACAAAGCCAAAATGATGCCTTCTCTTTCTTTTGCTTGTTGGGGTAGCAAGCTCCTTTTGAACTAGACCCTAGGTCTGCTCCTCAGTCACCAGTAAAACTGCTCCTGTCTCTTTACCAGCCCACCATCGTGGCTTTGCTTGGTTCCCACAGTCTCTCTTTTATGGGCACCCATGCCCTGGGTCAGCCCCCTATACCACCCCTACTCTAACCATTTCCTTTTCTTGATGGTTGCTTCTTACTTTTGGCCACTGTGGAAGCTTCATGGAGGAGACAACTGATATGTATGGAGCACCTGTTGGTTGCTGGGTGTGGGATTAGGTGCTTTACAGAGGTCATCCCCATGGAGCTGGTGAGGAACAGAGGCTATGGGACCCTAAGCTCTTTCTGCTACTTCGGTGGAGAGTGAGATGGTATTGATCATGAGCTGAGGTGAGAAGGAGCAAGGAGGGGTGGGGCAAGTAGTTTAGCTGGAAACCTGTTAGGGTCCCTGGTTGGGAAGCCATGGGGTGTGCCCAGGACACTTCGCATGATATGTGTTTGTGTTTTAAAGGGACAGATTGTCTGGCAAACAAGTGTGCAAGAAGCATTCAGCAAAGGGAGTGAGCTGAGGTTGCTGCAGGACTCTTGGAAGGCCTACGGAGATAGCAGAATGTGGCGGAATCAGTACACATTTATTTGAAGGCCATGGTATACCAGACTCTGGGTGCTGAGCTATTTCTTTTTGTGTGTGTGGCAAAATATACATAATATTTATCTTTTTAACCACTATTGTACAGTTCAGTGGCATGAAGTACATTCACATTGTTGTGTAACCATCACCACCACCATCTATCTCTGGAACTTTTTTATCATCCCCAACTGAACCTCTGTGCCCATGAAACACAAACTCCCCATTCACTCCTTCCCGCAGTCCCTGGCAACTACCACTCTACTTCTGTTTCTATGGATATGACTGCTCTAGGTACCTCATATAGGAGGAATCACATAGAATTTGTCATTTTGTGTCTGGCTTGTTTCACTTAGCACAATGTCCTCGTGGTTCATCCATGTTGTAGCACGTGTCAGAATTTCCCTCCTTTTAAAGACTAAATAACACTCCATTGTATGGATAGACCACGTTTTATTTATCCAGTCATCTGTGGATGGACATTTGGGTAGATCTTAGTTTTATTTAGTTGTTATGGGTAGATATTTCTATCCTAACTTTACCTATAAAGGAACTAGATTAAGAGACTTTATCTTCAGTCACCAGATGATTGCAACTGAGCCAGGCTTTGGTAAATTTAAGTCTGTGGACTTCTGTCAGGCCTTGGGTTGGAACTGTTTGGCAGGAGGAGAGCTGTTGAGTGGGGGTGGAGCAGGATGAAAGGGTGTTTGGCAGACTGTTCTGGCCATGTTGGTGTCCCCTCTGTAGAAAGACAAGGAGGGGCACAGGGTGGGTGGGTGCGTGGCACAGGAGGAGGACCTGGGAGGAGGAGAGAGGCTGAGGCCAGAAGCCTCTTAATTATGCTGACAGGAGCACTCAGTGGCCTCTGACATCCATCATCTCTTTAATCTTTTCGGGAGAGGGAGGAATTATAACCTTTGCTTGCAGATGCAGAGAGAAGCTCAGAGAGGCCCAGAGTTTCTCCCAGAGTCTCTAGGGTAGTAAGAGGGAGAGCCCAGGCTGGAACCCAGTTCTCCTGCCTCCTTGCACAGAGCCCCCCTGTCACCCTGAGTGGACTTTGTGAGCTGTACAAAGCCTCCCACCTGCTCCTGTCTTCTCCTCTGCCTTGCCTTCTGCTTCGCCCCAGCCCCAGGTGGGTCAGGCTCTGGGCAGGGACCTGAGGCTGCTCCGCAGTGTTTGCTGACTCACCCAGCCCCCGCAGCACCTCTGCTACATGAGTACAGATCCTGCTGGGGTCCAGATGCTGGCTTATCCTGATCTCGTCTTACCAGGCATGGGGTCTGAACCAAGGCAGGACTGCACAGGGAGTTGGTGGAGGGGCTCTCAGCAGGGGCTGTAGCACAGCTGGGGGGTATATATAGCTCTGAGCTCAGCCCCAGTGTTTGGGACGGACCCCAGGGAGGTGGAGGAATAGGGCCAAGCTGACTCAGACATCATCTCACTGAGGCTGCTCTCCTCTGTCTTCTCATCTTCCTTTCGGGACCCACTCTTGCCATCTTCCTGTGCCTGAGCCCCCAAGAGCCCTGGTCTTTACTCCCCCATTTCCCACACCCAGAGGCCATCAGTTGTTTTCCAGGTAGGCCAGCTGGGTGGGCACAGGGTAGGAGCTGAGAACAAGCAGGTGGGAAGCAGGCTCAGGCAGGAAGAACAAACTGACTCCAGGGTGCCCAGGGGAGGGTTCTAGACCTGCAGACTCTGAGCACAGGATAGGCCTGCTCTCAGCCTTGATCCAGCACACCCAGAGCAGCACACTGTCCACGGCCAGGCAGACATGCAGATGACATGCAGAGCCGCAGGACAGATTAGCGCCTGTTATTTCTGAGCCCAGCCTCCCACACTGTGGACCAGCTCCCAGGCCAGGGCTGCTAGCCCTCTCCTGCTCACGGCTGCTTTCATTTTTGCCCCGTCACTGTGTGACCCTTGCCCTGGCACTGACATGCTGGTCATTCTGACCTCCTTCAGCCAGGCCTGGCCTCTGGCCCCATGGGCAGGTGTGGGGAGGTGAGCGCGGGGCAACTTCTCTCCTCCATCTGCCCTCACGCTGTGCCTTTCGCTCTCCGCACAGCTCTGCCCTGGCCCTGCTGCCTTGCTTTCTCCCTCCTGCTTGCAAGAGACTGTAGCTGGCTGTCTTTCTCTGTGCATTCCTTTCTGCCCCCCATGCCTCTTGCCCTCTTGGAGGTTGCTCTTAAATCTCCCAAACCTTTCTATCTCTCTTCTCTGTATGTCTCTCTGCTTCTCTCCTTGCTTTCTGCTTTGCCCGACCAGGTGCCCGTGACCTAGACTGCCCATTCCTGTTAGCAGCTGGTCAAGTGCCTACCACTCTAAACCAGGCTAAGGCTGAAGGCTGTGGGCTTTGTACTCTACAACTTGATGGTCTAAGGGGAGAGGCAGGGAAAACATCTTTGGAAAGTAAATTAATGATACGTTGTATCCAGACAGTAAACCAAAGGACTGAGTTATCTTGGAAGTTTTCTGGAGGGAAGTGGAGCTTGAACTGGTAGAAGAAGAGGGATGTGTGCTCAGGCAGGGGAACAGAATGAGCATTGGCCCAGAGGTAGGACTTTGCGTGGTGGTTTTGGGAGAGCTGGGCAAGGTGCTGTGATATGGCTGAGGAAAAGACTGTCATAGGTAAAGGGATTCTCCTTTTGGATGTCACACAGCTAATGAGAGGCAGAGTAGGGACTGGACTCAAGTTGGGACTCCTGTCACTGAGATGATGGGACACAGGTCTGGGAGCCTCAGCCAAGCTTCTAACTGCCCCACCTTCTCGCCACGATCCTTGGATCCTTCGCTGCCCTTTGCTTTGTCACCCTCGGTTTCCAGCTCCTTCCATGCCCTCATTTCTGGCTTTAGAACCTGGACTTTGTGCTTCTGGAGGCCTGATGATATGAGCCTAGGTTCGAATCCACTGTCTGTTCCAGTAGCCAGTGTGACCTTATTGTGGGGAAAATAACATCACATAAATTTTACCATTTTAATAACTTTTAAGTTCAGTAGCATTAAATACATTTACATGGTTGTGCCATCATCACCGCCATCCGTCTCCAGAGCTTTTTCACCCTCCCCAACGGAAACTCCACACTCAGTTAACACTAACTCCCCATCCCCTTCTCCTCCAGCCCTGGTAATTTCTATTCCGTTTTCTGTCTATGGATTTGACTATTCTAAGTATTTCATAGAAGTAGAATCGTACAGTCTTTGTCCTTTTGTGTTGGGCTTATTTCACTTAGCACAGTGTCTTCAAAGTTCATCCATGGTGTAGCATGTGCCCATTCTTTTTATTTATTTATTTATTTATTTATTTATTTATTTATTTATTTATTTATTTATTTTTATCTTTATTGTTGAGAGTAGTACAGGTATACAATTTCCCGCCGCCCCAATTGATCCCCTCCACTCCCCTCCCACCCCCTTCCCAGGCCTTCACCCCGTTATTAACTGTGTCCGTGGGTTATACATATAACTTCTTTGGTTAATCTCTTCCCACCCTCCACCCCCCTTCCCTCTTTCCCCTGAAATATGATTGTCTGTTACATGTGTCAATGTCTCTGGATCTATTTAGTTCATCAGATTCTTTTGTTCATTAACTCTTGTTAAAGAAGACCCTTCAACATTTCCTGTAGTGCTGGTGGGGTTTCAAATAGATTTTCAATTCCTTGGTCTCTTTCTTCCCCTTCTGGCACCCCAATAATACGAATGTTGGGCCTCTTGAAGTTGTCCCAGAGGCTCCTTATACTATCTTCATATTTCTGGATTCTTTTTTCTTTTTGCTCTTCTGGTTGGGTGTTTTTTGTTTCCTCATGTTCCAAATTGCTGATTTGATTCTCAGCGTCCTCTACTCTAATGTTGATTCCATGTAAATTATTCTTCATTTCAGTTCCTGTAGCCTTCATTTTAAATTGGTACTTTATTATGTTATCGATTTTCTCAGTTATTTCCCTAACAGTCTGCTTAAACATCCTTATAACCAAAATTCTGAACTCTCTATCTGTTAGCTTGCGTGGATCTATTTCATTTAGTTCCTCTTCTAGAGGTTTCTTCTGTTCTTTCCTTTGTGACATCTTTCTTTGCCTCCGCATTTTGGCTGCTTTCAGGTGTTTGTTTCTATGTAGTAGGTGGAGCTGCTATGTCTCCTGGAATTGGTAGAGTGGCTTTGTGTAGTAGGTGTCCTCTAGGGACCAAGTGGCTCAGCCTCCCAGTCACCTGAGCTGGGCCTTCTAGGTGCTCCCCTGTGTGGGCTGTGTGCACTGTCCTGTTGTAGTTGAGCCTTGGTTGCTGTTGGCATCCCTGGGAGGAACTGACCCCCAGGCCAATCAGCTGTGAGGACCAGCTGCAACTACAGCCAGAGAGCTGCTGTGCTGGAGACACCCCTATGGAGCAGGATTTACTTCAGTGGAGCTTTGGTGTTCACCAAGTGCACCCCTTGAGTGTCACTCGTGGATGTGGTAGGGTTGTAATCCAGTGTGGTCGAGTCTGACCACCGGGTGCACTGTCTCTGGGGCCTCCCGGGAGGTGCAAAGTCAGCTGCTGCCAGTGCCTTGCCCAGGGCCACCCAGCATGAGCTACACAGCAAACCATAGTTGGCTGCTACTTGTGCTGGGCTTTGCGTTGTCCAGGAGAGGCCAAGCTATGAGCGAATGCAAGCTGCCGCTAGTGCCAGGCCTGGGGCCACTTATCAAGCCCTACGGGGCACACTGCTGCTTGTTTGAGAGATTTTAGGAAAGTCCTAAGCATGAGGCTTGAGAGGCCACTTGCATAGAAAAGCCGCTGGAAATGGCCTGGATGAGCTGCAGGTGGGGAGGGGCGGGGCCTCCAGGAATCATGGGGCGGGGCCAAAGGTGTGAGTCAGGCGCTAGGGATTCAAATATGGCGCCTGCCTGCCGGCTGTGTGCGGGGAGCAACGGCCTCTGCCAGCCCTTCTGCCTGGGAGAAAGCCACCCTCCACCTCTAGCCCTGACTTCAGGCAGGTTAGTTCCTCCCCGAGTGTCCCGGGTCCTTTCAGGCTGCTGCCCGGCGCTGGGCTCCGAGGGAGCGCGTCCTAGTGAGTCCGTGCCAGGCCCTTTGAGAGGAGCTGCTGGGGCTCCCGCAGCCTCCGCGACCCTCAGGGACAGTCCCCGCTGGTTTCACAGCCAGGAGTTGTGGGGACGTCTTTTCCCGGCCTGGAGCCCTGGGCTGGGGGCCTGCTGTGGGGCTGGGATCCCTCCCTTCTCCAGGAGACCTCCGCCGCCAAGAGTCCCTCCCGGGTTTCACCCGCGGCACCCGGTGTGGGCCCGCAGCACGTCTTTGTGATTCAGCCCCAATCCACCCGCGTCTGCGCCCCTCCTACCGGTCTCGGTGCTTCTTCAGGTCCCTGGCTGTGGGGCTTCTGTTCAGCCCGATTTCAGGAGGCTCAGCGTGACGGTGGTTCTGTATTTTAGTTGTAATTTTGATGTGGTTGCCAGAGGCAGCGGGTGCAGCTGGTACCTACGCTGCCATCTTGTTCCTCCGCCCATTCTTTTTAATATCCTCGATTATAAGGATATACCACATTTTGTTTATCCTACAAGTAGCTGAGTTTCTGCTTTCAATTTTTATGTATATACCTAGAGGTGGAATTGCTGGATCATGTGGGGAACTCTGTGTTTAATTTTTTGAGGAACTGCCACACTATCTTCCACAGTGGCTGCACCATTTTACACTCTACCAGCAATACACAAGGGTTCCAGTTTCTTCACATCCTTGTCAACACGTTATTTTTGATTTTTTTAAGTAGTCGTCCTTGTGGGTGTGAAGTGTTATCTCATGGTTTTGATTTGTATTTCCCTAATGATTGGTGATCTTGAGCATCTTTCCACATATTTATTGGAAGAAGATACTGCCTTTTAGTGTTGCTGCTGGGATGAGAGCACGTAGGAGGTGCCCAGTGAACAGCCCTGGGGTGTAGAGCTGAGTGGGACATGTTGCCTACCCTCAGGAGCTCACATTTGATTGAGGGAGTCAGACAAGAGCTCAGTGACTAGCCCAGGACTGTGAGAAAGGTATAGACCCTGTGTGCCAGGGCTTGGAAGCAGGAGTGGGCACACCCACTTGGGTGGGGATCAAGGAACCTTCCTGGGCCGGTGGCCTTGAAGCCTGGGTAGGATTTCACCAGAAGTCTCAGAGCCCTGCAGGGACAATGGTGGTAATAGCTCAGATGTCTGGCCTAATCACTGCCTTCTCAGGCTTCAGGCACAAGTTTCTCCACAAATAGCCTCCTCCTCCTGCAGGTGTTTATAGCTTCAGCTGATCCCTGGACATAGGGATTAGGGCTGGTTGTGGAGGAAGGGCCGGCCTCCTCCCCATCCTAGTCTATAGGGGTGAGACACAGAGCTCATTGGGTGGGGAGGCTCCTGCCCTTGGGTTCTCAGCCCATTCCAATTTTGAAGTCTAATAACATCAGTTATAACAGGGCCTTATTAATGATATGAACAATAATAGCTAGCTTTACTGACCTGCTAAGTGGCAGGTGCTTTACTTATTTTATGCCATTTAATATGTTAGTGGCAAGGGAGGGTTGGTGCAGGAAGAGAGTCAGTACAGAGGAAACACGATACAGAAATGACCTGTCTCAGACAGGGTTTTGCAGGTGGGATAGCAATATTAGTGGTAATATATGGCTGAGGAAAAGCCTGGGGTGGCTGGTAGGGTGTGTGGGGAAGGTTAGGAGAAGGTGGTGGTGACCCATGGACCCTGCATTGGGAATGCCCCACCCTCAGCCTGTGGTTAGGGTGGGGCTGTGGATGTGAGCTGGGGGCTGTTGGACACATGTCCTCTGACAGATGGGCCATAGTCTGGTGGGAGCATGCTTCCTAGCCCCACCCAGGACCTCTATGGGGTTGGACAAAGCCACCTGCTACACTGCAATGCCCAGCTGTCCAGCTGGTCTCCGCCAAGGTTCAGGCTGGCCTCCTGCTGCCTCAGCATGTGCTCTCACCCACCAGAGGGGAGAAGGCCTGGGTCTTACAGTAGTGGCAGAGCTGGGACAGGATACAAGTGTCTTTCCCTCCCACTGACTACTGGATTTTCTACTAGTTTCTGACTGCCCTTGCTCTTCTTGGCTGCCTTCACTGTGGTTTCAGGGCTCTACCTCTGGGTACATGCTTTCTGCTTCTCTCCATCTCTATCCTTGACTTTGTGGGCCTCCTGATGTCTGCATTACCTAGGGCCCATTGGTTTCCATCAGCTCTGGGATCCACACTCCATGAGAGAGTGACAACAGGTCGGCAGGCTCTTGGGCCCAAATAGTTACCTCTCCCTCCAGGACCTGAGTCAGAGCTAGGCACAGTCAGACATCACCAAGGACTGACTACATGCAGAGACCCAAAGAATTGGGGATCAATGCAGAGAGGAGGAACAGAACGGTGTCTTGCGGAGGAAGCTACCATCCCAGCCAGGGGAGGGCATCCGTAGGAAAAAGCAGTCATTATGGAATAATCATGAAGCCTTAGAAATGGATGTTTCATGGCCCCTGGGTCACTAAGAAACTGCGTGACATTGAATAAATCATGTCCTGTCTCTGGGCTCCAGTTTCTTCTTCCTTAGGCTAGACAGGACCTCTTGGGTCACCTGGTCCAACCTCTGCTTCTAAGAGAGATGGCTGTCAGTCCCATGTTAAATAGAAGTAGTGGTGTGGCTCTACAACCAGACTGCATGGATGTGAATCTCAAACACGTGCTGGCCTATGACCTTGAACAAGTTCTAAACCTCTCCTTACCTCAGTTTTCCTGTCTGTAGAGGGAAGGTGACAGTAGCAGCTGCATAAAGCTGCCGTAAAGATTGATGGGGTGAATGCAGATGAAGCTGTTCAAGTATACATTCTCTATTTGCACACATACCTGGCACATGTAAGTGCTCAATACATGTTCATTATTGTTAGTATTATTACAAGGGTTACAAAGCTACAGCAGTTCCCTCTGTATATGTGAGCCTGGGTTAGACGCCAGCTGGCCTGGAGGCAGTAGAATGGCTGAGTTGACCTCTGGAGGACCTCTGGTTGCAGGAAGGAAGCTGTTTGGTCCCTCTTGGCTCAGTACACCCACAGAAACCTAGCACTTCACTCCCACCCAGGAGGGAATTCTCAACTGTTAGCATCACCTCTGATAAGCAGCACGAGAGTGGATGGAAGTGGTCTGAGATGAGCCAGCAAGGGAGAGGAGGGTGCAGCTCCAGAGAAAAGGAGGGAAGAAGCACAATCTGAAAAATACACAGCCAGCTTAGCCAGACTTACACCCCTTGGGTTTGGCTCCTTGGCCCCACTGCTGGCTTCCTGCCCAGGACTGAGGTGGGCTGTCTGATAGCAGAGCTTCTGGACACCGTGCAGAGGGCAGAGGTAGCTGTGGGGCTGAATGGGGCTCCAGCTTTATGTCCTGGGGCTCCTTGCACAGGAGGCTGGTTGTCTGGGATGTCAGGAAGAAGGGTCTTAGACGGTGGTGGGCATGGGCCTCCTCAGCTGCTGCAGAGGAAACACCACTGTGTGGGGGGAGGCAGGGATTCCCATTCACTGGGCATCTCTCTATGTACGATACTGTGCAGTGGCTAAGCCAGGCCGCAAACCAAGGCAGGCAGTCCTAGACCTGCTGGTAGATAGATGGTCTGGGTGAGATTTTCTGACCTTGGTTTCCTCATCTGGCAAACAGGTATAATTGCCTGCCTTTTTGTAGGGAGGCAGTGAGTTTTCTATGAATTTAAAGAGTCTCATGCTTCAGGACCCCTCACTTACACCAGCCCCTTCCAAGTTCCTAAACTTTTTAATTAGTATTTGTAAAGTAGTTTTATTGATGATGTATAGCCGCCATACACTAAACTACATATTTGAAGTGGACAGTTGGTAAGTTTTGACAGATGTATACTCCTGTGAAGCCATCACCACCATCAAGAGAGTGAAATCCCCATCTTAACCTAAAATGATCTTAACCTAATTTTGTATTTGTACTTTAAATTCTTTTTCTCAAAGAGAGCCTTCCAATTTTTAGATGCTTTAGGCCCCACAGAAATCTGAATTTGCTCCTGTATAGAGAGACTCAGATGAGACCAGGGTTAGAAAGCACTTTGAAAGTACTGGACAGCTAATCAAAAGTAAAAGTTATTTCCTTTAATAAACTCACACCTTTCCCTTAGAAACTAAAGCACTTTATGGGATATCTGACCAACACCTCATCATCTTTCCCTTGTCATTCATTTAATAAATATTTATTGGGAGCCTAGTATGTGCAGGCAGTTTCTAGGTGAAGCATATAAATAAGTAAATAAACAGATGAAAACCCCTGTTCCAGGAGCTTTCCTCTCATGGGAATAGGGAATGGACAGTGCTCTAAATGAGTAAGTCGATCACGTGGTATTAGAAAGTACTATGGAGATTAGTGAAGATTGGAGCATAAACTCAGCTCCAGGGAAGTGAGCTCATCTTTCAGTGGGGTGTTCAAGAAAGATGTCCTCAAGACAATGGCATCTGAGCATAGAAGCCATCAAGGGCTTGTGGGTCTCTGGGGCAGACCTTAGGAGCAAAGGCCCTGAGGTGGAAGTGGGCCTGGCATGTTCCAGGAACAGCGGGGAGAGCCGATGGTGCTGGCAGGAGATCAGAGAGGGGCCGAGCTTGGGACCAGGTGCACGAATCCTGTGGGGCTTCCAGGACATTGTAGGGGCTTAGACGCTTTTAATCTGAGGGAGGTGGGAACCCATTGGAGGGTGTGTGTTGAGAATAGACTGGGATCAGGGAATTCATGTAGAAGGCTTTCATCATAGTCCAGGCCAGAGAGTGGGGGTGGGCTGTGGGGGACTGGACCATGTAGGGTGAGGGAATGAGAAGTGGCTGGATTCTAGATGCAGTTTGAAGATAGAGCTGTCAGGATTCACTAGTGGACTCATCTATTCATTCATTCATTCATTCATTCATTCATTCATTCATTCGACAAATAGTTGCCAAGTATTGGCGATGTACACCTGAATGGAGATGTGGCCCCTTCCTCTGAGGTGTTGGGAATCTAAAAGGAAAAGACAGCGAATTGATAAGCTGCTACTTGTGTACAAGGTATGGGCTAGAGAAGCAGCGCTAGAACCATATCCCAGATGGTCTTTAAGCCCCTAACAAACTAAAGTGTCCCCTGCCTTCCCCATCCTTCCAGCTTTCCCACCAACCCCAAGACTCCAGCTGTTCTCAACACCACACCCACCAGCACTATAACCAACCTCCTGACTCAGGAACCTTCTCTCTGCCCTTGCTCTGTTCCTTACCCCTGAACTGGTCTCTGAACTAGACAGCTTACATGGGCCTAGAGCATTTTACATTCATTTTACAGAAAAGGAAACTGAGCCATAAAGAGCTCCATTAAATCAAAGTTAAAGTCTGTAAAAATTTGGTTGGAAAAATCTGGGGGGGAGAAACTTTAAAGGGCTAGATTTACAGAGAGAAGGCTGGTTGAGGGTCCAATCTATAGTGGAAACTGACTTGTGGAGATCCTATAGCTCGTGTGTGGAGCTGCTGGGCTAGAGCCTGGCTCCAATATCTCAGTTCTGTGACCTGTTTTCAGTCACCAGTGGTGATGACTTAGCTCTCTTACCAATGAAAAAAGCATTTCTTAACTGCAGCATGAGTGCCTCTAGTTAGACATATGGTAGGACATTCACTGGAGTGCCACAGGAGCCTCTGGAATACCTTTCCCTGCAAAGCTTTGAGAAGAGACATGTTGCTGGATCTCAGTTTTAGGTGTAGACCAGCCCACAGGGTGATGTCCCCAGGGTCTAACCCTCCTCCCCTCCCCCTCCCCATGACACAGACATGCCCTTGCTTCCAGGCCAGCAAGTCTAGACCTCCTGAGGGTGGCCTCTTAATTCAGCCTTGGCAGTGGGGAAAGGTCAGCTGGGGGGCCAGCATGGCCTTGGCTATGCGCTCTTTTTACAACCCAGGTGGCAGATAGCCCACTCGTCCTGCCTGCCCCCTGCATCAGCTGCTTCCTTACTCATAGTCACAGCCCTCCCGCCCAGCAAGGCCCACCAGGTCAGAGTAGACTGGCTGCTGTGCCCTCTGGCCCCAGAGTTGAAGCAAGGAAGTGATAGCTGCTGCTCAAACTCTCTCTCCCTCCCTCTCCCCAACCCAATGTCCTTCTTTATGGTCTCATCCTCCAGTGGTCAAGGGCCAGCTGAGGGCTCACCTGACCACCCAGCCTGAACTGACCCCTTGTCCTCAGAACACACTGCATGTTACCTATCTGTAGCACAAGCCAGAGCCATTGTGGGCACGTTTCTCCTCAGCTAGTGGATGAGCTCTTTGACACAGGGAACCCCTTTTCATAATCTCATTTATGGTAATAGGGCAGTTTTCCTGGGTCTCTCAGATGTAGCATTAGCCTCTAGGAGGCTGGGCTGAGTGAGCACCCAGTATTACCTGTTGACTGGTCTCAGAGCCATGGAGCTGGAAATGTGGTTGGCCTAGGTTTCCTTCACTTAATTAAGGGTATCAGGACTTCTCTGGGATACTCAGAGTGTCAGCATTTGTGTCCCCCACGCTCCCTGTTGCCCACAGACAGGACAGAACATCTTGTAAAGGCCTACTCATTTATGGAGGTGGTGGGAACTGTGGGAGCTGCACAGGGGAAAGGCCAAGGCCCAGGCACTTCCTTGCAACCTCCCAAATGTGCAGAAGGCCCCAGGAGGAGGTGGGAGCAGAGAGGCAGCTGTCAGGCTACTGTGGGACAGAGGTGAGGAGGTGGCCAGCGTGGATAAGGGGGGAGGCTCTGAGAGGACTCCTCAAGCTTTGCATCCAGCTGGAGGCCGTGGTACTCCTTGTTCTCAGGTTACTGGTCCCCCAGCAGGGCCTCGGCTTCCTCTGCTGCTGGGAGATCCCTGGGATCCAAGGACGGCAGGAGGGAACCTGCAGAGTCCTCACCCCAAGACCCCACTCAAGGTGGGCAGAGGGTGTAAGAAGGGACCTCTCAGATCCTCTCCTTTGCCTGCCTTTTCTGCTTCTCCTCCCACTGATGGCTCTTGGTTTCTCCACAGGTCGGAATGAGCTGATTGCCCGCTACATCAAGCTCCGGACAGGGAAGACCCGCACCAGGAAGCAGGTGGGCCCTGGGAGACGGGCATGGGTCCCCAGGACAGGTATCCCCAGCACCAGCCTGCTCCCAGGTGGGCCAGGTCCTTCTCAGGACCAAGTGTGGGCTCAGTGGGGCCAGCTTAGATGAGTTGGCTCTTTTTGGTGAGCCACGAACAGTTCATTTTCCCTTCTGTCCCTGCTGCCATCACCTGGGAGGAAACCCCTCGCCTTGCTTTGGAGTCATCAGCCCCCTTCCCATCCTTCTCCTGGACACCAGAGAACAGAAGGCAAAGCACTGGAACTGCACTTTTATTTATTGCCAAACTATAGCTGGATTAGCCAGGCCTGAGGGCCCCTCATTGACTGACCCTTTCTTTCATTCATTTATGCATCCATTTACTCATTCAGTCCACAGATGTGGATTGAGGCCTGTGGAGGGCTGAGGGTCAGGGAGCTAGGCTGGGGAGCACAGGCCATCTGGGAAATAGGGTCAGGAGCCCTCTCTTCTTGCCATAGGTCTCCAGCCACATCCAGGTGCTGGCTCGTCGCAAAGCCCGTGAGATCCAGGCCAAGCTAAAGGTAAGGCCAGCAGCAGCTGTGGGAGGAAGGACCTAGGACATAAATGGGGCTGTTTCTGGGAAGCTGGGGCTCTTTTTCCAGCAGGAAAGGTCTTCCCTTTGTATTTAGGGGCTGGCTGCTTGTGTGGAGCCAACATGCTTCTTGGTGTTTATGAGAGAGGGGTTCAGCCTATAGCCTCTCCTGACCCCACAGGGAGGGACACTTGACCTTAGAGCCATATGTGTGACGGCCAGGCTCCACAGCATCCTGGGGTCACAGAACAGTCTCCTGCTGTGCCCTGTCCCCCCAGGGGCAGAGTCCTCCCCAGATCACAGTGGATTGCCCTCCAGACCCCACTCCTTGAAGACCTCCTCAAGCCCCTGGCTAGGGCAGTCAGCCAGCACCTGCAGCGTGGTCAGGCATGGGAGGCACTGCTGTGGGTGGGTTGGATGCTACTGTGGGAGCAGGTGGAATTCCTTCCCACACCCTGCTCTCTGGGACTGGCAGTTCCTTCCCCTCCCTGGATCATCCCCTCCTTGAGGGTCGAGTGACAGGTGACTGCTATGTAGAGGGCCAGCTGCTGGTAGCATTCCCCTCAGGGTGGCCCTGCTCCCCACAGGACTCAGGCCTTGACCCTGGAGCCAGGGGACCCTTTTGGTGAATGCTGGGAGGAAGCCGCATCATGGAGGTGGTAACAGCAGAGCCTGCCCAGCCACTTGGTAGGAAGAGCTAATATTTGGGGGCATTAGACTAAGACCAGCAATTTACAAGCATTATTTTTAAAGCAGTAGAAGCCCCTTTGGTTTTGTTTCCCCCAAACAAAAGTTCACCCCCATTTGTTATTAAAAGGGCTACTTTAGGTTGGTGAGGAACAGGCTGGAGGCCAGAGACCCCCTCCTCTATATTCACCTCTCATGCCCATGGCTCTTGAACCTAAAAGTACCTCAGAACGCAGTTTAAAAGCCCTGGACTGGATGACCTTGAAGGTCCTGTGTGGCCCCAATGATTCATGATCCCAACTCTTGAAGCTCTGAATGAGTGGGTGGGAACTCCTAGGAAGCCACACCCCACTGCCTGCTCAGCTCTGTTCCTCCTGCCATCAAGTCAGCTGTCCCCCGCCTCCTTTGTCCCTGGACAGCTGGCTGGGCCTCAGCTGTCAATCCCTCCCTCTCAGGCTGGTACATGTACCTCCAGACCACCCCAAAGATCCTGGAGCCCAGTTTGCCCCTAATTTCCCCTCTCTGGTCTGCCTCTGACTCACTGGGACCCTGGGTGGGGACCAGAGTGGAGAACAGACTTTCTACTATTCTGTTTTAGAGTCACCGAGGGGAACTTTTAATTCCCTTGGGGTCTGGCTATACGGCTCACATTTGCTTGGAGGAGCTGCATCTATCCTTGTCCACAGGCTCTAACTTGGGGCCTAGGGACAGCCTTCAGTGGACCACTGGACAGGCATCAAGGGGAGCCACGAGCCCCTTAAATAATATGCAGATTTTCATGCACATGTGTTTTCCCATGGAGATTGGTCTGAGGATTTTATCTCATTCTCTAAGGGGTCTCAGAGCAAGGTCAGGTAGAAATCCTCCAGGTTTCTGGCTTGGTCTGGCCTGGCTCTGCCCTTGTGCTGTGTGAGCTTAGGCAAGTCACTGCCCCTTCTTGAGCTCCATCCAGTCTCCCCATCTGTAAATAACAGGGTTAAGCGTGGTAGGATCTGAGATACCCCCCCTAAAATTCAGTGACTCCTTGGCTCTGTTGCCTGGTCACTGATGTCACTCCCCGTAATGTCCTCCTCACTTACGCTGATTCCTGTTCCACCGGCTGAGGATGAGGTTCCCTGATCCCCAGTGACTTGTTTAGATCAGCTATCGGGAAAGGGATTTGAGTTGCTGACACAGTAGACGGAGCTCTCTGGCCTCTTGATGCAGTTGTAACTGCAGAGTCTGCAGGCTTTCTGGGGTCTAGCCTGCGTGTCCTTCATGTCTTCCTAGATGGAGAGGGAGGGCCTGGGCTGGCTGGCCTGGGTGGGTTTGGCTTTTCCCTCTGAAAAGTGCAGCGTCCTTGGGAACAGGCACACCTTATGCTGATTATTAGCTCGCTCCCCGTGGTATCAGACAGCATGAGAGCAAGACCCAAATTTGGCTTCCAATAGACAGTGGGTTGGGGATGACGCCCCCACTTGGAATGGCTCCTGTGCCCTCTGTGGTGTACACCCATGCTGTCAAATCCAGACATATCCCCAGCCCCAGTGTGTTCAGCCCCCCTGGGCCCACAGGGGTCCAGAGGTGAGTTGATGTGCCCACCCTGGACCAAGCTCGCAGGGCCGATCATTACTACCGTTAGCACCCTAGTCACCTGAATTTCCTGAGCCTTTGTTTCTTATCTTAAAATGGGGACTCTTCTGGTCCTCTCAGCCTCACAGGAGTACTGTGAAGTCCAGAATCAAAGTGAGATAGTGTTCTTGACCTTCCTTGGACTACCTCCTGCCATGTGAGCATGAATGGTCCCTGAGAGGTGGAATGGAAGGCCTGTTGTATTCTGGCTTTGCACCTGTGAGGCACCAGCATGCCGGGTGGGTCACATGGACCCTTCAGAGCCTAATGCTTCGTGCAGGTGATGCCTACCTCATGGGGTTGTGGGGGCCGAGAGAAATCATTGTGCAAAAATGAACTTGTTTATCACTCAGGACAGGTCTGGGTTAAATAATGCTTATTTTTCCTTAAAACATAGAATATCTAATCAGAGCTTTTAAGTTGACATGATCCAACCTTTTAGCCCCAATAAAGCTACACACACCAAACAATACTAGCTGTTCCAGTCTGCATACGTGGTCTTATTTAGGACAAAGACACAATTTGCATTAAGCTTTTTGAAATATAGAATGTTGTCTTGGTTTTAAAGACCTTTGGGATTGGGTAGCTCAGGATAGGAACCAGGCTTACACATGTATAAAAAATTATTAGTACTATTGTCCCTGGCCAGGTGGCTCAGTTGGTTGGAGCATCATCCCGTATGCCAAAAGGTTGTGAGTTTGCCTGGCTGGCATGGCTCAGTGGTTGAACATCTACCCATGAACCAGGAGATCATGGTTCGATTCCTGGTCAGGGCACATGCCCAGGTTGTGGGCTCAATCCTTAGTAGGGGCTGTGCAGGAGACAGCCCATCAATGACTTTCTCTCATCATTGATGTTTCTGTCTCTCTCTCCCTCTCCCTGCCTCTCTCTGAAATCAATAAAAAACTTTTTTTTTTTCTCCTAAAAAAAAGGTTGTGAGTTTGATTCCCAGTGAGGAGGCAACTGATCGATGTTTCTCTCACATCAATGTTTCTCTCTGTCTCTCTCTTCCTCTTTCTCTAAAATCGGTAAACATATCCTGGAGTGAGGATTTAAAAATTATTAGTACTACTGTTATTATTAGCAGTGTCATAAGTCTGTGCATGGTGACTCCATTCTTCAGGCTGGACCCACGGAGGACAGCCAGCCAGTGTTTACATTCTGACCTGTAAAAGGCAGGGAGTGCTTCGGGCCCCCACAGTGCAGGGGAGATCCACAGGACAGGTAGAGTCACAGAAGATTGTCCATGCCTCCAAACAGTCCATGTGACCAAGGACGGTCCCCTGCTCATTCAGTGGAGATCTGACAGATAATTATGTATCATCTGCCATGAGCCAGGTGCTGCCCCAGCCACCAGTGGTGTGGGAGGTGAGCATGGACTAAAAGGTTCCTATTCTCAACTGGTGGTTGTCAGAGGGGAGAGGGTTGGGGAGAGGGTGAAAAAGGTGAAGGAGAATAAGAAGTACAAACCTCCAGTGTTAAAATAAATAAAACACAGGGATGTCGTGTACAGCACAGGAAATATAGTCAATAATATTTGCCAACATTGTATCATGATGGACGGTTACTAGACTTAGTGTGGAGATCATGTCGTAAGGTATGTAAATGTCAAGTCACTATTTTGTACATCTGAAATTGATATGCTGTATGTCAACTATAATAATAAATTATTTTTTAGTCTGAAAAGTAAGTAAATAAATAAATAACAGGTCCCTGTTCTCAAGGTATTTCTGTGGTTAAGTAAATTGAAAGATATGGTCTAGCAGATGGTCTCCAAAGTCTCTTTAAGTTCTAGTCAAATAGGCAGAACAAGTATTATGCTTCTTAGACAGATGAAGAAACTGAGCAGAGAAACCACGTAACTTGCTCAGACTCACAAAACAAAATAATAGCTTTGCAAGGACATAAGCCTGTTCTTCTGGGGCCTAGTCCAGGGCTCTAACTGCTGGTAGTGGGACAGCTTCCCTGACCACAAGCCCTCCCTGCCTCACCTCACCACTGCTGAGGTCGTCCCTTCCACTGTCTCCCCCCAGGATCAGGCAGCTAAGGACAAGGCCCTGCAGAGCATGGCTGCTATGTCGTCCGCCCAGATCATCTCCGCCACAGCCTTCCACAGTAAAATGGCCCTCGCCCGGGGCCCTGGCTGCCCAGCAGTCTCAGGGGTAAGTGGGGCTGCCTGGAGCCAGAGGCCAAACCAGCCCTCTCCTTCTCGCTCCTCCCCCTTCTGCAGGGCCAGAGCACCAGCCAGCACCCTCTCTTGAGTCCTGTCAGGGCAGGAGAGCCAGGGGGAAGGAGGGACCAAGGACTAAAAGGCCGTGCTGGGTCACGCTCAGCTGGTATTGGAATCACCTTCTCAGGGGCCTTGGCAGGGACACAGCGGACCTTTCACAAGGGATAAAGTTGCCCCCATTCGCTGACCACCCAAGAAGCTCTACAAAATTGGCTCAATTTACAGAAGGGGAAGCTGAAGTCCCGGGGATGGGCTGAAGTTGAGGCTGTGGGGCAGCACCAGCATGACCCTGGGTGGCTACTACTTGGCCTCCGCCCTGCTGCTCCCTCAGGTCCTCAGCACTGCTCTCCCAGCTGGAGGGCTGATGTCCATGAACAAACTCCCATTCACATTTTAGATGTTTTGGTCTAAGAACTGGCCTCAGCCATGGCCAGGTTGGTCACACTTTCAGAATGGTCCAGAGAGGCTCCCCCTTTCCCGGGCTGTGTCTCATAGGGTTTTCTTGGCTTTAGGGATTAAATGGGTCTTCAAGAGCCTCCCTAGAGGCAGTGACAGGCCCTGTCCTGGGCTCCGTGAAGCTCTTGTCTAGCATTTTTTCAAAGGGTGTTCCAGAGAGCACTAGTCCACAGAATGTTTAAATATAGGGTGTCTCCCCAAAATGTATACACACTTTGAAGAATTATAAAGGCAGTGTTTGTACTTCAAGTGCATTCTCAAACTTCCAGTAGCATTTTAGGATGAATTTCCTTTGTTCAAAGCTTCATTTGGCTGAAAAGAAAGAAATAGCAGTTGAGCTATCAGCTGTTAAAGAGTATATACATGTTTTTGGGACACCTTGTAGATATGACACAAAGTGATTCTGTGCATAAGTTAGTCTGAGGCACTTAGAACTGACTAGGTTTCCTGACTCCAGGACTGTTCAGAGCCTTACGTGCTGCTGTGACTTAGGATCTCTCTCTTGTGGAGGAATACAAGATGCTGTTTACCAAACTGGGTGCTTCTCCCATGGAGCACTGAATCAGCAGAGCATGTCCTTCCTTGAGACACACTTTGGGATGCTGCTGTAGCCACACACTAGATAGTAGCATTAACTCTCTCCCTACCATGCACTGGTCCAGCTGAGGCCACAGCAGTCTCCCCACACCAGGGACCTGTACCTTCCAGCTGAGGCCACAGCAGTCTCCCCACACCAGGGACCTGTACAATGGGCTGTGCTGACTCTACGCTTTTTGCCTCCTCAGTTTTGGCAAGGAGCTTTGCCGGGCCAAGCCGGAACATCCCATGAGTGAGTATGGCCTGCTACTAGTTGCTGCCTGAACTGACCTTGAGTGCATAAACTCATGAAGTTGAGCCTGGGCCCCAGGGTGGGCAGGGCTGCAGTCTGGGGTCTACCTTTATTATGCCTTGAGCTTGGGGATCGGGCTGTCCTGCTGTCAGGCAGCAGCTCAGCCTACATTGTGGACACCCTGGGGTCTGTCCATGGGTTGCGACCCCAAGGGAAGTAGGCTAGGAACCAGGGCTCTGGCTGACCTAGGAGGGAGAGACAAGGCAGGGGTGGATTTTTCAATAGACATGCTGCTTCTGTGGATCAACCATGAAACCTGAGGGAGTGGGAGGCAGAGCCCACCAAGGCCACTGATGACCAGACCACCCAGCCTGCCATAGAGAGCGATGGCTGCTGCTTGAGGCCCTGGGGCTGAAGCCTGCCCAAGGCTTACACCTCCTTTCTCCTGTCTCCCACAGTGTGAAGCCTTTCTCTCAACAAACCTACACTGTCCAGCCGTCACTGCCTCTGCCAGGTGGGTCTGCGGTGCACAGCTCCCTCACCCATCACACCCCTGCGGCTCCTGTCCCCAGGTCCCAGGTGCCTGACAACTGGACACCTGCCCCTCTTAGATGCCACCTGGCATATGCTAAGACCGTGTATCCCAGTCTCCTGGCTCCCCCATGCCCTGTCCAAGCACGTGCGCTTCTCCCGTGTGCAAGCCCCTTCCTGCCCCTCAGGTTGCCTGTTGTCTTTCCCATCCTGGGCTCAGGTTCACAGGGGCTCACACAGTTTAAAAGGCAGTGCCTGTCACCTGGGCAGCTGTTCCCCTGCCACCCCTGTATGCTGCATGTGTGCCTCACAGACCTTGGCTCCTGAGATGGCCTCCCTCTTGGTGACCCTGTAATCCTCTCCTTCCAGCCTGGAAAGGGAACCCTTTTTAGCAGAGGGAACCGTCCTGGGAAGAGGCTAGGAGCATGGGTAGGGCAGGAGCAGGTCCAGCAGCTGGGCCAGCACAGGAGCTTGTCCCCTTGAACTGCTCAGGTGACCAGCCCTTCCTTGCCTCTTTCTCATGAGGGTCCCTCATCATGTTCCACTCTGCAGGACAAAACAGAATCCTCGCCCTTCGGCACCTTTCCTGGCTTGGGGGTAGCCCCTGCCTGGCTCTTCCTGCTTGAGAGCAGCCCTGCTACCTCCTGGGTTCCTCCGTGCTGTTTTCTCCAGCCCCATGCAGCCCCTCCACCACCACCACCACCTTGCCTCGCCTCACTGGCCTCACTGTCCTTGCTCAGGCCTTCCTAGACCTTGCCTAGATTACTGTGGCAGCCTCTTAAAAGGCTCCGGGTGTCTAGTCTCTTCACCCCATAATTCACCTAGTTGTCTTTTAAAAGCACCCATCTCACCATGTTTCTTCTAGGCATAAACCCTGTAATGGCTCTCTGGTGCCTTCAGGATACAATCTAAACTCTGGTAGGACTTGCTGGGCTCCTCTGTTAACCTCCTCTCCCTCCCCTCTCTCTTGAATCCTTCCTTCTCCCACCACCACCCTCCCTGCCTCTGGACTGTGGCTCAGGCTCCCCTCCCTCAGGTTTCTCTGCCTGCCCCTGGCCCAGCTTAGGTGCCCTGCTGTTGGCACCTGCGCACTCCATGCACCCCCACCTAGCACCTGACTGTTGTAATCTGTGTGGCTGATTTGCCCCAGCCCTCCACGTAACCTGTCCTGTCTGGCAGTCAGCAGTTCCTCAGTATGCATGCTGGAACAAATGAGTTAGTGACTCAGCCGATGCATTAAGCACAGGCTAATGTGTCTGTCCTGCACAGTCCTCCTCCTTCCCCTCTGACTAGCGTTTCTTCTCCATCTTCCTCCTCCGACCTCAGCCCCTGGAGCCTCCATTCATCAGACTCCCAGGCTGGAGGAAGGCTGGTGTCACCTGGAGGTCGGCCTCACTGCTCTCTCATCCTGTCCTGTCAGTCACCAAGGCCTGGGCTTGTGCTCGCTTCATGTCCCTACTGTGTCCCTTCCTCCTCACTCCTGTGCACTGCTTCCTTCAGATCCTGCAGAGACCTTGCTTCTGTCTGCCTCACCCTGCCTGTCCTTCCTGCAGACTGGAATAGGGTCTTTCAGAAATGCACACCTGAGCACTTCCCTGCCCTACTTAAAATCCTGTCACTCTCCCGAACTCTCAGGCTAAAATTCACTCTTCTTAGCCTAGCCTATCTCTGCAGCCTTGTTTCCTTCCATAAACCTGCCCTTCTTTCCAGTTCTACCAGACTTTAGTTTCCAATTCATGGAGCATGTCACAGCCCCCAGACCTTTGCCCCTGCTGTGTCCTCTGCTCAGATCACCCTTTCCCTGGCTTCACCTTCTGCTGTCTACTTCTACATCATAACTTCTTTCAAGCGTCACCTTCTCTGGAAAAACCTTTCTGACCATCCCCGAGTTGGACTAGGAGCTCCTCTTTGGTGCTGAGTGCATACCTTGTCAATTTTTATCCCATTCATGACTTCCTCTGTTAGGAACGCCTATTCTAGGCCACGCACTGTGCTCGGTGCTGGAGAGACAGCAGTGAACCAAACAGGAAACTCTGCCCACGGGGCTCCGTCATTCTAATTAATGATTTGTCTGGTCAGCTCCCCAAATGGACCAGAAACTCCTTGAGGGCAAGAACCTAGCAGAGCCTGCTCTAGAAGCCCTTTCAGTCCAGCAGGCATCTAGTCCCCAATCCGGCATGCAGCCTTCCTGGAGTGTAGTTCTGTGTGGGCTGAGGGGACTGAGTAGTACCACGCTAAGCCCTCTCTGCCAGGGCTGCTCCTGGACTCACCAGCCAGTGCTCTGCACTCCCCTACACCACACCTGTCAGGGCCACTTTGGGGGAGAATGGAAATTCCATGGCCAGCACAAGATCTCACCAGTGGGCCTGGGGTCCTCACAGAGGGCACTGGCAGGGAGGGTGGGTGTAAACAGGCTCCCTTGTGCTTCTCCCACTGCCTATAGGGTTTGAGTCTCCTGCAGGACCCGCCCCATCGCCCTCAGCGCCCCCCGCACCCCCGTGGCAGGGCCGCAGCGTGGCCAGCTCTAAGCTCTGGATGCTGGAGTTCTCTGCCTTCCTGGAGCAGCAGCAAGACCCTGATACGGTAGGTGCCAGCCTCTGCCTGGCTGCTGCTTCACCCTAGAGCTCCCTTGCCTTCTCCAGCTCTTGTTCCACCTGCTTCTGGCTTTCTGGCCCAGCCCTCCTGCCCCATTCCACTTTGGGTTTTAACTTAGGTTCCTCATTTCTTTACAGCCTTTCCTTCCCTTGAACCTCTCTCCCCATTTCCTTTCTTTTTTCAGGCCACCTCCCTCTTCTTTCCTCACTTCAGCTTCCCTCTCTCCCTATGTAGCTATTGCTCCAATCCCGAAGCCCTCCCAAGGTTTCTTTGCTCCATCCCGGTTCTCTCAGGCCCTCTTCCTTTCCTGCTCCCTCTCTGACCTCTATTCTTCCATGTTCTCTTTCCTCCCTACCCAACCTCCTCCCAGTCCAAAGTTGCTCATCCCAGCCCCACCCCCAGGCTCTCCCATCCTTTCCCTGTGGCTCTGAGGCACCTCTAGGTTCTGCCCCACGTCCCTGGGAGGCCAGCTGGGAGCAGAGCCCTGCCTTTACCCTGTCTCCTTCGGGGTCTTGTGTCCTAGATGACCAGCACCTGGAGGAGGCTGGGCCAACAGGGACTTCGTGGCCGTCTCACTTTGACATTTCCAAACTTGTTTTTTAGCCGAGGAACCCATTAATCAGACAAGCTCCTACTCAGAAGTCCAGTGTGTACAACAAAAGTAGATTTCTTTTGGATGTGGCAACAGAGGCACCCAGCCCCTGTCTCCAAGGGTGGAGCTCAATTTGAAAACACTTTATCTAGGTTAATAGTCTTACCTCACAGATGAAACAGAGGCACAGAGGTAGAAAAAGACTTGCCTAAAGATATTTCCTGACAGAGGCAGGACTAAGATAATACAAATAACAGCTACAATTTGTTGAGCACCTACTGGGTGCCAGACACCACACCAGATGCTTTATACCATTAACTTGGCTTTACATTCAATCATTTGATTGTCTCCATTTTACCAGTGAGGAAACTTGAGGTCCAGAGAGGTGAGGTTACTTGCTCCAGGTTGCATGGCTGGGATCTGAGCTCTGGTTCTGTCTGCCCTCCTGCCCCCACCCCTCCCTCAGACCAGCTGTTCTCTCCACAGTACAACAAGCACCTGTTCGTACACATTGGCCAGTCAAGCCCAAGCTACAGTGACCCCTACCTCGAAGCCGTGGACATCCGCCAGATCTATGACAAGTTCCCAGAGAAAAAGGGTGGACTCAAGGAGCTCTTTGAGCGGGGACCTTCCAATGCTTTTTTTCTCGTGAAGTTCTGGGTAAGCCTTCAATAGACTCTTCCATCCTACCACCAGCACATCGATGACAGTGAGGAGGAAAGAGGAGGAGTGGGCATGCGGTGCCCTCGCCATGGTGGAAATCTGGGAGGACAGGGCCAGTGAGAAGGGGAAGAGCATGTAGCAATGGCTGAGACCCGGAGTTGGGCCAGCAGGGCTGGAGAGCTGGGCTAGCACAAGGCCCTTTTCTGATTTGTGGTAATGGCAGCCATGCCTGGGCACAAGGATGGCCTTAAGAAGGCTGAGTACTGAAAGAAGGCTTACAGGAGATACTGAGGGGTAGGTGAAGAGCCTACATGGACCCCTAATCACCTGAATCTTTGAATGAAATGTCAAGTTCTGAGTTGGTTTCAGGGCCTGGAGTGGGACAGTTGATCCCTAAAAGCTCATGTCCGAGGACAGGACTTAGAGAAGTGGGACTGTAGGGTTAGGAAAGGTCACCCCAAAGGAAACACCCACCCATCTTTACAAACAGCTCAGCCTAAAGCTTGGTCCCCACTGCCCTCCTCACCTCACCCCTGGACAGGTGTTATGTGGACAGAGTTCCCTCCTTTTAAAACATCTTCTCTAAGACTAGGAGACATAAATAATACCTTCTCTGGAGCTTACTTTCCAGAGGGCCCAATACACACAGAAAAGGTATACAGGGAAGAGTCAGGATAAGTGCAGACCTAGCCAGCAGCGAGGAAGCATAGGAAATCATCTGGTTTGTGACTGGAGCCTTTGAGTAGTTTCTGAGCATTGACACCAGCCTGGGCTGCTCCTCCCATATTCCTCTCCCTAGCGCCCTTGTTAACACCCAGGAGACAGCTCAGGGATTCTCACCCCTTAGGAGGTCCCTGGCCACTTTGATTATCTGAAAGCTTTACTTTTCCTAGAAATAGACATATTCACACTAAACTTTATATACATTTCTAGGTGGCTTTCAGGCCCTTGGCTAGGATTCCTAGCCTAGCTCTCATCCACAACCAAACCCGTGAGACTACCTCTCTCCAGAAGAGGCAGGTGCTGGAACTGACTCAAGGCCCCTGGTCTCTCGGGTGCTTAATATTTGCACTCTGCAAGACAGCTCGTTCTGTGAGCAGGATGGCAGCTGGACCTGGGCCTTTAGGGGTGCGCAAGATCTGTTAGGCAGAGATGGGGAAAGGCTCATTCAGCCTGGGAGAGGCATAAGGAAGTGGGCTCCAGAGGGGAAAGTCCCAGGTACAGATGTATGAGAGAATAACAGAAAATAAAACTGCAAAGGTGAGTTAGATCCTTGAAGGTCCTGATCATACAAAAGTTTGGGTTTTAATCTACCTTGGGATGAAAAACAGGTAATCGTTTCTTTTACTTTTATTTTTAAATCAATGCATGCTCATAGTTATATTATTTAATACCAAGAGGTTTATAATGAAATGCATCAAATTCTTGTCCCATACCTCCCCAACTCCAGTCCCCAGAGATAATTGCTATAATTTTTCAGTTTATTCTGGCTTTTATCTCCATAATTCTAAATAATATGCTTATACTGACATACCTTGATATCATGACTAAGACATTTATTCTTATAGTAGAAAAAGTGTTATTCCACTTTCCCTCATCATCCCAACATTTCTGAGAATTTTGTGTATTGATTTTAGAGAGAGAGGAGAGGGGGGAGAGAAAGAGGGGGAGAGAAACAATGACTTGCTGTTCCATGTATTCATTCATTCATTGCTTGCTCCTTGTATGTGCCCTGACCAGAGATCGAACCTGCAACCTTGACATATCAGGACAATGCTCTAACCATGAGCTACCCAGCCAGGGTGTCATCATCTCGGTGTTATCATATCTAATAAGTTACGTAATTTAGTCAAAGCCAAGAAGTATATTGTGATTAATTTTATTTCTATAGTTTTTTGGTTTTTTTCCTACCAATAAATGGCTTTCTCACTTGCATATTTTAATTTAATTTTATTTTTTAAAAAATTTAAAAACTATATTGATTTCAGAGAGAGGAAGGGAGAGGAAGAGAGAGAGAGAAACGTCAATGATGAGAGAGTTATTGATTGTCTGCCTCCTGCTCGCCCCCAACTGGGGATCGAGCCGGCAGCCCAGGCATGTGCCCTGACCGGAATCGAACAGAGATCTCCTGGATCCTAGGTTGATACTCAATCACTGAGCCATGCCTAGCTGGGCATCACTTGCATATTTTTAAGTAAACCTATTATTGAAATTTTACAGATTGCTGCATTGTAACTACCATATAAAATAAAATAAGAAATTCCTCCAAATGTTCAGACATATCAGGTAATTTATCAATTCCCCCTTTCTCCTAGAGACCTTTCTCCTGGATGTCTCTGTTCTGCTCCAGTTTAACTGGTTGTTCTCCAGCCTGTTGTCATCCCGAGACCTTTTTTATTGGAGCATTCCTATGTTGGATCTGCAGTTTCCTAGATCTCATATTTTTTTTCTGTTTTGGTGTCCTCCCTCATTTTCTGGGACACATTCTCTAGTACCTTCCTAAGGAAAGATTACACGGTAGATAAATGTTCTAAGTCTTTCTTTAAAATGTCAATTTTTGTACTTGATTGGTAGATTGGGTATAAAATCTAGATCAGAAATCATTTTCATTCGAAATGACTTTCAAGAATTGTTTTTGAATGCATTGTCCCGTTGTCTTCTAACAAGCATAGTCTGATAGCATTCTAATTCTCTGTCCTTTGTTGTGTAGCTTGTTTTGGGGGTTTGTTTTGCTGGTGTGTTTTTTGTCTCTAGAAGTTTTGCATTTCTTCTCTATCCCTTATGTTCTTAAATTTCACATTGATGAGCTTTGGTATATATCTTATTTTACTTCCTATGTTTGATTCCAGCACTAGGTAGGCACTTTTAATATGAGGTTAGCGTCTCTTAATTTTGGAAAATTTACTTGTATTATTTCTTTGATAATTTCTTTCCCTCTTTTTTTTCTGTTCTTTTCCAGGAACCCCTCTTAGTCTGATGTTGGATCTCCTGGACTTATCTTCTATGATTTTTATCATTTATTTCTTTTCAAACTCATTTTCTTGGAGATTTTCTTAACTTTTTCTTCTAATTCTCCTGAATTAATTAAGAGTATATCTAAGTACATATTACATAAAACCCAAAGTAACGGTAGTGTAAATAAATAGTTTGTTTTTCTTTCATGTAAAGTAGGTTCGGAAGTAGGCCGTCCAGGGCTGGTCCAGTACTTCCTGAAATCACCAGGGGCCTGACTCCTCTCTGACTGTCTGTGTCCTCAGTGCATGGCTTCTGTCCTCAAGGTCATGGCTGCTGGAGTCCAGCCGTCACACCCATATTCCAGGCATCAGGAAGGAGGTAGCCAGCTCTCATTTCCCTTCAAGGAGCCTTCCTGGAAGTCCCACACCACACTTAATTAGTTGTATGTTGCACCTAACTACAGAGGAGCCAGGGAAATGTATGCTTAGTTGAGTAAACTGCCAAATAAAATCAGGGTTCAGTTGATGGCATTTCTCTTTCTTAGTGGTCATGGTACATCGTACATTTAGTGGTGAATTAGATGAATGGAATATGGTACCATTCTCTGCCACACCTGTCCAGTGTTGAATTTTGACCATAAACTTTAAAATTTTTAAGAACTCCGTTTTGTTCTTTGATTACATTCTGAGCTTGTTGTATAGATACAATTTTTCTCCTCTATTTCTGGGAATATGAAGTGAAAATTATTTTTTAAGTTTTCTTCTTCCTTTTTTGTCTTTGTTTCCCTTTAATCTTTTTTTTTTTTTTTCCTGTCTGTTTTGGTCTCTGTCTTTCAAGTTGGGTTTTTTTCCTCAAATATCAATAACCCTTGGCCATATTTTTTGGCCCCTATTTTTTTTTAAAGAATAGTTTATTGATTTTTAGAGAGAGGGCAAAGGAGAGGGAGAGAGAAAAACATCGATGTGAGAGCAACATCCATTGGCTGCCTCTAGCACACCCCCTACTGGGAATTGAACCCGTAACCCAGGGATGTTCCCTTGACCAGGAATCGAACCAGCAACCTCTTGGTGTACAGGCTAACACCCAACCCACTGAGCCATACTGGCCAGGGCTGGCCCATACTTTTTAAAAACAGCTTTATTTTCATATAATTCACTTACCATACAATTCACCCACTTGAAGTGTACAATTCAGTGTTTTTTTAGTATAGTCACAGAGCTGTGCAAACAATGAATTTTAGAACATTTTCATCACCCCAGAAGTAAACCCGTACCCTTGAACTGTCATCACCCGCCTGTACTCCCCCAGCCCTAGCAACCACTAATCTACTTTCTATCTCTATAGCTTCACCTTTTGCGGACATTTCATGTAAATGGAATCATATAATATGTGGTGTGTTTTGCATCTGGCTTCTTTCACTGAGCACAAGCGAAGGTTCATCCATATTGTAGTAGATGTTAGTACTTCATTCCTTTTTAAGGCTGAACAATATTCCATTGTAAGGATACACCACATTTTGTTTTGTTTATCTTTTCATCAGTTGATGGCCACTTGGTTGTTTCCACCTTTTGGTTATTATGAATGATGTTGCTATGAACATTTCTGTACAAGCTTTTGTGTGGACATAATGTTTTCATTTCTCTTGGGCATATACTTAGTTGTGCCCAACACTTGACATTCTCTGTGATTATTGCATTCATAGATCTTCTTTGGAGAAATGTCTGTTTGGTTCCTTTGCCCATTTTTCAATTGGGTTATTTGTCTTTTTATTGACTTAAGAGTTTTTTATGTATTATAGATAGAAGTCCCTTATCAGATATATGATTTGCAGGTATCTCCCATTCTGTCAGCTGTCTTTTCACATTCTTGACAGTGTCCTTTGAAACACAAAAGTTTTTCATTCTGTTGAAGTCCAGTTTATTCTTTCTTTTGTTGTTTGTGCCATTTTTCCATATTTAATAATGCCTGGGAGCTCTGTGTACAAGGCAGGGATTGTCACCTGCGGGGCTTCACTTTAAGGTAATTGGGGTTGGGAGCCAGCAATTTTATTGGGAAAACCAGTAATCTTCAGTGTGTTTACTGGAGTTTTTTTCCCCCCCCGAGATAGTTCAGTTTCACCAGAGAAGATTCCTTTAATTCTCCACCCCTCCCACCCTGGGAAGGGATATATCTGATGAGTAGAATTCTAGGAGTGGGGCAGGGAAGAGAGCAAGGGGATCCTACCTTTTCTTATGCAGGTTTCACTTAATTTTTCTGTGATCGTCCTTGTATCTTCACCCTCTTCTAAGCCCTGTTTAATTTTTGAAGATTATTACCCTTTTGTCCGCTGCAGATGGGTGGGAGAGGTCCTCCTGGAGGCCTGCCCACCCTGTGCCCACCCTACACACAGCCTTCAGTCAGCTCCTCGTGCTCTATCCTGCGCCTCCCCCCTGCCCCTCTGTCCTGGTCCTTCTAGTCTCAAGCCACTCTGGCTTCTCTGAAGTACATCAGCTCACTTCCTGTCTGTCACCCCTCAGAAGGCACGTTTAGGTTGTACTGCCTTTTGCTTCCTTTGCCCCACAGAGTCCGTTCTAGTTCTGGTCCTCCTTTGGTCTCCTCAAATTTGTTGAAATCTCATTTTGGTCTATCCTCTGTTTTCTTCACCTTTGTGGTGCAGCACATTTTAAAAAGTTCTTTGCTGTCATCATAGTTGACTATCTGGAAGGGGAAAATGAACTTGTATGATTCATCTCCCATTTCAGCCCAGGGGGCCAGGAAAATGTGGTTTAACCTGAGTGTCACTGCAGTGGATTGGTAGTCGTTGGAAGGCTGGGTTGAGAAGGATCCGGAGAGAGAGTGCTGGATTGACTGGCAGTGTCTGTCCTGGGTGTAGTGGGGGAAGATGGTGGCATGTTTGCTGTGTATTTGCTACCCCTTCTCTTTAGGGAATGAGGAATCACTGAAGTTTTTGAACAGGGCATGGCATGGCCAGAGTTGTGCTTAGTTGGATAAATCAGCTGTCCAGACTGGAAGCAAGTAGGAGACTTCTATAAGATAGGCCAGGGAGAGGTAGCAGCCTCTTTAGGACCTCAGCCAGAAGAGCTTAAACAGTCTTGCTTCCCCTTTTTTCTCCCTGCGCTCCCTTCCAGCCCTGACCCTGGGAATTGGAACCAGGAGGCTCTGCTGTGGGCTGCCAATGACCATTGTCACTGTACAGCCATCGTGGCAGCTCCTTTTCCTGCTGTGTGCCTAGGAAGACTCCCGGCCTTTCCTTTGGGAAGCCTACACCCTGTCTGGAATCCACCTTCCCCACCACCAAGCCTGTCCAGGCTTAGCCTTGACTTGGAGAAGGAGTGTGGGTGAAGTGATCTGTGGCTGTTCCCAGCACTGCCTCAGCTACCCTGAGGGTGCAATTTTGGGTCAGAAGGGAGGCCTAGTTGGCAGGAGGCATTAATGGGAGCACGACCCTGGAGGAGGGAGATGGCATATTTGAGCTCTTTTCACTGGCTCCTGCCTTCTTTTAGTTGAAGATAATATTCTGCATTCTTTTAGCCACCATCCAGATGAGGATCATCCTAGGCCTCCAGTTTCACAAATGGGGGAAGACTAAGGCATGGAATAAGCAGGGACCTGGCTTTGAGATAACCAGCCAGGGTGAGCCTCTTTCTGTGGTAGTTCTTGTTATATACACACAATGAGGTGGGTCAGGGTAGTCGGTGAAAAATGACCTCAGGCACTGTTCACATCACATTACCTATATGAGCATGTTGTATCCTTGCCACCCCCCAAAAGTAGGTAGAGCTGACAGCTGCATTCCATCCAGGGGAAGCAGGCACAGGGAGGTGAAATGGATTTCCAGGGTCACCAGCTTCATAGCGGCAGAGCCAGGATTCAGACCCAGGCAGTCTTACTCCAGGGTGTGAGCTCAGAACCATTACACTAAACTGTCTACCTTGCAAAGTACCTGGGGTGCCCTCCATGGAGGACCCTGGTGTTCCCCCTGCTTCTGTCAGAGAAGGCCCTGGATTGCCTGACAAAGGATCCCCAGGCCCCTGAGGAGCATGGATCCTGGCAGCATGGAGACAGCATCCTTAACTCTGTGCCCTCGGTGTAGAGTTGGGTGGTTGGGCTTCTTGGGTTTTTCTAGAGCCCAGAGGACCCTTCCAGAAAATGAGGAGGGTTGTCCTGACTGTCCTGCAAGCTTGCTCGTGGCCCATGTCCTCTCCTTTCTGACTCTGTGGGGAGGTTGGAGGTGGGGTTAATGGGAGTAGAAGAGAAGGTAGGGAAGAGTGGGGGCCAAGGACACATGATTAGGCAGCTTCCACGCTTGGCCATGTGCTCCGGCTGTGGGTTGTGCCCACCACCTGTGCTATGTGGACCCAATGCAGCCCCCTCTTCCAAGAGCTCACATTCTGAGTGGGAGAATCCAGAATGGATCTCAGGGTCCTGGGGCAGTAACTGCTGTGCATGGGAGCATGGTGGTCAAGCAAGGCCTTCCCAGAGTGTTAGGTGAGCACAAGGCGGGCAGCACTGGACCCCAGCTAGAGTGTAGAGGCTCTAACCTCGGTTTGAGAGCTGTGTCCAAAGCACATCTCAGCTTCTCTGGGCCTCTGTTTCTCCATCTGAAAAATGAGCAGTTCATTCTTGAGGGCTGGCAAGGGCTGTGTCTCTGAGGATGGAGGGGGTCAGTCGCCAGTAAAAGGAGGCTGTGTGCCTGCCTCCGCCAGCCCTGTGCCTGAGCTGGCCCTCTGAAGGCCAGAGGCTTGGGCAGCATGATGACAGTGAAATCAGATACGGGGGCATGTCAGTGGCCAGGGCACCTTGTCAGGCATCTCATCTCCCTCCTCCTGTCTGGGGAGGGTAGAGGCACTGGGGAAATACAAATCTGTGATGTGGGGAAAAGAAATGCTCCTGTTTGCAAACCAAGAGACTTTTGGTCAACCACAGGGTCCTCACAGGCAGCTTGGCATCTGCAGGCATCTGGATCCTCATCTCCTGGGCCCTGGCCTGGCCAGTCCCCCACCAGTCATCAGCTGGTGTGTGACTGGCCACATGCAATGTGAAGGCAGTGAAACAGTGCCACCTCTCCTGAAGCCTTTCTTTCTGCCTGGCAGCTTTCTGCTTCCGGCCCCAGGCCTTGTACGGGCATGCTCGGGAGTTGATCACAGCCCCCTTGGTATAAGAGGAGGACTTTGATGTTCCCAGCCCAACCTCCCACTGAAATTCCTGCTGTTATTGATAGAATGGCAGCAGTAACTCACAGACTCATGGGCTGCCAGGACAAATCGTTCCGACTAGAAGTGGCATCTGGGTGCAGGAGGGATTGAGTTGTGAGGCTGTGCTCTGTCGGATTCATACGTTGGGGTCTAGAGCAAGACTGAGAAGCTGAGACCCCTACCCCAGAACATGTGAGACCAGCAGAGGCCACCTCTGTCCTTGGGACGGGGGGAGAGGGGACTCATGGACACTGATGGCCATTAACACCAGTGTGCAAATTGAAAATGCTGGGCACTTTGGTTGTTTTCATGTCTTGGTCACTGAGTAATGCTGCAGTGAACATAGGGGTGCATATATCTTTGAAAATACATGTTTTGAGATGTTCAGTGTCTTGTGATAGAGGACTGGATAGAGAAGATGTGCTGCATGCACACATTGGAATATACTCAGCCATAAGAAAGGATGAAACACTGCCATTTGCAACAACATGGACGGACCTTGAAGATATTATGCCAAGTGAAATAAGTCAGCCAGAAAAAGCTGAGAACCATGTGATTTCACTCATGTAGGATATAAAACTGAAACTCGTGGACACAAGTGGCAGTGTGGTTGCTGGAGGGAAGGAGGTGGGAGTGAAAGGGGTCCTAATATATAGTGACAGGAGAAGATATGACTTTGAGTGGTGGGCACACAGAACAATATACAGATCTTGTAACAGAAACCACACCTGAAACCTATATGTTCATATTAACCATTGTCACCCCAGTAAATTTAATAAAGTGTTAAAAAATGCAAAAAAAAAAGAAAATGCTGGGCTGAGCTGAGGCCATGAAAGGCGGAGAGTACCCCAGACTGTCTGCTCACTCCAGCCTGCTGTTCCCTTTTGGGCCCTGACATTTCTCCCAGGCACATACCAGCACATGACAATGAATCTGAGCCCCTCCAGCCCCCACACTCGGGATACGGCTGTCCTGGCTCATCTGTCAGTCACCCGATCCCCCACACCTGTCCCAGGCACAGCCTGCGAGCTGCCCACCCGCACCGCAGCTATGAATAGGGTGGTGGATGGGGAACAAGGGGGCATTCTGAGGGCAGGAGGGCGAGTGGTGGGGGCACCTGTCGGGGTAATGTAGGGGGGCAGCTTTCCTCTTAGGCTGAGAAAGTAGAGAAGCAAGCTTGTTTGGGGGAGGTGCTTAGAGTAGGGGCACAGGGGCGGAAATGAAAAGGGTGGAGTTATAATTGGAAGGATGGGACACTGAGGACGAGACAAGGCACTCTGGGTACATTGTTTGCATCCTTGGCCAGCATCTCCTGGGTCTGTGGGGCATCACCACAGGGCAGGTTCTGGGGCAGACTATGGATTGTCACTTACAGGATATCTGTCTTTCCCAGCCCCCTTCTCTCCTTCCTCCCCAGACAACCACCTCCCTTATTCTACTTGCTGTCCCACAACTTACAAGTTTCTTGACCAGAGACAATGTTTCAGGCCTCTCTGGGCCCCCACTGCCCCGGCTGTGCTGGGCTGGGGTAGGATAAATGGGTGATTGATTGGAAGGGCCATGTGAGTGGGGGGTGGTGACAGAAGACTCTGGTGTGTATTTGAAATGAGAGCAGAGCTGGGCCTCAGAAGACTCTCCTGTAAGCAGGAGACTGTAGGTCTCTCCCTGGGAGCAAGGGACCTTTCTCTTCTCACCTAGCGCCACCCAGAGGTGAGAGGTGGAATAGCCATATGTTACGTTTATGCAGGTCCTTCCTGTACCAGGCACTGCCCAGGCCTTGGGAGATCTTAGTTCTTACTTCCAGGGTGCTTACCATCTGGAGGGGGCAAGGCCGACTGAACAAATCTTGCCAGCATGGGGCACTGAAGGGCGTGTCCAGATCACTTTGCGGTGCTAGGGCTCCTGCTACCTTTGTATATAATAGGAAGAGCTTAGGAGGGTTGGGCCAGTCCTGCCAAAGCCTGGTGCATAGTGTTCTTTTAGGTAGTACATGAATAAACATTTTAAAAAATAGTTATGTAATTTTCATATATATTAGAAAAGCAATCCCTGATTTCATGAATATATTGCTAAGAATAGAGTTAAGGAATAAGTGAGTTGATTTAAAAGAAACCATAGGGGCATAGTAGGAGGTGTGGTAGGTGGTACATGAATGTAGCATTAATCAAGGGGAGGCCAGCAGTGGCTAAAGTCTGAGAGGCATCATTTTATGTCCTGGCCTGACCCCTTGGATGCCCTCCCTGAGTCCCCTGTGTTCCCCCACGTTCAGATGCCTGCCCTTCCCAGGTAGCTAAGCTTCCTGCCAGTTCTTTTTCAGGCATGGTCCACATTCTGCCTTGTAACTAATGCCGGTCCCAGCATTCTCCTTTTCCGTTGTTTTGGCAGCGCAGCCTGATCTTATACCAGGCCTGTACGTGGAGAGAGGTGGAAGCTTTCCTAGCTCCTGCTGTCCAGGTTCCGTTTAAGCCTCCTGATTGCTTCCTGGCTCTAGAACCTGGATGGGGCCCCAGAGGTCTCCTTGACTCCGCACCTGTCGTGTGCCTGCTGACTTACCTGCCTACTTCTTGGCTTTCCTATGTCTTCCTCCAGGCAGACCTCAACACCAATATGGAGGACGAAGGCAGCTCCTTCTACGGGGTCTCCAGCCAATACGAGAGTCCCGAGAACATGATAATCACCTGCTCCACCAAGGTCTGCTCCTTTGGCAAGCAGGTGGTAGAGAAAGTGGAGGTAGGAGCACCCTGTGCACTCATTACACCAAACCTTTTCCCTATTTCAGGCTGGTCTTCATTCTTGTCCTCTTTCCCCAAATTTACCTGAGCTAATGAAGTCTTACCCTTGCAGTCTCTTGGTTATTGATAACCCACCTCGTGTTAAACACCACCAGATGCTGGGCTGGGACCAGGGAGGAGACACCCCCCTTCCCAGTGTTCTCACCCCTGGCTGTACCTTAGATCACTGGAGCTTTTGAAACTTACCAGTGCATGAACCCCACTTCACAGCACTTACCCCAGATTCTCTAGGGTGGAATCTGGGCAGTAGCTATTTGTAAAAAGCTCTTCAAGTTATTTATTTTAAATTAAATTTTTGTTCTGAAATAATTGTGGATCCACATGCAGTTGTAACCTCATGTACCCTTCACCCAGTTCCCCCAAGGCCAATATTTTGCGTAACTATTGGCAACCAGTAAATTAACATTGATGCCACTCACCAATCTGATTCAGATTTCATGAGTTTGCATGTCCTCGTGTGTGTGTGTGTGTGTGTGTGTGTGTGTGTGTATAAATACATGACAGTTCTGTGACCACAAGGATTCCTATGTACCCTTTCCCCATGTTATTTTAGTTTGGGGTCAGGATTGAGTCGTCACCTAGCCCATCTTCCCTATTCCTCTATGTCTTGAAGAGCTCCTCCTCCAGTGCTCATTTTCTGAGTATTGGAGCTCAAGATGGATGATCCCTCTGCTGCCCCTTGAGCCTCTGTCACTGACGGAGGAGGGAGGCTCTGTTATCAAGGGCCTCCAGGCCTTCTGCCTTTTCCTTCCCACTTAAGAGTCAGTGGGCCATGGAGCTTCCCAGTGCAGTTGGGCCTGGGCTGGATATGGTCAAAAGAGAGTCTAAGCCCTGCTGTCCCCTGGGTCCTGCAGACAGAGTATGCTCGCTATGAAAACGGCCACTACTCCTACCGCATCCACCGGTCCCCACTCTGTGAGTACATGATCAACTTCATCCACAAGCTGAAGCACCTGCCCGAGAAGTACATGATGAACAGCGTGCTGGAGAACTTCACCATCCTGCAGGTGGGGGGGGTGGGGCTGGGACGCTGCAGGGGCGGGGCAGGGGGTGGGGCGGAGGGTCAAGCAAATGGCATGCCCTCTTCTGAGGCCTTAACCTTCATTTTTTTCTCTCACTTTCAGGTGGTCACCAACAGAGACACGCAGGAGACTTTGCTGTGCATTGCATATGTCTTCGAGGTGTCAGCCAGCGAGCACGGGGCTCAACACCACATCTACCGGCTGGTGAAAGAATAAGAGACTTGGGGAGCAGGGAGGGGGGAAGAGATGTTGTGTGTGTAGGGACATGGGGCAGGGACCTGCAGGGGCAGCCCCTTGAAGTGCCAAGAAAACTGACCCTTCCTAACTAGGAACAAACTGTGCCTGAACCTGCAGTTCCCAACCCCAAATAAAGCCAAGATGTATATTTTCAGAGGACCCCATCTGGCTGTAGGAGCCCTGGGAGGGACTGTGGGAGAAGGGGACAGTCTGGGAAGCAGGCCAGAAGCAGCCCCAGAGATGCATCTTGGGCATTTCTGAAGCCATTGTCCCAGTGGACTCAGCCAGGAATGTCTCCAGATGCTGAAGGTCAAGCTGGGATGGTTGCTCTGCTGCCTCCAGCCCCTGCACTCTGCGCCTGGCCACCCTGGGAGGCCCGAGGATAGGCGCTGGGCTCCCCATTCTGTGTGTGCTCGTGTACCTGTGCTGGATGCAGCTGCATGGCCTGGCCACCTGGGCTGCGGCTGCCGCGGGGCAGCTGCCAGGGAGAAGGCCCAACCCAGAGGCTGGGTTTCAGGGTGGAGGTGATGGAGTCGGAAAGGTTGGAAAGGGACACAGAGCTGTTGAGTTTTTATCCATCTCTGGTGGTTGTGGATTCCATGGCCCCGCTGGCTTGTTGGGGGACTGGTTCCAGATCAGAGGAGCCCCAGATGGAGGGCAGGAGGGGCAGTGGTGAAGCCAGGCTGAGGAGTTGAGGTGCTGAGGCTGGCGTCATGCAGCACCCTTTTTGGTTGCGAAGGCCAAGAAAGTTGGTCAGAGGTCTGTGGTGTGTCAGTGGTCTCTGAGACCATCCAGTCTGAGGTTCTGTGAGTTTTGCCTCCCTCCCAGCCTGTGGGATGGTGACTGCTTGGGAGCCAGCTCAGGCCGTCCACTCGCTTCCCAGTCATTTCTGTGCTCCCTGGGGATGGGGGGGAGGGGCATGCGTGGAACTCACCTGAGCCTAGAGGCAACCAACTGAAGGGGTTCCGTTTATTATTTCTCCTGCCAACTGGCAAGGGCTTTGGGTTTCAGCAGTCCTGGCTTCATCCTAGTATTCCTAGCTGCCTGACTTCGGGCAAATGTCTCCACCTTTCTGAGCCTGTAAAGGGGGCAGGCAATAGCACCCGCCTTAGAAGGCCTTAGTGAGGAGGAGAGAGAATGTCTACAAAGTGCCTGGTGCAAGAGGCACAAAACAAATGTTATGATAATTAGCTTAACACTCACCTCCCTCAGGGAGGCCTGGCTCGTTGCTGCCATCTAGTGGCTCGTTTGTATCATCCCCAATGGGAACCACAATCCCAGGAGCCTGGGATTCAACCTACCTACAGGTGCTTACTGTGCCCAGCACTCAGGGAGATAGTGTGTGGGAATATACAAGTGAGGAAGACAGCATCTAGGAGGAGGTACAGAGTAGTGGTTAGGAGCAAGGGCTCTGGTGTCAGACCACTAGGATTGGAATCCTGGTGCTCAGCTACAGCCTAGCCGTGTGACCTTGAGGCAAGTTACTTAATTTCACTGTGCCTCAGTTTCCCCATCTGTAAAATGGGTATAATAACAGTACCTACCTCATATATGTGTCAAACCCCTAGCATAGTGTCAAGCACATTAATGTGTTGGATAAATATACTTTATTAATAGTAGGAGCTTTCAGTCTAAGGAGTCAGATTGGAAAACTGACTGATCTGATCCTCAGAGCAACTGGACTTCAGAGGTGGGAGCAAGCAGGGTGTGGGTGATTCAGAGAAGGGGCTCCAGTTGAGAGGGCTGCCCCTTGAAGGATGGGCAATGTTTAGATACACGGCAGGAAGAAGGCTGGCCCGTGTTCCAGGTGGGGACAAGAAACCAGCTACCCAGTCTCCCTCTGTCCTCCACAGGCCACTACTCCCGCTCTTTATTAAAAAGCAACTTTAACAAACACCTGGACTACTGCTAGACCTCATGTCAAGTTGCTTAATACTACTGTACGTGGGGGCCAAGGTGGGGTATGGGGGTCCCCAAGTTCCTGGCTCCGGGCTGGCTTGTGCTCACATGTCTGTGAGGATTTGTGTTTATATAAGGCTCCCCCATCCCTCCCCCAGTCACCGGTACCACCCTTTCCCTGTCCCCTCTCCCTTTCCCCTTCCCTTTTCCTGGGGCTGTTTGGATAAGGGAGATTCTGATGCCTGCCCTGCTAGCTGACTGAACCTTCAGACAAATGCTCACAAAGGATGTGTGAGCAGCCTCTTGACCATGGGACAGATGCATAAGTTAAGGGGATGATCTTTTTGTCGTGGTTGGGAAGGAGTCTGCAGATGTTGCAGCCAAGTGTTGGCTGTGAGTTTTCCCTTTTCTTTAGGAACTGACCTCAGTAGCCTAATGGAGAGTCACCTACTTATAACTGTAAATTCCAAACCAGTCAGCTGTGGGGAGCAGAAGAACTGTAAATGCCTGTCACACTGTTGTAGGGCAGACTGCGACCCTTGGGGCAGTCCGGAGGCCTGACCTGGCCCCACCTCTCCTGCAGCCTCATCCGACACACCCCGGGCTCTCCGAATCACTTACCCTTCCCAGCACGTCCCTGCCCATTGGCAATGGCACATGTTCCTTGGCCTTCTACCCCCACTGGAGAGAACGTTTTCTCATTCTTCAAGAGCCAGTGTGGAGTCACCTGTTCTCGTGCAGAAGGGTTTGCCACTCCTGCTCTTGTGCGGCAAAAGCATTCCTTTCCTGACCCATTGGAGCACCTTTTATGTGGTACCAGCAAACATCTTGGTACCTCTGTCATCTCTGCTCGCCCTCACCCAATAGGTACTGTGCTATCCCCGTTTTAAAGGTGAGGAAAGGGGCACAGAGGAGGAACTAACTTTCTTGGAGTATTCATACATCTACTCATTCACTAACACATATTTATTTATCTTCTGCTCTGTGGCCAACCCTGGGAATGTGTTGGACACCAAGACAGATGAGGTCCTTGGGGAGCTTACATTTTACTGAAGTGAGCAAGGAAAGAAAATGTGTAAACTTTGATGCACGCTGTCAAAGAATGAGAGTGCGCTGATGTTGGGAGTCACTGGGGAGCCTCTCTGAGGCCTGGGTAGGGCGAGGGTAGGATGGTGACCAGTGTGTTCCAGGTCAGAGAAGAGGGTGTGTTAGGAATTCAGGGGCAGAGACGCATGGCTGAGAAGTGGAGGCAGGCAGGGGCTACATCCTGCCCAGGCCAGCGGTCCAGATGGAGAGGAGCTGGCGATCCAGCTCCCTCCTCCACAGGCCAACACCCCTTCACTCAGTAAGAACTTTGGATTTTACTACATCTTACTGGAAGTATTTTAAGCATGAGAATAAGGCTCTTTGACTATGGGTGGAGACTATGGCTTTTTTGGTCTGTTACTTTCTGTAGACCAAGCACCACGTTGGGAGCCTAGGAGGTACTTGAATGACTGCATGTGTACAAGGCAGTGGGATCCATGCCCTTTGGGCCTGGGGTGTGAGTAGGGGTTCCTGAGCCCTCTGGGATAGAGCCCTTGGCCTCTTGACACTCTCTAGAGCTAGCAGGCACCGTCATGGAGATGGGGACGTGGAAACATTGCCTGTCTCATGGGGTCTGGTGATGACAGAGCAGCCTGTGTCTCAGGGGCCAACAATGAGCTTTCAGAGTAGGATGATCTAACAAGAGAGACACGTGCAGAAGGAGTTTGAGATGTGTGTGCATGAGTGTGTCATGTGCGTGCCCGTGGGTGTAGACACAGGCTCTGCCCTTTCAGGACTAAAGCCGGGGGAGTGAGGAGCAAGGGGCTGCCATGGTGTGGCCTGGCCCAGGCTTCCCAACCTCTGTGTGCTTAGTACATTACCTGCTTCCTTTCTCTGATTGTAGTGGGCAGGGTGGTGACAGGGCTAGAGGTAGGAGGGCTGACACCCCTTGTAAGCAGGGGTGATAACAGCAGGCAGCTCTGACAGCTGGCAGGCCTGGGCCTGGTGTGGGCTCTGCTGGGCCACCAGTGCTCACCTGGGCCACACCTGCATAGAGGAGGTCAAGCAGTAATGTGTTTGGCTTTACTCAGTGGTCATTGTGTCTGATCCCTTCTTACATTATCTGTTATGTCAGCTCCAAGAATGAAAACAAGAAGCTTTTCCCCAAAGAGTTAAATCTATACAAGTTGTTTTTAAGACCTTTAACCCTGGAGCCAGGCTAATCTGGGAGTGAATTGGCTTCTTACAAGTTGTGTGATCTGGGGCAAATGACTGACTTCTCGGAGCCTTCGTAACCCCACTTGTGGAATGGGAGCTAAGTGGCTTTGACTTTGGTTGCTTTTGGGAGGAGCAGGGCCAGCCCCCCACCCCCATGAGCGTTCAGGGAATGCTGATGACTTAGGGCAGCAATTTTCAACCCTTTTCTCTCCTGGCACATAAACTCATTACTAAACTTTTGCAGCACACCAAAAATACTATATTTTTTGCCTACCTAATGAAAAAAATAGGTATGTTTTTTATTCATTCACACTGGACAGCTATTGTGTTACCTGTTTTTGTTTTTTTTTCAATCCTCACTCAAGGATATTTTTTCAGAGTAGAAGATCGATGTAAGAGAGACACACTGATTGGTTGCTTTCCGCATACCCTGACCAGAGCTGGGGATAGAGCCTGCCACCGAGGTATATGCCCTTGGCCAGAATCAAACCCGGGACCCTTCAGTCCGAGGGCTGATGCTCTAACCACTGAGCCAAATCAGCTAGGGCACCTGTTGTCATTTTTTTACTTGACAATCTAAGGGAAAAGAGAGTATTGCCCCTGACTAAATAGTCAGGGATTACATGCTTTAAAAACTCTTGCAGCACACCTGTTGAAAATTGCTGACTTGGGGGTATGAAAACTCCCCTTAACTGCTCTTCACACACGCGCACACACACACTCTCTCTCTCCTCTCTCTCTCTTTTAGAAAACAAAAAACAAGCTCTACTCAAAACAGGCCAGGTGGAGGCCTCAAACCTGAGAGAGCAGGCCCCAGGAACCCAGGGGAGGGTCTTGAAAGGGAAGATAGAACAGATGGTGGCTAAGTCACTCTGAATAGGAAACTGTCTGGAATTCGTTTTTGTTTGCTTCCTGAGAAAGGGTGGGGAGAGGTGGTCAGGTGCTTTTGTACACAGCTGGAGTCCAGTTGGTGGAAAGGGCTAAGGGTCTTTTTAAGTTCATGGATGTCTAATATTCAATGAAGTTTTTGTACTTTTGCTATGAAAACCCCCTTTGTCTCTCCACATCTTCAGTAAAGTCTGCCATGTACACGAAGGCTTTTGTCGACTGATTTTTTTCAGAAATGAAAGAGTCTCATCTGTCAATAAAGCAACAAAAGCAGCAGTGGCCACAGAGGCATCATAACTGAACCAGGCCGGAGGAAGGCACGTTAGCGCCCCCTAGCCAGCCCAGTCCCTCCCAAGAGAATGGAAAGTACTCGGGGTGCCTGCGAGCATGGGCTTCAGAGAGCAAGTGCTTTGGCTGCCACCTGGGTTACGTAAATTCCTTAGCCCGGTTCTGTGAGCACTGCCTTTTTAGAAGCACAGCATTATATACTTAACCAACAGAGGGTCACAGAAACCACTGGGTTTGAAAGTGGTCAAAATGAGAGGTTTCGTCAGGGCTGGTAGGATGTGGTCCCTGGCGAGGCATCTTAGGAACGTGATTTTAGCCCTTGACCCAGCAGTGAGCAGGCCCATAGGACTAGCTTGCTCACTGAAATCAGAACAGTGTGATTCATAAGCCCAAGTGCGACTTCACTACTTCACACTGGGCAGTACCATTCCCAGGTCCTGGGAACATCAGTGTCTGCTTGTCAGCACAGCCTTTCCTCTGTGGGAAACCAGAGCACTTGCATCTGGTGGCTTGTGCATTTGTTCAGGCAGGGAGTTAGGTGGGCTTAAAGGGCTGTGCCAGCAATGGTGAGAGTCTGGTGCCCCTGTCTCCACTTTGGGGACCTGAATTCTCCCATCCAAGGATCAAGGAATCCTTTTTTTCTGGTTAGAGATGGCTCCTTTTTTATAACCACAAGACCCATTCCATCATGCTGAAAAGTTCCAATGCTTGTGAATTTTCAGTCGGTTAGCATTCCTCAGACACTATTGAGCACCTAACACATGAGCAGCTGTGCTTCGTTCACTTTTACTAGTTTGGGGCTCAGAGGGGTATGATTGTGAAGCCCTATTTTCCTGGAGAACACCCCCCGAACACACACACACACACACACACACACTTCCTTTTGGGATGGTGAATAGGAGAGACCTTCCCTCGGTGACAGGGCCTGCCTGTCACAGGCTCAGTCTGATACTACTCTCTAACCTTAGGTCTGAGAGCATCGAAGACAGGCGGCTTTACACTGTGAGTTTTTCTTCGCTCTCAGGTTTGTGGTAGCCCTGGGCATCACCGAGGGGCTTACTGCTTGGGATCTGAGGAAAGGAAGAAAGGGGGAAGGAGCAGGAAAACAGGGTGAGGAAAGAGAAGGGTGGGAGTGCCACTATTGTCCCCCAGGACCTTGCCAGCAGGGGTTTGTGGGGGGGGGGCGGCTGGTGTGGCACAGCAATCATTCCAGCACACAGCAAACACTCAGCATATACTGTGTGCCAAGCACTGTTGAAGGTGGCGAGGGTGCCAGGGGAGAGTGCAAAGGTCCTTGCGCTCACGGGACATCCTTCCATTCTAGTAGGAGAGACCGATAAAGAGCAAGCAACGAAAAAGGGAAATAAACAAGAAAATATCAGGAAGTGGTTAGTGCTTTGATGAAAATAAACAGGGTGATATATCAAAACAGGGTTTGGCCATGTCCGGCCTGCCGCCGGTTTTATTCCATCCCTGGGAGCTGAGAATGGTTTTTATGGTTTTAAAGGGTTGGAAAAAAAATCAAAAGGTGAATAGCACTCATGACTTGTGAAAATGATAGGAAATCCGAGTTTGTGTCCATAAATAGAGTTTTACTGGAACATAGCCACAGGCGCCTGTTTACGCCCTGCTGGTGGCTGCCTTGGGGCTGCAACAGAGCCGAGTGGTGGCGGTGACGGCACCTCTGCTCGCAGTGCCTGAAACACTTGCCGTATGCACTTGCAGAAAGAGGTTGCTGACACCTGTGTTAGGAAGTGGCTGGTGGGGACTTCAGAGTGAGTACTCATCGAAGGTCTCTCTGAGGTGACAATAGGAGCCAGCCATGTGGAGATGTGCGGACGGGAACCCCTATTTGGAGGGTGCTGAGGTGGGGAAGAGCTCAGCGAGCTCAGTGGCAGGAAGAAGGAGTACTGCGGGGGGAACAGCCTGGCCTTGTTTCCCCGTGGCCGCACTGCCTGATTTCCCCGAGGGTAGCAGTGGTTTCAGGATGTGGTTCACCTCCCGGCCTGCTGTTTCCTCTGGTTGCCTTGGTGTGTTTTGGTCTTGGTCACTTGTGTTGGAGCCATTCCTCAGAAGCCCGCTATTGCTCAGTTGTCTGCTCTACTTAAGAGGGGCACTAAAAGCCCAGGGAGGCTCTGACCAGGTGGGCAGGTGTTGGAGGCCGGCTGTGGACATCAGATGGGGCTCTTATTTTAGGAAGTGGATTTCATTAGGGTTATTTCTTCCTGCCCTGGTCAGATTCCATGGAAAGTGTTCCCCCAGTTTCTTGCTGGAGAGAACTGTGTGGCCACCAGCATTCTGGGAACTAAGTGGGAGAAAACTGCCAGGGACATCTCAACATTCAGTATGGAGACTTTCACCAGTTCTCCTATTTTCTGCACAGTACTCTTGTGTTCAACTGGACCTTGGTGTCCCCAGCCCAGGTACACCCACGTTACCCTCTCCCATGAAAAGAACTCCTAGCTTCTGGCTGAGCTGGGGAGGGGCAGCCCCCACTACTAGATGGAGTTGAGGAGAGGATTCGAGGAGCTATCTCTCCTGGAACTGAATTTGAGCAGTCCCCTGTCTTTACCTCCATTTCCAGAGACACCTGGTACCATTAATTCTTGACTTTGGGGGAGTTAGTGATATAAATCATGTTTCTTTTTTACTTTCTCTGGGTTAGGTTTCAGCTTTCTTGGGTCTGCTAAGTCAGTTGACATTTCTCCTGTGTTCCAACTTCTGAATTTTTGTTACTATTATTTCCTCTCCTGTTCTCTTTGTCCTTTAGAGATGCCTTTAAAAAGCCCCTTTATGGTTATCTTAGAAGGGTTTCAAGAGGGAGCAATGTGGTTCAGTTGAATTGACCACCTTTGTCCTGATTTACTTATCTAAAATACCACTCTGATCATTGTGTGAAGGTAGATAATAGGAGAGCAGGAATGGAAGCAGAGGGACACAGTTTGGGGCTAGCAAAGGTCCAGGTGAGAGATGATGGTGTTCTGGATGAGAGCATAATGATGGAGGTGAAAGAAAGTGGATGACCTTGAGTTATGTTCTGAAGACAGCCACTTTGACTTCCTGATGGCTTGGTTGTAGGGAGTGTGGGAAAGTGAGGAATTAAGATTAACCCCAAATTTTCTGGCTTAAGTCATTGGTACCATTTACTATGAGGAAGTCTGAGAGAGGAGCAAGTTTGTAGGTGGAGATCAAGAGTTAAGGCTGAGCCCAGCCGTGCGTGGCTCAGCAGTTGAGCATCGACCTAGGATCCAGGAGATAGAGGTTTGATTCCCAGTCAGGGCACATGCCTGGGTTGCGAGCGCAATCCCCAGTCGGGGGCCTGCAGGAGGCAGTTGATCAATGATGACTCTCTCATCATTGATGTTTCTATCTCTTTCCCTCTCCCTTCCTCTCTCTGAAATCAATAAAGATCAAAAAACAACAACAAAAAACTTTTAAAAAAAGAGGTAAGGCTGAGATACCTATTAGACATCCAAGTGGAGATGTCAAATAGCAGCTGCATATATGATTCTGGAATCAAGGGGAGAGGTCAGAGCTGGATTTAGACTTCACTGGCGTTTGGATTGGCATTTAAATCCTTGGGACTAAATGAGATTGCTTAGGAGAAGAGTATGGATGGAGAGTAAAAAGGTGCCCCCAGGACTGCCTGGAGTCATTCCAACAGTTAAGGATAGAAGAGAGGCGGAGGGAGACCAGGAAAGTGTGGTTTTCTTCTCAGTAGTAAAAAGAAAAAGTGTTTCTACAGAGAGTGGTGAAACACAACTGGCAGGTAAAAAGATGATGGAGATATGACCATTTGTGGTAGAGACTTCCATTTGTGGTCTCCCCTTCTTTGTAATAGCGCCCCTCCATTTTAGCTGGACACATAGTCACTCACAATAAAAACTGTATTTCCCAGGCTGCCTTGTAGCTAGATATGGCCAATGGAGATAAGTAGAACTGCAGTTTCCAGAAGTGTCCTAAAAGGGAGGGGGAATGCTTTTCCTCACCTCTCCTTTTCCGTTGACTGCATTGTGATGTAATGGCTGAATTTCCTGCAGCCCTTTTGGCCATAAGATGACCTTAGAAATGGAAGTTAGCCATGTGGCTCAGTGGTTGAGCATTGACCTGTGCATTCGATTCCCAGTCAGGGCACATGCCCAGGTTGCAGGCTCGATCCCCAGTAGGGGGCATGCAGAAGGCACCCAATTGATGTTTTTCCTCCACTGATGTTTCTATCTCTTCCTCTCCCTTCCTCTCTCAGAAATCAATAAAAACATATATTTTTTTAAAAGATTCTCAGCTTTAAAAAAAAAAAAAAGGATCTTGGGTCTTTGATACCATGGAGCACTGTACAGCTCGGGACAGATTTTACATGAGAGATAAACTATCTTGTTTAAGTCACTTTTATTTTGTGTTTTCTATAATTAGCAGCCAAATGTAATTCTAACTGATCTATCATTGGATCCAGTGGCAAACATTAGAGGCATAGTGGTTGAAGCATGAACAGCTGTAAAAACAACAACCATAATAATACCACTGCTGACTCTTTATAGCACTGTTCAATTTACAAAGCACTTTCATTAAACTGTCTTGCCTGGTGTTTGCAGCTCCATTGTGATACTGTGGACATCGTCTTCATAGATGAAGAAACTGAGGCTCAGAGAAATCACTAAGTCATGTCACCTGGTTACTAAGTCACAGGACTTACACTTCAACCTGGATCTTCTGGCTGCTCCCCTAGTGCTCATGAATATAGGTAGAGAGTAGGTCATGAATGCACACGAGGTTCTGCCCCAGAGTTTGCTTGATGCTGGGTGGGGTAGTTGGAAGTTAGCCCCAAAGCTCCCAGAGAGCACTGGGCATTAAGAAGAAAACTGTGTCTGTGCGCGCTCGTGAGCAGCAATCAATGTTTTCTCACTTTTCAGGAAAATGCCTACATTTCTATAGGAGTGATGTGGGGTACAGGAGGTCATGGAGAATAAAGGGAAGTGAAAATTAGACAAGCACCAACATTGGAGGGAAAATGTGTTTGCCAGGTGGCATGCTAGCAGTCCCACCTTGGGAGTAATTGGGTAGCAATCAGATGTTCTGACCAAGAGTCTGCTGAGTGTCCTGTGACCATATAAATGTTTTCTCCATATCAAAGGGATCTGCTTCTCTTCCCAGTCTCCCCTCTTCAGAGGCCAAGCTGAGAACTTCTGAAGTTTGGCACTATTCTCTCCTTCTGCTTTTCCTCGTCAGTAACTGCTTTGCTGACTTCTTTCCAGTTTCTTTCCCTAAATCCCCATCGATCCTGACGTAGACACTTTGTGGTGGATGCATGCCAAATGTCATTTTGAGATCGTTGTGGGATATACAGATTTTTAGCTGATCAAGGGTTTGCACCTTCCTAACAGCAAGCAAAGGTGAGATAACTTTTAAGTAACTTGCTCAAAGTTACAGTCAGAAAGTGGAAGCTGGGATTTGAAGCCAGCTGAGTGACTTCTCAGAGACCAGTTTTTCACCTTAGAAAATTAAGAACCCCCATCCCCTGGAAATACCATTCTGTTCATCCCACCCATGGCCCCCTTTAATCTTGCCTGACCCACCCCAGCACTGCTCCTGGAGGCACATTAAAGCAAGCCTTACATGCCTGCCCCAGGGAAAGGCCTCACCCCTCCCCAGTTACCATCGGCCCACTTGCTCTTGCCCTTCATCTCCCTGGATCGTGGATTCCTGGCTGTAGTCCCTGGCTTTGATATTTGCTTCTGCTCTCTCAAGCTTGGCAACTCATCGCATTCCCCTTGAAGCTTTTCTGGTTAGTTCTCTGCTCTATTCCTGCCTCTGATTTTGTGTCCTTCCATGGCCTTGGGTGAGGAGCACTCTCCCCCTGGCCTGGGCCCTGCAGAACCCCACAGCTGGGGCAGAGGTGGAAGTGGCATTGAGGTGGCACTATGGCAAGGGGCATAAGAAGACCCAAGTCCTGTTCTTGGCTACAGTTTCCCTCCCTCAAGGGAGATATATGCACAAAAGAGGCTGAGCAGGCACTTAACCACTGTCTTTATCAGGTAAGACTTGAACCCTGATGTCAAGATCCAGAAACGTTGGCTCGAATGCCTAGAACCAAAACAGGCCTCATTTATCCCATAAACACTTACTGAGCACCTAAGATGTGCCCAGCACTTCCTGGGGATGCAGCCGTGAATAAAATAAAGTCCTAGCCCTCAGAGAGCTTATATCTAGTGGTGGGAAATCACACACAAAAAATCAATAAAATTGCATCAGGCCTCCTGTTCTATTTATTCCCCCAGGGCCATACCCAAATACCCTGTAGCCTTCGACCTAATCTCTATAATGGGGTCAAGGCTACATTCACAGCAGAGATCAGCACAGGGCGTGTAAGACTTAAGATCAGGGACAGGAGGTGCCCGTTGCCTCGGCGCCTCCGTAGAAGAGGACAGCGGCACTCCATCCCCCAAGCCCCCTGACTCCAACCCTCACCCCTCACCCAGGGCCCTGACGGCAAAATAGTTCGTTCCAGCCAGAGAAAACGCAAGAGAGCAAGAGCACAAGGCTGAGGGAGAGCTCATTCTTCTGGCTGAGGGATCAACTCCAGCCCCTGGTCGCTGGGACCTGGGACCATTGAAAGGGGCAACATGCACACATGCTCCCATGTGCGGCATGTGCACTTTATGGCTTCGGAGTGTGGTTCCCCGGCCAGGGGCAGGCAGTGTGTCAGAAGCACAGTAGAAATGCAAATTCTCATCCCACCAATTGCAGTGGTTCAGAATCAAAATCTACAGGTGATCTCCTGGCACATTCAAGTTTGAGAAGCAACAGGCTAGACTTTGACCAGGTGCAGAGAAAATCTCCACCCCTAGACTGTGACCAATAATAATTCCTTCCTCTTGGAGATGCAGCATGGGGTGGAATATAGAGGGTTTTCTTCCCTGGAAAAGGTATAAACATATATTTGAGTAATATTCATAATTGTTTGTAAAAATTAGAAACCAGTCCTGCTAGCACTTTGACTTTAGACGTCCAGCCTCCAGAACTGTGAGAAAATAAATTTCTGTTGTAGGAAAAAATAAAAATTAGTTACTATAAATAAAATAATCAACATCAATAAAAATAGAATAAAAGAAAATTATGTTTAGAAAAGGGTGCTTTTCACAGAGAGTCCCAAACAAGAGGAACCCAAAGAGGCCCACACTAAGACACATCATAATTTAAATGCCAAAGGTTAAAGACAGAGAAAATCTTAAAAGCAGCAAGAGAATAGCAGTTAGTTACCTACAAGGGAACACCCATAGGGCTGTCAACTGATTTCTCAACAGAAACTTTGCATGCCAATGGCAAGAAATATTTAAAGTGATGATAAACAAGGACCTACAACCAAGATTGCTCTACCCAGCAAAGCTATCATTTAGAATTGAAGGTCAGATAAAGAGCTTCACAGATAAGAAAAAGAAAAAGCTAAAGTTCATTACCACCAGACCAGTATTACATGAAATGTTGAAGGGTCTTTTTCAAGAAGAAACTAATGAACAAAAGAATCTGACGAATTAAATAGATCCAGAGACATTGACGCATGCAGCAGACGATCATATTTCAGAGGGAAGAGGGAAGGGGGGGTGGAGGGTGGGAAGAGATTAACCAAAGAAGTTATATGCATATATGCATAACCCATGGACACAGTCAATAACAGGGTGAAGGCCTGGGGAGGGAGTGGGAGCGAGGTGGAGGGCGTCAATGGGGGGGGGCGAAATGGGACACCTGTAATATTTTCAACAATAAAAATAAATAATTTAAAAAATAAATAAAAGGGTGCTTCTTTTAATTTGACTTGTAACATTTTCAACTCAAAGTTTCAACAAATAAATATTCTATACTTTGTATTTAAAAACTACTAAGTTGCCTGGCCAGCGTGGCTCAGCGGTTGAGCATTGACCTAGGATCCAGGCGATCGAAGTTTGATTCCCGGGTTGCGGGCTCAATCCCCAGTCAGGGGCGTGCAGGAGGCAGCCGATCAATGACTCATCATTGATGTTTCTCTCTCTCTCTCTCCCTCTCCTTTCCTCTCTCTGAAATCAATAAAGATGTATTTAAAAAAAAAACACAGTACTAAGTTACTATTAATTGAGTTTTTAATGTCTAAAGGGCAATTTCATGCATGGAAAAGCACACTTAAAGTGGTTTGTGTATTTTAATTTTTTTAATTGTAAATTTTTAAAGCCTAATTATATTAAGTTCAACTTAAAAATCTTGCTATTTTGTTCATAAAGCTAGTATTTTTATGTTAAATCTTTTACTTTCTTCTTAATGTCAGTTAGCTTATAAATTCTCCAAATATTTAATATCACAAACTTTTTAATTAAATTAGCTTGGATGGTTTAAACTATAATTAAGCCCTATCTGGTTTGGCTCAGTGGTTAGAGTGTCAGCCGAAGGACTGAAGGGCCCCAGGTTCGATTCCATCCAAGGGCAAATACCTCAGTTGCAGGCTTAATCCCTGGCCCCGGTCAGGGCACATACGGGAGGCAAACAATCGATGTGTCTCTGTCACATTGATGTTTCTCTCTTCTTTCCTCTTTCTAAAATCAGCAAACATATCCTCTGGTGAGGATTAAAAAAAAAAAAAAAAAGTTATGTGAATTTTTTGAAGCAATTAAAATTTTTAATTACCAAAAAACAGATAAAATAGAAATTACCCCAATGATTACAGCAGTTACTGCCACACACACCCTTAAACCTATCACAAAGTGTTAATCTATGTTTGTGTCATTCATCATCTTTATATTTGTTTTCAAACTTTTATCCAAACTTTCAAGCTTCTATGTAAACAAAGCAGGCAAAGTCCCAGATGGGCTGAGATGACTACAGTGAAGATTTAGGATTTGTACACACTTAGATTAAGGTTTTGAGCTCCATATTTGGAGTTGCCATATGGTTACAGATACGGAGAGTCACCCGGAGATTGGGGGTAGGGCCTGGATGTGCTTCTAAAATAATTTCACCCAGTCTGCCCAGGCGTGGCTCAGTGGTTGCACATTGACCTAGGATCCAGGAGGGGGAGGTTCGATTCCTGGTCAGGGCACATGCCCAGGTTGCAGGCTCGATCTCCAGCAGGGGGCATCCAGGAGACAGCCGAAAAATTACAACTCTTTTATCATTGATGTTTCTCTCTCTCTCTCTCTCCCCCTTCCTCTCTCGCTGAAATCAAAAATTAAAAAATAAAATTATTTCACCCAGCTGGCAATTATCTGTGGGAATTCCTTTCTATGGTAAAATTTTGCATGCCACAATAATAAAATGCATAAAAACTCACTAAAAAAATACAATTCAGTGTATTTTTCATCCCTGGGTATCACACTACCTGGATATAAATACAAGAAATTCACAGCTTAAGTATTAACCAAAACACGGTGTTGTTTGAATAGTTGATATTTTGGGGAACTCACCTGTATCTTTTTTAGTCTAACTCATTTTAAAATCATTATGGAGTCAGGCTTTTTATAAGGCTTTTGTTTTCTCTCATACTCAGGTTGTCTCCATTTGTCTTTTTTTTTTTTTCTGTGTCCCTTTTCCTCTTAACACTACTTCAAAACTAACATGCTCCTGGCATCCTCTGGCAGACTTTGGCCTGCTTTGGCTTTTCTTGTCCCTGGTAAGGAACCAGTTAGTCTCCAAGGAGCCCTGGTTTCTTTAAGAGGTGAACGTTATTACGAATGCTCGGGGTGTGAATCAAATTATCCGCATGAGGACAGAGGGGGAGGAGGAGTCTCCACTTCTCAGCCGCTCCAGTGAGAGAGCCAGAAAATGAGTTTACTGTGATGTGTCCAGTGTAACTCCAACCCTAAGTTCTTTAGAAATATATGTTCTACTGTAAAAGCTTTTCATTTTATTCTCCCCTTTTTAATCACCAGCTTTTAGCTACCAGCTGCTGCTTTTTAAAAAACAACTTTATGCCCTGGCCAGAGCATCAGCCTGGGGGCCAAAGGGTCCTGGGTTCAATTCCCAGTCAAGGGCATGTACCTCAATTGCAGGCTCGATCCCCAGCCCTGGTTCAGGCACAGGTGAGAGGCAACCGATCAATGTGTCTCTGTCACATCGATGTTTCTCTCTCTCTCTCCTTCCCTCTTCTCTCCCTCCCCTCCACTCTCTCTAAAAAAATTCAATGGAAAAATATCCTCAGGTGAGGATTAAAAATTAAAAAAACAAAATGAAAAACAACTCTATTGTCATGTTATATATATGTTTAAATTATAATATTAATGAACCTTTTTATGTCATAATGGACGCATGTTGGCTTAGATCCCAGATGCCCTGGCTAGGGCTGCAAATGTGTCCCTCATCACTTTTATGATCCTTGTGTGTCTTACCAACCATCATCCTCTGGTTATTTTATTGATAGTCACACAATATCATTTCACCCAACACTATGAATTCGCTAGGCTTGATTCTAATTTCAAAGCATCAGCTTGGCCCTCTCCTTTCTCCTGGAGCAAACTTTACCTTCTGTCTCTCCTCTGCCTTTTATCCTGGAGATGGGTTGTCATTTTGTTTCTCCCTGTTATCTTCAATTCTCCTTTCAGGCAGTCTCAGTGTATGTGCCTCAGCCATATTTTTTATTATTTATTTATTTATTTATTTATTTATTTATTTATTTATTTATCTATTTATCTATTTATCTATTTATATTTTTAATCCTTATGCGAAGATTAATTAACCTTTATTGATTTGAGAGAGAGAGGAAGGGAGAGAGGCAGAAACATCGATGTGAGATAGAAACATCGATTGGTTGCTTCCTACATGCAGGGCGACCAGGAATTGAACCTGAAACCTAGGTATGTGCCCTGCCCAGGAACCGAACCTACAGCTTTTTTGTGTGTGTATGGGAAGATGCTCCAACCATCTGAGCCACTTGGCTGGGGCAACCGTTTGCTCTTTAAAGAGGCCAGTCCTTCAGAGGAAATAGATCAAAATACATTTGGCAAAGTTAACCTATTTGACACATCATGCTTTTGTAAGTAAGTAGGTTTTTTCCCATAGTACCTATGATGGTGAACCCCAAATCCAAGTTCCAACAACCCATTCATTCTCTGCCAAACCCTCACCTTCAAGTGCTCAGCGTGTCCTTGCCCTGACCCAGCTCCCATCTGCCACCCCCCCCATACTGCCCTATAGTGACCAGCAAGCACCCCTTAGCCCCACCCCTCTTGTGGAGGAGAGAACCCTGACTCTTAGCATTTACACCTTTGTGGGATGCCCTCCCCTTGAGTACATATGCACCTGTGACTTGCTTCCAATGAATAGTATATGGCAAGGGTGACCGGATGTCACACCTGCGATTAAGTTATGTTACATAAGACTCCATCTTGCAGACAGACTTGTCCTAGAGACTCTCTTGGCTGGCTTGATGAACAAGTGGCTGTGCTGGGAAAGCCCACCTGGCTAAGTCCCGAGGGTCGAGGGTCGCCTCTAAGAGCCGAGGACAGCCTCCAGGAGACAGCCAGCAGGAAGCCAGGGTCCTCAGCCATACAGCCACCAGGAAATGGATTCTGACAACAACCTGAGTGAGTGTGGATGCAGATTCTTCTCCAGTCAAGTGTCCAGATGCTGATCTGACCAACAACCTGATGGCAGCTCTGTGAGACCCTGAGCAGAGGACCCAGCTAAGCCATGCTGGAGTTGACTCTCAGAAACCTTAGAATGATAAATGGGTGGTTTTTGTTTGGTTGGTTTTAAAAAAATAAAATAATTGGCTTTAGAGAGAGGAAGGGAGAGGGTGAGAGAGAAACATTGATTGGTTGCCTCCAGTACCAGCGGATCGAACCCATAACCTGGATATGTGCCCTGACAGGGAATCCAGTCAGCAACCCTTTGGTGCACAGGTTGACCCTCAACCAACTGAGCCATACTGGCCAGGGCAATGGGTGTTGCTTTAAGCTTCTAAGTCTGGTAATTGTGCAGCCACAGATAATTAATACGTCTGAGACACTGTGTCTTATGTGGCCCTCTGACATGGTGGCTCATTATGTTCTTCCATACCGCAGCGCAAAAGCTGGGACGTAGAGGAATTGTCTTTCTTCCCTCTTCTCTTAGGCCATTTTTTTTGAGCCTCAGCTGTATGGCTATGCCATCTTCTTCCCCTCCTGAGGGCCCCTGCCATTCACTGAACCCCTGGTGGTCCCTCATTCTCCAAAGGTCTTAGCATCACGATATGTTTTATATCCTCTTCTTATCCTAGGCAAATTCTATGTTGGTTTGAGTGGACTATCAATTTCTTCACTTTCTCCTTTCTGAAGACATCTATCTCTATTCTTTCTAAGCCACTCACTTCCATAGTCACAACTGGGGCTTTGGCATCACTGGAAACTCTTCTACTCAAAAATCATTGAGTCAGTCTTCTACCCCTTCTGCCTTCTTTCCTTTTCGCTGGCCTATTCAGCTGCTCCTACTGCAACAATTTCCCCTCATCAGCTCCCCTGCTCTACTGATCTAGTTATCCCCATATCATCAGCCCTCTCACTCTTTTCTGCACTCCTTAACAAGCTTAGAGTCCATGTCTATACCCTAACCTTGATCCTTTGTCATTTTGTCATACCCATCTGGCCAAATTCCAACTATGGATGCACCCAACTATCCAAAATCACTGTGCTTGCCCTCAAAAAGCCTCTGGGAAAGTCACACATTAGGGCATATTGGTTCTACATAAATTCATGGTTACTATGTTCAGGAAAAGCCCTCAGTAAATCCAGGAAACCCTATTAAATGTCTATGATGAACTCACTCTCCCACAGCGATTATTTCAAACCTCTGGCCCTTCCTTACACCACCATTTACAGCAGATAACCTTCTGTCTCTCTGTTTCTCATTCTCTCTCCTTAACAAGGAGAATGGAAGCCATCAAATGAAAATCCCCATCTAGGATGTAAATCCACCTATGTTTGCTCCCATTCTGTCCTATTTTCCCTCCTGTTGCAATGCAAGTGCTATCGTCTTTTCTGCCTTAGCCAAATCTCTACACTTACAATTTGTATTCCATCCCTTTCCTCCTTATATAAACAATTCTGTTATTTATGGTCTTTTATCTTTCCCATATATTCAATCGGTTCCTCTTGGCTGGATCCTCCCCTTAAGTTTTTAAATATATCTTTTTCTGTCCCATTTTTCTCTTTCTTCTCCTTCTGGAACTCCAATTACCCATACATTAGACATTTTGAAATTGTGCCACAGCCCGGCCGGGCGTGGCTCAGCGGTTGAGAGTCGACCTGGGATCCAGGCGATCAGGGTTCGATTCCCGGTCAGGGCACATGCCCGGGTTGAGGGCTCGATCAATGACTCTCTCATCATTGACGTTTCTATCTCTCTCTCCCTCTCCTTTCCTCTCTCTGAAATCAATAAAGATATATTTAAAAAAAAAGAAAGAAAGAAATTGTGCCACAGATCCCTGTGACTTTTCTTTCTATGCCATCTTTTCCCACTTTTTTCTTTCAGATTATTCCCATTGAACTATCTTCAAGTTCATTTTCTCTTTCCATTGAGATCTTTATTTGGCCTTTAAGCCCATCCAGTGAATTTTAAAATTCCAGATATTTAGTTCTAAAATTCCCAGTGTGGCTCAGTTGGTTGGGTGTCATTTTGTGCACTGAAAGGCTGCCAGTTCAATTCCTGGTCAGGGCACGTGCCTGGGTTTTGGTCTTGATCCCCAGTAGGGGGCATGCAGAAGGCAGTCGATTAATGTTTCTCTCTCTCTCTCCCTCTCCCTTCCCTTCTCTCTCTAAAAAAAAAAAAATAAAGAAAAAATCAATAAAAATATTTTAAAAAATAATATTTCCATTTGGTTTTAAAAAATATATTTTCTATTTTTCTGTTGTCATTTTTATCTGTTCATTTATTTTAAATGTATTATTCTTTTATATCCTTGAACATTGTTATAATAGCTGCTTTAAAATCCTTGTCTAATAATTCCAATACCCGAGTTTTCTTGGAATTGGCCTTTGTTGTTTACTTTTTCCCTCGATAATGGGTCATATTTTACTTGTTCTTTTGAGCAATTTTTGGATTACATCCTGAATATTTTGAAGGTTATGTTGAGGAGACTCTGGATTCTATTTTATCCCTCAGAAAAGTGTTGATATTTTTCTTTTATCAGGCAATTAACTTGGTTATACTCAAACTATAAACTGTCTTACCTGCAGCCAGCAATTGCTCAAGTCTCAGTTTGGCTCTTTTATCTTTAGCTGGGATTCTGCTCATGTGTGGTTCAGGCATGACTCACAGACTTGGGAGAGAGTTTATATAGAGAATTTTGGGGTTTTCTTCTCTGGCTCTCTCTGTTCGTCCTTCCTGGATTCACCCCTCACTATGCTGCAGCCTTGGTTGCTCTGGGCTCTGTCTGGTTCCTCTGCCAGAAAGACAGTGGGTTTTCTATTGGAATCTTAGCCATCCTGTACTGCACTGTGACTGTGGCTAACACAGGGAAAATCCATAAAAGTGGGAACTCATCTCATACCTACTTGGGTTCACTCTCAGGAGTCCTCAGGTAGTTGGGGTTTTGTTTTGTTGTTGTTGGTAGTGTTTTTGTTTGTTTGTATGTTGTCCAGAGTATAAGGGCTGGTCAATTAGGAGCTTATTTCTCCATACCAGAAATAAGACTCTTTCCACAAGGCTTTTTGTTTTTTTAATTGATTTTAGAGACAGAGGAAAGGAGAGAAAGAGAGAAAGAGAAACATCGAGTTGTTGTTCCACTTATTTATGCATTCATCGGTTGATTATAGTATGTGGCTTGACCGGGGATGGAACCTTGGTGTGTCAGGATGATGCTGTAACCAACTGAGCTATCTGTCCAGGGCAACACAAGGTTTTAAATAGGTTCAATTCTCCCTGTTAAATTCCCCAAACCCTCCCTTGATCTACAATTTCTTTTAACTATCTGCCCTATGTATCTTCCCTTCTATAGCTTTTTAAAAAAGAATTGTCTTACTGACCGGCCAGCGTGGTTGAGCATTGACCCATGAACCAAGAGGTCACCGGTTCAATTCCTGGTCAGGGCACATGCCTGGGTTGCAGGCTGGATCCCCAGTAGGGGGCGTGCAGGAGACAGCCAATTGTTTCTCTCGATGTTTCTATCTCTCTATCCCTCTCTAAAAATCAGTAAAAACATATTTAAAAAATTTCAGCAAACTAATCAGGACATAAAAAAAAAAAGAATTGTCTTACTATCTCCATTTCTCAGCTCCTACTCTCTCTCAACTCTCTCCATCATAGCTTCTGTCTCATCATGGCCAAAAAAAAAACCAAAAAAAACAGGCTCTTTCCAAGATCCCCAGTGACCTTAAGCTCACTTAATATGATAGATATTTATTAACCATTGTCTTCCTTTTTTTTTTTTTTTTTTTTATCTTTATTGATTTCAGAGAGAGGAAGGGAGAGGGAGAGAGAGAGATAGAAACATCAATGATGAGAGAGTCATTGATCACCTGCAGCCCGCAACTGGGGCATGTGCCCTGACCGGGAATCGAACCCCGATAGCCTGGATCCTAGGTTGATGCTCAGCCGCTGAGCCACACCCGGCTGGGCGCCATTGTCTTCCTTGAACTCACTCTTTTCCCCTTCAATCTAATCCTCTCCTCCTGTTGCCTATCTCCACTGTTGGCTCCACCAACCACCCTCTTAGGCTGGCCAGAAATCTGATGAGTCATTCTTGCCACCTTTCCCCCCCCAATTCATCATATTCATTGCCAATCTGTACATTTCACTTTCCAAATCTCTCTGAGGTCTCTGATATCCCTCCTTTGTCACTACCACCAACCTAGACCAAGCTAACTTCATCTTGTGCCTAGACTCCTGCTAGAGCCTCCTGTTTCCATGTTGGTTCTTGCACCCTCCAATTTTTTCTCTGTATTACAGCCAGAGTGATAGTCTCAAAATGCAAATTTGATCCTATCACACTCTTATTTTAAATACTTCACTCTAAGACTTGCTTACGACATATGTACATGCCAAAATCCTTTTTTTTTTTTTAAATATATCTTTATTGATTTCAGAGAGAGGGAGAAGGAGAGAGAGAGATAGAAACATCAATGATGAGAGAGTCATTGATCGGCTGCCTCCTGCACGCCCCCAACTGGGGATGGAGCCCGCAACCCAGGCATGTGCCCTGACTGGGAATCGAACCCCGATCGCCTGGATCCTAGGTCGACGCTCAACCGCTGAGCCACGCCCGGCTGGGCCAAAATCCTTAACATGACCTGGCATAGTCTGCTGCCAATGTGATTCTTTGCCCTTATCTTGCATCGTGGCCCTGGCCCCAACTGCCTTGCTCCAGACATATTAACATTTCCTGTACTGTGGCAAATTCATATTTGGGTTTAACACTTTTAATTGGTCAGTTGTTTTACATGTGGTTTTGGTCTGCAGGGCAAAATTTAAAGTGCGATTTTAGCCCAGCCAGTGTGGCTCAGTGGTTGAGCATCGACCTATGATCCAGGAGATTGAGGTTCGATTCCCCATCAGGGCACATGCCCCGGTTTTGGGCTCAATTCTCTGGGGTGGGGGGGGGGGCATGCAGCCGATCAATGACTCTCTCATCATTGATGTTTCTATCTCTCTCTCTCGCCCTCTCCCTTCCTCTCTCTGAAATCAATAAAGATATATATATTTTTAAAAGTGTGATTTTAAATAATGGAATCGCCCTTCATAAGCATTTAGGAATAGTCAAAGATCCTTAAGAAAGTTGATACAAATGTAGCTGATATGGCTATTATTGTTGTATTTATTGATTATAACCAACCACGCAAATTCCTCAGTTGCTGCTCACATGTTCAGCTGGATGGTATACATGTGGCACACGCATGTACAGACACTCACAGATAGTTGTTACCACGTGTTTCTGAGACTCTACAATAGGAGGACAAATGCCAACCAGCAGCTTTAGCTTCCCCAAAGGCCTTCTACAGTGGTGTTCTGCTTTTTTTGGCCCCTATACGTTCTGTCTGATTTCACAATGTTGCCTGTGCATTTCTGTCGTTATAGATAGAGTACATGATGACCACGAGGAATTCCAGACATAGAATCTGCACTTCTTTAGAAAAGCATCTGACCAAGACGTTGCAAAACCTAGGTGGCTCCACACTAGCCCCTCCTTGGAAGTGCATGCTTTCTGGAAGTGCATGCTTTCTGCAGGTGCTGACCCGTCTTGGGTCATACACACACATGTGCACACCCAGCCAGAGTTACTGGTGTTCATAATGCTCAGTGATTTTGATCAGTTTCTCTTCATTTTCATGCTTGAGAACTCACTCTTACCCCTACAATACATCTGAAGATAGCCAGGAATTTGAGGGCCCTGATATGGTCCAGGGGTTGGCAAACTATGACCTGTTCTTTATTTATTTTTTAATCATCACCTGAAGATATGTTTTTTATTGATTTTACAGAGAGGAAGGGAGAGGGAGAGAGAGAGAGAGAAATACTGATGTGAAAGAGAAACAACATCAGTCAGTTTGCTTCCCATATGCATCCCGACCAGAGATTGAACCCACAACCTGGCTATGTGTCCTGAATGGAAATGAAGCCAGCAATCTTTTGATGCATGGGACGACGCTCAACCAACTGACCCACACTGGCCAGGGCTGATACCTGTTTTTGTAAATAAAGTTTTATTGAAACACAGTCATGCTCATTCATTTATGCATTGTGTATGGCTGCTTTAGGCTACAGTGGCAGAGTTGAGTAGTTGTGACAGAGACCGTATGGTCTGCAAAGTCTGAAGTATTTAGTATCTGGCCCTTTCAAGAAAAAGTTTACAGACCTCTCATTTAGTCTCTGTTTTCCAACTCTTTAGCAACAATTAATAACAAAGTAGAGTTGCCAGACTTGGCAATGAAAAACAGAGGACACTTAGATAAACAGTGAATTTTAGATAAATGACAAATACTTTTTTTCTTAGAGTTGTACTTATGTTCCAAATACCGCAAGGCAACCTTTTAATAAGGACCTGTACAAGATGCCTATCATCCCCTCAATCTTGCTACACCCACCACACTTTGAGCTCTGGAAAAGAAAGAAATTGAAGGAAGGAGGGGCTCTTGGGATGATCTGTATTCTTTAGAAGAGGGAGCCTAGAAAAAAAGCGGAACAGTCTTGGTCACTTCTGCCTGCCTCACCATGACAATGTTGGGTTTGGGTCCTCTTGGTGCAACTGGTAGGCTTCAGTGACCAAAGAGCACTCTTCAAATGGCACAAATAAATGTTGTTGAAGGGGGATGAGGTAGGGAAGAAACTGTTCCACTAATTTTTTTTTTTTTAGATTTTTAAAATTGATTTTTAGAGAGAGAGGAAGGGAGGGGGAGAGAGAGAGAGACATTGATCAGCTGCCTCCTGCACGCCTCCTACCAGGAATTGAGCTCACAACCCGGGCATGGGTCCTGACTGGGAATCGAACCAGCACCATCCGGAGGATATCGCCCAACCACTGAATCACACTGGCCAGGGCAAGGAAGTGTTTCATTCCCCTCCTCCCCAGTCCCCTTTTTTGGGGTTAATCCTCACCTGAGGATAGTTTTTCCTTTGCTTTTCAGAGAGAGTAGAAGGGGGGGAGGGAGGGGGAGAGGGAGAGAGAGAAAACATTGATGTGAGAGAGACACATCGACTGGTTGCTTCCCACACATGCCCTGACTCAGGTTGGGGAGTGAATTGCAACCCAGGTACGTGCCCTTGACCAGGAATTGAACCCACGACCCTTCAATGTGTGCACTGACACTGTAACCACTGAGAACACCAGCCATAGTGGAACTGTTTTATTCTTCACGCTGGAAAGTGCTTCTTTAAACTAGCAGCTCCACTGTGCACTTAACTGAGGGTTTATGTTTTCTCATTGTCTGGTTTAATGCCTTGATTTTAATCCTGGGTAAATGTAGAAACTACCACTCTTTACTGGTAGATGTGGAAGCTGACTCTCAAGCAGTGTCATCTCATGTCGAAGAGTTGGTTTGAAGTCACTTTGGATGGAAGACATCTCTGAAGTAACTTACACATGTAGCTGATAGAAACTGGATAGAGTAGCAATTAAGTGCCAGGACCTGTAACCAGACCACCTGGAGTTAAATCCTGGCATAGTCATTTACTGGCTAAGTGACCTGGGGGAAATAACCTGCTTTTTTGATCCTCAATTTTCTCATCTTTTAAATGGAGGGCTGATGGTAGCAGCTACCTCATGGAGTTTCTGTGAAGATTAAACGAATTAGAACATGTAAAGAACTTAGAACTGTGCCTGGCACATAAGCATTTGGAAAATGTTAGCTGCTGTTCTGTGCTTTACAAGTGAAAAAGAAACCTCTGGCTAAATGCAAAGTGTATGAAAAAACTTCTAGCAGTATGAATTCTCCCCGCCAGGTGTCACAATTCAGCAGGCACTGTCTATCCCTTAGCTTGACTTGGTGTGGCTGGCTGGAAACTTAATTTTTTGCTTATCATTTTTGATTTGATTTGGTGATTTCAAGGGGGATAAACTGACATTTTATCCTTTGAGGTCTCTGGGGATCCAGGAATTCCAGCAGAATTGCTGACATGCAGGGCTGGAAGGAGCTGTTTGGAATACTGCCTTTGTTCATAGTTAATGTGACCTATAATTTATTGTCCAAACCAGGATATTTTGAGGGTGAATGGGGGACTATTATAACTATGCCAGGACAGGAGTAGTAAACGTGATGTGCCCAACAACCTGGATATAGACACCTTACCTATAGGATGGTTTTTCCTCAGCATTTTTAGAATCTTTAGGACACAAACTCACTGACATTGCTCAGAAGCCTGGTGCAGTAGAGGGGGACCTCGATTTTGGAAGTTCCTGCCCTAAGGGTATCTTGCCTCCTTGTCAGGTCATTTACTTGAGTTTTGTTCTCTGTGGACGTAGTAGTATGTATCTGCCTCATAGACTGCAAGTCACCTTAGCCTCCTTTGTGTTGAATAATTCCGTATCATCTGTGGCTTTCCTCATTGGCTTTTCCCTGCAATTGTAAACCCCTTTGGAGGCACCAAATCCTCCCTCTTTGGATGTGTTGAAGGGGGGTGAGCAGTGTCGCCACTTTCTGGGTTATTGCTAAAGAGATTTTTCTACGATTTCTTCTATCCCTAAGGCTCATCATCCTACTATTTCAAATTTGCTTATCTTTCTTAAAGGGCAGGAGGAAGCTAACCTTTGTTGAGTACCACCTTGCGTCAAATGCTGTGATTTTGCCCCCATCATCTTGGTCATCCCATCAACCCTGTGGCATTGGTATTATTAAGGTGAGGAAACTGAGGCCTAGAGATGTAACAGCCCATAAAAGGCAGAGCCAGGATTCAATTCCAGGTCCTTATGGCCCCAAAGCCTTGTGGTTCCTACCGCACCAGTCTGCCTCCTGCTGCCTTTACAGTAAGACCAGCCCTCAGCAGACATCACTAGCAAGCCCCTTTCCCTCGCTAGGTGTCAATTTCTTCTGGAAGTTGGTTGGTTTGCAATATGTGCTAAAGGGCCGGAGATTGGGGCTAGTGGGGGAATTCATGGGGGGCATTGAACAGGTTTGAAGAAAGGGAATGGAGAGTCAGGAGATGGATTATTGGTGTAATAGACAAAACCAAGACTGTGTGTGTCTGAGGGGTGGGGGCTCAGGATATGAGTGGAAACTGCCCGTCTAATTAGGAGAACTGAAGGGGCCCCTGGTGATTATAACCAGGTTTAAAACTTTGACTCATATCATCCTTAGAACATCATCGTGCACATGGGGAGCACAGAATACCTTCGACGGCAATATGATGAGGAGGAGAGCCGGCTGCCAGTGGTCTCCTCAGAGAAGAGCGCAGGTCGTCTGCTTCAAGAATCCAGGCCTGGAAATGCCTATAGGAAGCACCCGGCCAAAGATGCCGAGCTCGTTTCTCCCGCCTCAGTTCAGTTCCTCCGGGCACACGGTGCCCTTTACCAACACTTGGAGGCCTTTAGCTCCTGGGGAGACAGATAGCGGCTCCTCCCTGCGGTATCTAATACACACCCGGGACATCAACATCTCAAATAGTCCGCCCCAAATACCAGGGACGGGTTTCTGAGGTGTGGGTGTGGGGGTGGTGAGGTCAGACAGCCCGGCCGAGGGGGAAGCTGAGCCCCGGGCGGCGCGGGCCTCCCGGGGGCAGCGGCCCCGCCCAGCAGCACCGGCCCCGGCCCTGACCTCCCCTCCCCAGCTCCGGCCGGGCCGCGAGCGGGCCGTGAGCGCGAGGGGAAGGCGTCGTACTAGCGCCTCTGAGGCGCGGCCGACCCGAGAATGCAGCCGTGGGGACGGGGGGAAGGGTTCCGGAGCCCCAGGGGGCGGACTCGCCTGGCTCAGGAAGCGCGTGCCCCGCACGACGCTGGCCTCCCTCCTCCGGGTTCCCCCAGTTCAGACGCTGGGGATCCGGACGCGGGGCGTCGGAAGCCCCTTGCCCCTCCCCCACCCCCGGCTCGGCCTGGCCCCGGCGGCGGCTCCCGCCCCGCCCCGCCGCCCCGTCACCCCGCCCCCCGCGCTCCGGCCCGGGCCCCTACGCCTCGCCCCGCCCCCGCTCGGGCGGCCGGCCCCGCCCCGCAGCCTCGCCATTCCCGGGCAGGCCCCGCCCCCCGCCGCGAGCCCCGGCCCCGCCCCCCGTTTCCGCTGGCGGCGGCTGCGGTGGCAGCGGCGAGGGAGCGCGAGGGAGCCGGGATCCCGCATTCCTGGGAGCTCGGTGAGTGCGGCCCGGGGCGGGCGGCCTCGGGCTCGGGAGCGGGCGAGCTTGCGGGGCTCGGGCAGGCTGTGGGCGGGCTCGGCGAGCCCTTCTCCAGGTTTCCGGAGGGGAGCGCCTCAGGGGCGCTGCGGGCAGGGGGTGTCGGGAGGGCGGCAGTGGGGCGGAATGAGGGAGGGATGGGGTAGGCGCCCTGTGCGGGCCGGGACGCGGCCCAGGAAGGGGAAGGTGTGTGCGGGGCCCGGGAATGGGGCGAAGAGGAATCTGCACGGAGAGGCTCGGAGGACCTTTTGGGAGGGGAGCCGCGGGAGGGTGAACCGCGGGATCCCAGGCGGAGGGATGGGAGGAAGTCTGTGGGGTGCCACAGAAAGACAGAAGGGTAGAGCCTGGGAGCTGTCATGGGTTTCCGACTGTGTGTCCCAGTAGATCCCAGTGGCTTTGGGGTGGTCCATACAGCGCCCCCAGGGAGGGCCGGGGGCTCGGCCAGGAGTGGGATACCGCCTTCAGGCCCCCGCCCCCCCGCACCCTGACCATTCCTTGGGCCACCGCTGGCTGATCGGCACTCAGAGTGACAGAGCTTTGGCACACCTCGAAGTACGAGATATAGTCCATCTGTGCCTCCAGGTTTGGGACTTTAAGAAACTTTCTTGTGGTTAAAAAAAAGTCTAAAGAAGAAACTGGCTTGCTATGAGAGCAGTATTTGTGCTTGTGTATCTCGAAACAGGAGTCTTGGATCGCCTTTTTTTGCAAGATATTGGTCTCTTCTCTACCTCTTCTCTAGATGCCTGTAATGTTTGGGGAAATTTGAAGCATTGGGATAGTGTGGGATCCCCTGGGCTGTGTGGACCTTTCCTCTCCCATCCCTAAAACGGGAATAAGAAGGCAGTTGTTCACCTCCCTTTGGTTCAGAGAACTAAACTCATTATGTAAGGGTGCCCTTCTGACCTGCAGCTGTCCCCTTCTCTGACTCAGGTATTTCCTCCTCCAGGAAGCTTTCCTGGACTAGTGGAGAAAACTGAGGACTCCTGCCCTGATCCCTGTATACCAGCCAGCTTTCCTCTCCCTACTAAAAATAGTCATAGAGAATGTTTTGTATGTAGTTCTGCTATAAAGATGTGCAGTCAGCTTGTCATCATAAGTAATAGAGGGGAGGAGAGGTATTATGGATAATTTCAAATAATGGATTGTACAAATCACTTATATTTAGCTAAGGAATGCAGCCAGTGAGACAGACATTTACACCAACTTCCTACCCTCTGCCTGGTTCTGGCATGGCTGTTGCAGCTGGGCTGTGGGTTGGGGGCGAGGAAAGAAAGAGGATAGGGGTGGATAAAACTTGAAGAGTAATTCAGCTCTGCACTCCTTCATTGAAGACCCGCTGTATGCAAGGCTCTGAATAGCCAAGAGTGAGCCACAATCAAGTGGGATTCTTTTATTTGAATTAATCAGATATTAATCTTCTTTAAATCTACAAACTGATATTTAATATTAATAACAGTAACTAGTGTTTATAAAATAATTTATAGATGGCCAAGTGCTTTCTCTGCTCATTAGCTGTATATAATTTTATTTGATTCACATATAATCTTGTAAAGTATATGTTATTTTTAATTGCCTTCTTATAGGTTGGGAAAATGAAGCTCAGAGAAAATAAATTGCTTCTCTGAGGTCACAGAACTTATTAAATGGAAGAAGCAGAACTTGAACTTGTGGCCTCTGACCCCTCAAGCCCTGTGCTTTTCCTATTGTGCTGTGCCCTCACCTGCCATTTTTCTCTATTGAGCCTGAGGAGCTTAGCCCCAACACCACCTATGTGTGCAGCCCTGGGCAAATTACCTTCCCTTTCCAACTTTCTGTTTTGGAGGGTTATTGGGTTAAAATGTTTCTACAGTCTCTTCTGGCATCAGATAATTAGCAGTATAAGATTATATTAGTAGCCAACCAGACAATAAGTGTGCTTTATTTTTAAAAAATTTTAATTGTGGTAAAAAAACCACATAACAAAATTTACCATCTCAACCATTTTTTATTTTTTATTTATTTTTCTTTTTAAAATATATCTTTATATTTAAAAGATATATTTTAAATATATCTTTCAGAGAGAGGCAAGGAGAGGGAGAGAGAGAGATAGAAACATCAATTGTGAGAAAGTCATTGATCAGCTGCCTCCTGCATGTCCCCTACTGGGGATCAATTCCACAACCCGGGTATGTGCCCTGACTGGGAATTAATGCCAATCGCCTGTATCCTAGGTTGACACTGAACCGCTGAGCCCGGCCCAGCTGGGCTCAACTGAGCATTTTTAAATTTTAAGTTCAATTGCATTAAGTATATTCATTGTTGTGCAACAGATCTCCAGAACTTTCTCATCTGCATAACTGGAAGTGTATACCCATTAAACAGTAACTCCTCTTTTCTCCCTCTCCCCAGCCCTTGACAATCTCCATTCTATTTAGTGTGCTTTATTCAGCTCCTACTATGTGCTTAACAAATGCTGCCCTTGAGGAATTAATAAGGAGAAGCCGCTCAGTTTAAGTGGGAAGCCCCTGGGCCAGGGATAGCTGGCTCATGTCCTGGTCCTCATTCCTGAGCCTCTAACTCCAGCACTGGCTGGTATTGTTAAGTGAATGAGTGAGTCAGTGTGGCCTTGGGCAAGTGCCTTCACCTCTTGTAGCTTTAGCTTCCTGCTTGCAAAGTAAGGATAACACCAGGCTCTCAGGCCTTTGGAGGAGCAATGAGACAATGTGTGTGAAGCAACAAGCTTAGGGACTCCTACATAGCAGGTGTGCAGTGGATGGTGGCTGTTATTTATACTCTAGCTGAGGAGACTAGACAAATATGCTTGGAACAAGAGATGACAAGACTTATTTTTTTCTGCCATTAAAGCCCAGGCTTGCTGTGGTTGTTGTTCACAGTACTGAGGGAATGGATCTAATCCAAGTGCCTGCCTATCTAGCCTTATCTCCCACTGGTGTCCCCATAGGAACCCTCAGTTCTAGCCAGACAGATCTCCCAAGCATGCTTCACTCATTCCTTCTTTGTTCTTTAGTTCATACTGTCCCATCTTCCAGGAATGCTCTTCCCCAGTTACCCTTTCCCTCTTTCCACACCCTACTAATGTCTGAGCTCTTTCATTGAACCTTCCCTGGCCACCTATCCTAAAAGAACCTTTTTTTCTTTGGAACTCCTATGGCATTTTCTGTCTTAATCTCTACTGGCTTTTATATACTGCCTGGGGTGATTCTTTAGTGAATTTGACGAGTACTTCGAGTATATGTGTCATAGTACAAGAGACTGAGCTAAGTTCTGATGATGCAAAAATGAAAAAGGTAAAGGTCCTTGTCTTCATGAGGCTTATAATGCAGTAAAGGGTTAAGGAAAGGGTTCAAAAATGACAGTTCAAATTATAAGGTCATTGGGCTGTGAGAATAGAATGTTATGTAGGTTCAAACAGTGGGATAAATCACCTGATTTTGGAGGAATGCTTTATGTAGCAGGTGGTATCTGACATAAACTTTGAAAGGTGGTTTGCATTTCAACAGAAGGGAGGAGGGACCAGCTTGAGAAAAGGCACTAAGAAGGTGTTGGGGTGTCTGAATAGTATAAGTGGGCCAGTGAGTGGGTTGTTTGCAGGGAAGCTGAGAAAGAAAAGGCTAGATAGGGAGATAATGGCCATATTGTAGGTGGCTTCAAATATCCAACCAAAGAATTTCTTTCATTCATTCATTCATTCATTCATTCATTCATTCATTCAAGAGAAGGTGAGTGCCCACCATGAGCAAGTACTGAGCTGGTATTAGGGAGACAGTAGTCTACCTTGGGAGGCCCTGGGAACTTTGCAGGCTTTTGAGTAGGGGTTGCAGAAGCAGGGCTAGGCCTCAGGTGGGTGAGTCTGGGATCTGTTAAGAGGATAAATCATGGTGGGGAGAGTGGCTAGGCAGCTGTGAAGAATGGTGAGGGACTGAATCTGAGACATTTTGGAAGAAGGATTGAGATCCTTTGTGAATTGGTTGGCTGGGGGTGGTGAGGAAAGGATGAAGGGGGATTGACATGGATTCTGAGCATCATTGCGAAGATGCAGTGCCACTTGCTGTTCTAGTGGGTATCATAGGTTCTCTAACTAGATTGTAAGCCTCTTCAGAGCTTAGATTTTAATTGCCTCTGTTCTCCTTGGCCCAGTATTCATTGCTGAGAGGCACAGGGTAGGCACAGTGGGGACTCCTGACATTTCCAAGAAATGAGTCTTGTCATGGGGATGTAATGTATGGCATGGTGATTATAATAATACTGTACTATAGCCGGGCTGGTGTGGCTCAGTGGTTGAGCATTGACCCTTGAACCAGGAGATCACAGTTTGATTCCTGGTCAGGGCATATGCCTGGGTTGGGGGCTTGATCCCCAGTAGGGGGAATGCAGGAGGCAGCTGATCAATGATTCTCTCTCATCATTGATGTTTCTGTCTCTCCCTCTCCCTTCCTTTCTTTGAAATCAATTAAAAAAATGTTTTAAAAAACATAATGCTATACTGTATATTTGAAAGTTGCTAAGTGAGTAGATCTTAAAAGTTTTCATCACAAGAAAAAAAATTTTGTAACTATGTATGTATGTTGATGGATGTTGACTAGACTTATATGGTAGTCATTTTGTAATATATAGAATATCAAATAATTATTTGTACACCTGAGACTAATATAATTTATATGTCAATTATATATCAATAAAAAATGTGGATCCATTTTGCCATCCAAAAATAAATAAATAAAAGAATCTTGCACCTTCCAGAATCCCATATTTGCATCCACAGCAGTATTTTCACATGGGCCTGGCTTTCTCCAGAGTCATGTTTCCACAGAACCAAGTGTTTCCTATGTATATCTTTACACCCCAGGTTAACTACCCTTTAAACTTCTGCTATAATTTCATCTTTCATTTGATGGCCATTTTCCACCAAAGTTTTATTGCTCCACAAGAGTAACTTTAGATGTGGTAGAGATGAAAGCAACAAAGTGGCCTGTTCTTTACATCTGTTGCCCAGGGTATGTGAATCAAACTCGTGTCTCAGTAAAGTTACACACTTTTACATATCTTGAAACTTTGGGTTACTTGTGAATGGTCAAAATTACAAATGTTAAATCCTTGGATGCCAGGGGTCCACCTCAGAGATGACAAATATGTGACATGGATACTGCTACTTACATCACTGCCCATAGCCGACATCATTAATCGATCATGGCTGTCTTTCCTGCTGAGCCAGGGCTTGGGTTCTGCTCATTATGCTTTAGGCACTCACCACCAGCTGAGTGGAATGGGCACAGCAGCTGGAACCAGTGTGCCATTTCTGGCCTTCTTCACCTGTTGAATGAATGAATTCTTGATGGGAGACTGCTGCCCCAAAGAGTGGCAGCTGCTGGACAGCATTCACCCTAGAGTGGCTTCACAGAGAAGTGATGACCTAATTTTTTGTTTTGCTGCAGGAATATCCTGGGATCTCTCTATCTGTCAGCAGCCAAGGTGTTTGTAGGAATTCAAAGGAAACAGGTCAGTGTCGTCCTAGGTCCATTGTGGTGGAGCCTTAAAAAGTCTGTGTGTTATAAACTGTTTGAAGTCAAAGTCTCTTTTGCCCTTTAATTGTGGGTTGGGGAGGGAGGATAACATAGGATGCTGATATTTTTTAGATATCTCTCTGCCCTAGCACTTGACTTGGAAGTGATAAACTCCTTAAATTGGGCTTTGGGGGCCAGGAGAGAGATCCTCCTCTCCATTGTTTCTGATTGGTAGCTGGCAGTATTCTTAATTTTTTTCTTGGAGAGCCACCCTGATTGCAAGGAGGAAGCCTAGGGAAACTGGAGAGGCCTGTGACTTCCTGCTTCCTGTCTCCTCCCAGCAGGCTTGGGAGCTAGGGTGGAGGACTTTCCACCAGCCATTCAGAAAAGCATCTGTGGGATTCTGGCCAATGCTACCTATCTCTTGATCCTCTGCACTGGCTGCTACAGGAATGCCCCTGGCCTTCCAGGTGGCACCCTCTATCAGGACCCTCATCAAGGTCCTCCTCTCTGCTCCTGCAGGCTCCTGGGGTCTTGCCTTGTTCATCTAGTCCCTGTGGACCTAGAGCTGGGCAGAAACTACTTTCGGCAGCCTGTGTGGATGGTGCTGATTCAAGTTCCCTGGGGTTGCTGCTTACAGACAGCAACCTGGTCTTTTATGTTTTAATACCTGAGTGTTTTATTCTGTGGCTTCCCCCTGCTGGGTGATTTGTAAATCTTTTACCTTCTAAGAACCTAGCAGTGTGGTGGTGGTGGGGCGGTGGGCATGGGAAGGATGGTGCTGGCTGGTAGCTTATCCTGCCAAAAGATTCCCTTCTCTGTGAGTTCCAGCAGAAATTATTTGGTGTCCCAGGAGTGGCCACAAAACCTCTTATTGTCCTGCCATCATCTGCACATTGTACTCAGGTTGCCAATATTCACATTTGTCACTATCCTCAGTTTCAGACTTTTTACATATGTCCACACTAATTTATTTAAAGTGTATTAAATCTTAATTTAAATCTTATTTAATTTTCACAAGAGTCCAGGGAGGGAGCTGTCATTTCCCCCCATTTTACAGAGATAGCAGCTAAGGCAGAGAGTGAGTCCGAGACTTGCAGGCTTCAAACCCAGACAGCCTGGCTGCCACGCTGCCCGTCCTACAGCAGACCTTGGCCTGCTGTTCCCGTAAGGTCCTGGGCGGGCCTGCCTTGAGCTGCTGTAGCAGCAATATGGGAGCTCCCATTTTAAGTCTCCCCCCTTCCTGGGGCCTGGGTGGGTGTCGGTTTTCATTCTCACTGCTCTGGGATTTGGGGCACCACCTGTGAGTGGACTGTGCAGGGCAGCCAGGCACATGGGCCTGGGCCGAGGGAAATCAGCCTGGTGAAAATCAGGTGGTGGGGAGGGAAGGACTGAGGCTAAATGATGAGAGTCCTTGCTGCTCAGCATATGCTGGCTCCTCACAGCACATCCTGCCCCATGACAGAGATTCTGTGGGGCCTAGTCCTGGGGGGCAGAACTTGGTGGGGAGCTTCCCAGGAGGGCTGCATGGTCTGACATCACCAGTCATCTTAGACAGATGATGGTCCTTCTGTGCATCTGTGTTGAAGCCACAGTGAGGGAGACCTGAGTGGAGGACTATCCAGACAGGAAGTGTATCCTCTCCTATGGCTTTGGTCTCAGAGGGCTTTGGTTCAGCTGTCACGCTGCTGAACCTCTGGAATGATGATCCTGGCTCCTGCCTCTGCCTCTAACAGGCTAGGTGACCTTTGGCAAATTACTTGCTTTCTTCTGGTTGTCTTCTACCTTAGAAGGGGAGGCTGGGTCATCGATTACTATGGTTCTTTCCAGCTCTGATAAAAGTGGTATCTGAGGTGGGACAAAGGTATATGTCTGAGTTTTGGCTTCTAATCCTGGGGCTTCCCAGATACCTCTTCCTCTTACTGTGTACTCTCTGGCCCTGGCCTAGAGGTGGATGGAGGAGGAAAGAATAAAGTTAATGAGTAAACCCAAGGCCCTGATTTCTGATAGAAGCTGGATGGGGGTGAAGGCTGTTTACGGAGATGGTAGCCTGCCTGATTAATGGCAGGGTCTTGCTGCTTGACTTCCATCCTGTGCTCACAGCTCTGCTGCTACTTTCAGCCCCAGCCTGATGCATTTAGGAGTTAGAAGGCTCCATTGCTGGAGTCCAGCCCAACAAGTTAGTAATTTCAACTTCACTTATAGCCACAGCATAATGAAACATGAGTATCTGCCTGGGTGAAGTCCAGCTTCCAAACCCTTTCCCTCCTTTCAGATCATAAACACAACCAAAAACTTAGCTGAACTGAACTGGGGCTCTTGAGAAGTGGGTGGAGCCAGAAGGAGCACTTCCGCAGGCTTTCAGTGTCCCAGTGTGTGTGCTTCTGTCTACATTCAAGAGTCAAATGCAGATTACTTTTTTTTTTTTAATCCTCATTTGAGGATATTTTTTCTGTTGTTTTTCAGAGAGTGGAAGAGGGGGGGAGAGAGAGAAACATCCCTGTGAAAGAGACACATCTATTAGTTGCCTCTTGCATGCACCCTGACTGGGTCTGCAACTGAGGTATGTGCCATTGGCTGGAATCGAACCCAGAACCCTTCAGTCTGTGGGCCGACGCTCTAACCACTGAGCCAAACCAGCTAGGGCTGCAGATTGCTTTTTTTTTAAGTATTTTATTGATTTCAGAGAGAGAAAGGGAGAGGGAGAGAGAGAGAGATAGAAACATCAATGATGAGAGTGCCATTGATTGGCTGCCTCCTGCTTGCCCCCCCGCAAGGGATTGAGCCCGCAACCTGGGCATGTGCCCTGACTGAGAATTGAACCAGACCTCCTGGATCATAGGCCGATGCTCAACTGCTGAGCCACACCGGCCAGGCCAGATTACTTTTTGATTATCCATTGTTTGTTATTTTCTGTGCGTTTGAGCTTACCACATCCCTCCCTCCCCCTGTCTTCCTCCCCTCTCCCCTTACAGTGGCTGGAAATTAATTGTACTTTGAATACTTGCTTACTTTTTGAGAGTCTTGTGACCATTTTTATGCTCAGTGGTCAACATTTGTTAGAAATCTGACCTTATGGTGGGAACAGAAAAGGATGGGGATGGAGAATAGTCCAGGGTCTGAAGAGTCAGGCACCTCATGGGATCCTCTGGAAATCTCCCATTAATTGAGGAGGCATGGCTGTCATTGCAGGAAGGCTGCAGTGGCCTCATGGCCACTGACCAGGGACCTCATGGCCTATGGTTCAGGATCTTTGGTGAGTTTTGGGCCTTGGCCTTAGCGGCTTAGGGCTGCTGCTAATTCTCATAGCACCTTAGAGTAAATTTGAAAAATGTCCCTTTCTTAGGTTAAAAAGAAAAATTAAACTGAATATACGATATTATTGTAAAACCTGAACAACGTCCAACTCTGCATAGGATAGCCTTCTAGAACCCTGGCGGGCAGGAACCCTGGCTTGTTTGTCTATACCTGGGCTCACACCGCTCTCCTGTTCCCAGTGAGGGAAGTACCTATGTCAGGTTCACCATGTGGGAGAAGGTCTGGGGGTGGGAATGGCGTCTGGGAATAGTGGACAGGTGAGGAAAGTGATCTTGGGATGCTTAGAGCAAGGTTGGAGCAGAGTGTGGCCATGCGTGTGTGTGTGTGTGTGAGAGAGAGAGAGAGAGGGAGAGAGAGAGAAAGAGAGAGAGAAATAGAGAGAGAGAGAAAGAAAGCGTGTATACTTGCCCTGGTATGTGCATGGCTAGGTGTGCCTCCATGGGTTTGTGTGGGAGGGAGTTTTCCTGCATTGTTCCGGGACTCAGCTGAGAGGCCCACCTGAGCACTTTGAGTAGGTTATTACATATCTGAGACATGAATGCCCCCTCCTTAGAGGGAGTGTAAAACTCAAACACAGTACCTGTCTAAGCCCTCTCACTTGGCCACCTGCCACAGTGTGGAGATTGAGACTTAGAGGCCTGACACTCTCCAAGAAGCCCTAGAGGTGGTGCTGCCAGGGACAGAAGGAGCACACCCTGCCTCAGCAAGCCCTCAGCCCCAACTTGGGCCAAAGCCTATAAAAGGGCTCAGAGGGGCAGGGTGACAGGCTGGGTTTGAATAGGGGTGTGTGTTTAGGGGTGTGTGAACATGCAGAATGATGTGTTTTGTTTTAGGGAAAGTGAGGTAGAAAGTCTGGGAGTGCAATTTTCCACTTGTCTTATTCCTGGGAGATTCTAAACAGCTTTGTTTAAAAACTGGACATGCAGATTGCAGAGACCTGAGTGAGGAAGAGCTGTTGGGTCCCCCAGGAAGGCAATTAGGTTTGAAGCCAGAGTTTGGATCTGAATGCAGCATGTGGGACCTGGACTGTGGGGAGGGGGAGCTCTGAGAGCATCCCTAAAGACATGAGTCACTCTAAATTAGCAGCCTGCAAACTGGCTCTTACTTGGTTGCTGCTGGAGATGGGCAGGGTAGGGAGAAAGTGTCAGTCCAGGGTTATCACCCACTGTCCAGGCTGTGGGCAACACAGAGGGCTGGAACTACCTGTCTGCATTCTGCCCCTCTCCCACTGTTAGACGAGAAGCTGGAGATAGTGATGGTCAGTTGGCCAGTGTCTGTGAAAGTCTCCTTTGAGGGGTAGTCAGTACCTGCAGTGCAGGGTAATTCAGGACACCATCCAATTAAGGACAGGGCTGGGTGGAACTTTCTCTGAGGAACTGTGGAGGAACCCAGGGGAGCTGGGGCTGGGGTTTGAGGGACAGGTGGATTTAGAGAGGCAAAGGTAGGGGCTTGCTGAGTGGTTGCAGCAGGGATGGCAAGCTTGGAGTTCTGGGTAGAGATGGGAGAGGCCTGGGTAGTTGGACTGGAGATTGCCCAGGGGAGGGGCACCTTGAGTGCCACCTATAGGAGATTCAGATTTTAGGAGGCCAGCAGTGGGGAGCTAGTGTTGGTCCCTGAACAGGGGAATGACAGGATAAAAAGGGATGTTTTAGGAAAAACTAGCTTGTTAGCAGATTGAAGATGCATTTTTTAAAAGTACCTTTGTTGTTGCAAAAAATAATATAAACTCATTATACTATTCAAATATTATATAAATATAGAAAAGGAAAATCTCCTATAAGCCTGCCATTCAGAGATAATCACTGTTAATACTTTTGTTTATATTTTTCCAGGTAGTTTAACATCCAGCTATCCACCTACTATCTTATCAATTTCCATAAATAAATTATATAGTTCTTACTGTTTGGCAGCTTTAGACACTTTTCCACATGAGTGCATATAGAATGACCTAATTCTTCTGAATAGCTGCATAGATTGGCTGGATGAGCTTTATATCAATTATCTATTGCTGCATAATAAACTACCCCAAAATTTAGTAGATTAGCACAACAACAGTTTTATTTGCTTACAATAATGTGAGTTAGCCCTTTGGATTGGGCTCAGCTGTTCTCCCTACCTGAGTTTATGAATGTGGTGGCAGTCAGCTGGTGGCTCTGCAAGGTCCGGATGGTCCAACAGAGCCACCCTCATGTCTGGTGATTGGCACTGCTTGCAGCTGGACCTCTCTTTCTTTGTGCGATTTCTCATTCTTAAGGAAACTGGCCTTTTAGGTGAAAATGAAGTCTTCAAGATAGGCTCTGATGTCTCATAATGTAATATTCGTCTGCTGCTTGGTCAGAGCAAGTCACAGCACCAGCTGGAACTCCAGGGTTGGGGAAAGATTTCACTCGTTTTTGTTTTTTTTTAATCCTCACCAGAGGACATTTTTTCCATTGCTTTTCAGAGAGAGTAGAAGGGGGGGGAGAGAGAGAAAGAGAGAGAGAGAGAACCATCGATGTGAGAGAGACACATCAATTGGTTGGTTGCCTCCCACATGAGTCCGAACCGGGGCCGGGGATCGAGCCTGCAACCAGGGTACATGCCCTTGGCTGGAATCAAACCTGGAACCCTTCAGTCCACAGGCCAATGCTCTAACTACTGAGCCAAACTGGCTAGGGCAAGATTCCACTCTTGATGGGAGTACTGGCAAAGTCCTACCAAAGGCATGTGTGTTCAGGAGTGCGAGGGCATGAATGTACAGTCCTCCATGCGCCCAGAAGGAGGAAAATTAGAATAGACTCCACAAATCTTTGGAAGATAGCACAGGCCCCTTCCCTTCCTAGACCACTCTTTGCCTCAAATGGATCAACCAGGGAAAATGGCAATGGCAGGACACTTACTGTCCTGTTGGGTTGGAGTGGTTGGTATTTGAGGTGGATTCTGTGTGTTTGTGTGGGTGCACAGGATTTGTGCTGGCAGAGCTTGGGGGTGACCTAGGATTTGGGCGTTGTAGTAGACAGCTTCTCCTGCTAGGGTTGCTGGAGCTGTAGAAGTGGAGCTGGAACTATCCCATACTCTGGGAACTACCAGGAGCTTGGCTACTCCGTACCCCTGCTAATTTTCATGGCCTCTCTGAAGAATATGAGTCAATGAGTGACAGGTCTTTAAGAAAGTGAGCTGGTCACTGCAGATTCTGGGCTCTGCTGGGAATTCCCTCATTCATTCACCCAACAGATACTGCACCTACTCTGCTCTAGGCTTTCTCCCCATCCTCATGTAACTTCTGATGTAAAATAAGACGATCCAGGCCTGTGTGACTCACAGACTCCACTTTTCCTTCTCAAGAAACTTGCAGTGGACTGAATATTTTGGCTTCCCACAATGTATTCATTTTATAGTTTTATCAGCTGCCTTGGTAGCTCTTCTCTCCTGTGAAATCAGCAGTGATGATGAGGCAGGAGACAGGGAAGAGCCAGCTCCTGGTCATTAACGAATCCCCAGCCCTGGTTGATAGGATGCTGCAGTGGAGCTGTTGGTGGAGAAGTTCTCCCAGGGCTAATCATTCATCAAACTTACCTCTCCCTGTAGATCTCGGGCCAGACTTGATGAAATACACTTTCCTAGTACAACAACATTCTCTTGCCTGTTGTCTGCCTGGTGGTTTGTGCATTCATCAAATAAGAACAAAGGCTGAGTGGGCTTTCGCATTTGAAAACCCCTTGGTGTTTTATTTTCTTCTTGCTTTCTCTGTGCATCTCTTGGGAAAGAAATGTTTTGTGGCTGGGAGGTCTGCTGTTTCTGAAACAGTGCAGAACACACTGCGTGGCCTAGTCTCTTGGCCATTCTCCTCCTTTCGATTGTGCTGTGGGAGAATTGGCTCAGGTCAGCGAGATGACTTGGTGAGGACCGTGGATGGAAAGGAGCAAGTGGCTGCACCACACTTGGGAGCTACCCTGATGCATCTGGCTGACTTTGGGGCCAGCATTGTGCTACCTTTGCAGGGTTAATGATATCTGATCAGCTTATCGGCTTAATATGCACCAGTGCTTAGTGTTGATGAAACATGCATAGCCAACTCTGCAAACCTTTAAGAAATCTGGCATCACGAGCAAGACAAGAAACCTCAGCAACGCTTTTGGCCAAGGAATTGGAAAAACTGGATGGAGGCCCTCAGTCTGCTCCAAGTTGGCCAGTTTGAGATATATAGTAGGTAAATTCCCCATAAGTGAGACCCAAGAGACCCCTATATGGTTCCAGACTTCACCTACCATTTCTGTGTCTCTACTGCTATGAGGATGGATTCCCACTTTAGCATGCTCAAGAGTCACAATATCAGTTCATCAACAAGTAATTACCTAGCACTTTGATTCTTTAAGGGTCTGAGGCATCTTTTGGGCCAGGTGCTTGATGTGATAAGAGAGCTTCAGCTGATGTGGGATAGGTGAGTCCCCAAGCCTTTCTGTTCCTGGCCATGATCTATCTTCTCTGTTTTATCTGGTTCTCCCATTTGCCACCGAAGGCTTGGTCCTGCAGCATCGACAGCCCTAGGAGTGGGCTCTGAAGGCCAAGTAGGAAGGAATGAGATTGCTAGTAGATGCCGCCAGAGCCCTCTCTGTCGGACTCAAAGGAGATGCTGCCTTGACCTGGCTGAAGATGACTGCCCTGTTTCACAACTAGTTTGGTGTGAAAATGATGTTACTTCAGTTTCATTCTCCACCTTCCTCACTGCTTGTCCAAATGACTCTTGGTCATTTTACAAGTTCAGGTTTCCCTGTTTTGCGGTGGTGGTTGCTTTAAATCAAGTATTTTTAATGTATTCTTGCTTCATGTCGCGAACAGAAGTGTAGGTGTGGCCACATCCTAAAACCAGCGGTGCAGGGAACTGGTCTATGGCCCTGGTGTTTCTGAGACTCTGTAGCCACCTCACCCTCCCCACGCCCCAGTATTACAAGCAGCCTTCATGCTGGCTGCCATATATCTGACCTATACACAGGACACGAGCAGCCCCCATGGGCAGCTCTAATAGGCAGGGGCATTTCTGATGGCTCACCTCAATCTCTGTCTTATTATTCTTTCTGAAGAGCAAAGGTCTTGGTTTTCCCCTCCACTGATGCTTTGCCTGTTTTCTAGTTGCCTAGCATCTGGTGGGCACTCAAATGTTTTTTGAATGAATGAATAGTGCATTTGTGATATAAAAATAAATGTGTCCCTAATCTAGCCATTTCTCCAGGACACTTAGAGCACTTCAATGATTTAAAACCATCCATCTCCATAATTGCAGGGACTTGAAATGTCTCTGGGAGAGGCAGGACTCCTCTTAAGGCAGGAGCTCCTTATTAAAGAGTTTGCAGCTCTGGGAGGGGGACTTATACTGCCTTTCCCAAGGAGGTGGAGAAGAAATTGTAGGGAAGAGGAGGGCACTGCTTGGGAGTTTCGCAACTGAGGAAACTGAGGCTGGTTATCCCAGGATCTCCAGGCAGTTGAGCAGAGGAGCCTGGAGCCAGATTTTCTGTTCCCAACCCTGATTCTGTCCCCCTCCTTTTCCCCCCAACTCCTACCTCTGCCTGCTCTCATCTTTCTTAACTCACCCAGGGGTGCCTCTGAGTTCCCACCCTGTGTAGGGGGACAAAACAGTCCATTTTGTAGGAAAACATGCACACAAAATGGCCAAATCCATGAGGACTGGAGAAAGGCATGTGTAGGGTTATTTTGGGTTTGGTGGACTAGGCTCAGATCTCTCTGGCATTCCGGGCTGCTGCCCTCTCAGAATTGACCAGAATGGAAGGATGATAAAAATCAAGGCTCCAGGAATAGCCCAAGAATTTACTTATTCTTAACCCCTGTAAAGAGGTGCTGCCCAACCCAGAGCCCACAATGAATTTGGGGCTGAGGGAGTGCAGGCCTTGGGGAGGGAGAGGAGAGGAGAGTTCAAGACAATTTCCTCTTCCCCTGGGAGGAGGGGTAGCAGAGACAGTGCATGGCTCAGGGCCAATCTGTTAAGGAAGTAGGACTTAGAGGCCAGAGGAATGTCCCTCCCCCACCAGTTCATCCCTGCCTCTTTGGGGGTCTTCTGGTAACTCCCACTGGCTGGGTTGGTGGGCCAGGCTCTCTGTCTGTCTCTTTTGTTTCTCTGTCCCTCTCAGACTTAAGCGAACTCAGGATAGCTCTGGCTTCTGATCCTCAGGGAGCTTTATCTCTTCTCCCTTCCCCAGAGTCAGGCCCAGAGTCACTTTTGCTCAGTGCATGTACCCAATGGATGTTCAGGAGCTAAATGACACCAGGTATCTGCCATTGCTCCAGAGGAGCTAGAGTGGACATGCAGACAAGCCTTTGTTGACATTCACAGAGTCACTAACGTCATCTAGAGCAGTCCATAGTGCTGGAGGGGCAGTGGGGACCAGAACTTGGAGTCATGACACCTAACTTGTCCTGGACCAGTTGTTACTTCTCTGGGACTTAACTTTTTTCATCTGTAAAGCCAGGAGTCTGTGATCCCTGATGTCCTTTTTGGCTTAAGAGTTATCTGATTCCAGTAATCATAGGGAGGCAGAAACTTTTCAGATGGGTAGAATGTTTTTGTTGCCTCTGGTGTTTGTTCCAAACAGGAGCAGGCTGAGGGCTCAGATGTCACAGCCAGGCCTCAAACCTTTCTTCTGTTCTCTGGACTCTCCTACTTAGAAGTAACTGACTCTGCAGTTCAAAAAAATCAGTTGCCCTTGTCCAGGACAAGGTGGTCCCCCGTGGCCTACAAGATAAGTTCCAAGTAACTGAGTCAGGTATGCAGAGTCTGCTATGAACTGACACCTGCCCTGCCCATCCTCATTGCTTCCCACTTAGAGCCACTGTGTCCCTTTTGTTTCTGTAATACCAGGTTACCTGTGTCCCCTCCTCCCTTTGCCCACCATGAAGGTTCTCGTTTCTCATTGTCCTTGGTGTGTCTTCCTTGCCTTGTTTCATCTCCTATCTGCATCATTTTAGCAAATTTGAAAATTTGTTCAGCCATTATTTCTTCAAGTATTTTTCTGTTATCTTTTCTCTTTCCTCTTTTTCTAGAACTCCAATTACAAGTATATTAGACTGTTTGCCATTGTACTATAGGTTGCTGATGCTTTGTTGTTGTTTTTTTTCCAGTTTTATTTCTTTCTCAGCTTTATTTTGGATAGTTTTTTGTGTTTTTTTTTTTAATTTTTAAGTCTCATCCAAGGATGTGTCTAGTGATTTTGAGAGAGATAAGAAGGGAGAGAAAGAGGGAGAGAGATTGATGTAAGAGAGAAACATAGGTTGGTTGCCTCTCGCATGTGCCCCGACCAGGGATCGAACCTGCAACCTTTTGATGTATGGGATGATGCCCAACCAACTGAGCCACCCCACCAGAGCATTTGGATAGTTTTTGTTCTGTCTGCAAGTACAATGATCTTTTCTTTCGTAGTGTCTAATCTGTTGTTAATCCCATCCAGTGTATTTTTCATTTCAGATTTTATATTTTTCATCTCTAGAAATTCTATCTGAATTTTTATATCTTTCATTTCTCTCATCATGTTTATGTTTTCCTCTTCATTCTTGTGCATATGTAACATACTTATAATAGCTGTTTTTCATTCTTGTCCATCATCTCTGTCATTTTTAGATTAGTTTTATTGATTGATTTTCCCGGTTATGGATCATTTTTTTCTGCTTCTTTAAATACTTGCTAATTTTTGATTGGATGCCAGACATTGTGAATTTAATGCTGCTAGATTTTGTTTTATTTCTTTAAATAGTGTTGAGCTTTATTCTGGCATGCATTTAAGTTGCTTAGGATCAGTTTAATACTTCCAGAGGTTGCTTTTAAGCTTTGTTAGGGTGGGTCCAGCCTTTAGTCTGGACTAATTTAGCTTCACTACTGAGGCATCATCCTTCTGAGGACTATCCAGTGCTCTGTATATTACGAGGTTCCTCCACTCTTGCAGGTGAGAGTGTGAATTCTTTCCCACTCTGTGTGAGCTCCACAAATTGTTTGGCCTGTTGCTTGCCATTGGTTCTTTTCTCAGTCTTGTGGAGCTTTACCTCATACATGTGCAGATCGGCCAGAGGTTCATGGGGACTCTTCTGTAGTTATCCAGAGCACTCTCTCTGTGCAGTCCCCTCCTCTCCAGGATTGTGCCCTATAAACTCTAGCTCTGTGAACTTGAATTCCTGTTTCCTCAACTTGGTGGGACCATTGGGATTCCTCCTGCTGTGCTGCTGTGTGGAAGTTGCCTATAGGCAATAAGCTGGACAGTCATAGGACTCACTCTTTTGTTTCCTTTCTCTCAGGGAGTACAGATCTGTGCTGCTATTGTCCATCATCTGAAGTAGTTGATTCATGTGTTCTGTCCAGCATTTTAGCTGTTAGAAGGGAGAGTAAATCCAGTTGCTATGGTTGTAGGCAGAAGTCCTGCATTCTTGGAAGACTCACTGGGGGAGGTATCCCTAGTCAGTCTCCTACAAGACCCCAAAAGCAGTATGTTTCTTTCCACGTAGCTTGATCTGTTTTTATGTGTGTTTTTTTAAATCCTCACATGAGGAGTGAGGATATTTTTTCCATTGATTTTAGAGCGTGGAAGGAAGAGGGGAGGGGGAAAAAAAAGGGGGGGGGGAGAAACATTGATGTGACAGAGACACATCGATCGATTACCTCCCACACAAGCCCTGAATGGGAGGGATCCGACTTGCAACCCATGTATGAGCCCTTGACCGGAATTGAACCTGCCACCCTCTGTTGGGCAGGCCAAAGATCTAACCACTGAGTCACGCCGGCCAGATCTGTTTGTTTTTAATCTCTCTGAATAGGTTGTCTCCTTGAGCACAAAGATGATAATGTGATTTTTCATTGTAGCCCTTGTACCTAATCCAGTGCCTGGTAGCTCATGTTTATTGACAATGAATCAATGGAAAAAACACATAAAGTAACCATGCCTTATGGTTGCTAAGAAGAAAAGTACTATCCTGGGTATGGGGCTCAGCTCTTGGGAATACAGACTAGACTCTTTGTGCTCTGTAGAGCTCACCCCACATCTGTAGCATTGGGTTTTGTTGATTCTGTTGGGATACTTTCAAATCTGAATTTAGCCCGAGGAGACTGACTAAGGTGTTGTAAACTTCACCACATGGGACTTGAGTGAAGAATTTGGGAATATTCATGTTTTTCTGGAAATTATTTTTTATGGAGTGTTATGTGAAGAGGGGGCTCAGTAATAGTTTCCTAACCCATGCAGAACTGATATGGAAGAGGAGGGATTAAACATATCCTCTGGCTTCAAAAGGCCAAACCTGGGACCCCATGGGTAGGAGATTCCAGGGGATGAGATTTGGGTCCAGTTCCAGGAAGAACTTTCTTACAGCTAGAGCCATCCAGTAGAGAAATGGGCTACCTTGGGAGGTAGTGCACCCTCAACACTGATATTTATTGATCAGGGATTGTAAGGTTACATATGTTGCATGAAATAATTTCTAAGATACCCTTCTCCTCAGTGCTTCTAGACCTTACTCCTCCCTTTAAGCCCCATGATTCATCCCCCCTTTGCAGCTCCGCATTTCTAACTCCCCCCCCCCACACACACGTGCTCAGAAAACACACCTGGAATGTGCTCCTGACTGTTGTTCTGTGCACTTCCTTACACCCCTTCATCCTTGCCTAAAGCAGATTTTTTCTCAGGCCTTGCAGGCTGGCTGCCCAATGTCTGTACATCTGTCTCCATCATTCTGACTTCTGCCTGACTGATCTGGGCTGGCCCTATATGTCAGCACCTTGTTCCATTGTCTCTTGTGTCAGGAGGCACAGTGCCCTTGAGACAGTGGGTGACTCTGGTTAGCCCGTTGTTTGCCTCCCACTTGCCCCCACAGCAAAGTCTGGCAGGCTTGTTGAAGCCATTCTCAGTGCTCATAATGTAGCTCTGAACAGACATTGCCACTCTTGACCCGCTCATTGGCTTGTTTCTCTGGGTCTCGTGCCTCTTCCACTGTTGGGCCTCACTCCTCCCTGTCCTGGAATCGCCTAAGGAGGTATCACCCCACTGGGTCTAGGACAGTACATTGTACACCGTGGAGGCCCATTTAGTAGTGGTCCTGGCAGATTCCTTCAGAGAATATTCAAGCATCTGCCTTTTCCCATTTTTAACGATGGCTTTCAGAGAGCTTCAAGTAAGATTCCACCTCAGGAAGGGTGTGTGTGTGTGCAGCTCAGTGGCTGGAGGAGAGTGGAGGCGGCTGACTCACAGAGGGTTATGAGCTAATGGCCTGTCTTCTGTTTCCCTGAGCTATTGCCCAGTCTTGCTGTGGAGGAGCCTTTGTCAGCTAACTTATGAATCTCTGTTGTCTGCTAGGGAAATCTGAGGTGCTCTTGGTCTCCTCATTGTTTCTGCAGCAGCTGGTTGGCGCCTGGGGGGAAGGAGTAGTGGGTAAGTCACAGCTGGGTGGGCTCTGGGTAAGGGCTTTACAGAAGGCAGGTCTGAGATGAGAGAGCTTTCCAGTAGTTGAGTGCCCTGGCTTCATTCACCCCAGGGCCTCAAGCTCCCCTGCTCCAAGAGACTCTCTCCTGGTGAGAACCTCTCTCCTGGTGTGCTGCGCCTCTTTCCTTCAGCTAGCCAAGCCAGGCAGGGTCATGAATGTGGAGGAGCACTCTTGGTGATTTGGGGTTCTCTCGTCCCCTTAGCCTTGTCCACTAGAGCCTTGTCCACAAGTTTGACATGGGTAAAGACTTAGTTTCTTCCTCTGCAAAATGGGAAGAATAAAGCTTCACTGAGGAGCTGGAGGAAGGGCTCATTTACAGGATATCCTTTAGTGTCTGAGAATCCTGACTTCCCAGAGCAGTGGTCACTGTCCTAAACACTGTGGATTTAGCCTTTTCCTCAGCAAAAGCTCAGAACCCCTGGCAAACGAGAGTTCTTTCTCCCATAGGAGGAAAGGAATGTTATTTGGAAACTGAGGTACCTAGAGGGCTGGAGCCTGACTGCATTTGCATTTGGCTTGCAAAGTCAGCTCCCCACTGGAAAGGGTGCTCCTGGAGAGAAGGGGCATCACTCTCTGTATGCATTCTGTCCAGTGTCGAGATGGCGTCTGGCACAAAATAGGCACGTAACAGACAATTGATGGCTGAATGAAAGCGTCCTAGAGAAGGGAGTGCCTGCATCCATGTGGCCAAGACTGTGTATCACTCAACCTGTCTCCCTCCATTTTATAGGTAAGGAAGATTAGTTTCATCAGGGAAGCATTGTGCCCAGGCTACCGACTGTTAGATAGGAAACCTGAGTGGTTTGTCTCCTAGTTTTCTGCTTGTTCCATTGGAAGGAGGCCAAGACAATACTAAAAGCAATGATATAATTATAGCTAATATTGACGGAATACATTCTGTTATGATCTGCAGTATTTTGGCCTAATTCTTGAAATACATTCACTGAGAAGAGGTTTCCTAAAGTTGTTCTCCTAGCCCCAGGGCCTTCTTCACCAATGCCTTAGCATGCACTTGCCCCTGATGTGAAGATAAAGAAAATATATGTTTTTGTCAGCCTTATCTGTGGTAGCTGTTGTCTGCATGCTGTTTTAGGTCAACTAATATTTTATTCAGAATTTTTATATTGGTGATCTTTCTGTTTTCTTTGTGGTTATCAGTATATGGGATTTGCTTATTTATGCTTTTGCGAGACATTTATTGAGCACCTAATGTATGCATGCAGGTCCTTGGCAGCAGGGATTTAGTGGGGAATAGCACCAGATGGGCCCTGCTCATCTGAAGACCTTCAGCCTGACTCAGCTAGCTCCTCAAAGCAGGAACTGTGTCTGTGTAGATCTTTCTCTGTGGTATCCTCTTAGCACTCAGGGCCCTCGAAAGCTGGCCTGGGGATGATGCTGGAGAAATAGATTTGGGGTCTTTTACAGAAATAGATTTCTGTAGGGCTCCCCATTATGAAAGCACCAAGATATATTCCCAGACATTATCTTACTGCCCTTTCCTCCTGTCAATGACCTTGAGAAGTAGTTGAAATGAGGATTTTTTTCAGAGGCAGCCACTGAGCAGTAAAGGACTGATAATTTGTGGTGGGTCTTGTGTTTCTCATCCTAGCCTCAGCTTGGTCCACTCAAAGTGTCCTGAGATTCATTCATTCCACAAGTATTTCAGGGGCGCCCCTGGGCCAGGTACTGTTCAGGGTCTGGGGATGTGGGACTGAAGAAAAAGTCCTGTCTTCCAGAGCTTATATTTTGGTGGAGGGACAGACAATAAATAAATAATTAAAATTTGTAGTGTATCAGATGGTGACAGATGCTATAGAGAAAAGTGAACCAGGGAAGGGGGTTGGAGGATGGAGGAAGGTTACTTAGGGAAGGCCTTAGTGAGGGGGTTTCATTTTAGTAGAGATGGAAGAAGAGGTAGAGCAAGTCCTGTGGATATCGTTAGGAGGAGCATCCCAGGGCAGAGGAAACAGGATGTGCAAGGGCTCTGAGGTTGGAGTATGTAGACTTGCTCAAGCCCAGTATAGCTGGAGTGAAGTGAGCAAGGGGAAGGTCATTGGATTCAGATCTTTAAGGTCTTGAAGGCCATTTTGAACGCTTTGGCTTTTATGAGGGGAGAGGTGGGATCCAATAGAGGAATTTGACCAAGGAGAGGCAGACCTGCCTTACGTTTTTCTTTTTTAAAAAAGAATATATATATATTTCAATTTTATTTATTGATTTGAGAGAGAGAAACATTGATTTGTTGTTCCACTTATTTATGCATTTATTGATTGCTTCTTGTATGTGCCCTGACTAGAGATTGGCCCTGCAACCTTGTTGTATGGGGACGATGCTCTAATGAACTGAGCTATGGGGCCAGGGAGACCTGCCTTACATTTCAAAAGGATCACTCTGGACCCTGTGTAGAGAGTCTACTGAGAGTAGGTAGCAGCAACAGCAACAATAATAACTTATCTATTAGGTACTTATTATGTGCCAGGCACAGTGCAAACCCCTTATGTGCATGTCCTATTCAATGCTCCTGACAACTTTATCTCCATCTTACTTAGCAGGAAGCAGAGACTGCTGGTAGAGCTGGCTGTCAGCTTAGGTCAGTCTGATTCCAAAGTTTTTGCTCTCTACTCTTGTCCAGTTTTCAGGGGCAATGGGAGAGATTGTTTAGGTGATATTGAGCAGACATCTGTGTGTGACAGGCTGACTCTGTTCCTGTTCTTTGGCTACTCTTAGGTGTTCAGCTGGCCACCCAGCAGACGGGTAGGGGCAGGCTTTCTCTTATAACTCTCTGGCTTGGTGGAGGGTGGAGCAAATTGCTTCCAGATGGGGGAAGGCTGCTTGGGGAGTGAAATTTGTGCCCTCTCTCTAGACAGCAGTCTCTCTGGGCCTGCAAGGACCCTGTATCTTTGTGTTTGGCATATTAGACAAGCCCTGTTACTTAGAGACCTGGACTTTGTACTCTTGACTGGGCCCAGCGCTCCAAGGCAGGCAGCAGGAGACCCCTACAGATGGTCTTCCCCTCCCTAGAGACAGAACCTCCCTCTCTTTCTGAGTGAAGTCTGGGCCAAAATGCTCTGTATTTTATCTACCCCTCTTCTTCCAAGTAGCTCAGATCATTTTCAGAATGTCACTTCCATAATCTTCATATTTATTTCTCCCTAAGGAACTAAGGAGGATTTCCCTTGTTTTTAAAAATACCTGCTGCAGGGTAGAAAATTGGGGCTAGAGAGTGAGGCTGGGCTAGAGTGAGGAATGCAGCTTACCCTGAGTGTGCAGAGAGGGAATAGGTGACTGAGGTGGGACACTGGGGCTTCTGGATTTGTTTACCATGCACTGTGATGTCTGGGTGTTGGAGGTGAGGGGGTGGTGGTACTCTGCCCTTACTAGGAGCTGTCTCAAGTTGCTAATGTGGCCCTGGTGGCCCAGGGCCTGCTCTGTATGGAAGTACACATATTTTGTATTCATGTACTCTCTCATGTTCTCACACATGCTAGCTCACATACACACTCACTCCCCTCTACCTTCCCCCTCACACATGCATATTCATCCATAGCATGCAGCACATGGTGCACATGTCAGAGATAGGCACTCCCAGCTGGGAGTTGACTTGACATGAGAATTTGTCAGAGCAGTGCAGTCCCCACAGCACCAGCCTTTAGGCTATCCCACCTCATACTTCAGCTTACCTCTTGTATAATAAAGAAGAGTGAGAACTTGGAGAGACTGACAACACACAGGTTCAAGTTCTGAGAGGCTCAGACTGGGAGGTGTTGTATCTGTGAAATATGAAGGATGTATAAAACCATTAAAGAAGGGACCTGGCGGTGGGAAGCAGGGAGATTCTTAAAAAGAGAGAAGGCAGAACCTCTGGCTGGACTCCCTGGCTGCATTGCATCAGCCTGGGCCATGGTTCTGGGAGCTGGAGCTGAGTACACTCCCTTGACCTTGAATATATTCTATCAGCAGAGCCAGACCTCGGCATGGCCCTGGGGAAGAGGGCGCATTGTTCAGCAGTCTGTAAAAGGACCATTTTGGGAAGGAAAGGTTCCTTTTTGGCTGCTCACACCCCAGTGGGTTACCAGCCGCAGAAGCCAAGCAAGCAGGCCCTGACTTTGTTTCTATTTCAGAAACCTCACTGCTGCTGCCGAAGCCACTACTGCAGAAGCCACTACTGCAGAGCACCGAGATCATCATGGGCTGTGGGACTTCAATTAGACTTGAGCTGCCAGCTGCTTCCTTCCAGGGTTGGAGAAAGGAGGCTCTAAGGGGCGGGAGGCGCTATCAAGAAAGCTGCCTCCATAAATTTGAGTTAGAGTGGTGGAGGGGCCAGACTGTTATTCATCCTTGGCTGTTTCTTACCTTGAAATCCAGCAAGTGAATATTGCATGGAAACCTGAGGTCAACCAGGCAGGACTGTAAGGGATGGGAGGTGGCCTGGAGACCTAGATTGTGTTCCCAGCCATTTAACTGACAGAGCCTTCATTCCTAGTCTTGGCCTGAGATCTTTATGAGCTTAAGCTCTGGCTTTCACAAGTGAGGGGAGGAGAGAAGTTCCAAGTGCAGAGAACCTCCCTGCCCCAGCCCATCCTCCAGGTCCCAGGCGCCCTTCATCCAGGGCCTCTGCATGCTTGTTGTTAGGTCTGGTCTCACCTTTCTGTTTAGGGTACTGGCTTTATGGTGGTCTGTGCCCTGTGGCCTGCCAGACTACTCCAGGGACCCTTGCGTCGCATCCAGAGCCAGCCTTCTGCCTCCTTGTCCTCCTTCTTTATACTCAGGCCGATTGTATTTTATTGACTTGTATATCACCTTGTTCTGGGAAGATGTTTAAAACCAACCCAAATACCTGGTAATATCACTGATACCACTTCAGCATGGATTCTTTTGTTTCTGGCTTGAATTTCACGTGTCGGCTAGGATTCTTGTCTGGGTCAGCAGATTGATGGATTGTGACAGGTCCCCAAGCCTTTGCAGATATTCCTGCTTCCTGGAACTTCACTGTGCCGTATATCCTTTAATTATCCTTGAGGATTCAGTTCAGATGTCACTTCCTTCCACTAAGCATTCCTTACTCCCCCTTGCTGGGCTGGGTGCCTTTCTTAGGTAACGCCACAGTACCATGTGCTGAAGCTATTTAGAGGAGTAGACAGTTTCTACCCTGGAGTGTAGTGGGGTAGACAGTGAGTGACTGGCATTTACAACACCCTGGGGTACATGCACTAGAGGTAGAGTGTTGTACCACAGAAGAGGTGCTCTATAAATGTTGGCCTTGCGTATCCGAGAAAGTATTCATTCTTCACTCACACAGTATTGACATTCTTACTGTAGGATTCTAGGCTAGGGATCTTTTTGTGTGCAAAGCATTGCTTAACTTTCTTTTAAATTCCAGAGTTACTGTTGAGAAGTCTAATGCCATTTCAATTTTAATCCTTTGTTGGTAACATGATTTTCTCTTTGGAGTATCTAGTATCCTGTGTAAAAGTCTTTACTCTCTCTAGTGTTCTGAAATTTAACAGGCAACATGCCTTTGTGTGGGTGTACTTTCATCCACTGCACTCTGGAACCTTTCAATCTTGAAACACACATTATTTAGTTCTGGAAAATTTTCTTGAATTACTTCATTGATGATTTGCTTCTGCTCTTTTCTTTTTTAAAAAATTTAATATGCTTTTATTGATTTTAGAGAGAGAGGGAGGGAGAGGGAGAGAGAGACACACACATCTATTGGTTGCCTCCTGTACGCTGACTCCGCAACCTGAGTATGTGCCCTGACCAGGAACCAAACTGGCGACCTTTTGGTGCATAGGACGACACTCAACCAGCTGATCCACACCGGCCAGGGCTCACTTCTGCTATTTTCTGTCTTCTTTCCTCTGGAACTCCTAGAATTTGAATATTGAAGCTCCTGGATTGGTCCTATAATTTTATTATTTTTTACCCCACCCCCCTTCTATTGAGGTTTTCATTTTAGTTAGCATATTTTTAATTTCTAAGAATTATTATGTTTTCTAAATATACTTTTTTAAAAACAGCATTCTGTTTTGGTTTCATAGATACAATATCACCTCTTATTTCTCTGGGGCCATTAATGATAGCTTTATTTTGGGGAGGAAGGGTTCTTCATCATTTCCTATAAAGTGTGTGCATGCTTTCCCTCTGTCTTTCCTGTGATGGGCTTTCTCCAGAAGTCTAGTGGTCCTTGGTGATCTGCTTGCATGTCTGTAGGGTATTAAGCTGTGTGTATGTTTGTTTGTGTGTGTGTGTTTGTGTATGTATGTGTTAGCACTTGTGAGCTCTAGGCCTCATGCAAGGTGACCTGGGTGGCCTGCTTCATTTAGGAACCCAGTAAGTTAGTATCTTAGGTGTTTTTTCTTGAGCTGTTTAGATTCCCTAGAGAAGAATCTTCTAATCTATCTGTATGGTCTGAGGCTGACCACTCTGTGCCCAGGAACCTAATGAGGAGAGGGCAGGGGTCTGGGCCTCCTGTACTTCAGCTTAACCCGTTTTCAGTGTAGTACCCTGCATTTATTTCCCTGTACTCTTTCCCTAGCCCATAGTCCTTCTGCTTTACCTTCTCCAAAGAATAAACCCCTGGAGTAAGGGAGGTTTAGTCACCTGCATGAGGGAAGTGGGGGCAGGACTCTTTCTAAAGCAGACTAATCCCACCCACTGGCAGCCCCTCCTGCTGCTGCCATCACTAAGCCTTCTGTGGGCTCTGGGACATTAATGCTTCCTTAGGTTTCTTATGTCAGTTAACACTTGTCCTTTGACCCTCCAGTCTCTAAAATTCTGTTATCTTCTTTTCTGCTCTCTTTGAAATTTTAGGGTTATGCCTTAAAGGTCTCTTTCCTGTGTTAGTGAGGCATTGGGGGCAGCAGCGGTGAATGCACATGTTCTCGCTGAGAACTCTGGCCAGAATGTAGTTAGTGTACTAAGTTGCCCATGTTTTTGTTTTTAAAGACAGTGGATGTGTTTCTTCAGCCTTTGTGGGAAAGGAATGAAGGATCATTTTATTATGTACATTTGTTGCAGAATCCCAGTAATCAGAACTGTGCCAGTTATGAATGAGATCCTCGTAATTGCTGGCTGAGTGAATGAATGAACAGATGAACTGCAAACAGACTTGGAAACAAAAATGGAAGCAGAATCACAGTTCACCAGGTTCCAACTCTGTTCTGACATGCAGGCCACTGAATGTAACTCATAACCCATTAAATGTAAAAATGTTGAACATCGTTTATGTCTAGTGGTAGGACACTATTAACTTCTTCCTCATTTGGCTTAATTCCTCTGGCTGTAGTGGGTATGTTTTACTCCTGTGATTTTTGAAGAGGAACTAAATGGGTAAGAGTAAGAATGCATCTAGTTTAGAACAGAAGCATCAACATAGGCACAATCTACTGCTTTCACAACTGTTCACAGGTCACTCCTCCAGCTTAGTTTCTTGCACCATAAAACAAGTGGTTAGACTGGATGCATCTCAGATTTCTTCCAAGTGCCAGTCCTGATTCTACTATTGTCCTCTCTTGTTTGTATTACGGTAGTGCAAGTCTCTTGTGGAAAAGAACTGCCCCACCTCCTTTTTTTTCTTCGTTGACCTAGAATGACTTTTGTCTGCTCTGAGACCTTTTAGTCCTTCAGTACAGAATCTGAATTCCTGTTCCTTCAGAAGCATACCCCAACTGCTCCAGGATACACCAGTCTCCCTCTTTCCAGCCTCCTTTGTCATTTTCAGATTGCAGGTAGGCAGAGAGGAAGGAGAGTGGACCTTGAAGCCCGATGGTGCTAGTTTGAATTTAAATTCTGCTACTTAGTCACTGTATGACCTTGGACAGCTTATCTAGTCTCATCTGTCTAGAGGGAACTTGTAATAAAAGTTATCTCATGGGGTTTATATGAAAAGTAAATGAGAGACATGTGTTCAAAACTCCTCCTTTAGTTAATGACACAAAATAGACCCATAACAAAAGATCATGGTAATAACAATAGTCAACACTTATGTGCATTACCTTATTTACCCACAAAGTAGATACTTTTATTATTTTTATTTTGCAAATGAGGAGACTGAGCCATAAAGAAGTAACTTGCCAAAGGTTGCAAAGCAAGGAATTTAGGCATTAAATTTTCTTTAAGGGTTTTGTGTTTGCATTTATTCCACGAACAATTATTTTGAGATCTGACTCTATGTGACTCTATGTCAGGTGTCGGTGCTGGAAATACAGCTGTGAAAAAAACAAAGTTCTGTTTCTCATAAAGCTTCCATTCTACGTGTATAACAGGCAGAGTTAGTGTGCTGGCGAAAACAAAGCAAGGTCAGGGCATAGGGAATGCCTGGGCAAGGGAGGGGTTAGGGAGAGGGGGGAGCAGGAGAGAAGGCAAGTGAGTTATTTTGTCTGGGGTGGGTAGGGAAATGTTACATTTGATAGAGACCTCAAGGGAACAGTGCTCTGGGAGACCTGAGGAAGCACATTCCAGGCCCTGGGTGAGTGCCATTACATTTGAGAAGTTGAACTGAGCACTTGGGCTTGTTCCCTCAACTTCCAGTTTTGTCTTTGAAATCGGAGATTGCATCTTTTCCTTATTTTGTGTCCTCTATGATACTGGATAAAAAAAGTGATGGGGCCCTAGCTAGTTCGGTTCAGTGGTTAGAGCGTTTGTCCTTGGACTGAAGGTTCTTGGGTTTGATTCCCATCAAGGGTACGTACCTCAGTTGCAGGCTCGATCCCCGGCCCTGGTCGGGGCTTGTGTGGGAGGCAACCAATTGCTGTGTCTCTCATACCAATGTTCCTCTCCCTCTCTCCATCTCTTTCTCCCTCCCTCTCTGTCTTTCTCTCTCTCTCTGAAAAGCAATGGAAAAAAATATCCTCTGGTGAGGATTAAAAAAAAAAGTGATGGGCACTTTGTTAGGTGATCAAGAAACATTTTTCCACTGATTAACTCTCCAGCCTCTGTCTTCATCTGGCAGAGGGTTTGTACACAGCACTGTTCCCACAGCCCACAGTGATCGGACCTGCAGCTGAGGCCTGGGGATGGGCAGGGGAGCACAGACAGGGAGCCAGGCTGCCCTACAAACCACTGCACAGCTGCCTTGGTAGCCTTCTTTTAGTCCATCAGGCCACATGCTGTGTCGTGTCGTGCCCCTCCCCCCGGCCAATCCCATTCCCAAGGGCGTTTATAGTCAGTCCCTTGTTCTGAGCTCTCACAGACTGTAGGTTCTTTCCTTTATAACATTTCTCTCCATTTATAATTGGACCTCACCTCTGTGGTTGTCTTTCTCAATGGGATGTAAACTCCACAAGGAGGCCCTGACTGTTAATTACTCATCCCTTTCCTTCCCCTTTAACTCTAGCATCTAGCACAGGGGTTGGCAAATTTTTCCTGGCAGGCTGGATTTGGCCTGTGGAATTTAGTTCACTGACCTCTGATGTTGAGCATTCTAAATTGTGGCCTAGAGTAAGTTCTTGATAAATATAAATATTTGTTGACTGAGTGAGTGACCTCTTGGAAAAGCGGTAGTGAGTTTGTGAGCTGCTGCTTTCCCTCACTTGATTCATAATCTTTATCTCTTATCAGGTTCCCTGTAGTCTGTTAAAATTAAGGAAGATAACCAACTGGCTCTTTTTCTTCTTTTTTAAAATCCTCACCTGAGGATATTTTTCCATTGATTTTTCAGAGAGAGTGGAAGGGAGGGAGGAAGGCAGGGGAAGAGGAAGAGAAAAAGAGAGAGAAACATCGATGTGAGAGAGACACGGGAGAGAGACACGTTGATTGGTTGCCTCCCACACACACTTGGACCAGGGCAGGGGAACAAACCTACAACTCAGGTATGTGCCCTTGACCGGGAATTGAACTCTCAACCCTTTGATGCATGGGCTGACACTCTACTGAGCCACACCAGCCAGGGCAGCCAACTGCTTCTTTTTTTAAACAGCTTTGTTAGGTTCATAGACCATAAAATTCACCCATTTAAAATGCACAAGTCAGTGGTTTTTAGTATATTCTCAGTTGTGTGACTGTCACCACTATCCATTTTATAACATTCATCACCCCCAAAGGAAAGCCCTTACCCATTAGCCATCACTGTTACCCCTCCAATTTCTCCCCCATCCCTAGCGCTAGACAACCTTTAATCTGCTTTGCATCTCTATAGATTTTCCTATTATGGACATTTTATATAAATTAAATCATACAGTATGTGGTCTTTTGTAACTGGCTTCTTCTATGACCAAGGCAGTTGCCACAGTGAGCAGTACAGTGGGTCAGGATGCAGGCCCTGGGGCACAGCCCAGCTTCACAGACCAGCTCTGTTGCTGCCCAGCTGGTTGGCCTTGCAAGATGCTGATTCTCTCTATGCCTCAGTTTCGTCGTGGATAAAAGGGCAGAGCCCAAGACAGGGGGTCTGCTCCCCCATCCACATGACAACCCAGAAGTATTTGACAACAGTTACTCTTCCATCTCATCTCCACTTCCACCAGCTGTCTCTCAGACCACTTCATTTCTAGACCTCACCACCCTGTTGCTGCCTTTGGATGCACTCCAGCTTGTTTGTTGTTTCCTGGACTCGGCCTGAGCCTTCCCTGCTGGAGATGTACACAGAATGCCAGAATGAGTTGTAAGCCTCTGAGAATGAAAAATCTTCACTTTTACCGGCAGGACGGTTTTATCAAAGAAGTTTCTCAAGCAGGAAAGATAACTTCATTCTAACTTAGGAAAATATGAAATTCCAGCTAAAGTCTATCTAGTCTCCCCTTCCTGCTTTCCAAACTGATTCTAGAAAGGTGGCACAGATTGCCTTCATCACCTGGCTCCCAGTGGGCGTGGCCAGGGGCAGCTCACTCTGCTGAAAGGGTTTGTGATTGGAGTTTCCCCTGCTGTCACCTCCTGTCCTGATGAGGCCAAGCAGTTGATATATTTCTTGGGCTCAGTTTTAGAAGCTGCAGGAGAGAGATGTTGACAAGAGGCCAGTTGGTAAATGCACTTTAGCAAAAACAGAACACAAAGGGAGAGAAATCAGAGCTTCATTTACCTGTCTGATTTTTGTATCCTAGGGCCTCTCTTCTGTTGGTAGGAGAAATCCAAATGTGTTAAGCAATTCCTCTTCTGCTGCCTGCGGGGTAAAAGCCTTGTAGTTTTATAATCAGCAAAAGTCTAGAAACCCACAGCAGGCCTAGCTCTGCCCCAAGGTAAGAACAGTGCTGGAGCCCACATTTTGGGCATTTCCCACTTCCTCAGCTTGATTCTTTGAAAGCCCATGCCTGATTTCTTTCTGTGTTCCAGGCTGATTTACATAACTTTATTCTGTGGTTAGTTACTCATTCAGAAATTCCCCTGTCCATCTGTTCTGGGTTCTGAGTCAGTGGGAATATAATATCATGGTAGAATTCTGGCTCTGCCTCCTCTTGTATCTTGTCTCAGCCTGAGGAAGGATGAAGGAGGTCAAGGGCAGAACATTTGTGGAACCCATCACGAAGTTAGATCTGAGTTCTTGGCTCTTGCAGTTGGAGGAAACACCTTGGGAGACAGTTGCTGCAGGTACTGGAACCTCAGGGCCTGAAGTTTGCCTGCCAGACTATTACCTCATGGCTTGGGAGGTGAAGGGAGTGGACCTGGGAGTGGAGGCGTGTGTGTGGTGAGAGGCAGCATAGGAAATGGTTAAGGCTACATGTCCTGGTTCAGATTCCAGCCAGCTATTCCCCAGTCACATGACCTTGGGCAAGTTCTTTAAGACCCCTTTCTCCTCTGTAAAATGGGGATAATAAAGCACCTTATTTCACAAGGTTATTGTGAATATTAAGTGAGTTGACATATGTAAAGCATCTAGAACCTGCCTAGTATATGTAAGGCACTATGTAGCTGGTGGGGGTGGCGACAAGGATGGTGAGGATGGCTAACCTATTTCTCCTATTGGATTACCCAATTCCCTACTTTTTCTTTTTAATGATTTTTTTTTTCAATCTTCACCCAAGGATATGCTTATTGATTTTAGAGAGAGAGGAAGGAAGAGAGGGAGAGAAAGAGAGAAACATCAGTGTGAGAGAGAAACATTGATCGGTAGTCTCCCATATGTGCCCTGATCTGGGATCTGACCCGCAGCCTAGGTATGCTCCCTGACTGGGACTCAAACCCAAAGCCTTTTGGTGTATGGGATGACACCCAAACAACGGAACCACCTGGCCAGGGATTTATTTTTATTTTTTAAAAATACATCTTTATTGATTTCATAGAGAGAACAGGAGAGGGAGAGAAAGATAGAAACATCAATGATGAGAGAGTCATTGATCGAGCCTGCAGCCCGGGCATGTGCCCTGACCAGGAATCGAACCCCGATCACCTGGATGCTAGGTCGACGCTCAACCACTGAGCCACGCCCGGCCGGGCCTGGCCAGGAATTTAAAAAAAAAATTTTTTTTTTAATCCTCACCTGAGGATATGTTTTTATTGACTTTACTTATTTTTAAAATATTTTTATTGATTTTGGAGAGAGAGAGAGAGAGGAAGGGAGAGGAAGAGAGAGAGAAAGATCTATGAGGGAGAAACACCAATCAGCTACCTCCTGCACAATCCCTACTTGGGATCGAGCCTACATCCTGGGCATGTGCCCTGACTGGGAATTGAACCCTCTACCTTTTAGTGTACGGGATGATGCTCCAACCAACTGAGCCACGCCAGCCAGGGCAATTTTTTTTAAAAAAACTGGAACAGGGCATACAGTTTATATTTATTGACAAATATTTGAAAACTTTGGGCTCAGCTCAACCCTGCTGCATTTGCCCTTAGATCCCATAACCCTCACTCTACCAGTCCTGCCCAGCATATCTTCACTACTCCCAGCCACTGAGTTGAGAACCAGCCTTGGACTGACTGCCAGGTAGCAGCAAACAATGTAATTTCCTTGCCTGTTTCCTCATCTGTAACCTGTGGGAAACTTTACCTTCCTCATTCTTCCTCCTAGCACCCTTCAGGGATGTGAATCGAGTCAGGTGACATCTATTAAGCATGGCAAACAGGGTACAAAGACAGAACTTTGGGGAACTGAGGGCTTGAGGGACTGGTCATCCTGGCCTCAGGAATCTCCGTGGTTTGGAGTGGGATGAAATGGAGCTGCGCACCCTCCTTGGGGTGCTGTGAGCAGTTACACGCTGAGCAGACGCATGCTCCTTGAGTTATGTCACCCACAGTGAAGGAGGTGGCATGTGGTTTAGAAAGTCACACATGAACATTCTCCAGGCTCATTCTCTGACTGCAGATGGACAAGCGGCTATGCTTTTTGCCCTCAGGGTGCTTATAAAGGAGCAAGAGGTGGTTTAATATCAACAAGAAAGTCTCAGTGATGTGAATAACCTTTGCTCTGTGCTTTTCTTTATGCGTCTGTTTTGTAAAATGAGGAAAAAAGACAAAGCCCAGGGGGGCTTATTACTGCTCCCCCCCCCCCAAGTTATGCAGTGGGATGTGTCAGAGAAGGGATTTAAGTTCAAATTTGGGGGTTCCAAAGTTTCTGTTCTTTCTAGGTGGTAAAACCAGATTCTGAGCCCTACAAGGACTGTTGCAGTTCCCAGATCTCTCTTCTGCCCTTCTGGAGTATTGTGAAAACCTCTCTCAACCACGTGATGTTTGTGTGTTCTTTTTTCTGCTCAAAGTCTCAGCCCTTTCACCCTTCCCCCTTCATTTCAGCCAGCCGGCCTTGACCTTGCAGGGCTGCGGGTTTAACCTGTGAACCTCCCCTCGGTGAACACACTCCATCTGCCTGTCTGCCTGCCAGAAACTCCATGTCTTTCTTTCCTCCCTTCTTTCAGTTTACTTCCTGTGATTTGGGAGGAGAGTGAGCCATTAGCAAGTCAGAGAAACCTGTACTAAAAGGTGTGAATGACCTAGGGCCTTTGTTAGAAGTGTGGATATTTTAAAACTCCTTGGTGAGTGTTGATGTGGCTCTGGAGGTCTTCCTAGGTGAAAAGATGTAATGCAGTGATAGGCCTTGTCCTGCCCCTGAAAGGGCATGCGCCTAGCAGTGGGGCCTCAGAGTCTGGTGTCAATCTGCATTGACAGGCACTCCCTGTTCTGGACCTCCCTTGTCTCTCTTTAACATGAGGGGTTTGTACCAGATGGTCCCTCAGGTCCTTCCAGCCTACAAAGTTCTACAACTTAAGATGCCTCCATTAGGAAATACAGAGCCCAAGCTCCTTTCTTTTCCCTGTTGCCTTTTTAAAGCTAAGGTTTACTTTTCAGCTCATGCTAATTAGAAAGCTTTAATGTATGCTGTGGAAGGAGCTGGGAGATATTCCAGGTCCATACACCCTGAGACATCGAGGGTGGAAAGTTTTCCGGTAAGGACACGTTCAAACTGGATACCCCTGGGGCCTGGGGACAGGATACAACCTTGGCTGCTCATTTACCTAAGAGAACACAGTTCAGTACTTTGGGACCTGCTTCATGCTGCCTAATTAGCACCTTTGTGTGTCAGAAACCCAGCAGGCCAGCTGGTCCAGAGCCCCCTCAGCCTGGGGAGTCTTGCCTACCAGCAGCCACAGCCTTCCTTCCCAGCCCACTCTCCCACCTCCCCTGCCTTTCAATTATCCCCTTTCCTGCAGCTGCACCTGCTCACACTGGCCCCAAGTACACTTCCCAGCCTTCTGGCCCACCTTCTTTTACTCAGACCTTCTCTGACCCCTCCTCATCCTCTCTACCTGTTGATGCCTTTCATGCTCAATCTTCCCTTCCCACCCAGACTGGGCTGGGATAGGTGATAGGTAAGGAGACTGAGCTTGGCATGGGGCCCAGTCCATGGAACATAATATAAATTGGACTACAGGGTGGTGGGGGGAGGAGGAGCATTTCCATGGACCAGTTCCCATTGAGTGAGTCTGGTCACCTGCCTGGTGTGAAGCTGTGTTCTGTGGGGAGCTGCCCCTCACAGTTGGTGAGCCCAGCGCTGGTCAGGGACAATTGCAGGACTGTCCGTGATAAACTGAGTCCATTAACAGGGAGAGTAGGATCTGGGTCCAGCCTAACTCTTGCCATTGGCTTATTTGTAGATCGTGGGTCAGTCCCAGGACCTCTGAAGTTTCCTTTTGAATACAATGAGAAGGTTGGGTGGATCTTCCTCAAGGCTTTTTCAGCTCTGCCTAGTTTAACAGTTGCCATTTGTCAAGTGCTTTCTAGTGTCTGGCAGTGGGAAGCGCCTTACAGGCCTAATCCCATCTAATTCTCCCAACACCAGGCTCTTTTATTCCCCCTCATTTTACAGATGAGGAACCTAAGGTCCAGAGCTGAGGTTGCAATCTAGTGGCCCTAGGTCTGATCCAGCCCACAGATATATTTTGTTTGAGCCCAGCTGATGTTTTATGAGAATCAACATTTAGACCCTGAAGAGGTTACATAAAAATAGAGATTTCTGGCTTTTTATTGTTGTAAGATCTAATTACATTGAGCCCTTACTGCCCTGGGGCACTTATTGATGTGATCTGAGTCTCAGCTATCACCTTCCGATGGGGCCTGCCCTCTCCTGGCCCCTCAGCCTTGGCACAATGGGGGAATGTGTTTGTAAACCCAGTTGGTGTCACTGATTCACATTTTCTACCTGCCTCCTGTAGGTGCTTGAGTTTGCAAACCTGATTTAAGGCTGCACTGTAACTCCCACCATGTAGGTCACACAGTAAAGTACTCTTTTAGAGGCAGGAGTCAAACTTGGCTCTCTGGGACTTAAGACTGTGACTACACTGCAGCTTTTCTGAATTGTTTCTAAATCCCAGCAGGGATTCTTGGGCCCTCTGTTGGAGAGTAGGAGACCTTCATCAGGCCTCCAGATGAGGAAGTTGGCACGTATCCCTTTTTCAGAAAGGTTTAAGCACCTAGCCCTGTCCCAATGTGCTGTTGTAGTGAGGCAGCATTTACTTGCTCATGTTTTAGTCCAGGGAAAATCGTCTCCTTACCATATGGTATGTCCTTTTCAAATTAATTTGGTGTAATTGTTTTTTGTCTACTGCCTGCTTTCTTGCACCTTGACCCAGGAGATCCCACTGGGAGAATTGCCAAAATGCTACAGAAAGAGCTTGTATTTTGCCCGGTGCAAATGGAGGCAGGAAATGGGGATGTCTGTTCAGACTGTGGATGCCTCGGGGTTGGTTGGGGTCCCTGAGGGCCAGGCAGGCAGGATGCTGGGCTTCCCATATAGGGCGGAGTCTTGAGGGGAGCCCTGGTGGAGGTTGAGGTTTCCTGTGCTTGGTGTTGGTTTCTCCAGCTGTTTCCTCCTGATAGGGCGGTTGGACAATGCCACGGTGACTCAACTCCCAGCATGGTGGATGAACAATGGAAGATTTGTCCAGGGTCAGCCAGGGAGTTGCGGCTGTACCAGTCACCTGCTTCCAGGCTCCCTGTTGGGAGGAGCCAGTGGCACCTTGAACCGTTTTCCTGCGTGGTCTTGGTGCCCCAAGGCCCATCCTGGTTGGGTTGATTTTCAGGCTGTTGCTTTTTGTTTTCCCTAAGCATGTTCTCACTCTTTTGTGCACAGCTGATCCAGAGCTTCTGTGGCTCCATGCTGACCAGCTGCCCGCCTGTCGTCCAAGTCAAGCTTTGCCAGACCTCTCTTACCCTTGGTTTGAGGTTCAGTGGGTTTGGCGCAGTCCCTGAAGGTTCTGAGTCTCTACCCAGGCATTTAGGACCTGGATGAGCTTCAGATGAAAAAGACAGCTGTATCATTCTTTAATCTCCTCCAGCGTGTAGAGGATTAAGCAATTTTTTGGTGGGTTTGTTATTATGTATTATGATTTTTTTCTCCAGTGAGTTATCTAACTTAGTCCTTCCAGTAACTCTCTCAGGGAGGTATCATTACCCCCATTTTACAGATGAGGCATCTTAGGCACTTTGGGTAAAGAGCTTGCCCAAGATCTCAGATCCTTCTCACTTTGAAGTCCTGTGACATATGACTTCCTAGGCAGGGACATGGGTATGTGAAAGAGTTTAAAAAACAGTGTGAACCAATGATAGAGGATGAGTGGTTTGAAGGCTGTGCAGGGATGTAAAGGTGAGTGGGGCCATGTCCCTGCACTACTGGAGTTTACAGCAGAGTGGGGGAAACATGCCTGTTTTTAGCTAACTGTGATGCAAGACAGTGTGGTTGGTGCTAATGGGGGCAGCTGGAGGGATTTGGAACTACATTTTCATTTGGTATATGAGCAACTAGCTAAAGAGACACTTCAAAACAGAAGCAGGAAATTCCTGGCCACAGGACTGATCCAGCTGTCAGCATGATTGAAACTGGTCTACGTATATCTTGGAAACTGGTCCACTATATCTTGGAAAATGCCAAGATATAGTGTCATTTTTGTCTAGAGTTGCAAAAATGCAACATTGCTTAGAATTATTATTATTATTATTTTAATCTTCACCCAAGGATATGTTTTAGAGAGAGGGAGAGAGAGAGGGTGAGAAATATCGATTGGTTGCCTCCTGTGCATGCCCGACTGGGGATCGAACCTGCAACCTAGGTATATGCCCTCAGCAGGAATCAAACCTGTTACCTTCCAGTGCATGGGCCGATGCTCTGATCAACTGGGCCACCTGGCCAGGGCTGATTTTTGTTCTTTTTTATGTTTTTCTGTAGTGTCTAAAATTTCTTTAGTGAACGGTAACAACAATAACGTCTTGGTGTCCCACAGGACCTCAGAGTGTTCATTGCATGGATATAAAGCCACCTTTCCCTGTGAAATGAGGTCTCTAGTCCTTTCCAGAGCTTGGCATTAACTGTGTGTGGGGAGGTGCTTCCTGTGCCTGAGTTCCCTCTTCCTTCCCTTCTCTGTCGCACTCTACCCCCTCCAGCTTTCTCCCTTAGTTGGCTGTAAATTTATAACTGAAGAATGATTTTAAAAAATATCTCTATCTTTATTGGTTGTATTTCCTGAATACTGTGACAAGAGAGATGTTTTATATTTCTTACTCTAAAAAACTCCCTAATTTAAGTTTCTTTCCACTCATGTGATCCCAATTGATTTTTTTCTCTTTGTAGTTCAGATGGGCTTTGTCAGAAGAATTTTCTGCTCCTGCCTTAAGTGGCCTCTGAAAGTCCAATTTAAAATGATACCTCATTGGCCTATTAGGAATAGCAGTCCTGCCCGGTTTCACAAGAGGAATGGTAAAGAGGGAAGCTTGCTGTTTTAACGAAGTTTTGTGGCTGACGATAAGTTCAAAACCAACCCCCAAGTGAGCCCAGAGAACACTTGTGATCCTAACTCAAGAACAGCCTTTTTGAGGTAAAGGGATTGAAAAGTACTAATTGGCAGTTACAAAATAGTCATGGGAATGTAAAGTACAGCATAGGGAATAGAGTGAAACATATTGTGGTAACTATATATGGTGTCAGGAGGGTACTGGACTTATCAGGGGGATACTATGTAAGTTATATAAATGTCTAACTGCTATGCTGTACACCTATTATAATATTGAATGTCAACTGTAATAGAAAATAATTAGGAAACAAAGAAAACATGCTCAATATAATAAATGCATAGAAGTAAAGAGAACAAAATAAAACTGTCCTGTAATCACACCACTCAGAGAGAACCACAGTTGCCATTTGGGTATTTAAATGTTCGTATTTTCTATTCATGTATATAATCATATACTTACATTTTTACAAAAATAGTGTCTGTCATATGGTATATTCCAATTATTTCTTTCATTTAACATTGTTTATTGTAAACATCTCCCATGTCAGTAAATATTTTTCTATAATTTTTTTAAAAAAAGCGTTTTTGTTTGTTTTGTGGATGTGGATCAGGATTTAGCATATCACCTGGCATCTAAGGCCACTAAACATGTTGTTTGGATTAAGTACTGGCCTCGTGGCAATACTCACTCCCAACAGTGAGACTTCCTTTGGGTTTGTTCTATTCATGAGCCCAAAGAAAATGGCATTCTATAGGAGTTAAGAAAAGAGGTTTTGGATCAGATCCTGGCTCACTAGCATAGTGGTTGTGAGCACTTCTCTTAACTTCTTGGAACCTCACTTTCCTCCCTCTGTAAAATGGATGTAATGCTAAAACCTTATAGGGGTGTTATAAGGGTAAAATAAGATGATGCTTATAAAGTGTTTCATACAGGATAAATAAATATATGACTAATATTAAAATGGTAATTTTGTATTAGTGTTCTCCAGAGAAACAGAATCAATAGGAGATATACACACATACACATATATTTTATATATAGTATATGGATTTTCCATGAGGAATTGGCTCACATGGTTATGGAGGCTGAAAAGTCCCACCACATGCTGTCTGCAAACTGGAGACTCAGGTAGTGTAATCTGGTCCCAGTCCAAAGGCCTGAGAACCCGGGGAGCTGATGGTGTAAATCCTAGTCTGAGGGTAGGAGAAGATGAGGTAGGATTTCTCAGCTCAAGCAGTGAGGCAGGAAAAAGGCAACTATCTACTTCCTCTACCTCTTATTGTGTTCAGGCCCTCAGCTGATTAGATGATGCCTACATACATCGAGTCCACCAAATCAAATACTGATCTCTTCTAGGAACACTGTCACAGACACACCCAGAAATGTTTAATCGGAGCACCTCATGGCTAGTCCAGTTAACACAAAATTTACCCTCACAAGTGTCGTGAAGTACATTCACTACCATCCATCTCCAGAACTTTTATCATTCCAAACTGAACCTCTGTACTCATTATTAAACATGATCTCCCCATTCTCTCTTCCTGCTCCGCCCCACCCCTGGCAACCACCACTCTACTCTCTGTCTCTGTGAATTTGACTATTCCAGGTACCTCCTATAAGTGCAGTCATACAGTATTTGTCCTTTTGTGACTGGCTTATTTCACTTAGCACAATGTCCTCAAGGTTCACTCATGTTGTAGCATGTGACAGAATTTCATTATTTTTTAGGCTGGATAATAAATCCCATTGTATGTATAGGTCATATTTTGTTTATCCATTTACCTGTTTATAGACATTTGGGCTGTCTCTACCTTTTGGCTATTGTGCATCATCATATTTTAAAATTAAATTCCCTCATCCTCTTTTTGAGTCATTCCAGTGATTCTCTAGCACGTGTACATAAACGTGCACACGTGTGTGCATGCACACATGCACAACTGTAATTGAAGTGATGAATGCACACCTTTAGTTATAATATATTTACATTCATAGGTAATTTTCCTGTGCATTAGGTCCATTTATCGACTTCCCTCATCGGGCTCTGAGGCCAGGAACTATGTTTAACAATTTCTTTTACTAGCTCCTGAGAGTCTTTTTTAGGAAGTGGTAAAGGATCTTGGTTACGAGTGTGGGTTCTGAGGTCAGACCACATGGGTTTGTGTCCCAGTTCTACCACATACTGATTGTCATTGCAGAAGTCACTTAACTCTTCAGCACTGTTTGTCTGCATTTGAAATAGTGATGATGGTGATAATCAATTGCATAGGGCTGTTAGGGAAATGAAAAGAGATAATCCATATGTAGGGTTTAGCAGTGTCTGATACACCCTTAAATGTTAGCCTAATAAAAAGTTAAGATCTCAACATTCCTTTCAGAATTTGTCTCCTTTTTCCTCATAGTTTCTTTGTGAGGTGGCTGAAGAGGAAGATGAATGGCCCCCGCTGTGGATTTGAGTCCCAGGGTCAGAGGGAAAGCCATGCTGAACCAGGCAGAGTTAGAGCCCTGCTTACTGCTAGTCCCCGCTTTCCCCCCAAACCTTCTGCTTCTGCTTCTGCTTCTGCTCTTGGTCAGGTGGTGTTTGGACTCTGAGCACCCCAGGCCCTGGGTCTTCTTTGATGCCTCCTGTGCTGCCTGTTGCCTGCAAAGGATGCTGATCAGTGGCAGCTGGGGAAGAAGGCCTTGGCCGCCACACTGACTGGCTCCTTCAGGAGGATGCTGTTGGGATGACCAGTGGGTCACTTCCCAGCTGCTTGGCTTCCTCAGGCTGCAGCAGAGCACAGTAGCCTGTGCCTGTGGCCCGTCCTGCCCTACCAGCTGATTGAGGTGCTGAAAACAGAAGTTTCTCCATTTTTTCCTCTACTTAACAAAAATTTCCCAAATACGTGCTGGATCTTCTCATAATTTCTTTTTAGCATCAGCTTCTAGCTTCACCTTTCTGGCCATAGGCAGGTAGAGAGAAGGTTCTGCTATGTGAGGCTAATTTTCTGATGTGGAGAGACTTCTGCTTGAAGCAGAAGGTAGAGCTGGGCAGGTAAGTCCAAAGGCAGTCAACCCTCAAGTTAGATGAGAGGGTTTCTCAAGACTGGCACCCAGGACTGGCCAAGTGGACACTCACTACCTACATGACCTTGAACAAGCTGCTCAGCTTTTCAGCCTCTGTGTCCTCATCAGTGAGATGAGATAATAATAGTGTCTGCCCCGCAGAGATGTAAGGACTCAGTGAGATAAACTCTTGAAAATGCTTAGCATAGTGTCTGGCACAAATGGGGATGCTCTGAAAACATAAGTTACTTCTATTTTTATTGGCAAACTTTGTTTTTGCTGTTCCCAGCCATCCGCATCTCTACACCTTTTCTCTTTTTTGGCAGCCCTGAGTCCTTTAGGATCCCAGTGTCCTTGGATTGGTTCCTTCTCTCCTGTAGTGAAGCCCACTCTGGAACAGGCCTCATATTGTAGCCACATCACATTTTAAGGGTAGAAACTTCAAGGTCATCTGGGCCAGTCCCCACCTGATACCTGTCCTTGCTGAGTGGGGCCTTTGCTTTTCTTCACCTCCTTTGACAGGGAGCTCTCTACTTGCTCATATAGTTTTCTGTCTTTGTAACTTTCTCCACTTTTGGGAAAAAAGGAACTGAACATTTATGGAGCCAGGAGCTGCTAGGCACATTATCTCATTTCATTGCCCCGCCAGGCCTTGGGGTCTGTTGATGGTGTAATTCCAGTTTATACAGAGGAGGAAACTGAGGCACAGCAAGGCTGAGTAAATCACTAAAGGTCACATGGAAGAAGGTGATAGTGCGACTTGATTATGCATGGACTTTGTGAAGCTATAGCCATGTTCTCTGCATGGGTGATAGTATATAGTTAGTGACAGATAGGACAGGCGCTCAGCTCCTTCACTTACTGTGTGACTGTGGGCCAGTTCCATACCTTCTCTAAGCCTCCGTTTGTTCTCTTGAAAATGGGGATAATAGTAACATCTCATGCTGATAAAGCTGTTGGCACAGTGCCTGGCATGTGGTGATGTGCAGGGCATGTTAGCCCTCGCGTGCACTCTACTGTCAGAGTTTGGCACCTGGGAGGCTCCTTCTGTTTGCTGACCACTTCTGGATAGGCCCTTAGGTATTTGACATCAGGTATCATGTCCCTCCCAAAGTCCTCCCCATTTTTTACAACAGTCTTTTTATTGTGATAAATACACATAATGTAAAAGTAACCATTTTAACCATTTTAAAGTGTACAATTCATTGGCATTAAGTACATTCACTGTGCTGTAAAACCATCACTGCTACCTAGTTCCATAACTTTTTCATTACCCCAAACAGAAACCTATCCCCCTTAGACATCTTTTCCTAGCCCCCCTACACCTCAGCCCCTGACAACCACTAATCTGATTTCTGTGGCTTTCCCTATTCTGTACAGTTTATATAAATAAAATCATACAACATGTGGCCTTTTGTGCCTGGCACATTTCAATACTTAGCATAATATTTTCAAGGTTCATCGATGTTGTAGCATGTATCAGTACTTAATTCCTTTTTATGGTTTAAATAATATTCCATAGTATGTGTATACCATATTTTGTTTATTCATTCGGTTGATGAACATTTGGATTGTTTCCACCTTTTGATTATTGTGAGTAGACCTGTTATGAACACTCATGCACAAGTTTTTGTTTGGAAACCTGCTTTCAGTTCTTTTGGGTACACACCTACGAGTGGAATTGCTGGATCATATGGTAATTTTATGTTTAACATTTTAAGGAACTGCCAAAGTGTATTTCCACAGTGGCTACACCATTTTACATTACCACCAGTATTGTATGAAGGTTCCAATTTCTCTCTCTCCCTGCCAACACTTGTTATTTCCATTTAAAAATAATTAAAAACAATTATGACCATCCTAGTGGGTGTGAAGTGGTATCTCATTGTGTTTTTGATTTGCATTTTCCTAATGACTAATGACATTGAGCATTCTCCTTCAGTTTTGACATTCCAACTTTCTCTTGACCCAGTTCTTAGGTCTTCCACCATTTATTCATGCTTTTCAAAATGTGGTCCCATTTGTGTAGATGCTGTTAAAAACGCTCAGGCCCCAGCGCAGGCCTCCAGCTAGGTTGGGCCCAGCCTGGCGTGCGAGGCTCCTACTTCTCATTCTAGATATGCTACTTTCACTTATCCAGTTTTGTCTTGGTAATGTCATCCCTTCCTCCAGCTTGTGGAGCTCCGAAGATTCTGCTTCTTTCATCCCTAGTGGTCACAATTGTTTCAGCCTTGTCCTGTCTCTCCTGGTCATCCAGCAATCTCTTTCCCCTAAGTCAGAGTATGGACATACACCTCCCTGAAGCCTGGCACAGAACTCCTTTTCCTCCGATTGGGCAATTATTAATCTGCCAGTTTATTGCTTCCAGCCTGAATGTCCCCACCTTTTCCACAGGATTATTCTGAGAACCTTGCTTCCCAGAAACCAGTAAGCTTGTTCCCTCTCTGTGTGACTGGAAGGCACCGTTTTGCATCTCTTGGGTGGGTTTACAGTTTCAGGCCTATTTCTGACCAGGAATCAAAGACTGCCCCTCAGTGCAGGAATTTCAGGCATGAACGAGCAGATGGATGAGGTATTTTGGGGGGCAGAGATTTTGTCTCTGTTCTCTAGAAACCACTCCACCATCTGCCTTGGTGCAAGACATTCCACCCATCCTGGAAAAGACGTGTGCTCATTTCCTGCTCTCCGACCTTGTCCTCTGAGACCTGCCTGCCTCCCCTGGCACTTTCCTTACATTACAGGGACAGGGTTTGGTTGTCTGCCATTGATCTATCTGCATAAAGTGTTTACTTCAAAATAATGCTCAATTATTATATGAAAATGTGGTTGCTGCAAAAAATAAAATAACATAACAGTAACAGAATAAACTGTGAGGTACCCCATTTTCACACCTGTCCCTCAACCCCCGTGCCCTTCCCAGGGGAAATCAGGTAAAACTTGATGCGTAGTTCAGCCGGCATGACTCACTGGTTGAGAATCGGCCCAGGAGATACAGGTTTGATTTCCGGTCAGGGCACATGCCCGGGTTGCAGGCTCAATCCCCAGTTGGGGGCGTGCAGGAGGCAGCTGATCAATGACTCTCTCATCATTGATGTTTCTATCTCTCTCTCCCTCTCCTTTCCTCTCTCTGAAATCAATAAAGATATATTTTAAAAAAACAAAACAAAACAAAAAACAAAACTTGATGCAGATTCTGGATTCTTCCAGGCCTTTTATTCCAATTTTATTATATGTGCTGCCGAAGCGAGCACAAGGCCTTTTATTCCAGTGCATTTGTTTTTTTTCCCCACTCTCATCTAAAGGTAGCTCCAAAATAAATAACACCATCGGACTGAACTCAAATAAAATGAGTTCAGATATGCCCTAGAATGATGCTTCTTGAAAACTGGACAGATTTGGCTTTTTTTCTCCTTAGCTGGCTCTAACTCTGTTGTGTGGACTTGAATAAAAGGTAACTGGAAGGGAAACCTTGACGAGGAGGGTAGAGGGTCTCAGGTGGAGGATCTCAAAAATCAGATACCATGAAATGGATGACAAAGGGCAGGAGAGGGAACCACCATTATGATCACCCACTGCCACACAAGTGTAAGAGCTAGACAGTTGCCTGGGTTCCAATTCCTACCTCAGCACTTGCTAGCTGTGTCACTTTGGCCGAATGTAGGTTACTGAACCTCCCTGGGTCTTTATTTCTTTGATTATGAAGAGTCAACTCCTGGGGTTTTTGTGTGGGGTTACATGAAACAATGCCTGAAGAAAGCGTGGTGTAAGGGTTAGGCACTCGGTCCTTGCTGTGTGTCAGGTGCAGGGCTAGTGCTTTCTTTCCTTCCTTTGCCTGTGTCAGCTCAGCATCAACCCTTGGCCTTCCTTTTCAGCCTGTCTCTGTGTGGCTAGAGCAGAGCTAAGCAATTGCACTACTAAAAATAGCAGCCTCACAACCAGCACAGGGGTATTTAATGTGTTTTTACAGTATGGGTGATGGGCTGAGGCTTCTCCCTTCTCAAGATGAGAATGTTATTGGAACAGTTACACAATTAGCTGTTACTGGTCATTGACATATTAGTATGAATTAGTGTCATAGGTATTTTTACCTGAAAGGGATCCAAGAAATGATTCTTCATTCTACAAATGGGGAAATTGTAAGGCTCTGGGAAGGAAGAAATTTGCCAAGAGTGTCATGTTGCCAGTTAGGGGTCGATCAAAATTGGGGCCCAGATCTCCTGATTTTTATTGCACCCTGTGCTTTCTGCTAGATTCTGCTCACATAGCTGGTCACTCACCCATGATCCAGGCGTGCAGAGTTGACTGATGGTCATTGAGACCTGCTGGTGGCCTTCTGGCTTGTTGCCTGCTCTTATTTGTCATGGCCACTAGATGGCAGCAGAAAACATCAATTTCTCTCTCCTGTTGCTTTTATTCAGGTCAAGCCCTTTGCTGTAGGTGAATCAGCCATCATTTCTTGGGTGGCACAGGGACTCTCAAATTCCATGTCTCACTGATTCCAGGACGGGTATGAGGAAAGGCTGGGATGAAGCCAAGGCAGCCTAACATCCCATTGTCCCACAATATTCATGAAAAGTGGCTATCTCAGCTCAAACAGTCCCCAAGAGGTGGCTTCTCAAGAGCCCTTAATGTAGCCCAGACTCTTTTAGCAGAGCTCCCACTATTGGGAAAGTCTTATCATTTGTCCCAGTCTGGGCTTTCGTGCCTTAAAGGGGCCAAAAGCTGAGACCCAGTGTCACTGAGGACAGTCCAGTTGCTCTCTGCAGAGTCCCCAGCTTGGCAGCCTGTGCACATACTGACAGTGCAGTGTTGGTGGTGGAAGGACAACGGCATGAGGCCAAGGACCTGTGTGATGCCTAATAGCAGACATTTACAAACACTCGCTCAAGCCAGGGAGTGCTCTCATCCTCTCCCAACATTAACTCTTGACTCCTCATGCACAGCTGCTAGTGTGTGGGGACTCGAATATAGGCAGGCTGCTCCAGAGACTGGTGTCCATCAGAAGTTCTGCACCACTGATCGTAGTCATTCCTCAGCCCTTTGCATAATACTCCACAGTTTGTGTTCCAGTTGATATGGTTCCTCTTACCTCCCACGGTTTCACGTGGTCTTTCCGGTGACCCTGTGTTGAGTACTGGGGTATCCTCTTTTTATAGCTGAGGAAGTTGAGGCTCAGACAAGGTAAGGATGTGTCCAACACTTCAAAGACAGAATGCTGACCCAGTCTTTTTTTTTTCTTCTTTGCCAACACTGTATGGTCTCTAGTTTTGTAGTGAAGCAGATTTGTCTATTTGGGGGTTGCTGGGAGTGGGAAAAGCACTCACTCCATCTCAGGGTACGAGTGACTGTCAGGAAACATGTCCTGTTATTTCATAGTCACATCTAACAGCTCTGTAATAGGACAGCATTTGCAGGTGCCCTGAGGGAAGCCAAGGCACCTAGCCTGTAAGTGAACAGGGACTGGAGGAAAAAGAGAGCAGATGAGATCGGGAGGTGGCCACCACCCCATCTCCCCAAGCATCCCACCGTTGTGTACCCTGAGTGGGAGGCAGGGTGGAGGGCAGGTTGGCCTGGGACAAACCCCAGCTCACACTTTGCACTGTGGAGCTGCCAGTTGGTCCCAGCTGCCAGAACCTTCTACCAGCTGTCATGCCAGGAAGGCATGGGCCAGGAGTGTGTGTGTGGGTTCTTGTGCTGGGAACCAACTTTCTGTTGACCTTTTGAGTTACAAGTGCTTCTCCAGGATCATCTGAAGCAAGGGGGCTTTTGCTGAGACCCCCTTTCCAGTTGGGCCTTCCCTGGTGCAATGCCTTTTCAACTCAGGGCAGCAGTGGAGATGGCTCCCGTGCTTCTCCTTGTCTTCTTTCCTCTCCAAGATGGATCTTCTTGAGGTCCTGGTCCTCCACCCCCATCCCTATCCTCTCTGCGCACAGGTGTGGGGCCCATTATGGCCATATCAGCTTTGTCAGAGCTGAAGCTGGTGACTGACAGGAGTGGATGGGAAGATGGGTGCTGGCCATGCCTACCTTTCCCTGGGTCACCTGCTTCTGGTCCCCCCACGTTCCCCACCCCTTCTCACTGGAGGACCTGTGTGTCTGCCTCTAGAGCCCTAGTCTCTGTCCCAACTCCCTGCTCTCCTGGAACTCTACCTCCTGCTTCTCACGGACCCCTGGCTTCACATCCATTGGGTTCTGCCAGTAAACGCAGCCGCTTGAGGCCTCTGACACGCCCTGCTCTGGGCACCCGACATCCACACCAGCCTGGATTCGGGCCCCAAGGGAGCATTACCCCTTGGGTTGCCAGTTCAAAGGCTCCTGCTTTCCAGCCAGACGCCCACAGGACTGTGTCTCAGGCTCCAACATCCTGCTTGGCTTGTTCTCTTCCCCTCACCCTGCAGCTCCAGCTGCAGCCTCCCTGTTGTGCTCCTGGCAGTAGGCTTGCTGGGGGTGGGGGAGCTCCTTTCCCCTTGGCTTCTCCTCTCTATATTACGTCAGCTTCCAGCCAAATACCCCTGGGGTCTGGTAAGGGAGGGCTTTTTATTAATTTTTTTCAGGGGAAATAATTCCAATTCTTGTCAATGGATTTCTACATTCAGCTCTTTAGGGGCTTGACTTCTTCCATGCATCCTATCCCAGCCCCCTTGATGCTCAAGAGAAGGGGCAGCTTTGTTTCCTTAAACTGGGGTCCCTGCTGGTCCTGGGGCTTGAGGAAGGCAGTGTGGGGAGTGGGAGAACTCAGAGCTGAGCCAGGTGTCGGGCTGGGCTTCTCCTTGCTGCTGTGTGACCTCAGGTTCAGCCCTTTCCCTCTCTGGACCTTCACTTCCCCCTCACTTGCCTAGAACTACATTTGTTATTTGCAATGGTGGGGGGTTCTGACACAGCCTTATTAGTGTGATTTTTCCCATCCTGCCCCACCTGTGCGCTGGCAGGTGCATTGGAGACTGGGAAGTTGGCCCACCTGTTAGGGGCAAAGACGCTCATCAGTACCGAGGAAGACCAGATCCCTGCCTGGGGTGGGGGTTGTGAAGTGCAGGGCCCAGCCAAGAAGGAAAACTAGCTTTGTCTCCCTGCTGGTTCTTACTGTTTCCTGGAGTCGTGAATATTAGAGGAAGGAGGTAGTCCAGGGGCAAATGGGTCAAGAGCAGAGGCCTGGCATCCTGCTCCTGTGGACCTCTTCTCTGGCTCTCCCTTTCCCAGGATCTTCTTTGGCTTTCCTCCATCAACCTCCTTTCCTTTGCTTCACTTCCCTCTATACCTCTCACCATGCCCTCCTTTGGCTGCTGACCCCAGAATTCACCAGCCCTGCAGGCCCCCAACCCCTTCCTTACTCATCCCTCCCCTGCCTCTGGGAAGGTAGAAGTCCAGGGCCACAGACTGGAGGTGTCCTGGGGAAGGAACTTTTGGGCCTCTGCCCCACCCCCTCCCTGCACAAACGCCTTAGGCCCCAGCCCCCTCCCCAGGGTTCACATCTGGCCAGAGTGCTCAGTTTTCCTGACTGTAAATTGCCTCCTGCTGCCCCTTGGCATCTTCTCAGGTTTCCGCTTCATGAGCGTTTTTCTCTTGGGGGGTTCAGGGAAGGATGGCGGCCCAGCCCTTCCTTCTTCTGTCTGAAGCCGTAGAGAGAAATCCTTGGCAATGTTGTCAGCCATCCTTCCGTCCAAGTCTTGGGTGAGCTGTGGTTTTTAGCAGGTGGCTGAGCAACAACCAGTTTTAATTAGATTTTCCCCTTTTCTGTTCACACCTTCCCTCTTCTCCTTACACACTAGAGGCCAGCCTGCCTCATGTGTCCCCTTACTATGCCATGGGAGGGGCTTTCTTCTCCCAGCCTGGCATTTGTAGTGGGACAACTTGGAGACAGCAGGACTCTCTTCATCCTGCTCTGCCTCACTTCCTCCTTGACACACCCCTTGACAGAGTTTGCAACCTCTGGGGTCCACAGCATGAAACTTTTCTTAGGGCTTCCCTTTAGCCCATTAGGGGCTCAGACTGCTTTACCCACATCATTCTTCCATACCCCACAGAAGTATGGGAACAATAGATTCCAGCTGGTCCCAAGGGAATTTGCCCTGAATTTGCTCTGTATCTCTTTAGCTCTTGGTTATCCACACACCTGGGAGAGCCTTTTGTTTGGACCATGAAAGGGTATTGCAGGGCAACCCACTGAGACAGTCTGAGAGGGAAAATCATGCAGGTGAGTGCTGCTTAAGGTGTGGCCTATGGACCAGGGCTGATAGTCGATAAGGTAAGTGCAGAAATGGGAAGTAAGCATTTAGAAATGGTTCTAGTGATGGCCATGGTCATAACATTTTAGGGTACTTTGGCATTTCCTAGGGGAGCCTTGAGGAAAGTCTTGGAATCTGGCGGTTGGAACCAAGGAAACTCTTAGGGATTTTTAGTTGAAGCTGAAGGATTTCTAAAGGGTACAGCCAGTTTGGATGGTGTTAAAATCTCCAGGAGATGTGCACATATTGTGAAAGGTGTAATGGTTGAGGATGGACTGGAAGTAAAGAGCCTGGCATTGGCCACTGATTGGTTGAGAAGTACTGCCCTTGGCACCCAACCCTACTGTAGAGTCCCTAAAAGGAAACTGAGAGGGTTTCTCAGGAAAAGCTGAAGAGTTAGATTTGGAATGGGAAGTGGAGGGGAATTTTGGGTTTGATGATGAAGGCTCGAGGAAAGTGCAGGATTTCTTGGGGGAATTCGAACGAGGACGTTTCACATGGGAAGGGAAAGGGTAGTTGGAGTTTGTGTTAGGGGGATGTCAGATGTTTGGGGGTTAGATGATGTGGGAGGACAAGTACTTCTTTGCGGTTCCATGGGTGATGATGACTCAGGGTGTATTGGGTTCTTGGGAAAGAATAAGGGTAAGAATGGGTTCAGTGGCGTGGACCAATGGAAGTTGGGAGGTTTATACTGGAAGGCCAAAAAGAAATTGGGGTTTTATTTGGGATATCAGAAGGAAATTTGGACATGTATTGGGTAAGAACCAAGGGAGTTTAGAGTTTATTGGAGATGGCCAAAGGGAAGTATTGGGGTTTAGTGGGAGAGGGCCATGGAAGTGTTGGGATTCACAGTAGAGGCTAAAAGAGAATTTGGGATTCTCTGTAGGAGGCCAGAGGGGAGCCATGAGATTCATGATGAGGACCAAGGGGCTTTGGGTCCTTGCCAAAGGGGAAGTTTGGGTTTTGTATTACACAAGGTGACCTAAGCTTCCAGTCTGTATCAGCTCTCAAATATCCTGTGTCATGAGAAAGTTTAAAAAAAAAAAATCTTTCAACCTATCCCCTGAAAACTTGCTCCTTGATGCCAAAACCTCCTTTCCCCCAGTGTCCCCAGCTCTCTCAACCCAAGAGCTCTGTGCCCATGCTGTGGGAGCACACGGGGTGTCTTAACTCAGAGCCTGAAACCCCATCCCTTCCCACTCTGACTCAAATGGCTTTTCCAGCCCACTCCCTCGGTCCCCCATCATGGCGGTGACAGATGTCCTGCCTGCCTCCGGAGGCATGCTGTGATGGTTCTGGTGTCTGTAGTTTTCCCTTTCCCCTTGCCTGTCTCTGCTCCTTGGAGCCCCTCATACCCAGAGTGACCTCTGTCCTCGAGTGCCTGTGACACTTCCTCTGGTTCTCTCATTTACCCTTGGTTTGCATTATGGGTGGCAACAGCTCTCATATTTTGACCTGACTTTTCATTGTACACTTGTCTGTCCAACCAGACTGTGAGCACCCCAGATCCTGCAGGGCCTGGTAGCTCTGGCCTTGTGTCTTAGTTGCTTGGGGAACAAGGCTTTTGATAGAAAGGCTTTTCTCTGAGTTGGGGCTCCTATTCTTAGCACTGTGCCTCCTCCTTTCCCAGCCTGGCCCAGCCCTGCTCTGTGGACCTTTCAGGGCAGCTCTTGCCAGTTCCCCCTTGCAGGGACAGTCCCATATCAGAATAAGTCACCTCATCTGAGTGGGCAGCTTCCTAAAGCTTGGATATAAGGACCCCACCCCACATTGCTCAGCAGTGGACTCCTGACAAGTCAGCCCCTTGGGAAAAGTCATAGCTTCTCTCCTTGGGACCAGTAGGTGCCCCGATATTTTCCACCATTCCCTATGTCCACTTTCTCCTTCTGGGCCTTGTTCTGTCCCTTCCCACATGGCCAGCAGGTGAACTATAAGGTTAGGTGCCAAATAGTATGCTAAGTGCTTACCATGAACCTATGCTCATAGGAATCCTGTGTGATGGGGCCATTTCACCGATGAGGAACTTGCCCAACATCACACACATTTTAGAGGCTGAGAGTGGATAACTGCTCTGCGCTGCTGCTTCGGGGTGGACGCTGCTTGGCCCAGATGCCCTGCTGGCAAGCCTGCTGCCTGCCACTCCCCTGCCCTGGCCTTTATTTTGGAGCATCTATGGAGCACCCCTCCCACCCACCTACACCACCTTCCTTTCCTGGCAGCTGAGTTTCTCCTTCCTCCCTGACTGGGAATCCCTTTCTTGGAAACCAGATTTGGTTCAGGTTGGTCTCCTCAGTGTGGACTGGCCCTCTCCCTGCTTCTGCCTTCTTCCCTTCCCTGAGAAGGGCTGAGACTGTTCCCAGGCTGGTCTTAGCTGTAGGCAAAGGGCTGTGGGATGAAAGGCGATATGTAAATGTAAGGCGATGATTATTTATTTGACAGGGACAGCTGCCTGTGGTAAAGAATGTAATCTAGTAATCCTTTTGTGAAAATTGGATCCGAGGCTCAGCACGCTGCCTGAAACAGCAAAAGGCCATTTCCCCCCCTTCCCCACCCCTCACCCCACCATGCTCTCTTACACACTTCCTGCCATTCTGTCATTCCTGCACTCATGTGCCCTGTAGCATGTACGTGTGTGGCGTACACATGACATACACCCTCTTTCTTTTGCTTTTGTGGCTTGTTAACATTTTACATAACCACAGTACAATTGTCAAAACCAAGAAATTAACATTGGTGTAATGTTATTAACCAAACTGTAGACTTTATTTGGATTTTTCCACTAATGTCCCTTTTCTACTTCAGTATCTTACATTGCATTTAGTTATCATGTCTTTTTAGGCTCCTCCAACCTGTGACAGTTCCTTAGTTTTCCTTGTCTTTCATGATCTCGGCAGTATTAAAGAGTACGAACTAGTCACTTTGTAGAATGTCCCTCACTTTTGGTTTGGCCAGTGTTTTCTCATGATGCGATTGAGGTCATGCATTTTTGGCAAGAATATCACAGATGTGATGCCATCTTTCTCAATACTCTCAAGGGGTACATGGTTTTAACATGTCTTTTTTTGGCAGAATTTTATGGTTTTATTAACACAAATACAGTGTGCGCACAAGCTGTCTATTCATTTTCTTCACTGTGCATCCTGGCATGGGGATTGGTGACTCTGATGGCCAGCTGGGCTGTTCTTTCCACAATGGCTTTGTGGTTCTTTGAGGAGATATTGTGAGCAATCTCAGCACAGTGCGATTTGTTACACATCAGCAACACTGAAGCTCCTTGATGTTGTGGACCAGGAACTTCCAAAAGGCACTGGGCAGCATTTGCTTTATTTTCTTGTTGCTCCATAACCAATGTTGGGCATCAAAATCTGGCCCTTGAATCTTCTGCATGTCATATTGTTACTGCCTCTGGGTTTCTGCCAGTTACACTTAATTTTGATATATTGGTCTGACTAGTACTAAGGTGACCTTCTTGGTCCTCTTTGTGATGATCTCAGGCTTCATGAGGGGCCTGAAGGTGACCACGGTGCTGAGTGGGAGATGGCGGCCACCTCCATACGTAGCACCAAGGAAGGGAGCTACATGTCTTATTACCAGTGATGTTGACCTTGGTCACTTGAAGAAGGTGATGTTGGTGCAATGTTTCCTCTATAAAATGAATTTTCTCTTGGTAATTAGTAAATAATTTGTGGGAAGATACTTTGAGACTCTATAAATGTCCTGTTTTTCCTTAAACTTTTATGCACCAATTTTATCATCCATCACTTGTTCTTGCCTTCAGCAGTTATTATTGTGGTGTTTGCCTAATGGTGATTTTCTATCTCCCTCATTTCCTTTACCTTTATTAATTGGAATTCTTCTGGAAGGAAGAGCTGGCCCTTCTCCTGCATTTATTTATTCATTTAGTTATTTTTTTTTATCATTATAGACTCACAAATATTTATATATTATAAAATATATGAAATACAATAAATGAATGGGTATATGTTATGTAATAAACATCATGGGTAGTTATTCTGTTCTATGGGTTAGAGTTATAATTCAGTACCTAGTTGTTTTGTTGTTCAGATTGCTCTACCTTTGACCATTGGAAGCTCCTTCAGGTTGGTTCCTGTGCCCTTTTGACATGGCTTCATCTTTTTTTGAGCACTTCCCTGCTTTCTGGCACCACAAGATACTCCAGACTTATGTTGCATTTTTTTCTGTCACAGCCCTGGAATCAATCACTTCTCTAAGGAGCCCTGGTTCCATTGCTGAAGAATGGTGTTTAGAAGCCAAGATCTAGGCACTGGGTGTGTTCATTGCTATGGGAGTGTCATTGCTTCAAGGTCCTTGCAAAGAACACAGCTAGAAAAATCTATGTACGCCAACTCATGCACACACATATACCTATATTTATTTCTGTCCTATTTACCTGTATTTATATTTGAAAATCATGAGTTTGTAGTGGTTTTCATTTGCTTTAATTTGACAGTTTAGGGGCTGGAAAGAACATGGGAAATCAAATCCAAATTCTCCCCTTACAGAGGACAGAGTCATGGAGAGGGTAGGCATTCTGGCTGAGGTTACCTGGCCAGTCAGAGGTGGATTTGGATCTAGAACTTAAGACTTTTGACATAATGGTCTGACGGGTACCAGGTGAACTTCTTGGTCCTCTTTTTGACGATCTTGGGCTTCATGAGGTGTCTGAGGGTGGCTGTGGTGCTGAGTAGGAGATGGCTGCCACCTCAGGGTTATGTCTCTCCACTGTGATAGGCATCTCTGACTGCCAAGGGCATCTTTTGGCAGTAGGTGGATATACTGGGTTGAACACCGTTTTCCCCTATTCCCAAAGTCACTTCTACCCAGAACCTGTGAATGTGACCTTACTTAGAAATAGGGTCTTTGCAGATGTAATCAAATTAAAATGAGATCATATTGGATTAGGGCATGCACTAACCTGATGGCTGATATCCTTATAAGAGGGAAATCTGGACACAGAAACACATTAAGAAGAACACCATGTGATGATGGAGACCAAGACTGGAGTGATGCTGCTACAAACTAAGAAATACCAGGATCCCTAGCACCCACCAGAAGTGAGGAAGAGGCAAGGAAGGATTCTCCCCTAGAGCCTTCGGAGGAGTCATGGCCCTGCTAATACCTTGATTTCAGACTTTCGCCCCCAGAATGTGAGACAATAAACTTCAGTTGTTTTAAGCCACCTGTTTTGTTGTACTTTGTTATGATAGCCCTAGGAAAGTCGTGCAGTGGAGTTTCTAATGGATGTTGCTTTCCATCCTTTGCACAGATGTGGACAGCTCCTGCCAGGCGCCTCTGTAGTTGATTCTTCTCTTTTACTCTTGGGTGGCCCTAGGCTGGGGCTATACCTATGGAGGTAAAAGTGGAGGTTTCATTAGCGTGTTAGCCATAGTCAGGGCTCCCCTTCAGTGGAATTTGTGTTTCGGCCAAATTAAGACCCAAAGGGCTTGGATTTTTGAACAATATCCAGTGATGATACTTGTCTCTTTTCCTAATTCCCCCAAACCTTTAGGTTACAAGGATAATCTGATTGTCAAATTGTGTTTCTTAGCATTTAATTTATTTGTCTTTTGCTTCCTTGTGTAACTCAAGGTCACTTCCTAGAAAATACACATTCTTGTTTTCATGCATCAAGCTCATCCTGAAGGCTCCTTTAGTTCTCCCACCCCCATGTGGGTACAATGCATATCCAGCAGCCCTGGGCATCCTTGGTGGATTGCCACTGTGTTCACTGCTTGGACAGTGAATTCCTCCAGTAGGGACCATGCTTACCCCGTGCTCACCACCCACAGCCTCACATTTGCCTCTAGACTCTTGAGGTCACATCTATCTTTCAGCTCCAGCTCAAGGGTCTCTCCTGTGGTATCTTTCTTACCTGTGCCAGTCTGTGGTGCCTTCGCCTTGTGTTCTTCATTTGGCAGTACTCTCCATTGTGAAATTACCTTTATATGTGTACTTGTTTTGACTCACTGACTTGACTGAGAGCTTTTCCAGGGCAGGGGCCCTACTGTACCTAGAAAGTGCCTAACTGGGGTTTGTTACAGATCTTCTTCTTTATATCTGGGGGAAGAGATACTGTCATCTCAATCCATTTTGCTGGGTTTGGGCTAAAGACTCAGAACTACTTATGGGGAAACTGAGTCCTATAAAAAAAAAAGAAGCATGCCCATAACTCCTGCATCTCAGTAGCACATACACAGCAAGATCAGGAAGGGTAGGGACCAGGTGTCTTTAGCTTCCCATCTATCCTCTCTGCCAAGATCATCCTGTCCTCTCTTTCCTCATTTTTCTGTCCAGATGGCTGGAGAGAGATGGCTGGTATCAGCCAAGGTGATGTATGACCACATGGGGCTCAGAGCAGAGAGGGCTAGGACCATTAGGGGTGTCAGGCTGGGAAATCGGAAATTAAAGGCCTGATGCCAAGGCCAGCAAAACCTCCCCCGGTACAATGCTCTGAAATCACCTGCGGTGGGTTTCATCAACATGGGCACAGGGAAAGGAAGGGCTCTTGGCAGGCTGGAGAGACAGATGGACTGTAGGCACTGGGCCTGGCTGGCCCTGTGAGTGAGCTACAGGGCACTTGGGGTTTGGTGCTGAGCTTCCATTATCAAGCTTCTGCTGGCATTGTTACGAGAAACTTTCTCCACTTTGAAGTTGTGCCCAGGCAAGCCAGTCCCCTCTTAGGTCTCAGTCTCCTCACCTGTGAAATGAACATGCTGGACCAAATGACTTTGAGGTCTCGAGGCCCTGACATAGCCTAGATTTATAACTTGTGGTCACCAGGAGAGTAGTGATGGGGTTGTAGATGGTGGCAGAGGGGCAGACAGGGCCCAGGGTGCCGGACCATTGGAGAAGGACAGCTTCCTCAGACATCTCAGAGCCCTCGGGGAGCTGAGCTGGCACTGAGGACAGAAAGATGTCTTGGAGATAATGATCTCTGAAAAGGCAGAAAAGAGGACTTTTCTTTCTCCATAGTCCCTTGACAGTCTGTCATTCCGTCCACTATCTATCTTTCCTACAGGTATTTATTGAGCACCTGTGTGTGCCAGGCACTTTGCTAGTGCTAGGAACACAGCTGTGAATAAGACGAGGTCATCCTTTCATGGAGTCTAAGGTCTAATTGAGAAAGACAGGTACTAGACAAACAATTGCAGAAATAATTAATTACACTTGGAATAATATCAAACACCTCATGGGCTTCTTCCTTGATTTTGCTTTTCTGTTCCCACTACTGTCTTCATCCTTCTCCTTCCTTATCCTACTCCACTGCTTTGTCTCCATGGCCTTTCTTCACCTCTCCAGTGCCAAGACCTTCCCAAGACCTTCCCGAGATTCTGGGCTCTCTCAGGAGATTCTGGGCTCTCTCAGGACGGAAACTCAAAGAGCCCTGGGGTTGTTTTTTCCCGTTTTTTTTTTTTTTGTTTGTTTGTTTGTTTTTGTTGTTAATCCTCACCCAAGGGTATTTTTTCCGTTTTTTGTTTTTTTTTTTAGAGAGAGTAGAAGGGAGGGGGAGAGACAGAGAGAGACACATCGATATGAGAGAGACACATGGATTGGTTGCCTCCCACCCAGGGCAGGAATTGAGCCTACAACCGAGGAATGTGCTCTTGACCGGAATTGAACCGGTGACCCTTCAGTCAGACGGCCGACATTCTAACCACTGAGCCAAACTGTCTAGGGCAAAAAGCCCTGGCTTTTCACCTTTGTCTTATGTGCTTGGAGAATTCCCCGGGGGAGGAGAGTGGCAGTGCCTGTCCTTCCTGCATCCATTGCTGATGGGCCCTGTGGCCTCGGAGGAGGTAATAGGTTGTAAGCTTTGGAGTCAGACTTCCCTGGGTTTATGTTCACTCTGTGACCCTTACCAGCCTGCACCAGCCACTTACCTTCTCTGAGCTTTAGTTTCCTCCCCTGGAAAATGGGTTTAACTACACTTACCTTGTAGCATTTTTTTTTTTTTTTTTTTATCAAATGGGGAATTGTAAGTGAAAGTACCTTGATGGTGCCTTGAATACATTAGGTACTTGATTAAACCAGCTTTCTCACCTTCCTCTGGGTTTGCAGCCTGATATTTTTGAGTCTAGAGTGGAGGCAGAGGAGCCCTGCCCCACTGTAGGTCATACTTCAGCTGAGGTAGACAGCAGGAGGGTAGCAGTCAGTACTCCCTGCTCTGGGACAAGGTGCAGCTAGGAAAGGCCAGGAGTCCACCAGGGGCTGGAGAGAATGACAAGTGTCCCATGAATCCCAAAAATGAAGCATGGTTTGACAGCTGCCTGCTGCATCCTGCTGGGCATTGGGGCAAGGAAGACCCTCACTGAGGGGCGTAGCCTGAGCTGGTGGGTCTGCTGGAGCCACCATCCTGGTGGCATCTCCCCTGAAGCAATGGGAAGTGGCCCTTCTTCCTCCAGGGTTGCCCTCCCCCTCACTCTTTTCCCCTTCCAGATTCAGTCTGAGCCACCTGGGGCCTATTGTGCCCCTGAAGAGTGCATCTTCTAGACCAGTGCTGCGATGATGGAGAGTTCTATTTTGCACTGTCCAATGCAGTAGTCACTAGTTACATGTGGCTGTTGAGCACTTAAAATGTGGCTACTGTACCTGAGGAACTGAATTTTTAATTTTATTTCTTTTTAATTAATTAAAATATAAATTTAAGTGGCTATGTGTTACCAGTGACTGCCATATTGGACAATACTGTTCTACACCAACAGTTTTCACTTTCAGTGTTGCCACACACTGCTTGGTCACTTTTCATGTGAGGTGTGTTCTGAGCAATTTGCTCTTGGTAAGAAATCACTATGTGAATGGTTTGCATGTATGTTGGGGGCATGGCTTGTCAGGTAAAGGGCTGACCCTTAGGACTCTAGTCTGGGCATGTTGGAGATTGAGTGTAGGGTCTGGATAGGGAAGTATGAGGGGAGAAATCTTAAGGGCCTCATTCATCTGGGAGATACTGCAGAACCAGAGAAGGTATTTTGAACAGCCTTTCTTCTTAGAGGAAAGGGATGAAGGGGTTGCATTTCATGAGTTGATTTTATAGGAGCTGGAGGAGTTGTGAGAGACCATCTAGCCTAGCATGCTCATTTTACAGATGAAGAAACTGAGGCCCACAAACATCAGTACCTATCATGGACTAGGACTGGGTTCCTTCACTTCTCAGAACTTACCCTGTAAAGCAGATATTATCATCCTTATTCTGTAGTCAAGGTAACCAGAAATCAAAGTCATGAAGCTTTTTAGTGGAATCAAGATTGATACCAAGTCTGTCAAGAGTCACAAGTTTAATTTGTGACAGAACCTATGTCTGCTGACTGTTAGGTCAGTACTACTCGCTGCACATCATGACATTACCTCCACCATGTTGGGCGGGGGGGTCAGGTCTCCAGGCTTCTTCCTCCAGCACCCGTATGAGGCCAGTGGTGGTGGGGGTTCAGGTCCCAGTGGAGGGGCGTGGAATGTTTGCATAGAGCATAGCTGTGGCAGTGTGGGGCTGCCTTCTCCAGGGCCTGGAACCATACTGCTGAATAACCCTGCTATTTGCGGAATCCAGACACCTGCCTGCCTAATGACCAGGAGGGGTAGGGAGCAAGGTCAGAGGGGAGCGGAAGGCCCACATTCCAGTCCTGAAAGAGAAGTGAGCAGAGGAGACCTGTCTCTCTCTTTCCTCTCTAGCTCTGGCTGGGACTCTGCCCAGGCGGGGGAGGGGCCCAGCCCTCCCTCTGTCCAGCTGTTGTCCACCTCCCTCCCCTCACAGTTGCAGCTGTTCAGCTCCATCAGTTTCATCCAAGGCTGGGTGGGAGGAGGGAGATGAGGGAAGAGGGGGCCTCTCAGGCGTGATGGCCAGGTGACCGGTTTCTGCCGCTAAGAGGTATCTCCCATTGCTGAGGGAGAGGGCTCAGGATGGTGTCTGTCCCAGCTCCTGGGTAAATGGTGGGGTGTGGGTGGCTCAACTTTCAGACTCTCAGCATTAGTGCCCCCAGGAGACTACTCTTTTATTGAAAATAATAGGAACAGTTAAATTCTTCCTTTATCTTCTCTTGGGACTCAAACTCTCCTAACTCTCTTCCTTTGCTTGGCACTTCTAGGCTTTGCTGTAATTTTCATGAATGAATAAATAAATGGCCCTTCCCAATCTTCAGGACAGGGAGATGGGCACAGGTGTGAGAGTAAGGGGATGGGGTCTCTGTTTCTTCTGGCCAGATGATTTGACATTGTTGGAACTTTGTGTTTGGGGTTCAGACTTGGGGTATATAAGCTGTCAACAACTGTGTTTTGTCCTCCATGTCTGGACAGGAGGCATAGAAATGTCAGTCTTGGCATCAGCATTGCCTGCAGCCAAAAGTGTGCCTGGCCTTGTTCTTTCTCTTTTTTTCAGAAATCTAGGTAAGCCCCTGAAGGCTCTAATACCCTACGTCCTTCAGTAACTAAAGGGAAAGGTATAAAGAGGAATTAGTACTCTTTCTTGGGCAGACCTCAGTTTACCAACCTACAGAATAGGGAGAAGCATTGCCACCCTGTTTCAATCCAATAGGTAACAGCATCACAGCATAAAAATTGATTTGAGCTCTTTGGAAAAGAGGCCATAGGAGAGTTACTTGTTTTTATTTCTTAGCTTCATCCGGTCCTAGCGCATGACTGAACGGGTGTTAGCCAAGTAATATATATTAGTGATCCAAGACTGGCTTTGAGTTAGAGACATCTGGGAGCTTTTTAATAATTCAGACTCCTGGGCCCCCAGCCCAGATCTTCTGAGTCTGAAATTCTGGGAGTGGGGCAGGAATCTGTATTGGGAAAAGCTTTCCAGATGATTTCAATGCAATTAGGTTTGGGGAGGTCCAACTCCTCTACTTTTGGGGAGAAATCTGGTGAGCAAATACTCATAAGTGCTTTCTTCTGAGGCGTGCCTGACTTTGAGGTGCGTTTTTTCATGCATTCATTCATTGAGCCAGCTCGCATTGAGTGAGTGTCTGGTGTGCCAGGTGCAGCTCTAGGCACAGGGCTGCCGGCAGAATTTGGTGGAGTATTCTACCCTCAGGGAGTGCATAGTCTGTGGGGGAGACAGACAAGAACACCAATACTGGAGGGGCAGCTGATGCCTAGAGAGACTAAAGAACTTGACTAAGGCCACCTAGTGAGCTATGTTTTGTTGTTGTTGATGGACGGACCTGGGCTGAGGAGGGTTTACTTTTGGAAAAACTGCATCAAGACCCCCCCAAATGAGCTTGGCATATCTGGAGGTGCACACAGACATGGCGTCAATCTTGATTCCAGTCACATGACAGGGTGACTCTCGCAGATTTGCAGATTTCTTGAGTGCAATATTAGGATAATATACCCACTTTGCTGCAGCTTGTTAGGATTGGAGATATCATGTTTGGTCCATGCTAACTGCTCAATTAATGCTAGTTTTTCTTCTTCACCATTTAATTTGATCTCCTAAGAGGACAGCATGTTTTTTTGGCCTCAATGTTCGGAGCTCTCCTTCTAGCTGGGGGTTGCCTTAAGTTAATTCTCACTTAAGGGTTGATTTCAGGGTGCCAAGTTCCAGGCACTGCAGGAGAACGTTCACTACCCCTTCATCATCCTAGGCCTGGCCTGGCCTTGGTGAGTCCAGCCCCCTCTTTTGCCTTTTAACTCAATACTCCCTGCACAGCCCCATTCAAATCGCTGGAGCAGTCTGAATGCCTTATTTCTCAGTCAGGCTTCTTCATCCAAGCCTTTGTCCTTCCGCTCACTCCACATTAAACTCTTGTCAACATTTTTTCCCAATGAAGTTCTTCCTCCCCCGGCATAGTCCCCAGTCTCCAGCTGGCTTCTCTAGCCAGGGACACAATTGGATTGCAATTGCGAGCACTTCCTGGAGATCAGGTCCCTGGAGAGCTATAACAGTCCAGGAGTGTTTCTGGCCACCTATTCCTGTGGTTAGTGAAGGTTGTGTGTCCAGCATACACTCTCACACCCGCAGAGCTGGGAAGCGCGCATGCGTACCCACAGCTTTCCGGGAGGCCCGCCTTTGTATTGCATTACCTATGTCACTAGTTTCTGGCTGCCAGTTTGAATTTCTTAAACGGATTTTCTGATTACAGGCTCTGGAGGGGTCTCCCCACCCCTCTCCCCCCACTGTATGTAATTGGGCACGGAGCCCTTGTGGGGTGGATTTGGGTAATGGCTAGGCTGCATTCCTTCCATTCTTTTCTCACAGGAAAAAGTGCCTGGAAATAACCCTCTGGTAGGGATTGCTTACAGGAGGAGGGGCCAGTTTCAGCCACTGGCCTTCACATTTGGTCCCTCTTGGCCCTATCCAGCCCTTCCCTACCATTTCCCCTCGAGGCAGATGCTACCAGCTGGGCAGGCATGGGGTTGCAGATGCCCTTCAGTGGGTTTAAGGATCTGACCAGCTGGGCCACCCGCTTCCCACCCTTTTTGTTTGGATTATGGCTCCATTCCTGGGAATTTCCTCCATAACCACAAATACTGAACAGAATAGGGCAGCAATAAATGAAATTTCCCTCCCTCCTTCCTTCCTTTCTTTCCTTTTTTATTTTATTTAAATAAAGCCAGTTTTTGGAATTGAAAAGTAGAAGACCAACAATTGAGTGTAAGTGAATTTCCCTCCAAATGGGATGCCCTGCTGGATTTGGGTGTGATTCATAGTGTGGAATCTCTCCCCTGGGAGTGTGATCCAATTGAAAAGTGTATGAAGGAAGTTTTTCTTTCTGTTTACTAAGGCGCCAGCTCTCTCTCACAGTTTATAAAAAGGCAGCTGCCATCTAATGTCCCTCAGCATCTGGCCATCAGGAGGACTCTGTAGGGTCAGGTCTTCTGGTTGTCCACATGGCCCACTCAGCTCCTCCCTTACCTACCTGGGCTCCGCCACAGTGTTTGGCCTGATGCCATGGCCCCCTCTTTTAGAAGGTGCTTCAGTGGTCATCCTGCCTTCAATACTTCTGCCTCCTTCAGAGAGCAAGCAGCCTCTTCCTTAGACCTGGCTCCTAAGTCTCCGCAATGGACACAGTGAGATGTGAATTGAAAAGACAGGGCTGCACCCTGGCTGGTTGGCACAGTTGGTTGGAGCATCATCCCATATGCTGAAAGGCTGCAGGTTCGATTCTCGGTTAGGGCACATGACTAGGTTGCAGGTTTGATCCCAGGTCAGGCACCTATGGAAGGCAACCAACCGATATTTTTCTTTTTCTCTCCTGTCTCTAAAATCAGTAGGCATAACATTGGGTGAGGATTAAAAAGAAAAAAAAGAAGGAAAGAAAAGAAAAGATAGGGCTGGTGTGGCAACCTCCAACCTGGAGGCTCTCAGAGCCTTCTTATCTCATGCGCATCAGAATCAGAAGGTAGGGACTCTGAGACCATTGCACACTCGAACACTTGAGTGGCAGAGCAGCAGAGGGCCACACACATGAAGTTGGGGGGGGCAGGCAGTGCCTGCTCAGTGAGGAGTGCTGAACTTCCGTCTGTAGTGTGTGCATGCTGGGGAGGGTGGTGCAGGCCTTCATTGAAGCTCCCCCAACTCTGCAGACTGATTTGTGACAAAACCTTCACTTCATGCCTACCCACTATGGGACTCCAAGAAGGCCCTGAGCAAAAGAGACATTTCCCACTTAACCTTATCTGGTTTGTGATTGTGCTAGCTTATTTTAGGGTCAGGAGTAAGCATTTAAAAAAATAAGAATTGTATAAATAGTATTGTACAATGAGAGTACAAATCAAAGGAATAGGGAGAAAAGGACGCCTCACAAACCTGCCAGCACTACCAATCAACTTTCCATTTTCTATGATGCCTTCAGTCTGTATTTATTTGCAAACATAATTTCCACATGGCTATTGTCATAATATAGATAGAATTTTGCATTCTATTTGCTTTATTTAATATTCTACCACAGCTACATAATTATCACAATTAGACTTTTAAATGTCTACACAGTAATTGTTGAGTACTCATCAATTTTCCCGCTGTTGAACATTTAGCTTGTTCACACTTATTAAACTTACAGATAGTGCATTAACAGATACCAGTATATTAATAACATGTATGTGTTTATATGTGTGTCTATGTGTGTGCCTTTCTCTCTCTCTTTCTGTTTTTCTTTCTTCCCTGTTTGTGTTATTTTCTTAAGATGAGATAAGAACCCAAACATTCTTCCTAGAGTAGGGGAAATCTCATTCTGGGTTGTTAAATACCAGCCAGAAGTTCAGATGCCTGAGAACAGCCACAGGATTAGCTCAGATCTTGGTCTAAGTCTGTCCTTATAAACTACCTGGGAATGAGTTAGGCAGCAGAGTCCCTGTTTTAAAGGCTGTTAATTCCACAGTTTTGTTGTGGCTCAGGCTCTGAAGCCTGCTGGCCTGGATATGTAGATCTAGTCTGTATGGTTTAACTCATTCATTAGTTCCCTAGGTGCACTCCTTCATCTGACCCCATTCAAAGCAAGAGAAATAGATCTGACGCTCACCCTCAGGGATCTTGCCGTCTGAAATGACCACAGGCTCAAGTGTTCAATTACATTCAACCAGACTTTATGCAAAGCTGCAAACTCAGATTAGTGAAATAGGTCAGGGTGGTAGGTCTATGACAAATTGAAGACCGTGTACCCCATATGCTAACCTATCTGCTGTTCAGGTCCAGCTGATTGTTGCCACACCAAAATGAGCCTGGTATTGCTAGATCTTCCATTTTTTGAGGGAAGCTTGAATTCCTGATTTTTGGGTAAAATCTCCCAAATTTTAATTGTTGGTGACTAATTTAAAAATATATAAATCCCGGCCGGGCGTGGCTCAGTGGTTAAGCGTCGACCTAGGATCCAGGCGATCAGGGTTCAATTCCTGGTCAGGGCACATGCCCGGGTTGCGGGCTGCAGCCGATCAGTGACTCTCTCATTATTGACGTTTCTAGCTGTCTCTCTCACTCTCCTTTCCTCTCTCTGAAATCAATAAAGATATATATATATATAAAATATGGTGGAGACCAAACAAAGCATATCTGTGGTTTAGAGTGTCAGTTTGTGACCCTTGCTTTATATATAATGGGTAAATTGTTATGCTGGGCATTTTGGGGTGTCGAAGGAACATAGAGCTATAAAGGTGATAAAAGTTATGGGGGAGGAGAGCCACTTGCACACAATTACAGCATGAAGCATTATATGATCGATGACACGAGTGAGACAAGACAAGCTGATTTGGAAATGCTCTGGCAGGGACAGTTTATTCTGTTCCGAGGATATAGGAAGTCATCGCAAGAAGGCAGCTCCTGGTTAGAACTGAGACACTGTGAAGTTCTTAGTCTCTGTACACCCTTCCAGTCAGTGATGAGACTGGGTGTCTGTGTCTGTGTCTGTTTATCTGTCTCAAGCAAGTGACCATGTCTTCTTTTCTAGTTCTTCTGGCAAGTCCTTTGAGAGGAGCTAGGCCTCGGATGAGAGAAGGCTTGAAGCATAGACTCAGAACTTGGAAAATTGGTTAGGTGGGTGCTGAGTAAATATCCTTTCCTCCATTTTCCAATCCGTGCAGTGAGGAAAATTGTCCTCTATGGGCACTTAGCCATTATTTATTGTAAGCACATTGGAGGCAGAGTTGCCAACGCCTGCCCTCCCCCTCATCTCTCCTTGGAGAGCTGTAGAGAAGATAAAGGTGCTTTGAACTCCTCAGGTAGGAGAAGGGACTTGAAGATGCCAGCACCGCTCCACTGTTTTCCCAGATGACAGCCATGACATACGAGCCTAGTGATACTTAAGAAATATGACTTGCTAGGGAATAAACACCTTGTGTTATTTATTATTTATTAAAAAACAAAGCTTTCCTCAGCTGGGAGGTTTCAGATCACTGCCAATGTCAAGTTCAATTTTCCTCTATTAATAACAGGTCGGTGTCCTTCCCAGCTTGTGTCAAGAGTATTAAGATGTTTGTCTGGGTGCACCTTTGTCATGTGATGACTTCACAAGAGGAAGGGGACATGGTATAGGAAAATTGAAATGTTGTGTAGTGTCTGGGCCCAGATCTTGTGAACAACAGTAAAGTACAGCGGTCTTCTTGGTGCTGGGTGCTGTGCTAGAGGCTTTATATACATCCTCTTATGTAATCCCCTCCAGGATTGGGGAGAGTGAGGGACAGTAGGTGGGGAGCCCCAGTGTTCAGGAGTGAAGGTGCTAATGGATGGAGGTGTCCACGGTCCCCTGATGGGATAGACTCTTGGGAGTTTAGAATCAAGGTGAGACTTGGGTTTTGCTGCTAAGAGCCTGGTGGAATCAACCATGGACTGCGAGCATCCTGGAGGAAGTGACAGTGGGTCAGCAGTGGTAGAAGGGATGGGATGCTAGGCTGGGCTAGTTGGGAGGGCTTTCTGGTGGAGAAGGGCCTGGAGCAAGGGCCCCAGTTGAGGTGAAGTCTAGCTGATTTGAGGGCCACCACATTTTCACCTTGAGTAACTATGTTACTGATAAGGACAATAATACCCTTGTAGTATTGAGTGAATTCTTCCCACTGAGCCTCATGACGAGCAGGTGAAGATGGGGAGAGCAGATTTTATTATTTCCATTTAATTCACATAAATGTGGCATAGTTTAAGAACAGGGATTTGAAAGCTAGGCAAATGTGTGTTTAATCAGAGCCTTTTGAATTTGACTAATTTATTTAACCTCTGGACCCCAGTTTCTCCATCTGGAATGTGGGGAGACTAATACCGCATAGGGTAAGGGATAAAACCTAAAATTGTCCTTGGCACATAGTAGACACTGAATAATTAATAGTAGCTGCTATTGTTGTCAGTGCAGACTAAGAAACTGAGGCCTAGAGAGGTTAAGTGTCTTGCTCAAGGTCACAAAGGTGGTAAAGGAAACAGCCAGGACTTGACCCAAGGCCTTCTAACTTTTTATGCTGTGTTCTCCCATTCTGTGTACCTGGCCTTTCCTTTCCCCCCCTGATCAGGTGGACACTTGGCAGACAGCAGGCAGGCAGGCCCCACTGCCATCCAGGTTGCATTTATGCCTGAATTGTAAGTTATGGGCTCTGTCCCTGCATTAGGTATGATTATAGGGTGCTAACAGAGCAGCACACCCAGTGAAAAATGATTAGTGAAAATGTGCCAGGGCTTTTGTTCACCAAGCAACTCCATTGTGTTTCTCTCCTCTTCCTCACCCCTCCCTTTATCTTCTAAAAAAAAAAAAATGGAAAAGATGAAGGGCTGTCAGCGCTGGATCATAACATGGGCCCCAGGAGTTGGCAGCTTTTCAGTCCTTGCAGAGAGTTCCCTCCTCTTCTTGCCTTCCTCAAGTTCTTGCTTTCCTAAGTCTAATTAACATCTTTGAGCCCCCTAAAAGCAGGGAGCTTCCTGCTTCCCTGTCTCATGTTGGCTCTTTCCCGTCAGCTCTGTTACCAGCCTCCCCTCTCCTGTGAATGTCTTGTAGGGGAACTATTGAAGTGGCCACCAAGTCCAACCGCTGGCTGTGGGTGGAGACACCTTTCTCTAGCACTCCTCAAGTGATGTCACACTCCTCCCCAGAACCTTCAGTGACTCCCTGTTACTTTTCTCAAGTCCATGCTTCTAAGGGTAGCATTCCAGGCTCTCCAGAATTTGACCTCAGCCTGCCTTTGCTTTGTTATCCCTCACTGCTCCTTGCATGAAGCATATGCTTCCACTGCACTGGCCAACACACTATTTCCTGAACAGGTCTGGAAATTACCTGCCTTTGGTCATGCAGTTCCTTTTGCTTGTAAAGTCCTCACCCAGGTGAAATTAGACCCATTCTTCAGGGATTAGCTGAAGTGCCAACTCTTCTGTAACCTACATCTTGCTTAGGAACATGCTCCTCTTTCACCTGGCACACAACAGATATGGAATTAATGTAGAATTTGCTCACAGACTGTCTGCTTGTCACTGTGCACAACTCTTCCAGGGCCTCCTCAGAGTTTTGCTGTCTGTCCCCCTTTCCCCACACGCTGTGCAGTGTATTTACTCCTTAATTGCACATGATCTAACTTCTTAGGCATTTTTCTTTTTAAGTGTAAAATTGTCTTACTTTTTCCATCATTGTTTGTTCAGTTTATGAGCCCTAGAGGCTAAGATGGCAGAACTGTGTAGTAGAAGGAGCACTAAATGTGGAGTAGGAGCCCTGAATTCTACTCCCAGTGCTGTCTCTGACCAACTGTGACTTGGGGCAAGTAGTTCCCCTTCCCTGGACCTCAGTTTCCCATTTGTAAAAACAATGAGTTGGACTATCTGATCTCTAGGATTTGTGGATGGGATTTTTAAAAAGTTGTGTTAAGATGTAATTCCCATACCTAAAAATTCTCCCATTGTTATGGGCTGAGTTGTATGCCCCCTTCAATGCCCATGTACCTCAAAATGTGACTGTATTTGGAAAGAGTCTTCAAAAAGGTAAATTAAGGTTAAATGGGGTCATTGTGGTGGGACCTAGTCCAACATGACAGGTCCTTTAAGAAGAAATTAGGCCCTAGCTGGTTTTGCTCAGTGGTTAGAGCACTGGCCCGTGGACTGAAGAGTCCTGGGTTCAGTTCTGGCCAAGGGCACGTACCTCGGTTGCAGGCTCAACCCCCGGCCCCAGCCGGGGCTTGTGTGGAAGACAACCAATCAATGCGTCTCTCTCACATCGATGTTTCTCTTTCTCGCTCTCTCTCCCTCTTTCACTCTTTCTGAAAAGCAATGGAAAAAATTTCCTTGAGTGGGGATTAAAAAAAAAAAAAGGAAGGACCATGTGAAGACACAGGGAGAAGGCGGCCATCTACAAGCCCAGGAGAGAGGCTTCAGAATGAAACCAAACCTGCCAACACCTTGATCGATCTTGGACTTCTAGTTTCCAGAATCATGAGAAGATAAATTTTTATTGTTTGAACCACTCAGTCTGTGGTATTTTGTTATGGCAGCCCTAGCAAACTAATATACTCATTTCATGTACAACTCAGTAGTTTGGTATGTTCACAGAGTTGTATAACCATCACCATAACCTATCTTTTGAACGTTTTATTACACCCCGAAGAAACCCCATACCCATTAGCAGTCACTCCTTATTTCTCCCAACCCTCTCTCCATCTCCAACCTTGGGCAACTACTAATTTATGTTCTGTTTCTCTGGACTTGCCTATTGTGGACATTTCTTATAAGTGGAATTATACAATATAGGGTCTTTTGTGATTAGCTTCTTTTGCTTAGCAGAATGTGTTCAGTGTTCATCTATGTTGTAGCATATTGCCAGTACTTCATTCCTTTTTATTGCTGGATTATAATTCATTGTATGAGTATGCCACCTGTTGTTTATCCATTCATCACTTGATGAACATTTGGGTTGTTTCAATTTTTGGGCTATTATGAATAATGCTGCAATGAAGATTTGTGTACAAGTTTCTGTGCGGACATGTTTATCATTTCTCTTGGTTATATACCCAGGAGAGGAATTGCTGGGTCAGGTGGTAACTCTATATTTAACTTTTTGAGTTACCACCAAACTGTTTTCCAAAATAGCTGTACCATATTACATTCCCATTAGTAAAAATAAAGGATTCCAATTTATCCACATTTTTGCCAACACTTGTTATTATCTGTCTTTTTGTAGCCATCCTTGTGGGTATGAAATAATATCTCACCGTGGTTTTGTTTTTAAAAATTTTTTTAAATATGTTTTTATTGATTTCAGAAAGAGGAAGGGAGAGGGAGAGAGAGAGACATCAATGGTGAGAGAGAATCATTGATCTGCTGCCTCTCCGCTCCCCCTCCTGGGGATTGAGCCCGCAACCTGGGCATTTGCCCTGACAGAGAATCGAACTGTGACCTCCAGGTTCATGGGTAGAGGCTCAACCACTGAACCACATCGGCCTGGCCTCATTATAGTTTTGATTTGTATTTCTTGGATGATGAATAATGTTGAGCATCTGTTTTCCATTTGTATATTTTCTTTGGAGAAATATTAATATACTTTGCCTATTTTTAAATTGAGTTATTTGTCTTTTAATTATTGAGTTGTAAGAGTTCTTCATATATTCTGCATATAAGCTCCTTATCAGGTATATGATCTGTAAATATTTTCTCATATTTTATGTGTTGTCTTTAATTTTCTTGGTGTGTAGTATCATTTGTAGCATAAACTTTTTTAATTTTAATGAAGTCCAACTTATCTAATTTTTCATGTATTACTTTTGGTTTTGGTGCCTGAGAAATCATTGCCTAACCCAAGGTCACAAAGATTTATTCGTATGTTTTCTTCTAAGTGTTTATAGTTTTAGCTTTTGCATTTAGGTCCATGATCCCTTTCAAGTTATTTTTGAGTATGGTATGAGGTATAGGTTCACTTTTTGTGTGTGGATATGTAGATGTCGAGCACCATTTATTGGAATGGATTAAAGATCATCTGAGGAGGAATTGTGGACAACAACTAGTGTGGAGCCTGGCTTGGGGAAAATGCTCTTGGTTGCCTTTCCCTTTTCTCCTGCAACAGCACCAGCACGCAGCTCCCAACTCCTTTGACAACTTTTGTGTTGAGATTATATAATTCTGAGTCTGTTTAACTTGCTCTTAACAACTTCCAGAATGGTGTTTTATGCATCTGGATGCTAAATAATTGATTCTGGTGATGGTGAAGGTCAGAACAAGAGGATGATTGGCTTCCATCATGGCAAGGGTGTTCGTGGCTTGTGATACTTGCTGGAACCAACAGCAGAGAAGTTATCAACTCTCCTACCTGAAGAGGTATTTGTTCAGTTCCTCTGGCCCTTGCAGGCCCTTGATTGGGCTAGAGAGGAGAAGATAGTGACAATTGAGACCAGAGGTGATGGATGTTTGGGGGAAAAAAAAGATAAGGGCATTTTCAGCATTTTGGCTCATTTAATTCAACTCTGCTTTCAGGCCAGAGAACCATTTTCTTTCCCCTCAGCACCTCTTCAGCAGAGCTAATGGGACCCCTGGGTAGATTAAGGGACATTAGTGGAACAAGTTAGAGTTATACCAGGCTCTACGCTACATGTTCCCCTTCTCTCCCAGGCCTCAAAGCACTGTCTTTCCCACCATGAAAGCTGAGGCAGACTTGGAGGCACTGGGCAGCCTGCTGGATAAGAGCACCAGAGGGAAGGCAGTGGGGACCTCAGAGGACACAGGCCTTCTACTTCTTCCTACTGTTGACGCGATGGGAATGGGAGGATGTTGCTAGTCACTGGTAGATCTCTCAGGCAGGGCCCCAGCTCTCTTCCCCAGGCTTATTCCCATCGTCTTCCAGGGTCCCTGACTTCTGTCAGTTCAGAACTACGCCCATGCTTGTTTGTACTCTTCACCTCTCGGTCTCCAGCCTGTGGAAACTGCCTGGTGCTGTGAGTAGTCCTTGAATGAATGGATGAATGAACGAATAGTTTTCCACCTTGAGCTCAACCTGCTCCTTTTACTTCATTCGCCATTGCCCTTGGCTGCCTTCCAAAGCCTATCAACCATCTAAGGTCCAGCTTAAATATCTTGTCCATGAAGCCTTGCCACACCTTCTTGCCCCCATAATTGAATATGATGATTTCTTCTCTGTTTAATCTTGTATTTATTATGTTTCCACCTCTGTTTTGTACTTTTCACATTCTGTCCTGTGATAAAATACTTGTGTATGTCTAAATCCCAGAATTGAAACACGGGGCACAAGACAGGGAACATACTTTCTCAGTTTGTATTTTACTGCCTTTCTCCTCCGTTCCACTCACCCCACCTAGTGTGGTGTTTTACAGATATTTGCCCCTCAAGGAAATCTGCTTAATTACTGTGCCTAGGTTACTGATGGTTCGTGCTGGGTCTCTGCCCCCCAGGGTAGTGTTCTGCCTACAGCTTTACGCTGCCCAGAGGATTTTCCTGAGTTTCACATCCTGGAGAAGGAAGTATCTGCAAGAGACAGACGTCAGTGTGTTGCGTCCCCACCACTGTGTTTAATTTACATATCTCTGTGTAGGGAATATCATCACAAGCGCATTACTAAGGTATTATACTTGACTCCTGGCAGGAAGAATTGGAGCAGATAACACATCAGTGGTAATCCCTTGCTCTGCCCTGGAGGATACAGGAAAATCTCTGGTGTGAGTTGCTGCCTGTGGATATTAGAGACTCACCTGCTATGTTAATGTGGTGGCTGGATTTCTTTCTCCAGTTGATTAGGCAGCTCTACTCTGTTCCATGCTCTTTGCAGACCTCCTGCCCCCTGCCACCCCTCCCCCTACTAGTTCTGGGCCCCCCGGAAAGTGGGCCAAGTGGGGTCTGAGACTGCTGGGAGGGAGGGGCCACTTACAGCTCTGAACTACAGAGGGCCTTTGGGGAAGACAGACTGGCAGGGGGGCTCAGGCTCAGGTACCCAGTCCCTAATGAAAGAAAAGGGGAGGAGGAAATGATGGTGACCCCCTGTACTGATATGGGCTTTCTGTTTCTTAGTGCACTTTCATACAGATTTTCACTTTTGAGTCTCACAACATTCCTGGGGGATATTTTTCAGACACAGGGTCTGCAGGGCAGAAAAGAAGGTGACTTGTTCCTGAAGTTAGTAGCAGGGACAGGAGGAAAGTTCACACGCTGTGGGATGCAGCATTGGTTAGGAAGCCAACCATACTTTGCACACAGTGGCATTTGATGCATATTTGTCCGGTAAATGAATAGTTGATTTGAGACAAAAGTTGATTTGGGTTTTCTGGATTTTACTCCCAAGTCACTCCTGTCTCCTTCACTCTTTGACTCAGTTTCTTTTCTTCTCCATAGGGCTAGCCACTCTCCCTGGCCCTTGCATATTCCCAGCCTGAAGAATGACACCCAGAGATTTCTGAATAAGGTGATGCAGAGCATTTGCCTGTGAGTCAAAGTGGCAGGTTGGCAAATACTTAACTGCAAACCCCTCATCTTTGGCTTAAGGCAGCTACTGCTCAGTGAACACAGTATTCTTTCTCTGCACCCTGTTCAATCCTTGTCTACAGAGCACTCCAGGTCACCACCGCTGAAGGGCCACAGTGGATTTAGCATGTCAAGTAGGCCTTATCTTGGGTATAGTAAAAAGAGCATTCACCTGAGGGTCAGAGGACCCAGCTTTGAACCCTGGCCTCTCCATTCTGCTTTGTGATGTTGGAATAATCCCTGGACATTTTGGAACCGTGAACTTAATGGTTTCTCAGGTCCCTTATAGCTCTGAAATCTAGGATTCTGTGCTTTGCTTGGTGGGGAGGGAGAGGCTCATCATCATGTGGTCTGGCCACAGAGGGGTAGGATTAACCTCCAGGGTCAGCAAGCTTACAGAGCTCAGGAAATGCCTCCCTGTGATCCATATTTGGTCCAGAGACAGGTGGTGGAGCCTGGAGGAGGGGAAGTTCTCTCACAGCCCTGGGGCTGGGGGAAGGGAGGCCTAACTTAGCTGCCCTTGTTTCTGATAGAATGAAGGCCTTCAGGCCCTACTACTCACTGCATTTAGATCTTAGCAAAGAAGCTGCACCCTGTGACTTAACTCTTCCAAGTGAAGTACTTGGCCATTAACCCATCACTCACTCTCTCTGTTGGTGGGGGGCAAGGAGAGCTGTTGGTGGGGAGTTTATTGGGAATCAAAGTTCACTCACTTTTCAGTAAAGTTTTATGAGATGCCAGTTCCTTGGGCAGATGCTGCTTCTTGGATTTACATTATGGCCTCCAGCAAATGCCTTCCTTTGAGCCGTTATTTCCTTGTGCTCTTTTATTTGGTGGTGGTGGTGGGGTCCAGAAATATTTAGAGTGTTAGTGAACCAGTTCCTTTGTCACCACTGCAAAGCTGGATGAGGGTCATGGAGCATTTGCCCCCATTGTACAGAGCAGATACTGAGGCCCAGAGAAAGTCTCTGGCAAAGATGTGACTGCTGACAGTTGGAGGGAGGTGCCTCTGGGTGTGAGCTCTCAAGGCTATGAGTGAGCCTTGGTCGATCCCTGTGTGTATTTGTGAGGCACTGTGAGATTAGCCACTGAGCGGAGGTTTTATTTATAATGGCGCCTAGAACTCCTGTCCTGCTGCTTGCTAGAATCTGCTGCCATCAGTGGTGTTGCCGAGCTCCCAGGGGCATCGTAAATTTCTTAAGTAATCTCTGTGTCTGCCATGTTCGAAGGCAGTTTTATGCAGAGGACGGTCCTCAAGGAGTGGGGTTGGCACGGGGCTCGGACTAGGCTCAGCTTTTCCCAGGTGCGGTGGAGGCTTCATCTCCCAGGGCTGGGCAGGGAAGCGCAGGGCCTGAGAGTTGGAGGGGCCTGAGTGTGTTACCATCATAACACTCTGGTCACTTGTAATAAAGCAGATGTAATAATTTGGCATTCATGGCTCCTCTTGACTAAAATAATTGAAATGAGGATCTAGCGTGAGCAAGACACAGGATTTTAATATCCAAGCAGTATTAAGTAGTATAAGCCTAATGTAGATTGTAATTTTTTCCATTAACTTCAATTTGGTGAACATTTATATTTTAATTTGTAATGCGCTTAGTTCTCAAAAGCAGTCACACTGCCTTCTTTAAACAAATGCTCCATATTTTATACTTTTCACTAATTTGGGAAGTATTTCGTATTAGTGATTAATGAGGTTTTACTAAGAATAGGATCAAAGCATCATACTATCTAGAGCCGGAAGGTTCCTTAGAGATTATCTCATATTCTTCGTTTTAGAGATGAAAAAGCACTAGGTTATTGTACACACTCACAGATGAGCAGTGATTTCTTTTACATGAACAGCTTTGTTCCTTAATATGAAAGGGCTACAGGGGTGAATAAATGGAGAGAATGGAAAAATTTTCGTACCTTTTATTGAAGTAAAATATACAGACATGAAAATTCAATGAACTTGTGTAAAGTGAACACATTATGGGACCAGTACCCAGATTAAGAAACTGAACTTTACCAGTACTCCAGAAGTTACCCTCATGCCCATGGTCAAGGGCCCCAGGGAATCCCAGAGTACAGGGAAAAGCAGCCTTGGGAGGCAGCCATCATGTCATGTAAAGCCCCCAAAAGCCCTGTAGAAGCCCCTGATCAAGCATAACCATCATCCTGACATCTAATAGCATAGATTCGTTTTTGAACTTCACATCAGTGGAATAATATAGTATGCGTTCTTTTGTGTCTGGCTTCTTCAACATGTCTGGCTTTTTACCATGTTGCTGCAAGTGGCTATAGTTCATGAACTTTCATTGCTGTGATGTTCCTCTGTGGGACTATACCACAATTGGTTAGACTTTCTACTGGTAATGGACATTTTAGTAGTTTCCAGATTTTGGTTATTTTTATTTATTTTATTTTATTTTATTTATTTTATTTTTAAAATATATCTTTATTGATTTCAGAGAAAGGAAAGGAGAAGGAGAGAGAGAGAGAGAAAAATCAATGATGAGAGAGTCACTGATTGGCTGCCTCCTGCACGCCCCTGACTGGGGATCAAGCCCGCAACCCGGGCATGTGCCCTGACCGGGAATCGAACCCCGATCGCCTGGATCCTAAGTCAATGCTCAACCGCTGAGCCACGCCTGGCTGGGCAGATTTTGGTTATTTTTAAATAGTATTTCCCCTTCTATGAGTATTCTGGTATATACCTTTTCATCAAAACCCATTTTGATTGGTTTATAGGAAAGAATGGAATTGCTGAAACATAGAATATGGGTATATTACACTTTCGATGTTATTACCAGTTTTCCACACTGGTTGTATCAATCTATATTCCCAACAGAAGTGCATGAGAATTCTGTTCAGCCTGTGTTTATCTAGGCACTTGGAATTTTCTCTTGTTGTTTTTAGCCATTCTGGTAGATGTGTGGTGGTATTTCACCATGGCTTTTATTTGACATTGCTGATAACTAGTGAAGTTGAGCACTAGGAATGAGATTTTGAGCACAGACTTGGATTTTTAGCCCTTACATCAAGGAAGTTATTCTATGCCAGCCAATGAAGACCCAGAGAGACTAGGACATATTTTAGGGATGAGAAGTAATCATATGACTGCAGAGTAGTATTGTTTAGCTTAGAGTAAAAGCAGCTGCAGCCCTTTGAGGTTGGTGTTATATCTTGTGTGCTTTTGCACTTGCCTTCCCCTTTGGGGGTTAGGAGAGTGCTGGGCAGGTAGGCGTTCAGTGAAGGTGAGTGCTGGGACAGACCCAAGGTTCACTAGAGAGGGATGATGGAGGCGGGCTGAGTGGATGTGGGAGCAAGGAACCCATGATGTGCACACAGGCCTCTCAAATGTGGGTTCAAGTCCAGCAGCTGCTGCCTAAGTGCTGTGAGCATGGCCTCCCATGATCTCTTCTGCAAGCTTGGGTTGGCAGGGTCTATGAGCTTCTGGGGGACGGAAGTGACTGCTGACAGGCTGCGTGATTCTCCTCCAGGGTCCTCCTGGGTGAGGGCTGGGTGTATCTTACACTGGACCTACAGAGTCCCCACTTGCATTGACCACCTCCCTGGGCCCATCCACTGGCTGCTTTGGGAGGTCTGGGCCTGATTCTGCAGGGTCAGGTCCCTTGGAGGTAGTGAAGTGAGCAGGTGTGGCAGGCCTTTGTGGGTGAAGGCACACCCTGGGGTGATTCCTTCTGTGTGGCCCTAGGGAGCCCCAGGGTAGAGGGGAAGAGCAGCCCCAGGAGGCACCCGTCATGTCACACATAATGCACCAAAAAGTGCTCTAGAAGCCCAGGTTTGGGAGACTCCACACCCCATTTAGCTCAGCCCCATGCAAGGCAGGGCTAGCATCAACCATCCTTAGAGAAGAACCATTCACTCTTTTCTTTAAAAAAAAAAAATTGATATTTAGAGAGAGAGGAATGGAGAGAGAGAAAGAAAAAGAAACATTGATGTGAGAGAGAAACATTAATTGGCTGCCTCCTGCCCACCCCCTACTGAGGACTAAGCCCACAGCACGTACATGTGCCCTGGCCAGAATCAAACTGGCAACCTTTCTGTGCACAGGACGATGCCCAACAAACTGAGCCACACTGGCCAGGGCCATTTACTCTTTTATCATCAGAATCTTGTCCCTCTACACTGCACCAACTCCTTCCAGATGCTTCACACCTATTTAGTTGATAAGGTCTTCATAAAATGTTCCCTCTGGCCTGTTTCTTTATGCCTCCTTCAATTCAAAACCAAGAGAGGAGCCAGCATGGATGTGTTTCCAATATGTATGTGCCAGGTGCTGCAAGGGCACTGGATGAACCAGCTCTGGATGAACCAGCCTAAAGTTGCTCAGCATCCAGCACACAGAACAGAATACACATACACAAGTAACAAGTCTGGACCAGGGTACAAGAGTATCTGAGGGCCAAGAGAACAGGTGCCAAAGCATGGAGAGAACATAGCTACTTTCTGTCTCTTTGCCCCACCCCTGCTCCCTTGTGTCTCTCTTGTCTCTTTCTGTCTAGGAATCATTGTTACTTACTTGTAAAATACTCTTTACTGATGGATGTCTCAAGAGAGGTTATAGGAATTGGGTAGAACTGGAATCTGGGTAGGGAGGATTTGTTAAGTCTCAGCTCTCTTCCCAGGCCAGGCCCTGTCCTTTGGGAAGCCAAGGCAACTCCCACCCTTCCTTCTCTGTGCATCTCTATCACTAAAGCACTTGTTGAGCAAATGAGTAAGATGTGATGTGTAGATGTTGCTGGGCCGCCTACTCTCCTGGCCAGCAGTGGGCTGGCGTGTGGATGGATGAGCTCAGGTTTGGACATGACTCAGGAGGAAGGTAGTAGAGAAATATAAGGTGGTGATCTCATGTGGTATTAAATGGAGCTGGGAACGTGAAGTGTGTGTACGCTTATCTTCTTGTCATTTCTCTCCTCATTCCAGCCCCCTGGCAGCAGTCTGCCTGGATGGGACTCTTTATGGAGTATAGTCAGAGAAGAAGAGAGAACTGGCTTCATTTTCACCTGCTTATGAATTTTCACTGACTATTCCAGCTTCTTGACTTGGAGCACTGGAGAGGGGCAAAGATTCGCAACACACAGACTGCCTCCTCTCTCTGAAAAGTGCTCTGTCTTCCCCCTTAGTGAGCAGAAGTTACTCACTCTGTTTTAACTCCTCTGTGGTTTGGGACAGGTTGACCTCAAGGCTGGGGAAGGTCCAGTGGACTTTGGCACTTTTTGAGAGGAGATGTGGGACAAGACCCTATTCCAGGAGGTCAGGGCAGAGACGGAATGCATATGGTCTAGTGGAAGGACCTTTTGCGTATAAATGAGAAGTTCTGATTTCTAGTTCTGGCTCAGATATTAATTAAGTTTGATATCCTTGGAAAAGTTCCTCGTCCCCCCATAATCAGTTTCCTCACATGTCAAATGGCGATATGCATACCTGCCCTCCCTACCGCCAGAGTAGTGACAAGGACTATGTGAGTTAGCAGTGTGATAATCTAGGGAAATGAAGGTGCTATTCATAAGTAATATGATATAATTGTTAATAATAAATACTGTAAACACTCAGAGCCATAGGTTTCAGTAAAGGGTATCAGTCATTACAATTGGAAAGGGCCGTAGATCCAAAGGTTGGTTCATGCAGTGCAGAGCCCGGCACCTGTGACGTCCTTCCAGGTCCATTATCCCACTGGAGGAGGCAGAGGTGTGGCAATGAGTCTGGAGCACATGATAAAGGAGGCAGTTTTGAGCAATATTTGAAGGAGGGAAGACGATGACTATGTTAGGCACTATGGTGGGCAGGTGACTTTCCATTGGCCAGAAGTAATTGTCTAGGATGGTGCAGTCCTGAAGAAGGGTGGAGGTGAAGGATGTGGGCAGCCCTAGGATGTCCTTAGTTCCTCCAGTTAGACTAAGCCATCTCCTTGAACCTACCTGTGGGGCCCCTTCTTTCCTCATTTTTGGGAGGCAGTGTGGCAGTGGAAGAGCTCTGATTTAGGAGTCAGAATATCTTGGGGGCACGAGGTGTCCTGAGTCCCATCTCTGTCATTTTCTATCTTCTCTGACCTTGAGCAAGTCCCACCTGCCCCTTTTTTATTCTCACCCAAAGATATTTTTTCCACTGCTTTTCAGAGAGAGTGGAAGGGGGAGAGAGAGAGAAACATCAATGTGAGAGAGACACATCGATTGTTTGCCTCCCGCATGAGCCCTGACCAGGGCCAGGGATCGAGCCTGCAACAGGGATCGAGGTATGTGCCCTTGGCCAGAATCTAACTTGGGACCCTTCAGTCTGGAGGCTGATGCTCTAATCACTGAGCCACATTGGCCAGGGCAAGCAAGTCCTTTTACCTAAGTGCCACATCTTTCACCTGGGAATCATACTATCTGTCTTATAGGATTGCTGTGAGGATTGAGTAAGGTGAAAGACAGCCTGGAAATAGAAGGTGCTCAATAAATGTCACTTAAGCCTGAATTTTTTCCCTATTCATTTCATTTATGGTGTTTGCAGGGAATATTCCAGAGCCTTTTGACACATCCACATTGGTCCATGCCAGGCCTCAATATTTTCCTTTCTTTCTGTGGAAACAGACTTTGCAGTCACTCTAATTTCATACCAGTAACCTATATTCTTATGTCAGCCATAGATGTGTTCAGTTTGCATCCAGATATCATGTAGATGGATTTCCCCCAAAATATACATATATTTTTTGGGGAAAAATCCAGAATTTAAAAGCAACTTTTGTGTAAGGAACTTCTAGAAGTAGAGATTTTCCCACCTAAAAACAAAATCTAATTTGTGGATCTGTGCAGCATAGAGAAAACACTGAGCCCAGCTCTGCTGCCAGGTGGGAATGGCCTTGGGCAAATCACTTGGCTCCTTCTGGCCTGAGTATGTTACATATAGAATGAGATGGATACATAGATCAGGCCTCCCCAACTGAGCCCAGCAGGGGTGTTGGGAACGATGACATTGACCCTGAATAGAGTAGAAGGACCAGTATGGCAGTGGCATCTGCTGGGAGAGCCACCAGGTCACATCATCACCTGCTGGGCTAGGATTATATGCTCGAAAGTCTCTCCTGTTTCTCATAAAATCCTGGCGTTACATCTCCACTTGGATGCCTAGTAGTCACTCTAATGCGTTGGAAAGTACACTTTTGGCCTTCCCCCACCCTGTTTCCTTTATAGAATAACCAGGACCTGTCCTCTTTGTACTCCTTGCACCGCTATAGCCCTGATCAGAGCCACCGGCATGAGCTTTCGCTTGGATTATTATAATAGCCTTCCAAGTCATCCCCTGTCGTCACCCTTGCTCACTGAGACCCTCCCTTACCATTCTGTTTAAAATAGCTGCCCTTCCCACATACATTTCTGATCACCCTTATCTGTCTTTATTTCCTACAGTAGTACACAAGACATATTTTTTTACTTTTTTAAAAATTGTCTCTTTTTTGTTGCACCCATGTCCTCAAATCAGAATGTAAGCCGTATAAAGGGCAGGGATTTTTATCATTTTTTTCTTCTGGTTTTGTGTACTGCCATAAACCCAGTAACTAGATCACATGTCTAATCTGACCTTTAGAAACTGTTTGCCATCAGTCTGGGAATTACTGTTCACCTTCTAGTCAGAGTTTTCCTCCAGTCTTAACCCTTGGCCTTGGACATCATGGCTGTCTCTGCTCTCCCCCCAAGACTCCCATCTTTCATGTATTGTTGTTATCAGGCCCTGTGCATTGTAGGAACAGATCTGGTAGGCAAGATAATTGTGGACTTGATCTTATACTGCTAATCCCTTTGCCCAGCACAGATCTAATATGTAATAGAAGATGCTCAATAAATTCATCATTTATTCATTTACTGGCAAATATTTTAATGAATTGCTGTTGACAAATAATTAAAATTCAACCCTAGAAATGACTTGGGCCTTTAAAAGGTGTCTGACAGGCCTGGACAAGGGTCAGTGACCAGATACTGTCTGCACTGGTAGCTAGGACGTGGAAGGGAGTGGATGGCGCAAGCTTTAGTGTGTTTCTCTGGGAGTGTGGTAGCTGAGTGACAGGTTCTCCTTGTGCCTGCTTCCAGGATGGCTACTGTTCTTAGAGGATGAGGAGTGCACCTGTTTCTTTAAATTTCCATGGAGGGTTGAAGCTGCTCCTTGAGATTTTAAAATACGCTGCACGGTCTCGATGGTGTCAGGTAGCTAGTTTATAGGTCCTGTCCTAGCTGTGATAACTCAGGCTAAGCTGGATAATAAACGAAAGTGGGACAGAGCCGCAGGATAAATATTGCTACAGGGCATCTCGAGCGGCACAAATCATGGGAAAATATCTCCCTGGCTTTTCATTTCTCCTCTTCCTCCCTGGCCCTCCGGTAGTAGCTGGCAGAACAGGCTCTATTCCTCCCAGCACCCGGCCTCCAGCCCCAGCCGCTGCTCTCAGTGCACAGCTGTGGGAGGAGGGATGCAGAGTGGCCCTTGGATGCAGGTGCTGCTCTGCCTTCCTACACAGCTCTGCAGGGACCTCTGGGAACCAGCATGGACTGGGGCAGGTCTCCCCTCTGTGGCCATTCTCCATTCAAAGCTATGGACCACTGCTAAGCCTTGCAGACCTGCTTATCTCTAAAACAAGAGGTTTTAATTAGTGATTCTTAGTTTGGAGTGAGAATTTGTGTCATCTGGGGAATTTAAAAGCAGCTTGCCAAGTCCTACCCTAGTGCACAGAATCAGCATGGTGTGAGTGTAGAATTTCATGTTTCCACGACCCTTCCCTGGCTCCTGCCAGTGAGTGCTTCTAGTGCCTAGTCCTGGTTAGGAGCCACTGACAGTACAGCCCTCTTGTACAAATGAAGGGTGTGAGATGGGTGATGGGTTAGGTGTTGAGGTGGGCCAGTATGTGTGACCCACTCTTGTACTCAATCCATCAGCACTGTCACTTGGTAAAGCTTTCTGCAGCTTTGGACTTGCGCTTGCTTTGTAATCATCAACCCAGATATTAATTGAGCCCATGGGGAATACAAAGGCGTCTCAGGCATGTGGGCATGAAAGATATCTAACAGCACAAGGCAGGTGAGTCTATTAAATGAAGAGGATAGTCTCAGTGAAGGACGTTATCAGCCATCCCAGCACACCCCTTCCAGAAACTCGGGAGTCATTCTCAGCTTTTTCTCTTGACCTCCACATCTAGGTTCACTTGTCTCCACCTGCACTCTGTCTCTCGATCATACTTTCTCAGTTCAGGTGCTCAGGTTACAGTAGCTTGAACATTATAATAGCCTTCTAACTAGACCTCTCCAAGCCATCCTTTGCCAATAGAGTGGCCATGCCTATTGACCTGGTACCTGTGCCTGGTGCTTGGAGGACACTCCTGCAACTGGGTGGATTAACTTCAGTGGTTCCCTATCAGGCTCCGTGTGGCCTTCCAAGCCCTTTACACAGGGCTGTGGCCCTGTCTCCATAGCCTCACAGGCTGTATACTCCAACCACTCTGCCCTTCTTGCCCTTTCTTGATTCTACCACAGACTTCCTGTCTCAGTGTCATCCATGCTGTTTGCTCTCCCTGGAACCAGGACACTCATTCTCTCTCTTTTTATCATCTTTTTTAAAAAAATAATTTTTTTATATTTAATTACAGTTGGCACACAATACTATATTAGTTGCAGGTGTACAACCCAGTTATAAGACACATATATCTTATGAAGTGACCACTCCAGTAATTCTAGCACTCATCTGGCACCATACATAGTTATTACACTATTATTACCTATATTCCCTATGCTGTACTTTACATCCCCATGACTTTTCTGTAACTACCAATTCATACTTTTTAATTCTTTCACCCTTTTATCCCCAAATCCCCTCCCATCTGGCAACCATCAAAATGTTCTCTGTGAGTCTGTTTCTTTTCTGCTTGTTCATTTATTTTGTTTTTTAGGTCTACATATAAGTGAAATCATATAGCATTTGTCTTTCTCAGTATGACTTATTTCACTCAGCACAGCATCTTCTAGGCCCATCCGTGTTGTTGCAGATAGCAAGATTTCATTCTTTTTTATGGTTGAGTCATTTTCTGTTGGAGGACACTCCTGCAACTGGGTGGATTAACTTCAGTGGTTCCCTATCAGGCGCCACTTCTTTACCCATTCATCTATTGGTGGACACTTAAGGTTGCTTCCATATCTTGGCTATTGTAAGTAATACTGCAGTGAACATGTAGATGTATGTCTTTTATTCCTTTTTTTTGCAGCATGAATACTTTTATATAACTGGGGAAAATATGCCACATATTTTAAAGATGAATCCACTAAGATAATAGTAATTTTTATAAAGGATATTTCTATAATCACGTGACTATTCCATTCACATTAAAATAGTTATAATTGAAGCTTTTAAAAAATTTTACGTACAAAGGACTAACATTCTGTGGTAAGGTAGATGTCTTGAATGACCCATTCACAGAAGTTCACTTAGTCCAAATCAATGAAGTCAGTATCCTTTGTGTACTGACGGAAAAACTGGTGGCACATTTTGAGGCCATATTTCCAGATCAGACCTTGCAGGTTTGGACAGACCCTGCAAGAATGAGAACCCTGGCCGAGTTTTCTTCGATGATTCCAGTAGAGCTGCTGGCAACCAATCTTGCTTTCTCTGATGCAATGAGGCAGAAGGAAAGAGCTGGCACATGTATGTGTTCTTGAAATTTTGGGCACAGTTTACCCAGAATGCCTGGATATAGATGTCTTTTAGTGTTTTGGGTTTCTTTGGATAAAAACCCAGAAGTAGAATTGCTGGGTCCTTCTTTGTTTGAAGCTTCTGTTGAGAAATCAGCTGATGGTCTTATGGGACCTCCCTTGTAGATAACTAATTTCTTTTTTCTTGCTGCTTTTAAGATTCTCTCTTTGTTTTTAATCTTTTGCATTTTAATTATGATGTGTCCTGGTATGGGCCTCTTTGGGTTCATCCTGTTCGGGACTTCTTGTGCTTCCTGGACTTATATGTCTATTTCCTTTACCAAGTTAGGGAAGTTTTCCATCATTATTTTTTCACAGAGGTCTTCAATTCCTTGCTCTTTCTCTTCTCCTTCCAGTGTCCCTATGATGTGAATGTTGATATGCTTGAAGTTGTCCCAGAAACTCCTTAAAAAATCCTCATTTTTTTGAATTCGTTTTTTTTTTTTTTTTGCTGTTCCGATTGGGTGTTTTTTGCTTCTTTATCTTCTAAATCGCTCATTTGATCCTCTGCTTCATCTACTACACTGCTGATTCCCTGCAATGTATTCTTCATTTCACTTAGTGTATTCTTCATTTCTGGCTGGTTCTTTTTTATGTTTCCTATCTCTCTGTTGAAGTTCTCAATAAGTTTACCTATTTTTCTTCTAAGTTCTTTGAACATCATTATTACCAGTGTTTTGAACTCTGCATCTGGTAGATTGCTTGTCTCCATTTTATTTAGTTCTTTTTCTGGAGTTTTGTTCTCTTCTTTCATTTGGGACATGCTTATTTGTTTACTGATATTGGCTGCCTCCCTGTGTTTGTTTCTATGTATTAGGTAGAGCTGCTATATCTCCCACTTTTGGTAGTGTGGCCTTATGTAGTAGGTGTCCTGTAGGGCCCAGCAGTGTAGCCTCCCTGGTCACCTGAGCTGGACACTCCAGGTGCGCCCTCTGTGTGGGCTGTGTGCACCCTCCTGTTGTAGTTGAGCCTTGATAGCTCTTGGCACAGTAATGGGAGGGATTTATCCCCACGCTGATTGGCTGTGAGGACTGGCCACGACCACTGTGGAGGACCAACTTTGCAGGGGTTGACCCCATGGAGCCAGACTTACTTCAGTGGGGCTCTGGTGCCTGCTGAGTCTTCCCCTTGAGTATGTTGCTGTTGGAGGTGTTTGGGTGGTGCTCCAGCATAGTCTGAAGCTCTTTACCAGATGTGCTGGCTCTGGGGCCTCCTGGGATATGTAGGCCAAGGTCAGCTGCTGCTTATGTCCTGCCCAGGGCCACGTGGCATGAGCTATAGAGCAATATGAAGATTGTGCTGGGCTTGGAGGTACCTGGGAGAGGCTGAGCTGCAAACCGAGGCCAGCCGTGGCTAGTGCCAGCCCTGGAGCCACTTAGCAGAGGTTTGGGGCACACCAAGGCCAGATGCTGGTTGTTTGGGGTTTGAGAACCTTTGAGAGATTTTAGGAAAGTCTGAAGCATGAGCCAAGACAGGTCGTTTGTATGGAAAAACCACTGGAAAGGGTTTGGGTGAGCCCACAAGTTGTGCGGGGTGGGGTCTCAGGGCATCACCAGGGTGGGGTGAACAGTGTTAGCCAAAATTTGATGGAGACTAAGATATGGTGCTCACCTATTGGCTCTGTGGCGGAAGGGGCTCAGCAAATGAACAGTGGCCTCTGCCAGCACTTCTGGGATACCCGTTCTTCTCTCTGCTAGGCAGGCAGACTCCTACTCACCTGGTGGGTTCAGACAGGTGCCCCGTGCAGAAGTAGTCACCTCCTTCTCTGTGCCCTGACTGGTATTGGACCACTTGTTGTATTCATATGCTATTTAAAAGATTTGTTTTGTTTTAAAGTTCTTATTTAATATATCTCTCCCTCCATCTCTCTCTCTTTCTGTCTCTACCTCTTCTTAAATTTTAATCTTCTTGAAAAGAGACCAACTATGTCTTAAATCCTCCCCATGTGCCAAGTACAGTGTATGACAGATCTCTGTCTAATGAATGTTTGTTGAGTGAATAATGTGTAGTGGAAAAGACACTGATCACAGAGTCAGGAGAGGTAGGTTTTTGTATTGGTTTTGTTACTGCTTTGCTAGATGACCCTAGATGAGTTAATTCTTCCCTCTAGAACAGGGGTGGGGAACGTTTTTTTCTGCTAAGGGACATTTGGATAATTATAACATCATTTGCCGGCCATACAAAATTATCAACTTAAAAATTAGCTATGAAAAGAGCTCCTAGATTTATTGAATTTTGAGTCTTGCCTGCAGTTGCCTTCCAGGGCCAGACCAAGTGAATTCATGGGCCGTATGCAGCCTGTGGACCAGACATTCCCCATCCCTGTTCTAGAAGCTCTTTTTTCCCCCCAGTTGTACAGAGGGTGTACACCTGAATGACTCCTAGGCAGCCTTCTGATTCTGACATTCTGCGATTCTGTGTGCTAGAAAATGGAGATGTTTCTGTGTCCATTTTCACAAGTATGTGTGTTTTGGGGACAGGACCCTCCTCAGGGTGTCTGGTTACAGCCCATGACTAGGACCTCAGGAGCCTCTGGTGAGGTCTTCTCTATCCTGACTCTCATTTGTCCTTCCTTATTTTCTGAGGGGGTGGCCTGGAGCACTCATGAGGCTTTCATTGCTGGCTTTGTGCTCTGTGTGATGTGAAGTGTTGGGATGAGCCTCTGACTTCTCATGTGCTCTGTGGATATGAGTCCTACTAAGTGAAGGGTGTTGTATGTGCTGGTCCTGAGGGACCTAAGAGCTGGGCGGCATCTTACCAAGTGTGAGACTGGGAGCAGGACAGTCCCTCAGCCTGAAACCAGAATTTGGAGGGAGAAGCCTAGGAGTACAGTAGGAGAGGCATCAGTCTTTCTTGGCCTTGACCGTGAAGGCTCCTGGAGGTGGGCGGGGAGATAGAGTAGATAGAGAAGGAACTGGTTATCTAGCACCCAGGCAAGGGGCTTGCCTAGCTGTGGGAACCCCATGACCCAGTGTGATTGACGTGGAGAAGGCAGGAGATAGGGAACTGGTGGACACCAGGAAGGTCAGAAGCTTGGACTCAGAAAGCCAGGCTCCTCATACTTCCTATTCCTCTGAGCTCATTTCCCTTAGTACTTAGTAGACTCACCACAAAAGGCCCTGCTTGTCTACTGGGGTCATGGGAACCAAGAAGAGAGTAGCACCTTCTGGTTGGTCAGGAGACCCTCTAGGAAGGGGGCTTAGTGAAGGGGAGAGAGTCTCTCTCAGGGGTAGAAGCCCTCCTGGCATTTCTGGCATCTTATGTAGAGGCCTCAGTCTCTCCTTCTGTCCCACTTTGCCCCACCTCTGTGGCCGGGTATGGGGCCGACATTGCACCACTGCAGTGAGAGTTGCTTTATAAATAGAAAGATACTTAACACTGACCCTGGAATCAAGCAGAGAGGGTGACTCTGAGCAGCAGTTTTTTATAAGTGAGCATTGATTTCTGGGAATTTGCACACTATGTATTAACCAGACCCATGCTGGCTCCCAGGGCTCCACTTAGTCCTATACCCTGTTCCCTTCCTCTCCCTGGAATGCTCACTGTCCATTTGAGCCGTCGGAGGACCTTAGGAGCCAGTGGTTTGGGATTTGTCTCCCTTCATCTCTGTGGGCATTCTTTGCCTGGAGTACATGTGTTTGTTAGCTTGTTTCTTCTTTCATTTTCACCTATGATGAGGCAGGCACTGTGCTAGGCTCTGGGATTCCAGGTGAACAAGAATCACCTTCTGTTCTTCTTGTACTCCCCATCTCAACATCAAGACTCAAAGAGCAATGTGCAGAGTGAGAGTCTTAATGCAGGGGGCTCAGGGAGTGAAGAAGAGAATGTTACATTTTGCCAGGGTGGGGAAGGAAGAGGCTTCATAAAGAAAACTGAGAGTGGCCGAGAGAGGGGAGTACATTCCACACAGGGAACAGAATGTGCAAGGGCATGAGGAAGCTTGTCCTTCCTTCCGTGTGCAAGCAGCTGGTATAAATAGGCATCATATCTGTTACCTGAGTTATGTGTACACCAGTGGATTGTAATTCTATGTAATATGCCTTTCTCCTGCTAGCTTCTTACATATGTAAGAATACTCAATCAGTGTCTATTGATTGATTAAAATATTTTGTCTCTTAGTGCATTCACAATGAAAAAGTTGGTTAAAAGAAGACTAAATAATTGAATAACTTCACTACCACTAAGACTTCCTTTTCATTTGTTGACTTGGACTTAATTCTGGTATCTCCTCAAAGGCGAGAAGGTACAGGTCAGTGTTAGAGAAAATCCCAAGGAAAAGTTACGTCAGGTCTCCCGTCTTTACATCATTCCCTCTGTCCCAGTCCACCCCACATCTGGCAAACAACTCTCCATCTTTTAGGCCCTACTGAATCCTGCTCAATCTTCCCAAGTGACCCACTAGAGCTTTTCTTGAATCGCTCCATGAAACTGGAACCATTGTAGTGTTTCCACAGAGGAGTAAGATGAGCAGGACTGAGTGTTAGGAAGGTACCCGCAGTCTCCTAAGAGAGCCCTGGAGATGAGGTGAGACTGGCTGGGAGCCCAACAAGGAGTCAGTCAGTGAGTGAGAGATGTGGGGAGGTGGCCAGGGTGTTGGGAACTGGGAGAGACGCTCTTGCTAGCATTGGGTAGCCATGTGTAAATGTGTGTGTGAGTGTGTGTGTGTGTATAATTTTTCTAACCTGATAGGTAAACAGTGATAGCTTAGCCATTTTAATTTGTATTTCCAAGATGTGTAGTGTTCCCAAGTAAGACACAATGTAGTGGAATTTGTCATCACAGAAGTTATTCACATAGCATCACTGGTCAGAAATGTGGTTGGTGCGAAGGATGGGCTGAGAGTGTGGGCATCCTGTGAGCTCTGCCTCAGGAAGGGGTCTTGCTCTTTGATTGGTTTCCAGGCAGACTGTAAGCTCCTTGAGGGCTGAAAGCAAGTCTTACATTTTGCTTGACTTCTTTCAGTGGGTGGCGTAGTGCTGTGGGACACAGGACAGTGGTGTTTTCATTTAGTGCTATTGGGGGAGGAGGACAGTGTCAGCTTCTCCCCACCACAGACTTCTTTCCCTTCATCTTTCTTATCTTTTCCCCTGACCTTTCCCCCTTTTCTCCCAGGCCTTTTCTTATCCCTCCCTAGAATATTCGCATATTTGTTCTGTGTTTTTTTTCCATTTGTATTTCTGTCCTCAGCGTAGCTGGTTACTCACAGAGATCAAGAGGTTTTTGACCCCAGTGCTAAGCCCAGCGCCTGACACTTGTGTTCTCAACAAACATCACCAATCTTCTTCCCTTCCCTGAGAGTTTAGTTGTGATTTTTCACAAAAAGTCAGGGAGATAGGTGGTGTAGCAGCACTGACACTTCAAAAGCCACGTGTCTGAGCCAAGGGTGCAGGTGGGGCTCTGGCCACTCACAGCTGCTCTTGGCTGCTGTGGTTGTAGATGGGGTCAGCCTTTGGGAAGGGGTAGGTGAGCTCTCTGGGCAGGTCTGTGTATCTGCTTCAGGGGATCTGATGGAAAGTGGTGGAGACATCCTAAGGCTCCCGCCTGTCCCCTTTGTTCCCATCACACACAGGGATCTGGTTGCTCGTTCTCTGATGTGGTTTCTCCTGGGAGGCTGGAGGAATGAGAGTTATTCAGTAGCTTTTTATGAAGAGGAATGTGTGATTTGAACAATGCTGGGCCCAGGATGCCCTAGATTCCTCAGTTGACTTTGACATTAGACAGGAACTATCAGGAGCTGGAAATAGGCTGTGGGGCCCAGGGGGATGGTCAATTGTTTGTGGCAACCTCACAGTCACCATCCCGCCTCATGCTGGAACCATGGATGCCGCAGACAGGAAGGCACCTCTCAAAGTCATATAGGAAGGAAGGGCCTGTGCTGCTTCCATGCTGATTGCATTGCACACCCCTACATATGGCTTGCTCGGACTCCAGGTGGGGCGGGCTCAACCGGCCCAGGATGGTAGCTAGCACCTGCTTCAGTCACCTGTCCCTGTCCTTAATAGCTCTCTTCTATAGGCTTCCTTGCATTTTAAGCCCATTCCTCTTATTCTGTCTTAAGTGAAACAGGACATGAGACCATCATCCTCTCCACAGAGACTTTAAACGCGTGCGGGCATGATGTTTTCCTTCTGTTTGGAGAACCAGTGGGAGGTGGTGTCTACTTTAGACACATGAGGCAGACAGCTGAGTAGAATTTGTAATGGATAAAATATTGGCTCAATTTAAAATTGGTTTTCCCTAGTTTAATGGGTAAGGAAGGTATAGTTCTGTGCTGAGTTAACTTCATGCATTTTTTTAAACCAACTTTGATTTGTTTCAACAATCAAGAGATGAATACACAAATAAGGAGTCCATATTATGTGTTGTCCATTCAAGATTTTGCTTCAGCATGCGGTGGGCACTGTTCTCCCCATTTTGCAGAAAAACACCTTAAGTCCACATTTCCAGTCAGAGTTCTGCCCAGCAGATGAAGTTGCTGGATCAAATGACTCAGGGACAAATTTTCACAGTGACAAGACTTGCTCTGTCTCTTCTCACAGTACATGTAACTTTTTGGCATCCTTTAAGCACATTTTCATCGTGGAGGGTGAAACCAAGTCTATTTTTTGCAGCTGGGTAAACTTTCCTGGCCAGGTATGGCCCCCTGCAGAAAGTAACCAGCTTTGAATTTCATGCCTAGAAAATGTGTATTCTCATGGGCAGGCAACCATGTTCTGAGACTTATATGGGCTGTACATGTATGTCACCATCAAAGCATGTTTCTCAAACTTTCTGATTCAGTATAGGCACGTGTGTGTGTGTGTGTGTGTGTGTGTACGTGTGCTACACCCCAAAAATATGTTTCATGAAATTACTGTGTGAGATACATTCTGGTATTTTCTGTTTTGTTTTAATTTTTAAAAATACTCTTTCTGACCCACTGAACTGATTTCTATAACCCACTAATGAGTAATGACCTGCAGTTTGAAAAGCTCTAATCTGGGAGTTGTCATAGATTAAAGCAAATGGAAACAATTAGCAAACTAATTCATTTGGGTCATAACCACAAATCTACTATAGCTCAGATCCTTTATTTCTTGAAATTGGATTTTTCTTTTCTTTATTTTCATGCCTATTAACCAGTAAGTGCCCTTCAACCAGGAAACTTGGATTTCATGCATCTTTTAATAAGGGCCACTATAAGTCAGTATTTTAACACCATCTTTCTAAAATAGATTTGATCTTAACTCAGGACACAGGGTTTTACTTAACAGAGGATTCTTTTTATAATAAAATCATAAACAGAGCCCTGATTTGTGAATTTCCTAATTTACTCAGCATCTTTCATTGAGTGTTTTCAAGATTGAGTAAACTAGCACATTGAATAAATTAGCAAATTTATGAATTGAAGCTGAGGATTCAGAGATGTCACCTTTCTGCCCTCAGGGAGCTCACTATGAAAAGGAGCAAAAGACTCACAAAGAAAATGCAGTGTGAGAAGTGCTGCAGTAGAGGGACTTGCAAAGGCTAAATCAGAAAGACTGACTTTGGAAAGTCCAGAGGGCAGGAGCCAGACAAGGCCAAGATAAGGTTTGTGTTGGGTCTTAAGGATGCACAGGAGTTTGAGTGGAAGGGCCTGTCAGGTTGCAGTGAAGAAACTGGTATGCTCTTCAAAGAAATCTGGAATAGTCAACAAAGTTCTTAAGTTGGGGCAACATAAGATCAATTTATTTTAGAAAGATGATTGTGAGGGCTAGTGTAAGTGTGTTCAGGAAATGGAGAGGGGCTGGGGAAAGAAACCAGCTGGGAGGTTTTTGTAGTAAGCAGTCTTGTGGGTTTCTTAAGGAGGAGATAGGGTGAGAAGCCTTGACAAGGGAATGCATGAAGGAAGAAGGGGGATGAGTTCTAGGGAGTGGGGCGTGCTCAAATCTGTGGGGTAAAGAGGTAAAGTAACAGAAAGAGTCTGAGGAATCTCTCTAGGTTTCCAGTTTAAGTGACTAGGTTGGTGGTGATGCTATGAACAGTGTAGCAAATACCAAAAGAGGAACAAGGAGGTATAGGGTAGGGAAGGGAAGTTAAATTTAGGTTTAAGCCCATTGGTTTGTGTTTCTTACGGACATCTGGTTGGAGATGTCCTGATGCTCAGGGGCCTTAAGCAGGGGTTTTGGAGGAAGTTAGAGCTGATTCTGGACCTACCATTGGTCTGTGTGGTCCAGGAGGGGTTACCTAAGCTTTCTCATCTGTCACATGGGAATGTTTATCTTGCAAGGTGTTATGAGGATTGGAGAGAATAGATAAGTCCTGGCACAAGGATAAGTACTCAGAAGTTTTATAGCATTACTATTAGTAATCTGTGTCGAAAGGAAGGATCCAGGGCTCAAATCTCAGTTTTGACACAAAATTACAAGTATACTTGGGCAAGTTACTTTACTACTGTGGGCCTCAGTTTCCTCGTTTAGATATGGAAGGCATTGAATTTGGTAATCTCTAACATCAATTTTAGTGCAAAAGTTCTGTAATCTGAAAGTTGAGAGAAATAATTTAAGAATATGCTGGATAATAGAATCGAGACTTTAAATCAAAAATGTGCTGTAACAATGAAATAAAACCAACAAGGTGAAGGGTATGGGCAAATTTTTACAGTTGCCCCTTATACTGGAGTCCTATACTTAGATTTAGAAAACTGCAGGAATAGTGAAGTGGGAGGGAGGGGGGCTCTGCCTTAAAATGCTTGATGTGAGACCCAGGCAGGTCCGGGTGCTACCCAGGGCTGCCTTCTGTGAGCATGGTCTGACGCACAGTTTGAGGGAGTTTCATGCCCAGCAGGGTGGACAGGAACAGAGGGCATCCAGAGCAAGAGATGCCACAGTCTATTGCTATTGGTAATTTCCAGATTCCATGAAGTAGAGTGTGCAGCCCATTTGTTGAAATACTCTGTCACCAGATGTTTCTGTGCACCTACTGTGTACCAGGTTCTTGGAAGTACTGCACTATTCAAATGTAGGAGTTCAGGGCCTGCATTGTAGGGAGCACATTGGCACACTAGGAAAGGCAAGGAGCAGAGTGGGCATGTGGCAGCAGGTCTGCAGTTTGCTGTATGAGTAACAGTGACAAGAAGTGAGGATGCTTTACTTGGGGAAAAGAAGGCTCAGGGTCACTTGAAACTGTCTTCTTACTGTGAACAACTGGCACTGGGAGAGGAATCAGGCTCCTGCTTTATTGCTCCACAGGGAAGAACTAATTCTATTAGCCAGAATAATGATGATAACGATAATTAAAAGAAATATTATCTACTATTTATTAAGTGTAGTGTGTGCCAGGCGCCAAATCAGGCACTGCACATAGATCATTAACTCTATGGGTCGTTAGGCATTTATTGTACTCATAATTCAGATGAGGAAACTGAGGCACAGGCAGTTAAGTAATGTATCAAGGGTCAAAGCTGGAATTTGATATTGATGTGACTGATTTCATGGCCAGTGTCTCCCTACCTCACATCTGTAAGGTAGAACGTAAAGGCAGGCAGGTGGGCTCAGATTAAGGCAGGGCTTTATGGTAGTTAGCTCTGCAAAATGATAAAGCTGGTGAACTACTGGCCTGGGCAGTGTTCAAGCAGAGTGTAGACAGCAGCTTGTGTAGGATCCTCCCTGGGACATTTCCACAGAGGGGAGGAGACTGGACATAAGGGAGTACCGCTTAGTGGGGTCATGAACCCTAGGGCAGCCCTGGAAGGAGGGAAACTGCAGCTCAAAGAGGTTAAGTCCCTAAGGGACAGTCTCTAAGAGACAGAACACTGACTCAATCCTGGGTCTTCTGACCTCATCCCATATGCCCTTCCTACTGCCCCACTCTGCCTCTCAGCCCTTTCCAGCAGCTGTGCCTTCTATGATTCCTGTTAGTCTTTTGCCCAGATTCATTTCACCTGCTCCTCCCCACCCTTTGCCGTATCTGACAGACTGCCTGAGTTCAAAACTGGAACCACAGCCAGTGTATAAGCTGACTGAGAGGTGGTGCCACTCTCAGTGAGAATGTGGGTGGTGCTTCGTGTGTCAGAGGTCTGTTTGTCCTGGAGGGCCAGGAGGGGGCTTTGAACTATTTGGGGTGCTGTGTGTGATGTGGGATAGGCTGGAATTTCTGGCAACTTGGGTTTGTGGAGAAGGCTGCAGGATTCCTCTTTCTCTGCCAGCCCCTTGCCAGCCCTCCCTTGGGTGCTGCCATCCCTCTCTGAAAGGTGGGCTGGGAGGGAGCAGATTAGGGAAGTTAATTACTCAACTAATTCACCCAGATCAGACAGGTTTTCTGCTTGGGAGATGCTCTGCTGATGGAATGAGGAAACTGTTAATTTGCCAGTTCTGATTACTGACTGAGGGTGGGGGCCTTGGGTGTTGGAGGTGGGTAGGGAGCTGTTAGCACACCCACTAGGCTCTCTTTCTTTGGGCTGTGGCCCTTTGAGCTGATTGCCTTGATTGAACTCTTCTCTCTCTTTTTTTTTCTGTCTCCTTGTGATTTTCTTCTCCCTCCTTTCCCTTTTATTGTTCACACTAGATACCACCGGAAGAATTGGCTTAGCTAGATTTTTGGACCCTGTTCATTCAACAAGTGCCTATTGAGTCACTGGCACATGACTATGATGTGGTAGATGCTGAGGGTATGCAGTAGGATTCTGATTCTGCTCTCTTGCAGTTGACAGTACATTTGCAAAGATGAGACTTGACCAGTTGGGCTGTCCAGGCTGAGTCAGTGAGACCGAGTGATAGGGGCAGTGAGGGGGAAGGGCAGGAGGGAGGGTGTTTGGGGGAAGGACCAGGAGGGGCGATCTGTAACTGGGCCATCAGCCCAAGGAGACTCCATACCAGGGAGGGGATGCTAATTGAAGCCTAGAATTGGAGCAGGCTGGTGGAGAGCTGAGCCAGGTTGCACAGTCCCCCCTGGGGCTGGAACTGCCAGGCGGCAGCCGAGTCCAAGACAGAATGGTGGCTACAGGGTCAGCACAGATGACCACGGACAGCTGAAAGCTGTCTTGAGGCTGATGCAGGGAACACTGGGTGTGGGCTTCATCAGTTTTGCTGGGGTGAGGGGATATCTGAAAATGAAGTCACAGACAGAGCTATGTATTGTTGATGACACATGCAAGAGGGAGAGAAAAGCAGCCCTGGAACAACCCAGGCCTCTCATTCTGCTCTCCCTTCCCTTTCTCCCCAACACATCCTTCTTCATGGGACATGTCTGTGAGTATAGGCTTGGCAGACATGTCCTTGCTGGAGAGGAGAGATTTGGGCCAGTATTGTCTCCTGGCTGGTGTGACTTCAGATTACTGACAGAAATGTCTCAGGGTCACTTTGGAGATTATGTGCAGATGTATCCTTAGGAGGAGCACGGGTCTTATACCCCCAAAACTTATGGTTTTAGAAGATTTTTTTAGAGGAGGTGGGACTTGAGTTGCTGCTTGGGTAGTACAAGGAAGAGCCATTTAGATCCAATCAACAACCTTCTCAGCAGGGGCCCTCAAATTATAGCACGTTTTAGAATTTATTAACAGAGGAGGTATCTCAGCCCTGCCTCAAGAAATGCTAACTCGATAAGGCCAGAGCTGGCTCAGGAATTTGCATTTGGTACCAAACACCCAAGGATGGAAAGTAGGTGGCTTGGGAACCACAGTGAGAGAAATGCTGTTTTCAAAGGAATTCAGCATTTGGAAAGAGCACTGGACTGGAGTGGAGGTCTGAAGACCTGGATCTGGCCCACTAAGTGATTGGCCTTGGTACAAGTCACTTCACCTTCGATACAATGATATCTGCTACAGTTACTTTCTAGGACTTTTGTAAGGGTCACTTCTGTAAAATCCCTTTGATCAGTATACATTTTCCTATAAATGAAGGCTGCTGTCATTGCTTTTACACTTATAGTAGATAAATACAGAAGAGTTCCTGGATTGACTGAAGCTAGGGAAGGCGAGGGGAGGAGAAAAGTGGGCCAAATGATCTCTGGAGACCCATAACTTTGGGGATCTTCCTCCAACAAAAGTTTCAAGGAATTTCTCTCCCTCCCACAATCCATGTGGTGAATCTATTTCTTTAAGGTGTGGGTGGCTGGTTCAGTCTTGAGACAGGCGAGTAACAAGGAGAGGGGTCCCAGAGCTTCCTAATTACAGCACCTTCTGGATCTCCTTTCCTCATTCCCTGGTGCTGATGTGGCTTAAACTGAGCAATTAGAGCTGTAGGATGCTGTGGGAGCCCCAGGCATGTGTGACCTGCCCTGCCCTGCCCTGGGTGGTTTTGCTGATGTCCTGCAGTGTGAAGTTGGGAGTGGAAATCGCTTGCACCCAGAGTTTGTTTTCTGTGTATTGCTTCTTAAGCCAGCTCCTGGTTGGTGGGCATCTTTTGAAGGAGGATAGGTTGGAGCAGGAGTCAGTTGCACAACTTCAGGGGACACACTTCCCAGGAACACAATATGACTGTCCTCATGGAGCTGGGTAATGGCAGGAAGAAATTCCTCCTTGGAAGGGCTGCAGTGTCTGACATCCCTATTTTGTTACTAAACTCTTATTGGTTCCTTGGTTCTATGGTTTTTATTCTTAGTTTTGGTGCCCAATGAGGTCAGAAAGAGTGAATGTATACAGTAATGATGATACTGATCTTAATAATCAAGATAGGTTGTCCCAACACCACTTTCATCATATTTGGCTTTAGAATACATTTAGAAACAATCATTTAATCAGCAAGTATTTGTTGAGTGTGGCTGTGTCCCTAAGCACTGTGCAGAGTCACAGAGGGGAGTCTGGGGTGGAAGAGAGGAGTTGGAGAAGGGCTCAGTGGATAAGCTGTTCTCAGGTAATAGAGGGTTAACTCCTCTCTTCAATCTGCACTTTTGTCTGCCTCATATTGTCTGGAAGGTGGTTACTGTGCTAGCTCTAGTTTTGTTGGCATTTCTGGGGGTTGGCAGGGTGGGGCTAGGAGTGATTTTGATCTGGAAACATTCAGAAATGGAATCTGGGTGTGCCCAATGCAGCTCTTGACTCACTTTCCCATGGCTGGTGGATTTGAGGGTGCACACTGGGGGTTTCCATTCCTTCCAGAGAAGGACTGTAATTCCGGATGATGACCCCCCTCCCTTTCTCCCTTTTGGAGCTCCCCAGGTCAGCGCTCTTAGTGAGTTAGCTTCTACCTCCAACCTGGGCCGCCAGCCCGCTGTGGCTACGTGCTACAGCTGGGTCCACAGAGCTTAAAATAGCAGTATGAGCTGGCTGTTTAGCATGTGGGGAGCCCGCCTGAGGCATGATGGGGCAGCTGCTTGGACTTGGGGCTCCGCTGGATCTAACCACTGGGTTGGAGAGCATTCTTTGGGGGTTTCTTCTAGGCTCGGGCTGGAGGATAGGGGTTGGTGTGGGGAGGGGCTCAGATATGGCTGGTGCAGAGGAGAAAGAGCTTGTCTTTCCTAAGAACTTTAAGGGAACGCCTCAAATCTGACCTCAGCGCTCCCACTGCAGCACTCAGGCCATCAAACTGGGTGTCCTGTTTGGCCCTAGCCCTGGCCCTTATTACTGCCTAGGGTTAGACATGTAGTATCCCATTCAACTTCAATGAAGAGAGAAGATGAGGTGTAGAGGTGGGGTGGAAGGTGCGTCTCTGCCAGGTCACAGGTGGCAGGGCCAGGGTGAGAACACAGGCATCCTGAGTCCCGGCCCGGTGAACACTAAACACTGGCTCCTCCATTCCCCAGCTGCCTCCTCTTGGGAGGCCAGGATGGCACCTAGAGGATTTGGCAGAGACCTCCTCCAGGAGTTCATTCATTAACAAGTATTTATTGAGTACCTACAATATGTAAAGCTATGTTTTTACTGTGGAGATATAGCAATGAATGAAACGTACCCAAATCCCTGCCCTCGTGAAGCTTTGTTCTGGTGGAGAGCGATGATAAACAGTTAGTAAAAACGTGACAGGGTAGGAGAGATTGAGTGTGCTGGGGGAGGTACCACTTTGAATGGGTGGGTAGGGAAGTTCTCATTGAGAAGGTGGCATTTGACTGAAAGTGTAAAGGAGATGAGATAGTTAGCAATGCAGAGATCTAGGGGAAGAATGTTCCAGTAGAGGGAACACCCAGCATAAAGGCTGTGCTGTAAGAAACAGCAAGGACAGTATGGCCAGAGTGGAGAGAGTGAGTAGTGTATGTGTGTGTGTGTGTATTGTGCAAATACTTATACGAACTTTGTCTCTTACTCAGAGAGAGATAGGAAGCCATTAGAGGGTTCTGAGCAGAGCAGTAACCTGATCTGACTTACATTATAGGGTCACCGTAACACAGGAGCTAATTTCAGTTGTCTTTCTCCTGTTCTTAGGCTGCCTGTGGGGACCCCATCCTTTCCCTATGACTTGTTCAGCCTTCATTCCTATTCCCAGACCTTTTCTCCTTGCGAGGAGGGGCAGGATGGTGCTGGGTTTCTTCTCTGTGCCTTGGTTTCCTCTGCCGGGATGGGATCTGGGCTGTTAGAGTGGTTTGCTGGAGCCAGTGGCTCTTGAGAGCCTATTAGTAAATAATCAGAAAATTTGTCAGCTGGTTGTTAAGCCATTGGTAGCTTGCAGCTGGCCATAGTGGGCATATTTACACCATGGAAATTGTAAAGTGCTGGAAGTGCTGGCTTTTCCCCCTGGAGAGCTGGTTGTTAAACATTTACCTGCTCAACACTGGTTTGTGATCCCTACTATACCCGGGCTGTGGTTTTGGAGGGCAGGACCTCTGCTTGCTTTCATTTGGCAAAGCTCCTGTGTTCATGCTATATGAAGTCAAAAAGAGCACAGGGGACATGTTGGCTGAGGGCGTGATTCAGGTTGATGTGAGGAGCTGCTGGTGTGTCCCCAGGACTGACGGGGCTTGTCCCATGGTGGGGTGACATGGGGTCTCTCTGTTGTTCCTGGATGAGTCATCCTGATGCATGAACACTCCCTCACCTCACTTTTCCCCTTTCCTTTGCCTCCCTCTGCACATGTAGGATCTCCATATTCAGGCCAAAGTAGGGGTCAGCTGTGTACATAAAAGCAGGGCCAGCACTGGGCCCAGTTAAAACTCCTTGGTGTAAGGCAAGATCTCTGGTTTGGAAGTCAGGAGCCATAGGTTCCAGAACCAGCTCTGCTGCTGATTAGCTTAGACATGTCCTCTCCTCTCTTTGGTCCTTAGTTTCCTCATGTATAAACTGGGATGACTTTCCTGCCTGTGTATCATGCAGGAGTGTGGTGAAGGTCCCATGTGATCATAAGTATGAAAGCCCCTTGAACAAGCTGTAAGACTCACAACAAACACATCTTTGTTCACAGTGTTCAGGCACCTGAAGCCCCTCGCCTCTGCCCTCCTCTATTAGGAGGACAGCCTAGCATGCATCCTGCCTTCTCCAAGAAGCCTTCCCCGATCCAGTCAGGACTGGCCTCCCTGAGCCAGTCCTGAGCACTCAGTCTGTGCTGCACATTCTGGCATGTGTTCATGCACTCTGTCACCTGTTGCCCTTTTATTTTGTCGCTCTTCTCCCAGATGGACCATTAGCTCCTTGGGACCAGTGCTCCTTGGTACCATCCACAGTGGCGAGCCCAGCATGGGCACAGAGTAGGAGCTTAGGAGACCTTTGGTGATTAGTAATCAGTGTAAGTGTTGTTTGTCTTTATATCACGCTCATATGAAATGTAATGGATGGTTGTAGTGTGTGGATGAAGTCTCTAAAGTGTAGTACTGTCCCCTTGATGTGGCAGTTTCTCAGTCAGTGCCTTATCTGTCCCTCAGAATCATACCCAACCCTGTTTTACAGATAAGGAAATGGAATGTGCTCATTCATTCATTCATTCATTCAAAAAAAGTATACTGTGTTCAGAGAGCTGTAAGCCTCTTGTCCAGGTCACACAGATAGTGTCAGAGTTGAGACTGGGGACCAGCCTTTCATTCTGCCTGGCTCCCTGCAGTATGAGTGTTTTTGCCTTGTGCTGCCCTTTTAGGAGCAGATGGGGCCACTGACTGGAGTATGCATTCATGGTCAGGCTCAGGGGCAGTGCCCATGCTTAGTCCCTGTCCCTGCTGTGTCTGTGTGGCCGAGGCTGCGGGCTGGCATTTCCTCTGGCAACAGTGTGGGGGAGGGGAAGAACAGGTGTGCCCTGGCATTGGGCCTGACTGGGCTATGGAAGTGCCTCTTGGGGCTGGAGCTTGAGGGATGAGTGACACATATCCACCCAGACACATTGGGTCTCGTGGAGCCCAGCCACATTCTCTGAGCTCCAGGCTGGATATCTGAGCCCCTGGAGCTCAGGAGATGGTTGAATCTGCTGGGGGACCCCAGAGAGGGCCTCCAGAGGGAAGGACAAATGGTGGTGATCTTGCAAGTTGAGCGCCTGCCAGATGGGCCAAGGGCAGCGTCAAGAGTGTCCAATAAATGGGTGAGGTGAGTACATATGGTGAAGGCGGGGGTGAGGCCTGAGGGCTGTGTGCATTGTGTGAGGGATTCAGTTGTCTGTCGGATTTCTGAAGTGTTCACCACGTATCAAGCTAGGCTGGTTGCTGCAAGAGGAACACAGGTGAGTTTGTCCCCTCAGGAGCTTCAGGTAGCCTTATAGGAAGACATTTATGCAAACAACCATGACATAAGGCAGAATGAAATCAATTTTGGAATAAGAAGAGTGTCCTAGTTTGGGGGAATCCTTAGGATCAGAGGATCCTCCATGGAGGACATGGCATTTGAGGAGAGCCTTGAACCATCTACTAAAGACAGAGATAGGTAGTGGAGCCCTTGTGGGTGGAGCGCAGTGCGCGAGCAGAGTATGGAAGCGGGAAAGTGGGAATGTGTCTAGGCAACAGTGAGGGACTCTGGTTATGGGAGCATAGGGCACAGATCAGGGACTGTGGGAAATAAGGCCAACAAGCACAGGGCAGAAGGTCTTAAATGTCAAGTTGGAGAGTTTGTATAGACTCTAGGGAGCTGGTGAAAATTTTGAGTTGGTGAAAGGGGCAGAGTGGTACATCCAGAGCTCTCTCTCGGGACAGTCGTGGTGGCAGCATATGGCAGGGTGAATTAGAAGGACTGGAGGCAGGGACTCAGTTCAGTAGACTGTGGCAAGAGTTGGGCTGGAGCTCACGAGAGGGAGAATGCAACAGGATGCACTGTGCTTCTGCTTTCAGGGGGCGCCTGTGCTGCCGGCTGCTTTCTGGGCATGTGTTGAGGGAGTTTAGGTCAGTGAAATATGGTTGGGTTACAACAGGGATGACTTTCTGAGCAACCCAGGAGAGACTTTGGAAAGAAGAGTTTTGTTAGCCCAAACAGCAGACTAATGCGCGTGTTTTGTGACTATTTTCATCTGACACTTTCTCCTACTTTTAGAGGAGAAAGGTACCTCCAGATTTGGGAAGGACTAGTTGCTTCTCAGCTGGGGGCACCTTGAATAACTTAGCTGCATGGACATGGGTCAGCTTGAAGTGGATGGAAGGAAGAGATGCTGAATGGGACCATGGCCAGTGCTGCAGCCTCACTTGACAGAGTGGCCAGTGGACCACAAGTGACTTCACGCATTAGGAGACTGTGAGTCCTGAGACAGCCAAGTCTACCCAATTAGGATGCCTCAGTACATCTTCCCCTCACTTCCTTATGCATCTCACTCTCTTTCTATACAGGCTCCCTTCCCCTGGTGCCTGCAGAGCAGGTGGAATCCAGGGCACTGTCCCTGCTCCATCTTCTTTAGAGCACCTCCAAGTGCTACGCACATGCTGCTCTTTCCTGCAGTGGTCCAGGTTCCGTGAAGGGAGAGAGGGAAGAGGGGAGGCAGCAGGCAATAAATATTTAACCAGCGAAAGGTCCTAGAGCTGGCCTCACAGGCTGGCTGGATGCTGGGTCAGAGATTGCTGTTCCCAGAGGCAGTCAGCACCCTCCATGGAGTGGCTTAGGAATATTGGATTCGCTGGGTCAGTAAATTTCCACTGGTGTGTGGCAACGAACCCCAGGCACATCACACTTCCTGGTGCCCGTAGGTCTGGCCTTATCTTATTCTCCCAAAGCCACCTGCCCTCCTTGATAAGTACTAATAACAAATACCGCTTTCTCCCCTGTCTTCCAAGTGCAGATGGCTCAGTGTGTGCATGCCTGCAAGGTATACCTGTCTGTCCAGCACACTTACTAGGCCTTTTTAGGGACCTGACAGGGTTGCTGATTGGGCTTGGGATGAAAGATGGGGCTGGTTTCCAGGGACATTCCTGGAAAAAAGGGCCTAAGAGCCCAGGGTGGGCGATTCACTGGGTGGGCTACCATCCTGTGCTTCCAGGGCTCTGCCTCTGCTGCTTCCTCTCATCCTGTCAACAGAGGAGACTGTTGTGCTTTGGGAGTGGCAGTTCTTGTTTTTTGCATAAAGCCTCTTATAAAACCCCCCACAAAGGCGCTCACAGCTTCATTCATGTGTTGGTGGTGATTTAAGAGCTCCTATGTGATAGGCGCTATGTCAAGTGCTGTGGTACAAAGATGATGGACATGGCCCTTGCTCTCAAAGAGCTCACAGTCTTGGGGCAGGGGCAGGGGCAGGGGCAGGGGCAGGGGCAGGGGCAGGGGCAGGGGCAGGGGCAGGGGCAGGGGCAGGGGCAGGGGCAGGGAGGTCGGTGAACAGGCAGCACTGTGGTGGGATGGGCTCAGGGTGCGTTGGTGCTTCAATAAGAAGGCCCAACGTGCCTCCCCAGACATCACAGAAGAGGTAAGAACAATACTGATGCTTCCTGGACTTTGGACGTTAGCCAGTCAGAACATGTGGGGAAAGGCAGTCCAGGCAGAGGAAGCAGCAAGTACAAAGGCCAGGAGGTGAGGAAGACTTCCATGTGGGTCCATTTTGGTGGGAGTATTGGCCAAGTCAGGTGAGGGGGATGGGGCTGATGAGAAGAGTAGGGCATAGGGAAGCACCTGTGTTGGTTCTTACTTGGCATCGAGGGTCACCTCTGCTCCGACGTCACCTTCCCTTCACGTTCACTTTCTGTGAAGTTTTTTTGGCTGGGTGTGTGGACATGTCCTCTCCAGATGTCCTGGGTACTCTGGCTTTACCTCGCCATTTCCTACCAGGATGCACTTCCTCCTGCCCTCTGTCTGTCCAGTCCTACCAATTTTCTAAGAGCCAATTTGGGTCCTGTTTCACAGGGTGGTGATTTTATGGGTAGAAGGAGCCTTAGAGAACAGCTAGTCCAACCTTCTTGTTTTGTAGGTGAGGAGCTAGAGATCACACAGGTAATTGGCGACCTGAGGCTTTGTTCCTTAGGCCCGAGGTGACCGTACAACTGGAAGGCTCATGAGGCCCTTCCTAATGACACTGACCTGCCTGGTGCATGCACGCCCTCCCTTGAGCTCCTCCCATTCATTTGTTCAGGTATTCATGGTGCCTCTGCTTCTGATCAGGCATTGCACTGGTTCACAGTAGTGAGAGAACCAGACCTAGTCTTGCTGCCTTGGGGTTTATGGTCTATTAGGAGAATCAACAAATTGTGACTCAAGTAAACATGTATAATTGACTCTTGAACAACAGAGGGGTTAGGGGTGCAGATCCCCTGCATGGTTGAAAATCTACATGTAACTTTTTGCTCCCTCTAAACTTAGGTACTAATATCCTACTGTTAATAGGAAGCCTTACTGATAATATGAACAGTCTATTAACACATATTTTGTATGTTATATGTATTATATACTGTATTCTTGCAATAAAGTAAGCTAGAGAAAAGAAATGTTATTAAGAAAATCATAAGGAAAATGCATTTATAGTATTTATTGAAAAAAATCCATGTATAAGTGCACACACACGGTTCAAACCCATTTTGTTCATGGGTCAACTGTACTTTCAAATTGGGATGAGTGCTATGAGAGAGAGAGGCAGATGGTACTATGAGACTATAAATTGATAGAGAGGGGGGCTTTCATTTAGACTGTAGGGGACAGTGAGAAAACCAGAAGATAATTAAAAAAAAAATCTTTCTTTTTTGTTTTGATTTGAGAGAGAGGAACAGAGAGAGGGAGAGAAACATCGATTTGTTGTTCCATTTATTTATGCATTTATTGGTTGTTTCTTGTATGTGCCCTGACCAGGGATCAAACCCACAACCTTGTTGTACTGAGGCGATGCTCTTACCAGCTGAGCTACTTGGTGAGCGCTAGAGGAGAATTTTTGAAGAATTTACAAGAGCTCATGGATGAGTAGAACTACGACAATGTGTTGTGGAAGAGCATTCCAGACAGAGGGAACAGCATGGACAAAGTCTCTGAGGAGAGAAAGAGCTCTAAGAGTTCACTGGTTGGAGCATAATGAGAGAATAGTTGGAAATGGGGCTGGAGAAGTAAACGGGGGCCAATCATGCCCAACCTTCAAGGTTGTTTTAGGAATTTGAATTGTAATAGAAAAGTAGAATAGCAAACACACACATGCACACACACACGATCATAATCTCAGTAAAAAGGGAAATATTGATGGGATTAAAGTAGGAGAGCAATATGAGTGAGAAGATGGTGTCGGCTGCTCTGTGCAGTGAACTGAGGGCAGGAGCGGGAATGAGAGCTGTTGAAGGCTGCTGCAGGAGACAGGTGAGAGATGATGTAGGACTGGACTATAGCAGAGCCTGTGACAAGTGGAACGCAGCTTATTAGACAGGACTTGTGTTTGGTTGGAGGTGGGGCAAGTGACAACTGGGAGTTAAGGGTGGATCTTGGGTTTGTGGTGTAAGCAATGGGATGGATGCTTAGGCTGTTTATTGCTAAGGGGAGGGCACTGCCATGATGGGGGGGAGGGCTGGGGCAAGGTCAGTCCCTCTGGGGCATGGGAAATTGGAGCTGCCTCTAAGACAGCCAAGTGGGGATGCCAAGTAGGAGTTGGATATGCGTGCTTGGGGCTTAGAAGACAGGTCAGGCCCAGGTGACCATTTAGGTGTCATCAGCATGTGCATGGCACTGGAAGGGATGGTCAAATGTAGGATTGTTGGGCAGAGGAGAAGGGGTCCAGAACTGAGGGTCTCTGACTGAGAAAGAAGCTGAGGAGGAGGAGCTGCCAGTGTTTACCCTTTGATTTTGAGCCACAGAACATCTTGTATTGATTATGTGTTACCTTTTATCTTTCTCTGTTCAACTACATTATTAATTAGATGGGGACTGGGACCATATTTAGTATAGTAATTACTGTTATTTATAATAAATACCTCAGTTCATTGAACATTTTCAGACATGTGCTATGTGTATTACATTCACAACCTTTCATCTCTATTTTCTTTATTTTTTGAAAAAATTAAATTTATTGGGTGACATTGGTTAATAACATAAGTTTCAGGTATACAGCTGCATGATACATCATCTGTATATTGCATTGTGTGCTCACTACCCAAAGTCTGATCTCCTTCCGTCACCATATATTTTCTTACATTCTCCTTGGGAAGATGTGCATTATCATCTCCATTTATGTTTGGGGAAACTGAGGTACAGAGCAGGTAAGTGATCATTCCAGGTTACCCAGCATTACCCAACTCCAGATGGGATTTGGACACACACCTGTTCCATGACATAATTTTGCCAGAGCTTTGTTCCCTGTGGTTGGGTGGGTATGGACAGAAGTCACTGAAGGCATCTGAGCAGATGCTATCCTTTCTCCAGAGCCAGGACTAGCTGACCCACAGTTTCCAGGGTGCGTGGTTTGTGCTGAGTGGTGTTGGCTCTGTGATGATCCATCCATACCTCTCAGCTGGCTCCTCATGATCTAGAAGCCTCATTTTCAGTACTTCTGGCTGGGTCAGGAGTAGTATGGCTGGCCCATAGCTGTGATCCTGTTTCCTCAGAGTTCAGCTAACTTCTCCAGTCTTACTAGTACATGCTCTGTCCAGTGTGCTTACCTGTCATTTGTGGAGTGTGCACACACAGCTGATGGTCTCTTCACAGTCATGTTTTCTCAGTAGCCAGTAGTGACCTCTGACAAGGGCTGACCACAGCCAGCTCTTGGACTTTGCAACATGGCTGCAGCACTAGGGAGTCTGCAGGAGTTCACCAGTGGTTCAGCTGGAAGTGGACCTGGATTGTCCTAATAACTCCTCCAAAAGGTGTGGCCTACCAGGATGGGGAGGGGTCCCAGCAGCTTGTGTCTGTCTTGCTCCTGTCTTAGTCTTCTTTATTTCCGCCTCCTACCTTTCTTGACCCTTCCTCCAAAATGGCTCTCTCATTTATAAATGGTTACTTATTTGTCCATTTCTTCATTCAGGCTGTGTGCTAGGGTGCATGACTCTGACAAAACATATGGCTGTGACTTCATGGCCTTTACACTCAGTCATCTGTAGCTGGCCATTTAAATTTCCTGAGTTCTCTTGTCAGGTTCTGATGCTCTCAGATATCTTGCTTTCCAGGAACAATTCCATAGATTTCTGGCTCAGGTCCCGTCCTCTGGTTAATGAACTTGGAGGGAATGCAGGGCTTGGGCATGATGGTCTTCCTTTTCCCTCTTCGTAACAGCACTTTTTGAGTACCTGTCCTGTGATGGTCACTGTGATAGGCACTGGGGGGTGATGAAATGATTAAGACACATCGCCTACCTCCTTTGAGAATCCCAGTGGCCAGAGCAGAGGCAGGTGGTCAAACCGTAATTGCAGCCTCAACAAAGAACTGGGGGGCCTGAAGGAGGGAGGATCAGGCCTCTTAACAGAGGAGGCAGCCAGCCATCCCTGATAGACTGTCCTGGGCAAGTCATCCCTCCATGGAACTGTGTGTGATCCCTCCCACAGCAGCCAAACCCTGTTTGTTTGTTTTCCTTACTGGGCTCAGAAACTAAACAGACAAAACTCCCTTTCCTTCTTTTCTACCCCGACCCTTTCACCATCATTGTTAATGTCCTTCCTGAATCCTGACCAAGTTTCATTTCCCCACCATCCCCTGCTGAGTCAATCTGCATGCAAACATCTCTGGATGTGGGCCCCCTGCTAGGGACCTCTGCAGCCTTGTCTCTTGGCACTGTAGGTAAATGGTTTGCTGAGCAAGTACAGTAATTTCTATATTGCTGAAAAAGATTTCAATTTTGGAGTTTAAACATCGGGGTGAGGTGAGTCTTCCTTCTTCTATGGCAGCCCATCTCACACATTCCTTAGGATAGCAGTTGCCACTTGGTGTCTAATGTAAATTCAGGGGGAGGCTGCCTTGTTTGAGGTTTAGAGGGACAGGATACTTCATGATCTCCACACATTGTCAGATACAGAAATAATCAGCACAGGTCCGAAAGGGGATCTGTGTTGGCCCATCAGCTCTGATTGTGCGTAAGTGAGAGACCAAAGACTGAGCTCTGTCTGGCATTGCAAGCCCGAGAAACTCAGCGAGAGGCAGAGAGAGCTTGGCATTTGCTCTGAAGCCCACATCTTCCCAGTTGCCAGTCAGCAGAGATGTTGCATGTTGATTTCACGTATTCACTTCTCTTCCTCCCCTCTGGGAATTCTGTACTTGCTTCACTTTTTTTGTTATTTAAAAAAAAAAAAAGGAAAGAAAAGGCAGCTTTGCCTTGTTCATATGCTCAGAGATCCTCAAGGGCAGTCTGTACCTTCCAGCTCTTCTGAGCATGGTGAGTGGCTGAGGATCAGGAGGGGAGCAAGAGAGATGGTGTCTCAACTCACCTTTTCTCTCTGGTGGCTCCTTCTGTACCTAAAATCTAAGAAATTGAGGTAAACCACAACAGTTGGCTTTCTTGTCTTTCCTCCACCCTGCTGCCAGGCCTCGCTTCCTAAGACACCAATTTTGTCATGTACCCCCACTTCTTGGGAAGCTCCCTCATGAAGTTCAGACTTGGGAAACTGCCATGTGAAGTTCAGACTTTCATGTGTCATATAAGTCGTGGCACAGCTCACTTTAACTCCCAGGCACATTCTCCTGCTTCAGTCAGGCCTCACTACCCCAAATGTACTATATCCACTCTTTCCTAGATAATGCTCCTCCTCGCTCCCTATCAACACCTACTTCAGAGAGCCCTTCTGCAAGGGGAGGGCCCAAGGGACAGCTCTTTGCTGGTCCTGTCATGGCACATGCTTGCTATCTCACTCTGCTTTGGGCTTTTGTAAGTACTTTTTTGGAGTGGGGGGGGGGGGGGGGCGGTGTAAAAGCTGGTCTCTTCAGCTAGCTTGTGAGCTCCCTGAGGCCCATGGCCATGTCTTACACATCGTTGTATCTTCCAGGGTCCTGGCTCAGTGTCCTGCCCATGATGAACAGTTACTACAAATGCATGGCTTGTTCATGGTGGTGAAACCTGCCTTCCTATGGCTCCTGTCCTAGCTCTGTGCAAGCTGTTTCCTTTCATGGACTAGCTTCCTGGCTTGCAGACTGCATTCTCCCTGCACCCTCTTCCTTCTTCCAATCCTCTGTAAGATAACTCAGGTCCATCTCCACTCATTTTAGCTGATCATCAGCCCAGCCGCACTGCCCCAACCCCTCCTCTCCCTTTTGCCTCTTCCTCAGGGTCCTTTTATCTAATGACCTCTTATCAGGACATTTGATTTTAGATTCATGGTGTGCTTTTAGATACTATCTCTTAGACTGGAAGAGTCCCAAGGACGGGAACTAGGTTTAAAGCCAAAGAGAGTCAAGAACGTGGGCTTTGAAATCAGACAGTTTCCTTATCTGTGAAATGGGTTAATAACCATAGCTATCTCATAGGGTTGTTGTGAGGATTCAGTGAGCTACATTTGAAAGCTGGTGTCTGCGGTAAAAGGACTTAATAATAAACCTGAGTTGCTCTTATTATTCTGATAATGACTAAACTGAGTACCCTAATGGGACCTCACTGAAACTCTGTTAATGGACTGAAGAGTGAGACTTTAGTGCCCTTTGGGCAACTTTGACCAGAAGGGAGCAGAACTTTTACACTGGGAAGCCTCCTCTCTTACCTGCCTGTTGTCCTTCACTCCTTGCCCTGCCCCCTAGGTCCTCCGTTGCTGAAGAAATAGTTACTGGTACAAATCCATTTATAATCAGAAATGAAGGAGGAATAACAGTGGGGAGGCTCTTCTCACTGAACAAGGTTTGAGTTAGGGAGAAAAGAGAGATTTAAAAAAAAAAAGTAGAAAAGGTAGAGGGGTCCAGCCTGGGAGGGCTCTTGCTAGTCCCCATCTGAGACTACTGGTAACAGCCCCTAATATTTGCTCAGTGCTTAAAGTCCTCGGACTGTTCCCACATGTGCCAGCTCACATCATTCTCAGGACACCTCTGAGGTTAGGCTCTATTAATCCCCATTTTAAAGAGGAGGAAATGGGAGCTCAGAAAGGCAAACTCCCTTGCCCTTGATCACACAGCTACAAACTGAGCTAAGAGTGAAGAACAGGTCTCCAAACTCCAAGTCCTGCTGGTAAATGATCTCTCCTGCATCAAAGAAATGTTATAAGAATGAAGTCGCAGCCATGAGCCCTGAGGAACCCTCCTGAAGGGAACAAAAGATGTTAGCCATTTCAGTCAGGTGGCCCTGGGCTCCATGAGGAGCCAGCCAGACATATGCCCCTCATCTGTAGACAGCAGCCACAGGACTGAGTGCCAGGTGATAGCATGGTTCCACAATTGTTACACACATTAGGTTTCCTTGCTGGGCTGCTGTCTGAGTCCAGGGATGGGACTCAGAATAGTAACACCACTGCAGGCTCCAGTAAAGAACCTGAGCCATTGCATCCCTAGGCTGTTGACCTGCCTGGGAGCCAGTGAGGGTGCAGACTGGGTGGTGCAGGGTCACTGCAGTGGGCCTGTGATGAGGCTTTGAAGTCCCTCTGGTCTAAGTCAATGGCCCCCTCCCTTCGGCCACAGCCAGTGGCAGTGGCAGTGGCAGGGCAGTGGCAGTAGCTCTGTGCTGGCGTGGCCTTGGTGATGAATACCGTGTGTTTCTGATTAGACTCTGTGTGTCTAAAGGGCAGGGAGCAGCACACCTTACATCATTTTCCTCAAGGGCCTGACCCTGTGCTCAGCACATTGAAGCAGGTGTAGAGTAAGTGTTTGATGGGATCCGGTGAGGCCATTTCACACTCACACTCCAAGGAGGGCTTGAGTTCTCTATCCAGCCATCCTCGTATAGCCCCCCCCCCCCCCCCCCCCCCGCCAGCCTAGTGTTAGGTTCTGGGGATACTGAGCCTAGCAGGACTTGGGCCTGCCCTCAGGTGCTATCAGCAATCTCTTGCTGGTGGCAGAAGAGAGAGGTGGGCTCCTCACACCCCAGTTTTCTAGTCTTCTTTGCCAACTGTGGTAGCCCAGGTCGGCAGTGCAGAATTTTGCACAAGCCCAGGGGACGTTGCCTCAGGCGCAGTGTTTTACGGTAGGATGGAGGCTCCTCCTGCACGTCCCCAAGCCCCTAGCAAGAGCCTTCTTCCTGCTGATTCCCCATGAGCCCCTTACATGATTCCCCATGAGCACTCCTCACTGGAGAGGATCCAGCCTGCGTCCAAGAGCAGTCCTACATCATCCTTGGCATCCGCAGGACCCCACCTCGGCCACCTACTCTTCTCAGCCAGGCGCGGGTCCTAGCCGACGCTGCGTCCCACCCCGGAACGCGGGGCGA